>NC_062213.1:88664737-93464737 GCF_902686445.1 Sciurus carolinensis | reverse complement strand
CACACTAAAAAGTAAAAGGTTCAGTTTCACACCTATTCCCTCAAGCCAATCTCTTCACCCTGTGCTGCTCTTAATGAAGAGGGACAGATGGGACAGACTTCCTGAGTGTCCTCATCCTCTCTACTTACTGTGTTCAGTCCCTCTAGGACTACCCAATTTCGCTGCCGGATAACTTGAACCACTCTGCCTTGCTTCCCAGCATCCTTGCCTTCTAGGATCTCCACCTGTGGGAAGGCATGAGGATCAGGGAGGGGGATCCTTGCCCAGGAGCTTCCCCATCACTCTCTCCCCTGTCTGAGGCGCTCACCATGTCCCCACAGAACAGATGCCAGTCTTCATCAGAGATGGGTTCCACAACCACAGGGCGCCTCCTGGTCCATGGGGGGTTCTTCCTCTTGTCTGCCAGGGAGCCTGGGCGGCTCATCCCATAGCGGTAGTGAGGGGGCAGAGTGACCTTGGACGCCAAAGCCAGCAGTACAGACAGACGCATAGCTAGAAGCTGTGAGAAATCCCCTTGCCAGTGAAAGATTCAGAAACTTTCTTTGTTAACTCTGGGAAGGGGATAAAAGAGGACAGAGAAGCAAGGAAAGGAACATCTTTAAAGCACTAAATTGCTCATTATATCTCATCTCATTGAATTCTCATAAGATGATACTTATCTTCACTTTACAAATAAGAACAGAGAGATTAACTTGCCAGTGGTCACAAAGCTAAAGTGTGAGGAAATCATTCAAACCCACACATATCTGACTTTGAAGTTAAAAATAAAAAATTCATTGAGGCCAAGGACCCTGATATCTACCCCACTTCTACATCCAGCAGATCCAAGTAGATCTTGGCACATAGTAGGTACACAAAAGAATTATTAAGTAAAATACATGGAACACAGGATAGGAAGAAAATAGGTAATGGAATAAACTACTGGCATAAGGTTCAAAGGCAGGCAGTTATAAGACAATGAACAAAGAGGTAGCAGAGAGAAAAATTGGAGCAAAAATGTCCCTATCCCACTTCCATCTCTATCCTCAAGACTGGAAATAACTACTCCCCAAGATGACTTCTTTTCTAAGGGAAAAAGACCCACCGTGGGGTTTCCACTGAACGTTCTGGATATATTGTGCAAGCTAGTGGGGTCTAGACTCTTTTAAGGTTGGTGGGGCACAAATTTCCCAATTAAGTATGTTATAAGCCTTCCAAGTTTGGGTGGTGGACTAAATTAGTGGGTTAGTAAAAGAACTGGCAAAAATAATAAGGAGTAGCCAGGTACAGTTGTGTATGCTATAATCCCAGCAACTCCAGAAGCTGAGGCTGGAAGATCCCAAGTTCAAGGACAGCCTCAGCAATTCAGTAAGCTCTAAGCAACTTGGCGAAACCTCTCTCAAAAAAGTAGAAAGAGCTGAGGTTGTAGCTCAGTGGTAAAGGATCCCTGAGTTCAATTCCCAATACCAAAATGAAAAAAATAAAATAAGGGCTGGGGATGTAGTTCAGTGGTAGAGTACATACTTAGCTTGTATAAGGTCCTGGGTTTAATCCCCAGTACTGCAAAAAATCAGTCAAACTCCTCAGTTTACTGACCACTAGCTATTTCTATGTACCATGCTAGGTGCTTTGCTGTATCATGATTTAAACCAAAGGAGAAGTGATAAAGAAGTTACATTAGGGCTGGGGAGATAGCTCAGTTGGTAGAGTGCTTGCAGTGCAAGCACAAGGCCCTGGGTTCGATCCCCAGCACCCCAAAAAAAAAAAAAAAAAAGAAGTTACATTAATCTTGTCTTGTAGATAAGGATGAACCTACCTTCCAAATATTAATAAAATGCACTATAATGGCATAAAGAGCCCTGGACTGGGGAGTCAGACCATTTGACTCCTTAATGTCATCTGGGTTCCAGAGTCTGTTCTTTTGCTGTGATCCTAGACAAAAAAAACTTCTGAGCCTGTTTCACCATCCATAAAAAATTTACAAGGCTCTTGGTGTCATTTATTTTTAATATTTTAACAAAGCAAGGTGCAGGATAATGTGACTAGTATCCCTTTTGGATAAATTAATCATATATATATAATATATATAATACATATTACACATATGTAATACATTTTATACTACACATATATAATACATGTAAGTATACTTATTATGTAATATATATTCTGCTGTGGGCTTAAATATTTATGGGAAAGAAAGAAACTAAAGAACTGGTTTTGGGGAAGAACTATTTGAGAGGGCTGTTAATTTCCACTTTGTTTCTTTCCATAACATTTACATTTTCTAACCGTGTGCATTTTTTAAAAAATCAACTAGCTTAAATGAAGAGTGAAATATTTGTTGTTTTTTTCTTTATATATCTTGGTATGAGGGTGTAACTCAGTGGTAGAGTGCGTGCCTAGCATGTGTGAAGCTCTGGGTTCAATCCCCGGCAACACACACACACAAAGTACATACATCTCAGTAAGAAAATCTTTTAAAAGGCCCAATGTTATTATAAATTAATGCCAGGTGAATTAAGGGCCCAAGTATTACTATTCGGACTCAATAAATGATGACAAAGCAGTACTATGGGACAAGCCTAATGCTGGGAATTTCAATATTCCTCATACTTGGTCTTCACATTGCCCAGGGAAAGAGACTGTCAGGTCCAAGTACCATATGTCCCTTTTATAGACAAGGAAATCAAAGCCCTGCGAGCTGGAATGGTTTGCCCTAGTTCATACAGCTTAACAGGAGCAGGGTCAATCATAAAACTCAAGTCACTTGCATGGAGGGCTGCACCGAATTCTTTAACTCATTTTGTTCCATAGCTCCAGACGTGGGAAACGTATAGAAACTTACATGCAACATATAATAAAATCATATAACATATAATGATATCAGGAAGAATATACAACAATTATAATATTAATTGACATAATAACATATAAGCTCTAGATTGTGATTTCCAACCTATTTTTAATACCTCTGTGTCAATTTCGTTGAAATATTCGCAGAACTGGAAACCTGGAACTTAATGGGTTAAGCCGGTCATTCTAGTTCTGAGGCTCTGGGAGATCCCCGGAGCTGGCCCAGCACAGCACCTAGCACGCCCCTTAGACCTTTCCCTTCTGTTCCCTCCACAATCTGTAGAAATTGGTGCCCCTTCCGCAGAGGGGCTTTCAATGCGTGCTCTAGATGCACAGTGCAAGCTCGTGGGGCTGACCGTTTGATTGCCTCTCAGGTCACGACTTCCCCGCCAGCCTCATCCCCAGTGCGGACCCGGACCCTAGAAATTATCAGGCCCCAGCACTCTTCAGCACCCGCCCGCTCCAAGCTTTCAGTGCAAAAAAACCTCGGGGGTGACTATGCCACAGCCAGGGAAAAGGAAAGCCCTTCCCGCACCTGCCTCCCGATGAACTGTAACACGTCTAGGCTAAACGGCGGTCACCTCCCTTCCCACTGCACCGCCGAGCCTCCACAGATCACCTCTGCACATGGGGCCTCGGCCCCGCTCGTCCTCGCCTAACGGACTTTTGGGAATTGTAGTCTAATTGCAGAACGGAAGCTCAATAAAGAATCTAGCCTCTCAACACGAGGGGAGCTGTAGTCCGTCGCAGCAAAATAAGGCGGAAACAGGAAGCTTGACCGAGGATAGGAAATTAAGAGGGTAAGAACACCATGAAGCATGTCGGGAATTGAAGGCGAAGAGTGATAGGATGACGCGACTGTTACATTCCTGCGCATGCTCAGTGTGGAAGCCGCTGGGAATTGTAGTTTCTCGAGAGGATGGCTCCATTTTCTAGGTGGTTGTGGCTTCCTGTTCAAAGCATAACTTTTTTTTTTTTTTTCCTGGCGAGACTAATCATTTCTGCCCCCACCCTTCTCTTCTGAAGGTTAGGGCAGACCCCAAAACTATCATAGAATTTTTGGAGTAAGGGATGAGACATGGGCCCTTCCACTGCTAGATGATCTATACACAAAATGTCAGATATGGAAGGAAACTCAAGATGATTTAATCCAGGGGGTCCACATAGTTTGGAAAGTACTGAGAGGATTCGACCTTGTCAACCTCCTCCCTTATCATCACATGACCATTATGGATGGCAAGCATTCCTAAGGAAATTATGCATGCAGACCAGATTTCAACCTATTTAACTGGATTTGACCCTTGTCTTCCACAATAATCAGGTGAAATATTTTCTTTCATTACCAGGAGTTTGGTGATCAGCAAGAGGGCCTTGGGGCAGCTACCCCCTCTAGCCTGTCCATTGTGTGTCAGCAGCTGCAGTGAACAAACAAATCAGTGACGAGAATAGCCCGAGGAAATAGTGATCTTTGTTCTTGGATGTGCAGAACTGAGAAAGCATCTCCTGACTAGGTGATTAGGATCAAATGTGCGTCATTGGGCCACAAACCTCCCTCCACCTAAGAGAAGGCGCCCACCAGTCTGATCACTCGTCTTATGTAAACTGCCCCAAAGCAGCCTCCCAGCAAGATGGACTTTGCACAAAAGCCCTCCATCTTCTTGGTCAAATGGCTTCTCAAATAGTAGCATTCCTTGCCTCAACACCTTGTCTTTTAACTGGCCTGTCATGTGGCAAGCAGCCCAAGACCAGTAACAGTAGCATTAGCAGGAAGAAAGGTTCTCTTCACCTATCTTTGGCCTGCCCTTGGGGTCAAAGTTGTTTCTACAACCAGCCTAAAGCATCCAGTTCCATGACCATGTTGGCTGTGGCTGATACTGCCACATTCCTATGCCCCATTTATTGTACAATTTTATTTTAAACCCTCCTAGATAGATGCTCACCAGGAAAGCTGAGTCGGTGACTGGGCAGAAGCGGTAGAATGGATAATGTGTTTTATTGTACTACTGTCCTCATGTGGAATACAGGATTCTTTTTTTTTGGCCGTGAGAGGACTAGAGATTGAACTGTGGGGTGTTCTACCACTGAGTTACACCCAACACTTCTTATTTTTTCTTTTTGCAGTGCTGGGGATCGAACCCAGGGCCTTGTGCTTGCAAGGCAAGCACTCTACCGACTGAGCTATCTCCCCAACCCTTATTTTTTCTTTTGAGACAGGGTCTCACTAAGTTGCTGAGGATGGCCTCGAACTTGGCATCCTCCTGCCTCTGCCTCCCAAGTCGTTGGAATTACAGGTGTATACCACACCCAGCTTTTAGAATTCTGAGTTTCTAATGGCTGGGGAATACAGGAGGCTGATACCCCCTAAAGGTGGTTTGTAAATCATCTGCATTCCCTTCTCCCACTCCCCTTCTTCAGTTAACCAATACACCCCAAAAGAAATCAGTCAATATCCAATGTAGTAATCAACGGGTTTTATTTTCCTAAAACTGAAATTGTCTACGGTTCTCAGAGCTAAACTTCCAAAGCTACCGTCAGCAATTTTTCATGAGAGCCCAAGGGAGGGGGCAAAGAGAAGAGACGAGACGAAAAGAGGCAGAGACCACTAGTAAGAGGCTGGGAAAGGGCATGTCCCTGTCCTCTCAGTGGGTTACAAATCGATCTGGTGGCAACACTGAGGGGACCAAGTCAGGGGAACTGGATGGGAAATGACACCAGAAGGAACACCAAAGCCCCAGCAACAAAAAGAAAGTCATCAAGCCCCAAACAGAAGGGGAACCACCCAGTGCACCTCAGAAATGGGGGCAATGGTGGGGAAGAAGAGGGCAGAATGGGGAGCACAAGAAGGGCTGGGGGATTAAATTTTTTTTTTTTTGTAATTTTCTTTTATTAAAAACATCTCCTAAAAAATGTCTTTTCCTTTATGTCTGGGTGACATATGTGACTGTAGGCTGGCCTTGAGCACTGTGAGGAGAGGGAATAGGGCAGCTAGGGTCTCCCCAGGGCATCCCATCTGACCCCAGAGATCTAAAGGGGAACAGACACTCAACACTCCCACCTAAATGGGTGAAGTCAGCCCTTCAGATCTTATTTATGTCCTTGGCCCAAACAACTTGGAAGCCCCAAAGTCTTTTGACAATAAACTACAACTCCCAGAATTCCTGGGGTCAGTAAAATAGGTGTTATCAATCATAAAGAATTTCTGGGAGCCCCTCCCCTACAAGCTGTCCCATTTTCCCTGAATCCAGGCAGCTGGGAAAATAGGTGTGGGAGCTCCAGAGATGTCCACCTTCCTGGGATTGCCCCTCCCAGGCCCCAGGAGCCCACGTGCTGTTCACACTCCTTCTCTTCCACTTCTGCCCCTGATCTTAACCCAGAGGCCCAAAATGCCTAGGGGGCAGGAGAGGAAGGTCAGGTGGAAACAGGGGCTCAGGCCCCAACAGAAGTTCTGGGAAACAGCTCCAAGCAGGAAGGGACACAATGGCCTCATCTCATCCTTGGGAGCAGAAAACATGGCCCTGACTCAGATCACGGGGTATGTAGGAACCTGGAGGTGAGGGCCAGGTCAATCTCTGGAGGGTGGGCTTAAAGTGGGGACAGTGAATGGAGGAGGAGAATGGTTGGGTGGGAAAAGGGTTCCCAGTTTGCAGGCCATGGCCAGTTTCCCCAGTAGCACCCAGACAGCAGCAGGAACGGGGCAGGGGCTCCTCTTGAAACATTGGTGGCTACAGGCTGCGGGGGAGGGTTGGAGGGGAGAAGGGTTAATGGGGTGGCCTTGGCCTGGCCTCACCCCAGCCAGTGCGGGTCTCCTGGGAGAACCCACCCGCCTCCCGGGTGGGAGGCTGACCACTGCAGGCCCTTCTCCTTTCTTCTGCAGGTGGCCGGGCCCTCCCAGTCCAGCTGCCAAAGGGCTCACTCACCTCTCATGATCTCTGATGCCTGGGACCTCAGCATCTTCCTTGGCAGTCTCTTCCTCTTCCTCTTCTTCCTCTGGGGGTCCCCGGCCTGAGCCGGGTTCAGAGGGGGTACTATTCTTCTCCACCTCCCCAGGGAGGGACCTCTCACTCTCCAAGGCAGCTGCCTCCTTTTCCTCCCCTTCAGTGTCTTCTGCCTCCTTGGGACGTTTAGGGGAGTCCTAGGCAGGATCGGCAGAGAGAGGCCATCAGCTGTGCACCTGTGTCCCCTACTCCCCTCAGGGGCTCCTTCCTGGACCAACACCCAGTCCCACAGTGTTGCAAAGACAACGCTTCCTGTGTCCCATCCCATCTTCTCAGCCTAGGGACTGCAAGACTAGGGGCTGGATCTCTCTGACTGGGGACTCCCTGAGGAAGAGTCCTGATGCTGTGGGGGTGCTCCACTGAGAATGCTCAAGGGCACGTGGGGTCGAGGCCCCAAGCAGCTGGCAGTTACCTCCAGAAGGTCCCCTGCTCTCCTCTTCAGTGCCCCCTTCTCGTTCTTCTCCTTGGTTGGCTCATCGATGACCAGCTTCCCTTCCTCATCACTGCTCCCCTCGGCATTCCCCTTCTTATCGCCATCACCCTCTGTGGCTTCAGGCTCTGGCTCAGGCTCTTCTGAGCAGCTCTTTTTCTGGGAAGACTGTGGCAGAGACAGCAGAGGCTGCTGAGTGGCACCAGCGACCGCCAGGTTGGGCCCCTTCCCCAGACCACCCCCTCAGCCACTCACTCCTTCCTTTTCCCACCTCGCCCCCGCCCCCACCCAGGTGCCCAGTCTCACAAGTGATTTGAGACCCACCTCTGTCGGATTAGCCCCGGGGTAAACCCACTGGCCGGGCAGGCAGGGCTCTGTGCAGGAGGGGGGAGGGCTGGAGCAGGAGGCAAAACCTCGGGTCAACTTCTCCCAAAGGGAGCTGGGACCCTTTCCCCGCCAACCCCCGCCCCCCACCCTCCCGCCTTGTCCTGCCCGGCTCACGAGCACCTCCTCCTGGAAGCTTTCATGGAAAGAGTAAGGCCATGTCCTGTCCTCATGCTGGGCCCCACAAAAGGCCTTATCCCACTTACCGCCTCTTCCTGTTCTTGACCCCTCCCCCCCAGATGCTGTCTGAGAGTGACCCTGATCACCACTACACAACACCCCAAGACCCCATCCCCTTAGGAAGCCCCACCCCACCACTCCAAGAGCTCCTACACCAAAAGCCCTGGTGTTCTGAAGACCGAGTGTCACCTGTGGCCTGGACTCCCGGAGCCCACAGCCACACCTGATTTCCAGGGGTCTTTGGGGCAGATAGCAGCTCACCTGGTAGCCCGAAGCCTTGACAGTAGGGTTGTTCTCGATCTCCCACAGCCCCTCGCTGAACCCTTTCCTCTTGTTGGGCTTGCCAAACTTCTCCTTGGACTCCTCGTAAGGGAAGAGGTCTTTGGGGCCCAGGAATGCCCTGGTGAGAGATGGGAGACTGTGCTCTCGAGCCCCTCACTGCCCCTGAGCTGCAACAGCCCGACATGGAGGGGGCGCTGTCACCACCTCTCTCTCTCTCCCCAAAGTGGCCCCCCCATAGCATCTCCCCACACACCCAGCTGACCCCTCACTCACGTCTCGTGGGTCCCGAAAAAAAAGACTTGATATTTGTTGGCGGTTGATTTCACTGCAGCCTCAGGCATCTCATCAATCTGGGGTGAGATGAGGGAGGTGAGTGTGACCTGGGGTCCCAAGGTCTTCAGTCTGAGCTGGCAGGGGCACTGACCTCTCAGGCCAGGCAGAGTGGGGACCCCGAGGATCACCAAGGAGATTTATGAACCATTTTTAGAACTCGAACTTGGTTCCAATCAAGCCAAACATGAAAGTCTAACAGAAACCTTAAGAGTCCCCTCCTTCTCCTTCAGAACTAGACAGCACCTGTTCCCCACCATGGCCAGGTCCCTACCTCAAAGCTCCACATCTGTCACCCACTCTGGTCCAATCACTGACACCTCTTTTGCCTGTACTACAGCTTTGACCTCTTCTCTCAGTTTCCTTTCTTGCCCTGCTACAATTTCAAAATGCTGATCCAAGCATCTTCTTCCCTTTCAATAAGGTGTCACAACTAGGGCTACCTGTTCCACCTCTTCTCCACAACTGCAGGGTCTGAATCTCAACTCTGCCACCCATAACTTGACCTCGGGCAACTCACTGAACCTTTCTGCCTCAGTTTCAACGACCAAATGGAGACAGTCACAATATTTAAGTCACAGGGTTGTGGGGTTTGATGAACATAGCCTGGCATATGACAGGCCCAAGGAGTGTTTGTGATCAACCCCTCCCAGGATGTTGCCCCTCCTATTCTTGTTGACACAGTCCTTTCAGTCCCTCAAACTCACTAGCTCCTGATCACCCTTCCAACCTCAGCTCCATCATCACTTCCTCCAGAATGCTTCCCCATTTCCTGACCCAGTCAGCTCCCAGGAAAAACTCTCCCCTAGCACCTCTCCTTCACAGTTCCAGTTTTACACTGATTCAAATTACTCAATTGTCTATGTGGGTTATATCCAGCCCTGAAGTCAGAGAACATAATAGGTGCACCAAAAAATACTTAAATGAATCTATACAGATAAAAACAGACTGCCCTGGCTGAAGTGGAGGGGTGAGGCCAGAGGGCTACCTATTCAATTCCCAGCTCTAGCAGCAGCCCCAAAGTCTTCTGGGGAACACTAAACCACCAAAGTAGTCAAATCCTTTATTTTACAGATGAGGAAACTGAGGTCAGAAAAAAAGTGAAGTGATTTGCCCAAAATAACAGGGCAAATTAATGAGGCCCAGATATCACACCTGTACCTCCTGACTTGATCCCCTGCTCCACATGTCCTGCCCTAGAAGATCAGTAGAGGAGGTGCAGAGGTCTGAGGTCAGGGGAATGTAAGAGAGGCAGTGTCCTACAGATCAGGGCCAGGAAGCTCAAGACAAGCGGAGTTGGGGGTTGTGTGGGGGTGGGGTGGGGACGGGACGGGACTACAACTCCCAGCAACACTTGCAACAGCCCCAGCAGCCTGGCTTCCCGCCGGACAGAGGCCAGGTGGCCATGTTGACTGGGGCCCCAGACGCAGACAGGAGAGAGACAGGCGAAGGCAGTGATTAGCACACAGAGAGAGGGACTGAGAGCCTGACTGGGGATCTGGGGAGACAAGGAGGCTGGGAATGAGCTGAGACACACCCAGGAGGGGGGTGGGGCCCTGGCATGAATCTGAGGGGCATCTTGCCCTAGACTTGGTAGTCTTCAAGCTCCTGGGCGCCTCCCCCGCCTTGCCCCGTGGCCTCTGGGGACAGAGGTCCAGCCCCTCCCCCCAGGAAGGCCCAGCACAAACTGGGCCCTCCCTACAACCAGGAGACGCTGGGGTGTGAGAGCAGGGGGTGGAAAGGCACGCAGTTCCCCCCACAAACACGATCCCCATCGCCATGACAACCCAACCCCGCCCCCGGGGCCACTCAGCAACCAGGAATGTGACCGCCCCTCCCCCCAGGCCCTCTATCCGGATTGGGGAGGAGGGGACACTAAAACACACCCCACCCCCAAGCCTGGAGTCTGGCACCTGGGTCCCCGGCTGTGCTCGAAACCACAGCTAGGGCTGGAGGTTCGGGTGGGGGGGACTTGCTCTCAGGAAGCAGACCTGGAGTGGGGGCAGGGGCGGAGGCTGGATAGGACACCTGACTCCGGTTACCAGCAGGCTTCCCACCCTCCACTCAGAGGGGGAGGCAAAAAACAAAATGAGGGCCTCCAGGGCTTAAAGATCCCAGGAGACAGGGATAGGACAATAATAGCAAAGGCCGGTCCCTGGCCTCCCTCTGGTGGATCAGTGCGCACGCAGGTGGGGACCAAAGGGTCTAAGGTTGGAGGTGCTGCAGGAAACTTTTGATCGCTGCGGTTCAGGTCCACACCTGTGCCAGCGCATGGATGTGCTCATGGTAAATGTGCTAAAAGAAGAGAAACTGAGGCTCAGGAAGAGGGGACAGGTAGGGGAGAGTCGGAAAGGAGGAGCCAGGAGGTTGCCTTCAGGAGCACCCACTGCAGAGCACCTGGCTATTCCAGTTTCCTATGGCAAGCAAACTCAGATAACTGAACCTGAGCAGTGTGGCAGGGGACCCAGAAGGCCACCAGCTGCCCAGCCCCAGGGGTGGGGAGAAATAAAAGAACGGATGGAATTAAAAATAGAATGAGACACACCAGATACACCCTCCCTGCTGACTTCCAGCTACATAAAGGATGGGTCTAGAAGAAAGAGGGCAAAGGACAGGGCTTGGGCAAGATGGGCATCTTCCCCCAAAGGAGTCATTCCACACACGCCTCCCACCTTGAATGCAGGCACTGGGGGGAAGGGCCATTAGGGGATGGAATAAAATTCTCAATCCCTCAAAAAGGGGGAGAAAACCCCTTCTGTAAGGGCACCTCCACCCCTCAAGCTACAAAGGAAGTGTTTTCTTGCATTTCCTAGACACACAGGAGCCCTGTCCCCCAATAAGTTTGTTTTCCAGGTGATGCCTTCATATCCAGGCTGTGACTCAGAACCTGTGAGTCAAGGATAAGTGGGTCAGGGTGGGGCCAGATGTGGAGACCCCACTGCACCCCCCCCACATACACTAGCCAACGGGGAAGGGGACTCTTCAACCTCTCGGCCATTCCAAGGATCCAGGGAAGTTAGTTCTCAGGTCAGCCCATCCACCCACAGCCCCACCTCCTTGGCAATGCCCAACTCCATCATCCACGCCTGAGAGCCTGAAACCCCATCCCGCCAAGCCCTCGAGGCCTACCGAGGGATCTGAAGGATTGGGGGAGGAATGCACATGGCCCCCCAGCCTTGGACCAAAAGCAGGCTCAGGATCACCTACCTACCCAACGCTTAGAAGGGCAGAGGGAAGGCAAAGTGCACTTTGGCTATCAGCCAGGCTCTGACCACCACCACACCCAAGATCAGGACTGACCTAACCCAGGAACCAAAAAATCGGGCGTGGGGAGTGGAAAGGCAATTCAGACAGTTGGGGCCAGGAAGTGTGGCAAGCCCAAGGGCAGAGAATAGAAGGTAGTGAGTGGGAGGAGGCAGACAGAGGGAAGATGGGGAGGTCCTTGGGGCTGCTCAGGACTGTTTTCTGGGATTATGAAACAGGAAGTAAAAAGAGGAGGAAGGAACCTTGGGGAGAAATCCCTGAATGTTGGAGGTTAAATTGTTAAGTGCTTGGAGATCCCCCAGGAACTTAGGCAGAAGGAAGAGAGAAGGGAGAAGGTTAAGATGGAGTCACACCACCCTTTAAGGCAGGTCCTGCCACCACGTGGCCCTTCTAGTCTCTCCCAGAATCACCCATCCTCCTCAGCAGCAGGGACTGAGGAAAGCAAGGTCCAAGCTGAGGACTCTGGTTGCCCACCAGGGCACCTGGTCATGGAGGTTCCTTACTCTCATGTTTCTCAGAACTGGGTCCCTCCAGCTCTGCCACCATTAGGGTCTGAGATAGGATCCAAGGTATGGTGAGGAGACTCAGCATTGTCTTCTCTTTTTTGAACTTTGTTCTTTTAGGGATCAAGGGAGATATATCTGGTAGGTAAAAGTCTTAGGTGTATCCCTCCCCAAATTGTAACCATCAATAGCCAAAGCCACTGAAGTGTTAGGCTTTATCTCTTTGAGATTCAGTTCAACTTCCCTACCCCAACTTTATCAAAAAAAGGTCCAGGTCTCTGACCAGCGAGTGGTAGAGGACTTGCCTACCACGTTTGAAGCCCTGGATTCAATCTTCAATTCCCACTACCAAAAAAAAAAAAAAAAAAAAAAAAAACAGGAAAAAAATACAATGAAAAGATCCAGTGCCGGGTGTGGTGGCGCACACCTGTAAACCCAATGGCTCAGGAGGACTGCAAGTTCAAAGTCAGCCTCAGCAAAAATGAGGCACAAAGCAACTCAGTGAGTCTCTAAATAAAATACAAAATAGGGCTGGGGATGTGGCTCAGTGTTGAGTCCCTGAGTTCAATCCCGGGTACCGGCCCCCTCCCCGCAAAAATGTAAGTCCAGGCCTCAATGGAGGAAGAAACTCTGCCTCCCCTATCCTACCCTCTGTCCTGGAAGTCCAGAGTAAAAGATGAAATGGATGGGTAACCCCAGTCCCAGACACTGCGCTCACTCCAAAGGACACCAGAAACCTGTCTTCCTCACAGGGCCACTGTGAGTCCTCTTAAGTGTTCCTATCCTTTTTCTCTTACCTGACCCAAAAGGGGTTTCCTGTAACCCACATTCTGGCTACTACCTCCTCCCCAGCCTCTGGACTTTGTCTCACCCCCAGGAGGGAAAAGCTGTAGAGACCTGGGTTCAGTTCTTGCCCTGCCCACCAGGGCCTTGGCACCTGGGCCAAGAAGCTAGTTGGATCAAAGGGTGCTGGGTAAAGTACATGAGTGTTCACAGGCCACACACGTTTGCGCATACATAAGCTGTGTATGGCTACTTCCACACAATGTCCCACTGCCTCAGCCCATTAGGAGGCCCTAGAAAATGGGAGAGCCCCACTTTTCTCTGCACTTCATTCCCATTCCAGGTCAGGCCTTATGTGATCCATCTGAAAGTCTCAGGGAACAGGAGCTCAAGGCATGTAGGATCAGACAGGCTCCTCAGGAGAGGGTACAGAATAAAAAGGGGTCTCGAATTTTTTCTGAGAGACCAAGTTGGTCTGATACACCCTGAACAGGACCCAGATAAGCCTGGGGCAATATCACAGGCTCAGAGTAGCCTCTGGGCCAGATAAACAGAGAGCCTCAATTCTGAGACGCAACCCAAAGCCACAAGATAGTCCTGTACTCGGCCCCCTCCCTCCAGCCCTTGGATTTCACTCTACAAGAGTCCTACCCTATGAGGGGCTGAGTCATGCCCTTGCTGGATACCAAAGGCCCCTCTACACTAACTCTAAAATAAGTTGCTGGGCCCCTGCCCCCCATGCCACCCCGACTCTCCTTCAGCAATTGGCAGTTTTCCATCCTCCATACTTAACCTATCTTGGTCCCTAGGGGAAAAGTGATAAACACAACAGGCTTGGCTTTGGGGCCCCACCCTCCCACCTGGCCAGGTGCTGGAAGGGGGGAGGCCCTTCTGTTGGCGGGCTGAAATCAACCACATGGCGGATACGGGACAATTCTGGCGGGAGATGCTCAAACGAGGAGCGGAGCAATTCAGACACCCCCACGGGGCCGTGCCGCCCTCAGACCCAAATTTGAGTTGGTGGAATATGGAGGAATACTTTTGTGGAGCTGAGGGCCGACGGATTCTGGCGGATAGATTCCAAGCCAGATGGATAGATCCCTTCTTACGCCATCCCCAACCATTCTTCGACCCTCCTAACTTCAGACCTCCTAGAGAGATATGCCCCAAGCCAAAGTTTTCCAGCAGCGAACTCCGCCTCCATTTAGCCCTCTCTGGGCTGGGACCCTTCGTAATAGTTTACCCAGGAAGAGGAGTCTGAACTGGGGGCGACAGTCAATGGAGAAAGTGGGGATCACAAGGGGAGTTCCAAAAGGGGATAGCGGCGGCGCCGGGGGGGGGGGGCGGTGGGAGGAGCTACACCACCGGCCCAAACGCAGACTGCGCGCCCGAAGCCTCGGCGACTATGGGGGCTGGGGGCGGAACTGAGCACGCGGAGCCGGGGCCGGGAAGTGACCGGCGCCCCCGGATCTCCACGCCGCGCACACGCCTCTACGCGCCGACGCCGTACCCTTCAGGTGTCGGCCCCCGCCCGCCCCCACCATTATATAACCCGCGGGTGGGCTCGAAGGCGGCTGCAAGAGTCTAGGACCCAGATGCCCCTGCCCCCCTCCACCCGCTCCACGCGGAGCGCTCGTGCCCTCCCGGGTGTTATGCAACCCAAGCCCGCAGGGGGATCGAGGGCGACGGGCCGCGCTACTCACCCGGGCCGGCCAGTGTGGGTAGCCCTTCATCTTGGCGAACACCAGGTCCCCGCATTTGTACTCCTTCTGCCGGTTGGATCGCGACATGGCGGGGCTCCGGGCACCCCGGGCTCCGCGCCGGGCCGGGAAGCGCGAGCCCAAGTTTGCGCGTGCGGCGGTGGCGGCGCCGCTCCGCTCCGGCCCTCGCGCGGCCCCCGCCTCGATGGTGGCCCCCGGCCCAAGCTCCGGCGCGGCCACGGCGTCTCCGCCCGCGCGCCGCACGGACGGGGCGGGCGCGGATCCGGGCAACGCTTCGGCGCGGTGGGTGCGCGCTCGTGCAGTTGTTTGTGTTTGAAATTCAATTGCTCCCTCCTCTATGCGAGGCCTCTTCCTCCACCCCCCGCCCGGTCCCACTCCTCCTCCTCCTCCTCCCTCCTCCCGGGCCCACTCCTCCTCCTCCCCCCTCCGCGCTCCCTCCCGTGGTGGTTTGATGCGTGCAGCTGCTTGACGCCCAGTGCCTGCCACAGCCCGGCGCCCAACCTGGAGCCGCCTGGCGGCGCGTGGCGACACAGGCCTGAGGAGCTGATCGCCGAGCACGCCGAGCGGGCTTTGTGTGCCTGCTGTCGGTGGGTGCCTGCCCGCCCGGGAGGAGCTGGCGCCCGGCTGGACGGAGCGGCCCTCGCCCCTCCCCCGACTCCGCAGGGCGCTCACAACCCCGACGCTGCCAAGTGTGGACATATAGTCTCAGTGTCACCCTGCCCTCTGCTCCATCCCAATCCACGAATATTTGTTTGGCACCCGCGGTTCTTGGCAGCGTGCTAGGCGCGCTGGGGGAGAGGCGTGAGCGCAGCACTACCGCCCACAGAGGTCCATTCTGGACCTCAGCGCGCTTACAGTTTGTTGGGTGGCACTGCGGACATCGGAGTTTGAGCTCTACATCTGCCTTCCCAGTAGAGGAAAGGGTCGCGCTTGGTAGCCAGATGTCCAAAGGGTTTTGATTTCGAGTGGTTACTTTACGGGTTCATTAGATCTTGGTTCTCTGTGCTATTACCTAGCAAGAGAGCAAGGGCTCCGTTCTAATGAGAAAAGAGACGACAGTAAATCCGGAACATTCGCTACTTGAAGTCGGAGGTACCGAGCGCAGTCTCTCCACGGTGGAGATTGGAGCTGGAGAGGAATCTAGAAGAGTTTCATAAAGGTGGTGACTTTGAGTTTGGCCTTAAAGAATAAGTATGGTTACCAGGGTTGGTGACGCACTCCTATAATACCAGTAATCCCAGACGCTCTGGAAGCTGAGATAGGAGGATTGGAAGTTCAGTCACAAGTTCGAGGCCAGCCCAAACAATTTAGGGAGACCCTGTCTCAAATAAATAAATAAATAAGTAAAAAGCTGGAGGATGGAGCTCAATGATAAAGCCCCCCTGACTTAGTGAACCCTGTCTGAAAGTAAAATATAAAAAGCTGGATTCAGTCGGTAGAGAGCTTGCCTTGCAAGCACAAGGCCCTGGGTTTGATCCCCAGCACCCAAAAACAAAACAAAACAATAAAAAGCTGGAGGATGGGGCTCAGTAGTAAAGCCCCCCTCGGTTAAATCCCAGTACCAAAAAATAAAAAGAATGAGTAGAGTTTTGCCAAATTCTGGAAGACTACATTTTGGCCTAGGTTATATACTAAGAAGTAATAAGAGTCCTTGAAGGTTAAAGACCTTGAACTCAGGTCTCCAATTAAGCCAAATAAAACTATTATAATTACATCTTTGCATTGCTTAAATTCTAGATACCTATAGTCTCTTAGAAATAAGGAATTTGACTGATCATGGTGGCACATTCCTGTAATCTTAGCAATTTGGGAGGCCAAGGCAGGAGGGTCACAAGATTGAGGTCAGCCTGGACAATTTAGCCAAACCCTGACTTAAAAGGAGGAGGGGAAGGCTGGGGGTGTAGCTCAGTGGTAAAGTGCCCCTGGGGTTTAATCCCGGTGCCAAAAAAGAAAATAAGGTATTTTAGGCCTGGGACTGTGTCCCAGGTTGAGGCTAGCATGCATGAAGCCTTGGGTGCCATTCCAGGTTGAGCACAACTGGGGAGGAAAAAAGGTATTTGAATTGGGTCCAGTAGTGCACCCCATGATCCCAGCAGTTGGGAGGCTGATGCAGGAGGATAGCAAATTCGAGAATAGCATGGGTAATTTAGTAAGACCCTGTCACAACAAACAAACAAACAAAAAAACTGCTGGAGGGGTAGCTTGGTAGTAGAGTGACCCTGAGTTCAATCCCCAGTATCATTAAAAAATAAAAAAATAAAAAGGAAGAAAATAAGGTATTTGGATCTCATAACATATACAGATCCTTAAAATTTTGCAACAAAATATGCAAGGTTTGAACAAGTAAAATATGCATGTGCCCCCCCAACAAATTTCCAGATCTCATTTCAAAGCATATGAAAAGTTTCCCTGTAAGGAAGTGCAGTACATAACCCAAAGGCCCATGTTTACATCCTACACTGAGGTTCACCAATCAGGAGAACTTGAGCAACTCCCTGAACTTCTCCAAGCCTCAGTTTTCTCTACCGTCAGGATCCTTGACTGCCCTACCAACATCAGAAGCATGGAGTGACTATCACTAATGGAGGCCTATACTTGTTCTCAAAAGTCCTGTGCAACGGTTGGCTGTCTTTATGCCTATGGCAATATATTTCTCAAGTCTTGCCTTTGTAACACTGTGGCCTCTTCGCATGGTTCCCCCTGTGATAGAAGTCCCTCTGGCCCTGGCCACAGCCACATAAGACCATATTGGCACAGTGTGGCATTCTGCAAGTTCCTGTTGCAATAAAGAGCCATGCAGTCCCTCAGCTACAGCCACAGACTTGTAGATTTGTTTCCATAGCAAATCCACACTTGTTGCAACAGAGTAACTAGATTCCAGTTGATGTTTACTTTCCAGTGCATTCCAGTTTGAAATGCAGTCAGTGTGATAGTACAGATTACCAGGCTAATCCTGTTCTTTGATGTTATTGTTAGGAGAGAATCTTGTCACAATTTTTTTTTTGGGGGGGTGTACTAGAAATTGAATCCAGGGGTGCTTTAACACGAAGCTAGCTACATCCCCAGATTTTTTTATTTTGAGATAGGGTCTCCCTAAATTACAGAGGCTGTCCTCAAATTTGCAATCCTCCTGCTTCAGCCTCCTGAGTTGCTGGGATTACAGGTGTGAGCTACCACGCTTATCTTACAAATTCTTAAAGATATCCCAAGGGTAAGATCAGTGTCACAAATAGGTTTCCTTTAAGTGTGCAGGTCGGTATTATAAATATGCAGTTTCTCTGCAACAAACCTGCTTTTAAACTATTTTCCAATCCAGCACATCTCAATTTAGTTAAATCCAAGGGTCCTGCTCATTTCTCTACTTTTGGAGGTGGTAATAAGGTTTCTAAATTCTTACTGCAACAAATTTCTTGGGCCTCATTCAGTGCACACTGCAGATGCTGGTTGCAATAATACAAATGGAGTTTCCTTTGTTGCAATAATCTCCCAGGCCTTGGTGGCAATTTAATATCTAAGTTCTCCTTACATCATCCACCAATTCACAGCTGCCCCTAACAACCAAGCCAAGAGCCTCAGAGGGTCAGTTACATGGGCGGGAGTAAGTCTGATTCCCCTGGGATTCAGGTCTCACTTTGTGCTTTGCACACTTTAATGTGCAAACAAATCACCTGGGACTTTTCTTAAAAAGCAGATTTTAATTCAGTAGGTTTAGTGTGTGTGCATTTCTAACAAGTTCCTAGGTATAGCTTCTGTTACTTCTGCTAACTACTGTTGGAGTAGTAAGGATCTAAAACATGAGTCACAGGCCCCCAACTCGGAACTAGTTCCCAAATATCTTAGTAAAATTCTGTGGATTCTGGTGCATGGTTTGTTTTTGTTTTTGTTTTTGTTTTTGTTTTTTTTGAGATGCGAGATTGATCTCGGGGGCTTTTAGCCACTGAGCCACATCCCCAGCCCTTTTTTGTTTTATTTAGAGATAGGGTCTTAGGGTCTCACTAAATTGCTGAGGCTGACCTTGAACTCATGATCCTCCTGCCTCTACCTCCTGAGTTGCTGGGATTACAGGGGTGTGTCACCACCCCTGCCCCAAAATCAGTAGAATTTCTAAACATAATTTTCCTCTGTTCTAACAATAGAATACAAAACCTCACCTGCCATTAGGTTCAAAGGAAATGTCAGCCTGCCTCTCTTTAACTCATGAAGGAGCCCTGAGGTTTGGCCCTCAGCCCCTTGTGACCTGCTCCATCACAACTTCTTGGCCCCAGTTACTCCTCTGTGAGCTGGAGGAAAGGAGGATGGTCAGATTAGACCTCTGCTTTCCAAAACTCTGTATCCATGTCTTCCTCCCACCTGTGCCTCCCAAAATAAAAGAACAGCTTTGTGCACTTGATGTGGAGTCAGAGTGGTGAAGTCTATGGCCTGCAGGCTCAGAAATAACAGGGTCTGTATTGACTCAGCCATGGACACTTTGTGACACTTTTTTCCACTTTAGGAAAGCTACTTAATTGCCCCATTGCGTTTTCAGTCTGTAAAATGGGGTTGTGGGGAAGCCTGAATGACTTAAGCACTTAAAAGTGCTTCAGTGACAGTTTGGAGCATTAAAAAGTGCTAGATAAAATGGATTGTCACTGCATTTATTGTTATTATTACTGGTGCTGGGGACTGATCCCAGGGCGCCTTACCACTGAGCTACATCTTCAGTTCTTTTTATTTTTTTTAAGACCGTCTTGATAAGTTGCTGAAGCTAGGCTTGAACTTGCGATTCTCTTGCCTCAGCTTCCTGAGTTACTGGGATACACACACACACACACACACACACATACATACATATGTGTATATAGGTATATACATACATAAAAATATATATATACATATAGATATATACACATAATATACATGTATAACTGTATATTCAATCACCAACACAAGAAAAGAAAGAAAAAAGAATGAACTTTAGAAGGTAAAGGAGATAATTTTCTGAAAACTCATCTCCATGTTACCCCTGTCACTTAGACAACCAAATTTTCTTCTTAGAAGCAGAAGTTGGGGCTGGGGATATAGCTCAGTCAGTGGCTTGCCTTGCAAGCACAAGGCCCTGGGTTCAAACCCCAGCACCAAAAAAAAAAAAAAAAAAAAGAAGCAGAAATTATAACAATTTTGTACATATTCTTCCAGTGATGTCCTCTTTACAAATTTTAAGCAAATGCAGATACTTATTTCCTTTACATAAATGATAACATACCACATTCATTGTACTTTACTTTTTCTAACTTAGCAGTATTTCTCAAGACTCCATGTTAGTACATAAACATTTCATTAATTAATTAATTATTGCAGTTCTGAGGATTGAATCCAGGGGTTCTCTACCACTGAGCCACATCCCCGGTCCTACCTATTTTTTATTTTCAAACAGGGTCTTGCTAAGTTGCTCAGGCTGGGCTTAAACTTGCGGATCCTACTCCTCAGCCTCCTTCTGGAGTCTCTGGAATTACAAGTGTGTGACAACCGTGTCCCACCTGCCCTTTGTTTTTTGATTTTTGGGTTTTGTTTGTTTGTTTGTTTGTTTATTTTTTGGTTTTTGTTTTTTACTGTAGATGGACACAGTATCTTTATTTTATTTATTTTTTTATTTATGCGGTACTGAGGATGGAACCCAGTGCCTCACACATGCTAGTCAAGTGCTCTACCACTGAGCCCATTGGTTTTGTTTTTTTTTTTTTTAATTTTTTTTTTTTAGATGTTGATGTACCTTTATATATTCATTTATTTTTATGTGGTGCTGAGGATCCAACCCGGTGCCTCACACATGCTATGCAAGTGCTCTGTCACTAAGCCACATCCTCAGCCCAGAGCCCATTGGTTTTAGTGGTAATAGTTCACAATATTTCTGTGCCCCAGATTATTTCACTGGTTCCATTTAATGGATAATTTGAGTGTTTCCTGTCTTTTGATCAAACAAATAATGCTGTAGTGAATAATACTGTATACATTTCCTCTCATTCAGGAGTAAGGATCTCTCACTCTTTTTCTCTTCCCTTTGCAAAACAAAAAAAGGTATAAGACCATTTACAGCAGCGCTGCAGGAGCTTGCTGACAAACAGGAATGAGAGTAGCTTGCTGTGCACAGACCAGGGTGCCACAGGGTACATAAGAAAGCTTTGGGACCAGAATCAGGGAGACAGACTTGTGGAGACTCTGAACATATCTGGCTATATTCTTCAGCCCTCTTCCATCAAAGATATTGCTGCAGACACTGCAGACAGTGACCTGGGGAGGAGAGCACTCTGGGAGTTGCTCTGTGAGGAGGTGTTGAGTCCCCTTTTCTTTACTGATAAGATTGGGCTGTAGTGGGCTCACTGCCCTCTGGCTCAGCAGAGGGAGCCTCCACCCATGCTGGGAGGCAGGTCTGTGCTTGTTGGAGGAGGCTGATTATCCAGGTTTCTGTAAGGACAGATGGCAGTGGGGGTACTGAAGGGACATTTTTGCCTGTGAGCTCAGAACTTCATTCATTCCCCTGGTCACTCATTCATTTGTCCCCACATATATTCCTTGGGGATTGCTGGGTGCCAGGCTGTCAGTAAATGTTAGAGTATGAAGTGACTCTAATATGAAGAGAACTGTTGAAGCCTGGGGATGTGGCCCCGTGGTAAAGCACAAGCTTAGCATGGGCGAGACTCTGGGTTCAATTCCCAGCACTCCAAAAACACAAAAGGAGGGCTGGGGATGTAGCTCAGCTGGTAGAGTGCTTGTCTCGCATGCACAAGGCCCTGGGTCCAAGCCCCAGCACCGCAAAAACAAAACAAAACAGAAAAGGACACATGGCTGACCAGGACTATTAAGAGGCCATCCGTGCTGGCTGCAGCAGTGGCACATGCCTGTGATCCCAGGGGCTGCTGAGGCAGGAGGATTGCAAGTTCAAAGCCAGCCTCAGAAACTTGGTAAGGACTTATGCAACTCAACTCAGTGAGGTCCTGTCTCTAAATAAAATATACAAAAAGGGCTGGGAATGTGGCTTAGTGGTTAAGCTCCCCTGGGTCAATTCCCTGTACCAAAAAAAAAAAAAAAAAGACTTATCCATGAGATGGCTGGTGTCCAGCTTTGGGTCCTGTTGGGTCAACCCTGGCACACCCTGCCCTTTTTCTGACTCCAGTGTTCCAGTTTGGACACTTCTATTTTTTCTCCAAATTTCTTACCTCACTGCTGTCTGTTTTTGTTTTTGTTTTTGTTTTTAGTATGTTTATTTTTTATACTGCTAGGGATTGAACTCAGGACTGCATGCTCTGCCACTAGCAATTTTATTTTATTTTGGATTTTTATGTTATTTTCAGAGAGGGTCATGATATTTTGCCCAGGCTGACCTCAAAATACTGAAAACACAAAGGGAGATCAGTAGAATAGAATAGAGGAAAGGAATGGCAGAGGAGAGTTCTGGGGAGTGATGTTGGTCGAATAATATTGTTATATTGTGTGCATGTGTGACTATGTGACAACAGATGCCGCCATTATGTACAATTATAATGAACCAATTAAAAAAATGTGGAGGGGCTGGGAAGATAGCTCAGTTGGTAGAGTGCTTGCCTTGTAAGCACAAGGCCCTGGGTTGGATCCCTAGCACCACAAAAAAAAAAAAAAAAAAAAAAAAAAAAAGTGGAAAAAAATAAAGAAATCCTGGGCACAAGTGATCCTCCTGCCTCAGCCTTCCAAATACTAAGATTATGGGCATGTACCACTGGGGCCCAGTTGTTTTGCTTATTTGTTTTGATACCAGGGATTGAACCCAGGAGTGCTCAACCACATTCCCAGCCCTTTTTTATATTTTATTTAGAGACAGGGTCTCACCAAGGTGCTCAAGGCCTTGCTAAATTGCTGAGGCGGCTTTGAACTAGTGATCCTCCTGCCTCAGCCTCCCAAGTCACTGGAATTACAGGGGTGCACCACTGCACCCAGCTGCTTATTTATTTAGTGGTACTGGGGATTGAACCCAGGAGCATTTTACCACTAAATATATCCCCAACCCTTTTTATTTTTGTTTTGAAATGGGATCTCACTAAGTTGTTCATTCTGGTCTTGAACTTCACAATCGTCCTGCCTCAGCCTCCTGAGTTGCTGGTCTTTTTTTTTTTCCCCTTCACATATGTACTTATTTATTTATTTATTTATTTATTTATTTATTTATTTCAGGCTGGGATTAAACTCAGGGTCTCACACATGCTAGGCAGCATTCTGCTGCTGAGCCATATCCCCAGACCCACATGTGTATATATTTAAAGAAGCAGAGTTCAACAATTTAATGATAAACACTGATCTCAGCTACCACTCTCTTCTATTTCCTTGCTCCTGAGAAGACAACATTCAATATTCATACCATCTTAACTTGCCAAGTGCGGTGGATCACTCTTATAATTCCAGTGACTCAGGAGGTTGAGGCAAGAGAATCCAAGTTCAAGGCCAATCTCAGCAACTCGGTGAGACTCTGCCTCAAAATTAAAAGTAAAAGATGTAGCTCAGTGGTAGAACACCCCTGAGTTCAGTCTCCAGTACAGGGAAAATATAAAACCCAAACCATCTTAATTTATTTGGGGGAATTTATCTCCATATCTCTAAACAACATGCTTTTGTATGGCTACTTCTTGATTTATTTAGTTTTAAGCATTATCTGTTCGTAGAACCTGTAGCCCATGAAGTTTTTGTTCTTTCCTTTCTCCCTTTCAGTCTTGTGGACTCTTTCTGTTCCCCAACTCCCAGTGTTAGATCATAATTTTTCTCATACAGATATTTAATGTTCATATTATCAGTCACATCTGAGTCATGTAGTGAACTGGGATTATTTTTCTTTTTATGAACATTTTATTTTCTCTAAATTGCTAACTTTTTGTTTTCTCATTGCTTAATTTCTAGGCTATTATTCACTAGGTTAGCCATGAATGCTCCACTATTTCAGTCTCAAATATTTATTTATTTTTGGTACCGGGGATTGAACCCAGGGGCATGCAACCACTGAGCTACATCCCTATTTCTTTTTTATATTTTATTTAGAGATAGGATCTTGCTAAATTGCTTAGGGCCTCATTAAGTTGTTGAGGCTGGCCTTGAACTTGCCACCTCCTGCCTCAGCCTCCTGAGTCACTGGAATTACAGACCTACACCTATGTGCTCAGCTCAGTCTCAATATGTAGACATACCAGATAACTGGTATGTCTGGATCCACTTTGTCTATGGCCTACATCTGGGGGCACAAGTGTCTTCAGGAATCTTCCTTGCTCATAATTCTGGGGATTCCCCTTCACCGTTTTTCCTGTGTTGCACACTATATATTCTGAATTCTAGGTGTTTCTCTTTCATGGTTCAATCCCTTTCTTGTTTTTGGTGCTGGAGATGGAAGCCAGGGCCTTCTGCATGGTAAGCATGCATTCTACCTCTAAGAGACAATCCCAGCCTTTAATCTTCTTATTTTATAAATGGAGCATATCCTGTAGTAACTTCCTGGAAAAAAAAAAAAAAAAAGTGCTTAGAACAGAGAACTTACATGTCTGAAATTATCTCTATTCTGTCCTTAAACTTATTTGATTCTTTGGCTCTTAGTCTGTTTTTAGTCGCTATAATTGAATACCACATTGGAATATTTGTAAAGACTTAAGGTTTATTCAGCTCATGGATCTGGAGGTTGTGAGGCTCAAGGTCTGGGACAGCATCTAGGAAAAACCTTCATGCTGGCAGATACCCTGCAGACTGGAGGCGGCACAGGGCATCGTGGTGAGAACAGGGCATGTAAGATACAGAGCCAAACTGGCTTTTATAACACGCCCACTCTCAAGATAACCCATTAATCCATGAATGCATTAATCCTTTCATGAGGACAGATCCCTCATGACCTAATCACTTTTTAAAGGTCTCACCTAGTCCCACCTCTTAATACCTTACAATAGGGATTAAATTTCAACATTAAGAGCTGGGAGATTTTGTGCGTGCCTATAGAGACTTAGGAAACTGAGGCAGGAGGCTCACAAGCTGAGTCCCTCCTCACCAGGTTAGTAAGACTGTCTCAAAATTTAAAAAAATAATAAAAAGGGCTGGGGATATGGCTCAATGGTAGAGTGCTCCTGGGTTTAATCCCCAACAGCAAAAAATAAAATTAAATTTAAATAAATAAATAAATAAATAAATAAATTTCAACACAAGAGCCATTCAAACCACAGCAGGCCCAGTGTAGAAATCTAGACTGAAAATATTTTGCTTTCAGAGTTCTTTTTTTCTTTTTTCCATTTCGTTTTTTCAGTGCTAGGGATGGAACCCAGGGCCTACATGGATTCTAGGCAAGCACTGTACCACTGAGCCACATACCTAGCTCCTATCTTTTTTTGTTTGTTTGTTTTAGTTGTAGGTGGACACAATACTTTTATTTATTATTTTTTAATGTGGTACAGAGGATCGAACCCAGGGCCTCACACATGCCAGGTGAGCCTTCTACCACTGAGCCACAACCCCAGCCCACACCTTTAGATCTTTGAGGCCCTTGCTGCATTGTCATCTGGCTTCCAGGGTGGTTATTATGAAGTTTGAAGCCATTGTGTCCTGATCCATTTTGGTACATCTTTTTTTGTTGTTGTTGTTTTATTTTCCCCTTGAGAGATTGTAGGATCTTCTCTTGCTTTTCAGTGCTCTGACATTTCTTAAGGGTGTGGACCCATTTTTCTTAATTACATCTGGCAGTTGGTGGGCCTTTCAATCTTAAAATTCTTGTCCATCAGTTCTGGGGAATTTTCTGTAATTTTACTTCTTTTTTTTTTTGAGGGGGTGGGTGGGTAATATTGGGGATTGAACCCAGGGCCTTGCACATGCTAGGTAAGTATTCTACCATTGAACTACAGCCTCAGTTCTTTTTATTTTTTATTTTGAGATGGGGTCTTACACAGTTGCCCAGACTGATATTGAACTTGAGATCCTCCTGCGTCAGCCTTCTGAGTAGCTGGGATTACAGGTATCCACCACTATACCCAGTTTACTGTTTCTTTTTTTGGTACCTGGGACTGAACCCAGGGACACTCAACCACTGAGTTGACCCCCAGTCCTATAAAAAAATTTTTTTTAAACATTGACAAACCTTTATTTTTTTTTTATTCACTTATTTTTACATGATGCTGAGGATCTAACCCAGTGCCTCACACATGCTAGGCAAGCACTCCACCACTGAGCCACAACCCCAGCCCACCCCAGTCCTTTTTATTTTTTATTTTGAGACAGGGTCTTGCTAAGTTGCTTAGGCCCTCACTGAGTTGCTGAGGCTGGCTTTGAACTCGTGATCCTCCTGCCTTAGCCTCCTGAGCTACTGGGATTACAGGTGTGTGCCACCTCGCCTGGCAGTCCACTGTTTCTTTTCTTTTCTTTTTTTTTAAATAGTAGATGGACACAATGTCTTTATTTATTTTATATGGTGCTGAGGATTGAATCCAGTGCTTCACACGTGCTAGGCAAGCGCTCTACCACTGAGCTGCAACTCCAGACCCGAGCTCACTGTTTCTTAAACAGCTTTTAACCAGTTCTTATTTTTATTCCTCTCCCTTCTCATTCACTTCCAGAGCCATTTGATGACACCATTCCTGAACATTTTGAGGCATCTATAATATAATACAGATCCAGATTGATCCTTACCATTCCCTGAGGCCAGTGTGGTTCTCATCTCTACTGTGTGCCAAGTCTGTAACCTGTGGCACATCGACTGTCTGCCCTCCATAATGTCACCGTTCTTTCTCTTCTTATGAATTCCCATCTTTTGGGGTCTAAGGCTTTTCAAAATTATATTAAATGTCTTTTTGAAAAAAAAAAAAAAAAACTCTTTAAACTGGGCGTGGTGACACACACCTATGATCCCAGCAACTTGGGCAGCTGAAGCAGGAGGATCAGAAGTTTGAGGCCAGCCTGGGCAATTTAGAGAGGTCTTATCTCAAAACAACAACAAAAAAATCAAAAGGGTTAGGGGTGTAGCTTAGTGGTAGAGTGCTTGCTTAGAATGAGTAAGGCCCTGAGTTCAATCCCCAGAACTATGCAAACCGCCCCCCCCCCAAGACCTTCTAAGCTGGACGTGGTGACACACAAGTGTCCCAGTTTTTCCAGAGGCTAAGGCAGAAGGGTCACTTGAACTCAGGAGTTCTAGACCAGCCTGGGCAACATCTTAAACAAAAAATCCCTTTATTGAAGTTTTCATAGAGAAACAAACTTGGTATTTCTATTCATTTTACTCTTTTAAAAATTATTTATTTATTTTTAAATTTTTTACAGACTACATTTTGATTCATTGTACACAAATGGGGTACATCATTTCATTTCCATGGTTGTACACAATGTAGATTCATACCATTTGTGTAATCATACATGTACATAAGGTAATGATGTCTGTCTCATCATTTTACTCTTTTACTGGAAGACTTTATTATTGTTATTGTTATTTTTAAAAAATATGTTACAGATTTCCCTTTTTTTTTTTTTCCTTTTATTACAATCCTGGGAATCTAATGCAGGGCCTCCTGCATGCTAGCTAAGTGCTCTATCACTAACCTACATCCCCAGCCCTTTTTCTTTTCTACTTTGAGACAGGGTCTTGCTAAATTTGCGCAGGCTGGCCTTGAACTTCTGATCCTCCTGCTTCAGTCTCCCAAGTCGCTGGGATTACAGGTACCTGGTTAGAGAATGTTTCTTAAACAAAGACAGGCCACAGCTCTGTGGGGCTTCTTCTCTGTAGGTATGTTGACAAATAACAAGGACAGTAATTTTCTTAGTTCTATACCATTTTACTGTGTGTTAATATCAGGCATTTCTCACAGAAGTAGGACAGGGCTCCCTAGTACTCTATCCATTTTTCAAAGGAGGAAAGTGAGACTCAGAAGAGAAGTGACTACCCAAAGTCACCAGGGAGTAGGTTGGGGAACCTAGATTCCAAAGCAGGTTTTAGAAGTCAGAATTGTGCAAGGCACATCAACTGCTAGATAGGACTTGATGGTCTAGTTTCTCAATGTGATCCTGGCTATACCTGCTTTGCAATTGATTGAGGTGTTTCTTAAAGATCCAGACTTCTGGGCCCCATCCCACACCTACAGAATAAAATACTCTTCGACTGGATTCAGACATTTGTAGTTTTTGGAAGCTTTTCTAGTGTACATTACATTTTTCCTTGTGCACAATAATTTTGGGGTGTGGATGCTGGGGATCATATTTAAGACCTTGGGCATGCTAGTCAAGTGTTCTATCACTGAGCTGTATGCCTCCACCCCCAGTACATTTTTATTTATTTACTTTTTAATTTTTTTGTGGTACTGGGGAATGAACTCAGGAACATTCTATTACCGAGTTATATCCCCATACATCCCTAATCTTTTTTGAGACAAGATCTTGCTAAATTGACCAGGTTGGCTTCAAACTTGAAATCTTCCTGGCTCAGCCTCCTGAAGTACTGAGATTACATGTATGTGCTACCACACCTGGCTGTTTTCTTTTTAGTGCTGGGGGATATGACCCATGGCTTCATGCATGCTAGGTAAGCACCCCACAGTATCTTTTGCTCACAGGTGCAAACATAGATGTTCTGAGCAAATATACAAATAAGTAGGCTTTACAGAGAAGATGGCACATGAATTTGTCTATGAAGCTGTGTTGAATTTAGGCACCTGGAGAGGGTGGAGAGGAGGAGAGCCATATCAGATTTGTCTGATGAAGAATTTAAGCTTAGGTCTTTCATTGTCCCTCTTCATTATTGTCATCATCATTGTTCCTCCTCATCACCCTTTCCATCTCCCTCTTCAGCCTCCTTCCCAAAGCTCAACAGCCTTTTCGTGGGCTGAGCGCAACAGAAAATTCTCGTGGTGTAGCATGTAAAGGACATACTCAGGGCTGACAAGCAAAGATGGATAAACAAGAAAAGGACACGAAATCACAGGTGACCTGGGAGCACATCGTCATGGGCAGACATAAGCGAGGTGGAAAATGTCACCCATAAACATGGGTGGATGTGAAGGTCACTCAAACAGATAGATGTAAGAAGTCCACTCACGAAGATGTAACAAACTCCATGCTCAGATATAAAGGGATGCAAAGAACACCTGCCGTGGGATAGATGAGGGGCACAAGCGGCCAGGGATGGTCTCAGATGATTTCTCAGAACTGTGAAGAGGCCTGAGCGGCAAGCTGGCCTCTTTACCCTAGTAAACTGAGAAGGGATTAACCATAAGTACCCGACCCTGGCTTCCAGCTCCCTGCCCATCTTTCTGTCTCACTGGTTGCTGCACTGGGAGTCCAGGCCCCAAGCTCCAGGATAAATGTACTCCTGGTTTTGCAAAAGGGCGAGCGCTTCCTCCCTCTCTGTCATATTTATTTCAGCTCTCAGATATTTAGTATTAGGGCTTCAGTCTCTTTCGTTCTGCCTTGCAGCCCAATGTCCTACAGGTCCCTTGGGTCCTGGCTCTTCTTGGGGCGTTTTATCCTAACTTCCAGGTCCAGGGAACTCTACCAGGTCTGTTTCCCTTTAAAGTATTTTCTCATTCCGCCACCTTCCCAGACTCCCTCTCTTTCCCGACATCACTTGCAGTTTATAAGCGCACCACATCTCCCATAAATCTTAGCGCCCAAGGGGCAATCCTAGAGAACTTCAAGTACCGAAATGCTCTCCTTTCTGTCTCCGTGACTACCGCGGTGACCGATGGAGTTTGTAGTCACTTAGGAATTGCCAGGCTATCAAAAAAACTACTCATCCCAGGAGTCCCTGCGACAGAGGCGGGTTTCCCCTCCTGTCTTCATGCGCACCCCTTAATCCTCCCTCGGACTTCAACTCCCGCTGTGCCTTGCGCCGAGATCCGTGCGGGGGAGAATGGAGCTGTATCCAAAGTGTTCCCTGGGAGTTGTAGTTCCTATGTTGGTGAGGCGAGGAGGAGGCGGAGTGACTCGGCGGCCATTAGCTGTGTGTAGTTGCCTGGGACTAGGAGCTTAAGTGAAGAGGGAAGCCTTATTCGGTGGAAATCAACTGTGGCCATGGGCTCCTGCCGGGGCTACTCCTAGAATACGGAGCAGGCGGGCTTCTCGGTTTTCCGCCCCGCCCCGTGGCGGGGCCTACTAGGCCTCCGGGCATCCCCGGTCTCAAGTAGGCCTAGTCTGCCGGCAAGGGCGCCCCAAAGGCGGGAGGCGCCATGTCGCTGGTTGCTTACGCCAGCAGCGATGAGAGTGAGCCAGATGAGGCTGAGCCTGAGCCGGAGGAAGAGGAGGCGGCGGCTCCTGTCTCTGGGCCCACTTTAGGGGGCTTGTTCGCTTCTCTCCCCGCACCCAAGGGTCCGGCCTTGCTGCCCCCGCCCCCCCAGATGCTGGCCCCATCTTTTCCCCCGCCGCTGTTGCTGCCCCCACCCACCGGAGACCCCAGGCTCCAGCCTCCTCCCCCGTTGCCCTTCGGCCTGGGAGGCTTCCCCCCACCTCCAGGCGTGAGCCCGGCTGAAGCGGCGGGAGTTGGGGAGGGGCTGGGATTGGGGCTGCCTTCGCCCCGAGGCCCTGGCCTCAGTCTGCCCCCCCCTATTGGCGGTGCCGGGCCCCCCCTGGGGCTTCCCAAGCCAAAGAAGAGGACGGAGCCCGTGAAGATCGCGGCGCCGGAGCTGCGTAAGGGGGATGTGAGTATCCGGGGAGGGCACCCCAAACTCCATCGGCATTGAGCTCAGCTGACTGGTGGAGATTACCGGACTCCTTGTTAGAAACTCATCCGTGACTCAAAGCCACTGGAATCCTGTACAGTGCGAATAATTGAGCTGAAGTTTGTCAACTTTGGGGAGTTAGGGTGTTTGGCCATGCGGGCTTTCAAAGATGGGCTCTTCTGCAGAGGGCCACATATTATCATCACCTGGCACTGACAGGCCCAGGTTCTTGTCTAGGGACCCTCTGCTCCCCATTCACTATCTTCACCTCGGGCCTACTTTTTCCACTCTCCATGCTGAGTGCCCGGATGAAGTTTGGCCTCTGAAGAAATGACAGGGGACTACCCAGGACCAACCTTTTTCTTTGACGCTGAACTCAGAAGCATCAGGGCTTGGAGGAAAAGGATAGGATTCCCAGACACGATTTTTGAGGACAGTTAGAGAAGAAATTGAATATTTGTTGATAGGCACTGACCCTTTCCTTCAATTACTGTATAACTCTGGGAGATAGTATACTGTGTTCCCAGAAGAGAAACAGGAGGTTTAGCCCACAGGATCTTACCTGGTAAAGGGCAGAGTGGAGATTAAAAGCTGGGTGTGTTAAATCTCAAACCTATGCTTGGGTTTCACCATTTTGGTATTTTAAATCTTAGGTGGGTTAGGATGCTTGGCACTCATGCTTATCTTGTTTCTAGATGTTGGAGCAGAAAAATAGCCCAAGACCACTTCCTGAGTAAGGACTTTGAGGATAAAGGTGATTGTAAGCCAAGGGACAGGGAATGGTTTAGAGTTGCTAGGGAGGTCTTTTCTTTCTCTCCTCTGAGAACTTAATTGGTCAGTCCCTGGCTCACCTTTGATAAACCCCCTCTTTTTTTTTCTGTACTGGGGATTGAACTCATGAACCCTCTACCACTGTGCTACACCCCCAGTCCATGTTATTTTTTGAGACAGAGCCTAGCTAAGTTTTCCAGGCTGGCCTGGAACTTAGGATCCTTCTGCCTCAGCCTCCCTAGCTGCTGGAATTATAGGCACCAATAACGGGACATCAAGCTTAGTTGATCTTGATCTTATATTTCTTTAATTTTCTAATTCTGCTTGTGGCCATTTCTATGTTTTGCCCTGGTGGTTTCTTTCCCCAGATATCTTAATGTTTTATCCCTCCCTCATTAAAGTCTTGGCTTTAAAAGTGTGGTTCTGCTGGGTGCAGTGGCACACACCTGTAATCCCGGTGACTCAGGAGGCTGAGACAGATCCCAAGCTTGAGACCAGTTTTCAGCAATTTAGCCAGGCCCTCAGCAACTTAATGAGACCCTATCTAAAAATAAAAACTAAAAAGTGGTGGGGATGTAACCCCTGGGTTTAATCCCCATACCAAAAACAAACAAACACAAAAAACCCATGTTTCTTAGTGAGGACTTCTCCAATCTACCTAGTTAACCTATTTTGCCCTATGATCCCAAGTGGGGAATGGCCATAAAAACTTACATATAGTATAAAATATATAACATAATTATATAATAATAATGATGACATAGTTATATAACTATTAGATAGTATTAATATATAAGCTCTAGATTATGATGTCAACCTACGTTAATGCACCTTTGTCAATGTTGTTGAAATATTCACGGAATTAAAAACTTGGGATTTAATGAGTTTTCAGTTGAGTTGCCTATCACCTGTTACTTCTGGTCCTCCTTTGTTTTGTTTCTCTCCATAAACATTTAACCACCATTTACCATAAAACTATATAATTCATTTTCTTTTCTCCTTCTACCTGTAAACAAACTCCATGAAGGCAGGGATTTTTTTTTTTTTTTTTTTTTTTTTTTTTTTTTTTTTTTTTTTAATTCACTGCTGTATCCCTAGTGGTTAAAACTGGTGTATATTGGGAAATCCATAATATCCATAATTTTTTTCTGAGTGAATGAACCTAAACGAACATGGATTCTTCCTGGAAGGAGGTTCCAGAATTTCCTTCCCTATCTTCATCCAAACTTTCTTCTATATCATTCCCTCCTTCTTTCTTGCCTGAATCTGTCTTTCTAAGATCCAAAAAAAGCCTTCTCTTGTTCCACTGCAACAAGAGAATGGCCCTCATTTAACCTGGGACAGAAGAGTTCTGTGAATGAGATAGGAAAATAGGCACATTTCCTTGGCCTCCTGTTTTCTTTCCTTTTCCCTCTTTTGCCCCCCCCATACTTTCTCTGGGCCAAATTGTGATGTGTGGGGGATGGGTGGGGAAGGTGGTACTTTGTGCCAGCCTGACCCTTTCCAGAGTAATAGTGGAAAGGGTTCATTTCTAGCTTAGTGAAAGTAGCATCTGAAAAAACTGCATGTAGAGACTGTAGAACCTTCCATTTAGGTTGGCTGAAGTGGCAGAAAATTCTTGAGAACTTTTATTTTTTTGTACTGGGGATTGAACCCAGGGGTGCTTAACCACTGAGCCACATCGCCAGCCCTTTTTTATATTTTATTTAGAGACATGGTCTCTTTAAATTGCGTTAGGGCCTCACTTAAGTTGCTGAGGCTGGTTTTGAATTTGTGATCTTCCTGCCTCAGCTTCCCAAGCCATTGGGATTACAGGTGTGTGCCACTGTGCCCGGTGTGTGACTTCTGGTTTTGTTCTCCAGTCTTGTACTTAGTAGACTTTCAGTGCATGTTCTGAAGAATGAATGAATTTCCTTTAGAGTTTGGTACTAAAGTAGAAACAGTTAACTGTGAACTCTCATTCATTCATTCATATCCTACTGAGCTACTTTTTTGTTCCTGGAGCTAAGAATAGTTAACATGATAGACCCTGCCCCAAAGAAGCTAGCTTATTGTCTCCTTGGGGAGACATAAGGAAATAGATTTCAGGTCAAGTCAGAGAAGAACTGAGTTAGAGCTGGTGTAATGGGAGTACCCCTAGCAGGAGCTGATCCCATCTGGGGAGGTAACAGACTTCTAGGAGAGGGAGGAGAGTTTAAACAGTGGTAAGACAGAGGAGTAGGAGGTAGCCAGAGAAAGGGGGTAGTGTGAGGAGGAGTGCATCAGGCAGAGGAAACAATGTACAAATGCCTGGAAGTGAGAGAGTAGAGATGCTGGGGGACCTCCCGGGGGCACTGACTGGAGCGCATGGGTGGGGAGTGGAGGGAGGTGGGGGTGCAGAGGGAATGGACCTTGCATGCTGTGCTGAGATCCTTCTACATTCTTCTGGAGTAGTGAAGAACACTACAGGTGGAGCAAAATTCTCTCATCAGAGTGCAAAGTTAGATGGCAGTGGCTTGGATGACAGTCTGGCAGGGGAGGGAGAGAACCTAAGGGTCAAGGTGTATTTGGGATAGAAGTGATTAGAGGGTTTGTGTGTGTGGTTTTTGTTTTGTTTTTTTTTTTGGTACTGGGATTGAATCCAGAGATGCTCTACCCCACTGGGCTACATCCCCAGCCTTTTTATTTTTTAAGGTACCAGGGATTAAATCCAGGGGTGTTTACATCCCCAGTGCTTTTTATTTTATTTTATTTACTTATTTATTTTTTGCAGTGCTGGGGATTGAACTCAGGGCCTTGTGCTTGCAAGGCGAGCACTCTACCAACTGAGCTATTTCCCCAGCCCTTATTTTTTATTTTGAGACAGGGTCTCACTGAGTTGCTTAGGGCCTCCCTAAGTTGCTGAGGCTGGCACTGAACTTGTGATCCTCCTGTCTAAGCCTCCTAAGTCGAGTTGCTAGGATTACAGGCATGGGCCGTTGCACCTGGCCCTTTTTTATTTTATTTTGAGGCAGTCCTTCCTCAAAGGATCCTCCCTCCTCAGCCTCTCAATTTGCTGGGTTTACAGGCATGCACCATTGTGTCCAGCTAGGGGATTGATTTTGGATGTCCCTAGTGAAGGAGAGGATTGAAGATTGACCTTGTTTTTTGGCCCAGGCAGCTGAGAAGGTAGTGGTGCCAGGAGGCAGAACAAATCTGGGATTAATTAGATTTCATTGCTTGCAAGTGTAAAAGCCAACTTAAATGATGAAGCATCAACTGGGCATTTACCTGTAATCACAGAAATTTGGGAGGCTGAGGAAGGAGGATAGCAAGTTGGAGGTCAGTCTCAGCAATTAACAAGATCCTCAATGACTTAGTGGGACCCTGCCTCAAAATGAAAAAATAAAAGAAAGGACTGGGGATATAGCTCCATGCTGAAGAATCCCTGGGTTCAAACCCCAATACCAATCAAATAAATCAATAAGATAAAATGATAAGATATCATAAACATACTGCAGTACCTCTGAAAGGGCGTGGTGTCAGGAACTGGGGATCTTTTGGGGACCTGCGCAGCTGCTCTTTGCATACTTAGTTCACTCATTCAGTTTCTTTCTGCAGATCACCCCCCACATCCCCCACTTTTTCTCTTTGATACTAGGACTTGCATCTAGGGGCGCTCTAACACTGAGTCTCATCCCCAAACCCTTTTCTTTTTTATTTTGAGTCGGGTTCTCTCTAAGCTGCTGAGGCTGACCTCAAACTAGAGATCCTCCTGCCTTAGCCTTCTGAGTCGCTGTGATTACAAGTGTGTGCTTCATGCCCAGCCCTTACAGGTTTTTATTTCTTCCCTTTTAGAGATCCCCAGATTAACTATCTTTAGTCCCAATTCTGGTGGTCTAGAGAATTTTGATTGATTTGATTTGGGTCAGTTTATTGAATCATCAGTAGTCAAGGTAGTACCAAATTCTTCCTCCAGGTGCTTTCCTAAATCAACTTTAGTTAGCTTTTGATTTAAATGGGGAATTAGGAATGATCCATAGAGTAGATAATCATTCTCTTTCTCTTTTCCCTTCTTACCCTTCTTCCTCTGACCCAAGCTTCATTGGTTGATTTCATGTGCTCAAGGGATGCTGACTTCTGAAATTAAGATTAAAAAAAAAATTGCAAGAGTAATTCTGCTAGAAGAGTTTTCATATGCTGTATATTTCAAAGCAAATAGAAATTTTAGGATTGGGACTGGGAGTGTAGATCAGTGGTATGCATAAATAAGACCCTGTATTCAATCGCCAACGCTGCAAGGAGAAAAAAAAAAAGAATAAAAAATGTTTTTTGACTTATCTGGATTAGTATTACCACTACTTTCGATTATTTACTTCCATAGTGGAAAATCTGAAACTCTGAGGTTGAGATTTCATTAATTTTTGTCATTTTTATTTTTTTAACCCCTTTCCTTTTTGTCATTTGTAGTAACCAGATGATAATTAAGTTACCTGCAGCTGATTTAGCTTAAGGTTTGGTCCTAGTCTGAAAGGGAAGGTTGAGTGCTAATATTTGTGGGTACCTGCTGAGTGCCGCCATTGTGCTAGGCTCTTTCCTCTAGTTTACTGAGAAAGAAGAGGGTTTAAGGAACAAGGGCAGTTTGCCTGAAATCACACAGTTTAGGAGCAGCAGAGGTTAATTTGAACCTAGAGGTGTTCTGTTCTTAGTGTCTACTGAAAAGTTGGATGGAAGAGCCATGGGTAGCCAGAAATCAGAAAGCAGGACAAGCAAGGAGTATAGAATTGGGAGAGAAAACAAAATCCTAACTGAAGGGCAGATGTAAGCAGAAGATACTTGAGACCAAAGAGTTAAAAAAAGTTGATGAATCTAGCTAATCAGGATAATAGTAGTGATTAGAATTTGGAGCCTGGTGTGGGGTGGGGTGTCTGTTCTTGGACCCTTATTTCCTCCTTGGCTCCTGGCCCTGGCAGCGAGTGGCTGCTTTTTGGAGAGGGAGTCTCTCTGAGCCAGAGCCTGGGAAGATAAGAGGGAGGCTGCCATGGGGAACGAGGCTCTGATAGATTAGCAGATCCCACTGGACCCTGCTTAATGGAATATGTCTGTTTCCGTTCTTGCTCAGCAGTCTGGGGGTGTGTGTCTTGTCACTCTTGGCAAATTGAGCAGAGAGGACAGTGGTGGCCATTGAGGCTCAGTTCTTCTGAGGCCAGGAAGAAATACAATACTTTCTTAAGAGACAGAACCAGTTTGTTCCTCTAAAACCATGTGTGCCTGTTCTGGCCCATCACATGTCAGCCCCTAGGGCTCTGGTGTTTCCAGCATTACCCTTCTTTCTTGGTCCAATGGCTCATGCCCACTTAGATCACTAGAGTACCTTTAGGAGTTGACTCCACAATCTGCTTGTAGTGTACTCCTGAGAAGAGCAGTTTGGAGATGCCTTACTGTTTTAACTTTTTATTGCTGTGACCAAAATACCTGACAAGGACAATGTAGATTAGGAAAACTTTATTTGGGGCTCATGGTTTCAAAGTTCTCAGCCCATGGTCGGCAAATCCCATGGCAGACTCTTCATGGCAGAAGGTAGAGGCCAGAGGAAACTGCTTGGCTTATGGCAGGCAGGAGGCAGAAAGAGAAAGGAGCCATGGTCATACATAGTCCAGGCCCCATTGACCTACCTCTTCCAGCCAGCCCCACCTGCCTACAGTTACCACCCAGTATCCATTCAAATTATTAATCTATCAGCCAGGTGCAGTGGCAAATGTCTGTAATCCCAGCGGCTCGGGAGGCTGATGCAGGAGAAGTGCAAGTTTGAGGTCAGCCTGGGCAATATAGTGAGACCCTGTCTCTAAATAAACAAATAAATAAATAAATAAGGGCAGGGGATGTAGCTCAGTGGTAGAGTGCCCCTGGATTCAACCCCCAGTACCAGGGGGGAAAAATTATGTCAAAGGATTTATTCCACTGGTGAGGTTGCAGTTCTCTTAATATATCATTCCAACTCCTGTATTGCCTAACATTAACTTTTTGGGGAACATTAGAGATCCAAACCATAACACAAAGTTTAAACAAATACCATATGATCCACCAATTTTACTTGTAGGTGTAAAGAATTGAAAGCAGGGACTCAGAAACATCAGTACACCGGTGTTCACAGCAGCGCTACTCTCAGTAGCCAAAGGTGGCAGCAACCCAAGCGTTCATCAAAGACGAATGGATAAACAAAGTACGGCATATACACCCACCAGAATATTATTCAACCTTGGAAAGAGACAAAATTCTGATACAACTCTAACATGGTTGGACCTTGGAGACATTATGCTAAGTAAAATAATCCAAAAAAATGTAGGTTCTGTGTGGTGGTGCACACCTGTATTCCCAGTGGCGTGGGAGGCTGAGGCAGGAGGATCACAAGTTCAAAGCCAGCCTCAGCAACTTAGTGAGACCCTGTCTCTAAATAAAATATGTTTATATAAAAGAAAGGGTCTGGGGATTTGACTCAGTGGTTAAATGCCCCTGGGTTCAAGCCTCAGTTTCCAAAAAAAAAAAAAAAAGGTCATGATTTCACTTACAGAGATGCCCAGAAGATGCAAATTCATGGAAACAAGGTAGCACAGAAGTCACGAAGAGGTGAGGGAGGAGGAATGGGGGCTTAACAGTACAGAATTTCTAGGATGATGAAAGTTCTGAAAATAGATGGTGACAGTGGTTGCCAACATTGAAAATGCACTTAATGCCTCCAAATAGTACACTTGGAAATGGTTAAAGCTGGGTATAGTAGCACATGCCTGTAATCCCAGTGACCTTCGAGGATGAGGCAGGTGGATTGCATGTTTGAGGCCTGCCTGGGCAATTAAGTCCCTATCTCAAAAAATAAGGGCTGGAGATGTAGCTCTGTGGCAAAGCCCGCCCTGGGTTCAATCTCCAGTACAAAAAAAAAGTTTGGTGAATTATATGTATATGTATTTACCATGATAAAACAGCAAAACTTTTTAGACATGTTCTACACCACTCATCATCAAAGATGTCTCCTTCATGTCTAAATCAAATCCAGTGTGCTTAGGGTAAGCCTGTTGCCTCTAGCCCAGTTCATGATAGCAGCTGAATTGATTTCCTTTCAAATGCTGCACGATAGCTCTATTCCTCTAGGATGACTGGAGAATATAACACATGCTAAAAGTAATCTTTTAGTATTTGGATTACTCCATACTGAAATTTCTTTTTTTCTTTTCTTTCTTTTTTTTTTTTTTGTTTGTTTGGTTTGTTTGTTTTTTGTACTGGGGATTAAACCCTGGGGTGCTTTACCACGGAGCTACATCCCAGTCCTTTTTTTATTTTTTATTTTTTATTTTTTTGAGACAGGGTCTCACTAAAGTTACTTAAGGCTTTGCCTCCTGCCTCAGCCTCCCTAGTGACTGGAATTATAGGTGTGTGCCACCATGCTCAGCTGAAATTTATTTTCTTTTGTGATGTGTTAAGATAATTTGTTGCTGTATTTCTGTTTCCTGTTAGTTTCTGTTTCCTGAATGCCTAAAAGTACTTTGAGTGGCATTTAAACTTCTTTCTATAGGGAACCCATGTGTCCCGTGTTTCCATCCTCTTCTTGAACAGGTATACTGAGGTTAGTACAGGGGCAAGCTGTGGATCCACATTCTGTTTTCCTGTCTTCCAGGTCTCCTAGGCTTCACCTTGGTTGTGAATAGGTTTTTTATTTTTTTATTTTTTGGGGACTGGGATTGAACCCAGGGGTGTTTAACCACTGAACCACATATGCAGTCCCTTTTTATATTTTATTTTGAGACAGGGTGTTGCTAAGTTGCTTAGGGCCTGTCTAAGTTGCTGAGGCTGGCTTTGAACTTGTGATCCTCCTGCCTCAGCCTCCCAAGTCTCTGGGATTGTAGGAGTACACCACTACGCCCATACTATGAGTGGATTATTGAATCTCTCTAAGCGCTGTCAACTGTTAGAAGTAAACATTTATTTTTACTACTCCCTCAAAGGTGAGTAACCATGACAGCACTTTAGGGACTCAACTCACTTTTGAGGTCTTTATTTTTGGGTTCTTTTTCAGGGAGTCTGCCATAGTGAGTTTAATGAGATAACTTATGAAATGGTTCAGTAGAAATTTCATATAAGGTGCTCAAAGAATGTTGTTTGGGAGTATCTATAGCAAATCCAAATATGAAAAAGTCATAGGGTATTCCAAAGTCTTTGTACAGGTTTTTTTTTTTTTTTTTTTTTTTTTTTTCTTTTTCTCTTGTGCTTTTAAACTTTAAACTCAACTTGTTAGTATAATGTAGACAACCTGTCACATTAAAGTAAAATTGAATTTTCTTCCCACAGCTGATCTGGCCTTCAGTTCTATTAGCTGTAGGACAGTTTGCCTATACTCCCACAGTGGCTACTTTTTGTTTGTTTCAGCAAGTGAAAAATAAGAATATGTTTGTGTAATATTTATAAATGGTCTTAAATTTGGATAAAATGTGTTTATTTTCAGATCATTGCCATTGGATCTGTTGCATAAGATGTTAAAGTTTAAATGTGACCCAGGACTCCATGAAAACCTCTGGTCTGCCAGAAAGCAGATAGATAGGTCTTCGGGGTCAAAAGACAAAAGGGGATGGTCAAATGGCCCTTAAGAGAGGCAGTGGAGTTTGGAACAGAAAGAAAAGGTAGAACACGTTTAGATGATGGGTACTTGAGGCTTTCTCTTGGTTGAGTTTTGACATTTTTGGCAATCCAGAGAGAATAACCCTGAACTCTGTTTAGAATTTTATTTTATTTTTTACTTAAAATTTTTTTTAATTTTTAAATTTGTTTTAATTAGTTACACATGACAGTAGAATGCACTTTGATAACTTTTTTAAATTATAAAAATTTAATTGTAGATGGACATATGCCTTCATTTTAATTATTTATTTTATGTGGTGCTGAGGATTGAACCCAGTGCCTCACAAGTGCTAGGCAAGTGCTCTACCACTGAACTACAACCCCAGCCCCAGGAATTTTAGTTTGTATACATTTGCATGACGGTAGCTCAGCCAGTTTTTTTTTTTTTTTCACTTTAAAAAAATTTATTTTTAGATATACATGACAGTAGAGTGTATTTTGATGTATTTACGTACATGGAGTATAACTTATTCCTATCTCCACTCCCTTCCCTTCATTCCCCGTTGTCTAATCCAGTGAGTTTCTGTTCTTCCCCACCCCGTTATTGTGTGTTAACATCTGCATATCAGACAGCATTTGGGCTCAGACAGTCTTTATAGTATCATTGTGACATGTGTAAGTAGTGATTTTAACTGAGAGTTGGGGAGATTACATAGCTGAATTCTCTAGCCAATAAGTAACAGAGCTAAGATTGAAATCCATGTTTCTGATTTGTGCCATGTGCTCTCCCAGCTCTACCATGTGTGATCTAGTGTGACCTTGTCCTTGTGGGTCTCAGTTCTAGACCAATACACAGCTCAGTGTGGTGTCACCACAGAAGGATAGGAGCCAGAGTTGGCTTGGATCCTGGTTCTGCCATGTCCTAGCTATTGTTCACTTAGTCTACTTTCCTTATTTGTAAAACTGATCATAATGCCTACCTTGAAATGTAACTGTAAGGATTACATAAAAAGTTGTGAACTGGTCGTGGTGGCACACACCTGTAATCCCAGCTGCTTGGGAGGCTGAGGCAGGAGGATCTTGAGATCAAAGCTAGCCTCAGCAAAAGTGAGGTACTAAGTAACCAGACTCTGTCTCTAAATAAAAAATAAGCAAAATAGGACTGGAGATGTTGCTCAGTGGTCGGGTACCCCTGAGTTCAATCCCTGGTTACCCCCCCAAAAAAATTGTGAGTAAATTGTGAGTAAATTGCTTGATAGGTAGTAGGTACTCTGTAGGTTGTTGTTCTTTCCTTTGCTATCCTTTTCTTTATTTTCTGCCTTGAGGCTACCTAGACAGATTTCCTTTTTTTTTTCCTACAATACTGTGAATTGTATAGGGATGTATAGGGATGCTCTACCACTGAGCTACATCTCCACACTCTTTTAAAATTTTTTTATCGTGAGACAGGGTTTTGCTAAGTTGCCCAGGCTGGCCTCGAACTTGTGATCCTCCTGCCTGAGCCTCCTGAGTTGCTGGGATTACAAGCATGCACCACTGTGTCCAGTATTAAAAAAAAAAAAAAAAAAAAAAAATTTAAATTTCATTTTTAGTTGTAGAGGGACACAATACCTTTATTTTATTTAATTTGTTTATGTGGTGCTGAGGATCAAATCCAGTGCCCCACGCATATGAGGCAAGTGCTCTAAGCCACAATCCCATCCCTGCATTTTTTAAAAAATGTATTTGGCAGCAGGCAGCAGTTAGTAATTAAAATCATGCCTCCTGACTACTGTGATGTAGTATTAGACTATAATGTATGCCCTTTGCCATTATACTGAAGGTGAGAATACGTACATGAAAAATGCCATGTATATAGAGCAGACACCAATGAATCAGAGGTAATATGATGTTATTAATATGAATGAGGTGGAGACACTGAGTGGAAAGGAGCAGAGTTAGATTTACCAGAGAGACTTCTTAGGAGTTTGGAGTTAGGAAGTGCATACCAAGTACAGATGGTCAAATGAGAGGTGGTGGTGATACAAGTGTAGCTGGTGAGAGTGACCAGTGGAAGGACTGACAGGAAAGAAGCACAAATACAGGAACAGCAGGTTTTGGAGGGGAATTTTAATTTTATTTTGTTTTACTTATTTATTTTGCAGTACTGAGAATTGAACCCAGGGGGCTCTATTGTGCTACATCCCCAGTTGTTTTTATTTTTTAATTTTGAGACAGGATCTAGCTGTTACCCAAGCTGACCTTGAACTTGGGATCTGTGTGCTAGTGCACCCAGCCTACTACTTTTATTACAGTTCTTCAGTTCTCTGTGTACTTCTCATTCTTACTGGATTGTAAGTCCCTTTTTTTGTTTTTTTATGGTATCAGGGATTGAACCCAGGGGTGCTTAACCACTGAGCTACATCCTCAGTCTCTAGCCCTTTTCATTTTATTTTGAGACAGGGTTGCTCAGAGTCTCATTAAGTTGCTGAGACTGGCTTTGAACTTGTGATCCTCCTGCCTCAGCCCTTGGAACCACTGGAATTATAGCTGTGCATCACCACACCCAGCTGGATTCTAATAAGTCTTTTGAGGGCAGACTTCTGACACACGGAAAATCTTGTAGCACATTGGGATAATAAATGGTCCAAGTCATACCTCTGGAGATATAACTGTCTAGTGGCAGATGCTACAGCTGCTGAAGCCCTGCCTGGGACACTATCTGGAAACTGTTGAACTTAGTGTTGTGTGTTGATAGTAGGTTCTCAGTAATTATGATTGAAAGATCCTAGTAGTGCACAAATTCAAAAAGGAACTTGGGAGGTTTGAAAGTCAGGATTATTAATTCTTTTTTTGGCAGTAGTGATTGAACCTAGGGAGCTCTACCACTAAGTTACATCCTCAGCCTTTTTTATTTTGAGATAGGATCTTTCTAAATTACCAAGTTTGGCCTTGAACTTGGACTCCTCCTGCTTCAGCTTCCTGAGCTGCTGGGATTACAGGTGTGTACCACCATGCCCAGTGAGGATTTGAGGTCTTATATTATCTTGAAGATGAATGGCATTTTGGATTTCTGCCTAATCATCTTTATTTGCAGATAGGTAGACTAAGGCCCTGGGAACAAATGGAAAGCTATCTTTAAGGTTCTTGGTTTGGGAATGATTGAAAAAAATAAATAAATAAAAGTTTGCTCTTCATATGACTTGTATCTTCCCTTAATTTAAGATGGTGAGGAATTGGTATTGAGCTAATAAAAGTTTAGGTGTTTTTCAGTATGACAGCTTGTCTTGAGAAACAGTCCTGTTGAGTCAGAGGGATGACACAAATGACCTCCTGTCTTACCCCAGATCTTAACAGTCATCATTTGCCTGCTTTCTCCCTGGACAGGAACAACTCTATCTGGCAGACAATAGATCATACTTTGGAGAGGGAATGGATTTCTCCGATGGCTTTGACCTTTAATGCCTCATAGAAGAGTAGTTAACACACCACTTAATCCCACTGGACTTCCCTGGCCCTGTGGTTATGTAGTCTGTGTAAGTGGTTTTAAAAGTGAAGCTGAGATTGGGTGAGATTGTGGGCCAAATCTCATTCATCTTCTAGTGGACAGATTTATAGGAAGTAGAATGGGTATAGCTTGTTCTTTCCACCACAGACTCAATGGGAGGAAATAGTCTCAATTTAACAGAATAGAAATTGATGCCAAGAAGCCTGTGCAACAAGTATGTGGGGGATTGAGTGACTTGGGAATTGAAGTTGTACCCCATCCTCTGAAGGTGTTTGAGATCAGGAGGGAAGCTCTACTTTAGGGCTGTGCCTCTGTCAGAGTGTCTTTGTGATCTAACCTTTTATGTACTCATTTAATGTGTTTCTGCTACTGTCTTAAAACAGCAGGCCTTATTCCACTTCTTTTTCTCTTAGTCAGATTCTGAGGAAGATGAACCCACAAAGAAGAAAATTGTTCTTCAGGTAAGCTTGATGACATACTGTAAGCCATTTTTTTCTCTCCCCGTATTGTTTAATGAAAGACTGGACTTAAAATACCTAGCAGTTTTCAAGTCATGTTTAACTCAAGCACAAGTATTTGAGGATTGTTTAGGTCTGGCTTTGGTTTCCTTTATAGCTTCAGACCTGGTTCATTCCCACCCTTGCCTCACTGCTTTCTGGTGTAGCTTGAAGGAGTTAAACTCTTCTAGATACAGGCAGTGGTAGGGGAAGGGATCTTAACTCAATTCAGTTCATTACATTTCAGGTAAAAGGATTATTTAGGGAGGGTGGAGTAAATGGATTGGTCAAATGATGTTAGGGAGCATCTATATTTTAAAATTGTCCATCTTCTCCCTGTCTCATTTTTAACCTGGAAATAAACACTTAAATAGTACTTATTTTGTACCAGACTCTGTTCTCAAAGTGCTTTACCAGCACCTAACTGATACTGTCCTTCTAACAGTGCCTATACCATAGTGTTATTATCATCCCTGTTTTACATAGGAAACTGAGGAACCTGCAACTAGTGGGGGCAGAGCTGGGGTTACAGTTACATCAGGCAGTCTGAGTACAGAGTCCAATTTTAAGACTAGAGATTCCATGTTACTGCTGTACTTGGCTGCTTCTCTATCATCAAGGCTGGAAGTCCTCAGTATGATGATCTCCCTGCCATTTCCTTGTTTCTCCTTGTTCTAGTATTTTTACTTTGCCCGCCACAGAGTTTCTTCTATTCTTTCCACACTTGGGGATTTAAAACACACTCTGATTTCATGTTGACACTGTGCCTCAGGGAAAAATGGTCCTGTGTTTTTGTTTAAAAGGTAGTTGTCTTGGGGTGGGGAGATAGCTCAGTCAGTAGAGTGCTTGCGTTGCAAGCACAAGTCCCTGGGTTTGATCCCCAGCACCACAAAAAAAAAAAAAAAAAAAAAAAAAAGGTACTTGTCTTGAGATTCAAATCTATGATGCTGTAGCTGCCTCTTCCCCTAACTGTTAAGGTGTTTCTTCCTGCTTCAGGAGGTTGTAGGATACAGGTTTTCTGGAAATTAGAAAGACAACTGTGGACGATGGTGTGACGTCTGCATTTATAGTGGGTGCTAAGGAAGAGGCATGGAAGAGCCCGGCATGCTGAGACTGAAGGAGACTAGTCTTTCTCCTATTATCAGGGTGTTCCTGGAGTAGGTGGACTGGCTCAGAAGCTACCCTGCAAGTAAAGGGCAGAATTCCAGATGGTAGAAAGAGATGTGTTGATAGAGGAACTCTGAACTGATGTTGGAGTGGGGACCCAGCCCTGCAAAGGGATATCGCCTTGATCGCAGGTGGTGCTGAGAAGCCATACACTTCTAGGATGGCCTGAGTAGGATACTTCAGTATGGTTCCTATGAACCTGAACCTCTGTGGACTGCTAGACTGGATTGATTCAAATTTGTAAACTCGGGGAAAAGAACCCCCCTCCAGATGAGCAGTTCTTCTGGACTGTATTGGTACTCCAGGACGATGACACAGTGACCTTACACTACTCTCCTTTTTCCAGTTGGTACCTCCCTCAGCCCTGTAGTTAGGCCAAGCTGGCCCTTTATCATACAGAAAGCAGGATCTGAGAGATTTTTTTTTTGGTATGTATTGAGGATTGAACCACAGTCCTTTTTATTTTTTATTTTGAGACAGGGTCACACTAAATTGCTGAGGCTGACCTTGAACTTGTGATCCTCCTGTCTTAGCCTCCCAAGTTGCTGGGATTACAGGCATGTACCACTGCAGGATCTGAAAGATTCTTACTAGTAGTAGGAACTCTGGATGGACTGAGCCAATTAGCTTACAAATTAAGTTAAAAGCTTGACTCTGGCATTAACAAGCTAATAGACCAGAGGTATAGGCTTTTCCTTGGGCAGAGAGAGGGTGGAGGGAGGGGACTTTTGGCAGCAGGTATGAATGTCTCTGATTTAGACAAACCCTCATTCTTGGCTTTGGGTAGCAATTCAAAGGAAGGAGAGTTCAGAGCTCAGAACATGGGGAGAGGTTGAATGATTAGCTGGAGGGAGAGCTAGGTGGTTTGGGAGGAAGGATAATGTGAGATGAAGAGCAACATATTTGCCAAAGACACAAGAGTGGAGGAGGACTCAGGCAGAGGGCAGTGGACTGGGTTGGGATTGAGCTGAGAAGAGGGATGGCATCTCACATCTGGAGAAGCAGCTGCAGAACGGTCCAATGCAGCAGTTGGTAAGACCAGATTGGGCCTGAGTGGATGGAGGTAAGAAAGCAGCAGGGTCTGGGAAGATGTTAGCCTAGAGCACATTATTGTATTTCTTGTTTTTCACTGTTACTAGTACATAACTTAAAATCTCACTTTTCATTTTTCTTTCCTCCTGCCCAAACCCTGGCTCACCAGGGATCCAGCGAGGGGACTGGTTTGTCTGCCTTGCTTCCCCAACCTAAAAACCTGACTGTGAAAGAGACTAACAGGTTGCTCCTGCCCCATGCCTTCTCCCGGAAACCCTCAGATGGCTCCTCTGATATCAAGCCCTCCAGACTGGCTTCTAAGACCAAGCCCTCCTCTCTTGCTCCTATTGTGGGCACCACAACCACCACTCCGTCACCCTCTGCCATCAAGGCTGCTGCCAAGAGTGCTGCCCTACAGGTGACGAAGCAGATCACACAAGAGGAGGACGACAGTGATGAGGAAGTGGCCCCCGAGAACTTTTTCTCCCTCCCTGACAAGGCCGAGCCACCTGGAGTTGAGCCATACCCTTACCCTGTCCCCGCTGTCCCTGAAGAGCTGCCTCCAGGCACGGAACCAGAGCCGGCTTTCCAGGACGATGCAGCCAATGCCCCCCTTGAGTTCAAGATGGCAGCAGGCTCAAGTGGGGCCCCTTGGATGCCTAAACCTGGGGATGACTACAGCTACAATCAGTTTTCCACATATGGCGATGCCAATGCTGCTGGTGCTTATTATCAGGTGGGTAAGGGGCACAGACAGCAGGCCAGGGAATGTTTGAGCCAGTAATGTGACCTTAAAAAACACTCCTTTATTCTTGCCCTTATGGATCTAAATTATTGAAGTCTTAAAGTCTGACACTTGACAACATAATCACCACCTTTATTCTCTGTTGTTGGCTTTCCATCACTGTGACAAAGTACTTGAGATAATCAACTTAAAAAAAAGAAAGGTTTATTTTGGTTCACAGTTTCAGAAGTTTCAGGCCTGGGTTGTTTAACCCTGTTGCTTTTGGTCTTGTGACAGGACAGTACATCATGGTGGGAGTGTGTGGCAGAGGAAGCCACTCACATCATGGTGGCTGGGGTCCACATATCCCTTCCAGGGGCCCACCCCCAGTGACCTCACTTCCTCCTACTAAACCCCACCTCTTAAGGGCCCCACCACTTCCCAATAGTGCCACGGACTGGCCACTGGGCCTTTTTTTTTTTTTTTTTTTTTTTTAAAACACATGGGTCTTAAGGGGACACTTAACCATACCATTTGCATTCTTTTTTTGTGGGAGGGAGTTACTAGAGATTAAACCTAGGGGTGCTTTTACCCATCCCTAGCACTTTTTTTTTTTTTTTTTAATTTTATGTATTTTTTTGAGACAGGGTCTCAGGAAGTTGACCAGGCTGGCCTTGAACTTGAGATCCTTTTGCCTCAGCCTCTTGAGAATCTGGGATTACAGGTGTGCACCACTGCACCTGGCCCCAAACTATAGCATTCTAAAAACCAAATTTGATTGTAGGAGCTGGTGAGATGTTCGGGAGAAGATGGGAGAGGAGCAGCTTCTAATCTTAGATAGAAAATAGCCTCCTCAAATTTGGAGGATGAGGATTAGGGAACCATAGTGTACACTTCCAGATAGCAGTCCAGGAAGAGTCTCCAGAGGAGGGGAATTTTGAGACAATAGGGAGACCAGGTATGGTGGCAATGCCTGTAATCCCAGTTACTCAGGAAGCTGAGGCAGGAGGTTCACAAATTTAAGGCCAGCTTGGGCAACTTAGAGAGACTCTGTCTCAAAAAATAAAAAGGACTGGGGATGTAGCTCAGGATAGAGCACCCCTGGGTTCAACCTCCAATACCAAAAAAAGAAAGAAGAAATACTTTCCTAGCAGTTGGAACTTCCCTAGATGGAGAGGGCTCCTAGAGTTGGTCTCAGGCGGTGGATAAGCAGGAACAGCTGGCTGGCCCCTTGACTGACAGTTGCAGAACATTTTACTGACCACCTGGGATGGCTGGAAGAGGACTTAAGTCCCCTTCATCCACTGTGATACTCTGAATTGGTCATTGTTAATTTTGTTTTCAGTCTGGGTGTGGGTAGGGAAAGAGGGTTTCAGGGGGACCCTCTTCTAACCAAAGACTTTGAAAACAATTGTGTTCCCTAAATATTTGCTCTTAAACTTTTTTGTATGTTATAGACAGATCAGAGACTGTGTCTCTTATCAGGGCTATTTAGAGAGAAGGAGGAAAATAATAGGATTTCGGCTTCTCTCTCTCTTTTTTTTTTCCAGTACTGGGGACTGAACTCAGGGCTTCAAGAGTGTTAGGAAAGCGTTTTACTAATGAGCTACGTTCCCAGCCCTTAAAAAAAAAATTTTTTTTTGAAACAGAGTCTTGATAAGTTGCTGAAAACTGGCCTTGAACTTGGAGTCTTTCTGCCTAAGCCTCCCAAGTCACTGAGGTTACATGTATATACCAGCATGCCTGGCAGAGCACTTTATGTATTCTAGGGGACCCTGAAATTTCATGTATCTTTAAATGTATCTTTTTGTAAATACTACTCTTAATTACTCTGGATTTTTGTATATTTTTGTGTAGTGAAAATTAAACCTGTTTTCCATTTAACTCTTTAGAAAACGAATATTTGTAGAGGAATAGAAACTTCTTAGAGCTTTGGGCAGAAGTGAAAGAATTAGGGAAAATAATGTAGGCAAGGAGGAAACAGGAACCCATTTCCTGGGTTCTCTGGTTTCCTGACATGGCCATATCAGGGATGGGAGGGGTGTTGCTTCTATTCCCTCTGCAGCTCAAATCTGAGGGGAATCATCAGATTCCTGCAACAAAAATATGGTAAAATAAACCTAGTTTGTTCCTAGCTTTGTAAAGTTCCATAATATCTTAATAGTTATTTATTTTATATCAGAGATCCACAACCTCCCCTCCCTTATGGACTGTCTCCTTGTGTCCAGAGGGCCTAAATGCGATGAGGAGCAGGGTTGGCATGCCTCATACCTACTCATCCTGCTTGCATCACACCATCGCCCACTGGGGTCTCATGAGTGGGAGGAACCATAGAGGTAAAGATGGGAGTTGCCCTTGGGCAGCAACTGAGGGAGCAGGGCACAGATTGAAGCAGGGGAGAATGTGTTTATTTCATACCATCCTTCCCTAAAAACTATCTATCTGTCTGGATGGTACAGATCAGAATGCTTCAGGAACTGTTGATGGGTTAGTGGATGGGTCCTTAGATCGTGCCTTTAACTGCTTCATCTGAGGGACTGTAGTGGCCATCTCTCCTCTACCTCTTGGGTGAGTTTTCTCTGTTTCTGGGTCAACCTTGTCTCATTTTCACTGTGTCCTTACTGATGCATTCTTTTCCTCTTTGGCCACAGGATTATTACAGTGGTGGCTACTATCCTGCACAGGACCCGGCTCTGATCCCCTCCCAGGAAATTGCCCCAGATGCCTCCTTCATCGATGATGAAGCAGTAAGTTAACAAAGCACACATGACTTTTATTTTTTTTTTTTTGTGGTGGTGAGAACTGAATCCATGGCCTCACTCACACTAGACAAATGCTCTACCATCCCCACAAGTGACTGTCTTTGACCCATCTTTGACATCAGGTTTCAAATCTGAAGACAAAGGTGGGGGGATTTTTTTTTTTTTTTCCACTAAGAATAAAGAGAAAAATGAATTTATTAAATTCAAATGTTATGGTGGGGTCATGATTCCCATTTTATTGAAATAATGATTGGATTAGCAGTCAGACCCTTCCCTAACAAAAAGTAGCCCAGGACCTGATGAATTATTGGATTTACCAGTGACTTAAAAATATTATTATTATTATTTATTTTTTTTTTGGGGGGGGGGCTGGGGATCGAACCCAGGGCCTTGTGCTTACAAGGCAAGCACTCTACCGACTGAGCTATCTCCCCAACCCCTAAAAATATTATTAAGTCCTAATAATTTCCTAAAAATAATAGATGAGGAAACACTCTTAACTCATCCTCTGAAGCCATTATTACTATAATACAAAAGCCATAAAATCCAGGACAAAAACTGAAAACTATAGCTCAACCTTATGAGAAAAAAAGTTTTTAAAATGTATCAGGATTAAGTTTTAGCAATGTGTAATTGAGAAACTCTAAGTAATAATGGCTTTTTAAATGGAAGTTAATTTTTTCCTCATAAAAGAGGCCTAGAAGTTGGCATTCCAGTAGTGGTATGGCAGCTCCACAGAGTTGTCAGGGATAAAATCTCCTGCTCATTGTTTTACCATCCCGAGGCTGTGGCCTTTGTCATCACAATAGCAGCTAACACTAAGCCATCAGAGATGCGGGGGGGTGGAAAAAAGAAGGGAAGGACATTTCTTCTCCCATTTTAGGAGACTACATAAAAGTTCCCAAGGGTACTTCCATTTGTAACTCACTGACTGCTTGCATGGCCCATCTAGCTGCATGGAGGCCCAGGAAATGTAGTATTTAGTTGGATGGTACTTGTCCAGCTAAAATTTTGGTTCATGCACGGAAGAGGAGGGGGGGAATAGATTTTGGGAGGCACCAGCAGCTGTGTTAAATAACCCGAGTTTCACACAACTGTGGCATGAGGCAAGGTAACAGCACTGCCTCCTGCAGCTGTCAGAACCACATTCTTTGACCAGGGTTGTGACTCAGTGGTAGAGCACTTGCCTAGCATGTGTGAGGCACTGGGTTCGATTCTCAGCACCATATATAAATAAATAAAATAAAGGTCCATTGACAACTTAAAAAATATTTTAAAAAAAGATACAAAGCACTGTCCTTTCTGTAGGGAACTCACAGCTTAACAGAAGGGAGCTAGACGCAGGGATCACTACCTCTGTGTGGGGTTCTCATAAAAAAATATTTCTTGAATGTGCATGGTGGCCTCCCAGCAACGTGGGAGGCTGAGATGGGTGGATCACAAGTTTGAGGTTGGCTTGGGCAACCTAGTGAGACCCTGTCTCAAAATGAAAAAAAAGGAGCTGGGATATAGCTCAGTGGTAGAGTACCCCTGGGTTCAATCCCCAGTACCACACACACACATGCACAAAATCTCTACTTACTTTTCTCCAGAAAGATGTCCATCACTTTGTATACTTCTGCCTGTTGTTGATACTGTGTTCATCCACAGCCTTCTTGGCAAGTGCAATGGTTGGGTCCTTTTGCTCCTCAGCTCAGGAAGCAGTTGGGTACCCATTCGGTGGCCACATTCAGTTTTCAGAAGGTGTAGAGCAAGCTAGGGGACATCACTAACGTTCAGACAGGACCTGGGTCTTACTGAAGTTTTTGGGTGCTTTAGTTACCCTTGTTCCAGTCTACCACTTATCCACATCCTCAGCCCCTTACCCTAAATTTTTAATGTGCAAATTGTGTCCAGTTCTTTTGGGCAGATACAGTTTATACATCATTTGAGTATGGATTTATGTCGCTGGGTCTCTGTCCTCATTCATGTTTGGGGACACCTCTTGTCCTCCCTTTCTTGAGGTCCAAGAGACCCTGTGAGAAGCAGGCCTTTCATCTTGTATCAAGAGAGGTTGGTAGATGGCAGGTGAAAGGACATGTTACAAAGAGAAATTGGAAGTGTGGTGGGACTGGTGAGTCACAAAATCTCAGCTGGGTATGGTGGTGCACTCCCATAATCCCAGAGATGCAGGAGGCTGAGGCAGGAGGATTGCAAGTTCTAGACCAGTCTGGGTGACTTATCAAGACACCGTCTCAAAATAAAAAATAAATAGGGGTGGTGACAGAGCTTAGTGGGAGACCGCCTCTGGGTTTAATCTTCAGTACTGCAAAAAACAAAGTCACTCCAAAAACTCTGGATCTTTAGTGACATCTCTTGTTCTCCTCACCTTGGTTCTTTTTTTAATTTTTTTCCACCTTGGTTCTTGACTCCTACATTTTTCCCCCCTTTCTCAGTTTAAGCGGCTGCAGGGCAAGAGGAACCGAGGGAGGGAGGAAATCAACTTTGTAGAGATCAAAGGTGATGACCAACTCAGTGGGGCCCAGCAGTGGATGACCAAGTCATTGACAGAAGAGAAAACCATGAAGTCATTCAGCAAAGTAAGTGGGAAAGGCCTATTAAGTGACCAACTTGGGAAACTGCAAAGCAAAATATTGTCCAATTACCTGCCCAGCTCCATGTGCACCCTTATAGTTACATCATTAACAAATGCTTGTTGCACATGGTACTGGAGTATGAACTAAGCCTGAGCTGTATCTTTGGCATTCTAGAACTTTCCAGAATTTTAACTGAGCTCTGTCTGGGTGGTGGAGACTGGTTGTTGAGAGTGGTTGGTTGGAGCACTGCTGTTGGGAAGATCTCTGATATCTTGTGGCTCCTTCCTGGGCTGGACAGAGCCCACAGCCACTCTGTTCTCTCCTGATAGTCTCATTGCTTTCTCCATCCTGGTAAGCTGGGACCTGTCTCAGTACATCTGTAAGGAGTGGGCACAATAGAGCCTCAGAAGTGCTGGGGTCCCTAGGTTCTGAGAATGCAGGTCCTTCTTGCTCATATCTCTTCATTATTTATTGTAGCCAGCTGTGGTCTTTCCAAATGCTTTTCTTCCTCACGTTTCCCACCCATGCTCCTCCTGCCTTCTCTGTGCTAATTTTCTAGTTTTCTTCAGTGCGTATCTCTTCATCCAGTAGCTGAGTATAGCAAGTGTGGACATTTATGAACTTCCCACAGGGGGGAATATGTGGGGAGGCCCTGGATTTGAGCCCAGCACCAGCAAGGCCAAAGTCAAGGATTTTACCCCTGCCCGCCCATTTGCTTTGCTTTGTTCTGTGGCCACAGATGGCCATCCAAGCCCCAGCCGTTTGTTTTAACTGAATGCTGGCGGTCATACAGGACAGAGCAAAGGATTGTGGTTAGATCAGCATAGATCCATCACTGTTTACTGGAAAAACCACTTAGGAGAGCATGCTCTACTAACTGTGGGCTGAGAAGCATCATCACATAGTAATGGTTGTTGTTGTTAGCACTCACTGTGGGCCAGGAATGGCAGTGAATGTTTTATGTATATCATCTTTAACTGTCACATTAAATGACATGCAATAATAGCTTGGAGTTAGAATATGCTTTTTTCCCAGCTCCTGATTTTCTTCCCATCCTCTCATTGTATTAGACTAGCTTTTAAAAAAAGAAGTCCCAGTCCTTGAGGAGTTGACAGTGTAGTTGGGAAGAAGAGATTTAAGGACACTTGAGTGTAAATGATTACAGAGCAAATTGATTACATAAGTGCTGAGGAGACTCTGGAGAGGAGTTTTGAGAGTTGGGTGGGGCTCACTAGGAAGCTTCTAGCCTGAGACAACTCTGGCAGAGAATAGAAAAACCACAGAATGAGAGCCCAGTCCAGCATAGAGGTTGACAGTAAATCGTTTACATCAAAGTTTGGCTAGGCATTCAGTGCGGTTATAAGGCAGAGGTTGGAAGACTGAAGAGAGGTGGAGTGATTGTGAGATTTCTAATTCCAGGGAACCTATTGGCACTTTCTAGAATGGGTAAAGTGGGGTTTCAGCCAAAGATGATTGATGGGAGAGTTTGGTAAGCAGTAGGTAGGAGACAGACTAGACATCTGGCCTGACTGGGGAGAAGGGAATAGAGATAAAGAGATTTTAAGGGGGAGGTGGGCACAGGGATAGTGGAGGGTTCTCAGTGGGAGGGCAGAAGATCATCTGAGCCCTGACGCTTACGCTATTTTAGACAGGCTGAAGGCATAAAGCTGGTCTCGGGTGCCTGAGCTTGGTGCTGAGGCAGGGGGGGTTACCAAAGAAATAAGATGGTCCTGACCTCAAAGTATTTACAGTCTAATGGGGATATCAGCAGCCTATTTCAGGCAAGTGTTCCGAGCTTGGGCTTTTTGCATAATGGCTTTAATAAAAATAACTGTTTTCTAAGTATATAGACATTAAAACAGCTCCACCCTGACTTCTCTCCCCCAGAAAGTAGTTTGTTTCTCAGTCTCCAGCCTGTACTGTATAGGCACACGAGAAACTTCTCTGCGTATGGGTTAAGGTCTGTATTTTCTTTCCTTGCAGAAGAAAGGTGAGCAGCCGACAGGTCAGCAGCGGCGGAAACACCAGATCACATATCTGATTCATCAGGTGAGAAGGCTGGGGGCCTGACCCAGGCAGGATCCCTTGGACCTGCTTGAGGTCTGGGTTAAGAGTAAGAAGCCCAGTCTAGGACCAGCTTCCAATAGGTGTCCTCCCCTGTTCTCTGTGTGGCCACTAGGGGGAGATGTGTCCTTCAGCATTATCCTGCTGTACCTCTTCACTGCCCAGAAGACTGAGTTACTGGTGCTTAGAAGACTGCAGATGAGAAAAATCAGATATCCAAAACACAGATTAAGAGGAGAGTAAAATGGTTTATCATAGGGTTCTTTTAGATAGTAAATTTATCTAATAATTTTTAAAAACCAAAGAAAAAGTTGATTCACCAACTTGACCTTTACCTAAAAAGGAGGTTCATTTGTATTTGCTGACACAAATTTTAGAATTCTAGATAATCCAAAAATGTGTTGGTACTTACTTTCAATTCATTAAACATCCTTCTGAGACCCACAGTACTGAAAGCTGTCAGATACAGACATGAACAAGAGACACTTCCTGGCTATGTCCTAAGGGGTGTGCATTCTGATTGGTGGTTCCAATGGAAAATCTTGCTTTCATGGTCCTTAACATATTTTTATCTTCTTTTTCAGGAACTTCTTTATACTCTTTTCCCATCTTGTGATTTTTAGGGTGTGAATTTGAGGGTAGAGTCTTTTTTAAACCCAAACTCTTACTATCCTCCTTGTACTTCTAGGAGAAATGAACAGGCATCAGATAATATTGGAGGTTGGGGAGCCCCCTTATTAGGATGTTCCCAGAATACAGTATAGAGCCGGGAGGTGTTGAAACCAGAAGAAAGAAGTCATTTTTCTAGTACCTCTAGAATTTTTCACAACTTCAAAAGGTTACTTTGAAATGATGTGGTTGGGGGTTGGGCACCTGTAATCCCAGTGACTTGGGAGGCTTGAGGATTGCAAATTCTAGGCCAGCCTGGACAACTTAGTGAAACCCTGTCTCCATAAAAAGAACTCCCTCATACCACCGTCACCACTGCCCCCGCCAACACTACTCTCTGTCTTTAGTCCCCCATTTCCTTTATTGCACTTGTCATCAAATTGTTTAATTATTTATTTTCTGCCTCTCGCACAGAGAATAGAACTCTAAAATAAATGCATGAAATGGACCCAGAAAAAAAAAAAAAAAAAAAAAAAGGACTGGGGAATGTAGTTGAGTAGTAGAGCACCCCTGGGTTTAATTCTCAGTACTGTGGGGGAAAATAGGTATGGATTTCTGGAGTGCCACATATGTTTTATTTAATATAACAGCAAACCATCGTTTCAGACTTAACACCTGAGACGTTCCTTTCTTGATCTGCTGGTTAGGTAACTGAGGCATCCTCCTTCAGATGCCATCTTCTAGTTCTCATTTGTCCATTTCCCACTTGAACGCTTCAGTTGTAATTCTACCAGAGTGAGCACAAGGATTTTGAGTCTTTGTTCTGCTTGAACCTTGTTAGTTCCCCAAAGAGATTTTTCTTTGCTTTCTTGTGGTCTTCCCTTTTGTGGATAAGAGAAAATTAAGTCTTCCAAGGGTTATGCTCTTTTCCCATAATTGTTATGATGGGAGAAAGTGTGTGTGTGTGTTGTGGGGTGGTACTGGGGACATTCTACTACTGAGCTACATCCCTAGCCCTTTTTATTTTATTATTTTTTTAAAGACAGGGTTCTACTTAGTTGTCCAAGCTGTTCTTGAACTTGCCATTCTCCTTCCTCTTCCTCCCAAGTAGCTGCAATTACAGGTGTGTGGCACAGTGCCCTACTGAGAGAAAGGTGTTCAACTGGGAAGCTCACAGAGGCAAGAGGAAACTGTCTTTCACAATTCTGGTTTAAAGGCTGGCAGTGTGTTTGCCTAGCGTATACAAGGCCCTGGCTCCAGTTCTAGCACCATACACATATACAAATACTGTTGTGACTCCCCCCATCCCTTCTTCCTTGCCACAGGCTAAGGAGCGGGAGCTGGAACTGAAGAACACCTGGTCAGAGAACAAGCTCAGCCGCCGTCAGACCCAAGCCAAATATGGATTCTAGGGCTTTGGAACTGATTGCTCCCAGGATCTCCTGCCAGCCCAGTTGGCCCGGCCCCCAACTTCACCTCTGGGACCCCGGCTGCTCTAAGCCCAGGATGTCTTTCCCTGAGGACCCAGCCCTCGCCTCTGCGAGAATGAACATATTTGATAGATTTTTCTTAACAAGTTAGAAAATTTAGCTCCTGTCTGTGTTGGAGCTAGCAGACTCAAGCGATGCCGCTGAAGGGGCTCTGAGTTCTTGGATGGGAGTTTGCTCCCTGTCAGGTGTGATGAAATGTTGAACTCTCCCCCACCTTTTTTTTTTTTTTTTTTTTTTTTTTTTTTTTTTTTTTTTTTAAGCCAGGGATGTCTATTGAAATAAAACATTCAGTCTGACAGACGCTGCCTGCCCTGAGCCTGGATCTCAGTTAGTTTGTGTGCAGCATCCTTGCAAAGTGCCTTGAGCTGCTTTGACAAGTACTTTACTTTTTCCCCAAGGGCCGGAACTGGGTTCATGGGCATTGAAGACCCTAGAAATTGCATGGTTTGATCCAGGTCAAGATGGTTTTCAAAGGAGCCTATGATCCCAAATAGGGAAAACATTGCTGATCTCAGGTGTCTCTGGTGATGGGGGACATCAGGAGTTTCCTTCTGTGGCATGAAGTGCTAATTGTTAGATATAAGATGATATCCAGTGAAATTCCTGTTCCTAATGGAGAATCAAATTTACCTGATGTCATTGACTGAACTGGTTTAGAAACTTAGCATAGAGCATGAGGGCTAGACAGATCTCAGATTTCCAAATTCCCAGCCTTTGTTGGGGAAGGGAGGTGGCGGGGTTGTCAGGCTCTATGATGCACAGAAGGGACAGGATAGATGACATGATTCCTTTATCTCAGAGCAAGGTCAAGTAGAAATGCTCAGAAAAAATGTGTGTAAATCATACGTGAACCACCACTGAAACACATTGTGAGGTGCCAGGACTCCAGGAGAACTTAGCTGCCATTGTTTCCTGCAGGAAAGGAGTCCTGAAGAAACTTGGATGCCAGGCAGAAGAAGAAGCCTCAGCCAGGTGTAAATGCTTGAGTTCTCTTTCAGGGCAACACGGGGAGAATTAGCATTCTACAGTCCTACAACAGGCAGGGCTAAGGCCAGGGGGCAGTTTGAAGAAGTGTGTGGTGGGTACTTGGGGATGGGAAGGAGGCAGAGTAGGCATCTCATTGTGCTTCTGGTTTGTGTGCTGGGGTAAGTTGAGGAGTCTGTTTCTCATTAAGCACATTGGAGGGTTTCATCACTTACAGGAAAACCACCCGCTTATCTGAAATCTGACCTACTTCGGGTAGCAGCCAGACAGGGCTCCTGCATCCCACAGGGACACTCAGGCTGTACTTGTCCAAATCTTTGTATCCGGCCAGCCTTTAGCCAGGAGCATCAGCCCTTAACACATACCCACTGTCCACCGAGGCACTGTGGCCAGATCTGAGATCTGCCCCTGCCAGGTGTCAAAGGTGGGTCAGGTGGCTCAGCAGAGCACAAGAGTCTGAGGTCCTCTTGAGTCATGCTTGCCTTCCTGTGCCCAGCACACTGTAGATGTAGCCTTTCCTGTCTGAGCCGCCATGTTCCTGGGATTCAGAAGTTTAACTTCTCATTTTAGGAGCTGCACCAAGATGTGGCAGGAAGTGTTCTTTGGGTTGGGCTGGAGGGACATGGGAAGAGAAAGTTCCAGTGTCTTGGGGATGGGCAGAATCAGACCAGATAACTTTAAGGGTCTCTTGCCTCCCACATCTGTTTTTTTGAAATCATGGCCTCACATATGCTAAGCAAGCACCCTGCTGCTGAGCAACATACCTTATAACCTTAATCTTTTTAAAATATATTTTTTAGTTGTATATGGACATGGTACTTTTATTTTTATGTGGTGCTGAGGATCGAACTCGGTTCCTCACATGTAGCAAGTGCTCTACCACTGAGCTACAACTCCAGCCCCATTATATATTTTTAAAGCCACTTTTTCATCCTACCAAAGTTGGCATTTTATTTGATGGTTGGAATTTTCTGGTCAAAGAGAAATGCTCGCAGTATAGAAAATGACCAGACTTCATTGGCAGGCCTTCTGGAGGTAGTAACCTGAGTTGTGATAAGTAGGAAAGAAGATAGGGGTGAGAGAAATAAGCAATAGGACTGATCCTTGGATAAAACTGTCTTGGCAGCAACAGCCATAGGGCTGAAGGAGACAGGTCTGAAGGTGTTGGTTAGAAATGGATCCATACAGTCTGGAAGATGTTGGAAGAACTGAGCCCAAGCAAGGAATGTTGCATTGACCAGGAAGCAGAGCTCAGGAAGCTGAGGCCCACAAGGATCAGACTTGCAAGTGGTGGCGACAGCAAAGTTGTCCCATGGAGGGTGTTTCCGTATCTCTGCAGTGTTGCTGGCTCCTGGGCAGGGACCCAGCCGGGTCTTCACCCCAGCTGGCATGTTGAGCAGAATGTGATGTGCTGCGGAATGGGGACAACTGAGTTTACATGCTCACAGTTTCTCAATTCCCCTGTCCGCCAGTGACCCCCAGAGTTACAGGTCACCTTACTGAAATATTCTGCATTAACTAAAGGAGAAGATGGAATGAAAGGGGCAGCCTGGGCGAGACAGGAGCAGGAAAAAGTACTGAGAGCTATCATGGTCAACCATGGTGCCGAAGGGGCCAGCTGAATCTGGAGGACAAAATGACTGGGCAGTGGGAACAATGAACTTGGCTCACAGCAAGGCCTTCCACATGCTCTGGGGATGAGAGGCCATCCCGCATATCTAAGAGTGGGCTGATCTACAGAGGACCTGTGAGGTAGGAGAGATGTAATGGCTCTGGCAAGATTGAGTCAGCTGAGAAATGCCCTTCTCCTCCTAGCATTAGTGATGTCTGATAGGACGGGGAACTTGCTCAGCACAATCACCCTGGTTCCCTTTTCCTGTACAAGTTATTCAACTTCTCCTTCATCGTGAGGTCTCACCACAACCCCAGGCCTCAGCTTGGGAGTAAAGTCAGTTGTGACAGGGAGAGTTGTTCACTGTGGAGCCCTCTGTAGGACTGGGGCCTTATCCTTTTGCCTGCAAGGAACCTTATGTTATCAGAACACTGGTTTGTAATGACTATCTGGGCACTGGGCCTGAATGCCTCCAGCTCTCTGTCACCTCCCATCTCTAGAACTTGGTTTCTTCTTTAGTTGAACCCAAACTCCCATCATGAAGGCTCTCTGAAGTTCCTTCTGTCCCCAGCAGGCCTCTTCTCAGAGCCCTTCACTTGCATGGTCCCATCTGTGCAACTGAGGCATGATCTCCATTTCACAAGGAGTGTGGTGACAGTGGCATAGAAAAAGGGCTCCCCTGCCAGGGTCTGCACAGCATCACAACAAGCTCTTGATGACTTTCCATCATTCGAATTCTCCTGCTACCCCTCACTGTGGAAGGAAGGGAAAGTGAGGAGGACATCCCAGGTCCCACCATGCTCATCCAGCAGAAACATCAAGAGGGCCACTAGGTGTCTCTGGCTCTTCCCCACACCTGCCCATTGTTATATCCTGAAGTCTGGGGAAGTCTTCTGTTTTCTGATCTGTCTTGCCTAATGTGTGAGAGGCCCTGGGTTCAATCCCCAGGACCACTGACCTCTTCCCTGTACCTCCTAACCCTCCAGCCCCAGGCATGTGGCACACACCTATAATCCTAGAGGTTGAGACAGGAGCAGCTCAAGTTTGAGGTCAGCCTTAGTTTAGCAAGGCTCTGTCTTAAAATAAAAAGGGCTGGGTATGGTGGCACACACTTGTAATTTCATTGGCCCTGAGGCTGAGGCAGGATGATTGAAAGTTCAAAGCCAGTCTCAGCAATTTAGTGAGATCCTGTTTCAAAATTTAAAGATATGAAAATATGAAAAAAGGGCTGGGGATGAAGCACAGTGGTAAGGCTCCCCTGAGTTCAATCCCCAGTACCAAAAAACAAACAAAGGGCTGGAGATATAGTTCAGTTCATAGAGGGCTTGCCTGTCAAACTCAGGGCCCTGGGTTCAATCCCAAGCACCGCAAAAAGGAAAAAAAATCAGCTACTCTTTTCTGCCCCTCCCCCTTTCACAAGGAATCAGCCAGGAGGCGACTCCCTAAATCTACACTGAGAGCTTTCTTGCACTTTCAGCCTCCTCGCCATCTCAGCAGAGCCATCTGCTCCCCACTCTCCTCCTCCTCTTGCTCAGGAGGGGTTCAGACCTACAGACAAAGGAAGTGGAACCCCAACTGTTGACTCAGCATTCCCATTTCTCCTTAAGCTGATTTGCACTGGAGTGGAAAGGAGGGGATTGGCTAGTCACTGGAGCTGGCGCCCTGGCCAGGCTGGGGGTGGTGTGGCAGCAGTGCCAAGGCCTAAGGAAGGTGACTGGAGAGAAGGGGCTGCAGGGTTACTGTGCTTCAGGCAGGCGCAGAGCCCCCGGCAGGAAGCAGGACTCTGATAGGCACTGACTGCAGAAACAGGTGTGCAAAACGGGCTGCACAGGGGGAAGGACCACAGCAGAACCTAGGCCCCAGTGGGGGCAGTCTCTGCTTTGAGCCCCTGGGACCATCCTGAGCAAACAGTTCTGCCTCAGAAAGCCAAGACAAAACTAATGCCCAGGGCTGGGGTCGTGGCTCAGTGGCAGAGCACTCGCCTAGCATGTGTGAGGCACTGGGTTCGAATCTCAGCACTGCGTATAAAAAATAAAAATAAAGGTCCATCAACAACTAAAAAAAAAAAAGTAAAAAAAAAAAAAAAAAAAAAAGGTTTCAAGCCTTAAACAACAACAACATCTAAAACCCAGGGCAGATGTTTCCAGGTGGTTGGAGCCGCAGAGTGAAGCTTTGCCCTGGAGCAGGAGGCTGGCCCTGAAGTAGGTTTGAGCAAAGAAATGGGGAAGCATCACAAAAAGAGCAGGGGAGCGGATGGGGTCCTAAGCCCAAGAGGCTCAGAAGACAAAAAAGCCCTGGAGCCATTTCAGGGGGTTGCCATCCTCTAAGGAATTCACACACATGCAGGGGCTTAGAAGGCAGCTTTCTCCCCAGTCCTGTGCTTTGCAGAGGGTCTGGGAAGGAGGTGAAGAAGCTACCCCTCAAAGGCTCTCTCCGTGCCCCTTTTCTTTTTCTTTCTATTTGTGTGTGTGTGTGTGTGTGTGTGTGTGTGTGTGTGTGTGTGTGTGTATGTGTGTGCTGGGGATTGAACTCAGGGCACTTTACCACTGAGTTACATCTCCAGTACTTTTTTTTATTTTGAGACAGGGTCTAAAGTTGCTAAGGATTTCCCTAAATTGCTGAGACTGACCTTGAACTTGCAATCCTCCTGCCTCAAGCCTTCTGAATCACTGGGATTACAGGCATGTGCCACTGCACCTGGCTTTGCACCTCTTCCCTTACTGGCACCCCCCCCCCCACCATCTTGGGCAGGGATACTTTGCAGAGAGAGGTCTGTAGCCTGTGCCCCGGGGTCTCCCACCTACAATCAGCAGACCTCATACTCTTGCCCAGGTGTCTTTCAACCCCCAGATCCCTGTGACCCCATAGCAATGGCAGTTCAACCACAATAAGAGAACGAGAAGAGAGACAGCAGGAGCCTGGAGAACTTGGATCCCTGTTGGGGGAGGTTGTTGGCGATGATTTATTAGCCAGACAAGAATCAACAAACAAGTTCTAACATCTGTTCTCACCAAACCATTCCTCAGACAACAGCAGCATTGGACTGGGGCCCAGACTCAAAGGCTCAGAGGGCCAAGGAAATTAGACTCCAGGAGGAGAAACCAGGGCAGGAGGAGCCAGAGGGCTCTGGTAGCACACTTTGCTGTCTTAGAGGATCACCAAGCATCAAGCCATTGGATTTCTGGGGACTCTCAGGAAGCAGCCAGTGTGTGTGTCCCTAAGAGGAGGCAGATTCCACATTTTGCTCCTCTGACTTCCAGAGTTTTTTTGGTGCGTGTGTGTATGGGAGGGCAGACCTGTTGGGGGACGGCTAACCAGGATCCAGAGGAGGGACCCAGCACTCAGACCCCCAGATGGTAGAAGTCTGGAAAAGTAGCCAGGTTTCCTATCTGAGGAAATCTCTGATGTTTCCTGTGGAGAAGAGTTAGAGGATATGGGGTAAGGAACAGAACCTGAACAGGGGAATCAGGAGGCCTGTGTTTTATCCTTGACCTTGGCGGAGTCACTATCCCTCTCTTTGTTTTCTTATCTGCACAGTGAGGGAGCTGGACTTGATCAGGAAGGGCAAATGAAACACTGCTCCTCTTCCCTCCAGCATCAGTAGCAGACATCACTAATCAATCATGGTGCTCTTTTCTGCTGAGTTCAGGTATGACCTTAGCATCCTCTCCAATGCAGCACTCTAGGCAGCCACGACCAATGGATTGGAGTTGGCATGCAAGATGACACCTCTTTGCCATTCTTGCAATAGATGAAGGCTGAGGTTCTTTCCAGTTTTGATCACCTTTATATACCATCCACATTTCCTGAGAAGGGCACCCAGCATGTGTGTGTGAAGGTCTCTGGACCTTCAATTTATCCCCAAGTTATCCCCCTCCAGCTCAGACTCACCACCTATTGAGGAGGCCCAAGGGGGAGCCACGCCTGTCCTCTGTCCTGAAGCACCTGTCTAGAGAGGTTGTGGGGAAGGGTGTGCCTCCAGGGCAGTGCAGGCTGCTGAGGCAGGGGAGGGCCTTGTCCAGCCCCAGAGTTCTCAGAGAGTGGCTGTGGACCACCTGGATTCTGCAGAGAGAATAGTCCTAGGTCACAACTCTACCCTCTGCCTCTTATCTGTGCCTAACAGACTTTGGCTTCCAGAGAGAGAATCTAAAATCCTGCTCATTCATTTAGCAATCGGGATATGAAACACAGAAGGGAGCAGTTTGCCGCAGGGTTGGCAGTGTGGAGTTTGAGGGACTGTGGGACACTGGAGAGTGGACCAGACCAGAGAGAAGTTTGGATGGTGACATGGACTGGTAATATCAGCTCCTGGACCACAGCAGTTGGGAGGGGTGTGGGTGGACGTGGGCAGGCACAAGGGCTGAGGGGGAGTCTGTGGCTCCAGCAGGGAGGCATGGTGGGCAAGCAGGGGATGGAGACAGAGGGGGAGGGTGGTACTGGCTAGTGGGTCTAACACATTGCATGACAATACCATAACATAGACAGGGACTTCAATGGGAAGGCCCTTCAAGAGGCAGGAGTGCTTGTGCCCCTCCTCTGAGCTCATCTGAGATGACACACAAGACTCAGGTGCCCTTCTCTAGGACGGCAGAGTGTGTCCGCCAGCTCCAGCTGCATCTGAGTGGGGCATGACAGACAACAGGGGCACAGACCAGCAGACCCGGGCTGGAAAAAGCTGAGGGAGACCCTAGCGGCCTCTACTTTCAAGTGAAGTAGTAGTGGGCGGGGCTTGGGAAAGGTGAAGCAAGCCAGTGACCCCGGGGAAAGGAGAGATGCTATTTTGGGGCTGGGAAAATGGTGTCAGGCAGCCTGGACTATTCTATCCCTCCCGTACTACCTCAGACCTCAACCTTTACTCTGACCCAGCATCCAGTCTTAACACCTTTTCCATCCTCCTCAAACTAGGTGCATAAAATCCTTGGACCTACTTTCTCCCTGCACCCTCATTTACCTGACCTCCTGGGACGGGCCTGGACTGGCACTTCCGGAGGACGGGATGCCCAGTGGACGCCATAGCTGACAGTCCTTCCACCTCAGCATAGATGTTGCTGGAGGCTTCCCCAGGGCTGCCCCGGCCCATGGCATAGAAGGCTATGGGCTCATCAGGCTCTTGATAGATAGGGTGGGTGGGTTTTGGGGGTGGGACTGGGCGGTGTCGCGGAGTGGGGCTTGTGTAGACTTCCGGAGGAAGTTGAGGCTTGGCGGGGATGGGAGGCTTGGTCTTGGGTGGCTGAGAGGGCTAGGAGAGAAGACGTGGTCAGTGAAGAGTCAGTGAGAGCAGCTGAGGTAGGGCCAGAACCGGAGCCTGACTCAGCCTGGTTCTCCTACCCTTTAGGCCCCTCCTCTTCCCCGTGGCTCCACCTCTCCCTTACTGGCTCCTCCCTCTCCGTCAAGCCTCCCTTCCTTCCACTGGCCCTCTAGTTCAAAACAGTACCTCTTTTGGCTCCCAAGTCCCCTCTTTATGCGTTAGGGCCGGAGCCTGCCCCTGTTTCATGATTGGGCTGTGCTGAGGGCTTGGATTCTGGCTTCTGCTTCCAGAGTCTGACTCTTCAGTCCTTAGGGAGAGCCCTGCGGGCTCAGGAGTCTGCTGGGAAAGGAGGAGGACTGAGGGACTTGATGCAGGAGGGAACAGGTGCCAGTGGGCAGGTGATTCAGGATGACCAAGTAATCTGGTCCAAGAGGAGGAGGGGGAAGGGGAAAGGAAGAGACATAGAAATTTGGCCTGGGCTGGATTCTCTGGGTGAGGAAGAGCAGATGGAGATGGCAAGGTGGCTAGGGGTCAGATGGAGGGGGATAAACTCTGGTCATTGGCTGTGTACAGCATCAGACTTAATTTCATCTGGAACATGGGACCAACCAATTTTCATTTGTGCTTGTAGTTCTAAAAATACAAGAATGTGAAGACTTTGTTTATTTTGTGGTACTGGGGTTTGAACCCGGGGATACTCTACCAGTAAGCTACATTCCCAGTTTGCTTTATTCATTCATTCATTCATTCATGATTCATTCATTCATTCATTCATTAGTACTGGGGAATGAACCCAGGTGTTTAACCACTGAGCCACATTCCCAGCCCTTTTTATTTTGAGACAGATTCTCACTAGAGTACTTGGGGCCTCACTAAGTTGCTGAGGCTGGTCTTGAGCTTTCAATCCTCTTTCTTCAGCTTCCTGAGTTGCTGGGATTACAGGCATGCACCACTATGCCTGGTCCCAGCTCTTTTTAGTTTTTATTTTGAAACAGGTTTTGCTTAGTTGCCCAGGTTCGTCTTGAATTTGTGATCCCCCTGCCTCATCTCCCCAGTTGCTGGGATCACAGGCATGTACTACTGCACCTGGCATAACTTTAAAGTCTTTAACTTCAAAATTATCAGGATGGGATGGATCTCCACGACATCTGTGCTTGTGTTTACTCTCTGCATGTGCAAGAAGCTTAATTTATGGAGATATAAGCTAAAATTTTTAGGGGCAGAAACTGCATGAAGAGAGATGAGCTTCACAGTGGGAAGGTCACGTCCCACAGTAGGTGTGCTTTTAGCTCAGCATTAACCCTAGCTTCATGAATGTTCTCCATGTGCCCTCTGCTTCTTGTAGGCTAAAGCCACAGGGACTTTCTCATGCTCCTGCAATCCACTGCCATCTTCCTGGCCTCCCCCTGCCACTGCCGCCTGTGAGGCTGGTGTGGTCTCTCAAGGACTCCTTCCTCCCACAGCACTCATTTTTCTGGAAGATGTGTGGGCGAGGGAGTCAAGATTGGGTCATTTGTCAGTAAGAGAAAGTGCCTGGTGCTGGTGTTTGGGCCTGGACTCTGGGTGAGTAGGAGCGCTGGCCTGAAGTCCTGGGTCGGGGCTCTGGGGCGTACCTGGCGGGCGAGCGGTTGGGTTAGCGTCTCCCCATAGGGGCTGAGTGGGCACTCTGTGTAGTGCCGCAGCAGGTCCTGCAGCCGTGCGTGGGCGCTGTCCTCGCCCAGCACCACGTGGCGCCCGTCCCTGAGCTGGGCCAGCAGGAAGTGGCGGCAGCAAGTTCGGCTCCTGGAGGGCGCCAATCAGGATCAGATTCGCCATTCCCTTTCCCTGGTCAGGGCCACCAGCCGTGACCCCCTACCCTCCCAGCTCCAGGGTCTCTAACCTTCAGCAATCCGAGGGCAGAGCAAAGAGCCCCCTTTGAGGAGGGGCTGTGTCAGCGCCGAGTCCCGCCCCGCGATTAGCCCGAAGCCCCGCCTCCACGTACCCGGGCGTGGCTCCGCGCTCACCTGTAAGTCAGCACGAATGTCACGGCGCTCTCACTGAACCGCACCAAGTAGCACCCCTGAGGCTGGGGCCCCAACAACCTCTCGGCCTCCCTGAGGGTGATGCAGAGAAGTGGCGTGACCTTGCCCTGACTCTTCTAGCCTCTCCTCCTGCTTCCCCGGCTCTCGTGAGGGATGCCCACCCACAAGCAAGGATGCTGAAGGCTAGCAGAGCGGTAGCGGGGTGATGCAGAGAGATAATGGGTCGCTGCTCTTCCACTGCGGGAACTGGGTGTGGTCAGGGGCCAACGGTCCCACTCAGGACACCCCCAACGCTGCTTCCTCCCAAGGCAGCCTGGAAGGGCTGCAGCTGCAGGAACGGGGATGGTAATTAGATTTCAAGAGTTAAGAAATCACAAACTGGACTGAAGAGACAAAAGAGGAGAAAAGTGGGCCTGAGAAATGGAGTCGGGGGATCTGCAAGGGTAGGAGTAAAGTGGACAGGAGAGAGTCAGATAAAAAGATGGAGGGAGGGAGAGAGGCAGAAAATACGAGGATTAGAGACCTCAGAGACAGGGGATAAGGCAATCTAAGAGGAGAAACAGGCTCAGTGAGGGCTGGGCTTGAGCCTCTCCAGTGAACTCCCTCAGGAGTGTGGTTTCAGTAAAAGGCCAGGGAAACTCCAGGAGCTGGAGTCTGGAGTCACAGCTTCAAACAGCATTTTTTTTTTTTTTTTTTTCCTTTCCTTGCAGCATTGGGGATTGAACCTAGAAGTGCTCTACCGATGAGTTTAATCCCCAGTCCTTTTTATTTTTTATTTTGAGACAGTATCTCACTAAGTGGCCCAACTGGCCTTGAGCTTGCAATCCTCCTGCCTCAGCCTCCTAAGTAGCTGGAATTTTTGGCCTGTGCCCCGACACTGGGTCTCAATCAACTTCTACCTGACCACAGGACTGGGACCTGCCACTGCTGCTCTCTGGGTCTGTTTCCTCCTCTGTGACTCACCTCCGGGTGATGAAGCCATGGAACCAGTCTGGTGCTGTCCCTTGTTGCAGGAGCCAGTGGGCCTGGGTCTTTTGGAACCAAGTAAGAATCTCTGCCTGCAGGGACAGGCTATCTTCCCCAGGCACCTCTTCAGCTTTCTCAGTATTCCCTGAGACAGAAGCAGTGTCTGGGGTCTGGAGAGATGCCTGGATAGGGGAAGAGTTCAAGGAGGTGAAAACCACCATGAGTAGTGGGCTATCCCACCTGACTCCAGCCAGACGATACCTTGTTATCTTCACACCCAACTGCACCTATTTTAGGGTATAACTGCCTAGAAAGCCCTTCTCAAGGTTATAACTTAAATTGCTTCTTCAGCTCCAGCTGTTTGGTTTCCAGAGACCCTCCTCTTACTTCCCCTGGGTCCTGCCTTTAATCTAGCAGTGGTGAGCTGTTAAATAGTGGGGCGAGAGCAGCCAGGTCTTCCAGATGGGCAGAAAGGAGATGATGCAGGAAGCCACCCCAGAGGACACAGTAGGAAGGGCTGAGCTGGCTCCCAGTCAAACTTCATGTCTGGGTGGGTGAGAAGGGCTAAGAGGTAGTGGGAATGTCCTGAGCAGAGGAAGGCACAGAGATGAGATATCTGCTTCTGGGACTTGGTGCACTGTAACCTGGTCGCCTATGAACTCAGACGGAGTGGCCCAGAGGCAGAGGAGCATCAAGGGGGCAAGTGCACAACTCAGCATGGGAAGGAGGTACTGCCCATCTCTTTCCCCTGGGGTGCCTCCAGCCCTGTTGACAGCCCCAGATCATTCATTCCTACTTTCTCTCTTGGCATCTTTTGCCATGTGCACATCCTCACCCTCGGGAGGGTGGGAGCAGATGAGGGGGTTCACTCCATCCCCCACATTCCCACTCACTGCTGCGTGGACAGCCAGAGTCCTGGAACTGGGCTGGGCCTCAACCTTCAGGGGCTGCAGTCTGGGCTCCTGGAGCAAGGCCAGGCTCTGGCAGCTCCTGCGTGTAAAATCCATGGTCTGGAAAGTGCTGAAGGTTGGAGCAGGGGCTTCGTGATCCCCTGTTGGCACAAAGAGGGCTGCTGGGGTTTCTCAAAAACCCTACACACCAGTCTCTCTCCCTCACACCAGGCCTCTGACGGGGACCTGTCTGACAGCACAGTCACGACAAGAGAAAGGCAGGAGGGACAGGAGCAGGGATTCCTCAGAGATTAGGAATAAGTAACCAAGGTGTCTCAGAGGGGATAATGGGGTGCCAGGGAGGAGGGGCTGGGAATTAGGCCTGCAAGTCCCACAGTGAGGCAGTTTTCCAGGCCAGGTGCCTCTCTGGACCAGGATCATCTGCGTGCCACCCCCATCCTCCTAATCTCTCCTTTCTCTTAAGAGAAAAGTCTCTCCTTTCTCCTAAGCACACTGTGACACCTTTGTCCTCTGGGATTGAGTGGACAGGAACCCTAGAGAGGAAGCAGGAGTTGTGGGTCCTTGGCCAATTGGCTCTGCCATTTCTGGCTTATATGGGCCCCTCACCCCAGAGGTGGGAACTCAGGCCCAGGAGAGCAGGCAGGAGTGGTGGGGGGTCTTGGTGTCCCCTCCCACCCACATTCTTAAACTTCACACTTACCTGGGGGGCATATCTGGGCCAGGGGGATCTCCATTGAAGATCCTGAGAAGGGCCCCAGAGCAGGGCGTGTGTATGTGCTCTCAAAAGGTATGCACACTCAGCAACTCATCTCTCCTCTTACCCTGGCCCCCAGGGACAGGAAGTGTCGCTTCACCCACAGCCTTAGCCCCAGCAGAATACCCACGTCATGGAAAGCCGTAAGATAATTGTCCCACCCCGGAAGCCAGGCAGTTGAAGGTGGTGTGGTATGGTGGTGGTGAGTATTTGTGTCATTCTGTGTTTAGGTGTAGGGAAATCCTTCCTGCTATTTGACCTTTATCCATTTTGATTCTTTCTCTGCTCCTTTACCCCCAAATAAGATCTAAGGCACCCAGAGCTTCTTAGAGATTCATACGCAAGATTATGCTTTGAGGAGAAATGAGGAGGGAGGCGATGGGTGGCAACAGGAAGGATGTTGGTCAGACTTCTGGAAGAACTTTTTGAGATCACATGAAATATATGAGGCAAGGAGTTAGGGAGGAGGGGGTCTGGCTTCCATCTTGAGCAGATAATGGAGCTGGATTAGAGCAAAAGCAGCCATTTTGGAGGAAGGAAGGAGAATTTCTCCAACAAGTAGGTCACTATTAGTATCAACAATATTGCAGTTATTGTTAATGATATGAGTGCTGAAATTACTGGGCTCAAGTCTTGGTTCAAGTGATTCTCTTCCCTTGGCCTACAGAGTAGCTGGAACTCAAGCATATGCCACCGTGCCCACCAACTTTATCATTTCCATCGCTAAGGGCTGAAAGTGTAGCTCAGTGGCAGAACACTTACCAAGCATGCATTAGATCCTGGGTTAAATTCCCAGCACTGGAAAGTAAGATTTCCTTTTGTAAGAATGAAAATGCTGGATTCAAAATCTGAGGTACAGCCGGGTCAAGTAGCACATGCCTGTAATCCCTGGACTCAGGAGGTTGAAGATGAAGCAGGAGGATCACAAGTTCTCCACCAGACTGGGAAACTTACTAAGAACTTGTCTCAAAATAAAATAAAATAAAATTCATAAACTGAGAAGGAGATAGGGAACATTATTCCCATTTCCCAGTAGGGCAAACTGAAGCTCAGAGAGATTAAATGCCTTGGCCAGGGTCTTTCAGTATCTCAAAGACTGGGACTAGAAACTGCGCTTCCTTTCACTAACTTCACAGTGACTTAGGCCAGAGGTACACACATTGTTCTTGGGGTCAGCAACCCAGAGAGGAGAAAGGACCTTTTCTCAAGATGTCAGGTAGAGAAGATGGGCAGGCGCTTATTAAAAGTTGTGGCAAATTGAGCTGGGCATGGTGGCATGTGCCTAGTGATCCTAGTGACTTGGGAGGCTAAGGCAGGAGAATTGCAAGTTCAAAACCAGCCTCAGCAACAGGGAGGCACTAAGCAACTCGGTGAGACCCTGTCTCTAAATAAAATACAAAATAGGGCTGGGGATGTGACTCAGTGGTTGAATGCCCCTGATATCCCCCCAAAAAATAAATTTAAAAAATTAAATAAAATATAACAAGGGCTCAGAGGTTAAGCAACCCTGAGTTCAATCCCTGGTACCCCATCCCCCCAAAAAAGTTGTGTCAAATTAATGGCATGGGTTTATGCTACGGGAGCTCCCTTCAAAGGGCCCTGATTTAGCTTGGACTGTGTGTATGCACAGGCCTGTGCACATCTGCACACGTGTGAAGAGGGTTGGGATGTCAGAAAAGGAAATTGAACTGAGTGGCAAACAATAAGTATGGTTGAAGAGCAGGGAAAGATGTTTCTAGAACAGGGACCAATATCAGAATGATGAGAGTGAGAAAAAGAAAAGTGCCACATATAGCCCAGTGGTAAAGACCTTGCCTAGAATGTTCAAGGCCCTGGGTTAAATTCCCAGCAACACACACACACACACACACACACACACACACACACACACACAGTGCTGCAGAACCTTGAGATGATCTGCAAAGAGCAATAGCTATGTGCTTGGCAGTCACTTTCACTTGAGTAAGATGACTTTTCTCAGAGAGAATGCAAGGTGAAATCACACCTTGGAGTAGTCCAGAGAAAGGAAAAAGGGGGTGGAGTTTATCTGTTTTGTTTTTTGCTTTCCAGGTTATCCCATAGGAACTGACCTCTGAGGCTGTGTCCTCTGCATTCCTTAGTGTCCACTCAGGAAACCAGATTCCATTGCCCATGAAATGGTGATGGTATTAATCAGAAAGGGAGGAGTGGGGCTGGGGATATAGCTCAGTTGGTAGTGTGCATGTCTTACAAGTACAAGGCCCTGCCTGGGTTCAATCCCCAGTACCACAAAAAAAAAAAAAAAAAAAAAAAAAAAAAAAAAAAGAAATGGAGGAGTGACTCAGAGAGATAGGCTCAACCTGGGGGGTGTGAAAACTATGCCTTCCAGGGACTTCAACTTGTACTCCATTCAGTTCTAGCTACAAAAAAAGGGGTGGGGCTCTAATAAAGGTGACAGTGAATTTGGATGCAGGCATCCCTTTTGGAAATAGAGTCAATGAAGAGATTCTAGCTGGGTATGGTGGGGCATGCCTGTGATCCCAGTTATGTGGGAGGCTGAGGCAGGAGGATTGCAAGTATGAGGCCAGCCTGGGCAATTTATCAAGACCCTGTCTCAAAAATAAAAACCAAGCAATCCTGGAAATGTAGAGGATGTAGCTCAGTGGTAGAGCACCCCTGGATTCAATCCCTAGTTCTGCAAAACAAAACAAACAAAAAAGATCCTAAGGGGAATATACAAATTTTGCATTCAACAACAAACCACCTCTTGAATTCTCTTATTCTCTCCAGTTTCCATACCACAGTATTAGTTTTAAATTTGTTCTATACAAAGACATTTCTAATTCTATTTTTTTTTTTTTTTCGTTTTAGAAATGCTTTACCACTGAACCACATCTCCAGTCCCTTTTTAAATATTTTATTTAGAGGCAGGGCCTCACTGAGTTGCTTAGGGTCTCACTAAGTTGCTGAGGCTGATTTTGAACTTGTGATCCTTCTGTCTCAGCTGCCTGAGCTGCTGGGATTACAAGCATGCACCACTGTGCCTGGTTCTAATTCTTAATTTATCCCCAAGAAGGACTCTATATTACTCAGTCAGTTACAAGGTTCCCATCAAGATGGTGGTCAAGTGTTTTTCTCAAAAACTCAGGCAAAAAGATTAGTGGGAAAAAGGTCCAATCCTCATAGTTGTAAGTGGGCCAGAAGCACTAATTGATGTTCATCTTTTCCTTCCTCCACTCCCATTCTAGACAACCCCACCTCCAGTTAGCACTTCATCTGGTCTGGGTTGTCTTCCAGGTAGGATGATCCAGACCTTCATTTCCAAAAGGTGTAGACCCCTAGTTACCCTGCCCTTGTTGGTTGTTGTAGCTACCCATTAACAATCATCACTGGGCACAAAAATACTAAGGGATGCCCCGGAGAGTTCCTGGGTTCAAGATGTTCTCCTCCCTGCTCCTACTGTGTGGCAGCCACCCTGGCTCCTCAAGGTCACCATGACTGATCATCCTACCCAGCACTAGAATTTTCTTCTTTTGCCTGTTGGTCTACCACATGAGGATCCCAAAGCAGATAGGTGGTTCTTTCAGTTACTAGCATAATAGAGTTACTGTTGTGTCAACTGGTAGAAGTCTTTTCTTCTGTTAACCAGGATCCTCTAGTCTAGAAGACCCCAAGGTTATGGTGAAAGGGAGCACAAATTCACAAATACACTAGATGTGATAGCGAGAGGAATTGTTCCAAATTCCAGGCCTTGGTACCTTGTGTGGGTCCTCTCTGCCATGACCAGTGTGGAGGAGAAAAGGGTTAACTACTGGAGGAGGATGTTGGCAGTTTTTCTATCTATTACCCAAAAAACTTACTTACTCAATGAACACACAGAGCCAATACTCTTTTTATGAGAGGGGTCGTGATGAGTCTGGCCATACCAGCTCTGGCCTCTTACGACAACTAGCCCAACTCTCCTTTATTTATAATATACAGGTAAAGGGGGCATGAACTGGGAGGAGTTTCTTCTGTGATGGACAGGATAGGGTGGAGTTAGGGGAGCCATCCTCTTAGGGGGAAAATTCCAGAAGGAGACAGGGAACCACTTCCATGCAGCACCACATACTTCCTGGCAGAAGCCAGGCCTCTGCATCCCATGGCTCAACCTAGTCTGATTCTGCTAAATAAGGAAGACTTCCCTTAGTACCTAGATCTGTTTATTCTGATTCTAGGGGACACCATACCATATTGAAAGCATTAGTTTTAACCTAAGCCCATCCTGGAGGAGACAGCTCCAACCTTACAAAGGGTTGTTCCCCAGATGGTACCTTCTGAGTCTTTTCAGGTCATTCCATCATTCTATAACCTGAGTGATTTGGGGTAATGTGGTAAGACTGGAAAACCCTGTGATCATGAGCCTGCTGCGGTGCCTCTTTGCTGTTAAACAGGTCCCTTGGTCTGAAGCACTGTGAAATGGGGTACCATATTGAGAGATCAAGCATTCTGTAAGCACCTGGGTGGTGGTGTGGAGTTTATAATAATTCTGGTAATGGCAAATCACTCTCCTCTTAAAAGGGAAAGGGAGGGGCTGGGGAGATAGCTCAGTTGGTAGAGTGCTTGCCTTGTAAGCACAAGGCCCTGGGTTCGATCCCCAGCACCCCCCAAAAAAAAAAAAAAAAAAAAGGGAAAGGGATCTGAGATCTTCAGTCTGCCACCACTAAGGAATAGTGCCAGGCATATGGTTCAGTGTTTACCTCTGCAGTGGGAAGGTTGGGCACTACTCAGCTGCAGCTCTCAACCTCAGTGAGAAGACAACCATGATCAGGAGCCCATGCAAAGTTGCCTCTTGCCAGCAAGTTCACTTGGTTTATCAGCCCATTGTGCCAACACTGGGGTGACTGGTGGCTGAAGAGAGAGGTTGAGTTATTCTGCTCAACTAGTTGTTCATTGCCCTCTCTGTGATAGATGCTTTTTGGTGCATTAGTGTGACTGTACTTTGTGAGAACACTTCCCATAGGTTCACCTGTCAGGACTGGGATGGTGTGAGGTAAGTGATGGACCCAGGGTACAAACTCTAAGGAGGCACTCACTCTTGGGATCAGATGAATGCTCCTTAGTCCTAGCCCTGCCATATACTTACCACTCTCCCTGCCGTATACTTACCAGTATGACATATTGAGTGAGGTCATACTGCTTCTAGTGCCAACATATTATGCTTGTACATCTCCCAGTTGGTTATATAAAGTCCCCACCACCCCAGGAAGACATAAAAGTGGATTAAAAAAGAAGTGGTAGTGCAATAGAGGCAGGTGATTTGAGTGACCCCTGCTCTTGCATTTTAAGTCTGCGTTCTGGACCAGCTTAAACCCAGTCCAAAGTACCATTTCCATCACTTAGCGGACTACCGCTTTTCAAGTTCAACTTTATGGGGCTGAAGTTGTGACTCAGTGGTAGAGTGCCTAGCATGTTTGAGGCACTGGGTTCGATCCTCAGCACTGCATATAAACAAACGAATAGAATAAAGGTCCATCAAGTCCAACATTGTGACTCGGTGGCTTGTATGATACTTGGTTTTAGATGGGCAGCTCAAGTAATGGAAGCTTGTCCTCAATGGTTTTCAGAGCAAGTTTGCAACACCATGAAGGATCCCAAGATGGTTGCATGCAAACTTACTCTAAAAACCATTGACTGGGTAGCTTTTGGGAAGATCATTCCCCCAAACCAAAAAGCTGTTGCTAACTTCCTAAAGTCCTGGAATGAGACACTCACTTCCAGGTTGGCTACTCTGAGAAACCACCAGCTATTGACTGAGCTTACTACAAGGCCAATGTTGCCAAGGTAGGCTTGGTGGATCTCTTTGAAAAGATGTTTAATGCCCTGAAGGTTCCTATGCCAGAGGATAAATATACTGTGCAGGTGGATGTTGAAGAAAAGAAAGATGTAAAAAGTCGTGCTGAACTTGTGTCTCTCTCAAGGGCCAGGATTGAAGAATATGAGAAATAACTGGAGAAAATGAAGAACATAATTCCATTTGATTAGATGACCATTGAGGACTTGAATGAAATCTTCCCAGAAACCAAATTAGACAAGAAGTATCCCTATTTCCCTCACCAGTCCATTGAGAATTTATAAAAATTAAATGCAGGAGAAAGCTCTGCCCTTGTATTACAAACTTTGGACATTGAAAATAATAATTACATAGTTCTGGGGAAAAAAAAAAAAAAGGTGGCAGTTCAAGTTGAATAGTTACTTAGTGTCCACTGGTCAGGCATTCAATCTCTCTGTTGTAGCTGTTTTTGAGAGTACAATTCTTTGTCAGAGGACATGACTTTATTCCAGAATCCTAGGGCATGCTCTGCAATTCTTAATTGAGGTTCGCCAATACAGCACCCTTATCCACTGCAAGTATTTCTAGCACCACTGGGCATGCTAGATCACATGACCCAAGAGGCAGGGCAGCTTGAACACTCCCTGAACCTTCTCTGAGAGCACTTAAACTGGCAACTTTCTGGTTACTCCAAAACTGGATATTCTTAAGTGCAGCTTACACTGTCTCCAAAATACAAAGAGACCAAATCAATACTTGCCACTTCGTGCTGGGAAATACAAGGTGCAACATCTTGTCCCTTGTAGCAAGCTCCAAGCCAGGACTTTTGGAAAGAAAGTAGCAAAGTAAATCGGAGGAGATCTGTGTTCAATATACCAAGGATAGCACATGCTGTGGGTCATAAGGAGAACTTTCTTCACTTTTTTATTTCTCCCATATGCTTTCAGGGAGCAAAAGTGATGAGATTTTGTTTGTTTGTTTGTTGTGGTGCTGGGGATTGAACCCAGGGCCTTGTGCTTGTGAGGCAGGCACTCTACCAGCTGAGCTATCTCCCCAGCCCAAAAGTGATGAGATTAAAAAAAAAAAAAGTTGTTATTTGTTCTTTTTAGTTATACATGACAGTAGAATGTATTTTGACACATACATATATGGCGTATAACTTCCCATTCTTGTGATTATACATGATGTGTAGTTTTACTGGTTGTGTATTCATATATGAAGATAGGAAAATTATGTCTGATTCACTCTACTATCTTTCCTATTCCCACCCCCTCCCTTCCCTTTATTCCCCTTTGTCTAATCTGATGAACCTCTATGCCTCCCAGCCCCTGCTTATTGTGAGTCAGCATTTGCATAACGAACATTTGGCCTTTGGTTCTTTGGGATTGGCTTATTTCACTTAGCATGATAGTCTCCAGCTCCATCTGATGAATTTTTATTTGTATTTTTACCCTCCTGATCTTTGAGTTCATACCACAATAATAGTCCATGATTGCCTTGTATAATAATTTGATATAATATTATTTGATAAATAACTTCCAAGACTTGACCTTACCTTATTACCCCGCACTATTGTACAGGTGAGAAAATTGAAATCAAGGTCAAGAGACTTAGTGACAGTCACACAGTGAACCTGGAGCTTCCAACATGGGATGTCTGCATTATGGTAGATGGAGAGAGATCCTAGCCATCCTGTCCTGCATCTTTGCCATTGCCAGGTTCTGTGCTACATGCTATAGGTATGACCATACCCTTATAACAGGCCCATGACAATTGTGACATTATTATTATTTTCATTATCAGAGATTGAATTTGAGGGTGCTTTACCACTGAGCTACATCCCCAATCCTTTCTGTTTTTTTTTTTTTCTTTTCTTTTTTCTTTGTTGTTGTTGTTTTGAGTCAGGATCTCACCAAGTTGCTGAGGCTGGACTTGAACATGCCCTCCTCATGCTTTCTTCTCCTGAGTCTCTGAGATTACAGGTGTATATCACCACACATGGCTAGAGATGTCATTAAAAATCTCCCAACTTTACAGACAGGGAATCTGAGATATAGGGAGATTAAGCAACTTGCCCAAGGTCACACAGGCAGGAAGTAGAGATTAGAGTCAGGTGGTCTGTCTTCAGATCTTGGGATCTCAACCACCAGTCAACACAGCAGCCAAGGAGTTAGGAACCACGTAGGCGGGCACCACGTAGCTGCTTTTCCATGGGATGATTTCATGTCAAAGACACCCGAGGAGAGTGGAAAAGGAGCAGGACTTTCAAAGCCTTTAACCACTACTAGAACAAAAGTGCTCTGTGTGGAATTCCCGTGGAAAGACTAGTTTTGAGCTCCAAGAAACCAGAATCCAGGACAATTTCCTAACTACCAGCCCAAACTCTGCCCATTTAGTAATGTATACCTTGCAGCAATTTTTACCCAAACATGAACTCAATTGCAAAATTATAATGTCTTTACATATAGTTTGTTTTTGTTTTGTGTATGGAGCAAAAGTGCTTTGCCAATGTCATGAATGATTGTAACACTTCCATGAAACTACTGAAAGGAGCAGTGATGCTTAGATTCCACCTGATACCTTTTCTCTGAAGAGCTCTAGGCAACAACAGAATCAAAGCACTACTTTATCCTCTTCTTGTATCTATTTAGTCAACATGGATGCACTGCCTAAAGTACACTGAGCATGCTGGGGGCTAGGTATGCAAAAGTCCACAAAAACTTAGCTCTCTATTTTTTTTTTTTTTTTTTTTTTTTGAGTTCTCCTTTGGGGGAAAAGAAATACTTATTGCATATTAATTTTTAAATTTCTCTTGTTTTTTTTTTTTTTTCAATCTTGGGATGGAATCCAAGGCACATGCCCTACCACTGAGACATATCCTCACACCTTTATTCTACCTGTTACTTTTTTTTTTTTTTTTTTTTTTCGATACCAGGGATTAAACTCAGGGACACTTTACCACTGAGTTACATCCCCAGCCCTTATTTTTTTATTTTGAGACAGGGTCTCACTAAATTGCTTAGGGCCTCGCTAAGTTTCTGAGACTGACCTTGAACTTGCAATCCCCTTGCCTCAGCCTCCCCAGCCTCTGGGATTACATGTGTGAACCACTGTGCCCAGCTGTCTCTTACTTTTTTTTTTTTTTTAAATAACTTTATTTTACTTTTATGTGGTGCTAAGTGTCGAATCCAGAGTCTCACCCATGCTAGGCAAGCACTCTACAACTAAGTCACAACCCCAGGTCCCATGTTTTTTACTTCTTTTTTTTTTTTAATTTATTTTTATTGTAAACAAATGGGATACATGTTGTTTCTGATTGTACATGGAGTAACAGTATACCATTTGCATAATCATACATTTACGTAGGGTAATGATGTTTGATTCATTCTGTTATTTTTTCCTTCCCCCCCACCCCTCCCACCCCTCTTTTCCCTCTATACAGTCCCTCCTTCTTCTTACTTCTTATTGAAAGCTCTCAGATTCCTCACTAAGAAGTGAAGGTGTGGTGGTACATGCCCGTGGGCCCCGGGATGGGGAAAGTTGAGGCAGGAGGACCACGAGTTTGAGGCCACTCACAGTAATTTGGCAAGGCCTAAGAAACCTAGTGAGACCCTGTCTCAAAATAAAATATAAAAAGGGCTGGTGATGTGGCTCAGTGGTAAAGTGCCCCTGGATTTAGGCCCTACTGCCAAAGACAAAAAATAAAAAAGAAGTGAGAAACAATGAACCAGAAATCAACAGTCCCCAACCCTGAATTCAATAATTTCTTTTATCTGTGGGTCTGTATGGTCTGATTGGGTTCTTAAATCCTGCTCTATTATAGAATCATTGTAAGAATTTATAATGAGCCAAGTCTTGTAAAATCATTCCTTATTTTTATGAAGGTATAAAAAAAGGCTCCTTAATAAAATAGTACATGATGTAATACACACTCATTTTTTGAAAATCATAGGCCATTTGCAAGTATAATACTATTTGTGTTAGTCAACTTTTCATTGTTGTGATCAAAATATCTGACACAAACAACTTCAAGGAGGAAAGTTTTTTCATGGCTGATGGTTTCAGAGGTTTCATTCTATGGTTGGCTGGCTCCATTGCTCTGGGTTTGTGGTGAGGCAGACCAACATAGCAGAGGAAAGCTTCTCAGCTTATACCATCCAGATAGGAGAGAGACACACACACAAGATGTAGTTCCCAAGGGCACACCCCCAGTGACCTACTCCTTCTAGCCATGTCCCACCTATCTGTAGTTTTCATCCCTTGCCATGAGTCCACTCAAATTATTAACCCATCAAATAGATTAATCCACTGATGATACAGTCTTCACAATCCAATCACTTCCCAAAGCCCTACCACTGGACACTGCTGCACTGGGGACAAAGTCTTCAACACATGAGCTCTAAAACACAACACTGGATAGGTTACTTGATCCTTAGTTGCCCTTCTGTAAGATAGACAACTGAGGTCTGACCCTCAGGGAGATAGATGACTTCTCTAGAGAGTAGTTGTGAGATTGCACTGTAAGTGGATGCCAGCCACTGGGGGGTTTGGTATGTAGGAGAATCTCAGCAGCTGAAGCCCTTGCTTCAGGCCTCAGTGTGGGACAGATGGCCCTGAATCTGGAAGGGCCTGGAATGGGCAGCGAGGGATTACAAAGAGATCTGGGGCTCCCCAGGAGTCTAGAGAGACTGGCAGAGAGGTTCTTTATGACCTGAGCCTCAGTTCTAGAACTGCTTGGAGGTGATGGGGAAGGGAGACCAGTGGAGAAACGCAGAAGATGCTGGTTGTCTCAAATGACCCCAGAGAACCCAGGGAAGCTCCAGATCTTCTGAGGGACACACAACACTAGGGTATCAAAGGGACAGAGATTTGCGGGCCAGGACAGGGAGGCGTTAATGGGATTTCAGGATCTCACAGATACAGAGGGCTGGAACTAGATGGTTGGGGGAATGGAGAGATGTCAGTGTTCCCACCTCTGTCCTCTAGCATGGTCCAGAGGACAGGATGAGAAGGAGGCATGGCAGTCAGACTGCGGGCTTCCTGGTGCAGCCCCGGGGGGTTAATCTCTTCACATGTGGTCTGAACATCACTGGGCCACCTCAAGGAAGAGGCAGAAAGCCCTGCAGATGCCTCAGGTCAGGCACTGGTCTGCGAGGTGCGTGGTGGACTTTCTGTTGACAAATTAGAGAAGCTGAGGACTAGAGAAGCAAGTTACAAATAACATTGCACAAACTAGCAAGCATGTTTAACTAAGATACAGTTCAGGTTTTGTTGTAAAGGCAATATTCTTTTTTTCTTTCTGCACTTTCTGCCCCCATTTGGTTTGTTACCATTAATTTATCTAGTACCGATTAAAAATCTATAATGTGCTGGAGTGTGCAATCCTTTCAAGGGATACAAAGGTTGGGGATGTAGCTCAGTTGGTAGAGTGCTTGCCTCACATGCACAAGGCCCTGGGTTCAATCCCCAGCACCACCACAAAAAAAAAAAAAAAAAAAAGGGATACAAAGGTAAATGAGACAGGTGGTCAGGGGAGATACATAGGTCAGCAAATCCAGCTGGGTCCATGGCACATGCCTGTAATCAAAGCCAGCCTCAGCAACTGAGCAAGGCCCTAAGCATCTCAGTGATATCCTGTCTCTAAATAAAATACAAATAAAGGACCAGGGATGTGACTCTGTGGTTAAGCACCCCTGGGTTCAATCCTTGGTACCAAAAAAAAAAAAAAAAAAAAAAAAAAAAAAAAAAAAAAAAATCCAGATATTTCAGGATGACAACTGAACTAGAAGCATGGGGCATACAGGTGGTGGGGGGCACATTCTGACTGGGATGAGATTGTAGCAGGGAGAGAAGTCAGGACAGGCTTCAGAGATGAGGTGGCAGTTGAGAGAGTTGACTTAAAGGAGGAACTGGTGACTCCTCCTCGTAAGGACTGTATCTCAAGATAAATGAGAAAGGAGAGGTGAGGACATCATGGGGTGCAGGAGCAAAGTGACAAAGGTGGAGGCCAAGAGTGACAAAGACCTCAGGACTTCAGGGGAACAGTGCAGGAGCATAGAGAGGAAGCCCGGGAGGTTGACTTGCCTGAGAGCTTTGTCCTTAGCTCATTGGCCCTGGGGAACCATGGAGGGATTTTCAGCAGGGAAGTGTTGACCTCTAGTTCCGTCACCCTCATATTCATTTATGGTGCATTTACAATGCTTGTTTTTTGTGTTTGTTTTGTTTTGGTTTTGGTTTTGGTGGTACTGGAGATTGAACCAGGGTGCTTTACTGCTGAGCTACATTCTGAGGTTCTTTTGATTTTTCATTTTGAGACAGGGTCTCACAAAGATGCTTAGGGCTTCACTAAGTTGTTGAGGCTGACTTCAAACTTGTGATCCCCCTGCCTCAGCCTCCCCATTCCTGGGATTACAGGCATGGGTCAGTGTACCTGGTAGCACTTAGTTCTTACCCAGGTCTGTGGGGGCTCCCCACTGTGTGCTGCAGTTCTTTGTCTACACACCTTCTGTCTGAGTGGACAGCATGCTCCTCAGGGCATGGCTGACTCTTGCTCATCTTTATGACTTCTTCATCCACCAAAAGACCTACTACAAGCAGGCATTCAGCCTATCACTTGTGCTAAAGATTTTTCAGTGCAGAGCCAGACAGATGCCATCCCTACCCATAAGAACTTGTGCCCACCCATCTCCAGAGCCCTCTTGGCCCAGTCTGGGGTACCCCATAGGCAGTATTGTCAAGTAGGGGCTTTGAAGAGGTCTCTCCAGAGGCAGAGGAGACCCCTAAAATATCTGGGGATGTAGCTCAGAGGTAGAACGCTCCTGAGTTCAATGTCCCATATTGTAAAAAAAAAAAAAAGTATATGTGTGTGTGTGTGTGTGTGTGTGTGTGTGTGTGTGTGTGTCCATGTCCCCATTAGGGGGTCTGATCTGGCTCATTGACTTTATCAATGTCTTTGGCAACTGGGTAATCAATTGGGTGATCCTAAGAGGGTCATGATCAATCAAATGTTTGTCCCTAGCTTCATGAGGTATAATTGGTCTCTCTCTGTTGAGGTTTTGTTTCTGCTTTGCAACATTCCAGAAAACATAGGGAACAGGAAAGTCACAAAGTAATTTATGGGCTTTTTAGTGCACTCATACGTTTTAGTCCCTAGGGCTCCATTGTCTGGCTCATGAATTGTCTATAAGCTGCCCATTCCACATTCCAACCAGGACATTTTATCCTTTTAGAAACGCAGTTCTTTCTATATATTCCTAAATTTCCATCTCAGTGTGATATAGTAGAAAAAAGTGTGGACAGACCTGACTTTAAAACCCTGCTCTGCCATTTATTAGTTGTGAGAATTTTGGCCAAGCTTTCTCATCAGTTAAGTGTCAGCAACAGTATGAAGTTAACCTGACTGTTTTGTGTATCAAAGGGTATGTCACCAGGTGTGGTGTCACACACCTGTAATCCCTGAGTGTTGGGAGGCTGAGGCAGGAGGATCTCAAGTTTGAGAACAATCTCAGCAACTTAATGAGACCCTGTCTCAAATAAAAATAAAAAGGACTGGGGCTTTAACTCAGTGGAGAGTACCCCTGGATCCAATCCCCAATAATGGAAAAATCAGTCAACCAGTCAATTAAATATATGCCAAGTACTGACATGTGTTAGGCACTCAATATATTTTGGGTATGATAACAATAAGTAATAACTCCTATGGATGCTGATTATTTATCTATTGTCTCTCAGCTCTCAATGCTCCTGTCTGTTCTTTGCTGGAAGCCACATTTCCCAGAATCCTTTGGCATTTGGATCTCTATTAGGTTCTACCAATAACAGGTGCTATAAGGAGTCAGGGGAGGGTTTGCTTATTCCTGTTTGCTTCCTTCCAGTGTTGTCCCAAGCACCTGTGGGATGGACTCTCCAAGATCTGACTTCTACTTCTATAAGGGCCCCTTTCCTGAGTTTCTAAATTCTGACAATTCCACCCGTATCCACTTGATCTAGCCTATGGATAATAGCTTCTTTCTGAAGCCATCTCTGTGTTGCTTAATATTCCATTCTTGCTTTTCAGCCCCCTCATACCAGTAGTCAGTCCCTTATATTCAGTACTCTCTGTTGAAATACCTGGTGTGGTTTCTTGTTTCCCCAGGAGAGTTCCAATAGTAAAACCATGACTGTGTATGGCAGTAGGTACTAAACACCCTGTGGTTGGTGCAGAGATCAGAAAGTGTGTGATGGGCCAAGTGAGATGGCACATGCCAACTTGGCAACTTGGGAGGCCGAGGCAGGAGGATTGCAAGTTTGAGGTCATCCCTAAAACTTAGTAAGACCCTGTCTCAAAAAAAAAAAAAAAAAAAAAATTAAAATCTGTGGCTACTGGGTTCAATCCCTAGTACAAAAGAAAGCAAGTAAGCATGCAAGCAGGTAGATGGTGGAAGAGTCTCAGAGACCAAGGAGTGGGAGGGTCTCAGGGATGGGAATAGATGTAGAGGCAAGTCTCAAACAATGCAAGTCCCAGGCCTGGTGATGAGCAGCACCATACAAGTTGGCAGCCAGGGAGGAGCCAGATGGATTGAAACATGAGATTCATATGAGTCTGGGGCATCTTGTGATGCTGGAAGGGCAGGTTGCAGCTGGAAGTGGGAGAATTAAATGCCAGGATCTGGGGCCAGGGAAGGTGCAATTTAGAGAAAAGGACAGGGACTGAAGAACTGGGTACAATGGCACAAGCTTGTAATCCTAGTTACTTGGGAGGGTGATGCAGGAGGATCAGAAATTCAAGGCCAGCCTGAGCAATCTAGCTCAGAAAAACAAACAAACAAAAACCCAAAACAAAACAAGGTAGAATGCTTGCCTATCATGCGCAAGGCCTGGGATTCAATCCCTAGAACTACAAAAACTATAAACAAACACACAAACAAACAAATAATAGCCTGATGTTGTAGTGCATGCCTGTAATCCATGGCTCAGGAGGCTGAGGCAGGAGGATCTCAAGTTCAAAGCCAGCCTCAGCAATTTAGTGAGGCCTTAAGCAACTCAGTGAGACCCTGTCCCTAAATAAAATACAAAAAAGGTCTGGGGATGTGGCTCCCCAGTGATTAAGTACTCCTGGGTTTAATCCCCAGTACAAAATAATAATAATAATAATAATAATAATAATAATAATAATAATAAAAGGAAATAAATGAAGTAGTGCATGGGAATCCTGACTCCCAGCTCTTGGAGCCATTCTAGGTGGAAGCTGATCCTATAGATTGGGAAGAACCCTCCCTCATGTTTTGTTGACCCCAGATGTGCTGTCAGCCTCCCCTGGGGTGAGCCCAGAATTGCTGGGAATCTCTGAAAAGTGTTTGCTTTTCTCTACTTCTGCCTGTTTTAGGTCTCTCTAGCTGTAAAACACCACGGGGTAACAAAAACATACTGCTACTCCTAAATTTAAGAAAATGGATATTGTCCCATGACTAAAAACACCGAGGAAAAAATGTCCTTGGAGAATGTAAGAGAGCCTTGTGGTACACAATCAGGTAGAGAACAGAGCTGGAAGCCCGGGTGGACTGTCCCCACCTCCTGAGTCACTCCCTTCTACCCTTTGGGCAGGAGCTTGTTCTTTTAAAAAGAAGCCTTGTTGAGCTGGGGCTGTAGATCAGTGGCACCGTGCTTGCCTACCATGGCTCAATCCCAGGACCACAGAGAAAAAAAAAAACTTCCTGTTTTTCACTATATAAATAATGTACATTGTTTAAAAAACAAATAGAAAATACAGGTAAGCAAAAAGAAGAGATAAATGATTCACAATTCCATCACCTAGATATATCTTCATACCTGCGGACACTTTCCTGAGTTTGTACTTGTCAATGTAAAAAAATGGCATCACTTATAATATTTGTAGCCACTCTTTTCACTCTGCATTCATCACGGCCATCTCCTCATGTCTCCGAATGCACTTCTGCAGCATCTTTTCAAATGATATCACAATTAGATAACGACGACAATAATCCACACAGTGTTCCATCGCTTACAAAGCACTTGGCATCCATTATCTCATTTCAGCCCTTGGCCTTCCTGCACTGAGGTCTCTCCTTTAGAAACTTCTGCTTTCAACAGAGGCCACTCTGTCCCTTCACACCTTGTCTTTCCACAATCCCCCCTCCATCCCTCCTGCTTCAGCAGCAGGCCATGTCTACTCAGACTGCCATTGGTGGAAGTGGAGGCTGGCCAGGCCCCTTCTCCAGCTCCGCTTCCTGTCTTGACCCAGCTGTCAACCTCTATCCTTTTTTGTCTCATTTTCTTGCAGACCTCTCTTTGAGCCTCAGATTTTTTTCCAGGCTGCCACCCAGTCTTCTCAGCCTCCTCCATCCCCACCTCCCCTCTTTGCCCCCCTCCCTCCTCCCATCCAATTCTGTGCAAGGACACAGACTGACACTGCCTGAGGGGAGAGGGGAATCCTGAGTGTGCCCTCTGCTCCTTCAGGAAGGGACTCCCCCAACTTCATCTCCAGAAATGACCAAATAGAGTCTCGTTGTTTACAAGTGTGGGGGGCTGGGGCCAGACCCTCACAGATCGACGGGGTAGGGTGAGTCAGAGCCCTGGGTGGGTCAGAGTCCTGGGCGTCCTCAACGTTCCATTGCTGTGTGAAGCCAGGCTCCCACGCCAGGCTCCCTGCCTCTGTGCTCTCTCCTCTTCATCTACTCTGCCTGCCTCCCCGCTCCCCAAGACTTCTCTGACACCTGCATCCTTAGTTGTTGTCCCTCTGTTACCTTGAGAACCACTTTGTGCTTGAAGAGTGGCTGAGGGTAGAGAGGGTGGGGAGAGTCGGGAAGGAGTGCCACATGCCCCTGGATTAGCTTGCGCACCCTTTGGTCCTAGGACTTCCGTCCCCTTCTTTGTCCAGTTAGTACTTCCCTCCCTCTCCTGCTCCTTTTCCACTGAGTTGGGGAGACCAAACTGAGTAGATGCCCTCTGTCCCCCAGGGTGGAGAGAGGCATGTGGAAGCTGGGGTTAGAACCCATACTCAGTTTGCAAAGCTCCTGGGCAGGGGCTGGATCTTCTGACTTCGAGGGGCAAACATCTCAGAGTTAGGGGGAGCCGGAGAAAAAGGCCCAGTGGTCTACACCTCCTCAGCCTCCTCCATCCCTGTGAAACTTGCCTCTTGGCCCTTTGGTCCTCCTTTCTTTCTTTCTTTCTTTCTTTCTTTTTTTTTTTTTTTTTTTTTTGTGTGTGTGTGTGTGGTATTGGGGATTGAACCTGGGCTGCATGCATGCTAGGCGAGTGCTTTACTATGGAGCCATATCCCCAGCCCTTCTTATTTTTTGTTTTGAGACAGGAGCTCATTAAGTTGCCCAGGCTGGCCTAGAACTTGTGATTCTCCTGCTTCAGCCTCCTGAGTAGCTGGGATTACAGATATATGCCACTTCACTTGCGTGGACTGCCTTTTTTTTTTTTTTTTTTTTTTTTGGTGGGGGGTGGTGTACTGGGGATTGAACTCAGGGGCACTCGACCACTGAGCCACATCCCCAGCCCTGTTTTGTATTTTATTTAGAGACAGGGTCTCATTGAGTTGCTTAGTGCCTCACTTTTGCTGAGGCTGACTTTGAATTCACAATCCTGTCTCAGCTTCCTGAGCTGCTGGGATTATAGGCATGCACCACTGTACCCCGCCTGGGCCCCCATTTAATAGCAAGAACATCAGTGGAGAAAAAGGGGAGGGTGGATTTCAAAAAATAGCAAGAGCATCAAAACTCTTAGCCTTGTGGTGCCTTTGAAGGATTTCGCTTCTGCCAGGCATCAGATGGAGGTGAGAACTTGATCTCCGTTCCTGTGTACCTGGGCTCACCAGGAATCCTCCGACCTGACTGAACTGTGACTCGCCAAATATCCTTGGTCGAAATCCATCCCTGCCCATCCACCTGGATTCTTGATTTGATATGTATTCAATGTCACCTCCTCTACCCTCTCCAGAGTGGATGGTGCCACCCTACTGGTCATTCACTAGTGACTCGGAATGGTAGATGACTCAGGTGTTCAGGTCTCCTGACTCCTGAGGAGAAATAAGGGGTTGATGGGGTGCCAGTATTCCTCCTATCAACCTGGCAGGGATGGGAGGAACCCTATCCTTCCCAGGGGCAGGCAGTATTGTCCTGAGGGTCATGCATAGGAAACTCCGACTGAAAGGTGGCAGACCTTTGCTGTGGATTGGTGGTTGTTATGGTTTGGATGTGAGGTGTTCCTCAAAAGCTCATGTGTGAGACAATGCAAGAAGGTTTAGAGGACATGCGATTGGGTAATGAGAGCCTTAACCCAATCAGCGAATTATTATTGAGTGGTAACTGAAGGCTGGTAGGGTGTAGCTGGAGGAGGTGGGTGATTGGGGGCGTGGCTTTGGAGTATACATTTGTATCTGGTGAGTGGAATCTTTCTCTCTGCCTTCTGATCATCATGAGAGCTGCTTCCCTCTGCCACACTTTTCAAAGAATGATGTTCAGCCTTGCCTGGAGCCCCAAGGAATGGACCCGCATGTCTGTGGATTGAGACCTCTGCAGCCCTTAACTTAAAGGCTAGAGGAAGGCAAGTTGTGGGTACCTTGCTTGGTCTTGCCTCTACTGAGGCCTGGTTTGGGGGCTCAGCTCTCCTGATATCAGACCACCTCTGTCCCTCTCCTGGGTCCCTGGACTTCTCTCCCTGGAGCACTGTCCTTCCTACTCCTACAAAGACACATCAGTTGTTCCATGAGACCCATAGTCCTTAGCATCCTCTGCCTAGGTGGACCTGTCATAGGGACACAGACAGTTCCAAGAGATGGATGGTAAGTATAACATTGTTTTATGCTCATTTGTCCCCACTTCATCCTCTACCTTCCAGCCAACTCAGTTTTGTTTGTTTATTATACTTTTTAGTTGTTGATGGAGCTTTATTTATTTATTTTTATGTGGTGCTGAGAATTGAACCCAATGCCTCACACATGCCAAGCAAGCTCTCTACCACTGAGCCACAACCCCATCCCCTATTTATTTATTTTTGAGTTCTGTCACCACTGGGAAGAGAAGAGAGGGCAAGAATTGTGCTTCTGGTCTGGTGAGGTGGTGCGTGCCTGAAATCCCAGAGACTCAGGAGGCTGAGACAGGAAGAACACAGTTAATGGCTAGCCTGGGCAACTAAGCAAGAACCTGTCTCAAGACCGAAAATAAAATAAAGTAAAATAAAATAACATAAAATAAAATGACTGAGATGTAGCTCAGGGATAGAGCACCCCTGGGTTTAATTCTCAGTACCACAGACAAAAAAGAAGGGTGCTGGGGATTCTCTCTCTTAGTATCATGCATTTACCCTTCCTCCTCTGTGGTGGGTGCCCATCCCTCCATCCCAGATCAATCTATTATCTGATTCCAGCTGTATCTGAGAGAGAAGACATGTATTCCCTCCACAAAGTTCCTTGATTAGTAGGGAAGTCCCTTCTGAAGTCCAACCTTCAACTCTCTTGCTACCTTGCTAAATATACTTCTTTCCTGGGACGGAGATGGCATCAGATCTTGTCTTCTAGCTTCCCTATACCCCATTACAAAATGTTCTTCTGAGCCAGCTGCCATCTCTCATTTGGAGGTAGAACCCAGGTAGGAATATATATTTTTTGCACTAAGGATTGAAGCCAGGGTTGTTCTACCAATGAGCTACATTTCCAGCCCTTTTCATTTTTTATTCTGAGACAGGGTCTTGCTGAGTTGCCCAGGCTGACCTCAAACTTAAGATCCTCCTGCCTCAGCCTCTGAGTTGCTGGGATTACACGTGCCCAGTAGGCAGGATATTTTTGGAGCCCTCTTTTCTTTAAATCCCAATCCTTTCCTGAAGCTCCTCCAGCAAATCCAGGTGACCAGCACTTCCTGAGCATGCAATACCCAGCATTGGAGTTTGGGGACAAGATGGGGGAGGGCTTGACCCCATTGCAGCCTTTGGGGTGTGTGCAGGTTCAGTATGCCTGTGAGCTCTGTATGAGCATGTGGATGTCAGACCCAGGGTTTTTGTGTGGAATTTCCTTTCTTCCACTCTCCTAAAGGCCTTGGGGAGACCAGCAACAGAAAAGGGAGATGGGGGAGTACAACTTTTTCCTCCAATAGCTGCAGTTCTAGTTCAAACCATTAGGGGTCACTGTTGCTTCAGTCACCAATGCTGGGCAAGGGCGGAGGAGGGTGCTGTTCCCCCAGGTGGTCCTTGCTGCCCACCCTGACTCTGTCAGGGTAGCAGGATAGCTGCTGTCGTAGAGATGGTCTTACCCTGCCTGACTGCTCTCTAGTTGCAGGACAACTGCTGTCACAAGCAAGGGTACTCAGTACTAGTGGCATTGTATGGTAACTTGAGCAAGGTGGCCCCAAAGACAGATGCAGGAAACTAAAAAGCCTGAGGGACAGGGCAGGTAGCTCAGTGGTAAAGAGTGTGTTTAATGTGTGTGAAGCCCTGGATTTCATCCCCAGCACAAAAAAAAAAAAAAAAAAAAAAATGTCCCAAGCTGTGACCTTCCTCTCCCATTGCCACCCCTTCATCAAGGTTTGTGGTCATTCTCCTGCACCTCTTCCCCTTCAGATGCCTTGCCATTGCCATGAAAGCCTCGGACACTGGCTCCCCTGCGGTGCAACTATAACATCTCTCAAACACAGCTCTATTCATGTTCTTCCCACTTAAAGTCTGTCCTGGGATTTCCTGAAAGGAAATGCCTGCCCAGTGGTCAGCATAGCAAGAGACAAAGATGGGTGTGGGGACTGGTGGGCCCTGCTGGGAGGGCAGATAGAAAGGTTCAACCACTTCTGGCCCTGAGCAGAACATAACAGCAAATTCTCCTGCTTCACTGCCATGGCAGCCCTGGCTGCTCAGGTCCTCACCGGAGGTGCTGTTTGACAGCAGCGTATTTATCCTGTTTGGCTGCCTTGGGTCACCACCTCAAGTCCCAAAGGAGGAAGAGAGGAAGTTCATCCAGTGTTGATGCTGTAGAGATGGAGAGATAACTGCCCAGGACCTGGGTACAAACAGACCTCAGCATTTATTGTCGTTTTCCAGTCTTCCCATGAGAGGCAGGGGGTGGGACAGGAGGGGAGGGAGGAAGACAAGGCTCTTAAAGCCTTAATGATCCAAGACTTATAATTGAGGGGAAGACTGGGCAAAGGGGTGAATGTGCACCAAGGGATGCCCCTGGGGAAAAAGGAGGAGGAGCACCAAGCCTGGGGGTCCCTGGGTGGGGGAAGGGGAGAGGAAGAGTTGGGGCAGGCCCACCAAGGTCAGACTGGGAACCTGCTCACCAGTCCCTGGGTTCTCGCCATGCCCCCTGGAGTGTGTGGCCAAGGGAGGAGGTGATGCAGTTGAAAGAAGGGCAGCAATATGGACATCCATCCTGAGCCTCCCAAACATGGGTGGAGAGGGCTCCAGGTCTGGCTCTGATTGCTCATTTCACTTCAAGCAAGTTGATGGCCCCAGATGCCCACAGGAGATCCAAAGCTGAGGGTGGAGCTCTTCAGACTCTGCTTCCAGGGCAGATGGGCCTTTATTTCTTGGTTGAGCAGAGCCTCTCACTCTGCAGGTGGTCTAATGATTCCTCCCACTGTGGCCCTGCTTGCTTTCCCACAATTCCGACTGCTGAGGTTCTTTCCTGCGTGAGTCTGTTCTGACAGCATCCGCTTCTTTCTGCTCCCGCTCTCTGCCCCACTCTTGGCCATTCCCTGCCTTGAAAATAGCTGGGGGTGGGAGGTGAACATCTGGACATCTCATGGGCACAAAGATCAGGTCCCTTCCTCTGCCATGAGAGGCCAGAATGTTAAGGAATGGGGAGTCCCTCAATGCACTGGACCCCCATTTTGGGGGCTGCAACCTGAGGCTCCTTTTGGAGTTAGTGGGGAGTCGGGCTCTGCATCAGTGGACAGCAGGGAGCCCAGGCCTCCCCGGCACTCTGGGCTGTAGTAGAAGGAAAGCAGGCGAAAGGAAGGCCTCAGTTCTTTCTGTATGCTGTCCAGGATGTGGGTGAAGGTCGGGCGCAGGCGTGGGTTCTGCTGCCAGCAACGGCTCATCAGCTCTTGCCTGGCAGGTGGGGGAGGCAGTGTCAGAGCATCCTGGAGTTGCAGTCACTCACTCCCCGTCTCCTACACTGGGAGGGTCGCTCAGTGCAAGTACAGGGCCCGGGGGCATTATGTTTAGAAGAATGGGAGGAGAGTAAATGGGGGCATGGCTGGCTGGGGGCCAGTGAGTATAGAAGCATCAGAGGTGGTAGACCAGAATCATGGGGGTGGGGTAGGCAGGGGTGACTCACAACTGAAGGGGACAGCCCTCCAGCTCCTCCAGAACCCCGCCGTCCATGACGAACTTGAGCACTTGCTCATTGGACAGGCCCTGGTAGGGCTGTTCAGCCAGGGTCACGATCTCCCAGAGCACCACACCAAAGGACCTGGAGGACACACAGGTGGACTCAAGCTCAGCACCCTTCATGCTGCCCAGTGCAACCCAAGGGCGGGAGTGTCCCAGGCCCCTCCCCAGATGACACCTCCACATCCCCAGAGCCCTCTGGTCCCACCAAGCCCCACCAGACATCTGAGTGGGTGGTGAAGATTCCATCTTTGAGGGACTCGGGGGCCATCCAGCGCACGGGCAGCAGCCCCTTCCCACCCTTGCGGTAATAGTCTGTCTCATACACGTCCCGAGTCATCCCGAAGTCTGGAAAATGGAGGTGGAGGGGGTGTGGATGTCACACACTAGATCCTGCCCCAGAAGTTCCTCTCCCAACCCTCTCTACCTCCACAGTCTAAGAGTCGTAGAATGTGAGGGCTCAAAGGACCTCAGAAGTCATGCCATCCAAAGTCTTTTGACCTTGGACCAGGAGACTGAGATCTGGGGGCTAACTTGCCAACTTGTCACAGGCTGTCGGGGTCAGAGCTGTGGGCCAGGCCCTGTTCTCCTATGCCTAGCAAGGGGAGACTCTCTACCCTTTAGGATATCCTCATCTGCCTGGCACCCTCTGTACCCCCGATCTTGACGGTGAAGTCCTGGGACACCATGCAGTTGCGGGCTGCCAGGTCTCGGTGCACGAACTTGTTGGCGGCAAGGTAGGCCATGCCATCAGCAATCTCACCAGCCATCTGTATCATATCCTCTAGTGCTGGTCGTGGGAGCCCAGGGTTGTTCTAGGGCCAAGAGACAGGGCTGGTGAAGAAGGAACCTCGAGTCTTGTCCCCCACACTGTGCCCAAGTCTTCCCAAGCTTCCCAGCCTCTGAAGACTCAGGGTTCTCCTGGTCCTCACCTCTGCTTCAGGCCGCAAAGATCGAAGATGGCTCTTGAGGTCTCCCCGGGTCATTAACTCCATGATGACCAGAGTTGGCTGCCCTTGAGACACTACTCCCAGGAGACGCACCTGGAATGAACAGAGAGCTTGGTTGCAGTTCTACCCACCTTCCTTTGACCAACCTGATCAAAACCTTGACCTGCTGTGACCACAGCCTGACCCAGACATCCACCCAGACCCTGATCCCAGCCATGACTACAACCTTAATCCTGATCTAACAGTGACCCTAACCCTAACTCACAACTCTCATAACCTTGATCATATCTGACAATTGTCACAATCATGAACTTGGCCCAACTCTGACCTTGATTCCAATCACAACCCTAATAATCCTCTGGACACCCCCAACCATGACACTCTAGTCATAACCCTAAGATCCTTTATTTTTTGGGGGTATGTGTGTGTGTGTGAGGTACTGGGGATAGAACTCAGGGGTGCTCTACTACTCAGCTACGAGCCCAGTCCTTCTAATTTATTATTATTTTTTTAATTTTATTTTTGTTTTGTCTTGAGATGGGCCTTGCTAAGTTGTCTAGGGCCTCACTAAATTGCTTAGGCTGGCTTTGAATTTGTGACTGTCAGTCTCCTGAGCTGCTGGGATTTACAGGCATGTGGCTTTTTTTTGAGATAGGGTCTCACTAAATTGTGGAGGTTGGCCTCGAACATTCAATCCTTCTGCCTCAGCCTCCCTAGTCTCTGGGCCCGAGTTGCTGGGATTATAGGTGTGTAAAACCATATCTAGTTGCTCCCAACTAGGATCCTAACCACATCCCAACCCTGACCTTCATGATGCCCTGACCTCATCTCTAACCCTTTCTTTCCCTCTTACCACATTGCTTTTACTTTAATTACGACCCCAACAATGCCTGACCCTCCTTACCACATGGTGACACTTGAATGCCTTCATGACAGAAGCTTCCTTGAGGAATTCAATGCGTTCCCGTGGGCTGGCCAGCTCATTCACTGTCTTCAGGGCCACGGGCGTGGACTTCTCTCCAGCCCCAAGTCCTTGTGCCAGACCCTCATAGACCATCCCAAAAGAGCCTTGGCCCAGCTCCCGGATTATGGAGATCTGCTCCCTGGGCACCTCCCACTCGTCAGGGACATACACTGAGAGGAGGTGGGGGTCATGAGGCAGGGATGCTGCTCTCTGCCTCACCTCCACCCGCTTCTCGCCTCCTCTTCTGAAGTGCTCCGGTCCCAAGGTCACCATCTCCAAGAAAGTTTCCTGGAAGTCTGTTTCTCCTCCGCTCCTGTCTCCCTTCCCACGCCACTTGTCCACCCACCCCCAGACCTACTATCAGAGGCGCTGAAGTACTCCGGATTCACAGAGGTATACAGGGTGCCATTTCTGCAATGGGAGGCAAGGGGGTCAGGCTGGAGGAGATCTCAGGAAGGAATGAGCATTTCCAGAAAACATGGATGAGGGACACCTTGAGAAGGAGGGTTATTGACCACACCCCAACCCAGGTTAGGGGAAGGCGCAAAACACTTTCTAAGCTAATTTTGGCCCAAGTTCTGGGATATGACAGGTTGGGAATAGGCAGACACAGGAGTGAAGGGGTTCCTGCCCCCTCGGGACATCCTTAGGACTCAGCTAATCAATGTCCTGCCCCCATATCCCTCTTGTATTCTCTCCTAGAGGGATCGACATCAAATGTCTGGGACGCATGCTGAGGTTTCTTGCTACGGCAGGACCAGATTCATTACTTCTTCTCTTGGGTTTAGGGCGTGGTGAATCTTCAGTGCCTGTGTGCCCACACTGAGGGTTTTCCCAGCTAAAACTGGCTAACCAGGTTAACCAGGATTCATCGGTCACCCTAGCTGAGAGGTATGTCTCCTCCATGTTATCTCCAGGGGAAGAGTCATTCCCCAGGGTTAGTGCTTCCTGCTGTCTGATCTACCACCCTCTGATGGCACTGACATGCTGAAGAGAAAGAGAGTGGGAACTATCATCACCTCTTCTTGCCGTAGAAGAAACCAAGGGCAGCAAGAATGATGAGCAGCATGAGCCCCACGGGGGTGACAGTGAGGAGGATGTGCAGACCCCCGGAGTCTTCCTCCTCTAATGGTCAGAGGACAGCAGAGAGTAGGGTCAAAAATTGAAAAGTCCAAGGGAAGGGAATGCTTCCCTTTAAACACTGGGAGACAGGGATAGGGAGGATTGGGGTAGAGGAAGCTGTGGTGGGCACTCAAGTCTGTATACCTGGGCCAGGGATGTAGAAGGCAACACTGTCTGTCCAGGAGCCATTGCCAGCCAGGGAAGTGGCCCGAACCCTAGCAGAGTAGTTCCCAGGGGGAAGCAGGGCCAGGTGGACTCCACCAACTTTGGCATATCGGAGACGGGACACACACAGCACTGTGGCCTCCTATGGGTAGCACAGAGGAGCTGATTAGGAAGGGGGATGTAGGCACAAAACAGGGGCTGAGATGGGGGTGCCCTAGGATACCTACCTCTCCCAAGCGACGATACTTGATTTCATACTTGAGGATGAGTCCATTGGGGTCCGGTGGCTCAAACCACCGCAAGAGAACACTGCTTTTGCTGGCTGCTTCCCAGGCCACCTTCCCTGGAATACCATCGGCCTCTCCTGCGGGAGAGGCAACCAGGCCACAAGTAGTTTACCTCTCACGTTCGAAATCAAGTTAAACTGGGCTGAACTGGAAGGTTTGGGGAAGCTCTGGGATTATAGAAACTGGAAAGGGCGAGCAAAGCGAGTTTCTGGGGCAAGGAGGTCAGGGACAGGGTCCTCGGGTCAGTGGTGGCGGGTAGAAGGTGAAGGTGCACTTACTGTGGGGCATAGTGCGCGCAAAGACGAAGGTGGCAGCGCTGCAGCCCACGGTGTGCGCCGCGTGGTTGCAGGCATGGATGTCGATCCGATATTCCGAGAAGTGGCGCAAGCCGCTCAGCACAGCTCGCTCTCGGGGAACCTTGTCCTCCTGGATCTCAAAATCCGAGCTGTTGCCCCCTAGTCTGAGGGTCCCGGCGGCCCGGCGGTGTCGCACCGAGTCCCTGGAAAGGGAGTAGGTCAGCCATGTCCGGGTCTCTGGAGTCTCGCCCCTCAGTCCCCTGCCCCATTCCGGCTCACCTTTGGGGGCTCTTGTTGATGGACGTCACTTTCCAAGGGGATCTAGGGAGGCCGAAGAGGCACGATCAGGCTGGACTGGAACGCACCCCAGTGCGCTCTGCAACCGCGCACCACCTTCTCCCCCACACCGTCCCACAACTCAGGCCACGACCACACAACAGGCCCCGCCCTCAAGTCCCACTGTCTGGAAGACCCATCCCTCCCAAGGCCCCGCCCATCAGACCCGCCCCTCCGGCGTGCGCCTGGTCGCACTTGGGGATGGTGATGGCGTTGTGTAGAAAGTTTTCAAACTTCTTCTGGAACGAGGCCTCTTGCGCCTCCAGCGAGGGCAGGACTTGGCCAGGAGGTGAGTGCTGGCAAGGGCAGCAGCCGGGTTCCGTCTCCGCCTCAAGTTCTTCATCTTCGCGGTCGAAGCGGGGGTCGTGGTTGCTGGTGGGCAGACGCAAGCCTAGCGCCGCGGCCGGGAAGACAGTAGTTAGAGAAGTGGTCTCCCTGCCTCTGGCCCACAGACCCTGGCCCGGAACCCCCACCCTGACGGCCTGCGCACCGCGGTGGCAGTAGTCATTGAGGTAGAGATCGCCGTCCTCTGCCAGCCTCTGCCACAGTACCAGGTAGTAGGTGATGTTTCCGTTGCGCTGGGTAGGTGGCTTCCAGCGCACCAGGAGGTGGGAGGAGGAGTTGGACGTGGAGATGACGTCTTGGGGCACTGTGGGTGCTGGGGATGTGAGCAGAGTACACTCAGAGGCCGCGGGTTCCACTCCCAAATAGTGTCTGGTAATGAGTCCCTTTATCTGGAGTCCATCTCCCTTCTCTCGAAGAGTAGGTGACCTTCCTTCCTAGAGTTCAGAATTCTGTCCTCCCCTTCTCCAAAGTCTCTTGAGTTCACCCAGCTTATTTACTGCACTGTTCCAACCCCACACTCCCTAGAATCCAGGTGAATGTCTCCTATTTTTTCTAGGACTCAAGCCTCTGACCTCCCTGTCTCTAGGACCAAGGCCTACAGTGCCCTAGCCTCTGTTTCTGGTACTTTGCCCCCCATCCCTTGCCCCTTCTCATTAGATACAGGCACAGTGATTTTGGTCCTTTCCGGGTGTCAGCCTACCTGCAGGCAGGGTTCGGAGGTAGACAATGGGGCTCTGGGCTCCTTGATGGGGGCTGTCCTCAGCAGTGGTCAGTGTGATAGCCCGCACAAACACTGCATACTGTGTCCAGGGCTTGAGGGGGGCTAAGGTCACCCCTGGTTCTTGGGTGCGGCTTAGGGGCAGCTCCACATCCAGCAGGTTCCAGCTCTGAGTTCCACAGGCATCTGGACCCACATGCTCTGTGGCATTCTGGAATGGGCTAAACACCCCATCCCCAGAACTGAGAACTGGCTCAACCCCATCCCCATATTCTACCACACTTTTCCCTTCTGAATCACGGAGGACTGTCATTGTCATTGTTCTTCCTCTATGTGTGAGGGCACACTTGATAGACCCTATGTATCATGTGACATCTGTTGTCAGTCAAATTTGTGATGAAATATCTCTTCACTCTTAGCAGGAAATATTGAGCATTAGTCACAAGGAGCATTAAAAATTTTTGCATTGTAGGCTGGGAGTGGTGGCACATGCCTACAATCTCAGTGACTTGGAAGGCTGAGTCAGGATTGTAAATTCAAGGTCAACCTCAATAACTTAGCAAGACCCTCAGCAACTTAGTGAGACCCTGTCACAAAATAAATAAAAAGGACTAGAGATATAACTCAATGGTAAAGTGCCCCAGGGTTCAATCACCAGTACCAAAAAATTGTTTTGCATTGTATAAATAATGCTAGAAGGTGGATATGAAGTTACCCTAATCCCCCTTCCCCTCAAGTAGAACTGCAGACTATGAGCACAGTTCTATAGCCTCTGGGGGGCTGGTTGCTGGGAAAGATGAGAGTGGAGGCCACATGGGAGATGTCAAGGTAGATGAAGGGGAGAATCTGAGGCTTCATGTTGATGTTCATGATATGTGTTTCTTTGGAGGGAGGCAAAGGGGCGGAATTCTTGCTGAGCAAGGGATGAAACGTGGGATGTCAAAGGGAAAGTGGGTAGCCGGGTGTGGTGGTACATGCCTGTAATCCCAGTGACTCTGGAGGCTGAGGCAGGAGGATCATGAGTTCAAAGCCAGCCTCAGCAACTTAGTTAGACCTTAAGCAGTTTAGTGAGACCCTGTCTCAAAATAAAACAAAAGGGGCTGGGAGGTCTGGGGATATAGCTCAGTTGGTAGAGGGCTTGCCTTGCATGCAAAAGGCCCTGGGTTCAATCCCCAGCATCACACACACACACAAAAAGTGTTTGGGGATGTGGCTCAGTGGTTAAGTGCCCCCAGGTTCAATCTCCAGTACAAAAAGGAAAAAAAAAAAAAAAAAAAAAAAAAAAAAAAAAAAAAGAGTGGGGGTGATTTAGGCCCAGCTGGAAGTGCCTGCCCTTGTTGGGATGGAAGCAGGATAGTGCAGGAGCAAGCGTGTAGAGGTGCAGAATCAATGCCATGGTGAGCCAGGACCACAGTGCATGCATCTGAGGGAGCACACCAGTCATACTGCAAGGCATTAATGTTAGGGGAACCCCTACAGGATCCCCAAGATTCTCTGCCCTCATTGCCCAAATGTATCTGTGCAGAGTTGTGCAGTTGGGAGCTGCATGAGTCAGGGGGTGCAATTCACACTGCAGGCCCTGTCATTGCTTCTTAAAATGTGACCCATGAACCAGCACCTTCAGCATCACTGAGTAGCTTGTTACAGTGCAGACTTACAGGATCTCCTGGGGACTAACCAAATCAGAATCTATACTTTACATATTCTCCAGTCCCTCATGCTAGTCCCAGTCACCTACCACTGAGGAAGCCTCCCACCCTCATTCCAAGACAGACCCTGAGAAAAAAATTAAGAACTCTCAATTTTATTTCATAGGGGGTCTTTCTAAGCTAGGTAGTTGCATCTTTTCTACCTGCAAGAGAGTACTCCTCACTCCTGCCCGCCCAGCCTGCCCTCCAAAATCCATTTCTCCTCTGTAAAGAGATCTTTTTGATTCCTAGCCATGTTTTTTTGGGAAGTCCTTCCTGTGTCCTAACTATGATCCCTCTTGCTAGGGTCAGTCCATTCTCTCCAAAGAAAAAAGCAACCCGTCCCTGGCCATCTCTGCACCCTCCCTTTCTCAGGCTTTAATGAAATGTTGGCAGAGCTGCTCATAAAACTGGCCAAATTAATGGGCACTCCCCAAACCACTGCTGGGGCAGGAGCATGTGGTCAGTATAGAACATTAGCATAGTGAATTGAAGTTTAATTATCCAAGCCTTCCAGCAGAACGATCTCAGCTCTCAGAAGCCCCGACGGTCCTCTTCCTTTCACTTGGTGAGGGAAAACTGAGGCACATTGTGTTGGGGGAGCCAAATGTGGGCCCTACATTGTTGAAATGTGCCTTGGGAGTCCTAGCTTCCGGGCTCTCCATAGCCCTGAGGGGCTCCGCCCTGGGCTGCCTTTGGTCTTGGAAGAAATAGGCGTGCCCTTTCTGCCGGGCCTGGATTGTGACCCCGCGTCTGGTACTCACGACTCCTTGTAGTACACGATGAAGCTGAGCAGGTCGCGGGCCTCCAGCGGTTCGTAGCGCTCCCAGCGCAGCAGGATGCGGTCGGTTTCCGTCACGTTGGATACGAAGCGCAGGGTGCGAGTCTGGCCTGGGCGCGGAGAGCGGGTGAACACCTGCTCCCAACGGGCCTGTCCTCTGTTGGAACCCCCACCCTGCCCCAAGGCATTTACCCACAAAGGGACCTCCAAAGAGGCTGTCCCATTCAAGCGACCCCTCCCACCCGGGTGGGTGTGTCTAGTGTATTTCAAGATGGGTGGGTGTCTGCATGTGTGAGCTTTCCAGTGTGTCTTGGGGTCGCTTCGCATTGTAAGCGCCCTGGCTTGCTCTGGGGATGGAGTCTTGGACCTTACAGGCAGCGCGGTCTCCGTTGGTGCGGGGATTGATCTCAGCCTTGTTTTGCCGACCTCGAGTGCCGGTCACCTCCTCCAATCGGTAGATGTGCTCCAAGCAGAGGCGCGGATTGAAGGCAAAGTAGATCTTGCCAACGGGAATGGTGAGCCCAGTGGCCACCCAGGATCCCAACTGCTGTAGGTTCTGGTTGTCCAGCACGTACAGAGTGTAGTTCCTGGGGGAGGCCGGGGGATTTTGTTCTGTAGGGAGGTAGGGACTGGGGGTGGGAAAGGGGGTGGCTTATGGAGCTTCTCCTGGAGGAGCTGTGCTAGGCACAGGGAGGAGGGTCATGGGCAGCCACTCACACCCCGAACACAGGGGTGAGGAGCTTGAGCACACCCACTCTGCGCTACTAACCAGGAGCTTGATGTCTGGCAAGTCACCCATCCTCTCTGTTGTCCTCATCAATGAAATGGGGTCAACAGCTACCCTATTTCCTTCCTGACTTCATCTCACTTTGAATACTTGGTGTATCCTGATTTGGGGGACACAAGGAGGAATGGTACTCATCCTGAGGCAGTAAGTCTCAGGTTGGGGTGTGGGCACCTCTAGGTGCCAGGAGACATGAGAAGCCACAGGAAAGCACTGACTAATGCTAATTTTTTTTTGGTGTGTGTGTTGGGGGGGGCAGGTACTGGGAATGGAACCCAGAGGAGCTCTATCATTGAGCTATATCGCTCACACCTTTTTTTTTTTTAATTTTATTTTTTTATTTTTATTTTTATTTTTTTGAGACAGGGTCTCACTAAGTTGCTGAGGCTGGTCTTGAACTTGCAATCCTGTCTGAGCCTTCTGCATTGCTGGGATTATAGGCTACCATGTCCCTGTTGATGCTAATTTGTTTGTTTGTTTGTTTGTTTATTTACTTATTATGTATTGTTATTATTTTAGTACTGGGGATTGAACCCAGAAGCACTTTACCACTGAACTACATTCCTAGTCCTTTTTAGTTATTTTTTAAATTTTGAGATAGGTCTTACTAAATTGTCCAGGCTGTCCTTGAACTTGTGATCCTCCTATCTCAGATTCCTGAGTCACTGGGATTATAGGTGTGCACCACTGTGATGCTGATTTAAAGCATTCTTTTTGTTTTGAAAAATTCTGGCTACATTCTGGATAGGTATTATCTAGTAGTTGGTAGAAATGAGTTTAAAACCCAGGCAGGCATGCTATGCAGTCCAGGATCAGATGTTGACAATTATGGTCAATTTTTTTGGAGTTCTATGTAACTATACTGTGTTCCAGGCATTATTTTAAGTGCTTTACACATAACAATATAATAAGTAATATTCACAGCAGCACTAAGAAACAAATAGTGTTATACTAACTCCATTTTACCAATGAAAAACCACCAGAGAAGTTAAGTGACCTATCCAGAGTCACACAGCTAGTAAGTGGCTGAATGGGTTCTAGAGCCCATCCTCTTTGCCACTGTTTGGGGAATGTTGGGGGAAGGGGCTGGTCAGAGGCCTAATTCTGACCCCTTACCCATCCACCATGGCATCCCCCCGGATTAGCTTGAGGTTCTTCAAAAAGCCCAGGGACACTAGCGCGAAGGAGTGCTTGATTTTGAGGAAGCCAGTGATGGTCTCTACCAGCCCCAGGCTGCGCTGCAGTTCTGCCTCCAGGTTGTCTGAGGAAGAAAGATGGATGGAGCAGGAGGAGAAGGGGATGGAGCCACAAGGCTGGGGCAGGAGGGGATCCAGGGGAAGTGGGCCCTCAGGGCTGGGACCCTGGATGAAGAAAGTGGTACTTAGCCAGTTTGTTGCAATGGGCATGGCTGAGAAGAAGGGCATGGTCAGGAGGAGGAATGTGACCCAGAGGAGGTACTGACAGCCCTGGCGAAGGTTGAGGATGAGGCTCCCCTCCACGTGGGTGCAGCCCACCAGATCCTGTGCCGCCTGGACCGAGTCGATGGTCTTGGTGCCTACCTTGCATTCTTTCGGGCACAACCCCTCACACTTATGGCAGAATATGCTGGTGGGGACAATTAGGTGGCATGAGCCTTGGATCCCAGTGGGCCTCCGCAGGCCACCTCACTGCCCCAAGGTGCCTCCCTCGACCTTGCCCTCACCTGCTGCCATTACGGGTGAAACCTGGAGGGCACTGGGCCAGGCAGCTGCCCTGGTGGATGCCGAAGGTGGAGGCGCGGCCAGGCACTGAGCGCAGGCTGGCACAGCGCTCGGCTGTGACGCAGCGCCAGGACTCGTGCTGGTAGGTGCCTGGAGGACAGGCTCTGTGGCAGGCACCCTGGAAGTACAGATGGCGGCAGGCTACGCAAGCACGAGGGTCTTCTGGCCGGCTGCAGCCCCCTAGACATTCCGAGTGGCAGCATGCGCCTCCCGCTGTGCAGGCCAGCCCTTGGGGGCATGGACACACTGTGGGGCAGAGAGCTGTGTTGGATGTCACCCATTCCCCCTCAGTCCTGTCACCGTTTTCCAGTCCTGCCCCACCATGACACTCTCTATCTGTACCCTCTGATTCAGATGACATTGGTTTCCTTTAGACAGGGTCTTTTGAGGACAAGGACCATAGCTCCCTATCTGTGGTTCTCCACCTCCCACAGTGCCCAGCTGGGGGCATCAGAACTCAGGACAGAGCAGTGACCTTGTCCATCAGGGTTGCTGCTCTCCGGCCTGCTGTCCTGTCTAGGCCTGGTGCCCACATCATCACTGGGCATGGTGCCAGGATGAGCCAGCTGGTCTTTCCTGAGCAGTGAGGCCTGGGGCAAGGTGGGCCTGGGAGTGTTTGGAGGGAGGGGTCGCTACCTGTCATTTACCCACATCCCTGCCCATTCTGCCTCCCTTGCCAACTCCCCCACCCCCTACCCTGGGCAGGAGGTGGCCCCAGCAGCAGTGGTGGGTTCGGGGCTGGGGATACAACAATCTGGAAAGTGCACAGTGGCAGCTGGGTATCTGTGGGAGTGATGTGTGGGGTGGGGTCAGCCAGGGTCTGTTGACACTGTACACGAGAGGACTTGCAACAGCTGTGTTTACAGCCAACAGGGAGGCACAGGGAAGTGGCCTCCGATACAGCAGGGATCTGGTTACTCGCCTGCCCTGATGCTGAGGCCTGGAGGTGAGAGGAACTGACCTCCATGAACTGTCTGGAAAAGACTCCTAGGTTGGGGATCCCCGATCTGCTCCCAGCCTATGAAAGGTCTTCCTTCCTTCCCCCGGAACTTTCATTTCTCCCTCATCCCTCATCTTCCCTCCCTTCCTTCTGTGTCCATAAATCTTCCTTTTTTTTTTTTTGGTACTGGGGATTGAACCCGGGGCACTTAACCATTGAGCTGCCTCCCCAGCCTTTTTTATATTTTATTTGGAGACAGGATCTCACTGAGTTCTGAGTTACTTAGGGCCTTGCTGAGTTGCTGAGGCTGGCTTTGAACTCCCTATCCCCCGCCTTAGCCTTCCGAGCCGCTGGGATTACAGGTGTGTGCCACTGCACACAGCAGAAACCCCCCTCCCCGCCCCGCCCCCGCCCCAGCACTGGGGATTGAACCCAGGGCTGCTCTACTACTGAGTTACATCTCTAGCCCCTCTTTTTAAAAATTTTTGTTTTGAGACAGGATCTCACTGAATTACCCAGACTGGCCTTGAATTTGCTGTTCTTCTGCCTCAGAATTCCTAGTCACTGGGATTACAGGTGTGGGCCGCTGCACTTAGCATGTGACCACTTTTACTATGAACATAGAGCCACTACAGTGGCCTAGACACTTCTCTAATACTCTGTAGAAGAACTCATTTCTCATAACAACCCTATGATCCCTTTACAGAAGAGGAAACTGAGGCACAGCCAGTAAGCAGTAGAGCTGAGCCTTGGACCCAGGCCACTTGGCTTTGACCCAAGACTGCTTGTGCAGTTTTCTGTCCATTTGTGCATATTCCCTCCCTACTGCCCCACGCCTGCCTTGTTTGTACCTGTCCTTTACCAACTATTCCATGATTACCTGATGCCGTGGGGTTTTTTCTCACTGCAATACTGGGAATTGAACCCAGGGCACTTTACCACTGAGCTACATCCCCAACCCTTTTTATATTTTTATTTTCAGACAGAATCTTACAAAGTTGCCCAGGCTGCCCTCAGACTTGTGATCCTCCTTCCTCAGCCTCCTGAGTCCCTGGAATTATAGGCCTGCACCTATAATTCCACCTGCACTGTGCCTGGCTGTGATGCTGTCTTGTATCTACTACTAATGCTGCATCAACTATTTCATTCTCCTGAACCTCAGTTTCCTTTTCTGTAAAATGGGAATAACAGTAGAACCTGCCTCATAGGACGAGTGAAGATTAAAACACAGTGGCAGTAAGGTACCCACCTACACCATCCTGACTCCCTTGGCCTCCCAGTCATATTCTGTGCCAGCACCCACCTCTCTGACAGTGGCTGGAGGTCCAGCACCTGTAGTCGGTGTGCCCACCGAAGGTGGTCCTGGCACAGGGCTCGCCCGCAGCTCCCAGCACTCCTGGGCACACGTCAGCACACTCCTCTCCCAGCTTGTTGCCCACAATGTGGTTGGCACCAGGCACAGGTTGCAGCAGTCCCCAGTCGATGGTGGAGAGGTGGCAGAGCTCCTGGTTCTTCTCCACGCGCACAGCCCCACGCAGCACAGCCCCCAGTGCGGGCAGCCCCACATCACGCAGATGTGGCATCTCAAAGATGACCAGCGCATAGCCCAGGAAGAGGCGGGCCCCTCGGATCACTGCTAAGTTGGGGAAGAGGTCACGCAGGCTCTCCAGGCCATAGACACGGAAGAGCAGCAGGTAGTCAGTGACCTGGGTGAGGCGAGGGAAGCTGAGGCCGCGAAAGTCCTCCCCTGTGGCTGTGAACATGAGCAGGATCTGCAAGTGGCCCTCTACCACGCTGCAGTTCTCCAGCCGCCGCAGCTCCGCAACCTCTGAGCGGATGTCCAGGCTGGGGCACACTGTGGACACGCAGGGCATGCAACAGTGAGTATATCCCAGGCCAAGTACCCCATCCCGCGGGGCTACTTTGGGGTAGGGGAACCACACGGGCAACTGGACACTGAATATGAAATCAGGCTCTGCTGTGGGTGAGGGGTAGCCTCCTCCCAGGGTCTCAGAGGGCTCGCCTGCAGCTTGCACTCTCTCTACCAGATGAGCCACCATAGCCAAAAGTCAGTCCTTGATTTCCCCTTCCAAACCCACTTCCCCTTCACAGTCACTAGCAAGTTCATTCCTGCTGTTCATCCTTGACTCTTTTTTCTTTCCTTTTGTTTTTCTTTTTATGGTACTAGAGGTTCAACCCAGGGGTGCTCTACCACTGAGCCTCATCCCCAGGCCTTTTTATTTTTTATTTTGAGACAGTGTCTCACTAAATTGCTTAGGCTGTCCTTGAACTTGAGATCCTCCTGCCTCAGCCTCCTGAGTCACTGGGGTTACAGGAGGTGCCACTGCATCCAGCTACCTATAACTTCTTCTTTCCCTCCCTCTACGTTCTGTGGGCTTCATATTTTACATATGTCCAGAACCTGACCATTCGTCACTGCTTTCACTGTTTCCACCATCATCTTACTCTGGATTTACAGCCTCCAAAATTGCCTCCCTGCTTCTGCCCTGGCCCCTCTATGCCTCTCTACTTTAAAGCCATGGGGACCTCAAAACACAGGTTTTACTCCTCCTCTGCTTGAGCCCCACCACCCATGACTCCATCTTACTTGATGTAAAAGCCAAAGCCCTGCAGTTTAGGTCCCTGTAACCTCTCTGATTTCCTTCCTTTTCTTTCTCCTCTTCAACTACTTTGACCTTTTTGATATCCCTCAAACAAGTCAACCAAACTCCTGCCTCAGGATCTTTGTCCTTTCTGTTCCTTCTAGCTAGAACACTCTTCCACCTACATGGTTTCCTCACCTTTTTATAAGAGACCTTCTCTGACCATCCTCTTAAAAATCCTTACTCTACGCACCCTCCATCCCCTGTTTAATTTTTCTCTAGAGGTCTCAACACTGGTTAATATATAATCTACTTATTTATTTTGTTTATTGTAAGCTCCATAAGGGCAGTGATCTTTGTTTAAATCATTGCTGGATCCTAGTGCATGGTAGAGAGACTGGCACAAAATTGTCATTCAATAAATATTTAACAAGTGATTGAATTCTGTGACTGGGAAGCAATGAGCCCTGAACTTCATGTACCCTGCTTTTTTCGTGGGTGTGGTATCAGTTTTAAAACCCAAGGGAGGTCTACAGCCCTTTGGGGAAAAAAAAAAAAAACTTTTAAAAATTTTGAGATGGAGTCTTGCTAAGTTGACCAGGCTGGCCTGAACTTGCAATCATCCTATCTCAGCCTACCAAGTTGCTGAGATTAGAGGCATACGCCGCCATGCCCAACTCATACACCCTACTTTCTCTGCCTGGTCCCTGCATTTGCTTACTCTTGGAGGGACATCCCATGACTCCCCATTGGAGACTCACATTTCAGTTTTTTTTGCCTGACATTCTGGGTGTAGATAAGCTGATCTCCATTCCTATCTCCAGCCTCAGTCCTTGTCCTGTACACCTCAGGCCAAGCCTTCTTCCCTAACCCTCTTATCCTCAGTTATTCACTTCCCCTTCTGGCTTCCTTGCATTTGGTCCAGCAATGCTAGTCACAAACATACCTGGGGCATCACCCCAACTTTGCTGTCTACATCTCCATCATCCCCTCCAGGGGTCAGTTCTGCATCCCCTATGGTGCCCAGTCCAGAGCTGGAACAACAGGGACACTGGGGACTGTGGACCATAGACATCTGGATCCCACATCTACCCCTCTCTGGGGATCCAGGAGTGTCTGACTTTCTCAGACTCAAGGCCCCAGGCCTACTTCCTTTTCTATTCCCAAGGCATTTAGGGCTATTCACCTATGGGGGCTGGATACCTGGCTTCTTTTTCTCCTAAGGGGCCTTGCATGGCTCCCCCTTGCAGAAGCTGCAAGTCTGAATTCTTCAGCCCGACATTCTGGTCCAGCTGACCTGTCCAGCCTCTGCTGCCTCCCTTCCCACCTGGCGCTGCAGCACATCACACACACACCGCACTGTCCAGGCTCATTCCATGATGGTTTGTTAGTGGGGTCAGGGGCAGGTGGGGCTGATTCCCTGGGGCTTGCTTCACACCTTCTTCTCATCGTTATTAATGGTCCTGAGCTTGACTCTGCCCAGCAACGCTCTGTGTGTGTGTGTGTGTGTGTGTGTGTGTGTGTGTGTGTGTGCTGGGCTTAGGCAGCTACACACACACCAAAGGGAGGCAGAGAATGAGAAGATACTTCTAGCTCCTCCAGGAAAAGGCCAATCAGGCTCTGCCAGGCAGATGGGGGTTCTCTCAGGCGCCCACTTCCCATCATGCCCTTGCCTCTCTAGGGCTCCCCTGATGGGAGTCATTTGGAAAAACAAATCTAAGACCTTTGCAAATTAACCCCTGCCTTCCCTCAAGACACAGCTCTGTGCAGAGCTGCACTGGGAACAGAGCATCTGTGTCCCCCGACCAAACACTAACCCAATGCAGGGACATGCTTCTGTCCTGACAACTGTGTTCCCAGCTGGCATCTGCTGTGCCCTATCCTGGCACAGCAATGGAGGGGGAGAAGGAGGGGCTCAGTGGGAGGGGCACTCTGGTTTGCAGGCAGAGCCTCTGTGACTAGTACCCTTTAGAGGACCCTCTATTCCAACACATTTGTATTTCTGTAGGAATGGCAGGCTCTGCCCTGCCCCCTGGAAACCCCTAGTCTGAAGGGCAACATGAGACCCCTCAGGCAGGCACAGAGCAATGGATTCCTGAGCTCCCTCAATCTGGAGGGGAATGGTGGAATTGAGGAAGGGGGCACCACTTAATCCTTCCCCTTTTGAACCCCCCCCTGCCCTTTTTTCTCTCCCCATTGATCCCCCTGTGTGGCCATGAGGGCCACTTACCTACAAGGTCACTCCCCAACATCTGATCCCTACTTGTGGAAAGTGTCTACCTGGGGGTTAACACTGAAACACTAAGGAAAGGCAGTCCTCCCCCAGAGCCAGTCCCTCTACCTACAGCAGATGGACCCTAAGAGTTGGGGACAAGGGACAGGGCTCTGGATGCAGGAGCTCAGGACCTAAGTTAACTGTTCCATTGTCTAAGCCTGTTTCCTGCCTGCATATTCAGTTACTTAATGGTGTCTGGTTCTCAGTTACCTTTCCCAGCCTTGTCCCTTCCCATTCAATGGCCCTACAAATGACCTCACACCCTCACAGCCTCATTTATGGTTCTCATACAGATTTTACAGGGATCATGATTTCACAATTGGCAATGGAATAGAAGACATCTATTTCTCCCCGTTTCCAAGTCCTCACTTTATAGGGAGCTGAGAGAAAAACACCTTTATGTGGACAACTAACTGTTCTTCCCAATGAGAAGTCCTTCTGAGAGCCAACCCAAGTCCTCACATTGCAGTAAAGAGTAAGATGTGTTCTGGCTGGATGCTCAGTTGTTTGACCTCCCAGCTGTCTAGGAGGGAGATGGAAGTGCAGGAGACAGTGCTGGGGACTCACCCTCCAGTGTGTCCAGGCCGAATCCCAAGGAGAGGAGAATCATAAGCCAGCATGCTCCCCAGGGCCACAGACCAGGCACTGCCATGGTCCCAGCCCTGGCTTGTGTTCTGTCTTGGCTCTCCTCCAGGTGGCTCCAGAGAGAAGGGTCTGACAGACCTTAAAGGACACCAAGACCCGGCTTCAAGAAGGAGGGGAAGGGCAAGGGCAAAGAGCTTAAGAATCCCACTCTGAGAAAAAGAAATGCGATCACAGAAACACAGGCAGTGACAGGCTGCCGGAAACTAGGGACTCTGAGAATCCAGAGACAGAGAGATGGGGACAGAGATGCAGACAGTGACAGGGAGAGCCTCAGAAAGGCCTCCGAAGGGAGAAAGTGGCACAACGTTTAAGAGCAAAAGGCAGACCACGAGGTCGGTCAACCTCGAGGTGAGGCGGAGTGGAAGCTCAGAGAGAACTCCCGGGGAGGCAGAGCGTCGGAGGTCCCGGGACGCGCGTGCTGCTTGACCAAGGAGAGTCTCTCCTGGTCTCCTGGGCACACTCGCTCCCAGGCGCCAGCGAGTCGCGCTCCTGCACTATCTCCCAGGGCCCGCACACCAACCGCGCCCAGCTCCGGTCCTCCCCGCCCCCAGTCGAAACCGATTGGTTTGTCGGGACCTCCCAGTTCTCTCAGCCTCTCCCGCTAAGTCAAAATATTTAGCCTGACAACTGAGGGGGCACAGATCTGTTGGGGAAATAAGGTCAAATTACCAGGGGTGGGGGTGGGGGCAAGAACTGAGCTCCCCCAACCCTGCTTCGGCTGCGATGGGTCTTCTCGCATCCCCACTGCCGCCTCTGCTGCAGACTTCTTCCAAGTGGAGCTGCACAGCCGGCGAGACTGACAGCGCCCGCGTTTCCTGGGGGAGAGGTGTTTCTGGATTCTACCAACAGGTGCCTTGACACCTGCGGGGTAACTCTTAACAGCCTCAACCCGGAGGAGCCTGTTTGTTGAAACCTGGCGAGAAGGTGGACAATGTCTCCTGAATATTCAAGCACCGCGCCTCTCGGAGCCTATCTCAACCTCAGAGGGCCACACTGTCCTTAGCCCCTTAGCGCGAGCGAGGCTTGAGGAGGGCGACCACCCCGTCCGCCTCTGTACGCTCATTTTTACTGAATTCGAGCCGCCGGGTCGGTCTATCTGTGCATCCCTGTATTGGGGACTTAGGAGGACAATCCGTGCTGGGGGGGGGGGGGGGCTGGCAGAGGAAAACTGTTTGCCTCTAGGAGGATTTCCTTCGCCCACTCCCTGGGCACCTGTCTACCTTTTTCCCAAAAGTTCTTCTTCCAGGATCCTCTTCCCTCCCTCTTCTGATCTTGAGATTGACAGGATCTTGCAGCCGCAGAGGCTGGCTGCTGAGAGACCAGGACCTGCCCTCTGGTTCCATGGGTGCTGGGGATCCCGGGGCTTTCCAGGTGCGCAGCCTCCAAGGGCTGACGCGTCCCCAGCTCCACCCGCGGGCGGCTCCCGCGTCCGAAGAGCTAGGAGAAGATCTATTAATTTCCCCGCGAAGAAATCAATGCTCCTGTCAGGACGGCGATCGATGCCAGTCCTGCTTGGCCTGGCCCTACCCGGTTCGTGGGGGCGGGGGCCGCTGCCTGGCGGGAGTCAACGACAGGCCCTAGGACCCGAGGCGCAGTACTTAGTGGGGGCTGCCCATCGCGCCCCCACCCACCGGACCCAGCCCAGGAGCTCACACCTTTGCGCGTGGGCATCTAGCGCCACCCTGTGGTTTCTCCTGGACAGCGGGGTCTCGACTCCTTGGTCTCCCTTTGGCGGCTAAGGGTCTCTCTTTCTCGGCCCTTTCTGTTTCCCTCCCCAGGCTCTGCGTTTGGTCCTTTGGGGGGTCTTCTCCCTTTTCTTACTAGGGTTTAGAGAGTGTGTCACTTCTTTTCTCAACTGACGGGCACCTCTCCCTCAGGCAAGTGGTCGTAGGGCGGGGGCTGTCAAGTGTGACCTGGACTGCAACCTTTCCCCAGCTCAACCATCTTCCCTCCTCCCAATCTAAAAATGCAACTGCTTTATACTCTGGGAGAAATAACGTATCAACCCCCCCACCCCCAGAAGACACTTCGAAGGCATTCTGCGGCGGCCTCTCCACTTCTTCTGGAGATCGGGGGATATTAACGGAGAAGGTTGGTACTGGGGGCCCCGAAAGGGGAGCTGGCAGAGTTGGGGGCTTCGGAAGAAGAAGGCGGGGCTGGAGCTGGCGGGGCGGGGCCGGGCGGGGGCCGCTGGCTCCGCCCTTTCCTGGCGACTGGGTCTTTAACACCGCCCAGCGCACATGTCAGGGGAGGCCGGGTGGCTGGGAGCGCACGAACTGCCGCCCAGCCAGAGCTAGGCGGACGCCGCCGCGATGCTGCGGGGCGGACCGCGCGGGCAGCTCGGCTGGCACCGCCGCCTTGCACGGCCGAGCAGCCTGCTGGCTTGGCTGATGCTGGCATCTGCGGGCGCTGCATCTTGCCCCGATGTCTGCTGCCCCTTTGGCCCCTCGGGGCTGCGCTGTTCCAAGGCTGGGACCCTCCATAGCCTCCGCCAACTGCCGACCGCCGAGAACCTGACAGAGCTGTGAGTGTCCAACCCGCGAGGGGGCGCGGGGACAAGAGGACAAGAGGACATAGCCCTGCCCCGAGGGCGCGGACTCGATTGCTGGGTCAGGTGGGGCGGGCGCAGCGAGGCTGGCACCGCGCAGCCTTTGGCGATGCTCTGGCTTCCTCCACTGCTGCCGCTGCCCCTTTCCCAACAAGATCCGCGGTCGCTGTCTGGATGTGGACTAGAACTCAGGGCAGCTGGGTCGCTGACTTGGGGCAAAGGGAGAGGGGAATCTTCACAGACCAGGTATAAGAAAGCTCAGCGTTCTAGAAGCCGCCTTCCGCAGCTCAACCAGGAATTCAAGCCGTTCCCATGGAGGGTGGTGGTTAGCTGCAGGGAACCCTTCAGTGTGGCACCTATACTGTCTTTCCCCTTTACGAGGGGAAGCCATTCCCTTACTCCTTCTGGTTGTGACCAGCCAACCCCACCTCTTACCCTGGACTTGGGAAAACTGGAATTGGTGGGAGGTGGTGAGAAAATATAGCTTGGCGGTTGAGCTTGCTTCTACCCATTTCCACCATCCAACGTCCCCAGGACCCCTTGATTTGGATGTGAGAAATGGGAACCTTTTTCCTGGCTTCTCTTCCTCCACTCCAATCTTCCTTTCCACCCTTGTCTCCTTATTTGGGTTAAGGAGACAGGGCTATTGCTGAGAGATTCTCCTACCTTCCAGGTATAAAACTGGGAGGAATCTCTAGCATTCTCCAGTCTCCCCACATTGTGCAATAATCAGTTACAAAACAGTCAAGTACTTTTTAGCAGCCGGTGAGACCTATGGAAGTATGCTGTGGTAATTGCCCTAGCGATACTCAAGCATTACAGGGTGATGACTGGAAAATACTTGAGTATTCTGTGTGGCTGGTGGAGCCAGCAAGACTTCTAGAAGAGGGAAGGAACTGCTAGAAGAGTCCCCTCCTGTGGTCTGGACTTAGAGGGTGGGCCAGGATCCCTGGTCTCATGCATTTGACAGGCTAGAAGTCCGAGTTGGGGGCTATCGCTGTCTGGAAGTTACTTGAGCAGCCTGCAATAATTGGCACTGAGTTACTCGGGCATCTTGTGGTAATTAACGGGAAGGTACTCAATATCTCTCTCTAATGGCCCTAGGGAGACCAGAAGATGGCCTTGTCTTGGTCTAAGCCTAGGTTTCTGCATGACAGGAAACCTATCCAGGCTGTCACCCCCAGTCCTGTCCATCCATCACTCCAGGCCTTCAGTCTGACTGCTTGGGTGCTCTCATTTTCCAATTTCTTTCCAAACCCCAAGTGAATTCAACCCAGGGGTGAAGGGGCATGCAGAGTGGTGAGCAGAGATGTCCCCTTGGGTGGGGCAGTAGTCAGATCACCCCCACCTCCTCCTGCACAGTCCCCTCCCTCCTCCCTCACCCATGGAGCTAACAAGGAGATAATGGACTCAAATAGACAGATTGATTATGAATCCAAATGAACGAGGCAGCTTTGAACACGCTGGCTGACAGCTTGCACACAGCCCCTGGCCACACATGCTTACCATCTCGCTGGGTCCCTAAAGCTTGAAACACGCTGCGCATGGGCTGAGGAGGGGTGAGCAGAACAGGGAAGTGCCCTCCCTCAGAGTCACTAGATGCTACTCCCCAGACCTCAGGGGACTGAGGACCTGTGTGTGGCTGTGCTTTGGGCCAAGGCTGGCAGTGGAGAGGAGGAGGGGTCACTGGTTCCCTTACTTAGTGCTTACTTAAGGAAAGTCCAAGGATAGAGGGGGAGAGTTCTGAGAACTGGTGGTGAGTCAGGGGCCCCTGGTGTGTGTGTGGCAGTGGTAGGGGGTGGGGCGGGGGTGTGGACATGTCACTGCAGGGCAGCTGAGTTCTCAGGAACTCTCTGGCATGCCAGACCCAGAAGCTAGGCAGAGCCAGTCATCAGCTATCACCCTGAATGCCTGTTTGTTCTTCTTTCTTTCTTCTCCCCCCTCATCTTTCTTTCCCTAGCTCTCTGTCCTTATCTCTCCATCTCTCTGTCTCCCTTTCCTTATCTTTCTCCTTGCTTCTCTCTCTCTCTGCCAGTCTCTTCCTGTCCATTTCTTTTTCTGTATCTCTGTTTCACTCTTTGTTTTTCTTCCCTCCCTCCCACCCCCCATTCGGACTTCCCATCTTTCTTGCGCTGTGTAAGCCAGCCAGTCCCTCCTCCCCACCCCATGACTGCATCCTCTCATTGCCCCTCTTCCCCTTCCTGGGTCCCTCTTGGGGCAGGGAGGGGCCCAGGGGTCCCTGGCTGCAGCCTCTATGCATCTTGCTTGCTCTGTGAAAGAAAGCATTGGGGGAGGGAGTAGGGGCTGCTGCTGGAGTGTGGGGAGGGGCCTGAGGCTTTGAGGGGGCAGAGAGGGTGGGGTGTGCAGGAGGTTGTGAGTCCAGAGAGTGGCTCCTGAGCAGGCACGTTTGGGAACACACATTTGCATGCCCACAGGGCTTCCTCTATACTGGGTGGGGCAGTGGCCATGATGAACCTGGGCCCTTTGTGGGAGGAAGCAAGGATTTCAGCACAGCCCCCCATGGTTGGGTTTGGCATAAAAGCAGAGCACAAAGCTGAGAACGAACTGGTGTGTGTTTATGAGCGTATGCCCATGCATACGTATGCCCACATGTGCGTGGGAGAGGTATATGTGAGCTTTGCCTGTGTGCTCCTATGTGAGAGTGAGAGTGTGTATCTGTGTGCACATGTGTGTTCCTGTACACACGCGTGCCTGTGTGAATTACGTGAGCAGGAGCATCTCTGTGCATGAGTTTATGCCCCTGTGTGTGTATACATGTGCATGCTTGGGTGTGTGTATGGTGCAAGAGGAATGGGAGAGTGCACATGTGTGCGGGTGTGAGGATGCCTGTGCGTGTGCCCCTTGTGAGGAGGTGTGTCTCTGAGCCTGTGTGTGTATGCTCGTATCTGTGCATGTATATGTGTGTAAGTGGCTCTGTGTGTGAATGGTGCATACATGTGCACATGTATGCACACACATGTGTGTTATTGTGAGGGAGGTGGGTGGTAGGCGTGGGAACCCGAGTCTGGGCTTGACACCTGTGACAACTGTCCATTCTCCCCACAGCTACGTGGAGAATCAGCAGCATCTACACGGCCTGGAGCTCGGTGACCTGCAGGGCCTGGGGCAGCTAAGAAACCTGTGAGGGGGCTGAGGGCTGTGCGGGTGGGGGGCGGGGCTCAGCATGGGGCCAGGGATCAAAGGGTCAGGGAGAGTCCAAGTGTCCCAAGAGACTGGAAGGCCCTTTGAGTCCGAGGGCTGAAGGGTTGGAAGAGTCAGGAAGCTCAGGGGTCTGAGGGCTCCAGGGTAGCTGGGGAGGGGTGTGGGGATCAGCCTTAGGGACTGGGATGGGCACAGAGTAGCTGAGGACCGGGGTCTGATCCTCCTGCACCTTTCCCAGCACCATCGTGAAGAGTGGGCTCCATTTTGTGGCACCAGATGCCTTCCATTTGACTCCTCGGCTCAGTCGCCTGTGAGTGACCCCCGGGTGGGCAGTGGCGGGTGGAGAGGACACCCAGACTTGGGTTGCTAATAGGCTTGGCCCTCCCCAGGGAATTGTTCTGAGGAAGGCCCCAGCCTGGTCAGGGAAACTGTCTCCCCATCCCCCTGGGGCATCTTCTCTACTTCTCGACCTCACCCAGGACTGTTGGAAAGTCCTTCTTGCTGTCTCACTTCCATACTTCATTCTTCAGAGACACTTCTCTTAGTTTCCTGCCCAGTCTGTCTTCCCGGAGTTCAGTTATACACCAGTCGAAGGGAGCAGACCATCTTCCACTGCCTTCCTGGGAGCCGGGTATCAGATCTTCCACTTGTCACCCTCCAGGGGATTCATAGCTGCCTCTCCTGTAGAGGGTAGAGAGGGGCATGAAGTAGATAGAAGAGACCCTTGGAGTCCCTGGCAATTCCTTTCTGGGTTTCTGAGGGTAGAAGTTCAGTTTCTCCCCTCACCAGGAACTGGGGAGATATGGGAAGGGCAGAGTGGCCACCATGTATGGAGTTGTATGTCCTCTAAACTCTGCTGAGTCCTGTGATCTTTTTTTTTTTAGGGGGCGGGTATTGGAAATTGAACCCAGAGGCACTCCACCACTGAGCCACATCCCCAGCCCTTTTTATTTTTTATTCTGAGTCAGGGTCTCACTAAGTTGTTGAGGCTGGCCTCGAGCTTTCCATTCTCCTATCTCAACCTCCTGAGTAGCTGGGATCATGGCCACGTTGCCGCCGACCCAGTTAGATCCAGTGATTGACAACAACAACAACAACCACAACAAAAGTGATGTCTTGTCACTCACTGTGTACTGGGATTTTTTAACCTCAGTTAAAAATGTGTACTCAATGTCATTTCACAATTCTTACGTCAATGAACCGTTAAGTCAACGTGGTGATAGAGATAGAGAATCAGAGGGCCTAAGTTTCTGGGCTGAGGTCACACAGCAGGACGGGACTCACACCCAGTTCTTTCTGTCTCCAGAGTGGTAATGGTTCTGGTCCTTGTGTGACAGTGCCTCTCACAAATTCTAGGATGAAGGAGAAGGGTCAGGGTAGGCCCCTCACAGAAGAGTTCCCCAGGAGCAGCAGGCACAGAGCATGGGGGTCCCGAACCAATGTCCTGTGTGGCCTGGATCAGGCCTCTGGCTGGGCTCACTTTTTTCATCTCTATAGCTAGAGAGCTGCAGCCCTGGGGTCTTTTCCTGCCATATTCCTTAGTCCCTGGGGAGGAACAGGAAGGAGGAAGGGGAAGGGACCTAAGGAAGTACTTTGAGATCCTTGTCCTCCAGCCAGCAGGGGGCAAAGGAGTGTGGGAGCCTGGGTTCTCCCCCTCCTCTGCTGTGGGGGAGTACAGATGGAGTCCCTTCCCCCAGCTGTGGCCTCAGCACTTTGCCAGCTGGGGCCCAAGGTGGGGGAGGGGGAACGGCTGTTTCCTTAGATCCCCCTCCCTGGAGTCTGGGGAGGGGGTTACGTGGGGTTAACCCTTGTTGTCCCAGGCAGAGAACTGGACTCGCAAAGCCTTACCTGCCCTGACCGCACCCCCACGCGGTCACACACGCTCCCTGGGCTCCTTCTAGCTGCCTGGGGAGGGGAGGGGGAGCCCAACGTCAACTTCCTCCTCGCCTCCTCCCTCACGCTGGGTCAGAGTGAGGTCAGAGTGAGGTCGTGGCTCACTGGGTCTGGGGTCTATCTCACCCTGTCAACTCCTGCAGGAATCTCTCCTTCAATGCCCTGGAGTCTCTCTCCTGGAAAACCGTGCAGGGCCTCTCCTTACAGGAGCTGTGAGTGTGGGGCTCCCGGGGGCCAGGGCGCAGGGTGTGTGATGTGTGGGTCCACGTGCACTTGTGTCTCTGTGTGATGGTATGTCACTGTCTCTTCCAGGAAAGGCTGGGGGTGGGGTTGGGGATGCACATGGGGGTGTCTCTTTGGGGCCATGTGTTTGTCTGTGAGCTGAATGGGGATGGGGTGCATGTCTGTACCGCTCCTGACCCGGCCCCTCCCGTGGGGGACTAACTGTGGAAGGGGCTACTTACTGCACTGGGGGTGGGGCGGTGTCGGGGAGCTGGCCTGGACCACTGGTTGTGTGTGTGCCCAGGAGGCTGGGGGTGGAGTCCTGGGCAGTGCTGAGCAGATCACAGGCACACCTGCCACACGTCCAGCACACCATGCGTGCTGGAGGAGTGAGGTGGCACTGGTCCATGGCACTTGGTGGGCATGTGAGGCCTCTGGGTCCCTTCAGGAAGCCACACCCTTCCTTCCTTGTCATGCTGAGACCCTTGCCTGACTTGTCATCCTGGGAGCCCAAGTTAAGGGACCCCCTGTAGTCTTCGACTTTCTGTATTTCTTTCTTTTTCTTTTTTTGGTACTGGTGACTGAAAAAGAACCAGGGGCACTCCACCACTGTGTTATATCCCCAGCCCTTTTTATTTTTAAATTTGAGATAGGGTCTAAGTTGCCAAGGTTGACCTCTAACTTGCGATCCTCCTGCCTCAGTCTCCCAAGTAGCCTTTCTTTCTTTTACTGGGTCATGACAGGGACCTGTCCTGCACTGCACTCCTTCACCTCCAGATCCTCCTCCCTGTTGTCTAACTCATCTCTGTGGCTCCTGAGGCCCCATGCTGCCCACTTCCTGACTCTTGGTGTTGCCTGTGCCTGCCAGGGTCCTGTCGGGGAACCCGCTGCGCTGTTCCTGTGCCCTGCACTGGCTGCAGCGCTGGGAGGAGGAGGGGCTCGGCGGCGTGCGTGCCCAGAGGCTGCAGTGCTCGGGACCCAGAGAGCAGCCCCTGGCCCTCAGTCACAACACCAGCTGCGGTAGGTGTTGGAGTCCTGCCAGGTGCGGGGAAAGAGGGCTGGCCACCTGCCTGAAGTTGGGGGCAGGTGCTGGACAATGCCCAGGGGACCAGCATTGGTGAGGGAGGAAAATGAAGGTTGAGGGAGTTGCCTGGGCTCCAGGTGAGGGAGGAAGCATGCCCAGGATGGGGTTCCAAGGCCACACCCGGCTCTAATGCCCCCTGGGCATCCTGGTGTCCAGGTGTGCCCACGCTGAAGGTCCAGATGTCCAATGCCTCAGTGGAAGTTGGGGACAATGTGTTGCTGCAGTGCCATGTGGAGGGGCAGGGCCTGCAGCAGGCTGGATGGATCCTCACGGAGCTGGAGGGATCAGCCACAGTGACGGTGAGAGACCCCCCACCTTCTCCCTGCTGTCCAGGAGAGGCCCTGGCAGGGCACAGGAATGAAGACGGAGGGAGGCAGCAAAGAGGATTAACAGCACATAGAGGGTGAGGGTTGGAAGAGATGGTTTAGACAAAGATGGCAGGCTAGCACCGTGGGGCAGCCCAGGGCACATGGAAAACATCAGGACAACTGCAGGGCAGGACCCCTCACCTTCATCCCAATGACTGGGGAGGCTGAAGCAGGAGGATCCCAAGTTCGAGGCTAGCCTCAGCAATTTAGTGAGATCTTTAGCAACTTAGCTAGACCCTGTCTCAAAATGAAAAATAAAAAGGGCTAGGGATGTAGCTCAGTGGTTAAGCACCCCTGGGTTCAATCCTCAGAGAGAGAGAGAGAGAGAGAGAGACAGAGACAGAGACAGAACACCTCAGGGCAGATGCTGGTCCAGCAGGGATCCCAAACTCTACTGGACCCAACAGAACTTAGAGCTCCTCTCTGGGAACAGTGCTGACTGAAAGAGGGGCTCAGAGCTCATATGTTGGAGCTCAGAGGGACCCAACAGAGTATCCCCTCATTCACTGCCTCTCTAGCTAAGGCTACTGTAGCCTGGTGTGTGTGTGTGTGTGTGTGTAGGTGCACACCCATACATGGGCTATGTCTTTGGTCATGCACACTTTTGGGGGGGTCTTTGGAGTCTCTTCACGGAGATGCTGGAAGTATCAGTCTTGGGTGTGTGTTGAGCGCATTAGTAAAGGAGACGCAGGTCTGTTTCCAGCTCTTTCACTAATTACTTCTTAGAGCGTCTTTCAGAAAAATCCCATAATCTGCCTGCACTTTCATTTTCTTATCTGTACCCTGAGGACCTGGACATGTTGGCCTTCTGATGTCCTGTCTGCCCCGGGGCATTCTCTGGCCTCTTTTTGTTATTCAGATACGTCTCTGGGCACCTTCCCCGCCTTGCTCTCTATCCTCAAACTGGCCACAGGCAGCTGAGAAGAGCCATGGCAGACTCAGAGGCCTTGTTTACAAGACTCTGACAACAGGTTGTGCCCACCCGTAAAGCTGGCCCCATCTGGATGGCAGAAGTGAACTCACAGGGACCAGGGGTGTGGGCCCGTGGGACTGAGGGTGTAATGTTCAGTTTGGAGGACCTTGCTATGGGAGAGGAGTCCACCCCAGTAATGCTGAAAACCCCTGGAACATACACAAGAGGGACTCTGGAACCCTGAGCAAGGATTCCAGGCACTGTGGAAGGAGCGAGCAAGAGGGGACAAGGCAGAGGCAAGGGTTTGGACACACCTATGCGTGCAGACACCTTAAATCAGCTATCTGCTTTGGGAAACTCCAGGTTTTTGCTTCCTCTTTGGGAAATTTACATGTTTGCTAACACCTGTGTTTCCTCAAAACTTCCTATAGAAAAGTCACATCCTAACGGGGTTACACAGAGGGAAAAAGAGGGAGGGAGGGCATGCAAAACCCAACTTGCACAAAAGGTCGGGTGCTCTTCTGGAATCGTAGCACTCGCATATTCCAGTGGAAGCCCAGGGAGGGCTTGCCTCCTCTTGCACGTGCTCAAGGGAGTCTACATTTGTGAAATTTCCGGATAAACAAGATTTGTCTCCCCCGTCACCGATTTTCATCAGTCTTTGAAAATAGCTTTTAAGGGCTGGGGAGATAGCTCAGCTGATAGAGTGCTTGCCTCGAAAGCACAAGGCCCTGAGTTCGATCCCCAGGAGATGGTTTTGTCCACCTTTTCAGTTCACAAAACAAACATAAAATCCCATGGTTCAGCAAGATGAAGAATCGTCTTCTGTTTAGGTCACAGAATTTACACATGACATGACATGGCCTTGGTTTCGTAGGAAGAGAATTTGAACCTGATTCAAAATTTTTTTGTACTGAGGATTGAACCCAAGGTGCTTTACCACTGAGTTTCATCCCCAATTCCTTAAAATTATTTTGTTCTGTATTGTTTTGAGACAGGGTCTTGCTAAGTTGCAAGACTGGCCTTGATCTTGTGATCCTCCTTCCTCAAACTTCCTGTTCCTGGCTCTGATTCAATCCTTTTTATGTTTTTTGGGTTTTTTTGGTACCGGTGATTAAACCCAGGGGCAATTAACCACTGAGATGCATCCCCAACCCCTTCTAAATATTTTATTTAGAGTTAGGGTCTCGCCGAGTTGCTTAGGGATTTGCTGAGTTGCTGAGGCTGGCTTTGAACTCACGATCCTCCTGACTTAGCCTCCCGAGCTGCTGGGATACAGGTGTGTGCCACCATGCCTGGCTCTGATTCAATCTTTAGATAGTAATTCAGAATCGAGTCACTTAGCCTCTCTAACCTCACTCACTGTCTTCTTTTCTTTTTTTTTTTTTTTTGTGGTGCTGGGGATCGAACCCAGGGCCCTATGCTTGTAAGGCAAGCACTTTACCAACTGAGCTATCTCCCCAACCCACTGTCTTCACCCACCAAAGGAGGGGAAGCGCTGTCGTGGTTTCTAATTTCCACCTTTTATCAGTACTGGCCTTCTTTGGGCTGAGTCTGAGTCTGTTAGAACTGTGTGTAAAACAAGTGTCACTAGGTATGGAGGTTCTACCTGCTTCCCTAGTGGGCTCTGTATGAATGTGGTACTTGGGATTCATGGCATCTGTCTAGCTGCTCAGATGGTCACTTTAGTTTTGGTTTGGAGTGTTTTGTGCCTATTTAGGCATTATTGGTTAAGCTTTTACGTTTCTCAGGTCATTAAACAAGTGATCTGGGAGAGAGTCTGTGAACCATTTGGAAAGGAGGAGGCCATTCCCTGTCATGTCCTCTCCCATCCCTCCTTCCTTCCCTTCCCAGCAGCCTCCTCTCCTTTCCATCTGGACCCCCAAAAGACATCCGCTCCAACCCCCTGCAGCTGAAACCTTCCTGATTTCCCTCTCTTCCCTGATCCAGAAATCTGGGAATCTGCCGTCCCTGGGGCTGACCCTCGCCAATGTCACCAGTGACCTGAACAGGAAGAATGTGACGTGCTGGGCAGAGAATGATGTGGGCCGGGCTGAGGTCTCTGTCCAGGTCAACGTCTCCTGTGAGTCCCCACGATTGCCTCACACCTACCCCCACTCAACTCTTGATGAGGGTGGATTGAGGGAAGGATGGGGTGTGCCTCCACAGCTGCTCCTTCCCAGCCGTTTCCAGATTCCCATGAAAACCTGATCCTTCGGGGGAAGTCCTAGGGGCTCATCAAGGCCAGAGGGATGGAGATGGATTTCTTTCTGGCCCCCTGCCGAAGCCCTGTACCTGAGGCCTTCCACGCCAGCTGCCTGACTTCCTTCTGCTCCAGTGTTTCTCCATCCCCGCCCTTCCAAGGCCTTTCCCCTGAATCCTAGCTTTATTATTTTATATTTTATTTTTATTTTTCATTTAGGATTTTATTCTAGGTTTGGAATGGCCACTTTAAAATTGGTGCCAAGACTCTACTAGTGCCCTGCATTGAATTTCCAGCTTGGGTCAACATTTGCTGCAAACCGAATTTTGTAGGTAGAACAAGTTAGGGGTTGGACCTTCAGTCAAAGGAACCCCAAATCACCAAGACTGGCAGGCTGCACCCTAGTTTTAAAAGAGGGATCTTCCTCACCCTCGTTCCTCTTTAAACATGTTACCTATTTTCTCTAAATCTGCCAAAAAATTATCTTAAATCTCCTACTTAATATCACTTTTTTTTTTTTTTTTTTTTTGGTACCAGGGATTGAACCCAGGGGTGCTTAACCACTGAGTCACATCCCAGCCCTTTTAAAATATTTTATTTGGAGACAGAGTCTCACTGAATTGCTGAGACTGGCTTTGAACTCATGATCCTCCTGACTCAGCCTTCCAATCTGTTGGGATCACAGGCATGTGCCACTGCTCCTGCACCTTTTTTCTTTTACTGTGAAAGACACAGAAATGTGCATAAAATACACACACTTTAAACATTAATTAACCTTACCAGCACTTCTGAAGACCCCCCTTTATCTTGCCAGCACCAACCCCATCCTTTCCCATACCCATACTGATTTTTTTCAAAATCATTTTTGGCTGGGCATGGTGGCCCCATCCCAGCTACTTGGGAGGCTGAGACAGAAGGATTGTAAATTTGAGGCCAACCTGGGTAACTTGCTGAGATTCTGTCTTACAATTTAAAAAAAATTTTAAAAAGGTCTGGGGAGGTAGCTCAGAGGTAAAGTGTCCCTAGATTCAATCCCCAGTCACACACAAAAAAGAGGAAAAAAAAATTGCCACAGCTGCTGGCAGGCTGCTTCTCTAGGGCTGTTGTTTATTTTGGGCCTGCCACTGAAGTTCTTTAATCCTTCATTTTGTATGCCTGCTGCCAGATTTATTTAAGATTCACTGTCAACTTTCTTCTAAATGTCCGTGGCTCCTTGTAAATATCTTAGGACCTTCTTATCTGGTTTTCTTGAGCGTACCCATCTGAGCTCTGGCTCTCTCCCATTGCCCTTGAACTTGTCAGGTCCTTGAGCCTCCCTCCAGCTGTCTCGTGATTGTCCTGTTGCTCTCTGGCCCATAGTCCCAGCCAGTGTGCAGTTGGATACAGCGGTGGAGCTACATCACTGGTGCATCCCCTTCTCCGTGGACGGGCAGCCGGCGCCCTCCCTACGCTGGCTCTTCAATGGCTCCGTGCTCAATGAGACCAGCTTCATCTTCACTGAGTTCCTGGAGCCAGCCTTGGCCAATGAGACCATGAGGCATGGCTGCCTTCGCCTCAACCAGCCCACCCACGTCAATAATGGCAACTACACGCTGCTGGCCACCAATCCCTATGGCCAGGCCGCCGACTACGTCATGGCTGCCTTCATGGACAACCCCTTTGAGTTCAACCCCGAGGACCCCATCCCTGGTGTGAGAACCACCCTGAACCCTGCCCCCACTCCTGGGCTCCATCTGGGGTGGGCATCCAGGTGTCCAGGGTGGATTGGCCCCCTTCCTGCTATGACCCCTGACCCGGAAGTTGGAGTGCTTGGTCCTGGACAGAAAGGGGCTGGCGTCCAGCTCTGGGCTGGCCTTCTAGCCCCAAGCCAGGACTTCTGAACCCTTGAGCTATCCCATCCATTCAGACTGGCTGGAGAGAGAAGCATGCACCAGGGCGTCCAGAGCCCAGCTGGAAGAGGGCCATGTGCACCTTCTCCCTTGAGGCCCAGCAGCCCTATCCCCTCCCCTCCCTGCCCCAGGAAGGGATGAGTCCAGAGGGTCAGGGACTCACTGCTGTCCTCCTCCACCTGACTGCTTTCTCTCCTCCCTCCTGCCACAGTCTCCTTCTCCCCAGTGGGTGAGTAGCCCAGATTGGAAGGCAGCTTGTGTCTGGTCCCTGGAGCTGAGGCGGGGGTAGGGGGTACCTGATCCCTGAGAGGCCAGTTGGGGCCAGGGCAGGTAGTCTTCGGAGCAGACACAGATGTGCCAAGGCCCACCTTCGTGCCCTGTGTCCCCGTAGACACTAACAGTACCTCCAGAGACCCAGTGGAGAAGAAGGATGAGACGCCTTTTGGGGTGAGCATGGGAAGGAGGAGCTTGGGCGGGACTTGGGGTTGGGAGGCTGGGCTAGAGGCTGTCTGCATGTTGTTTCTGGGCAGAGCAGGGAGCTCTTGTCAGCAACTCCCACAGCCAGGCCAGGGTCCCACGGGAGCGGGAACAGGTTTGGGGGCCTGGCTCTGGGCTCCTAGGCAGGATGGAGAAACGGTTTGGGGAGCTCTGAGGGTGCGGGAGAAGCCTCTGGATGAATCCCCCCCCCCAGGTTTCCGTGGCCGTCGGCCTGGCCGTCTTTGCCTGCCTCTTCCTTTCTGCGCTGCTCCTTGTGCTCAACAAATGCGGACGGAGAAACAAGTTTGGGATCAACCGTGAGTGGGAAAGCTGTAGAGGGCTGTCTTTGTCTGTCTGTCCTACTGGCTTTATTTCCTACTGGCTCTTCCTGACCCTGTGTTGCGGGGCGCGGGGTGTGTACACGTGGAGCTTTAGGGCGTGTGTGCTTGAAGCACAGAGGATGGCCTGGCTGCGGGGCTCCGGTGTGTGTGTGTCGCTGGCTGGCGCAGGGTGGTTTCAGAGGTAGCAGCTGCTAATTGGTGGCTGGATTGTAGTCAAACACTAAGTGGGTCTGGGAGGTCTGGGCTCTGTGAGGGGAGCAGCAGGGGAGTTCTTTGGTACCCATGAGGCCTGGGCTGGACAGGAGCCAGACAGCGAGAGAGGCCCTGGTGCCTCCCCTTCCCCCACCGCCTGCTGTCTTGCTCCCTGGCCCTCCTTCCCTCCCCCTGCAATTTATGGGATGGGGGTGGTCTGGCACTCAAGTTATGAGAGGGCCAGGATGGGTGCCTAGGCTGGGACCCCTTCCATGCGACAGTGTCTCTTCTCCAGGCCCTGCTGTGCTGGCTCCAGAGGATGGACTGGCCATGTCTCTGCATTTCATGACATTGGGTGGCAGCTCTCTTTCTCCTACTGAGGGCAAAGGCTCCGGGCTCCAAGGTCACATCATTGAGAATCCACAATACTTCAGTGATGCCTGTAAGGGGCCGTGCTGGGTCAAGGGCGAGTATGTGTATGTGTGTCTAGAAGCCCCTGGGCCAGTGCCCTGCCTGCCCCGGGCATGACCAATCCATGCCTTCACCTTCCCGCACCCATTCCTATCCCAGCTGCAGCTGGCATCAGCCTGTCTCCCGGTCACAGCCCAGGGCCACAGTGCCCACACCCTGTGGGCAGATGCTGTCCCACACCATGGCATGGGGTTGGTGAAGAAGTAAAGGCTGGATTTCAGGCCCGTCCACCCGCTTGGCTGGCCAGGCTGTCCTGCCCGTCACTGCCATCCCGCCCACTTCTGGGGCTCCCACCTGACCCCGCAAGCCCTTCCTAGGTGTCCATCACATCAAGCGCCGGGACATCGTGCTCAAGTGGGAGCTGGGCGAGGGTGCCTTTGGCAAGGTCTTCCTGGCCGAGTGCCACAACCTGCTGCCTGAGCAGGACAAGATGCTGGTGGCTGTCAAGGTGAGGCCCTGGCCACGGGGAACTGCTGGCCTGGGTCCCACCTCCTACAGGACCGTCAGGACAGGGTGCTCTGGCTGGGGTGGGGTCTCTGGGTCTGACATGGCTCAGGACAGATGGTTGTGGGGGCTGCTCTGGAGGTAGGACCATGAGGGCCACCTGAGTGCTGTCCCCACTCCTGACTGCAGGCGTTGAAGGAGGTGTCCGAGAGCGCTCGGCAGGACTTCCAGCGCGAGGCCGAGCTGCTGACCATGCTGCAGCACCAGCACATCGTGCGCTTCTTCGGCGTCTGCACCGAGGGCCGCCCACTGCTCATGGTCTTTGAGTATATGCGGCATGGGGACCTCAACCGCTTCCTCCGGTATGAGCACCTGGCTGTGGTGCTGGCCCCCAGGTCCTGCTCTGAGCCCCTGTCGCCCCTTCACTTTAAGTGTGCCCCTGCTTGTCTGTCGGACTGAAGAGGAAGCCAGGAAGGATCTGGAAGGAGCAGTTGATAGAGGAAGCAAGGGAGAGAAGGTGGTAGAGAAGGTAGGGATGGTCTGTGCAAAGGACCGTGTTAGTGGACAGAGAATTTGCTCTAGCAGAAGCCACGAGCAACACTCAAGGATGGCTGGATGCAAGGATATGTGTTTGTGTTTGGCACGTGGAAGCCATGCCTGTGGGAGGTGGCCGAGTGGATGACCACAGTCAGTAACAAACACTGATCAGGTGCTTTCTATGTTCTGGGCCCATGTTATGTACTTTACAGTTCATTCTTTTGTGGTTCTGTGTACCTGAACAACATATGTACCTACTTTCTTTTGTTGTTGTTTTTTTTTTTTTTTTTGGTACCAGGGATTGAATCCAGGGGCAATTTAACCCCTGAGCCCTTTTTACTTTTTTTTTTTTTTTTTGAGATGGGGTCTCACTAAATTGCTTAGGGCCTTGCTAAGTTGCTAAGGCTGGCTTTGAACTTGCTATCCTCCTGTCTCAGCCTCTGTAGCCTCTGGGATTACATTGTGTCCAGCTCCCCAGCCTTTTTCATTTTTTAGTTTGAGACAGGATCTTGCTAAATTGCTGGGGTTGACCTTGAACTTGTGATCCTCCTGGCTCAGCCTCTGGAGTGGCTGGGATTATTGGTGTGTACCACTGTGCCCGTCCTGAACATATGTATTTTGTACAACACTGTAAATATGTATTTATTTTTCATAGTCTCTAAACATGTATGGCAATTTTTATTTGAAGAAAGTCACACGAAATTTATTTCTTTGTCTTTAGACAGTATGACCCTCATATGTTTATTTATTTGTGCAGGTAATTTTAATCACTTCAACAATGTGCCTGAGCTGGGTGTGGTGGCACATGCTTTTAATCTCAGCAACTCAGGAGGCTGAGGAAGAAGGATGGCAAGTTTAAGGCCAGCCTGGGTAATTTAGTGAGACTCTGTCAAAATTAAAATGGCTGTTGCTCAGTGATAGAACTCCCCTAGATTTAGTCCATAGTACCCGAGCGGTGGAGGGTATGTGTGCCCGTTTCACAGATAAGGGAGGCATTCTGGAAACCTTTAGAAGGAATGAAAAGCCCATGGAAATAGCTGGACACGGAGGGCTGGAGGATCAAGGAGACTCCCAGGTCTCAAGGGCACACAGGTAGTGAATGGCCCCAGGAGGATGAGACCCCAAGTAGAATCCCTGCTCTTAACTCCTAGCTGTATGATCGCATGTTCCCTTAGTCGAATCCTTCTCCCATGAACTGGGAGGATGGGCAGGATTAGCGAGGCAGAGGTCAGGGTGTGTAATCGGCTGCCCCTATTCTTTGAACCTTCTTTGCCAAGGCTCTCTCTGACCTCACTGTCCCCACTGGGGCCTGGAGGACAAAGCAGAGTTCCAGTTCTGGATGAGAAAGGGCTGGGTGACTGTCCAGCTGATGGTTGTGATTTGGTCCCCAAGCATCCCCCAGGGAACCATGGGTCATTTATGAAGTCAGGCTGCACATTTCAGCTGGGGGAGGCTGAGTCTGAGCTCACCCTGTGGACTGGGGGTGGGGGGGGCACTGGAAGGTCAGAGCAGCGGAGGTGCAGCCAGTGCAGAGGGTGAGGCTGCCGCTGGAGTAGCAGAGAGGAGCCAGGCTCCAGAGAAGGCCCAGGATGAGTCCGTCTTCTTGCTCACTAGACCAGGTGCAGCATGGCGCCGGTCTCAGGGGATGCAGGCCAGGGAAACGCCACCCAGTGGGGCCTAGGCTGTGGGAGCAGCTTCAAATGCTGCATGAAACTCTGGGAGAACCAGAGGAGGCCTCCTGAACACTCCTGGATGGGTCTGGGGGCTCCCTTGGAGGGGCCATCTGTTCCTTCCCCCCTGGGCTTTCATGTGTCCAGTTCCCTTTGCCTGCTTCCCTGGACCTTCCTCCCAGTCTCTTCACCCTTGCCTGTCTTGGTCTCCTTTGAAGGGCTACCCATTTGTCTTCCTCAGGACTTGGCTGTCAGTTTAGATGTCCTTCTCTCCAGGAAGCGTTCCTGACTTCTTCCCCTCCCCTGCTGCCCATCAAGTGACCCACACACTGCACTGTCGAGACATGGTCTTTGGTGCTTAGTTCTTTGGAGAGGCTTAAAAAATACCTCAAATTCATAATGGAGGAAAATAGGTGGCCAGTAGGAAAGGGCATTGCTGGCAAGGCAGTCTGCTGAGGTGAAGGTGTCAGAGGGATGTTGGGGATGGAGAGGAGTGACCACCATTGACCTGGATTAAGGAAGAGGATGAGGTGAATGGCATTCTGGAAACCTTTAGAAGGAAGGAAAAGCCCATGGAAATAGCTGGACCCAGAGGGCAGGAGGATCAAGGAGACTCCCAGGTGTCAGGTCCAGAGCCTGGGAGAAGGAGGCTCCTTCCATTAGGCGGGGCAGACTTGTGGGAAAGAGATTGAGCTCAGCTTGGCAAGGGCTGAGACCAAAGTGCCCATGGCAAGAGAGGTAGGGGCTGTGGGCAGCTAGATGCTGGGGCTGGAGCTCAAGGGGGCTTCTGAGGAAGGCCTGGATGTGGGGATGTGGGGCTCTTTCTGGCAGAAGCCCTGGGGTGCGTACACCTGTTCAGAATCCCCCCCCCCATTTCAATGCCTCCTAACTGCTGCTTCCCTGTTCTTCCCTTTCTCCATTTCTGTCCCCCAATGTCCTCCTGCTTCACACCCAGCTCTGGGGGAATCCCAATTCCCAGACTCCCTGAGGATTCTGTCCCAACTGGTCCCTTCTCCCCTCTCTTTCACAGGTCCCATGGGCCTGATGCTAAGCTGCTTGCTGGTGGAGAGGATGTGGCTCCAGGCCCCCTGGGCCTTGGGCAGCTGCTGGCCATTGCTAGCCAGGTGGCTGCAGGGATGGTGTACCTGGCCAGTTTGCATTTTGTGCACCGGGACCTGGCCACACGCAACTGTCTGGTGGGTCAGGGATTAGTGGTCAAGATCGGCGATTTCGGCATGAGCAGGGATATCTACAGCACTGACTATTACCGAGTAAGGGTCTTTCGTGCCCAAGCCTTCCTGCAGCATCCAAACTGACACCCCGGACCCAAAGCCCATTAAGACCCTGTCCTGGTGATCCACCCTCCCCTTCCTCTGGTTGGAGTCTGAGACTCTGGCCTCTGATTTTTGATCCCTTCCTACCTCCTTGGCCCCCAGTGGAGGAGGGTCTGGCTCCTCTGCTATCCTGGGTGATCAGAACCAGCACCATTGGAATTTCCCTTTTAGCTTTGGCCCCTAGACCCGGTGGTTTTTTTTTTTTTTTTTTGGGGGGGGGGGCGGGGCGGGTGTGGTGGTACCAGGGGTTGAACTCAGGGGCGCTCAACCACTGAGCCACATCCCCAGCCCTTTTTTGTATTTTATTTAGAGACAGTGTCTCACTGACTTGCTTAGCACCTCGCTGTTGCTGAGGCTGCCTTTGAACTCGCCACCCTCCAGCTTCAGCCTCCCGAGCCGCTGGGATTACAGGCTTGCGCCACCACGCCCCGCCCCATGTGTTTATCTTTAATGACCGACCGGGCCGGGCTGGCCTGGCGGGCGCCCCCTAGAGGTAACGCTGCACCCGCTCGCCGGCAGGTGGGAGGCCGGACCATGCTGCCCATCCGCTGGATGCCGCCGGAGAGCATCCTCTACCGCAAGTTCACTACGGAGAGCGACGTGTGGAGCTTCGGGGTGGTGCTCTGGGAGATCTTCACCTACGGCAAACAGCCCTGGTACCAGCTGTCCAACACCGAGGTCAGCCCCGCCCCCCGCCCCGACACTCCCTTCCCTTCCCTTCGAATCCCATTGTCAGGGAACTTGGTCCTCCTTCTGCCCCTCTGCCACTGCCAGCATACTGCAGGTACTGCTCCCTCCATTCAGCCCAGATCTCTTCCTCTTCTAGTCCTTCCTCCTCTTACCGTCTGGAGTCCACGTCCAGCTAGTTCCTAGAGGAATCTCCAAACATTCTAAATAGAGCCTGGACTCAGATCCTTAGCTGAATTTTATAGTGGGCCTTAACAGGGTGGAAGGGAAAGGCATGGATGGGTAAGAGGACCTGACCCTGCAGCAGGAAGGCTGGAGGTTAGATTCTCAGAAGGACAGTCCTGCCTCCTCCCCCAGTCCTCCAGGCTAGTCACAGCCAGAGCAGGCCCCAGGTGTTCTGTCTCCCAGAGCAGCTCCCACCCCCTCCTTGGCTCACAGCTGTCAGTTTCCATTTCTCCTCCTAATGCAGTCTGCTCCCTGGAGGCTCGTGGGGTGGGGGAGAGGGTTATAGATTTTAATTTTCTCAAGCACTGAAAGAAGGAATGGAATTAATGCAGCCCATAACCCAAGTCCTTTAATGGGGAGGAGGGGGAAAGTGGGGAAGAGGCTCCAGGCCCCTTCTCCACCCATCTCCCTGCTGTCATCTCTCCTTTGGATTTCTCAGTTGTTCTAGCAGTCCTCCTGGAGTCTAACTTTGATCTCTCTTGCTGCAGTTTCTTTTCAGAGAACCTAGGTTCCCCATGCAGTGTTACCCACAGAACGGAGAAGGAAGTGAGGGTTGCCTTTTACTTTCAAATGTAGCCTCTTTTAAGGACTTTAACTGCAATTGTGCTTGATTTTCTTTTTTTCCTCTCTGGGGCTGAGAGCCAGGGGACCCTTCCCCTCCTCCTGTCAACCTCCAACATTAAGCTGGTGGACTTGTCAAATACTTCAGTCCCTCTCCTTCCTCAGCCCACCTGGCAAGTCTTCTTCAGGTCTGATTCCAGCCTTCTGGAAGCAGTCTTACCCAGGCTTCCCAGAGCCCCCCTTCTCAGTGTTCGAGCAGGAATCTTGGGGTTCACTGTGTACCTTTAGCGCATCAGGAGCGGAGGGGCGCGGACGTGGATGGTGTGCTTGGCAGCCTCAGCGGGGCAGGGCTGCCCTTGCGCCCCTGCCCCCACCTCGCCTGTCCTCTTCTCTGTCTCTCTGGTGGCTCCAGGCGATCGAGTGCATCACGCAGGGCCGGGAGTTGGAGCGGCCGCGCGCCTGCCCCCCAGAGGTCTATGCCATCATGCGTGGCTGCTGGCAGCGGGAGCCGCAGCACCGCCACAGCATCAAGGATGTGCACGCCCGGCTGCAAGCCCTGGCCCAGGCGCCTCCCGTCTACCTGGACGTCCTGGGCTAGGGGCGGCTCCAGGGGCTGGGGGCGCCACCCCCTTAGCCTCTAGCAGCCCCCGGGCGATCTCCAAGCATCTAACTCACCCTCAGCATGCGGGAGGGGCCAGTCGGGGCTGGGAACAGAGGCCTCCTGCTTCCCTAGGCAAGGTTCCGTCACAGCAATTATATTTATTATCCCTTGGCCGTGTCTCTTGCCGATTCTTGGGATGACGTCGCTCTGGGAAGAGGGGCACTGGGACTCAGGTAGGGGTTTGGCTCTGGGATCTTCCCTTACTCTAGTCCCCTCAGCTGCTTCCCTGCCTCATGGCTGAGGTCACCTGGTTCACCTGGTGGTGAGGCAACCTCAGGTCAATGCCCCCAGACCTGCAGACCCTGACTGTCATCCGCTACTTCACATTCCGAAGGCCCCGGGCGCAATGGGAGGGATGGAAGTCAGACGTCCTGGTGGACAGGCTGGACGCAGTGGTGGGGCGAGTTTTCCTTGTGCTGCTGCAGCCCAGCACAGTCAAACAAATGGAAGAGAGAGATGGCGTGCATGTGTTTGCACGCATGTGGAGGCCTGGTGAACCAGCAGGACCCTCGCCTCCCGTTTCCTTCCCCTGTTCCATTCTGCCCAAGGGAATAGGTGGGCTCTCCTTTCCTCTCACTCTTGGGACACCAGTGACCTTCTCTGAGTGACCCCAGGCTTCTGGATCACTAAGTTCCCTAGCCCACTGGTCAGGGGACTGAGCCCTGCCTCCATTTTTCCCACCCCAAAAGCTCGCACTGAGCCAGGGAGAGGCAGATTCCCACTCCCAGACTCATCACTTCCAATCACCTGCTGACCACTGCAATAATGCGTGCTCCCACAGCTCCTCAGGGCTAATGGTGACTGTCTCATGTCCCCCGTGATTCAATCTGGGTCTTATCACCTCTAGGCCTAGCCCAGCGGTGTGTCTGCCTCCTGTCCAGGCTGGTTACTGCTAATGGAAGTCTGACCCAGGGCAGAGGCTGATTGATGGAGGCGGGTATCCTGTCCTGGTCCCTAAGGGCCAAGTTCATAAGCAACTCTCTTCTCCTCTGGGAGACGTGGCGTGGGAACATGGCGAGGGAGTGAGGGAGGAGATTGGGGGATCAGATCCAACAGGTGAGCCCAGGGACAAAGGCAAAGAGAGACTGTGCAGAGACAGGGGCAGGACCCACATATAGGGAGCCCGAGGAGAGATGGCAGGAGTGGATGTACAGACAGAGACAGGCTAGCAGAGACAGGGCGAGAGGGAAGGAGAGAGAGACACGCGAAGAGAACCGAGGGCCAGGGTAGTGCCGTACAGAGTCACAGGAGGGGTGCTGAGGTTACTCCACATTGAGCAGGATGGGGCAGAGGGGTGGAAGTTCAGGTAGCAGAAGGGACCTGCCAGGGCATATGGGGCATTTCTAAGGTCAAGAGCAGTGAGGTGTCAGAGGCTCTTGAGCCGCAGCCACAGGTATTGCTCAAAGAGCTGAGCAGGTGAGTGAGGGGTTCTGGGAAAATTCCCGGAGAGGTTGGGAGAGGGAACTGCAGAGCTTTCGTCCATCCAGAAACAGGGGCTGAAGCTTCCATGCCAATCCCTCAGGCAACTAGGACCCAGGGCCCCTGTGCTGGGGGCGAGGAGGGGTCTGCCCTCACATCGTCAGCCTGTGGCCTGAAAGCCCCCCACTCCCTCCCCTTTACCGAGGAGCACGTAGGTGCACCCACTGACAGGCACCCTGGCCTACCACACGCAGCCCAGACACTCATGCGCGCACGCGCACACACACGCCACCCCTCCCCACTGCTGTTGGATTCCATTGTCATTAACAGTGCCCCCAGCCCCCTGTGGCCCCTGCCCCCTCCCTGTTAATTACCTCCTGGCTGTGCCAAGTCCATTAGCTGCCCCCACACCTTCCCCAGGGACTGAACGCCAGCTGAGATGGATGGTTGGAGGGGGATCGATGGAACAGGGGCCCTAAGGACCCCTTGTGGGGCTGGGACCAGGACAGCAACCTGAGGCTGTAAAGATTGGACATCTGGATCCCCAGACCTGGCGAGGCCCCTCCCACCACCCTTCTCAGAGAGGGCTGGCTGTCTTGGTGGGAAAACAGACTCAGAAAGTGGAGTGCTGGGCACTGAGGAAGAGGCCCCTCTCCACGCCAGCCTCTGCCAGCTCACACTGCAGAGAGAAGAATCAGTGGTGCAGAAACCAGTGAGGCTCCCCCCAGGGGTCCCAGAACTGGGACAGGATCTTTAAAGAACACAGGTGTCCAAGCCATCCCGACCTCTAGCCTCCCGAACCAGCCTCTGCCTCCTTTCCTCTGACTTCCTGACAGGAGGGCTTCTGCTCAGCTTCCAGGAATGGGGCAGGCAGGGCCGGGGGCAGCCTGGGGGAGATGCCACGCTGGCCTCCTTGGACCCTCAGGCTGAAGAGAGTTCCTAGAGAATTCCGGACGGCATAGGCCCTGGGCTATTTAAGTACAATTTTGAGAGAGCCTGTCTTGCCAAAATCCTGAAGTGGGCTTAAACAGGCTGCCCAGTGGGGACAGGAGTGCGGGCATTCTCTGGAGGATCCAGGACCTGGGGGTCCTCACTTTCAGCTTACTTCCAGGTTGATCTGCCAGGCAATCTGGGCATCCTCTGGAGGGTGGAGGTGGGGGAGCAAGGGGACTCCATTGCTCCAAGCATCGTCCCAGATTGTCTCTCTGTCCCCTACTCCACCCAATCTCTGAACAGGCTCCAGTATAGAGTTTGGGTGACAATGACTTTGGAGGTGGTGGAGAGGAGAGAGGTCCTGAACCAGGAGAGAGAGACCAGACAGGGCTGAAACTGTAGGAGGAACCCACGTAGAAGAAAGGAGGGGAGCTGGGCATGGTGGTTACACCTATAGTCCCAGGTACTTGGGAGGCTAAGGCAGGAGGATTGCAAGTTCGAGGTCAGCCTCAGCAACCTAGTGAGACCCTGTCTCAAAATAAAAAACAAGAAGGGTTAGGAATGTGGCTCAGTGGTAGAGTGCTCCTGGGTTCAATCCCCAGTACTGCAAAAAATAAAAAAGAAGAAAAAGGAGGAGGAGGGAGGGACTGAGCAGGGCAACCCAAAGCAGTGCGCAGACCCCAAACCACATGTAAAAGACACAGCCCTCAGGCCCAGGGCTAAGAGGTGGAAGCGCAGGGCCCTGGATCTGCAGAAACAGATCTGCAGGGTGTGATCGACTTTTCTCTGAGCCTTAGCTCAAATCCAGCCCCTGGAATGAGACCTTGAAGCCCACCTGCCTCTAACTGGAGCCCCTTGCTGTCCTTACAGGGCTGTGTTCCTGGTGGTTATGCTTCTAGAGTCTGGAGCCTGGTTCTGCCACTGAGTAGGTGCTAGGCACTGGACAAGGCACTCCGGCCTTCTGTACCTTAGTGTCTTCCACTGCAAAATGGGAGTAACAATAGCACTCAACTCTTGGGTTGTTCTAGGGTCCAAACAGGTCCCCTGTGCAAAGCTCTTCCGGAGGGGCCTGGCCGGCAGCAGGTGCTGCGTCAATGCTCCCCGCTTGCTCCGTCCGGCCATCCTGCCGCAGGCCCTGTTGTTTGGGGTTTGACAGTTGTGCGTCTGGGCGGGAACAGTGCAGCTGCTTCAGACAGTGGTGTGAGGAGAGCTGAGGAGGTGGCTGTGGACTTGGGGTCTCTGAGCTGCCCCACGAGATCCCAGTGGAGGAAGAGCCTGGGGGTGCTACTGGGAGGGCAGGACCAGAAACACCCCACCCCACCCCACTGTTCCCCTTAACTCCAGTCCTGACTCACTGATTTTCCTGACCGGGAATTTCCCTTCCGGCTCATCTCCTCTGGGGGCAGCCATCAGAGATTAGGCAGGCACCCTGCAGGATGCTTCTGGGTCACAATCATCAAAGACCCTAAAGGTCTCCAATAGTACCCATCTGGGGATGGGAAATATACTCCTAAGACGTTCCATCCCTTATCCCCGTGGCTTCCCTTTCTGGAGTGCCAGGAAGTCCTTCCTGCTGTCTAGCCTCATATTTCCCACCTGGATCTGAAGGGGTTACTCAGCTCTAGGCCTGCCCACTGCAGGTCTCAGCTGCCTGGGGCCTGTGGTCAGGGCTAATGTAGGCGAGAGTTGGAGGACAAGAGGGGATAAAGTTATTAGCATCTTCATCTTTGAGGGATATTGATTGTCAGGTCTCCAGGCTTACTTGGTCTTATAATGGGGCACACTGGGGTGTTGGGAGGGACACAGAAAAATCTCACAGAACTGACCCCCCACCCCATATCCTGGAGTGAGAGCTGAGCTAGCCAGGTCTGCTCAAAGGAAGACATGTAGAGATAATTTGGGGGCAAGGACTCTGGAGGGGTAGAGGGATGGGAGGGGCTGAGAGTGGAGTCAGGGCTCAGTGCCCTGGGCAAGGTAGACTACAGTCAGTTGGGATTTGGTTCATTGCACTTGGCTTTAAGGAGAGAAAGATAAAGAAGGAAATAGATACCACAACCCAGCTAGAGAGATTCAAGATGGCAGCCCAAGGGGGAAGAGGAGGGATCCCTACCCCAGAGGCTCCACTCATCCACCAGCCCCAACTTCCCATCATGCAGGCAGAGCCTGCTCCTCTGACACTTGGATCTTCTGTGACACTTCTTTGGCCCTTTGAATGAGTTCTGGATTGTGTGTGAGTGTGTGTGTGTGGTAGGGTGACTTTGGTCCAGTGCGTCTGGTTCTGTGTTGAGTGTGGCACTCCGTGTGACCCCATGAGGAGGTCTATCTAGTCTTGTCTCTGTGTCTGGGTCTGTGCACATCCCTGTCCCCAACCTGAAAGCGGAAGGGATGGAGGCCTGGGAAGGGGCTCATGAATCTAGCTGTCCACCTTCTTCAGACAGGACACCTGTCTAGAGCTAGAGGTTCCCAGCTCCAGGTTGGCCACCTCCAGAGGTGGGGATGGAGCTCAGACTACAGGAGAGGAGGGGTGACAGCCTCAGAGAGCAGAGCAGAGCAGCAGGGTCCCAGGTGGGGGGTGGCCAGGTTGAAGGCAATTTTCCTCCCTCCATCCACCTCATTTCCTTCCTTCCTTCTTCCAGTTCCTCTCTTCCTCCCCTTCTCTTCCGGAGCAGGGAGGAGGGGCTGCGGTGGCTCCTCTGGGCAGGGGTCAGGGGCGCTGGTTCTTTTGCCCCAGAGGAGCTGGCTTCCCCTGTGCTGGACCGGGAGAGGAGGTAATTAATGACAGGGAGGCCAGGAGGGGCGAGTGTTCAGGGCTAATGTTGGTATTAATCAGGAGTGGGTCCCCAGCGAGGGATAGGATTCAGCTGGGGCACTGTGTGTGTGTGTGTGTGTGTGTGTGTGTGTGTGTGTGTGAGAGAGAGAGAAAGAAGAGAGAGAGAGAGAGAGAAAAGAGGGTGCGGGACAGGGGGACCAGGAGCACCTAACTTCTCCATACTGCTCCTCCCCAAACACCCCTCCTGCCCCTGCCCCCATTTTTCTGGATGTCTCTCCTGCTGTGTCCTCCACCTTTGAGTTGGGGGAAGGGCAGATCCTCCTCAAGTCCAAGTCCAGCCCTGGATGTGGGGGTGGGGCAGGCCACCCCCTCCCTGCAAGCCCCTTCCTGCGGGCGAGCACATTAGGTGACTCCTGGGCTGTGGGCCCAGCTAATTGCCTCTCAACCTTCCCCTCATCACCAGGGCGGCCCCCCACGAACTCCATTAGCCCCCTCCCCTGACAGCCCCTAAATCAGCCCCAATTATTCACAGGCGTGTGGGGGGGTCTGGGTTGGACTGTGATTGGAGCTAGGGCGGAGGGCCGAGGCTGGGAGTCTGAGTGCCAGGCAGGCTGGTGGGCAGAGGTGGGCTGGAGGCCCTGTGGGCAGACCCAGACCAGGGACCACCCAGGGGCAGGGATGCAGGAGCCCCAAAGGGCGGCTGGTAGGGGGGCGAGCTGGAAAGTCGGCAGCTGGAGGTCCTGGCTTGTATTTCTGGGACCTAGCAGGGCGAGGGAGGGGATCAGATGTGCCAACCTCACCGTCATCATCAGCATCACTGCCAAGCGTTATGACAAGGAGCCTGGTTGGAAAGGACCAGAGAACAAGAATGTCGTTTGCACGGAGCTTTCCGAAGAGGACCGCCCCACTCCTTGCAGGCCCCACCCCAGCCTGCCACCCACTGTGTGATGCGTGGGGCAGAGGCCACTCATCCCTGTGTGTGTTCTGGCTGGGTCCTCTCTGCAGGGGCCACGGGCGCTCCGGGGACATAAAGAGTGGCGTGCTGGCAGTGCATGACATTCAACCTGCTGAGCAGAGCTGTGTATGCGGGCGACAGTGAGACCACCTCTTAGCTCCTGGCTGCCCTCCCCAAGCAGAATGGGGACCCCCTGCCCAGGAGCCATGATGCTCTATGGATTCCCTCAAGATGGCTGCCTCCCGGATTCCTAGGAGAAACCTTCCTGACCTGGAGGGCCGGGGCACTCCTCCCTGCCCCTAGCTTGCCCTGTTAGTCCTTGCTAAGTGTTTGGTCCCCCTCTCCTCTAAGCCTTCCCTAGTCCAGCCACTTCTCCTCTGCATTAGTTGGTCCTCACCCCCGACAGCCTATTCTCAATACAACAGTGATTCTTTTAAAGCCTGAGTTGGAGTACGTCCCTGCTCTTCTCCCACGCCTTCAATGGCTCCCTATCTCATCTCACACACAGCAAAATCCAACAGCCTTACGAGGGTCTAAGGGGCCTTGCAGGACTCCGCCCCATTACGCTTCTGTCTTCAATGTCTGCCGCCAGGCTCCTCCTTACACACTCGGTTTCACTCTCCTTGGAACGTTGTTTTTGCTATCCTTTGAACATGGCACATGCTCTGACCTCAGGGCTGTTGTATTTGCTGTTCCACCTGCCTGGGATGCTTTTCCCCCAGAACTCTGCATGTCTCCCTCCCTCCTCTCCTTTAGGTTTTCACCTGGAGGCTACCTTTTCAGTGAGAATTTCTGTAACTGTCTTTCCAAAAACCGCACCCCTGGTACTCACTATCCCTTTTCATTTCTCTCTCTCTTTCTGTTTGGAACGGGGGATTGAACCCAGGGGTGATTTACCACTGAGCCACATCTCCAGTTCTTTTTATTTTTTACTTTGAGGGTCTCACTAGGTCACTGAGGTTGGCCTCAAACTTGAAATGCTCCTGCCTCTGCCTCCCAAGTCGCTGGGAGGCATGTGCTACTGGGCTGGGTTATTTTTCTCTATTTTTGGTGATAGCACTTTTTATCATCTAATATATCACAGTTTCACTGATTTAGCTTCTTTATCATCCTTTCACTACGACACCACTAGAATATGTTTCATTAAAACAAAACAAAACAAAACAATGTAGGAGATTGGACCCAGGGCATCACACATGCCAAGGAAATGCTCAACCCCTGAGCTACACCACAAGTCCTAGACAGAAATCTTATCTCCCCCCACCACAGCTGTAGCTCCAAAGCCTAAACATAGTAGGTAATCAATAAATCTTTAGTCAATGAACAGATGAATAATTGACTTTTTCTCAAATCAGCATGTGAGTTACTTCAGGGCAGGGAATTTCTTTTTCTTTTTTTTTTTTTTTAAATTTTATTAGTTGTAGATGGACATGATGCCTTTATTTTATTTACTTTATGTGGTGCTGAGGATCGAGCCCAGTGCCTCACATGGGCTAGGGCTGGGCGAGTGCTGTACCACTGAGCCACAACCCCAGCCCCAGGGCAGGAAACTTTGAATCACTGCCTAAGTAAGTTACTAAATGTAAAGTTCTTAGAAGTTGGGCATAGTGGCACATGCCTATAATCGTAGCTAGTTGGAGTGGAGACAGGAGGATCACAAGTTCCAGGCCAGCCCTGGCAATTTAAAAGACCCGGTCTCAAAATAAAAAAAAATAAAAAAAATAAAAAAAAAACAAGGACTAGAGATGAAGCTTCCTTAGAGAGATCCCTGGGTTCAATCCCCCCAAAAGGAACGATTTTAGAATATTGCCTAGCAATCGGTAAATGCTAGCAATGTCATCATCACCATCACTTTCTCTGTGTTCTGGGCACTAGGTAAACACAATAGGGTGGGGTCCTCAGGTCCCCTCACGCCTTCCTGGGGGCCCTAGGGAACTTCCATCCTTCTAGCTGTAGGGATGGGCTTTGGAGGCGGGGCTGGGGTCCACCGGTTGACCCTGGTTCTCTCTAATGTTTCTTGAGCACTAAATTTGTCAGATCTTGGGAGCACAAAGATGCCTGCTGCCAGGTCCCAGTCCTTGAACTCCCGAGCCTGGTGTGGGGGTGGGGGTGGGGGATAAATATTAACCTGGCATAAACTGAACTGGGAGGCAAGTCTCTAAGAAAAAGGGCAGTTGAGCTGAAGGATGAGAATATGCAGCCAGGTGAAGGAAGGGAAAGGTGCTCGTTCCTCATCTTCTCTGGGCCTCAGTCTCCCCATTTGCTCCTCAGGGTCGGATCAGGTGACTTTCAGGCGCCAACACGCAGCAATTCTATGGTCTTTGGCCTCCGGCCTTTGAGCTGTGCGCTGGTTTCTGCTGCCCCCTGCTGGAGACTCTTGGTAACACGGAAGTCTCGAAAAGCCACCTTGAACTCGTCTTCCTTTTCTTCCCCAAACCACCAGTACCAAATGGTCGGGTGCTGTCCTCCGCCCACACACACCTTCCACCCCTTCAAGCAACAACTAAACAACTGTGCTTGTCTCTCAGGTGGAAATTTCCCAGAAAAAAAATTCTCAGTGCATATTATAGACGAAGGACTTGAAACTAGAATACATAAAAAATTCATAACTGTTATGACCCAGCAATCTCATTCCTGAGCAGCTTCCAAGATAAATGTAAACACGTGTCCACACAAGACTTGTATGCGAATGTTCATTGTAGTCCCAAACTGGAAAAGACCCAGTGCTGTCAACTGGGGGTAAAGATAAAGATATATCCACATAATAGATTACTGCTCATGATAAAGAACAATGAGCTACACACGCCTGTAATCCTAGCAATTTGGGAGGCTCAGCAGGAGGCTGAGTTCGAGGCCAGTCTCAGCAATTTAGTGAGACCCTGCCTCAAAATAAAAAATAAATAAAAAGGGGCGGGGGAAGGAAAGAGAATGAGACAAATATTACCCTATGTACATGGATGATTATACAAACAGTGTGGCTCCACTTTGTGTACAACCAGAGAAATGAAAGTTGTACCCCATTTGTGTACATTGAATCAAAAAATTAAAATAAATAAATAAAAAAGGCTGGGGGTATAGTTCAGTGGTACAGCAGCCCCGGATTCCATCTCACCAGTACTGAAGGGAAAAAAAAAAAAAAAGATCAATGAGCTCTTGAATATTTTCTGGAAAGTGAAAGAAGGCAGACATACGTGAGCACACATTGTATGATTCCATTTATGTGGAAATCCCAGAACTAACACATCTGAACTGACAGAAAGCAGATCAGAGATTTCACAGGGGGCGGGGTGAGAGTGGAGTTTGGGGATATGATGCACAAAAGGGGAACAAGTGAACTTTTGGGGGAGGTGGAAATTGTTTTAAATGCTCTTATTGGGATGGTGCTTACACACATGAACATATTGGCCAAAACTCATTGACTTTTATGCTAAGTGATATGATGCAAAAGGACCAATACTATATGACTTCACATATTGGAGCTACCAGAGTAGTCAAGTTCAGAGACAGAAAGTAGAGGAGTGGTGGCCAGGGGCAAGGGGAAGGGGAGAATTGCAAGGCAGTGTTTAATGAGCAGAGCTTCATTTTCAGATGATAAAATAGTTCTGGAAATGGATGGTACAGATTCTTGCACACAATGCACTATACTCAATGACACTGAACTGTATACTTAAAAATGGTTAAAATGATGAACTTTATACATTGTAACAAAATGAGAAAAAAAAATCTTTAAAACCCCCCATAAGTGGGTACATTTGTGTGTGTGTGTGTGTTACTGGGAATTGAACCTTGAACCCAGGGGCTCTCTTTTCCTGAATCATATCCCCAGTCTTTTTTTTTTTTTTTTTTTTTTTTTTTTCCCCCTGAGACAGTATCACTAAGTTTCCCACATTGTTCTTGAACTTGTGATCCATCTGCATCAGCCACTCCAGTAGCTGGGATTATAACTGGGATTAAAGCCATGGGCCACCGTTCCTGGTTAAGTGGGTTCATTTTTATCATTTATATTATACCACAATAAGGTGTATTTATTTTTTGTAGTGCTGGGGAAGCCCTGGCCTCCTGTATGCTTGGCAAACACTTTACCACTGAGCTACGCCCCCATTCCCCAGACTGATTTAAAAGTCTCCCAGGAGGGATGTTCCGGTTTGGGTCTTGGAACGGCGGTAGGTTTTTCGGTGACAGCCTGTGTTGTGCGATGGTTGGAAGGGGTAGCCCTGTGTTCAGACAGAATACAGACCTCAGTTCAGATCTTGCTTCTGCCAGTTACTAGTGCCCTGAACTCCACCCGACCTCCGTTTCATCGTGTGTCAATGGGCATATGACGGGGCTGATCTCAAGTTCAATGAGCGAACCCTGGAGGGCCAATGCGGGACCAACGTTAGCTGTGCAGTCACAGACCCTGCGGGTTGTTGGGGACGCCCAGAGGCCGCAGGCCGCGAGGTGGCGCCCGGGGGCTCGGGCAGCCCAGAAGCTGCCTCGGGGCGGTGGATAGAAGCGCTGCGGAGGCGGGACCGAGGGTGCAGGCAGAGGCGGGGTCTGCGCGGGAGACTGCTTCCCAGGCTCACACCCTCGTGCCAAGCGATTTAAGGCCAGGCGGCAGGAGAGGAGGGCCTCCTCCAGACACAGAAGCGGCGATCGGTCCCGAGGTGGGGCTTTCAAAAGATCACGGTGGTTGGGCAGCACTGGAAGGTGCCGGGCACGAACCATCTCATTGATGCTTTCCATAATCCCACTTTGCAGATAGGAAAACTGAGGCACGAGACGTTAAGTGACCCAAGCGGCACAGCCAGTGGACTGCCGAGAGGGGGACTCACGCAGGGGTCCTTCCCTCGCCTCCTCGTGCGCTCTCTGCTCCCGGCCTGGGCTGCCTCTGTGATCCCACCCCCAACAGTTTTCCCTCCCGGGCGCTCTGGATCTCCCCTCCCCCCGCTCCCGGTTTCCTTGTCAAAACTTCCTGCCTTGGCGCGGGCCCGAGTTCCCACCCCCTTCCTGCCCCCCGCCCCCAGCGCCCCTCCCCGCCCTGCGACGCGCGGCCTCCAGCCACTCCCGCAGTAGGCTGGGGCTCGGGGCCGGGACCCTCGCCAGCCCTCCAGCGCTCAGTCCTCCTCCCCGCCGACCAGGACCGCAGACACACTGGGTCCCTGAGGCAGGTGAGTGACGGGCGGGGGATACCGGATGGCCACCGCGATCACCCTGCCCCGGGGAAAGGGCATGCGAGCCCCGAGGCCCCCTCCCAGACTGGAGTCCGAGACCCTTGAGCAGAAAGTGGGGAGGAGCCGGTCAGACCGAGAAACGAAGGTGGAGGTAGTGGAGAGGGGTCACAGGGAGGCGACTGGGGGGTTTCCACTCTAAGGAAACGCCGTGGAAAGACATGCGATTGAGACTGCTGGTAAGAGGACTTGACCAGACCGGGGACAGTCTCCCCTGGGGGTAGCAGGTCCTCTCTTTGCTCAAGAGAAGTGCATCCCCAAGAGCACCGACCGACATTGCAGTCAAAGCCGCCTAAACTGGAATCTGGACTCTGCCTCTGTTGCTCGTTTCTAAAGAGGGATAACAGCATAGCGCCGACCTCACCGGGTTGTTTTGAGGTTTAGATGAACAAAAACGTCTCCCGCTTAGAACAGATTGCTAGCCCTGCTGTGGTGGCGCACACCTGTAATCCCAGCGACTGGGGAGGCCGAGGCCGAGGCAGGAGGATCACAAGTTTGAGGCCAGCCTGGGCAACTTAATGAGACCCTGTCCCAAAACAAAAAATAAAAAGATCTGGGGATGTAGGTCAGTGGTGGGGGCTCCCCTGGTTCCAATCCCCAGTGTAGCCCTAAATAAATACTGAGTAGTCTCTGGTCTCCTCCTCCTCCTCCTCTTGGCATTGGGGATTGAACCCAGAGATGCTCTACTTCTGAGCCACATCCTCAGTCTTTTTTACTTTTTTAATTTTTATTTTGTGTTGCTGGGGTTTGAACCCAGGGCCTTGTGCATGCAAGGCAGGCACTCTACCAAATGAGCTGTATCCCCAGTCCCTCATTTTATTTTTTTATTTTGAGTCTGGGTCTTGCTAAGTTACCCAGGCTGGCCTTGAACTTGTGATCCTCCCGTCTTCAGCCTCCGGAGGAGCCAGGTCTGACCTGCTCACCATTTATCAGTGCTGTCTCTCTCCCACCAGGGAGAAATGCCTGGGGGGGCGGGGGTGCAGGACAGGGACCATGTTTGCAGATCCCTGACACCTCTTTGCCATCCGTGAGGACTAGGAAGTCGCTCTCCATGGCAGGCATCTGGAGCCTCAGAAGGCTTCATGGAGGATGATCTGGGGCAGAGCTGGCAGCCAGGGGTAGGGGTGGTGAGCAGGTGGAGTGGTCCCCAGGGGCCCGGGACCCAACAGAGCTGTCTCTCACTGCCCACCCTGTTTCTAACTTCCAGTTATGCACTCTAGACTCCGTTCTTTTAGGAATGGCCTCTCCCGGGCTGAACTGTGACCTTGGTCCCCTGGGATGGGAACAGCTTGTGCTGGACTGAGGTTCCCAGGCTCAGCCAGGCCTCAGCTCCTCTAGGAAGGACTGGACAAGGGGTCAACTCTTAACCCTGGACTAAGCTGGGCTTTGGGGGTCAGGAGGCTGTTCTGTGAACCCCGCCCCACCGGACCCTCTGGAATAGCACCCGTGCGCGCACGCATGTGAGCCAGGGTGCTGGCGGCCCTCCTGCCTCTCCAGTCCCTCCCCTGCTTCTGCTCTCCTGCTTTGGAGGCTTTCCACAGCCCGGCGGCCATATCTCCCTGCGGCTGGGTCAGACAGACTTGCCTTCCCTTTTCTCTCCACTGGGAGCTGAAGCTGGAGGGTTGGCATCTGTTTCCCCACTCCACCCCACATTCCCTATCAGACTTCCCCAGAAGAGGAAACTTGCTCCCCAGGCAGCCCATCCACCAGCGGGGAACCTGGAGAGAGAGAGCTCACTGCCTCCCACTATAGCACACACCCGCCAGGCAGGGGGCTGGGGTCAGGCAGGGCCTCCAAGACCTCCCAGCCTCTGCTCTGAGGAAGGTGGTGGCTCCTGGCACCTAACCCATAGGGCAGAGGCCAGCAGGAAAGGGAAGGAGGCAGAGAAGGAGAGAGAGAAGACAGAGATGGAGACATGAATATCCAAACAGAGGCCGAAACACACAGGCAGAGGGAGGCCCCGACTCAGGGGATCAAGACCCGAAGGGCTTAGACAAATGCAGCAGAGTTGTAGAGGTAGAGCAAAAAGGTCAGAGTCTAAAGAGAAACCGCGGGGGCAGAAAGAAGCAAAGCCAGGCTTTGAAGCATGATAAACTGCTTTAAATCCCTGCTCCACTACGGGTTGGCTGTGGGACTTTGGGCAAATTACTTAACCTTTCTGGGACCCCCTCCCGGCTTTCTTTCCTGGATTGATTGACTGATTACTTCCTTTCTTTTTCTTTTCTTCTGGGGAATAGAACCGAGGGGCACTCTGCCTCTGAGCTACAGGGTCTCACTGTGTTGCGGAGGCTGGCCCTCAACTTGTGATTCTCCCGAGAGTGGCTGGGATCACGGTTGAGCGCCACCTTTGGGTTATTTATCTCTAAAGTGGGAGGCATAATTGCCCCTGCTTTATAGCATGGGCAAGCAAAGTAAAAGAAAGCAGCTAGCCCCAGGTGGCACTTAGGGTTCCAGCACCTGTACGTGGCAAGGCGGAAGGCCTGAGAGATCACCTATACTAGGACCCTGGCCCCCACTTCTGTCACCCACCCCACCCTGTGTAGCGGCATCTGGGGTCTAGTGGAGTGAACAGTGAGGGGACGTGGTCCTGGGGCCTGGAGGCCGAGGGCTGAGGGTTTGGGCCCCTGCCACACCCCCTACCCTCCAGGTGACTCAGTGCCTGCGGTACCGCTGCACACTCATCCCATAGGAACTTGGAGGCCAGCCCTGAGGAACGCCTGCCAGAGGTCAGGAGGGCAGGTCTGGAGCGTCCCTTTGTCTAACACTGTTGGGAATTCTTTCTGAATTTCACCTTTCATCTTCTCACCCGCAATCCCTGTCTTTTTTGGTACCAGGGATTGAACCCAGGGGTGCTTTGCCCCCGAGCCACCTCCCCAGACCTTTTTAGTTTTTCTGAATTTTGAGACAGAGTCTCACTAAGTTGCTTAGGGCCTCACTAAGTTGCCCTGACTGGCTTCAAATTTGTGATCCTTCTGCTTCAACCTCCCTAATCGCTGGGATTACAGGCACGTGTCACTGAGTCTAGCACACCTCACTGTCTTGCGGGCCCTGATCTGTTGTCTGGTGAGCTGAAAAAAAGCCACAGTCCCTCCTGCATTTGCTAAAATACAAGGCTTGGGCTTACTGGACTCAGGTCAGGGTGTGTCTATCCAGCCTCTTCATACAAATGTTTAGTTGCTACTTGCCTGGATGTGGGCACCCAGCAGGTCGGTGCTGGTGGGTGCTGGGGATGCCGTGGTGAAGAAGACTGTCCCCAGAGAGTCCTAGCCCAGTGGATAGACAGACCTTAATAAAAACAGTGTGGTGCCAGGCAAGGTGGCGCACGTCTGTAATCCCAGTGGCTGGGGAGGCTGAGGCAGGAAGACCATGAGTTCAAAGCCAGCCTCAGCAAAATTGAGGCCCTAAGCAACTCAATGAGATACTGTCTCTAAATAAAACATGAAATAGGACTGAGGATGTGTCTCAGTGGTCAAATGCCCCTGAGTTCAATCCCCCATTACCTGCCCCCTCAGAAACAAACCATGTGGTAAACTGGGTGCAGTGTACCTGCTTATAATCCAGTGATTCAGGAGGCTGAGGCAGGAGGATCACAAATTCGAGGCTAGCCTGTGCAATTTAGCAATAAAAAATAAAAAAGGTTAGGGGCGTAGCACAGTGGTAGAGGGCCCCTGAGTTTGATCCTGTTCCACAGTAAACGACAACAGCAAAAAATCCATCATGGTTGGGATGGGGATGTGGCTCAGTGTCGGGGCACTTGCGTGTCATGTGTGAGGTCCTGGACTTGAACCTCAGCACCCAACAAAACCCACCATGGCTCACAGGATGGGACCCAGGAGAAAACATGAGCTCCTGGGTAGGGTTTGGGGAGAGTTGAAAGGCTGCGTATGTGTGCGTGCTCCCAAGGGTGGAACCCGGGCTCGCGCTGCCAGGCCAGTGCTCTACCACTGAGCCCCCTCGCCAGCTCTCAGGAGTGACACTGAGGACTGCAGCCTGGAGGAGCAGCTCTCTCGGCTGGGACGTCCATTCCTCACTCAGTCCCCAGCCTCGGGTGTGAACTCCTGGACTGGCAGGGGTATTCCCGCCGGGCACACTGGTGCCCAGACTTTGCTGAAGTTTGAGGAGGTGTCGGATTGCTGGGAGCCAGTCCCAGGGCAGAGTTGGGGAGAACACGCCAGGTGTCCTTCGAATGGCAGGGCCCACGGTGACTCCGGAGCCTGCAAGAAGGCCTTGAGGGGCTGGGCTGGGGCTCAGTGGCAGAGCGCTTGCCCAGCATGTGTGAAGCCCTGGGTTCCCTCCTCAGCACCCCATAGAAATAAATAAAGTAAAGGCCCAGTGATAACTACAACTAAAAAATGTTAAAAAATAAACTTAGAAAAAAGACCTTGAGCTTGGGGAGGAGTGGATGAGGTTTGAACCTGTGTGTGTGTGGGGGGTCTCCTGGAAGAGGCCGGGAGGACCAGGGGGAAGCAGGGGGCATTGCACAAAGGTCACTGTGGTGAGAGGCGCGTGGGAGTCACAGGCTGTCCAGTGTGTTGGCAGCAGAGGGCTAGGCCACAGAGCTGGACACTGGCTGCCTTTCCTGTGGCGGGAGCCGCAGAAGGTGGTAGAGGGGGGTCGTGGCCAGGGCAGAGCTGTACTTTCTGAAGATGATCTGGGATGATGGTGAGCAGGGTGGGCCAGAGGCTGCTTTGTCCTTTGAGGTAGATTCTGGACCCATGGCCCACGATTGCCTCGGCAGTCAGACAGCCCTTGGGCAAGTCATTGTACCCAAGACCCTCCATCATCTGACCCATGAGATGGGGACGACAACCACGAGCACCTTCCTGGGTGGTGGCGAGGGCTGGGGCTGGCACTGGCGCCAACCTCCAATAGATGGTTGGTGAATCAGAATCCCTGCAATTTCCTGATGAGTAAACAGGTCAGACTGAGGACCCTCCAGCTTCTGTTTCCTGAACCACAGAGAACACAAGGCCAGCTCTTCACCCCTGCTGCCTTCCCGCCCCGGCCCTGGTGCACGCGCAGGCTTCCTGTTCCTCCATCCGGCTGACATGCCTGGCGTGCGGACGGCCCCGCTTGGCTGGACGCAGGAGGGGCTCCGTGCTTGCGTGTGTAAGGGTGTACATGTGTGAACTGTGTGGCGGGTGGCGCAGAGCGGCCAGACTGCTGGCAGAGCTCCCTGTGTGGGGAGGAAGGAGGAGAGTCTTCAGACTGGGATCTTACTGCCGAGTAGGGACAACTGAGTGATTCTGTCTCCATGGCACAGATAGATTAGGAATAGGCATATAGAAACACAGACAGGGAGAGACAGAAAGATGAGTGAGATACAGGGACAATCTTAACCCCAAGCTAAGACACACAGCTTGGTGAGTGGTTCCTGGCTGGCATTCAGCTTCCATTCCCCTTTTGAAAGTAGATGACCTTGTACAGTGAACACACTGCACAACTGTACATGGCAGCCCTTCTTGATGTAGAAAAGGAAGTAAAAAAGCAGAAAGACAGAGACTAAGAAACTGATGGAGGAAGAAAAGAAAGGCAGTTAGCAGAGTCTCTGATGAAGAACAAGAAAAAAATTGAAAAAGGCAAAGAACAGGCTCTAGTCTGAGGCTCTATTCCAGAGTGGTTCCTGGAGTCCCAACCCTTGCTGAGTCCTGGGAGATGTGAGGGGCCTCTTCTTTTACAGATGAGTTTGAGGATTAGCAGGCTTGAGTGAAGTAACTGAGGTCACACAGCTTGTGAGTGACACAGACGGGACTAGAACTTTTGGACTATGAGATGGGAAGGGAGCGGAGAGGCAGAGAAGGGAGGAGGAAAGTAAGAGGCTGGAGTTGGTGCGTGGCCGCGGACGTGGGCGGGGCAGAATCCAGGCATCCTGCCTCTCTGGCTTCAAGATGCCCCTGGCGGGCAGCCCATCGTTCTAGGGGATCAGGTTCTGGGGAGCTGGGCCCCTCCTCCCCACTTCCTCTCTCTGTATCAGCGTTTTCAGCACTATTCCCATTCCCGGATCATCTTGGGGGTTCTTCAGAAAAAACTAGAAATAGTTTTTCCTGGAATTAATACCCAGAGGGCATGACGGTACCAAAAGGGGAGGGGAGCTGGGGCCACATTGGGTGCCGGAGCAGGAGGGGGATGGAGGATGTTATTGAGGGGACCGGCCATGTTAGGAGCTGTGCATGTTGTATATTGATTCAGAGTACGTTATCTATATTACCTCATTTAATCTGCACAACAACCCTACAGAGGAAGTACTATTATCCTGCCTGTTTTATAGACCGGGGAACCAAGCTGGCATCGACACCTCTGTTGGAAACAGGGAGAGAGCGGAGGGACACAGGCCTCGGGGGTTATCCTGTGCTACATGTCTCCCAGAGGAGCTGGAAGGGAGCCCATGGGGAAGTCCCTCCTGCTGTCTTCACTTCCATCAGCCCCACTTACTGCTTTCTATGGAAGTGAATGCTCTTGTCAGGCTCGGGCACGGTGCTGCATGCCTGTGATCCCAGCTGAGTGAGGAGGATCTCAAGTTCAAAGGCAGCTTCCGGAGACCTAGCAAAACCCTGCTTCAAAATAAAAAATAAAAAGCTCTGGGCATGTGACTCCAGTGGTGGCGTGCCCCTGGGTCCAGTACTGCAGGGGGAAAGCAAAGCAAAGCAAAGAAAAAACAAGAGAAAGAACGGAGGAAAGATCTGGATGCCTCCCATCCATCGGGAACTCTAGCCCGCTGCTCCCAGGACTCCCAGACTCTTTCCTTCTCTCTGGGGCCAGTAGGAATGGAGGGCTCCCCACGGGGGAGCAGGGACGGGGAGCTGGGTTGGGCTGGCAGGCTGAGGGCAGGGCGGCGGGCCGTGGGCGGGACTGGGACCTCCAGGCTGGCTGGGAGCCCAGCAGATCTGCATGTGGAGGTGGAGGAGGCAGAAGGGGCAGCTCTCCACTGCACACACTGCGGTTCCCACGCCTCTGACCCTATTCTCCTGGCAGCCCCCACCCCTTCCCCTTCTCCTGTCCACCCCCTGCCAGCTCCCCACTCCCCAAACTGAGGCTATTAAAAAGGAGACACAGAGCTTCCCGTGTCTCGGCTTAGGAACCATCCAGAGGCCTCTGCCAGCAGCCTGGGGTTGGATCCCAGCTCAGATGCTTCTGGCTGTGTGGCCTTGGGCAGGTTTCTTACCCCTGCTGCGCCTGTTTCCGGAAAGCTAATAGCACTGCCTACTACCAAGGGGGATGCGAGCTCTATTTTTAAAATTCATTTAGTCCTAGGGATTGAACCCAGGGTTATCTACTACTGAGTTCATCCCCCAGAACTTTTATTTTTTTTGGTACTGGGGATTGAACCCCGGGGCGCTTATGCACTGAGCCACATCCCCAGCCCTTTTTATTTGTTATTTAGAGACAGGGTCTCACTAAGTTGCTTAGGACTTGCCAACTTGCTGAGTCTGCTTTGAACTCCCGAGTCCCCTGCCTCAGCAGCTGGGGTTACAGATGTGTGCCACCAAGCCTGGCCCCCAGACCTTTTATTTTTTGAGACAGGATGTCACTAAGTTGCCCAGGCAGGCCTTGAACTTGCCATCCTCCTGCCGCAGCCTCCCCTGTTCCTGGGATGACTGCCCTCTGCCAGCTTTACGGGCAATGATTCAGGCAAATGGCTCAGCACCCTGCCTGTCCCCACGCAGTAAAGGATACATGGGGTCACCTTTATTTTGTTATGAGAGAAGGTTTTGGGACCACCAATCCTAAGGGATAGTGGAAGGCGGGGGTTGAGTGGGGAGGGGACTTAGTGGGAGAAGGAAAGGTGAGCCTGCAGGGGGGATCTGGGTGCCCCTAGCGGTGGATCACACCAGGCGCAGTGCTGCTGGGGGAGCTGGGGACAGGCCTCAGGTGTCCTCGTCCCTGGGAACAAAGACTCCGGTGGAACAAGCCCTGGGTGCTTGGTCTGGCCTGTGCTCCCTCCTCGGGGCTGGGAAGGCTTAGGCCCAGCCCTTCCTCTCCCTGCTAGGACCCCCGTCCCCCACCCGCCCCAGTGTCCACCCACTGGCCTCTCTTGACTCTACCTTGGCTTCCAGCCCTGGACTCAGAAGCTCTTTTCTCCTCCATACTGCAGCCCTACCCTGAGGACCTTTGGAAAGGCAGAACTGACCACCCCTGTGGCCAGCTAACCTCCCCGTTCCTGCCACCCTGCTCCATGCTGCTGTGGCCTCCGTGGGTCCATCTAGAGCCCCCAGGTGAACTGCTTCCTCAGGGACCCTTGCCGTTACTCAGGGGCTGGGGCTGGGGCTGGGGCTGGGGCTGGGGCTGGGGCTGGGGCTGATGTGACGGGAAGGATTTTTCTGGGCTTGGCTGCTTGCTATGTGTACCTCCCCTGAAGTCCTTCCTTCCTTGGACTTTGTCTGCCCCACCATGGCTCTGGGGACAAATTCAGGGCAGGGGTAAGTCCATGGAGGCCTATATGGCTTAGGAGATAAGGGTTACTTGGGGACAGGACTGACATCCTGGCTCCAGATAGACTGAGCTCCGATCTGAGGACAGGAGCACCGTGCCAGGGCCAGGGCTTGGAGGGTGAAGACCAAGAGCAGAGGGGAGATGTGGCCTCCATGGTGGCCCTGCCAGCTGAGCACGCTTGGGGAACAGTGGGGAGAAGGTTGACTGGTACAGGCCAGACTGAGCCCTGGAGGTGGGTCCTGGGCCTGAGAGGGTAACCAGAGCAGAGCACGGTGAGAAGGGACAGTTTGGGGTGTGTAGGGGTGATGTGGGGTGCTGCCCTGAGTAGCCTGTGAGGGACCACTGTCCATGGCCTGGCTACCTGGACATATGTCTGATTCCCCCACCTGAGTGGGCCACAGTGCCGGCTCAGGAGCTGAGCCACCAGAAGGGCCTCTTGTCCTGGCCCTTCCCCTGTACCCCACCATCGTGTTCAGGGCTGTGGGAAGATGCAGCGCCCCACTCCCCACCCCATCGTGTTCCCCGGGTCTCCCAAGTTCCCCGCCAGGCTCTATTTCCTGTTTTCAGGCTCTATATCCTGAGTGCGGGGATCTCCCTGGACGTTTGCTAGCCACCCGCTCTCCCCTGTGAGGTTCCTGCCAGGGCCCTCCCGACCTGAAATCTGTGGGCCCCACCTGGTGAGTTTCTTGGGGACTGAGGGAGGATGGGAAGAGGCATGGAGAAGGCTAGAGCTGGACACTGGCTCTGGGGGAGGTGTGGCAGGGCAAGGTGACCTGTGTGAGAGGGCCGCAGTGGCTTTGCATGACCGGAGGGCGGGGTGGAAGTTGGCCATGGAGGGTGGGAACCTGGGAGCAGAGGGGCCCTGCTCTGTAGGCGAGGATGAGATCCGACTGCTGGAGGATTGTGGGGAGCGGGGTTAAGTCGGGAGGCCTATCCAAACCCAGACCTGCAGGGAAGGGCCTCCTGCCTGGGACTGAGCAGACTGTGGGGTCCCTGGAAGTGTGTGGGTGGGGGGCAAGGGGCGGAGCCTGCAGCAGGCATTCCAGAGATACTCAGGGGGGTAGGGGGCCAGCAGCCGTGACCTTTCTTCTTGGGAAAATTGTAAGCAGATGTTAGAGCCTCAGGGAGTCACGGCAAGTTTTAGGAACTCGGAGCACGGATTCAGAAAGCGGCTCTCCCGGGTTGAAGAGCCCAGAGAGCAGATTCATCTGAAGTCCTGACCCTCTTCCAACCCACTGGGCGAGGCCAGGGTGGTGGAAATGGAAAGGAGCCCGTTTCCCAACAATCGCTGGGCTGTCCAAGGGAGATGGGGCTCAGCCCTTCCCTGAATCTGAGGCCAGCTTGGGGACCTCCTTGGGTTCCGCGCCTAGTGTTGGGTGCGGTGGTGTGTTGTCAGATGTTCTAACATTGGCTTTGGGGGCCGGGGCATCGGCCTTGGTGTGGTGTTTACTGATTTCTGTGGTATAAATACCCCCGCCCCCGCTCCCCATGCCTGATTTCAAGCTACTCAGGTGACATCACTGAACTTGGAGTTGGAAAGAGATGCGCACAATCACCTCTCCCGAGCCCATGGCTCCAGCACACTGGTGGTCTCGAGGTCACCTGGATTCAGCCCTACTCCCACCCCATATAGCAGGAACCCCCGATTGCATATCATCAGAATGGTTTTGGCTTCCGTCTGATACATCCAGTGACGGGGAGCTTACCCTTTGAGGCAGCCAGTTCCATTACTGACTTGGAAATTTCTCTCTGAGTCCATCTGCATCCATAGAACTTCCCCTCTGTGGTTCCAATCTCATATCTTGGCACAGATAACAAAGTGCTCTGGTGCGTGCTGGGCTAGGGGCTGGGGAATCAGAGACAGAGGGCCCTGGGTCCTTGCCACTGGAGGTCATGGTCAGGGAACAGGCATGAGAGTGGCCATGTTTAGGTGAAAAGTCCTGGAGGACTCTAGAAGAGATGGGTGGGGGCAATGGGCCAGTGAGGGTTGGGACGCAGAGCAGAAAAGAAGGGGTGTCGCTTGTGCTAGCCCTTGAAAGTTGAGTACTTCGGGGAGAATGGGGGCTGGGGAAGCAAATCATGAGCTAAGACCTGGAGGCTCAGGTGCAGTCCTCACCCAGGAGGAAGACCAGGGGAGCAGGAGGCCCAGAGGCATCCGGCTGGCTCTCCTGTGTGCCCACTGCCCAGGTCCCTGCAGACGCTGCGCTCACCTGCTGGTACCTGGCCCTGTTGCAGGCCTCTGCAATGTGGCTACCTCTTCGGACCCTCCTTCTCCTGGCCCTAGGCCTGGGATTGGCCAGAGCGCTCAGCTCCAGTGATCCCAATGCCTGCAGCTTCTGGGAAAGGTGAGGGAGGGGCCCCATGCTTTGTGCGTCTTAATGCCACGCCCAGGCTCCCTGGTGGTCCCTAAGGATTCCTGGTTCCTTCCTCCTCTTTCTATTTCTGCTCTCTCTGCTGGCCTCTGTGGCCTGTCTCTAACCCCTTTCCCATCTATGACCTTGTCTCAGTCTCATCTCTCCCCTCTCTGACTCTGTCCTGTCCTTATTCCTTCCCTGGATCCTCGTGGGAGGTCACTGCAAGACTGAACACCATGTGGGAGCCATTCATTGTGGACCAAGCAGGGGGCTGACCCCAGAGGATCAAGGGGGACAAGGCTGGGAAACAAGACCTAGGGCAGAATAAGCCTGAAGTGCTTCAACCCATTACCATCAGCTGGGCTGGAAAGTCAGTTTTTCCAGCTCAGTTTTCCCATATAAGGAGGGGGAGGAGAGAAAAATGGTCCTATTGATCCAATCGGGTGAGAGGGAGCTCTGTTGGGAGGGGTCCCAGGAATAGTCCCAAGTCTGGGAGGAGCCCTCTAGACTTGAGAGGTGGGGCAAGATGAGGGTCCCATTCTAGTTTTGGGGAGCAACCTAAATACTGGGGTGTCGATCCCCTACTGTGGCCAAACCCTGGCCCCCATTCCCTCCTTGCCCTGCCTTCTGACCCTGTCCCGCCTCGCAGCTTCACCACGACCACCAAGGAGTCCCACTCCCGTCCCTTCAGCCTGCACCCCTCGGAGCCCTGCGACAGGCCCTGGGAGGGCCCACATACCTGCCCCCAGCCCACGTGAGTGCCCATCTCCTCCACAGGCAGGTGGCTTTGCCTTGGTCTGGCCCCTGCCCCCGTCCTTGCACCCCATTCTCTTCCCAGAACCTTTAGGGTTCGCAGGAAACTTCTTGCCTTAAGGCACCCACTCATTCCCAGCAAGGTGCATTGTGGTCTATGCGGAGTGCATGTCTGGGCTGTCAGTGTGAGTGTGTGTATGAGTGTCTGTGGTGTGTTGCCTTCGCGGTGTGTGTGTGTGTGTGTGTGTGTGTGTGTGTGTGGTGGAGGGCAAAGAGGAAATATCCTTCCTCCCCACCACCCAGTGCTGCACCGTGGTGAGGGTGGGCAGGCGCCAGCCTCCGCGGGATCAGAGGGTCACCTCCTGGCTCTCCGCAGGGTGGTCTACCGGACTGTGTACCGTCAGGTGGTGAAGATGGACTACCGCCCGCGCCTGCAGTGTTGCCAGGGCTTCTACGAGAGCAGCGGGACCTGCGTCCGTGAGTCCTGTGTTGGTCCAGGGCAGTTGTGGAATGTTAGGGGACTTAGCTGCCCCTTCTGGAATCTTCCCTGTTCCCACCATGTGGGGCTACTCCTGTGTCCCTTCAGGTGTCCCCCATGCCAGCAGCCAGGGCAGGAGGGGAGAGGGCCCAGCAGAGACTGGCTGCAGATGGCTGAGTTTGCCTTTCCCTGGAGGCCATTCATCTTCTAGCTATGCTGGCAAGACAGAGCTGGGTTCCAGTTCCCCAAGGAGCGTAGGGTCCCCAGAGTCCTGATGGGCACTTCCCTCAGTTGCCACTTCACACCTGTATCTGCAGCTGACCCACCCGTCTCTCCGTGTCCCTGAGCAATCTGTCTCTGCATCTCTGTCTCAGAGCTCTCCTTCTGTCTCTGTGTCTGCGTCATTGTGTCTCAGGGCCTGGTGTCTGCGTTCTTCTCTGTCTCTGTTTCTGCTGCTATCTAGCTCTGACTTGTCACCATGCAGTCCCTCCTGCCTACCATCTCCCCTAGCACCCTGTAACCCCTCCAAACTGGAACCTGCCCTCCTCTTTCCCCACTTCCCTCAGCCCAACCCACCACCAGCCCCTGCAGACACCTTTTCCCAGCCTGGCCCAGCCCTGACCTCAGTCCCTACCCTCTCTCTGATATCATCCATGTCCCTCCACCTAAAGACAACAAGGTGCTTAGAAATTTTCACAAAAAGGGACTGTGGGGCTGGGGAGATAGCTCAGTTGGTAGGGTGCTTGCCTGTCAAGCACGAGGCCCTGGGTTCAATCCCCAGCACTGAAAAAAAAAAAAAAAGGGACTGGGGAGCCAGAGCCTGGGGTCTTGTCATGTTCTGCCACTGAGTTACTGCCCCTCAGCCCTTCATCCTAGGACCGAACTGGTGCTTGGTGTCAGGCATGGTGGCCCACACCTTCGATCCCAGTAATTTGGGAGGCTGAGGCAGGAGGATGGCAAGTTCAAGGCCAACTTCAGTGACTTAGTGAGATCTTGTCTCGAAATTTAAAAATAAAAATAATAGATAGAAACTATCTAATAGATACTGCAACTGCAGCTCCATGGTAGAGCACCCCTGGGTCCCTGGGTTTAATTCCCAGTAACACACACACACACCAGAAATTGGTGCTTAGAAAACTGCAGGTCCCTGGTAAGGGAGGAAGGTGGGCTGAGCTTCAGAGATGAAAGGTGGTGAGGGGTAGGGGTAGAGAGGCATCTTCTCATTCACCCTCATCTCTGCCCCAGCCCTCTGTGCTCAAGAGTGTGTCCACGGCCGCTGTGTGGCACCCAATCAGTGCCAGTGTGCACCAGGCTGGAGGGGTGACGATTGCTCCAGTGGTGAGTGGCTGGTAGCCTCAGAGAAGGCCTCCCTATCAGGTGCTTTGGACCCAGGGCAATTCCCCAGAGCCTGTGGAGGGGATGGCTGTGGGGGGCCCAGGGACACACAGGTGGAGGCTGGGGAGGAGTCCGGCCCCCCCGTGATTCCCGTCCATCCTCCTTATCCCACAGAGTGTGCCCCAGGAGTGTGGGGGCCACAGTGCGACAGGCCCTGCAGCTGTGGCAACAGCAGCTCCTGTGATCCCAAGAGTGGGGTATGTTCTTGCCTGCCTGGCTTGCAGCCTCCGAACTGCCTTCGGCCTTGTCCTCCTGGCCACTATGGCCCTGCCTGCCAGTTCAGCTGCCAGTGCCACGGGGCACCCTGTGATCCCCAGACCGGAGCCTGCTTCTGCCCCCCAGGGAGAACAGGGCCCAGGTGGGTAATGTGGGGAACGATGCACTGATGGGGTCTCTGACTCAGGGCTACACCGACACACATGGAGAGATGAGGGGACTCAGACAAGGTCCCAAAGGTGGCAGTGGAGTCGAGAGACCAGGATCCTAGTCCCAGGTCTGCTACTCACTAGCTGAGCAACCTTGAGCAAATTATCGACTCTTCAGGAGCTTGTCTTCTGACTGCACGGCAGGAGCAGAGCTGTCTACAAGTGTTGCTGACGTAGCATGAGATAGCATGTGTGTGAAAGATGAACCCTTGCAAGGTGCAGAGGGAGCTGGGGAGTCACAGGAGGTCAAAGGCATTGGGGGAGAAGGAGTTGAACACTCCAGGACAGGAAAGCTACAGTCGGTACTGGGGTCCCCCCGAAGGGCCAGCCTGAGATATGAGAAGAAGAAGCACAGTAGCCTGGGGTGCATGAGAAGCAAATTTGCCACCCACAGCCTTTGGCTCTCCCTGTCTCCTGGTGCAGGGCATGCCTGCTATTTCTAGACCTGGAAACCTTTGCTCTCTGCCTCCTGCAGTCCCCTGGAGGGAAGTGGGTGTAAATCACTGAGGGCCCGAGTACAGGTGACCAGCCCTTGGAGGAAAGGGGGGGCAGTAGATACTGCTTTCTATACCCTTATCTCACCTGCTCTGTCCTGCAGCTGTGATGTGTCCTGTCCCCAGGGCACTACTGGCTTCTTCTGCCCCAGGACTGATCCTTGCCAAAACGGGGGTGTCTTCCAGGCCCCCCAGGGCTCCTGCAGCTGCCCACCTGGCTGGATGGTATGAAGGGTGGGGCCTGTGAGTATGGGGCGGGAGCCTGGGGACAATTTGGAAGAGTGGCTCTGTGCAAGGCTCCAGAGAGGATGTGTGTAAGAGGGTGGGCTCTGGGGACCCTGGAGAGGTTTATGGGGATGAGGAAGGTGTCAAGGAGGTCCTGTGGCTATGGGGAGGCACCTGGGTACCTGGGGCTCTGTAGACCTCTTACCCCCACAGGGTATCATCTGCTCCCTGCCCTGCCCAGAGGGCTTTCACGGACCCAACTGCTCCCAGGAATGTCTCTGCCACAATGGTGGCCGCTGCGACCGATTCACTGGACAGTGCCGCTGCGCTCCAGGTTACACCGGGGATCGGTGAGTGGCTGGGACATGTGTGGAAGCGGCGGGGAGAAAACCAGGAGGAGGTGGGGAGCCGCCAGAGTCACTCAACACGGTGCTCAGGTGCCACGAGGAGTGCCCAGTGGGCCACTTTGGGCAAGACTGTGCTGAGACGTGCGACTGCGCCCCGGGCGCCCGCTGCTTCCCCGCCAACGGCGCGTGTCTGTGCGAACACGGCTTCACCGGGGACCGCTGCGTCGAGCGTCTCTGCCCGGATGGCCTCTACGGCCTCACTTGTCAGTCATCCTGCACCTGCGACCCGGAGCATAGTCTCAGGTGGGCCGCGCATGGGACACGTGATCAAAGGGCCAGAAAACCAGGGGGAGAGGTCTTCTAGGATGAAGCGGCCAGAATGACGAAAAGCGCGGGGTGTATAGCCAAGGGGCGCACAGATGTCACAGAAGGGAAAAGGAGGGGCTTTGGGGTCGGGGAGCGGCCTGGGTATCCTTCGCTGCCTCAGCCCAGCTCTGGAGAAACAGCCAAGACGCCTGGTTGACTTCTTTACTCTGATGACCGTGCCACGTCCCCGCCTCCGCTCACAGCTGCCACCCGATGCACGGGGAGTGCTCGTGCCGGCCGGGCTGGGCTGGCCTCCACTGCAACGAGAGCTGCCCGCAGGACACGCACGGGCCGGGCTGCCAGGAACACTGTCTCTGCTTGCATGGCGGCGTCTGCCTGGCCGACAGCGGCCTCTGCCGGTGCGCTCCCGGCTACACGGTGAGCGCCCTGCGGCCAGGACGAGGGGGCGAGGCAGTGGAGCCAGGTCTCCAGTCTCACCAGCCCGCCCACCCGTTTTCAGGGACCTCACTGCGCCAGCCTCTGTCCTCCCGACACTTACGGGATCAACTGCTCCGCACGCTGCTCCTGCGAAAATGCCATCGCCTGCTCGCCCATCGACGGCTCCTGCGTCTGCAAGGAAGGTAAAGGGAGGCGCTCTCCCGGTGGGGAGATTCGAGGGGCGGAGCCGGCCTAGCGCAGGAGCGAGATTGCAGGATAAGGGCGGAGCTTTCTGGGCAGCAGCTGGACTGTGGGAAAGTATCCAGGCTATTTCCTTCCTGGAATATCCACTTTGCTTTTCTTCAATCACAAACATCATACTTGTCTTTAAAGGCGCAGGTCAGAATGCTCCTCAGTGGTAAATATTTCCCACTCTCATGTATACAGAAACTCACAATAGCAACACCCGGAAGGGCTCCCAGGTCTACCAGGGGTGACATACTGGCGATCTCTAGGTTGAATTCTAATGCAGATGTTTGCCAGCTACTGAATTTCATAAGCACCAAGTCCCAGTCTCCACTGCTCCCTATTGTCTTCCACATGTTTGGGATAACTCATTTAGTTACCTGATGGAGCCTCTGAAAGCATGTGCGTTGTTGATACCTCTTTCATTTTACGGAAGGGACAACTCAGACCTCAGATGGGGCTGTGCATCACTGGAATCTTTTAGCCTTCTGTTCAACACCTAATATCTCATGTTTGTCTAGTGTATGGTGCCATGAGCGTCCTCCCTCCCAATGTCCAGCTCATAGCACAGCCAGCTCCCAGGATTGCTTGCTTTGGCCGGGATCTGGGCCCCCACACCCACCTACTAGGCTTCTCTCTAGGTTGGCAGCGTGGTAACTGCTCTCTGCCCTGCCCACCTGGAACCTGGGGCTTCGGTTGCAATACCAGCTGCCAGTGTGCCCATGAGGGAGTCTGTAGCCCCCAAACTGGTGCCTGTACCTGCACCCCTGGATGGCACGGGACCCACTGCCAGCTGCCCTGCCCGGTGAGTGCTCGCAGCCCTGCCTGCCTTGGGGAGGGGAGGACAGGGCACCTCCAGCTGACCAGCTTACCCTATCTTCCATTCCCTCTTCAAGAAGGGGCAGTTTGGCAAAGGTTGTGCCAGTCACTGTGACTGTGACCATTCTGATGGCTGTGACCCTGTTCATGGACACTGCCGATGCCAGGCTGGCTGGATGGGTGAGTGTTCTAGGTGACCAGGATCCAGGTCTTCTGCAGAGTTGGGGGATGCATTCCATAGGCAATGTGTCCAAGAGAAGGGACATGGGACAGAAGGGGACCCAGGCCAGACTCACCAACCACTGCCTCTCACAGGTAACCGCTGCCATCTGCCCTGCCCCGAGGGCTTCTGGGGAGCCAACTGCAGCAATACCTGCACCTGCAAGAATGGGGGCACCTGTGTCCCTGAAAGTGGCAATTGTGTGTGTGCACCTGGATTCCGAGGCCCCTCCTGCCAGAGACGTGAGTCTCCCTGCCACCCTCCCCAGCCTCTCTCGATGACAGCAGGGTACAGCACAGTGCCAGATAACATTAGCCCCCACTCTGTCCTTCTTGATCTCTTCTTCTGACTCCAGTCATCAGCAGGAAGGAGGGAGGGAAAAGTGGGGTCAAGGGTTGATTGAGTGTTGACCCCTGCCCTCAATCACCATGCACCCCTTTTCTCAGCCTGCCCGCCTGGCCGCTATGGCAAACGCTGCATATCCTGCAAGTGTAATAACCACTCTTCCTGCCACCCCTTGGACGGGACCTGCTACTGCCTGGCTGGCTGGACAGGCCCTGACTGCTCCCAACGTATGTAATAGCTTGTGTGTCTGTGCGTGCATGTGTGCATGCTGAGCGGAGCATGCAGAGGGGGTCTCTGTTTCCCTGCTCCTCAGCAGAGGCATATCTTTTTCTAAACCCCTGGAACCACCCTGATTTAGTTATTTATGTAACAGTATAAGCAAATATTTACTGGGCATCACCTACTTGGTAGGTACTGGTTCTAGGCAATGAGGATGCATCAAAACAGATCAGGAGAAAAAAATTCCTTCCATAAGAAGCCTGGAAAAAGCAGTTCTCTATGGGAGCAGGGGAACACCTAAGTTCAATTTTGGGCATTCTTCTGTTTTTTTCCTCTTACTTTTTTTTTTTTTTCCTTGTACCAGGGATTGAACCCAGGGCTGTTTTACCACTGACCACATCCCAGCCCATTTTAATCTTTTATTTTGAGACAGGTCTTGCTAAGTTGCTTAGGGCCTTGCTAAATTGCTGAGGCTGGCCTCAAACTTGTGATCCTCCTGCCTAAGCCTCCCAAGTTGCTGGGATTACAGGTGTGTGCCACCATGCCCAGCTACTCTTACATATTTAAATTTACCTTTATTTATTTACATGTGGTCTCTTTCTCCCACAAATATATGAGGATGATCATGAAAAAACAAAACAAAACAAAACAAAACAAAACAAAACAAAACAAAACTAGTCCAAAACACCAAATAAGCAAAAGGAGAAGCAAGAGGCTGCTGCCTTGAAAAAGGCTGGATTCTCAGTAGTCAGGGTAAAAAAGTTCAATAACAACTATTATTAGATTATTTGCATCAGACACACAAAATTAATGCATCAAGTCATGTATAGTAATCATCCACGCCTGTAATCCCAGCAATTTGGGAGGCTGAGGCAGAAGGATCACAAGTTCAAGGTCAGCCTCAGCAATTTAGTGAGACCCTGTCTTAAAATAAAAAATAAAAATGGCCGGTGGCATGTAGTTCAGTGGTAAAGTACCCTGGGTTCAATGCCCAGTACCAAACAAACAACTCCCCCAACAAAAAATGAACAAACAAAAAACCATGAAATAGGATGGATATTACTTCCTTCTTATGTTTAAACAAACAAAACAAACCAGGCATCATATAATCCCAGTGGCTCCAGAGGCTAAGGCAGGAGGATGGAAAGTTTGAGGCCAGCCTCAGCAATTTAGCAGGCCATAAGCAACTTAGTGAGACCCTGTCTCAAAATTAAAAAATTAAAAGGGCTGGGGATATGGCTCAGTGGTTAAGTACCCCTGGGTTTAATCCCCAGTACTGGGTGAAAAAAAAAAAAAAGAAAAGAAAAAAACCCAAACAATAAAAACCACCATGCCCAGAGCTAAGCAATCCAGCAAGCCTTCAGTTGCCTGGCACTGGGTACCTTATTTTGAAATGGCTATTAGATAGCCAAGTGCAGATGTTGGGTGGGCGAATGGGCACGGGGGTCTGGAGTTCACTGGAGAGATGGGATTGGAGACAAACACTTGTGAGTCATCCATGTGTACCATTCAGAGCCTTAGTGTCCCCCTGGAGACCAAGGATGAGCTAAAGACTTCAGTAATGCTGGGGGCTGAGACTGCATCCAGGAGTGGATGACCCCGCACCACTAGACAGGCCCCTGTCTCCTGCAGCATGCCCTGCAGGCCACTGGGGAACCAGCTGTGCCCAGGCCTGCCAGTGTCACCATGGTGGGACCTGCCATCCCCAGGATGGACGTTGCATCTGTGCTGCAGGCTGGACCGGACTCCATTGCTTGGAAGGTACCAATAGAAGGGGAACTCCATGCCCATGCTTGCCACTTAGCCCTTGCCAAGAAGGAGGCCACAGCTGCCTTTCCCCTGTGACCCCTGTTTGCTCTGGCTCTCTCCCCAGGCTGCCCCTCAGGGATGTTTGGTGCCAATTGCTCCCAGCCATGCCAGTGTGGTCCAGGAGAGAAGTGCCACCCAGAGACTGGGGCCTGTGTGTGTCCCCCAGGGCACAGTGGTGCACCCTGCAGGATTGGTGAGTTCTTAGCTCCCCACACCTCGCTGTCCCCTGGGAACTAGGACCCAGAGCCCTCACCCCTGCCTTCCTATTGGGTGCCTCTCCCATGTTTGCTCCCGAGCTCACCAGCAGAGCCAAGATGCCATTCCAAGTGCTCCCCCGTGTCACACAGGAAGCCAGGAGCCCTTCACCATGATGCCTACCTCTCCAGTGGCCTATAACTCACTGGGTGCAGTGATTGGCATTGCAGTGCTGGGGTCCCTTGTAGTGGCCCTGGTAGCACTGTTCATTGGCTACCGCCATTGGCAAAAGGGCAAGGAGCATCAGCACCTGGCAGTGGCCTACAGCACTGGACGGCTGGATGGCTCTGAGTATGTCATGCCAGGTGAGCTGGCAGAGGGCCACCAATGGGTGGCGGGCAGAGGGGGTGTTGGGCATGATTCCATGGGACAAGGGGAAGCGGGAGGAGGAAGGACGGGAGATGGGGAGATGGGGAGTCACTTATCCCCTGTGTAGAACAACTCTCTTGGGCCCCTAGCCCGTCTCTGAGCTTCCCTGCGCCTGTGTCTGTCCTGCAGATGTCCCTCCAAGCTACAGTCACTACTACTCCAACCCCAGCTACCACACCCTGTCGCAGTGCTCCCCGAACCCTCCGCCCCCTAACAAGGTCAGTGCTGGGGGAGGGGACCCACCATGGAGGGCTGGCCGCAGACCTGGTTCTCTGGAAAGCCCCGTCCTTGCGTGAGCTTTCCCTGTGGCACCGTCCCCCTCAGGTTCCAGGTGGTCAGCTCTTCGCTAGCCTCCAGGCACACGAGCGACCAGGTGGAGCCCACGGGCATGACAACCACGCCACCCTGCCTGCTGACTGGAAGCATCGGCCTCTGGACAGGGGTAGGTGCCCAGAGGCCGACGCCTCGGGAGAGGTTGGGCCAGCCCGCTGCCCCCTCAGGATGTGTGGGAAGGAAGGCTCAGGCCCAGTTCACAGGAGCCTGGAGCTGGGGAGGAGACCAGGGTCTGGGTGCCCATTGCTTCCCTCTTCTCAGGTGGCAGTCGCCTGGATCGAAGTTACACCTACAGCCACAGTAATGGCACAGGCCCGTTCTATAATAAAGGTATTGACAAAGAGGCAAAGAGGGAGAGGCTGAGCCAGGTAGAGGCAGGAGGGATTCCATCCAGCCTGACTTCTTTCCTCCATACTTAGGGCCCCTCTCTGAAGAGCAGCTGGGGGCCAGCATGGCTTCTCTGAGCAGTGAGAACCCCTATGCCACCATTCGGGATCTGCCCAGCCTGCCAGGGGGGCCCCGGGAGAGCAGTTATGTGGAGATGAAAGGCCCTCCCTCAGGATCGCCCCCCAGGCAGCCTCTCCAACTCCGGGACAGCCAGAGGCGGCGGCACCCCCAGCCACAGAGAGACAGTGGCACCTATGAACAGCCCAGCCCCCTGGCCCATGGTGAGCCCTTCCTCTCCACTGGTGCAGGGGCTCGGGAGAACTGGCATCAGGGAGGTGGGTGCGGTGGGAGAAGGCAGAGGGGATCCATGAGGAGGCATCCTGACGGGACTGTGCAGGAGTAAGATATTTGGGATCCGACTTGGGCTCAAACCAGGATGATGTTGGGGAAGTCACATTGTCACTTAGAGCCTGTTCCTCATCTGTGGTCTACCTACCTTGAAGGCGGAGGATGTGAAATGGTAGTTGTATAGCACATGGAGGGGAGCAGTTGGTACCCAGAAGAGTGCAGGACAAGTCAGGTGACAGATCCTGTGAGGTGGGCAGGCTGAGGTGGCCTCCCCTCCAGATGGCTGGGGGCTTACTCAGCCAGGGGATGGTAGATGGGTCTATGTCCAGGCACCATCCACTTGCTTCTCCATGGACACAAGAAGCTGGAGGTGGGAGGATAGAAGTTGGAGGTCAAAAAGCCAGCTCCCTCTCATCCTGGTCCCTTGTCTCCAGATCGAGATTCTGTGGGCTCCCAGCCCCCACTTCCTCCAGGTCTTCCCCCCGGCCACTATGACTCACCTAAGAACAGCCACATCCCTGGACACTATGACTTGCCTCCAGTGCGACACCCCCCATCACCCCCACTTTGGCGCCAGGATCGCTGAGAAGCCAAGATGGTATGGCAGAGGCCAGCACGCCTGATCCTTGCTGCCCAAGGTTGGGACAGCCTTGTGTACCCTGCCAGGAGCAGGGAGTGGACCCGCAGGCCGTGACAATGAACACTTAATGAAGGAAGTGAATGGAGAGAGGGAGCCTCACTCCCAGGTTCCATCAGGAGGATGCTGTTTGGCAGGATGCCTGGTTCCCTTTCCCCAACCTGCTGCTCCCCAAGGCCTCCAGGGCCCGTGTACATAAACTGGTGGGTTGAATGTTGTTGGATAACTCCAATTTCAGATTGATTTAAAAAACAGGTATTGAGTATCATTTCTGTGCCCACCTGGGCTGGGCTGTGTGTGTGTGTGTGTGGTGTGTATGTGTGTGTGGTTTCAGAGGGGTACCCCTCCTACTGACAGGTCCTGCCCTGAGGCACTCACCAGTTGGCCTGGAGAGAGCCAAGCCCAATTAGCTCTGTAGTAGCCTTACTACAGGCTTCTGGGCATTCACTTGTAATCCTCCATCCTGCTGCTGAAATACAAGCAGACTGGGCTGCTCCTTGCCTGCAAGTCTTCATGTCTTCCTGCGTGCCCCTCTGCTTTTGGGTCAGAATCAGAGCTTGGAAGGCCTCAAAGGTCCTGCTGCCTGGCCTGTCACTTCAGCCTCACCTAGAACTGTGCCCACTGCTGTCACTCTTCTCCACTTATGCTGGCCTTTAGGTCCTGCTGTCTGCCTTACTGCTTCCTTCCCCAGGGGCTGGCACATCTGCAGCGCTTTTCTTCCCCCAGCCAGCTCTTGGCTTCTACTCATCCCTCACACTCCACCTCCACCCAGCCTGATATTTCTTCTTTATATCATTGATGACAACTGTCTTCGTTCTCCAGGTACCAGCAGAAGGCTTCCAGTGTGACAGGCACCCTGTTATTTCCTAATGTGATTTTTGAATTAATTTCTGCCTTTCTTACTAGTCTGTAAGCTCTCTGAAGGCAAGATTCCTGTTTATACTCAATATTGAGTCCCCGTGGCACATAGTAGGCACTCAATAAAGTTCCCCTTTTGATTGAGTAGCTGAGTGAATTAAAGTACCAATGACACTTTGGAAAGTACTAAGACAGATGGTAAATTGTGGTTCTGCGAGTTCTGTTGAGGTCCCAGACTTCCCCAAAGGGTGAACTTTTACAGGGGACGGGCTGGTGGCGGCGGGGGTCGGGAGGGCGGGGAATGGAACAGAGGAAGGTGACAGGAAAGTATATACTTAAAGGGGGCCCAGCAGGTAATGATTTGAATTCTGGATTCCAAGGATGTGAGCTCATCAACTCATTAGCTGACTGAGTCCCCAAAGCTCCAGGAGACTAAATAGGTTGAAGAGAAACCCAACCTCACATCCACGGGGCGGGGTCTCTGGGCCTTTTCCGCTAGGTGTTCTCTCCTTATAGGATAGGTAAGCGGATCCCGGAAAGCGGACCTGCTCCCACCTGGACTCTCCCTTCTTTAGCGTCCTCCCACTGCCACGATCTCTGTTATGCCCGTCCAGTCCCTGCTCTCCCGGGCTCAGGTCTCCGGTGGTTTTGGCTTGCCGGGCGCCCGCCCTATCCCGGCCTCCTCCGCTCTGGTTCGGTCTTGGATCCGCCCGTCTCTCTGCTCTGGTCCCTCCCGCTTCCCAGAGACCCTCTCCAAGCCAGGTCCTCTAGGGTTCACCAGCGCCTGTGATTTCGCACCCCCCAGGTCCCGCACTTCCCCTTCTGCTTTAGCCCCGCCCCTGCGGTCAGATCCAGCGGGCTCCGCCCACCCGGCGTTCCCCACTGCTTGTTCTGGCCTGCGGCGCCCCCTGCCGGCCTCACGTGCGCTCTGCATTGCCCCTGCCGCTGGCCAGCCCGCCGCGCGCGGTTGTCTTGGAGAGGGACGCAAAGGCTCTGCCTCAACAGGCGGGTGGAAGCGGAAAAGACCTCTGATTCAGTCATCCCCAGGGTGAGCCCCAGAGTCTTGTATTGTCTTCCCGCCCCGACGAGGGTCCCAGAGGCACCAGCATGTCTGGCGAGTCGAGCGCGCCGGGAGGTTCACCCAGGACCCCTCGTCCTGGGACCCAAAAGACGTCCGGATCAGTGACCAAGAAAGGGGAGCGCTCGGTCAAGGAGAAGCCGCCGACCGTCCTGCCGCCGGTGGGCGAGGAGGAACCCAAAAACCCTGGTACGCTGGCGGCGGGGTTAGCGGCTCCGCGCATTCCACCCGCCACTCCTTGCTGGGTTAGCCACGCGGAGTTCCTGAATCTCGGCTTGGTAGATAGTTCAGTGGAACTTGATCTTATAGAACCCACTCTAGTTTGGGATGCTGACAAGTACAATAAAATGGTATAGCCGGCTCCTCGCAGCGACTGGGGAGGAAGGGGCCTGGGGCTGGAGGATTGCAAGTTCAAGGTCAGCCTCAAACAACTTAGAGTTGTTTTGTTGGTAAAACAAACAAAAAGCCGGGGATGTAGTTCGGTGGTAGAGAGCCACGGGGTTCAATCCCCAGTACCCCCTCACCGAAACAAAAATAATAATATTAAGTAGGGGTGTGACTCTTCTTGTTGCAAGTGATAGAACCCTAACCCGAACTAATTAAGCACAAAGGGGAATTTATTAGAAGGTTTCCTGATGCAAGTTTGACAGCTTTGCAGTCAGAGAGGGATTGCTGTCCCTGGGATGGAGGTAAAACAACTTGGGAAAGACTTTGATTGTCTAACCTTGTTAGGGCTGGTTGTGGGGTTTTCAGGGTGGGTTATGAGAGCTGGAGAAGGAGCATCTTCCGGAAAGGAACACAAGATAGGATAAGATGCCCTTGTTACATTAAACACACACACACGCACAATGGCTGCTGCATGGACAGTAGAGCAGAAGAGACAGAGAATAGCTCAAGGAGATGGGTTATGAGACAGCCCAGTCCAGGAACAGTGGTAGTTGGGGTAGGGCAGTGATGGTGGAGAGGGGTGGATGGGTTAGACTTCTCAAAGGTGGAAGTAATAATTTGTTGAAGGACTGGACAGGGTGGGGAGTTAGGAACACAGCAACAATCATTCTCAGGTTTCTGGGCTGGGAGCTGGGTGAGCGGAGGTGCCATTCATGGAGAAGGGAAAGCTGGAAGGAGGGACATGCAAACGAGGGCCTCCAAGGGGTGAAGTCAGGTGGGCAGCTGCACCTGTGGGTCTGCAGTGCCCAAGAGAGTTCAGAGTGGAGAAGTGTCTCTGGGAGCTGCTAATGTTCTGGCATGTTTAAGCCATGGGAAGTGAGAGAGATACTCTGGAGAAGAAGGAGGGAGTATAACTAGAGAGGAGTCAGGACCCAGACTTAGAGGTGGTGGAGAAGGAGGAGCTGGTGTGGGATCCTGAACAACTTTGATCCAGAGGTATGAGAGCATGGGGACCCTGGCTAGAGCAACAAGCAGGTCATGGTCGTTTTAGCAGGCACCATGGTGTGCTGTGGCAAGGGTAGACATGGGGCTGAAATGGGGTAGGGAGTGATGGCTGATATAGGTATATAGGTTTAGAGAAAATCTTAGCCAATAGCTTCTGTTTTTCAAGAAGCTGTGAGGCAAAGTCCTTGGTGAGCCTGAAGAAGAGGTGTGGGAGGGGAGGAGGGGAGGAGGGGAGGAGAGGCGGAGCTACCACCATTGTCTAGTGGGGAACAATTGACTAAAGTGCATAGGGCACAGAACATTTCTACCACTGCATGATTATTTTTCCCCCCTTTTGGGTGGGGGTGCCAGGGATTAAACCTAAGGTTTTGTCACATAGTAGGCAAGCAAGCTCTCTTACATGCCCAGCCCTGTCGCATGAAATTCTATGGAAGAGTCTATGCAACCAGAATCTCTGGGGATGGGATCCAGGATTCCCAGTGACTTGTAAAAACATTAAAGTTTGAAGATCTCTGTTCTTGAGAAGGAGGATGTGAATGAAGTAAGGAAGTTTGAGGGGTGCTCCCAGAACAGGGTTCAGCCTGGGTAGGAAGAGAGGACTGCAGGAGTACGCTTAGGATGGGGTCACCCCCGCTGACCTTTGCCTTCTCTTATGCATTTGGTCCACTGGGCTGACATTTCCTGTGCCTGGGGAAAAATGTGTTTCTCACAACCCTCCCTATTGAACCCAGGAGTCTCAAACTTCTCTGTGTCTTGCCAACACACCCTGGGGGTGGGCTACTTACTGTTCAGCCATAGGAGTCCCTCCAGGGCACCTTCCACACCCTTTGTCTCCCTTCGGTGAACTCCAGCTTTCCTACTGCTTCCTTTCTACTGCTTTCAGCACTGGTCTTTACAACAGGGCTTACATTTTTTAAACAACTGTAAAGATGTGATCCCAGGCAGGGCTTGGTGGCACACACCTCTTATACCAGCTTCTAGTCAGGCTGAGGCAGCAGGATGGAAAGTCACAGTTCCTGAAGGGAAGGGAGACAGGGGTGGAGCCTGGGATGCATGCGGACACCCTGTGAAAGGTGGAGCATCACTCTTCCAGGGAGTGGAAGCGCCTGGAACCAGAGGGTGAGTGGAAGGAACCAGCACAAAAAAGGCGTCAGGAGCCTGAGGTGGCAGCACAGGCCTGTAATCTTAGAGACTCAGGAGGCTGAGGCAGGAGGATAGCAAGTTAAAAGCCAGCCTCAGCAATTTAGCGAAGCCCTAAGCAACTGAGCGAGACCCTGTCTTTACACAAAATGTAAAAAGGGATGGGGATATGGCTTAATGGTTAAGTGCCCCTGGGTTAAAAAAAAAAGTGGTCTCTGAGGGGCGCTACCCGGAGGCCCGAGAGCGTGGGAGGCCTGGAGGGCGCCATGGCTCTCTGCTGCCCTCTGGCGGTGTGGGGGCGCTAAAGTCTATGGGCGGGGCTCTCGCCTTCTCGCAGAGGAGTACCAGTGTACTGGGGTCCTGGAGACTGACTTCGCCGAGCTCTGCACGAGACTGGGCTATACAGACTTCCCCAAGGTTGTCACCCGGCCCCGCCCCCACCCGATCTTCGTCTCCTCGGCCTCCATGTCAGAAAAACCCACCCCAGGTGAGTGACTGTGGAGCCCTGAGGTACCTGCCAGGGCTGTGGTCCATCCGTGGCCTCCCATGGTACCGAATGGCGCGGACTCAGGTGGTATGTGTGTATGTGCACGCGAAGGTCTGAGATTCTGGCGCGCGGTGGGGAGAGGCGGGCTGTCTCCTGTCTTCCAAGTCCCAGCACGGATTGGCCTGGCAGAGAAACTGCGCGCTCGGGCCAGTGCTGCGCTCCACTCCCTCCGGTTCAGGGGCGGGTCTCCGGACCTCCGGGTGTTGGTTCTGTCACCTTCCTTCTCACACCTGCCTTCTAGATGATCAGCGACTGTCGGCGTCCTGTAGCCTCAACAGCCTGGAGAGCAAGTACGTGTTCTTCCGGCCTACTATCCAGGTGGAGCTGGAGCAGGACGACAGCAAGGCGGTGAAGGAAATCTACATCCGCGGTGAGCCCCGGGTCCGCTGCTCCCTGGCGACCCCTGCCCTCCCAGGCCTGAGGCACCTCCTCCTCTCCCTTGCAGGTTGGAGGGTTGAGGATCGGATTCTTGGTATCTTCTCCAAATGTCTGCCCTCCCTCAGCCAGCTGCAGGCCATCAAGTGAGCGCGCTGGGGGCATGGGTGACCGGCCCTATCGGGACTGGGGCTCCTGATGGCTTGAAAGAGAGAGGAGAAAGGGTGCTAAAGTTCCCAGGGACTGTAGGAAATTGGGAGGGGGACGTCTACAAGGATGGGCCTGCTTGGGAGGACTGTGGGTAGGGGTTTCAGCAGGTTAACTCCAGCTGCTTCTGTGCTTCCTGCCAACTCCAGCTTTTGGAAGGTGGGGCTGACGGATAAGACCCTGACCACCTTCATCGCCCTCCTGCCTCTCTGTTCATCCACACTCAGGTCAGCACAGGGGAGAGGCCGCCAATGCCTGGGGACTCTGGTTGGGCGGACCACCAGAAGGGGGGCAGTTTGGGTGTAGAAGTGATGAGTCCCAGCTCTGGTAGGCCTGGTTGACATCCAGTGGAAACAGGCTCTGTCCGTGTGTGTTAGACCATGAAACTCTCCATGGACAAGAAGCAGTCCTGGTTTCAGCCTACACCAGTATCCAAACAGCCCAAACTTTGGGCTTCATCCCCTATCTGCCAGTCCTGCTACCACCTAACCCTTCCAAGTCATCTCCCTTGTTCCCTAGCCCAGTATGGGGGGTAGTAATACAGTGTTTATCCTGTAGAAACTTGAAGCCAGGGAAGGAGGAATAAATACTGCAGGGCAGTGTAGGGACTGTGGAGGTGGAGGAATGGTTGGAGGTGGCAGGAAGGAGTCCCACTCCACCTCATAAGTGGGGGCAGGAAGATGTGGAAGGCTGCTTGGGGAGGAGATACTGAGCTGAACCCTGGAGGCCTAGGTGCAGGTCAGGCTTTAGGAAAGGACATTCTTGCACAGGAAGGATCAGGAGTGAGGATGGGGTGGTGTGGGGGTGAGGGTGTTGTGAGCTAGTGTAATTCCAGGTGTGGTTTGGTGTACAAAGGAGAGATCTGACTCTGATGCTGGCCCCTTCTCGAAGCTTCCACAGCACCCTGGACTTTTTCTGATTCCAGACCATTTCCCTCAGTGCTACACATAGGGGCTTGCCTGACTTCCTCTTGGGGATGGCATGGATGTTCCTGTTGAGAACCCGGACTATGTCTTCTTTAAAAAAAATTTTTTTTTTAAAAGAATATTTTAGTTGTAGATGGACACAATAACCTTATTTTATTTTATTTTATTTTTTTAGTTTTATGTGGTGCTGAGGATTGAACCTAGTGCCTCACACTTACCTGGCACTTACACAACCACAACCCCAGCTCCTGGACTGTATCTTCTTTAGCGGGCTTCCCAGCAGTCTTTGTGTAGTACATCATGAAATACACATTTTAGCCGGGCTGAGGATGTGGTTCAGTGGTTAAGTGCCCCTGAGTTCAATTCCCAATGCAAAAGCAAACGAACACAAACACACACACACACACACACACACACACACACACACACACATTTTATTCTATCATGGAAACTAGAAACACTTTAGCTGGCAGAGAAAGAACCATAGGAATTCATTATGAAAGGATAATTCATACCAGCACAAAAATAATTAAAAATGAATTCAGTTTATTTGAAAAGACACTTATTTGGAATGTCTTTACTAGAACACTGAGCAAAAATTACAGATCATGGTCAGGCATGGTGGTGCATGCCTACAATCCCAGTGAATCAAGAGGCTGAGGCAGGAGAATCACAAGTTTGAGGTCAATCTGGGCAACTTAGGGAGACCCTATCTCAAAAAAAAATTTTGTTTTTTTTTTAACGCCCAGGGATGTAGCTCAGTGGCAGAGCATCCTTGGGTTCAATCCTCAGTATTAAGGGCGGAGGGGAAATACCGATGCTGGAAGAAAATGCTTAACTAGAGAAATTTCTAGTTGTTGATTCAATTTTTTGTGTGACTTAGGAAAAAGACCTCTGTTTTCTGAAAAGCTATTACCCTGTGTAGGGATCATGTAATTTTGTTATTATTGTGTAACAAAGTAACCCTCAAATTTAGTGGCTTAAAATCATAAACATTTATTATCTTAATTTCTGTGAGGTCATCTTGGGGTGGATTAGCTGGGTGCTTCTGGCTCAAGGTCTGTCTTGAGAAGGCAGTGAAGCTGTTGACTGAGTTGTGGTCATTTTAAGGTGAGATGGGCAGAGATTCTGCTTTCAAGCTCATTCGTGTGACTGATTTCAGTGGGGCCTCTCCAGAGGCCCACTGAGTGTCCTTATGAGAGGGCAGTTGTTGAGAGTACCAGAGAGCATCCAAGATGGAAGCCACAGTCTTTGTCACCTAAACTCAGAAGTGACATACCATCTCTTCTGTCATATTTGGTGTATTGTAAGGAATTCACTGGGTCTAGTCATACAAAAGGGGAGAGTATTACACAGGGCCTGAAAATCAGGAAATGAGGATTTTTGAAGGCCATCTTGGAGAAGACCTTACCACAGGCCAACTTTGGGGTTTCACATGGCCACCTTCCTGGGTTTTTAGTATGGAGGAATTATCACATATATTTTCTAAACTGGGGGCTGTTGCTCCCCAGAGATCCAAACTTCCTCTCCATCCCCTTCCTTACCTGGTATCAACAGTAACTACTGGTTCTTAGATCTCTCCCACCCTCAGGAAAGTGTCTCTGGAGGGAAATCCACTGCCAAAGCAGTCATATCACAAGCTCATGGCACCGGACAGCACGTGAGGTTCCTTGCCCCATCCACGACCCCTACTTCCTGTCCCTCATTCCAAGTCATCTTTAGCCCTCACCTTTCCTTGTCTTTCCAGCGTATCCCCAGGGGTCCCCAATTCCTGCTCCTTTGCCTTCAGACTAGACCCCCCCCCCCCATTTCCTGAGAGCACTTAGTGGTACCGGGTGTTTCCAGCGACCCTCATTCTCCTTCCCGCTGGCCCAGGATAGCTCACCTGTCTCTGCGGAACAACAACATTGACGATCACGGAGCACAGCTCCTGGGCCAGGCGCTGTCCACGCTGCACAGCTGCAACAGGACCCTCGTCTCACTGAACCTGGGCTTCAACCACATCGGGGACGAGGGCGCGGGCTACATCGCAGACGTGCGTATGCTATGGTGCAGGGCCTGCAGGAGCAGGGCTGCCCCGCCCACGCTCACGCGCCCTCCCACCTTCGCAGGGGCTCCGTCTGAACCGCTCCTTGCTCTGGCTCTCCCTGGCTCACAACCGCATCCAGGACAAAGGCGCCCTGAAGCTGGCCGAGGTGGGTTTTTCGGTCGGTCGGGGCAGGGGAGGTGGACCCAATTACCCCCAGAGGCCAGTGTCTGACGGTGCCGGCCTTGTCCCAGGTCCTGCGCCCCTTCGAGCTGACACACACGGAGGTGGTGGAGCGCCGGCGCCTCCTGCTGGAGAAAGGGTCGCAGGAGCGGTCGCGGTCGGTGAGGAGCCAGCCACCCTGCCCGCTTACCAGTTGGAAGCATTTCTAATCTCAGTCCTCCCTCCCTTTATTGTGACTTTCTCTCAGATGCACAGATCTAGATGCACAGATCTAACGAGTGTGTGCCAAGCCTCTGCTTGTGGGGCTCGAACTGAAGGATTCTCTATGGGCAGTATGTAATGGTTGAAGGGATACTAGATTTGACTGCCTGGGACTTGAAATCTAGCTCATCCACATACCAGCTTGTGACCCTGGACATGTTACTTAACCTCTATGCCTGTATTCTCATCTGTAAATGGATCTACTTGCTAGCATTGAGAGGAGTAAATGAGCTAGTTCATGTAAGGCATTTAGAAGAGAACCTGGTACTTAGCTCAATAAATCTAGGATAAATTCCTCACTCAATATGAGAGCCCCGATCTTGATCCCCAGTTCATCCACACCCATACCTTTGCTGTTTTTCACCAACAGTTCCTTAACCCAGAGGAAAGAGCATCATAGGAATTGTTCTAGCATTTAGGCAGAGAGATGGGTGGTGGGGTGCTATCAGCCTGACCACTACCCACGTATAGGCTTCTTATCCGTTCCCCCATCAACTGGGGGCTCCAGTGGCTTCCTTTGCCCCTTCCCATTTGTGAACATAGCCCTCCTCCTCTCGACATGGGGACTTCAAAATGGATCGGGACAAGTCTCAGATGCTGGGGATGAGCACGGCTGCACTGGCGGACAAGCCAGACAAGATGCAGACAATGAAAGCCCCAAAGGGCCTGAGCAAGAAAAAGGAGAAGCCAGGGGTAGGTGTGCCTGGGAAAAGAAAGCCTGAGGTGGTGGCAGGGTAGGAACATTGGTGATGTACAGAAGGGGTGGAAGGAAGAAGGCCTAGTGAGCCTTTCAAGGTCCACCCACCTGCTGCCCATCCCTCTGGGAGGTGGGACTTTTGGTTCTCTTCTGGATGCTCTACAGGAAGTGGTCAAGAAGGAGGAGAAGTCAGGGTCTGGACAGTCGCCCACACAAGGAACCCCTAAGAAAGAAGACACTGCAAAGTCAAGCAAGGGGAGTAAGTGTGAACAGTTCTCTCAGGCACCTTCCCTGTGTGGAGGGAGAGCATTGGGCAGGATGCAGGAGACTCTTCTTGGCCTGGATATGTCTGCCAGGAATTGGTCTCGCCTCTCTCCCCCTCTCTTCTTTAGTTATTATAGCGAGATGATGTGGAAGGCCCCCTGGGCCCAGACATCATGACCCACCACCTTCCACAGCTTATTTCCTGGGGGAGGACCTGTCCTAAGAATAGGAATCCACCTATCTAACTAGGGTCTCCTTCCAGCTGTCTCGATTGCACCCAGGTTCAAAGTTCTCATAGTTTGCCTTACTTAGCCCATTCTTTCTGGGGAGCATGGGTGGTAGCAGAGGTCTGCTTTGTGCATCGTGGCTCCTCTTCTGGCCCAGAGGTAACCATCCCTGAGCAGAAGCAAAGCAAGGGAAAAGGGACCAAGATGGGGAGCAAAGAGAAGCGCAGCATCCTTCTGGAGTCTGAGGTAAGCTGTCGGAGTAGCAGAGGTGGGGCCCAGGTTTACCTAGGAGGTTCCACCCCCAGCTCCTTCTGGAATGTGGTCTCTAGCCCTGAGTTGTGGCAACAGCCACTTTCTCCTCAAATTTGGTCCTCTACTCCCTTTTCTACCACGCCCCAAATCTCCAGTCCAATCTGGGCCTGCTCTGGGAATAATGGAGCTCCGTGCTTCCCTCTCCCCTCCCAACTTGGGCACTACCTTTCCTTGTCTGGTAGTAGCCCATACTTTGGATCTGTTGTCCCAACAGAGGCTGCTTCCCTAAAGGGAAACCAGTTCATCACCATCACCTCTACCATTTGCTTGCATGCTTGTATAAGGAACAAAGTGTGTTGTCTTTTGTCCCTCTCAGCAGCTCCCAAGGGCACTTTTTAGTCACGACACCGCCACACCCCGCCTCCTGCAGGGCTCCTCCTTCAGACTTCTCTTTTACACCTGGATCTTTCCTCTCAACTTGGGCCAATCTGCTCCTTGCTTCAGAAGCTTCATGGGCTGCCAACTTTATCCCTCCCAGTTCTTCATCCTGCCAGCTGCGCGAGGGTCTCGTCTCCTCCATCAGACACTCCCAACCCTGTTATGTACTCCCAAGGCAGGAAAGGACCCAGTCCCCTTTTAGGATTCTCCCCTGGCACCCAAGACAAGCTCTTACAGAAGAGGAAGTGAGAAGGAGGAAGGGGTGGGTGCCTTTTAATCCCCACTTTGGTTTCTGCCTGTCTTGGGTTGGCTATTTCTCACCAGGTCCTTTGCAGTTTTTCATTTTATCTTCAGTGTCATCCTGCTCCAGCCTGTTTTCCTCATTGCTGTAGGTGTTAAAAAATACTTAGTAAAACCCAAACACCATGTGTGGTTTTATCCTGTGGACCCTTTGCACCCATCATGTTCCTTGCCTGGAACATCTTTCCCTGTCTTCTCCATCTGAGGATATCTATAAACCTTCACACTTCAGCTCACCAGTCACCTCTTGCAGGTGGCCATTCCTGGTCTCTCAGACTTGTCTAAATGTTCCTCCTCTGGGCTCCCACAGCACTCCAAGCTTACCTGTGTCAGGTGCCACGCTATACTGCATTCCCATTTCACTCTCTGGCTCCTGATACCACGGGGGGTATGGGCTTATTTCTTTGCGTCCCCAACACCAAGGACAGAGCCTGGACTCTAGCTGGCACTCAAAACATGTATGTTGAATGCATGAATGAATGAATGGCCTGTTGACCAGCTCCCCTCTCCTCTGCTGCAATTAGTATTCTACTTTAGCAGCTGGTTGCTGAAACTACTGAGATGATCAACCCTCTCCTGGAGCCCGTCGAGCACCGGGATGGGAAGGTTTTCATGCCTGGGAACAAGGTCCTTTTGCACCTCAACCTCCTCCGTATGTTTCCCAACCTCCCTGTTGTGCCATGGGTTTGGCTACCTGGGTGCCCACTGCGACTGCATGGGGGTGCACTTGCTTCTCTCATAGCTGGGCATCACGTCTTGCATGGGCCAGGGGTGAGGGGAAGTTCTGGGTCAGGGAGGAGGCTGAGGATATTGAGAGGCAGATGGAGGGAAGCAGGTGCAAAGGGTGTAGGGAATTCAGACAAGGAGTAAAGGAGGGCTGGGTTCCGGGAAAGGTGATCTCAGGCTGGTGAGTCTGGGAATGGGGAGTGAAGGAGCCTCGCTGAGGAGGGTGGTGGTGTAAGAGGCACAGTCTGTGCCTTCCACTAGGAAACCGCATCACAGAGGTGGGGCTGGAGGCCTTCCTCACTGCAGTGCAGTACCAGGTGCAGTTCAAGTCGAAGGGCGTGTCCAAGGGTCCAGTGGGGCTGCTGTGGCTGTCTCTGGCGGTGAGTCCCTATCCCTGTCTTGTGCCATTGCTGTAGGCAGCTTCTCCCTTCTGATTCCCGATTCCAAGAAAGGTCTGCAGTCCTGATTCTTTTTTTTTTTTTTTTTAATTACAACATAACTTCTGTTCCTCCTTTTCTATCCCCTTTGGTACTGGGGATTGAACCCAGAGATATTTTACCACTGGGCTATACCCCCAGTCCTGAGAATTAATTAGTCCCAGAGGACTAATTTTCATTCCTGTCAGCTGCCACCCTTCCTTTTCCTCTTCTAGAAAAACTGCTTTGACCCACAATGTCCCATGTACACCACGATCCAGGAGCTGATGCTGCCAAGGGACCCCATCAAGACCAAGCTCAGAGAGGAAGAGGCCATGGCTTTCCCTATCTAGCCCCCTTCCGCCATCTTCTCTGAGACTGAGGTGCCACAGAAGCACCTCCTGGTCCCGTGTGGACTAACCTCTCCAGGGGAGATATTAGATCAATAACAAAATCTATTGCTGTACTTTTGAGATCTTAAACTTTGTTCTAGAAATATTTAGAACATTTGAACTCTGAGAGTCTGTTCATGTTACAAGGCCAGAAATGGCAGAATAGTGATGGTCTGGGTCACTCTGCAGTTCTGCTAGGAATATCTTAGTCCCTCTGACATCAGCCAGCCAAGGGAGTCACTCCTCTGCCTCCTGTGGGCTAGGTTTTACAAATCTAAGCAAACCACTCCCTCTGCCACATTCCCCAGAAGAGATGTACTTTGCTAGGGATTGCATTCAGCCTTTGGTCCCGCAGGCAAAGACTTGCGCTTGGTTACTGACATGTACAAACTGTGGAAAAGGGAGGAGTAGATAGGTAGGGTAGAGGACCTCAGCATGGCCAGTCCCCTAGCATATTCCCTTCTGTTTTTCCTACCTGACTGGCCCAGGTGTTTGGTTTGGAAGAGACCGGAGCACAGCTTAAGAAAATGCAAAGTCATGGCAAGCTACTTGGGACAGATTGCGGAGTATATTAACACTTATATAGTAAAGGCATTAAGCATGATAGTCAGCAACTGAAATCAGAGACATCCAGATAGCATTGAGGGTCCTGAAGTGGCCCAGCACTGCCCGAGTGCTAACTCCACTGAAAATAAACATGCCTACAACACAGGACTGGTTTCGGGGAGCCCACTTCCAATCTACATGGAGTCTTCAGAGAAGGTGCAGAGGTACCAGTCTCCCTCACCTGAGCAGACTGCACCTGCTCCACATCCCCTCAGCCTCTACTTCCCTCACTACTTTGCCTCTGTTTACCCCAAACTGCCCTGTCCTGCCTAGTGTGTGGCCTTTGCTCTCACAGGCCCCTGGCCTGTGAGCACTTACAGCCCTCATGGTCTGTTGGCCTCCAATGCTCTGAATGAACCCAGGGGTGCTCTATCACTGAGCTCCATACTTTATTTTCTTATTTTGAGACAGGGTTTAAGTTTGCCCAGGCTGGCCTTGATCCTCCTGCTTCAGTCTCTCAAGTTGCTGGGATTCCAGGTGTGAGCTACAGTGCCCAGCTGCGTTTAGCATGTTTTTGCATTTTTTGGTGTGGGGTGTATAACTTAGCTTGCCCAGTCCCTGTTCAGGGAATAGGCACCTGAAGCTCTGGGAGAGAACATGGCAAGACCTGGATCTGGAGGTATGGTATCAGGGGCTTCCTACAGTTCCCTCTACCCAACCCTGACCAGTCTCACAGGGAACCTTTTAGGGGTAGTACTTTGAAGAATCACACACACCACGATTGAAGAATATTTAACTTTTCTTAAAAAAAAAAAAATCTTAACCATGAAAGGAAGAAAATAAGAGTATACATTATCTTAACAGCAAAACAGTCATTTCCATATCTATATTTTATATATTATATATATATTTATATATATATATATATATGTATATATACACCTAGCACAGTGTGTATATTCTGTTCAGTGGGATGTGGAGTGAGGACATGGGCCAATGCTGCAGTGGCTCCTGGGATGGTCCTGGATTAATTCAGGGACTCCAGCATTCAAATCCCCAGCCCTCCTCCTGGGGTCCATTTTCAGCTCCGTACCTGCTACACGGGTTTTCTATAGGGGCAGACTGGGGAAGGGGGGACACAGGTAGGGGAAGAAGTTCCCCACAGCCCTGTCTCCTGACCAGGATGAGGATGAGTTGTAGGAAGAAGGGGTAGCTCAGCACCAGGCCAGAGGAGGGGCTCTGGAGCTAGGTAGGGCTGGAGCCGGGGGAGACCTTCTTGTCCTCAGAGGACAGTGGTCTGGTTTAGCTCTGTTTTCAGGCCCTGACCCTGGAGCTGGGTTGCTAACCAGAGATGCCAGTGAAGCCCCTCTAACCTCAGCAGTCCCTCTGTAACCACTTCCAGCCCTCCGGGGACAGAAACAAAAAAGGTCAAGTTATTTACAATAGCAAAGATGCACATACAATACATACATATTTATAAGAAACCAAAGTGACAAAGAGGAGGGGTAGGCACCCTGCTTGCTGGGGCCTGTGGAGAGGGGAGGGAGAAAGTGCATTAACACAGCAGCCTCCTCCCCTCCTCTTGTGCACCCATACTCTGAGAGGGGGCAGACCATCATGAATGGGGCCTTTCAGAAGCAGTCAGCATGCTCAGGAGACAAAGGCCTCGGAGGGAAGGGCTAAAGGGAGGGGGAAAAGACACTGAAACTTGACTCCATTCTGAGCAGACCAAGCAACATGCGGGTCTCCCCCTAGGCCTTGGCTGTATCTGTTTCCCCAAGGGCCTCTTCCACAGGAGGAGGTTTGGATGGTTACAGTCCAGGTGACGTGTCTGTGGTGCTGTCTTCCAGGGGGGCATCAGAGCCTGTGGAAGGATGGTAAGAGTGAAGAGCTGGCCAGGTCTGAGGTGGCCACCCCTATGCTTTGTCTAGAAATTCCTCAGGTTCAATCTTCTGTGCCATCCAACTCTAACAAAGCTCTCTTCTCCAGAAACTTTCGCTTCTTGTTAGGCCTTTGTCATGCCCAAAGCCTCTAGATCGTGCCTGTATGTGCTTTGCTTTCCTGAGTTAGGATGTGTGCCTCTGGCCTATCTAATCTGGCTCTGAACCATCTAGTAAGAACAGGTGGTGAATCACATCTATAGCGTAAGGAAAAATGGCTTCAGTTCTGGTTCCCATCTTTACGGGAACGTCTGTGGGCTTCTCTAAAAAGACCCCTTTCTGGGCTGGAGATATTAGCTCAGCTGGTAGAGTGCTTGCCTTGCAAGCATCAAAGCCCTCGGTTCAATTCCCAGCACCGCCAAGGGAAAACAAAACAAAACAAAACAACAACAACAACAAAAAAAACCCTTTCTGAAATACAGAGAATGAGTTAGTAATACTGGAAGGAAAACAGATCCTTGGAACCAACTTTCACACTCCTTGGCCATTTCCTCCTGAGTTGGTGGACACCTCCCTCATGGCAGACATGAAGTAGGAATTGGTTTCACTCACTCACCATCCTCAGGGCAGGACCCTGGTTCATGGCTGTTCTGGGAGTCAGAGGCCAGGGCTTCCTTGGCTGGAGGTGAGAGGGAGCTGTCTGTCCACCTGGCTGCCTCTATGTGGAAACTGCCCACAGGTGTGGTGCCACCAGATGATTCTCCCCCAAGGGACTTCAGTAGCTCTCTGTGGGCCAGTTCCATGTCCTGGAAGAGTTAGAGGGGTGAGGTCTGTTAGAGTCCTTCTGTTCATAAGGCCACTGGGGGAAGGGATCATATTCTCTGAACCATGTTGGGCCCTGGGGATGAGACTGTGATTTAAGGATGTGGCTGGGTGGATTGAGGCCAGGGCAGGTCTAGGGCTTCCAAGACACAGACCTCATTCCTAGGGAATGGTCCTGGGTGATAGATGAGGCCTCTAGGGACCCAAGCCCCACGACCCTCACCTTAAGCCTGTTGAGCTTGTGGGTGAGCTGCTCAATGGTACGGAAGATCCTGCCCACGTCCCTGAGGGCCAGGCTCGGAGGAGAGTGGCTAAAGCGTCCTTGATCTCTACTGCTTCCCCGCAGCTGGGGCTGAGGCTCTGTCTGCCAGCCAGGGAGGCTACCAGGCTGGGATGGGCTTGTGGGTGCCCCAGAAGAGTCAGTGCTGGAGTCCAGAGGTCCTGCTGGCATGCTGACATAAAAACAGTTCCCTGTTCCCATAGCAAGAGAAAGAGATTAGGAGGCAGACACACACATCTAATCTACCCTCCCACTCCCTGGTTGTCCCCCATGCTGACAGGCAGAATGTGGCCCCCACACTGCCTATAAAAACCCTGCTCTCTAGATGGTGATTTTGCTCAGGCTGGCCACAAACCAAGAGGAAGAGCTCAGTAGTGAAATGAAGGGAGAAGGGGCAAGGCTACAGAATTTCATTCCCTTGAAGAAAGGGGAGGATGTTGGGCTGGTTTTAGATTCTTTTGAAAGGGAGTAGGCAGGACTCTCTTTCACCCTGTCTCAGTTTAAGTTCTATGGATGAACTTCAACATTGCCCCTGTCCCACACCTCATCCTCTGGGCACCTCAACCTATCAGAGGTCAGAGGCAGACAGAGGAAGGTGACAGAGGGTCCCTGAAAGGCAGCAGCAAGGGTAAGCACTGAAGAACCTGGGAGGATGAGTAGCCTGTTCCCATAGTGGCATGCAGTGTGGCTAGGTGGGACTGCTTAGAATGCCAGGGCTCTTGGCACTGGTCAGACTTCCTGCCTTGTATCCCAAAAGCACAGGCACATAGCCCATGCTCTGAAAGGGGCTTAGACAGTTCTTTTTTTTAGGCTCTCTCTTCACATTCTTTTTTTTCTTTTTTTTTAATTGTAAACAAATGGGATACATGTTGTTTCTCTGTTTGTAGACAGCTCTTAATGAGTAGTTTCAGAAAGCTGGAGTAGACTTGACAGTGTGGAGTCTACTCCTTGTTTTTGGGCCCACATGCTGCTACCCACCCAGTCCAGACAGAGTGAGTATGTACGTGCTGTGTGTGTTACACAGGGGTCTGATACCCAAGGCCCAGCTCTGAAAGCAGTCCCCTGCTCTAGCCCTGGCCTGGCTGTGGCTCAAGGAGAAGGTGATTACCCATAGCCTTTGATCCGCCTTCCACTTCAGGTGGCTCAGGCTCGGACTGGCCACTCTCTGGTAGTGCAGGGACAACTTTGCTGCCTGCCACCTCAGCTGCAGCGCCAGCGCCACCACCACCACCACCACCACCGGGGACAGGAAAGACCAAAGGCAAGAAAAGGGAAGGGAGAGAGCAGAAGGAGAGGGAAAAAGTAGTGGGGGTGGCAGAAAACAAGAGAAAGGGAAGAACAAAGTGAACATAAGATCATACACAACCATGTCCCAGGAAGTTGTGGAGAACTTTCCACCACTTCACCAAAAGAAAGAAGGAAGGTCAGTTCCCAGAAACCCAGGAGAGGCAGACCTTGGGCAGATGGAGCAGGAGGCAGGGCTGGCATGAAGGGCAGATGGGAAGGCCCGTGGGCTGCAGGCCTCACTTTGTCTTTCCTGCCACATTCCTTAGTTCAGCCTTCTCTCTTCTGCACCTGGCTCTGTGCAGCCAGTGCTACCCTCCCTTGGCCTGACAAAACTGGCCTCGGCTTCTCTGCAGCTAGCCTTGTCCCAAAGCTGTTCATGGGGTGCCCTCCCTACCACCTTGTTCACTTGGTTATAGTTCCCTGCTCTCCAAGGTCTTCCCAGCTTGTTCTGAAGTCCCTCTGCTCCTAGCTGCCATCTTTGTTCTCACCACTGCTATCTGGAATGAGTGGTTGGCTGCAAAAGCATCTGCCCTTGTCTTTCTGAGTCTAAGGCTCTTGGAAAGAAGAGTCATTATCTTTTCCTTAGGACCAGAAGGTGGGTGAAGAACAGAAACTTTTACTGGCAGTTGATTTGTGCCAGGCAGTAGGATTAGAATGGAGTTCAGAGATGACTGGAATTTTGTCTAAGGTCATACAGACATTAAGTGGTAGAGCTAGTGCTTTGGACCTGGGCTGTCCAACTCCAAAGCCTTTACATTCTTTCATGTCTCCTCCCCCAGGGCCCATGCCAGTTTCTGATTACACAGCACCCAGGGTAACAATAGGGAAAGGAAACAGCTGTATGCAAGACTTGCCACTTCCCTAGCAAAAATGGGTGTCTGTCTCCCATGGACACACTGATGTATTTTACCTTTTCTTACAACTTTGTAACTTCCTGCTGCCTGTGTGCCTGAAGCCTCTTCAGGTGGATTCCTATCCAGCTCAGGAGACTCCCAGATGCCAGAGTTTCTGGTCCTTGGGGGCAGGTGTGCCAGAGAATAGAGCACTGTGTCTTTCTGCTCTGCCTGGGCTCCTTGTGGCCCTGGGAGCTGGGTACTGTCTCCATCATCTCCAGTAGGAGCCTGTCCTGGGGATCCTGGGTCCCAGGGATGAGAGGTGATGCTGATGACAGAAGGTGTAGGTGTCAGGTCATCTTCGGGCTCCACAACAGCTGGAGTGTCCACAGTGTGTCCTGGAAGCAGGCTCCACAGGATCAGGTGCCGCAGGTTTTCCACTGTCGGGAAAACAGGGCAATGTCTCCCCAGGCAGGGTCACACACCATGCCAGCGGGGCAAAGGGCAGAGGAGGCGTGGCATTGCTGCTCCCCTGTTTGGACACAGGCAACCTGCACAGCTGCAGGGTGAAGCTGATGACAGGGTCCTTAAGGTACTTACCATCTTCCAAGGCTGAATCAGCAAGTCCTTCTATGAACAGAGGGCCTGGGAGGGCCAGCTGGATGGGGTCCCTTTTCTCTCCATCCAGGGATGCAGGAAGGTGAGGCATGGCACCTGACTCTTCCTCCTCTGTACTACTCTCCTGCTCAGGATCCTCTGGTGGCCTGGGCTGCTTCCCCTGGACTCTCTGCTGGAGCCCAGTGCCTTTTGGATGAGAGGGTAATGTTAGGCAGAGTAAAGGAGAGGGAAAAGATGGAGTAAGCCCAACCAGTTGTGGATCCTAAGGGCTGGGCACACTGACTATTAAGTTCCACACAACTTTATGGAGCCCGTTCTATGGCTAGTCACTGTCCCCTGTTCTTGGCATACATCGGCAGACAAAACAAAGACTTCTTGCTAGGGTTGGGAACTTAAATTCTATTGGAGGGTCACAGAATAATTAAATAAATAAGTAAATTACATAGTTTGTTAGAAGGTGATACGTTCTATAGGAAAGAAGACAAAATACAGCCAGTACAGGGCTTACATCAGCAATATTACAGGTTAAATGGCACAGTCAGAGAAGGCATCACTAAGCTGCATGGAGGGGTAGGAGTTAGGAGGAACATTCTCAGCAGGAGGAAAGAGACAAGGGATCCAGACAGGGAACCAAGATTTATCTCCAAACCAAGATCCGTTGTTATTTCACATAAAAATTCTCAATAAGAAATTTGAGAACTGCCCAGCTCATCTCATCCCAATAATTATGCCTCAACCTTTTGAGCCCCTGCCACATCCCAGTGCTTCCTGTTCTCTACATTCAACTCGCTCTCTAGCAGCAATCCCTGGCTAAAGCACATGGGCTCTGGGACCTGATGACACGGCTCCTCTCTTCCTCTGCTACTAGCTCTGTCACCAGGGAGGGAAGGGGTCTGGGCAAGGGAGCTAGTGCACACTGTCTGCGGTCTGTTGGTCTGTCCACCTTCCTCTCCCAGACTCCTCCCTCCACCCTGGTTCTTCTCTATTCATTTTATCGAAACCTTATACTTTTGGCTCTGATGGACTCTCCCATCACCCCACAACCCCACCCAAACCATGCCTATGAAAAAATGACAGAGTTGGATTCCTACAAGACAATCCACAGGCCTTACCTCCAGTGAGTTCCTCGGGTTCTGGTTCACTATGAAACACTTCTGAATCATCCAGTATTATCCTAAGGGAAGAACCAGAGCAAGGTGAGATAAGATCACCTTCTAGCAATTCTAGCTCTGCCAGCTGAAGTCGGGATGTCATGAAATCCCACCCTGGACTCCCCAGTTAGAAGGGGCAGTGAAGGAGTAGGGTCTGAGAAGGGAGTTGCTGGGCTTCATCTCCTGCCTGTTCTAGACAGGTTGGCAACCTGGGCAGAGGATGGCCCAGCTCCTTTGGTGCCCCAATCTATATCCTGAATCCTACTCCAGGTACAGCCTCCATTACAGCCAGGTGAGAGGCTGTGGGGAGAGAGGCAGTGCTAGAAGGTAGAGAGGCAGGGCATGCTCTTCCATATCCTGGGGCTTGGGGCTGTATTTCCCTGTTAGCACTTCCTTGCTCAGACTGTCCACCCCAGGGTGAAGGGCTTAGAAGCAACAAGAAAAGACAGCTTGGAGTGATGGCACCAGCGCCTGGAGGGCTAAGCACTGCACCTGCTGGGGGCTGGGCCCTGGTGAGCTGGTTCCTGAGGGCCTGCGGGTGGGGGATGGATGGGTGTTGGGGCAGCTCCAGGGTGCCTGGTGGCGTTCCGCACAGCTTCTTCTAAGAGCTCCATCCATCTGTTGCTCGGCAGGAGAAGAGAGGACTGGTGATGAGAATAAGGCCAGGGGCATGCCTTGTCCCCTGCAGATCCCACTGCTCCAAAGCTTCAAAGCCCTCTCCACTCTCTGCCCCAGGGATCTGCTCCCTGGCAGACACCCACTTCCCTCCAGTCCTCAGTGGCTGTTCTCTTGGGTTTGTATGACTTGCAGTGATCAATTACTAGATATCAATCCTCTTTTAAGACCTATGCTAAGTACTCTATGTATACTTTCTCTCTCAAAATAACTAAGAGGTAGCATTATCCACATTCTACAGACAAAAACCCCAAGGTTGAGAAATGTCTGATTCAACCTGTCTCCCTCCACTGTGCCATGTCACCTCTGGCAGCCACTGTTTAGGGAGCAGGGCAAGTGGATAGCCTGGTGGGAGGAGGAGTTCAGAAGGACATGCCTGGTTACAGCATGGGGATGACGACTCCCTTACAACTTGTCTGTGCTTGTCCTGCCTCCTTCTTCCCTTCCCAGCTCCCCAATCCAGGGACTGCTGTGGGGCCCAGACCTGGCCACTGTCCACCATCCGCATACACACCACCCTGGTCCCTAGGGGATGGCGGTTACGTGGGACCCCTCAATCAATTCTCACGTGTTCTTGTCTGATGATGTCAATGCAACCAGCTCATAGATCTGAGGAGGGCCCAGTTCGGATGTGCAGATAATGAAGAAGGCCCGTTTATCTGTGTAAGGAAAGGAAGGTGGAAGGGTCTGTAATGGGGGAAAGGGAGATGGCAGATGTGACTGCATCTGGGCCAGGGTAACAGATGGTAGCATGAAAACTCTGATCCACAATATGGATGAGTAATGCAGCAAGAAATAGACCTGGGTCATCAAAACCACTTGGTACCCACTAATGAAGGTGACAGAAGCAATTCTGGGACCCTTAATGTTGTCTTTCATGGCTGCCCCCACTGACCTCCTGCTCCAATAATAGTGAGGGTTGACTTGTACAGTGTTTAGGGTTTATAAAACCTTTTCATAACCACCAGAACTTTATTTTTTGTTATTGGGGATTGAACCCAGGGGTTCTCTACCCAGTCCTTTTTATTTTGAGTCAGGGTCTCACTAAGTTGCTCAGGCCTCAAACTTGTGATCCTCCTGTCTCCGTCTTCCAAGTCACTGACGTTACAGGCATGTGTCACTGCTCTAGGCTCCATTAGCCTTTTGATCCTCTGGAGAGGTAGGGTAGGTATCATTCCTATGTTACAGATAAAGGTGAGCCCAGAGAATGTGGCTGTCTACTCCTGTTCCTAAGTCTTTCCTCATGTACACTGCATTCCTTGCTACTAGGTGCTGACCACTGGACTGGGCTGTGTGTTGAGGGTGCTTCATCTTCTGTAACCATGCTGTCCCAGGCACTCTTGCAGCAAGAGGACTTATCCTACTCTTCCTGCCTAACCCCACTCTCCCCAACCCTGCTGTGACATCCTCAGACCCCAGGACATTCATGTCCTGGCCAGACTGTCCTTGAGGGCTGACCACCCCTGCTCCAAGTTGTCCATCTTCACCCATCCTACCCCTCACTTGGCCCCATCTTGGGTCACTTCCTCATGCTTAGGCTGGGTCATGAGAGGAGGAAAGGAACATGAGTGAACAGGTAAGTTCTATAAGGCCCTAGATTGGCTCCACATCACCCAGTGCTGGCTGGACACCAGTAATAGTGATCATAACCCCAGAGCCCCAGGCTAGCTGGGACATCTTCTCACAGGTACCTGTAGCCACGGAGCGAATGAGCACAGCGTTGAGCTTGAGTACGGGGCTGAAGGTCTGCTTGCTGTCTGAGGAGCCCACGGCTGTCTTGCTGTGGCACTTAAGCAAAAGCCTCTCATCCTGTCTCTGCAGCAGCACTAGCAGGTCCTCCAGCAGCAGAACGTGGAGGTCTGGGGGTGGGGGCGTTGTGAGGCACATCCTGCTACCCACTCATTCCTCATCAGTTCAAGGGGATCACAGGCTCTTGGATAGCCATCACCAGGACCTAGGAGGCCCTGGGAGTCTGGTAACCCAATTCCCTTTCTCTTTGGTCACTCCCTTTTCATACTATGCCTAAGGATGCCCAAGCCACTACCCCAGTCATGTTGCAAGTGCCCCGCATGCTGGCTACCTTGCTGTGTATGTACATATATATGTATACATATATGTATTTGCATGCTGGGGATAGAACCCAAGGCCTCATGCACACTAGGCAAGTTCTCTACCACTGAGCCACAACCCCAGTCCCTCCCTACCCCTTTAGAGCAACAGGTTCCAGGGCTTATGCAACAGAGAGAGAAGCCCCACTACCACAGATCTCCTAGTCCCCAACCCCTGGCACATACCCAAAGTCTTATCCTTGCTAATCCTCCAGGTCAGGGGCCCCTCATGGATCATCTTCCTGGTTGTAAGATCCAGGCTCTGTTTAGGAGACACCATCACTCACTCAGTAAGTACTCAAGAACCTACTACATGGAAATTGTGCTAAGGTGATGGGAATCAGTGATGAAAAGGAAGCAGTTCTTGCTTTTTCAATCTCATGGGACACAAAGAGAAGTAAAAAGGTGTTTATGAAGTCATGTACTATTTGCTATCTGCAAGATAGACCAATGGCTCTGACTTGGGGCTCCCATTCAAACACTAACACATGCTAAGAGAGAACTGTCTGCTTCTCCTACCCTTCTCAGCTTTATTCCCTCCCAAATGATCTCTGCCTTTACTTCAAGTCCTACCCCAACCCCTGCTCTCTGGGGCTGAGTTCTAATACCTAGTCTTTACTTGGTGGGGCTCTCTGCCCCTGTCTATCTAGGGTTGGGTGACAAAGACAACAGGATGTGTCTTCCAAGTCTCCCTAGGCCTGACAAAGTTCTGCTCCTGAGGGTGCCCAAGAAATGAGCGTGTGAGGGGCTGACTGTGCTATAGCCTCTGCTTCCTACCTTGAACTCTGCTGCCAGAGGGTTGCTGGCCCTCTCCAAGGCAGTGGCATCTAGGCGTTTCTGATAGCCTTCTAATCGGTGCCGGTTCTCTGTCTGCTTCACTGCTTCATTCACAAACTTGAGAATCTCCCGGCACTTATCTCGAGCCCGGCAGAGCTTCTCATACTCAGGTGTGCCACCTACCCAAGAAGGGAGAGAGGTGGTAGTTAGGGGTTCCCGACTACCCAAAGACTGCACCATGGAGTCAGACCTCACCTGCCTACCCATGTCTGTGGTTGCTGGCTCGCCTCATACCAGCAGCCGGGGTTGAGGCAAACTGCCCTTGTCTAACCAGAGGACTTCATATGGCAAGAGTTAACTTTTACTGAGCCTCCTGGGGTTTCAGACACTGAGATGAAAACTAACTGGCTGTGGTCTAGCTTTACTCCTAGACCACAGCCAGCTCTGCTGTGAATAATGGCCAGGATTAAAAGGTTCTCAACGCCTCTCTATCCTGACACTCCAATGTGTGAAATCTGAGGGAGTGAATGATGCTTGGGATCTCAGGGACAATGACAGCAATGGTGGCAGACCCCCTTGGGCAAGAACGCATCTTTAGCCAGTCTTCTCCTCTAGGGTTGTTGTGCAAGATTACTTTTGTGTATTGCACAGAGGTGTCCAGCAGGGGTAAAGTTGGCCTCTGGTGTGAAGACCTATGATCATTCAAAGGAACCACAGTGCCCTCCAGGGTCTGACCGTGAGTCCACCCAGAAGCTGTACTGATCTGCACGAAGTCCCCATGCAGTTCAGTACTAGCAGTTTCTGCTACCGAGTGCCCTATATTTTCCAAAGCACATTTACAATCATTTTCTTCTTTGTCAAAACAGGACAATGACGAAGACATTTAAGACTACAAAAGTCCAGTGACTTGGCTAAGGTTACATAGCAATATCAGAGTGAGGATCTGGGAGGCCTGCTGCTGACCAGCACAGCTCTTCCAAACACATACCTTCTGTGTGCTTGATGATGTTTTCCAGCAGCAGTGGGTACTTGGTGAGTCGCTGCATCTCAGAGATGATGAGGTCTCTGAGCTGCAGCCTCCGGCACTGAGGGTGGCTCTCAGCCTCCTAGACAGTAGAAGGCAGGCAGAGGAAGATGTCAACTCATGAATGAGAGCTTACTTAAGGTCTCGGTGCCAAGATGGGTGTGAAAATGCCAATGGGTCCTAAGCCCAGTTGGGTTCCTCAGAAACAACAGGGGCAGCAGGGAGACAATAACCCAAGGAAAAGGTCAAAACAGAAGGGCAGGTATTTCCTTTTATACATAAGGAAACTGAGATCTGTCTAAGTGTACACTAATATTGGTAGGTGAGCAAGCCCTGCTGATTGCCAATCTAGGGTTGTCTTCAGCTCTAGAAGACATCTAAGCTTCATAACACTGATGTGGGGGAGGTACAAATGGGTGGAGGGCATTGGTGGGTGTCCTTTGCAGCAGAGAAGAGGCTAGGGGGTTGGAGGAAGGAGGTTAGGAGATCCTTGGTGAGCTAGATGGAGAAGAGGGAGGCTGCGGCATAGTCTAGGACATACCTGCATGAAGAGCTGGAAGCGGCTCTCTTTGCGCTGCTTGGTTTTAATCAACTCTAAGGCTATTGACTGATAGGAACAGAATTGTGCAGCCACTTGCTGGAGTTCCTCTTGGGCAGGACCATCAAACTGCAAAGGAAGAATGAATATCCGTCCAAGTTTCCTGGTTATTCCCTCCTCTGTCAAAGTCCCTAGCCTTGGGTAATGGGACCTGCCTCCTCCAATCTCTTCCTTGCCATATGGGAACAGTTTGAAGTCATACCCGAGCCAACATGAGGTCACTGATTTCTTTGATGATGGGACCCTCATCCCGAAGCTTCTTCATGGCTTCACACCAGGAATCTGGGGTAAGGAGAAAAGAGACAGAAATGCCTGGGGTTGAGCTGTACTGCCAGGTCCTTTGTGATTGGGAAAAATGGTTATCTTTGGCAGTAGTGCTATAAGGAAGGGTTTGGAAACCATTATACATGGGGGGAACAGAAGGGCTTGTACCAAGTTGTCTATCAACTTTCCTCTCACCAGAGGACTGGTTATCTGCTCAGAAGAATCAGGCAGAGGGGCTAGATCAGAAAGCTGCAGGCTGGCAATAAGGATATACAGCTCCTTACTGTGGATCTCTATGAGTTCAGGCAGATTAGGGAAGAGACGGGCTAGCTCCTCCCGGGGCATCAGATTCTCCTTCTTCATTCTCTGGTAGAAGATGAGGTCCAGGACCCGGAGTGTACGCAGATGAGAAGCTTCAGTCACAAACAGTTCTGAGTGCAGGTTTGACAAGAAGGGGTAGAAAGATGAAGAAAACAGATGAGCAAGTATCTAGCGTCATGACCTGGTTCTTATACCACTCTACTTTAGGGGAACTGAAATGTTGGTTTTAGATGACAGTCAATTTTCTCGCACACCAGGCCCAAACTGAGGTGGACCTAGTCCTGTTCCTGAGACCCCCCCCAGTATTCACCTCTTTCCCACACTGTCTTAGGTGCTCTGGACCCACGAGTGAATGGAAATTGAAGGAAGCAGTGCAGGTTCTCACCATTGATGACCTCCTGTCGGTCGATTTCCCTCTGAGTCAGCCCAGCTACCACATCCTTGCCCACTGTATGCTGCCAGTTCTGGGCATCTGGCTCTGGTTCCAGGTCAGACAATTGGCCCAGATCATCCTCTAAAAGGTGGGGAAGGAGGGCATCTGTGCAGAAGCCCAGACTGGGGGACTCGATGCTCCTGGGGGAAAATTAGCAGTTCAGTTTCTCTGGAGTTGAAGAGCTCATACTCAGGGTTTGTCTTTCCCTCTCCTGCCCTGGACCCACGAAGAGAAGATGCACAGCCAGCCATGCAGTTACTTGTGGCCAAGCACAAATAGGCCACAAAGATACCAATCAGAGGTACCACTGTGTCAGCACTCACCTGCGGCCCATTTTGGGGGTAAAGGGAGGGGTTGGGTTCTCAAGAGACCTGCAGAAGGAGGGAATATCAACTCTTAGCAACACTTTATCCTGCCTCAGGCCCAGACAGGGATAGGTGGAGCTGCTTGAGTCTGCTCACCTGGTGGAGAGGCTGGAGGCAGAAGATGAGGCTGACTGGTGGAGGCGAGTGGCTTCAGCAGCCGCATCCATGTCAACATCACTTCGAGAACGGGGCACATTCTCTGCCTTCCGAGATCGTTTCATCTCTTCCCGGCCCTTAAGGCTCTCAGAACGGCCCAGGCGAATCTCTGAGCGTGAACTGGGGAGGAGGGACAAGAGACTTGGGGCTCTTACATTCTGGCCAGGTTTCACCTGCTGCCCCATCTTTAAGGGTGCTTCAGTGTGGCAGGTTCTCCTGCTGGCTGCTGGATTCCGGCACTCTAGCTGATGTGGATTTCTCCCATTCTTATCCTAACAGCACCCTTCCTAAGCTTCCATTTCCTTTCCAGGGAGTAGACAGTCTGGGGAGGATGCTTCAAGGGTTTGGTTACAAGCTAGGCCCTACTGATTGTCTTGCAGGCCTGATGAGATGCTGACGACAGGGCCTTGTTGCTTTCTTTGAGTCCTGTGGTGTATCAGCCTTGAGACAGCTGGCATCGCTCATCCCTAGCTGCCCCTGGATGCCCCCCTCTCGCTCCCTCCCGCCATGGTCCTGCTGGGCTGGTCCTCGCTGACATTATTACTAATTTACATCCTGCTCTGCTTCTGAAACCACAGAAGGCCTGGATGTCTGGAGAGTTCTTAATAGCACAACAGGCTGCTACAGCAAGGAAGTCAAGTGACTTGATCTCCATTCATCATGTCTCTCCAAACTGCCAGAGGATTCAAAATGGAGCTCACCTCCTGGGACCTGAGAGTTGGTCTGCTGGGTTAGAAAACTTACTGCAAAGCTGATCCCCTACTGAACTCACCCCTAGAAACCCTTTAGAAGAATTCCAATGTAGAGCAACTCAAAACACTTTTCACCAGTGTCCTTATAGGTCATATTTGCGCACAAACCTCCTTGGTAGGGTAATGGGGCTGCAGAGCTATACACCTTCTTACACCCAGAAATAAGTAATGTTCCTATCAAAAAGTGAGGCTCCTGCTTAAAATAGCTTTAGGATTCTGGTAAAAAGTCTTAAGTAGGGCAAATTTACCCAGCAAGGTGAAGACGGCAAGTTTGTAAAAGGTCTCAAAGGTTCTCAAGAAGTGCTGACAATGTCTTGTAGTCTTAAAATATTTGATATGATTACATGATCACAGTAGTCATATAATTTGTCTTTAACTTACCCAATAATGATAGAACTCAACCTTTCCCCACAGTACAAATCTAACATTCACCACCCCTAAATCTTTGTCAATTCTCATTGGGGCAAAATCTTTCAACATGTGCCAAGTTTATAAAGCCTTCATATGAAGAGAAAGGAATAACCTTGAATTCAAGGAAGATTGTGTATGACTTACAGTTTGATAATTAGTTATTTCAAAGGCAAAATGGCTTGACTATTCAGTTATCTACTGACTTGCTTCTATGCCTGCCTCTGTTCCAACTCAGTGGCTGACTTTAGTGAACATAAGACTATTTTCCTATACACGAGTACACTTCCTCAAGGGAGACTTGGGGAATCTGAATGAATATTTCTGCTCAGATGTTTCTGACTATAGGCAATCTTTATTTGTGTAGACTTTTGACATGACTTGATTGCTGTCATGCCAGTCAAGAGCAAGTAAGTCCTAGAGCATGTTAATACCACACAAGGATTCTAATTAGAACCTGACAGAGATGCGGAATATGAGAGATGTCAGTCTCAATTTCCTTTTTTTTTCTTGGGGAGGAGCAATCTGTTTTGAATCAACTGACTCTGCATTTCCTTGCTGATGTGAACACCTGATGCCCACAGTTAAATTTCATCTTCAAAGTACCCTGTAGAACCTCCTCTCTAGTGCTCTTCTTTGCAGGTAAAGACTTTCTTTCGTCTGATCGTGTCTTTTCACTTCCAGGATTTTCCTTCCCCTTCCCCACTCCAGTCTTCTTTAACCTTATCATTTAGTGTTTTCTTATTAGCTGTTGCATAATATAGTCTAGATCAATCTTGAAGGCTACTGAGTAGTCACGGTGAATCCAAAAAAATTTTTAAAGCACACCGTTCCTTGTTTTCTTTGCTTGCGCTTTCATTGGCCTGATTGCTAACACATTGGGTGTCTTCTGAAGCTATCTGGGGTGGGAAAGTTGGGGGCAGGGGAATAAAGTTCCATAGTGGGATCTTATAGTCTAGTGGAGAGGGGTAAGGCAGCTGGAATTAAACCCTAGTGCCAAACCCTGCCCATGCTCAGTGCTTTGGGCAGCCAGCAAGCCCCATCCAGTCCCTGCTACCTGTCACTCTCCAGCAGGTCCTCGGGAAAGCTTCCTGTTGAGAGTCGCTGTGTCCCCGGTTCTGGGGCATCATACTGCTGGCTGTTCTCAAAGTGCTGAATGATGTTCCTCACATTGCCTGGCTTGACTGCAGGCAAAAAAAAAAAAAGGAAGGACACTATGCTTTCTGTTCTGGGATGATTTCTCAGGGCCCTCACTCCCTTCTAGCCCAGAAGACAGAGCAATGAGCAAGCGTGGATGAGAATAGCATGGGATCAAGAGGCAGGAGACATGATTCTAGTACTGATTCCTCTATAACTATGTGGTTTGGCTTTGGGTGGTCATTCTTTCTTGTTCTACTCTTTCCTTGTGTGTAAAATGAGAGGGTTTGGAAGTACATTTTCTAAAAAGCTTTATTTCTGTTCTGACATTCATTATGACACTTCTGCTTGAAAACCACAACTAGGTTTTTCCTGAGGGGCATGTGATAGGCTTAAAAAAAAATGCCAGGAAGATCAAAAACATTTACATGGAATTTGGCTCTGTTGACAAACTTGTATTGCTTTCTGAGTGCATTATTTGTTATTCCCTGACTGTCTTTCCTGTGCTTTCTGCCCTCTCTGGGTTCGATCATTAAAGAAACAGTTCCTCTATCACCAGAGAGAGGTGACCTAGGAGGATTAGAGGCAAGACATTCAAAAGTCAAGTCTCTTTTCCAAGTTAAGGTGAAAGGGAGCTATTCTTGTTCAAGACAGAGGGGAGGAGGGAGAAGAAATGGCACAGGATGCCACTTGGTGGCCCTGCAGAGGACTCAGACAGGTGTACAGCAAATGGCAGCCTGCAAAGAGAGGAGGAGCTCCTCTTCAAGTCAAAGCATGGTTCCAAGTCTAGCAAAATAAGAGCAGGAGGACTTGGGTTACAAATGCCACTCTGCCTGAGACCACTGGGACAGGGAAGGAAGTGTAAATTCTCTAGAGATCTAGGCCTAATCATAATCAGACTAAGACTTCAGAGATTCTACTACCTACATATAGAGACTTACAAATCTCCCTGTCTCAAAAATTTCACTTTCATAAGAAAATTCTGAAGTCAGAGAGAACAAAAAACATTTGACTGCTCTAAGTCAATACACCCTGGCAGCAGGTGGCTAGGTTAGTATCTTTTTCAAACCACATAAGTAGCTGTGTGTATGTTTTAGGAACAGGAGCTATTACCAGTCACTCCTGTTTGGAGGTTAGGGCGAAATCTGTGCGTTCCAAACTGAATGTGCATCTAGCTATGGGGCCACTGTGTCAGGAAACAGGTGTAGTCCTGAGATCTGGTATGAGTGATAATCCAGAATGACAAGGGGAACAGGTAGAGAGGAATTCATTTTTGAAAAGAGCAAAGTTTCACTATTAGCCTCTGCTCCCCATTCTCGTCTGAATGATAATGGAACCAAATAAAAGTAAGTAACATTATTAGCAACCAGACAAAGAGGGGATGATAATGATCCTAAATGTCAAAAAACCCTCAATACTGAGGTTTTGTAAAGTGTGGGTGAGTGTCTGGTCTTCAGATACAGATACATATCTGTCTGATGTCCTGGGGATTTAAAAACCCCAAACCAAATCACACAACTGCAATGACAAGAGTCAAAGAGCACTGAACCCTGGCATCCTTATCCTACCCCTGACATCAGCAACTGATCTCTACCCTGGGCACTCCTGTGGTCTTTCAATGCAACTCAGTGGTAGGTGCTTGCCTAGCATTCTTGAAGCCCTAGGTTTGAAATATGGGCCTGGGATAGGAGGTCATTCTTTTTATTCCCCCATTATTTTATGACTTTTTTTCAATAATTCTTTATTATTATTGCTTAAGATGGCATAATGAATACAGGACTTCAGGAACTTTTAAAATGATTTGAAGATAATATTTGTAATTGTAGATTTTATATAAAATAAATCCTAGCAACAGAATAATTTTCTGATTGGATCCTACTGTGTATGAGAGTGCATTCTTTCTCTTTAATTACCACAGAACCCAGAAAATATTAATTATTTAATCATATACATGTGGACCTCACTGATGGGAATGAACTTGCCTGATTCTGTGACATTTTGATGTAGGTTCTAAGCTTCTTGTGGGTTAATGTGTATCATTTATCCTAATTTATTATTATTACTGGTGATGGTACAGGGATAGAATGCAGGGCCTTGCACATACTAAGCACAGGTTCTACCACTGAGCTGCACCTCAGCCTCATATCATTCATTTGTTTTACAGTCCTGGAGATTGAACCCAGGGACACTCTCCACTGAGATACATCCCCAGCCCTTTTAATTTTCTTGAAACATGGTCTTGCTAAGTTGCTGAGGCTGGTCTTGAACTTGAGATCTCAATCTCCTGAGCTGCTGGGATTACAGGTATGTGCCACCATGGCCCAATATCATTTATTTTTTGGTACACAGATTCTAGAAGATATTAGGTCCTATAAATGCAGTTAGGGCTGCTCTTTTGGGGCTACTATAGCTCCACAGTAGTACTGGCAGTTAAAAGTCAAAAGAGAGGGCTTAAGCAAAACAAATGAAATAAATAAAAGAACTCTTAGATATCTTCAATTTACTTTAAAAAAAAAAAAACCTTCAAAAATGAGGATTTTTATTATTATTTCAATTGACAATGAAAATCTGAGACACTCCTGCTTTATGGTAGGACACTGTAGGCCACTAATTTATATAGAGTCCTGGATTCTTGGAACAGCACTCATAGAAAGGATACAGAGTTAGAGAAAAGGTCTCAGGATATGAAAGAACTATCAAAGGCCTAAAAAACTGGTTTCTGCCAGAACTGCAAGATGCTCTACCTGGGGAGAAGCGTCCCTGTGGGGATAAGGGTAGGAGCTCCAGGGTTTTGTGTCACAAAGCAGCTTTAGCAACAAGGAGGGACATATAGAAAAACAGAGAGCAGAGAGGGAGAGAGGAAAGAGGGACAGGATAAGAGAAGATAAGATGGAAAAGGGAATGACAAGATTTGGGAGATGGAAATTTGATGTTAATGCAAAGACAAACCCAAAGAAAATGGTCCTTTTACCTTCCACAGGGGACAAGGGAATATGAAATGCTAAAAGAAAAACAAACAAAAACAAAAGTAAACCATGAAAAGTCAAATTATGTTTCAAGAGTCAAAATTAAAATTACATCAAGCTGGAAAATGAGAAGGCAGTGGCAAAAATCAAGGTGGATCTAGAAGAAGCCCTTCCTTCCCCCACCCCACAATGCACCAATTTAAGAAAGTGACAGGCTAAACCCACTATCCCTCACAGGTTCCCACTGGCACTGGGGATCTAAGACACTGACTGTGAAGGCCAGCAAACAATTTTCAGACACATGACATATAGCTGGAAAGAGATCAACTATACATAGGTCAATTATGTTTTGGGTTAAGGATGACATTAAAGGAACCTCTGGGTCCCAACATGCCTCCAACCTGCCTAGTTCTACTAAATAGTAACCCAAGCCCCCCAACAAGGGCCCATAATTGTTTCCCAAATGCAGGACTACAGGTGTGCAGACAAATCCCATGGATGAAGGTGAAGGAAACATTACATGTCATTACATGACAATCTTTGCCAAAGCAGAAATGGTCCTCCTCATGGTTGTTCAGTAGCTATGGTTGGCTTTGAGTTCCTGGATTAAGACCCAGAGACAGGTGTGGACTCCTTGGCTGTGACTCAAAGAGCCCATACTAGATGTTGTCAGGGGAGAAAGCAGTCGTCCCAGAATTTGGGCCTGTGGCTCCCAGAAACACAGGAAGCCCCTCTGCCAACATACTGGTATATGAAGGGGTGTAAGTCCCAAGGAATGCCCAAGGTTGTTGCTCCCCAAATACTCACTGCTCTGAGAAGAGCTTTTGGGCTTCCCAATGTATTTGAGGATGGGATTTCGCTTTTTGTCCTCCAAGGCATCCTTTTCTTTCTTGGAATTGCTGCTCTGCTGAGACAGGAGACACTGGGGTTTAGAAGAGGTCCCAGTACCTCCCAGACATGGCTACTAATCACTCTGCTTCTGCCCGCAAGACTAGCCCTAAACAAATAGCTGGAAAGTTGATTCTTGTTTATTCCCTAATCAGCATGTTCACTTCTGGCAGGTTTGGAGGAGGGAGAGGACTGATTGAGTCTGGGGAGGGTCTAGCTAATAGCTATAAAAAGGCTGTCCCGGTCTACCCGAGTACAGAGAAATGCTCAAGATAAACTATGCTCTCTAGAGTAGCTCTGTCACCTTCTTGGTCTTAGGGAAGAAGGGCAGCCACTTGTCCTTGTCAGGTGCAGATTGGGCCTTTTCAATTGTGTTGGAGGGTCTTGCCTCCCGAAGACGGATTCCAGCATGGCTCATGTAGGTATTGAGGGCAAAGTCCATGGGGGCACTGCAAGAGAGGAACAGTGTTGTGAACCAGAAAGCTCAAGTCACACTCCCTGCCAGCAGGTGGAAAGGCCAAAACCCTGCTCCAAACAATTTTCCCACAGCCACCCAATGGAGTGGGGGAAGGGGTATTATGGGTCAAGGTATTTAAAGGTAAGTTTGGAAAAATCAGAGGAGACTGCAGGCAGAAGCTGGCCAATTGTCCAGGTTGGCACAGCTTCCCAAGAGAAATCTTATTCCTTCCCTGAACAGAACTTTTTTGATGAGGGCATGGTGTTCAGTGGATGGGAACACCAACTCTCTAAAACATAAAGCAAATAATTCTCTGGCTGGTCAAGCCATCGGCAGGTCAGTGAACTGTAACTAACATTCTCATGTATACTTGTCAGGGCTCAGCAAGGGAAAGGGAGAAATTCTCAAAACAACCACTCTCTGCCAAGGCACACTCCTGTCTCTGAGAACAGAGAAAGAGATGGAAAGGGGCTGTCAAGGGGTTTCCAACTTGTGTTTTCAGCCACAAATGAAACTGTCCAGAGCTCTGTGATTAAAAATGTATTTGACCCACAATTCAGTACGTTATCTACTTTGTGAATTCAATGCAGCAAAGCTTTAGCCCTGGCTCTGCTGTCCTCTTAAATAGACTTAAACCCCATCTTCTCTCTCTTACAAAGTGTGTGTACCCAAGGACTGCAGACTTATTTTAATATCAGTTCTTTTATGAGAACTGTAAGTTTATGATTTAAGGAATTAGTATTCCCATTCCATCCACTGACCATTGTGCCCTCAATGGAAATGAGGCTGTGGGGCAGGGGGAGAAACCACAATATATGTCAAGAGAGGAAATGTTACACCCTAGTTTCCCTCTACAGGTGCTGCTAACCCAGGCTGACTCTACTCTCATCATTACTTCTAGTAGTATTTAGGGAAAAAGTGTGTGGCGGGGAGATACAGGTCTAATTTGGGTAGAAAAGCAGAAGCGGGTCTAGAAACATTAGGACAGGGTAGCCTGGGGTCTTTACACCAAGGAGTAGACTCATGCCCCTGGGAAGTGGTCCCCGAGCACCAGGGGCCTAGACTTCATAGCCTTTGTGTGTTATAGTTATGGTCACCTAGGAAATAAACTTGCACAGACCATGGTCTTACAATGCTGCAGACTTCCCTGTGGGTGGCAGAAATGGGAAGCACAGTAGCTAGGTTCCAGTCCTTCCCATCTTGAAAGCTGTAAATGAACCACACTGGACTCACCTCCTGTCTTCCTCGTACTTAGACCTGGAACAAAAGAAAGAATAGGCAACTCGGACTGTAAGACAAAGGCTTGGGGGCTGGGGATGTAGCTCAGTTGGTAGAGTGCCTGCCTCACAAGCACAAGACCCTAGGTTCAATCCCCAGCACTGCAAAAAAAAAAAACAAAAAAAAAACAAAAAAAAAACAAAGGCTTGGGAGATGGGCAAGTTCTTTCTTAGGGGAAGAGGGTGGTGGGCAAGAAGGAAGGGGTGTGATAAAAGTAAGACTTAAGGCTCTGGAGGTCAGAGTTATTCCCTTGAGGAACTTGAGTAGCACAGAGTGATGATGATATTGCTAATGTCCTTCTAGCTAAAAGGAAGGGAATAAGGCAAATATAATCTTTTGTTCACTATTTTAGTGTGTGAAGTTATTAGGGGGAAGAGGCTCTTTTTGTCTCCTTCTGGGACTGACGCTGAGGCAGGGGAAAGAAGGAAGGAAAACAGACATGATATACCTTGAGACCAGATCCAAAGAAGTCTATTTAGAAGAGGTATAACTGGTAACAGTAACAAACACTTGAGTGTTACCATGGGCCAGGCATTATTCTAAGCTATTTAACATCATTTAACTCATCTAATTCTCAAAACTCACTAATGGGTATTATATTCCCTTTTTGTGAGACCCAAACTTCATTGCTTTAAATGGAAATAATTCTAAGTGTGGTGTTAATGCTGCCAATAACCAATCCTTATAATTCCGGTACCTATGAGCTCAAAATAGGCTCAGTCAGGTCCTCAGTCCCAGAGCAATTGGGGTGATTAATGTCATCTGTCTGCATAGGAATCTAAGGCCCAGATAGACTCAGGACCTGGTTGAAGGTCACAGGGTGGGTTTCCAAAGTATATACGTTCTGTGTGCCCTCATCAAATCTCATCTCTAACTAACTCAGATCTTCAATCAAATGCCTGATTCACACATGAAGGTATCTCCTCGAATCTTCAGTCTGAAGTCCCAAAGTACTCAAATTTAGGATGTCCCAAACTGAGCTCCTGATTTTATACCACAAAATCACTCCTTGTGCTCATTCCTATCTCAATCAATGGCACCTTCATCCTGTCACCAGGCTTATCCAAGGATAAGAAACCCTCGGGTCTCCTTTGACTTTTCTCTCTCATACCCCACACTCAATTTTTAGCAAGTCCTCCTGCTGATTCTACTGCTGAAATACCTAGAAATGACCTCTTTTCACAACTTCTGAGCATACTACCCTGGTCTAATCCCTACCATCTTTCCTGGGAATTCCTATGGAGTCTTCTAACTGGCCTTCCTCACTCTTCAGCCATCTGTGCCCATTAACCTAGCCTCACACAGCTGGAATGGCTCTCAGCTGAGTAAACCCTGAAGTCCTTACCCACAGTCCCCAAGCTGTGTGTGGTGTCTCTTGTTACCTCTCTGACTCCATCATTTACTTTTTACCCTGTTCTTGCTACACCAGTCTCCTCGCTGTTCCTCAAAGGCCAAGGGCATTCCTACTCTGCCTCGAGTGCACTTCCCCCAGATATCTTCAAGGACAACTCCCTCACTCTCTTCAACTGCTCACTTTCTTCAGGTGGTTCACCCTGATCACCTGTTTAAAACTGCAACCCACTGACTCTGGTATTCCTGATCCTCTGTATCCTGCATTATTTTCTCCCCCAATGCTTGTTATTTTTAACATACTACATGATTTCCTTACTACTGTCTCTTCCACCATAGTATAAGCTCCAAAAAGGAAAGAACCACTTTGCTCACTAATGCATCAGGAATGTCCTATGTGCAAGGGCCTGACACCAGTGGAAATCCGTCAGTATCTGCCAAGTTGGAACACTAGTGTTAGATGTAGCTATAAGATCATCTAGGCCAATGTTCTTATTTGGTACATGAAGCCTAGAGTTAAGTAACAGGGTAATATAACTACTTAAAACAAGCAGTACTGGGGCAAAAAATTGCTTCTAGGCCTGGAAGAATCCCTACAAAACCTATGTGGACTTGAATTACAGGTGCCTACTATGCATTAGAAAATGGGACTGGAGAAGTGTAGCAAAAGCAGCTACATCACAAGCCCCTTTAGGTAAGTTAGGTTTTTCTGAAGGAATTGGTAAAAATGGTTGTTTCCTAGTTTTAGGTACCTTTGGGAGGAACCTTATCCACTGGGGACTGGAGTGTTGGATTCATGCTCACTGTCAGTATCTTAAAGGTAGGCAGGGAGGGAAGTCAGGGAGGGTTAGAAAGGGGAAGCAGAAGCATCCTAGAGCCTGTGGCTTGTAGTAACCACCAAATGACTCAGGAGCTTTAGCTTCTGCAACTCCCTTGACAGCAATATCCCTTAGCCTGAGAAATGCAGTGGGAGGGCTCAGCTCTCCCCATCTTTCAGAGGAAGAAAAGTCAGGCAAGAAGTTCAAGAGGGTGGAAGAAGACCCATATCCATCAGGCATGTTTCAGAGGGAGAGAGTGGAACTGAACACTCACAATATATCTCCGAGGGCAGCCAGCTGCTTCTCGGCCATTTGGCGCTCTCGCAAAGGGTCCCCATCCAGGTCTAGCAGGTCATTTTCACCATAGAGGCTGCCCAGCCCCAGAGTGCGTTTGGTTCTATGCCAGAGACACAGAACAGGAAACAAATATATATATAGACTCAGCAGACGCGCACACAGAGAGGGAGTCAAACATACATACTGCAGAGGCAAAGTGAAAGCTCTGCTAAGAGGCGCAAGGAGAGGACAGTGGGTGGGAGCTGGCAAACCTGTAGTCATGGATCTGCTCCTGGATCTCAGGCATGGTTGCCTCCTGAGCTTCGCATAGAATGCCCCGGATGTCCTCACCATTCCGCAGGCGCAGATCTGCAGTGAGAACCCAGGGAAGGCAGCATGGGCAGTGTGTTGGGGGAAGAGGAGGTGGCTTCTGCTGACCGTCTCAAGGGGTCTCAGTTCCCTAAGACACTGGGAGGAGAGGCTGGCTTTCTGCCCTATTCACCTAAAGAAAGTGGAAGCCTGGACTCCATTTAGGTGATTTCTAGATTTGGGACTGGATTGTGATGTCCAAGGCTCAAGTCAAGGCAAAAAACATTTTCTGGATGTCCTGCTCCATTAAAAGAAATAATGAAGTCTTTCTCATTGGAAGTGTCTAAATGCTGCCATCTGACATCAATGTGCAGATCTCTGAGAAGCTCATTCCCCTTCTACTGCCCCTGGTCCAGCTCACAGGACTGAAAAAGGCAAGTACTTCACACTTTATGAAACTGAGAGATGCGTCCCTTCCTGTCCTAGCATCTAGCTCTACCCAGCTAGGCCAAGTCCCTGGGACCAGTTGGCTCACTCTGTTTCTGAGCAAGCTCTATCATCTGTACCCGTAAGTTCTCCTCCATCACCCATGCTATAAATCGCTTGTTTCCAAAGGCAGCCTGCAACTTGTAGCCTATAAAAGGCTATGGGTGCTGAGCTTCTCAGGCTGTTGTCCTCTTTACATTGTATCCTCTCAATTCTTCTGGAATCAGAAGGGGCTGAGTAATCACCCAGTCACTGACTGGGTCCTCACTCTGGACCAGCTACTATCAGCATTAAGGGAAGGTAGGAAAGCAAAAATAAATCCCTTAAAAAACAAAAGAAAACACTCCAGAGATACTGACTGTGCAGGTGGGATGGAGTGAGGCCCTGGTCTATGGATTTTTAAAGAGATCTCTAAGGGATTCTGATGACTGACCTGGTTTAGGAATCCCTGATTGAGTTCAATTTTCTCTCCAACTGAGGTCCAGAGAGGTCACATGAAAGGTTGGGAGAAATGAGCCCAGGTCTCCTAATTCTAGGGCCAATGTCTTCACATAACAAGCTCCACCACGCAGAGACAGAGTGAGTGAGCTCCTAGGCAGTTGTCACATTTGTGCCTTTCCATTAAGCTACTCTGAAGTGATCTGGAGGACCTGTCCTATGGGTCTTTTCCCTTTTTATAGGGCAGCTGCCCAGGGACAGGGACTGTCTTGTATGTTCTCTCTATTCTCTGAAGCATCCTGAAAGTTCAGGACAAGAGGGGCACCAAAAAGGGACAAACTGATTCATCAGTCAACTTACCAATTTCAGCTTGTAACATGTCAGGGATCTTCACTCTGAGAGGCTACAACACAGAAGAGTGAGGTGGAAGTGTGAGATCACGTGTTCCAGGGGAATGAACAGCATGCAGGTGGGGAGGGCTGACAGTTATTTTTTCTTCTTTTGCCTATATCTATTCCCACCTCCTCCTCTCATCTCGCTCCAACTTTATATCTGAATTCTAGGCCAAGGTTTTAGGAAATGGAATCTGAGGCTATAGGTCAAGTTGGGATCATATTCTAAGGGTGGCAATAGTTTAGTTGAAAATAGTTTTTCCACTCTTACTTCAAGGCAATCAGGGTGTTCAGAACAGGCATGTTGCTCCAACTGGTGGCAAGGAAGAAATCTGTTAGGCTATCTGATGGGCTCTCCCTCTCTTTCACTTCCAAGGAACACTAGTCTTATGTCACCTCTACTGCAGAACAGTCATAACATGGTGTTCTGGGTTTTGCTGTACCAGTTGTTGATATTTGGATACTGGGGTGGTTCCATAACAACCAACTGAGAACTGGCAGCTCTAATCTCCACACTCAAGACCCACTTAAAGGAGCAAATATAAAAATACTGAAGAAAATAAATTTTCCCCAACCTCGTTAATCCCAATAACTTACTGCCAAAAGAATAAAGCCATTGTGGGATTAGTTCAGTTGATCAGATTAGAAAGTCAACCTGGGAACTGCCCTTGCAGGCAGAAGTTTCTTGTCAGTGGATCCCTGACTATCCCTGGGCATTACATCCAGATGCACAGAATGCTTATCTGGCCCAGATGCTCCAGGTCTTCTCAGTTCCTGCCTTTGGGCAGTAACGTCAGGCGGAGCTTCAGAAACTTGGGTTCTCTTTGCCTTGCTGATCTAGATCACCTGATGTCCCTGAGGCCTCTGTTCTTCATCCAAAGAGGGGCAAAGCAGACATGGTTGAGGAAATAATTAGAATTTGGTGTCAACTCTTCCCTTCTCCAACTATTTCAGATAGAGGCAGTATGTATTCTGTATGTGGAACTAAACAGGTAAAGAGAGAGTCAGTTTTTGAGAGGAAACCTAATCTTTCAGCCTGGACATCTCTTTAAAGACCTGTCTCCACTTGGCCTGAATGATTTGCTTAGTTTTCCCTCTGACTGTGTCTGAAGAGTAAAATGAGATTGTAATTTAATCCATGACTGCCTTACCGCATTTTTCTCTAGGAAAATATTCCAGATGTCTTTTCCCAAGCTTCGGGACTCCTTGGGGTTTATCTGCTGATAAACTTCTGCACACAAGTAAAAAAGCTACAAGTAAAGAGAAAATGTGTTAGAGCAACGGTTCTCAACCAGGAGTGGAACTTTACCCCTTGGGGGGACATTTGGCAATGTATGGAGACATAACTACCAGGGGAATGGGTGCTACTGGTATCTAGTTGGGAAAGGTCCAGAGATGCTGCTAAACATTCCCAAATGCACAAAACTGTTTACCATAACAAAGAAATCTCCAGTCTAAAATGTGAACAGAGCAGAGGCTGAAAAGTCCTGGGTTAGAATGTTTCAGAAACCTGTGACAGAGCAATCCTTATCCCCTTCCCATGTGCTCATTCTCAGGGTCCATCACTCCTCCATTCTGTATCCTTTCCATGCTTGATATTTTACTTGTGTCTCATTTGTTTATATATTGTTTCTTAAGGGTTCATGCTTTATTTCTCTTTGTGGTATGTCCTATCTTTTTCAGGAATGCTCTGAAACACCAGCACTTGGAACTTAACACATGGGTGTTCAATATCCTGCTGAGCAAATGGACATTAGTTCTGGCCTCTGATCGTGGTAGCAGTCCATGACTCGGCAAGAGGCTTATTTTGGACATCAACCCCCTCCTCCATCCCTCTTTCTTTCTCAGTAGCTGAGCAAAATGAGGTAAACTGCAAGGCTGCTGGTGCTGAGCAGGACATGCAGGCACCATACTGCCATGTTCATTCTTCAGACTGAGACACTTTACCACTGCACCCTCTGCCAAGTCTTCTTGGTAACACTTCATTTGCAAGGGTCATTCTCTCAACCCCTCCACCAATCTGTATCCATTCCTTCATTCAAAAAATTCTAGAAAGACCACCTTGTCCAAGAAGACTTCCTAAACTGATCAAGAATGGCAGTTTTCCAGGCCCATCTCTTTCTGCTACTCCCTAGGTAGTGAATGTAGTTAGCTGTGTCATACACAATGAACACTCTCCTTCTTAGGTTTTATCTTCTTTCCTATTGTCACTGTCCTTGAGATGCCTGACTATTCCCATAGATCTGATATGTAACATCTAGAGACTGGGCACAGAGGCCAGAGATTCTCTTTGCCAAGAACAAGCAGGCACTCAAACCAGACTGATACTTCTGACTTACCAGTGGACTGGGGTCTGCCTGAGAGAAGATGTAACGGAGAAAAACTGCCAGATGAGCTGGACGTGACTTCAGTTTTTCGAGATCTTGGAAGACGATGTCACTCTGAAAGGCAGAAGGGTGAGCTTCACAAGCAGGTGCAGAGGCAGGGGCAGTGGAACAGCCTACTCCAGCTTTGCCCCCAAGTTCTCCACCTTCTAAGCTCTATTGGCCAGGGTTCCCTCCTTCAGTTCCCTTCATAGCTGGCGCCAATTACACTATTTCCAGGCAAGGGCAGCTTGCATGGCAAGATGATGAAGAAAGGAGAAAATCAGGAAACTCTCACCTCATTGTTGAAATAACCCGGATCGTAATCTTCCTCTGGGCCAATAATTAAAGGCTTCGGGCTCTGATCTATACCCTGGGGTAGAGAGGCAAGTTGTAGAGATGAGAAGTTATAGAGGATGAGGATCCAATCTCTTGTGGAATCTGTTCAGTAACAGCACAGCACTCACAAAGAAAGTCACTTGGGTCTGATAAACGCTGGTCTCTCACTACTACCCTCAAATCTCAGAGAACAGATGCAATGATTTCCACTTGCAGGAAGCCAACTGCTTCTGGGTGGGGCGCAGCAGACTGAGCAGCCTGGTCACATGACATATGAAGATGGGAAGTAAGAGAAATGTTCTCTTCCTGTTTGCAAAAGATCTAGGGAGGGACCATCAGCTAACAAACTAAGAGCCCACAGTGCCTGCTGTATGACTGGGTTGGGGGCTGCACTGTTTTCCTAAACAGTCACCCTACAACCTAAACAAGCACCCTCCAACTCTGGTATCCTGGTATCTACCACAGTGCTGATGAACAGCTGTATGCCTACCTAGTACTCGTGGCTTAATAAATGATCAGAGAGGGCTGGGGATATAGCTCAGTTGGTAGAGTGCTTGCCTTGCAACCACAAGGCCCTGGGTTCAATCCCCAGCACTGCAAAAAATAAATAAAAATTAAAATAAATAAATAAATAAATAAATAATCAGAGAGCCAAGGAATTGATCTGTCTCTTCCTGAACCAAAGATGATGGGGCTGATCTTTCTCATACCACCTGCATTATTTGCCTTGTCTGCCCAAGAATCTATGGTAGATATAAATTACCTGCTAAAATCCAAACTCCTTAGCTTTTCTTTCTTTCCCTCTCAGACCAATATTAATAAAAACCAAATCTTAACCAACATGATCACTAACTAAAGGGACTTCACATGGCAAGAACATTAAAGATGCTTCACAGGACAAGTTCTTCTCCTTCAGCTTTCATAGCTTTTCTTTTTTTTTTTTTTAATCATTCGTTTACATAGGGCAATTTCATAGCTTTTCTAGCAACTATGTTTTCCCTTAATTACTCTTTGTTTCCAATGACTCCTCAGCAAGGGCTCTGTTTCTGGAACCCACCTAGCTTACTTAAGCCCACCATGATGTTGGCGTGGACTATTTTCCTCTCCTTTTTTTTTTTTTTTTTTGGTACTGGGGATTGAATCAGGGATGTTCTACCACTGAGTTACATCCCTGGCCCCATCCTCCTTTTTAAAATTTTTGAAATAGGGTCTTGTTCAGTTGCTGAGGCTAGTCTCAAATTTGCAGTCCTCCTGTCTCAGTCTCATACCCAGTCCATCATACCCAGTCTCCTCACCACATTCTCAAGAAGCTTCCCCTAACAGTTCCTCCCTGATCCCCTGCTCTCCTTTTCTGTTCTCCTGGATAGTTAATGACTCTACGCCAGAATAATAAACTCACACAGACCCAGAAGATATTGCAGAGTCTAACAGTCATTTGTAGTTGAAAATAGCAAACCCCAGAGAAACCAACTGGTGTGCTTGAAGTCACAGAGCCAGGTCCAATATGCTGCACTAGCATTTCCAGACAGATTGCAAGTAGCCTTCTTTCTTGTAACATCTCAGTCTCTGAGCCCCTTCATCCCCAATAGATGCTGAATGATACTTCCGGCTCTCTGGTGAAAAGCACCACATAACTAGGCTTTTGCTTGTTTGGTAGGAGGATTTTTAAAAAGTCTTTAAAAATTCATATATTTTTTTCTAATTACAAAAGCAGGCTGGGCACGGTGGCACATGCCTGTAATCCCAATGGCTTGGGAGGCCAAGGCAGGAAGATTGCAGGTTCAAAGCTAGTTTCAGCAACTTAGCAAGGCCCTAAGCAATTTAGTTGAACTCTATCTCAAAAAATAAAAAGGGCTGGAGATATGGCTTAGTGGTTAAGCACCCCTGAGTTCAATTCCTGGTACCAAAAAAAGAAAAAAAACCAAAAAACAAAAAACAAGAAGAAAAGCTCCTCATTAACAAATCAAACATATAGAATTGCCATAGAAAGTGAGAATTCCCTGTTTTCATCGTACTGTTGCTGACAGTTTTGTGGACAGCTTAGGTTTCCCCCATGCCATTAGTAATATATGATATTAAGGCACTAGAACAATGTCAATTGTGGTGGCACATGCCTGTATATTCTGTATATTCTCAGGAGGGAGAGACAGGAGGATTATTAAGTTTGAGGCCAGATTTAGCAATCTAGCAAAACCCTAAGCAACTTAATGAGACTGTGTCTCAAAAAAAAAAAAAGAGAGAAAATGCTTAGATGTAGCTCAATGTTAGTGTCTCTGGGTTCAACCCCTAGGACCAAAAAAGAAATGCACTAGAACTATAATCCTAGCTACTTCAGAGGCTGAGGCAAGAAGACTACAAGTTTTATCCTTTAAGAGGTATGGCCTAGTGGGAGGAAGTTTGGTCACTAGGGTATGCCCTTGGGGGATATTAGGACCCTAGCCTCTTCCTCTCCCCCTTTGCTTCCCAGCTGCCATGAGATGAAGAGACCTCGTATGCCACATGTGCCTGCCATGATATGTGGTGCTACCATAGGCCCCAAGAATAGGGCCAGCTGGGTAGAATGGTGCACACCTGTAAGCCCAATGACTCTGGAGGTTGAGGCATGAGGATCACAAGTTCAAAGCCAGCCTTAGCAACTCAGTGAGACCCTAAGCAACTCAGCAAGACCCTGTCTCTAAATAAAGTATAAAAAAGGGATAGGGATGTGGCTTAGTGGTTAAGGGATTCAATCCCTGGTATGAAAAAACAAAAACAAAAACAAAATCAAAAGAAAGAAACAAACAAGAAAACCCCGAAGAATCAGGGCCATTTGGCCATGGACTTAAATCTCTGAAACAGGAAGCCAAAATAAACCTTTCCTACTTTTAACTTTATTATCTCAGGTATTTTGTCACAATGATGGAAAGTTGACACATCTATAATGTGCCAAGCACCATGCTAAATGCTAGCATACTAAGACAAGTTGAGTCTAATGGGAAAATCAGTTTTGTAAAAAAAGAGTTAAAAGCGGAAGAATAAACACTGTAATAGGAAAAAGATGCAGCTCAGAATCCCAAACTTCAAAGGGAAGAGACAACTAATTCACTAAAATCACCCCATAAAAGTGATCTCAGAGAGATAAACGTGTATAGGAGAGCCAGGGAGGGCAGGGTAGAGACAGGGAGAGATAGACAAGAAACTACAACCCATTCTAGGGTTACTCACTGAAGCCTGGGAATAAAGTTCCTGCATAAAAAGTCTTCCAGGGAAAAAATAAAGTGGTTACCCCAAGTCCACATACTTTTCCTCCAAAGACTACCCAGAAGGCTTATCATGGGAGAAAAGACCCAGTTTTTTTCAGGGAAGGAAGAAAAGGTAGATAAGTCAGATCTAGATTCCAGGATTCCAGGGATAATCAGTGGTTGCTTTTAATTAACTTGGGGTATAACTGTACAATTCAGTAGTGACTATTTGGCTGGACAGAAGGACTATCATTTTCTGTTTTCTTCTTTATACCTTGTTCCCATTTTACACACAGGTAATAATATAACAATCCCATGTCTGGAAGACCTTCTTCCTGGATTCAGAGATGAACTGGCACTGAGTCAAAATGAACTCTAGAAAGGAAACTTTAAAGTTTTTTGATCATGACTTTCAATAATAAACTCATTTTCATTTTTCAATCTGGTACACATATATGAAACTGAAACAGAAATTTTACAAAGCTATACTTACTATAGTCAATGAATTCTGAGATTTTCTTTGCCATGTTATTAGGTTCTACTTCATTAAAATATTGCACTGGACCTTTGATACTGTATCATGATTCAAAAGGTGATAACTGAGTTTCAAATTACCATCTGCATACTTTTTACACCAATGACTTTCAGTATGAGAAGTGTACCACTACACTTCAGTATGGGAAGTGTACTACTACTACAGTATGGGAAGTGTACTACTGCTAGATCTCAAGATGATTTTAAGTGGGATGATTTTGTGGAGACTTGAGATAATTTTAGGTGATACTTGGACATGCATTAAAGAATGATGAATCATATTATAAAAATGTTTCTTTTCAGTTTCCATTCAATCCTTTTGATCAACCTAGAGAAAGTTTCAGTCTGCTGCTAATCTAACTTTAATACCCTTTACAAAGGCAGAATCAGTCTCAGGCTTAATTAAAGCCAATGATGAGCAACAGAATCTGGCCAGAGTTTATTTTTGTTTTATCTATTTTGGAAATAAGTGATATATTCACATAGTTCAGAATTGAGAGTATACAAAAGGGTAAATATAATGAAAAGTCCTCTTTCACTTCTATCCTCAAACTATCAATACTGTACTTCAGAAGCAATACCACCATGTATTCTCTAGAGGTACCTTATAAAGAAGACTCCTATTCCTGTTGTGTGTGGATGAGGGGTGGATACTGGGGTATGAAAACAAGAGGACAAAGTAGTTGGGGTGAGAGGGACCTTGGCCACTAAGCTACATCCCCAGACCTTCTTATTTTGAGACCGGTCTTGCTAAGCTGTTGAACCTGTGATCCTCTTGCCTCAGCCTTCCAAGTTGCTAGGATTACAGGTGTGCACCACGGCATTTGGCTACTCTGCCTCTTTTTAACATAAATTGCAGTTTTCTGTCCATGCTCTTCTGTATCTTGTAGACAAAACTTCACAAAAATGTTTCTAAATTTATACTTTGTATTTATACTGTGTAATACTGGTTTTAATGTCAGGAGTGACATATTTTCTTTAAAATGAATTTGAGTTTAAAAAAGTTAAGTTTGAAGAAAAGTATTTCATAACACCATATAGTTGGAATGTGGATATGGAAAAAATCATCACAGTTGTGAATTTTAAGAAATGCTATTTTACAGGACCAGGAAATTGCTTCCCTGTATCTGTATAGGATTCTGTTTGCACAATGACAGGCAATTCCCTGGCTCTCAAGTCAGCCTACTACATTGTCAGGCAGTTCAGATTCTTTACAAGTTTTTGCATGGAGTCAAAACCTGTCTACCTGAAATCTCCCCTGGACCTGGTTCTATCCTTGAGAATGTGGGCTTTCTAGGTTTTGTAGAACCTTAGGGTTCCATGGAAGTATGCCTGAGAGCAGGGGAAGGTTGATAAGGAGAGATGTCTGGAGCACTGAATTTTTATTTCTTTTCTATATTACAATTTCGAATAATAAGATTTTGTTTGAGAAAAAGATTTTGCTAAGAAAAAAAAAGCACAGAAAATTAGAATTCTGGAGAGACAATGAACAAACCTATTTCCTATTCTACCAACATACTAAAAGGAAGACCAGCTATCTGCTTCTTAGCTGCCATGTCCCTACAGATGAATCCACTGACTTGTCACAAAGAAACAAGATCACCTGACTTTCATATTTTTACTTATACTATGTTCTTTCTTCACTATTTGTTCTCTAAGTGATTCTCTCAAATTGTGGATGATCAGGGCAGGGTTTAGTCCAACTATTCAAGACCACAAACTGGACAATAACTGCCTCCAAATCACAGCTCTGGCAGGGGAAAGGAGAACTGCAGGGTGGCTCTGATCACTCACCTGGTCACTGCTGGATGGAGGGACTGGTACATCTGAGCCCTGCCGCCTGTGGTGCTGGGCCACCCTGGCCATGATCACGGGGGAGGTTCGAGGACTGTCTAGTCCAGGGTCTGATGGTACCGAATTCCGATTCATCAATGACTAAAGAACAGAGAATTCTGTGAGAAGGAATCTCATCCAGAACACTCTCAGGACTCAGATCATTTGGAGATGATAATCATGCCTGCATTATACTGTACCCTTGGTTATGTATCACCTCATTCAATCCTCAAAATTAGCCTTAAGGTAGATAATATTATTTGTGCCACTTTTTACCCAACAAAACTAAGACTTGGAAAAGTTATGAGACGAGATCAAGGTCAAAGAGTTTATACCATACTCCCAAATTCAATCCAGACAACTCACTGCCTACACACTTCATCACCAAATATGTCTTCTCTCACTTAATGTTAACTATAGATTAGTTAGGACCACTCCTCCTGCCACTTTTTTGGTGACCTTCCCACATACTGGTCCTTTCACATATATCCATCATCTTCCCAACTATAGGGAAAATAATGAAGTAAACTTCTGTTATCTAAAATTAGGCTTTCAACTACTTATTCACATACTTAATCTGGCTGAATAAATGGTGACTTTGCTGTCACCATTACTTCTTCTATTTGCTTACTTTTACATTGCAAGTTTTTATTTACAGTTTCTATATGCAAACTGAGAACAGCTAGAAGAGATAACCTTTGAGGTTAACCTGAAATTCTTTGCCACTCCAAAAATAATAAGCCATTCAAGCAGAAAAAGACAGTGGCAAAGAAAGAAATTAGGCTGGGTTCATTTTAAGAGGATTAGTCCCTGCCAGGTAGAAATGTTTTTGGTCATGTCACTGTCTTAGATGATTTATATTCTACTCCCTTACCCTCAAAGGTCTGCTATAGTTAATGAAACAGCCTCCCACTCACCCTTTTTATATGACAGAGTTGACTATGATAAAATACAAGCCAGATTTGATGATCTGGCACGTAGGATACATTGAAATCCATTTTTTGGAACCCAGAGCACAGTGACTAAAACCCTTAGTTCTGGAACTGCAGAAGAGATAGATACGCAGATGATGGGCCATAGGCCTTGGTGTGGCCCATAAGTAGCAGAGCCTTCAAATGACCAGGGCAGGGATAGCAAATGCAGTTTTAAATAGGCCATGCTTCTGCTGGCACTCACCTCACTGAGGGAGGGGAAGCGCTCTGTTCCAGAGTCCAAGCCACTGTCTGCCTCCTGAGAATCCAGAGAGAGACGGCCTGGGAAGAAAAGAGTTAGACAGTAAGGAAGAAGCTCTGCCCTGGGGGAAAAAGAACCTTTATTCTGGGCACCTGTGCACAGGGCAGGCAGGGGAAGCACCACCTTCCCTCCTTGCACCAGTTTTCCTTTGTGCTCTTGTCTCATGACCCCCAGGTTCTTCTGGCACATCTTCTACTCTAGCTTTCACCTACCTCTGCACCTGTGCATAGGACATGCCACCTAAAGTAAGAATGCAGATCTATCTCACAACTAATTTTACCCCCTCAACTCATTCCCAGCCCTCTTCTGGTCACCATCCCTTTTCACAAGTATTAGTTGAGCTCCTAAGTGTTGGGGAGCTATTAGGCCAAAAGTTGTCTGGACCACAGTTTTCCCAATATTTTCCTGGTCCCAAAGCTACTGGTTAGATGCTCATTTCTACTGCATGCACTGCCCTGGGTGTTGGTACTGTTTTCTCCCATTATTCTGTATTCCACAGGGCAGATACTATGCATTTTCTTCCCCTGAAGCTGCTTTGTGGGGAGGAGACAACAGATCAGAATCCTGCACTAGAGGTATATGTAAGAGAAAAAAAAGTGTGATGGGGGACTCACCTTCTGATGGTCTCTGGCTGGTGTCACCATAGGTTGGAAGTATGTCCTAAGAGAAAGGCCCAGATGGTGAGAAAATTCTGTGAGCCTCTCCCACTCCTGATTCCCTCCAATCAGAGTCATATTTGCTTATAGTTAGGCTACTTCTGCTTCATTACCTCAACAAAGCCAGACTAGAAGAGATACTGCTTCATTTGCACAGTCTGAGAGGATGGTGACCCCTAATGGTGGGAAGGAGCTTTACCATCACTAAAAAGCAAAAATCTCCCTTGTTTATCACTCTGGACCTCAAAACACCTGTTGCCTTACTTGGATATAGGAAAGAACTTCCTATAGAGCACTACAAAACGCTCAAGCAGGGACTGAGGGAAGATATAAAAGGTTTATCTCTGAGTTTGCTGAGGACTGACAGCATCTGTAGGCCTGAGACTGATTGCCCCAGCAGTTCTGGAGAAGTGATACTGACAGTGCTTTACGATTTACAAAGCACTTTTCTAGATTGCATTTCATCTTTCAGCAACTCTGAGTGTGGCATGCTCATTCCTTGTTATAAAGGAAACAGAAGCTCAGATCTTCAGCAACTTGCCCAAGCTATACTGTAGAAGCCAGGGCTGGAGCTCAGATTTCCAGATCCCAAGTTCAATGTCTCAGACTCATCACCTCACAAGCACAGGGACATTAAAAGTGGGAGTAAGCAAGCACTAGCCCCTGTGATAAGGGCATACTTTCCTTCTGATAATACCCAATTAGGTGGATAATACTGTGATCTCCATTTTATAAATGAGGAGACTGAGATTCCTAGGGATTAAATAACTTGCCCAAGAGTCTCAAAGCTGGTGGGAATGAGAGCTGGGATTTGAATCAAGATGGTCCATATCTACAACATTCAGAAAATGTACACTTTAAATATTTCTACTTGTGTTTCCCAAACTTTTCTGATCTAGATATTCTAAAACAGAAAGTAGATAAGACTTAAATTTCTATTGGTTTTGGCAAATATTGTTCTTTGATACCTTAAAGTTTCTGGAGAGTAACTTCTTATTTACCCAGAAAACTGAGGCTTGCTAGAGATCAGACAAACACTAATAATAAAGTTCCAGAAAAGAACAGATAAAGAATCATCTCCTCTCTGGAATTTTCCAGTGTGGTTAGCTGCTGATGCAGATCCCTCTCAATAGACTGTGGATCCTTTATATAGACTGACATTAAAAAGGACTTGTATTTCTTTGAGAAGACCAACTACTTGAAGGCTTGGTGGTAGAAAAAGCTGCCAGATGAATACTGAGGAAAAACAGGTAATATACATTAGCCATGAGGAAACTATCCAGAAGGGAAGGGAAGGAAAATTAGGAGACTAGAGCCAACAGTCTGATTTATTTCATTTCTTTCTTTCCATTGCAACTGTAAGTTCTTGGAGGTCAAGAAATTGGCTTTTTCTTTATATGGTATCCCAAGTATTGGGATAGAGTTCAGCCTCTCTGCTGCTAAATAAAGAACAGTTGACCTTTGTTTGCTTGTAAAATACTAAACACTTACTGGCTCAGCCTTTAGGTTCTGCCATGACTCATGAGGGCCTTGTGCCCTTGCTTTCTTTCTGGTTCTAACCCAGTTCAACTGCATGGTGCCTGTTCTAGAGCTATGCCTACCATCACTCACCACTAAGCCACCAGTCTCCTGCTGGATCTTCAGCTGTAACTGAGTGACACGCCGCCGGGCACCTTCGATTTGCTCTTCCAGCAGGCTGGCGGGGTTCCGGCTATACACCTCACAGATACGCTGGGGAGGGAGGAGGAGGAGGAGGAGGAGGGGAAAAGGCAGAGGGCGGGTTAGTAGAGAATGGATGACTCACCAGTGGGGAAAACAGGCAGTTATCCCAAAACAAGGAGGAAAGAAAAGAGGTCTCTAGTTTCTAGTAGATGCACATTATTTCACCATCATTTAGGATCAGAAAAAGAAGTGAAAGATGAGAAACAGAACACACGAGGCAGCTAGAGACAGAAGACAAAATACAAAGGCCTGTCCTAATCTGACCCACTCTTCAAGGCTTGGCTTGAGTCCCACTTCCTAAGTGTGGTCTCCCTTGACTCCAACTCAAATGTGAAATACTGAAGTGACAGTTCAGATCACTATATAATAAAGTGCTAAAGAGAACCCTAGGAGTGGAGAAACAGCAGCCTGACTAGAGTAGCCAACGTCCCTGTGCCATCACCAGGAAGCTCGTGGAAAGCAGAAGTCATCCAGCCCTCACCTTGCTCTCCCCATAGCATGCAGCAGAGGGGAGCACAGGGGCTGAGGAAGACTTGTCTCTGAATCCTAGAACCTCCACTCAGGGCTAATGTAGACTTGGGCAAGCTTGAATACATCCTCATCGATAAAATGGAGATGACAGTACTGTCACATGGGATGGTTGTGAGATCTGAATGAGATTATGTAAAAGTGCTCAGCAGGATGTCTGGTACATACTACACACCAGAATACACAGCAGCTATTAATATTTCACTTCACAAGGAGATACTTGACAAACTTTGTTGGTTAAAGAAGTAAAGATGTTGTGTTCACATATCACCTATGTTCATCTGGGGTGTCCGACTACTTGACAAACTTCTGAAAATTCTCACATTAAATGTTTCAGCTTTTCTATGCCTATCAAGCCCAACTCTTCCCCTCAGTGCCAGCAGATAACATATTTGAAAGAACTTTCCCAACTCGCTCCACTTCAAAACACCCAGAGCCATCTTTCCTCCTGCCTCAGCAGAGAAACTGTCTACATCTTACAAAGCTAATCCCTCTACCTATGGGCACTTCCTGGACACTTTTTCACATATCTTCAAAATCGTCCTTTTCCAATGGCTTCTTCCCTTCATCCTATAAAAATGTTCAAGTTCCCTGACTTCAAAACACCACAATGAGGGCTGGGATTAAGCTCACTGGCAGTGTCTGCTTCATATGCACAAAGCCCTGGGTTTGATCCCCAGTTCAAAAAAACAAAAACAAAAACAAAAAAATCCCCAAAACAACAACAACAACAAAAAACCCCAAAACACCACCACAATAAAATCCTTTCTACCAACTCAGATTCTTCTTCAAGCCATTGCCCCATTTTTTTTCTCCTTTCTCTCACAACCAAATGTTTCAGAACAATACCCTACACTTACAGTCCCCTGTACTTTTGCCTTCCAGTCATTCCTCAATATACTTTACCTGGTGTCTTTCCTGTTATCTCAATAGCTACTCTTTTGAAGATCAAATATAATAATCAATCATGTCATATTAGAGGTTGGTACAGTGTACCAAAGAAACATGTAAGTTCCCAAAACCATCCCCAGTTCTCTCCTTTTCTCTCTGCACTGGCACCCTGGGTAATCTCACCCAGACCCCAATTTCAAAGATCATCTTTATGCTGAGAATATCTGAATCTCTATTTCAACCCAGCCTATTCTCCTGAGCTTTAGCTCTATCGCCTCTGTGTGCCTGGAGGTAGTAGTTACCTGAATGACTCATGGGCACCTTCACTTCATTCCTGTAAGGTCTCTTCCTCTCTGCCCTTTTACTTCATCAATGGCATCACCATCTACCCAGACACGCACACTTTGGGCCATCTTTTAAATTCTTTCCTCCCTTACCAACTGGGTAAGTTCTACTGATTTGACTTCTGGGATGTTTCCCATTACTATTCTCTCCTTTTTGTTCTGATTCCTACTAATCTTGTTGAATCTGTTATTATCTTTGTATCTACTGCAACAGTCTCCTAGAAGGTTTCCTTTTGTCAATTCACTTAACACGTGCCTCGAAGAATACTGATTTAAAAATGTGACAAGTCCTCTACTTAAATTCCTTCCATCAAACTTTAAGCTCCTTAAGAAATTTAAGGCCCAAATCACTTTTCAACCACTGCACCCACTGCCATTTTCAATTTTCTAGTCACAGAAGACTGAACCCAATCAAGTATCACTCCATGAAATTTTCTGAACTGTATAAATAATTACTGCTTCTTTTGGGCAGCCATGGTATTTAAAAAATTTCTTAAAAATAGTCATTGAGGTAATTCATTTAAGCCTCATCATCCTGAAGTGTATATAATTCAGTGGCTTTTAGTATATTCATGTAGTTGTGTAACCATGTTCACTATCTAATTCTAGAATAGTTCTATCACCCCAATAAGAAAGCTGTTACCTGTAAGTAGTCACTGCCACCTTCCCCGTTCCACTATTAATCTACTTTCTGTTTCTATCGATTTGCCTATTTTGGACATTCCATGCAAATGGAATTAAAAAATAAGTGAACTTTTGTCTGGCTTCTTTCAGTTAGCATGTTTTCAGGGTTCTCTGCATTACAGCATGTATCAGCACTTACTCTTTTTTATGGATGAATAATACCCATTGTGTGGATATACCACATTTTGCTTATCCATCAGCTGATAGACATTTGGATTGTTTTTACTTTTTGGCTGTTATGAATGTTCATATACAAGTTTTTGTGTGAACATGTTTTTTTGGGTATTTACCTAGGAGAGGAATTATTGGGTCACATAGTATCTCTGTGTTTAACATTTTGAAGATTTATCTGATTTTTCCAGTGTGGCTATATCATTTTACATTTCTACCATCAATGGCAGAAATAGATCAGGACAGTGAATATGTAGATAAAATAAAAACAAATATTTCTCAGATTTGTCCACATCCTTCCAATACTTGTTATTTTGGTTATAGCTATCCTAATGGTTGTGAAGTAGTATTTCACTGTCATTTTGATCAGTATCCTTGTATAACTAACAATGTTGAACATCTTTTCCAATGCTTATTGGCTATTTGTAATTTTTCTGTCCTGCAGCGCTGGAGATGGGACCTTCTGCTAGGAAGTACCCTACCACTGAGCCACACCCCTAGTCTGTTCAAATTCTTTGCCAATTTGCCTTTTTACTGTTGGGTTATAAGTACTTTGCGTATTCTGATAATTAGACCATTTTCAGATAAACAATTTGTACATATTCCTTCGATTCTGTGAGCTGTCCTTTTACTTTTGTGATAGTGTACCTTGAGGCACAAAGTTTTTAATTTTGATGAAACCCAATGATATTTTTGTTTTGTTTTTTTGCTTTGGGGTGTCATCAAAGAAATCAATGCCTAATCCAAGATCATGAAGATTCATATCTATGTTTTCATTAAGAGTTTTACAGTTTTTAAAAACAGCTTTAGTTCTGACACTTATGTCTTTGATCCACTGAGTTAAATTTTGTTAATTGTGTGAATAAGGGTCTAGATTTATTTATTTTTCTTGTTTTTTTTTTTTTTTTTTTTTGTGGTACTGAGGATTGAATCCAGGGCTCACACATGGTAGGCAAGCACTCTACCACTGTGCTGCACCCCAGCCCTTAAATTTGTTTTTTTGCATGTGGCTATCTAGTTGTTCAGCCACCATTTGCTGAAGAGACTATTCTTTCTCCACTGAATTGTCTTGGCATCTCTGTTGAAAATCAAACTGATCACAGATGTATGGGTTAATTTCTGAATTTTATTCCACTGACTTATAAGTTTACCTTATACTTTACCACTGTGTCTTGATTATTCTACGTCAATACATAAATATCAGCACTTATAATGTAACAGGTCCTCATTCATACCTTCATATCCTATGGAATAACTAACCCCTTAACGGGAAGGTTCACCTCTCATTTATCTCTTTTGTCTTTGTAACCATTATAATTCCTGTTTCTCACAGTACCTCTACTCACCACTCTAGAACATACAGAACCTAACACACAGCAAGAACTCAATGTTTATTAGATAAATGAGATGTATTTTCACATTGCTGTGCCTTTGACTTAACCTGTCCACTTGCTAGCATTCTTCCCTCATCTCTTTTGCCTACTGAAGTCCCACCTTTCAAGGTCCAACTGAAATACTATACCCCCTGTGAAGTCTTTTCCCACATGACCCACTGCTAATTAACTGCTCTCTCCTTTGTTTTCTTATTGCAAATTCTTTGTTTCTCCCACTCACCCTCTTTGAATTTCCCCCATTAGATTTTAAACACATTGAGGGGAAGAACCATCTAATCTGTTTCATTTCTGCATACTGCAGGAATTAAAACAATGCTTTATACACAATAAGCACTTACTAAAATATATTAAATTTAAATAGGTGAGATTGCCACAAGCCATAGTTATACCAAGAGTCTGATTATTCCACTCCAGTCAAATTACTTTCTTACTGTTTTCTGTGCATATTATTCCTAGGCCTGGAAATCTCTCTTCATCTCCTCCATCAACAGAGCTCCTACAGCCATGAGTCTGACCCAGCATTCACCTATCCATTCCCATTTTCCATGCCTCTTACCCTTGGAAACTTATAAGATCAATTCCAACTGGCTCTGATTTTCCTCAATTCTAATGTTCCCTTATTTTAGTCTGCCTGTTATGTCACTTATTTGTATTTAGTCTTCATACTCACTATCCTTATCTATTTCTCAAGGAATTTTATTATCTCATTTATTGGTCAAATTCTGCTTTAACAAATTCTACTGGCCAATGACAATTCTTCAGTGGTCCTGAAATTTTACTTTTAAGGTCTTAATTGTGATGGGATGTAGTGTGCAAACTAAAGTTGCTCTGGTATTGCATTAATTCATTAAGGCAATGGCCAGTCTACCTTTACCAGTAACCTCACCTGTAACTCTTTTTCCTCTTGCCTCAGCATATTCCTGAGGATCTGGGTAGCATGTTTTTGAACTTCAGGATCCTAGGAACAGAAAATATAATAGTAGTGAGATTTGGGGACCATCTCAATGCTAATTCTCAATGCTGATCCTTGGGCAATGAAAAGGTATAAAAGTAGAGCCAAGGTCTTAAGTATGATTTGTGTAACATTGAGTATCTTACTGGAATGCAGTAAACATAAAACCTCATTTTGATTTTGTTCCTGAGCTTCCTAGAAACCTTGTCTATAATCACCTTTGGTATCAAACTGCTCTCTAACTTCTCTATGGACTTGCTGGCTGTCTTCTTTCCAATGAGAAATTCCTGTTCCCAATACCTATTTGCATTTTGTCCCTTTTATGCCTTTGCAAAGGTTTTACTACTCTGAGGGTTCTCTATCTGTTTTTATCCTTTTCTGACTCTCTCCCTCTACTGACTGAATTCCATGTCTCACTCCTCCAGGAAGACATGCTCCTACTCCTAGACTTAATAGCATACCCTCCTGATGGTAATCAATAACCGTCCCTAAGCAATGATTTCTGTCCATGCCTAGAGAAGAAATTCCCTAGTGAGGAGAAGCACTCTCATCAGAGGGACTCTCGCAGGTGTTTCACACATTTAGAGAACACAATGAATGTTACTACCTGATAAAAACTCATGTTCATTTACATGGGAGGACACGGAAGCCAGGAAGAACCCTTTCATGCAGGGTACTCATGTTTATTTTACTCTTTGATGATGGTCATATATCTTTTGTCCTGTCTCTGCTTACCACAACCCCATTCAACTTGGTCCCCAATGGGGAGCTCTTCAAAGGAACCACAGGAGGGGGAGTCAGGAGGATTATTACCTGCAGAGGTTTGGGTCCTGTGATGCGTTGTGGAGGTGGCAGAGGTGGAGGTGGAGGTGGTGGGATCACAGGGATGACTCGGGGAGCTCCTGCCAGGAATGGTTCCTGTTGGAGCCCAGAGACACTAACAGGTGAAGGTGAAGAGCCCAGGAGGGTCAGTGCAACATAGGCGCCAGCTGGAGGAAAACAGAGCGGCTTGCTGAAGTCACACTGTTCTGGATAGTAGGTATTCAAGCAACAGGAGGGGATTCTTCTTTCATTAAGCTCATAATCCTGTGAATTAAGTTCTCCTCACTTTTAAGGCCCCAATCATTCTCTAATTCCTTCTTTTCTATCCCACACCAACCTCATTCCACTTGCTTATCTTCCTTCCTGCAGAGACCCCAACCAAAATTTCATTCACAAATATTTGGGATATTTAGTGAGATGTTTCCTTATCTCACTAAATTAAGTAGCCAGTGCAAAGCCCAAGCACACTGCCTACTTGGCACATAGCAGGTACTCAAATTCTAGCCCTCCACCTTCCCAGACTTCTCATATCCTTTAATTCTTCCCTCAACATTTGCTGCTTCTATGTAATTACCTATGCAGACTCAACTGTTGGGTCTTCCTGGCTGTAAACTATTTTTGACCTTGCCCCCCAAATAGGAAATAGGTGAGGAAGAATGCAAATGAGAGGGGGACAGACATGGTCTCAGGAGGATATGGCCTACACAAGAGTGGCAAATATGGGTGTGGTAAAAATGAAGATGTCTGATGAGGAACATCTCTACTCGAAATAACAGGGCTTTGTGCCTGTATGGCTAGGTAGATCACTCCATGTGAAGATTAAAGATATAATTTCAGCAGCCTCAACATCTACCAAAGAAGCCATCTGGATCAGCAGGCTTCCTCTTTTCTCCCTCTCAGTCCTCACTTCTTTAGTTGTCACCCCTATCCAACTCACATTTAATAAGCTTTACCACCTCCAGGTGTGAGCTGTTGGTCACCATGGTGCCGTTGACCTGTTGAAGGGACAAAGAATATTATGTAATAGTGAGAGAAACTAGGAGCTCTTAAGATCAAAATGCCACTTCTTTAGCAAGCCATTTTCCAATACTCCTCAGTTACCTCTAGTCACTTGTTTACTCTCCTTCACATTGAATATGAATTTGTTCCTGTTCACATGTGCCATGTGTTTTGCCTCCCCTACCAGCCTATGAGTTTTTAGGAACAAGACCTGTCTTCATTTCTTCATTTGTTCAGTCATTTTTTGGGAGGGCGGGAATGTAAGATCATCCAACCATTTGCCTCACACATATGTATGCCAATTGGTCCAGTGTGCTACCTCTCTGACTTGAGGATTTCTTTAATGCTTATAGGACACCATTTTGCAGATGGCAGATCTGAATGGATAAGGCATGACAGTAGTTTAGAATAGGCCAGGACCTCAAGCCAGCACAGTGTGGACAGATTATTAAGCTGAGAATCTGAAGGCTTTAACCTTACTTTTATCATATCTGAAATGGGGATAAAAAATCCTACTCTAGAAGTGTAGTTGCTTGGGGTTCAGAACATGGAAGCCAGCTCTCTTTACTCTCTCTCTTACTACATTATGTTTCCTCTCAAGGTGCACCCCCTAACTCAGGGTCTGATTGACAGTTGGTATGGAAACAGAAGTTTGCAATTCAGGCCAGGGCCAGAAAGCACACCTGCCTCCTCTCCTGAGGAGGTGGGTGTCAGGGCCACTCACTTTGATGATTCGGTCGCCCTCTTTCACACCAGCTTTCATGGCTGCACCTCCTGTAAAGAGAAGGCATGGTCAGCAAAACCCCCCAAACTCCTCCAACCCCCAAGACACTGAATATACACTGAACTCCCTGTCTGATTACCTCCCCTCTGAAAGAAATTTCATCTCATTTCAATGTGTGAAGTACCTCCAATCTGGGTAGACAGCCCATTCTGCCCCAGTGAGACGAAGGACTTTTGTTTTGATACTGAAGACTGATCCCAGAGGAGCTTTACCACTGAGGTACATTCCTAGTCCTTTTTTTCTCTTTCTTTCTTTTCTTTTTTCAAATTTTCAGACAAGGTCTTGCTAAGTTGCTGAGGCTGGTCTCAAACTTGCAATCCTCTTGCCTCAGCCTATTGAGTCTCTGGGATTACGGGTGTGTGCCACGGTGTCTGGCTAAGAACTTCTAAATTAGAGTGAACTACATAAGGTCACATCTACTGCTCTCCCCTCCACCTAGATCAGAGGTCAGATTTCTGACAACCAGTCAAGGTAGGAGATAAGCAGGGCCAGGCTCTGGGAAGTATATGTATCTAGATATGTTCCAAGGTCAGATAAAAGTTATTTCTTATTATCCAGTGGGAGAAAAGAGTTTACTGAAATAAGAGTAATTGGTAAAATAATCATAATTGTGAGGAATATGGAGAAAAATATAAATGCAAGCATTTTAAACAGGTGGTTTGTAAGTTCTGAGAGGTTCATAAACACTGAGGATTCATAATATTAAAGATAATGCTAACTGTCTTATTTTCTGTTTTAAAAAAAAAAACAGTTTAAACTATTTATAGTTTCTCCCTTTAAAAAGGACCGGATTAAGGTCTTCTGATGATGGATGTCTAAGAGGCATTCAGAAGAGAATGTGCTATTGACCTTTGCAGGTTATCACTCAACTGGAGGTAGCAGTGGTTTGGACCACTTCATAGTTTTAAATGGCTTAATTTATACCCAGGAAGAACTTACACTTCTGAAACAAGTTAATGTCAAAACAAGTTAATGAAAACCATAAAAATTACGTTTTGTAAATTTGCCCCAAGATGATCATTAAAGCTCTTAAGTTGTATTCATCTGATTGAAATGAAACTCCCACAAAGCACATCTAGATGTTTCTAGTATCTACAGGAAAAAAATATAGCAAAGACCACATTCCAGTTTGGCTTTTCAGTATAGGCCTCAGACTCTCTTCCTCTAAAATGTGCTATTTATGGAAGACTTCTTACAAATAACTTGGAACTCTCTTCCACAGTCATGTAGAAATGAAAGCCAGAAAGAGTTATCTTGCCTAAATACATGAAACATGTGAAGTAACTTCTAATAACTCAGTTATTAAAAACAAAAACAAAAACAAAAACTTTAAAGAATATGAGCAAAAGTTCTCAGACATCAGTGAGCACAAGACTCACCAGAGGAATTTGTTAAGAAGTACATCCTTGGCCCTCCTCCAGAAAATGGTTTTGTACGTAATTCTGGGGTTGAGCCCAGGAATAGGAATTTCAATTATTCTAGGGCTTAGGTAATTCTGATATAGGCAGAACACAGACTGCAGGAGAAATAATGAACTAAAGAAACCTAATATCTGAAAAAGACAAAAGCCAACTGCTTTATTACTCTTGTGATTTCAATGCTAATCCAAATGAAGTCTCTCTCTCCTCCCTAAAACATAAACACATGCAGGTGCGTGCACCCTGCCCCGCAACCCCACACACACACTTCAAAATTCATTCTTTATTGCAAGTCATCTTTCTGTTTTTTCCTCTTTACGTCTGATTCTGTCCAGTCTAAAAGGAGGAGAAAAAAAAAAAAAAAACAACAAAAGTTGCACCCACACTTCACTGGAGGGGATCCCATTTCTGTATCTAATAAGACTGCATAAGTAAAGTACAAATTATTGGCAGTTCCACTAGCTCTCTCCCAGCCTAGTCCAGGAACCCTGAAAAACACAGGAAGGAAGGAAGGAAGGAAGGAATAAAACTATCTTTTCAGAGCTTTACCCGAGGATATGAAAAACATACCTCCCACTGATAAAAGTTAGCTTCTAAGTGTAAGAAGCTGTAATTATTTGCATCTTCGTATGATCCACATTATCTCCTTTCAGTCATATATTTAAAATTCTCTTTTCCTTTTTCCTATAAACATATCCCAAGTCTTTCTCCAAAATTACTGCAAGTATATTTTCTCTTCCCCCTTTAACCCTAGGGTGTAATGCCAGCCTGCTTCCTACTCTTTCCTAGATTCTCCTATAAGCCAAGCCTACAATGTTTCGTGTGAGTACCAACCCATTTGCCACACTGAAGTTCACTCCTTTTAGGGATACTTTAAAATATATATATATATTTTGTTTTAGTTGTAGGTGGACACAATATCTTTATTTTATTTTTATGCGGTGCTGAGGATTGAACCCAGGGCCTCATGCATGCTAGGCAAGTGCTCTACCACTAAGCCACAACCCCGGCCCTAGGGATACTTTTTTATACCTCTTCCTTTCTCTCCTGCTTGTCTTCTTCAACCTGGGTCAACTAACAGTGATTCTACTACTTGGTATATGACAGAGCTTTGACTGTTTACAGTCTTCTATATATACGATGGTCATGTGATTGAGCTGCTCATGAGGCCTTCCCTACTCTTCACTCCCGACCCACCAAGTTCCTATCTTGTTGATCTGTTTTTAATTTCTATCATTCTAACTATTCCTGAAATCCTGTTTTTTCTTAAAAGGGCTTCCCAAAGTGATCAGAAGGGATATAATTATGCCTTGAACCATAAAGTATCCAAAGTTCTAAATACCACTTCATCTGATACAAAGTCTAACATAAGTCATTTATCTTTTGGTAATATATTACTTAATAGTAACTGATTGCAAATGTAAACCGTTTGGACAGTGTGCTGTCTCTAATTGCAAACCTCTACAGAAAGTAACTATCTCTGCTCATTTAGCCAGGTGCTCAGCTACTTGGGAGGCTGAGGAAGATGTATCATAAATTTGAGGCCAGTCTGGGAAACTTAGTGAGACCCTGTTTCAAAATTAAAAAAAAAAGGGGGGGGGATGGGAACATAAATCAGAGGTAGAGTGCCAAATGAGTTCAATCCCTAGTCACACACGTGCACGTACACACACGCGTGCGCTCCCCCCCCTCACAGAAGGGATGGTGGTGAGGGACTAGGGATGTACATAGCTCCATGGTAGAGTCTTGTCTAGCATACAAGAGACCCTGGGTTCAATCCCCAGTACAGCAAGAAAAAAAGAAAAAAGGAAAATGGAAAAAAAGAAAAAAGAAAGTGAAAGTGACTATCCATGCACTTAGCCAGGTAAGGTGAAGAGAAGTATGAAAGGGCCTTTGATGGCAACTTCTGATCCAGCATGAAGGGCTCTCTTTGATGGCAATCAGGCATTTGCCTGATGACTGAGGGTTGTTGCATTGGTTTTGCACTTCCCAGCTGAGGAAGTAGGCACGTAGTGTGATCCTGGGAAATTCTGCCTAGTGGCTTGGTATTGCTCCAGATGTCTTTGGGAAGCCAGCTACAGAGTACTTCACTCATGCCTCCCAGGGCTCCCCCAAGCACACATTCTCCAAGTCATGCAGCATTGTCACATATGTGAAGCCTTCTAAGAACTGCCCACCATAAGCAGGAAAGATGCTGTACTCACCAGGTCGCACAGACTGCACCAGAACAATGCGATCCCCACTGACCGTGAAGCCAAAGCCATGCTGGTCTTTTTGGATGATGACACAGCGTTGAACAAGACCTGGTAGGAAAGAGAGAGGTAGAAAAGGGTGGGGCAGGCAGTGTCATTGGAAGATTGGTACATACAAGCCAAGGCCAATCCAGAAATGCCTCAGTGTGTGTCCTCCTCAAGGAGCCTTCCCACACTAACCCAATTCCTTAGATTCATCCTGTCCTAACACTACTGCAATAACATGCCTCTCTCAGGGACTGGCAAAAACCTGAAATCTACTTTTGTCTTTCATACAAGAAATGGTCCTTCACTGAGATGCTTGTCTCTTTTGTACTTATCTGTTCCTGTTGGTTTGTCTGGGTGATACTAGCCAAAGAACAGGGGAGGGCCAAGTCTAGCCACCTTCCTGAAGACTAATACTACAAATAAGTAGCTCTGCAGGGTGGACTGGAAGTCTTATGTCAAGTTACACCCAATGAATGGAGCAAGTGGGACACCAGTTCTTATTGACTGTTTTTGAAAGAGCTGGATAACTCACATAAGGTGACTCAGGGCTGATCCATTGCCAAATTCAGGCAAGGATAAATGATGGAGAAAATATGAACATCCAAGCACAGAACTTTAAAAAAAAAAAAAAAAAAAAAAAAGGGAGAAACCAAGGTTATGCCTTCCAATTTTCTCCATCCATGTGACTGTGTGACAGATACCACATCCATGTGACTGTCTTTTGTAATGACTCAAACATGGGTTCTAGAGTTAAAATGGAACTGGTTCCAAGTCCTGATTCTGTTCCCAATGAGTTTGTGCAGTTGGGTAAGTTTCTTGACTTCTCTGTGCCTCAGGTCCCTTATGTTTCAATAAGGATAATAAAACCTATTTTCTAGGTGTAAGGAGGCAATTTATATAAAACCCATAACAATGTCTGGTGCACATCATGTGCTCAACATAAACACTAAGATGTGTTACATTTGGGGCATACAGATGGTGTGTATCTCTGTATCTATGGGTTAAGGTCCAAGAAGGTAGTACCTGTTGTCTCTGAGGTGTCAGAAGGCTGGCGGTGGTGGGAAGGGGACTTGCGCTCAGGTGTGGAATCTCCCAGAGATGACAGGCTACTTAACCTGGAGAAGGAGCAAGGAGAGCACATCCATGAGTTGGGAAGGGAGGGACCAGCAGAAGGGTGGTGGCTCTTTAAAGGGCCCTGAGTCTTTGACAAAGAGAGACCACCCCACCCACCTTTAACCTGCTCAATCTAAATTAGCCATGTCTACACTGCTGGCCATACCACCTATCTGGAATCCTGGCCTGGCAGGACAAGCATGATCTCTTTTAGACTCAGCAGGGCGTGTAGGGAAACAGTCCTTCATGGAGCCAGGTGACAAGGAGACAATGGCAAGAAGGGGATGTGCACATATACACATACACACATGCTTGTAGGGTCTTACCAGGCTGCAATGGGGCTGATGGAACAGAACGAAGCAGCAGAGGAAATGAATGCAAGAAAAAGACAGGAAAAAAAACAACAGCTAGTTAGTGTTAAGCGATGATTTGCAAAGAAAAGGGAGACTGGAGGGAAGGACATGGCAGGTCAAACACATACTGAGGCCTGCACAAACACAGCAGAGCACTGTAATGGTTGTAGCAGAGACAAGCTCCCCATTTTAGTTTCACCTCTTTGCCCCTCAAAGTTCCACCTCTCTAAAATGGCAGTGTCCAGAAGGGTAACTGGGCATTTAGTACTAACCTAGTGGGTACATGGCAACTGGCACACTTTTCTTTTGAAAGGAGGGGTATGGCAATAGCTAGAGTTTCTGAAAATTCCATTTATGTCTTGGAATCATGGCAGAACAGGAACCTGGTTCGTTTGTGGTAGTGTATTCTAATCACAGCCAGCCTGAGGTACATGCTAGAAACTATTTGTGACTACTGATGACCAAATCAGATTCATTGCTTAATCTCTTCTTTACTCAGAACCCCTATAGGGACAGAGGAAATTCAAATCATTCCTGTGGCCCTCCTTTTTTAGATAAGTATGCAAGTTGACAGTTTCTGAATCAATAGTTGCTGTCTCTCTGAAAGGGGCAATTGCTACCCTAGCTAAAGTAAACAACCTAATAGACGTTTATTCATGGAATCACTGTATATAATTGCAAAATACTGGAATAATCTAAATGTTCAAAATGGGTGACTGGTTAAATGAATTATTTTATGTAAATAAATTGACATCCAGAACTTAGACATATAAAATAAAGAGAAGGTACTTTTTATAAAACACAATCAGGATTGATCCTGGGGATTTGTTTTTGAGGGGGGAAAAGATACAGAATTATGTGGATATTATAAACAGCAGAAAATAGGGAAAATAAATGATTTGCTTATAGATTTGCATATGTATGTAAAAATACTTAACATCTTGGAAGGTTACAAAAGAAACAACATTGGTTGCTTCTGAGGAGGGAAAGCAGATGGCTGGGCATGAGGATGAGACTGGGACGAGAATAGAGATTTATCATTATGTTCTCTTTTGTACTCTTCAAATTCAAACCATGTGAACATACTATCTATTAAAAAACCAAATAAATATATTTTAAATATAAAGGGGGAAGCCCCACCACCACAGTGGCATCCCTCTTACCTGGACAGGTGAGACTGCTTTTTACTGGCTGATCTTTGGATCAGAGGGAATAGGACATCAAGCAAGAAGAGAGTGTGGGGCCCAGGAGATAGCAATGCAGGAAAGGAGGAAGAAAGAGAAAGAAAAACAAAATACGACATAAACCAGACAAGACACTGGAGATGATTGATTCAAAAGAAAAACCACACTAAAGCTAAGATGGACCCAGGGATGGAAACTACCCACAACACAATAGTAAACTTACTAAGATGCAAATTTATTCATGTCATTTTGTTGCCTAAATCTTAGAGCTTCCCATGTACTCAGAAGAAAGGTTGTCCTGTTCCAAGGTAGGCCATCACCAAAGCATATAACAGGAAGCATGACTTGCAACTGGTTAGGTGCCCCTCTGATATCTCCCACAGCTCCCAGGTCCTAGTCATCCTACAGCACCAATATCCAAAGGTAACTCTTGTACACTTTTCTATAAAGCTGCCCAGTCAAGACTGGAAGGCCCATGAAGGCAGAGATGTTCTGTTGCACAGTGTCCCCATGCTTGACACAGCAGGTGTTCCTATTTTTGGTCCCTGATCTCTACTGTCCTCCTTTAACTTGGGATGGTTTCTGGCTTTGCTCACACTGGTCCTTTATCCTACTCTATCCCCCACAAACCACAAAGGTAAACTTGCAGAAACTTCAACTTCCTTCTTTAAAATTATCCCATTCCATCATTTGCTGTCCACTTCCTACCTAGGGTAAAGATTCAACTTCACTCACCACGTAATAGATGTTCTCTGACGTTCTACAATCTAGACCTGTACTCTCATAAAATAAGCCACAAATCACACGTAGCTATTTAAAATTTAATTTTAAAATAAAATTAAAAATTGTTTTTTCTGATGTACTAGTTTCAGGGGCTTAGAAGCTACACATGGCTAGTGGCTGCCAAACTGTACAGTGCAGAACAGAACACTCCCATCATAACGAAGAGTTCCCTGGAGAGCTTTGCTCCAGACAGTGTCAGACAATAGGGATATGAGCAAGTAGATGTAGAAAATATGCAGAACTTAAATATAAACACTTAGTGACTAGCAGCCCTCCAATCAGAAAGGGACTCACGGAAGGGAGTTTTTTGTTCCAACTGTTCATTTGCTGTCTTCAGTAGTACTCTCAATGCCCCACCACTGGGTTACCCACGTTGGGCTTGAATTTCTCCTCACCACATCCAGAGAAAGCCCATTTACCTTGAGATAACTTGGGCCTCTGCCTTGCTATGTATGTATGTATTATGATATATGTATTTATCTTTTTATTGAACTGGGGATTTAACCCAGGGGCACTTAACCACTGATCCACATCCCCAGTCCTTTGTTTATTTTTTATTTTGAAATAGGGTATTGCTAAGTTGATTAGGGCCTCAATAAGTTGCTGAGGCTGGTCCTGAACTTGCAATCCTTCTGCTTCAGCTTCCTGAGTTGCTGGGATTCCAGGAGTGAGCCACCATGCCTGGCTTGCCTTGTCCTTCTTGACTCTGGGAGGAAGCTGGATTCCTAGCCCGTATTTAAGTCCAGATGTATTTTGAACTCGTAACTTTTTTTTTTTTTTTTTTTTTTTTTTTTGGTGTTGGAGATTGAATTTAGTGCAGAGCACTTCTGTTATGGTACTCAATCTGGTTTGGTTTGCATTTGAGCTGGGGCATGAACAGCTAGCTCCATGTACTCTTGGAGACAAATGAAGCAAAGGCCCATGTATGTAGACTGTTAGGGACATGGGCAAAGATCATTTCAGCAGTCACTGAAAGCTTCTCCTTTAAAAAAAAAAAAAAAAAATCACAGGCTAGGGAAGGTATAATAAGGAACAAGGAAATGTAAGTACAGATGCAGGCCTGGTAGGCAGAAAGAATAGCTAGACTATTGGGTTGGTTGGGTTTTGAGTCCCAGCTGAGATTTGGGAGGAAGGAAAGGAGAGATTTGGAGGTTGTCAGAGAAAAAGACTTTAATGGTGGGCTCCCTTTTCCCATCAAAATTTGACAGCAGAGTTCAGATTCCATTCAGTCTAAACCCTGGGTATGGAGGAGGCCCTGGAGAGTGGAGAATTCCCCCCCAAATTTGAACTCCCTTTAGCATCACTGAGACAGATTTTTCTTACTTCTCAGTTACCCCTAAGTCTCCTCAGTTAAAGAGACCCATGCATCCTTCATAATTTTTTCCCAGGGTTATTCCTTTCATTACCATTGACACCTGTCACTTAAATATGTCTACTATCTCAAGCCTGGATTACTGCAAAAACAAACAAAAACTTTTCGTTTCCACTCTCCACACCATCCAGCAATCCACCACAACACTATGTCCTCCCTGCTGCTGGCCTCTCCACATCAAGAACCTGTGATTTCTCTCCTTACTACCTACACAACCAGATGCACAGAAGCTGTGGTATTAAAGGTCTTCCATCAAGTGGATCCAAATTCATTTCTTACTACTTATCTACATTTACCAGCCTCTGCTGGATCCTAAGAGATGCTGTGCTCATTCCTACCTCTGAGTTATAATGGCCTTCATTCCTTCTCTCTACCCATCTTCTTCTTTTTCAGGATCCTAGAAAAATAGCGCTGATTCTATGAATGAATACCTGACCCACATTTCATTGTGAAAAATTTCAAACCACAATGAAGTTGAAGGAGAAACATGATGAATGTGCCCTTCATTCAGATCCACCGATTAACATTTGTCACACTTGCTTTATCTTTCTACTAAAATACATTTATTCCCCATTTGAAAGTTGCAGAGAGAGATCATGACACTTATGCCTATAATCCCAGTGACTCAGGAGGCTGAGGCAGGAGTATAGGAAGTTTGAGGACAGCCTCAGCACTTCAGCAAGACCCTGCTTCAAAACAAAAAGTTAAATAAATAAAATAAAAAGGTCTGGGTATGTGGCTCAGTGATAAAATGACCTTGGGTTTAATCCAGAGTGGGGAGGTGTGGGAGAATATGATACTTTACATCTACTTTACTATCTATACTCAACAAATTTAACTTTGATACAATATTACCTAATATACAGTACACGCTCAAAACTTTCCGAATGGTCTCATCAATGTTTTTTATAGCTATTCCCCAACCGTCTCAATCCAGGATCCAATCAAGGATTTCAGATTATATCTGTCACGTCTCTATTAGATGCATTAACCTGGCCTATCCCCCCACCCGCCCCATTTTCTTGGTCTCTCATAATAATGATATTTTGAAGAATCCAGGCAGCTACGTTGTTGAATAAATGACCTATGATAGGCATTTGTCTAATGTCTCCTCCTGATTACACTCAGGTTAAACATTTTTGAGAACTGTAAGTGGATTGCTCCATTGGTGATGTGATTACTTAGGTGCTCCTGAGATTTCTCAATGTAAGACTATTTTCCCACTTGAATTAATGAGAAATCCACTGGGTGATATTTTGAGACTATATTGTTATCCTGTTTTCCAACAATCTCTTTCAATAGTTTGACTATTCACTGATGACCTTGCCTGAATCACTTACTGCACTGGTGGTTGCAAATGGCAATCTGCTAATTCCATCATTCGTTCTACAACAGGTAATCTTCATTCCTTTCCTAGAATAGTGTCATGAAATCACAGATCTTGTTTTCTCTCCCAAAGTAATGCATTATAGTTCATTATCCTTTTTTTTTTTTTTAATGTTAAAAATGGCCCAATTTGGCTAGTGGGAGCTTCTACAAATCAACCAGTGTTTGTGTTCTTTTAATATGTCTCCATCTGTCTTTGATCATGTCCTTGCTCTCTGGCACAAAAAGATACTCCAGGTTCATCTTGTACTTTCCCTATCCCAGACCTGGTATCAAACATTTTTCTATGGATCCCTGGTTCCTTTTAGCAGAAATGTATTCAGAAACAAAATCTGGCAGCTAGGTACTCAATGCTATTGAGTCATCCCTCTTTCTAGGCCACTTCAATGTCCTTTTTCCATAATAAGAATCCTGTTCCCAAACAACTTCAATATATTTACTCATTTACTCTATTCTATAATATAGACAAGATGGTTTCTGGAATTGCTACACTAATACCACTAGCAACAATTAAACGTACTAAGTTCAAGGTTTCCTTCAGTTCTTTTTGTTCTTATGTTCTATTTCACTACAAGTCAGTATGCATATGACAGTTAATTTGAATTAATTCTTTTTTATGTTACCAATTTGAAACATTTATTTTTATATTTTACTTAATTTTAGGGTATTTTTTCAGGCTTATTTCATTTTCAAAAATATGTTAAACATTTACATGGTTGAAAATTCAAAATGAAAATATTAAGCATATTTAGAAGCATCCATATCCTTTCTCCCTATTTCTCCCAAGATAACCATTTTCATTTTGTCTTTGGCTTCCTTTCTGTGTTCTTGTAAAACTAAGCAAGTACATAAAAATAATGTTATTTTCCTTTATTATTTACATAGTAGTTTGTACTTTGCTTTTTCCACTTATGATATCTGTGAAGAAACTCACTGAGACCTTCCAACTTCCTCTTCCCTTTTCAGTGCAGCCCACATTGCTCCCTATCATCTGGGCAAAGGTTACAGCTGGACTTCCCAGGATGCTCTAGTGCAGCACTAGGCACAAAGTAGCTACTCTCTACCTTTGTTGCAAAAACTCTTCTCATCCTTGCCTAGAAGGCTGGTCATTAAGCAAGGCCATGTTTGATGACCTTCCAAAGAGCCTAACCTTTTTATTGGCCTGTGGTGTGTTTAGGTGTGTGAGTATGTATATGTATTGACAAAAACAAAGAGAGAAAAAACAAAAAACAAAAAACAGTTGCAACCCCAGCTACTTGGGAGGTTAAGGCACGAGAACAGCAAGCTTGAGGCCTATCTGGGCAGTTTAGCAAAAGCCTAACTCAAAATAAAAAATAAATAGGGCTGGGGATATAATTTAGTGGTAAAGCATCTCTAGGTTCAATCTTTAGAATCAGAAGAAAAAAGTTTAATTGCTAATTAACACTTAAAAAAATACAGATTTCTAGTTTCTTTCAAAAAAAGCAGAAGTTTTGGCCCAACTGGTCTTATGATTGCGAATGGTGACAATCAGCTGAAGCCAGGTGGTATCAACATCTCCAATGAGACCCAACTCTTACTTTAGCCCAGGCACCACTGCACACAGCCTACACTCCTTTCTGCCTCACACAGACCCCTAAAAGGTACAGGTCTCGGGGGGCTGGGGAGATAGCTCAGTCAGTAGAGTGCTTGCCTTGTAAGCAAAAGGCCCTGAGTTTGATCCCCAGCACCCAAAAAAAAAAAAAAAAAAAAAAAAAAAAAGGTACAGGTCTCATGGTGATCAAACATGTCTGGCTTCTGCAGTTTAAAGAAACAAACAACAAGTCCTTTTCCAGCTACTTAAAGGAGGTTCCAAAAAAGAAAAAAAAAAAAAGGGGGGGGGGGGCGGGGTTCCTGGTCTCTTTATCCCTTACTCCATTCCAGCTTGACTGTAGAAGTGAGGAGGAGGCCTAAATGTCCAAGTCCTATGGAACCAATAATAAAGTCTTTACTACTTGTTAGGCACAGTGCTAAGCATCTGACCTCAATCCTCTGAAAGTTTGGTGAATTAGGTAGTGTATACCCATTCAAAGATGAGAGGTCAAGTAAATAGAGTTAAGATATATATATATAAAGTTGGTCTGACTTCAAGGTCTGTGTTCTTAAAGCAAAATGTTATATGATCTGTAGCTATATATGGATCCACCTGGTCTTTATATATATATATCACATGTACTCACATACCTATACATATGAGACTATATAATATTCACATATATTATAAACATATAGAAAATATATACTATGCATATGTTTATTAGATAGACAGGGAAAGATAAAAGTAGGTTGTCTTTTATTAGGGGGGCAGGAAGAACTGGGGATGGAACTCAGGAATTGGCATATACTAGGTAAGCTGAGCTATACACCAGCCCCAAGTTTTTTTTTTGTTTTTTTTGAGACAGGGTCTCACTAAGTTGTCCAGGCTGTGATTCTCAGGCCTTAGCCTCCGGAATAGCTAGGATTACATGAGTGTACTATCATGCCTAGGACTGAGCTACATCTTCTTGAGTCTGGGGCAAAGGAATATTCATGAATCGATAGTAATCCAGGAAAGAGCCACCCTGCCAGGACCTTTACTCCAGATAAAGTCCATACTCTGAACCCTGACCTATCTTACTAGTTGGTTTCCCATATCTACCAGGGTAGAGCTTTAAGCAGGCTCCTAGCACCCTAACTTCCTAAAGACTTTGCCTTTGGGTAGAATCTTCCCTATGGTCTGAGGGTGGCAACCACTGCCCTCTAGGCCTGCATCCCTGCAGTAAAGGCTGTGAGAACAAGTCCTGCCAATTTCAAGTGTCAGGTCTTTCATCCTTAAAACAAGGGTCAGACAAATAGAGTGGAAAGCCTCTGGGGCTCACACCTCAACTGGCTCACTTACTAGTTTTCAGCAGCACTTGAATCACTTTAGGCCCCACCCTCAGGGATTCAACTCAGCAGCTCTGTGGTGTGAAATCTATTTTTATTTAACAAGCAACCCAAGTGATTCTGAGGACCAAACCTTTGAAAAGCTCTCAAAACAAGTTCCTTAGGGCTAGGGAGATAGCTCAGTTGGTGGAGTGCTTGCCTTGTAAGCACAAGGCCCTGGGTTCGATCACCAGCACCAAAAAAACCAAACAAACAAACAAACAAAAAACCAAGTTCCTTAACTTTTGAATCTATCATGAGTTTTCTCCACTGTGAAATGAACATATACTGATATCATTTGTTTGTCTGTTTTCCCTTTTAAACCTTGAGTCCCTGAGAACAAGGGCCATGTCTCATTTATCCTTGAATTTTCAACCAAGTTTCAGCACCTAGTGCATGGTAGATGTCCACTCTGAATACATTTATTAAAGGAATATATACACATTGTTTCTTTCTTCCAAAGCTGATGACCAAGGAGTTATTATTTGTTAAGTGCTTTGAAAGTGCAAATCCCAAAAAACTCTACATGAAAAATACAAATAACCCAGTCAACAAATGGACTAAGGATATGAACAGACGCTTCACAGAAGATCTACAAGCAATCAACAAACACATGAAAAAATGTTCACCATCTTTAGTAATAAGAGAAATGCAAATCAAAACTACACTAAGATTCAGTCTCACCCCAATTAGAATGGCGATTATCAAGAATACAAGCAACAACAGGTGTTGGAGAGGATTGCTGGTGGGGCTGCAAATTAGTGCAGCCACTCTGGAAAGCAGTATGGAGATTCCTCAGAAAGCTTGGAAGGGAACCACCATTTGACCCAGCTATCCCACTCCTCGGCCTATACCCAAAGGGCTTAAAATCGGCATACTACAGAGATACAGCCACATCAATGTTCATAGCTGCTCAACTCACAATAGCCAGATTGTGGAACCAACCTAGATGTCCTTCAACTGATGAATGGATAAAGAAACTGTGGTATATATACACAATGGAATATTACTCAGACATAAAGAATGATAAAATTATGGCATTTGCAGGCAAATGGATGAAACTGGAGAATATCATGCTAAGTGAGATAAGTCAACCTCAAAAAACCAAAGGACGAATGATCTCGCTAATAAGTGGATGATGACACAAAATGGGGGGTGGGAGGGGGCAAGAATGGAGGAAGGAGGGACTGTATAGAGGGAAAAGAGGGGTGGGGGGAAGGAAAAAAATAACAGAATGAATCAAACATCATTACCCCATGTAAATGTATGATTATGCAAATGGTATGCTGTTACTCCATGTACAAACAGAAACAACATGTATCCCATTGTTTACAATAAAAATAAATAAAAAAAAAAAAGAAAAAAAGAAAGTGCAAATCCTATGCAAATGCTTTGTTCTGTTTTTCCCTCGTCTCTTCCAGGTTCACACTTGGGTGACCTGTGCCTGACAAATATCAGGGGTGAGAGGAAAAGGACTAGAATGAGTGAATGAACAGTAAACAGGAAGGTGAGCAGACCCCTGGAGTATTCTAATTCTAGATAGGGCAGGGCTAGGACAGCTCTCCTTTCTTGTTCATGAAAATCTTAGAGAATAAGGATTTGGTTATCAGAGCAGACAACTTGGCACACAGAGGTACATGGAAGAAGGTGGCAGGGTTAGTATGCTAAGGGTTGGTTAGCTTGGTTCAACACTGAATACTTAGTGCACAGGCCATGTGGTATGGCTTCAAAAGCACAGCTTTAGGAATCAAAATACTGGCTCAAGCTCAGGCTTGGCTTTTCTTGGCTTTATAGCATTAGGCAAGTTACCTAACCTATCCAAGCCCATTTCCCAATTAAAAAAAAAAAAAAAAAAAAAAAAGTTGTTAATACCACCTTTCTCAAAAGGTAATGTCAAGGACCAAATCACCTCCACTGACACCTTAAAGTTAGAATATTCAATCCTGAAATCGATCTTTCCAGTCCACATCCAGCCCTGCTCATGAGATGGTCTGTCCTTGGCAATCAGTAACATGCAGGTGTGCATGCCAGAAATCTTTCACACTGACCCACAAATCTAATCAACTGTCAAGTCAAATTGATATGACCTCCTAACATTTCTGGAATTCACTTGTTTCTCCCTATCTCTGTTACCACACTGGTATAGAACACCACCATTTCTTACCTACAAGAAATGGCCTCCCCACATCCTCTCCAGTTTCCATTCCTCTAGCAGTTCATATTCATTGTCCACACAAGGTGATCTTTTACAGAGATGAGTTCAAGATATAAACAACACCTTCAGTGGTTTCCCACTGTCCTCATACGAAGCTCCAAATACTGAACATGGCTTAAGGTCCTTTATGAAGACCTCATCTCCTGTCACTCTTCCTTTCTTTTAAATAATTTTTTAATTGTAAATGGACACAATACCTTTATTTTATTTATTAATTTCTATGTGGTGCTGAGGATCAAATCCAGTGCCTTACACATGTTAGGCAAGCACTCTACCACTGAGCTACAACCCCAGCCTGTCACTCTTTCTTTTGCTCACTGTACTTCAACCCCAGAGGTATTCTCTCCTGCCAGAGTAAGGTGAGCCCATACTCATTCTTCAGGGTTCATCTAAGTGTCTTCCTCAGGGCAATTTTATCTGATTCCACTATGCTGGATTTTTCTGAAATTTCTCTTTCTGGTGCCTAATTCAATATTAACAGAATGAGTGTTGGGTGCTTTTTTGATTGATTAACATCTGCATTCTGAGTTTAATAATAAGCTTGTTTTTCTTCCTTTAAAGTACACAGAACTCCCAGAACACAGTACACAGTAGATATTCAAATCAGATAACGTATGCAATAGAACTTCAAAGTATCATAAGCATATATTTACCATGGCAGTTAGAGGAAGCAGTTTTGAGTGACCTCTTCAATACATATAAATTGGGATCGGTGCCAGCCATGATGGCACATTCCTATAATCTCAGCTACTTGGAAGGCTGAGGCAGGAGGATCACAAGATCTGCCCCAAAATAAAATTTTTAAAAAGGGCAGCTCAGTGGTAGAGACCTTGCCTAGCATGTGAAAAGCCCTGGGTTCAACTGCCAGCACTGAGGGAGAAAAACATTAGTACTGAGTTCACAATTTCATAGTTTTGATAAAGAATGAATAAAGCAGGAAGGTGTTAAGACTCTCCATAAACTTATGGCAGACAGTAACATCAGTCTCTCTTTAAGAGAGTTCTCTGTAAGAACTTCTAAAACCTTCAAACTACCAGATTTCTAGAACTCAATCCCATACAAAAACCAATGAGTGAAGCATCCACTAAATCAGCATATACATGTTAAAGTGTATTGGTAACTACAGGTGAATTTGGGGAGGGGATGGCTAAAGGACTGAGAGAGAAGGGAAACTTTACCCAGAGCCTTGGAGGTCAGGTAGGATTCTTTTTTTTTTTTTTTGCGATGCTGGGGATTGAACCCAGGGTCTTGTGCTTGCAAAGCAGGCACTCTACCAACTGAGCTATATCCCCAGCCCCTCAGGTAGGTTTCTGAAGGGTAGCTGTACTGTGGAAGAACCTTCCAGGGGCAGAAACAGCATACATAGGGGCACAGAAAACTGTAGGGAGGCTGTTACTGCAACACAGTCGGGAGGAAAAGGGAAGGTCCCAATAAGAAAGAAAACTGAGAACACAAAGTGGCAGTCTGGTACTGCCACTTACTGGCTAGCTGATCTTAGGAAACTCTGACTGAGTCTCAGTTTCTCTGCATAAAAAAAATGTAGATAATATACCTTTTCCTGTTCTACCTATCTCACAGAGCAGCTGTGAGAATTAAACAAGATACAGACAATATGTCAAAGGCTCTGCAAATACTAAAGCAACATTAATGTTAGGAAGTATAATGACATAAGGAAGACTGAGGCAGGTTGTGGAAGGCCTTAAATGCTATCTGAGGATTATGGACTTTATTCTTTACAGATGGGGAGTTATATTAGGTAGAATCAAATTTAGCTTTTGAAGAGCTAAGTCTGGCTACAATGACCAGAGGGGAAAAGGAAAGGCTGGAGGTCTAGAGAGCAGGTGGGACAGAGAGAATACATGCCTATCACTGGAACATACCAGAAAGGGCACATGGGTTGCTAGGAGCTAACATGGGGGCATTTGCTGGTTCTGCACTAATAAGTGCTAAAAGCCCCTGACTGTGCCCAGTTCAAACTGATATATTCTGTAAAAACAAAATACCCATCAGATTTCAAGAACCTAGTACAAAACAACAACAACAAAAATAAAATGTCAGGGTTGGGGTTGTGGCTCAGTGGTAGAGCGCTTGCCTAACGTGTGATTCTCATATAAATAAATGAATAAAATAAAGGTCTATCACGTGCTTGCTTTGGCAGCACATATACTAAAAATAAAGGTCTATCAATATCTAAAAAATATTTTAAAAAAGTAAAATGTCTCAATAACTTTTTATAATGAAATAACAGTATTTTGAATATACTGGGTTAAATAAAACATCAAAATTAATTTTATCATTTTAATGTGGCTACTAGAAAAAGAAGTGTCTTGTGTTTCATTTCTATCGGACAGCACTAGTCTGGCTTCTTTTGGCCACAGCTAAACCACACTCTGCTCTTCTCTCTAATGCCAGTGCCTTCAGCTCTTTTGACCAGTCAAAGAAAGCTAGCAGCTTGCCAGAGTTGCCCCTCCAGTAATTTGTCTCCCACAGCACCTGGTATATATTTCTGCCAACCACCTCCCAAACGATCATCAATTCTCCCTTGTTTGTTGGATTGTGAGCTCCTGAAGTATAGTAGTATGCCAAATTCACCTGTCTCCCCAGTGAGGAAGAGCTGGTTCTAAGAGGCAGCCATCTTCAACTCTTAGCAGACAACAATCCAACACTGCTTTAGGCTATGCACCTTTCTCTTTACTCAGAACCCAAAACCCCACCAGCTTCCCAGCTATCAGCTGAGACTCATATCTGATTTATCTCATTTGTCACATATTCTCAGAAAAAGTCCCACACCTGGGTTGTGCCCAGGAATTCAAATTGATATTGAGGAGTAGCAGGGTGATGGAGTGCATTCTGGTTCATCTGATCATCTGTGTGACTTAGGGCAAATAATTTACTTTCTGTGAACTTCAATTTTCCCATCTACAAAATTGGAATAATAAATAGCTTCCCAAACTGCAAGGCTGTTGTAAGAACTGGCATAAGGTAGTCAAGTATTGGCTGGGCATGGTGGCACACACCTGTAATCCCAGTAGCTCGGGAGGCTGAGGCAGGAGGATCGCAAGTGCAAAGACAACCTCAGCAACTTAGTGAGGCCCTAAACAACTTAGTGAGACCCTTTCTCTAAATAAAATATTTTAAAAGGGGGCTGGGGCTCAGTGATTAAGTGCTCCTGGGTTCAATTCCTGGTACAAAAAAAAAAAAAAGTAGTAAAGGATTTAGTTAATGTCTGGCATACAGCACCACTTCATTTTTAATTTTTATTTTGTTTTAAATATTTTTTTGTTGTAGATGGACACAAAACCTTTATTTTATTTTATTTGTATGTGGTGTTGAGGATTGAACCCAGTGCCTCACACATGCTAGGCAAGAGCTCTACTACTAAGCCACAACCTGAGCCCTATTTATTTATTTTTGCAGTGCTAGAGATTGAACCCAGGGCCTTTTGTGTGCTACACAAGTGCTCTACTGCTGAGCTAAATCCCAGCCCTTGGTAATATTTAAAAAATGGCTGGTATTCTTATTACAAGAACCTAAAACATACATAGTAAGCTACTACCATAGTAAGCAATCACAACCTGCCTTGTGACATAAAATACACAAATATTGAGTTATCTGACAGACATGCCCATCTTACAGATCTCTGCAGATGACCTAGTTGTTGACTATCATGTTTAGTTCATACTCACGTGTTTGTTTTTGTCAACACATCCTCCATCAACTCTTTCTCTTTGATGAAAAGAACAATGTCTCAAGACAGCAGAGACCAAGAGATCTGGATATTGGTGCCAATTTTTCAATTCACTAACTGCGAAACTCCACTGACACAAAGTATTCAAGATATGGCTGCGGGTGATGGAGGTGAGTAAAGTCTATGGAAGGGGAAACACAGAAAACGCAGGAGGGAGGGAGGAAGCAAGCTATGAGGCAAGAGGGCAGGACTGACAGTCTAGACACCTGGGTTCTAGACCAGCTCTGCCCCTGTCTTTTTGTATACACTTAAAAAGGGAGAAGAAAATTATACATAATAAGCATCTAATATGTTACAGGCCTTCATTTATTTCCTACATCAACTTGATGAGGTAACAGTGTCATTTTCCTTTACAGATGAGGAAAATGAGGTTGAGAGAAGTTAAGTAAGTTGTCCAAGGTCACAGAGGTATTAAATAGTAGAGAGAGAATGTTAACTCAGTGTGCTTTACAACAAAGTCCCATCTTCCTCCTCTGGATCTTGGCTTCATCATCCCTACAATGATGAGCCACATTATCTCATGTCCTTTCTTGTTGTAATATTGCACGATTTTTTTTGTCCCTCCTGGATTTTCTTCAGCATATCAGGTCTTTGCACCCTGAGAGGGGTCAGGTAAAACTAAATTCATTGCCTAGAGGGGAAAGATTCTCCATATAAAATAAAGTGAAGGCAGGCCATGGCCAAATTTTTTTCAAATGGAAAAAAACCAGCGATATCATTGCCAACAGTGATCTGGAAGCAATTGAGTGTCTGCACTGGTAATGTCCACAACATGGCTAAGAATATTTTTATTCAAGTTTCCTGGTTTTAACGAAGGGCAAAGGAGATTAGAGCAGCAGCCCCTAAACTCACAAGATAAAGAATGAGTATCTCTCAACAATATAAAGAATGAACATCTATCACAGAGCCAAAGGCTTGGGAAGGTTGGATTAAAAAGGGTTTCTTTCTTGGAAAGAGGTTTCTTCCTTGCCACATCATGACCACTTGGAGATGTTGGATAAGCCATATGACACCTCTTAATTCTCAGTTTTCATAATGACAAAACGTATCTCTGCAGGGCACTGTGATAACTAAATTATTTGTTATCTTAAACTCACTCTTCGGGTATATCCTGTTTTCCTGAAAAGATAAATAAATGCGCCGTGAAGGAACACCCTAAAGGGGATGATAATACCTTTAATGAAAACTTCCCCAAACTGGGTTTCCATAAAGTAAGGCATATCTTGCTTTATACCCTGTACAAAAACTGCTATTCAAGTCAATTTTCCATTACTGGCACAAATAAAGAACAGACTATAAAACAGGTAGCCTAGAATAATGGTCAAACCAAAAAGTCAACATTTTGCTTTAATTAAAAAAAAAAAAAAAAAACTTGTTGTGAGCATAGTGGTCTATGCCTATAATTCCAGTTTGGTAGGCTGAGGCAGGAGGATCACAAGTTTGAGGAAAGTCTCAGCAATTTATTGAGGCCCTGGGCAACTCAGTGAGACCAGTTTCAAGAACAAAAAAAAAAGGACTAGGGATGTAGCTCAGTGGTAAAGCGCCTCTGGGTTCAATCCCCAGTACCAACAAACAAACAAACAAATGCAAACAAACTTGTCATTTGGCTAATTTGCCTTTTTAATAATCTACTTTATTAAGGTAGAGTTAAATTAATTTCCTTTCCTTGAGAACACACCAAAGTTAATAGGAAAGTACTATGTTAGTGGAAAGTTAGACTTTGATTTTAATGGCTGAGGTTAAGCCATAAAATGAATAATTTGGAGGTGATGGAGTTGATAGTAAAAGCCTGCTATTTTTTTGAAATCCCCTTCTTACATCAGGGTGACCATAGCCTTTCCTTTAGCTCAAGTACCTGCAGGTAGATGCAAACTAAGTCACCACAGCTGGAACCACCAACTATAATGCAGGGAGGGGACCTAGAACTTCCCAGAGAGTTCCTTCCCTCCACATTCTTGGCTAGTGACTTCAGGAAGCACTGCCGGAAGTAGAAGAAATAAGGGAGGGTGGGTGGAGATGTTCTTCTCCAGCTTGCAAAGGACTCCCTACAAATTCCTGTTCCACACCTTTAAAAAAATGCCCAGAAATTTCCCTTAGAAAGTCTTCTTCAATTAACTCTCCAGTGCTGATCACCCCTGTTCTTTGCATCTTTCTAGCCAGAAGTTTTTGACTTGTGCTATAATCACATATCTTGTCTCTACATTACTTTAAAGAGGAACTCACATATTCTGTGTGTTCTGCCTTAATAAAATACCTATCCTGAAGGAGGGCCTCTCCTATTTTGTATCTTCAGTGTTCAACATGGGTCTCCAACCACACAACATGGGTCCCCAAACCAATAAACTGTGCTCTACAAAGCATATTTTGTGTACATAGTTGGCTGGGATGTTGTCAGAAAAAACTGGGAGTCAACTTTTCTAGTAGCCAGATCCCTGCAGCTCTCACTGCTGTTTCATCAGCAAGGGATCCATTCTGGAACTCTCTGATCCTTACTCCACCCACCTCACAATGACTGATGGGCCTGGGACCACTGCACAAACTGCTGTTTGTAGAAATATACACAGACTAAGTCAATCCCAAGCAACAAACTTAGGCATGTGCCTGCTTGACAGGAGGTGGAACAGGCAGGCCACAAACCAAAAAAATGCACCATTGGTCTTGCCTATCCAGGCACTTCAAGTCTGCAGAGCTGGATGATACAAGTACAGAGGAAACCAGCTGCTGCCTTCTCTTCCCAGGCCATTTTGTGGGAAGACAGGGTTGGGGGGAGAGATGGATTAGAATGGCAGCTCCTGCCACTTCCAGCAAATGCTCTCGTATCTTATACTTTCCTCCCGAATGAAATCTTTGATATTGAGGGAACAGTGAAAGGGGTATTAAGGCCAAAATTATTGGCCCTGGGAGATGGGCTTAAGATCCCTTCTGTATGTTAACAGGAATGATAAGCATTTGTTCTAAAGTATGTAATGTGACTCAGAATTTACTATCAAGCAGCAAAGAATAGGTTAAACAAGGTATCTAGGGGTATGAGGACATGAATGTCTTCTTAGTTCTCAAGTGTAGTCACATATGTATGTGGGGAGGAATAACAGGAAGAGATGAATGAATTCGATGGTCCCTAAAGTTCCCTTCCAGTGAACTGGACACACTGACTGATTCTATCCAAGTACAAATCACATCTTAATGAGGTTTTATTATGTCAACAAGGGACCATCTTGAATTGGGCAATAGTAAGTCGTATTTGAACTTGGAAAATGGCAATGTGCAAAACATAATCTCTAGGAAAACTGGACTGACCAAAAGAGAAAGCACTGTGTCACTTAACACAGGGAATACATTTAAAAAAATTTTTTTTTTGGTACCAGGGATTGAACCCAGGTGGTACTCAACCAGTGAGCCACATCCCAAATCATGGTTTTGAACTTGAGATCCTTCTGCCTCAGCTTCCCAAGCTTCTGGGATTACAGGCGTGCACCACCCCAATCATCACAGGGATACATTTTAAGGAAAGTATCATTAGGCAGTTTGATTGTTGTAGAAACATCAAAATATATTGACACAAACTAAGATAGTTACAACATCACAGGATAATAAAATATTGTAGGACTGCCATTTCATATGTGGTCCATGGATGACCAAAATGTTGTTATGGGGTGCATGACTGTATACTCCATGAAAAATTGTTGAATAATGAATGACCAACTTGGAAATTTGAACTCCTTTCAAATGCTTGTACTCCAAACAGCTCACCCTTACCCTACAGCCCAGTTTTCTAAGGCTGAATTCAAGTAATACCTTCTCTAATAAACTTACCTAACCAAATTTCCCCAATGATTTTTTCAGAAACTCAGTTCATATCCATTGCATTTTATGTCCATAACTATACAACTTAACACTTAATTGTTTTAAAATTATCTCATCCATATCAATCATGTCTTCTTCCAACTGGGTAATAAACTCCTTAAGAGAAGAAAACCTGACAGATACTTTGTTGACAGGGCCCACAATAATTAGTACAGTGCTAAGCATATACTCAGTAAATACTTGTGACTGACTGATGGAATTCTGATGATGATGATAATGTAAGTGCTAGCATTTTTTTTAGGCATCTACTGAAATGAGACAATATGATCTTGAGTGTAGGCTCATGAACCCTCTTCTGGATATAAATGCCCTGCCATTTATTAGCTACGTGACCTTAGGCAGGTAACTTAATCTCTTGCCTCAGCTTCCTCCTCTATAATATGAAGATAATAATATACCTATTTCATGGGATAACTAGGATTAAATTATTTAAAACATGTTTTAAAAAAGCTAAGGACAGGGTTCAATACTAAGAATCAATAAAATGTAGGCATATTTATTTTACTTAATCCTCACAACAACTCATAGGTGGGTATTATATTAATCTTGCCATTTCAAGAAATGGAAAAAGCTTAGTAACCTGCTTGATTTCATGCACCCAAGTAAAATGGAGCTGGTATTTGATCCAAAGCAGCTCAGTTTCAGAGCTCTTCCTCTACTAATATTGTGCTCTCTGGCTACAAATCCTCACCACCCATTTCACTTTGCTACAGATTTGCCCTTAATATTTCAGTGGTCTGAAATCTCCAATCCCAGGCTCAGGAAGGCAGAAATCAGTTGCTTACTTCTCAGTATTCAAATTCAGATTTTTGTAACATTTACTAAGTATCTACTGGGTGGCAAATGTGCTGGGTAATAAGTATCTCATTTGATCCTTAGAGCAATTTTGAAAATGAGTGGGGAAACTGAAGTTCAAAGAAGATAGGGACTTGCCTGAGGGCTCGGGTTGGTAAGACCTACAGCCAGAACTTATTTTTACTCTGACTGCCTGACCCCAAATCCAACAGACAGTCCTTACTAAGTCAGTGTGGCTCTGGATGTTTCCTGGCACAAGTGTAAAACACAGAGCAGACTGCATTTATACATCTGCTGGTCAAATGCACCGGCTTTGGAATTATTCCACTTAGTGGCTCTGTGACCTTGGGTAAGACATTTAGCCTCTCAAACTCATCTGTAGCAGAGGCAACTCATTGAGTTATCAGGAGATCAAACGGTGGAATTCATTGAAGTATTTAGCAGAGGGCACACAACAATTACTCAAAATATGTTAACTACTATCACTACCACCACCAGCAGGAAAGGGGCTTAGTGTAACATTTCACCACCAATTATTTTTTAAATTTTCTTTCATTTTTTGTTTTTGGTACTTGGGATTGAACCCAGGGAAGCACTTTACCACCAAGTTAATGGATTTGCTAAATTGCTGAGGCTGGCCTCAAACTCACAATCCTCCTGCCTCAGCCTACTGAGTCAGGAGTGCATCACCGCACTGGGCATCCCTACCTATTGTTTAAGAACATCCCTAATAAAAAAGATGTTCAAATCAAATGACTGATGGATATATAAATATATAAGCAGTTGAACTCCACATCATGTACAACCACAGGAATGAGATCCTAATTAGAATAAGTTATACTCCATATATGTATGTCAAGATATATCCTACTGTAATGTATATCTAAAAGGAATAAAAAATTAAATAAAATTTTTAAAAGACCAATAGAGAAACTAAGTTCCAGAGAGAAAGTCACTTGTCCACAGTTAGGACAGAGAGTTGATTTCCTAACTTGCAGCATAAAGCTCTTCACCGGAGCCTGCTATCTGCTGCCTCTCTTAATTTTTTTTTTAAATCTAGAATTTCAGGGTATACCACCGACCATTCAGTTCCAAAGGAAGTCCTATAGTCCTTTAAGGCTCCTAACAACACTTTTGAGCTACAGGGATTCACCATGTCCCCCCACCCACCAAAAGCGGGTGCTGGGCAAGCTATTCCAAATGGAAAATTCAACTCCATCCCAGGCGGAAACCCCAAATCTTTGCTGTTCCAGCAGATTTCCAGGACGTACTGGCTCCCAGAAACCACAATTACAGACAAGCTCAAGGCAGAGGAGTAATTAGGCCCATACCATCAGCTCAGCAGTCTCTTGGCCTCTCCCTACAGGGCTGACTCCAGCTCTCTACCTCTCCCATCCCCCTCATCCAAACTCCATCTCAACAACTGTCCAACATAGATGCAAAGAGAATTTCCACCCTTTCTCTCTTCTAGTCCCTACTTGATTTCCAGGAACAAAAGAAGGGTGGGGTGAGAGAAGAAAGAATCATTTCATGGATACAACTAATGCTGAATGGCAGTGAGCCGAAAATAGCTTTCACAGAAAGAAAAGCATTCTTGGGGCCCCTCCCCTTCATCCTGTCCCTTATGTCCCACAAAGATGACATTGGGAAGCAGTTCCCTGGGCAAGACCCCCAAATGTGAAATAAAAGGGATTTTGTGAACCAGGAAAACAGAAACCTCAATCTCTCTAGAATGAGCACAATCTTGGCTGGAAACAGTATGTGGAAAAGATGACTTCTAGAAGGCTTGGGAATCTAGAGTTATAACTCCTATCTCTAAGACCATGGAGGGGTCATTCTAGAGGAAATTTATCCTTCCTGTGGCTACTCCTAATCTTGGCTCATAGGAAAGAAAGCCAGGCCCTGCCTTCATTTCTAAATAGACTACTGCCCTTTTATCCTGAAATACGGGATTGATGTCCTCATTATTTCAAACTCCAGCAAAAAACTTTGTGTAGCACTTTCTTCCTTCCAACATTACTACTCATTTTTTTTGAGTAGTGAATCTGCTCAGTTTAGTTTGATGCCTGACTCAAACACCCCATTAGTGTCCCTTATTTCTCCCAGTGTTCTCAGGACTATACCACTTCTCCAATTCCCACCCGACAGTGTTGAAGGCCTGCAGTGGGTGTGGGTACCATGGATCCCCTCCAGGAACTCTCTGGAGCTAATATTAATGGTTGGATGGTACAAAGGATAAGGAAGGAGTGGCATTCTAAACAGGGGATGGACTTTAATATCCTAAAGGGCTTTCGAACAGTGATGGCTGAGAGGACAGAGTTGAAGGCTGTTAGTACAGTTTCTTGAAGCCATTCCAGAGCCCCTAGAATCATGGCTGATATAAGCAGCTGGAGAAAAGCTTCAAAACAGTATGGTACTGACTCAATTTCATCAAAACTTGACTTAAAATGTATTAATCGCACAAAGTTTTCCTTGATTTAGCTGGTCTAACTGATCTCTCTCCCTAGGCTAACATCACCTCAGTCCTTAGAAATTTACTCTGCACTATTGGTTTGTTTCTTATAACAAAAAGTGGAAAACAGGTTAACACATACACATGCAAACCATTTATTTCAAGTTATATTTGACATATCCAGCATGGGCTGAAATAGGAACACCTCCCTGGAGTTCATTCTAAAGAGAACTGCTTTATATATTAGAGAGTACTTGTTTTGACCTTTTTACTTTAAATATCCTTAAATCAATATACTTCTACATTTCTTGTTTTCCCAAGTAAGCTGTAAACTCCTTGAAGAAAGAAGATATGTCTTCCACTTTTGAAAAACGTTTGTATTCCCTCATCTTCTGCTGGCCAGCGGGATGGAAACAGAGGTGTTTTTTTGCACACATGTGTATGTACAGATACATATAAACACATAGCATCCACCATAAAATACAGAACTCTACACAAACAGCATTGTTCAATCCATTTGTTTGGCAAACCAGATGATAAATGGTAATTGATACAAGTCACAAATCTAAGAGACCAGTAAGCCAAAGAGAAGCTAAAGATTCCAACCCTGAAATTTTCCCCTTTCCCTGGTACTAGAGATTGAACCCAGAAGTGTTCTACCTCTGAGTTAGATCCCCAGTCCTTTTTTATATTTTATTTTGAGGCAGGGTCTCACTAAGTCGCCCAGGCTGGCCTAGAACTTGTGATCCTTCAGCCTTCTGAAAAGCTGGGATTACAGGTATGCCCCTTCACACCTGCCGCAACACTGAAGTTAATTCTGATTTAAAGACAGTGGGACAGAGGGAGACAGGAAGGAGCTAGGATGCATCCCAACAAAAGCACTATAATCGCAGCGTAGAAAACAGTTAGAATCTAGTTTCCCTGTCTCTCTCTCTAGTGCTAAGGGAAAAAGTTTCTAGGGACAGAAAGAGAATTCCTCTCTGATTCTGTGTGCTCCCTGGCGTAGAAGGTTGCTCTGGACTGGGATTCAATGCTCTGGTTCTTTCTGATAGCAAGGGAAGTCAGGAGGCTCTGACTTTCTGGACACTTGGACAGGGCTCAGGTGGGGAAGACAGCAAGAAGACAGCAATGACTGATAAAGTTTCACCTACCACTGGCATCCCCTTCTCTGGATCACACTGAAGGTTTAACAATTTGACTGTTATGTGATGCCATCCCCATAAGTCACCAAGTATAAACATGCCAAGGGCCTGAGCCAGAGAATGCAGGGCCTACATGAAGCAACCTGAGATCTGTAGTATGAGCCCTGCACTACAGGCCTAGTGAGGGTGGGGTTCCTGTAGGACTAGGTTGGCTAATATTAACAACCATTTAAATCATTACTGATTTGGGTTAGAATCTTTCCCCTAGTGGTTCTGCATGTGCAGGCAGTTCACCATCAGGGGGAGGCCCCAGAAATACCAAGACGTGACTGACTATGGGGAAATGGAGAGAGTTCCTCACATGTGTTACCCTGGTCCTCCATACACATCACAGGGTACAGGGTAATGACAGAATGGAAAGGAAGAGGAAAGATACAGGGAGAAGGGAGAACGGGAGATGTAATAAATACACACATGAGATAAAAACACAAAATGAAGAAGGGGAGGAAATACGAAGTCACAAAAGAAATGGAAGAGCAATAGCAAGAGAATGAGGATAAAGATTAGGATAAAGGGCATGTGGAAAGATGCGGAGAAAAGAGAAAATGGGCAAGAGAATAAGCAGTGAAAATTGAACACAGAAGGGAGCTGCAGAACTATTTAAACATCCAACTATCTCAGGAGTTGGTACAGATTCTGAGTTAGCCTGACTTGCCCAGACTCTGGCAGCCGGGGTGTTAAATGGAACTTTTTATTATAGTCATTGGGTTCAGATTTATAAAAGAGCTGTGAAAACATTAATTAGTGTAGAATGTCTGGCACAAAACAGGAACAAAATAGGATGATAGGGTAGTGGTGATAGGAGTTAATTCAAGGAAAAGTGGGTAGTCAGCATCTGGGAGCAAAAACCAAGACTGTAGGATTCTGGATTAAGAAGCTTTCTTAGAAGAACCTCAGCTTCCAATCTGGCCTTACAAAATTAATAACTCTGTCCCCTCCCTTGACACAAATACCACCTATAGTGATCTCCTCTCTGATCACCTTATCTAAAATTACAACCCCACATTGGCAATACTTTCTATTTTATTTCCTTAGTCATTAGTATCCAATATATTATAATTTCATTTCTAATTTGTTTAAAATGTGAGTTCCAGGAAGGCAAAGACTTTTGCCTATCTGTTCACTGCTATAGTCCAAATGCTTCCTACAGTTCCTGGAACATAGAAGATGCTCAAGTTAAAGAATAAGCTGAACTTTATTTAAATGCAACTCTATTCAATTCTCAGTTACCTAAGAAAATGTAGGGGGAGATATTTCATGTAAGTCAAAATAAAAAATGATACAAATCTACAGCTAATCTGAATGTCCACATTTTACACACAAGGAAAGTGAGGTCCAGAGTCTTTGTTATGAATTCAATATTTGTATCCCCTGCAACTCCCAGTCAACCCAAATCCAAAATATGCTGAAGTTCTAACTGGCAGTGTGATGGAATCTGGAGATGGATCCTTTGGGAGGGAATCGGGGTTAGATGAGGTCATGAGGGTGGGGTCCTGAATTAGTGCCCTCAAAAGAGACACCAGTTTGCTCCCTCTCTCCACATGTACACAATGAGGAAAGGTCATGTGAGCACAGAGCAAGAAGGCAGCCATCTACAAGCCAGGAAGAGCGTCCTCACCAGAACTTGACCATGCTGGCACCCTGATCTCACTCTAAGCCTCCAGGATTTTGAGAAATAAATGTCTGCTATTTAAGTCATCCACTTTATGATATTCTTTTACAGGAGCCCAAATTAACTAGAAGGCCTCTGAGTAAATTTTTCAGGGCAGAGTGAGAATTAGAATCCAGGGCTCTATTCCAGGCAGTCAATGAACTTTCTATTACAACAAGACCATAGAATATGCTGTGTATCAGTGTAGCAGTGTCAGTGATCCTGGAAATAACATCTCTAAAAGCTGGAAAAATGGGTTCAGTGTCTCTGTCTCTATTCAACTTCTGAGAGCTTTTTACCTCTGTTGGGAGTCAACTACCTCACTTATGAAAGGGATATGAAGGGAGTTACTCTCCCAAGTCTTGCTTCATTCCTTCACAAGGTGGGGGAAAGAACAAAAAGCAAGGCATGAATTTGTTTTCAAAGGTCTTTCCTCATAGCTATTATTGAGCCACAAGGTTGCATTTAGGAGTAAGAGTCTGAGACACTGATCAAGTCCACAGGAAGTAAAAAGTCAGATTGCCTGGTAGTTTCCTATAGATAATTAAGGCTGAATCTAAACAAATCCTAGGGGCAGTTTAATACTAACACTTTATAAATTCAAATTAAACCTTAAAATCATGACTTCCTTCATCTCTATGAAAAGCCTGCTTATCAAGTACAAAGTAGATTTATACTTAATATGCTTCCCAAATGGCTCAGAGATCTTTGTATTTATGATCACATTTACCTTTACCAATAGTTAAAAATTTATTGGTATGAAGACATGCTTTTGACATGGAGACATATCTTAAGGTACAGGCATGTCTTTGGGAAACTTAAATCTTGAGAAGTTAGGAGTTAGGCAAAATAAACTTAAGTCTGGGCAATGGTACAAATGAGAGAAGTTAAGCCCAAGTCCATGAAGTGTCAACACAGAATTTGCTAAGTGTCGAAGTCATCATAAAATGCAATTCATCAAGGAGAGCCATCATAAGGATCATCATCATGTTAAGCTAAACTCTTGAAGGATGCCCAGAATAAACTTTTATTTTTTCCTAGCTTCTAAATTCGAGTCTGAACCATGATTTGATCTAAACACAGGACTCCTTATCAACAGATTCATTAGTTCATCTAAATTAACTGGTGGAAAACTTTTGCAGAGGGTGAAGCCAGTTTACCTGACTGGAAAATCTGAAAGACATTAAGCTGCCTAGGACCTGTAATCATAACTCTGAGTCATTTCTCATTGCATTGTAACTGCTCCCCTAACCCCCAACCCATTCAGTATGCACTAGCTGGATCTCAATTGGAATCTTTCCTTCCTTCTCTTAACACAAACCTGCTGCTTAGAGCACCTAACAAATTCAGTTTCACCCTTTGCTCAAACACAAATGAAAACCCACAGCTAACACACTCAATGGGGAAAGACTGTTTGCCCCTAAGATCAGCAACAAGCTAAGAATGTTCACTCTATTCTTGAATGTCACCACTAGTCAACATTGAAGCAGGAAGGGCGGCAGTTCTAGCCAGGGCAATAAGGCGAGAAAAAGAAATAAAGGTATCCAGATTGAAAAGGAAAAAGCAAACTTTTTTCACACACAACACGATCTTTTATATAAAAGATCTTAAGGAATGCACAAAATAAACTATTAAACCTAATAAATGGTTGCAGGATACAAGATCACCATATAATTATTGTATTTTTGTACACTAGTGATGAACACAAAAGTGAAATTAAGAAAACAGTCTTAACTTTAATAGCAGTAGAAGGAATAAAATACACAGGAATAAATTTAAGATTTATGGAAGATTTAAAATTAAGATGGCAATACTCCACGAACTAATCTATAAATTCAATAAAACTCCTATTAAAATCCCAGTTAGTTTTTTCTTTTTGGAAGAGACTGACAAGTTGACCCTACGATTCATACGAAAATGAACATTTAAAACAATATCAAAATGGCAATTATCAAGAAAACAAATAACAATAAATGTTGGCAAGAATGTAGGGGAAAAGGTACACGCATACGACTGCAAACACTCTGGAAAGCAGTATGGAGATTCCTAAGAAAACCTGGAATGGAACCACCATTTAACCCAGTTATCCCACTCCTTGGCATACACCCAAAAGACTTAAAATCAGCATAGTGACACCACCACCATGTTCACAGTCACTCAATTCATAATGCTAAGCTATGGAACCTACCTAGGTGCCCTTCAATAGATGAATGGATAAAGAAAATGTGGAATGTATGGAATATTAGTCATAAAGAAAAATGAAATTGTGGCATTTGCCAGTAAATGGATGGAACTGGAGGCTATCATGCTAAATCAAATAAACCAATTCCCAAAAACTAAAGGCCAAATGTTCTATCTGACATGCTGACTCACAACAGGTGGGGAGGAGGGAGGAGTGGAGGTTAACTACATTAGACAGGGAGGAATGGGGAGAAGGGAAGGGATACAGAAATGGGAAAGACAGTAGAATGAATCAGATATAACTTTCCTATGTTCATATATGAATACACGACCAGCAAAACCCCACATCATGTATAATCACAAGAATGGGAAGTTATATTCCAATGTATAATATGTCAAAATACACTCTACTGCCAAGGGCAGGGGTGCACACCCATAATCCCAGCAGCCTGGGAGACTGAGGCAGAAGGATCTGGAGTTCAAAGTCAGCTTCAGGGGCTGGGGTTGTAGCTCAGTGGTAAAGTGCTTGTCCAGCACATGTGAGGCACTGGGTTTGATCCTTAGCACCACATAAAAAAATAAACAAATGGAATAACGATATTGTGTCTGTCTACAACTAAATATATATATATATATATATATATATATATATATATATATTTTTTTTTTTTTAAGCTAACCTCAGCAAAAATGAGGCACTAAGCAACTTAGTGAGACCCTATCTCTAAATAAAACACAAAATAGGGCTGGGATGTGACTCAGTGGTTGAGTGCCCCTGAGTTCAATCCCAGAACTGAAAAAAATAAAACAAAAACAAACAAACAAAAAAACCAACAAAACACTCTACTGTAATGCATATCTAAAAAGAACAAATTTTTAAAAGTGAAAAACAAAAAACAAACAAAAAACCACAGCAGCAGCAGCACTCACAGGTATCAAGGAGAAAAGTAAAATAACGACAAAAGTCAGATTCCCCTTCTTTGTCTGGTTCCGTCACAGCAGGTCTTTAGATAAGGGTGCTGCTCTTGGGGGCAGATGGGGCAGTTATGACAGGCTAATGCTCATGTGGACATCTCATCTCATCTCATCCCAGCTCTGCAATCTAGCCCTGGACACCTATAACTGACCACCTGCCTGAACTCTGGGCCAGGGCTGCTCTACCCTATAGAAACATGATTTATTTGCAGAGTTGAATTCCATTTTCCTCCCATTCCCTGTTCTTGGATCTGTCCCTAATCCTCCTCCCTCCTACTCCATCCCATATTCTACAACACCTTTCTCTAGTGGATTTATTTCAAGGTACAAATAATACAATACAAATGTTCATATTCCCTATCCTGTTATAAGCAGCAAATACATGCCTCCTGTGCTTGCTTCTTGAATGCCTGGCAAACTGCTGTTCATTCCTCAGGCATTCAAATCAAATATATCAGTGCCTCTTGGTGAAGCACCCCCACCTCTTTCCCAGCACAGCTGCTTATACCTTCCTTCTGGACCTGGCTTTATTTTGTACTCTCTTTCCTTATACACCTCTCATTCTGCATAGCAGGTAAGTTTATGGGTCTCTGACAAACCACTTTGAATTCTTTGAACATAATTTTTCTCCTTTAATTCCCATAATGTTCACTTCCATGCCATCTCCACTACTCACAGAACTACATTTTGGATCCTGACATTGCTTAGAACACTTCCACTTTCAAAATAAAGACTCAATTTCCCCTCCCTTACACATTTAATTTGGCCACATCAGCTCTTTCTGTGACCTAATCAGATCCTTTCCTTTTCCTCTCAGGCATCAGCCCCCCTCTTGGCTTCTTTCTAGCCTGGATTTTCAGTTGATCTGCAGTGGTCCTGATTCCTTTGCACACACAATCCTCTCCAACAAACTAACCTCCAGCAAAGCTCCCCTGTACTCAGTTAGGGGGGAAACATCACACTGCTATGAAATCTAGTAGGCAGATTCAAGGTCTTCAGCTTGTCAGGCCTTCCATGCCTCCAGTGAGGGCTTTCTCAGCCTTGGTCAATTCTCTTCCATAACTTTCAATTAGTACTCCAAAACTTAAGGGCTCTCCTCCACATATTTACAGCTTGCCCTCTCTTTAACATCAGATTGTCTTGACTGCTAACAAAATAACTGGGACCTTTATGCATTTTTCTTCAACTTCCTACCTCTACCTACAAGCTCATCACCCTATAGTTATATTTATCTTAGCACTTCCCTTCTGGTTTAAGCCCAAATCTCACCTAAGCCCTGACCCCATTATGCTCTACCTACTCGTACCATAAATTTACCAAATCTCTCTTAACCTGTGTGTGGGAGATATTTTCTTGACCTAGTAAGTACCTCTAGCTATTACCAATTTCATTCTCCTCCACTTACCCAGACTTCTGGAAAAAGTATTCCACACTTACTGTCTCCACTTTTTCATCTCCCACTGACTTCCCAACCCACTACAATCTGGCTTCTGCCTTCAGAACTCTAATGAGATTGCTTTCAATAAGATTGTTGACAGCCAGCCCTTCACTTGAAAATTTCAAAGGATATCCTTTTCCAGATCTCATCTAATGACCTCTCTCTGCATCCATCAATGTTGATTCCTCACAGTTTCAGTCTTAGTTCTCTCATCTGACACACTCTTCTCAGTAGACAGTGCCTACCTCTTGATTTAACCAACACTTATAAATAATACTGCAGACTGCCAAATCTTTTCATCTCTTAGTCTCTCTCAAGTTTCACAGACCTCTATATGTAACTTTCTGGGAAATCTTAACATATAAATACTCAAATTCAATGGACCAAAAAAACTCAACGACACATACCCACCTCTGTATTCCTCCTGGACTCCCTTTCTCACCCCCAAGGTAGACACTCTGACAATCAGAGTGGCTTCTCCTTTCCTTTGGTCACACAGCCAGTTAAACAATAAATACTGTGAATTTGGCAAAAAAAAAAAAAAAAAACGCTTATGTTTCTCATTTTTGTCTCTACTTCAGGAATTCAAAGACAACATGGTATAGTTATCAAGAACAGACTCTATAGCCAGTCAGGCACAGTGGCACATGCCTGTAATCCCAGCACCTAGGGAGGCTAAGGCAGGAGGATCACAAGTTTGAGGCCAACCTAGGCAACTTAGTGAGACCCTGTCTCAAACTAAAAAATAAAAAGGGCTGGGGATGCAGCTCCATGGTAAAGAGCCTCTGGATTCAATCCCAACCCCTCTCCCTGCCACAAAGACTCTAAGGTTAGACTGCCTGGATTTGAAGCCTAGCTCTACCACTAACCAGCTGTGGGATCTTGGGTAAGATACTTAACTACCTATGTCTCGCTACCCTGGGCTATAAAATGGGGACATTAATAGAACATCCCAGGGTTGTCATGAGGATTAAAGGAATTATTATGTGCAAAATGCTTATGACAGTGCCTGGTTCATAACAAGCCTTATTAAAAACAAACAAGCAAGCATCCTTTCTAGGTTAGTTATCTTTATATTCTAACTCAAAGAACATATCCCCATCACTGCATTCATCTTACACTAAGTTATCTATTTCATAATCTGAGTTACTAGAGGCAAGGGTTGTCTTACTCATCTTTGCAGCCTGAAGGTCTATGGCCCTGCTTGTATTCTAGGTACCCATGCAGAGCATGTACTGTAAGGTTGGTTATAAGATTGTGGAGGGTCTTGTTGAATGTAGAGCAGGCATGCGCAAGTCAATGTCTCTTCCACTATAGGAGGAAGAAGAAACGGAATGGAAAATCAGCCACTGGACTCTTGGTGCACTGGCCCAATGGGACTGTTTCCCATGAGGAGCTGGATACTCATTCACTCAGTCAAAAACATTTACTGAATTCCTAACCATGTTGCTTTGCTATATTGGTCCCTTCCTCTCAGTTGAGGTAAGGGAGACTTTTTTCCACAAAGGGTAACAGCAAAGTGGGTAATGAATTAGTGAGGTCTTAGAAACAAATTGGAGTGTGGCTATGTCTTAACTTTTCAGTCATAACAAAAAGGAAGGATACTAGTAAATATTCTTGCCAGGAGCCAAAACCATCCAACTACTCACGAATAAGAGCAGGTGCCCCAGGCACCTGTTATGAAGACTGAAAGAGATAAAGCATCTGCAGTACTTATTTCAGGTCTGGCACATTGTAAACAATCAACAAAAGGTAGTTACCTCTAACATTAGTGTTTTTAAAACTATCTTTCTCATAAGGAAAGCTTGCTCACTTCTAAAGTGAAGAGTGTGCTGAGTGTGGAGGCACACACTGGTAGTCCCAGTTACTCAGGAGGATTACAAATTCAAGATCAGCAAGACCCTTCTCAAAATAAAAAAATAAAAAGGACTGGGGATGCTGGGCATGGATTACATGCATACACCTGTAATCCCAGCGACTCCAGAGGCTGAGGCAGAAGGATCACAAACAAGACCCTCAGCAACTTAGTGAGATCCTGTCTCAAAATTAAAAATTAAAAAAAAAAAAGGACTGAGAATGTACCAGTGGTAAAGAGCCTCTGGTTCAATCCCCAAAAACAAAAAAAGCAAAACAGAATAAAGATTTATGTAAAAATAAATAAAATGACAATATGCTGAAAGGTGGGAATCAATGAGGAAAGAATACGCTTTTTAACAAATGGTGCCAGAAGTGGACATAATTTGCAAAACAACAACAAAAACCTAAAAGAAAACACCTCAATTTTTATTTCATACACCATACAAAAAGTAACTAAAAATAAATCATACAGCTGGGGCTGTAGCTCAGTGGCAGAGTGCTTGCCTAGCATGTATAAAGCAGTGGGTTTGATTCTTAGCACCACAGAAAAATAAAAACAAAACAACAACAAAAAAAGAGGCATTCTGTCCATCTACAAGTACAAATAATATTTTTAAAAAATCATAATTAAAAGCTGGTCTAGGTAGATGTTTTCTAAATTATACAGTTTTACAAATCAATAAAATCCTAAATTCTCTACAAAAACAAACAAAAACCTTACTATAATTTACTATCTGATGGCCTGGAAAATTTTATTTTGTCTGTAAAATGAGAACGATCCCACAGTATTTGGAGGACCCAAAGTATAACAACTAGGCTAAAAGAAAAATTATGCCAATACATACATTAATGTCTATTTGAACCTCCCACTCACCAGATTTTGGGAAATATGCTGGGGATATAAAATCAAAAGCATGCTTCCCCCTCAAAATGTGTTTAAATACCTCAAAGAGTTGGATGAATAGCCAAAGTGCATTCTAAAAAAACAAACAAAACATTGTAGAAATGGGACAAGAATATCCACTCAAGGGTCTTATGAGTACAGCTGCATCATATAGTATCATTACTGACAGAAACACAATGTTAAATGCTCTTGCTCAACTACTCCTGGCCCAGAGATCATTGAGACTTAAGTATAGAAGCAAAGGCTGCTGCCCTACCCTGTGAGATTTTTTAAAGGAAGAAAACAGGTAGGAGAAAAATAACTACAGATAAGGATATATTCTTTTCAGACTCTCCATAGTAATAAAGTAATATGAATAATTAGGATGGAAAGGATGTAGAATTTCTCTGAGCAATTCGGTTTAAACATTTCCTATCAATGATCTCCAAGTATTCCTTTGTCAATCATCCTTCCAGGGCAGCAGGACCTGAAGAGATCATCTCATTCCTCTGATTTTGAACAGACCCGCCTCAATTCTCACACACCTTGCATCCCAAAATGCTATGGCACTTATTACATTTACTCATTAAATTATCATTCCTTGTCTATATGTTTGCCTTTCATTAGTCACTAGATAGTGTCTGACACAGTAAATACTAAACATTTATTGAATGAATAAAAGAATGGATGAAAGGACTGTAGTTGCCTTTCTTTTTGTTTTTTAAAGAATTCCTGGGGTGGGAGGGGTGGGGGGAAGGGGAAAAATAACAGAAAGAATCAAACAACATTACCCTATGTAAATTTATGATTACACAAATGGTATGCCTTTACGCCATGTACAAACAGAGAAACAACATGTATCCCATTTGTTTACAATAAAAAAAAAAAAAAAAAAAAAGAATTCCTAGTAAGAATCCAATACAAAAGGTCCTGACTTTTCTACCAAACTCCTAAACATATGATTGGAAATGAAGAGGTAAAACTATCATTATTTGCAAAGCTGATTCATTATTTAAAAAGCTGATTTTAAATCCTAGCAAATCAATTTTAAAAAGTGAAACTAATAAGTGAGTTTAGGGGTGGGAGGGGTGGGGGGAAGGAAAAGTAACAGAATGAATCAAACACTATTATCCTATGTAAAAATATGACTACACAAATGGTATGCCTTTACTGCATGTACAAACAGAGAAACAGTATGTATCCCATTTGTGTACAATAAAAATAAATTAAAAAAAAAAAGAATTTTTAGGCATGAGTCTCACTCTGGACCAATGCAGCCAATAAACCTGCTTCCTGCTATTTAAAAAAAAAAAAAAAAGGGAGTTTAGCAAGGCTTCAGGATACAAGGTCAATTTTTCAGTAAAGGTGCCAATGTAATTCAATGAGGAAAGAATACTCTTTTCAACAAATGGTGATAGAACTGTACATCATTTGCAAAACTAAAAAAATAAAAAATAAAAAAACCCTCAACCTTTACCTCACTGACCATATAAAAAGGAATTAAAAAGAAATCATTGTTAAGAGCTAGGATCTTAAAACATCTAGAAGAAAACAGAAGAAAATCTTGGTGACTTTGAACTTGGCAAAGGTTTTATTAAAAGCAGTACAATCTATAAAAGAAAAAAATGATACGCTGAATTTCATCTGAATCAAGATTTTCTGCTCTTCAAAAGACACTATTTTATTGTGTTCAAATTTAAAACAGATTTTAAAAGACAAAAATGAAAAATTTTTTTCCCAGCCACAGTCTGGGAGAGAACAGTAACAAAAACCACACCTGACAAAGAAATTGTATCCAGAACATGTAAAGAACCCTTATAACTCAAGAGTTAAAACTGATCATACAAAGCAACAACAATTTTCATAGATTGCTAGTGGAAACAAAAAATTATAAAACCGCTTTGGATAACAACTTGGCAATTTCCTATGGCATTAAATATACCATACCTACCATATGTCCCGTCATTCTTCTAGGATTTACTCCTAGGAAAACACATGCCTATAAAATGGCCTGTACATGAAATGTTCATAATAGCTTTTATTTATAATAGCCCAAAGGTCCACCAACAGGTGAATGGCTACACAAATTATCTATAAAATGGAATACTAAACAGCAATGAAACAGAACACACTATTGATACACACAACAACGTGAATTAACCTCAAAATAAGTGTTAAGTGAAAGAAGCCAGATAAGAAAAAAGTACACAGTGTACAATTCCATTTATATATAATCACAGAAAATGTGACAGGAAAGATATAAATAATTACCTGGGGTGGGGAATAAGAAAAGAGAGACATATTACAAAGGGGCACAAAGAAACTCTTGGGAGTGCTGGGTATGTTCTTTGTCCCCCACTGCCCACACAGTACTGGGGATTAAATCCAGAGTCTCACACATGATAGGCAAGGGCTCTGTCACTGACCTACATCCTAAGTCCATGTTCTTTATCTTGATGGGAACATTCTTGTCATAGATGCACAAATATCAAAATGCATCAAATTATAAACTGTATATGAGTGCATTTGTGTATGTCAAATATACCTTAATAAGGCTATTTAAATAAATAGCATTATGGACAAAAAAAGAGCACTCTGGGCCTAAACTAGAAACTAAAAACTGCCCTCCTCAATTACAGAGATGCAAGCGCTTTTTTTTTTTTTTTTACTGGAAATACAAGTCTATCCTAAGACATCCTGTTTACTGTCCAGGTCAGACGGCTGCTAGATTGTAGCCTTTGAATTTAAAATGGAATATCACAATATGTACACACACTCTTGCATTTTGTCTGTTCACACATATGTATGATTATTTAATCAATTAATGCACAGGCAAATTCTAAATGTGTATTTAGTGAAGAGGCAACAAAAAATAGCAAAACCAGGAAAATTTCATTTACCTTTATAGTATAATAAATGGTTTTGTTTTACAGCACATGTGAAAGCTGTAACACACTGCCTGGGTACAAGTGGAGAAAGCAAAAGATGCAATGGTGAAATTCTGTCAATAGATTCTCAGCAGTAAATTCCCTACAAGACAGCTGCTATGCAGGAAGGAGGGGGAGAGAGAGGTATGATAAGGTACACAGTCCAGCAGAAGAGAGTTGTTGATGAGAATAATGAATTTCAGACCAAATGAATCCAAGTTAGCAGAAACAATAGTTCTTTTTAGGTGTTTTCATGTGGACACTAAAGAGATGTATGTACCCTTCCAGATCTTAAATCCTTTATCAAATATTTACTTGGACATTGCAAATACTGAGCACCAAAAAAGAAAGCAGAATCATTAACACGTCTTTGATTCATAAATGCTTGTGATTCAAGAAATGGTAAGCTGGGTACAGTCGTGCATATCTGTAAGCCCAGCTACTCAGGAGCCTGAGGCAGGATGATCCCAAGTTCAAGGCCAGCCTTGGCAATTCAGCAAGACTGTGGTCTCAAAATAAAAAGGGTTGGGAATGTAGCTTAGTGGTAGAGTACTTACCTAGCCTCTAGGAGGCCTGGGCTCAATGCCCAGTACCACAAAAATAAAAATGAAGACAATCACAAGGACTCACTTAAAACTGAACACCAGGGTGTAAATTTCATTACCATACAAAACGCATCCAATATTAAGTTCTAATTATGTGGCCCTGCAATAAAAGTACTAGCAAGACCACCCTCTGGGAGTTTTCAATCTGAGATGATAATGATGTGTTTTAAAAAAGGAAATAGTCCAAATAAATGAAATCAATTGTGGGTTATCTGTGCCAAAAGAGGGGCAAAATGAAGTAGTGGAAAGTTAGATTAAAAAGTCCTGCATCCCCATTCCAGTTTTTACACCATGTGGTCACAAACCAACTACCTAACTTATGCATAAGTTTCTTTATGAGGACCCTAACCTCATCAAACTGCTGTAAAGATTGAGTAAGATTATACGTGCAAAAATCTTCAATATATCAGCAAGTGGAATCCAGCAATACATAAAAACAATAAATACCGTGACCAAGTGGCCTTTATTCCAGGGATGAAAGGTTGGTTCAACAAATGAAAATTAATTTGTGTCAAATGCTGTATCAAAAGAATAAAGGACAAAAACATGATCATCTCAAAAGATGTAAAAAATTTTGACAAAATTTGACAACCTTCTATACAAAAACACTCAACAAATTAGAAACAGAACTTCCTCTTCCTGATGAGGATCATCTTTAAAAACCCAAAGTTAACATACTACTAAAAGATGAAAAACTGAATGCTTTCCCCCTAAATGAGAAAAATAAGGATGGCAACTCTCACCACTTTTATTCAACATATTACTGGAGCACTGAGCCAGGGTAATTAGACAAAAAGAAATAAAAGCTATCCAAGTCAGGCACGGTGGCACACACCTGTAATCCCAGTGGCTCAGGAGGCTGAGGAAGGAGAATTTCAAGTTCAAAGTTAGCCTCAGCAACTTAGTGAAGCCCTAAGCAACTCAACAAGACCCTATCTCTAAATAACATATAAAAAAGAGCTGGGGGGCAGGGGTTTGGGCTCAGTGGTAGAGTGCTCAACCTAGCATGCAGGAGATCCTGGGTTCCATCCTCAGCAACACATAAAAAAATAAAATAAAGGTATTGTGTCCACCTACAACTAAAAAAAAAAAAAAAGAAACAAAAAACAAAAACTTGAAACTCTAGCCAGAGCAATTAGACAAACCAAAGAAATTAAAGGGATACGAATATAAAAAGAAGAACTCAAACTATCCCTGTTCGCTGATGACATGTTTATATATTTAGAGGAACCCGGAAATTCCACCAGAAAACTTTTAGAACTCATGAGTGAATTCAGTAAAGTAGCAGGTTACAAGATCAATGCTCATAAATCCAATGCATTTTTTTTTTTTTTTTTTCCCGGTACTGGGGATCGAACTCAGGGCCTTGTGCTTACGAGGTAAGCACTCTACCAGCTGAGCTATCTCCCCAGCCCCAGTCCAATGCATTTTTATACATAAGTGATGAATCTTCAGGAAGAGAAGTTAGGAAAACTACCCCATTCACAATAGCTTCGAAAAAAATAAAATACTTGGGAATCAATCTCACAAAAGAGGTGAAAGACCTCTACAATGAGAACTACAGAACACTAAAGAAAGAAATTAAAGGAAACCTTAGAAGATGGAAAGATCTCCCATGTTCTTGGATAGGCAGAAAATATTGTCAAAATGGCCATACTACCAAAAGTGCTACACAGATTCAATGCAATTCCAATTAAAATCCCAATGATGTACCTTACAGAAATAGAACAAGCAATCATGAAATTCATCTGGAAGAATAAGAAACCCAGAATAGCTAAAGCAATCCTTAGCAGGAAGAATGAAACAGGGGGTAACGCAATACCAGATCTTCAACTCTACTACAAAGCAATAGTAACAAAAACAGCATGGTATTGGTACCAAAATAAAGGTAGATCAATGGTACAGAATAGAGGACATGGACACAAACCCAAATAAATACAATTTTCTCATACTAGACAAAGGGGCCAAAAATATGCAAGGGAGAAAAGATAGCCTCTTCAACAAATGGTGCTGGGAAAACTGGAAACCCATATGCAACAGAATGAAACTAAACCCCTATCTCTCACCCTGCACAAAAATCAACTCTAAATGGATCAAGGACCTCAGAATCAGACCAAAGACCCTTCATCTTATAGAACAAAAGTAGGTCCAGATCTTCAACATGTTGGCTTAGGATCAGACTTCCTTAATAGGACTCCCATAGCACAAGAAATAAAAGCAAGAATCAATAACTGGGATAGATTCAAACTAAATAGCTTTCTCTCAGCAAAGGAAACTATCAGCAATGTGGAGAGCGAGCCTACAGAGTGGGAGAAAAATCTTTGCCACTCATACTTCAGATAGAGCGCTAATTTCCAGAATCTATAAAGAACTCAAAAAATACTACACCAAGAATACAAATAATCCAATCAACAAATGGGCTAAGGAAATGAACAGACACTTCACAGAAGATCTATAAGCAATCAACAGACATATGAAAAAATTTTCAACATCTCTAGTAATAAGAGAAATGCAAATCAAAACTACACTAAGATTCAATCTCACCCCAATTAGAATGACGATTATCAAGAACACAAGCAACGATAGTTGTTGGAGAGGATGTGGGGAAAAAGGTACACTCATACATTGCTGGTCGGGCTGCAAATTAGTGCAGCCACTCTGGAAAGCAGTATGGAGATTCCTCAGAAAGCTTGGAAGGGAACCACCATTTGACCCAGCTATCCCACTCCTCGGCCTATACCCAAAGGGCTTAAAATCGGCATACTACAGAGATACAGCCACATCAATGTTCATAGCTGCTCAACTCACAATAGCCAGATTGTGGAACCAAACTAGATGTCCTTCAACTGATGAATGGATAAAGAAACTGTGGTATATATACACAATGGAATATTACTCAGACATAAAGAATGATAAAATTATGGCATTTGCAGGCAAATGGATGAAATTGGAGAATATCATGCTAAGTGAGATAAGTCAATCTCAAAAAACCAAAGGACGAATGATCTCGCTAATAAGTGGATGATGACACATAATGGGGGGGTGGGTGGGGGCAAGAATGGAGGAAGGAGGGACTGTATAGAGGGAAAAGAGGGGTGGGAGGGGTGGGGGGAAGGAAAAAAATAACAGAATGAATTAAACAACATTACCCTATGTAAATTTATGATTACACAAATGATAAGCCTTTACTCCATGTACAAACAGAGAAACAACATGTATCCCATTTGTTTACAATAAAAAAAAAAGAGCTAAGGATGTGGGTAAGCTAAGCACCCCTGGGTTCAATCCATAGTACCAAAAAAACGAAGGTCATCCAGATTGAAAAGGATGAAGAGAAACAGCTCTACACAGATTAGTAGTAGAAAATTTTTTAAAAAATTAAGAACTCAACAATGAAAGGAAAAATGACCCAAATAAAATGGGAAAAGGATTTGAACAGACTTTCTGTAACACACAATGTGTCAGTAAGTACATGAAAAGATGCTTACCACCACCAAAAAAAAATGCTTACCACCAATGAGGAAATGCAAATCAAACCCACAACAGGATACCAATATACATTCACTGGAATTAGTATAATAAAAATGACAGATACTAAGTGCTGGAGAGTATGTGGAGAAATTGGAACTCTCAGAGATTGCTGGTAGGAATGGAAACTGGAGCAAACAGCATGGAAAACATTTTGGTACTTCTTCAAACACATTCAATAATTCCCCTGCAAGGTATGGACCCAAGGGAAATAAAAACAGACATTCACACAAAATTTGTACAAAAATGTTCACAGCAGTACTATTCCTAACAACCAAAAAACTGGAAACATCTCAACTATCTATCAACTGATGAATGTATAAACAAAAGGTGGTATATTTACACGACAGAATAACAACTGGCAATAAAAAAGAATGAGTATGATAACAACACAATGAACCTTCAAAAATGTTAAGTGAAAGAAGTAAGACACAAAAGGCCACATATTGTATGATTCCACTTACATGAAATGCCTCAGATAGACAAATCCATAGAGACAGAATGTAGATTAGTGGTTGCCTGAGGTTGTAGACAGAGGAAAAGAAGTGATCGCTAATGGTTTTAGATTTCTTTTGGGAGTAATGAAAATGTCTGGAATTAGATAATGGTGATGATTGTATAACCTTAAGGGTAGATTTTATGACGTGAATTATATCTCAATAAAACTTTTTTAAAAAGGATATATGTGAAAACATTCAAACTATAAAATTGCAAAGTGCTGCACAAGCATAAGGAATTATTATGATTCAAAATAAAAGTCTGTGGATTGTGAAGTCATGAAGGTTAGATGAAGTAGTAATTAAATCAGCCAATTCACTAATCCTCAAAAAACGAGTCTGCAGGCATGGGAGGCACCCATGATGCTATTTATTTTACATTTAATATACTTCTTGATCTTTGGGTACACTTATATTGATCTCCTCTGCATAGAGATGACCAACAAAGATATCAAAGATAAAAAGCATGTGGGAAGGAAACAGAAACTTATCCTTTTCCATAGTGAAATAAGTTTCTGTGCCACAGTTGAAATGAAAAATTTTTAACTCAGTAATTAGGCCCAGCATTTTTTGCCTAGATTACTAAAATCATTTAATAATGCACTCATCTCTTCTTTTGAATCAAGTCTGTTTCTTTTTAATATATTTTTTAAATGTTGGTAGACCTTTATTTTATTCATTTATTTATATGTGGTGCTGAGGATCGAACCCAGTACCTCACACATGCTAGGCAACTGCTCTAACCCTGACCAACAACCCAAGCCCCTCAAGGCTATTTCTAAATAGTTGAGAAAACTTTTAAAAGCTATGTCAGATACACCATTCCTTTGGCAGCTTGCATAACTATTCCTTTCATGTTTTTTTAAACACAGAGCTTCGGTTAAGTACATGTTTATAAATATTAAGTCCCCACAAAATCTAGCCCAGTGTTGGCACATTAACTTGGGATCAATAAACATTTCTTGTTGAAGTCAATTAATTGCCAAATAAGACTTGAAAGTAAAATCACAAAGGAGGAGAGATTCCTTATCTCTACCAAACTGTGTAGCCAGTAAGCACTTCGAGTATGGGTTGAGCACCTTTACTCTGTCCTTCAGTAAAGCAACACACGGCCTAAAGGATGAGGTCTTTAGCTTCCCAACTAACCTCTAGGTACCCTAAGTGCTGGGATCATTTATCTCCATTAGCTTCCCCAAGGCATGTAGAAGGGCAAGGAGCACACAGCACAGAAGCAGGAGTAGATGCTGAAGCAGACAATGGCTGATTAAACGAGATGGCACGTAAGTCTGACTGGGTTGGGGGGAGAAAGGACCTCAGATTCCAGTAAAACAGTAGTGCTGCCAACTAGTTACCTCATCCTTCCCTCATCACCCCTCCTGAACACCCTGAACCTGTGGGTTCCTAGCCTCAGAGTTGGTAATCTTCTGCCCTAGGTAATTTATTTCCTAATCTTGTAGTTTTTATATAAAAGGATCTCCAGGAGACTGATGAGGACACACTGGGCAGCCACACAGATGGGAGGGCTCCCTGCTCATTACTACCAAGGAGAGAAGGCATTCTGTTCACTGGACGAAGACGGAAGAGTTAGGTTGTATCAGAAGGTGGGCAATTCCAAAAGATGAAAAGAGCTGTCAAAACTGTGTCCTAGGGAACCCATACACAGTAAGGAGAGCAGGAAAGGAAAACCTGGAGAGAAGTCCTCCCTCAATATTCCCAGGCTCTTCCTCACAAGAATGTGATGAGGATGAAGTATAATAAGTGAAATAGAAGCACTGTGTAATGCTTGGTAATAATAATATAATAATATAATATAATAATAATAATATAATAATCCTTGCAAGGATTATTATATTAAGTGAATTCTTAACCCTTTGTTTCTTTTCTTTCTTCCTTTTTTTGAACTGGTGATTGAATCAAGAAATTCACCCCATGCTACTAGGCAAGTATAGCACACTGAGCTACATGTACAGTTCTTTTTTTTTTTTTTTTTTTTGAGACAGGTCTTACTAAATTGCCCAGGCTGGCTTTGAACTTGCAATCCTCCTGCCTCAGTCTCCTGGGTAACTAGGATTATAACAATGTACCACCACACCTGACTCCTCTCCCTGGTTTTGGGGCAACAGCATCCCAATAAAACTCATGGAGTGCTTGATCACCAGGACAGAAATGAAGTGAACCAAGGCTCAGTGAACAGCTGTTGATGACATAAGTATAATCTGAAGGCAGTGGTAGATCACCAGCAGCATCAGATACAAAGACAGCATCAGCTCTGAATTTGCCTAATTTACTCTCCTTGTTGAAGAAAACAGAACTTTAAGTTACCAGGTAGGGAGATTCTTTTCTCTAGTCTGTGCTTCCTAACCTATTAAAAACTAGTTCTCAGATCCTCCTCCTAGAATGAAAACACACACACACACACACACACACACACACACACACACACACAATTTCCTTTATTGGGAGTGTACTTCAAGTAACTGAGCTCAAAGGGATCCCAAGCAACACAATCTCTGGTGTAAATAACCAAAGCAGCAAATTAAGACCATGGAAGGAAAGCTCAGAGTCCCTGATCACCAAGATGACTACTACAGAGAAGCAAGGACTAGAAATTTCATCTGAGTTCAGTTCCTTCAACCAGGGCTACAGGGTAAAAGGTGACTTCTGAGTTCAGTACTATGAGATTTTTTGGAGTTCTGGGTGCCAATCTAGGGGCCAAATCAGATACCTTTCTCAAACAGGGATTTAGAGCCAGAGCACCAACTTTACTACTATGTGGTACAAAGGCTCAACATCCATGACCCGTGGTTTTCTCATATATAAAGGAGAATACTTCCAGTTCGTGTTCTAGGTTTTTTTTTTGGGGGGGGGCGGTGAGGGGGACAAGCACTGTGGATTTAACCCAGGGGTGCTTTAGCACTGAGCTACATCCCCAGGTCTTTTTAAGACAGGGCCTTGCTAAATTGCTGAGGCTGGCCTCCAACTTGCAATCTTCCTGCCTTAGCCTCAATCCTCACTGGGATTACAGGCCATGCCACTAAGCCCAGTAAGAATAATAATTTCAATAACCACTTAGTAGAATGGTTATTAAAGCACTTTACAAAATCAGTAAGGTTCTGGACAAATGCTAATTGTTAATATGGATCTCTCCTTACTGGCCCTTTTGTAAGTCTTTATGGCTGAATGTAATACCATGTGGGAAAATGAAAGGTTAGTATTGGGCTTCTCCAAAGTGCAGGACAGACTAGGGTTCAGGGTTTGTCAGTTTGAAAACTGCAAGAACTTTTAATTAAGAAAGAACCAGTCAACATTTGAACGCTGGCTGATTAAAGATATTTAAAAAACCTTGACTGGAGATTTTGATAAACCATTTCAAGTGGCTGGTTGATACCATCTAAAGAGTACAGAGCCCAGGTGTAGCTACTGTGAGCATTTATGGACAAGAGAAGCACAAGAACAGATACAGATGTCATACAAAAATCAACAGGAACTGGTGTGGTAGAGATATGGGAACAATGAATTTTCCAAATGTAACCACAATAACATCTCCCATCCTTGACACTCTTCCAGAGCCTTGTTACTTCTGAGGAGACAGAGTCTACATCCCCTCCCTGATCCTGGGCAGACCTTTGTGATTCCCTGAAGTAACAGACTCCCGAGGCTAGCTCATCACCTCTGCAAATGTCCTAGAATGCTTGCTCTAGGAGCCTGCAGCCACCTTATAAGAAGTCCAGCTACTATAGGTCATCATGTAGAAAGGTAATCTGAAGATTTCACAGAAAGAGGGGTGGAGAAAGAGAGGTATCTAAGGAGCTCCAAGGGTTTCAAGTCCCCTGACACCTTTGTTCTCCCAGCACAGGTGCCAGAGTGAAGCACTATTGGAAGCCCAGCCCTGGACCAGGAACTCCAGGTAAGACCCCTATCAAAAGCAACTGCTTAGCTCAGCTGAATCAACCCCCAGAATTGGGGAGGAGATTAGAATTAAATGTTAAGTCCCTTTGGGGCAGTATGTCATACAGTAAATAATAATGTTAATAATACTAATCTGTGCAAAGCCTCTAAGATCAGGACAGACAGGTCACATCCAGGGAATGAGGAAACGGTTGTTATAAGTGGACACTGCAAAATATGAGGTAATGATATCAAAGGAATAGCTGACATTTAGTGAATTTTTAACTATGTCACTTTGCATACATTATTTTTACTTAATTTTCAGAAGAACCCAATGAAAGAAACACTACTTTTCTCATTTTCTAAAGGGAGAAACAGGCTTAGAAGGATTAAATAAGAAGAAACTTAAGTCATTGTGACAGTCATACTCCTAACAACTTCTGCAACACAATGGTGAGTATAACCTAAAAGAAGTTATCAAAATACCACAAATTATAATCCTAAAGTAGAATGAATCTCAGAAATCAAATCTAGCTTTCCCACTTTATGACTGATGAAGTGGAGGCCAATAAAGGTTGTGACTTGTCTTAAAACTGCATCAATTCCTCAACAATAAGAACACAACTAATTCATGTAAAAAATAGGCAATGGATCTGAACAAACATTTCTCCAAAGAAGATATGCAAACACATAAGATGCATATTTCTGTCTTTTTTTTTTTTTTTTTTTTTGGGTGCTGAGGATCGAACCCAGGGCTTTGTGCTTACAAGGCAAGCACTCTACCAACTGAGCTATCTCCCCAGCCCCACATTTCTGTCTTATTAAGGAAATGCAAATCAAACCACAAGAGATACCACTTCACACCCACTAGGATGGCTATAATAAAAAAAGAAGAGTTGGGCACACAAGCCTATAGTCTTAGCGTCTCTGGAAGATGATGAAGAAGGTTCATTAACCTAGTCTGGATAACATACATAAACCCCAACTCAAAAGAGAGTGACAGAATGAATGACAGAAGAAAGACAATAACAAGTGTTGTTAAAGTGGTCTTGAATATTTGTATGTGCAAAAACATGTACACAAATGTTCAAAGTCACATTATTCATAATAGCCAAGAAGTAAAAACAACCCAAATGTCCATCAACTGATGGATGAATAAACGAAAAGGTGGTATATCCATACAATGGACATAATTCAACCATAAAAGTACTTATACAATCTATAGCATGGTTGAATCTTTAAAATATGCTAAGTGAAGAAAGCTAGACATAACAAGACACATATTGTATGATCCATGTATATGAAATACCCAGGGTAGGCAAATTCATAGAGACAGAAAATAGATTAGTGGTTTTCAGGAGTTAGGGAGACAGGACAATGCAAAGTAACTGCCCCAAGTTTGTTGGAGGGGTGTTTAAAATGTTCGGGAATTAAAAGGTGGTGATGGTTATATAACTTGGAATATACTAAGAAACAATGAACTGTACACTGAAATGGTGAATTTTATGATACATGAATTATATCTTGATAAACGTGTTAACTAAAAACTGGTATCCAGCTGGGTGTGGTGGCTCATGACTGTAATTCCAGTGATTTGGGAGACTGACACAGGATCATATGTTCCAGACCAGGCTCAGCAATTTAGGGAGACCATGTCTCAAAATAAAACTCAAACAAAAAAGGGGCCAAGAGGATGTAGCTCAGTGAGTAAAGTACCCCTGGGTTTAAGCCTCAGTACAAAAACCAAAACCAAAATACAAGTATCCATTTTTCAAAAAATACCTACTTTACTGCAAAGTATCAGGCACTACAGTGTACTACACACAATGACAAGGCTGCTTAGTGGTGAAGTGCTAAGTCACTTTAATTCTGAGATTTTATTTTTTCCAATCTCACTGAAACTTACCAGGTCCCAGAGTGCTACTCTTTCCCTATCATTAACCAACCAGGAGGCAAAAAGAGAGTTAGTCTCTTCTTGGAGACTGAATGCAAACCTCTGGTCCTAAGGGGACCTTAGACAAGGAGATTTTATTGGAAAGTGACAAAAACACAAACAAAAACAAAATAAAACAAAACAAAACAAAAAAGAAACTGAAGAGACTTGATTCCTGGCTTCCCTCTCTCCTAGAGATCACCTTCACTACTGCTGAATACATCTGATAAGTAGCTCACAACTTACACATTTTTGCCATTAAGCCTTGCCAGTGGTACAGGAAAATGGGAATCACACTAGGCTAGGGCTTAATAGGCACAAATATTTTTAAAAATCCCAACTTCACTATTTCTTAGTTTATAGACTTCAGGCAAGTCACTAAAGTTCCCTAAACCTGTTTCCCCATCTATAAAATGGGACTGAAGCTCCTTGCCTGGATTACCCTGGTGAGATTATGAATAATAAAAAAAAAAAAACACTTTACCAACTACAGTGTACTGTAATAGTACGGACAAGCACCATCATTACTATCCTCTTATCTTGGTTTTAAAGCTTCCATCCTTCTTTCCAAGTCAATCAAGTCCTCCCCTACTTAATCCATTTTGTCCCAGCATCCCAGGTATCACATATGCCCAATGTCCTATTTATACGATGGCTTATAAATGTAATGGATATTGTCTCAGTGTCCTATTTGTAAGACAATCTATATTTTCCATCTTAATGGCAATAAAGGATATATAAACTCTAGATTATGATTTCCAACACATTTTGAGGTATCTGTGTCAATTTCATTGAAATAGTCACAGAACCGAAAACTTGGGACTTAATGAGTTAAAAATTGACTTCTCTTGACTCTAGTCTTTCCCTGAGTCCTGTCACATCTCCCCTCCAGTCTGTCCCATAGCAGTTATAAACCAGGTCTTATGCTTTTGATCATAACTAATAATAAGGCTTTATATTTACTTGTTGTCTATCTTGCTCCAGGTAGAACACAAGTTCCAGTGTATCCCTAGTGCCTAGAACAGTGCCTAATATTTAATAAATGTGCTGAATGAATTTTAAAAATTCCCATAAACTGAACAAATGGGAAATAGGTTCCCCCCCCCCGCGGGGGGTACTGGTGATGAAACTCAGGGACACTCAACCACTGGATCACATCCCCAGACGTATTTTTGCATTTTATTTCAGAGACAAGAGTTTCACAGAGTTGCTTAGTGCCTCACTGTTGCTGAGGCTGGCTTTGTACTGGGGATCTTCCTGTCTCAGCCTCCTGAGCTGCTGGCATTACAAGTGTTTACCACTGCTCCTGGTTCTTTTTTTTTTTTTTTTTTTTTTTTTTTTTTAAACAGTATTAGGAATTGAAACCAGGGATGCTCTACCACTGAGCTACATTCCCAGCCTTTTCTATTTTTTGAGTCAGGGTCTCACTAAGTAGCCCAGGCTGGCCTCAAATTTGTGATGCTCCTGACTCAGTCTTCCAACATGCCTGTTGATTACAGGCTTGTGCCACTGCGCTTGGCTTGGGAAGTATAGGATCTTGGGAAGGATTTTAAAAAGGGAGTAGTCTCTCCCCACATGCCTTGTCCAGTCCTTTCCCAACCTGCTGGATCTCAAAGTTCAGAACTAAAGGATATGTCTCCAGGCATGAGCAGAAGTGCAGCTAATAGTGCTAGGCTAGGCTGAGCTAAGAAAACTAGGATTTCTTCTGGGTCTTAATTAAATGGTCTTAAGGCATGAAATGGTGTTTCAGGAAACTCTCTTGATAGGAACTCCCAGGCTTTGTCTTGTACCTGCCATTACCTCTGACCTATACCAACAAGCTAGCTTAGACTCACAGCCATTGGTCTGAAAATTTTCTGGAAATTATCATAAACAATTCACAATTCACAGGGCAAAAAGAAAAGCATAAGAGGAGAGACTCAAGATCAGGCACTCTTGAAAACCCCAGATGTGTGGCCTCTAAACCCAATTTCAAGGGAAGTGACAAAGACCCTAGGATAAGAACCCCAGAGCAGTCTGGGCCTCCTACTGCCACCCCATGAAGCTAAAGTTGCCAGTGATGGTGTAGGTTACTGTAAGGACAGAATGATGCGCCACTCTGTGGAAGTATGCTCTTTCAGTGCAGGAACCACATTTTAAGAACTCTTACCAACAGTCTAAGAGGAATCAACGACATTTTAAAAACCCTTCCTATTGCAAAATTCAGAACCTAGTATCAGTTTGGGGAATCATTTTAGGAAGTTTATTCTCTCTTTTAACCCAAAACTGAACCACTGAAATTATGTATATTCTGACACTTACCAGAAGCTTTGACATTTCTGTAAGATTTACTTTCTGATCTTTTTGGGGTTTAATTTTGAAATGACAAAAAATTATATGAAAAGAGTGAAGCAAGATTTCACACACAAGGAGCCCAGAAATTATGCTTCAGTTACCTTACATGGTTCAATTTATGGGATATTTACTGTGTAGCAGGCATGGGGTAAGGCGTTAAGGATAGAGTTTTAAAAATCCATAGAAGAAATTCACAACAGGGAATGAAACGACTGTCTTGGAATAGAGAGTTAACCACAAAAGTTCTGTTACAATAACATAAAAGCTAATTAAGAGCACAGATATCATGAGGCACTGTCTCTCAAAGCACAGAGTATCTGCATCATTTGGGAAGTTGTTAAAAAATGCTAATTCTTGGACGGGGACTTCAACCCAAATAATTACTGAGTCAGAATTTCAGGAGATAGGGCCCAACAATTTGTATTTTGAAGAGTTTTCTAGTTGATTCTGATATATGCTAAAGATTGAGAACCCATGACCTACAGTGACACAGATCTACCTTGAAAAAAATTAACTCAAAGGAGTTGTATTTCCCCACCTCCCTTCTGACCAAACTTCGTAAAAGAACTGAGTAGACTGTCCTCTGCCTGGACTTTCCCTCTCTCCTGCCTGGCTCTCGTTTTTTTTTTAACCTTAATTTGAAGGTTCCTTCCTCCAGGAGATCTTTAGTTGTTTCTCCCATGTGCTTTCAACTGATATCACAGAAGTAAAGTTTGGGCACTGCTATCACATAGTTCCTGCTTAATTTTGTCTCCCACAGAATCACTACCTCACCTCCTTTTTCCATCATGACCCACCATTAACTGGTTCCTGCCCTCACCACTGGCCAGAAATCACTGAGGCCACAAATACCCACCTACTTACTAGATGAAGACATCTCTGTCCTTTTTGTCCTTGACTTCTTGGGATCATCTGACACTATACTCCCTCCCTTCATTTTTGAGATTCCACACTGTCCTGGCTCCTTCTATTATCTCTGTCACTCTCTGCCAGTCTTTCTGTGGGCTCCTCCTCCTCACCGATAAATGTGCTGCCCTTCAGTGTTCTGTCCATCACCCTCTTCTTGCACTGGACTTACACTCCGACTGCTGGCCAGACGTTGCTGACCTCTCAATGTGATTCTCTATCCCACAACACCCTTCTGACTTCCAGACCTTTATCCAGTTGCCTGGATCCCCCACAGGTACTTCAAATCAACATTTTCAAAAGGGATGTTGACCTGTCGCTCCCCTTTCTCAATCATGTTCCTCCTCTGCAGTTCTTTTTCACTGAACAGTACTACCCAGTAGCCAAAGCCATAAATAAGGGTCATCCTTTTTCCATACTTCCCTCATTTCTTTGTCCCCATATAATCAACCACTTATTCTAATTCCTCATATTTCTTATCTCTAAGGTCACTTTTGTAGTAAAGGCCATACTCTTCTCTTGCCCAGGGCCTCTTATCTTCCCTCTCTCTGTTCTCAATTCTTTTAATCCAATGTTTATACTATAGCCAGGGTGATCTTGTTTTTGTAAGAGTTTATCTGATCATGTCACACCTACTTAAAATCTCATGGTGGTCTTCCACTGCCCTCAGGATCGAGTACAAAACCTCTAACACAGAGGATCACATGACCTTCAGGCCCTGGCTCCTACTTATCCTCTGGTTTCTTTCAATTAATTGTTCCATGGTCTCACAACGGATCATGGCTACTTTGAATTCCCATAACACTATGCTTTCTTATCTTCAGCCTTCTTTCTGTATGTATTGTTCCCTCTGTCTGGACTTTCCTTCGCTCCTGCCTGGCTCTCATTTTTTTTCTCAATTTGAAGGTTCCTTCCTCCTTCCTCCAGATCTTTAGTTGTTCCTCCCATGTGCTTTCAACTGGTATCACAGGGGTAAAGTTTGGGTACTATCACCTAATTCCTGCTTACTTTTGTCTCCCAACAGAACCATAAGCTCCTTGGGATCATGGTGCACACTAAATTTGCACTGAATCCAAGTGTCTAGCACCCTGTCATATGAAGATCCATTAAGTGATCAACCTTCCTATTTGAGGGAAAGCCTAAATGTTCCTAAATCTGAAACCCTGTTCCTGTGAAGGCACTGAAACCCTAGTAGTTTTTACCCCTGTCCCTAGTGTTCTGAGAAGAGGGGCTGTGGTTCTAGCTTCATACAAGGTCCCATTCACACTATTCACTACACTCTCTCCAGCCACCTCCCCGCAGAACAACAGTGGCCTTTCTCTTGGAGGGAAGCTTCTAAGGGCCCTACTCTGGGAAATGAATGGGGCCAGCCTGGGGCAGGCAGGACAATAGCAGGGTGGGCCCTGTGCCCTTAGACCCTTGCAGGAAAAGGCAGCCCGGAAACCAAGCCGCCAATGGGGAAATCCCCAGAACTCTGAGGAGGGGAAAGCAACAACCCCAACAAGGCTGCTCTGTCCCTGGAAGAAATACCAAGTACCCAAGACCAAGCACCGAATAAGAACAAAAGGAATTCTTGGTTTCATTTCCTGGCAGCAGTATGTAGAGTTGCTTTCTTAAAATCCCTTGACTAGGCATGGAGGGAATCAGTAATGTCAAGAGTGAGCCACAGCTGAAGTCAGGAAATAGCATACCTTGTATAAAGAGAAGATCCTGCCTAAAGATAACGAAACTGGGCACTACAGGGCAACTCAGAAAGGAGTAATAGGACGAGATATAATAACCAACACAAAACATACACAAAATGGAATGGCACCACCAGTTATTTATAATAGTCCACAATGTGCTAAGTATTCTTCCAAAATTTTTATATAAAATTGTTATATGAACAAATAAAAGATAATAGAGTAGAACTGCCACAGGTATGTGCAAAAAGAAGGCTGAATAATATAAACAATGTAGGGTTGATGATGTTAACCAGAAAAGATTTCCTTGAAGGAAAATGAGACTGATAAGGTTGCGGGGAGATAGAGAACACAGATACAAAGGTGTGGAAAGAGTGATGTAGGCCCAGAAAACAGGTTAGCTTACCTGAAGGAGGATGGTAGAGTACAGTAATAAGACCAAGAATTAATGAGTTGTAGGCTGAACCAAAGAAAGTCAGAAATCATGAAAGTCATGAATCCCAAGCTAGGGAGCTGGACTAAAAAGGAAAGACACTGTAAGTTTCAAGCAAAGCAGGATCCGCCTTGGGTTGAGAGAACTTAGGCACCTAATTTTTAACTACTGTTCTGTGTTTGTTCATTATGTTCCCAGTGCCATGGCTGTCAGTCCTCAGCTGAGAATCAGCATAGGACTGCGGGTAACCCAAGCATGGGTCTTCCAGTGACAGCTGAGGAGAGTTCAGGCCAATCTGGGGTCCTTGCCAAACCAGATGCCTTAACAACACTCACCATATGTTTGGCACTATAGAATTCACAAAATGTTTTTACACAAATCATCTTGATCACACAGCTAGTTAGTGGCTGAGTGGGAGTTCACATGAAGATCTCTTATACTACTAGGATAGTTTGTGTGTGTGTGTGTGTGTGTTTGGTACTGGGGACTAAACTCAGGGGCTTTCTAGCATTGAGCTATATTCCCAGTGCTTGTATTTTTTAAATTTTGAGATAGTATCTGGCTAAGTTGCCCAGGCTGGCCTCGAATTTGTGATCCTCCTGCCTTAGCCTCCCGGGTAGCTGGGATTACAAGCATGCACCACTGCATCTAGCTTACTAGAATGGTTTCTACATTCCCAGAGTTTAGTAGGAATGATATGACTAAAAAATCAGAATCCATCAAATATATGCTAATCTCCTCAAACAGTGACCCAATTTCCTAAAAAATCTCCTAGAATGACTCTCCTTTCCCCCTCTGCACTAAAGAACTCTAAAACTCTATGGTAGAAATGGCCTAACCTAAGAGTCTCAGTAAGATATCATTCAGTGTGCCATATTCACTGAATTGCTGGTATCAGTGGGAGACAGAGTGACTATAATGAAGGTCCTAGTCTGTCAACAGCACTATCCTTCTCCTAGTCCACAAGTCTCAAAACCTTGGAAATCAAATTTAATTTGTCCCTAACCAAAGTGTCTTCTGAATCCCGGCTTTTCCTCTTTGTTCCCATCATAACCAGGAACTCATCATCTTTTGCCAAGATTGCTACAAAAACTCCTAGATGGCCTTCCTGACCTCATGCATTTTCAATCCATCTATCAACATCAGAATTCTCTCCTTAAACATTATTTTTTATTACACATAATACATGAACTATCACTGACTCCCTTTTCTCTACCACATAAATAGAGTCAGAATACCTTTATCCTCTATCCTGCCCACTCTGTCAACCTAATTTCTGTCTGCTCTACAAAGATGAAGAATCTTATCATATCCAGGCTACTCCATGCTTGGTTCTAACCCTAGAAGCTTTCCTCATGTTGTTCCCCTGTCCAGATGGCCTTCTCCCGCTTCTACCTAAATAATTTGTAACTATCCCTCCCCTGGCTATTCTTACCAGCGTGAATCTTCCACTCTTTTCTAAAGGTACCTTTCTGGTGTAAATAAAGAATTAGCAATTATGATTTTTTTTTTTACTGTTTTGTGTTGTTTCATTAATAACATTTCCCAACAAGAATGTATGCTCTACATTCTTGTATGTTATCTACCAGAACACTAAGAACTGAGCTGAGCCTGGAGCCCTTTGATAAATATTTGCAGTCCAATCAACTGACTGCCAAGTGCCACGAATCTTAGGTCACCATTTGGAAGGCTGCTAGATTGGTTCCCTATGTGATTTGAGGCCAGGCCATGACTGTTGACTATAGATCACACCATACCATTTTGTAAAAGTTGTTCCGAAAATACTGAAGAGAAAGGAACAAGGACGGGGAATCAAGATGTTGAAATGACATTATGCCAATTTTTTCAAAGCCCCTTTCTCATATGTTCATGTGTTAGTTTGCTGTTCTTTAGAATGAAGAGGAAAATCTTGAAGAAGTCAACAAAGATAGAAGAATACTAATGACTTTAGGGCCCATACTGAAGTCAGAACTAAAAGACAATAAATTGGTTTTAAATTGTAGCAAAGGGTCAGGAGTGGTAGTGCACAACTGTAATCTCAGTTCACAGAGGAGGCAGGGGCCCCTGAGGCAGGACGCTCACAAGTCCAAGTTCAAGGTCAGCCTTGACAACTTAGATCATCTCACAATAAGTTTTTAAAAAAATATTAACTAGGGATGCAGCTCTGTGGTAGAGTATGAGTCTCTGGATTCAATCCCCAATACTGTTTAAAAAGAAAAAAAAAAAAAGGTAGCAAAAGAATGTCTGGTATCCAAAAGGACTTGTAACTGTTGAACTCACAGAACCACCTTCCACTGAGATCATTGAAAATGGGAGAGACTCCCAACTTGTCTTTAATAGCTCAAGACATACCCTATAGTCTGGTGCAATGGCATCTGCCTATAATTCCGGTTACTTGGGATGCTGAGGCAGGAGGATTACAAGTTTGAGCCAGGCTGAGCAATTTGGTGAGACCTTGTCTTAAAACAAAATAAAACGTGCAGGCGATGTAGTTCAGTGGTAGAACACCCCTGGGTTCACTCCCTAGAACCAAAAACAAAAAACAAAAAAAAGACAAAAACAACCCACACCCTACTTAGAATCAACTAGGTAATTCCTTGAGGTCCTACCAGACTCCTGTCATTTTCCCTCTCAAACCTATCCAAGAGTTTTAGCACCATAAATCTGGGTGTTCTTCTAGACCTTAAAAATACCTTCCAAAATGTGAAAAGAGCACCTGTAGAATGGGAGAAAATCTTTACCACATGCACCTCAGATAGAGCACTAATCTCCAGGATATATAAGAACTCAAAAACTTAACACCAAAAAAACAAATAACCCAATCAATAAATGGGCTAAGGAACTGAACAGACACTTCACAGAAGAACTACAATCAATCAACAAATATATGAAAAAATGTTCCATCATCTCTAGCAATTAGAGAAATGCAAATTAAAATCATTCTAAGATTTCATTTCATTCCAGTCAGAATGGCAATTATCAAGAATAAAAGCAACAATAAATGTTGGCAAGGATGTGGGGAAAAAGGTATACTCATACGGTACTGGTGGAACTGCAAATTGGTGCAACCACTATGGAAAGCAATAAGGAGATTCCTCACAAAACTTGGAATAGAACCACCATTTGACCTAGCTATTCTACTCCTCAGTTTATACCCAAAGGACTTAAAATCATCATACTACAATGATGTAGCCACATCAATGTTTATATTAGCTCAACTCACAATAGCTAAACTATGGAACCAACCTAAATGCTCTTGAACAGATGAATGGATAAATAAAATGTGGTACATATACACAATGGAATATTACTCAGCCTTAAAGAAGAATGAAATTATGGCATTTGCAGGTAAACTGATGGAACTAGAGAATATCATGCTAAGTGAAATAAACCAATCCCAAAAAACCAAAGGCTGAATGCTTTCTCTGACAAGTGGATGCTGATCCATGGTGAGGGGGAGGGTAGGGAAGAATGAAAGAACTCTGGATTATATAGAGGGGAATGAGGGAAGGGGTGGGGCGGTGGGGATGAAAGGATGGTAGAATGAGACAGCTATTACCCTATATACATGTATGATTATACTACTGGTGTGACTCAGCACCATATACAGCCAGAGGAATGAGAAGTTATGCTCCATTTGTTGTACAATGTGTCAGAATGAATTCTACTATCATATATAACCAATCAGAACAAATTAAAAAAATGGGGAAAAAAAAACCTTCTGAGGGCTGGGGCTGTGGTTCAGTGGTAGAGTGTTTGCCTAGCATGTGTGAGGCACTGGGTTCGATCCTCAGAGGTGCCACATAAAATAAGTACAATAAAGGTATCATGTCCATCTACAACAACAACAAAAAATAAATTAATTAATTAAAAAAAGAAAAAAACTTCTGAATCCTGCTCTAATTCTATTAGGAACTACAGACTTCACAGTTCCCCCACAAGCTTCCATACCCCTGTTCTTCCAGTTTCCTCTTCCTTTCATCAGGCAGCTGTCACCCTGGTCTTTTCAAACTTTCATTTTTGCTGGTTTTCAGGAAGGCCAGATAATGATTCCTGGAAAAGAGTCCTAACTCACTGAAAGAAAGGACACAGGCATTCTGTTTTTCAGAAGCTCAGAAAACGAAATAGTTAGAAAGAAACAAATCACAGGGGATGGCTAGCCTCATTCACTCATTTTTTTCAGATAAGAAAACTGCAGACCAGAATAGGTAATGACCTTTCCAAGGTCATTTACATAGTTGGCCCCAGCATACTGATATGTTAACTCAAATACCAGTATTCTTCCTCAAACTCCAAACTTCCTTTCATAGGAACTCTAACATGACTTTTAAGGAATCTTTTTTCTAGACCAGAATCAGCAATTTCTTTAGTCTTGCTTACCCCAACTAGTGAGAGAGTGACCTTGGGTGCCACTTGCAGATTTATGCTTGGGTCCTTTCTCAAGATAGTGACTGAGAAAAGAAGGAAGAATGTACAGTCCACAGGGAAGTTTCCAAGTCATGTAATAAATCTTCCAATTTAGTTTTAAAAACAATAAACTAATAAGGTGGACTTTTCTATGAAGATGTGAAGCAGATTCAGTCAATAATGTTTAAAGTAACTCATCTTAGGCTTTACAGAATTTCAGTTAACAAAACCTTTTCACATAAATCAGAATCCTAGATCTTTTTTAAAAATATTTTTTTAGTTGTTGATGGACCTTTTATTTATTTATTTATTTATATATGGTGCTGAGAATTGAACCCAGTGCCTCCTACATGCTAGGCAAGCACTCTGCCACTGAGCTACAACTCCAGCCACAGAATCCTAGATCTTTAAAGCAGCAAAAAACACTATCATTTCCAAACTCTTTTCCACAGAGGTTATGTGCTTCTAGAACTCCTTTTCTATTCACTAATTTGGGGATTAGGTACATGGAATCTTTTTTCTTTTCTTTTCTTTTCTTTTTTCTTTTTTTTTTTTTTGCAGTGCTGGGGATTGAACCCAGGGCTTTGTGCTTGCCAGGCAAGCACTCTACCAACTGAGCTATCTCCCCAGCACCTTTTTTATTTTCAATAACCCACACTCTTCTTTATTTTTCACCCTGTTTAGAAGTACTATACTTCTAAAGAGGGGGAAGGGGGCTCTGCCTGCCAGTTCTCTATGAAAAAGCTTTAAAAATGCATTAATCGAAGAGTGTTCTATATGGGACTGTGCCTGTGGCTCTGTGGTAGAGGGCTTGCCTAGCATGTGTAAGGCATTCAGTCCAATTCTCAGCACCACACATAAATAAGTGAATAAAAATAAAGGTCTGTCAACATCTAAAATACTTTTTAAAAAAAGAGTGCTCTATACAAAATGTTTTTGAGTATCTGAAGTGAAGCTTAGCCTGCTCCTGCTCATAATGGTGATTAATCCACAAATGTTTCGTCTGAAAATTCCCTCTCATCTCACACTCCTAGATTGGAACCAGGGTACATTTAGGAAAAGACTCAGGACTTCAGGGGACTTATTATTTGTAGATTTAGATCCCTATCACCATTCTGGGAGGCCAATTTTCCAAACTAGGTAGAAGTTCAGCTAAATGTCTGGGGATTTATTGGTTCCAGAGCTCAATAAAGACCAAAACCCAGGTAGGAAGAGATCTCTGACAGGAAACAGTTGGTGGGTCTGGATTTACTTTCAATTTGAAAAATTATATGATTCTACAACAAGGAATGGCCAGAGATAACAAAACAAATCCTTTCTGGGTTGGGTGTGTTGCTCAGTGATACACCACTTGCCTAGCACATGTAAAGTCCTGGGTTCAATCCAACACCACAAAAAGAAAAAAAGAAAGTAAACAAACTCTTCCACCCTCATCACTGAAGAGACATCTAAGTGAGTTAAGGTAGAAAAAGTCTTGCCCATTCATCAAAATTTCTGGAAAGGATTCAATAACCTTCCTTTTCTCACATCTAGTATCATCACCCAACCATGACCACCTCTTTCTAGCTCTGTGTACTTCTGCAATAATAAAGCCTGTTCACTCTGCTTAATTCTTCAAAATGGAGAGATCTTTTCATCACTCTTAATTTGTTTGGGGCTACTCAGCTCAGGAAGTAGTACATGAAGTTAAATCAAATCCGTGAGTTCACCATCTAAAATTTACATAGAATTTTACAGTTTAGAAAGCAATTAGAAATATATTATCTCACTGGACTTGTTCCCTTTAAGTCTTATGAGAGAGATGCAATAAACATTATAATCCTCAAATGCATACTGTATAGAAGTATGAGCTGAGTACAGTGGAGCAGATCTGTAATCCCAACTGCTTGGGAGGCAAGTTTTAGGCCAGGCTAGGCAATTTAGCAAGACTCAGTCTCAAAATAAAATAAAAAGGGCTGGGGATGTAACTCAGTGGTACAGCACTTGCCTAGTAGTAGAACCCAAAGTCCTGTGTTCAGTACCCAGCACCACAGGAAAAAAACAAACAAACAAACAAAAAAAAGTGTTTGCAAAACTCTAAAGTACTTTATATAAATGAGCTACTACGGTTTTACACAGTAGGAAGACAGAAAGGTCATGACTTGCCCAAAGTCACATAGCTTAAGGGGAAAGCCAGGGCTCAAACCAACGACTAACTTTTGGTATAATACTCTCTGGTTTGGTCCTCACATGAGCTAAAGTTTTGCAGAGGAAAGCAAACTCCTAACCCATCTGGTCATCTCATAAACATTTGCCAAGGGGAAGAAGGCAAATAGATATAGATGGCTAAGCAAAACTCATCATCATTCCTATTCATCATCAGTATCATAAGCTGTTTGTAATATCAAACACGTTTTTAGAAACTCCTAAAAAGAACATATAGTAAGGAGCAGTAACTGAAGAGGACAAAAACTGAAAGAGACTTGAACAATTACACTATAGCTCATTTTTCAGTAACGACTGATTAACACTAAAAGAAAAAGATGAGTTGCAAATACTTTCTTTTTCTATGGAACCAGGAGACACTACCCAACAGGAAGAAAGAGGATAAAAGACTGTTAAATAGATATTCTGGTCTTCTTTACTGTAAATCACAATCTCTCTCCAAATACATGGTCCTCCAGCATGTGGCTTATCTCCTGGAAAATACACATCACCTACGAAACCTTCTCTAATTGACCTTTTGATAACACGTGAATGTTGCAAACAACCTGAAATGGAAGAATTCACACTTGCTGATATGCTCATTCGTTCTAACATTCATCTGTCAAATATTTCTGAAGCACTTACTGCATACAAGGCACTAAACTAAACATGCAGTACATAAAACAAGCAAACCAAACACAATCCTGTTTTCTGGAGTTTGCAGACTAGTGTTGCTTTTAGGTGGTCTTTGGGAGTCTTGAGTTTCCTAGTTCCTCAAATTAGACTGCATGCTTTCTGTGAGCAAGGACTGTATGCTTTAATTTTCTAAAACATTAACAGCATCTTACTCAAGACTCTCCACAAAACAAACTCAGAAACTAAGAAAGAATAGAATCTGACTCCATAATCTGCAGCATTTCCCTCCAGAGTCGTATACACTGAATTGTTTAAAATTCATAGGGTCTACAATCTGGGATGTCAAAAGGTCCAATAAAATGAAACTATAATGGAGCAAGATCCAATGCAGCCAGCTGGAGATAACAAGAAGGGGACCCGGGTCCCAGAACTGATTTACTTAGCAGGGAAAAGAATCAGGCAGGGGTGAAAACAAGGAAAGTCCCCTGGCCATGGGAGAAAATGGTACTTGAAGTATAGAAACTGCAGGTATGAAGAGCAAGGAAATAACCTTGACTGTTAAAGAGCACTTTACTCTATTGCTCCAGATAGGAAAAGGGAGCCTCACACATTCTACAGGGTGTCTACAAACTTGGTTAGACAGGATGGGGCAATGAAAAGAACCAAGAATTCAGAATCATAAGACATAGGTTAGAGTTCAGATTCTTCCACAAGTCAGGCAAAATGGCACAGGGCAAGACAGGAATCCCCTTTGGGCCTCAGTTCCCCCTTCTGCAAAATGGGAATAATGCCTTCTGACTTGTCTCTCACACAACATTGTGAGGCTCAAATGAGGCACTCTATGAAAGCACTCAGGCAACTGTAACATACTAAACAAGAGACTGAGATCTGCATTTGTGAAGATTTACAAACTCCCAGAGGAGGCTCAACTCAGGAACCTCACTGGCTCTCCCTGCACTCAACACCTGGGTTTCCATCTTCTCACATCCCTGAATTCACAGAAATAGCTTACCATTCATATCTTAAAAAAGACAAGTGCACTGATTCCCAAACTCCAAGAGGATGAAAAGGGAAGAAGGGCAGCCATGTAAACCATTTTCACTCCTTGCCTTGCCATGCCTCGGTTATCCCTTTCCCAGGGCCGAATTAGAGAGAGGCCAGCAGAAAGGGGAAGGAGATCTGGACCAGCCATAAATGCTTTGTCGTTGTTTGACTCCTCTTCACCCCTGTGAAGTCAGTTCCCTGTCTGGGGACTGCTGAATGATTCTAAACTGGACTCTAAAGCAACACAGAGATTAATGTTTGGGAGAGAGAGATTATATGCATTCTAGGCCACATTCCACAGTCAAAAGGAAATGATTATTAGCATGGATAACCAAAGGTTAACCGAACACAGTGAGAACAATTGCTCCCTTGCAAATATTCTTCCCTATCTCTCCAATTATATATTTTTCCAGGTCCAGTCCTTTCATTTGCTTGTTTAGTCCTCCAACCACCCGCAACCCTAAGAACACACCCCAAGATTCTCAAGAAGGGAAAAATCAGAGGTGGGGGGAGGGAGAAAAAAGGCAGACACCTTACAAAGTTGTACCAAATCTTTGGAAGAAAGAATTATAACCTCACTGTAATGCTGCCAGTGACAAGAGAGGCTGGGCTGACTCTTGAAGGGGAGGTATATCATGTGCTCTAAAATATGAGGGCCAGTGCTTCTGCCCATCAGGCCTAAGAGCCCCCAAAACAACTCCTTCCAGTTCTAAGCAGAGGGAAGGCCCATTTTGCAGTCAAGCTTATTAAGAATGGCTTGGAAGATTAAACTTAGAGCATCAGCCATTGGCAAGTCTCAATTTAAACTCTAAGCTTGTAGGAGAGGAAATTCTAATGTGACCTAAGCAACTGGGGGCCATATCAGCCACTGGTAAAAATCAAGACCTGTGTGGTTGTAAATGGTGTTTCTATCCCATCATTTGGGCCAAGGACATCCTTCTCATTCTAGAAATGGGATCCAACCCGTCATCAAGCTGCACCATTCTATACCAGCCAGCCTGGTGGAGACCCACGCCCCTCCTGGAGCCCTTCCCCCAGCAACTCCAACACCTCACATGACCAGGCTTGCTTCTGCCTCCTACTCCTAGGCTGGTAAGTTGGGGACCCAAATTCAGTCTCCAACTTGGCAAAAATCAAAACCCACTGAAAGTATGTCCTCCTCCTTTCCCTCTCTTGGCTTCACAGCTTGCTTACATTAGAGAGACACTGAATCAGGAGGTGTGTTTTGAACACAGACACACACAGGAAACATAATCATACATGCTGACAGTCCCCAGAGACCAATGCTCCTACCCCATCAATTCCCACAGCACACCCAAATCTTTTTTTTTTTTTGCAATCCTTTATAAAAATACAACACCCTCCCTCCTGATCTTTCCTTTAATAAGTGTTGAAAAACCCAAATTATTAGCAAACCTACCTGTCTATACTCTGGGGTAACCTTACACTCATGGTTTCTTGGTGTCTCCACGGTTTGGTTCCAGAATGCTATAGCTTCAGTGCTGATCAGGACTGAATCCCTTGCAATTTCTGAGAAAGGTAAGAAGAGGGCCTCCCAACTTGAAGATTGAATCCTTTTTCTTCCAGTTCTCAGGACCCTGGTAACTGAAGCTCCATTCTACTTCTACCGGTGAACATGGTCTCCTTTCTTAGTCCCTTTTCCCCTCCCCCCCCTTTAAAAAAAAAAAAAGAAAAAAAGAAAGAAAAAGAGGAAAAACTATGACCTTCTTAGAAACCAAAATCCCAACCACAAATCTCTTCAAGGTTAGCACTATGGCCTGAAAAGTGAATCACAGAAAGAATGCGCTTTCAAAATATCAGTCTGAACTGCAAAACACAGATAAAACCATCCTTTTAATCCAGTTTTCCCAGCTGTCCTTCTGTTGGCAAGGGAGCCTCAAGCTCCAAAGAGGAAAAAATAATTCTCTGGTCTCCAATGCTTAAAATGACAACAGCAGATATATTCCAGGAAGGAAAAAAATTGAATAAATCCGAAATAGCACTTGGAAAAAATCTTCCAGCTGATTTGCACAGTACAAAAATAAATAAAACCATACAATAGTATGTACACAACAGCACTCCTTCAACATCCAGTGCAACCCTGGAATCCAAAATCTGTGAATTTTCTTAAAAAAAAAAAAAAGCTTTTATATCAAAGGTTTTGAAATTCTGAAGGGAGTCAATCGCACCAAAAAAAAAAAAAAAAAAAAAAAAAAAATCGCAGAACACCTGAAATGCAATGGTTTTTACCTTAAAAATGGTAGCATTAACCAGAAACCTGACAGAATCTCTGAAAATATTCTCCTTTTTTTCCTTTAAACTTGCAGGTTCCTCCACCTACCCCAGCCTGATTCTCAGACCCAGCCTATGGTCGGCCTTTTTTCTGAGAGACAATTTCCTGAGTTAGTTCTGCTGTTTTGCTCCTCCACATCCAGGCTCCGAAAATTCCTCTTGCCTCAGCCTTCATGAAACAGATTTCGCTTCCTCGCCTTCCCCCTTCTCTCTCCTCGCTCGCCGGGTCAGAAAAACTGCCCCCTTATTATTATTCGTTTGGACTATTATTGTGGATTTGAGTTCGGGTGGGTTCCTCCTCCACACCAGCTCTGGAAAATCCGGTCTCCTCGTTCTCTCGGCCTCTCTTTCCTCCCTCTCGCCCCTCGCCGGCTCCTGCGGGCAGAAGCCCACCGCGCCCCGCGCAGGACCGCCGGCCGGGCCTCGGTTCTCGGCCCCGCTCGCCCCACGCCGGGCGCCGAGCTCCGGCCTCCGCGGCAGCTCGGGATTCAAGCTCGGGCGCGGGCTGGGAAGGCGGCGGCGGCGGCAGGCCGGCGAGAGCGGGCGTCCAGCTCCCGGCGTCGCGGCCGCGCTCGCCTCCTTCCGGGCCCCTTCCCCCTCGGCTCGCCGCTCGCTCGGGCGCAGGCCCGGCCGGCCGCCCCCTCCCCGCGCTCCGCTCCCTCCTCCTCCGCCGCGAGCCTTTCTCCTTCCCTCGCTCCGGCGGGGGCGGGGACGCAGGCTCCTCCTCCTCCCCGCGCTGCCCGCCGGCCTTTCCCCTCACGCCGCTGCGGCCGAGGCGGGGGCGGGGAGCTGACCGCCCTGCGCGTCCTCGCGTCCGCCAACTCCGCCCCCGCCCCGTCCAGGCCTCGCTGCGCGTCTTGCAGACCACGATCCCTCACCGACGCTCCTCTGCTGGTCCCCTCCGCTGGCCGGCAGTCGCCGACCCTGCCCCTCCGTGCGGCCTAGCTGTTCCCAGCTTGGCCGAATCCGCCGCTTGGCCCCGCGCGGCCGGCGGGCGACCCCGGCCCGACCCCGCCAGGCCCCGCGGCACCGCCCCTCGGGTTCGGCGTCCCCTTTCCCCGACTTATGCTCAGGGAACCCGACCTTTGTTTCTTATCCCGCCCATCCCCGCCTCGGTGCCTGCGCCGGGTCGCCCTCCCCACCCTCACCGGGTTTGCCCTGCCTCCCTCCGCTTCTGCTCACCTTTCTAACAGTATATTTAAAAAATTTGTTGCGGGCCGCCTTCCTGGTGTTCAAAAGCACCTTTTAACTGTTTGCCCCGTTTCTGTGGCCCTTTCCACTTCTAACACCCACCAACTTGGAAGGAAGACCCTTCCCGATTTCCCCTCCGATTAGTTTGGGTATCTTAGTACCTACCGGGTTTTGTCAACTCAGTGGAAAAAGCCTTTCCAGGACAATTCTATTTTCATGACCCCCCTCTCATAGAATACAGTTTCTGAATTGTCCCAAGTAACGTGACATTAGTCAGAAGGTCTGAAACATTATGTTTAAAAATAAAAAGGGAACTTTTTCATTAGGATTGTGGAGTGAACTTTGTCTTTTTGCCTAGATTAAATACTTTGCAGTCAGTGGTGTGTTTGCATATGTTCTCTCTCTTCCAAACTACCTGGTTGTTCTTAGGAATATGTGTATATGTATATGTAAATTTACCTACTCATATTCATAAGCTCCAAGTGCCCAACCATGTTAGATGTGAGTATGCAAATAGCAAGGGGGGAAAGAAACCAATGAACATCAGTTGAGGATCTGCTAGAACTAGGAGCTTTCCCTAAATTATATCAGGTTGGCAAATAGAAGGACTTTGCTATAGTATGCATCTTAAATGTTCCCCAAAGGCAATGTGTTACAGGCTTGAACCCCAATTTGGGGCTATTGGGAGGTGATGGAAACTAATGGGAGATCTTCAGGTCATCATCAGGGTTGTGCTTTCAAAAGGAACTGTGAGATACCAGTCTCTTCCTCTCTCTTTTGCTCTCTGGCCATGAGGTAAGTAGTTTTGCTCTGCTATGTACTTCTGCCATGACGTACTGCCTTGCCACAGGTCCAAAGCAATGAGGCCAATTGATCATGAACTGAAACCTCTGAAACTGAACAAACCTTTTCTCTTTATAACTTGATTATCTCAAGTATTTATTAGAGTGACAGAAAAACCATTCAAATCTCCTTCTTTTACCCATCTCTACCAACCCTGAGGCCACAACTCTCAAAGACAGGTTCTGCCCCCACATCTGAATCTCCAGTCTAAATTTCTGTTGGTTTTATTGTGTCTTCCTTTCCCATACTCCTTGCAAAAATGATGCTCCCAAACGTGGATTCTTTCTCTGTGATGATAGATCAGTAACCACCTTTTAACTGTTTAATGTTTTTCATAATATTTACTTTTAGTTATTTACATGCATTTTATTATATACCTTCTAATATGCAGAAATACTAAAAGGTTGAAATAAAATGAAGTACATGTTTTAAAGCACACGTTGTAGTAAAAATTAATGGCTGTCTTAACTGGAAAAGATAGTAGTCAATGATAGTTAGATTCAAACAGAAGTACATTCCTGATTGCATTCATTAAATCATGTTACTCATTTTCTGATTTCATTCACCAATGATGCGAAGGTTTTTAACTAGTGAATTTACTTTTGAACTCAGTCAGTCTTTTTTGAATGTTTGGAAGGTGTTACATTTTTATGTTTTTAACAAAGGGCTTAAAACCCACTAAGAAGCTTTGTTTAGTTTTTCAATTATGCAGACTAAAATTTTTATAAGTGAGATACTGTTTTGATCATTAAAAACATCACAATATTGGAGTGCTCCAAGCAATGGTGAATATCAGCTACTTGGGAGGCTGAGGCTGGAGAATCGCAAGTTCAAGCCTCAGCAACTTAGTGAATCTCTTTCTCAAAATAAAAAATAGAACCCAGTGATAGTGTGCCCCTGGGTTTAATCCCTAATACCAAAAATTTTTTTACGATTTTGGAGCCATTTTCAGTAATTCATTTTCAAAATGATTTCTCCCTATTTTTCTTAGAAAAGTTATGACTCTCTCACTCATTCATAGACTCATTTATCCTTTGAAGGTGCAGATTAAGTGGGTTCTTTTCTGTGTTTTTTTTTTTTTTTTTTTTTTTGGTACTGGGGTTTGAACCCAGGGGCACTGAACCACTGAGTCACATTCCCAGCCCTTTTTTTTTTTTTTTTAAATAATATTTTATTAGCAACAGAGTCTTGCTGAGTTGCTGAGGCTGGCTTTGAACTCGAGATCTTCCTGCCTCAGCCTCCGGAGTTGCTGGGATTACAGGTGTGCTCCACCACTGCTAGGTGGCTTATTGTTGACACCCATTTCTCATAGAACACTGAAAATAAAATGTGTATCTTCTCTCTGTTCACTATATTATTATAGGCCTTTCCTAGAAGACTACCAGTCTGCAAAGCAAAGATTTTCCTATTTTCCGCCATCATTACAAAGAATTGTGAAGTTTGTAGCAATTAATAGACTTGTTTTTGCCCAGTGGATGGTATGAATTATGAAGAATACCAATGTCACCTGTGATGTTAGTTTCCTGGAAACTCCTCCCATTCTACAGTGACAGATGACTTCTAACACAGTGAATGAGTGAGATGCTAAGTCATTAGTATTAGGAAAGCTTAAATAGTTGCTTTTTTTTGGTAGTTAAAGCCTATTCAGCATTCATTCTTTTTTTTTTTTTTTCAGTTGTTATTGGATCTTTTATTTTATTTATTTAAATGTGGTGCTGAGTATCAAACCCAGGACCTCACACATGCCAGGTAAGTGCCCTACTATTGAGCCACAACTCCAGCCCCTCAGCATTCATTCCTAAATATTTTCCACATGTTCATCAGTGCATCTCTTTGCACACTTCACTCTGAAGACTATGGGGCTGGCTTTCCCAGGACGAGTTCCTTGAAGTTAGCTGGCCATGTGTGTGAACTGCAGGCCTCCATTTAGAAAACAATGTTAAAAGTAGATTATAGCCAAGACAGACTAGATTGTAGGAATCTGGAGGTAGTTGTTGATTTTTGGAAAGAGCATTAGACTAGGAGTCCAAAGAACTGAATTTATTCTGGACTGTATCCCTTTCCAGCTTTGTGACCTGCTGTCTGCAGGTTATAAGGACTCAATAAGATCAAGCACGAACTCTGTAAACTCTAGGTTCGGGACAGGGAAATCATGATTAATGTTAATAAAGGGATACCTTGAATCGACATGATCCCTTTAACTCTTTTCCTACAGAACTTTATTAATAGATGTATCCTTTCCTCTGCCTAACATCCTGTGCAATGGTTAGGTCACTGGTTGTTACAATTTAGAAAACTACAGCACAGAGACGTTTTAGGGGATTTGCATAAATTCCCATTAATTGATAGATTGAGGCTAGAGTTTATACCTGATCATCTTTAAGCAGCAAGAGGCAAAGGAAAAGGCAGCTTTTATTTGCTGGCAGGGATTCTAGAAACTTAACACTTAATTGACTAATTAAAGGAGGGCAGTGATGGAGAACCTTGAAAAGTTGAAAATTCTCTCAAGAAGCAGCTTCTCATTCATGGATAGACATCCTATCCATGGATAGACCAAACTGGATGTTTCCTTTAGAAAGCTGGACTCCCCAGAAAGATTCTCCTTCTGGGATGCTGTTATGAAATAGACCTGGTGAAATAAAATCACCACTGGGAGCTGAACATGGTGGCACATACCTGCAATCCCAGGGATTGGAGGTTAAGGCAGGAGGATCACGATTCAAGACCAACCTGGGCAGCTTAGTGAGATTCTGTCTCAAAATAAAATTTTAAAAGGGCAGGGAAGGTGACTGGGGGTGTAGCTTAGTGGCAGAGCATCTCTGGGTTCAATGCCCAGTACCACAAATAGAAAAAAGTATCATTGCTTTTTGGAGATCTTGTTTGTTTATTTGTTGGAGACAGGGTCTCACTATCTTAGCTCATGGTCTTCCTGCCTCAGGCTCCCAATTAGCTGGGATTACAACGATTTTTTTTTTTTTTTAACTGGTATTAGAGATCAAACCCAGGGCCTTGTGCATGCTGGGCAAGTGCAATATATCCCCAGCCCTACAAAAACCTTCTGAAGTAGGTATTACTATCACCCCCATTTTCAGATAAGAAAACAGAGTCCCGGAGAGGTAAAATAACTTGCCCAGGTCACAGAGCTGATAAACCAGACAGTCTAGCCCTGTCGTCTTCACGTTTGACTATTAGCTATCTGCATCTGTGTTATAGGTCCTGGGAAAAAATACAGACCTGAAGAACAATGCACTGGCAGAACCATCTTAGAAAGATTGAGGAGGTGCAGGACTGATTGAGGAGAAATTGGGGTGCATGCAGCTATAAACAGTCCAGTGATTTGGTTCTCCAGGCCCCAAGAGAATTCTTTCTCCCCTGGCGCAGTGACCAGCACATTTTTCCTTATTGTGCTCAGTTCTTTGTCTCCTCTTCCATTGTCCCTTGAGTTAATTTCCCCAGAGATTTGTCCTCTTACCCCTCTTGAGGATTTCAAGGTATTTAGTGGAAAAAGTCTTCTCACTGTAACTCCCACCCAGGAGAAGTCTGCATGGTCTGCAGGGTCACCTCCCAGTTATACACTTGAGCTTCCCAAACTTGTTACCTTCGTGTCTGTGGTTACCTTAGAAACCAACTCTCTGTCATCACACCCCAGTAGCTGAGACAAACTGAATAGCAAAGAAGGTGGCAAGATAAATTGTAAACGAAAATGTGTGAAAGAAAAACAGTTTTAGATTAAAGGATAATATTTTGGGAATCTGTGTGTGTGTGTGTGTGTATGTGTGTTTTTCCTTCCCAATAAGGAAAATTTCCAAAGATCAAATAGGAGAAACAACAACAACAAAAAAAAAAAGGTGAGATCCAAGGGAAAGATTAAAAAAAAAAAATGCCTGAAACCTATTTTACGAACTAAAAAAAAAAAGTCCTTTTAACTTTTTGAAAAAATATATTGACATACTATAAATTAAAATATTTATAATGTGCAGTTTGATAACTTTTGAAACTTTTACACACATGAAACTTAAGTATAATCAAGATAACAAACATATTTATTACCTGGAAAAATTTACTTTTGCTTCTTTCTAATATTCTCTCCCAACCCTTCCCTTTAGATCACTCCCACACTTGGTCTCCAGGCAATAACTGATCATACATTTTTGTATTACTTCTGTTACTCAGCATAAATATTTTCAGATTCATTTATGTCATTGAGTATATTTACTTTATTGCTGAATGGTATTTTAAAAATTTCCATTTCTGATTGCTTACTGCTTAGTACATGAAATTACAGTTATTTTTGTATGTTGATCTTGAATCTTGCAATCTTATAAACCCAGTTCTTAGTTCTAGTGTGTATTTTGTAGATTCCATCAGATTTTCTATGTAAACATTGTGTTATTTGAGAATAAAGGGGATTCTATTCCTTCCTTTCTAATATGCATTCCTTTTTATTTCTTTCTCTTGTCTTATTGCACCAGTGAGAACCTCCAATGCAGTATTGATAGAACTAGGAAGAATGGACACCTGTCTTGGTTCTGATCTTAGAAGAAAGCATTTGTTTTTTCATCATTAAATATAATGTGATCTGTAGGTTTTTCATAGATGCTCTTCTACCAGGTCATGGGTATTCCATTCTATTCCCAGTGTGCTGAGAGTTTTTTCAAGAATAGGTATAGTGTTCAGAGTGTAGCTCAGTGGTAGAGCATTTGCCTACCATGCATGAAGTCCTGAGTTTGATCACCAGCCCTGGGGGTTGAGGGAAAGGCTCTGAAGAGCATATGTACTTTATCAAATTATTTTTCTTCATTAATTGAAATGACTATTTGGTTTTTCTTCTCTAGTCTTTCTGATAAGGTGAATTTTCAGTGTTGAGCCAGGCTTGAATTTCTGGAATAAACTCTACTTGGCCATGATGTAGATGTAAGTATATATAAATAATACACACTGACCTTATACATTAGTTTTAGACTTGATTTATTAAAATTTTGTAAAGAATTTTTGCATTTGTATATTTGGTTAATATGAATCTATAGCTTTTCTTTTAACGTCTTTGTCTGGTTTTGAGTCACACTGGTCTTGTAGAATTAGTTGGAAAGAAGTTTACCTCTTCTTAACTTTTCTGGAATAGTTTGTGCGGAATTGGCATTATTTCTTCTTTAAATATTTCATAGAATACTCTAGTAAAAGGTGTGGGTATGTAGCCCAGTGGTACTCCAGTGAAGCCATTTGGACCTGGAGTCTTCTTCATGGGAAAGTTTTTTGTTTTGTTTTGTACTATGGATTGAAACCAGGGATGCTTTACCACTGAGCTATATTCCCAATCCTTTCTATTATTTTTTCATTTTCATTTTGCTAAATTACTGAGGGCCTCACTAAATTGCTGAGGCTGCCTCAAAGTTGTGATCCTCGTGCCTTAGCCGCCTGAGTTGTTGGGATTAAGAAGTGTACCACCATGCCTGGCTTCATGGGAAAGTTTTAAACTATAAATTTGATCTTTTTTCCTATGTATAAGTTTATTGTATTACTTTATTTTTCTTGAGTAAGCTTTGATAGATTCATTTTTTCAAAGAAATTTTCCATTTCATCTAAGTTATTGAATATAACATCAGAAAGTCATTTATAGTAGTCCCTCTTTATCTTTTTATTGTGCATAAAATCTGGCAACTCCTCTTTCCTTCTCATTTTTTTTTTTCTTGTGGTGCTGGGGTTTGAACCCAGGGCCTTGTGCATGTGAGGCAAGCACTCTACCGACTGAGCTATATCCCTAACCCTCTTCTCTTCATTTTTGATATTTGTAATCTTTTCTTCCAATCTGACTAAAGATTTATAAACTTCATTGATCTTCTTAAATAATTTTTTGGTTTGATTTTTCTGTGTGCTTTTCTTTTTCATTTATTTTTGCACCAATTTTTATTGTTTCCTTCCTTGTGTTTACTTTGGATTTCATTTGCTTTTCTTTCCCTAGTTTCTTAAGCTGAAGGCATTCTTTTTTTCTTTTAATTTGTTCTTTTTAGTTATACATGACAGTAGAATGTATTTTGACATATCATACATACATGGAGTATAGCTTCCCATTTTTGTGGTTGTACATGATGTGAAGTTACACTGGTCGTGTATTCATATATGAACATAGGAAAGTTATGTCTGATTCATCCTACTGTCTTTCCCATTCCTGCCCCTTCTTTCTTCCCTCTACTCTCCTCTGTTCAATCCCACGAACCTCCACTCATCCTTCCCTGCCTCTTCTTTTCTAAATATGCATTTTGACATTACTGTTTTGCCTTCATTCTACAACTTTGATTTCATTTTCATTCATTTTAATGTCATGGGTTATTTAGAAGTGACTAAGTTTTGAAGAATTTTAAGATGTCTTTCTGTTATTAATTCCTAGGTTAATTACATTGTAGTTAGAAAACCTACTTTATATGACATGAATCTTTCTAATTTATTGACGCTTGTTTTATGTCACTGAATATGGTCTGTCTTAGTAAATGTCCCATGTGTTCTGCTTTTGGGTGGCATGTTCTATAAATGTCAATTAGGTCATTGTATTCGATAGTATGGTTCAAACCTTTTATAGCCCTTATCGAATTTCTCGTACCTGTTCTATCAGAGATGGAGTTGGGGGAGGTTTGAACTTTTAAACTATAGTTATGGATCTGTCAGTTCCTCCTTTCGGTTCTGTTTTGCTTCTTATATTTTTAAGCTTTGTCAACAAATGCCTAAATGGTTAAGATTTTTATATTCTCTGAGTGAATTGACTCATATCATTTTGAAAAGACTATCCTTAGCCCTGGTAATATTCTTCATTTTGAAATATGCTTTACATGATGTTAGTGCCATTCCAGCTTTCTGTAAATTAGGTTTAACATAGTACATCTTTTCCCAACCTTTTACTTTTAATTAATTTGTGTCTTTATTTTTCATTTTTTTGGTACCAGGAAATAAACCTGGGGGTGCTTTACCCTTGTGCTGCATCCCATTTTGTTTTTTTACTTAGAGACAGGGTCTTGCTGAGTTGCTGAGGCTGGCCTTGAACTTGTAATCCTCTTACCTCAACCTCCTGAGTTGCTGGGGTTACAGGTGTGTACCACTGCACCAGGCTACAATTTTGATTTGCATTTTTTTAATGATTAATGAGATCGAGCATCTTTTCTTGTGTTTATTTGCCATTTGTATGCCTTCTTTGGAGAAATATCTATTCTGGCCTTGTATCCATTTTTGAATCAGGTTGTTTTTTTGTTAGTGAATTATAAGTATTCCTTATGTATTCTGGATATAACCCTCTAGTCAGATTTATGATTTGCAAATATTGTCTTCTTCCATTCTGTATATTTTGATGCACAAAAGTATTTAATTTTAATTAAATCCAGCTTATGTATATTTTGATGCCTGCACTTTTACTTTCATACTGAAGAAACTATTGCCAAGATGGTTATGGTAGCACACACTTATATTCCAGCAACTCAGGAGGCTGAGGCAGGAGGATCGCAAGTTCTAGGCCAGCCTCAAAAACTTAGAGAGACCTTATCTCAAAATAAAAAATAAAAATAATTGAGGATATAGCTCAGTGGTAAAGTGCCCCTGGTTCAATCCCCAAGACCAATAAATAAATAAAGGTATTAATTCCTCTGTAAGAGCCCCACCCTCATGACCCCCTCTAAACCTAACTACTTCCCAAAGGTCCCATCTCCAAATATTCATATTGGGGTTAGGAACTCAACATACGATTATGGGGAGGGGCTACAATTTAGTCTGTACTGAGATTTTTTTTTTTTTTTTTTTGGTACTGGGGACTGAACCAAGGGACACTTAACCACTGAGCAACACATCCCCAGCCCTTTTTCTTATTTTTTTTTATTTTGGGATAGGTTCTTGCTAAGTTGCTTAGGGTCTTGCTAAGTTTTGCTGAAGATAGCCTTGAACTTGTGATCCTTCTGCCTCAGCCTCCCAAATTGCTGGAATTATAGGCATGCATCACCATGCCCAGCTTGAACTAGGATATTTTTTATGACTAATTCAACCGCTACACTGGTTATGGGTCTATTCAAATTTTCTTTTGAGTTCATTTGGTTGTTATATGTTTCCATTTCATCTCGATTATACAATTTGTTAGAATACAATTATTTAAAGTATTCTCATAATCCTTTTTACTTCTCTAAAATTGATAGTACTGTTTCTACTTTTCATTTGATTTTAGTATTTTTGAGTCTTTTCTGTCTCCCCCTCTCTCACTCTCTCACTTTTCTTAGCCAATCTAGTAAATTTATTGATCTTTTCAAAGGACCAACTTTTGGTCCCATTGACCAAAAGGTTTGGGATATTGTTCTTTTTTATTTATCTTTGCTCTTGTCTTTCTTATTCCTTTCCTTCTAGCTTTGGGCTTAGTTTGCTCTTGTTTTTCTAGTTCCTTGAGATGTACAAGTCTATAGTGATTTAATCTCTTATCGACATATTAGTGTTATCTTTATGTTGTGCTGTTATAGTATGCATCTTTAATTATCATTATCTACTTTCAAGTGACATATCACTTCACATATAATAACCTAACAGCAGTTGCCTTCCATTTCTCCCCTTCTAGCTTCTGTGATTTATTAACCTATATTTTCCTTCTGTAAGGACTACTGGGGACTGAACCCAGGGGCACTCTAGAACTGGGCTATATATCCAGCCCTTTATATTTTGAGACAGGGTCTCACTAAGTTATGAGACTGACCTTGAACTTGTGATCTTCCTGCCTTAGCCTCCCGCATACCTAGGATTACAGACAAGCACCACCGTGCCCGGCTCTGTGCCATTGTTTTCTTTTATCTTTCTTTCTTTATTTATTTTTAACATATATTTTTTAGTTGTTGATGGACCTTTTTTTTTTTTTTTTTTTTTTTTGTGCTGGGGATTGAACCCAGGGCTTTGTGCATGCAAGGGAAGCACTCTACCAACTGAACTATATCCCTAGCCTATTTTATTCATTTATTTATGTGCAGTGCTGAGAATTGAACCCAGTGCCTCACACATGCAAGGCAAGCACTCCACCACTGAGGCACGACACCAGCCCCTGTGCCATTGTTTTCTAACTTGCATTTTTTATTATGAGAAATCTGCTATTGTTCCCACCTTCATTTCTCTGTATATAATGTCTTTTTTTAATCCTGCCTTCTTTAAATATTTTCTTTGTCACTTGTTTTAAGCAGTTGTTTTATAATGTGCATGGTGTGGTTTTCTTCTAGTTTCTTGAGTTCTAGATTCATTGAGCTTCTTATATCTGTAAATTATAGTTTTACTCAAATTTGGAAAATTATTTCTTTAGATATTTTTGTCTGTTCCCTCATCTCTTTGCTGTCCTTCAGAGATTAATTCATATATATTAGGTCACTTGTATACAGTGCTTAATTTTCTTTTTCAGTCTTTTTTCCCTTAAATTTTCATTTTGAATAGTCTTATCGCTATCCAAATGGTTTATTCCATAAAACCATTAATCTTTTCTTCTGCTTTGTCTGATCCAGGGAATTTTCCATCTTAGATATTGTAATTGTCATCCCAAGTTCAATTAGATTTTTTTTTATCTCTTAGATGTCTGTGCTTAATATGCTCAGTATTTCCTTTATCTTTGTGATCATGTGCAATATAGTTATAAACTCTTTGTGTACTAATTCTATCGTGTGTCATTTCTGGGTTCATTTCAATTGATTGATATTTCTCTTTATTATGGGCCATAATTTCCTGCTTTGCATGCCTGGCAAAATTTTCACTGATACCAGACAATGTGAATGTTGCCTTTTGGATGTTAGATATTTTGTTATGTATATAAGTGTACATATGTGTTTTCTTGCATTGTGCTGTAGTATGTATGCAGTTAAGTTTCTGGGAAACAGTTTAACCCTTTTAGATGTTCTTTTAAACCTTGTTAGGAAGAACCAGAACAGCATTTGGTCTAGGATTGATTTCTTTCATTGTTACTTAGGCTAGTCCCTTTGTGTTCTCTACCTCAGCCAATGATATAAGTGATCTTTCACTCTGCCTGGTGAAGAAGACCATATATCTGGCCCTGTATGAGTTTCTAAAATTCTTTATTTATTTTCTTTTTGCAGTACTTGGGATTGAAGCCAGGGACACTTTACCATTGAGCTATAGCCCGTACCTTTTTATTTTGAGACAGAATGTCCTAAGTTGCTAAGGCTGGCCTCAAACTTATGATCCTCGTGCCTCAGTTACCCAAATCTCCTGGATCACAGGCGTGTGTCACTGCACCTGGCTTCAAAGATTATTCTTTCTAATCCTCTTGAGCAGCACTGACCTAAACTCAGCTGGATACTCAAGAGGGACCCTCTGCAGATCTCTGGAGTTCTCTTCTGCAGCAGCCTCCTTCATGATGCTCAGCCTGTGAAGTCTGTCCACTTTGCCCTCCTGGACTCCCAGCTTTGTCTCTTCAACTCAGGGTTACTAATGAACTCTGTTTGGCTTCCTCTTCCCTATACCTTGGCCTGGAAACTGTCCAGGAAGTAAGCTAGAGCAACTCTAGCACTCTCCTCATTTGTTTCTACCTCTCAGAAATCATTGCCCTTCATTGCTTGGCATCCAACATTTTGAGAATTATTGTTTTCATATAGTTTGTTTTTGTTTTTGTTTTTTGTTTTGTTTTGTTTTCAGTTGAAATAACTCAATTTAGCCCTGATATTCCATTTTGGCCCAAATCAGACAATCTGTCATGTCCTTTATTTTCAAACTCAAGCCCCACCCTTAAACTTAAAACTTTTAAAACATTGCCAGGTGTGGTGGCACACCCTGTGATCCCCACAGCTTGGGAGGCTGAGGCAGGAGGATCACAAGTTCAAAGCCAGCCTCAGCAACTTAGTGAGGCCCTAAGCAACTCAGTGAGACTCTCTCTCTACATAAAATACAAAATAGGATTTAGGACATGATTCAGTGGTTAAGTGCCCCTGGGTTCAATCTCTGTATAAAAACAAAAACAAAAAAAAATTAAAACATTTTCCCATTGGTGGAATTAAATTAAATTTAAAGGAATACTTGTGTTTTTATTTCAGGAGGGAGATTTTTCAGTCTAATTGTGGCTCTTCAGTCAACTCTGTGAATTTGTATCTTCCATCATCCAGGATTCCAAGGTTTATGCTGCGTGACGTTGAGAAAGTTAATTAACTTATCTATGCCTATATCCACCTTAAGACATTAAAAAAGGTTTTTTTGATACTGGGAGTTAAACCCAAGGGTGCTCTACTACTGACCTATAACCCAGCCTTTTTATTTGTTATTTTGGGACAGAATCAATCTCACTAAGTTATCCAGACTGGCCTTGAACTTGTGATCCTCCTTGCTTCAACTTCCCACATCTCTGGGATTACAGGCATGTACACTGTGCTGGCTCTATAGCCACATTTTAAAGGTGAGTGTAACTATAATACGTTCCTTATAGGGTTGGTTGTAAGGATTAAATGAGTTAGTTAATACTTGTAAAGCACTTGTACAGTGCCTAGCAAATAGTAGGTGACTATTACGTATTACTATTCATATGTATGAAGAGGTAAGTATTACGCAATAAGAAGAGTTTGACTAGTGTAGGGTGCAGATTGGTGGGAAGTCATGGGAAATGAGGATGGTAAGGTGGGTGGGCACAGTGAAATAAGGCTGTGAACACTGGACTAATGAGTTCAGTTGGGATAGGATGGAACAATAAGCATACAAAAAAATGGATAAACTCTCGTAAGAGTTTTTAAGTAAAATGAGATGAACATCATATCTATCAATATCAGTTTAGCAAAGCATTCAAAAAATGAAATTATCTAGTGTTGGGCACTATTATTCTTGAATGAATGAAGTAAAAATTGATTTTTTTACTTTTGGGAGGGTGATATGGCAGAATGCATCAAAAAAACCCTATGGTGGACATATCCTTTGACTCAGTAATAGCTTAAGGACATTCATTATAGCATCATTATACTAATGAACAATTGGGAAAATTCTGATAAATATGAAATAACTGATTGAATTACAGCCTGTGTCCTGGAATATTATCATGTACACCAGTTTTGTAAAATGAAGCAAAATGAGAAACACAAAAATGTTCTTGCACACACACACACCACAAGATTGGTGGGCAACACTCCAAAAATATTAATATTATTTCTGGGTGGTGGAATGACAGGTGATTTATATCTTTTTACTTCTGTTTTTTTTCCCTCAAATTTTTCTTCAGTATCTCATCTTAATAATAAAAGTTTAATTTTAAAAATTATTCTAATTTAAAGATAGGTAGGACCATAGGGAGCCAGCAAGATTATCTGTTGGAGAAGGGAAAGGGTAAGCACTGTATTTAATTTTAGCGGCAGTAGGTAAAGTGGGATGGATAAGAGCCACGATATTCTGATTACCACTTCTGCATTTTCTTGTGTGAGTTTTACTGGAGGCATTTAGGGAGTCTTGTACAAGGACTTGCAAATATCCTGACTTTTCCCTCTGCCTTTTGAAAGGGAAGTCACAGGGAGCCAACCGCTATAGCCTGCAGCTTTTGCTGGCAGTCCGGGTTCCCTGTTTGGTGGTAACTGAGATGCTATGCATAGCAGCTGCAGAGAGAACCCAGCATGGCTGCCAGCCTATTCTGATGCTTCACTAATCCTCACAGCTGGCAAGCACACAGCAGTCAAACTGGAAAAATTCTCAGTCAAGATCCTAATGACTCAGGAGGAAGAAAGTCTTTCCTTTTCTGAAAAATAGATTGGCATTAAAGATGAATGTGGGAGGCTAGAGAGTTGTGTTGTGAGGTAGGCTGGAGGTTGAGGATAGAATTGGTATTTCCAAATCAATGTGTGTGGTGGAATAGTAAAGACAGATGAGCAAGCTGAAAGCATTAGCACATGCCTATAATACTAGAGACTGGAGGCTGAGACAGGAGGATCATAAGTTCAAGACCTGCCTGGGTAGTTTAGTGAGACCCTGTCTCAAAAAAATTAAAAGGAATGGGGAGGTAGCTCAGTGGTAAAGTGCTTCTGTGTGCAATCCCCAGTGTACCATGTAGACAGACAGAAAGACAGACAGACACACAGACACACAGACACACACACACACACACACACACACTCACATAAAAGAGCAGAAATGAAGTGGAATAAAGTAGAATGACAAAGGCATTGGGTGAAAGGGGAAGCTCTAATCCATCTATTGGCAGTCCTGGGTTTCCCATACAGAAGAGGGAGAGACCCTTGACAGCATGGTTTTCCTTGCAAGTGTTAACTACAAGTTTTCATGGTGGTGTTGGTAGGAGGAAACAGAAAGAGATCTTCCAAGAACCAGGTATCTTGAGCAGAGCTGAGTGATTGGCAGGTATTGAGGTCCTAGATAAGTAGATTGACAATAAGAGCCTCCAGTTTGCTAAGAAACTGGTAGGTAGACCATGTTAGCACAAACAGTAAGGAGTACACAGATCGGAATGGGGTTTAGAGAGCAGAGCCTAGTCCATGAGCCAGAGGAACTCATGAGCATGGCTAAGAAGTGCAAAAAAACTGAACGTTGGTGTGTGTGAATCCTTGTAGTGTAGGCAGCAAAGATAGGAAAGTACCATAGGTCAGGGACAAACTTCTAGGTCCTCATCATCTAAATAGTAGCTTGTAGACTCTGTAATAGTGCTGAGATTGCTCAGAGATGACCGAATTCAATATCCCTGCTTTTTATTTTTCCCCAGAAGACACTACTCACTCAAAGTGGTAACCTTAACCCTTCCGTCCTATTTGAAACTCTAGCTACCTGTAGCTACATGACCATCTACTGCTGTTTGTCATTATAGGGAATTGGCATTTAGGGAATGGATCATATCTAAGATTCTGGCACCTGATTTATGATTTTCCTACATTTTGTGGGTCCTGTCATCATCTAGGACAGGTTCAGATCAGTGTCAATGACTGTCCGGTGTTCAAGCTTTTCTAGTTCTTTGACCATTTTAGGTACACTTCCTTTTGCTTTACATCATTCACTTACTCTCATGACCATATATATCATAGACTTTGTCATCACTTGATTTCATTTTCAGTCTATTATTTCTGACTATAACTTCCTTCATTACCAGCTCTTACCCCTGTTGAACCTATTATTTCTCTCACTAAAACAACATTCTCTGTACTCCTCTATTTCTCCAGTCTATCAACCTTAATCCATAGATCAACTGATCCATCACTTCAACAACCATGTTATTGGGCTGGGGGTATAGCTCAGTGGAAGAGTGCTTGTCTGGCATGTGCTTGTCCAGCCCTTGCATCACAAAACAAAACTTTTCTTATCAATACCATTGCTCCCTTGCAATGAGCAGTTCATCTGATGCCTTTTCTGACTCTACACTGAACTGTTACTCAACTGTGGAATTTGTCAGTACAAATTCATGGTCTCTTACCTCTGCTTGATTTCTTGTGATTCTGTGTATTTCCAAGAGATACCAACCCCTCCATTTTTTCTCAAAGCAACTGTTGTAAACTTTTACAATGTGCCTCACATGTTCCCCTCCATATCCTGTCTCACTCTAGTTTTATGAAGATAAAGTTGAAGTTATAACACATTTAATGCCTACCTCCATCCCTAAGGTCGCTCTGTATATCTACATTTCTCCACCTTACATTTTGTCCTCAAGTTTCAGTGAAAACTTAATCTTGTCATAAATTATCATTTTAGGGCTGGGGATATAGCTCAGTTGGTAGAGTACTTGCCTCGCATGCATAAGTCCCTGGGTTCAATTCCCGGCACCACACACACAAAAAAATTGTTTTATATCATATGTCTTCAACCTTTCCCCTCTATACTCTCTCTTTCCTCTCACACATTCAGGAATGTCTTCCATTTACAAATTGCAAAACTTGCTAATCTATGGCATCCCTTCCCAGCCAAGGAACTTGAAAGAATATTCTATATTCCTTACCTCCACTGCTCATGTATTCTTCATAATGTTTCTTGGATTGTGCCCTATTGTATTTCTGAACTTGTTCAAGCAGAGGGTCCCAGGGATCCAGTGGACACATTTTGGTGACCAATAAACTCTTTTGAGACACTTGAGGCTGTTCATCAGTCCTTAAACTCTGTCTTGGCTTTTGTGACACAACAATATTTCTAAAATGGAGGAATTAGTATAATACTTAGGAGCATGGGGAAATTGATAATTAAGTTGAATCTTGAAAAATAATTAGGGTTTAGCTCTATTTATGTAAGCAATGTGGTAAAACCTTCACTTGTTCAGTACCCTTTGTATACATAAACAGATTCTTGCTGGAAGTCTTCTGTTGGACCATGTATAAGAATGCACACTGAGCAGGACACCATGGCATATGCCTATAATCCCAGTGACTCAGGAGGCTGAGGCTGGAGGATCACAAATTCAAGGCCAGTCTCAAAAACTTAGTGAGACCCTGTCTCAAAATAAAATATAAAAAGGGCTGGGGATGTGACTTAGTGGTTGAGCACCCCTGGGTTCAATCCCTGGTACAAAAAAAAAACAAACAAAACAAAAAAAAAACACTGGATCCATACCTTGTAAATATGAAAAATATAAGAAAATTGTCTGTTGTAACAATAGTTTCAAAGTCCTGTGAAGTTTTCTCATGTAGTAGAATCCTATAAACATAAGTAATAGGAAGAACTTGATGTAAAGCAATTTGTGTAGAATGTTCCAGCAAATATACAACCTGAAAGAAATGTACTAAAAGTTATAAATACATTGTTTATCAGTAGATCATTCTAGATTGAATGTAACTAGATTGCTGTAACTCAGTGATTGAGCACTTGCCTAACATGCATGAGGCCTTGGGTAACACCCCTAATAGTGAAAATAGACAAACAACAAAAAGAGGAACATTTTTGTTCTTTTATTTTGAGCCAAGAGTTAGATCTATGGTTGAGTTAAAATGTATTTCTGTTATGCCAATAGGCATAGACTGAGTACTGCATGTACTCTTTGTGACCACATGAGGCTGAGAGAACAAAAGTCAAAGCCCAAAGAGGTGAGGCTCTGATAAGCCACTTCCAGTTAAAACCAAACACCCAAAGGACCTATCCTCTGTGAAGGTAAACCAGTCTTTTATTCCATCAGGTTGGTCAAGAGAACCTTATATAAAGGTTATACTAGTAGTATAATGTAACCAGGTACAGTGACACACTCAGAATTCACTGAATAACTATCAATAGATGAAAGGGAGTTTGCCCCATAGAAGCATTTTGTCTAATAAATCAGGATATGATAGAATTAGAATAGCAATACTATATAATTCTCAATGAGCTAATGAATCTAGACACTGAACATAACTCAGCATAAAAGGGAGACTATTAGACATCTCCTTATGGAAGGACACTGTGCTAACTATTAAGTAATCTTGTCAAAAGAACACCACTGGACTGTAATCATTCCAAATGTAGAAAGACTATGGGAAACCTCAGTTTTCAACAAATAAACAGCCAGAAAAAAAATTGTGTACCTTATGAATATATGTATCTGTATATGTGTATATATTTATGAGAGAGAGGGAGAGAGAGAAGGAGGGAGGGGAAAACCATAAATAAAAACAGATTCATGAACAAGGGTGTGCTGGCACACTCCTATAATTCCAGCTACTTGAAGGCTAAAGCAGGAGGATTACAAGTTTGAGGGCAGCTTCAGCAACTTAGCAAGACTCTGAAAATAAAATAAAAATGGACTGGGGATGTAGCTCAGAGACAGAATACTCCTGGGTTCCATCCCCAATACAAGAAAAAAATATTTACAAAATATATACTCCAACTATAATCTGTGGGCCTTATGGATACTGGTTCAGATACTTTTTAAAAAGCACATGATAGTTGTAAGACCATTAGAAGTTTGAACACAGGATTTCTGGTGACTTAAGGAATTACTACTAATATCTTGGTATAATAATATTGTGGGTATGTTAAAAATAATGATTTCTTCCTTACCTTTTTAGAGACACGGATTGAATTTTAAATGATTAGAGAAAAAAATCTGACAATTTACTTTAAAAGGGGCAAAAGTTATACTGACAGCTGATTTCTCAGTCTCAACAGTAGGAACCAGAAGATACTGGGCTTTTGTAATTAATGTGGTAAATTTGAAATAATGAAAATACTTGCCAACCAGTAAAAATATCTGTATTAATTAGGGCAATATATCTGTTATAACAAACAAATTCAAAAATACCAGTGGTCTAAGCAACCTAAATGTATTATTTATCTAACAGTACAGAGTGGTTGAACACATAGCATAGAATTCTTCTGTGCTTATTCTTTGGGTATCCAGGTAGGAAAGACTCCATTTTCAGCCCTTTGCTTCTAGAGTTTCCCTATGAGTCATCTTTGCAGCCAGACAAGTGGAACACCACATAAATGAGGCTTGGTGGGGAAAAAGCAGGAGCAGGGGCATGTGGCTAAAATACGTAGGGTTCTAATATTGTCTTGGAAGGGAAGGTAATCATATTGAACATTAAACAAGGATGCAGGTTGTGATTTGGAGGTTAAATATTAAAAGAATAGAGGTGGTGTGTATAATTTCTAAAATAGAGACTAAAAAATTAAGTGAAAAATTTTATTAGAAATTCAAAAGAGCCAAGCATAGTGGTGCACACCTGTAATCCTAATGGCTCGGGAGGCTGAGGTAGGAGGATTGCAAGTTCAAAGCCACCTCAGCAACTTAACAAGGTCCTGAGCTACTCAGTGAGACCCTTGTCACAAAATGAATCAATAATACTAGGTTCTTGAGCTTAGAGTATAATAACTTTTAATAAATACTTACTAAATGCCAGGTAATAGTCTGCTTTTGTGAGGGGGGGCAGGTGATAGAGATTAAACCCAGGGGCACTGAGCTACATCCCCTGCCCTTCTTATATTTTAAGACAGGGTCATGAACCTGTGCATTTTGTTCATTGTACAGTGGTGTGCTAGAGTCAGCTTGCATTGACTCAGGAGACCCAATTGTGCCCATCTTTTCCAAGGTCCACATTTATTGTAGTCACATAGCTTGATATTGACTGTGATGGGAGTATTTACACTATGGTGATTGGCAAATGCTCTAAATCAGGACTTAATTCATTTCCTTTTTGTAGAGTATTATCTAGAAAAGTGCCTGGCACTTAGTAGGCTCTCAATATTATATTTGTTGAATGAATAAACATGTGACACCAAAGACCATGTGTATAATCATTTCCTTAAAGTCTTTTTAGTCACACCTTGAATGGATCAGGACTCATTTCAGAATTCCCTATCACAGGAGACTCTTGCTGTGGACAGTACTGAGGTAATTGCCCTTGCATACTACCTGGTTATTTTCCTAATGCAAACCTTGACATTCCTCCCATATAGTTCTGGTTTCCTGGAAACATTTGACAAAGGGGAAGTGTTAAGAGAAGCAAGAAGGATATCAGAGGTGACTCATCCTGATGACTGGGGTTATCTGACGTTCTCAGGGGTCAATATCCAGTATTTGTGAGGAGCCTGCTTTTAGGCTGCTCTTTTGATTTTACAGCCTTGAGGTTTCTATGAGAATGTTAGGGTAGATGAGGGAACATCACCGATCTGGTGATTAATTAGAAAATATGTGTGAAATTGATGGTAGAGACCATTTGTGAAAGAGCTCCTGGTTGTGTGAGGGTGTATGAGAAAGTGTGGGGTACAACTGGAGTATGGAGAGGATAGGGAGAATGCAGACTTTATTTGAACAGGGAGCTGATATGAAACTGTAGAGGGTTCAGGTGCGGGACCCTCTGTATTAGAAGCAAGCGTGAGATCATGTGTCAATCTGTTGTCACTTCCCTTTTTTCAGTCTTCTGTAAAATGATAGCAAAACTTAATTCTCTCCTAATGGGTATGTGTTAGAGGGATGTGGGAATAGAGTAGGGAAGGTATGTGACATATTTGTCATTATAATTATTAATATTATTATAGGACTGCAGCATCACCATAAAACAACATTGTTGCTTACCCCTTATAAAAACAGCACATGCTTTTGCAATGTTTATTTGATCTTCCACTTGATCCAGTGATATAGTCATGGCATCTGGTATAGTTTGGATCTGGAGTGTCCCCCAAAGGCTCCTTCCTATGTTGCTGACCTTGTCCCCATTATAGCCATATTCAGAAGTGGGGCTTTGGGGAAGTGATTGGATCTTGAGGACTCTGACCTCATCACTGGATTAATCCACTGATGGATTCATAATCATGGCATTATTGGGAGATGGTGGAAACTTTAGGTGGTAGGGCCTAATTGGAAGAAGTAGATCACTGGGGGTGTGTCCTTGAAGTATATGTCAGGTCCTGTCCCTTCTTCCCTATGTCTCTCTTTTCACTTTCCAGTAACCATTAGGTGAGCAGCTTTACTCCACCAAAACCTTCCACAATGATGTCCAGTCTCACCAAAGGCTCAGAACCTTGGGACCAAGTGACCATGAACTGAAACTTCTGAAATGATAAGCCACAATAAATCTTTCCTCCTTTAAATTCATATTCTCAGGCATTTTTGTCAGTGTCAAAAAGCTAACACAGCAGGTAACATTACCATTTACTTTTTATTTAATTTTTACTAAAGTAATACAGTCTTACAATTTAAAAGTCATATGTACTATATAAAATCTATGCAGTGAAAAATCTAATTCTACATCTGTCCTCTGTCCTTCCAATTTCTTCCACCCCAACAGGTAAAACTCTATTGTTAGTGCTTTATTTTTCCAGACTTCCCTTTTAGACGAATGGTAATACCCTCCACTCACTATTCTGCTCCTATTTTTTTCTTTTTTCTTCTTCTTTTTCTTTCTTTCTCCCCTGCCCTTTTTTGCTTTTCTTTTCCTTTTTTGTTTTGCAGTACTGGGAATTGAATCCAGGGCCTCATGCCGGTGAGGGATGTCCTCTACCACTGAGCTATACCCCAGCTTCCTACTTTTTTCCTAAAACCAATCTTAGAGGTAATTCAACACTGTACATAAAGCACTTCCCGCCTTTTTGTCATTGTATGGATGTCCTATAATTTTTTTAACTAGTGCATTACAGATGGACATTTAGTTTGCTTCTAAGATTTTGCTTTTAAAATCGTGCTACAGGATGCAGGAGTCAGTCCTCAGAGAAAAGCAAGGCACAGCCAGGTGTAGAGACACACACTTGTACTCCCAACAACTCAGGAGGCTGAGGCAGGAGGATTGCAAGTTCAAAGCCAGCCTCAGCAACTTAGTGAGGCCCTAAGCAACTTAGGGAGACCCTGTCTCAAAATTTAAAAAATTAAAAGGACTGAAGATGTGGTTTAGTTTTAAAACCTCAGAAATCAATCCCCAGTACAAATAAATAAATAAATAAATAAGAGCTAGACACAGAGGAAAGGTAGTCCTAGGGTGTCAGGATGAGCTTCTGAGCAAAATCCTAAAGGATATGGAGGAGTCGGTCTTAGAAGAGGGTTGGGCAGGGCCTACCAATCAGAAGGATGAGCAGGCATCAAAGCATAAAGGCATGAGCAATCAAGTGCCATAAGAATATAAGGTGGGTGTTGGGAAGTGACTGAAGAAGCCTCTCTGTGGGGTGGGAGTTCTGGGAGCACAGTGATTCCATGCTATATGGACTTGGTTTGGACTTGGAATTCCAAACCCTGAGTCCCATGGAATTTCAAGGTTAACTTTTGTATCTTACTTGTAATGACAATATAAAAAAGCAAATGAGAAAAATCACATTTTGTATCATCTTGGTGGTACTTAATAACCCATCTCACTAAATAATTTCAGTGTCTGCATTTGCCTTTGTGTTTGTCATGAGTTGGCACCAAGTAGCGCTACTTTAATTGTCTCCACTAATGAGAACAGAGGAGGATTTAATATGTAAATGATTAGGAGGCCTAATGTCCTCGCAGTAGGCTGAATGAACAAAGGGATAGCAGAAGTTACAGTAGGAATAAGTGGGAGAAGTGAGTCATAGCATGCACACAGCTCCAGAGACCCCACACTGCAGCCGGCATTCTGCAATCACATTTTGTGTAGCACTTAATTGCAAAAAATAATCATCTTTTGCAATAAATTAGTATTTTTATTTTAAAATGTTTTGGCTTAATAGTTATGTTTCTATTTAACTGGTAAATTGCCATTGCTTTTATGGTTTTATGTGCCATAAATATATATGTATGCCTAGTTTTATGTCTAATATCCAATTAAAAGACATTATACTACAAATAAATGATCATCACTGGGGGTACAGAGAATGTGTTTTTTCCATTTCTGGGGAGCCACTGGAGAATTTTATGTGTTCAGATTAGGTGTCCTTTATTTGCAGGACTGGGGATTGAACCCAGGGGAGCTCTACCACTGAGCTACATCCCCAGCCTTTTTATTTCTTTGGTACTAGGAATTGAACTCAGGGCTGCTTTACCACTGAGCCACATCCCTATCCTTTTTATTTTTTTATTTTGAGACGGAGTCTCATTAAATTGCTAAGGGTCTCACTAAGTTGTCCAGGCTGTCCTCAAACTTGTGATCCTCCTGCCTCAGACTCCCCAGAAGTTGGGATACAGGCATGCACCACCACATCCAGATATAAGTATGAAAAGGAACAGCCTTAGGAATGGAAGAGATGGGAAGGGATAGATCTTGGTGACTAATGGAACAAAAGGTTATCAATGCTGTCATATGCAGAGGAGAGGTTCAATAAGATAAGGACCAAAGTATGCTTCACTGGATTTAATATGAAAGTCATGGAAAATGCATGGGACCACTTTCTTCCTAAGCCCCCAGCATGATTTGAAATCCTTCTCAACTGTATGCTTCCTAGTTGTGGTCCCAATTAATTGATGTTGGCACAAGGATGCCACCTGCTTGACTTTCCATATTTGGTACAGGTGAGAGAAATTACATCATTGGGTAGGGAACAAATCATTCCTGGAACTGGATGAAAAGACTGGTGCAGTGAAGAGGAAATCCTGTGGGAAGTATAGTAGAATACCCAGAGGAGGGGAGTGGGAAATGGGGAAGAGAGAAGATTTGAATAGATGCTGGAGCTGAACCAGGACTAGTAACAAGCATGTGAGACCGCCCCTGAGGTTGGAGAGGTGTTACTATATGGCGGTTGGGATTTTCTGTCAGTCCACTGCAGATTGAGATTGGGACAAGTAGGTGTGATTGACACGGGTTGGTTTGCAGGTTGTGCTGCTCATGGAGACCCAGAACAACTTACTCTTCTCAGGGGCCTTTGAACTTACAAATGAAAAATAAATAGGTTCGACTGGGTGATCTTTTTGGCTCTACTTCTACGCTCCTGGCAGTGGCCCCTGGTAACGGTGCAATATGGGCTTTATTCATTAGGATGTCTATGGACTCATTCTTGCCCACTGCTTGCTTTTCTCTGATTGAACCCTGAAGGTAACTAGTGCTGTGCTCAATTTTGCCTTGGTGGGTTGCTCTGTCCGGGATGAACCTCTGAAGTGTTTAGGAGAAAACATGAAAGAATTACCACAGTGATTAACTAACTATGGTACTAACATTTCCAATGAAATTATAGCTTTCGGCCCAAGTGACTGAAGGGGAATCTTAGAAATGTCATTTATCCTCTCAACACTAAATGAAGTAAGTGCTGCCCATCCTTATGACTGAAATGTTTTCATCATAACCTTCTAAAGAGCTCTCTCCCCTTCCATTTCCTTTTTCCACCCATCCCTATTTCCTCCCTCTATCCTCGCCTGGTCATTATATGTAAATTTAAGATATCTTTTCAGTGTCATATTAATGAAGTACCTGTTTCTAATTTTTAAACAAGAGAATACAAATTATAAATAGCAAATGAACATAAAAACATTTGGTTTCACACATAAAAACGTTTGATGGCACACAACTATAATCCCAGCTACTCAGGAGGCCAAGGCAGGATTGCAAATTGGAGGCCAGCCTGGGCAAAATAAAAAATAAAATAAAAATGGGTGGGCATGTAGCTCAGTGGGAACACCCCTGGGTTCATTTGCTATACTTAAAAAACAAAACAAAACAAAACAAAACAAAAAAAACCTGCGTGCAGTGATTGACCTAAGCCGTCAGCACGCTCTATGATCATATGTCGAAGGAATCACACAACAGTGCAGAAAGTATCCTGGCTTTCAGTGCTGCACGACTATACATAGAAAACATGTAGGTGCTTGAATTTTCTTCCCTTTGGGTCAGGGTTCTTATTAGAGAATGAAAGGGACCGGGTCTGGATTATCCTCGCTACCACCAACAATTCAGGGGAGCAAATATTTTGCTCTTATTTTTGAATCTCTAAGGCCTCTTTCACTTGCTAATCTAGTGTTCTAATGACCAAACACTTTCCACTTCACAAGAGAGTCTGGCTGTACCCCAAGAATGCCAACTTTATGGGGATGCAATACTGATACACGTGAAACAATCAGAGGCCAGCACCAGACAGTAATCAAGTGCCAAAATGCACACAAAAAGGAAAATGCTTGCTACTACAGTCATATGAAAAATAATACAGAGGAATGACTTAAAATTTCCCTCTCTGCGTATAATATACTCTAAGGAATTTTAAGTACCTCTTAAAATTCTTAAAACTCTCTAGCCAAGTGATTATGGTGAGATGGAAAGAACATTAACTGATAATTAGGAAGTTTATATTCTAAATTTGGCTTTTCTGTATGGATGATTTGAACAAGTCCCTTCTTTCTGGGTCTGTAAAATTAGGGGGTGTTGAACTCAATGTTCTCAAAGGTTCTTTCTGGCTCCTAAGAGTCTAAGATTCAACCTAGGAGTCTGATTCCCTAAAATTCCCCCACTTTGTTTCAGTGCTGGGGATTGAACCCAGGGGTGCTATACCAGTGAGCTATATCCCCAGCCCATTTTATTTTTTATTTTGAGACAGGGTCTCACTAAACTGCCCAGACTGGCCTTGAATTTATGATCCTCCTACTTCAGCCTCCTAAGTCACTGGGATTACAGGTGTGCATTGTCACACCTGGCCTGACTCCCTAAAATTCTTGAAGCCTGTGAGTGTCTGTCCATGTCTCTGAAGGCCTAGGAGCAGGGATGGTTTGTGAGCTGACTTTGTTGTGCCTTGTCCAGCTCTCTCCACTGCTCCTGGCAGAAAACTGAGCAACCATCCTGTGCTATTCCTAGGTGAGACTGGCAGTCACAGATGGCCAGGTGTGATATCTGGGCTTGATGGCTGTTCCTGATTGTTCTGGAAACTGACAACCTGCAGTGTCTGTCACATCAGACCAGTTGATCCTTTGGTGAGTTTTCCATGATTTGTTCAGGGGGTTTAAAATGGGAGGGTTCTCATAAAATGTTTTCATCCTGTGGTCAGCCTTCTTCCCCTAAGAGGACTCCGAAGTGACCTCATCCCTTCATCTTAGTCATTGCTTCATGGGCTCTACCCATTCTGCCCAGTCCAGAGCTGAGTGCTCCTGATCACTGGTACTGACTCTGACCACCAGAGGGCACTCTTGCAATGTGCAGACCAAAAGTTCTCTGGAAGCTGGGTCCCATCTTTGCTAGAACATCTGGATTTGCTGAAGCCATTCTCTATTTAAGTGGTTCTCAATGGGAGTGATTTGGCTTCCTTTCCTCAGAGGACAGTTAACAACATCTGGAGACATTTTGGGTTATCACATCTGAATGGGGGAAGGTGCTACTGGTATCTACTAGTTATAAGCCCTGTTGCGGCTAAACATCCAGGAATACACAGGACAGCTCCCCATAATGATGAAATTGTGCATCCAAAATGCCAATAGTGCCACCCACCTGAGCTGAGCTTTTAGTGTGCTGGGTTAACCTTATCCTGAAGGTAAATCTTAGACTAGTGACCTCAAAGCATTTTTCATTGCCTGAAATGTGGGGGTTACAGCCAACAGGTCCAGGACACATGTGAGTCCCCATTATGGAGAAAACCCTGTCCTTGGAACTGGCCTCTGAACAGGACCCAGTCCCATGACAGCATCATCTACTTTCTTGTGCTAGAGAAAGCAATACTAGTTCTTTGTCTTCCCAGACTGAGTGTGATGATGGGAAAGCTCTGGTGTTGGTCCTTCCTATGGGGCTGGGGATGGTCCTGTGGCTTTGGGGGCAAGTGGGAAGCAGGAATTGCCTGGAAAGAGAATCTGAGTTCTCCCTTTTTTGGCATCTGGGCTGTGGGTAGGAGACTGAGATGAACTCTCAGAAACCCTTTTTCCTGGCATAGGCCCAGCTTAGAAACCAGGGGCTGGGTTCCTTGCCCATCTTGACCTTTCTGTTGGGTGACGACCTACCCCTGCCGCACTCTGGGTTTCTCCTTTCCTATTTCAACCATCTGGTAATGCATCCACCACATGAAGGACTGAGAGGCTGCAGAAAGGCAAGGTGAGGGGAAGCTCAGAGAGGGGATTGGAGGGACAGGACAAACACACTGGGCAGAGCTCTGGACCCTCCATGCCTGCCTAGTTCATGCTTCATGTGAGAGAAGAACTGGAGACACAGCTAGACAAGTCTTGAGGTGTAACCAGAGACTAGAGATGAGCAATGTGTTTAATGACCTTGGCCCCTACAGCACCCTTCTTGGTTGGCATGCCCAAGTTTAAGCAAAAGAGCCTCTCTCTCATGTGCCTCCTCAATTCCCCAGACATCCAATGCTTCCACTCTGCTCTGTTCGCCATTCGTAGGGCCTGGGGCGGGGTGCAGGGGGAGAAGGACCCCTGCCAATGGTCTCCTTTCTCACCCAGTCCTTAGAATTCTGCCCAGAGGGCCTCCACAGGGATCTGAGGGTCATTCTGCAAAGATCACTGCTCTTACTGAAGTTCTTTCCTTGAGGTTGGTTTTCCACATTGCTCAGAAGCTGCTTCCTTCAGCCTTTCTTTCTCAGAGTTGATGGCAAGTCACTGGCTTGCTTTCTACTCTTGCTCCAGGGCTCAGACCCTCCCCAACCCCACTTTCCCGCGCCCTGTGAGGACTGTTGAATAGCATTTAGCTCCTCATGGGAACAGAAAGCAGGAGGAATGGAGTGTGTGTGTGTGGGGGGGTGTCCACCAAGCGGGCTGTTTGCCAAGGGTATTTTATTCAAGTATTACAGAGGTGAGGAAGTCAGCCCCTCCCTACCCACCTGCCTGTGACTTGGGGCAATGGAGACAGAAGAAAATACCTAGGATGACAGGAGCCACCAGAGCTCAGAAATCAGAGGGATGAAAGAGAAGCGCATGGAGGTGTGGACAAGGGACTGGAGACCTTAACCTGGACACGGAGAAGAGCCCAGAGAAGAAAGGAGTAACCTGAGACTCAGGGAACAAATAACTTCAGTTATAAAGCCCAGCGTAGATTCTTAATTTCCTTCCTCACAGGGGCAGGTATGGGGTGACTGAAATCATGGAAACCTTAATCTCATTTCTCTCAAAGAAAATTGAGATTAAGAATGTGTCCTTAATCTAGGAGTTAAACCTGAGACCCTTCACCAAATAGAAGAAAAAGTAGGCCTGAATCTCCATCACGTTGGCTTAGGACCAGACTTCCTTAACAAGACCCCCATAATGCAAGAAATAAAAACAAGAATCAATAAATGGGATAGATTCAAACTAATACGTTTTTTTCTCAGCACAGGAAACAATCAATAATGTGAAAAGAGCCTACAGAGTGGGAGAAAATCTTCTCCAAACACACTTCAGACAGAGCACTCATCTGTCTAAAGTTTATAAAGAACTTTAAAAACTTTACACCCTGGGCTGGGGAGATAGCTCAATCGGTAGAGTGCTTGCCTTGTAAGCACAAGGCCCTGGGTTTGATCCCCAGCACCCTCAAAAAAAAAAAAAAAAAATTTACACCCAAAATACAAAGAACCCAGTCAATAAATGAGCTAAGGAAATGGGCAGACACTTCACAGAAGAAGATATACAGGTGATCAACAAATATATGAAAAGTGCTCATCATCCCTAGAAATTAGAAAAATGCAAATTAAAGCCACCCTAAGATTTCATCTAACTCCAATTAGAATAGCTATTATCAAAAACACAAGCAATAGTAAGTGTTGGTGTGGATGTGGGGAAAAAGGCACACTCATATATTGCTGGTGGAGTTGCGAATTGGTGCAGCCATTCTGGAAATCAGTGTGGAGATTCCTCAGAAAACTTGGAATGAACCCACCATTTGACCCAGCTGTCCCACTCCTCGGTTTATACCCAAAGGACTTAAAATCAGCATACTACAGTGATGCAGCCATATCAATGTTCATAGCAGCTCAATTCACAATAGCTAGATTGTGGAACCAACCTAGATGCCCTTTGATTTGACAAATGGATAAAGAAACTGTGGTCTGTGATATATATACACAATGGAATATTACTCAGTCATAAAGAAGAATAAAATTATGGCATTTGCTGGTAAATGGATGAAGGTGGAAAATATCATGCTAAGTGAAATAGGCCAAGCCCAAAAAACCAAAAGCCAAATGTTTTCTCTGATAAGTGCATGACAATATATAACGATGGGGGTGATGGGTGGGGGGGCGGTGTGGGGAGAGAAGAATGAAGGAACTTTGGAAGGTACAGAGGAAAATGGGACTGGAGGGTGTGGAGGACAGAAAGTAGAATAAAACAGTATTACCCTATGTCTATGTATGATTACATGAATGGTGTGAATCTATATTGTGTGGAACCATAGAGATGAAAAGTTATACCCCATTTGTGTACAATGAATCAAAATGCAGTCTTAAAAATAAAAAAAAGATTTTAATTAAGAAAAAGGAAAGAAAAAAGAATGTGTCCTTAGGCTCTCTCTGCTTTCTGATCATGATGTAAGCTGCTTCTCTCTGTCACATTCTCCTGCCATGATGTTCAGCCTCACCTGGAGCCCCTGGGAATGGAGCCAGTCTTCTATGGACTAAGACCTCTAAAATAGAAGACTCTACTTTCTGTACAAGACAATATTCTATAACAGAATTCTCCTTTCACCCTATGGCAGATATCAAATGAATGACAAGGACTGGAGTATTTCACCAAGGGCACAAACAGCAAGAAACTGTTGATCTGTATGTCCTGGAGCTATTACGGGGGGCATGTAGAGATCCTCTTCAGAAGAAAAAAATATTTACACTGATTATGTAGCAAAGCATTTTAGACAGAAACCATACAAACTCTCAACAACTGAGGAAGACTTGTTAGGAAAGACAAAATAGGAGAAATGACTTTACTGAGATAATTATATTGAACTTTAAGCTCCATGTGGCTAAGGACCTTACCCCATAGTTCCTTAATGTTCCCTCTAGCATCTAAGAGTCATGCGTGCATTGTTGATGTTCTATGAGAGTCACATAACTCCTAGATTTCACCAACTAATATTAGATATTTAAGCCATAATGATGCTGTTATTGTTTAAATAAGTAGAGGATTTTATTTGGGAAGTAACACAAATGACTTGGCTTTCATTGGAATTAGAAATCTCCTTGAAAGTCAAGAGATACAAGATATCAATGAATGTATGCAATAGAATAGAAAAATAAAAGACAAAATCCTCTGGGGCAATAAAAAAAAAAAATGTCTCCTTAGTCTGATGAGCAGCTTGGTGGGAGAAGAGGGGGCCCTGCCTTGTTTTCCCCACCCCCACATTGTTATCTTCCTGCCATGCCCCCTGTCTTGGTCCAAGTTCAAATCCTGTAGTTTTGGCTAGTGTCCAGCCAGGAGGAAGGCGGGCAAGAGGAGAGAAGGCGTTGAAAGACCGCTCCCCTTCACATCTTCCTCCACAATTAAGGAGGATCCAACGGCCACACTACTTTGAGGTTTTCCAAATTTGAGGACTCAGAGTTTTCCTCCCCAGGTTTGAGTCTGTGGGTCTCTGAGGGGTAGCCCTCCCTGGGATCCAGGCATCCCTTGGCTCCTGCTATGGGGTCAGGTTTTACCTCCAGCCCCTCAGGCTTGAATGACAGGAGTTGAAGCCGCTCACCTGGGCCCTGTCCCAACCCGGCCAATAGGGGGAGCCCTGGAAAATGCCAGGCCCCTGGGGAGAAACTAGGTCCTGGGAGCAGGGTGTCTAGCTTGGGGGCCCCTGGGAGCGACTGCTCTGAGGAGAGAGGAGGCAAGAAGGGCCCTGAGAGGCCAGTCCAGTTGGAAGGGAGAAGAGGCGGTAGAGCAGGGGAGAAGGTGGCAAAGCTGGACAGCTCGCCTTGGGGCGTCCCAAAGTGGCAGCAAGGGCCCAGCCGGCAAGGGCCCAGGACAGAACCAAGTCCTAGAGAAAGAAAGAGAAGGGGTCAAAAGGCGCCTTCCTCTCAGAGATGCCGCGCACTCCTCCCATTTCCCATTCCTTTCTACCTCTCATTTGAAAGTCTCTCCCCATCTCCACCCCTCGTCCCTTCTTCCGTGTTTGCTTTTCTTCAGGTTCATCATAAATGGCTTTACTTTGGGGAAGCTTCCCAAGACTCCCGTGGGAGCATTTGCTGCCCACTGTCCTCACTCTCTGTACCTCTCCTCAGGCACTTAGCTCAATTAGAATATGTTTGTCTTTTGTGTACTTATTTATCTAATGTCTGTGCCCCAGCTCTGTGGAGGCAAGAATGGTATTTATTTCTCTCCTGAATCCAGCCCAGCCTAGCACACATCAAGTGCTCAGTAAAACCATGTTGAGAGCCAGGTGTGGTGGCCCAGGTCCATAATCCCAGCTACTTGGGAGCCCAGCCTGGGCAAACTTAGTGAGACCCTGTTTCAAAATAAAATATAAAAAGGGCTGGGGAGGTAGGTCACTGGTAGAGCACCCCTGGGTTCTGACCCAGTATCACAAAAACAAAACAAAACACATCGAGAGAAGCAAAGGATGTTTTTGATACAACCCAGTGAATCCATTCTTTGCTCTCTCTGTCCCTGCAGTGAAGATCTCAAGTTCTAGCTTGGTGAAGAATCTGTTGCATGGCCTTGGGCTTGTTGCTTAAATTTGAAAGCCTCTTTTTTCATCTGCAAAGTCCCCTCTCCTGGCTAAGATCAGGCAGCATCATGGGTAATAAGGGAACTGCAGAGTTCATAGCTGTGATCCCAGGGCAGATGAGGGGTGAATCCCAGCCTTCCTCTTCTCTGGTTCTGAACCCTATAGTTCTCCTCCTCCAAGAATCTTACCTTTCCTTCCAAATCTGCCCTCTTTTCCTTTGCCACCTGCCAGGATCCTACAGTAGGGATACCCTGCCTGGAGCTGATTAGCTAGACCTCCAAACCACTTTGTGTATTTCAAGTAGCCTAACTGCAATTCCACATTTTTCTTGGTAATACCACATTGTTTAACCTAAAGGGTGTCAAACCAGTGTGGCTACATTGGCAGGGGGGCATAAGGAATAAAACCTGGGAAAACAAATTCATTAATACTTAAGACATCCAATTTATTGGCCAGGAACAATATTTCTCAAATCAGATCAGTGAAGCATTAATGATCCTCCATGAGAAAATGTGTGGGGACCTCTGTCAGCATATACTCTCTCTGTGGGTGAGTGTTCTTTGTCTTGGGTTCTTAGATGGTGTGGGGACTTGTTTCCCAGGAAGTTTGTGTCCTTTGGATGCTCCAGCTAAGCAGGCAGGGAGAGTTTTGTTTTTGTTTTTGATATTGGGATTGAACCCAGGTGCATTTTACCACTGAACTATATCCCCAGTCCTTTTATTTTATTTATTTGATACAGGGTCTCACTAGGTTACTTAGGTTGATTTTGAACTTGCGATCTTCCCGCCTCAGCCTCCTGAGCCACTGGGATTATGGGTGTATGCTACCACACCACCCAGCTCTGCAGCTGCCTGGCCCCAGCCTGAATCCCTATATCTTCTGTCCAGAAGCAGCTTCCTCTCTTGTCATCGCATGCTTTGAGTAAGGGTGGAGGTGAGATTGGCACAAGGATTTTGGTTGTTTTGTGCTGGGAATCAAACCCAGGGCTTTGAACACACTAGGCAGGTGCTCTACCACTGGGCCACATCCCAGTCTTTTATATTTTATATTGAGACAGAGTCTTGCTAAGTTGCCTAGGCTGGCCTGGCAACTTGCCATCCTCCTGCCTCAGCCTCCCACGTCACTGGGACTACAGATATGAGCCTGTGTGCCTGGCTGGCACAGGTTTGGGAACCCCAGTTCAGAACTGGAGCATGTTGCTGCTACTAACCTTCTGGTGACCTAAACCTGTTGTGTCCTTCAGGGTCAAGCCTGGGGTAGGACATATGTGCTCCAGGAGTGCAAAGATGTGAAAAAGTGCCCTCCAAGCTGGGGCTCAGGAAAGAAAACCTTTTCTTTCCCTCATTGTTTTCCAAGGAGGGCTGCTCTGTGCCTAGGACACTTTCAGAGCTGGGAAGGGCGGGTCGGGGTGGAGGGACAGGGAGGGCTCTTCAGGTGCTATTCAGTTCCAGGCTGCCAGACTGGTGGCCTAGCGAGTCCCAGCCTGCCCAGGGCTGCCCCACACCTGCAGCTTCAGCTGTACTCTCAGGGGCACAGAGTCTGGGTCCCCAGCTGCACCTGGAGTGGGGCAAAGACTGAGGATGCTTATTCCATGAAACTGGCTGGAGCGGAGGGATAGTTCTCTGGTCTCTGCACAAGAACTTTGGATTGGTAGAATGTTTCTGTGATGTTTTCCATAAAAAAAAATCTTAATTTTGTTGCTGTAAGAGCTAACTGGCCTGGAAGACTGTGGCAGGAGATTTGCAAGTTTGAGGCCAGCCTCAGCAACCTAACAAGACTCTGTCTCAAAGTAAAAAATAAAAAAGGACTGGGAATGGGGAATGTAGCTCAGGGGTAGAGCACCCCTAGATTCAACCCCAGTACCAGAAAAAAAGAAAAAACCTAACTGACCTCTGTCTACATTTTCACCTTCTCCCAGTCTATCCCCAGTGTCACTACACTGGCCATCTCCCAGTTCCTCTTTCTGTTCAAGGGCCTTTGCACACTCTGCTTGCCATGCTCTGCCTGTTCCCTCTGAGCTCAGCTGACACCTATGTGCACTTTGGGTCTCAACTCAAATGTCACTTTGTTGGGGAAGTCTTTGATGACGCCCTCGGCACCCTCAACTTGCCCCTCTGTAGCACGTAGCAGTTACAATTGCAAACCTCTTAGTAACTGAACGTCTGCAAGGGCCTCCTTCACCCCATGGCCCTTGTCTTGGTCTCATTGTCTCCTGCCTAGATTATCTTCAGAAGCCTCCCAGTGCCGGTCTTGCTCCTCCTCCAATCCCAACTACACACAGAGTAGAGACATTCCTTCACTAACGATAGGTTAGTGAAAAAATTGTAAATCCATCATAAACTGAAAATATCGTAAGTCAAAGGCTCAGTGGTAGAACACTTGCCTAGCATGTGTGAGACACTGGCTTGAATTCTCAGCATCACATATAAAAAAGTAAATAAAATAAAGGTCCATTGACCACTAATAAAAATATTTTTAAAAATGCATCTAATATACCTAACCTACAGAATATCATAGCATGGCAACACAGAGCACTGTAGAGTATTGGTTGTTTTCCCTCATGACACGTAGATGATCAGCAGCTATGGCTCCCAAGGTATCCTGTATTACTATCTCAGGAAAAGATCAAAACCCCAAATTCCAAGTATGGTGTATACTGAATAGCATATTGCTTTTCGTACTGTTTGAAGTCACACCATTATAAGTTGGGAAACTTTTGTAATGCTTACTAAATGAAAATCTGAGCCAGGTCATGGTGGGACATGCCTGTAATTCCAGCAACTCTGGAGGCCCAGAAAGGAGGACTGCAAGTTTGAGGCCAGCCTCAGCAACTTAGAGAGACCCTGTCTCAAAATAAAAAAAATAAAGGGACTGGAGGTGCAGTGTAGTGGTAGAGCACCCATGGGTTCAATCCCGAGTACCCTTCCCCAGTATCCGAACATGCCTCTCTCCTTCCTGGGTACCCGCCTGCCCATAGGATAAAGTCCAGCTACCTTAGAATAGTTTCTGAGGCCTTCTGGGACAGGACACCTGTTTGTCTTGCCAAGTCCATCTTTTGTTGTTCCTGCTTCTTCCTACCCCATGGCACTGCTTACTCTCTGAGCACAGCAAGCTACTAGCAGTTTGCCAGTTTTGCTATGTTTGCTGACTGATTTTTACTTTACAAATTCTATTCCCTCTGTGAGGTCATCTTTCTTCACCTGCCTAGGCGTGGCCTTGTCCAGAAAGCCCTATCTCCTCCTCTGCATCTTCCCAAAACCTTGTGTTTGCCTGAATCTCAGTACTGGTCCCTGGTCGTCCTCACCTTTCTGCTCCCCATTAGGCTCTGAGTTTCTTTCTTTCTTGTTTTCTGTCCAGGGATTGAACCACTGAGACACATCCCCAGCCCTTTGTAGTATTTTATTTAGAGACAGAGTCTCACTGAGTTGCTTAGTGCCTTGCTGAGTTGCTAAGGCTGGATTTGAACTTGTCATCCTCCTGCCTCAGCCTCCAGAACTGCTAGGATTACAGGCATGCTCCACTGCTCCTGGCAGGTCTGAGTCTTTTGAGGGTCATCTTTCATATCTGAATCCCCACACCTAGTAAATAGCTGGTGCTCAACCAATGTTGGCTAAACGAATGATTTGCATACTATTCCTGGTCTCATGCCTGCTTGGCCATGGACTCAGCCAGGAGGGCCCTCCCCTTCTCTGGGTAAGATTTCCTGCCCGAACCATTCTCTGTACTCACGGTGGATGCTGCTGCTGCTCCCCTTCTTCTCCCCAGTAGCCTCTGGTGGCCCCTGGGTCATCCGCTGTCCAGTCAGCTGCTCTGCCATGGCCCAATGGGTGAACAGCATGTTGTGCAGGAGCTGAGGAGTGAGAAGGCAGGGAGGGGTGGGATGGACTTGCCCTGGCATCTATTCCTCCAGCTCATACCTGTACCACCATCGCCCAGGTGTTCAAAAAATGAAATACTCTCATATGGTTGTTAAGCAACCACTCACTTCTCTCTGACCCACAACTAAATGAGTGATGCCTACCACAGAAGTCACCCTTTCTCACAGGTGGTGCTATACCATACCGATTGTTAAATACTCCTGCCCCTGGGGTCCTCAGGGACTAGGATGCAGGAAAAGAAGAGCATCAGAGGCTAATGAGTCCCCAAAAGGAAGAGAGCAGGGATGGGGGCTTCCTGGGCAGAGTGGTACGTCCTGGTAGGGCTTTGGGGACAGGTGCCACCTTCATGCCTACCTCACTCTGCACACTCATGGGCACCAGGGCTGGCCGACCCAAGGGAGGAGCCCCCAGCAGCAGGTGCGGGGAGGATGGTGTCCGCACTTCCCACAAAGGATAGTTGACTATGATAAGCTTGCTGAAGTTGAACTTGTAAGTGAACCTTTTTCCTTTGGTCTTGTGCAGGATCCTCTTATTGTAATAATACCTGGAGAAGGGAGGTCGAGAATGAGAGTTGGCTCAGTGGGAAGGGTACAGAGTCAGAGTCCCCCTCCCCCTGCCAGCAAAGTTGACCAAGCTGTTCCTTGAGGACACTAGGCCTCTTCCCACATGCAAGGACACTTCCTAAGCCTGAGGGGAGTGGGACTAGGACGGGGGTGTCAGGAATCTCAGCCCTTTTTTGAACTCTGTACATTCCAGTTGCACCGGCCAGCTCCTCTCACCTGAGGGCCCGGCTCAGCTTGTCATAATTCATCTGTGGTTTGCATTTCCTGCGGCCCCAGAGGCGGGCCACTTCATCTGGATCCTTGATGACAAACTCCCCATACTCTCCCTGCTGCCAGGCGATGACATGGTGGAACTCTTCCTTCTGCAGGAGCTCCAGGATGAAGTGCCACAGCTGGATCTGCCGGGAGCCCGGGGAGGACTCAGCTTTGTAGGCCCAGTCAGGGAAGGCCACACCTGGGGTGGGGAAGTAGAGTGAGGGCCACCTGGCTTCTCCAGAGGCCCCACCCAAGATCTCAAAGAGGTTTCGAGCAGCTCACCTGAGATCCAGTAGTTGCCGGGGGTGGCTGGAATGCCCTCGGTCAAGCAGCCACAGTGCATGGTCCACTCCAGACGTCAGCGGACTGAGCCTGGACCTCGGGGGAAAGGATCACCACTTAAGAGGATGGGGAAAAAAGGAAGGAATGGAGATCAGGAAGGAAAGAAAGAAGAATCCAGGAGATAAAAGGGAGGCAGAGGCAAGAAATGTTCCCATACCCAGGGCAGGGCCCTACCTCCTCTGGGGACCTCTTCACTGCCCAGAGACTGACCCAGGACTGGGACTTGGGGCTGAACCACTGATACAGAGGAAGGGGAATGCAAAGGTTCCTACATCCTGTCCCCGCTGGGGGATTTAGACAAAGAATGAGATCTCTTCTTAGGGCTTAACAGGATTGGAGTTTTCTCCAAGAGAAGACAAGAGAAAATGTAATTAATTGCTAACTCTTTCTAAACCTTGAACAGGAAAGAGGCAGAATATATACATATCTGCCTGTACCTTTATAGTACTTGGAACAATTTTACATTTGAGATGAGCAGGGAGTTTTGCTTGTTATTGTCACCAGTGAGTCCCAGGGGCCTGGCGCACAATAGATGTATAACAAATGATCACTAATAGAATAGACAAACTATCATTTTTTGATATTTGTGTTTTCCTTCCGAGTGTCGATTACAAAAGGTAGAGAACCTTGTCTGTCTTGCTCACTGCTGGCACCCTAGGTCCCATCCTGGCACTGGACCTTGTACCACAAGTGCTTTGAGGATATTTATTGAATTGATGAACCACGGGAAAGCTGGCTGCAGTGGCCTATAATTCCAGCAGCTGGGGAGCCAGGAGCAGGAGGATTGAAAGATGGAGGCCAGTTTGGGCAACTTAGTGAGATCCTATCTCAAAATAAAAAATAAAAGGGCTGGGTTTGTAGCTCAGTGGTAGAGCACCTTTGGATTCAATCCCCAGTACCATAAATAAATAAGTAAATAAACAAATAAATAAATTAGTAAATAACCATGGGCATGAAAGAGGGGATTGTTGGTTCTCAACTGTTGAGAGGGGATTTTGGAATGAGTCCCAATGAGAGACTTGTAGGTAAAGGGAGGAGACTAAATGTTGAAGGAAGCAGGGCACAGGGGCACATGCCCGTAATCCCAGTGACTCAGGAGGCAGGAAGCCACAAGTTCAAGGCCAACCTGGGCAATTTAGCAAGACCCTATCTTAAAATTAAAATAAGTAAATAAATGAAAAGGACTGGGGATATAGCTCAGTGGGAGAGTGTCCCTGGGTTCAACCCCCAGTACCTAATAATAATAAAAGAAAATGTTGAAGTAAAGCCTTCCACATGGAACAGAGTATGTCGGTACAAAAGACTGGTTTCTGCTGTCCCTAGTGGAACGTGAGACAATGTGCAAGAGGACTGGAAGGAATGGGAGAGGCTACATGGAGCTGTGGGGACTGCTTCTGGAGGTGGGTCAGGGCAGGAGAGATGCCTGGGAGTTTGCGACTGGATTACACAACCCGGACTCTGGGATTTCCTCTCTGATGATGTTAGTACAGGGGAGGCATTATTCTCAACTAGAGTTTATCAGGCTCTCAGGTCTGGAGGACATGTGATGGTTTGTCTGGAGCAGCCTCCTCACATTCTAGAAGAGGCTTAGTGAAGGAAAGTGAGTTGACCAAAGACACATGACGAATTAGTTGCCACACTCCATAGCACTTTCTAATACACGAAGTTGCCTTAAGACTTTCAAGAAGCTGGGCATGGTGTTGCATACCGCTACTCTGGAGGCTGAGGCAGGAGGATGGCAAGTTCAAGACCTGGGGAACTGAGCGAGACCCCGCCTCAAAATAAATAAATAAAAGGGCTGGGTAGGTAGCTCAGTAGAGCGCCCGAGGTTCAATATCTGGTACTGGGGGTGGAGGGATTCCACTTTTGTCTAACCTTAATCAAATTGGGAGCACTTCTGCCTCACTTTAGGAACATCAGCTGGAAATGGGGTGTGTTTATGCAAAGGTGAGAGGTTCCAAGGGAAGACTGTTCCCTGGAGGAAGCAGATAGAATTCCTACAGCTTGCTCTAGTGTCTGCTGGATCTGATGGTGTTTCCAGGTCTGGAGGATCTGAGACCTCAGGGTAGATTTGGGATCTGACAAGCAGAGTATGATAAAACCCACCACCTACAGACCCTCACTGTGCCCTGAATAGGGGATTGAAATTACATAGGCTGGACCTCACACAAGGTATAGGCTGGGGTGGGGGCAGGCACATACCTTCCCTAAGGTCATACAGCTAAGTGAAAGAGTGGGAAGCAAGACCGAATCAAGATTTAAAAGATTCAGCCGGCTAGGTAGGCTTGCAATGCTTTCTCCCTGCCCTCAGAAAGGAACAACAACAAAAACATAAACAAAAAAACACAAGGTGATAGCCTGGTGCATGCAGTGGCACTAGCCTATAATCCCAGGACCTTGGGAGGCTGAGGCAGGAGCATCTCAAGTTCAAGTTCAATCTCAGCAATTTATTGAGGCCCTAAGCAACTTAGTGAGACCCTGTCCATTAAAAAAAAAATGGGGTGGGGGGCTAGGGACGTGGCTCAGTGCTTAAGCGCTGCTGGGTTCAATCCCTGGTATGAAAAAATAAAACAAAACACCAGCCAAACAAAAAATGAAGTGGTAACAGTAGTTGAGGTCGAATCTAGTTTCTTGATGATGCACCCTTCTCTCCAACCTCTCCTGTGTTGTGAGACTCACTGGTGGATCCTTAACCCTCCAGTTCTGTGTGTAGGAAGTGTTTTATATATATATTTATAAAATATATATATATATTTTGTGTGTGTATGTGTGTGTGTGATACTGGGGATTGAACCACCCAGGGGAGCTCTAACACTGAGTTACTTCCCAGCCCTTTAATTAATTAATTTATTTGTTCATTTATTTATTTTAAATTTTGAGACAGGGTCTCCTTAAGTTGCTGAGGCTGGCCTCAAACTTGTGAGCCTTCTGAATCAACCTCCTTGGTCTCTGGGATTACAAGTGTGTGCTACTGCATCCAGTCCTTTAATTTACTCCCAAAGGCTGGGGAGGTGGTCCCATTCTGTCCCCTCCTCCTGGTCCTTTAGGCCCTTGGCCTCCTTCCCCCTTGTGCTGTGGGTTAATCACACAAAGCTTGGTGATCCTTTGACCACTAACTCTGCACAGCTTCTTCAGTCCCTGTAACCCCCACGGCAAGATCACTGCAATGCCTGAGAGGAGGACGAGTATTAAGAACTATAAATCAAAAAGGACCATAACCCAATCTTGAATGACCAATGTGGTTTGTCTAAAGCACTTTGTGTTCCTGGAAGGGTTATAGAAGCAAGCAATTATTGTCATATCATCGTCATCATCATCATCATCATCATCATTCTGATTACTAACAATAAGGTTAATAATCCTCTTGGCTAATATAAATGTTCATTACAACACAAGTAAGTTTTAGGTCATTATTTAATAAAAACAATATAAATAATGAAGATAACATTGGAGACTAAGTCTTAAGTTTAGAGCAAAAGGAAACATCCAAAGCAGATTTTACCTTTTCCAGATTGTCATTAATATGAATTGGGCCTCTATCATGCACTTAGCTTTGCTTTGGGCTTGACCTTTTTTTTTCATATGTAACTTCATTGATTCTTCACAATAACCCTTGGAGGTGGATATTAGCTACATTTTGCAAGCTGAGGAAATTAAGGCTCAAAAAGATTAAAAGACTTGCATAAGATCCTGGCTAAGTGGTGGAGCTGGATGGGAACAGGTCTGTCTGACTCTGAGCTGAGCTGTAATCAGTCAATCAAGGCTGAAAAGTTGAGCATGAAACTTTGGGAGCAGAGAGGCGAGGTTGGCAGGAGGCCCTGGGCCCCTAAGGAGGCACTCCAGTCTAAACCTAAGACGTAAGTTTACAAAATCAAAGTGGTGTGAGTAGGTGAAGTGGAATCTCCCCATTTCCTGAATGCTGATTCTTTTTTCCTTGCCTGAAAAATATTTCACAGAGGTCCGAAGAAGTCAGAGAACAGCCAACCAGGTGAATGGAGAGTAATACAGAGAAGACAGGAACACACACAAATACATATGTCTAAAAAGCCAGAGTGTTTAAGTCCAATGCTACACGTATGCAAAATAAAAACTTGCATGGAAAGTCATTTTGTGGTAGGGGCCTTCTAAGCAGCTGGAGTGAATCGACTGGATAATCTGATCGATTGGACAAAACCAAGTCTTTCCAGGGACTGCTTGATTGATTCAGTGGGAAAATGGAACTGTTTATAAATACAAAGGCAGGCTGTGAGAATCAGTGAGAAGGACAGTGAATCAGAGAGGAGACAAATAGTGATACAGAAATCAAAGTCCTGGCACAGATGAGGTCGAGTCTGGCCCGGATGGTGGGCGGGTGGGTGAAAGATCAGAGTGGAAAGCCAGCCCCGGGGAGCAACAGCGGGAGAGAAACCCCTCAGAGACAGCGATGGCAGTCTCCAGGGGATATTTTATGCTTGTTAGCTTTGAACAAACTGCACAACCCCCTCCCGTCCACCAAATCCCCAATCTGATTAGGAGCCTCTGGTCTCTCCCCTTGATCTCAGCCCCAAGTGGAGGGTGGTTAGTCCTGAGACCTGCTTAATGCTATTAAGTAAAGCTGCTTAGGTAGGAGAGCAAGAAGGAACGGGGGCTGGGGAAGGGCAAAGCCAGCCACCTTTTCTCTTGGGGAGTTTAGGGAAGGAGCAGGTTAGATGCCCTTCTTTTTGTCACCTCTCAGTCTCCTTTCCCTTTTCCCCTGACCACAGGACATGCAGGCAGAGACCCCATCTTGAATCTCTCTGCCTAGGGTGATGCTCTGGATGCCGATGTTGGGAACCCAGCTCACTCCTGCAGCCTCAGCTCCTCCTTTCCCTTCCCAGCCCTGAGCCACCTCCAGCCCTGCAGCCCCTTGCCTAGACTCAGATCTCCGTGCAGTCCCTCCTCCCAACCTGTCCCTTGCTGCTCTTGTCCCTGGTGTCCCTGGGGACGGTGAGATTTAAAAGGTTTGTGTAACACCCGGGAAGAGAAATCCAAACCCAGATGCCCCCCACCCCGAGCCTAACCTTCAGAGCAGTCGCACTGAAGTGGTCTTCGACTTCAGAGTGGTCGAAGGTCAGGGGAGTGTCACTGCCATCACGCACACCATAAGGGACCTCGGGTTTGGGGGAGCGGGACATGGGGTTTCCAGCAACAGCCTTCCAGGTTGGGTGGGACACATCCCTCTGTCTCACCCTGCCCGTCTCTGTTTCACTCTGGTCTTTTGTCTTCTGTTCATTTGCTCCCACATGACTCCTCGCTCTTCTTCCTTCTATTTCCCATCCTCCAGCCTTCCTTGGTCTTTCTCCCCTGCTACCATTCATTTTGTGGCATGTTCCCTCCTCCCAGTACTGGTGATCGAACCAGAGACACTCCCACTGAGCTACATCCCCAGCCCTTTTTATTTTTTTATTTTGGGACAGGGTCTTGCTAAGTTGCTGAGGCTGGCCTCAAACTTACAATCCTCCTGCCTCAGCCTCCCAGAAAATCACTGGGATTGGAGTCTGCCACTATAACTGGCATGCTGCCCCTTTCCCCCTCTTTTCTCTCTTCCCTGTGGTCTTTTTTCTCTCTTCCTTGGTTGCCTTCTCAGTCTGACCTCCCCTGGGATGACTGTTTCCCTCTTCTCCAGTGTGATCTCTGTTGTACCACGTCTTAGTCTCACTCAGCCCTGCTTCCCTGCCTGTGTCATGGCCTCTCACTTTCTGTTTTCTCACCTCTCTGTCTTTCCTCTCCTGCCCCCTGACTCTCACCCAGGCTTCAGAACTAGAAGCTGAAGTGTAGGCCCCCAGCTTGTGGGCCCTTGACTCCTACAGCCTCACCTCCCCACTTCCCTCCTTCCTCCCCAAATCCCTCCAGGGTCCCATCCCTTCCCCAGGGGCACCTAGGCATGGGTTCCCTTCATAGCTTTCCTGTCAGCCTGCCTGGGGGAGCCCCCTGGATAAACCCTCCCTCTAGTCGCCCCACCCAAGGACAAGAAATCCCCTGCAGCAGGAGTTGAGGTGGCAAGGAACCAGGCCAGAAGGAGAGGAAGTGAAAGTGCCTAGCAAATAGGGGCTGGGTGAGCTGGCCCACTGGCCTGGGGCTGAGAGTCAGGGACCAGGAAAACAGGGCAGCAATGTCAGCAGTGGGCAGCAGAGGTGGCCTGGCTAGCTGGGAGCCTCTGACACCTCTGACTCAATCCCTAATCCTCAACCCCCAGACTCTCCCCACACGCCAGGCCTAACCATGGCTCCATCCACATTCCTGGTCCCTGTGCCCTCTGGTGCCCCACTGCCCGTGGGCAGGGCCAGAAAAGGGAGCGGCAGTGGCACCCACAGTCTTGCCAGCCATCACCCTCTCGTTTCTGTTGGGAAACGGGTGGGGAGATGGCAGGACTTCCCTCTGCCATCACAGCATCCTCTCCCAGGGCCTCCCCAGCCTGCCTCTGCGCTCGCCACCTCAGGAGCTCTTGGGACAAGGGAGGACTCACGCTCTCAGACTTCAGGCTTCTTGGTCCTAGTTCTTGGGGAAGAATCCAGGAGTCTGAGGAAGGGAGGGAGGCAGTGGAGGGGCAGCACCCCCTCACCCCATCTGAGGTTTTCACCTGATCTACCCCTGTCTGGCTCAGGAAGAAACATAACCCTAAAGCCCTCATCCTCGCAGCGCTCTGCCTATCCCTGCTTCTCAGGTCCCCACGTTGTGATGTCCACAGATTCACCTGCCTCCCTCTGTCCAGTAGAAACCACCAACTGATTGTCAGCCCTGTTCTTCAGACTCAGTCACTGGGGTAGCAGCGCTGCGTGCTGAGGCGCAGAGCCCCAGCACGCACAGACCAGAGCAGGGAGATGGCCAAGAGCATCATTCGTTCAGCCCCCAAGATCCAACTCGACCATTCGGACCAGGAGTGGATCTGTCCCAGAGAGCTGTGCCCCATCTGGGAAGAAGAGCCTGCTGGATCTGCTCTCCTAAAGATATTCTCCTGCAGGTGCCAAGGTGCTACCTGGCACTGTGGCTGTCCCGCACCTGGATGGGAAAATCCCTGCTTCCTCTCAGGGGGCTTCAACGTGACTCTAGACCTCCTGACGTTTCCCTTTCCCAGTGGCCCCACAACTGGCTCCACAGTGGGGGAGGAGGTGAGAGCAGGGAAGAGCCTGTCCCTCTGTGCCAGTCCCTTGCCGCAGACCTAACAGAGTCCCTTACCGAGGTGCAGCAGCCAAGTCCCCGCGCTCAGTCCAGCTCCTTCTGGCGCACTCCTCGCCCAGCGACGACCCTTCGCTCATCACAAGCGTTAGGGTTACTTAAAATGAGAGCGGGATCTCCAAGCTCCCAGGGGAGCTGCTGTGGTTTTCAGACAATAGCATTAACCCTTCGGGGGCCAGCGGCACCACAGTCCTGCGCCCCCTCCCACGTGCCCTCACCCCTGTGGGGGTGGGGTGGGAGGAGCCTCTTCCTCTGGATCCTTTGCATCCAGAGCAGTTGGCTCCTAAAATGTTTGACCAAGAGGAAGACTGGTAAGGGAGACACCTCTTCTTCAACTCTGTAGGATGCCGACCTACTGGGAAGTCCTTCCAGCTGTCTACCTTTCACTCTCTGTCAGCCCTTCTCTCATGGAGCTTTCTGTGGAGATAGAGGCCAGACCTGGAAAACAATTAGCCTTCACAACCTTTGACTTCAGCCCACCACATTCTTGTTTCTCCCTCTGAGTCCCACACCCTATGCTCTGTTCGCATACTGGTTCTGGATCTTTACAATTTATAACTTTTATTCTTGTTTTAAACAAAATAGTACCAACAGTTTACTCAATCTCTTTTTCTGAGGATTTTTTATGCACTTATTATGTCTATTCTCTTAGTGTTCTAGGAAATAATTTTCCTTTTTCTTTTTTTTTTTTTTTTTTCCTTAGTGGTACTGGGAATTGAAACCTGGGCCTTGCACATGCTAGGCAAGTCCTCCACTAAGCTACACACCAACCCTTTTTAAATTTTTATTTTGAGACAGGGTTTTGCTAAAATTGCTGGGGCTGGCTGGCCTCGAACTTGCCATCCTCCTGCCTCAGCCTGTTGAGTTGCTGGGATTACAGGTGTGTGTCACCACGCTGGGTATGCTTTCATTTTTCTTATTAATTCAACTTGAAGTTAGACAGCAGGAAGAACTTCCAACTAAGGGATAAGCCAGCTAGGAGAATGTGGCTACAGGGGCATCAGATAGTCTGCTAAAGAACAAGATAAGGGGTAGGATTCCGGGATATCCTGGACAGGGAATGGAGGACTTAAGTAACTGAACTCAGGACAGGTTTTTCAGGAGTAACTGGAGGAGGGTGGATGCCAAAGACAGAGCCTCTCTCTTTAAAGTCCTGGGGACGAAGTCACCCTGGAGCCTGCCAGGCCTCTGTCCAATCTTCCAGCCACTAGCAGGGAGGAGAAGATTGATGGATGTCATTGGGGGAATCAATATGATTTTCTTTTTTTTCCCCCTGACTCTGAGAGGCCAAGTTTCCCAGTGCTCCCCCCTCCTGCCTCATTACACAGCCCCTCCCAGCCCTGAGCTGATCGAGATGGGAATGGAGGGCCATGGAATTAAATTCTGGGGGTTGTTTTCTGGTTAAATCAACCGAAGCTAACATGATGGAAAGGTGAGAGAGAGGCTGATTGATGGAAGAGACAGAAGCTGGGGGCCATGGAGAGGGTCCTCGCGGCAGGGGGGTGTGGGGGCTGGGGCTCTGTGGGCAAAGAGGAAAGGGGCTGCAAATGGAGGGTTGGCATGGAACACAGTGCCAGGGAGCTGGATGCAGGGAGAGGGGATGTTAGCAAGGACTAGGCAAACCTGGTTTCCACAGAGGAAAGCCAAGTGCAGCAAGAGAATCCAAGATGAGAGGCCAGATTGCAGAATTCAGGTGCTTCTCTTAGGTGTCTTGGTATTTCCTCATCTGGGGAGCTTGTCCTGCCACTTGCTCACTGTCATCCTGTTCCATCTTGTTCATTTAAGAGTTTCAGAGCTGGTGCCAAGGTGCCCAGCCTCCCAGTGACTCGGGAAGCTAAGGCAGGAGGATTGCAGGTTCGAAGCCAGCCTCAGCAATTTAGCGAGGCTGTAAGCAACCTAGCGAGACCCTGCTTCTATATAAAAAAAATAAAAAGGGCTGGGGATGTGGCTCAGTAGTTAAGTGCCCCTGGGTTCAGTCCTTGGAACCAAAAAAAAAAAAAAAAAAAAAAGAGTTTCAGGACCATTGGGTTAGGAGCAGGAGGGTGCCAGGGTTAGGGAAGATTCAGGAAGAATTGTGCTCTCCTTGGTTGAGGGGGTCTATTGGCAGGAGGGGTCTGTAGGCCCTGGTCTCCCTGGGGTCCTCCAGAACACCTCCCACCTCCAGGCTTTCTTGGGAGCACCATATTCAGAAGACCTCCAGATAAGGAGGCTCTGGCTCTGCTGTCCCACCTCCTGCTACCCTCCTGGCTCCATGGAGTCCCTTGCGTGACTCCCTCTGAGTCCCGGCAGGAGGAGAGGAGCTGCTTCTGGCTAGAGCTTTCACCTTCTTTCTGGGGCTACACACGGTCCTGACCTACTTCCTCTTATCTTTCAGGGAAACCTGACAAAAGCTGTTAGTCTTCCCAGAGGCCCAACTCACACTTCAGTTTCTGGCGCTTGTTGACTAAGCTGGGTGTGAGATGAGGAAGTCAGACACTTGGCTCAGACATTGGGATGGCCAGCTAACCTTCTGTTTCTTCTATAAGATAAAAGCAAAATTGCCAGGCATGGTGGTTTGTGTCTATAATCCTAGCAACTCTGGAGGCTGAGAAAGGAGGATCACAAGTTCAAAGCTAGCCTCAGCAACTAAGTGAGGCCCTAAGCAACTTAGCGAGACCCTGTCTCAAAATAAAAAGTAAAAAGGGCTGGGGATGTGGCTTAGTGGTAAAGCCCCTCTAGGTTCAATTCTGGATACCAAAAACAAAACAAAATAAAAGGAAAAAGCTGTGGATGTGGCTCAGTGGTAAAGTACTTGACTATCATGCACAAAGTCCTGGGTTTGATCCCCAGCACTGCAAAAGACAATAAATAAATGAAGAATAAATAAATAAATAAAAAGCAAATGCCCTAGCACCCCTGGGGTGGGGGGGGGGATGGGATCTACAGACCCCTTCCAAATGAGGAGCAGCTCTGTGTGCATCCCCACCTTATAGGGTGCCCACCACCATCTCTAAGTAAGGAAACCAGAAGGTCCCCTAGCCTCAGACAGCTCCTATGCCCCAGCCAATTCAGCTCAGCATGGGCAGACTCAAACTGCCTTCAAAACCCCAGTGAAGCCGGCATGGTGGTTCATGCTATAATCCCAGCAACGTGGGAGGCAGAGGCAGGAGGATTGCAAGTTGGTACTGCAAAAACAGGACAAAACAAATGAACAAAACTTGACCTCATTCCCACTAGCTGCCCCAGTGAAGGTTCCTTAACTGCTCTAACACAGTAGCACAAGAATGGGATCAGGTCAAGAGAGGTGGCAATGGAGACCCCATTTTTGTCCGAGCAGCAGCCAGTCTTTACTACTTTGGGGATGTTTTCCAGCACCCACTTGGGTCAAGGAGGGACCAGAAGATTGGGAACAGCCTCTTCTTATCAGCTCTGCTATGGTCCCCAGGGCTTAGGAAACAAGAGGCCAAGGCAAGCAGAGGGCTTTTCACAGGAGAAACCAAAGCGTGCTCTATTTGAGCCTTGCTAGTATCCAGTTAGTGACTTTCCCCATACTTGAGGGAAGAGCAGGAGAGGCTAGTCAGAGCCTACTGGCTTTGCATCGAGGCCTCACCACCCTGAATGGGTCCTCTCAGGATTCACTTATAGTGGCCGACATTAAAATGGGCAGGGCCCGAAGGGCATGGGAGAAAACGCCTGTAATCCCAGAGACTCAGGAGGCTGAGGCAGGAAGAGGGCAAGTTCAAGGCCAGCCTCAGCAACTTAGTGAGACCCTGCCTGCCCCCCATGCAACTAAAAAACAAAACTGGACATTGAATCCTCTGTACACACACGGTAGGACTTGAAGTTTAGGGTGGACTCGGATCTTAGGGAGGGCTGCATGGGGGGAGGGTAGAGATGAGTGGTGATGCCATCTTTTCCCCTGAGGAATAGAATAGAAAGGAGCCAGGAAAACAAGGCTCATCTCTCCTTCTCTAGCTGGTCAGGGGTCATGGCAACCAGTTTTGGGGACCTGAGTGGTTCCAGGAAGGCCTGTCTGGCCAGTCCAATTGTGACAGAAGACCTGTTTGTTTATTTAATTTTTTTGCTGTACTGGGAATTGAACCCAGGGGCACTTTGCCACTGAGCTACATCCCCAACCCTTTTTATTTTTCATGTTGAGACAGGGCCTCACTAAGTTGATGAATCTGGCCTCAAACTTCTGATCCTCCTGCCTCAGCCTCCTGAATTACTGGGATTACAGCTATATACCACTGGGCCTGACCAAAAGACCACTCCTCACCAACTGCTAGACAAAAAGCGACCCTTGTATCCAAGACAGGATGGGACTTGATATAACGCTTCCCCTTTGGAGTGAGGAGGGGAGTGGAGATGGCCCTACTGGATTCAGAGGGACAGGCAGAAGGGGTGCTCCTGAATAGAGGAATAAGGTCTTTAGGTGGCCTGAGGGGGAAAATGGGAAGGAGGTGCCAGGCAAACATTGGGAGGAAGAGGAAATCTAACTTGAGACAAAGAACAGGGAGAAGGAGTTGAGGAGGCCACCCAGAGAGGAGGAGGATGGGGAGGATGCGCAGCCATGGCCAAGGCCGCCCTGGAATGCCGCCTCCGGAAGCAGGTCGGGGGTGGCTGGGGGAGGGGAGGCTATGTGCTTGTGGAGCCTGTGGCTGTGGTGTCGGTGGAGACTCTTCATGTCCCATTAGCGGCAATGGAAGGTGACATGCGGGGATCGATACCAATCGAGGCAACAGACTCCTAGTAATAAACCCATTTCGCTCACACTTCTCCACCCCCGCCCACCCGACCCACGACTGGGAGCGAGGGCCTCCCGCCCCGACCGCCTCTCCTGGGAGGCCGCTCTCAGGACAGTCCCAGGCACCGGCACCTGGGTAGTCGCCCCGTGTGTGGGAGGAGCAACCAGCAGGGTGGGTGGAGGGTCTCCCCTCTGGCTCTCTGAAGCCAGCGACCAGAGTCTGCTGCCTGTGGTCTGAGATCTTCAACCCTTTGTCCTCTCCCCAAACCCTAAGGGTGTTTCCAAGTCCCAAGTCGCAACAGGGAAAAGCCCTGGAGTTTTGATCAACTCACACCTGGGTGCGGGAGAAAGCATCTTTGTCCTCCTGATCTCTAGGATAACATTGTCTGTGTGGGTGTCTGAATGTGTGTCTGTCTCCGCTTGTAGGTGTGCATCTGATCGTCTCTGAGGATTCGTGAAGCCAGTGCACATTTTTCTGGGACTGTGTTTTTCTGTGTAGGAGTTTGTGTCAGTTTTTGTGTTTCCAGTGCGTGATGTTAGCGTACTGTGTGTGCCTATCTGTCCACGTGTACCTATCTCTGGGGACGTGGGTGTGTGAGCCTGGGTGTGAATGTGAGTGTGAGGGTCCACGTTTCTGTGGGTGTCTGCTCTGGGTGTGTGGGCTGTGCTTTTTTTGGGAGAGTGCTTGTGGGTGTGTCTGTGTGTGCGACTGTGCCTGACCTTGTCTCCCTCTTCACCTGAGAGAGCGCTGCTGGCTTCTTAATACAAACCCTGCCCAGACCTGGCCCCTGGGTGTCCTACCTCACAGGTACGGTGCTCCATGGTTCTGTTTGCTGGAACTGAGAGGTTCCCCAGATGCAGAATTTTCAGTACTAAAATTGGGACAGTCTCAGGAAAATGGGACAGTTGGACGTGCTGCTTCCTGGCCTGGACACAAGGGCCAAAGTGAACAGGCAGTCTAAGTGTCAGGGAAGAAATGATGGAGAAAGATGGGGAGGGGAGTTGAAGAAGAAGATGGAAAGGTCAAGGCATTTGAATGGAAGAGGACCTGGGGATCCTCCCTTGGTAAGACCAAGGGAGCAGCAGGAGGGATGCCAGTTAAATTAGAGGAGGAATTCACCTAGAGCACGGAGGGAGGACTCTGGAAGCTAATAAAGAAAGAAAAAGGAATGGGTTGTTCTCTGTTCTGGAAAATCCTAGAGACTTCTGCTGGGTCCTGTTTGGAACAAGGGTAGAGAGACATGATGCCTGCTTGCTCATGACTGATGGGTGCACACACATAGAGGACGCAGAGGGGGCTCTCACTCTCCTGCTCACCCTGTGCCTCCTTTCAGGATGGGGACTCCTTTAGTACCAACTGTGTGATGCTGGCTTTAAGTCCTTCCCTCTCTCACCTGGTAGACTCCATTCCTTAAGGGAGACAGGGCCAATCCTGGATGCTCCTGGGTAATGAGCATGGGGTTGGGGCAGGTCAGGAGGCGTTGGGAAGGGAGAGCTGGGTTATAATCTCCTGGAGTGTGCCTCCCCTAGAGGAGGCCAGGCTCAGTGGCCTGCATCTGTAATCCCAGCTACTTGGGAGGCTGAGGCAGGAGGATCACAAGTTTGAGGCCAGCCTAGGCAACTTCGTGTCTCAAAAACTAGACAGGACTGGGGAATGTGGCTCAGTGGTAAATCTTCACTGGGTTCAATCCCCAGTACAGGGGGAGTTGGGGAGAAAGAAAAGAAAATAGAGCTCCAATGCTAAAAATCTTTGCATCCTGGCCTACTCTTGACATTTGCAGATGCCGGGGCGAGAGTACAGACTGACAGCCACTCTTGTGGCCCAGCTTGGCAGGGATCCCTTTGTTTGGGCAGGGGATGATAGGGTACCAGGGACCCAGAGTGTGGGCTAGAAGGAAGGTCATGGCTCTTGGTGGGTATGTGCTCTTCACTCCCCCTGGGCTGGGCCCTGGTTATCCTGGTGTCAGGGTGGTTCTCTCTGGGAATTACCATTTCAGAATGTATCCTCTAGCCTTCAGAGCTATGGCCAGTGAGCTCTCCCAGGGCTGAGCTCTTGAAGATGAAAAGAGGATCTTGAAGATGTCCAGGATCCCTGCTGCTCACTTTCCCTTTGGGCTTGGGCTGTTTGTCTTTTGTTTGTCTGGGTACTGCAGATGGAACTTGAAGGTGCTTTACCCCAATGCTAGCCCTTTAAAAAAAAAAAATATTTTGAGACACAGTCTCACTAAGTTGCTGAGGCTGGCCTCAAACTTGCCATCTTCCTGCCTTAGCCTCCTGAGTAGCTGGGTTTATAAGCACACGCCACTGTGACTGGCATCTTTTTTTATCTTTTGTGTGAGGTTCTTGCCTGATCCTCAGATGGGTCTTTTCCCTCACACTGGGCGCTTCAGGGAGCCAGGAGCTATTACTTCTCAGATTAGGGGTTCCTTTGAACTGAGGGCTCTGTTGGGAGGGGCTGAGTCTCCTTCCTTAGTTCCCATTTCTCTACCTGGAGCCCAGGTGTGCTGCCTCAGCACCAGGGGTGGGAATTCAGCCACTAGGACTTGTGGGGAGTGGCAGGGAAGGGGGAACATGAGGAAGGTGGGCAGGAAGGACACACATACAAGGAGCTAGAGCGGGCCAACTGGCCTTGCACTGAAAAGAGCAGTAAGAGGGAGCATCGCAAGACTCTGAAGGCCTAAAAGAGGGACATCCAGGCCGGGAGCAGTGGTGTATGCCTGTAATCCCAGGGACTCAGGAGGATGAGGCAGGAGGATCTCAAAGCCAGTCTCAGCAATTTAGTGAGGCCCTGTCTCAAACAAAATATATATAAAGGGCTGGGGATGTGGTCAGTGGTTAAGTACTCCTGGATTTAATCTCTGGTAAGAAAGAGGGAAGGAAGGAAGGACGGAAGGAAGAGTGGAAAGGAAGGAGGAAAGGAGGGAGGAAGGAAAGAAAGAAAGGAAGAAAGAAAGAGAAAGAAAGAAGGAGGGAGGGAGGGAGGAAAAACAAAAATAAAAACCAAAACATAAAAAAAGGAGGGACATCCAGAGCCTGGTGTAGGAACTGGGGGACCCAAGGCTTGCAGCAGGAAGCAGGATGGGTGAGATGGTGCGCAGAGGCAGACTGAGGCAGAGGCTCTAGATCTCTGGAGTTTGGGGTCACCCAGAGGCTTTCGTACCCCTCCTTTTATTTATTTATTTTTTACCTTTGAGAATCTGGAATGGGCGGGCATTTCAACCACCTGGAGCCAGGAAGGATTTCTCAGAAGAGGAGAATTCAGAGGCTCTGAATTAAGGTTAGTGCCCCTCTCCCTCCATTCCACCCCTTCCTCTGCCCCAAACACCCAGGGCAGCCTAACCAAACTTTATATACAGATTCTGTGTTAAGGAGGCCTGTGTCGGGTTGACAGGAAAAAACAAGAGGGAGAGAGAAGGGGAAGCCAGAAGAATGCAGAGCTCAAATGAGAACCGAGATAAAGCAATTACCTGATCAATACGGGTGAAATTGAGTAATCTAGCAGATCAATACCATGGGCAGGAGGCTGGGGGGTGCTCCCTGCTCAGCCCTGCTCCCCTGCCACCCAGCTCCCCTTCCAACTGCTCACACCCCTCCCTTGGGGATACATCTCAGAGTCTGCCTCCCACCTCAGCCTGTGCACTCTGGCCCCGAAAAGTATCCCTCCTGTCCCTGCCAGGCCCCAACCTGTGCTTATGGGGCCACCCCACCCAGACTTCCTGTCTACCTCCTCTACCCCACTCACTCCCTCTCCTTCCTTCGAAGACTGATCCCACTCTCAACCACCCTTCTGGGTTGATGCCTCCGCCCCTTGAGTCCCCCATGTCCATCATACTAGGGGTAAAGCTCAACCCAGCTGGGTAGCAAGAACTAGGTTTGGGGGTCTAGTCTGCTCCTATCAGACAGGACTTACTGGAGGGGGAGCTGTACTCCACATGTCCCTCTCTAATTGATAATACAACAATTATTCCATTTATGGTGCACTGGTCAATGTGAGCACTGGCTAACCTGGGGTCTGAGGACAGGGAGGTGGGAGGAGGCTCCTGATTCCTGCTGATCCAGAGGTGGCCATGAGATGCTGGTGCCAGGGGTGAAGGGCATAGTCCATCTGGGCACTGCCTGCATGTTGGAGATGACCTGAGGGTTGTATTATTTTTAGAAGGGAGCAACTGAGGAGAACTTCCTCAGGTGTGTGGGAAACCCTGAGTTCCTGCAGGCCCAAGGCCCAAGTCAGCATTGACAGTTCTTTTCTGTACTGGGAATTGAACCCAAAGGCACTCTACCACTAAGCTACAGCCTCAGCCCTGTTTTTATTTTGAAATGGGACTTGCTGAACTGCCCAGGTCTCAAACTTGCCATCCCCCTGCCTTAACCTCCCTAGTCGCTGGGACTACAGATGTGTGCCACCACCTGGCTAACACTGAAAATTCTATGGCACCCTGAAAAGTTACAGCCTCCTTGAGGATAGAAAGAAGGAATGGCACTGTGGAAAGAGCACTGGGCCGGGTGAAATGGCGCACGCCTATAATCCCAGCGGCTGGGGAGCCACGCAGGAGGATCATGAGTTCAAAGCCAGCCTCAGCAATTTAGGAAGGCACTTAGCAACTCAGCGAGACCCTGTCTCTAGATAAGATATTAACAAAGGGCTGGGGAAGTGGCTCAGTGGTTAAGTGCCCCTGGGTTCAATCCCCAGGACAAAAAAAAAGAAGCACCGGACTGGGAGTCAGGAGTCAGAGCCTCCTGGTTTGCCCTGTCTGCTGTACTGGAAGTGCCTGACTAGTCAAGAATATTCATTTGACTTTGTAATTACAAGGCAGGGCCTGGTTGAATAAAAGTGCGGCTATTGTCACCTTGTATTTCAGTTCATTATGTCAGTTTGTTCCCCATAAAACTGAGCCCTTGAACAACAGGGTCTCCCAGCACATGGCCCACATCAGTCAATGTCTGTTTCATGACCAGCTGACTGAATGGATGACTGTTCTTCTCTGGCCCTGAGGTTGTTCCAAGGGAGCTCAAACTGGCAACGAACCCACAAGTTTCCCTTTGAGAAATCTGGGGTCTCTTTAAAAGCAACTGAATCTCCACCCTTCCTTTCCAGGCCATATGCGTCACCAGAGAGGCAGGGAGGTATTTGAGGAAAAACATGGACTTTGGAATCAGAAGCTCAGGGTGAGTTCTGACTGGGTTTCTCACTGTGTTGACCTTGGGCAATTCACTTAATTTCACTGACCTCTGTTTTCTTCATCTGCAAAATGGGGATAATAATAGCATCTTCTGCAGAGGATGACGTGTGAATCAAGGAAGTTAATGCAAATTATGTGAGAAGAAGCTACAAAAATTCTTTTTCTTTTTAGCATGGGGAGACTGGTCAGCAGAGGGGCAAATGAAGATTTCTTTCAGCTGGGCCACGAGTGGGAAAATATGAACAAGCTTCCTCTGTCTGTAATGTTCTGTAGCTAGATAGACAACTCCATACTTATTTCCCCCTCCCTTTCCTTGCCAAGTTGGTTACTAAGGAGGCAAAAGTAATACAAAGAAGATACGTAAATCTCAAAACACTTTCCGGATTGTGACTGGGCCCCCTCTCCCCTCACCTGTTTGTGCTTCTCTCCAGGATTCCTGGGAAAAAGCAGATGGTCTTTTTTTGCAGGTGGGGGTACCAGGGAATTCAACCAAGGAGCACTGTATCACTGAGCTACATCCCCAGAGCTTTTAATTTTTTGAGACAAGTTCTTGCTAAGTTGCTAACTTAGCAGTACTCCTGCCTCACCGCCCGAGTTACTGGGATTACAGGCATGTGCCACCACACCAGGTCAGAAGTCTTGATGACACACTGGAACAAAGGGTCCCTCTCCTGCAGCTAGAATCTGGCCAAGGTTTACCTCTTCCCCTGCAGAGTATCTATCCTCTTGCTCTCCCTTTCCTAGTGATGCCCTGCAGGACTCTAGGGGAGAGACTTCCTCCTTCATGGACCTTGCCCACTCTTCTAGACTAGTCTTTGGGGCTGAAGGTGGATGAGGGACAGAGACCTGTTACTGCTTAAGCCTCAGACCTTTGCGTCTCCTTATTGGGGCTGCATCCTCTGGAGTTATGGCTCCCTCTCCATTGTCTGCCAAACCTGATCCACAGATCCTGGATCTGGGAGGGAGATAACAGATAACAGGGTAGGGCTCCCCTCCCCCTCCCTTCGATCCTGCCCCCCACAGCCTCAGCCAGGGTGGGGTGGCTCGCCTGAGGGAAGCTCATCTGCTTTCTGGGAATGCTTTGATCTTTGATCTTTCTTTCTCATGCAGCCCAGCCTCTGGAGCCTGTCGGACCAGAGCTAAGGGCTCCCCCACAGGTGCTTGCTTCCCCCTTCTGCTTGGTTCTTGCCAAGGTCTCCATTGTGGCATGACACCTGGGAAAACACTTCAGGCTGGTCTCCCCTCAACCCCCATTTTGTATGTCTGATTCTTGGGTCCCAAGAGGAAAGCATGTCTTCGGTGAGGAAAATTTGCCATCTGGAGTCAGGAGGCCTTGGTTGGAATCTCTGGGTTGTCACCCTCTCTGGGCCTCGCTTTTGTAAAACAGCTCTAGTAGTATCTACTTCCTCTTGAGAGGGCAGTAAAAAATTGTGCAAGGCATGGACGGAGTCACGGAGAGGACAGGAACCATGATGATAGGGCAGGATCTCACATAAGCATCTTGGCCCCGTCCATTAAAGAAGGATTTGGAATACTGCTTTATGTGCATTCATTTAATCCTCACAACAACCCTATCAAATAGGGAAATTGAAGCACAGAGAAGTTCCTTAAACTGCCCAAGGTCTTGGAGTCAGTACACTGGCAGGGGTGGAACCTGGGAGTAATTATCTCCTGATCTTTCGCAGGGAGTCAACAGAAGGAGACTCTCAGAAGGGGAGGCAAACCAGAACCTGACAGGAGGGGCTTGTCTGAAATCATAGGCTTTCCTGGGGGCTCCTGCCCACTTTTTTTTTTTTTTTTTTTTTCAGGAGAAGTGGTAGAAGTGTGAAGCTGGAGCTAAGAGTCTGAATCCTAGAGGGGGCACAGGAAGGGAAAAGCTCTGGTGCGACTGTTCAGAACTAGAAGTGTCTTGGAAACTGGGAGGCAGGGAGCATCCCCAGGGCCAGAGCTTTCTATGATTTCAATTTCTATTTTTCTTGCCCATATTTTTCTTGAGTAAATAGAAACTCAACAAACATGTCCTGTGTATTGCTTGAGGAGAGGCAGGTTTGAAGGAGGTAGGGACTTCAGTTGCAAAGGGGAAGGAGAGTGCCTGGAGATGAGAAGTAATTGCAGGAGTAGGGGAAGGGTGGGAGAAGGCTGTGCTCAGCGAGACCCCTTCCTCCCCCACAAGGCTCAGCTTCTTTGGTAGGTGGCCCTACACTGGGGCCTGCAAGTTAGACCATCCCCATATCACTCTCCCCTTGTCCCTTTGCCTATCTTCATGTGCCAAACCTGTATTTTCCATCCCAGTATTTAGACATCCTTCCTATGTTTTCGTACATTTATCAAGCATCCTTCAACTCTAGGCAATGTGGTAGGCAGTGGAGAAAGGGATATGAACTGAGCCCTGTGCTGGCCCTTGGCTTTGTGACTGTTGGGTAAGAAGCCGGACCAGTAAGGAATGACACGAAGTGTGGAAAGGGCTGCAATAGGACACAGCGTGTCGCTGGTCCTGCCAGGAAAAGGACCTTGAAGGCGGTGACATGAGTTGAATTCTGGAGAAGATACAACTGATCAGAAGTAGAAGAGTGTTTAGCTAGAGTGGGACAGACCCCATCAGTGGTCCAGCATGGCTGAGGCTTTGTAGCGGTGTGGTTAGAAGCACAGATACTGGGCACCTGGGTCACACCAGTTCACTTTTCTTAGACTCAGGTTCCCCTCAATAGAGCAGGGATGATCAGCACCTACCTCAGAGGGTTGTCATTAGGACTGAGTTCATACAACTAAGCACACCTTAAAAACACTGGCACAGTGCTGGGGTTGTGGCTTAGTGGTAGAGCACTTGCCTAGCATGTGTGAGGCACTGGGTTCCATCCTCAGCACCACATATAAATAAGCGAATAAAATAAAGGTCTATCAACATCTAAGAAAAAACCCGAACAACAAAAAACACTGGCACATAGTAAGTGCTCTGAATGCCTTGGCCGTTATGGTTGTAGCTAAGGCTTTGGGTAGGGTAGAGAAGCATGGGCAGGCCTCTGTAGTGAAGGATGAGACTGCAAGGGCCAGGTTATGAGAGACCTTTCAAGTTATACGAGACTGCATCAGAAAAAGCTATTGGGAGCCATGGAAGGCTTTATTACCTACCAACTCACTACTAAGGGCTGGCAGGCTTCTTTCTCCCTCCTCCTTCTCAGTGCTCCCACTCTTGCCCCCTGACCCCAGTGTCCTCACCTCCTAGGCTCTGTCTCTTTCCTCACTCCCTCTTCTTTGTTAGAAATTCCAGTACTTACCCTCTAATTCTGAGCACTGAATGGTCAACTTAGGCTGCCCATTGCTTGGAATCCAGATTTCAAAACTGTGTTCAAGCATGTTCCTAAAACAAGCCTTTCTCTGCTTTCGACAATGACAGAGAGAAGCAAAAGGGACTTATCCAAACCCATTTCAGCTTCCTGACCTGTTACTGAAGGCAGTCCACCAGGGAGCCTGTCACTTTGTTCCCCACACCCTCACCTGTAATGGGCCCTGAATAGATTGTTAGTCTGAAGAGTAGTTTCTCAGAGTTACGGCCTTCCATGCACGCATGCTTCACTGGCCTGGCCCAAACTCTTGTAAAACAGAAAAAAGTGCAAACGTGTGGAACCTTTTCCTAAGATCCTTCCTGATCCATTTGCCTCTTCACCCACACACCTTACCATTTGATCACACCCTTCCTGAACTCCTATTCTTTAGTAGAAGTCCAGTCTAATACCTGGCATGTTGGGAACCACAAAGTCACTTTGCCTATCTCCTATGGGTAAAATGAGATTACTATTAGCACATTTTCCCTTGAAATGTGTTATATGATATTCAAAACCCACCAAGACTCCCTTCTTCTCCTCTGGACTCTTGTCCTCTATTGGGAAATACTAAGTTTCCCTGGTACAAGCATGTCATGTACTTAAAAACAAGAAAACCCAACCATCTTTATAGAGGTCCACATACCATAACATTCACCCTTTCAGAGTGATTTTAGCTCAGTGTTTTGTTACATTCAAATTATACAACTACCATTTCTATTTAAGTCCAGAGTGTTTTCAGTACCCCCCAAAAGAAAATGTGACCCTTTAGCAGTCACCCTGACCACAACTAATCCATTTGGTCCTTCTGGATTTGCCTCTCCTAGAAATTTCATATAAATGGCATCATGCAGCACGTGGCCTTTTGTACCTGCCTTTGCCACATACTCTGAATGAATCCTAAAAACAATCTCAAGATAGAAATTTCCCTCAGTGCCCCTGGCTTCAGTTTCCTTTATCAGGCAGCAGCCGCTCACTCAGGGAAAACGACAAGCTCCATAATGGTGAAGAGATCTCCTCCTCCTTATGTTGGTTCACATGCAATAGAATAAAAAAGTGTGGTATGCGCGAGCTGGCACAAACTTTGCAAATCCTCTGGCATGACCACAGAGTATGATGAACAACAAAATCAACACTCTGCAAACATTACTTAAAAGTACTTTTTTTTTTTTTATTTTACTTTAATTTCTGAGGTAAAATACTTTTTTCTTTCAACTTCCATAACAAAATACAGAGCTATCAGATACCCCTGGAAAAAAAATATGTATATTATACATATATTTCTATAACATTACATCATATATATATAATATATATGCAAAAATTTGAAGACTTTATAGAAAGCGGAACATCTAAAAGGCACTGCACAATGGAGTTAAGATTACTTACATTTTATGTACATATACACATTTTATTCTGCTTAAGCGGATAACTAGTGAAGTCATCTTTCACACGTGAATGTCTCATCCACAAATCCCTGCATCACAATTTTATAACTCAAAGAATGCCTAAATATTTCAAAACAAATTAACTGGTAACTTCTCCCCCACCCCCAAGAAGAAACTAAAAATGGAACAGTTCTTGAAAGACTGAATCAAGGTTTTCTTACAAAACACAGAAATATGTATGTTCCATTACTGCTTACGAAACAAAAAGCACAAATGTAATTATGGAATAAATAAACAACAAGAGATAAACAGCCTACTGATTCTAACCACTTGGTGAGAAGTGATGTACTTCAACTATTTTTTTAATGCTTCTGAAAGTTTCTTGGCCCATGGGTCACTAGGGTGCAATAATTCCCTATGTTAGTGAGCTGGGTTTAATGCAGCGCAGCTGGATAATTAGGGTGGAGGGACTTGGTGAATGGTTTATATTTCACCCCTACCCATTCTTCAGGTTAAAAAAGGTGAGCTCAGCAAGGCTGGATGCCCTTAAGAGATCTCTACTGTTTTCTATAGCTACAAAAGCAATTTGTTTACATGAGTAAGTTCTTAATGAAATTTCAATAGATTTATGTTTGCAGTTTTAAACATTTGGCACAGCAAAACTTGGAAAAAACAGGGGAGAGACGAAGTAGGTCTGGCTTTTGTCCCCCTTTCTTCCACCTGCTGTCGGACAGTGATGAGATAGATGCTCATGGAAGAGAAAGGCCTGGCTTTGTACCAGGCGTGTGACAGGTGCTGCTAGGAGTGGGCTGGGGAGAAGAAAAACTCTCACTCCTTTGCCCCAGGAAATATCAACAATCTCCACATTCCCTGGTCCACTTCCTGAGCAAGCCCAAGTTCGGCTCTATATAAGGACCCTCCCCCCACCCTCAACCCCAGTGTGCAGTGCAAATCAATCAACAGTTACTGGTGGAATGGCAATCAAAGAAAACAGTTAAACACCAAACAACTTCTTAAAGCCAAAAAACATTTTTCATGGAGTTGAACATTTTGAGTATGATTTTTCAAGTGTAAAAGCAGTGACTTTTTGTTCAAACAGAAGCAGCATCTAGGAATTAATTCTGGCACTTGGGTTCTAGGGGGTTACAGGTATGCATCATTGATTTTTTTCCTTCTCTTATTTTAAAGGCCTCGTGTTTCTATTCCTGAGTTCATACCGACACCTGCTGGCCCTCCCCTGTAGTGGACAGTGGGTGGCCAGTGCCTCCCTGGTTAGATCGGGCAATGCCAAGCAGAGAGCCCTCATCCACCTGCTTTCAGATTCAGAGGTAAGTCGAGGTGCAGAAAAGGAAGCTGACAAAAACACAACCACCAAAGGCAGCCTGACTGGGGAGCCCTTTGCAGCCTGACCAAAGCCTGAGTCGTTAGGGACCACTCTCTCACAGTTCCTTTCCTGGGCAAAGATGAGTCACTCATGGAATTTGGATCAAGTTCGGTTGCATGCCAAGAAATAGCACGCCAGACTCAAGTCATCCCAGGCCATCTCATGTCTCTCTCACCTGCTCTAACCTTTCCTGAGTCCCTGTCTTGTGCACACACTCCAGTTTTAAAAAGGGAAAACATCCCACTGTTAAAAGACAACTCTCAAGGTTCCCTAGTAAAGTCTCTCAGGCCAAGGGGAAGTCAGGATTTTCTCCAATTCCTAGACACCACTCCTTACCCTCAATAGACATGCCATTGATTCTCTCCCTCTGCTTGGCTGCTAGGTGGATCTGAGCCACAGCCAGGAGTTTATGTTCATGTACACTGAGGTACATGTGCACACACACAGAAGGTTGGTTGCTGTTACTTTCTCTCTGCCCCTAGTTTTTTCTTTTCTTATTATTTTGGTGCTGGGGATCAAACCCAGGGCCCCGTGCATGCTAGGCAAGTGCAGTACTAGAGAGTCACATCCCAGCCCTAGTCTTTTTGTTTCACATAAGATCAATACTTTCCCATTCCTTTGAAGTTGTTGGAAAAGGCTTTCCCACAGAGATAATTCCTGTCTATAAACTGGAGTCTCAGAAAGATAGTTGATCAGGAGACTCAGAATAATCTGGGTAAATGGGATGGCCAAGAATGGCACCATCACAGGACAGATGCCAACTTTCATTCACACCAGGCCTTGTGGCCTCTGGCTGTCTTCTGTCTTCTTTCTACCTTTTCCTTTGCTCTTAACAAACATCCGCTTGTTCCCCCTGCTACTTTCTGTGTTTCCAGGTACCATCTGCCCTTAGCTCCCACAATCCTGCCTTTAAGCTACCCATTCCAACAACATCAAGAGGGAATGACTAAATATCAGCTAGGAATTTAAGCATGTCTCAACATTCCTGGATTATCTGAAAAGCTGTCCATGCCCTTTACAGGTTTATGTTGACAGACCCGTATCTCTTGGAGTATGTTCATAGTTAAGGCTCGACTTCAGAAAATGATAAGAGGACCAGACACAATGGAAAGACATCATCAGCAATGTTGTCATGCCTTCTCAGTGAACTTGCTCACAGTCACACTTTGGTTTGGTTTCCCAAACCCACAATGGAAAAGAACAATGAGGATCATGTTTTTCATTGTTTTGTTTTTAAAGGCATTGGGTTACTTCCTCCTGCCCTCTTCTTTCTTCCCTGAACAAGAGTTTGCAACTCCTCATGGCTTCTTAATGGGTGAAGTAGGTAAAAAGTCCAAGGAGCTCGTAGCAAGGTTTCCTGCCTCCACCCTGCCCCTGAGAGGTGGCCAGCTCCTGCGCCTCAGCTCCACTCTAACTGGCAGTATACTCATGTGTCCTGAAAACAGTTTTATAAAAAGGAAAAGAGAAATGGCAAACAACAAGAAGAGAGAGAGAAGAAGGAAAAAAGACAGACTGATATCTGAACATCCCTCCCCACCCTTAAGACTGAAATTATCTTATTCCTCCCTTGAAATAATTATAAAGTAACATTTCAGACAAAATGCTTAGTATTAATGGTCTCTTACTGCACAACCTCCCAGCCATGACCTTTCCCTTTTAAGTATCTCTCTCAGAGCAAAATAAACTCATTAATGGCTTTTCATATATAAATACAATAGAAAAGAAAGAAGTCTGGAACCTGAACTACCACAGGACCAAAAAGTACCTGGGCCCTCTAGGAGTTTCCTTGTCAGGAAGCGTAAGCCTCAAACAGAAAACAGGCTCCTTCCCCTTTCAGTTCATATACCCTCTGTGTCCTACTACTCACCAGGAAAAAAAAGTGTGTTCACATCTGACCCAATTTACAACAGAAGACACCCATTCCATCCCCAACAGAAAAGTACGAGTCTATGCCCCAGAATGATCAAACCAGCCTAACTCCCGCCCCCCTCCCCCAGATCTTGCTACATAAATACATGTATGTATCTGATTATAATATAAACAGCTCCCGGCCCACTTGCAGTTCTACGCATCTGCAGCTGCTGTTGCCAAGCCCCGGGGTCCTGACCCGTTCCAGAGGAACTTGCCCTTCTTACTCAGCTCCCGGGCTTCAGGGTCATCATTCCAGCGCCGCTTTAACCGAAGTTTGGGGGGCATCAAGGCGTCTTCTTTCTTCTCAGGTGCACTGGGCTCTTTGCCAGACCTGTCCTCACTGTCTTCAGTCACCTCTAGGGGTTCTTCGCTCGTGGTGCCAGTGGGGCCAGGGGGCCAGGTGGGTGGGGCAGCAGGGCGAGCAAAGACGGCACCTTTCTCTTCTTCTGTGGTCCTGCCTGGCATAGTGCCCTCTTCTCGAGGGTGCTCCTCCTTCTCCCTGGCTGACTGCCTGAGGCTCTCGGGATCCTTCTCGGCTGTTGGCTCCACCTTAATTCGTGGGGGGATAGGAGCCATGGTGGGTGCAGCAACAGGCGTGGACTCCTCGCTGCTCTCTACCCTCTCCCGATTCTTCCGCCCAGCCGGTGGGGGCTGCAACTTGATAGAAAATGGAGTGGACTCCTCAGGATGCATTTGGCATTGCAGTGGTGGAACCATGAGCCCTGGGTAACGGGGAAAAGTCCGAGGGCTCAGATGGTAGTTGAATACGGAACAGGCTTGAGAATGAAGGTAGTGTTTCATTTCTTCTGGGTTGAAAGAGAAGCAACTACTGCTGGTGAAGGGGCTCAGACCCGGGGAGGGGCTATAGGAAAAGATGGTGGGAGTCAGGGAGAGGGCTGGTGAAATGGGGACATTGAGGACACCTCCGCGGCCAGGAATCGGAGAGACAGCGAAGGGACTGTGGGGGTCAGAGTACATCCCTGGCCTAGTGAACAGAGGAAGCATTATGTCAGGCTTGCGTTTCTGGTGGCCAATTCCTCCTCCACTGACAGCATTCCGGGAAGACATGAGATCCACACCCCGGCGCCAGTCAGCAGCTGAGCCATCCTCTAGCTCTGAAAGCTCCACCTTTCTATCAGTGCCATTACTTGACTCCTGGCCAGAAGCAGTTAGGGAGCTAGCAGAGAACCGCCCTGGCTGCACATCACCAGTTGGAGAATGGGTGTCCAGAGGTGAGAAATGGAAGCGGGAAGAGGCTGTTGGCACTGGAGGCGCACTCTGAGGAACCACACCTACGGCGATGGAAAAGACAGAAGGCTCTGTTGGAGGTCTGGTTGCTCACTGCTGCTACCACTTTTATTTGGGCTAACCAAGTACACAATGTTTAGTGGCAACAGGAAACAAACATTTCAACTGGACCAATTCTCACTTCCTTATCTTCCTGGTAACTTCTACTCAGTTTCTTCCATTCAATTTAGTTATCACCTTTCTCCAGTCCCTTTTGTTGTCTTCGCACTACTCCTTACTATCTGCAATATCATTTATTTGTTGATATTAATATTTTAAAACACAAATTCACCACGCAGGGATTTCCAATAGTTCACAACTGTATTCCCAGCAATTCAGGGCTTAACAATAAGTAGGTGCTCAATAAATATTAGGTGAATGAGGAATGGAGTACAACAGTCACATTCTCTGCAACTCTAAATATTGTGTATATGTTCCCTACCTCAATTTGTAGCTTTGCAAATAACCTTTTCTTGTTAGCATAATTCTGACTATATATATAAAGCAAGCAAACCTAACCAAACAAAACTGCAAATTATATATATATGGACATGAACAAGACCATATTTTAATGAAAACAGATTAACAAAAAAAGAATTTTTACCCCCCCTTTGGGGATTGAACTCAGGGGCCCTCAACCACTGAGCTACATCCTCAGTCCTGTTTTGTATTTTATATAGAGACAGGGTCTCACTGAGTTGCTTAGGACCTCGCTTTTGCTGAGGCAGGCTTTGAACTTGAGATCCTCTTGCCTCAGTCTCCTGAGCCACTGGGATTATAGGTTATGGTGCCCGGCTAAGAATTCTGTTTCTTAAGGTAAGTTCTTGTGGTGTTTATCACTTTTGATATAAAATCATTACCTCAGAGATTCAAGTATTTTTTAATCTCTACAAATCTATAAATTTATATATCTAATAAATTTTACAAAATGATCTTCATTCCTATTCTGCTTTCGAGCACTGAGGAAGCTGGAAGAAAATCCAGAAAATCTACTCCCTCTCCCAAGTTCAAGTGTTAAAATGTGAGGCTCTAAGTGGAAGCTAACACTATTAACCACATCAACTTGAGAGGCACGTAAGTTCTCAACTTCCCCCCAAAATTCCTCTAAGGCCTGAGAAAGAAATGCCACCTGAGGCCTCAGGGACCCTGAAGGTGCCAGTGGCTTCCATCATGATGATAGAAGATGTAATAAGGGTTCTTGATACTCTGAGGCAAACATGAGAGAAGAAAAAAGGAAGGAAAAAAAAATAAGAAAAATGAAGACTAGTACAAGTCTGTGGGTCTAGGAGAGAAAAGGGGACAAGATACAGTGTGGTTAGAACTATTCCCAATTAGCTCAAGTCTTCAATTCTTGCTATTACAAAATCATCCTCAGATATGACTCTGGAGTAGGCTGGTATGTGTAAGACGAGTTTTCTAGGTACATGTGACTAACACTGCCAGAGCAGCATTTCCAAAAGTGATATTTCACAGAAGACTGTTATGTAGGATTTTTTTTTTTTTTTTAAAGCCCTCTTAATCTTAATTTAGGAAACATAGATAGATGGCCCTGAATATGATTTGAATAGTGCCAAAAGAGTCCCAGGACATAAGTCTATCTTTTCTCAGTCCATCACAGTGACAAAATTCCAACCTTATTGAGTCTTTCAATTCTTGGTTTTTTATTAAGAGAACATTCAGTCAAAAGCAAAAACCCCACTTGTATATATTCTAAAGGAAAAAATAAATTATAATGTGAAGGGAAGGGGAAGTTCTGTTTCCTAAGCAATTTAGAAAATTGGTTAAATCAGGGCTGGGAATATAGCTCAGTGATGGGCTAGTGGTTTTTTTTTAAAATGGAGAATATCTCAGTCTTTACATATACTAAGGCATGTTGTAAATCTGTACGGAGAAGTAATACATAGCACTTTCCAAATGCTCGGGGGAGGGAAGGAGGAGGAAAGATCTAAAACTAGAGCCATGATGGGAAGGTAGAAATCTGGTTCCTTCCTTCTGATTAAGTGGAGTTGCCCTACTTTTATATAGTAAATGTTGAGCTATAAAATCCAAGATTTTGCTAGGGGAAAAAAGTTCATTGCAAAAAAAAAAAAAAAAAAAGTATGAATACTATTATTGCTCTGAAAGAAGACTGCCTTCATAAAATCACCACAAGATTCGAGTAGTATGGTTGGAAAACTGAGGTCTGAATCTCACTTCTGGTACCTTCTACCTTGTGGTCGGTACAAATAACAAACTGGAGATTTTGACTACCCTCTGGCAACAGGGGAAATAATAAGATCTTTGCCTATGTTCAAACCCTGGTTCTAGATGGACAATTCACCTCTTTGTGCCTCAGTTTCCTTACCTATAAAACAGGTAGCAATAGGACCAATCCTAATGCTATGAGAAATAAGAAAAGTTATTATCTGTAAAGCCCTTGGAATAGTGCTAGCACATAGCAAATTGCATGTAGTTATTAAAATAATTTTTTATTAGATAATAACAACTATTCAAAAATCAAAACTTAGAATTGCGTGTATCATTCAACTATGAACCATATGTTAGGTAACTATTAAAACACTGTTAAACTTCCTGGGTGTGGTAATGTTATTGTGGTTATGGAAAAGAATGTCCTTGTTCCTGGGAGATACATGCTGAAGTACATGGGGTGAAGTGCCATGATGTCTGCAATTTAATCTCAAAAGATTTAAAAAGTATATATAAATAGAAAGAGATAAAGCAAATGTGGCAACAATGTTAACCATTAGTGAATCTAGATAAAGGACATGTGGGTGTTTGCTGTTATTAATACAATTTTTCTGAGATTTGAAGTTTTCCAAAAATAAAAATAAAAAACTGGGGTGGGGGTGGGAACAGGGAGGATAGCCTGAACCATCGTAAATCTACCCCTGAACAAGTCTGTCCTGCCTTTATCCTCTGAGAGGTAACTATTTTTACTAGTATCTTTTCAATGTTTTCTTATTTTTATTTTTTGATACCAGTGATTGAACCCAGGGGTACTTAACCACTGAGCCACATCCCCAGCAGTCCCCCCCCCCCCTTTTTTTTTTTTTAAATTTTGAGGCAGGGACTCACTAAATTGCTGAGGCTGGCTTTGTATTTGTGATCCTCCTGCTTCAGCCTTCTGGGCTGCTGGGATTACAGGCATGTGCTACCACGCTCAGTTTCAATGTTTTTATGCAGGTATAAGTAAATACTAAAATACATTTAATAATTTATTTTATAGGATACTTCTTAAAGCACTTGTATTTCACATAGTATTAAACCTAGTATATCTTATTTTTCCCTGTTAAATTCTTAAGTTCTTGAAGGAAACAACTCTCTCATCTTTTTTTTTTTTTTTTTTTGTCTTTCGGGTTTAACACACTGTTAACAAATGAATAAGTCCCATTTGAGAGTTTGGAATGTATGATTTATTAAATAAGAGCTAGATTTCAACAGTGTGATCTCTTAGAAACTGTTTACTGAGAAACTGTTCAACAGATAACTACTCAATCTACTCTGCTCAATCTCTGACTTTGCTGTCCTCATCCTTAACTTTATCATTTATAGAATGTGAATACTGAAGCATACACTTTAATGGACTAGAAGGGTTAAATGAGATAATTTGCCAAACCACTAAACAAAAGTACCTCAATTAAGTAGATATTCAATAAAGATTATGTCCCTTTGTCTTCATATTAACTCATATTAACATTACTTAAACAACACTTGTGGGGTTGGGGATATAGCTCAGTTGGTTTAGAGTGCTTGCCTCATATGTACAAGGCCCTGGAGTTCGATCCCTAGCACCATAAAGCAAAACAAAACACACTTGGCCTATGTGGGCAAAAGTTCTCTAATAAAAAATCAATTCCAAAGCTGAGTGCTATGGTGCATGCCTATAATTCCAGTGACTCAGGAAGCTGAGGCAGGCAGGATGATCACAAATTCAAAGCCAGCTTCAGCAACTTACCAAGGCCTTAAGCAACTTAGTGAGACCCTGTTTCCCCTCCCCACAAAAGGCATGTGGCTTAGTGGTTAAGTGCCCATAAAAAAAAAAAAAAAAAAAAAAAGAAAGAAAGAAAACAACAACAACAAAAAAAAAAACAGCTCCAGTTCTTTGGAATTGTCTACATCTGAGGATGTGAGCAATGACAATGTATTCTTAAACGAAATGAATGCTGTTTTGCTTTCCCTGTGAATTTCTGATTAGGATCTTGAGGCTGTTAAGGGTCAACTTTGATTGCTTTCAGGCAGACCATGTGTGCCAGGCCACTACTGTTAAGATTTCCAGACCCGTCTTCACAGAGCAACAGTCTAGATTTCCTTGCCCTGTAAAAACCCGTATTTCTCCCAGGGTCCCAGGGGTTGATGGACAGACACACCATTTCAGTTTGTCCAAGTGCTGGTTGCCTGGGCTTTGAATTAAAAAAAAAAAAAAAAAAAAAAAATCAAAGAAGAAAAATACCAATGAAGCCTTCTGTGGGGGGTGGGACAGATGGGTATGAATACCAATACATTCTTAAAAATTACTGGTGAGCCCATCTAAAGTCCCAGTACCTCTAGGCTCATAGGGAAGGGGCAAGAGTGAGAAATAGAGGAAACAAGATTCCAGTGGCTGGAACAGGTCTGATTTCCTAATGCCGCTCCCTCAGGCACAAGGAAAGAAAACAGGTTGTAATTAGAGAGATGCATTCCAATACCACTTTTTTTTTTTTAAATGCATGCCCCAGGGACAGGAGGGAGTGGTTACAGAAAGAGAGATGAAACTGTAATGATAGCAGAGTGAAGCTAAAACTGCCCTAACTTGTTGTGTGTAGTAATTACATATCTGCAATGGATTTTAGCCTTATATTCTCAGCCACACCTCCACTCTAATTTTTCAGGTTTCTTCCAACTTTTCTCTGAGAAGTTGTATTACTACAGAATCAAGATCAGCTTTCTTTGTCTTGACATACAGGTAAGGACATAAAAGACAGAGCAATGATGAACTGGTTGAAAAAATAAATACAATCTATTTTCTTAAGTAGGGGGACAAATGGTATCTTTAAAAAACCCAACAACCAATTATAAACAACACTTTATAAGTGACTGCCTCTGGACCAAGACAGAGACAGATCTAAAGCCTCTGTGAGGAGCTGTGGTGGAAAGCTGTAACCTGGAGAGACTGAGGGGAAGCCCTGCTGCACTTAAAAGGAAAGAAGGCTAAGTAACCCCAGAGTCTTCTCTGAGGAGTTGCTGGTGCAGATCAAAGACACTGCTTTTCACTGCAAACATGTGAACCTCTCCTTCTCTGATCAAGGATGCTGTGGTTTTGATGATTATTCACATGATAAGGGAGCACTTGGTAGTTTCATAGAAAATCGGAAGTGTTTGTAGAAACAGGTTCTCATCTATGAAAGAATCATTGGGTAGGGTGTTAAAACTGAGTGTGTAAACTTTTTAAAAAAATCAATGCAAACTGATGAAGCATCATTCCCAAATAGGACACTATATCTAGGAGACTATAAATAATATGCATAAAAGGTAATCAAGTAAACAAACACATTTATCTTGGTATTGCCTATTACATGAACTGGGGTGCTGTACAAGGTCCTGGGTTTGATCCCCAGCACTACCACCAAAAAAAAAAAAAAAAAAAAAAAAAAAAAAAAAAAAAAAAAGGGATGAATGGGGAGACTTGAGGAAGAACACAGAGGTAATCCATCCTAGGGGTCACATTACTTTAGTATTTCTGAAATCCCCTTAAATGTGTCATGTCTCAGAACTGGTTTTCCTTTTTTTTTTTGTGGGGGGTGGGGAGGGTACTGGGACTTGAACCCAGGGAAACTTAACCAGTGAGCCACATCCCCAGCCCTTTTTTTTTTTAGATATATTTTTTTAGAGACAGGGTCTCATTGAATTGCTTAGGGCCTTGCTAAGTTGCTGAGGTTGACTTTGAATTTGTAATCCTTCTGCCTCAGCCTCCCAAACCTCTGGGATTATAGGTATGTGCCACCACACCCAGATTAGAACTGGTTTTCTAAAAATTTTAACCCAAAATTCACTCCCAACCAAAGGAGTCTGGATCTTACCACTTGATCGAATGTTGATGAAGGGGTAGTTGGGCATCACCAGTTTGTTGAAGTTAAATTTGTAAGTAAACCTTTTCCCTTTTGTTTTATGAAGGATCCTCTTGTTGTAATAGTATCTGTAAAAAACAGGAATACACGTCAATTTATCTTCTGCTATTGACGGCTTTTGATATACTTCAAATAATCACCAAGAACAATAATTTTTGCTCTAAGTATTACTTACAAACGTGGTCATCATTTTTTTGCAGCCTGGCTGCCAACTGGTTAGAGTTGGGAGACAGACCTAAGAGCTCACTTTTCTCATTCAGTTTTCAACTAGCTCTAATCTTTGGCTAGAGCTTTACATAGACATTTTCACTTTAGGATCTTAAACACTACCCTAGCTCTGATCACCTTTCTCCTCCATCTCTCTACAATTTCATTTTTATAGTCTACTTCCTTTCAGTTCCATTCTATATCACTAACTGCCTAGGTTCTCTCTGGCCCAGGTGGGGGGCAGACAGTCTCCTAGGAGATCTGATGCTCAAGGTACAAAGGAATGTAGAACTGTTTTATGGTGGCTAGTGAGACAATGGCATACACTGATCTGAAAAATAGCCAGCTTGGCCTGCTTCACCTTTAAAGACTCAAAGGGATGGGGGAGGCTCCAGAAAAGTGCTACACAGATTTTACGTTCAGGGTCACTAAGAATGAAGAAAGGCAGGGGAACTCTGACGTACATGAAACCTTTAGCCTGGCTTCTACTTAATAGCACAGGTCATAAATTGCCTTCTGCCCCCTTGAGGGCTGAAAGGTTATGAAATTTTAAGACTGACAAGGGGAAAAGAGAGCCTGAGAGAACTTATAGCGATCAATCTTTAGACACTTTGGAGCAACCTATGCACTGACAAATGAGCCCACAGGTTCAGTTCCTGAGTAGCTGGGTCAGCGCCATTCAGTGAGCCCTCCTCTTGTGCTAGCTTTACCCTTTCCTAGCTTCTCCTAGGGGAGCCAAAATAAGAGAAATTCTAATAAACTCCCAACAGGGAAATCTAAATGATTATAAATGAGCTCCAAACTATGTTTCACCATACACTCTCGCCCACTACAGAGCAGAAGCGGCTGTCTGTCAGGATCCAGTGCCAGCCGCATTGGAATTCCCTCCTACTTATAACCAAAGATGTGTCTTTTCTCCTTCTGTGCCTGTGCTACTAGGATTCAACAGCTCTTTGACTCCCACTTTAAAAGCTACACATTATTCACTGAGAGAGTGTTGTCTCTTATCACCTGATACCCTTTTTATCTAACATTCACCAAACTGCCTAGTCTCCTTCCAATCTGTTAACACTACAGATTTGAGAGTCCTTTCTTTTACCTGAGGGCCCGGCTCAGCTTGTCATAATTCATCTGTGGTTTGCATTTCCTGCGGCCCCAGAGGCGGGCCACTTCATCTGGATCCTTGATGACAAACTCCCCATACTCTCCCTGCTGCCAGGCGATGACATGGCGGAACTCTTCCTTCTGTAGTAGCTCCAGGATGAAGTGCCACAGCTGGATCTGCCGGGAGCCGGGGGACGACTCAGTTTTGTAGGCCCAGTCAGGAAACTGATATCCTTTAGTGTGAAAACAGCAAGATCAAAGTAGTCAGGAGCTAGGTGCCTACATACCAGCACCCCCAACTCCACATTCCACTGCTCAGAATCTCTAGAGTGCTTTGCAAACATGCCACACACACTCTTTAGTCATCTGGGGCTAACCGCAACAGAGGAGAGAAAAGGCCACAGAAATTACTTATCCTTGTGGCAATCACTGAATCTGATAGAGGCTGGCAGCAGAACTCAGGTGCCCTAATCATTTACCTTTCTAGACATTATTAAATCTCACACCTACTTTCCATGAAGGCATGAAAGTTCCCAAGGGAACAAATGGGAAAGATAAACTAACATTTTAGGAAAATACAGCTGAAAATTTCTTATCTGCAAGGTTGGAATTATGTTTCTAACAGGAAAGAGACTCTAAAACTTGGGATAAAGGTGTGCTGACCAGATGTGTAAAATACATATTCATAGGAAATAAGCCTACAACTGTCCTAGCAAGATCCACCCAGTCAGGAGGCTGTCAGTCATGGAGTTGCATTTGTGAACAAAACCCAAGTGCACAGAACAGGAACCAATGAGGGACATTCCAGGTGCATCAAAGATGATTAACTTCGGCTCACCTCCACCTCCTTCTGGCTTTTCCACGATGCTACAGCCTGCTTTCATTTTCGCCCTCCTGCTGAGAGATATAAGCCACAGGATTACTTTAAGATTCTACTTATTTATTATCCTCCTAAGTTTTTTTGGCACATTCTTTCCCCAAACTTCCTTTTCCCTGTCTTTCCTTCCTTATGCAACCCTGTCTTTCAAACATGTCACCTCCAAACTGCTAATCCGCAAGTCATCAAATGATGGTCCTCAGGTCATCAGCTTCAAAAGCCATAATTATCTCTCACCTGACTTAAACCACATAGTGTAAACACCGTCCTTAATATTTGCTTTCTTCCTCCTGACCAATCCTTCAAATGTAAAAAAATAAATAAATAAATAAATAAGGAAGGGTACAGTGAAATGGGTCCAAAAAGGCAGCCAAAACAAGTCAAACAGTTTGTCTTCTATTACTAGACAGGCTCAGATGCCAAGATACACAAGCCTGAGTTCACCCAGATGTACCAGTTTAAAAAAGGATAAAAAAAAAAAAAAAAAAAAAAAAAAAAAAAATCCAAATCCATCTGATTCCCTCTCAAGAATGAACATCTGATTTTGATTTATTTTACTGAATTATGTGAGATGGAAGAAGAAAAACTTCCCTTCAGAAACTGTCCCCTTCCCCTTGGAAAATACTCTGGATACAGGAAGTAAACACACCATATGTATATTCACTGTATATGAGAAACACACACACACACTCCCAAAGTTTTCTGAGAAAGAATTTATGTTATCCTTTAACAGGAAGGAAGGAGGGGGAAAAAAAGCAGGCATTTCTGGGGTCCTTCAGGTCAATGAGTGGAGGGATTCCTGCTCCAAAGATTTGAATTCATTCTGTCCAGATTTACAGTTCCTCAATAAATTTCCTGTTCCAAGCAGCAAGCAGCTTTGTGTCAGTCCCTTCAGCAAAAAGGAGGGAGGGGTGAAACTGCCAGAGGGAGATGGGGGCAGGAGAGGGCAGATTTACCCTCATTGTTCTCCTGGGTGGATGACAGGCCCTCAGCACCCATATTACAGGAGTCCAGAGGGAATGCAGGTGCCTCAGTGGCCCCAGGGTGGGGTGGGGACAAATTCCTAATCTTGGAAATTTCATCTAACTAGGATTCCTCTAGATCCTTTTAATTTTTTTCCTCACCATACACATGAAGGAAACCAGTTTCAGCACATGAACCTACCAGGGGCCAAGGAGGAGATAAATAACCCAAAGAAAGGAGAAAACACACAGACATACATACACACACACACACACACACACACACACACACACGATATACAATAACAAGGCACAAGGGCTGAGGCAGAAGCTTCCTCTCCCATTTCCGTGACAATGAGGGAGGAAAAACAGTAATTTCTCCACGGTTCCAGGGAAGCTGCCCTGGGTTGCTCTGTCGGATGGCTGGGCCTTTACGCTGCCCACAGGAATACCCTTGAACCGGCACGACTGTGGGGTCCAAACCCCGTTGCAACGATGACCTGATCTGGAAGTCCTTTCTTGATACTCCAGTTCTCTGATTTTGCCCATAAAGGCCCTCTTCCAACAGCCTGGAGGCGCCTCTGCAAGCTTTTCACAAATTGACTCCAAGACTGTCCAAGTAGGACCACTCGACTCAACTCCGAAGCTCGGCCCCCTGCCCTTCCTCAGATCGCGACCATTCTCCGAAGTGAGACACGCACAGTCTGGCCCTGCGGACCCCCGCGGCAATCCCCAGTCCCAGCTTCCGCAGTCCCCAGAGCCTCCGTGTCCCTCATCTCCCTGGCCGGGTGTTCGCGAACGCTGCCCGGGATCCGGGTCGCCTCTCAGACACGGGCCCCTTCCTCCCCCGCCCCCCGCGCTGGGTGAGGCCCGGCTAGGATGGTACGGCCCGGCGGGCGCCCGGGACTCCAGGGACGCTGTCCCTGTCGGGGTCCCAGGGGCTGGCCCCGAGGGGCCCGGCGGCGGCGGCGAGGCGGGGACTCACCTCTCTCCAGCACGGTCCGTCTTCGGTCCGGTCTCCTCCGCGGCGTCTCCAGCTCCTCCTCATCCACCCCAGCAGGAAGTGACCTCCTCGGCTGCTTTCGTCACTTCCATCTTCGGAGCGAAGGCGGGGGAGGAGGCGGTGCCCTCCCGCCGGCTCCCGGCCTCGCCGCGCCGCACCCAGCCGCGTCTCCCTTTCCTTTCTCCTTTCTGCAGACGCCGACTTCCGCCCGCACTCCGCCCCTGCGCGCTGCTCCCGCCGCGCGTCCCGCGCCTCCGCCCGGTGCGGTGCGTGCGTCACGTTGTCGGGGGCACGTTACGCACGCTCGCGGCGGGCACTCTCGCCCTACCTGGTCCCGACCGACGGCTGGAGCCGGTCGGCGGGAATCCGCGGGGCGGTGAGGGGCAGCGCGGGCGGCAGCCCGCTGGGCGCCGCGTCCCGGGGTCACCTGCGGGCACCTCGCGACCCCACAGGAAGGGCTTGGGCTACGGCGTAGGGCTTTAGGCACACCGAAGAGAGGTCCCTGTTTCCCCAGAAAAGGGCTCTGCGACCTCCCAGAGAGGAGCGCCCTCAAAATGGGAAGTAGGACCCGCAGACTCAGACGCGTTTCTGTACCCGGGCTAAGAAAGGGGCCGTTGACAGCACGTAGGAAACGAAGCCATGAAACCTCTGAAGCACTTCTTTAGCATTTCTTCCCTGTAAAGACGGGGGAGTGACCGCTGCCCTCCTTGTTCCCATCACTCTGCATTTAGTCTTTTTTTTTTTTTTTTTTTTTTTCCCCCCCCCGATCCAAGCAGCTTGCAAGTCTTTCCCCTATCATTTAAACACATCTCTTTCCTTTGCCTTTACTTTTTGTTCCTGCGCCAGCAATTACAAACATCTTGTCCAAAGCATATATATTTTTTCCTTTAAGAAGTTTAACGGGAAAAGATCTCAAGTAGTTCAACTTTAAAAATTTTTTTTAGTTTTAGATTAACACAATACCTTTACACAATCCCTTTATTTATTTTTATGCGTGCTGGGGATCCAACCCAGTGCCTCACATGTGCTAGGCAAGCACTTTACTACTGAGTTACAACCCCAACCCAAGGTAGTTCAACTTTATGTCTAACCCCTACCCTCATAAATTCAAATGGTGTCCAGTCCTTGTTTCACTCCAGGGACATAGAGTGGGGATCAGTGAAGGTTAAATACATTTAGAATAAAAAATTAGGATGTGGGAGAGGTGAAGATGAGAGATGGGGTTGAAGATCAATTTTGATTAAACATATCAAAACTTTGTTTTGTAGCATTGACCTAACAAGCCTTTCAAACCCATCTGCTACATGGAACATGGTGATATCAACATTAGTTGTTATAAAAACTGGTTCCCAGTTTTGACATGTCCCCAACCATTCCATAGGTGTGACTAAATTGATTAAAAAGTTGGTTCCCTCTGGCCTAAAGTTGCCATACAACAGAAGGGATAATAGCATTTCTAGTTAGGAAATCCTACATAGGTGAAGAAAAGGAACAAAATTTAAGTGCCACAGATATGATTGCCAATATCCGAAAGTAGCCCATGAGCTCTTTGAGTGTAGAAATAATCTATCCTCTATCTTCTGTATATTACCTAGAACAGTGTCTTACATGTAAATGTTAGACGTTTGGTGGAACAGACCAAACTATTGGGTTTTGCTAAATGATGAAAATTATATTTAGGACCTTATGTCTCCAACTACTAACTTTGTTACCTCAGTTAAGGTACTTAACTTCTCTGTGTCAGTTGCTCATCTGTATGAACATAATACGTATGGAGTCTACTTATGTGGACACCTGCAGGTGTATACAGGTATCTCATTGTAATATAGTAGATATTACAAGTATCTCATTGTATTAGATGTGTTAATACATGCAGTGTGTTCAGGATAGAGAATGGCCCCTTGTTAATACGGCAGATAAATAAATGTCGGCAAAAATAATCATAATCATTATCACAAGAATCCTCAAATTCTCATACCACCCACTTAAATCTTAGTAATTGTGTCAGTCAGGGTCATGAGCAACTTCTTCGGAAAGTTTGAAATTGCTAACCTTTTGGCTCATAACTCAAATAGTCATTGTTAGAGCCAGCATTATCAACTGCAAAGACCCTGTGTTCTGCTAAGGCCCTGGGACTAGAGTGTAAGAACTCTTTCTGCTTATGTTTTGACTTACCCTAGACTCCTAGTGGTTCTCTGATGCTGCTTCTCTGGCTAATTAGGGTCACAGAGGATGACTTGAGTAAACACAATTAACGGAGATAAACAGGTCTCTCTCTACTTGGCTGGAGTCTGAATTGAGATATTGAGAAATGTTTAGATCCCAGCAGAACTCAACAGAATTTTTACAAAAATAATCTAATTACTGGCCTAAACTCGAACAGGTGAATTTAGGTTTGGTAAAGCAAACTGGAACTTTCCTAACAATGAGTGGGTCTGGTTAAATGAGCTGTGTGCTGGGAAGCTCTCCTGTGGTGGTGAAATCTGGGGAGATTGGGATGGCTGGGGACTTCTTGCCTAGCATACACAAGGTCCCTATCCACTGTCTCCTTCACTGCAGGTTGTTGCCTTCTTCATCTGCTGCAAACAGGCTTTCACAACTTGGAGCGTCTCTGTGTTCCTGAACCAGGAAGAGCCTGTGCCTTCTGAAAGCATGGGAGTGAAAAAAAGCCTAAGAGTCAAGACAGGTTGTAATCTCTCTTGAATTTCCACTTGCTCAAAGCCCTCTTTGTCCAATGATCCTGCCTCCTATCCCTTCCCACCCAACTTTATAATTGTTCCATGTATTTAGGGTAAGTTTTTGTTCTAAAGCTTTCACACTCAATCTCACTGTCATTGCAACACATCTACCCAACTGCTTCTTAAATTGGAAAAAAAAAAAAAAAGCCATATTCAGTGGTTCATTCCTTTAATTCAACAACTCAGGAGTCTAAGAAAGAAGGATCACAAGTTTGAGGCCAGCCTCAGCAAATTAGCAAGTCCCTGCCTCAAAAACAAAATCCTGCAACTGATTTTCCAAAAATTCTTAGTGGGTTGGTGTGTGTGCGTGTGTGTGTGTGTGTGTGTATGTGTGTGTGTGTGTGTGTCTCTCTCTCTCTCTCTCTCTCTCTCCCTCCCTCCTTCCCTCCCTTACTCTTCCCTGACTTGTGCTTCTTTATTGTTCCCATTTTTATTTATGTGCTTATGTTCTCTACACCCCAAACCTAACTGGACATGTATATGTTATAAATGCTTTCCTGTCTACTCTTGTAGTCATTTACTGTTCTTCTTCTATCATCTGTATGTCATGTACATATTTGTTTCTCCCAGTGTGTTTGTCTTAAATTACAGGCCCTCAGAGGCTACTGCCTCAGTCCCCACAGTGCCCAGAGCAGTTCCATGCCACCTTTTGAAGTGCCTAATGATGATAATTTCCTTCTCTGCTATCACGTGTGCTGAGGGCTGACAGTGTCTTTGTCCCCCCTACCTCAATCTCCTCTAAGTATCCCAGTAAAAGGTAGGTTATGCTTTCCCTCCCAAATTTGTTCTCATTGAAGCAGGCTCAGAAGGCCCGAGTTTGAGTCCCCATTCTATCCTTTGATAACTCTGTTTTCTGACAAGTCACTAACCTTCTCTGAGTTGCAGTGTCCTCATATCTACAAGGGGACACTACTGATGTCCTTGATGAGGACAGAGTGTAATAGTGGCTGTGGAACGCTTGTAAACTATGAAACCCTTTACAAAGGTCAAGGATCATGATTACTCTTCCTGCCATTCCAGACTCCACTCTGTTCTTGTATGAAGAACTCAAATTTGACAGTTGTTACTGCATAATTTCAGAAACTTTGAATGGATTCAATGTTTCAAACCTGGGTAGGAATCTAACAAGAAAAGAATTTTGTCCTGAGACTCAGGGCTCTTGGATATCTCACCTAGGCAGTATTTTATGAGGTTAGTTTGAGGTGGTGTATTTTAATCACTCTGTCTCAGTTTCTTCATTTATAAAATGACCATGATAAGACTTTCCAGGAAGAAAGTGCTATAACATTAAAACATTATTGATTTTGATGAAGTCAAAGACTGAAGGGTATACATAAAATTGACTTATTTATACCCTTTTTGGTTTCTCTTTCAGTAAAGATGAAATTATAAAATAATAAACTTTGACTAAATATTTTTTGGATATTACCACACTGGACTTGAGTAGCTTGTAAAACCTTGTGTTTGGGTTTATTTTTCCCATCAACCTAAGTTTTTGTGTGGATAGAGGAATTAATGTCAGTAACATGATTGGGGATCCCCGGATTAAAGGTTAAGTGAGTCCAAAGCAGAAGTAACTTTGCCCAAAGTTGCAACTCCCAGAAGAAGCAGAGAGCAGGGCTGTTTGTTTAGCAGTGACTTGAGAACTCAAGGACTCTCCCGGATTCCACATCCATCACAGTCCACAAATACCCCTTCCTCTCATTTCCCTTTTTTGGGTCTTGGTTCCCCCGTCTCAGATCAGTACAGTGGAGAGGGTAAAGATCATGAAGGAACAGAATGGAAGACTAGGATTAACAGGAGGAAATGACCATTTCAGCTATTTTGGCTTTTTTTTTTTTTCCTGGCAGCCCGGGAGAAAGATTCCCCTAACCAAATGTTTGATTGCCAGAATCTATATAATTTTGAAGGCTCATTTCTTCCAGAAAGCCTGCTGAAATTAATTGGAGCAGAGGGTTAAGTTCTGGTCTTAATCTATTTTTTTTTTTTTTGGTCTTAATCTATTTAGGATGTGTTTTCCAAGGCCTGACATTTGTTCTATACTCTTATAATATCTGAAACCTTGACTTGCTTACCACATAAACCTTTTTACTTTCTTTTGTATTTATTCACTGTTCATATCCGGCTCTCACTGTGTTCTCTTTATGACTGTCCATATCATTTGTCATCCTAAGAGGGCAGTGACTGTGTCTATCTGCTTCTCATTATATAATTACCAATAAAAGTGGTAATCACTATAATAGAGACATGGGGATCATAGTCTTAACAAATGCCAGTAATGGTTGTGGTGAGGAATGGATCAAGGACTCACATCAAGTTAATTGAAAGGACATTGCCTTAAGAACACTTTGGAAGAGCTTTGCTATATTAACTGCCATGTATTTTCAGACTTGTAGAATCTTAGAGATAGAATGAACATCAGAGGCCATCTATCCACCTTCTCATCCAGTGCTATAATCTCTCCTTGAGTCCTCACAATGATGAGGAGTTCACAATTTTGCCTGACAACACAATCAATGCTTCTTCCTAGTAAAGTATATCATACTTACAAATGTAAATGTGTATGAGTCAGTTGAAGAACACTAATAAAACACTCAAGTACCTATCACCAGGCAAAAATTAGAAATTACCATACCCCAGAAGTCTTTTTTTGTCTCTCCTAGAGGTCTTCAACCTCGGTGTTCAGATTCTCCTGATTGTAGAAAATTCTTCCTTATATAAAGCTGAAATGAGTTCTGTGAATACTTCTAGCCATGACTCCTAGTTTCTGGATGCTGAGGCTGTGATATTAGTGTTTCTTCCATATGATATCCACCAGTTATTTGAAGGCAGAAATTATATTACAGTTACCAAAAGAAACATCCTTATTTCCTTTCCTTTTCAAATGTGGCATCCGTAACCAAACACAGTCCTACACAGACCTGGCCTAACTAATTAGGCATAGAGTGAAACTGTTCCTTCCTTGATTGGGACACTCTTTGTTTCTTTCTCTTTTTCTTTTCCCTTTCCTTTTCCTTTTCCTTTTCTTTTCTTTTTTGTAGTAGGAATTGAACCCAGAGATGCATTACCACTGAACTATATCCCCAGCCCTTTATATATTTTTTTTTTATTTTGAGATAGGGTCTTGGTGAGTTGCCCAGGCTGGCCTTGAACTTGCAATCCTTCTGCTTTAACCTCCCCAGTCATTGGGATTACAGGAAAGTGCTATCTTTTCTTCAAAGATGGCTCTAGATAAGATGGACAGTTTCAGAGGTTGTTGCACACTGCTGAGTTGATAGTCAAAATCCCTATGACTTTCTTATAGGGGTTGTTAACTCAGATCTTTTCTGTTAAGTACTTTTTAAACCTAAGTGCCAGACTTTATGTCAATTACATTCATTCCTGTCAATTTATTTTCTTTGATTTTAGTCTTTTATTCCATATTATTGGCATCATCTTTATTTATTAGAATGTATTATTGTTTAATTTATTGATTGACAGACTCTACTTGGGGCAAACATAGAAACAACTTCTACAGAATACATTGTTAAATGTTAAACTATACTAAACACCATCACATATTTACTACATGGCTCAGACATCACTGCAGGATCCTGCAGTGTCTCATCAGTCACTCTACCTTTGATCTGTGGAATGCCAGTTAGTAGCACTGCAGGTAATGGGATTGCAAATAGCAAAGTACTTAGTGCATGAGACTCTGCCAAAGAGTTAAAGCCACTGTAGAAAGCAGAGAACATCAAAGCAAACCTAGTCATTATGTTGGCAGCAGGGGGAGGGGGTCATGTACAGTTAGTTGGACATCATAAGGAACTAGGAATCTTTTGTACTTTGGCATCAATTCAGAAGGTGGAACTTCTAGGTACTTGTGTTGCCCAGAATATTTCTCTCAACAATAGATTATTGTAATGGGCTTGTCTGATATGCTTGCAATAATGTGTTAAAACCAGGTTCATTGGAACAATTAAAAAAAAATCACCATCATTATAGTTACAGGTTTTGATTTTAAAGTAAAAATCTGGGCTGCCAATATTTTAAAGAAAGAAGAAAAAAATCAGGACTTGCAAGGAAAATAGCCTAGTATGCAACTCTTTCTCCTGGCTGTTAGGAAAGCACCCGAGGCACAGAGAGCAGGCGCTGCAGATGCACAAACACACACAAGTGCCATCTTGTCCAGCTTCTCTATTATGCAGATGTTGGTTGCAGACCAAGTCCTCTCCTGCCCCTGCATGCCAATCTGGTCCAGAACAGTGCTGGTTTCTCTTAAGTTTCTCGTAGAAAATATTTTGCCCTGAAACTGCCCTTGAAGCCTAAAACACTAATTGAACCTGAACATTTTAATTGAACCTCATTACTTGAACCATGTGAGGGAGGCAGAAGTCCCTTGGGTCTGAAATAGGGCGAGAGGAGACTTAACTCTCAGTTACAGTTTGTCTCATGGTGCCAAAATACACTGCCTCTGGGAACCCAGTTACTTGTGGCAACTTTGATTTTGTGCTTCCACTGTTCCTCATTTACTTCATGTATTTTGTACCTCACTTACCTGGGTCCTCTCACCTTGATGCAGAGGAAGAGGTAGGAATTTGATGGAAATCATGGGGAGAGTGGCCTGAATTCAGGGAATCACCACTAAATCGTCACTTACAGCCACAACCATTGCTGCTCATTATTTAGGCTCTTGGTTCTTCCCTATTCTGTAGAACATAGAGGGTCAGATGTATGGGGTTTTTGTGTGTAAAAGTGCTAGAATCCAGCAGTACTTTGTGTGGATTGTGACATGCATCCTGCATCTCCACAGAACCAAAATCAGATACCACTTCAAATAGCTCAATCTTTTTTTTTTTTTTGGGTGCTGGGGATTGAACCCAGGGCCTTGTGCTTACAAGGCAAGCACTCTACCAACTGAGCTATCTCCCCAGCCCCCAAATAGCTCAATTTTATAGTTATTAGTTTATCTTTACTTATTGGTTGAAATTGCTCTTAGCATAACAGAGCATTATGGATCTGAAAATGAAAATGAAAAAAATTCATCTGAAAATTTTTTTTTTTTTGTACAGGGTATTGAGCCCAGGGGCCTTCTACAATTGAACTCATTATTTTAATTTTTATTTTGAGATAGGGTCTCTCTAAGTTTCCCAGGCTGGTCTTGAACTGTGATGTTCCTACTTCAGACTCCTGAGTAGCTGGGATTATCGACATGTGCTATTGCACCTGGCTAGGATCACTATTTATCAGAATAGAAATGACCCGGTAATATACTTGCTTATATACCATCTTTGCAGGTACTAGCAGAACAGAATACATGCTCAGTTTTGGAAGACATTTTCCTAGAAAACATAATAATTCCTTGGAGCTGTATAAACATTTTTCAACATATGTATTTTTGACATTTTAATGATTCATTATTCCATTATTCATTCCACAAAAATTCAAGTAGCACCTACTATATGCATTCTGCCAGACTTGGGGGAGATAAAACTTACAGAGCTTGGTCTCCTTTGATTGTAATAACAGTTCCATTAGCAATATTCTCTACAATTATTTACAGGTGTGAACCATAGACAGTGCAAGCCAAACATATGAACAAAGTTTAAATGTTGTAATCAACTGTAACACCAACAGGTTCATCTAGTTCATTAAATTCTATTAATCTATTAATACACCTAGTATCAATCAGGTACTAGGGGTACACAGATTATTGACACACTGATATTTGCTTCAAAAAATTACCAGGAGAGGTATACATAAACAGATAACTGTGATACAGTGTGGCAGCAGGTCTGATATATGGTTTGGTAACCTACACAGTAGTTATTCTCACCCCCTTTTTCTGGTTTCCAGAACTCTCTTTCCATTATAAAAGTGAAAATGTTTTCCCAACCTCCCTTATAACCAGGATAGGGGCAGGTTAGCAAATCCCAGTCTGTAAGTCTACTGGAAGGATTCCAGGAATGATTTTTCACCTGTAAAGAGTGATTCCCAGAGTGGATCTCCTACACCACAATCTTCTGCTATGATTAGAATTGTCTACCCCCCAAATTCATATGTTCAAGTCCTAACTAATGTGACTATTTGGAGATAGGATGTCTAAAGAGGTTATTAGGTTAAAATGAAGTCTTAAGGGTAGTCCCTAATCCAATATGATTGGTGTTTTCATAAAAAGAGGCTATTTACCCCAGCATGGTGACACATGTCTATAATCCCAGTGACTTTGGAGACTGAGGCAGGAGGACTGCAAGTTGGAGGCCAGCCAATGACTGAGGCTATTTAGCAAGGTCCTAAGCAACTTAGCAAGACTCAAATAAAGCAACTTAGCAAGTCTCAAAATAAAAAAATAAGAAGGGTGGGGATGTAGTTTAGTGGTAGAGTACCCCTGGGTTCAATTCCCAGTACCACACACACAAAACAACAAAAAGAAGAAGAAAAGGACATTTAGATACAGCACATGCAGAGGAAAGAAGATGTGAAGACATAGGGAGACATAGGGGAGACATAGGGAGAGGATGGTCATTTGTATGTCAAAGAGAGATGCCTCAGAACCAACACTGCAAACACCTTGATATTAAACTTCTAACCTCCAGAATTGTGAGAAAATAAACTTCCTATTGCTTAAGTAACCCAGTCTTCAGTACTTAGCAAGCTTAGCCTATCTTTAGTCTACCTTCCCTGGTTTTGAATGTTGTCATATGAGTTTGGAGCTGCTACAGCCATCTAGCAGAAGGGCCAAGAAAATCCTGGCAAGGCTAACTTAGAACCCTGACATCACTAAGCCAACCCTGGAACCATTTACCTCTAGACTTCTTGTGAAGGGACAATAAACCCTTATTGTTTCAGCTGCTTTAGGTGTGGGAGTTCTGTTACAACCACAGACATCTTAATTGATACATGCAAGGACAGAGGCATTGTGAGACCACAGAGGCACCAAGAAGAGGTGACAAGATGACAACTAAGCTTGGGTCTTTAAAGAGGTGCAGAAATTAATCAAAGGACTGAACAAAGGGTGTTTCAGGCAGAGAGAATAATAAGAGCAGGCGCTTCAGATATGTGGGAGAAACTTAGTAGTTAAAAGGCTTTGGCATTGTAGGAATCCAAGCATGGAGCCTGAAGTGTCAAGACACAAGAGAGTACGGGGTGGCAGGAGCTGGATGGTGGAGTGAGGTTCTTTTTTTTTTTTTTATGGTGACAGGTATTGAACCCAGAGCTGCTTAACCACTGAGCCATATCCCCAGCCCTTTTATTTTTTTGAGACAAGGTCTCACTGTTAGGGCGGCCTGAGGTGGCTGGTTGGGGGCAGGGCAAAAAGAACAACCAATTAGATGCCAACAGATAAAACCTAGTGGCGTCTTACAACCACCCCCGCAATCAATGGAGTCCCCAGCCAATCCCAGAGGGCACAAGTCCCTGCAGGATCTTCAGTCAACTCCAGGAGGACACTAAACCCTCAAGCCTTTCCCCACCTATCCTGGACTACAAAAATGCGACTTCCCCAGCCCTTAACCTTGGTGGACCGGTGAATCTTGCTCAAGAGCTGATCCCAATAAAGCTTTGTTTAGTTGCTTTTGGTCTGATCCCTTTTTGGCCAGCATCCAATCTTACACTCACTAAGTTGCTGAGGGCCTCACTAAGTTGCTGAGGCTGGCCTCCAACTTGTGATCCTCCTGCCTTAGCCTCCCTGGTTGCTGGGATTACAGACATGTACCACCATGCCAAGCTAGAGTGAGGACTTGATTGCTGCAAAGGAACTGTGACTTTTTTACTTGTTGACTTGGTTAGAATAATCTGAGTGGAGGATAAATTTATGGGATCAAAACGAGGTAGAAATCCCAATTAGGAATTTTATGAGCATTTAGGAGGGGGGGAGAGGAGAGAGAGAGAGAAAAGAACAGAATTAAGGTAGTAAAATAAAGATGGAGAGGAATGACGGATGCCAGAAAATTCAAGAGGAACACTTGGATGGTGCTGTACATCAGCATTACTGTCCCATGTTGCAATTAGGCATAAAAAGAAAATGTTTGTAATTTATAAATTAGCTTATACCAGAAAGCTGAACTTTATCCTGAAACCAAACTTTGTCTATTTTTACATTTTTCATGAAAAAAAAATTTTAAAATACTACCTACTTCCCTGTTTTCTTCAACAGAGTTTACTATACACAAACTAACCTTTTCTTGATGACTCACGGTCACCATTATGAGATAGGGAGATGTCACGTTATAGAGGAAAGGGCCAAGTCATGGTATGCAGGAAAGTGTCCTGTGTTGGATGGCAAAGGTCAGGTTTATTCCCAGCTCCATCACTCACTAATCTGTATGGTCATGGAAAAGTCACGAAGCCTCTCTGAGTATTTGTTTTCTCCTTGGCTGCCCATTTCCCAGGCTTCCTGTGGAGGTGTAATGATGTAATGTGCGTGTGAGGGTTTGGTAAAGCATTAGGTAGCAGACAATAAAGCATTATAATCCTTTTTTTAAAGTCAAGTGGCATACAACACTACCTGCATACCTTTGAGTCATATTATCCTTGCTGCTAGGTTTTTGGCTGTCCCTCTGTCCCCAAGTGCTTCCCTCTCTTGGAGGACTTTCACCTACACCCCATCTTGCTCTTTGAGGGCCATGGACTGGGAAGCCAGAGGTCAAAATTCTTAAATATTTTGTCCAGTGTAACCCATTAAGGCTCCTTGTGGAAGCCAAAGGACCTGGCTTTGGTTCAATTCGTGTCAGCTATTTTTGGTGTTTAAAGGCCATTTTCACTTCCAGATTTGGTGCTGCATTCCACAGAATTGAGGTTGCTAGAGTCTAACTTCCAGTTAAATGAGGTGTCACTACGGTGCTATTATGCTGTCATACAAGCTGTTCAGTGTTCATGCTTCCTGCTTAGTTCTGTTTTTTATCTCTCTGTAACCAGTCTTCAGTGATATCATATGCTGATTGATCCTCACTGTCAACCCTGTGACATAAATGAAGACAGAAACCTTGCCTGTAACTTTTCAACAGAGGAGATTTCTTGCATTCCCTTCTAAGGATTTATGGTCCCTGAATTTCCTCCTCCTCTTGCCTACTCTCTAAAGGGGCCCTTAACAGCATGTTGAGGGACTTCCCGTTCCCTACACAGACTATGGGATCCTAGACCCAGGCATAAGATTAAGAGTAACCCATTTAAGTAGTAGAAAATTCTGTGAGTTGTATAGCATAGGGCATAGGGCCTTTGAGTTGGACCACTTGAGCTTGGGTGTGTTGTTTAATTCCCCTGAGCCTCTGTTTCCTCATCTGTAAGATAAGAATATTTCCTTGTAAGGGGTCAATGTAGTAATACATATAAGGCACTTAGCACAGACCCTTGTACAAAGTAAGTGATTAAGTGACCATTAAATGGAAGGTGACCTTGTTGTTAGAGAAGCCAGTCCTGGGAGATAATAAGGTTAAAGGGAGAAGGGTCTGAGTCCCTCAGGACCAGAGAAGACAGGAATCGTTAGAAGGGTAATAGAGAATGCTAGAAGAGGGTTAGGTATTGGGTAGAGTGGGTTCAAGACCACAGGTTGTATTTTGAATTATCCAGTGAAAGCTACTCCTGTGATCTAACCAAGCCAAGCTGGGTTTAGGGTATAGAGTAGGGAGATCTGGGGGGATGAGGTGTTTAATACCTTCAGGAAGCTCAGCTAAGTCTGAAACTTCAGTCTTCATATTGAGAAGCTCTTCCTAGATTTCTTCATTTGAGGGATTCCTCTTCCTGTCTCAAACATATCTCCTTTTGAGTCCCCATCAGGTTACCCTGTGTGATAGATCAATGAAGGCATGAATTCTTTGATATGGTTCCCTTCAGATGTGGGATCTCCTACTCAATTTGAATTTGGCTAGCCTTTGGTTGCTTTGACCAAGAGAGTCCAGCAGAAGGGACACTGTGAGGCCTGGACCCAGATTTAAGAGGTTTTGCGGCTTCCACCTTGCTTTCTTATAACTCTGAGCTGACATCTAAGAAATCCAGTTCCCTACTAGGCAAAGCACATGCAAAGACCCTGAGACTGCATGGGAAGGGAAAGGTACAAAGCTGAGTTCAAGTTCAGGCTTTCTGCTGATTCAGGCAAGGTGCAAACCTTTGTGAATAAAGTCATCTCAGGCTGTCCAGTCAGCTGAGCCACCAGCCAAAGCTCCAGTCACTGCTGCGTGGAGCAGTAGAATCATCTAACTGAGCCCAATCAGATCTCCTAGCTTTTTTCTCTTCTGCTCATCCTCTCCTTCTTTCCCTCTCCTTCCCCCTTCTTCTCCTTTGCCTCCTCATCCTTTTTTTTTCTTCAGTGCTGGGGATTAAACCCAGAACCTTGCATATACTAGGCCAGTGCTCTGCCACTGAGCTACATTGCTCTTCCAATCCCAATTCTTGACTTATAAAATCGTGATTTATAACAAACTCTTGTTTTAGGCAGCAACATTTTGGGGTGTCTCATAAAGCAATAGGTAACAGAACAAAATAAAGACAAAATAAGGTTTAATTACAGTAATTTTGGATAAACACAAGAGAGCTTCAGGGACAAAGAGGGCTCCTCATAATCTCTAACAAAATACTCTCAGGTCAGGCTCTGTGGTGCACACCTGTAATCCCAGCAACTCGAGGCTGAGGCAGGAGGATCTGGAGTTTGAAACCAGCCTCAGCAACTTAGTGAGGTCCTAAGCAACTCAATGAGACCCTGTCTCTAAATAACATATAAAAAAGGGCTAGGGATGTGACTCAGTGGTTAAGCGTCCACTGGGTTCAATCCCTGGTACCAAAATGAACAAAATCCTAAGCAAACCCCCCCCCCTCAAAAAAAAGCCCTCTCAGACATGGTTATTAGAATAAGGAATATAGTCAGTTGCTTCATTGCTACTGATTAAAGGCCCAAAGTTCAACTGACCTGGGAAAGGCAATTCATTGACCAAAACTCACCTAATTCCTGCCAGAGTAGACTCTATATTCAAATTAATTTATGTTTATATGAAAAAAAATGTGGGGAAATATTTGGGAAGGGAGATCCTACCCTCTTCTGCTGAATATTGGAAGAGGGTGGAAGGGACCTGGGTTGAAAGACCCGGAAAGAGGACTACAAAATATTTTCCAGAACTTGACAGTTTTGTTTAGAGCCAGCTCCATATTCCTTAATCATATGTAGAAAAATAATAAGCTCTGCCCAACGTAGCTTAGTGGGGCAGTCATATACCCAACCTGGGATGCACTGACACTATCTCCAGTGCTCAGAACCCAAATCAGGGAAACTGAGTCATGGAGAAGTTCCTTGCTCAGATCACCTACCATGTCAGCAGGGGTCTGGAATTCAGATGCGAACTTTCCTGGCTCTTTTTCTAAGGCAAAGTTGTTTCCTTCACCCATGGTGCATAGCATGGAGCACATTTCAGTAATAATTATCTTGTAATTCTCTTGAACCCTAATTTCTGAAGTTTCCCCCGCCTTTTCTGAGTGGTTACTAGCCATCACTCCAACAGGGTGAGAAGGGGCAGGCATGTTCTTTCACAAAGATGGAAATGAGCTCAGAGAAGTGCGTTTGCAAAGGCTCACAGCTGAGAAAGAGGTATTTTGATGTACTGGAGAGAATTTCAAAAGGGTCAGGTGTCTGACCTCAGGCATTTACATTCAAGATAGGGATACGGCATCTGCTTCCTCTAAGTGGGTGGGGGAAGTCAGGAAGCCATGACTAAGCAAATTCCGAGCATTTACAATATAAGGCTGCTTCAGAACCAAGGAGAGGTGGAATAGAGAAGGCTCTGGTCAAAAAGGCCTCCTAGTTAGGGGAGGTGATAGGCATGAGCCAGGAAAGAGAAGTGAAAGCAAACATTCTAGGAGGAAATGTTTTGTGAAAAGTTTCAGAAGCAGAGACAAGCAATGTTCATGTTTAAGACATGATAAGAAACTTGCCTGAGATAGAGCACAGTCTCTCCCTGAAGAGGCAGGGGAGGTGTGGTTAGGACCGTGGAGCGAAAGACAGGGTAATTAATAATGGAGGGAGACGGCACTCTTAGGGTGTTTCCCTCTCTGAATCTCTGGACTTTCCCCTTCCTGTGGACGGACTTGTCCTCTGGTCTCTGGCATCTCCCAGTTCCATCTACATTTATAACTCTCATCTGTACGTCTTGCCTCAGCAATAATCACAATTACCAGTATTTGTTGAGTGCTTACAATGTGCCAAACACTGCATGAAACTTTTTTTTTTTTGGTACTGGGGTTGAACTCAGGGGCACTCAACCACTGAGCCACATCCTCAGCCCTTGTTTATATTTTATGTAGAGACAGGGTCTTGCTGAGTTGCTTTAGGGCCTTGCTAATTTGCTGAGGCTGGCTTTAAATTCGTGATCCTCCTGCCTCAGCCTCTGGAGCCACTGGGATTCAGGCACTTGTGACTGCACCAGGTTGTGGGGAAACTCTTTACGTATGTTTTCTGTTTTGATGCCCACTGGAAACACTAAGACAGAGTCTATACTTTAGAGATGAGAGAACTGCGAAACTGTGAGACAGCTGGGAGTGTGTTAAGAGAGATTTGATAACTTGCTCCATGAGTCCCTTATCACTCACCAATGGTACAGCCAGGAAGGAGCCCAGACTATTGGATACCAGGCTACCTTTTCACCCTCTTCTGTAGGGGATTTGGGATTGTGGAAAGGATTATATGCAGGACCGGCTACATAATTTGTGGAGCCCAGTGCAAAATGAAAACATGGGTCCTTTGCTCAGAAACTGTTAAGAGTTTCCATATGGTGACAGCCAAGTGTGAGATCTGAGTGCACAAATATATGGGTTGCTGGCCCAAGAACTGGGCCTGATTGTGTGGGCCATCGCAGACACACAGGAAGTTCAGACACACTAGGCTTAAGTCCTGCCAGCAGCCCCTGGGTGCCATGCCTGACCCTCTCCTCCCTGTCAGTAGATCCCTCAGCATTCTCATTGAGAGAGGATGAGAAGGGGTGGGGGTAAAGCCACGGAGTTGACTGTGTCAGTGTGGAAGGGACAGTAAAGCTGGTCGATCTGTCCCTGAAGATCCAGCTCCCAGAAGCCCAGGCAAGAACTGCCTTCAGATGAAGTTTATACTGTATTCAGAGTAACATATTGTACAGATATGCATTCGTGTGATAAGATATGAACAAGCATTAATAACCTGGGACTTCCTGGCTCACCAAAGCTCTTTACATCTCTATTCAATTAATGATGTGCTGGAGAGAATTTCAAAGGGGTTAGGTGTCTGTATGCTAGCAATCTGCTAAAGGATGGGGGGAGGGGGCAGAATAAGCAAAGGGAAAGTCAAGATTCTTACCCTTGAGGAATTTTGCACCCTGGATGGGGGAATAAAATATTTCTGAATATTAAATCATTAGAAGACAAAGCCCCAAATCATACATGATTTTTTTTTGCCAATTAAATATGATCAAGTGTTAAAATAGATGTTATCAATGTTACTTGCTAAGTGCTGTCAGCAGAAGCAGCCAGAGTTGATTGGAGTTAGCACACAGGGCTTTGCAAGAAGTGGCACTTTAGTGGGGCACTGAATGGTGGGTAGGAATTGGGAAAGGGGAGGGGGCAATTCAGAGGTGGTGAGCAGGGTGGTTGGGGATTTTAACAAAGCAAGGAGGGAGAACAAGCATGGTATTGTGTGAGCCTGGGAGGTGACCAGAAAGCCCGAGCCGAGCCGAGCCGTGGGAGGCAGAAGAGAGAACTCTGGTGTCAGACAGAATCAGGTTTAAGTCTGGCTCTGCGGGGAACTAGCTGCCTGACCTTGGGCTTGACTGAACCTTTCAGAGCTTCCATTTCAAGCTAATATAGTAGTAACTATCATTCAGAGTTGTCCTAAGGCTTAAATGCAAGTAAAGTAATATTAACATAGAGGGTCTAGCAGATAGTACTAAAAAAAGTTTGCTGTTGTTACATTATTTTGAAGATAAAGTTGCCTGAGTGAGTAGGATCAAGTTATGAAAGACAGTCTTACGTCAAATCCTGGCTTCAAACCTTATTCAATATGCTTAACCTCCCCAAGCCTCAGTTTCTTCATCTGAAATTGGGCTGAGGATGTCACCTCCCTTATAGGGGGTTTGCAAGGATTAAATTATATAGTACATATAAAGCACTTAGGACAGGGCTTGGTACATAATAAGAGCTAATAAATGTTAGCTATTATTACAGCTAATCTTCCCAAACCCTGCAAGGGTTTTTATCATTCTTGTCTTCTTGTTGAGGAAACAAAGGCTCATGGGTTGAGGAACTTGTCTGAAGCCACCCAGCAGGTAACCAAGAGCCAGAGTTTCATTCCTTCCGTGAAGGAAACAGCCCAGCCGGCCTTTCTCAGCCCCCAAGCAGAAGTCTATCCCTCTGGTTTGCAAAGTCCTGTGTGCTTCCAGTACAATACTTATTACAGTCTGACTTATGCTGTGGTGGCTCCCTCAGGGCAAGGCTGGTGACTTACTCATCCTGTGTTAACCAGCACCTGACATCGGGTAGCCCCTAGAAGGTGCTCGGGAATGTTCGGTGACTTGTAACGTGATGGGGTCAGAGACAACTAAGGAGGGCTTACTGTGAGCCTGTATCTGGGGTATCACAGATGTCTCTGAGGTCTCAAGTCTGGGTGCCCAGGAGAATGGTGGAAGGGTGGGCAGAGAACAGGAAGCTGGGAGAGGCTGGGGTTTGAGAAGACAGTGGGGGAAGGGAGGATGTGAAGATCAGGTTCAGACAGGCTTCAATGCATATGGGGCCATTTAATTAGAATTCCATGCTGTGAACAGGGCCCGGGATATAACTCACTGTTAGAGTCATGCACAGGGTTCTGGGTTCACTCCCCTGCACTGGAAAACAAAACAAAACAAAAATCTGCACTATGAAAATCCATCTGGCTGGACACGTTGGTGTACACCTGTAATCTCAGCGATCAGGGAGGATCACCGGTTCAAAACCAGCCTCAGCAACTAAGTGAGGTCCTAAGCAACTCAGTGAGACCCTGTCTCAAAATAAAAAGGACTAGGGATGTGGCTCAGTGGTTAAGAACCCTTGGTACCAAAAAAAAAAAAAAAAAAAAAAAAAAGGAGAAAAAGAAAGAAAATTCATCTGGCAGTGTCCACCCCTCAGTCCTCTCCCTTTCCCAATGAACTTACTGTGACCTGACATTGAGGTCCCTGCCCTGGTCTAGCTCCTAATGGGAGAGCCCTGGGACACACCCAGAAACCACAGTGCTTAGAATATTTGCACAGGCCATGAGAGATGGAGGAGAGGATGAGGAGACCTGGAGTGGGTGACGTGGGGAGGGGTCAGGCTGGGGAGTTTCTTGGAGGAGGAGGAGGAGGGCCATGTCAACACCTAGCTTTGGTCAGGAGGGAGCAGTTATCTGCAAAGGAGGGAAGAGAATGGGGCAGGGGCTGCGTACTGCAGGAAGACGAGGCTTGCTGTCCTTGCCCAGGATTCTGGGCACCCAGCAATAATCTGCGGGAGTGGGGAGCGCGGGAGGAAGAGCCGATCACAGCTGTTGTGAGGGACCAGAATGAGATCTCTAGGGCAACGAGGACAAGAATAACCATTCTAATGCCCAGCACCGTTCAGTAGCTCAGCTGCCTTCCTCTCTGCCTGCGGGGGCTTTGCTTTCTGCCATGTGGACGCCCCCCACTCCCCTCCTCATTCCTCCATTCCCCAGCAGGCAGTGGGGAGGAGAGGACCACCCCCTCCCTGAGTGAGAGGAGAGTGGGCTTGGCCACCTGTCTCCTCCCTGGCCTCAGCCCCATCACGACTCTTCCTGGGTAGGCAGGGCCCCCACTCTGCTCCTGCCAGACACCTCAGCACCCCTCCTGTCTTCTGCCCACCTCCCTCCCTCCACTCCCACCCCAACATGGCTCCCCTGAGCTGATCGACAGTGCTGAAACCCTGACATTCAGAAAGAAGTGAAGGGATGAACAAGACCACCTTTCTATCTTCCTCTTGGACCTCCCTGCCCTGTCCCCTGGGATCCTCTCAGACCCTCCCACACCTCTCAGTGACTCCTCCCAGGATACCACAGGTCCAACCCTTCCTCTGAAAGCCCCTTAGCTCTGCCCTCCATCCTTAGTCCCCACTGACTTCAGGAGGGCACAGCTGCATTCCCTGCCCTGGCCTGGGCTGCCTTAAGTCCCTGGGGGCAGGGGCAGTTCAGCTTCTGGGATTTCCCCAGTCTTCAGCCAGCAGGAAGTCTGACTTGGAGAGGGGAAACCTTATTCTTGGCCACTGTCCAGCTGCTAAAGTAAGACCAAAGTTCAGAGGAGGAGCCTGTTTCCCTGGTCAGCTGGGGACTCCCGCTGCCCTTGCTTCATCAGGATTTGGAGGTTTGAATCTCTGAGCCTGGAGAGCAAGGTCAAGTTCAGGGGAATAAGGGGAGAAGCGTGGGGGCTAGAGGGCAGTGGGGGTGAGAGACACTAGGCTGCTACCCCTGCCTGCATCACCAGCCTGGCTTTTGCTGTCCCTGAGCTCCTGAACTGTCTCTGCCCTCCTGAGCTTGTGTGCTAGGAGGGTGTGGGTTGGGCACATAGTGTCTGCATCCTGGGGGCTGATAAGGGGACTGCAGCCGCCCAGCCCTCCCCGCCTCACAGGATCCCCAACTGTGACCCTAGAGGAGAGCAGCTTGTGGGCACAGTCCACACAAGGTCACATTCTGAGATATCAGACAGGAAGGAGGGCACCCAGAGGCTGGTACTTTCCCCTGGTGCCTCAGCTTCCCCTTCGCGGGGTTTTGTTGCTATTGCAAGGGATAAACCCTGTGAAAAGGCTGGGAAGAACAGACTCCTTTTCCAAGGCTCCATTTCTGGGAGATAAAGTCCTCCCAGTCAACACCAGCTCCTCTCTCTCTTTTGAGTCTCTCCTCTGCTCTTACCCGAGTTGCCCAGTTCCCCGGCTCCAAATGAGCCCCTGGGGACCCTCAGCAGTAAACACAACAGAGAAAGAGCAAAAGTCAGCCCTGGGGAGGACAGGGCAGACAACACTGGTGACTGTGCACATTCTACACCAGCCCCACCTGGCCTGGCTATCCTTTCCCCTCACTCTCCCTCCCCTGTCCCTCAAAACAGGCTGGGGACCCTTTTTTCAGGGTTTTTCTTGGGGACTTGGCTCTCCTGTCCCTACTAATCCATGGGAGAGGGAAAGAGAAACTGAGGTAAAGGGAGTGAGTATGGGTGAGATGGAGAAACTGAGTTAGCTGGGGTTAGGATGAGAGACGGGTGAAGGGGACGTCTCCAGTGCCAGAAGCATGAAGCATCTGGGATGGAAGAAGGTGCGTGGGCCACCATCGCCCCCTGGTGGGTTGTAGTGCAGCAGCAGCCATAGGAACTGGTCCTTGGCCCTGCTGTTATGGTCGTGCTGCCCACCTCTCTTGGACACTCCATGGTGGTGATGGTGGTGGAGGAGGAGAAGGAGAAGGGGGTGAAATGGCGGAGGTAATGGCGTTTGTGGAGGTAGTGGTGGAGGTGATAGTGATGGACATGGGAGTGGAGTCCTGAGGAGGAAAAAGAGCACAGTCCTACCCTGAGTCCTGAAAGGTCCTCTCTAGCATAAGTGGCATCGAGAAGGACTGTCCAGGATGCAAGCTTTATTCTAGCATCCCTTGGTGAAGTGCCCCTACCCTTCCCACCTAGTTTGCTTGTCTGTCCAGCAGGTGGTGGATTATCGCACTCTCTCCAAAGCCTCTCCTGGCTCTGACATCTGAGCTTCTAGATCAGGATGGAGATGGTCTGGCTCCCATTTCCTCTCTGATCTCAGAATTTCCTTCCCTCTTTCTGTGCTCACTCTGCTCCAGCCACACTGGCCTGTGTTCCTGGAACACACATGGCATATCCCAACTGAGGGCCATCACCTGGGCTGGTACCTTTGCCTGAAAAGCCATTCCCAAGACATCACTCACCTCCTTCCCTCTTTTCTGCGAGGTTTCATTCTTGATGGAGCCTGTTGTAAAACTGGAGCCCTATGCCCTGGGTCCTGATTTTCTCCTCCCGCTCCCCTCCCTTGTCACCTTTAATATGCCATACCATTCCTTCTTTGCTATGTTGACTCTAATGTGCCTTTCTCCATCTGATAGAATGAAGAGGGCAGGGGCTTCCTTTGTGGGTGTGTCCAGGCACCTGGAATAGTGGCTGGCATCTAGTAGGAGTTCATTAACTATTTAGGGACGATTGATCAGAGTCTGGGCTGGGGTCAAACAGGTTCACCCTAGTAGCTCATATTTACTGTGGAGATGTGGCTGAGCCTTTGTGACTGACATAGGGCTTCATTGAGAGTGGCATTTCTTCAGATGACCTATCATAGGTGGGCAGATGCAAGGAAGTTGAGGGCACATAAAGCAGTCGTAGCTTAGCTTTTGTCACTCACTCTATTATCAAACACCTAATCAGAACCTACTTCAGAAACTCTTGGCATGATTCAAGGAATATCAATTCTGAGACATACTTCTTGAAAAAAGGAGGACGGGGGAAAGTTTGGCTACATCTGGGAAATGCTCCCGACCAGATTCCCTCTGAGCTATTCCGAGTCCCTCAGCCAGCAGGAACACCAGCTTGAATTCTGCGCTCTGGTATTTCACAACCCATGACCATGAGACTCCATGCCCCTTCTCCCTTTTTACCCAAGAGCTGCACTGAGGTCCTGCTAAATTAGTGTTCTGAATCAGCACAGATCTGGGAAACGCCGACTTTGAAGATAAGGCTTACCTCCTGGTTGTCCAAGACCTCTGTGGTCCCCTGCAGTCCCTGCGGGCTAGTGTCAGACCTGCCTGTGTTTCATCGTCCCATGCAATTCCCGTCTGCTCACGTTTCCTTCAGCTCCCCCCCTCGCCCCGCTTCTCCTAACCTCCCTCCTGCTCCAGCTGAAGTGCCCCTTCCCCAGCCCAGCCTGTGTGCCCTGTCTGCACGTCACTGTGCTTCCTGTACTCACCCTGTGTCTGCAGCAGCCGGGACCAGCTCCCCACAGCAGGGCTGAGGTCGGCTCACTGCCTATCCAGGGCCGGCCCTTCCTGCTGCTGCAGCACACGCGGGCCGGTGAATGGAGGCCGGCAGAGAAGACTGGCACAGCTCTGGGGCTGCAGAGAGGGAAGGGACGCTAGCTGGTCAAATCGTGGTTTCCTGAAGGGGCACCTGGCTGCTTCCTTCTCTTACCCCTGGCCCTCCTTGGGTTTGTTTGGATTTTGTTTTGTGGTTTTTTTTTTTTGTTTTTGTTTTGTTTGCTTTTTGGTACTGAGGATTGAACCCAGGGGCACTTAACTGCTGAGCCACATCCCCAGCCCTTTTTATATTTTATTTACAGATAGGGTCTCACTAAGTTGCTTAGAGCCTTACTAAGTTGCTGAGGCTGACCTCCAACTTGCTATCCTCCTGCCTCAGCCTCCCTGGTCACTTACTACACCCAGCCCTCCTCGGTATCTTTAAAATCTTCTTTTCCATGGCTCTTTCTGCTCCCTGAAAACACTGAGGAGGCACCCTATTGACATGACTGGGTTTCCCCAGTGGATATTCAATATGTCTAGATAATAAACAGAATAGAAACTACAACCAACTAACAAACATTTGGGGAACTATTCTAACTTACTAGTAGTTATTGAAATGCAAATTAAACAGTACTTATAATGTGTATCAAGAACTGTAAAAATATTATATGCTTAAATCTATGAATAAATCTTAAGGACAAAAATAAAAATCTTGGAAACACATTCAAAAATTATCCACAGTATTTTTGCAGGACTTTTTTTTTATTGTGAAAAAGAGCACATAGTAAAGTACATAAAAATGGATGTACAGATTAATAAATTTTTTTGTGTTGGTGCTGGGGATCAAACCCAGAGACTTATGCACATTAGGCCAGTACACTACCACTGAGCTACATCCCCACTCCAGCTTCATGAAATATTATAAAGCAAACCCAGTCATCCAAAATCACCACAGTGTCATAAAACAGAACACTTCCATCTCCCCAGGACTCTGTGTGTCCCTAGCAAATAAGAGCCTCCCTACCCCACGGAGATAACATTTCCTCGCTTTTTCCAGTTTGACCCCTCAGCATGCATCCGTGAGCACGAAGGCTTAGGTTTTTCTGAGTCTGGGATTCACACATGTGTGATCACAGATTTGGGTGTGTTTTATTTTATTGTGTTTTGTGGTGCTGGGCATTGAACCCAGGGCCTTGAGCTTGCTGGGCACATGTTCTACCACTGAGCTGCAGCCCTAGTCCCAGATTTGTGTTCCTGTTTCTGGCTTTTTTTTTTTTTTTTAGTTGTTGATGGACCTTTATGTTATTTAGATGTGGTGCTGAGAATCAAACCCAGAGCCTCACACGTGCTAGGCTCTTCCACGGAGCCCCAGCCCCAGCCCCTGTCTCTGGTTCTTTCATTCGACATCACAGCAGCCTTTCCCAAGGGTGCCGGCACAGGTGCTTCCCTGTGGCTGAGGTAGTTGGGGGTAGAGTGGCTGAGTCACAGGGATCACATAAGACGCCCAGCATAAGCCCTGGCACTGGGCACAGCCCCAGGTGGGACCGGTCAGGTTTCATTCTTCCCCTCCCTGTGGATGTGGACCCGGCTGCACTCCTGGAGCAGGACTCTCCGCGCTCCCTTCCCAGCGCCGACCAGCTGCCCTCCCTGCTCCAGTGCTTCTTGCCACCAGCATGGACGAGGGATTCTCCATGTCCTGGGCCACTGAGGACAGAGTGCAGGCTCCGAGTTTCATCCTCTCTCCTGTCCACATGGCTGGCCCTGCTCCTGTGAGGGCTCCTTGGAGTTTTCTTCCAAGAACTGAAAAGCTGTCCCAGGCTGAGCCCCTCTACCGCGCCCCCAGCCTTCAAGGAGTCCTCACCGCAAAGACAATGCGCACTCATTAGGTGTATCTCAATCTGTAGTAAACACTCAGACTTTTGTGGGCGTTTTTTCAGAGAAGTTGGGGTGAGAGAACGGAATCTGGAAAGTGGAGCCCAGGTGAGAGGTCCAGGGCCAGGAGGTGCTGGGGGAGGGGCTGGGAAGCTGCCTGGTAGGGGCAAGGGAGAGGTGGACAGGGGGGGCCTGGAGAAACAGCCTGGGCGACTTAATCCCCTCTTCTGTCCCTGCAAAAATCACCTTTGTGTCCCCAGTCCTCAGTTCCACTGTTTTGCACCATTTTGGAAGGTGGGTCTTTTGGGATGGTAATCATTGTGACCCAGGTCACAATATGTTCTAAACATTCATATGGGATTGGGAGCAGGCTTTAGTAGGGAAACTTACCAGGAGATTTTGGCAAGAAGAGAAGAGGATTGTGACCAAGTCCTCTCATCACCCCACGGACAGGCAGGGCTGGGCTTGTGTGATTTACTGGACACACAGAGTGGACTGCGGGAGGACCAGACCCTCATATCAATGGGGACATGTCCAGGGAACCTAGAATGAGCTCCAGAGCCATCTGGGTCCAGTTCTGCTCCTGGCCCCTAGGGAGGCCTGGGAGACGGTGGAGCATGCTCACTGAGTTTTGGATGAGTCTGTGGCCTCAGGTTTGAGAGAAACCCATGGCACATTGGCCAGCAGCCCCTGTCCAGTAATAAGCCTGGACTCGTTTCTTGGTCTGGGCGTGTTGGGACAGGGGTCAGACCAGGTCCTGGGCTGGTGGGAGGAGCCTCCTCTGTAAGGCTCAGGCTGAGCAGAAGTTGGGGCCTCTGTGAGCCGGGTGGCTGGAATACAGAGGAGCAAATGTTCCAAGTGGACAAGAGCCTCTGAGCATGGACTGGAGTGCGGAATCTTTTCAGAAGAGTCAACCCAGGGTCTCGGGCCCTCCATCTGCAGTGACGGCCTGCTGGAGGGATTCCCTGCCCATCCGAGGGGCTGTGGTCCCTCTCGGGAGCTTGTTCTCTAGAGGACATTCGTCTCACTTCACATCCTCCCACCCAAAGGCGTTCAGGGGCCGAATCGTCCCCACAGCCTGCATAAGTGTATTTGGCACCCACCCCCTGAAGCACCTGCGGGAAGCCTCGGCCTCAGGGGTCTGTTTCCTGTGCAGGTCACAGACCCCTCCAGCCTGGCCTGAACCAGAGTGCTCGGGAAGGGAGGGTTGGTCGGGGCTCTTGTTTTCATCACACTGACCTGGCTTGTGACACTGGGCTTCCATTCCATCTTGCGTCCGCTGGCCTTCACTCCAGTCTGTTGGCTGTGATTCTGTGCCCTGAGGCCTGGGCTCTCCTCCCTCTTGCACACCCTCCTCCTAGCTGTGTGTCTGCTCCGGGTGGACGCTGCTGCTTCCATCAGGCCTTGCTGCAAACCCCATCCCCTTAGCACCTGGGATGAGGTCCCTCATCCCTTCCCAGTCCCATCAGCCCTCTGGATGCTGAATCCCACACCTGGAGGGGCTATGGAGGGAGACAGTTGTCCCCTCAACATTCCTGCTTCTTTCCCTCCCCTGTGCTGAGACCCCAACCTTGTGTGACTCCCTGGAGTTGTATGAAGATGGACCTGTGACATCCCAAGTGGGCCTTGGGCTCAGTGACTTCCTCTTTGTCCTCCCCATCAGGCAGTCATGCAAATTTTTTAAAGCAAAATGGAGCTCATATTTGCCATTTTTCTCTTTATCAATTTCAAGGTCATTGTCCTGGCCAGCCTCCCCCCTCTCTCAGGATGCTCAGGTTCAGTGGTGGGCTCAGCCTCCTCCAGTCTGCATTTGCTAGTCTCCATCAGGGGCAGAGGCCTGGCCTCAGGGCTCCCAGCTACATCCCTTCCCTTCACTCCTGGTGGTCTGTGGCTTTGCCTGCCATCTGCAGCTCCCTTGTCTCCTCCTCCAGGACTCCCTCCTGTTTTATTTAGGTTTTTGTGGACCCTCTCCCTATGAAGATGAACGCTTCCTGCAGAGTAGTCCTCACACCATGCTCTTATGGGATTTCTGCTTCTTTCCCACTAGCCCGGGGCTTCTCGAGGACAATGAGTTTGCTGCTGTCTTTGTGCTTCGGAGGTGCTGGCACACCTCATTACAGGTTTGTTCCATGGTGGTGACCTGAGGGTGGACCGCCTCCTGTCAAGGAAATTTCCACCTGCAGTTCGGCCATCAGCCACGAGGTGGCGCCACAGGGGTTTGAGCGAGACTTAGGCAGAGGTTGCAGGTGATTCTGGTGGAGTTGTGGAGTTTCTTCGTTTCTCTCCCAGAGTATCCACAGGGCAGGTAGGAGGTACTGCCAGAGAAACCGGGAGGGGATGGCAGATCGATAGCTGGGACCGAGGTTCAAATGTAAGAATGTGTGATTCAGTGATTGGGAGTGCCTGGTGAGAACTCAGGGATGGTCAAGATGTGGGAGGGGTCAAGGCTTGGTTCCTTAAATTCAAGTCTCTGATTAGGCCCAGTGAGAATTATTTGGGTTGGGATTGGGGATCCTTGAGGATTCATTGTATCTGATCTTAGCTCTTGATTCAGGTAAGAGATTTCTGAACTGAAACTGCTTTAAGGAGAGGAGATGGGGAGCTTCCTCCCAGTCACCCTTGGGATAGACTCTGAGAAATGGAGGGGAGATGGAGACAGGTATTTTCCTGGGACAGGAGGTTCATTCAGGGGGGAACATTCAGCCCTGAAGAGGTTTTTCAGTCCCTGGAAGTGGAGCCTGCTGTGAAGGACTAACAACGGTCAGCTGGGTCTGTTTCTCCTTTCCACCTTCACATCCTTACCCTTCTGAGCTGGTCTACTCTTCTGTAAAGTGGGATGCTCACCCATGCCTCTCAGGTCAGATTAGAAACAGCCTGAACGGATGGACCAGCAGTGCTTTGGAACCTGGAGGTCACTTCCCAACGGATCCTCATCTCCAGCATTCATAGCTGGGCACCTGCCTGCTGGGAATGGAAGCCTGGTTTCCCGTCCCTTCTGTGTGACCTTGGGCAAAGCACCCAGTCTCTTTGTGTCTCCAGTGAGGACATTACTGGCACATGCCTCATCAAACTATTATAAAAATTAAGCGATCCAGGTGTGTGGCACATACTACCTGTAGACTCACCCCTCAGGAGGCTGAGATGGGAGGATTGTTTGAGCCCAGGAGTTTGAGACCAGCCTGGCAACATAGTGAGACCCTGTCTAAAAGAGAGAGAGAGAGAGAGAGAGAGAGAGAGAGAGAGAGACAGGCTGGGTGTGGTGGCACACACCTGTAATCCTAGCAGCTTGGGAGGCTGAGGCAGGAGGACCGCAAGTTCAAAGTCAGCTTCAACAATTTAGAGAGGCCCTAAGTAACTTAGTGAGACCTTGTCTCTAAGTAACATATAAAAAGGGGGCTGGGGATGTGGCTCAGTGGTCAAGCACCCCTGGGTTCATGTCCCGGTAAAAAAAAGAGTAGGGGTGGCAGGGCTGGAGAGAGAAAGAGAAATGAAATAGACTAGGACTCACTGTCTAGTGCAAGCACTTAAATAATGCCCATTTAAACCCTGAAGCTGGGGTTGTGGCTCAGTGGTAGACTCATCTAGTGGTGTGAGGCCCTGGGTTCGATCCTCAGCACCACATAAAAATAAATAAATAAAAATAAAGGCATACACCTACAACTAAAAAAAAATCTACATTTATTAGTTTGATTTCCGAAATAGTCACGACACAAGGAAAACAAAGTGTGCCATGTGCTCTTTGGCTGATGATTCCTGATGACAAAAATCGTGTAAGAGACATATGATTTAAAAATTGGAACACATGTTCATTGCAATACAAAAAATGATTCTTTCCAACCTTGTCTCTCAGTGCCCTTGTCTCTTATTATCTTACAATTGATGCTGACCATCACAAGTTATAAAACCTAGTGCATATCCCTGGTATGATGGGATAAAAATGGCACATAAGCCCGGCACAGTGGCACACGCCTGTCATCCAATGACTCATTGACATTGGGTCAACAATCGTAGCACATATACCCTGATCATAATGTAAGATGATACTCATTGAGAAAACTTTTTTTCCCTGTAAATCTAAAACCGTCCCAGAAAATAAAGTCTATTAGAAATTCTTGAAAGATTTAAGGTGTAAAGTTAAAAAATGCTTCACAACCTGTAATCCCAGTGACTTTGGAAGCTGAGGCAGGAGGATGACAAGTTCAAGGCCAGTCTGGGCAACTTAGTGAGACCCTGTCTCAAAATAAAAAGGGCCGGGATGTGGCTCAGTGGTAAAGTGCCCCTGGGTTCAATCCCTAGTACTGGGGGTGGGGGTGGGGAAAGGGGGTTTCCTAGGATGAGCTATAAAGAAAAAGAAAAAGAACCTGATCCAGAGGTCTGCCAGTGAGATACTGGGCTTCATGGTCTTGGCTTGTCCTGGCTGGGCACAGGCAGTGCTGGAAGGAGCTGGCCTGCAGAATGAACTGTCACACAGTCCCTAGGTATGTTCAGCCTGGGTGGGGCTTAAAGAAACCCAGGGGAGATATTTGCAGAGTGAAAACAACTTCCTTCAGGTCTCCCTTCTTGTCCCCTCACCTCTCCCTCCCTGACCTGGTTAGACCCTCTACCATACTATTTCCTATAAGTGGCAGCCTTTAATATACTAGTTGAAGATTCAGGTTGTCACAATATTTGTCCTGCCTGGATGGAAGCCCCAGGAGGTCACTGATAACAGAGTTATGAAGGAATCCAGTGTCTCCACAGACCAGAAATAGTTTTATCCCTAGGAAAAGTGGCAGATCCCTTTGAAGTGGCCCCTGAGGATGGCCTTCATAGACTGTTTTCATTTCAGAGTTTTCCTCTTGTTCTTCTGGGATATTGGAATATCACAGGGGTGAGTAGGTGGGGATGCCGATCGGCATCATCTCTGTGACCTTGGGAAATTACCTTTGAAACCAGTCTCCCAGAAGGCATAATTATATGTCCTACACAGGGCCATGGGACATGTCCAGCCTCATGGGAAACACCAGCTGACTGGTCTGGAGTTAGCCTTAGGGGACTCTGAAGTTTGCTAGATGGAGGCCTCCCATGTTGTCTAGATTTCACTTGTCCTCATTGATTTCTTCAGGATGGTGACCATAATTTCCAAGTCATTAGAGTCAAGGCTCCTTCCTTTGGCATGATGCCACCAGACAGTGGCCTGGAGGAGTTAGCCTGGAAATTGATTAGCATCACTGAAACACCCTTGGCAACAAATATTCAGATTCCCTAAAAGATAACATGAAAAACTTGTCTCCAGAAACTAAGAAGAGAAGAGCCGCAGCTGGAGTTGGGCTCTTCCTGGAGCCCCAGAGTGTGAGGTTAGCTCGGTGCACAGGAGTTCAGCTATGGCTTGGGGTGTTCCTCGGGGAGCACATGTAAAAGGCTAGTCTTGTTTTGAGATAAAAAAGTGCCACTACAGGACTCTTTCCACCTCTGCTGTGGTACCTGTCCTTCATCGTGACTTTGGTGGACTGGGATCCCGGAAGGACTCACCAGAGTTTCTTCAGATTCTGGGGTCAATGGGACCCATGGCTGCCTCCATACCTATTGTTCTGTCTTGGGACAGCCCCAGTTCTTCATAGAGCATCCTGGTTTCTTTCTGACAGCGCTTCCTCCTCTACAGGCCATTCTAACCCTTCGGGTTGCATAGTTGCCGGGTCAGGGACTGCCTCGGTGTTCAGCCTACAGGGAGACCTCCATCTGGGGAAGCCCTGATGCTGGTCTCGGCTGCACAGGAGTTGGAGGCTCCTGTCAGCTGTGCAACAAGTGCTCTGCATACCAGGTTGAGATGCCGCAAAAGACGGTCTTCTCCAAGCAGTGACATATCCCTCCCCTGGCAGTCAGCAGACTCCCTGCCTTAGCTCTGCAGACTCCCTCATCATCAGACATTGCCTTCCTCATGCAGAATGTGGCTTCTCACCATCATGGCTCCCCCTCATACTTCTCCATATAACTGAGCACCAGGGAAACTATAGGGATCTGCTAGTTCCTGGGGTGTTTAAGACTGGAATGCTTTCCCACCTGAAGAAGTATCCTTCCCACAGATCCTGATCACCTGTCCCTGCCCTAGAGCCATTCAAAGCCCCTGATGGGGATGGGGAGAGGCTAAATGCAGTAAAAGGACATACTAGAGAAATGTGTTCCTGACATATAGGGCAGACAAATAGCTGATTGCCATAATATACCAAGAACTCTTACAAATAAATAAGAAAAGACTGACAGTATGATAGAAAAATGGGGAAACATGATACAGAGTGAGGAGAAAAAATACAAATGGCCATTTAATAGTTGGAATAATTAGAAAACTTTTTCATTGCTATAGATCATTTGTTTTCTCCCAACATTCATATGTTGAAACCTAATGTCCCATCTAGTGGTTATTTGGAGATGAGTCCTTTGGAAGTTGATTATGTCATAATGAGGTGGAGCCTTTATGGGTCAGTGCCCTTATAAAAGAGGTGCCAGATAGCTCTCTGGCTCCTTCAGGCATGTGAAGACACAGTGAAAGGTGTGGCCTATGAACCAGAAAGCAAGCCTTTTCCAGACACTGAGTGTACTTTGATATTAAACTTCCCAGCTTCCAGAAGTGTGAGAATAAGTTTTTGTTTTTTTTAGAAAACATCCCGTGTAAACAATCAAGAACATGAAGAGAGAGCCTACAGAATGGGAGAAAATCTTTGCCACCTGCACATCAGATAGAGCATTAATCTCCAGGATATATAAAGAACTCAAACAATTTAATACCAAAAAAATATAAGCCAATCAATAAATGGGCAAAGGAATTGGACAGGCACTTCACAGAAGAAGAAATACAAATGGTCAACAAATACATGAAAAAATGTCGAACATCTCTAGCAATTAGAGAAATGCAAATTAAAACTACACTGAGATTCCATCTCACTCCAGTCAGATGGCAATTATCAAGAATACAAACAACAATAAATGTTGGCAAGGATGTGGGGAAAAGGTACACGCATAAATTGCTTGTGGGACTGCAAATTGGTAGAACCACACTGGAAAGGAGTATGGAGATTCTTTAGAAAACTTGGAATGGAACCACCATTTGACCCAATTATCCTACTCCTTGACATATACCCAAAGGACTTAAATTCAGCATACTATAGTGACATAGCCAATCAATGATAGCAGCTCAATTCACAATAGCTAAGCTACAGAACCAACATAGGTGCCCTTCAATAGATGAATGGATAAGAAAATGTGGTACATATACACAATAGAATATTATCCAGCCATGAAGAAGAATGAAATTATGGCATTTGTTGGTAAATGGATGGAACTGGAGACTATCATGTTAAGTGAAATAAGTCAATCCCCAAAAACCAAGGCCAAATATTTTCTCTGATATGCAGATGCTAACACACAATAAGGGCTCGGGGAGGGAAAAATAGAAGTTCATTGGATTAGACAAAGGGGAATGAAGGGAAGGGTGGGATGGGAATAGGAAAGACAGTAGAATGAATCGGACATAACTTTCCTATGTTCATATATGAATATATGACCAGTGTAATTCCACATCATGTTCAAACACAAGAATGGGATCCTAATTAGAGTAAGTAAAACTCCTTGTATGAATAATGTTAAAATATATTCCACTGTCATGTGTATCTAAAAAGGACAAATAAAAAAATGTTAAAAAAAAAAGACATCCTGTATATGGTAGTCTTGTAGAACAGCCCCAATGGACTAGGACACTAATATGTAAAGGCATGCAAATTACAGCAGAGTTATTTTTACATAGATTGTCAAGGTTAAAGACATTAATACTGCTGGGTGTGATGGCACACACCTGTAATCCCAGCTACTCAGGAGGCTGAGGCAAGAGGATTGAGTTTCAGGTCAGCCTCAGCAACTTAGTGAGACCTTGTCTCAAAACCAAAAATATAAAGGACTAGAGATGTTGCTCAGTGTCAGAGTATCCCTGGGTTCAATCCTCAGTACTGAAAAACAAAATCAAAACAAAACAAAACAACAACAACCTCCCCAAAGGTCAAAGGTCATTAGGGAATAGGAAAACTGGCACTCTCATACAATGTTTTCAAGTTTTAATTGATACACATTTGAGTGCCTTTAAAAGTCACCTAGAGACTGTAACCCCAGGGCAGAGAGTTACTCAGCTCCCCTGGATTGATTCTGGGGCGTGTGTGAAATCATTGCCTTTCCTGTTTTGTGATCTTTTGGCCACATTTATATAATTCACTCAGTTTATCCTCTTCCTAAGGTTTAATGACATTTCTGATAAGAAATGTATTCACGGCTTGGCGCCAATTTCTGTCCGGCCGCAGCCAGCCCAAGTGTCCTGGGTCGCCCGGAGGCGCTGGTTCGCTCCCTCAGCTCCGAAGACTGTACTCCTCCTTCTCCCGAGCCGGGCCAGGGAGCCACGTGCCTGCATCCCCGAGCCGGCGACCAGGGACTGCGTAGCAGACTAGCTGAGGAGAATGGCGGCGATGCATGGGCAACCCCACCGAGAAGGCCCGGGAGGGGCAGGAGGAGCCCCCACGCCACCCTCCTCGCCCTGAGCCAAAGCCGTGGGTCCGCATCCAGAAAAACACGGTGGCGGCCCGCAAGGGTGGGCTTGGGTGAGAGTTGTAAGAAGCGCTTCAGCAGAGAGTTTGGGAAACCCTATTTTATAAAGCTAATGGGGCTTGTTGCAGAAGAAAGAAAACATCATACTGTTTATCCACATCCACACCAAGTCTTCACGTAGACTCAAACACGTGACATAAGAGATGTGAAGTTTGTCGTCCTGGGACAAGATCCTTATCATGGGCCCAGTCAAGTGCATAGGCTCTGCTTTAGCGTCCAAAGACCTGTTCTGCTTCTGCCCAGTTTGGAAAACATTTATAAAAAGCTGTCTACAGACATAGGTGGTTTTGTTTTGTTCACTCTGTCTATGGAGATTTATCAGGAAGGGTCAAACAAGGTGTCCTCCTGCTCAGCGCTGTGCTCACCATCCGGGCCCATCAAGTCAATTTGCATAAGGAGAGGGGTTGGCAACGGTTCACCGATGCAGTCGTGTCCTGGCTTAATAAGAACGTGAAGGGTCTTGTCTTCTTGCTCTGGGGCTCTTAGGCTCTGAAGAAGGTCAGTACCATTGATAGAAAGCGGCAGCATGTACTGCACACTGCTCCTCCCTGGCCACTGTCTGTGTATAGAGGGTTCTTTGGGTTTAGACGTTTTTCTAAAGCTAATGAGCTGCTGCCAGAAATCTGGCAAAAAGCCCATCGACTGGAAGGAGGAGTCGGGGGTCTCTTGTACAGGGTTGGTTTTGAAAAGCTGCTTTTGAACTATTTGTCAGTTATGAAGTCACTGGAAATTTCCTTATTAAGTGCCTTATGTAAGGGGAGAGAGCTTCCATAAAGCAGCAGAGAACCAGTCTGCCCAGCTAGGGACAGCAGAGATATACATTGACCATTTTTGCATTTCAACCCTCCAGTCACAATAAGATGAGGGCCCAAGGAAGACAAAGTGGCTCAGCCTAAAATAAGCACACTTCTCACAAGACAAATTAGGTCAAATACTGGATTCTCCCAATCTAGGTGCCCTTAAACAGATGAATGGATAAAGCAAATGTGGTATATTTACACAATGGAATGTAACTCAGCCTTAAAGAAGAGTGAAATTACAGCATTTGCAGGTAAATGGATGGAGCTGGAGACTATTAAGCTAAGCAAAATAAGTCAAAGTTCGAAAGTTTTCTCTGATATGTGGATGCTAATTCACAATAAGTGGGGGGGCAGGTTGGGGAAGAATAGAGTTACTGTGGATTAGACAGGGGAGTGAAGGGAGGGGTGGGGGTATGAGGGTAGGAAGGATAGAATAAATCAGACATTATTACCTTATGTGCATATATGATTACATGACCTGTGTAACTCTACACCATGTACAATCAGAAGAATGAGAAGTTATACCCCATTAATGTATGAGGTGTCAAAATGCATTCTACTGTCAAGTATAACTCATTAGAACAAATTAAAAAAGAAAAAATACTGGGCTATCTCCAGTCTCTTATCTTTGTGGTCCAGGAGGGGAGAGACATACCTTTTTGGTACAGCCAATCTAGCATTTTTAGTTGATAGGTTAGACTTTAAATTACAAGGTGTTTGATGGTTTGGCTTAGAAAAGTCCCCTTGATCTTTGAAGGAGCCTTCAGGTCATTTCCTGGAAGAAGCTGTAGGACCTTTTGCAAGTTTCTAGGAATCTGGCCCAGAAACTAAGGATCAGTTTCTTGATTGTAGTAAAGGCAAGGATCACTGAGGAGTGACGCCCTCCCAGTGTGAGTCCAGTGTGAACCTCACACACTGGGTAAAGAAGCAGTGGGCTCTTTTTTTTGTGGTGTTTCCTGGAGTGAAAGTAAAGTTGAACAAAGAGGTTCTATTTTTTCTTTACATGCTGGGTGGGGGATTTTCTCCTAGGGTTATCAGTTGAAGTGTTTTAAGGAGGGACAGATTGCCAGATTCTACTTTTATGGACTGGTATCACTTGGGATTTTTTTTTCCTGCAACACTGGAGAATTTCAAGTTTTTGTAAAATATGCAGATACTTTTTTTTTTTTTTTTTTTTTTTTTTTTAAAGGACAATCTCTACAGGTCTGGATTTCCATGGAGATTCGTTTTTTTGCTGTTAGCTGGGTTAAAGAGTTAACCCTGGGACTGGGATTGTGGCTCAGTGGTAGAGCACTTGCCTAGTGCACCTGAGGCACTGGGTTTGATCCTCAGCACCACATAAAAATAAAGGCATTGTGTCCACCTACAACTAAAATTATATATATTAAAAAAAGTTAATCCTGCTTAGGTTTGGTAATAAAAGATCATTGATATTTTGCAAAATAAAAAAAGCCCTATGCAAATAGAAAAGTACATTAAGATACACATTTGTGTTTTATTCTTTTATTATAAATGGGTTACAGTGGCTGTAGAGTTAGCTGAAGGAACAGTGATATCTATCAGGTGTTTCCTATTCCTAGTTTTCTTTTGTCAAGAGAATTAGGAAAATGCAGTTCCACCAGGGGGCGCCGCTGGCATTCTGATCTAGTAGCAAAGCAGCCAGAATTTTTAATTTTTTCTTTCTTTTTTCTCTTTTCTTTCTTTTTTCTTTTTTCTTTTCTCTCTCTCTTTCTCCCTTTCTTACTTTCTTTCTCTCTCTCTCCTTCCTTCCTTCCTTTCTTTCTTTCTCTCTCTCTCTCTCTCTCTCTCTCTCTCTCTTTCTTTCTTTCTTTCTTTCCTTTTCTTTTCTTTTCTTTCTTGTACCAGGGGCTCTGAGCTACTGAGCCACATCCCCATATCCCCACACCCCCAACCCTTTTTATTTTTCATTTTAAGACAGGGCCTCGTTAAACTGCTGAGGCTTGAATATGGCAGTCCTCCTGCCTCAGCCTCCCGAACTGCTGGGATTACAGACACGCGCCATCATGCCTGACAGGAGCCAGCAATTTTGTAACCGAAGTGGATTCCAGTTTAAAGAAGAGCATTTGTTGAGCATCTGCCAGCGATCTCACTGAGCATGCGTAGAGGGTCTCTGTTACTAAACCCAGAGGCACGTGAGCTTGACTACTGTAGTGGTGAGCTCATAGGTAAGTTGTCCAGGGTCACTCACAAAATCGTTGATAGATTACATGCAGACGCTCTTCTGCCTAGTGCTAGACGCAGTCTTTCCCAGGACAGCCAGCTGCGGCACCGGCATCCAGGGAGGGTTTTCTTGCCTGAAAGGCACTGGGCAGCACAGAAGCACTGCTGATCAGCAAGAGTCCAGTCCCAGGATCAGAGTCGTGAGCAAGCCGCCCTGAAGACAGGTATTTTCAGTTGTGTCAACGAGTTTCGGGGTGTTCCTGAATGTGCAGAAATAGTCCCAGCACCCTTGTGTCTCAGGGTCTATGTCCAACTATTCTCTTTGCTGCTGGGAGAAGATCCCATTGTGGGAAGACAGAATCTTGGTTTGCAGGTCCAGTACTGTCCCCTGAGAAGGATACTCTCTTAGGAATTATATGATGTTACAATATGTAATAATATATTAATATTTTATACATTATAAAAATATAAAGTTATATAAAATATGAACTATATAAAATGTCAATATAATAAGTCTTTTATCATAGGCTTGGGATTCTATTTTTTTTTAATCTAATTCTTGACTTTGCCAAGATTAACAGCAGGAGTCTGTTGTTAAATATTGTAAAAACCTGGAGGTTTGGACTTAAAGTATGGATGATAGATTTTTGAGAATCTCCTTTTCAGATATGAAGGGTCTTGGGGGAAATTAGGAAGCATTCCTGAAAAGAGGGCTGAGAAGATGTGGCCATGCAGGTACTACTGAGGAGTGCAGAAGTTAGAAAAGTGAGATTTATTTATTTTTCTTTCACAATTCATCTTTTTTTTTTTTTTTTTTTTTAAATTAGAGCTTTGTGGTTATACATAGTAGTTGGGTTCATCCTGACAAACTCTTACATGGATGGAAATTGATTTCAGTTCAAGGTTTCCCTCTTTTCCTTCCCCTCCTCCCTTACCTCTCCCATTCTCCTTCCTCTACTCTACTAGACTTCCTTTCGCTCATCTATTAATTCATATTTGATTGGTTCTGTATGTTATCCTATTATTCCTTCCCCTTCCCTTTATTTTATTCTAACTTCCACATATGTGAGAAAACATTTGACCTTTGGGTCACTTAGCACGATGTTCTCCATTTCCACTCATTTGCCAGAAAATATCATAATTTCATTTTTTTTTTTTTTTTTTGGTCCTGGGGATTGAACCCAGGGGCATTTTACTACTGAGCCACATTCCTAGTCCTTTTTATTTTTAAGTTTGAGATGGGGTCTCGCTAAGTTGCTTAGGGCCTTGCTAAATTGCTGAGACTGGCTTTGAACTGGCATACCTCCTGCCTCCACCTCCTAAACTGCTGGGATTACAGGCATGCGCCACCATACCCAGGCAACTTCATTATTTTTAATGGCTTAGTAGAACTCCTGTGTGTGTGTGTGTATCTCACAATCTGTTAATCCATTCATCTTTTGATGGGCATCTGGGTTGGTGCTAGAAATTAGCTGTTGTGAATTGTGCTGCTATAAACATTGATGTGATTGTGTTGCTGTAGTATGCTGATTTTAGATCTTTTCAGATATTACCCAGGAGTGGGATAGCTGGGTCATATGGTGGTTCCATCCCTAGTTTTTTGAGGAATTGCCAAACTACTTTCCAGAATGATTATACTGGTTCCACCACCAATGTACAAGTGTAGCTTTCTCCCCATCACGTTGCCAGCATTTATTGTTGTTTGTATTCTTAATCATTGCCATTCTGACTGGAGTGAGATGAAGTCTGAAGTGTAGTTTCGATTTGCATTTCCCTGATTGCTAGAGATGTTGAACACTTTTTCATATATTTATCGGTCTTTTGTGCTGCTTCTATTGAGAATTTTCTGTTTAGTTCTTTTGCCCATTTATTGTTTGGGTTATTTGTTTTTTTTTTTTTTTTTTGTCTGTGTGTGTGTTAGTTTTTTTTTGAGTTCTTTGTATATTCTGGATATTAATCCCTTATTGGAGGAATAGCTGGCCAAGATTTTCTCCCATTCTGTAGGCTCTCTCTTCACACTCTTATTTCCTTAGCTGTGCAGAGACTTTTTAGTTTAATGACACCCCACTTATTGATTGTTGTTATTTTATTTCTTGTGCTTTGGGGGTCTTGTTAAGGAGGGTGGTACCAGCACATTATGATGGAGTGTTGACCCTGTTTTCTTCAAGCAGTTGCAAGGTTTCTGGTCTACCTCCTAAGACTGAGCCATTTCAGTTTGAATGTTGTGTGGGGTGAAAGATAGGGGTCTAATTTCATTTTTCTACATATAGCTGTCCAGTTTTCCTAGCACTATTTATTAAAAGGGCTATCTTTTCTCCAAATATATTTTTGGCACCTTTTTCAAATATCAGATAGCTATAGGTTTGTGGGTTTGTCTCTGTGTCTTCTATTTTATTCCTTTGCTCTTTTTTTTTAATTGTAAACAAATGGAATACATGTTGTTTCTCTGTTTGTACATGGCATAAAGGCATACCATTTGTGTAATCATAAATTTACATAGGGTAATGTTGTTTGATTCATTCTGTTATTTTTTCCCTTCCCCCCACCCCTCCCATCCCTCTTTTCCCTCTATACAGTCCTTCCTTCCCCCATTCTTGCCCCCCTCCCTAACCCTAACTCTAACCCTAAAACTAACCCCTCCCACGCACCATTATGTATCATCATCCACTTATCAGCGAGATCATTCTTCCTTTGGTTTTTTGAGATTGGCTTATCTCACTTAGCATTATTCCTTTGCTCTTCATGTCTATTTTGGTGTAGAAAGGTGACATTTATCAGAATCTGGGAAAGGGGGACTAGAGGGTCAAGAACAAGGTGAAAGACAACAGATACTTCATGAGGTCTTTCTTCTTTAGGGTGTTGGAGATTTAACCCAGGAGTACTTTACCACTGAGAAATATTCCCTAACTCTTTTTATTCATTTTTAAAATTCATTTTCATTTTGAGATAGGGTCTCACCTGGCTGTTCCTTTTGGGCAATTCTGAGTACATCCACTAAGCGGGGACATTGCCTCATTTTGGTTCAATCCTTGTCTGTCCCTGGTGGAATGGAAGGAGGGGAAGTAGAATTATTTCACAATTTGGGTTGTTGTATCTTTCCTCTATCTCTTGTTGCTGATGGCAAATAAATGAATTTGAGAAATAAACCACATGTCTGGTGAGTCCACTCTGGAAATGAAGATGACTGACACTGAACTCCATCTTTGGACCCCATCCTGTGATGGAGTCTTAAGGAAATGCAGCACTGTTCTATATTGTACTGTACTCTCTGCTTGTTTACCATGTCTATTTAGTCTGGTTAGCATACCTGCAAATGAGGTCTAACCTCAGTTTGCAGAAGAGGCCACTGAGGACCAGCAAATCTTACACAGCTTAGAAGCAGGAGTAGAATCAGTGCTTATCAGGATTCCAAAGTAGGCCTCCCAGCATGCTGAGATCCCAAAGGAAATGTCATCTGTGCTTTCTTGTGGGGAGGTAGATGGTGGAGACCTCACTTGGTAGCTTAGTAGACTCTAGCTTGGTATTGCTTAGTGGAGGATGAGTATGCATTAACTAAACCTCATCTATGGTTATTGAAAGGAAGAGTTAGATTTTAAGGTGGAAATCAAATGCATTTAAAATCATTCTTGTGAATACCTTAGGGTGCTGCTATATTGGAGAGAATCATTCCATCTCTCAGCAAGTTTTCCTCCCACTTTGGTATACATTGTCTTTTTTCCCTCATGAGGTAGTTGGCTGGTGTTTAGGGGACATGCTGTGTGTAAAATGTGTCCTATGTATTGAAACATTAGACTTGCCTCCAGACAATGAGTGCTGGAGCCAGCTGAATGTGGTTTGTGGGCTGGTTTTGTGCATTTTTTCCCAATTCTGTGTTCAGTTTCATGATGTTGGTAGTTTGAAATCAGCCATAGTAGGCGAATTTATACCACAGAAATTAGAAAATACCAGAAATATTTTCTTTCCCCCATCCAGAAAAGCCAGCTGTCAAATGGTTACCTGCACATTGGTACCCAGTGGGCAGCAGGAGCTCACACCTGAGAGATAGGTGGGAGCAGAAGTGGATCTAGGTAACCTGTGGGTTTATAACTCTTATCTCATATTTATTTTTGGGCCTGACTAGAATCATTTCACAATTTGAGTTATTTCTTTCCTCTAGCTCATCTTTTGTTGCTGATAGAAATAAATGAATTTAAGAAGTAAACCACATGTCTGGCAAGTCTACTCTGGAAATCAAGATGACAGACCCTAGACTTTGTCTTTGGGCTCAGTCCTGCGATGGAGCCTTGCCTGGGTCTTAAACAGATGAAGCACTGTCAGGCTGAGGCTCAGACCCTGGGAAACAGATTCAGGATCCCAGCAGGTGAAAGAAGATGTGAGGCACAATTGGCATAGTAGACATGCTTTATTTGGAGGTAGCAGCAGCCCTAGCCCCTGTCTTTTCATAGGCCTTTTGAAATATTCAGGTCAAAGAAGACACATTGCTAATAGGTTACATAAGAGTGCATGCCTTCAAGCAAATATTTATGACTTTCAGTATATATGCTGAATCAGGGTTCTTATGACCTTGGCTATGTACTAAAATCTGCTGGATAGAAGTCTTAGTGAAGGAACCTAACTATAGCCATCTTGGACCTGCCTTATAGCCACCCTCACTTTATGGAGGTGGGCTAGGGTGTATGTCAGAGGAAGTGATACTAAGGTTGTGTTGCCATGCAGCTGCCTCAGGGTTCCAGACTGCAGCAGATGGTGATCAGGACCAGATAGAAAGGCCCAGCTGGTATCAAGGCACAGATGTGCTTAGTAAATATTTGCTGAACAGAAACCTGTCCAGGCTGTACATTTAGCTTATCTGAAATCTGCTATCTTATTCTCAAGCACATGTTACACTCCCAAGTCTTCAGAGGCAGAGTGGGGACTGGGGTGAGCAACAGATCCTGCGTTTGCACCAGCCTACATTGAGGGCCTCCTGGATTCACCAGGTCACAGAGCTGGTCCTGCATCAGAAGAGAGGGTCTGAGTTCAGTGCACATGGTTGTATCACAGATGACCTATACCGCACTAAGAGTGCTAAGGGAGCTCAGAGCCCTGAGCAACTAAATTTGTGTGTGGAAGACTGGGCCATCTTCCTGGGTCATCTGAGCTTTATCTGGAAGAGTCAGCAGACATCTGACAGGGGCTGGCAGGGAAGGATCTTACTTTGGGGCGGCGGGGAGCTGGTGGGTAGGGTGGAGGATGATGGGGTGTTCTTCTGAGGTCTATAGGGGATGGGATGGACTCCCATAATTAAGGAATTATTTTCCCAGTGAAAAGCTCCTGGTGGGGCTATTAAAGGCACAGGGGTGTTCAGTGAATATTTGCTAAATAGAAATTTGTCCAGGTTACATAGATAGTTGAACTGAAAGCTGCTGGTCTTGTTCTTGAGCATATATGATACATTAGGAGGGGTCCAATCAGGAAGAACTACAGTGGTATGTAGACACATTCTGGGGGCTATAGATTGAAGTCTGCAGAGTCACACTGTTTCCTGGGGTAGAGTAGCAGTGGCCCTGGGGTAGAAAAAGGTTGTACTCGTGTTAGGTCTGCCCACCCACACTGCATAGTGAGAGATGCTGAGAACTGTAGAGAAAAGAACCACTCAGGAAGTCTGTATCTGGTCTTCCACTACTCTAAAATGAAATGCTCCAGAACTCAAGGGAGCCCAGCAGAAAGGCTTCTCTCTATGTGGCTGGGGTGTGAGTGTCACTGTCGCCGAGGTCGGGTGGGAGCTCTGGGTGGGCCTGGGGCACAAGCATAAAGCAGAGCATTCTCTCCACCAGTGGGGGTTTCTCCAGGTTTAAAAGGAAATGCAGTTGGGACCGTGGACAGAATGGTTAAGACTAAGAGGAAAAGACCTTGTGAAAGCAGACTGTGAGGTTCCGGTGGAGGACTGTATTCACTGTCTCAGGGAGAAGGCCATGGCTCTTAGCTGGTGAAGGTCTCCCGCCCATCTAGAAGACCAGTCAAGGCATCTCAGGCCAGCAGTCTTTGCACGTCCGGGTGAAGCTTGCAACTAGAGGCACAGCCCTGTTTAGGGTTCACTGAGTGTAGGGGGAGGGGATTGAGGTTGGCTAACATCATACTAAGTGAAAGAAGCCAAATTCAGAAACTCAAAGGTCAAATGTTTTCTCTCGTATGAGGAAACTAGAATAAAATATTGGGAAGGGGAGGAATGATAGGATAACATAAAGAACCAATCAAATATGAAGGAAAAGGGGAGAGGAGAGAGAGGATGGGAAGGGAAAGGGGGAAATCATGGACTGAAATTGATTTCCATGCATGTAAGGGTTTGTCAGTATCAACCCAACTAGTATGTATAACTACAAAGCTCTAATTAAAAAAAGAAAAAAGAAAAAAAAATGTCAAGGCCTGTATGGACATTTTGTTCCCAAGGTTTTCTTTTCTTTTCTTTTTTTTGTGGTACTAGGGGTTGAATCTAGGGGCACTCTACTGCTGAGTTACATCCCAGCCTACTGTTTTTATTTTTATTTAAACAAATTTTTGGGACAGAGTCTCACTAAGTTGCCCAGGCTGGCCTTGAACTTGCCATCCTCCCATCTCAGCCTCCCGAGTAGCTGGGATTATAGGTATGAGTCACTATGTTCAGCCCTAGTTTTAAAGACCCTAATTAGTATATTGTTCCATTAACTTATCCACTTCCCCAGCCAGGACATTAAATGACTGTATGCAATTGCTTTTGACAAGTTGACAAATTATTGGATAAGACTGCAGTGGGAGAGTACCAAGTTCTGTCGTGTCAACTTCCTTGTTACTGAGTTCAGATCATGACATTTAATTGGGAATGAGGTTTGAAAGGGTCTCTCTTGCACCTCTCATGCTATTGATTATCACCATAAGTACAGTGTGCTATTTTTCAAGACTTTTAAAAACACTATAGGATTCCTTGTTCTTATTGAGTTTCAGCTACTTTCCTTTAATAATACTCTTTCTGTTACTTCAAACCATTGGCTAACTTCCAGAGTTCTGAAAAAGTTCCCTAATGAGTAAACAATTTTATTTTTTTCATGGAAGAGAAAAGTTTTGAAGGTATTTGATATTTTCTCTTTTTTCTTTTGGTAGTGGGGATTGAACTCAGGCACACTTGAATACTGAGCCACATCCCCAGCCCTATTTTGTATTTTATTTAGAGACAGGATCTCACTGAGTTGCTTAGTACCTCTCTTTTGCTGAAGCTGACTTTGAACTCATGATCCTCCTGCCTCAGCCTCCGGAATCTCTGGGATTACAGGCATGCACCCCCATGCCAGGCTGGTATTTGATATTTTCTACTCTTCACATTTTAACATAGACATTGAATTATTCATTATTTCCCAATTATGGCTGAAGTTGTTCAGAATTTGCATACTTCTCCATGAATGAGACTTTGAAACTACCCCACCCACTCTCTTGTTATGATCTGATGTTTTATTTATTTTATTTATTTATGTTCTGTTTATTTTTATTTTTTAAATTGTTTTTTAGTTGTCAATGGACATTTATTTATTTATTTATATATATTTATTTATGTGTGATGCTGAGGATCAAACCCAGGGCTTCACACATGCCAGGCAAACACTCTACCACTGAGCCACAACTCCGGCCCTGTTCTATTTATTTTTGATGAAAAAGATCACACACACATTTTCTTTCACCATCAAATAGTAATAGGGTTAGAGAGGGAGAGGGAAGACAGCCCAGCACGGGTGCAGAGCTGCTGGATGCTCCACTGCACCCCTTACAGGGCTGGGCTGCGGCTCTTCTCTTTCACCCAAGCAGGAAGGCCAGGGAAAAGGGCACAGGGCAGAGCTTCTCCTGTAACCTTCCATGTGCCTGGGCACCTAACCTTCTCCGACTCCAGGAAACAGCAACCCTGGATTCCCTTAGGATCTGAGTGTCCTGACTTAACTTCTCCGAACTTTCACTCCCTTTCCCTCCTGGGGGCTCGTCCTTGGCTGGGCTGATTTTGACAGTTTCTGAGATCCTTGACCCTTACTCAAATTATGACCTTGAACAAGTTTTTAGTCTCTTTGGACATTCAGGATACTCCTTTATAACGTGCCTGTAATGCTCAGATAATACAGTTTTGAGGATTTACTTCAACATGTAATGTGAATTAACTGAAATAACACATGTAAAGCCTTTGACAGATAGTAGATATGTAGTAAATCTATTTTTCATATAACCCAACTCTCAGCTGGGGTGTCTTGCCCTTAGATACTCAAAGAACATGGACATGACCTCCCATCATGTCTCACAGAGGCCCAGAACCTTCCTAATAATTCCCATCAATTCCTGGGTGTGCCTGCTTTCAAGATTATCTCTTATATCTCTTGTTTTCCCTGGGCCCTCCATATCCCTGATCTCTGTTTCTCTTCTATTTGGCTCTTGGTGGCAAGCAAACTCTTCTGCAGGGTTCTTTGTTGTTTTATTTTTTTCTTGTGGTACTGGGGATTGAACCCAGGGGCTCTCTATAACTGAGTTACATCCCTAGCTCTTTTTATTTTTATTTTTTTATTTTGAGACAGGGTCTTGCTAAGTTGCCCAGCAGGCCTTGTACTTGGAATCCTCCTGCCTCAGTCTCCTGAGTCACTGGGAATATAGGCATGTGCCACTATGGCTGTTGCTGTTCTGCAACTTTCTTTTAACTCCCTAAAGTATTAACAGCACCATGCAGTGTTTAATAAACTAACACAAGTGGCTGGTCTGTGTCTTTGTGTACCATAGTGTACCTTAGCATAGGATGGCTGGGTCATTGAGAATATCAAATATGGTGTTTGGAAAAGTTCCTGGCACCCTGTCAGTTGGAATATTTATTGGCTGATTCCTGTGATCCTATCTTCCAGCTACTTGCCTATTTCCCTCTGTAGGCTCTCTTCCCATTCCCTCACACAAATCTAAACAGTTCCCAAAGATTTTCTTATAGCAGACCTCTAAGTATGAAAGGAAGAGGAGCTCTTGGATGCTGTGAGGTGCACTGACACAGAGGGAAGAGCCTGTCTTTGCCTGAGCACATAGAGAGGACTAGCATGAATAGGAGCTCACCAGTCAAAACTAACTGCAAATATTTGCATTGGAGATGTGGCAGTTGCCACTTTTTATTACTGCTTTTTTTTTTTTTTTTTTTTTGAACACAGTTTCTTCCTTAGGCAACTGACAGTTGAAGTTCTTGGAATATCAGAGAAGAAATGTGAGTTATTGAGTGGGATAGGTGGAGAGGAACTAAGGAGAGCGTAGCTCAGGCTTGCTTGTAAGAGGAGACTTCTGTACCTGGCCACAGGCTGGCATTGGTGATCAGGGCTGTTTGGGCAGAGCTGTTAGCCTAGGTGGTGTGGGGCAGGTGTGTTTGCATGAGAATGACAAGCTGGCTCTGTCTGCAGGGGGGGGCTTGCCAACAGGATGCCAGAAACCCAGATTTCCGCCCAGAGTCCCTTTGTTTGTACATTTATTCTGCAATTATCTATAGCAAATGAGAATGCCTTTGCAAACTCTGGTGGGCTTTCCGATACTGACGCGTAGCTCTGCCTTCAAGTAGGGAGGCTCCTCCTCTCTTGCTGGGTTCCCCTTTCTGATGTTTCCTCTGCAGCTGAAGAGGCCGGCAGGCAGCCGGGATGGGACACTGCTCACAAGACTACTATCTCTGCTGGACCACCAGGCTCCTGAGAGTCATTAACCTTCTCTGTGAGTGGCCGGGCTCCCTGGAAGGGAGGGCAGTCGAGGGTGCTGGGAGAACTGGACCCTTCTGTCCTGGGAGGGCTCTGAGACTCTGATGCCTTTGGGAAACAAAAGGAGAAAGCTGCGCTGTTGTCATTTACAAATGCGGTGTGTTTGGTAGAGCCCCAGGATGAAAGGAAAGAGCGAAATGGCCTTTTGTGGTGAGGAACTGGGGACCCTGGACCAGGGCAGCCTTGGCTGCATGAGGGGACCTTTGTCAGGGAGCTGAGGACGCCTGTGCTGCAGGAACAGGGAGAGGCTGGAGCTGCCTGGGGAGAGGGACAGAGAGACCAGAAGCCTGTTCCCTGGGAGAGGGGTGAGGAGGCAGCACCTCCGAGGGTCCTGGGGCCTCTGCAGCTCTTCTGCGGAGGGGGCGCAGCTGGAACCCTGCTGTCTGAGTTGGAGGAAGCTCCTGTGGGCTGGGCTTCTTCTCTCCACCCTGAAATGCTCCTGGGCCCCAGAGACCTCAGATGAAACCTTGTTTATCTCATCACCGTTCCTGGCAAAACCCTGGAAAAACAGAGGAGGTGCCCTTCAATTGAGGCAAGACTGAACAAACTAAGTAGTATCTGGAGCACCTGCGCCATGGAATATTAAGGGTATTCTGAGAAGAATTTCCAGTTCCATGAGGTAAGATGCATGGATTCATCAGCTAGATCCAGGAACTGAACACCGTGAAATCCTTATTTAATAAAAAGACAAGCAGCCTCTCCACACACCCACAGGTTTATGGTTGAACATGTGGAAGAAAAATAGTGGCGCTAACACAGGCTACAGGAGGTGAAATTGTGCAGGAAAATATGCAAGGGGTGAAGGGAGGATGAGCAGTTGAACAGAAAGGGAACTGAAAAAAACTACTGATAGTGACTATGAGCCATGTGAGCCATATATCACATTTATGACATGATAGAATGTTATGTTTGTATGTATAAAGAAAGCAAATAAAAGCTAATAAAAATAACGTGACCGGCTGAATTGAATTTTGGTGAAAACTTTAAAAATGTTTATTTATTATAATTATAACTTATTAGTGGGGTTCATTGTAACATAGTCATATATGAATATAACATAATTTGTTCCAATTAATTCTGCAGTACGTCTCCTTTCTGTCCTCCCTCCCGCTCTTCCAACTTTATCTACTCTTCTGGTCTTCTTTCTACTTATTTATGTGTATATTTTAATATATCAATGTATTCTAATTATACATTAAAGTGAAATTCATCTGGGTGTATTTATACATGCATATGACATAATTTGGTTGATTTTGTTATCCTATCCTTCCCCTTTACCTCCCCTCTTCCCTCCCCATTGACCCCCAAACTTTCCTCTAGCATCTTTCTTTTACTTCGTGAGATACTTCATTTAAAAAAATATTTTTTAATCTCTAACTTCCACATGTGAGAGAAAATATCAACCTCTGACTTTCTAAATCTGGTTTATTTCACTTAGTATGATGTTCTCCAGTTCCTGCAAATAACATAATTTTATTCTTTATGACTGAATAAAATCATGGGTTTATCACATTTTTTATTAAAAAAAATTTTTTTGGATGTTGATAGACCTTTATTTTATTCATTTATTTATATGTAGTGCTGAGAATTGAACCCAGTGCCTCACACATGCTAGGCAAGTAATCTACCACTGAGTCACAACCCCAACCCTATCACATTTTTTATATTTATTCATCTGTTGATCAACACCTTGGCTCATTTCATGACTTAGCTATTGTCAACTGTATTACCTATAAACATTGAAATTCACATACCACTATAGTTTGCTGATTTCAGTTCTTCTGGATAAGTTGGTGAAAACTTTTACTGTTATGGTACCCCCCAGCTATTAAATGAGCTTGCAAGGAATTATATGAAATTTAATGGATTAGAGACCACTTGTGAAATAGGAAATATTCAGTGAACAGTGAACTTTGCAATTGTAAGGGGTTGGGCCCCCACTTTAAATGGGCAACTGTTTGGAGCCCCAGCACCATAATCATTTAGTGCATGGTGCTTATAAATGGGCAACATTTTGTGAACAGCAAAGTGCAGACTTTTCCCATTTTTACAATGTTATTTAAATGAAGAAGTGTGTTAAATTGTATAGTGTTTCCTCATAGGCATTGGGATTGGAAAATTACAAAAGGAAAGAAAAAAAAGGAGGGAAGAAAGAAAAGGAAAGAAAGGAAGATGAAAGGAAAGAAGGAGAGGGAGGTGAGCGGGACAGAGAGAGAAAGAGACAGAGAGAGAGAGAACAAACTTAGAATTTCTCATTTTAGGGATAAGGAATCCGAATCCAGAGGAATAAAGTGATTCTCTCAAGGTCAAGGTCACACAAGAACTGGGAAGGTTAACACTGGTTGTTCTGTAGGCCTGACCTCCGTGGATCTGAGTGAGACAAAGCACCTTGCAGAGGAGTTTGGTCAGAGGCTGTTCTGGGGAGGAGCATCACCCCTAAATTGCTCTGCATCTTTTCTGAAAGCCTGAAGCTCCACAGTTGCGGTTTTCTTTGGGTTCTGGATTGTCCCCTGCTCAGCAACCCTTGCTTGGGGGAGAGAGTGATAGTGAGGGTGGTGATGAAGAACTTCCCGTATCATGGTTCAGATCGCAAGCCCTACCTGCATGTGACTTGGAAGGGGAAGTGGGGAAGGGAAGGGGGACCTGAGGACAGCTTGCTTCACACTGGAATTTCTCAGAGACAATGGTGGCTGCGGTGGGGGTGGTCCTGGACTGGTGGGGACCCCCAACCTTGATAGCAACAGCATTTACTGAATTTCGAGCCCTGTGTGTGGGCAGGGAGCCAGAGAAGGGTCTGGGTCACTATGGGACCCAGGCAGAGGCACAGAGACGGTGCAGAGGGTATCAAGGAAGGCAGTTAGGGCTTCGTGCATGAGTTGAGGGGAGCTGCTGGTGGCTGGGGAGCATGGTGACAGGGATAGGACACACAGAGGAACAATGTTTTACACCCATGGTTGCGTCTTAAACTTCGTAGGATGAAGTTCGAACTCCTGTGTGCGCCATGGCTTCTCTTCCTTCTTCAGGGGGAGTCGTCTGTAGGGCAGAGAGCTCCTGCTGCCTCCCTTCTCTGTCTCCCTTCACCCTAGCTGACATGCCCACCGTTCAGCCTCAGGGGCGGATCCTCCCCACAGGCTGAGGCTGAACCTCTTCTGTATTTGTGGTGCCCTCTTGCAGGAAGTGGGAGACTGGCCAGGCTGGCTGTCCAACCCTTGGCTAGCCACTCCAAGTACTCCTGTCCCCCGCAGGGGAGGGCCGTTGCAGGATGAGACTCCAGCAGCTGCTCAGGTCCTGGAGGATCAGACATCAGTGCAGGGAGGGGCAGAGCTCCCAGGAAGGGCAGGGAGATGGGGAGAGCAGGTGGGCAGCATCCTGGACTCAGGCCTGGCTCTGCCCTGTGCTACCTAGGACAAAAGTCCACTCCCCTGGGGAACCCCCTCCTCTCTAACAGGAGGGGCTTAGACAGATCACCTCTGAAGACCCTCCAAGTGTGACTTTCAGTGCTCCCACTCTGACAGGACTTTTCTATGGCCACTGCAAGGCCTTAGCTCTGTCTTTCTCATCCTGACCTGTGTCCTGAGAGGGAGTCACAGCTGGTGAGCCTACTTAGGACTCCTTGAGAGAGGAGACCCTGGCCGTTCCTGTGGTCACCTCTTCAACCCCCAGGGGAGGGAAGGAATCCTGCTCCTCAGCCTCCTCCACCTGTCCTTTTGTCTTCTCTGCCTCAAGGCTGGTGTCCTCAGATCTCCTGCCCAAGGACATCTCCCTCCTCACATCCTGTGCAAATGCGGTCTGCAAACCTTGCTCAGGAGGCCATGTTGCAGCTGTGCCCTTTAGAAGCAGCTAATAAAACCTCTGCCAGACCTTGGAAGTGCCTGTTCAGCATAAAACACTAGATCTCTCTGAATGGCTCCTCTTACAATGCTGGCAGGGAACACAGACATTGTTGTGACCACAATTATCTCATAAAATCCCTTCGGATGGTCTGAAATAATGTCTGTCAGAGCATCCCATTGCCATGTTTCCCCCATTGGATAACGGGCTGTTTCTCTGGTACTGCATTAAATAGATCAGTTCAATTTACTGACCACGATTGTACTGACACCCAGCAAGTACTTGCTGTCCCATGTACAGAGAAAGCAATACTGCACCAGGCTTTGCAAGAAGGAACTTCATGGTAGTTCCCCTGACAGGGAGAGAGGAGGCATGCTCACTGCTGTCTCCCAGGGGTGAGTAGGAAGGAATTTAAGGCAGGGATGAGAAATAGAAGGCTGACTGACTGTAATCAGGGGTCTTGGTGGAATGGTCCACCCGGTACACTGGTCCTGGTGGAACCTGTGGATTCTCACTAGTGCACTCTCTGGTCTCTCTGGTCCTATGCTCCCTCCTGCAACTCTGGCTGCATCCTGGCTTCTAATCTAGGTCCACAAGGCCCTATTCTGGTTCTCAGCTTCTAGTTCTGGGAGACTTTGGTTCCTCTCAGCTATCAAGGTCTGCAGCTTCACCCAGAAAAAGTGACTTGAAACACAGTTTTTAGAAAGAGGGAAGTTGTGGCGTATGGCCTGATTTCAACACCCAAAATTACACATTAAATGTGTTTAACTCTGATTGAGGTGGATGCCCAAAGTGCTAAAGGATACTTTTATTTTGCTCATTAATTAATGAGGGGACCATAGGATGTCAAAATCTGTTCAAAGGGAGAATCAGTGACACCTCTGGCAGAGGGAAGGTTGAGAGGCACTTATGAATAGACACCTGGCCTCACACAGCTGGCGTATTTCTGGGTACATGTCATTGCTAGTGCTTTCCTTGGGGTGGGGCACGCTTTGCTTTCACTTAAAAACTCCACAACTTGGATAACCGTTTTCAACATAGCATATAATACTTTTGTATTACGGAGCAACTCAAGAAAGGGGAAGTTGGGCAACCAGAGTTAATCATATAAAATTGAAAATCTTAGTTCAAGCTTGGGCTAACAAGTCCTTCCCTCTCCACTTCTCCTGGCTGCACAGGTGTCCTGTGCTTCTTTGTAATGGTGGCTGCTTAGCAATGAATTTCCTTTTAAACTCCAGCTTTTGTAAACAGGAAAGCTCTGGCTGAACCTTGACAGCTACAGGCACCCAGGAGACTGAACCCAAGGCTGTCTGAATCCTGTATCCCATCCCTGGACTCAGGAGGAGACCCTGAGAGGAGCAGCTGGAGGAGGAAGGAATGCCAGTCTGGGAACTGGGACTGTCTGGTTCTGACCCTGGTGTGCTGGGCCAGTAATGCTCATGGTGATAATGACACCAGCGAATGTTAATAGCACAGTTATTGAATACCGTGGCAAAAGTTTTTCTCTGCTTAAACCCAAAGAACAATTCAGTGAAGTAAGCACCATTACTTCCATTTCATAGATGAAAAGCTTAAGCCAGAGAGGTTAAGTAAGTGTTCAAGTTCACACAACCAGGAGATGGGGGACCCAGACTAAACTCAGATTTCACTGATGTAAAGTCCAATCTTATAACCACACTTTTATACCATCCAGCTGTGTAACCTAACTGATACCAAAATAATTTTAGGTTGATCAAAAACTAAATGTAAGTATTGAACCCACAAAAAGAACTTGGAAAACTAGAAAAAATGAGAAATGTACTTTTGCAGTGAGAGTTATCCTTTCAAACAAGATATGAAAGCAATGAATATTAAAAACTCTTGGTATCTTTGACCTCATGAAACAACATTTTGGTTACTGGGTAAAATAAACTAATTGATTTAATGGAATTCATATCAAAATTCCAATGACATTTTTCACAGAAATAGAAAAAGATCTAAATTCACTTGGAATCAGAAAAGACCCCAAATAACAAAAGCAAAAAGAACAAAACTGATGTGTCACACGCCCTGATTTCAAAATACAGTGTTCTTGTAATCAAAACAGTAGGGTACTTGCATAAAAGCAGACACATTGAGCAATGGAAAAAGAAGAAATTCTGTAAATCAACCCAAGTGTTTACAGTCAATTGATGTGATGTTGCACAGATGTGCTAAGAACATATTATGGGGAATGACAGTGTCTTCAGTAAACATATATGGGAAAATGGGATATCCACATGCAGAGGAATGAAATTCCACCCTGTCTCACCTCTCATGCAAAAATGGATGAAAGACTTAATCATAAGACTTGGAAGTATAAGGCCTCTAGAAGAAAATATAAAGGAAAACTTTCCATGAACTTGGGTGATAGGATTCTCAAAGCACAGACACCAAAAGCAAAAATTGACAGAATTGCATCAATTAAAAAACTTCTGCACAGCAAAGGAAGTAACAGAGTGAAGAGACAACCCATGTCTTGGGAGAGAATATTTGCAAGTCACACAACGGATATGAGGCCAATATCCAAAATGTATAAAGAACTTAAATAACTCAATAGCAAGGACACAAGTGACTTGATTAAAAGATTTGGACAGATCTTTCTCAAAGAAGAGAAACGAATAGCCAATAGATCTACAAAAAAATCCTCAACATCTCTAATCATCAGGGAAATGAGAATTTAAAACACAGAAATGTTGCTCACATCTGTTAGCATGAATTTTATTACAATGATGAATGATAATGAGGACTGGCTAAGATAGGCAGGAAAGGGGACCCTCAGACTCTGTTGGTGGGAATGTAAATTAGTGTAGTTGTTTTGAAGAAATGGAGGGTCCTCAAAAACTAAAACCAAAACTCCCATATGAGCCACCTCCCCATTTCTGGGCCAAAGCAATTGAAACTGGCGTGTGGAGGGCGTGTCTGCATTGCCATGTTCACTGCAGCGCTGTTCCCAACAGCTAGGATGTGGAAGCCACCCGAGTGCCCACGAGTGGATGAGTGGCAAGGCAAACATGGCGTACGTAGCCTTGGGATATTATAGACACTTAGGAGTGAGAGACCTCACACGAGGGGGAATATACCAATTTGGGGAGAGGACTTGGTGTGGCACACCCAGGTGGAGCCTGGGCTTCTGGAAGCAGGAATTGTCTTTCCTCAAGGACAAGATGGTTGTGATGCACTTTCTCCTAGTGGGTTCAGTCCTACCTGGTCCCCAGGAGGAAGAGAGACTCCCCAGGTTCACTGGGACTGTGCCTGATGGGAGCAGCAGGGTTGAAAGAGGCAGGGTGGAGGCCACCGTGCCTACTGCTCAGGACTGTGCAGGGGACAGACACTGAGGAAGGCTGGTGGAGGCTCCAGGGACTGTTCAGGGAAGTTCTCCCTTGGTGGCAGGGACGTGTATTCCCAAGCATTCCATTTGCTCCTCCACATTTTCAGTCCCTAGCATCATCTGGTCACAAAACCTGAAAACAGATTGGTTACCTTGCACTGCTGCAGGGAGAAAACAGGTGTGACTCTCCTGTCTCCCTCCCCTGCTGTGGGACCTTAGGAGGCTGAGAGGACGCTGTGGGCTTCCCAGGCTCAGCTTCAGGGTGGCAGAGTTCACACCTATGTTTAGCGCGACTCCTCCCTCAGTGGCTCCTACGGAATGTGAATGAGATGTGAATTTCCCTGTCCTAAGTCTCAGAGATTTATAATGGAGTCCACATCACGACCAATACAATCTGACTAATAGACTTTGCAGAGGAAGGGGAAGGGGAAGCACTTTCAATGAATGTGTTAATTATGTTGAGTAACCTGTTGCCCCATCAATGATTGCATTCAAGCTTTGTCTCTCAGGTTCTGGGGTCAGCACCTGGCTACAGGACTGGCTCTTCGGGCCCAGGGTCTTACAGAATGAGATCAAGGTGTTTCTGGGGTGTCCCCACCTCGAGGCTCCACTGGGAAGCTTCGCTTCGAGCTCATCACAGTAAATGCAGTTCCCTGTGGCTGCTGGCTGGAAGGCCTCAGTTCCTCACAGGCTACTGGCCTGGGGCTGCCCTCGGGACTCTGCCACGTGGGCATGGCAGCTGGCTGGATCAGAGTGAGCAGGAGAGAGGGTGGAGGAGAGGGAGCATGAGGGAGCCAGGAGGAAACCATGGTCTGGCGTAAAATGGTTGTATTGAGTGACACACCATCACTTTTGCTAGCAGAAACCAGTCTCCAGGTGCACACGCTTTGGGGCTAGGATGACACACAGGTGTGAACACTAGGAGGGGGTCACTGGGAGACATTTTAGGAACCACCTCCTAGACTTACACACTTAGCATGTGCCAGACAATGTGCTAGGAGCTTTCAATTTACAGTCTCTTTTAGTTCATATCCTCATTGCAAGACAGATAAGGAAACTGAAGGTTGGTCCAGTGAAGAAAACACCCAGAAATGCACTTCAGTAGAACTAGACTTGATCCCAGAGTTGGGTCCAATTCACTGTACAAGGCTGCCTCCCTAGATCAAGGAAAGGTCCTGGATGGATTGGTTAAGAAGAAAATTTTTGTTTCATTTGTTCTCTTTAAGGAAACATCCATGTTCTCTTTCCCGATGTCCTAGGTGCCTGCTGCTCTTTAGCCAAGAGTTCTGGAGCTCATGGTTCTGGGATTAAAGAATTTAGAACCCACACTTCTCTGAAGGCAATCCGAGGAGGTTCTGTCTTGTTGCATGCGATCCCAGAGCCAGGAGAACATACCAGGGTAGAGGAGAGCTCCTGGGGTTATGGCCCTGAGTCACAGTCTATACTACTGCTGAGAATCCGGAATGGGAAAGAAGACCCACAATGGTTCGGCCTTGAGGACAAGTACAAGCAGAGGGTCCAGGTGCCCAACATGACTTCCCTGAGGATTCACAATTTGACCTCACAGGACAGTGGGCAGTACTGGGCCCAGGTCACATTTCCTAAAGGAAGACTAATTAAACTAGTTTTTCACCTTGATGTTTATGGTAAGTGACACCCTCACCCTAATTCCATGGCCTACCTCCTTCTTTTGAGTCTAGGAGTCTCTTTGACCACATGTTACAGGATTCTCTTCAGGTATCCACACATTAGATATTCATCACAAACAGTAGAGCTGAGATTGTATACCAGGGAGAAAAATCACAGCTGTGTTTTGGGAGACATATGGAAATTTGGCAATTTTTACAGTAACATTTACAGTTCTTTATAAGACTAAATTTACAACTTTTGTATATTAGTTTTCCTTTGCTGTTTTAACAATGCATAATTGTGGTTTAAAACAACACAAATTTGTGTTCTTAATATGCTACAGGTCAGAAATCAGACATGATTGTCTTGGGCTAAAATCCAAGTGTGGACAGAGTTGCATTTTGTTCTGTGGGATTCAGGGGGAAATCCATTTTCTTGCCTTTCCCACCTGCCAGAGGCTGCCAGCATCCCTTGACTTGTGGTCTCTTCCTCTACCTAAATTAGAAAGGGAGGATGGAGTCTCTCTTGCATTGCATCCCTCACACCTGCTCTTTGCCTTCCTTCTTCCACTTCTTTTTTTTGTATCAGGAATTGAACCCTGGGGTGCTTAACCACTGGGCCACATCCCCAGCCCTTTTAAATTTTTTTATATTTTTGAGACAGGGTCTCACTAAGTTGCTTAGGGTCTCACTAAGTGACTGAAGCTGGCTTTGAACTTGCAATCCTCCTGTCTCAGCCTCCTGAGCTGCTGGGATGGCAGGTGTGTGCCACGATGCCTGGCTTCTTCTTCCACTTTTAAGGATCCTTGTGATTACTCTGGGATTATTCAGATAGTCCTATGTAAAGCTCAGCTCTTTTTCTCAGAACCTAGCATTTTCACAGGTTCTGAGGATAAAGATGTGGACTCAGAGGGGACATGATGCTTCTACCACATTTGGAATCATGGATCTAGTTCACCGTCTGCAATCCTTGCAGTGAGTGGCCAGTGAGAGGCCAGCCTCCCTTACACAGGACTCCGCAAATCCTGCTCTGTGAGCCTTGATAGGGTGGGAGAAGGTTTATGATGCTGCTCATGTTAGGAAATTCATTTGCCAACTCTTGGATTCCTTCCAGCCCCTCTCTGCACAGGGAAGACCCTGCTGTGGAGAGAGTGGATTAGACTTGTAGGTCTCTGGGATTTCCAAGACTAGCCTGTGAATCTGACTCTTCCAGTCTGGACCAGATATTCAGTGTCAGTTCTAACTATCTGCAGAGTTGTCAGTCTCTATTTAAGCCACTGTATCTCCCACAGTGTCACCTTCTGAGCATCGAGCTTGTCTCTGTCCTCCCAGAGCACAGGAGGGCCATGAAGTCCCAGGCATTGTCTCAACTGAAGACCCAGGGCAAAGGACCCTGGCCCCAAACTTGCTCTTATGTCTCACCCTTCCTCCCCTTCCAAAAGACCCCTGTTTTCTAGAAATAATGGTCTCTGGAAAGTGGGATTCAGCCATCATTTTCTCGTGGGAAAAAAGAATGTGAAGACTTGCTTATCCAGTGAAATCACAGGAGGCTTGCAAAGTGGCTGTCACTTGCTCAGTATTTAGCTTTGTGGGGAGTTGCCTATGCTTCAGTGAGATAAGGGGTAGAATGTGTGGCATGTGTGAGGCTCTCTCTTTTGTCCCCTTCTTCCTCAGATCCTGTGCCCCCTGCCCAGATCCGGGCCACATCAGTGTCTATCACACCCAGCTGGTGCAATGTCACTCTGGAGTGTGGGGCCACAGGGGCTTTAGATGTGCTGAATGTAACCTGGGGCAGCAAGGGCCTCCCCACGGAGCTAGAGCAGAGAGGGACACCAGGATCCACCGATCCCGGGACCCTGGCCGTGAGCCTGCCTCTGAGCCAGCCCAATGTCAGCCTCACCTGTGTCGTCAGCAATCCAGTGGGCCAGAAAAATGCCACCGTAGACCTTGTTGACATCTGTAGCCAAGGTGAGTGCAACCTGCAGGAGGGGAGGGGCATCCTGCAGGAGCTCAGGTGGCACTGGCGTCTGAGGGTTCCTGGTTTCTTCTCTGCTCTGTTTGCCGCCTTTACATGGTCACTCCAACCCAGAAGTGTGGAGTCACAGCCAGCTCACATCTGCCTTTAAGTATCTCTCACTTCCATGCCCTTTGCACTTGTCCCAGGAGCAGCCTTCCAGGATCTGCCCACCCCGTTCACCACCATGTCCAGATCAGAATGTGGCCTTTGTCTGTCCATGTCTGGCAGCCGACCTCCTGTTAGTCCCTGGATTAGGATTCAGGGCTTGGAAGATCCTCTGCCCCTGATGTTGGCTTCCTTCACACACGGCATACACAACTGCTTGCTGAAGTTTCCGAAAGTGTGAAGCCATTGTTGGCCTTTAAGGATGAGCCTCTTCTGAGGAGCTGTCCTCGTCCATCCCTCCTGAGTTAAAGATCCACACGTGTATTTGAATCTTCCATGAGTGGAACACCATGAGGGCATGGACACATCCTTTTCCCCTGTTTATGCATGTCTCAAGCCCAGTTGTGGGCAGCGTTTGCTCCCAATAGGTGCAATATGAATGCCTTGGGCCTGTGTGCACCCCTGTCCCCTCTAAATCTCCCTCCAGGGGCTGCTGGAGGAATCTGACTTGTCAGTGTCAATCATCATCCCTTGTCATGTCCCCTCCCACTTCCCACAAGATTAAGTTCAGAACAACATGCCCCACAAAATCCTCCTGGATCCAGCTGCTGCCTCCCCCGGCCTTCCTCACCTGCAGCTGCCTCCTGTCCTGTCCCTCCCCTGCTGCAGTGCTCACTCCACACTGAATATCTGTGAAACTCCTGCTGCTCCCCCATGACTCAGTGGACTGAGCATGTCCTTGGGAGGTCCTCGCTGAAGACCTCGTACAGGGTTAAACCTCTATTACAGTGAGATTCTTTCCTTGTGATTGAGAGTTTTTCCTGGGTGATGAGCTTGTTCACAGACCCCCCAGTGCCTCCACCCCCCCCCCCCATTCAGCCTTGTCCATCACAGTCTCCCCAGCACCACGAAGGAACTGGGCCCCTGGCTAATTGCATGAACCTGTCATGCTCAACCTTCTCATCCTCAACTAGGCCCCTCTGACATCTGCACTTTCTATCTCCCCTTGGCAATGGTATATCAGCTTCTCTTTCACTCTATCCTTCGTAACTCTCTTATTTTCTTAACTCTCTCTCAGATGGAGAGCTCACAGCTAGCCGCATGCGAGGCGTTGTAGGGGCCCTCCTGGCTGTGTTTTTCATCCTGGGAGTTGGAGTGTTCCTTTGGAACATATGTAAGAAGAAGAAAAAGAAGAAGAAGATGGAGATGGAAAGAGGCAGGTTGCACTTTCTTTTCTGGGTTCAGATTTCTTCCCCTCTCCCATTGGATCCTGGACTTCCTTCCTTCTGCATTTTACTGGCAGGAAGTGGCCCCTGTAGAGAGGATGGTGGGTGTAACTATGATGTCCTTGGGTTCCTGGCAGCGTGTGTGTGTGTGTGTGCAGGGTTAGAGGTTTCCCTGGCACAGAATCAAGCTCCAGTCTGTCATGATTTGGATGCAGGATTGCCGGAGGACCCGGGGGTCAAGGACGATGGAGTCTACTATGCACAGCTGGTGGAACCGGAATCTCTGAAGGGCAAGCAGAAGGTGAGAACTGTGAGTGGTGACCTGCCTGGACACTCATAGGTCTTACAGCACCTAGCCCTGGGCTACCCAAACCCAGGCACCTGTTGTTCTATCACCCTGTGTTTTTTTCTTTTCTTTTTACGTCTTTTTTTTTTTTTTTTTTTTTGTGGTGCTGGGGATTGAACCCAGGGCTTTGTGTTTGCGAGGCAAGTGCTCTACCAACTGAGCTATCTCCCCGGCCCTGTCTTTTTTTTTTTTTTTTGGTTGAAAATATTAATTAAGAAAATTTATGAACTGGCATGTAACTCAGTGGTCGAGTGTGCCCAAGGCCCTGGGTTCAATTCCCAGTACTGAAAAAAAAAAAAAAAAAAAGTTGTGTTTTCTTTGCTGGGTGTGGTGGCACATGCCTGTGACTTGGGAGACTGAGCAGCAGGAGCATAAGTGGGAGGTTAACCTCAGCACTTAGTGAGGCCCTAAGCAATGTAGTGAGACCTTGTCTCAAAATAAAAAATAAAAAGGACTGGGGATGTGGCTTAGTGGTAAAGCACCTCTGGGTTCAACCCTAGTACCCATCCCCCACCACCAGCCTTTTAAAAATTTTTATTTTGAGGCATAGTTTCACTAATTTGCTGAGGCTGGTCTAGAACCTGCAATCCTCCTGCCTCAGCCTCCCAAGTCTTGGGACCACGGGTGTGCTCCACCATGCCTGGCTTAAGTTTTTCATGTTAATGGGCATCACCTGTCTGCTGGTCCCTCTGGGGCCACTCTATCCTCAAGCTGCTCTAAGAACTCTCTTTCTTGTATTCCCAGGATGTTGATGAAAAACATCTGGAAGGAAAGGAGCCTTGCACTAGTATCTATAGTGAGGTTCAGAGACCAGGCCAGGCCGTGAAGATCACTTAGTTGGAGGAAGGAGGAGAATCCAGCACTAGCGAGACACCTGCACTCCGAACCTGACACCGGCAGATACCTACTTCCTCTGATTTCCATCCAGCTCAAGATGTTGCTGGTCTGCATTAGCCTGACCTGGTGGTCATATCTCTACCTCTTTGGGCACATATGACCCTGCCACTTCTTCTGCCACCTTCCCAAGCTGCCCTCACACTCAGGACTACCATGCCATCAAGCCAGGGTTCTTCCTGTCATTGATGTGGCTTTTGACCCCTCTCTTTCGGAAGCCTTCCCAAAGAGAACCTTGCCTGACTCTGCATGTGGCAAAGTCTCACCACATCTGCTGTGTCACTGGTGTCATTCTGAGACCCCAGGTCCAGGTGTGGGGACTGTGAAGAAGTGCTGACTTTGCTCCAGCGGAGGGTGTTAAGATGGGTTCTGCATGCTGAATTGGGATTGAGGGAGGCAGCATGACTTCCTTTCCAGGTTTTCCTTCCTTTCCTTGTGTAGGGTTTTTCTGGAGCTGAGTGTGTGTGTGTGTGTTGGGAGAGTTTCTAGTATACATTATACACCTGGGCCAGAGTTGCATTCCTGAATATCTGTGCTAACCTGGACTTAAGCCTCAATCTCCTGCAAACCCTTCTTCCTGTAGACTGGGAAAAGGAAGCCATATCATTTCAGACCCTTCTCAATTTTCTCTTTCTGGGAGAATGACCCTGGACCCCACAGACTGGGGTTGCACTCTTAACAAAACTGCTTCAACTCTGCTCCTGGCCCAGGAAGGGGTCACTTGGTAGAATGGGTGGGTAATGTTCCCTCACTCCGCTCGGGGACAGCTGTGGTTGTGAAGCTTGCATCCGACCTCTGATACAAGAGATTCAAACAGCGTCATGAGGACAGCCCTCTCCAGCCTCTGCTCCTGACCCTCAGCCTGCTGCAGCCCCGCTGCCCCAAATCTAAGGTCAGCTCCTCTTTTGTTTTTGAGAGTCAGACAGGTTTATTAGCAAATGGCCTAACATAATATTAAAAATTATATTAAAAACTATCAGTTTGCCTTATCTCCAATCTTATTTACTTACCTCTATTTGTTCTTTTTGGTTATCCAAAAAGAATGTATTTTAACATATTATACATACATGGAGTATAACTTCCCATTCTTGTGGTTGTACACGATGTGGAGTTACACTGGTCAAATATTCATACATGAACATAGGAAAGTTATTTCTGATTCATTCTACTGTCTACCCTATTCCCAACCCCTCCCTTCGTTTCATTACCCTTTGTCTAATCCAATGAACTTTTTTATTCTTCCCTCCCTCCTTACTGTGTGTTAACATCCACATATCAGAGAGAACATCTGGCCTTTGGTTTTTGGGGATTGACTTATTTCACTTAGCATGATAGTCTCCAGTTCCATCCATTTATCAGCAAATGCCATAATTTCATTCTTCTTCATGGTTGGGTAATATTCCATTGTGTATATATATACCAAATTTTCTTTATCCATTCATCTGTTGAAAGGCACCTAGGTTGGTTGCATAGTTTAGCTATTGTGAATTGAGCTGCTATAAACATTGATGTGACCATGTTACTAGTATGCTGATTTTAAGTCTTTTGGGTATATGCCAAGGAGTGGGATAATTGGGTCACATGGTGGTTTCATTCCAAGTTTTCTGAAGAATCTCCATACTGCTTTCCAGAGTGGTTGCACCAATTTACAGTCCCACCAGCAATGTCTTTATCTCCAGTTTTGAAAGCAATTGGTATTTTACAGAGTACAGTTGGCATTCAGTACCAGTGGTGAATTGGTTCCAGCACCCTCAAGGATCCAAAAAGCTGAGGACATAAGTTGCTTATATAAAAAGAAGTAATATTTGCATAGAACCTATGCACTCCTTTCCTATACTGTAAATCGTCTCCTTATTACTTACAATACTTAATACAATATAAATACCTTGTAAATAGTCATTTTACTCTATTAAAGAATAATGAGGAGGAAAATAAGTCTGTACATGTTCAGTACAATTTTCTTATTTGTTCATTTTAGTTATACATAATATTGGAGCCCATTCTGGCATAATTATATAAGCATGGAATACAATTTGCTTCAATTCAGTTCCTAGTACTTTTTCTCCCTTTCTCCATACCCTGTTCCATTTCCTTTACTCTACTGACCTTTCTTCTCTGTATTTATATTTTTAAAAAAATTAGTGATATGGATATATATAAAGGTGAAATTCACTGTGGTTATTCATATATGTAAATAGGAAAATTTGGTCAGATTAATTCCATTATTCTTCCTTTTTCCTGACCTTCCTTCCTCCCTCCCTCTCAATCCCCTTCTTCTATTTCACTAATCTGTCTTCCATTTTCATGTGACATGCCCCTTTTCCTTTTTTTGGTCTAACTTCCCCACATGAGAGAAAGCATTTGACCCTTGACTTTCTGGGTCTGGCTTGAAGTTCTCCAGTTCCATCCATTTACCAGCAAATACCATAATCTTACTGTTCTTTATGGCTGAGTAAAAACTTAATTGTGTACATGTACCACATTTTCTTTATCCATTGATCTGTTGATGGGCACCTATCAGCCTCCTTTTTGCTCAGTCACATCTATATCTGCCTGAATTGACCGTTCCTCTTCCATGTTCCTGGTCCACACTTATCCCTGACTGTTGAAACTCTATGATTCTGCCCAAATCTCTCTTTTCAGTCACCCATTTCTGGAGCCTGTCAAGATCATGAAGGTTTGGAAATGGGCTTTTGCACATTTGCAACATTTGAAAATCACCTGGTCCCCTGCCACAGTCTGTCCTGGATTGGAGTCATGTCTCTCAGAAGGGTCATGGGACTGGGGAAGGCCAATGCCAATGAGAATGTACACCTCTTGGCATGAAGAATCTTGGCCCTTTCCCCCATTCCCTTGGGTACTCAACACAGGGAGATCCAGAGTACATACGCTCCTGATGGTGACTCCATGTGCAAGTCAGGCTCTGTCTGATGACCTCCCATGATGTTGTCTGGCCCAGAGGTCTGAACTGAGGACTTCCCATTCCATCCCTACATCTAATTGCTGGAGGACCCAGTATACCCTGTACCATGGTGTATGAGTACTTCTTTCTTGCCTGGGAGTCTGTGGTTCCTTGCAGCCTCTGCCTCTTGTCTTTGGCCCTAGTTTTTATACCAGAGATGGGCTGATTATAGTATCACGAGCTGCTTGATTCTAGGCTTTCTTGGTTCCCCTCCCAGCTCAGCTGAGTTTCCTTAGTTCTGCCCTCAGAAGTCAAAGGTCTGAACAGGGTTCTGACTAAGGGCTTGAGCACCATGAACCAGTGGTGGGACCTGATGATGGTGGATAGTTGAAAGAGGGGGAGAAACCATAATGGAGTGCTCTGACCTTTTCTCCTTGGATCTTTCAGAAAGCTGAGGGAGTGACAGGTGTCAAACCAAGATGAGTGCAATGTGTGGCCACTTGTTGACCCCTCTCACAATACCTAAATGAGAAAAAAGAACGGAAATTGGTCTCTCCAGGCCAATATTAAACTAGGTTTGGTTTTTGTCCCAGGTACTTTGCAAATATTCTTTCTTCTAAATCTTTCAAGAAACTTCTGAGGTAGATATTATTCCCATTTTGAAGGACAGGCAACCAATAGCCCAACTAATAGAAGAAGAGTATTTAAATCCAATACTGGAAAAGTATGAAGTTCGATCTTAGTCCTTTATCACATGGTCACTGAAGCCATGGAATCTGGAACTTCAAGTTGAAATATCCTGTATGTGTTCCTCTCTAAGGACATTGACCTTGGACTCCAGTGTGCCAACTCAGACTGAGCTTATAGGTTGTGGAGCAGCTGGTGGTTCAAAGAGGAATTTCCCCTTAAGTGGACAAGGAGTCCTGTGGAGTGGGAAATGTGAAACAAGGGAACTTGCACTTTGGTGCAGATGAGATATTTAAGAAGCAGATGCTTCATCATCTTGGGTCTTTGTCCATGTTCCTTCCTCTCCATATAAGATGTGTGGTGGATCCCCATCCTCAAATCAGTTACACCTTTGCATTAGTATTCACAATATCATTCACTAGGTTTTACTGAAGTCTTCCATTTAGATCTTCAACAATTTTGCAAAGTAGAAATCTCCATTGCACAGATGGAGAAATGCAATTCAGAGATGTTGAGGACCTCATACATTTTGAGTTCTGAGTATAAGTGATGGAGACATAATTTTGGTCCTCAGTGATCATAATTTCACTTCTTTGACTCCTTCTCCCTCATCTCTGGCATTCAATCAGTCATCCATCATTTAAGCTTATGTTTCATCCTTCTCTTATTCTTTCATTCTTTTGGTGGTTAATTTTATGTGTCAATATGACTGGCCTAAGAGATGCCTAGATAGTTGTTAATCATTATTTCTGGTTGTGTCTAGTTGTAAACAATTATTTCTGGTGTGTCCAGATGAGTTTAGCATTGTAATCATTAATCTGAGTAGCAAAGATTGCCCTCACCAATGTGGGTGGGCAGCATTCAATCTGCTTAGAGTCTGATTTGACCAAAAGGACAGAAAGAGGGTTAATTGCCTCTTTCTGCTTGAGTGGGGATATCCCTCCTCTCCTGCCCTCACATACTGCCACACCTTGATCTTGAGCCTCATACTCAGCTTGGCCTTCCACTTGCTCCTGTGGTTCTCAGGCCTTTAGGTTTGGACTGAAACTATACTATTTCTGGATCTGCAGCTTGCACATGGCAGATCTTTGGGTTTCTCAGCCTCCATAATCACCTCATGGTAAATTATGAGGAACCAATCTCTCATGGTAAATCTTTATCTATCTATCTATCTATCATCTATCTAATCTATGTTGCATTGGTTCCATTTCTCTGGAGAAAACTGACTCATAATCATTTACTTCCTAACTTAAACTCCAGTTGTACTATTTTTATGTATCCACCCCAGAAATATTTCAAGACTTCTTCAGGGGCTGGGAATGAAGCTGTGTGCTAGAGCATTTTCCTAGCAAGTGCAAGGCCTTGGGTTGGGGTGGGGGATGTGGGAGAGTTTTCTCCATGTCCATTCCAGTTCTCGTTGTTATCCATTTTATTGATCATGTCCATCCTAGTGGATCTAAAGTGGATCTTGAATTTTCTGTCATCACGCATCACCCTGACCTTTCCACGGAAGCTGCTCTTGTTCAGGTCACCAGGGAACTCCATGTTGTTGAGTGCAACAGTCAGTTCTCAATCCTCATCTTCCTGGGAACCTCAGAAACAAGTGACATATACTTCCTTAAAACACTGTCTTCATCACCCATCATTCTTTTCCTCCTACTCAATGGATGCTCTTTGGTTTCCTTTATTCCTTGATTTACTTCTCATCTCTCCCAAAATATGGAATGTCCTATGTTCCAGTCCACACCACCCAGAACCCTTGTCCTTACTACTTGTACTCTTTCTCTTTCTGATGTTGTGACATGCACTAATCCTTAGACCCTGCAACTATATGCTTTATATGGCAAAATGAACTCTACCTATATGTTCAGTGTTAAAGACCTTTTATGAGAAGATATGCTGGATTATCTGGGTGGCCAAAATAATCACACATTCCTAAAAAGTGTAAGAGGAAGAGGCAGAAAACTGAATTAGATAAGTTGTTGAAAGGATTTGACTCTGCATTACTGGTTTTAAAGATGGAGTAAGGCAACTACAAAGCAAGGGAAAATATCATTTTCATATCAAAGACCCTCAGTTTTCAGTCAGCAAGAAAAGGAGGACCTCAGTTTTATTATAGCAAAGAAGAGAATTCTGGTAACAATTGGAATGAACAAGAAATGGATTCTCCCTCAGAGTCTCCAGAAAGGAACACAACCTTAAAATTCCTTAACTTTATTGCAGTGATATCTCAGATTTTTGACTTCCAAAAGTGTATGATTATCTGTGGTGATTTATTTTGGCAGGAACAGAAACTGACACAAATGTCTTATCATGTAATGGTTTAAAATATTTTGGGAGCTATGCAGTTTCTATTTGGGTATCTATATTGGACTCCACATTGTAAAAATAGAGTTGTTTATGCAGCATCTCTGCTTGAATGATAGCATCTCTAGCTTGACATGTCCAAGTTTAAACTCTGAACATGCTTCCCACATAGTGTTCCCAATAAATATCAACTCTATCTTTATTTCAACCACAATACCACATTATCATCATTTCTTTTTCTCACATTGCACCCTCTATCTGCAAATACTGGTATCTTTTATTTAAAACATAAAGCACTTCCCTGATATGACCATCATCTCTCACTTGGGTTGTTGAAGTAACTTCCTGGTCTCCCTGCTTCTGTTATTAAGTCTTTAAAGTTTACCTTCGAACTAGCAACCAGAGTAATCCTTTCAGAGGTGTGACTTTTGGAAAGTGGATCATGAAGTCTCTGATCTCTTCAGTGTACTTATGCACTGATAACTGAATGAACTACTAGGAGGGGATGGAAACTGTAGGCAGGAGAGGTATGGGTGGAGGAGGTGAAGGCATGCCTTTGGAACTATATCTTGTTCCTAGCATCTTCTTCTCTCTCTTTCTCTAATTCTTGGTTGCCAAGAACTGAGCAGCTTTCCTCTACCATAGTTTCCTGCCTTGATGTTTGGCCTCACTTTAGGCCCAAAGCAATGGGGCTGGCTGACCATGGACCCAACCTTGGAACTCATGAGCCAAAATAAATCTTTCCTTCTCTGAGTTGTTTTTCTTAGATATTTTCAGAATGACAAAAATCTGACACAGTGAATAACTTCTGTATGTGGCATATGCAAAGCAGATTCTAAACACAGGGTTTAAGACTCTTAAACTCTTTCTCATAATGAAGGCACAAAAAGGTTCAATTGGAGAGAAGGGGAAGAGGATTTCTTTGGGAGAGTTGTGCTTAGAGTTTCTTTCCCACCCTATGGGAAAGCGTGGTAAGAGGGGCTGCAGTGAGACCACTCAGAGAGGTGCCTCCTGCAGATTAGAAAGGTCCTGGACAGGTGCATAACTAACACCTGAGAAACTCAAAGTGGGAGGTGCTGCTGAAACACAGTGGGAACAGAGGCGACGGTACCATTGGGAAAGAAGCTGCGTCACCACTGATCTGTCAAGTGCACATTTTCCATCTGTTGAAAGCAGGACCTTAAAGTAATTTAGTTGACATTCCTTTGTGGAGCAGTAGAACTCCAAAAGAGAGAGTCAGGGTGGATGCAGACCAGCCAAAAACTAGAAGCAAAAGAGAATGGTAACAGTGGCTGTCCTGAGAGTCATTACCTAGGACAGGTGGGTGTGAATACCCATTGCAGGATAGTGGGGTACCCAAGGAACCAGTGAAATGCCTGTGAGAGTCAGGCTAGACACTTCCAGGCCCTGAGAACCAACTGCTAGATGACCACAATGGCACTAGTCAAGATGACTTTCCTGTCTCCTTAGCCTCCATCATCTTTACTATTCTTCCTTCCCCTCCAGCTCTCTTGAATTTGGGGGAGGAAGTTCCACTTCTAAAAAAATAATTTGTATGATTTTTTAAAAGGTAATTTTTTTCCTGGCCTTTGGGTATCTCTCTCTACATCTGCTGCATCTTCTTCTAATGTGTCTTGTCCTGTTCATCTTATGCAATTATCAACAGCCATGGTTGACATTCATGATCCTGGCCACAGTCCCCCATAGTGAGAGATCCATGCACCCTGACCTTCCTGATTCTGTCCTCAGGCTTTTGACCCAAGGCTCCTGTGAACACTTTGCTTCCACTGTAGGAGATGAGAACCTTTGAGTTTCCCAACCTTGTGAACAAGGCTGAGGGGAATGTGTACCAGTATGGAGGCCATTTTCTGTCTAACCACACTATGCTCCAAATTCTACTCAACGGTATTCTCTGAAAGAAAGCAGGATCCTGTGAGATAAATGGAGGTAATTGGAACCCAACTTCTTCTGCTTTTCTGTTCCCTCCTGACCTGTCTGGAACTCCTGTTGCCCCTTTCCCAGCAAGTGGCAATATCAATATCAGGTCCCTTTCAAGTTTCAGTTAGTCTCAACTATAATGCATTTCATAAATGTTTACTTAATTCCAAAAGTTAAGTGTGTGTGTGTGTGTGTGTGTGTGTGTGTGTGTGTGTGTTATCTCTCCCCTTGATTTTAGAGGAACACTACTCACAATGTTATGTAAATCACACTCAGCAAGAGACTACATATCACTCAGAGGGTTGGAGAGCTCAGGTTTATCTACCCCTGAAGTTCTGAGCCCTGAGCTGGGGTTACAGGGGGCTCTTTACAGGAAATTTGACGTCATTCCTTAACCATTACACCATTGATGGGTTAGAATTCTTCACTTTTGTGACTAAGGACCATGTTCAGAAATTTTACGATAAGTAGTTCACGGGTGCAGAACAAGGACAGCAAAGGAGTGTTATCATGAAGTGTCCTTTCCCACAGGCGGCAGTAACTCAAAATGACTTGAGTTTATCTCCCTAAGAGCTGTATTTCTAAAAAACTAAGCCTACAAGGTGATAGTTTAGGCAGGAGTTAACTGGCATAGTGACCTAAAATTTAAACTAGCAATTAAGTGATATAGCTACATTCCTAAAAGGTTTTCAAGGAAGAAACTTCTTCGCAGGCATCTGTTGCAGCTCTGGTTTTGAAGCCTGTCACAGAGATGTTTACATATCAAGAGAGCGTCCTCAGGCTTCCTAGACATAGCTATTTACAACCCAATGGATAAGGACCCATGGTTAATTAGGTTCCCTGAAGAGAGGCTGGCAGAGGGGAGGGAGGGAAATTAACCCTTTCCCCAGGCACTGATTTTTTATCAAAATGTTCTTATAATTTCATTTTTTAATCTGATCTGGTATCTCCGCCACACAATACTTACCTGGTATCTTTTCCTCTTAGTTTCTGACTCATTGGAGGAACTCTTCTCTGAGTCAGCATTTTTTTTTTTTTTTTTTTTTTTTTTTTTGCATAGAAATAAAAAAAATCTCTTTTTCTTCAAATAGTAAAATAGGGTTCTTGCCTATTTTGGAACTCAAAAGATGAACACTGAGATTCCCATTCTCTGGAGGACTCTGGCCTTTGCCTGAAGCCATTTCTGACTCTGTCCCAAGTGTGGGAAGTTTTTGGACAGAAAGAGTTCTATAAAGAGGAAAAAATACTTTGGAAACTTCCAGATTAGAAGCACCTGAACTGACTCTGGAAGCCCCTTCTCATTCTCTGGCCAGTAATGCTCTATAAAATTGTAACAAAAATGCTTTAATTATGTAAACAAGAGGAACTCAGTGCTAAGGGGGGAGTGGGATTTGAAACTTTGGAAGCCTCAGTGGCTCTCAGAACCAGACACCTACTTGACAGGTCCATGTTGCATCCCACATGGGGATGCAGAGTAGGCTGTGGCAAGTCAGAGGTTGCAGGGATGCTGCCCAAAGCCAGAGAAGGATTGGGGTGGATATTGGAGGAGAACCTGCTCTCTTCTGGCCTGGGAAATCATGGGTGGGCTTTCACTTGCCCTGTACCATAGGTGGAATCTGTGAGAACCTGGAATCCAACTCTGTACTGCATGTGGATGTATGTTTTCCTTCTTACTATGTGCTGGAACTCTGAGACCAGAAAATACCTTAAAATAGGTGAAGCCTACAACTCTTAGCAGATGAAACAATAGATTTCCTCATCTCAGTGAGGACCATGTATAGATTCTTGCAGAAAAGAATTACTGTTGAAGATATGATAACAAAAAATACTTACCAGCACACTTAGGAAATACTCATATTTCGGAAAGAGTGGGGGAGGGTGGGGTGGGCGGAGACAGCAACCAAAGGCCACAGATGAGAAGTCATAGACCATAGTCTGGGAAACTGCGAGTGATAGTTAACAGAGAAGTCTGTTGGGTAACTTCAGAGAAAAACACTTAAATTCAATGAAGAGATAAAGGGAGGAGTCAAGCCTATTATACAAATCAAAACATTTTGAAGAAAGGATAGGCAGGAAGAAAGGCTAAGGAGAAATTTTGAGCAAAAAATTAGGTAAAAGAGATGAGTAAATCTGGAAAGTATTGATGTATGTGTTGATAAACATGTTAGCGTTCCATTATTCTGACAAATACTCGAGAAAATAAACTTAAAGAAGGAAAGTTTTGTTTTTGACTGATGATCTCAGAGGTTCCAGTCTGTGGTCACTTGGCTCCATTGTGGTGAAGTGGGAGGACGTGGTAGAGGAAAGCTGATGACCACGTGGCAGTCAGGAAGCAAAGAATGAGAGACAGAGAGGGGCTGTGGGTGAAACCTCCCTTTCAAGGGTCCTTCCCCAGTAACCTATTTCTTCCAACGAGGCTCTACTATGGAACGTTTCCACTACCTCCCAATAGCACATTTAGCTATGAATTCATCAATAGATTAATGCATTGATGAGGTTAGAGCCCTCGTGACCCAATCACTTCACAAACACTGCTCTGAACACTGCTGCCTTGAGGACCAACCTTCAACACATGAGCTTTTGGGGGAAAGTTTAGATCCAAACCAAACCTCCCCTACACACATACTCAGATAATATTTTGAACTTATCTGCAGACCTTCTCTCCAGAAAAGTGATTGTTAAGTTCAGGGAGTCATAACCTTGGAGCCTGGGTCTGACTGGGGTGGACCTTTGATGACTGTCACAATAAAAACCACAGTAGGATCATGTGCCTCCAGGAATCACTGAGGCAGGAGGTGCCTGACCCAGAGTGGAAGCAGGAGGCTTGTTAGCCTCAGACCACTTACTCTAGACATGGGGCTCCCCCTCTCTCCCCGAAGATCTCCAAATCCTATTCTACATGTGTCATTTACCTTCTAAGCATTAATTGTATCATATGCATTGTAGGTATTATTTTTATCTTTTTAAGTTTATGAATTGGTCTAACTCTCCAAGATCCTCATTTGGCACTGGCTGTGCCTGTGATTGGACAGTAACCAACCTAAGCACATGGGTCGTCACTTAGCACACAATAGAGATAAAAATAAACTTTTGTTATAGCGGTAAAAAACAGGGATTGTCTATAAGAATGAGTATCAAGTGACAGCATAACAGGATTATTTAGTGTTTCATGTCATCAAGGGGTTGTGATACAGTGTTTGTCAGTTTTGTATTATATACGCAGCAAAACTGTCATTTAAGTAGAGAAGCTAGAGGGAAGCTGCATTCCTTGTCACTTCATGACTCGGGATTCAAGCAGAGGAAATACTGTTTCCCTGGGAGCCAGTCCTGGCTGCCCACTGATCCTCTGCTGTTTGCCCTCCATTTATCCACCGAGATTGCCAACCATTTGCCAGCATAATGCCCGCCTTTTGTGCACAGATTGCCCACTGCCTGCCACTGCCTGCTTGCTTTTTGCCTGTTTGCCCCCAACCTTTTTCTATTTAAAATATTTTAAAAATTGTTAATGGACATTTATTTATTTATTTATTTATTTATTTATTTATATGTGGTACTGAGAATCAAACCCAGTGTCTCACACATGCTAGGCGGGTGCTCTACCACTGAGTCACAACCCCAGCCCTGTTTGCCCCCCTTTTGCCTGCCCATCACCTGCTGCCCAGTGTCCACCTTTTGATCACCTACTGTTTGCCTACAGACTGCCCATGAATCCTCTACTGCCCCCTGATGCCTGGAAGTCCACTGTCAGGGTACCCACAGGTTTGTTTACACGTGGTTGATGCCATCTTGGGGCACTGGCCAGGGCCTGGGAATTCAGGGTCAAGGGGCCTGTTGGTTTGCTGCTGCCACTGCTGTCATCTTGGGGCACAGCTGCCTCATCCTGGGGACACTGGCCAGGGCCTGGAGATATATTGTCAGGGTACCTGCAAATCTGGTTGCATCTGAGGTCTTCCTGCTGGGTGTGCTAGTGGCCACCCTCTGGCTGCCTCTTTGTAGGGTAGCTCCTTTGTGTGAGCACATCCCTGGTGGTCTCTCTGCAAGTTGAAAGGGCACTGAGATCTTGGGACTGCAGCAAGGCAGAGTACGGAAAAGCTGAAGCTCATATCTGACAGATTGCAGTCTGGGTCTGGCAGGCCTGTGAAAAGTCGGAAACTGGGATAAGTTCCCCAGGGAGAGCACAGGTTGGAGAAATTGGAGAAAACTGGGCTCTCTCTAGCCCAGTGAGTCTTGAAGTGTGGAGGGACTGAAGGAGCCAGTTACAGGGAATGGGAAGACTAGAAGAGGGTGTGAGGCATCTTGCTACCAGCATCTTCCAACAGTAGACCAGCCTACTGGTCTGGCACCCACTGGACTGGAGCTACCATCAAACTTCAGATAAGCCTACCTATTGCAGAGAAGTGAAGCTGAGAACATTTTTGAAAGTCAATGGAAGTAATCATTCAATTTTCCATTGACACTTTGTTTTTGCCCTCTCTCTCCCATATCTACCATCTTTGAATCCAAGTATTTTTCATGCATCAATTTATTGAGGAATGGGATTTCTGAATAGTATATTACAGTTTTGTTGTGAATTATTATATTTTTACTTTTTTTTTTTTTTTAACCTGTACATATTTTTCCCTCACTTATCTGTCTCCCTGGATTCTCTTTCTCACTTTTCTCATGCTAACAGCTAACCTCTATCAATTCCTTATTCACTCTTACTATAAATTTTTACCTCTATCTTCTCTCCTTCTCACTCACAAATATTACATCTTATACTACTTCTGTTCCCTCTTTGTCTATCACTTGAAATGGTAAACACTTTTAGCACACACTGTTTATATTGTAGACAATAACTGACCACATCATTTCTGTTGATTGTGACAAAACTGTAGGAGCTATTTGGTTTAAGATTGTATATTGTTTGCATTGGGTGCTGTTAATATTGGTCTCCCCCTTAAAGGTGAAGTCCTGGAAGACTTCAGGGACACTATAAGACTACAGGGTAGAAATTCTACTACTTCAGATCCATAGCTAGAGGAAAGGACACACAAACGACATAAAAAAATAAGGGAACAAAGTGCCTCAAAGAAATCAAGATGTTCCAACAATAGATAACACAATAGAAGAAATATCAGAGAAAGAGTTTAGAAGGTACAAAGTTAGACTGATCTTCAAAATGAAGGATGATATTAGAGAGAAAATACAGGAAGTGAAAGATCACTTCAATAAAGAGGCAGAGATTATAAAAAGGAATGAAGCAGAAATCCTTAAAATGAAGGAAAAAATAAACCAAATTAAAAAGTCAATGGAAAGTATTATCAACAGACTAGACCACTTGGAAGATAGAACTTTAGGTAATGAAGTAAAAAATATATACTCTTGAAAATAAAGTTGACTGCACAGAGAAGATGGTAAGAAACCATGAACAGAACTTCCAAGAAATGTGGGATAATACAAAAAGACCAAATTTAAGATTTATTGGAATAGACAAAGGCAGGAAGATACAAACCAAAAGAATGCAGTATCTTTTCGTTTTTTTTTTTAAGTTTCAACTGTATTTAATTATTTATTTTCTTTTTGTTTATTGTAAACAAATGGGATACATGTTGTTTCTCTGTACATAGCATAAAGGCATACCATTTGTGTAATCATAAATTTACATAGGATAATGTTGTTTGATTCATTCTGTTATTGTTTCCCTTCCCCCCCACCCCTCCCAACACTCTTTTCCCTCTATACAGTCCTTCCTTCCTCCATTCTTGCCCCTCTCCCTAACCCTAACTCTAAACCTAACTCTAACCCCTCCCACCCCTCATTATGTGTCATCATCTGCTTATCAGCAAGATCATTTGTCCTTTGGTTTTTTGAGATTGGCTTATCTCACTTAGCATGATATTCTCCAGTTTCATCCATTTGCCTGCAAATGCCATAATTTTATCATTCTTTATGGCTGAGTAATATTCCATTGTATATATATACCACAGTTTCTTTATCCATTCATCAACTGAAGGACATCTAGGTTGGTTCCACAATCTGGCTATTGTGAATTGAGCAGCTATGAACTTGATGTGGCTGTATCTCTGTAGTATGCTGATTTTAAGTCCTTTGGGTATAGGCCAAGGAGTGGGATAGCTGGGTCAAATGGTGGTTCCATTCCAAGTTTTCTAAGGAATCTCCACACTGCTTTCCAGAGTGGCTGCACTAATTTGCAGCCCCACCAGCAATGTATGAGTGTACCTTTTTCCCCACATCCTCATCAACACCTGTTGTTGCTTGTGTTTTTGATAATCGCCATTCTAATTGGGGTGAGATGGAATCTTAGGGTAGTTTTGATTTGCATTTCTCTTATTACTAGAGATGTTGAACATTTTTCCATATGTTTGTTGATTGCTTGTAGATCTTCTTCTGTGAAGTGTCTATTCATTTCCTTAGCCCATTTGTTGATTGGATTATTTGTATTCTTGGTGTAGAGTTTTTTGAGTTCTTTATAGATTCTGGAGATTAGTGCTCTATCTGAAGTATGATTGGCAAAGATTTTCTCCCACTCTGTAGGCTCTTTCTTCGCATTGCTGATAGTTTCCTTTGCTGAGAGAAAGCTTTTTAGTTTGAATCTATCCCAGTTATTGATTCTTGTTTTTATTTCTAGTGCTATGGGAGTCCTGTTGAGGAACTCTTGTCCTAAGCCGACATGTTGAAGCTCTGGACCTACTTTTTCTTCTATAAGATGCAAGGTCTCTGGTCTGATTCCGAGGTCCTTAATCCATTTTGAGTTTAGTTTCGTGCATGGTGAGAGATATGGGTTTAGTTTCATTCTGTTGCACATGGATTTCCAATTCTCCCAGCACCATTTGTTGAAGAGGCTATCTTTTCTCCATTGCATATTTTTGGAACCTTTGTCTAGTATGAGAAAATTGTATTTATTTGGGTTTGTGTCCATGTCCTCTATTCTGTACCATTGATCTACCTGTCTATTTTGGTACCAATACCATGCTGTTTTTGTTACTATTGCTTTGTAGTAGAGTTGAAGATCTGGTATTGTGATACCCCCTGCTTCACTCTTTCTGCTAAGGATTGCTTTAGCTATTCTGGGTTTCTTATTCTTCCAGATGAATTTCATGATTGCTTGCTCTATTTCTGTAAGGTACATCATTGGGATTTTAATTGGAATTGCATTGAATCTGTATAGCACTTTTGGTAGTTTGGCCATTTTGACAATATTAATTCTTCCTATCCAAGAACATGGGAGATCTTTCCATCTTCTAAGGTTTTCTTTAATTTCTTTCTTTAGTGTTCTGTAGTTCTCATTGTAGAGGTCTTTCACCTCTTTTGTGAGATTGATTCCCAAGTATTTTATTTTTTTTGATGCTATTGTGAATGGGGTAGTTTTCCTAACTTCTCTTTCTGAAGATTCATCACTTATGTTTAAAAATGCCTTAGATTTATGTGCATTGATCTTATATCCCGCTACTTTACTGAATTCACTTATGAGTTCTAAAAGTTTTCTGGTGGAATTTCCTGGTTCCTCTAAGTATACAATCATATCATCAGCAAATAGAGATAGTTTGAGTTCTTCTTTTCCTATTCGTATCCCTTTAATTTCTTTGGTCTGTCTAATTGCTCTGGCTAGAGTTTCAAGGAGGATATTGAATAGAAGAGGTGAAAGAGGGCATCCCTGCCTTGTTCCAGTTTTTAGGGGAAATGCTTTCAGTTTTTCACCATTTAAAATGATATTAGCCATGGGCTTAGCGTAGATGGCCTTTACAATGTTAAGGAATGTTCCCACTATCCCTATTTTTTCTAGTGTTTTGAACATGAAGGGGTGCTGTATATTATCAAATGCTTTTTCTGCATCTATTGAAATAATCATGTGATTCTTGACTTTAAGTCTATTGATATGGTGAATTACATTTATTGATTTCCTGATGTTGAACCAACCTTGCATCCCTGGGATGAAACCCACTTCATCATGGTGCACTATCTTTTTAATATGTTTTTGTATGTGATTTGCTAAAATTTTGTTGAGAATTTTTGCGTCGATGTTCATTAAGGATATTGGTCTGAAATTTTCTTTCCTCGATGTGTCTCTGTCTCGTTTAGGTATCAGGGTAATATTGGCTTCATAGAATGAGTTTGGGAGGGTTCCCTCCTCTTCTATTTTATGGAATACTTTGAGGAGTATTGGAATGAGCTCTTCTTTAAAGGTTTTGTTGAACTCAGCTGAGAACCCATCTGGTTCTGGGCTTTTCTTTGTTGGTAGGCTTTTGATGACTTCTTCTATTTCATTCCTTGAAATTGGTCTATTTAAATTGTGTATGTCCTCCTCGTTCAGTTTAGGCAATTCATATGTCTTTAGAAACCTGTTGATGTCTTCGAAATTTTCTATTTTGTTGGAGTATAGATTTTCAAAATAGCTTCTAATTATGTTTTGTATTTCAATTGTGTCTGTTGTGATATTTCCTTGTTCATTCCGAATTTTAGTGATTTGGGTTTTCTCTCATCTTCTCTTTGTTAGTGTGGGTAAAGGTTTATCAATTTTGTTTATTTTTTTGAAGAACCAACTATTTATTTTGTCAATTTTTTTGTATTGTTTCTTTTGTTTCAATTTCGTTGATTTCAGCTCTGATTTTAACTATTTCCTGTGTTCTACTACTTTTGGTGTTGGTCTGTTCTTCTTTTTCTAGGGCTTTGAGCTGTAGTGTTAGGTCGTTTATTTGTTGAGTTTTACTTCTTTTATTAAATGCGCTCCATGAAATAAATTTTCCTCTAAGTACTGCTTTCATAGTGTCCCAGATATTTTGATATGATGTTTCTTTGTTCTCATTGACCTCTAAGAATTTTCTAATTTCCTTCCTAATATCTTCTGTTATCCATTCATCATATAATAGCATAGGTGTTGGAGTAGTTTCTGTTTTTTACTCTTTCATTTATTTCTAATTTCAATCCATTATGATCTGATAGAGTACAAGGTAGTATCTCTATCTTCTTGTATTTGCTAACAGTAGCTTTGGGGTACAAAATATGGTCTATTTTAGAGAAGGATCCATGTGCTGCTGAGAAGAAAGTGTATTCGCTCTTGGTTGGATGGTATATTCTATAAATGTCCGTTAAGTCTATATTATTGATTGTGTTATTGAGATCTATGGTTTCTTTGTTCAATTTTTGTTTGGAAGATCTATCCATTGGTGAGAGAGGTGTGTTAAAATCGCCTAGCATTATTGTGTTGTGGTCTATTTGGTTTCTGAAATTGAGAAGGATTTGTTTGACATACATGGATGAGCCACTGTTTGGGGCATAGATGTTTATGATTGTTATATCTTGCTGATTTATGCTTCCCTTAAGCAGTATGAAATGTCCTTCTTTATCCCTTCTGACTAACTTTGGCTTGAAGTTCACATTATCTGAAATGAGGAGGGATACCCCACCTTTTTTGCTGAGTCCATGTGCATGGTATGTTTTTCCCTATCCTTTCACCTTTAGTCTATGGGTATCTGTTTCTATGAGATGAGTCTCTTGCAGGCAACATATTGTTGGATTTTTCTTTTTAATCCAATCTGCCAGTCTATGTCTTTTGATTGATGAATTCAGGCCATTAACATTCAGGGTTACTATTGAGATATGATTTGTATTCCCGGTCATTTGATTCATTTTTTAAATTTTATTTATTTATTTTTTTGACACAACTTGATTCCTCCTTTATTTGACAATTCCTTTAGGATAATTCCTCCCTTTGCTGATTTGCTTCTTTGTTTTTCATCTCTTCCTCATGGAATATTTTGCTAAGAATGTTCTGTAATGCTGACTTTCTTTTTGTAAATTCTTTTAGCTTTTGTTTATCATGGAAGGATTTTGTTTCATCGTCAAATTTGAAGGTAAGTTTTGCTTGGTATAAGATTCTTGGTTGTCATTCCTTTTCTTTCAGAGCTTGAAAAATGTTGTTCCAGGCCCTTCTAGCTTTTAGGGTCTGGATTGAAAAATCTGCTGATATCTGTATTGGTTTCCCCCTGAATTTAATTTGGTTCTTTTCTCTCACAGCCTTTAAAATTCTGTCTTTATTTTGTATGTTAGGTATTTTCATTATAATGTGCCTTGGTGTGGGTCTGTTGTAATTTTGTATATTTGGAGTCCTATAAGCCTCTTGGACTTGATTTTCCATTTCATTCTTCAGATTTGGGAAATTTTCTGATATTATTTCATTGAATAGATTGTTCATTCCTTTGGTTTGTTTCTCTGTGCCTTCCTCAATCCCAACAATTCTCACATTTGGCCTTTTCATGATATCCCATAGTTCTTGGAGATTCTGTTCATGTTTCTTACCATCTTCTCCTTTTGTTCAACTTTGTTTTCAAGGTTAAATATTTTGTCTTCAATATCTGAGGTTCTGTCTTCCAGGTGTTCTATCCTATTGGTTATGCTTTCTATGGAGTTCTTAATTTGGTTTATTGTTTCCTTTATTTCAAGGATTTCTGTTTGTTTTTTTTTCAATATCTCTAACTCTTTATTGAAATGATCTTTTGCTTCCTGTATTTGCTCTTTTAACTGCGGATTGGTGTGATCATTCAATGCCTGCATTTGCTCTTTCATCTCATCATTCAATGCCTGCATTTGCTCTTTCATCTCCTCGTTTGCTTCCCTGATCATTTTAATTATGTATATTCTGAACTCCCTTTCTGTCATTTCTTCTGCCATGCTGTCATTGGATTTTATTGATGTAACATCTATATTTGTTTGGGGCATTTTCTTCCCTTGTTTTCTCATATTGTTCAGGTATCAGTGGACTGCTAAGATATTGCAGATTTCCTCTATTGGCTTATAATGTCCCTGAGGATTTCTAGTATACCCCCTCTTATCCTTCAGTAGCCTGAAGTCTTGGAGGAAGCTGATAATGTGGTGCTCCCCAAGGAAGCTGCCTCTCTAGGGGTGGTGGCCTTCAGGTGGGGTATATTCCCTGCTAGTGGGCAGAGGTGCCTCCATTTGTTGACCAATGGTCATCCAAAGGGGAACTAGGCTGCGGGCTGAGGCAAGGCCTTTTTGGGACTGTGTCTCTGGTTTTACCATCCTTGTGGGAAAACCTCACCCGGCAGGGAAGACTCACCCAGTGGGGAGGTCTCGCTGGTCAGTTCCCCTCCTAGAGGTTCCCCTCAATCTACAACTACTGCCTGGACTAGGTTGCCTTCCTCTGCAACGTTCCCAGGGGCCCGGACCTACCTCCTGAGCCTGGGAGTCTCACCCTTTGCAGACGAGTCTCCTTAGGCTGCCTCTCCTGAGAGAATCTGCCCGCAGTCCTGGAACCTTCGCTCTGCTCCTAAGCGTGTGTCTGTGCGGCTCTTCCACGAAGAAGTCACCTAGGTCCTGGGACCCTGCTCTGCACCTAATTGCCTGCCTATGTGGCCCCTCCTCTGAGCCACCACCTGGAGCCCCGTAGAGCAGTTCTGAGTCCCAGAGACCTGTCACACACCTCTTCCTTCGGACAGCCGCCCGGTGTTCCAACGCAGTCACTAGGAGTCCAAGCAACTCACTTCGCGTCTCCTCCTCCCGCCAACCACCTGTAGCCCTAGGCAGTCACTCCGAGTCCAAGTGACCCGCCCTGTTCCTCCTCCTCCTCGGGGTAGCCCCCCAGGTGTTCAGGAGCGGTCACTCCAAGACCAAGCGACCCACTGCGCTCCTCCTCCAGGCAGGCCACCGGTGTTCAGGAGTGGTCGCTTTGAGTCCAAACAACTCACCACTCACCTCCTCCTCTGAGGAGCCATCTGGAGCTCTGATGCAGTCACTCCTAGAGCAAGCGACCTGCCACGTTCCTCTTCTTCCTCCGGGCAGCCCCCGGTGTTCAGAAGCGATCGCTCTGAGACCAAACAGCTCGCCACGCAACTCCTCCTCAGGCAGCTGCCCGGAGCCCCAGTGGTTGCTCCGAGTCCAAGCGCTGTGCTGAGCCGCCTCCTCTACGATGTTCCCAGTTGTCTGTGTTTACCGCTGCAGCAGGGGGAGGGGTGTCTCGCCGGGCAACTCTACTTCACAAAGTTCCCTGCGTTCCGGGGCTACTGCCCCATCTGGGATGCCTCCCCAACGGGAGAGACTCACCCGGTGGCTTTGAGTTGGTCCCAAGTCTCTCACTATCTCCTCTTTTGAATCCTGTGTCCTGGAGCAACATGAAATGCAGCGCCCTCTAGTCCGCCATCTTGAAACCTTCTGAGACTTTGTTTTGAGCAATTATTAATGAGGACACTGAAGGAGAGCTCCGTAATCTATCACATTTTTTCCCCTCAGCTCTCCCTCATTTTTTGGCATCTGGAACAGACTCCCCAGTCTCACGCTCTTCCCAGAGCAGGGCCAGGGTGTGGTCTGCTCCCTCCCATTACACTCAATGGCAGTGTGCCAAGTTACTTTTTCGTATGATGTGGAACTTGGCAAGGTAGAGGGTATGGTTTTTTTCTTCTCCAACAGGAAATGAAAGCAGAAGCTATTATTAGGTGTGTTATCTGGAAATAAATGTGTGTTTTATTTCATGGGAAAGGTTGCAGTAGTTCAACTCGTTTATCTGAGCCTAAGAAAAATAATTGAAATGCACCCTATGAAATTCTACTCTTTGGTTCTCACTCACCTTCACCTCTGGCTCTCCCTGACATTACTGATGTAATGAGGTAGGAAAGTCTAACTCTCAAATTTTCCTGCATGGGACTGAGCAATGAAAGCCAGGAGCTTCTCTTTCAGAGAAATAATTAGAGGAAGAGACTCAGGATCATCTACCCCAAAGGGCATGATAGTGGTCATGTCCAGTTCAGGCTGTCAGCCTAAGCAGAGTGTGAAAGGGACTCCAAAGAGGGAAACTCTGTGTGTGGCTGATGCTAGGCCCTGATCTATAGCAGTGTCAGCAACCCAGAATGTTCTCAGATCTGCTGGGTTCTTCATAGGACCAGGACAGAACAGAACCAAGACAGGAGGCATAGATGCAAGTGTGAAGGGGTTAGCGCTCGAGGGAAAGGAAGCGGGGGAGACTATGACAGTAAAGTTAGAGATTTATGGAAACCATAAACCATAAACCATAAACCATAGGGGGTCTTCATTGTGCCAAACCCTGGAAAGGGGTCAGATTTCAAGCAGATTTCTGAGAACAAATTGGCAGATACCATGAACTTCCAGCTCCCATCACATCTCTGATACAGGTTACCTTCCTGAACTGAAGTGGATGAAAAGCTCAAAACTACTTGTTTTTCCTATGTGGGACTGAACTTGGGGCACTTAACCACTGAGCCACATCCCCTGTCCTTTTAGTTTTTATTTTGAGACAGGGTCTCACTAGGTTGCTTAGGGCCTTGCTAAGTTGCTGAGGTTGGCTTTGAGCTCATGAGCCTCCTGAGTTGCTGGAATTGCAGGTGTGCACCACCACCCCCAGCTCAACACTACATCTTTAAGATTCCTTATGGCTAAGTCTCTACCAATCATTTTCACAAACGTGAGATTTTATTTGAGACTGAGTTACACTGGGGTGGAAGGGAGGGGCAGAGCATCTCTTTTGCTGGCATGGATGCTGCCAGAATTGACAAAGTTACACAGCAGTACTTCTGACTTTGTAGTTTCCTGTCGATGGCTCTGGCAGTAGCTCTCTTAGCCTGATTCTGCATTGTGGTTCTGGAAGTCATTTCTGGGATGTCTGAATTTGTTTCTTTAGCTCTCCCAAGAAAATCATTGAGCTAAAAATACATTTTTTAGTATACTTTTCTCCTATGAGTAGTTACAGAGAATGCTGTCTCTACTAAATATTTTGACTAATATAAAATGATATAAAATAGTTGCTCACAGAAGACTTTAAAGGAAAATGAAATATGGAATTTTCTTTCTGGATGACTTTGAAGGATCTGATATTCTATTTAACTGATTTAAAAATCACATTGTCTCTATCTCTCACCCCACACAGAACTCAACTCAAAATGGATCAAAGACATAGGAATTAGACCAGAGACCCTGCACCTAATAGAAGACAAAGTAGGATCAAATCTTCATCACGTTGGCTTAGGATCAGGCTTCCTAAACAGGGCTCCGAAAGAACAAGAAATCAAAGCAAGAATCAATAAATGGGACAGACTCAAACTAAAAAGCTTTTTCTCAGCAAAGGATACAATCAAGAATGTGAAGAGAAAGCCTACAGAGTGGGGGAAAATCTTTTCCACACACACTTCAGATAGAGCACTTATCTCCAAAATTTATAAAGAATTACAACACTTTACAACAAAAATACAAAGAACCCAATCAATAAATGGGCCAAGGAACTGGACAGACACTTTACAGAAGAAGACACACAGGCAATTAATAAATATATGAAAAAGTGTTCAACATCTCTAGTAATTAGAGAAATGCAAATTAAAACAACTCTAAGATTTCATCTTACTCCAATTAGAATGGCTATTATCAAGAGCACAAACAATAATAGATGTTGGCATGGATGTGGGGAAAACAGCACACTTTACATTGCTGGTGGAGTTGCAAATTGGTGCAGCCACTCTGGAAAGCAGTGTGGAGAATCCTCAGAAAACTTGGAATAATGGACCCACCTTTTGACCCAGTTATTCAACTCCTTGGTTTATACCCAAAGGACCTAAAATCAGCAAACTACAGTAACACAGCCACATCAATGTTTATAATAGCTCAGTTCACAATAGCTAGATTGTGGAACCAACCTAGATGCCCTTCAACAGATGAATAAACTCTGGTAAAGAAAACAGATAAAAAAACAGATAAAGAAACTCTGGTATACACACACACACACACACACACACACACACACAAAATAGAATTCTATTCAGCCATAAAGAAGAATAATATTATGACATTTGCAAATAAATGGATGGAATTGGAGAATATCATGCTGAGTGAAATAAGCCAAGCCCAAAAAACCAAAGGCCGAATGTTTTCCCTGATAAGTGGATAATGATATATAATGGGGGTGAGGAGTGGGGAATGAGAGAATAATGGGGGAACTTTAGAATATGTAGGAGGAAATGAGAGGGAGGGGATATGAAAAATGGTGGAATGAGACAGACATTATTACCCTATGTACATATATGATTACACAAATGGTATGAATCTACATTGTGTACAGCCATAGAAATGAAATGATGTACCCCATTTGTGTACAATGAATCAAAATGCAGTCTGTAAAAAATTAAAAGCTAAATTAAGAAAATTTAAAAAATCACATTGTCTTTCTTGCATAAAGGTATTAATCTGAGCCATTTAACAAATTATATGATATATTATATGATGAGACACTAGTAGTTCATAGCATCCAGCTCTAAAACAGTTATCAAAATCATCACCTAGAGTTACCTGGAATAAATTGTGTATTGAAGGTAAGACACAGACATATTGAGTGACTCTTGTGATAGAAAATTATAGTGAGGAAGCATAAAAACTGTAAGGTTTATGGGTTTTCCCTGATGCTTCTAATTGTGCTAGAGATAAGCTCAGTGTTAAAAATTCTCAGTTTAATGAGTGGTCAGACAACCAGGGACTTTCTCTGACTACCACAAAATAATCTCTTATTTCCTGTAGCCAAAAATCAGATACAGAGTCAGATCCTGTAGGTTGTTGAATTTCAAAATAGGTTGAGTTCTCAGCCTTTTCAATGATCTTGTTTATAAAGCAGCACACTAATTGGTTAAGAATTGGGCTCTGGGACTCAGGATTTCCCTTGCCAACTGAAGTGATCCCTACATTCATCTCAGAAATGAATCCTGCCTTCCCAGTTTGTAATAACTTCATCTCAGTGTGTTTTCATGAAGAAAGATAGCAATTTTCCCCATGCTTCATCTCTCTTATCCCTCAGCCCTTCAGGATAACTAAGTCCTATATGTCCCAGGGACCAATTAGAAAGTAAAATAAAGGAGGAGAAGTCTTTCACACTTTAAGACTTCCAAGATTTTGTAAATTTGTATTAGCAAACACCTGGGAAATACTAGTGGGAATAGATTATCAAGGTATCACACCATCAAGGGAGAAATGTAATAGAGTTTGGTCATATCCCATCCCATCTGACAATGCAGATCTAACTTGGGAATTATAGGATGTTGATTTGATGTAGTGAGAAGCAAATTGCAGGTACTCTAGATGTGCTGGTACAACACAAAGTATCAGAAAATAGAAGATAAATCTGTTGAAAGTTGGAGGAACTGACATGTTGGTAAAGTTTCTAGGAGTCAAGTAATTGAGGGACTATCAGCACATTACTTCAAAGACAGAAACAATTTTGCTTTACCTTGAATGCACTGCTATTAACAGAGTCACCAGGCCTTTATACTGCATTTGGAGGCAATATACATCACAGTCAGGTGTACTATGTCAGCACATTCACCAAGGTATACATAAGACAATCAACTTCAAATGTGCTCAAAGCAAGAGAAGGTTCCCCTTCTGGTGTGGTTACAATGTACCCTTATGACCCTGCAGACCTAAAGGTGTTTAAAGTGACCTTGAGCTATCTGGTTACTATTTGGAACTATCGCAGACCATGATAGAAAAAGACACATCAATGTTCCTTGAATATTGAGCAGAACCATGTCTTCTTTGGAAAGTAACCCCTTTCACATAGCTTTAGGTTTGCTATTATATTCTAGTAGAGTCTAATGCCTGACCATGGGACACACCAAATGACCAGGCAAACCTCTGAATATCCTGGGTAATTTCTAATTCATGAAACCATGTGACTAGGCATATCTGAGAGCATTTAAATACTAACTGAAAGTATACACACACACACACACACACACACACACACACACACATACAGGAGCAGGCTCCAGGTCACATAAGCAGGTTGCTTACAATAGCAATGTTCCTACTCCTGCTGCCAAAACCATCTCTAATACTTATGGAACCCAGAGCAAGGGAACAGTGGAGATCCACAAATCACATGTCTACATATTGAAAATTCACACATCATTATTGCATGTTAAATAAAACATGTTCAGTTCTCTTATTTTGAAACATTATCATGTGATAATTATCATGAGTTACTAAGAAGTAACTCATGAAACTACAAGATGGAAATTGTTTTTCTGAAGGAACCACAATTCCTTAAGAAACTAGGAAGTTTTCTGGAAGGGGAATGGAGGTCTGGGGCCAATATTGGGTCTCCTACCTGCTTTGCTTCATGAAACAGTTTGCCAAAGCCTGGAAGTTGGTTGCAGTGGGAACAACTACCAGACAAACCTTGGAACTCGGCTGAAGGAGACTTGTCACCAGAAATGAGAGACATTTGGAAGAAGAGCTGTGCCAATGACTGGAGTCACAGGCTAAGAGAAAGTCTGCAATATTCTGTATTAGAAACCACATCTGGGTTTAAAGCTGCAGATGCATCCTATGCTGCAGTCAACACCTGCCAGGATTCTCCCAGGGGCAGGGTGATGTTGACAGTCAGAGAGACTTCCAGCTGGTTTTCTGAACACACATCAGACAAAAGGAAAAAGAGGCCTCTACATAAGTGTGGAGTTTAGAAGGATTTATCCTGTAAGGCACCAGAGGTGATGAAGGATTGTTAGTGTGACCACAGCATTTTGGGAGAATTTATAATGAAATCTTATAGCAGAGGCCTGAACTTCACCAGAGGGGCCTCCAAATTATTATTCTTGGTGAAGTTATTTGTGAGGGATGAAGAGACAGTGTACTATTTGTCAAGTAGACCAGATGAGTGGGAGACATCAGCTCTGATTTAGGGATCTGGAGGGATCAGGTATGCTGAACCCCTAAAGTTAGATTTTTTCAAGTAATGTAATGGATAATGGGTAAAGAACTGCTTCTATATCTAGCACAGAAGCAGCTTCAGAACTAAACCATAAGAGCTACTGACATATAATGTCCACTAATTAACCTTCATGTGTGTTATGGTTTGGATGTGAGGTGTCCCCCAGAGGCTCACGTGTGAGACAATGCAAGAAGGTTCACAGAAGAAATGATTGGGTTGTGAGGGCCTTAACCCAATCAGTGAATTAATCCCCTGGTAGGGATTAGCTGAGTGGTAACTGAAGTGGCAAGGTGTGGCTGGAGGAGGTGGAATTGGGGCATGGTTTTGGGTATATATTTGTATCTGGCAAGTGGAGTCTTTCTCTGCTTCCTGATCTCATGTGAGTTGAGCATTCCTCTGCCACACACTCTACCATGATGTTCAGCCTCACCTCAAGACCCAAGGAATGGAGTGGCCTTCTATGGACTAAGACCTCTGACACCATGAGCACCCAAATAAACATTTCCTCTTCTATAGTTGTGCTGGTCAGATCTTTTAGTCACAGCCGTGAAATAAATAGCTGACTAAAACAGAAGTTGGGTCATTGCTGTGACTAATCTGACCATGTGTTTCAGAGGATTTTGGAGCTTCCTGGAATTGGTGGAAAGAATTTTGAGATGCTTAGCAGTACATGCTGGAAATGCTTTAAATTATTGTAAGTGGAGATTAATGGCTGATTCTGGTGGAAACTCAGAAGACCAGAATGGCAATAAGACCATGATCAGTGATGACAGAACTCAAGAAGGTTCAGAAAAGGAGGATTCTATTGGAAGTTGGAGTAGAGGCCATTTGTGTTATGTTCTGGCTGAGAAGTTGTCAGCCTTTTGCCGGTGTCCTGAGTCTTTCTATGAGGCTGATTTTATAAGCAACACACTTCTTAATCTGGTGGAAGAAATGTCTAGGTAGCATAGCATTCAGGAAGTGGCATGGATATTGCTGGTGGCTTTTAGCCAATTTTATGGTAATAATCAGGAATAGAAAACAGAGTAGAAAGATTTGGAAAAAGTGAACTTGAAAGGCGGGAGTAAAACTAGGGCTAAAGAAGTTGCTTCCCCACTACAGACTTTGCCCAGAGATGAAATGAAAGATGGCCTGAGGGCATCTAGGAACTGGCAAGACCCACCCCCATCTCAGGCTCAGGGAGTAAAAGTGAAAATTCTCTTGAGAAGAGGTCAGTGGGCAAACCTTCTAGCACAAGGGACCTAGGAAGTTTTTTGATTGTGCTCAGCCACCCAGACCCTCAGAGGCTGCTGCAGCCAGGGTCCCAGGGTGCTTGGCTACTGCTCAAGATGGCATCAGACCTTGGCATCAACCACCTGGTGCTGGTTCTGCAGGAATACAGGATGCTGGTGTTATGGAATCATGGAGGCTTCCGCCAAGATTTCAAAGGAAGGCCTTGGAAGCTAGGCAAAGTGCAGCAGGGTTGGAGTCCCTGTGGGCACTCCCTGAGATGACGGCATGTGAAGATTTGAGGAAGAAGCCAAAGTTGCAGTGGAAACACCTGAGGTTAAGAAATGCCAGTAACATGGGGTGTTGTTAGCTGCAGGAATTGAGCAGAGACAAGCCCACAGAGAGGACACTTGGGCTGCAACCAACAAGGCCACAGGGGCAGAGCTACACAAGCCCTTTGGAGAGGACATCAGGCCCTGTGCGCCAGATGCTGAACACAGAACTACAGTACTTGTTTATCCAATAGGATTTTGGTCTTGCTTTGGTCCCATCCCTTCTTTCTATGCCCCTATTTCTATGCCCCTATGGAAATGTTTACTCTGTACCTTTATATATTGGATACTTGTAAATTGCTTTTAATTTTACAGGAGCTCACAATGTGAGATTGCCTCGAGCCTCAGAGAAGACTTTGGACTTGAACTTTGAGCAGTCTCAGAACTGTTGAGACTAGGGGGACTCTTGGAAATGGACAAAATGTGTTTTGCATTGAGAGATGGTTGTGAACTTTTGAAGGGCCAGGGTTGGAATGTTATGGTTTGGATGTGAGGTGTTCCCCCAAAACTCACGTGTGAGACAATGTAAGAAGGTTCAGAGGAGAAATGATTGGGTTTTGAGGGTCTTAACCTAATCAGTGAAGATGGGATTAACTGAGTGGTAACTAGAGGCAGGTAGGGTGTGGCTGGAGGAGGTGGGAATTGGGGTTATATATTTGTATCTGGTGAGTGGAGTCTCTCTCTCTCTCGGCTTTCTGATCATCATAATGTAAGCTGCTTCCCTTTCTACCATGATGTTTAGCTTCAGCTTGAGCCCCAAGGAATGGAACCGGCCTTCTATGAACTAAGATCTTTGAAATCGTGAGCCCTCAAATAAACCTTTCCTCCCTTACAGTCATGCTGGTTGGGTCATTTAGTCACAGCAGTGAAAAAACTGACTAAAACATATGGGGGCAAGGACTTATGACAAATGGGAACATCCAGCCCTTAGCATCTAATAGTTTTAGTATACTTGTAGTGGATTCTGGTAAATCAAAGCATTGCCTGGATTACAGGAGTCAGAAAATCGGTGCACTTGTGTCAGTTAAGACAAGAAAGGGTGTCATGTAGCAGACTACAAGGTGGAGGCAACTGCCACCCTAGGAATTCAGAAATATAAGGTCAGGGAATGAGGGGAGTGTTAGTGTGGTGAGAAGTTCTAGACTCTGAAGTAGAAAACTGTCAGTCAACCTTCCATCACTGTGACAAAATACCTGAGTGAATCAACTTAAAAGGAGGAAAGGTTTATTTTGGTTCATGGTTTCAGAGGTATCAGTCCGTGATGACATGGCTCTGTTGCTTTGGGCCTGGGGTGGGATAGTGCAGTATGGCAGAAGCACATCATGAGGTAGGTCTATTTACCTCATAGCAGCTGGGAAGCAAAGAGAGAGAGGAAGGGATTGGAGTTTTGATATCTCCTTTGACACATGCTCTCAGTGACCTTCCTTCTCTTAGGTTTTGCCTTCTAAAGATTCCACCACCTCCCCAAAGCACCGCAGTCTGGGACCAAACCTTCAACACATGGGCCTTTTGGGGATATTCAAGGTTCAAACTATAGCAAATACCTTAGAAGTTAAACTATTCTGCTCTACTTATAAGGAGAAAGGATGCTGGGAGTGGGGCTGAGAAAGGTATGGCACCCCACTCAGTGAGTTCAGCGAGTAGAAGCATGATACCAGCGTGGTCCCTGGTACTGAAGAGGGAGAACCTGTGGCACAAGATGAGATCTAAATCCAAATCCCGCCCGTTCTCACTGAATACTAGTTGTACTTTTCTGAATCTGAATCCTCAGTCCTTTCTAATAATGAAGGGGAACCCCTGCCTGTCTAGGTTGCATGGATAGCCAGATTTAATTAGCTATACCTTCAAGGAGAGGGTGAGAGATGTAAAAGGCCATAAAGTTACAAAACCAATATATGTATCCCAGAGAAAAGTTCTGTCCCCACCATTAGGAGAAGGAGGAAGTGTGACATCATATAGGACAGACCATCCCAGTGTCTTCCCCTTCCCCGCCCCTGGGGGAGAGATTTTGTAAGAAGGCACAGCTATGTTTCTGAGAAGATACAATGAGATGGAGTACATATTTTTTTTCACCTAAATTCCAAGGAAGCTGAGGAAGGCTGACAAGCATGAGAAAAACAGGAGGTAAGTAATTGCTCCAGGGGAGAGGCTGTTCTCTCCGTTGAGGGGACTGTGCAGGGTCACTTGGAAGAAGAGGTTGGTTTTGAAAGGAGACAGTGACACGGAAATGGCAACAAGATGGAAGAGGTGGCTGGAGAATGCTTGCTTAGCATGCATGAGGCCTGGGAATAATTTCCAGCATGAAAGAAAGAAAGAAAAAAAAAAAAAAAAGAAAATAAGTAAAAAGGCTCTGCGAAGCTATGCAATCAATGAACATAATTCTTCCTTGGACATCCTCCAGATGTTTGATGAAGTTTTTGGTTTTTGGTTATTTTGGTGGGGTGTTGAATCCAGGACTGTGCACATGAATGTGCTCTGCCATTGAACCTCACTCCCAGCCCATGGTGAAGTTATTAAGTGGATCATTTTGATGGGTTGCAAATAGGCCTGAGACACTGGGTGGAATTAAGAGATGGAGAAAGTAGGGGAGTGGATCATGATGCCTAGGGTTCAAAAATTACCAAAAACCAGGGATGGCTTTCGATTATCTGGGACTATAAAAGAACGTTTCAGATTAAGTTTAACGAAGTTGATCTGGGTGACATAAAGATGAACATTCCAGAAGACGCTGGATCTGATGATCTCCCTAGCCTTGGGGAGGTTCAGTGACAACAGCACCATTAATCATTGGTGTGTGGGGGATTTTTGTGTTGCATAGAAGTTCAAAAGTTCCCTCAAAGTTCCCTCCCCATTCAGGCTTCATGTGTTTGTAACACTGTGACAGAGCCAAGTCTTCAAAGGATCTGAGCTGATACAACTCCTCTCTCTCACTGCTACTCCTCCCCAAAATCCCCAGACAAGAGCCCCTCAGTATGAGACATGTCTGGGAACTGAATCCACAACTTTTCAGAACATCCTAAACAACTACTTCTCTGTTTCCTCACCAGCCCGCCTGACTCTGATCAACAAATATCTCCATTGGCCTTTTCTCTGTCCAGAAGAAAATGTGACTTTCCTTTAGACGTCCTGTCACAGTCTGTTAACATATCAATCATCTGTGTATACTCTCTCCAGTTCAGAACACTCTGTGAGCCAGATCTTGTCTTGGGGCATTTGGGGTCGGGGAAGAGAGGGAGAGAATGCATGGGAAAGAAAGGAAGAGTCTTTTCCCTGGACAAAGCTTTATTTGTGAAAGTGAACAAATTAACTTCTAAAAATATGTTAAAATTTATTAGCCACCAGGGATATGAAAAGTGAAACAAAAGATGCCATTAAAAAAATACATCAGGTTGTCAACCAGGTTGATAAGAGTATTGACAAGGTTGTAAAAAAAAGATGGGAATTCTCCTAGACTTTGGGTGAGAATTTTAAATTTGCACAGCCATTTTGGTGAGCAGTTTGACAGCATATCAATAGTTGTAAATGTATAAGGCACTTTGATCTTAAAATTCTACTTCCAGGGATATATCTTAACAGAAGTAAAGCTATGGGCATGTTTGAAGAAACATGTTTAAGAATATCATGGCTCAAACTGCTGGAAGCCTATTCACTATCGATCCCGTCCTCTCCTAACTATGTGTTTGGCTGTAGTGATGTGCCTAACTCAAGGGCCAATGAAATGTAAGCAGAAGTCACTGGATGTGATTTCAGGGAAAACTCCCTCCTTCTTCCACTCTTTTCTTTTCTCTAGTGTTTGGACCTTGTACACGATGACTACAGTTCTAACAGTTGTTTTGTGACCTTGAGAACAAAAACTATATACCAAGGAAGAGAAAAATGTAAGGATCCTGGGACCCACCCTCATGCCTCACAGAGTTCCCGTTCCTACTTGTACTACTTTACTACAGTGTGGTTCTGGACACAAGAGAAAAAGAAGCCAATAATTCACTCAGGTCACTGTGATTAGGTCTTTCTCACTAGTAGATAAAATGTATTTGTTTTCTTTTTTCTTTTTTTTTTTGATGGGACTCTTTTTTTAAACTGGCAAATTATAATTATACATAATAGGGGATTTTTTGTTACATATTCACACATGCACATAATAGAACAAAATAATTCCCTCAATTCTCTCTCCTCCTGCTTTCCCTCCCCTCCTCCCTCCCCAGGGTCCCTTCCTCTACCCTTTCGGTCCCCTTTCAATTTTCAGGAGATTCTCCCTCCCCTACTTTTCCCTTTTTTCTCTCTCGTTTCCATTCACATATGAGATCCTTGACTTTCTGAGTTAGCCAAGTTTATTTCCAGTTGACGCAGATGTTTATTGTGACATTGCTTTAAAATAGAGGAATGACATGAATGGTCTAAATGTCCCTGGCTTCTGGAATTTTCTTGAGGTTTTCAAGACCCATCCAGTTTCAGTACATGAAAATCCTTACATTGGACCTCTTCTTTTCCTTAAAGACACTTGAGTTTGGTCACTCTTGAGCACATTCCTCTCAAGCTGTTGGAGAGCCACATTTGTAAAGCAAATATTTTTAAACTCCCAAAAAAGAAGACCCACAGGAAGTAAGAATCAATCATCATAAGCTGTATCTAAAACCCTAAATTATAGCAACAAAACTCAGGAAGTGGTAGACAGACAGACGGAAGAGAGAGAAATTTGCTCAACTGTCACCTAACAGGAGAAAAGAGATAACACTTTTTCCCCCATAGCATTCATAATTAGAAGAAAAACAGATTCAAATTCTCTTTTTTTAAAATTACCAGAAACCACTACTAAAGTTGAAAATAGTCTGTTTTCCTCCAAAATCATTAGGAGGCAGAGAAGGCAAAGGAAATAGTCTATTAGTGGTTTATAAACATCTTAGGGCTGTGAAAATGGTTACAAGATTTTAAGCAGGCCATCCTACCATATGTACATTAGTTGATTTGTTTATTGTATAGTTGAAGGCATATAGTACATAAAAATAAAGTATTTGAAAATATGAGATAGTCATATCCATAAAATAAACAATCTTTTCTTATCTTGCAGTTCATGATGTCTTCACACAACACTGGCTAATACCTCCAGGCCCAGTGTGCATTAGAGTAAGGGTTATTGTCATCTGTAGCAGAGGCAGTTCTGTATTTCACATGCTTTTCTTGAGTATTTTGAATTTTGGGTGGATTTCTTGTCCAATTTAACTGGACCATCTGTTTTGCCTCATAATATACTGATGAAGAGCTTATCCCTTGTGGGGGAAGGTCAGCTCTATCTGTTGTTGGTGTGCATTATGTTATTATTTTCAGTCTACCAATATCTTTTCAAATGAAGCAGCCACTGTGTGTAGGTTCCTTCAATAAGAACCAGGTCTACCAGAGAGCAGTTGTCTGAAATTGGTCCTGGAGTATGAGGAACAATCTCACCTTTTACCTTGAGCCTTGAGCGTGTTGTTCACACACACTCTACTGTTTCACAAACAAAGCACACCAGGGTGCAGACGCAGGGGCAGCGGGGATTTGTAATATTCTAGGTAAGAGTGCTTTTCTACCGTAAATTAAAGGTTAATTGACAACCCGCCCCTGCTATTTTTTTTTCTCAGACTACAACCATCTCATATAACCCGCGTTGGAGATATTTTACATAGAAAGGTAACTTCTAAAATTTTTATTTTAAAATGCACAGAAAAACATGCCCAGAAGAACTACACAAGACTATTTATGGTGGTTAGTTTTGTGAGGTATGATAACAAGTGATTTTATTCATCTGTATAATTTGCTGTGTTTTCCAAAAATTTTCTCCAGTCAACATCAATTATTTTGGGGTCAGAAAAACAACCTTGTGTCTTCAAGTGAGAAGTTCCTTTTGACTCAAATGGCAAGAGAAAACTCCATCCTGTGTTGAGAGGGTTTAAAAGGATAGGGGACTCAGGGAGAACAGGGCGGGGCAGAGGAGGGGCCACGTCTCACCTCAGTCCCGGGGCGGTAATGGAAGGCTCCGGCAGCCGCTGCTGGCTCCACATCCTCATCCTGATGCTCCAGATCCTTCTTTTTCTTGGTAAGTAGCAGAACGGGTGGGCGGTGGAGACGGGAGGCTGGAGTCAAGGGTAAGGCAGGTGGGAAGGAGCTGGGGCTTCCGCGGATTCAACCTCCTGATTCACCTTGCGCTTTTGAGGGATGAGGCGAGGAAAAGGGGGCTGGGGACTTTCTGGGATAGCTCCAGTTGTGCCACCCTCAGGCAAATCACTGTCGTGCACTGAGTCGCTCCTTGCCTGCTGACCCAAAGGAAACGCAGACTGGGGGTGGGGTGGGGTGGGGGGGCGGAACAAAACAAAACAAAACAAAACAAAACAAAACTAGGATGTTTTTCTGACTCCAGGAATAATTCATATTGACTGTAGGAAATTTGGAAAACATAGCAAATGATACAGATGAATAAAAATCACACTTTATCATACCTGACAAAACTAACACCATAGATCTCTTGTATCATCCCTCTTGGTAATTTTTCTGTACTTCAGTAAATTTTTCTTCAGAATACAATTATTTGCTGGACTGTGCTCAGCTACAGCTGCTATCCTGAGAACAATGTCTTGAGCCCCTGGTTTCTTGCTGCCTTAGCAAAAAAGAAGAAAAAAACAAAAGGAAAAAAAAAATTGCAAACACACCCTTATTTCCAAGACCTACCCAATCCTCCAGCCCACTTCCTTCCTCTACTCCTAGACTGAGTTGGGTTGCAGGACAGCCTCCTATGCACCAGGCTGATGGTGTCTTGGCACCCTGCTCTTGCTGCAAAACCTTGTTATAGATGAAAGAGGGGCTGAGTTCTGCAATCAGACCCACTGGATTCCTACTATTGTTCATAAAACCTTGGGCATGTACCCTGGGACAAATAGGTGTGCCTTTCTGAGATTCAGTTACTTCAACTGTAAAATGACCCTCTTAAAAGTCACTGCTGGGGAACCTCTTCCCCTACCTTAACCTGGGTAGTCTGGGAGTAGAGGAGCAAAGTAGAGTAACACCTAACTCAAGGTGCTGTTTGGGAGATTAAGGGATATAGTGCACTTTCCAACCACTGTCTGACATAGGGACTTAAGTGTGTGGTGTTACACTTTTCTATCTTGATGAAAACTTGCAAAAGGATAAAACTTTCTTTTGTAATTAAGGATTTTATCATAATCCCACAGTTTAAAAAGAGACAAGATTTTCCTCTGGGAACCAAAGGGTTGTGTTAGTGCAGAGACTGTGCTTTCCTAGGCTTCTCATTACCTGGTCCCTTCTTCAGGTGTAGTTCTTAAAAAAAACGAAAAAGAAAAAGGAAAGAAAGATTGTTGACAAATGAGCAAAGGACGTGAACAGATGAAGCATAAAGAAAAAATTGATAAGTAAGCATGCAAGAGTCATCCTCATAAATTCTTTACCATGCAAATTAAAAAAAAAGTAGATGTCATACTTTGCCTATCAAATTAACAGTCCTTTTTGTTTTAAATGAGAACATTCAGTATAGCAATGGAGGAGTGCAACAGGTATTCTTATATATTATAGCAGTTTTTTAAGTGAGTAAAGTCTTCTTAATAGCCTGTTTGATGTGTCAGAAACATTTGAACATTTAATGTTTTTTTTTTTTTTTTTTTTTTCATGGTATTTCCACCTCTGGGGTTTAATCTTAAAGGGGGAAAACAACATCATGAAGTAGAAACTTTTACACGAAGAAATTAATTTTGGTCTAGTTATAGTAATGAAAAGCTTCAACCAATAAGAAGGTGAGTCACATCTTGTCAAATGATGTTAAGATGGTGAAACGATTGCTTTAGTAAGTGACTTTGGCTGGGCCACTGAGTTTTCCTGAGATGAGAAGATGGAAAGGACTTGGTTAGAAGGAAAGGGAATAAGCCTATGTTGAAAACCGGTCATATGCAAGATATGTCCTGGGGATATTAGAGGCATGATCTCATTCCAGCCTCGCACACTATATGTTAGTTTACCTGTGAAGTTTAGTCAAGGATGATGAAGTAGGAAGAGCCAAGACATCGGAAGATCCCTATTTAGCACCAGGCACAGATACTTTGGTTGGGAATCTGGCTTTATACATAAGTCTCCCTAACCCATAAAGTCCCAAGTTTTCAATTCTGCAAATGTTTCAACAAAATCATCAAGAGCATTGAAATAACTTAGGAATCATAACCTAGAGCTTATATATATGTTACCTTAATATTATTGAATTATAATTATTATATCAAAAATATAATTATTATAATATATTTACATAGTGTATAATTATATTATACATTATGTGTATATTTAAGTCTTATGTATAGGTGTTCTTAGGACAATGTTCTGGGACAATGGGACTAAGTGGGTCAGTAGATACATTACCCCCATTTAGCATTTGAAGAAATGTCGGCTCTGAGAGGCTGATTAACATGGAGGAGATCGATCATAGATCTAATATGTTTTACACTAGGATTCCAGCTGCTCCAAGACCATGCTCTGCCTCTGCGTGATCTGGCTGTGAAGTCAGTAAACTCTGTGCTGTCTTTGTACTCCACTGCTGATCTTCCTCCCACAGGGCTCCAACCTTCTTAATTAAAGGACTGCAGGGAGTGGATGGTGATGGGCAGAATTCCCAAATGGCCCTCTGCTATTTGAAAGAAATTCAAACTCATAACTCTGTCTTCCCTTTCATGCTCCAGCCTGGAGGAAAGTAATTCCGTTTATAGCTCTCAATAGGGAAACAGCTGCTCCCTTAGTACCTTCCTTCCCTCTGCCTGCCCTGCCTTTTCCTTTTTTGCCAGCGAATACTGTCATTTTCCTGTTTGGGTCATGGGATCTTTGCAGGGATCAGTGGTTAGTTCAGGAAGTTCCCCTTCTTTTATCTTTTTGAAATTGGTTGATTGATTAATTTTCCCATATTTTTTATTGGTGCATTATAGTTGTACCTATTCATGGGATTTGTTGTTACATATTCCTACAGGCACAAAATATCTAACAATCTAATTTGGCCAATATCACTCCCCAGCATTTCTTCCTCCCTCCCTGCCCCCCAACCCTTGGTCCCTTTCCTCTACTGATTTCCCTTTGATTTTTAGGAGATCCACCCCATCTTTGTTTTCCTTTCTTCTCTCTAGCTTCTGCTTATGAGAGAAAACATACAGCCCTTAACCTTCCTAGTTTGATTTATTTCACTCAATATGATGTTCTCTATTTCCATCTATTTTCATCCATGCCATAATTTCATCTTTCTTTATGGCTGAATAAAATTCCATTGTGTATATACAGCACATTTTCTTTATCTATTCATCCGTTGAGGGACACCCAGGATGGTTCCATCTACTTTTCTTTTTGAAATGCTAGTTACACTTAGGCTGGCTCCACTGTTCTGCCCTTGTATTTATCACCATTCTGAGAAAACTGCGCAGTTGGCAGCAAGCAAACACAGGAAGTCACCTCGGTCTCCAGCTGCCTTCTCATTTGTGTGCTGTTGGTTGCCCAACAACCACTGAGGTTGGAAGTCCCACAGAGGAGAGGCAGTGGTTCCTGCCTCGCCCACGCCTATGCACATGGCTCTCACCTAAGCAGATGTAGGCCAGTCATATCTAGGCTGCCTGGAGCCCTCCATGACGGGGGAGGAGAGAGAGGTGACTGGGTCCCAGTGTCTCTAACCACAATGTACTTTTCTTCCTTTAAATATTGACAAGACGAAAACTGTTTCCTATAAACACTTCTTGGATTAACGCACATTCAGGCCTTTCAAGCCATGATGAACTCATTTATATTTTGAACTGAAAATGACAGAACTATTGAGCCTTTGTCCTTTATTTTCAAAAAATTAAACTTGTATTTTTATCTTTTTTTTTTTTTTTTAATGAAACTTTTAAAGCATACAGCATGACAAACTTGGGCTGAGGATATAGCTCAGAGGTGAAGTGCTTGCCTAGTATGTGGGATGGACCAGGGCTCAAAACAAGGAAGAAAACTTTTGGTCAGGGAATGTCCATGTGAAGAGGCAAAAATCAAGCTACAGTGTGGGAGAAAATATATGAAAACCTATATCCATGACACAACTAGAAAGTAATCTATCTAAAACTCCATAAGCTCAACAGCTAAAACAATGGGGTAAAGAAGTATCACCAAGAGGTTATGCAGATGGGAAAGAAGCATATGCAAACATATTCAATATAATTAGCTACCAGGGAATATAGCTTAAAACTACAATGAGACATCGACATCCCAACATACTCAACAGAAGGACTAAAATAAAAAATAGTGTCAGCACTGAGTGATGGAGAAGATGCAGAGAATCTAGATCACTCAGTTGCTGATGGGAACATGACACATTGCAGCTTCTCTGCAGTTTCTTACAAAGCTAAGCCTGGAATTGCCTCTTTAGTCATATTTCACTCAGAAATATAAACAAATTTTAAAAAATATCAAGCATACAGCATTGTATCATAATAGTTATTATTATTATTATCCTCCTCCTCCTCCTCCTCCTCCTCATTATCATCATCATCATTTTGGTGCTGGGGATCCAACCCAGAGCCTTGTGCAAATTAAATACACACTTTATCACTGAGCTATACTGTCAATCCTAATCTTGGTTTTGTAAAATTTTGCAAAGAAAAAACTTTATGGACTTGAATTTGCATGTGCCTTCAAGGAAGGGCACAGGATGTCTTTGTGCACCTGTGATGGAATAAGGGAAGAGCTGTATTCCATTTACTCTTCTCCAGTCTTTCATTCATTATTTGATTTGATTCTTTTTCTATATTTTATGGATTTTAGAAGTACAGTTGGAAGAAAACTGGGAAAGCAGAAACTCTGGATCTTACAGGGATTGTATCACAAACTTCTCTCAAGTAATTCCTCTCAATTATGTTGTAGTTGGGAACTTTATCTCTTTGTACATAGTGAAGAAGCTTTTCTGTAGCCTGGTGGGAAATACCTTAGTACATTTCTTTAAGAGGGAAAGAGAGAAAAAGGGAGAGAGAGAGAGAGATCAGGCAGCTCTCAGAATACTCCAGACCATTACAGATACACAGACTCAACTTCACTGGTATGTGAAGCTCTTGATGCTTTTCCTGATGCTTCTGGTTTCTGGAAATTCCCTCATTCCACCGCTTTCCTGAACTCAAACCACATACTTTCTCCTTATTTAGATCTCTGTTTAAAGTTCAGGGAACAAAATTTGATCAATTATGTGTATATATGAACATGCCAATGAAACCCACTTTGCACCAATAAAAATTCCTCCCTTGAAAAATGGAATGCCCCCAAAAGAAATAAAAAACAGGAAATACATACACAAAGGAAGCTAAAATATTTTTTTGCTTATTTCATTCAAATTTAATGAAAACCTCGATGACATTAATCACTTTCTCGGAAAGTATAGTTTAGTGAAAATATAGTTTCTCCAGAAGAGAAAGAAAATCTAAACAAATAATCTAATTTTTAGAAACCCATTAAATTGTCAACAAGCTACTTCTTAGAAAGTACATGGCACAGTTTCACAAATTAATTATAACCAATGTTTAGGGAATAGGTAATTCTATTTTTATCACTATAATTTAACAGTGTTATGCTTACTAGTTAACATAGTTCTGCCAGAGAAAGAAGCGAGGCATATTGTAATTATTTTGTAATGATTTAAGGAAAGGGTCATATTGTAATTATTTTGTAATGATTTAATTTTTTTTTTCAAAATCTAATGCACTCACGGGAAATTTATTACAAATTGTTAGGAAAACTCAGGAAAGGAATGGCATATAAACAAAATAGAGAATTAAATAGATTTGTAACATGATACTAATAACCAGAAAAATGTTTTAGCACTAGAAAAATAAAATGCCTATTTACAAATACAATAGGAAATATGTAAAAGATAGTGATTTCTCTAGTAGGAAAATTAAATTTTACAAAAGTACTTTCTCTTGATGTTAATCTATAAATTAACTATGATCCTACCAAAAATATTGAGGATTAAAAACATTTCAGACAAGCAGATTCTTTATAGGGAAGTAGGTGGTGAAAACTTCCAAAAATATTCCAAAAAAAAGCATAATCAGAAGGCTAGCTCTGGAAGATATTGAAACATATGTACATACATTTCCATATGGTAGTGGGGTAACAGCACATGAATAGACAGTACAGAGAAAGACCCAATGAATGGTTTTGAGACAGCTAGCGGCCATCAGGAAGAAAATATAAAACAAAACTGGTTGGATTCACTTCGCAGACCTCAAGCCAAAATATATTCCACAAGGACCAAAGATTTAAATCTGGAAATTTCTATCTGGAAAAGGACAGTGGTGATGATTGTAAAATATCGTGAATGTACTGAATAACATGAATTACACATTTAAAATGATTAAAATGAAGAATTCTAGGTATTTTGCTATGCTGAAATTATCATGCACACAAAACCTTAAACAAACATATTAAAATAAAAAAAAAAGAATTTTTTTTTTAACAACCGAGAGTGGGGAAAGCCTTAAGTGACAAAACCAAACACAAAAATAGTAAAAAGCCTCTGAAACCGGAAAAAATTAATAAATTAGACAACATAAAAATGTTATTCATGGCAAAAACATTATAAAGAATTAGAAGAAACTCACAAATTAGGGAAAATATTGCAACATGTACACTAAAAGGGAAAATGGGTGAAAGTACTTGAGATGATCATTATTTGGAAACAATAGAGGATCAAAAGCGATAAAGCAATACAATGGAGTCCTATGCAGTCTTGCAAAGTTAAGACAGCTCTTTGTACAGTTATAAAATCGTAGTTAAGATCATTAAGGAAAAAAAAAGGTGAGATCAGAGTGCCTAGTATGTTAGTATCTGTGCAAAAAAGGAGGGAATTTTATGCATACATTTTCTCTGTATTTGGTAGAATATCTCTGAAAGGGCACAGGAAAATGCAATAAAGGAAGAAAGTCTTTTTCAGGGTTAGTGGTTCTGAGCCTTGGAATTTTGAACCATGTGACCTTATTAGTTATTCCAAACTTCATGAAATTGAAAGACTTAAGGGTTGGAAATGTAACTTGTGCTAAGCTGTGGGTTCAATTCCCAGTATCTGAGCGGGGCAGGGAAGCAAAAATCACTAAAGGACTTTTCCATAACAAAACATCAGCTGGCGCAGAACCAGCTCTTCATGAATCTCTATCAGTGAAACAGTCAAATGACTGTTGTCCAGGTGAGGTAGGAGCTGGGGATTCTGATCTTCAGAGACTCATGAATTCCTATGGTTTGGAGTTTGAGGGCAGAACTAGAAGAGCCTGCTAGACCTCCTGGCTCAGAGGTACTGTGAGAATTACACAGAAGGGCCAGACTGTGCCCAGTCCCTGTAGATGGAAGTTCACAGCTGGGGAAGGAAGAGATGATACCTTCTTCCAGTGCATACAGTTGGTGCCATGAGAGCTCCAGGGTGGAGCCGGCCAGACCTCTCCTCATAGCTGGCTTGCTGATGCTCAGGAAACCCTCCTATGTTGACTTGACCACTGAGGGCAAATGGAACTGAAAACACACCTAAGGGACCTCAATAGCTTTGAGAAAAGAAGACCTTGCAGAATGCCTAGGACAGCGGAAGGCTAAGGCAGGAGGATTGAAGTTCAAAGTCAGCCTCAGCAACTTAGCAAGACCCTCCCCCCACCATACACCTAGGACAGAACTTTACTGTGATTAGTTAGGAATCATTTGGGATCTTGTTAAATGTGTATTCTGATGCAGCACCTGGGTGAGACCTGAGATTCTGCATGTCTAACAAGCTGTGAATTGATGCTGATAATTGATGAGACCATACTTTGATTAGCAGAAACCTAGGGGAAACCAGTTAAAGCAACTCTCAATTCTGACTGCATTTTAGAAACACCAGGAGAACAGTTTAAATTTCAATATCTAAGGCCCAACACAGACAGAATTAAATCAGAATTTGGGGGGCAGGTGGAAGATCAATCTTTTAAAAGGAGTACAATCAGAATGGAGGAATAATTGTTTAGTATCTCTAGACTTATTTATTTATTAATAGTTTTTTTATTGGTGCATTATGATTATACATAGTAGTGGGATTCATTGTGACATATTTGTACATGCACATAACATGATTTTATCAATTTCATTCCCAGTTCTTCCCCTTTCTATTCCTTTCTCCCTTCCCCTGGTCTCCTTTCTCTACTCACTCTACTCTTTTTTTTTACTTCTTTCTAGCTTCCACATATAAGATAAAACATATGACTTCCTTCACTTTCTGAGTCTTAATTTGCTAAAAAAAAAAAAAAAATCCAAATAACCTAATCAATAAATGGGCAAATGAGCTACATAGACATTTTTTCAAAAGAAGTTCAATGACCAAAAATATATGAAAAAAATGTTCAGCATTTTTAGCAATCAGGAAAATGCAAAGTAAAACTACACAGATTTTACCTCACCCCAGTTAGAATGGCAATAATCAAGAAAACAGTAATAATTAGGTTTAGGGTTAGGTTTAGAGTTAGGCTAAGGAGAGCGGTAAGAATGAAGGAAAGAAGGACTGTGTAGAGGGAAAAGAGGGGTGGGAGGGGTGGGAGGGGTGGGGGGGAGGGGAAAAATAAAATAAACATCATTACCCTATGTAAACGTAAAAAAAAAAAAAAAAAAAAAAAAAAGAAAACAGTAATAAATGCTGTTGAGGATGTGAGGAAAAAGGAACACTTTATTTTAAAAAATCTTTTTTATTGGTTCTTTTTAGTTATAAATGACAGTAGAATCCATTTTGATATAAATATACAAACATGGAATATATCTTATTCTAGTTAGAATCCCATTCTTGTTGATGTACATGATGGTGGGATTCACTGTGTTGTTTTCATGGATTTTCATGGGAAAATTAGACCCCAAAAGTCAAAGGTTGAATGTTTTCTCTCATCTGTGGAAGTTAACCCACAATAAGAGGGGAGAGTGAGGAGAAGAATAGAGGTTCAGTAGATTAGAAAATGGAAAGACAGGCATCTCTTTGACGTACTGATATAAATTGCTTTGGTTATATATACAGAAATGGGATTGCTAGGACATACATCAGTTCTGTTTTTCATATTTTGAGGAAATTCCATACTGTTTTCCATAATGGCTGTGCTAATTTGCATTCTTATCAACAGTGTACAAGGGGTCCCTTTTCTGCACCAACACTTGCTTTTGGTAAGTCACCCTAAATATCTATCTCACTGTGGTTTTTAATTTGCATTTCCCTGATGATAGGTGATTCTGAGCATTTTTTCATATGTTGGCCTTTTGTATATCTTCTTTTGAGAAATGTCTATTCAGATCATTTCTCCATTTTTAACAATTATAATTATTAACACATAATAGTTGTACAAATTAAGGGCTTTCACTGTGACGTTTACATATGGGTATGTAGTATGCCTTGGTCACATTCGCCTTTCCTTCTGTGGTCTCTTACCCTCTTGCCCTTCCCCACTCAGTCTATTCCCTTGCCCTTTTCCTGAAAGCCCCTCTTGCACTTTCAGGTTCTCTCTCTCTCTCTCTCTCTCTCTCTCTTTAAATTTCCACATATGAAAGAAAACACTCCATACTTGTCTTTCTGTGTCTGACTTATTTTGCTTAATATAACGTCCTCTGGTTCCATCCATTTTCCTACAAATGACATCACCTCACTCTTCTGTATTCATTTGCTTTTCTTTATTTATATATAGTATTGGGGAGTGAAGACAGGGGTGCTCTTCCACTGAGCTATGCCCCTGCCCTTTTTATTTTTTATTTTGAGATAGGATCTCACTAAATTGCTGAGGCTGGCCTGGAACTAGTGATCCTTCTGTCCTAGCCTCTGCGGTGCTGGGATTACAGGCATGAGCTACCATGCCAGTTCATTTGCCCATTTTTAATTAGATTGTTTTCTTTCTACTGAGTTGAGTTTCTTACATATTTTGCATATCAACCTCTTATCAGATATGTGGCTTGTAAATATTTTCATCCATTCTTTTTTTTTAATTTATTTTTATTATAAACAAATGGGATACATGTTGTTTCTGTTTGTACATGAAGAAAAGGCATACCATTTGTGTAATCATACATTTACATAGGGTAATGGTGTTTGATTCATTCTGTTATTTTTTTCCCTTCCCCCCACCCCTCCCACCCCTCTTTTCCCTCTATACAGTCCCTCCTTCCTTCATTCTTGCCCCCCTCCCACCCCCCATTATGTGTCATTATCCGCTTATAGGTGAGATCATTCATCCTTTGGTTTTTTTTTCTTTTTGATGTTGATAGACCTTTATTTATTTATTTATTTATTTATTTATTTCTCTTTATTTTTTTTATTGTAAACAAATGGGATACATGTTGTTTTTCTGTTTGTACATGGCATAAAGGCATACCATTTGTGTAATCATAAATTTACATAGGGTAATGTTGTTTGCTTCATTCTGTTATTTTTTCCCTTCCCCCCACCCCCACCCCTCTTTTCCCTCTATACAGTCCTTCCTTCCTCCATTCTTGCCCCCCTCCCTAACCCTAACTCTAACCCTAACACTAATCCCTCCCACCCCCCATTATGTGTCACCATCTACTTATTAGCGATATTTTTCGTCCTTTGGTTTTTTGAGATTGACTTATCTCACTTAGCATAATATTCTCCAATTTCATCCATTTGAATAATAATTTTATTATTCTTTATGGCCGAGTAATATTTCATTGTGTATATATACCACAGTTTCTTTATCCATTCATCAATTGAAGGGCATCTAGGTTGTTTCCACAATCTGGCTATTGTGAATTGAGCAGCTATGAACATTGACCTCTCTGTAGTATGCTGATTTTAAGTCCATTGGGTATAGGCCAAGGAGTGGGATAGCTGGGTCAAATGGTGGTTCCATTCCAGGCTTTCTGAGGAATCTCCACACTGCTTTCCAGAGTGGCTGCACTAATTTGCAGCCCCACCAGCAATGTATGAGTGTACCTTTTTCCCCACATCCTCTCCAACACCTGTTGTTGCTTGCGTTTTTGATAATCGCCATTCTAATTGGGGTGAGATGGAATCTTAGGGTAGTTTTGATTTGCATTCTCTTATTACTAGAGATGTTGAACATTTTTCATATATCTGTTGATTGCTTGTAGATCTTCTTCTGTGAAGCATCTGTTCATTTCCTTAACCCATTTGTTGATTGGATTATTTGTATTCTTGGTGTAGAGTTTTTTGAGTTCTTTATATATTCTGGAGATTAGTGCTCTATCTGAAGTATGAGTGGCAAAGATTTTCTCTTCACATTGCTGATAGTTTCCTTTGCTGAGAGAAAGCTATTTAGTTTGAATCTATCCCAGTTATTGATTCTGGCTTTTATTTCTTGTGCTATGGGAGTCCTGTTAAGGAAGTCTGATCCTAAGCCAACAAGTTGAAGATTTGGACCTACTTTTTCTTCTATAAGATAAAGGGTCTCTGGTCTGATTCCAAGGTCCTTGATCCATTTTGAGTTGAGTTTTGTGCAGGGTGAGAGATAGGGGTTTAGTTTCATTCTGTTGCATATGGATTTCCAGTTTTCCCAGCACCATTTGTTGAAGAGGCTATCTTTTCTACATTGCATATCTCTGGCACCTTTGTCTAGTATGAGAAAATTGTATTTATTTGGGTTTGTGTCCGTGTCCTCTATTCCATACCATTGATCTTCCTGTCTATTTTGGTGCCAATACCATGCCGTTTTTGTTACTATTGCTTTGTAGTAGAGTTGAAGATCTGGTATTGCGATACCCCCTACTTCACTCTTTCTGCTAAGGATTGCTTTAGCTATTCTGGGTTTCTTATTCTTCCAGATGAATTTCATAATTGCTTGCTCTATTTCTGTAAGGTACATCATTGGGATTTTAATTGGAATTGCATTGAATCTGTATAGCACTTTTGGTAGTATGGCCATTTTGACAATATTAATTCTTCCTATCCAAGAACATGGGAGATCTTTCCATCTTCTAAGGTTTTCTTTAATTTCTTTCTTTAGTGTTCTGTAGTTCTCATTGTAGAGGTCTTTCACCTCTTTTGTGAGATTGATTCCCAAGTATTTTATTTTTTTTGATGCTATTGTGAATGGGGTAGTTTTCCTAACTTCTCTTTCTGAAGATTCATCATTTATGTTTAAAAATGCCTTAGATTTATGTGCATTGATCTTATATCCCGCTACTTTACTGAATTCACTTATGAGTTCTAAAAGTTTTCTGGTGGAATTTCCTGGTTCCTCTAAGTATATAATCATATCATCAGCAAATAGAGATAGTTTGAGTTCCTCTTTTCCAATTCGTATCCCTTTAATTTCTTTGGTTTGTCTAATTGCTCTGGCTAGAATTTCAAGGATGATATTGAATAGAAGTGGTGAAAGAGGGCATCCCTGCCTTGTTCCAGTTTTTAGGGGGAATGCTTTCAGTTTTTCACCATTTAGAATGATATTAGCCATGGGCTTAGCGTAGATGGCCTTTACAATGTTAAGGAATGTTCCCACTATTCCTATTTTTTCTAGTGTTTTGAGCATTAAGGGGTGTTGTATTTTATCAAAAGTTTTTTTGCATCTATCGAAATAATCATGTGATTCTTGACTTTAAGTCTATTGATATGGTGAATTACATTTATTGATTTCCTGATGTTGAACCAACCTTGCATCCCTGGGATGAAACCCATTTGATCATGGTGCACTATCTTTTAAATATGTTTTTGTATGCGATTTGCTAAAATTTTGTTGAGAATTTTTGTGTTGATGTTCATTAAGGATATTGGTCTGAAATTTTCTTTCCTCGATGTGTCTCTGTCTGGTTTAGGTATCAGGGTGATATTGGCTTCATAGAATGAGTTTGGGAGGGTTCCCTCCTCTTCTATTTCATGGAATACTTTGAGGAGTATTGGAATGAGCTCTTCTTTAAAGGTTTTGTAGAACTCCACTGGGAACCCATCTGGTCCTGGGCTTTTCTTTGTTGGTAGGCTTTTGATGACTTCTTCTATTTCATTCCTTGAAATTGGTCTATTTAAATTGTGTATGTCCTCCTCGTTCAGTTTAGGCAATTCATATGTCTCTAGAAACCTGTTGATGTCTTCAAAATTTTCTATTTTGTTGGAGTATAGATTTTCAAAATAGCTTCTAATTATGTTTTGTATTTCAATTGTGTCTGTTGTGATATTTCCTTGTTCATTCCGAATTTTAGTGATTTGGGTTTTCTCTTGTCTTCTCTTTGTTAGTGTGGCTAAAGGTTTATCAATTTTGTTTATTTTTTTGAAGAACCAACTACTTATTTTGTCAATTTTTTGTATTGTTTCTTTTGTTTCAATTTCGTTGATTTCAGCTCTGAGTTTAACTATTTCCTATCTTCTACTACTTTTGGTGTTGGTCTGTTCTTCTTTTTCTAGGGCTTTGAGCTGTAGTGTTAGGTCGTTTATTTGTTGAGTTTTACTTCTTTTATTGAATGCGCTCCATGAAATAAATTTTCCTCTAAGTACTGCTTTCATAGTGTCCCAGAGATTTTGATATGATGTTTCTTTGTTCTCATTGACCTCTAAGAATTTTTAAATTTCCTTCCTAATATCTTCTGTTATCCATTCATCATATAATAGCATATTGTTTAATCTCCAGGTGTTGGAGTAGTTTCTGTTTTTTACTCTTTCATTTATTTCTAACTTCAATCCATTATGATCTGATAGAGTACAAGGTAGTATCTCTATCTTCTTGTATTTGCTAACATTAGCTTTGTGGCATAATATATGGTCTATTTTAGAGAAGGATCCATGTGCTGCTGAGAAGAAAGTGTATTCGCTCTTGGTTGGATGGTATATTCTATAAATGTCTGTTAAGTCTAAATTATTGATTGTGTTATTGAGATCTATGGTTTCTTTGTTCAATTTTTGTTTGGAAGATCTGTCCAGTGGTGAGAGAGGTGTGTTAAAATCACCTAGTATTATTGTGTTATGGTCTATTTGGTTTCTAAAATTGAGAAGGATTTGTTTGACATACATGGATGAGCCACTGTTTGGGGCATAGATGTTTATGATTGTTATGTGTTGCTGATTTATGCTTCCCTTAAGCAGTATGAAATGTCCTTCTTTATCCCTTCTGAGTAACTTTGGCTTGAAGTCCACATTATCTGAAATGAGGATGGATACTCCAGCTTTTTTGCTGAGCCCATGTGCATGGTATGTTTTTTCCCATCCTTTCACCTTTAGTCTATAGGTATCTCTTTCTATGAGATGAGTCTCTTGCAGGCAGCATATTGTTGGTTTTTTCTTTTTAATCCAATCTGCCAGTCTGTGTCTTTTGATTGATGAATTCAGGCCATTAACATTCAGGGTTACTATTGAGATATGATTTGTATTCCCCGTCATTTGGTTCATTTTAAAAATTTAATTAATTAATTAATTTTTTTGACACGCTTTGGTTCCTCCTTTATTTGACAATTCCTTTAGGATAATTCCTCCCTTTGCTGATTTGCTTGTTTGTTTTTCATCTCTTCCTCATGGAATATTTTGCTAAGAATGTTCTGTAATGCTGGCTTTCTTTTTGTAAATTCTTTTAGCTTTTGTTTGTCATGGAAGGGTTTTATTTCATCGTCAAATTTGAAGGTAAGTTTTGCTGGGTATAAGATTCTTTGGTTGACATCCCTTTTCTTTCAGGGTTTGAAAAATGTTGTTCTAGGCCCTTCTAGCTTTTAGGGTCTGGATTGAAAAATCTGCTGATATCCGTATTGCTTTCCCCCTGAATGTAATTTGGTTCTTTTCTCTCAAACAGCCTTTAAAATTCTGTGTTTATTTTGTATGTTAGGTATTTTCATTATAATGTGCCTTGGTGTGGGTCTGTTGTAATTTTGTGTATTTGGAGTCCTATAAGCCTCTTGGACTTGATTTTCCATTTCATTCTTCAGATTTGGGAAATATTTTGATATTATTTCATTGAATAGATTGTTCATTCCTTTGGTTTGTTTCTCTAAGCCTTCCTCAATTCCAATAATTCTTAAATTTGGCCTTTTCATGATATCACATAGTTCTTGGAGATTCTGTTCCTGTTTCTTACCATCTTCTCTGTTTGTTCAACTTTGTTTTCAAGGTTAAATATTTTGTCTCAATATCTGAGGTTCTGTCTTCCAGGTGTTCTATCCTATTGGTTGTGCTTTCTACGGAGTTCTTAATTTGGTTTATTGTTTCCTTCATTTCAAGGATTTCTGTTTGTTTTTTTTTCAATATCTCTAACTCTTTATTGAAATGATCTTTTGCTTCCTGTATTTGCTCTTTTAACTGTCCATTGGTGCAATCATTCAGTGCCTGCATTTGCTCTTTCATCTCATCATTCAATGCTTGCATTTGCTCTTTCATCTCATTGTTTGCTTTCCTGATCATTTTAATTATGTACATTCTGAACTCCCTTTCTGTCATTTCTTCTGCCATGCTGTCATTGGATTTTATTGATGTAACATCTATATTTGTTTGGGGCATTTTCTTCCCTTGTTTTCTCATATTGTTCAGGTATCAGTGGACCGCTAAGATATTGCAGATTTCCTCTATTGACTTATAATGTCCCTGAAGATTGCTAGTATATCCCCTCTCATCCTTCAGTAGCCTGAAGTCTTGGAGGAAGCTGATAATGCGGTGTTCCACAAGGAAGTTGCCTCTCTAGGGGTGGTGGCCCTCAGGTGGGGTATATTCCTTGCTAGTGGGCAGAGGTGCCTCTACTTGTTGACCAATGGTCATCCAAAGGGGAACTAGGCTGTGGGCTGAGGCAAGGCCTTTTTGGGCCTGTGTCTCTGGTTTTACTGTCCTTGTGGGAAAACCTCACCCGGCAGGGAAGACTCACCCAGTGGGGAGTTCTTGCTGGTCAGTTCCCCTCCTAGAGGTTCCCCTCAATCTACAACTACTGCCTGGACTAGGTTGCCTTCCTCTGCAACGTTCCCAGGGGCCTGGACCTACCTCCTGGGTCTGGGAGCCTCACCCTTCGCAGACGAATCTGCTTAGGCTGCCTCTCCTCAGAGTATCTGCCCGCAGTCCTGGAAACTTCGCTCCGCCCCTCAGCTTGTCTCTGTGTGGCTCTTCCACGAAGAAGTCACCTAGGTCCTGGGACCCTGCTCTGCACCTAATCGCCTGGCTATGCAGCTCTTCCTCTGAGCAGCCACCTGGAGCCCCGTACAGTCGCTCGGAGTTCCAGCAACCCGCCGCACTCCTCTTCCTCCCGGTAGCCACCCAGAGTTCCAGTGTGGTCTCTAGGAGTCCAAGCAACTCACTGCGCACCTCCTCCTCCTGACAACCACCCGTAGCCCTGGTACAGTCACTCTGAGTCCACGTGACCCGCCGCACTCCTCCTCCTCCTCTGGGCAGCCCCCTGGGTGTTCAGGAGCAGTTACTCTGAGTCCAAGCGACCCGCTGCACACCTCCTTCTCTGGGCAGCCACCTGGAGGTCTGGTGCTGCTTCTTGGAGACCAAGCGACCCATTGCGCTACTGCTTCTCCTCCGGGAAGCCCCCCACCCCCGGTGTTCAGGAGCAGTCGCTCTGAGTCCAAACAACTCACTGCGCGTCTCTTCCTCTGGGCCACCGCCGGTAGCCCTGGTGCATCACTCTGAGTCCAAGTGACCTGCCACACTCCTCCTCCTCCTCCTCTGGGCAGCCCCCCGGTGTTCAGGAGCGGTTGCTCGGAGTCTAAACAGCTCGCCGGGCAGCTCCTCCTCTGGGCAACCGCCCGTAGCCCTGATGCGGTGCTCCAAGTCCAAGCGACCCGCCGCACTCCTCTTCTTCCTCCGGGCAGCCCCCCGGTGTTTAGGAGTGGTCGCTCTGAGTCCGAACAGCTTGCTGCGCTCGTCCTCCTCTGGGCAGCCGCTGGAGCCCCGTGGGTTGCTCCGAGTCCAAGCGTTGTGCTGAGCAGCCTCCTCTACGATGCTCCCAGTTGTCCGTGTTCACTGCTCCAGCAGGGGCGGGGGTGTCTCGTTGGGCAACTCTACTTCACAAAGTTCCCTGCATTCTGGGACTACCGCCCCATCTGGGATGCCTCCCCAAAGGGAGAGACTCACCTGGTGGCTTTGAGTTGGTCCCAAGTCTCTCAATATCTCCTCTTCTTGAATCCTGAGTCCTGGAGCAACATGAAATGCAGCCACCCTCTAGTCCGCCATCTTGAAACTCCCTGGCTCTTTCTTTTTTAATCCATTCTGCCAGTCTATGTCTTCTGATTGATGAGTTTAGGCCACTAATGTTCAGGGTTATTATTGAGATATGATTCGTATTCCCAGTCATTTGGGCTTATTTTTTTTTTTTTTTTGGTTTTTAAGTTGGCTTGGTTTCTCCTTTCAGTGGTTTTTCTCTAAGGTAGTTCCTCCCTTTGCTGACCTACATTGTTGTTTTTCATTTCCTCCTCATGGAATATTTTGTTGAGAACATTCTGTAGTGCAGGCTTTCTATTTGTAAATTCTTTTAACTTTTGTTTATCATGGAAGGATTTTATTTCATCTTCAAATCTGAATGTTAGTTTTGTTGGGTATAGGATTCTTGGTTGGCAACCATGTTCTTTCAGAGCTTGAAATATGTTGTTCCAGGCCCTTCTAGCTTTTAGATTCTGGGTTGAGAAGTCGGCTGCTATCCATATTTGTTTCCCCCTATATATAATCTGATGCTTTTCTCTCACGGCCTTCAAAATCCTATCTTTATTTTGAATGTTGGGCATTTTCATGATAGTGTGCCTTGGTGTGGATCTGTTGTGATTTTGTGCATTTGGTGTTCTGTAAACCTCTCGTATTTGATTTTCCATTTCATTCTTCAGGTTTGGGAAATTTTCTGCTATTATTTCATTGAATAGGTTATTCATTCCTTTGGTTTGTATCTCTGTGCTTTCCTCAATCCCAGTAATTCTTAAATTTGGTCTTTTCATGATGTTCCATAGTTCTTGGAGATTCTGTTCATGATTTATTACCATCTTCTCTGGGCAACTTTATTTTCAAGATTAAATATTTTGTCTTCATTGTCTGAGGTTCTGTCTTCCAAATGGTCTAGTCTTTTGGTGATGCTTTCATTGAGTTTTTTATTTGGTTTATTGTTTCCTTCATTTCAAGGATTTCTGTTTGATTTTTTTTTGAGTCTATCTCTTTGTTGAAATGATCTTTTGCTTCCTGCAGTTGCTCTTTCAATTGCTTATTGGTATTATCATTCATTGCCTTATTTGCTCTCTTATCTCATCCTTTGCTTCACGAATCATCTTAATCATGTATAATCTGAAGTCCTTTTCTGACATTTCTTTTACCATACTGTCATTGGATTCTATTAATATAGAATCTAGATTTGTTTGGATCATTTTCTTCCCTTGTTTTTTCTTGTTGTTCATGTATCTTCCCCTCTAGCAGTGCAGATCTGGGGTATTGCAGATTTCCCCCTATAGACTTATAGTGGCCCTATAGGTTTCCAAAACCTTTTCTTTAAGGAGAGATCAACATTAGCAGTGCCCAATTCAGACACTATGCAATCCTAGACCAAATAGCCCTTATGAGAACATTAACAATATTGTCATAATAGAATGAGTTCAGTTATTATCCTCAGTATAACGAACAGATTTGCAATAAGGTCTGCAGTTTCTAATGGAGGACAAAGAGGATGCAGAGGGATGTAGGATGTAGCTTTTAATGGGATAAGAAAAGAATATACAGAAGTTCTAGGTAATAGAACGGGTGAGAGTATAATCAAAAGAAATTGAATGTTAGCATGCAAAAAGGGAGAAAGACACTGTAAGGGAACAGGTAAAGAAAAGGAAAAGAGAGCAAGAAAAGTAAAGAAATAAAAACTTAAAATCGTTCAATAAGGAGAAAAAAGAAAATCTACACTATAACAGTCATATAGTAAACTTCCCAGTCTTCAGTAGCCTGATGCATGAGAGGTACCTGACAATGAGCTTGAAGCCTCCAGCAGGCATCTCAGGATGGGATTTGCCCCACCTTACGATTGGAGCTACAGCTTCCAGGATTATCCTAGATGGCCGCTCTGGCTTCCAAATGTGTTGGCAAATGGGGAGCTGCAGCTCGGGGTGTGGAAGTGGTCAGCTGGAGGTCCTGGAGGCGGGGTGTGGTTGGTCCAGCAGGGGTCCTGGAGGTCAGGTGTGTTTGGTTTGGTTGTGGGATCCTGGAGGCCGTGTGCAATCAGTCGGTCTGGGGTGCCAGTGATAGGGCACAGTCAGTCGGACTGGGTCGCTGGCATCAGGGAGCAGTCAGTTGATGTGAGGGCCCTGGAGGCAGGGAGTGATCGGTTGGACTGAGGGAGCCTGGAGATGGGGCTAGGTCAGTCTGGCCAGGGGTCCTACGGGTCCTGACTGTTATCTCAAAATGGCGGCAGCCATGTGTAATCAAACCTGCAGGTACTGTGACAGAGAACTTCCAGGCAACGGCAGGCAGCTGGTGCTCCACTGGTGGTCGGTGATCAGTTTGCTGACTGTTGTCGGATGATCGGGAGGTGAACCTTGGTCGGTGGGTGGTGGATAGGTGTAAGGCAGGTGATGGACAGGCAAGAGGCAGGCAAATGGTGGATGATAGGTGCCTGACAGCAATCTGCACTCAAAAAAAGTGTCAATATGCTGGCAGGCTGCAGGTCATCACAGTAGACAAATGGGGTAAACAGCAGAGGATCGATAAGCAGCAAAAACTGCCTCACCAAGAAACAGATATCCTCTGATTGAAACCGGAGTTATGGAGTGAGAAGGAACACAGCCTCCCTCTAGTCCACCATCTTGGATCTCCTCATCCATTCTTTATGTTGTCTTTTCACTCTGTTGATTGTTTCCTTGGCTGTGAAGAAACTTTTTGTTTTTAAAGATGATGTCATGGCAGACATACCTACTTTGTATGTTGATTTTGTATCCTGCAACTTTACTGAATTTATCAGTTCTAAAAATCATTTGTGTGTGTGTGTGTGTGTGTGTGTGTGTGTGGTGTTTAGGATCTTCTATACATAGTATTATGTGATCTGAAAACAGACAATTTTACTTTTCTTTACAATTTGGATGTCTTTGCTTTTTGTTGTTCAATTGCTCTGACTAGGAATTCCAAAACTATATTGAATACATGTGGTGAGAGTGGTCATCTTTGTCTCTTCTCTGATCTTAGAGGAAAGATTTTGGTTTTCCACCATTGAGTATATCAGCTGTGGACTGGCAATACAAGGCTTTTATTATGTTTGAGATAATTTCATTCCACATCTAATTTGTTGAGAATTTTTATCATGAAGTTTTAATTTTGTCAAAAGGGTTTCTGTGCCTATTGAGAAGATCTGAGTTTTATTCTCCATTCCATAATGTATATCACATTTATGGATTTATATATGTCAAACCATCCTTGCATCTCAGGGATAAATCCCAATTGATCATAGGATATGGTCCTTTTAGTGACTATTGAGTTGAGTATGCTAGTATTTTGTTGAGGGTTTTTAGTATCTGTTTTTCAGTGATATTGGTCTGCAATTTTCTTATAGTGTCTTAGTCTGGTTTTGGATAAAGTTGGTCTTCTGAATAAATTTGGGAGGTGGATTAGTCAGCTTTATAAAACTGTGATCCAAATATCTGACAGGAACAACTTAGAGGAGAAAACATTTATTTTGGGTTCCCAGTTTCAGAGATTTGGCCCATGGTCAGCTGACTGAGGTGGGACATTATGGTGGAAGGGTGCTATTGAGGAGAATGCACAGCTCATTTTAGTCAGGAAGTAGAGAGATTGAGGAGCCAGGGACAAAATATATATAGTCCCTAAGGCATGCCCCAGTGACCCACTTCCTGCAGCTACAACCTACTTGTCTGCTGTTATACCCAGTTTTGCATTCAAGTTATTAATCCATCAAATGGATTAATCTACTAATTTAGTTACAGCTCTCATAATCTAATCATTTCATCTCCTTCATTAACAAAGGAGCTTTTGGAGGGACACTCATATTCAATCAGTAACAAAGGGTTCTCTCCTCAGTTTTTTTTTTGGGGCGGGGAAGGGTTTGAGAAGGATTGTTTGGTGGAATTCACCACCGAAGTCACTTGCTCTTAGGCTTTCCTTTGTGGGAGGTTTTCTATTACTCATTCAATCTCATTATTGGTCTGTTCAGATTTTCTACTTTTTAAGTAATTCGGTCTTAAAAGTTGCATATTTTTGAGAAATTTTTTTTTTCAAGGTTTTGCAACTTGTTGGTGCTTAATTTTTGGTAGTAGTCTATTGTGATCCTTTGTACTTATATAGTATTAGTTGTAATGTTTCCCCTTTCATTTTTTATTTTATTTATTTAAATCTTTTTTCCCTTAGTCTCATTAGTGGTTTGTCAATTTTATCTCCTCAAAAAAATGGCAAGGTAACATCCATCTGTGTTATTTTTATCCCATAATGCTTGGAAGTTAATTCTAAAATCTGTAAATCTAGAATTTAAAGTTTTCAGATTGTTTAAATAGTCCCAGATTTTGGATGTGCCATATTCTTGGTCATTTCTTAAAATTTCTCAAAAATAAAATACTTATAAATCCTAAAAAAAAAAAATCAACTGCTAGTTTGATTGATCTTTTCTGTTGTTTTTCCAATCTCCATTTCATTTATTTCTGCTCTGATCTTGGTTATTTCTTTTCTTTAGCTGACTTTGGGGTTGGTTCCTCTCTTTTTAGCATACCTACCTGTCATTCTCCCTTTGTCCCTTTTCTCCCTTCCTCCCGCCCTCCTCTATCTCCCCCTCCCCCTCCCCTCTATTATGTCATGAATTCATGGGGAATAGGTTTCAACAGCTCAGGCTCCTTTCCTTGGTTCTCACAAACTGTGCTTCTCTGAGTAGAATGGGCTGGTGCTTTGATTGAACTCAAGTACCTTTCTCTTTGGCTTTTTTCTTTTTCTTATTATTTTCCTTCATGCCTTTCAGGAAGCTCTTTTGCTCTTAGAATGCTTAATGTGCTCAACATGCACATTGATTTTCTTGGAAGAATCTAGTCCTTAACTTGCTAGTTGATAACAATGCCAGCAGCGTGCTGGTAACATGGTTTTGGTGTGGTGACAGTTGTGGGGCATTCCTTTTTGAATAGCACCCATTCTTTTGATGTCTATAATATCACCATTGTAAATACACATATATGTGGCTAAAGGAAAAACTTCATGTTTGCCGAAAGGCCTAGAGAACATATGACAGGTTCCTATCCTTTTTCTCTTTGCGTTCATTTTGGCAAATTACTGGAAGATGGTGGCTTTGGCTGAAAGGAAAAAAATTCTCTAATTTCTTGAGGTATAAAGTTAGGTTATTCATTTGAGATATTTATGCTTCTTTAATTTAGATATGTATTGCTACAAATTTCCTCTTAGAACTGCTTTATCTGCATACTATATGCTTTGAGATATCAGGAATATGTTGTTTAATTTCCACTTATTTGTGAATTTTCCTCTTATTAATTTATAGTTTCACATCATTGTGTTTGGAAAAGATACTCGATATGATTTCAATCTTCTTGAATTTGTTTAGGCATTTTTATTTTTATTTTTATTTTTTTATAGTAAACAAATGGGATACATGTTGTTGCCTATTTGTACATGGAATCAAGGCATACCATTTGTGTAATCATAAATTTACAAAGGGTAATGTTGTTTGATTCTTTCTATTATTTTTTTCCCTTCCCCCCACCTCTCCCACCCCTCTTTTCCCCTATACGGTCCTTCCCTCCTCCATTCTTACCACCCTTCTTAACCCTAACCCTAAACCTAACCCTAACCCTAACGCTAACCCCTACCACCCCCCATTATATGTCCTCATCCGCTTATCAGCGAGATCATTCGTCCTTTAGTTTTTTGAGATTGGCTTATCTCACTTAGCATAATATTCTCCAATTTCATCCATTTGCCTGCAAGTGCCATAAATTTATCATTCTTCATTGTGGAGTAATATTCCATTGTATATATATGCCACAGTTTCTTTATCCATTCATCAAATGAAGGACATCTAGGTTGGTTCCACAATCTGGCTATGGTGAATTGAGCAGCAATGAACATTGATGTGGCTGTATCTCTGTAGTATGCTGATTTTAAGTCCTTTGGGTATAGGCCAAGGAGTGTGATAGCTGGGTCAAATGGTGGTTCCATTCCAAGTTTTCTGAGGAATCTCCACACTGCTTTCCAGAGTGGCTGCACTAATTTGCAGCCCCACCAGCAATGTATGAGTGTACCTTTTTCCCCACATCCTCTCCAACACCTGTTGTTGCTTGTGTTTTTGATAATCGCCATTCTAATTGGGGTGAGATGGAATCTTAGGGTAGTTTTGATTTGCATTCTCTTATTACTAGAGATGTTGAACATTTTTCATATATCTGTTGATTGCTTGTACATCTTCTTCTGTGAAGTGTCTGTTCATTTCCTTAGCCCATTTGTTGATTGGATTATTTGTATTCTTGGTGTAGAGTTTTTTGAGTTCTTTATAGATTCTGGAAATTAGTGCTCTATCTGAGGTATGGTTGGCAAAGATATTCTCCCACTCTGTAGGCTCTCTCTTCACATTGCTGATAGTTCTATCCATTGTTGAAAATGGGATATTAAGAGTAAAGTTCCTTACTATTATTGTATTGCTATTTCTCCCTTCAGTTTTGTAAGCATTTGCTTTACATATTTAGATTTAATTATTTTTCTTTTCTTTCTTTTTCTTTTTCTTTCTTTCTCTCTCTTTCTCTCTCCTTCCTTCCTTCCTTCCTTCCTTCCTTCCTTCCTTCCTTCCTTCCTTCCTTCCTTCCTTCCTTTCTTTCTTTCCAGTGCTGGGGATTGAACCCAGGGCCTCATGCACGCCAGGCAAGGTGTTCTGCCATTGACCTACATCCACAGTCTTCTATATTTAAGTTTTCTGATGCTGGATATGTATTTATAATTATTATGCCCTCTTGATGGATTGTTCCCTTTATCATTATATAACAATCTCTTATGATTGATGCAAAGTCTATTTGTTTGATATATGTATGGCCATGCCTGCTCTTTTTAGCTTTTATTTCCACAGAATATCTTTTTTCCATCCCTTCACTTTCAGCTTATCAGTGTCCTTAAAGCTAAAACGAGTCTCCTGTAAGGTGCATCTGGTTGAATTTAGTTTATTTATCCATTCAACCACTCTCCGTCTTTTTATTGGACTATACTTTTACATTTAAAGTAATTATTGATCAATAAAAACTTAGTGCAGTCATTCTGCTAGTTAGTTTTCTGTTTTGTAGGTAATTTTTTCTTCCGTTCTTACCATCTTCCTTTGTGATTTGATGATTTTCTTGGTAGTGGTATGCTTTGATTCCTTTCTCTTTTGTGATTTTGCTACAGGTTTTTTCTTTGTCTTTTCCATGAGTGTTACTTAAAACCACTTTAGTTTGAAACAGTGTTTAGCTGAGAGCAACTCATTTTTGACCACATACAATAGTTCTACACTGTAACTTTTCCTCTTCCCACATTTTATGTTACTGATGTGGCAATTTTACATCTTTTATGTATTCGTGCGTCCTCTAAGAAATTATTGTATAGTTATTTTTAATACTTTTCAATTTAATCATAGAGTAAAAAGTGATTTATACACCAACTTTATTAGAGTATTCTGAATTTGACTATTTTTGCCCTTATGATGAGTTTTATGTTTTTATGTTAGTTGGTATTCTTTCGTTTCAACTTGAAGAACTTTCTTATGAAGCATGTCTAGTGGTGATGAATTCTTACAGCTTTGTTTGTCTTGGATCATCCTTCTCTCTTCCTTATTTCTCTTCTTTGTTTTCTGAAGCATAAACTTGCCAGGTATAGTACTCCTGGTTAGTAGTCCCTCCCCACTTTGCATATATCCTTCTAGTCTCTCCTGACCTGCAGGATTTCTGCTAAAAAAAATTGATATTCTTATGGATTTTCCTTTTTATGTGACAATTTTCTTTTCTCCTATTGCTTTGAAAATTCTCTTTTGTTTTTGACTTTTGAGACTTTAATTATTATATGTCTCACTGAAAATCTGTGCTTAATCTACTTGGAGTTCTTTGGGTTTCATGATTTTGGATGTTCAATTTTCTCTCCAGATTTGGGAAGTTCTTCTGTCATTATTTCTTTTTTTAATTTTAATTTTATTTTTGTTGGTTCTTTTTAGTTACACTTAACAGTAGAATCCATTTTATAATTATAAAAGCATGGAATATATCATGTTCTAATTCAGTCCCCAGTATCTTTCTTTCTTCTTCTCCTGCTCCCCTCCCTCTACTCTACTGATCTTTCTGCCATTTACCTATAGTTATTTTTAAAAAATAATTTTCTTGTAAATGTGCACAATGGTGAGATTCACTGTGGTATATTTATATGTGTACGTAGGAATGTTATATCAGATTTATTTCACTGTCTTTCCATATCCCATCTTTCCTCCTTGCCCCCCTTAGTTCCCCTTTGTCTACTCCATTGAACTTCTTCTTATTTTTTTTTTTTTTAACCCCTGTTGCCCTTTATTGTGTGTTAGCTTCAACATATCTGAGAAAACACTCAGTCTTTGGCTTTTTAGGACTGGCTTATTTTAGTTAGCATGATAGTTTCCAGATCCATCCATTTATTGGCAAACATCATAAAGTCATTCTTCTTTATGGCTAATACTCAACTGTGTATATATACCACATTTTCTTTATCTATTCATCTGTTGAAGGGCACCTTGGTTGGCTGTTGTGAATTGAGCTGCTGTAAACATTGATGTTGCTGTGTCACTGTAGTATGTTGGTTTAAAATCCTTTGAATATATACTGAGAAGTTATTTCTTTAAGTAAGCTATTCCTCCTTTCTTTTTCTCTGCTCCTCTGGGGCATTCATAATGCATATATTAGTTCCTTGGTGGTAATCTCAGTTTTTTTAAAAAAATGGTTTCTATATCTCTGTCAGTCTCTGAAATTTTGTTAGTTATCTGTCTGTCTATCTGTGTTCTCTCTCTCTCTCTCTTTTGGTACCAGGATGGAACCCAGAGGTGCTTAACCACGGGACTACATTCCCTCCCCTTTTTTCTATTTCTTATTTCAAGGCACAGTATTGCTAGTAGCTTAGGACCTTGCTAAGTTTTGAGGCTGACTTTGAACTTTCAATCCTCCTGTCTCAGCCTCCTGAGTTTCTGGGATTACAGGTGTGAACCACCATGCCCAGCTATATGTGTTTTCTTAAAGCTCTCTGAAATTCTTTAAGATGATTACTTTAATTATTTGTTAGGTAGTTTGTAAATCTCAATTTGTTTAGGATCTGTTATTTGTGCTTTGTTTTTTTCCCCTTAATTCCCTTTGTTGATGTTCATGATCCTTGTGGCCATGCATTGGAGTCTTCACATTTGAAGAAGTAGGCTTGTAGTCAGTCCAGTTTTTCAGACTAGCTTCAGCAGGGAAAGTCCTTAAACAGTCATCTGGTTCAGAGTTCTGGGCAGGTCACCTGGTAGGGCCCATGTGTGAATTGGCTGCATGAGTCCTTGAGTAGACTGGCCTGATGCTGGGGTTCATGAGATTGGGCTTGGAGTTTGAAAAGCCCTGGTTTCTGGGTTTATGGGAGCCATCCTGGTGCTGGGGTACATTGGGGTGGCTCCAGCCATGGCTATTCCTTCCATCCCATGTATAGGCCAAGCTCAATTCTGTGTTAGAACCTTTGCAAACACTCTTTCCTCTGCCCGGAACACTCCCTATCATCATTCAGGATATTGTGTAATTGACGCTTCCTAGGGGCCTTCTTGATAAATAACTCCCACCCCACACCTCTGCCACACCACCATTATTCTATTACATTATCCTAAGTGCCAATCACGGTTCTTGGTTACAAACAACAGAAGTCAATGGACTAATTGGAAATGTGCATTAAAGAATAGCAAGTGTCTGCAGATCTTTGAGGGGTCCAAATGACTCACCTTTGAAACTACTCATCCAGGGACCACATCCTGAGTCACGCCATCAGAGCTGGTCCAGTAGAAGTTGGTCTGTCCCTCCTGGCCGAGATTTACTTCACAGCTCACAGACCAGTGCCATAGACCTGGACACTTGCCCTGCTCCAGAACAGTGGCCACCATTGCCATAGGCAGCTGGAGGTGACTGCTGCCATGGGTTTCACCATCTGCAGTACAGAGCTTGTGGTCTTCCTCTTTTAATGTGACTGGCTTGCATTTGAAAGTCTGGGATTGGCACATTTGACTGGAGCGAGCCTAGGTTATGTGCTGTCCTTTCTGTGAAGGACACTGGGAGAGAGGATCTGGCATTTTAAGCTTCTGTAGCAGGAGATAGGCTCTGACTTTTCAGGCAGAAAATTCTCACATTTTTGAAAAATTCCAGTGCTAGGCAAGAGGTCTGTGCTGCATCTTTTAAATTTTCTTCATTGCACTTAAAATGATGTGAAATCATTTTTGCTTTTACTTGCCTTTTTCAACAGTCTCATTTATTCAAATAGAATCTCCACTGGAACAGAGATCTGCCCTGCTTGTTCATCCTTACACCCCAGCAACCTCAACTGTGCATAGTGCATTAAATATTTTTTGAATGAACTTGAGCTGAGAGCCCAAAATGGTAAACATTTGTACCAAACAAGTGGAGTTTTCAGAGAGACAACTAGTCACATGTCATATGCCACAAAAATAGGACGGAGTACTGAAAACTGGACTGATAAACAAGGGTTTATTAGTGACCTAATCAAGGGCAATTTCAGAGGGCTGTTAGACCAGAGACTACACTGCAGTGGGTTGAGGAAAAATGTTGGCAGCAGAGAAAGCCAAAATAATTTTCTTCCAATACATATAGGCAAATGGAAATGTTGGATTTATCAACTTTGATGTTGTCAGTTTCCTTTTCCTTGAATTAGACCAAGGACTTCGTTGGGTACAAATTTGCCTTTTTCAACAGTCTCATTTATTAAAATAGAAGCTCCATGGGAAAAGAGATCTGCCCTGCTTGTTCATCCTTGCACCCCAGCAAGAGAAGGAAAGAGCCGGAGTCTAGGAGGGTGACAGACATGTGCTAGAATCAAAACTGCCACATTCTAGGCAAGATCAACACCCCAGCGAGTTCCTCTGCAGCTTTGGTTCCTTCTCTGTAAATATCCATGTGACATGATATAGCACACTGTTTGCTCCACTCCTTTCTCTTGCTAATCTCAGCTCTTCCTTCACCAGGTTTCCAGACTGTCAAAGACCCCAGCTTTTCCTGCACATTGAACAGGGCTGTGGGGGAATCTGTTCAGTTGCCCTTGAACTACTCTTTGAGTCCTGACGTCCGAGAGATAGAATGGAACTGGAATTCTGAGGATGAGAGAAAGCAGTTTCTGGTGTCTTGGAAGCCTAAAACCCCTATTCCTGAGTGGTATGAACTTGAAGACAAATATAAGCACAGATTCCATCTGACTGAGAAGTATTTTTTGGACATTTTGAATCTCACCATGGAAATGAGTGGACTATATACGGCGGAAATCAAATTTCACTCAGGAAAATCCCAGAAGGTAGCCTTTAGACTCTGTATACATGGTAAGTCTGGTTCCATGCCCAACCAGGCATTCCAAAAACCATGTTTCTAAAGTAAGTTAGCCTAAAATCAGGTGACAGAAACAAACAAAAACAAAAACAAAAATCCCAAAAAACAAAAAAGTAAACTAGCACTCTTCTGAGATCCTAAAAATAAAAGCTAAAATTTAAAGATACATCTTAGGGAAAACTAACTAAAGTTTGTTAAAATTTATACAAAATGCAAATGAAATGGCATTTTTATGGCAGTGGGAGTCACCCAAAAGGATTGGAAAAAAAAAACAAAACCCAAACTTTCTTCAATCATGAGATACTGTAAAATCAATCATTAGAAATATAAAATTATGTCAAAAATGTCCTTAATTGTCTCTTTCAAAACTTATTTAAAATTCTGTGACTGAGATAAGTTGGTAAAAACAAAACAACAAAATTGGACACTGAAAAAGACGAAGAAGAAAAAAAAACATCACCAGCCCTTCTTATTTTCAAACAGGTCTTACTAAGTTGCTTAGGGCCTTGCTAGGTTGCTGAGGCTGACCTCAAACTTGCAATCCTCCTACTTCAACCTCCAGAGTTCCTGGGATTAGAGGTGTGCATTGTCACATTTGGCTTGGTAAAATAGTTTTAGATAAATTGATCTGAAGTATGACTGTCAAACTTCCAAAGGACAACTCTGTCCTAGAGCCAAGTTGAAGATGCAGAAGGTGACCAGCCCCTGTGTGATCTCCTAGGCCAACAAGTGAACAAGCATCTTCCCCCAGGAAGCAGAGGTCCCTGGGCAGATGATGCAGTGGAGAAAGTGCATCCCACTGCCAGAGACCCATTGGTCCCCTCTGCCTCCACCCATCCACCATCCCCTCTGCATGAATTACAGCAGGAATCTCCTAACTGGTCTCCCTGCCTTTGGTCTGTTTCCTCTTTCAGATAACCTCCCACACGACTACTGATCTATCTTTTAAAAATGAAAATCTTAGCCAGGCATGGTGTTGCACACCTGTAATCTCAGTGACACCAGATATCAAGGCAGGAGGATTGCAAGTTTGAGGTAGGCTTGGGCAACCTAGTAAGACCCTGTCTCAAAAGAAAGAGGACTGGAGATGTAATTCAGTGATGTATGGCTGATGACCCTCCGGGGAAGAATATCTACCTCCCACATGTCCCCTGGATGGCAGGCAGTCACTCACTTAGAGGGAGTGGGAGAGGGATGAGGGACTCCAATATGGCAGATGGGGAGGCTTTTAAGAAGAGACTGGGTTGACTGGATTGAGCGTCCAGAATGGTGGTTCCAGTCAGTGAAGGGTGGAGAGTACACCAGCCATCGCCCTGGCCTCTAGCTCTAAGTTCCTGGTTTTTCCTTCACTCTGCTCCTTGACTGATAATTTTTATTTATTTATTTTTTTGCAGTGTTGGGGATTGAACTCAGGGCCTTGTGCTTGTGAGGCAAGCACTCTACCAACTGAGCTATGTCCCCAGCCCTTGGCTGATAATTTTTTTGCATAGCTTTCTGAGTGACAAAACATACTGATAGAGTCTCATCCTATCTTTTTGGCAGCTTGGGTATCTGCTTCAATTAGGTCAATAAAGAGGGTTTTCACCACATGGATGCATAGATCCTTTAGGACCTAAGATCAATACAGGAATTCCTTTGGCTCTCATACTCACAGGAACTAGAAAGTGGATGGGCACTCTCCTCTCTCTGTGAGGGGCCACAATAACCTGCCATCTTCACTACTTTTTTGTTTGTTTGTTTTGTTTCCCCACTCTCTCCTGTCATCTTTATTCCCATGGGCTTCTCTACATAGTAGGGAACATGTCCTTTGGTTGTTATGGATCCCACCCAACCAGAGAGCAAAGGGACTTTCCTGGCTCCTTCTCCATAGACAAGTGGAGGAAAAGGTTCTCATTGGTGAGATTGGAACCCATGCCCAACCCTAGACTGATCACTGGCTGGTAGAATCACACACTCTGCCTGGTAGACGTGGGATGCACACTCTCCCCTGTAACCAGATTCAGGGAGCTGTGATTGACAATCATAAAAAACACAAGGTTGGAGCAGAAGGGAAGTTGCCAGAAAAAGTAGAATTGCTACTAACTGGTTTCCTTTTGTTTTGCCTTCCACTCCCTGATCCACCACTGCTCAGATGAGATCTTCCAGCAACACTTACTCATTCTTCATTGCCTGTACACCCATCTCAGTTTAGAGAGGCCTATGTGAATCGAAGTCATCTTTCCTGTCTCGTTAATAGGCAGACACTTTTTTTTTTTTTTTTAGCGGTACTGGGGATGGAACTCAGGGCCTATTGGCTCTCTTTCTCCCTCTCCTCTGGGCTTTCAGAACTACCATGTCCTAAATCATGATTTTCCTGATCCTTCTGATCCTGAAATGAAACTTTCCATTACCAAGTCTCAAAACTGATTTTTTTCTAATTCTTTTATGGGTGTTGTTTCTTTCCACCTTGCACTGGAGTTATTTGTGTGTGGTCTACTCTCCACCTAAGAGCAGAGTCCATGTCTTGCTCTCTTGGGCATCCACCATGTGTCTGGTACAGCTTCAGTGAGGGTTCAGAAAGTATTCCCTTAGAGCTCATGAAAAGAAGGGAGACCAATAGAATAGAGGAAGGGGTCAGGGAAAGGGAGGAGGGAAGGGAAAGAGGAGGAACTGGGGGAAGGAAATGGGTCAAATTATGTTACAGTATGTATGAATGTCATGAGGAATCCCACTAATACGTGTAATTATAATGCACCAATTAAAAATTTAAAAAGACAGTATTCCCTTAACCAAATAGATTTAAGCAATATTTAAAGGATGCTGACAGACACCTAATTTCTCTAAGTTTCTTTTTTAATTCAACCTTGACTCATCCCTTCATCCATTAAAAGAGCATATAATAAAAATTCTTATAAACCAATAGCTGGGTGAATATGTTAAATACCTAAGGGTATTAGCTTTTTAAACACTCCTCTATGTCTCAGAACACTTTCTAGTACACATGCCATTTGCTTTATAAGAACTATTATCTATTCATGAAGTAAGCTGCTTAAAAATAAGCGATTTTAAAATATCATTACATGTAACCTGTGTTTGATCCTCAGCACTGGCAAAAAAAAAAAAAACCTTCTTCAGGCACATGTTCTGTGAATTTTACATTTTATTAGAACACAGCCACATTGATTCTATTACATATTGTATTTAGTGGCTTATGCATTATAAAAGACAAAGTTTTGTAGCTGTGACCTCGAAAACCTAAAATATGATCTGACCCTTTACAGAAAAGTGTGCCTATCCCTGCCCTGGATGATTCTGTTGACACAGATGATCCATGGATCAGCTTTATAGGGTCACGATGAACGAATGAATGTAGGGCCCTTGATGCTGTGCCTTGGCGGGGCAGTGAACATGGCTCAGTGGTAGAATGCATGCATGTGTGAGGCCCTCGGTTCCATCCCTCGTACTGCAAAAGTGGAGTAAAGGACATTAATAAATTTCCTAAATATAACATCTTTGCATTTCTGTACTAAACACAACTTGATCATGATCTATTATGAGATTATATTTGCTAATATTTAATTTAGGAATTTTAAGTTCTCTGTTTGTAACTGGCATTCACTCATGGGTTTACAAGTGTGTTTCGTCCTGTTTTGTTTTGTTTCTGGCATTCTGTGTGACTGATGTGAGTACTGAAGGTAAACTACCCTTTCTAAATGAACTGAGGAGTACTGTGTTTCCCCCCTAAATTCTGGAACAGTGTATAGGACCTAAGAATTTTACTTTTCTTGGCAATTTGTTATCCTTCACTCCTAAAACCATATGTTCTTCAATGCCCTTTATAAGGGCAGATCCTCATCTGTCTTTCTAATTGCTTCTGAGACTATGGATGCATTCAGATTTTCTCCTTTGTTTCTTTTCCTTCTCTTTCTCCTTCTCCTTCATTGCCATCACTCCCCCTCCTCCTTCTTATTCTCTTCCTCCTTCTCCTTCTTAAAATTAGAATTAATTCTAATTTATTAATTAATAAGTTAATTCTAATTTATTAATTCTATTCTAATCTACAATTAGAATAAAACTTTGATTTTCAAAGGCTTACGTGAGTTAGGCTTATTTTTTTTTGTATAACAGGAAGCCGGGAGAGAGCACTTGCTGACATTGGCTCAGCTGCCTGGCTTTCTTGTCAGGGACCTGGGCTGGCTCATCTGCTCTGCCATCCTTGGCATAAAGGTCCTTATATATCCTCATACTTGTGGTCTGATGGTTCCAATATGACTGTTTCTTTAGATGTTGTTCTGCAATAAAGGCGGTAAAAGAGAAGTGCAGGGGAAAAAGTCTTCCTCATTTTGAGGCTTTGTCTCCTCAGGAGTGAAGACCTGCCCTCCCCTCCACCAAATCCCCCCTTTACTTCATTGGTCAAAACTGCAATTGCAAGAAGATAGGGAGACTGGGAATTTAGCACCCCCATGCTGTACAGCAGTTGAAGGCAAGGACAGAGTGGGAGCTAGGCTTGAGTGTGGGCTGAGCTACCTGCACTGGACACCTCTCCACTAATGTCTGTTTCTACCTGTATTACATCCTCCCCTCTAACCTGTTTAGTCTGTCCACCAAAGTATTTGTGGAATCAATAATTTATTCTTGAATTACATCCTCCCCTCTAACCTGTTCAGTCTGTCCACCAAAGTATTTGTGGAATCAATAATTTATTCTTCAACTTCCAGTAGTTTTGTTTTGTAACATTTATAAAAAAATGTTAGATACATAGTAATCTAAAATCTCTCTCTTTGGCCCATTTGATATGTTTCAAAAATCTTATATTTTATGCAGTTTTCAGTGATTATTGCCACATTTACTATCATGTTGTTGATTATTATGTTGTTGATATTTTCCTGGTCTTTCTTTTTCCATATTTGTCTTTTTAATTTTTTTATGTCATTAGATAGGGTAAAGAGCACACTGGGTTTACCCAATTTTAATAGGGGGTTATAATGCATTTAAGTGTATTTCAATATTTTATATGTATAATTTTGCTTCTGACATCTTATTTAACGTTTTCTATTCAACATACTTTCTCATTTTTTTCTTGTTTTTGTTGGATTAATTAATAGAATTTTCTTTGATCCAAAGTTCTCTAGTAGTTTGGGAGGTATACAACTCTGTACTTTAATCCCATTGGTTACTAAACTTAAAATTTTACCTCAGCATTTAAAGATAATCAGCATATTTTTCCCCTCTGAACAAAGTTAAAACTTTATCATGTTTTTCTGTTGTATTTGCAACTCCTCTATGTTGTGAATATCTATTATAAATATATTCTTCCTCTCTCTATATTCTTCATATATATGATATATATATATGTTTTGATATATATATAATATATATATGTTTTGTTCTTTGATCAATGCTGTATCATGTTTCTTTCTCATTCTTAAATTCATTTTGCATTATTTTTCCTGCACATCATTGAATTCTTTTTAAAGAGGTGATTAGCTTTCAAAGTCCTTTAGTGTCCTAAAGTCTTTGTTTTTCCCTTGCAGTTTAATGCTAGATGGGTAGGGTATAAAATTCTGTTTCAAGTTCATTTCCTCACAAAGGTCATGGAAAATCCCTGAGCAGGGTGACTTGAAGGAACCTATGAATCACGGGACAGTGGTGAGGGCCAGGGCAGCCTGGGGAAGGTCCAGGAATTGATCTTCACTTTGCTCCTTGGAGTAGATGGATGATGAGAAGCTCTAGGTCCCCTTTTCTGAGCAGAAAAGGCTTTAACCATCTGCCTGTGGGCCAGGAGTCAGAACCCCTGGGAAGGGTGGGGAGGGGTTGGCTCCTTGCTCCGCCTGCCTTTAGAAAATTGGCAACATCTCACTGCTGCATCACATAAGGGAGAATGTACTTGGGTGAGCCTCTAATTCTGAAGCTCAGTTTCTCTTTGGTCTTTTCTCACTCCAGAACCCATTCCTGAACCCCAAATTCTGATTCATTCATCATCCAACACATTAGACTGGTGCAATGTCAGTCTGGAGTGTGGGACCCCAGGGACCATGGAGAACTTCATAGTGACCTGGTTGAGCAACGACTTTTCCAGGGAATTGAAGCAGCAAGGGACACTGTCAGTAGCCTCCAACTCCAGGAATCTAAGTCTGAGCCTGCCCCTGAGTCAGTTAAATGGTCATCTCATTTGTATGGTCAGCAACCCTGCAGACGAGAAGAATGCAACCTTAGACCTGGAGAGCGTCTGCCCAGAGAGGGGTGAGTGTGGTCTCCTCAGAAGGGGGTGGAAATGGGATGGCAGTGAATAGGGATGGTAGCAAGATGAGGAGGACAGTGATGGGACTGAGGAACATGGTAAGGCTGTTCACTTGGTACCTGAAGATCCCCACTTCTGTGAACAACCACGTCCTCATGACAGCCTTTACATCTGTAAGTCCAGGAGATGGCCAATATATGGAGACTGCTGCGTTCCCTAGGACTTAAATATGGGATAGTGTTTTAGTCAGATTTTTTGCTGCTGTGACTGAAAGACCTGAACAGAACAACTGTAGAGGTGAAAAGGTTTATTTAAGGGCTCATAGTTTCAGTGGTCTCAGTCCATATACAGCTAGTCCCCAGGGGCTCCAGGTGAGACTGAATGTCATGGTGGAAGAGCGTGGCAGAGGGAAGCGGCTCACGTGATGATCAGGAAGCAGAGAGAAACTTCATTCTCCAGATACAAAATATATACCCTATAGCTACGCCCGCATGAACCACTTACTTCAGTCACACCCCACCTGCTACCAGTTACCTCTCAGTTAATGCCATCAGGGATTAATCCTCTGATTGTATTAAGGCTATGATCCTATCATTACTCCTCCAAACCTTGCATTGTCTCACATGTGAGCTTTTGGGGGACACCACATCTAAACCCTAAGAGACTAGCATGTGGACATCACAGTTCCCAGCATCACAGAGCCCGGGATGGTCTGCAAGGAGAAAAGGGACAGACTGGAATGTACACTGGCACTCTAGGTAGAGGAGGCCTCTGAGGTTCCTGTGCAGAGATTGGACAGAAGGCCTGGCAGCAGAAAGATTAATGAGCCACTGGCCACTTTATGGAGAGACTATGAAAGAGGACATTCTTTCAGGTTGCAGCAAACTTGGGCACTGGGAGACAGATGGAGCCCTGGAGGCCTACCCCCACCTGTCTGCCAGGCCCGGTTGAAGCAGATCTGACCCCAGGTTTTCTTTGACCTCAGGTTCTTTCCAGAGCAAATGGCTTTGGAAAGGAGTTCTTGTCATGGTTCTGGTGGTGAGTCTGGGAGCTGGAGTGTGGGTCTGGAAGAGGAAGAAGACGGAGACTGAGAGAGGTAGGAGCTAGGGAGACACTGAGGGATGGGGGTGCTGGGGAGGGACAGTGGATGTAGGAGACCCTAGAGACAGTTGGCAGGCTGGGGAAGTCACTGGGCAGAGAGGCGCTGTCCTGGCAGAACCTGGGGGGAGCAATGCTGAGGGTGGGAGGTGCGTGCATGCATGCCCAGTAAGGAAGGGCCAAGGGTGTTAGAAACAAGACATCGGTCTGGGACCTGCTTTTACAGCCCAGGGAACAGTGGCCTTGTTCTGGGCTTGGTGAGGGGTCACGCAATTGCACACTTTAAATGAAAGTCTTCTGTGTATAGGTGGGACCACCCTCCTGCCTGCAGTACCAGCCTCAGCCACTGTTTCCCAAGCCCCTCCTACAGCTGACTCTGATGACCTGCAGATGGATGAACTTGATAGTCAGGACCCTCCCTATGCAGAGATCAGCCCTCTGAGGCCCCCTAAGGTGAGTCTAAGGGAATTGAATCAGGGCAGCTGACATGTACTCAGAGGCTGGGAGTCCCAGGATGTCCAGGATTCTCTGTCCCACTGTCAGGCTCTAGGTCTGTTCCTTGCCTTGAACAATATGGTTGCATGCCTGGGTACCCGCAGCATGCTGGGGGCTGTGGTGCCAAGGGAAGTTGCCTTGCACATACATCTCCACATCTACGGATTCTCACTGCCAGTGAGGAGGGGCGAGGAGGAGAGGGGGCCAAGGGAGGTGAGTGACAGACTCAAGGGCACACAACCTGGGAGTAGAGGAAGTGATACAAGAACCCTGGAGGAGCTCCTCACCCACAGGCTGAAATGCAGGCCACAGGAGAGGCCAGAGTGTGAATGGCCGGGGCTCTGGTGGGATTCTGCCATCAGTTCAAGACCCAAAGGAAGTAAAAGCAGGCTCCCAGCAGGGCCTGGAGGTAGGGTGAGCACAAGGATCTGAGGAGCATGAGGAAAGCCCCACCTTCTTCCGACCCCATCCCTCTTCCCCCTGCCTGAGATCCCACCAGTGATGCCACCCTTTTGTATATGCTGTCCCCACTGATGAAGTGCCTCTGGGAGGGCACCTTGTTGGCCACCGGCCCATAGCTGGAAGTTGGTGCTGTGGTCTCAGATGGAGTGATTCCATCTAGGAGAAGATGGGAGACAGAATGAGCCAGGGGAGGAGAAGGCCCTGAGGGGAATCCCCAGAAGCAGCAGTTCTCAGACTTGAGTCGGTGGCAGAATTCTCTGGAGGGCTTGGCAGAAAGACTTCTGGGTCCATCTTAGAGTTTCTGATTCAGTGGGTCTGGAAATTTCCATTTCTACCAGGCTCCCAGGTGATGCTGATACTCCTGGCCTCATACTTTGAGAACCATTGGGCTAACAAGTGAGTAGGGGGAAGCAAGTGGAGCTGCAGGCTGGACTCGCAGGGATAGCGAGTGGTTGGCTCCTCTCCTCTCCCATCCTCTGACTTCTCTAAAAAGGAATGACTCCAAATTTTTGAGACCCAGAAATCCCTTGGTCCAGCCCCAGCAGTTTATAGTGGAGAGTGTGGGACTCAGAAAGATCACTGGACTTATCCAGAGAACTATGGTAAGACAAGGCAGAACAGGGGTCTGCTCTCTCGTAGTCCAGTGCTTGTCCACTGTTCCCAACTGCCTCAGTGCCTGTCACAATTACTTCCCATCTCACCCTTTCTGAGTTATGTCTCCACTTGACTGGGGCTTTGGGGGACTCAGGAAATATAGTTCCTTCCCACCTAAGCCATAATCCTTCCAGAGCACCACAAGAGGGGAGCACTAATGGCTTTGAGAGAGAAAACCAAACCTGACATTTAGATGATGCTTTGCCCTGAAAGCAAAGTGATTTACAAATTTGTCCAACATTATTTATTGAGTGTCTAATGTATTCCTAGAATTGTTCTAATCTGGGTTGGAGAAGTCACCAAAATAATCAAAGTCCTTCCCTTCCCCTCATAGAATCTGTATTCTAGTGAGAGTGGCATGAGGGTGATAATGACCAATAAAATAAATAGACAAAGTGTGAAATATTGGGTGATGATAAATGCTAAGGAGAAAGTAAAGCAGGGAAGAGGGATAGGGAAGGGTTTCAGCTGTTGCTAAGACTGTCAGGGAAAGCAGCACCGAGAAGAGAGACCCTGGAAGCCATGAGGGAGCGAGCAGTGTGGAGATGCCGGGTGGTCGGGGAGACGGGAAGCATCCCAGTGGAAGATAGAGCAAGTGGCATTCAGGAGAGCGTCTGAGTGAAGCTTCATTTTGGGGCATTATCAGGGTTGAGTGGCAGAACTCCTGGCTGGCAGAGAAGAAGCCCACAGACATGTATCTTGACTGGCTCTTGCATCTGATTCTGAGAAGTTGACCAAGCCCCCTTCTCAACCCCATTTGAATTGTAGAACAACTTGGACAAGGAGACCTGCCATGCACAGACCCCCAAGCCAACTCTGGAAGTCCACACTGTTTATGAGAAGATTCATAAAAGTCCAGACCCCAAAGGGGACACCTAGATCATGAATGGACTTGGACAATGAGAGGCCTGGGTAAAGTTCATCCCTCCTCACTCTTCACCCTGAGTTTTCAGTCCTAAGATGGAACTGGGACTAGACCCCCATTGTTCTTGATCCATTCTGCTGAGACAGCAAAGCAGCATGAGCTGCTTCCCTGTACTCCCCTCTGTTATGACTTGAAGGTAGTGTCTCCTCTAAAAGACAAGGTGAAACTTAATCCCCAGTGCAACAGTATTAAGGAGTAGGGCCTTAGGAAGTGACTGAGTGACGAGGGCAGAAGTCTCATGAGTGGAATTAGGTGTTCTTACAAAAGGACTCAACAGAGGGAATGCATCCCTTTTTGCCTCGTCTCCTTCTGCTGTGTGAGGACAGAGCTGATGTTCATTCCTTCTGGAGGATGCAGCAACAGGGTGCCAGCTTGGGAGCAGACAGCAGCCCTCATCAGACCGAGAACCTACTGGGGCCTTGACCTTGAACTCCCAGTCTTCAGAATAGCGTGAAATGAATTTCTGTTCTTTATAAATTACTGAGTCTGTGGTATTTTGTTACAGCAACATAAGTAGACTAAGAAATCTACCAAAGTTTTCTTAATTACAGGTTATGAGTAGTTGTTTTGCTTATTTAAACATCAGAGTAGGAGAGAGACACATTTTAGCAGTTAGCTAGACTTCTGATCACTGACCTCTGGGCTACTTTATCCTCTTTAGGAGATTAGGCATTTTCATGAAGATAATTGGAATAGAGATGCTTTCCTGGAAGGCCTTTGAGGAAGATGGGTCTTGAGTGAAGGACTTCAGGATATCACAGTCAAGCCAACTACCCAAAAAAGAGAGAGTAGTGGGCCTTGACTGGTCAGGCCCATGAGGCCTGTAGATAGAGATCCAGGGTCAGCTGCAGCCTAGGGATAGGGAATAGTTCTTGAGTTTGGTGCCTACTGGGTGATTCTAAGCACAGTAAATTTTATGTCTCAGGGCCTCCCAGAATTCAAGTATTCACAGACTCCTTTACTTTTAAACTTTTACATTTGGTGGCAATAGGGATCAGCAATTAAGGTTGTTTCCATTTCTTGGCAATTGTGACTAATGCTACTGTGAACATGGCAGTCCAAACAGGACTCCATCTCTTTTACACACTGATCTCGCATCCTTTGGATATGTATGTTGGATCAGATGGTAGTACCATTTTTTGATTTCTTGAGGAACCTCTGTATTATTTTCCATGGTGGTTGTAATTCATGTACATTCCAACCAACAAAACAGAGGTTCTGTTTTCTACACATCCTTGACAACACTTAGTATATTTCTTCTCTTTTAGCCATTCTAGCATGTGTGAGGTGATACCTCACTGTATTTTTTTTTTGCTTTTGTTTTAAGTTTACGTTGCAGGGATTGAACTCAGGACCTTGTTCATGCTAAATGTATGCTGTACACAGAGCTACATCCCAAACCCCTCATTGTGATTTTAATTTGCATTTTCCTGTAGATTAGTGAAGTTGGGAATTTTTTTTTTCATATTCTTTTTGCCTACGTGTATGCCTTCTTTTTAGAAATATCACTTCAGATCCTTTGCCAACTTTTAAATTAGGTTATTTTTCTTACTACTGAGTTGTTTGAGTTCCTTGGATATTTTGCATATTAACCCCTTATCAGGTGTATAGTTTGCAAATATTCTCTTCTATAAGCTGTCTCTTCACTCTGTTGTTTCCTTTGCTGCAGAAGCTTTGTAGATTAATGTAATCCCATTTACATATTTGCTTTGTTGTCTATGATTTTAGGTTCAAATTTAAAAAATCATTATCCAGACTAATTTCATGGACCTTTCCTCCTGTTTTCTTCTAGTAGTTTATAGTTTCAGGTTTTACATTGATGATTTAATCCATTTTGAGTTGACTTGGGATATGGTGTGAGATAGGGTGTAAGTTCCTTTTTCTACATGTGTCTATCCAACACAAAAGTGAGTCTACCTGTATTTGACTTTTACCTAAAACACTGATTCTTTCCTTCACTACCAAAGAAATGCTTGGTTGCTCCTTATCTGCTCTGCTCTTTCACTAGGCATTCCCAGCTCATGCTCAAGGGTAGGTGGTCCTTGTGTACCCCTGCCAGATTAAGACCTCCTTGAGGTCATAGAATGGCATTTCCTTTGGGAACTCAGTATGCTGGAGGCAGGACTTTGGAGACAGGCCCACATAGATTCCATTGCTCTCTGCCACCAACCTGTGTAATCATGGGCAGATCCTCAATGGTCTCTTCTATAAGATGGGATGAAATCTCCTTTGCAAGGTTGTGAGGACCTAGACAAATATATCGTAGAAAGCACCTATCACAGTAGAACCCACAACATACAACCAAGTGTCTACTTCCATTCCTTCCATTCTTCCCAGGAGAGCTGTGGTCAGTCTAGGCACAGCCACTAAATACCTGCATTTAGAATTGCCCCAAAGGCTTAAGTTATTCTTGGATTGGAGGAAGACAGGAATGAGACAGAGTATTGGGTTCTGGTGAGAATCCGGTCCGTAGATTCTGATAGACCATTTGTTGTAATGTAAAGTGTGCGTTATCAGAAAAACCAGGTTCAGGTTCAGGTTAGGGTTCAGGTCCCAGAATTATCAAATATTAGATATTTGACGGTGGGTAACTTATTGAAGCCTCAGTTTTCTCATCTGCAAAATGAGGATAAGTTTGTACTTCATTAGATAGACACTCAATAAGTTCTATTGCCCTTCTTGTTGATGACCCCTCTTCCAGTCCCCTTGCCCACATGCTGATAAATAGCATCTTCATGCCTTGACCCCTCTCTACTTTCCCCTGGCCACATCTTTTTCACCCTGTTTTTAGAGGCGCTAATTTTCATCCAAACCCTTTACCTCTCAGAAAGAGAAACTCAAAGTCCATGGCCTTGTTTTTCAGGTCTAAAAATTCTTATGATTAAAATATTTAGTATCACTCAGACTCCTGTTGATACATTCATGCTGACAAAATTATGTTGAAGATGACATATAAAGTATGGACAGCATGTTACTTGTTTATAATAAAAGACTTCACTGTCAAGGTACAGGTACAGAGCCAGAGAATCAAGATGCCCCTCCCCTTCACGAGATTTCCTTCAATGACAAGGGCTCTTTCCATACTCCGACCCTAAGATGCCCAGGGTGCTGGGACTAGTTATTCAGGTTCAGGATCATCCTGCAACTTTCTAACCTAACTGTAAACATCTCTCTGCAGGGCGGCTTGCTCATGACTCTAATTCTGGGACCCTCACTGTCCAGTGGTGCTTCTGCAGTGCCCAGAGACCTTCAGGCTGGAAAATCCTCCCTAGATGAGTCGGTGAGCCGACTGTCCTGGGAAAGACTTGTCTAGAATGAGGCAGAATTACAACTGAATCAAACTTTTCACATATTCTCTCAGTGACCCTGGACAACCTGCTGAATTTAATGAAGCCTGTGATTATCAGGACAATGGGCATGCGCTACTTCAGGTAGCCTCTGGGTTTAGAAACTGAGGTCCTGCGTGCATGCTCCGTGAGGTTGCCATGCATGCCCGCTCAGTGAGATCACTGGCGAATGCTCAACAAGACTCCTCTTTTACCTGGAATCCCTTATCTAGGAGAAGCTTCCTGTTATGATCTTACTGGCCTTGCTACTAGACCATATTGCCAGCGGCGCTCCCTTGTGGAAAACATTTCTCTAATTATTTTTACAAACTAAAACTGTCCTTGGGGATAAAAAAACAAACAAACAAACAAACAAACAAACAAACAAAAAAACACCTAATGATAGACACCACCATTCCTTCAGCTGCTTATTTCTACATTTAAAAATAGCCACTGAAACCTATTTAAAATGAAAAAATAAAGTACAAATATTTATTTTGAATGCATTTGCCTATTTGCACAGTGAATTCTTTACTCATCAGAAAGCAATGCCATTACAACTATGCAAGAGAATAAACAGAGTAAATGATATTGAGGCCAGAGGACAGACGCAAACAGGTCACAAAACCGGAAAGGCAATGACTTCACACATGCCCCAGGATAAAGCACAGGGTCACTGAATAACTGTATGCTCCAGGGTTTCAGCCTCTGAGTGACTTTTAAGGGTCTCCCAAGGGCCCCCCAGCCAAAGCAATGCTTGGAATTAAGAGCAGTGTCTTGAGGAGGCAGAGGCCCCTCCTTCCTGCTCGGGGACTGGTTACAAAGAGCAGCATTGGATCTCCTTGGAGATCACCATCTCTTTAATGCAGTGGCTGCTTCTCCCACACTGGGCTTCCAAGTCCAAGGGACCCTGAAAAGGACCTTGCATCTTTTGCCAAGTGTCCACCCACAACAAGGAGACGGAAGAGCCTCCCTCCCACAGATAGCTCTCTCCTGGACTGAACCTTTCCATCTGCTTAGATCTGTGTCATGAGAACCTCAAGTGATGCTGCCCTCTGCCCATTCCCTCACCTTAATGATTCTGCTCTCTGTCCTCTCTTTCCTTCTCTGGATCTTCTGCTGACGGAAGATGTGCAGAAGGGGCTAAGTCACCATCCTCATTCTATGTAGGGTGGGAAGATCTAGGAGGGTCCCTCTCCCAGAATCTAAACAGTCACTAATCACCTCACCCCCACTGGGAAAAATATCTTTTCCTAATTGGTTTGCCTGGATTTAAGGCCTTGAAATGCACCATGAATTCTGTGTTATTCAGTCTTTTGTTGTTGTGACCAAAATACCTGACAAGGACAACTTAGAGGAGGGAAAGTTTAGTTTGGGCTCATGATTTCAGAGGTTCAGTAGTAACTTGGTGTCTCCATTGCTCTGAACCCCAGGTGCAGTAGCTCATCATGGAAAAGGGCATGGTAGAGGAAAGATGCCCAGGTCATGGCAGCTGGAAGGGAGGAGAGGGACGAAGAGAGAGAGAGAGAGAGAGAGAGAGAGAGAGAGAGAGAGAGAGAGAGAGAGAGAGAGAGAGAGAGAGAGAGAAAGGGGTGAGGGTGGGGTGGGAGGAAGCGTGGAAGCATCGAGGACAAGATACAGTTCAGGTCACACCCCCAGTGTCCTCCTTCCTCCATCCAGCCACTTCCCACTGGCCTATAATAGTTACCACCCAATTGTCCATTCAAATTATTTGTCCATGAAACTGATTAGTCCACTGATAAGGTTACAGATCTCATAACCTAACCATTGCCTAAAAACACCTCCCAACCTTGCTGCATTGGGGACCAAGCTTTTACAACATGAACTTTTGGGGGGAGATTAAAGTTCCCATCTATAACCACTTCCTTTCCTAATAATCTCCTTTATCCTATTTCTGGGAAATATTAAATTTTTTTGTGGGGGTCTCTCAGCAATATCCTGTGTGGATGAGAAAGGGTTAGCTGCTGGAGGATGATGTTTGCTATAAGTCAATCAATTAACCATAAACTTATCTAATCAATAAAAACACAAGAACCAATACCCTTTAAATGAGAGAGGGCATGACAGGTCTGGCCATACCAGTTCTGGCCTTTAACAACATGGAGTAGCCCAACTCTCTTTTATTTATAACACACAGGTAAAGGGGGACAAGACTGTGAGGAGCTTCTTCATTGACAAACAGGATAGGGTAGAGTTAGGGGAGCCACTTTCTTAGGGATTCTATCCCAGAAGCAGACAGGGAACCACTCCCACAGTGCCACATACCCCCGGCAATCTGGGACAGATTTCCCTATCTGCCAGTTCCAGGAAGTCAGACCTCTGCATTATGAGGCTCGACCTAGTCTGATTCTGCTAGATAAGGATGTTTCTCACATTTTTCAGTGGTTTTGATTTTAACCACTATCACATCTGAAGATTCTGATGGCAATTTTCTAACCCTTTGTGCCCTTCAAGTCCACTCTTGTCCCAAAAACTCAGGCCAAAAAATCAGACCTATGGACTTGGGTGAATTCTCTGCCTGTGGATGAGAAATTCACTCTCAATTCCTCACTCTGAGCAAAGAAATAAAGCAGTGTTGGATTATACTCTAAAGTATAAAATAATTATCCTTGAATTCATATTGATATAAATTAATGACTAAATAAATAAATGAAGGAGGAGCGAAGAGAAAAATTTTTCATGCCGAGGAATTAAAAAAATATGTGGGTAGATAATGCATTCTCCAGGAGGTAAAACGTAATTCCCTTTCCTTAAGTGTAGCCTGCCTGTGAGAATTCCTTCCAAATAGCACCTTGTAGAAAGATGCAAGAAGAGTAAATTGACAGTGGAGCCATCTGACAAGCACTTCTTCCACCAAGTGATACAAACTGGGATTCCTATGGATTTTGGAGAATACCACAGAAGTTCCAATCTCACCACATCATACTGAAGGTCTGAACTATCTATAAGATGGACCACTATTTATGGTGACCTTTATCATCTGCTTGGGGTTTAGCTTTTGGATAATTTTTTATTCCTGCTTTGAGCTCCTATTTATGAGAGATTTTTCTCATTTTCAGATAATTTATTTTTGAATTACATTTTAAGTGTATGCATGTTTGGTAGGAAAGGGTTCCTAGCTTTTCTCAGATCTCAGAGGGAGTCATGATTCAAAATAGAGGTGTCATGACTGTAACGAGACCACCAAAAAGCCTTTAGGTCAATTTCAGCTCAGTCAGTACTCAGCAAATATGGTCTGAATCCTCATGGGAATCTTGGGCTCATAAAATGTCACCCCCAAATATGGCATGCTGGTGAAATTGAAGACTGGCTTCTGGGTTGTGGCCTTTTCTATCTCTCTCTCAGACATGTCCATTTCCTAATGTGGAGGTGATTATTTTCTGTTATCCTATCTTCAGCGGTAAGAATCTATACATGGTCCCTGAGCTGAGGAAGTCTCCCCATCCGTCAGTTTACTGTTTCTTCTGCTGTGACCCATAGGCTTCATCTGTTTCTAAGGTAGTGTCCTGTCCCAGGGTTCCAGCACACAGTGGTAGTCAAATCCACATTCTGGCATGGTGCAGAGTTGAATTCCAGTTTCTCATAGGTTCCACCCATGGTGCAGGGCATGTGCAGCTCTCACCTTCATTTCCCAGGTGAAAGGACAGATAGGTTCTCCTCCAATACCCATGCCAGCCCCTCATCTGGCTTTGAGCAGCATCCCTATTAATACTGACTAGCCACAGCCTAGAGTGTGTCCCCTCATCACAACATGGGCCTATCAGGTAGGGGTCTGATTCTGAGTGTCACTTAGGCCTCCAGAATTTCAGATTCCACTCAACCCCTTAGCACTGTGTTCCCTCTTGTTTCTGTACCTGGCGTTTTCCTGAACCTAAGAAGTTACATAATTAAAACATTTTTGTTATCTTTATTGAGCACTATTCCATGGTCAGAGTAGGAGAAGGAACTCTCAGAGTTTTCAAGTTCTTCTTATCTGGAAGACTCTCTCTATTGGGGTTCCATTGCTCCCCCACATGGGTCTGTCAACAAAAGTCTTTTAAGGTCCTACTTTCCCATTGATGAAAAACATGGTCGCTTGACACATCAATGGTGACACAGCTACTTTCCCATCGGCAGCCCCACCCCTGCTCCTCCCACTGCGGGATTCTCCGGTGTGAGTCACACATTTGTCCAGGATCTTTTCAAGCTGCAGGAGGTACCTTTCTGAATGGTCTCATCAAAGCCCTTTTCACTAAACTTGAGATGAGTGGCAGACAGCCACGGGGCAGGGAAGAGAGACTCCAAGCACAACTTTCTCTAGAGAAATCCTCTTCCCCTTCTCTCCAAATGTAACCTTTTTATGTCTTCATTATGAGTGAGAGTTTAAGAATCTCAAACATGGAAGTTAATCTCCAAGTTTTCTTATGACCTCCACATGCTGTAGTGCTTGTGAAGTATTCAACATGTATGTGGAAAGTGAGTAGATGTGAACTCAGCTGTGTAGTGTGGGCTAAGTGTGCAGGCTATGGAGAGAACTGAGAAACTCTGGCATCTACTCTTCTCCATAACTGGGATTCAGTATCACTTTCTCATTATGTGACTTAGAGAAAACCTTCACTCCTACAAACCTGATTCTTTGACTGTAAAATGCTTTCCCTTCTCAGAAGAATGTGATGAAACTAAGTGTGGTAATGGAGTAGAAGTGTGCTTTACAGATGCAATATTTCTTTTGTTCCCTCCTAGCCCAGCATCCTGAGAGTCACTGTCCATCACACTAGGCTAGTTTCTTATCAACCTGGAGTCTAGAGTCACAGGGGTCCCATAGGATCTGAATGTTTTCTGAGAGAGCAAGGATTTTCCTCAGGGAGCTGAATCAGAGAGGGTCACTAGGACCAGCCTCTGATCCCTGGAACCTGGCTGCGAATCTGCTCCTGATCCAGCCTAATGTCAGCCTCACGTGTGGTAAGCAACCATGTGAACCAGAAAACTGCCACCTTAGTATATTGGGAAATATGTTGGGCTCAAAAACATCCACAGAAAGATGGGTACGCTTTGATCTGTGGACACACCTTTCTAGGAGATTGGAGAAAGTTGGTTTATGATTTTCCTGCCAACTTTCCCAGGTGGGAAGACTCAGAGATAGTAAAAATTTGTATGGACCTCAGGAACAATGTGGGGAAAGGGGGGAATCAGAGCTGTTAAGGAGAGAAAAGAACAGTTATATGGCACCTGTGTGTACCTCTGCTTTGCTCTGAATCCCACCTGAAGGGACATTGAGTGTATAAGGAATCCTAATTTTGACAAGTGATTTCAAGGTGGAAACTTGAAGAAGATAGAAAGAGGTCATTTTATACTCATTAGAGGAGAGTTTTCTGTAGTCAGAGTCATCAAAAAATAGAATATGTCATTTGGGACATAGAGGGAGTCCTTGTCACGCTGGAATGTAAGTACAGGCATAATTACTTGGTGGAACTGTTATGAAGCCCAGGATGGGGCTGTATTTCATGGTGAGTTTCCTTGCAATGTGACATTCTTAGATGCTAGGAAACTCCCTTTGGAAAAATCATGTAGAATTATTCCCAGCCACAAAGCTCCATTTCTCCAGAACCATAATCAGGTCAAGGAGGGTGCCTGGCATTGAGCAAGCCCTTGCACAGAGCATGGCCCTGGAACTCAATCACACAGAAGCCTTGTGCCCTGCTCTGTGTCTGACCCAACAGAGTCATGACTGGGGAGGATGCTGACACAGGATCTTCAGTTCCTCAGGTTCCTTGGGAGGCTGGGAGTTGAGCTCACCAGGAAGGAGTCTGCAGCAGAAGAAGGGATGTGAGAACTGTCCAAGCAGTGTGGTCCACTGGAGTGTAACTTTATTTATTCATTGTGCTTTGTCAAGTTTTCCAAATCATAAATCAAATATTTCTATCATCTGCCATGTTTTAAAATGAATTTGTTATCACACCAGAAATGTCTACTTCTTAAGGTTTTGAAGAATCTACCAGCAATAAGACTTGGTCCTTAAACTCTTGAAGGAAAAAATAACTTGTTTTATAATATTTTCTGTCAGATTTTATGATATATATATATTGTATATATATTATATTTTTTCCAGAAAATAACTACTTAAAGGAAGAGTGACAGGACACAACTTACATTTTGAAAGGATCACTGTGGGTATGAATTTGAAGATAAACTTTAAAGAATTAAAAACAAGCAGTGAGACTATAAGGCTTACAAAATGGTGTAGGTGAGAGATGATTGGATCATTGTGGTGGTTTGTGTGCTGATTGAATTGATAGCTGTATCTGCAGACAGAGTGTGTGGTGTGAGAAAAAGAAAGTGAGATGCCACCATGGTTTTGTGGCTGAAACAAATGGAAGAATAGAGGTGACAGATATTGAGATGGGAACACTGTGGGAAACATGTTCAGAGAGTTTACTTTTAGGCATGTCAAACTGGAGATGTCATGTGAAGTGTTAGATTTTACAATATGGAGTCTAGTGGAGATACCCAGGCTAGAAACTCTGGAGTACTCAAGGTGTTTAAAACCATAAAATGGCATGACATTTGTTCATTCTGCCATAGTAAATCACCACAGCCTTAGCATCTTAACATGACACCAACTTATTGTATTATTGTTCTGGAAGTCAAAAGTCTGATGTGGAATAAAGTCAGGGAGTCGTAAGGTTGTGCTCCTTTCTGGAGACTCTAAGGCAGAATCCATTTCCTGCTCATTAAGGTTGTTACTATAATTCTGTTCTTTGCTGTTATAAAACTGAAGTTCTCATTTTCTTGCTGACTATAACTGAGGGCCTTTTGTGCAAGAACACCACCATTCCTTGCCATTTGCTCAAGGCCTAAGCAAATGGGGAGAAGGGTCGAGATTCTTCATGACAAGAGGTACATGTTGTCCTTGGAATTGACCTTCCCCAGTTTCATGATCCTTCTGAGGGAGTCCTAGCTTAGTCCAGTGGATAAGAAATGACTCCAATCCAGGACAGACTGTGGCAGAGGCCTGAGTGATTTTCAAATGTTGAAAGAGACTGAATATGAGAGAGCCTATTTTCAAAACTCTGGGATCCAGACAAGGCTCCTTGGAACAGGAGGCTGAAAGAGAGATTTGAGAAGGACGGTAGGATTTCAACAGGCAGGGGTGGTTGTGGAGTAGGAACATGGAGAAGGAAGGCAGACAGACCTGTGTGAGCCCAGAGGAGGCTGACCTTAGGCTTGGGGCTAGAAGGGCTTCAGGGGACTGCGGGTCAGTAGGAGAGCCTGGAGAAGGCTGGGTCAGACTTTCCCACAGACTTTGCACCTCAGAGCCCACAGCAGCCTCATCAAGGGACCTGGGGGGCCATTGCACTCCCATTCTCACCAGGGCCCTTCATCCCAAGCATGGAGTGTTGATACTAATCTCCTAAGACTAGTAAGACTAGTAAGACTCTGTGTGGGGGTCCAGAGTCAGGAAAAGAGAAGCCTGAGGAGGGCCTGAGGCAGTATGGATTCCTTTTTCTACTTGACATGGAGATGAATTTGCAATGGACAACAGCTTAAATTCAGGTTAGCTATGGCTTGGTGTATTAGGTGTATTAGAAACTCCCCCCGCACCCCACACAGATCCTGACACTCCCAAGGGAGTCCTACACCAGGTCTGCAAAGGAGCTTGGGCTCCCATAATGTGTGCTGCCTCCACCAACCCCCAATTCAGCATGCAGAACCCATCTTAACTCCAACTTCTGGGGCAATGTCCCCACCTCTTCACAGTCCCACCACTTACGCTAGTGTTCTCAGGACAGACCAGTGACACAGCAGAGGTGGTGAGGATTTTCCACCTGCATAACCAGGCAGGGTTCTCTTTGGAAAGGTTTCTCAAAAAGAGGGGTTGGAAGCTAGGTCAAGCACAGAAGAAGAGACTTTGCTTGGCTGGCATGAAGGTCTGAGTATGAGGGCAGATTGGGAAGGCATCAGAAGAAGTAACAAGTTCATGTGTGCTCAGGAAGGTACACCATCTCCAGGGGCGTCTGGAGCTGGACTGAGGCTGGAGGAGGTAGATGTCTGTGTGTGCTGGGCTCAGAGTACAGGTCTCTCACAAGTGCCAGATTCTGCTGCTTCCTTCAATGAAGCGATCTTCGTGGGCTGTCCTCAGTTATGGACCTCACTGTAGACACTAAGGGCAAGACCCTTCTCTTCCAGGTATTGTTCCTCAACTGCTGGGAAAGCAAGACAGAGTGTTTCTTGGATAGCTGAGGAGAGAGTGGCCCCAGAGGTACTGGCCTACGATCAATACTCATTAATATGAACTGCTTATGAAATCCCCTAAAAAACCAACACTACATTTGTCAATTACTATTTTTTTAGTTAATAATGTTGGTATTACATAAAGATGTCAAGAATAGAAATAGTATATGCCTGGGTTTGGAGAGCCCAAGGCTGGGCAGTGTGAGACCTATGGGTGTCCAGGCTGGCCATCACTCCTAGATCGTACTTTGTTCTTGTCCTGCCAAGGCTCCTGCTGCGTCAGCTGTGCATAGTTGATGCCTTTATCCTTGACCATAGGAACCTACTGCAATCCTGGACCTGAGTCATCACAGATTAGAGCTGGATTCTCCAGGGAAATCTCTAACTATCCCGCATGCCAGGAATCCAAGGCTGTCATGTTTACACTCCTCATCTTCCCTACAAAGCTCACTTCCTATTAGTAAAACATAGGAGGAAGGGAGCCCAGGGTCCAGTGGGAGAGAGGGAGTTATGTGGGTTCAGAAGGAGATATACAACCTGCTTCTTCTCATCTCCATCACTTTCTCGTAGATCATCCAAAGGCAGATTCCAGCTACAAGGATCAAAATCACAGCCAAGTAGCTCATTCGGATGCTTCCCATGAGGATAGCTGTGCGATCTCCATATGAGTCTGTTTCCCTCACAATGAGAGAGTGAAAAATGTTGAGTAAGAAGACAAGAGGAGATATACAATGACAAGGGGAGAGAGAGACAGAATGTAGAAAAGGTGGAAGGAGCCTGGTTCAGAAGCTGAAAAGGGACAAGCATGGCAGGGTCAAACTTCAACCAGTGACCCAGGTCCTGTGCGTTTCAGGGGAGGCTGTGATGAACAAGGAGGGCTCTGTGACTTGAGAATGTCATCACCCAGGGGGGAAGACAAAAACTCTTAATATCCAGGTAGAGGTTAACTGCAATAGAGGTTTAACCCTGTACAAGGTCTTCAGCGAGGACCTCCCAAGGACATGCTCAGTCCACTGAGTCATGGGGGAGCAGCAGGAGTTTCACAGATATTCAGTGTGGAGTGAGCACTGCAGCAGGGGAGGGACAGGACAGGAGGCAGCTGCAGGTGAGGAAGGCTGGGGGAGGCAGCAGCTGGATCCAGGAGGATTTTGTGGGGCATGTTGTTCTGAACTTAATCTTGTAGGAAGTGGGTGGGGACATGACAAGGGATGATGATCGACACTGACAAGTCAGATTCCTCCAGCAGCCCCTGGAGGGAGATTTAGAGGGGACAGGGGTGCACACAGGCCCAAGGCATTCATATTGCACCTATTGGGAGCAAATGCTGCCCACAACTGGGCTTGAGACATGCATAAACAGGGGAAAAGGATGTGTCCATGCCCTCATGGTGTTCCACTCATGGAAGATTCAAATACACATGTGGATCTTTAACTCAGGAGGGATGGACGAGGACAGCTCCTCAGAAGAGGCTCATCCTTAAAGGCCAACAATGGCTTCACACTTTCGGAAACTTCAGCAAGCAGTTGTGTGTGCCGTGTGTGAAGGAAGCCAACATCAGGGGCAAAGGATCTTCCAAGCCCTGAATCCTAATCCAGGGACTAACTGGAGGTCGGCTGCCAGACATGGACAGACAAAGGCCACATTCTGATCTGGACATGGTGGTGAACGGGGTGGGCAGATCCTGGAAGGCTGCTCCTGGGACAAGTGCGAAGGGCATGGAAGTGAGAGATACTTAAAGGCAGATGTGAGCTGGCTGTGACTCCACACTTCTGGGTTGGAGTGACCATGTAAAGGCGGCAAACAGAGCAGAGAAGAAACCAGGAACCCTCAGACGCCAGTGCCACCTGAGCTCCTGCAAGATGCCCCTCCCCTCCTGCAGGTTGCACTCACCTTGGCTACAGATGTCAACAAGGTCTACGGTGGCATTTTTCTGGTCCACTGGATTGCTGACGACACAGGTGAGGCTGACATTGGGCTGGCTCAGAGGCAGGCTCACGGCCAGGGTCCCGGGATCGGTGGATCCTGGTGTCCCTCTCTGCTCTAGCTCCGTGGGGAGGCCCTTGCTGCCCCAGGTTACATTCAGCACATCTAAAGCCCCTGTGGCCCCACACTCCAGAGTGACATTGCACCAGCTGGGTGTGATAGACACTGATGTGGCCCGGATCTGGGCAGGGGGCACAGGATCTGAGGAAGAAGGGGACAAAAGAGAGAGCCTCACACATGCCACACATTCTACCCCTTATCTCACTGAAGCATAGGCAACTCCCCACAAAGCTAAATACTGAGCAAGTGACAGCCACTTTGCAAGCCTCCTGTGATTTCACTGGATAAGCAAGTCTTCACATTCTTTTTCCCACGAGAAAATGATGGCTGAATCCCACTTTCCAGAGACCATTATTTCTAGAAAACAGGGGTCTTTTGGAAGGGGAGGAAGGGTGAGACATAAGAGCAAGTTTGGGGCCAGGGTCCTTTGCCCTGGGTCTTCAGTTGAGACAATGCCTGGGACTTCATGGCCCTCCTGTGCTCTGGGAGGACAGAGACAAGCTCGATGCTCAGAAGGTGACACTGTGGGAGATACAGTGGCTTAAATAGAGACTGACAACTCTGCAGATAGTTAGAACTGACACTGAATATCTGGTCCAGACTGGAAGAGTCAGATTCACAGGCTAGTCTTGGAAATCCCAGAGACCTACAAGTCTAATCCACTCTCTCCACAGCAGGGTCTTCCCTGTGCAGAGAGGGGCTGGAAGGAATCCAAGAGTTGGCAAATGAATTTCCTAACATGAGCAGCATCATAAACCTTCTCCCACCCTATCAAGGCTCACAGAGCAGGATTTGCGGAGTCCTGTGTAAGGGAGGCTGGCCTCTCACTGGCCACTCACTGCAAGGATTGCAGACGGTGAACTAGATCCATGATTCCAAATGTGGTAGAAGCATCATGTCCCCTCTGAGTCCACATCTTTATCCTCAGAACCTGTAAAAATGCTAGGTTCTGAGGAAAAGAGCTGAGCTTTACATAGGACTATCTGGATAATCCCAGAGTATCACAAGGATCCTTAAAAGTGGAAGAAGAAGCCAGGCATCGTGGCACACACCTGCCATCCCAGCAGCTCAGGAGGCTGAGACAGGAGGATTGCAAGTTCAAAGCCAGCTTCAGTCACTTAGTGAGACCCTAAGCAACTTAGTGAGACCCTGTCTCAAAAATATGAAAAAATTTAAAAGGGCCGGGGATGTGGCCCAGTGGTTAAGCACCCCAGGGTTCAATTCCTGATATAAAAAAAAGAAGTGGAAGAAGGAAGGCAAAGAGCAGGTGTGAGGGATGCAATGCAAGAGAGACTCCATCCTCCCTTTCTAATTTAGGTAGAGGAAGAGACCACAAGTCAAGGGATGCTGGCAGCCTCTGGCAGGTGGGAAAGGCAAGAAAATGGATTTCCCCCTGGATCCCACAGAACAAAATGCAACTCTGTCCACACTTGGATTTTAGCCCAAGACAATCATGTCTGATTTCTGACCTGTAGCATATTAAGAACACAAATTTGTGTTGTTTTAAGCCACAATTATGCATTATTAAAACAGCAAAGGAAAACTAATATACAAAAGTTGTAAATTTAGTCTTATAAAGAACTGTAAATGTTACTGTAAAAATTGCCAAATTTCCATATGTCTCCCAAAACACAGCTGTGATTTTTCTCCCTGGTATACAATCTCAGCTCTACTGTTTGTGATGAATATCTAATGTGTGGATACCTGAAGAGAATCCTGTAACATGTGGTCAAAGAGACTCCTAGACTCAAAAGAAGGAGGTAGGCCATGGAATTAGGGTGAGGGTGTCACTTACCATAAACATCAAGGTGAAAAACTAGTTTAATTAGTCTTCCTTTAGGAAATGTGAACTGGGTCCAGTACTGCCCACTGTCCTGTGAGGTCAAATTGTGAATCCTCAGGGAAGTCATGTTGGGCACCTGGACCCTCTGCTTGTACTTGTCCTCAAGGCCGAACCATTGTGGGTCTTCTTTCCCATTCCGGATTCTCAGCAGTAGTATAGACTGTGACTCAGGGCCATAACCCCAGAAGCTCTCCTCTACCCTGGTATGTTCTCCTGGCTCTGGGATTGCATGCAACAAGACAGAACCTCCTCGGATTGCCTTCAGAGAAGTGTGGGTTCTAAATTCTTTAATCCCAGAACCATGAGCTCCAGAACTCTTGGCTAAAGAGCAGCAGGCACCTAGGACATCGGGAAAGAGAACATGGATGTTTCCTTAAAGAGAACAAATGAAACAAAAATTTTCTTCTTAACCAATCCATCCAGGACCTTTCCTTGATCTAGGGAGGCAGCCTTGTACAGTGAATTGGACTCAACTCTGGGATCAAGTCTAGTTCTACTGAAGTGCATTTCTGGGTGTTTTCTTCACTGGACCAACCTTCAGTTTCCTTATCTGTCTTGCAATGGGGATATGAACTAAAAGAGACTGTAAATTGAAAGCTCCTAGCACATTGTCTGGCACATGCTAAGTGTGTAAGTCTAGGAGGTGGTTCCTAAAATGTCTCCCAGTGACCCCCTCCTAGTGTTCACACCTGTGTGTCATCCTAGCCCCAAAGCGTGTGCACCTGGAGACTGGTTTCTGCTAGCAAAAGTGATGGTGTGTCACTCAATACAACCATTTTACGCCAGACCATGGTTTCCTCCTGGCTCCCTCATGCTCCCTCTCCTCCACCCTCTCTCCTGCTCACTCTGATCCAGTCAGCTGCCATGCCCACGTGGCAGAGTCCCGAGGGCAGCCCCAGGCCAGTAGCCTGTGAGGAACTGAGGCCTTCCAGCCAGCAGCCACAGGGAACTGCATTTACTGTGATGAGCTCGAAGCGAAGCTTCCCAGTGGAGCCTCGAGGTGGGGACACCCCAGAAACACCTTGATCTCATTCTGTAAGACCCTGGGCCAGAAGAGCCAGTCCTGTAGCCAGGTGCTGACCCCAGAACCTGAGAGACAAAGCTTGAATGCAATCATTGATGGGGCAACAGGTTACTCAACATAATTAACACATTCCTTGAAAGTGCTTCCCCTTCCCCTTCCTCTGCAAAGTCTATTAGTCAGATTGTATTGGTCGTGATGTGGACTCCATTATAAATCTCTGAGACTTAGGACAGGGAAATTCACATCTCATTCATATTCCGTAGGAGACAGTGAGGGAGGAGTCGTGCTAAACATAGGTGTGAACTCTGCCACCCTGAAGCTGAGCCTGGGAAGCCCACAGCGTCCTCTCAGCCTCCTAAGGTCCCACAGCAGGGGAGGGAGACAGGAGAGTCACACCTGTTTTCTCCCTGCAGCAGTGCAAGGTAACCAATCTGTTTTCAGGTTTTGTGACCAGATGATGCTAGGGACTGAAAATGTGGAGGAGCAAATGGAATGCTTGGGAATACATGTCCCTGCCACCAAGGGAGAACTTCCCTGAACAGTCCCTGGAGCCTCCACCAGCCTTCCTCAGTGTCTGTCCCCTGCACAGTCCTGAGCAGTAGGCACAGTGGCCTCCACCCTGCCTCCTTCAACCCTGCCTCTCCCATCAGGCACAGTCCCAGTGAACCTGGGGAGCCTCTCTTCCTCCTGGGGACCAGGTAGGACTGAACCCATTGGGAGGAAGTGCATCACAACCATCTTGTCCTTGAGGAAAGACAATTCCTGCTTTCAGAAGCCTGGGCTCCACCTGGGTGTGCCACACCAAGTCCTCTCCCCAAATTGGTATATTCCCCCTCGTGTGAGGTCTCTCACTCCTAAGTGTCTATAATATCCCAAGGCTACGTACGCCACGTTTGCCTTGCCACTCATCCACTCGTGGGCACTCGGGTGGCTTCCACATCCTAGCTGTTGGGAACAGCGCTGCAGTGAACATGGCAATGCAGACACGCCCTCCACACGCCAGTTTCAATTGCTTTGGCCCAGAAATGGGGAGGTGGCTCATATGGGAGTTTTGGTTTTAGTTTTTGAGGGCCCTCCATTTCTTCAAAACAACTACACTAATTTACATTCCCACCAACAGAGTCTGAGGGTCCCCTTTCCTGCCTATCTTAGCCAGTCCTCATTATCATTCATCATTGTGATAAAAGTCATGCTAACAGACGTGAGCAACATTTCTGTGTTTTAAATTCTCATTTCCCTGATGATTAGAGATGTTGAGGATTTTTTTGTAGATCTGTTGGCTCTTCATTTCTCTTCTTTGAGAAAGATCTGTTCAAATCTTTTAATCAAGTCACTTGTATCCTTGCTATTGAGTTACTTAAGTTCTTTATACATTTTGGATATTGGCCTCATATCCATTGTGTGACTTGCAAATATTCTCTCCCAAGACATGAGTTGTCTCTTCACTCTGTTACTTCCTTTGCTGTGCAGAAGTTTTTTAATTGATGCAATTGTGTCAATTTTTGCTTTTGGTGTCTGTCCTTTGGGAATCCTAGCAAAGAAATTACCACCCAAGTTCATGGAAAGTTTTCCTTTATATTTTCTTCTAGAGGCCTTATACTTCCAAGTCTTATGATTAAGTTTTTCATCCATTTTTGCATGTGAGGTGAGATTGGGTCGAATTTCATTCCTCTGCATGTGGATATCCCATATTCCCGCACACATTTACTGAAGACACTGTCATTCCCCATAATATGTTCTTAGCACATCTGTGCAACATCACATCAATTGACTGTAAACACTTGGGTTGATTTATGGAATTTCTTCTTTTTCCATTGGTCAATGTGTCTATTTTTATGCTGGTACCCTACTGTTTTGATTATAATAACACTGTATTTTGAAATCAGGGAGTGTGACCCATCAGTTTTGTTCTTTTTGCTTTTGTTATTTGGAGTCTTTTATGATTCCATATGAATTTAGATCCTTTTTCTATTTTTGTGAAAAATGTCATTGGAATTTTGATATGAATTCCATTAAATCAATTAGTTTATTTTACCCAGTAACCAAAATGTTGTTTCATGAAGTCAAAGATACCAAGAGTTTTTAATATTCATTGCTTTCATATCTTGTTTGAAAGGATAGCTCTCTCTGCAAAAGTACATTTCTCATTTTTTCTAGTTTTCCAAGTTCTTTTTGTGGGTTCAATACTTACATTTAGTTTTTGATCAACCTAAAATTATTTTGGTATCAGTTAGGTTACACAGCTGGATGGTATAAAAGTGTGGTTATAAGATTGGACTTTACATCAGTGAAATCTGAGTTTAGTCTGGGTCCCCCATCTCCTGGTTGTGTGAACTTGAACACTTACTTAACCTCTCTGGCTTAAGCTTTTCATCTATGAAATGGAAGTAATGGTGCTTACTTCACTGAATTGTTCTTTGGATTTAAGCAGAGAAAAACTTTTGCCACGGTATTCAATAACTGTGCTATTAACATTCGCTGGTGTCATTATCACCATGAGCATTACTGGCCCAGCACACCAGGGTCAGAACCAGACAGTCCCAGTTCCCAGACTGGCATCCCTTCCTCCTCCAGCTGCTTCTCTCAGGGTCTCCTCCTGAGTCCAGGGATGGGATACAGGATTCAGACAGCCTTGGGTTCAGTCTCCTGGGTGCCTGTAGCTGTCAAGGTTCAGCCAGAGCTTTCCTGTTTACAAAAGCTGGAGTTTAAAAGGAAATTCATTGCTAAGCAGCCACCATTACCAAGAAGCACAGGACACCTGTGCAGCCAGGAGAGGTGGAGAGGGAAGGACTTGTTAGCCCAAGCTTGAACTAAGATTTTCAATTTTAGATGATTAACTCTGGTTGCCCATCTTCCCCTTTCTTGAGTTGCTCCGTAATACAAAAGTATTATATGTTATGTTGAAAACGGTTATCCAAGTTGTGGAGTTTTTAAGTGAAAGCAAAGCGTGCCCCACCCCAAGGAAAGCACTAGCAATGACATGTACCCAGAAATACACCAGCTGTGTGAGGCCAGGTGTCTATTCATAAGTGCCTCTCAACCTTCCCTCTGCCAGAGGTGTCACTGATTCTCCCTTTGAACGGGTTGTGACATCCTATGGTCCCCTCATTAATTAATGAGCAAAATAAAAGTATCCTTTAGCACTTTGGGCATCCATCTCAATCAGAGTTAAACACGTTTAATGTGTAATTTTGGGTATTGAAATCAGGCCATACACCGCAACTTCCTTGTTTCTAAGAACTGTTATGCAAGTCACTTTTTCTGGGTGAAGCTGCAGACCTTGATAGCTGAGAGGAACCAAAGTCTCCCAGAACTAGAAGCTGAGAACCAGAATAGGGCCTTGTGGACCTAGATTAGAAGCCAGGATGCAGCCAGAGTTGCAGGAGGGAGCATAGGACCAGAGAGACCAGAGAGTGTGGATAGTGAGTATCCACAGGTTCCACCAGGACCAGTGTACCGGGTGGATCATTCCACCAAGACCCCTGATTACAGTCAGTCAGCCTTCTATTTCTCATCCCTGCCTTAAATTCCTTCCTACTCACCCCTGGGAGACAGCAGTGAGCATGCCTCCTCTCTCCCTGTCAGGGGAACTACCATGAAGTTCCTTCTTCTTGCAAAGCCTGGTGCAGTATTGCTTTCTCTGTACATGGGACAGCAAGTACTTGCTGGGTGTCAGTACAATCATGGTCAGTAAATTGAACTGATCTATTTAATGCAGTACCAGAGAAACAACCCGTTATCCAATGGGGGAAACATGGCAATGGGATGCTCTGACAGACATTATTTCAGACCATCCGAAGGGATTTTATGAGATAATTGTGGTCACAACTATGTCTGTGTTCCCTGCCAGCATTGTAAGAGGAGCCATTCAGAGAGATCTAGTGTTTTTATGCTGAGCAGGCACTTCCAAGGTCTGGCAGAGGTTTTATTAGCTGCTTCTAAAGGGCACAGCTGCAACATGGCCTCCTGAGCAAGGTTTGCAGACCGCATTTGCACAGGATGTGAGGAGGGAGATGTCCTTGGGCAGGAGATCTGAGGACACCAGCCTTGAGATCCCCCTCAGGAGCAGAGGCAGAGAAGAGAAAAGGACAGGTAGAGGAGGCTGAGGAGCAGGATTCCTTCCCTCCCCTGCGGGTTGAAGAGGTGACCACAGGAACGGCCAGAGTCTCCTCTCTCAAGGAGTCCTAAGTAGGCTCACCAGCTGTGACTCCCTCTCAGGACACAGGTCAGGATGAGAAAGACAGAGCTAAGGCCTTGCAGTGGCCATAGAAAAGTCCTGTCTGGGGGCCAAGATGGCGGACTAGAGGGCGGCTGCATTTCACGCTGCTCCAGGACGCAAGATTCAAAAGAGGAGATAGTGTGAGACTTGGGACCAACTCAAAGCTGCCGGGTGAGTCTCTCCTGTTGGGGAGGCGTCCCGGATGGGGCGGTAGCCCCGGAATGCAGGGAATTTGTGAAGTGGAGTTGCTCGGCGAGACGCCCCTCCCCCCGCTGGAGCGGTAAACACGGACAACTGGGATCATCGTAGAGGAGGCGGCTCAGCACAGCGCTTGGACTCGAGCAGCCGCTGGGGCTCCGGGTGGCTGCCTGGGGAGGAGCTGCGTGGCGAACTGTTTGGACCCAGAGTGACCGCTTCCGAACACCGGGGGGTTGCCCGGAGGAGGAGGAGAGGCCCGGCGGGTCGCTTGGGTCTAGGAGTGACTGCATCAGAGCCACGGGCGGTTGCCAGAGGAGGAGCTGCGTGGTGAGCTGTTTGAACTCAGAGTGGGCGCTCCTGAGCGCCGGGGGACTGCCCGGAGGAAGAGGAGGAGCGCGGCGGGACGCTTGGTCTGGGAGTGACTGCATCAGAACCACAGGCGGTTGCCAGAAGAGGAGCTGCGTGGTAAACTGTTTGAACCCAGAGCGAGCGCTCCTGAGTGCCGGGAGGTTGCCCGGAGGAGGAGGAGGAGCGCGGCGTGTTGCTTGACCTGGGAGTGACTGCATCAGAGCTGCGGGCGGTTGCCAAAGGAGGAGCTGCGTGACGAGCTGTTTGAACTCGGAGCAGCTGCTCCAGAACACTGGTGGCCTGCCTGGAGGAGGAGAGCGGTGGGACGCTTAGCCTGGGAGTGACTGCATCAGAACCACAGGCGGTTGCCAGAGGAGGAGGCGAGTGGTGAGTTGATTGGACTAAAAGCGACCGCTCCTGAACACCAGTGGCCTGCCTGGAGGAGGAGCGTGGTGAGTCACCTGGTCTCGGAGCCACCGTTCCTGAACACCTGGGGGGCTACCCCAAGGAGGAGGAGGAGGAACAGGGCGGGTCACTTGGACTTGGAGTGACTGCCTAGGGATACGGGTGGTTGGCGGAAGGAGGAGACCCGAAGTGAGTTGTTTGGATTCCTAGTGACTGCGTCGGAAACCGGGCGGCTGTCTGGAGGAGGAGGTGTGTGGCGGGTCTCTGTGTCTCGGAGCTATTGTACGGGGCTCCAGGTGGTGGCTCAGGGGAGGGGCTGCATAGCCAGGCGATTGGTGCAGAGCAGGGTCCCAGGAGCTAGGTGGCTTCTTGCTGGAAGAGCCGCACAGAGACACGCCTAGGGGCGGAGCGAAGTTTCCAGGGCAGCGGCAGATTCTCTGGGAGAGGCAGCCTAAGGAGACTCGCCTGCGAAGGGTGAGGCTCCCAGGCCCAGGACGTAGGTCCGGGCCCCTGGGATCGTTGCAGAAGAAGACAGCCCAGCCCAGGTGGTAGTTGTAGATTGAGGGGAACCTCTAGGAGGGCAACTGACTAGCGAGACGTCCCCACCGAGTGAGTCTTCCCGGCCGGGGGAGGTTTTCCCACAGGGACGGTAAAGCTAGAGACATAGGCACAAACAGGCCTTGCCTCAGCCCACAGTCTACTTCCCCATTGGATGACCATTGGTCAACAAGTGGAGGCACCTCCGCCCACTAGCAGGGAATATACGCCACCTGAGGGTTACCACACCTAGAGAGGCAGCTTCTTCGTGGAGCTCTGCATTATCAACCTCCTCCAAGACTTCAGGCTACTGAAGGATAAGAGGGGATATACTAGCAATCTTCAGGGACATTATAAGTTGATAGAGGAAATCTGCAATATCTTAATGACCCACTGATCCCTGAACAATATGAGAAAACAAGGGAAGAAAATGCCCCAAACAAATCTAGATGTTACATCAATAAAATCCAACGACAGCATGGCAGAAGAAATGACAAAAAGGGAGTTCAGAATGTACATAATTAAAATGATTAGGGAAGCAAACGATGAGATGAAAGAGCAAATGCAGGCATTGAACGATCGCACCAATCGACACTTAACAGAGCAAATTCAGGAAGCAAAAGATCATTTCAATAAAGAGTTAGAGATATTGAAAAAAAACCAAACAGAAATCCTTGAAATGAAGGAAACAATAAACCAAATTAAGAACTCCATAGAAAGCATAACCAATAGGATAGAACAGCTGGAAGACAGAACTTCAGATATTGAAGACAAAATATTTAACCTCGAAAACAAATTTGAACAAACAGAGAAGATGGTGAGAAATCATGAACAGAATCTCCAAGAACTATGGGATATCATGAAAAGGCCAAATTTGAGAATTATTGGGATTGAGGAAGGCTTAGAGAAACAAACCAAAGGAATGAACAATCTATTTGAAGAAATAATATCAGAAAATTTCCCAAATCTGAAAAATGAAATGGAAAATCAAGTCCAAGAGGCTTATAGGACTCCAAATACACAAAATTACAACAGACCCACACCAAGGCACATTATAATGAAAATACCTAACATACAAAATAAAGACAGAATTTTAAAGGGTGTGAGAGAAAAGAACCAAATTACATTCAGGGGGAAGCCAATACGGATATCAGCAGATTTTTCAATCCAGACCCTAAAAGCTAGAAGGGCCTGGAACAACATTTTTCAAGCTCTGAAAGAAAATGGATGCCAACCAAGAATCTTATACCCAGCAAAACTTACCTTCAAATTTGACGATGAAATAAGATCATTCCACGATAAACAAAAGCTAAAAGAATTTACAAAAAGAAAGCCAGCATTACAGAACATTCTCAGCAAAATATTTCATGAGGAAGAGATAAAAAACAAAGAAGCAAATCAGCAAAGAGAGGAATTATCCTAAAGGAACTGTCAAATAAAGGAGGAACCAAGATGTATCAAAAATTTTAAATATGAACCAAATGACTGGGAATACAAATCATATCTCAATAATAACCCTGAATGTTAATGGCCTGAATTCATCAATCAAAAGACATAGACTGGCAGATTGGATTAAAAAGAAAGATCCAACAATATGTTGCCTGCAAGAGACTCACCTCATAGAAAGAGATACCCATAGACTAAAGGTGAAAGGATGGGGAAAAACATACCATGCACATGGGCTCAGCAAAAAAGCTGGAGTATCCATCCTCATTTCAGATAATGTGGACTTCAAGCCAATGTTAGTTAGAAGGGATAAAGAAGGACATTTCATACTGCTTAAGGGAAGCATAAATCAGCAAGATATAACAATCATAAACATCTATGCCCCAAACAGTGGCTCATCCATGTATGTTAAACAAATCCTTCTCAATTTTAGAAACCAAATAGACCATAACACAATAATACTAGGTGATTTTAACACGCCTCTTTCACCACTGGACAGATCTTCCAAACAAAAATTGAACAAAGAAACCATAGATCTCAATAACACAATCAATAATTTAGACTTAACAGATATTTATAGAATATACCATCCAACCAAGAGCGAATACACTTTCTTCTCAGCAGCACATGGATCCTTCTCTAAAATAGACCATATATTATGCCACAAAGCTAATGTCAGCAAATACAAGAAGATAGAGACACTACCTTGTATTCTATCAGATCATAATGGATTGAAGTTAGAAATAAATGAAAGAGTAAAAAACAGAAACTACTCCAACACCTGGAGATTAAACAATATGCTACTATATGATGAATGGATAACAGAAGATATTAGGAAGGAAATTAAAAAATTCTTAGAGGTAAACGAGAACAAAGAAACAACATATCAAAATCTCTGGGACACTATGAAAGCGGTACTTAGAGGAAGATTTATTTCATGGAGCGCATTTAATAAAAGAAGTAAAACTCAAAAAATAAATGACCTAACACTACAGCTCAAAGCCCTAGAAAAAGAAGAACAGACCAACACCAAAAGTAGTAGAAGACAGGAAATAGTTAAACTCAGAGCTGAAATCAACGAAATTGAAACGAAAGAAACAATACAAAAAATTGACAAAATAAATAGTTGGTTCTTCGAAAAAATAAACAAAATTGATAAACCTTTAGCCACACTAACAAAGAGAAGACGAGAGAAAACCCAAATCACTAAAATTCGGAATAAACAAGGAAATATCACAACAGACACGATTGAAATACAAAACATAATTAGAAACTATTTTGAAAATCTATACTCCAACAAAATAGAAAATTTCGAAGACATCAACAAGTTTCTAGAGACATATGAATTGCCTAAACTATACGAGGAGGACATACACAATTTAAATAGACCAATTTCAAGTAATGAAATAGAAGAAGTCATCAAAAGCCTACCAACAAAGAAAAGTCCAGGACCAGATGGGTTCTCAGCCGAGTTCTACAAAACTTTTAAAGAAGAACTCATTCCAATACTTCTCAAAGTATTGCAGAAAATAGAAGAGGAGGGAACTCTCCCAAACTCATTCTATGAAGCCAATATTACCCTGATTCCTAAACCAGACAGAGACACATCGAGGAAAGAAAATTTCAGACCAATATCCTTAATGGACATCGACGCAAAAATTCTCAACAAAATTTTAGCAAATCGCATACAAAAACATATTAAAAAGATAGTGCACCATGATCAAGTGGGTTTCATCCCAGGGATGCAAGGTTGGTTCAACATCAGAAAATCAATAAATGTCATTCACCATATCAATAGACTTAAAGTCAAGAATCACATGATTATTTCGATAGATGCAGAAAAAGCATTTGATAAAATACAGCACCCCTTCATGCTCAAAACACTAGAAAAAATAGGGATTGTGGGAACATTCCTTAACATTGTAAAGGCCATCTACGCTAAGCCCATGGCTAATATCATTCTAAATGGTGAAAAACTGAAAGCATTCCCTCTAAAAACTGGAACAAGGCAGGGATGCCCTCTTTCACCACTTCTATTCAATATCGTCCTTGAAACTCTAGCCAGAGCAATTAGACAGACCAAAGAAATTAAAGGGATACGAATAGGAAAAGAAGAACTCAAACTATCCCTATTTGCTGATGATATGATGGTATACTTAGAGGAACCAGGAAATTCCACCAGAAAACTTTTAGAACTCATAAGTGAATTCAGTAAAGTAGCGGGATATAAGATCAATGCACATAAATCTAAGGCATTTTTATACATAAGCGATGAATCTTCAGAAAGAGAAATTAGGAAAACTACCCCATTCACAATAGCTTCGAAAAAAATAAAGTATTTGGGAATCAATCTCACAAAAGAGGTGAAAGACCTCTACAATGAGAACTACAGAACACTAAAGAAAGAAATTCAAGAAAACCTTAGAAGATGGAAAGATCTCCCATGTTCTTGGATAGGCAGAATTAATATTGTCAAAATGGCCATACTACCAAAAGTGCTATACAGATTCAATGCAATTCCAATTAAAATCCCAATGATGTACCTTACAGAAATAGAGCAAGCAATTATGAAATTCATCTGGAAGAATAAAAAACCCAGAATAGCTAAAGCAATCCTTGGCAGAAATAGTGAAGCAGGGGGTATCGCAATACCAGATCTTCAACTCTACTACAAAGCAATAGTAACAAAAACAGCATGGTATTGGTACCAAAATAGAAAGGTGGATCAATGGTACAGAATAGAGGACACGGACACAAACCCAAATAAATACAATTTTCTCATACTAGACAAAGGGGCCAACAATATGCAATGGAGAAAAGATAGCCTCTTCAACAGATGGTGCTGGGAGAATTGGAAATCCATATGCAACAGAATGAAACTAAACCCATATCTCTCACCATGCACGAAACTAAACTCAAAATGGATTAAGGATCTCGGAATCAGACCAGAGACCTTGCATCTTATAGAAGAAAAAGTAGGTCCAGAGCTTCAACATGTCGGCTTAGGACCAGACTTCCTCAACAGGACTCCCATAGCACAAGAAATAAAAGCAAGAATTAATAACTGGGATAGATTCAAACTAAAAAGCTTTCTCTCAGCAAAGGAAACTATCAGCAATGCGAAGAAAGAGCCTACAGAGTGGGAGAAAATCTTTGCCAATCATACTTCAGATAGAGCGCTCATCTCCAGAATCTATAAAGAACTCAAAAAACTCTACACCAAGAATGTAAATAATCCAATCGACAAATGGGCTAAGGAAATGAATAGACACTTCACAGAAGAAGATCTACAAGCAATCAACAAACATATGGAAAAATGTTCAACATCTCTAGTAATAAGAGAAATGCAAATCAAAACCACCCTAAGATTCCATCTCACCCCAATTAGAATGGCAATTTTCAAGAATACAAGCAACAACAGGTGTTGGCGAGGATGTGGGGAGAAAGGTACACTCTTACATTGCTGGTGGGGCTGCAAATTAGTGCAACCACTCTGGAAAGCAGTGTGGAGATTCCTTAGAAAACTTGGAATGGAAACACCATTTGACCCAGCTATCCCACTCCTTGGCCTATACCCAAAGGACTTAAAATCAGCATATTACAGAGATACAGCCACATCAATGTTCATAGCTGCTCAGTTCACAATAGCCAGATTGTGGAACCAACCTAGATGTCCTTCAATTGATGAATGGATAAAGAAAATGTGGTATATATATACAATGGAATATTACTCAGCCATAAAGAACGATAAAATTATGGCATTTGCAGGCAAATGGATGAAACTAGAGAATATCATGCTAAGTGAGATAAGCCAATCTCAAAAAACCAAAGGAAGAATGATATCGCTAATAAGTGGATGATGACACATAATGGGGGGTGGGAAGGGTTAGTGTTGGGGTTGGAGTTGGGTTTAGGGAGGGGGGCAGGAATGGAGGAAGGAAGGACTGTATAGATGGAGGGGAAGGGTGGGAGGGGAGGGGGGGAAGGGAAAAAATGGCAGAATGAATCAAACATTACCCTATGTAGATTTATGATTACACAAATGGTATGCCTTTATGCCATGTACAGACAGAGAAACAACATGTATCCCATTTGTTTACAATTTTATAATAAAAAAAAAGAGCAAAAAAAAAAAAAAGAGAAGAAAAAAAAAAAAAAGAAATCAAGACCCTATGAAGTTATCACATGCCTCTAGTATGTAGTTAATTGCATATAATTAGATAATTAAAACCAGCGTGCCTCATAAAAAAAAAAAAAAAAAAAGAAAAGTCCTGTCTGAGTGGGAGCACTGAAAGTCACACTTGGAGGGTCTTCAGAGGTGATCTGTCTAAGCCCCTCCTGTTAGAGAGGAGGGGGTTCCCCAGGGGAGTGGACTTTTGTCCTACGTAGCACAGGGTAGAGCCAGGCCTGAGTCCAGGATGCTGCCCACCTGCTCTCCCCATCTCCCTGCCCTTCCTGGGAGCTCTGCCCCTCCCTGCACTGTTGTCTGATCCTCCAGGACCTGAGCAGCTGCTGGAGTCTCATCCTGCAATGGCCCTCCCCTGCGGGGGACAGGAGTACTTGGAGTGGCTAGCCAAGGGTTGGACAGCCAGCATGGCCAGACTCCCACTTCCTGCAAGAGGGCACCACAAATACAGAAGAGGTTCAGCCTCAGCCTGTGGGGAGGATCCGCCCCTGAGGCTGAATGGTGGGCACGTCGGCGAGGGTGAAGGGAGACAGAGAAGGGAGGCAGCAGGAGCTCTCTGCCCTACAGACGACTCCCCCTGAAGAAGGAAGAGAAGCCATGGCGCACACGGGAGTTCGAACTTCATCCTACGAAGTTTAAGACGCAACCATGGGTGTAAAACATTGTTCCTCTGTGTGTCCTATCCCTGTCACCATGCTCCCCAGCCACCAGCAGCTCCCCTCAACTCATGCATGAAGCCCTAACTGCCTTCCTTGATGCCCTCGGCACCGTCTCTGTGCCTCTGCCTGGATCCCATAGTGACCCAGACCCTTCTCTGGCTCCCTGCCCACACACAGGGCTCGAAATTCAGTAAATGCTGTTGCTATCAAGGTTGGGGGTCCCCACCAGTCCAGGACCACCCCCACCGCAGCCACCATTGTCTCTGAGAAATTCCAGTGTGAAGCAAGCTGTCCTCAGGTCCCCCTTCCCTTCCCCACTTCCCCTTCCAAATCACATGCAGGTAGGGCTTGCAATCTGATCCATGATACGGGAAGTTCTTCATCACCACCCTCACTATCACTCTCTCCCCCAAGCAAGGGTTGCTGAGCAGGGGACAATCCAGAACCCAAAGAAAACCACAACTGTGGAGCTTCAGGCTTTCAGAAAAGATGCAGAGCAATTTAGGGGTGATGCTCCTCCCCAGAACAGCCTCTGACCAAACTCCTCTGCAAGGTGCTTTGTGTCTTTCAGCTCCACAGAGATCAGGCCTGTGGAGCAACCAGTTTCAACCTTCCCTGTTCCTGTGTGACCTTGAGAGAATCACTGTCTTTCTCTGAGCTCAGGCTGGGTATCCAATGATTGAGAAATTCTAAGTCCTTTCTTTCCTTCTTCTTTCTTCCTTTTCCCTCTCTCTCATTCTCTCTTTCCTCTTGAAATCTTCCAACCCTGGTGCCTATGAAGAAAGCTGTACAATTTAACAATTTCACCAGTTAAACAACATTGTAGCAATGGGAACAGTGTACATTTTACTGTTCCAACAAGTCACCTATTTAAAAAATGACTCAATCCTTTACTAATGCATAGCTTTTTGTTTATTTAATAAGTCTGGTTTTGCAAATGCTCTCTAAACCACTAAACTTCATGCAAATCCCTGCAAGTTCATTTAGTGACTGGGATTTATAAAAAAAAAAACATTAAAAGTTTTCACCAAAAGTCAGTTTATTAGGTCTTCTTATTTTCTCATTAGTGTTTCTTTGGCTTCTTTAGAGGAACAAACAAACACCATGATGTTATAAGTGTGATATGATTTTTGACTCACATGACTCATTAATTAGGTCAGTATATATTTTTTTCATTCCCTTTTTAACTTCTCGTCCTCCCTTCACCCCTTGCATATTTTCCTGCACAATTTCACCTCCTGTAGCCTGTGTTAGCTGCCACTATTTTTCTTCCACATGTTCAACCATAAACATGTGGGTGTGTGGAGAGGCTGCTTGTCTTTTTATTAAATAAGGATTTCACGGTGTTCAGTTCCTGGATCTAGCTGATGAATCCATGCATCTTACCTCATGGAACTGGAAATTCTTCTCAGAATACCCTTAATATTCCATGGCGCAGGTCTCCAGATACTACTTAGTTTGTTCAGTCTTGCCTCAATTGAAGGGCACCTCCTCTGTTTTTCCAGGGTTTTGCCAGGAACAGTGATGAGATAAACAAGGTTTCATCTGAGGTCTCTGGGGCCCAGGAGCATTTCAGGGTGGAGAGAAGAAGCCCAGCCCACAGGAGCTTCCTCCAACTCAGACAGCAGGGTTCCAGCTGCGCCCCCTCCGCAGAAGAGCTGCAGAGGCCCCAGGACCCGCGGAGGTGCTGCCTCCTCACCCCTCTCCCAGGGAACAGGCTTCTCTGTCTGTCTCTGTCCCTCTCCCCAGGCAGCTCCAGCCTCTCCCTGTTCCTGCAGCACAGGCGTCCTCAGCTCCCTGACAAAGGTCCCCTCATGCAGCCAAGGCTGCCCTGGTCCAGGGTCCCCAGTTCCTCACCACAAAAGGCCATTTCACTCTTTCCTTTCATCCTGGGGCTCTACCAAACACACCGCATTTGTAAATGACAACAGCGCAGCTTTCTCCTTTTGTTTCCCAAAGGCATCAGAGTCTCAGAGCCCTCCCAGGACAGAAGGGTCCAGTTCTCCCAGCACCCTCGACTGCCCTCCCTTCCAGGGAGCCCGGCCACTCACAGAGAAGGTTAATGACTCTCAGGAGCCTGGTGGTCCAGCAGAGATAGTAGTCTTGTGAGCAGTGTCCCATCCCGGCTGCCTGCCGGCCTCTTCAGCTGCAGAGGAAACATCAGAAAGGGGAACCCAGCAAGAGAGGAGGAGCTTCCCTACTGGAAGGCAGAGCTATGCGTCAGTATTGGAAAGTCCACCAGAGTTTGCAAAGGCATTCTCATTTGCTATATATAATTGCAGAATAAATGTACAAACAAAGGGACTCTGGGCAGAAATCTGGGTTTCTGGCATCCTGTTGGCAAGCCCCCTCCTGCAGACAGAGCCAGCTTGTCATTCTCATGCAAACACACCTGCCCCACACCACCTGGGCTAACAGCTCTGTCCCAGGAAGCCCTGATCACCAATGCAGCCAGGTACAGCAAGCCTGAGCTATGCCCTCCTGAGTTCTGTGGCTCTCCTTTATTCCACAGAACCTTCACATGTTCTTCCCCACCCCTAAGGTGGAGCTACATAGTACTACAGAGAATTCACCAAGGTATAGCAAGGCAGGGCTTTGGGTATGGTGGGCAAGGGCAACACCACAAAGCCTCAGGGGGCCGGTTTTATGCAAAGAAATAGGACAAGAGGGAGGTAACAGCAAAACACTTGCCACAGTCATATTAGGCAAGAAAACACTGGTTGTTGACATGTAGAATTGTGATCAGCAGGAACAAGACTTCTTCCAAGCTCTTCATACTCTGATGGCATCTGGTGGTCTCATGCCTCATGTTTGTGCTGGCTTAAGGAGATCTGCTTCCCATTCTTTTGCTATATTAAACTCTCTCTACAACCTGCAATAGATCATCAAGGAGCAGGTGTGAACTCATGACATCCAGGTCTAGGAATTATCCTGGAGTCATAGCTAGTCCCAGCTGCCCACCCCTGCCCCCTACCCCCATGCCCTCAAGCAGGTCATCTGGAGAATAGCCTGTGCCTCACCCCTACTGTACAGCATTGGCCCAGATAGAGAACATTTAGCATTGGTTCGATTTTCCTCCCCCACCAAAAATTGGGGAGATGACTTTCAAAGGCAGTCCATAAGTCCCACAGTCAAAACTTCCTCATATGGAGAACAGCCTGGGAAGTTCATCACTGGTCACACTCATGGTGATAGGCCTACAGTGGGATTAAGGGTGGCTAAGGCTAATGCTACATTATAGGACTACCTCAGCTCCACCGTCAGAATAGATTGGCAGACCTGTCACTGAGGACGCTGGTGGCATGACTCTTCCCAGGTCTCTTGGCAGATGGTCCTGCTGCCAAGGCCAAAGGCAAACAGGGTTGTGTCCAGGTCTACTTCCAACTCTGTAGGTGACCCTGTGCCTGGTGTGGACCTTCCCTCTCAACACAGCCCCTAGGGCTACACTGGGGTGCCACAACCCCTGACCTGGATCTCAGAGCTCTCACAAATGCACTTTGTCTGTGAGTGGTTGCCAAATTCTCACTCTAAATGGATGTGAAGCAGGCAGCCCTCATCCCAAACAGCTGTTCTCAAAAAATCTATACAATCAAGAAGTCAATGAACTCCATGTAGGATAAACTCCAAGAAATTTGAACCTAGGCATAATAAATTCAAACTGTCACAAGACAAAATCAAACAGAGAATCTCTGAAGCAGAAATAGGTGACACAGTATATACAGGGATCCCCAACATTAAAAGTTGATTCATGGATGCCAGAAGTTTCTGGAATGATATATTCAAAGTGTTGATAAAATGAAACACCTTATGACAAATCATTTCCTATCTTGCAAAAGTATCCTTCAAATAATGAATGAGAGCCAGGTACAGTGGTGAGTGCCTGCAATTTTCAGCTGCTCCAGAGACTGAGATAGGAGGATTCCAAGTCTGAGGTTAGCCCGAACAACTCAGGGACACCTTGTCTCAAAGTTAAAAAAAAAAAGAAAAAAGGGGGGGGGGGACTGGGGATTTATTTATCTCAGTGGTAGAAGAGGGCCCCTGGAACTAAGGAGAAAAAAAGAGATAAGAATAGAAAGAGAAAGAAAAAGGAGTAATTAATTAACAGCTGTCAGGTAAACAAAAATGAGAATTTGTTTTTAGCCTATAAGAGATACTAAAGAAGTCATACAGACTGAAATGAAAGGTACTAGATAATAAATAATATTCATTTGAACAAATAAAGAGCACTAGTAAGGGTAATTAAAGATATGGATATAAAGACAATATGAAAGGCTTTCATTTGTCTGTAGCAAGTTTTCCTTTCAATTGACTTAAACATGGAGAATACAAAAAATTAGTCTGCTTCATGGGCACGCAGGTAAAAGGTATAATTTGTATAATAATACCAGCATAAGGAAAAGGAAACAGTCATGTGGGATCAATGTTTTATGTACTATTCAAATTAAATTAATAGTAATTCACTAGGGTTGTATAAGTATTAGTTATGTTTCCCAGTAATACAAAAATATGAGGGAATATTGTTAGCAATGGTCTGACAAAAATTAGAAACTAGATGCTAGACAAATTCCTAGGAAAGCATAACTATGAAAACTGAGTAAAAGAGAAAATCTAGGAACACCTTTAACAATTTAAGAGAATGAATAAATAATCAAAACACTCCCACAAAGGAAAGCCAGGTTGGCTTCACTATTGAATTGTAGCAAATATTTACTAAAGAACTAACACTAACCCTTCACAAACTCTTTCAAAAAATATAATGTGACCTGACATTTGCCAACATATTCTATAAAGCCAGAATTACACTGATATCTAAAGCAGAGAGATCAGGAAAATGACAGACAAATATTCCCTGTACGTGAAAAATCTTCGACAAAATACTACAAAGGGAATCTACTGACACACATATTTCATATAACAAGGTGAGATTTTATCCCCAGAATGCAAGGGTGGCTCATCAGACAGAAGTCTCACCATGTCATACAGGACATTAATAGATAAAAGGGGAAAAAACAGCCCACCTAAGAAGAGGCCATAACATTTGACAAAATCTAATATCTTTTATGAAAAAGTCATGAAACAAGAAGGAATTGAGGAGAACTTCCTCAGCTTGACAAAGGGCATTTATGAAAGATGCAAAAATAATATATCAATGATAAAAATTGAAAGCTTTCATCCTAAGATCAAAAAGAAGACAAGGGCCTGGTGCAGCAATGCATGCCTGTAATCTCAGTGGTTTGGGAGGCTGACGCAGGAGGATCATGAGCTCCAAGCCAGCCTCAGCAAGTTAGTGAGACCCTAAGCAACTCAGCGAGATGCTGTTCTAAATGAAGTATAACACAGGGCTGGGGTTGTGGCTCAGTGTTAAGTGCTCCTGGGTTCAATCCCTGGAACAACAACAGCAAAAAAAGACAATGGTGTCTGCTCAGAACACCTGCATTCAGTATCATACTGTGGGTTCTAGCCAGGACAATTAAGTAGGAATGACAAGGAGAGTTACCCAGATTAGAAAGGAACAATCAAAACTGTCTTGCTGTAGACAAATGAAAACATTTTTTTTTTAACCTTACATAGTGTCTTTATATTCATCTATTTAATTACCCTGACCGGTGCTTTTCTTGTTCATATATATATTATTTATTATCCTTTACTATCTCTATTTGAAAATGACATGATTTTGTATGCAGAAATCCAGAGGGATCCCCAGGTTACTGTTAGAGCTCATAAACAAGTTCAGCATGCTTCAAGATACAGTGTCAATATGCAAAACAAACAAACAAACAAACAAACAAACATGGGACTGGGGTTGTGGTTCAGTGGTAGAGTGCTTGCCTAACAGGTGTGAGGCACTGGGTTTGACCTCAGTACCACATATAAATAAATAAATAAATAAATAAAAGGTATTGTGTCCATCTACTACTAAATATATATATAAAAGAAGAAGGCAGAAAGAAGGCCTGTGAAATTACTTTAAAAAATTTTGCAAAAAATAGTGATGAACACAACCTAAAATGAATCAAGGAAACAACTTCAATATAATAACACCAAAAAGAAAAAAATATTTAGGGATAAAATTAACAAGAAAATCCAAGAGTGGTACACTGAAAAAGTATAAAACATTGTTGAAATAAATGAAAGAGGCCCTAAGTAGTTGGAAAAATTTTCCATGTTTGTGGATTAGAAGATCTAATATTGCTAAGGTGCCAATATTCCCAAACTGATCTACCAATTCAATGCAATCCCTACCAAAGTCTGTCTGGATTTATCTATCTATCTATCTATCTATCTATCTATCTATCTATCTATCTATCTATCTATCGATCTATCGATCTATCGATCTATCTATCTATCGTCTATTTAGCAGGAATTGAAGATCAATCCTAAAATCCATAGAGAAATGCACAAATCCTTGAATAGACAAAATAATGCTGAAAAGAGGAATTAAGATGGAAGACTCGTTCTTCACACTTTCACACTTACTACAAAGCTAAAATAATCAATACAGTGTAGTACAGACACTAGGATAAATCACTGGAATAAAATTGAAGGTGTAGAACTAAACCCACAAACCAAGGATCAAGGCCAAACGCGGTGGCGCATGCTTGTAATCCCAGCGATTGGGGAAGCTGAGCCAGGAGGATAGTGAGCTCAAAGCAGCCTCAGCAACTTAGCAACTAGGCAACTCAGTGAGACCCTGTCTCTAAACCAAAAATGGGCTGAGAATGTGGCTCAGTGATTAAGTGCCCCTGGGTTCAATCCCTGGTACAAAAAAAAAAAAAAAATTAATCTAAAGTGTGACTATTGCAGTTGGATCAGGCTTTCAATTTTATTTATTCTGCCAATGTACATGCCTTTGTTAAATTTTGTTTAATTCATCTACATTTACTGTAACTGTTCCTAAGACTTAACACCCGTCATTTTCCTATTGTTCTATGTCTCCTGTATTTTGGTTTCTGTATTTCTCTATTGCTACCTTCTTAATGTGAAACAATTATTTTCTATGGTACCATTTAAATTTCCCTGTCATTTCTTTTGCTATGTATTTTACAATTATTTTCTGAGTGGTTGTCCTAGGGGATAAACTGATATATTAATTCATGAACATTTAGGTTGCACTAAGGTCAATAAACATTAGCATTATTTTTTTTTATTATTTATTTTATTTTTTGCAGTGCTGGGGATTGAACCCAGGGCCTTGTGCTTGCAAGGCAAGCACTCTACTGACTGAGTTATCTCCCCAGCCCAAACATTAGCATTATTATGACATAATATACAGGAGAATTCGATTAAGATATTTAAGAATTTAAATATCTGTGTGTCACATTATGATAAAATTTAAGATAAAAATACACCACTTACAACCAAATATAAAATAAAATTGAAGAAAAAAATCTGATTCACAAAATTAAAATTGTGTCTGTAAATAAATATAACATTAAGTTAGTCTTCCCTGAAACCTATCTCTCCTGCAGAGGCTGCCAGCCCTGAACCTCTCAAGAAGAGACAGGTGATCATTTATCCCACTCACACACTTTGGAATGGAGGGACAGTCACCCTTCCTCCCCCTCCCCATTGTATCCAGTCATAATTCATGCACCAGTGTTCAGTTCTTTGAGGGTGTATCTGACTTCATCACACTCTATTTTTTTTTTTATTGTAAACAAATGGGATACATGTTGTTTCTCTGTCTGTACATGGCGTAAAGGCATACCATTTGTGTAATCATAAATTTACATAGGGTAATGTTTGATTCATTCTGCCATTTTTTCCCTTCCCCCGCACCCCTCCCACCCCTCCTCTCCATCTATACAGTCCTTCCTTCCTCCATTCCTGCCCCCCTCCCTAAACCCAACTCCAACCCCAACACTAACCCCTCCCAGCCCCCATTATGTGTCATCATCCACTTATTAGCGATATCATTCTTCCTTTGGTTTTTTGAGATTGGCTTATCTCACTTAGCATGATATTCTCCAGTTTCATCCATTTGCCTGCAAATGCCATAATTTTATCATTCTTTATGGCTGAGTAATATTCCATTGTATATATATACCACATTTTCTTTATCCATTCATCAATTGAAGGACATCTAGGTTGGTTCCACAATCTGGCTATTGTGAACTGAGCAGCTATGAACATTGATGTGGCTGTATCTCTGTAATATGCTGATTTTAAGTCCTTTGGGTATAGGCCAAGGAGTGGGATAGCTGGGTCAAATGGTGTTTCCATTCCAAGTTTTCTAAGGAATCTCCACACTGCTTTCCAGAGTGGTTGCACTAATTTGCAGCCCCACCAGCAATGTAAGAGTGTACCTTTCTCCCCACATCCTCGCCAACACCTGTTGTTGCTTGTATTCTTGATAATCGCCATTCTAATTGGGGTGAGATGGAATCTTAGGGTGGTTTTGATTTGCATTTCTCTTATTACTAGAGATGTTGAACATTTTTCCATGTTTGTTGATTGCTTGTATATCTTCTTCTGTGAAGTGTCTATTCATTTCCTTAGCCCATTTGTCGATTGGATTATTTACATTCTTGGTGTAGAGTTTTTTGAGTTCTTTATAGATTCTGGAGATGAGCGCTCTATCTGAAGTATGATTGGCAAAGATTTTCTCCCACTCTGTAGGCTCTTTCTTCGCATTGCTGATAGTTTCCTTTGCTGAGAGAAAGCTTTTTAGTTTGAATCTATCCCAGTTATTAATTCTTGCTTTTATTTCTTGTGCTATGGGAGTCCTGTTGAGGAAGTCTGGTCCTAAGCCGACATGTTGAAGCTCTGGACCTACTTTTTCTTCTATAAGATGCAAGGTCTCTGGTCTGATTCCGAGATCCTTAATCCATTTTGAGTTTAGTTTCGTGCATGGTGAGAGATATGGGTTTAGTTTCATTCTGTTGCATATGGATTTCCAATTCTCCCAGCACCATCTGTTGAAGAGGCTATCTTTTCTCCATTGCATATTGTTGGCCCCTTTGTCTAGTATGAGAAAATTGTATTTATTTGGGTTTGTGTCCGTGTCCTCTATTCTGTACCATTGATCCACCTTTCTATTTTGGTACCAATACCATGCCGTTTTTGTTACTATTGCTTTGTAGTAGAGTTGAAGATCTGGTATTGCGATACCCCCTGCTTCACTCTTTCTGCCAAGGATTGCTTTAGCTATTCTGGGTTTTTTATTCTTCCAGATGAATTTCATAATTGCTTGCTCTATTTCTGTAAGGTACATCATTGGGATTTTAATTGGAATTGCATTGAATCTGTATAGCACTTTTGGTAGTATGGCCATTTTGACAATATTAATTCTGCCTATCCAAGAACATGGGAGATCTTTCCATCTTCTAAGGTTTTCTTGAATTTCTTTCTTTAGTGTTCTGTAGTTCTCACTGTAGAGGTCTTTCACCTCTTTTGTGAGATTGATTCCCAAATACTTTATTTTTTTTGAAGCTATTGTGAATGGGGTAGTTTTCCTAATTTCTCTTTCTGAAGATTCATCGCTTATGTATAAAAATGCCTTAGATTTATGTGCATTGATCTTATATCCCGCTACTTTACTGAATTCACTTATGAGTTCTAAAAGTTTTCTGGTGGAATTTCCTGGTTCCTCTAAGTATACAATCATATCATCAGCAAATAGGGATAGTTTGAGTTCTTCTTTTCCTATTCATATCCCTTTAATTTCTTTGGTCTGTCTAATTGCTCTGGCTAGAGTTTCAAGGACGATATTGAATAGAAGTGGTGAAAGAGGGCATCCCTGCCTTGTTCCAGTTTTTAGAGGGAATGCTTTCAGTTTTTCACCATTTAGAATGATATTAGCCATGGGCTTAGCGTAGATGGCCTTTACAATGTTAAGGAATGTTCCCACTATCCCTATTTTTTCTAGTGTTTTGAGCATGAAGGGGTGCTGTATTTTATCAAATGCTTTTTCTGCATCTATCGAAATAATCATGTGATTCTTGACTTTAAGTCTATTGATATGGTGAATTACATTTATTGATTTCCTGATGTTGAACCAACCTTGCATCCCTGGGATGAAACCCACTTGATCATGGTGCACTATCTTTTTAATATGTTTTTGTTTGCGATTTGCTAAAATTTTGTTGAGAATTTTTGCGTTGATGTTCATTAAGGATATTGGTCTGAAATTTTCTTTCCTCGATGTGTCTCTGTCTGGTTTAGGTATCAGGGTGATATTGGCTTCATAGAATGAGTTTGGGAGAGTTCCCTCCTCTTCTATTTTCTGGAATACTTTGAGAAGTATTGGAATGAGCTCTTCTTTAAAAGTTTTGTAGAACTCGGCTGAGAACCCATCTGGTCCTGGACTTTTCTTTGTTGGTAGGCTTTTGATGACTTCTTCTATTTCATTCCTTGAAATTGGTCTATTTAAATTGTGTATGTCCTCCTGTTCAGTTTAGGCAATTCATATGTCTCTAGAAACCTGTTGATGTCTTCGAAATTTTCTATTTTGTTGGAGTATAGATTTTCAAAATAGTTTCTAATTATGTTTTGTATTTCAATCGTGTCTGTTGTGATATTTCCTTGTTTATTCCGAATTTTAGTGATTTGGGTTTTCTCTCGTCTTCTCTTTGTTAGTGTGGCTAAAGGTTTATCAATTTTGTTTATTTTTTTGGAGAACCAACTATTTATTTTGTCAATTTTTTGTATTGTTTCTTTCGTTTCAATTTCATTGATTTCAGCTCTCAGTTTAACTATTTCCTGCCTTCTACTACTTTTGGTGTTGGTCTGTTCTTCTTTTTCTAGGGCTTTGAGCTGTAGTGTTAGGTCATTTATTTTTTGAGTTTTACTTCTTTTATTAAATGCGCTCCATGAAATAAATCTTCCTCTAAGTACTGCTTTCATAGTGTCCCAGAGATTTTGATATGTTGTTTCTTTGTTCTTGTTTACCTCTAAGAATTTTTTAATTTCCTTCCTAATATCTTCTGTTATCCATTCATCATATAGTAGCATATTGTTTAATCTCCAGGTGTTGGAGTAGTTTCTGTTTTTTACTCTTTCATTTATTTCTAACTTCAATCCATTATGATCTGATAGAATACAAGGTAGTGTCTCTATCTTCTTGTATTTGCTGACATTAGCTTTGTGGCATAATATATGGTCTATTTTAGAGAAGGATCCATGTGCTGCTGAGAAGAAAGTGTATTCGCTCTTGGTTGGATAGTATATTCTATAAATGTCTGTTAAGTCTAAATTATTGATTGTGTTATTGAGATCTATGGTTTCTTTGTTCAATTTTTGTTTGGAAGATCTGTCCAGTGGTGAAAGAGGCGTTTTAAAATCACCTAGTATTATTGTGTTATGGTCTATTTGGTTTCTAAAATTGAGAAGGATTTGTTTAACATACATGGATGAGCCACTGTTTGGGGCATAGATGTTTATGATTGTTATATCTTGCTGATTTATGCTTCCCTTAAGCAGTATGAAATGTCCTTCTTTATCCCTTCTGACTAACATTGGCTTGAAGTCCACATTATCTGAAATGAGGATGGATACTCCAGCTTTTTTGCTGAGTCCATGTGCATGGTATGTTTTTCCCCATCCTTTCACCTTTAGTCTATGGGTATCTCTTTCTATGAGGTGAGTCTCTTGCAGGCAACATATTGTTGGATCTTTCTTTTTAATCCAATCTGCCAGTCTATGTCTTTTGATTGATGAATTCAGGCCATTAACATTCAGGGTTATTATTGAGATATGATTTGTATTCCCGGTCATTTGGTTCATATTTAAAATTTTTGACACATCTTGGTTCCTCCTTTATTTGACAGTTCCTTTAGGATAATTCCTCCCTTTGCTGATTTGCTTCTTTGTTTTTTATCTCTTCCTCATGAAATATTTTGCTGAGAATGTTCTGTAATGCTGGCTTTCTTTTTGTAAATTCTTTTAGCTTTTGTTTATCGTGGAATGATTTTATTTCATCGTCAAATTTGAAGGTAAGTTTTGCTGGGTATAAGATTCTTGGTTGGCATCCATTTTCTTTCAGAGCTTGAAAAATGTTGTTCCAGGCCCTTCTAGCTTTTAGGGTCTGGATTGAAAAATCTGCTGATATCCGTATTGGCTTCCCCCTGAATGTAATTTGGTTCTTTTCTCTCACAGCCTTTAAAATTCTGTCTTTATTTTGTATGTTAGGTATTTTCATTATGATGTGCCTTGGTGTGGGTCTGTTGTAATTTTGTGTATTTGGAGTCCTATAAGCCTCTTGAACTTGATTTTCCATTTCATTCTTCAGATTTGGGAAATTTTCTGATATTATTTCTTCAAATAGATTGTTCATTCCTTTGGTTTGTTTCTCTAAGCCTTCCTCAATCCCAATAATTCTCAAATTTGGCCTTTTCATGATATCCCATAGTTCTTGGAGATTCTGTTCATGATTTCTCACCATCTTCTCTGTTTGTTCAACTTTGTTTTCGAGGTTAAATATTTTGTCTTCAATATCTGAAGTTCTGTCTTCCAGCTGTTCTATCCTATTGGTTATGCTTTCTATGGAGTTCTTAATTTGATTTATTGTTTCCTTTATTTCAAGGATTTCTGTTTGGTTTTTTTTCAATATCTCTAACTCTTTATTGAAATGATCTTTTGCTTCCTGAATTTGCTCTGTTAAGTGTCGATTGGTGCGATCGTTCAATGCCTGCATTTGCTCTTTCATCTCATCGTTTTCTTCCCTAATCATTTTAATTATGTACATTCTGAACTCCCTTTCTGTCATTTCTTCTGCCATGCTGTTGTTGGATTCTATTGATGTAACATCTAGATTTGTTTGGGGCATTTTCTTCCCTTGTTTTCTCATATTGTTCAGGAATCAGTGGGTCATTAAGATATTGCAGATTTCCTCTATCAACTTATAATGTCCCTGAAGATTGCTAGTATATCCCCTCTTATCCTTCAGTAGCCTGAAGTCTTGGAGGAGGTTGATAATGCAGAGCTCCACGAAGAAGCTGCCTCTCTAGGGGTGGTGACCCTCAGGTGGCGTATATTCCCTGCTAGTGGGCAGAGGTGCCTCCACTTGTTGACCAATGGTCATCCAATGGGGAACTAGACTGCGGGCTGAGGCAAGGCCTGTTTGTGCCTGTGTCTCTGGTTTTACCATCCCTGTGGGAAAACCTCCCCCGGCCGGGAAGACTCACTCGGTGGGGACGTCTCGCTGGTCAGTTGCCCTCCTAGAGGTTCCCCTCAATCTACTACTACCGCCTGGGCTGGGCTGTCTTCCTCTGCAACGTTCCCAGGGGCCTGGACCTACGTCCTGGGCCTGGGAGCCTCACCCTTCGCAGGCGAGTCTCCTTAGGCTGCCTCTCCCAGAGAATCTGCCTGCAGTCCTGGAAACTTCGCTCCGCCCCTAGGCGTGTCTCTGTGCAGCTCTTCCAGCAAGAAGCCACCTAGCTCCTGGGACCCTGCTCTGCACCAATCGCCTGGCTATGCAGCCCCTCCTCTGAGCCACCACCTGGAGCCCCGTACAATAGCTCCGAGACCCAGAGACCAGCCACACACCTCCTTCTCCGGACAGCGGCCGGGTTTCTGACGCAGTCACTAGGAGTCCAAGCAACTCCCTTCGCGTCTCCTCCTCCCGCCAACCGCCCGTAGCCCTAGGCAGTCACTCCAAGTCCAAGTGACCCGCCCTGTTCCTCCTCCTCCTCCTTGGGGTAGCCCCCCGGGTGTTCAGGAGCGGTGGCTCCGAGACCAAGTGACCCACCACGCTCCTCCTCCAGGCAGGCCACTGGTGTTCAGGAGCGGTCGCTTTTAGTCCAATCAACTCACCACTCACCTCTTCCTCTGGCAACCACCTGTGGCTCTGATGCAGTCACTCCTAAACCAAGCGTCCCGCTGCGCTCCTCCTCTTCCTCCGGGCAGTCCCCCGGTGTTCAGGAGTGCTCTCTCTGAGTTCAAACAGCTCACCACTCGCCTCCTCCTCTGGCAACTGCCTGTGGTTCTGATGCAGTCACTCCTAGCCCAAGCGACCCGCCGCACTTCTCCTCTTCCTCCGGGCAGCCCCCCCGGTGTTCAGAAGCGGTCGTTCTGCGTTCACACAGCTCGCCACGCAGCTCCTCCTCAGGCAGCCGCCCGGAGCCCCAGTGGTTGCTCCGAGTCCAAGCGCTGTGCTGAGCCGCCTCCTCTAGGATGATCCCAGTTGTCCGTGTTTACCGCTCCAGTGGGGGGGAGGGGCGTCTTGCCGAGCAACTCTACTTCACAAAGTTCCCTGTGTTCCGGGGCTACCGCCCCATCCGGGACGCCTCCCCAGTGGGAGAGACTCACCCGGCAGCTTTGAGTTGGTCCCAAGTCTCTCACTATCTCTTCTTTTGAAATTTGCGTCCTGGAGCAACGTGAAATGCAGCCGCCCTCTAGTCTGCCATCTTGGCCCGCCTCATCACACTCTAAATTCCCTCTTCTCAGAACTCTATGTGAGCCTGCTGGCCACCTCTTATCAAGGTGAAGTTCAGACATGTTCTCCAGACAAATTCCAGCATGGCCTCAGTACCTCATGTGTATCACAAATAACAGCCTCAGCTAGGATCCAGGTGTCACAAGCCACCACTTTGAGTCTTGGCTGTAGAGCTGTGTCACATCTTCTAGATGCACACTGGAGACAAAGAATTCAATACCTGGACCCAAGACCCACTGACATAATGTGACACACAGAGGCCTCCACTATTGCAGAAACCCAGTGACACCACAACATCCTTATTACAGACGCAGCAGAAGAGACAAAGGGTGGCTGGCTTCTGCTTTACCTCCTACCTCCAAGGCCACCTCTAACAATCAAACTTCAATCATATTCAGAACCTGGGAGCCTGGGACATGTATTTCCTCTTTCTCTGGAATGTTCTACTGATCCTCCTCACTCCTTGCTGCAGCCCTTTAATATCCTCAACTCCCCTTCTTAACATCCCTGAACCACATATCCCAACTCTTTCCCTAGATCTCCATCCTCCCCACCACAGCCTCCCTTCCAGGCCTCCTCCAACACACTCACTCCCTGACCTTCCTCCACTAACACTCATAATGTCACCAGGTCCCAGCCAACACCAGCATTTACCGCTGCTGGCCCCCCCTCCCTCTTGCTGTACTCCTTCCCTCAGTTTCCCTGATAGCACATTCTCCTGGATCCTCCCTGTCCCCCACCATCTTCCTTGGGCTCCACTGCAATGGCTCCTCTTCCTCTACCTCTCAAATGTTGGTTCTTTCAAGGTGTTTGCCACAGGCCCCTCATCAATTTGATATGGTTTGGATGCAAGGTGTCCCCCAAAGCTCAAGTGTGAGACAATGCAAGAAGGTTCAGAGGAGAAATGATTAGGTTGTGAGAGCCTTAACCCAATCCGTGATCAATCCCCTGAGAGGGATTAACTGAGTGGTAACAGAAGTGGTGGGGTGTGGCTGGAGGAAGTGGGAATTGGGGCATGGTTTTGGTGTATATATTTGTATCTGGCAAGTGGAGACCTCTCTCTCTGCTTCCTGATCTCATGTGAGCTGATTCCCTCTGCCACACTCTTCCACCATGATGTCCTGCCTCACCTCAAGCCCAAAGGAATGGAGCCAGCTGTCTGTGGATTGAGACCTCTGCAACCATGAGCCCCCAAATAAATCTTTCCTCCTCTATAATTGTTCTGGTCAGATCCTTTAGTCACAGTATTGGAAAAGGCTGACTGAAACACACTCATTTTAATTCTCACCCTCAGGCACTTGTGTCCCTGGCTTCCATGATCATTCTCATCCTGCCACTGCCCAGCTCTGTGTCTTCACCCACTCCCCCTGCTTGGTCTCTGTCCCTGTGCTGGACTCTACCAGAGTCTCCACTGGTGCCCAGGCCCATGTGCCAGGCTGCACTTGTCACCCTCATCTTCTCACCTACTGCTGTTCCCAGTCTCAACCAATAGCCCACCCAGACCCTGGCCTTGCCCTTGGCTCCTTCCTCTGCCTGACCCCCAGGGTGGTAGATCAAGTTCCCACAGCATGTCAAATTCATCGCCAAGCACCTCAGAGGCAGTGATTCTACTTTTTTAAAATGTATTATGTTTTTTCTTTATTTTTTAATTTTTATTTTTACAGAATGCATTTTGATTCATTGTATACAAATAGGATACAACTTTTCATTTCTATGGTTGTACATGCTGTAGATTCACACCATTTGTGTACTCATACATCTATGTAGGGTGCAATGATTCTATTTTATTGTCACAGTCCTAAGAGGATAGAAAGACGTAGTCAAGCATTATCTGTTCCTGGCACTTACTGGTGAGATCATGGAAGCAGAGCTCCCTAAGTCATTGCTTTTTTTCAGCTTTTTCCACATTGTGTGGTATCTGAAACTGAGCCCATCCTCATCCTCTCCCTGCCCCAGCCTAGGATGTGCCCCTTGCGGTTTACCTGTAGTCCACTCCCTCACCTCACCCTCTACTGCAGTGTGCCAGGTTCCTTTTTGTGTAACATGGAACTTGGGGAGGAAGGTGAATTCTACTCCTACCTGACAGCAGAAGCAAGGATCAGAGTATGATCTGGCACTGAAGTGCTCTTTATTATGTGGCAAGGTTGCAGTAGGATCAACTGGTTTACATCAACCTTTATTATCCCACTTTCCCCTGGTAATTGTCTTTGTTCTGAAATCTCTATCTGACCTGACTTGGAAGCCATTAGATCTATTATATTTTATTTAATTTACTTGCTATAAAGTTAAAAGTTAAAATTAAAATATCTGTACCAATCTGTGTGAGGCAATTGGCAAGTAACTCCATTCTGTGAGGCTGGGCAGTCTAACATTAACCATTCTGGGGGTGAGTAGCCCCTAAAGATAGGCAGTGAGAGGATCTGTGCTCAGGAAATTTAAATAGGTCCTGTGCCCAGGACAGTCAGATGGTACACTGTTCTGGGCTAAGTCCCACTGGGTTAAGGATGGGAGGAGTCTGACCCAAGGATACATGGGGACCTGGTCAACCTGGTCCTGCTGAATCTACACAGCAGAATTTCCCTGTAGATGTAAGTTACATCATCCTCACCACCCCACACCTGTCTACAAAGCACTTCACTTGCGAGAGGTCTTGGGTACCATGTTTATATTTCCATTTTGCAAATGAGGAAACTATACTTCCAAAGCATTAAATTAGTAAACCCAAGGTCTGGAAAGTTCTTAAGTGTTTGAACCAGGACTAGAATCAAGTCTCCAGCTTTCCTGTCCAGTGGGCTTTCCAGATCCAAGTTCCCTTCCCAGGGAATTGACTCTTCCACATTCACATGGCATATGAAACACCTGGTTCTGTGATAGACTGACAGATCTGACTCCATGAGAATGTTATAGGCCAGACTCTAAGGGAAATGACTAAACAGACTTCATTTTGCTCTGAGACTCCAAGTTATGTAGGAAATAAACTTCTCCCATGGGAACACCCCACCTCTGTGCCCATCATCAGTTACTTGGTGTGACATGTTTAATAATATACAATGGCAACTCCTATGTAGTAAAGAATTGCTCTCTTTTGATTCCTATTGCTCCTAAACAATGTACCATGTTAACAGTGATTGTGTGCATGTTAGTAACTATTCTTTAGTTAGTACCTAGGTAAGGGTCATTTTGACCCACTTCCCTCTCTGTCGATGATCTCATGATGTTAATGTGTAATTTCGAATCATAGCAACAGACACTTATGATTTATGTAATTTTTGGTATAGGAATCCCTACAACCCTGTGGTCGGGGTTGTTCTCCCAATAGCCATTTTTTGGGGGCATTGTGTGAGACAGTCAGTCGGCCAGCTTAATAAAGACTCTCAAATTTGGACTTCTCAGTGGTGATCAGTCTGTTCTTAAGTTGCACCCCATAACAGTTCAAGTCCCAGCTTGGTCAAATATTAGCTGTTGGACTCTGGGCAAGTTATCTAACTTCTCTAATCCTCAGTTTTCTGACCTAATTAATGGTTTCTATTGCATTAGAAAAATACTCATGAAGTGTCTGTTGCCCTTCACCTTGCTCTTGACCCCTCTTCTGGCCCTTCTTCCCAGGTCCTGATAAAGGTTACCTTTTTGGCTCCGACACCCTCAGTAGGTGTTGCATGGCCCCATCTTTTCAACCCTGTTTATAGAGGCCCTATTTCCCCCCAAGACCTTCGTCTCTCAGAGGGAAGGTTTGAGTAGCCACAACGAGCTGCATAAATGTCAGGCTTGTCTCAGGCAGCACCTCCCCTCCTCCACACCACTCCTAGGCGAAGAATTTGAGGTCTGTGGCTGCATCTGGACGTCTCTGGGTCTCTGGGCAGCCTTTGACTAACCACAGCTCTTCCCTCTGCATTCAGTGTGCAACAAACAGGCTTGCACCACAGCTGCAGGCTCCAGCCCAGACCCACAAAGGCTGCAGTCCTGAGTGGCCTTTCTGATCTCTCAGCCAATCAAGGAACCCTCACCAGCTGTGAGCCCTGAACTCCTCCCTGGGGCAGTGAACACTGTTCCCATAGATGTCATCTGCTTTCATAGGATCTTTTCATCTTCTTAATAACTATTCAGTCCATTGTCCCAACTATGTTACCTTTTAAATCTGGGGAAACTCCCTCTGGTGGAGAGAATGCTTAACTCCACGCTAGTGATGTTGAACATATTTTCACATATTTGTTGACCATTTGTATTTCTTCTGTGGAGTGTCTGTTCAGTTCCTTTGCCCATTTATTGTCTAGGTTATTTGTGTGTGTGTGTGTGTGTGTGTGTGTGCATGTGTGTGTGAATTTTTTTTTTTAATTCTTAGTATGTCCTAGAAATTAATTCTCTGTCTGAGGTGCAGGTAGGCAAAGGCTTTCTCCTATTCTGTAGACTCTCTCTTCATGCTCTTCATTGTTTACTTTGCTGTGAAGAAGCTTTTCAGTTTTATGCCATCCCATTTAATGATCATTTATTTTACTTCTTGTGCTTCAGGAGTCTTGTTAAAGAAGTTAGTTCCTGAGCTGACATGATGAAGAGTTGGGTCTACATTTTCTTCTAGTATGTGCAGGGTTTTGACCTTAATATCTAAGTCCTTGATCCACTTTGAGTTGAGTTTTGTACAGGGTGAGAGATAGGGGTTAAATTTCATTTTACTACATATGGATTTCCAGTTTTCCCAGCACCATTTGTTGAAGAAGCTACATTTTCTCCAATATATGTTTATGGTGCCTTTGTCTAGTATGAAGTAACAGTATTTTTGTGGGTTTGTCTCTGTGTCTTCTCTTTTCCATTTGCCTTCTTTTCTGTTTTGGTGCCAATGGTCTATAGTATAATTTTGGGTCTGGTATTATGAGGCCTCCTGCTTTACTTTCCTTGCTAAGAATTGCTTTGGCTATTCTGGGTCTCTTATTTTTTCAAATAAATTTCATGATTGCTTTTTCTATTTCCATGAAGAACATCATTGGAATTTTGATGGGCATTGCATTGAATCTCTTTTTAGTGCTTTTGGTAGTATAGCCATTTTGACAATATTAAGTCTGCCTATCCAAAAACATGGTCTTTCCCTTCTCTAAGGTTTTCCTCAATTTCTTTCTTTAGTGTTTTGTAGTTTTCATTGTAGAGGTATTTCACCTCTTTTGTTAGATTGAGTCCCAATATTTTTGAGGCTATTGTAAATGGGATGGTTTTCCTAATATCTCTTCCAGCTGACTAGTCTTTGGAGTATGGGAATGCAATTGATTTTATGAATGTTAATTTTGTATCTTGCTGCTTTGCCGAATTCATTTATGAGTTCTAGAAGTTTTCTCGTGGAGCTTTTAGGGTCTTCTAAATATAGAACCATGCCATCAGAAAACAGATAGCTTTACCTCTTCTTTTCCTATTTGTATCCCTTTAATTTCTTTCTTTTGCCTAGTTGCTCTGGCTAGAGATGCAAGGACTATGTTGAATAGAAGTGGTAAAAGTGGGCAACTCTATCTTGTTCCTGTTTTTAGAGGGAATGCTTTCAGTTTTTCTCCATTTAGAATGATGTTGAGAAATGCAAATCAAAACTACCCTAAGATTCCATCTCACTCCAATTAGAATGGGGGTATCAAGAACACAAGCAACAATAGGTGTTGGCGAGGATGTGGGGAAAAAGGTACACTCATACAGTGCTGGTGGGGTTGCAAATTAGTGCAGCCACTCTGGAAAGCAGTATGGAGATTCCTTAGAAAACTTGGAATGGAACCACCATTTGATCCAGCTATCCCACTCCTTGGCCTATACCCAAAGGACTTAAAATCAGCCTACTACAGAGAAACAGCCACATCAATGTTCATTGCTGCTCAATTCACCATAGCCAGATTGTGGAACCAACCTAGATGCCCTTCAACAGAGGAATGGATAAAGAAACTGTGATATATATATACAATGGAATATTACTTGGCCATAAAGAATAATAAAATTATGGCATTTGCAGGCAAATGGATGAAATTGGAGAATATCATTCTAAGTGAGATAAGCCAATCTCAAAAAACCAAAGTACGAATGATCTCTCTGATAAGCAGATGATGACACATAGTGGGGGGTAGGAGGGTGGCAAGAATGGAAGAAAGAGGGACTGTATAGAGGGAAAAGAGGGATGGGAGGGGTGGGAGGGCTGGGAGGGAAAGGAAAAAATAACAGAATGAATCAAACACTATTACCCTATGTAAACGTATGATTACACAAATGGTATGCCTCTACTTCATGTACAAACAGAGAAACAACATGTATCCCATTCGTTTACAATAAAAATAAATTTAAAATAAAGTATATTCAGTCACTGATGGAAGATTTATTCTATATATGTCTGTTAAATCTAAATTGTTCATTGTATTTTTTAATTATGTAGCTTCTTTATTTAGTTTTCATTTGAATGATCTGTCTAGTGATGAAAGAGGCATGTTAAAGTCATCCAGTATTATTGTGTTGTGGTCTGTTTGATTCTTCATATGGAGAAGGGTTTGTTTGATGTACGTAGCTGTTCCATTGTTTGGGGCATAGATATTTCCCAAGGGCCTCCCCAGTCAAAGCAGCCATCACAGATGAGAGCAGCTTCCTGCTGAGGTGGAGGCCTCTCCCTCTGACCTGGGGGCTGGTTGAAGAGCCACCTTGTTCTGGCATGGCTGTCACTAGAGAACACCATCTCCATCAGGTGGTAACTTCTTCCCTACCCCTGGACTTCAGAGCCTGCCAAGGACCTTGCCGTCTCTTGCCAAAGCCATCCAGCCCTCACCTTCCAACCCCAAGCTCCTTCCTGAGCTAACTCTCGCTGGGCTGGACCTTCTTTCTGTATAGATCAGCCTTGGGGCTGGAATGACAGCTGGCCTCTGCCCATTTCCTCACCATAACTATCCTGCTTGGTCCACCCTTTCCTCCTCCGGGCCTTTTACTGAGGGAGAGTGTGGAGGAGGGGATAAATCACTGTCCTCATTCTCTGTGTGATGGGCAGATCTAGGAAAGCCCCTCTACTGGAATCTAAGCAAAAGTCAATCCCCCTGTCGTCTGCTCTGGGAAAAATATTTACTCCTAATTGCCCTGCCTGGGTGTCATAAGTTACTAGTTAAGTAGCTTATTCAAATTATTAATCCAATAAACGGACTAATCCACTGATGACATCACAGCTCTCATAATTCAATCTTTTCACCTCTGAACCTTGGTACATTGCCTAACGCATGAGCTCTTTGGGGGACACTTTTAAGTCAAAACATTATACCCACCAAAGAAGCATGATGGGTGTTATGGTCTTCAGTTTTCTTACTTAAATGTTAACCAAGGAATATCATTAAATTTATATCATAGAGGAAGAGATTGAAAATTGAACAGCATACACAGATCCCAGAGGACTTGGTCCCAGATCCTTGTATGTTCTTCAGGGCCCATTTTTCTCCTCTAAAAGTCCTTTACTTACCTTCTACATTGCCTATACCCCCCTATTTCTCTCTCCCCATATGAAGAAGGCTATCTAAGTTTCTGAATCTCATGTGTTATTAGGGACTCACCTTCCCTTGATGTGGTGCCCCCATGCAGATAAATAAATTTGTATGCTTTTTATCCTGTTTATCTATTGACAATTTATTTCAGCAAAGTTTCAGGGTGGTGGAGAGGAGACTCCCTTTGCTTCCACAGGTAATGAGTGAGAGAAATACTCCTCAGGAATGTTACCTCCCAGCAGGGCGATAATGACAGAACTCACATCAGATGACTGGTTCAACCTTAACCATGGGAACAGGAAGGGCTCAAGGGAAGAGCCTGAGAAAACCTCACAGGTAAGTGAGCACTTGACTCCGACCTTGAGCCAGGTGCAGGATTCCAAAAAGGCCACTGAGTTAGTCAGCTATTTGTTGCTGTTATGAAATACCTGAGGCAGGCGCTCTTTATAAAGATTCGTTTAGCTCCTAGTTTTGAGAAGGTCAAGGGCAGGGCACTGACATTGGCTCAGCTGAGCACCTCATGTCAGAGGAAATGATGGGAACACATGTGGGAGCAGGTGATCACATGATCACATCTCCTTACAGGAAGCCAGAGAGAGCAACTCAGGTCAGGCACACAGGACTTTAGAGCAGGAGGACGATGTTCCCTTCGGAGGGCAGTGTCCCCAATGTCCTAAGGACCTCCCACTCGAAATAGTCTATACCACCTCAACGCTACCACCTTATGATCAAGTTCCAAGACATGGAACCTGGGGGTCAAACCAGATAGCACCCACATAGGAGAGATGGGAGAAAGGACGCTACTGAGAGGACAGGGTCAAGGAGTGTCAGAGGCTGGGTTCTCAAGGAGGGTGTGGGCTAGTGGGCTGCACAGGGCTCTTGGCAGTGGGAGATGGTTGGGTACCAAACACTGTCAAGCACATATTTTCTTCACATTTAACATTTCAGAAATTGGAGTATGTCTTTGAATTAATATTACTTTGTGGCAAATAATATACCAGTGTATAAAAATAACCATAGCAATGTACATTTAATGAGGTGTAGTAGCTACTATTAATTGTGAGAAATAACTGAAGGCACCCTAGAGGACAGGGACTATAGGAAACAAAGAGGTAAGGATACTATTTCTTTTTGCAAACATTTGTTTGGATTTTAACATATGTATATTACATGATTTTTGCCATTAGGATTTTCGCCAGAAAGTACATGAGTATATGGCAGCCTTTTTCTTGATGCAACTAATTTTCTGAAAAGTAAAGTAATAAGTGTTAGATTATTTTTTAAATGGATATTATTTGTTGAGCATTCTGTTAGGCACTGAGTTGGATATTATTTTATTCAGTCCTCATAGAGCTTGATGAAGTCTCTGCCATTGGCTCATGAGAAATCAGAGGTGCACTGGGGTTGTGTGACTTGCCTGAGATCACGTGGCAGGGGGAGGAAACCAGCAGTCAGGTGCCCTCCCGGCTCCAGTACCCTGCCCCTCCATCAGCTCAGGCTGTCTCCACACCGTCCCAAGGTGACCACCCTACTTCACAGAGCAGGAAGCCAGCTCAGAAGAGTGAGTATGTGAGAAAGGGAGTGGGGTTTGCTGCTGACTTGGGCGACTTTTCTCAGTCCTTCAAAGCAGGCTCCACTTCCAGGGGCTGAAAATCCTCTCCAGGATTGGATGTTGTCTCCTGACCCAGGAAATGCCTGTCTCCATCTCTCCTTCCATGGGCAATCCACCTCCACATCTCTCTAAAGGGCAGCCAGGGAGGAGGCTCTCCCTCTCTCCTCTGAGAGACTTCAGCTCAGAAGTTTCAGAACACAGACACTGGTCCTCAGGGTCCCCAATTTCCTAGTGATCCCAACTTACTACCAGTCTTGTATTATTTCTTATGTGACCCAAATAATCTCTTTTTAATCAAGAACTTAGGTCTCCTATAATGGGTTTCTGGCTCTGGCTTCTCCTCTGGGCTCCTGGTGCCTGGGGCTTGGCTTGCAATCACTGTGGGGCATGTATTTACATATGACCTACCACCCCAGTTACTGACCTGCCACCCTTTCCTAGTTTCTCTGGTTTAACTACTCTCATCTTCCCCTGGGTCACACTGGGAACAAAAGAAAGAATCCTGTACTCCTGCGCGCGCCACCTGCAGCCCACAGGCAACTCTGGCCCACTATCGTCACCTCGTGGCTGAAGACCAAACTTCCGGTAGGGATTTCCTGACAGGGGACTGTCCTCCATCAGGTAACCACCATGGAACAAAGGTGTAATGAGCGCCTACTGTGTGCCAGCACCTCTGAAGCACAAAGAGAGACGCAAACTCATTGTCCTTGAGGCAGAAGCAGAAATCCCGTCAGTGCAGGGTCCAGAGGGCGACTCTACAGGAAGCATTTGTCATCAGGGCTGGAAGAGCAGCCCACGTGAAATGGAAACAAAGCAGGGGGGAATCCTGGAGGAGGAGGCAGGGGAGCTGCAGAGGACAGGAGGTGAGAGGGCTGCAAGGAATGGAAGGGATGTGCTGGGAGCCCTGAGGCCAGGTCTTTGCCCCTGATGGAGACTGTAGCAGAGCAGATTGAAGGAGGCTGAGATCACCCCTGCACCTGAGTGTCCTTAGGGAAGTGGGACGCTGGTCATGGGATGCTGGTCAGGACAATGACTTTGAAATTGATAAAGAGAAAAAGGGCAAATATGAACTCTTCCTTGCTTAAAAAAAATTGCAAGACTATCTGATGGGGAGGACAAAGAGGAAGTCACTGAGCCCAAGGCCCACCTGGGATGTCACAGGTCCATCTTCATACAACTCCAGGGAGTCACACAAGGTTGGGGTCTCAGCACAGGGGAGGGAAAGAAGCAGGAATGTTGAAGGGACAACTGTCTCCCTCCACAGCCCCTCCAGGTGTGGGATTCAGCATCCAGAGGGCTGATGGGACTGGGGAGGGATGAGGGACCTCATCCCAGGTGCTAAGGGGATGGGGTTTGCAGCAAGGCCTGATGGAAGCAGCAGCGTCCACCCGGAGCAGACACACAGCTAGGAGGAGGGTGTGCAAGAGGGAGGAGAGCCCAGGCCTCAGGGCACAGAATCACAGCCAACAGACTGGAGTGAAGGCCAGCGGACGCAAGATGGAATGGAAGCCCAGTGTCACAAGCCAGGTCAGTGTGATGAAAACAAGAGCCCCGACGAACCCTCCCTTCCCGAGCACTCGTTCAGCCCAGGCTGGAGGGGTCTGTGACCTGCACAGGAAACAGACCCCTGAGGCCGAGGCTTCCCACAGGTGCTTCAGGGGGTGGGTGCCAAATACACTTATGCAGGCTGTGGGGACGATTCGGCCCCTGAACGCCTTTGGGTGGGAGGATGTGAAGTGAGACGAATGTCCTCTAGAGAACAAGCTCCCGAGAGGGACCACAGCCCCTCAGATGGGCAGGGAATCCCTCCAGCAGGGCGTCACTGCAGATGGAGGGCCCGAGGCCCTGGGCTGACTCTTCTGAAAAGATTCCGTGCTCCAGTCCATGCTCAGAGGCTCTTGTCCGCTTGGAAATTTGCTCCTCTGTATTCCAGCCACCCGGCTCACAGAGGCCCCAACTTCTGCTCAGCCTGAGCCTTACAGAGGAGGCTCCTCCCACCAGCCCAGGACCTGGTCTGACCACTGTCGCAACACGCCCAGACCAAGAAACGAGTCCAGGCTTATTACTGGACAGGGGCTGCTGGCCAATGTGCCATGGGTTTCTCTCAAACCTGAGGCCACAGACTCATCCAAAACTCAGTGAGCATGCTCCACCGTCTCCCAGGCCTCCCTAGGGGCCAGGAGCAGAACTGGACCCAGATGGCTCTGGAGCTCATTCTAGGTTCCCTGGACATACCCCCATTGATATGAGGGTCTGGTCCTCCCGCAGTCCACTCTGTGTGTCCAGTAAATCACACAAGCCCAGCCCTGCCTGTCCGTGGGGTGATGAGAGGACTTGGTCACAATCCTCTTCTCTTCTTGCCAAAATCTCCTGGTAAGTTTCCCTACTAAAGCCTGCTCCCAATCCCATATGAATGTTTAGAACATATTGTGACCTGGGTCACAATGATTACCATCCCAAAAGACCCACCTTCCAAAATGGTGCAAAACAGTGGAACTGAGGACTGGGGACACAAAGGTGATTTTTGCAGGGACAGAAGAGGGAATTAAGTCGCCCAGGCTGTTTCTCCAGGCCCCCCCTGTCCACCTCTCCCTTGCCCCTACCAGGCAGCTTCCCAGCCCCTCCCCCAGCACCTCCTGGCCCTGGACCTCTCACCTGGGCTCCACTTTCCAGATTCCGTTCTCTCACCCCAACTTCTCTGAAAAAACGCCCACAAAAGTCTGAGTGTTTACTACAGATTGAGATACACCTAATGAGTGCGCATTGTCTTTGCGGTGAGGACTCCTTGAAGGCTGGGGGCGCGGTAGAGGGGCTCAGCCTGGGACAGCTTTTCAGTTCTTGGAAGAAAACTCCAAGGAGCCCTCGCAGGAGCAGGGCAGCCGTGTGGACAGGAGAGAGGATGAAACTCGGAGCCTGCACTCTGTCCTCAGTGGCCCATGACATGGAGAATCCCTCGTCCATGCTGGTGGCAAGAAGCACTGGAGCTGGAAGGGCAGTTGGTCGGCGCTGGGAAGGGAGCGCGGAGAGTCCTGCTCCAGGAGTGCAGCCGGGTCCACATCCACAGGGAGGGGAAGAATGAAACCTGACCGGTCCCACCTGGGGCTGTGCCCAGTGCCAGGGCTTATGCTGGGCGTCTTATGTGATCCCTGTGACTCAGCCACTCTACCCCCAACTACCTCAGCCACAGGGAAGCACCTGTGCCGGCACCCTTGGGAAAGGCTGCTGTGATGTCGAATGAAAGAACCAGAGACAGGGGCTGGGGCTGGGGCTCCGTGGAAGAGCCTAGCACGTGTGAGGCTCTGGGTTTGATTCTCAGCACCACATCTAAATAACATAAAGGTCCATCAACAACTAAAAAAAAAAAAGCCAGAAACAGGAACACAAATCTGGGACTAGGGCTGCAGCTCAGTGGTAGAACATGTGCCCAGCAAGCTCAAGGCCCTGGGTTCAATGCCCAGCACCACAAAACACAATAAAATAAAACACACACAAATCTGTGATCACACATGTGTGAATCCCAGACTCAGAAAAACCTAAGCCTTCGTGCTCACGGATGCATGCTGAGGGGTCAAACTCTGGAAAAGCAAAGAAGTGTTTATCTCAGGGTGGAGTGGGGAAGCTCTTGGTTTGAAAGGGATACACAGAATCTTGGAGTGATGTGGTGTCCATCTTGTGTCATGGTGGTATTTTGGTTGGCTTTGCTTTATCATAATTCCTTTAGGTGTACATTTATTTTTAAGTACTTTTCTGTGTGTTATTTTCACAATTAAAATGCTTTAAAATATTGTTGATAACTTTTATTTATTTATTTTTCAAGATGTGGTCTCTCTAAGTTGCCCAGGTTGGCCTTGAATTTGCAATCCTCCTGCCTCAGCCTCTCTAGTTGGGATTACAGGTATGTACCACCACACCTGGCTATGTTGATAACTTTTGAGCTTAAGTATTACTCAGAATTTTGTTTTCTTCCTTAGGACTTAATCACAGATGTGGGTAACTAGGCACATGGTGTATAGTTCTTGATACATATTATGTACAATATTGTGTCTCACTAATTAGTTTGCATTTCAATAACTTCTAGTAAGTTAGAACATTTTCTCAAGGATTTGTTAACTGTTATTTTCTACTTTCTACTCTTGGATACCCACTGGGAAAACCCAGTCATGTCAGTAGGGTGCCTCCTCAGCCTTTTGAGGGAGCAAAAAGATCCATGGAAAGGAAGATTTTGAAGATACCAAGGAAGGTCCTGTGTGGTGGCACATGTCTGCAATCTCAGCGACCAGGGAGGCTGAGGCAGAAGGATCACAAATTCAAGGTCAGCCTCAGCAACTTGGTGAGGTTCTAGGCAATTTAGTGAGACCTTGTCTGTAAATAAAATATAAAAAGGGCTGGGGATGTGGCTTAGCTGTTAAGTGCTCCTGGGTTCAATTCCCAGTACCAAAAAAACAAAAGCAAAAAAACCCCAAAACTCAAAGCCAAACAAAGAAACAAACCAACCCCCTCCCCCCAGAAAAAACATAAGCCAAAAAACCCCCACAAAACAAAGCCAAAAAAATCCAAACAAACCCAAGGAGGGCCAGGGGTAAGAGAAGGAAGCAGCCAGGTGCCCCTTCAGGAAACCACGATTTGACCAGCTAGCGTCCCTTCCCTCTCTGCAGCCCCAGAGCTGTGCCAGTCTTCTCTGCCGGCCTCCATTCACCGGCCCGCGTGTGCTGCAGCAGCAGGAAGGGCCGGCCCTGGATAGGCAGTGAGCCGACCTCAGCCCTGCTGTGGGGAGCTGGTCCCGGCTGCTGCAGACACAGTGACGTGCAGACAGGGCACACAGGCTGGGCTGGGGAAGGAGCACTTCAGGTGGAGCAGAAGGGAGGTTAGGAGAAGCGGGGCGAGGTGGGGGAGCTGAAGGAAACGTGAGCAGACGGGAATTGCATGGGACGATGAAACACAGGCAGGTCTGAAACTAGCCCACAGGGACTGGAGGGGACCACAGAGGTCTTGGACAACCAGGAGGTAAGCCTTATCTTCAAAGTCGGCGTTTCCCAGATCTGTGCTGATTCAGAACACTAATTTAGCAGGACCTCAGTGCAGCTCTTGGGTAAAAAGGGAGAAGGGGCATGGAGTCTCATGGTCATGGGTTGTGACATACCAGAGCACAGAATTCAAGCTGGTATTCCTGCTGGCTGAGGGACTCGGAATAGCTCAGAGGGAATCTGGTCGGGAGCATTTCCCAGATGTAGCCAAACTTTCCCCTGGCCCCCTTTTTATTTTGGTATCAGGGATTGAACCCAGGGGGCTTAACCACTGGACCACATCTTCAGCCCCTTTTATGTTTCATTTTGAGACTATCTCGCTAAGTTGCTCAGAGTTTTGATGAATTGCTAAGGCTAGCCTTGAATTTGCTGTCCTCCTGCCTCAGCCTCTGGAGCAGCTGTCCTCCTTTTTCAAGAAGTCTCTCTCAGAACTAATGTTCTTTGGGTTATGCTGGAACTTTCTCAGGTAGGTAAACAGGACGCCAGTTTGTTGATATGGTGAGTGACAGGAGCTGAACTATGCCCTGCTCTCTCCTGTGAGTCTTTGTCTTCTCACTATGATGGCTGATTAATATTGTGGTCACTTTCAGTGAGACCTTAGTTCAGTCACAATGGCTCAGACACATCTCCATGGGAAATATGAGCTACTAGGGTGAACCTGCCTGCTCCCAACCAGACCCTGGTCAGTAAATGAACAAAAACAGTAAATGAACTCCTGACTGGGTGCCAGCCACGGGCAAGTGTTCCACTGTTCTGGGTGCCTGGGACACACCCAGAAAGGAAGCCCATAAACTTTCCTGTCCTTGCCATTCTACTAGGAGAAAGGCGGCTCGTAGTAACCACAGTGAAGAAGGAACCGCATGGCATTTTAGGAGTCAAGGGTTCTTGGAAAGGAGCAGGAATGGAGGATCAGGACCAAGGTTGGTGGGCTTCAGTTTTTTGTTGGGAGATCAGAGGGGTTCTATGGAGAAGGAGACCTTGAAGAAAAGAAGGAAGGGGTGAGTGAGTGGCCATGCAGATGTCTGGGGAATAGCTGTTCTGGTGGAGGATCCTTCCCTGGCTGATCACTCTCAGTGGGAACATGCCTGGTATGTCCCAGGAGGCCAGTGTGATTGGAGTAGACATGAGCTCAGGAAGAGGAAAGGAAATTCTGAGATGAGAGAGGAAGTGGAGCCAGACCAGCTCCATCTTGACGAGAAAGTGGGGTTGCCAGAGGAAAAAGAGCGGGTGGGGAGGCGTCTCACATGGCAGAAAGCAAAGCCGGGGCAGGCAGGGAGGAAGGCAGCTGAGCTCCAGAATGGTCCTGGGCTTTAGAAGGGTCTGTTTTAAATCTAGAAAATCTTTAGGAAAAATAGAAATCGAGTGGAATAGAACTTGGTAAATAATAGTAACCATCTCCAAACATTTCACTCCAGATTTATGCCATCACCGGCACACAGCAGATCTTTTGGGGAATATATATGAAAATGGATTAAATTTGAATGATTTTATAGACACCGCCTGTTAGACCAGATATGAAGTTTGGTCTCAAGTTTTATCTGTAGCACCCAGCCGATCAACTTTTGCAAGATTCCATAAGACAGTTATTATATCAGAATCATGAATAAATGGGAGAATTTTACCTTTCTGATAATCTGTGATCTTACTCAATATTTCATTTCACTTGTCCTCCCAGAATTTTCTGTAAATTGAACGATTAGGTTTGCGGAGTTTTAGACAGTCTTTAACACTGTTTAAAAATTTAGTTTGTATATTATATTTTGTAAGGGAATGGAAATCAGAAGAAATATTAAAATGTTATAATAGGAAAAGAGATCCACTAAGATAGCTTTTGGTTATTAGATTTGGGCTACTTTTATTCATGAAATAATCTTGTGTATTCATGTAAGATTTGATGAACAACTTCAGCTGTATGAATGTATAGTAGACTGCAAACATTTTGCATTCCTTTTGTGACTGAACTTACGAATATTCAAAATTGTTTTGCGATTCTGCTTTGCTACTTAAAAACAGCTGTTACAGAAAGAAAAATGAACAAATGATTGATCATTTTGCCAAAAAGATAGACAAGATGCAAAGAAGCACATAAACAGTGCTTAATCTCATTAATCATCAGAGAAATGCAAATTAAAATCATAATGACATACCACTATGCTATCTCAGAATGACTAACATAAGGAGGCTGAGAACACCAAATGCTGGAGAAGATTTGGAGGAACTGAAATTTTTGTGTATTGCTGGAGGAAATGTAAAACGAAACAGCTATTTTGGAAAGTTGTTTGACAGTTTCTTATAATTTTAAGCCTATATTTGCCACATGATTTGGCAGTCCCAATCTTAGATATTGACTCAAAAATCCCATTCCTAAAGAATGAAAATCGGTGCTGGGTTTAGGTAAGGCAAGAGAACTACCCAGAGTGCAAAATTTAAGGAAGCACTTGGTCCCAGGGCTGCACTTGCACAACACTGAGAATAAGCACCCCCTTAAATTTCCATCCTAGATGCTGACCTGAGAAAACATGTCTACACAAAGACATGCAAGTACATAGTGGTTTTTTTTTTTTTTTTTTCAGTTTTCAAAAACTAGAAGCAACTCAAATGCCTATGAACTGGTGAATGAATAAGGCCTATGGTGGTAAATCTATACAATGGAATAGTACTCAATCAACAAGAAGGAATGAACTGACAATACGCTTATTATCATGAAGCACTCAAAGCCATTATACTAAGTGAAAAAGTCAGAGAACACAAAAGTCAAAATAATATACTGAGTGATTCCACTTTTATCAGTTTCTAGAAAAGTCAAAACTCTAGTGTCAGAAAACAGATCAGTATTCCCTGGCTTCAGGGATATTCAAAGGGAAAGCAATTAATTATGAAGGGGTATAAGGAAATTTTTTTTTGTAGTGAAAGAAATATTCTTTCTTGATCATGTGGTTTGAATGATATAGGAATGAATATATCCTTCAAAGGCAAACAGTTTGTCAGATTTCTGAGACAGACTGGAGACCCTGGTGGCTCAAGGACATTATAGATTCTGGTGGGAATAGACCCCAGATACCAGGGTCTTCTTAGGGAGTCCCTCTGATTTTCAAAATCTAAAACTTGAGAAGGAGGTAACATTTTCTTTGCACCTTCTATCCTGTGCGCAGCTAAGACAACAGTCCTTCACGAAGCATACCTTTAAAGAAAGAAGCACATGTAAAGAAACATATGAGACACAGCCACATCAATGTTTATAGCAGATCAACTCACAATAGCTAAACTATGGAACCCACCTAGATGCCCTTCAACAGATGAATGGATAAAGAAAATGTGGTACATATATACCATGGAATATTACTCAGCTCTAAAGAAGAATGAAATTATGACATTTTCTGGTAAATGGATGGAGCTGGAGAATGTCATACTGAACAAAATAAGCCAAACGCCCAAAACCAAAAGCCAAATGTTTTCTCTGATATGAGGATGCTAATTCACAATGGTGGGGGGAGTGCTAGGGAAGAATAGAGTTACTTTAGATTAGGTAATTTAGAAGGGAGTGAAGGGAGGGAAAGGGGTTTAGGAGAGTTGAGTGAAACAGACATTATTACCTCATGTACATATAAGACTGCAAGACCAATGAGATCCTATAACATGTACAATCAGAAAAATGAGAAATTATACTCCATTTATGTGTAAAGTAGCAAAATGTATAAATGCATTTTACTGTCATGTATAACTAATTAGAACAAATAAAAAAATAAAAAAAGAAACATATGGTCCTTAATTGCAAATAATAAGTACTTCAAAAGCAAAGTAAATTGTTGGAGACCAGATCCAGGAGGAAGCAGCTGGAAGTTGGGAGGGGATGGACATGACAGACCAGGCAGAAGGACAGGCATGTAAAAAGTCCTGAGGGGAGAGGGAGGGAAGCCAGTGTTCAGGGACTGACCAATTTTTATTGAAGTCTAATTTACAGGAATACAGTTCAATATTTTAAACTGTATACAAGAATTTTCTTGAGTTTCGTAGAGAAATTTCTTAGTGTTTCTACAACAATGTATCAGATTCATGTTGTTTTGTTACTTCTTAAGTTGGAACGGGGACAATTTGATCTGTCATTTATTTTTAGTTGTATTATCAGTAAAACCACACTTTCCCTTTCTGTTGGCATTTTCCGATTAGCTACTCTGTTGCTGGGACAAATGGGGTTAGAGATTAGACTGTGGGTAGCTATGTTCTGACAGCTTAGTCTTTGTGATTTTCCTCTGAATTGTTGGAAGCCTTTGCCCCGCAGGGCCATGCCCTGAGTTTATGCTCTGATCATATTCTCCAATGACAGTAGTGCCCCTTTGTGTGTGTATGTGTGTGTGTGCATTTTTAGTTTTGCAAAGCCCAACCCATCTTGGTAGCCATTATCACTGGTATTATTATTTCTAGGAGCAGAGACTGGAGAAAATAGCATGCTGACAAACATCAGTCATTTCAAAAGCTTCTGCGAGAAATTCCTGGGTGAGGATTAAGAGTTTAGCAGAGGGCTGGGGACATAGCTCAGTTGGTAGAGTGCTTGCCTCACAAGGCCCTGGGTTCAATCCCCAGCATTATAAGCAAAAAGCAAAAAGCAAAAAGCAAAAAAAAAAAAAAAAAAAAAAAAAAAAAAAAAAAAAAAAAAAAAAAAAAAATCAGAGGCTAAAAAAAAAGGTTTGTTTTACTGAACAAAAGGCAGAGCAGTGTATCTTGACTGTTGTGGGCCTGAGATTTGAGTTCACTTGGAATTAGCAATTCTTTGCTCTTGAGGTACTCAATGCAGTCAGCTACTCTTGCAGAACATTGGAGGAAACATTGAGATTATGATGGGATACTTAAAAAAATTTCAACAGATGCCTAACCACATCCTCAAGTTTCTTGTCATGTATAGTAAGCAGCACCACAGGAAAGGTCAGGTAGTGTGGGTGAGTTGGTAAGACTGTTATACTTTAATTTTCAGAGGCAAGGGATGGATGGAGCCCTGGAATGGATACCCAGATTTCTACTTGTATTCCCAGCATATCATGCTACTTTGCTTAAGATACATTTTAACCCTACATCCTGAGGTCCAGAGCTGAGCTGAGCTGAGCTGAGCTAAGCTGAGCGGAACTGAGCTGGGGTGAGCTGAGCTGGGATGGGAACACAAATATTTGGCCTCATAGATAAGGCCAAATCTCAGCAGCTCAAGGGTATGGGGTAAGTCATTTCTGATGCAAAAGCTGGTGGAGGCAGCTCTGTTGGGACCCTGAGGAGACAAGGACTTCCAGGGCAGGGGTGAAGCAGCTGCACATCTTGGTGCAGGTTGCACCTGCTGGGGTGGCCGGAAGAATGGAGCAGACCTGGTACCCTGGGATCTGACTGGCTTTCACTGACTGAAGAGCACAAGAAACCTATTAATAATTCCTATAATGGTTTGTATTTGTATACAACTTATTAGGGAAATATTTCAAAGATAATAAGCATTATAATAAATCAATAATGTAAGTGATTTTGTCAAATATGATATGAGTGAACTGAATTATTGGTGTTGAATTCTTCAGTTTATTGGTTCATCAAAAGGATGGGTAGATGGTTTAAAAATTATTGCTAAAACAGAACTTTAAAGTTATGACTCAAATGATGGTCTGTGTGTATATAGTAAATAGACTTAAGTCATAAACCAGCGAACCAAAAATTTTAAATGCACATTAGTCCTGCTGAATTCTGTCAGTAACTTGGCAGCAGAATAACACATATTGAAGTTTATAACAACTTCTAGTGCTTTGTTTCTACTTTATGCTTTTTAATTTTATTGCTTTGAGATAAGCATAAGGTGTAAGGCATAGATTTTGTGTTTGTATTCTCTGACTAATGTAATCATAAAGCAATTTAAATCATAAATGGATCAAAGTGTGACTGATCTAAAAGGGAACTCAGAGCGCTTATGCAAATACCATCTGCCACGCGTAGCGTCAGCGACACCTAGTGGCTAGATGCAACTCCATCTCATGGTGGGCTTCCATGAAAAATAAGACCTTAGTAAAAATTTAAAAATTTCCCCAGGTACTGGGGGTTGAACCCAGGGCATTGTGTATGCTAGGCAAGGGCTCTCCCACTGAGATCTATTCTCAGTCCCCCAGAACAGGCTCTTAGATAAGTGTCTGTCTTCTGGTGAGGTCTTGAAATGAGGGGCCAAGTCCACATTCTCTGCATTGGCCTGTTCCACACTGTGGTTTTTCAGCTGTTCTGTGGATGAGGGAATTAGTCTTCATGTGCTAGGAACAGGACGTGAAAACAGAATTATGACTTTTAGTGAGATAGTTTTCAAGAAGTCATTTCTAGCAATGAGAGTATGTCAACAATGTTCATGAAGTGGCCAGAAGATCCATCTTTGTTTGGTTTTGCTTTTGTTTTTTGATTTCTCTAACATTTCATGACCCCAGGCCCTGTGGGCACTGAGCTCCCTTCCTTCAGAAGTGTTTAAATAGCAGCTAATGACCAGGGTCACAGATGATTTTAAAAGGTCTTCCGCATTGAGTGGGAGGATGGATTAACAGGCTGCCTGTTGTCATTGTATCCTGGTGACTCCATGGGCTCAGAATTCAGTACAAATTCTGGGGTTCCATGCAGGCCGAAGGAAGAGGAGGCTGCCCTAGAGTCAATGACCAGTCTTCTCCACAGCAGGACATTGAACTAAGGCTCACTCTATTCCATCCCCTTCTTGAAAGTGTCCATTCAGTGGAACTGGAGTCTATCAGGCTAAGTGAAATAAGCAATCCCCCAAAACCACGGGCCAAATGTTCTCTCTGATATGCGGATGCTAACATACAATAAGCAGGGAGGAGGGAAGAATAGAAGTTCCCTGAATTAGACAAAAGGGAATGAAGGGAAAGGAGAGGGATGGGAATAGGAAAGACAGTGGAATGAATGAGACTAACTTTCCTATGTTCATACATGAACACACGACCAGTGTAACTCCACATCATGTACAATCACAAGAGTGGGAAGTTATACTCCATGTAAAATACACTCTACCGTCATGTATAACTAAGAAGAACAAATAAAAATAAAAATAAAGTGTCCTCAGGCCTCCAGCTTTACTGTCTCTGTATCACTGTGGCTTGTTGGTATCAAACGAATTCAACATTGCTGCTGCCCATACCCCTTGCCTGTCCTAGAAGTTATTTTTCCTGCTAGAGAACAGAGTGCCTTAGTTCTTGGACTGTGCCCAACCCAGGATGGAGGGGACATCCCCCTGACATAGGGGTCATTTGCCAAATGAGTGAGGAGATAATCAGAATTGTTGTCCTATGAGTGGGCAGACCTGGTCCCTCCTGGACACAGTGTGGCTTCTCTGTGGAGCTTGAGACAGGAATAGAATCCAAGGTGGCCCTTTTCCTGACCCTGTCCTGACTAGGGGAAGTGACAAAAGGAGAAAAGTGGAGACTTTTTCTTGTATAGTAAATAGCTAAAAAGAAATACCTTTTTTTTTTTTTTTTTTTTTTTTTTTTTTAAGCATGAGGGATCCTGATTCCGTGATAGAACATAGATGTGTCATTGCTTTAGTTTTCTATCTGGTAGTTATGTGACTATGACAGCCAAGAATTTGTACAAGATTAGCCCTCAAAATGGGGACATGACCCCTCAAATCTATTTGATGCAGGGACGTATCCTCTAAGAGGTATGATATCATGTGGGAGATGTGTGTGGAAGATTGCCTCTGACATCCCGATTGTTCCTCCTGCCTCCCACAGGGGTGCGTGGCTCTTAGTTCCCTGGGGTTGAGGGAAGCAGTGGGTTTCCCTTGCCCTGGGAGCAATCAAGCAGAGGCTGGAAGAGCTCCTAGCAAATAGATAACAGAGCAGGGGTTTTTGAAAGTTTTTCTCCGGGCAGACAATAAGTATGTTTCACATCACTGACCCTGTGGCATGGGATGAACTCTAGTAACTTCCATCTCCTCCCTCTCTCCTATCCTCTCCTCTTCCTCTCCTCCCTTCCTTTCCCCTCTTTCGTCTTCTCTGGGAATGAGGCTTTCAATATGGTGTTCCACAGACCTTCCAGGTGATTTTGACACACCCTGGAGTTTGAGAAGCAAACTCCAGAAAAGAGCAGATATATTCCAAATTGCAAAGAGATGGGGGAAGGATTCAGGCCTTTGTCATCATGAACGAACAAATATGGCTGTGACTTACAGTGTCACAGTCTGTGCAGAGGGAGACTCAGGAGCGAGAGCCATAGATTTGCAGAGCAGCCCCATTAAGAACAGTGGGTACCACACCCACGAACCCATCCCAGGTGAGAAGTGCAAGCCCATGCTGCCTTAAGGAAAACCCACAGAGCCCAGGAAGAGGAGTGATGGAACATGAAGTTGTTCCAGAGAAATGTGATAAAGTTAGGAAGGCCATTGGTAAATGCAACAAGAGGTTCTGAGGTATTCATTGCAATCTTGAACTGTGTGACTGAGGAAAAGAAGAAGAGAAAGAGATTCATGGTGATCCTGAGATATGGAGGACCCAGAGTCAAAAGAAATATTAAAAACAAAACAAAGAAAATTTCCTGTATCCTACAGACCTGGAGAATGGAGGCAGAATAAGAGAATTCTCATTAAATGAAGGAGGCAGTCTTTTAAATGAAGAATATGAGGGCCTCAAGGTTCCAGGATTTACAGAATAAGGGGAGAGAAGAGGGTAGGGAAAGGGAGGGGGGACTGGGGGCTGAAATGGAGTGAATTAAATTCCATGCAAGTATGATTATGTCAAAAATAAGCCCAACTATTGTGTACAATTGTAAGTCAACAATAAAAGCAAAAAACCAAACCTCTCCCCAACCCCCACAATGCCCCCCAAAACCAAACCAAAGCAACAAACCAGGAATATAAATATACTAACCGTATTACTCTTATTTATAGTTAGATAGGATAAGGCAGTGAGGTTCCTGGCTCAGGGCTGGGCACGCGGAGGAATCTCACAGAAGTGAGCTACAGTTACCCCAATACCTGTGGATAAGAGACCAGGGCCAGAGAGGACCATCTGGTTGTACTGGGATTTCATGGAAAGGAGTTTATGATATTAAAGTGCTAAATGTTTTAGATTATGAAGACTGCTTGGATTTATACAATTTAGGAAACCAACAGAGACCAATCCTGTGGCAACTTCCTCATCCCTCTTCCATCCTGGTTGCAAGGAGACAATCACAAAAGGTGCAGAGGTTTTCGGTGTCTCTCGATGCTACAAACAACCCTCTCCGTGTGGCCTGTGACTTGGGTGGAAAAGTGTGCGATGGCCAGACATAAACTTCAGAGGAGGGAGTGTTGTAAAGAGCATGACAACCTTTTCAATCCTGCAATTGGTGGACTTGGTTATTCACGAATAATGGGAAGTTCTATGGCTTGTAGCAATTCTTAAATTTGGAAATATGAACGTTTGAATCACATGTTCTGTGAGGTTGGTGTGAGTTCCAAGTTGCTTATTGTGTAAGTGAGCCTAGCAGACTGCCCAGCCACCCTGGACAACATGGCTTTATGTTTCTCTACTGTCGTGCGTGGGTTTTTTTTTTTTTTTTTTGGCACATATAACTAATACTACATATGTGTATGTGTGTATGTGTGTGTGTGTGTATGAAAAATGACTCTCAAGTGAGAACTTTGTTTTTCACACTTTGGTGAAAGACATAAAGGCTGTTGACGTGCAGTGTGAGGACATTCTCAGGAAACACCTGACTCTTAATGAAAGTGTCATTCCAGGGCCAGGAGGAAGCTTGCCCCAGTGGTTTCCTGTTTGTGAGTTTATGGATTTTTCAAAGATAGCTCCCAGCAAATATCCAGGGTGTCATGGATGGTTCTTGTCCTCTGGAATGAGTGAGGCCTTGTCTACTTAGATTTTGAGGCGACTGCATCATGCAGGGACTGGGGACAGCTACAGTCTCCCAGCCACTTTTGGAAACCAGCCCTTTTGTGAGTGGGACTTGTGGTCTACCAAGTGGCTAATGACTTCCAGGGATGATGGGGTTAGACAGCACTGTGGTGTCACGTGTACAGTTTCTATTGACACTCTGATGACTTTTCCTGTAATGAGATCTCGGGCCTTCGTGCGGATGCGATGGGGTAGTGGTAAAGAAATGGCTGTGAGCAAACCTTACACTGTGTGACCACTTCCCCTCTCCGCCTTTCCAGTTGACACGGCTGACGGAACAAGTGTGTTAATAAGGGAAGTGTCTCCTCTACACTGCCCACTGCTTCCCCAGCAGGGAGAAACCCATACACGTCTCCTCTGAAGGGCACCCCTCACGCACACGCCCTCCTCCCTTCAGGTTGAACATCTCTCAGCTTCTTCATGTTGGGGGTGAGGTCAGGGTTTCCACGTGCTCACAGATCTCAGGCCCAAGCCAGGGAGATAAGGAAGCTGAGAAATGCTGAGCCATTGTGCCTCCTCTCCTGCCAAGTCCTACCTAGTGATTTGCTTTCTAGAAACTGCTGGGCTTGATGGACTCTTGTTCAATCTTCTTATACTTTTCTTCCTTTAAACACTGACATACTTATACCAATATGGACGTGTTGATAACAGCCCCACCTGGTGTAGCTAGTGCCTGACTGGGTGATAAATTCTTCCACATGTGCTCAGGCAAGCTGATGCTCTCTGAGACATTGACATTGACACACTCAGGATCTTTCTGTAATTTTACCAAGGGCTCTTTTGCAGTCATTGTGGCTGGCCAAGCTGGAGGCATGGCCTAGTTATGGGGGAGGGACATAAATAGGGAAGTCGCAAGCCCTAGTCTATCTGTCAGTCTGAGGGCACTTCTCATCATTTGTTTTGAGTTTGTGTGCATGTGTGTGTTCAGAAAGAAAGAACTTATCACTACTGAAAACTTTTTTTTTCTTTTCTTTTCAGTACTATGGCATAGGAGGATTGCAAATTTGAGGCCAGCCTGGGCAAAAAATGTCCTTCCTTCCTTCCTTCCTTTCTTTCATCTTTCTTTCTTTTCTTTTCTTTCTTTCTTTCTTTTTCTTTTTCTTTTTTTTTTTTCCACAAAACAAGGAATAGGATACAGGAGTTACTCCAGAAAGTATTTTGCAAAAATCTTTTGTAGCCAAACTGGGGGTTCAAGAGGCTTCTTATACTGAGGTCCTCAATAATAAAAAAGTTGACTTTTCCTTCAGGAAAATAGTGATTATGTCCACAATGACAGAAGTAGGTGGCCCCTCAAAGGGACCTTGGAGAATCTGTGTTGTGCATCCTTATCCAGCTGTATTCAGGGTTGCAGCAACTGACAAAGGCTTTGAGTCCACCTGACAATATTGCCTTTTTTGAATTTTTTGTTTTCAGTTCTTGGTTTGTCTTTTCCAAAATAGCTTCTGAGAAGAGCAGGCAGAGGTGGGTGGGGTGGGGAGGGCCTGGGGCAACTGGAACCTCTGAGAAGGATGCTGTCAGCATCTGTTAGGGATCAGTGACCTGGCACAGTTTTGAAATGATTAGTTGAGTTTCTCTCAAGCTTTCTTTCTTTCTGTTAGAACTTCCTGACCTGGGAAGTCCTTCTCTGAAGTGTATCATCTGTAATTCTTCTTGAGGATGCTGGATGATGTGGTCTGCTTCCTGGGCCCTGTTGGTACCACCTTGCTCATTGGCCTTCCTTCTGCCTGAAGTCCTGTATCACTTGAGCCCAGCACATGTTGTATTTCTGTCCCTGTCTTGGTGACCTGTGCCGTTCATACCTATTACACAGGGCTACTAACTCTCAAGGGCCTTGAGAAGGGGTCATTCTGGAGACTATTTCCTGCTAGTCATGGCTAGTGACCTCATAAATCTGCTCCCAATCCCTCTGCAGATCTTTTTATTGGTATTTGGGATTAAACATAGGGATGCTTTACCACTGAGATACATTCCTAGTTATTTAAAAAAAATTTAAAAAATTTTAAACAGGGTCTTGGCTGGTCTTGAACTTGCCTCAGACTCCTGAGTCACTTGGAGTACACGTCTGCACCACTGGGCCCAGCTTGTTTTGGATCTTGAGGTCCCTCCATCATCCTACAGTGAGGAGTCCCAACCCTCCCTGACGCCTTCTCTTCCCTGCCACAGGGCCCAGGGTTCTTAATCTTCTTTCCCTTTAAAGCTCTCACTGTCCATGTTAACTGAGTTTTCTTTTCCCTTGACCCTGATTTCAGACTCAGCTTCCTTATGCCTGCCTATTCCTGGCTCCTAATCCCTTTTCAGAATTTTAAATGGTCTTCGTTTTGCGGATACAGACTAGGGGTACAAAAATAGGTAGATTACATCCTTGTAAGAATTCAACTTGTAATGTGAGGATTGATAGCTGCTAAGTTTTTTTTTTTGGTGAAAAATTTTCATGGGCCACTAGCCCAGGTTAGCTGCCAATGTGAGGAAGCATGTGGGCAGGGTACAGAGGTCATGGCCAGAGCACTAGGGGTACTTGTTCATCCATAGTGGGAGCTGGGATAAGGCAGGGTTTGCTTTCGATGTGGAAGACAACAATTGCCAAAACGAAATCATTGCTTTCAGTTTGGCTTTGAATAAAAATTTATAAATCACTTACATGTTTTTTATTGGAAAAGTAAAATCATTCGTTTGACACAATGATGATTTTTTTCAGCATGAAAGATAAGCCCTTGAATGCTATTCATGTCTTCCTTCTGTGTCTTGTGCCCAAATTTTCAGTTCTTATAGGGATGCCTATCATATAGGATTAGGACCACCCTTGTGACCTCATCTTAACTTAATCATCTCTGTAAAACTCTTTCCAAGTAAGGTCGCATTCTAGGGTAGTGGGGTGAGGATTTCAGTATATCTTTTTTTGTGGGGTGAGGGATATAGTTGCATCCATAACAATGGAGAAGAGAGGGAACCAGGCAGGGAATCCCTCTCTTTCTCTTCCTTGTGTACTGCTCTGAGTGAAGCCTTCTTCTTGAGAAGCTCCAGGGTTGAGAAAAAGCAGCTGCTCTCAGTACCTCCTCCCACTTGCTATGACTCAGTGGTCCTCAGTGTCACATCACTCTGTCCTGCATCTTTCCCTGCCTCGTTTCCCTCATCTTAAACTCTCATCTGCCTGGATCAGGACTTCCAAAGTGCCAGCATGGAGTCCTTGCCCCAGGCTCTGTTTTCTAGAGACCCCGGGCTAAGAAAGCAGGACCCGGGCCTCCCAACAGGAGCGGAATGGGCAGTAAGGAGTTGGTGCCAAGGCTGAGCCCTGAGTGGAAAAATGAGAACAGAGCTACGGAGAAAGACACACCTGGGCTGGGAAATGTGCCAGGAAAAGCAGGAAGGCTCTAGGGAACCCCAGTGTCCCTCCCGATGAGAGGGTGGCGGGGCTCCTAGAGGGGACAGGACAACTGGAGGATAAGAGAGAGGAGAGCAGCTGGGTGAGGTGGTGCATGTCTGTAACTCCAGCGACTCGGGAGGCTGAGGCAGGAGGATCGCGGGTTCAAAACCAGCTTCGGCAACTTAGCAAAGCCTTAAGCAACTTAGCAAGACCCTGACTCTAAATAACAAAAAAGAGCTGGGGATGTGGCTCAATGGTTAAGCACCCCTGGATTCAATCCCTGGTACAAAGGAAAAAAAAATAGAGGGAGGAGGACAAAAAAGGATGGGGAGAGGACATGGATTTGGGCAGGGGGACTTAAGTGAGAGAAGAAGAGCTGGAGAAGCTGGGAAAGGAAATATGAGAGGAAGATAGGCCAGAAACCGATTAGCAAATACTATGTTCATAATCACTGCACAGTGGGTTATCTGCTGGAAAGGGGCCAGTTATCTCATTACAGGAGCCATGAGGATCTTATTTCACCTTAAAATATTTTGGGGAAGAGGCAGTGTTTTCCCTTAGGCCTCCTTAGTGTTATAACCATTTCCTTTGCATTATTTCTCAAAACATGACTTCATTTTATCATTTGACCTTAACATGAGCCACAGACGACAAAGTAGAACATTAAAAAAAATTAGACACCCACGCTATTACTTGGTAAGGGTGCAGGCTGTTTCTACCTTTTGGGATTAGAACTCTCATCTGCCATGCATGGGTATGTCTGGGTGTGGTGTGTATGTGTGAAAGATCGCTGAGCCTCTGGGTCTGGGTGAGATGAGAGCAAAGAATCAGGAGATCTAATTGTCCTTTATGACCCTGTCCCCTCTTGGTGTGACTGAACTCCCAGTGCCCAAGCAATGTCCCTCTTCATGGAAGGAGGGTAGGAAAGTTGCCCAGGACAGCGTGATGACTTCCATCACTCCTTGGGGTTTATAGCAACTTCTCTGGATTTGACTGACCGGAAAAATACAACCCACCTTTGGCTGAGGCTTTGTGATGCGTGGGATCCTTCATTTGGAGAAGAAAAGTCCACTTACATTATTACCTTTGTTTGGGGAAATCTGGTGTACAAGAACAGGCCACTAAAGGTGAGTGGTGCTGAAAGACAAAAGGATGAGGGGGAAAATCCAGGATTGCAAAAAAAGTGCAATTAGGGATGTACTGACAAAAGCATGTCTTGGGTGGCAGCAAGAGAAAAGGATCCCTGCACCCCAAGGCAGGAGGAAGGTGTTTTTATGCCGATCTAGACAAAGGTGGGCCTTGGCCAACCAGAGTGTATCTGGACTTTCCAAAGACTATTAACTCATCAAATATCTGTTGAGAAACAGCCCAGGTGTCAGTGCCCGGTATGAAAGGCACAACTGACTATCTTAGAATGTTTTCAACTGGTGTATAATAATTATACAAAATAGTGGGTTTCATCGTGAGTATTTGTACATGTGCATAACAATTTGATCAGTTTTGGTTCCCAGTACTCTCCATTTCCCGCCCTTTTTCCACCTACCACCCCGCCTGGCACCTTTCCTCTATCCTATTAATTTACCTTCTGTTTTCATAAGATTCTTTTTCCCCTCTTTTTTCTCTCAAGCTTCCACTTTGAGAGAAAACATAGGACCCTTGACTTTCTGAATCTGACTTATTTTACTTAACATGAAGCTCTTCAGTCCCATTCATTTTCCTGCAAATGATATAATTTCGTTCTTTCTTATGACTGAGTAAAACTCTGTTTTGTATATACACCACATTATAAAATACATTTATCTGTTGATGGACACCTAGGCTGGTTCCATGACTTGGCTATTGTGAGTTGCACTGCTGTAAACTTGGATATGCATGTATCTCTATGGTATGATGACTTTAATTCTTTTGTATAAATATGAAGGAATAGCATAGATGAGGTGATTCTATTCCTAGCCTTTGAGGAACCCCCATGCTGATCTCCATAGTGGATGTGCTAACTTGCATTTCTACCACAGTGTATAAGAGTTCCTTTTCCTCCACATCTTCTCAAGTATTATTATTGTTTGCATTCTCCACAGCAGTCATTCTAACTGGGGTGAGATGAAATCTCAGTGTAGTTTTAATTTGCACTTCCCTGATTGCTAAGGATGTTGACCATTTTTTCATGTATTTCTTGGCCATTTCTATTTCTTCTTTTGCGAAGTGTCTGCTTACTTCATTTGAGTGGGTTACTATTATTATTATTGTTGTGTTAAGGTTTTTGAAGTTCTTTATATATTCTGGATATTAATCCCCTATTGGAAGAGTAACTGGCATAGATTTTCTCCCATTCTGTAGACTCTCTTCACACTCTTGTTTCCTTTGCTATGCTGAAGCGGATGCTGTCCCACTTATTAATTTTTGGTACTATTTCCCCAGCTTTGGGAGTCCTATGAGGAAGTTGTTGCCTGCTGACTTTGTGTATCCTATAAGGTGTGGAATGTGTGCCAGAGTCCCCGGGTGGGCACTGTGGTGATTATAACCAGGATGGTTTGATTCAGGTCATTCTGGATCCCTACAGTTCTCAGTGCTGTTTGTCATTTTAACAAAGCTAACACGTACTATAACTCCTACCAATAGTGATAAATTTGTATACTGATGACATAGAGGGATAGCAATAGCAATAGCTAATGTTAAATGAGTTCTTTACTTGTGTCTAAGCATTTTATTCATTTACCCTCCACAAAACACTTGATGAGAACCAACTGTGCATTAAGTGCTACCCCAAGAGCGGGCTGTGCAGAGGAGACAGACTCAGTCCCATGGAAAACCTGAAGTGGGTTAGACGGCAGATAAACAAAGAAACAAATCTACATAGTGTAAGATCATGCAGTGTCAGTTCCATGAGGAAACTAAAGACACAATAAAGGGACAGTGAGTGGAGTGCTGGCCAAGGTGTGGATGTGTGGCTATAAGGGAACAGGACTTCTTTTCTTAACTTTTTCCCTCCCCTCCCCTCCCCTCCCCCCCCCTCCCCTCCCCTCCTCTTCTCTTCTCTCTCTCTCTCTCTCTCTCTCTCTCTCTCTCTCTCTCCCCCCCTCTTTCCTTCAGAACCACCTCTCTCAGAAATGGCTCCTGAACAAAAAATTGAGTGTAGCCCACAAATGAGCTTGCAAAGCTCTAGGGAAGGAATGTTGCAGCAGAGGTCACAGCAAGGGCACAGGCCCCCAGCTAGTAATAAACTTGGCTGAGAAACAGCTCTCTCCCCATCTACAAATTTGCATTCTTTTTAGTATGTGGTCAGTGAACTCTGACACACATATTCATGTAACCAGCTGCATAGCCGAGATAGAGCATCCCATCACCCCCAAGCATTCTTCTGTGTTCCTTGGTTGTGAATCTCCTCTCCCACCCCAGGCTCTGGCAGCCTCTGATGTATTGCTGCTCTTGTAGTTTTGCCTTGTAAAAATATAAAAATGGAATCATGCAAAGGGAAGGTACTAGAGAATGAGATCGATCAAATTGTGTTATGTACATGTGTGAACATGGCATAATGAATCTTGCTGTTATGTATAATTATAATGGACCAATAAAAATCTCAGAATCATGCAGTTTGTAGTATTTTGAGAATGAATTCTTTCACTTAGCATAATGCACTTGACATTTATTCGTGTTGTATATCAGAATAGGATTGTTGAATAGGATTCCATTGTACAGAATTTGTCCATTTTGTTCATTCATTTCCCAGTTAAGAGATATTTGGGTTGTTCCCAGTTTTTGGTGACTAAAAACAAAACTGCTAAAAACATACAGATAGTTTTTGCATAAATCCAGATTTTCGTTTCAGTTGGGTAAATATCTAGGATATTTCTGGGTTGTATGGTAAGTATATGCTTAACTTTATAGGAAACTGCCAAACCGAGGAACAGTTTAAAAAATGTTTACTAAACTTTTAGTCTTCACAACAACTGTTCAGGGTAGGTACTCTTATCATTTCACTTTCCAGAGGAGGATACTTAGCTCTCCTGGGCTAAGCAGCTTGCCCAAGGTCATAAATCTGGTATGTGTACATCTTTTTTTTATTTTCTGTTTCCTGTGGGATTGGGAATTGAACTTAGGGCTGCCCTACCACTGAGCTACATTCCCAGCCCTTTCAATTTTCTGAAACAGGGGATCACTAAGTTGCCCAGGCTGGCCTCCAGCTTGTGATCCTGCTGCTTCAGCCTCCGGGGGCCTAGCATGTACAGGTCTGAAGAACTTGAGCTTCATGACTCTTGCTTAATGCTATTGCTTTTCTTGGACCCCCGTCTCGGCCTGTTCTCTCCTGGGTGGCTTCCTTTGCTTTTTCACAGTCCCTGCTCTTGTAGTGCAGCCTGGCTCAGGTCCGGCCTCTCCGTGGCCCCTTCTCCACCAGGCATTTTCAGCATTTTCGCTCCTGGTGATGCCATCTGGTGTTGCCCAGGCAGTTTTGTCATGGGTGCCAGCTGGGTGGGCTTCTGCCTCCGGGGCTTTCCTCTGTTTAGCTCGAGGTGACCCATGTCTGGGTGTGTGCGGAATGCCAGCTCCTGCTGCTAGCAAGCCACCCACGAGTCCCTCTTCCAGGTTGTCAGGGCTCTGATGAGATGGCAAGGCAGCTCTCCTGGTCCTCTGCTTCCACACTTGGCATTAGGACGATGAGACAGTGACACCTCGTGGTTATTAGAAACACTTTAACTTGAAGTTTGTTGTTTGTGGCTTGGAATCAAGCCACATTCCCAGTCCTTCATTCTGAGACAGGATCTCGCTAAATTGCTTAGGACCTCGAAGTTGCTGAGGCTGACTTTGAAACTCGCGGTCCTCCTGCTTCAGCCTCCCGAATTGCTGGGATTACAAGCCTGCGCCAGTGCCCAGTTTACGTGTTACAAAGTGCGGTAGCTGTTCTGATGCCCCTACCTACTAAATTCTGCAGGCACTTGTGTGTATAAAGGATACACGCTCGTGTTTAAAAATTCAAACCACAGATAAATACATACACTAAGAGTAAGGTTTCTGTTCCATATCTCTCCCTAAAATTCCACTTTTTATCATCTGGTCATTAGCACACAAATATAACATAATAACATATGTGATTCTCAATTTATCTCCTTTTGATGGTATTATTAACTACTGTGGGAAAGATAAAGAACTTAGAACATTTCTATCTTTCTGTCCCCTTTACTTCCTGGTTTTAATCTGCAATATTTCTAGGTTTTCCTAGTGGTTAGACTTATGCTTAAAAGTAATATACTTCTGGGGATTGAAATGGAGCAAATTATGTTACATGCTTTAATGAATATGTCAAAATGCACCCTGCAATTCATGTAATTAAAATGCACTAATAAAAACTTTAAAAAGTAATGTACTTAAATCTCTTTCTTGATTATTGTTGTTAAAAATCTATTGATTCTCCACTACACAAAACAAAGAAATTATTATACATAGACTTCCGTCCACTTTCTGCCTCCAGATTTCTGTTAACCATATTATCACTTTCATATTGAGTAATTAAGTGTTTTGTGCTTGGGGTTGATTTAGAAAACTGAAAACACTTAAACGGTATTTACAGCATTATGATTAAGTAAACACATTCACTGACGAACCAAGTACTGTGATTAGGCCAACAGAAAAGGAAGTAAAATGCTCTGTAATTAAACCTTGGGCACTTAAAGGAGAATGTACTATGAATGAAGGTCTTTTTTCTTCACTCCATCAATTATCCACCATTACCCTGCACTTTAGTCTGCCTGAAGTTTGAACCTTGGCTTTCTTACACTGTCTTGTTTTTCCGAGGGTCTCTAATTATCATTCCTCTTATTTTTTTTTTTTTTTTTTTGAACCACTATCCTGAGTCACCTTGGCAAACTACAGTCCACAAACCAAATTCAACTAGGTTGGAGTGATGTAGATCTGAGTCAAGGAATGTGGGCGGCCACCAGAAGATGGTAAAGGAAAGAAAGAGTCTCCCCTGGAGTGACTAGAAAGAATGCAACTCTACCAACGCCCTGCTTTTAGTGACTTGGAACCAATTTTGGACTTCTAATCTCCAGGACTACAGTATTATACATTAAGTCACTAAAGTTATCATAATTTGTTACACAACAATAGGAAATTAATATACAGGTAACTAATCTCATGGTTACTTAAATTTAGATGTAATACATTTTAAAAAATTTTTAAATTAAGTTCTTCACCCTAACTGTATTTCAAGTCCTCAGTAGCAACCTGTAAGTAGTGGTTACCACATTGAACAGCACAGATTACAGGACATATCCATCACTGCAGAAAGTTCAATTCAGCAGCATTACTGAGCTGTTACAGAAATTGCGCTGTTCCTAAGGTCTCCCTGACTTAGCCTGGTTGTCTCACCAGTGTTGTAGGTTTAGTAAAGCTAAACCAAGTAACTTCCATTTCCTTCTAAACCTATTTGTCACGAGTAGTAATTCAGAAGACTATCTTAGGCAGTAAATACAATCTTGGCTCAAAGAGTTATTTGGTGCAATTGTTTTAGCAATCAAATGACAGTCCTCAGATAAGGCAAAGGAGAGCTTGTTCAGTCTCACTGTAAGTCCTACTCTTTATTAGCATCTCCTGCATGGAAAACATGTTATAATATCATGGAGAATATTCCAGGGGGGTAATATTTAGAAGTCCATAAGGAACCTCTCCCCAAGTTGAAAATATTTTTCTTTGTTTTCTCCACTGCTGCAAAATAATTGGATTGTTTACTGTTGCTATGTTGGCAGTGTTTTTGTGTTAGAACTATAGATTGTTTTTTTTTATTTTTTTTATTTTTTTTTATTATTGTACACAAATGGGGTACATGTCGTTTCTCTATTTGTACATGGCGTAAAGGCATACCATTTGTGTAATCATAAATTTACATAGGGTAATGTTTGATTCATTCTGTTATTTTTTTCCCTTCCCCCCCAACCCTCCCACCCCTCTTTTCCCTCTATACAGTCCTTCCTTCCTCCATTCTTGCCCCCCTCCCTAAACCTAACTCTAACCCTAACACTAACTCTTCCCATCCCCCATTATGTGTCCTCATCCACTTATTAGCGATATCATTCTTCCTTTGGTTTTTTGAGATTGGCTTATCTCACATAGCATGATATTCTCCAGTTTCATCCATTTGCCTGCAAATGCCATAATTTTATCATTCTTTATGGCAGAGTAATATTCCATTGTTTATATATATATATATATAAACTGTGATATATATATATCACAGTTTCTTTATCCATTCATCAATTGAAGGACATCTAGGTTGGTTCCACAATCTGGCTATTGTGAACTGAGCAGCTATGAACATTGATGTGGCTGTATCTCTGTAATATGCTGATTTTAAATCCTTTGGGTATAGGCCAAGGAGTGGGATAGCTGGGTCAAATGGTGGTTCCATTCCAAGTTTTCTAAGGAGTCTCCATACTGCTTTCCAGAGTGGCTGCACTAATTTGCAGCCCCACCAGCAATGTATGAGTGTACCTTTCTCCCCACATCCTCGCCAACACCTGTTGTTGCTTGTATTCTTGATAATCGCCATTCTAATTGGGGTGAGATGAAATCTTAGGGTGGTTTTGATTTGCATTTCTCTTATTACTAGAGATGTTGAACATTTTTCCATATGTTTGTTGATTGCTTGTAGATCTTCTTCTGTGAAGTGTCTATTCATTTCCTTAGCCCATTTGTCGATTGGATTACTTGCATTCTTGGTGTTGAGTTTTTTGAGTTCTTTATAGATTCTGGAGATTAGTGCTCTATCTGAAGTATGATTGGCAAAGATTTTCTCCCACTCTGTAGGCTCTTTCTTCGCATTGCTGATAGTTTCCTTTGCTGAGAGAAAGCTTTTTAGTATGAATCTATCCCAGTTATTAATTCTTGCTTTTATTTCTTGTGCTATGGGAGTCCTGTTGAGGAAGTCTGGTCCTAAGCCAACATGTTGAAGCTCTGGACCTACTTTTTCTTCTATAAGATGCAAGGTCTCTGGTCTGATTCTGAGGTCCTTAATCCATTTTGAGTTTAGTTTCTTGCATGGTGAGAGATATGGGTTTAGTTTCATTCTGTTGCATATGAATTTCCAATTCTCCCAGCACCATTTTGTTGAAGAGGCTATCTTTTCTCCATTGCATATTTTTGGCCCCTTTGTCTAGTATGAGAAAATTGTATTTATTTGGGTTTGTGTCTGTGTCCTCTATTCTGTACCATTGATCTACCTGTCTATTTTGGTACCAATACCATGCCGTTTTTGTTACTATTGCTTTGTAGTAGAGTTGAAGTTCTGGTATTGCGATACCCCCTGCTTCACTCTTTCTGCCAAGGATTGCTTTAGCTATTCTGGGTTTTTTATTCTTCCAGATGAATTTCATAATTGCTTGCTCTATTTCTGTAAGGTACATCATTGGGATTTTAATTGGAATTGCATTGAATCTGTATAGCACTTTTGGTAGTATGGCCATTTTGACAATATTAATTCTTCCTATCCAAGAACATGGGAGATCTTTCCATCTTCTAAGGTTTTCTTTAATTTCTTTCTTTAGTGTTCTGTAGTTCTCATTGTAGAGGTCTTTCACCTTTTTTGTGAGATTGATTCCCAAGTATTTTATTTTTTTTGAAGCTATTGTGATGGGGTAGTTTTCCTAATTTCTCTCTCTGAAGATTCATCGCTTATGTATAGAAATGCCTTAGATTTATGTGCATTGATCTTATATCCCGCTACTTCACTAAATTCACTTATGAGATCTAACAGTTTTCTGGTGGAATTTCCAGGTTCCTCTAAGTATACAATCATATCATCAGCAAATAGGGATAGTTTGAGTTCTTCTTTTCCTATGCGTATCCCTTTAATTTCTTTGGTCTGTCTAATTGTTCTGGCTAGAGTTTCAAGGACGATATTGAATAGAAGTGGTGAAAGAGGGCATCCTTGCCTTGTTCCAGTTTTTAGAGGGAATGCTTTCAGTTTTTCACCATTTAGAATAATATTAGCCATGGGCTTAGCGTAGATGGCCTTTACAGTGTTAAGGAATGTTCCCACTATCCCTATTTTTTCTAGTGTTTTGAGCATGAAGGGGTGCTGTATTTTATCAAATGCTTTTTCTGCATCTATTGAAATAATCATGTGATTCTTGACTTTAAGTGTATTGATATGGTGAATTACATTTATTGATTTCCTGATGTTGAACCAACCTTGCATCCCTGGGATGAAACCCACTTGATCATGGTGCACTATCTTTTTAATATGTTTTTGTATGCGATTTGCTAAAATTTTGTTGAGAATTTTTGCGTCGATGTTCATTAAGGATATTGGTCTGAAATTTTCTTTCCTCGATGTGTCTCTGTCTGGTTTAGGTATCAGGGTGATATTGGCTTCATAGAATGAGTTTGGGAGGGTTCCCTCCTCTTCTATTTTCTGGAATACTTTGAGAAGTATTGGAATGAGCTCTTCTTTAAAAGTTTTGTAGAACTCGGCTGAGAACCCATCTGGTCCTGGACTTTTCTTTGTTGGAAGGCTTTTGATGACTTCTTCTATTTCATTACTTGAAATTGGTCTATTTAAATTGTGTATGTCCTCCTCGTTCAGTTTAGGCAATTCATATGTCTCTAGAAACCTGTTGATGTCTTCGAAATTTTCTATTTTGTTGGAGTATAGATTTTCAAAATAGCTTCTAATTATGTTTTGTATTTCAGTCGTGTCTGTTGTGATATTTCCTTGTTCATTCCGAATTTTAGTGATTTGGGTTTTCTCTCATCTTCTCTTTGTTAGTGTGGCTAAAGGTTTATCAATTTTGTTTATTTTTTCGAAGAACCAACTATTTATGTTGTCAATTTTTTTGAATATTTTATTTATTTATTTATTTTTTATTGTAAACAAATGGGATACATGTTGTTTTGTTGTCAATTTTTTGTATTGTTTCTTTCGTTTCAATTTCGTTGATTTCAGCTCTCAGTTTAACTATTTCCTGTGTTCTACTACTTTTGGTGTTGGTCTGTTCTTCTTTTTCTAGGGCTTTGAGCTGTAGTGTTAGGTGGTTTATTTTTTGAGTTTTACTTCTTTTATTAAATGCGCTCCATGAAATAAATCTTCCTCTAAGTACTGCTTTCATAGTGTCCCAGAGATTTTGATATGATGTTTCTTTGTTCTCGTTTACCTCTAAGAATTTTTAAATTTCCTTCCTAATATCTTCTGTTATCCATTCATCATATAATAGCATATTGTTTAATCTCCAGGTGTTGGAGTAGTTTCTGTTTTTTACTCTTTCACTAATTTGTAACTTCAATCCATTATGATCTGATAGAATACAAGGTAGTATCTCTATCTTCTTGTATTTGCTGACATTAGCTTTGTGGCATAATATATGGTCTATTTTAGAGAAGGATCCATGTGCTGCTGAGAAGAAAGTGTATTCGCTCTTGGTTGGATGGTATATTCTATAAATGTCTGTTAAGTCTAAATTATTGATTGTGTTATTGAGATCTATGGTTTCTTTGTTCAATTTTTGTTTGGAAGATCTGTCCAGTGGTGAGAGAGGTGTGTTAAAATCACCTAGTATTATTGTGTTATGGTCTATTTGGTTTCTAAAATTGAGAAGGATTTGTTTGACATACATGGATGAGCCACTGTTTGGGGCATAGATGTTTATGATTGTTATGTGTTGTTGATTTATGCTTCCCTTAAGCAGTATGAAATGTCCTTCTTTATCCCTTCTGACTAACTTTGGCTTGAAGTCCACATTATCTGAAATGAGGATGGATACTCCAGCTTTTTTGCTGAGTCCATGTGCATGGTATGTTTTTCCCCATCCTTTCACCTTTAGTCTATAGGTATCTCTTTCTATGAGATGAGTCTCTTGCAGGCAGCATATTGTTGGTTTTTTCTTTTTAATCCAATCTGCCAGTCTGTGTCTTTTGATTGATGAATTCAGGCCATTAACATTCAGGGTTATTATTGAGATATGATTTGTATTCCCGGTCATTTGGTTCATATTTAAAATTTTTGACACATCTTGGTTCCTCCTTTATTTGACAATTCCTTTAGGATAATTCCTCCCTTTGCTGATTTGCTTCTTTGTTTTTCATCTCTTCCTCATGAAATATTTTGCTGAGAATGTTCTGTAATGCTGGCTTTCTTTTTGTAAATTCTTTTAGCTTTTGTTTATCATGGAATGATTTTATTTCATCGTCAAATTTGAAGGTAAGTTTTGCTGGTTATAAGATTCTTGGTTGGCATCCGTTTTCTTTCAGAGCTTGAAAAATGTTGTTCCAGGCCCTTCTAGCTTTTAGGGTCTGGATATGAAAAATCTGCTGATATCCGTATTGGTTTTCCCCTGAATGTAATTTGGTTCTTTTCTCTCACAGCCTTTAAAATTCTGTCTTTATTTTGTATGTTAGGTATTTTCATTATAATGTGCCTTGGTGTGGGTCTATTGTAATTTTGTGTATTTGGAGTCCTATAAGCCTCTTGGACTTGATTTTCCATTTCATTCTTCAGATTTGGGAAATTTTCTGATATTATTTCATTGAATAGATTGTTCATTCCTTTGGTTTGTTTCTCTAAGCCTTCCTCAATCCCAATAATTCTCAAATTTGGCCTTTTCATGATATCCCATAGTTCTTGCAGATTCTGTTCATGATTTCTTACCATCTTCTCTGTTTGTTCAACTTTGTTTCGAGGATAAATATTTTGTCTTCAATATCTGAAGTTCTGTCTTCCAGGTGTTCTATCCTATTGGTTATGCTTTCTATGGAGTTCTTAATTTGGTTTAATGTTTCCTTCATTTCAAGGATTTCTGTTGTTTTTTTTTTTTCAATATCTCTAACTCTTTATTGAAATGATCTTTTGCTTCCTGAATTTGCTCTGTTAACTGTCGATTGGTGCGATTCTTCAATGCCTGCATTTGCTCTTTCATCTCATCATTCAATGCCTGCATTTGCTCTTTCATCTCATCGTTTTCTTCCCTAATCATTTTAATTATGTACATTCTAACCTCCCTTTCTGTCATTTCTTCTGCCATGCTGTTGTTGGATTCTATTGATGTAACATCTAGATTTGTTTGGGGCATTTTCTTCCCTTGTTTTCTCATATTGTTCAGGAATCAGTGGGTCATTAAGATATTGCAGATTTCCTCTATCGACTTATAATGTCCCTGAAGATTGCTAGTATATCCCCTCTTATCCTTCAGTAGCCTGAAGTCTTGGAGGAAGTTGATAATGCGGAGCTCCACGAAGAAGCTGCCTCTCTAGGGTGGTGACCCTCAGGTGGCGTATATTCCCTGCTAGTGGTCAGAGGTGTCACCACTTGTTGACCAATGGTCATCCAACGGGGAACTAGGCTGCAGGCTGAGGCAAGGCCTTTTGTGCCTGTGTCTCTGTTTTTACCGTCCCTGTGGGAAAACCTCTCCCGGTAGGGAAGACTCACTCGGTGGGAACGTCTCGCTGGTCAGTTCCCCTCCTAGAGGTTCCCCTCAATCTACAACTACCGCCTGGGCTGGGCTGTCTTCCTCTGCAACGTTCCCAGGGGCCAGGACCTACCTCCTGGGCCTGGGAGCCTCACCCTTCGCAGGCGAGTCTCCTTATGCTGCCTCTCCCAGATAATTTGCCCGCAGTCCTGGAAACTTCGCTCCGCCCCTAGGCGTGTCTCTGTGTGGCTCTTCCAGCAAGAAGCCACCTAGCTCCTGGGACCCTACTCTGCACCTAATCGCCTGGCTATGCGGCCCCTCCTCTGAGCCGCCACCTGGAGCCCTGTACAATAGCTCCGATACCCAGAGACCTGCCACACACCTCCTCCACTGGACAGCAGCCCGGTTTCCGACACAGTCACTAGGAGTCCAAGCAACTCACTTCGCATCTCCTCCTCCGGCCAACCTCCCGTAGCCCTAGGCAGTCACTCCAAGCCCAAGTGACCCGCCCTGTTCCTTGTCCTCCTCCTCCTCGGGGTAGCCCCCCGGGTGTTCAGGGGCGGTGGCTCCGAGACCAAGTGACCCACCACGCTCCTCCTCCAGGCAGGCCACTGGTGTTCAGGAGTGGTCGCTTTGGGTGCAATCAACTCACCACTCGCCTCCTCCTCTGGCAACCGCCTGTGGCTCTGATGCAGTCACTCCTAGACCAAGCGACCCACCGCGCTTCTCCTCTTCCTCCAGGCAACCCCCCGGGTGTTCAGAAGCGGTTGTTCTGAGTCCAAACAGCTCGCGATGGAGCTCCTCCTCTGGCAACTGCCTGTGGCTCTGATGCAGTCACTCCTAGACCAAGCGACCCGCCGCGCTTCTCCTCTTCCTCCGGGCAACCCCCCGGTGTTCAGAAGCGATTACTCTGAGTCTAAACAGCTCACCACGCAGCTCCTCCTCAGACAGCCGCCTGGAGCCCCAGTGGTTGCTCCGAGTCCAAGCGCTGTGCCGAGCCGCCTCCTCTATGATGATCCCAGTTGTCCATGTTTACCACTCTAGTGGGGGGAGGGGCATCTCGCCGAGCAACTTCACTTCACAAATTCCCTGCGTTCTGGGGCTACCGCCCCATCCGGGACGCCTCCCCAACGGGAGAGACTCACCCGGCGGCTTTGAGTTGGTCCCAAGTCTCTCACTATCTCCTCTTTTGAATCCTGTGTCCTGGAGCAACGTGAAATGCAGCCGCCCTCTAGGCCGCCATCTTGAAACTCCCTCCTCTTATTATTAAAGTCTTCATTAATATTCATAGATCTTCGTCTCATCATTTAGAATTGATCGACAACAACTTCGGATCTTTATTTTGATGCTTGTTTGTATAGTTTCTGTAGTGGAAGTGGTTTGCCTTCTGAACACCACCTTTACAGGATCCTCTGACTTTCTGTGGACTCCTTGCTCTTGAGGCTGCTGTGTGACTGTCACCTTGGAATGTTTTTCACTGCACACCTGTGTCCCACAATTTTGTGGGTCTTGTGTCTATTCCTCTTAGGAATTTTATTTTATTTTATTTTGTTAAAGTTTAGATTTGCTCAAATGCATGCTCTGTCTGTAAAATAATGTGGTTAAGAGCCGGCCTCTTGAGTTTGAAACCATTTAATAATCCTTGATCTTTGACAAAAGTGTGATCTTAGCACCACGGCATCTTCATCTGAAACATGGGCATAATGTATCTCCCTCAGGGATAATTTCAGGGATCTGTTGAGATAACGCACACAGTATTGTAGGACAGAGACCAGTAAATGATACAATAATATTTTGGTGGCTTTGGAGAGGAGTCAATTGGAGTCCTCCTTTGACCCTTTGAACTGACAGCCAAAGCATGTTCCCAAAGTGGTCACAAAGGCTCACTCTGCACTATGCCTCCCTTGATGATGTCTTTATGCCAGTGACTGACAGACACATCCCCAGGCCTTTCTCCTGAACCAAGACTTAGGTTGTGGATTGTCTGCTTAATTGCTCTGCCTGTAGGTTCACTGTGCATCTCAAATGGAACTTGTTGAAAATAAACTTCTGATCTTCTCCCCCAAACTTGTTCCACTCAGGCTGTTTAACATGTTAGGATGGAATTGCCATCCTTCTAGAGAACCAGGTCAAATATTTTGCAATTCTCCTGCCTCAGCCTCTCGAATCGCTGGGATTACAGGCATGCGCCACCATGCCCAGCTTCAAATATTTTGGAGTGTTAATTCTTTTCTTTCTCATGTACTCATCATCAAATTCACCAGGAAATTCTGGGGTACTCTATCATCAAAATATGGCCAATATTCCACCATTGTCATCTTCATCTTGTCTCAACCATCATTATCTCGGTTGGCTCTCGTGATGGTTTTCTCATTGGTCTGTCTGCTTCCACTCTGTTGCTCTCTGCTGTCTGTCCTCAAACTCATCAGGTATGATCCTGTCTTATGGCTTGAGGTTCCCTGGGCACTCCTGCTGAGGCCCTTGGCCGTCTGACGGGCTATGGGACCTTCACACTTTACCTTGCCTGACTTCTCAATGAGCACTTCCCTGACTACCTCATTTTTAATAGCAGGTTTCCCTGGGCACTCATGATCTTCCTATTCTGCTCTCTTTCTTCTTTCTCAAGGCACATACTACCTTCTACATTACAGCATAATGTTCTCATCACATTTATTGTTTTACGTCTGTTTCTCCTGCTGTAAGGCTGTTGGATTCTTGAGGACAGAATTTTTAAAACCTTTTTTGTTCACCAATCTATTCAGACTGCTTGGTACAGTGCCTGGCTCAGTTGTATACATTGAAATCATATCCAGAGAACAGAGTAGTGGATGGCTGTGAGGAGAGTGGAGGTTCTCCTGCATTGGATTGCTCCCCTGGTCCAGTTGTTTGAAGAGGACTTTTTTTTTTTTAAATTTATTTTTATTGTAAACAAATGGGATACATGTTGTTTCTGTTTGTACATGGAGTAACAGCATACCATTTGTGTAATCATAAATTTACATAGGGTAATGATGTTTGATTCATTCTGTTATTTTTTTCCTTACCCCCACCCCTCCCACCCCTCTTTTCCCTCTATACAGTCCTTCCTTCCTCCATTCTTGCCCCCATCCCACCCCCCATTATGCATCATCATCTGCTTATCAGCGAGATCATTCATCCTTTGGTTTTTTGAGATTGGCTTATCTCACTTAGCATGATATTCTCCAATTTCATCCATCTGCCTGCAAATGCCATAATTTTATTATTCTTTATAGCTGAGTAATATTCCATTGTGTATATATATATATATATATATATATATATATATATATATACCACAGTTTCTTTATCCATTTATCAATTGAAGGACATCTAGGTTAGTTCCACAGTCTGACCATTGTGAATTGAGCAGCAATGAACATTGATGTGGCTGTATCTCTGTAGTATGCTGATTTTAAGTCCTTTGGGTATAGGCCAAGGAGTGGGATAGCTGGGTCAAATGGTGGTTCCATTCCAAGTTTTCTAAGGAATCTCCACACTGCTTTCCAGAGTGGCTGCACTAATTTGCAGCCCCACCAGCAATGTATGAGTGTACCTTTTTCCCCACATCCTTGTCAACACCTATTGTTGCTTGTTTCTTGATAATTGCCATTCTAATTGAGGTGAGATGGAATCTTAGGGTAGTTTTGATTTGCATTTCTCTTATTACTAAAGATGGTGAACATTTTTTCATATATCTGTTGATTGCTTGTAGATCTTCAGAAGAAGCATCTGTTCATTTCCTTAGTCCATTTGTTGATTGGATTATTTGTATTCTTGGTGTAGAGTTTTTTCAGTTCTTTATATATTCTGGAGATTAGTGTTCTATCTGAGGTATGAGTGGCAAATATATTCTCCCACTCTGTAGGCTCTCTCTTCACATTGCTGATAGTTTCCTTTGCTGAGAGAAAGCTATTTAGTTTGAATCTATCCCAGTTATTAATTCTTGCTTTTATTTCTTGTGCTATGGGAGTCCTGTTGAGGAAGTCTGATCCTAAGGCGACATGTTGAAGATTTGGACCTACTTTTTCTTCTATAAGATAAAGGGTCTCTGGTCTGATTTCAAGGTCCTTGATCCAGTGTAAGTTGATTTTTGTGCAGGGTGAGAGACAGGGGTTTAGCTTCATTCTGCTGCATATGGATTTCCAGTTTTCCCAGCACCATTTGTTGAAGAGGCTATCTTTTCTCCATTGCATATCTTTGGCCCCTTTGTCTAGTATGAGAAAATTGTATTTATTTGGGTTTGTGTCCGTGTCCTCTATTCTGTACCATTGATCTACCTGTCTATTTTGGTACCAATACCATGCCGTTTTTGTTACTATTGCTTTGTAGTAGAGTTGAAGATCTGGTATTGCGATACCCCCTGCTTCACTATTTCTGCCAAGGATTGCTTTAGCTATTCTAGGTTTTTTATTCTTCCAGATGAATTTCATAATTGCTTGCTCTATTTCTGTAAGGTACATCATTGGGATTTTAATTGGAATTGCATTGAATCTGTATAGCACTTTTGGTAGTATGGTCATTTTGACAATATTAATTCTTCCTATCCAAGAACATGGGAGATCTTTCCATCTTCTAAGATTTTCTTTAATTTCTTTCTTTAGTGTTCTGTAGTTCTCATTGTAGAGGTCTTTCACCTCTTTTGTGAGACTGATTCCCAAGTATTTTATTTTTTTCGAAGCTATTGTGATGGGGTAGTTTTCCTAATTTCTCTTTCTGAAGATTCATCACTTATGTATAAAAATGCATTGGATTTATGAGCATTGATCTTGTAACCTGCTACTTTACTGAATTCACTTATGAGTTCTAAAAGTTTTCTGGTGGAATTTCCAGGTTCCTCTAAATATATAATCATGTCATCAGCGAACAGGGATAGTTTGAGTTCTTCTTTTCCTATTCGTATCCCTTTAATTTCTTTGGTTTGTCTAATTGCTCTGGCTAGAGTCTCAAGGACGATGTTGAATAGAAGTGGTGAAAGAGGGCATCCCTGTCTTGTTCCAGTTTTTAGGGGGAATGCTTTCAGTTTTTCACCATTTAGAATGATATTGGCCATGGGCTTAGCGTAGATGGCCTTTACAGTGTTAAGGAATGTTCCCACTACCCCAATTTTTTCTTGTGTTTTGAGCATGAAGGGATGCTGTATTTTATTGAATGCTTTTTCTGCATCTATTGAAATAATCATGTGATTCTTAGCTTTAGTCTGTTGATATGGTGAATGACATGTATTGATTTCCTGATGTTGAACCAACCTTGCATCCCTGGGATAAAACCCTCTTGATCGTGGTGCACTATCTTTTTAATATATATTTGTATGCGATCTGCTAAAATTTTGTTGAGAATTTTTGCGTCGATGTTCATTAAGGATATTGGTCTGAAATTTTCTTTCCTCGATGTGTCTCTGTCTGGTTTAGGTATCAGGGTGATATTGGCTTCATAGAACGAGTTTGGGAGGGTTCCCTCCTCTTCTATTTCATGGAATACTTTGAGAAGTATTGGAATGAGCTCTTCTTTAAAGGTTTTGTAGAACTCGGCTGAGAACCTATCTGGTCCCGGACTTTTCTTTGTTGGTAGGCTTTTGATGACCTCTTCTATTTCATTGCTTGAAACTGATTTATTTAAGTCGTGTATGTCCTCCTCGTTCAGTTTAGGTAATTCATATGTCTCTAGAAACTTGTTGATGTCTTCGAGGTTTTCTGTTTTGTTGGAGTATAGATTTTCAAAATAGCTTCTAAATATGTTTTGTATTTCACTCGTGTCTGTTGCGATATTTCCTTTTTCATTCCCAATTTTAGTAATTTGAGTTTTCTCCCTCTTTCTCTTTGTTAGTGTGGCTCATGGTTTATCAATTTTGTTTATTTTTTCAAAGAACCAACTATTTATTTTGTTAATTTTTCCGATTGTTTCTTTTGTTTCAATTGCGTTGATTTCGGCTCTGATTTTAACTATTTCCTGTCTTCTACTACTTTTGGTGTTGGTCTGCTCTTCTTTTTCTAGGGCTTTGAGCTGTAGTGTTAAGTCATTTATTTGTTGATTTCTACTTCTTTTGTTGAATGCGCCCCTTGAAATAAATCTCCCTCTAAGTACTGCTTTCATAGTGTCCCAGAGATTTTGATATGATGTGTCTTTGTTCTCGTTTACTTCTAAGAATTTTTTTATTTCCCTCCTGATGTCTACTGTTATCCATTCATCATATAACAGTGTATTATTTAATCTCCAGGTATTGGAGAAGTTTCTGTTTTTTATTCTGTCATTTATTTCTAATTTCAATCCATTATGATCTGAATAGAGTACAAGGTAGTATCTCTATCTTCTTGTATTTGCCAACAGTAGATTTGTGGCATAAAATATGGTCTATTTTAGAGAAGGATCCATGTGCTGCTGAGAAGAAAGTGTATTTGTTCTTTGTTGGATGGTATATTCTATATATGTCCATTAAGTCTAAATTGTTGATTGTGTTATTGAGATCTATGGTTTCTTTGTTCAATTTTTGTTTGGAAGATCTAACCAGTGGTGAGAGAGGTGTGTTAAAATTGCCTAGTATTATTGTGTTGTGGTCTATTTGATTTCTGGAATTGAGAAGGATTTGTTTGATGTATGTGGATGAGCCAAAGTTCGGGGCATAGATGTTTATGATTGTTATGTGTTGCTGATTTATGCTTCCCTTAATCAGCATGTAATGTCCTTCTTTATCCCTTCTGACTAGTTTTGGCTTAAAGTCCACATTATCTGAAATGAGGATGGATACTCCAGCTTTTTTGCTGTGTCCGTGTGCATGGTATGTTTTTCCCCATCCTTTCACCTTTAGTGTATGGGTATCTCTTTCTATGAGATGAGTGTCTTGCAGGCAGCATATTGTTGGATTTTTCTTTTTAATCCAATCTGCCAGTCTATGTTTTTTTTTTTTTTTGTTCTGGGTTTTCTTTTTTTTTTTTTCTTTTCTTTTTTTTTTTACTGTAAACAAATGGGATACATGTTATTTCTCTGTTTGTACATGGCGTAAAGGCATACCATTTGTGTAATCATAAATTTACATAGGGTAATGTTGTTTGATTCATTCTGTTGTTTTTTCCTTTCCCCCTCACCCCTCCCACCCCTCTTTTCTCTCTATACAGTCCTTCCTTCCTCCACTCTTGCCCCTCTCCCTAACCCTAACTCTAACCCTAACACTATCCCTTCCCACCCCCCATTATGTGTCATCATCCACTTATTAGCGATATCATTCTTCCTTTGATTTTTTGAGATTGGCATGATATTCACCAATTTCATCCATTTGCCTGCAAATGCCATAATTTTATCATTCTTTATTATCGCGCTCCCTCTGCCCGCAGAGAGAGACACGACAAACGTCTGAAGCTTTGGAAGTTTATTATGTACAGTCCCTCTCCTACACTTCCCTTACTCCTAGCTTCCGCGCACTCTCAGCTTCCAGCTCAGCTTCAGCCTCCGTCTCCGCCGCTTCTTCTGCTTCTGCCTCTCTACTCTCCCACCCACCAGGCTTATATACACTTCAACCAATCAGGGGAGAGTACACGAGGTAAACGCGGACAGCTGCAAGCATAGGATAGGTACACGAGGGGGGCATGCTCTAGTCACATCGTTAACTAGCCAATCATTGGAATTCGCTGGTTGTTTACTGTATAGTTGGCCGCTTTTGGCTCAGCGTCAGGCGCCATCTTGACCATGCCCAAGGCTGGGGGTCCTGGAAACCCCGACACTTTATGGCTGAGTAATATTCCATTGTATATATATATTCCACAGTTTCTTTATCCATTCGTCAATTGAAGGACATCTTGGTTGGTTCCACAATCTGGCTATTGTGAACTGAGCAGCTATGAACATTGATGTGACTGTATCTCTGTAATATGCTGATTTTGTCCTTTGGGTATAGGCCAAGGAGTGGGATAGCTGGGTCAAATGATGGTTCCAATCCAAGTTTTCTAAGGAATCTCCACACTGCTTTCCAGAGTGGCTGCACTAATCTGGAGCCCCACCAGCAATGTATGAGTGTACCTTTCTCCCCACATCCTCACCAACACCTGTTGTTGTTTGTATTCTTGATAATCGCCATTTAATTGGGGTGAGATGGAATCTTAGGGTGGTTTTAATTTGCATTTCTCTTATTACTAGAGATGTTGAATATTTTTCCATATGTTTGTTGTTTGCTTGTAGATCTTCTGTGATGTGTCTATTCATTTCCTTAGACCATTTGTCGATTGGATTATTTGCATTCTTGTGTAGAGTTTTTTGAGTTCTTTATAGATTCTGGAGATTAGTGCTCTATCTGAAGTATGATTGGCAAGGATTTTCTCCCACTCTGTAGGCTCTTTCTTCGCATTGCTGATAGTTTCCTTTGCTGAGAGAAAACTTTTTAGTTTGAATCTATCCCAGTTATTAATTCTTGCTTTTATTTCTTGTGCTATGGGAGTCCTGTTGAGGAAGTCTGGTCCTAAGCCGACATGTTGAAGCTCTGGACCTACTTTTTCTTCTATAAGATGCAAGGTCTCTGGTCTGATTCTGAGGTCCTTAATCCATTTTGAGTTTAGTTTCTTGCATGGTGAGAGATATGGGTTTAGTTTCATTCTGTTGCATATGGATTTCCAATTCTCCCAGCACCATTTGTTGAAGAGGCTATCTTTTCTCCATTGCATATTTTTGGCCCCTGTGTCTAGTATGAGAAAATTGTATTTATTTGGGTTTGTGTCCGTGTCCTCTATTCTGTACCATTGATCTACCTGTCTATTTTGGTACCAATACCATGCCGTTTTTGTTACTATTGCTTTGTAGTAGAGTTGAAGATCTGGTATTGCGATACCCCCTGCTTCACTATTTCTGCCAAGGATTGCTTTAGCTATTCTGGGTTTTTTGTTCTTCCAGATGAATTTCATAATTGCTTGCTCTATTTCTGTAAGGTACATCATTGGGATTTTAATTGGAATTGCATTGAATCTGTATAGCACTTTTGGTAGTATGGTCATTTTGACAATATTAATTCTTCCTATCCAAGAACATGGGAGATCTTTCCATCTTCTAAGATTTTCTTTAATTTCTTTCTTTAGTGTTCTGTAGTTCTCATTGTAGAGGTCTTTCACCTCTTTTGTGAGATTGATTCCCAAGTATTTTATTTTTTTCGAAGCTATTGTGATGGGGTAGTTTTCCTAATTTCTCTTTCTGAAGATTCATCGCCTATATATAAAAATGCCTTAGATTTATGTGCATTGATCTTATATCCCGCTACTTTACTGAATTCACTTATGAGTTCTAAAAGTTTTCTGGTGGAATTTCCTGGTTCCTCTAAATATATAATCATGTCATCAGCGAACAGGGATAGTTTGAGTTCTTTTTTTCCTATTCGTATCCCTTTAATTTCTTTAGTCTGTCTAATTGCTCTGGCTAGAGTTTCAAGGAGGATATTGAAAAGAAGTGGTGAAAGAGGGCATCCCTGCCTTTTTCCAGTTTTTAGGGGGAATGCTTTCAGTTTTTCACCATTTAGAATGATATTAGCCATGGACTTAGCATAGATGGCCTTTACAATGTTAAGGAATGTTCCCACTCTCCCTATTTTTTCTATTGTTTTGAACATGAAGGGGTGCTGTATTTTATCAAATGCTTTTTCTGCATCTATTGAAATAATCATGTGATTCTTGACTTTAAGTGTATTGATATGGTGAATTATATTTATTGATTTCCTGATGTTGAACCAACCTTGCATCCCTGGGATGAAACCCACTTGATCATGGTGCACTATCTTTTTAATATGTTTTTGTATGCGATTTGCTAAAATTTTGTTGAGAATTTTTGCTTTGATGTTCATTAAGAATATTGGTCTGAAATTTTCTTTCCTCGATGTGTCTCTGTCTGGTTTAGGTATCAGGGTGATATTGGCTTCATAGAATGAGTTTGGGAGGGTTCCCTCCTCTTCTATTTTATGTAATACTTTGAGAAGTATTGGAATGAGCTCTTCTTAAAGATTTTGTAGAACTTGGTTGAGAACCCATCTGGTCCTGGACTTTTCTTTGTTGGTAGGCTTTTGATGACTTCTTCTATTTCATTACTTGAAATTGGTCTATTTAAATTGTGTATGTCCTCCTCGTTCAGTTTAGGCAATTCATATGTCTCTAGAAAACTGTTGATGTCCTCAAAATTTTCCATTTTGTTGGAGTATAGATTTTCAAAATAGTTTCTAATTATGTTTTGTATTTCAGTCGTGTCTGTTGTGATATTTCCTTGTTCATTCCGAATTTTAGTGATTTGGGTTTTCTCTCGTCCTCTCTTTGTTTGTGTGGCTAAAGGTTTATCAATTTTGTTTATTTTTTTGAAGAACTAACTATTTATTTTGTCAATTTTTTGTATTGTTTCTTTTGTTTCAATTTAGTTGATTTCAGCTCTGAGTTTAACTATTTCCTGTCTTCTACTACTTTTGGTGTTGGTCTCTTCTTCTTTTTCTAGGGCTTTGAGCTGTAGTGTTAGGTCGTTTATTTGTTGAGTTTTACTTCTTTTTTTAAATGCGCTCCATGAAATAAATTTTCCTCTAAGTACTGCTTTCATAGTGTCCCAGAGATTTTGATATGATGCTTCTTTGTTCTCATTTACCTCTATGAATTTTTTAATTTCCTTCCTAATATCTTCTGTTATCCATTCATCATATAATAGCATATTGTTTAATCTCCAGGTGTTGGAGTAGTTCTGTTTTTTACTCTTTCATTTATTTCTAACTTCAATCCATTATGATCTGATAGAATATGATAGAATACAAGGTAGTGTTCTATCTTCTTGTATTTGCTGACATTAGCTTTGTGGCATAATATATGGTCTATTTTAGAGAAGGATCCATGTGCTGCTGAGAAGAAAGTGTATTCGCTCTTGGTTGGATGGTATATTCTATAAATGTCTGTTAAGTCTAAATTATTGATTGTGTTATTGAGATCTATGTTTTCGTTGTTCAATTTTTGCTTGGAAGATCTGTCCAGTGGTGAGAGAGGTGTGTTAAAATCACCTAGTATTACTGTGTTATGCTCTATTTGGTTTCTGAAATTGAGAAGGATTTGTTTGACATACATGAATGAGCCACTGTTTGGGCATAGATGTTTATGATTGTTATGTGTTGCTGCTTTATGCTTCCCTTAAGCAGTATGTAATGTCCTTCTTTATCCCTTCTGACTAGTTTTGGCTTGAAGTCCACATTATCTGAAATGAGGATGGATACTCCAGCTTTTTTGCTGTGTCCATGTGCATGGTATGTTTTTCCCCACCCTTTCACCTTTAGTCTATGGGTATCTCTTTCTATGAGGTGAGTCTCTTGCAGGCAGCATATTGTTGGATTTTTCTTTTTAATCCAATCTGCCAGTCTATGTCTTTGATTGATGAGTTCAGGCCATTAACATTCAGGTTTATTATTGTGATATGATTTGTATTCCCAGTCATTTGAATCATTTTTGTTTTTTGACATGATTTGGTTTCTCCTTTATTTGGCTATTCCTTTAGGCTAGTTCCTCCCGTTGCTGATTTGCATTGTTGTTTTTCATCTATTCCTCATGGAATATTTTGCTGAGAATGTTCTGTAATGCTGGCTTTCTTTTTGTAAATTCTTTTAGCTTTTGTTTATCATGGAAGAATCTTATTTCATCGTCAAATCTGAAAGTAAGTTTTGCTGGGTATAAGATTCTTGGTTGGCGTCCGTTTTCTTTCAGGGCTTTGTAAATGTTGTTCTAGGCCCTTCCAGATTTTAGGGTCTGGATTGGAAAATCTGCTGATAATTCTTATTGGTTTCCCCCTGAATGTAATTTGATTCTTTTCTCTTGCGGCCTTTAAAATTCTGTCTTTATTTTGTATGTTAGGTATTTTCATTATAATGTGCCTTGGTGTGGGTCTGTTGTAATTTTGTATATTTGGAGTCCTATAAGCCTCTTGTACTTGGTTTTCCATTTCATTCTTCAGATTTGGGAAATTTTCTGATATTATTTCATTGAATAGATTGTTCATTCCTTTGGTTTGTTTCTCTAAGCCTTCCTCAATCCCAATAATTCTTAAATTTGGCCTTTTCATGATATCCCATAATTCTTGTAGATTCTGTTCATGATTTCTTACCATCTTCTCTGTTTGACCAACTTTGTTTTCAAGATTAAATCATTTTTCTTCAATGTCTGAGGTTCTGTCTTCCAGGTGTTCTATCCTATTGGTTATGCTTTCTATGGAGTTTTTAACTTGGTTTATTGTTTCCTTCATTTCAAGGATTTTTGGGTTTTTTTTTTTTTCAGTATCTCTAACTCTTTATTGAAATGATCTCTTGCTTCCCGTATTTGCTCTTTTAACTGTTGATTGGTGCGATCATTTAATGCCTGCATTTGCTCTTTCATCTCCTCCTTCAATGCCTGCATTTGCTCTTTCATCTCCTTGTTTGCCTCCCTGATTGTTTTAATTATGTACATTCTGAACTCCTTTTCTGACATTTCTTCTGCTGTGCTGTCATTGGGTTTTATTGATATAGTATCTAGGTTTGTTTGGGACATTTTCTTCCCTTGTTTTCTCATATTGATCAGATGTCAGTGGGACTCTGAGATATTGTAGATTTCCTCTATTGGCTTATAGTGTCCCTGTAGATTTCCAGTGTATCACCTCCCAGCCTTCAGTAGCCTGAAGTCTTGGAGGAACTTGATAATTCAGTGCTTCTGAAGAAAGTTGCCCCTAACCCGCTACTGGTTCCAGGTCTTGGAGCTGGCTCTGTGTGGAAAGGCTCCCGCTGGCGGCCTGCTCCGAGAAGCTGGCCATGGAAGGAGCCTGCCACCGGAGGGAGCAGGGCTACCTGGGGAAGACTCTAGCTGCCTTGCCCTGCTCTGATAAGCCGCCCCTATCCATGCCTGCCGCCCAGGCTGAGTTTCACCCGGTGGGGGAGACTCACCCCATGGCTCTATTTTAGTCCGAGTCTCTCAATGCCTCCCTTTTTTGAGTCCTGGATTCTGGAGCGACTGGAGATGCAGTCACCCTCTAGTCCGCCATCTTGGATCACCCCATGGAAAGAGTCTGCGGCCGGAGCAGGCAGGGCCACCTGGAGAAGTCTCTGGTGCCCTGCCCTGATCCCAGAGGCTGCCTGAGGGTCGGAGCTCTCCGCTGGCTCGGGGACTTGTGGCTGACTCTGTGTAGAAAGGCTCTCACTGGGCGATCTGCTCCAAGAAGCTAGCCTTGAAAGGCGCCTCCTGCCGGAGGGGGCCGGGCTGCTTGGGGAAGTCCCTGGCTGCCCTGTCCTGGTCCCTGAAGCTACTTGCGTGCTGGAGCTCGCCACACTGGCTCCGGGACTTGGAGCTGGTTCTGTTCAGAAAGGCTCTCACTAGGGTGCCTGCTCCGAGGAGCTGGAGAAGCTGGCCATGTGGGAGGGGCCCACTGCCGGAGTGCGCAGGGCTGCCTGGGGAAGACTCTAGCTGCCCTGCCCTACTCTGATAAGCCACCTCTATCTGGGCCTGCCACCCAGGATGAGCTTTACCTGGTGGGGGAGACTCACCCGTGGCTCTATTTTAGTCCGAGTCTGTCAATGCCTCCCCTTCTTGAATCCTGGGTTCTGGAGTGACTGGAGATGCAGTCACCCTCTAGTCCGCCATCTTGGATTGCCCCCCCCAATAATTCTTAAATTTGGTCTTTTCATGATGTCCCATAGTTCTTGGAGATTCTGTTCATGATTTCTTACCATCTTCTCTGTTTGGGCAACTTTATTTTCAAGATTAAATATTTTGTCTTCATTGTCTGACATTCTGTCTTCCAAGTGGTCTAGTCTGTTGGTGATGCTTTCCATTGAGTTTTTTATTTGGTTTATTGTTTCCTTCATTTCAAGAATTTCCATTTTTCTTTTCTTTTTTTTTTTCTTTTTTTTTAGAATCTCTATCTCTTTGTTGAAATGATCTTTTGCTTCCTGCAGGTGCTCTTTCAGCGTATTGGTATTATCATTCATTGCCTGCATTTGCTCTCTTATCTCATCCTTTGCTTCATGAATCATCTTAATCATGTATAATCTGAAGTCCTTTTCTGACATTTCTTCTAACATACTGTCATTGGATTCTATTACTATAGATTTGTTTGGATCATTTTCTTTCCTTCTTTTTTCATGTTCATGTATCTTCCCCTCTAGCAGTGCAGATCTGGGGTATTGCAGATTTCCCCTTATAGGCTTATAGTGACCCTATAGGTTTCCAAAACCCTGTCTTTAAAGGGAGATCACTATTAGCAGTGCCAAATTCAGACACTATGCTATCCTAGACCAAATAGCCCCTATGAGGACAATAACAAAATTGTCATAATAAACAGAATGAGTTCAAATATTATCTTCAGTAAAACAAACATTTGCAATAAGTTCTGCAGTTTCAAATGGAGGACTGAAGAGGACTTTTGACTAACAAGCCCGGGGAGCAGAATCTTCTTAAGGGAGGTAGATTTCAGGGTGGAAAGAGGGTAACAGGATACATGGAGACTTCCCACTCCAGCATGCACTAAACCACCTGTGTCAAGGGTTTTTTTCAACTTTCTCTTCCTATGACTTCAGGCCTTTTGGGGTGTTCCAGAGCTGGGGATTCCAGCATAGGCTGAGTGATGTCTCAACAGAGATGCTGTGGAGGGACTCAAGCAGGAAAAAGACATAAAGAGTAGACAGCCCTCAAGGCTCCTCTAAACATGAGCCATGAGAATTAAATAACTGGCCTCTCCCTGAGCATTCTGACTCCTAAGACCCAAGTCTCAGTCCTGGAATCCCAGACCCTGTTGGTGGGATGTAACTGATCTTCTTTCAGCACCTCCCTCCATCTAACTAGTTTATCCTGTTTTGGGTAAGGCAAGGTAACAGTTACCTTGACTGACAGAGGGCACCCTGGGCAGATGGAAAGAGTGAGGGGCACCTGCTCTCAGCCTTATTCTTTCATTTCTCCTAGCTCTCCCCCTCACTCTTCAACAGCTGTAAAACCAACCATGTACAGAACTTTCTATTAGGTTTGCACTGTGGTTCTGGAGAGGGAGGATGTGGTGTTCGGGGGTGTGGAGAAAGCACCTAAGGTGTGAATGAGAGCAATGAGGGAGCCATGGGAAGGGAGGGCGGGGGCTGGGTGTGGAGGAGACAGCCGGAGACGCCCAGGAGCCTGAGCACTCTCATTGGATCTCTTTTCATCCCTGCCCTCAATCTCTTGAGTTACCTGGTGCCAGGTAACCTAGCTGTAGGACATGCCAGGGCCCCCACCCATGGAACTTGTATTTATCTAAATGTTCTCATGAGCAAACAACATGTTCTTTTGTCAACAAAACACGTGGAAGAGTGCTCTAGGAAGTGACCCCTCTGCCTTTATTTCAGTGGACAATGGTCCAATAACACCCGAATCACAAAAGTGAAACTGAGTGCACTCCCACACTCCTGCTTCATTATCACAGGCCCCTCGTGTTAAGAAGGATGCCGGATTGCTTTCTCTCATTTCCTTCTGAAGCATCTTTTTGTTTTGGGAATTCAGCAGCTGCTTCACTGTAATGATGGGGGAGGGACCAATAAAATCAAATAGAAACCAACGTGAACTTTGTAATGAACACGGGTACCTCCCCACCTGCTTCTGTGAACATCTGCAGGTGTTTACACAAACCTTGTCTCCTTCCATATGCCAGTCCGTCAAGCAGCTGTTATTATTTTCTATATATTACAGATGAAATAATCAGAGATCAGAGAGGTTAAATAGTGAGTAATACCAAAGCCAGAGCTGTTGACCCCAAGTCTCACGTTGTTGTACTTCTTCACAAATGCTTCTGCCCAAATGGGACCCATGAAACCATCAAGGACATTTGGTAAAGTAACTAAGAGCAGGGACGTTGGTGCTGGACAGTCTTAGCTCCAACTTATTCATATGTGACCTTGGTTTAAATTAATTTCCTAACACCTGAGTTTCCTCATCTGTAAAACAGGGACATTAGTGGATTATTGCACAGGTTTGTTGTGGTAAACATTAATTATGATTTATGCAGAAAACTTAGCATGATGTCTGATGTTAATTTTTTAATACATAGTAGCTATTTTTAAGAGTTAGGTCTCTCTTGTTGCAGTGATCAGAAGATAGAGGAGGGCAAGACTATAAGGTTGGCTAGCTGGAGTAAAATTAAACTAGGAGACATTGTGTTAGAGGTGAAAGAGAATGATGACTACCAGGAGGGACAAAAGGCAAAACAGGCAGAAAGCGGGCCTAACTTTGGAGTGGTTTTTAACCACAAAAGTGAGGGAAACTCAGTCCCTTACCTTTTTAATGAGCCCCTTCTTCCTATCAGAGTTCTGACCTAAATGAGAACCAAGTCAAGGAATATAGTAGGGTCACTAGAACACCTTCATGACCAGGATGGTGAATTGCATGTGTCAACTTGATTAGGCCATGGGGTGTCTGTCACTGGGTCAAACATTCTAGGTATTTCTGTGAAGATAAATCTGGATGAAATTAACATTTGGATCAATAGATCAAATCAAGTGATTGCCCTATATAATGTGAGTGGGCCTCATGAAACCTGTTGAAAGCCTCAGTAGAACAAAAGACCTGACCTCCCTCAAGTAAGGGGGCTCCTCCTGCCTGAGTGCAGGCCTTCCTGCCTTCAGACTTAAAACTCAAAAATGGCTCTTCTGGGTTCTCTAGATTGCTGGCATTTGAACTGGAATTACAAAATTGGCTGCTGTGGGTCTCCAGTTTTCTGACTGTGGATCTTGGGACTTGTCAACCTCCAGTACATAAGACCTAATTACTTCCAATAAATACACTCTTTCTCTGGTCTGTTTCTCTAGAGAACCCTGATGAATGAGATGGTTAATAAAGCTGAGCTCTAAGAGCCACATGGGTCAGCTAAGTGCCTACTCTCCAGGATAAAACTTGAGATATCTCACTTCAGGAAGTTTCCACCTGAGTGGAAGTTCCACCTGAAGGAAGTTTCCACCTGAGGAAAGTTTCCACCTGAAGGAAGGTCTCACCTGAGGGAAGGTCCCACCTGAGTAAAGGTTCTATGTTAGGGAAATGGGGAAGACTAAGAGCATTTTAAAGGAAAAATTCTACAGTCCCTAGTTTTTGGTTCTTTCAACCCATTGGTATATATTATCCAGTAAGCCTGTGGTTGACCAGGACTGTGGTAGGCAGGAGGACTATGCGTTCTGCTTCTCCATCATGGAGAGTCTTCTGAGATCACTGCTAGGCAGTGGAGAGTTTGAGAACTCTGAAATGGGTTAAAACAGAGAACCAATTACAGGCCACCCAGGTCACACTATACTCAAGGCTGAGAGTTTACTCTTTGTTGTATTATCCATTCCCAAATATTTCACCAATATTTCCTAACAGTCTATTAGAGATTCTGCAATGAGATCCAATGACATCATTAAGTATTCCAATCATAACGTGACAATACAAAGGTACTCTGATGTTGAAACAAACTTCATTCCATTATGCAATTCCCCAGGGAAATTTTACAGATTAAATTCCCAAGGACATTAAAGTAAAGTATCTTATGTTAAAAAAAAAAAAAAAAGAAAGAAACAAACTCCAGTAATTGTCCTCGATGTCTCATTTGGTTCTGTCTCAGTCAGGGAGTCCCTAACTGCCTAGGCCAGGAGAAGTTTCTTTCCACACTCTCAGTGGAGAGGAAAGGGTGAGGTTCCATCAGCACCTCCGGGACTCTTAATTCAAAGTCAAGTGTCTGATATTCTCCATTCTTCTACATCTAATATTTAATTTTAGAAAATTCTAAATCTTCCCAAAATTGAAAGAATAGCTGCCACTATACCCTCCTTTATATTCAGCAATTATTGTCATCTTTTAAGGTCACATTTACTTTTTCTTACTTTCTCTCTCACCCCCTACATACACACACACACACACACACACACACACACACACACACTCACATGCATGCACATAATTATAAATTTTTTACTGAACTACTTGAAAGTATTTAAAATATTATCAAAAGTATTTTGATAATATGGGATTATTGAATTCAATAATTATTATTCAATAATTACTCAATAATTTCTGTGCATTTTGCTCTTCTGAAGTCTCCTTTATTTCTCAAGGTTTGAAGTCTTGCAGGCACATATCTATAGAGGTTGGTCCTTTCAACATTTTGGAGTGGGGGTTCTGAGAATATAACCCAGGGCCTCACCTATGCTAGGCAAGCACTTTACCACTGAGCTATATCTGCAACCAGAAGAGGGTCTTTGGAACTTAGGATGGAGGAGAACCTCCACTCCTGTGGGCTGCCCTTGGCCAAGACAAAGGGAGAGAGACCGACTGGTCCATGCCTACTCACACTCTTTCCAAACCCTTCAGGGAGCTAAGGAACTGTTTCTTATCTAAGGCAGAGAGGGGTCAGCAGTAGGGTGCTAACGGGCTCCCTCCACATGGTGGGATGGGGATATCAGGAGTGGTGACAAAATGCTCCTTCCTCATATACCCAAACTCCAGGGCATTGTGTCAAGATCTCCTAAAAGCTCCCTCAGTGGGTTGGGCCCTGGGGCCACTCTATGAGGGGCCTCTGAATTCCTGAGCTGAGTGGTGAAGTACTATCTTCATTTCTCTAAGCAGTTATTCAGGAGTCCTCTTTTTTTCCCCTGGTTGGGTCAGGAGGGCAGATACAACACCCAGCGCCCTCACTGGATCACCACCTCCTCCCCCACTATTTCTTAATAAACTCCTCACATCAGCTGATAAGGGATGCCTGAGGAACTGGAAGTGCTGAAGGGTGGGTGTGCCATTTCTTGGTCCTATGCGATGTGTCTAGAAGCGCCTCTTCAGAACATGGTGGGTAATTGTTAACTGTTGCACTCAGCTTTGGGGCTGTGGGAGTTATTCTGAGAAAACAGGAGAAGTTCCATTCTACACACTTATCCATTAAGATTTGAACATCTGATTTACCAAGTCCTGTACTGTGGGTTGGGGTGATATGAGAATCGGGGAGGGTTTCTCTCTCCTTTCTCCATAAGGAATATAAGAAACACAGATGCAAAAGTTATGGAGACCCAGAGAAAAAAAGTGAAGCTTCCCTGAGAGGTGAATTAGGTCTTGGAGGACAAGTGATTTTGATGAGGGAACAGTTACTGGAAAAGATGTAGCGTGTGCGAAGGCATGGCCCCATGAAATCAGGTGTATATGTGTGTGTGGCAGGAGCATGTGGCACCTGTTCCTGTGGTGGTGGGAAAGGACTAGAGATGAATGGAAATTAAGGTTGGAACTAAACTGGAAAGAGCCTTGTGCTCCATAGTAAAGTTGGAACTCTCTGACAAATGAAGGATTTTCAGCAGAGGAATCAATAGGCTGAGTTTTAGAAAGTTTATACTGATGTTGCTGCTGGAAATGAGTCTGGAGGTCAGGACACAGTCTCAAGTCCTCATGGTGGTTGATGAGAGCCTGTACCAAGGAGTGGCAGAGGGTGGTGAGAGAATATGATTTAAAAGGTACCTAAGATAAAAAGCAAAATGGATTGGATTGGGTGACCAATTCAGTGTAGAGACCTAGAGACAGCTATGTATCTCCTGGCTGGAGTGACTGGGAGAGTGGTGTAACTTTAGCTAAAAAGAGGGAGACGAGAGGGGAAAAAGGAAGGAAGGGAAGGAGGGAAGGAGTGAGGGAAGAAAGAGAGAGAAAACAAATTTTGTGGGTTCATCTGATTGGTTTTTTTCTTATGTTTCAGATACCAGCAGGTTGTGCTGATTTTGTACAAGTTAGAAAGTTTACTATAGACTGACAGATTGGTGTGATAGAAATACTTTTATTGGTATCCCAAAACATTCTGAGATCTGAGGATTGAATTCCCCTGGAATAAGAGTAAGTCAGTAAAGATATGGATAAGTTTGTGGAGATGATGTGTATTCATTGGGGGACTTAACCAATATTCAATTTGACAACCGTTTATTGAAAACCAGCTATATGCCAGGCACCATGCTGGGCTGTGTACATCAACTGGAATTGGGCTTTGCTTTTATGGCTTCTCATAGTTGTTGGAGAAACAGAAGTGAACCCTCCCACCATGTCACTGCAACAGAAGAGACATGTGGAGGAAAGAATATGGGGTCAGGGACCCTGGGTTTAATTTAGTTTGGGCTGTGCTTCTACCTGGTTGTGTGATCTTCATCTGGTTTCTTCCCAACTTTCTGGTTCCCCATTTCTAGCTACAAAATGCTACAAAATTAGAGTTTCTTAATAAACTCTAAGTTTCAACTTTGATAATGGTAATTACAACTTTCTCTGTAAAAGTGCTGTAGGTGACCAAAGGAGAAACTTGTGGGGTGAATATTAGTGGGGCTTAGAGAAAGGGCAGGATTCCAGTAGAGGGAGGTGACAGGAGAGGCCTTCCAGGAGAAGGAATTGCAAAAGGGCTGAGCTAGGAAGTGGAGATGAGCATCTCCTGACTAGGTGCAGGGTCTGGAGAGCAATAGCAACAGGAAAGCCTGGAGAGGTAGGTAGGAGAGCTTTGAATGCCCTAGGAAGGATTTTATTTAAGGACGGTGGAGCTTAGCAATGATCTCATGGTATAATCCACAGGGGATAGAGATCAAAAGATGGTGTGACAAGCATCGTTAAAGTGGCACAAAGCATCCCATGGCTCAGAGGTGGGAAAGAACTGCTTTGACCAATTCAAATGGAGAGGGCATATTCATGCATAGAATGTTCATTCTTTTCATGGGAAAGTGTGGGGAAACAAAGATGGCGGCCACCTTCCCCTGCCAAGGGTGGCTGATAAAACCCAAGATGCTGCAGAGAAGTTCTGTATGCCATAACAGCTGGTGGTGCTCTGGTTGAAGGATAGCTCAGGAAACAGTGTGATCCTAGTGAAAGGCCCCTGTGGAGTTACATAGAGGCAGCCAGACCTACTGTACCTCAACTCTCAGTATGGTTCCTGGACTAGTGGCATCAGTATCACCTGGAAATTTGTTACAAATGGAGAATCTCAGGATACACCCAGACTCACTGAGTCAGAATATGAAATTTCATAAGATCCTCAGGTGATCCACAGGCACATTAAAGTTTGAGAAACCCTGTCTTGCTAAACCAAATTCCTCAACCCAGCTCCTTCTTTTTATTTCTTACTCAGAGGAAAGAGAAGTACCTCTTGAATTTTCTAGGGAACATGCTGGAGCTGGATCAGATGCCAGTTGGATCACCCATAGTTTCTTCCTCATTTGTTCATTCAGTCAAATTTTAATTTGCATATATTCTAATAGGCATTCTATCAATGTCCTTGTTCATCCTGGACTTGACATTATGGTGTTACTTCTGGAAAGTTGGGAAAGACCGGGGAACTGGAGTGCAAAATTCACTTACTTGGATAAATAGATGTTAGCACATGAGCAGGAGAGAAGTTATCCTCAAGTCAGGTAACTTATAGTTTCAGACAGGTTGAAATCATGAAATGCAGTCCCACTAGAAGGAGGTCCATATCATGCCTATCATCCATGTGCTTCCCATTTGGCAGGCTACTGAAATAGTCCCAGCAGATTGTTAGCAATTGAGAAATGTGCTCACTGAGAGCAGTACCTCCATGAGTTGAGTAATGGCAGGACCCATCAAAGCTGAAGCCCACTAAGGAAGCCTGGAGATGTGATGGACCCTGGGTTGGGAGCAACTTATCACTAGATTAAAAAGAAAAAATCCAGCAGGGCAATTGTAACCAAGGAACCAAGGTGGAACCAAGGTGAGAGTCCAGCAGGGCTCTGGTCTCTGTGCAGACAGAGAGCATGGGTATTTGACACAGAAGCTGTTGGCTGTGGCTTGGCATGGTTTAAATCTTCCCATTTCAATGCTCCTTCTTCCCCATGGAGAAGACTTGGATTCAGAGGCTGAGACAGCAGTTGGGGAGATGTGTGGACTCATCTGTGAGGAGTCAGGGAGGCCAGTTGCTGGGGCCCAAGGGCTGGAGTGGATGTCCCCTTCACCTTGGAGTAGATAACAGAGGAGTTCTAGGAGGAAAGAACATTTGGGTGAAGACCAGAGCTGTTGGGCCCATGGGTGAGGCAACACAGGTCATGAGACTCACCTTATCCATGCTGAGGCTGTGTGCACAGGTCTCTGTGGAGAGAAGGAGAGTACTCAGCTGTGGAGGCCCGCTTGGGGCCCTCTCTGTGTCCCGTGCTGCAAGGCCAGTCCTTTCCATCCTAGGTCCTCTCCTGCCAGCAACTGCTCCATTCTGTCCTTAACCTTGAAGTGCTGACCAACCCTCTCCTCAATATCACCTCACACTTTGTGTCCCACTCTGAGCTGCCAGAAGCTCTCAAAAGAAGGCCTTTACCTTTGATCTTGTTAGTTCCTTGATCTTAGAGTCATGTTACATATTATGGAGCATTGTCTGAAACATGCTTTAGAGAGAAGATTCTGAGTCCAGACTATCTGGGACTGAATCCTGGGTCTGCCCTGCTACCCCTGTGGTCTGGGGCAAGTCACTCAACTTCTCCTGCCTCAGTGACCACGTCTAGATGATGGGAATCAGCATATCATCTGCCTATAGGGTTATTGTAGAGATATATGCCTTCATACAATGCATGCATATATTGTGCATATGCTTTTATATGTATAATTTCTATCATCTATCATGTGTTGAGCAGTTTCTTTGTGCCAGGTACAATTCTGAGTGCTATAAAGAAAATAAACTCTCTTTATCATATGCAAGTATACTATATTTCTGTCTTTCTATATCTATATTTACTACAGGTACAGTTCTAAGGGATGTATATATAAGATACTTTTATATATATGATAAGTATATACATATATATATATAGATAGATATAGATAAACTATTTATTTTTACCCCAGTTCTAAGGAATATATCTATCTTAGATCTTAGACATAAATATATATCTTAGATCTTATATATCTAAGATCTCTCTCTAAATACACAATATTTATTTATATCCCATTATAGCCCAGTTCTAAGGGATATATCTATATCTTAGATACGTTAGATGATTTATATATACACACATATATATCTTAGATGTATCTTAGATTTTATATATGTCATATCTAAAAATAGAAATAAACATACATACATATAATATTTATTGGTACCCCTTTATAACCCAGTTCTAAGGAATATATGTATATCTGTATATAAGATATACTACATCTAAGATATATATAATACACACATGTATATGTGTATATATGTATACATACATATATATAAATTTATTTATTGCCCTTAGAACTGTATCTGGAACATAAGAACTGCTCAACATGTAAAAGATGTTAGAAATTACTATTACTGTTTTGTTATCTACATACTGGAGTGAAATATAATATTCTCCAGAAAGGGCTCTCTACTTTTGGCTGATTATTAGGCTCCCTAGAACTGCACTGAGTGTTTGGGTTCTGGAGACAGATTTTTGGGTGATTTACTAGTTGTATGACTTCAAGGAAGTCTTTTAAGCTCTCTATGCTTCAGTCTCTTTATTTGTAAAATGGGATAACAGTGCTTACCTCAAAGAGGGTTGTAAATTTGAATGGGTTAGTATGTGTTAAAGGAGTATTATTAAATACAACAAGTGGGGCACAAACTTGACTTTATACAAAGATATCAGCAAACAAGAGAAGGAAGTACATGGGTTAAATCACAGCACTTTTTATAAAGCAGAGTTAGAAAGAAAAGCCTGCCCCTAAGGACCTTGCTCTCCTTTCCTGTTCTTGGCAGGAGGAAGTCAGGCTTGGATCCCTCACTGTGGCCACCTACAGAGGTGAGAACACAGCACAGGGCCATGGTCACAGATGCTTCACACTCTACTGATTTAATACCATTTCCACATCTACTTCTTCATGTAGTCCTCACAACAACCCTGCGAGATAGTGCAGTAGCTAGAACAATGTCCTCCAAAGATGTCCACACCCCAATCCCTAGGTGTATATATATATGTTAAGTTACCTTAGATGGAAAAGAGGACTTTTCAGATGTGAAGGTTATGAATCTCGAGATTCTAGATAATCCGGTTGGGGGCAATAGAATAATGAATACTTAAACTCAGACAGCCTTTCCCAGCTGTGGTCAGAGGGACACCTGACTATGGAATAATGGCTGGAGAGCTGCCATGCTGCTGGCTTTGAAGATGGAAAAGGCGACATGAGCCAAGGAAAGTGGGTGGCCTCTAGAAGCTAGAGAAGTCAAGACACATTAATCTCTACAGTCTCCAGAAGGGTAAGGAGCCTTGCCCACACCTTAATTTTAGCCCACTAAGACCCGTGTCAGATTTCTGACCTACAGAGCTATAAGATAATCATTTGAATTATTTAACCCTACCGAGTTTGTGGTAATTTGTCACAGCAGCAATAGAAATCTAAAACGGGTAGGAAGGTCCTATGGATTGAATATTTGTGTCCCTTTCCAAATTAATGTGTTGAAGCACTAATGCACATTGTGAAGAAGATGCGACCTTTGGAATCATTAGGTCATGATGGGATTGGTGCCCTTAGAAGATGAGACACAAGAAAGATGATCTGTCTATCATGAGGGGATATAGCAAGAAAGCATTGTTTGCAAACCAGGAAGAGGAAGAGGGGAAACTGACTACGTTGGCACCTTAATTTTGGACTTCCAGCCTCCAGAACTGTAAGCAACAAATGCCTGTTTTGTAAGTCAACCAGTCTATAGTATTCTGCTATAATAGCCTAAACTAAGAGTGATAGTCCTGTTCCATTTTACAGATGGGTTTACAGAGGGGTTAAGTGACCACCCAAGGTGATGATTTTATTTAGGTTACACTGAGGTATCCATTGAGAACAGAGAAAGTAGCACCATATGATGGGCTTGGATTTAACCCCAAACAATATAGGCACAAGTAAAGAAGTCCCAGTGATCTAGTGTAAGGTGCAGCTGACTCTGTATCTGGTTGGCTCAGACCTTCTGAGGAGGAGGAGATTGAGCAATAATAGGCTGTCAAAGTTGAAGGTTGGCCAGAACAGATGCTTCCTCCGGTCTTACCTGAATGTTTGTTTTTCTTTTGGACGCACCACACTTCTGAGTAAACCACATCTTCTCCTCTAGAATTTACTTAGAAAAAAGTTGAAGTGTCAGAGGACATGAAGGTACTTGCCTCTTTCTGAGCGATTTCCTCCTCCCCCAGCCTGTTTATTCTCTGGAAGGACTAAACCTTCTGGGTCTGTGTGTAGTTCCTCCTCATCTCCAGTCCCAGATCTTTCCCACACCAACCCTTAGGCCCAGCCAAAGCAGGGTGCCGTTGGTCCTCACCATTCATGTATACTGGTTGCAGTTCTACCCATCCTGGTACATTGTGGTAGGTGGGATCTTGGGGGTTTGAGTCTGAAGAGCACCTGTAAGATACAGAAACATTGATGTTTCCCAGGAAGCCTGACAAAGTGGTGATGGTGATCACTCTCAGTGAGTTTTTACCACAGATTGGCAGTCAAGTCTGGAATCATAGAAAATATATAACAAATGGTCTGTGAGTATTATATTATGAATCATGAGAAATTAATACTATATGTTTTTCTAGACTTTATGGCCACTGGGTATATATTAGGCACCATGCTTAGAACAATATTAAATTAGTTCTATTTTATCCACATTTTACAGATAAAAAAGAAAATGGAGTTTTTACAAGGTGAAATGACTTACCAAGATCATGTGAGAAAGGGGAAAACCCAAAATTCAAACCAGGTTTCAGAACCTCTACATTCAGAGAGATCAGTCTCAGAGAAAGCAGCAATCAGAAAAGGTCTTAGGAACTCTGGATGGTTTAGATACTGCTACCACTGCTACCATGGGCTTGCCCAGGGATAGTCTGTAAGCCATGGTGTGGCTACTGAAGTCAGCCTTAAGGATCCAAGACAATGGCCCCTTCTTGAGTTGTTAGAGTGATTTCAAGGGGTGACCAAGTTATGTGACTCCATTCACTTGGTTGTCATTACAACAGGTCTTGATTATGTTGGCCAGAGCTTTCCAGGTTAATTAAGCTAAATCATCTTAAGGCATGGATGGATTCAGTGGTCACAGTGGTCACTCAGACAACCAAGCCGACAATGTGGCTTGGTTGTATAAGGAAGTGAGTTGATAAATAAAAAGTAATTAATACTTGATGTGAGAAGAAGGCCTATACAGTTAAAATGATGGATGAGAAGGTCCTGGGAATTTGCCTTGAGATATCCCAACGGAATTGGCAACATGAAGTGGGTACCACCCATCTCAGCATCATACAGCAGAAACTGATTATCTTTGTGATAATCAGGTTCAATTCCATTTTATACTCTCTGGGAATTTCATTAAATACATAGAAACACAGCCCAGGTCCTACCTGGAGGGGTCAGAGGCAGCCTGTTGCCCTGTAAAAGAAAGCACAGGAGTATTGGATTTAGGAAAAGGAGACCTTCTCAGGGGTCCCAGCCCCAGGAGACTTACTTAGAAATTACCAGGAGTTGCTGTCACTCAAGTCTGAATCCTTCTTTGCTATTCCCAAGGAAGGTGATATATGGGGCTAAAGCTACTAAACTACTGACCCTGGCCTCCAAAGGGGTATGATTATAATGTGAAATAGGAGTCCACAAACAAAAGGCCTTTAACTTAGAGTTTTTAAAGAATGATCTTTTTAAAAAAAATGGCAGGTAGTTTAATAGCTGCAGGCAGGAAAATAGACTTTATCATCTACAAAATTACTGTACATATAAAAAATCACTAAGTTATCAAATCCTATTTGGTTTCTGTTTTCGCCTCTGATTCTCAGAGTTGAAATCATCCTCTTCCCATTGCTTCGGGGTCTTCATGGATACAGAGGGAGATACACTGCAGTTTATGAGGTTGGATAAACCACCTCTCATCAAAGCTGGTTCTGCCAATAGGGCTGTTTCAGCAATTTCAGATTTGGTAAAGAGGGCTTTGAGGGGCCCAATGGGAAAGGTGAAGGGTTATGGGATGGGACAGGAGGAGCTTTTGAGAGCCTAGGATATGGTCCCGCAGTCAGTGTGGGCTTGAGAGAGACGAAGGGATGGACCGTGCAAAGGTGAGCCAGGGAACTACCCACCTGCTTTCCTTGAGAACCAGGAGTGGAGTAGCAGTGCTGCGGCCACAAGGCTCACCCCACTCAGCAGCCCCCCAGTGATTCCCGAGGCCACAGGACCACTTCTGCTCTCCGTGAGCCCTGAGTGGGAGACACCATGTGTGAACCCAAAGAGAGACCTTAAGCCGCTCCGACCCCTGAAGCTAATGCCTGGCCTGGGAGAGAGGATGAGCCTAGATGACCAGTTCCTGAGGTCAAGCAGGTGCTGGTGAGGCTCAGGACATGGCTCCTGTCTTGTGAGGTAATTCGTCACCATGCTAGAGGCAAGGGCTGAGCGTCAGGATGGAGAGTGGCCAGTGAGAGAAGAGCCAGCTGACGAACCCTACGTTCAGCAATGCTCTTTTCCCCCCCAAGTGCCATCAATTGAGAAACGCTTTGGAATGTAACAATTTACAGAGCTACCAGCTTAGCGTACTTGTACCTGAGAAGCACCCTCTTGGTAAAGCATGGCAAGAATGATCAGAGGGTCCTTGGAGGAAATTTTTGGCTCACATCTGTGGCTTGAGCATAAGAATCTTACCTGTGATGAAAAGTGTCACCGCCTCACTGCGCTGAGCCCCCAGGCCATTGTCAGCCTCACAGGAGTAGTTTCCAGAATGTTCTGCAGTCAGGGAGAGGTGGAAGGATGCCCCTCCTCCAGAGGGAGCCAAGCTGTTCCCCAGGGTGACGTCCTCATGATAAAACCAGTACAGGATTGGGGGAGACCCTCTCAGGGCCTCACAGTGAAGCTCCACCTCATCCCCCACCACAACCTGGGCCCTGGGAGTCCTGAGTGTGAGCACAGGGTGGGACACTGGAACTGAGATAAAACAAAATGCCCATAGAAGTTTCTGCTTCTAACATTATTTGTAAGAAAGGGAAAAGTATAAGCAAATGAGTCAGATCTCAATCTCTGAAAATAGATTGAAACAAATGATAATTACTTTGATCTATAAATACCTTTTAATGTATAGAAATATTCAATAGAAAAATATAAAAAAAGTGTACTAATTGATGAAAGCTTAAAATAGCCAGTAAATACAAAAAGACTTTGATCTTCATTATTAATTACATGGATGCAATCATAAAATACAATCATAAAATACAATTCCTTTTCCTTCATATCTGATTGGCATAGCCTAAATGCCTACTAGGTATGGAAAAATCAGGTACCTTGTTATTTGACAGGTGAGAAGGCAAATTTGAGACACTTCTTGGACAATTTGGCAATATCTACCAAATTTAAAATACTTAAAAACTTGGACCCAGCAAATCTACTTCTAGGACCTTTAGGGATACTGACACAATGTAGGTCAAAGTTATTTGTACAAGGATTTCTACAATAGCTAAAGATCAGAAACAATCTAGGAGACCAAGTAATGCAATAATGAAAAATATCCAAGATGTATAGATATATTTTAAGTGAAAAATGGAAGTTGGATAACTATATGTGTAATATGATCCTATTTTGATAAACAAATTCTATGCCTGAATGTTCATGGAATATTTATGATGAACACTCATGAAACAGTTAAGAGGTGGTAATACTAGGAAGAGAAGTTAGAAAGAGACCTTTATGTTCACTTGTACATAGATGTTAGAAATGCAAATTGGTGCAACCACTCTGGAAAGTGGAGTTTCCTTAGAAAACTTGAAATGGAACCACCATTGGACCCAGTTATCCCACTCCCCAGTTTATATCCAAAGGACTTAAAATCAGCATACTACAGTGACACAGTCACATCAATGTTTACAGTGGCTAAATTCACAATAGCCAAGTTATGGAACCAACCTAGGTACCCTACAATAGATGAATGGATACAAAAGTGTGGTATATATACATAGAGGAATATTAGTCAGTCATAAAGAAGAATGAAATTTGCAGTTAAATGGATGGAACTAGAGAATATTATGCTAAGTGAAATAAGCTGTTTCCAAAAAATCAAAGACGAATGTCCTCTTTGATATGTGGATGCTAACCCTAACAAGGGAGGGAAAGATTAGAAGTTTCCTGGACTAGACAAAGGAGAATGAAGGGATGGGAGGGGGGATGGGAATAGAAAAGATAGTAGAATGAATCAGACATATCTTTTTTATCCTTATATATGAATACATGACCAATGTAACTCCACATCACGTATAACCACAACAATGGGATCCTAATTGGAACAAGTTATACTTATTCTATGTATGTATAATATGTCAAAATATACTCTACTGCCATGTAGTAAATAAAAAAAGAAGGAAAGAAGAAGGAGACCTCTACAATGTTGGTCCTTTTTTAACATTTGAATTTTTATCATGAAGATAAAAATTCATGATATGAATCCTGAGACTAGGACACAAGTCACAGAGAGCAGAAACTGCCTCCCAGACTGCTTTTTTGGGCAGTTTCTGTTCTCCATGACTTGTGTCCTAGTGCTAGAACTCAACTCAGACACAATTTATCCAGGATGGGTAGGATAAATTAGCTATGTTGATAACAGCAGCAGAATAAGAGGCATTTGTGCCAGGGAATCATAGAAACAAGGAAAGAAGGATGATCAACATTCCCAGTTCAGAGGAAAATTGTCTGAGGCAGGTGCTGCTGGAGCAGGAGGACAAATGAACTGATTGAATGGGAGAAACCAAACCCGAAATCAGTTCACCTCCCTGTGACTTAGAGATGGCTGCACTGGCTACCTTGAGTAGAGGCTGGATCCTGAGCTAGCATTCCCAAATTATTCTTCTTATTTAACTTTGTCTCTACTCCTTAAGATACCCAGGGATCCAGCCAAGAATGACTAAGAGTATCAACCTACATTTTGCTTTACATGATTTGGGAGGTGTTGCATACCATCGCATGGTCTCCTGTTTCTGGGGTGTATCCCAGAGGTAGGGACAACCATCTTTTCCGTTTGCATGAGTCCTTCTAGGAACCTTTGTGACTGTATGCTCTATATTCTCTGTCCACGAAATTCACAGAATTCTAGGGCAGGGGATGACATGATTTCCATCTATTCTGACTTCCTACTTCATGGGAGAGGAATTTGAGATCAATAAAGGAAAGATCTTAGTCAAGATCATATAAGTAGTTATCATTAAAGCCAAGTCTAGAACATTCATCTCAACAGCCCTAAGCATACTTTTTCTTTACCTTAGGTCTCCCTAAACAGGGATTTAAAGGTTTGGTCATTGCCAAACAGATTAAAAGCTCACAAGAAGCAGTTTTCCTTTGGTTGTTATACTTGATGGCAAGGGTTGAAAGGACAGTTTAGAGAATAGACGAATTTAATTGATGGGGGCTATTTTCATTCATCCTGCTGTTCCTCCTCTGCCCCCATCACCCGCGCCCTTCCTTTAAGGACTAAAGAGTGTCTCTCTTGAAAGTCTGTGCTAATGTTAGCGTATGATTTTCTGGGGGGCAGTCATCAGGAATTGAACTCAGGGGCGCTCAACCACTGAGCCACATCCCCAGCCCTATTTTGTATTTTATTTAGAGACAGGATCTCACTGAGTTGCTTAGTGCCTCGTCATTGCTGAGGTTAGCTTTGAACTCACAATCCTCCTGCCTCAGCATCCCGAGCCACTGGGATTATAAGTGTGTGCCACAATGCCTGGCAGCATATAATTTTAATAGGGAATGTGAATAAAATTTTTATTACTGGTAATGAAGTGAACTCAAGAGTAGAGGCTCCTTGGAAGTCAATGAGCGAAGAACCCAGGTAAGGAATGGCCCAATATTTTTGGGAGCAGAAAAACCCATCCTCAGAATTCTTTGGTTTCTCTTTCATATCATAATTTCAGGCCAGAATGTTGTCTATGTTCTAAAACTGTCTTCTCAGTATTTTCAATGAGGAGCATTGCTCACATTGAAGAAAAACTGTGCTGTCGGGAAAGTTGGGGTTCCTGAAACCATATCTCAGGAATGATCCCAGATATTCAAATAGGGACTCTATAGAGGGGAACTATGCTGGGAAGCCATACTAGAAAGCAGCCCTGAGGAGCCCCGCAGCTTCATTACTGCTAGAAGAGAAGGCAAAGACAGTTCTTGCTTGTGCTGCTGGTGGGCAGAGTCAGCTCACCTGTGACATTGAGAGTCACCACTTCACTGTGCTGGATCTCCAGGGCATTGTCAGCCACACAGGAGTAGTTTCCAGAATGTTCAGCGGTCAGAGAGAGGTTGAAGGACGCTCCTCCTCCAGAGGGGGCCGTGCTGCTCCCCAGGGTGACGTCCTCATGATAAAACTTGTACTGGATCGGGGGAGAGCCTCTCAGGGCCTCGCAGTAAAGCTCAACCATGTCCCCTTCCACAGTCTGTTCTCTGGGAGCCCTGAGTGTGAGGACAGGGCGGGACACAGGGACTGAGGGGAGAAAAACAACCATTAGCTCTTTCTGGTTCAATATACTCATCTACACTAAAGACATTTCAAACAGGAAAACGCTTTTCTTAGTTTTTAATGACCTGTGACATAAAAAACCTGTGGAACCAGAACTCTTTTGCTGCTGCTAGTTGGAAGGGTCAACTTACTTGTGACACTAAGTGTCATTGTGTTACTGCGTTGGGTCTGCACACCATTGCTGGTCTCACAGAAATAGTTTCCAGAATGTTTTGCAGTCAGAGAGAATCTGAAGGACATTCCTCCTCCAGAGGGGGCCGTGCTGCTCCCCAGGGTGATGTCCTCATGATAAAACTTGTACAGGATTGGGGGAGATCCTCTCAGGGCCTCGCAGTAAAGTTCAACCATGTCCCCTTCCACAGTCTGTTCTCTGGGAGCCCTGAGTGTGAGGACAGGGCGGGACACAGGGACTGAGGGGAGAAAAACAACCATTAGCTCTTTCTGGTTCAATATACTCATCTACACTAAAGACATTTCAAATAGGAAAACGCTTTTCTTAGTTTTTAATGACCTGTGACATAAAAAACCTGTGGAATCAGAACTCTTTTGCTGCTGCTAGTTGGAAGGGTCAACTTACTTGTGACACTAAGTGTCTTTGTGTTACTGCGTTGGGTCTGCACACCATTGCTGGCCTCACAGAAATAGTTTCCAGAATGTTTTGCAGTCAGAGAGAATCTGAAGGACATTCCTCCTCCAGAGGGGGCCGTGCTGCTCCCCAGGGTGATGTCCTCATGATAAAACTTGTACAGGATTGGGGGAGATCCTCTCAGGGCCTCGCAGTAAAGTTCAACCATGTCCCCTTCCACAGTCTGTTCTCTGGGAGCCCTGAGTGTGAGGACAGGGCGGGACACAGGAACTAAGGGAAGAAAACATCCATTAGCTCTTTCTGGTTCAATATAGTCGTCCACAGAAAAATGATTTTCTTAGTTTTTAATGACCTGTGACATGAATCAGAACTCAACCTTTCAAGCATTCTCAGAAACTTCTTCAGACCTCCCAAAACAATGACATCTGTGTAGTTATTATATATAGTTTGAGTACTTAGATATACAAACTCGAACATATTTGAGGAATCTGAAAACAGATTAAATTGACACCTAGGCATCTGACAAGTCAAAGATGATTGGGAGAAAAGAGAAATCAGTTCAATAAAAAACAAAGGAGAAGAGAGAGCTGTTGCATTGATAACCAGGGATGTAACTGCGTCTGGGCTGCTTCAGAAACAGCAGCCACAGAGAATGAGTATTGCAATGTATTTGCTCATTTTTATATTTATTCATCAAAATATAAGCAATATAAGCAATCCATAAGTCCCAAGAACTGCTGTATATAAAGAATGTTCAATGGTGAGAAAGACTCAGACCCTTTTCTCAGAGCCTATAATCCAGAAGAAATGATAGGCAGCAATTAAACATAAACACAGATTTAGAGTTAAAACATTGATAATTGACACCAAAGATCAGGGTGCTAAGAAATATTTGATACTAGGATTGGATTTAGTACCAATCAGCTGGGGAAAGTTTCCTCATGATGTTTGAAATTAACCATGGGAAGAGGGAGGAAAAGAGGGGATGGCAGACAGACAGTATATGCCAAGGTCCTGAGTTGGGAAGATGATTGGCATAGGTGAGAGCAGCACTAAGAGAAGGCTGGAGAGCTAGGCGGGGCTTCCCAAGCCACGATGAGGATTTTGATCCTTCTTCTTTAAGCAATGGGATGAGAATTTTGACCTTATTATGCAAAAGAGACTGTAGTGGGGGCAGGAGTGAAATTGAAAGGTAGTTAAATGTCACTGAAGTAGTTGAAATGATGATGGCTCTGACTAGGATAGTGGCAGTAGGGATAGAGAAGTTCCAAGAAATATTTAGGAATAAAATCAATAGGACTTACTATGAAGGGTAAGTGGGAGAAGAATCAAGGAACACTCCTGGTTTTCTGCCTTGTGTATTTGGATGAAGGAGGTGTGATGGAGCAGAGGATGGCATAGGATCGAGTGATGGTTTTCCTAGAGAAGAGAGAAATGTAGCATGTTCCATGCCAATGGGAAGGATCCTATAAAGAGAGGGGCTGAGAGTCATAAGTGAGAAAGGGATAATTGGTTTCATGAATGAAATGAGAATGCAAGAAAGGATGGAGTCTAGAGATCAAATGAAAATGTTCTATTTTAGAGAAGGATCCATGTGCTGCTGAGAAGAAAGTGTATTCGTTCTTTGTTGGATGGTATATTCTATAAATGTCGGTTAAGTCTAGATTGTTGATTGTGTTATTGAGATCTACGGTTTCTTTATTCAATTTTTGTTTGGAAGATCTATCCAGTGGTGAGAGAGGTGTGTTAAAATCGCCTAGTATTATTGTGTTATGCTCTATTTGATTTCTGGAATTGAGAAGGATTTGTTTGACGTATGGGGATGAGCTAATGTTCAGGGCATAGATATTTATGATTGTTATATGTTGCTGATTTATGCTTCCCTTAAGCAGCATGTAATGTCCTTCTTTATCCCTTCTGACTAGTTTTGGCTTGAAGTCCACATTATCTGAAATGAGGATGAATACTCCAGCTTTTTTGCTGTGTCCATGTGCATGGTATGTTTTTCCCCACCCTTTCACCTTTAGTCTATGGGTATCTCTTTCTATGAGATGAGTCTCTTGCAGGCAGCATATTGTTGGTTTTTTCTTTTTAATCCAATCTTCCAGTCTGTGTCTTTTGATTGATGAGTTCAGGTCATTAACATTCAGGGTTATTATTGTGATATGATTTGTATTCCCAGTCATTTGACTCATTTTTGTTATTTGACATGATTTGGTTTCTCCTTTATTTGGCTATTCCTTTAGGCTAGCGCCTCCTGTTGCTGATTTGCACCGTTGTTTTTCATCTCTTCCTCATGGAATATTTTGCTGAGACCACAAAGCTACTGTTAGCAAATACAAGAAGATAGAGATACTACCTTGTACTCTATCAGATCATAATGGATTGAAATTAGAAATAAATGACAGAATAAAAAACAGAAACTTCTCCAATACCTGGAGATTAAATAATACACTATTATATGATGAATGGATAACAGAAGACATCAGGAGGGAAATAAAAAAATTCTTAGAAGTAAATGAGAACAAAGACACATCATATCAAAATCTCTGGGACACTATGAAAGCAGTACTTAGAGGAAGATTTATTTCATGGGGCGCATTCAACAAAAGAAGTAGAAATCAACAAATAAATGACTTAACACTACAGCTCAAAGCCCTAGAAAAAGAAGAGCAGACCAATACCAAAAGTAGTAGAAGACAGGAAATAGTTAAAATCAGAGCCGAAATCAACGAAATTGAAACAAAAGAAACAATTGAAAAAATTAACAAAATAAATAGTTGGTTCTTTGAAAAAATAAACAAAATTGATAAACCATGAGCCACACTAACAAAGAGAAAGAGGGAAAAAACTCAAATTACTAAAATTTGGAATGAACAAGGAAATATCACAACAGACACGAGTGAAATACAAAACATAATTAGAAGCTATTTTGAAAATCTATACTCCAACAAAACAGAAAACCTCGAAGACATCAACAAGTTTCTACAGACATATGAATTACCTAAACTGAACGAGGAGAACATACACAACTTAAATAAATCAATTTCAAGCAATGAAATAGAAGAGGTCATCAAAAGCCTACCAACAAAGAAAAGTCCGGGACCAGATGGATTCTCAGCCGAGTTCTACAAAACCTTTAAAGAAGAGCTCATTCCAATACTCCTCAAAGTATTCCATGAAATAGAAGAGGAAGGAACCCTCCCAAACTCGTTCTATGAAGCCAATATCACCCTGATACCTAAACCAGACAGAGACACATCGAGGAAAGAAAATTTCAGACCAATATCCTTAATGAACATCAAAGCAAAAATTCTCAACAAAATTTTAGCAAATCGCATACAAAAACATATTAAAAAGATAGTGTACCATGATCAAGTGGGTTTCATCACAGGGATACAAGGTTGGTTCAACATCAGGAAATCAATAAATGTAATTCACCATATCAATACACTTAAAGTCAAGAATCACATGATTATTTCAATAGATGCAGAAAAAGCATTTGATAAAATACAGCATCCCTTCATGCTCAAAACACAAGAAAAAATTGGGGTAGTGGGAACATTCCTTAACATTATAAAGGCCATCTACGCTAAGCCCATGGCCAATATCATTCTAAATGGTGAAAAACTGAAAGCGTTCCCCCTAAAAACTGAAACAAGGCAGGGATGCCCTCTTTCACCACTTCTATTCAACATCGTCCTTGAGACTCTAGCCAAAGCAATTAGACAGACCAAAGAAATTAAAGGATACGAATTGGAGAAGAAGAACTCAAACTATCCCTGTTCGCTGATGACATGATTATATATTTAGAGGAACCTGGAAATTCCACCAGAAAACTTTTAGAACTCATAAGTGAATTCAGTAAAGTAGCAGGTTACAAGATCAATGCTCATAAATCCAATGCAGTTTTATACATAAGTGATGAATCTTCAGAAAGAGAAATTCGGAAAACTACCCCATTCACAATAGCATCGAAAAAAATAAAATACTTGGGAATCAATCTCTCAAAAGAGGTGAAAGACCTCTACAATGAGAACTGCAGAACACTAAAGAAAGAAATTAAAGAAAACCTTAGAAGATGGAAAGATCTCCCATGTTCTTGGATAGGCAGAATTAATATTGTCAAAATGGCCATACTACCTAAAGTGCTATACAGATTCAATGCAATTCCAATTAAAATCCCAATGATGTACCTTGCAGAAATAGAGCAAGCAATTATGAAATTCATCTGGAAGAATAAAAAACCTAGAATAGCTAAAGCAATCCTCAGTAGCAAGAGTGAAGCAGGGGGTATCGCAATACCAGATCTTCAACTCTACTACAAAGCAATAGTAACAAAAACGGCATGGTATTGGTACCAAAATAGAAAGGTGGATCAATGGTACAGAATAGAGGACATGGACACAAACCCAAATAAATACAATTTTCTCATACTAGACAAAGGGGCCAAAAATACGCAATGGAGAAAAGATAGCCTCTTCGTCAAATGGTGCTGGGAAAACTGGAAAACCATATGCAACAGAATGAAATTAAACCCCTATCTCTCACCATGCACAAAACTCAACTCAAAATGGATCAAGGACCTTGGAATCAGACCAGAGACCCTGCATCTTATAGAAGAAAAAGTAGGTCCAGATCTTCAACTTGTTGGCTTAGGATCAGACTTCCTTAACATGACTCCCATAGCACAAGAAATAAAAGCAAGAATCAACAACTGGGATAGATTCAAACTAAAAAGCTTTCTCTCAGCAAAGGAAACTATCAGCAATGTGAAGAGAGAGCCTACAGAGTTGGAGAATATCTTTGCCACTCATACTTCAGATAGAGCGCTAATTTCCAGAATCTATAAAAAACTCAAAAAACTCTACACCAAGAATACAAATAATCCAATCAACAAATGGGCTAAGGAAATGAACAGACACTTCACAGAAGAAGATGTACAAGCAATCAACAGATATATGAAAAAATGTTCAACATCTCTAATAATAAGGGAAATGCAAATCAAAACTACCCTAAGATTTCATCTCACCCCAATTAGAATGGCGATTATCAAGAACACAAGCAACAATAGGTGTTGGCGAGGATGTGGTGAAAAAGGAACACTCATACATTGCTGGTGGGGTTGCAAATTAGTGCAGCCACTCTGGAAAGCAGTGTGGAGATTCCTCAGAAAGCTTGGAATGGAACCACCATTTGACCCAGCTATTCCACTCCTTGGCCTATAACCAAAGGACTTAAAATCAGCATACTAAGAGATACAGCCACATCAATGTTCATTGCTGCTCAATTCACCATAGCCAGATTGTGGAACCAACCTAGATGCCCTCAGTTGATGAATGGATAAAGAAACTGTGGCATATATATATACAATGGAATATTACTCTGCAATGAAGAATGATAAAATTATGGCATTTGTAGGCAAATGGATGAAATTGGAGAATATCATGCTAAGTGAGATAAGCGAATCTCAAAAAACTAAAGGATGAATGATCTCGCTGATAAGCGGATGAGGACATATAATGGGGGGTGGGAGGGGTTAGCATTAGGGTTAGGGTTAGGTTTAGGGTTAGGGATAAGGAGTGTGGTAAGAATGAAGGAAAGAAGGACTGTATAGAGGGAAAAGAGGAGTGGGAGAGGGGGGGGAAGGGAAAAAATAATGAATCAAACATCATTGCTCTATGTAAATGTTTGATTACACAAATGGTATGCCTTGACTCCATGTACAAATAGAGAAACAACATGTATCCCATTTGTATACAATAATAATAATAATAAAAAAAGAAAATGTTCACTGACATAGGGAGAAGAATCTTCTCCACACCTTAGGGAAAGGAGGGATGGTTTGCTGGGTGGATAGAGAGGCAAATACTCAGCTTGATGGTAGGAATCAAGGGTGTTCTTGTCTGACAGATTAGGGAGGGAGTGGGGTGTTGTTGAACTGGGAGTTCTGTTGAGGTCTGAGAACAGTAGTGATAGAAGGAGTTGACAGAAGGACAGGAGGTCATGGTGAGATAATAAGTGCCTAAAATTGCCATTTTGGAGATGGAAGTGTGTGTATATGTTTTAGTGGATGATTGATGTGAGAGAAGGACAGGCCACAGTGTTGGTAATAGACATAGACATAGACATGTGGTCATTAGAGTCATGAAATGAAGGTGGATGGAAATGGTTGCTGGATCTAAATACATGGAGGTCTTCAGTGATCATGTGAGACAACCTGGTAGTTGAGTCGTTTTTCAAATTTAGCTATGATGGAGCAATAGATGGAGTCAGATCAAGTGAGGTGGGACCAGGGGTTAGCTCATGACAAATGGGACTTGGTGATACTCCTGAATGGAATGCAGGCATGTCAAAAAGCAGGACTGGGGTTGGGAAATTTTCTAGCAAGGTCCTGAATGGGAGCCCAAGTTGCTCTGGCACAGGGGCAGGAGAAGCTAGGGAGAAATCTGTGAGTTTTCATAACAGTGGTTGCAGAGCATTGCTACTAAGGAAAAGCACAGCTAGAGAAAGGAAGGTGCAAGTTCCTCAACATGTAAAATCCAAAGTGCACCTGCCCTCCGTGTAGCTGTGCACACAGCAGGCCTGCCATGCAGCTCTCAGTGGGTGGTTCTGTGGAGATGGAGCTCCAATCTTGCCGACTGGGGATGGTGGGGAGATGGTCTGTCCCTTTTGCTGCTGCTAGTTGGAAGGGTCAACTTACTTGTGACACTAAGTGTCATTGTGTCACTCCGTTGGATCTGCACACCATTACTGGCCTCACAGAAATAGTTTCCAGAATGTTCTGCAGTCAGAGAGAGTCTGAAGGATGTTCCTCTTCTAGAGTGGGTCCTTCTGCTCTCCAGCATGACATCTTCATGATAAAACTTGTACAGGATTGGGGGAGAGCCTCTCAGGGTCATACAGTGAAGTTCTATCATGTCCCCCACCACAGTCTGGGCTCTGTGAGGCCTGCGCGTCAGGATAGGGCGGGACACTGGAACTGAAGAGAGGAAACAAGTATACTGACATCAGTGTCTTTTTAAAAAATTTAAAACTATTCCTAATTAAAAAAAATGTTTAGAGAATTATACAAAATAAATATGAAATGTTCTATCATTTTTCATATTTTCATTTTTTAGAAGTTTCCTCTGTTGAGTTTGTGGTAATAACTTTCTAAACCTTTTCTACATATGAATACACTTGCTCATATCAACACACAAATAAATATAAAATCACATTCAACAGATCACAATACACACTGGTTTATAACCTGCTTTTTCCCCTACCAATATTTCATGAGCATCCTTCTGTGATATTACTGAAAAATCTGCAACATTCACTTTTAAAAGAACCAACTTTATTGAGGTATAATTTTTATATACAATAAAGTGCAACTCTTTTAAGTATGTAAAATTTTGTACAAATATTACCTGTTTTGCCAACAGCAGACTATTCCATTGTGTGGACTTACTATAATATATTTAAGCAATTCTCTCTGAATGAATGTCATAATTAAAAAATTTTTGAATAATAGTGCATTAAATAATCCTGTAGATATATCATTGTGTATTTGTGCATGTATTTCTTAGGATAAATTCTTAGAAGTAGAAATTCTGAGGTGAGGTATATGACAGTTTAAGTAATGATAAATTGTTCTTCAAAGAAGTTGGACCAATTAACACTTGCACTAATGGCAAAGAAGTTTTTCCACAACTTGATCAGTTAGGTTTGTATTTATTATTTATTTTCTTTCTGTAGTCACTCTACTTGAATAATTCACTCATTCTCTTTGATGTGATTCTATAGGTTATTAGTTGGTTTTCTATGAAACTTCACTAACCCATTAATGAATTATTCAAAATTTTCATAAATGATTTATAAAATGGAAATTTAAAAATTTGTTATTAATTTAAAAAAATGTTTTCCCATTTTTAACTGACATATAGTAATTGTACATAAGTATGGGGTACAGTGATAGTTTGATAATGTATACAATGTATAATGATCAGATCTGGACAATTGACATGTTCATTACCTCAGACAATCATTTGTTTGGAAGCATCATTAATTTTTTTAAATTGTCAAGTTGATTCTTTTTTGTTGCTCATTATGAAATAAAAATGATCACAAGAAAATAATTGTTCTTTTACTTCCTCTCCTGCTTCTGATTAGCTGATTTTTCATTACATTTTTTTACATTCTCAGTGTTTATTTAATTTTCTGTTCTTAAACCATAGTCTTCATAATTGGTTGGCCACCATTTTTATATCTAAATATATGGTTTTCAACCTTGTTGGTACAATATTCTCACCTGAAAATATTGTTTCTGAAGCCTTATTTGAGAGAGTATGAATTTAATTTCTTTCGTAGAGGAGCTTAATAATAGGTGGTTTTGCCAAGTTCCCAGGCTGGGTTGAGAACCACTGAACTACATGGGTTCGGTCCTCATTTTCATACCATGTTTCCCTCATTACGTGTCCTTTATGTTGGTTCACATCTTGGTGGGCTGAATTTTATCATGAGGTAATTTTTTTTCCAAGAAGGTTTAATGGGCACTAAATTCCTTGAGTTTCTGCATTTTTGACAATGACTTTTCAATTTGATACAGAATTCTCAGTTCTCATCCCTCTCCTGGAGATCCAAGTCTGGACACCATGGCTCTCTCTTTAGCATTGACTATTGTGCAAAGTCAAGGACCAACTTGGTATTTTTCTGTCTGAGATGACTGCTTGTTTTTTCCAAAAACCCAATCTCTCTCTCCACCCTCTTCTTTCCCCTCTGCTTCTCTTCTTTCTCTCTCTCTTAAACACACACACACACACACACACACACACACACACACACATTTAATTTTGAAGTTTGATAACCTCATTAAGATAATCTTATGATGTATGTAAGATGTACATATAATATGTAACAGATGATGTACGTATTTTCTTCATTTTACAGAATTTTCAAAATTACATCTTTGAGGTTTTTTCTCCAGTTTTTTTCTAACTTAGAGACATTTTTCTATTTTGCATTATGTATTGTTGTTATTTTGTATGTATTGTATTGCATTATGTATTCTTCTTCATAAAACTATTGTCATCTTTCTTTCCCATTAAAAAAATTTTAGTTTTAATTGACACATAATAATCATATCTATACATGGGCATTGTGTGATATTTTGATTCATGTATATAATGTGTGATGATCAGATCAGGATAATTAGTTCATACATTACACCAAAAACTTATTATTTCTTTGTGTTAGGAACATCAAAATCTTCTCTACTAGCTATTTTGAAGTAGGCAATTAGTTGTTGTCAGTCATAGTTACCCTAGCAGTGTGCCACAGAACATTAGGAATATTCCCCCATCCAACTGCACCCCTGTGCCTATTAAACATCTTCTCCCCCACCACTTCCCAGGCTCTGGTAATCACTATTCTATTCTTCTATAAGACCAGTTTTTTTTTTTAAAGCTTCCACATATAAATGATAATATGCAGTGTTTGTCTTTCTATGCCTGACTTAATTTGCTTAACAAAATGCCCTCTATTTATCTATTTTTGCTTTTTTGCTTCTGTGTTTCAGGTCTCACACCCCCAAATGGGATTTTTCTTTTGAAGCGATCAAGAGAATAAAGGAAATAATCAAGATAATAAGAATTGACCTGAAGAATGGGAGAAGATATTTGTAAACTATTCATCTGACCAGAAATTAAAAGGCAGAATTAGATAGGGAATTCAACAGAAGAAAATAAATATTCAAATTAAAAACAGAAAATGGTATGAATAGACATTTTTCAAAAGAAGATAAAAAATGGCTAACAGATATATGGAAAAATGCTCAATATCACTAATCATTAAGGACATGCAAATCGAAACAGAATGGCTTACCAAAAAGACAAAAAATAACATGCTGGTGAGGAAGTAGAGAAAAGGAAATTCTCATGTACTGTTGCTGGGAATGTAAATTATTAGTGCAATCTTTAAGGCAAACCACACAGAGGTTCCTTAAAAAACTAGAAATAGAACTACCATATGATCCAGCAATCTCACTGTTGGGTATATACCCAAAGAAATGGAAATCAGTATGTCCAAGAGACTTCCCTTTATAATTTCAAATGCATCTATGCAAAGATTCCTACATTGGACTCTTTTTTTCTCTTGTAACTCATCCTTCAATGAATAAAGTTATAGTCAGAGTCTGGCATTCGCTTGAGAATACTGCCTGTGTACATGTTTCCGTGTCCTCAGGTCTATTGGTAGATTTTCAGAAATTTATTTATCAGAACACATTCCCACAAAGTCTATCTGTGTCCTGTTTGGGTCCTTTGAACAAAGCAGATTATTCTACCAAAGGTCTGCATGGCTCACAGTGAAGTTTCTCAGCTCACAGACAATTTTTTGCTAATTCAGGTTTATTTCTGTTCAGTTGCTATTATATGAAGTTTCAAAGATCAGTGTTTTCTCCTTGCTCTCCTCTTCCTTTATCTCACCTCAGAACCCTATTGTTCTTTGAGTTCCAAATGCCCAGTGCCACACATTGTTAGGCACAGGGAGGTAGGGAAGACCTATACTGATGAGGTGCTGTTGTCTTGAAGCACCTGTTGGCATTGAGGGAGACAGACAAGGACCAGGAAGTTAAGAGGTTTTTGATATTGTTAAATGTGAGTAGATAATAAACCCTTGTAATGGGATAGAGGGTGCGTTAAGGCTGGGAACTCTGGCTTTGAAGTTCAGGTCTCAGGACATTTAAGAGTCTTATGTAATCTATTTACCCAACAATCTATATTGTAGCATGTCTTCCTTTGGTTATTCTTGATTCCCATAACCTGAAATAGTTGCTCCCCCACATCTGAATGTTCCAAGACTGTAGTAATGAACTCTACGTGGACTTGTGTTCCTAAGATAAGACCACTGGCCATTCTAGTCATTTGCCTACACCAGACCAAATTTTCATCACTCTGGTTAATTTCTATCCCCAAAAGTCCTGTAGCTATCTCCCCTCACTCTCCCCTTTGATGGATGTCCAGACTGTCAAGATCACGCTGCCCCCTGCATTTCCCAGTAAGGGAGCCTGGTGATCGTGCATAGGGCTTTGACAAGTGCTTCTCGGCCCTCTTCTTTTCCTCCAGGGATTCATGAATGACTGGCCTTTGGATTCCTATTCCAACTCAAATCATAGAATTCTGGGGCTAGATGGGGTCCTAATTATTGTCCTACCTAACTTTCAAAATCAAGTGAAAAGAGTGAGTCAAAGAAAGTTTAAACATTTTGCACAAATCATGAATCAGTCATTTTTGTGACCAGAGCTAGAACTCAGGCCTGACATATAGTTACACCAGACAACCCAAGCAGGGTGTTTTTCATGGATATTGGCTCATAGCCCCTGCTATTTGTATAATTCTCTAAAAAGCTATTTTCTTAATTATGTGCCATGTAGTCCACATTACTAACTTGGCCATAATTTGTTGAACTAGCAATGAACAGTTCGATTAAGAACAGTCCATGTACAGGATTTCCAGTGGCCTAGGAGGGGCTTAGAGGCTAGGCTACCCAACTAGTTAGACTAGTTAAGACCATGTCTAGCAGTGAATCTGCAGAAGCCTGGGGTTGTAGGTTTTGGGGCGAGCAGAAGCTTTGAGTCAACCAAAGTCATGGGGTAGTGAAACAGGAGGGAAGATCACTTAGGATGAGAAAAAATGAAGAACAGAAAATGAAAATAGTAGGGGGTCCTAGGAATAGAGAGCAATGGAAGCTTCCAGTCCAGTGGGTATCAATATAACCTGTTTCTGAGAAGTACATTCTATTCTGAGGGACCTCTCAGTTCTTCCATTAATCTGGCTATGTGGTCTTGCTTGTTTCCCTTATTCCTTAGATATCTTTACAACAAATCCTCACCTACCTGGGACACCAGCAGCTTCTGTTTTCTTTTGATATAAAATAGTCTGACATAAAAGACTCAAGATTTTTCTCTTATATCATTCTACTTCTCTAAAAAGAAAAATGTACTTTCACCCAAGTGTAAACAGAGGCAAATTTCCCTTTCCAAATAACACCTTCTTGATGGTCACATGGGTAACCAGGAGTTTATACTTATGACGTGTATACTTTTCTGAATGTATGCGATACTTCACTAAAAGTTAAAAATGTAATGCAATTACTTTTATACTTATTTTATAAAGATGAGAGAAAACCCCAGAAAACCCAGGATCAGTTTCCTGGGAAGCCATTCTCTCCTTTCCTTTCACATTCTGTTCTCTCCAAAAGTACAGGGAGAGCTATAGCTGCTTGAGACTTCTTTGGAGAAATTGTGGTGTTGCCCAGTATTTGCCCTTATGACTGTGCTTGCAGCTCAATTATATGTGTTAATGGTGAAGCATCTGTCCATCAGATGAAGAAAAATTGACTTGGGGACTAAACGTAGAGGGCACAAAGAGATGATCTGTGAAAATAATGTGTTTGAAAAAAGCTGGGGGAGTCTCTGAGCTGTCATAGGGGTCAGGCTAAGCCAGGGCTGGATGAGTCCTGAGGCCTGGGTTTGCTGAGAAGAGAGTCAAGAAGGGTGCTAGGCTGATTGTGATAGGAAACTGGAAGGTTTGCGCAGACTTGTGAAGAGGACTGTGAAAGAGAGATCTGATCAGGGATGGACTGAGCAGGAACTCAGGGCTTACCCAAGACGGACAGGATCACTGCCTCGCTGCGCTGGGCGCTGGAGAAGCTGTTTTCCGCCGTGCAGTAGTACTTCCCAGAATGCTCTGCGGTCACAGAGAAGTCAAAGGATGCTCCTCCTCCAGAGGGGATTGAGCTTCTCCCCAGGCGGACGTACTCATGATAAAACTTGTACAGGATCGGGGGAGAACCTCTCTGGACTTCACAGTGAAGTGTCACTTGGGTTCCTTCAAGAACCTGGCCCTTAGGAGTGCTGAGGGTGAGGACAGGCCGAGACACAGGGGCTGAGGGAGAGAAAATGAGCCAACAGTTACTTCTGCCTCTTAACTGTAGATTTCCATTATGGCCAGAACAAATGCCCAGACTCTAGTCTCTACTGGCCCTCAGGGTGTTTCAGCAACCTCCCTCACCATCTCTCCCCATCTTTCCCCGTCCTCCATGCTGGTCTTCTCCAGTCTACTCCTTTTCCATCAGATCCCTGGTCTTTTCCCTCCCAGCTCCCTGTATCAGGTGACCTGACCCCCTTTTGCAGAGATGAAGCCCTTAGGGAACAAGTTTCTTATCTTGCTGCCACCAGACCCATATCTTTACCCCCATCAGCTCTCAGCTCCTCCCCTCTGCCCTGTGACCTTGGAAGAGTTACTCCTTGGGTCAATCCAAGTAACAACAGAGAGAGATTCTCTAGAGAAGAAGTTTATGTGGGACTAGCAGAGTATTGCAAGGGGGATACAGGCTCAGTAAATTATGGACATAGCCAAGGAGACTGAGGCAAAGGGTAGAGGGGCCTTTAAGCGAGTCTGTGGTTCTTGTTATTGGGCATGCATGCATAAGTTTCCTTCTTGTAATCTGGCTTTGTTTATTTTTCCTAGGGCTTGACAAAAGTGACTCCATTTTGATTCTGACACCTGTCACACTTGCCTTCCCAAGGTAGATTCTCCTCGGTTTCTTGACCCCTATGCCCACCTGCCTCTATTCTGGATGTAAATTCTCTTCCTGTATCAGCTTATTCCAAACATCATTTGGATTTGTTTAATCTTGTTTAATCCTCTCCATGTTAGAAAAACAACAAAACAATATAATAGCAACCTTGCTTGCATTTAATGTTTTCTCTCTCCTCTTTTCTGTGGACAGACTTCTACTGGTTCCACTTTTGTACCTTAAACTCATTTCTTGTTTATTACCACTGGTGTTTACCTCAAATCTACTAAAGTTTGGTTTTCATGTTTGTGAATATAATGATGATCTTCATAATAACAAAAGATACTTGCTATTATGATAGTAGAGTTCTTTTAACTATAAGCCTGGGATATATATGTATTTGTCATATATAATATATAGATTTTTACACGTGTGAAGACATGAATCATGAAAACAATTCCCTGAGGTACGTTCTAACGTTCTATAGTTGTTCTTATTTTACAGATGAGAACACTAAGGCTCAAAGAGATGGTCATACAGGTGATAAGTGGTAAGGCAACACTCAAACCCTGGTATTCTGGTTATAGTCTGTGTTCTGCTAAATAGGACTCTGACTAAATTCAGTGCCTGAGATCAGGTTCTTATCCTCCATCTTCTCTCAGCTTGGCCTCATCTGAATTGGCTCACTATCTTTTTCTTAAAGCAGTTTCTTTTTTTAGTTTCTGAGTGTATACACTCCTAGCATCTCTTCTCTCAGTTGTGGTCTTTTTTGGCATCCTTTCTCCTCAGCTGAGACTGGCCTGGGGAGTCTGTTCAACAGGACATTCTCTTCTTGGGTTTTTGTATTTACTCCTGGTTGGTTCCTAAACTGGCTGTTCTGCAATCCATTATTCATACTACAGCTGGAGTGATTTTCTCCAGCATTAAAACTCTTCATGGATCCCAGATGACTCTTTTGAATAAAGTCCAAGCCTTTATTAAGGACTAAGGCGAGGCTGGCCCAGCCTCCCTCCCCATCCTCATCCTGCCTCTCCCAACCTTCACTCTCTACTTTGGCCAGTGTGACCCAACCTCTTGTCCATTCTTTGAATATTTCCTCCCTCATACATCTGGGTTCTTTAGCACATGCCTTTACACAGCTTGTTTCTTCTCCCACCCTTCCTTTCTTTTCCTAAATGTTCTCTTTTATCCTTAGGTCTCAACTCACACATAAGGTGTTTTCAAATTGCCCATAATTCTCCTAAGAAAAGTCCTCTCATCTCCCAAGTCAGACTGGTGAGCCCTCCCGTTTGCTTCTGCAACCTCCAGGTATTTCTATCCCTGGGTTGGCATCTGTCCTATGACTCGTCTGCATCTGCTTTAGACCCCAAGATGGGTCCATGTGGTCCAATTTGATGTATCTTTAGATGTCAGTACATTAGGTGAACAGATGGGCCACCATATAGCACTTTAAACATCTCTAAATGCATTTCATAATGATATCACTGTCTCCAATTTCCTTGTCTGAATGTCAGGGACCCAGCTCCTTTATCTCTTCCATGTGAGCTCTCTCTAGAGGGTTTCCTGGTCCTTTCTTTCATAACGTGCACATCTATCATGTGAGGGACTGGATTCTGCCTTTTCTTCCAGAATGGGTCTGTTGTATTAGAGGAGGTCAAACTGAGGCTGATTCTAGACTTAACCAAAAGTGGACTGTCTACCACCAGTACAGACCCAAATCAGACTGTTTCCCTAAAAATGGGGCCTGGAATTTGGTCATGTGAATGGCACAAAACTGAGATTCAAGTCTTAGCAGAACCCATTCGAGCTATATGACAACTGCCTTTAAGAGCCTTGAGGGAGGCTGGGGATATAGCTCAGTTGGTATAGTGCTCGCCTCGCAAGCACAAGGCCCTGGGTTCGATCCCCAGTACCAAAAAAAAAAAAAAAAAAAAAAAAAAAAAATAAGAGCCTTGAGGGCATTAGACCAAAAAGCAAAGGTCAAGCTGTCTGGGAACCTGCTTCCAGACCCTTTCTCTTCTGTGCCTCCTCACACCATTGCCTAATTAACTCTTAAAAACCCTCCAATCAGAGAGACATATTGGACTAACAGTGGTCCTGCTGCTATGTCTTATGTTGCTTGATACACTGTTTTAACAAATGTCTGATAGTAAAGGAACAAGAGATACCTCTGTGCTCTGGAAACTGACGTTATAGCTACTGAGAACAACTTTCTGATTTTCCTCCCTGAGGATCCACAGGAAAAGTAGAGAGAAAGGGAAAATTTTGGATTTCTCCTGGTTGGGGGCCAGGAGAGAGAAAGCTGCTGTGACACATTCAGAGGTGTGGTGGCATCTGGGCTGTCCAAGGAACAGGGTGGAGAGCCAGGGAGTGGAGAGTACATTAGGTTTTCCCAGGGAAGAAGCAGAGGATGCTGGGAGGTGGGAGCACATGTCTGAAGGGGTCAGGGAGAGAGGGGTGGGTGAATGGAGGAAACCAAGGCTTACTGATGATGGATAGCCTCACAGCCTCGCTGCGCTGGGGGCCGTAGCCATTGTCAGCAGTGCAGTAATAGTTCCCAGAATGCTCTGCGGGCAGAGAGATGCTGGCAGACCTCTCCTTCCATTGTTCTGCTCCTATCTCCTGAAGTAATACACTCTCGCGAAAAAACTGATACCGGATCCGGGGAGAACCGCTCTGAACTTCACAGTGAAATGTCACCTGGGCTCCCTTACGAGCTTGACCCCTAGCAGGATTGAGGGTGAGGACAGGCCGAGACACAGGGGCTGAGGGAGAGAGAATGAGCAACAGTTACTTCTGTCCCTTAACTGTAGATTTCCATCTGTGGCCAGAGCAAATGCCCAGACTCTAGTCTCTACTGACCCTCAGGGTGGTCCAGCAACCTACTTGGCCTCTCTCACCAACTCTCCCCTGTCCTCCATGCTGGTCTTCTCCAGCCTATTCCTTTCCCATCAGACCCCTGGCCTCTTCCCTCCCTGCTCCCCTTGTCAGGTGACCTGACCCTCTTTCACAGAGGAGATGATGCCCTTGGGGCCACTCACTAGGGTTGGCCTCAGGGCTCTGACCTTGACCATTTTCCCTTCCAGATTCACATATTCTTGGACCTTCTCTCTCTGCTCATACCCTCTCCCTGTGCCCATTCTGACCATCTCTTATGTGTGCAGGGAGGGTCCCTGAGGATTCTTAAATCAAGGGACCTTGTCAAGGGGAATGGCCCTAGACCAGTCCTGATTCTAACATTCTAATTGTTCTAATTTTCATTCTTAAGAGACATTTCACTTAAACTGCAAAGGAATTTGTAAATATGAAGGATATAGACATAGTCCTAATTACTGAAAGTATTCCTTAATCTCTATTTCTAAGAGTTTCCAAAAGTTCCCACTGCCCTCAGCCCCTTCTGTCCTTAACTCTTCCCTGCTACACTCTCACTAACTCCTGGCAAGTTATTCAGAGCATTGGTGTCAATGGCCACTCCCACCCGACTGCCTGTGGTCTTCACAGAGGAGTCCCCTGTTCAGTTTGATAATCCAGGCTTCGATGACACTCAGCAGAACTCACCCTTCCGTGGCTCGATGGTTACCAGTTGGCTGGTAAAACTTCTGTGACTGTTATTGACTTCACAGTAATAGTCCCCAGCATCACTGGCTTTCACCATGGAGATCCTGAATTCTGCTTCCGAGGCTACGTGAATCTTTGTTCCCTTCCTCTGCTTGTCTCTTTTATACCAGGAGAATGTGATGGGCCCCGGGAGCCTGTCTACTGAGCAGGTTAGCTTCAGCGTCTGTCCTTCAAACACGGATTCTAAGGCTGGTACAGTGTTTATCTGGACATTGGCAACAACTCCAAAATAAATAAATAAATAAATAAAAACATATGTGAGCCTCTTAGCAGTGGGGTGCTCGTGGGTAGAGAAGAATCACAGGATGGAAAGGGTAGAATCTGCTGATTTCCTACATAAGGTTAGCCCGAGGTAGAGTTACCCTGTCCTTGGGAAGAAGGAGACAGTTGGAGAGACTGTGGTCCCCGCTTGGCCAGGGAGGCCATCTACTTCCTAATGTTCTTGTAGAGAGTCCAGGCCAGGAATAGAGGTAACCCTGTTCACCCTGCTCTCGTGTCCACTCACACCTTGATAGAACATGGTCAGTCATCCAGAGGTGACATCTGGTGCCCAAACAGCTGAATGAAATGATGAGGGTGTGCAGGGGGCAGGGAGACTTGGCATCAAAGGGGATTGTCCTGGGGATTCAGTGACAGCAGCAGCTAATTGGAAATGAGACATTATGGACATATTCAGTAAGTTTGCCCTTGAGCAAACCCTTCTTAGCCTGTCTAGCATGTCAGATATGTGGTCATAGGAGGTGGAACCAGGACAGTCCCTTCAAGTAGGCTAATCTGTGATGGGCATGGCTTTTGGTAATGATATTAGTTTAGGACAGTGCTTTTTGAGTTATCCTAAGGTCTTGAAGAACAAAGAAAGATAATTGAACTGTTGGAGAGAAGAACCTGAGGATGGGGGAGAAACTTTGCTAGAAATTATTGTGTCTTAACTATTGGATAATACCCTCTCCACCTTCTCTGGATTGTTCATCCTTAAACTAGTGACCCTAGAAACTCCTGTTTTCTGTAACTGCAATATTAATAGAATTTATTCAGTTTACAAGAAAATGTCATAGAACTTTCATTTTGTGTTTTTTAGGAACAGGAGTAAATTTATGGGAAATGCTGTTACTTTCATTCCCTGCTCACTCAGGGAAGTGGGCACCTCAGACCATGTGTCCCTTCCTAATACTTAAATATATTTCCATAAGACAGACCCAAGTTAATGAAGGGAAGCATTTGGTCATTAGTTAAGAGTCATGCTTGAAAACCTATACAATTTTAGAAACTTAGGAAAAAGTGAGAATGGGCATACCACTATTCCTAGGGACATCAAATTGGAACTGGTTATTCCCCAACATTTTGCCCCTGGATTTTCTTGTTCTTAAGCACTCTGCTCCAGCATCTAGTATTCTAAGTCTGTCCATCTGGCTGGGCAGAGACCACTCAGCCCAGCCATAGCTTATGGCTATAGACTAGCAGGAAATAAAGGACATCAGGGAAGACAGCTTTAAGAGAAAGAGAGTCGTACCTAAACACATTGAAAGAAAAATGCACCTTGTTTCTCTTTTCCTTGTTTTTTTTTTTTTTTTTCTCTAAGTTCTGCTAAGATGTCCAGAGTTGAGGTTTCAGCTTTCATTCTCACAAGGGGAAGAGGCATTTTCCACATGGACCAGCACCCGAACTGATGTGCAATTCTACACAACTCTTCCAGTCTCATTGCCTATAAATCCCAGAACCCACTGATACTCACTCTCCACAGAAATGGAGGACTTCTGACTCTCTTTCAAAACATCCAAAGTCAATGTCTTTGCCTGGCACGAGTAGAACCCTGAGTCTTCTCTCCACATGGCAGGAATCTGAAGCTCTGGGGAGCTGCTCCAGCCTGACCCCAGAGTCTGACTGTTTCTTAAGAAGCGGAACTGGAGCTGGACATCTGACCTCTGCGGAGGGACTTGGGTCTCACAGGTCAGGGTCAATGGGCTTCCCTCAATGGGCTTATCAGAGCTGGTTCTCAGCACAGGACGTGGAAACAGCACTGCAAAGGAGGATCAGAGCAGCCCCCAGGGCAGTGAAGTTTGGAACTGCACTGGAGAAAAGCAGTTCCTCTGCAGCACCAGCAAGCAGTTTTGTGGCACCACATTATTCAGATGAGAAAGGGAAGTCACCTTTGAGTTCTAACATCCATCAGCACAAAGCACAGTTGTGTTTTCTCTCAATGGCAGCGCAGTCCACCCTTTTCTTCCTAGTCTACTTCTGCAACCTCAGGGACCCTCCTTTTCACTAACGCTCTTGCAAAACATTGAAAGCCTTACCTTGGACTTGGATTCTGACTGTATTGGAAGAAGCTGCACAACATGTTTCCTTATATCCAGCACAGTAATATTCACCATTGTGCTCCAGATTTGCACCACTAATATGCAATTCAGGGTTATTATTAGGTAATATTAGAGCTTCATTATTCTTGTAAAATACCAAAGTATTCAGTTCTGTTTTTGCCCTTGCCCGACACCTTAGAAGCACCGACTCTCCTTCAAACACATCAAGTGGGCCCTGGAGGATCAGTGAGGCTGTAGGACAAACAAGACCAGTTATTTGGTTCATCCCATTGTTCCCTCTTTCCTTTCATTATTATTCCAAGGATTCTTAAAATAATTATCACTTTTTTCTGATTTTAAAATGAACTCATGCAATTTGAGAAAAGTTGGAAAGTAGAAATATAAGTAAAAAGCATCCATTATCTTACTGCCCATAGATGCTTCCAGTTTTTTTTTCTTCCATGTTCAGGTAAGTGAGAGTCTCTGTGTATCTTTTTTTATGAAATTGGAATAATTTTTATATATTTGATAACTTGCCTTTCACTTACTATGCTATAAATATTTTTTCTCAGTAATATCATTACTGAACTTGATTGGCAATGGTGACAGTTTTCCTTCAGTGGCAGCAATGTAATTCATTTAATGAGTCTTCTTTTCTTGATCACTTAGGGTCTTCCATTTGGGGAGATATATATTTATGATCATTTTAGTAGGTAAATGTTTAAGAGAGGAATTGTTATGTTACTATGCTGTTTCCTGTTTACTAAATTAAAAGGCATTGTAACAAGGGTGATACTACTTAAACTTCATAACAGGTGGTTTTAGGACAAACAGGAAATTCTCTCTCTCTCCATCTATAGCTATAAATGTGACAAATCTTTATGCCAAGTAATCCTTATGCCATAAGTAATGTGGCTTAAAACTATACAACTTTATGTACAGGAACTGTTCAAATAAACTTCATTCCCAATTTTTTTTCACCTGAGCAGCTTACAAAACATACTAATTCTTGTACTGCCCTCCCATAGGTAATTTATTTTGTAATACCCAGACCCTTATACATGCTAGGCAAGCACTCTATCACTGAGCTACATCTTCAGCCCTTTTAAAGTTTATTTTGAGGCAGTGTCTTACTAAGTTTCTCAGGCCGGCCTTGAACTTATGATCTTCCTGCCTCATTCTTCCCTGTAACTGAGACTGTAGGCATGTGCCTCTGTGCCCTGTACACCTATACATTTTGATTCAGTAAATGTAAGATAGGGCCTGAGTAACTGTATGATTAAAAACCTTCCCAGGTTTTCTGGGTGAGATCAAACTTTGAAAAACACAGGGTTAGCTGGGCCTGGTGGTTGGTGCATGTCTATAATCTCAGTGAATCAGGGTACTGAGGCAGGAGGAGTACAAGTTCCAGGCCAGCCTAAGCAACTTAGCAAGACACTGTCTCAAAATTAAAAATAAAAAGGGATGGAAATATGGCTCAGTAGTAGAGCACCTGAGGATTCCATTCCCCAGTACTCAAGATAAACAAACGACTCCCAGCAAGAAACATGAAACTACAACATCCTCTCTCTACACTCCCCTGGGTGTAGAGAAATTTATTCACTCTGAAGAAATGGTAGTGTTTGGGTCATCCATAACCTTTAGCTATAATGTGACGATGATATCCTTCTGGATACACTACTTGGAGTCTCTGCCCATTGGGCTGAATGACTTTTTTCTGAATAATTTCAATTTTCTTAATTTTTATGTTCAAACTTAAGAAGTTAAGTCTGTTCCCTGTACACAGAGTCTGTTAACTCCCTTCTTGTTTAACTATAAAGTGGAACGAAATTGTTCATTCCTGAGTTGACCAAAGTGAATGGTGTTGGCAGCTTGAGAGAAAATGATCTGAAATAACTTCTAAGGTTTTTATTTCTTTTACTTCTGTCTCACCTTTAGAGAAGTCCAAGTGCACAGTGTTGCTTTCAGGCAAGTCATCAGCCTGGCATTTGTAGTCTCCAGATTCATGGACGTTTAAGGTGCTTGTTTTGTTTTTTAATTTTTTTCTCCCAAGGTACCATTTTGTTGTCTGAGGTGAGTGGGAACTAAATCCTTTGCAGGTCAGATCCATGCTTTCGCCTTGGAAGAAAACAGTCCATGGAAACTGAAGGGAAATCATGGATTTGGATGGAGTTACTGAGGAGAAGGAGAGAGAAAATGAGTCTGAGGTGGCAGTGCCTACAGTCCCAGCAGCAGAGGTTCTTGTGGAATAGATGGGAGGACCTAACTTTGGACAGTGCCTAAGAGGCTCCCTGAGAGGGTCAATGATCACTCAAAGCTGCGTGTCAACCAGCAGCACTCACCTACCCAGGGGAAGAGCGAGTAGCCATGAGCAACATGAATTCAGGAGGATTTGCTGTGATGTCTATGGTTAGTTATCTGTCATGGAAGTGGGTCATAGAGAGAATTACCCTCACCCCTAACATCTTATCATGCTCCTAAGCACGTGTACACATGCTCTTTCTCTCTCTCACACACACAAAACCCCGCAGGCTTAGAGACATTAATCCATTTTGAAGAAATTGTAGTGTTTGTGTCATCCATAGCCTGTAGCTGTTATGTGACAATTATATCCTCTGGATATGCTATTTGGAGTCACTGCCCTTTGGACTGAATGAGTTTATCTAGATAATTTCAGTTTTCTTAATTTTTATGTTCAAACTTAAGCTAATTCCATTCCCTATCTGATTATAGACATAGCTTATATAGGCATTGTTAAAATCACAACTTTGCACTCTCCCTAAAAGAATAGGCAATTTTATCAAGGGATTTTGGTACCGAGAAAAGCTTGAGACTTGCCTAAAAACTTCATTTTATAAATGATAATTCAAATGTCCAGAAACCCCTTCCTTCATAGCTAATTATGGCAGAACAAGAAATGGATAAATTCTCTATTGGAATCCTGAAGGGACCTAGGGTACAGCTGAAGTGACTGATTTGGGATTGGGAGAGGAAATGTAGAGTTCTTTTTAAAAAATTTTTTTTCAACTCACCAAGTTGTTCACTGACAGGAGCTGAAATAAATAAATAAATAAATAAATAAATAGCCAGAGGTTAGCAGAGAGCATGGATTCTTCAGTTTTTCAAAGATAATATATTTTCCCATTCCTTTATCACTTCTTTCATTAAAAAAAATTCTTTTTTAAAATACTGTTACTTTTCAAATGTCTTGATATACTACAATGTATGTCTTGATATATTCTAACATAAATTTAAAAACTGGTATCCAAGACTATCATGCTAATGAAATAAGTCAATCCTCCGAAACTAAAGGTAAAATATTCTTACTGATATGTGGATGCTAACTCACAATAAGTGGGGAGGGTAGGGAAGAATAGAAGTACTTTGGATTAGACAAGGGGGAATGAAGGGATGGCAGGAGGATGGGAAGAGGAAAGACAATAGACTGAATCAGCCATTACTGTCCTGTGTGCACATATGGTTACACAACCAATGTAATTTGACATCATGTTCAATCAGAAGAATGAGCAGTTATACTCCATATATGTCTAATATGTCAAAATACATTCTCCTGTCCTGTATAACTAATAAGAACAAATTTAAAAAATGATATCTGCTAGTAAAAAGTTAACCAGTGGGAGAAACAGAAATATGATGCCCAGGAATATAATAAAGGGTCTAAATACAATAACAGAATTACACATGAGGGACCTGGGGGACAGAAGGCTACCCAGCCTGGTGTGTAGAGTGTGTATGTGTGTATTGAAGAGGGTGAGTAACCAGGGAAGGGTCCTGAAGGAGGCGATGCTCGAGAAAACTATGAATGAAAAAATAAGGACCCGCCAGGCGAGGGGTAGTGTTTGTGCAGCAAGAGATGATGGGAAGAGTGATCAAAACAGGGAGGGCACAGGATTGAAGAAGTGACACTGGTGTCCAGGAGTTGGGCGGTTCTGGAAGGCAAGGCAAGACAGGAAAAATAAGATTAAGAGGGAATGCAGGGCCTGAGGAGGTAGGTCCATTTTTATTACAAAAGTCCCCGGGAGCCATGGAAAGGTTTCAAGGAGGAGCGTGACAAGTTTAGAATTGGACACCTAGGTGGAGCACTCTGACAGAGGGCGTCCTTCCATGGGAGAGATGTGCAGCATCCTGGAAGGCAGGGTGAGAGTGATAATGTTTAATTTTCTCCAGATTGTTTATCCAATATGGGACATTTATCTTGATTATTCATGATTATAACCATTTTACAGACCAGAAGGCTTAATATCTAGTAGGTAGCAGTTCAGAGTTTTGAAACCAGATCCTATTTGACCCCCAAAAGTGAATGCTCCTGGCCATTCTCCTATCCTATTCCTCTGTGTTATGTCACACCAGGAGGTGCTTCTATCTCTGGAACATTCTAGCATCTCATGCACCTTCTATCTGTAGGGCCCTCTTTTCCTACATCACATCCACTCTGTTCCTCCCACTTCCCTCTCCCATTCCTGCTTTCCCTCTGAGTTTTGTGAAGTCTTTGCCAGTATTTATTGCGTAGTTTATTATCTGCCCATACCATCCATTGCGAGTTTTGCCTCCACAATTATTTCACTGGGATCTTGTTCCATAGCTGTTTATTGCACACTGGTTTTGCTGGGTGCTCTTCTATAGTTGAGCTTCCTGAGCATGGAAATGGTATCTCCCCTGTCCTCTCATCATTTCCCAGCATCTGGCATAGTGCTATCCTCAGATAATAAGTAATTTTTTGCCAAACAAATTAATAAACATTTAATTCTAAATTTTAAACTTTGGCAAAAATCTAGCCACTTTGTAGCTATGACTTCATAGAGAATTAAGCACAGCCACAGGCACCAAGAGAATGTCATGTGCTTTAAGTTTTGCCTTGCCCACTGTATCTACCCCTGTCCCTACTGTGTTCTTAATCTGTCAATCATTGCTGTGACTTGCCCTCTCATGCCCAGGACAAGGATCTGGCTTTGTCATACAAGTAACAAATGCATCTCCTTTGCATAAAAGAGAGCAGGCTGTTCTCAGAATTAAACACTAAGAGTAAGCAGGCAAATACATTTTTCTAAGGTTTCATGAAAATTTTGTTAAAGAAAAATGTAAGTGAAACCTTAATTGTCTGATTGCTATGAATTCCTTCTCTTTAAGATTGAAAGATTTTTCCATCTGACCACTTTCTTTGAATTCACTAGAGGAAACCCTGGCCTGTACAGTAAAGCATTAAAATACAGTCTCCTTATGTGGGAAAGACTGTCTGAGCAGGGGCTGGGCCCCAAGAAAGGGCCAGATCCTGGTGGAGAGAGGAGCTTCCCAGACCCCACCCCAGGCTCATGTTGAGTCATCTACTCACCCAGGACCAGTAAAGTCATCCACAGCAGCATGAAGACTGGAACCACCAAGAGCTGAGACCCAAAGACAAGTTTTCTCATAACAGTTTTGATCTTGATCTTACAGTCAGTACACTGTTCACATCACCCTAAGTAGCACATCTGAGAAAATATTTTTTCAAAAAGAGCAACATGCATTAATAATTCAGAAACTAGGAAGTGGGAGTACTTACATTTAACTACGAATCAGAGTTTCCTGCCCTCTGATTAAAGTGAGAAAATAAGGGTTAGGGTTCTTTAAAAAAAACCACATGCCCATTGACCCCATATTTCTGTTGTTGGGAAATCACCTTAAGGAAAGTATGTGAAGATGGCTCTATAAAAATGTTTATTGTACTAGTGTTCATTATTACCTACACACTGGAAGCATGGGGCTGTTTAAGAATATTCCAATCCCTCTAAACAATGACAAACCATTAAGAATGAGGCAAACCTAGCTGGGCACGGTGGCACGTGTCTGTAATCCCAGTGGCTTGGGAGGTTGAGGTAGGAGATCAAAAGCTCAAAGTCAGCCTCAGCAAAAGTGAGGTGCTAAGCAACTCAGTGAGACCCTGTCTCTAAATAAAATACAAAATAGGGCTGGGGATGTGGTTCAATGATTGGCCCCTGAGTTCAAATCCAGATACCCCTGTCCCGCAAAAAATAATGAGGCAAAACTACACATACTAAGACAAGACCACCCTGATTAATGGAAGGGGAAAAAAAGTGAGGTGCTGATTGGCATTTGTAATATTATTCCTTTGGTATAGATGAAAAAAAAATAGAATCTATGTGTATACAAACAAGTACATACTTTTTTTTTCCTGGAAAGCACTCAAAAATGGTTATATTCGAGGCATTATAGGTAGGAAGGAGCCTCTTCATTGTGTTTTTCTATCCTGTTTTACAAATCATCATGTGTATGAATTGCTTTTGTGATTTTTTTAAAAGTCAGGTTTCCGTGCTGGTGCACAGGTTGACAAAAGTCCCTAAGACATTAGCTGCCACGAGGAATGGCAGTTTCTTTTTCTGAAATATTTTTTCCCACCTTTTCTCTCAGGACTCATACTTTGGTCCACCTAAGGGAACATTTAACTTTGTATCCACTAATGCACATAGCCTTTGGCATATTATGTTACATTAGACCTACTGTGCCCCAAGAAAAACATACGTGGGTAAACAGAGATGAATCATCTCAGTTTACTAGAAGAACCTCAAAGGGAACAGTCACTCTGTACATTCGGAGCTAAAACAAATAGTACAGCTGTGAATATTCTTATATAGGTCTCAGTGTATGTGCATGGATTTCTACTGGGTACCTCCCTGGGAGTGGAATTACTAGCTCGTTAGTCACACATATACAGTATCCAGTTTAGAAAGTACTGCCAAGTTATTTTCCAAAGTGATTGTGCCACTTCACATTCTACCAAGCAACACAAGAGTTCTCATTGCTCTAGTCCTGGCTAATATAGGTATTGTTAGCTTGTAAATTGTAGCAATTTTGCTGGAATTATCTTAATGAGATTTCAATTTTCATGTCCCTGGTGAATTATGAGATTCAGCAGTTTTCTAATTTGTGACTTAGATATCTTTTCTTTATGTAAAATATCTGCTCAAATATCTACCCACTTTCCTATGTTTGGTCTTTCTCTTCTTGTTTCACAGTTCTTTTAAACTCTGGATATAGATCCTTTGTTGAATATTGTAAATGTCTTTCCCCAGCCTGGGCTTTCCTTTTTGCTCATCGATAGGGCCTTCTGATTAATGATCATTCTAAACTTTGACGGAGTCCAATTTGTCAGTCTTTTCCTTTATGGTTAGAAATTTTTACAATCCCTTCTGATTTTGTCTACTCCAAGGCCATGAAGATATTTTTGCAGGTTATGTTCTAGTCACTTTTTTCTCTGAATTTTTACACTGACTAGAATCTTCAACATGATGCTGAATGAAGTGATAATCAGTTATCCTTTCAGTCTCACAGGGAAAGTTCTTAATGTTTTACCATTAAATAGTATATTTTCTATAGGTGTTTTTGGTAGATACTCTTCATTAAATTTAGTAAGTTTCCTTCTATTTTTAGTTTGCTAACAGTTTTTCTTTTTCTCCTTCATGATGGATGTTGAGTATTAGTAAATACCTATATGGCATTTATTGAAATGATTTTTTTTATTGCTTGTATGGTCAATTACATTGATGATTACCAATGTAAAATCAATTATGCATTCAACTTGGCCATGATGAGTTTTTTTTTTTTATGAATTACTGGATTTGACTTATAATTTAGTATTTGTGTTCATGAGAAAGATGGACCTAATACTTTTTCTTTCTTGACAAATTTTAGTATAAAAATTATATTGGTTTCATAAAACAAGTTCCTTTTTTCTCTATTGTCCTAAACAGTTTTTGTTGGAAGATTTTGGTGGTAAAGCTCACTGGACCTGAATTTTCACTAGTGTATGTTTGTGTGTGTGTATGTGTGTGTGTGTGCTTGTGCATGTGTATGTTTAATTACAGATTTGACTTTGAAATCCAAATAGGTTTATTCAGATACTTTCTTTTTGTGCTATTTGCATATTTCCAGAAATTTATTCAATTACATTTCAAAACATATTGACATTACTTATAATGTCTTCATATTGTTTTTAATAGTTCTGAGATCTGTAGTGATATCCCCTTTTTCATTCCTAATTTTACTAACTGTGCTTTCTCATTCTCATCTTTTTTTTTTTTTTAATTCTTGATCAGTCTTTGTAGGGATTCATTGGGGAACTAACCTTTTCAAAAAACCGTTGGCCTTGCAGCAAAATGAAATTAAACTTCTATCTCTTACCCTGTATAAAACTAAACTCAAAATGGATCAAGGACTTAGGAGTTAGACCAGAGACCCTGCACCAAACAGAAGAAAAAGTAGGCCCAAATCTTCATCATGTCAGCTTAGGACCAGACTTCCTTAACTAGACTGACTCCCAAAGCACAAGAAACAAAAGCAAGAATCAGTAAATGGGATGAATTCAATAAAAATGGTGGAATAAAACAAACATCATTACCCTATGTATATGTATGATTACATGAATGGTGTGACTCTACAAACAAGAGAAATGAAAAGTTGTAGTCGATTTGTGTACAATGCATCAAAATTAATCCATTCTGCTATCATGTATAACTAAATAGAACAAACAACAAAAAAAAGAAAGAAAGAAATAATCCAGTTGGGAGCATGCAAGCCTATAATCCCAGTTGTTTGGGAGGCTGAGAGTTCAAAACCAGCCTCAGCAACTTATCGAGGCCTTAAGCAACTCAGCAAGACCCTGTCTCTAAACAAAATACAAAAAAGACCTGGAGATGTGGTTTAGTGGTTAAATGCCCCTGGGTTCAATCCCCAGTACCCTTCTCCCCATATCCACTTATCCTTAATAATGATTTTCTTTTAAAGTTTTTTCTTTAGGTCAAGTTTGTTAATCGTGTTATTCAAATCTGCATCCTTATGATTTTAGTCTACCTCAGCTCTTGATTTCTTCTATGCCATGGCTCCTGGTTTTTATGCAGGTATGTTTTAACTTTAAAGCATTAACAATTTTTATGATGTTTTATTTCTCTTGAATATTATTCACTGGCTAGTACTATATGGCAGAGGCATTTACTGCTCACGGAATAGCCATATGCTCAACATTCCCAGCTCCCAGATAATAGAGAATCACGTGATTTGTGTGTCCAATAAACTGTGGTGGAAGTGGTGTATACTAATTCCAGGCTCAAATATACAAGAATAGGTATGAAATGTTCATCAGTCCTTGCCTGGCTCTTGGATCACAATCCATGTGTGGAGAGTGGCGGTAGAAAATGGTGAAGCCTCAATCTGCTTGGGTCTTCTGCTGGGGCACATTGGACACATAACTGGGATTAAAGTCAGCTTTTATGTGATGAGTTACTTGAGTTTTGGAGTTCTTACCGCAGTACAAACTGTCCTTTCCTACAACATACTATCAGAAAAATTCCAAGCTATCATACATATTCCAGCCTTACTGGAAATTATTGTAGTATTCTTCATTCAAAGTGAATCTGACTTTTGAGACACATAGTGATTTTCATATTAAGGAAGGATCCTTCTAGTTTTATTTTTTTATGTGCTGCAGGACTGCTTAAGTAATTTTGTAATTATCTTTGAATTTTAGAGTCAGAAGAATACTTATGTTACAATGTTAATGTAGCATATTTAATAAGTGACTACAATGAACGATGTTAAACTCTTCTATCCTGAAGTTAAATAAATAATACACCTTCTATTCTTTTTAAAGGCCCATGTAAGTGTGTATAGGAGCTGATGATCCCTATCAGCTTCTTTCTTCCCTTGGTTTTGTTTGAATTTCACTACAGTTTTTCAGAGTTTATAGGTTGGGGTTGTGGCTTTTAAGAAGTTTCGTTGAAGATTAAGATTCTTTTTCTTTTTCTTTTTGTCATTGTGGTTGGTTTCAGAAAGTAAAATGTGGTAGATATGCTTTTATTCTGAACTGAAAGAGTCTTAGCCCAATAATAGCTACATATATTGGATGGTTACTGTAATAAAGCATCACATCAGATATTTGTAAAGATTACTTTCTTGATCTTTGCATCAACACTAGAAAACTTAAACAGTGAAATAACACAGGCAGTGTTCTTTCAGGCAGATATTGCTATCCACATTTTATAAATGTAGAAAACAGAGGCTCAAGGAAATTATGTATCTTAGTTTCAAGTTCTTTGAAAGCCAAAGACTTATGGACTATAAGTGGTAGAGCCAAGACTAGAATTCAGATCTGTCTGAGCCTTAACAAATTCAGTAAAAAGATACACTAGTCATAGGCATCGGAACAGGAACTTAGATGCAATGGAGTCCTGAAGCCAGCTGTAGCAGTGTCAGATTTCATAGCTGAATAGTTACCTCTCAAGAGCAATTGTTAAGGGCTATTCTGGTGACAGGAAATGGAAACTCAGTGTTCTGAAGTTTAAAGATGAACACTGAGCTATTTACAAAACATACAGATCATAGTCAAAGTTGTTTGGAGGACGTATTTCAGCAGGAGGTGGGAAATTAGCTGTAGCAATCTCATGATCATTGAGTGGGGCTGGAATATATTTTAGGGTTCTGTTCATCAATTTGGAGAAGGGGCAGGACCTCTCAGGAGCTCTTTGAGTGATGAGGAGAATTTTAAATGTTGATGAGGATGATGCTCTGGCATACTAATAGGAGAAAAGTGTCATATAATATAGTAGGGAAGAGAGTTGGTACAGGAAAAGAGGGAATACTGGAAGCAAAACCAAATTAGAACAGTGAAAGGACTTTATTTCTTAAATGTTAATTTTGGATCATTTTCTGCAGAAAAAATATTACAGACAATATACTATCATGACAGAGAGACAAAGGAACACAGTTTCTGACATCAGGTTCTGCCACTAACCAGCTCCATGACTTTGGCAAATTATTAGTTAATTTTCTTCATTTTAAAATGGATACCATGATGCCTACCTCACTGGGCAGGTATGAAAATCAAAACTGATAATGTTTTCTTTGCATATTCAAAACTTAAATGTAGGTGACACAAAATTTGTTGCTCTTTCAAAGTTCTATTCATTTTTTCCCCTCTAGCCTTTATACCAAGTTGCCTTTACCTTGTGGTAATGGATGCTTGTTAAAAATTGCTGGGTGAATGAATATATATTTAACAGCTCGACTGAGGTATAATTTGTAATGAGAAAATTCACTTATTTGGAGATAGGAATGCAGCTCAGCAACGGAGTGCTTGCCTAGCATGTGTGCACAAGGCCCTGGGTTTGATGTCCATCACTGCAAAAATAAACAAATAAACAAATAAAGTAAAATAAAGGCACTTGCTTTTAATCAACATAAAACAATTTCAATTCAACCTTTATTTTATTTTTCGTTTTTATGTTTTTATGGTGCTGAGCATTGAATCCAAGTCCTCTTGCATGCCAGGAAAATGCTGTACTACTGAGTTATCCCCCAGCCTACTGTAATTTAATTTTAGACCATTTTTCTCTACCTCAAAAAGAACCTGGTACCCATTTATAGTTACTCTCAACTCCCACCCACAGCTCCAGGAAATCAGTTGTAATAATTTACTTTCTTTCTCTATAGATTTGCCTGTTATGAGCACAGAAATGGATTTGTTCAGTATGCGATATTCTTGGGTCTTGCTTCTTTCACTTTGTGTAAAGATCCTGAGGCTGTTCATGTCAGAGCAAGCCTAGGTGCTTTGTTGATATGTATTTTATAGCTTGAATCTTCCTGAGCAGTATAACAAGATTTATTAAAAACTACTGGAAGATTTCACAATTGTCTTTAGGGTACTGCCTCAACCCAAGGTTCATAAATAAAGATAACAGTCAGAGAAAAGGAAGAAAGAAAATGTCTGATATCCACCATAAGCAGCTGCTCAGACTTTCTGGACAAGTTACCTATGCTTTGGGGTCAATTTTCATTCTTGCTACTATTTCCCTAACCATATCCAGAAGATATTATGCCAGATTAATCTAACCTTTGACTTTTGTCTCTGAATTCTGGGCCTACTTTTTGTTTACTCCATCTTTGCTTACAAGCTCCGGGGTCCAAAGCTCTCAAGCCTTCAGATTCCTTGGTAGTTCTCTGATGTATCCATTCTCTCACCTAAGCCAACCCTGGATATCACCCATCACTCTACTCATATTTTGATTTTTCTTCCTTATTAATTTAGCTACCTGGACTGGGCATGTAGTTCAGTTGTAGAGCACTTGCCTAGCATGTACAAGACCCTGGGTTGGATCCCTAGCACTGAAAACAAACAAACAGATAATATAACTACCCAGTTGTATTTAGGAAAAAAAAAATTCACAGGCACTTAGCATTAGGTTTCTCAGGCAAATTTCCCCTCATCTTAGAATACACGCTGGATCTGCCAAGGTGAATCTCACCTAAAATCTCTACAGAAAGATCCTTCTCCTTTTTGTAGTTCTTTTCCCACTCAGTCTTTTAAAATCAGACTCCAACTCTTTAATAAACCAGTAAAAGAGCATGTTGTATAGGAAGAACATGGATACTTGAATTGTTCAGATATGAAACAAGCTTAGTTCTGTTGCTTATCATATGAATGACTTTGAGCAAACTTTGCAAGATTTTGAGCCCCAGTTTCCTCATTTATAAAATTTATATTATACTTGCCTATACGATTAAATAATATGTACATAAAGTATATACCAAAAAACTGCATAAAAGGTAGTTATGAAGTTTGTTAGCCTGCCAACACTGCTTTTAGCTGTTCTTATTCACATATCTGTTCAACCAAAACTGTTTCTAGTCTGGGATTTTTAGGTCCAGTTAGCCTTCCAAACCCAGCATTAGCATGATTAGATATTCTAATGAAGGTTCAGTTAGTTATATAGAATTTATAGACACTAACTTGTTTGTTTGAGGGTAGATAATGCTGTTTAGGTCCTGTTTGATTCCAGAGAAGTTCTCTATTGGAGAGGCCTCTGATCATCCTTCATGACTTGATGAAAATGTCTAACTATAGCTAGTATCATGGGATATGGCCTGTCCCATAGGACCCTATACTCAGAAGGGTCCCAAGCTTGGTTTAATACTCTACTTTTGCCATCTTGAAATTACTAATAGTATTAACTTCAAACTTGTGCTTTGTAAATGAAATCTGTAGGGACAACAGTCCATGTGTGATCTGAGCTGAGGAGGTATCTGCAATAGCATGTCCACCTTTCCTGCTGCCAGTTTACAAATGGTATTTGTGATACTTTGTCGTCACAGAACTCCAGGTGGGAGTTCAAGGAGGCTGAAAGCTATTTCTTGTAGAATGTGGATGACTGACAGCCCAGCGAAGTTGCACTTTCCATTTGAACTAGAACTAGTTCATCACATAGAAAGAAGGAGATGGTATTCTAAGAAACAATGAAAGTTCAGTTTACTGTCCTTTTTATGTTCCCTCTCTGCGTTAGTTAATTACTTATGATGAAAACAACACAGAAGGAAAGCAAAGACAGGGCAACCTGGAGTTGCTTTGCCCTTCAGTTCTTTCTTACTCATCAATAAGCTAAAGGCAGAAAGATTTCATAGAAAAAATGTTTCTTAACATTATTAAGAAATGGAATACAAACAATGGAGTATGTTTAAATTTTTGCAGCGTTTCTACCGTTCTGATAAGAACAAAATGCATTTTGTTTGTACAAGCTATAAAATAAGAACTAATTTTTGGTGATTCCACTGACATGGTTTGTGTATGGGGTGCCCTCCAAAAGCTCCTGTGTTGATGCAGGAATATTCAGAGGTGATACAAGTAGATTATGAGAGCTGTAATCTAATCAGTCCATTTTAGTTTGAATGGACAAAGGAGGTGGTTAACTGTAGGCAGGTGCCACATGGCTGGAGGAGGTATGTCACTGGGGGCATGCCCTGGAAAGGTGCATCTTCACTGTGGTTCCCTGCGCCCTGCTTCCTGGCCAGTCAGGAATGGAGCAATGCTCTTCCACCATGAGTCCAGAGCAATGGAGTTGGCCTACCATGGACTACATCTCTGAAACCATGAGCCAAAATAAGCTTTTCTTCCTCTAGATTGCTCTTGTCAAATTTTGATCAAAGCAGTGCAAAACTGACTAACATATCTACATATTAATTAAATGCTCTTATATTTGCAGGTAAAATTGGCATTGCAGGAACATTCATGTTAATTACTTAAAATTTTATTTTTTCTTTTCTTAGGATGACATCAGATGGGAAATAAAAAAGATCATGACAAGTCAAGAGAGAGACTAAGCAAGAAAAGGAAAAAGCTTTATATTTTATTACTTTTCTGTGTGTGTAGTACTGGAGCTAGATCCTTGTACCCCAAGGTTGCATCCTCAACCTTTTTGTTTTTTATTTTGTGACAGGGTCTCTCGAAGTTGCCCAGGCTAGCCTCAAACTTGGGTTCAAGTAGCTGTTATTTATTACAGTACATTTATTTTCTTATCTTTTAAACAAGGGATTTTGCATTTTAATTTCACACCAGGTCCTACAAATTGTCTTTTCTGTGGTCCCTGGGTAGATTCCTGGGAAGAACTGTGGCTTCTTAAATAGATGTGTTCTCAGTGAAGAAGGACACTGTGCAGAGGGGCCAACTTCCTTTTCTAATGAAAATCCTAATTTTTAAACCAGAAAGTAATAAAAGCCAATGGGTTTGAGTCTTTCCACTAAACCCTCCAATTTATGTAAATGTTTGAGGTATTATTTTTCCATGCCTCTGGGAAGTCCGATGACCCAACACACTTTTGCATAAACATGAATGATATATTTATCTTGGGGTTCCTCTTTCTGTGACTCTTGAACTGACGTTTGGGTGGGGGCTGTTAAGTTCCACTAAGTTTTAGAAATTTTGTTAAATATGACCAGCAAGAATTGGGATGGAGTTTCAGTGCACAGAAGGACAATGGTGCACACAGGGGAATCATGAAATCTTTGAACTGGAAGGATCATAGAAATCATGCAGATAAACTTTCTAATTTGACTCAAGAATAAAGGCAAGGAATTGTCAAAAGCATACAAAACTCTTTAAAAAATTTCTCATGTGAAAGAGAGAGAAAGAGGGGTTGGGGAGATAGCTCAGTCGGTAGAGTGCTTGCCTTGTCAGCACAAGGCCCTGGGTTCGATCCCCAGCACCCCAAAAAAAAAAAAAAAAAAAAAAAAAAGAGAGAGAGAAAGAAAAGGAATTTTTTAAAAAAGGGGATCTTGCAAAAACAGAAATGAGACCAACAGAGTAGAGAAAAGGGATCTAGAGGGAGTGAGGAGGGGAGGGTGTGGGGAAGTACTGGAGAGCAAAAATCTACCAAATTATATTATGTCCATGTACAAATTCATCACAATGAATCTCGCTTTTGTGTGTGATTATAATGTAACAGTTAAAGTTATAATAATAGTCCAGGAGCAGGGTGCACTCCTGTAATCCCAGTGATTCAGGAGGCTGAGGCAGGAGGATTACAAGTTCAAGGTCAGCCTCAGCAACTTAGTGAGGCCCTAGGCAACTCAGTAAGACCCTGTCTCTAAATAAAAAATAAAAAGAACTGGGGATGTGACTCAGCGGTTAAGCACCCTTGGGTTCAATCCCTGGAATAATAATAATAATAATAGAAGGGAATCAGTATATTAAAGAAAGTGAATCAGGGAAAGGCAGGAGGGGAAGAAAAGGGAAAGGAAAAGGGAATGAGATTGATCAAACTACATTATGTGCATGTACAAATATGGCATAATAAATCCCACTATTAAGTATAATTATAAAATAGCAATAAAAAAATTAGGGCACAAAATGATGAACTGGGGAGAAAGAAAGTTGAGGGAGACTCAAAATTGTTGTGGGAGCAGATTGGGACAATCTGAACCAAGTGAGACTACAGGGTGGCCAGTGGGTTTTGTATTATGCTTCGGTCTATTTGTGGTTTCCTCCTTTCCCTGGTCACTCCAGACCTATTCCAGGGAGTCATTCTAGACTCCTCCTTTCACCTTCAATCAATTAACTGCTTTTAATGAGTAACCCACAAAACGAGTTTTTCACCGGACCTTTCTAACACATCTGTGACTCTGGTCCCCTTCATCTAACCTGATAACCGTTATCTCACCTAGCTACCCTCCCTGTCACCAACTGGTGTCTCCCTCCTTGGAGTTATCTCTTACATAGCCACAGGAGCCTGTCTGAAGGACAAATATAAATGTTGATTGATTTTAAAACTTCAGTGGCCCTCTGTAGTTATAAGCAAAGGTCATACATACAATAGAACATTATGCAACTATACTACTAAACTGTACTGTGCTGAACACTTTTTGCTGTTTTATGCCTTGATGCATTATCTATTTCACACATTTATTAAATACTATGTTCTTAAAATTTCATGAGCTTCTGAATTCACATTAATTAAAATCTGTAGTTATTCCCATTTTTCTGAGCTGGAAAGTAGGTCAGAATTTGAGTAAATTAATTAAGGTCACATGGCTACTAATCAAGATTGTATAGCTACCGATTGTGACCTAGCTTTGAATTCATATTTTCCTGTCTCCACATGTCAGTGCTCTTTCTCTGTATGCTGTCTCCCCAAGGAAAATGTCCTTGAGTATTTCCCTTGGCAGAATGTGGCAGTGATTGACTAGGATGCTGATCAGATCTGTGTCTTCTGCTTCCTGAGCTATAGCTCCACCATTTTTCTCACCTACCCCTGAATTAGGCAGGAACTGTGGCTAAATTCTGGCAGATGGGAAGTGGGGGGAATTAATGCATGCCTCTCTTAGGTCACCTTTCACACACTCTTTTCTTTTGCAGAGAATCTGGAACCCTGACCATAGTGTCACTATGAGATTCAAGAACCCTGGGTTCCAGAATGACTGTGTGGAGCAGAACCATGCCTTTCAGCCTGGATGCAAGAGTGAGTATTTTGTTTTAGAGAGCTCTTGAGATGTCTGGGGTCATCAGTTATAACTATTAGTGTTATTTTTCCTAACACACAGGCTAAGTACACATCTAATGTTTTTACTATATCCTATGAAAGTAATTTTTTTAATGTATCTATCTCTTTCAGTACACTGCTTTGGAAACTTCTTAAGAAAAGACACTTTTTCTGACCAATCTTTGTGTTTGATATATACTAAGTTCTCAATAAATATTTGTTGAGTTACAAAATGTGAGTTAATATTAACAATTCACATGTATTGAGTTCTTATATGAGAGAAGTTCATTACTGGGCACTTACATTTATTGCTTTTTATAATCCTCATAATTCACAAATGTTACTTAAGTGCTCACTGTGTTTTGGTTTCTGAAAAGAGGCACTGGGAATACATTAGTGAGTGAACAAGACAGATCAAAATCCCCATCCTTGTAGACCATCAGTTGTAGGTGGAGCAATCAGATAAATAAGAAGAACTCTCCAGAAGGTAAAAAATACTTTGAGAAATATGGATCTGGATGAGAGGTATTGTTGGGAGCTGGGCAGGTTGCTAACCTAAACAGATGATCACAGAAGACCTCACAGAAAAGGTAACATTTGAATAGGTGCTGAAGGTTGTGAGGTAGTGAGCAGTGGCTGCCAGGGGGAAGAGTATGGCAGCAGAGGGAACAGCAAGTGCAGAGCCTGAGGCAGGAATGTCCCCCCAAGAGCTATGCAAAGGAGATAGTACCTTCATTTTGCATAGAGGGAAACTGAACCCAGAAAGTTATTTGCAACTTGTCTAAGAGCTTAAAGCTAACAAGCAGCACATCATGGACTTGAAATCTCTTAACTTAAAAAACTCATGTTCGTGGAGAGGTTCATGTTAAAAGAAATAAGCAAGACTCAGAAAGTTAAGAGTCATATGTTTTCTCTCATATATGGAAGACAGAAAAAAGGAACAAAGGGATCTCATAAAAATATAAGGGAGATCAGAGGGTAGAGGAAAATCATCTTAGGAGGCAGGACGGGATAGCTAGGAGAGATGCTGGGGAGTAAAATCAATCAAATTATATTATGTATCTGTATATGTATTATGTATATGTTACAATGAATCTCACTGTCATGTATAATTATAATGTACCAAAAAAATTGTAAAATAAAAACTTATAAAAAATAGGTGAAAGGATAAAGAAAATCTGGCCTTATATACACTAGAATACTATTTACCCATACAAAGAAGAAAATCCTATGATTTGTGGCAACGTGGATGAGCTTGGAGGACATTATTTTAAGTGAAATATGTCGAGGCACAGAAAGAACAATGCTGTATATTCTCCTATGTGGAAGCTAAAATAGTGGCGTCATAGAAGTAGAGAGTGGAATAGTGTTTGCCAGAGGCGGAGAAGGGTGAGGTTGGGGAGAGGATTGTTAGTGGGTACACAAGATCTTTGGAAGGAGTGTCACAGTGCCATGTACCCTAGACGCTGGAGCTGAATCCACAGGACTTGTTTGTCCAACTGGATTTCAGTCTTACTTTGATCCCATCCCTTCTTTGTATGCCCATCTTTCTCCCTTTTGAAATGGAAACGTTTACTCTGTGCCATTATATATTGGATATATGCAAATTGCTTTTAATCTTTACTCTTGCAGCTAAGAGTTTTGCTTGAGTCTCATAGGAGATCGTGACTAACGCACTTTGCACTATGAGATGGGCATGAGCTTTGGGGGACCAGGAGCAGAATGTTATGATTTAGATATGAGGCATCCTCTAAATGCTCATGTGTGAGATAATGAAGGAATTTTCTGAGGTGAAATGAATAGGTTATGAGGGCCTTAAGCTAATCAGTGAATTAATCCACTGATACGGATTAACTGGGTGGTATCTGCAAGCAGGTAGGGTGTGACTGGGAGGAAGTAGACCACTGGGGATGTGCCTTTGGGATTTTTTTTTTCCCCTGGTGAGTGGAACACTCTCCCTGTTTCCTGGTTATCATGTCCTGAGCTGCTTTTCTCTGCCACATCCTTCTGCCATGATGTGCTGCCCCACCTCAGGCACAGAGCTATGGAGTCAGACATCTGTGGACTGAGAGACCTCTGAAACCATGAGCTCCAAATAAACTTTCCTTCCTCTAAATTGTTATTTTCAGGTATTTTGGCCACAGTTACAAAAAGTTAACTGAAGCGGGGTATAGGGAAACAGTTGGTTAGGTGGAATAACTCGTAATGTACAGCAAGATAGCTATGGTTGACAACAATCAATTATATATTTCTAAAGAATTAGCAGAGAGGGTTTTTAATGTGTCCAACGTGAAGAAATGATAAATTGGGGAGGGGGTGATAGATATGCCAGTTACCTTGATTTTTATCATATTACACATTTTATAGATTTATTAAATGTACAATTATTATGTGCTTACTAAAAATAATAGTAAAAGTAGAAACACATCTTGTATTTTTAAAAATTTTTATTGAAGTGTTATGGTATACATAACAGTGGAATTCATTATGCTATATTTGTACATGGACACACAAGTTGATCAATCTTATTCCCCAGAACCTTCCTTCAACGTTCTATCTTAATATGCTCCTTCTGTAATTTTTGTTAGTGATACTCAGAGTACATAGGTGTGGGCACAGATGCACACACACGCGCGTGCACACACACACACACACACACCATTCTAAAAGAATTATTGTGAATTATTACTGAAGAATGGCTCTCTTAAAACCAGCCTTTTTCTAGAGTGACTTCTTGTTTAACAGGGACTGGAAGGGTACATCCAGGGTCTCTGCATGTAGCCTCTCTTCACTAAATAGACCATCTACAAGACTGAGAGTCATTTTGAATATAATGATGTTATGACGTGTGTGTCTTTTGGAAGCTGGGTGATGGATGTGAGCATTTTGGTTCTTCTGAACTAATTCCTTGAGCTAAAATCTCTAATTTTGTGGTGCTGAGTGGAAGCTGCAGTGGCTTCCTGTTCTCTATGGCTCTTGAGTCAGCTGGTGACAGTGTCTGCTCTCTTGCCAGTTCAGTTTGGCAGTTTGTTTCTGGGAGTGTTCCCTGAGGCTCACTCAGCCTAGGGCCTCACCTTCTAGCCTTTCCCTCAGTATCCTGCATTAAATCTTTTTCTTTCTCAGTCAGTTAGAGTAGATCCTTTTGTCTGCTCTGAGCCATGACTCTCATACTAATTGGCACAGAAAAGGGGTGCCCATGACTTTGATGATTCAAGCCAGGCTTTGAGTTTGTTTCCATTTATACAGTTAAGACCTGCTTGCCTCTGTTGGTCCCATTATCCAACGTCAGTTGTAGTATTCTGATTGCCATCTTGGCCTTGCTTCCTCTTATGGTAGCCATGCCATGGGTTTCAGTAGCAGCATCTTTACTTTTATTCCTGATCTGTTTCTGTTATGCTTTTCACAGAGTCTGGTATTTATTTTTTAAAATATAAAAGTATTTTTCAGTGTTGTGTGGAAAGTAATGTTCTCTTAGTTAACATAGGGAATATGTGAATGGGTGATAAATTCACTTCAATAATCTCGTCTCTATAAATCTTTGAATCCTTCCTCTATATTATGTCAAGGAATTATTATCTCAACTGAATTTATTTCAGACCACTGTTGAGTACAGGTTTTGATCCATCAAGAAAGCAATGAATTAAGATTTCTCCTGTATCTTTGAACTAGTACCAGCATTCAGAATCTTTTCCAAGTGTACCTATATTGATTTACTTAGTCCCAAACAATCTATTCTTCCATTTCTGGTATTTTATTCTTAGCAAACTATCCAGATTTTTTGCTGCTATAAATTAGCAAATTCTTTTATTTATGTTTTTATTTAATTTCTCCTCTCTAGTTTTCACTATGTAATTGGCCCTATGCAACATGTTGGAAAAGTGCTTTCAAGGAAAATTAAGTTGTTTTTGCTATTTTTTTCAGGAAAGAAATTCAACATTTCAAAGGCCTCTGGGTAAGATTTGGTTGACCTGTTCAGCCTCAATAACTGAATAACCCCTAAAACTACTGTCTCTGAGTGGGCCCTTGAGCAAACAAGAGGTCTTTAACTTGTTAGAGCTACAGTGCTGCCAGCTCTGTCCTTGGCTTTTATAATCTAGCATATTGAAAAGACCCAAGAGTGCTGTGGCTATTCAGGATGTTGTGTAAAATCTGCAGCAAGTCTTGAGAGGATACGCTACAGTTTTGAAGCAAAACTGTGCCCTCTTAAAATAACTATCTTTATTTTTTCTTTTTAAAGAAAGCTCTTGGCTAGAATTGCATCCTGGTGGTTATTGAACACTTTACCATGATGTACCAGAGATCTGACCTGCTCATTGTGAACTGTAAGTTCCTGATCCAAGAACCAAAAAGTCATACATGTTCAAGATCATTCCATCACTAAGTGCACACAGTGGGCTGATCTGACTCTGACATAATCTGAAAGCAACAGTGAATTGAATGAACAATGATTGACTCATATTCTGCTGCTCTCTAACCCCACAACTATGGCTTGGTGGTAAATTCCCCACGTCCAGTTGACAGATGGAAAAATATCTATCTTGGTTTAAATATGCCAGCATCAGGTGGAGGTCACTATGCAGCCCTGTAGCCACATGCAGCAGGGAGTCCCTGGAGACTGTGGAGATGAGGGATTAGTCCCAGGGTTTCACTTTGCCTAGAAGATGAGATTACCAGAGTTGGGGGTTTACTCTGGTTTATGAGTGGTGACTAGTGATTAGAGCCATGTGGTTGGGTTTAGAAAGATCGAAATTGCAAAATTAGGAAAGAGTCATATTGGTAGACTTCTCCAAATGAACCAAAGCAGAGTAATAAAATTCTTGTGACTGATATGAATACTCACCAGTGTACTTCCTGCAAGAATTTCAACATTCAGGAGAACATGGTAACCTGCCCTAGGTAACCAGCCTTCCTTTCCAGTTACTCCAGTTATTCCAGGGCTCATGTGTCAGGTGGATTTGTGGAAGTTGCAGAGGCTACATTTGGATTCATTTACATAAGCATATGCTCACCAAAGCCACTCTGCCCACTGCCAATGGCCCAACCTGACAGAGCCTAAACCTGAGCCTTTCATAGAGCACCAGATCCTTGGAGGGCAGTTTTCCATGTGGTGGCAGATTGTTTACATTGGATCCCTTCCATCACGGAAAGGAAAGTGATCCTCCTCATCAAAATAAATAATTCATTCATTCAAAAATATGTATTATACCATATATTATATAGTAGGCACAATTCTAGGTATTAGGATCTGTCAGTAGACAAAAAAAGACAAAGGTTGTTGCTCTTAAGTGACTTTCTCGAGGGGTGATATGCAAAAAGGATACTAAATAAGCAAATTTTATAGTTGAAAGTCATAAGCATTATGGAGAGAAAAGTAAAGCAGGGTAATGGAGATTGGAAGTAGTGAAGATGGGTGTATTAGTCAGGGTTCTCTAAAGGAACAGAATCAACAGGAAGTATGGTTATAAAAAGGGGATTTATTAGACTGACTTCTATGACCAGAAGCTGGATAGTTCACAATGACCATCTGCAGGCTAGAGAGCTGGAAGAACCAGTAGCTACGTAGTCCAAGAGGTGGAAGCCCCAGAACAAGAAGAATCAACAGTACTACACTACTCTGAGTCTAAGGTTTCTGGAAACTCCCTGGAGAATGGCTGGCAGAGTCTGCTTTGGAAGAGTGAGGAGAGTCCAATATTCTCAGATGATCGAAGCAGCAATCAACTACCCGGTCAAGAAGAGTTGAGCTTGCATCTGCATCTGCTTCCTTGTTCTTCCAACTTTTATTCCATCCAATTGGGTGGTGCTGCCCATGCTTAGGGAGGGTCTCCCCTTCAGTTCACTATCCCACATGCCAATCATTCCTAGACAGGCACCCATGGACACACCCAGAAACCGCTTAATCGTGGCATTTGTGGCATTTGTTAATCCAATCAAGTTTATAATCGAATCAACCATTACAATGGGCAAAATAGTTTCTAAATTTACTTGTGATTCAGGGTAGACCTCAAAGACTTGGTGAGTATCTGGGGGGAATCTTCCTAGGCAGATAGATAGAGCTGCCAGGGCAAAGGTCTCAGAGGACATTTGCCTGATGTGTGAAGGAAGTATCAAGGAAGGTAGTGTCTGCAGTGATGTCATGAGGGAGCGTGGCAGGAGATGAGGTCGGAGAGGCCATGGGGGTACTGATGGACTCTGACAGTCACTGAGGAGTCACTGAAGAGTTTGGAGCACAATGATCACAGCGCTGAGAATGGACTTGGGGAGGAAAGGGACAAAGAAAGGAGCCAACCATTCTTGTAACAGAAGTGAGAGTCATCTCAGTCAAGGGTTGAATCTGGGAGTGACAGATGAGGTGGCATTCTGGTCACAGAGATTTTAAGTTTTTATTGTGGAAAATTGAAAACATACAAAAAGAAGAGAATAGTATAAGTAGTAATAATAATAGTATAAACCTCACTTGCTTCCACAATGTACCCATCACCCAGCTTCAGAAATGTTGTATGCATGACCAATTCTATATCCCTCTTCTCTTCCTACCCACTCTCCCCAATGGTTTCCTTACAGTCAAATCTATCATTTAATTTACTACTTTAAAGTGTATTTAATTCATGCTAATAATTTCATTTAGTACTTCAATATAAGCTCTAAAAATGAGTGCCTTTTTGTTTTTATAAGAATATAGCCATAAAGCTGGGCATGGTAGCACATGCCTATAATCCCAGTAGTTTAGGAGTCTGAGGCAGGAGAATTGCGAGTTCAAAGCCAGCCTCAGCAACCTAGCAAGGCCCAAAGCTACTCAGTGAGACCCTGTTTCTAAATGAAATACAAAAAAGTGTTGGAGATGTGGCTCAGTGGTTAAGGGTTCCTGAGTTCGATTTCAGATACCAAAAAAAAAAAAATTTATATACATACATATATATATATATATGTATATATATATATATTATATATATGTATGTGTGTATATATATATATATTACTGTCACTTATATCCCAAATACAAGAACTTCTTAATATTGGCATACAATTTTCTCCTAGTATTTTATAATTTTTTTTTTCTTCACTGGATTTGATTGAATCAGGTTCTAAACAAGGACTGCTCATTCTTTCTGGTTGAAAGGTCTCAAGTCCCCTTTAATTTATGTCTTCCTCCCTTTTCTCTTTCCTTTGCTTTGCTCTTTTCTTCTTTACTTTTTCATTTTCTCCCTTTCTCTCTCCTTTTTCTACCTCCCTCCTTCCCATTTATTAGTTGAAGAAGCCAGATCATGGGTCCTATAAAGTTTTTCCACAGTTTGCATTTTGCTGGCTGCAATCCCCTGATGCTATTCTAATCTGTTCCTTTGTCTCATGTATTTCCTATAAACTAGTACTTAGGTCTAAAGACTTGATGGGATTCAGTTTTGATATTTGGGGCATGGGTACTTTGTAGGTGGTATTGTACTGTTAGGAGTACATAATTTCTATTAGGAGTCACATAATGTTTGGCTGTTGTTTTTCTTTTTTATGTTAACCAGTAGTGGGTAGCATGAAACATTCATGAAAAACAGTGATTTCCTATTCCTTTCATTGTTTTTTCACTTATTGGAAAAATTATTCTCATGTCAACTATTTGATAACTCAAAGATACAACTCCTACAAGAAAGGAAGTCCTATTTTCACTTGAGAAGGAAGTGGTGTTCAGAGACTATAACCTTTGTAAGGGTGCGTATTGCTGTTTAACTGATAATTACGTCTAAGTCTTTCCAGTGGATGAACCTAGAAATGCACATATTTTTTTAAAATGCAGAATTTATCATGAATTTATACTGATAGTTCATATTCAAATTTAGGTTTGCAAAGTTGCTTTTTAATTTTCTATTATAACATTTTTCTCTGATTTTAAAATGTTGTGTCCAAAGTGATAGTAACATAATTCAGCCTAGAGCCTGCTTATTCAGCTCTCCCGAAGATTTTGTAAGGTTTTTAAAATCTTTAAAAAAAATTCCTGTCTCCATAAACTATTTTATGTGGATCTTTTAGTTTTCAGCTGAATCCTACAGTGCAAACTATAGGCAGGTGGGAAGGGGTGGTTCATGGTCTCTGCAGCACCTATACAACTGCTCACAGATACACCAAAGGGTGTGGATGATTCTCCACTGATAGAATCATAAGGCATTAAATGGAGACCCAGGTTTCCCAGTCTTTTCTGTCTTTGTGCAAGTCCTAATTCACTAAAATGTATATTTCTGTTTTTCGAAAGCATTCCTTCTCTCACCTTATTCCTCTTCCCCAAATCAGATCCTGGGGAACACATTAGGTCAGGCCCAGCGTAGGTGCACAGAGTCTTCCCCTAACTCTGGAGAAGAACCACTCATTTTAGCAAAGACTTTCAGAGGTCATCCCACCACCGCTTCAGGGTGAATAAATTAGGATTCTTGGGAGTGAGTGCATACGGTGAGAAGGGTGGGAAAGCTGGATCTGTTGGTTGCTCCAAGGACCTGGAGGACTGCACTGGGCCTGGTGCTTTGGATAGGGTGAAGTCACCTGAGTAGGATATTTTCATAATATTCTGCTACATCTTCATCCTTGGAGCTGATCTTTCCAGCTGAGTTAACTGGCAGCTGTGTCTTCACCTCAGAGTAGACAATTAAGGCATGCTGCGATGGAAAGAAGATAAAAGAAGAACTGGAACGGGAGAGGAGGCAAAAGGCTGGAGGTGATAGTGATAGAGGGAAATGAGGCTCACCTTGTCCTCTTGAGGTATCCGGGGGGTATTAGCTGTGGAGGAAAAGGGAACCATGGGCATAAGAATTCACTTAGAACCCAGTCTGCCAACTTAGTTCCAGAATCTAGGGGTCACTGGGCCCTGTCCATGTTTTCTACACCCCAACATATCTTTTGATTTTCTATTCTACCATTTCTTTTTCTTTCTTTCTTTTTTTATTGGTTCATATTAGTTATGCATAACATTAGGTACTTTACCTTTTTTAACTAAGTTCTGCAAGTTCTTCTCAAGCTTCATTGATCTGTAAAGTTCTCCCTCAATATCACATGAAGAAACTTCACTTCTTCTTCTACCAGATGTCAAAAGATGATTTTTCTCTTAATTTAATTCTTAGTACTCTTAACTTGAAGTACATCCACCTCACTGTCATTGATGGTTTGGCGAGTTCTCATAGAACTCTCCATATGCCCAATGAGGAAAACTCTCACATTAGCATGTTCTAGCTCTTGATTTTATCACCATGATTTTTTAAGAGGTGGAGTCACAGAGAAAAGAAAGTTTAGCAGATATATTTTTGTTGGATCATGAATATTAGAATTTAGGAGTCTCAGAGAAAAAGGTAAAATCATTAGATCAACATACTAATTTTATGATGAGATAGAACCTGAAAAGGAGATATATCTTGGGGCACCTGAAGTTTCTGATTCACCATGTTCTTACCATACACCTTTTGGGATGACAGATATTGTTAATGAAGTGATAAAAATTGTGCACTCTTTCCCCCCACCGAAATGGACAGAGCTTTGCTTATGACTTCAGGGCCTTTATGAAAACCTGGAGGCACAAGTGAAGAGGGTTTTCTACAGTTCACTAATACATCAAGTGCCTGAAATTTAACCAATCCATTAATGAAAATGCTGTTTTGGACAATATATTAAGGATAAAGAGTGAAGAATAGCAAGATGATTGAGGTAACTCTGTGAGATAGATGCACTCAATCAACCCGAGCAAACTGCTAGTTCTATTTCTACTCTTCAGAGAGTCATGACTAATGGGGTGGCTCAGGGAGAAAAGAGACAGACAAAGCATCTGATCAGGTGATAGATACATTATTGGTCAAACACAGGAATAGGTTGTACTAGCAGCAAATATTAAATCAAGATAGAAGACTTGGTCTTAGCTTTGTCTTTTACTGGCTTTGTGACCTTGGGAAAGTATTTAACTTCTCTGAATCTTACGTACTTCATTTGTAAAACAGGTTCAACATTAGGTTACAAATGAAATTCCCACTCGGCATAAAGATAATTGAGATTTTAAATTCCCAGGTGAGATGCCATATTTAGATTTATAAAAAAATATTGTTTGTTTCTTTGACTCTAAGAGCCTGTGTTAATCAACCAAATCAAGGAAGTATGGAGAGAAAACAATTTGTTGAACAGATTTCTTTAGAAGGAGAGATCAGTTTCTGTGCAATGAGTTTCTACCCAGAAGTTTTATTGGCAGTGTATGTGTGTGTTGTGTGTGTGTGTGTGTGTTTAGGGAATGGGGTGTTGATATTTTATAAGCCCCCAGTCTGGTGAAGGAGCCTTCAGAGATTCCTCTTAGAAACTGTGAAGTGATTTCCCTGATTTGGAAAAAATAAAAACTTTTATACCTGGAGAAAGCCATAGTGGACTATAGGTTGCAACAGACCACAGTCATGTCTTTCTAACAGTAGATCTCCACTCATTAAAGGTCTTGAAATGGGATCTGAATAAGATTCAAGAAAATGAAGTAGGACTGTTCATTTTGGCCAAAAGGGATTAACAAGACTAGGTTTATTTTTCTATTTTAAACCATCAGAAAAAAAGAAACAAAAAACAGATAATGCAATGGTTTTTGGGCATTTGATAACGGGTAGTACAGGACTGGAAGACATAACAGAAAGCAAGTAGACAGCTGAGCCCTGCAGTTGCCTGGTCTTGCCACTTGGAGGCAGTTTCTACACTGTACCACAGGTTGGAGAGCCCTAACAAAGACTGGCTCTGACTTCAAGTGGCAGAGACTAATAGTCCTTAACAACTCTAGCTAGAATTTACAGGACAGAGTATCAGAGAGGCGGCAATGCAGATTGAAAGCTCCAGAGATCTCCAGACAGGTATGTAGCCTCAAGTCTTTGACTGAATATTAATAGTGCATATGAGCAAGGAAACTATCTTGGGTGGGGTAAGAACAGTTAAAAAGGAACAGGCAAAATAATACCAGATGCTAGTGTAGATCTTGTGATACATGGGGCAACCGTGGCAGAATCCTCAGAAATGTTGCTTTAGTATTAGAGATAGATTAGCCTTCTACAAGGTTGTTTGGCACCCGCCATAATAAAGCTTAAAAGCAAACCTTGAAAGGATCCAATCATACCAAGTAACTTAACTTGGTCCGGAACAAAATCCCAAATTCAACAGTAATTAAGGAATAATTAATGTAAAATTCCCATTTTTCAGCCTCCAGTAAAAAACTATCTTCTATCTATCATCATCTATGGAGACCGGGGTCTGGGTAGAGGGGTAGACACTGACTCCTACTTAAAATCATTTGACCTTACAATGATGCAAAAATCATAGAAGAAACCATACGTCAGATTTAAAATTTTGACCTTTTCCTGGGCTAGTGATATGTGGTATGATACTCTTTTAGTCAGTAATGGGGATTGAACCCAGGGCCTCATGCATGCTGGGCAAGTGCTCTACTACTGAACTAGTTATATCCCCCATGAGGTGATCTTGTGATGCTAGACAGTGACAGGAAGCCGCAACCCCCATTCAGCCATGAAATCAGGAGACTGCTAAGCTTGACGTTTGGTAGGGCAGAATTAAATATACTTTCAACTTAAAATATTCTCCATTTATAATAAGTGTATCAGGACATATCTCCATTGTAAATTTGTATTTGATGTTTTATATATAAATGTTCTCAGTCCAATGCCTACCATAGTAGTAGGCATGTTGCAAACATTCATTCATTCATACCTAAAGGCAACCTTAGAACACAAACCATCAAGATCACAATATTTATCAGAAGGATACTTAATTTTTGTTCTGATCATCAGCAAAGATACAGAATGTATTATTTCATATCTATCTTCTCTCTTTAGAATCTCAGCTCCACACTGTAGGGAACTGTGTCCACCTTGTTTGCTGATCAACTCTCCACATTTATAATAGCACCTAGCACATGAGCGATAAATATTTGCTGAATGAATTAGTACATTTTGCAGTCATAATCTTTTCCCCAAAACATACCTTCTCCTTCTTCTCCCTGCTGAATAGTCTGAATCTCAGCATATACCAAGTCTCCTTCTTTGGGGTGCACTAGAAAGAAAAGACAACTTTGCTAGCCTGTCTCTCTCTGTTATGTTCTGCAGATGCCTCTTCCCAAGCATCCCCTCCACTCTCCTTGGTCACAAAATGAAGTGATTATTCATTGGGCATATCTGACTCCAGAGTACTGTAGGGAGATGAGTGACATTTTCCAGGGGCTCAGAGCAATTTCTCTTTCCCTGGCAGAGTCCAGGAGAAGTTTCTTATAAGGGGAAACCTCACCATTGTCACAGGAGATCTGTGGTTCCATCTGGGCAGAGCAGATGGAAGGAAAAGGCTCTCCCAGATCCGGGGTGGGAGGGCTCCTATGAGACAAAAACACATGATAATCCTTGGAGCATTCCAACATGTGTGAGGGTGAGACGTTTAGGTGGAGGTTGTGGGAAAAATGGGTTGGAGAGAAGTTAGCAGTCAATAGCTGAAGCTTTAATTGAAGCTTCCACATGTCTATATTAAGCTGGATTGTTCTTTTGAAAGAAACTAGAGAGCTTTGGTAAGGGAAGTCTACCCTGGGACAAGATCAAAGTCTTTGACATCACACTAACAATAATTGTCTCATAGACAGAATGGATAAAAACTGGCCTTCTCATCAGGAAGTAGTAACTAAATATATTCACATTGTTTATGTCTGGGAAATTCAAGAAGGAATTAGATATGATCCAAGATTCAGTTCCTGGGAATAACCTAAGACTGAAATACTGCCATAGAAGAGGATCATATTTTCCAAACTGAAGTTAAGAACACAAAGTCTAATTAATATATTTGCATATCTGGGAGAAAAATAAGTATATTAAAAATATAAGTCTCGAAAAATCTATAACATTTGTAGAAAATCTAGAATCTAACAATTGTACACATATTTAATAATATACTAACTCTAGAGTTATTTGTACAGAAATATTTTGTGCCAACCCAAGAAAATCTATAATCTTTGATATCATCCTTTAAGATGAGTGCATTAAGTTCAAATAAGAAATCAATCCAAACATATGCAAAAGCTATTTTTTTGCTATCATTGTAATTTTTAACTGACAGAATAGCTTTAGGAAGCTCATTTTTGACTGATTCAAGGAATATGAAAATGGAAGAATTTAGCCACAGAGTCTAAGAAAAATAACTTGACCTAATTTTTCAACCCCATGGTTTTGCATATTGTGTATTTGGGAAACAAAAAAGGCACTTGCAGAAGTTAAGGTCTCACCTGGTTTCAGCTGTCCAGAAACCATCTCCTGTAAAATAAAGCAAAGGCATACTCACGTCAGCAGAGGGAGCTCTTTCTCAGACTTTACATACATGAGTCACCTAAAGAGAGGTCCTCCAGAAAGACACCATTCAAATACTGACTGAGTCCTGATTCTCAATAACATATTGTGAAAAAGGATGGAACAAAGCATATAACTTACGGGGGCCAGTGCTACACATTCCTGGGTTTACATATGCAATCATATGAGACTTTATTAGGGTTCAAAGTTGTGTTAGTACAGCTCAAGAAATATTAAATATAAACAAATCATCACTCTTATAAAATAGTGACTGTGGGTAGACTTCAAGCAACACCAGGGGCTATGTCCAGAGGAAACTGAGGATCTGACTCAAGCATATTAACACTTGTCAGAGGTCCAAAGCTCCCCACATCCAGCTCAATACATGGTATGTGGAAGTTCTCCCAAGGATCTGGACAGCAAAATTGAATTGAATTGAATTGAATTAAGAGAAAGAGTTGTAGGATGTGGGTAATTTTCTAGACCCAAAAAATGTTTCTTTGCCTTTTTTTTTTTTTTTTTTTGTACTGTGGATTGAATCCAGGAGGCTTTACCACTGAGCTACATCCCCAGCTCTTTTTATTTTTTATTTTGAGACAGGGTCTCACTAAGTGCTAGGAATTTGCTAAATCGCTGAGGCTGACTTTGAACTTGTGATGCCTCCCGAGTCTCTGGGATTACAGGCATGAGCCACTGTGCCCAGCTCTGCACCTGTCTTTTATCCCATGTTTTCTGCCATCTAAAACTAGCTTGACCTGGTCTTGAGTCAGAGGGCTTTGGAAGCACATGGTAGACAGTGCCTGGGAGAGACCTTCTCCCACGTTGGGGAGGCTGACCAATGGAGAGCAAGGTCATTGGAGCACAAGATGGCAGGTTCAAGTCAAGATGGCCAAGGAAGACTCAGAGTACAAACCTGCCAGCTTCTATTTTCTGTCATTTCTTCATAGCCCATCAGTTTAGTTCGAATATCCATTTATAGTAGATTTGGGTCAGTCTGAATGATCTAGTTGGACTATCTGTATGAACTGAAGAAACTGCCCTCAAAAACTGTTAAGATAGTTTTTGAAACTTTATTCATTAAAGATTCTTTTTTTCCTTCCTTCCACTTGAGACTTAGTAGAATAGACTAGGTCTAAGCAGCTGTCACACACTGGTCTGTTTGGAGAACTGCCCTAGAAGAGACCTTGGGAGTGGCTTGGTGGTTACTGAGGCTGACCAAAGCTGAGGTGTCTGAGGCAGGGACAGGGAAGGAACCCTAGCAAAGACAAGAGAAGAACACAAACCTGATCTCCTCCAGTGCCAGTAGAAAAACAGCAGGGCCCCAAGCAGGAGAAGAACGCTGAGCAGTCCCCCAGTGGCTCCTCCAGCGATGAGGGCATTCCTGTTGTGGGCAGTCACTAAGGGAAAAGAGCCCATGTGAGCCCCAGCAGGAGAGGCTTAGGGCTTGGAATGGCCATGCATTCCAATCCTGGAACCTCTCCTTAGCTTGGCTGGGAGGGGAAGAGGCACAAGAAATTATGGGGTGGGGGGGGGGGGAAAGAAACTATGGGCCAAGGTAAGGCCAGAAGAATTCACCCTGTGTGGCCCAGGGTGGAGTGACACAGAAAATATGGGAAATATACATACAACAAAGTTAGTTGTGGGTGTTTCTGATTTTCCATATGACTCTTTTGCCTAACTTGTCATCTACAGCAAGAGAGATTTCATTCAGTTCTTCCATCACCTAACAAACATGCCCAGCAGGTGCCAGGCACAGATCTAAACCTTGAAGATACAGCAGAATATGATAACAAAGACTCTGTCTTCTTGGAGTTTATGGTCTAGCGAGGGGAGTCAGACAAGAAACAATTTTATAAGGGCTAGAAAGCAAAAGCAGGATGGAAAGACTAAGCGTGGGGTAGCAGTGGTGCTTTTTACACAGATCCTAGGTCCCCAGGTAAGCCAAATTCAGACGTGATAAGTGTCTCAGATTTAAACAGAAAACACCCTAATGTGAGAACAATAAAAATGCTAACAGTAATTTCCAATTATTTGAGCTACAATTCTTGGAACAAAATGGCCATTGGCCAGCAGGAGAAATTTCTGTCTCTATTTTTCCCATCCTGACAAATCTAACAAACTGCCATTTGACCTAAGAGTGGTTTCATCTATAAGTGTTCAGAGGGCAGCTGGTGCAGCATCCTTATCACAACAGTTGAACCAGATGGTTGGAGAGTAGGAGAAAGAAATCTGGGGGCAGAGCAGACTGGCCACTGTGTCCTGTATTGAATCTTTCCCCATTGCCTATTACAGCATCTACCTGAGCAAAATCAGAATCAGGGCTGGGATTTCAGATTTAATGGCTAGAAAGCAAATTATCCCTCCTTTCTGATAACTCAATAACCTAGAAGAAATGGCTACTCTTGAGGAAGGAATTGAAATTTGTCTTAGAAAGGCACAGGATTCTAAAACCAGATCATGGAGTTAGGATTTCATCTTTTCCACTTACTAGCTGTGAGGCTAGGGAAAATAATTTAATCTTCCTGTACTTCAGTTTTCTCATTTGTAAAATGAGAAAATGTTATGATTTGGATGTGAGATGTCCCTGCAAAGCTCACTGTGAGACAATGCAAGAAGAAGGTTCAGAGGAAAAATGATTGCGTTGTAAGAATGTTAACTCAATCAGTGATTTAATCCCCTGATAGGGATTGACTGAGTGGTAAATGAAGTGGTAGGGCATGGCTGGAGGAGGAGGGGATTGGGGCATGGCTTTGGGTGTATATTTGTATATGATGAGTGGACTCTCTCTGCTTCCTGATGATGTGAGCTGCTTCCCTCTGCCACACTCTTCTGCCATGATATTCAGCCTCACCTCCAGCCCCAAGTAAGGAGCTGGCCTTCTATGGACTAAGACCTCTGAAACCATGAGCTCTCAAATAAAATTTTCCTGTACTATTCTTCTGGTTGAGTCTTCAAGTCACAACAGTGAAAAAGCTGACTAAAACAGGGACCATAGCATCTATGCACTATTGTTGGTGGATTAAGTGAGCTAATATGTGTTCTGCACTTTGAACAAACAGTGCCTACAATGTAAGTGCTGTATCTACCTAAGTATTAGCTCTTAACCCCACAGGTTAAGCCTGCTTCCATACAGCACCACAGCAGTCAACCTCAACCCTTGCAGTAAGTCCCCTCAAAATTCATATGTTGAAGCTCTAACCCCAAGGTGGAGGTATTTGAACACTGGCCTTTGGAAGGTAATTAACTTCAAATGAAGCCATGAGGGTGGGGAGCCTCATGATGAATTAATACCTTTCTAAGAAGAGACATTAGCAAGCTTGCTCTTGTCTTTGTCTTTGTCTTTGTCATGTGAGAATACAGCAAGAAGGCAGCCATCTGCAAATCAGAAATAGAACCCTCACAGAACCCAATCCTGTTGATGCCCTGATTTCAAACTTCCAGCCAATAAATTGTTGAGAAAATAAATTTCTGTTGTTTAAGCCAGTTAGTCTATGGAATTGTTTTAAATGATGAGGTGTTTTTCCCCTTGTAGTGCTAGGAACTGAACCCAGGGCCTCATGCATGTTAGACAAGTGCTCTACCACTGAGCTACAAGCCTGGTCTCAGTCTGTGGAATTTTATTGTGGTGACCTGAGCTGCCCCATACAGCCCATCTTAGGCCTACTGCAGAATTTTTTCCTGCTATAAATTCTATTTCTAAGCAGAGAGATTTTGCATTAAGTCCATAAATGTGAAAGATTTAGAAGGAAATCTCACTTCATCAAACATCAACTGCATTCTTGCCATCTGTCTAACTCTCTGAGATGATGTTTCCCTAGTATGTGGAAAAACTGTCAAGCCCAGAACTGCAGGGAGGCTGTGAGAGGAAAATGAAATTACATGTGTGAAGTAACCGGCTCACTCCCTGGATCAGAGAAACCTAATCCATTCCATTACCTTAACCCCCCAAAGCAAGGAGAGTAATTTTACACTTGAGTGTCAATCACCAATAGATTTACTACTGCTCTCCTCCAGGATTATTACCTCAGCTCCCTGGGTAAACTTTTCAGTACAGGAGACCTCCTGGAGAAGCAACACCTCCTACCTTCAGAGTCACTCTGGATTTCGGGAGTCTTTAGAGTGTGCTCTGGTGGCTTTTGGCTTTCCTAACCTCTCTTCTCTTCCTCGAAATTGATTCTTGAAATGCCATCCACTCAGTCTCAGTCCTTCTCTGCCAGGAATTACACCCAATGTTTCAGGTCCTGAAGTTGTTCTAAGACCGAGATGCAACTCCTTCTGTGGCACCTAGTTCTGGGAGAACATCAGTCCCCTGACCTGAGAGGGCCCCCACTTGATCACAGGACTTGCCTCAAGGGAGTTGAAGAGAAAATTGAGCAGCAGCTGGCTATTAGTATAGTCACCCTTTCCCTGAGCCACAGTCTAAGCTGTTCAGGTTCATGGCTCTGTCTACCAGAGCTGACTGCTTATATAAATAGTACAGTTCCCTGCTTATTTAGCATGGTTGACAGTGTAGGTACTTGACAGCATGGCCTTTGGAGAACTTTGGCATTGCTGTCTGTCTCAGAGGTTCAAATCTGGGCTGCCATGTATAAACTCTGTGACTATATGCACATAACAAAACCTCTCTAAGCTTCACTTTCCCTTTTTGTAGAATGTAGATAATAAGATCTTTGTTTTCTAAGACTCTTACTACAATCAACAGAGATGATGTATGAAAAATTCATTCATTCCACAAGTATTTATTGAATGACTGAGTTGAGCCAAGCACTATTCCAGGCATGTGGGATACAATAGTGGTCAGAACATGAACCCACTGTCAGGAGGCTAACGTAAGAGGAGTGAAGAAGACAACCAAGGAACAAGGGTGCGCATGGCATGATAGTTGGTGATGAGTGTTGTGGAGGGCAACTCAAGCAGGACTGGGGAAGGGAGTGCTGAGGTGAAGGGCTGCCATGTTGTAAAGCATGGTTGGGGAGGGACTCATTGAGAAGAGTAGGGTAGAGCCCTGGAAGAAATGAGGGAGTGATATCAAAGAAGAGCAATGCGAATGCCCTGAGGGGAGAGTGTTCCTGGGAAATTTGAGGAAGAAACAGAGGGTCAGGGTGGCCAGAGTGAAGGAGATGGGAGAGTGTTGGGAGATGCAGTCAAAGTGACAGGAAGGTCAGCTCTGCAGGGCCTGGTGCGTCTTTGAGAATGTTGGTTCCATTCTGAAAGAGATGGGAAGCCAGAGGAGGATTTTGAACAGAAGAGTAATATGATCTGATGTAAGTGTTCCCTCTGATGTTGTTTTGGGTGAAATTCAAGAGTTTGGTTTCAGAGTTAATTTTTTTTGTTTGTTTTTTGGGTTAAACTTGAGAGGCTAATTGGAATTGTGAAGTGCTTGGTTTAAGTACTTGGGTGTATGGGTCTTGAGTTTCGACGAAAGATCTAGCTGTAGGCTGACTTTGGGAGTTCTTAGTACCTGGAAGTCATAAGTGCATTTAAAGCCATGACACTGGGTGAGATGATGGAAGACTTGGCACAGAGAGTCTGAGGACAGTGCCTAGGAGTTTCCAGAATATACAAGTTGGAAATGTGATGAGGCTCTGAAAAGAAACCTAAAAAAAGTGTCTGATGAAAAGGAAAGAGTTGTGCCCCAGAAGTTAAGGACAGTATTTCAAGAAGGTGGGATCCATTGAGTCAAGAGCTGGAGGAAGATCAAGTAAAGTGGAGGCCGAGCATTGCCCAGCCTCAGCACCATGGAGGTCATTAGTGACTATTACCGGAGTAACTTAAGTGGAGTGGGGCAAATATGAGAGAGGAGGGTTTGAGAGAAATGGAAGAAGTGAAGGGATTGAGTAGAGATAACTCTTCTGAGGAGTTTTGCTGTAAAGGAAAACAAGGAAATCTAGCTTTCCAGTAGCTCCTCCCTGGAAGATTTATTGAATGCCTAGGGAGGCACTGAACCCGAGGTAGGGGAGGAACTGAAACTCAGCGGAAACCAGTTCCTTAGTGCTAAGATGTTGACTGAGAGGATGACTTGGTCCACTGTGGCTTCTTGGGCACACAGGAGGGTGTGAACCAGAACTATAGGATCCCAAAGCAAGGTTTGTCTGCTCAGGGGACAAAGCTGGGCTCTGTGTCTGCTCACTGTACTTAAGTTTCCCGCATATAATTGTGTAGCTGAGAATCCCTTAGGCCTACAGGACGAAGCAAAGGACTGCCTTATGCCTTTGGTTCTGTCCACCTCGAGGACACTGATCAGATGTGCAATGAATCATTTACTGAAAGAAGTACAGGTGACACTTAGGCGACAGAGCTGTGCCCACCCTACAATGCTGCTAATGAGATAAGGCTACTCTTTGAAATGAGCACATAGTGGATCAGAGAACAGACATACAAAATCACCTCCAAGAGGCAAAATGGCTCCTGGCCAGCATTACCTCACTGTAATACTTTACACTGAACTGCTTGGTTTGTTAACATTCTAATGGAAGAAATTGTCTATCACAGGGGAGGATGGAGAAAGTAGTCAGGTAAAGACGAGCCACAAAGCTAATGTTGGCTATGCCCACTCCTAGTTTGAGGAAGTGTGCTGAGAATAAATAAGGTCAGTGGTGATTGAAACTTACCTGTCACAATGATGTTCACCACCTGGCTCTGGATGGGGCCGTAGCTGTTGTTGGCTGTACAGTAGAAGCCCCCGCTGTGGTTCTCCCTGACGACAGGGATCTCCAGCTCTGCTCTCTGGGAACGCTGAGTTTTCCTCCCCAGACTCTCCTTTGTGTCTTCTCTGTGCCAGGAGAATGTGGTGACCCCTGTGCCTTCGGCCACGGAGCAGACAAGGACCAGCATCTCCCCCTCAACCACCTGGCCCCCTGGGGGCTGGGTCTCCATGGAGACCTGAGACACAGGGACCCCTGTGTGAACAGGAGCAGAAACTGAGAGCTAGGTATGGGGAAGGCAGGATTGGGTGTTAGACAGAGTCACTTTTCACGTGACTTTAAGGTGTACACCTTAGCAGATACTAGTGTTGTGATCAATGGACTGTGGATTTTGAATCTAAAATGTCCCTAAATGTGCTAACTTTTCTGTCCTAATACACAATGTCCCAGGAGAGAAAAATAGACCATTCCTGGAGATGTATTTGAGTTTTGTCTGACCTAGCTGGTGGTCTGAATATTTTTGAGATATAGGTAATAGCAATAGTGGTTGTTATGGCCCTAAGCTGGACCACACCTATTTCCAGAAGTCCTGCTTTGGTACCTAAGACAAGATGATATACATATATATAATTGTATAATGATATACATATGCATGATATAATATATATAATTTTGACATATATATATATATATGTTTAGGTTGATGGACAATTTTTATTTAATATCAGGAAAAAATAGGCCACAATTTAAAGAACATACAAAGAAGTTTTTGGTCCCTTAAGAAGAAAATTTCTTAGAGAATATAAGTCATTTTTCTTACAATGTTTAATAAAACTGGCTCGTTCATTACCAAGCACAATGGCACATGCCTGTAATCTCAGCAACTCAGGAGGCTGAGGTAGGAGGATTGCAAGTTCAAGGCCAGCCTGGGATAATTAGCAAGACCCTGCCTTAGGAACAAACAGAAGAACAACGACAACAACAAAATCCTGACCCTCTTTTCATCCTGGCTTACACATGCTAATTCTTCTACAGAAATACAAGTCCAATTCCAATTACTTGTAAACATAGACAAAATGGTATTTAGTGTATTTATCTTTATATGTATATAGCTCCTTCTCCTCTGCTGCACACATCACAGGCAGTACATTGTTTTTACTATTGGTTAGGAAGAGGTGGATAATAGTCTTCTAAATAGTTTGCCCCAAGTTCTGGCAGGCTAGATCTGCCAACTCAATAACAGAGAACCTTGTTTTCTTTTCTTTTCTTTTTTTTAAACCCCAGTTCTTGAATCTAACTCCACCAATCTGCTGTATCACACCACATGAAAGAGTTTGAAAGGAAGACTGAGTTGTTAGGGAAATAAAGGTGGAAATGAAATTCCCTATTATTATTACAGTTCCTCACTTCTTATTCTAAGCCTGCTGCTCCTATCAGAATGACAAAACCACTCTCTTTCCCATAGTCTCTATCTCCACAGGTTCAGAAGGAGCCCAGAGAGGTGGGGGAGATGCCCCAGTTCCTCCCAGCTCCCAGCTGTGCTACTCACTCTGTACCAGGATCTTCTGGGGAAAGCTGAATTTCTGGACGCTGCTTGTCACTGTTTCAGCACCACATCTGTACGATCCTGAGTTTTCTCTCCAGATGGTGGAGATCTGGAGCTCTGAGAAATTGCTCCAATCTGACAGGATGATTTTATCATCTCTGAAGAAGATGAAATGAAGCGGGGTGTCTGATCGCTCTGGAGGAAGCTGTGTTTCACAGCTCAGGTTTACAGAGTTTCCCTCTGTAGGCTGAGAGGCTGTGACTTTCAGCTTTGGACGTGGAAATAATTCTAGAGAGAAAAGGTGAATCAAGTAGGAGCATGAGAGTATTTAACACTTGGGGAGAAACAGGTTTGGATTCTAAGTCCCAGGAAACTTCAGACATACAACTAGATAATTGTATCAAGCTGTCTTTTACATTTTTCTTTCCTAGGTCTATTCAAGTCCAATCACTCTTATTTTCTCTGCCTCCTCTCCAATTCCCTCTTGACATGCCCAACTTCCCCACTCTGACATTACTAAATGGATCCTATATGAAATGAAAGATTTACCTTGAATTCCAATATATAATCTATTTGAGCTAAGTATCACAATTTCATTCCTAAGTCCAGTGCATTGATAAGTGCCACTATTATTTAATGTTGCTCTCGGGATAGAAAGATCCAAGGTTTTGTTAGAAATAAGGACTTTTCCATTCCAAGTGTATTTCATGTAGGTCAACTCCTCTTTTCCCCTTTTCTGGCATCTCAGAACCAAAGTGTCTCCTTCAAACACAGAATAAGGAGCCTGTAGGATTAAGGATCCTGGAAAAAATACAGAGAAAAGATATCATCATTCAGGGCACTACCTTCTTTCTCCGTGTCCCTTCAATGACAAAGCCTTTATTGTTTTTTCTCCCTCCACCAGAATTTAATCTCCTGAACAAAGTCTATTTGTTTCTTTCCCAATCAGTGAGACATGCTTCAGATACAACACCTAAACAAATTCTAAACACATTTATTCAATCCTTTAAGGACAGATTCAAAATGTAAGGATTTTAATATGGAGAAGAAAAGCTAAAGAAAGTGTGATCAAAATCCCTGACATCATATAATATAGCAAAAATCAACACCAATCTGCTCGTTGAATCTCTGAGGAGATGCTATCAAAGAAGTAGCATTTGGAGACATATACAAGGAATTATGGTGGTCCATTGGGGAATGCTATATAGAATAATTATTTTCAGAGGCATAAGTCTAGGTGCAATTGATAGTGAATGTGGTCCTCTATGGAAATTTTCCTGCTGTTCAGGTTGTGATTTGAGATTAGCTGTATCAATTCTGTCTTAGATAACTGTGGTGAATACCTCCCTCTATAGAGCCATGCCTGTGAATGGGATCCAGAACATTATGTCAAAATGAGGTAAAACTGCACAGAAAGAGATAGGAGCATTTTGTAAATCAGAGATAAAAATAGAAATGAAGAAGGGACAGATACCAGGACAAGCAAGGATGAAAGGCCAGAGGTTGGAAATTTCTAACTTTCTTTATGACGCTTTTCACTTTCTGCTTTGTGCTCAGTGTGTTCATGTGTGTGATTTCTCCTTTACAAGGCTGCAAAGTCCTACAGGGTAGCATCTCAGACAGTTTCCTTTTTGTATTGACTAAAGCAAAACTCATTTCCTTGACTGTGTAAATGTGTAAATGTGTGGAAATGTTTGCTGATTGATATTAAGCATTTAAACTCGAATTTCAAGTGAAAAACATTTGCAGACAATGAGGAAGAATGTGAAACAGAAAGTAGCTGAAGTTGAGGGATAGAAAGGAAGGAAGGACCCTAATTCTTAAAAACTGCAGAGAGCTAAAATTTTAAGCAATTCACCTTCTTTCTCACCTGTAGAAAAGGTCAAGATTACAGGGTTACTTAGAAGTGAGCCCTGGACCTGGCATCTGTAACTTCCAGATTCATGAACTTGCAAGGTATTTCCTGGGGTTTCTCTTTCTTTTCTATTGGTGTGTCCACTGTACCATTTTGTTTTCTCTGATGCACAGAAATGAAATCCATTGCAAGTCAGATTCACTGTTTCTCCTTGAAAAACTGTGGTCCATGGAGGATGGAGGGAAATCACAGGTTTGGGTGCAATTGCTGAGAAGAAGAAAAATGATCTGAGTGGCGGTCCCTGCAATCCCTGTCACAGAGGTTCATGTGGGATAGACAGGAGAACCCGGATTTGAAGAATCCCCTGGGTGCTGGGGAGGGCTACTGCTTCCCCAAGTTGCAGGTTTTCCAGCTGGGCTCACCTTACTCCCAGGTGCAGTGGCTCCTCAGGGTTTCCAGGAGCAGACTGACTTTTCAGAGGGCAACTATAGTGGGATTCATTCATGATTGATCAATGATGGGAGGCTTACAAACCCTCTTACCTTTTCAGGTGGACCAGGTCCTCAGGTACATAACTGAGCATTGCATTTCTCCAGCACATGAACCTCCCTCCAGGGCTCTTCACACTACAGAGATCTCTCTAAGATGAGTGTGCGTGTGCATGAAGGGTACCAGAATATGCCATCCCAAAATATGCTTCTTTGGCATATTTGAATTATTTTGAGCTAAAAGCCCATTGAGGACTACCAGAAATAAGGAAAACTCTAAAAATAGGGCATATGTTTTCTTTTCCTAAAGAAAATTTGCTTTCATAAAGGCATCTCCTTCTATTGGACCTTCTCGGTAGAGGAATGTTGGCTTAGATCTGCACAACAAATCATAATAAACAACCCTTGTTGCCATGCTTTTCCTGGTCATCTTCCCATAACTTGTTTCTCCCTTTCCACGACCCCCAACCCCTTTAACTTTGTTTAGCCTAAGATGATATATAAGCCTCAGTTATCTGCTGCCTGCTTGAGCCACACTTGACTTTGTGAGCTCCCATGGGTACTTATGTAATTAAAGCTTAATTTTTCTCCTATTAATCTTTTACCAATTAAATATCAGCCTCAGCCAAGGAGCCTAAGATGGGCTGAAGCAAAAATAATTGTCCCCCTCCCCTTATATGCAGCATGGGCATATGTTGGGACTGGACTTACATATGGAAGAAATACAGAAATTTGGAGATCACTTATGCTGGTATGAAAAAAGTCCAAGTTGTATTTCTACTCATATTGTAACAAGGACTTAAACTCTTCACTTCTGCCTGCAAATGTGTGATGGGTGGCTAAAAGGAGTATTAAAGACTTGGCATCTTTACCTCCATTTTACATCTATTTCCTTTGCTCTGAGTCACCTTTGATTTCAGGAATGGAATCTGATACAGTAAATAACTGTGATGAGTTGAAGCTACCCTGCCAGGCAACAGCAATTTTTTTTTTTTTAACCTGACAGAATCAGACCTGACCAATCCTGAAATAATGAGATAATATTGAGACGGACCACACCTGATCAAAGTCACATGTTTGGTAGCATTACAAACCTTCTAGCTCTGCAAACCCATGACTCTTGCCTTCATTTTCCTCTTTAAAAGCCTCAAAGTCATTGTCAGTGCCTTGTGTGGGGGTTTCTGCCACATCCCACATGGATGAGAAAAGGGTTAACTGCTGGAGGACGATGTTGGCTATAAATCAATCAATTAGGGGCTGGGGTTGTGGCTGTGGTAGAGCGCTTGCCTAGCATGTGTGAGACCCTGGGTTTGATTCTCAGCACCACATATAAATAAATGAATAAAATAAAGGTCTACCAACATCTAAAAAAATCAATCAATTACTCATAAACTTATCTAATCAATAAAAACACAAGAGCCAGTACTCTTTTTAAATGAGAGGCGACGTGATAGATCCGCTTCTAACAACATGGAGTAGCCCAACTCTTTCATTTATAGTCACACAGGTAAAGGGGCCCGGACTGGGAGGGACGACTTCTGTGATGAAAGGATGTGGTGGAGTTAAGGGAGCCACTTTCTCAAGGAAACTATCATAGAACTAGACAGGGAACCACTCCCACGCAGCGTCACATACTCGCCATCCTGGCTGCCAGTTCCTAGAAGCCAGGCCTCTGTGTCCCACGTCTCTACCTTGTCTGTTTCTACTAGATAACGATGGCTTCCCACACCCTTGAAGACAGAGCTAAGGGGATGAACCACTTCTCTTCCCAGTGTAGCTACACTGATTAAAGTTTCTTCATGCTTTGTATCATTTCCTTTTCTATTTGTTTTTGGGGTGAGTGGCTGAACCTGATTTGTTGGATCCTCCGAGTCAGGCCTCTGGCCTAGGACTCCAGTAATAATATCAATGAGAAGTAGGTGTGAGAACAGGGAGCAGGCTGCTGTGTGAGGTATGAAATACTTCTAGACAGCTACAAAGGGTAAGACTGCAGGGAGATAGGTACTCTCAACACTCTAAACCTCAAAGACACTCTGATGGCAAGAAAATATTGACCTTGTGTGAAACTGGACCCTGAAATCTTTGAAACACGGATGGACAGATCTGGAGAATATAGGGTAAAAACAAGTTAAGAAAAAAAAAAAATCTAATGCTCCCTGTGGAAAACAAGGGAAGAGATTTCTCTCCCTTTTCTTTCAGAATTTCTTTTCCTGTCCTGTTTGAATGTTTATAAATCTTTATAATGACTAACTAAACAAGAGTCTGGCCAGTCTGAAACCTCAGGAAAGTCCTGGGTGCCATTTATTATCCCTAAAGAAGGCAGGGGGACAGTAAAATACCATCCCCAAATGCTCCCTTCCTTTTTCTAAAAGCTCAACCAAGTCAAGGGAGCAATAACTGCTTTGGGCTGGAAAGTACAGATACATACTCTCTTAGAGGACCCTGGTTTTCTCTCAGGCACACTGGGAACCAGGGAAAGTTAGTGCCATCTGTCCAAAGCTACCTTCTTGAATATATGCTGGGAAAGTTGCTCCTTGAGACGCTGGTCATACAAGCAAACTAATGCTGAAGATGTCACTGCTGCTGCAGCTAATGTATAAAACCCCTCTCTGAGTAGGGCTAGTTATGGAGCTGAGTGCCTTGTAGAAAGAGTACACGCCATTCCTGAGCCAGTCACCACTGGACAAAGTAGCAAGAGGGAGAGGAGGCACTTGCTTGATGGAGGGGCTCTCTGTTCAGCCTGTCACCCATGAATTCCCCTTGGAGCAGTCACTGTCCCCACCCCCTGGTACTGGGGATTGAACCCAAGGTGCTTTACCACTGAATTACATCCCCAGCCCTTTTTATTTTTCACTTTGGGACAGGATCTCACTAACTTGCTGAGGCTGGCCTCACACTTGCAATGCCCCTGCCCCAGCCTCACTGAACTCTTCCCCAATAAATCCTATGTCTCATATGCCATCTCTGGGTACCTTCTTTGGCCTTTCCACAGCCTACACCACTGCCCTGACCCAACCGGGCCGTGGACATGACATGCTACCTTTTTGGTTTGGGGGAGATGGCATATGGGAAGATGGCACCTTTGTCTTCCAGCTTCTGTGGGAGACTGAGTCTAACTTTGGTGGGCTCACCTGACTCCAACATGTAAAACTATCAGTTGTTATAAAAATATGAGAAGTTTGTTTCTCCTACAGTAAAAGTCAACCAGCTAACAGGTGCCTCCTGGTTATCATAGTTAAGATAAACTATATGTCAATTTCTTTTATTTGAAGACCAATTATTATTTATCTTGAAAACACGTATGTATGGATTATCTGCTTGTCTAAATAGAGGAACAAAATTCCTTTCTGTCTTTGCTATCTTTTAGTGGTTTGTCTATGATGTGTGTTTCATTCTGATTTAACACTTATTCAATAATAAAGTGTTTTCCTTTCTTTACTACATTTATGGAGAGGATTTCTGGGTTGGGAGAAGATTTTATTTGTAGTGCTCTGAGTCCTGTAGTTTTAAGATTGTGAAGCTAACAACAAAATTATTATTAGAAACATCCTTCTCAATGTAATGCTATTCTCTGACTTGCTTAAAGATGAGTGGTTTGGTAAGCTAATCTTTCAATGGGTGTACAAGTGAAAATTTTTTGATTACTATTTCAGATCCTGCCTAAGATGCAGTATTTCATGAAGTTGGAAAAGTGACATGGAACCACTGTTCTGATGGCTGACAGCGCTGAGGAGTGAAATAAAGCAAGATCTGTTAAAATGAAAAAGGAGAAATGAATAAAAGGAAAGCACTGGTCTGGTTCCTGGGGGTTAGTCCTAATGCCCTCTCTGGACTGCTGCCCATCAACGGGTTTGAAAAAGTGAAGTAACTGGCCTTCCCAGCTACACCGTCCAGGTCTGGATGAAAAGATGTCAGAGTAATAAAGCTAAGGTACACCAGGCAATGGGTTCTGGGGGAAAGTCTGCCTTTATGTTGAAAGACAGAAGCACTTGGGAATTCTTTGACAGCTTCAGTTCCCTTCTCTGCTGCCCCACACCCCTTCCTGTCTTGAACACAGCCAGGAGGCCTGGAGCTCTCACAGATGCCACATTTAAAAAATCAATAGTAGATTCACGCTTTGTTCTACAAATCACCTATGATAATCCAACTTCTGCGAAGTGGAAAATAAAACAAATTATAATTGTTTTTTTATTTTTCAAAAATAAAATTTCAATTTTGGGGTGCTGTTATTTACTATACAATTTTAAGTGGAATCACTTTAGATTGATTTTTGTCTTGTTACCTTTTCATGCTCCGATAAGGGGGAACTGTCCACAGTTAAGGACTTCAAAGCAATTGCTTTTTTAAAGCTCGAGATATTAAATATTCTAAACTTTTTCTGGAAGGATTTCCCAAATGAGTCTTTTAATAATATCCAAATGAAAAGAAAATAACTTTCCTCTGATTATGGGGAAAAAAAAAACTGTAAGGTCACTTGAATGCATGTTTTAGATGAAGAGGTTAAATGTTTCTGTTTGGTAATGTAAAACATTCATGAGTTTTTGTAGACTTCAAAAAAATTTTTTTTTCTTATCCGGGCACAGTGGTGCACGCCTATTATCTCAGGAGGCTGAGGCAGGAGGATAGTGAGTTCAAAGCCAGCCTCAGCAACTTAGCAAGGCCCTAAGAAATTCAGCAAGACCCTGTCTCAAAATAATAAAATAAAAGAGAGCTGGGGATGTGGCTCAAGTGGTAAGTACCCCCGGGTTCACTCCCTGGTCCCCCGCCCCAAAAAAAGAAAAATATTTTTCTCTGAAGGAAAGGTACCAGGGAATGAAATTGATCAAATTACCTAAAATGCATGTAAAATATGCCATAATGAATTCTACTATTGTGTATAACCATGAATTCTACTGTTAGGCACCAGTAAGAAAGATTAAACGTTTTGTCTCTTAAATATTTGGACAGAATGCCCTGTGTGCTCATTGGGAATGGAGTTGTGCTTCTCCTGAAGAGAGTAGAAATCCCCATCAGTTATGTTCTTAGGAAGATCTTGGGGCAAGGGAATGGGGACTTGGGCTGGCTGCAGGTACTTTCCTGGAAGGAAGGAGACCTTCCTTCCTTTGGTAAGTTCAACTAGATTCTTCTTTGGTTCAAGTAAGCTGCCCATCTGGTGTGCAGTGGCTCTGTGACCAGGAGGAGACCCTTTGTCAGGACCTTTGTGAGGTTTGGATTGAATTCTGAGATTAATCACACTAAGTGACTGATGTAAGACATTCTGTTTCATTTCCTCATCCTAGAAACATTAGCAAAGTCTTGCTGAGTTACAATCCTATCTCACTTTGGCAGGGAAATAGTTTGTGTCCATGACGTTGAGAGGGAGAGCTATAAGGGACAGTGTATACCCCGGGGGCTGTGGTTTCTGTCGACTCAAACAGGATAACCACCAGCAATTCTCAGGATGTGTTTGGAAGGAATTCCACAGTGGTTGCCAAACATCTGTGAGACAGTTCCTTATAAAACACTGGACTTTCTATCAGGGTGTAGCAGTGTGCACCTATAATCCCAGTGACTTGGGAGGTTGAAGCAGGAGAATTGCCAGTTCGAGGCCAGCCTCAGCAACTTGGACCCTGTTTCAAAATGAAAAAAAAAAATTTTTTTTTTTGAAAGGGCTGGGTTGTAGCTCAGTGGTAGAGCACTTGTTTAGCATTTATAAGGCCCTGGGTTCAATCCCCAGCATGAAAAAGAAAGAAAGAAAGAAAGAAAGAAAGAAAGAAAGAAAGAAAGAAAGAAAGAAAGAAAGAAAGAAAGAAAAGACAAGACAGACTGGACTTTCTGCTGACCAGCAGGATAGATGGGTGCTCAGAGTCATCATGATTTGAGCTATTTCTAGAAAAAAGTGTCTACAGAGAATTGGTCATACATTGTTAGGGGCAAAGCTGAGCTCCAGTCTCCCACTTTGTAATAATGACTTTTAAAAGTCTTTTCCTCTCAGAATTCTACGCATTCCAACATCAGGCTTGGCCAGAATCTCACATCAGGTGAGATGATGCCTCTTCCTACTGTAAACTCCAGTGACACGTGTCCCAGTCTTCCATGTTCATCCAACACAATGGCAAGTTTGGTCTGAGAAAGGTACTTCCAAATACTCTAATGCTTAGCATCAGAATCACCGAAACAACTGATATTTTTATGTCTCTGCAGCACTCAGAGAAGAAATGAAGAAGACAATGTGGTCTTTGTTACAAGAGATAGAGGACAGTTATTAGAACATCTGGAGATATGAAAGAGAAAAGAAAAGGGGAACTTACCAAATTGTCCATGGACTGGAGCTGCAAAATAGTAAAAAGCCAGGTATCAACACAGGTAAGGTGTCCCCAACCATTTCTCCCTGAGAACCTGCATGCTATATTCTATTTCCAAACAAAAGGAAGAGAAATACATGCAGTTCCACTTATTCAGAGGAACCAAGTAACATGGTGACCCAAATCTCATGTTATAGACTCAGACACCTGGTTTCAATTTTAACCATGTAAACCCTGGGCAAACCACATAAACTTCCAACTCTCAGTTTCCTCTTTTGAAAAATGAGGACCATAAAATGATTTCATGGTGTTATTGTAGTGAATTAAATTAATAAGTCCTCAATTAATGGTTGATGTCCTATTTTTAAAAATGTATGGGGCTATTGCTGAAACTTGATTCCATGATAGTTTTGCCTGGAGTATTCTTCTTCTTCAGTACCAAGTCAAGTCACATCCACGCATTAGGGTCTAAATGAAACCTTACCTCCTCCATGAAACCTTCTCAGGTGTCTCTAGGCTGAAGCAAGCTCCCTCTTCTCGTGACTCAGAACACTGACTATCATAGCTTATTGAAGCTCATAATTAAACACACAATATGGGGTAAATGTTAAATGCATAGTGTCCAAAGTCAGATGATGGGTTTGAATCCTGACACCACCACTAATTCTAGCTGCATGAATCTTAGTCATGAGACCACAGTTACTGTGCCTTCGTTTCCTCATTTGTAAATTTGAGTTATAACAGTTTTGGCTATTGATTGTTACAGAATTGAATAGATTAATACATGGGATATTCTTAGAATGGTGTCTGGGACATGGGAGTTAGAAAGAAACAATTGTTATCATCACCCATTATCCTATGATCCAGTATGTAATATTTCTCTTGTATAGGCAAGTCAAATGTTCTGGCATTGGAACTTCGATATTCTAATCAGTGTCAGTTCTTGAGGGCAGAGGCTGTGATATCCAGGCTTCTCGACTCTCTGAGGTGCTCATCTCTATGCTATGCTGAGAATATTCACCCGTTCACTATTTACTGAGTTCCCATGATGTACACTAATTATAAGTCTTCCCCAAGTTAGAGTCTGGGGATCCAAGTTGGAGCAAGATAAATTCACTTAACAAGTACACAGACTGACTTTTAAAATTCCCTAGTGTGAACTACTAGGAATTCAGTGTCTCATGTGGACAAATATTGTCAAATAATACAGAAGCAGGGGCAGGGGATGGTGAATTGAAGGAAACCATTTCATTTTTTTTCTCTTCTCATGATCTTTGCAAAGTCACAGTAGGTTTGATCTTAGGATACAGAGAAGGAAATTACAATTCTCAGCAGAGCATCAATTGTCTCAGCTCACAATTAGAATATATATGGTTCTTAGAATCTCAGATTGTATTTTTCTCTGGGTTTTCATGAACTGCAATTTAGTGGGGGGTAACTGAATCTAGTTATTTTTTGTTTGTTTGTTTTCACATGAAAACAAAAACGGAGAGGGCTTTTTCATAGGCAACTAAAAGCAAAAGTGGATGAGGAACACGTTTTTGGAAATCAATTTTGTTTATTTCCCTCATGCCGTTAAATCAATACCTTCTCCTTTGTTCATATTCTGCTGTTCTGAAAAGGGAGTAAAAAATCCATAGTCACTAGCCAGAAGAGGGGCCTTTGGCTTGGCCTGAGGCTCAGGCCAGACTCCTCTCCGTTACTTACCAAGGATCAGCAAGGATGCCCACAGCAGCATGGAGTCCTACCCCAGCAGCCAGAGAAGGAGTAGATCTTAGGAGACAAGACAGGTCAACCCAGACTGTCAAAGCAGCGTGTGTCCACACTGTCTGCTCACAGAAGTGAGTGCAGGAGTACTTCTCTGAATAGACCTGTTTGCATAATGATGTGAAGACGGAAGTAGGGCAATCTTTCTTAAAAATACCATGTGACACAGTGTAAGACAATCCAGAAAGTGAAATTATTTAAGTATTGCTCTGACATCATGGTATGAAGAGTTTCTCCAGTTTAGCTGTCACATTTCCAAACTTTCTAGCTTCTGTCTTTCCAGGAGATCAAGGTTGATCCTCTCTGCCTCCAGAAACCAGGCAAGACTGAAGTCCTCCTGAGATTCACATAATCCAAGGATGTACCTGAAACACCCTGAGATGGAGAATATTCCATTCAGTCAGAAATATCCTCCCCTGTTCCATACTGCCTCTGCTGGACCCACCCCAGGATGAATTTCTCAGTCACAAGACAACTCAAACTTCTAACATATATGAAAATATCATGACTCATCTGTCCCAGGGGAAGTCACAACCTTTGATCTGAGTAAGATGAGCTAAAGAGGAAATTATATCCTCATCACATTCTTCTTATATAATATGACTATGTATTTTCACTTAAGGTCCTAAAATCTGAAATTTGCTACAGGACTATCTTGGCAGATATATTGTATATCTTGGCAGATGTATTATATAACTGTATTCTAGGTATAGAACCAGATGCTGGGAGCATAGTGGAAATCAAGACTCAACAAGCTTTTCATTCTAGTAGGGGAGACAAACAGTCAATAGGGAATTATACACTGAATGAAAATGCTCTGGTAGGAGGGAAAATGACTTGGTGGGGAATCAGGAGAGGCTTCCTAGTGGAAGTAACATGAAAGTTGAAGGGATGTCATTCTAGAACTGGAAGTTAGCATGGACGAAGGTGGAAGGCAGTCACCATCACCATCATCATCATCCTACAAACCTGTGAATAAATGACCTTTGGTCTTCTTATAAGGAAGGATAATGCACATAGGAGTGAATTAGGAGCACTCTGTATTTCTAATATAACTATATAATTATAGTCATATATAATATATATATCATTATATGTATGCACACACACACACACACACATACCCCAAAATTTTTACTCTTGCCCTGGTCCCTTTCAAAAGTCAGGGAGTCACCAAATACTTAACAAGAAGGGAAAGGGGTGATACTGTTTTTCCATGAACTTCATTTAATGTGGTAACTGACTTTCTTACTACTTCCTTTCTGCTGGCTAAAAGTGAGTTAATGTCTTGAAAAAGGATCACCAAAATAAAACATCTTAAACTATCATCCTTCATTAGATTTTATGATTTTCCAAATCAGTAATTTATTGGAAAGCTGTATGTAAAAGAACTTAAAATTTAGAGACTAAAGTGAAATTCCCAATTCACCAGTACACAACATTAAACTGTGCATTACATGACTTCTGAATGCTATCTGTGACTGCCCATTTTTAACTTGAACTGAACATCACAAAAAGTATTTAACAAAAAGCCCATTTTAGAAAGGCATATTTTAAAAAACTGCACTGGAGGGTCCTCTTTACTTTATGGGAGCGCAGCAAGTGCACATTTTACTGATTTATTCTGGTTTGATTTCTTTTCATAGATTGGTGCCCCTGGCATTTGTTTTAATCTGACTTAGTCTATTTCAAATAGGCTTTGCAAATTCAAAGCCTATGGGAGCCAGATCAGCAATGTAGAGTGAAGGGAGTGACATGTTAGAATAATCAACTTCCAAAATGCAATAAAATTCAATTACTTTTTTTAACTGAACTATTGGATATGCTTGTAACAATATAAGAATGTATTAGAGACTATATTTTCAATCAAAACTTGACAAGTACAAATTGTAATGCAGACATAAAGTTTTTTCTTCATTATTCATTACTTTTTAGTTTGGGAACTGGAAACCTGACATCTCCTCTTCTACACCAAGAAATCAGTGTCAGAACTTACATTTCACATTGTATATGCAATGTAGGATTCAGCTTTGTATACTTTAAATGGTTGCCATATTTAGTTTATTGTTTTATAAAGGCAAACAATTATTTGCAAATGTAGGCACTTTTGACCATGGGAAGGAACTTTGCACAATAGTTTTTATATTTAGGAGAACTTCTTCTTTGTAGAATTCTGGCAGTCCTCCATTGCCATATTGTTTTTCAGTGTTGCCTTACTCCTCAATTATTTCTATTTGTAACTCTTCAGTCTCACTATCAATATTAATTGAAAAAAAAAGCAAATTCAACTATACTGGTTTATTTTCAGATCTTTCCTTTCTGAATTCATTTTTCAATTCCACAGTTTGGGATATGTAGTTCAATCTATTCCTTTTATTTCTGGAAATTGATTTCAATGAATAGGATCATTATTTTGGGTAATTACAAATGCTTATCTCAGAAGTAGTTGACGTGCTTAAATGGGTTGCATTGTACACTAAAAGTCCAACTATTTGATCTTTGGTAAGAAGCTGAGGCCAAGTTTGCTCAGTGGATGACATAAACAATTTATTTCCTTTTAATTCACCATGCTGCAAGTAAACTACCTATACTACAAAGAAATACATGAGGCAACTAACTTATAAAGAAAAGCAACATCTATGTATCTCACAGCTGTGGAGGTTCAAAGGCACAGCACCTCATTGGCTTGGTTGTGGTCAGGGTGGCAGATGACAGCAGCAGGGACAGCTGTGTCAGAACATCTTGAGCCAGGAACAGAGAGAGGAAGGGCAGAGTCAGACTTGGGCTTTTCTGTTAATCCTCTCATGAGAACTACCAATGTGTCCCATGAAAACTATCTTCCACGGGTACTCCCTTAAGGGCCTAAGGATCTCCCACTTTGGGAGAGACTTGTCTCCCAAAATACAGCACTTACCAATGTCTCCACCCTAGAGACCAAGACAGTATATCCCTTTGGATTGGTCGATTGTTTGATTGATACTGAAGATTGAAGAGCCTCTCACATGCAAAGCAAGTGCTGAGCTATATCCCCAGTCCTCCAAACATGCACCTTTGGAAGACACTCTGTGTGGTTCAGATCTGGAATGTCTCATGTGCTCAGAAGTGGGGCTTTTGGGAAGCGATTTTATCATGAGAGCTCTGGGCTCTTCAGTGGATTAATTTATTGATGGTTAACAGACTACTGGCAGGTGGAAACTAGTTGAGAGTAACAGGTCACTGGGAGTGTGCCCTAGAAGGGTTTGTTGTCCTTCAGGCCCCTTTCCCTCTTTTTCTTTGCTTCCTGGCTGCCATGAATGAAAGTATATTCCTGTTGTGCCCTTTCACCATGATGTTCTGCCTCACCTCAGAATCAAAGCAATGGATCATGGACTGACACCCCTGAAACCAGAAGCCAAAATAAATCTTTTCTCCTCTAAGTTGTTTTGTGCAGGTATCACAGCAATAAAAAGCTGACCAAACTCAAATTATACCCATAGTGACATAGTGCCTCCTAAACTTCATGTATGGCTGATCACCATATTCTACACCTTTTCATCAAATAAAGTATTAATCTCTCTGTGCTTCCAACATCAGGAACTTACCTAACTCATGGTTTTTCCCCCTTTTTATTACTGAGTTTGTGCCATATTCTATATCTAAAGTTTTAGTACAGATTGATTGCTGGTTAATGATTTAATGATGGCTTTACATTCTCTATCATTGCAGAACATTGCCATCTTGAATTTAAATTTCCTAACAAGTTCAATATTAGGATGTTAAGATCATGGTAGGGGTGCATCTAGATTCTGTTAACTAATGTGTTCAAGCTATATTTGACTTTTTAAGACGTAGTAAGTTGCAAAAGTGGCTATAAATTCTTTTCCCTCCCTGTATCATATGCTTACAGTGTAACTTTACAGCTTCTCCCAAAATGTAGAATCTATTTTTATAGTTCTTAATCATGTTTTGAACTTGTATTTTTGTGACATGATAAAAAATATACTTTGGTTTCTGGAATGGATTTTATGAAACTCATAATTTCCTGAATGACAGGGGAGCTAGGAACATTTTTTATTCTAATATTTGTTCTTTAACTACAGTTCATGACTCCAAATATTAAATCATTTGGAATGTCCTGGACAATAGAACCATCTTTTGTTCTAGCAAGGTGTCTCTTGATGGAATCTTGGATAGTATCAGTAAAGGGTCTAGTTAGAAGTCTTGAAAGAACAAGCCATGAATAGAAGCCTGGAATTTTCAATTCTACCTTCTCACACATACACACCCTAATTCTCCAGGAAGGGAAGAGAGAGTTGAGATTAAGTTAATAATAGATCATGTTATATGGTGGAGCCTCCATAAAACCCCTTGATAAAAGGTTCAGAGAGCCTCTACATTGGTGAATACATCCATGTGTTGGGAGGGTGACCCACCCCAACTCCACAGGGACAGAAGCTCCTATGCTCTGACTTCTTCTGGACTCATCCTATGTACCTCTTCATCTGCTGTCCATCTATATTCTTTATCATATGCTTTATAATAAACTGATAAAGGTAAATTAAATGCTTCCCTGACTGAGTTCTATGAGCCATTCTAGCAATTATCAAATCTGAGGAGGGACTTGTGGGAATCTATTATGGTTTGAATATGTGGTATTCCCCAAAAGCTCCTGTGTAAGACCATGCAAGAGTGTTTAGGTATGAAATGATTAGATTATGAGGGTTTTAACCTAATCAGTGGATTGATGCACTGACAGGGATTAACTGGATGGTAATTTTGTAGGCAGGTGGGGAATGTTTGCAGGAGGTGGGTCACAGAGAGGCATGCCATTGGAGTTTATATTTTGTCCCTGGTGAGCAGAGCTCTTTCTCTTCTTCTTTGCTTCCATGTCCTGAACTACTTTCCTCCACCACACCCTTCTGCCAAGATGTTCTGCCCACCTCCGGCCCAGAGCTATAGAGTTAGTTGACCATGGACTGAACCACTGAAGTTGTGACCCAAAATATACTTTTCCTCCTCTATGTTGTTTTTGTAAGATCTTTTAGTCACAGTGATGAAAAAGCTGACCAAAACTGAGCACTTGATGTGTAGCCATGTTGGACAGAAGTGTGGGTATCCTGGACAACTAAGATAGGTGAATGGCATCTGATATGGGGAGCATTCTTGTGGGACAGAGCCCTTAATCTGTGGGTTCTGCATTAACTCTGGGAGGAGTAAATTGCACGACACCCAGTTTGTGTCTGCAGAGAACTAGAAGCTTGCTTGGTGTTAAAAACCCACACATTTGGTGTCAGAAGTGTCATGAACCGAACAGTTTTCCTCCACTCTTGCTTTGACCAATAGAAGCGGCAGAAATGAAAGTTCTGAATGTGGCTCCCAGGAGGCCTTGCAGATTTTACTTTCACTGTTCAGATGACTTGACTCTGTGAATGAACCTGGATTGGCTTGCTGAGGGATGAAAGGCCTTGGAGAGAGGACCCAGTTACCTCCGCCAATCCAAGTGAAGCCATCACAAACAAGAAGGCCCGAACCTGTGAGCTGACAACATAAGTGCATAAGTGAGTCCAGGAGAGATCACTTAACTACCACTCAGACAGGTCCAACTGAGCCTCACCCACATCGACAAACAGCAGAATCATGAGATAAACAAATGGCTTCTGTTGAAAGTCACTAAGTTTTGGAGTGCTAACACATAGTTACTAACACAAAGAGGGCATCCCTGACATGTTCCAGTTTTTAGAGGGAATACTTTCAATTTTTCTCCACTTAGAATGATGTTGTCTTGGGCTTAGCATAGATAGGTCTTACAATGTTGACGTATGTTCCCAGTATCCCTAGTTTTTCTAGTATTTTCAGCATGAAGGGGTGCTGTATTTTGTCAAATACTTTTTCTGCATCTATTGAAATAATCATATGATCCTTGTCTTTAAGTCTATTGATATGATTACAATATCAATATATCACAATTTTTGATTTCCATATGTTGAACCAACCTTGCATCCCTGGGATGAGCCCCACTTGATTGTGGTGCACTATCTTTTTCATATGTTTTTGTATGCAATTTGCCAGAATTTTGTTAAGAATTTTTGCATCTATGTTCATCAGGGATATTGGTCTGAAGTTTTCTTTCCTTGACATGTCTTTGTCTGGTATGGTATAAGGGTGATACTAGCCTCATAGAATGAGTTTGGAAGAGTTCCCTCCTTTTCTATTTCTTGGAATACTTTGAGGAGTATTGGTATTAATTCTTATTTGAAGGTCTTTTAGAACCCAACTGAGAATCCATCTGGTCCTGGGTTTTTCTCGGTTGGCAGGCTTTTGATGACTTCTATTTCATTGCTTGGAATTGATCTGTTTAAATAGTATATGTCCTCCTGCAGCAACTTGGGTAAATCATATGTCTCTGGAAATTTGTTAAAGTCTTCAAATTTTTCTATTTTATTTGAGTATAAATTATTTGAGTATGAACAGTGACATGGCCACATCAAGGTTTATAGCAGCTCAAGTCACAATAGCTAAACTACGGAACCAACCTAGATGCCCTTCAACAGATGAATGGATAAAAAAATGTGGTATATATACACAATGGAATATTACTCAGCCCTAAGGAAGAATGAAATTATGGCATTTGCAGGTAAATGGATGGAACTGGATAATATCATGCTAAGTGAAATAAGCTAATCCCAAAAAACAAAGGCTGAATGTTTTATAAGTCAATGCCGATCCATAGTGGGAGGTGGGTAGGGAAGAATGAAGGAACTTTGGATTAAGCAGAGGGGAATGAGGGGAGGGGTGAGGTGGTGGGGATGGAAAGGAATGTAGAATGAGACAGACATTATTACCCTATATACATGTTTGAAAATTAAAAAAAAATAAAAATAAAAAAACAGAAAAAAAAGGAGTCACACTCAAAGGAGAAAAGAGTAGGATGATGGTTACCAGGCTGAGGGTGGAAAGGGTGGGAGATGTTGCTCAAAGGATTCACAATTTCTGTTAGGTGAAATAAATTCTAGAAATTTACTGTAGATCATGATGACTACTGTTAATAATGGTATGTTGTATACTTGAAAAATTGTTTTTAATTTATTGGTTCTTTTTATTTATACATGACAATGGAGTCCATTTTGATATATTTATAAAAGCATGAAATATGTCTTTTTCTGTTTAGGACCCCATTCTTATGGATGTACATGATGGAGGGATTTACTGTGTTGTTTTTCATTAGGAAAGCAGATTTTGAGTTTTCTCACTATAAAAAAATGCTAAGTATATGAGGTAATGCCCATGTTAACTAGCTTGATTTGGCCATTTCACAATACAAACATATGTTAAAACATAATCTTATATATCATAAACACTAAATATTAAACAGACTTAGATTACAGATTTATCTTCTGTGGACTTTTTTTGTTTTCTACTTAATACATAAATTAGTTTTATCATGGCTATATTTAATTTATGAACACTTTAAAGAAACCCAGTTCAAAGTTCAGTTCTTTATTTTTTAGTTTAAACTCTTCAACAGCCATGTTTCTCTAGTCTGTTTTAATTCTTTCTTCAACAATTATCACTTCATATATATATATGTTATATATATATTATATATATATATATATATATATATATATATATTCAGGAACATTTTTTTCTGCTTTCACAAAGAAACAATCTCTTCATGAAACCACAAGTTCTTCTGTTTCTATTTTATTCTCTTGCTTTTGGTAGAGAAATGGATAAAAGTCATAGTCTTCTTAAATCTACTGTAAGTCAAACATCTGTGAGAATAACTGGTACTTTGCTTCAGTGTTGGGAGACAGAGTGCAGAGACTATGGCCAATTGGAGAACATTTGCTCCACTTAAAGGTGGCAGTTGCTATTTAACTTCTGAGTATTGCTATCAATAACTGATAATAGCACATGTTCTAAAGATCAGCTATTACCTGATTTTTCTAATTTTTAAAAAGAAGTTCAAAGTATGTATTTTTATGTGAAACCTCCCCATTTTTAATTTGTAAATGATTTATGTGATATCATTATATGAGCCAACAATGTGGTCATTTGTGACTTTTATATTTAGGACTTTATATTTTCTTCAGGATCAATCCAGACCAATAAGCAAAGTGGCCCAAACACAGACAAGTTGAGTGAACACTTGAATAAATGATAGAATAGTATTCTTAATAGGAGCACAGAATAGGGAAGGACAAAACCCTTTCAGTATCTTGTCTTTGGTTTTGATTTAGGATTTGTAGAATAAGTCAGGGGAAAAAGGAGAAGACAAGATGTCAGAAGGCCAGTGGCAGAGGTGTTCTGAAGGAGATTTTTAAGAAAAGAGCTCTCTCTCCTCAAGCTTCCTCAACTCAGCATGATGAGCTACTCTTCCTCTTTAATAGAGAAGCTCTGCCACAGGACCCTAAAGTTTTGGATCCCCTCCCCCTATTTTGGTACTGAAGACTTAGGCACTTTACCAGTGAGCTATATCTCCAGTGCTTTATTTATTTATTTTTATTTACTCTAATTAGTTATACATGACAGCAGAATTCATTTTGATCATAGTACACAAATGGAGAACAACTTCTCATTCCTCTGGCTGTACATGGTGCAGAGTCACACCAATCGTGCAATCACATATGTATATAGGGTAATAACATCCATTTCATTCCACCATCCTCCCTGCCTCCCCTACCCTCACTCCCCTCTGCCCAATCCAGAGTTCCTCTGTTCTTCCCTAGCTCCCCTCCCAGTGTGGAACGGCATCCACTTATCAGAGAAAACATTTGACCTTTGATTCTTTGGGATTGGCTTATGTTGCTTAGTTTAATATTCTCCAGTTCCGTTCATTTACCTAAAAATGTCATTCTTCTTTAAGGCTGAGTAATATTCCATTGTGTATATATACCACATTTTCCTTATCCATTCATCTGTTGAAGAACATCTAAGTTGGTTCCATAGTTTAGCTACTATGAACTGAGGTGCTATAAACATTGATGTGGCTGCATCACTGTAGTATGCTGATTTTAAGTCCTTGGAGCCCAAACTGAGGAGTGGGATAGCTGGGTCAAATGGTGGGTCCATTTCAAGTTTTCTTAGGAATCACCACACTGCTTTCCAGCGTGGTTGCACCAATTTGCAGTCCCACCAACAATGTATGAGTGTTATCTTTTCCCCCCACATCCTCACCAACACTTATTGTTGCTTGTATTATTAATAATTGGCATTCTGACTGGAGTGAGATGAAATCTTAGTGTAGTTTTGATTTGCATTTCTCTAATTGCTAGAGATGTTGAACATTTTTTCATGTATTTGTTGGTCAATTGTATTTCTTCCTTAAGGAGTGCCTGTTCACAGAAGTGCCCATTTATTGATTGGATTTTTTGTTTTTTGGTGTTAAGTTTTTTTTAGTTCTTTATATATCCTGGAGATTAGTGCTCGATATATCTGAGGTGTGTGTGGTAAAGATTTTCTTCCATTCTGTTGGCTTTCTCTTCACATTATTGATTGTGTTTTATTTTGATATAGGGTCTCGCTAAGTTGCTGAGGGCCTCACTAAATTGCTGAGGCTGACCTTGAACTTGCAATCCTCCTGCCTCAGGTTCCCAAGCTGCTTTTTCAGTAACCTCTCTTGCATCATGTCCACATCATGGAATGGCTTAAGGGTGGACTAAAAAAAGAAAAAGTAGGAGCTGGAACTTGCCATAGCCCTCTCGTTAAGATGCCAAGAGATAGACACCAGGATATAATTAATACTACTGATCTACTTACTTAGAGTGTTAGTTGCCCAGGTCTTTAGCAGATTCTTGTTATTTACTTACTTGATGTCTTTGGTACAAAACGGCCTTCCAGTTAGCACTTTTATTTGTTTTTAAGTGGACTCACCACGTTCATGGTCTTAGTGGAAAATGGTGTAGCCTCCAGGATTCTTCCATTCCCTATCCAAATGCTGTCAAAGCCTGGGCATGGAACCTTGGTTCAGCCAGTTAGATTTCTATCTGGGGACTTGCCAACTTGAGCTGGTGACATCAGGGTGTGGAGCCTCGGCAATGTATGGATCTGCACTACATGGATAACAACTTTCTATGGCATGACATTTGCAGTGCTTCCTGCTGCTTGGGCTGTCAACTCCTTTTTGTTTCCACCACTCATTTTTAAAGCCTATTCTTCCAGTGAATTATCTCCCTTTTAAAAAGAGAGCCAGAATTGGTTTCTGTTGCTAGGCCCAAGAAGCCTGACTAAAATGTTCTCTGAATATTGGAAGAAGAGACTTGGACTTTCTGCAGAGTCTACTCCCCTGATTAGAACTATGAATGCATATGAGGACTCTGCCTATGTTTCTGTGCTTGGAGATGTAGTATGGGAATATATGGTGGCAGCAACATGGCAAAAGTCATTAGCGATATCCCGCTAAGTTGATTTTAGAAAGTCTATAAGGGACAGTACTTTTCATAATAATGATAACAATGATTAGATATTATAGGTACCATTTATTATTCACCACTTTTGCAGCAGGCATGTTTTCAAGGGTCTCATGTAATCTTTCAACAACCTGATGAGAGAGAAGCAATTACTCCCAAATTATAGATAAGACTTTGGAGGTCAGAGATACAATAAACTTCTAAGATCAAACAACTAGAAAGCAACAGTTGGCATTTTGTTTGTCCAAATTCCATTTTCTTTTTGTTCTGCCACATCTTGACTCTTCCAAAAACAGAGAGAGAAAAAGTCTATCCTTAAATATACATCACAGACTTTATGTTATCTTTAAGACTCTGTGGTATCTTTCTTAACCACTGTACCAACTAGATGTTCTCAGACCCTCATCTTGTTTTTATGTCTTATTGATTTATAGTTCACCAATGAGAGCATGTCAGAATTACTCGATTCAAAGCACAGAGACAAACTCTACTGGATAGAGTATGGATGCAAAAAAGAGAAAAATATTCAGACCCAATTGCCTAAGAAAGTCAAATGCTCCTTTTTTTATTTTAAGTCGATGTCAAGTTGAAAGTTAGTCTAGAAATTGTATTGAGAATTAACTTGTCCTACTGGGTCCAGTAGCACACACCTCTAATCCCAGTGACTTGGGAGGCTGAGGCAGGAGGAGGATCTCAAGTTCAAAGCTAGACTAGGCAACTTAGCAAGATCCTGTCTCAAAATGAGAAATCAAAAGGACTGGAGATGTAAAGTGCCCCTGGGTTTGATCCGTAGTACAAAACAACAACAATAACAACGACAATATAATTCATTTGTTTCAGGAGTGGGAAACAGAAGGTGCGGAATGAGGAGGGGAACCCTTTAGCAAGAAACTTAATGGCTTTGAGTAATTCATGTAATTAAGCTATATTAATGTAGTAGAGCATAGTATCATTACAGTATTACAGCATAAGTAGATGTATATAAAAGTGTACTGTTGATGTGGAGTGTGACCTTAATTGTTTGCTCTTCAACTAGTTTTCTTATTCCAGTTAGAAACTACTCACACCACCTTATTATGTGTAGTGTGTTTATTTACATGGGACTCATGAGGGTGTGAAATTTGTCAAAATCAAACGTAGAGTTGCTTATGTCAAATACTAACTAGCTAACTGGCTAAAGCTGGGAGTTATACAGGAGAAGATCTTATTTGTGCACATATGAGATAACAATGATCACAGAAGACTGCTAGAACCATAGCCCTGCACAAAGGCCAATGCAACCTTAACACAGAAATTATTTCTGCAAGGTCATCTGACCAGCAAAGGCCTATTCAAACTTACATGGACACTACCCTCCTTATTGATTCTCATAGCCAAGGATTATTATTTCAAAACAATTTATGTAATCCTCTTCATTTTACCTCAAAGTCTCCCCCATTCCAACTTTCTTAAATGTGCTCATAGTAAACTACATTGTGCATATTCCCATTGTAATGTTTATTCCCAACAAATAAACACATTTGTTTATTCCCAATTAAACTTTAAAAAATATTTTTAGATCTTGATAGATCTTTATTTTATTCATTTATTTATATGTGATACTGAGAATCGAACCCAGTGCCTCACACATGCTAGGCAAGTGCTCTACCACTGAGCCACAACCCCAGCCCCCAATTAAACTTTTAATCTTTGGAATAAACCTGTGTTCCCACCATACAGACAAAGAAAGAACTAACACCCAAGTGATACCTTTGTTCTATTCTCTTCTTTCTAGTCATAACGTCCTTTTACATCAAAACTTCTTTTGCCCAAGAATTCAGGATCTCTAGTACTGTTTCCAGACATGGGACGTCGCTCTGCCTCACTTCAGTGGGACCCTGAGTCTTCACTCAGTGTGGTGCTGACCTGGTTCACCAGGGAGTTATTTCAGCTTGATCTCAGGGCTCAGGCTGAAGAAGTGGAATTGGAGCTGAATATCTGACCTACAGAAAAAACCAAATCTCATGTTCAGGGTCTTTGGGCTCCCCTTGGAGGACCTGAGTGCTGGCATCAGGACTGGAGGTGGGACAACTCAAGAGAGAGGAGAGAACACACAACCCCCAGATCAGTGAGGCTCAGAGTTCCTGGAGGGAAGCCCTGGTACTGTCAGCACCAGCAAGCAGGTCTTTTAGAAACAAATCAATGTGCCATTGATCTGGCCCAACTGAATAGTCAGAGTTTCTACCCACGAGACCTTGATGAGCACACTCTCTGTCTTCTAACCCTCCACAGGCTTTGTTTGCGTCTAACCCTATCACACCTAGACTGTAGCCATTACCTTGAACTTCAATCCTTGTAGGATTTGAAGTTCTGCTCCATAGATAACCTTCCCAAGAAGCAGTGCACTCACACAGATCTCTGTTGGGAGGCCACTGTGTTGCTTGAGGATGCTATTGGTATGATGAAACTTGAACGTCTTATAAAAAACACCATTTCTCCCTTCTTTGTAATAAGATATTTCTTTCATTTTCTCTTTCTCTCTTGGCTGGCATCTCAGAATCACTCTATCTCCTTCAGAATTAGGAAGTGGGACTTGGAGAGCCAGCAGGTCTGCAACAGGGGACACTTAATTCACTCCTTGATTTTCCCTTGCTTGATGATACCTTGCATAGATATCCTGCTTGATATCATCTCCACGGTGGATGATAACTCGAACCCCTTTTCCCCACAAAAATCACCTGCTCATAGCTTCTCCAGTGACAATTATATTTTTCCTTTCTAGGTTTATCCTCCATCCAGGAGCAGGTGACAGCTGATGGATACTTCCCCAGTTCATCAGCAGGACTGCTAGGCTCCTCAGCAGTTCCCTCTTTTGATCCCCAGCACTGATGTGGAATAGCACAGAAATTGGAAGGCAATGGAGAATGATGTCTAGTCCTTCACCTTTCTTGGAAGTTGATCTTTCCTAACTGCTGGTTTGACTTTAGTGTCCAAAGGAGGATTTGACATATGTCTGGTCTCACCAAAATCTTACTTGGGGTACAACAACTTTGCAAGAGCACCCAGTGGAAACAATTTCCATGTTCATTCATTCTTCAACAGATAACTCCATGAATACTTACTGTGCCATCCTGGGCATGAATAGTGTAGTTACCAAGAAGAGTGAAACCCTGCCCCTACCCTCAAGAAATTTACAGTCTAACAAAGGAAATTCAAAGTAGGAAAGCAGTTATAATTCAGTGTGATAGAGCGATGGCAGTGGGAAATGGGAAGTTGTAAGAGCACTGACGATAGCATGCAACTTCTTTCACTGTTTAAGAAAGGCATTTATGCCAGGCACGGTGGCACATGTCTGTAATCCCAGGGGCTCTGGAGGCTGAGGTAGGAGGATCACGAGTTCAAAGCCAGCCTGGGCAAAAGTGAGATGCTAAGCAATTTAGTGAGATACTTTCTATAAATAAAATACAAAATAGGACTGGGGATGTGGCTCAATGGTCGAGTGCCCCTGAGTTCAATCCCCAGGAATCCCCTCTCCCCAAAGAAAAAAGACCCATTGTGTACATGGATATTACAGGAATAAGAGTCAAAATGTGAAGCCTATTATGATAAAGTTGGAGACCCTTTTTTTTTCTTTTATCATTTTTTCAAATATGTTGAACGTCAGTTATATTTTAAAAAGTAAAACGGTCTCAATTTTGTAGCTCATCTTGTTTCAAGAACTGTTTCACTATTTGTATATGCATGATCTTAAATTATTTTAAAAATATTTTTATTTTTATCTTTTTGCAGTGCTAGGGATTGAATCCAGGTCCTCACACATGCTAGGCAATTGCTCTGCCACTGAACCATATATTCATCCCCCAAACCTAGGTTTTTTCTTTTTTGTCCTAACCTAGTTTTAATGGGTGTTAAGATATGGTTCAGGATTCTGTTTTTATCTCCTCAGTATTATCATAATAACTATAATGAACATCATTGTGTACATCTTCTTCTGCACATTTATTTTAGATCTTGGTACTGGGATTACTGTGTCAAAATATACATCAGTTTTTCCCCGCTGGCTTTCCAAATGAGCTTGGCCATTTGTGCTGCCAGCAGCAATGCCTCTCTCTGCCAGTCTTGGCCAATCTCCCCACACTGGTTAATTAGGATTTAGCCTTTTTGGGTGGTTGCCGTCGCTATAAATTTAATGACTATAAACTGCACCTCCATTTGTATTTCTTGAATGAATTCATTCATTCACAAAAGAAATATTTATTGAGCGTAAGCTATGTGCTAGGTGCTCTGATAGGTTTTGGGGATAAACAATGGTTCCTGTGAAGATCATGACCAGCTAAGCAGCGGCTGGAGGAAGTGTTTTTGTTTTATATAAGCATGCTCCCTATCCAGTGTTACTCAGTAACACTTTCAAGTTTTTCTTCCCAGTTTATATGAATTATTTATATCTCAACATTTTGATTTACTTGCTGTAAATGTTTTTCCAATGCAAAATTATTTTCTACTTTAGTTCTGTTATTATAATACCATAAATTTCTAGTTCTTATATTATAAAATCTCTGATTTTTCCACAACATCAATGTTTATGAAAGTAATCTATTTTAAAATAGCCTTAATTTTCCATCATGTTTTGGAGAATTAAAAAATTTACTTTTCTTGTAATAATCCACAGTTTACTTTTAAATTTGTAGTAGAACCTGAAAATATCTGTTTGATGATGTTTATTTATCATGCATTAAGTAATATATGATTAGATTTATTTCTAGGTTTATATTATTTATATTCTTATTTCTGGGTTTATGTTATTTTACACTGATCTATATTTATATGGAAGTAGATTTTCAACATTGTTCTTTTAAAAAATATATCCTTTGATATTCTCACCAATATTTTTTTCCAGATCAGACTTCTGAATATTTTATTGAGTTCCAAGGAAAACTCTGCAGATAGTTCAAAATTGTACAGAATAGACTCATTGACTTGAGATGAACCAAAATTTTTATAACATTTCCACTATTTTCCCATTTTATTGCTATTTTGGATGTAACTTCTTCATTATAATCTGTAACTGGTGATTGACAATATTCGAGGATTTCATTGTTTTTTGATATTTATCTTGCATATTTCTAACTAATGTGTATTTGTGTTTGTTGTTTTTTGTTTTTTGGTGGTACTAGGGATCAAATATAGGGACATTTTACCACTGGCTACACCCACAGCCCTTTTAAGTTTTTAAAATTCTGAGCCAGGGTCTCACTAAGTTGCTGAGGTTGGTCTTGAACTTGCGATCCTCCTGCCTCAGCCTCCTGTCACAGGATTACAAGCATGCACCACCACATCTGGCATGGTCACATTTTGAACTTCCCCACATACATGACATGATCAAGAGCAGAGGCTGTATGGCTCATGGCAGTAAGAACAAACAAGCAAGTGCTAAAGAAGCGTGTTGAGACAAATAAACAATGAATAATGATTTTAAAAATCTTAGTCTCCACTATGCATGCCGCTTATTTTAATTCATAATCTAGTGTGCCTGCTAGGATTTAAATACTATTGCAAATGATGTTAATTGTAGACATTATAGTTCTAGCTCCAATTTAAACAGCAATTTTAATCCTATCCTTTTATGTATAACACTGGATGTCAATTTAGAATGCATATTCTTCATCATGTTAAGTAAATATCCTTTGAAATTATGAAAGGATTACTTTAGGAATCGATACTGATTTTTAATACCTATTCCAAAACCTTTGGCCCCCCTTTGTCATTATGGGTTTCTTTTATTTAGCATTTTGATGTGAACTTTTATATAATAACAGTGGATTTCCCTATGTTCTTCAATTTGAATATGAACCTTACTTGGTAGTAGTTAGCATAGAGATTAAAATGATTAACACATGTCCATTGCTAGTAAGCATTCAATAAATATTAGTATTTCTATTGTCATTATTTTTATTATGAAGTGTAGCTAATTTTTTTATTCAAGAGGTCAGTAGCCCATCATCTAAAGGAAGCTTGCCCAGTGCCCCCTAAGCCTGGAGACTACCCTGAGAGCAGAGATCTAGAGAAGGAAAGCTTTCATGCGCATCTGAGACTAATCCTCTGGGGAAGGCACAGGTTCTACCCAATCTAGGTCCTGCTGCCTGGCATCCGTTCACCTATCACCAGAAAAAAAAAAAGGATAGTGGTATGATGTCCTGTTCCAGGAGACTCTAAGCAAGGTTCTTTTGGTAATTGACTATACAACTCTTCTCTGAGGATAGTTGTCCTCTGTGGGACCAATGGACATTGTCAGAATTTTTTTTAAAGACAAGCCAAGGCTTTTGGTTCACCATGTCCTCTGTTTATGGATCTAAGGAATGGAAATACTCTCTTATTTTTGGATCTGTTTAAATACAGGGCAACACTATGGCTAAACTGAGTGAGAACCCACCCTGGGGCTCTAAGATTTGCTGTTCTGTTAACAGTGGAAGTCTCAGCCTCTGTCTGAGGAACATTTTTCACTTATTCATTTACTAGTTGTCACTTGAGTATTTCCTGTGTCTCATGTGCTGAGCAATATAATTGAGTTTTACTTCACTCATTGCATAGTGTTGCCTAAGGTTTGCTTGATCTTTATTCTCTTTTAAATTCTCACCTAATAATTGAAGAAAGACTTTGTAGAGAATGGCATGCCCTCTGCAGTCTTGTTAACATCCCAAACTTTAACATAATGCATTTTGGCAGAGTATGTTTTATCTGCCATAGTCTCTTCTCTATAGTTTCTACTTTGTCTATACCCTGCAAACAGACTTACTCATATGTTCTGAAGACTATTGGCTTTCCCCTTGAGCAGAAATCTCAACTTTTTCATCATTATTAAATGAGTTAATATTTGAAATGCTTAAAATAGCGCCTGGCACATATAAGTAATAAAAATGATGTAAAAGACATGCCCATCTGTCTCAACTCAGCACACACCAAATTATTCTTTTAAAATTTTTTTATTTGTTCTAATTTGTTGTACATGACAGTAGAATGCATTTATATATTTTGATAGATCATACATAAATGGAGTATAACTTCTCATTTTTCTGATTATACATATTGTAGGATCATATTGGTCATGCAGTCATATATGTACCTGAGGTAATAAGCACCAAATTATTCTAATTCACTTCCAGAGTATATGCACTTCACTTCTTCTCCACCTGTTGGGTCTCAGTGATCCAATACATCTTGTAAGTATCCCAGGGTGTGTCCTATGGCAGTTCAACAGTAAGGGTTGCATACTCTGCAGTCTGTAAATTACAATGATACCAGTCAGTATTAGAGAAGCTTCCTTGGGAATAAGTACCTCTGGGTGGGTCCTCTGCTTAGGCACACTGCTGAAGGTACAATACCCTTCCCAGTAGTGGAGTCAATAGTTGACTCATTCTAGAACTTTCTGGAACACAGACGTATCCTGGAAATAGGGTCAGGGGAATACTGAAGAGTATAATCTATTGAGGAGCAGATGATCAATCACATCCCTCCTTGATTTAAAGCCTCTCCTTCTTTTCCCTACTCTCATTTCAGATCTTTCCACCGCTACCTTTGCCTTCTGAATTTAAGGCCTTCATTCCCTTCTACAAATTTGAGATTATCTCTTAGGGAGAGCACGGTGAAAGAAAACTGCTCAGCTTATGGCAGTCAGGAATCAGAGAGGGCAGGGGGAGAGTGAGAGTAAAGAAGGGGTCAGGGACAGACAGTCCCCAAGCCCATGCCTCCCAGTGATCCATCCTCTACAGCCACACCCCACCTGCCCAGTTGTTCATTCAGCCAATGGACTAATTCACCAATAAGGTTAGAGCTCTAATCCCAAAATCTTACCTCTCAACCTTGCTGCATTGGGGATTATGCCCTTAATACAGGAGCCTTTTGGGGAACATTCTAGATCCACACCATAATAGAGGGGGATTAACTCGTAGCAACCCAAGAGTCTGTCTTTCTAGGATCAGAGAGGGTTTAGTCCTAGGAGCCCCCAAAACCCGTATATCTTCTTAGAGATTAATATCACTGTTCCCCCTACCTTTTCCTCACACCCCTGCCCCACGGGCACATTCACACAAATGTATGTGGCAAGTGTGGTCTGAGGATATTGCCTGTCATATTCTTGTAAAAACCATAAAACAGTCTAGAGTTTCACTGGAACATATTGCTACATTTAAAATGATGCAGACACATAACAACCATTTGCACACATATGAGCTGGCTTCCTGAATTTGAAGACTGCTTTTTACGAAGAGCTATGGATGTAGTTATCTGTAAATTGGATGTTATATCTGTTCTTTTTGACTTTGCTGATTATAGTCCGGAGGGGGATGAGGGGAGTTTTTGAAGGTCTGAAAAGACCATCTGTATGTAGTCATGCTTACATTTCTGATATAATAAATAAACAATAAACATCATCATCACAGTTAATATCTATTAAGCACTTGTTTAATGCCATGTTGAACTAAGTATCTCATTTTCTCCTCATAAAACCCTGATAGGTTAGATTATATTCCTATGTCAAGACATCTCTAAAGTTAAACAAAATTGCTGTATCTCACACCACCTTATTGCTAAAGAAGAGGTGCAGTACTTGGTAGATCTCGTTGGAAGCAACATATTCCTCACTTAAGTGTATTGCTCTTACCCATTGCTATCAGTTTTGAGTGAGGCCTAGGGCAAGAGAAGTCTCTACAACATTCCAGATTGCCATGGAAGCTGTTTACCACTTGAGATTTATGATATGGCAGATATGATGTCACCTGAAGTAACTGTCACAACTATGCATGTTGAAAGGAGCAACAGAACAGAATTAGAGCATAGACTTCTAGGATTTCAGAGCAAAACTATCCTCTTTGCCGCAAAGAAACATTCTTTTGAGAAATAGCATCTAGTTTGACACTATCTTACTAGAAATTTAATGTTTAGCCATGGGACATCAAGTGACCATGCAACCTGTATGGCTTATCATGAGTGAGGTGTAATTGAACCACCAGGTTATGCATGAAGAGTGGCAAATCCATCCTCAAAAGGAAATGCATATATCAAAAATGACTGAACCATAGCAGGCATGAGTAGGTGGTATGAGCAGGTGACTTTGACTGAGAAGGCATTCACTTTGGCTGCACAACCTTCCTCCCTCAGTCCACACCTATAACCTTACATAGATTTTTTAAAGTTCTGATTATTAGTGTATATTAATTGTACAAAATAATGGGATTCATTGTGACAATTTCATACATGCATACCTCCCTCTGGTCTCCTTCCCTTTCCCTAACATTCCCGTTTTTTCTTTTTCTTTTTTTAATTTCTAGATTCACATATGAGAGAAAACATGCAACACTTGTCTTTCTGAGTATGGCTTATTTAACTTAACATGATGATCCCCAGTTCCATCCTTTTTCCTGCAAATAACACTGTTTCATTCTTCCTTATGGCTAAATAATATTCATATAACTAGCTAACTAAAGAAGAAAAACTAGGGCTTCTTTCACAGATGGTTTTGTACAATCTCCTGGCAATAAATGGAAGTAGACTGCAACAGCATTGCAAACTCAAATAAGATGGTTCCTGAAGGAAAGTTGTGTTGGTCAACTTCGCATCACTGCGCCCAGATACTTGTTAAGAACAGTTTAGAGGAGGGAAATTTTATTTTGGTTCATGGTTCTAGAGGTTCGGTCCATGGTCAGTGAAGTCTGTCGCTCTGGACTGAGGTGAGGCAGAACATCATGGCAGAAAGGTGTTGTGGAGAAGAACTACTCCATTCATGGCAGTCAGGAAGCAGAGAGAAGAGGGGTGAAAAGGAGCACAGGGAAGATGGACCCTCAGGGGACCCCTAGTAAGCAACCTCCTCCATCCACCTGCCTATAGTTACCATCCAATTAGTCCATTCAAACTAGGATGGACTGATTAGGTTACAGCTCCCATAATTGAACTATTTTACCTCAGAATATTCCTGCATTAATAGGAGCTTTGAGGAGACACCTCATATCCAAATCATAACACAAGTGATAAAGGAAGTCCTTCATATGCTAGTGGAGAACTGATATTCTTCAAACAATTAAATCGATGAGCTAGTGTCAGAAAGTGGAAAGTTCTATACTAAAAACAAAACAGAAATTGTTTCTATTTTGAGACAGAATGAGACAACCACTAGCATCAGCAACAGTGGTTGGAAGGGTTGGGAAATTCCACATGTAGTTCCAAGTCCTTTATCTGTGTTAATGCAGTCAATCCTCACAACTGTCTTCTGGGGTAGACATCATTATTCTGATTTTACAAATGAAGAAGGCGAGGCATAGAGAGGTTGAGAAGTTTGCCCCAGCACATGGATGGCAGGCAAAGGAATCTGTCTGGATGCATGGGCAGGGTAGTCCCAAGAATCTCAGCAACACCCACACTTTCTACTTCCAGCTTATTTCTCAATGTTTGCCCAGGTATTCTAAAAGTCATCCCTTTTTCTTTATAATCAATTCCCATTTCTATGTGAGGTCACATATGTTGGCCCATGTTCCCTACTAACAGAAGATAGATAAATATAATGAATAGAAGAGCAATTCCCACTTTCAGTAGATTTAAACCTTCATGAAAAGCAAGATGCTTCTCTTTTCCATATTGGCACTGGGGGAGGGGCGTACTTTCTTTCCATCAGGTACTGAGGGATGAATGTAGTTTGCACGAATAAATATTTGAGAGATGTGGTCACCTTGAATCTGAAACTGAGTAACAGGGTTGGATATTGAACACAGATAATCAGGAAATTAGTTTATTTGGAACAAGGAACATGAATTTCTCAGTAAGATTCCTTTTGAGCAGATTTGTTTTCAGTGACTATCTCACTAGAGTTGGTCAACTGCTGTACCTTGAAGAGATTTATAGCTCAGATGTTGTTCCATCAGTAGCCACTGTAAACTCTGCCCTTTCCTCTGAAGATCTCTTCTTTGCCTCTCATTGGCATTCCTCAGAAGATAAGTTTCCATATTAGGACAAGCTCTGATCACACAGAATGAAAAACAGGTGACCAGGATGGAGATGAGTTTAACCACAGAGCTTCCGTGGTCCGAGGTGATGGGGACCATACTCTTGCACCTGTTGGAGAGAAGGAACTTAGAGGATCTTCACAAGTCTCCCCTGCACCAACCAGAGAGCCAGGCTTGCCTGAAGGTCATGGGGGAGGTAGAGAAGAAGCCAGACTTGTTTCTTCTGTTTGAAATTGTCAAAAAAAAAAAAAAAAAAAAAAAAAAAGGTGGGGGGCAGGAAAAGGAAAAACCAAAGAGTAGCACAGAACTATTAATCTTCCAGAATTTTTAAACTGTAACCTCTGAGAACTTTCTTAAGAACCCACTAACCACTATTTCCTCTTTTTGTGACTACTTCCCTCTGTTCTTTTCTGACTCTTCATACCATATGTAAAGCAACCCTGTCCTACTTGGTAAGCTGAGGAAACCGTAGTTGTTGAAGAAGAATCATATTAATTGCCCATTGACAGGGAAGAGGGGAAAGTTTCATGTCAAGAGCAGTTTGTATAGAGAGGTCCATTCTACTGCCTTCAATCCAAGGAAGGGAGAGTGGAGAATTTACATGTGTCAGGAAAAAAATAGTCTGCAAATAGTATTTCACTGACAAGAAAGGACAGTAGGGGCAGGAAGTAGAGACTCACAGGGACCTGTAAGAGGCTCCAGCATTGTCAGTTGTGGCTGGATGTGCCTCTCTCTTTATTAACCAGCAAGGCACTGCTTTGACTGTGTATATTAAAAGGTTTTTTCCTTTAAGTGTGTAGTACGTTAAAAAATTGTGGATGTTTTAATCTGTATTCCATTATACTCACTTTTGGAAAAATGAAGCTCTTTCTAGACTGAAGGATCCAAGGTTTATGACTTTTTAAAATGATAACCCTTAGTCTGTGATTCTGAAGTGATCCTTTGCTGTTAGCAATTCCTACCTTTAGTCCATTCTCTCCATCATTGTCTTTCTAGCTGGTGGAACTAAGGAAAGGAGCCTGGTCAACTGCAGATACTAGGAAGTGAAGGTAGAACTCTGGAAAAGGGAGACACTGAGGAAGCCCTATAATTTTGTGTGTGGACAATACTCAAGTCCAGGCTGACTCCATATGCAAGTACAGGACAGTCTCAGAGCAATACAGTGAAGAATTAAAAGAACTGAATTAAACCTTGAGCTACCACCAACAGAAGGAAAGAGTCTAACTGGATTAAATGCTGGCTAATACAAAAACATCAACATTATTCTGATGAGGATTACAGAACACAAAATCTACACAACCTAACATTCGCAACATCCAAGATATAATAAAAATCATTCAGTGTAGAAGGAACCAGGAAAATGTGATCAATTTTCTAGGATAAAGATGACTTACAACAACTTCAAATGTCTCTGAGGTTGAAATGATGTGGCAACAATTTTACAGCCACTACATACTCAATGAAGTGAAGGAAAATATACACAGAATAAACGAAAAGGCAGAAAATTTTGGTAGAGGTACACAAATATCCCAGAAACAAACAGAAATTTTAGAAATACATCTATTATATTTGAAAAAAGTGATCAAATGAAATTTACAACAGAAAGGATAGATCAGAGGAAAGAATCAGTGAAATTGAAAATGTATTAATATAAATAATTTGATCTGAAAGAAAGTTAAAAAAATAACAGAAACTTAGGGACATTTTGGACAATATGTAAAACTATAACATATATATATATATATATATATATATATATATATATATATATAAATCTAAACAGGAGGTAAGAGATACATAATAGGGAGGGGGGATAGTAAAAGGAATGACATTGGAATGAATCTCACATAGTTTTCCAATGTACATATGTGAAAACATCACAGTGAATTCCACCATCATGTACATCCACAAAAATGGGATCCTAACTAGAATAAGATATATTTCAAGCTTGTATAATTAAATCAAAGTGGATTCTGCTGTGGTGTATAGTTTTTTTAAAAAAATGATAAATTTAAAAATCACAATTGAAATAATCTCAAATTTTGTGGAAAACATACATTTGCCAATTTGAAAAGGTCAATGAACTCCAAAGAGGATAAATTCAAACACCACCATACCCAGACAATAACAATCAGACTGTTGAAAGCCAAAGATAAAGACAAAATTTTAAAAATAGATAAAAAATGCTATGTTATTTGTAGAACAATGATTTGAATAACTACAAACTTCTCTCAGAAATCATTGACACAGTAAGACAGTGGGACATTTTAAAGTGTTGAAAGAAAACAATTTCAAACCAGGTTTCTATATACAGCAAAAGTAACATCTTCAACTGGATACAGTGGTACATGTCTGTAATTCCAGCGACTCTGAAGGCTGAGACAGGAGGATCACAAGTTCAAAGCCAGCCTCAGCAACTTGGCGAGGCCCTAAGCAACCCAGTGAGACCTTGTCTCTAAATAAAATACAAAAAAGGACTGGGGATGTGGCTGAATTCAATCCTCAGTAACAAATAACAAATAATAACAACATCTTTAAACATAAAATAACATCCGAACACAAATGCAAAAAACTAAAAACAAAACCCTTAGAGACTCATTGCCAAAAGACTAAGGAATTGTAAAGGGAATCTTTCAGGTTGAGGAGAAATGCAAGCAGAGGTAAGATGGATCATCAGGAAAAATTAAGAACATTGTAGATGGTAAATATCTAGGGATAATAAAACACTACATTTTATGCTTAAATTATGTTAAATATATAAGACTACATAAAGCATAAATTATAACAAGTTCTAGTGTGGTTTTTAATGTATGCATATATAGCACCTATTGTGATCATCCTATAAATGTTTGCTAGGACAGAGATACAAAGACATTTATTTTGTTTTATGATTTCTATATTTTGGTGTTAACTTTTTGAGTTCTTTATATATTATGGTTATTACTCTCCTGTCTGAAAAGCAGATGGCAAAGATCTTCCCCCTTTCTGTAGGCTCTTTCTTCACACTTTTAATTGTTTCCTTTGTTGTGTGGAAACCTTTTAATTTGATGCTATCCCACTTATTGATTCTTGGTTTTATTCCTTGTGTTTTAGATGTCTTGTTAAGGAAGTTGGTACCTGTGCCAATGTGTTGAAGTGTTGGGTGTACATTTTCTTCTAGAAGTTGCAAAATTTCTGGTCTAATTTTTAGGTCCTTGATCCACTTTGAGTTGACTTTTGTGCAGGGTAAGCGATAGGGATCAAGTTTCATTCTTCTTCACAGGAATATTCAGTTTTCCCAGCACTATTTGTTAAAAAGTTATCTGTTCTCTAACATAGATTTTTGGCACCTTTGTCAAATATCAGATGACTGTATCTACATGGGTTTGTCTCCGTGTCTACTCTGTTCCACTGATCTTCATGTCTGTTTTGCTGCCGATATCACACTGTTTTTGTTACCGTAGCCCTGTAGGATAACTTGAGATCTGTATCGTGATGCTCAGGATTGCTTGGGATATTCTGGGTCTCTTATTCTTCCAAATAAATTTTAGAACTTTTTCCTTAGTTCTGTGAACAATGTTATTTTACTTTGATGGGGATTACATTGAATGCTTTTGGTCACATGGTAATTTTTTTTGGAGAGGAGGGATACCAAGGATTGAACCCAGGAGCGCTTATACACTGAACCACATCCACAGTCTTTTAAAAATATTTTATTTTGAGAGAGGATTTTGCTAAGTTTCTTAGGGCCTCACTAAGTTGCTAAGGCTGACTTTGAACTGTTGGTCCTCTTGCCTCAGCCTCCTGAACTGCTGCACCACTGCACCTGGCCCAAGTGGCCATGTTGATATTGATTCTGCCCATCCACGATAATGCGAGTTCTTTACATCTTCTAAGTTCATCTTCAATTTCTTTCTTCAATGTTCTATAGTTTTCATTGTAGATGTCTTTCACTTCCTTCATTAGATTAATTCCCAAGTACTTTATTTTATTTTTTTGAGTTTATTATAAATGGGATAGTTTTCCTAGTTTCCTTTCAGCAGATTCATTATTGGAGTATAGAAAAGCAATTGCTTCATGTATGTTGGTCTTGTATGCTGCCACTTTATAAATTTATTTATTAGGTCTAGAAGTCTTCTGGTGGAGTTTTTTTTTTTTTTATTTTGGGGGGTGTCTTCTAAATATAGGAGCATGTCATCAGCAAGCAGAGAAAATTTGACTTTTTAAAAAGTTGTATCCCTTTAATTTCTTTTTCTTGTCTGATTGCTCTGGCTAAAAATTTAAAGATTATGTTGAATAGGAGTGGTAAGAATGGACATTCTTGCCTTGCTTCTGTTTTTTGAGGAAATGCTTTCAGTTTTTCTCTATTCAGTATCATGTTGGCCTTGAATTTACCATATACAGTCTTTAGAATGTTGAAGTAAATTCCTTCAATCCCAAGATTCTCTGCTGTTTTAAACATGAATGGGTGCTGAACTTTGCTGAATTCTTTTTCTACATCAATTGAGATAATTATGTGATTCTTGTTCTTAACTCTATGTGGTGAATTACATTTACTTATTTTTGTATGTTGAACCAATCTTGCATTCTTGGGAAGAAATCCACTTGATCATTGTGCACTATTTTCTTAACATGTTTTTGAATGTGGTTTGCAAATATTTTGTTAAGTATTTTTTCATCTATATTCATCAACACATTTTCAGATATGTTTGTCTGAAGTTTTCTTTCCTTGATGTGTCTTTGAGGTTTTGGTACAAGGATGATATTGATTTCATAAAATGAATTTGGCAGTGGTCTTTTCTATTTCATGGAACATTTTGAGGAAGATTATCATTAGTTATTCTTTAAAGGTCTACTAGAACTTGACTGAGAATCCATCAGGTCATGGGCTTTTCTTTGTTGGAAAACTTTTAATAGTTGCTTCAATTTTGTGACTTGATATTGGCCTGTTTAAGTTTTCTGTATCTTCATAGATCAGTTTGGGTAGGTCATATGTCTAGATATTTGTCAATATCTTTGAGATCATCTAGCTTATTGGAGTTTAAAGTTTCAAAATTGTTTCTAATGATCCTCTGGATATTTTAGAAGTATCTATATATTGCCTTTTTATCTCTAATTTTTGTCAATTTGAGTTTTCTCTTTCTTGACTGGTTTAGCTCAGAGTTTATCAATCTTATTTATCTTTGCAAAGAACCAACTGTTTCATTGATCTTTTGTATTATTTTTATTCTCAAGTTTATTAGTTTTGTCTATGATTTTAATAATTTCCTAGATTCTGCTGATTTTTTAATTAGTTCTTTCTTTTCTAGGATCTTGAAGTGTAATGTTAGATTATTTATTTAGTATTTTTATAGTTTTTTTTTTATTGTAAACAAATGGGATACATGTTGTTTCTCTGTTTGTACATGGAGTAAAGGCATACCATTTGTGTAATCATAAATTTACATAGGGTAATGTTGGTTGATTCATTCTGTTATTTCTCCCTTCCCCCCACCCCTCCCACTCCTCTTTTCCCTCTATACAGTCCCTCCTTCCTCCATTCTTGCCCCCTTCACAACCCCCGTTATGCATCATCATCTGCTTATCAGCGAGATCATTCATCCTTTGGTTTTTTGAAATTGGCTTATCTCACTTAGCATGATATTCTCCAATTTCATCCATTTGCCTGCAAATGCCATAATTTTATCATTCTTTATGGCTGAGTAATATTCCATTTTGTATATATGCCACAGTTTCTTTATCCATTCATCAACTGAAGGGCATCTAGGTTGTTTCCACAATTTGACTATGGTGAATTGAGCAGCAAAGAACATTGATGTGACTGTATCTCTGTAGTATGCTGATTGTAACTCCTTTGGGTATAGGCCAAGGAGTGGGATAGCTGGGTAAAATGGTGGGTCCATTCCAAGTTTTCTAAGGAATTTCCACACTGCTTTCCAGAGTGGCTGCACTAATTTGGAACCCCACCAGCAATGTATGAGAGTACCTTTTTCCCCACATCCTCGCCAACACCTGTTGTTGCTTGTATTCTTGATAATTGCCATTCTAATTGGGGTGAGATGGAATCTTAGGGTGGTTTTGATTTGCATTTCTCTTATTACTAGAGATGTTGAACATTTTTCCATATGTTTGTTGATTGTTTGTAGGTCTTCTTCTGTGAAGTGTCTGTTCATTTCCTTAGACCATTTGTCGATTGGGTTATTTGTAATCTTGATGTTGAGTTTTTTGAGTTCTTTATAGATTCTGGAGATTAGTGCTCTATCTGAAGTATGAGTGGCAAAGATTTTCTCCCACTCTGTAGGCTCTTTCTTCGCATTCCTTTGCTGAGAGAAAGCTTTTTAGTTTGAATCTATCCCATTTGTTGATTCTTGCTTTCATTTCTTGTGCTATGGGAGTCCTGTTGAGGAACTCTGGTCCTAAGCCGATAAGTTGAAGATCTGGACCTACTTTTTCTTCTATAAGATGCAGGGTCTCTGGTCTGATTCCAAAGTCCTTAATCCATTTCGAGTTTAGTTTCGTGCACGGTGAAAGATATGGGTTTAGTTTCATTCTGTTGCATATGGATTTCCAGTTTTCCCAGCACCATTTGTTGAAGAGGCTATCTTTTCTCCATTGCATATTTTTGGCCCCTTTGTCTAGTATGAGAAAATTGTATTTATTTGGGTTTGTGTCCGTGTCCTCTATTCTGTACCATTGATCTACCTATTTTGGTACCAATACCATGCCATTTTTGTTACTATTGCTTTGTAGTATAGTTGAAGTTCTGGTATTGCGATACCCCCAGCTTCATTTTTCCTGCAAAGGATTGTTTTAGCTAGTCTGGGTTTCTTATTCTTCCAGATGAATTTCATGATTGCTTGTTCTATTTCTGTAAGGTACGTTATTGGGATTTTAATTGGAATTGCATTGAATCTGTATAGCACTTTTGGTAGTATACCCATTTTGACAATATTAATTCTTCCTATCCAAGAACATGGGAGATCTTTCCATGTTCTTAGATTTTCTTTAATTTCTTTCTTTAGTGTTCTGTATTCTCATTGTAGAGGTCTTTCACCTCTTTTGTGAGATTGATTCCAAGTATTTTATTTTTTTCGAAGCTATTGTGAATGGGATAGTTTTCCTAACTTCTCTTTCTGAAGATTCATCACTTATGTATAAAAATGCATTAGATTTATGTGCATTGATCTTATATCCCGCTACTTTACTGAATTCACTTATGAGTTCTAAAAGTTTTCTGATGGAATTTCCTGGTTCCTCTAAGTATACAATCATATCATCAGCAAATAGGGATAGTTTGAGTTCTTCTTTTCCTATTCGTATCCCTTTAATTTCTTTGGTCTGTCTAATTGCTCTGGCTAGAGTTTCAAGGACGATGTTGAATAGGAGTGGTGAAAGAGGGCATCCCTGCCTTGTTCCAGATTTTAGGGGGAATGCTTTCAGTTTTTCACCATTTAGAATGATATTGGCCATGGGCTTAGCGTAGATGGCCTTTATAATGTTAAGGAATGTTCCCACTATCCCTATTTTTTCTAGTGTTTTGAGCATGAAGGGGTGCTGTATTTTATTGAATGCTTTCTCTGCATCTATTGAAATAATCATGTGATTCTTGACTTTAAGTCTGTTGATATGGTGAATGACATTTATTGATTTCCTGATGTTGAACCAATCTTGCATCCCTGGGATGAAACCCACTTGATCATGGTGCACTATCTTTTTAATATGTTTTTGTATGCGGTTTGCTAAAATTTTGTTGAGAATTTTTGTGTTGATGTTCATTAAGGATATTGGCCTGAAATTTTCTTTCCTTGATGTGTCTCTGTCTAGTTTAGGTATCAGTGTGATATTGGCTTCATAGAATGAGTTTGGGAAAGTTCCATCCTCTTCTATTCCATGGAATACTTTGAAGAGTATTGGAATGAGCTCTTCTTTAAAGGTTTTGTAGAACTGGGCTGAGAACCCATCAGGTCCTGGACTTTTCTTTGTTGGTAGGCTTTTGATGACTTCTTCTATTTCATTACTTGAAATTGGTCTATTTAAATTGTGTATGTCCTCCTCGTATAGTTTAGGCAATTCATATGTCTCTAGAAACTTGTTGATATATTTGAAATTTTCTATTTTGTTGGAGTATAGATTTTCAAAATAGTTTCTAATTATGTTTTGTATTTCAATCGTGTCTGTTGTGATATTTCCTTGTTCATTCCAAATTTTGGTGATTTGGGTTTTCTCTCATCTTCTCTTTGTTAGTGTGGCCAAGGGTTTATCAATTTTGTTTATTTTTTCGAAGAACCAACTATTTATTTTGTCAATATTTTTTATTGTTTCTTTTGTTTCAATTTCGTTGATTTCAGCTCTAAGTTTAACTATTTCCTGTCTTCTACTACTTTTGGTGTTGGTCTGTTCTTTTTCTAGGGCTTTGAGCTGTAGTGTTAGGTCGTTTATTTGTTGAGTTTTACTTCTTTTATTGAATGTGCTCCATGAAATAAATTTTCCTCTAAGTACTGCTTTCATAGTGTCCCAGAGATTTTGATATGATGTTTCTTTGTTCTCATTTCCCTCTAAGAATTTTTTAATTTCCTTCCTAATATCTTCTGTTATCCATTCATCATATAATAGCATATTGTTTAATCTCCAGGTGTTGGAGTAATTTCTGTTTTTTATCTTTCATTTATTTCTAATTTCAATTCATTATGATCTGATAGAATACAGGGTAGTGTCTCTATCTTCTCGTATTTGCTAACATTAGCTTTGTGGTCTATTTTAGAGAAGGATCCATGTGCTGCTGAGAAGAAAGTGTATTTACTCTTCGTTGGATGGTATATTCTATAAATGTCCATTAAGTCTAAATTATTGATTGTGTTATTGAGTTCTATGGTTTCTTTGTTCAATTTTTGTTTGGAAGATCTGTCTAGTGGTGAGAGAGGCGTGTTAAAATCACCTAGTATTATTGTATTATGGTCTATTTGGTTTCTGAGATTGAGAAGGATTTGTTTGACATACATGGATGAGCCACTGTTTGGGGCATAGATATTTATGATTGTTATGTCTTGCTGATTTATGGTTCCCGTAAGCAGTATGAAATGTCCTTCTTTATCCCCTCTGACTAACTTTGGCTTGAAGTCCACATTATCTGAAATGAGGATGGATACCCCAGTTTTTTTGCTGAGTCCATGTGCATGGTGTTTTTTCCCATCCTTTCACCTTTAATCTATGGGTTTCTCTTTCTATGAGATGAGTCTCTTGTAGGCAACATATTGTTGGATCTTTCTTTTTAATCCAATCTGCCAGTCTATGTCTTTTGATTGATGAATTCAGGCCATTAATATTCAGAGTTATTATTGAAATATGATTTGTATTCCCGGTCATTTAACTCATTTTATTTATTTATTTGTTTATTTTTGACACGACTTGGTTCTTCCTTATTTGAGAGTTCCTTTAGGGTAGCTCCTCCCTTTGTTGATTTGCTTCTTTGTTTTTCATCTCTTCCTCATGGAATATTTTGCTGAGAATGTTCTATCATGCTGGCTTTCTTTTTGTATATTCTTTTAGCTTTTGTTTATCATGGAAGGATTTTATTTCATCGTCAAATCTGAAGGTAAGTTTTGCTGGGTATAAGATTCTTGGTTGGCATCCATTTTCTTTCAGGGCTTGAAAATTGTTGTTCCAGGCCCTTCTAGCTTTTAAGGTCTGGATTGAAAAATCTGCTGATATCCATATTGGTTTCCCCCTGAATGTAATTTGGTTCTTTTCTCTCACAGGCTTTAAAATTCTGTCTTTATTTTGTTGTTAGGTATTTTCATTATAATGTGTCTTGGTGTGGGTCTGTTGTAATTTTGTATATTTGGAGTCCTATAAGCCTCTTGAACTTGATTTTCCATTTCATTCTTGAGATTTGGGAAATTTTCTGAAATTATTTCATTGAATAGATTGTTCATTCCTTTGGTTTGTTTCTCTAAGCCTTCCTCAATCCCAATAATTCTTAAATTTGGCCTTTTCATGATATCCCATAGTTCTTGGAGATTCTGTTCATGATTTCTTACCATCTTCTCTGTTTGTTCAACTTTGTTTTCAAGGTTAAATATTTTGTCTTCAATATCTGAAGTTCTGTCTTCCAGGTGTTCTATCCTATTGGTTGTGCTTTCTATGGAGTTCTTAATTTGGTTTATTGTTTCTTTCATTTCAAGGATTTCTGTTTGTTTTTTTTTTCAATATCTCTCACTATTGAAATGATCTTTTGCTTCCTGTATTTGCTCTTTTAACTGTCGATTGGTGCAATCATTCAATGCCTGCATTTGCTCTTTCATTTCATTGTTTGCTTCCCTTATCATGTTAATTATGTACATTCTGAACTCCCTTTCTGACATTTCTTCTGCCATGCTGTCATTGGATTTTATTGATGTAACATCTAGATTTGTTTGAGGCATTTTCTTCCCTTGTTTTCTCATGTCGTTCAGGTATCAGTGGACCGCTGAGATGTTGCAGATTTCCTCTATTGACTTGTAATGTCCCTGAAGATTTCTAGTATATCCCCTCTTATCCTTCAGTAGCCTGAAGTCTTGGAAGAAGTTGATAATGCGGTGCTTCCCAAGGAAGCTGCCTCTCTAGGGGTGGTGGCCTTCAGGTGGGGTATATTCCCTGGTAGTGTGCAGAGGTGCCTCCACTTGTTGACCAATGGTCATCCAAAGGGGAACTAGGCTGCAGGCTGAGGCAAGGCCTTTTTGTGCCTGTGTCTCTGGTTTTACCGTCCTTGTGGGAAAACCTCACCCGGCGGGGAAGACTCACCCAGTGGGGAGGTCTCGCTGGTCAGTTCCCCTCCTGGAGGTTCCCCTCAGTCCACAACTACCACCTGGGCAAGGCAGCCTTGCCAGGCAACGTTCCCAGGGGCCCAGACCTACTTCCTGGGCCTGGGAGCCTTGCCCTTCGCAGACAAGTCTCCTTAGGTAGCCCCTCCTCAGAGAAGCTGCCCGCAGTCCTGGAACCTTTGCTCCGCCCCTCAGCTTGTCTCTGTGCAGCTCTTCCACCAAGAAGCCGCCTAGCTCCCCGGACCGTGCTTTGCACCTAATCACCTGGCTATGCGACCCTTCCTCTGAGCAGCCACCTGGAGCCTCGTACAGATGCTCCGAGCCCCAGCGACCCGCCACACGCCTCTTCCTCCAGGCTGCCACCCGGTGTTCTGTGTGGTCGCTTGGAGACCAAGCAACTCACTGCGCACCTCCTGCTCCTCAGGGCAGCCCCCCACCGTTGTTCAGGAGGTTGCTCTGAGTCCAAACAGCTCACCGCCCAGCTCTTCCTCTGGCAGCCGCCAGAGCCCCGGCGGGTTGCTCCGAAACCAAGCATTGTGCTGAGCGGCCTCCTCTGCAAAGTTCCCAGCTGTCCGTGTTCACTGCTCCAGTGGGGGGAGGGGTATCTTGCCACCTGGGCTGGGCAGTCTTCCTCTGCAATGTTCCCAGGGGCCCGGACCTACCTCCTGGGCCTGGGAGCCTCACCCTTCGCAGATGAGTCTCCTTAGGCTGCCTCTCCTCAGAGAATCTGCCCGCAGTCCTGGAACCTTCACTCTGCCCTTCAGCTTGTCTCTGCAGCTCTTCCACCAAAAAACCGCCTAGGTCCTGGGACCCTGCTCTGCACCTAATCGCCTGCCTATGCAGCCCCTCCTCTGGGCAGCCACTGAAGCCTGGTGGGTTACTCTGAAACCAAGCGCTGTGCTGAGCCGCTTCCTCTGCAAAGTTCCCAGTTGTACGTGTTCACTGCTCCAGTGGGGGGAGGGGTGTCTCACCGAGCAACTCTACTTCACAAAGTTCTCTGCGTTCCGGGACTACCACCCCATCCGGGACGCCTCCCCAACGGGAGAGACTCACCCAGCGGCTTTGAGTTGGTCCCAAGTCTCTCAATATCTCCTCTTTTGAATCCCTGAGTCCTGGAGCAACATGAAATGCAGCCGCCCTCTAGTCCGCCATCTTGAAACCCCCGTATTTTTATAGTTTTTAATGCAGTAACTTAGTGCTATAAACTTTCCTCTTAGAATTGTCTTCATACTCTCCTAGAGATTTTGATGCATTGTATCTCTGTTTTTATTTGTTTCTAAGAATTTTTATATTTCGCCCCTGACTTCTTCTGTGGTGCATTCCTCATTAAAAGTGTATTATTTAATCTCCAGGTGTTATAATGGTTTCTTATTTTTATCTTGTCATTGATTTTCATTTTATTCCATTATTATCTAATAGGATGTAAGGAATTATCTCTATATTTTTGTATTTGCTAAAATTTGCTTTGTGATCTATTTTAGAGAATGTTCCATGCATAACCCAGAAGAAAGTGAATTCAATTGTCTGATGAAATAATTTGTATATGTCTGTTAGGTTCATTTGATTAATAACATTTTTTTAAGCCAACCAATTTATTTAGAGTTTAATAACATTTTTTTAGTTCTGAAGAGTCTATAATTAATTTATGTTTGAAGACCTATCTAAGGGTGAAAGAGGTGTGTTGAAATCAGCTAGTATTATTGTATTGTAGTCTATTTGATTCTTCTTATTGAGAAGTGTTTGCTTTATGTATGTGGAAATGCAATTGTTTGGGATCTAAATATTTACAATCATTGTATGCTTCCCTTAACTAGTATGAACTGATTTCCTTTGTATCTTCTGATTAATTTTGTCTTGCTGTCTACTTTGTCAGATATGAGAATAGCTACCCCTGTTTGTTTTTGGTTTCCATCTGCACAGTGTATCTTTGCCCTTTCTTTCACCATCAATCTGTAGATGTCCTTGTCTGTAAGGTGAGTCTCTTGAAAGTAACATATGATTGGGTATGATTTGGTCTTGCTTTTTAATCCAATCTGCCAATCTATATGTTTTGATTGAAGAGTTTAGACCTTTTATATTCAATGTAATTATAGACAGAACATTTTATTTTCTGCCAGTTTTACATATTTCTAATGCTTAGTTCAGACATGATTCTCCTTTAATTAACTATTCTTCTAGTGCAATTCATCTTTATTCTGTTTTTCATTTTTATTTTTCATTTCTGCTGCATGAACTATTTCATTGAGTTCGTTTTACAGTGTACATTTAGTTGTTATGAATTCTTTTAATTTCTGTTTATCATGGAAGGTTTTATTTCATCCTAAATTTTGAAGGATAATTTGCTGGATACCGTAATATTGGTTAGCACCTATTTTCTTTCAGGGCATGGTACATATTATTCTAAGCTCTCCTGGCTTTTAGGGTCTAGGTTAAGAAATCATTTGAAATCTGAATTGATTTGCCTCTAAATGATTCTTATATTTGTTCTCTGAATATTATCCCAGATATCTTGAATATTCTGATCATGGTCTCTTAACATCTTTTCTTTATTGCTGACCTTATTTTCAATGTTATATACATTGTATTCTATGTCTGAGAATCTGTCTTCAAGGTAGTCTAATGTATTGATGATGCTTTCCATTGAATTTTTATTTGACTAATTGACTCATTTATAGGATTTCCATTTAATTCTTTTTCAGAATCTTTATCTCTTGAATTGAAACATTCGTTCATTCCTGCATTTTCTAAGTTCATTCCTTACATCCTCTTTTAACTTGTTGAACATTTTAACTATGAACTTTCTAAATTCTTTCTCTGACATTTTCTCCTCTGTGGGGTCTAGGGGTTTGGTTGTTGAAGTGTTGTGGGCAATATTTTTGGTGTGCTTGTTTTGTGATTATTATTAGTTGCATGAGATCAGGTGTGGAATTTTCCACTTGTGCCATCCTGTGGGAGCTCAAAACTTTTAGATTTAGGGGCTTTTCAGATTTCAGATTAGGGATGCTCAACTTGTAGTACTATATCTACTGAGAGCTTGCATTCATTATCAAACATTTTCACAAAGAAAAAATTAAGTCCAAACAGTGTCATTGTGTGTATTTTATCAAATATTTAAGAAATATATCAATCCTATGTAAATTCTTTCAGAAAATTGAGAAAAGTTATCAAATTACACTAACAATAAGCAATTAGAAAATGAACCAAAATCTCCACTTATAATACCACACAACATAAAATGATTAGGAATAAACTTAATCAAAGTTACGTGAAAGGGAATTAAAGAAGACCTAATGAAATGGAAAGGTCATGCGAAGTTTGTGAATTGAAAACTTCATTTTGTTAAGATGGATATTCTTTCCAAATTGGTGTAGAAATTCAATGTAATCTTAATCAAAGAATTTTTTCTTAAACTGAAAAGTCAATGTAAGGTTGGGGTTGTGGCTCAGTGGTAGAGCACTTACCTAGCATGTGTGAGACACTGGGTTCAATCCTCGGCACCACATTAAAATAAATAAATTAATTAAATAAAGGTATTGTGTCAATCTACAACTAGAAAATAATGTTTTAAAAAAGTCAGTGTAAAAATGTATATGGAAAGGCAAAATACCCAGATTAACCAAAATCATTTTGGGAAAAACAAAAGAACAAATCTGGTGGTTTATACCAAGTGATTTCAAGTTTTACATCCAGCAACTGTAACCAAGAAAGTGTCTATTTTTGCACAAGGAGAGAGCCTTATGGTCTATTCCAAGTTAAAACAAATAAAACAATATAGTCCAGAATTAGGCTCACATTTATATAGTAAATAGGTTGTTGCCAAAAGTGACAAGATAATTCACTCTCTTCAGGCAGTTTGCAATGGATATCTGTATAGGAAAAAAATTAGTATCAACCCTGACCTCAGGCTATATATAAAAATTCTCTTGAAATGTGTCACATACAAATACAAGGCTAAAGTATTAAATTTCTAGAAGAAAGTATAGAAGAAAAATTTTAAGACATTTGGTTAGATAAATATTTCTTTTTTTTTTTTTCAGTAATCCATTCAATTGACTAAAATTCCTTTCGTAGCAAGATAAACAAGGCATCCTCCGAACGGCTATAGCTGCTATGGCTATTGTACTGGGCATGGTGCCTCTTGTGGCCACTTGCAAAACACCGTAGTGTGAAAAGAACATTATCTACCTGGAGCATGAAGCACTGAATATTTTCAAATGTTCTCAAAGAACATCATGTTCTGGATACTAACACAATTTTATTGACATTTTTCTCTTCATATCTCTAAAATAAAAACAGCACATGAAAACCAGTGTCTTATCCCAAAATCTCAATTCTACTGATTGCCCAAGAAAGGCCAAAAGAATATCATCATCTTACTCCTCTGCATAACCATTACATAGCAATTTAAAGTTTCTGCCCATCCCAAGACACAGCCAGGAATCAAACCCTTGCTGCCAAATGCAGGGACTCCTGCTTCTCTGCATCCTTTTTTCTCAGTAGCCTGTCCCATCTGCTGGAAGTGGATCTTCCTGATGGCTATTCTTCAGGGTGGGTCAAAGCTGAACTAGGAAGCACAGTCTGAATCCATCACCTCCCATCAGCCACCAGTTGGCCAGTCAGGGAATCATTTCCATGTAGTCCGGTTCACCACCCTTAATCTCCCTCTTCCTCCTTCAAAACTCGTTGCTATCACTTGCGTGTAGCCATGGATCCAGTGTCCATTAAACTGCCTGAGAAGTGGTTTGAGCCTGACACACTTTCCTGAGCTTCCTCATTCTGTAGCACATAGACCCCCTAAGGAAGTGCAATCAGGAACTGGTAAATGCTCATGGAGGCATTGATGGCCACCTTGCGGCCAAACTAGCTCTTGATGTCATTCTCCCGGATGGCACTGGGGGCCACATCAGCAATTAGTTTGGCCAAACCTTGAATTCCCATGGCAATATGGAAGAGGTGGCTGGCCTGTGAAACGAGAAGCCTCGGCGCTGGGTTCGGTATTGCCCAAGAGAGTCCCAAGCCCCGGTGCTGCTCAGCTCGGCCGCGGGTCGTCTCCAGCTCCGCCGCCTTCCAAAGCCCCAGATAAATATTTCTTAAACAGGATATAAAACTATTGGAGCTATTAGATGAACTATTATATATGAACTATTAGAGAAAAATGATAAATCCAATCAAATTAAAAACTTTGAAAGTCACAAACTGAGGGAAAATACTTGATAAGCAAGTATCTGACAAAATTATAAAGCATTATACATTTTAAAAATGTACATTTTGATATTCCCTCAAACTTCCCACAAAATGGCAATGAGTACATACCAAGGCAACTGGACGCTTCTAAGAAAAAAATGGATAATTTTCCTTGAACTATACACAAACACATACAAAAAAAACCACACACACACACACACTCTACACAGATCTTAAACCTAACTTTAAAAGTGAAAACTAAAAACTTCTAGGAAAAGAGTCTTTTGATTTGGGGCTTAACAAATTTTCTCATACTGGAAACATAAAACATAAATCATAAAAGGACAAAGTTAATAAATTTGACTACATCAAAACTAGACACATCTGCTCATCAAAAGATGCCATTAGGAAAATAAAGATCAAGCTACAGATAAATATGTAAATTGGACAAGAATATATAAAGAATTCATACAACTCACATAATAAAAAGACTATCAAAAAAGAAGTGATGAAAGGTTTGAACAGAAAAATCACAAAATATCTACAGAAAGTCAGTAAGGACTTGAGGAGATGGTCAACATCAGGGAAATGAGAATTAAAACCATAACACCACATTAAACTATATTCCGTACTCCTTAGGATGGCTGCATTTCAAGACTGGAAATGTCAAGTATTGACAGAGATGTGGAACAACTGTGACTACCATACACTACTCATGGGAATGTAAAATTGTGTGACCATTTAGGAAAAGAACATGATGATCTTTAAAATGTTAAACATGAATCTACTATGTGACCGAACAATTATACTTCACAGTATCTGCAAAGGGCAATGAAAACATGTTCACAAAAATATTTTTATATAGGAAGCTTTATTTTTAATAATGACAAGTGGAATAACCCAAATATCCATCAACAGGTAAATAAATCATCAAATATGGTGTATCTACACAATGGAATATTACTCAGCAATAAAAATAAATACGTGTGGATATATGAAACAACATGAATGAACCTCACAATCTTTTTGCTTAGTGAGAGAAGCCAGGCACAAAAGAGTTCATCCCATGATTCCATTTATATACATTTTTATAAAATATAACCTATAGTGACAAAAGAAAACATACCAATAATTGAATGAGATGAGGTGAAAGTAAAGAATCATTGCTTAAGGGTGAGGGACTGTGAGAGTGATAAAAGTGCTTGGGAATCTTGATTATGTTATGTGATTTCATCTGTCAAAACTCACCAAAGTGTACACTTTAAATACATGCAATTTATTTTGCATAAATTGTTATTCAATAAACTTATAAACAAAATACATAGAATGCAAAGAAAGAAATTATAGTAATGCCTCAGATCCAAAGTCTCTGATGTCACTTTCTTGACTATCTGGAAACAACTTCCTCTTGGATCCTCCCCAAACTCTCCTTAGACTCACCCTGACTGCATACAAGTAGCACCGTTTGCCTTGGTTTTGAAGACCTGGATAGGAGTTCTGGTAGGAAGGACCCCTGCTATACTCAGAACTGTTCTGTGCACAGTAGCATCCCTCTGGTGTTCCCAACTCTCTTCTTTCCAAAGGCTGCTGTCCTTGATGCTAACTGCACCACCAACATGTTTCCCTGGAGAATGGATGTCCATGTATAGCACACTGTCTCTCTCCTGATTTTCTCCCCTAGACCTTTTATCTCTCAAAGTCAATAGGAGAATTTTTCTCCTTTTATGACCTCTTTTCCAGATAGGTTTCCTACAAACAAGCACCTAGTAACATGTCTTTTTTCTCTCTTACAGAACAATTTATCTACTGAAACCCCAGTAGAAAGATTTTAGGAGAAATTTTAAGCACATACAGACTCTACCTGGATTATTTGATCCCCCTACAGGTCAGGTCTACTGTCTTGGCTTGTGTTTTGCACCTAGTAATATGGAAATAAGACATATAAACCCTTTTCTCATAATAAAAAATACACATTTCCTCACTAAGAAAAAATGAATTTTTTCTTCAGTTGCTGCTTGAATTCATTAGGCTAAGGTTAAAAACTTCAAATTAGATTGCATGTTATTCTTTCTATTGTCTAAGCTATTGACACCCCAGGGGAAAGCATAAAATTTGAAATACACTGTGTACTTTTATGCTTGAACTACTGCAAGGTTTTCAAAGTGCTATTGTGTTATTTACATAAAGTGATGAGCAAAATTGATGACGTTCATAAACTGATCCATTCATATACATCAGAGAACTAACTAGCTTTTTTTTTCTTAAAGCATATTGTTTTAAAAACTATAAAAAGTCAGTGTAATGACAGGTGATCAAGACTAACCATTTCAGTTATTCCTTTTCTGCCTCTGAAAAAATTGTATGTTAGTCCAATTTTCCTGAAACTTAAGCACGATGACAGGTTTTTTGTTTTATTTTATGTCCATAGTAGACAATGTTTCTCAGTCAATTGGGGAATAGATGAGGAGGAATGTTCTGCTCTGAGCTTACAGATTAATGTTTTGCAAATTTACCTCCACTGCCAGTTCAGGTAACAAGAATTCCTGCATGAATGGAAAGCTGTATGGAGACGCCTTAGAAAACTTGGAATGGAACCACTATTTGACCAAATTATCAAATTATCCCACGTCTTGGTTTATAAGACTTAAAATCAGAATACTACAGTGATGCGGCCACATCAATGTTTATAGCAGCTCAATTCACAATAGCAAAGCTATGGAACCAACCTAGGTGCCCTTCAGCAGATGAATGGATAAGGAAAATGTGAGATACACACACACACACACACACACACACACACACACACACACTGGAATATTATTTAGCCATAAAGAAGAATGAAATTATGACATTTGCCTATAAATGAATGGAACTGGAGAATATCATGCTAAGTGAAATAAGCCAGTCCCAAAAACCAAAGGCCAAATGTTATCTCTGATATGTGGATGCTAATGCATAACAAAGGAGGTTGGGGAGGGAAGAATGAGAAGTTAATTGGATTAGACAAAGGGAAATGAAGGGAAGGGAGAGGAATGGGAATAGGAAAGATAGTAGAATGAATGGGACATAACTTTCCTATGTTCATATATGAACACAAGACCAGTGTAACTCCACATCATGTACAACCACAAGAATGGGATCCTAATTAGAATAAGTTATATTCCATGTATGTATAATATGTCAAAATACATTCTATTATCATGTATTCTACTGCCATGTCTAGAAAGAACAAATTTTTAAAAACAATTCCTGAGTGAACACGAAATTTGCCATCTAGTCATGTGAATCATTGAATCTACTGAGATTCTGGAATTGGCACTGATGCTTCAGTAGCTTCAAATTGTGAGTGTCGAAGTTAAGTGGCAAAACTGAGCTGCTACGGGTAGATAGCATGACTGATCCTGTGACAGTAGACCAACGAATTCTGTATGTTAAGCCATTTCAAACAGAGTTACTGAAAATTTTGCAGATAAAATTAAGATACTGACAGAAGGGGAAAACCATTCTGATGCAAATTGCACACAGAGAGATCACTGAGGGAAGAGATAAAGGATTAATGAACAATGTAAAACCAAGACCATGAAAGAATAGAAGTTGAATACTACATGGTGGGATGGATAAGAAGCTTATGGTGATCAGTTCTGAATATCATTTATACATGCTTAAGCCACCTGTTTGGTAAATGGCATATAATTCACCTTCCATATCATCTTTTGATCCTTCTGAGTTCTGCTGTCATCCTTGTATTGAGAAAACAAGGTAGGGCAGAAGTTAAGAGCACAGATCTCAGAGTTGATCAAATCTGCTTTTGGAACCTGCTTTTATTTGCATATGACCTTGGATAACCTCTCTGGGCCTATTTAACCTTTATGAATCTCTGTCTCATCTGCAAAACATATTATAATACTTAGCCTTTAGAATTATTTCTGTGTATTTACTGCAATTATATATGTAAAGCCCTTGTGACGCTGGCTAGACCATCCTCCCCCTCTATTCCACAGAACACAACTGTTCCCTGGGCTCTCTGTGGGTCACTCTGGGTAAAGAACTAGTGGTCTGAGGCTGCTGGAGTCCATGGGACATTCTCATAGTTCTCTGTAACATCTTCAAAAGCACTGCCTCTTCTGCTGGACTGTCCTGCCAAGTCTTCTGGGTGTGTTTTCTTCAATTCTGAATAAATGACTGCAGGTTCCTGGTGAAAAACCCACAAACTGTAAGCACTTAAATACAGAGTAGGAAGAGCAGAGAAGAGAGAAGGCCAGGAAATGTATCTCACCTTATTGTTCTTATGCATCCTTGGTGAATTCTCTGTTGGATGAAAATAGCAAAGAAAAGTTTTAAATTCCATATGTTCAATTTACAACCTATTCACAGTGCATTCCAAGTCAACTTTACCTCTGCTGCTCATTCCTTGATTGTTTCCTTTGCTGAATTTTTCTAAGCCCTCACAGAAAAAGCACTTCTTCCCCTCAACACACAATATACATGCACACTAAAAAAACTGCAGCTCTATGACTGTATTGACCATCTGGAAGAAAGAGGCAAACATCACTCACTTTATTTTGCACAGGGAATTGGAGAAGGCTAGAGGAGAGACTGGCAGTCTAAAATCACACAACAATTTTCCAGGAAGCCAAAGATTTGCAATGGAGCAGTAAGAAAATTCATTGTGTATTCCTTCTATCTTTCCAAAGAGTTCTTTGTATCTCTTTCATTTATTAATTCTGCCAATATACCTTCATTGAAAAGATGCTTCTTATTAAACATTAGGTACATTATGAGGAGACAGAGAGGACAGAAACTCCGTCTGTATGATCAAGGAGCCCATAATTTTGAAGAGGAGAAATGGATATGGAAACAAATGCAAAAGGTATTCAGAAATGCACATTGAACTATGCCACAAAGGGTGATCAGTTCCTCCCAGGTTAGGACATGGGAAGAGCTGATGGGAGTTACTGTGAGTTTTACCTGAGCTATGTCCTGAAATGTGGGCAAGGAAAACCAGTTAAACTAGAGTCAATGACATTTCGGGACTATTAAGAAGCATGAGTTACAACATATTAAAACCTTAAAAGTTCAGTAGGCCATAAGACACAGCATGAAGGAGAAATCCAAGTGCAGATGGGGCAATGATCATGCTCCGAAACGGAGAATCACTGAGGGTAGTTAATCTAGTCAATGATGTGATCAACTGTGCATCTCACAGGGATCATGCTGAAGAAATTAAAAAAAAAAAGTTAAGATAATTATAGTTGTCTACACATTAGGTCATCAAGATGTTTAATTTAGCAAATAATGTTCATTCATTATTTCAAGGACTCTACAGTTTTCCAAGCACTGAACTCTATGTTATGAATACTTAAGAAGTCATGGTGTCTATCCTCAAAGAGTTGATGGGCTAATAGTAGCAACATGGACAGATAAGAGGGAATAGGTACAGGAGGAGCAGGAAATGTCTTCCATGTTGAACTCATACTTGAAATGACCCTTTGGTCAAAAACCCTTTGCTGGATCTGATAACACTGCTACCTCACCACTTCACCTCTACTTGTCTGAAAGGTATCTCACCTGAAATTCCTGTTGTATTCTGGATGCTCCTGATCTGGGAATAAATCAGGTTGCTTTCTCCAGGATTTACTGTGAGAAAATAGAAGATGTTGCAGTTGGCCCACATTTGAGATTTCTGCTATGGTTTAGTTTTGGATTTGGTTTGTTCTCCAGAGGGTCATCTATTAGAAGTGTGGTCCCCAGTGTTGTGATGTTAAGAGATGGTGGGACCTTTAAGAGGTGGGGTCTAGTGAAAGGTCTTTATTGGCACCCTCCATCACTCTGGAATCCTGCTTTGCCATGTGATCTCCCCACTTACATGCATTCCTGCAATTGTGGTGCCATTTGCCATGACATCCTCACCAGAGCCAATGCCAGTGTCATGCCTTTGAACTTCCAGAACTATGAGCTAAATAAACCTTTTTCCTTGTAAAGTACCCGGTCTCAGGTGTTTCATCATACTCATGCAAGGAAAATCAGACTCCTTTGCAGTCACCAAATTTATAGCTACCTTTTATTCCCTATACTGCCAGGTATATCATCTTTAAATTGGATATAAAAAGATCCTGAGTTGTTGCTCAATCCTTCCTTCCCTCCTGGCACATCCCTGAAGCCCTCTGTCTCTGAAGAAGTCCTTACCATTGCTGTATACTGGCTGCAGCTGCAAATGTACTGATTGCTCAGAGTGGGTGGGTTCCTGGGGGTCAATGCTGAAGCGTCTGGATGAGGAAGGCTCCTGACATTCAGTGGGACTGTAACTGTGACAGAGGGGAAAGAGACAATGGATAAAGAGTGTTTGTCAGTTTCTCAGAGTCTCAGACAAATAGGTATCCAGAAAGGCCCAAAGTCTAGCATAATTCATGTAAAAAAAATATTATGGCCACTTCCCATGACTCTTTCAAGAAAATATTGGAAGGAGTGTGGCACAAGATCAAACCAGGGGAGGTCAGCTGAGGCAAAGTCCAAGAGCAGAAGTCACAAATCTTAAGGTCCCTTTGATAGGATAAAACTCATATTTGGCTAATTTTTAAGATATTTTTTTAAAGACATAAATGTTTAAACATTGATACACAAGGTCTTCTGCATTCCCATGTAACTTGACTTTTGTCTTTAAAAAAGGTCTCTTTTAATTTTCTATCTTATGTTGTAATACTCTGCCTTCCCCAGAGTATACTATGAAGGTTCCTCAGAAAAGTGGGTTCTTTTTTTAATAGCACTTTCTTGTGCAGTTAATAGTGTTAATTTAATGCTGGCATTTAATATCATTTCCTAAGTGAGTATATGAGTCTTCACTCATGAGGAACAGGGAATGAATGAACTGTGGCTGTGTAAAAGGTGAAGTCATTAAGACATCAGTGGTCAGGTCTGTACTGGAGCACATAAGAAGATAAACAAACATAGATAACGACATGCATTCTGTATGTAAGCTGACGCAGTATCATTCACAAAGAGGAGTGAGACTTGCTTTCTAATCACATTTTTTGAATTTTGTAAGAATGTTAAAATGTTGATAAGAAGCCCATTTAAACCTTTAAAAATATGCATCATTGTAGTCATAAACAAATCATGCAAATGAGTCCAAGCAGCACAAGTATCTGAGGTCTTACCTAGGTGTCCCCATGACAGAAGGTCCTAGAAAAAGAAACAAAGGAACACTGAGGGTAAGTGAGCTGTGTGGATAGCGGACTCTGTGTCAGAACATTCTTGGGTTGAAATCAGATCATTGTAAGATCTCATATACGGCAAAGCTTGGGGAATAACCTTCTTTGCCCCCATGTCATGTTATAGATAAGGAAGGCCGCGTCTTGGAAGACATCTGCCCAGAACCGTACTCATTATTCAATCAGAATAGCAAGGTGAAAAGAAACTAAATAGTGGTGACTGGGAAGCAGAAGTGAGACAAGGTAATATTTAACTGTGGGCCGAGGCCTTCCTCCTCACCAGCTTCTTCTTTCTGACTGCAGCTCAGCAAGTACAGACGAGGATAAGAAGGGGGCTTAAAATTGGCACCAGATTGTGACTACCATAGTATGTTCCACCTTCTCTTTCTCTAATTGTGACCCCTGCAAATCCACTGCAGCAATGCTGAACTGCATGTCACTTGGGTACCTACAAGTTTCTCCCTACCTTTTCTTTTCTTCTCTTTCACGTGGCTAATTTCAAGTTATCGTTCCTCCTATAGAGCTTTGCATCAGCTCTGTCTACCTTCAGGCACATAGAACTATGTCGTATTGTAATGACTAATGATAATATGCACTGTAATTATCCATTTCTCTGTTTTCCCTTAATATTGCCTTCATGAAAAGATGTGCTACTCGAGCCTGAAAATTTTGTCTTAATTTTTTTTTTTTTTTGCATTCACAGGACCACACCTAACAGTTGAAAATATTCAACAAAGATTTGTTAACCAGCGGGTGGTGGTGCACATCTGTAATCCCAGCAACTGGGGAGGCTGAGGCAGGAGGATGGAGAATTCAAAACCAGCTTCAGCAAAAGTGAGGAGCTAAGCAATTAGTGACATCCTATCTCTAAATAAAATACAAAATAGGGCTGGGGATGTGATTCAGTGGTTGAGTGCCTCTGAGTTCAATCCCCAGCAAACCATTCCCCCCCAGAAAAAATATTTGTTAAAAAATGAAACCAATTAAAGTATATACTTTAAGGGCTGGAAAAAAAATGACAAGTTGACAATTTTATAATAGGTGATTGCATGTAAGTTTAATGTTGAAGCCTACTCTATCAGTCTTAAAAATAAGGCAGCTTTTTAAAAAAAATTTTTTTTCTTTTTAGTTATAATAAGGCAGTTTTTCATCGTTGAAATTCTGAAAATTTTCTGGCCTGCCCCAGTGTGAATTTGTGCCCAGTTTCACATCCCTGCCTGTCATTTGCCCTTTTAAACTCACAAGTCTTAGAGAACACAAATCATTGCCCAGAGTAAGCACGCCAGCCTTGATTCCTTTGATAAATAACTGAATGATGCCTACAAGCCCAATCCCCGTGGGCCAGGCCTCCTAAGTTAGGCTGGAGGTGTGTATCATGACCTAGGACTGTGCCTCTCTCCTCAGAACAATGAGAGACCATGACCATCCACAGCCGGTATCTTCCCTGGGCAGTTTGTCTCTGTCTAAGGATGGATCCAGAAGTTAGTCTATCTCCTCATTTTAAAAAGAAAATCAAGATGTAAAGAGGTGGCTATTTATCATGTCTTCCCTGAGGACATTTGGGCCAGGAACTATACTAAGCAGTTTGCCTACATTGTCCAGCACCTCAAAGGTAGCTACTGTTATTATGACGACTACCTAGATGAAAAACTGGGATTTGGAGAATTTAAGTGCCTTTCCTAATATCAAGAAGTGAGCAAAATATATTACTAAAATTTTTACCCAAGTAGGTTGAATATCGAATTGATACATTTTTACCTCTTTTGATAATTTGTAGGAATTATTCAGGCAAGAAGCAGAACTTTTCAGTTTTAGAAATAGTGGAACGTTTGTACTCCTTCCTGAGATAAATAGTCAATAATTGGAAGGGAAATCTGCTATGGGGTAGAGGGTTCAGGAGTCAAGATTTTTGAGAAAAGAAAGACAGAGACCCTCTTCCCGGGGAATGATCACAACTTCTCAGTGAGTTTGCTATTTAAAATACTTCTTCAGGCAGGGAATGAATGGCTGAGGACTTGTCTGGCACGCATGAAGTCCTGTCAATTCTCAGCACCACAGCAAAACAAAACAACAACACTTCTTCTAGACCTGATGGACAGAATCCCCTGGGGCTTCTGTTCACATGGATCACATAAAATAGTATTCTCTTCTCCCCTGGTACTGTGGTGACTGAGCAGTCTGCTTTTTGAACATTATCCACTTCAACAGTGAGATTCTAATGCCCTTTGGTAGATAGTGGGGAAGGAAGTTGGAGGTTTAACAGGGAAAGATTATAATATTCTGTAGCACTGTAGGGTAACTATCGTCTACAACAACTTATTAAGCTTCTAAATATAACGAGATATATTTGAAAATTCCCAAGACATAAAATTATAATATTTGAGGAGATAAACTAATTATCCTGATTCAATCAAAACATATTGTGTACAGGTATTGAATTATAATACTGTACCCATACATAAATATAAATATGCCAATTAAAATAAAATAAAATCTAACTTACAGGTGCTCTAAGCACCTTTTATAAAAGGTAGTGACTCATATTGGACCAAAGGAAAAAGAAGGAATTAATCATGTTTTTATTATTTTAAAAAATACACTTTAAGCGTAGGACACAAATAAGTCAAAAGTAAAAAGGAAGGGGAAAGAAATACCATGTTGACAGTAATTATATTTGTTAACATATTAATATTTATCATTTTATTAATCATATTTTATTATTACATTAATACATTATTACATTAATATCAAGGAAGAACTATGCTATCAGGGAGGTTTGGTAAGCAGGGTCATTTTATAAGGATAAAATTTTTAATTCATCAAACACATATAAAAATTCAAAATATTCACACACCTCAAAGCAAAGCTAGTTAGAACTGCAGAAGGAAATGAACAGATCCACAATTGCAGTTGAAGATTCCAATACTCTATCTCAATTATTGATATATATAGAAAATCAATAAGAACATAAAAGAATTTAGTAATAAGAGCACACTTACTATAAGAAATGTTAGAAGAATCCCTCTTGTCAGATCAAAAATGATAACAGATGGGGCAATCCAAGATGGTGGACTAGAGGGTGACTGCATCTCCAGTCGCTTCAGAACCCCGGATTCAAGAAGGGGAGGCATTGAGAGACTTGGACTAAAATAGAGCCACGGGGTGAGTCTCCCCCACCGGGTGAAGCTCGGCCTGGGCGGCAGACCCGGATAGGAGTGGCTTATCAGAGCACGGCAGGGCAGCTAGAGTCTTCCCCAGGTAGCCCTGTTTACTCCATCGGTGGGCTCCTCCCACATGGCCAGCTTCTCCAGCTTCTCGGAGCAGGCCCCCCAGTGAGAGCCTTTCTGCACAGAACCAGCTCCAAGTCCCAGAGCCAGCGCGGCGAGCTCAGGCCCGCAGGCAGCTTCAGGGACCAGGACAGGGCAGCCAGGGACTTCCCCAAGCAGCCCGGCTCCCTCCGGTGGGAGGTATCTTTCAAGTCTAGCTTCTCAGAGCAGACCACCCAGTGAAAGCCTTTCTATACAGAGCCAGCTACAAGTCCCCGAGCCAGCGGAGCTCCGACCTGCAGGCAGCCTCTGGGACCAGGGCAGGGCATCCAGAGACTTCTCCAGGCAGCCCTGCCCCCTCTGGCTGCAGGCTCTTTCCATGGGGCGATCCAAGATGGCAGACTAGAGGGTGACTGCATCTCCTGTCACTCCAGAACCCAGGATTCAAGAAGGGGAGGCATCAAGAGACTCGGACTAAAATAGAGCAACCAGGTGAGTCTCCCCCACCAGGTGAAGCTCGGCCTGGGCGGCAGGCCCGGATAACACGGGTTATCAGAGCAGGGCAAGGCAGCTAGAGTCTTCCCCAGGTAGCCCTGCTCACTCTGGTGGTGGGCTCCTCCCACATGGCCAGCTTCTCTGAGCAGGCCCCCCAGTGAGAACCTTCCCGCACAGAGCCAGCTCCAAGCCCTGGAACCAGTAGCAGGCTAGGGGCAGCTTTCTTCGGAAGCACTGCATTATCAAGTTCCTCCAAGAATTCAGGCTACTGAAGGCTGGGAGGTGATACACTGGAAATCTACAGGGACACTATAAGTCAATAGAGGAAATCTACAATATCTCAGAGTCCCACTGACATCTGACCAATATGAGAAAACAAGGGAAGAAAATGTCCCAAACAAACCTACATACTATATCAATAAAACCCAATGACAGTACAGCAGAAGAAATGTCAGAAAGGGAGTTCAGAATGTACATAATTAAAACAATCAGGGAGGCAGATGAGGAGATGAAACAGCAAATGCAGGCATTGAAGGAGGAGATGAAAGAGCAAATGCAGGCATTAAATGATCGCACCAATCAACAGTTAAAAGAGCAAATACGGGAAGCAAAAGATCATTTCAATAAAGAGTTAGAGATATTGAAAAACAAACAAACAGAAATCCTTGAAATGAAGGAAACAATAAACCAAGTTAAAAACTCCATAGAAAGCATAACCAATAGGATAGAACACATGGAAGACAGAACCTCAGACATTGAAGACAAAATATTTAATCTTGAAAACAAAGTTGAACAAACAGAGAAGATGGTAAGAAATCATGAACAGAATCTACAAGAATTATGGGATATCATGAAAAAGGCCAAATTTAAGAATTATTGGGATTGAGGAAGGCTTAGAGAAACAAACCAAAGGAATGAACAATCTATTCAATGAAATAATATCAGAAAATTTCCCAAATCTGAAGAACGAAATGGAAAACCAAGTACAAGAGGCTTATAGGACTCCAAATATACAAAATTACAACAGACCACACCAAGGCACATTATTATGAAAATACCTAACATACAAAATAAAGACAGAATTTTAAAGGCCACGAGAGAAAAGAATCAAATTACATTCAGGGGGAAACCAATAAGAATATCAGCAGATTTTTCAATCCAGACCCTAAAAGCTAGAAGGGACTGGAACAACATTTACCAAGCACTGAAAGAAAATGAATGCCAACCAAGAATCTTATACCCAGCAAAACTTACTTTCAGATTTGACAACGAAAAACATCCTTCCATGATAAACAAAAGCAAAAGGAATTTACAAAAAGAAAGCCAGCATTACAGAACATTCTCAGCAAAATATTCCATGAGGAAGAGATGAAAAACAATGATGCAAATCAGCAACGGGAGGAACTAGCCTAAAGGAATAGCCAAATAAAGGAGAAACCAAATCATGTCAAAAAACAAAAATGAGTCGAATGACTGAGAATACAAATCATATCACAATAATAACCCTGAATGTTAATGGCCTGAATTCATCAATCAAAAGACAAAACTGGCAGATTGGATTAAAAAGAAAAATCCCACAATATGCTGCCTGCAAGAGATTCATCTCATAGAAAGAGATATCCATAGACTAAAGGTGAAAAGATGGGAAAAAACATACCATGCACACAGACACAGCAAAAAAGCTGGAGTATCCATCCTCATTTCAGATAATGTGGACTTCAAGCCAAAACTAGTCTGAAGGGATAAAGAAGGACATTACATAGTGCTTGAGGGAAGCATAAATCAGTAAGACATAACAATCATAAATATCTATACCCTGAACATTGGCTCATCCATGTACGTCAAACAAATCCTTCTTGATTCCAGAAATCAAACAGACCACAACACAATAATACTAGGCGATTTTAACACACCTCTCTCACCACTGGATAGATCTTCCAAACAAAAATTGAATAAAGAAGCCATAGATCTCAATAACACAATCAACAATTTAGACTTAACCGACATACATAGAATATACCATCCAACAAAGAACAAATACACTTTCTTCTCAGCAGCACATGGATCCTTCTCTAAAATAGACCATATTTTATGCCACAAAGCTACTGTTAGCAAATACAAGAAGATAGAGATACTACCTTGTACTCTATCAGATCATAATGGATTGAAATTAGAAATAAATGACAGAATAAAAAACAGAAACTTCTCCAATACCTGGAGATTAAATAATACACTATTATATGATGAATGGATAACAGAAGACATCAGGAGGGAAATAAAAAAATTCTTAGAAGTAAACGAGAACAAAGACACATCATATCAAAATCTCTGGGACACTATGAAAGCAGTACTTAGAGGAAGATTTATTTCATGGGGCTCATTCAATAAAAGAAGTAGAAATCAACAAATAAATGACTTAACACTACAGCTCAAAGCCCTAGAAAAAGAAGAGCAGACCAATACCAAAAGTAGTAGAAGACAGGAAATAGTTAAAATCAGAGCCGAAATCAACAAAATTGAAACAAAAGAAACAATCAGAAAAATTAACAAAATAAATAGTTGTTTCTTTGAAAAAATAAACAAAATTGATAGACCCTTAGCCACACTAACAAAGAGAAAGAGGGAGAAAACTCAAATTACTAAAATTCGGAATGAACAAGGAAATATCACAACAGACACTAGTGAAATACAAAACGTAATTAGAAGCTATTTTGAAAATCTATACTCCAACAAAACAGAAAACCTCGAAGGCATCAACAAGTTTCTAGAGACATATGAATTACCTAAACTGAACCAGAAGGACATACACAACTTAAAAAAATCAATGTCAAACAATGAAATAGAAGAGGTCATCAAAAGCCTACCAACAAAGAAAAGTCCGGGACCAGATGGGTTCTCAGCCCAGTTCTACAAAACCTTTAAAGAAGAACTCATTCCAATACTCCTCAAAGTATTCCATGAAATAGAAGAGGAGGGAACCCTCACAAACTCATTCTATGAAGCCAATATCACCCTGATACCTAAACCAGACAGAGACACATCGAGGAAAAAAAAATTGAGACCAATATCCTTAATAAACATCGACGCAAAAATTCTCAACAAAATTTTAGCAAATCGCATACAAAAACATATTAAAAAGATAGTGCACCACGATCAAGTGGCTTTTATCCCAGGGATGCAAGGTTGGTTCAACATCCGGAAATCAATAAATGTCATTCACCATATCAACAGACTTAAAGTTAAGAATCACATGATTATTTCAATAGATGCAGAAAAAGCATTCAATAAAATACAGCATCCCTTCATACTCAAAACACCAGAAAAAATTGGGGTAATGGGAACATTCCTTAACATTGTAAAGGCCATCTATGCTAACCCCATGGCCAATTTCATTCTAAATGGTGAAAAACTGAAAGCATTCCCCCTAAAAACTGGAACAAGGCAGGGATGCCCTCTTTCACCACTTCTATTCAACATCATCCTTGAGACTCTAGCCAGAGCAATTAGACAAACCAAAGAAATTAAAGGGATACAAATTGGAAAAGAAGAACTCAAACTATCCTTGTTCGCTGATCACATGATTATATATTTAGAGGAACCTGGAAATTCCACCAGAAAACTTTTAGAACTCATAAGTGAATTCAGTAAAGTAGCAGGTTACAAGATCAATGCTCATAAATCCAATGCATTTTTATACATAAGTGATGAATCTTCAGAAAGAGAAGTTAGGAAAACTACCCCATTCACAATAGCCTCAAAAAAAAATAAAATACTTGGGAATCAATCTCACAAAAGAGGTGAAAGACCACTACAATGAGAACTACAGAACACTAAAGAAAGAAATTAAGGAAAACCTTAGAAGATGGAAAGATCTCCCATGTTCTTGGATAGGCAGAATTAATATTGTCAAAATGGCCATACTACCAAAAGTGCTATACAGATTCAATGCAATTCCAATTAAAATCCCAATGACGTACCTTACAGAAATAGACCAAGCAATTATGAAATTCATCTGGAAGAATAAAAAACCCAGAATAGCTAAGGCAATCCTCAGTAGAAAGAGTGAAGCAGGGGGTATTGCAATGCCAGATCTTCAATTCTATTACAAAGCAATAGTAACAAAAACGGCATGGTATTGGTACCAAAATAGACAGGTAGATCAATGGTACAGAATAGAGGACATGGACACAAACCCAAATAAATACAATTTTCTCATACTAGACAAAGGGTCCAAAAATATGCAATGGACAAAAGAGACCTCTTCAACAAATGGTGCTGGGAAAACTGGAAAACCATATGCAACAGAATGAAATTAAACCCCTATCTCTCACCCTGCACAAAACTCAACTCAAAATGGATCAAGGACATTGGAATCAGACCAGAGACCTTGCATCTTATAGAAGAAAAAGTAAGTCCAAATCTTCAACTTGTTGGCTTAGGATCAGACTTCCTTAACAGGACTCCCATAGCACAAGAAATAAAAGCAAGAATCAGTAACTGGGATAGATTCAAACTAAAAAGCTTTCTCTCAGCAAAGGAAACTATCAGTAATGTGAAGAGAGAGCCTACAGAGTGGGAGAATATCTTTGCCACTCATACTTCAGATAGAGCGCTAATTTCCAGAATCTATAAAAAACTCAAAAAACTCTACACCAAGAATACAAATAATCCAATCAACAAATGGTCTAAAGAAATGAACACACACTTCACAGAAGAAGATGTATAAGCAATCAACAGATATATCAAAAAATGTTCAACATCTCTAGTAATAAGAGAAATGCAAATCAAAATTACCCTAAGATTCCATCTCACCCCAATTGGAATGGTGATTATCAAGAACTCAAGCAACAATAGGTGTTGGCGAGGTTGTGGGGAAAAAGGTACACTCATACATTACTGGTGGGGTTGCAAGTTAGTGCAGCCACTCTGGAAAGCAGTATGGAGATTCCTCAGAAAGCTTGGAATGGAACCACCATTTGACCCAGCTATCCCACTCCTTGGCCTATACCCAAAGGACTTAAAATCAGCATACTACAGAGATACAGCCACATCAATGTTCATAGCTGCTCAGTTCACCATAGCCAAATCGTGGAACCAACCTAGATGCCCTTCAGTTGATGAATGGATAAAGAAACTGTGGCATATATATACAATGGAATATTACTCTGCTATGAAGAATGATAAAATTATGACATTTGCAGGCAAATGGATGAAATTGGAGAATATCATGTTAAGTGAGATAAGCCAATCTCAAAAACTAAAGGACGAATGATCTTGCTGATAAGTGGATGAGGACATATAATGGGGAGTGGGAGGGGTTAGTGTTAGGGTTAGGGTTAGGTTTAGGGTTTGGGATAAGGAGGGTGGTACGAATGGAGGAAGGAAGGACTGTATAGAGGGAAAAGAGGGGTGGGAGGGGTGTTGGGGAAGGGAAAAAATAACAGAATGAATCAAACATTACTCTATGTAAATTTATGATTACACAAATGGTTTGCCTTGACTCCATGTACAAATAGAGAAACAACATGTATCCCATTTGTTTACAATAAAAAAATGATAACAGATGGAAATGTAGATATACAAAAAAGAATGGAGAATATTGAAAGTGTTAGCCAGGTGGGTATAATTTTGACAAGTCATATAAAGGCAAGAAAAGAAGAGAAAGTTATCAACCAATTCCTCATAAACATAGATGCAAGCATTCTTAATAAAATTTTAGGAAATCAAATCCAACAATCATGATTAAAGGCTCCAGAAATATAATATGACTTGAACACTCAAAGTTAACCTTATTAATAGACTGAAAAAGAAAATCATGGGGTTAACTTAACCCATGTAGAAAAGGCACTTGACAAAATGTCTATGCCTGTAAAAATTGTAACAAATTAGGAATCGTAGGGACTTGCTTAGCCAGATAAAGTGCATCTGTGAAAACCCCACAGCTGGCATAATACTTAATTGTGAGAAACTGAATACTTCATCCTACGATCAGGGACAAGACAAGGATTCTGTTCTGACCAGCTCTATTCAATATTACACAAAAGTTTCTAGCCAGTGTGATCAAGAAAGAAAAAGCAAAGGTTAAGACTGAAAAAAGTGATACTGTCTTTCTGAGCAGACAGCATGCCACCTATATAGAAAATTTTATGAAATCTACAAAACAGATACTAGAACTAAGATGTGAGTTTGGCAAGGTTACAGAATGTAAGATTAACACACAAAAGGCAATTGTATATATGTATACTACCTATAATCAGCAATTGAATTTTTAATATCTTCTCAGTTATTCTCTATTAATTTTAATCCAAATTTCATAATAGTTGACTGCTATTCAAATACATCTTGGTTTATGATTTGCACTTAACAAAGATTACCTATTTTTGTTACAAATGGAGGAGGGTTGTTTGTCCTTTATATTTTCAGTAGGCTTTGGAATGTAGGTAGAACAGTAAATGCTTAACTTTCTAATTTTTAATTGAAAGTAAAGCTCTGATACATAATTTGTCTCAAAGTAAACACAAGAGGTAAAGATTTCTTTGAAATCTTTATCCTACCTTTTTTGTTACTATTGCCTATAAAACTGAGGGACTAGTACCTAGAAAAGAATATTTGGCTTTTATAGGATGCCCTGTCCAACTCCAAATTATTGTAGCAATGGCAAAAGTTACAGCCTTAAAGGATAAGACAGAGACACCTACCTGATTTCTTCTGGGTCTTGATGCAATACAGCCAAGTAGCAGCAAAGACAAGGATGACAAGCAACCCCCCAGTGACTCCTGTGGTCATCAGAACAGTTCTGTTCCTGAAATTCCCTGAGAGGCAAGATATATACTTGAGTTTCAGTGGCAAAAGTTTTGGATCTAGACAAAAAACATGCAAGTGGAGCCAGAGATCTATCAGGGCAGGTATTTTCCAGTTTCTGATTTCTCCATTAAAATTATCTTTAGTATAAAGGCAATTTTTACAGGCATAGATAATTTGTCCACTAAATTATCTTTAGTATAATTTGTAGTTTTCAAAACAATGACACATTTAAGGTGGTCACCAGCATCTAAGATTAAGATTTATTCCCCTTCCCTCCCCACATGAAATCAGCATCAGTCTCAAGAAGCTTCAGGCCTTGGTGGGCATGCTCAGAAACTTTGCCATTGAAAGACCTTGTACTGTCTACTGGAGAAATATTTTATTGACTGTTGCTATGGCCTCTAGTTACTCACCTGTGATGTTGAGTGTCATCGTTTCACTACGCTGGGCCCCCAGGCCATTGTTAGCCTCACAGGAGTAGTTTCCAGAATGTTCTGCAGTCAGGGAGAGGTGGAAGGATGCTCCTCCTCCATAGGGGGCTGAGATGTTCCCCAGGGTGACGTCCTCATGATAAAACTGGTAGAGGATTGGGGGAGACCCCCTCAGGGCCTCACAGTGAAGCTCCACCATGTCCCCAACCACAGCCTGGGTCCTAGGAACCCTGAATGTGAGGACAGGGTGGGACACTGGGACTGAGGGAGGAAAAATAGTTCATTGACAGTTTTGTAGAAGTATGTATATAAGAAATGTAATAAAAGAATATACAGTATAGTTCATAGTAGGAACATGAAACTGGATTCAGAAAAACATGGGTTTGAATCCTGTCTCTGCCCTTTGTTAGTTCTGTAATCTTGATTTTTATTTTATTTATTTTGGTACTGGGAATTTAATCCAGGGATGCTTTACCACTGAGCTACATCCCCAGTCCTTTTATTTTTTATTTTGAAACAGGGTCTTGCTAAGTTGCTCAGGGCCTTGCTAAGTTGCTGAGACTGGCCTCCAACTTGCAATTATACTGCCTCAGCCTCTGGAGTTGCTGGGATGGTAGGTGTGCTTGGCTGTAATCTTGATTTTTAAAAATTTTAAATTCTCTAAGTCTCAGTTTATTCCTTTCTAAAAAGGAGCTAATTATAAATTACATCTCAAGCTTTTATAGTAACAATCATGTATGTGAAGTGCTCAATGAATGTAAGCTATCATTATTAACAGAAATAACTAAAATCAAGGGTCATTTCTATTGCTGAATCTAAGCTCGAAGAATAAGGCTTCCACATTTATCTAAATTAGGACCTCATTATTCTCTACCTAGTTACCTGACTTCATTTTCCAACTTACTATTTAGTGCTGTCTAACATTCATCCATCCATCATTCATTCATCATCCATCTATCTATTCATCCATCCATCCCTCTATCCCTCCATCCATTCATCTATCATTGTCATATATCAGATGACCTCAATAGAATATAAGCTCCATAAGAACAGGAATTTATCTTTCTGTGCCATATTTGTAGTTGCTGGAACTTTGCTCGACATTCAGTAGTTGCCCAATAATTGGCAACTGAATTAATTGATCCAGACTGGCACAAAAATATCCAGATGCAGTAATAGCAACAATAATTCCATTTTCATCGATGACTATAGAAATAGGACAGCAAATAAGTATAGAAAAGCCATTCATGTGGAATATGAACCATAAGATTTCTGGTTCTGCAAAGCAGTGAAGAAACTTAAATGAGACGGTCTGTTTGCAGTGCTTTAGATTAAAGCTATGTGCTTCATTGGCAAGAGAGGCTCTGCTTTACATTAGAGACTGACTAAAGGGGAGGGAGTGTGAATGTGGGACTACTCATTGAATGACAATGATCAGACCTGAAAAATGAGCCACCACTGGCTGCAGGAAAGATGGCTTCTGCTATCTCATCCAAGTAGAGATGCCAAGTCCTTGAATTAGAAGGGTAGGGTTCCTGCTAAATCTAAACAGATGGTTTGAGTTTGGTCTTTTGTACATCCTCTGAAATATAAAATGCAGGGTGCTGAGGGCCTCAGAGTAAGTCTTTATACAGTACTTTGTGCATCTCAGTGTGCCTTTCTACCCACATCTCTAGGTTTCTGTGTTCCAGGAACCGAGTTCTAGGTACTTCCATTGCATGCCTTCCATAGGAGTTCCTCAACTTCTGGTTCCATATGCACATTCCTCTAAAATCAGGGAATTCTAGGGCTGAGAGACACCACGGTTATCAAGTTCAGTGGTCTCCAGGGGGAGGGATGCAATACACCCCAATGGGATAGTTTTGAGCTTGAGACATTCAGTTTTATTAATATTCACATTAGTTCTCTGGTTCAGTCTATGTGTCACATCTTATATTGGGACAGTACAAGAGTCCCTGTGAAGGCAAGTGCTCCTGTGGAATGGGCAGGTAGTCAGCAATACCTTCACCTATTAGTTTTCTTTCAGTATACAGGAATGTATTGCCCATTTAGTTGATGCTTGAGTGCTTTTACTGATTATTTTAACTTAAATACTAAAATCTTTATAATTCTTTGTAATGAGATTGAGGAATGATCAACATCATGAAATTATTCAGTCATTTTTGTGGCAAAGTTCTAAAAAGAGAGGTCAAATGTATAAATGGGTCACATGTTTTTCTATGAAGATCTGTGGCCATCAAGAATATAATTTGTAAAAGACTCTTCTTAAAAGTACTTTGTCCTGTGACCAGGAAGCAAAATAAGGATTATGAGTGCATGAGGCAGGAAGAAAATCATGGTAGGGAATGATCTGGTCAATGATCTTGTCACTGTTCCTGGACAAAGGAATTCAGAAAGAATTCAGGTTTCTTTGTCAGTAATTGCTGCAGCTTACGTATCTGGTATTTTGGAAGATCTTTGAGTTTCTTCTAGGAGGCAGGTGGGGAATATGGCAATTGTAGGCACTTACAGAGAAAATAAAGGAGTGTGTAATCACAAGAATCTCAAAACTCCCAGATGGAAGTAGAAAAAGTAGGGGATACTCTAGGATGTCACACCAGCAAATAACCCAACAGAGTTCTGTTTGTAGAGGACACAGTCTGATTACTGTGGCATAATCTGCTTACCTATGATGTAGAGACTCACTCCGTGACTACGCTGGGCCCCCAGGCCATTGTCAGCCTCACAGAAATAGTTTCCAGAATGATCTGCAGTCAGGGAGAGGTTGAAGGATGCTCCTCCTCCAGAGGGAGCTGAGGTGTTCCCCAGGGTGACATCCTCACGATAAAACCGGTACAGGATTGGGGGAGATCCCCTCAGGGTCTCACAGTGAAGTTCCACCATGTCCCCCACCACAACCTGGGTCTTGGGAGCCCTGAGGGTAAGGACAGGTTGGGATACAGGACCTGAGGGAGACAAAGGGCTGTCAGATTTTGATGCTGCAACAGATGTATAACTCCACTCAAGGAGCTTAAAGATACATCCCTTGGTCATTTCTGTTCCCCACTGACTGCACTTTCTAATCTCATGATCAGGAACATTGTCCTAAAACCCAGAAAAGTAACCCTGGATAATTTTATCTTCATCATCACAAAGTCCTCTCCCCAGGGAGCAAAGCATCTTCAATTAATTTGGCCATGTATGTAATTGGGTGGGTAGTTTTTTGCATCTTTGCCTTGTTCATTTGCCTCCTTCAAAAAGATCTTCATGGCTGATGAAGAACTTCAACTCTGGCTTGCAAAACAAGGGTGATTGAAAGGAATCAGGAACTCACTTCTCACAGTGACTATAATCCGCCTGCTGAGGATGGGGACATGATTGTTGTCAGCCGCACAGTAGTACCTCCCAGTATCCTGCTCCTTCACAGCAGGCACCTGCAGCTCCGCCAACAGGGAATGTTGGGTTTTTCTGCCCAGACTTTTTGCACCTTCTTTGTGCCAGGAGAATGTGACAGTTCCTGTGCCCTTGGCAACTGAACAGATGAGGACAAGATTTTCTCCTTCAATCAGCTGTCCCCCTGGAGGCTGGATTTCTAGATTCACATCAGATACAGGGACTCCTGGGAGGACACAAGACAACAAGTGAGGGTTTTGATAGCAGGAACTTCAGAGTCAAGGAAAAATCTGGTGCTGCCATGAATAGGCCAGTAGCAGTAGATGCAATAGGACTGGGTCCAAAGTAGGAAATAAGAAATTAATTGTGTATATTTATAAAGGATCAATATCCTTCCCCACTCTCACAAGAGCTCCTATCCTTGGGTAAGGTAGGCACCATGCCCATGATCTGCTTAAACCTGATGTTGTTTTCAGTCACATTTTATGAACACTTAACTCTAAGGAACCTTTGATATGCTAAAAGACCATAGAATACTGGGGATGTTATCTCTATCCCAAAGTGACTTTTCTCATAACCGAAACACTTCCTATCCTTCAAGAGTTCTCCAGTCTCACTTCCATGCCCCCATGACTATTCCAGTCCATATTCATCTTCCCCTTTTCTGATTATTTTGGTGTGAGGTTAGGTTGACTAATGGAAACACTATAGGGACCTTCAGAGACAGCATATGGTCAATGGTGCTTCTAGTTGTCTGTTGACTCATGAGAGAACCTATCCTTTATATCTCTGTAACCCTCACAGGATTGGGCACCCAGTAACTCATCAATAATTACCATTACCTGGCTGAGATGGAAAAGAATGTTCCAGGGAAGTTAGTCCAATACTGAGTCTAAAGAGGAAAAGATACCAGAATAGCTGGAGCCTCCTCTCTACATCAACCATTCCGGGGGCAGGAGATGTCACCATCTGTTCTCCTCTCTCCAGATCTGATTCTGGAAGTGTAGCCCCCTTTGACACTTACTCTGCACACGTATATGGGATGTCAGGCTCCTTTTTGCGATGTTGTGAGTCACTGCCTTTGCCTCACACCAGTAGAACCCTTCGTCTTCTCTCCACATGGTGGGGACCTGGAGCTCTGGGGAGCTGCTCCAGCCTGACCCCAGGGTATGGTCATCTCTGAAGAAGCAGAATTGGAGCTGGACATGTGACTTCTGAAAAGGGAGCTGGGTCTCACAGGTCAGGGTCAATGGGCTTCCCTCAGTGGGGTGGGAGGGACTGGCTATCAGCACAGGATGTGTAAAGAGTTCTAGAGAGAACAAACACAATCCTTAGGGAATTGGGGCACAAATATACTTGTGTTCTCAGCACCAACCATCAGGAAATAGAAAACCATGAATTGGGGACTATCTTCCTCCCATGACTGGGCTATAAGATATTCTTCATGCAATCCTATTGATAAACACCCTCCCTTCATCCTCACAGCTTAATTGCCAAAATCTAAACCCACAGGTGTTCAACCACTACCTTGAACTTGGATCCTTAGGGGTTTTGAAATTTTTTCACTGAAAAAATTCCAAAAAGAATCCATAGAAGCAGTACAATGATATTTGCCATCATCTCTGGAGACTGAATTTAGTCTAATGAAGTCTAAGTTATCACCATCATGAAGTTGTTTTCCATCTTTGTAGTAAGTCTTTTTAGATATGTCCTTTTCCTTTCCTTGGCATCTCAGAACTATATTATCTCCTTCAAAGATAGGGTGTGGCGCCTGGAGGATCAGCCAGTCTGCAAAGAGCAGAGAATACATTCAATACTTCCCTGTCACTTCTTCACTCTCATTTCTACCCACGAGAAAAGAGCAATGACCCTGTACACTCCTGCACATGTCCTCCACCAACATTTCCACATATTCAATACTAGATTCTTTCTTATTCTAGAAGAGGGAACTAATTTCCAGAAAATGGCATTGAGAAAACCTGTCTTTAAAGAAAAGAGAAATTTTATCCCTTATCATAACTCAGGCCTGGGTTTCTTTTTGCCTGGTGGCCTCTTTGAATGAGGAGATGGACAATACAACACTTTGCTGCTGCCCTAGCCCCTTACTCTCTCCACTGGGTCCAGCATATCACACATGCCCACGCCTGTTTGCAGCTCCACCTGTACTCCCCATGTGGCTTGATTTTAGAGACTCCTCTTTTTTCTCACCAGATGAAAATTCCACATGTACAGGGTCACTGAGGGAGGATCCTTGGGTCTTGCATTGGTAATAACCAGATGTTTTAATTGTTATCTTTTTAGATGTTATTTTTAAAAATTCCTCGTCACAATACCAAAATGTGTCCCCCTGGGATGCCCAATGGTAATTCACACACGTGAGAGTCATCGTTTCTCCTTTGAAGACTGTGGACCATGGAGGATTGAGCAGAAGTGCAGCTTTTGGTGGTACTTCTAAACAGGAAATAGATGAAGGCAGGTTAGTGAGGGGTGGGTATAGGACAGGGGAGGGATCAGCTTTGCAGCTGGGGGTTTTCCTGGGACTGGGACTGGAAATGGAACAGAGACAACTTCAAAAAATGCCCATGATGGAATCTATTCTTCCTCATTCTTTGCTTACCCTGGACTTGGGCAAGGGGATATCATAGGAGATGCATCTTGGTAGGGGCTGAGAAAAGTTTAGGAAAGTTTGTGCCAGGTGTGGTGGGATATTCCTGTAATTCCAGCAACTTGGTAGGCTGAGACAGGAAGATTACCAGTTGAAAGCCAGCCTGGACAACTTAGGGAAATCCTGTCTCAAAATAAAAAGGGCTGAGGATGTAGCTCAGTGGTAAAGTGGATTCAATTCCCAGTCCAAAAAAAAAAAAGGATTTGTCATTGTGCTAACACTGCAAAGTCCTCAGAAGGTAGGGAGACTCTGAGATACTTTTGTTTTATTCATTCTTGTCAGGATGAAGGTAGAAGTGGGATGTTCAGAAGCAGTTTCTAGATTCCAAAAAATCACTTCCTGCTTGACTTTAAACATTTAACGAAGAAGATTCTTTCTCTACTTTCATTATTTTTAAACTTTGCTTAGTTGGAGAATCTATAGGGAAGGCAACTGTACTCTCCATCTAAGTTGGACACAGTCAATAACTAAGAGATATAAAGAATTTGAATTAAGAATTCAAATTAAGAATTTGAATTAAGCCTGCTCAAGAAATCAGGCTTATGTTTAGAATTGCAGCTGACTTATGGGCCCAGAAGCTGAGGCATGATGGTGGCATGAGCTCCTTTCAGAAACATACAAGGGTTTTACTGTGGCATTTTCCTCTGTGTACAAAAGCTATTTCTATTTCCTTTGGTAGCAATGCTAACTTGGACATACAGAGGCAAATGACTTTAGGAGTAGAGGAGATAAAGCTGAAAGTCTCTGAACAGTTGCCTGCTGCCTCTGACCTTCCTTCTGCTAATGTTTCCTCCCTCTCTACACCAAGGCATTCTGGTGATGTGGGATGAGCTAGAGACCGAGAAGTTTGGGGCTATTTGGGCCAACATGGTGACTTGACCATCATGACCACAGTGCAGCCACATCACTGATGTTGGCATCTCCCTGATCTCCTCATTTGAAAGTGTTGGAATAGACCATGGTGACTGAGGGGATCAATGGTCAGAACTTGGGAGGAACAGAAAGAAGGGAAACTTACTTGCTTGTTCTCTTCCAGGAGCTGTGAGGGAACCCAGATGCAAAGATTATTAGCATAGAATGACGTTTCTCAAATTTTTTTCAATCAGATACTCTAAGTTTTCCCAACACCTAACTGCACAACTGTTTCTTTCCTCCCATTTCTTGGCACCCATTCTATACCACCCAAAGTTCCTAAACAACAGTGAAAAAAATTAGTCTATGATTTACTTTACAAATGTAGTGGTTTGTGTCCACGACCATGGCTCTTCTCTGCTCCCGCATGTGTGGCAACTGCATACTTCATTCCTTTCCTCTCTTCTCTAGCTGGAACTCACAGTGCACACACAGGGAAGGATATGGAAAAATGGTTTATCCTCCCCTCATTTCTTGGGCTTCCCATTATTCCTTCTACTTTTAAAATCTCTGGTTGAATTTTGGCTTAAAATATGGAGAAGGAGGTCATGTTTCTTAGTAGACCTTCCCTCACTCACCCAGGTTTGGAAAGTTACTGTTTATCAAAAAATTATTTAGTTCGGAGTTGTATAAAGAAGGAATTTAGCATAGTGGATTGGCAGAAATAAAAATCCAAATTTCCTCTGGGATGAAAAAAAAATTAACAGTGATGTGAAACCAAGGGCAAAATACTTGGCTTCTTCTGATGGTTGTATTTGCAGTTTATGGTTGTTTTGGGAACCCAGACCTACTCATTTCCTGTCTCTTGCTATCTGTCTCTGAACCCCATGTAGAAGAAGAGACAGAAACTCCCCTTTCTGACTTTAGGAACTGAAGCTACTGTCCTATCCCAGCCCAGCTACTCACCCAGGATCAGCAGCAATAGCCACAGAAGCATGGGAACCAGGCCTGGCTGCAGACAGGGCATGTCTGTCTCACCAGAAGGCAGGCTTATTTCCCATCTGACAACGAAGACAGGAGGCAATATTCAGATATGACAAGTGGAAATTAGAAAAGAGGAAGTAGAAGAACAAAGTGTCACATCTTACCCTGGATTTTAAAATATGAACATGGCAGCCCTCCTAAATGATGTCTGTATCTCAACCCCTGTAGCTGCGCATTTTCATAAGTTGAGGGCCATCTTCCAATAGTTTAGGTCTTTCAGAAAAAAATATCTCCAAAGCTGTCCTGGGGTCCCTAAAAATGCCAAGCTATACATTTGTTTATATTCAAATAACTTGTTCATTTCTCAAATGGAAACAATGCCTGCACCCCCACCAGCATTTCCTCAAATTCATACAGCTTCTGGTTCTACATGAGGCTCCTAACATAGATCAAGCACGGACGCGCATGACCAGTGCAGTGTTCTGCTGTGTTTTGTGGCATGAGTCACATAGTCTAGGTGTCAGAGCAGTTGTAAAAACATTTTTTGCTTTCACATAAGTTGTTATGGAGCTTTTGAATGGGAAAATAGTAGAAATTTGCAGGTGAGCAAAAGGGAGCTGCCTCTAAATTGTGCCCAGAACTGTGCAAACTAAGAGATAAATGAACAAGCATACAAATTGGAAGCCCTGTTTTTAAAGGCAAGCCCCTTCTGAGAAAGGCTATCCTTTCCCCTTGTATTCAAACAGATCCCACCCACTTATTTTCTGTTTCAAACCCTGTGGACTATTTTTTTTTAAAATCACAACTGGTAACTAATTTCTCCATGTTCTTGTTGGCATTTGTGTCTTCTCTCCCATTAACTCTTTTTTTTTTTGTACCAGGGATTGAACTCAGAGGCACTTAACTACTGAGCCACATCCACAGTCCTATTTTGTATTTTATTTAGTGTCAGAGTGTAATGGTTAATTTGAATTGTCAACTTCATTGGATTAAGAGATGCCCATGATTAAGAGACCTCTGGGTGTGTAAATGAGGGTAAATGTGCCTAGGAATGACTGGAATGTGAGATAGTGACTGAAGTGGAGACCCTCCCTGAGTGTGGGCAGCACCACCCAACAAGATGGAATAAAAGTTGGAAGAACAAGAAAGCAGATGCAGATGCAAGCTCAGTTCTTCTTGAATGGGTTCTTGATTGCTGCTTCCATTGTTTGAGGATATCAGACTCTCGCTTCTTCACTCTTCCAAAGTAGACTCTGCCAGTGATTCTCCAGGTAGCTTCCAGAAGCCTTGGTCTCAGACTAGGGTAGCACTGTTGATCCTTCTTGTTCTGGGGCTTCTGCCTCTTGGACTGCGTAGCTACTGGTTCTTCCAGCTCTCCAGCCATTGTGGACTATCCAGCTCCGGGCTATGTAAACCAATCTAATAAATCCCCTTTTTAAAATCATACTTTCTGTTGATACTGTTCCTATAGAGAACCCTGACTAATACACAAGGTCTCACTGAGTTGCTTAGTGCCTCGCTAAGTTGCTGAGGCTGGCTTTGAACTCAGGATTCCCCTGCCTCAGCTTCCTGAGCCCCTGAAATTACCCCTCCCACACTGGCCCCCACTAACATTTAAGGGCCTGATGTTTGTCTTATCCACCATGGGATCCCTTGTGCCTCTCCTAGTTCACAGTTCTTTCTTGACAGTCAGGATATTATGGTATTTTTTGATGATCTGCTGAAAAGGACGATCTAGAACTCGAGACCAGTGTTGCTCAGCCTTTTTTTCATTATCAATCCCTAAGGAGCCTTTTTTTTTTTTTTCTTTTTCTTTTCTTTTCTTTCTTTTTTTTTTTTTTTTAAACTAGCTACCCCCTTCCTCCATGAATTTTTTTTCCTTTTCTTTTTTTTTTTTTTTTTTTGCAGTGCTGGGGATTGAACCCAGGGCCTTGTGCTTACAAGGCAAGCACTCTACCAACTGAGCTATATCCCCAGCCCTTCCGTGAAATTTGAATGCCACAGATGTGTACATCTGTTTATGTGGTGTATGTATAGGTGTGTTTTATACATTAAAAAAAAAAAGTAGGGTTTTTGTTTTCTTCACCTTCCCAAGAACCAACATTTGCCCCTTGAGGATGATATTGCCCCTGTTGGAATGCATGATGTAGACATAGAGATGACCTTTCTCAGCAATATAACTGCCTAGACAGCAAGTTATGACCACTCAAGGAGATCTTTGCATTAGAAGTGAAAGATGATCTCAGAGCAAATGACCTGTTTTCAGGGAGGTCACCCCAGAGCATGTATTGTAAAGAGTTGTGAAGAGGTTCTCTCTCTAAACGAAGTAGCACTTCATCACCCACCTCCCCCATAAGAGGGTCCCTTTCATGTAACAGGGTTCACTTTATGTTTGGGTGTAACCTTGCTGTTCCACCACTGGGAGCTTATTATAAAACTGACACTCCTCCTTTCTTCTTCCCTTCTTCCCCTCCCTACCTGAGGGGAAAACAAGATGAACATCCTTTCTATCCTAAGAGGGATGATCTGCCCTTCCATGTACTGCTCACCTGAACAGACACTCTGGATGTGGAAAATGAGAAAACAGCTCTTAAGGATAAAGATGAACGTTAATTAGAGGTATGATAATATCTGGAAAGCAGCTCTGTAATCCCCCTTTTAAAGCCCTCTGCTCCCCCTAGCCGTTAAGGTGGCAGCTTGTGCAACCGAATCTGTTGCCTTTCTCCTTTGCTAGCAAAGCGATTAGACTTCTTTTTTCTTTTTCTCAAAGCCTTGTCCTTGTCATCAGATTAGCACTGAGGACAAGGACTGAGGTTTCGGCATCACTTCCATAGCACTTATTGAATATTGTCTTTCTATATGTACTTATGTGATGTCTATTTGTCATTAGACTGTAGGATCACCAGGGCTGGAAGTGAGTCTGGTTTGTGTTTCAGTGCCTTGTTGAACACTTGTAGAAATTTGTACTAATTTGTCAATAAGCACGAGCTGAATGAATGAATGGCTGACCAAAAATAAAGAGCAGGAAGACCATAGAAAAAGATTGATGTATTTATTTCCTTACTCACTTCTGATTGAAGATTTCTCCAATACTCTGGAGATGTATTGGTTGCATTTATTCATTGGAATTATTAAACTGTTTCCTAAAATTGTACCCAGTTCATTTATAGCAAAGGATCCTTTCAAACTGCTAATTATGCAGTGTGGGCGTCACTTCTGGCCTCTTGAATTTGGACTGTATTTTCCTCTCCTGTCCATCAATAGCACTGATTTCTTTACTATAGAGTTTATCATGGTGAAGGGTAATTTCTTGTCCTTCAGGAGTGTAAATATTTTTTTTTCCATTGGGATGTCCAGTCCAAGTCCAGGTCCTTGGTGTCTTGAACAAAGAATTGAGGGAGACACACAGAAGTAACAGATAAAGTACAGATTTATTGAACGTGAAGGTGGAAGTAGCACTCAGAAAGGTAGAGAGGAGTGGGCCGAGCAAGAGAGAGGTCCAAAGTGAGGATGTTGAGAATTTCTAATAGTAGTTGTTTCTTGTGTTTGGAAAGAGATGTTCAGAAAGCAACTTTTTAAATCTTATTGTACATCTGGGGCCAAAAGTATTGCATTTTCTATCCTTCTTTCAGTAAGGCAGGTGTTATAGAGATGGGGCCTTCCAAGAAACCCAGGCAACATGAAGACATGCCCTTCAAACCCCTATTGTTGCAACCAAGTCAGAAAGATTTCAAACATGTTGCTCAGAGTAATAGGCATGAGTTTATTGAAGGGATAGGAAAAAGGAAAGAGGATACTCTGAAGGGGGAGAGTGGGTCCTCTCAGAGAGGAGATAGGCCTTGTGCCTATTCTGTGTTCTGGTTTTATTGGGGATCCCAGAAAATTTTCCAGAGAGTCCTGTCCAAGTCCACCTTTTGACTTTTGATTGACATCAGACTTTCAAGTACCCATTACCATGTCAACTCTAGGTTACCTTGGCCCATGCTGATGGGTTCTAATTGGATTCTTAACCATATATTTACAGATGTTGTTGATAAGAGGAATTATTCTTATCTCCCTGAGTTTCAGGATCTGGTCCTAATTTCCTCCATTGACATTATCTTGGACATTTCTCCTGCAGATAACAGGTAGTTTGCTAAGGAATGTAACATATCCTGTCCATTTAGGATAGGCAGGTTTGTAGGTAAATTGCTTCTTGGAAAAGAAAGCATGTGGGGGTCAACACACTGGGCCCATTTTATAGAGTTATTCTCTTAACTACATGTTCCCATCATCCTAATCTATCTGACCCCTAACACAGGGACCATGTATAGTGGTCACATTACAATCCCAGCACCTAGTAGAGTGCCTGACACTTCATATAGGATTGCCAAATAAAATACAGGGTACCTATTAAATTTGAATTTCAGATTAAAAATAATAATTTTACTATAATTATATCCCATACAATATTAATTGTCATTGTTCATCTGAAACTCAAATGTAACTGGAAGTCCCATATTTTTTATTTGTTAAATCTGGTAACCATAACTGAATAGAATCACTTCATTTTATGAATAAATGTAATGAATGATATGTGCTGAAGGGATACTGGTTTCTTTCATGTGTACATGGAAGTTCCAACTCTGCTCCAATCCTCCTCCTTACTTCACTCCACCCTGACAGAAGCAAAATGCTTTATCTGACTTTTAAATCTGAGGGAAACACATGGGGCATGGTCAAATCAGCTCCATCTTCCCTTGGCTACAAGTCTGCTGATAGAAGGGTCTGTGAGCAGGACCTTCCCCCTACATGGGTCTTCCCCTGCACTGGGGGAAAGTGTAGAGAGGAGAGAAAATTCTCAGAGATATAAATAATTGGGTATGGATTTGGAAGTGAGAGAAATAAAACCAAAGGAACAAATAAATGGGAGCAATAATTTATAAGAAAATGTCATTGGTGGGACCAGGCATTTTCTAGATTGAAGAGACAGATACTGGTCCAACTTTTTTTGAACTTAACTATTAAGCCTATGCAAGAGACTTGCAGCTGTAGGGCCCATGGACTTGTGACCTTAAAGGGTGGTATCAATTTATGGTGAATTTATTCATAAAATAGGCCAGTGACTATTCTTATGATGAACAGAACACACCTGATTAAGATCACCTGCTTTGGCAGCTTGGAATACCTCCAACTGTGCAAACTCCCAATCCTTGCTCTCATTCCCTTCTATAAAAGTTCCTTGAAGACAGGGCTAAGGATGTGGGTTTCTTTGTCTTTCTGGTGTAGCTACGCTGATTAAAGTTCCTTTCATGCTTTTCACCATTGCCTTTTCTGTTTTTTGTTGTTGTTGTTGTTGTTGTTGTTTTTTGCCAAGTGGCTGGATCTGTTTTGTTGGATCACAAGAGTCAATGTTACAGAGCAAAGATCCCCTGCAGAGCCAAGGCAGTCAGTGAATACTGGTATTCTGTTACTGGTTCTTGCAATCATCAGAGAAAGATGGTAGATATGTTGCTCAGAGTAGCAGGCATAAGTTCATTAAAAAGGCTAGAAAAAGGGGCGAAAGTGGACACTCTCAAGGGAAAGAGTGGGAGGGTGTTGGGAGAAATCCTAGTTCTTGACTCGCAGCAATTAGTGTCTCAAGTGTGTAAACTTGCAGGGAGGAGCATTCCACTTCTCCCACCTAGGAAAGTAAACAACTGCCCCAAGTTGACCTAGTGTTACCAAGGGAATCTGTATAGGAGCCTGGTGGTCTGATCCCCTGTGGCACATTGTGATCGGGCAAGAAACTTATAAAATGTATATCTGTTCCTGCAATAAACGAGCTTGCAGGCTGCTCGCCAAAAGCCTGCTTCCACCCAACTCCCGGAGTCTGGGGGTCTTGACTCCGTGGCCCTTAAATGCACCTGAGCTAGCCTGACACCTTATAGGAGGGGGCAAAAGGACCTTCAGTGTAGGTAATGAATGATTGGATCAGATAAGAAAGATGGGGGCTGGTTTCAAAGGAAAGGAAATAAAATGCTAATACCTCCAGAGCCCTTCCCCCTCCTCAACCTGCTGCCAATGTTACCTGCCTCCTGGGGATTATTCCTCTTTGCAGGGAGTTGTAGGTGTTGTTAATGAATGCCCCCTAGGTCTCTCCCTTCCTGCCTGGACCCCTGGGCGACTTCTAGCTCTTGGATCACTCCTCCATTTGGCTCACCTTTTGGTCACTAGTCATGTAGGCAAGATAAGGGGAGAAGAGGGACATAAGAACAAAGGAAATCTAAAATCTATAAAAGGGGTAGTACACCCCCACTTCCTCAGGCACCAACTTCCAACTTGGACCCTGTAAGGAATCCGGCCTCCCAACCACCTGTCAATCTGCGTTCTTCCCGCCTCTCATGTTACAGGAATTTCCGGCTTACGTTGCCGTAATCTTCCTGCCTCCCACATTACGTTCTAATATGTCATCGGTCCATCAGTCAGTCTGTAATAATTCTCCTCCGCGATTGGTTCCTCCCAGCCTGCGAAATTCCAATATCTGAGAAGAAACCATGCGCCATGTTCTCCTTTTCTTCTTTTCCTCTTTCCTTTTCCCTGAGCGGACGTGAATCGTCCGCATAAAATAAAAGTTCCTCGTGTGAGACCTGTGTCTGCGGAGCGTTTTTCTGGGAGCTATCCGAACCATAACTGCCCCTAACAGACCCTATCTTCTGTCTCTGTGGAGGTCTCTCTCTCTCTCTCTCTCTCTCTCTCTCTCTCTCTCTCTCTCTGTGTTCTATCCTTTAAATAAAAGTTTTTGCTCTTGCCTTGGCATTTCTTGGGTGTTCAAGCTTCACACCATGGGGAACTGGACTCAGCCCTGATTCTCATCACTGGTATCACTCTCAAAGAGAAGAACAGTGTGCCCCTCCCGCCCTCTAGTTTCATTGAGGATCCCAGGGAAGTTTCCAGAGAATCCCACCCAGGTCCACCTCTTGACTTTTGACTGACAGCAGGATTGCATTAGACTTCCAAGTCCTCCCATACATGGTAAAGACCCAAGGCAACTCTGGGTCACTTGGTCCATGCTGTGGTTTTAATTGGAACTTGTTCTTACAGATCTTATGGTTACAGAACTTTGCTCCTAATTATCCTATTTCCCTGAGTTTTGGAATCTGGTCTGTGTAAATGTCACAGAATTCCCCCACTTTAGTGTAACTGGTTTTCCCCTTATTGGCACAGAGGAGCCTTTTGGGCCTGTGTTTCTCCTGCAGATAACAGTTGTTTGCTGCAGAATGCAGCATATCCTATTGACCTAAGTCAGGCAGGGCTGGGGATAAATTGCTTTTTAAAAGAAAGCATGTGGAGGTCAGCACAGCTTATAGAATTGTTCTCTTAACCTCATGTTCCCACCACTCACATCTGTTACCTGTCATTAAGACCTAGTAATCTGGTAATAATAGGGGTCTCTAGAAGGCTGGGAAAGCCTTAGTAAGCAGGGACAGGTAAGGTAAGGTTTACCTCTGGGCACTTGGCACATGAATGGCTTCAACCGTTGCCTTGCAATAACAGAAATTTGGGGGCTGTGTGGTGGCTCAACAAAAGCCCACGGTAGCCTGCGTCACTTTTCCTAGGCAGTGGAAGCTGGGGCAGATAGTTTTTTTTAGCAAAAGTAGAAATCTCTACAGCTTTTATAGGCACTAGTGTTACTAAGTGGCACTATTACCACCCAAGGGAAGAGGCTCGACTACACTGCTGATATTTAGATTCAAATTGGTAGGAAAATAGGTTTTTTTTTAAAAAAATTATTTATTTTCAATTTTTTTACAGCCTGCATTGTGGTTCATTGTACACAAATGGGGTACATCATTTTGTTTCTATGGTTGTACACTATGTAGATTCATACCATTCGTGTAATCATACATGTACATAGGGCAATGATGTCTGTCCCATTCCACCACTTTTCATACCCCCCTCCCTCTCATTTCCTTCTAAATGATCTAAAGTTCCTCCATTCTTATCATTATCCCATTCCCATTATATATCATCATCCACTTATCAGGGAAAACATTCATCCTTTGGTTTTTGGGGATTGGCTTATTTCACTTAGCATAATATTTCCCAATTCCATCCATTTATTTGCAAATGCCATAATATTATTCTTCTTTATGGTTGAATAATATTCTATTGTGCATATATACCACAGTTTCTTTATCCATTCATCTGTTGAAGGGCATCTAGTTTGGTTCCACAATCTAGTTATTGTGAATTGAGCTGCTATAAACATTGATGTGGCTTCGTCACTGTAGTATGCTGATTTTAAGTCCTTGGAGTACAAACTGAGGAGTGGGATAGCTGGGTCAAAAGGTGGGCCCATTCCAAGTGTTCTGAGGATTCTCCACACTGTTTTCCAGAGTGGTTGCACCAATGGGATGGACTCAAACTGAAAAACTTTATCTCAGCAAAGGATACTGTTAGGTCAGAATTGAGCGGCTATAGAAAGGAGAGCAGAGCAACTGAGACAAAGGGCAGCGTGCCAAATGGTGACTAATCAAGCGGACAGGAAAACTCCACTCACCCTTAACTCCACTGGGTCACTCAGCAGGACCCCTGCCCATTCTGGCCTATAAAAACCCTGGGCAGCCAGGACCTCGTGCGATTTTCTCCTGTTCCCTACCTGACCTGTACCCCAGGGGGCTGGGAATTTCGCCCCAGTCAAATTCCAATAAAGCTTGCTTCGGCCACTTTCTGTCCAATTTTATTTGGCTGTTAACCATGCCCCTGAGCTTACAGATACAATTAATAACGTGAAGAGAGAGCCTACAGAGTGGGAGAAAATCTTTTCCACATGCACTTCAGATAGAGAACTTATCCTCAAAATTTATAAAGATTTACAAAACTTTACACCAAAAATACAAAGAACCCAATCAATAAATGGGCCAAGGAACTGGACAGACACTTTACAGAAGAAGACATAAAGGCGATTAATAAATATATGAAAAAGTGTTCAACATCTCTAGTAATTAGAGAAATGCAAATTGAAACAACTCTAAGATTTCATCTTACTCCAGTTAGAATGGCTATTATCAAGAACACAAACAATAATAGATGTTGGTGTGGATGTGGGGAAAACGGCACACTTTTACATTACCGGTGGCATTGCAAATTGGAAAGTAGGTTTTATTCAAAGCCATTCAAAGGGAAAATAGAAGAAACTTTTGTTTCAAATTTTTATCTTGAGAGGCTCTGAGTGAGAAAACCTTCTAAAAAGAAACGACAGTAAAAACAGTACAAAAGACAGGGAATACACATATGCAGATTTAGTTAGACTGGACTAGCCTGGCCTGCAGACACCTGCCCTGGGCTTCCCTGGCATTCCCCAGGCCAGGGTGGGGACAGCCCTGCTGCCTTTACTCTGAGCAAGAGGAAGTTGCTCTCAATTTTAGAGGGGCCCTATTTCAGTCTGTTTCTCTAATGACTATGATCATATTTTTAGCTGTAAGATTCTTTGTTTGATACAAAACACCAACAAAGATATCTTTAAAAATTACTAGGGCTGTTACCGAAAGCTTGGTCCTTGTCCCTGATGCCAATCCAATAACAGGGATATGGTTTTGAGAAAAAGGAAAGAAAAGCGGTGATTCTGCCTCTAAGGGTTGCAGGGGGTTTTAAGGAGGTGATTTAAAGGCTACATTCCATGTGTTCTCTGTCTGGAGTTGTAATTCACTCATTAATTTGGTAGATAGTCATTTCTGAGATCTTTTAGTGACATTCCCAAAATCTAAATGACTTCATTCTTGTGGTGAGTGTGTGCTCAAGAACTCTGCCTAGGATGGGGAAGAAAGGTAAACTTGTTTCCCCTGAGATTAGGGAGAAGAGATTAGGGAGAGAGGAAGAGAAAAGAACTTGTCTGTTTTAAGTCACAGTGGCAGAGCCTTGGAAGAATCCCTATATTGGTCACCCCAAATCCACCCTGAAAGCACCCAGAAACCACTCCAGACATGGGAACTCACGCAAGAGATTTTATTAAGCGGACAGGCAGAGTGTCTGCCCACAGGGTGAGAGAGAGAGAGAGAGAAAGTGAGAGACAGCGCGTGCAAGAGCAAGAGCAAGGGAGAGAGAGAGAGAGAGAGAGAGTGAAAGCGAGGAGGAGAGAGAGAGAAAATGGCGGGGGAGCTATTAAGTAGTGGAATTTCACTGGCTAGGAGGTTCGTGGGCTAACAATCTGGGTTGTAAAGTGGTGTGTGGGAGGAAGAATAATGGCAGCAGCAAAATAGCAGATCTGATGCCAATACACCCTGCATTCAGTCCCAAGGAGCAAACTAGAGGAAGCACTCTTGAATTCCTGAAGTGTTCTCTAGGTTCAAGGGTAGAAAATATTTAAAGAATTACTGAGAGACTTTAAGACTGTATAGTTACTTTAGATGGGCATGCAGGTCCAGCTCATATACTGTACAGGAATGTGGCTGATAAATCCAATTCAAAAGGGAATTGCCTGTATCAGCACTGGGAAGGATTGGGCCTCACTGGACCCTTTATGGAACAATCTTCAGAAACTTACACTGCATTTTCATTTCAGAAATGGGCTAAGATATATTTTCCAGCTGAAACAAAAGTGGGGCAAGGTGAAAATATTCCCCAGGAAGCTGGCTAATGAGAACAATGCAATCCCAGACCAACCGTAGCCCCTCCTCTTACTCAAGGGTACAGATGCTTTATTATTTAAGAGATCGCTTACTGAGCTCATACTTCAAGGTGTCAGATGCACTTCACTGGAAGAGGAAGTGAGAATAAACAGACTTTGATTCAATGGAGAGGAAAGGCACAAATAAGGGGTTACTGCCCAACTCCAAAGCAGTAAACACTTACTGTGAATATTAAGCTTGAACTGGGAGATGTCTCGTAGTCGTATTTAAGTTCAAGGGTTCTAAGCCAACAGGCATCAACTGACTGGCATTTTGTTGAAGTTAAACAAAGAATTCAGTGACTTTTTTTCATAGGTGAATGGATCTCTGTTACAGTCTGCAGAAATAGTAATTGCTAAATGTTGAGGGCCGTCTTGGTCAAGATGGCGCCTGGCAATGAGCCAAAAGGCACTGGGTACCAAAATAAGGAAGTATCCATAAAGGTTGCTTGCCTACTAGTTCCTTGGAGACTTATGACGTGTTGACGCCAGGCTCTAGGATTGGCTATCTAATATGCCGCGCATGGACAGCTCGTGATTCATATAGTGCTATGCTGACATTCCTCTGCATGCTCTCCTGTGTGAGAGAAAGCTTTGCTATAATTGGTTGATAAGCTAGGAGCCTGGGGGAGGAGAGAGGAAGAGGGAAGAAGAAGGGAGATAGTGGCAGAACAAAGGAGGCAGAAAAACAGGGAGGACACAATAAATCTGGTCAACTAAAGATTGGTGGTGTCTCCTTTCTCCGCGCCGGTTCCGCTGGACGGAACAGCTAAAATGACCTTAGCTCCATCAGGCATGGAGCCCTTCTTAGCTGAAATTAACCAGAATAAGAAACCAGGAGTCAGGTCGAGTACGGTGGTGAAATAGCAAAACCAGACCCAGTCGTAAAATGAAATTACAAGAATGTTATCTTGAGAAACAAATGCCTGGGAAAGGACCAATTCTCCTCCCCTCTGAGAGACTTTCTTCAGGAAACTTAATTAACCATGGGTCCCTACCTTTTGGATTGTAAGTAACTGTCTCTAAGAGGCTGGCTACTCCCTTTTGAAATGTAAACATCCTGTGGGACACTTGCAAGGCCTTTCAAGATATTTAACAGATGACGGTGAAGAAGAGTCATTTCTTATCTGTTTCTGTACTGCCCCCCCCCACCACAAAGACTTAAAAATCAGGAATTTTTTAATGAGAGAAAAATGTGAGAAACAGTGAGTCAGGGTTCAGAATTTGCAGTTTGTTCTCCTCTGGGCTCCCACCCCACCATCCCTGGTGTAAAATAAAATTTGGAGTTCTCCTTTTCTCCAAGTGCTGCTTGTGCTTCTCCATCAGTCTGTTTCCACACCTGTGATCTCGGATACTGGGAAGGCTGAAGCTGGAGGATCTCAAGTTTGAGGCCAACCTCAGCAACTTAGTTAAATCCTATCACAAAATAAAAAAATAAAAAGGACTGAGGATGGAGCTCAGTGGTAAACTGCCCCTGAGTTCAATCCCTAATACAATAAAAAATTTTTTTAAAGGAAAAGAAAAGAAATCAGGGGCCTGTAGGTAATATGAGTTCTTTTGACTTTTATCTCTTAAAAACAAATTTAAGTTTTAATGGTCTTGGAATTTTTCAAATGTCATAAAATTAACATTTATTTTTCTCTGAATTTTCTCAGAAAATTGTGCATCACTGTTCACCAGTAGTCCCATGAGGATGTCCAAAGGAGCAGAGCTGGTCTTGAACATGAATGTGAGTTGTGATTTCTGGGATTGTTTATGGCATCCTAGCCTAGGAACTCTGCCGATCTCAGCTGCCTGGATTCAGCCACCCACCTGCAAAGAAAGAGGCATAAGATGGAAAAAGGAAAAGTGTGTAGTGGGTAACATACCCAGGCCTGGATATAAAGTGAACTGAGGACGTTGCCGGGAGAGTGAGAGTTCCCCTCCCCCTGTTCCCACCAGCTGGGCTTCAGGAGAACTAATTAGCACCTGAAACCTAACCACGCCCTTGTGAAAGCTCCCAGCTCAAGGCTAGAGATACACAAGACCTTGCAAGCCAGCTTCCTTTATCACAGTCTGCTTTTGTAACCAGTTCTCACTCTAAGACCCTTGTACACACTCATTTGTTTTTTGAAACCTTGTGTCCAATTATGTACTGTTTTAGACTAGAAAATTTATGACAGTAGGTTCCTCCTACTTTTCTGCTGTAATGATCCCAGCCTGCAGGCCTGTTTGTATGACAGCTCTTTCAGCTCCACAGAAAGCAATGCTTGCTAGCAGCAGACCACCAGTGATTCCTTTCCAGGTTCCTGTCTCGCAGACTAGTGGAATGGAATCCACAGAAAACGGAGAGTGAGTGTGAAAGAGTAAGATTTACGCAAGCAAGAAGAAAAGAAACAAAATTCCCATCAAGACCGGGCGGGGTCCAGATAGAGGGTTGCTGAGGAGCAGCTGGACCTCGGGGCATTTGCTATTGGTAGAAATCAGGATCAGTTCCGTGTTCCACCGAGTGGAAGAATGAACACCGGGAAGCCGAAGGCCGAGATAAGCAAGCAGAAATTCATGACAGAGGAGGTTAAGGTTCAGAAGTGTAAGAAAGCTCCCAAGGGAGAGTGTGGGAGGGGTAAGCGTGCCACCAGGGTCTCTTGACATCCTTTCTTTTAAATGTACATGAGGGGAAGTTGACTGATCCCCTGGTAACCTGTCCTTGAGATTTTAATTGTCGTGTGGGGTGCTCAGGCTGAACTGCGTCCTTATGTTTTTGTAAGAATGGAGTCTTTGAGGAGCACAGCAAGCCGTGGAGCATTCCTCAAATGGTGGTCCCTCCTTAGGACCCTCAGCATTTTCCTACTTGGACACTGTTTTCCCTACCTTATTTTTTATCTACCTGGCTTGGGGTGTTGCCTAAGTTTTATGATAATTAGGTATCTGGAAGGTGACTTGTTCATTGATCCTTCTGTCTGATTGTTGTACTTTTCCAGATGTTGAGTTTGGAATTCTCCATAGCTTCTACTCAGGACTGCCCTACCTTGCCTTTTTCCACTCCTCTGGTTCAAAAGGTTTGGTGGCTGGTATCGCGTCCCCTCTGGCCGCAGAGAGAGACACGACAAATGTCTGAAGCTTTGGAAGTTTATTGTGCACAGTTCCTCTCCTACGCTTCTCTTACCCCTAGCTTCTGCGCACTCCCAGCTTCCCTTCTCCCAGCTTCTTCCAGCTCCCGCGTACTCCCTGCTTCCAGCTCGGCTTCAACCTCAGCCTTCGCCGCTTCTTCCGCTTCTCCCTCTTCTTCAGCCCCCGCCGCCTCTGCCTCTTCCTCAGCTTCTCCTCTCCCTACTCTCCCACCCACCAGGCTTATATACACTTCAACCAATCAGGAGAGAGTACACGAGATAAACGCGGACAGCTGTAGGCATAGGATGGGTACACGAGGGGGGCATGCTCTAGTCACATCGTTAACTAGCCAATCATTGGAATTCGCTGGTTGTTTACTGTATAGCTGGCCGCTTTTGGCTCAGCGTCAGGCGCCATCTTGACCATGCCCAAGGCTGGGGGTCCCGGAAACCCCCACAGGCTGGAATGTTTGGAAGGTTTCCACAGAGCATTCCTTTAGGGCCCATCTCCTAACTGCCTGCCTAGGTCTTACTATCTGACTATCCTACCTATTCAGTGATAATCTCGCCCTCATTTTATTTTGTATTCTTCTTATTACTGAGGCTGACCACATTTTTTCTTTGCGGTTCTTCTTTGGTGGAGTGGGTGGTCATCTGTCTGTTGAGCTGTCTGTCTTTTCTTTATGGGTCTGTAGCTCTTTGTGACTTGCAGTTCTTTGTTGGGTTAATGTAAATATCTTCTCCCACTCTGCAGCAGCCTTCCACTTTCTTGTGCCTTTGAATAAACAGAAGTTCTGAATTTTAGTACAGTCAAGCTGGTCAATCTTTTCCTTTATTTTTGCAGTCTTGTTTAAGAAATTTTCTCTAAATTACAATGATCTTGTATTAAATTGTCATCTAAAAATCTGTTGAGCATTTCATATTAATTTTTTAGTTCTCTTGGAATAAGTTTTATTGTCGAGTATGAGGAGATTAAAATTGTTTTTTTTCTCCATTTGCATATCTAATTGTCTCAGAATCAATTATAGAAAGCTCATTTGTTCCTCACTATTGTGCTATTTATGACAGATACATGTAAGCAACTCTGCATAGTTACCTTAGTTTCTGGATTCTCTATATGGTGGCATCAGTTGATTAGTCTGTCCTTGTGTCTTTGTGCTTATATCATGCTTTGCTTTGTTTTGCTTAGCTTTGCATCAGTGCTGTTGCAGAGGAGATCTGCCCACAGAGCCTGAGCCAGTCAGCAGTGGAGGTCCCTGTTAGGGGTCGCTGGCTCAGTTGTGGCTCACCGGTAGCTCCCAGAAAAAAGCTCTGCAGACACGAGAACTCATGCAAAAGACTTTATTTTATGGGGACGGATAAGGTCCACTCGGGGTGGAAAAAGTAAAAAGAAGAACATGGCGTATGGCTTCTCCCAGATATTGGAATTTTGCGGGCTGGGAGGAACCAATCAAGGAGGAGAATTCTTGCAGACTGACTGATGGACCAGTAACATGTTAGAACGTAAGGTGAGAGGCAGCAAGATGGCGGCAGCGTAAGCTGGAAATTCCTCTAACGGAAGAGGTGGGCGGAGCAGATTGACAGGTGGTAGGGAAGCCAGAAATTCCTGTAACGGAAGACACGGGCAGAGCGCAGATTGACAAGTGGTTGGGAGGCGGGAAATTCCTGTAACAGGAGAGAAAGGTGGCTTTATACCTTACAGTCCCTGCCCCAGATTGTTATGTTCTTGCTTGAGAGGATTCTAGGCCAGGCTGAAGACTTAGTAAAGAATAGAAAATAGAATAGACTTAGAAAGGATAGGAAATGAAGAAAAGGGGACATCCTCAAAGAAGAGAGTGGGTCCTCTCAGAGAAGGATGGTGTCTACCTTCTGCCCTCCAGTTTTATTGGGGGGTCCCAGAGAAGTTTCCAGAGAGTCCCCTAACCCCCCACCAGTTCAACCTCTTGACTTTTACTGACAGTAGAACTGAATCAGATTTACAAATCCCCAGTGTGCATGGTAAAGAGCCAAGGCAATTCTGCATCACTTTGGCCCATGCAAACCAGTTCTAATTGGAACTGACTCTTATCAGATTTTATGGTGTAATGGTTAAAGTGTCAACTTGATTGGATTAAGAGATGCCGATGATTAAGAGCTTCTGGGTGTGTCAAGGAGGACATGTCTAGGAATGACTGGAATGTGGGATAGTGAACTGAAGGGGAGATCCTCCCTAAGCGTGGGCAGCACCCCTGTCCTGAGCAGTAAGAGAGGAATCAAGTTTGGTTCCAACAGTGGATTTTATTCATGCAGTGCACACTCAACCTAACGTTCCTAATGACAGCAAGTCAAAAACACAGTGAAGATTCACTCCCTTGTTCACCTAAGTCCAATCCCCATGGACTTACTCAATGCAACATCTCTTAGCCAAGAAGTCAGTCAGCAAGACTGAGGGGATTCTTCTCAGCCGTAGCCTCTCAGCTCCTCGGATGTCTTTGGATGACCTCGGGTGTCTGATAAGCCAGAGGCTGGGTGGCATTTGTCACCACGGGAGAGGTGGTCAGTTGTCTGGCCTCGGTGACAACAGTCAATCAGCAATCAGTGATGGAGTGGACAGCAGCCAGGGCAGTCAAGAGACAGAGTGACGTGGAGTCCTGTGGTCACGGTGCTACTGACGATTTGCTCCAAAAGTCCAGGGGTTTAAATAGTGAGTTTCAGCCCAGTCATGCTCTAGTCTTCATTGATAAAGACCAGAACATGACTATACTAGGAACCACCACTCAAATCATAGATAAAGGTTCATATCAGCATTGTTCAGGAGTGTCATCCTGCCACACAGCAAGTTTGTCACTAGGCGCCTTTATTTTAGTTTTATAAGTTCAGGCAAATGCCAAATACAGCTTATTATTACGACATAACACACAACTATAGCAATTCCTATTATTTCCTTGTCTCAATACAACTGCCCAATAGGTTGGTGGCTTGGATGGAATAAAAGTTGGAAGAACAAGGAAGCAGATGCAGATGCAAGCTCAACTCTTCTTGACTGAGTTCTTGATTGCTGCTTCCATTATCTGAGGATATCCAACTCTCGCTTCTTCACTCTAAGCAGACTCTGCCAGTGATTCTCCAGGTAGTTTCCAGAAGCCTTGGTCTCAGACTAGGGTAGTACTATTGATTTTTCTTGTTCTGGGGCTTCTGCTTCTCGGACTATGCAACTGCTGGTTCTTCCAGCTCTCCAACTGCAGACAATCATTGTGGACTATCCAGCTCCTGGTCATGTTGAAGCCAGAATTGGGGATAGGCAGTTAGTGTAGAAATAAGAAATTGGGTCAAATAGAGGAAATGGAGGCCATGAAAGCCGTCTGCATCTGGAAGTTGGAGACCGCCCCCAGGAGATTGGAATGTCAGTGTCTACTGAGTCCTTTTGATCACCAAGGTTACCTGCCTAACTACCACTTCCCAAAGCTGCAGGCAGGGAGTTGCTAATTAATGCCCCCTGGGCCCCTACCTGAATCTCCATTTGCCCGCCCCCCCCCATCTGCTTCTCACCTGTTTTGCTATGTCACCCTGCAACCCCTGGGCCTAGTCACCTAGGCAGGAAGGAGAGATAAGGGGGGAGAGAACAGAACAAAGAAGACCCTAACCTATAAAAGATGTAGGGTGTGCTCACTTCTTGGGACTCTAGAACATCAGCCATGGCCTCCTTCTCCCTCCCGGGAGAAGTTTGTATTATTACCTTTAAATAAAACTTGCTTAATATGCTTGCCTTGGCGTGCTTCTCTAATGTTCAAACTTCAACATTTGAGGAAGCAGAACTCGTCACCAGTAAACGGCAGTATCAGTGTAAGACAATCTGATAAATCCCCTTTTTATAATCATATGTCCTGTTGATTCTGTTCCTCTAGAGAACCCTGACATAATACATATGGTTAGCGAAAATTATCCTTATCTCCCTGAGTTCTGGGATCTGGTTTGTGTAAGGGTCTCAAAAGTTCACTTCTTCAGGGTAACTTGGTAGGATGGAAGTTTTCAGGCCTGCATTTTTCCTGCAGATAACAAGTTCTTGCTGAGGAATATAACATGTCCTATTGACTTAATTTGGGGAGGGTGGCCGGTGAGTTGCTTTTGTAAAGAAAGCATGTGGATCAGCACAGTAGGACCAGTCCCTTTAACCTCATATTCCCACCACTTGCACGTGTCTCTTACCTATCAGTGCTGGGGATCGAACCCAGTGCCTGCAAGGCAAGATCTCTACCTCTTGAACTACATCCCCAGCCCGTACTTTCCCACTTATTACAACTTCAAAAACCTATTAATATGATAAAGTGTCCCCACTTTTTTCTCTTTTGTTAGAAATATCTTGCTATTCATTGCCTTTTGCATTTATATCTGCATAGTAATTTTCTTTGCTTTGAGCTTTTTTAAATTAAAATTTAATTTATTTAAGAAACTGATTCATAAAACATAATATTCTACATATTAACTGGGTATCATGTGATTTTAAAATCATTTTGTTAAATTCCATAAAATTTTTTTAAAAACATGTTAAGATTTAGACTGGGATTTCATCAAATCCATAGCTCAATGTGGGGAAAATTGAGATGATTATATTATTGAAAATTCCAACCACTAAATAAATGTTTCTCCATTTCTTAGATCTTATTTAATTTCTTCTAATGCTTTTATAATTCCTTTGTAGATGTCGTGAATGTCTTGTTATCTTTGTTTTTAGGTACCTTTAAAAATATTCATTTAGTTTCAATTGACAGATAATACTATTACTATTTATGGGATAAAGTATGATATATTTGTGCATCTGCACTTGTGTAATATCACCTCAGGTTATTTGTGTTACTCATCATCTCAAAGATGTATGTCAAACATTCAAAATCCTCTCTTATACCTTTTTATTTATATACCACAATATTGTTAGCTATAATCATCCCTTGGTGTAATAATACACTAGAATTTATTCTTAGGAAACTTTTTGTACTCTTGCATATGATATTTTTTGTTCTTTATTTTTGCTGATGTGATAAAGATGTTGATTTTCAATTTATTTTTTACCTGGTAATCCTAAACTTTTGTGTTAATTTCAATAACTTATTTACATATTCTTTTGGATTTGCCATATGTATGCAATCACATCATTTATAAGTAATACTGATTTTTTTCTTCCTGTTTAATCCCTATTTTTTAAAATTTCTTCTTCCTTTTTGCAATAAAAACAATCCTAGGCAATATTCTTAAGAGTGCTGATGGCACTTTTTCAACATTTTGCAACTACGATGCTTTTTGCAGGATTTTGTTTTTTTTTTTTTCCCATAAATAATTTTCTCCCTTTTTTTTTCAGAGAAAGGAAGTTCCCTTGTATTTATTAGTGAGACTAGCCTATAATTTTCCCCATGGCATTCTGATTGGGTTTTGATATAAAAATGATCCTTTCTTCATAAAATGACTTGTGAAATGTTCCACCTTTTCCAAATATTCCCAAGTGTTTGTGTAAACTTGGCACTATTTATTTCAAGTTATTTGATAAGACATCATTAAAACTGTCTGGGACAGCAGTGTTCTTTATGGAAGGTTTTTAATTGTTGTCTCAATTTCTTTAATAATTATAACACTATTTAGGGATTGTATTTCTTCAGTCCATTTCATTTTTTTTCAAAATTCAGAATTTTAAAAATTTCTTCACAGAAAAAAAAATTTAATTTTTCTACAATTTCTCCATTCATCTAATTTTTACTTTTTCTTCATAAAATTATTTATTAACCTCTTATTTTATCTCTAATAACTTCAGAATATGTAATATCAGGCTGCTTTTTATTCCAGATATTGGCTATTTATACCCTTCCTCCCTTTCTCCTCCCTTTCTTTCTCCTTCTCTCCCTCCTTCCCTCTCTTTCTTTCTTCCTCAGTCTAACCAAAGATTTCACTTGTCCATTGTCATTTCTTTTGATTGTTACTCATGGTGTTTTCTTTCTTGTGTGTCTGTCTTTGTTTGCTGGTTATTGCCTTTTACCTTTTCCCAAGCATATCTGATTCCCTTTTGCCAGGATTCTGGAGACATTAGTAGTCTGAGACCACCTTAATCTAAGTTCAAATACTATCATTTTCTAGGTCCCCAGAAGTCTTGAAGCCAGACATCAACGCGTGTGAGCGTTACTTTAAATTCCCTCTTATATCTGCAGTATAGTCCTTTGAAGTCTCTAACCAAAGAAAGGAACTGGTTTATCAGGCCTCCAAACTTTATAGACCTGGATTAAGTGGACTCAATCTAATTACATAAACTCTCTAAAACTGGGTTTCCCAATTTGTAGCAAAAGTTAGAGAAACTAGAAAATCATGGACTTAGTGTACCATTGCTGTTTTGAAGACTAAAGAAATCACGTAGGAAGGAATGTAGGTGGTCTTAAAGAGCTGAGAGGAGCCCTTGTCTGATGATGAGCAACAAAATGGGCCCCTTAGTCCTGTCACTGCAAGGAGCTGAATTCTGTCATATCCTAAGTAAGCTGCAAGTATACCTAACTGAAAATATGCCAGAGCCTCCAATAAAAGCCCATGCAGTCAGTACCTTGATTTTGACCTTGTTCATTACATGATACCATAATGTGACTCCTTTCTCATATTAAAGTCTTTTCTTTCTTTTGAAGGAGTTGCCAATAGGACAATTGCTATGATTTAAACCCCAACCCAAGGATCTAGGTGCTGGAGGTTTGATCCCTAGTGGCCATGGTAAGGAGATGGGATCTTTAAGAGGTTGGAGATCTCTTAGGTCAACTGAAGGAGTGCCTTTGTAAGGAACTATGGGACTCAGGTGTCTCTCTAGCTTCCATTTTGAGAATGTGATCACTTGTTTTCACCATTGCCATCTGCCATGAAATGAAGCCATCTACTATTGGATTCTCACCGGAAGCCAAAACCATGGAGCTGTCTGACCTTGGACTTAGATCCCCTAAAACTGTGAATTAAATTAACCTCTTTTCTTTATAAAGTTATCCTGCCTCCAATATTTCATTGTTGTAATACAAAATGAGCTAATCCAATAATCTCCTGGGTTTGAGGAAGTAGAGAGTAGGGAAGTTTCCTGCTAGTTAACTGGTAGCAAATCAATTACAAATAATGGAGGAGAAGCACCTTGTCCTCCCTGGAACAGATTGTTGTTCTGGTTATGGACTTGTCATCTGTGCCAACTATGCCATGGATGGACTGTAAGAGTAAGAACACAGAAAATTTCTTCTCACCAAGCAGCTTATTTCACAATGACAGAAATAAGGGCATGGACTAGTCTCTACCAAATTTCAGGTTGTATGACTTATTCATCACCTAGGAGCAATGTCATAGCATTTGGGAGACTTACAGCTCCTCCTGGGAGACAGCATCGTGGAAGGCTGGCTGTTGTCCCACTTCAGACTTGGAAGCAAATCCCTTATAGCCAGACATAGAGGTCTGAGACCTAAGTGGAAGTGAGGTATAACATGATATCTCTCACTAATATGCTTCATGACCCTCTTTAACACATTTTCTTATCATTCTTATGTGTCTACGCTCTGCTGAGAGGTCTTAGAAGAGAGGATGCTTCCACTCAGTGTTGAACAATGACTCCAATGATCTGGAAACTGTAGCTTGGCAGTGTGGGGCTCTTCATACCAATGGACCAACAGGCTAAAGAGCAAACAAAGAAGCAAACAGTCCCACTGTTGGCAGGAATTAGTTATTAGTATGTTCAAGATAGATATATGGCTGCTAGGACATGAAAGAAATGGAGAAGAGTGTGTGTGGAGGTGAGAGTATTTTCAGGGCACCTCTCCTCATATTCAGTAGTAATACCTTCATTTTTTAACACACGATTACTCTTTGTATCTTTTGTTAGCAGGTTACCCTTTATTAGTCTGTATTTTGTGTCTCTTCATTTTCTCGTTTCCTTTTCTTTTTAATAAGTCTTGCTAGATGTTGTTTATCTCCATCTTTTTATAGGAGGAGTTACTGGATTGAATGATTCCCGTTTTTTTCATCCTTTTATTATTTTTGCATTTTCTTTGCTTCCATTGTGGGGGAATATTATTGCTGTTTCTTGTAGCTTCCTAAATTGAATAGTAGGACTCTTGACTTTAATCTTTTTTTATTAATTCAATAAATAAATGTTAATTAATGCAATAAAACTCTCTCTAAGTATTGCTCTGGCTGTGTTCTGTATTTTTCACATTATACTTGCATTACCGTCCTAATGATTTTATAGTATTCTTTATGATTTCCTCTTCAACTACAGTGCTATTTTGAGTAAGATCTTTTTTCTTCTCCAGTCATGATGCCATTTTCACTATTTGCTTAAATCTATTCTGAATTTTGTTGCATCAAGGTTTGAAAACATAATGTTGGCCTTCCATTAAATTTGTGATTTATTCATTTGAATGTTCCATGTGTACTTCCAAAGACTGTAAATTTTCAGATTCATGTAAACAGATTATTAAAAGTTTTGACTAGACATCCTGATTCAATAGCTGTAAAATTCCATAATTAGTTGCCAAGTAGTCATAAGTGACTTTTAAAGTAAATTCTGAGAATCTGTTCCATGACTCTTGAACTCCTTATGTGGTTGAGGAATGCAAAGGATGGGAGAGACAGAGGAGGCTGAGGAATATGCTTCTTTGGGCCAATTGTGCTGCACCACCTCCTCATTTTCCACCATAGGAGGACAGGTTGGGAGTGATAGCATCTTTGCCTTGGGTCTGGAAATTTTTTTTAAGGTGTCTCAGAGAACTTCGACATGTGTTTTCTGTATTTGGAGAAGGACAGTCTCCTCTGATCAGACTCTTTCCTGGGAAACTCAGAAGGAAAGGAAGAAAAGACTAAGGGCTGGTGGGCGTGGGAGAGATCTTTCTCAGAGTTTACTGTATCAGAAAGGTGAACGTTTCAGAAAAGGACCTCCCAGAACAGCGGAAAAGACCAGGTTGGAGCAAGTGTTTAGGATTTTGTCTAATAGGATCACTTAGAGGTGCAGAGAGATCCTATAAGTAAGAAACTGGAGGCAAATACCCAGGGCTGAAAAAAAGAGTCACAAATTACCACCTAGTGGGGCTGAGGATATAGCTCAGTTGGTAAAGTGCTTGCCTATCAAGAACAAGGCCCTGGGTTCAATCATCAGCATAAAAAAAAAAAAAAAAAAAAACTAAACAAACAAACAAACAACAAAAAAAAACCATCTAGGCAAAAAGGTCAAGAACATTTCAAGAGGAAATACACAAGAGACAATTCACAAAGAGCCAGCTACAACTCCTGAAAGGAAAGACCACAGCATTAATACCCATGAGTTCAAATGAGCTGAAATCCGCTCCTTTGCAGGCTTGCCTTCTCATGTGCTAGTCCTTTTGGGGCGAATGGAGAAAAAGAGATGAAGTTAAACACAGTCCACACTCTTAGGTCTTCAGCATGAAACTGATGTAGACTGAGAGAGGGGATCATTTAATTTTGAGAAAAGGGGGACAATCTGAATTTTGATTAATACCTTGTACTTAACATTCTGTTTTGTAATTAGAGTATTAAATATGTAATTTACCTATTACCTAGGAGTGGGAAGAAAAACCATAAGACTCACTTGAATTTCCTTTTAAGAGAAGGAGAATTTTATCAACACAAAATTCACTTAAATGGTAAAAGACCACAATAGTTTTATTTTCAATGAGTAATCCAAATAGCATTGTTTGAATCAAATTAAACTGAATTGAAATAGTATAATTCAATATAGTATTGTATTATAGTATAATTTAAAATAGTATTGTATTATAAATATATTTATAAATGCTGTTAAATTTTCAAAAAATAAGATCTAAGAGACCATACCTTTTAAGTGTAGCCCTTCTAAAAATAATTATTATTACTGTGCTATAGGGATCCTAGTTTCTGCTATTTTATTTTTTCATTGTTGCTCATATTTTATTTTTATTTCTCTTTCCTCTTGCCCACCAGTTTTCATTCCAGAAGTTGAATTTTCAATTTTTTGTGGTCTCAATATTTCATTCAAGTTTTATTTTAAATGCTACTAATTACACCATTTGAAGGGAGGGATCTAATTTCACAGAAGATGGAAGACTCTAAAATGAACCTATTCAACTGCTAAAAAATAAATTGAATGATGAGAATACAGCAGAAGTCCAATTTAGATTCTGAGTATTGTTACTGTGTTATTACAGTCATAGGGACACTTCTCAGCTTGTGGCTGGAGCTCCTGGTGGCTCTTTCATACTTTGGAGCAAGGGCAAAAGACAGCAATATCAGAGAGAATCAATGCCTTCATTTTTTGCTTCATTACACTCTCTCTCTTGACTTCAAAATGGCACCAATGAATTAGTCTCCATGCCCTGCAGACTACTTTTGGTGTAGTGATGGACTCAGTGTTTGAAGCAGAAACAGATCTTGAGGAGTTTTCTTAAAAAGTCCCTTTTGGGAGAGTTTTACACCAAGAAGCAGTGAACCTCTCCTCAATTAAGATAGAAAGCTAAGGTTCAGTTCTCCAGAAGTCACAATTTCATTCAGTTACTCAATGTGAATTTACAAAGTGACTGTATATTACCACTTGCAGCTATTTCTAGATAAAATAGCAATCTGACATCTCTGGAGGGACCATCAATTCTCCCCAGGTATACAGGTAAAACTGGGTTTGCTTTGTACTTCTGAAAGGGTAACACCTTAAAGCTGAATCATCTTTAGCCTGGAGGTTTAACATGATGTTGAGTGATACTTAAGGCCTTCTGGACGTTCAACGTTAAAAGAAACACTAACTTATGAAGGTAACTGTGTGGCAACATAGTTTAAGTGATGATGCAGTGTTCATTTATGCTTGAGATTCCAGTCACAGACCAAGCTTATAACCACCAGCATTGACATTCAGTCAGTAAACCTAACATTTTTGGTTTGATATCTGACTTTTGAGTCTGTGTGTATCCTAAATCTATCAGGCTGTGGTTGCTCACTTCAGCTAAGAAATGGACGTTGGGATCGATCATCTGATTTTGGCTGTTATTCCAAGGTGAGTGTAGCTATTTCCTGCTGTCCAGGACATCGGCAGTTGTCTCTAACTTTTCGTTCACCTCTGGTAGATGCATTCTCCAAACTCTGTCCTGTCAATCACTTTAGTATAACTAGAATTCACCAGTCTTCCAGCAAACTATAAAGTTGTTCTGGAGTGCAGGCCTCGTAGCCCAACTCATAGAGTGCCTGCCTCTCATGCTGGAGGCCTGGGTTTGAGTCCCCAGCACTCTGGGATTGTGAAAATAAAGTTGTTCTGGGTTACTTGGGACTTTACAGTCTTAAAATTCATTTGGTAATCAGACAACCAGCCCTCCTCACTCAACATCAGAGTACCCTGTACTGAAGACTGAGACGTGTCAAGATCCACATCTCCGACCAGGTTGATAAGCACCAACTAGTCCTGTGTATTGATTTTAGCATTCTCCCTGCTCCCCAGCATTAGGTAGCAAAAATGAAACACAGATGGGCTTCAGTCCATGTGCCAACTGATCATCCCTGGTAATCTCAGGGCCCATTGTGTGATCCACTTGTTTATAGATACCACATGGACCATATTTGGTCCATCTGTGTTTCATCTCCAGACCATCTGTCATTTTGATGGCCTTAGTTGAGACTTAGCTTGTGAATTCCATTCTGTACTCAGATTTAATTTTCAAATCAAGTTTTATTAGGTCAAACCCAGAGTCCTGGGTGAGGACATCCCTGGCAGATTTGTCAAGATTGTGTACGTGGGAGGCACAGTCACCTTCAGCTCAGAGAAGGTGGTGGCCAGATTAGTGTGGCTACTACAGGGGTCAAGTTTGAATTTTCTTATGTTGCTCTGAAAGTTGCACATTCTATTCTCATTTCTGGTGGAAATTGCTAACTTACTAAAATGAATAATGATGTCCATTTGTTTCTTCTAAATGATTATCTTCCCACCCTTCAATCATGTTACCAAACTCTTGAGTTTAAATAATAGAATTTTATTTATTTCATTGTGTTCTTCTGGTGTATTTTGTCACTGTTCGTTTAAGTGAAGTCCTACTGTTTGTGTTCTAAAACTCACTTTCGGTGTCTTGTGGCACATTTCTGCACATATTTTTTCTTTTCACTGGAGACTTCCTCTCTGTGTTGTGTTTTGTGTGTGTGTGTGTGTGTATGTGTATGGGTGTGTATTGTATATTAAAATTTTGAAACCTGTTACATCAGATAATATCTTTATTCACCCTTAGAGTTAAATGAGATTCTAGATAGATAAAATTGGTTTAACTTTTTTCCTTGAACACTTAGAAAACATTATTTGTCATTTGCACTGAATGTTATTGTTAATGAGTCATTCTTATTTCTGTGATCTGTAGATAATACCTGTATCCTCTTGATTATTTCAAAATTATCCCTTGGTCTTTGATATTCCTAAATTTTCCTTTAACATTTAGAATCTTTTCCTATTTAACTTAGCAAATTATTACAGCTTTTCATGTGAAATCTTTCATCTTTCTCTGATTTTGTAAAATCCTTTCTTACTTTTTCCACAAGTTTCCTCTTATCTGTGGTACTTTCATCATACAGATACCGACACTGTTTCCTAACTTTCCTTTTATAGCTTCCATCTCTTTACTCAGTTCTTGATTTTTTTTTTTTTTTTTTTTTTTTGGTCCTAGGGATTGAACCCAGGGGTGTTAACCACTGAGTCATATTCCCAGCCCTTAAAAAAAAAAAAAAAATTTTTTTTTAAATTTTGAGACAGGGTCTCTCTAAGTTGATTAGGACCTGTTAAGTTGCCCAGGTTGACTTTGAACTTGCCATCCTCCTGCCTCAGCTTCTTGGACTGCTGGAATTATAGGCACGTACTACCACATCCAGCACTTCCTGATATATTTCGGAGAGCTTTTTCCTGATCTTCAAGCTCACTATCGTTTTTTTTTTTCTTTAGTATTATTTTATGTCCTAATTGATTTACTTATTTTGATGATTATACTTCTTACGTTTATTATCTCTAATTGCTTATTCTTTAACTTGTTGCAGTCTGGTGCTTCTAGGGAATGTTGAGGAATCATCTCAGGCAGAACACCTCTAGAGTTCTAACTAGACAGTCTTTCCCCATCTGCCCACCCCAATGAATTAGTCCTTTATACATCTACTTTGGCCATTGTTTTCTTCCCAAGATGTTTTCTCCCTCTTTCAGTGACAATCACTCAGTTTTTGAGCTGTGGACAGTAGTGGGGACACAGGAATTCTCAGGATAAGAAGTTCACTTGAGTCTACTGCTATCCACATCCCATAGTGACTGATTCCCAGTGCTGCCCTATCATTACTCCCCGACCATGGGTGGCAGAATAATTGCTGGATTAGGGAATGATCCATTCAGAACGAGAGTGGGGAGAGAAATGATCTCATCCTGAAGGCACTCCCTCACCTCCAATCTGCCTCTTCTCTAAGCAGCTTCTGCTTCCCTACATTTCTGTCTCCCTGTGTAACTTATATAAATATCTTTGTATAAAGTTTTGACTGGCACCAATCAGGCTTTTGTTTATGTGGTCTTTCCAAGGTTCATTCTAAGAAAACCTGAAACCATCTTATTTACAAATAGAAGGTGGTTAATGAAAAAAATATATGGTGAAATCAAACAAGTTTTTGAGTTAGAGACAGGTCATAAACCACCAGTTTTGAGACCCTGGTATAAAAGATAAAGGATTGGAGAGCTTTAAAAAGTCAGATAGCGTCTGTCCCCCAGACCTGTCTCTAACTCAAAAACTTGTTTGGTTTCACCATATATTTTGCAGAGCAGATGTTGTAAGTAAACAGAACAGCCAGGGCCTGAGGAAGATCAGAATGAAATTCACTACAAAGATACTTTTTTCCCTAATATAAATTGAAGTGGATCACTTTTATATTTTCTTGGAAATCTAGGTCTTTTCATTTTCTCAACTCCCAAATGGAAGAGTAGATACTAAAAGTGAGACTCAGCCTCCCTGCTAGGCCTTGACCAGAGGCAGGCTCTGAAAAAGTCCCAGAGATCTCTAGATGCTGGGTCCCCATCCTCTTGCTGCCCCAGATCTTGCTCCAGGTAGTCCAACACAAATGCCAGCAGCAAGACACAGCACCTCAAGCCTCCTAGTTCAGCCATTGAGAGGGGACCATCTCAGCAATGGACCTGACAGGGTTTGCCCAAAAGTAACAAGAGGCAGGGATGGGAAACTACTCTTTGGAACATTTGACTAAGTTGAAAGCAAGAAAGGAAAGACTTCCCCCACATCTGAATTCTATTTCCTTGCATAGGCAGGTGCCACATCCTGTACAGCAGTTTACTCAGTTTCCCGAACCAGGCAATGAGGGGATTCAGGAAAGACAAACAGACACAAAAGTAGAGAAAAAGCCAGGGCTTGGTGGTTCAACCAACTTCTGAGGAAGACTGACCATGAGCAGACTCCACACATTTTATATAGGTTTAAATATCAAAAGAATTTATTGTGAGAAAGAATTTTCAATATAAACAAAATCTAAGTTGTGGCTGAAACAGCCCAATTAGGGTTTATCAGCTTGTGCCCAAAACTCTCTACCTCCAGGATGCAGGCACTGGAACCTAAGGTTATTAACTGATAAAATTCCTTGACTAACACGGAATTCCCCTTTGAACAGGGTGTCACTACAGCAACTGGGCCACCTCCACATGTGCCTTTGCAGGAAGAATTCTCCAGAAGGGCATCGTCTCATCTCTGGGCAGTTCAAAGGCCCATAATTCATTCACAGCTCCCAGTAGGCAGGTCTATCTTAGGCACACTCGTAGGCATTTTTATTATTTGTTTCCTTTCACCTACATAGTATTTTGGAGTAATTTCTGTTTTATTTGTGGCATGTGCTGATAATACATTTCTCCCCTAATTTTTGTGTTTCTTCAGTCATTTTAATTGTGACATAAAGAGAAAGAAAATTCAATACAAGGATAAAAATAATGATAATAATCTGGAAGTGGAGACCTCTCTCCTTTGTGATATTTTCTTTGCCATTCATTAAACTACTGGTATTAATACAAATACCAGTGTAAAACACTGAACACTTCAAAAAAACCCATAAACACCTTTGTTAGTTTAAATTTATGTAAAATTAAACATTCAAGAGCCTGGACAATATGGCAAGCTAACCCAGGCTGCTGTTTTCCCCAGAGTCAGTCATAAGCTTTCAGAAAAGCAAAAGAGAATAAAACTGCCTCACTCCGGGGAGGCAAGAGTACCTGAGTCCTAGTTTGGGAAGGAAAAAGAAGTCCATAAATGGATTCTATAGTTATCACTACAGAGTAGAAGGTGAGACCTTGTCTCTCTTGTTCATTCTTCTTTCCTCAACTCTTTTCACATTGATAATTTAAAAGAAGAGAGTAGAAATATTTTTCTTTTACAGTGCTTGGGATGTAGTAGCATTTCAGTAAATATTTAATGAATAAAAGAAAATATTGGGGAGAGAAATTGATGGGGATAAAAAATCATGACACAAGGTGGCTTGCCTGGAGTCCCTGAAGCTCATTCTTGCTGTGACAGGGGGTCAGCTCTGAGCATTTTTATAGGGGTTAATAAAATTCATAGTGAGGCTCTATCCATGCTGCCCATATTCCCTTCTAATTCTGCCAAGTCTTATGCCTTCTTCACAGAAGAGTAGATGACTTGGAAGTCCTAGGAGAGAACATGCATAAATAAGAGAAGGAATACGATGAAGGAAGGCAAAAAAAAAAAAAAAAAAAAAAAAAAAAAAAAGAAAGAAAAGAAAAGAAAAGAAAAGATGAAGGAAGGCGAAATGGAGGAACTGCTAAAGACTCTAGCTCAAGCTCACCTTATTCTCTGAAGATGTCCTGGTGTTTGCTATGGAGGAAAAAAAAAATGGTACTGAATTCTGAATTCTTGGGTTTCTACTTATATCTCACACCCAGACTCCGTGTCCCTGGGCATAGAACTGCTATGTTTAACTTATGGAAATCCAACCCTTCCTGTTTTGTAAATCCATCCCTTCATGTTGCATACTCTGAAGCTCCTCTAAGACTTCATCCTCCAAGTTCTCCACCAGCACTTACTAACAAAGCTCTTCCTCTCGTTGATGCAACTTTCTGTAAGTTATTATCCTCATGATTTTTTTCCTTTTGGTCTGTCTACTACAATATCCTTTCAGGGCTCACTTTTCTGTCACTCCTCTATGTTTAACCAACCATGGGTGGTGCACCTTACCACAGAGAAAGAAATTAGAGGTACAGATAAGAGATGACAGATCCAAGTCACCCAGAAGTTTGAGTTTGGCTGCAGGGGCTACTCAGTGCTGTCTGCTTCATTCACCCTTCTTTCAAAGTATATAGTAGGACTGAATCTCCTCTTTTTCCCTAACTGCAGATCAGCATCTCAAAGGCTTGAAAGATGAGCATCCAGTGGAGACTACTGTGCTTTTTCTATTCTGCTGGACAAAGAATGATAGGGTTGTCAGCTCTCTAAAAGAAGCAGCAGTGGCACTACTCTAAGCAACACTAACAGAGGACCCAGCTTCACAGTTCAGAGGAGAGAGGTTAGGTGATCACAGACCAGAAAATGGACCAAGCTACCAATAGCAGCTGGCTCCTAAGAGGCAGCTAAGAGCACAGAACAAAGGGCAAGTTTCAGGGCAACAGCTGGAAGAACAGAGCTCTGCACAGCAACAGAACTGTCATCTTGGTTCTTGCAAAGCTACCTGTCAAAGTGACAGTTCCTTAGATCAGGCTGATTCATTGAGTCATCCCAAGGCTTCAGGTCTTTAAAGAGAGGCATAGTTGGGCTGGGGTTGTGACTCAGTAGTAGAGTGCTCGCCTAGCATGCATAAGGCCCTGGGTTCCATCCTCAGCACCACATAAAAATAAAAATTGAAAAAAAAGTATTGTGTCCACCTACAATTACATATATATATATATATATATATATATATATATATATATATATAAAAGAAAGGCATAGCTCATTTCACTTTATATGTAATCCATCTCCATCCATTTATCAGCATTGGGAGGTACTTTTGTGGGACAAAATCTAACAAATTGTGTTATGTCTATCACAACAAATCCTGCCTTTGTGTATAAATTAAGATACACCAATTAAAATAATGGTGAATGATAATAATAATATTAAAAATAGGAGATAAATAGAGTAGAACAGATAGATGGGCAAGAAGGATGGGAGGGGAAGGGAAGGTAATGAGAAATGAGATTAATCAAATTACATTATATGCATGTACAAATATGGCACATTGAATCCCACAGTTATGTATGATTATAACGCACTAATTTAAAAACTAAAACTAAAAAAGGAGGCATAGAAATTATCCATTCCAATTGAGAGAATTTCTCCTGGACTTTGGATATTATAGCTTTAAAAATTCTCACTCTTGTCTGATTTCCTCTCTCTTCCTTATATCCTAGATTCTCCCTGACTATCTAGTCCTATCCAAATGAAGGCTTATTGGGTCATCTGCTTTTTTTAAGTTCAGCCTGTCCACAAAAGCCCACCTCCAGGTACCTCTTGAACCTTCTTGGATCATCCCAAGAGTAAGTGATATATTGAAGGCTGTAGTGCACGAAATGCACAACTTCCATGGGAAGATCCATATGACAGGAATCACTTTGAAGTTTCTCACCTGAGCCTCCGGGAGGCTGGCTGCTACAGATCTGGGAATAAACCACATCCATATCTCCAGGGATCACTGCAGGAAGAAGACAAGAGTTCACTGTTGTTCACAGTGAACATTATCCAAATCTTCCCAGTCTCGTGCTTTAGGATCATACCTTCCCTTCCACCCCTGACATGATTCTGAGGAATTTGTTTATTTATTGAAGTGACTGGTCCTCCTGAGGTTGGGGAGGCAAGATCACCTCATGGTCTCTTTTCCTGCTTCCCTTCCTGGGTCAGTGCTGGATGCCCTCCTAGTGGGGAGACTCACCATTGACATATATGGGCTGCAGCTCCTCCGTGGCTGGAAGTGAGTTGGAGTGGGTGAACTCTTGGGGATTTGGGCTGGCAGCACCTCTGTGAGAAAGTGAACTAACTAGTCCCCAGAGTAGAGAGTGAGAACAAAGAGGAAAGAGGCTGGGGAGAGAGTGAATAGAAGCCAGGCAGGCATGACCCTCTGCTTAGGTGACTGAATGGCCCTTTGTATAGACTATTTGCTCTGACTTGGCAACAATTTTCTGTTCCTCATCTTTGTTTTTTTTTCTCCCTAGATCTATTTTTTTTTTCTCTTATAAACTCTCACAGAACTTAACCAGCATCCTTCTCATTACTTCCTCTTTCTCTCTGTCTTTCTTGTTCTCTACACATATCTTACGTCTCCTATAAGACATTAAGTCCCTTGAGGAAATAGAACTCTATTCTATGCATATATTCACCCTTCCAGGAGCTGGGGATATAGCTGAGTGGTAGAGCACCTGCCTACCAGGTGTGTATTCAGAGGAGCTGTTTTCTGGACCTCTGACTAATAACTGCATATAGATGGCCACATTGATGGTTATAGGATTACCTCTGGCTTAGAAGGAGTAGAAAATTTATAATTAGTTTGTCTATTGCTCAAGGTCCTGGATTCAATCCCTAGTACTACCAAATAATAATAATAATAATAGTAATAATAAGTTATTATTATTATAAAATATAAATTATAATTATATATTTTATAATTATAAGTATTATAATATATACTATATATATTATACAATTATAATAGTATTATTATTTTACTCCTCTAAATATCTAATCATATTTTACTTATACATTAATAATCATTAATATCTAAATTAGTACATCAATTAAGATATGTTTAATTATAAATAACACCTGGAGTCATGTGGATCACCCTAAGACAGTGCTCTGATAGCATAAATGTAATAAAGTAGAAACAAGAGTATTACAGGAAGACACCTTGTGATCAAATAGCCTTGGTCCCTATGATGAACAGAGAACTCATAGGTATTCAAAATTGTGAATGAGGGAACTCTCCAGAGTTGAAATTTTGACGAGCAAGTTCTCACCTGGGTGCAGTAATGGCAAAACTTCCTCCTGAAAAGCAGAAAAAGAACATTCATTTCAGAATAGAAGTTTTTTCTCTTAAAGCTTTGACATGCTATCTGTGTATAATTAGCTAGTAAAACATAAGATATAGAAGAATGAATCAACTGTATTTCATCCAAATGACTACTTATTTATTCGAACACTTTTAGTTATTATTTGAACAATAAATTCTTTCTCCCTAGCCCCAGACTTGAAATGCCATTTCCAATGGAGCATCCTGCATGCATCCATCAGTAGATGAATTTTCTATTCTGTCCTACTGTCTCTTTGTCTATGCATATCCCTGTACAATACTATTGTTAATTATTCTAAGGTATATATTAATTGTTAATGGATTTGGTGCTACTTTGCTATTCTTCCATTTTCTTAATTTTTAAGTGTTTTGATATTTGCAACAATCTATAGCAGTGGTCTTGGAGTTAAACTTGATAATGACATTCATAAGATCCATTAGTCTATATCTTGGCCACTAATCTTTGCAGAGAGATGAAAAACAAGAAACAGCCTATTAGCATAGATGTATCAGATATGTATTCACAGGTATTTTCTGGACCTCTGACTAATAGCTCCATATAGATGGCCACATGGATGGAGCTCCCCTGACTTAGAAGGAAGAGAAACTTTATAGTTTGTCTATTGTTCAAGGAACTGAAAAAATTACCTCAGTTGTCTACTAAACAAAACTGTTATTCAAGCATCAGTCTTGACATTTTAAATCATCTATGAAATTAGTGTATGTTTCTAACAACTTCTTGAAGAAATTATTTTTAAAATGAACTTCAGCCTACAATCTAAGCATTCACATAAGAACAAAAACTGATGATATGCTGTTTCACAGAAAAGATTTTAAAATATTCCAAAAAGTAGATAGATATATTATAAATATTCTCTGATTATAACAAAACTGGTAATTCATAACAAAACTGTACAATTCTAGATGTGTCTATAACTTTTATTTTGGTACTGAGGATGAAACCCAGGGGCACTCTATCACTGAACTACATCACCAACTCTCTTGATTTTTTAATTTTGAGACAGGATCTGACTAAGTTGCTGAGGCTGACTACAAACTCAGGATCCTCCTGCTTCAGACTCTTGAATTGCTGGGATAACAGGTGTGTGCCATCTGCACCCAGCTCTGCCTATACTTAAAAACAAAGGAAATAAATCTCAGGCAATTAAATATACATATAAATATGTAATATATAAGAAAAATGGAAAGCAAATTAAATATGCATTTTTCCAAAATAATGAGTATGAGTAGAGAGAAAATAGAAGGCAGTATCTAATAAAGGTAAAAGCAGAATTCTAGAATTATAAAGCAAAATCGATAGATCAAATTCAAGTAATTCTAAGAAATTTACAGTATAGGCAAGAGAGGTCATATCTTTCTGGTTTAAATTCCAAATGGACAATTCTCAAGTTTCTGAGATAAACATTCCTGGGTTGTACAACTGGCAAGGGGCAGGGAGATTTATCTCAAAGATGCAGAGAAAAAATTTACAACTGGAAGTTTTCTAAAGTTGATGTTCAAAGAAAATGGGTGCATAATTGACTGATCTCATTAGTCGCTGGTAATTAACTCCATCTCTAGCTTAGGGTGGGGCTGAAAGTATATTATAAAGGCATCACTTCATAGAGAGAATGTTTTATGAAATAAATGATGTCAGACTAACTGAAGGCAGGTTTGATTGCCCATGCCTGTAATCCCAGTGACTCAGGAGACTGAGGCAGGAGGATTATGAGTTCAAGCCCAGGCTCAGCAATTTAGTGAGACCATAAGCAATTTAGTGGGACCCTGTCTCAAAATAAAAAATAAAAATCAATAAAAAAGAATAACTATGTAGTTGTCTGGAAAAACAGCATATTATATTCTGACCATAGTATATACTAAAAAATATTTCTGGACAGATAAAAAAAATTAAGCATAAATATGACTACAACACATTTTGACAAAAAATAGGGGAATTTTTACAGCAATTTAAAAAATTTGTTTTAATTGGTTCTACACGACAGTAGAATACATTTTGACACATTGTATACAAATGGAGTATAACTTCTTATTCCTCTGGCTGTACATGGTGCTGAGTCACACCAATAGTGTAATAATACATGTATATAGGGTAATAATGTCTGAAAATAGGGAAATTTTTATCATCTAAGAATGGAGAGTACTAAAACATGTTACAAAAATCCCAAATTCACACAAGTAAGACTGATAAATTAGACTACATAAAATCTTTTTTTTTTGTATAGCAAAAATACCAATATGAAAGTCAGTGAAAAGTACCACACTGCAAAACCTTTTTACTATTATATAACAAAAGGTTAATATATTCAGTAGAAGAATATACCATAAATCACTAAGAAGAAAATAAATCAGATTCTTTCTAGGCATCTCTGCTCAGGAAACCCAAGTTTCTCTACTATGCTTGTGCTGGAAGATCCACAGGGAAAACCATGGGCACCCTGAAAACCATGAAATAAATAATGTTTTCAAGATTTGTCAAGATGGCAAAGTATAGGAAGGAGACACTTCCCACTTGCTCTGCTGTTTGGAATTTGAATGACAGGAATATGGCTTCATAACCAGCACATGGTCTGAGACTCCCAGAAAGGGGGAGAGTGAAACCCTGCAGGAAAACTCTATGTAGAGACTTCCCTCACAAGTTTGACTCCTTTGGATTAGAATTGAGAATAAACAAATGGTACAACAACTGAAACCCCCAAAACAAAAGACCATACTTCAAAAACCTGACCAAGAACAATAGTTCAGTGGGCTGCAAAAGAACATTATTAGTAAGTATTTTCTAAAGATGCATTAGTAGAAGGCATTGCTCTAAAGTGGTTATAATTACTGGGGACCAGTATTTCCTCTCACTGTTGTGTTAGAGACTGAACATAGTAGCAGATTCAAATTGAGTGACAATACTGACATCAAGACATCTGGTCAACCCAGGACACACAGTTAAGAAAAAGCAACTCACTAAAAAAGTCCCTTGTATAAAAGTAGAAGAGGCATCCCAGAAAATGGGTAGAAATACTAACAATAAGAAAAATCAAGAGCAGAAGTTATCCCAAGTACCTCACAACACAACTGACTCCCATGAACAACACAGAAGAGGAAATGCCAGAAGAGTTTAGAAAATTGAATTAAAATGTTCAAGGAACTATAAGAAGACCTAAGGAAGGAATGAAGAGAGAACATGCAGAAAGTGAAAGAACATTTCAACAAAGAAAAAGATTCTGAAAAAACAAACAAACAAATCTTGGAAATAAAAGACAAAAACAATTGAATTAAAAATTCAGTTGAAAGCATCACTAATAAATCAGACCACTTTGAAGACAGATTCACAAACCTTGAAGACAAAGTATGTAACCATGAAAATAAAGTCAACAATAAAGAAGAGACCATGCCAGAATGTTCAAGAAATCTGGGATAACATTCAGAGTCCAGATTTAAGAATCATTGTCATATATGAAGGAACAGAAATTCAAATAAATATGCACTACCTTTTCAATGAAATAATACCAGAAAATTTTCCAAACCTTAGAAATGAAATGGAAAACCAAATACAACAAGAATTTAGAACTCCAAATAAGATCAAAAACATCCCTCTCCAAGACACATTATAACTAAACTAACTAATATGCAGAACAAGCATAGACTTCTGAAAGCCACAAGAGAAAAATAAACCACATTTAAAGTTAAGCCAATTATAATTTGTACTGATTTCTCAACCCAGTACCTAAAAACCAAATAATAAATACACCAAGCACAAAAAGATAACAATTTCCAACCAAGATTGCCATATCCAGAAAAACTATCCTTTGATAAAGATGAACTTTTCTGATAAACAGAAACTGAAATAATTCATAACTGCTAAATCTGCACTACAAAGTATACCCAATGAAATATTTCACACAGAAGAAATGAAAGATAAATATTAAAATCAGCATACAGCTGAAACTCACTAGAAGAATAATCAATTAAAGGAGAATCATGTCTGGATAAAGCATCAGAAATAAGTCAAAATGGCATCAGTGTATCTACTTACATAAAACAAAGCCTACTAAATATAAAGAATCAAATAGACAATAATACAAAAATATAGGCCAATTTCAACACACCTCTCTCACCAATAAACAGGTCATCTAAATGTAAACCAAGACTCTTTGGAATTAAAAAATGCTATTAATCAAATGAATCTAACAAATATCTACAGAATATTCCACCCATCAATAACTGAATTCACTTTCTTCTCAGTTAGACCTGGAACCTTCTCTAAAATAGACCATATTTTAGGACACAAAGCAAGTCTTAGCAATTACGAAAAAAAAAAAAATAGAGATAATTTCTTGCATCCTATGGTGTTACATTAGAAATTAATAACAAAATAAAAACAAATCATTTAATACCTTGAGATTAAATAATACATTTTGAAGGAGGAATGGGTCATAGACAAAATCGAAGGAGAAATAAAAAATTGCTAGAAACAATTGAGAACAAAGAAACAACATCTCAAAACCTCTGGAAGAGTATAAAGGCAGTTCTATGAGGAAAGATTATAGAATTGAGGGCCTACATTAAAAAATAGAACTCAAATAATTTAATATTACACCTCTAGTCCCTAAAAAAAGGAAGAACAAACTAATTAAAATATCAGTAGAATAAAGGAAATAGTTCATATCAGAGATAAAATAAATGAAATTGAGAAAAAATAATACAAAGAATCAATGCAACAGAGTTGGTTCTTTGAATTGATAAGCAAGATTGCTAAACTCTTAGCCAAATTAATCAAAAGAAAGAGAGAGAAGACTCAAATCAACAAAACTAGAGATGAAAAAAGAGATATTGCCACAGATACTTCTGAAATTCATAAGATCATTAGAAACTATCTTGAAATTTTAAACTTCAATAAACAGGAAAACCTGAAAGACATTGACAAATTTCTATACATGTATGACCACCCAAATTCAACCATGAGAATATAGAAAATATAAACAAACCAATATCAAACAATGAGATTGAAGCAGCAGTTAAAAGACTTTCAACTGATGTGATCCTACAACATGTATAATCCAGAAAAAAGAGATTACACTCTATTTATGTATGACCTATCAAAATGTGTAAGTGCATTCTACTGTCAGGAACAACTAATTAGAACAAATAAAATTTTAAAAATTTATAAAAAAAGAGTTCCAACAAAGAAAAACCCAGAACCACAATTCTACCAAACATTTAAAGAATAAATAATGGCAATCTTTCTTAAATTATTCCATGAAATAGAAAGGGAAGAGATAATCCCAAACTGATATGAAAACCAAAGACACATCAAGAAGACTACAGGTGGGCTGGGGATATAGCTCAATTGGTAGAATGCTTGCCTCACAAGCACAAGGCCCTGGGTTAAAAAAAAAAAACTAGAGGCCAATGTCCCTGGTGAAAACAGATGAAAAGTATTTAATAAACTATTAGCAAACTGCATTCAAAAACACATTAAGAAGATAGTACACCATGATTGAGTGTGTTTAATCCCAGGAAGGTGGGGCATGTCAACATATGTTAAACAAATGTAATTTACCCATAAGTAGAGTTAAGAATAAGAAGCACATTATCAAATAAACAAAATTGATAAACCCTTAGCCACACTAACAAAGAGAAAGAGGGAGAAAACTCAAATTACTAAAATTCGGAATGAACAAGGAAATATCACAACAGACCTGATTGAAATACAAAACATAATTAGAAGCTATTTTGAAAATCTATACTCCAACAAAACAGAAAACCTCAAAGGCATCAATAAGTTTCTACAGACATATGAATTACCTAAACTGAAACAAGAGGACATACACAACTTAAATAAATCAATTTCAAGCAATGAAATAGAAAAGGTCATCAAAAGTCTACCAACAAAGAAAAGTCCAGGACCAGATGGGTTCTCAGCCCAGTTCTACAAAACTTTTAAAGAAGAGCTCATTCCAATACTCCTCAAAGCATTCCATGAAATAGAAGAGGAGGGAACCCTCCCAAGCTCATTCTATGAAGCCAATATCACCCTGATACCTAAACCAGACAGAGACACATCGAGGAAAGAAAATTTCAGACCAATATCCTTAATAAACATCGACACAAAAATTCTCACAAAATTTTAGCAAATCACATACAAAAATATATTAAAAAGATAGTGCACCACGATCAAGTGGCTTTTATCCCAGGGATGCAAGGTTGGTTCAACATCCGGAAATCAATAAATGTCATTCACCATATCAACAGGCTTAAAGTTAAGAATCACATGATTATTTCAATAGATGCAGAAAAAGCATTTGATAAAATTCAGCATCCCTTCATGCTCAAAACACTAGAAAAAATTGGGGTAGTGGGAACATTCCTTAACATTGTAAAGGCCATCTACGCTAACCCCATGGCCAATATCATTCTAAATGGTGAAAAACTGAAAGCATCCCCCCTAAAAACTAGAACAAGGCAGGGATGCCCTCTTTCACCACTTCTATTCAACATCATCCTTGAGACTCTAGCCAGAGCAATTAGACAAACCAAGGAAATTAAAGGGATACGAATAGGAAAAGAAGAATTCAAACTATCCCTGTTCACTGATGACATGATAACATATTTAGAGGAACCCGGAAATTCCACCAGAAAACTTTTAGAACTCATAAGTGAATTCAGTAAAGTAGCAGGTTACAAGATCAATGAATTTTTATACGTAAGTGATGAATCTTCAGAAAGAGAAGTTTGGGAGTGAGAGCCTTTCTGAACAGAACCAGCTCCAAGTCCCGGAGTTAGTGCAGTGAGATCCGACCCGCAAGCAGCTTCAGGGACCAGGACAGGGCAGCCAGGGGCTTCCCCAAGCAGCCCTGCTCCCTCCAGTGGGAGGTACCTTTCAAGGCTAGCTTCTCGGAGCAGACCGCCCAGTGAGAGCCTTTCTACATAGAGTCAGCCACAAGTCCCTGAGTGAACAGAGAGCTCTGACCTGCAAGAAGTCTCTGGGATCAGGGCAGGGAAGCCAGAGACTTCTCCAGGTGGCCCTGCCCCCTCCGGCCCCAGGCTCTTTCCACGGGGCGATCCAAGATGGCAGAAGAGGGTGACTGCATCTCCTGTTGCTCTAGAACCCGGGATTCAAGAAGGAGAGGCATTGAGAGACTCGGACTAAAATAGAGACCGGTGAGTCTCCCCCACCGGGTGAAACTCGGCCTGGGCGGCAGGCCCGGATAGAGGTGGCTTATTGGAGCAGGGCAGGGCAGCTAGAGTCTTCCCCAGGTAGCCCTGCACACTCCGATGGTGGGCTCCTCCCACACGGCCAGCTTCTCCAGCTTCTGGGAGCAGGCCCCCAAGTGAGAGCCTTTCCGCACAGAGCCACCTCCAAGCCCTGGAACCAGTAGTGGGCTAGGGGCAGCTTTCTTCAGAAGCACTGCATTATCAAGTTCCACCAAGACTTCAGGCTACTGAAGGCTGGGAGGTAATACACTGGAAATCTACAGGGACACTATAAGCCAATAGAGGAAATCTGCAATATCTCAGGGTCCCACTGACAGCTGACCAATGTGAGAAAACAAGGGAAGAAAATGTTCCAAACAAAACTACATGCTATATCAATAAAACCCAATGACAGCACAGCAGAAGAAATGTCAGAAAGGGAGTTCAGAATGTACATAATTAAAATGATCAGGGAGGCAAACGAGGAGATGAAAGATCAAATGCAGGCATTGAAGGAGGAGATGAAAGAGCAAATGCAGGCATTAAATGATCGCACCAATCAACAGTTAAAAGAGCAAATACGGGAAGCAAGAGATCATTTCAATAAAGAGTTAGAGATACTGAAAAAAAACACCAACTGAAATACTTGAAATGAAGGAAACAATAAACCAAGTTAAAAACTCCATAGAAAGCATAACCAATAGGATAGAACACCTAGAAGACAGAACCTCAGACATTGAAGACAAAATATTTAATCTTGAAAACAAAGTTGGCCAAACAGAGAAGATGGTAAGAAATCATGAACAGAATCTACAAGAATTATGGGATATCATGAAAAGGCCAAATTTAAGAATTATTGGGATTGAGGAAGGCTTAGAGAAACAAACCAAAGGAATGAACAATCTATGCAATGAAATAATATCAGAAAATTTCCCAAATCTGAAGAATCAAATGGAAAACCAAGTACAAGAGGCTTATAGGACTCCAAATATACAAAATTACAACAGACCCACACCAAGGCACATTATAATGAAAATACCTAACATAAAAAATAAAGACAGAATTTTAAGGGTCGTGAGAGAAAAGAATCAAATTACATTCAGGGGAAACCAATAAAAATATCAGCAGATTTTTCAATCCAGACCCTAGATTGCTAGAAGGGCCTGGAATAACATTTACAAAGCCCTGAAAAAAACGGATGCCAACCAAGAATCTTACACCCGCAAAACTTACTTTCAGATTTGATGACAAAATAAGTTCCTTCCATGATAAACAAAAGCTAAAGGAATTTACAAAAAGAAAGCCGGCATTACAGAACATTCTCAGCAAAATATTCCATGAGGAATAGATGAAAAACAACGATGCAAATCAGCAACGGGAGGAACTAGCCTAAAGGAATAGCCAAATAAAGGAGAAACCAAATCATGTCAAAAAACAAAAATGAGTCGAATGACTGAGAATACAAATCATATCACAATAATAACTCTGAATGTTAATGGCCTGAACTCATCAATCAAAAGACACAGACTGGCAGATTGGATTAAAAAGAAAAAACCAACAATATGCTGCCTGCAAGAGACTCATCTCATAGAAAGAGATACCCATAGACTAAAGATGAAAGGATGGGAAAAAACATACCATGCACATGGACACAGCAAAAAAGCTGGAGTATCCATCCTCATTTCAGATAATGTGGACTTCAAGCCAAAACTAGTCAGAAGGGATAAAGAAGGACATTTCATACTGCTTAAGGGAAGCAAAAATCAGCAAGACATAACAATCATAAATATCTATGCCCGAAACATTGGCTCATCCATGTACGTCAAACAAATCCTTCTCAATTCCAGAAATCAAATAGACCACAACACAATAATACTAGGCGATTTTAACACACCTCTCTAACCACTGGATAGATCTTCCAAACAAAAATTGAAGAAAGAAACCATAGATCTCAATAACACAATCAACATTTTGCCTTAACCGACATATATAGAATATACCATCCAACAAAGAACGAATACACTTTCTTCTCAGCAGCACATGGCTCCTTCTCTAAAAAAGACCATATTTTATGCCACAAAGCTACTGTTAGCAAATACAAGAAGATAGAGATACTACCTTGTACTCTATCAGATCATAATGGATTGAAGTTAGAAATAAATGACAGAATAAAAAACAGAAACTTCTCCAATACCTGGAGATTAAGTAATACACTATTATATGATGAATGGATAACAGAAGACATCAGGAGGGAAATAAAAAAATTCTTAGAAGTAAACAAGAACAAAGACACATCATATCAAAATCTCTGGGACACTATGAAAGCAGTACTTAGAGGAAGATTTATTTCATGGGACGCATTCAACAAAAGAAGTAGAAATCAACAAATAAACGACTTAACACTATAGCTCAAAGCCCTGGAAAAAGAAGAGCAGACCAACACTAAAAGTAGTAGAAGACAGGAAATAGTTAAAATCAGAGCCGAAATCAACGCAATTGAAACAGAAGAAACAATTGGAAAAATTAACAAAATAAATAGTTGGTTCTTTGAAATAATAAACAAAATTGATAAACTTTTAGTCATACTAACAAAGAGAAAGAGGGAGAAAACTCAAATTACTAAAATTCGGAATGAACAAGGAAATATCACAACAGACCTGATTGAAATACAAAACATAATTAGAAGCTATTTTGAAAATCTATACTCCAACAAAACAGAAAACCTCGAAGGCATCAATAAGTTTCTACAGACATATGAATTACCTAAACTGAACGAGGAGGACATACACAACTTAAATAAATCAATTTCAAGCAATGAAATAGAAAAGGTCATCAAAAGCCAAAAAAACAACAAAGAAAACGAAGAAAAGTCCGGGACCAGATGGGTTCTCAGCCCAGTTCTACAAAACTTTTAAAGAAGAGTTCATTCCAATTCTCCTCAAAGTATTCCATGAAATAGAAGAGGAGGGAACCCTCCCAAACTCGTCCTATGAAGCCAATATCACCCTGATACCTAAACCAGAGAGAGACACATTGAGGAAAGAAAATTTCAGACCAATATCCTTAATAAACATCGACACAAAAATTCTCACAAAATTTTAGCAAATCACATACAAAAATATATTAAAAAGATAGTGCACCACGATCAAGTGGCTTTTATCCCAGGGATGCAAGGTTGGTTCAACATCTGGAAATCAATAAATGTCATTCACCATATCAACAGGCTTAAAGTTAAGAATCACATGATTATTTCAATAGATGCAGAAAAAGCATTCAATAAAATTCAGCATCCCTTCATGCTCAAAACACTAGAAAAAATTGGGGTAGTGGGAACATTCCTTAACATTGTAAAGGCCATCTATGCTAACCCCATGGCCAATATCATTCTAAATGGTGAAAAACTGAAAGCATTCCCCCTAAAAACTGGAACAAGGAAGGGATGCCCTCTTTCACCACTTCTATTCAACATCATCCTTGAGACTCTAGCCAGAGCAATTAGACAAATCAAGGAAATTAAAGGGATACGAATAGGAAAAGAAGAATTCAAACTATCCCTGTTCGCTGATGACATGATTATATATTCAGAGGAACCTGGAAATTCCACCAGAAAACTTTTAGAACTCATAAGTGAATTCAGTAAAGTAGCAGGTTACAAGATCAATGCTCATAAATCCAATGCATTTTTATACATAAGTGATGAATCTTCAGAAAGAGAAGTTAGGAAAACTACCCCATTCGCAATAGCATCGAAAAAAATAAAATACTTGGGAATCAATCTCACAAAAGAGGTGAAAGACCTCTACAATATGAGAACTACAGAACACTAAAGAAAGAAATTAAAGAAAACCTTAGAAGATGGAAAGATCTTTCATGTTCTTGGATAGGCAGAATTAATATTGTCAAAATGGCCATAGTACCAAAGGTGCTATACAGATTCAATGCAATTCCAATTAAAATCCCAATGACATACCTTACAGAAATAGAGCAAGCAATTGTGAAATTCATCTGGAAGAATAAAAAACCCAGAATAGCTAAAGCAATCCTTGGCAGAAAGAGTGAAGCAGGGGGTATCGCAATACCAGATCTTCAACTCTACTACAAAGCAATAGTAACAAAAACAGCATGGTATTGGTACCAAAATAGAAAGGTAGATCAATGGTACAGAATAGAGGACATGGACACAAACCCAAATAAATGCAATTTTCCCATACTAGACAAAGGGTCCAAAAATATGCAATGGACAAAAGAGAGCCTCTTCAACAAATGGTGCTGGGAAAACTAGAAATCCATGTGCAACAGAATGAAATTAAACCCCTATCTCTCACCCTGCACAAAACTCAACTCAAAATGGATCAAGGACCTTGGAATCAGACCAGAGACCCTGCATCTTATAGAAGAAAAAGTAGTTCCAAATCATCAACATGTTGGCTTAGGATCAGACTTCCTTAACAGAACTCCCATAGCACAAGAAGTAAAAGCAAGAATAACAACTGGAATAGATTCAAACTAAAAAGCTTTCTCTTAGCAAAGGAAACTATCAGTAATGTGAAGAGAGAGCCTATAGAGTGGGAGAAAATCTTTGCCACTCATACTTCAGAAAGAGCGCTAATTTCCAGAATCTATAAAGAACTCAAAAAACTCTACACCAAGAATACAAATAATCCAATCAACAAATGGGCTAAGGAAATGAACAGACACTTCACAGAAGAAGATGTATAAGCAATCAACAGATATATGAAAAAATGTTCAACATCTCTAGTAATAAGAGAAATGCAAATCAAAATTACCCTAAGATTTCATCTCACCCCAATTAGAATGGCAATTATCAAGAACACAAGCAACAATAGGTGTTTTCGAGGATGTGGGGAAAAAGGTACACTCATACATTGCTGGTGGGTCTGCAAATTAGTGCAGCCAGTCTGGAAAGCCGTATGGAGATTCCTCAGAAAGCTTGGAATGGAACCACCATTTGACTCAGCTATCCCACTCCTTGGCCTATACCCAAAGGACTTAAAATCAGCATACTAGAGAGATACAGCCACATCAATGTTCATAGCTGCTCAATTCATGATAGCCAGATTTTGGAACCAACCTAGATGTCCTTCAATTGATGAATGGATAAAGAAACTGTGGCATATATGTACAATGGAATATTACTCCGCTATGAAGAATGATAAAATTATGGCATTTGCAGACAAATGGATGAAATTGGAGAATATCATGCAAAGTGAAATAAGCCAATCTCAAAAAACCAAAGGACGAATGATCTTGCTGATAAGCAGATGATGACACATAATGGGGGGGATGGGTTAGTGTTAGGGTTAGGGTTAGGGTTAGGGTTAAGGAGGGTGGCAAGAACGGAGGTAGGAAGGATTGTATAGAGGGAAAAGAGGGGTGGGAGGGGTGGGGGGGAGGTAAAAATAACAGAATGAATCAAACAACATTACCCTATGTAAATTTATGATTACACAAATGGTATACCTTGACTCCATGTACAAACAGAGAAACAACATGTATCCCATTTGTTTACAATAAAAAGTAAATAAATAAAAATCAGTTGGAAGGAGGAAAAAAAAAGAAGCACATTATCATCTCAGTAGATGTGAATAAAAAATTTGACAATATTAAATAACCATACATGTTAGAAACACTGGAGAATTTAGGTATAAAAGGACTTACCTCAATATTATAAACACTACGTATGACAAACTCAGCATCAACATTATGTGAGAAGGAGAATAACTAAAAGCATTTTCTCTCAAATCAAGAACAAGACAAAGATGCCCCCTCTCATCATTCCTATTCAGCACAGTCCTTGAAACTCTAGCTAGAGTCATCAGGCAAGAGAAGGAAATGAAAGGGCTGCAAATAGGAAAAGAAGAAGTTGAATTATCTCTGTTCACATGATATGATGCTATACCTAGAAGACCCAAAAACTCCACCAGAAGACTTCTAGAGCTGATAAACAAATTCAGTAAAGTATCAGTATATCAGATCAACATGCATAAATCAATTGCTTTCCTATACTCCAATAATGAACTTGCTGAGAAATAAATCAGGAAAACTGTCCTGTTCACAATAATCTTCAAAAAATAAAAGAAAATACTTGGGAATAAATCTAACCAAGAATGTGAAAGACCTTTATAATGAAAACTATAGAACACTGAAGAAAGAAAATTGAGGAAGACCTTAGAAGATAGAAAGACCTCTCCCATGTTCTTGGATAGGCAGAATTAATATTGTCAAAAGGACTATATTACCAAAAGCATTATAAAGATTCAATGCAATCCCCATCAAAGTACCAAGACATACTTACAGAACTAGAAAAAAATCTTAAAATTCATTTGGCAAATAAGAGGCCCAGAATAGCCAAAGCATTACTGAGCAAGAAAAGTAATGTTATAGACAGCACAATACCAGACCTCAAATTAAACTACAGAGCTATAGTAGCAAAAACAGCATGGTATTGGCACTAAAACAGGCATAAGGATCAATGGGGTAGAAGATGCAGAGAAAAACTCACATAGATACAGTCATGTGATACTTGACAAAGGTGCCAAAACATATGTTGAAGAAAATAAACCATTTTAACAAATGGTTATAGGAAAACTGTTTATCTATATGTAGAAGAATGAAACATGACCCCTATCTCTCATCCTGCACAAAAGTGAACTCAAAGTAGATCAAAGACCTAGGAATTAGTCCAGAAACTTTGCAACTGCTAGAAGAAAACACAGATTCAATACTCCAACATACTGCTGTAGGCACTGACTTTCTTAAAAGATCCCAAAAGCTCAAGAGAAAAAAAAATCAATGATCAATACACGGAACAGCATCAAATTAAGTTAAAAAAAACCTTTGCACAGCAAAGGAAATGATTAAGAAGATGAAGAGAGAGCCTACAGAATGGGAGAAAATCTTTGCCAGCTGACAGGGGATTAGTATTCAGAATATATAAAGAACTCAAAAAACTTAACACTCTGAAACCAGCCCAATTAAGAAACAGGCAAAAGAACTAAACAGATATTTTTCAAAAGAAGAAATACATAGAAGTACATGAAAAAATGTCCAATGTTCCTAGAAATCAGGGAAATGTAAATCAAAGTCACATTGATAACTCCAATCAGAATGGCAACCATAGAAAATATAAAAATTAATAAATACTGGCAAAGCTGTAGGGGGAAAGGACACTCATACAGTGTTGGTGGAACTTCAAATTATTTTATACTCCAAAGCAGTATGGAGATTCCTCAAAAATTAGGAATGGAACCACCATATGACCCAGCTCTCCCACTACTTGGTATTTATCCAAAAGAATTACAATCTGCATACCATAGAGATACAGGTACAACAACGTTTATAGTATCATAATTCACAATAGCCAAGTTATGGGACCAGTCTAGATGTCTTTCAGCACATGAATGGATAAAGAAAATGTGGTCTATATACACAATGGAATTTTAGTCAACCATAAAGAAGAATGAAATTATGGCATTTGCTGGTAAATGGATGGAACTGGAGAACATCATGTTAAGTGAAATAAGATAGACTCAGAAAGTCAAGAGTTGAATGTTTTCTCTCATGTGTGGAAGCTAGAGCAAAATAAAAACAGGTTGAGGGACACTATGAAAATGGAAGGGAGATGGAAGGGAAGGAGGCAGGAGTGGGAAAGGGAAGCCCAGTGAAATGAGGTTGACCAAATTTATGCTGGGTGCATATGTGAAAGTACTACAGTGAATTCCATCTTTATGTATTACTATAAAGTACAAATTTATAAAATCAACAAATAGACGGGGGGGGGGGAAGCCTGGGGAGTAGAAGAGGCAGGGAGAAGGGGAGATGGAAGGACATATTGGGGACTGAAATGGAACAAATTATATTCCATGCACGTGTGATATCAAAATGAACCCTACTGTAGGGTAGGAGCTAAGGGACACCAAGATGACAGAGACAGAGTATTAAAAAGAAGCCACTGGAGGACAAGACCCTGTCTCAAAATTTATAAAAATAAAAAATAAAAAGGGCTGGGGATGTAGCTTAGTGGTAGAGCACCCCTCAGTTCCATCCTTAGTATCACAAAAATAAATAAACAAATAATATTAAGATAATGAAGAAATACTGAGACAAGAGTTGGGAAGGAGAGAGTCTCAGGGAGGCTCCTGGAATCACCTTCTTCTTGGAACATCTGCAGGTTCTTGAGGGCAGTCAGAAGTTTTGTGTCTTTCATAGTCATTTGGGGTTAGGAGATGGGATTATAGTCATGGGGTGGAATGTATGGTGGTGCAGAGTCTTTGCTATTTCTCCACTTAAAGGTGGGCTCTGTGCCCTCTCCTCTTACATCTGGGCCAAATTTGTGGGATTTGTGAGGCACTAGCACACCATAACATGGTGGCAGAAGTGACGCTGCATCGTAATTTCAAAACTATGTGAAGCTTCATCCCACACTGACCTTGGAGCCTAGGCTGCCACGAAGAAAATATGAGTACCTTGAAGTCATGGTGCTGTGAAGAAATCCAGAGAGGTCACCCACATGTACTCTAGTGAATGGTCTCAGCTGGGATCCCAATGCAAAGTTAGCATCAACCACCAGACATGGGTGGAAGTTGTCTCCTTATGACTCACATAATGGATCCAGGAATTCAAAAAGAAACCACTGCTCTTGTCGAGAGTAGGGTAACTAGTAAGAAATGGATCAACCATAGGGAAATGATCACACTAAATTGTTTTAGTTCCTTTAGATCACTATATCTCATTCCATTTTGTGTAAACTAATTATGCCTATTAAAAATTATGAAGTGACATTCAATACTTTGACTTTTAATTTAGAAGTCCAGCATGGACAAATGTGTTCACATTTTTATCTCAAGTGACAATTGGAGACGACATTGTAAAATCAGTCGTGTGGCTGTGTTGCCCTCTGCAGGGGACCTTGCAGAACTGTGGAGTATGGGAAGAAAATGTTGGATTTTCTTCTTTGTCTTTTTTTTCTTTTTTCTTCATTTTCTTCTTTGTCTTTTTTTCTTGTTCTGTAAATCCAATCTATATTATTAATAGGAAATGTAGTAGCAATAAAGGAAAAGCAAACCAAAAAAATCATAGACACCAACCTGATACCTTGTGGGACCAGCAGTAACATAGCAGAGCAACACCAGTGAAACCAAGGACACCAAGGAGTCCCCCAAGAACTTTGGTTATGACAAGATTTTTTCTATATCCATCAGGTCCTGAGGGAAGAAACCAGTGCTTCAATTTCAGAAAGTCAAACCTTGGGCCCTGGATCCCTATCAATGCTATGTAGAAACGGTAGATGGGGGGAAATAGAAGTTCAGTGAATTAGACAAAGGGGGACGAGGGGAAGGGAGGGAGAATAGGAGAAAGAAAGACAGTGGAATGTATCTAACACAACTTGTCCTATATACCTATATGAACACACCATAGTGAATCTCACCACTGTGTACATCCACAAGAAATTAATTGAAAAAATAACTATGCGTAAATGGCAGAAAGATCAATAGAGGGAAGGGAGCATGGGAAGGGGAAAAGGAAGGGGAAGGAAAGATACTGGGACCTGAATTAGAATAAGATATATTCCATGCTTGTATAATTATATCTGTCATGTATAACTAAAAAAACCAATAATTTTAAAATAATTTTAAAAAAGAACAGGTAGATACAAATTCACGTGAAAGACCATTTAAGTTTAGATTGTACTATTTCGGTTAGGGAGAAGAAAATCAACATCTAGACACTGAGACTCCCCTTCTGCTTTCTCCACACACAGCAGGTCACCCAGATCACCTCCTGCCTTCTGAAATCCCAATACTGTACCAATGAGGGCAGGTGGGGCAGAGTCATTGATCATAATACTTCACATATCCAGGGGCCACCAACCCACCTGAGATGGAGAGTTTTACTGTCTCACTGTGCTGGACCCCCAGGCCATTGTCAGCCTCACAGGAGTAGTTTCCAGAATGTTCTGCAGTCAGGGAGAGGTTGAAGGATGCCCCTCCTCCAGAAGGGGCTGAGATATTCCACAGAGTAATGTCTTCATGATAAAACTGGTACAGGATTGGGGGAGAACCTCTCAGGACTTCACAGTAAAGCTCCACCATGTCCCCCACCACAGCCTGGGTCCTGGGAGCCCTGATTATGAGGACAGGATGGGACACTGGAACTGAAAGGCACAAGAGGACTATCAGAGAGGATTTATGGAGCATCAGTAGATTCCCACACTCCATGCTAGGGTTGCAGCAGAAGGCCTGGCCTCTTGGTCATTGTTTATTCCTTTCATTCTCATATTTCACCTCATCAAAAATAGATAATTTTCTCAACAATGAGCAGTTGCCCCTTAAACAAGGTGGTGGTTAATGGTGCCAACCCCTGAGCAATCAAAAATCCACACATAACTTTTGACTACTCTAAAACTCATCCACCAACAGCCTACGGTTGACTTGAAGCCTTACCAACAAACAACCAATTAACACTTATTTTGTATGTTATATGTATTTTATATGGTGAAAAATATGCCAGAACCATGAGAGATCACTTTTATACTATGATACACAATTTTCTGGAGAGAAGAACTGCTCATAAAGTGACAGGCAGTACAGGGCATTTTAAGTGCACACTTAGCAATACATACACTCCCACAATGACAACAGGAGGTGGCTCCGAAGTTACTAGAGCCCTACAGTAGGCACTGCAGTTAATTTTATGCAATTTTGCTTTCATGCTGCATCCTTATATTTGTTTACATTTCTCTCCACTGCAAATGGTACAATCTGTTTTGTGTAAGTTTTGACACATTTTAGTTTTTTATAACAGATTTGTTTGTATGTTATGATAGTAAATCATAAAACAGATTATTATTTACATATATTTTATGCATTCATGGCATGCCTAACTTAAAATTTTTTTAATATTTCTAGGCTACATAGTTTATGGTTGGTCTGTGGATTTTTTTTCAAATTGCTGTAAATCTAAAAAATAAAACCAAACAAAAACCCAGATCCGTGTATGAGCAGAAATGTCCAGGTCAAACCCATGTTGTTCAAGGGTCAATTGTATTTAGAGATTTGGAGGAATATCTGTGATACTGTCTAGATATATGGTGATTTGTTACTCTAATTTTACTGTTGTTTTTTTCACACCAATCCTTCTGCACAAAGAAAGATGTCAACAATTTACTTTGCATGGTAATTCATCTTCAAATTGCTTTTGGTTTTTTACAACGCTGATCCCTGGAACCACATGGAATTTCCTCTTGCTACCTGGGTACCATGAACTTAGCTTTAGCATGTCCAGCATGAATGAGAACATAACTCACGTCTCACAAGAACATTTACCGCCTTGCTCTGGACAGGATCATGACCATTGTCAGCTCTACAGTGATATTCTCCAGCATCACTCTCCTGCACAGCTGGGATCTCCAGCTCTGCTGACAAAGAATGCTGGGTCTTCTTTCCTATACTGGTTCCTGTGGACTCTCTGTGCCAGGAGAATGAGATGTTTCCTGTACCCTCAGCTACCGAGCAGAGCAGGACCAGCTTCCCTCCTTCAAACACTTGTCCGCCAGGGGCCAGGGTCTCCAAGCTCACGTTAGAGACAGGGACTCCTAGGATATAAAATAACATGTGAGAAACCCTGACTTCAGGAGACTCTGAGAACAGTTGATAAAGTGATTCCACTCCCCAATGCAAGGAGGGAGAAAATGGGGATTGCATATGTAATCCATTATAAGCATTCCTACAGCAATGGGGAGTCCATGAAAATTATCCTTGAAGAACGTGGATATAGATATTTGTATGTCCTAATCCCATTCCTGGCTAATTTCATGGGTAAGAGTAATTAAAGATTTTGTGATGAATCATTGCTTCATGAGATGGGAAACTTGAATTTTTTTTTCTGGATGAGTCACTTTGCAGACAGTTGCTCTTACAAAAATGAAGAGGGACACTGGTATCATCAGTTCCACTTTGGAAAATCATTTTTTTCTCTAATAACAATCCCAATAAAAATTATTCTATTATTCTTGGTTTTAAGACTCAAATCATAACCTCTCCTCTGACCACTTCAATTCACTTTGATCTCTGCTTTCTCTGATGCTTCATTTAGCCCCACAGGCTGTAGTACCATATAGCCTTCAAATTTGTGATCCCAGCATGTGGGCACTGGAAAAGTCAATGGACAGCAGGTGCCTTGCTTTTTGAAAGTACCCAGACAACCGTTTTTGATAATAAAGAAGAGAAAAATTATAAGAAGATTAGTCTATTCCTGATTCTTAGAAGAGAGATGTCAAGGGCAATTTGGAATGTCTTGATCTTGGTTCCTGCTTTCTACAAGGACAGGGGTTATACAAGAAACAAAAAGACTATAAGTCCAAACTACAGTGCTTTTTTCCCTGGGCTCAATCCTGCTGATACTCACTCTGCACAAGAATCTGGGATTGAAGGCTCTGTTTTCTGATCCTGTGACTCAGTGTGTCTGCCTGGCACCAGTAGGACCCTGAGTCTTCTCTCCACATGGCAGGCATCTGGAGCTCTGGGGAGCTGCTCCAGCTCGACCCCAGAGACTGACTGTCTCTGAAGAAGTGGAACTGGAGCTGGACGTCTGACCTCTGTGGAGACAGCTGGGTCTCACAGGTCAGAGTCACTGGGCTTCCCTCAGTGGGCTGATAAGAGCTCACTGTCAGCACAGGATGTGGAAACAGATCTAGAGAGAAGAATCACAAGAGTCCACAGAGCAGTGAGATTCAGGTTCCTGCTGAAAAGCGCTGGGTGAGAAGTGGTCCCAGGAAACAGGACATTCAAGACCAGACACCTATTCCCCATCACATCTCCTTCGCATGATTAAGGAGCAAGCACTTTAGTCCATATTTGGTTTGTGGGCAGCTTCCTCTGCCGGATACTCACCCTGCTTTGCCACCAATCTCCTGCCCAGCCCATCTCCCACAAGAGTGAAGGTTTTACCTTGCACTGTGAGATTTACTCTTTCTGAAGATTTTTTCTTTTGACGGAAGCCTTTACAAGTAGCAGTACAATAATATTTGCCACTGTCACTCAAAACTGCACTTTGTATAAGGAAGCTTGAGACTCCATTTGGAAGAAATAACTCTTTCTCATCCTTGTAGTAACTCACTGTCTTTATTTTACAGCCCTTTTCATCCTGGCATGTAAGACGTATGCTGTCTCCTTCAAAGACAGAAGAGGGCACCAGGAGGGTCAGCCCATCTGCAAAGGAAAGAGGGAAATGATATTTACCATTTTTGACCCTGCTCAGATATCTGCCCTTGTTCTTGGGCAGTGAAGTGTCAGGTGGAGCCTCTACATCTTTAGAAAGATGAAGGTGCAAAACCAGACCTTAATTACTAAGTGTTGCATCCCATTTTTCCTGAGGGAGTGTGTTAGTCAGCTTGTCAACACTGTGATCAAAATACCTGGTATGAACAACTGAGAGGAGGAAAAGGTTTTTTGGCTTGAGGTTACAGAGGTCAGAGTACATGACTGACTCCATTGTCCTGGGACCAAAGTGAGGTAGAACATCATGGTGGAATGGCATGGTGGGGGAAAGCTGCTCAGTTCATGTCAGTCAGAAGGAGGCGGGGTCGCTAAGGGGGACAGGAACAGATACAGTCCAAAGTCACTCCCCCAGTGATGTTTTACTCTGGTCACAGCCTACCTGCCTGCAATTACCACCCAGTAGTCCAATTAGCTATCTATAGATTAACTTACTTGCTGGATTAATCCACTGATGAGGTCAGAGCTCAAATCATTGCCTCAAAGCACTACCTCTGAACCATGTTGCATTTGGGAATCATGCTTTAAAAACATGAGCTTTTGGGTGAACACTCCAGATTCAAATCAAAACAGGAGTATCTTAGCTCAGGTTGTTGTAACAAAACACCATAAACAGAGTGACTTATCAACAATGGGAATTTATTTCTCTCACATCTGGAGGTTGGAAGTCTGAGGTCAGAGTATATCTTTTAGGCTGTAACTTGCTGACTTCTCATTGTATCCTCACATAGGATAAAAATAACTAGCTGGGTTTCTAGATTCATCTTAAAAGGGTATTTATTCCATTTCCAAGGGCTCCAATCTCATGCTTAATTGTATCCCAAAGTTCTTACCTCCCAAAACCATCACATTGGGATTATATTTGGTGGAGGTAGTGGGGACAAAAACTTTCAGTCCATTTTAGGAGATGTCAGGATAAACATAACTTTATACATGGATGGAATGTTTTTCCAAAAGTCCTTATCCTGAGCCCTCTACATTGGTTATATCATACAGGGGATCATTGTTCTCATTGGGCACTTTACTTTTCCCATTCCCCATGCCTTTATCCAGTCCTAGAAATGCTAGGACTATGTCATAAATTCTGATCCTGTCTCTTCTTCTTGTCTCCTCAGTTGAACCACAAAGTGGTCCTGGGAAGTAGGCCAGTTACTCCAATAAGGTCCAATCTCCTTAATTCTCAGAACTTTCCATTTGAATGTCTTGAGAAACTTTCCCTCATTCATTCATTCAATGTATAATGAGGTGGGGGTTCTCCTTACGTCTCATTGGTCACAGATTCTCTAATTTCTATCCCATTGCTTCACTTATATACACTACCAGACTATACTCTCTGTTTGGGACATCTCCATAATATTTTAGGATTATAGTTGCAAATTTTGACCTTAAGGTAAATCACTAAGTTGTATCTCAAATAAAAAATTTTCCTTAGCACTCTGCAATTGTATCATGATGGCCAGTCTCTGGGTGTGCAGTGGAAGGAAGCAGAGGTGATGGTTCATAAAATACCACTGCAGAGCCAGAGCCACCATACCACAGGAGGCCTGTGGGATTTGGAATTATAATTTTTGAGAAAGTATATGCTTTATTCTTGGATGTTCCAGGAGAACCAGAATGACCTGTTGGACTTTAGAAGACAAATTTTTGTAAATGGGTTTAATTTATTTATGGAGTACTACTACGCAATGATTGAATTGGAGTAATTAGCATATTCATCACCTGAAACATCCGTCACTTCTTTTAAACCACTAGTACACTCTTCCTTCAAAAACTGGGGAAAAAATTGCCTGGGGAAAGAAAGTTCTTGAGAAGAGGAAAAATTCTGTGTCATTGGTTAAGGACCTTATTGACAAAATTATATAATGGGCAGTCTCACAGATTCAGGGATGCTGCTAAGTGGGTCAGTTGATTCATGATTTCAAGCTCCTTAAGGGTCAAAACACCCCAAGAATTAGCCACAGGGTACAGAGTACTAAAGACTAGATGATGCTAAATCTATAACAGCAGACCAGTAAGTGGGAGCAGTAGGATGAGCCCAACACAACCCTTAGAAGAGTCCATGGGGTAGAGGGCATACAGCTGGGAGGCAAAGAAGTGAAGTTGCAGTAAGAGTGCTTCATTGTCAAGAATGACCAAGCGATCTTAGTTTTCAGAAATGTTGAACCTAGTGGCCAAGTGTCAGATCACATTGCTTTGAATCCAAGTCTGTTGAATGATCTTGGAGATGGCACTTTAGCTTTCTGAACCTCAGTTTGAACAATGAAGAATATTTGCCTCTCATAGGGCTGTTGTAAGGATTCTGTGAAATGAGCATAGAATTGCACTTGCCTCTATGGACCACTATGAATATAGATAAGGAGGAAAGTGTTTGTTGCTGAAACTAATGATGGCTGAGGGAGAGTAAGAGGTTATCATGGCTGCACTTCACAAGCAACCAGAATAATGGGTTTCAAGTCTGTGGGACAGGGAGTATAGGTGGGGAGTCTAAGGGAAGAAGGTGACTTGAATCAAGCCTCTAGAGTGTTGGGACTAATGACATGTTAACTAACTCAGGCTGACTCCTTACTCCCTGGCGAGTGAGCAAGATCAAGGCCTCAAAGGCAGTTTCAAAGGTTAATGACGATAAATCGGACCACCGTCAGGGATTGGTTATCAACAGTTCCGCAAAAGTGATGAGCTCATGCTTGCCATATAGTCCTATGGGACTCTCGCCTCCATCAACACCCCCCCCCTTGCTGACCTTTAAGCTGATTGGTTCCCTCCTAGCCTCCATCCTACATAAAAGCTGTGTGAGTTCCTCAATAAACGAGATCCTGCTGTGACTGGTCTCTCTGACATATCTGATTGTCCTCTGCCCGGAGGGCTGTATGCAGGTGGACAGTCGGCCCTACCTATCCCAGTCTGGCCTTGTTGGGGAGTGTCCCCTTCCCTTGCCGCTGGTGGAGAAGAGCAAGGGGGCTTAAGACCCTGACACTAGAGTGGCACTGTAAGGAGTGGGTTTGAGCTGGAACACAGTTACATTGGGAAACAGCAGAGTCAGCATGGTGTTGAAGTCTGTGTCCACCTGCTTCCAGGGTTGCTGTGACTACTCAGATACCCCCCACCTGGTCATTAGGAAGCCTTAGCAGAAGTGCGACTGGCTGTCCTTTATCCTCGTGTGGGTCCATTCTGTGTGGAACAACTCTAGCGGACAGGAATGAGTCAGAGGCCCTGGAAGGGCAGCATGTGAAACCCTAATGCTGACTATTCATTCTCAGGGACTTCCAAATCCTTTGGCAACAAGCGTTAGACTACTAGATGGATATGAGTAAGGGACATGAGGGAGAGAAGATCCAGGCTCCACACTAGGTCAGCACACAACTGCCCAGGGACCACCTTCTGGCAGTTAGACAGCTCCCTGTCAATCCAAAGAAAATGGGTGCAGGCCATGCTGGGGAAATTGCCAACATGGGGAAATTGGCTCACTAAACTTAGGCTGGAAATGGCTGTAACCACCCCCAAATGAATAATTCATGAAGTGGGAGGATCCTAAGCAGTCCATAAATACCCACAACCCAGAAGTCACCAGGCTGCCTTTTGGGACAGTGTTAGGGTGTTTCAGGGCGACTCGATGGGGCAGGGCATCAAGCAGCGGGTGCATGCTCAGAGAAACAATGTAGCCTGTGCACGCCCAAAGGAGCAACCAATCAGGTGCTGACAGATGACCCAGCCAATCCCAGGAGGACACGAATCCTCAAGCTTCCCCTCCCCCACCCCAGGGTTAGAAAAACACAGGGGCCACGTGCGACTTCTCCCGCCCAGCACCCTGCTGGACGGGGAACTTCGCCCAAGAGCCATCCTGCAACAAAGTTTCTTTTTGATTCACATCTGACCTGTTTTCTGGTTACCATCCTCTGATCAGGTTACCCCAGTCTGATTTTACAGACAAACCACTCTTACTTTCATTTTCTAAATAAATCCTTTAATAATTCTTAATTGATGTCTCTTGACTGAAATCTTTCTTTTAGAACAGAAGAACTGATTAGCCCATCGCCCAGTAACAGTATTGATAAAGATACAGCACAGTCAGGCTGAGAACGATTAATTATACATCAGAAGCACCCAACAGGGATCCTGCCAACATCTGGAGTATAAGAGAGAATTGCACTGGGAGAACAATAGTGAGAGGAAGGGGAGCTTAGGTCGTGAACAGGGAAAATCTTAGGTAAAACAAACAAATGGGACCACAAAGGTATAACTAGGGTCAAGATAAATAGAGCTAACTATATATATTATTTATGGAGTACTATTAGGCAATATTCATCACCTCAAATATATATATATATATATATATATATATATTTTTTTTTTTTTTTTTTTTTTTTTTTTGGCAAGAATTTCCGTGAAAAAATATTTTCACCAGAGCAGCAGCAAAAACAAAAGGCAAATGATATTTCTTGGAGGTTTGCATGCCAGGGGAAGTTCCCATGTGGTAGAGCAAGTTGTGGGGTGGAGCCAGAAGGAGGAAATGGGCAGAGAGGGGACCACCTTGAGGGCCTGTGTGGAGAGAGAGAAAGACGTTTTCAGCGGTTACGTTGAGTGGCGTTTTTCTCCCTTTGCAGGGGCTGGTATTCTCAACAAGCCATGATTTGAATCTGGTCTCTCAGGCTGTGTGACTCCTACTCTTTACACCACATCATGCTGAACTAAGTTCCCCTTTATTCCTTTGGATTTTTTAAAGGGAGAGCTCTCAAGGTTCTGAAGAACATCCAGTTTTCTGAGAACAGGGAAGGAAAGAAAGTAAAGTGATTGTCGCCCTGTTCTGTGAATGGCTGTGGGTGAGTCACTTCAGATAGCCTGTTCCATGTCACACTGAGACTGAGTAATAACATGGTTCCCACTCCTTGTCAGAAACCAGCTCAGCACTGAGACTTCCTCTCATTACCACCTAGACCTGAAGTAGAGTGATGGGGGGGCCTTATGTGGGACAAAATGAATGCAAGAGATGACACTTGATCCTGAAGGCCAGGCCAGGACTCTGAAGCTGTCCCTGGACATTCCTATTCCATTCAGGGTGCAATTGGGAATCTGCTTGTCCCAGAACAGTTCCTGAGAGCCCAAAGAGCCCCTTCTACTGGGTACTATCATTGGAGAGGCAAGGGAACAGTTCTGCTTTTCTCTAGATTTAGTCTTGACTCATGCAAAGATTCTATATATAGAGAATAAAATATTTTCCTCACCTACTTCCTTTATTGAGCCCAGCTTTAAATCAAAAGGATTGAGATGAAATTAGTCGTACAACTTTAGAAAATCACTATGTGGTTTTTTTAAAAAATTCAGAACTAAATAATGAATCTAGAGCAGGGTTGGTAAGCTATGACCTGTGAGTCATTGATATCCTGTTTTGGTAAATAAAGTGTCACTGGGACATAGGCACAACCCCTGTCATTTACAAATGATCCTTGTCAGCTTTCCTGTGAGGAGGATTGGGTCCAGAAGTTAGGCTAGAGACCAGAGAAGCCTAAACTATTTACTCTCTGGCCTCTTACAGAAGTTTGCTGACTCCCAACCCAGCACTAGATAAACACTGTTGGCACATACTGGTTCTGACCCCACGGAAGTGTTTTAACCCTGAGCTTTTCTCTGTGAATAACTGTTTTCAGAGCTGTGAGTGCATTTAGCACTCAACCAGACAATACTGAGGGTTATATATGGATCCGGATGCAGGAGAGCACTCCTCTCCACACTGATCTTCTATCCAGTTTGCAGGTCCTTTTTGGGATGTTACCTCTCTCTCTGCACCTGGACTCTTAAAGGGTGGGGCATGATCACCCAGGCAGGAAGGCAGTATGAAAGCCGAGGCCACATCATCACAGAGCGTGTCAGTCCAGGGGAGTAGTAACATCTGAATGCCTCCACAGTATGCCCGAGATGGGGAAGTAAAAGAGGGTACTCACCCACCCAGTCACTGAATAGCCCTGTAATGAAGGAAAACCAAAGGTTAACACAGAACATTTATCTTCACAATTAAAAATTGAGATCACTCTGGTAAGTTGCTCAAAAACTTCTTTCCACTTTTCTCCTTTCTTTATTGTCCTACTCCCTTCTAACCAATAGTTCAGTCTTTCTTAAACATACAGTTAATTTGCATTTATAGTACAATCACAAGGCAAGTTGTGAGCTGTGGATATAGCTCAGTGGTGGAGCACTTGTCTAGCATGGATGGGACCCTGTGTTCAATCCCCAGCACCAAATAAGCAACAGCAACAACAAACAAGTCAAGTTGTAAGCTCATCCCTTGACTAAAGGAATTACTGGGAACAAGTCCCACGTACATAGGGTGTTTAGTGATTCTGTTCTTCATTTCATTCTTCTTCCCCCACCCCAGGACTCTTCTTACATCCAAGTTTTTCAAGCACCACATTGCCATACGCCACTGCAGTCACAAGTCACAGAGTGTTCTCAGGAAATACACACGGTGAGAGTTATGAGAGTTGAACTCATTCTAAATCAGCCCCCTTCCTCAGACCATATTTTTTGTTAGAGCCCTTTGATCAATGTCAAATATTTATTTAGTGTCTACTAAGTTAGAGAAAAAGAATCTTGTTTCCCAGCTGCACCCCTTATCCCCCATGTAGCCCTTGATTAAATGGAGAAGAACAATTACAAAGGGTCTCATTGCACCTTCTGAACCAAAATTTTATAGCTAATGGTGTGAATAATAGGTTTTTATATAGGAGAGGATGAGTATTAAGCACTAAAAATCATAAACAATTTATGAATGTATCATATTCCTTGATGAGACCTAAGATATTAAAACATATTTATGATCAAAAAATGATAAGGTTGCCTAGCCTGAACAGTAAGGATTAGAATGTCCTGCAATTTCATGTAGCCCTAGCTTTGCATCTGCTTCTAAAGTCAAAGCTGGAATTAAAGAATTGAGCATTCCACTGTTTTCTGGGCTCTGATAAGCCTCAGACCTATTGGAAGCTGGAAATCTCCTGCTTCTACATCTGACCTAATTCAAATTATTGAACTCACCAAAGAAGACCAGCAGTGTCCACAGCAGCATGAGAGCTTGATCCGGCTATCTGAGAAGTGATCTCTCAGCTACCATCTGGGGCCTGTGAGCAGAGGATGAAAACTGCCTTACAGAATAGGTTTGGTATAATTAGTAAAAAAGGAAGTAGAAGAGCCCTGCAGTGAATGTTCAGTCTTTCATCCTGTGGCATTAAAAGAATTAGAGTGATCCTTTCAATGCCGGAAAAAGTTCTCTTCTTGACACTAATGATTAACCATTACTTACACATGGGTCTCCCTGAGTGGGACACAGTTCTGAGTGCCTTATGCTCACAGTTATTTCAAACCTTCAGCAAACTTCTGCAGTAAGCACAATCCTCTTTACACAATTGTGGAAACTGAGTACCAATAAAGGCAAGTGACTTAGCCCATTTGAACTGCCGTAATGACAGAAAGACTGAGTAATCTACAAGCAATGGCATATTACTCATAATTTGGGAGGCTGGTAAGTCCAAGTCCAAGGCATTAGCAGATTTGGCCTCTGGTGAGGGTCTGTTCTCATAAATGATACCTTCTATGTGTCCTTGCATGGTAGAAGGGGCAAGTGAGTCCTCTCATGCCTCTTTTATAAGGGTACTGATGCCATTCATTAGAGTCATACCCTTACAATCTAATCATCCCCTTAAAGCTCTACCTCTTAATAAGATTGCTTTGGGGATTAAGAATGAACATATGAATTTCCAGGGAACATAAGTATTCAGACTGGAGCAGGAGTAAGTTGATCAAGAACAACATGATCAATTTTTAGTAGGAACAGATCCAAGACTCAAACCCATGCAGCCTATTTCTACAGTCTGGCTCTTAAACCCTGATATATTAGTATGATATATTGCTTCTCCATGTTCCTTAAAATAACAAACTCATTGTTTTAGAGGCTCAGATTTCTTAGGTGTTTTCCTTAGTTTCTTATTTTCTAGAGTGGAATTTTACTAAGGTCCAAAGCACTTGCACTATATCCTTTGAAAATTGTCCCCTTTTCTGTTTGTAGCCGTATTGCTTTTTGTGCTGCAGCCTGGTCCTGTTGCAGCTATAAGAAAAGCATGAAGCAGGCCAGCAGGACCTATTATCACTCTCATTCTGATTAGATGTAGTTCTTATAAATGCTACATACGGAAGACCGGCTTTATTCATGACTTGACCTTCCACAATAACTTTTACTTGCAGTCAATCACAGTCCAGAAATATTAAATGAAAAATTCGAGAAATAATTTGTGAGTTTTAAATTGTTTGCTGCTCTGAGTAGCATGATGAACTCTCACTAAAAACATGAATCATTCCTTTGTCCAGAGTATCTCCCTGTATATAATACCCACCATTAGTCACTTAATAGCCATCTAGGTTGTCAAATTGATTGTTGTGATATCATAGTACTTGTGTTCAAGTAACCTTTATTTTACTTACCAATGGCTCTAAAGTAGGAGTAGTGATGCTGGCAACTTAATTACAGTATATTGTAATAATTATTCTACTTTAAGTTATTGATGTTAATCTATTACTATGCCTGATTTGTACATTTATCATTTTCATGGGTATGTATATATAGGGAAAAACCTAAAACATATAGGGTTTGGAACCATGAGAGTTGCAAGCCTCCATTGGGGTTCTTGGAACACATCCTCCGTGAATGAGCAGGAGTCTACTGTATGACCATCTGCTCAGCATCAATGTCCAGACAAATGCAAGTTGCTTTTGGGAACAAAAGCAGCATGAAACTTTAGATCATAAAATTATAGAAGGGACCAACCAATGGTGAAGTATTCATAGACTCAATGTCATCTGTTCAGGGGAAAACTTAACTTTTGTTTTGTTTTGATACTGGGGATTGAACCCAGGAATGTTCTAACTCTGAGTTACACTCCCAGACCCTTTTTATTTTATTTTTTTGAGACAGGGTCTTGCTTATTTGCACAGGCTGGCTTCAATGGAATTCCTCGGCCTCAGCCTCCTGAGTTGCTTGGTTACAAGCTTGCACCACCACTCCCAAGTGAACACTCAACATTTTATTACCCATTATAAAAATAGTTTCACTTTGGGGAAAACTGATGTTTCCACAATGTTTTTATGTTTATCATTGGTTTGTTTATAATAGTAAAAGAGAAAATACTAAAAATACCCCTAGAAGGGCAGATTGAACAACAAAGGTGTGTCAAAGTTATGTGAAACACCAAGCAGTCATTAAAATGATTCTGTGGAAGAGTATTTAACAATCAGATAAGATGCTTAGCATAATAATAATGATGATAGAAGGGAGATCAGTAGAGTTATGCAAATGACTGGGGAGGGGAGAGAAAGGGAGGCACCAGGAAGTAGACTGAGCAAATTATGTTATGTGCATGTATGAACATGGCTCAGTGAATCCCTCTATTGTGCATAATTATAATGAACTAATAAAAAATAAAAAATATGATGCTTAGGATATATATTTAAGGAAAAGTGGCTACAGAATGCAATTCAGTTACTGCACACCACTCAACCCCACATGAAGAAAGATATCTTGTACAATATGTTAATTAATATAATTATAATAGTGTAAATATATCTGAATAATGGAATTAAAAGTGATGTTTATTTTTCTCACTTTGTTTATTAGTGATTTATAGTATTCTTAAAAAATGCTATTTGTGCATGTCTTTGTAGAAAATAAGTGCTGGGTTTTATGGTTTCTTACCTCAAAGTATACTAGACAATACCATTCTGCATAGGAGAATGGGCAATCATTCATTGGAAGAGAGCAAATTGTTCTCTCCCTGGGGCCAGAGCTGTCACTTACCTTATTAGGCTCTGCCTGCTGGATGGGATTTAGGCTTCTAGACCTCTCAATCTCACCAGCCAGAAAGGCATAGCATTCCGGTGGATGGAAGGAAATTGAGGAAGAGAATATGGAGAGGAGCATGCAGAAGATGGTGAAGAGTTGGTGGTAAGTGTATATTTTTCATAGACATCTGAAGAGATCATTCAAACTATCGATGTCCTTCACTGATTCTGATATGCCATCTATAAAAATGTGGCCTCTTCAGTTGAGAATTGATGTTGCCTAAGGCATTACAGAATGTCATGATGTAGAATTCATGGTTGGTTCTAAAAGGAGTGTTTCAGGAAGAGAAGAGACCAATGGTCAGGGACCAATGCTATCATAGTGAGATGGGCAGGAAACAAGGGTGACAACAAGCCATCTGATTATTGTCAGCTGGTAGGTAGCTGGTAAACATTTATAGGTGAACAGAAATAACTTGAAAGCATACCTAAACTTGGATGCAAATTAAGAGACACAACCAGAGATTTGAAGGTTGTTCCCCAGAGGCAAAAGCAACTTAATGATTAAGGTTATAAGTGGTAGAAATGACATTTTGTATGTAGAAATTAGCTAAAGTGAGAGAAAAAAACACTTCGCATGCAAGGATATTTAGCTACTAATAGAATGGAGTCACAGATATCAAAGGAAATCAGCATTAGAAAAATGAAAAAAAAGAGCCCCTTAGATCCACCAGGTAGATCCTTAATTTGGAGATTCCACAGTTGGTGGCATACAGAAGAATACTCTGCCAGATGCAGAGAAATAGCCTTCTCCATGAACCAGGTTCAATATCTTGAATAGGATACCAAATAACCATGCCAGGTTGGAGGACATCAGGCTTGAGACAGAAACAAATAGCATCTTCAGGAAATGTAAGTCAGAGCAAAACAGATCACATTTCCCACTTCAAGAGGTTAATTACTAGGACAGTTACAGTTGAAGTTAAAAAATGATGCAGTTAACTTCAGAGATCTCTAGATACCTTTAGTTGAACTGAGTTTCAAGGCCACTAGGACACAATTAAATGTCATAATATGTATAAATCACTTACCATAGTAAGTGCTGCATAAATGGCAATTGAGGTAGACATAATCATGATTATCATAGTTGTTGTCATTGTGGTGGTCATAGTAATTTTGACAGTTAACTATAATTGCTGGAACAACATTTTGGGTCTTTGTTGAATGGGGCTTGACCTAAGAATGTCATGTCCAACGTTATAAATAAATATATACTTCTGAGTTCAATAAAGGTGATACTGTTGGTTAGAGAACTCCCAGAGCAGAATTTGCTAGTAGAAATCCAGATATTATCTTCATAGACACTCTCTATATGTTATTCAGGCAGACTCAGTCCCTTCTACCTAGAAGATCCGTTACAGTGTAATTCATTAATTTGTAGAGCTACATTGGGGACCTGCAACATACCAAATACATGATAGGGAATTGGAATTGTGTAAGAATGGCTGGAAGCTATCATTCACTACCTCTCTGGCAGATAGGAAGAAGGAAAGGACATGCCCTAGAGATCAGTTCCAAAAACACATTTGCACATTTATTCCAATAAATCAGAGAATGGCAAGAATAAACTGTGCTTTCAGGTAATGACTCTTGTATTGACTGGAGTTTTACAGAATATATGTGTTTCTTTTTATGAAGAGTATTGGTTCCTTCAATAGCTTAGAAGATATGCTGGTTCAAACAGGCATTGCTATTCCTGAGGTGGGGAATAAAGGGGAATCCAGTTTTGGAGTCTGAGGAGAGGCAGGGGCAAGAAGATATAGTGAGATTCTTGGAAGACATTACAACACATCTGCAGCAGGGAACAGTCCTCCCTCTGTGGGTGAAGACGCCTCTGGTAGGTCCAGAAGACGTCTGGTATCTCCCTGGGGATAGCAGGTAGAGAGGGACCCCTATAGGGGTCAAAGAAAATTCAGTTGAAGCTCTCTACTTTCTGTTTTAATTATACATATGTGGGTTTTTCAGAAAAAAGGAAGGTTGATGACTATGGGTAACTGCTGTCCATGGGTCATTGACTATACCAACCCTCTTGGAGAGTCAACCACAATAGTTTCCTATGGGTGTCTTCCTGGCAAGCAGATAAGTATCAACTGTGTTGTGGTAAAAGAAAAGTCAAGAACCAAGATCAAGATTATACTTTTGGCTTTCAGTATTGGTTTCCCCCATAGTTTTTTGCTTACTCTTCTGACATATTCTGTTAACAACTCCTTTCCAGTTCACAAGCTTATGATTTCTAAGAGAGGAAGCATTAAATCATTGACTGAAGCATTCATTCATTTATTTTATAAAGTTTTATTCAAGGCTGCCTACTTTCTGAGCACTCTGCTAATGCAACACATATGCATAAATAAAAAGATATGGTCCCTACTGTTCTGAGAATTACAGTTTAGTAATAGATGACTAACATTAAAATGATAGCACATTCATGTGTCACATTCTGTGGTGGAGTACTGTACAGTGGAGGTTAAGAAGTGGAGAAATAAAGGCTTTCAAAATAAATGGATATTAAAAAATAAAATAAAATTTAAAAAAAGAAATGGATATTGAGGGATGGGTAGGTTTTAATCAAACAAATAAGACTTGGGAGGAGGGAGAGCTTCTAGGCCAGGAAAGCAGAAAAAGCCAGGTAAGGGACAGGGATACACTTGGGCTTCTCATGGACCACGGTTACTTTAGATTGGCAGATGCATCAGTACAAGGAGATAAATTCCAAAGGTGGTCAGGGGCAAGACGGGGGAGCACCTTGCAAACCATGCTGAAAATCTGGGAGAACCCCCGTATTTCCACAGGGTAGAGGAGGCATCCACTCTGTTTCCCAGAAAAGAACAGTTAAAAGTTTTGGGTGTTTCTTTGCCAAGGATGCCCCATCCCTATTACTTTTTCTTCTGCATGAGAGAAGAGCCTGATTTTTGAGTTGGAATGAAGATACCAGCTCACAGTTTCTTTCTCCTTCTTTGCTTGTCCTCAGGCAGAAAGTAATTTTCCAACTCATTTTCCCATGTGGAATTTCAATATGCTGTCAGAGAAGTCAGTTTCCTCTGCTTTCAGGTTGACCACAACTGTCTTAACAAATAAGTCTCAGAGTCTATTGAGAAAAGTAGAAAATCCTCCATTTGGCTCAGATCCAAAGCTCATGATCCAGTCCAGCAAGGTCTAATAAAGCAGATATTTTGCCTCCAATGTGACTTTATTTCTCAACTTAGTTCAGAAACTGGAGGGGAGATGTAGGTAAGAAGCTCCATAAACTCCTAACTATTCCAAGACTAATAGGAACCTTTTAACTATGATCAGGACAAAATTACTTTGGATTTTAAGAACTAGGTATGATGTGGACTGGAGGGGAACAACTAGAGAGAAGTGGAGCGGTTGGGTGGCCACTGATAGGAGAGGGTAAATGCAAGAAATGTCAGAGAGTCAAAATCTACAGGACTTGGTGGTTGATTAGATGTGGGGTGTGAGAGGAAAATCAGAATTCAGACAGATACCCAGGTTCCTGGACCTTGATTTTACTGAGTTATGAATTTGCCATTTTTTTTTAAAGGTGGCCTGATCTTGATTCTTTCCTTGATTGAGGTATTTTTCCCAATTGTTTTTAATTCCTAAGATTCCCCTTGGAAGACATTCTAGACTTCCTGTAGCCACGTGAATTGCAATCTTGTTAAATAAAGTTTGCAGAACTCTCTCTGACTGACCAGTTTCTCAGATATTTGTTTCACCTTTAGCCTCCTTTCAGTCATCTTGCTCAAACTCAGCCTGCTATTGTCAACCACAATGACAGCTTTGTCTGTGACTTACAGGAAACTTCCCCCCTCAGGGAAAGAAACCACCTACTATAGACCTGTTCAAGAGGACTAGGCATAATAATGTATGTGACAAAATTATAAATTGCCCCACAGGACGAGGAATCCAGAGGTGAGCAAGGAGAGAGCAAAGGATAGGATTAGTTCTAGAGCTGCCTTCTAACAATTTCAACATCTCTGTGTAACTGAAGTTAGAGTTTCCTTCCAATAATTTCTAATTAATTAAAACTTTCCTTTTATGTGGCATCAGATACATTGGAGGCTAAAAATAAGTTTCAAAATATGGTTTTGAACTGATGGACATGGTACTTCAAGAGATTAAAAGGTGCTGGTTACAAAAGAAAGACACTCAGAATCATAGAACCCCATGAACACAGAGAATGCTAAAGGTCACCAGTATTGTCTGAAAGCCTCTATTTTTAGGCAGGAATGTTTTTAGGATTTATTATTATTTTCCATTATAACTACTCCATGTTCCAAGATGGCAAACTATGGACTGATATTTACATCTCCTTACTTTCAGAGTCTCATTAAAAGGTGGAAAAAATGAAAATGAAACCACAACCACACCCTCACTGGAAAAACAAGAAGCGGGGAACATTGGTTCCAGGAAATCGTGGTAGTCTAAAAATCCTGAAAATCCTCCCACTTTAAATGCTTGTAAAAGATGAATAAATAGTATATAATTTTAAGTGCATACCTAAACATGCAAGAAAGAAGGAAATTCCCCCATACAGACAAAATGGGATGTAAAAATAGAGACTTAAGTATGTAAAATGACATTAGCACCTTCCCCGGACAGGAGGTATGAGAGGAAATTCTATTCTAGGTAATTTATATAGACACATGTGTCCAAGTGGAACTAGGAGATAAATATTTGGGCTTTCAAATGTGGACTCTTAAACAAAACCACCAGCATAAAGTCTACACTTAGGATGAGTGGTTGGTGGGGGGACAAGCCACACCCCAACCCAGACAAATAACAAGGAAGTTTGTGTTTCTATGAGCTCTGGGGGAAATAGAAAGTTTCCCCTGCAATAGCAAAAACCTCTGACTGCCACATTCATGGGTGTATTCTGGGAAGACCCAAGTAAGGAGTCACCATAAAACTTAATCCTGTGCTGATGACATTTCTAGGGCTTAGAAGAAACAAGTGCAAGATGGCTTTTAAAGGACACAGAAGCACAGGACAGAGTAACATCAGCAAGAGAGCAGACTGAAAAATATCAGCTTTTACCTTCAAAATAAATAGGTAGTTAAAAAATTTAAAAATGAAAGAAAAAAAAAAAGAGAAAGTGACAAGTTTATGGTTTGGATACAACTTGTCCTTTCCAAATCTCATGTTGATATTTGTCCCCCACAAAACAGGTCTGAGAGATAGTGAGGCATTTCACAGGCGATCGGGTAATCCAGAAGGATTAATGCCTTTCTTGATGGAGCTTGTTTCTTACTCTCATGGAGCTGAATTAGTTGCCATGAAGAATGAGTTGTTGGAAAGCAAGCTTGGCTTCTTTGGATTTCCCCTGCTTCGCATGCCTCCACACATGCCCGTGCCTGTATCTGATGCATGGGCATGACACAGACTTTGGTGCCACTACCCGTGAGTTCATGCCCTCAAGCTGGATCTGAAACTCAGGAGGGATCCTCTCAGCCATGATTACCCTGGTGGGGGAAAAGGATATTGAAAGGACCACAGAAACCTCCACTACTGAAAATTCCAACAGCATTCATTGCCACTGAGGACTCCATGTTATTGGCTACTGAGAACACCTGTGATCTTTGTTCACATCAAACTCAGTTGAGAAAATGCATGGGGGTTAATACTGACAGGTCCTTATGGGAGCCAGAACTACTGGATGCCACCCAGCTGGTGCCTTCACACTCACCCAACGGGGAAGGCTTCCCCTGCCCCACTGAAACCTGTCCATAAGTCCGGAAGAGTTGAATGTTCCATCAATGTGCACACAACAAAGAAAGGCCGGAAGAAACATGAAAAAACAAGGAAACCAAACACCACCAAAAGAACACAATGATTTTCAGTAACTGACCCCAAAGAAACAGGGACCAATAAGCTGCCAAAAAAAAAAAAAAAAAAAAAAGAAAGAAAAGAAAGGAAAGAAGTCAACTTTTAGTTAGACAAGGAGACAAGAGTTGAATAAATAAAATCTGAGAAAGGAGGCATTACAACCAAAACCACAAAAATACAAAGAATCATGAGACTAAACAATTATATGCCAACAAATCAGATAACTTCCAAGAAATGGATAAACTACAGACACACCACTTTTCAAGATGGAATTATGATGAAATAGAAACTCTGAACAGATCACTAATAAGTTAAGAGACTGACTCAGTAATAATTTTTTAAATCTTCCATCAAAGAAAAGCCCAGGATATGATGGCTTCAGGGCTGAATTCTACCAAACATTTAAAGAAGATAGTTTGAGTTCTTTTCCTATTTGTATCCCTTTAATTTCTTTCTTTTGTCTAGTTGCTCTAGTTAGAGTTTCCAGGACTATGTTGAATAGAAGTGGTGAAAAAGGGCATCCTTGTCTTATTTCAGTTTGTAGAGGGAATGCTTTCAATTTTTCTCCATTTAGAATGATGTTGACTTTGTGTTTAGCATATATAGCTTTTACGATGTTTTACAATGTTAAGGTATGTTCCTATTATCCCTAGGTTTTCTAGTTTGGAACGTGAATATCCATTCATGTATTTTGTCAAATAATTTGTTTGCATCTATTGAAATAATCTTGTGATTCTTGTCTTTAAATCTAATGATGTGATGAATTACGTTTATGGATTTCTGTATGATAAAACAACCTCACATCCCTGGGATGAACCCCACTGGATCATGGTGCACTATGTTTTTAATATGTTTTTGCATGTGATTTGCCACTACTTTATTGAGAACTTTTGCATCTTTGTTCATCAGGGATATTGGTCTGAGGTTTTCTTTCCTTGATGTGTCTTTGTCTGGTTTTGATATCAGGGTCATTGAGTAATTTTCTATTTCATGCAATAATTTGAAGAGGATTGGTGCTAGTTCTTTGAAGGTCTGGTAAACTCATTTGAGAATACACATGGTCCTGGACTTTTCTTTATTGATTGGCTTTTGATGGCATCTTCATTTTCATTACTTGAAATTGATCTGCTTAAGTTTACTATGTCCTGATTCAATTTGGTTAGGTCATATGTCTCTAAAACCTTGTTGGTGTCATGAATATTTTCTGTTTTATTAGAGTATAAATTTTCAAAATAGATTCCGATTATCATCTGTATTTCAGTAGTGATATTTCCTTTTTCATCATGAATTTTAGTAATTTGAGTTTTCACTCTCCATTATTTTGGCTAAGGGTTTATCAATTTTATTCACTTTTTCAAAGAACCAACTTTTTGTTTTGTTGTTTTTTGAATTTTTAAATTTCAATTTCATTGATTTTCAGCTCTGATTTTAATTATTTCTTGTCTTACACTGCTTTTGGTGTTGATTTGTTCTTCTTTTTCTGGCGCTTTGAGATATAATGTTAGGTTATTTATTTGGTAACTTTCTATTCTTTCAATGAATGAGCTCAATGCAATGAACTTTCCTCTTAGAACCACCTTAATAGTGTTCCAGAGAATTTGATATGTCATGTTGTTATTCTCATTTACTTCTGAGTATTTTTTTTATTTCATCCCTGATTTCTTCTGCTATCCTTTGGTCATTCAATAGCATACTATTTTGTCTCCAGGTGTTAGAGTAGCTTCTATTTTTTATTTTATCACTGATTTCTAATTTTATTTCATTATGATATGATGGAATGCAAAGTATTATATCTTTTTTTGTATTTTCTAAGACTTGCTTTGTGATCCTAAGATATGGTTTATTTTAGAGAAGTATCCATGTGCTTCTGAGAAGGAAGTATATTCATTCATTGATCAATGAAATGTTCTATATATGTCTGTTAAGTCTAAATTTTTAAGTGTAGTTTTTAGTTCTGTAGATTCTTTAGTTTTTGTTTGGAGGATCTACCCAGTGGTGAGATAGGTGTGTTAAAGTCAACAAGTATTATTGTGTTGTTGTCTATTTGATTCTTGAAATTAAGAATGGTTTGTTTGTTTTATATAGATACTCCATGTTTGGGGCATACATATTTACAATTGTTATGTCTTGCTGATGTATAATTCCCTTAAGCAGTATGAAACGAACGTCTTTGTTCCTTCTGATTAACTTTGACTTAAAGTCCACTCTATCTGGCGTAAGGATAAAAACCCCAGCTTGTTTACAAGACCCACATGAATGATATGGTTTTTCCCATCTTTTTACCTTCAGTTTGTGGTGGTCTTTGCCTATGAGGTGAGTCTCTTAGAAACAGAATTTTGTTGGGTCTTGTTTTTTAATCAAATCTGCTGGTCTATGTCTTTTGATTGATGAGTTTAGTCCATTTATATTCAACATTATTATTGAGAAATGATTTTGTTCCCTGACATTTTGATTTATTTCTGCTTTTTAATTTGAATTAGTTTCTCCTTTGATTGACTATGCCTCTAGTATAGTTCCTCTCTTTGCTGGCTTTCACCTTTACTTTTCATGTCTACTTCATGAAATAATTATTGAGTATGTTTTGTAGTGCCAGTTTTCCAGTTGTGAATTCTTTTTACTTATGTTTATCATGGAAGGTTTTTATTTCATCATCATTTCTGACTCTTAATTTTTCTGGTCATGTTATTCTTGGCTAGCATCCATTTTCTTTCAAAGCTTAGTATTATTATTCCAAGACCTCTTAGTTTTGAGATTCTGGGTTGAGAGATCAGCTGAGAAATAGATTGGTTTCCTTCTAAATGTGACCTGTTATTCTTCTCTGGCAGCATTTAAAATTCTATCATTATTCTGTTTGTTAGTCATTTTCATAATAATGTGCCTGGTGTAGGTCTGTTGTAATTTTATATAATTGGGGTACTTTAAGCCTCCTATGTTTGGTTTTCCATTTCATTCTTTAGGTTTTGGAAATTTTCTGATTTTATTTCATTGAAAATATTGTGTACTCCTTTGGTTTGTATCTCCAAGCCTTCATTTATCCCAATAAATTTTATATTTGGTCTTTTCAGGTTATCTCATATTTGTTGGAAGTTTTGTTCATGGTCTCTTAACATCTTTATTTTCAAGACTTTATTTTCAAGATTATATATTTTGTCTTCATTGCTTGAAACTATGTTCTCCAAGAAGTCAATTTGGTTTATTGATTCCTTCATTTTGGCAATTTCTGTTTGATTTTTTTTCAGAATCTCTATTTCTTTATTGAAGTGATCTTTCACTTCCTGTATTTTCTCTCTGATTTCACTCCTTACATTATCCTTTATCTCACAGATCAGTTTAACTATCAGTTTACATTATAAACTCCTTCTCTGACATTTCTTCCATTGTGATTTCAATAGATTCTGTTATTGAAGTATCTTGGTTGGTTTGGGGTGGTTTGTTCTCTTGCTTTTTTATGTTGTTTGTGTGTCTACCCATCTAAGAGTATGAATCTGAGGCAGTAGAATTTCTACCCTGTGGACTTATAGTATCCACGAAGGTTTCCAGTACCTCACTGTTTATGGGGAGACAAATAATAACAAGTGCAAAAAATAAGCAGCATTAAACCAAACAGTTCATGCTACTACATCTATAATATTGTCATAATAAACAGAAATGATGATTATTTGTTGTCTACTGTAAATACAGTAAGTTTGCCAAAGCGTTTACAGTTTTTTATTTTGGACAGGAAGCACACAGAAGTGATGTAGGACATGATGATTTTGAGGGAGGAGGAGAAAATATACAAGTAAAAAATTAAATGAAGAGTGAAAGAAAGAACAATACAGATTGGCTGTTAGAAGAAGAAAAGAGAGAAGGAGAATAAAGGTAAACAGAGAAGTAAGAGAAAAAATATATAAAGTAAAAATTTTTAAATTAAAAATAAAAATAAAAGAATACAAAACAAAACTGAAATACACTAATAAACATCCTAATCCTCAAAATTCTGATCCATGAAAACTAACTGGTTTCAAAAGTGCTAGAATTATACCACAGTTTCTTTATCCATTCACCTATTGAAGGGCATCTAGGTTGGTTCCACAATCCAGCTATTGTGAATTGAGCTGCTATAAACATTGATGTGGTTGTGTTACTGTAGTATGCTAATTTTAAGTCCTTTGGGTATAAACCAAGGAGTGAGATAACTGGGTCAAAAGGTGGGTCCATTCCAAGTGTTCTGAGGATTCTCCACATATATACACAATAGAATATTATTCAGACATAAATAAGAAGAATATTATGGCATCTGCAAATAAATGAAAGGAATTGGAGAATATCATGTTAAGTGAAACAAGCCAATCCCAAAAAGTCAAAGGCCAAATGTTTCCCCTGATAAGTGCATGATGTTATATAATGGGGGTGGGGATGTGGGAAGTGAGAAGAATGGAGGAACTTTAGATTATGTAGAAGGAAATGAGAGGGAGAGGGGTATGAAAAATGATGGAAAGAGATAGACATCATTACCCTATTTACATGTATGATTACATGAATGGTATGAATCTACATCGTGTACAACCATAGAAATGAAATGATGTACCCCATTTGTGTACAATGGATCAAAATGCAATCTGTAAATAAATAAATAAATAAATTTTAAAATGCTAGAAATGAGAAAAAACAAATATGAATATGTATAGAATATGTATAAATGTCCGTGAACCATTAAACAGAGAAAAGAAATTAAACAGAGAAAAGAAAAATAAAGGTCTCGATCAAAAGTTAATGAATTGTTTTCATTGGAGTTCAAAAGGTTCTCAGTTTCCCTTCTCAGCTGTTACGTGGGGTCCTCTGGAGTGTGATGTTTGCTCCACCCTTAGGGTGGGGTTGCTGAAGTGAAAGAGGGACTACCACAGGTGGAACTCCTGGAGGTAGGGTTTAGGCTTATATAGGCTCCAGAATCTTTGTTGAATGACACTTGGTCTGGGGATTTAAATCAGCACATGTCTGGTGCCCAGGAATTGCTAGTCCCTGCTGGAAGATTGCACCCCAGGGATCTCCCCTGAGTTCCACTCGTGGTGGATGAGTCAATTCTTAGTCCACTTTATTACCTATAGACACACTTTTGCTGGTCTTGGGTTCAGTCTCCAAACTCAATCTCTCCCACCCCAGCCTTTCAAATCCTGACCAGGTGCATACCTTCCAGCCAGTCCAGCAAGCAGCTGTGTTGGAGGAGGAGGAGGAGAGCCATGTTGGTTTCTACAACCAGTATTCCCCTGTGTAAACTTCTATGTTTGATTTTCTCTTGGTCACTTAGGCACAGTCTGTGTCATGCAGTGCCAGGCCTGTATTTGGGGCCAACCTGGGTTTGACAGGAATTGACTCCCCCAGGTGTTGGCCCCATGCCATGACTGTAAAATTGTTCCTTCCTCTGTCCCCTGCAGATGTGGCTTCTTTCCCATACAGGGATATTGTGCAGCATGCCTTTCAGTTTAGTTGGGCAGCGTCTTTGATATCTAAACTCTCTGTACCCAGACATGCCTCAGACGTTCTAAAATGTGGGTTTCTTTAATTTCCTTATCCCTCTGCTTTGCTTGCAGAGGGAGCTCTCTGGTTGGCAACTCCAACTGCAGCAGTGGCTGTGGTGCTGGGGATTTCTTCCTTGTTTTAGTGTATCCAACCTCCGGAGTCCCTGATCTGCTTTGACTGTCCAGTATTAAATTCCAGTAAAGTTCCCCACCTTTTTTTTTTTTTTAACCCACCTTGATGAGAAGCTGCCTATCTGCTTTCTTGGTTTCATGCCACAGAGCAACCAGGAAAGTGATCTTCTTTATTCCACCACATTGAAACCCCCCTCCAGTACTTGTTCTTCAAATTTTTCTCACTTATATGATAAAAAATTGCTCATGCTGCTTACATTTATGGATACCAGACAGGCAGCTAAGGAACAAGGAACACTGACATTTTGAGCACATGAGGCAAAAAGCTTGTATTTAGGGCACTTGAGATCATTTTTTTCTCCCTTTTTATAAAAACAAGTCTAACAGCAAGATGGTGTTATGGTTTATGTTTCCCTCCAGAGGCCATTTTTCTCTGTCCCTCAACTGGTAATCTGGACAGGTTCAGGTGCAGAAAGACCCTAGGCCTTTCTTCCTTAAGGTCTGTGTCAAATTTAGCACAATTCCTTTTGACACATTATAGAGGGATGGAAACCCAGTTTCCTATCTACGAGACGGAGGGAAGAGTAGGAGCATCCCTCAGTGTTCTGTCTCTCATGAGCCAGAGCATTCCCTGTTCTCCTCATGCACAGTACCAGTTACTGCAGAGCGACAGGTTATTTATCATGTTCTTTCTCACGAAGAGCAATGGGGTGCTATTGGCCTGTCCCCATTTACCAATGTAAGTCAATCTGAAACTCCCTCTGGTGAACTGAATAATTTCCTAATTGAAACAATTTAGATCTGTTTATTGAGCCAACCACCAGTTGGGAAAAAAAAAGAAATTTCAGAGGGAGAACTGGGCCTCAATCAGAATAGAAGATATTAACTTCTTGATAATTATTTGAGTTAAGGGAGGGCATTTGCCAGCTGGTTGTGCCTTTAAAATTTGTCTTCAATGTTCCCTTGGTTCTTTTGTGGTCCTCTTGCTCATAGGACCATGGCCTCTTATTATCCTCCTCAATTTGAACAAGGAGGAACACCTGATAAGTGTTCTGTGTAAATAGAATTTCTGGTCTTTTTCCTGCAGGATGAAGGGGGATATAAAATAAAAGGTGTCTCATGAGTGTTTAAGGAAGGTAGTCTAAGTTTGGAACTAGGGGAGCTCTATCTTGGTAGTCTGTTGCAATGGGTTCCTGTTTAAGAGGGGACACCAGGGAAAGGTTTGGGGGTTGGGTCCCAGAAAGTACTTGAAAACTTGCAAGTCCCTAGATACTTTATTTAGGCACTTAATTAGAGAAGGTAAGAGAATTGAGGGTAATTAGGACACATACAGTAGTTGGGAGTAACCTGAGCACCAGGGTGTGTATGGGGAAGAAACATTTTTGAAGAGAAGGAGAGACACTCCTTGGTTCATGCTATGTAGATTAATGGGTCTCCTCTTTCCCAAAGAATTTAGACCCGACTAAGTCTTCATCCCAGGATCCAAGACTTGTCAGGGACTGGTGCCCTTTACCATCAGGCCAAGTCAGTCAGAAACAGAAAGACAGACAGTGCTTGATATTTGGTACCCCTGAGGACTGTCCAGTTCAGACTCGGAACATGAGACCTTTGTGCATCACGGGGGAGTCACACCTGTCTTCTGTCTTCAATTATCTCCAGCCTTCCTCAGTTCCACGAACCAATTCTCTCCCATAGAAAGGAACTGAAGCAAGTCAGGACCAATATTCCCAACACCTAGGTAAAGAGAAATCAGTCCCTCCTACCCAGCAAGCCTGTCACTTGAGTCTTAAGACTGGCAGCCATGCTAGTCACTTTTAACTGATCAAGAGGTAACCAGTGTTTAAAGACCAGTTTGTCCACTAATAAAGAGCACAGAGAATAGAAATGAGAGCCCCCTTTTCTGTATTTCCATAAATGTAACATGGAGCATGAATGAGTGGATTCTTTGTCTCATAAATTTGAAAAATGAAATCCATGGGCACAAGGGTAAGAGCAAAGTAACAGAATTTATTGGAGTAATAGAAAGAAAGAAGGCAGAGTTACCAAAGAGGGAAGGGTCCCAAGAGAGGGTTGCCAACATGTATCTGTTGTCTAGAGGTTTTTAAAAGCATATCTGATGGCTCAGCATAGGGGTGAGGGATACTATCATGTACCAATCAAGTTCTTCAATATCTGAGTTTAATAAGCCAATCAGAAGTGCATAATTTCAATCCTTTATTTATGCAATTAAGAGAATGGGTCCAACTTTGTGATTTGGCATGTCTGTTAAGGAGTGGAAGTACTTTAGGTAAATGTAGATTTGGTGGTCAGCCATTGCTAGGGGTAAGGGTGGGGTAGTTAAGGAAGAGCTATTGTGGTTGAGGTTGTTAGGAACACTAACAAGATAGTCTAGCTAAGCAGGTGGTGTTGTGGTTAAAGTTGTCAAGATCAATGACAGGATGTTCCTCAGGTCTGATGTGTCCTAGGATGGCATGGTCTCATTCCCTCTTTCCCTTCTCTGAGGCCCTTATCCTAGCTGTCTATGGGTGGTCTAATTTCCTGCCTCATCAGGGGCAAAGTGGGGATAGGGAGATACTGGTCAAAGTGTACAAAGTTTCAGTTAGGATGAATAAGTTCTGGAGATCTATTACATAGCATGATGAGTATTGTTAATAATAAGGTATTATATATTTGAATACTGCAAAAAGTTTATCTTAAATATCCTCATTGCAAACAAATGATAAGTATATAAGGTGTTGTATATGTTAACTGGCTTAATTTAATCATCTCACAATATATGCATGTACTAACATACCACATTGTACACCATACATATGTAAAATAATTTTCAGTTGTTTGTCAGTGTATTTGTTAGTTCTATTTGTCAATTTGTCAGTTAAACTTAATAAAGCTAAATAAAGGAAACCCACGTCACATGAAATTCCCACACTCTACAGTAAGCTTCTCAGTTAAAATCACAGAATCTACCAAACTACCATGAACATCAATTATGTGATAAACACAAGATTAAATAATTAAAAACTTTCAGATAATATCATTAACTAAGTATTTCAAGTATTAACTAAGTATTTCAGATAATATGATTAATTAAGTATTACAAGTTAAGTACGTTCTATTTTAAAATTATAAAAATCATAAAGTATTAAGCCCATAATAGTAAAAAGGGGTAGCAAAAATTGATTTTTTGAGTATTTTATGTGTTGTAGTCACCATTTTAAACATTTAGTCAAGTAACTTTGCTTAATTATCAAAACAGCACTATGTTTGCACACAATTGCCATTCTAATTCTGCACACAAGCACCAGAGATTGATTTCTTTGACTGACTCTTCAGGGCTAATAAATGGTGGAGGCAAAATATGAATCCAGACAATCCTTCTATATAGACCATGCATTTAATCAGTTTGCTATTAATATGTCTTACAAGAACAATGTGGTTACTGAAATAGGAAAGAGGTTGAATAATAAAATATGTACAGATGAAGAGAATGAGTAAACTACATGATAGAGATTAAGAACTTGCCCAGAATGCAACAAAAATAATAAAGAAATGAAAAACGTGAGAGACTAATTAAAAGTTAAGAGCATAAAATGAGAAATGTGAATTTCTGAAGGAGAGAATTAAAACAATATTGAGGCAACAGAATAATAAAGAGATCATAATCAAATAGTTTCTAAACATGAAGAAATGTAACCTGAGGCTTAATAGTTACTAATTTCAAACAAAAAACATCATTCACATTTAGACATATCACAGAGAAACTGTATAATACCAATGATAGAAAGTCTTAAACATAAGCAGAGAGAAAAGACCAACTAATTACAAAGGAGTAATTAAACTAGGAGTTTTCTAAAAGGTAACTATAGGAGCCAGAAAGTCATGGAATAAAATATTAAAACTGTTGAGAACAAAGCTGAGCTATAAATCTTAAATTCTACTTTTGGACTTCTTAGACAAATTAAATGACATACCCTATCAAATGGTACTAGAATGTTCCAAGTTCAAGAAGAAGGAAATCACATAAATACTGAAATGTACAAAGCCATGTGTAGGGTTAATATTAAGTACTAAGGTAAAGGGATGACCATATAAAGATATTCAAACTTCTACTCACACAACGGTCCAAGTTCATTCTTTGATTTTTCCCCCACCACCCTAAGTCCAAATATAAGCAGTGGCAGACAAAATGATCTAAAATAGGAAAATAAAATATTTTCATAGGCCAGAAACAGAAACTCAAAATAGAAAATGCAACTGAAGGAAAAAAGAAAGCAAGAACATCAAGAGAAAGAAGATTCAAGGCATGGGAGAGAGTCCTGAGTCAGGACTACAACTGATGTGTTTAAAAAACTGAGGCAAATGTGATTGAAGTGCTTTATGTAAGAGGATGTGTTGTGGAAAGATCTGAAGTAGTAGAGTCCAAAACAGACTTGGGTTTAATTTGAATGAGATAAAGCAGCATAAAATTAAAAGGGGAAAACTCCACACTATTTAAAAAATAGTAAGTGGACAACTTATATGTCTGAAAAAATATGTTTCAATCCCTACCTCAGATTTTTATTACCACTATTTTTTATTTGAGCATAGTATAACTGAGCAAAACTCCTTTGTGTATATATACCACATTTTCTTGATCCATTCATCTATGGACAGGCAGTTGAGTTGATTCCATAATTTGTCTATTGTGAATTGTGCTTCTATAAATATTGTAGTGGCTGTATTACTGTAGTATTCCAATTTTAGTTCTTTTAGATAAATACCAAGGAGTGGGACAGCTGAGTCATTTGGTAGTTCCATTCCTAGTTTTCTGAGAAATCTCTACACTGCTTTCCAAAGTGGTTGTACTAATTTACTGTCCCACCAACAATTTATGAGTGTGTCATTCTCCCCTCATCCTCACCAAACATTTATTATTATTCATCTTCTTGATAATAGCCATTCAAATAGAGTGAGACAAAATCTTAATGTAGTTTTGATTTGTATTTCTATGATTGCTAGAGATGTTGAACATATTTTTATTTGTTGGCTATTCGTGTTTCTTCATTTGAGAAACTTTTGTGGGAATAAAGATGTGGCTTGGGGTTGAGACCTTGAGTAGCATGCACAAGGCCCTGGGTTCAATCACTGGAACCACACACAAAAATAAAACAAAACAAAACTTGCCATTTGTGGTGTTAGCATATAAAGCAAATTTTAATTTTTTTTTTTACTTCGTGTATCTCTGTTGGTTTAATTTACCAGTGAGCACCTGCAGGTTTCAAAGTATATTACCATGTTTTCAAAGAGTGCGAGGATGAGAGAAGTAGCACTGTGTTCATAAAGCATCTAAAGGCTACAACAAATACCAAACTCAAAGACTATCATGAGTATGGAGGTGTTCAGATTGGCCTGTTATGCAAAATATGTCATTAAAATTGAGTGTAATGCAATAAATTTTTTTGTAAATATGTTTGAATTCTACTTGGATAATGGTGCTTCAAAATCCACTGAATAAGATAGTTTAGGTGGAAAGAGCATGGTTAAAGTAAGTGGCAGGATGGAATTCTGTACTGTGTGCACTTGTATAAAACAACAGACATAGCTCTCTCTACAGAGCAGTCCCGCAAAATCACTAATTTTGGCATCCACTTTAAATGTCACTGACCCTTCTCTCCAATATTTCACTTCTTTTATTTGACCCTGTTTACTCTTGCAAAAAGAGGCAAATTCACAATTGAAGCCCTTCCCCCACCCCAAAACAACAGGAATCTGGTAACAAAATCCTTCCCTGTCCTTGGTCTACGGGTGGTTTCTTCAGGGTCTGTGCCAACTTTGCAGAAGATGAAGGAATTGTCTCACGTGGGTGAGGTAGACCAGAAATCTGACTCCCCAGAATCTCTGAAGATCATATTGGGTCTGAGGCTCAGGGTCATGCATGGTTTTTGAAGAGCAGAATCTTCCATAACCTTATATAGTGTCGTCATAGTCCACATCTACAATATTTGCTTTCCTCAGCCTAGAATAGATGTCTGCAGAGACCTGGAAGCAAAGGCACATGGATAGGACCAGAGGAGGAAAGACAAGGAGCACGTGCCTTCCACCATCCCTCTTCCCTAGTCGACCTGAATGCATCCTATCATAGCGCACCACCCAGCGTGTTAGAAGATAGTGACACTCCATCAGCATTTCAGAGGACCTACAGACCACTGGAGGCTTATAGAGGTGTTCCTGATGAGCTGCAAACTGATCCAAACATACAAGACCTTCCTCTCATTCTTATGGACCATTGTCATGGGCTATCATTTTTTAAAGACTTCAGAATTGAAAACTAAATTTAGCAAGGCAACAGAGTTTTCCACAAACTTGAATTCTGTCTTGAGATATCTAGCTGCCGCACTATGCTAGATGAAAATGTTAAGCACCTACTGTCCTTGCACAACTGGGATACCTGCAATTTTCAGAAATCCATCAATGACATCTTGAAATATTCAAGGTATGCAAATTATTGATATTTCATAACAGAAATCACTTTTAGCTTAATTTGGTTCAATACTAATTTAATTTGCTGCACATTGTTTCGTTAACCTTAACAGGACTAAGTGATTAATGGTCTACCGGTTATTTTAAGAAAAAGATTTTCAAATAAATAGAACTTTTTAAAATTCAGTGTTGTTATAGTTTAGCTAGACGGTGCCCCCAAAAGCTCTTGTGTGAGACAATGCAAGAAAGTTTAAAGGTGAAATGATTGTGTCATGAGAGCGTTAACCTAAATTATTGCATTAATCCACTTGAATAGATTCACTTTAACTGTAGGCAGGAGGGTGTGGCTAGAGGAGGTAGGTCACTGGGGGAGTGCCTTTGGAGTATATATTTTGTGAACAGAGCTGTCTCTCTCTCTTCTTCCTGATGACCATGTTCTGAGCTGCTTTCCTCTGCCACCCTCTTCTGCCACTCTTCTGTCTCACTTGGATCCAGAACAATGGAGCCCATCTATGAACTGAGACCTCTGAAACCATGAGCCCCAAATAAACTTTACCTCCTCTAAAATTGTTCTTGTCAAGTCTTTTATTCACAGTGGTGAAATAGCTGACTACACATGGCAATTGAACAACTAATCACCGGTAGGCTTATTGCTAAAGTAAATGTACGAGACTCCAGAATTTCCTTGTATAGAGATTCTTCCTTTTTGATGGTAGGTAAGAGAGCGTGAGTTTTTTGTTTTTGTTTTTGTTTTTTTTTCTTTAACTGGCTATCATTTAAGAAGTTTGAGAACCAGTCCTCAGAGGAATGTGCATGGGGAAAATAATAAGAGGGACCCTTCTCACCTTATTCTCCACCTGTGTCCTCATGTGTTTAACTGTGAAAGAAAAAGTAAGTGCCGTGAGATTCCACTTAAAGTCTTTCACTAAGTTCCCATTAATAAAGTCGTCTTCATCTCCTACGTATTTCCCTTGGATTTTCATTATTATTATTTTATTGATTCTCTATCTAGTATGACTATCTTAGCATCCAAAGAAAAATTGATTATCTTCTTGATTCCAGAGGAATGACAAAAGTCAGAGAAAAGTTCATCCCCAGCCTCAAGTCTCACCTGCCCCTAATTCCCGTTCCTGCTGGACATGGTAGACCAGAGAGTAAACATCATCCCCACATACAACACTCACTGCAAGAGAAGAATGAAGACATCATGACAAAGTCCCTTCTTCCAGTCATTCAGCTTACTCCGTATCTACCACCTGTTCCAGCCACTGAGGCTGATGAATCATTTATTTGGAGAGAAGGCTGGGGCGCAGCAGGATAAGGTTTGGCCAGCAGATGTCATCCCTTGGCCCAGTTCCTTAGCTCATTGTCACGGTTTAAATATTAGGTGTCCCCCAAAACCTCATGTGTAAGACAACGCAAGAAAGTTTAGAGGTGAAATTTAGGTTATGAGTCTTAATTAGTGCGTTAATCCTCTGATAGGGAAGTTTTGACTGGAGGAGGTGGGTCCTTGGGGCTGTGCCTTTGGGGTATACGTTTTGTCCTTGGTGAGGGGAGTCCAGCTCTGCTTCCTGATGTGATGTCCTGAGCTGCTTTCTTTTGCCACACCCTTCTGCCATGATGTTCTGATGTACCTTGAGCCCTGAGGAATGGAGCCAGCCATCTATGTACTTGAGTACTCTGAAACTCTAGTCACCAAATAAACTTTTCCTCTTCTAAAATTGTCCTTCTCAGGTCTCTTGGTCACAGGAATGAAAAAGTTGACTAAAATGCTATACCCACTTTAGCCCAAGTCATTTACCATTTTCATATACAGGCTGTAGCTGTACTGGGTCTGGTGAGTTGACATAGTTGCATTCTTGGGGTTCAGGACTGGAAGGGCTCCTGCGAACACAGAAACACATGCTAGCTATCTAGAATAGCATTCTAGATGTCCCAGACTTAACTAGCTGAGATTGTGAAACAGTGGAGGAGAGAAGCTCTTTAAGGAAGAGTCCTGGGCAGAATAATAGTCCAGGGAGCTGGAAGGCACAGCAGTAGGGTTGAGCTGTGGCCCTATATGTGAATTCAGGAGGGCACTGCAGAATCACCCTCTGCACATATTCCACAAGTCTTAGCTGATTGTTTTTGTGGGAGAGTCCACACCTGAAATAATGTCATTTACATAAGAATTCAGTAAATTCTGGATAAAGAAATAATGATTCACTCCAGAAGGTGGCTGACCAGAATAAGGAACTTAGAGAAGAGACAGAAGAAAATAGTCATACATGTAATATACCACTACAAGAGAGTTACTCTGATTTCGGAAAAAAAAAAAATCTATTTATTGTTGACATAAACAATAACACTATAAAATACATTAAATAAACACTGGAATCTCTAGAAGGAAATATTTGAAAATGTTTTCTTCCTCTAAACTTCTAAAGAATGTTGTCAATAATTTTTCAGTATGTTTATTACTTGGTCTTGCATTACAGAAATGTGTATATATCTTACCTACCCTAAAATACTTTAAGACTCTCAAGATCTTTCCATATATTCATATGTCTCTGCAGTCAATAGACCCTTGGATATTGGCTGAGACATTGACTGCTTGAACAAATGAACAGTATGGTCAAAGCAATGTAACTTTCTTATTGTGCAGATGTATTGAAAAGGATAGATAGGAAAAATGATTAATTAGTGATTATATGAAACTTAAAAAAAGAAAAGTAGAAAATCAATGTACACTGAACTCAGTTGTGATTTTTAGGTATGAGTGGACAGGAAAACAGCTCACAAAAAGGACAAGTTAGAGTTAATTTTTTTTTTTCTGCATTCTTAGTATACAGAAAAAGCAGAGGCCTTACCTGTGTGGGTCTCTGGTTGAGCGTCTTTCTGAAAGTCAAACAAATGAGTGCACCTGTCAATGGAGGAACCTCTTTCTCTGCTTCCCTATAGCCCTGGTACACAGGGATGCACCTCTTGCCAGCATGCCCATTGTGGATGCCACTCTGTGCGCAGAGGACATCCTGGCAATTATTTACAGAGCCTTCCTTTCACAAAGGAGAGGACTCAGGTCCAGAGTATAAATGAGCTGCCCCACACCAAAAAGTACCAGAGCTAGGGATGGAGCCCATGTCTCTGAACCCTCATGTCTATCATATGCTTTGTTTTGGGTTTTTCAATCACACTTCTCAATCTCTTCCTGCCAAAAGTCCTCACAGGCAGGTGCTGCCAACAGCCATGTTGTAGATGGAGTGAGGTGACCAAAGATGCCAGAAAAGTCTAGAATTTAAATGAAATTCTCACATTGTCTTCTCTTGCTCCATCTCCCTCTCACTCAGTGGAGAAAAAGAGACTGGCGTTCAATATACCAATGAATATGCAATTTCCATTTGTGATAAAGTGGGAAGCTAAGTAACTAGGAATTCATAATAGAAGAGAATTGCTATCGGCTGTGTGACCAGCTGAAGTGTCTTGGAGAAAATGGCATTTCCACTGAAGAGTGAAAAAGTTCCAGCAATATCTAGAACATGTGACTGTGGGAAGCATTTCAGGGGTGGGGATAGGAAAAGCATTTGGCAAACCCGAAAGATAAATAAGCCTTGATGCACTGACTTTAGAACTGGGAGAGGATCAGGATATCTGGAGTTGTTCAATGTTTTTCTCTCCTAGGGGCTCATTAATCATTTTAAAGTATTATGTTTTTATATAAGAAATTAAATCACAGAACTTGATATCAGCTGAACCTCAATTGATGACATATGGGGAGATAAAGAATTTTACTAAAAATATTACTCTTTAAGAGGCTGTAGGGGGTCATGAGCAGATCCATAGTGAGGTGGCTAAAAGCGTATATTTGTCCTTTGCAGTATACACGTTACGATTCAAGCCTATTTCAGTGAAATCAGAAATACCCAACTCTATAAATATAAAATACCCATCTCTATAAATACTAACCTATTTTTCTCTTGAGCCAGTAGCAAAATAATAGGACTGCTGCAATGGGCCCAACGCTGCTCAGCAGCCCCTGGATGACTCCTGAAGTAAGATGCTCGCTTCTGTGTCCGGCAGGCACTGAGGGGAGAGACCTGGGTGTGAGCTGCTGTAGGGAAGGGGCTGGTGCTGGGGACATCTTGGTATGGGCTGTGCTCAAGGTCTGCTCTCCCAGGACGGATCTGCTTTTCTATCTAGGGATCTGCAGCTTTTCACACTGACGAAAGAAGAAAGGCACCCAACCTCCACGTCCTCCTGCAGGAGCCTCTGTCTTTAGTGGTGCAGCAGAAGTGCTATGTTGTCCATGAGCCTCTCCTGGGATGCCGGGAAAGATGTTGATGGAGACAATCCCACAACCTAAGCTGTACCTGTGAAATTGAGAGTCACCGCCTCACTGCGCTGGGCACCCTGGCCATTGTCGGCCGCACAGGAGTAGTCTCCAGGATGCTCCTCGGTCAGGGAGAGGTTGAAGGATGCTCCTCCTCCAGAGGGCGTTGAGATGTTTGCCAGGGTGACGTCCTCATGATAAAACTGGTACAGGATTGGGGGAGACCCCCTCAGGGCCTCACAGTGAAGCTCCACCACGTCCCCCACCACAGCCTGGGCCCTGGGAGCCCTGAGGGTGAATACAGGGCGGGACACTGGAACTGACAGAGACAGTGGACTCTCAGAGATGTGTCTCTAATGGTTCAGTAGATCCCATATTCCCTGCCTGTCCCCAGGGGCTCCACTCCATGGAAGTTCCTCAAGGCACCCCGGGGGAATTTGGAGCAGGGCTGGTCAAGCGGCAGGCAGTGGAACTTACTTCTGACAGTGATGTCCACCAGTCCGCTGAGGCTCGGGCCATACCCATTGTCAGCTGCACAGTAGTATTGGTCAGCATCACTCTCTGTCACTGATACGACCTCAAAATTTGCGGTCAGTGAAGGCTGGGTTTTTGTCTCCAGGTTAAAACCCAAAGACCCTCTATACCAGAAGAAGGTGATGTTTCCTGTGCCCTTAGCAACAGAGCAGATGAGGACCAGTTTTTCTCCCCTCATCACCCATCCCCCTGGGGGCTGAGTCTCCAAGCTCACGTCAGAGACGGGGATTCCTGCACAAACACAAGATAATGTGGGAGAACCCTGAATAGGGAGAATTTTGAGGATAGGGAGTAGGTATGTGGTCCTGCAGGCATAGTCCATGATTTGTAAAGTTTAACTGGAGGGGAAGACTCTACCGATTTGGAATCAGTTTTGGTTGGGTTGGTGATAATAGGATTAGAAACATAACATAATATTACCATGGAGAATATGGCATCGCCTCTCTCCCTAGGACAACTTGACTCCCATTCCCCTGAGTCTCAAACTTTCCTTTTTCAAGGCACAGTAGTATACTGATTACAAATCCAAACTGTAACTCAATCTGCCTAGGTGTGAATACTGGTTCCAACTCTTGCTTGCAGTGCATGCTTGATCAAATTACTTTTCTAAGACTTAATTTCTCATTTGTAAATGGAGAGGGCAATAATAGTTATCTCCTGCCAGGTGTGGGGCTTCAATTAAACCACACATGTGAAGCACTACAATGGCACTTGCTGTGTATGAGCTGCTCAATGGTTTTTCCTGTGGTGAAGATGGCAGAAGGTTTTGTTTCACGAGTGTTGAATTTTTAGAAGTCTAGGACTATTACTAGCTGGAGGTAGTAGACAAGGGTTTCCCACTCCGGCCACACCTCCAACTCTGTACTGGGGATTGAACCCAGGGGTGCTCTACCATTGAGCTATACCTCCAGCCCTTTTTAATTCTTATTTTGAGTCAGGGTCTTGCTAACCTCAAATTTGTTATCCTTCTGACTCAGCCTCCTAAGTCACTGGAATTATAAGCTTGCACCCCGGCACCTGACTAAACAATGGGTTTTTAAGGAGATCTATCATAAGTGTCAATTCTGATATGCTATAACAAGGTTCCTAATAATAAAATTTTCTTTTTGTATTCTATCTTTCAAAATCAAGTTCCTCCACAAGGCCTTCTCCAATAGTCTATTTCACACATTTCCACAAAACCTTCTCTGGCCACCTTGCCACACTTCCCAATGAGGGAAAGATACCAGTATAGCTGGATCCTCCCTCTATATCCACCATCCCAGGGACAGGAGAAGTCATGATCTGCTCTCCTCCCCACAGCTGACTCTGGTAGAACAATCCCTTAGACACTCACTCTGCCACCGTATTGGGGACATCAAGCTCCTTTTTGTGATTCTGTGCTCCGCTATCTTCATTTCACACCAGTAGAACCCTGAGTCTTCCTTCCACACGGTGGGGATCTGGAGCTCTGGGGAGCTGCTCCATTCTGACCCCAGGGTCTGGCCATCTCTGAAGAAGCAAAATTGGAGCTGCGCATGTGATGTCTGCAGAAGGAGATGGGTCTTACAGGTCAGCGTCACTGAGCTCCCCTCTATGGACTTGGAAGGCCTGGCTATCAACACAAGACGTGGAAGCAGCTCTAGAGAGAATAATTAAACACAGAGTCCAGAGTTATGAGGTTCAAAGTTCCTGGTGAGAGACATTCTGTCCCAAGTCACACAATACCCCTTACATTCCCCCTAGGGGCCCACGGGCTTCCCTTCGCCATGGATCTACCCTGTCCATCCTCATACCTCCTGCCCCTGTGCCATAGCACACTTCCCGAAGGCTACCTCTACCTGTGACTCGAGTCTTATTATTTTTAAAGTTTCTACCTGGGAACTAAAAATCCATTTCTTAAAGCCAGTGCAGGAATATTGAAGATAGTCACTGCAGTTGGCATTAGAGATGGTGAAGCTTCAAGTTTTAATAAAAGTGAATACATTTCTTTCAACCTTGTGATAAGTCATATTGGTTATGTTTTTCTGTTATTTTCATCTGTTCCCTTTCCTCTCCCATCTCAGACATGTGCTCTTTCAAAGACAGAAAGTGAACCTTGAGGATCAGAGTAGAAACAACACAGAGGAACTCAAATCCCTTTGTTGACTACTTCCTGTCCCTATCACTGCTATTTCCATTGGAAGAAAGGAAGCGTACTCGCCTGGAAATGCCCTGTGTACATCCAGACAGTCCAGTTCCCTTGATCTGGGACTTCTACACAGACCTCTGCTGCAGTCGTATGAGAAGATTTAATCCATGCCTTAAGCCTTAGGGATAGATCCCTTTGGGTCTTAGGGGCTCTTTCTGGATAAAGATGCTGAAGATGCTTTCTACTCTTACCTCTCCCCATATCACTCCCAATTGCAACAGCCTACAAAATCTCACAAATCCTGATAGCCTCAAGGTTTTGGGCACTTGTTTACCCAACCCGTAGAGCCTCTGACATGGGGGAGATTTTAAAATTTTTTTCCTGAAAGAAATCTCTTCCTTTCCTCACCAGATGCAGGCGATGAGCGCTCTGGATCACTGAGGGATGATTCCTAGACTAATATCTATCATTTCCAAGCCGGCTTACAGGAAGGCTTTTCCCTGGTTCCCTTTAGGCCTTAGTTCCATCCGTGGTTACCAGAATTCTGTCCTGGGGTGTGGATTACCCTGTACTTTTTGTTCTTGGCAAACTATGGTCCCCAGAGGACAGATGAGCAGTACTGCTTTTGGAACTGAGCAGAGAAAGGAATACAGAAGGTGTTTAGGCAACAGTATAACCCACTCACTCTTCTGGCTGGGGCAAGGGAACCGGTGGAGTCGGAAGCCACACAGGGTTGACTACAAGAGCCTGGAGCTCAGACTTCAGTTCAAGCTTGTTGCCTATAATTCTCAGGCAGCAGAGATTGCCTGGAAAATACCTAGACATTTTGTTTCTTTATCCTTAGTGTGACTACGTATTTTTGTTTAGGTTAGAATTTGGCACCTGAGCTTCAGGGTAAAGGAAAGACCAAGTACAAAGCATGTGTGACATTAACACCAAGCAGGAGCTGAACTTGGACAAATATCAGGTGAGGAACCCAGAAGGCCAAGTTGATTCTGGTCTCTCTGGTCACAGGAATTCCTGATTCTGTGTTCTGGAGGTAGCATAACGTCCTCTTTTAACCTTTTGATTAGTATCTTATGTACAAGAGAGGGATTCTTGCATATGTTAAATTTGAACATGCTTTAGTGAAAGATTTCTCATGACAGAAAGCTTTCCTACTCCCCTCTTCTGAGAAAGGTAAGACTTTGAATCAGGATCAGAACAATGAAGTACGTTTGCATAAACCAGCCTGAGAGAAGAAACTGAAGTGGGGGAGGGCATCAGTTGTGGCTGCAGAGTGGAGCTAAAAATAGGCAGGAGGCACAGTACTACTTCTTTTTGCAGGTGGCCTGGGGACTGACTGCAGTGTTGTTCTCCATGGCTCTGTAATTTTAGTATTTCCTCCACCACCCAGTACCCAGGGGACTTGAAGCCCCTAAGGCAGAGAGGACAGAGACTCTTCTGAGATCAATCTTTGGCACCCTCTGCCTCTTTTGTGCAAACAGCCTCTCCCTCCCTGTGGTGAGACTTCCCAGAAAGGAAGAAGGTCAGAGCAAGACCTGGTCTCCCAGCTGAGCGGACACGTGTCAGAGCAGCCTGGGCTCAGGGGAGCCACTGACGTCTGTACCCCCCAGCAGCTGTCACCAGATGTGTCTTGGACAGGCAGGGGCTGCTCAGAGGGTCATCCACAGGTCTCCTGTGCTGACCCGAGAGAGACAGACTGTGAGGAAGAAAAGGAAGTGCAACTCACCGGCAGGTTCACAGAGTAGAGCTGGAAGAGAATTCAGGAGAGATTAGTACAGAGCAGGAAGTCCTACAGGCAGACAACGATTGACGCCACTAGAGCTTTTCCAGCAATAGACCATCCCTCCTGGATGCTGCCTCCCTCCTTCTTCCACTTCCCTCCTTTTTCTCCCTTCCCTTCCTTCCTTCTTTCCTTCTTTTTTTCTCCTTTACGGACAATCTTTATCACCCACAGAAAATACTTTTTTTTCCATAATGGGGGGCAGGGGGTGTGGTAAGAGAAGAATGGAGGAAGGATGGATAGTGTAGAGGGAAATGAGGGGAGGAAGGAAAGATGGTGGAATGAGACAGACATCACTGCCCTATGTGCATGTATGATTACACAAACATTGTGACTCTACTTTGTGTACAACCAGAGAAATGAAGAGTTGTACCCCATTTGTGTATAATGAATCAAAAAAATAAAGTAAAATAAAGTAAAACGTGCTTTTTTTCCTATGATCATAATTTCCAATAACTTTTGTCATTTATGATTAGGTTTTTGGTTTTAATTTTTAATTAGTGCATTATAATTATAATGTATAATTATAATTATATGTGTAATTATAATTATACATTAGTGCATTATAATTATTATGTATAATTATACATAATATTGGAGTTCATTTTTTCATAAGCATGAAATTTAATTTGCTCCAATTCAGCCCTTAATATGTCCCCTTTCTCCCTCCCCCACTTCCATTTCCTCTAATGGTCTTTCTTCTATTTATGTATAGTTTTTTAAATTAGTGCACTATAACCTTTATTTTTAAAAAATCTGTTTATTTCAATTGGTGCCTTATAATTATACATAATAGAGGAATTCCTTGTTACATATTTGTACGTGCACTATATAACAATGTAATTTGGTCAATTTCGTTCCTCAGTAAGGCTTTGCTCTTAATTACTTAACATCTCTCTCTCTTTAAACTTCTTATTCTCATTTCCAGTACTTCCTGTCAAAAGTCTTGATGATACAGTTCAGGACTCACTGCCCCAGGGCAATAACACAATCAAGCAAGGGGGTAAAGGTCTCATGCTTAAGGCATAGAGTCCCTTGTTTTATCAACTTGAGATTAGAGGAAGCTTAGGACCAGAGAATAGATATACATTTCTCCTCATTCTCCTCTAGCCCAAGGATTTCACCACACTATTGTGACATAATGGTCAAGAAAGGAAAATTTTAGAGATAATGCAGGCTTTATAATCAGAATGCACAGATTCGAATCTTCATTTACTCTTCCAAGCTGTGTGACCCTGGAAAAAAATGTTTCTCCTTCTCTATAAAATGTAGATAATAATAACTACCTGGCAGAATTTTTGTGAGGATTAAATGAGTTGATACCCACAAAGTGCTTAGAATAGAACCTGGAATTTACTTAGTATCCAATAAATATTGTCTCTCCACTATTATGTTTAGTCTGAGATGCCTTTTTTTAAAGATTAAATTCTTATTTGAATAATAATTTTCTCAAGTAGGAAGAGGGAATCATATTTTAGGCATTCATTCTGGCAACAAATAGTTTTTAAAAGCCTTAATTTTAATTTCATAGAAACCTTGAATGCATTAGTGCATTCTAGAAAGTCCTTGGAAATTAGAGTTTTTGTTTTTTTGCTTTATATTATTTGGTATGTAAATTTTGATCGAAACCTTGTAGGACAAATTCGAATTTCCTTTAAGTGGTATTGCACAAGTGTTTTGTTGTTGTTTGTTTGTTTTAATCTTGGGGTATTTTTTGAAATAATTTTGAGTGATTACCATATGCCAGGCATTGTGCATGGCACCAGGTTTACCGTAAAGAATATGAACAAGAGTCTGAGATGTCAAGAGTTTACAGTATTCTGGGAGGGAGACAATTAAAAAATAAATGTATAATGATTTCATAGAATGGTTGGTGACATAATAAAAATAAAGCAGAGAAATAAGGTACAGAAATAAGTTGGAATGATCTTGACTTTTGATAGATTTCAATTTAATAGAAGCCCGAATAACATCAGGGAGCAAGACTTCAAAATATATGGGAAAATACATCCCTAGCAGAGATAAAAACAGCAAATGCAAAGCCCTTGGGGTGGTGGGGATGAGCTTGGCCAGGGAGGAGTGAGAAGCTGTCCAAGTCAGGGATAGTGGAAGACATCAGTGTGAAAGAAGTAGGCAGGAGCCAGCCATGGGGAGCTTTATGGACTTGGGAGCAATTTTAGATTTAATCTAGATGTGATGGGGACCCCTGAACAGTTCTGGTCAATTTACAAGTTCACTCTGACATTGAAAGGGAAACAGGTTGTCGAAGTGCAAAAGTCAGGAGAACATTCGTGGGAATTTAGGAGAGTAGAGATAATGGCTTGATTAGGCAGTACTGATGCTGCAAAGTGGTTGTATGTTAGCATAATGTTGACAGTAGAATTAATATGAATTGCTAGTGGGCTGAATAGAACATATAAAAAAGATAGATGAATTAAATATGACTCAAATATTTGACTACAGCAACAGATCACTAACAAGAACAGTAGTGATAGCTACTGAAATGGAGAAGATATGGGAAGACATTGGTTATGTCTGTGGTCAGGGGAATAGAGGTGGAAGATCAAGAGAGCTGATCGAGTTTAAAATGGTTATTAGGGGACTGGGGGGTTTAGCTTTGTGGCAGAGCACTTGTCTAGCATGTGTGAGGTCCTTATATTCTCAGCACCAAAGGGGGAAAAAAAAAAAAAAGGAAAGAAATGATGCTATTAGACACTTGAATGACAATCACACATAAAAGGTGCTTAATGAAGAAGTTGAAGTTGAAGAAATAAGTTTGAGTTTAAGTTTAAAATGGTTCATAGAGCAACAGAATTATATAATTTGGGGAAGAGAACCAGCAGAATATAGTATGCTGGAAGCCAGATGTTTGAAAAGTGTCTCCAGGAGAAGGAGTAGTCACCGTGTTGAATGCCCCAAGAGGCTGAGTGAATGGAAAATAGAAACTGATTCCTGGATGAAGCCACATGGAAGTAGTGAATTTTTATTAGCAAAAGCAGTTTCTGTGGAGTAGGAGTGAAAGACCAATTAAAACAGGTTCAAGAAAGAGTAGGGAATGACTACAGAGACCTGAAACAATTTATCAGTTTTCAGGGATCACAAAGAGGAGAATAGTTGACCCCAAGAGATTGAGGGCATGAGAGAATGCTCTAAGTGATAGAACTACATATTTTAAAAGTACTGATGGTCACATGACTCAACCTTTGTCAAAAAGCACAGATAATATTTCCAGAAAGCAAATCTGAATATAATTAAAGATCAAATATGGAGTTTAAAGAAAAGATGGAAGGAAGTGAAACAAAGACAGTAAGTAACTCACTGAAAATTTGTAAAGGGAGACAGAGAAATGGTGTGTTGAATAGAGGAGACCGTCAGGTCATATTCCTATAATTTTAAGATAAAAGATATTATAGTATGTTTGTATATTTGTGGGAATAATCTGGAACACAGAAACACTTCAATGGTGGAGCAACATTTTTGAGAAAGGAAGAGGGTCTTGGGCCCAATGTTCGTTGGAACGTCCTGCCTTTCTTGGACAGGGTGAGAGATAATATTTTCAGGATAGAGGGAGAGAAGGCAGAATATTGGAATGCAGAGGACAGTGGGTTGATAGATATGGCAGCAGAAGTATAAGGACATTTTCTTCTGGTTGTTTTTTATTTTATCAATATACCGTGAAGCAAGGGTATAAATTGGGAGAAAAAGGGATCAGTTCAAGGGGAAAAAGGTGTGAAACGGTGGTCATCATGGAGGGGAGATGGGACCGGAAAAGTGCAGGGAAGTGCATGGCAGTGCAGCCAGCTGCCTGAAATACGGGGTCTCTCATTAAATGGAGATGTCAGCAGAACTGTGCCTTTTGTTTAAAGTCCCATGCAGCTGCTCAGGCACCTGTGTAAAGAATGCCCCCCCCCAAAAAAAAAAAAGTGTATTGAGCAGGACAGTGCTGTGGGAGAGACTAAGGAGTGTTGTGGCGATGGGCTGGGGAGTCTAAGCTGAGTCCAGTGAGGACTGAGCACACGATGGGTAATCATCGATAATGGAAAAACAATGCTGGGGAGTCAAAGGCACTTCGGAGATAGTGTGTTAGAGAAAGTGGCCTAGAAATAGAATGGCGTGGAGAGGAATACTGAAAAAGTGGGTGATGATAAGTTCTAAGGTTTGGAGCTCAAAGAGGGATGAGAAAAAAATAATGCTGATAATATTAAAAAGAAGGGAACTGAAAAGTTGCTTTTGTCATACAGATTTGTGTGTGGTGTGTGTGTGTGTGTGTGTGACTACTGAAAACATCAAGAACAAAGACAGAATTAATGGTGGAAAGAAAGAAAGGCTGTGAACCGAAAAGATGATTTTTTAAAAAAATCTGGCTTTCTCCCCAGCTTGGTGGCACCCGCTTGTAATCCTAGTGATTCAAGAAGCTGAGGCAGGAGGATGGCGAGTTCAAAGCCAGTCTCAGCAACAACAAGGCACTAAGCAACTCCCTGAGATCCTGTCTCTAAATAAAATACAAAATAGGGCTGGGGATGTGGCCCAGTGGCCCAGTGGTTGAGTGCTCCTGAGTTTGAGTTTAATCCCTGGTACAAAAAAAAAAAAAAAAAAGAAAGAAAGAAAAGAAAACTGGCTTTCCAATAGTGTATCACCACTTTATGCCTGACTCTGAGCCCTCTGTTGGAAGTACAGATCTGAGACTTTCTGAGCATCCCTAAGCATCACCAGGCAGAAACTTCATCCCAAAACTTTGTCAGCAAGCGGAGCCCCAGTACCATGGCTTCCCATACCCCACTCTGAGTTGTCCGACTCACCACAGATCAACAGCAAGAACCTCGGCTGCATGAGGACTAGAGTGGGAATGGTTAATGAAGATGCTTCTTATACAAAAATAATACACCTCAGGGTCAAGAGGTGACAGCTTAGAGGTTTGAGGAAGTCAGGATCGGAAGTTTACCCTTCGGCACACGTTTATAGAAATAGAAGAAGGAAGAAGAGCCCTCTAATTGCCAGAATCAATTTCTTCTCCTAGGAAGGCTGAGAAAAAGTAAAAATATTCCTTTCTGTAGTTTGGTTCAATTCCTTAACTCAGAGATACTACACATCAACATATGAGAGCCTTCTCTGAGAACTCAGGTATCTCAAAGACAGTTTCTGACTTTGATGAGACCCATCATGGTACAGACCTGCTGAAAGGCAAAGTCACTGTCATCTTTGATAAAGGCGTCTCCTCCACAGTCTCATCCACACATCCTTCTTTCTCAGCAGTCTCTAGAAAAGTCACACTAGGCAAACATCATTAAGCTAGGATTGATGGGGCTGCCACCAGGCTACATCTGACAGTCATTGCATATGATGATCTGTACAGGGTCAGGCTATTCACACTTACAAGTTTTCATACTTAAACTTTTGTTGTACCAACAAATGAGCATGAAACAGCTGAAAAACAAAATCATGGGAAATTACAATTCTTAACAAAATATTACAGAACATGAAAAATTACAGAAAATAGGCATATGCAAATTAGCCTCTGAACACTTGAGAAGAGATCACCATTTACTCTAACTGGCTTTTGTGATATTTCTCCTTTCTTCACCCCAAATCTTCATATCTATTATCCCTCTCATTGCTTTCTTTATCACATTGAACTACCAGTCTTGGTATCTGAAGCCTATGTAATTCAGCTTATGGATTACAGAATAAACTATCTTAATTTTCAATTTCTTGAATCTTTGAGTATCTAGGGTTAAGAATAACCAGACTTAAAAAAAATAAAATGGAAGTTAAGCCATTAAGAGACATGAAAAGGTGTTATCCAATAATAATATCTGAGTCCAGGTATGGAATCCAAAGAGGAAGATAGAGGAAAAAAAAAAGAGTGGTCAGTGATGTGCAAGAATGGAGGAAAAGAGAGCAGTGTGGGGAACTCTACTAATGGTCCCAGGAAAATGGCTGAGACAAGATGGTGTGCCCACAGCTTTGCTTCCAGGCTTGAGAAGCCTGTGTGGAGACAAGAATGCCACATATAAAGTGTCAGGGCCAACACAAAAGTCTCCTCTTTGAGATTGTGGAGTCCTTAGGGTAAACCCAGGATGAAAAGCAGTTTTTGCACACACTGCTTTGCATCTCTTCTCCTGTGGTCATGTCTGTCCTGCTCCAGTGACTTCACGACTTCTGCAGTTAAAAATGTTTTCTCTCCTTCTCCACAGACTTAAAGGCTTCTTAAAAATCAGTTTATTGAGGTTCGATTAACATATACCAAAGGAAACCCATATTAAATAGGTGGCGGAATGGTTTTCGACAGTCACACTTTGACATATGTACACTCACAATCACTACTAGAAAGTATCATCTCAACATGGCGTGCTCCCAGAACTGTGTGATTCTTGATCGGCGGCTTTTTGTTACCACAGATTAGATTTGTCTTTTCTACTACAAATGGAAATGTACAATGTTTATTATTTTGTTCCTATATTCTTCTCTGTCCCCTGCCCCCATACTAGGGATGGAATTCAAGGAACCTTACCACTGGGCTACATCTCCAGCCCTTTTAATTTAATTTGATTAGTTTATTTTTGTGGTATTGGGGCTTGAACTCAGGGCCTTGTGTATGCTGGGCAAAGGTTCTACCACTGAGCTACATTCCCAACCCTTTTTATTTTTTGAGACAGGCTGACCTTAAACTTGTAATCCCCCGGAATTAACCTTCTGAGTCAGTGGGATTATAGGGGTGCACCGACACTACTGCTCCCAGCTTGTTTCTGCATTCTTTTCCTTAGAGTAGTATTTTTGAGATTGATTTTTTTTTATGGGGGTCATACTGGGAATTGAACTCAGAGGCACTCAACCACTATGCCACATCCCCAGCCCTATTTTGTATTTTATTTACAGACAGGGTCTCACTGAGTTGCTTAGCACCTTGCCATTGCTGAGGCTGGCTTTGAACTCACAATCCTCCTATCTCAGTCTCTCAAGTGCTGGGATTACAGGCATGCACCACTGCACCTGGCTCATCCATATATTATTAATAAAGCTATAAGCATTCATGTACAAGTTCAGGGGATAAATATTTGAGTGGAATTGTTGAGTTATAATACGTCTAATTCTAAAAATACTCAAATTATTTCCCTAAGTGATTGCACCCCAGTAACAATGTGAAAGTCCTGACCAGCTCATCTTTAATCCTCCTGGTACGTGGACAGGCATAACTCGTAAGCTCAGTTTGCATTTCTTGTTTGCCCAATCAAGCTGAGTACTTTTCACGTACTTATTAGCCCTTTATATGTTTTCTTTCTTTGGGTTTCTCTTCAAGTATTTTCCTATTTTAAATACAGCTTTTTGTCCAATTATTGTGTCATCATATAATCTGGGAAAGAGCCTTTTGTCAGATATATACATCATTAATATTATGGACCAGTGTGTGAATTGACTTCTTATTTTCCTAACGCTGGTTTTCAAAGAGCAGAATTTTGTAATTTTGATAAAGTTCAAGTTATTGATTCTTTTTCCTCTGAGGATTCATCCTAGCTTTGCTATTTTTTTGAAAGCTAGTTTTGCTATTAGTTTTGATATTCCTTAGATATCTTTGCCTCCCTCCGGTATGAAAGATTTGTAGAGAATTAACTTTTTTTCTATACTGGAGTTTGAACCCAGGGCACCCTACCACTGAGCTGCATCCCTAGCCCTTTTTACTTTTTTATTTTGAGACAGGGTCTCACCAAGTTGCTCAGACTGAACTCAAACTTGCCATCGCCCTGACTCAGCCTCCCTAGTCACTGCAACTGCAAGCGTGCCCCACCATATTGGGCCGAGAATTCACGTTTTAACTATTTTGAGCCTTTTGACCCACAAGCAAGCACAGCTGTCTATTTATTCAGATGTTCTTTAACATCTCTCTCAGTATTTTGCAGTTTTCAATATACATTTTTTTCAAAATTTATTTTGTGAAATGTAGCCGTCTTTCATATTTGATTATATTACAACTGATAATGTTTTATAAAGTCCAATTTCTAATTCTTGCTGGTATATATAAGTACAATTAATTTTTGTATATTCATTTTGTAACCTCCCATCTTGTTAACTTCAAGAAGTTTTATGGTAGATTCCATTAGGATCTTTACATATATGACCATACTATCTATAAATAATGACAGTCTTAATCATTCGTTTGTGTACCTTTAAATTTATTTTTCTTGCCTCCTTGCTTGAGCTAAGACTTCCAGCAAAATGTTGAATTGAAGATGTGAAAACAGACATCTTTGTCTTGTTCCAAAGATGGACATATCACTACTATATGTGATATGGACTGTGGGTTTTTCATAGAGACTTCAAATATCAAATTAAGGAAGTTCATTTGTATTCCTACTTTACTCAAAGTTCTCATCATGAATTAATTTAAAATTTTGTCAAATAATTTCTGATGCAGGTATTGACTCTCTTATTCTGATAATAGGATGAATTGTACATATGTGTGTGTGTGTGTGTGTATACATCTGTATGTATTCTCTCTCTCTCTCTCTCAGAGCAATGATAAATATTGAACCCAGGGTCTTGTGCATGCTAAGCAAGTGCCCTACCACTGAGTTTCATCCCCAGCTTATTATAATAGAGTGAATTATATTGATATTTAAATATCAACCAAACCTTGCAATCCTGGAATAAAAGTAATTTAGATTTAATACCTTATCTTGTTTAAGTACTGTTGGATTTGTTTTGCTAATAATGTGTGTCTCAGTCTGTTTGCTGCTACTAATAACACAGTACCACAGACTGTACAGTTAAAAAGAAAAGAGGCTTATTTTGGCTCACAAATCTGGAGGACCAAAGGTCAAGAAGCTGCATTTAGTGACAACCTTCTTGCTGGCAGAATCCAGAGGCAGTGCAGAATGTCACATGGCAAGAGATGGGGAGTGCAGGTGTGTGTGTTCTGATCTCTCTCCCTCTTACAAAACCAACAAGGGGCTCCATGTTGATGACTTTATCTAATCCTAATTACCTCCCAAACACCCCAACTCTAAACAGCACAGTTAGATTATGTTTCCACCTCCTTCATACTGTATGATGGGGATTAAAAATCAACGTGAGTTTTAATCAACCATATTCAAACCATAGCATTACATTAAGGATTTTAAAATATCTATTCAAAAAAATAAATTTGTTCTGTGGCTTTCTTTTCTTGCAGTGTTTTTATCTGACTTTAGCATCAAAATGGAGCTTGAAGAAATGGCCCAGAGAGGTTCCAGCCAAGCCTGGTATATTATATATTGTAGCTATCACGTTAGAGGATAGTGTATCCATCATAGCTTTCAGACAGGATAAAAAGTTTCTAGAGAAAATGAAATAAATTATACAAAGAGGAAACCATGTTGCTTAAGATTTTGATGAAGTAAATGGAGATAAAATCTGATTCTGGGGGTAACAAGTATAAGAGCATCACCCAGGGAAGAGGACTGTGAGCAGAATTCATCCCTGGGGCCCACAATCAGGATAAGAATTCTCATCAGAAGATGTATCTGAAGGGTCCATGGAAGAGCAGTACCTTCTGCTCCATGATGCAGTGATAAGAACACAGAGGTAGTCTAAGCTGAGGCACAAGAGTCTGGAGAACGAGGTACCATTGACCTTATCTCATAAGCTGGGGTTTGCCTGCTGTAGGGGAAGCTGTGATGTGACTTTTATATGCTATCTCAGTTGAACTGTGGTGTCCAAATATGTGGTCACACATCCTGGATATTTCCATGATTGCATTTCAGATGCACGTTTTTATTCTGAATCTTTCAATTGGAGATTTAACCTGCATCCACTGGTGGTTCAATCTGTGGATGCAGAATCTATGGATATAGGGAGCTTACTGTAAATATATACTCTATTGCTTATGTTTCTCCAAAGAACCCTAATACAGAAGCTAATGAACTGTCAGTTGGTATTAGCATTTAGATTGGTGGACATCAGATAGAGCAGATTGACCATCATAATGTGGGTGAAGTTCATGTAATTAGTTTGAGGCCTGAAAGAACAAAAGACTGGGAACCCAGTGACAGCAGACTTTCCTTCACTCTTGAACTGCAACATCAGCTCATCCCTAATTTTCAGTTGCTGACCCACCCTGCAGATTTTGTACCTAATAGCCTCCATAATCACTTAAGACAATTCTTTGAAACAAACCTTCTCTCTATATATACAGTTGTTCCTCAATATCCACAGGGGTCATTGCTGGTGTGGTTGCAAATTAGTGCAGCCACTCTGGAAAGCAGTGTGGAGATTCCTCAGAAAGTTTGGAATGGACCCACCATTTGACCCAGCTATCCCACTCCTTGGCCTATACCCAAAGGACTTAAAATCAGCATACTACAGAGATACAGCCACATCAATGTTCATTGCTGCTCAATTCACCATAGCCAGATTGTGGAACCAACCTAGATGTCCTTCAGTTGATGAATGGATAAAGAAACTGTGGCATATATATACAATGGAATATTACTCCGCCATGAAGAATGATGAAATTATGGCATTTGCAGGCAAATGGATGAAATTGGAGAATATCATGCTAAGTGAGATAAGCCAATCTCAAAAAACCAAAGGACGAATGATCTTGCTGATAAGCGGATGAGGACATATAATGGGGGGTGGGAGGGGTTAGCGTTAGGGTTAGGGTTGGGTTTAGGGTTAGTGATAAGGAGGGTGGTAAGAATGAAGGAAGGAAGGACTTTATAGAGGGAAAAGAGGGGTGGGAGGGGTGGGGGGGAAGGGAAAAAAATAACAGAATGAATCAAACAACATTACCCTATGTAAATTTATGATTACACAAATGGTATGCCTTGACTCCATGTACAAACAGAGAAACAACATGTATCCCATTTGTTTACAATAAAACATATGATCGCCCACCGCCCACAGGGACAATCACAACGCGTACGCTCTTCTTCATCACAGGAACCAAAAGGGCTTTATTCCACAAGTCTCAGACTTATATTGAGAACATCAGCCTATCAGAGAGTTGACTACCAGGAAAGTCAGCCTATCAAGGAACAGTCTCCAGGCAGATACCAGGATCGCCTCATGTACAACAGCCAACCAGAGTTACTTCCTAAAACTTGTTTACGAGTGCAGCTATGTTTGGCAAGCTGCCAGGCGCCATCTTAGAGATCAGGCCACGGTGCGGCTCTGGGGCCCTCAGAGCCCGCCCCTGGCAAAAACACACACACACACACACACACACACACACACACACACAATATCCATAGGGGTTTAATTCCAGCCTTGTATGGATCCGAAAATTCGCAGATGTTTAAATCCCTTGTATGAAATAGCATAGTATTTGCATACAACCTTATATAGCCTCCTTTATATTTTAAAATCTCTGGATTAAAATATCCACTATAATATGAATGCTATATGAATATGAATAGCAGTTATGTTGTTTAGGGAACAATGACAGATGCAATTTTCAGTTCAGATGCAAGTTTTTATTCTGAATCTTTCAATTGCAGATTTAACCTGTATCCACTGGTAGTTCAATCTGTGGATGCAGAATCTATGGATATAGGGAGCTTACTGTAAATATATACTCTATTGCTTATGTTTCTCCAAAGAATCCTAATACAGAAGCTAATGAACTGTCCCATAATTTTTGAATGGATTAAATGTAACTCATAGAGTAGAAATTGGTTTCTCAGCACTGTAATAGATTAAATTATTGCTCCCAACTACTGGCTCCCTTCCTATAAAAGAAGTACACATGTTTTCTCATTGTCAGATGACCTTCTCAAGTATTCTTTGGGAGAAATATATGTCCCTGATTCACTGACCTTTGACTTGGCTGTGAAACATATTTGGGGCAAAAAGATGCCTTGGTATAGGCATCTGATGCATCCAACGAGACATCGACTTACAGTTGCATGGTTTGGCTTGGCTGCTGCTTCAATCCAGATGAAAACTGAACAGATACCATACCCTAGATCCAAGCTAACTTAGGCCAGCAGAGTTCATCAAAACTTTTGGCTGATTTGCAGCACTCAATTTGCCTGGGCAAAAAATGAAAGTTTACTTTATGAGTCATGAGATGCCAGTGAGGTTTGTTAGCATAGCAAAGTTACCAAAATCGCACAATGCATTTGTAGCTGGGCATTAGCATGCACTATCACTTTGATTTTATTTCCAAAATAGTATTAGTCTTCTTAAAATTGAATCTCTGCTATGTACTGTAGGGACTACATATTCTCCACTTCTCATATTTCCATAAAAGTTAGGGATTTTTGACTACATATCTCAGGAAAAAAATCATCAAGGAGACATCTTACTTGATTGATGAATTCATCCCAGAAACACAGAAGATTATCTCTGGCAAGGTCAAAATACAAGAAAGAAAATAACAGAGGTAGTCCCTAATTATCTGATGAGAGAGGGGAAATGTCTTTGAAAACATTCCCTAAATGGGAAGGACTTTAAGAAGTCCAGTTTGCTCTATGGAAACTTCCAATTAAAATACTTATCTCATCCAGAAATATTCCCACAGACACATCCAGAAATAAAGTTTAATTGAACAACTGGACACCCCATGACTCTCAGCAGTCAACACATAAAATTAACCACTACAAGTCTACCCTTGTCAATTTAGCAACACATCTCCTTAAACCTTACTTAATCTCTAAATAAAGACAATAATGAGACCCTCATTCCACCTAACATGATAAAAGTATTTTGCAAAAAACTGAAAACACTCTAGCCTCTAACTCTAAAGAGGAGGTAAGGTCCTTGAGTGAGTTAAAACTTCATGCAAATTCAACTATACTTAAATATTGTGATAATAAGTAACACATTTTGTTACAGGATAAAGGAATAAAAATGAGAGGAAAGCAGAGATACTGTGTATATGTCAAATATCTTTATTTTCCCTCCCTCTCTTACACACACACATATACACACCAATACATATTCATGACAAAATGAGAGGGAGTGTTCAAAACATTTATCTTCCCCAGCTCTGTAACTGGTCACGTGGTCATAGCTGGTATTTATAGTTACTTCCTTGCTCTACCCAGTCTGTATGCCCTTTGCCTTCAATAAGCACCTCATTTGGTGCTGGTTCTTGGCAGGGTAACCCAAACCTCCATTCCTGAAATCTGGACCACTAGTGGTCCTGCCTGGAGTAGCTTGCTGTATGTGTATAAATACATATTTTTGAACATTAAAAAATAAGTTAAAATTTTTATTGACTAACTATTCAGGTTTAGTGTTCCAACTAAGTAAAGTGTATAGCCATTATTACCAAATACCAGAACACAAAATACCAGCTAATGCTTTGAAGTGGTGATCAGAAAAATCAAGAAATTGGGAATTGGTTCACAAAATTATGGAGGCTGAGAAGTCACAGGATCTGCAGACCCAGAGAAGACAGTGGTGTAGTTTATTTTGAAATAATTTGGGGGCTAGAGTTGTGGCTCAATGGTAGAGCGCTTGTTTGGCATGTGTGAGGCACTGGATTCAATACTCAGTACCACATGTAAATAAAACAAAATAAAATATCCATTGATAGCTAAATTTTAAAAAATTCCATGTTTTACAAATAATAATAATAATAGTAATTATAATAATAATTTCTACACAATGCCTCAGAAGACTTCCAGTGCGCTGGAGACCCAGTTCTCCACAGGAGTAACCAGCTCATTAATGCTCACTTCCCTGGATTATTTTTCCTTTCCTATTCACTTCCTCAGTCCCTCACAAGTGTTTCCTGGAATTACTATCTACTTAAAAACTAGCACCTAAATCCATGTCTCAGGGGACTCCAGGCTGAATGTTGTGATGACCAGGGGCTCAGCTCAGTCCTTGGATCTTCTCTCTTTTCAGTCTCAATCATTTTCTTGTAACTGAAGTCCCCCAGTCTTGTGACTCTGAATACAATGTAAATACAAAGATTTCTCAGACTCTATCTGCAAGGTCAAACTTCTCCCCTAAACTTTTAATGAACATCTCCACATGGAGATTTAATCTGCATCAGACTCAATATGTTCAAACAGAGCTTCTGATAGTTGCTCTGCCCAAACCTATTCCTCTGGAAGATTTACCACAGGTCAGTAAATCTGGTGTGTCTGAGTAAGGGATAGAAAACCCATGTGACTGGAATGAGCTGATAGAAGAGGCATACTTTGGAGATACTGAGAGTTTGGGTTTGGTTTCAGATCACAACAATAAAAAAAATAATAATAAAGTGAGTTACATGAAGTTTTTGGTTTCCCAGTGCATATAAAAGTTATGGTCATGCCATACTGTAGTCTATTAAGTATGCAATAGCAAGTATGTCTAAAAAGCAATGGATGTGCCTTAATAAAAAATGCTTTATTGCCACAAAATGCTAACGATCATCTGAGTGCTGGGAAAATGGTAACAATGAACTTGTTCAATGCAGGGTTGCCACAGATCTTCAATTTGTACAAAGAAAAAGTCAAACAATATCTGGATAACACAATAAAGCAAAGCACAGTAAAATGAGGCATACTTGAAGGAGATAAGATTGGGGGAGTAGGCAGGGGCAGGTCATGCAGAGGCTCTTAAGCCAAAGTAGGACATTTGCACAATGGGAAGCTCTCAGAGGGATCTAAGCAAAGTTTTGTAACCTGACTTAAATTGCATCAACTTCTAATCACCTGATTTAAATTACTACAACTTCTAATCACTCTTGAAGTTCACCAGATAGCAAAGTTGAAGAGAACCTTTCCAACAGAAGAGGCAGAAAGCATGTTGCTTCTGAGTTGTTTAGTTTCTATAACCCACCTTCACTGGATCTTTAATCAATTTATTTTTAATATGGAAGTGATGAACTTCAAATGCCACCTATGTAGAACAGATAGATTGGATTTCTGTCCAACCAGGGGCACTCAAGAATAACATCTTGAAGTGGTACCTCTATTGTAGGCTCTGTTTCTCATGTTTTCAGATCCGTAAGTTTGATTTTATAAATGTAATGGAAATTTATGTATTCCTAGTAACTGGGTTGATACAATCAACCTTACAAAAGATGGGTAAACTATGACTTTATTAACTTAAAAATAAGTAAACTGGCTGTGGTTTTTTTGATTGGAAGCACAAAAACCAGCATAACTCAAAAAAAATTTGTTTAAATTACTATAAACACCCAGCCATTTGTCACAGAACATAATGCCAAGAATGCTGTTGAATCCTAGCAAAAGAAAAGAAGTGGAATTACTGCCCAGGATGTCTGTGTCTCTAGTGCATGTTGCTCTCTGTACATATTTCATTATTATTTATCTCTGTGAAAAGACTTCCTCTGGTTCTTTGATCAATGTAGAATGTGAGGAATGTCCTCCCCCAGCTCTGAGGCTAACCTATTAAAAATTTGGCTACTTGTAGAAACTAATCTAATTTTGGTCACAGTTCCCAGTTCCTGGAAAGGACAAATTGATCCAGCTTGGGACAGATGCCCACTCTTGGTATCAACCAATTGTCGCCAACAAGGAGGACTGGGTTGTTTAAAAGCATTTGGAAGATCTCTCCATGGACATAGTTGGTATAGTTTTTAGTGGGTTTAGGAGACCTAAAAATATGTATCAAAAATATAATTAATCTATGTGAAAATATAAATAGGAATGGTATCACATTTCCTGTTTAGCAAATATGTTTACAGGTTTTTAAGAAAGTCAAACGATGACCAGAAAGTTATTTGGTGAGCCTTGAAGCAGTGCATTGATTTTTCAAAAAATCTTTATCTCTTTGTTAGAGTAAGCTGCTATACATGCTGGAAATATACCATCCTGATCTCTGAGTGGTCTATTACAAACTATGTCTATTTCCTGTTAGTGTCACAGTTGGCTGAGTTTGGGTGAGATACTCTGGCTCCATCTACTCATTCAGAGATCAAACTCCTCCATCTTTGGGCTCAGCTCCCTTATATGTACTTGGAATTCTCTCCAGTCAGTCAGCAGGCAGGGAAAGAAAGCTCATGGTGAAGGGAAGCCTCTGCCAACTGTTTTGATGTGGATGTGTCACAAATCACTTCCATTGTGAGAATTTAACATCTAGCCACCTAGATTCAAGAAAGCAGGGAAGCTAGACTAGTGGCGTGTCCAGGAAGAAGAGAACATGAATACATGTGAGCCTTCACAGTAGTGTCACTATGCTCGTCTCTTTGAACTCTGATAGACTACTTCATCCATTTCCACATTGAACACCAAGACCAGGCAGTCATATTCTTTGCACAGTGTTGACAGGCCAGCACCAGCTTTATTTTTCAGTTTTTTAGTTTCCTCCAATGATGATAACATTCTTATTAGAATTTCTAACACTCTCTCAGGCTGCCATTGGCTCTTGCTTTCAGTGTGAGATTCACTCTGTTATTGTTTAGATACGAGGTCCCCCAAAAGTTCAGGTGTGAGAAAATGCTAGGTGAAATGATTGGGTTATGAGAACTTTAACCTAATCAGTGCATTAATTCTCTGATAGGGATTAACAGGATGCTAACTGTAGGCAGGTAACATGTTTCTGGAGGAGGTGGGTCATTGGGAGGTTCCTTTGAGGTATATATTTTGTCCCTGCTAAGGACAGTCTCTCTCTCTCTCTCTCTCTCTCTCTCTCTCTCTCTCTCTCTCTCTCTCTCATTCTCTCTCCCTCCTTCCTGAAGTCATGTTCCCAACTACTTTCCTCCATTACATCTTTCTGCCATGATGTTCTGTCTCACCTTGGGCCCTGAGGAATGGAGTTGGCCATCTATGGACTGAGACCTCTGAAACCATGAACCCCAGATAAACTTTTCCTCCTCTAAAATTATTCCTGTCAGGTCTTTTGGTCACAGCAATGGAAAAAACCTGACTAAAACACTGTCTCTGGCACAAGCATTTTTAAGGTTGGTTCCCAGGAGTCTTATGGGTTGGAATTTTACTAAACAAATTTTATTGTATAAATTAGAAGGAAACCAAAATTATTTTTGTGAAATTATAACCATATTCTTCTCCACTAAGCAATAAAGATACTTTTCAATGACTCAATCAAGGCAGTTTAGCATGCTCATAGATTAGAGGTACAGGATCTTAGTCTGTAGGGAAAATCAGGAAGACCTGTAAGAGCTGATCACGTAAAGACAAAGTATATTTGAGAACAGAATAAATCCCAAAATGTCTGCTAAGGTTTTCTATTTTTTTCTCTTCTAAGAAACTATGTTTCTCTACTTATTTTCCCATGCTAGTTCTTAAATATTCATTTAACAATTTGAACTACAATGGAATAGTTAGTCGGGAGGCAAAAACACTCTCCAGTATCATTAACAGTCATGGGATTCCACAACCTATATGGAAGACTCTAGCTCCTTCTATTAGTAGTCTCTCTGACACTTCTTATCATAGTAAAGCAGAAAATAAACATGATAAGCATACCTTGAACATAATGAATGAACAAATCTTTGTCACCAAATGGTATTACTTCCATGTACTTCTTTGGAGACTTATTTTTTATGAGACCCCACTATTTCATCCTTTCAGTTTCCATGCCAGACATTTTTTTCTGTATTCAGTGTTTTATATGCTTGGATAAAACCTAGTACTATGAGTGAGTGCTCTAGGACAGACAGTGACAGGAATTGCAGCTTTGTCTCCTGGCTCCCATTCAGGTGCTGGGCTCTGTCCTCCCCACTCTCCTTCTATTCCACTGTACTCTCCTCTCCCTTGATCTTTTGTCTTAATAATTGAATTATTCCAGTAGAATTAGTCATCATCAGGTACTAGAGTGCAGTGTGGTTCTGGGTTAGAAATATGTTTACACTGATTTGAAGAAAAGCAAAACAAGATTTTGGATTAGAAAACATGACATCAAAGTCAGATTATTAGACATGTGTCAGTCAGAAGTGCAAAAGTGGAACTTTTATGCCAGTACCATGCTGTTTCGGAGTGTTTTGAAATCAGGTATTATGGTGTCTCCTGCCTTTTCCCTTTTATTCTTGATGGCTTTGGCTATTTGGGGTCTTTTGTGCTGCCACATGAATTTTAGGATTATTTTTTCTAGTTCTATGAAGAATGTCACTGGAACTTTGCTGTGTATGTTGGCTGGTATTTTGAATTTTTAATCACTTTGGGTATTATGGTCATTTTAACAATATTAATTTTTCCAATTCATGAAATGTGGGGTCTTTCCATTTTGTTGTGTCTTCTTCAATTTCTTTCAATGGTTTTTGTGTTTTTCATTATATAGATGTTTTTCTTCCTTGGTTAAAGTTATTTTTTGTAGTTATTATGAATGAGATTGCTTTCATTATTTCTTTCTCAGCAAGTTTGTTATTGATACATAAAAATGCTACTGACTTCTGGGTATATAGCCAAAGAAAATGAACTCAGCATACCAATGAGATACAGCACCATTCACATTAGCTAAAATATGGAATCAGTCTAGTTGCCTATTTATAGATGAAAGGTTAAAGAAAATATGGCATACACATGCATGTGCGCACACACATATGCAAACACACACACACACACACACACACATTTTATTCAGTCATAAAGAAGAATAAAATCCTGTCATTTGCAGCAAAATAGATGGAACAAGGAGACATTATGTTAAGTGAAATAAGCAGACACAGAAAAATACCACATGTTCTCTCTTAGGTTGGAAGTCGAAAACAGTTGACCTGAAGGTAGAGTAGTGATTACTAAAAGTTGGGAAGTGGATGGGAAGGTGGATAAAAGGGAGGTTAGATTTGATCAGTGCATACTGCATGCATGTGTTGAAATTTCACACTGAAGTCCACTAATAAGTACAATTAATACACATTAATCAAAATAAAATATTTTTCTCAAAAAGTACAAGAGTGGCAGAACTGACTTTTAGCTTCAAGCTGGAGCAGGAAAGAGGAGGAAAGTTTTCCACCCAGAGGAGAGCTATATGACACATGTGGTTGCATTTACAGGCAGGTTCTTTTTTACCTAATCCTGCCTAAAATGCAGGACATACCTGCCGTGGGCAGAAAGAGCACATCACCCAGACAACTGTGGTAACTGCGAGATCTGGTTTATTGCACAGTGTAATCCTCACCATAAAGTAAGTATGAACTTAGCCTCTGAGTCCATAGTTGCTGATTTTTACAGTTAAATCTTGATTCTCTCCTTAGTGTCATTACATACCTTAGGTTTACATATCTCCATTAAAATGAAAATGGTACTTTCTGATTGGTATGAGACACAACTGTAGCTCTCCCAACCTCTGTCCCCCTCTCTCCCAACCTTTTCCCAGGAACCAATAAGAGTTTTCTTTGGATAAAGTAAAGTGCATTTCTGAGATTCCTTTTGTTAAATGCCAACTGCATTGGCAGGATGTACCAGGATAGATTACAGAAGTATTTTATGGGAACAGTCAGAAGGTGAAATATCTTTTTTGTGATGTTGTGAAAAGGTTCAGGACTACAGATTGCTGCTCTGCTACGCTCTTGAAACGGTGAACTACCCTCTTAAAGAACTGGCAGAGAAGTGAGAGGGGTTATTGTTATGATCTGTTGAAGCTTGAGAAGAAGATTTCAAAAAGTCTCTGTCACACCCTCTCCACCCCAGTTCCAAAAATTTTTCTACACACGCTTCCTTTAAAATTTTCCCTCAGTTGTTTCCTTCCTTTCATCTTGCCTTAGTAAGGGCCTGCACTTTTGGACAGAGTGGTAGGTCTGAGGATTCCAGGCAGGTTGAGAAGAGGCAGAGAAGGCCAGAACCAATGCCAAGGTGTGAGCGGAGAGCCTGGGGCGGCGAAGCTCATCTTTCCCAGCAGGGAAACTCAACAACTCATGTCTCAAGGCATCACGTCGAGTGCTCGACCCTGAGAGAGCAAGGTGTCTCCATGGCATTCAGACTCCCGGGAGACTGAGGGAGGGTGGTGACTTGACTCTGAGGCCCAGCATGACCACTAGGATAATCAGGGCCCAGGGGCACAAGCAGGGGGCACATGGGACCAGCAGGAACCAGGTCAAGCATCAAGGCCAGGATACTATCCTGTAAAGAGAAGAGGAATGTGCAGTAAGGAATGGGGACAGGTCTGGAAGGAATTGTTCCATTCAAACTAAATTAGCTAAGGAAGCAGACTGGTGCTCAGAATAGGAAAGGGCTAAGCTACATAGATATCCCACACTGATGGCAACTGGGTCAGAATCTGATGTAGTATCCCAGGGACAAATTCAACCAGCTCCCATGTGAGGCACAAACAGTACAGTTGTTCCTCTGTAACCACAGAAAATTGGTGCCTTAAGAATACCAAAAAAGCCACAGGTGACTCTAAACCCTTATGTAAAATGATATTGTAAAAATTTTCATGTAACTGAAGCACATCCTCCCCTATATTCTAAATCTCTAGGTCATTTGTAATACCTACGACAATGTAAATGGCATGTAAATAATTGTTATACTATACTATATTTTTTAGGGAATAATGATAAGAAAATCCTGTACATGTTCAGGATGGAGGTAATTTCTTTTTTTCAATAGGCTAGTTGAATCCTTCTTTATATTTCAAAGGAACATCAATATGGAATAAATGGCCCAAATGTACCAGAAATAAAGCTGGTGACACATCAAATATGTATTTTCAACTCATGGTTGCAGAGCTGAAACCCATGGAAACAGAGGGCTAACTGTACTCATGTCTTATTCTCACACAAAAGTCTTTGAGGTAAAGGGACAGTGTCTTTCTCTTTTACAGATGAAAACACTGAGGTTCAGAGTAATTTAGATGCTACATAAAATTTAGCAATTTCAAAGTAGCAACAGCAAGAATTAAACTTTGACCTATTAACTAAGTCTATCCTTTCCTAGGCATTAACTGTTCCCCACATTTCTTGATTAAATATCAGCTCTTACCTAGTTGCAGAGTTAGTAGCTTAGCCAAGGAGGCTTGCACAGTGGGATCTCCTCCCTAATTCCATGAATGGGCTTCAGATTTGTGGCTCTCTTAAGTCAGCTACCCAGAGGCTACTCTTGAACTCCCTGGCCCAAGTTGGGACAGGGCTTCCTCCTCCATACTCCCTAAAGGGGTCTATTTCAGGTCTTATCCTCTCCAATAAGACTCTCATGGACATTCTCCAAGTGCCCCCTACCATAGCCTCACTGACACTGAAAATAAAATCTGGGGAGTAACAATCAAAAGAATGAGGTGGGACCATCTGCCATAGAATTAGCATTTGAGGATTGAAGTCATGTAAGAGAACTACTCCTGGATTGAAAGTAAAGATGGGTTGTTGTAGTTCTGTTATATGATTTGAAAACAATTTTGATGATTTTTTGGGGGGTGGGGAGGGTACCAAGGATTGAACTCAGGGGCACGGGCCCACAGAGCCCCAGCCCCAGCCCTATTTTGTATTTTATTTAGATACAGGGTCTCACTGAGTCACTTAGCGTCTCGCTTTTACTTAGGCTGGCTTTGAACTCATGATGCTCCTGCCTCAGCCTCTGGAGCTGTTGGGATTACAGGTGTGCACCACCATGCCTTGATGATTTTGAAAAGTTACTTATATCCTCTTATAACTTTATTCACACTTAATATAAGGATGTTGATCAAATAATTTTCAAAACACATTCAAACTATATTTTTTTACTATATCTTAGCCCAATTCTTCCAGAAAAAAGAAAAACCAAAATCAAAACAAAAACACCACATCAGAAAGCCTCAGCCCTACACCTGCAAATAGACACAGAGTAAGTAATGATTGTGAGCAGCTCTGCAGCACAGGGAGCCACCCTTATCCCCAGAGTCCACCCCACAAACCCTTCTGCCTTCATTGTTCTCTAGGCCAGTCCTGTGAACTCCGTCCATAGGCCTTACCTGAGCAGATCACAGCCACATCTTCTTTGTGGGTGCAGTCATGATACCCCCAAAACCTATGCTTGCACTGCTCCAGGGACTGCTCTTGCCCTGAGCAACGAACATCATCCAGCCAGATGCGGCCAACCCCAGGGCCATAGGTTTTCCGGGCTTTGGAGGATGAAGAGAGGGACTTGCCACAGCCCAGCTGCTTGCACACCACTTGGTCCTCCTTTTCTCCCCATCCATCATCACAGACAGAGCCCCACATGCCCTTGTGCAGCACCTCCAGTCGCCCAGCGCATTGATTATCTCTTCCTACCAGCCTCAGGTCAAAGGCATCTGCAGGGTGGAAGAGGAAATTGGAGTTGGAGGGAAAAAGGGAAAAGAGAAAAAATAAGATCATCTGCATCCTCACCAAACCCCATCAGCACATTTGGAGCCCTCCATGAGTGACTGCAGTTGCTCCAACTGTGACTGCAGTTGCTTTCCCCTGCTCCATCAAGTTTCAGTCCCTGTGGCCCAAGTAATCTTTTTTTGCTTCCCCCACCTATTTTATAAATCTAATGTTTCTGAATGACTTTCTGGTAGTTTTTTAAAAATTGAAGAACTCACAGATCAGAGTAATTGCTCTGCTCTATCATATAATTCAGTATATTAACAGTTCATATTAATATAGTGCATAATATTGCTTAAAATATTTTAAGCATCTCACATACAAAAGCAGTTATTTAAAAAAACTTTTTTTGTTCTTTTTCTTTTTCTTTTTTTTGTTACTGGGGATTGAACCCAGTGGTGCTCTACAACTGAGCTACATTCAAAGTCCTTTTCACTTTTTATCTCAAGACAGTGAGCTAAGTTGCCCAGGTTGGCCTTGAACTTGGGATCCTCCTGCCTCAGCCTTCCACGTAGATGGGATTACAGGTGTGCACCACCATGCCCAGAACTAAAAGGCAGTTATTATAATTGCCATTTTAAGAGAAAAGAATTGACAGCACAATAAGTTTGCACTAGTCCTCTAGCGCATGAGTAGTTCTGGTGACTAATGTTTGAATGGAATTCCATGAATCACATCCATGAATAAACCTGGACTCTGAATGTATAAGCATCACATTTCCATCACCTTCACATTCCACCCAGGTGTCCTCATCGTGGGTGCAGTTGTGCCTCCCCCAAGGCCCAGAGAGGCAATCCTGAAGGGTTGCTTCTCGTCCTGAGCAGGACATCTCACTCATCCAGATGGGTCCTTGGCCCTGGACAGCCTTGTTACAGTGGCTTTGGGTCAGGAGGGCCCTGCCGCATCCCAGTTGCCGGCACACCACCTTGGCGGCCCGGAGGTTCCAGCCTGTTTTGCACACGGTGCTCCACTGGCCCTGGTGCTGAACCTCCACTCGCCCCTTGCAACGCCCAGGGCCATCAACCAGCCGCACACTTTCTGGAACTGGAGAGAAAGGGCTCTCTGGGTCTGTGGAGAAAAAAAGAGGAAGTGTCCACTCCTGCAAGCTCATGGCATTCCCAGAAAAGGGGGTTCACTGCACATGGGGCTCTGTTCCTGGTGTTCAGCACAATGCATGCTAGAGGGCAAAGCACTGCTCCTTGACGAATGAGTGAGCAAATCAATGGAGTGAATGCAGTTTCTCATCCCAGGTCGAGTCATTATCATTCTGTAGCACTGTACTCTTTCATATTGTTTTCACTTTCACCTTCTCATTGTTCTTCAGGAGAGACAGAGGCAGAATAAATGTATATATATTATTTAAATTATTTTAATAATGTTATGTGAGCAATCATAATTATATCCATATATTTATGATTATAATATAAATGTTTTTACAGATATTATAAATGCATGATATATTACATATTAAAATATAGCATATATATTTTGATATGGGGGATTGAACCCAGGGTACTCTACCACTGAGCTATATCCCCAGTCCTTTTTATATATGATAAATAGAATATATATTCAAATATATAATTTATATATTAAATCATATGTTATATTAAATTATAAAATAAATTATATATTATTTAATATATAGTATATATTTTAATACATCATTATAATGCATTCTATATTATAATTATATATAAAATATGTAAGATATTTAAATGTACCATATTTTAATATATATCATGATTATAATATATAAATCTATGTATAAACAATGCATTTATATTAAATATATTAGACAGATAAAATATGTATATTATATAATTACACTATACATGATCTATAATGAACTTATAATTAATATATAAAAATATTGGTATTTATATATTATATGTAATTATAATGATATGTAATATATAACGTATGTGTTGTGTTATTATAACTATATTAAATAGGTTGCTTATATATTAAATATATTTATCATCTATTTATATATAAATATTTATATATTATATATGTATACACATATCTGTATAATGTGTACATATACATACATTATACAGATAATTCCATATATAATTATATACACATAATAGTTAAAAAAACCTTTTTTAAAGTTTTTAAGTAGGAAAAAAACCCTTTGGTTCAATGTTAACATTAATCAAGTATTCCAGATTAGCGCTTCCTACCCTCACCAATACTCTGTCTTTCTAAGATATAGAATAAGGGCAAAAAGTGATTGTTTCTCTGATAAATTCTGTGGGGAGACAAGGAGCAGACATAGACTAGCCTCTCATAAATCACAGGAGGCAAAAGGCTACACAGAGAGGCAGAAAATATTAAAAATACATAGAAAGCAAATATATATATATATATATATTTATGAGAGTAAAGGAATACAGATCTATGAATGTGTCTGTCAGTTTATCATCTATCTGTCTGAGATTGTGTTGCTTTCCTCCTGTCCACCTGACCAGAGGTAGACTTCTTGAGAACTAGAACTATCAAAAAGGCATATATCAGGCCTGGGGATATAGCTCAGTTGGTAGAGTGCTTGCTTTGCATGTATAAGGCCCTGGGTTCAATTCCTGGCACCACCAAAAAAAGAAAGAAAAGAAAAAAAAAAAAAAGCACACATTACATCTTGGGAGCACATTTCTTCACCTATGACTTCAGACCCAGCTCCAGATAGAAGATACACCAGTCAACAAATGTTTAGTGGTTGCAGGATCTGTGCATATTTTTTCATGTATGTAAATAAGAGAAACATGTTCTCATTTTGATTTAAACTTTAAAAAAAGCACTAATACAACCAAGTAATAGTAACATTCTAGGTGAGGATATTATCTCTCCCCAGGGTTTATAGTTAGAAAGTGTGAGACGTGAGGGTGAGACGTGAGGGACGAGAAGCCAATTAGCCATTGTGTGAAAGTCCATGGCAGGGAATAAAAACCAACAAGAGTGGCCATGTGGGGTATGGGCAGCTGGCAGATGGTCCTTGAACCCTGCCGGACTTACTCTCGCATAATGCCCCAGCATCCTCTTCATGATGGCAATTGAAAACATCTTCGCTTTGCTCACATTGAGCCAGGGTGTCTTCCATCCCATTGCAGTTGACATCTTGGATGAGGACACTTTGCCCTTTTTCTGTCAATGGCCCATATAAACCACCACTGGGGGTTTTCCTGGCCACTCCACAGCCGAGCTCCCGGCACACCACAGCCACATCCTTCAGGTCCCAGCCGTCATCACACACAGTGCCCCACTGGCCATTCCGTTCCACCTCCACTCTCCCTTCACAGCGGTGGGGGCCTCCCACCAGTCGCACTCTGGATGGAGACTCTGAAAAGAGATGGGATATTAACTAGAGATCTGGGAGGAGCACAGAGGATGCTTAGGGACGTACTCAGTCAATCTGGAACACTTTCATCCTTGACAGAGGGAAGTTGGAGGACTAGAAAGGAGGGGTCAGAAAAGAAGGGGAGGGAGAGACGCTTCAGGACCCCATCTCTGAGTTCTGGTGCTACTGCACTTTTAATTGCACCCTACCAAGAAATTCTACTTCAAGTACTCAGACATGACTACAGCCTTTCACATTAAAGATTAAGGGAAAGATTGGCTGAAGATCCAGCAGTTTTCAGACTCTGATGGTCAGAGCCAGAACCATCTATAGAGATCATCACGTCCACCCCTGTATTCCACAAATGAGGGAAAGGATCTTCATGGAAGTGATGCTCCTCTGGTCACACTGTCCAATAGTGAAAGCCCAGGACAGAGCAGCTCCAAAAATTTGACTAGAGGATTCTAGGGTTCAAGTAGGAGAGAGGTACCACAGAGCCTCCAGAGAAGTTCTGAGGAATCAAGTACTCAGTTCTGTTTCCTGATTAGAATTCTGGGTATGGAAAATACTAAGAGAAATTCTTCCCCTTCCACTGCAGCACAGAAGTAGAAGAGAAATGTCTGTGTAGAGAGGCTAGGGAAGAACTCATCAGATATCAAATATCTGCTGAACACTTACTATGTTTCAGGTGTTACTTTATGAACTCAGAGAACAGTGATGAACAAGACAGAGAGGACTTCTGCCCTCAAAAAGCTTATATTTAGAGGCTTGAAACAATCTCATCAAGTCTACTGCAGCCTCAAAGCAAGATAGCAGAGGGCTGAATTTGCCACAGCTTTGTGAAATGGAATCATTAACTGAGAGACATGTCTGGTGTATCAGGAAAGGTCACATTTGGACTGGTGGTCTGTGTCCTAATGGGATATGAACAGCAATATGGGCCAATGTGGACCAAGTAGGATGATCCAAATGCCTCTGTGTATAGACCATGACTCCTGAGGACCAGATTTCCTACTTCCTGTCTTAACACTACACAAACTCCCCAGAACTTGAAGTCAACCCAGAAGTAGTTCTTAAGTAAGAAAACCCCAATATGAGCTGATTTAAAACTGCATTGAGAAGTTTATGTCTGGTTTATTGATTTGGTTTTGCTTCATTTCCTTAATTTGGGGGAGGTATTAAGAATGGAGATTAGCTGGAAATGGTGGCACACACCTGTAATCCCAGTATCTTGGGTTGCTAAGCAGAAGGATGTCAAGTTCCAGGCCAGAGTCAGCAATTTAGCAAGACCCCGTCTCAAAATTTTAAAAAAGGCTGGGCATGGTGGCACACGCCTGTAATCCAGGTGACTTGAGAGGCTGAGACAACAGGTTCTCAGGTTCAAAGTCAGTCTCAGCAATTTAGCAAGGCCTTCACCAACTTAGTGAGACATGGCTTGGTGGTAATGCACCCCTGAGTTCAATCCCCCAGTACCCCCACAAAAAATTAAAAAGTGGGGGTTCTAGGGAAGAATAGAGTTACTTTGGATTAGGTAGAGGAGAGTGAAGGAAGGGGAGGGTGTACAGGTATAGGAAGGATAGTAGAATGAATCTGACATATTACGCTGTGTACATATGACTGCATGACCAGTGTGATTCTACATCATGTACAATCAAAAGAATAAGAAATTATACTCCATTTATGTATGATGTGTCAAAGTGCATTCTACTGTCATATATAACTAATTAGAACAAGTAAAAAAAAATTAAAAAGGATGGAGATGTAGCTCAGTGACAGAGCATCCCTGGGTTCAATCCCTAGTACTTAAAAAAAAAACGGAGACTTGAGACAGAAATTAAAATTTAATCATAAAAAACTTTTAAAAAGTTTCTACTTTTGCACATTTGAATTTAAAGCTTACATATCTGAATAAGTTATAATTCAAAAGAGTCACCCAGAAATGACTTTTGGGTTGTTGGATCTAAGATTAGAGTTTGGATTGTCATTATTTTGTACTCCGGAAAGAAGCTGCTATCAGAATCAGGCACAGGTTATTTTGTTTTATTTTTGATTGTAAAATTCTCACTTTCAATGAATTTCCATTTTCTATGCAGTAGAAAACAAGAGCTATTCCAAGTAAAGAAGAAATAAGCAAAAAAGAATAAGCACAAAAGAAATTCAGCCTGAGGAATTAGAAGAACTGAGAAAAGATGTGAAAGGCAAAGAGAAGAGTAGAGGGCCTCGTCAGCTCAGCTGTGCCCAAGGCAGGGCGTTTAGTCTACTTTATCAGCACAGAGCTTGAGAGCAGGACCCAGGGGTGGAGGAGCAACATTCCAGAGTAGGGGGAGACTGTGAAGAGAACAGTTGTCTTCCTGCACAGACTGTGAGGGACAGCCCTGGAGACCAAGAAGAAAGACCAAGTAATTTGAGTTTCTGGACAAGAAACAGCACTCTAAGAAATCAAATTGCATCCATCAGGGCATAGGATCTGCCACACCAATAGGATTTTGTAGCTGCCTCTCTCTGGTAAAGCTGCTACCATACAGTGAAAGCATAGATTAGAGGAACAGTGTAAAAGCAAACTGATAATCCCACAAACAACGTCCTTGACTTTGAACGGTTATGGTCTTCCACTCCCACATACTCATTGTACGCAGCCCCATCCTCTCCTTGGGTGCACAATGGTGTATTGCCCAGATTCCTCCAGGAGGCAGCCAGTGGAAGCTGAGCTCCATCCTGCCCTCTTCTGGCGAAGCCATGTACTACACAGAAGCTGATGCATTTCTAATTCAAAAGCACCAGGAAGTCTGGCAGGAAGACCTGGGTTTGCTGGAATCCACCATGGCACAAGAAGTTCATCCCCCAATTATGCCCCAGTGAAATGCCTCTGGGCTTGAAATCAAGCTATCTTGTATTTGGTTGCTGGTCAAGCTCCTCTGGCTACAGAGGCCAAGTAGGAAGAGAGGTTCTTTGCTGGATAAAAGCATTCACACCATTCTGTGTTCTGGAAATGGAAATTCACCTACACAAGACTGACAGGGTGGGATGGGAAACCAGAAAAGAAAGTTACTCAGCCTGTTTTGAGCCTGTTTTGAAGTTTCAGAATTTCTCCTCTCCTAATCCTAGAGGGTTCCCTTACAGGAATCTCCCCCAGCCCCAGTGAAGTCTTACCTAAGAGGCCAGGTCCAGTGCAGATGGCTGAGGGGGGAAAAAAAAATAGAGGAAATGAGTGAGGTCATTGAGTAAATTCCCAGGGTTTTATTCAAAATACAGAACTCTCTAGAAGGTCCTTGCCAAACTTAGGGCCATAGATATAGAACCTCTGAGATCAATCCATTTGTAACCTTCTCGTCCTGGGTCACAGTGTCCTTTGAAAACTGGTCTCAAAGAACACTGGACACTGACTAGAAACCACAGAGACCAATTCTGTGACAACTGACCTGGCCCTTTCCCATTTCACATGATGTTGCTTTAACCCTAGGTGTGGACAGATTTGTTTTTCTCTTCTGGCCCATCAGATTAATGGGTTATAATTGCCTGAAGTAGAAGTGTGGTAATGCAGCCTCTTGGCTCAGGAGAAAAGAGCACCAGAGGCCCCTGGGAAGATGGGTGGGGAAAGTAAAGGTACCAGACAGGCAGTGCAGAGAGGGGAGAAGAGTGGCAGGATCTGCCTGTGTTCACTGACACTGCGTTCAGATTGGGGTTTGCAAACTCCTTCTTTAAAAGGCCAGATAGTAAATATTTCAGGCTTTGTGGCCATAGGGTCTCTGACACAGCTATTCAGCTCTATCTTTATAACATGACAGTAGTCATGTATATGTGGATAAATGAACATAATTGTGTTCCAACGCACCTTAATTTAAAGAGACACAAATTTAAATTTCATGTGTCATGAAATATTAGTTTTTTTAAAATTTTCTCCACCACTGAAAAATATAAAAGGTATTCTCAACTTGTAGTCTGTAGTTTACTGACCCCTGATTATAGATTAATGGGTCAGAAGCAACTCAATGTTTTGTTTGGAATCTCTACTTTTTAGAACCAGTACATCTTTGGAATATGGGGCTTCTTCCTATGAGATCTCTGTACAGTTGGACTCTTCTGTCCATTAGGTTCCCTCCTCATGCTGTAAAGAATCCTGAACCCTGTGACCTTCAGTAGTCCCTGAGGCCTTGGTATGTGCTACTGTAGAATTCACCCACACCCCCTCTTATAGGTTTCTGCAAGAGTGAGTATCTTTGGACCTCCATCCTACAGTTTTACAGGCAGATCCAAAAAGTTCAGTGGTTATCCCTGTAATATTTCCTTCTCTTAATTTCCAGACTCCTTCTTGTGAATCCCATTCCCTTGATCTTCAAATGTGACTACTCTCAGATTCGGTGAAGTCTTGTCTACAACTCTGCAAAACTCAAGGGAGATATTGTACATATGTGAGCTGATGCCTAAACTCCCCCACAAAACTACACATGAGAAAGAAAGTGAACCCGTCAAGCCTGGTGTGCAGGTGCAAATGTGGTGTAGCCAATGAGTAACTGGGAGCTCCTCAGCAGGGCAAATAGCTGCAACTGCAGCTGCAAACCAGAAATGCTCCATGGAGGAGATGGACCGCAGGTGAGCCTGGGAGAGTCAGCAGTGCATCATGAGAGGCAGGAGTAGCTGTCGGGAGCAGTGGGAAATGTAGGGATGTTAAATATGGCAAGTACCTTACACTAGACACATGGGTGCTAAACTGAAATGCTATGTGGTATTCAGTAATGCCTTGGTCTTCAAAACAATAAAAATGGATGTGACTGATTAGGGTAGAGGTTTATCAGATGTTGTCAGATGCCCCATATTAATTATCTTATGAAACACCTCCTTAAAAAAAAAAAATCTCTGAGAAACATAACATTAGTTTTACTCCATAGATTAGAAAGAAAGATTTTAGAGACATATGATAATCTACAAATTCACACAACTAAGAAATTGAAGAGCCAGGAGGGCTGGGGATGCAGCTCAATGGCAGAGTGTTCGTCAGGCATGCATAGGCCTTGGGTTCAATTCCCCGTACAAGGAAGGAAGGAAGGAATCAAAGGGCCAGGACTAAAACCTCCAGATTATCCATGCTAATCTGTAGACTCACCGAGGCAATCAGAAATTGAAGAAAATCAGAGAAACATTATGTGAAGTACTTTTCAGAGGAAACCAGACAAAATGATCAATGAAAGGTGATTGTCTTAGAGCAGTACCTTCTTTCCTTGTACTATCTACCTGTTGCTACTGAGCATTCCATTCATTTGTCTTCTTATTGATAATATATTTGGGACTACCAATGAAAAGAGAAATGGGATAAAATATCAAAAATCTATTGATCTAAAAATAGGGAGATAGAAAAAATCTGGCAATTAAAATATATTAACAACTGGGTAGGGAGTAAGGGTTTTTTAGGGCTTAGATTGTTGCCAGGTGTAGAAACAAAGGAGAAAGACTTCCTTCAAAGATATTTGAATCTGGGCAGGGAAAAGATTCTCCTGACAAATTTTCTGGAAACAAAATTTCCAGAAAACCCTAAAATCTAAACCTGAAAAAGCAGAGATACTCACCAAGAATCAAGAAGAATAGCAGAGCCATCATTCAGGCAGCTGAAGATGATGAAACACGGCTATTAGGAGGCCCCCCAGGCAGCAATATGCAGCTTTGGCCACAAGTGTGCTCAGAGTAGGAAGAGAGGCAGGTCCTGTGTGCTGCAGGAATTTTATCAGATGACAGAAACCAGTGGACTCAAGGGACACAAATGATAGAACTGGACTTGCTGAATTCAGCATGTTCTAGAGGAAGGAATATGACTGTAACTGGCAAAAAGATATTGAAACAAACAGTCTGTCATGTCTAAGTTCTGTTGCAAGTTTAGCTCCAGCCATCTCTGCTTCTGTCCCTTCACCTTCTGTAGAAAAAGGGAGGTGCCCAAATGTGGTCATCTCTCATTAGAAGACCAGATAATGCTTAGTCTCTAAGGATCGTTTTTGGGGAAATAGGACAGTTTAGATTTATTTCATAAAGAAGTGCCTAACAAATATGGAAGCCAGAGGCCATTAAATAAAGGCAGAGATCCCCTTGGAGCTTCATCCCATAGGCCATAATAGAGTCAAGGTGTCTATGAGTGCCTACAGAGCTGGCTTTCTTACCTTCATGCCAGCTTTCCTCATGCTGGCCAGAGGGTCCGATACATAGATCTGCTCTTCCTCTGTGCTTGTGCCCATCTTTCGAAACTGAGTGGCAATAGGTGTCTGTGGTGATGGGCATCCCAATGACTAAACTCAGCTCAAGTGATCTTTTCATCTATGATGGAAAGAGATTGAAGAGTAAGACCCTCAGTTTTGCCAGGCCCCTCTGCCTTGTTGTATTAAGTACAGCTGTGCTTGAAGAGTTATTCAACTCTAGATTAGTTAAACATTCAACTTCATGTGCTAACACAGCCCCTGTGATTTCAAGCAGGGTAATTTTTCCTCTGCAGTGAAACATCTTAATTTCTTTGTCATATTCAGGTCACTTGGTACAATGCTTGGTTCATTGCAGGCATTCATTTTTAAGCCTGTACTTCTTATTTACTTATCTTCTGTTCAAGAAAATGTTTGGAGCAGCTGTGAGTGCCAGGTGACATGATGGATAGAGGGAGTATATGAATGAATGAGGTATAGTTTGGCACACCAGAGTTGCAATCACAGGTAAAACTACTGTAAGACTGGAAAGTATAAAGATACTTTGAGGACACAGTGGAAAATATGGCTACCTTTCTTGGGGCTAATTAAAGAAGATTTCACAAGAGCAGGAGTTAAAGGTGAGTAGAATATATTGTCAGAAAGGAAAAATATACAAATGAATGCAATGCAGATACAAAAAGCAGCATTATTCATCTAAGGAATGACACATGGTTTGGAATGAATGGATCACAGCCTGCTCGGTGGTCAGGGGTCATGGGTTATTGTTTAGTGGTGTTATGGAAGGACTATTAGGAATAGGTTTGTAAATGCTAATTATTCACATTCTTCCCTCTGTAGTTTCTGTAGTGATGTGGTAGCAGACACAGAATTTAGAAGAGACTCAAAAATAGCAGCTTTACTATTAATAAAGCCAAATTAGGTGGCAACCAGAATTCAACATCCTATGCATTTACCTCCAACCTTTAGGAACCTGATGTGGACAACTGACTTCACACTTGAAGGAAGAAAGCCTTCATACTGAAGCCAGAACTGAGGACAGGCAGTTAGTGTAGAAATAGGCAGTTGGGTCAAATAGGGGAAATGGAAGCCATGAAAGTCATCTATCTGCACCTGGGAGGATGGAATGTCAAGGATCTCTGGAGCCCATTGATTATCAAGTCTACCTGCCCTTATCGAGGACTACAAGTAAGGAGTTGCTAATTAATGTCCCACCCAGCCTTTACCTGCCTGAATCACTTTGGCCCTTCCCCTGCCCATCTGCCTCTCACCTTTTGCATTTCATCTGCAAAACTGGGCCTAGTCATGTAGGCAGGAAGGAAAGAGATAAGGTGGAAGGAACAGGAAAACAAAATCCCATCTCATCCCATGAATTCAGCATTTGGGTCCCCTTCTTCCACCAGGGAGAAGTCTGCTTTTACTTTTCTTTAATAAAGCTTCTTACTTTCTACTCTATACTTGCCTCGGTGTGCTTTTCTGACCATATACTTCAACATCTGAGGAAGCAGGTTTCATCAAGGTAATCGGCAGTATCATTATGACCTATGAGTAAAAAGTCCATTGGGGAGAACAGGTCTTATGATGTGGGAATAGATTACCCCCATCTCACTTGGACAATTGAGTGAAAGAAGTGGGAGGGGAAGACAAAGCATTTTGCCCCAGTAAAATATTTTACTGACAGAGTCAAGAAAATTAAGAAAGGAAAGGGAAGTTTTTCCAGTTGGAGGGGATACAATCCCAGAGGACACAAAGCCACTAAAGGGTGTTATGCATTTCAGAGCCTATGTTCTGGCTACAGCGCATAGGAGGACCTGGAATGGATGTGGACACTTAGTGAGTCATAGAGACCCAGTAGGAGGACTCAAACAGAAGGTATGAGATGTCAGGGACCAAGAAGTTCTCATTCTGAGAACATTCTGACCTTTACAATAAGCAGCAGCGCCCCTCCCCCACTCCTGGCTGATAGTTCCTACAGTATGGCGCCTATGGCGCCGTCCCTGCTTCTCTTCCGGGACTTCACCTTCCCGCCAGCGCGAACTTCACCTTCCCGCCAGCGCGAACTTGCAGCCTATCAGGAGCCCAATAGAAGAACACAGCCAAACAGCCTGCACCTCGTCATACCCCTCATTCCCTCAGCATAAATACCCGTGAGAACAATAAAAATTTGCAGCTTGATCAGAATTCCTGTCTTGCTGTCACTCCCTGCGTCTCTTGTCTCTTCATTCCTTCTCTCTTAGGTTCGCCATCCTCGTTGATGTCCCACGGGCCGGGACAATGAGACTTGCCCAACAGTCACAGGGTTTGGGGGTGAAATGGGAAAGTAAGTTGCTTAATGTGAGCAGGGGGTCTGTATGGGGCTAGACACTTCTAAAAAGTAGTGAAGGTCTGAAATAAGCACTCAGAGGAAAAGGGGTCCTAGATAAAGACAAGGAAAAATTAATCCACTTTTCAGCATTGGGTCGAAAAACCTGTATTGTTGGTGGCATTAGTGTGCCCAGTTGTGAGATCCTCTCAGGTTGCTCTGTGAAAGGCTCTTAAAGCCAGAGTTTCAAGTTGAGGGACCATCTCAAGTGGTTTCAAAGCTTAGAGAAGCTCAGGAGGTGGGTTTGCTACAAAGGGCAAATGGAAGTCCTGGAAAAGAGGACTTTAATCAGGAAAGACTGGGGGAAAGGAGAGTGTTAGGAAGGTCAGGTATGGGAAATTGCTGGGACACTGGAAAAGACTATTCCAGGTTTTAGAGGAGAAGCAATTCTGGGTCATGACAAGGCTCAGTCAGGAGACTGGAAGAGAGGTAAGATGGAAGTTTCAGAAATGAAGGGGTTTAGGAATGGAGAAGAGGTTATCAATAGGAGATTTACCCAGACAAGGGAGCTGGGAGAGGAGACACAGGCTGGGGAAGCCCAAAGCTGTGTGGATGTAGACAATTGTCTGAAGGACATCAACATATGTCACACATCAAAAACTGAAAGACATTCTCTGTGATACTATCATGAAGGGCAAGCTCCATGTCCAGCTGAACTGGCATCAAAGTGAAATCCCTTGACAAATAATAGTGTTCATTGTTAGTGGACTTCATGAGAACAGTTGAGAACATCTGAGTTGTTCCGTCTTAATATTCCCTGTGCTTGGTGTGCACTAAATGATTGACAGCTCAATGAATGCATGAATGAGTGATCAGGTAAAGAACATCTCTGAGTCTATAGATGTACTAGAAATGCATGCCATCTCTTGGCCCTGCTCCTGCTCCTGAGATGTTTACCAGAATAATTGAACTGCTCCTGCAGTCATTTTCTATGAGCAATTGATCCAGAAACATGATTTTGGTGGTTTGGTTGTTCTTTCCTGTGTTTATGGACACAGATGGAGAACAGCATTGATTTCCTTCTGTTTCTCTCATTTTTAAACCTGTCACCTTCCCACATAGTGACCAGGTTGGTAAGAGAGTTCAAAATTATGAGGAATAGATCTGGGACTTGGGGTTCAGAGAGTGAGCAGTCTTCAGGCATTTAGAATAAGTGTATTCTGTGGAATTGCTGAGAAAATACCAATTATATATGGAAACTACTGAAAACATTTTTTAACTCATGGTGAGAAAAAACTGAAGACAGAATGGGTTGTCACTGTGACCATAGCTTTTTGCAACTGTACATATTGCAATCACATGGCCTAATAATAGGCACTCCATTACGTACGACTGGTTGATTATGATTATTATTAATATTTTAAATTATCAAATTTCAGGGTTGTTTATTGCAAAAGATTCTAATCACTCATAAGAAAGAGGCTCTAATGACTTCTTAAAACTCCAGCAGTACAAAACTCAATTCAAAATGGATCAAGGACCTCAGAATCAGACCAGAGACCCTTCATCTTATAGAAGAAAAATTAGGCCCAAATCTTCAACATGTCGGCTTAGGATCAGACTTCCTTAACAGGACTCCCATAGCACAAGAAATAAAAGCAAGAATCAACAACTGGGATAGATTCAAACTAAAAAGCTTTCTCTCAACAAAGGAAACTATCAGCAATGTGAACAGAGAACCTACAGAGTGGGAGAAAATCTTTGCCACTCATACTTCAGATAGAGCACTAGTTTCCAGAATATATAAAGAACTCAAAAAACTCTACCCCAAGAATACAAATAATCCAATCAACAAATGGGCTAAGGAAATGAACAGACACTTCACAGAAGAAGATCTATAAGCAATCAACAGACATATGAAAAAATGTTCAACATCTCTAGTAATAAGAGAAATGCAAATCAAAACTACCCTAAGATTCCATCTCGCCCCAATTAGAATGGCGATTATCAAGAATACAAGCAACAATAGGTGTTGGAGAGGATGTGGGGAAAAAGGTACACTCACACGTTGCTGGTGGGGTTGCAAATTAGTGCAGCCACTCTGGAAAGCAGTGTGGAGATTCCTCAGAAAACTTGGAATGGGCCCACCATTTGACCCAGCTATCCCACTCCTCGGCGTATATCCAAACGACTTAAAATCAGTATACTACAGAGATACAGCCATATCAATGTTCATAGCTGCTCAATTCACAACAGCCAGACTGTGGAACCAACCTAGATATCCTTCAATTGATGAATGGATAAAGAAACTGTGGTATATATATACCATGGAATATTACTCAGCCATAAAGAATAATAAAATTATGGCATTTGCAGGCAAATGGATGAAATTGGAGAATATCATGCTAAGTGAGATAAGCCAATCTCAAAAAACCAAAGGATGAATGATCTCGCTGATAAGTGGATGATGACACATAATGGGGGGTGGGAGGGGGGCAAGAATGGAGGAAGGAGGGACTGTATAGAGGGAAAAGAGAGGTGGGAGGGGTGGGGAGAAGGAAAAAAATAACAGAATGAATCAAACACCATTACCCTATGTAAATGTATGATTACGCAAATGGTATGCCTTTACTTCATGTACAAACAGAAACAACATGTATCCCATTTGTTTACAATAAAAATAAATTGAAAAAAAAAATAACTCCAGCAGTGGCTTTTGTCAGTCTGGAGGCCCTTGTGGATGCTGAGGAACAGACAGGACAGAGCTGTGGTCTCACTCGGGGGCACAAGAAACTCATAATTGTCTCCTATTCATCAAGTATTTGCAATGAGGGGTGCAAGAGGAGGGAGGGCAGGTGATGGTAGTGCAAAGAGTAGAGTCCACAGGGAGGAAACCCATCAGCCTGGCCACCCTGTTTGCATCCAGCTAGCTGTCTATGTCCTGCTGGCACTAAAACTGCCTTCACTGTCCTTATGTCCCCAGTGTGTTCTATCCTGGACTTCAAGTTGTACTTTTCCAGACTTAACTAGAATTATCCTTAAACAAAAGCATTAAGCACAGAGGCCAGGATCCTGGGCTTTGGAGGTAGGAGACCCAATTCCAATCATAGTTCAGTCACTTCCTAGCTGTGTGACCTCAAACAAGATACTTTGGCCCTTTCTTGGCACTTTTGTTGCATAGGATTTACACTTCTTTTTGCTAGGATGATCAGTTTTCATTTCTGTCTTTTACTAAATACACATTAAACTAATTTGATCTTGCTTAATCCACATTCATGTTCCTCTTTTCAATGGAAATTCAAAAGTGATAGCACAGCAAATAGTTTACATGTTGACACCTCAGAGAAGCACCAAGCAGGGGAAGCTGGCTTGCTTTCCAAGGTGACCTGGCCTTGCACAGGTCCTGTGTGCTCCAAGGCAGGGCTGCTGGACAGCCCTGCTCTAAACTTTGACCTAATGAAAGATAAAGTTCCAAGTTAAAAGTCTTTATTCTGATCATGTCAGAATAAATGGTTCAGTGTAGGGCCTTGAGAAGAGAGGAAAGAGGAGCTTTCTGGGAAGCTGGCCCCAGACTGGGAAGTGTCCCTGAGGTTACTGGACATCACTGCACTATGCTGCCCCTGTATGGGGGATGTTGTACCAATGGTGAAATGAGAGTTCCCTAAGGAGTCACATGCATAGCTCATCCCTGGGTGCTTCCTCTCTAACCTTCGGAACACTGAACTGTGAAATTCCAATCCCTCTTCACCCAGGGTATGATGGTTTTCCTTAAACTGTGTGACCAAGTGGGCCATCTCTCTTCTACCTAGCCCTGATTCCTCTTCTTTAGGCTCTGCAGATCCCCTTCCATCTCTGCATCATTCCTGTTGCACATGACCTGGGCAGAAACATAGTTTCCCTTTCCAACTCCTCACTCTGTTGTTATTAACCAAAGCATGGTTGGAAATGGAAGAGAAGACAGAGATGTCTAAAAGCATGTAGGTGAGGAAAAATCCAACATGGTGGATTAGAGGAAGGCTGAATTTCCAGTTGCTCTGGGGCTTGGAAATCAAGCTGTGAGAATGCTACTTCTCAGCGAGGTGGGTGAAAGACAGAAGTCACTGGAATTCAGTATTGGACAGAGTCTCTTAGAGACTCAGAATTTGGGGTACCTTGAACAAAGAACAAGAAAGATTACATTGGAACCAAGCTGGTTGTGGCAACAACCAAGCAGTTCTGGTTCCCTGCAGAGGGGAGGGACAACACACACAGAGAAACACAATGAACAAATTTGGTATGGCAAAACCTATACAGAAAATCAGCCTGAACTTAGCTGATCCAGAGGCTGCACAGTCAACTGGTATTTGACAAGTGTCTGTGTTTCTCAACTGGCAAGTGGAGAACTGGGGCAGGAGCCACACTGAGGAGGCCATGCTGCAGCTCGCTGCTACAAAAGCCTGGGAGATCACAGCAAACATCACCATATTGTCCCAGGAAGCCCCTACTGCATGGCCTATGGTGTACCTAGAAGAACACGAGTGAAACAGGCACAGAGAAGATCGTACCCATGGGGATTCAAGTCAGAGATACTGAGAGGAGTGCAACTTACTTCCCTTTGAATCTGGGGCCATTCGGTGACCACTGAAGAGGGTGGGGAAACTGAACAGGTGGGTGTGAATGCACTTGGGGACTAAGCCAGGGAAGGTTGTATTCATGGGCAGTGGAATGCTGGAGACCTATGGAGGATTGGCTCCCCTCCTCTGGCAGTAGAATTCTTGGGAGGCTCCTGAGATCCAGACTCCCAGCATCTGCCTGGTCCCAATCTAGATCTGCTAATCTAATCTCTCTAGAATAGTTACCACCCAACCTTATTAGAGCTAAGTCCCAGCTGCTGAAACTCCCCACTGAACTCTGCAGTAGCCCCACCCTGGGAGTGCATCACCTGGTCTGTCTTGACAAGACTCCAATAGACAGTACTTCCCATTTGATTTCCTCAGCAGAGGAAGATTTTTATTCCATGCCCCCATTTACAGATAGGACTTGTATTACTGTGCTAACTTTATGCTGATTGGTCTGTGGATATAAAAGCATGTAGGAAAATGAGGAAGGACAGCAGGCTGTGAACATCCTGTCAGCTTTATTCTCAGTACTCTCAAAGTTGGTAATGAAATTTTCAATGAAGCATTATTAATTTAACCATAGCTACTAATTATCTCTTTTGTATCAGGCACTGTTCTTGGCTCTAGGAAGGAGGAGGATATGATTTAGACATAGATCAATCACAATCTTTTCTTTCCAGACCCAAGTACCATATTTTCAATGTTACAATATAAATTTAATAATTTTAAGAAAAATTTGTATCCATAGTTCCTGTAGTATTCCTATAATTATTAATACAGCATCCATATTTAATATTTGTTTAATATTAATATTTAATGCACAATTTAGTTAATAATATTATTAATAAATAATATAATGATATTTAACTGGTTTAACATAATTTCTATTATTTTTAACTTCTATTTTATTTTATTTATTTTATTTGTTCTAATTAGTTGTACATAACAGTCAAATGCATTTTGACACATCATACATAAATGGAGTACAACTTCTCACTCTTCTGGTAGTACTATGTAGAATCAAACTGGTGGTCTAATCATGTGTGCACATAGGGTAATAATGTCCAGTTCATCCTACTGTCCTTCCTACCCCCAGGTCCCTTCCTTTCCGTTCACTCCCCTCTGTCTAACCCCAAGTACATCTATTATTCCCTAGCCCTTATTGTGTGTTAGCATCCACATATCAAAGAAAATATTCAGTCTTTGGTTTTGGGTATTGGTTTATTTCCCTTGGCATGATATTCTCCAGCTCCATCCATTTACCAGCAAATGCCATAATTTCATTCTTCTTTAAGACTAAGTAATATTCCATTGTATATGTAATACACCACTAACTACCTTTTGTCACTTGAAAATTACCACTAAGTTGCAAATAGTGGTATAAAGTTAGCACAGTAATACAAGTCCTATCTGTAAATGGGGGTATGGGATAAAAATCTCTGTAGATGTACATAAATTTAGATATAGATTCAGACACAGACCTAAGAATAGACACTGATACCTTATATCTTGCAGGAAAAGAATCAAGATTTGATTTCAGTGAAACTGAGAAGATAAACTTTGGAAAGAATTGAAATGCTTAATGGGGATTTATTTGATGTTTGTCACTGTTGTGAGGAGCTAAGGTAGATTCTTTTTTTTTTTTAACATTATTGTATTTTTTATAGCTTTATTTTATTTATTCACTTTACGTGGTGCTGAGAATTGAATCCAGTGCCTCACACATGCTAGGCAAGGGCTCTACCACTAAGCCACAACTCCAGCCCCCAGTAATGTAGATTCTTGACCTGTTCTCGCAACTCCACTATAAAGTCTTTACTAGTGTCTCTTAGTCATAAGTCAAAGGATCTCAGTTTGGGCAGAAGCACCAAGACCTGGAACAGGAAGTGACAGAACATTTGTGCAAGACATATTTAAAGAGTCAAACTGGTTACTGCCTTCTTTACTAGCCTCTCTTGCACATCTGTGCTTTATAATACAAAGCCAAAAATTCATCAAGTAGTAGGAAATTTGTAACAAGGAATTTCTTTAAATTGAGTTTTTAGTGTACGGTGTACTTTCTTCTTCATTCCCCAAACTGAGAGAGGAATTCAGAACATCCATCAGAAAGTTTTACACGTGTCCACTGGAGTTTGGAGGGCTGTGGACTGGTCCTCGGCTCATAACTGCAAATGTCTGAGACTGAGCAGCTGGCTGGAGCTGTACTGGAAGCAGCCTGTGCACTCAGATTTCAGCTGGGTAATCTGTGTGTTTTCCAGGGTTTCACATGACCAACTGGATTATTTTGAAGGTGACAGCACTGAGAAGACATCCAGGAAGGGACCTCCACAGGAGCGAGAAAGACCCAGCACAGCAAGGGAGGCATCATTGCATCTGGGACCTGCGGGTTCATGTGGACAAGTCTCTAAAGAAGCTGCAAAAAGACTGAAAGAGGAAGAGGCAGACATTGGATGTGGACCTTGCCTGGGGGGCACCAGCCCACTGTAACTGACCCTCACTGAGGACACTCCCATCCTGTCCCCACTTCTTGAGACCAAATAGCAAATCATGAGTTGGGAAGGAAGTGAAGCAAAAAGAGGAGAAATGAACAGCACCCCCTCTTTTCCTGCTTCAGGTTTCCAAGCAGAAGTCAGCCCTAAGCTAAGAGAGGGCAAAGAAGAGGCTGTCACACGGGGAGGTTGAGTTTTAGAAGGAACCAGACTTACTCTTTTCTTTTTTTTTCCTCTTCCCTCCTACCCCTTCCCTTACTTTTCATCTCATCTCCTTTCTTTTTCTCTTCATTCTTTCATATGTTGAGATGTCTACCTATTAATGCCTGAAAGTGATGGGAATCTTATAAGATTTGCTTGAGATTTCAACTAGTCATAGAAAATAAAATGACTTAACAAAACAAGTTAAAAGGTAAGTTATTGGGAAAAAATAAAATTGCTTTCTGTTTACATCCTACCAAGTAATTCGATAGACTGAACTTTAGCAAACCAAATATACTCTATACAGCTTGGTGAAAAGGATGTTTGCTTAGAGAATGAGAAAAAGAAACAAGTCCTGTGTCCAGTTGGGCAATGTGAGAACAGCATTTGCTGCAGAGATGGCCACCATCCAGGTGATGGAGGTGAAAAGGAGACAAAGTACAATAAGATAATAGTGGGACTCCCATTCAAGATAAAAATAAAACTAACTTAGGCTAATAAATGTTTGTTTTGTAAATATTTGTGGTTTGATATTGCATAGATTACCTTAAGTCTTAATATCAGATATATGCAGAAGATAGAGTAAAATTATATTTTGCTTATTCACAACTCAGATGTGCAAAAAATTTAAACTTTCATTTTTATCTGTGGCCAAGTAGATCTTATTTTTGAGTTTCCACCCTTGCTGATGTCTTAAGAAAATGTATGCCAATTAAATATTTAAATAAAAGAAAATGATTGCCTATTGAATATACCTTAGACTTGGCTAATTTTAAATGTTTTTTTTTTATCCAAATTCAGTCTCTTTTGCATACATATTCAGTGAATTCCAAATTTAAATGCCCCAAAGACTTGTTTTATCTTTGTTTTCTTTCTTAAAATGACAGGTGGACATAGAAGAGAGAAGCTGACAGGGGCTGCCTTCCTCTGGAATGGAGGGGCCTGTGGGCGGTCAGCTTCCTCCCGTGTCCCTGGCAGTTGGGTAGCCTGGTTTCAACCCTGAAAACACTGGATTGGAATCTGCTTATTTCTGAGTAATTCTGTCCAATCTTTTACTGGGATATTTTTCCCATATGTGTTAGAGCTACATTTGCCTCAAATTATAATTCTTTGTTTTATACTCTGTAGTCTTTTTACCCAAACCACAGGCTTCTGCCAGGGCACAGGCTTTCCCATTCTCTCTGTGCTCCTACTGGATCCCTGGAAGTCCTGGGTCTCTGACATGCTCTGTCTTGGCCCATTTATTCAGTACCCTCTGTACCTGCTACCTTGTGGATGCCATGATGAATGTGGCAAGGGTATAGTGCTGCCTTGCAGATGCCATGATGGATGTGGCAAGGACAGTCATCTCCTTGGGTGACACTATGTGAGACAGTAATCTGTCTTGGATTGGCACACAGCTGGGAACCTAGTGAGAAAAATACATATTCTTCAAAGATGAAGCCTCCCCAGGCCTGAGGTGGGAATGGAAAGAAGGGGAAGATGAAGAGAGACAAAGGTGGGCATTTCCCTCACCACACGACCTCCCTACTCTGCTCTTACTGTGTGTCTTATAGATGAGATAAGTGAGAGTTCTCAAGTAGAAAGGGACAAATATTGGGCTTCTAGGAAATCCAACTAATTTGAGAAAATCAGCTACTCTGTGTTTATAAGAAAAGTTGTCCATATTTTTAAAGAGAGTTTTTAAGTGTAGATGGACACAATACCTTTATTTTATTTGTTATGTGGGTCTGAGTATAGAACCCAGTGCTTCACTCATGTGAGGCAAGCACTCTGCCACAGAGCTATAACCCCAGCCCTGGTCATTTTTTTTTTTTTTTATCATAAGAATAGAGAAAGAAGAGCTGAGCCCAAAAGGAACTTTTATGAGATTGAAGAAATTTTCAGAGGGCCCCATGCTCAGAGACTTTGAACATTAATGCTGTTTTGGGGGCCATGTCTGTCCCTCAGCTCAGCTGAACTTTGTCCTAAGTTGTCCTGCTTCCTCTTTACACTCTCTAGAAACTGATGTCAGATTGGCTGGCACAGAGCTTAGAGTTTGCTCTTCCAACCTACGTCTCCTAGATTAGAACAGCAGCATTGCATCACAGTTCTCCAGCCTCTGGCTTTGACAGCATCTAACCAGAGTCACAAGGAAGCGTCATGAACACAGACTTATGGTAGAGAGATGATGAGGCAGGACTCCCATTTTCAAATCCAGGGAAAAGTCAAAAAGTGAAGTTTAGGTACAAAAGTAGTGAGACTTCTAAGTCTATGACCTCTTTGACTTGCTTGTGTTTATTTCTGCTTAGTTGTTGGTAGATTTTAGCTAAGAAATAAAATAAACAGCTTTCCAGGTCAATGAGAACATTTCATTTGACTACCTGATAAAGGTAGTAATTGGCATTTGGCCAATTTAATGCATATCAGTGAAGGTTGATTTAAACATGCCATGCTCCAGACAGTTCAGTGGGTAATACAGAGGAACAAAGATAAACATAATACCAAATCTGCCCTCAAGGAGGTGACAGATAGTGGATAAGATTGGGCTCATATATAACAGATTATAGCAAAAGAAAACTTGGGACACTGCTAAAAAGTATTTGTGCAAAACAGAGAAAGGGGCATTGAGTCTAATTAGGAGTTGTCATTGAAGGATAGGTAGAGTGGCAATAGGGTGACATGAGAGCAGGGTATTCCACACTGGAGGAAGGGCCTTATCCAAATCACACAGGACGGAGGCTTAAGCATGTATAAGGAAGGAGGAGGTGAGAAATGTGAGTCAAGTGAAGGATGTGGTGGGGAAGGAGTCTGCGGAGACAAAGAAAGCTTAGGTTACAAGCACCACGGAGTCTTCCATGAGGGCTCTGATTGTTGATTTCTCTACAGCTGTTAGTGATAGACTTCAGAGAGAAATTATGCAAATTAAGCCAGACTATAACTTTGGCAGATTGTAGGGAGAATCAAGGGAAGTAATATCCTTAAGGAATATTATAACAGTCTGGAGAAAGACACTGAGGGCTTGAACTGATAAATAATAGAGAGAACCAACTGAAAATGATGTCAACAGAGCCAGAAGGCCCTAGATAAAGAAAAATCATTCTCTCCATCAAGGTAAAAATCTGAAAGTCCACTCTTGGAGTTTCATTTATAGACTCAAAGAATCAATGTGTCAAATCTGAAAGACATCTTTGATGAGCTGAGCTGAGGGACAGACATGGCCCCCAAAACAGCATTGATGTTCAAAGTTTCTGAGCTTGGGGCCCTCTGAAACTTTGCAAGACTGTGGGTCAGGGGTCAGAACTTCAACATATCTTTGTGGGGAGATATAACTCATGACAGTGGGGGTCTGGAAACAAAGTTTTCTGATCACACATTTATTTGAGTTTATGTAACTTTGACTGATTAAAAAACTGAGAAACCAAAAGGGGTCAACTGATTCCTAGCCAGATAATGTGTCTACTGCTCCACTGATTGCTTTGGTGTAGCAGTGCAACCCTCAGAAGCCAGTGGCCTGAGAGAGCTACCACTTCATGCCATTTCTAGATCACTTACCTCACTGTAAATGAGGTTTAATTTCCATTCTTTTCTGAGGCTCTGGGACAGATAAGAGCTTTTCAAAGAAAGGTTTAAATAAAAAAGAACTAAGCAAGCAAAGAGACCCAGGATAAGGACGGTGTGTGTATTAGTTTCGTATGACTGCTGTAACAAAGTACCACAAACTGGGGTGGCTTAAAAAAAAAATAGAAATTTATTGTTTCTCAGTTCTGTGATTAGAAGTCTAAGATCAAGGTGTTGACAGGGCCATGCTCTCTCTGGATCCTCTAAGGGAGGATCCTTTCTTGCCTCTTCTGGCATCTAGTGTCTCCAAGAGTTTCTCGCCTTATAAATGTACCATTCCAGTCTCTGCCTCCATTGTCACCTGGTGTTTTCCCTGCCATCTATGTCAAATGTCCCCTTCTCATAAGGACACAATTCCTATCAAATTAGGCTTCCCTCTAATGATATCTTAACTTAATTAACTTTGCAAGACTGTGGGTCAGGGGTCAGGACTTCAACATATCTTTGTGGGGAGACATAACTCATGACAGTGGGGGTCTGGAAACAAAGTTTTCTGATCACACATTTATTCTCTCCAGGTTGGAGCTAGCAGTGGAGACCCCACACATCACTTATTCATGAAAGAAAAAGTAAAAGCCTGAATCCCTCTCAGAAGATTCACCACTTTTGCCACATCTGCAGAGGTCTGATCTGAAAGTCAGAGAGCAAACCAACAGTGAAAACTGACTTCTCATCTGGGTAACTAAGAATAACAACGCGATTTACATGTTTCTGCAATTAAACAAAACAACTACTACCAGGGAAATCTTGGGGGAAATTTCTACTCAAAGAAACAAACCATTTTTATCCTTTCAGGGAATGATGATTTGAATTGTAGATGCACATGAATGGTATTGATGTTTTTTGGCAGCTGGTAACAACAGGGCAGTCTTTTCCCCCACTTGTATGGAGAACATTTCTAAGGTTCTGTGCTGCCTACCTTGCATAATTCAGTCAGCAAATGGACTTCAGATCTCACCAAATCCTGCCCAAACTCGGGGGCTTTGACAATCATATCTTGAGTTAGTAATGTCCATTTAAGGCCTGAGTCTCACCTAGACAGAGGCATAGCAATGTTGGAGCCACACCCAGGGCAGGATCCAGCTGTGGAAGCTCAGATCCAACAACCTGTGTCCCCAAGGACTGGTTGGACTCCACCTACTCCAGTAGACTTTCTTCTTTGGCTTTTATGTTTCTTCTATGGCAAATCTGGAACCATAACCTGATGAATAAATCATTGTCATAGTGAAGCGGACAGTAGTAGAAATAACAAATATTTATTAAGTCCTTAACAGGTACCTGACTTTGCTCTAAAAGCTCTGCATGAATCAACTCATTTAAACTTCACAGCACAGGCTGAGTATCCCTTACTTGAAATGCTTGGGACCAGAAGTGTTCCAGATTTGGATTTGTTTGGACTTTGAAATATTTTCATATACACAATGAGAGATCTTGGGGATATAACTCAAGTCTAAACACAAAATTAATTTATGAATATATACCTTACACTAATATCCTGAAGGTAATTTTATACAGTATTTTTAGTGTGCCTACATTTTGACTGAAACCTGTTTTCAGGTGAGAGGTGGCAGCCAAAATGCAGGCACACATACAACCTGTCACCTGAAAAGAGGTGTAGAATTTCCTATGTGTGACATTGGTCACAGCTCTAAAGGTTTTAGATTTTGGAGCATTTCAGATTTTGGAATTTTGGATTAGAGATGTTTTACTTGTTATCCTCATATTTATTACTGTAAGATAAGTAAAGTTACTGAAATGACCAACAGAATTTCTAGCCTTCTAAAAGACCCAAAGGGAAGATCCTTCCATATATTCAGAATTGGAGTTGGAAGAAAACTTAGAAATCAACTGGTCCCGGGGTTTATCTCTCCATGTGAAGAAGAACAGGGTTCAGCCTTGAATGAAGGAAAATACTATCAAAATTTGGAGGGTGGTAGAAGAGGAGAGAGGAAAAAAGTAAGAGATTTTTGAGGCAAGGAGTCCTCCCCATTGATCATTCCTAACTATTCTGCACCCTTTTGAAGGGAGCCTGATTGTGGCTTCTTGCCTGTGAATCATAGATTAAGCGTTCTTAGTTTCATTCAAGTCCTTTCTCTCCAAGGGGAAACTGAGTCAGAGACATATAATGACTTGGCAGAGGTCACACCATGATATAGTGGCACAGTCATCTCTGGAGCCCTGGATCTTGATTCTTTCCAGCACACTGCAATCACCCACAACTTGGTATACAATGCATAACACAAGTGAATCTACCTGGCTTTGCCTTAACTGCTCAGTATAACAGCCAAATTCTAGCAGGAGGCAAAGTGGAGCATTGGTATCGATTTCTGGGAAAGTGACCACCAATATCTACTTTTGACTCTCTTCTATATGTGTATTTCAGCCTTGCCTGCTTTTACATTGCTTCCTCCAAAGACATTATACCATGTATTAACAGCTATTATATGGAATATTTATTTTACTTGTCTTGGATATGGTCCTGGATAAGTTAAAAAATCTCAATTGAGTCCAGTTTTCTCATTTGAAAAGTAATTGGTATAATGAACAAGTAAAACTCACTCTACTAAGGTCTGTTGACCTCTTTCCACCAGTCAGATTGCTCACAGAAGTAGCCTGCATATAGTTCACAGAACATAATTTAAGCATTCTTTATTCCGACAAACTGTAAGTGAACAAATACATAGAGTGGAATCTTCTTGATCACTCATTCAACCTCCATCTGTGATTAAAGCAAAAGAAAACAACTCTCAATACACCATAAATGAAAGACATCTCCTTAAGTTAATAAAGAATAACAATGTTATCCTATATTAATATATGCAGATCAGGAAAGAATCAAAGAATTCTGCCTCATTGGTTTTATTCTACATTGCATCATCTGCCCTAACCAGTGCAATATGATAAGACAAAAATGATAAAAGGCATAAAAATTAGGAAAAATAAAAAAGCATTTGAAGACAACATGGTTATGTTCATAGGAAGACTATGGGGAAAATCTTCTAAAATGAATAATTTAGCAAGACTGGAGGACTCAAGACCAAAATACAAAATCAAATGGCTCTTGAAATATTAGGGAAAATATTGAAGATAACATTTCAAAATGACATCATTTAAAATATCATCAAATTACATTAAGTATCCAGGAACCAATCTTATGAGATATGTATAAAATCTCTACACTGAAGGTTATAAAGTATCTCTAAGAGAAATTAAAGACCTAAATATATAAAGACTTATACTATATTAATGGATGGGCAGCCTCAACAATGTTAAAAATGTCTGTTCTCTCTAAATTTATCAAAAGATTTCATTCAATCTCTATTGATATTTCAGTATACTTTTTTTTGAACATGTCAAACAGTGTGTTCTAAAATTTATATAAATTTAAAGGTTTCCAATATCCAAAATAATTTTGAGAAAAGAAGACAGTATGAGGCATTGGCACAAGGATAACAAACATATTAATGGAACACAACGGAGAGTTCAGAAATACCATCAGTTGATTTAAAAAAAAAAAAGGTGTAAACTCAATGCAATAATAAGAAAAAAGATTTCTTAACAAATAATGTCAGATCAACTGCCTATGTATATGGAAAACATGAAACTTGGTCTCTTTCACACTTAATATAATAATAATAGTAGGAATAGTAACAATAACATTAAAGTTACAAGGACTTTCAGAAGAGGAAGCTGAAGTTCAAGGTTAACAGACTTGCCTGACCTAGAAATCCCCTTCCCAATTATTTATCCCAGATAAATAAAAATGTCTTCAAAAATACTTGTACGAGAATGTCTATGATGACCTTATTCATCATAGCTCCAAACTAGAAACTACCCGAATGCTCGACAGGATATAAATAAATTGTAGTAAATTCATACTGCGATGAAGTACTCAGCAACTTAAAAAATGCAGTTACTGACACATGTAAAAACATGGACGATTCTCACAAACATTTTATGAATTGAAATAAAAGCAGAACAAAAGAAAATGTGCTATTTGATTCAATTTATATGATATCCAACATCAGGTGGAATTAATTTATAGTATCAGAAAGAGAATAAGAGTCAGAAAGAAGTTGCTCCCAGGGTGAGGAATGTGTACTAGACAGAAAGGATATAAGGGAACTTCTTGGTGTGATTATGAGTTCTCTGATGGAGGGTGAATAGGCACACTGTTATCAAAATAGATCCAGGTATAGATAAATATGGATGTGTGTACATGTGTGTCTGGATGTGAAATAATGGGTAGATTCCATAATCATTTATTGATCATCCACTTATGCACTAGGTACTTCTGCGTGCAAGGAATAATGAATAATGAATAACACAGACAAAACCCCTTCCCTAATGGAGTTCATGTGACAGTCAGCAAATAATCAAACTTATTCACTGCATTGTTATTTGAAACAAGTAGACATAACCTTTATGTTCATCATCAGAGGAAAGGTTAAATAAATTTTGTTACACCTGTGCAATGAAATCGTATTCTGATATAAAAATGAATGCATAATTTATGTACTGAATTATAATGATCTCTAAGAGCTGCGGTTGAAAGAAAATAAGATACACTACAATGTGTGTGGATTTTTCCCAGAGATTTTCTATTACCATAACCATATTACCATTTTTAAAAGGTAAGAGAAGAAAATGTGTGCCCTTAGCTGCTTATGCATAAAAGTTCTTCAAAATATTATCTAAGCAATTAATAAGACAGTTTGCTCCCAAAGGTGGGAACTAAATAGTTCAAGATAAGAGTGCATGCCATCTTATACATTTTTAATTCAAAACTATGTAAATATGTAACCTATTAGCTAACAAATAAAATTTAAAGTGTTTGAAGTTTTTCACAACTGGAGGAAAACACATACATATTTCTGAATCAACTTTAAATCTTCCATAGCTGGTAGGATGGTATGTTTGTTTCTAAACTTGGCCCTGCCTAAATTCAAGGATTGGTGAGAGTACACTGCCCTCTGCTGATACAGACAAAACTTTTATTTTTTTCCTTGAAGGAGAAAGATGAGCAGTTCTCCTACTCAGGCAAGGCTTCTGCTGGGTATTTTTTCCTGTTCCTAGGCCATCCATACAGTCATTGTGTACAGTACAACTCCAGGGAGACAGTCCTATTGAGCATAATATGAATGGCACCTTCCCAACCCACACAGGAGATGCACAGAGCACAAATCACACAACAGTATATAGTGTCCCTAAGACTGCCCTGGTTGTGAATGAGGGGGGAGAAAGAACAGAGAAGCAGTTCTAGTTCCACCTGACTCTTCCACTTGTACCTCCTGCAGCTTGGGTCCAATTTCTTTGCAAGGCCTGGAGTCTAGCTCTTTTAATTGAACATGAATGTTTATAATTGTATTATAGTTTCATTTTGATAAGTCTTTTGATAGACCTGACAAACTGCCCAAATTTTCTCAATAGATAAAGATTTTGAATGAGTCAAATAGTTTGAGTCATGGCCAATGACTTAGGTAAGTAAGCAGAGTTTCATGAGTTCACTCAGCATTTATTGAGAACCTACTAGGTACCCTCAATTATGCCAAGATGTGGTAATTCTACGGAGAGTATGATGAGTCCCTACCCTGGAGAAAGTTACCACTCTAATGAGACAGGCACAAAAATAGAGTCAGATGAAGGGCAGAGACCTATCTATCTCAAGCTCTGCTTATGTGTACTGAGACTAGAGAGCCGGTAGACATCTGGGGAGAAGCTGGATTGTGTATAGAATTTGAAGAATCTCTTGGTTGAGAGGTTAACCTACATTTACTGGTAGGATTCAGTTACTTGGCATTTCTATGGAGTTATTGAACAGAAGTCTATTTACATATGTCATTCCTTTTTGGAACCTAATTGCTGTTCCCTCTGCTGGATCATCTTCCTTTCTCCCACCTCCACAAAATTAATTACTTTATGTAAAAAAGCATGAAGTAATCAATAAGGATATAGAAGATGTGAGCAACTCAACTAATTAACTTGATCTAATAGTGTTATGTAACACTGCACTTAGCAAATGCAGAATGTTTTTTCAAGTGTATAGAGAATATATTCAAGGCATATTCTCTTTATAGCCTATAAAATGGGCATCAAAGGATTTTAATCATTATAAAGAAAATTCTCTGACCACAAAGGAATTAAATTAGAAATCAAGAGTGAAAAGATAAATGAAAAATTCATGATATTTTGGAATTAAATTCACACTTTTTAATAAGCCACAAATCAAAGAAAAAAAATCTCAAGGGGAATTAGAAACTAAAAGCACATGTCAAAATCTGTGGATAGCAGCTAACGTAGAGCTGAGAGAAAATTTTCATAGCTTGAAATGCTTGAACAGAAAGATCTATAATTCAATATCTACAAAAGTTCATGTAAAGTCGAAATAGAAGAATGAAGGAAATAATAAAGGTAAAAAAGCTGGTGATAAGATCTCTGTGGAGGTCATTTCATCCTCTACACAATCTTGCGCCCAGGGTCACCTTCAAGATGGTGCCATCTGGTTCACAGTGGCCACAGGAAACATCTTTCTTTCCTGCCACACTCTGAATGTGCTGGCTCTTCCTGATGCAGCACTGTGCTTTCATGCTACTATTACAGAGAACTCCAGCCATTTGCTCATATTCAGACATTTTCAGATGTAAGTCAGACAGCATTTCCAGGGCCTTCTCAACTGCAGAAAGAATGTGTTCATCTTTGCACACAAAGAGATTTTCTGCAGCCTCCATCATTTAGTTTGAGGGGAGATGGTAGGAGAAAATGGAACACATAAAAACCCTCTTAAAAGGAATTCTTTACTACAAATCCATTTTTAGGAAATTCTTGGCCTTCTCTTAGATGTCTAGAAGTTCATGAGTGCAGAAAGCAGCTTCCCAACCTCTGAACATTTGCTACATAAATGGTCTGTGACTTATTTTCCTACACGTTTGGACGGGCACTTATTTTCCTAGTACTGCCAAAACCTCAATACTATGCACAGTAAAATCACAGTTAACATTTTATGTGAACAAAGTAGTTGTTATTGGTTATATTGTAAGGAAAATAGAGAAGAATTATATCACTTCCACCCACAACAAATGGCAAAATAAATACTCCTTGGACATTTTGGGTCTCCCTAATGTTCTCATTTGCAATATGGTGAAAATGAGCATTGACCTTGATCCTGGCTTGGGTAGACAGGTAGATGATAGGTAGGTAGAAGGATAGACAGAGAGACAGACAGATAGTTTTTCATCAGCTTTAGTTGTCACCTATTGTGGATTGCAAAACTGGGCACAAATCTTCCTATCCTGGCATTTGTCTTGATAGCTTCTCCCTCTGAGAAATGGAGTTTTTCTCTAGCCCCAGAATCTGGACTGCCTTTATTACTTGCTTTGGCCAATGGATGGTAATAAGCATGCTGTAAGTGGGTACTTGCACATTTAGGGCTGCTCTGGGGAACTCTGTCGTGTGGGAATAACACTGAGTTGGATGATGGATGATGAGAGACCTGTGGCCCACCCCTCTTACCCCCAGTGACAGTCAGCCATCTCCTTAGAAACAGAAGTACCCAACTGTCCTACAGTTGACTGTTGATGCAAGAATGAGCCCACCTAAGACAAGAACTGTTCAACTAAGCCCAGTCCAAATTGCTGATCTATAAAATTGTGGACTAAATAAACAACGGTTGTTGTAAGAGTTAATAAACAGTGATTATTTCAAAGTGATTGGCTCCATGAGAATAGATAACTGATAAGCCAGGTTTACATGCTCTTAATAAGTGCAACATTTTCAAGCATATTAAAGAAAGATGAATTTTTTATTTACACTGAAAATCATAAGGGGATTATAAATAATTAATTTTTTCCTGTCACCTAATCTATAGCATTGCCAAGATTCTGCCTTTCCCTAAGGATTATTTATCTTGGCAAAAGTCAGGGTTCAGTCATACTTGTCTTTTGCTCTTTTTATAGAACCTAGCACAGTAATTGACAGACAGTTGCTAACCTGCAAACCTATTGCTATGGTTTGGATGTAGCTTTTCCTGTCAAAACATGTAATTTGGTTGCTAATGTAGGAGTACTGGGGGGATAGGCCTTTAAGAGGTTATTAGGCCTTTAAGAGTCATCGATGTTTTCTTGTGAGACTGTATTAGTTCTCACTGAAATGGATCCGTTTTCTCAAGAGCAAGTTGTTATAAAGCAAGGTCATCTCTTTTTTTCCTCCTCTTGCCATTCTGTCATGCCCTTTGCCCATGTGATGGTATTTGCCATGTTAAGACAAAGAATGAGACCTTCACCAGATGATCTTGAACTTTCCTACCTCTAGAACCATGAACTTTTTTCTTTATAAATCATCAAATCTTAGGTATTCTGTTACAGCAATGGAAAACAGACTAAGACACATATTGGCCAAATTTATAGTGTGTGAATAAAAATGAAAAAAGACAATTTTAAGTGTGGAAATAATTAGGAAGGTAGAACACGTACATACTTAGTCATTTTTATTTTAAAGCCTTACTTCCACTCTCTGTCTTTTTAATAATGGATGCAAAACATTGGGATATCCTCCACATATTTGTAGCCGTCATCTCATATTATTTCACCTTTTTATTCCACTTCTGTTCTCCTTTTAGAAGATGTGACATCTGAAAATAACAGTAAACGTTGTGGCACAAGGAAAGTGACAATTTGGTCCAAATTATGTGGAACAAGAACAGTGTAGACACACAGGAGATGACCAGAAGAATCTGTAACAATGGCATTCCAAGAGGGTTTTAATGAAAAGTATTCTCTTGTTCAAACTGATTAAGAGAATTCAACATTTTCTAAGCCAGGAAACACTGAAATTAACCACCAAAAACATCTAAATCATATACTTAGTTGCTAAGTAACATGTATATTTGTGTTACTATATATACATCTCATCACAGAACATGGATTTAGCCACTTGTAATGAATTCCTTCATTGCAGGGATATTGCCAATAAGACATAATGATACCCTGGGACATTTCTCAATCCTAGAGCAGATCCATATTTACTTTTTTCTCTCTCTCTCATAAGCTCCTGAATTAAATAGTTTACTCTAGAGTAACCAGAGGAGGAGCTTTTTTCCTGTGAAAATGACAATCTTATATAAGGTCTAAATTTAGAACAAGGCATGTCAAACAAATCCATTTTGGAGCACAGGAGTGGCTTAGGCAATTGAGATTAATAAATAATCTAAATACACCATGACCTAGCAAGCAAAGTTTATATAAGAGATTTGAAGATGGTTTAGTTTGAAAAATATATTAATGTAATTTGCCATAGTAATAGAATTAAAGAGATAAATGTGATTACCTTCATAGATGCTGAAAAAAGTCATCGAGGAAACTCGACACCCATTCCTCATAAAATCTCTTGAGAAAATAGGAAATTAGGGGTACTTTCTTAACATGTTAAAAATATATTTACCTAAATCCTGAATGTAATGAGGAAGCATTAAAAGTAGTCCCACTAAAATCAGGAACAAAGCAAAAATATCTACTGTTTCACATTGTTTTGGAGGCCTTGTCTAAAGCAATGTAAATAGAGAAAACAGGATATAAGAAGAAAATAAAGACAAGGAGCAGGGGCAACATGCCTGTAATCCTTGTGACTTGGGAGGTTGAAACAGGAAGATTGCAAGTTCAAGGCCAGTCTGGGCTGGCATAGCAAGATCCTGTTTCAAAACATAAAATAAAAAGGGCTGGGGATGATGTAGCCTAGTGGTAGGGCACTCCTAGGTTCAATCTCCAGGAGAGAGAAAAGGGGGGGAGGGGGAGGGGGAGGGGAAATTAATTTAGAAAGAGAACCTGAAGGAAAGGACCGTAGGGTTCACCGATCCTTTATTTTGAAGAAACAGAGGGACAGTGAGGAAGGGAGGTGTTTGGGGTGGGCATGTGTCCAAATTCCTAGTGGCTTCTGAGCTGGCTTCCCTAGAGAACCCTCGCTGGAGACTGGGTGCCCAGCATCCCAAAGCATGCTCCTCCTGCACAGGGACAAGATGCAAGCGAGGACTCTCCCTGGAACTGCTCCTGCAGTAAATGAAGGAACAAAGGAGGGGCCATGACTGGAGGAAAGGACAGGAAGATGAATAAAAGACGAGAAATGAGAATCAAGAACAAAAAGCATGGGGCTGGGGTTGTGGCTCAGTGGTAGAGCACTTGCCTACCACGGTGAGGCACTGGATTCGATTCTCAGCACCACATTATAAAATAAAATATAAATTTAAAAAACCCTCAACATTAAGAAGAAAAGGAAAAAAGGAACAAAAAGCAATGAGACCATGGGAGAGGGAAATGAGAATAAAGATAAGAAAGGAGAGAGGAGCAGGGGGAGAAACTGGAGAAGACCCAGGGAGGTGAAGACGGGCGGGCACAGGGCCTGGGGTCTGGTGGATTTACCACCTTCTGGCCTCTTCTACAGGTCTTGAGCTTTTAGGTCAAAGAAAAGGAGCGAAATCCTTGAGAAATGGAAGGGGTTTATGAAAGGATTAGCCAAGGAACAGGAGGAAAGAAGGTGGTGGGCTGTATCTGAAGCAATTTAGAAGGCCACCGAGGTCAGGGGCCTTGACTTCCCCAAGCTAAGACTGGTTCCGGTTCCACTGAGCCCTCCCTCCCGCAAGCACCCTCAAGGCGCTCTGATCCCTGCCCTCTGAGGACCCAGGCCAGTTACCCCTTTGCGTCCTGCCTTCCTGCCTCCCCCGGGGCAGACACGCCTTTTGCTGGGCCGGGTCCCAGGTCCTCCTCCTCCAGAGCCACGCCCTCCGGCCCCTCCCTCAGCAGAGGGGCGCACCGCCTCCCTGCGGCTCCATAATTCAGACAGCGCGAGTTTGCTGTGAAAGCGCCCCTCCGCCCGCTTAAAAATTCTTAGTTAACGCCATTATGAACAGAGCTTCGAAGTACAGCCCGAGTGGAGCCAGAATGGTACCTCTGAGCTCCCCCAACAGGCTCGAAGCTCAGGAAGAAACTCAGGCTGGGCCCAGATCCCTCCAAAGCTCTCCTGGCACTTTTAGGAGCAGTCTCCTAAATAAACAGCCTCACACTGAAGAGATCTAGGAAGCTCTGGGCAGCAGTGGGAGCCTTCTCTATGCTGGGACTGAAGAGCCAGAAGGAAATCCAGATCTTCTGATACCAGGCAGGTGCTCCTAAGGACACTTCTCTGCTTCAAGTTTAATGAGCTTTTATGTTACCATAGCCCCGACCCCACCTTCTCCATCAAAAAAATAAAAAAGACCAACAGATCCAGGTGTAAATATTATTCTCCTTCCAGAATCTGGAACACATCATCACGATGACTTTGCAGGTTTCTCTGGCACTCCAGGTGAACCATCTGAGCCAGTGAGCCAGATGAGCAACCAATATGGGCACAGACCTGGGCTCTGAGGAATGCTTTCCACAGGGCACCTGGCTCTCCACTAGTGCCTCTGTGAAAATCTGACTTGACACTTTACAAGCTCATAGTGCAGGTGTCTCCCTAGGCCCCATGACTGCACCTTCCATACAAACCACAGGTCACAAGTTAGCGTCTGTAGATCCCAGATATTTTTACTCACATAAAAACTTTCTAATAGCTTGTAGCTGTGCGCTCTGCATTACTACAGGTGTCCAGAATAAAACTGTGTAATCACCTGGCAGCCATGTTCCAGATGGCTCTCAGTAATTCTCAGGATCCTTTTCAACTCCGGTGCATCGCAAAAGTGGATTTGAGTAAGTAGAAAGGCAACCGCGGTATGGGTTATGATGTGTCATCATTGACTTAGGTTGATAATAAAGCTCATAAAAGGGAAAGGAGAAGAAACAGTACATCACCTTAACTTAATGGATATGGAGAATAAATATTCCCAAAATAGTGAAACCTGGGGACAAGAAAAGGGAGTAAAAATGAAGGCCATGCACTGTCAGCTTTCATCTCCCAAGATGAATGTTTTCCCAATGCTGACTGCAGGCAAAGAGGATGTTCTATCATCTTCGGAAGAAAACAGTCTCTAGGAGGCGTTATCTCCTCCAAAGCAAAATCTTTTTTAGGCACTGTCCACTGACCTTGACCGAAAGGACCCACATTCCTGATGGTAAACTGACATATGTTCACTAGCCCACCCCTCAAAATAACCTATAAAAATCCAGTCCTTTTCTTTGTTCGGGGGCTCACTTTCCACCATGAAACTTAGTTCCACCACGCCACTTCATTCCTGCACCCCTGTTCCTGTGTGAGACTTCATTCCTGAATAAAAGAGCTGACCTGGGGAGTTTTCACTCATCCTGGTCTCTCTCTTTTTGTGCTAACATAACCGTATGATGGAAATTGAGGAGCATTGGGCATCATGAGCCTCAGCATGGGGAAGAGCATCACCTTCATAGTTTTCTTGCTGAGAATTAGTGGGAAACATCAGATTCAAAATAAGATACATCCTCAAAAAAGAAAAGAAAATGGAGGCAAGGGAACAATAGTTTCTAAATTGCCAATGATATGGAAAAACCAAAAACTGTGGAAATGTTCCAGATTGATGGAGCCAGAACAGTTAAATGAGTAGACCACATCCTCCACTAGATCTAGGAGGGGAAAATGTAATAAAATACATTACTCAATTAATTAACAAAATTGCAATATTTGTGATGAATTTCATAATGATCATCTCTTTATTTCATTCCCAACCTCTTTTCCAGAAAAAGTGGCATATCCCAGTTGATAAAAGAGAAATGAGGGTCCCCAAGAAAAGGAAACAGTTACCTACACCCAGATAACATCAAACAAAACCATGTGGGTACACAAAAGATTGACAGGTTCTCACGAAGAGAAATCGGGGCTGGGTAGAACAAGACAGTTCACTTGATCACATAGATTAAGGAAAACCATCATACCCTGGGTGAAGAGGGATTGGAATTTCACAGTTCAGTGTTCCGAAGGTTAGGAAGGAAGCACCCAGGGATGAGCTGTGCATGTGACTCCTTAGGGAACTCTCATTTCACCATTGGTACAACATCCCCCATACAGGGGCAGCATAGTGCAGTGATGTCCAGTAACCTCAGGGACACTTCCCAGTCTGGGGCCAGCTTCCCAGAAAGCTCCTCTTTCCTCTCTTCTCATGGCCCTACACTGAACCATTTATTCTGACATGATCAGAATAAAGACTTTTAACTTGAGGCTTTATCTTTCATTAGGTCAAAGTTCAGAGCAGGACTGTCCAGCAGCCCTGCCTTGGAGCACACAGGACCTGTGCAAGGCCAGGTCACCTTGGAAAGCAAGCCAGCTTCCCCTGCTTGGTGCTTCTCTGAGGTGTCAATATGTAAACTATTTGCTGTGCTGTCACTTTTGAATTTCCATTGAAAAGAGGAACATGAATGAGGATTGAGCAAGATTAAATTAGTTAAATGTGTATTTAGTAAAAGGCAGAAATGAAAACTGATCATCCTAGCAAAAAGAAGTGTAAATCCTATGCAACAGAATTGTCAAGAAAGGGTCAAAGTATCTTGTTCAAAGTCACACAACTAGTAAGTGACTGAACTACAATTGGAATTGGGTCTGCCTACCTCCAAGGCCCAGGCTTTTGGCCTCTGTTCTTAATACTTCTGATTAAGGATAATTCCAGTGAAGTCCAGAATAGCACAGAGTAAAATTCCAGGACAGAGCACACCAGAAGCATAAAGGCAGCTATTTAAAGGTTAATTTTAGGCACTACCTTGACAGAATTAAGGAATATACCTAGATAGCTAACTGGTAAAGCATTACTTCTGGATGTATTTCCAAAGGAGACTGATGTGTGAGTTGGTGAACTGAATGGGGAAGATCAGCTTTCATTGTGGATGGGCATCAATCAACTGGGGACCTGAACAGACCAAATAAGGGAAGAAAGAATTTCTTTTCTCTCTTTCTATCCCAGAATTGGAACACTCTCCTCCTCCTGTCCTTGGATATCAGAACTCTGGCCTTTCTGGCTTTGGGACTCCATCCTTCTGGGTTCTCAGGTCTTTGGCCTCAAACTGAGAATTACACCATCAACTTGCCTGGTTTTGAGACCTTCCAACTTGGACTTGGCTATACTACCAGTATTCCAGGGTCTCCAACTTGCAGACAGTCTGTCATGGGATTTCTCAACCCCCATAACCATGTGAACCAATTTTCTAATAAGTCTTCTGTTCTATCTATCTATCTATCTATCTATCTATCTATCTATCATCTATCATCTATCACAGCTCACCTGCATGCATCCTATTGATTCCGTCTCTTTGGAGATCCCTGATAGAACAGCAGGACATAAACAGACAGACAAATACACACAGGCAGCCAGACAGGGTTTTCTCCCTGTGGACTCCATTCTTTGGGCTGCCATTACCTGTCCTCCTTGGATCCCTCATTGCAGGTACTTGAAGAATAGAAGAACATTATGACTTTGTTGCACCCTTGAAGGAGATCACAGCCCAGGTATCCTGACTGTCCCTCAGTATCCATAAGGGCCCCCCTGACTGACGGGGTCACTGCTGAAGTTGAAGTCCTTAGGATCTCTTTCCTATGAATAATTAGAAGTTTTTCAATAAGCAACTCTGATTTTTTAGTTTATTTTTAAAAAATCATCCATAACAGCCAACCAATGGTAAATAATGGAGTGTCAATGAATAGATCATGTGACTGAATGCCTCCTGGAAACCCTACCACCTCTATCCCCAAGCCCATATCAGACAATGTGGCCATAATGTACAAAGAGTACAATCAAGAGATGTCATTTCTTGTGGGCCTAAAGATTTGTGGTGTTCTTTGGCTGCCAGTACAATTATTCATTCATTCATTGATTCAGCAACCAAGTATTTCATGCCAAGTTCTAGGAATATAAGGGGGGGACATCTAGGATGGTTTCCTCCCTTCGTGGAGTCCACAGCCTAGTAACCGACATATATGATCCATAGAAATTTAAGTAACAGGAAAGATGCTGGACTGGGGATATAACTCAGCTAGTAGAGTGCTTTCCTCACATGCACAAGGCCCTGGGTTCAATCCCCATCTCCACGGGGAAAAAAAAAAAAAAGGAAAGGTGCTTAGGGGACTCTATAAGTCCCTCACCACCTTTAGGTTACTGGAAGTAGAGCAATAAAATAGGGTGGAAAAATTGATTGGTAGCATAGCATCTCATCCCAGATGTGAGCCAGGAGAGCTCCTATCACCAGAAATTTAGGAACTAATCAAAATGTTGTGGTGGGGAGTTTACCTTGGTGCCAAATAAGTACCACCCTTCATTCAGTGTCCTGCAGAGTGCCTTCTAGACTCTGATGTGCATCAGATATCACTGTTGTCCAGGCAAATGTCTACCTGCACACAGCTTACTTTCCTCCCACTAAGTCCCACCCATTTGTCCTACCTAGCTAAGTCTCCCTCTGCTATCCTCTGCTCACTTCCTTGAACTCCTTGGCTTCCAGTCTCATGACCTGGATTTTGTCATTGGCCAGAACTTCTTTTCTGAAACCTTGAATGCTTCCTTTGAGATCTCTGAGCACAGCTTTTAAATCCTTGAACTTTCTAACACTTTCCTTCCCTCCAGCACTTCCTCACTGAGGTCTTCCTTCCTACAATTTTTTTCTATTTCCACCATTTATCAGCCCATGTACTGATCTGTAAGCCTGAACCCATGATTGGCAACATGAATTGCTCTCTCTCAGCTTGATCCCAACATATTGGATATTTGGTTATGTGACATCCTTTTAACTCTCTTTGTCTCAGTAAAACATCAAGAAGACAATAAAGTGAACATTTACATTTGGACTTTTTTGCTGTTGATATAAACCTAAAGGAATGAACTCCTGATACCATTCTTAGTCTTAAATTGAAGCCAAATGTTTATGTGTGTGTGTGTGTGTGTGTGTGTATTCAAATATCAAGGCATCAGTCCTAAGCAAGTGTAACTTTGGCATTTTTCTATACTTAGATCTAGCTCCAACGCTACCTCTGAAACTCCTCATAAGTGTAATCACACTCCATTATTAGAATTCACCTAAACCTCCTTGAAAAATTAAAGCCACATTCTTACATCTGCAGTGATCCATAAGTCAGCAGAAATGTAAAAGTAAGTTTTCTAATATTAGACTTACCTACTCCAAAATAACGTAAGAAAATTGAATGATCTCCTGGGCCTGGGGGTGCATCTCAGTAGTGGAGTGCTACCCAGCATGAAAGGATTGAGTTCTATCCCCACACAGCAAAAAAAATAAAAATCAATATATCTTAGAATATATGTTAATGCTAATCCAAATAATCTTAATTACCATGCAGTATACTGACCTCAAAGTTATTCTAGAAGATCCCTGTCTAATTAGATTTGTAATCAGATGCCCTGGGTAAAAATATATGAAAGTGTTCAAGAATGATAACTTTCTTAGTATTTTTATAAGGTAATTTCTATTTCTGATTTACATTTGGCCTATTGACAAATAAGTAAATAGACTTTAACTCTTCCAATTCAGGTTAATTTCAGCTATATCTTAGTTTTCTTGCTTAACCCAGTAGTTTCCATTCTCACTTATTCCTGAGGATGACTTCAAGATTGGGACATTTAGCAATACAGAAGGGCACAAATCATGGACCTGGTCTTCAGCAGTCACTCTCTATCCATGGAGCCTTCTGGATCATGGCATCTGACTTGCAGCAAAATCATCCCTCCATGCTGACGTTTGTTAAGGTGACCGGGATTCCTGCAGGTCTCAGGTCTTCATTCCATTAAATTTGCTTCCTTGTTCTAAATGTGGCCCCTGCAGGAGACCTGATAAGGCTGCCACAGTCTCACTAAATAAAATTCCTGAGGGGAGGGATTCTATCTATTTGCTCACCATTTTTCTTTCAGTACATAGAATAATACTTGCAATATTTGTCTAATAAATGTTTGCTGGCTAATGGACTCTTTGTTCTTTGATGTCCCCACAGCACTATCTCTAACCTACTATGCCTTGGTAAAATGGAGAACTTCTGTCTGTCTCTTGCTGCCCAGAGTTCTAGAAAAGAAATAGACACAAGCCTTGTATTTATTTCCTGTAAGTTAACTGGAGGTTGTGTAGAGCCCACCAGACCCAACTGTGTTCTCAATTCAGCAGGGCAGATATTGGGTACCACAGGTCATGAAGTAACTGAACCCCGATTACCTAGGTCTTGGCTTTCTCATCAAAACCAGTTTTACAAGGAAGCTCCTTGAAAAAGTACAAGTAAGCAACCCTCAGAAGTATCCATCAGTGACAGATCTTTAAGACTGGCTCTAGAGGAGGTGGCAAAGGGGAGGAGTGGTAAAATGTGACAGAGTGCAATACACAGCACACAGGAAAACCTTCTAAAGTTCTCTTTGAGAGACTCTCTTACCAAAGATCTCTCATCATAGTACTTATTTGCTTCAAATCTCTTTTGTTTTTTCCCAAGTTTTCAGTTTCCTGATCTCACTACAGATTTCCAGTCCAAATCTCCTTACTTCTCTTGCCCACCTTCCTACCTTCCAGTCTTCTATATCATGTCCTTGTGTGCCTTCAATTGTCCTCTCTTCATTTGGAAGCCCCCAGAAGCTGTGTCTTCAGATCTGGAAGATACAGTCATATGCTCTGCCAATATCTATGACAGCTATGCACCTGCCAACTAAAAATATGAAGAAAATGGAATGTAATTAGTTGAATAGACTCTACTAGCAAAGAGGTCTGGTAGAGGATTGGTGAGGGATGGTCATAACATCAAACCAGACTTGGAATTTTGTTAAGATGTAATTTGAATCCAAGGACAGTGAGCTGTAAAACCGTCTCACTTATAGGACGTGGATTTGGGGTCTCTGTTGGTGTGAAAACTATAAAACAGGATTTGACTTACTTTCAGGATTTGGAAAAAAAAATATCCTACAGGTCTGTAGCTCTAGACTCAGGCTTCAGCCAAAATCTCTTGTTTATATGCAACATTGGTCCACTGGCACAGGAAAGCCATGGTGCTTAGCATGGTATGAGAGACTGCTGGTTGCCCTTCAGGCAGTCTCCCTGGCTTATGGAATAACATCAGGGAGCAGCAATGTGACCAGATTTCACTCCACCCCTTTGCAGATAGGAGTATCTACATGACTATGCTCTCAGCAATGGTATATAGATAGAAACTGATGGGTGGTACTTCTGGGAAAATCCCTTGAAAGAAAGGGATTAGTCTGACTCAACTTGGAAACTTTTCTGGTCTTCCTTCTTCTGCCTGTAATGAGAATGTCATAGTGACAATCTTGAGACAATCTTTAGGTTGGAAGCCATGTGCTGAGTATGACACAACAGAAAACCAAGAGGAGCCCAGAATATTAAAGAGACAGATGTCAAATGCAGAAGGTAGATAATATCACAGATGAAGGGTGGGCCTTAAAGTGGAAGGGACCTGCATGACCAAACAGATTTTGTGAACCTCTCTGAAAAGATTTAATCTTTGCAGAAACAGATGTATTTAAGTGAAAGTAAAACACATGTCTGTGGCAGTGGAGACCCGGGGCCCAGGGTTACACCACATGCATCTAAGATGGCGACTGGAAGAGAGCCAAACAGCGTGCTGAATGCGCCTTGAGAAAAACAGGAAGCGTTTTCCATTGGCTGTATGATAATTAGTTCAGCCGCCTAGCATGTGGACAGATATATCTTACATGTATGCTTGAGCTTGTGATTGCTTGACCTTTAATAGGATTGGATGGACATATCTGGTTACAATTGCTTATGCATGAGACTGCTTATATATTGAGGGTGTTATCTGAATAAAGCGGAAGCTGCTTCATGAACTTCTGAAGAGTATGTGTGTTTGTCCCGCTGGTCGTCGGCAAGTGGCACATGTCTAACATTTTTAAGCCATCATTATTCTAGGTCTCTGTAAATACCGATCAAGCAAATTCCTAATATTTAGTAACTCTAAATTACACCAAAATGCAAAAAAATTGTTTCTTTAATGATGAAGAGACTTTAGTTCAATGAAGACAGAAGTAAGAATTGGGATAATAAAGAATATACATGTTATTAATATTTATCTACTGGTGAAATATTTTGTATATTTAATATTTTGAATACATAGTTAAGAGTATTTGGCATATTTGAGTACTTAATAAATTAGAAATGAAGTTCTAGGTCTAAAATGTCTAATAAACACATGATTTAGAATTGTGGGACTGGGGGCTTAGTGTTAAGTGCCTAGTGTGTGCCTTGGATTTAATCTCCAGCACTGAGGGAAAGAAAGAATTCTGGAAGGTTTTTAAAAGAAAAAAGTCAATATTTATTTGAGTTCCAATATGTGTTTTATACATGATTCTCCAAAAGTTTCCTAATTAGGAAGAAATTTCCGTTATACTGGAAGGAAACAGACCCAAATACTCTAAATTGGCATATTTCTTAAGGGAGCATATTTTCTTTAATATTCCATGGGTTTAATCTGATATTGAAATGATGGCTCCTATTTTTTATTTTGCCCTTCAATTGTGGTTCTCGTTTTCCTCTTCATTTAGTAATTTATACAAGTTCTTATTTTTTTTTTCTGTTTAATATCACAAAGAACAGAAGCCACAGAATAACCAAATTCAGTTAAGGGCAGAAACCTTATCTCTGCATTTATAAAAATGCCCACCGCTATGCATAGCAACCAACTTGTTAGATGCTTTGCACAACAGAAAGTCAAAGGACCCTTGGAGAAATACATATCATAACAGAGTCAAAGCTCCAAAACTCAGATAGAAAACTTCTCTGGGTAAACATGGAGCACGCACTATATAGTAGCATGGTATTCTACCAGTCCATCTGAATGATGCTCTAAATATCTTTGTCATCATTGATTTATAGGAATTCACAGCACAATCACCTATTCTCTTGAGCAATTAAGTAAACTAAGCGAGGACATAGATGCAGGGAAATTTGTCCAACAGAATTGTAATTTTTAAGTTGAAAGTTATAAAGAGAATTTTACTGTTTACAAACATCATGAGAAAAACTTAATAGTCACTATATAAATGCAATTTCTTTGAATTGTGATTACTTAAACACATGAGAAGATCTGTTAAACAATTTGCTGGTGAAGAAATCAAATATGGTACATTAAATTTATAAATACAATTGGAAGATGTCCAGGAAATTTAATTAACTAAGTTATAAAAATCACCCTTTATAAATACTTATTAAATGTTCATTAACATAAACTTAATTTTTTAGTATTGTATTTTGTTTTGTTGTCACTCAACACATTGAAAACTTTCATGCCATAAGCATCTGAAATCCTGTGCATGTCCCTGTGCCACCCTCAAGTACATTCCAAAGCTCACATTGAAACTCTTCTTAGATCATAGTGATCAGCTTTACTGAACAATGAAAACAAAGGAATTCTCTGTAAAAAGCAAGGATGAAGGAAATGCTGAATAGTTAGCACATTAATTTCTATCCCTGCTAACTTTTTACCCATTGAAATTATTGTCATTTTTTTCAAAATCAAACTGAATCACTTGGGGTCCCTTCAACTTCTAATTTCATCCTCATCTTTGATATTATCTTGCTCTTAGTGGGTTCACCTCGTTTCTGCTTCATTTTGCTGTCATTTTGACTGACTTGGCCTAGAAACGTCTGCCAAATTTGCTTTAGAAAACTTTAGATTTTTGTAAATTTGTAACAGTCTTGATGGAAAAATACATTAACCGGAGTATCTGGCTGCTGTCACATGAATGAGATCTGTTCTGTACTTACCAAGATGGCGTGTTCGCAGAGCTTTATTCTTAATGTGTGCCACCAGATGTCACTCTTCTCCGTATCTAAGACCAGTGCTAAGCTATCCCCACCCTCCCACATCTTGTGAAGGCCTGGTTTTGTTACCAAGTCTGTGACACTGGTGGAGACATTGCAGGCCCCAACAGAACCTTGGAGGATGAACTTAATCCCCAATATTCCCAGGCTGGCCAATCTGTCGACCTCAAGGGCATGCTCACAACAGTGACCTTCTTCCACCTTTTCTACTACACTTTCCCTGAGCTTCTCTGGTTTATGGTAACACATGACCCCTAATTATAGTTCCAAACTTTATTTATTGATGCTCCTCACAACAGTCATTCAGTCCCCCAGAGGGACTTGTCTTAGCTGTCGGGGTAGGGCAAAGGACTACCATGTTGGGAATGCAGTCTGTTTTCTCTCTGTTTTCACCCTTCAATCCATACAGAAGGCTTCTATGACCCTAAAAGGTGTAGGGATTTCTCTCCACAAACAAGCAAGCAATACTATAGCAGCAGACATTAGCTAAGTATTCTCTAATCCAATTCAGTTCTGATACTGCCCATCTGGAGATGCTGTCAGATCTCAGGGTTGAAGGTTCAGTCCCCAAGACTGCCACACACACATTTGAGATAACAATTACAAGCCCTAGGTCATTTTGTCTGTGCTTCTAACCACTTGACTATAAATCAGGTTTTCCTCCTTGGGTTTAATTAATTTTCTTGAGGTGTTCACAGAATTCAGGGAACACTTAAATTTGCCATTTTATCATAAAGGATATTACAAAGGATACAGATGAAGAGATGCACAGTCAAGGTGTGGGAAAAGAAGCACAGCTTTCTCCAGGTGTGCCACTCTCTGGGAGACTCCATGTGCTTAGCTAAGCAGAAGTTCTCTGAACTCTGTCCTTTTAGGGGTTTATGGTGATTTCCTTACATAAGCATGACTGACTTAATCATTGGCCATTAGTGATTACCTTAACCTGTAGTCCCTCTCCTATCCCCTGAGGTTGGGCTGAGGAACTGAAAATCTCAACCTATAATCTTGCCTCGGTATTTCAGATAATCTGCCCCAACATGAAGCTACCTAGCGCTCCCAGACAGCAACTCATTAACATATGGAAAGACACTATAACTTCAGAGACGTCAATGAGGTGTATGTCAGGAAGCGAGGGCAAATACCACAAGTATATTTCACAATATCACAGATACCCAGTACCTACCTCCTTCTAGAAAAGATTGAATTCATTACAAAATTGGATATCCATGGAAGTTGAGTTTAAATACAAAAAGTCTGACCTGTAGAGGTTGTTATTTCTCTTGGTATCAATGAACTCACCTAGCAGTACAACCCTAACTCTCCATCAACTATGTCCAGGTCTATACTGCTTTGTTTCTTCCATGGGTATTACCAAGGGCTCACAGTTTTCTCCACAACATCTCTTCAACTTTGAGAGGGTATTTTGAAGACCATCACAATATGATGGGTATATATTCCTTATTTATATATAAACAAGAGACCACAGTAGTCATGGTGAAGGATATCTCTTCCCTAACTATATTAAAAAAGGTAGAAATTGCATCACATAATACAATGCCAAATTTCCTTGGTATCCCTTTTCTTTTTCTTTCTCTCTCAAAATTGCACTCAGCACAGCAACTATTCCCTCCAACACTCAAAAAGCTCTTCAAATACTTCTAGTTCCCCTAGCTCTCTTTTCCCATCACCTCTTCTATCTCCAACCAACTTCGCTCTTTTGTTTAGAATTTTTTTTCTTTCGCCATTATCTCTGTACCCTTTCTCAAGGAAATCAATCACTGCATTCAATTGCTTCTAGTTCTCTTCCTGTTATGTTGATCAGGTCCAGACATTGAGCAGAGCGAGCAAAGAATTCTACTTAGAAAGAGGAACAAGAGGAAAAGCATGTATATTTACACATCAGTATTTTCCTAGGCACAATGAAGTTAAATTAAAAAAATAATGTAAGGGATAAAATGCAATGATCATAGGTCATTTGGAAACAAGAATATTGCTAGTGGCATCAAAAAATGATGTTTTTCAGAAAACAATGTTCACAGTATATAAAAAGATTTCTTCTAATTCTTTCTGATTCAGTAATCCCATTTTTAAAAGATACCCTCAAGAGGAAAATAAATGTCATAATGTACAAAGATATTTGAAGCGGTGCACAGTGAACAGAGGATGTCTTAAATGCCATATGAGATTCACAACCAAAATCATTATAAAACATACACATCAGGATGCAGCCCAGAATCTAAAGAAAAAATAAAACATTTTCACTCCGTAAAATAGAGGAAACAAGATTCAATGCTAATAGAAGGAAAAAGCTAGGGCCCATTTCTTCCCAGCAGGAGTGACCCATTCAAGAGTCATTTACAGATTTGTTTTAGTCTTGGTAGCTCCCAGTTCCCAGCAAGGAGCCTAGAACTGCAAGTTTAAAAAAATAAATAAATAAGATTGACCAATCAGTGGTTTTCAACCATTTTTCCCTCCCTAAGACTTTTGATGGAGATCATATGCTCCAATCAGGCACAGGAGACTAATTGAGGGCCAGGGAAGTTTGTCTCAATTAGTTGGATGTGTCAGGAGTGAGCAAAGGTAAGGAGTAGGTGGAAGATGAAGAAAAAAGAGAGAGGAGAGCAAATTAGTCTCCCTGCACTTCCAAGAAGATCTGCAGTCCAGAAAATTCACTTTCTCTCCAGTTTCTGATAACCAGGTATTGATTCACAGCCTCAGATTACTTCTCCCCACACTACTTCAGCTTCAGAGAATCACCATCCTACACTGCAATCAAAAGTTAAGGGCTGGAATCTAGCTCAGTGGCAGAGCGCTTGCCTAGCATGAGTGAGGCCTTGGTTTCAATGTAGGACATAGCGATAGCTTAGACTTAACTCAGGAGCTAATAAAAACAGACACTGTATGTAGCATCCAGCATTTAATCATTATTTTTCCTTGAAGGGCCTGAGAAGTAGCTCTTTAGGAAATACTGTAACTCATTACTGGAAATCCGATTCATTAGTTAGTAATGCCTCTCCTAACTGATGGTTTCTGTCCCTGGATGAGAGCCCAAAAGGAAATTTATCAGTCCTTCTCTAAGATCTTCAGGACCACTTTCTGTCATACTAGGGAGGAAGGAAGAGGAGGGCTACTTGGCTTCCATTTCACGGCTGGCCTCTCACAGCTCAGAAGTGTTTCTCTCCCTTCTGGGAAGCCACAATGGCTTTATTCAGCAACACAGATGTTGTGCACTGGTTCTGTACCCAGAGATTTGCTTCCTGGGGACAGAGAAAAGGAAATGGTTTAGCAGGGACCCCCTGACATCTATGGATCTCCTGTGCATATGTGACACCATTCTCTACCAGTAATTCATTTGCACCATCTTTTTTTCCTCCTTTCTAGGCTCAGAGCCCTTCCTTCTGAAGTAGTACATGGAGCCTGACCAAAACTGAGCTGTGATCCCTTTGCAAATTCATGAAGTAACAGGACAATAAGATGGAACCTTCATACACTGACAGTATTTGTTCTTTCCACCACCATTAGGCATTTGTGTGTTCAGGACACTATGATGCATGCTTGATATAACTGTAAACAAAAGAGAAAATCTGCCTATGTGAAACAGGTATTCTAGTAGGAGAGATGACATAAATAAAATACATAGAGTTTCATATACTGCTTGTTTTTCCTTTTCAGAAATTGGAAACAGCTAATTTTAGTATTCAAAATTTAAACACAACCCACATTGTACCCAGAAATTGTTTGCTAATGAATTATGAACTCTCAATGTATATATTTGCTATAGTTGGCAACTGTGCAAGAGTTCATTTTAACAGAATAACATGTCTCAAAATATTTGTCCTCATTTATACCTATAAATTTTTGAAATGTTAATTGCTGCAGCAGGAACTTATGACATCATAAAATGTGACTTGTCACAAAAAGTTGCTAGACTTCCATATTTATTACAACTAAATGTACTGAAAATAACAAATGTAATAGAAAAATTCAATCACAAAGATAGTTTTAAACATTTCCGAATGACACTTTATCCTAACTTGTGAGTACAGGAGATTTTGGTATGTTACCTATAATAATTTTCTTAGCGTTGCCTACCTTGGGACTCCAATCATTCTAACATATCTGTGTACAGATCTGACTAGAGTAGAGCACTTGAAAATAACATTCCATTGTCCTAACATCTTGAGATATCTATATATAATCTGATTATACTGTTTAGTCAGGAAATACCAAATTTAGGGATTTAGGATATAGAATGTTTGGTTAAGTGCTTACAAGTTTTTCTGACTAGATTTCACTCTAGCCAGGAGTTGTATAATATAGGACCTGTGTGCTCCTTTCATCAACATGAGTAATTATATCACATTACAATTTTTTCTTACAAAATTGTTTTTAACATTTTGCTGGGAAACTTGTTTTCTCTTAAGTTACTATATGGGTTTGTCAACAAGTGTATTTGGAAGCAGACCAAAAACAAATTTTTTAAAGGAAGAAAAAGTATTTTGCAAAAGAATCATATTCTGACTTTATTTGCATATTTATAAACTGCTGTTAAAATACTCTTGAAAATGGTATTTAGGAAGGCGCAAGTTGGTAGCATCAATTTTTTTTCATTTATAGCTGTTTCTAAATAAGATCACAAGATACTGTCTTGTGTTTTCCCTTCAAGTACTTTAAATACTTCAAGGTTTGATCTGAAGTGCAGGTAAAACCCTTTCATTCTCAAACTTACTAAACTAAAAGTTAACAATACATCTGATAGTGAGCAGAATATGAACACACAGAGTACATTATCAAAAGAGGAAAGTTCTTATGGTATTGGGTTCAGAGATAAAAGAATCTGAAACAAGGGTTTTCATGACTAGAAAATCAGAGCTCTTCTTGAGGTGAGTAGGCTTGTAACACCTGAGCTAAAAATTAAATGCAGAAATATGAGAGAACACTATATTTATCATGAACATTAAAAAAGCAACAGTTTAAGCATTACAAATAAGGTATGGTGATAAATGAGTTAGTATAACTTGGTTACCAATAGGCTGCACACTAATCAATATAACTGCTTGTAATTTCTAATCTTAAAGAATTTGGCTTCCTATTTAAATCTTCTTTTACAATAAATTATATAAAGTGTTGTTCTGTAACTCAAATTATAATGCTCATCTATAAAAATAATAGTTTCTTATTTCAGATATACTCAAAAGTCAAACTACTCCACTTTTCCCTATTTATCAAACCTGACAATTTTGAAAATACTTCTGGCATAGAAATACTGAATGAATTTATCCAAAGTTTCAAGCCCATATCAGTAAGCACTTTCTCAAAAATAATATTGTGCTGTATTCTCTAATATCACATGGTCAAATACTCTGTTGTCTAAGATTTTTCATGGGCCAGAGCAATTAAAGAAAATGGGATCGAATGTTGCTATTCACTTTGAATACTAAATTGTGCTTACATCCATTATGTTCATTTTTACCATTCATTAACAACAAAAATATTAAAGATAATGATGACATTTTGTTAGCAGAAAAATGGAAGCTGGTTGCAGTGGTGCATGCCTATAATCCTAGTTACTTGGAAGGCTGAGACAGGAGCATCCCAAATTCAAGGCCAGCCTGGGCAACTTAGAGACCCTGTCTCAAAATAAAATAAAAAAGGATGGGGATGTAGCTCAGTGACAGAGCACTTGCTTATTGTGTGGGAAGCTCTGGGTTTGAACCCTAGTACTGAGAAAAAAGGAAAAAGAAAAAATGGAGAAGCAATCAACAATAAAAATTTTAATCTTTTGTTAAAACTCTGAAATTATAACAAACTGCTGACCAAATTGAGGTAGAGGTAGACCCTACTGTGTCAGAATTTAGGTCTTTAACCTTAACCTGTATGCATTTTTTCACTCAATTATATAAATATGATTCAATCTGAAATGTGTATCATGAAAAAATAATTAAAAGATCATTCAAATGGTACTTAAAAATTCTTTATTACTACCTTAAAAATCATTTATAAAAATGGACACAATATTTTAACTTCCTTTTTTCCCATATATTTATTTGTTTTTCCTCCAGTGCAGGGGTAAAAAGACTATATATGATGCAAACATATATAATCTTGTAACAAAGGCATCTGGAACATAGCTAGTAGGCAGTGAACAGAAAATTTCACCATGGAGTCTAGAATTCCTCTTTGAAAGTTACATGTAAGTTTTGATTCATATCAAATTTTCTACAAAGTAACTAACTTCCTTGTTTAGACTTAAATTCCATTAAACAGAAATCTATTTCCATTTCAGAACACATACAAGTGCTATGGGATCAGAAGGATGGGAAATACTAGGTAAGGCCTAGTGGGTGGTAACTTCATCATGACTAGTAATGGAATCCACTATTCAACCTCTAAAGCGTGTAACTCAATGAAAATGTAATCTAGACATCGATGAAAGCAACCAACATAATTTGTGTAAGCAGGTTCACCACAAGTGCTTTTCAGTTTGAAGAAATGTTAGAGACATGTTGCATCTTTCCTCTTCCCCATTGGAAGCCTAGTCTTCATGATCCTCTGGAATGTTGCCAACGATGACAAAATGATACATTCCTGTTGATGGTATACTATTAAAATCCCCACAAAATAAACTTGTATGTCAGGGTACAGATCACTGAGACATGTCTAATGTGAGCCAAAGCTACTACCATTTGAATGAGACGAATGTATCCACCTTTTGGATGCCAGTAGAGATGGGTACTAGCAATACCTATCCATTTTTTTTTTTGGTGGGGGTTACCAGAGATTGAATTCAAGGGCACTCCACCACTGAGCCATATCCCCAGCCCTAATTTTATTTAGAGACAGGGTCTCACTGAGTTGCTTAGCACCTCGCTTTTGCTGAGGCTGACTTTGAACTCAGGATCCTCCTGTGTCGGCCCGAGCCACTGGGCAACATATTTTTTTTTTTTTTTTTTTTTTTTTTTTTAGAAGAGCCCTATGTAGACTGAGGAACCGAAACTTGAAGGACAGAAGATCTCTGGAGCACTCTCTTCTGTGCCAATGGGTACAAAACTAGTTTCTCCAGTAGTTCTTTGTGAAATGAGTCAGACTTCAGGGTTCTTTGGAAAGAAATGTCATGCTGGCTAAGGAGGCTGAACTTTGACTTCCGGTAGAAAGTTCACAGGCCTTCCTTCCTGCTGCTTGATTCAAAACACACGCTCCAGCCCGAACCATGGAGTACAGGTACCAAGTTGTCGGAAAACACCATGCAGTCAACCTCCTGCAAGCAGATGAGGTTGGTGTTGTAGCCTGTGGGTTCCTTCTGGATAAGATTATGGCGGGAGTCAAGCTCCAGGGTATAGCCCGCACAGTACAGGACAGTCCAGGAGACAGTGCGGATGAGAGCGTCCTCTATCACTTTCTTGGTGCAGAGATGCAGATGGTCAAAAGTGCAAGTACCAGGCCCGGCCTCCACCGGACACCAAGCTTCCGTTGCTGCAGGCGGGCGAGTTGTGCTCCACCTTGTCCCTGACATCACCCATCTACAGCACCGCGCGTTCAGGCCAGGCGTCCACGTTAAGCACTTGCTCAACCACTGCCTCCTCTCGGTGGTATAGCTTCACCAGGGGCTCGCGAGCTGCCGAGATCTCCGACCCAGACCCTGCACAGGCCGCGACTCGGCCTGCTTGGGGCAGGCCGGTTCCTCCTGTTCCTTTTAGCTGGGTCTCCTTTTACCAGGGGCTGCCTTAGCATGGTCCCGAGGGCGTTGGTAGCGATCCTGCGCAGGACTCGGCGGCTCGCTCTGGTCGCGTGCATGTGCTTGTGGCTGCCTTCGCCTGTGCAAACCACAAGCTCAGCCTGGACTCCGAGGACACACAGAGCACTCCAGCGCGCTGCATCGCACCAGCCGCGGTTTCAGTAGCCGCCTCAGTCGGGCTGCGATGCTCCACTGCCCTCAGAACCCCATCAAGTGCGGGGCGGGCACCTGGGAGCCTCCACATGAACCTGGCAACCCAGAGGGCGACAAGACCAGCAGTCATGCAGACGCCTGGTGTCAAGTGGAGACAGAGAAGCCTCACAAACTGTTAAATACTATTTTAAAGAGAAAATAAGTACAGCGGCTCTGGAGACTGAGGCAGGAGGATTTGAAGTTCAAAGCCAGCCTCAGCAACTTAAGAGAGGCCCTAAAGCAACTTAGCAAGACCTCATATCTAAATAAAACACAGAAAATGGACTGGGGATGTGGCTCAGTGGTTAAGCGCCCCTATGTTCAATCCCTGGTACCTAATAAAGAAAGTAAGTAAGGAGATAAAGAAGGTTTGCAAGTCCACATGAGCGCATCAGGCAAGGCGAGATGATATAGAAGTAGGACCCCACAGACCATGGTGAAAAGTTCTGGGCTTTTACGTTAATACTAATATTTTTGAAGGAGTTAGAACATGGGACTAATGCATTTCTCTTAACCCACATTAAGATAGCTGCTTGAGTACAGTCTTAAAGTAGTGAACATGTGATTATATAACTGTTCTATTACCCAATTTGAAAATATAGATCAAAAGCCTTTAAATGGTCAATGCCAATCACTAATTAAAAAATAAATAAAAATTACATTTTAAATAGAAAAAAATAATGGTAAACTGGGCACACCTGTAATCCCAGTGACTTGGGAGGCTGAGGCAGGAGGATCATGAATTCAACACCAACCTCATCAAAAGAAAGGCTCTAAGCAACTCAGTGAGACTCTGTCTCTAAATCAAATAAGAAACACGACTGGGGATGTGGCTCAGTGGTCAAGTGCCCCTGAGTTCAATCCCCAGTACCCCCCCATAATAATAATAATGGTAATATAACTCAGAATAAGCCTAACAAAAAATTGTAGAACCTATGCAAACAATTTTCAATTTCTAAAGAGTTAGATGGTGGGAGATTTAAATGACAGTGCAAACCCCATTCTCAGTCTCAATAGTATAAGTTTTATGTACTTATTTTTCACATATATTATTTATTTAGTTGTTATTCATTAACTATGCCTATAAATTTAATGTAATTCTTGTAAAAATAAAAAATTGGTCTTTTATACTAAACAATCTCATTCTAAAGTTTGTATAAAGAAATAAACTTATAAGGATGGTCAGGAAAATTCTGCAGAAGCCCTAGAGTATACAAGTCCTATGATGAGTGAAAGTTGTTAGTTAGATGTAAAGGGGGGCAGTTTTGGTTCGTCGATAACTCCCAGAAAAGACGCTCTGCAGATACAGGTCTCACACAAGGAACTTTTATTCAAGCGGACAAAACGTGTCCGCTCGGGGGAAAGAGGAAAGGGAAAGAGAGGAAAGATGGCGTAGGGTTCCTTGTATTGGAATTTCGCGGGCTGGGAGGAACCAATCACGGAGGAGAATTATTACAGACTGACTGATGGACCAATGACATATTGGAACGTAATGTGGGGGGGGGCAGGAAGGTTACAGCGACAAGCCGGAAATTCCTGTAACGGGAGAGGCGGACTTAACACAGATTGACAGGTGATGCCTGTAGCGGGAGAGAAAAAGGTGGCTTTATATCTAACATTCCCCCATTTCCTTTTTTATAAAAAAAAAAAAAAAAATTGGGGGTACATGGATGAAGGTCAGTCTTCTGTAATTACTTCCTGCTGGGGTGTGGACGTAGAGCTGGTATCATTGTGACAGGAAGAACTGGAGACTTGATAGTTTCTCTGGAGGCACATCTGCAGCCAGGCTCCAATTTTTGTGAGATCTTGATATTTCTGCAATACAAGTTGATTAATTGACATGGAAATAAAAGACAGGGGGTGGAAGAACTGAGAAGTTGTTCCCATAACAAGGCCTAGCAAAGGCTGGAGAGGACAGGCCTTCATTTGGGAGTTTCAACATTGTCTAGGTCATCAGGAATGTGAACACAACATTTAGTACTAGCAAACATAGATTAAGCCTATTTGTGTCTGTAGGCCTTAAACTGACTAAAAACTTCTGACTCTAGCAGTTTTTCTTGATAGTTACTATTATTTTTAAATGCCCAAGAATGGCTATACTTTGGTTTTAACTGATTTGCTAGGTGTTTAAGATCAAACTGGTCAAAGTGACCTGTTCCTGTCTGTTAAAGAGTCAGCTAAGTTTCCACAGGGGTCACTCATAGAGAACTTAAGAGCAGTTTTTTAGCTCCATTAGTGCAATTGGTTAGGCAGGGTCTTTTCGATGACGTGACTTTCCTTGAAAGCGTCAGGGATGTCTCCCTTTTTCCATGACCCTCCTCTGCAGCAGATGCACTGAGTCGCTTTTTCTCTAGCAGTCTCATCAATCTCCTTGCTCAGGAGATTGTGTGACCCAGAGTTTTAAAGCTCCTTAGAGAAGTCCTCTTGTTCCCTGGGTTCAGGCCGACTTTGAGGGCAAGACCCAAATATGGAGTTTTTCTTGGCCTCTGTATTTAATTTCTATCTCTAAGTTTGATCTTAACCATCAAGCAAGTCAGTCTCACCAGTCATAAAGTAAGAGTACTGGGCTTTAGTTTTAATGTCTATAACTTTACAGTTATTTACCCCCTTTTATCAAATTGGGGTTTACATTATCTGTTCTATAGGTGATGGCTTACTATTCCAAGTTAATTTACGATATTTGCTCTTGAAGCAGTACTTCTGCAAAATATTGATCAGGCAACAATTAGAGTTTACAAGGAAAATACAAAATAGAATTACCAACAGTAAAACATTCAGTTTGTGCAATAGCTATCTTGAATTTTGGCTGAGTCCCATTTTTGCTACTGCATATTACACTCTTTCTTAAATGTCATTTTACATATACCCTAATGATGACAGGTCCTATAACAGAATATTAAATGATAGGGTTACCATTACAGACAAGTTTAATTTGGAGAACAGCAGCTTGATAAATTTTCTGCTTTAAAGGCTTGCATACCTGGAAAATATGAACACATTTAATATACAAAGAATAATGTTTTTAAGTATGTTACTCCATGGAATAACCTTATAAATTAATCAGATGTCTCTAATACATTTGAGTAATCCCATAGATGTTGACTCCAATTCACTCATCTTATTGTAGAAAAACCAAGATATTAGACAAGTGTACCAATAGTTTTTGCTGTCTCTTTTCTGTTGAAGAAAATTCCTAGAAAAATTGATGTTAGACATTTTATAAACATTAATATTTTATTAGTTTGACCACTTAGAGACTTGTGAGTTAATTTTAAGGACATTTTACTTCTATTAATATACCCAATTTAAATTGAACCTCATTAAATCACATGAATTAAAAATATTTGGATCCATTTTTAAAAATTTAATTTTTATGCGCGCTTATATTTAACACAAAAGCAAAGGCCTTGTAATATTTATCTCCATTGCAATGTAACAGATGTTCAAAAATAACTCGAGTTGGATAAAAAGAACTGATCAAAAATCATTAACCTAGGTCTGTAGGATCAAAATTGTGAGTTCAAAAATACAGCATTTAAGAAAAACAAAGTCCTGGAAGAAAAATGATAATGGTTATTAATTAAAGCATGAGAAAATGAGAAGGAAAGTAAAGGTGAAAGGCAGAAAAGAATTCTGAGTTGTAGCCCAGGAGAAATTTAAAATGGACACTTTTTTTCCTTGGGTTTGAAACTGGTCTCCTACTGAGCCTTTCTTCATTTACATTTCAATGTAACCCTTGACTGAGATCTGAATCTGAAAGGGGCTAATATGTTCTAGCAGAGACTTGATGCTTAGGACCTTTTAATTTCTTGAATCTGTAGGGAGAGCTAAGATAAGAAAGAAAAGATTTGAAAATAAGGAATTAGCCAAGAGAATGTGTTCAGGTTTTACTCCCTCCATGTCAGCCTCCTCCAGTAAAGGAGTTAGAATGTGTGCGCATGGTTGGGGAACTTGGAGGGCTGAATGGAGGAGTGGAAGGAGGAACAGAATGAGGTGAACTCGGAAGGGAAAGAAAGGTTAAAAGGTGGGGGAGAAGCCAAGAGAGGTTTAGCAAGAAAGAAAGGAAAAACAAGAAGGGGAAAAGTTCCTTTCCATTCACCAGGTTGCCCATATATGTACTTAAATTATAACTAGCATAATTAGGCATACAATTTTACTTAGTATAAAGCTAGAATTTAGGGTGTCATAAATAGACCATTCTGACTTACTATCTAAAGGACAATTTAGCTCTGATTCAGGGAATAGGTGAAGGGGTTTGAGATGATTTAATCTCAGGGGCGAGTTTGCTGGGTTGGATGTTTTGAATTTCATGGTAAGCTGAGACCCACCTGGGTAGTGGATTTGGCGTCCCAGAATCCACGGTGCCAGGCAACGAGAAGTTAAAAACAATGATTAGGTCGTCACCTGAAATCACTGTTTCACCGGGCAAAAAAGCCGAGAGAGGGTTTGAGGGTTTGAAGACCTGGCCAGGGTTTCGAGCGAGAGCCGTGAGTGGGGGGGGGAAGCCACAGGGCAGCGAGAGGGACTAGCAGCAGCAGAAGTGAGTGAACTTCAAACCCTGAGAAAGAATCACAGCACCATAAAATTCAGACATCCACCCAACAACTAAGACCAATTATGAGGACCAAGGAGGTACCCCCACACCTTGGCGGTTGAGTGGCAGGAGCCACGAGGGGTGAAGCCGCAGGGCGGCGAGAGATGAAGCCGCAGGGCAGGCAGCGAAAGGCTGCGAGCCGGCGGAGGAAGTTGGGGGCTGGCCGATTTATAATAAGGAGGGGGACTGCAGCGGACTGCAGGTGGAGCTGCGGGTAGCCTAGATGTGTTTAAATGGTCAGGGGCCTGCCTAAGGGGAACTCACCAATTTTGGAGTCCAGTGTTGTATGCAGAAAATTGGGCATCCAGGTAAATGGAAGGTGAGCCTGAATCTGCGGGCGCAGGAGCAATCCGATGGGGTTCCGCTTGCTTAGTCAGCGGAAAAAACACCCATCCCGGGTTTCGGCACCAGATGTTAGTTAGATGTAAAGGGGGGCAGTTTTGGTTCGTCGATAACTCCCAGAAAAGACGCTCTGCAGATACAGGTCTCACACGAGGAACTTTTATTCAAGCGGACAAAACGTGTCCGCTTGGGGGAAAGAGGAAAGGGAAAGAGAGGAAAGATGGCGTAGGGTTCCTTGTATTGGAATTTTGCGGGCTGGGAGGAACCAATCACGGAGGAGAATTATTACAGACTGACTGATGGACCAATGACATATTGGAACGTAATGGGGGGCGGGGCAGGAAGGTTACAGCGACGTAAGCCGGAAATTCCTGTAAGGGGAGAGGCGGACTTAACACAGATTGACAGGTGATGCCTGTAGCGGGAGAGAAAAAGGTGGCTTTATACCTAACAAAAGTGTATTTAAAACATGGGATGTCTGATCTCACCACTCTCATTCAATAATATGTACATTCCTACCCACTGCAGTAAGGCCAGAACCAAGGCATGCAGGTGGGAAAAGAAGAAATAAACTGCCTCTATTTGCAGATGACTTAATTAACTACTTAGAAAATCCCCTTGAGTCTACTAAAAAACTTCTTAGAACTAATAAGTGAATGTAGAAAGATGAAGAGATACAAGATGACACAAAATCAATTGCATTTCTATGTACTGACAACAAAAAAAGTGGAATCAAAATATAAAAACACAATACCATTCATAATAGATTCAAAAAAATTAAATACTTAGGCATCAATCTAATAAAATATACCTGATCTGGATACTAAAAACTACAAAATTTAGGTGAAAGAAATCAAAGAAAACTAAATATTTGGAGAAATATACTATATAAACTGGAAGACTCGACATAATAAAATTTCAATTCTTACTACATTAATCTATGGGCTTCATAAATTGCTATCCAAACTCCAGTTAGGTCTTTTAAATTTTAATTTTTTAACTGATACATAAAATCATTAAAATTATACATATTGATGGAGCAACATGATGTTTCAATCTATACTGCATCATGTTTAAATCAGGTAAGACATCTATTTCCTCAAACATTTATCATTTCTTTTTTGGTAAAAATTTTCAAAATTCTTTCTTCTAGTTTTTTGGAATTACAGTGCATTATTGTTACGTACAGTATATTGCTTCTCTACCTGTTGGCTAAGATCAAGTCTGGCAATTTTTTTTTTTCTTTTTGTAGGTCAAGCTTATTCTAAAATTTATATGGAAAGGGAAAAATTCTAGAATATTCAAAAACAGTATTGAAAGAGAATAAAATAGAAGGAATCACTCTTCCCAAGTTAAGCACTACTTTATAACTACAGTAAATAAGACTGTGTGGTATTGGCAGAGGGATAGATGACATACAGATTAGTGGAACAGAATAAAGAACCCAGAAATGGAACAACACAAAGGCATTCAATTAACATCTGATAAAGAAACAAAGACAAACCGGGGGGAGAAACAATCTTTTAAACAAATCATGTTGTAGCAACACTTTATGTGATTCAAAATCAATTATGGACTTACACATAAAAGGTAATCTACAAAAATTCTAGGGGAAAAATGAGAATAAAACCCTTAGGACCTACAACTAGGCAGAGAAATCCTTCTATTTGACAATAAAAGTACAATTCACAAAGGGAAAAATAGATTAGACTTCATAATAATTTTAAACATTTTCTTTCCAAAGGTTTCAGTAAGAGGATAAAAATACAAACTACAGACTGGGAAAACATGCTTTCACACCCCATTCTCTGTCAAGGACTAGCATCTATAATATGTATTTAAAGCTCCAAAATTAAACATTAAAAAAATGAAAAGTTCAGTTTAAAAGTGAACAAAAGGAGCTACAGCAGAAAGGATATACAAATGGCAAATAAGCACATGAAATAATGTGCAAGATCATTAACTACAGGAGAAATGCCAGTTAAAATCAGATATCACCACCTACCTACCAAAATGACTAAAATTTTAAAAAGAAAGTAATAATGAGAGTAAATGTCAGTGAAATTATGGAGAAACAATATCACTTGTAAATTGTAGTGGCAATATAAAGTGGTACATTCATTCTAGAAAATAGTTTTTTAGTCTTTAAAATACATCTATTAAAAACTCACTTGCCGTATAACCCAGCACTTGTACTCTTCGGCAAGGAAGTGAAAACTTTTTTTTTTTTTTGGGTGCTGGGGATCCAACCCAGGGCCTTGTGCTTATGAGGCAAGCACTCTACCGACTGAGCTATCTCCCCAGCCTCGTGAAAACTTATTTTTAAGCAGAAATTTGTACATAAATATTTTTAAAAGCTTATTCATAACAACCCAAACCTGAAAACTACCCAATGTCCTTCAGTGGGTGAATGGTTAAACAAACTGGTACAGGGCTGGGGTTGTGGTTCAGTGGTAGAGCACTTGCCTAGCACGTGGGAGTCACTGGGTTTGATTCTCAGCACCACATATAAATAAATAAATAAATAAATAAATGAATGTATTGTATAAAAAATTGGTATACTCTGTGATAAGAAGGAACAAACTGTTGATATAAACAAAAACTTGGATAAATGTTAAGGAAATTGCACTGAATGAAAAAAACAATATCAAAAGGATGCATACTACATGATTCCATTTATATAATATTTTTGAAATAACATAATCTTAAAATAGAGAACAGGTGGGTTGCCAGGAACTGGGTAATGGGTATGAAGATGGCAGGTATGATCAGAGACCCTTGTCTCTGAAATTGAGTATCTTGATGTGGTAATTACATGAAGCTAATAATTGAATAGAAATACAAATACACACACATGCATGCACAAATAAATGCATGTATAATGGGTGAAATCTTAGCAAGAGCAGGTTAGAGTACCGAAGCTTAGAACATGGTGACCAAGAGGCAGAGAGAGAGAAGGGAAGGGGCATACGGAAGATGAACTCCTCCAGGGCACACTCCCCAGTGACCCCCCACTCCAGCATGCCCCAACTGCTTACAGTTATAACCCAGTTAGCACACTCAACCCAGGATGGACTGATTCGTTTACAGTTCTCATCATCTAATCCTTGTACCTCTGAATACTCCTGCATTAACACATGAGTTTTTGTGGGACACCTCATATCCAAACCATAACAAAAACTACATTTAAAAAAATTCTGGCAATTAAAAAATTGAGAATAGTACGTGAATAAAAACATAAATAAAACCAAAACAGAAATTCCAGAAATAAACCTTAATGTAAATGATGAATCAGTATATGACAAAAACAACATCTCAATTTAGTGGAGAGAAAATGAGATAAATTCATGATCAAATTCAGAATACTCTATTACTATAATGGTGGCTATAAATCATTCAAATCTCTAGTATGAAGATTAAAAGTATAAAAATGATTGACAATCACTATAACTACAATAAGTCATTAAGAAATACACAAAATAAAAAGATGTAAATTATCATCATAAAATTATAAATTGTGGGGAGGAGTAAAAATCTAGAGTATTTGTATTCATCCAAAGCTAGGTTGTTATCAGCTTTAAAGATTATTACAACTCTGAGGGTTTTTTTTAAATGTGAACTCCACAGCCACCATAGAGGGAAAAAAAAATCACAACAGATACACAAGTGAGAAAGAAGAAACAAAACTTAGCACTACAGGAAACCACCAAACCATGAAGCCAAACAACAAAAGAGGGAAAAGGAACAAAATCTCTACAAGACAATTCGAAAACTACTCACGAACTAACAGGAGTAAATCCTTACACACAATAATAACCTTGAAGGTAAATGAATTAGAATTTCCAATTAAAAGACACAAAGTTAGCTGAATGTATTAAAAAAAACAAGGCCCAACTATGTGCTTCCTTCAAGAGACTAAAGGGAGTGGAGATGGGAATAGGAAAGACAATAGAATAAATGGGACATAACTTTCCTATGTTCATATGTTCATATATGAATACACGACCAGTGTAGCTCCACATCATGTACAACCACAAGAGAGGGATCCAAATTGGAATGCATTGCACTCCATGTATGTCAAAATACAACCTACTGTCATGTATATCTAATAACAACAAATAAAAAGAAAAGAGACTAACTTCACCTGAAAAAATACACATAGAGTGAAAATTAAAGATTGGGAAAAGATATTCCATGGAAATGGAAGTCAAGAGAGAGCAGACATGGCAATATTAAAATCACATAAATTAGACTTTACATAAAACACTGCAAAAAAAGGAAGATTATTATATAAAGGGTCGATTCAGCAAAAGTATCTGAAATATATATGCACCCAACATTGGAGCACCCAAAATATGAAGCAAATATTATCATATCTAAAGGAAGAGAGAGACTGTGACACAATAATAGTAGGAGACTTAAACACACACACTTTCAGCAATCAGAAGATCATCCAGACAGAAAATCAACAAAGGAATATTGTATTTAAAGTTCACTATACGCCATCTGGATCTAACAGATTTGTATAAAACATCTCCACAAAAGCAGCAGAAAACACATTCTTCTTAAGACACAAGACATTCCCCAAGATGGACCATATGGTAGGCCACAAAGCAAGTCTTAACAAATTTAAGGAACAAAATAATTTCAATATATTTTCTAAGCACAATGGTATAGAACTAAAAATTCATTATAGGATGAACTCGGAAATTTTGCATTACATGAGAATGAAGCAGCATGCTCCTGAACAATCCATGGGTCAATAAAGAAAATTCTAAATTCCTTGAGACAAATGAAAACAGAAACACACATAGAAAATCCCATGGGATACAACAAAAGTAGTTTTAAGAAGTTTTATAACAATAAATACCTACATTAAAAAGGAAGAAAGGCCAGGTGTGGTGGCCTGTAATCCCAGTGACTCAGGAGGCTGAGGTAGGAGGAGCATAAGTTCGAGGCCAGCCTCAGCAACTTAGAAAGGCCCTCAGCAACTTAGTAAGACCCTGCCTCAAAATAAAAGTAAATAAAAATAAAAAAGGTCTGGTAATATGACTCAGTGATTAAGCACCCCTGGGTTTAATTAGTGGTGGGAAAAAAAGAAAGAAAGATCACAAATAAATAACATGACAATGGACATCAAGAAATTATTAAAACAGGAAAAAACTAAGCCTAAAATTAGTACATGAAAGGAAATAATAAATACCAGAGCAGAAATAAATGAAATAAAGACTAAGAGTATACAAATGATCAATGAAACAAAGAGTTTGTTCTTTATAAAAATAAAATAACTATTTTTTAACAGCACTGTGGATGGAACCCAGGGACTCTCTACCAGTAAGCTACATCCCTTACCCTGTTTTAAATTTTGAGACAGGATTTTGCTAAGTTGTCCGGTCTAAACTTGAACTTGTGATACTCCTGCCTCAGCCTCCTGAGTTGCTGAGATTACAGATGTGCACCACTGTGCCTGGCCAATGTCAACAATTCTTCAACTAAAGAAAAAGGAGAGAAAGAAATGAAAAAGGGCCCATTTCAACTGATGCTTCAGAAATACAAAGAATCATAAGAGACCAACATATTGGAAAATCTAGAAGAAATGAATAAATCTCTGGGTACATACAAGTTAGCAATACTGAATATGAAGAAATATAAAATCATAACAGATGAAAATAAGTAAGAAAATTGAATTAGTACTAAAGAATCTCCCATCAAAGAAAACCCAAGGTTTCTACCAAACCTTTAAAGAAAAATCAATACAAATTTTCTTCTAAGTAGTTCAAAAAAATTAAAATGGAAGGAAATTTTTCTAACCCATTCTACAAGACTGGTATTACCTGATACAAAAACCAAGCAAATATACAATGAAAGAAAACTACAGACCAATATCTCTGATAAACATAAATGCAAAAATTGTCAACAAGTAGTCAACAGCATGAAGATATTATTCACCATGACCAATACAACACATTAACAAATGAAGCACAAAAATCATATGAGCATATGATCATTTCAATTGATGAGAGAAGGCATTTGACAAAATCCAACATCCCTTTATGATAAAAGTTCTCAACAGATTAAGTATAAAAGAAATGTACCTCAGCACACTGAAGGCCACATATGACAATCCTCTCACTGAAAGAAGAAAAGTTGAGAGATTTTCCTTTAAGAAATAGAACAAGACAAGGTCACCCACAATTGCCAATTCAATCCAACATAGTACTGGAAGTCCTAGACAAAGCAATTGGGCATGAGAAATAGGAAAAAGGCATGCAAGTTGGAAATGAAGATGTCAAACTGTCTCTTTTGCAGAAGACAATCTTATATATAGAAAGCCCTGAAGACTTTAAAATAAATGAACTCAGTAAAGTTGCAGGATTCAAAACAAAGTATACAGAAATCAGTAGCATCTCTATATGCATCTGAAATAGACATCCCTTTTACAATAGTTGCAAAAAATAGGAATAAATTTAACCAAGGAGGTGAAAGTTCTCTACAATGAAAATTACAAGACATTGATTTAAAAAAACTGAAGAAGGCAAAAATAATAGAAATATATCCCATGTTCATGGATTGTTAGAAGTAATATTGTTAAAATGTTCAGACTATTCAAAGTAATCTACAGATTTAATGCAATTGCTATAAAAATACCAATGATATTATTCAGAAAAATAGAAAAAGAATCCTAAAATTTGTATCAGTGATCACAAAAGACCCTGAATAGCCAAAGAAATCTTGAACAAAAAGAACAAAGCTAGAGACATCACAATATCTGATTTCAAAATATACTACAAAGCTGTAGTAAACAAAACAACATAGAACTGGCATAAAAACTGATGCATAGACCAATTTAACTGAATAGAGAGCCCAGAAATAAATCTGTACATTTAGTCAATAGAGGAGGATGGAGAGAAGGAGGAACAAGTGAAGCAGAAGGAGGAGGAGGAAAAGTGTTAAGGACATGGGAGAACTTCTCCAGGTTCTCAGAACGGAACTGGCCCGCTAGTGAGAGTCTTTCTGACCAGAACAAGCTCCGAGTCCCGGAGCCACTGCAGCACAACGTACTCCAGCACACAAGCAGCTTCAGGGACCAGGAGAGGGCAGCCAGAGACCCCCCCAAGTAGCCTGGACCCCTGTGGTGGGAGGTGCCTTTCAAGTCTAGCTTCTCAGACCAGACCGCCCAGTGAGAGGTTTTCTACATAGAATCAGCCACAAGTCCCCGAACCAACAGAGAGCTTCGATCTGCAAGCAGCCTCTGGGATCAGGGCAGGGCAGCCAGAGACCTCTTCAGGCGGCTCTGCCCACTCCGGTCGCAGGCTCTCTTCACGGGGCGATCCAAGATGGCGGCCTAGAGGGTGACTGCACCCCCAGTTGCTCCAGAACCCAGGAGTTAAGAAGGGGAGGCATTGAGAGACTCGGACTGAAATAGAGCCACAGGTGAGTCTGCCCACTGGGTAAAGCTCGGCCCGGGTGGCAGGCCCAGATAGAGGTGGCTTATCTGAGCCAGGCAGGGCAGCTAGAGTCTTCCCAAGGTAGCCTTCCACACTCCGGCAGTGGGCTCCTCCCACACGGCCAGCTGCACGGTGCAGGCCCACAGTGAGAGCATTTCCGCACAGAACCAGTTCCAAACCGTGGAACCAGTAGGGGGCTAGGGGCAGTTTTCTTCGGATGCGCTGCTTTATCAGATTCCTCCAAGACATCAGGCTACTGAAGGCTGGGAGGTGATACACTGGAAATCTACTGGGACACTATAAGCCAATAGCGGAAAACTGCAATATCTCAGGGTCCCACTGACAGCTGACCAATATGAGAAAACAAGGGAAGAAAATGTCCCAAACAAACCTAGATACTACATCAATAAAACCCAATGACAGCACAGCAGAAGAAATGTCAGAAAGGGAGTTCAGAATGTACGTAATTAAAACGATCAGGGAAGCTAATGAGGAGATGAAAGAGCAAATGCAGGCATTGAAGGAGGAGATGAAAGAGCAAATGCAGGCATTAAATGATCGCACCAATCAACAGTTAAAAGAGCAAATACGGGAAGCAAGAGATCATTTCAATAAAGAGTTAGAGATACTGAAAAAAAACACCAACTGAAATACTTGAAATGAAGGAAACAATAAACCAAGTTAAAAACTCCATAGAAAGCATAACCAATAGGATAGAACACCTGGAAGACAGAACCTCAGACATTGAAGACAAATTATTTAACCTTGAAAGCAAAGTTGGCCAAACAGAAAAGATGGTAAGAAATCATGAACAGAACCTACAAGAATTATGGGATATCATGAAAAGGCCAAATTTAAGAATTATTGGGATTGAGGAAGGCTTAGAGAAACAAACCAAAGGAATGAACAATCTATTCAATGAAATAATAACAGAAAATTTCCCAAATCTGAAGAATGAAATGGAAAACCAAGTACAAGAGGCTTATAGAACTCCAAACATACAAAATTACAACAGACCCACACCAAGGCACATTATTATGAAAATACCTAACATACAAAATAAAGACAGAATTTTAAAGGCCGCGAGAGAAAAGAATCAAATTACATTCAGAGGGAAACCAATAAGAATATCAGCAGATTTTTCAATCCAGACCCTAAAAGCTAGAAGGGCCTGGAACAACATATACCAAGCCCTGAAAGAAAATGGATGCCAACCAAGAATCTTATACCCAGCAAAACTTACCTTCAAATTTGACGATGAAATAAGATCCTTCCATGATAAACAAAAGCTAAAGGAATTTACAAAAAGAAAGCCAGCATTACAGAACATTCTCGGCAAAATATTCCATGAGGAAGAGTTGAAAAACAACGATGCAAATCAGCAACAGGAGGCGCTGGCCTAAAGGAATAGCCAAATAAAGGAGAAACCAAATCATGTCAAAAACAAATATGAGTCAATTGACTGGGAATACAAATCATATCACAATAATAACCCTGAATGTCAATGGCCTGAATTCATCAATCAAAAGACACAGACTGGCAGATTGGATTAAAAAGAAAAATCCAACAATATGCTGCCTGCAAGAGACTCATCTCATAGAAAGAGACACCCATAGACTAAAGGTGAAAGGATGGGGAAAAACATACCATGCACACGGACACAGCAAAAAAGCTGGAGTATCCATCCTCATTTCAGATAATGTGGACTTCAAACCAAAACTAGTCAGAAGGGATAAAGAAGGACATTACATGCTGCTTAAGGGAAGCATAAATCAGCAAGACTTAACAATCATAAATATCTATGCCCCAAACATTGGCTCATCCACGTATGTCAAACAAATCCTTCTCAATTCCAGAAATCAAATAGGCCACAACACAATAATACTAGGCGATTTTAACACACCTCTCTCACCACTGGATAGATCGTCCAAACAAAAACTGAATAAAGAAACTATAGATCTCAACAACACAATCAACAATTTAGACTTAACCGACATACATAGAATATACCATCCAACAAAGAACGAATACACTTTCTTCTCAGCAGCACATGGATCCTTCTCTAAAATAGACCATATTTTATGCCACAAAGCTACTGTTAGCAAATACAAGAAGATAGAGATACTACCTTGTACTCTATCAGATCATAATGGATTGAAATTAGAAATAAATGACAGAATAAAAAACAGAAACTTCTCCAATACCTGGAGATTAAATAATACACTATTATATGATGAATGGATAACAGAAGACATCAGGAGGGAAATAAAAAAATTCTTAGAAGTAAACGAGAACAAAGACACATCATATCAAAATCTCTGGGACACTATGAAAGCAGTACTTAGAGGAAGATTTATTTCATGGGGTGCATTCAAAAAAAGAAGTAGAAATCAACAAATAAATGACTTAACACTACAGCTCAAAGCGCTAGAAAAAGAAGAGCAGACCAATATCAAAAGTAGTAGAAGACAGGAAATAGTTAAAATCAGAGCCGAAATCAACAAAATTGAAACAAAAGAAACAATTGGAAAAATTAACAAAATAAATAGTTGGTTCTTTGAAAAAATAAACAAAATTGATAAACCCTTAGCCACATTAACAAAGAGAAAGAGGGAGAAAACTCAAATTACTAAAATTCGGAATGAACAAGGAAACATCACAACAGACACGAGTGAAATACAAAACATAATTAGAAGCTATTTTGAAAATCTATACTCCAACAAAACAGAAAACCTCGAAGACATCAACAAATTTCTAGAGACATATGAATTACCTAAACTGAACGAGGAGGACATACACAACTTAAATAAACCAATTTCAAGCAATGAAATAGAAGAGGTCATCAAAAGCCTACCAACAAAGAAAAGTCCAGGACCAGATGGGTTCTCAGCCGAGTTCTACAAAACCTTTAAAGAAGAGCTCATTCCAATACTCCTCAAACTATTCCATGAAATAGAAGAGGAGGGAACCCTCCCAAACTCGTTCTATGAAGCCAATATCACCCTGATACCTAAACCAGACAGAGACACATCGAGAAAAGAAAATTTCAGACCAATATCTTTAATGAACATCGACGCAAAAATTCTCAACAAAATTTTAGCAAATCGCATACAAATATATATTAAAAAGATAGTGCACCACGATGAAGTGGGTTTTATCCCAGGGATGCAAGGTTGGTACAACATTCGGAAATCAATAAATGTCATTCACCATATCAACAGACTTAAAGTTAAGAATCACATGATTATTTCAATAGATGCAGAAAAAGCATTTGATAAAATACAGCATCCCTTCATGCTCAAAACACTAGAAAAAATTGGGGTAGTGGGAACATTCCTTAACATTATAAAGGCAATCTACGCTAAGCCCATGGCTAATATCATTCTAAATGGTGAAAAACTGAAAGCGTTCCCCCTAAAAACTGGAACAAGGCAGGGATGCCCTCTTTCACCGCTTCTATTCAACATCGTCCTTGAGACTCTAGCCAGAGCAGACAAACCAAAGAAATTAAAGGGATACGAATAGGAAAAGAAGAACTCAAACTATCCCTGTTCGCTGATGACATGATTATATATTTAGAGGAACCTGGAAATTCCACCAGAAAACTTTTAGAACTCATAAGTGAATTCAGTAAAGTAGCAGGTTACAAGATCAATGCTCATAAATCCAATGCATTTTTATACATAAGTGATGAATCTTCAGAAAGAGAAATTAGGAAAACTACCCCATTCACAATAGCCTCAAAAAAAATAAAATACTTGGGAATCAATCTCACAAAAGAGGTGAAAGACCTCTACAATGAGAACTACAGAACACTAAAGAAAGAAATTCAAGAAAACCTTAGAAAATGGAAAGATCTCCCATGTTCCTTGATAGGCAGAATTAATATTGTCAAAATGGCTATACTACCTAAAGTGCTATACAGATTCAATGCAATTCCAATTAAAATCCCAATGATGTACCTTGCAGAAATAGAGCAAGCAATTATGAAATTCATCTGGAAGAATAAAAAACCTAGAATAGCTAAAGCAATCCTCAGTAGCAAGAGCGAAGCAGGGGGTATTGCAATACCAGATCTTCAACTCTACTACAAAGCAATAGTAACAAAAACGGCATGGTATTGGTACCAAAATAGACAGGTAGATCAATGGTACAGAATAGAGGACATGGACACAAACCCAAATAAATACAATTTTCTCATACTAGACAAAGGTTCCAAAAATATGCAATGGAGGAAAGATAGCCTCTTCAACAAATGGTGCTGGGAAAACTGGAAAACCATATGCAATAGAATGAAATTAAACCCCTATCTCTCACCCTACACAAAACTCAACTCAAAATGGATCAAGGACCTTGGAATCAGACCAGAGACCCTGCATCTTATAGAAGAAAAAGTAGGTCCAAATCTTCAACTTGTTGGCTTAGGATCAGACTTCCTTAACAGGACTCCCATAGCACAAGAAATAAAAGCAAGAATCAACAACTGGGATAGATTCAAACTAAAAAGCTTTCTCTCAGCAAAGGAAACTATCAGAAATGTGAAGAGAGAGCCTACGGAGTGGGAGAATATCTTTGCCAACCATACCTCAGATAGAGCGCTAATTTCCAGAATCTATAAAGAACTCAAAAAACTCTACACGAAGAATACAAATAATCCAATCAACAAATGGTCTAAGGAAATGAATAGACACTTCACAGAAGAAGATGTACAAGTAATCAACAGATATATGAGGAAATGTTCAACATCCCTAGTAATAAGGGAAATGCAAATCAAAACTACCCTAAGATTTCATCTCACCCCAATTAGAATGGCAATTATCAAGAATACAAGCAACAATAGGTGTTGGCGAGGATGTGGTGAAAAAGGAACACTCATACATTGCTGGTGGGGTTGCAAATTAGTGCAGCCACTCTGGAAAGCAGTGTGGAGATTCCTCAGAAAGCTTGGAATGGAAACACCATTTGACCCAGCTATCCCACTCCTTGGCCTATACCCAAAGGACTTAAAATCAGCATACTACAGAGATACAGCCACATCAATGTTTATTGCTGCTCAATTCACCATAGCCAGATTGTGGAACCAAACTAGATGCCCTTCAGTTGATGAATGGATAAAGAAACTGTGGCATACTTATACAATGGAATATTACTCCGCAATGAAGAATGATAAAATTATGGCATTTGTAGGCAAATGGACGAAATTGGACAATATCATGCTAAGTGAGATAAGCCAATCTCAAAAAACTAAAGGACAAATGATCTCGCTGATAAGCGGATGAGGACATATAATGGGGGGTGGGAGGGGTTAGCATTAGGTTTAGGGTTAGGTTTAGGGTTAGGGATAAGGAGAGCGGTAAGAATGAAGGAAAGAAGGACTGTATAGAGGGAAAAGAGGGGTGGGAGGGGTGGGGGGGAAGGGAAAAAAATAAACATCATTGCCCTATGTAAACATATGATTACACAAATGGTATGCCTTGACTCTATGTACAAATAGAGAAACAACATGTATCCCATTTGTATACAATTAAAAAATAAATAAATAAATTAAAAAAAAAAAAAAAAGGACATGGGAATGGGTCACAGTTATTTTCTGCGATGTTTGCCTGGAATAGAGTAGTTATTGTTCTAACGTGTTCTGTCTATGCTGTCCCTTTCCATGCCCTCTGGCTAGAGGGCACAGGTTTTTATCTGAACCCTTGGTGTTAGGGGTTGCTTGACTTCTTCAGGTCCCAGTCTAGGATATATGAGGCCAAAAGAAAATCTGGGAAGCTCACACAATGCCAGTTTAGATGATACTGAAGGTTTGTGTGCTTTCTTCTCTTTCTTCTCTTCCTAATATTCAATAATTCTCTTAGCACTGAGGAAAGCTGTGTTTGGAACACATTCATTACCCTTCAATTGGGCACTACGATTTCTAGTATCATAGCAGTTAATTGGTTCAATTTTTTGCCAATCCCCAAGCAAAATGTAGATACACTGTGAGAGAGGCCCCGATTACTCTACTCAGATACCTGGAACTTGTCATTGACTTACCTCATTGGGTCAAAGTCTGCCCTTTGAGCATTGTCCACAACTTTCTTTCCTTTGAAAAATCTCTTTACAAGACTCCAAACTAACCAAAATGGAGTTTGTTTATAAATGAGCTTTGCTGGATATGGTTTGCACATGGCTGTATTCCCAACAGCTTGGGAGGCTGAGGCAGGAGGATCCTAAGTTCAAAACCAACCTTAGCAATTTAGCAAGACCCTAAGCATCTTGGTGAGACCCCATCTCAAAATTTAAAAAATAAAAAAATAAAAAGAACTGGGGATGCGACTCAGTGGTTAAATGCCCCTGAGTTTAATCCCTGGTGCCAAAATAACAATAATAATAAGAAGTGTCAATATTTAATTCCTTAAGACCCTACACTCAGGCCTCGTGATGGAGTCAAGTCAGATTTTAATGACAGAGAGCACCAAAAATTATAGTAACCTAGTTTGCAATAATACATTATAAGATTCCTGAAATCTTGACTTCTGCATTTGCCCATGGTCCTACTAATCCCGGGAAAGGAGGCCTTTGTCCTCCGTCAGTTGACCTTGCTCTTATTTACATGGGTCTAGATTGGCTTAATAATATACTTCATTGGGGTATAATCCAGTGACAGAGAATGTGCTTTGCATGTGTAAAGCCCTGGGTTCGATCTTCAACACATCCAGAAAGAAGAGAAAAGTAAAGGAAGGGATAGTTACATAGGGGGATTTCCTATACAGATGTTTGGGTTTTTTGGTTTTTTTGTTTTGTTTTGTTTTTTTAAGTACTAGAGTGTTGTTTCCCAGGCAGCTGCAACTTGCTGATGTTTTCCTATTTTCTTTCCTTGGTAACAGAAAGATGGCTATGAACATCAGTTAAGATCCTTGAACTTTGCCTTGGGGATCTCTATTTTAGGGAGTGGTCTTAGATCCCCACTCTTTCAAAATGGCCTCAACTTCCTGGGCAATATCTGCATGACACCCGTTTCTGGATTCTGAATCAGAGCTTTTGTGTTTATATCTATATGCTTTCCTGATCATCTTTAGCCTGGGGAAGGACAGGAGTCCCTATTGGTGCATGGGGGCTTTGGTAATTTGAGGGTTTGGAATACTACTATGAATATGATCCTATAGTCAGTGACTGAACCCTTAATCTCTCCATATGCACTTTAGTCCAATAGGCAGACTCAAAGTACAGCTAGGAGAAGATGTGCATCCTGGCCAACAGCTACCATCCACACGTACCACCTATTCCAGTCGATCCTTCACAGCCTGAGCCAGACCTAAGGACACCACTCCACTTTGCTCTGAAAACCTTTATCTGTCAGCATCAGTGACCTGGGTGTGGTGGGGTGCAGGGCATTACCATAGAAGATGCACCTTTGGAAGCTGATTACATCAGATAGGAAGTTTGCTGCCAGATATTGATATTGCTAGAGATCCTAGGAAAGATTTATTTTCTAATCAAATGTGGTGAGATCCTAAAAGAGGTATTGTTCCACATTTAATTGTATCTACTCTCTGAAGCTCCACAGTTCCTCTGTTCACAGATATGACAGACCTTCCAAATATCACCCACCATCAAAGAATATTGCTCATTACCTTCATGTATCTTCTCATTCTCCTGGCAGTCTTCTTCATACTGGAGACATGAAAGCAATATAGGTGTGTGTCGATAAAATTTCTCAGAGTTGTGAGATTTAATATTTGAGAAGCCCAGCCCAGGCAAGTCTCAGAATCTTTCCCACCATAGTATGTATGTGGTTATTTGAATTCCCCTTTCCTTAGTTCCTTTGAACCCCTGGATACTGTAGTGGCATAAGACAGATAGCTGTGCCAGTGGTTGTTCCCTGCCTATGTTCTTTTTCCAAAGGCTGTCAGGGATGAGTTTTCCTGAGTCAGGACTGCTAGGAGGACATATGAATCTCTACTCCCAACATTTGCTCACTCTCCTGGGTAAACAAAATTTCACCCAACCTGGAAAACCAAAATCTGGGAGGAAGACAGGACATCTACAGAGCAAAGGATGCATAGGCAGCTGGGGGATGTTGAAAATCCATTTTCTACAGACTAACAGATGCTCCAAAAATCTTTCTGTTTTCCCCAGCTGGAGCTCCTCTCCAGAAGGGATGAAGGATACTCTGGAGAACAAGAGCTACAGCAGCTCTGAAATCTGAAAGATGCTCTGTTCTCTTGTTTGGTTCATGAATTGGCAAAAGCATATCATTTTCCCCTCATGGCTTAGATACTAATGTAACTAACAAAGACAAGAGCCAGCTTTTATCAACTGCTAAAAAAGTTATGTTTTGCAGGAATCTGTCTTTTGAAAATATAATGGATCATCTCTGTCCTGCCTGGGCTTTGCTGCTATAGAGCAATAGACTAGGAGCTCTTAATCTGATATCCCCCCATCATTTCTGAAAGCTTTGAACCTCCAAAATTGCCTTTAAAAAACTTTTAACCTTTGGGTGTTTATGTTTTGGGAGGAATAATGTGTCCCTGTGTTATAGCAAGATCTCAAATTACCATGTAATAACAAATAGCCATTTTTCTAAATAGTCACCGAATTTGCAATCCATCCACAGCCAGACAGCATCATGTCTTACAGTTAAACCCTGGGGTCTGTGGAATGTTCCAGTGGTATCACTTTTTTTCTGCCTCTAGTCCTCTCATTCATTCCCTTCTTGGTCACATAATCTAGTTTTCTCAAACACAGCTTTGATTTAAACTGCTTTCATGTTTCTGTCTCTGATTAAAAGCTCACTCAGCACATTTACTGTCCACTGTTCTAGAGGGCAAAACATCAAAGGGTTCACAAGATAGCATGCATGTGGATGCGATTTCTTTAGCACCCTCTCATCTCCCATGCATGCAGCAAGGCAGAGTCTGTCCCCTGGGCCTCCCGCTGCCCCCAGGCCCCACACAGGAATACATCAGAGAGAAAGGCCTGTGCCTTGTAGCTTGGACAAGCTCTGGTTTGCTTCGCCTCTTATGCTTATGTATTTATTTCAGGGGCAGAATGACTCAGAGGAACTGTCACATCATGCAGCTAAAGAGAACTATTTTGGGGAATTTGGGTCTGAAATCACCAGTAAAAAGTATGACTTTATCTTGTTTATGCTTCTGTCGATATTCCTCCCTAGTGCCGTGGACCCAGGATGATTGAAACATTCTTTTCTGCCTGACCTAAATATCTTCTTAATCTCACCTCAGCACCCCACACAATGATGGCCTCGTGGGGTTGGGCAGATTCCAATATGAGGTAAAAAAAGACATCTGCTGGGAAAGAGATCCTAGTGCTGGTGAAACTGTTTTTGCCCATTGAGGTCTATGATGGTTATTTTCCTCTTGAGCCATCCCAGCCCACCATACCCCAGATGCATTCTCTGTCCTTCTCTGCTACTCTCATGCAGTCTGCATGACCTGGTGCACAGTTCGCTTCCATCCATAGAAGACACCAAAAGGAGGCCAGACATCAGGGGAGAGAGTCAGTGTTTCTGCACCACCATCTCTGATAGTAGCCATCTCCTCCACAATCACAGATCACTGGGTTTTGTAATGGTCCCTCCTCTAACTTCTTTAGCACTGAGGGTTGTAACAGCTTCGCAGTGTGGCTGGTCTCTGGATGGTTTAATGTCTTTAGCCTATTACTATTGTACTGGCCATATTTCTCTTGACAGCCCTTTTGTTACGATTCTTGACTTCTTTCTTTACTTCCACCTTCTTTCCTTTCTCTCTCTCTCTCTCTCTCTCTCTCTCTCTCTCTCTCTCTCTCTCTCTCTCTCTCTCTCTCTCTCCCCCTCCCTCTCTCTCCCTTTCATTAGAGGCTGGGGATTGATCCCAGGGCCTGATGCATGAGAAGTTACACTCCCAGCCCTGAAGTTCCTCCTTTTAAGTAAGGCAAATTCTATTTGCAGCCTGATACAAGAGTGCTCTTCCAAAATTTATTAAACTTTGGAGTGTAAGACAGATTTATGAACTTTGGAGTGTAAGACAGATCTGATCTCTCCTATGTGGGTTAAGACCACTGTACTGGAGTTTGGAACTAAAACCTCAAGTAGCCATAGGGTGTTATTACTTCTTCCTTCCTACATGTATCTGAAACACTTCATGAACACAGGTGACTTTGGTTGAGCAGAATTTATATCTTTATGGGTCCCCGGACCATACATAATGCCATCTAATACCATCCTAATCCCATCATCATTTCTAACAAATTCCTACTTGTCTTTCATGTGGTCTGACTGGAGCTCTATAGAGCAGCATCAATGCAGTGTTGGCATGGTATCACAATATTAGGAAGAGCAAAAAACAAACAAAAAAACCACACATCTTGAGTAATAAAGGAGGTTTCTTTTTGAAAAAGAACAAGCAAGTGTTTTGAATCTTAGCAAGTCCAGAACTCAGCATTCTCTGCAAAGATAAAAGAGGTGGAAAGCTTACATATAGGATGAAGACATCTAGCATCTTAAGAAGCACTTCTATCAATACACACACATCTGAGCAACTCTGTAAAGGAGAAGAACACTTACTTTCTCGGCACTCACGGAGTTGGGGTGGTGACAAAGCTGGCAAATGAGAGAGTTTTCCTACTTCCTTTTTTCTATTTTGATAAATTTCCTGCTGAACTGGAAAACCCCAGTGTCAAACCCCAGCTTCATCCAGACAGACAAGCTGCTCTAGAGACTTGAGCTGCACCTGGCAGTATCTGGTAGAACTTGCCTCCAACTTCATGTTGCTGTGGCTACAGCTTCTGGTCCTTGGTGAGTAGGCTGCTAGGGCAGTACAAGGTAGGAGCCAGGAGAGAACTATCTGTTCTGGGGCATCCCATCTGGAGCACAAATCTCTCCGGTGCAATGAGTAGGAATGGATTTCAGGTTCTGACTTAGTACTAGCAGGTATTATACAAGTGGGTATTGAGAAAAGCAGGGTTCCCAGGAAAAAGAAAGGACTTTGCATCTCTTTACCAAATCTAATGACATCTCTCTTTAACATCATTTCTGCTTTGATCTCCAGGAAAATCAGAAGATGTCTTTAAAAGGACTTCAAAGGAATTTTCTGTTAGGGTGAATTCCATTTCCAGCCCACATGGATCCTGCCCTGCCCCAATCCCCACTTCCACTCCAAGCTATTGCATTTTTGGCTAAATTCTTACCTCCCTAGACTTTTGGATAGGCTTCAAATTTTACTCATCATAGATGAGATCATGGCTTTTGTTCTAAATATGACTTTTGTATATAGACATGATTACAATACTAGGTCTCGAATCAGGATGGAGGGAGAAGCAGTGCAATGAATATGAAAGGCACCCTCTTTTCCTTTGTGACCCTCCCTGGTCTCTCTGAGACTCCCAGGTAGGCAATGTGTCTCAGACAAAATAGGCAGGAAACTAAAAAGGTTGGAAAGGAGCAATAAATAATGAAACTTCTGATAATTTAACCTACAAAATGACATTGTCTGATAATGGTCAGACAACATTTATAAGTTGGGATTATAAAATGAATTCTGGGTCCCGTAGGAGTGTGTTTGTCAGTGAGGGGAGGAGGGAAAAGAGGGGAGAGAAATAGGTGGCATGAGGGACACGGATGTAAGGGGAGAAAGGGGGAAAGGGAGAGACAGAAGAAAAGAAGGGAAGAATTGGGAAGTTCTCAGAGGGCTGTAACTTTCAAAAACGTGTAAGGATCCTGGTGCCGCAGTGATCTCTCTGACTTTGTTCCCTTGCAGCTCCTGTCGGTGTCCAGACGGGTGAGTTACTCTTCTCTTTGTTCTCTTTTTAGATCTCTGGGAATTAGATTCACTCTCTCAGGCCTGGGAAAGGTTGCCTGGCCTAGCTGAGGGTTGCAGGATCCGGGCCAAGACTAGGGTGGAGAGAGCAGGGATGCAATGCCTCCCTCTCCTGCCCCTCGTCTGCCACAGCAGGAACCCTCCAATGCCGCATGCATCTCTGCTTGGCCACCTTCTTATTCCACGGGCAAGAGGACCCTGCCCTGAGCTTCTCAAGGCAGCAGATGATTTTCTCTTTACTGTTGAGCCCTGAGATAGAAAAGGAGGTGACTGTGAAGGGAGAGCAAAGCATGCACCCTCCTGGTTCAGTCTGCAGTTGCTCCAAGTTCCCACCAGAAGCCCTGGAAACAGGGAGGGAAGGCATACTTATAACAGATGTAGAAACAAGGGGCTAAGGCGGTGTTCTGCAGAGAACAAGAATGCCCCTGGGTCTTTTAATTGGATTGTAAACTCTTCAATACCTAACTTGATTTTCCTTAGAATTCTAATATAGTGAAATAAAGAGGAAAAGTCTGGTTTCATATTAGACAGGTAAAGTACATTTTCCTCTTTATTCATGCCTTTGAGAACATATCCGTTCTCTAATAAGAAGGGGAGCAATGCTTGTGTAGCCAGGCTTGTAACTTTAAGCAAGAATGTTCTTAAACTGGTCTCTGGAGCAGCCTCAGGGGATCCAGCAAATTCCCTGAAGTTATGATAAAATGTATGTATATGGACAGTTGTGCCCACATCTAGAGAATGGATCTGTAGGTAAAAATGTCAAAAGTTAATGACCACTAACTAGGTACCTTACAGTTACATACTTATTGCAGCTGGGCACAGTGGTGCAGCCTCTAATCCCAGTGGCTAGGGAGGTTGAGGAAGGAGGATTGAGAGTTCAAAGCCAGCCTCAGCAAAAGCAAGGTGCTGAGCAACTCAGTGAGACCCTGACTCTAATAAAACACAAAATAAGGCTGGGAATGTAGCTCAGTGGTCGAGTGCTCCATTCCCCAAAAAATATTGCAATCTCAGTAAAACCTGGTATTAGCATTTCCCCCTGTCTCTTGCACCGTCATTATTATGAACTTGATCACATAAATATTACTCCTCAAATATTTCTTTAATCAAACTCATTATATTTCTATAATCATCACTGAAAAATCTTTTCTAGTGTCAATATGGAAAAAGAAAATATTTGGGGTCCAACACTTCTCTCTCTTTATCAGTGCTTGTGCCCCTGCCACCTACCCCCATTACCTATTCTACAGGGAGAACTTTCAAAGTGGTTAAGTGGTGTACAGAAGTTGTCTTTGAATTTGTTTGATCACTTTGCACTATTCAGAAAAAAATTGAGCATGTGTCTTAAATATATTATTAGTTAACATGGTAAATATATATAAAACCAGAAAATTTAAAAGATGATAAAATCTATTATATACTATGGAAGTTCAAAGTGCTTTCTCCCTGTCTCCTTATAAGTCTCAGTTTGGAGACTGTGACCTAGACCTCATTGTGAAAGGATGATCTCTTTTCTGAGACAGAACCCTGGACAGGGTCCAGCTACCCCTCTTTCATAAACTCGTGGCCAGAGGACTAAGTTGGGCAGACAGCCTCAATAGTACTTTCATGCCCTGTCTCCTCCCTGTATGGGGAATGACCTGATGTGCAGGTCTGGGATTAGGGTTTGTTTTTTTGTTTGTTTGTTTGTTTTGTTTTTGTTTTTTTCCTTATCAGAACAACAAACATTTTCCCTGAAATCCCACAATTCAAATTGACATTTGAACTCAAATTTTTAGTTCTGTTGCTGACTAAAAAGTTTCCCCCAAAGCCCAAGACTGCAGGGCAGGGTCACAGAACAGCATGGTGGATAGCTCTCTTTTCCTTCTGCAGGGAATGGTCTACAGGCTCCTCCTATTGTGCTTTCTTTTCCTGCTGGGGGCAGATCCAAAGCACCAAACTCACTATCTCCCTAATGACCACTATCTCCCAAGGGGAGACAATGACCCGATCAAGTGGAGGAGCCCACTTCCCTTTTCATAGTGATCACCCAGGCCCATTCATGAAAATGATTCTCAGGAGTCTCTGAAGAAAGCATTGCAGAGGAGAACTCTGGAGATTAAAGATGTAGGACCCAGGACCAGTGTCTCAGTGGCCCAGTTTGTTTCATACAGGGAGAATATCAGAGGGAAAGTGTTTGAGTTCATTGTACCACTAGACAGTGTCTCCAAGGAATGAGACACACAGAGAGAGTTAATCATGGCTCCTATAGGGACATGCAGTCACCTGGAAGGACTGTAAGGAGATACAAGTGGAATCATTTCAAATTCATATTTATTCTGACTGTAATTTGCTGGGAAGAAAGGCATCAAAACCTGTTAGCAGTCATAAAACTAACAAGATATTTGTAGGACAAAAATGCCAGAGAGGTAGATCTAGCCTTTGTTTAGCAGGGAGGCTAACAGAGCCAGCAGGTCCCAAGGCAACTGCAGATGCTCAGCTTGACTCATAATGGAGCTTTATCCCTTCTCCTTATAAACAGAAGGAAAGGCTCCAGAGCAGGAGGCAGCACTGTCACTAGGTATCTTTACTTCTTTTGCAGACTGGCTGAGTATCAGCATACCAAACGATGTCTATGAAGGAGACCAGGTGGTTATAAGATGCTCTGGGGAAACAAATGACAGGATAGAGAGACTAATGTACTACAAGGATGACTCTCAAATATCAACTCACCATAATGCCGCAAGCTATACCATTTCAAATGCAAGACCCAGCGACAGCGGTTCCTATTTCTGTAAGGCAGATAGGAAATTATTCTTTATTATAGATGTGACAGAAAAAACAAGAACTTCATGGCTCACTGTCCAAGGTGAGGACCTCACTTTTCAAGTGGATGAATCTGGGAAGGAACAGGGATTAAGTGGGAAGACGAGGGTACAGGGAAGGGAAGACCGCACAGGAGGGAGAAATGGGAGGTGGGCTGAGCGTCCTTGAATCTGGGTCTGTGTGTTTGGTTCATTGGGGCCACTTCTCATCTGGAACTCCACACTTCACTGCTAACAGGTAATCTGTGTTTCGTTTTTCCCTCCAGAGCTGTTTCCAGCCCCTGGGCTGACAGCCACACCCACTCGACCCACAGAGGGGAGCTCAGTGACGCTGTCCTGTAACACCAGACTCCCCGCAGCTAGGTCATCAACCCAGCTTCGCTATTCCTTCATCAGAGATGGCCACACCCTGAAGTCAGACTGGAGCTCATCGAAGGTTGAGATCTCAGTGATACGGAAAGAAGACTCAGGATATTACTGGTGTGAGGCAATGACAGCATCTCACAGTGTCTCCAAGCAGAGTCACCAAACCTATATAGAAGTGCAGAGTGAGCATCAGTGGCTGGGCTGCCAGGGCTGGGTCAGGCAGGGAAGAACCGGGCACAGGCTGAACCGTGGGCTCTCTTTTTAGTTGTGCTCCCCCATCCCTATGGGTGAGCGAGCTACCTTGATTCACCTAGGCTCTTCTCTATTGATTTCTGCAGGGACTTCATTTCCCAATAACTTTACTTTCCCTGTCAGAAAAGCAATAATAATAATAATCCCTTTCTGGAGCATTTACCATAGAACTAGCACAGAGGAGTGATCAACAAACCAAAGAGTAAATAAATAAGTCATGGTTGTTTGCAAGGAGTGATCCAACTAAGTGCACATTTAACAGAGCAATGAAGGCACTAAGTAATAATGATAATAATAATAATAATAGTACTAGTAGTAGTAGTAGGAGGAGGAGGAGGAGGAGGAGTCAGGAGTAATGGTGCATGCCTGTAATCCTACTGGCTTGGTAGTCTGAAGCAGGAGGATTGGGAGTTCAAAACCAGCCTTAGAGACTTAATGAGACCCTAAACAACTTAGTGAGACTCTGTCTCAAAATAAAATATAAAAAGGGGGGATGTTGCTCAGTGGTTAAGTGCCCCTGCACCAAAAATCATCATTATCATCATCATCATCATCATCATCATCATCATCATCATCATCATCAAAATGATTACGACAATCCCTGGCACTTATAAAAGGATTACTATATGACAAACCCAATTAAAGCTATTGTGCTCAGTTCTAGAAGAAACTCTCTGATGCTCATAAGTATTCACGGAAGGGAAGGCTTATAAACATTTGCCACTTAGAAGGCACTTTTCAGATCATTTAACATTTTATTCTTATCTCAGCCCTATGAAATAGTACTGTGATTAGTACCTGTAATGTAGGCACTATTATTATCCCTATTTTGCATATGAGAAAACTGATGGGATGTGCCATTCAGAGACTAACTTAAGGGAACCTAGGGTGGGATTTGACCCTCATTGCTCTGGTTCCAAATGTATGCACTTTTAATTATCTTGCACCACTTTCTACCTAACAATGGCAGAGGAGAATGTATCAATAATAGATATTGCTGAACAGCTTCAAAGTGAGAGGTACTTTATACCTGTATCTTATTTAATCTTTATGAGAACTTGGTGAGGTTAGTATGATTATCCCCATGTTTATGTTTGAGAAAAATGAGAATCAGAAATATTGACTGGACCAGATCATGCCACGAATGACTGGCAGAGTCGAATTGTAAATTAGGTCTGTCTGACTCCCTAAGCTGTTTTCTCCCCCACTCCTAATGCCCCGACATACCAGGAGGTCGGGAGAGAGCAAGATCATTGTGGGCACTGGACGTTAGTAAGGATGTGGAATTGTTATTGACTGGTACATTCAGGCGTGGTCCTGCATAACATCCTCAGCACATTATCTCCCCACTAAAAAAACTCAGGCAAGTGGAGTGGACTCTCCTCTGCCTAAACACTGCATTCAAATATTACTTGCCATAATGCTTCACAGGTGGTTCTGGACTCCACCACTGCCCTGCCTTCCCCACACCTGTCCCTCAACTGCTGTCTCCTGTTTGTTCATGCAGGGGTCCCTGTGTCTCAGGTCTCCATGGAGACCCATCCACCAGGGGGCCAGGCGGTTGAGGGGGAGATGCTGGTCCTTGTCTGCTTTGTGGCTGAAGGCACAGGGGTCATCACATTCTCCTGGCACAGAGAAGACACAAAGGACAGTCTGGGGAGGAAAACTCAGCGTTCCCAGAGAGCAGAGCTGGAGATACCTGTTGTCAGGGGAAGCCATGGCGGGGGCTTCTACTGTACAGCTGACAACAGCTACGGCCCCATCCAGAGCCAGGTGGTGAACATCACTGTGAGAGGTAAGTAGCATCTCTCAAACAGCTAGTCAGCGATGCCCAACAGTTTCCTTCTGTAGCACTGAGGATGCTCTACAGGAAATGGCAAGTTTTGAGGCAGGAAGAGGTACATGGGAGGGTCACTATTGTGAGAGTGGATGAGGCAAAGGCAGTAGCAGAGGAGCCGAAGGAGGGTGAGAAGATGGGACAGGAGGCAGGCTACATGGTATGCTATCCAGAACTCTTCATTAGAACTCTTCTAAGCTCTGCCGGGGAACCGTCTCTGCAGGGTTAGATCAGGAGGTGCAACCTTGAGAAAGAATCAAGAGGGAGGGATTCTGCAAGGACCCTTAAGTGAGAACAGGGTGCTTATGATTCATACCACCCTCTCTGATGAGCCTCCTGCCTCTGTCAGTTCCAGTGTCACATCCTATCCTCACATTCCGTGCTCCTGGGACCCTGGCCTTCATTGGAGATGTGGTGGAGCTTCACTGTGAAGACAGGAGAGCGTCTCCCCCAATTCTGTACTGGTTTTACCATGAAAATGTCATCCTGGGGAACACCTCAGCACCTTTTGGAGGAGGAGCATCCTTCAACTTCTCCCTGACTTCAAAACATTCTGGAAACTACTCCTGTAAAGCTGACAATGGTCTGGGGGCCCAGCACAGTGAGCTGGTGATACTCAGCGTCACAGGTAGGACATGTTGAATATCTCCTTCCAGAGGACCAGCTTCAGCGGTAACAAACAATGACGTGTGCTCCCTTTCCTTTGGATTTCCCCTCCCTCCAACAATCAGAGGTCTACCAGAAAGCCTGTCAGCTCTCCCAGGCTCTCCTTCTGGTCTTAACAACATCACTGGCACACTACTTACACAAGCCTCAAATTTGTTTTCATTTCACTTAAATAACAAAATATGTGTGAAAATGACAATTTGCAAGGCACTGTACTGGGGTCAAGTCCGTGTAAGGAGTCGGGTAGGTGAGGTGTGGAAGAAGGAGGAAGGCATCCCTGAGGAAAAACAAGGAAAGACCTTGCATACCCACAGCTTTCAGTGAGTGATTAGATACACCTAACTTTTGTAAACACCTAAGGAAAAAGTGGGGAAACCATGAACGAAGCAGTTTCTGGGATTTAAATTTTTACTAGGATTATCTCATTTGTTTATTTGGTGATGGAGACTGAACCCAGCTAAGAATGCACTCTACTGCTGAGCTATTGCCCTGCTCCTTTGCATCCTAATTAAAAGTGAGTTTTCTATTTTTAAGGCTGGCTTAGCCTCATAATAATGATTTCAGGAGTTTCCACAATTTGTATATTCTGCAGCATTTAAAACGATATTGAAATTATCTGCAACTTAAAGAGTCTTTGGAATTAACCTAAACAACTTTCTGAGCCTTCTAGATTTTTACTTCCATTGTCAAATCTTTTTTTATTAGTCTTTTCAAATTTTCCATCCCTTGAAAACACTATTTAAGCCAGAAGTGGTGTGGTGCACGCCTGTAAACCCAGCAACTCCCAGCAACAGGTTGAGGCAGGAGGATCACAAGTTCGAGGTCAGCCTCAACCACTTAGTGAGACCCTGAGCAACTTAACAAGAGTTTGCCTCAAAAGAAAAAACAGAAAATGCTGGGGATGTGGTTCTAATGGTTTAGCACCCTTGGGTTCAATTCCTGATATCAAAAAAATGAAAGAGAGAGACAGAGAGAGAGAGAGAATGTATATTCCCAAATGCACCTAACCTTTTCTGTTTGCAGATACTCCTCCCAAAGTTCGTTTGATGAATGGTCCCCACCGCTGCGAAGGGCGGGTGGAGGTGGAACAGGAAGGTCGCTGGGGTACTGTGTGTGATGACGGCTGGGACATGAAGGATGTGACGGTGGTGTGTCGGGAGCTGGGCTGCGGAGCAGGCAAACACACACCTGCAGGCATGTTGTATCTACCATTGGCAGAAAAGGCCCAGCCTGTGCTCATTCAGGTGGCCCTGTGCAACGGGACCGAAGAGGCACTGGCTGAATGTGAGCAGATTGAGGTCTTTGACTGTGGACATGATGAGGATGCAGGGGCTGTGTGTGAAGGTAGTTAGGGGCAGATGGGAACTGTGGACTGACCCAGCTTCTTTCTGAGGCTGCCACCTCCATAGGTGACTCACTATTGCCCCCTCCCTCACCATTCTCCAGTCGCATGTGATCAGGGCAAAACTATAAGTTCACATTGTCCAGAGTCAGAAAGGCATCTCCTGTGTCTCATATTATTACTGCTTTTCTGTCATCTTATAAAACAACCCATTAATATTTTTACAGGTGTGGATTGGGGCATAAGGCCAAGAAAATAATTATGAAGCCATAGGGTGATGTGGTCTGAGTGATTCTCATCAAGGTTTACATTGTTCTGTAAACTCTTCAGTTCTTCTGAGCGCTGTCCTAAACAACTCCGTTCATCAAAATAAAGCCCTGAATTCTAGTGGGAGAGGATGGGGATTGGGGGACTTGTCGGAAAGACACTGGGTCTGCCAAGTAAGTCAAGCCATAAACCATAAAGGATAAAACTCATTGAGGGTGAAAATAAAATGAAGAAATTTTGGGACCTCTGAAGGTCCCAACACGTCCATACAGCCAGTGCCTAGAGTGGAAACCAGGGAGACTGTTCTCTCCAGTCCCAGTGCAAGGCCTCCGTGGAACCCTGTGATCCTATAAGCCAGAAGTATAGGAATAGCCTTTCAGAGGTCCTGAGAAGAAAAACCTTTAGGTCCAGTGGCCCATGCCCACTTTGAGGAACTGAGGTTAGTTCAGGAAAATGGAGTCAGTATTGGGCACTGGAAAGGTTCTGGAACATGGAGTCCACTGTGCAGAGTTCGAAGTTCACCTTTCTCAACTACCAGCCATATAAGTAGCAGACTTCTCTGAAGCTCATTATCTTTGTCATAAAGTGGAATAATGTTTAGTCCAACTTCCTCACCCTGTCAGGGTAAAATCAAACAGCACACACTCAAAGACATTTTGTGAAGGACCAAATCTGGGAAGTTCAAGGGCTGATTCGGGGTGGTCTGGATGAGGGAGTGGGTCTGAGGTACACGCTGGCCTCCATCATCCTGGGTCTTACCTCTTGGAAGATCCCTTGGGTTTTTCTGGAAGACCTTTCCTGGATCTCTCCCTCCTGGTCCTCTTGTTCTCTTTTATCTACAGTAATTCCTGAACATATGGAGACTGGTGACAGCAGGCCTCAGAGGCCTGGATAGTCCCACAACTCCCAATGGCTTTAACACTTGCCTGCAGCTCACCCCTTCAGCTGGACTCTAAACACTGCTCTCCTGAGCCAGAGTCCCACCTGGCTACCTTAAGGGCATAATCCAACTCCCAAAGAGACCAAACTTGGTATAATTGTTTGCCCACATTGGCATCTTGTCTAGGTTCCCACCTTCCTAGCCTCCCTCAGATCTGCTGGAGGATCCCAGTGCTGTTTCCTGGGCAGATGTATCAGCCTGAGATGGAACAAACAAGGAATAAAAGTGAGGTAGGCTGGGTTCCAAGTCTGATAGAAACAGACGTATCAGCCAAATTTCTATTATTCAGAAGTAACTGCTGTTCTGGTACTTGCAAAAAGTTTTTTAAAATATGTTACTATATATAAATTAATACATATTTGAAAGTATTGTTCTGTAAACTGCACAATACTTTTTTTTTTTTTTGCCGTATTGGGGATTGAACTCAGGGCCTTATGCTTGCAAGGCAAGCACTCTACCAGCTGAGCTATCTCCCCAGCCCATTACTTTTTATACTACTTATTAGATTTAGCAATGTAGATACTGGGAAATAATCCCTATAAGCAGCACTTATGTTGACCCAAGATGCTCCCTGAGCATGACCCTTGCCCCACTCATCAGACAAGCTTCCTATGAAATTGGGCAAATTGACCCCATTTTTTTTGGAAATAACTAGCTAAGATATTCCTGGCCTCTTTATTTTGAGCTCATTTTTTTTTTTAATTTGGTGAATTTTTTTTTTTTTTTTTTTTTTTTTTTTTTGTTCCATGCACTTAAATTAGATATATTCTGTTTGTCTGATTAAAGGTTTTGGCTCTCCATCTATATCTGGGAATTTTTTTCCTTTGCTAAGAAAACCAATTATTCAAAATTGCTGGGCTTGTACTTCTGTCCTTCTCCATGTTTACATCAAGTTCTGTGTCTTCAAGCAGTAAAAATTCTAACTTGTTACATACCTTTCAAAATGCAGATTTAGGATTTAAGTACTGCTTAGAGTTATGGAGAAGATAATCAGATCAACAGTCTAGCTTTTTAAACCAGTAAACGAGAAATCTAAATGAAAGCTATAAAACCTTTGAGGATCTTTTTGTCAATCTTTTGTCTTCTAATGTACATGTGTGCTTATGTTTGTATGCTATTTGTCTATTGGCTTATAGATAACGACTGCTGACATTAATGAAAAACTGTTAAATTAGCCCAAATGCCTGTGGAGTCCCATGACTTAAGTAAATCTTTAATAAGTTAAACTTGTTGGTGAGATCAGAGTAATGGCATCATTAAAGTCTCTGGCACATGTTGTCACAGTTGTAGGCCTGCTAACCAATCGTGGTAATATTTGTCTTTGTCAAGTGTTTAAGGTACAATGTTCATTGCTTTCTATACACAGCAACTTTTATGGTTTTGGCAATAAATAAATAATTTTTTAAATTTAGCAATGAACTGTTAGCAAAAAGTCCACACATATAGAAAATACACACACATGCACATGTATATACATACATATACATATATGTATGTGTGTGCCTTCTTGAAGGGTCATTTTAATTTTAAAATAATTGTAATTTTACACTAAAAGTAGTGTAAAAATTTTTGTATTAAAGTTTTTTTCTTTTTTTTTTATTTGTTTTTCTTAAGTTATACATGACAGTAGAATGTATTTTCACATATCATACATTCATGGAGTATACCTTCCCATTCTTGTGGTTGTACATGATATAGAGTTACACTGGTCTTGTGTTCATATATGAACATAGGAAAGTTAGGTCCCATGTCTTTCCCTTTCCATCCTCCCTCCCTTTCTCCCCATTCCCCCTTGTCCAATCTGGTGAACCTACACGCCACCACATATGGTGGGTCAGCATCTGCATATCAGCTTTTCATTTTGGGATTGACTTATTTCATTTAGCATGATAGCCTCTAGTTCCATCCATTTACCTGCAAAAGTCATAATTTCATTCTTTTTTATGGGACTGAGTAATATTTCATTGTGTATATGTACCACTGCATTAAAGTTCTTGTTTTTTGCTCTTATACTGTCCTCTCAAGAAACCAAATCTTGATCCCTACAGGCTTTTTATTCTGATTCTCCTTATTGATTCAAGCATTCAAACTTAAGGGACAGAAAAGGTTACATGTCATCCTATGAACTTCCTACACTTTAATGTTAGTGTTTAGTAATGTTTACTAATAACTAAGTTTCAAAAATATTTGAGTGAATGATTTCATTTAGATATTAGTAATTAAATTTTGAATCTGTGGATATGGGGAGAAGAAAAGTAGCTTATTTTTTTACAGATATCTGTGTTGACAGATAATTTATAGAATATATTATGGGTTTGGTTTTATGTGTTAGCTTTTATTTTTGGAAAGCTTCAAAACTGGTTTGGGTATTTTAATTGGAATTATATTATAATTTTATTACTATCATTGATTACTTTTAGGAGAAATTGATATTTTTATACAAAGTAATCTTCCAATCCAAAAACAAGATATGTTGCTCCACTTATGTTGTCTTTAATTAGATCTCTCAGCAGTTATTTTTTAATTAAACTTATGAATTTTACCTATTTCTTATTGATTTTATTTTAGACTTGTGGCTCAGTGGTAAAGCGCTTGCCTGACATGTGTAAGGCCCTGGGTTAGATCCTTAATATTGCATATAAATAAATAAATAAAATAAAAGATCCATCGACAACTAAAAATATTTTTAAAAAGAAATTATTGGAATTTTTATTCCATTATATTTTCCAGATGTTTATTTTATCACATTGGATAAATATTGGGTCTAACCCTGATTGAGTCTTGTTCCTAAGTATTTCACAGAGTTATCCTTTCTAATATTCTTAGTTAATTCTCTTAGGTTTTCTAAGTGTACAATCATATCTATGGATAATTCCACTTTCTTCTACCAATATATAGCACGTGGGCTTCTTTCTCTTCCTAAAGGCATTGGCAGATCTTTTTGGAACAACATTACATAATTGTAATGATAATAGACATCCTTGCTTTATTTATCTAACAGGTATGCTTTTTGATTTCACCACTAACTGTGATGCAGACTTTTAAAGTAAGAGATTTGTTTATTACATCAAGAGATTATCTACTATGCAAATTACTAAGATTTTTTTTTTTTTGCTATCTAATTGGAAATAGATGTTGATTGAGGGAGTGGGGGGATTGAACCCAGGGATGCTCTACCACTGAACTACTTTTCCAGTCCTTTTTATTTTATTTTGAGGCAGGGCCTCACTAAGTTGCCCAGGCTCTGACCTTGAACTTGTGATTCTCCAGCCTCGGCCTCCTGAGTTGTTGGGATTACAAGCCTGTCCCACCATGCCTGGCAAGATGATGAATTTTTAAAACATCTTCCTGGTGTTGTTTTGTTCCCTTTTCACTTATTATGATGAATTGTATTAACATATTTCCTGATAATGAATAATTTTTGCAACCCAACCTGAGTGTGATGTGTATTAATATTCTGCTGAATCCTATTTGATATTATCTTATGTAAAACTTTTACATAGATGCTCATAAAGACAATTTATCTGCAGCTTTTTATTCTTTCTTTGAAAAAGGTTTGATAACAATGTTATATTGGTTTTGTATTATGTTAGCAGGTTTCTTTCTCTATGATCAAAAAATAATTTAAATATGCCTAAATTTTTTTCCTGAAAATTAAAAAAAAAGTTAATGTGCAAACATCTGACTTGATATGCTTGGAGGTGTGACTTCCTAATAATATTTTCAATGTTTTTCATGACTATTATTCTATTTATTTGTCTCTTGTTACATAAAATTTGGTAATTTGTATTTTCCTAGAAAAATATCCATTCAATGTAGGATTTCAAACGCTGTGTATTTCTTCATTGTCCCCTCTATCTTGATTAGGTTATTCAGCGGTGTATCTATTTATTTTTCATGGAAAAGCCTTTGAGTTTATTCATACATACTATTGTGAAGTTTTTGTTTGTTTTATTCATTAGTATCTGCTCTTATCTTAATTGATTTTGTTGATATTTTCTTCAGTTCTTAACATCAATGCTTATTTCATTAATTTCCATTTTTTCCTCTTGTTACTCTTTCCAAGTGTTTAATGAATTTCCCTGAGAACAATTTTAGTCCTACCCCTCAGATTTGGATATGTAGTGTTTTTATTATCATTTTGGGGTCTCAATATCAGTTTTATTTCTTTTTTGTCCTCAAAGTTAATTTAAAGAGGTATTTTTAATTATCTGTTGATAAGACCTCCCCCTAATTTTGTGATTTTTGGAAAAAAACTAATTTGACTGCATTTGTAATTTTTAGAGATTCTCTTTATGACCTAAAACATGGTTGACTTTTGAAGATGATCCATGAGTACTTAAAAGGAAATGAGTTCTCTGTTACTGGGATCCAGAGTTCAATATTTATGTCTGAGGAAATCCTTGTCATCATACCATTCAAATCATATGCTTCCTCATTTTTTATCCACTTGATCTGCTAGGTCTAAAGGTGTCATCTGTAATTGTCATTGTGCTCAAGTTTATTTCTCCTTTTGTTTCCTGCCGCCCATGAATCAGGTACTTTGATGTCATAATATTTAATTCTAAAGATTTATGGGGCTTAGAGACATATATTTTAACAGTTTCCATTTCCATTCATTCAATGCTGTTTGTCTTTATGTATCTTTGTCCATTCTTTCACTTTTAACTTTCCAGAACCACTTTCTTGGAGTTATATCCCTTAAAAATAATGTATAGTCGAGTTTGGGCTTTGTACCAAATATAAAATTCTTTTTATTTCATTCCACGATATCTTTTCTATTCTTAACCCTCTTTGGGTTTGTTTGTTGTTTTCCTTCCTTTTTATTTTGTAACCTCAGGTGCAGAGTTAATCCTTCAGTTCATGGCTCACTTCCATTTTTGGTCCACACCAATTTTCTCTCGTTTCCTTTATTTCCTTGTATCTTTATCCACTATTCCCTTTTCCTAGCATCTCAATCATTTTCATGTGCTTGATGTGTGTCCTTTATTTATATGTATCATTTTTAGTGAGCCTAAAATATTTATTTCCATATGGAATTGTGCTATTTTTCACTTTGCACTATTTTTTGATCTACCCATGTCCTATGTACATCTAGGTTATTGCTCTTAACTTTGCAGATTACTCTGCCACATTTTCCTCATCCAGTTCCCCAGCAATGAACACCTCACTTGCCCTCAACTTATTACTACAATAAGCACTGGCAAACTTCTTTGTCCTGTCATGGACCAGCGTGAGACTTTCTTTCTTTTCTGCCCAGTAGAAGGATTGGTGGAACAAGTAACGCCAGGTGGTCCCCAAAGTTGCTTCTACCCTCAACAGTGTGTGAATATTTCCTAGCCCTAAATCCCAATCAGTCCTTGGCACTATTTAGTACTTGAATTTTGCCAATCAAATGGGATAAAGAGAGATATCTAATTGGTGTTTTTGTTTTCATTTTTCTAATTATCACTAAGGGTAAGCATCTTTGAATATGCTTGTCATCTTTTGGGGCCTCCTCTTCTATTAAATAACTGTTTTGTGTCCTAGCCCATTTTATTAATAGAATTTCTGTCTTTTCCTGATTGATGATACAGGAGCTGCTGTTTCCTCTAAATAAGTCCCTTGATTGTTTTACACTTAGTAAACATCACCTCCCACTCTCATCATCAGCCAATTTTGTTCATAGGGGCTTTTTTTAAGTTTTATTATTTTTAAAATATTTTTTAGTTGTTGATGGACCTATATTTTATTTTATTTATATGCAGTGATGAGAATCGAGTCTACTGCCTCACAAATGCTAGGCTAGTGCTCTACCACTGAGCTTCAACCCCAGTCACTCATAGTGTCTTTTGCTAAGCAGATTTTTAAATTTTTATGTAATCAAACTTATTAGGTTATTTTTGTCTTTTAATTTGTGTTTTTAGTTTAGTTTAAGAATTCCTTTCTTTCAGGCTAAGTGGCGTGTGCTTATAATCACAGTGACTTGGGAGGCTGAGGCAGGAGGATTGCAAGTTGAGGCCAACTTGGGAGACCCTGTCTCAAAATGAAAAATAAAACAGGGCTGTAGCTCAGTGGTAGAGAGACCTTGGGTTCAATCTCTAGTATTGCAAAAAATAAAGGAGAAAAGAAAATGAATCCTTTGTGGCCCAAAGTCACAATGATATCTTCCTAGATTCCCTTCCTTAATTTTATAGTTCTACTGTTTATGTGTTAAATCTTTTAGGATCCACCTTTATATAGAGTGACTTTAGGTATAAGTCCAAATTTTTCTCCATAAAATAATCCAGTTTTCCCAATATCATGTATTGACCATACAGTTCCCATTTTCTTGAAGTATCAACTTTAAGTTTATGCTGGGCAAAGTGGCAGCATGCCTGAAATCCAAGTTAACTCAGGAGACTGAGGCAGAAGGATGGAGGCCAGTCTGGGCAATTTAGCAAGATCCTCAGCAACTTAGTGAGACCCTGTTTGAAAATCAAAAATAAAAAGGACTGGGGATATCACACAACACCCCTGAGTTCAAACCCGAGTATCAAAAAAGAAAAATTATAAGTGTTCATACATACGCAGGATCTACTTATGATCTCTCTATTCTGTTCCACTGGCTAATTTGTTTGATCTTATACATACATTATTGATTTATGTATACTTTGACTTTATTGCTTGGACCTCCTAATCTACCTTAGCATCTGATAATAGAAGGCCCTTATTTGTTCTTTTTTATCAGTTAACCTTGCCTCTTATAGATTTTTGTTATTCTATAAAAACTTTATAGTTAATATATTGGATGGTTCAAAAACATCCAGACAAAATTTCTACTGGAATTTTATTGAATTTATCAATTAAATTGAAAGATGCAGACTGGTTGATTCCTACCACATCCCTGTTCAACTCACCTATTTGGCCTGTGCAAAAGACAGATGTATCTTGGAGAATGGCTCTGCAGTGGCCACGCCAGATGTGGTTTTGTTAGAGTAAATTCACTTCCTATGGGCACTGCTATGTAGCTTCAGACTTGGTAAGTGCATTTTTTTCCCTTTTAGTCCTGGTGTTTGAGACCACCAAAGGCACTTGAAATTCATTTTCACTCTCCTAACTTAGAGTTGTTATCAACTCTCCAACCCTGTCATATCATCACAGGGACCTTGATTACTTTCTCCACTTTTCAGGACATCACAGTAGTCTACTATATCAATGATATCATGTTGATTCGACCTGATGAGAACAAAGAAGCAACTCTAGACACTGTAGCAAGACACATGCAAGCCAAAGAAAGGGTGGTAAATAAATTCCACCTTGGGGAAATTTCTGGAGGTCCGGGGTTTTATAGACACTTCAAAACACGCCTTCCAAGGCAAAGGACAAATTTTAGAGCAAAACCATTTCCAGCTCTGTATATGACTATTTTCAATTTGAAAAACAACTTCTGGTTTTGTTACAAGGACCCAATAGAAACTGAACCCTTGACCATCAGCCACTAAGTTGCTTGTGACCTTGGCTGTCTGTCATGAAGTGGTACTTGACTTAATAAACCAAAATTTTCTCATGCACAGCAGAAATATATCATCATCCATCTCCTGTGATAAAGACCAGAGGAGGAGCAAGGTGAAGAATAGATCTGAGATCAAGCAATCTCAGGGTCAACATAACATGCAAAGATTTTCTCTCCCCTAAATTACCGTGAGTTCAATCCCCAATACAGATGTTGGAATAAAGAATCTCTTCTAAATAGTATTCAAGTGAGATGTACTACAGTGTAGAGATTAATCTTCCAATGACCCTATGTGCTTTCCTTCTTCTCGTGGTGGAAGAAGAGTAAGGTCAAATCTAAGAAACCACCTCCTTCTGAGAATGAGCTTAGGGAAAAGCATAAGCATCCATAGAATTGTAGCATCTCATGAAAAATGACTGGGCAAATGACTCTCTCGACAGTGAAGTGATCAGGCAGATGGATCCTACACAAAATATGGAAGCAGACCATTTTCGGGGAGAATTAGGGGTCTTGCCTCCTTTCTTATAGACCAAAATTAGAGAGGATTTTAAAAAGTAAACTAATTAAGTAATCTCAGGGTCATATTGTCTTTCTCTGAAGGAGACACTGCAGCTCTATGACACCTGGACGCTTGAGTATGGAAGAAAAGACATTAACTAACTACTCTGACATCCTTTAAGAATGAAAGAAAGCATTTGGATTTTGGTAAAACAAAACAAAACACAACAACAACAGCAACAAAATACTCAAGCTTTGACAAGTCAACCATAGGCTCCAGTGGCCAGGTCCAGCCACTGAAGAACATCTCAGAACCTTAAACATCTTCTAAACAATGAAGCTCAAAGCCAAGCTCAGTGGTATACATCTGTAATTCTACCAGCTCGGGAGACTGAGACGGGAGGATCTCAAGTTCAAGGGCAGCCTGACTTTGCTTAGACCCTGTCTCAAAATAAAAAAAAATAGAAAGGGTTGTCAATGTAGCTCAGTGATAGAATACACCTGGGTTCAATTCCCAGTACAAAAAAAATAAAAGGAAAAGTTCATGGCAAGGTTAGCTCTCTTTAGGAGCTGGAATGGAGGAGAAAATGAACTGCTTTGTGGAAGGAGGGCAGAAGGACTCCGACAGGAGAACACTCTTTAACTAGAGCATTCTCTGACCACATCTTCTAAAGGGAGATGTAAGTCATAGTCTTTCTACCCTGCAGTCTGTGAGTCCCAGGCTCTGGTGCTGAGAACACAATATGCTTCCTACTGGAAACATGATTCTTATTGTGCTGTGAAATGTGTTTGAATCTTCTCTTGAGCTTATCCAAACTCCTGTCCTAAAAGCCAGATACTAGTAGTTCATGGAGGAAGTTTCAAGAACCAGGTCCTTCTAGATATGAGAGATCCAGCTTCACTTCTGCTTTGTCATAAATGGCAGAGCTCAAGAGCATGGCTGAAGCAAGCTCATTGGCTTCACATTCTAGATATAGGGGGTGGAAAGGCTCCAGGTATACTGATGTTAGAGAGAGAATATGAAGGTCACAGGGTGTGGGAAGAGAGACAGAAATTCCAGATCCATGTAAATAGTGAGTGTCAGAGGAACTGTCTGTCACTGGGGATGAGCAGAAGCTCATCCTGTTTCTTCTTTTCTGTTTTGTTCCTAAAAATGGGACTCTTCTTGAAAGCAGCTGGGTCCTATCAGTCATTCTGGTCTCCTCTATTTCCCATTGGTGCATAGAACTGAGACAGATATACAATATTCTAGTAACCTTAAGATTTAAAATGTCTCCGCATCCCTGTATCTTTGTCTTTTCAGTCAGTAAAACCACCATATATGTTCTGTAGTTATAGAGTGCTCATCAGTTAGCCATAGAGGTGGTAGGGTAAGTTAATCACCAAGCTGATAATTAACTAGGAACCACACTCTACAAACCTAGAAAAATAAAGGGAGAGAGCAGAATAGGCTGGAGCAGAGAGAAGACAACATCAAGAAAATAGTCTTGAGATAAGTCTGGAACATGGGAGAAGAAAGAGGAATTTAGGGTATTTAATAGTAACCTTTAAATCAGGGTTAACAACCTCCTTCATATATACCCAGTGAGCTCCCAGATGCATGCCCAGTGGTCTCTGGAGTCACCCACTCTGACCTTCCTGAGTTCCCAAAGTGATTTGCATCTAGATACCACATACTCCCAGATGAGGAGATGGGGACTGTGCCTTCCTCCACAGAAATTCATTGAAAACGGATTCTGATTTTATGTAGCAGATTCTGTGATGTTTCACTCAGATTGCCTATCTGGAATAAAGGACTCACTTCTTCCCCTAGCTTCTGGGATTCCGACAGCAGATAGCCTTCAGTTATCATCCCTTTTAGGAAAGTGCCTTGGCCACTTCATCCAAAGTCATCCTACCTTTCCAGAGCAAAGTCAACTTTAGGGTATAAAGTTAGGGCCTCTTCACCCCACCTCAGGACCTCTTGGACAGATCATCTCAGAACTCAGGCTGTCTATGGGGTTGGCTGAGATGAGAACTTCATGATGAAAACTCAGCTTGGTTTCTCCATGCAAGCTTGGTCCTTTCTGACAGTTTTTGATTCAGAGATACTCCGTAACATACTTCCTATCTGTTAACTTCCATCTCGGCATCTGCTTCCCTAAAACCCTACCTGCAACATCTTGTGCTCACCCAGTGATCTCCATGTTGACATTGATGATCAAGTCCCAGACCAACGCCCTCCCCAGAGAGTGTTGAATGCCCAGTGTCAAGGTCCCAGGGGACACCACATTCTATTAGTATGGAGAGGGCACAGGAAAGGTGGGGTGAGAACACATCTCTCCAAGAGTGAACTCATGACCTATGTTGTAAGGAAGAATGATCCTGGGAAGAGTCGTGGCTGTATTTTCAGTGGGCAGAATAAATATGTACCATAAAGAAGTACATTTATGGGGCTGGGGATACAGCTCAGTTGGTAGAGTGCTTGCCTTGCAAGCACAAGGCCCTGGGTTCAATCCCCAGCATCCCAAAAAAAAAAAAAAAAAAGTACATTTACATTCACTCAACTCAACCAGTAATTCTCAAACTAGAGTCAAAACTATCTGTCAACAGATGAACAGATAAAATGTTGTCTGTAACCCAGTAGGTGTTAATGGATGTTATGGTTTGGATGTGGGGTGTCCGCCCAAAAAGTCCATGAGATGGACAATGCAGTAATGTCCAAAGGTGAAATGGTCAGATTATGAAAGCTGTAGCCCAATTGATGGATTAATACAGTTGACGGGTTAATCATTTGAAAGGACTAGTGTACTGGGTGGTAACTGTAGGCAGGTGGGGTGTGACTGAAGGAAGGAGGTCACAGGGGGCATGCTTTGTCCCTGGCACTTTCTCTCTCTGCTTCCTGACAGCCGTGCACTAAGCAGCTTTCCTCTGCTACACACCTTCATCATGCTGCTCTGCCTCACTCAGGCCCAGAGCAATGGATCCAGCTAGCCATGGACTGAACCCGTGACTGAAACCATGAGCCAGAACAAACTTTTCCTCCTCTAAGTTGTTCCTGATGGGTATTTTGGTTACGTGACAAAAAGGCTGTCTAACACAATGGAGTTTTATTCAGCCATAAAAGGAACAAAATTCTGTCACTTACAGAAAAATGAACAGAACTTGAGAGGCTTATGTTAAGCAAAACAAGCTAGACTCAGATAGTCAAGAGTTAAATGTTTTCTCTCATGTGTGGAAGCTAGAGAGAAAAAAGGAAAAGAAAAATGTGTGTGTGTGTGTGTGTGTGTGTGTGTGTGTGTGTAATCTCATGAAAACAGAAGGAAGACTAGCATATATGGGGAGGAAGAAGAGAAGAGGAAGAAGGGTAAGTATTGGGGAATATAATGTGCACATTTGAATATGTCACAGTGAGTCCCACTATTATGAAAATTACAATGCATCAGTTTTTAAATTTAATTAAAAATTTTAAAGCTTCTATAGTCACTTTCTGTCCATCAGTTCTCAGTGAAAGAAACAGACTCACAAGACAATATAAAATAAGGAATTTATTATAAGGAGTTGGCATTATACACTTGTGAGGACTATTAAAGTCTATGAAAGACTATTTCTTCTGTGTCTGATTGGGCAGCCCAAAGTCCACAGGCAGGTAGTTGAAGGAAGAAAAGATATATGGAACCTGCAAGAATGGGTGAAACCTCTGAGCATGAACTGAGCCTGCATCAGTCTCTCAGTCCCTCTAGGTGACAAGTCCTGATCAAAGTGTCCTTTTAGAAGGTGACACCCTCCATCACTAAGCTAAACATGAAGGCCAGGAGAGAGAAGCTGGAGACCACAGGAGCTGGAGTTTCTCCATAATACTACCCCATACCAGCAAAGGGAGTCAGCAAATAAGCTATAAGAATGAGCTGCTATAGGGCTTCGGGCATCCATGACGCCTTCTAAGTAAAACAAGAAAGTAACTGCTGCATCACTTCTACCTTCCAAATCTTATGCAAAATGTCTCTTGGGGCCCATGCTAACCTGGAACTCTACAGGGCAGGGAATTCTGGGAAACATAGTTTCAGTTTGGAAAGTTGACACAATATATGTTTAGTGTGACAGGTTGACATATTTAACTTCATGGAAATGTTATAGGCCAGGTTCTATGGGCAATGACTAAACAGACTCCATTTTACCCTGAAACTCCATGTTATATGGGAAATGCTTCTCCCATGGGAATACCCCACCTCTGTACCCATCAACCGTTGCTTAGCATAGCAGGTTTGGCAACACAAAATGGCAATTCTTTTATAAAGTAAAATTGTTCTCTTTAGGAATTCTATTTTTCTTAGACAATGTACCATGTCAACAGTGATTGTCTAAATGTTAGTAACCATTCTTTAACTTGTACCCAACTAAGGTCATTTTGGCCCACTTCCCCTTCTGCTTATAATTTTAGATCTCATGATGTTAGTTTATAGTTTCCAATCATAACAACAGACACGTATGATTGATGTACTGAGTTATGGTATAAAAACCCCCGCAACCCTATGATCAGGGCTGTTCTCCTATAGTCATTTTTTGGGGCATTGTGTGAGACAGTCAGCTGGCCCGCTAATAAAGACTTTCAAATTTTGACTTCTCAGTGGTGATCGGTCTGTTCTTAAGTTGCACCCCACAACATTTAGCACATTTCTCCTCCTGCCCCCCCTACTCTATCCCCTAAACTGAAAACATGATATGATGGTAAAATCATGAATTTTGTTAGAAAGACTTGGGTTCAAATCCAACTTTACCAGATATACATCTTTTGGAAAATCAACTCATCTTATAGAGCCCCTCAGTTTCCTCTTGGATAACATGAGCATGTTAATTCCCATGTTGCTCTTTTGTTGAAATCAAGTTGGACTTGAGTGTGAAAACATAAAGTTCCCTTACTAAGCACTAGTTCCTTTACTTTTCCTCTTTTCTTTCCTTTCCTTCCTTCCTTCCCTCCCTCCCTTTTTCTTTCTTTTTCTTTTTCTTTCCTTTCCTCCTTCCCTCCCCCCCTCTCTCCCTCCCTCCCTCCCTCCCTCCCTCCCTTCCTTTCTTTCTTTCTTTCTTTCTTTCTTTCTTTCTTTCTTTCTTTCTTTCTTTCTCTCTTTCTTTTCTTTCTTTCCTTCTCTCTTTCTTTCTTCTCTCTTTCTTTCTTCAGTTCTAAGGATGAAACCCAGAGCCCAACACATGTTAGGCAAGCACTGTGCCACTGAACTACATCCCCAGTCTTTGTTAGTTTATTCTGAAACAGGGTCTCACTGCATTGCCCAGACTGGTGTCAAAATTTACAATCCCCCTACCTCAACCTCCTGAGTAGCTGGGATTACAGGCCTATACCAACATACCCAGCTTCCCTTTCTTTTCCATGAATTCTTTACTCTCCCAGAATCTGGCAAGGACGGAATGATACCTCTATCACTCAATGGACACCTGTCATCCTTTCCTCCTGACGACCTCTTGGGACCTTGCCACATGCGGGTACACAATAGAAGGAGGTGTCCTTTCTCACTCACGGGTCCTGCCCAAGCCATGGCTCTTCTATATGCGGTCCTCAAGTCAACACAAGGAACACTTACAAAATGCCTGTGTCCCACAGGCTCCCTTCCACGTGGACTTCACAATATGGCTGGGCCTTTGTTGCCCAAAGGAACGTTCAAACACCCAGTCTATGTCCTCTGGACTTTGGTAGATGATTTGCTTTTTAGGTCATTGGTTCTCAACTTTTCTATACATTGGAACCATCTAAGAAATTATAAAAGAGTGCTGATGCTTGGGTCCCACATACAAATCCTCAGGGAGTCTGAGGTGATGCTTAGGGATTTTTTACTTTGGATTAATCCCCAGGTGATGCTAATATGCAGTCAAAGTGAAAACCATGACTTTAGATTTTATAGGACTCCACACAATTGCTGTCCCATGATGAAATGTCACCTTATTCATGATGATCAGTCTCTGCTGTTTATTTTCTTTGGATTATTTATAAATCATATTTGATATTATTGAGCTGCCGTAACAAAGTACACAGATTTGGTGATTTAAACAATACACATTTGTTTTCTCCTAAGTCCAGAGGTTGTAAGTCCAAGATTGAGGTACTAGCACAGTTGATTTGTTTGGAGGTCTCTCTCCTTTGTTTGCAAATGACTGTCCTCTTCCTCTGTCTTCATGTGGTCTTTCCTTTGTGTGTGTCTGTGCCCTAATCTCTTCTTATCAGTATACCAGTGGGATTTGAATAGAGCCCACTTTAATAGCCTCATTTTAACTTAATTACCTCTTTAAAGAGGTGATCCCTCTAGCGGCCTTTCTCCCCAGTTCCCTGGACACTCTCAGGGCAGACTGTAGCTCTAACACCATGTTTGCTTTTTCTTTGTCTTCTCTGTCCTTTTGTGTTGATCTTTTCTCAGGGTCTTATTCTACCCTCTGACCTTCTCACTCTCAAGAATCCTACCACGGTCACAGCTTTAACTATGGCTTCTCAGCAAGTGATTCGAAAACCTGTATCTTTTTTCTCCTAGGTGCCAGTTGTTTCTTTTTTTTTTAACTTTATTAAGTTATAATTAACAAATTTAAATTGTTTACATTTAAGGTATCTACCTGATGTTTTGGTGTACGTATACTTTGTGGGACAACCACCACAATCAAACTCATTAACACATACATCACCTCACAAGGTTACCATATTCTTTTCTTCTGTATTCTTCCTCCTCCTTTTCCTCTTCCTCTTCTTCTTCATAATTAGGACACTTAAGATCTACCCTCTTAGAAAATTTCAAGTATATGGTATAATATTGCTAACTCCAGTCACCATGCTCCATCCTGAGTTTCAGATTTAAAAGAATTTTCAGCTACTAGAAATTATTGTCTAGGCATTTTGTAGTTACTTCAACTCAACCTATCTTAGACCAAAAACCTCTTGTTCCACAAAACTAGTTCCCTTTCTCCCTATCATAGATTTCAGCATTCTCTCACTTCCCTTTTCTTTGATGCCAAACAATGACAGCATTTATCATCACTTCCCTATTCTAGACTCTTATAATTTTCTTTCATCACATTTCTCCCCACTTTCCTATACCACAGTCACTCCCAAAAAAGTGTTCCCATCAGTATGGAACCTGAAGTTCTCCTTTAGTAGAGCAGAGAGTCTGTTAGTAGTCTCTGGCACCCAGAGTCCATTAACTCTGAGCCCCATGTAAATTGCCCATCTAGGCTGTAAGTCTGGGTTGCTGAGGGCCTTGGGCTCACAGAACAGTCTCTGGTCACTGAGACAAGACCCCTTACCCTCATGTAAATATGAGCATTTCCACTCTACATACAAAAGCACACTTCTATGTGTTTGGGGTGGGAATGATTTGAAACTTTGTCTTCCAGGTGACCAGATGTCTATTCCACACCCCTCCATCTTCTTGGGATCTCCGAGGCTGAGAACTTACACTCTATCACAGAGTGGGCTTCAGTGAGAAAGGCAAGAAAAATCAACCTTAAAGCATGTCTCCCTCCCCACTACCATTTTAAACACTGAGAGCTAAAAGTAAGCAATAAAATACTGAATAGAGGAAAACTTGTCTTGCAAGGACACCTGGGTCCTCAGTTTTTACAAAGCCCACATTAGGTTAAGTTGTTCTTTTGTCTCAGGTTGACCATAATGATCACTGGCTACTGTTTTTAAATGCTGAAACTGCCCTGAATAGACCTGCACTCTCTTGGTGGGGAGAGAGAGAGATGAGAAAGATGAGAGAGAGAGAGAGAGAGAGAGAGAGAGAGAGAGAGAGAGAGAGAGAGAGAGAGGAAGACATTCTCAAAGAGATTCTTTTTTGCAGAGTTATGAGAAAAACTGGAGGAAACGTGATATTTTCAGTGCCACCAGGCTAGTGTTAAACTTCCTCCAGAATGTTCAGAACTGACTTATCAACTATAAACACCTTGGAGTAGCTGTTATCAAGCCTGTGTTGTATAACATGCATGGCATAAGGCATAGTGAGAGAGAGGTAAGTCTGGCATAGTCTTTCACTTGGAGGGAATTTCAGAATCTGCTATAAGATGCATATATGTAGAGTCCACTATGAAGAATAAATGCAATGCTATGATGGAAGTATAGTCTATCATTCTAGAAGCTAAGGTTTATTGAGATTTGTTATAGAGGAATGCTTATGTCTGCCCCTTCCCCAATTCCTATGTTGAAATTCTAATTCCCAAGTGATGGTATTGGGTGAGGCCTTGGGGAAGGGATTAACATGCTTTTAAAAGAAATCCCAGAAAATGCCCTTGCCCCTTCCACTATGTGAGGACACAGCAAGAAGACCACTGTACTCACCAAAAAGCAGGTCCTCACCAGACATCAAATCTGCCAGTGCCTTGATCTTAGACTTTCCAGCCTCCAAAACTGTGAGAAATATTTTTTGTTTACAAGTCACCCAGTCTATGGTAGTTTGTTATAGCAGTATGAACTGAAGCAAATATCTATAAAATTACCAATAATGGCTCCTTTAGTGGCTTACTGTGTGACCACACTGCACCAAGAAATTTTACTAACTTTATCACATATAACTCTCATAACTCCATAAGTAAGATAATGTTTTCTCCATTTTATAAAGTAAGAAGCAGGTAATCTGTTCAAAGTCCCCTCCTGAGATGACAAGATTAAGGTTCACTCAGGTCTGTTTCTCCCACTGATAACCACCACTCTCTATACCCTCCCCAAAAGGTGCATTTAAATTGGGCAGAATAAGCTGGAGTTCAGTGGATAGCAGATGGGAGCAGGATTTACTCTGGACTGGAGGGAGAGAAAGCCACATATACACAAGAGGCTGTGTTCAGAAATCAGTGAGTAAATTGATGTAAAGACATTGGAAAGGCTTGGAAGAGACATGGAAAATTGGAACTTAACAGTAAATGACATTGAATGCTTTGGTAAGGAGTTTTTTGCTTTGCTGGTGATAGAGACCCACTGAAGGTTGGTGGGAGATCCCACTAGTGGATGTACAAAGGAGAATCTGAAGGATAAAGGGACTTACGAAGGATTTGCAGGCAGGGATTTGCCATGCTCTACGCTTTTGCCAAGCTTGGGCCAGCACTGCAGGCCTGACCAAGTCCTTGCACGTACACTTGTGTGTCACCAGCATGGCGAACGGAAGACTCAGTGACTTGAGAGTAGTCAGGCATCTGACTCAAGTGCCAGTGCAGCTTTGGGACAGGTCAGCAAACAGTAGGCACCAAGATCTCCTTTTCATAGCTAGAAAGAACCAGAAATCCCAGCAAAGTTGACTTATACAACCTGAATTTAATCAAAGCAATTGAGCTATCAGGTGTATGAGGAATCTTGGGGAGAACTGGTCCCTTCAAGTTCACACATATCCTCCATGACTGAAGGGGAAGTATGAGCTGCCTTCTCTTTACGCCAGTACCCAAACCCCATCTTCCTATCTCACTTTTGGGGTAGGATGTCATGCAAAGCTTTATGCTGCTTCATGGGGATGATTCAGAGAACAGTGTGGTTTTAACATCAGACAAGGATTGGATCGACCAGATACTCTGAAAACAGCAGCCAGAGCTGTCATTGTCCCTTTGAGCCTTTCTGTGTGCAACCAATGGGTCACTTGTTATTCAGAAACAAGCTGTCAGTGTCACACTCAGCTGGCTCTGACAGTCAGGACACAGGGGTCCTCTATTACAAAACTGTCCTTCTTCATAACCTGCCATTCTCAAGGACTCCTATGGCCACAGACCTATTAACTTGCAACCGATCAAATGAAATGACCAGGAAAAATAGTACTGTATGCAAGTAATAATTGCATTTTAAAAAAAATATTTTTAGTTGTCAATGGGCCTTTATTTTGTTTCTATATGGTGCTGAGAATCGAACCCAGTGCCTCACACATGCTAGGCAAGCACCCTGCCAATGAGCCACGACCCCAGTCCCGATAATTGCATTTTGACGGAGAAGTAACAAGAAGATTCCAGAGCTGCCAGCTGGTCCAAAGGGAAAGAATTTTTCATGGACTATATTAAAGCTAGAAGGATTCTTAGAGACCAGCTTGAACAAGGGTTCACTCTTTCTTTGTGGGTAGGAAAACACAGATAACTCTGAAAGCAGAATGAGAGACCACAGGACTGCTGATGTGTGTGGAGAGGAGACAAGAAAGATGTATAGAGGGTTTCTGTGTCTGAGGAACCTCCCCACAGTGGACCTTTTGAATTTCCAGGTGGATCTGAGGATATTATTATTGTCATGGTTATCAGCCTGCAATAACCACTATCAAGGACCTCTGATGGAGTCTAATCCCTTTCCTCTACAGGCAAGGAGGCAGACCCAAGTTCACATTGTTTGGTAGGAACAGAGCCAGCACTCTCTCCTGTAACCTCCATATTTTCTATGGCATTTAGAATGCTTTCAATTTTCTAATGAAGTACATCTGTCTTACCATCTAGATTGTAATATCCATAGGTTCTATTAGGTCTGTCTTCACACAATTCTCAGCACCTGACAGAACCCCGCCCTCCGCCCCAGAATAGAGCAGAATGCTCAACAAGTGTTTGTTGACAGGTCCTCTAGGATGTGAGCTTCTTAAGAACAAGAATCCTTCTATGAAGGCTTCTGTGAGCTCAAAGCTCATGAGTCACCCTATTATTTATCACTAACTCTCAGAATAATTCTGGGTCAGTGCTCATGTCATTTTTGCCTCCTTGTAGATAAAGACAATGCAACCCAAGGAGGCTAATTAAATTGCCCAGGATCACACAGGGACTAGAAGACCTGCAATTCTAATGCAGGCTTTGTGTTTCAGATGGCATTCTCTTATCCCCACAGATGACTGCCTCTTCATCCATCTCTTTTGTACCTCAACGTAAAAGAGTACTGACTACTGACATACAAACAGCTCTCAGGATATATTTGTAAAAATACATATCATGCAATCAGACAAAAACCCAAGTCTACCACCCTTCCAAAAACAGGAAATCCCAGCAGTGAACAAGGAACCCTGGACCCCCTCTGCCTGAGGGGACAGGTTAATGTGGCTCTTTCTTATTCCCGCTGGGTCTTCCTCCTGCAGCTCAGTCTTTCTCAGGAAGCCCAGATCGTCTGTTAGGAAAGAGTGCCCTCTGCTGACACAGATAAGGTCCTGCTGTCTCAATACCAAGTATAAACGGGGAAGGACCATGCCTGCAGCAGTGAGGGCTGCTAGAAAATCAGCCACTCCCAGCTGGAGCAATCGGAAACTTCTGAACCACTGCTGTTATTGCATCCAGGTAAATCTTGAAGCCAAACCAGATGAAGAACTGGGGCTATGAGTGACAAGTATCCTTTACCCTCTGTCCAGCTGCCCTTCTGCTCCTTGACCATCCTCTGTCCTCTTCCTCTTCCTCCTTCAACCTAGGATCCATAGTGAAGGATCCTACATAAATTAAGTCACCCATTTATCTATAAGGGACATTGTTTCCTGACCTTTGATCTATCTGATCCTTTTTTCCAACCTATTTTTTTCTTCCCAGCATCTATCTATTCCTGCTTCCTGTCAGCAAATGTCCTGTTCTGTTTCCTTGCTGTCAGAGGGGTCATCTCCCCAGGATCCACCTGCCCCAATGTCCATACCCCAGTGGAGCTGCCAGTAAGTGAAGATGACCATGGCTTCCTTGGGCTCATGTTCCAGACCCAAGATGGGGGAGAGAGGTGGGGTGAGCACTGGAGGGGTTCCCTCGCTACCTTGACCCTACTGAGGTTCTTAGGTCAAGAATAACAACAGCAGGCTGAGGAGATAGTTCAGTTGGTAGAGTGCTTGCCTTGCAAGCACAAGCCCTGGGTTCAATCCCCAGTATGACTGCAAGTGATATTAATGTCACTCATCTGAGATGATTTCCCTCTCATAATTTTTGTTGAAGTGGTATAAAAAGGGAGTAGAGGGGCAGTGGTAAAGGAAGAAAAAGACTGACAAATTTGGTGGGTTATGGTGGTGCATGCCTGTAATTCCAGTGACTCTGGAGGCTGAGGCAGGAGAATCCCAAGTTTAAGGCCAGCCTGGGCAACTTGGCAAGCCCCTGTCTCAAAATAAAAGGAAATAAATAAATAAAAAGGGCTGGGATGTAGCTCTGTGGTAAAATACTCCTACGTCCAATCCCTAGTTCAAAAAAAATTGACAAATATGAATAAGAATCTCCCCAGTAGCCATGGTCCAGTTACAGCATGGCTAATTCTTGACCCCTCACAGAGCAGGCGAAGGGTCAATTGCACACTAGCATGCAATTCCCTGAGAAGCCATTGGGAGTGTGCTCTCTGACATTCCAGTCCTGACCATCTGCATTAGAGGTTTGAAGGAAGAAAAATGCAGTGTCTTATGATGCAGAAGCCAGGAGGTGAGTAGGCAGAGAGCTAACGTTCTCCCTAAATCTTTATTGGTCTCAAGCCTTCTACCATATCCACATCCAGGGTGGAGTGTCATCTGTTACCTCTACTTGCTCTGCCCATCATGATGACAGTCCCTTCCTAATGTCCATGCTCATGGATATCAATGGGATAGACCAGAGATGGGGTCTTGGGTGACTCTCCTCCATGACTCCAAAATCCAAGACTGCTTTTCATATTTCATTTCCAAGCAGCAAATCGATGAATCTTGTTAGAACCATCTCCCCTCTTTTCTCTTTCCTACTGCATCCACAATGCTGGATCACAAATGCTCACTGTGCTTATCAACATTCTTAGTTTTAGTATTAATTCTTCCACGTAAGACTGCTGGTAAGTTGAGGGCAGAAGCTTCATCTTGCTCTCTGCTACATCACATGTAACCAGCACATGGTTTACCTCATAGTAACTACTCAAAATTATTATTGGTGAAAGAAATGAAATACTCAAAAATAAGTTGACCGTTTGGCTCGGCTCTGACCTGCACTGGGAACCCATCTAAGCAAACACATCACCTGAAATTGAACACCATTGTTCTAGAAGAAAACTTGCTTGAAGTTGTCTCCTATAATCAATCTGCCAAAAGATGCTAAAGTTTGAATTAAATCTGCAAGAGATTTTGTGGTACTGGGAATCGAACCTGAGGAGCTCTACCACTGAGCTAGACCCTCAACCCATTGTATTTTTTACTTTGAGACAGAGTCTTACTAAATTGCCAAGTTGACCTTGAACTTGTGATCTTCCTGCCTCAGTCTCCCAAGTAGCTGGAATTACAGGTGTGAGCCACCATGCCTGGCTGCTGCAAGACTTCCCAGTCCAATGGGGAGCTTCAATACAGATTGCTCATACAGGGACTCCCTATTGAGGGAATGGCCACGTTGAACAGAAAATACCCATGCTGCCTGGCTGTGCTCAGTGGCTAAAGTTGCCTGGGGAGGGTTTAGCTCTGGTTCAAGTGTTGCAGCAGATCCTAATAGTGCTGCTGTTAGAGGCTGATGGCTAAGTACATTTGCCCGTAGCTGGATGAAAATAAGTAGATCCACTCAAAGGAGGCCCCAGCAGCTGCATGTTGGCAGAGCTGAGTGGGCAACTTAGAGTAAATTGTCTCCAGGGGCAGTGATGTTCCACTTCAGGTGATGTGGCCAGTCTGCTTAGATGAGCCTCTGGGTAGCCCAGAGCCCAGCTGAAGGTTGAACTTACTTTTTGAGAAAACACTTCATTTCTTGCACCAACAAGCTTATGAACTCACATGGCCCCTCTTCCATCCTGGTTGAAATGCTGTTGTATCAAACCATTACTGACAAGGTCTCTGTGCTGAACCCATCAGTCCATAGAAATATCCTCTGCTTGAAGACAATGACAGAGACAAAAAAAAGCACCCCACTGCTCATGATTCTTCCCAACAGACCTTCAGGTGCAACAGCCTCATGGAAACAACACAGTCCAGGACCTAGCAACTCTGCTCTGTGCTTGTCCCCACCCCTGCATGGTTCAAAAGTCACTTCTCATTATAGGCCTGAGTGATCTTCCCCAGGAAACCAATGATAATTTTGTGGCAGATTGATTAAAGCTTCTGAATTTCATAGCTAGACTTATGAATTAAAATAATATCTGATCGGCAGTTCCTAGCTTGATCTCTTACACCTTCTTACAAAATATCAATAAAACCTGGGGGTGGGGGACGATATCTAATAGTGACACTAGAAATGATAACCCAAACTGGGTATGGTGGTGCACCCTTTTAATCTCAGCAATTGCAAATTGGAGGCTAGCCTGAGCAACTTAGTGAGACTCCTTCTCAAAATTAAAAATAAAAAGGATGAGGGGGTGTAGTTCAGTGGTAGAGTTCCCCTTGGTTCAATTCCCAGTACCGATAAATAAATAAATAAATAAATAAATAAATAAATAAATAAATAAACTTACTGTCAGAAAGCAAAAGGAATTTTCATGTATGTTTTTAAAAATTGAACTGAAGGGTGGGGGAGGGGTATACAGAGCAGAGAGACATCTTGGTTGAGAAAAACAAAACAGGTGACATCTAAAAGTAAATAGAAAAGTCACTTTCCTACCCCACCCACCCCCATCACATTCCCCACACCCAGTTCAGAAATACCACATCTCTACCAGGTACCCACACATGACTTCTGCATGCAGGTGCCTCTGGGGAAACAAGAAGGATGCCCTCCCCCCACCCAAATCCTCAATCTCTTCACCAAAAGAGCTCTCCTGAAGGCTGACATTAGATTTCTTTGTCCTTAGTTTTCAATGAAAAGATCTAGAGAGTATTATGGGAAAACAGTTATCCCCCTAAATTGTGTGCTCAGCCTAACTGTCCTCTTCTTGTGGGACCAAACGATAAAAACACATATCCGAAATGAACATATATACTCATCAGGCATCAGCTCATCTTGAAACAAATCACTCGAAGGTATTCTCCAGTCCATAAAGAAAGAAACCAAAATTAAAAAGTAGAGAATGGAGATGTAGTCATATGAAAAACTGACAGATCTTCCCTTACTTAGATTAGACTCAAAACCAGGAAGAACAATTGAACATGTGCCCCCAAGTGCACTACCCGCCTGAGGTCAAAGTCAGACCCTTGTATTTGCTAAGATTGTCTGCTTTCTTACAGATTCTATTTCGCTTTTGCGTTCCGCCCTGACAAACCCATCTCCCTCCCCCCCACTCCCCTGAAGAAACAGGAAATGCAGTTCGCAGATAATCTCTTGCCAGATTGATAAAAGACTACATAAGACACTAACTGAGTCTCTTCTATTCCAACTTTGATGGGCATGGTCAAGCAATTTGTATGGTTGGGACACTGAGCTAAGATAATAGTTAATCTAAAAACCTTTATTTTTTTTTCTCCCTCTCAAAAGTACCACGGCACAAAAGAGCATGATCGTTTTCATTGCCAAAGAATAATATTAATAACTTTCTACATCTTGAAACCCAATCAGTAGAGCCTTAGTCATTTTTTAATTAAACCAGGCTCATAAACCACCAGGTGGGAAAGACATGTCACCCCAAACCTTTACGTAAGATCTACCAACTAAAGTCTATGAATGTTCCTTTGTTAACTATGATTGAAATTCAGGACACAGGTATAAGATTATGCAACCATACATTTTGTTGATGTTATATGAAAATAGAATAAAATGCAAACTAGAATTTTTCTGTTTGGGATTTCAGGATGCTACTCTTGCTTTCTTTGTATTTTGCTCTATATTTATGTGTATTTTATGTGCTTGACTAGTTAGTGTGTGTGTGTGTCATCATGTACTCCTTTGTGTTTGTTACTTGATCACAATTAAATTGAAATCTTGCAGTAAATGGACTGGTAGGAAATATATTAAAATATTATTTGGCTGCTTTTCAACTGGGAGCTAAGGATGTTCTGTTTCCCCTTCCCCCTGCTTTTCAGTATTTTTGAGTTTTTATAATTAGCATTTATTATTTTTATTTTTTCTTTTTTTGTGGTGCTGGAAATGGAACCCAGGGCCTCCTGCATGCCAGGTAAGCAGTCTACCACTGAACCACACCCCAGTCCCTGTTTTTCTATTTGTTATTTTTCTGTGTGCCTGCATCCTCAAAGATTCATAGGTCATTTCCCCACCTGAGTGCTCAAGATGAACTTCCTGGAGTAGAGGACACCTGAGCTGAGTCTTGAAGTGGGAATTGAGTTATCTGGGCAAAAATGGCACTATGGAGAAGTCTGAACTCCCAATTGACACAAGGTTTAAAACCAGAGACTTGGTTCCTGCTGAGGCTGCAACACCTGCAATTCCAGAGATTCAGAAGGATGAGACCAGGGGAATTGCAAGTTTAGGGTCAACCTGGGCAACTTAGTGAGACCTTGTTTCAAAATAAAACATAAAAGGGACTGGGAAATTAACCCAGTGGGAGAGCATCCATGGGTTCAGTCTCCAGTACCTTAAAAAAAAAAAAAAAAAAAATTACAGGGACCTGAATACTGGAAAGGAGGTAAGGTATGTTCCTCAGAACCTAGAAATCAAAGCTCAGTGCCAGACTTCAGGATGCTCAAAATCATTACTTGGGAGTTTTCTGATTATTTTACAACAGGATTTGGAGGAAACGTCTGATGAGAATGTCTGCCAAGTGGGCTGAGAAAGATGTGAGATGAGGATGTGTGACAGTCAGGGGAACGTTGCTGTACTAATTAGACTCCATCCTGTAAAGCAATGAAAAATTTTATTCCCTGGAATTTCCAAATGTGTGGATGACTGTGAAAAAAGTTGCAATAAACGGGCAACAGTGGTACACACCTGTAATCCCAGTGACTTGGGAGGCTAAGGCAAGAGGATCACAAGTTTGAGGCCAGCCTCAGCAACTTAGGGAGGTCCTGTCTTAAAATTTAAAAATATAAAGTGCTGGGGATGTAGCTCAGTAGCAGAGCAAGCACCCCAGGGTTCAATCCCTAATACCAAGAAAAAAGGGAGGAGGAGGAGGAAGGAGAAAGGAGAAGAAGAAAAAGTTGCAATGCTGTGTGTTTGCAAAGAAGGCAAATGATACATCCCAGAGACAGGGCACAACAAAGAAAAAGGGAAGAGGTCACAAGTCTGGAGGGAGGGAGTGTGTGTGTGTGTGTGTGTGTGTGTGTGTGAGATCAGCAAGAGCCCCACAGGAGGGAGATGCCAGAAGGGCAGGAGAGCCCAGTGAACTGGGGGTAAGGTAAGTTTGTGAAAAATAGACACAGTTTAGCAAGAGGCAAATACATTGCCTAGCATGCTTGAGGTCTTGGATTCCATCCCCAGCACAGCAAAAAATTAAAAGACAAAAGAAAAAAAAAAAAAAAAAAAAAAGACACACAAGTGGTATAGAGTGCCGTTAGGAGCACAGGCTCTAGAGCCTGACTTTGTGAGTCCGCAGTGTCACTCAGGCCCTTGCCATCTCCAAGTCTACAGAGAAATCACTTAGACTCTCTAAGGCTGGCCTCTGCCTGGCCAGGTGGTTATGACCATTGAGTGGATTGGTCAAGAGCATAGGGCCATGACATTGGGTTCAAGAAATGTCAAATATCAGATGACATTAGTGGGTTCCAGTATTTCTTACACTTTGCAGGTTATCAGCATAAGAGGTTCATTTTGTTTTGTTTTACTTTGTTTTAAAAGAGAAAGAAAGTAAAGTAGAGGAAAGGGAGAGGGTGGGAGGGAGAAGAAGGAAGGGAAAGGGAAAATTCTGGGGAATGATGTCGATCAAATTATATTGTTAGGGCTGGGGATATAACTCAGTTGTAGAGTGCTTGCCTCGTAAGCACAAGGCCCTGGGTTCAATCCCCAGCACTGCAAAAAAACAAAAAAAATTATATCGTTATATGGTGTGCATATACGAATATGTAATAACAAATCCCACTGTTCCGTATAATTATAATGCACCAATAAAAACATGGGAAAAAATAGAGACAGTTTAGGAGAGTTTAGGGTTTTTTTTTCTGAACTTTCCTCCCAACAAAAGAGAGACTGAAACTGAGAGGGTATCCAAACAGCACAGTAAGGCCATGTTCCTCTTAGTTAAACATTTGAAATGCTTTCAACTGCAATTTTTTCCACCAGATTACTATTTCTTTAAATGTAACTTGACCTACAGATTAGCTCAAAAAGTAATAATCTGCTTATGTTTTGCATGGCTACCTTCTCCCTTGCACCCTAAGGATTTACACTCTGGCCATGAGCCCTTTGCAGGGTGACGTAAGCACCCCAGGTGTGGTGAGCTGTGAAGACTAGCTCAGGGAGCAGGATGCCGTTGAAAGCAAGCCCAGCTCACAAGTTACAGCGAAGTCAATCTGGCCGAGCAGTAATTGTGTGCACAACCGTTCCTGGGCTGGCTGCCATTCTATAAGGTTGGTGAACATGCCTCAGGCTAAACAAACAATTTTTTGAGCACCTGCTAAATGTCAGGCCTTGGGCGCTCGATTCCATATGTCTTGTTCAGACCTCAGATCAAGGCACCCTGGCAGGGACTGAGAAGCCACCAGGAGCTATTCGAGAGCAATTCCTGCTGAAAAGGAAGGTTGGCAGAGCCAGCACCTAACGATCCTTTCTAGGAACTCATGTATCTCAGACTAAGATAGAGGTATCTGGAAAAGCGTTCGAGGGGAGGAGGTCTAATTTTATGATATTTTGGTTACTTAAAACTAATGAATATAACCAAACAAGAATTAAGATGGATGGATGTTCAGGGTAATGTTGTCAATCATTGAGAAGAACTGGGGACAGTTTAAATGTCCATTGATGGAGGACTTGTTAAATATGTTATTATATATATGCTTAGTGATATGTTTAGTGGAACTATAAACTGCTTTTAAAGATTTGTGCTGCTTGGGGTCCCAGCTAAGGGATATAGACATATTCAAGTTTCCGCTAGCCTTTCTTAAGACATCTGATAACAATAAGAAAGTACAGAACCTTAGAGAGGTTGCTGGGGTTGTAGCTCCACGTGAAGCACTTGCCCAACATGCCAGAGGTGGTCAACTCTTAAAAAAAAAAAAAAAAGAAAGAAAGAAAACCTTGAAGAGGAAGCGTTGCTTGCTGTTCTAGGCCGTTCTAAAAGCCCTGAATTGCAAAATGGTCACTTACACAAGAGAGCAAACAGGACAAATGCATGAGGAAAAATAAGATACACTTTTTTAAAAAGAGGCAGATAGATCTACATGTAATGACAAAGCAATTTGCCCAAGATGTAGACTTTTGCTTAGCAAGTAAAGCAAATTGTAGAGCCATATGTGTAGAATCATCCCATCTGCTTAATAAAATTATATGTATAGACTGCCTTTAAATTTCAGCTAAAGCCCTAAAGTTAAAAATAGTAGGTAGTAAATATCCTTGTTTTTTTTTTTTTTTTTTTTTTTTCAGTACTGGGGCTTGAACCCAGGCTTATCTACAACTGAGCGACACTCCCAGTGCTTGTTTTTTTTTTTTTTTTTTTTTTTTTGCAGTGCTGGGGATCAAACCCAGGGCCTTGTGCTTGCAAGGCAAGCACGCTACCAACTGAGCTATCTCCCCAGCCCCCAGTGCTTGTTATTTTGAGACAGGGTCTTGCTAAGTGGTCCAGGCAGACCTCAAGCTTGTGATCAGTCTCCCTAGTCACTAGGACTGCATGCCTGCACAACTGTGCCCAGCTATGGGTTTTTTGTGTTTTTCTTTGTTTGTTTTATTTTTTTGCAGTGCTATGGATTGAACCCTCATATAAGCTAAGCAAGCATTCTACCACTGAGTTACAGCCCCAGTCAATATCCCTCCTTTATTTTTGGGGGTGGGGACGATTTATTGGAAATTTAGCCCAGAGGGGAATTACCACTGAGCTATATCCCCAGCCCTTTTTTATTTTTTAAATATTTTTTAGTTGTTGATGGACCTTAATTTTATTTATTTATTGATAGGTGGTACTGAGGATCAAATCCAGGGTATCACACGTTAGGCAATCGCTCTTCCACTGAGCCACAACCCCGGGGTCGGGGGCCTTTTTTATTTTATATTTTATATTTTGCAGCAGAGTCTCACCAAGTTGCTTAGGGCCTCACTAAGTTGCTGAAGCTGGCCTTGAACTTGCAATCCTCCTGCCTGAACCTCTGGAGCTGCTGGAATTAAAATCGTGTTCCACCTTACCCAACAATCCCTCCATTCTTAAGAGAAGTGCCAAGCACAATTTATTGAATTTTTGAAAGGATGGGAAAACCTGTCCTGCAGTCCTCCCCAGTTCCAATCACAACTCTGTAGAGGGAAGCTTAGGTTACTCATCTGGGTAGAGTCCTGGGATGTTTTCTTTTCCTTCCAGGGAAGCAAGAGTAATCATGGACTTCCCCTTAACACAAACCCATAGAGGAAAGTTGGATGCACCTATAGGAGAGGGAAACTATCTCCTTATTCTAACTGCCTCCTTGCTAAACTGCTTACCTACGTGCACCCCAGAACAACACAAAGAGAATTCTAAGCTAACAACTGCTGTTGTAATTGGCTGGAGCTCTACGTAGTGGGAGGGCAAGAGGAGAGGGATTAGCAGCTGGGAGTCTGCACATCTACCATTGGGTAGGGCAAGGCTGTCTGAATTTCCTGAGAGTCCAGTGGGTGCTGCGGAAGGTGGCCATTCTGAGGCTGTTCCGATGATATTCCACCTAAAAAAGCTGCCTGCTGGGGGAAGGGACACCCCCCGAACAATTGCACCTGTACAGGCAGGACTGGAGTGAGGGTCACAAGAGGTCAGCCTGCAAGAAATAGCAGTAAGGAGATCCTCTGTGACAGACCTCCTAATAACTCACTGCCATACTAAAGGGTGTGCAGGTCAACACCTGAGCCAAGAGAGAACTACAAAGAGAAGCCACTAAATGAAAAGAACTTGATCCATCTTCCTCTGCCCCTGGGGAAGGAGATGGAAGGGGAATGAGTGATCTGTTTCCCACAGCAGGTTTCTGAGCCACAGGTCAGGCCTAAGATTGGAGGATGAGAAGAGCTTTGAACTGGATGTGAGATTTAAGTTTTAAATTGAACTGGACTGAACTATTTTTTCAGTGTCTGGAAGTGACCAGAAAGCCATTGTGTCTGCTTAAGCCAGTCTTCAGGGGCAAGTCAGAGGGATTCTATATAACAGGATGAATAGCAGTAGCAGAAATAAGAGAAAAATGAGGCAGTTTCTTGTTTCAAGCTCAGCCCATTCAATAAGCCAGTATATATATAAAATAGCTATTTTTCTATATCTACAAGAGTTCTAGAGAGACATAAAAGAAAAGAAGAGTGGATATCTCTGCAACCGGAGGGGATCAATGGAAAAACACTGTAAGTTTCCAGCCTTTGTCATCCTATATTATCTGCATGTTTCACGAGTCTGTATTACTGTTATAATTTAAAGAATTAATTTTCTAGCCAGGTGCCATGCCACACATCTGTACCCGGTGACTTGGAAGGCTGAGGCAAAAGGATTGCAAGTTTGAGGCCACCCTGGCCTCTTTCTTTCTTTTTTCTTGTTTTCTTTTTGCAGTACTGGTGATTGAACCCAAGTGTGCTCTGCTACTGAGCTGAATTCCCCAGTTCCTTTATTATTACTATTAAAATTTGAAGCAGGGTCTTGCATAGTTGCTCAGGCTGGCCTCAAATTTGTGGGCCTCCCACCTTAGTCTTTTGGAGAAGCTGGGATTACAGGCCTGCACCACTGCACCCAGCTCACCACAATTGGTTTCTGGCTACTAACAGTTTAACAAGTTCACAAAATTCTGGATATTTCAGTTTAACAACCATCTTACCAAACTCTTCAGTATCTAACCATAATCTTAAACTGGCCCCAACACAGCAGGAAAGCATGTGTGGGAGGTCGTTGTCCCTGTCCTTTCTGTGGCGTCATCTCCAGTCTCTGTTAATGACCAGTTGACTGACAGGTCAGTCTCTGCCCAGGATTAATGAAGGGTCACCAGGTACAAGAACAGAATGCCAGGGTATTCTGGCAGGCTAGCATCCTGACCCCAACAAGCTGCTTATATGGGCCAAGTGGGAGGATCTGGGGGGTGGGAAGACAGAAACAGGCCGTAGGGTGTGTTGGAAAGAGGCAGAAGAACAATGGAAAACCAAATCTCAGACCTCAGTGACCTTCTGCAGCTATACCACCCTCCCAGAGCAAGGATAAAGAAAATGTGGGCAAGTCACAAAGTTGAATATTGTACATCAGCATGCCACAGTCTAATAATGATAGTAACCATTATAAGAGCTACAGGTTATCCAATGCTAACACTGTGAGATGTGCTTGCACTGAAACACTTCAGGTAGAGCCTCTCATTTTCTCCTCAAAGCAATCAGACAAGGTGAGCACTTTTATTAATTCCACTTTTTAGCAGAATCTGAGACTTAGGTGAAACAAGATCATCTAGCTAGTTACTGGTAAAACCAAGATTCCACCTGATATTTTATTCCAGAAGAAAGCTAAATTTATTCTTTGTTTTATTAAATCCCAGATCGATATGAAGCAAAATCTTCAAAAGTAAATCAAGATCCATCACTGGTGCTGCCTTCTAACCTGAATGTCAGGTCTGGTTGTCCCCTTCAGGAGAGGAATATTTGGCCTGGCTCTTAGTGCTACATGGGGTAGCACAGAGTAAAGGAATTTTCAAACTTAGCTACATGAGCTTTAGACATATCATTTTCTCTCTCTTAGTCTTGGTTTCTCATTTACAAAAATAGAAAGTTCAGTTAAGTGATCTCTAAGAATGACAGACCAATATATTATACAGATAGACACATTTTTATCTGTGCAAATATCTTTTTTTAAAAGTCTGGGAAATGAGAACTTTTTATATGTAAATATCATCCCACAAATGTGTATTACTATGTGCCAGGCACTATTTTGAAAGGTGTTGGGGACATAGTTTTTTCATACAAAAAGTTAAGTTCTTCAGAAACCAGGAAATGAAGAATTGTTGGGGGAAGTTGGCCATCTCACACATATATTGAGTGCCTACCATGTGCCAGATATTGTACAAAGTCTAGAAGAATCACTCTGAAGTTGGGTCGTTACAACAGCAAAGATCAGGTCATGGAATCAGACTGGCCTGGGTTGGAAACTAGTCTGTCCTTGTGGAATGCTGGGTTGGCTGACTAGTCATCTCTGAATTATTTCCTAGTCTTTAGGCCAGGGATAATTCCAAATTCCCTTCCCAGGATAATTCCAAATTCCCTTCCCAGGATAACAAAGATAAAGCCTACGTAAAGAGCTTAGTGCAGTCTCAGATATAAATTGACCCTCAATAAACGGTAGTTATGCTTCATGTGAAGAAAGCAATGGCCTGCTTTATAGAGGTCCTACAGTCACAGGTGTTCAGGGATGGGAAGAACCTGTGTGGCCACTTCAGTGGGGTCAGAAACTAGTCGAGCACCTAAGGGGCAGCACCTATGGGAATGTCACTTACAGGACTCAGCAACAGCCATTTGCTGCAGAGATCTGAGCACCAGAAGGTTCCACAGCCCTGAGGAGAAGGAGGAAAGAAAAGGTTATCACTGCCGGGCTTCCTGGAGCTCCGCAGGGATAAATACACATTTGGAGTCCCTGATGCTCCAGCCAACTAAACAGCCAGGGCATCTGCCCTAGGTACACCTTTGAACTTGGAGGATAAATTTTTCATTTGTTTTTTGTTTTGGTACTGGAGATGGAACGCAGAAGCACCCTACCACTGAGATACATACTCAACCTTTTTAATTTTGTGTTGAAACACAGGGTTTCACTAAGTTGCCCAGGCTCGTCTTGAACTTGGACTCCTCCTGCCTCAACTTTCAGAGCTACTGGGATTACAGGCATGTGCCACCAAGGCTGACTAGTCACCCTATTTAGAGATACTCTTGGTTCATAGATGACTGAAGGAAGAAAAAGGTTTATCCGAGATAACACAGGTGGTAACCAAACCAAACATGGACCATCATCCAGACTCCTGACTCTTAATGCAAGGCTCTTCAGTTATATTGCAGATCCATACAAACGTGTTGTCCCTCCCAGGACACAAAATCACCAGAATCACCAGCTTCCAGTTGAAGAGTGTGTCTCCATGTGTCTCCTGATTACTACCTGCTTCAACCTGGTGTTCAAGACATTGCTCCTGCAACGGTGAGGCACTTACAGGAAAGAGGCAAAGCCCATATCTGCAAAGAGCAACATTGGAGGGAGCAAGACCAACCCTCGGTTTCTAGAATAGCTGGAACAGGTGTGCAGCCTTCAATCGTGGGGTGTTGTGTGCTGGGTGATGAATGCCTACCAGGAAAATTAATGTGAGTATAGGTTAGCAGTCACAGAGGATGAAGGGACAGCCCCTAATTTTCATGATTTCAGGTTCAACTATCACTTATTGGAAGCTAACTATAAGTAGAACACTAGGGGCAGAGATTCACATGTGTAATATCATTTCACTTTCAAAATGGTCCTATGAGATAGGTGCAGTTGCATTATGTCCATTTTTTAGATGAAAAACTCCCTGAAGACATGTAGTTTGGTAACTGCAGAACAGAGTCAAAATGCTCTCATCTTTGGTTATGTTTTTGTCTGTTTTGGTTTTTTATTTGTTTGTTTGTTTGTTTTTGGTACCAGGGATTAAACCCAGGGCACTTAACCACTTGAGCCACATCCTCAGACCTTCTTATTTTTTATTTAGAGACAGGGTCTCACTGAGTTGCTCAGGGCCTCACTAAATTTCTGAGGCCGGCTTTGAACTTGCGTTCCTCCTGCCTCAGCCTCCAGAGCCACTAGGATTACAGGTATGTGCCACCAGGCGAGCTGGTCTTTGTATCTTATCTCCATATGTTGCTTTTGTTTTTTCTTCTGTGTGACTTCCCCTGCTTTTTCACTTGCTCTCCCTGCCCATTTCTCCTTTCTGGACCCTTCTCCCAGCTCCCATTTGCCATCTGCTTCTCTTTGCCACAAGCTTTGCCAACGCAGGAGGGCAGAAACCAGCTGCTGGATATGGCCATGCTATGCTGTGTGACTCGTGGCCAGATAAACCAAACTCTGGGTGACCTCACAAAGAGGTGCTAAAGCCAGGGTTTGTGCAGAAAGAAGAAAGTGGAATCTCTTTTAAGCACCGACATCTATATTTCACAGTGTGAGATAAGTCGGTGCATTTTAATATCCTTGAAGTACATTCCAGGCTCAGCAGCCGTGCCCCCCCAAATATTATATCATCCATCCACACTAATCGGTGGATTGTTAAACCTCTCTGAGCCTCAGTTTCCTTATCAGTCAAATGAGGTGGGATGACTTACCACACGGTCACTATGGGAGGGGCCCCCCAAAAAAACCAACAACAAGATGTTCCACTTGACCTGGAATAAAGAGGATGTTTTACTCCTGATAGCCTCTTCTATAGCTTTCCAGACTCTCTGCTCACTTCTGACAGACACGTGGGGAGGTATTAAGTGCTCCTGTTTGGGTTCAAAGGCGAGGGACACCATACCCACTGCTGCAGAGTTGTCTGCTCCCTGACCTGGAGTCCAAGAGTCTGGCGGGTTCAACACTCATGGGGATCAAGCATATTTTCCCCTTTGGAATCAGTTTTCTCCTCAAACCCAAAGAGTAGTTCTTTTCATCTTTCTTTCATTCCTCCCCACCCCTCTTTGGTGTCGGACCTATCCTATTAGTGACCTAACTGCAAGAGCAAGGGAAAGGAATTGGAATTAGGAAGGAGAGGTAGACAGCATATGGTAGTAAGAGAGAAACAGCATAGTGAATAAACTCCTGCCCTGGCAGCCCGAGCGACTGGAGGCTGTGGCCAGCAGGTGGCAGCACTGCGCCACCGGTCGCCGCGCGACTTTGCTGAGGGGCGGAGCCGCGGGAAGCAGAGGATGGGCGCGCATCCCCAAACACTTCCAAAAACTTTGACAGGTGCCCGCAGCACAAGGAGCAGCAGGGCGACTGCTAAATGCAGGGGCTAGACTCCAGAGTTCCATTCCCAGGAAGGAGTCCATAGGATGCAGCACAGCCTGTGGGATCCAGTCCTAATTTCAAACCTTCATACCTACTGTTTGGGTGATTTTGAAACAAGGCATTTCATGTCTCTGTCCCTTCTTTTCCTCACCTGTGAAAGGAAGTTGTTAATCAGCTGAAGCCGCCCTAACAGAGTACCACGAACCAGGTGTCTTAAAGAAATTTATTTCTCACAGTTCTGCAGGATGGAAATCTGAGGTCAGGGCGCCAAGCATGATCGATGTCTGGTGAGACCTCTTTTTCTGACTTGCAAGTAGCCACCTTCTTACTGTGTCTGCACATAGGCTTGACCTCTTTGTGCAAGAGGAGGAAAAGAAGGAGAAAGAGAACATGAGAGAAAGACCTTTCCCTATTTCCATATCACCCCTTCTTGTAAAGACACCAGTACTATAAGATTAAGGATCCATCCTTATAACCTCATGTGTGTTAGTCACTGTAAAAATAATAATAATAATAATAATAATAATAATAATAATAACTCAGCCAGGTGCAGTGTGGCACAATTTTGTAATCCCAGAAAATTGGGAGGCTGAATCAGGAGGATGGCAAGTTTGAGGCCAAACTGGGCAACTTAGCCAGACCATTTCAGAATAAAAAGAGGACTGGGAATATAGCGTATTGGTAGGACACCCCCAGGTTCAATTCCAGTATCCACCCCACACACACAGACAAAAAAAAAGAGTAATTTACTTGTAAAGAGTAAGGCAGAGCCAGGCAGATGCAGTGGCACATGACTGTAATCCCAGCAGCTCAGGAGGCTGAAGCAAAAGGATCATGAGTTCAAGCCAGACTCAGCAATTTAGCAAGGCCCTAAGCAACTCAGCAAGACCCTGTCTCTAAATAAAATATAAAAAGGCTGGGGATGTGGCTCAGTGGTTAAACACCCCTGGGTTCAATTCCTGGTACAAAAAAAAAAAAAAAAAAGAATAAGGTAGGATTTGTTTGTTCCTCACAGTTTAAGAGGTTTCAGTCCATGATTGATTACTCCCATTGCTTTTGGATTTGTGGCAAGGCAGCACATCATGGTATGTGGCAAAAACACTCACCTCGTGGCTGGGAAGGGAAAGAGAGAAAGAGGAAGAGACTGTGGACCCATAAGCCCCTTCAAGGATATCCCTCTGGTGACATGAAGATCTCCCAGTAGGTCCTACCTTTTAAAGTTTCCATCATCTCCCAATAGAGCCATGGTGTTGGGGGCTAAATCTTTAACATGAGCCTTTGGGGGACATTCCAGATCCAAAGTACAGCCTCATGTATACTTAATTACCTCCTTAAAGGCCCCAACTTCAAATAAAGTCAACCCTCCAAATTTGAGGATTCTGAATCCCAAATGCAACCATGGGTTGAAACTGACATGTGCTATGTAGTCAGACCTAGCATGTTTACATCTGTTGAGAACATATGCAGACTTTTTTTGTCATTATTTCTAAACAATATGGTATATATTTACATATTATTTACATGTGTGTTAGATATTATAAGTAACGTAGAGATGGTTTAGTGTATACAGGTGGATATGTAGGTTATATGCAAATACTATCCCATTTCATACAGAGGACTGGAACTTCTGTGGATTTGGTATTCACTGGGGGTCCTAGAACAAATTTTCCAGGGATGTGGAGGGACAAGTACATGGCCAATTAAATGAGGGCTTACAGCTTCAACAAATGGATTTGGGAAGGACACAATTTGGTCCATAATAAAAAGAAATCACAATACCTACTCTGTGTGATTGTTATGGGGAACACATAAACATATATGAATATGATAGCAAATCATAGGACTCTGGGCAAAAACCAGAGACTTGTTTAAAATTCCCTAAGAGAAGAGGGCTTTCAGGGAGGAAAGAAAGCCCTGTGCTTGGGCTGACCTTGCTTCTGTCCTTTCTCATCTCCCAACTCAGGAAGATCCAGGGTTTCCCTCTCTGGAAAACAAGCTGCTTAATACTTTCTTGACTGAGACTGCTTGAGACTAGACTTTAGGAAGGAATTCCTGGTAGAGAAGAGGCATTAGGCATAAGGTGGGAGATGGTAAATTATTGCCTGTCTCTTCCATTGGAAATCTAAAAACAGGAAAAACCATCTTGCTGAAGTCTTTCTACCATCTGGCAGCAATTGGTATTGATACAAAGGGAGACCTCATATAGCTGGTCTTAACCTCAGGAGCCAAGCTAACTCCCTTAAGGCCAGGTCTCTGGGAAACACATGTGGAATCTATGAGGTCTTCCTGGAAGGTTGTGGGTGGGACAGGTGTGGTTTGGGAGGGAACTTCCAAGAGAGTGTTTGGCTTGGCTCTTGCACTTGAACTCTCTACCCTCGTCCACTTGATTCCTCTCCTGTGAACCTGCCCAAACTCTATTCTCCTTCATCCCAACATGAAATCCTGTATCTACTCAGTGTTGGAATCTCAAAGAACCTTAAAGATGTGACAACATACTTCTATTGTCTCCGGCCTGGGGAATATGTAGGAGAAAGAAAGGAAGCCATGGTAATATGTTAGTTGACTTTTCAGTGCTGTGACCGAAATATCTGACAAGAACAGCTTAGAGGAGGGAAGATTTATTTTGGCTCATGGTTTTGGAGGATTCAGTCCATGGTCGACTGGCTCCACGCCTCTGAGCCTGAGGTGAGGCAGTTCATCATGGTGGGAGGACGTGGTGAAGGAAAGTTGCTTACCTTATGGCAGCTGCAAAGAAGAGAAAGAGAGAGAGAGAGAACCAGGGGCAGAGATAGTCCCTCAGGTTACACCCTGTACCCTACTGCTCCAGCCCTGTCCCACCTTCCTTATAGTTTTCATCATTTCCCAATAGTCCATTCAAATTATTAACCTATCAAATGGATTAATCCACTGATGAGGTCAGAAGTGAGCATTACCGCATGGCCTAGCACATGAGCTTTTGCAGGACATTCCAGATCCAAACCATAACTGGTTGCCAGGCGCAGTGCCACATGCCTGTAATCCCAGCAGCTCCAGAGGCTGAGGCAGGAGGATTGAGAGTTCAAAGCCAGCCTCAGCAAAAGCGAGGCACTAAGCAACTCAGTGAGACCCTGTCTCTAAATAAAATACAAAATAGGGCTGGAGATGTGGTTCAGTGGTCAAGTGCCCCTGAGTTCAATCCTGGATACCAAAAAAAAAGAAACCCCAAACCATAACTGGTGGACTACTGGAAAGTCATCCTGATGACTCTCTTCATTATCATCCTTACTATCATCATCAACAACAACAGCTGTTTATTTAACTAACTGTGGGCCAGGATCTGGGCTGGCTATGGCAGGGGACATGCTTAGTGACATCTGAGTCCTGGCCCTGAGGCAACACCTAGTCTAGTCAAAGAGGAATTCGTGGCAAGTGTGTTATGCTTTGGATGTGAGGTGTCCCCCAAAGCTCACATGTGAGACAATGCAAGAAGGTTCAGAGGAGAAATGGCTGGGTTGTAAGAGCCTTAATTCAGTCAGTGAATTAATCCCCTGATAAGGATTAACTGAGTGGTAACGGAAGTGGTAGGGTGTGGCTGGAGCTGCTTCCCTCTGCCACACTCTTCCGCCACGATGTTCTGCCTCACCTCCAACCCCACGGAATGGAGCCCACCTTCTATAAACTAAGACCTCTGAAACAGAGAGCCCTCGAATAAACTTTTCCTCCTTTATAACTGTGCTGGTCAGATCATTTAGCCACAGCAGTGAAATGGCTGACTCAGATGAAGTGTAACACACTTAACGTGTGCCTGGCACTCTATACATTTTCCAGAACTTCACAGAGGTGTCAACCTGGTTGGGTTGAGTGGGAAGGCTTCATGCAGGAAATGGGCCGTGAGCTGAGAAAGAGGAGAAGCCGCAACTGGACAAGAGAAGAGAAGGGCCACGCAGGCAGGAGGCAGATGCATGGCCAGCGGGCAGCCTGCGCCTTGTCTGGGCCTGGATGTCTGTGCTGAGGACAAGATGAAGGGCTACTTCTCACTAGTCCATTCAAATTATTAACTCCTATTATTAACCCATAGTAACCCCACCAGGCCCTGAAGAGCTATTGAAAATGGAGTTTTTCTTCGCTCTGTCTGGAACCAAAGACCTGGCATTTTCAGAGCAGACTGTAAACACCCACTTCCTTCTCTCACTATCTTCCCAAAGATCAGAGCAGGAGCTAAATCCTCCGGTACTGTAACATCAGTCTGATGTAGAGCAGCAGGCCCGGACACCTTCCTGCAGGCAGAAGGCCCTGTCCTCCCCCTCCTTCCCCTGGCCTTCACATTCCAATTCCCAGGCTGCGTGCTCATGTGAGATCATAAGTCACAGCACAATAAACCACTCCAGAGTGTGTAATAAGTGAATTATTTACCAATGACCCTGGCTAAATGTTCATAGGGATAAATGATTAAGCCGCAGATCTGTCAAAAAGTTCCCATAAATAAGTAATTCTGTGCCGCCTTAATGGGCTTTGTAAATTACTCATTCATGCCACCGCTAGATCACTCTCCGGGGTAAATTCCTCAGGCCTGCTGATTTACTGCCGAGGTCTGTACAGGGTGAGACAAATTCTGTTAGCCAGCTGGGCAGACACCCCAGGTGCCAGGCCACCTGGCAGAGCCTCCAGGAATGAGGTTACTGGAAACAGGTTACTCTCCAGTGTCACCTCACAAGAATGTGTGGTCAGACGTGAGCTGACCTTGGCCTCCTGGAGTTCGTCCTACAGGATAACACTGAAGTACCCAGGCTCCTTGTCATCCATCCTTGCGTCCCAGGCTCTGCACTTGATGCCAAGAACATAGAAGGGTACCCCACTGGGCTCAGTCGAATGAAGGAGGTGCGATGTGGTCAGCACACACTTGAACGCTATTTGCATTCATCGGGGGACTATCTAATTCAGCTGAAGAAACGGGGCAGACAGCAAAGCATGCCCTGGTTCTTAGAGCTTCTGACCATAAGGGACACTTCTGCTGCTGTTTTATTGGCCACTGCAAGTCCCATAGTGGTGCTTAAGTTAAACTGAGACAGAAAATTCTAATATGGGGCAGAGAGGGGAGGGAGTGGCAGAGAGCAAAAATTTGTGACCAACTCTAATGCTCGCCCAACCTGCAAATTCTGGTTTTTTGAATTACAGGCTGAATTTTTATGTCCCCTCTCCAATGCCCCCTAATTCATATATTGAAGCTCTAGTCCCCAGAGTGATGGCACTTGAAGGTGGGGCCTTTAGAGGTGATTAGGCCACAAAGGTGGGGCCCTTCTGATTAGTGCCCATCATTTCACACATGAAAGAAATATAGATCATTCCTCTCCCATGTGAAGATAGAGCAAGAAGGCACAATCTACAGGCCAGGAAGACAGCCTCACCAGAACCCAACCTGCTGGCACCATGATCTTGGCTATCTAGTCTTCAGAACTTTGAAAACATGTTTCTGCTATTTAAGTCACTCAGTCTGTTGTATTTGTCATAGCGGCCCCAGTTGACTAAGACACTAGCTATGTGGTCAGATCCCTAGACTTCTTTCCTTTTATTTTCTTCAGCTATGAAGCAAGGGTAATGACTATTTTTAGGGATTAAATCAGATAATACATGTAATACATGCAGCGCTGTGCAGGTGAGTGCTCAGTGGCTTTGTGGCAACTGCTATTATGTTCATCCTTGTCATTAGTAGCAGTGGTGTCATAGCAGAAGCCGAATATTGGAAACTGAATACTGAAGAGTAGGTCACAGCACACATGCACAAACACATTCACACGCTCACCTTCCCTGGGTAACTTGCTCCCCAGCAACAGCAGCCTCCCCAGCAACCTGTCAATCTCACCACACAGACACCTTCAGCCAGAAGCAGGTTTGGGTGGCAGACAGTGGAGCAGGTCTGAGCAGGTGCCAACCTCTGTTCCTTCTGCACACATGTCTGGGTCACTCACTGACACCAGGCTTCAGATATCAATTTACTCCTTCCTTCCTTCCTTCCTTCCTTCCTTCCTTCCTTCCTTCCTTCCTTCCTTCCTTCCTTCCTTTCCTCCTCCTCCTCCTCCTCCTCCTCTTCTTCTTCTTCTTTTTCTTTTCTCTCTCTCTCTCTCTCTTTCTCTCTCTCTCTCTCTTCCTTTTTTTAGTACTGGGGATTGATTCCAGAGGTACTTTACCACTGATCTACATCCCCAGTCCTTCTTATTTATTATTTTAAGACAGCATCTCACTAGGTTGCTGAGAGTCTCTCTGAGTTGCTGAGGCTGGCCTCAAACTTGCAATGTTTCTGCCTCTGCCTCCCAAGTCACTGGGATGACAGGCATGTGCCACGAGCTTCAGTTACCAATTTTACCACAAAATCAGAGCAATGATATAATATAAAGACCCAAGTATTGGACCAGAAAATCCTTTGAATTCCCTTTCTGTGTTAAGACCTTTGGTTCTCTACTTGGCCCTCACCTCACCTTGCAAGCTTCCTGGGCCACCTCCTTGAACTGGACCTGCATGACTGTGGCTGGGTTCCAATGGGGTGGAAGGAAAGGAGCTTTGGATGAGGACTGGCCTCCTCTGCCTTCCCAGGGACCAGAGAGACATCTGTGCCTCTGGCTGTCATGTCAGCACAAAATGTGTGCCAAGGGACCAGGAGGAAGCAGATCACGTAAAGTGGCTTGTTTTCTGTGAGTGTCTCCAGCTGACTCCTGGAGGCATGAACCCATTACTGAGGGGAGGGCCCCAAACTGCTGCTGACCACCGAGGCTCCCTACCTCCCTCACCAACCTGCACGGGGAACCGTGAGGCCTAATGAGTGGATCTCGTTTAGATTGTCAAGGCTGCAGGTCTGGGCCCACAGATCGGAGCCCTGCCGGCTCTGCCTGAGCAAGCCTGAGGCGGCTGGGAGGCTTTATGTTCCACTCTAAAAAAGAAGACATGATTTCCCATCTTTCATAATCGAACCAACTCACACTTACTCACAGCTTGGCAGGCTTTCAGCACTGCGCGAGCATCAGTCAACTCCTCGTTCAGTTCATTCCACAGTGAGACTCTACCGTAAGCACAGGGTTGTGCTAGGCAGAGGCAGGGGCTCAGACATATTTACTGTGCATTCTGTGCCTCCTGGAAATGCACAAACGATTACAGGAGATAAGACAGAGGTGTTGCAAAAGGATAATGTGAAGTTACAGCACGGAATTCGGTGAGGGTCCCTGGAAAATGGAAAGCTCTCTGATGACAATAAGCAGATAAAGGGGAGGCCTGGGACATGGGAAGCTCTCCTTCCCCAGTGCTCCAGCCCTGTGGACATGGCCCCAGCTTTGAAGGTAGCCAGTGCTCCAGGGGGAGGTCGGGCCTCCAACTGTTGAGCAAGGGTGGATTGCTCACCTGCACAACAAGCAGGTGAGAAGAGTCGGGTAGGGGAGAACAAGAATAGCATTGTGTAGTTCTTTGAGCTGGTCCATCTGTCCCTCACACGTTTCCAGAAGCCAGGGAGTGCTGACCAGTGGGACAGGGTATGAAGATGAGGAAACTGGGAGCTTTTGCCTCCTCCTGATATCAAAATCAAAACAAATATTTGTTGCATATCTATTATGTGTTATGCCTTGAGTTAAAGACTTTCATTCTATTATTTAATTTTCACAGTAACCCCCTGGATGTGTTCAAGGCCAGCCTGGGCAACTTAGCGAGACTGACTCAGAATAAAACATGGAAAAGGTTGGGGTCATGGCTCAGTGGTAGAGGTAACATTTATTGAGCATCTACTATGTGCCAGATATTGTTACAAGTTCTACACGTGTATTGATTTGTTTAATCCTCATGACATCCCTATGAAAAAGATGCTATTACGTCCCCCAATTTTGATTGAGGAAACTGATTCACCAAATAGTTTCATCAATTGCCTGGGGTCAAATAAATTGGAGTCTGAGAGCCACGCCCAGGCAGGCTAGTTCAAGAAGAGAAATGTTCTTTGTGAGTCCCACACACTGCAATCTGTTTTCAGCTTCTGTAATTTGATTCATATTCTTCCTTCAATCTCAAATACCATTCCCTTCTTGCTTGCCCTGGAGAAAAATCACTTTTTTGGCAGGTGGGTACTGAGGATTGAACCCAGGGGTGCATTAACACTGAGCTACATCCCAGTCGTTTTTATTTTTCCTTTGAGATGGGGTCTCACTAAATTGCTAAAAGCCTAACTAAGTTGCTAAGGCTGGCCTTGAACTTGTAATCCTCCTGCCTCGGCCTCCCAAGTCACTAGGATTACAGTGTGCACCCCTATGCCTGTAATCTTTCAAGACTTGGTTCAGAACTTATTTTTTCAAAGTATTTCTTTCTTTCTTCCTTTCTAAATTGAGCTAGGGTCTTAAAGTTTTTCCTAGAGTGTGTTGCTGTGGGCTGGGGATGTAGCTCAGAGGTAGAACACTTGCCTAATGGGCACGATTCCTGCAAAACCAGAAAAGTGTGTATTGCCATGGAACCCTGTGAACATCTCTGTGTCCTCCTCTGGATAGCCTCCTCATCCAGATCTCATCTAGACCTACCTATAGCCCGCCACCCAGTTGAATACTGTTTCCTCCTCCTCTTCCCTTGGTTTCTAGACCACTATTCTGAGCCAGGCACGGAGGCATGCGCCTTTAATCTCAGCAATTTGAGAAGCTGAGGTAGGAGAATCGCAAGTTCAAGGCCAGTCTAGGCAATTTAGTAAGACCCTATCTCAAAAATAAAAAGTAAAGCCAGGCGCCATGGTGCATGCCTGTAATCCCAGCTGCTCAGGAGGCTGAGGTAGGAAGATGGCAAGTTCAAAGCCAGCCTCAGCAATGGGATGAGACCCTGAGCAACTTAGTGAGACCTGGTCTCAAAATGAAAATGTAAAAAGGGCTGGGGATGTGGCTAGGTGGTTAAGTACCTAGGTTCAATCCCTGGTACCCAAAATTAATTAATTAACTAATTAATTAATTAATAAAAATTTTAAAAAGCTGGAAATGTAGCTCAATGGTAGAGCACCTGTGGGTTCAATCCCCAGCATCAAAAAAAAAAAAAAAAAGTACACCTCAAAACAAAAAATACACTCTCCCTTGGCTTTCTGTCTGCTCTCCTTCAGAGTCTTCTTGGTTGAGTCCTCTTGTCTCCCTGACCTCTAAACATTAGAGTGCCCCCAATTTCAATCAACCAACCTCTTCTCTCTTCTTATCCACACTTGCTCACATCTTAGGTGATCTCATCCAGTCTCATGGCTTTAAATACCATCTATATGCTAATGACTCCCAAATTTATATCTCCTGCTCAGAATATTCTTTCCTGAATTCTAGATTTTGTTATCCAACATTTTAGTGACTTTCTCCACACATGTGTCTAATGGACTCTTCAAACTTGACAAGTGCAAAACCAAGCCCCTGATCTTCCCTGTGCCCTGCCCACTCACCCACCCAAACCAGCTCCCCCTGGGCTCTTTTCTGTCTCAATAGGGGACCTTGGTCCAAGTCTCTCCTAATTGATGGCAGGCAGGCTCCACACTGGCCTCTCTGCTTCCGCCTGCCTCCCTTTGCAGTCTGTTCATAACACAGCAGAACATTTTGGCTGCTCAAAACCTTCCACTGGTAACACGCCTTATTAATATTAAAAGCCCAGAGTCTTTACAATGGCCTCTAAGGCCCCGAGTGTCCTTTCTGACCACTGCCTTTCTGATCTTTTCGCTCTCCTCTTTGCTGCTCTTCAAATGCATTCAGCGTGCTCCCACCTCACGGGCCTGACGCGCTACAGCCTCCTGGAACGCTTCCCCAGACCCTGCACATGCAGCTCTGCACCTCCTTCAGGTCTGTACTAAGTGGCACCTTTTCAGTCTTTCCCTGGCAAGCCCATCCCCTGTTCCAATATTTTTGATCCCCCCACCCTGTGTTAGTCAGTTTAATTAGTTTTCTCTCTGTGACCAAAATACCTGACAAGAGGAAAGACTTATTTTGGCTTATGGTTTCCAAGATCTCGGTCCATGATTGACTGGTTCTAAAGCAGAAACATCATGGTGGAAGGGCATGGTAGAGGAAAGCAGCTAGCTCATGAGAGCCAGGAAGGAGGTGGGGGCAGGGAGGAGATAAGTCTTCCAGGTGACTTGCTTTCTCTAGCTAGGTCCCACAACTAGGACTCTCAACAGTCCATCCAACTACAATGAATTAGTCCCTCAGAGAGACTGAGGAGACCAGAGCCCTCACCACCCAATCATCACCTAAAATCCCCACCTCGAGTCTTGCTGCACTGGGGACCTAGCTTTTGATACATGAGCTTCTAGGGGACATTCCAGATTCAAACCACAACACCCCTTTCCACTTTATCTGTCATATTAGTTGTCTCCATAAAGGCAGGGGGGTTGTTTGTTTTTCTTTTCGTTTTGTTGCTCTGTTCTGTCCCTGTGGTTTCTCCAATGCCCAGCACAATACTGTGCACATAGTAGGTTGAATGAATGAATGACTTTCTGAACTCTACTCCTGAGCCAGAGCTCCAAGTCGGCAGTATGGTGGTGTTTCCTTATTGGCAGCAAGCACCGCACATTTCCAAAGCAAAAAATGCTCCTCCATTCACATGTAAATACAGAAACGCAGCCCCGAGCCAAAGAGAAATTACTTTTGTGTTCTCCCATATATGTGGATTGCCTAGGCCTCTGCCCATCTATCAGAGACGGGAACAGACAGCCAACGAGAATGAGGTTCACTTACAAATAGAAGCAACGACTTTCAAACCGGCTACTTGATGAGCAAAGTTCTGGAAAATGCTCTCTTCAGAAGAAGAGAGGCCATTTCTTGCTCACCTGGGAGGAAATTTCTGGTTTATTGTGTTTCTCTCCAAAGTTATGGCTTTCCAATCCTGCCAGCAGCCACCAGGGGAGCACTGCCTTTCAGAGTGGGGCTTCCAATTCTGAAAAATTAATTTTAAATAGAGACACATTACACCTCCCTGCAGAGCACTTAGCAGGAAAGTGCTACTTAGACTCAGCACAGCTGCCAGATCTGCTCAGACTGGGGTACTGATGGTGGGTGACTCTCTGTCCCCAGCCCATCCCTGCAGGTCCAGCCTGGCCAGGCTCCCAGCCTCCTTCTCCCTTCCTGAGTCTCTGCACAAGGTTTTGCCTTCTCTTGTTCTTCATTGGTCATTTATATAACACTAAGAGTTAATGGATGTCTGCATTTTTTGGTCTTGCACTGTATTAGGAAGGAAAGAGTATGAAGACAGAATGAATGTTTCAACATGTCACTCATTAGAGTAGGAGAAGATCCTTCAAAGGCCATACTCTTCATGGGGCTCACGCTGATTGCGTGCAGGCCCTCTGTGCAAGTAAGAGACAAACTGCATACACACAGGATGGAATACCAAGAGGCGGCCTCAGATGCAAAGCAGGCCTAGGGGCAGTGTGCAGCAAGGACAATAACATGTCATTGGGATTCTGGCGAGCTGGGTTCAAGGTCCATTGTGGCATGAGGGTTGAGACATCAGGCCAAAGGTGCTGGACCTGACCCTGTTGGAGATGGCGCAAGGTCTAACCAGGCATTTGGAGAGAAGGGACAGGGCTCGAGTGCCAGGCCCACGTGAGGAGGGGTCTGCGGCAGCAGTTTGGCGGACGCTGGCTGGGAGTCCATTAAGCAGTGATGGAGGTTGGCTGGACACGACCTTGGCAAAGGTGTTTCGCAGATGTAATTTAAGTCCCAAACTGACTTTTGTCCAGCTGATTTTGAGTTTATCAGAAGGCAGGCTAAGCCCAGGACAGGGACACATCTGTGATCCCAGCAGTTTGGGAGGCTGAGGCAAGTTCAAAGTCAGCCTCAGCAACTAAGTGAGGCCCTAAGCTACTCAGCAAGACCCTGTCTCTAAATGAAATACCTAAAAAGGGCTGGGATGTGGCTCAGTGGTTAAGGGCCCCTGGATTCAATTCCTGATACCACCAAAAATAAATAAATGAATAAATAAATAAATAAATAAATAAATAAAATGGTGCAACTACAAAGTGAAATACTATGCAGTTGGTAAAAAGAGAAAGAGAGAGAAGCCATCTATATAGCTAAGGAGAAATTTCCTGGATGTAATGTTAGGGGAAATACTACCATTTGTATAGGAAAGGAGGAATGACTATGTACACATTGGTGTGGGCTTATATCTGCATAAAGAAGCAATGAGAAGTTGGGTGTGGTGGTGCACACTGTAATCCTATTGACTCAGCAGGCTGAGGCAGGAGGATTGCAAGTTCAAAGCCAGCCTCAGCCATTTAGCAAGGTCCTAAGTGACTTAGAGAGACCCTGACTCAAAATAAAAGACTGGGGATGTAGCTCAGTGGTAAAGCACCCCTGGGTTCAATTCCTAGTACCAAAAGCAGAAGCAGAAGCAGAAGCAGAAGCATCAACAGCAGCCTCCATGAGAAGATGGGACAGAAGCTAATTAATCCAGTGTCCTACAGTGGGGTGGGGTTGTGGGAGGAGCAGAGTGGGAGGAGGTGGGTGGAAGGAGACTCCCTAATGTATTCATTTTTATATCACTTTTTGGAAACTCTGAATCTATTCAAAATAAATTATTTAAAGATACTGAAACATTTGAGGAAGAAAGAGAAGAGATTCCCAAAGGACCAAAGGAATGGAAGAACTAGGATTCTGCAATACACAGTTTCCAAATTGCTGAGGAAGAAGCCAGAGGTCAGTTCTGCCCTAGGAACACAGTAGCAGATGTTCCTATGTGCTCCGTTGCATCTGCCAGCGACGTGGGCCTGTGTGGCCAGGTACTGCTGAGAGGTCCTGAATGTTGAAGGAAGAGTGAGGGAGATATCAGGCTATGTTTGCAGGTGATGGTACCCAGTCTAGAGTAGTGCTGTCACTCACCATCTTTGTGACAGGCTGATCTAGACAGGGCAGGTGCTAATGGGCTGAACTGGGTCCCCCCAAATCCAAACATTAAATTCCTAATCCTAGTACCTCAGAATTGACTGTATTTGAGGATAGGGTGTCTAAGGAGGAAATCAAGTTCACTAAGGTCATTGGGGTGGGCACTAACCCAATAGGACTAGTGTCCTAATAACAGGAAGTCAGGACACAGGCCCACACAAAGGTATGAGAACAGAGAAAAAAGATGGTTACCTACAAGCCAAGGGGAGGGTCTTAGAAGGAACCGACCCCGTTGACACTTTGATCTAGGGCTTCCAGCCTCCACAACAGCGTGTAAAAAGAGTCTGTAATGTTTTCTGGGTGTGGTGCTGCACCCCTATAATCCCAGCGACTCTGGAGGCTGGCACAGGAAGATTGCAAGTTGGAGGCCAGCCTCAGCAATTTAGGGAGACCCTGTCTCAAAATAAAAAGGGCTGGGGATGTGGCTCAGGGGTAGAGCACCCCCGGGTTCAGGCCCAGTAAGGAGACGGAGGAGGAAGCCGGGAGGGGGAGGGGCAGGAGACTTCGTATTGTCGAGGCCCCCAGTCCGTGGGGCAGCACTCTGCAGAGGAAGACTAGCGGAGGTTTGTGCAGAAGGCCACAAGCCTCTCATTTCTCTCTCTCAAAATCTCCTTTTCCCTTGGTCCAGCCCTTCCCCTCTCAATGTCCCTCTGTTCTGCTCCAGGAGCAGAAGGTTTGGCTCTGAGGGCACTGTGCAGAGCGGTCCCCACCCCTCCCCACCATCTGACGGCCCATTGTGCCCACAGGGCCGGGCGGGTGATCTGAGGGGGAAATTCCCTCCTCCCTGGAAAGTTCTCCGGCTCCCCGCGCAATAGGAAGGGAAGGGGCGGCTCCCAGGCCCGGAGGCGGCTGCAGTCTGCCAGGGACTCGCGGGCGCGCCTCACCCCCGCTCCCAGACCCCCATCCCCCGCTGCCCCGCGGCAGCTGGGCACCGGCCCTCCCCTTCCCGGCCCTTTGTGGCTCCAGTTTATTTTCCAGTTAATGAAATGGGGGAGGCTGAGTCACTGCCACTGCCCCTGGAGACGCGGGAATCCTGAAAGCATCCCCTTCGCTCGTCCCCCGCCCCCGCCCCAGGCTGCAGTTGGGTGACACCTGCCGAGAGTGCCTGAGCCAGCCCTGGAGCTACTGCCAAGGGACCTGGGCCCAGGCCAGCGTTGGGTGGTGTGGGAGGGAAAACCCTGCAGCCTGCAGGTCGGATCTTGCTTCTACCATTTCCCAGCTGTGCGTCTTCAGGCCAGTCACTCAGCCCCTCTGAGCTCTGGGTGCAGCCCTTAAGCTGTAAGACGTGCTGGAGGAGTTCTGGGACTTTGCTCTTGGCTCTGGTGAGGGAAACAGAGTGTTCGTGTTGTCGCCAGGCTTTGCAGCCTCCCAACTGAATAACCCTGGACAGGCTACCTAACATCCGAGAGACTTCAGTTCCCTCAGCAATAAGATGTAGGAAACACGTAGTTGTGGAGGGTAGATGAGAGAATTCAAGTAATGCACTTGGAATAATGCTGGCATATACCAAAGGCTCAGCGGAAGTGCTGCCATTTTTATTGTTATTATTCAACCTTGCCTTGATAAAGTACCCGAGCTGTAGACAGAGGTGAATCCAATTTATGGTTGGGAGGTTCTACCTATCATAAAGGGAAAGAATACAAAATATAAATGGAAAATCAGGTAAATTTTTTATTTTAAGAATGAGAAAGGGAGTCCTAACAAGTTATAAATTCCTAAAAATGGGCAAATTGAAAATTATTAACAACACAGAAAAATAACGTAATTTTTAAAATTAACTGCCTAACACATTTATATAATATTTTTTTCTACTTTTTTGTTTTGGCTGCATGCTCTTTGATTGATTCTTCATAATGATTTTGTAATGTTTTTTATAGAGAGCAGTAAGATCATTCAGTTTTCTTCTCGCATGGTTGATCAAAATTTGTTTTTTTTTTGTTATTGATAGCTTTCATAAGTGTCTTTTGACTTCAAAATTGCTATTGGTAATACCATGTATAATTTTAGGATTGTCAAATTCGGGAAAAAAAAATAAAAGAAGAAGCCTCTACAGGCTTTTTCATAGTTGAACTGAAGATTTCACCACTGTTTAAGTTTTCTTACATAGTAACTGATCTTAAATAGTGTTTTAAAAGACAATAGTCATTAATCAGTTTGCCTAGTTGTGATGGCCTGTTATGAGTTTTATGAGCATTACCTTTATCAAATAACCAAGGAATTTAAAACTACTCTTTATTAACTGGATTATCAGAAAATCCAATAACCCAAGGCAATGGTGTTGCAGGCCTACAGTCCCATCTACTTGGGAGGCGGAGGCAGGAGGATCGTAAGTTCAAGGGTAGCCTTAGCAACATTATTTTGCTGAGACCCTGTCACAAAATTAAAAAAAAAAAAAAAAGGGCTGGAGGTGTGGTTCAGTGGTTAAGTACCCCTGGGTTCAATATCCAGTGACAGAAAGAAAGAAGGGAAGGAAAGAAGGAAGGAAGGAAGGAAGGGAGGGAGGGAGGGAGGAAGGAAGGAAGGAAGGAAGGAAGGAAGGAAGGAAGGAGGAAGGAATGGAGGGAAGAAGGAATGAAGGAATGGAGGGAGGGTGGGAGGAAGGAAAGAAGGAAGAAAGAAGAAAGGAAAAAGGAAGAAGGAAGGAAGGAAAAAAGAAAGGAAGGAGGAAGGAGGGAAAGAAGGAAGGAAGAAGGAAAGAAGGAAAGAGGAAGATTGGGATGGGGGAATGTAGCTCAGTAGTAGAATATCCTGGGTTCAATCCCAAGTACCAAAAAAAAAAAAAAAGTGAAGAAAAAAGAAAAAAAATATCCATGAGCCTATTAGATATATCTCTCATCCTCTTAATGCAGTTTCTCTTGAGGGATAATTTGAAGCTTATGTTACAATTAACTTCTTAGCGTTAATAATTTCTAATAGTACCATATAAAAATACATGGGAACCAGGTGTGGTGGTGCACGCCTGTAATTCCAGTGACTTGGGAGGCTGAGGCAAAAGGATGGCAAATTTTAGGCCAGCCTGGGCAACTTAGACCCTAAGCAACTTAGTGAGATCCTGTCTCAAAACATAAAATAAAAAGGTCTAGGAATATAGCTCAGTGGTAAAGTGCCCTTGGGCTCAATGCCTAGTACCCAAACCCAAACAAACAAAAAACCCGGAAAAACAAAACCATGGAGCCAGACCCAGGGGCACAGGCCTATAACCCCAGCTACTCCACAGAAGGATGGCACGTTTGAGGACAGCCTCAACAACTTGTTGAGATCCTGCCTCAAAAATAAAAATAAATAAATAAAAAGAAGTGGGGATGTAGCTCAGTAGTAGAGAATCCCTGGGTTCAATCCTAGTACAGAAAATAATAATAATAGATACCTGAAAAACATTTTCATGTGGTATGTTCATAACTGTATACACTACATTATTAAGCAGCCTCCTGGCAGGAAAGAACTTGCATTTTGACAAAGCATCCATGAGAACCAAACCCACTGCTCACAGCGTCCCACATGTGGCGATTAGAAGAATCTTCCGTGGCTTGACTTCTGGCTCCATACATTTCAAACACTGCTCTCAGGTCCAGGCACTGGAGGTCATGTTCTTGTCACCATGACCCTCTAGTGCTGCACTTAGATGCATGATGTTACCTCAGTCACCTTGGGAGCCATAGGAGCAACTGCGGAAGCCGTTCCTGCACCAGGAGAGTTAGCACTTCACACCCCCTTTCACCCAATCTCAGCATGATTTCAACTCGGTTTTTAGGCCACCAAACACCTGTCCCTCCTTCACCACCAGGCATGAGGGGAAGTGGGATGGAGGCAGAGTCATGATGGAAAGAGGTAACAGTGTCTCACTCTTGTTTCTTTTATGCAGAACCAAATGAACATACTGGCAGGTGCTTCCCAAGGGCTTAAAGGCCTAAGTGAGCCTCCTCAGTCTCATGGGAGATCTGCCTATAAGCTCTTGGACTGGGTATAATTTCAGGGGCTCTGGGTATCTCTAGGACACCCCCAAATACCTCCTTATCAAGTAGAAAAGTGTCCATAATTACACTTAGAAATTCACTCTCTGGCCAAAGCAATTTCCCAACTTCTCTTTTGAATTTTTGATTTTGAATTTTTGAATTTTTGATTAATTTGAATCCCAGCAATTGGGAAAGTGAGGCAGGAGGATTCCAAGTTCAAAGCCAGTCTCAGTAACTTAGTGAGTTCCTGTCTCAAAATAAAAAATGGAAAGGACTGGGCATGTAGTTCAGTGATAGAACACCCCTGCGTTCAAGTCCCAGTACCACAAAAAAAAAAAAAAAAAAAAAAAAAGAAAAGTAAAAGAAAGAAAGAAAGGCCTTTTGGTATGTGGAAGAGAAGCAGAATATAGAGCCCCTCCCACTTTAGTAGTATGAATTTACTCACGGGGGAAGGGAGAGTGTAAGCAATAGTTGTGTTATGATTTGGATATGAGGTGTCCCCCAAAAGCTCCTGTGCTGATGCAGGAGGTAAAATGATTGTGAGAGCTATGACCTAATCAGTGACTTGATCCATTTAAGGGATGAATAATTGAAATGGATCACTGGGTGGTAACTGGGGAAGTGTCTCATGGGGCCTTCCTTAGGGATTATATATTTTATTCTTGGCTCCTTATACCCTTCCCTCTGCCTCTTGTTTGTCACGAGATGAACAACTTTCCTCTCCCACACCCCCCCATGATGCTGTGCCTCACCTCAAACCCAGAGCAATGGGGCAGGCCGATGAAGGACGGAACCTCTGAAACTGTGAACCCAAATAAACTTTCTCCTTTCACTTCTAGTTGTTAGGTATTTTGACCCCAGCCATGAAATGCTGACACAAACGTTCTCAGGATTCTGGAATAAAGATTCTTTTTCTTTCTTTTTTTTTTTTTTTTTTTTTTTTTGTGGGAGGTTGGGGGCATTGAGGATGAAGATTGAACCCAGGGAAACTCCACCACTATGTCAAACACTATGCAAAGGATAATCCATACTGAGCTACGTCCCCAGCCCTTTTTATTTTTATTCTGAAGTAGGGTTTCACTAAGTTGCCCAGGCGGGCCTCAAATTTGTCATCATCCTCTTGCCTCAGCCTTTTGAACCTGGCCAATTTTTTTCTTTTTCCTTTTGTTGGTACTGGGATAAAACTCAGAGGCAGTTTATCACTGAGCCACATCCCCAGCCCTTTTCATTTTTCATTTTGAGATGGAGTCCCACTAAGTTTTTGAGGGCCTTGTTAAGTTGCTGAGGCTGGCCTTGAACCTGTGATCCTCCTGCCTCAGCCTCCTGAGTTGCTGAGATCACAGGCGTGGGTCAAAGCACCCTACGGGAATAAAAATTCTTGAGGAAAGGCTGCATCACCAAAGGCAAACTTCAATTCTCCCTTTGCATGTGGAATAATGCGTTGGCCAAATTTTGGGTTGTACATGGGCTCTGTTAGAAGGTAGAATTGGAAAAAAAAAAAAAAAAAAAAAAAAAAAAAAAAGAAGGTAGAATCGGGGAAAAACCCCATACCATCCAGCGTCTTTTTAAGTCACTCTGTAATCATGAGCCATAATAGAAGATATCAGAATTATTAAATAATATTAACATGAAGTTTTCAACAAATTCACTTTTCTCAGTAAATATTTTGGATTTTTTTGAATGCTTTAAGCCACATGCTGGTGACTTAGTTCAGGATGAATTGGAAAGACACATAATTTTTCTAATTTACTTTGGCCTGCTTCCCCCGCTGCCACCTGTTCCCTCTCCCCAGCCTCAGCTTAGAGGAGCCCAGCAGATGCCAGCTCAGCTGAACTCCACCCACATCCCTCCCCACCCACCTTGGGCAATTTCTGCTCCACACTTTCCCTGAGGTGAGCATTCCATGATGTGTTCATTTGTTTTTCCAGTACTGAGGCTGGAACGCAGGGTTACCACTGAGCTATTTCCCCAGCCTGTTTTATTTTTTGAGACAGGATCTAGCTAAGCTATCCAGGCTGGCCTCCGCTTCTGGAGTAACTAGAATTAAAGGCACTGTTGATTCACCAGGCTTTGCTGATGTGTTTAAGAAGGAGAATCTCCATCCACTTTTGCTGTTTTCTCCCTTCCTAATCTACACAGAGGTGGCGGTAAAACCTCCCCAAGATCCTGAGCAAAGGGGCAGAGAATGGAAAGGGGACTAGCATGAAGGAGCTGGGCTGGCAGGTGACTGTTTACCTCTGTCCCTCAGGTTGACTGGGACCTTTTTTCCCCATGTAAAGCAGGTAGGGGAGGGGAAGGCTCCAGAACATTCCTGGGGCTGCTTCTTTTCCTAGCAGTAATTTTCACTTTGGTAACTCCACTGTCTGAGCAAGTCACGTTAGCTATGAAGAGGCAGACTCAAAGCAAGCCGAGTGCCATATCTTGAGAAGAAAATAGGAACCTGGGCTCATTAGATGGAAATCGGTCTACGGAGCACACGCCCCAGGTCTCCAGGAATAGAGGGAACATGGTAATGTTTGACATACGGGGTAAGAATCCCGCAGTCATATTCATTGGCTGTGTGCCCTTGGACAAGCTGCTTAACCTCTCTCTGCCTCAGGTCCCCTACACAAAAGTGGAAATGATGATGCCTACCTTGTCATTGTAAGGACTGAAAAATAATGCCTGTTATAGCTAGCAGAATACCAGACGTGTTGTAGTTGCTCACAGAGGAGTGGGTCCACATAAGGGACGGTCAGGGACCTATATTTGATTGAAAAACATCCTCTCAGCTGGACACAGTGGCACACACCTGTAATCCCAGTGGCTCTGGAGGCTGAGGCAGAAGGATCTCGCGTTCAAAGCCAGACTCTGCAATTTAGTGAGGCCCTAAGCAACTCAGTGAGACCCTGTCTCTAAATAAAACACAAAAAAGGGCTGGGGATGGGGCTGATAAAGCACCCTGTTTTCAGTTCCTGGTACAAAAAAAAAAAAAAAAAAATTCTCTTGAACATCCATGTGACAGATCCTGAACAGACTTTGAGGGATCCTAAGATGCATAGGGGAAGGGATCCTAAGATGCATGGGGGAAGGCTCTCAAAGTTTGAGGAGGAGACAAGACAAGACTATTACAGTTATGTGTCTGTAATAGTCAACAGCCAACCCGAAGGACTGGAGCATCAACGGCATTGAAGGAGATTCAGCGGGCGCACGGCCCAGTCGGCAGCTCAGGGGAAATGGTGCATTTGAATTTTGACTGGAGACTTGGGGTGGAAATGTAACCCATGTGCTGGGGAACGCGTGGACGGAGGAGCAAGGGGGCAAAAACCCAGTGACTGCAGAGGCAAACTCTAACGGGTTGGAAATTATGGACAGCTTGACGAGCAAATAGAGCTGGAAGGAGACACGCTCTCCGTGAGGCTGGAAGGTGAGTGACGGCAGAAACCTTGCTTGCCTGAATTCCCAGCTTCAGTGAAGCTTCCCCCCATCCCAGTACCAGGGATCGGATCCAGGAGTGCTTTACCACTGTTCTACACCCCCAGCCCTTTTATCTGAAACAGAGTCTCGCTAAGTTAACCATGCTGGCCTTGAACTTGCGATCCTCCTGTCTCAGCCTCCTGAGTCCCTGGGAGAGAGGAGTGCACCACCACACCAGCCCATGGCAGGTTCCTGAATGCAGGTTTTTGGAGCACGCGAGTACCCGCAGAGCAGGGGCCTGGCCCTGACATCCTGTTCCATATGATCGGCAAGGAAGGCGGCCACTACTGAACAAGGGAATGAGCGGGCAGGCGGGCAGGGAGAAGCACTAGTGAGTTACACCGTTATAAATACACTTTAGGGCCGTGTGACTTGGCCATAAATCGCCACACTGTGCTCAGGTGATGTCACCCGACGCTCGACTGTATTTATAGCTTTGTTCACTGTTCCCTGGGATTTTTTTTTTTTTTTGCACATTCGAGGTAATATGCATCTCCCACACACACTCACCCTGTGCAACAGAAGACAAAACTTTTACCCCATTTCTTCTCTTCTTTTTCCAGCTCTTTGCAAGGATGATTTCCTGGAACTTAACAAATGTCTACTTAGTGGGGAAGTTCCTCCTACAATCTAATTATTATCTCTCTGACTTTGTATTCTGTAAGATGGTGTCTAGCTCCCTCAATTCACCAGGAAATCCTTTATGGAACTCAGAATGGAAAACATGTCCCTGTTTTTCTAAATCCTGAGTGCCTACTAGGTGCCAGGCGCTTTAGCAACAGCAGCGACCCATGCTGGCACCGTATCCACCTGCACAGGGCTTAGGATCAAGCAGAAGAAACAGACGTGGAATACCTAATATGTATGATTGATGTTACTGGTGGAAATAGAGGAGACTTGAGGGAAACCTGTTTGGAGGAATTAGAGAAGCTTCCACTGAGAAGAAAGGTTTAGGGTGAGGGCTGAAGAATGAGCAGGACTCAGCCTGGGGGCCAGGTGCAGGTTGAATCCTGGATGGAGAAGAACCCTTAGGCAAAGGAACAGCATGTGTCAACACTCCACCATAAGAGAAATATGGGCTGTTCCAAAAACTCAAAAGAAGACTGATGGCACTGGAATAAAGGAACAAGAGGAGAAGTGGGAAGCAGTGGGGCAGCGGGGAAGGCAGATCCATCCAGGGAAGCTCCGGAAGCCCAGGGAAAGATATTGGGTCTGATCCTAAGGGTAATTTAGCAAGATCTTGTTTCAAAAAAACAAAGAAAAAAGAAAGAAAGAAAAGAAAAGGTGGGGGGAATGTTGTCATCACATCTGGTCTCGAGTGAGACCACTGGAGCTGCAGGGAATGGAACAGATGAGGAAGGGGCATGAGCAGACATGAGAGGCCATTGCTACAGGTCAAGGCAGGAGATGACACAGCATGGACCAGGTGGTGATGGTAGAAATGGAAGGAAGCGGAATACTACCTAGGAAAAAAAAAATCAGCAGGCTTTGGAGAATTGGGGAGAGGGAACAATCAAGAACAGACTAGCAGGCATCTAGTTTGAGCCATAGGATGCAAGGTAGTACCATTTATTTTTCTGATGGCGCTGGAGATTGAACCCAGGACCTCATGCATGCTAGGCAAATGCTCCACCACCACGCTACATCACCAACCCAGGGTGGTGCCATTCTTGAAAGAGGAATACTAAGCAAGCCAGGGCTTTCTGTGGTTTTGTTCTGTTTTTGGTGGAAAGACAAAATTTTCCTCTGAATTTGTTTGGTCCCCAAAGCCTAGAGTAAGACTCTGCATGGGAAGAACTTAGGGATGGAGCTAGAGGAAAATTTAACGCTCATGGGGCTGTGGGCTGGTAGAGAAGGGGAAACTGCCATTGCCTGGAAGCAGGGGACTTGGTGCCAGGGCCTTATTGCTGGCTGTGTCGTGGAGGCTGGGATAGAAGCATTGGAGAGACATTAAACCAACATTCTCCATCTGTCCATTTAGGAAATGCCATCCGAGCCAGCATCCAGACCCTGCCTGGCAGGCACTTCTAGGCCTGTTCCCTGGCACAGAAGCGGGAATCCAATGGCAGTGGAGGAGTGCCACTGGCCCGAGTGTGGCCCGCAGTGTGTGGGAGCCAGAAGTGGGCCCCCGGCCCGGGCCTCAGGGGGAGCCTGGGCTGTGACTCCTAGGGAGAAAAGGGGCCCCAAGGGTTTGAAAAAATAGTGCTCTCTTGATGCACGGTACATCCCAATGACTCAGGAGGCTGAAGCAAGAGGATTGCAAGTTCCAGGTCAGCCTCAGCCACTTAACAAAACTCTGCCTCAAAATATAAAGAAATAAATAGAACTAGGAAGGTAGCTCAATAGTAGGGCACCCTTGGGTTAATCCCCAGTATCGAAAAAAATAAAATAAAATAAAGAAAGACAGTTCTCAAATAGAGAGCATCTATAGAAATACCCCTAATGGTCCTGATGAAACCCCTCAATTGGCACAGCCGGGGAATAGACCCTGACTCTGTATTAGAGGCAAAGAGTAACACAGTACCACAGGGTAATCAGAGCTAGTAAGAAGCTGAGGCACAGACAGGGCAATTATCTTGTCCAGGAGCACACTATAAACTTTGACTGAAGACCCTAATTCTCAGTTCTCAACTCCAGGAAACTTTTCTTGATACCTCTAAGGCTGGACTTAGTAGTAGTACCTGTTCTACACACTCTCTCTCTCTTTTTTTTTTTTTGGTGGTGCTGGGGATTGAACCCAGGGCCTTGTGCTTGCAAGGCAGGCACTCTACCAACTGAGCTGTATCCCCAGCCCCCTGTTCTATACTCTTAAAAAACCTGGGCAATGCTGGGTGTGGTAGGGCACACCTGTAATCCCAGTGATGCGGGAGGTTGAAGCAGGAGGATGTCAAGTTTGAGGACAGCCTCAGCAATTTAGCAAGACCCTGTCTCAAAATAAAAAAATAAAAATAAAAAAACAACTAGGGATGTGTCTCAATGGTAAAGCACCCCTGGGTTCAATCCTATACATATATATTAAACCTTATCCTTAAATCTACCAGGATGTTTGGTGTACTTAAATTGTACTTTAGCTGCCTGCTAAATCTCATCTTGAGTTTAGATGCCAACATAAGTCATAAACCTACCAATTCCAAGTCTGATAATAATGGATCTAATGGTGGGTGGTTTGGGGTCTTCAGGGAAGCATTGGAGAGTCACAAGACCATGGGTTTGGTTTTTGAATCCAAACAACTAAAAACAAGGATCAAAGAAAGATGAGAGATCTCATTTCCCCCTACTTACTGGTCATGTGGTTCTCTCTGATTTCCAGAGATGTAGAGTAGACTCTTGTCTTTTGCATAATGGTCATATCTGGGTATAACGACTCCCTTTGCTAACAAAAGTATTTGGGACCAATTTGGGGTACAGGGTGGAAAGGGCAGAGTTAGCAAGACATTTGGGCTTCTCCTAGTCTGACAGATAAGAGGCCTGGGTTCTATGGCTGGCTTTCTTATAACTTGCTCTGTGACCTTTGGCAAATTATTTGACCACCTCAGAGGGAAATGGACTTGATGTTATCTGAGGTCCCAGCCCGTTCTAAAGCTTGGCATCTGAGTCCTTGATTTCTATTACTTTCCCCATCTTTTTCCTAATTAAATCTACTTCCCACTTTCCTCCCACACACACGTCCATTCCCCAACTCAGTGCCTCTGTCGAGGTTTCCCAAACATTACCCACCTTCTCTCTCTGAGCAGGTCTCCTCCATGGGGCTGCTCACTGGAAGCAGAAATCTTCCAACCCTGTGAGCTCAGACAATGAAGTCTTCATTAAACCTAATAAGAGATAACTGCTCCACTCGGCACCGATCATCTCCTCATGCTGGAGCTAGAATATGAAGCCCTGAAAGTGGGTGGCATGGAAGGGACCACAGTCGTTCACAGCAATGAGGTCATGCTGGTATGCTAGGTTTTTGTCTCTATGACCAAAATGCTTGCCAAGAACAACTTAGAGGAGGCAAATTTCACTTGGGCTCATGGTTTCAGAGGTTCAGACCCTGGTCAGCTGACTCTGTTGCTCTGGGATCAAGATGAGGCAGAACATCGGAGCGGAAGAGTGTGTTGGAGGAGCCCTGCTCTGCTCCTGGCAGGGGAAGGGGCCTCAGGGAAGACGCACCCTTCCAGGGCACACCCCCAGTGACCCACCTCCTCCAGCCCTGCCCACCTGCCTATGGTTACTACCCAGGAAGTCCATTCAAACGAGGATGGACTGATTAGGTTACGACTCTCACCATCTAATCATTTCACCTCTGAATATTCCTGCATTAACAAAGGGGCTTTGGGGGGACATCTCCCGTCCAAACCACAATAGCTGTTCCACAGTAAATTCACACTGGGAGTGTGTTTTTTGCCCAGGTCATCCTTTCTAAGGTCCTGCTCAGAGCTCCATCAACCCATCCAAACCATCTCTCCCTAAATATTTTGAACAGTCCTCCCCAGCAGACAGTCCCTTGTAGGGTCTAGCCTTTACTCTCTCTGCATCAATAACAGCACTGCTTCTTCACATATCCTCCAAGGCCCCTCCAAGGAGTCCCACCGCCTTGGTCCACCTCCCTTCTTCAGGAGGCTGAGGCTGGTGCCCTAACAACCCCACAGTTGCCCAGCATGCCTAATTTCTGCGGAACTCCCTTCTGGCAGTCTCAGATCTTATTGCTCCAGGGTGCAGGGCTTCCTTAGAATGTCTTGGCTCTGCACACAGCGGGAGGGAGTAGCTGAGACCACTGGTCCTTGGCAAGACATGGAGCGCAGTTGACAAATCAGAGAGGAGGAGCCACCAGTTTTCAGGCCCAGGATTTCTCTTCTCATTCCTTTTACAGAGGGGCCAGGCCTGATGGGATCCAGACTTAGGGCCCATTGACCTCTTAGAAGTTCCAGGAGCAAGTGTAGTGGTGCAAGCCTGTGATTCCAGCAACTTGGGAGGCTGAGGCAGGAGGGTTCCAAGCTTGAGGCCAGCCTGGGCAACTTAGTGAGACCCTGTCTCAAAATAAAAAATAAAATGACTGGCGGTGTAGCTCAATGGTAAAGCCTCCTGGGGTTCAAGTTTTTGTACCAAAAAATAAAAGTAACCCAGGTGTTCTGCCTGATGCTTATTCTGCTTATTCTTCCTCTTCCACCTCTGGCTCCCCTCCCAGTGCAGATTGGCATCTCTCTCACTGCTGTTCAGATGACCTCTTGCCCCCGCCCTTCTTCTTGTATACCTCAGAAGCTGGGCCTCTTAAGGAAAAGGAGAACATGAGACAACGGACTGGTATAGCAGCAGGAGGTTCAAGGCCTAACATCTAGAAGGACTGTATGCAGCCGCCTGGGCTTCAGGGCATAAAAGCAGAGAAAGTGTGAGAAAGAGCTGCCTTTAGTGGGAGGGTTTTTTTTTTTTTTTTTTGACTAGGGATTGAACCCAGGGGTGATCTACCGCTGAGCCACATCCCCAGCCCTTTTTATTTTTATTCTGAGACAGGGTTTGGCTAAGTTGCTCAGGCTGGACTCGAATGCTGGGAGGACTTTTGAAGAAGGGGACATCTCTTGCTGCTCCGGGCTGCAATCTGCAGCAGAGGGAGAGATGCGGCTCCCTCCAGGGCTCCCTCACCCTGAGGGACTCGCAGTTCCCTGTAGGGTCAGGATGATTTTCCAGGCTGAAAAATAAGATCTTGGCCTTTCTCTCCTCTGTCTCTGGTAAGCAGCAGGGACACAGTCCTCCACCCCCTTGCGGGGGAAAGAGGACAATTTATAGAATTGTTCTGCTGTTCTTAGCCCTCATTGAGACAAAGAATTCATCTCTGTCTCTCAGGGTGGCTTCTTGGACTGATGGTCATAAATTGCCTTCCTGCTCACTTCCTGACCTCTTGCTCTTTTTGCTTTTGTGCTCAAAAATTTATTAATATTTCTCTTGACTCCATATATAACCTTTGACTGCATCTTTCTTTTTTCCTAGGTGGAGTGCTATCCTTGGGGATGACAACCTCTGCATCCACACTCACTTGCTTCCTTCTAGGCAGGGCTCTGTGCTTGGGATGAAGAGGAATCCAAAGGAAGAATATTCAAAAGGTCCCTGCTTTGGGGAATTCCCAAACAACAACAAAAAAGTCACAACTAGCATTTATTGAGTGTTCACCATGTGCCTAGCACATACTCTTAAGGACTGTACGTAGATTGATCTGCTCAGTCTTCATGATTACCCCATATATTAATCGACTTTGTGCTACTGTAACTCAAAACCTGAGATGGGATACTTATGAAGAAAAGAGGTTTATTTAGCTCACAGTTTTTTTTTTTTTTTTTTTTTTGGTGCTGGGGATCAAACAAGCACTCTACCGACTGAGCTATCTCCCCAGCCCTAGCTCACAGTTTTGAAGGTTCAAATTTCAAGGTTGGGCAACCCCATAGTTTTGGCCTCTGGTGAGGGCTGTTGATGGTGTCACATCATGGTAGGAGTGTATGGGGAGACCAGGGACCACATCGCCAAGGAAACCAGAGAGCTGAGACCCATAAGAATTACATATGCTCTCCAATTACCTAAGGAGCTCCACTTTATTTAATTTTATTTTATTTGTGTTACTGGAGATTGAACCCAGGGGTACTCTATCACTGAACTACATCCCCAGCAGTTTATATTTATTATTTTGAGACAGGGTCTCACTAAGTTGCCCAGGCTGTCCTTGAATTTGTGATTCTCTACCTCAGCCTCCTGAGTTGCTGGGATTACAGGCCTGTGCCTCTTGCCTGTTAGGATCTCTCTTTTAAATGTTTTACCACCTCTCAATACTGCTGCCCTGGGGACCAAGCCTCTAATCACTTGGATCCTTGGGAAATACCCAAACCATAGTTCTCCATAAAGTAAATAGTATTATTATTCCTGTCTTCAGATGAAGAAACCTATAATCAGAGAGGTTAAGTGTATAAACTAAAGTTGCACAGCAGTAGGGGCAGAATGTGGATTTAAATCCTTTTCTGGTTTCAGTGTCCTGTTTCTTGCTCTCAATCATTCTGCTATCTCACTGATGAGGAGAAGGTAACCTAGCTTCTTATTTATCCTCAGGGAGCTCCAGACTAAGGGGACATGGACAGTCATTGCCTCCCAGAAGTCTCAAGTTTAATAGAGGAGGCAGATATCCTGTCCTATGAAGTATGTCTAATCTCATGGGAAAGACACAGGCATTGTCTTCAGAGTACCTGCCTGATACTGGGGGCTCAGCCCTAGGATGCTCCCATTTGGTGAGAGTTATGCGATTAGACTCCAGGAGACTCAGTTAATCCAATAAGACAGAATTGTGTGCATTGATGCTGAAGAAATGAGAATGGAGCAGAGTTGGGGGAGCTTAACTGGGGTTGCCCTGGAAGAAAGGGAAATAATGCAGGATTGGTAGCAGGCAGAAGGAATGCTAGCGGAGAGAAGAGGGCAAGGTATCCTGATGGTGTGCAGGCTTGCCAAGGGCAATGTCTGCGAAGCAGGAGTCTGCTCACATCAGTGGTTCTCAATTCTGTTTGACCATTCGAATTACCTGTGGCTATGTTTATTTTATTTTATTTTATTTTGGTACTGGGAATTGAACCCAGGGGTTCTCTACCATTGAGTTACATCTCTAGCCTTTTTTGAAATAAGGTCTGAGTTGCTGAGGTTGGCCTCCAACTTGCAATCCTCCTACCTCAGCCTCTTAAGTTGCTGGCATTACAGGCATAAGCCACAGTGCCTGACCCTTGGAGTATGTTTAAAAATACTGATGCTTGAACAATACCCCAAAAGAATTATCTTAGCAGGGCAAAGTCTCAATACTGCTTTTGTTTGTTTGTTTGTATACTGGAGTTTGAACCAGTGGTAAACCCAGAGGTACTTTACCACTGAGTTATATCCCCAATCTTTTAATTAATTACTTAATCAGAGATAAGTTTTCTAAGTTACTGAGGGTCCTGCTAAGTTGACTATGCTGGCCTTGAACTTGGGATCCTCCTGCCTCAGTCTCTGGAGTTCCTGGGATTACAGGTGTGCACCACCCACACTAACTCAGTACTGTTTCTCAAATGTCCACCAGGAGAATCTAATGCAGCTGGTGTGCAGTGGTGCTCGCCTGTAATCCCAGTGGCTCTGGAGGCTGAGGCAGGAGGATTGCAAGTTCAAGACCAGCCTGGGCAATTTAAACAGACCCTGTCTCAAAATAAAAAACAAAAAGGACTGGGGATGTAGCTCAGTGGTAAAATGCTCTAGGTACAATCTCCAGTACCAAAAAGAAAAAAGAAAGAAAGAAAATGGAGATGCTTATGCAGAGTTTGTGTTGAAGACCTCTAGGTGGGGTGGGGATCTGGAATGCTGACTGGTTTATGTGGAGGGGATTCTAGAGAAGTGAGTTTGGGGGTTGGGATTAAAGGGAGAGAGGGAAAGGAAGCCAGGAGAGCAGAAGAAAGAGGCAAGGTTGCTGTTTTGGCTGTTAGGAAGTGGAAGAAATTTGGCTTCATGGTTGCAAGAGTAGTGAGATGAGATAGAAACCCTGAGGGAAGTCAAGAGCTTTGGTAGCCCAGTGCTTCCTCATGCTTAGAACAGGTATCAAGCCTGAATATCAGAAGTTGGAAGGCAGGTGATAAGCACTAGACTAAGGATGTTCTCCTTCCTTACTGAGAGACCCTTTCTTCTTAACATTTCCCTACATCACCAACACACCATCCCTTCTCTCCAGGTACCTTCATTCAGTGTGAAAATGGGAAAAGTCTGTCTCATTGATTCTTCCAGAATTCATCTACCTCAGGACTTTTGCATTTGCTATTACCACCTACCTGCTACTTTCTTCCCTGAAATGTTTGGTTACTGAATCCCTCAGCTTCTTCAGATCTGTGATTAAATGTTACTGTAGCAGGGCAGTTTAATTTGACTACTTAGAAGAATAGCAATTCATCCCTTCCTTCCTTCCTTCCCTCCCTATTTTTTATCCTGATTTATTTATATTCCTTAGCATTTACCATAACCTAGTGCATTTTATATTTTTCTACAGCCTCTCTCTCCTCTCCAGAACCGAACACTAAAAGGGAAGGATTTTGTCTACATTTTTTCATTGTTGTATCCCCAAAGCCTAGGATTGTGACTAGAACATAGCAGACACTGAAGAAATGTCTGTTGAATGCATGATTAATGGATGAATAAATGAAAACCCCTTATGTGTCTGTATGTGCTGTGTATCTGTGTCTGGGGTTGCATGCTTGTATTTCTGGGCTAAGAATGTTCTATTTTTAAATTTTTAAATTGCACGTTTGCTTCTGCATATGTGCTTCTGAACCCATGGAGGATTCTCTGGGTCTGTGCATATTGTGCTTCTGAATATGAGCTTATGTATTTTTCTGCTTGTGTCCTCTAGTTGTGTGTGAATGAGTCTGGACCGCTCAGCCCAGTGTCAGGATCCTCGGAGGAAAGAGGATTTGTAACTGTCTTTCACCAGGAGAGGGCACCAGAGAGCCATGCGCCTCAGCTCCGGGGCCGAATCGACAAATCTTGGCGGGGAGTGTTAGGGACCCAGGAGACCTAGAATCTGCAAGAAAAGAGGTGCAGAACTCTCTAGGCCAGCATTATTGTAAAGTTGTGCAATTCCTGTGGCTCCTCTGTTATTTCCCCTCGATTCATCCCTTAGACCGCCAGGCACCCTCAGCACCCCTGAGCGGTATTTGGTATAAGGGTTGGAAGATGAGCTGGTTGCCACACTGAGCCCTTTAGAGGAGACCCTCTCCTGAACGTCCTCATTACTCTCACCAGAAATCCCCTCCCTCCCAGTTCCTCCATCTCTCGACCCTAAAGGATCTCCAACTCCTGCGTGCTTAGAGATCTTCCCGTGGCTGCTCTGTCTTCTGGCCAGTTTTTCGAGAGGCGGGATGAGACGAGATCCGGAGGCCTTGGCCCTTCAAAGCCGTCGAGTTGGCTGGCTCTCCCTCTGGATGGGTAGATGCCCAAGATGAACAAAGGAAGAGTCGACTGTGCCTCTTCGCAGCCGCTAAGGACTCCAACGCTTAGTCTGGCCCCACAGTGGCTGAAAGAACCCCACTACCCCACCCCTCGCTGCGCAGGGGTTCAAGGCCAGTCCAAGAAGATTCTCCAGTTCCGGGTTCTGTAGGTGGGGAGAGGACTGTTCCTCCTTGACTCCAACATTTACTAGTCAATTGAGAATTCTTAATTTGGAGAATCTAGGGTTCTTAATTTGGAGACTCTGGTGTGGAATTTTTTTTTTTTTTTTTTTTTTTTTAAAGAGGTCTTTAAGCTCTTTAACACGCCTCTCCCACACACACATACTCAAACACATACACTCACATGCCCTCCCCCTCACGGTCATCCTCTGGGTTAGAGCGTCGTCCTCAGTCCAAGTCCCCCCACCCCATCCACTGCCCAGTTCCGTCGCCCGGGAGCCAAGATTGTGTCTCGAAATGGGAAGGGCAGGGGTCCGGCCCGTCCTGCCCCAGAGCTCACGAGCTCACGACTGTCGCGTTCTTTACCCCCTATGCCTTTGCCCTCAATTCCTTTCTCTGCTCTCCTGCCATCTCAGTTCCAGCGAGTGGAGCGAGTGTGTGTGCGCGCGCGTTGGGGGGCAGGGGGAGGGCTGGCGGAGGGAGGCGCCGTCGGAGGGAGAGTAGACGTCAGGAGGAGGGAGGGAGGGAGACCGGGAGACAGGGAAGGAAGAGAGGGGAGAGAAAGGGAGAGCGGCGCGGAGATCGAAAGAGACCCGAGATAAAGCTTGAGAGCAGAAATAATTGAGGCGGGGGGCGGGACGAGAAGAAGGACTGGGAGGAAAGAGAAAGAGGCTCGGAGGAAGGGAAGTGAGTTTGTGCGCGTGAGTGTGTGCGTGTGTGCAGGGCGGGCGGGGGGCGGGCTCCGGGCTCCCTCCTCCCAGCCCGCTCCTCTCGCTGGCTCGCCAACTCCGGGCCCCAGCCGCGGGCGGGCGCACGGCGGGCGGGCAGCATGCTGAGCCTCCTCGTCTGGATCCTCACTCTCTCCGACACTTTCTCCCAAGGTAAGGCCCCCACCCCCAGCCAGCCCCCGAAGCTCGGCCCCACCTCGGGGCCCGGGGCGCGCCGCCGCCGGGGAGCGGGGGTACCGGGGTGCCCGCGCCAGGCGCCGGGGTCCAGACACCGCGAGTCCTGGGGGAGGGGGCGCGGAGTCACCGCGCTGGCTAGGAGTTTTCCGTTGATTTGCCCAAGTTGTTTCCTCTGGTTGCGCGGGAGAACAGAGAATTGGGGCCGCGAGGGCCGGGGTCGGAGTGAAAAGGGGACCCGAACGCTCAAAGTCTTTCTTGGAGCCTCCGGCAGCCCCACCTGCCCCTCTGAGGCCAGGGGTCCGCACTCCTGTACCCTAGCTAAAGAAAAAGCTGGAAAGCGGGTGGGGTTTCAGATTTGGGGTGGTGGTGCGCGGAAAGCAGGGGACCCAGTCTCCCGAAGATGATGCTAAGGGATCTCCCTACTCCAGTCCAGCCCCTGGGTTGGGGAGAGGAGTCTGACCCGCGGTTCTAAGCTGCCCGGGGCTGCCCTCTCTGGAGGAACGCGAGTGCTTGGGGCCTTTGGTGGGGTTTTGGAACCGCTGCCCTGTAAGAGGGGGAGGTTCTGGGCTGGGAGCGGAGTTCCAAATACAGCTTCAGGCGAAGCTGATGGGGAGGGGACACTGAAAGTGGTTTGGCACCCACTTGGGGTCACAAAAGAGTTGATGTCTGGGGGCTCATTTGGAACTGGCAGGGGAGAGCCTGTGGTGGAGAGAGATGAGGATGTTGTTAGTGTATCCTGAGCAGGGCTGGTGTGTGTGTGTGTGTGTGTGTGTGTGTGTGTGTACCAAAGGTCCAGACTCCAGCCAGGACTGGGGTCTGTGGGAGAGGGTTCTGGCCTCCTGGGTCTGACTCCAAGGGAGATTTAATCCTCTGAGCTCCACTCCCCACCCCAAATAGAGCTGACACACAGAGAGCAACACACAAACACTTAAAACAGTCACAGACATTGAGACAGACTACTCACCTACTGAGACATAGACATACCCACAAACGTCCCCCACAACGAGACAGACACATACACAAAGACACAGACACATCTGAGGAAAACAGATTCCTCCCCCACAAATGGCACACACTTGCACATTCATATACCCCAGCATCCAAACTCATATGCACAGTTCATATATGCAGGCGGGCATTTACAAGGACATGGCACCCACTTATGCACACATACACTTCCACATACATCAACCCTCTAGCAAACAAAGAAACTTGAAGAGACAGTCACACAGGCAGACACCTATGGAGTCCACAAAATGGAGGAGGTGGTCTCTTTTGGGGTAGGGGCTGATCTGAGAAGAGGAAAATCTGCTTCCATGGAAGAGCCTCAGGCATAGCCCAGCTCAGTTCCCTTCCTGGTTTGTGGGTGTGTGTTGGGGGTGGGGTGTTTCACTGGACCCCTCCTCTCCTTGCCAGGCCCCTCCCCAGCTCCGAAGGCAAAGCCCAGCTGAGTTGGTGGGGACTGGTCTAGCCTCATCTTTTCTCCCAGGGCATCCAACCCACCCCCCAAAAAAACACCCTTAAGGTATGGGAAAGCTCACACATCTGGTGGAGTGAGAGTGGGAGGTGGGGTTGGGGGAAAGGGGGAGGCCTGGCCTCCTGGGTTGGCAGGCCAGGCCATCCACTTGGCAGAAAGTTGGGAAGATGACTTAAGATGACTTAAGTTCTGACTTTGTTCAGCCAGGCTGTGAGGGAGGGGGAGAAGGGGGAGGGCTGTGCCATGGGGGAGGGGCGGCTGGGTCAGTGTTGGCATGTGTTGGGGGCAGGCTTCTGTCTGTCCCTCTCTCACAGCCCTCCCGTGTCAGCAACATGGATACGGATGGGCTTGAAGGAACAAAAGCTGCAGTTAGCAAACAGGAGAGACATGTGGATTGAATCGGGGACAGGAATGGTCAGAAAGAAATGTGTGTGCTGTGTGCCTCTCTCCCTTTGGAAAGGGGGAAGGGGCTGGGGAACTCAGGAGCTCCTCCCACCTCCTGGCCTCCAACTGTGGTGTGTGAGTGTGAGTGTGTGTGTGTGAGAGCTGGACCTCATGAAAGTGTGCAAAAGTATTTGGGGTGGAGGGGGAGGATACCAAAGAAAGGGAAGGGAGGGAATAGTCCTGAGGGAGAGGAAATCACTATTGAGTGTCCAGGGGAAGCTCTGCAAGGGGCTGGGAGGCTGGGAGGGGAAAAGCAGGAGTCTGGGGAGAAGGCAACATGCTAGGGGGTGGGGGTGGCAGGCCCCCCTCTCCTTAGCCCCCGGCCTTAGAAAGGAGTTCTATACCAGGCACCCGGGCAGGGAGGGAGGAAACAGGGGTACTGCCGTGGGGTTGAGGGATGGGGTTGGGGGTGGCCAAGAAGGCAACAGAATTGAGGGGAGCAGAGAGGAGGAGCCAGGAAGGGGAGATTCAGCCTAGGCCCAGAAATAAAAATCGCATTTTAAAGAATTTCAATGGGCTTCATCAATCTTCATTTTTCACTAAATAATTTTCTGTATCTTATCTAAATGAAAACCATTATCCTTCCCCCCGTTTCCATCATGCGCTGGCTCCTCAGACTGATTGCGCCGAAAATTGAAATATTTATTCATTTTCTGGGAGATTTTCTCGCTCCCTAGTCTCGGGGAGGAGAAATTGAAAAAGAAAGATTATAGCTAATCAGAGCAATGTGGGATGACAGGCCAGCTCAGGGCGGGAGCTGCCGCCACAGGAGGGGTGGCTGTGGGGGTAGGGTGAAAAAAATCTGTCCCTCTCATCCCCAGAGCTCCCCCTGGCATTCCTGCTGTTGCTTTGGAGGGGAGTAAAGGGTAAAGGGAAGAGGCCCCAGGGCCTCCTAAATTCCCAGTGTTTAACTCTCTGAGCATAGCTACATCCTGGCAGAGAACAGCTACTCTGGGAAGGTACTTGGGAATTGGCCCTCCCCTCCCGGTTTGGCACATGGATACACACACACTCCAGATGTCCCACTTCTGCCCAAAGCAGGGCATTGAGCTTGGGGAAGAGGCAGGGGAGACTGGCGGAAAGCAGAACACTGCCGGGTCCCCCTCCTTGACCTTGATTGGACTCCACCTTCTGTCTTCTAAGTGAGTACTCAGACCCAAAGGGAGGCCAAGTTCTTGGTGCCACAGTCCTGGAACCAGATCAGCTAATCCAAAGGAGGCAGAACCCAGTCCTTCCCACCTTCTTACCAGAACTGGGTGTTGGCCATCCTGGTTGTACCTTTGGTTCTCTGGTGGGGTAGGGGTGAGTGAGGAAGCCCTCTGCCCTTATCCCCTGCATGCATAGAGTGTCAGGCTCTGATGAAACTCCTCTAGGACCTCATTATGTAAATGGGGACCAACTCTTCATTTCTTATCCTATAGTTTCTGGTTCAGTGTTGTGCATACGGTAAATGCCCCTTAAATATCTGATCAATGGATTGATTCGATGACATTGCTGCAGTATTGGAGGGAGGCAGGATTAAATGGTGATTAAATCACAAGTTGGCGCCCAGCTGCCACCTTGGTAGTCATGCAAGCTTAACCAAGTCATGTGCTACCTGTGCCTCAATTGGCACATCTATAAAGTGAGGACAGTCATAACGCCTTATAGGGCTGTGGTGGCCATGAAATATGTTGATTTGTGGAGAGTGCATGGAACGGTGTCTGGCACACAAGTGCTCAGTAAATGCTTCATGTGGCTTTGGGTTTTGATGTAAGCGGATCGGTAGTGGAGCTGTCTGTGCAGACTTAGGATTCTCCTTTTGTTTTCTAGCCCCAGCTCCCCTGATTCTTGGCCCTGGGCTTCAGTCAACCTTTGCTTTGTATCTCATGGAAAGAAGCCAGTTGTGGCCAACCCAAAGGAGAAAACTCAGTACACACTCCCTGCCCCATGTCCAGATCTCAGGAAAGGTCACAGGAAGGGACTTGTGGAGAGGGCAGAGTAGAAGGGGGTTGGCATTCAAGTGATAAGGAGCCAGGGCTCTCCTGTGATGAGGGACGCTAGCTCCAAGGTGGTGCATTTCAGTCTGGAAATAATATGAATCATTTATTGAACCCTCATGCTAATTACTAATTATGCATTAGCTAATCTAATCTATACAGCAATCCCTCCGAGATCTACTCTGTCAGTAACCCATTTCATGGATGAAAGAAACGAGGCTTATTTATTATTTTTGGTACTGGGGATTGAACCCAGGGGTGCTTTACCACTGAGCTACATCCCCAACCCTTTTTATTTTTATTTTGGGACAAGGTCTTGCTTAGTTGCTGAAACTGGCCTTGAACTTGTGATCTTCCTATGTCAGCCTCCCACACGTTTGGGATTACAGGTGTGCACCACCATACCCGGCTAAATTGTTCCTTGATGAATATGACAGTGCTTCTAAACGACTTTTAAAGAAAAGGATTTTATTGGCAAGTAAGTTTTGCAACCCCATGTTTTTTTCTAATAATAAACACAGCCTTATAGGCCAGTGAATTACAAATTGCAAACTATCCCTGTACTTCCAAGGCTGACTCCTCGAGAGGCTCAGAGGCGTACAGAGGCCTGGAGTGAAGCATTCGCAAATGTCAGCTTAGAAATCAGTCCAATGCCTGGCACATAGGGAGGCCAGGGCCTCGGAAGCCTTGTTCCAACCTGCCTGATTAGGCCCTCAGCCCTGCTTCCTAGCCTGTGTCTTGCCTGGCCCAGAGTAGAGGGAAGATGTTATGTGAGGTCAGCTCTCAGCTGGAGGTGGCACATGCCTATTATAATACAAGTGACTCAGAAGGCTGAGGCAGGAGGATCCCAAGTTCAAGGCCAACCTTGGAAACTTGGTGAGATGCTATCTCAAAGTAATAAATAAAGAGAGTCAGGGGTGTACCTCAGTGGTAAAGTGACCCCGGGTTCCATCCCCAAACTAAAACAGAGTTACATGGCTTGCCACAGGGTCAAAGTTAGAGTTGGAGGGAGGGACTAGAAGGCAGCTTCCTTAATCTCCCCAACTTCTGGGAGTTGTTTCCATCAGAATAGGGAAGTTCCTCTCCATGCTTCCAGGATGAGAAAGCTGTGCCCCTTCCTGACCTACTAGTTCCTGTCGGGTTTCTTCCCAGGGTTACCGGCCAATTGACTTGGCAATCTCCCAGAAGGAGCTTTGACCTGGAAAAGGCTGGGGGTGCAGCAGTGGCTCATCAGTGAAGGAGGAGAAAGAAGCCTCTGTGTCCTTGATCCTGAAATGTGAGGCCAAGGAGAGGCAGTCCTAGGAGTCAGGAAAGAGAACCAACCCTTCAGAGTGAAGGAGAAGACCATTTGCTTTTGTGGAGGGCCTACTTTGTGTTTGCATATATTAGTAACTAATTTAATGCTGACAACAATCTGGTAAAGATAGATGTTAATCCCATTTTACATTTGGACAAAGAGGACTCAAAGAAGTTAATACGATTTTATATATAAGATAAGCTAGTAAGTGACAGAGCCAGGGCTGGAATGCCAGTAGGGCAATTGGGGTGGCAAATAAGGATGGATCCCAGAGGAAACTTCTGAAGGCCACATGTCTATCTCTTTTGCTTTACTGATGCAGGCAAGCCTATGGGTGCAGGCTCACTCTATGCACATGATATAGTCAATGCCCTAGTGCACGCTTGCACGCTTCCACACACCCATTTTTCACCCTCATGTGCATTTGGACAGTTATCTCTTTCTTTACCCCAGTCCTTCCATTCACCAGATGCACTGGTGTGCAACAGTGTAACGTTTCTGTGTATCATTTTCCTTCAAACTGTAATAGCCCTCTGGAGTCTTGGAAGGCACTACTTCTTGCCTCCTCTGGCATGCTCTGTGTCCTCTCTGATGGATGCACACTCTTCCATATTGAGAAAGTCAGAGCCCTTGAGTTCCTGGTTCTCTGACTCAGGTCCCTTTGCATCATTAGCCTCAGCTTTTATACCTTCCTACCCCTGATTTTCTAACAATGGCAAACCTGATTGAGTTCTTGGAGCACCCAGGATGGAAACTTCTTAACTCCCATATGGCCTGCCACTGAACATCATTTCTCTTCCCTCTTTCCATCCCACTCACTCTCCCTCCCATGCATCAGCCTCTTCCCATGTGGAAGGAGCTCCCAGATTCTTCTCCATGTTTAATTTCTTCGGCAACTTTTATTAACCTTTGTCATCTCCAGGGTCTGCAGTCCTATCCCTCTCTGCCCTTCTTGAGCCCATTTAACAAAATTGGGATGGTATTGAAATAAATGAGCCTTGCAGTCAGCCAACCTCCTCAGGATTGAAGGTCTTAAATCCAAGGATGGAAATCTCTAGCACTCTCCAGCAAATTCCATTAGTTTCCCAGGAGACCAGGCTGCTGCTTCATTCCTCTCCCCCCCACACCCCCTGCCACCCCAAGGTGATGGAAGAGTATCCCAGAAGGCTGTGGGGCTTGGGTTTTGAGGCAGAGAAGGGACACAGGAAACTGAGTCTCAGAGGTGCTGTTCAAGGCCCAGCAGGGCTGTCTCAGGAGACTGCCCTACCCCAGGCTAGTTTAGAAACCATAGAGACTTCTCGAGAACAGAACCATTTGTTTTCTCTCTGCTGTGTATTTCCTTCTGAGTGGAACTAGTACAAACTTTGTCCCTTCACTCAGCAAAAAAGTATAGTCACGAGTTGTTTAACGATGGAGACAATTCTGAGGGATATGTTACCAGGTGATTTCCTTGTCGGGTAAACATCACAAAGTGTGCTTGCCTAAACCAAAATGGCTGTGGCATCAACTAGGTGACATAATTTTCTGCAGCCACAGTCATATAGGTGGTCTGTCATTGATGAAAATGCCCTTTTGTGGCACATGATTGTGTATTTGTGTTGCAAAATGAATAAAATACTATCCCTGCCCTTAAGGATCTTCCTTCACGATTTAGGTGCAAATTATTTGACTTTAGTAGACTTTAGTTTCCTTTTCCACAGAATGGGGACAACTTTTTTTTTTTTTTGAAATCAACAAATATACATTAGTATATGCAAAACATAGTGGTAAGAATTATGTGGCATTAAAAAAATGATAGCACAAGATCCTTCCCTCCAAGAAGTTAAAATTCACATACTGGAAGTTTCCTTATAATGCAGGAATAGAGGGGGCAGTTGGTCGTGCCGGGATATTAAGTGTGCAGGTCAGAGCTGGAGTGTTCGGGACAGGGGAGTTTGCTGTGAGCACTAGTGACTAGGAAAGGCCCCTTGGAGGAAGTGGGCCTAAGGATGGGGCCCCACGTGGGTGTGGCAGGCAGAATGATAACATCATCAGTCAGGCCGAACTCCCCAGCCTAGGTGTGGCTGCCTGCTGGGTTGCATGGAGGTTGGCTGAGGACGTGGGCTGGAGAGAAAATGAATGAGGTGGTCTTAAGCAGTGGACTAGGGTCAGACCCCAGAAGAACAGCCAAACCAGGTGTGCGGTCCAGGCCTGTAATCCAAGCAATTTGGGAAGCTGAGGCAGAAGGATCCCAATCAAATTGCCTGGGCAACTTAGTAAGATCCTGTCTAAAAATAAAAAAGTATAAAGGGCTGGTGGTATAGCTCAGTGATAGAGCAACCCCGGTTCAATCCCCAGTACCCAAAAGGGCCAAGTCAAAGACTGTCCTGTAAGAAGCAGGGAGCCAGGGACTTCTGATATTTAAGCAGAAGGTGTGTTGAAAACAGGTATGGTCCCTATCTCATTCTTTGTGAAACCCTCTCCTCCCCTTAAACTCTCCCCTGCTCTCACCTCGTTCTGGGAATTGAACCCAGAGATGCTCTTAACACTGAGCTACATCTCCAGCCCTTCGTTATTATTTTAAAATTTTGAGACAGCGTCCTGCTAAATTGCCCAGATTGGCTTCAAACTTGTGATCTTCCGCCTCAGCCTTCCCTGGGATTACAGGTGTGTCACTACTACTCCTGGCTCCTCTTAAACTCTTTATCTGCTGAAGCTGCTGTGGAAATTTGCAGCCCCTATAGTTAAAAAAAAAAAAAAAAATGATGAGCTAGACAGATAATCAGGGTTTGGTCGGACAAAAGCGAGCAGAAAGTCAGAGAAATATCAGTTCCTCCGTGGGAAGTCTCTGATCTGTGACCTGAGTTGGGGAGACTTTGGAAGGATGAGGAAATCTTTTTCTCTGTGAATTCTTGGGTATAAGATAAAGATGCCTGGAGACAGAGTTCAATGGAGATAGCCAAGAGGAGAGCCCTGCAGCCTCTAAGATACCTGAATCTGAGTCAAGGTCCTTTGTCATCTGTACCTGGTAAGCCTGGGCCACATCTACAGGACCCAGAGTCAAGGGAAACATCTGGTTCCATTGGCGGGAGGGCCAATTCGTGTTTAGTACCTTCAGGGTCAATCCTGGGCTGTCTGCACTGGTCAGTGGCCTTAGCTCTAAGTGCATTTAGGGGCTGAGCCTAGAGATTCCAAAACCCTCTGCCAGGAAGTGAGCTCTGGGTTTTCAAATGGAAACCTTTGAAGAGGGGCCCGCCGGGGGTGAGAGCTTGTGCTCCTAAGCAAGCCATTGTTTTCGTGTGTGTGTGTGTGTGTGTGTGTGTGTGTGTGTGTGTATGTGTGTATGTGTGTGTGTGTGTGTGTGTGTGTGTGTGTGTGTGCTGGTCCTAGACCAGACCTGGGGATAAAAAGGTGAGTGAGGTTTAGTCTCTGTCCTTGAGGCACTCTTAGCCTGGTGTGGGAGATGGAAGTATAAACACATATTGACAATCCTATAAGATAAAGGTTGTAAGAGAGGTATGTGAAAAATGCTGAAGTCTAACTGTCCGAGTGAGGGGGAGCGGAGGCGCGAGCCGGCGGGGGAGGGGACGTGCACAGATGTGAGCTCCGGGGCTGCCCGGCCTCTGGAATGCAGGCCGTTCAAGATATCCTGGCTCTGGACAATCCCTGATTGTACCCCCTGCTCCGGATGGAAGGAGCCGAGGAATCCGAAGGAGTGAGCCGCGGGCCCTCCCGAGGATTATGATTTCCAGGAACAAAGGCAGTTTATATAAAGCACACTTTCCCCAAATCTCCCATCCTCTTGTATCCAACTCCCTCCTCCCGACCTGTACCCTCACCCAGTAGGGCTGATTTCTAAATTAACGTTGTTCTCCTAATCAGCATAGCAGAGGTATTATTATTATTATTATTGTTGTTGTTGTTGTTGTTGTTGTTATTTTGCCCCCTCCTTCCTAAATTCTCCCAGGAACAGCCTGGGGCCCTGCTCGCTCCATTACCCAGCATTGTCAGCCAGGAGGTGCTTTTAACTGCTTCTTCCCATTCGATTCGCTTAACTGGGAGGTTATTAAAAGGAAAGGAGCAGAGATGGGCCAGCGGGAACAGAAAAGAGAAGACCAGAGTGGGAGAAGGCATTTTCCAAGAAGCAAAAACCCAGGGACAGGGAGTTTGGCAAGTGAAGCTCTGGGTCTTGAGTCCCTAGACATCCAGGGAGACTTCCTGCCTGGAGAGAACTGGGTTTTAATCCCACACCCTGAGCAATTGACCTGCTGCTCTGTGCCTCATTCAGCCCCGCCTCCCGCCCGGCCCCTCCCCCACACCTTCCTGCTTGAATGCACTCAATGTGGGATGGAGTGGGGGCCAGACGCCCTACACTGCCCTCTGTGCCCATCTCTCCCCCCACACTCCAACCGGCTGTGCTGCCCCTGCTAACCCTCCCACCCCGCTGTGAGGAATCCCAGGCCTGTACTCTGTGGATGATGTTGGATTCGAGGCTGAAGTACCTATCGCCCAGCAAACATCTGGGATGTCTGATGAGTCAGTGGGTGAAGTGAGAATGCAAACTCATTTTAATGCCAGTGTGAGTCAAATATAATTAGAAAGGAAAAATCTGACTTTGCAAAATAAATAAATAAACAGATTCAATGCAAAGCCAAGTTGAAATGGCTTCTGGATTATCTGGACCGAAGTTGTTCTGTTTATGCAGAAAATTGAGAAGGGAGCCTGTAAAGCCTGAATTGAAGGGATTTAGTTGGTACACATTGCCTTAGGTTTCTTACTAGGGTTATATCAAGGCACTGTGTAACCCTGAGAATGCCCTAGGACTTCCTAACGAGAGAGTCTGTGGGAGGGTCAGCCTCTCTGCCTGTCACTTACTTGGAGCCTCAGTTTTCTGGTCTATAAAATGCAGATGACTATTCCTACCTCATAGGGTCATTGTGAGGACTTATTCAGACTTATTCAGAATATATTAAGGAACAGTATCTGGTACTTGGTAAACCATAGTTATTAATATTGCACAGTGCTTGCTTTTCACAGTACACAGTCCAAGGCAGACTTGAGGGGAGAAACAATAGAATGAGAGATGAACCAATAACAGGCCAAATACAGATAAGTCTGTGCTAATGGTGCCAAGGGAAGCGACCAGCAATGTGGGTAATCCCTGTTCTTTGGGGTTCAGGGATCTTTGGGGAGGCTGTAGGAAATAATGGAAAGCACCCTGGTTTATAATTAGGTCTGTGTCTTAGATTTGGAGATTGAATGAGCCTCTGTTTCCTCATCTGTAAAATGGAGTGATTGCACCTACCCACATATTTAAGCCCTGGGGAAAAAAAAAAAAACACTCTCAGATATCGGTGCAATGGTGCACGCCTGTAATCTCAATGGCTCAGGAGGATGAGGCAGGAGGATTGCAAATTCAAAGCCAACCTCAGCAAATTAGCGAGGCCCTGTCTCAAAAATGGGCTGGGGAGGGATTGGGGTGGTAGCTCAGTGGTAGAGTTCAGTCCTTAACACAACATAAAAATAAGCAAATAAAATAAAGGCATGTTGTCCATGTACAACTACAAAAAATTTTAAAAAATAAAAAAGACTGGGGATGTGACTCAGTGATTAAGCACCCCTCGTTCAGTCCCTGGTACAAAAAAAAAAAAGAACAAAACCAAAAAAGCACTCAGAACAGTGAACCGTAAGCTTGAGCATCATTTTAACCACTTTCTCTCCAGAAGGCTTCAACTCTTCGTGTGTGTTAGAACAGAGGCTTTCAAATTTTAGTGTGCTTACAAAACATCTGGGAAAGCCAGGCCCAGTGGTGCATACCTGCAGTCCTAGCAACTTGGGAGGCTGAGGCAGGAGGATTGCAAGTTTAATGTCCATCCTGGGCAACTTAGCAAGACCCTGTCTCAAAATATAAAAAATAAAAAGGCTCGGGGTGTGGCTTGGTGATAGACCACCCTTGAATTCAGTCCCCAGAACTGCAGAACAAAACACCTGGGTATCTCCTTAAAAAGCAGACTCTGGGGCTGGGGTTATGGCTCAGTGGAGGAGTGCTTGCCTAGCATGTGTGAGGCACTGGGTTCAAGTCTCAGCGCCACATTAAAAATATATATATATATGTATAATAAACAATAAAGATATTGTGTCCATCTACAACTAAAAATATTAAAAAACAAAAAACAAAAAAAGCAGACTCTAATTCTGAAAGACTGGGCCAGGTGGAGGTTGGTGGATGTTGTGCATTGGTGTCAGACTCCTGGTGCGGCTGATGCTGCTTGTCCTTAGGACCACACTCTTGAGGTGTGAGAAGATGCTTTCCTCTAGGGAAATAGATCTGCAGCCATTCTAATGAGAATCAAGAGAAAATAGAATTCATTAACAGAATTCGCTTTTCAGCCAGCTTAGTTGTATAACACAGCCCTGATGGATCATTGATTCAGGAGTCCTGATGTGTTTGTTTTAGGGAAGCTGGTTGTGGGACAAGAGAGGATGCAGAGCTTGTCTGGCTGTGCCTGTCCTCAGCTGCTACACTGACCTGTCCATCTCCTCCCTGCTACCTCACCCACTCCCTGCCAGATCTTTACTCATGCTGCCAGCTGCAAAGTTGAAAAGCAACCAGCCAGTGTGTTGGTGGAAACTCTTCCATGCCTGAGCCAGTTATTTCCATTCATTTTTTTTTTTTTTAATTTTAAAGTCCTCATAATTCTTCTCAATGGGAGATTTGGGGGATATCATTTTGATAGAGCATCTTGTCAGGGTCTTGACCCTGTTCGTTTGACTTGAAAACTGGGTCAGGAGCAAATTATGTGACTTGGGAAGGAAGGGAGGTCCTCAACTGGGGGCATGATTTGAGGGGAGCAGTGGGGAACATTCTCTGGGTATGTTAGCTTCTCATCCTATGACCTAACAATTGCTCAGCCAACATGATGCGCTGACTCAGTCTCCCTCCCATCTCCATTGCTGTAAGAGTGCCAGGCTGCCGAGGAAGATTTATAGGTCAGAGAGGAAAGACCCCTGCCTTAGGGATCTCCTGGTTCTGTGAGGAAGCTTGAACAGGAACACCCATTGATTCTCCTTTATCCTCTTTTCCTTCCCATGAAACTTTCACACATTTGACCATCTGCAGTTGTGCATGGGAATGCATGCAGACTGTGAGCATCAGTCCTGAGGGGTTTCATAGTCAATAGGGAGGGGATGAGACGGATCAGATTTGGCTTCCTGGACAGAGAAAAAACCTGATGTCAGAAACAAAACTCGATGGACAACTCTTTAAGGACCCCAACATCAGCCAGTACGATGTCTCATAGCTGTAATCCCAGAGTTTGGGAGGATCAAAGATTTAAGGCCAGTTTGGGCAATTTAGTGAGGCTGTCTCAAATTAAAAAATAAAAAGAACTGGGGGTGTAGCTCAGTTGTAGTGCCCCTGGGTTTAATTCCTCCTACCACCAAAACAAAACAAAACCCTCAGCATCTTTGAACTCTTAAGATTAATATCTCTCTCTCTCTCTGGTACTGGGGATTAAACCCAGGGGGGCATTGAGTTACATCCCCAGCCCTTTTTTTTAATGTTTAATTTTGAAGCAGGGTCTCACTGAGTTAGTTGCTTAGGGCCTTACTAAATTGCTGAGGCTAACCTCAAACGTGTAATCCTCCTGCCTCAGCCTCCTAAATCACTGGGATTACAGGCATGGGCCACTGCACTCAGCTTCGAGATAACTCTCTCTCTCTCTTTTTTTTCTTTTTTTTTGTGGTACTGTGGATTGAACTCAGGGCCTTTTGCTTGCGAGCACTCTACCAGCTGAGCTATCTCCCCAGCCCAAGGTAACTCTCTTAATACCAAATTAACGGGAGTCAACCAGGACATCCATGTTTAAAAAGAAAGGCGTTTCATCAGCTGTCTCTGTTTACTCACTCTCATATCTGATACTCTCTGGTAAGCAGGAAGTTCTAACCTGAAAACTTTCCATTTCCTGCATGGAAATGGGACTGTAACAGAATACATCTTCAGCCTTCTCTGTCTGGTACATTTTCTCAAACTTCAAGGCAAAGTTCCTTATATTAAGAAACAAGCCTAGAGAGGTCAGAGGCGAGGCTGCTTCTGAGGCCTCATGTGAACCAAAGAAGTTTCTCTCATTAGGAGTCAGATTTGCTTTCCGACAAACCACCTAGGCTGCCCTCTTCAGTGTCACCAGCCAGGGCCAGAAAGATGGAGTTCACAGGAACCTGACTGAGTCACTGTGCCCTTACCTGTCCAATTTCCCCTTCTCTGCAGCTCAGAGCAGCTGGGGGCCTGAGAGCTCTGGTGTCCTTCCTGTATCTCTAGCCATGGCCTGCAGGCCCCTCCTCCTCCCTCCACAGGGGGCAGGGGTGGCAGGCTGAGAGAGATACTGGCATCTGCTGCTGAAGCCAGGTAGGTAGGGAAGTGGGCACAGAGGGTGGTGGTAGGGTGGGCTTAACCCGCAATCAATATCTGTTTTACAGGAATAGTTTCCTCTTGGAATCACAGGGATGTCCTCTGCCCAGCTTTGTGTGGGTGGACACCAAGTAATATCAGTGTGGACAAAAGAAGGAGAGGATAGGACATCAATGGGGTGCCTGCCTTTGGAAATCTCCTAATTTGATGAAGGGGTTGGGCATTTCCCTGGGATACAGGACTTATTAGATAACTGCAGATTCTTAACTCTGACCCTGAACTTGAGAGAAGAGACTTGATTTCTGCTATTAGATAGGTAATTACAGTAGGGGAGATGGTAACCCATATTTAGAGGATAAAAACACACAAATAACTAGATTATCAAAATAATGGGTGTAAATTTTGAACCCTGTTATGCATCTGCACAGAAGAGGATAGGAAGAGGTACTAGAAACCATGTATAATGGTGCACTCCTGTAACGCCAACTACTTGGGAGGCTGAGACAGGAGGATCACAAGTTCAAAGGCCAACCTCAGCAACTGAGCAAGACCCTTAGCAACTCAGTGAGACCCTTTGTCAAAATAAAAAATAAAAAGGGCTGGGTGTATAACTCAGTGGTAGATCATCCCTCGGTTCAATTTCCAGTACTGATGGGGGTGGGGGAAAAAGAAAAAGAAAATACTAAAAATACTGCAGCTGGGCAGTCAGGAAAAGTTCCTTGGGAGAGATGGAGGAAAGGGCAAGAGGGAATAATGGAACCAGGTGGGAAGGAGTGACAGGAAGGGAGAAAAGTAGGGGAAAACACCCTGTAGGAGGAGGGCTTGGTGGGAAGAAGAGTGGAGTCCAGGAAAAGCTCTGGAGGCTCTGGGGAGCTAAGAGCCCTGGTGTCACCTTGCTGAGTGCAGCCCTACAGCATTCACACCAGCCTGTGACAGCTGCCAACATGGACAGGCAACCCTGCACCCGGGGTGAGGTCTGGTCTTCAGGCAACTCCTGGTCCCTGGAGGACAGGGTGGAATGTAAATCCTCCAAGAGGGAAGGCCTTTGGTCCTCCCCCAACCAAGAGGAGTGCAGAGGCCTGTCCTGGAGGAGACAGTGACAAGTTATGTGTGTTTCCAGTGTAGAGCCTGCCTGTGTTCAGGGGTAGTGTACCCTTTTTCAAGGGTAGGAGGATAGGACAGCCATGGCCTGGGGTCCTGGAAGCTCAGCCTGTGGTCTGGCACCGGACAATCTGCACAGCCTGCTCTGTGGCTTCTGTCCACCAGCAGAGCCGCCGGCCCCCATGCTCCAGCTCTCCCTGCCCCCCAGCCAGATGCTCCCCAGGCCCTCTTCCTCCTGCTGTCCTTCCCTGTCTGTCGGTCTGTCACTCGGCAGGAGTGAAATGCGCCCTGCTCCTGAAGCATTTGGTGCTTGATAATTTGTGGATTATAGCTAACTCTCGATAAAGATTCCCCTAATTGCTTGGCTCACCTCAGGTTCTATCATCAAAGCAAAGCCGAGAGGCCCCCCTCTCGCCCTCCTTTTCTTTTTATTATCTCTTAATTAATCACTCTGGCTTTCACACTTAGCAGATAATTACAGTCTCCTGGGCATGCAGCTCATTTTCATAACCTCCTGCTCCAAGCCAGCAGCAGAGGGGGTGGGGAGGAAGAAGGAGAGAAGGGGAGAGTGGGCAGAGCCATGCTGGAGGAAGGTGGGGGTGCTGGCAGCCAGTGGGTGAGACCAAGGGGAAGAAGAAAGGGACGTGGGGAGGAGAGCAATGGGGAGCAGACTAAGGGAACCAGGACCCTTGGCCTGCCTATCAGGCCCCAGGAGGCCCTGCCACTGGATAGGAGGCCAGTGGTGCCTGCTGAGGAAGGCCCCACAAGGGGACATAGTCTTATCCCCTGAGCTGTGTGCTTCTGGTTCCCTTGGCCTGCTCTGAGGTACAGCAGGAGGAGCATAGGTCAGAAAGCCCAGGAGGAGCTGGAGATGGTCCCAAGGAAAGTTCATGCACCCATGTGCTGCGAAGTGGGGTGCATAGAAGTGGGAGGCTATGACAGGAGAAAGAGATGGCAGTGCCCTCAGATTAGGACCCAGGCCTGGGAACTTTTCTGCTTTGGAGGGAGCAGAACACACACACTGGGACCTGAAACCATGGAAAAGAAGAGGGAATGTTTACTGCATAATACGGTCAGAAGAAGGGAGAGGCCAGAGAGCTTAAACCTTCCTTTCCCAGGCGGAGGCTGTGCCAGGTGTTTCCAAACCTGCTCATCATTCCCATTTTAGAGGTAGGGAAAACTGCCACGGCTGAGGGAGGGTAATATGTCCGAGCCACACCAAATTCAATCCAGCCTTGTCAGATTGACTGAGAAAGGTTCTGTTCTTTTTTTTGTTGTTGCTCTTTTTTTTTTTTTTCCTTTTTGGTAATAGGGATTGAACTTGAACTCAGGGGCATTTTACCACTGAGCCACAACACAGCCCCATTTTATTTTAAAACATGTTTTTGGGCTGGGGTTGTAGCTTAGTGGCGGAGAGCTTGCCTAGCATGTGTGAGGCACTGGGTTCAAGACTCAGCACCACATACAAATAAAATAAATGTCCATCAACAATTGAAAACAACAAAAACAAAAAACAAACAAACAACAAAAAAACAGGGTCTCACTAAATTGCCTAGGCTGATCCTGGCAGCCAGAGGGCGAGACTCCTAAACAGCTGGGATTACAGGCATGTCCTACCCAGCCTAATGAAAAGGTTGGTTCTTAACCATGGATGGGCCCAGTCTCCACAGGGTCAGAGCACAGGACAGGAAATAAGGGGAAAAGGGAGGGAGAGGATGCTGTTCCTGCTGGGCCCTCACCTCTGGACCTGAGCGCCCATAGCAGTGCCTGTGCCAGCAGGACTTTCCTTGGATTTCCAACCCAGAGAGAAGCAGAGAGACCACAGGTCCAGATGACGGATCTGAAAGGCCCAAGATAAAAGTTTATCCAGTGAGTTAGTCACAGCGTCACAGCCTGGGCAATTTAGTAAGACCCAGTCTCAAAATAATGAAGGACTGAATAATGAACGTAGCTCAGTGGTAAAACACCTTTGGGTTTAATCCCCAGTTAAAAAAAAAAAAAAAAAAAAGAAGAAGGAGAAGAAGAAGAAAGGATGAGCCCTTGCTAGTCTAGATGTGGCTTTTAGCCCCATTTATGCCCCTAATGGAGTGACCCTACTCAGTGACCTGGGCCTGTTTTCTTATCATACAATGGGAAGGTTAACCTCCAAGATTCTTTCTGGCTGCCATTTTCTGACTGTTTGCTGTCTTGTGGGAGTCCACCAAAAGGACTGACCTTTCCCAAATGAGGCCCTGGACCTCTCTGATTAATTTTGTGAACTATGGCTGGAGGTCCTGATTTCAGAGGGCCAGAGCAGGGGTATCCCAGGAGGAGCAGCGTTTGCTCAGGAACCAGAGTGGAAGCAAAGGTTTTAATACACGTTCAGATCTGGTCTGGACTTGGGGTAAGGTGAGCTGGAACTCTGTACCACACCCCCCAACACCTACCTACACCCACACTGTCCTGGGGTTGGCCCAGCCTGCTAGAGGAACGTGGGGATCTGACCAAGGGTGTGGGTGCTTACGTGTGCGTGTTGATAAGATTTTCTCCCTGAAGAAACATGTTCTGGCTTTGCCCTGAACTTTAGCTTTGGTCTATGAAAAGGTTTTGCAGAGTCTTGTGGGAACATAAATATTTGGCAGATTTCTTTCCCTGAAAGCTATTTCTTCTCTTTTCTTTTTCTGGGAACTTTAGCCAGTAAGATCAAGGCCCCTCCACCCTGCCCCTCCTCCCTCCTCTTTGTGAGACACCCAACCCCCTCTCTCTTCTTCTCCAAAATCAAAACAAAGTTAACTGGTGTGTACTGGGAATCATCCTGGGGCAAACTGGGCCAGAAGAAAGGAGTGAAGCAAACAGCTCTCCCAAGAGGAGAAATTACAAGGGAGGGGAGAGAGAGAGAAAATAAGAAAATGCATCAGTGGTGAAAAGCGAATTCCAGACATTTAAAATTCTTTTGGTTTTAATCATCTCAGAGGCCTACCAGAGCTGAGTTGTGGGGGAAGGGAAAAAATGAAAACCAGGGCCATCTACTCCCAGCTCCCAGGAATCTGGGAGCCTGTCTGTAGTAAAGACTAAAGCCTTCCACTTCTCACTCTTCTCTGCCCAGACCCCCACGACCTCCCTCTGGCTTCTGACCGGCTTCTGACCGCTGGCATCCACTGGAGCTCAGAAGGTTTTCCTCCTCCAGAGAGCCCTTCCCGACTAACCCTCCCTTTTATCTCATTTTACAGGCTCAGTTTACACTTGGTTTTAAAGCATTGACCTTTCAGTTTTCCAGCCAGATTGCAAGTTCCCCAAGGCCCCGGATTATGTTTTGTTCAAAACAAAACACAACTAACAAACAACAAATACCAGCCTCTTTCAGAAGCCATGCCTGGGCCCCCTTCCTGTGGGCTGAGGCCCTCAGATGAGGCCTCTTTTCCTCATTAGCAAAGTGGAGGCTTTAAAGTGTAGAGATCCCAGCAGAGCCTGGAAGAGACTCCAGATGGAGCGGGAGGTGTGTTCCGTTGGCCACCTCAGAATTCCCTCAAGGACTGCCCTGTGGGAGGGTTAGCCAGGTCCCTGAGGCCTGGGGGACGTAGTCTCCTGTCCCTTCCTCAGGTACAGCCCCTGACTCGGTGGCTAGACAGGGTGGGTGGGATGGGGTGGGGTGTGTGTGCAGGCACTTCCCTTTCTCTGGCCTGGATGGGTGTTGAGGTGAGGGAGTGAGTCAGGAAATTTTGTTAGCCAGGATGGTTGGATCAGAGGGAAGCAGAGTCCAGGGAGGAGAAGCCAGGGAAGCCAGATGTGAGCATGTCCCAGCAGCCTCGCTTGGGAACCTTCCCCAACAGCAAGTTCCCTACTTCTCTGTTTTCATCTGGAGGCAGCCCTCTTCTTGTTCTCATGACCACAGCTGTTTGTCCCACTCCATATTCCTCTACCCCTCTACTTTCCTGAACTATTGATTCTTGGGGCCTTTGTGGGTTTTTTTTTGTTTTTTGTTTTTTTTTGGTACTAAGGATTGAACCCAGAGGTGCTCAACCACTGAGCCACATACCCAGCCCCTTTTTATTTATTTATTTTTATTTAGAGACAGGGTCTCACTCAGTTGCTGAGGCTGGACTCAATCTTGCAGTCCTCACACCTCAGCCTCCCAAGCCACTGGGATTAGGGCATGAGCCACCAGGCCCAACCTTTTTGTTTGTTTGTTTGTTTGTTTAATATCAAATCTTTCACCTCCTGCCTCCTGTTTCCTCAGGGCTGATCTCAGGATCTCAGATGAGGATCTTAGGTTGATTTTAGAGTTGATCGTAGGATGGAGTCCGTGGCCTGATTTTTTACCTCTTCTTGGACTGCTTCTTCCTAGAGGAGTTTTGTGCTCTTTCAGAGCCTCCGTCTGCTGTTTGCTCACTAGAAGATGCTGATGATGCCAGAGGCCCAGAATGAATGTGCTCTTCAGCTTCTGGGTTAAAGGGCAAGGTCTGGAGTTCAGACTGCTCTGTTCAAATCCAGGACCTGCCCCCTCCAACCTGTGTGACTTTTGTGCAAGCTGTTTCACCTCCTAGCAGAAGAACAGTGCCATCCACCTGGAGTGATGGAAAAGATTGCACAAAATAATCTGTGTAGAACCCGTGGCATGGTCTCTGAGGTGTTTTCAGCATTTGGTATTAGTTCTTATTGTTTAATTGAATCCTAACTTCTTTTTTGTTAAATCATTTTTTTTTTTTTAAATGATACTGGGGACTGAACCCAGTGATTCAGTATACCACTGAGCTATATAACCCTAGCCCTAAGTTGCTGAGGCTGATCTCAAACTTGTGACCCTCCTGCCTCAGCCTCCTCATCCTCTGGGATTTTAGGCCTGCACCACAACTCCCAGCTCAAATATTTTATGGTACAGGGTAATTTAAAAAGCCCTAGATTTGTAGTTAGGAGACCTGGGTTCAGATTCTGTCTTCTTAGTTTTGACTCGGTAATCTTGTGCAAGTCTCTTTTCCTAACGATGACATGGGATTCAAGAAGCCTATTGTGTGACATCCTGGCTTCTGCCACCCGCAGCATTGGGAGTTAAGAATGTAAGGTAAGGGGAAGTCCTTGTGGGCAGGGTCCCCTTCTCTGATTGGTCTTGCATCTGCTCCCCAGTGCCTGGCATCAGCACTCCATGAACAAAGAAACTGGAACAAAGAATATAGGAATGACTTGCTTTAGACGGACACAGCTAACCCTGTTGTGGGATCTGTTTTCCTCCCTGGGGTGTGTATAGCTGCATCCTGAGCCTCTACCCACTAAAAACAGTGGCACCTCCCTTTCCAGGTGAAACAATAAACAATCCTGCAGCCCGAGAGATGATGCATAATGAGATGATGTAATCCCAGTTGCTCAGGAGGCTGAGGCAGGAGGAACACAAGTTCAAGGCCAATCTGGGCAATTTAGTAAGACCCTGTCTCAAAATAAAAATGCAAAAATGACTGGGGATGCAGCTCAGTGGTAAAGTGCCCCTGGGTTCAGTCCCCAGTACCAAACAAGACAACAAAACAATAACAAAACAATAATAACAACAAAAATCCTCCAGATGATTTCAGATGTACTTCAGGAAGTAAAATTTCCTGTCCTGAGATCCACTGAACTAACCAGAGGAAAAATGGGAGCCAAAAATCAAGTCCTCTGATTTCCCATATATAGGTTTTTCTAAAATGCTATATCATGATCCATTTTCCCCTTTATCCAAATGTTTAACCTTGACCCTATGCCCCTTACAGTTAAGAGAAAGAGGCCAGGTATGCTGGCACACATCTATAATCCCAGTGACTCAAGAGGCAAAGGCAGGAGGATCACAAGTTCCATGCTAACCTGGGCAATTAGGTGAGACCCTGTCTCAAAAGGAAAAATAAAAAGGACTGGGGATGTAGCTCAGTGGTAGAGGGCCCCTGAGTTTTGATTCCCAGTGCCTCAAAAAATAAAAGAGGGCTGGAGAGATAGCTCAGTCGGTAGAGTGCTTGCCTTGTAAGCACAAGGTCCTGGGTTTGATCCCCAGCACCCAAAAATAAATAAATAAATAAATAAATAAATAAATGAGGATTCTATTGTTGAGATATTTTGTTGTCCAGTTCATTTTAGAAACGATAAGCTTTCCATGTAGGCTGTGACTTGCATATCCAAGGTTTGGGCTAGGGAGACAGGCAGGTGGCAAAGTCACCTGGGTAATCCACTGGTGGCAGTGGGGGTGGGGTGGGGGGGACGTGAATGGAGGCCCTGACTTCCTCTAGGAATGTCTGAAGTTTGTGATAAGGTCCACTAAAGGATCCACCACATCTCTGCTCTAAGCAGGTAAAAGCGGGAGTCCTGGTCCTGGTGGTTCCAGGTGCTTGCTGTGCCTGCTCACCTTGCATGCCTGCTCACCTTGCACACAGCCTCTCAGCCCCGCCATGACCAGGACACCTGAATACAGTTGGAAACTCATAGATTTAATCCAACCCCTCACTGCTGGAAACAAAACCCAGGACCTAGAGGGTGAGTGACTCACTGCCCCAGAGCAGGGGTTGGAACTGGAAGTTCCACCTTAACCTCCTCCTCCCCAGCCAGCCAGCATGCTCTGGAAAACTACTGCTCCCTCCAGGTCTCTCCACAGATCGCCCTGCCTTCCCCCCTGTTGCACAGATCAAATAGTCCTTTCTGACAGGACAGGACATAGTGGCGCATTCCTATCATCCTAGTGACGGGCTGAGGCAGGAGGATGGCAAGTTGGAGACCAGCCTCAGCAACTTAGCCAGACCCTGTCTCAAAATTAAAAAAAGGACTGGGGGTGTGGCTCATTAGTGGGGTCCTTGGGTTCATCCCTGGTATGGGGGTGGATGGGAGCACTTTCTGGGGGTGCTGGGTGGTGACAGAAGGAAGCTGCTTGCCCATTAACTACTGGAGGAATCGAGGCCAGGGATGGGCCTGAGAGCCTACAGGATGGCACTGCTCCTGAGACTGCCAGCAGACCCTCACCTTCCCCAGATATGCCCTTATCTTTCCACCTCTGCCCCCATCCCTCCTCAGCACCCCCTCTTGCTGTCATGGCAACCAGGGGATTAGGACCAGCTTGGAAGCCCAAAGATATGGGAGAGGGCTTAGAGAAGAGGCAGGTGGAAGGAGGTAATGAGAGAAGGAGGTGATGATAAGGACACAGCTGGGTGGGGGAAGCGGAGGGCAGAGAGGAAGGTGAAGGGAAGCCAGGAGAGGAGAGAAACCTCATCCCTAGTAAGAGAGGAAAAGGAGGAGGGGGAGAGAAACCTCAACTTTTATTTAAAATCAGAGAGCAGTTGTACGCCTGGAGTTGTTGCCATGGCAACGGCAAAGAAAAGGAGATAGAGAGCTTGTGAAGCCGTGAAAACCCAATAGGGGTAAATGTTTAAAGCCAGGAACAAAAACCATTCAGAGATAATTAAGTAACAGGCTGCAGGTTCCATACTCCTGTCCATTGTCAGGGGACTGGGCCTGAGATTCCAGCCTGCTTTTCCCTCTCTTCCTTCTTTACCCTCACTCCTTCCCCTGGCTTATGAAGAGGATTTCAGAGAAGCAGCCGGGGAACACACCAGTCCTTCACCCCATTTTCTGCCCCCAGTCCCAGCACCTCACCAAGGCTGGACAAGTTTTCTTTCCCTGCCTTTTTTTTTTTTTTTTTTTTTTTTCCCCAGTACTGGGGATCCCTCCCAGGGGTGCTCTACACTGAACTACACCCCCAGCCCCTTTCATGGAATCTTACCAAGTTGCCCAGGCTGACCTCTAACTTGCAATCCTCCTGCCTCACCCTCCCAAATTGCTGGGCTTAGTAGGTTTATGTCGCCGTGTCAGACTCTCTCCCTCCCTGTTAAGAAAAATATGATCTTTGTAGGGTGAAGAGGTCTTTGGTCAGATAAATGGGAGGATTTCTGGACATTGAGTACCTGAAGAATGAGTTGTGAGCTTGCTCCCTTCCTGGGTTGCTCCAGGAGAAAGGTGAGGACAGCCTCCACGTCCAACCTCTGTGGACTGCGACCTCCAGCCACTGGATTGTGGGGGTGCTTGGGTTGTTCCTCCAGGAGAAAACCTGCTAGCCAGGCCTTCTCTAGTGCCACCTCCAATTCCTCTGTGACTGTTTCTTAGGATTTTTCCAGGCTAATCTTCCCAAACCTCAAGATGCCAAAAACTAAGCTGATATTTATGGGGTTAGGTACACTCTGCAGCATTTCTTTCTTTCTTTCTTTTCCTTTTTTTCCCCAGAACTGTGGGGAGAGCTTTCTTCCTTTTTAGATGAGTCTCACTTGGGCCCCTCATCCACCCCAGACATCACAATAGCCGGCTGGCCCCTTGCCCCATCTCCTTAGTGAAATAATCCTTTGAGTTCTCCCTCCCCCTGTCTTCAGATGCCTCCCAAGAAATCGTGAATATCAGAGAGGGCTGTGATGTCCTTTCCTTCCTCTCATCTCAGGATGCAGCTCTGAGCTGGGGGCTAAAATAGCTAAGTCGGAAGAGTCCTGTTTTATGTCTTCAGCTCTCCCTCCCACGGTCGTCACCCACCTCCAGTCCGTTCCTGTACGAACTCTCAGTTTTATCCTTGGACTAAGCCAGACAGTCCCAGAGTTGCAAACCGAGACCGAATGGTTTTGGCCCCTTCAGGAACTGCTTTTCCTGAGCTGAGCATCTGGCACAGTGCCACCAGCCTGCACTGAGGAATGTTCTAAAGAGCAGCCCCATGAAACTCCTTAGTATATTTATGGTAGGGATGTCATCCAGGATATGGTTCAACACATCATAGTGTCCTTTTATGAGGATCTATTGGTGAAAGTTCCGTAGCGGTACTTTTCCTAAGTCATTGGGTGGTTCTTATTTTATAGATACAATAAATTATGTCACAAAATTTGAATCTTTCCTCTTTGCATCGGCTGCCTGGAAGCTCGAGGCTGAACCTTCCCATTGTCTCTGACAAGGCATTCGGGATCCTATGGCATATGTTTAGTTTATTAGCTTTATCCCAACCCAACCTCAATTTATTTCTCATGTCCTTATTTACTTTCCCTGCTTCCCTAATCACCACCATGCCCATCCAATGTCTAGTCTTTTCTCTTAATCTGTATTTTATTTTATTTATTTCTGACTATTATTTTGCCGTACTGGGGATTGAATTCAGGGGCACATTCCCTCTGAGCTACATCCCAGCTCTTTTTGTTTATTTTGAGGACTGGGTCTTGCTAAGTTGCTCAGTCTGAACTTGAATTTACGATCCTCCTGCCTCAGCCTCCTCCTGAGTAGCTGGGATTATAGGCATGTGCCACACTATGTCTGGCTTAATTTATGTTTTGTATTATCAACCAAAGGTGTCCGAATGTGTTACTGCAAATCCTTTTTGGAATGAGTAAACTAATTAAATGAGTTAAACTATACGAGACATCTAGCATTGAGCCTGGCAAATTGTAAGAAAGCAATGAGAATGTTAGCTACTATTTTAAGGAATAAATATTATGAATTGTCTCTAATCTTCCTTTAGAGGCACTGTAAAGATGGACCAGAGGCTGCAGAGAGCTGTCCAGATTAAAGGCCGTCTGTAAATATAGTTAACACCCAATTGACCCAGTAGAAGGGAGAGCCTCGACATGGACAACACCCACTCTCTGATTCTTTTTTAACCTTTTTTTTTTTTTTTTCCAAACTTTGGAATGCATCATGGTGATAACGATGATGATAATAATCAGATTTGCCTTGCTTATTAGAGTTGACTTGGACTGCTGTTTAAATGAGTTTCTAATTCCCTGCTCACACCAAGACTGACAACCGAAACATCCTGGGTGGCAAAGGGAATCAGCCTGCCCAGGATTAAGATTTTCCATGGATAATCTCCAAAGTGAGGATCCCATGTTTGAATTATTGAGAGCTGACAGCGTTTCGTTGGATCAGTTTTGCCTAGCCAGATGAGGGAGAGTACAGTCTCAGGAAGACAGAAGGGTGAGATGAGGGGTTGACACAGGAGACCTCTGTTTATTAGCCTTGTCCACCCTGCCCTAGCTCAGGGGAGGCCAACCCTGAATTCTTCGTTTCTTTCTGGTCTGTTGGTTTCCACTGGACCTTTCCTTTGGCCCTGGGGGGCAAGGAAAAAGAAGAAGAAAAAATAATTGCCATGACAGCTCTGTTTTGTTTAAACCCACATGTATTGAGCACTTACTGTGTACTAGGCACTTTTAGGTACTATGGATGTGCCAGGATCCTTTAAGCTCTTCTTCCTGTTTAGGGTGGGATTCTAGTTCATTTCTTACTTCTAAGTTGGAGAAGCTGTTGAGTGGCTGCATAGTCCAGGAAATGGGCATGTCTTCTAACCCTCCCCACTCCTTCTCTAAAGATCTTTGCAACCCTTTCTCATTTTCTCTGTTACCCTTTTAACCTCACCCTCCCTCTCAAGGGCCTTCTTTTTCCTTTCACATGTTCAAGATCTCTCCTTTATTTCTAATTAACTAATTATTTTTGGTACCCAGGACTGAACCCAGGGGTGCTTTACTACCAAACTACATCTTCTGCCCTTATAATTTTGTATTTTGAGGTAGGGTCTCTCTAAGTTACTCAGGGCCTTGGGCCTTGCTAAGTTTCTGAGACTGGCCTCAAACTTGTGATCCTCCTTCCTCAGCCTCCCAAATTGCTGGAATTGCAGGTGTGAGCCACCACGCCTGACCCAGCTCTCTCTCTCCTTTTTATTTCCAGCTCTCCTTTATTTCTATTAAAATAAATTCTTTAGAAAGAACATAGTTCCACATTGATTTTTTTTTTTTTTTTCTTTCTATCCAAACAACAGAAAACCTCTTTCTCAATTACTTACGAGGGGGAAGACACCCCTCCCAATCCCTCAGTTTTTTGTTTTTTTTTTTTAACTAAGAAGACAAAAGATCTTTCAGAATTAGAGAGTAAAGGGGGAAAGGAAAAAAAAAAAAAAAGAATACGAAGAAGAAGGGATTCCAGTTAAAAATCTTCATCAGGGTCAAAAACCTGACAGAAAAGCTTTGTTTGAAGGGAATGTGAAGCAGGGCGGGTTGGTGAGGAAACTGGCAACTCTCAACCTCAGAAGGCAAAAATCTTGAGAGTTGAAGGAAATCTAGAGAGAGTGAACATTCCCATTGAAGTAGTAGACTAGCTTTGATTTCCTTTTTAACAGGAGTCTTGTTCTTCTGAGGCCGGTAGAATGTGCTGAGAGGAAGGACTGGGGGCGGGAAGGAAGGGGAAGCAGGAAACTGCCATTTTAGTTTCATCCAGGGTCAGAATTGCCAAGAGTGTTTGGGAGTGGGGGGGACAGGCCTGGAGGCCTCGGGCCACGTGCTGCCCCACCTTCCCAGCCTACTGCTTGCTGAGAGGGAGTAAGAGAGGAGTGGAGTTGAGGTGAGGCCCTGGGAGAGACCTGTGGGCAGGTGGGAGGCCTCCTGGCCCTGATGTCCTGGGCCCCTGGAAGGAGATGGGGGGTGGGCAAGAGCAGAGTGCAGTGAGAGGGCAGGTGATGTGGGAGGAGGAGAGGTGTGAGACCAGGTTCCACCCAGTCAGCTGCTCTGGGACTTTGGGCAGACAAGATCCAGTTTTAAAACAGCAGAGGTAGAGCAAGAATGAAAACCAAGGGGGGCAGGGGCACTGTTGAAAGGGTTAAGAATGGGACAACTAACCTGGCACTGTAGAGCATACCTGTAATTCCAGCAACTAGGAGGCTGAGGCAGGAGCATCACAAATTTAAGACCAGCCTCAGCAACTTTGTGAGACCCTGTCTCAAAATGATCAGGTCTGGGGATGAGGCTCAGTGGTAGAGTGCCCCTAGGTTCAGTCCCCAGTACTGCCAAAAAAAAAAAAAAAAGAGAGAGAGAGAGAGAGAGAGAGCGCGGACCAGCTGGATTGAAGATGTGAATACAAAACGGATACCTGGACCTCAGGGAGGACTGGAATACAGAGGGGAAGAGGAGGGGACAGGATCCCATTCCGCATCCAGTCCACATTGAGGCTGTTGGCTCGTTCAGGCTGAGAACTATTTGTGGCAAGTGTTTTAAATCCTAGGCTGATTTCGCCCCAGCTCCTGGTATCCAGCCATCGATTGATGTGTCATGAGAGAATATGAACCAATTTTAATATTAGCCAGAACAAAACATAATTAGGAAGAGAAATTTGCTTCTGTTATTGCTGCTGCAGCAAAGTTACATAAGATTCATTTAGATGACTTGGGAGCATCCTCCCCATTCCTGTCCCCATATCTCTGGCTTGAAACAGAGGCACAGAACCATCCCTCTGCCTTCTAGAAGTCCCAGAGACAGACATGCTGCCCGGGAGCAGGCCTGTCTCTGGGCCTGGAGCGGAAACTGAGCAAAGAAGGCAGAATGTGTGGGCTCAGGGGAACAGAGGGAGAAGGGGCAAAAGACAGAGGAACAGGCTGGAGGGGGAGGAAATAAAGAGCCCAGGCTGGCTGGGCTCCTGCAGTGTTAGGAAGGGAAGGCAAAAGCAAACAAACCAAAAAAGCATCGAATTATCCCTCGACAATTGTAGAAGGACAAGGTGGCTTCAGGAGGGAATTAACTCGGTCTGTCCTGTATTGTTATTATTACTACCACACTCAGGCAGAGGAAAGGCTGTGGAGTATTTTGGCAGAGACACCGCATGATTGGAAGTGGGTGAGAGGGGGTGGCACCTGGGGTGACTTTGTGGGGCGCCGTTTGTGCTGGACGTTCAAGCTTAAGACGAAGACGGATCCAGTCTGAGCTCCACACTGGCCCCCTGGGCGCTGCTTTTCACTTGGGCCACTTAGCTTGGGTGGAGGGAGGCAGGAGTGGAAACTCCAGGCCTAATTGCTAGGTCTCTTTCAGCTCTTCCAGGGAGCAGGGGGCAGGAAATTCCTCAAATTCCAGGCTTGTAGGATCATTGCTGAGCGTTAACCGCAGAGCTAGGGAAAGAGGCAGGGAGGCAGAGAGAACTGCCTCCTCTCCATCTTCTTTTCCCTTCAGTTTTAAAACAGCAGCAAAATTAGAAGGGTATAGAGGGGCTGTCCCCTAAGAGAGAGGCCCCAAACATAACGATGCCCAGGTGGAGAAAGCCCCAGGTCTGGGAATCCCAGAGAAATGAGCCAAGAATCCAGTAAGTTTGAGGTTCAAACACTCACCACTGTGGACAGGGATAGGAATGTTTTTCCCAGGGTGAATTTTTGAGCTCTGAGGAATAACAAGTGGAGAGGAACATGCCTCTGGAGAACCTAGGCAAGAACTGTCTTGTTGAGATAAAGGATGACCCTGCACGGAGCGCAGGGAAGGGGTGCTGGGGTCTGTCCCCAGATTTAGAGCAAAATTTGCATTTGCTCTGAGGGAAACCCAGGCGAGTCTGTCTCCTATCCCAGCCACCCTCCCAGGACACAGGTCACACCACCTCACTGTTCCCTGGGCAGTGTAGACCTCCATTGGGATTTGACTTCCAGAGGCACCTCAGAAGCCACAAGAAAGCAGTCTCCTTACTCCCCCGCCGCACCCCCGGCAAAGAACGAACTCTTCTTTCCTTTAGGCTTCCAGAGCAAATGGCTCCTCCTTGGACAGTATATTCCATTTTCATCACAGGGACTTGTTTACCGCCATCTCCTGCAGGAGACCAACCCTCCTTAGGACTGGGAGAATGACTTCTCATTTGTAACTTGCCTCTCTTTCCTCTTCTCTCATTGCATAGGAGAATGACAGCCCCATAGTAAATAAATACACACAGGCTCACACAAATTCCTGTTGAGTGAATATCCCAGTTCTTAGAGGGTGGATTATCCACTCGTTAGGGCCCCATAATGAGGTTTAATTCGAAATCTGGTTCCTTTTCCAACTCAGCTCTTCACACTATCACTTAATACGTGCTCAGAGAATGCAAACACTTTTTTAATATTATCTTCCGCGGCACATAATTAGGTGCTGCTAAAAATTCATTATCATGCTTTCCAATGCCAAAAAGAAATGACTTTTGCATTATCCACACCACTGCTTTTCCTCAGTGGTGTGGTTAACCGAGATGTGACTGTTTCCATTGTGATTGATGATGGGGACCCCCTTAAAGGGCAGTTGGATGTAAAGGTCTGAGGAGGAAGAAGTAGTGGCCCATGTCCTCTGTAATCCTTTCTTCTCAGTTTGCTGAGTGTCCTGGGATTTGCATAGAGTGCAATCTGAAAGTGGCCATTGTAGGATGGCATCTAGGAAGGCTCTCAACCCAAACCTCAAAAATTCAGTCAAAAATGCCGGATCCCACCCGGCATGGCAGTACATGCCTGTAATCCCAGCTACTCGAGAGGGTGGGAGTGCTGAGGCAGGAGATCAGAAGTTCAAGGCCAGCCTGTGCAATTTAGTGAAGCCCTGTCTCAAAATAAAAAGGGCTGGCGAGATAGCTCTGTGGAAGAGCAGCTCTAGGTTAAACCCCCAGAACTGGGAGGGTGCGGGGAACAAAAGATGGATCCCAGAACTGGTAAATTCTACTTCAGGATGGAATTATTGGATTTCTTTTCTTCTTCAGACCTGTGTGACCCTCTTTGGTTATCCAGACTCTGGTAGATGAACAGGAGAGATTTTTTACTGCATGATAGTGCCGATTCTCCATTTTTTAAAAAATGCAGAATCAGGTTGACTGTGTGATACCAATATAACTCCTTGATCGGTGTGATTTAATCAACTGGTAGAAATATCGTGGTGTTGTGGAAGGTTTGATCCTTTACTCTTATCTTAGTTTCCTTCGTGACTCTGCTGTTAATGAGCTGTGTGACTTTGAACAAGTTGCTTAACCTTGCTGGGCTTTAGTAACTCCTAACATAAGGAGGTTGGGCTAGCCAAAGGCTCTTTTTAACTGTAGCTTTTTATGTAAGTCTGTAATTGAGGTTGAAAAGAAATGTGCATATACATGATTTTTGAGTGAAACTATTTGCTTTCTATAATAGGTTACCATAGGTTATAATAGCTTCTATAATAAGATACATTATAAAATGTTTTCAACCCTTCTTTCTCCTCCCTTTCCTGGGGAAGACTTAAGTCTTCCCCCACCCCAATCCCCCCAGGCTCAGGGGGTAAGGCAATTGCCGATTAGGGACTTTTTTCTCTTGATACTGGGGATCCAACCCAAGGGTGCTCTATTAACTGAGCTACATCCCCAGTCCTTTTTATTTTTTATTTTGAGGCAGGGTCTAAGATGCCCAAGCTGGCCTTGAACTTGGATCCATCTGCCTCAGCTTTCTAAGTCCCTGGGATTACAGATGTGCACCATTGCACCCAAATGTGATTCACTTTCCCCCAGATCTCTCTACACCGTCTACCCCTGGTTCTTTATGGGCTTTAGGCAAGGGACTTTCCTTAGTGCTTTCTGTTCATTTCTAAGTCCCAGAGGCAAATTATGCCTGTTGCTACCAGGATATATGTAAACAGCCTCAGTTAAATATAATGCAACCCCAGGCCTTAGAAACTGAAGAGACAGGAAATAGCCCTGGGTGTGGTGTGGATGGTGCTGGTTTGGCCAGACTTCCTTAAAGATGTCTGCAGCAGGGCTCCGAAGGAGGGGACAGGGCACAGGGCACGGATTGCAGGGGAAGAACAATGCACTCCAGGTATGTGGGGGTGCAGTTGGGATTGGTGAGGCTTGGTGGGTAGTTGTTAAAGCCTTATGCACCTGGATTCTTAGTAGGAAGCTTTTGTGGGTTCTCCAGAAGGAGGTCGATGTAATGGAATTTGAGAAGCTCCGTTTCAATTTCTGGGCACCCAGAAGTGAAGAAGTCAAGAAGCAAGAAGCTAGGAGGATTAAGAAGTGTCATTATCATCCATATGAGGCCTGGGGTATGCCAGGGGTGTGGAGAACATTTTAAATATCTGGAGGAAAGGAGTCTCAGAAGACGTCTATACAAGCTTTGACCTGTGCGGAACAACTATTGTATGCTGGAGTGTCAGATGTGGAAGGAACCATAGAGGTGATCTAGTCCCTGAATTAAGAAACTGAAGACCTGAGAAGGGATACAAACACCCCTGGCCCTAAGCCACTCAACTGACTCTGAGCCAGTCTGGGCTAGAAGCCCTGATTTAGGATTCCCATTATAGTGCTCCATTCCAGGACTTTCTTTCTCTCTCTCTCTCTCTTTCTCTCTTTCTCTCTGTCTTTTCTTTCTTTCTTCTAGGGACTGAAGCCCGGGGTGCTCTTTTGAGACAGGTTCTTCCTAAATTGCCCATGCTGGCCTCAAACTTGTGATCCTCCTGCTTCACCAGGGCCCTTTCTGTTACAGCTAAGTACCACCCACAGACTTTGATCTCTGCTTCCCTGTTGACTTTGCATCTAGTGCCCAAGGGACTCCACTGGATAAGAGGGACCTTAACACACATCCCAGGATCCCTATAATACATGTGTCGCCCTCCTATGGTATAAAGTCAGGATTTGCTTCAGATCCTTTCCAGCTACCCAAATCCCAGGCCCTATGATTAAACTCCCTATACAGCCTCCAGAAGAAATTGCACAATAACGTAATCAGAAAGGAGGGAGGGCGGGAGGGCCCAAGTGTTCAGGCAAGTACTGCTCAGCTAGGCAGCTCTACCACCATCCGCAATTCCTTTGACAAGTATGAGGACATCTGCAGACCTTCTGCCCAAGTGCCAGGGGCCCCAGCCTGCTTCCAGTCTGTTTCTTCCTGGGGAACTCTCATCTGCATATGTTCAGTGTGTGCAAGTGACAAGAGATCTTGGATTGGGTCCAGGAGGAGCAGGGAGGAGCTAGTATCGACCACCCTAGATGATGTTAGAGCCTGCAGGTGTCTTCTGAAGTTCTTTCTGGGAGCCCGTATGGCCCCTACCCTCCCTTCTCCATGGCCTGCAGCCATGAAGTAGGCCACCCAAATGCAAAGTTCCTGGCCTAGATAGTGATACTATTCCCCCATGGTCTCAGAAAGGGCAAAAAGTGCAAATTGTGTCCCGAGGATCTCCTCCCACTGCCCCCTTTGAGAGGCTCCCTAGGGACTGGGCCAGGCTTTGTCATCCTTGTCTACAAAGAATCTTCCTCATCCTCTGGCTGGGGGGTTGGGGGAAGACTGTAGTTTTAGACAATCAACAGTATGTCTTCATTTTAGTTAGCTTCAATTTGCCAAGTGTTCATAGAGAGCCAGACACTGTTAGTTTGCTGAGGAAACAGAGGTGAATACAATATGGTTACCTGCCTTCCAAGTGCTCACAGCTAAGAAAGTTTCTATTTAAGATCAACAACACTGGTCTCAAATGTAGCAGAGACCGACTATAGAGAGAGGTACTTTGAGGCAGAGAACAGGAAGCATAATAATGGAAATCCCCTGACCACCAGATTCTCCCCACTACCATCAATTCTCTCTTCTCTGGTGAGCAGACAGGTTGGTACAATGGAGAGAACACAAGAAGAGGAATTAGAAGACTCGATGTCTTCTCTTAGCTTTGCCATTAATACACTATGTGCACTGGGTAAATCATGTGACTGCTCTGGCTTTCAGGGCCCTAATTCTAATAACTCAGATTTTTTTTTGTGGTGCTGGAGAACCAGAGATGTTCTACCACTAAAGTATACCCCCAGTACTTTTTATTTATTTACTTGCCTTTTCATTTTGATACATTCAGTTTCCCAGGCTGAACTTGAACTTGGGATTCTTCTGCCATGGCCTTCCAAACCACTGGGATTATAGGCATGCACTACCATGCCCAGACCCTAGTTCTAAACTGAGATGGGATTAAATAGTTTTTTAGATCTCTTCCAGCTTGAAGGTGCAGTCAGTTCAGGAAGGCTTCCTAGAAGAAGTACAATTATATATTTTTTATTTTATTTTGTGGTACTGGAGGTTGAGCCCAGGAACACTTTGCCTCGAGGCTATAGGCCCAGGTTTGTTTTTTTGTTTTGTTTTGTTTTGTTTTTTGGGTACCAGAGATTGAGCTCAGGGGCACTTGACCACTGAACCACATCCCCAATCCTATTTTGTATTTTATTTAGAGATAGAGTCTCACTGAGTTGCTTAGTGCCTTACTTTTGCTGAGGCTGTCTTTGAACTCGTGATCCTCCAATCTCAGCCTCCTGAGATTCTGGGATTACAGGTGTGCACCACCATGCTCAGCCTTTATTTTTATTTTGAGACAGAGCTTTGCTAAATGCCAAATTGGGCCTCAGACTTACAATAGCTGAGATTATAGGTGTACACCACCACACCCAACCAAGAGGTGCAATTTTAGAAAATAGGAAGGAAGCCTTCAGTTATAGTGCTGGAGCTAGGCCCATGGTGCACACCTGTAATACCAACCACTGGGGAGGCTGAGGCAGGAAGATTGCAAGTTTGAGGCTATCCTGGGCAATTTAATTAGACCCTGTATCAAAATAAAATGAGAAAAGCTAGGGGTATAGCTCAGTGGTAGGGCACTCCTGGGTTCAATTCTCAGTACTGCAAAAAAAAAAAAGAGAGAGAGAGTGAGAAAGTTATTGTGTTGGAAAGACATCCTGCTGTCTAATTTCATCTTGGGAAGAAGGAGACAGGAAGTGAAAGGAGGGAGGGAGACGCAGGTCGGGACTCACATTATGAGCAGTGGTGTTAGAATGGTGGACCTGGGAGTCAGGTTGGCTCCAGTTGCAGAAGACATACTGGACAGCATAAGTTTTCATAGTAGAACTGGCAACAGGCCAGGTAAAGGCCATCCGGATGACCTCCTGTGGCAAATCCCCCTCCCTCCAGCCCCACTGGGCCTGTCCTGACCTTGGAAATAAAGTCAGCTCACCACAGGCTACATTTTTAGATGGAGTGGGGGCGGTGTGGCAAACCAAGTTGAATAACTCCTCAGAGGTTGGAACTTCTTGCCCTAAACTATGGAAACCAAATCCAAAAAAGAGGTCCTCCCTTCAGTCCTCAGCAACAGCTGCCGATGGCCCAGATGTGGCTGGGATGCTCCTGTTGCCAAGATGATCCAGGTGACGCCTACCTGAAGCCTTTGCTCCTGCCTCCTCTGTGTGGAGATGGTTTCTCCTTGACCCTAACCCCATGAAGTGTTATGTGTCACTGGGCTTCATGTTGGGGACCAACTAGTGGATTTTGAATGCAGCGGGGCACTTAGGTTGCGAGAAGTCAGATGCCTCCTTCCCCCATATTCTCCTCCCACCAGGAAAGCGAAGGAATGTCCACAAGTACTGATTTCAGTGTGGCAGAGAGGGGGTTAGGAGGAGGATAAAAGTGGGAATGGAGGAGACAGTAAGGAGAGGAAAAGAGAGACAAAGAAAGCAGAGTTGGGAGTAAATGGAGCAGAAGAAAGAGGTGGAGCGAAAGACAGGAGATGCAAGGAATGAGGACTGGGAAGCCAGGGACAGAGCCAGCTAGGGTGCAGCAGGGAGAAGGTCACACAGCCAGAGAGAGGAAACAAAGGAGGGGAGGGGCCCTGGAAAGGTGGTCTGGGGAGAAAGCTGGCAGGGAAAAGAGGCAGAGAAAGAGGAGGAGAGGAGAGAGGATAAACATGGAACTGGCAGGGGAGCCATGCATCCCGGAGCCTACAGAGGCCAGAAGGGTGAGGTGGGAGAGGAAATGGGGGCGAAGGAGATGCAGAGGAGAGGGCAGGGAAAAAGGCAGAAGAGGCACGCATGGCTAGTTTAATGAGCCACTCTGCTCTCCCACTCCCCAGGAGAAGCGGCTGCTAATTATGCCTCCATCCTCGGGGCAGGAGGAGGTCAGGAGGGCTGAAGAAATGCCCTGGCCAGGCCAGCACTGGGCGGGGTGGGGCAGGGGCAGGAGGGAGTGCTGAGCTGGCAGGACCGCAGCGGGGCCCCTGCCCTGCGCCACCCACGCCTCTCCCAGGCTGCCCACATGCACCAGGGGTGATGGTGGAGGGGTGCACCTGTTTTTCTTGATGCTTTGGCGCTGCTTTCCACTAGGGTAAATCATAAGAAAGCAGAGACCATGAGGGAAGAGGGGACTGAGAGAAGGGAGCTGCAGGCAGGGCTTTCTTCTATCCACACCTCCACGGGGCCTTTTCCCCTCTCCAGTGCCTAGTCTGGATGCTTCCCTTCCACATCTCACAGGCACAGAAGGCAACCTGGGGACAGGTGGCACTTTGGGCTCAGATCTGTCTACCATTCTCCCTACTCCTGTCCTGCTGGGTGACTAGGAGTGCTCTATATACCTGACCCTGGACTTGCTTGTTTGGGCTCCCTGAGCAATATGCTCTACAGAGAGGTAAAGGAAAGATGACCACTGTCCCAAGAGGGGTTTATAACCTAATAGGTACTGGCGAGAGATGAGGGACAACATCCTTAGAGAAAAACCAGGGAATGAGACACTGCATGAAAGTGGAAAGAGTATGGACTTTGAAGCCATGCACTTGGATATAATCATTTATAGGTCTTGGACAAATTTCTTCTTTTTCTTTTTCTTTTTTTTTTTTTTGTGGTGCTGGGGATTGAACCCAGGGCCTTTTGCTCACAAGACAAGCACTCTACCAACTGAGCTATATCCCCGGTCCTTTGGGCAAATTTCTGAGTATCAGTTTGTTTACGTGCTAACCATGTGCAAGGCATCTTTCTTTCCCGTTTCTTTTTTCTTCCACTACTGTGGATTAAACTTGGGAGCACTTTACCACTTAGCTACATCCCCAGCCCTTTTTTTTGTTTTTATTTTGAGACAGGGTCTCACCAAGTTGCCCAGACTGGCCTTGAACTTGGTGATCCTCCTGCCTCAGCCTCCTGAGTAGCAGGAATTACAGGCATATCCCACTGCACCTGCTTTTTCAAGCATCTTTTTAAGTTATATTAGTGCATTTGACCTTCACAGTGATCCTACAAGATGAGTAATTATTATCCCCATTTTACAGAAGGGACGCCTGCAGCACAAAGTTAAGTCACTTGTTTAAAGTCTCACAGCTAAGATGTGACAAAATGGCTGAGATTGGAGTTAGACAGACTGACCTGGAGACGGTGCTCCTAACCCTCTCTTGGAGATGGGGATAATGTAACTGAGTGCACAAGTGTGGCGAGAATTAGATGAACTCAAAGTACCGGGTGCGTAGTAGGTCCTCAATATGTTTGTGTCCTCTCCTATCAAGTCAGTAAATGTTGAATTGTCATGTGAGTAGCATAGCTAGAAACCTCAGAGCAAGGACAAATCACTTCCTATTAGGGTGTCTGGAAAAGACTTGACCTTCAGAAAGAAATAATAGCACTTATATAGAACTCAGTCTTAGGAATAGGACAGGGGCAGCCCCAGGGAACATGTGATAATCCAGAGACCACTTCAGAAAGGAGCCGCACTCCTGCCTCCCCCCTGTGTCCCCATGTGGGTTCTCCTGATGCTACTTCTGTTACTAGCCTACTACCCATCCACTGCTATAAGGTCTGCTCGCTCCTGCCTCCATGTTTGGAATATCCAGGGTAGACTGCCCTATCTCATTAAACCACCAATCCTTGACCTTCATCTTGTGCTAAACCAGCCACAGTTGAACCACGACTTGATCAGTCTTGTCTGCCTGCTCAGGTCTGCCTGGGCCTGGGTCCTCAGGGGTACCCTTGTATGGTAATTTGCACTAGTTGGTCTATTGCTTAAGCCTCCCTAATGCTAGGGATTGTGTGGCTGTGGCTGTGTGGTGCATCCCACCCACAATAGCTAGAGATAGACCAGTGAAATTTAGGAAGAATTTGGGCTATATCTTTCCTTTTTAGTTGTTTCCAACATTGGATACAAATCTAATTTTTTTTTTTTTTTCTCTCAGTACTGGAGATTGATCCCAGGAGTACTCTACCATTGACCTACATCCCCAACCCTTTTTATTTTTTAATTTTGAGTCAAGGTCTCACTAAGTTGCTGAGGCTGGCTTTGAACTTGTGATCCTCTTGCCTCAGCTTCCCAGGTAGCTGGGATTAGAGGTGTGTGCCACCATGCCGGTCACAAATCTGGCTTTTAATTATACCAGCTTTTGCAAGGATCTCTGGAGTATTCATCCCATTTGCTGATGATGTATCAGATCTTATGCAAGGCACCGAGGATAGTGACTGTCACTGGGGATGGAAAGCCCAGGAGACATCTTCCTGGTGATAAACCCTGGGACACTACAGCATCTTACAAGTTTGCTCCAGTTGTTGTTTATTTATTTATCTCCTTTGTGGTGCTGGGGATTGAATCCAGGTGTTGCGTGTGCTGGGCAAGTGTTCTACTACTGGGTGACACCCCCAACCTCTATTTTTCTCCTTTTTAAACTAAGTAACTGAACATAGCATTTTTCCATTTGCTAAGGGTTTCATAGTCCCTCCATTTAATTTTTACCGCAGTCCCCTGAAGTGGATATTATCTCCACTTTATAGGTGGACAAACTGATAATGGAGAGGGACCAATTTTCTCGCCATCGATCTAATAGAACCAGGTAGAGGCAGGGTGCAGAGCCTGACCTTTTTCTGGGTATTAGTGTACGTTCCACTGCCCAGCACTGTCTGCTGAAAATTACCCTACCCGGAGGCCTCATTTCCCTTTAAGTTGGAATAAATGACCTTTATCTTTGTGGTCATCTGCGCAAACCTTTATTAAGCACATAATTGTGTCTGGCTCGGTGTGGATATAGTATGAAGAGAGGCGTATGGTCTGGCCCCTGCCCTCTGGGGCTGCAGTCCAAGTCAGAGGCACTGACATGGGTAAACCTGTACAGGACATGTAGCCAGCAGAATGAAAACGATGATGTGAATCGACAGCGAAGTATTTACAAGACTGTGCAGGGCCAGGGTACGTGTACTTTAGAGATGGGACAGAATGAATAACTCTTGCCAAGCTGCCTGGGTGGATCTCTACAGTGCCAGATCGTGGGGGTACATTTTCAATGGCCATTCTAATTCTCTCTCCTTGCTAAAACAAAAGTTTCTGTGCGTGTGTGTGTGTGTGTACTTTTAATACTTTTTCTTCAGGCAGCCAGTGCACAATTGGGTTGGTTGTAAGGAAAGTAGTTATGGGAGTCCTATATTTAGATAATGATTGGGAAAATTTTAGCCCTCCTGTAGCAATATAGTGCAATTTATTCTCCTCCAATATTCATCAAGTTTATCTCTTAACACTGAGCTTTTATGAGATAGAATGAGCACCTGTAATATAGGAGGGAGAGAAAGCACTAAGTAGCAACTCTGAAATCAGAGAGATATGAATTTTAATCCTCGACCTGCTAATATTGAGTCACATCCATGACACTGGGTGACTTATCTGAGCTTGCTGAGCCTCAGTTGCCTCATATGCAGTTGGGAAAATTATCTCTACCTTGCAGGGCTGTTTGGAGAATTAAGTGAGATTGTGTGTGCAAAGCATTTTATTACCTTGATGGCTTAGTGTATTTTTTGTTAAATTTTTAATTTTATATTTTTAGGAGGTAATGCACATGGTACAAAAGTCAAAAGATGCAAAAGGGTAAACAGTGAAAATAATTCTTTCTCATCATTTTCTTCTAGCCACCCTTTCTTTTTCCTTTATGTATTTTGGTCCTTATAAAACCCCTGTGTGCTAGGCAGGGCAGAGTTAAAGATCCTCATTTTTCAGGTATGGAAATTGAAACCCAGAGAGGGTGAACAAGTAACTTAAGGTCATCCAGATGAACATGGGAAGATGAGAACCCAGGTCCTCTTATTGGTAGCCCCACTTTTTGGATTCTACATTTCACATTAGAAGTCATAGCCAAAGATCATCCCCAAGTCTGTGGGGCCATAGACTCTTGAAAGTCCAATGAAAGTTACAAATTGCCTCCTTCCTTACCCCTCATATGCACATGCCATTTGCACTCTTGCATAAAATTTTATTTATTTATTTGGTACTGGGGATTGAACCCAGTGATGCTTAACCACTGAGCCACATCCCCAGCCCATTTTGAATTTTAAGACAAGATCTCTAAGTTACAATCCTCCTGCCTGAGCTTCCTGAGACACTGGGATTACAGGCCTGCACCACCACACTCAGCTTGCATGTAATTTTAGATGATTCTTCAACCAGTAGAAGTCCAAGAAGCCAAACCATCCCAGTGCCTTGTTTATATCCTGAATAGGGTTTTAACTTATGGGGCTTCTCTGGGAACAGTAGAATATGCCCAGTGACCTGCAAGCCAACTCTGCTCCACAAGAAGCTTGGGGTTTTGAGCCAGAAGTTCTGATGTCCACTCTCAGCCCCAGTATGTCTTCACTTCCTGACCTTGGATGAGTCCCTCAGTTTCTCTAAGCATAACTTTCTTTGTCTATTAAATGGAATTGTTGTAGTTCGTCCTCAAAGAGTTGTGAACTGACATTTATGAAGTCGTTTTGCAAACTGTGAAATTATAAACAAATCTGTGGTATTACTTCTCCCTGCAAGGCCTGGAGGAGGTGAAGAATCCAGAAAAAAGTAGACTCATGCTCTCATTTCACCTAGCAGCTTGAAGAGTGCCATAGTGTTTGGGGGAGTCTGTACAGTCATCTACCCCTCGTGTGTGTGTGTGTGTGTGTGTGTGTGTGTGTGTGTGTGTATGTGTATTTGTCATGGTCCTGGGGATCAAACTCAAGTGCTCTCTAACATAGAACTACATTCCCCAACTCATTTTACTTTTTTTTATTTTGAGACAGGGTCTTGCTAAATTGCTGAGACTGGCCTCAAACTTGCAATCATCCTGCCTCAGCCTCTTGAGTCCCTGAGATTACAGGCGAGCTCCACCTACCGCACCTGACTATACCCTTCTTGTGGAATGGGCATCTGGAACCAAAGTCCCCAGCCCTAGGTGTGAATCCTGAATCACGTACCATCATCAAATCTCAAACTCCATCTGCTTATCCCAGTCCACAGTGAGCAATAATCCCATTATTAAGATGTGTCTCATTAAGACATCTCTAAGATAGAGCAAGCAAACAGCCCAGCAGAATGGAGGTTGCTGCCTGGGAACGCTTTCCTCCCCTCCTCCATTCATTAATGATTATGGGAGGTTTTATTCCCCCCAACAAAAGTGTTAATTAGATATCATTCTGAACAGGGATATTACACAAATGAATTAAATTCGAACCAATCAACAAGCCAGCTCTGTGGTTCAGGTCCCCTGAACGAGAAGGGAATTGAAGGCTGTAATGGGAAACAAATGGTACAATGTCTTCCCTAATATAGAATAATAGGTAGGAAGGTCTCCTTCAGTTCTAGCATCGCTTCTTTGATGGCAGATACCTTTATCCTCCCACCTCTTCTGCCTTCTTTTTCCTTTCTCCCCTTTGCTGAACATGTTTGGGCACAAACACCCTATCCATGAGACTTGGAAGGTAAGGATTGCCTTCATGTGTCTGAAACTGACCTGACTCTCCAGTGGTATATTTTGAGTATGTTCTTTAGGCCTGGGGGCCAGTTGTGGTTGGAAAGAGACTATGTGAAGACAGAAGACTCCCCTAATCCAATGTCTCTCTGTCACTCATCACCTTTTTTTGAGGATGAGGCCTTGACTTTTTTTTTTTTTTTTTTTGGCACTGGGGATTGAATTCAGGGGTGCACTTCCACTGAGCTACATCCCCAGCCCTTTTTTGTTTTTATTTTGAGACAGGGTCTCACTAAGTTGCCTTCCTGTCCCAGCCTCCCCAGTAGCTGGGATCATAGGTGTGCACCAGTACCTCCAGTTTATAGACTGAAAAGTCTTTTTAAAACATTTAAAACTGGGAGCAATGATGCACATTTGTAGTCCTAGCAACTCAGGAAGCCGAGGCAGGAGATCACAAGTTTGAGGCCAGCCTGAGTAACTTGGTGAAGACCTTGCATCAAAATAAAAAACAGAAAGGACTGGGGAGGCTGGACCCAGTGGCTCATACCTGTAATCCCAGCCGTTCGGGAGACTGAGACAGGAGGATCGAGAGTTCAAAGCCAGCCTCAGCAAAAGTGAGATGCTAAGCAACTCAGTGAGACCCTGTCTCTAAATAAAATACAAAATAGGGCTGGGAATGTGGCTTAGTGGTTGAGTACCCCTGAGTTCAATCCCTCGTACCCTCCCTACCCGCAACAAAGGACTGAGGATATAGCTCAGTGGCAGAATGCTCCTGGGTTCAATCTGCAGTACCAGAAAAGAAAAGATAAAACATTCAAATGAGAAGAAAACTGGACAAAATTAGATATTAGACACTTGGTATGTGGGGTAACTGGGGGACTGGATCTCTTGGGGAGACTAGAGCAGAATCGAGAAGTAGAGGCAGGAATTCTTCTTATGCTGGGAGGGAGGCCACCTCTGCAGGGCTAGGTGCTGGGTGGGGGTCAGGAGATGAGCTGGTTGTGTTTGAAGCAGGAAGCACGGGCCTGGGAGCAGGCGGATGAGTTGGGGTACCAGGGGGCTGGTTGTGTGGGGACTCACTAAGGGTGGGGCTGATTTTCCTCTAGTGCCTCAGTTCCCATCACATAGTAGGTGCTCAAATAAAAGTTGTATTTGATGTAAATGGTCTGTAGGGGAACTGGGACCCTATCCCCTTTTCTTTGGGATCAGTAGTAGGAGTCACAAGGGAATGAATCCAGAATTTTAGAATTGTGTTCTTGAAGAGAATGCAGAGGTTGGAAAGCAGGTCCATAGGTCCACCTAAAGCCCTCCTGGCATGTTGGAGAAGAACTGTGCTCTGTAGCCCCTCCTTTAACTCCAGGTAGACTGTCCCTAGGAGGAAGAACTCATCCTTCACAAAGTCCCTTTCACGAATTGTCCCCAGTCTTTACAGATCATCCCCAGATAGGATGGGGGATCCCTCCTCCCTTTGAGAGCACCCCACCAGCATCCCTGAACCTCAACTGCACAGGAGATATCACAACCACCCATGAGCACACCTTCCCTTTCCAGGGGCACCCTGCAGCTTTGGGCCGGGTCTTGAGCTTTTGGCTGCCATTCCCCCACTGTCCCTTCTCTTCTCGTCTTGTAGTTCATTTTGTTGACCTTTCCACCACCACTCCATTCAGGAAGTTGTTGGATTCTTGTCTCAGACTGACACAGCAGAGTCTTCTTTCTTGTTTAGCCTTTGTCTATACACTGTGGAACCAACACTAGAGTTAAAAGAGGAAGTTTTACATTTTTTTTTTTAAACTTTTAATTTTTAATTTTTTGGTGCCAGGGATTGAACCCCAGGGCGCTTAACCACTGAGTCATATCCCCAGCTCTTTTTCATATTTTATTTAGAGACAGGGTCTCGCTGAGGCTTAGGGCCTCACTAAGTTGCTGAGGTTGACTTTGAACTTGCAATCCTCCTGCCTCAACCTCCTGAATCACTGTGCCACTGGGCCCAGCTACAAGATGAGGTTTTCATCCTCTTCTTTGATTTTAGATGTCTCGATTTCCCACAGATTTCCTTTTCTCAGTTTCTACTTTATATCCAAGTAGTTGGCTTTCTTTATATTCCCCAAACCCAAGCTCTACTAGGATCCCAAGCAAATGTCCAAAATTGAAGGGAGTTGTTGTCCAGCCTCTGTTACCATTTATCTGGACTTCTACTTTGCAGTACAGTTTAGGGGAAAGAGAATGTGCGTTAGGAGTGTTAGTTTTCTATCACTGTTAGGAAATACCTGAGATAATGAACTTTAAAAAGAGGAAAGTTCAATTTTCATTAATGGTTTTGGAGATTCCAGTCCTTGGATGGTGGACTCCATTGCTTTTGGGCCTATGGTGGGGCAGTGAATCATGAAAGGAGCTCATGAAGGGAGCACATGGATGAGAAAGCCATTCTTCCCTTCTTGTGACTGGGACACAAAGAGAGGAAGAAGAAGATCTGGGGTTCTAATATCCCTTTCAGGGACAGGTCCCCAGTGACCTAACTTCCTTCACTAGGCCCTACCTCTTAAAGGTTCCACCACCTCCCAATAGTGCCTTGAGCTAGGGACCCAAGCCTTCAACGTATGTCCTTTGGGGGACATTTCAGATCCAAACTATAGCAAGTAGTCAGATGTGAGTTCAAATTTATAATCTCACCATCTGTGTAACCTTAAGGAAATCACTGAGCTTCTCTGAGATTCAATTTCCTTGGGATGAGTTTTTGTGGTTTGAAAAATAAAATGGACATGAAAGTGCTTTGTGAATTATAAGCTGTTCATCAAACATATATGGTGTGTGTGTGTGTGTGTGTGTGAGTGAGAGAGAGAGAGAGAGAGAGAGAGAGATGAGGTGACTGGGGATTGAACCCAGGAGTGCTCTGCCACTGAGCTACATCCCCAGCCCTTTTCAAAATTTTTATTTTGAGATAAGCTCTCGCTAAGTTGCCTAGACTGGCCTCAATTTGCCCCAGCCTCTTAAGTCCCTGGAGTTACAGGTGTGTATCCCCACTCCTGTCCACATAAGTGATTCTTATTGCTTGCTATTCCTATGTTAGTCCTGGTGTCAATTACACAGTTAGTAGGGATCGGGGGACAGGGATCCTTGTGGATGATCTACAGTTTAGATAGCTAGAGTGGACATGGTTTTGGATATGGGGATATCCAGTAATTACTGAAGATAATTTACTTATGCACATTTACTTCTCATCCCAGCAGATATAAATGAATATTATTTTTTTTAGTAAAGAAATTCAAGCATGCTAAGGAAATCAACATTTAAATTCTCTCTGTTCTATATTTTCTACCTAACAAACATCTATATTAAACTGGTTGTGTGTGTACCAGCACTTACATTTATTTTTTGCCATCTTTCCCCCCTTGCCTTCTTTTCTTCCACCTCTTTGGTTATGTCTCGTATCTTGGAATCTGGGAATTGAAGCAGGAACTGGTAAGAGCTATCCCTCACTGCCTTCTGGCTAGGTAGCTATTCAGGCGCCTACCCTGCCTCTTTTAAGGGATCAATTACTTACCATCCGTCAGTTTCTTTTTTCTTTTAGAAGGAAACCTGTTTAGAACAGCCCCCCTGGGACTGGGGCCCCCGGGCAGGGTATCACAGCTTCGGGAGGTCCAGATGCTGTATGTTGATGTACAGTTGCAACTGCACACATGCAGCCTGACAGCAAGAATCGCAGAGCGTTCTGCACCGTCTCGGGCATGCTTCCACCATGAGTAGAGGGACAAGGGTATTAAGACTGAGACAAGAGCCCACCCTGCACACCAAGAGGGTGGATTGGGGGAAGGAGAGAAATCAACAGGGAGAGAATGAATACATAACGAGTACCTATTCTGCACCAGACAGAAGATATTCTACTTACTGTTGACCCATTTAATTAAATTCTCATAGAGCCCTGTTAAATAAGAATTACTAACCCTATTTTCTGAAGGTGTTAAGACCCAGAGTAGTGAAGGGAGAACTGGGATTCAAACTCAGGCCTCTGACCCCAACGTACTGGCTCTTTTTAACCAGTTCATGATCTCTTAGACCTTCAGTGAACCTCCTTATTGAAGGAGATAGGCCATGCCCCTGCTAGATGCACATCATGTGGTTAATAACACTAATTGGACATTTGGAAGATTTTAGCCATGGTCTATATCCTAGTAGCAATAGTGCCAATTATTTGGGAGGAACATAGCTTTTTGCCCCTTAAATAGACATTTTACCACTGGGTATGGTGGTGCACACCTATAATCCCAGCCACTTGGGAGGCTGAAGCAGGAGGGTTGCGAGTTCAAAGCCAGCCTGGGCAACTTTGCAAGACTGTGTCTCAAAATAAAAATGAAAGGACTGGGGATGTAGCTCATTGGTAGGGTGCCCCGGAGTTCAACCCTCAGTACTAGGGCATGCGGGGACATTTTCCCACCTCAAAATCCTAGAAACTTAAAGACTCCAGAGAGCCAAAGGATGGATTTATGCATTCATAGAATTTACTCAGTTCTTTTTTTTTTTTTTTTTTAAAGCAAATGACAAAGACCCAGTTTACCAGCTTTCTTAACCCTAAACTTAATATTACATATTTAAAGAGTCCTCAGTTCTTAATAAATATAGACCACCAAGCTGTGGAGAGATACTTCTCTAAATTGACACGCAAAACCTAGAAATACTAGGAATACTCCAAAAGTATTATGTTTTTTTTGTTTTAGATATAGAAGGGACCTTGGGCCTTGACATTGTTAGTCAAGGGACATGAGTCACATAGACTACAATGCAAATGGTGCCCCCTGGAGCACAGAATCAGTATGGAATTCCACAGTTTAGTCATTCATTTGTTTGTTATTGTTTTTGACTTATTTTCTGGTTTTGATCCATCCAGATGGATATTATGGTAAACTTGAGGCACCGAGTATGTGGATCGACTGGTTTGGGAGGAGTCGGGGATTTTTCAGGGGCTTAGGGAGCTACTCTGGGATGAAGGATGTGCAGCTTCTTTACAGACTGGACCTTGATGGAATATGTGTGTGTGTATGTGTGTGTGTGTATGTGTGTATGTGTGTATGTGCATATATATATATATATAGAGAGAGAGAGAGAGAGAGAGAGTTTTTATATATATACTATATATATTATATATATATATATATATATATATATATATATACATTTATATAAAGAGAGAGTTGTTTGGTTTTTTGGGTGGTATTGGGATTGAATCCGGGGTACTTAGCCACTGAGCCACATCCCCATTCCTTTTTGTATTTTATTTAGAGACAGGGTCTCACTGAGTTGCTTAGGGCCTCACTAAGTTGCTAAGGCTGACTTTGAACTTGTGATCCTCCTACCTCAGCCTCCTGAGTCTCTGGGCTTACAGGTGTGTGCCACTGTGCCCGGCTTCAATGGGACATATTGATGTTAATCTCCTGGGTGACCTGTATTTATAAATGGTGAGGGGACTTGAAGAATAAGGGCAATCTGAGAAGGCTCCTGGATCTCTCCAGGCTTAGGCAAGGAACAGGGTCCATGGAGGGGATTCATGAATCCATGGAGGGGTATCCCATGAAAGGGATGTGGCTTGATGGTGGGAATAAACTCCCACAGACCAGGGAGCCTGGAGTAATCTTGGTCAGCCATTGGTGTTGAATCCTCCATTCTTAAAGTGAAGGGTTGGATTGGAAATGTCTGAGGCCTCCTGACAGCTGCAGGAGGCTGGGGTCAGAGAATTGTAAGTTTGAGGCCAGCCTGGGCAACTTAGTGAGATCCTGTCTCAAAATAAAAGATAAAAAGGGCTGGGGATGTAGCTCAGTGGTAGAGCGCCCCTGGGTTCAGTCTCAAGTACTGCCAAAAAAAAAAAAAAAGAAAGAGAGAGAGAGAGAGAGAGAGAGAGAGAGAGAGAAGAGAGAATGTGTAGAATGAGCCAGTGGGGGCAGTCTCACTGAAGCAAGAGTGGCCAGCAGTTGAGCTCTGTGACTTTGATCTGTCTGAGGAGCCTTGTGGGGTTTGCCTTGAACTTCAATGGGTCCTTGGCTGGGATCAATCTCAGCTGTGTCCCTGAAGGCCCCCTGTGTCTCTTTCAGATCTCCTGTGGTAGACAAATTTCAGAGGATGCCATGGGGCCCTCTGGTGCAAGGTCAGATCTGGAGTCCTGGACGCCTGGGTTCAAGTTCGACAGACTGGGATTGGACCATGGCCAAGTTGTGTTATTGCCCAGGCTCCCCTGTCTGCATTTGTGGGAGGGGTCAATCATACTGACTTCTCAGGGGATTGTGAGCATCAAGTGACTCATTGTCCGTAAAGTAGTTAGCAGAGTGCCCAGCATTCACACGCATCCAGTGAGTGACCGGTGTTTTAATTATTGTCATCCATCAAGTCTTGTCTCTCCTTTCTTTAATTTTTTATACTGGGGATTCAACCCCAGCTGCTCTATCCCTGACCAACATCCCCAGCCCTTTTTATTTTTTATTTTGAAGTAGGGTATTGCTAAGTTGCCCAGATTGACCTGGAGCTTCTCCTACCTCATCCCTCGTGGCTGGGATTTCAAGCATGCATGATGGCACCTGAACGTGATGTACTCGTTCCCCAGATCTCTCCTCAGGGCCCAGAGAAGCTGCCTGCCTACCTGTGCTCTGGTCTAAGTCCTGGATGCCTCCCTGATTCACCCCCTGCACTACTCACATTCCCCCCAGCCCCCAGGAAATAGTCCTAGACTCCGTCAGCTAGACCCAGGTAGGACCAGTATGCCAGTTGCTGGTGGCTATAGTTGAGTTAGCCTGACTCTGTGCCCACAAACCTTCCCAGGAGGCTCTCCTCAGGCCTGCCACCCATCTGCCTGGCTGATGAGGGAGGCCAACTCTTTCTTCCTGCCTGTGGAAGAGGTCTGTGCAGGGACCTCAGCTCTTCTCCTCTGTGCAGTCTGCATCCTGTGCTTCCAGCCATGTAGTCCTCAATTCAACACATGTTCATGAGTCTTCTATGTAGCTTGCCCTGCTCTGCTCCCTGGGGAGCCAATTGGAATGAGGCGAAGAGGACTGTGCCTTGGTATAGCTGGAGGGGGTCAGTCAGTGGTGTTGGGAGTGGGTAGAGGATAATAAGTGAGCAAGAACCTGTAACTAGGGATAGGTGTTATGGTGTGGAAGATAAAACAGGTGACATGAAAGAGACCGGCATCTCTGGGACCCTTTAATCCTTTGTCTTCCTAGCCCAGCACAGTGGCACACACCTGTAATCCCAGGGACTCAAGAGGCTGAGGCAGGAGGATCACAAGTTCAAGACCAGCCTCAGCAATTTATCAAAGCCCTAAACAACTTTTGGAGGCCCTGTCTCAAAATAAAAAATGAAAAGGAGTGGGATGTAGCTGAGTGGTAGAACTCTAGGTTCAGTCCCCAGAACCACCCCAACTTTCTCTTCCTCTTTTGAGGGATACTTCTTGGTGTGTAGTAGGAAAAACTGATCTTAGCACACAGAGATCTCACAAACTGGAGACTCAACACAAATGGGATTCCAAAGGGTCTGGGCAAAAGTGAAAAATCCTAGGTCACATGCAGGACACCTAGCTATGTGTCCCTCTGCTTCAGAATTTAGAATACATCGTAGGTCCTCCATAACTATTTACCACTGAACTAGGATGAAGGGCCATGGCATTACAGAGAGACGGCATTCCACAGACATAAAGAACAGCTTTTTAATAGCTGGAGCTGCTGGTGAGTAGAAAGGGCTGTTCCATGAAGCAGCAAGCCCTGCAGCCTGAGAGGGTTCAGGAAGAGCCTGGATGGCCACATGCTGGGCATGCTGGAAGGGTACTTCCGATTGAGAGGGAGGTTGGACAAGGTGACCTCCATTGTCCCTTCCAACACCGAGGCTCTGCCATTATCACCACCCCTCCCCAGGCTCCGCCTGCCCGGTCTCGCATCATGAATGCCTGGACTTTGCTGACGACGCCTGCGTCTGGCTTAGGATGGAATTGTCCACAAAGAGGAGCCCTGACTGCTCGGCAGTAAAAGGGAAAAAAAAAAAAAATCACTTGGAAATATACTTCCCTTTACTGACCCTGCAGCTCTGTCCTCGTTTTATTTTTCTGTATCAAATTGCCAACAGTAAAATTGCTGGATGCACAGCATGTGCTGTTTGCTTCCTTTATGGCCCCTCGTTCCCACCAGTTGGCCAGTGGAGAAAACAATTAGCGGCATTGGCTCGAGACTCAGGCTGGAGGACGCGGGAGCAGCAAGGGCCGAGCGGGATGTGGGAGCCCAGCAGGCTGGGGGACGGGGGCCAGGACGAGTGTGCACTCACGTCTCCATATGCCTAGATTCTCCCACCGCACACCCGGCTCCAGTTCATCAGGCTGGGCTTTTTTCTCCAGTCTCTCCATTTGTCCCAGCGCCCACTGTCTTGAGGGGCCTGGTTGCCGATTGCAGTTGTTCCCTTTCCCTCCCCACCACCTCGCGTCTCCTGTTGGGCCCGTGCTGTAAATACAGTCTGGTCATGCACTGTACGGATTGTCTATTTCCAGGCCCTCTTTCCAGATGGCCTAGATGTTGCTACCTGTGTTGTGTGTTGGTCTCAGAGGGAGGTCCCAGAGGGCAGGGAACGTGTCTGTCTTGTTCTTTGTAGAGACCTGTGCTTGTCACCTCTGGGTGTTGTTGTTATGTTTTTTTTTTTGGTTTGTTTTGATGTGTTTGGTTTTCTGTTTTTTGGCAACCAGGCCATCTCCTTGTGGCTGTTGATTTGCTTTGAAGGCAGAGCTCAAGAGAGGAGAGGGTTGGTGCACAAGAGGCTCCCTGTTGAGAGCCTGGGACTGGACCTCCCCTGTGTGCTTGTCCTCAGGACAGTTCCTCCATCTCTGCTCACACCTGGGGAGTGATGTCACTCTCGGTTCCTTCCTTCCTTCATTCACTCATTCATTCATGCACTCACTTGTTCAGTTAAGCACGTTTACTGAGACCCTTTATAAGCCCAGTTCTGGGATTGGCCTCCAGGAACGCAGACACAAGTAAGAACCAGCCTCTCAACCTGCCTCTAACAGGAGAAGCAGTCATGTGAGCTGAGAAATGCTGAAAAGCACAGCGAACAAGCCTCATAACAGAGGTGAGGAGGGCTGAAATGGAGAAGAAAGAGGAGCAGGGATTGGGTGGACCAGGGTTCAAATTCCAGCTCCAACTTTCCCAAGTTTTTCACATGAGTGAGCTAAGGTTTAGTCAAATGGTGGTATCTATCTTCTGGGACTGCTGTGAGGGAAAATTAAATAGATAATACAGAGCCTGAACTCTACAAACACAGAGTTGTAAATTCTCTCTGTTGTTTGGGACAACATGAAAGGAATGACTCACTTTGCCTGGGCAAGTTAGGAGGGCTTCACAGTGGAGTTGGTTGTGAGCTTTGAGCTTACAACACAGAGAGCATTTTCCCAGGTAAAGATGGTGAGGAAGCCGGGCATGGTGGTGCACCCCTGTGATCCCAACTGCTCGGGAGGCTGAGGCAGGAGGATCGCAAGTTTGAGGCTAATCTAGACTATTTAGAGAGTCCCTGTCTCAAAATAAAAAATAAAAAGAAACTGAGGATGTGACTTAGTGGCAGAGCTCCCCTGACTTCAATCCCTACTGAAAAGAGAGAGAAAGAGAGAGGGAGGGAGGGAAGAAGTAAAGAAGGAAGGGAGGGGAAGGAAGGAAGGAAGGAAATAAGGATAGAAAATGGAATGGAAAAGCATTCCAGAAAGTGAGAAGAGGCATTCCTTTAACATCAACCCTAGTAAAGGAAAGGTCTGGCCTGCTCAGAGAAGGAATGCTGTGTGCTAGGGAGTGGATGGCAGAAGATAAGGTGGAGAGGGGGTTGGGAACCTGGTTATGCAGGGAGTCCAGGTAAGGATTTTGAATTTTGTTGTCATCAGCAGGGACATAATGGAGGTTTTTAAGCAGCAAGGGATGTAACCAATTTTGTGTTTAGGATAATATCTCTGGGGGACAGTGTGGAAATAAGAGTGGCACAGGGGAGAGACAACAAAAGTGGGTGTAGATCCAGGAGAGGCTACATGCAGTCATTCAACAGATGTTTATTGAGCAGCTGTTATGTGCCAGGCACTCCACTGAGCATTGGGGTACTAAGATGAATTAAATAGGATCCCTGGGGGAAGAAGATAAATAGAGAACACAATAAGCTATGGCAAGGTTCTGCTTGAGGGAGGCATAGGTCCTGCTGAGACTGAAGGGAGGGTCAGCTCATGAAAGAGGCTGTGACGGAGGCCGCTCATTCATCCACGGAGTCGGGTGTACATTGCACAACTCAGGGGGGTGTCATTCACACAGATAACTAGGCAGGGTGGTCCTGATGTTGCAATTGTCCAGGAGAGAAGGAATACAGGCTTGAACCAAGGGAGAGACCATTCAGGAGAGAGGAAGACTTCAATTCAAAAAGGGTTCCAGGGTGGGAATTGATAATTGACTGGAGGTAAGATTTGAGGGAGAGGAAGGCGTCCAGGTCCCCAAGGGCACAGTCCCTCTGGAAGGTATGGAGGATCAAGTGTATGAGGGGAAAGCAATGCTGGCAGATCCTCAAGTAGGACGGACCCCTGCCTGATGGGCGTTACTTCTCCCATCCTAGAACTAAGCCAGATGGGATGATTTCTCCCCACCAGCCAGATCCCTCTGTCAGCCCTCTCCCCAAACCGGATTCAGGTCTCAGCTCTTTACCTGCTAATGCATGGGCAGTGGTAGCGAGTCTCCCCTTGGGTAGCAGCAGCTGACTTGGATGGCGGGGAAGGGAATGGGGTTGGTGAGCTGGGGATGGGGAGGAGGCTTAGGTAATTGGTCTGGTTCAGAGATTTTTTTTCTGGGGAAGGTGGTGAGAAGAGCAAAGTGGACCTTAGAAGTTCAAGGGCCTTTGCAGGAGCTCAGAGCACTTGCTGCAGTGCCCAGGTTTTCTAAAGCTTGAGATGTTAGGGGAGCATGGAGTATGGGCCAGGGAGAGGAAAGAACCACCGCAACCCTGCTGTCAGAGGCAGGTCCCGGACTGTGACTAGACAGTGGTGATGTGACCCTAACCACAGACTTGAGCCTGTGTGTTTTTGGCTTGGAGAGAGTTGGTAACAGGACAAGGTTTCCAGGTGAACATGCAGGTAAGGAGCAGGGGCCAAGCCTGGGAGTTCAAGGGACAGAGTGAGGGTGCCCTTCTATCACTTCCTGTTCCATCAGGAGGCAGCTATTGAGAAGGAATATTTAACCTGGTCCCACAAACACTTGCATCTTTGGCTCTGCTCTTACACTGTTACCCGGGCCTCAGTTTCCCCATGTGATATATTGGGTGCCAGTTTCTCCCTCATAGGGGTGTCATGAGGTGAAGTGAGACTATGGAAATGCAAGCATCTGATAACCTGCAAAGCTGTACCCTGCTGTAGCAAGAGCTAATGTTACAGAGACCTTACTAAGTGCCACGCACTGTCTGTGTGCTTCACACATACATAGGGCCTCAGTTACAAGTCACAGTGGCCTGAGGCAGGGACAGTTATTCCCAGTTCTGTAGGTGAGGACATAGATGCACAGCCATGCTGTGCACAGCTGGGCAGCTGGGCTCTGGTCTGTGCCCTTCACTACCTACTGTACTCTCCTTGTGATGGCGTGTGCTCTGCCACGTGGAGGATGGTCACCGTTGTGGGGCTCCACAACCCAACTCTAGACAGAAGCAGACGTGGAGAAAAGCTGTGTGCAGAGTGGGCCGTGAGGTCCACTGGAGAGGCTGGAGATGGGAGAAGACGTGATGGCACACACATGTCATCCCAGCGACTCTGGAGGCCAAGGCAGGGGGCTTGTTAAGTTCAAGACCAGCCTAGGCAACTTGGTGAGACCCTGTCTCAAAATAAGAAATAGAAAGGACTAAGGATGTGGGTCAGTGGTAGAACACCCCTGGGTTCAATCCCCAGTACTATCAATCAATAATAAACAAATGAATGAATAAATAAATAGATAAAGGGAGTGTTGGGGGCTGGGGTTGTGGCTCAGTGGTAGAGCGCTTGCCTAGCATATGCTAGCATGTGTGAAGCACTGGGTTTGATTCTCAGCACCACGTATAAATCAATGAATCAAATAAAGGGTCTATCAATATCTAAAAAATATTTTTAAGAAGGGGGTGTTGGAAAAGAAGAAAATGAACGAAGAACTCCTTAGAAATAAAAACTGTCACACATCATTGTTCCTGCTAGCATCTCATCTCTCTTGTGGAGGGAGAGGATTAAAAGACCCTGACTCTGCACTCCCTCCTCCATTCCTGCCCCTGTGTACCTCAGCCCCTCCCTTGGCCCCTTCTGCTGCCTCCCTGCCCCCAACCTGTGGCCTCCACCCCAGCCGGATCAGATATGGCCTTTGTCTTTCTGCCTGGCTGCTCCCTTTCAGGGGATAAAGGCCTCTGTGTCTGGGAACACTGGTAGTTCAGGGGAGCCTGGGGGCAGCTTGGGGATCTTTCCTTGTCACCCTGTGGTCCCTGTTCCCCATCACCCTCCCCTATGCTGGTATGAGTTCGGGACAGTGGAAATGGCCTCTACTCTCTTGGGTTCCTGCTCAAGGGAGAGGGAGAAGCAGAGCAGAAAATGTGCTTTCTGGAGAAGCCCAGGGGAGTTGGGGGGTGGGGGTGGGGGGGGCTGATCCTGGGGTGAGCCCTCCCTAGCTCACTCCATCACTCCCGTCAGGACTAGCTGTGGCCATGATGAGGGGGCTGAGGTCCTGGCAGCCCTGTGCCATGTTGGGTGGTGGCTTATCCTGTGGGGACATCATGTGCTCCCTCAGGTGGTGGAGGGGCAGTAACTGTAAACTAGCTTAAGGTGAGCCGAGAACCCTGATGGTGATGACAGAAAGGCTAATGCAATTTGATGTCACTTTATAATCATAATTATTACTAATAGCTACCATTTACATAGCATTTACTATGGCTAAGCACTTTATATACTTCAGTTCATGTAATTTTTTTTTTTTTTTCCCAGTGGTGGGGATCGAATCCAGGAGTGTTCTACCATTGATCCACACTCCCACCCCTTTTTTATGTTATTTTGAGACAGGGTCTTGCAAAGTTGCCCAGACTGGCCTTGAACTTGCCATCCTCTTGCCTCAGCCTCCTGAGTCTCTGGGATTACAGGCCTGCACCACTACATCTGGCTAGTTCATCTACTCTTATAGTCATATTTTATAGCTGAAGAAATTGAGGTTCAGATGTTACTTCACTTGTCCATGGTGACGTTACCTTTGAGGTGATATGTCATTGAGGCATACGTTATCTAAATGACCATGCTCTTAATAGCAGAAAGATCTCACATTTAATCCTGTTTTCCTTTCCCAGCTCTGCAAATTACTGGCTTTGTGTCATAGGCAAATAACTTAATTTCTTAAAGCCTCCATATTTCCATCTGTACCATGGGATTAATAACATGTATTATTAATTAATCCCATTAATTTTGTTATGATTAACAGTGGGTGTGGGCTGGGGATATAGCCTAGTTGGTAGAGTGCTTGCCTGTCAAGTACAAGGCCCGGGGTTCAATCCTCAGCAATGCAAACAAAACAAAACAAAACAAAAAAACAGTAGGTTTAGGTGAGCTAATTACATAAAATGATGTACTCACCAGGTGCTATGGCATGGGCCTGTAATCCAAGGGACTCAGGAGGTTGAAGCAGGAAGATTGCAAGTTTGAGGCCAGCCTTAGTAACTTAGCAAGTCCCTGTCTCAAAATGAAACATGTAAAGGGCTGGTAATGTAGCTCATTAGTAGAGCATCTCTGGGTTCAATCCCCAATACCAAAACAAAACAAAACAAAAAAACAGAGAGATGAGCTTGATGTCTTCAACATTCATTTATTCGTTTGTTCATTCACTCATTCAGTTAGCAGATGCAAGCTAGCTGTGCTCTATGCTGGGGACTGTGCTGCATGCTAGATGCACAAAAATGAGCCAGGTGGAGACTATACCTGCCTTTGTGCAACCAAGCTGTCTCTGCAAAGCATGATAAGTGCCATATATAGGATACACTGTATAAGAGACAGCTGTCAAAAAGTGGCAGAGCAAGAGGTGGACCCCCTGCTGCCTGTTAGCTTTGGGCTTACTGTACAGTCTTCCCTGGGGGAGGGGACAGTCCTCTGCACTGCTCTAGAAGTTCCACATCCTTTCAGGACACCCACTTTAATGGGAAGTGAACCAACTGGACTTCCCTATAGGAGGACAGTGGGGAAGCTTCTAGAACTCATATCAACAAGCAGGCCATATAGCACATCTCGTAGAAATCATATCAACCCACTTATTCATTTAATATTTTTAAAGCACCAAGTACCTTTTCTGAGTTTACAGCAAGGAAAAGGAAAAGAAAACCCCTACCTTCACAAACTTTGTAAGACTCATGTCTAGGAGACAGCCAATAAGCAAATTAATAAATAGAACATTATTAAGTCAGATAATGATTGGTACTATAGAGAATAATAAAGCAAGAGAACATGGTGGGCTGTGCTCAATTTTAGGTAATGTGATTAGGGAATGTGTTGGTTAGCTTTCTGTTGTGGCAAAGTACCTGAGATAAACAACTTAAAAGGAGAAAAGTTTTATTTTGGTTTGTGGTTTCTATCCCTGACTGGTTGATTTCATTGGTTTTGGACCTATAGTGAGGCAGAAAATCATGGCAGAAAGCACGTGGTAAAGTCCCAATGTCTCCTTGCAGGGGACACCCCCAGTGACCTACCTTCCTTCCACTACCTTCTACAGATTCCCCCTCTGCCCCCCAACAGCACCATAGGCTGAACTAGCCTTTATCATACAGGCCTTTGGCAAACATTTAAGATCCAAACCATAACAGAAAAGAACTTACTCAGAAGATGATAATTAAGAAAAAACCTAAAGGAGATAAAGAAGTAGGCATATTAACAGGAAAAAACATTCTAGGCAGAAATCAGCATGTGTAAAGAACCCGAGATGGGAATGTGCCTGGCACATTTGAGAAAAAGTCAATGTGGATGTAGTGAAGCTAGCAGGGTGGGGGTGGGTGTGCAGACCCGTGTGTGCCTGTGTACGTGTACATGGTACGTGGTATGTGAATAATGAAGGGCCACAAAGCTGCAATACATTTCTGACACCAACCACCCAGAGTTAGTGCACACTCCACAGGTGAAGGGTACAGCCCCCAACATGATTGCCCCCACTTCAGATGCCAGCCTCAAGTTCAGGAGTTCCTAGGCCACCTGCACTTCTGATCAGTTGGCTACAAATGCAGGTGTTTCCAGTCTGATTAATAGAATGACTTAGGAAAGTGCTATACTTACAGTTTTTTTTAAATTTAAATTTTATTTTAATAAAGGATGTGGATTGGGAGCAATCAAATGATCCTGAGGTCTGAGAGGGTCCATGATCCTCTAACTGTGGAAGAAAGACTATCACTCCTCCTGCATATCACTGTATTCACCAACCAGGAGGCTCCCATGACCCTGGGGTATCCAGAGTTTTTGTTGGGCTTTCACTACTGAATCATTGGCTTGTGATTGCATTCAGCTTTCTCTCTTCCTCACTTTGAGGTCATCAGGTCAGGCTGATATTGACCCTGTAATCACCAGCATGGCTAACCCTGTCCACTCACCTCATTAGCCTAAACCCAGGTGTGGTCCAAGGGTCTACCAAGAGTAACAAAGACACTCCTATCACTTGGGAAGTTCCAAGGGTTTAGAACCTGTGTCCCAGGAACCAGGATGAAGACAGACGGGTTCTTCATTGAAGGAATCATGGGGACTTCTGTCCTCTTCCCACCCCACCCCCATACTAGGGATTGAACCCAGTGGGTGCTCTACCACTGAGTTTTATCCCCAGCCCTATTTATTTATTTATTTATTTATTTTGTCACTATTGACCTCAGGGGCACTTTACCACTGGGCTAAGTCCCCGGCCCTTTTTTATTTTTTGAGACCAATATTACTGAGGCTGACCTTGAACTTGCCATGCTCCTGCCTCAGCCTCCCAAGTTCCTGGGATTACAGGTGTGTGCCACTGCGGTCAGCTCATAGGGACTTCTTTAACTTTGAATGATTCTAGAAGTCATTGGTAGAATTTGAGCAGAGGAGTGACATGACGTAATTTCTATTTTAGTAGAATCCTCTGGCTGATATGTTAAGAAGAGACTGTGTGAGGAAAGGGTAGGGGCAGGGAGACTCACCAGGCTTTTCCCTGCTGCAGTTACCCAGGCACGAGATGATGGCAGGGCACCTGTAAAAGCTGTGTGAAGTGATCAAGGTCTGGAGTTATTTTGAAGTCAGAACCAGCAGGATTTACTGATGGATTGAATGCAGGGTAAGAGGGACAGAGGAGTCAAGGATGAAGCTGAAGCTTTGTCTTAAGGTTCTGGAGGAAATGTCATTTACTGAAAGAATGGGACTTCAGGGTGGAAGATCAGGGACGTTTTGCTTTTTCTTTTCTGTTTTTTTCTGGTGGTGCTGAGGATGGAACCCAGAGCTTGTTCATGCTAACCACGTGCCCTGCCACCGAGCAACACCCCCTGTCCAGGAGCTCAGTTTTGAACATGTTAAGCATGAGATGCCAATTAGATGCCCAAGTGGAGATGTTAAATAAGCAGTTTGACAGATGCAACTGGGGCTGGAGGGAGAGATCAGAGCTGGGATAGAACATCAGAAGAGATGGCATTTAAAACCACATGACTGGAGGAGTCCACACAGGAGCAAAAGGGAAGACAGAACAGGGCCAAGCAAGACCCTGGGAGCGTGGGATACTCCAACAGAAGATGAAGCAGGCTGTGGATGGGGCAGGGGAATAGGTGGAGAGTGTGGGACCCTGCAGGACCAGTGGGGAAAATCCTTGCCAAGGCAGTGATTGACCGTAACAAGTGCTGTTGTAGGAGGACTTAGGGCTGGGGGTAGCTCAGTGGTAGAGAGCTTGCCTAGCATGTTGTATCCCCAGCACTGCAAAAAATTAAAAAAATTTTTTTTTTTTTTCTTAATAGATGAGGACTAGTGTTGGATTTAGCAACGCAGAGGCATCTAGTGACCTTGACAAGAAAAGTTCTGGTGTTAGCTCATGAGAGACTGGAGGAGAAAGATTGTATACATTACTGTACCGAGCACTTTGGCTATAAAGGAAAGCAGAGCACGGGGGCAGGGGTGGCTGGATGTGGGGTCAAGAGAGGGATTTTTTTAAGCAAAGAGAAAATGCAGCCCATTTGTATGCAGATGCCAGTGGAAATAGCAGTTTAAGAAACTAGGGATGTTTGGTCATGAGTAGAGGAGACTCTGGGGGCATGTCATAACTCTTCACACATGCTTAAAGGACTGTCATGTGGAAGAGAATTAGATTCATTTTATGTGACTCCAGAGAAAAGAATGAGAACCAATGGCTAGAAGCTACAGAGAAGGATTGTCGCACAGCCTAAATGGCAATTTTGTGCGTCCATTCATTCATTGGGGAGTCAGTGTTGGATGCTGAGCGTGGGGCCAGCACCAGCCTAGGCACTGGAGCACCGTTGTCATGAAAAAATCAGCCGCTTCTAACAGCGGAAGAGAGCAGCACAGAGAGGCAGGGTGATGCGGCGTGGAAATTGCTGACTAGGTTGGTGGGGAACAGGGTTCAGGAGAAGGTCAGGCTGGGCGGGGAAGCCATAATGGTTGGCTGATGATCTTCCACCTTCTGATAACTGAGAGCCTGTTTGGCCTAAACAAATGAGGCTTAAAAAGGCACTTGGACCTCAGTTATCAGGTACATTTTCTGGATGACTAGGCCTTGTAGATATAGCCTTCGTAAAAATGATGTCTGATAGATGGGTGGTGCTTTATCATTTCCAGAGCACTTTTAATCCCCAGAGCAGCCCTGCCAGGGTTGTTGCTATCCCTGCCATATAGTTGGGTTCACGGAGGCTCAGAGCAGTTAGCCTTGCCAAAGGTTGAAAAATCGGGATAAAGATAGAACCAGGCATGTTGGTGCATACCTGCAATTCCAACACTTTGAGAGGCTGAGGCAGGAGGATCACAAGTTTGAGGCCAGCCTCAGCAATTTAGTGAAACTTTGTCTCAAAATAAAAAGGACTGGGGTAGTTCAGTGGTAGAACTCCCTTGGGTTCAATTTCTACCACCAAGGCGGGGAAAATGGAGCTGGGGCCAGAAATCAAATCCACAAATCCCTTGTCCAGTGGACCCACCCCTACCAGAGCTGCAAAATACTGACTCTTAATTTACCTGCTCTCTGCTCCGCCCATGCACAGGGGTGCTTTGGGGCCAGGGTTTAGGTCTCAGATAAAATATTCCCTACCAAACACCCCTTCATCCAAATCTAGTTTCCAGCAAGAATTTGCTGTAATCAAGCCAGATGGTTTCCTTCCTCTGCCAGGGACTTTCTCTCCTTTCTCATGCTCTTGCTTCACATTCTCTTACTTCAAGAAATTCTCTGGGGTGTGACTGTAATCCCAGCAGCTTGGGATGCTGAGGCAGGGGGATTGTAATTTTGAGGCCAGACTAGGAAACTTAGAGAGAGACCCTGTCCCAAAAGATAAAAAGGATGTACATCAGTTGTAGAAAACCCCTGGGTTCACTCCCCAGTACCAGAAGAAAAAAAAAAAAAAGCATAATAATAAGAAACAGCAGGAAGTTTTCTGATGCTCAACAGTGGCTTAAGAAGATGGCATACCCTGTACTTCCTGGGCCTGCAGTCCTTGGGTTTCTCAGATATTGGTGAACTCTGTTGAGCCCAAAAGATCAAGGAGAGTCAGACATCTAGAAACTGTAAATCAGAAGGGTGGAAAGAAGGAGAGGACAAGAATAATAATGATGATAATTAAAACTTACCTAATACTAATGTCATCTACATTTTAGAAATGAAGAAACTGAAGCACAGGGCCATAAAGCACATTGCCCCAGGTTGACTAGTAGACAGGGCTGCTGTGTGGACAAGCTTGACCACTGTGCTGTACACAGGGAGGGTAAAGCAGAGAACCAAGGCCAAGAAAGGCTTTTGTTCAACATGATTGTCTTGAGCCTTCAGTGGCTGAAGCTGTGGGGGAAGAAATTGATCTAGTTCCTGCTCTCCATCAACTCACGGCTATAGAATCCCAGAGCATCAAAGTGGGATGAGACCTTGGAGGTGTCATCCAAAGTGGGACACAGGGAGGTGAAGTGAAATGCCCATGAGGGAAAGGAGAATGCACGCCTTTACACACTCACAAAAATAAGATGAAACACACAAGTGGGCATCAAGGCAGGCCATTAACAACTGCAGTCAGCACCTGTTACTGTCAGTAAGGGTGCTGGGTGCTGCTGCAGAAATGGAGCAAAGTCCTTGCCCTCTAGCTGGAGGGGAAATTGCAAAGGTAGGAAAGAGTATGATCTTGACCAGGAGAGTGCAGAACCTTTGACATGTTTGAGAGAGAAAGAGCATGACTTGGAAAGCTGAGGCAGGAGGTTCACAAGTTTGAAGCCAGCCTGGGTAACTTAGAGACCTTGTCTCAAAATTAAAAAATAAAAAGAACTGGGGACTGTAACTCAGTGGTAGAGTGTTCATGTAGCATGCATGAGGTCTTGAATTTAATTGCAAGTACCACCACCACCCCCCCCCCCCAAAAAAAAAAAGATGAATTGAAAACATAGTGTCCACCTCACGGGACTTCAGTGCTTCAGAGTTGGAGGATGCACAAGTTCCATGGGAGCTCAACTGGGACCTTGGCCTGGGCTGGGGGCCTTAGGAAGCCTGAACTGCACTTTGAAGGATGATGAAGGGGACTTCAAGGGATGGGAGGGGGTGCCTCCTAAGGTAGGGAGGGCACTGAGGTCAGAGGCAGCTTGGTGTGGATAGGAGTCTCTGAGAGCCAGGGATTTCTCGAAGGTGAAGTATGCATTGGAGAAAACAGAAGAGGATGCTAAAGAGGTAAATAGCAGCTAGATTGGGCAGAACCTAACCTAATTTGTACTTCATCTGAAGTCAATGGGGAGTCATTGAAGGGTTTTACGCAAGGTGGTGATATCATTAGATTTGTGCTTTAAAAAGATCGTTCTGGCAACTGTGTGAAGAATGGATTTAAGAGGAGCAAGCTGGAGGCAGGGGAACCAATTAGGAGGTTATTGCAATAGTCCAAGGGAGCAATGAAAAGGACTTCAACCAAGGTAGTGGGGGTGGAGAGGAAGGGATAACATCAGGACCTATTTAGGAGGGATATTCAGTGGTACCTACTATGACACAAAAGACAGGAAAGAGTCTGGGCTGAGTCCCAGGTTTAATGAGAGTGAAGAGGTAGCAGGATTGCTGGGAAGAAGGTCTAAGGAAATGAATCTGAGAATATCCATATCAGAGCAGTGAACTAAGGAGGGTCATCAGAACAGTCCACAACTTTTATAGACTGAGCTGGTCTCAAGTGATGATAAGAAATTCCTGGGAATCCCTGGATGAGGACCAAGGCTTTGGCAGTTCTTCAGGTTTAAAAACAAAAATCAGTGTCTGGAGGTAGGGGCTGAAGGAGAGAGGGACGTGAATGTGAGTATGTGTGCAAGCCCACATGTCAGTTGTGGTTGGAGGGTTAGGGTTCCTGGGTTCCAGGGACTCTGGACTTCTACTGTAAATTCGAGGTCTCTGCAACAGTTCTGCCTTACACCGGCAGTCTCCTAGTCAAATAGTGCATCAATCCAATTCCCTCCATGCCAGAGTTCTGCAAGGGGTCGAGGAAATCAGGTAGAGGGCTTGGAGGCTAACAGGAATACAGGAGAATATTGCCCATTAAAGCAAGAAGTCACTTGTTTGAGAGGCCACTGAGCTGATTGCAGTTCAGTGTGTTAGGGGACCTTTATGGTGACAGGGAACTTGAGGGCAGAGGGAGATGACGATGGCACCTAATTAGAACTCCAGAGGGGGTGACTTATGCTTCTAGCTTGGCTGCTGACCAGCTTGATGATTCCAGGAGATTCTCCTCTCTGGTCCTCTATTTTTTCATTTGTGTGGCTAAAGGATTAGGTTAGATTGTGGAAATCATGTGGGTTTCTCCAACTCTAAAATTTCATGATTCTGAAAAATGCAGTCAGATCCTGCTCTAAGGGTGCTCTGGTTGATCCCTCCCTGGTCTCACTTTCTATACTTTTCCGAAGTCAGACCTTTTCTGAATTCTTGATAATCTTGAAATCGAGGAGTTCTCCTTCCTGTCTACCTACTCTTTCTCCTGAAGCAGAGGGTGACATGAGAACCCTCATTACCAGCTTCTGCTTCCTGCTGTTATCATCTATGATGGCAGTTGATAAACTATTATTACAAATGGTTCATGGTCATACAATGAATATCTATAGATGACAGAGTTGGCATTGATGAAACAAACATCAGCTAATATTTCAGAACACTTACTATGTGTAATCTTGTTAAATCCTCATAATTGTCACCATTACCAACAACCAGCACACGGCCACACCCCCACTGATACTAGGCAGCTGTTCCTGCTCTTGACTTCTGGTTACCTCCTTTGGGAAGGGACACAATGAATGGATGCCCACTGTGTTCTCTCCCTTCTGCCCTCTCCCTTCTCCTAACTCATTCTTCTTTCTTGCTTACTCTTTTCCTGGGAAGGGGGAAAGAATACAATTTTAAGAATCTTCCCTTCTGTGGCACCCCATCATCTGCAGAATAAAGTGCAAACTCCTGAGAGTGACCTTGGATGGCCGCCAGGCCAGGGATCCTTGACCTCTGCCTGCCCACCACCCTGCCAGAATTCCCATAAATACCCTCGCTTGCTGTCTGGTTATCCAGACTGAAAGCGAACCCTGCTTTCCCTCAGGTTCTGCAGTCTTCCAACCATGAAATCCTGTTGATTCTACCCCCTTGGTATATTTCATATCCATTTCGTTTCTCTTCATTCACTTACTTTGACATCCTTATAATTTCTCTCAGGAGCACTGTAGCCACTCCCTGCTGTACCCCGCCTCCCCCAACTACCGGCAGCAATGTTCTCTTTAATCGCTTCTCTTAAACGCCAGGACAAAATCCGAATTGATCTGGCATAGGAAACTCTATAGGTTCTGGCTCCAGCAACCTCCTTTGCCTATCTTTCCTCTCTCTCTTGAACTCTAGCTAATCAGAACAGCTGGTGGATGCCACAGTCCACTGAACATCCCTGCCCCAGTCTTTGCTCACATTGATCTTCTGCTTGGAAGAGCCCCCTGCCCCCAACACTCCCCTACCTGCTTGGGGAACCCCTCCCACATTTCAAATCTTCGTCTAAGTGATGTCCCTTCTGCATGTCTTCTGTCCACCAACCTTGCAGACCTCTTTTGTTGCACCTGTAACCTTATGCTGTATTTATGTGTGGAAGTCTGTACTTACCTGTGAATTCCTTGAGAGCAGCAGACGTGGGATTCCACATCCTGTCTCTGTCTCCAAGCACAGATCCTGACACATAGTAGGGTAAATGTGCATTAAATATTGAGTGGGTGGCTGGGTGAAGTGGCACGTGCCTGTAAGCCCAGCTGAGGCAGGAGGATCACAAATTCAAGACCAGCCTGTGCAACTTTGTGAAAACCTGTCTCAAAATAAAATTAAAAGGTCTGGGGATGTAGCTTAGAGGTTTGATCCCCAGTATCACCAAAAAAGTATATATATAAATATTAAGTATACATATAGCATATATTGGTATATATAATATAAGTATATATGATGAATGAATGAATGAATGAAATTATAGACTTGCTACAATCTGATCCCAGTCCACCTGTCTTTTTCTTATTTTTTGTAAACAATAAAAATGCAGCTTTTTATAATTGCCATATACAAGTAGCTTGCAAGTGTATCTAAGGGGATTATCATTTTTAATCCTCACAACCCTGCCTTCCCACAATACCCAGTGCCCAGCAATGCCACACTATTTTACAGACACACCACATACTTCCTTGCCTTTACCCTCCCTGCTTCTTTTGCCCAGGTGTGACACATCTGCTTCACTCCCACATCTACTGGCTAAAGGCTTAACTTTGCCCCTTGCAAAATGCTCAGATTCACTTTCTTCTTTTTCCATCATTGAAATTAATAATTTCTTTCTCACCTACCAAAGCTGATGATTGACCTGAGCATTCTTCTTCTTCCTCTTCTTTTCCCCAGTACTGGGGATTTAACCCAGGGGCTCTCTATCACTGAGTTATATCCCCAGTCCTTTTATTTTTTGAGACAGGGCTTTGCCAACTTGCCCAGACTGGCCTTAAAGTTGCAATCCTCCTGCCTCAACCTCCTGAGTCTCTGGGATTACAGGTGTGCACCACTGTAACTGCTCAGCCTGAGCATTCTGTTTCATGGAAGATATGTATTATTAATATCTCAAGGGCAAGTCTTTATCTTAATAACCCTTATGTTATGGTGTTCATTGTGAACTCTGGCACGTAGTAGGTCCCCAATGCTTAATCTGCTGATAGAATGGAACAGAATTGAACTGAATCTGTTATATAAGTTTCAAAGTTCTGCCAGTTTTCGCTGGAATCACAGGCCAAAGGAAATCAAGAAAATGGTGGGATTGATTTGGAATGAGGGTAAAGGTGGGCCCAGAGGGGAGACTGCTTCAACTTGATGGAAACGTACAGAAGTTATAAACAAGACTTCTTTCCACCATGTTGCCTGTGGACATTTATGGAAGCATTGTTATTACTATCATTTAATCTTTTATTATTTTAGCATCCTGAGCTCTGTCTGAATGGTGTGCTGATGGTTAACCTAATCCTGTGCTGAGGACTCATTCATGGCTCTTTCTCATTATGGTTCCCAGAGTCCCCTCCCTGACCTCAGAGAACTCACACCATCTTGGGAGTTGGAAGACATCTTCCAGATTTTCTTTCCAGCCCATCACTTTACAGATGAGGAAGCAGGGCCGGGAGTCGGGGTGCTGGCTCTCCCACAGTTTCCCTGGTAGTAACTGGAAGAGCTGGAGATTAGCCCAATTCCTCTGATACCAGTGGTCATGTTTATGTTGTTGTCATTTGTGGTGCTGGGGAAGGAACTCTGGGTAGAGCCAGGCAAGTGCTCTACCCCTGAGCTACACCCCCAGGCCCCAGAGGACATGTTCTTTGCTATATTCTCTCTACTAAAATCTGCCCCACCAAGTCGCTATTAGAATTCCTCATATTCTGTCTTCATCAATTCTGTTCAATTCCACAAATGTTTATTTTATCAAGTATCTACTCCTGCAGAGAGATCTGTGCTGGGGGATATTGAAATAGTAAAGCCATGGGGAAATGGTGGTTGCTGCTCTTGACATGTTCACTACCTAACTGTGTCTGAATGTGGGAATGCTCCCCGGGCACACAGGGACCTTATTTCATAGAGCATGTCAGAAGGCATCTTCCAGGTTGTCTCTGAGGGGGTTCTTGCCACCCCCTTTCTTGAACCATCCATCATCAGTGTTTTACCACTGATGAAACCGGAGCTCAGAGTCTCAGCTGGAACTTGGTTGTACCTAAGGTATGAGCACTTGCAACTCTGCCACCTGCCTTCCCCTCTGAATGGATGAGAACGAAGAAACCCAGGGTTGCCTTGCCTGCTGTGGCGCACCTGAAGAAGATGGTGGCAAAGAAAGACACCAAGCCGAGGAAGGGGAGGGGCTTCTCCTGAACTCCTGAGCCTGACATTTGCTGTCATCACCAACAGCTGTTTGCAGCTCAGCGGCTCCACTTCCCTTGGTTCCCTCAGGCCCCTTCCACTTCCTTCTGGAAGAAACACATCTTAAATCTTTTATTTTTGCAGCTCTAACAGAGCTGGGGATCCAGGAAAGATAAGAGAGATAAGGTCTAGGGGACCTGAATCTGGGGTATCTTTGTTGAGAAGCTGAGGGGTACTCTTTGTGGGTTGCCTCAGTTCCTCCAACCTCACAGGGAAGAGCAGCAGCCCCCTCCCTGTGCCCTGGCCATCCAAGTGTTGTCTCGGGAATACCAACATGCTGTTAATTTGTGTGCCTTGCAAATACTTTATTGGCATCTCGTGGTGTTGAAAGTCATGTAATTATGAGCTGAATTTATATGTCGCCAGGGCTGCCTGGGCGCCCTCCCTGCGTCTCCTTCCAGGCACTGCAAATATTGAAGGCTGGCTTAGAAAGGAATCAAAACCTACCCGCCTTTATATCTGTGCACCCTGTAGATAAGGTTTTAATTGAAAATTGGTTCGTCTGTTCGCCATGCCTAATTATAAGCTGCCTGCACTGCCAGTGGGGCACACGGACAGAAGCCCAGCACCCTCAAGGAAGACCTAGGGTTTGGGTCCCGGATGGGGATGGCATTGACTTTGGCAGCTTTCCCTCTTCATATCCACCACCTGAGGCCCGACTCTGCCTTGCCTCCCTCCTCCCTTCCTCTCCATGGCTGGTGCTTCTCCAGTGAGAACAGGATGTAGCACACTGACAGCTTCCTCCCTTCTGCCCTGCTGGGAATGTACTCCTCCCTCCCCATCCTGCCCAGTCTTTTCCTTCCACCCCAAATGGGCACAACCAGTTCCTCTATGTCAGCACTATTCCCTCGGCAGCTACTCCGCAACACCTCTCTGGGTCTGCCTGGAAGTCACTCAGTACCATCTGGGCGCTTCTTTCACATCTAGCTTTGTACCCCGCTCCTTCACAAGGCCCCGTAGTGCAATGACAGACATTCTGCCCTTGCGTATCCCTCCAGAGGACTTGCCTCTCCCATGGGGCTGGAGCGTCCTCCACCCTCGGCAACTCCTCACAGGCAGAAACAGGTTCTGCACCTGGGGAGGTGCTTGGCAGCCCCTGGGAAGTGGACTTGGGCTCTTTCTGCCTTCTGTCAGGCACCCCTGAAGGCTGATGACCATGAGGGAGAGAGGTAGGGGTCAGGTTGGCTGCCTTGCCTGGACAACGCCCATATGTTTAATTCAAGTCCTTGTGCAGAAGAGGAGCACCCAGGATCTGCCCAGGTGGGTGTCCGTGGCCTGCACCCTCAACTGCCCTCTTGTCTTGGCCCCAGTCACATGTCATTGCTGTCACATTTGGCTCCAACAATAATTCCCTTGCTGGAGAGCAGGAAGAAGAATTCATTTTCCAGCTCCAGCAGGGTGGCTGTGAAATATGATTTCTAAAGTGTTAATAATGCATCACGTTTAGATAGCACTTTACATCTTCCAGAGCAGCTGGCTGGGCAGGGGGGCTGACAGCCTGGGCTCGGGGGGGCTGACGCCCGAGTCTCATCTCTGGACTCCTGGAACACATGCTTAATCCTTGGTACCTTAGTTTCTTTTCCTAAATGGGGGAAGCAGTCCTTCAGTCTTCACTTTCTGCCGGAATATGGAGGCACCTCCCCTTCTACCAAACCTCTGTTTCTCTTTCATTCATCTCCTCTCATGTCTCCAGCGTTCATTCCTTCGTTCACTCAACAAACCCTGATTAAGTGCCTGTTGTGTTCGAGGCCTGGGATGCAGAGATGCCCCTCTCTCTGGGGTCTCTTGAGGGTGGATGGGACAGAGAGGGTAAGGCTCCTACCTTCAGCACTGTGGCCTAAAGTGAGAACAGCGGAGGGATGACACCTCCACTCTGCTTTATTTGGTGACTATGGGATGCTCTCTGGGTTTTTAGGGGAACCCAGCAACTCATGTCTATGAATCCAGAAAAGACCTCTGCCTATCTTTTGTGATCCACTCAGAGTCCCTAAGCCTTTAGGGCCTTTGACCCTTTAAGACCTGGATCATTTCTCAATCCTTGACCCCTGTGCCTTTCACAAGTGAACAAGATAAATAACCCCATCTGATCATTTTTCTCCAGGGCTTTCATCCCCATCCATGCCACAGAATCCTTTCCCACCATCTCTCCATCTTCTACCCCATAGCCACAGCCATGGCTATAGCCACTGTTTCCAGAAAGCCCTCCGATGGTGATCTGAGGAAAAGAGAATATGTGTAATGGCTAAGATGGCTACCCCAGGTTTCCCCACCATTTCCACCCCAAAAAAGCAGCTGCCCTTGACATTCCAGCATATCCAGGTACTCCCCTCTTCGGAGCAGTTGGCCCCCTGAAAAGTATCCTGGAATTCTGTTTCCTAAGTTAAAATCATATTAATTTTTAGGTGAGCTGGATTTCTAATTTCTGGGAGTTCTGCTTCTACCACCAACACTCTGCAGTGTCTTTGGACCTCAGTGTCCTCATCTGAAAAATGAGGCCATTGAAAAGGTGGTCACCAGGGGCTTTCTCTAACCTTCTTTGATGACATTGCTACTTCAAACAATTCCTGAGTGAATTAATAGGGAAAGAAAAGAAGTCCTTTGATAAGCATGTAATTGCATTCCCATTGGTTGATTTCACAGGGCAAGTTGTGGGGATGTCTTTCTGGAGAGGTGTCTTGATGGTGCTCTGTCATGACCTCAGAGATGGCCGGTGTGTCTTCAGCCATGCCTGTGACCAGTGGATCTGGCCCAGAGTGGATGCTCCCAGAGGACCAGGCCAGGGGCTCTCTGATTCTGTTTGTACTTTGTCCTGCCCTGCCAGCTAGATACTAACTGGAGGCTCTTTGGTTCCCGGGATGAGGACTCTTCCTGCCTGCTCTCATCCCCTCTGACTTCTCTTGCTTCCTAGGAAGACAATTCCTCACCAAGTTTTCCCAACGGGTTGTGCTGCCGCTGCTGTTGAGCTGACACCAGAGCTGACGAGTTATTAAAAATCCTTCATTATTATTCTGTACTGCCTCCCTCCCTCCTCCCTCCCTGCCCTGCCCCAGGCTTCCAAGGCCCATGGCTGTCACTGAGAAATGCCTGGAGGCCCCTAGCCAAGAGCAGAGGCAAGCTTTCCCACCCCCCTCCTCAAAGTGGCCCCCACAGATATTGGCAGCTGGCCAGAAGCAATGGGTCCCACTCAGGGCTAGTGATTATGACACCAGGGTTCCTGATCCTACTTTCTGCAGGACTTGGGGAGCTAGTGCAGGTGTCTGGGGGCTCAAAGCTCTTTGTAACAAGAAACGGTTGGAAGCCAGGAGGGATTTTCAGTCTCCTGGGATCTTGGTTAGGGAGACATCTCCTAGGTATGCACGTTCCAGATGACATCTGGGACCCGATGCTTCAGCCCCTGGGGAAAGCGTGACAGGCTAACTCCATCATCCCACTCCCTGAGCTGGGGGTCCAAACTCAGCTCATCCATCACACGTCCCCATAATCAGATTTGGCTGCGGCAAGAACAGAACATAATACTCGTCGGATCCTCTCCCAGGCGCAGCGGTGACAGGTCCTAAGAGATGTGGAGAACCTTGCTCCTTGGAGATGTGAGACGGTGGGGTGGGGCCTGGAAGCAGAGGTCCCTACAACAGAGTCATGGGGACAAACAGGAAGAGGCTCCGGAGGAGCATCTCAGCACTCTGCATGGTACCCTCCCCCCACAGCCTTCCTGAGCACCCTGTAAAGCACCCCCACACCCAGGATCTGGGCAAGGGGTCAAGCTTTGGAGTGTGTTCACTTCCTCTGGCAGATGTCTGTCTACGCAAATTTGCCTGTTCAGATTTATTCTTATTGCTGTCTTGAGTATCAGGTTCCTTTGTTCTGTGGCTCATAACGTTGGACCAGTCCCCAAACCCATGTTCAGTCCCGGTTTCTAGGATCCAGCCACTGGGTCAAAGGGGTAGAAAGCTTGGGTGGCTGGGTTAGAGGCAGGTAAGAGCATCCATAATTAGTCTGAGAGTTCTGGGGCCTGCCTTCCACCTCCATGGTGCCTCCAAGTTGAGTTGACACCTTTTGTTTGTCTCTGCCTTTGATGCCCTAAGTGAATTCTAAGGACTGCATCCATCCAGGGGTGTGGGGGCAGAAAAAAACTGGGGTTAGAGTTAGATGCAGTTGGAGTTAGGCACAGTGGCCTTTAGGGTTAGGGTGGGGAATAGTCAGAGCTGGGATTTGGGATTGACTAATGCTAAGTATGAGGTTGGGAGAGGCAGGAGGGGTTGGGCTGTAAGAAGGGGTTCCTGGTAAGGACAGAGGTGATGGTTTAGGTCATCATGTATTCCACACACATTTGTTGATCACTTATACTGTACCAGGCTCTGAGGGACTCTACATGCTTTACCTTCAAGAGGCTCATGTTCTATTTAACATTTGGGGCTAGAGTGATTATTAGGGTCAGTCTGGGCTTGGAAGGAGTGTGGGGTTGAGGTTGGGGGAGGGGTGACTGTTTGCAGTAAGGATTGAGGTAGGAAGGCGGGTTAGTTGCGTGTCACCATAACGGCTGGTGTGAGGTTTCTGTGGAGGGTCTTCCTCCAAGGCTCTGCTCCTTAATTCTCTCCTCCCAATGCTTACCCAAGCTTGTCCGTGCTGTCTAAGGCTTCCTGGACTTACTGGAATCCGTTTAATGACAGCGACCATCTGCCACCCCTCCTGGTGATCAGCCCTTCCCCTTCTCTCCTGCTCCTCCTCTGCTTTTCCCAGTGGGGAGTCTGCATCCTGTACTCCTGGAGGGGGATGCTGAGACTTCCGTCCCCTCTCACAGCTCAGGTGGGGGTGGGTGTCTGTGACCCTTGCCCTCCTTCTTCATCTTCTGTAGTCACTAGGATGCACCATTTGTGCCCCATTCAGCTCTCCTTCCCCTCCGACGCTGCCCTTCACAGCTCTAGGTTCTCACGCTTCTGTCTTTCACGCATGTGGGACCCTTCTGGCTTCTGCTTCGGTGAGTTTGAGTTTTCACCATTCTCTGGGGAGCTGGCCTCTCCTGGTTTCCCCTTTGGCCTTTAAAGCAGCACCTTCTTGTCACGCCCTCCTCCTTTCCCCTCTCACTCATTTCCCGGGTCAGGACAGAAGCCTCCTGCTTCTCTTGTTTCCATCTGCTCTTCCCACTCTGTCTACCCGCTTCAGAGGATACTACCAGCCCAGCCTGGCCTCCTCTGCTGCCTCTTGGGCAGGGGAAATTTCTCATCATCTCCCGCTCATCAGCTATGTGGGACAGAATCCTTGCCCACCAGTCAGAAGCAAGGGATTCTGTTTGGAACAGTCACTTCCATGGGTTTGAGATGTGAAGGAATGTTGGAGTAGGGGCATGAGGCAGGAAGTGTCTCTTCCTATCATTTCATTCCAGGTAAAATAGCATGACTCCCAGGCTGTCCCCAAGCCCAGAGTGTGGGGGGTGAAATACCAGGATCAGAGTGGCATGGGAAGTAAATTTCAAAACCCTCTAAGGAAAGATCAGACCTCTCCCATCCTCACCTTCCGTTTCTGAGAATAGTGCACATGAACCCACTGAGGACCTGGCTTCAGCGGGCTCCTCTGTGCCCTGCCCCCTCCTCAGCCCTTCCCTCGCTCTTGGAGCACTTCTGGGCTCCCACAAGAACCTACCTCCTGTCCATCCATGGGAGACTATGAGTTTGATTGACTCTGATACCAGGGAGGGCAGAGGCTGCTTGTTGGAATGCACGTCACCCTGTCCCCCTCTCTGGGAGATAATCGCGGGGGAATATTGGCTCATCCAGGAAACGAGGTGCTAAATTTGTTGTGAGATTGGTGTCACAAGCAATCAAAGGGAGCCTCTCCGCATGGAGGGCTGGGCAGCGAAATGAGAAATCATTAGGTTATTGCAGCAACCAGGGACAGCAGAGGTTGGGGAAGAAGAGACCTCCTCCCCATTGCCCTGGAGCGGTGTTGGCAGGAGCAACACAGGGAGATCAAAAAAGGAAGGAAGCAGAGGTGTGGAGAATGAGTGTGAAGGAAAGGCAGGCTGCTTTCTCAAGGTTTCTCCTGTCCCTGGGTGTCTGCATCCTCATTCCCACCACCCCATCAAGCACCTATCTGCACTTTGTATGAAGCTTTAGGGAAAACCTTCATTGGTAACATGCTTCTGGCTCTTCCTCTGGTGTCTGAGCTGTCGTGAGACAGTGTACTGACCCAGGACAAAGAGGCAAGTGAGCAAGGTTGGGTGTCCCCAGATCAGTGAGGTATCTTGGTGAGTAGAACAATTGAGAAAGGCATGCATGAGACAAAGGCCCAGGCTGGAGCTGCTGGTTTGGATGGGAAAGGAAATCCAGGCCTCCTGGATGCTGCCTGGACTGGGGGATATGAAGACTGAGATGGGTGTGGGTCTGGTGTAGATAGCAGAGTGGCTAGCGTGAATATAAGAAGGTTGTCCTCCCTTTTGCTAACCTCTTGCTTCCTTATAGAAATAAGGTCACCAAGCTGCCCTGGCTTTTATGTGCTCTGGGGTCTCAGAAATAGCCATCGGATCAATATGCATAATCTTGAAGAAAAAGTCTCTCATGGCCTCTTGCCATGGCCTTGCAATTGGTCACTGCCACCATGTCCCCACTAGTGTTCTAAAAACTTCTGAGGGTGGTTAGATGAATGGTTTGGGTCTTCCTGGTCCTTCTCTGCTCTTGGGGCAATTGTGTTCCACCTAGCAAGCAAACCAAGACAAGCAAAGCAGGAAAGATCAGGGGCAGATACGAAAAGCCCAGAGTTCCCCATCTAGTTCCTAGTCCTGGAGGCATCAACCTGAAGGCTACCTCTGGGCACTCCCTTCCCTGTGCAGGCAGGCTTCTTGAATGAGCCATTAATTATGGAGCCTCCACTTCCAGCTCCCTCAGCTCCCTGCAGCAGATTAACATTCTGTGCCCCTTGCACGTGTAGAATGAACCAAGTTAGATGGATCGATTCAGCAGCTGGTTGGAGCTGCTTTTACTTTATGCAGGATTGATCTGGATGACCCCAACTTGGGGCTTCTAGAAGCGCCTTTGCGGGAAATCTTTTTAATGGAGATTAATTGGAAAAGCCTAACACGTCCTGGTTATAGGCAGAAAGTGTCCTGGTCTCCCTTTTGATGACTACATACCAATATTTGTATATAGATGTGTAGTAACACTCACATGCTTACCTAGACAGGTGAATGCCAACCTGGACACACATACCTGCTCTATGCACACATAACACTCACCACCACATACAGCTTTATTCCTTCTGATTCTTCTCAAACCTATCCCCAAACCCTACCAGGTTGACACACAACTTTTGCATCTGGCATCAGCCACAGTCTCCACTTTTCTCTTTCTGAATCTGGACTTCTCTGTGTCCACTGTCCCTCAATAGCTCAGAAGTTTCTGGAGGGCAGAGACTGAAGAATGCCCAGAAAGGGAAAGTGTTAAATGTTTTAAAATGTCTGATCTTGTTTCCAATTTCTTTATGTGCTTGAATCCCAGCCACTTCCAACTGCTCACTGGACTTTCATGTCTTCATGTCTTGGCTCATGCTGTTCCCTTTGTCTGAAATACCCTTCCCCCAGTTTTCTGGCTGTTGAAATCCTGCTTGTCTTCAAAGCTCAATGCAATTCTCATCAGTAAGTGTGTATTTATTGAATGTAATACACATATTATACATAGACCAAGAAAAGCCATGAAGTGTGTGGCTATAAAAAGAGCAGACAAAGGCCAGCAGGGTCTGGGTCTTAGCCTGAGGGACTACCAGTTTGGAAGCCAGACATGGGGCAAAATGCAGTTAATTGACCATTCAACAAACTCCATTAAGGTGTTCATTCAGCAAGCATTCATTGTAAGAACCCTGAACCCATGCTTACAAGAATATTTGGGGCCAGGTGTAGTGGCAGACACCTGTAATCCCAGCGACTCAGAAGGGTGAGGCAGGAGGTTCACAAGTTTGAGGCAGCCTGGGCAACTTAGCAAAATCCTGTTTAAAAAAAACAAAAACAAAAAAAGAATAAAAAAGGAAGGAGCTGGGGATGTAGCTCAGTGGTAGAGTGATTTCAAAAGAATATTCAGGTGGTCCAGGTTGGTGCCACCACCAAGCCCACCCTGATTTCATCCCCAGCATTGGTCAGTACTGCATAGCATGACACTGGTAGAGTGTTTTTTAGCACTTAACTGGTTATTAACGCAGATATGACTTCCTGTTTATCCTGCATGCCCATCCCAGAGAGCACAGTGTCTGGCTTACCAAGACACCGCCAGGCTGAGCTATTTCCAGGATCCTAAAGGCTGTGTTTTCTCAATTTCACCGTCCATAACCTCTGTCTTCAGAGAACACTTCTCCCTTCTCACCGGGATGACTCCTACTCATCCCTCAGAGCCCCGCACAGATATCACTTCCTCTAGGATTCTTTTCTTGACCTTGGGCACTTTTCTCCATGTTGCTCCATCACAGTGCACATCACACTGTGTTGCTTGGATATTTGGGGATGCCTACTGGCTGGTGGAAGGATTCCCTCGTTTGCCTTTACAGTCTAGGGTCTGGGACAGTACCTCATATGAAGTGTGCACTGAATATGAATAAATATTTGTTACATGAATGAATGTACATTAAATTGAGTTGACTTTTTCTGTTTTAATCCATAAGTCATTAGTGCAGATAACAAAACAATAAGCATTTATCGAGCACTCTAGGTATGCAACACTCTATTGTACCAGTCATTTTAGAACATGCACAACTATTGCTTCTAGGAGTATACCATTTAATTATCTCTAAAAGGAGCCATAATAAAATACAGGATAGCTACAAATGAGACTACAGGTCTACATTGGTACTATTATCTTCAAGTCCCATCACTATCTTGTTGAAGTTGCTTGGTTAGTTGCCATGGTATGAAGATTTTACTTACAACTTTACCTTCTCACAGACCAAAAGAATTGGTCTAAGACTGTGTTTTGACCAATTCTTTTCCCTCCAAGATGCTTCTGTTCAGAATTCCCTCCTTTAAGCTTCAAGTAAGTCCACCTTAATAGTACAAACTGTTGTGAATTGATTATTTGATTGGGCGTATGTCCAAAGTAAGAAGAAAATGTATGGATATAAATGTATGGACATAGACAGAATCCTAAATATCATCAAGTGCTCTCTGGAACATGGCTGCCAGGTGATTACACAGTTTTATCTTGGACACCTGTAGTAATGCAGAGCGCACAGCTATGTGCTATTAGAAAGTTCTTATGTGAATAAAAATATCTGGGATCTAACGTGTGGCCTGCGGTTTGTATGGAAGGTGCAGTCATGGGGCCTGGGGACACACCTGGACTATGAGCTTGTAAAGTGTCAAGTCAGATGTTCACAGGGGCACTAGTGGAGAGCCAGGTGCCCCTGTGGAGAGCATTCATCAGAGCCCAGGCCTGTGCCCATATTGGTTGCTCATCTGGCTCACTGGCTCAGATGGTTCACCTGGAGTGCCAGAGAAACCTGCAAAGTCATCGTGATGATGTGTTCCAAATTCTGGAAGGAGAATAATATTTACACCTGGATCTGTTTTTTTTTTTTTTTTTTAAGGTGGGGTCGGGGCTATGGTAACATAAAAGCTCATTAAACTTGAAGCAGAGAAGTGTCCTTAGGAGCACCTGCCTGGTATCAGAAGATCTGGATTTCCTTCTGGCTCTTCAGTCCCAGCATAGAGAATGCTCCCACTGCTGCCCAGAGCTTCCTAGATCTCTTCAGTGTGAGGCTGTTTATTTAGGAGACTGCTCCTAAAAGTGCCAGGAGAGCTTTGGAGGGATCTGGGCCCAGCCTGAGTTTCTTCCTGGCTTCGAGCCTGTTGGGGGAGCTCAGAGGTACCATTCTGGCTCCACTCGGGCTGTACTTTGAAGCTCTGTTCATAATGGCGTTAACTAAGAATTTTAAGCGGGCGGAGGGGCGCTTTCACAGCAAACTGGCGCTGTCTTAATTATGGAGCCGCAGGGAGGCGGTGCGCCCCTCTGCTGAGGGAGGGGCCGGAGGGCGTGGCTCTGGAGGAGGAGGACCTGGGACCGGGCCCAGCAAAAGGCGTGTCTGCCCCGGGGGAGGCAGGAAGGCAGGACGCAAAGGGGTAACTGGCCTGGGTCCTCAGAGGGCAGGGATCAGAGCGCCTTGAGGGTGCTTGCGGGAGGGAGGGCTCAGTGGAACCGGAACCAGTCTTAGCTTGGGGAAGTCAAGGCCCCTGACCTCGGTGGCCTTCTAAATTGCTTCAGATACAGCCCACCACCTTCTCCTTTCCTCCTGTTCCTTGGCTAATCCATTCATAAACCCCTTCCATTTCTCAAGGATTTCGCTCCTTTTCTTTGACCTGAAAGCTCAAGACGTGTAGAAGAGGCCAGAAGGTGGTAAATCCACCAGACCCCAGGCCCTGTGCCCGCCCGTCTTCACCTCCCTGGGTCTTCTCCAGTTTCTCCCCCTGCTCCTCTCTCCTTTCTTATCTTTATTCTCATTTCTCTCTCCCATGGTCTCATTGCTTTTTGTTCTCGATTCTCACTTCTTATTTTTTATCTATCATCCTGTCTTTTCTTCCACAATTCTCTCACGGTCCCTCCTTCGTTCCTTCTTTTGCTGCAGGAGCAGTTCCAGGGAGAGGAACTTGCATCTTGCCCCAGTGCAGGAGAAGCATGCTTTGGGACGCGCCCAGTCTCTAGAGAGGGGTTTCTAGAGAAGCTAGCTTAGAAGCCGCTAGGAATTTGGAGACATACCCACCCCAAACACCTCCCTTCCTCACTGTCCCTCTGTTTCTTCAAAATAAAGGGTGTTGTATTGGTGATCGATAGACCTTTCCCTTGAGTCCTCTTTCCTCTTTCTCTCTTTCTCTGTCTCTGTGTGTCTCTCTCTCTTCTTCCTTTTGTACTAGGGGTTGAACCCCCAGGGACACTACTGCTGAGCCACATCTCTAGCCCTTTTTATGTTATGTTTTAATATAAATATATATATATTAATAAAAATATAAATATAAATTATATTTTAATATTTATATATTTAAGTTGCCCAGGCTGGCCTTGAACTTTCGATCCTCCTGCCTCAGCCTCCCGATCCGTCTCTTTCATATCATAGTGCGCCTTAGCTCATCCTTCCCTGTTCCTTCCTTACCTCACCTTAAAATGATCTTTCGCAGCCTCTTTCTCACTCCTCCTGCCATCAGCTCTCTTTTTATCTACTTTGCTCTCTACTTTCTAAGATGTCTTCCTTCCATCCTATCTCTGTCTCTCTCTCTCTCTCTTTTTTTTTTTTTTTTTTTTTTTTTTTTTTTGTGGTGCTGGTGCTGGGGATCGAACACACAGCCTTCAGAGTGCATGCTAGCAAGTGCCCTGCTGCTAAGCTCCAGTCCTGGCCCTCCTTCTGGCTTTGCGTCACTTTCACTATCCTGCGTCTCCATTTCTTTTCCTCCCTCTGTGTGTGTTCTGAGACAGCAGAAGGTTCAGGGGTTGGCTTCTCATCCAGCTGCTTACATGGGTGAGGGTGAGGTAAATGGGGGGCTGGATGCAGGGGGGCAGATGCTTCCCCTTCTTGCCTGCCTTCCCTCCTAGCTCTGCCTTCCCTTATCTCTTGCAGCCTTCTCTGTCTCTGCCCTAGTTTCTGTTCTTTTTCCTCTTAGTCTCTGTCCCCTGTATGAGCTAAGTCCTGGCCTGCCACCTGCTGCCCCCTCCACCTCTCTTCCCTTGCCCACTGTAGCCAGATGGAAATTCAGGTTTTCTACAGAACCATCCACCAGCCCTGCCACCCTCTTTCTGCTCCCTCCTGTCATACCTGCTACAGCCAACCTCACTTGGGCTCACCATGCTATTGTCCTTCTCATAAAACATTTCAAGGTCCCCTGCCAGGGCACATTTGCATAGAGCTGTCAGATCAGGTCTGGCCCAGGTGCCTGGGGGTTGGAGGCCCAAATGGGGCAGGTGGGAGTGCTTCCAGTCACACCTGCCAGTCTTTTTCAGTTGGAGCTCAGTGTCCTTGTGAGTAGACCTGGGCTGGCAGGTGGCTTCAGTGACCCAGGCTTGCCTGTCCTCTCTCCTCCATTCACCCACCATGAGCCCTGTGGAGGGAATGTGAGGAGCTCTAATGGGGACTTATTCAGGAAAACAGTAGCTTCTTTTTTTACTAGGATGCCCCATCTAAGTCTTCCCTGCCACTGTCCTACTGTCACAAACCCACAGACCTCCCTCTATACCCTTGTCTGAGGGTGGCAGGACATGGGACTGAGTCCTTAGGCACATCCTCAAGTCTCCCAGTATTGGAGACTGAACCCAGGGCCTCATATGTGCTGGGTAAGCACTCTTACCAGTGAGCTGCATCCCCACCTTTCAGACAGTCTCAAAATAAGTTGCTAAGGCTGGCCTCAGACTTGTAATCCTCCTGCCTCAGCCTCCCCAGTAGCTGGGATTACCAGAGTGAACCACCCACCAGGCTGTCCTCAAGATTTGCTGAAGCTCTGGCAAGCAGGAAGCAGGAAAAGAATCTTCCAGGACATCAGAGATAGGGAGGCCCTTGGGAGCCAAGTTATTCAGCTCCTCCCTTTTACAGTGTAAGGAAGCCGAGATCCAGAGGGGAGGTGTGACCTCCCCTCCCCACAGCTGGTTGGTGGCAAAGCCAGGACTAGATATACCCACACCTCCTGACTTCTGGCTCAGGGGCCTCTGCCCATCCCTGGCAGGGCTGTACTGGCCCATCCCCCTTGCCTTTTTCAGGACTCAGTTCCTTCCTCTTTGGGTGACTAATCCACTGGCCCAGACTAGTAAACCCGGTTGCTCTGTCACTGTGAACATCAGCCAGCCCCTTGTCCGCTCAAATGCAAGGAAACCAGGCCAGACTGTGACCACTTGTAAAATCCCATCTGGTCCCTGGAAAGAGTTCCCTTTGGCCGTCCTCCCTGTAACCCCAGCCTTAGAAATGGACATTGGGGTGCTGTGGCCAAGCAGGTTGGGGTGAGGTAGGAGAAACTGGGTCCTCTGCCTGTGACTTGGGCTTCCTGAAAGGATTGAAAGGGGGAGGGTGGTAAGGGAGCGCCAAACCCAGGCATTTGAATACCCTACTGCTTGGAGTCTTTTCCACTTGCATCATAAAATGAAGCCAGAGTGCTCTGGTGGGCAGGAGCGTGGAGGTGATGTTAGTCCTTGAATATGTGGTCTTGTCTGGGGGCGGGGCGCTGTTTGTCATTTTGGATTCTTCATCTGATATACATAGTACCTCACATCTACTCAGACATTTCTCTGAGCCAGTCAATGGAGTTTCCTGACCCTTGAAGTCTTATCTGTCAAAGGAGTGGCTTATAGTCTTTAAAGACAGTCACATCAAATTTTGACATTATAGGACTCAAGGCTGGGCCCTGGATAAGGCAGAATCTACAGACCCAGACCAGACCCTCCTGCCTGGTCAGCTGGGTGGGCACAGACCTGCCCCACTGGGGAGCTTCAGGTCTAAGGGTCGGCCTCTGTGGGCTACAGCCTGGCCAGGGTTTCTGTCTTTCTCCTGTCTGTCTTTACTCTGCCCAGCTCCAGCCCAGCTCTTCCTCTCTCCCTCTCTTTCTCCTTTCCTCCCTCCTCCTCTATCCAGAAGTGTCAATCTCTCATCTCCTTCCCTCTTCGCTGGCCCAACCCAGAGAAGTGAAATCCTCTTTTCTCCATGAGAATCCAATGTGAGGGGCTCTCTGGCTGTTGTATTTTTTATAGAGCAGGAGAGGAATGACTGGGGTGGGGGAGTCCAGTGGGGGTAGGGGAGAGCCGAGATGTGAGAGGAGAGAGGGAGGGAGAGTGGAGTGTGGAGAGATTTAGTTCCATCTGAAAGCTGTCGGTGCGAATCAAAGGCTTCCCTTTGAACCAGCAGCAGGATCTGGAGTGGAGAGCTCAGGGACTGCTCCGGCCCAGGGGGTTCATTACTGCTCGTTTGATAAATCTGGGGAGACAGGGCCTGGCCTCCACCATCCTCCTCTCCTGCCGCCCTGCTCCCTGGCTTCTCATGTGCTTGGCCCCACTCCCTCTCCGGTTCTGAGCCTGGCAGGCAAGGCTCTGGGAACATGACCACCAGGGCACGCGTGCCAGGACACAGTAGACGGGTGCCCATGGGTGCAGAAGCAGATGTTACTTGCATGTAGAGCTGCAGGAGGGTGTACCTATGGGCCTGTGAATAAATGTGTGTGCTTGCGTGTTGTGGTACACACATGCCCATAGGAAGTATAGGACTAGCCAGACACGGAGCACCTGTAATTCCAGCTTCTGTGGGAGGATTGCAAGTTCAAGGCTAGTCGTGCAACTTAGCAAAATCCTATCTCAAAAAAAAAATTAAAAGGGATGGGCATGTGACTCAGTGGTAGAGCACCTCTGGGCTCAATCTCCAGTTCAAAAGAAAAAAAAAAGAGTGCATGACTGTGTGAGACCGTAAGCTGTTCCATCCCATGACAGATTTAGAGGCCACTTCCTAGTTCTCAATTAAAAATGGGATTTGAGGGCTGGGGGTGAAGCTCAGTGGTAGGGCTCTTGCCTAGCATGCACGAGGCCCTGGATTTGATTCACAGCACCACAAAAACAAACAAAAAACAAAACAAAAAATGAAATTTGACTTCTTGGTCCTCCCTAGGCCCAGTGGGAACAGGAGATGTGTTCAGACACAAAGATTGGCTTAGTTCTGTACTCTAGTCCTGTGAGGAAGGAGGGGGATGTTGGAGAACAGAACTGGAAGGCTAGTGCCCCATGAAGGTTGGGGTTGAGAAGGGGCAGTGGGTGATGCTGAGGAAGAGGAGAGTGGTGTATCTAGGTGAGGGGACAGCATCCAGGGGAGGCAGGGAGGCCTCTGGGACAGGTTTGTGCAGTGGCCAGAGTCTGCGTTGGGAAGTCCCAGAGGAAGGCACCAGTAGCCAGGCCACTGAGGTGACACTGCAGGGGGAGATTGGAGTTCTGGTCCCTTGGTGTATTTGCTGGGTCCATACTTATCAGTTGATTGATTGGAGGGAGGTTGCTTCATGTCTCTGAGCCTCAGTTTCCTTTTAGGAGTAATAATTGCCCCTATCTCATTGAGTAGTTGTGTGTATGTCAATGAGGTGCTTATCACGGTGACCAACACTTCGTATGCAGAGAATATCTTTTTCTTATTACTGCTGCTACTAGCAACCATTGGTGACTCAAAGGCTGGCATTTTGTGACTCACTGAAATGTCTCTGGATGCTGTTGATGGTCATTCTGGCTTTGGGTACCACTGTTCCTTTCACGTAGGAACATTCACGTCAAGGCTTCTCCTTCGTTGGTGGTAGCCTGAAGGGCAAGTCCTGCGTGGCTATAGGCCCTTGGCCAGCCCTGGATCTGAGGATCACTGCCCTCGCTGGAGAGAAACAGGTGGAGATGGAAGTCTAAGCTATAGGTAGGTCTAAGTAGAGGGCAGATGGACAGAATTTAGGGGCACCATATTTCTCTTTGGGGCAAAGGCCATGAATCTGGTCATCCAGGAAAATGGATATGCTACAGCATGGCATAATGCCAGGGGTAGGGATTCTATAGCTGAGAGGCCTGAGTTCAGATCCCATCTCTGCCTCATAATAGTTATACCTTCAGCGTCCTGAGCCTTATTGCCCTCTTTTATAAAATGGAATACTAGGGCTGGAATTGTAGCTCAGTAGTAGAAGGCTTGCTTAGTATTATAAAGTCTTGGGTTCAATTCCCAGCATCAAAAAAAAAAAAAAAAAAAAAAAGGAAAGAAAAAAGAAAAGGAAATAATAACTGCCACTAGATGGTAGAGTATAATGCAGGAAACAATTTCTACAAGGCATCTTCCGTGGTTGGGAGGTCCCAAAGGAAGGCAGCACATAGTCAGCATCTTATAATTTGGAGTATTTATTTATTTATTTATTTATTTTTGTGTGTGTGGTGCCAGGGATTGAACCCAGGGCCTTGTGCTTGCAAGGCAAACACTCTACCAACTGAGCTATCTCCCAAGCCCTGGCATATTTATTATTAAGGAGCATTGCTAGGCAGTTAGGAGGCTGAGGCAGGAAGATTGAAAGTGTGAGGTCAAGTTGGGCAACTTAGTGAGAACCTGTCTCCAAATAAAAGCCAAAAAGTGCTAGTTCACAGGTAGAGGGCCCCTGGGTTCAACCCCCATGGAAAAAAAAAAAAAAAAGAAAAAAAAAAAGAAAAAAGAAAAGGGGGAGAAAGAAAGAAAAAGGGGGACATTACTGGGGCTAAAGGGACAAGAAAAGTAACTCAGAGTGTCTCTGCTCTCCGGGGCTCCCAGAAGAGTGGGAGAAACAGAATCACACAGATGAGTAACTTTTAATCCAAGGCAAGCTGTGATAAGTGCTATAACCAGAAGCCCAAACAATGCCATGGGAGAAAAGAGGAGGGAACCCTTCCAAGTCTGAGACCAGAAGAGCTTTGTGTTGTGAGAGTGGGGCAGAGAGGGCATGAGTTCACCTGAAAGGAGGGAGGTATGGGTTCCCTGGCTGCCGCCTCTCCTCACCTTGGCAAGAAGCGTGGATCTCCCGTGGTGTTGCCTGGTGCACTTCCAACTGCTGCTCGGGGCCCCTCCGACTCTGATCTCTTCTACCCTGTTCACCCTATGAAGCTGTCAGCTTCCTGCAAACCCTGGCTCAGCCTTCAGGAATCTCCCATTCTGGTGGGAAAGACAGAGGATACAACATGGGGAGTGGATCCAGAGCCTGAGACCCCCTGAGTGTCACTCAGTAGTCACCTCGAGTAACTTGTTTTGAAGGAAAGGACTGAGCTGAATCCCCCCACCACAATCTACACCCCTCCACTGCCCACCTCTCGGACTGTCTCTTGGTCTCTGTCTCTCCACCTTCCTTCTCAATATTGGTCTGGGTCTGTATCACTTCACCGGCAACTTTGTCTGGGATCTTACATGAAGGCCCCGGCAAGCACGTGCATTTTCCATCCCAAGTTCTTTCTAACCCAGAGCTCCATTTCCTTTCCCTAGTCTCCTTTTTGCTCTCCCTCCGTGCGAGCATCTGTATCTCTCAGCATTCATTTGTGTCTGTCTGCCTACCCCTTGGGACGTGTCACACGTGCACGCGCACTCCTACTCCTGTGTGTGCAGCTCCGTTTTTCTCCGCCTGCCTTCACAATGGCTGCTTAAGAGTTCAACACACCTGTGATGTAGCCTGAAGATCAGGAGGGAAGGACATCAAGCAGGTTGAAATTCACTTAAAAACATGAGCAGAAGTATGCTGGTCCCAGAGGTGAGGCCCTGGATTTGATGTTGTAATAGGAGGATGTCTGTTTTCCTCCTCTGTCTGCAGTCAGACCTTTTCTGATTCCTGCCCCCCTGACTCTTCACCCTACAGCCCACAGTTTTCCTGCATTGCTGTTGGGTACTGGTTTTATTTCCTGAAAGTGGGCACAGTTGCAGAGTGGGACTGAGAATTCACTCCAGGTCCAGGAGACTGTCCTGGAATAGATGATGGAAGGCAAGGTCCTCAGGACATTGGGAATGTGCTTGGATGTGTGCACATGCCACACGCTAAGTCATGGGTTCTGGGTTCATGACACCTTCTTCACACTCAAGGACTTACAGTGCCTTGTGCCTCCTAAGGCTACCAGGTCCCTCTACCTTTCCTACTAATGATAATGATCTGCTGGGCCCTGTTTGACACCTGCACCCCCTGTTCACTTTCCAGGTGTTTTCCTCCACTCTCTCACTTCCCTTCACCTTCTCACTGCAACAGAACCTTCCAGTCTGTTTTTTCTACCTTTCAGCTCTGCTCCACATTTCTTTTTTGCAGACCTTCCCAAGACTCACTCAGTCCTGCCTCAGCACCGTTCTTCCTCCCACTGCAGAGAGAGGGCGCTGTCTCTACTCTCCTGTGTTGCCTCTGCCTCTGGTGCCTCACCTGGGGTGCAGGAGATGCTTTGCTTCCTTCTCCTGGTAGGGTTCCACAGGTAGAACTGTGACTTGGACATTTGCTCCCTCACACTCCTTCAATTGACAGACTTATTCTAAACACCTGTGGATTGCTTGGGAAGACAGAAATAAAGTGCTCTGAGGGAATTTAGGCAAGTCATAGAAGAGTCCAGAGGAGGTGACTCTTTGAATCCCAAGGGAGCACAAGGGAACAATGTCCCTTCCCCCAAGGCCTGTGCAAGGGCAGGAGGGGATGATAGATGCCTGGTGTGGAGTGTGGAGTAGAGAGAACGGGACATGGTGAATTCAGACTTGGGGCTTTCCCCTAATCATGAGCCAATGTGGGTACCACCTGGGGTGTCTGGACTCTTCCTCACTCACTGTCTTGACTGCAGGGGCTCTTTTGGGACCAGAAACCTTGCTTGTGACTGGCAGGCTCAGATTTAGATGACCTTTCCATGGAGTTAAATTCTGAGATCACTTCATTTCCATCCTCTCTGGAATCTGCTGAGTCGTTGCTTCCATTCCCTTCCTTCCAGGCTAAGTTGTTTTAATCAGGCCTAAACCCAGGGTGAATTTTACTTCCAAATCCCCAGAAAGACAGATAACTACCTTCTTCACCTTGTGCCTGCTTAGGTTTCCTGCTGTCCCTCCGGTTGTCTAACTGCTCAGGTAAGGTAAACAATGACAGTAGCTCTCATTCAGTGTGTACAGGCAAGGGTCTGAATCAGATGTGGCACCTAGCCCATGTCTTGGAGTAGGCATCAACATTCCCAAACTTAACCAAGGAGGAAATGGAGCTTAGAAGGTAAATCATTTGGTCAAGATCACTGGGTTAGGAAACCCCAGAGGCACAATGTAAACTGTGCTCTCTTTCCTACACTTGTGCTCCTAGGTTTTGAGCAGAAAGGAACTTTTGCAGTTTCCCTCAGACCTGTCATTGTATAGGTGAGCAAGTGGAGGCCCGAATGAGGAAGCAATGTGGCCAAGGAGGCCCCATTCCTCACTTCTGCAAAATCCATCCCCAACCCCTGACTCTGACTCCAGGTGCTTCCCGCCTCCATCCTGTCAGGGTCCAACCACCACCTCGCTCCAAGTGGACAAGGAGCCAGCTGCTCACTGTCCTCTGGAGACTTTGACAAGAGACCAGAGTGTCCACGCTCCATGCAGGAAAACCATGGATGTAAATCCCATCTCCGAGCCAGGGCTCACTGGCCACCCCACTCTCAAGCCCTTGACTAGGGCTCCAGGGGCCATGGGAAGGAGAAATGTGAGTGTGGAGAGTTTGCAGTGTGTAGCTGCACTAGGGAAATGCGCAAGGATATGAATAAATTTGAATAATAATGAGGGCAATGCCTGAATTAATAATGCTGGCTGCTCACCTGACCCACCCTTCCCCCAGGATCTCAGCACCTGCCACCCTCATCCCTCAAAATGTGAATGAGCCTTTCCTTCTTTAGGAGAAGTCAGGACAACAGAGGTGGGGAGCTGTTCACAAGTATGTGGGAGAAAAACACTGTTTCTAATTTCCTGGTTCCCTGTAGCCCCAAAGAGCTGAACTGATGGTACACTTAACCAAGAGTGAAAAGACTGCTTGAGATTATATTGTCCTCTGGCCACCAACCTGCTTCTCAGTCCCCTTTGTGGATGTCCAATGTCTAGGGACTTGGAGGGAGGACAGAGTGTGGCCTCTGGCCTTGGGAGAGAGGTTCCTATTCCAGAAGAACAGATGGGACAAACACCCCTCCCACCTGTTCCCCTGGATCTCCTGACACACGAAAACATGGGCATAAACCCTGATAGCATGAGACAGGAAATCCTGCGGATAGAGCTGCACCAACAGGGATGAGCCTGGGATCAGCTGGGATGCCCAAGGAGCCAAGGGTCAGTTTAGGAGGGTTTCCTGGAAGCAGGCAATGTGGAGTGGATTTGGGAAGAAGGGAAGAAATGGGGCTGGAGGAGAAAAAAGAAGGAAGAGGGCTGGGGATTTGCTCAGTGACAGAGTGCTTGTCTAGGCCCTGGGTTCAATTCCCAGCCAAAAAAAAGAAGGGAGAGAATAAGATTAGGATTCTGGGGGACTGAGGTCACAGTTCAGTGACAGAGCAATTGCCTCACACATAAAAGACCCTAAGTTCATTCCCAGCACTGTAAAAAATGTAAACAAACAAACAAAACTAGGAATGTCAGCAGTGGCTTAGAAAGAGGCACTGAAATGTTGAGAGGTGAGTTACCTTCATTCCTTTACCAACAGAAGCAATGGCAAATCAGAAGAATTTGGGGAAGATGAGTTTGGAAAGGATTGGATTTGGGGATTGTTGGCTCTGCAGAGACGTGGGGAAGTAGGAGGGACAGAAGAGGAAGGACCCCCTGAGTTCTGGGGAAAGCCGATTTGGTTACCTTGGTGTGACGGATTAGGAGATGGCAAAGAAGCCCGAGGCCTCTCCCTCTGCTCTCCTCTGGCCACCCCACCTCCTCCCCTCTCCTTGCCCCACAGTCCAGCAAAGAAAGCTGATGCCCACTGCTCTTCCAGCTCTGCGTAGAGCCCAGGGCTGTCGGGCCGACCAGTGACGGGAGAGAGCTGGTGGGTGGGAGCAGTGGGGGAGAAGAAACCGCAATCCAATTCCCTGCTCCATTTAGGCTCCACAATTAAAGGCAATTACTCTGCAGTTCTCTAATCAAATGCTCCCGGCCGAGCTGCCAGCCGGGCAGCCATGTGTAGCTCCTGCAGCCGGAGGGAGAGTGGAACAAAGTCACACGGACTCTCAGCTCTCATGGTGCAGGAAGCTGAGTGTGTCCAGGTGTGTCCACGTGTATACCCTTGTGCCCTGGCACTTGGGTCAAGGGGTAAATGCATGGATCAGGGCCAGTGTGCCAAAAAGTGGGCTCAGAACTACTTTGTTTTGAACCTACTCCCCATGCAGGAAGCTTCTATGCACACATATGGCACATGGACAAGCCTGCCCTGTAGAATCTACCATTCTGCACTTGCTGGATGCGTGCATGGGGGAATCATAGTTGCACACATGTTGATTCATGACGTGTGTCCAAGAGGAGTCATGGGGTTGTGTTCATGTGTATGGATGGGCCTGAGTCCCAAGGACCTGGTAGGAGTTGAGGGGTAGACTGCAGCATTACCAGGGGCTTTTCTTACAAATGCATTGTGCATGAACTTGGGTGTGTGGAGATGTAGTAGGTGGGGTCTTAGACGAACAGCCTAGGACCTGAAGGACAGCCACTCGGCTTTCACCGCAGCTGTACTAATAACTCACTGGGTGTCTGTGGTTAGGATCCTCTTTTTCCTGGACCTCAAAATGAGAGAGTTGGACCATACCCATCTCTAGGGCCTTTATATAACACTGCACCACCACTGTGATTTCTAAGCACCTCAGCTCCTGAAACCCACTCCCCTGGGCCACAGAGGGAGAATGGAAAAAAGGGCACTCACGTGACATCTTGGAAGGATGGGGTTGGTGCTGAAATGGGGCAAGGGCCAGAAGGTCCTCCTCCCTGGCCCGAGGCTGTCTCCCGTCCACCTTTTCTCAGGGTGGAACCCTGAGAGGGGTGGCCTCTTGGTTGAAGACCCTCTCATTTCCTTACACAGTACTCTCTTTGGCTTTGCCAGGGACCCAGACCCGCTTCAGCCAGGAGCCAGCCGACCAGACTGTGGTTGCCGGACAGCGGGCTGTGCTCCCCTGTGTGCTCCTCAACTACTCTGGGATCGTGCAATGGACCAAGGATGGGCTGGCCCTGGGTATGGGCCAGGGTCTCAAAGGTGAGTGGGGCTGCCCAGCCACCCAGCTTTCCTGACAGCCCCATTTTCACCCCTATTCCCAGCTTAGACTTGCGGCCTCTCTCCTTTCTTTTCCTCGGGAAGCTCTTGGCCTCTCCTCTCCATCTCCTCCTGAGCTTTGTCCTGTCCATCCTGCATCTTTGCCTTTCCTCCCCACTGTGGAGGCTGAGGAAAGCCAACCCCAAGCCTGGGAGATCAAGGGAAACCAAGAGACCTCTGCATAAGACAGACAGACAGACAGACACTGTGAGGTGCTGCAGGCCGACAGGTCAAACAGGAGATGTTGGGACAGTACCGTCACCTGCATGCTGTCAAGCTCCAGCACTTCCTTTGTCCCCTCAAGTGCATCACACAGGCTGGCTCTGCTCCAGCTTCCCCCGACTCAGGCTGCATTTGCTCAGAGGCCAAAAACTCATTTTAATATCAGCCTGAGCACTTATTTAGTTATTCATTCAACAAGCGTTTATTAAGCACTGGCTATATAGCCAGTGTTGAAGAAAACAATGATTCAGTCAGAAGCAAACAAACAAAAAATCCTCCTTTATTCCCAAGCAAGTAAAGAGATCTGTGGAAAGGCCACCTGGCAGAACGGGTGAGGAGTCAGGATATCTAGGCTGTAGTCCTGTCTTTGCCACTACCAGCTGGGTGATCTGGGAAAGTCCCCTCCCCTCACTGAGCCTTGGTTTACTGCAGTGTGAAACAGGTCTACCACTCGCTTTGAAGGTGTGCCTGCCTTCAAAGTGCATCTGTGGGTTTTGCAGTAAAGGAGAGAATGTGCCTTGTGAAAACATATTGTTAGCTGTAAAGTACTATAATAGCGTATGGAAGGACTGTATATTTCTGTTCTTACTTTTGAGGGGGTTGAGATTACTTGCTGTGGGTTCCAGGTATTAGCACAGGTTGGGGAAATTTGTGTGGAGCAATCTATAGAAAGGGTTTGGTGCATCTATTGATGATGGAAAGAGAAAGAAACTAGGAGAGAGAGAGAGAGAAAAATCAATAGATATGGAGTGAGAAGGATCGATAGCCTCTGGACAGAGGGAGATAATGGGAGGGAGCTGGTGGTGGGAGGGCAGGAGAGTGGGCTGGGATGGGTGGGAGCCTGCGGGGAGGAGGGTACGGGAGACTGAATGAGAGGCCCAAAGGCTCAGAGGCCCACTGAATTCAGCCCTTGTCCATACAAGGAACCAGGGCTCTGGGTAGGGGCTCCTTCAGAGAGCTGGAGGACTCCGCCTCATCACCCCTCCCCTGGTGAGTGGTGGGGGCAAGACTGTGGCCGCCTTGGGCTTCCCGCTGCCCTGCAAGTCCCACAGAGGCGCCCCCAGTGAGCTCATGTCTGTGCTGCGGTGCCCTATATTTCCTAGCGCCCACACACTCTCCCTCTCTCCTTTTCACCCTGCTGGCTGCCTTTCTCCCCCTCTCCCTTTGCTATCATTATGAGAGACATTTGTCTGCAAACAGCTTCGGAGATTTCATCTGCTCCTGCTCATCTCCCTGCTCCTGCTCTCCCCTGGCTTCTGCTCTCCCCCCTGTTCACCCCTCCTGTTTTATGGCTCCCAGTCTCGCCTTGGGGGGTCCTGACATTATGGAGTCTGGCACTTCATGATCTCACCTGCCAACCGTGCCCCAGGAGAGGACAGAGGAAGATGTGCTGGCTTGGGATGAGTGTGGGTACTGACAGGAGATGAGATGTTGGGGGAGAATGAGTCCTTGGGACACGGTGGTCCTGGCTCCAAGGCTGGGCCTCATCCTTTCTGTTTCTGCAGCTTGGCCACGGTACCGGGTCGTGGGCTCTGCGGACGCCGGACAGTACAACCTGGAGATCACAGATGCCGAGCTCTCTGACGACGCTTCTTATGAGTGCCAGGCCACGGAGGCTGCCCTGCGCTCCCGGAGGGCCAAACTCACTGTGCTCAGTAATGACCCAGGGCCCCTCAGTGCCCCCAGACCCTTGTCTCTCCCGCTTTCCAATTCCCTTTTTAATTCTGCAGCTTCTCCCTCTCTTCCTGGCCTCATCCCTGTCCCGCTGTCTCCCTGGTTCTCTCTCCTTCCTTAAATGGCTTCCAAAAACCAAATGCAGATGAAAAGTGTTTAGGGGGCTGGTGGCCGTGCAGGTTGTGTGGGCCTCTGCTCCAGCCTTCGCCCAGGCCACTCCGGGGGCCCAGCCCCACCTCAGGACTTAATGCTGTGGAGACAGGGCTGTCCTGAAGGAGAGGAAGAGTTGGGATGGTAGAGATGTGGTCCCTCCCTTTCCCAGCTCACGTGGCAGTCAGGACTGGGGTCAGAGAGTCTCTCCTTCCTCCCTTCCACTCCTCTCCATGGCCTCTGATCCCCAGCAATGGCTCTTTGCTCCTTTTCCTCTAAACCAGCCCTTCCAGCCTCAGCTGCCTCCTCCCTCTCCCCTGATCTCCCTTTCTCAGTGCTGACCCCTCCTCTTAGATTCACCTGGGCCTCCTCAGGGAACAGGGAGCTGGAAGGAATGGACCTGAGGGCTGGACCCCAGAGGGCCGGGGTGCTCCAGGCTGTAGCTGTAGGAGGGCTTGCCTCTAGGAGCCCTGCTCCCTGCAGGAGTCCATTGGGGGGAGGGGACAGAGCAGATGTCCCTCTATGGTAACCCCTGGGGCCATGTGCATAAGGAAGGGACTCTCCTGCAGGAGGCCCCGGGAATGAGGCCAGCCCTGGCACGCCCTTCGCCCCTCTCTCCAGGCCTCCCATCTTTCTGCCTCTCTAGCTTCATGGTATCGAGGTGCCTCGGCCTCAGTTCTGCTTGTCTCTGACGTGAACCTTTCTGCCTGTGACCCTCTGTTCCCTCTGTTGATTTTTGTCCCTATCTCTTTCCTTCCTCCAAATGGATCTATTCTGCTTCCCTCTCTTTTCCCTCCCTGTAACCAGAAATCACTGAAGTGGGGACTAAGGAGAGGAGCTGAGCTTGAACACCAGGATGCTTTCTATTCAGAGGGAAGAGGAGTGAGAGTGTGACAGGTTGTCTGGGTGGGCTGCTGGGAGTCCAGAGACCTGGGTCATTTTGATCCTAAAGAGGTCACGACCCCTGGGCATAGGGTTTCTCATCCATAATGTGGCACAGTGACGCCAGCCTTTTTTAGCAATTGCCGCCTCGCTGCTCCCTGCACAGGGAGCTGTAAACTGTGAAGATCTGGATAAGTGCGAGGTGTCAGGATAAGTGAGGCCTGGAGGAACCCAGCAGCTGGTTTCTTTGGATGTAAAGGCCCCAAAGGACTAGGATTCAAGGCTGGTTGGTGACTTGCTTTTCCTCTCTAGGACTAAAATAGGAAGAGTAGCCAGGAGCAGGACTGGGAATGGAGAGCGGGAATTAGAGCTGAGCACAGGATGCCAACGCATCATCTTGCATCTTGTAATGCCACGCTGGGCCAGGCGTTCCAAGGGAACCACGGCTTAGGGGAAATTCTTCCTTCATTTACCCTCCCTTACTGCCTCTATTTTGGACCCTGGAAAGTGCTACTTCTGCCTTGGAGAACTCCCATAATAATGAAGGGTCCTGATGCTCTTCACTTCTCTCTCCAACCCCAGTACAGAAATGGAGAGATAAAGATGAAGAAAATCCTACTAGGCACCTAGGTGTGGTGGGAGCAAGGGCTTATAATGGCCTCCATTGACTTGGCTGTCAAGGAAGACTTCCTGGAGGAGGAGGAGGATATCAAAGGGAACCCTAGATGGAGGAGTACCTTGTTCAAAAGCTTGTAGGTCAATGAGCGTGTGCTGCTTGAGCAAGGAAACTGGCTTGTGGGAGGGTGTGGTCAGTGTTGGGTGGGGTCTTCCTGGCCTGACTTGAAAGGATGATTGGAGCCAGGGAAGGCCTTAAAAGTTAGAACTGCCAGGGAGGTAGGTTTAGTCCAGCTGCACCTTTCCCTTGACTCTGTCCCCTCCTGGTCTCTTTCTTGAGCGCTGAAACACCTGGCAGAGGCACCATACAGAGATAATAAGAAAGCATGACATTTCTTTTCTTTTCTTATTTTGCAGTACTGGGGATTGAACCCAGGAGCACTGTACTCCTGAGCTACATCCCCAGCTCTTTTTGCTTTTTGTGTTTTTGAGATAGGGTCTCACTAAATTTCCTGGGCTGTCCTTGAACTTGCGTTCCTCCTGCCTCAGCATCCTGAGCGGCTGGGATTACAAGGCATGTGCCACTGGGGCCCCACAGAAGGCATGCTATTTCTTGCAGCCCTCCTGCAACCAAGAGCCTTGCCTCCTGGCAACCTGGGGCCCAGAGACTGGGCAGGGCAGAACTGAGGAGGGGGCTGTGCCCTGGACCTGGGATCAGCCTTCCTACACACCAGCCTCATAAACTCCCCTCATCCCCAGCCAATGTGCCCCTTGCCCCCCCGCACCTCCCCAGGCCAGCCATCTTCACAGAATGAACTTTCACTCTTCCTTACAGCAGGCTTTGAGAGGAGGCCTCCGGCTCCCCCACAGAGGCAGATGCAGACATGATATAGATCTGCAGACCTACAGCTCATTATTCACAGCAATAACAACCAGAGTGCACTGCGATGAGCTCAGCTTCGGGGTCGGGCAGGCCTGCTTCACATCCCAGCTCTGCCACCGAATTCACCCTCACGGCTCTGAGTGCATTAGCGTAACCTTCCCAAGCCTCAGTTCCTTATTGGTAAATTGGGGTTAATGATATTTCCATGAAGGATTAATGAAGTATACCTTGTGGTAAGGTAAAATAAAAACATATACGGGAAACCCATGGCTGACAGAAGGTAAACTTCCAAGGAAGGCTGAAATTATTGTTGATCATGTTACACTTTACAGGTGGCTTCACTTCCTTGATCTCGTTTTACCTCCACAACAACAACTCTGGGGAGTCGGTATCAATGTTATTTTTGAAATTTTATAAATGAGGAAATAGAGGCCACTGACACATGTGCATACTGATATACATTTAAGTCATAAATCCTAAGACCGTGTTCATATGCACGTGCACACGGGGACTCCTACATTCTAACAGCTGGCAGAGAGATACTGCTGTGACTTTTTTTTTCCTTTGCCCAGATACTGAGGGCAGTGATGGGCTCATAGGGAGTAGGCAAAGAGTTTGAAAGATTCTAGAAAAGGGTGGGCTGGTGGCAGAAGTGACAGATGGATAGTTCTTCCCTGAACAAAGGGAATGGAGAGCTGATGGGAGAGCTCGGGAGGTTATCCTGCCTGCGGGAGGGGCCCCACACAATTGGGTGTGTGTGTGTGTGGCATCTCCACCTGTAGAAGCTCAGGGCTCTGATTATCCATGACCTTACTTCCTGGTATGACAGCAAGATGTGACCGTTGAGGGGCCCTTGGAAGACCAGGAGACCCTGAGAGGCAGCCCCTCACCCATTTCTCTCCACATTTCTCTAGTTCTCAAGCTGTTTCCCAACTGCATCCCCAAACCTGCCCCCATCTGGCATTGGAACCAGATACACCAGGGTGCAAGGAGTTGGAGCTGGGGATTCAGGACAGTTAACCAGACAGGAGCCAGGGGGTGGGGAGGGGATCAAAGTGAACACATTTTACATATCACAAGAGTCTTACACAGTAGTCTACATCTACGTACAGCATCTCACTGACACTCCAGTGAGTAGGCATTATGATTCTGATGAAGAAACTAAGACTCACAGACCCCAGAAACTCGCCCCAAATCACAAGGGAGGCAAACAGGTGCCGGGATCTGAAACCACAGCAACTTGATTCTAAATTCCATCCTTTTCCCAGAATACCATGTGGCGTGCTTGAGTTGCACAGAACACTAGGACAGGGCTATAAGTGGTTCATTGCTACTGGAAACCCCAACATACGGAACCTCATTTCACAAACTCTAAGCCCTTCCTCCCCACGCTCCATGAACCTCCTGGAGTCTCCTTTCAAGGGTCCCATTTGGAAAACTCCCTCAGCGTCCTCCTTGTCTTTTCAGAAAGAAGGGAGGGGGCAGCGAGCGTGCTGGCAAACGCCTGTAATCCCAGCAGCTCGGGAGACAGAGTCAGGAGGATTGCTAGCTCAAAGCCAGCCTCAGCAAAAGCAAGGCACTAAGCACTCAGTGAGACCCTGTCTCTAAATAAAATACAACATAGGGCTGGGGATGTGGCTCAGTGGTCAAGTGCCCCTAAGTTCAATCCCCAGTATCCCCTGCCAAAATTAAAAGCCAAAAAAATCTTTTCTTATTTCCAGCTGATCATCACTGTGTGCACTAAAAAGATTATAATCAAAATCCTCCTGCCTTTATCCCATCAATTGTCCATTTATTAATTCAGCAAAAATCCCCCCAAGTGCCTGCTAACTACCAAGCTCTGGCTAGACATTGAGGGTTTAGAGTAAATAAAAAGAGCCTGTGCCCCAAGGGAACTCACAATCTGATTCACCTGAGCATTTAGAAACCTGCAGAGATTTGGGATAGAGAGGCCCCTTCAGTATTTGCCAGCATCAGATATCTACAATTTGATTCTTTAAGTATTTAGTAGAGGGCTGATTTGGTCTAGGCACTGGAAACTATATTAATATTAGTAGGGCAGGGTCTCTGCTTTCCAGGGGGTAACAGTTTTGGTTGGAATATAGTTAGATAATTATTGCAAGTAACTCAAATACAGATAAGAGCTGTATCTAGTTAGCGCTGAGAGCTGTGGGTGACCAGCTGGGGAACAGGGCATGAGAAACTTGTGTAGCAACTGAGGCTTGGGCCCCGGTGGCAGCCATGAGAGAAGGGTGTACCATCGTGAATGGGGTGCAGAGCTGCAGGGCCTGACTGAGGACCCCAGAGCCAGGGTTGAGGTGCTGGGCACTCACCATGTTCAAGGCCGCTGCAGGCATTGAAGGTGTGTGAGCAGGGGGGTGGCAAAGTCTTAACTGTGCCAAAGGGAAAATGAGGTGCTGTGGAGTTGCTATAAAAGGCTTGCCCATCTGGTTGCCCCAAGGCAGAGGAGCAGGCTGGAGGGGATGGATGTAAGAAGCCCTGTGGGGGTAGACACCCTTCCCTAGGCTGTGAGCTGTACTCAAAGCCTGAGAGCCCAGCCCTTTCCTGAGTTTGAAGCTATCGCTCCATCTGTAGTGTGTATCCACGAGCCATGTGTATATATGAGCCATGATGCGGGGTATGGTACCAAAAAATGACTCAGACTTGGAGATGGAGGAGGATGCAGGGATGCCTCTGTGGACAGAGGTTTTGGTCAGGAACGCGCTGTTGGCTGCAGCCTGGGCTGACTCTGCTTTGCTCTCCCCCGCAGTCCCCCCGGAGGACACCAGGATTGATGGAGGCCCTGTGATTCTGCTGCAGGCGGGCACCCCCCACAACCTCACATGCCGAGCCTTCAATGCCAAGCCTGCAGCCACCATCATCTGGTTCCGGGATGGGACGCAGCAGGAGGGTGCTGTGGCCAGCACGGTGAGACCCTGCCCTGCCCTGCTGGCTTCCTTTGGTCCAGCCCTAGGTCACCTTTCCTTCCCCGCAGGGGTTTAACCATAGACTGGGGAGAACACAGATGTGAGAAGGGACCCTTTCATTATACACTAGAGAACAGAGCTGGATTCCCAGGTTCACTGTGCCATTTAGCTGAACAGCAATGAAGAGTAGTAATAATAGCTGCCATTGATTAAGCACCTCCTGTATGCCAGGTGTGGCACATGATAAGCACTTTCTGGACAGTCTCCTTTAATCCTCACACAAGTCCCAGGAAGTAGGTGCTACTTTGAGCCCACAAAGGGGTAACTGATAACCAGAGAAGTTGCATGCCTTGCCAAGGTCACACAGCTGGCCAGTGGCACAACTGGAATTTATACCTGGGTCTGACAGTGCTTTCTCTCCACAAATCACTTCTACCTGCTTCCTTCAGCATCAGGTTGGCACACTATCCCAATCATGACAACTAAGAGGTTGGGGAAGCAGGGATTACTGCTTATGTTTTATTGATAAGGAAGCTGTTGCAAAGAAAGACAGTAAGTGACTTGCCTGAGATCACGTGGCAAAATTGATGGTAGAAGCCCTTCTGGTGGTGCATGCCTATAATACCGGGGACTTGGGAGACTGAGGTAGAAGGATTGCAAGTTGGAGGCCAGCCTCAGAAACTTAGGGAGACTTTCTCAAAATAAAAAATGAAAAGGGCTGGAGTGTAGCTCAGTAGAGTACCCTTTGGTTCAATCTTGGATACCATGAAAAAGAAAAAAAGAATCTTTGTTTCTGGGGTTCCTGGGCTAGCCATGGGAAACATATGTGTGTACATGTGTGCCCAGACCTTTGCTGAGCGCTGCAGGAGATGCTTCTCAGTGTGGGAAAGAGAATGTTCTTCAAAGGATAAGCCTAAAGGATTCTGTCTTTAGCTCTACTCTTAACACAGTGTATGACCTTGAAAAATTCCTTCCACTTCTCTGTGACCTTAGTGTCACCATTTTATAAGTGGTCATTTGGCCTCAGTAGTTCTTAACCCTTTACCACCAAGGACTCTGTTATTTTTCTCTTGTAGGGTACATGTTTCAAAATATTTTGGCTGCTGGGGATGTAGCTCAATGGTAGAGCAATTGTCTAGCATGTGTGAAGCCCTGGGTTCAATCTCCAGTACTGAAAAACAATATATATATATATATATATATATACACATATATATGTGCATATATGTGTATATATGTGTATATATATATTCACATAAAATCTGTCAAGCAAGTCAATTTGTTATGGTATTTCTTGTCCACCCTTTTCATATTTATTTAAGCCTCTGGCACTTTAGAGCAACATGAGTGTTACTGTACTGTCACCGCCCCCAAAGATATATGTATGATTGTCAAACTGCAGGACCTTACCTTGGTTCATGGCATCATTTCCCTTAGGCAGTTTACAATATGGAAAACAGCTGGAGGGCTCTTGTGACCACTTTTGGGGACCTCTGCTTGCATGTCACGGAGCCAGTGTGAATCTTTGAGTCTATGAATCCCTTCCCTAAATTCAAGGATTTTACAGGTTAGTCGGAAAGACCCAGCACTGAAACACACCCAGTGAACCAGGCTGGATGTGCCTAGAGCTGTGTGTAGGACAACCTGACTGTGAGAGGCCAAGTTCAGGCTCAGAGTCCTGAAGCCTGGGCTGACCCCAGGAGGCTCTCCAGAAGAGAAAGGCTCGCACTGGGCTCAAAGAATTCCAAGAATGAAGCTCAATGCTACAAGGGAAACTGTACATCACAAAGTGAATTCTTGTGCAAGCTATGAACTTCAGTGATAATATGTCAATATTGGTTCATCTGTTTTAACTAATCAATTAATTTATATTTGAGGTACCAAGTATTGAACCCAGGACTTGTCTATGTCCAAGCTATACCCCCAGTCTCTTTTTTTTATTATTATTTTTTAATTTGTTCTAACTTGTTGTACATAACAGTAGAATGCATTTATACATTTTGATAGATCATACATAAATGGAGTGTAGTCTCTAATTTTTCTGATTATACATATTGTAGGATCACATCAGTTTTATTTTGAAACCAGGTTTCACAAAGTTGCTGAGGTTGGCTTTGAACTTGTGATCTTCCTACTTTAGCCTCCCAAGGTGTTGGGATTACAGGCATGTGCCACCACACCTGGTTATTGTAATAAATTTATCACACCAGTGCAAGATGTTAATAATGAGGGAAACTGTGAGGTGAGAATATATGGAACCTATATTCTGCTCTAAAATAATAAAGTCTGATAAATAAAAAACAACAACAGCACATCATGATGCAGAAGTTGGGAGCAAGGGAGGGAGCTGAACTTTAAAGTCCCCCATCAGCCCAAGCTCAGCTCCCAGTGGTCCCCTGAGAGCAGAGAATTTTTGGCTTGACCATGTCACCCACCCTTGGCCTTCCCAGGAACTGCTGAAGGATGGAAAGAGGGAGACCACCATCAGCCAGCTGCTCATTAACCCCACAGACCTGGATATTGGACGTGTCTTCACCTGTCGCAGCATGAATGAGGCCATCCCCAGTGGCAAGGAGACTTCCATTGAGCTGGATGTGCATCGTGAGTGGGATCCCGCAGAGGGGCAGTAGGGGCTGTGAGGTGGGGAGGGGATGCAGGCAGCCTTTGAGAAGCCCAAAATAAGCATCCCCCGGAGGCCCCAGGACAAATGTTCCCTTCCTTGTCTTCAGTTTTCTGGTTGGAACTATGGGCACTGAGGGCTGACAGAAGGGATGTTGTAGTTGCAGAAAATAAAACACAGACCAGCAATGCCTTATCCACATTTCCAAACGAAAGTGATTTAGGGGCAAAACCTGAACCCAGGTTCCTCACAGTCTTATTTAACTTAAGCTTCTGCTGGGTGTGGTGGCACATGCCTATAATCCGAGCAGCTAGGGAGGCTGAGGAAGGAAGATAGGAAGTTCAAGGGCAACCTTGGCAACTCAGTGAGACCCTGTTCCAAAATACAATTAAATAGAACTGAAGAATGTGGTTCAGTGATACAGTGAACATCCTTGGATTCAATCCCCAGAACTGCCAAAATAAATAATAAATAAAGTGGGTTATATGTTTCACTTCAGATGTATTTATATGTCACTATGTGACATTGCCCAAATGCTGCTGGGGGTTTTGCATAGTCGAGTCTTTCTAAAATTTTGAAAAATTCCAATTCCAGTCCCAAGGGTTTCAGATAAGAGATTGTGGACCTGTACCTGCTTCTTGGAGTTGTGAGAATTAAATAAGTTAGAGTATAAGAACACCTAGTATGGGGTATACTTATCTGGTGGATACTCAGTAAATTCCCTCTGCCCAGGGAAACATGGGGGTGCCAGCAGCAATTTGGGGATGCTCCCATCCTTTCCCCTTGTAGTGAGACAAGCGAGCCCACACTGACGCCTAGTGGCCATCATATGTCATTACATCCATCGAATAATTTGTCCCTTGGGTACCATCCTTTATGGTCAACCACCCTTCCACCTATATAGAAAAGATGAGGGAGATGATTTATTCATTGGACCTAGTGTGCTACAAACCCAAATTCTCAGATCATACCAGAATGGCGAGGTCTGAACATATGTGCTAGGGAGAGAATAAGAAATTCAAGGGACAGAAAAGACCCTGACTTCCTGTCCCCTACTTTGCAGACCCTCCTACAGTGACCCTGTCCATTGAGCCACAGACGGTGCAGGAAGGCGAGCGTGTTGTCTTCACATGCCAGGCCACAGCCAACCCTGAGATCCTGGGCTATAGGTGATAGGGTCGGGGCTGGGAGCACTCTGGGAGGGATAGTGGAGAGGCTCTTGAGACCAGGAGGTGGGGGGTACTGCAGAGGCCAGTGTTCCTGGATGTAATGGAGAGCGTGCCAAGTCCTGATCCCACTTCTGCGTTGCATCCTCCCCCAGGTGGGCCAAGGGGGGATTCCTGATTGAAGATGCCCACGAGAGCCGCTACGAGACAAATGTTGATTACTCCTTCTTCACGGAGCCCGTGTCTTGTGAGGTCCACAACAAAGTGGGGAGCACCAACGTCAGCACTTTAGTAAATGTCCACTGTGAGTAGCTGAAATGATAGGGACAGGAAGAAAGAGCCTTAAAAGGGTGGAGGTGGAGGGGAGAAAGGATCTATGCAGCTGAAGGAAGTAAGATGGGGAAACCATCAAGGGGAGGTAACCGGGCAGGGGCAGGAAGGAGAGACTGATGAGCTTTGGACCTGACGAGTTGCTTGTGTTTATCTCAGTTGCCCCTCGGATTGTAGTTGACCCCAAGCCCACAACCACAGATATTGGCTCTGATGTGACACTCACCTGTGTCTGGGTTGGGAATCCCCCTCTCACCCTTACCTGGACCAAAAAGGACTCAAACATGGTAAGAGTCTCCCTGGCCATTCTGAATACTGGGAGGAAGGGGTATGACCCTGGAGGTCTAGCAAGGGGCAAGGAGGGGGCTGGGATTCTTTTTCAAATTGAACCTGGGATATATCTAGGGTTCTGGGATTTGGAGGAGAAGGACAGTGGCTTGCAATCAGCCCTACCCCTGCTCACTCAACAGCTGACCAGTTCAGAGGCTGTGGGAGGGACAACCTGGCCTATGCATGGGATGCAGCTGGTGGGGGAGGAGGAAAGAGGGCCTGAGGTGACATTGCTTTGGTGGCAAAAGAGCCAGTAAATTAATGGTGCACAGGAAAGTGGGGAAGCTGGAATGACTCACTAGAGAAGAGAATGTCGGATTCCACAGCTCTAGAGACCCACTAATGTGGGTCTAATGACAGTTTGGACCAGAATGGTAGGAAGAGGAATTTCAGAGTAAAGTGTCCTACCTGGTTTGGCAATAAACACACTAGAGGAGATCATTAAAAGGGACTTTATCTTAAAATTATTGCAGCCTCCACCTGCCCTCTCTGGCCTCCACTCAGTCCCTGCCCACTCTTGCACAGATGATGCATTTAAGTGCCAGTGTATTTAGAGTCAGGGGATGAATCAGATGGACTCAGGATCTCCGTTTCCCTTCTGGGAATTCACATGTGGCCCTTCCTGCTTTCTTTCCAATGCCTCCAATGCGGGGCCCTCACGGACCTAGGGGTCCAGGCCTCCTGGCTCCCCACCCGAGGCTGCTCTCTCTGCCCAGGTCCTGAGTAACAGCAACCAGCTGCTTCTGAAGTCGGTGACCCAGGCAGATGCCGGCACCTACACCTGCCGGGCCATTGTGCCTCGCATCGGAGTGGCTGAGCGGGAAGTGCCACTTTATGTGAATGGTGAGTGACCTGAGTGGGGTGGGGGTAGGGGCTACTGGGCAGGACCTGCAGGTTCTGACTGGCCCTAACCATGTCTTCTTGCTCCCAGGGCCCCCCATTATCTCCAGCGAGGCGGTGCAGTATGCTGTAAGGGGCGACGGAGGCAAAGTGGAATGTTTCATAGGGAGCACTCCACCACCCGACCGCATCGTGAGTGCTGGGACCCAGCCTGGACCCCAACCCCTGCGCCTGCGCAGCCTCCTCTCGCCTCCTCTGGCTTGGTGCCTTCAGTGTCCCCACCCCCTTTCCTGGTCTTCTAATCCTTTACCTTTTCTGTTCCTCTATCCCACCTCCTTCTTTAACCAGGAGCAAATCCCATTGCGTTTTGAACTTTAGTGTCTTGCTCTATAAAATGGAAATAGCACTATCACCCCTTACCTGTAAGACTGCGGTGAGAAGTAATTAGACAACAGGTGTGGTGAGGCTGGTGGAGCCCCTGGTCCCTGTGAGCTCCCCTCGCCTGCTCATCGCCTGTGCTTTCACGTCCCTCCTGATCTTTCATTCCTTTCTCTTCCCTTCTCCCTCCTCCCCTTGCCTTGCTTGCTTCCTCCCTCCCCACGGGCTCTCCTGTCCCCCCTGCCTATTCTTCTCTCCCTTCTGCCTTCCTCCTACCAACCCCTTACCACTCCTCCCTCTTCTCCCCGACACCATGAGCCATTAATTCGTTCCATGACCATTAACCGTCAAACCCCTCATCACATTTAATGACCATTTGGCTAACTCCAGGGCTGCCCAGGGACACTTCATTACCACGGCCGCCCGGGCAGCGGACCACTCAGCTCCTGGGGGGCAATCTTTGCAGAGCTAGGAGGATTGATCCCTGGAAAGGAGCCAGTTAGTTCTTGGCTGCTCCCCTTCCTTAGCTCCACTCTGTGGGTGAGGACATGGTGGTGGTGGGGTACCTGGCTGGGAGGTCAGGGAGGCTGGGGTCTAGGGGATGATCCTCCCTAGTTCCTGCCTACCACAAGAGCCTGTGATGGGTCCGCAGTGCCAGCATGCAGGTTCTTGTGGGTTGGTTAAAGGTAGGGCTAGCTGCAGTTGTAGCTCAGTTGTAGAGCACTTGCCTAGGACATGTGAGGCACTAGGTTCGATCCTCAGCACTACATAACAATAAATAAATAAAATAAAGTTTTTTGTTTGTTTGTTTGTTTTTTTTTTTTTTTTTTTGCGGTACTGGGGATCGAACCCAGGGCCTTGTGCATGCAAGGCAAGCACTCTACTGACTGAGCTATCTCCCCAGCCCAAAATAAAGGTTTTAAAAACAAAAACAAAAACAAAAACAAAAGCTAAGGCTAAAGATTGAGTTATGGAATCCCAGACTCCAGAATTGGAAGAAATTTTGAGTATTGTTTATTGCTAGCCTGATTTTCTCATTTTACAGATGAAGAACCTGAGACCTAGAGAGGGAAAGAGAGGCCACACAGGGATTCACGGATAGGAGAGAGCCAGGATTGAAGCCCAGGGTCCTCAAGTCCCAATCCAGAACTTTCTGTGCAACATCTGGGGTTCCCTTTGTTGGGTCAGCTGCATCCACATCACTTGGGATCATAATAAAAAGATCCCTAGATCTCTTCCCTGGAGACTCTCCTTTTTACAGAATTTCCCTAAGTAAATTTGACATTCTCCATATTTATGTTTGGAAGCCAGTGCTCCTCTTAGAGTGGAGATTCAATGCCAAGGGTTTGAGGCATTAGGTTTGTGATGTTATAGCGTGAGTGACTTTATAGAGTAAGTGTTGGTCTGGGCTTAGGACACACAGGGCAAGTGGGAATGAGGGTGCGAGAGGGAGGAGCCGGTGACACCTGGGCAAATGCTTCTGCCACTTCCTCCTTTCTTACCGCCTTCCTGTCCTCCCCACCCCAGGCTTGGGCATGGAAGGAGAACTTCCTAGAGGTGGGGACCCTGGAACGATACACGGTGGAGAGGACCAACTCGGGCAGTGGGGTGTTGTCCACCCTCACCATCAACAATGTCATGGAGGCTGACTTCCAGACCCACTACAACTGCACTGCCTGGAACAGCTTTGGGCCAGGCACAGCCATCATCCAGCTGGAAGAGCGAGGTGACTGGCCGTGCTGGCTGCCCAGCCCCGCACAGGGCAGCCCGGGGATTCTGCTCCCTCTTCTCTCCAGGGCAAGGCTCAGAGAGAGAGAGAGAGAGAGAGAGAGAGAGAGAGAGAGGACTCCTTCTCTTGAGTAGCCCTACCAGCTAGCCTTGGTGCTCAGTTGGGAAATTTGCTCTCTTATGAACATTTATTGAGCATCTTTATGTGCCAGGCTCTGCAGTAGGGGCTGCAGGGACAGTTGTGAATAAGACAGAGTGCCTGGCCACAAATAACTTTCAGCTTAGTGGAGGAACTTACAGAGTGGAAGCAAATGAATTCGAATAGAGAAAAATGATCTGTACAAGGGAGTAATGCTACCTATCTCATTGGGTGTTTTGTTAGGATTAAATGAGACAATATTTACAAAATGCCTGGCATATGACAGGTGCTCAGTAAGTTTGGGATCCCCTACTGCTTCGAGAATCCTTAGTCTGATAGGAGAGATGTGTTCCCTCTTTCAGGCACTGCTGGCAGGATGGATTGCTGTTGACTTTTGGACATCCTCAAGTCTGACAAGGAAAAGACAGCATTTGTTTTTGTTTTTGAGAACTAACCATTGACATTGGGTATAGGGAACCATAGAAAATGACTAGATCTCATCGATTTAGATTTAGCTGAGGATGCCACAGGGTGTGATGTGGGTAGGGAGAGGAGAGTGGTGTGGCTGGGGAAGGTGACTAGAGAGTGGAACATAGATGGCAGATCAGTGTTTGGAGACAACTGTCCCCAAGCAGGGAGGGACCCTGCCCAGGAAGGAGGGACCATACTTCATGGTCAGGTGAACCAAAAGAGAGGGGCAGACAGACTAACCAAGGGCCAGAGTCAAGCTGATGCCCAGCTGCAGGGATGGGACACAGCCATGAACTCAAGTCTGGTCCAGCTAAAGCACTACAATCCAGCAACAATCCAGACCTCCCTCTCCAGTGCAGCCTGAACTTGAACCTCATATGGTCCACAAGCTCAGTCACAATTAAGGCTTGTACACCATCCAGGGTTGCCACTGTAGCTCATGGCCCACACTGAGCTCAGATCCCCAGTATGGCTCCACCCTCACCCCTGCTCCTTTCCTTCCCCTATCGGAAGAGGTGTTACCTGTGGGCATCATTGCTGGGGCCACCATTGGCGCAGGCATCCTGCTCATCTTCTTCTTCATCGCCTTGGTGTTTTTCCTCTATCGACGCCGCAAAGGCAGTGAGTATGGGCCCTGTGCACACCTGTCCCCACTGCCCCTTCCAGGGCACACGGCAGAGAGCACCTGTGATGGGTGAAGGGGGTGGCAGCTGAGCTCCCCAGCTCGTGGGGGCTGGAAGCAGCCACTGCAGAAAGCGCCTGAGCCAGCTGCATCTCCCCACGCCAGGTCGAAAGGATGTGACCCTGAGGAAACTGGACATCAAGGTGGAAACAGTGAACCGAGAGCCACTCACGATGCATTCTGACCGGGAAGATGATACTGCTAGCGTCTCCACGGCGACCCGGGTCATGAAGGCCATCTACTCGGTGAGGTTCCTGTTCTTCCCCAGCTTTGTGCCCTCTTCACACTCTCAGGACCAGCTCCACCAGCTCTCTGAGAACTGCAGTTGCTCTCACCTGCCTCAGTTTACCTTGGTCCTGCCATACACACTCCCACACAAAAACTCACACTTCCACCCACACGGACACTTACACACTCACCCCTACCTCCACACACACATGCCAGGTTAGTTTCTTTCCAGCAGAGGACAGGCAGGGGTGGGATTCCCTTAGGCTTCTTTTGTCCCATCTTTCTGCCACACAGAGTCAGACTTGGACATCCTTAGATGTTTTCTGCTCCAACCCCCTCATCACTGAGATGAGGAAACAGCCCCAAATAGCAGCTCACATACACAAGGTCACACTGCATGTTAGCAGCGGAATTAGTGCTGGGTAGCCAGGGGCAGTGGCACATACCTGTAATCCAGAGACTTGGGAAGCTGAGGCAGGAGGTGTTCAAGCAAGCCAGCAAGACCCCGTCTCAAAATTAAAAATAAAAAGAACTGGGGCTGTGGCTCAGTGGTAGAGCACCCCTGGATTCCATCCCCAGTACCAGGAAAAATTAATGCTGGAAGCCAGTCTCTGACCTCTTCCTACCACATCCCAGTGCCTCTGCTGGGGGAAGATACAGAATGCAAGTCTGCCTCTGACCCCAGACCTTTCCCTTAGCAGGTGACCTCTGGGCATGGGGACGGGGTTGGCGAGGGGGGACAAGAGCAGGGCCCCCACCTCCTGACACCCGCTCCTGCCGCTCTGCAGTCCTTTAAGGATGATGTGGATCTGAAGCAGGACCTGCGCTGTGACACCATCGACACTCGGGAGGAGTATGAGATGAAGGTGGGAAAAGGGCTGGGGCTGGCACAAGGACTGACTGGGAAATAGGGTCCGAGAGCCTGTGGGTGGCGGAGGTCTGTGGAAGGAACAGTGGGGGTAGAATGGCACTGAGGGAACAGGGGAGAGCCAGACTGGGAGGCCCAGAAAGCCATGGTGAGACTGATCCCATCAAGAGGAAACTCCAACCTCCATCCTCTTCTCTCCTCCTCCCCCAGGACCCCACTAATGGCTACTACAATGTGCGTGCCCACGAAGACCGCCCATCCTCCAGGGCAGTGCTCTATGCTGACTACCGTGCCCCTGGCCCTGCCCGTTTTGATGGTCGCCCCTCATCCCGTCTCTCCCACTCCAGCGGCTATGCCCAGCTCAATACCTACAGCCGGGCCCCTGCCTCCGACTATGGCCCTGAGCCCACAGCCCCTGGCCCTGCTGCCCCTGCTGGCACCGACACAACCAGCCAGCTCTCCTACGAGAACTACGAGAAGTTCAATTCCCATCCCTTCCCCGGGGCAGCTGGGTACCCCACCTACCGACTGGGCTACCCCCAGGCCCCACCCTCCAGCCTGGAGCGGACCCCATATGAGGCGTACGACCCCATCGGCAAGTACGCCACTGCCACTCGATTCTCCTACACCTCTCAGCATTCGGACTACGGCCAGCGATTCCAGCAGCGCATGCAGACTCACGTGTAGGGACCAGAGCATGGCTGGGGCATCTCTGCGGGGCAGAGGAGAAGGCTTCTCACAGCTGTTCCCTGATATTCAGGGGCATTGCTAATTGCTCCCTTCTTGGACCAGCCTTCCTCCTCCCACCATGGCAGGTGGGGAGCAGGTCTCCCAGAAACACCCCGTCCCGAGGATGGTGCTCTGCGCATGCCCCAGCCTCCTGGGCCTGCCCTTCCCTCTTCTTCGGGAGGTTGTGTCTCTTCTGACCTATGCTCTTGTTGACCCCAGCATGGGGACAGGGAAAGTCAAGGATGGGGAGAACAGAGGGGGCACTTTTTAGCATTCCCTTTCTATCCCACCCCTCTGGTCTCCCATAAGTAGACAGTGGGTACGCAGGGGTTGGCAGGCTTTGACCTAGGGGTCATTTAAGTATGAGAGCGGGTGGCTCTGGCACCCTGGCACTCTGGGGGTAGCCCAGTCGGTAGGTGGGGTACCCACCTAGACAGATGGAAAACAGGATAGCCCATCCAGTCCCTTTGTTTGCTTTTATGTCTTAGATGCATCTGTCCCTTAGGGCACTGCAGAAGGGACCTTGGGTTTATGTTGGCTCTTGTCTACAGAACAACCCTGGCACTGAGTTCAACTCCAGCCTCCACTCGGCTGGGATCAAAATGCTGGTCACTCTAGCTGTCACTGTGGACATCTGTCTGTCAGCGTGCAGAGGGATCCAGAAATCTCCAGTAGCACAGCTCCCTTCCCTTCTTCCCCTGCTGGGGCCAGCCAGATAAGTTGCAATTGTGGTGGAGAAGGAAAGGTCAGGACCCTGTCCTGATTGATCAGCAAAAGACCACTGTGCGCTGTGTGGCAGTTCCCAGAACCAACACTAGAGGGAGGCACTCAAGCCCCTTTCTCTCCCCGTCTGCCCCATTTCCTCACTTTAACCCTTGAACCTCCTCTGGGAGTAGTAGGTTGAGGTAGGGGTGTTGTAGGCTATTTTTCAAAAGCAACAAAAAAACAATTAAAACCTCATTTGGAAAGAAGCTGTAGGGGTTACCCCGCCCCAATACAAGTCCCAGTGGAAAGAAAAAGGGATACCTGTTCTTCTCCACCAAGTTCCTGGCACCCTCCATTACCCTTTCAGTCTCCAAGCACTTTGAATCCATTTTATACATTCAGGTGGTCCAGGTGGGCTCTGACAGGGTTAGGGAAGGGCATAGTTCTCTGACTTTGCTGTCGTACCCTAAGCCCCACCAGCTGGTTAGGGCCCACCTTCCAGCCGGGCATGGGAGATGTTCTCTCCAGGGAAGTTTTGGTTTAAGTGTCTTTCCCCCGCCTTGGACCAATCAGATTCCTTCTTCCACTTCAGTGCCTTGAGTGTCTAGCTTTGGATGACCATCCCTGTGTGGGCGGTTGTGCAGGGAGCGGTACTTGGGAAGCTTCAGACAGGCTGTCAAGTGTTACTGTGTCAGAGGAGAGCCAGGTGAGGGGACCTGGAGCGGAAGCGGGCCTGGTAGTGGCTCTGAAGGAGAACTCAGTGCTGATCGGATGGAGAAGGTGGCGCGGAAGGTACTGCAGGCATTCCAAAGCTCGTGCTCTTGTCCCACCCCCACGTGCACGCATGCCCACACACATTCCACGCAATCGCTTCTCAACCACCACCTTCTGACCAAAGAGAACAGGCGCCCCAAAGAGAATCTGTACCCTTGCCCAGGCCTTGTCTTCCCAAGGAGCCGCGTCTGCAGTTCGCCTCCCCACCCACTGCCAGCCCGATGAGAGGGGAGCTTCGTTGCAACTCCCAGAATCCTCCTTGCCCTTTCTCGGTGGTCACCATTCATTAGTCATGTTCGCTTTAATGAGTTACATGCTCATCAGCCACGGGCCATCACCACCCTTACAGATGGGTCTGTGGGGTGACATTCCCAGCCATTCCCTTGCTGGTGAAGACCACGTAGTACCCGGGAAGCCAGTAGCTGCAGTTCCAGCCTGTCTCTGCATCCTCCTCCGCTTCAGTGGGACAGTCCCTGTGAAATGGGACCTACCTGCGACATTTGCAGGTTTCCAGCTATAGTCCATCCCTGGAAGCTCATACACTCCTACAACATCCTTTCATGGGAGCACAGTGAGAAGATGTCCAGAATGCAGATTCCTGTGCAGATAAATTTGTGCAAATTTTCATAGATACCAGAAGCTATGGCTAATTCAAACTAATTCAATTTAAGTCTAAATAGGGTGACTCTTAAAACAGGAGTATTCAAAAAAAATATTCGTTTTTGTTTGAGATTTGGCCAGATTCTCATATCCTCTTTTGGGGTTTAAATGGTGGGAACTGCATGGTGAACCAAGTGGAATAGCTTATCTAGGGAGGGGAAGATGCCCTTGAACAGGGGGTTCTATTATCTGAAGCTGTAGTTCCCAGCAGAACTTGGCAATCCTGATTCCCTTTAATGTTACCATTTAGTGGGAAGAGAAAGGGGCTAGTGGTCAGGAGATCCAGAATCCAGTTCTGATGCTGTCATTTATAGTGACCTGTCCTGACCTCTATGTTCATCTCCTCCAATTTTTTCTGTCCTGCAAAATGAGGGGATAGAGTTGCACAAACCTGTAATGATTCTGTTTTTGCTTTGTTCACTTGGGGAGGTATGGTGAGGGACTGTGCTTCTCTGACAAGGAGTTGGGAGCAGTAAGCAATTGGTGAGGGTTGGGGAGCTGAGGGGTTCTCCCCTATTGAAAGAAGCTTTCACCATGTGCTCATTATCTTGTCAGAAGTGTTGTGAATTAATTTCTACTAGGAACCCCTTTATTGCAAGCAGCAACAGCTACCCTAGTTTTCTGTGCTGCTCCCCACATGATTCTGACAGGTTTGCAAAGGAGACTGACTAGGGAAGGGCATGGTGGATTTCCTTTACTTGCTCCCAGGTTACAAGCATCTCTTTGGTTGGGGGTGGTGATGGGTCCTCTGGAACACTTTACAGCCCAAAGGACAGCTCATCCTGCTTACTGAACAAGGCAAAGCCTACAGTCCCAGCTGTCTTGAGCTGGGGTGGGAATGGGTCCAGCTGACCCCTTTGAGGGAGCAGGTAGAGGGAAGAGGAGGTCAGTGGTTTTGACATAAGCTTTGGGTCTCAAAGAGATTCTTATTACCTTGGATGACCTATGGTCTCAGCTTGTGAAGTGCCCAGACTGCATCCTAAATACTGGATCCCTCAAAGTCCAACCATAGAGTTTGCATGAAACGAAACCCATCATGGTGAGAAAGGACAGCAGTAGTCAGGGATGAGATCAGTACTAGGCTCCCTCAATTATCAAACTTGGAATGAAAGGTTAGTTTGACCACCCCGTGTCCCAGCCGTACTCTCTCCTCATCCAGCAGTTGCTGCTTTCCTTAAAATTTTGAGGGAAGCCTTTTCTGCCTTTCAGGATGGGGCACGGTTGCAGGGTTGTCTCTGGCCCTCCATCCCTGTTGTGAAACTGCAGACACTGTCAGGAGCATCAAGTCCTGGGCTCCTTAAAACAGTCAGATGGTCTCTCCATACACCTGGCCACAAACAGCAAGGTTAGACCATTGGGGTTCGATGAAACCCTTGTTAAAGCCAAGACCCCAAATGGGAATGAGCTGACTTGGTCACAGCCTTCATTCTATGGCTGAACTACAGGACCTCCCAAAGCCACCCCAGGCTCAGAAACCCTGGTCCTCTATCATTTCAGTTCCGTGTGACCTGAGGCAGGTCATTGCTCTGTGCCTCTGCAGGCGATTCTACGTGTTGGAGAAATCACTCCAGAGAATTAGTAAGGCTCCTGACCCTGGTGTGCCCAGTGCGGAGGTGATGGGGGAACAATGAGGTACACAGACAAATCGATGTCATTAGAAAGACATTTATTTTTGTGAAAAGGCTATAAAATTGGCATCTATAGATCTCATTCCCTTCTCCATTCCCCTCATGGTATTTCTCTCGTCAAAGTCAGACTGTTTCTGAGGTCATTAACTCACCTCTGGCAGCTTGGTTCTGACACTCAGCCTCTGGGCTGGTGAGGAGAACAGAGATGTGTGGCTTGGGAGATTTCTGAATTTGGGAGATGGGGCAGAATCCCATTTTCTCGCATCACTGTGAGGGAACTCCAGGCCCTGCCGCTGGAGAAATAATTGCTGCACAGAAGTCACAGGCCATAGTGGGCAGTTCTGGTACAAGCCTGCCCTTAAAAATAATAACAACAATAATAATAACTCCATGTGCATAGAACTGTCATTCATTCCTACCAGTCTGCTGTTCCCCATCCCTGGGCTTTTTGCTGGGCCCTGACCACTGGTCTCTGCATTGGTGGGTCAGGGTCCTTCCTATTGGCTTCTGGAGCTTTCAGATTCAGCACCTGGGAACACACAAACTCTGGGGAAAGAATAGCCAAATTGCCAATACAATCAAACTTTTGACACAATCTCGTTAGCAATAGTGACCCAGAAGATTTTTGCTGCCTCCAACTTCACCAGGAAGAGGCCCAAGGCTCCCTGTGGTCACATTTTCTACCCCTTTCTTGGGATTGCAACCTCTATTTCTGGCTCCAGTTGAATTTTCTCTGCCCAAATCCCAATAAATGGATCCATGAAGATAATTAAGAGAAGAAGAAAAAAAATATTATTTTTGTTAGGACAAACCATCGTAGATTTTTAGCAATGTGTATTTGTGTGTCCCTCACACCTTTTCCTATTCTGCCTTTTTTTTCTTTTTTTTTAAATATTATGTACTATATTTTTAGTCTCAAACACACTATATATTATATATATTTAATTTTTTTATATATATAAATATAAATGTTTTAAAAAGTATGATGTTTTGTGTCATTTAATACACAAGCAACTAGATACTTAAAAGCCTGTCTGGTTTGGAGTGAGATGGTCCAGGTTTGGGAAAAAGATTGGAGAGGCTATATATCTGTGTCACCTCCAGGCCATTGTGGCAAACATCTTATTCACCAGTTTGTGACTATTACAGAACCCTGAGGCCAGTTACAACAGTTCAGGGATAAATACTAGGAGCTCTGGGTTTTGTTGTTTGTTTTGAACATAGACTCCCAATGTTCTGTACCCAGCCTGATTATGAGCATGGGGGAGCATTTGAATCTAGGATCCGGATCCCAAAGGAATTGGAAGTGGGTTTGCAGGCAGAGTTGGTTTCATTTATTAAAGTGCTACAGTTTGGGTAAAAAGCAAAAGGTTGCCACGTCTCCAACCTTTTGAACTTGTGGTGAAACAGATGGTTTGGCAGTGTACACACAGAGGACACCCCACTGAGAAATCTTAAATTTTCCGAGTTTAGTAGAGTTTTTCTGGGATTTCACTGTGAGTAGTTTGAGGGAACATTTGATACCTGGAATTATTTTCAAATAATGATTTTGAAAGTTATAACTCATGAGAAAAATTCTGGGGCTTATCGCTTTCCTCATCCAGTTAACGACCAAGCAAGCTGAAGACTGTTCACAGGAGACTTTTTGTACACAAGGGAATAGAACACAGCCAGGGATAGAGGGTATCAGAACCCTCTGATATTATTTCAGAAAGAAATATTTTTGAGATAATGCAATCTAAGACGGTTGGAGGTTATAGGAGCTGAAGCCCAGGGAGGGTTGTAGGTGCAGGGTCTGGAATCTGGAGGCAGGACTATGGTCTATAGGTTCCCAAGGTGAGTATGAGATGGGAATGAAAGACTCAGTGAGGGGTGAGGGGTGAATCTAGAGGTTGCAGCCAGGTAAATTGCACTGGCACAGATTTAAAAAAAACAAAACAAACAAACAAACAAACAGCATCCATGATCAGCATCTAGAAGCAAATAGATTGCCCACATGTAGTGGTATAGGCCTATAATCCCAGCCACTCTGGAGACTGAGTCAAGAGAATCACAAGTTCAAGGCCAGCCTCAGCAATTTAGTGAGACACTATCTCAAAATAAAAAATAAACAAATAAATAAAAAGGACTGGGGATGTGGCTCAGTGGTAAAGCCACCAAAAGGGGAGAAAGAGACAAGTAGATGACTGTGGGGGAGGGGAGGGGATAGAAAAGGAGAAGAAGCAAAGTTAAGCAAGCGTGGAAGCCCAGGTGAATTCTGGTAGGCCAAGTGGTGTTGGCTCCAATGTCCTGTTCTTTGTCTGCTTGTATATCCTCACTTCCTGTGCTGCTTCCTGTGTGCGTATAGGGTGAGGCTCCAATGGCCTAAACCCACTGTCAACCACAGAAAGGCCACAGGAGCTAGTCCTTGTATATTGGGCCTCATCCTGTGCCAGAGGCCTTGGTCCTCTTTTAAGTTAACTCCAGCCCCAAGACAAATAATGACAAAGCCTCTGCGTCACCAAGCATTACCAAGCCTTAAAAGTCACTCTCTCTTGTGAGGTCTGCCTCACGACAGGCGCTCCAGGCCTAGCTTCAGACATGCTCCTTTCTGCACTTTCACAGCAAAAGAGTCAAGTTCAAACTCCTCCAGAATCTGACCCAAACCAAGCCACACTTCAACCCAGTTGAATGGGACTTTGCCTTGTTTGCAGTATGGCCCTGCATTTTCCTGCCTCTCTGCTGTTGCCCAGCTCTTCTCTGCCCAGAAGGACCATGTCCCTTTACCTTCTCATTTCCAAATTTTATTTATCTTTGGGGTTTAGCTCAAAGGCCTTTTCCTTCTCCTCTAGGAAACTTTAGTCATCTTTTCTCCCTCTGGGGAAGTCTCTCAGCCATCTCATCCCATTAATAACTTCTGCTTTGATCACAGGGTTTGGTGTAGAACACATCCGCACTTCCCTCCTAAAAGAAGGACACTTGAAGGCAGAGATCATGTATCATTTATTTGTATGTCTCCATCACCCAACCAGCATGCCTAGCCTGGAGTTGCTCAGAGTGTGCTGGAGGAATGTGGGAGGGAATCAACCCATGAAACACAGTGAGTCAAGGGAATTGCACCCGGAGGAGCTCATGCTGGGTGAGCAGTGCACCAAGCTGTAAAAAGGTGTGGACTCAGGTCAGTGCCAAGTGGATGAGCATGACCAGTGCTTGATACTGAGCTCTCTCTCAGTCCCCGGGGCTCCTGGGCAACACCAATCTGACTACTTTTGGCCAACATGCTATAAACAGAATTGACATGTCACTTCCAGACCAAAGCATTTAATTGCCAGTGTGAGGCTCTCCAGCTTTTTTTTCCTCTCTGCCATAGTGACAGGAGCTCATTGATTCCAGATGGTGCAGTTTTACAGTAGTGAATCTCTCTTCCAGGGTTCCCGAGTGACTATGTGAAGCAGAGTCCCTTTGCCAACCCATGATGAACATGTAATTTGAGGGAGGAATGAATCTTTATTAAGATACTGACTTTTGTCTCCCTTGTGGTGCTGGGGATCAAACCCAGAGACTTACACATGCTAAGCCACTATATGCTAGTACCACTGAGCTACTTGTGGTTGTTTGTTATAGCAACACAGCATGTCCTATCCTGATTAACGTAGAGAGTGTTAAAATCCTTCCTTCACCATTTGGTCCTTGGGTAAACTACTTCCTATCTAAATATCTCTCTTTTCTCCTCTGTGAAATGGGAAAGCGAACACCAGTTCCTGTTTCATGGAAAGTACTTAGCAGAGTTCTAGCACAGGAGTCCTCAGTAAATTTTTAGTAGATTTGTTAATCTAGAGGAAGGGGAGCAGTGGGCATCTGCTCTTTCCTTCCTTTGCCCCTTTCTTTCGAGATCTCAGGAAAGCTGTCAAGAATTGCCTACAGATTATAAATAGAACCTGGTCGGGTGCCATGGCGCACACCTGTAATCCCAGTGGCTCAGAAGGCTGAGGCAGGAGGATCTCAAGTTCAAAGTCAGCCTCAGCAGCTTAGTGAGGCTCTAAGAAACTCAGTGAGACTCTGTCTCTAAATAAAATACAAAAAAGACCTGGGAATGTGGCTCAGTGGTTGGGTGTCCCTGAGGTAAATCACCAAAAATAATATATAAATAATTTTTTTAAAAAAGTAAACAGAACCTGGCCTCTGGAAAGAGAAGATATAAATAGGTTAAAATCCCGGCAAAGGCTCCTGTGACCCTGTGATACCTGGCAGGTCAATCCATCTTTCCAGGTTACCTATCCACATGTAAAATCTTTTGAGTCTTCCATGACGGGAGACTCAAAATTTTACAAAAATCTTCTGTAAATTGCTACATGTTATTTAAATGAGAGTCGATTACATTAACACTGTGGATCCATTAACATTGTAGCATCCTGCCCCACCCTATCCCCACTCTAGCATCCGAGCCCCACACCCCTGCTGCCTGCCACAGCACCACACAAACCCTGCTTTAGCAGTGGATCTGATAGTAGAAGACTGTCCATCCAGCTGGGCCTGACAGAACCCCTCTCGCCAGGCCCCAGGGCTCTAAATCCAAAAGACCAGCTCTGCAAAGCAGAAACCTGGGGGAGGAGAAAGATCACTTCACTGGCGCTCACTTTCCCATTTCCTTTACTCAGTGTAATTAGCTACATAGAGGTGACCTCCTGGGAAGAGTAGAGCCATCAGCTCCCAGAATTGAACCAAAGAGCTGTGTCTTTCGTTCCTCTCCACATAATACTGCTCTCTTGGTGGTCGCTACGCAAACACATCCTGCACTCATTTGCAAACTGGGGGATATTTCATATTTTGAGGCTCAGATTAATGTTCCACCTCTCCAAAAGAGACACTGGTTGGGACCTCTTTTCAAACAGCATCCTGTCAAGATTCCTAGCAGAATCTGGATCCCAGGGGCACGCGATAGCCTGAAGGGTGACCAAAATCTTGTTTTTCTGAGTCCATGTGATGCCCTCAGTAAAATAAATGTTTACCTATGGAAAATAGAACCTCAAAAGTTGAAGGCACCTCTAGGACCATCTGGTCCAACTTTAGACCCAAAGAGAAGCCCCAGTTCAGCCTCAGAGACAAATGGGTTCTGTGTTAAGGCCGTTGGGAGATGTGAAAGCACGGTGGCTTTCTGTGAAGTCTGGATTTTAGAATCTGAATGTCTGATATTCCCCAGGCAATCCTTTGGCCTCTCTGGGTCTCTGTTTCCTCATCGATAGAAACCATCCTTTCATTCATGCCAAAAAATGACTATTGAGCATTTATTGCATGTACACACCCTGGGAACAAAACAGTGCACAAAACAAGGTCCTTGCTCTCTAGGAACTACACTGAAATGGCAGAAGATGGACAACAAGAAAATAAACAAAATCAGAGAGTTATAAACCCTAAGGAGAAAGTGCTGTTGGAGACAGCACTTCTCTTATAAGTAGACAGGTGAGCAGGGTTTATATCTAGGGGAAAGAATAGTCTAGGCAGAGGAAACAGTAACTGTGAAAACTCTGGTGTAGCCCCACCATGGCGAAGGCCTATTATCCCAGCAGCCTGGGAGGCTGCGGCAGGAGGATCATGAGTTCAAAGACAGCCTCAGCAGAAGAGAGGCTCTACTCTCTCTAAATAAAATACAAAAAATAGCGCTGCAGATGTGGCCCCTCAGTTCAATCCCTGGTACCCAAACAAACAAACACTAACAAAAATCTCTGGTGCAGAAATGAGTGTAGAGAGCTCAAGGATCAACAGAGTGTGATGGCCTGGCATGCCTGTGATCCCGGCTTCCCAGGAGGCTGAGACAGGAGGATGGCAAATTCAAGGTCAGCCTCTGCAACTCGGTGAGACCCTGCCTCAAAATAAAAATAAAAAGGGCTGGGGGTGTAGCTCAGTGATAGAGTGCTTGCCAAGCATGCACAAGGTCCTGAGTTCCGGCCCCAGGAGCAAGAACAACCACCACCACAACTAAAGTCTGTGGCTGGGGCTGTAAGAGAGTGGTAAGAAATCCTAGTAGAAAGGTGAGCTGAACAGGTCCTGTGAGGACTTTGGAAATTAAATTAACCTGAGATGGGAAGATATAATAAGTCAAACCACATGAAATCACTATTCTTGTAGGTCAAAAATGTTTGAACAGTAAATTTCATATGTTTCAACCAACCTAAAACATGTAAACATGCAGTACACTTGATTTATTATTACCACTTTAAAAAAATAAATCATGGTTTCAAAAGGATTAATCGGAAGACATTTCTTCTGTCATCAAGCATGAATCTGCTTCCTTGCAATTTTTACCCAAAGGTTATAGTTCTGCTTTTAGGACAGTGCTGTCCAGGTGGGCTGCCTGCTTCTCCCTTTTTGATATTGAAACGCAGCCGTCATGATGTCAGGTCTCTTCTGAGAGCTTTATCCATGGTTAATTATCCCCGTTTCTTCAAACGATTTCTCTTATGATATGGTATTCTGAGTCTTCTCATTCTGCTCACCCTGCCTTCTGGTGGGTGAGGTGTTGTTTTTTATTTTTATTTTTGTGGTATTGCGTATTGAACCCAAGGCCTCGTGCTTGCTGGCCCCATTTCCTACTTCTGTGGACAGTATGGCTCTTAGTCCTATTGGGAGGTAAAGAGACCACCACTCCCTTGGTGGGTAGGAGCCAGAAAACAGTGTCCGAATTTACTGATGGATAGGAGGAAGGGAAGACAGAGAACCTGAATAGGTTGAAATGGGAAACTGTCCCCAGAGCAGTACGGTGCAGTGGGAGCTGCCGAATTTCCTAATGTGTTCAAAACTCACCTAAAAGAACAGTCTCAGTGGTGCACGTCTGTAATCCCAGCTACTCCGGAGGCTGAGGCAGAAGGATCACAAGTTCAAGACCAGCCTGGGAAACTTAGCAAGACCCTGTCTCAAAATAAAAATGAAAAGAGCTGGGGATGTAGTTCAGTGGTTAGAGCACCCCTGGGATCAATTCTCAGTACTTGGGGTGGGGGGCATGGCAAACAAACAAAATAGCACACCTAGCACCAGAAGTGACCCTAGACCCTTGTTGCTATCAGAATCAAGATTTCTCTTCTCTTTGGTTTGAGAATCCAAACATGATTCTACTTTAAGCTCTATTAACCATGTGACCTTGGATAAGCTACTGAAACTTCCTGAGTCTTAGTTTTCTTCTCCATAAAACTGTGCTAATGATACTACGACAGGAGCAGAAGGAAAGAACTAGCACAGCTGGACATTAGATGAACATGTGTGCTAATCCTAACACTCCACCCTGCTTCCACTGCTAAGTCCCAGGGTCCCTCACCTCTCTCACCCACCGGGCTCCTGCAGGGGCTAAGTGGTATCTCTGCTTCCAGTCCTTGTGCAGATAGGGTCTTCTCCATAGCAGGTTATTGGCAGCAATTCGCTAGGGAATTGTTAAACCACTTGAAAACCAACAATCTCTTTTTAAGTTTCACCATACTAAAAACAGACTTGTCTTAGTCCATTCAGGCTGCTATAACAAAATACCATAAACTGGGCGTTTTATAAATAACAGAAATTTATTGCTTACAGTTCTGGAGGTTGCATGATCCAAGAACAGACTCATGTCTGGTGAGGAGCCCTTTTCTGGTTGATGGATGGCAACTTGTCCTTGTATCCTTACGTGGTGGAAGGGATGAAGCAGCTTTCTGAGGTCTCTTTTTAAGGGTAAAATCCCATTCATGCTGGGAGCACACCAGTAATCCCAGTAATTCAGGAGGCTGAGGCAGGAAGATCACAAGTACAAGGACAGCCTGAGCAATTTAGCAAGACCCCTATCTCAAAAAACAAAACAAAACAAAACAAAAAACAAAAAACAAAAAAACTAAAAAGGGTGGGAATGTAGCTCAATGGTAAACCCCTTCAATCCCCAGTACCAAAAAAATAGATAAAAAATAAATTAAAAATCCCACTCATGAGGCTCTGCCTTCTTGACCTAATTACCTTTCATATACCCCACCCACTAATGTCATCACCTTGGGCATAAAGAACTCCACATATGAATTTTGAAGAGATACAAACATTCAGACCATAGATGATTTTAACACATCAGAGTAATTCTTTAAAAATGTAAACCAGCTGGGTGCAGTGGTGTAATCCCAGAGACTCAGGAGGTGAGGCAAGAAGATCACAAGCTCAAAGCCAGCCTCAGCAACTTAGTGAGGCCCTAGGCAACTTAGCAAGACCCTGCCTCAAAATAAAAAAATAAAAGGACTGGGGATGTAGCTCAATGGTTAGGACCCTCTGGGTTCAATCCCTGGTACCAAAAAAAAAAAAAAGAAAAAAAGGATGGGGATATGGCTCAGTGGTAAAGTGTCTCTGGGTTCAAGACCCTATCTCACCCCCCCACCCCCTGCCGAAACAAAACAAAACAAAACAAAAATAAAATGTAAACCAAGAGTGGGGCTGTACCTCAGTGGTACAGCACTTGCCCAGTGTGTGAGAAGTCCTGGGTTTGATCTCTAGCATGGCAAAATAATAAATAAATAAATATCAGATCACAATTTCACATCACTCTTCTGCTTCAGATCTTGCATCTTCCTAGTCCTTAGAATGAAGCCCACACTCATTTCCTACGAGCTCTGTCTTAGCTGGCCCTTGACTACTTTCTCTCCATTTTTACTTTATCACTTGCCACTATCATTTCACTGATTTTGCTTTATGTAACATTCTGTCATGAAGTATAATGCTGGATCCCCTTCCTTCAAAGAAACCACCTTAAGTTTTGAGGATTCTTAGTATGGGGGCTTGTGATGGGAGGAAACTAACAATGATTAAGTAAGTGTAGCAGGCACTTTCGTATATGTGATTACAGGCAACTTTCAGAATAATGGGCCTCTGAAGTTAGACCTTCAAGGGAATTCCCCTATCCTCCACCCCTTCTACCCAACGTCCAGCTAGGAGAAAGACTCAGCAAACAAACCCAAGAGCTTCCGGCCTCAGAGCCCCCAGGCTCTGGCTCTCTCCTTCTAATAATCTAAAGGGCTATTAACAGTCTCTTCACTTATTAAAACAATTTTTTTGATGCTTGTCTCTTTGGCCCTGGCTACATGCCATAAAAAAAAAAAAAAAAGCTAAAATCCCAGATCCTGTTTTTGAAAGGGCAGCTTCCTTACCAAAATAGGAAAAGAAAAATAGACCTAATTGCTCAAGAATCAGTTCTTTTTCTGATGGGAGGACACAGATCCCCAACCTCTGGACACAGGTTCCTCTTGCATTTAAAATCTCCCTAGGGGCGAACACAAAACAACAGCAAAACCTCAAGGCAAGTGCAGAACCATTGGGATTTTGGTTGATTGAGGAGATAAAACCCAGCCATGAGCTGGTTGGGCAGATCTGATTCAGGTATCTGAATATCAATAATGCTGAAGTGCCCTCCGGGCAAGGAAATACCTGCAGGTATTTTATCCATAAAATATTAGAGACTTGAAATTTAGAGTACCAGAATGACTTTTTAAAAGGCAGGGGATTGAATCAATGATCTCTGAGTTTTCCTGTAAGTGGATATGTAGAATTCTATGATCCTGATGTCTTTTAGGAAAGTCAAACTGATTTTGATTAAGTGAATTGGGAAAAATTCAGAAAAATGCAATTTAAAATGTCTTGCACAAAAGTTTCTGTTCAGAACTTTTATTGGGGGTAGTTTTTGTTGTTGTTTATGTTTTTTTTTTTTTTTTTTTTTTTTTTTTGCTGGGGATGGAACTCAGGCCTTAGTACTCTACCACTGAGCCACCTCCCCAGCCCTGAGCACATGGCTTCTGTATATATGTTCATTGCAGATCAGTGGCAAGAGCAAGGATCGAGGACTTCTACTTTAAGACTTTCCCTGCCCAGTGTGCCTCCTTCCTAAGAGTTAGTACTGCCTCAGTGTACTGCCTCCCACTGTTCTGAGTTTCCATGGTCATCTTAGAAAAAAGAAGACTTAGATCACTTGGAAGACACAAATCGGGAGTTCTCTTCTTAGAAAGGTCTTCCACTCCACCTTGACAAATTAATTGATTCTCCTTTGCCACCTCATAGCATCCCTGTCCTACTCCCGTGTGTACCTCTGTCATTATTTTTATACCCAGCACAGTTCACAATTTAAAGTAATTGTGAAGCTGAGCACAGTGGTGCATGCCTGTAATCCCAGAAGCTTTGATATCCCTTTGAGACAGGGATATCAAAGTTTTGAGGCTAGCTTGGGCAACTTAGCAAAACCTTCAGCAACTCAGTAAGACCTTGTCTCAAAACAAAAAATAAAAAGGACTGGGACTGTAGCTCAATGGTAGAGCACCACTAGGTTCAATCTCAGTACCAAAAAAAAAAAAAAAGGAAAGTAATAAGTAATTGTGATGACAACTTATATCTGCAGGGTGAAGTCATGTCCATTGGGGGGAAAAAATCCTTCTTTTCATAGTTTAGTGCTCTTCAGCAAATACTCTCTCTCTCTCTCCTTCCCTTCATAGCCAAATTTCTTGAAATTGATTGTTTTTGCTTTCTCACTTCATCCCCCACCAAAAATACTGCAATCTGTTTTCCTGCCAAGACTACAAAACATATTTTGCTGTCTTTATCAAATTCTCACTTTTCCTGTGATTTGTGCTGATAGTCCCAGCTATTCAGGAGGCTGAGGCAGGAGGAATACTTGATCCCAGGAGCTGAAGACCAGTCTGGGTAACATAGTAAGACACCATCTGAAAACAAATAAAACATCACTTTCCAGTTATTTTTTTCTGTTATAGGGTGATTTTTTAAAATACATACTGCGGATTAAACCCAGGATGTGCTACCACTGAGCTACATTCCCAGTTCTTTCTATTATTATTATTATTATTATCATCATTATTATTATTGTTGTTTATTTATTTATTTTGAGACAGGGTTTTGCTGAGTTGTCAAGGTTGGCCTAGAACTTGTGATCTTCCTGCCTGAGACTCCCGAGTGTCTGAGACAATGGGCATGTGCCACCATGCCCCACTACAGAAAAAAAATTTAAACATTGAAATCATTACAAGTTTAATACCAATATAAAATGAATACATGGCAAAAACTGCACTTAATCCATTAATGACAAAACCTGCATTTAATCCATTAATGAATGAGGGATCCAGTAAGTTATTTCAACTGATTCAAAGGAAAACTCAAAGTTCCACACTTATATAGGCCAAGCAGGAATTTTGAAACAAATGAATTTACAAATAGATATAAAACTGGTTTATCCACAGGGCACTAATCAATTGCACTCCACTAGCACAACTTATTTGCATTTCTATGAGCAAGAATCATCTGCATCTTCAGTTTTCCACAATTTATAGAGTTGTAAAATAGCTCTCAGACAATGTAGGGCAGAGAGTACTTTGAAGGGTAAGTTAGACAAGATGCTCTATAATCTTCTTTTGCCCATTTTAAAGACTTGACAATTTTTCTGGATACTTTCTTGACCCATCTGCAGCATTTGACACTAATGACCATCCTTGAAGCTCCTCTTTTGCTTTATGGTGTCACGTCAGATCTCCCCCCACCTCTTTGACCACTTCTTCTCACCAGGAGTGGACTTCTCTGTCTCTGTCCCTTAAACAGGAGTATTCTATGGTGTTTTTTTCTGGGTCCTCTTCTTCCTATCTTAACTTTTGAAGTCACCAAGGTTACGTAAATATCTATTTCCATACAACTACCTTCTGAGCTTCAGATCATTTAATTTTTTTTTTTTTTAATATCCCTGCAGTATCTCAAAAACAACAAGCTCTACCTAAAACCCACTTTTTCTTCTCTGCGTGGTGTGATCTGTCACCCAGCTCCTTAATCTGAACCCTTGGGATCCAGGCTTATCTCTTTCCTTCCCTCCTCCCTCCTATCCAATCAGTCACCGCCCCTGCTGGTCCTGCCTTCCTGCTCAGCTCCAGCCTAGCTGCTTCTTTCCATCTCCATTATGCCTCCCTGGTTCAGGTTTTCTTCATTTTCCCTCTGGATTAATACCAGAACCTCCTATCTGATTTTTCTGCCTCCAGCCTGACCCTATCTAATCCATACTTGACTCTGCTGCTAAAATAATCCTTCTAAAATGCAAATCTGATGTGATACTCTCATTCCTGAAATCATTCCATGGCTCCCTGTCAAGGCTGAGATAAAATTAAGCTCATGAACAAGTGGGTCCTGGGCCTCCATGATCTGACCTTAGTCTCTTCTTCAGCCTTGCCTCTGTTTGAATACCTTTATAGGTTTAGGAGACCATTCTGGCCTACTTACATTTCCCCAGGACGTGAGCTTTCTTCAGCTCCTTGAAACCAATGGAATATTCCGGTCCACTTTTGTGGTGCTGGGGATCAAGCCCAGGGCCTCCTGCAACCTCTCTATCACTACATCCCCAGCCCTTGTTCTCTCCTTGAGACATTTGTATCCACTCACCTTTATCTTTTCCTAACTCACAGTTATTCTGCAAAAAATGTATTGGCTTTTCCTTTTTCCAGATTTCCTCACCTCCTGCCCCTGTCTGGACTACAGACTCCTCTTACATAATCCTCTCCTGCATCCACATCTCTGCACCCAGGTCACAGGCAAGTTTGTGGCCCTGGCTTTATTTCAGGAAAAGCTGTGGTCCTCCTCCACCCCCTTTTCTTTTTGGACACACTCATTGTTTACTCATGGCTTCTTCAGCAGGTTGAAGGCTCCTTGCTGGCAGGGGTGTGCTCCATACAGACCTATTTCCCTCAGATCTTCAATGTACTCTTTCTACCCAAGGATGGTGAATTTCCTTTCAGGAGGTCTCACTCAAAGCCCCTCACCTTTATATAGTGTATTAGGGGAGAACAGGAATTGCCAAGAAGGGACTAGTAAGCTGAAGAGAAGAACCTGTGATGGACTGGTGATTCAGGGCTCTGGTTTCATCTTTTCAAAACTCATTAATTCATTCCTTTATTCGTTCAGTATTAGACACTGTGCTGTCTCTGGGAGTATGCATAGAAGAAAATTATGGTTTCTGTCCTTTAGGAATCTCTAGTCCAATAGCAGAGATGTACCTGTATGCAAATAACTGTACACGTGATGTAACTGCTAAATACTAGCAGTCAGACTCAAGTGCCACCTTAGCAGGAAAGGAAAAGCATTACTTCTGACTGTCGAGTTCAGTGAGGAGGATGTAACCTCTGGACAGGGAATTGAAGGATGAGAAAGGGCAACAGCTTTTTCATAAGGAAGAAAGACAGTCCAGGCAGGGGCTACAGACCGAGCAAAGGCACGGCCAGCTTAGTGTGCTTCTCGGATAAGCCAACAGCCACAAACTTGGTGTGGACTGGGTGCAGGGATTGGGGACACCCGAGAGCCACTGCGTATGCAAAGCGCTTTGCGATCCTCCGGGTCCTAGGCGACTGGAGCTCCGGAGCGGCAGGGGCGCGGGTGAAGGGCGGAGGGCCGAGGGCGGCGGGTGCGGGCGGGAGGCCTCCTTCGCGCTGCTCTCCACGCCTGGTTTATTATGCACGAGGCAGGCAATTTGCCTTCTGCCCCCGGGACCCATCTCGGAGACAAGAAGGTAGTTTGTTCTCTGTAATGGCTTCTGCTGGAGTGTGGCGGGGCCAGGAGCGAGAGGGGAGCGCGGAGAGATGAGCTGCGCCCGGCGCCCCCGGGCGGCCGCCCGAGCCCTCTCTGCCCTCCGCCGCTTCCCCATCCTCCCGAGTCGTGTCCCTGCCTTTCTGTCGCCTCCATGTCTCTACCCTTTCTTTCTGCTCCCTGCTTTCTTTGTTTCTTAAGCGTTTCCCTTTGTTTCCTCCATTCCTCCTGATTTTCTGCTTCAGATTCTTTTAGTCCCACTCCTCCACTCCTTCCTATCACTCCTCTTTGTGCTGGGACCTGGAGCTGAGGGAGGAGGCAAGACGCATAGAAGGATGATTACAATAGTCATCTTCTCCTACATGGAACTCAGTCTAGCGGGAAATTTGGCTGACTTTCTTCCCGGACCAGACTATCTCTGTCTCTCTTACTTTACCGTCTCCTCATTGTCTGTTTCTTAGCTGACCCTGACTTTTGTCCCTATCTCCACAGAAAGACATTTCTAGCACCCATCCCATCATTCCAGGTAGTGAAAAAACTCCCAGACTCTTTCCAAGAACGAGCGACATGCTCTTCTGAGGTCTTGCCCATTCCTCTTCATTCACCAGAATTCGCCCCTGTCCCAAGCCCAAAGGACTCCTAGTAGGGAGAGGGAAAGAAAAAGAATGAGGAATCCAGACTTCCATGCCATGCTGGCACCTCCTGGGGTGGTCTTCTCTGTATGCTGGGGTGGGGGTGGGGTAGGGAGGTGACCCTCTCCCCAGCTGTGAAGTCATTAGGACAGTTGCAAAAGAACTGGAAGTGACAAAGGCAGTGGGTCCCAGTGGTCTCATGCAGAATCATTTCCACGTCTCACCCCTCCACCACCCTTAATGACACATCACCCCATGCAGTGGAACCTGCCTGTATAACAGGTCATGAGCACTGAGAGAAGAGCGAATGCCTGCTATTTATATACAGATTATACAGATGCCTGAGCTGCGAGCTCCGATAACTTCACCTCACCTCTCACAGCTCAGTTCTCCTATCTATAAAATCAGGAGGTTGCATCAGATGGACTACGAACTGCTTATCTATGACTCTGTGTTGGGGGTACAAACCAAGGAGACAACCACAGGCGGGGGAGTGAATTCTGGGTCCTCATGGATTCAGGAAAGCTCTCTGTAGAAGGGGGGAGTCCATGAGCAATCAGAAGGGACTAGGGACAGGGAAGTAAGAGGGGCAGGTGTGTGTCTGAAAAAAACAGAAGAGAAGCTGGGCTGGGATGCGTTTGCAGGCATGAGAAGAGAGTGTGGGGACCAGGATGGTTAGCAAGCAAAAGCAGGTAGAGGAGTGGATGTCCAGGGCTCCAGGACACCCCAGAGGTAGTAAGTAGCCTTTGTGTAAAGGAAGCCAAAAGGGTCTATTAAGCAGTGTCATGCAGAGTCATAAGGGCCTGGGCAGGCTGGGAGGAAAGCACCTGAGAAGCAGTCCTGGGCCAAGTCTTGACCAGGGACACTGGTCCAGGAGCATCAGGGACATATGGCCTAGAGTGCAGGAGGACCCAGGTCTTCCTTGAAGAATCTCTTCCAATCCTGTTGTCATCTGAAAACCCATTCCCCTGAGATTTGCTGGAGTTTCCAATAAGAAGTGGGGCAGTGCTCCAAAGAATTTGGAGGTTTATTGATTTGAGGGCTTCGCACATGCTAGGCAAACACTCTATCACTGAGCTACATCCCCAGCCCTTTTTATTTTTATTTTGAGATCTCACTCAGTGACCCAGGGTGGCCTCGAACTTTGGAATCCTCCTGCCTCAGCCTCCCGAGTAACTGGGATTACCAGGGTGTACCACAGCGCTTTTTCAGGAAGTAATTCCTCACTGAAGGGCTGGGAAAGCCCTGGGGTGTGTGTTTGTGTGGGACACGTGTACACATCGTGATGTCTGTGTAGGGAAAGGACCCTGTGTGTTTGGATGGGAATAGTGTTGCTGCTGAGGCTGGGTGGGGCTTGGTAGCACCCTCAGCCCCCACTCTAAGGATAGAGGAAGGAGCCAGGGGAAGTCAGAGAACCACAGGGAGCTGAGCATAACTAACAGAGATGGTCTGGCCCAGGCAGGCGGGGGAGGAGAATGAATGGGCCTGACAAGAAGGAGGCATCTTTCCTCAGTTACAGACCTAGGAGAGAAAACAAAGGAGCAGGGAGGAGGCACAGGGAGAGGAGAGAGGAGGGAGAGCAGAAGCCAAATGGAGGAGGACAGAGGAGGGAGGGCAAGCAGCAGAATGACAGAGCCAGAGGGAGGGTGAGCCAAGAAAGATGTCACCTCAGGGGTTGTGTTCCTGTTCTCTGCCCATGTGGGGCCAGGGTCTGGTAGCAGATGGGAGAGATGTTTCAGGTCCTTAGGGCCCAGGGGTCCTGTGGGGAAACAAGTGCAAGCACAGGTAATTTGGGGGTCAGTGTGGGATTGTGGGAGTGGAGATGTTTGCTAATTTCACCTGGGGGGTTCACAGGAGGCCAGAGGGAAGAATGAACAGGAGACCGAGATGCATTATGTAGATGCAGAGGGGCAGGGAGTCTGGCAGGTAGCAATCTGTTTTGAGGGACCAGAGGTGGTCAAGGTCTGTACTGAAGAAATGGCCCAAGAGATAACTACTGATCACAGAGCCTCCTCACAGGTGCTTTCCCAGGCCCCTCTGTGAAGACATCAGTCACTTCTGCCTTGGTTGTCCCTCCCAGAGGATGCTGACATATTCACTTCTTTTCTTTGATGATATAGACCAAACTATGTCATACCCAGAGCCTGATATTTTGTTGGTGATTAGATGTTCCTTAAAAAAAAAAAAAAAAAAAAAAAAAAAAATGAGCAGTGTGCTTTATGCTGAGTAAGAACCCCATGAGATAGTTTTTCCCCCCATTTCATTGATGAGAAAGCTGAGGATCTCCTTCAGTTTTGTGAGTATTTAAAGTGAAGTCTAAGTATCCTGGCTGGCCTTGAGCAGTCTTTTTTTAAAAATTTTTTTTGTGGCGGTGCTGGGGTTTGAACCCAGGGCCTTGTGCTTGCGAGGTAAGCATTCTACCAACTGAGCTATATCCCCAGCCTTGAGCAGTTTTTCTTAAAAAAAAAAAAAAAGGTTTAATGTGTTTATAGACTTGATTTATTTTTTATTAGCTTCCATGCTGGTCAACAGAAAATAATTATAAATTCAAGATTACAGTGACAATAACTACCATTTTAATTTTAAAATGGTGTAGGAGGTTTGTTAGCAATATACATTATCTTCTAGGTTTTTGCCTTGGAACATTAAAAAATAAAATTCCTGCCATGCAACAGAGAAGGTTTTTAATAGAAAGGAGAAGCATAAAGAAGATGATAGTGGGAGTGGAGACAGTGTTGGTCAGGAATTCAGGAGTTGAAGAGAAACTAGAATTCCTGTAGCTCCCGAAGACAACCAGGAATAGGGGTTGGGTCTCCTCCAGGTACTGGACAGCCTCTCCCCCAGGGGGCGCTGCAGAGAATCTTGTGTCCGGTCAGCACTGCCCTGAGTGGTCTGGCTTCTGACCCCTCTTAAAGTACGCAACTTCAGACCCAGCACAGGGAGGTCACCGATGCTCCCTGCATCTCTGTTGTTTTTTAAGACAGCAGCTACCCAGTCCAGAAGAGTGATTGCGCTTCCATCAGAGCCCTCTCCAGTTCTCCCCTGCTCCATTGTCCACCCCAGCTTATCGATGAGTAATGGGTCAGCAGGCCTAGCATCTCCCCCTCCTACTGGGCTGCACCCTGCTGCCTTGCACACCCCTCCCCCCAGGATCTGGAGGTTGCCATACAGGGAGAAGGGTAAGGCAGGGCACAATTTGTCTTGGTGTAATTATCTGTCAGGTACAGCTTGTGAAACCTCAGCCACCTCCCCCCAACCATGCAAGAAAATAAATGACACACATGCACACAGAGACACGCTTGCACGCTCTTCCCCAGCTCTGTTCCACTCAGCCAGACGGGGCTGCTGATGCCTGTGCTGCATTTGGCCACCCACCCTTCCCCTCCTTTCCTGGCCCTGACACCAAAGCTTTCATCTTTTCAGCTTGTGCTCCTCTCTGGAAGGAGGGGAAGTCCATTTGGCTTTTAAGAAGTCATGGATGCAGAGAAAGAAAGAAAACAAACAGAGGAGAGGAGTTGAGGTGGGAGAGAGCCTTATAGAGTTGCCTATAATTTCTAAAATGGACTGTAATGTGACTACAATTGCAATGTACCAAGTCCCTTCTCTGCAGCAGTGACTTTTTAGGGTACAATCAGTGGCTCCCAAGCTCTTTATACATATTCTTCATTGAACATGCACAAAACCTTGTGCAGTGTATTTTTTATTCTCTCTGTGATGCTGAGGACTTGGAGACTCAGAAGTCTAGTGAAGTGCCCCCTGTCTCACAGCTGGTTCCACCCAACTCCAAGCCCAGCTCTTTACCTTTATGGGATGGGGCTCTGTGAGGGGTGAGGCCAGGTCCTTGATCAAAGGGTTCAGGGGAATTCTTGGGGTGATGACTGCTCACTTTGCCAGAGGCTGTTTTTTCTTTAAAACATAGACAATGTGGCCATCTGCTTTGGATCTTTGTAAGAATTAAACAGGACAACAACTCTTGGTATTTGTTGGGGCCCAAGAAATTAGGTGCCAGAACTCTCTTTGGGATCTTTGTACCCAGAGAAGCTTGCTTGGTTGACACAGGTGCTTTTGAGGACTTAGAGGAGCATCTGGTTCCAAACCCTTCTGTACTCAGGCCCCCTTTAGCAGTGTGGGGAAGTTCATGGATTTTGTCTCACAACTGCATAAACTGAAATACAGAATTACAAAGGAAGTCAATTTTACTGAAATGCAGCTACTGAAAGAATCAAAAAACAAATTTGTGACATAGTAATCTACTACCTCTCTCTTAATAATGCATTCAATAAGCAGATCTACCAGCAGATCTAATAACTATCGTAATTTCCAGCTGTAATGAGTATAAGCAACATTTCAGGAGATTTGTGTCAACAGGATGTAAAAACATCTTGATTTCTATTAGTGACAGAGATATGGATATTGCTAACAGTACTGGGGCTTGTGGGTGGGTTTCTTTTTTTTTTTTGATTTGTTGTTGTTGTTGTTGTTTGTACTAAGGATTGAACCCCTACAGTAGGTAGGCATTCTACGACTGAGGTACCTCCCCAGCCATTTTTATTTTTATTTTGAGACCCGGTCTGGCTGAGTTGCCCATGTTGGCCTTGAACGTGGGATTCTCCTGCCTCAGCTTCTCAGGCCTTCTTGCCCAGCACTGCTGGGACTTGTAACAAAGAAATGCTGTTTTGTGAAGAGGTTAATGAAAATGTAATCATACCGTCCAAGTTTAAAGATCTCCCCCAAACATAACGATGCATATGGTTAACAGTAGAGGGTTAACAGTAGAAGAAATTGACTGAAATAGATGTTCATTTGAATTTGAAAAGTACAAAACCGGGAGTGGTGAATCGCTCCTGTAGCCCCGGTTTGGGAGGCTGAAGCAGGAGGATTGCAAGTTTAAAGCCAGCTTGGGCTATTTAGGGAAACCCCATTTTAAAATAAAATAAAAAGGGCTGGGGTTATAGCTCTGTGTTAGAACACCTCTGGGTTCGATCCCTTGTACTGAAAAAATAAAAATGAAGAAGTGCAATTTAGGGATATTCAACTGAGTAGATGAAATAAGGCTTTCCTTCAGACAGAGTGCTTCTCAGTACATGGACCTTCTTTTTTCCAGGGTCCGCTGGCATTTTTAAGGATGAGGAAATTGGGAATCAGGGTGGAGTGACACTCTTGAGAGCCCCAAGGTAGAGGCAGCAGAAACAGCACTCAACCCTCTGAACACCCGCTTTTCCTCTGCCCTCCTCTGGTGAGACCAGCTCCCCTTATCCCTCCATATTCTGCTGTGGCTCACAGCAGCACCACCAAGAGGAAACTGCTTGGGAAGGTTTGAGTGGGTAACAGGAGAGAGCTGGACTCAGAGGAGCAGTGACAGCCCCTTCAAGCTGCAGAAAAAGGTTTGCTCACCACTCAGAAGAGAGGAAATGTTGGCATTTCCTGAAGGTGAGTGCTGAGCCTACATGCCCCCTTGGAAGTGAGGTCTTCTGAGGTTGCAGGTGGAAGTACCACAAGCCTCATACCTGGAAGATCGAGCTGTACCCCCTACTGACTTTGAGAACTTGAGCAAGTTACTGCACTTCCCTGAACCCCTTGTTTACAAAGAAGACTCATAATGGTTTCCTGTCTGTTCTCAGGGAGAGTCAGGGGACCATGCAGATAAAATCACTTTGTAAACTCTACAGTGTTATATGGCTTTAATTATTATGAACTGGAAGGTAGTTTTTCCCAGGTCACATTTGTGTGGTTTTCTTCCAGGGCCATTCTGCTTGAACTGGGCATTAATTAATCAGGGAGACCCACACAACTCCAGGGAACTCGCCCTTGACCAACTGCTGCTCCTTTCTGGACTCAGGCCAGGCATTTATGTTTTTCTGCATACATTAAAAAGAATTTACTGATTTGGCTTTTCTTTCCTTATATATTGACAGTGATAATTACAAAATAGCATCTTTAGAATTCACAGAGATCCTCTATATCTCTTTCCACAATCCTATGAGATAGGTATATTTTTCTCCTTTCCATTTTACACACAAGGAAATGGAGACTCATTTATGGCAATGGGGACTCATTTATATAGGGAACTAGTGGTCAAATTGGTCTGGAAGTCTTTCTTCTCTTTATTTTTTGGTACTGGGGAAATGAACCCAGGGATGGGTTCAATTGACAATTGAACTACATCTCCAGTCTTTTTTTTTTTGAGAGCTGGTCTTGCTAAGTTGCCCGGTTGGCCTGCAATTCTCCTTCTTAAACCCGGAGTTGCTGGGATTATAGGTGTGTACCGTGCACCAGGTTGGTAACCCATCTTCTGACTCCTTCTAGTATCTATTTAGAATTAAGACAGACTCATTTTGAAGGAGTGATGGAGGCAGCACCCGGGAGACAATATGATATTGAAATCCTTGTTTAAAAGGAACCTGGTATGGGAGACTCTTCAGGGATGTGTCGTTGTCCCTGAGCAGACTCCAGAGGCCAGGTTGGCTGCCTGCACCTACTATGACTGGAAATTTCATGGTTCCTAATACAGTGGCTTAAGGGAAAACATTCTCTGAAGTGACTTTTCCTGCTCTAGAACCACCCAGATCTTTTTAATTTTTAATTTTTATTTATTTCTTTGTCCTGAGTGACTCTCCTGTTCTACTTATGGGGGAGTTCTGCCCTCAGGTGGTTAGAGAGGTGAACTACAGATACATTAACATTTCTGAGGTGTTAGCAGTTATGGATGATAGGCACCTCACTGAAGCTAGTCTGCTAGGATTGTCACTCACTGTACAGAGCCCCTCATGCAGGGATCTGCTCCAGGCACAGATGGAGACCTTGTGAACACAGTCTTTGTCCTCCAGCAGGAAGGTGTCTCCAAACTCCACAATGCTTCATTCTCAGGTTGTGCTCTCTGCAACTAGAGAAAGCCAAGAACTGTCCTGAGATGATACCAGAGACAACTCTGGTTTAAGAAATAGGATATCTGATCGTAGCCAGGTTCTAACTTGTGAAACCTGGACCAGACATTGAACATGAAATACCTTTTTTAAAGCCTCAAACTATCTTTTTTTTTTTTTTTTTTTTTTTTTTGGGTGCTGGGGATCGAACCCAGGGCCTTGTGCTTACAAGGCAAGCACTCTACCGACTGAGCTATCTCCCCAGCCCCTCAAACTATCTTGTGGAATAAGTCACATACCCATTTAACAGATAAGGAAATGCAGGCTTAGGGAGTTTCAATAAGAGGTTCTCAAACTCTTTACTTTATGAACCCATTTGCAATCTTAAACATGGTAAAGGATCAGACTGGTGTGTGGCACATGCCTGTAATTTCAGCAACTTGGGAGGATGAGGCAGGAGGACCCCAAATTTGAGGCCAGTGTGGGCAACTTTGCAAGACCCTGTCTCAAAACTTAAAAAAAAAAAAAAAAAAAAAGGAAAGAAAAGGGTTTGGTAGAGTATCCCTGGGTTCTATCCCCAGGGCCAATAAAGAAAGAAGAAAAGAAAGCAAAAATGATGAAGGATTCTAAGGAGCTTTGATTTTTGTGGTAGCATATTTACCCATACACTAAGCTTTAAAAAGTGTTTATTAATTCATGTAAAAATAACAATGAAAATCTTATATGTTACCATAAATAACATTAGACAGAAGAATGGCACAATGTGTATGTTTGCAAATCTCTTTAAGATGCATCACGTAACCTCTCAAAAACTCTTCTGTCTGCTCATGAGAAAATGACTGTGGAAAAGGGAAATACATCTTAATATCTTTTTGAAGACAGTTTTGACCATGTGCATCCTGTGAAAGGGGCTTGGGGGATCTTAGGGGTCACGAGACCATACTTTGAGAACCACTGTCTAGGAAGCTCGCCTGTGAATGCAGAACTGGCGTGAAGCAGTTTAGCCAGGATTGCCACCACAGGCTTGTCTGACCTCCTCTATGTGTCCTGAGTCATCCTTCACATCCAGCACGGCCCTCATTTACCTCTCTGGGCATCAGGGGCCTTCTCCATAAAAGGTTTCCTAAGGCCATTCAACTCTGATACTTCCTGAGTGTCTAGATGTGCTGGTTCTCTGGCTGCTGTCCACCCTGGGAATCCAGAGCTTTAACCTTCAGTGGACTGGAACAGCAAGAGAGCATCCAAAGGAATGAAGTGGGGTCTCCTTCCATTCCACAACCCTTAAGGAGATCGTTCTGTGAGTCCCAAGCTTTTCTAGGCGTCTTCCCTGCCCCCAGCTTATGGTTTCACAAGTTTTAGCAGTCGGTGTCCAGGGCTGGTAGACTGGGACTGAGTGAAGGTCCTATCCCTGCTGTGTGTTTTCAGACAGAGTTGTGAAGATGGAACTCCCTGAATTCCATTCCTCATACCCACCACCATGAGCCCTCATGAAACTATTGAGCAGAGAAAGGCTTACAAAAGGCATTTCAGGTGGCAGAAACAGGAATTACCAGGGACACTGGAGAGTGTTCTTATTAATCTAGCTTTTGATTTTTTGTTGCAATAGTGGTGATTGGAGCTGGTGGCACTCTACCACAGGGCTTCATCCCCAGCTCTTTTTATTTTTTTATTTTGTCTCAGGGTCTCAGTAAGTCACCTTCAAATTTTGAGGCTGTCCTAGAACTTGTGATCCTCTTGCCTCAGCCTCCTGAGTAGCTAGGAATACAGGTGTGTGCCACTGTGCCTGGTTTAATCTAGCATTTTAACTGGTCTTCTTGACTCAGTCTTGTCTCACTTCTATTCATCCTACACATTGACCAGGCCAGATTAATCTTGAATATTCAACCTCACTCCCCTTCTCAAAAACTTTCCCTGGCTCCCTCTTGGTTTAAATTGAATGTCTTAGTCTTGCATTCAAGGCCAGTTATCACAAGCATGCTCTTTCCTAAACCAAATTTCCCATTGTTCCCCTCTATGTACCATGCACTGTTCCGGGCCTTTGCAGCTTCCTTCCCCCTTAAATCCAGTCTGATTCCCTAACATTGCATCTACTTTAAGAATTTAGGCCCGACTGTTCCAGCCCACAGGGGCCCTGGAGTTTCAGATGCTTAGAGAATTCTGTTAGTACACTGTCCTTGTTCCTTCCCAGCAAATGGGAGCTGGGCATGGGCGCTCACTCTTGTAATTTCAGGTTAGGAGACTGAGGCAGGAAGATCCTAAGTTCAAGTCCAGCCTGAGAAATTTAGTGAGACCCTCAGAATAAAATAAAATAAAATAAAATAAAATAAAATAAAATAAAAAGGGATGGAGATCTAGTTCAACGGTAGAGTGCTTGCCCTGCTTGTACAAGGCCCTGGGTTCAATCCCCAGTACACAAAAAAACAAAACAAACAAAACAAAACAAAAAACAAAAACAAAACAAAAACAAAACAAAACCAAAAACAAAAATGAGAGATCCAAGATGGCGGACTAGAGGGAGGCTGAATTCCTTGTCGCTCCGTAACTCCAGTTTCAAGCAGAGGATATCTGTTTCGTGATTGCTCACTATCATCTGTCATTTGCCTGCCTCTCGCCTGTCCATCACCTGCCTTACACCTATCCATCACCCAACGCAGGAGGTTTACCTCCCGATCATCTGATAACAGTCAGCAAACTGATCGCTGACCGCCAGTGGAGCACCAGCTGCCTGCTGTTGCCTGGAAGTTCTCTGTCACAGTACCTGCAGGTTTGATTACACGTGGCTGCTGACATTTTGAGACAACAGTCAGGCCCCATAGGACCCCTGACTGGACTGACTGAGCCCCATCTCCAGCATCCCTCAGCCTGACCGATCACTCCCTGCCTCACATCGACTGACTGCTCCCTGCCACCAGGACCCCCAGACCAACTGACTGCGCCCTATCACCGGGACCCCAGACCAACTGATTGCACCCAGCCTCCAGGATCCCACAACCACACCAAACACACCCGACTTCCAGGACCCCTGCCTGACCAACTGCATCCCGCCTCCAGGATCTCCTGCTGACCACGACCACACCCTGAGCTGCAGCTCCTCATTTGCCAACACATTTCGAAGCCAGAGTGGCCATCTTGGATAATCCTGGAAGCTGTAGCTCCGATCTTTAAGTGGGGCAAAACCCATCCTGAGACGCCTGCTGGAGGCTTGAAGCTCATTGTCAGTCACATTCTACATCCCTCTGCATCCTCTTTGTCCTCCATTTGAAACTGCAGACCTTATTGCAAATCTGTTTGTTTTACTGAAGATAATATTTGAACTCATTCTGTTTATTATGACAATTTTGTTATTGTCCTCATAGGGGCTATTTGGTCTAGGATTGCATAGTGTCTGAATTGGGCACTGCTAATATTGATCTCCCCATAAAGAAAGGGTTTTGGAAATCTATGGGGCCACTATAAGCCTATAGGGGGAAATCTGAAATACCCCAGATCTGCACTGCTAGAGGGGAAGATACATGAACAACATGAAAAAACAAGGGAAGAAAATGATCCAAACAAATCTAGATTCTATATTAATAGAATCCAATGACAGTACGTTAGAAGATGTGTCAGAAAAGGACTTCAGATTATACATTATTAAGATAATTTGCGAAGCAAAGGATGAGATAAGAGAGCAAATGCAGGCAATGAATGATAATACTAATAAGTTGAAAGAGCAACTGTAGGAAGCAAAAGATCATTTCAACAAAGAGATAGAGATTAAAAAAAAAAAAAAAACAAAAAACGGAAATCCTTGAAATGAAGGAGACAAAGAACCAAATAAAAAACTCAATGGAAAGCATCATCAAAAGACTAGACCACTTGGAAGACAGAACCTCAGACAATGAAGACAAAATATTTAATCTTGAAAATAAAGTTGCCCAAACACAGAAGATGGTAAGAAATCATGAACAGAATCTCCAAGAACTATGGGACATCATGAAAAGACCAAATTTAAGAATTATTGGGATTGAGGAAGGCACAGAGATACAAACCAAAGGAATGAACAACCTATTCAATGAAATAATATCAGAAAATTTCCCAAACCTGAAGAATGAAATGGAAAAATCAAATACAAGAGGCTTACAGAACACCAAATGCACAGAATCACAACAGATCCACACCAAGGCACATTATAATGAAAATGCCTAACATTCAAAATAAAGATAGGATTTTGAAGGCCACGGGAGAAAAGCATCAGATTACATATGGGGGGAGACCAATTTGGATAGCAGCCCACTTCTCAACCCACACTCTAAAAGCTAGAAGGACCTGGAACAACGTATTTCAAGCTCTGAAAGAACATGGTTGCCAACCAAGAATCCTATACCCAGCAAAACTAACCTTCAGATTTGAAGATGATATAAAATCCTTCCATGATAAACAAAAGTTAAAAGAATTTACAAATAGAAAGCCTGCACTACAGAATGTTCTCAACAAAATATTCCATGAGGAGGAAATGAAAAACAACAATGGAGGTCAGCAAAGGGAGGAACTACCTTAGAGAAAAACCACTCAAAGGAGAAACCAAGCCAACTTAAAAACCAAAAATAAGCCAAATGACTGGGAATACAAATCATATATCAATAATAACCCTGAATGTTAATGGCCTAAACTCATCAATCAAAAGACATAGACTGGCAGAATGGATTAAAAAGAAAGACCCAACAATATGTTGCCTGCAAGAGACTCATCTCATAGAAAAAGACATCCATAGACTAAAGGTGAAAGGATGGGAAAAAACCTACCATGCACATGGACTCAGTAAAAAAGCAGGGGTTTCCATCCTTATATCAGATAAAGTGGACTTCAAGCCAAAGTTAGTGAGAAGGAATAAAGAAGGACATTTCATACTGCTTAAGGGAACCATAGAATCAGGAAGATATAACGATAGTAAATATTTATGCCCCAAACAATGTTGCATTCATATACGTCAAATAAATCCTTCTCAATTTCAGGAATCACATAGACCACAACACAATAATTCTGGGTGACTTTAATGCACTGCTGTGACCACTAGATAGATCTTCCAAACAAAAACCAACCAAAGAAACCATAGAACTCAATAACACAATCAATAACCTAGATTTAATAGACATATATAGAATATTCCATCCATCAACCAGCGGATTCACTTTCTTCTCAGCAGCACATGGAACCTTCTTGAAAATAGACCATATGTTATGCCACAAAGCAGCCCTTAGGAAATGCAAAAAAATAGAGATACTGCCTTGCATTCTATCAGATCATAATGGACTGAGAGTAGAAATCAATGACAAAATAAAAAACAGAAATTACTCCAACACCTGGAGACTAAATACTATGCTATTGAATGAAACATGGATAACAGATAACAGGGAGGAGACAAAAAAATTCTTAGAGGTCAATGAGGACAACGATACAACATATCAAAATCTCTGGAACACTATGAAAGTGGTACTAAGAGGAAAATTCATTGCATGGAGCGCATTCCGGAAAAGAATGAAAAGTCAACAACTAAATGACCTAACATTACAACTCAAAGCCCTAGAAGAAGAAGCACAGAATAACAGTAAAACAGTAGAAGACAGGAAATAATTAAAATCAGAGCTGAAATCAATGAAATTGAAACAAAAGAAACAATTCAAAAAATTGACAAAAGAAAAAGTTGGTTCTTTGAGAAAGTAAACAAAATAGACAAACCTTTAGCCACACTAACAAAGAGAAGGAGAGAGAAAACTCAAATTACTAAAATTCATGATGAAAAAGGAAATATCATGACAGACACCACTGAGATACAGAACATAATGAGAAGCTACTTTGAAAATCTGTATTCCAACAAAATAGAAACTACCATAGACATTGACAAATTTCTAGAGACATATACTCTCCCAAACTGAACCAGGAGGACATACACAATTTAAACAGATCAATATCAAGCAATGAAATAGAAGAAGCCATTAAAAATCTACCATCCAAGAAAAGCCCAGGGCCAGATGGATTCTCAGCCGAGTTCTACAAGACCTTCAAAGAGCAACTCATTCCAATACTTCTCAAAGTACTCCAGGAAATAGAAAAGGAGGGTACCCTACCAAACTCATTCTATGAAGTTAATATCACCCTCATACCCAATCCAGAAAAAAACACATCAAGGAAAGAAAATTTTAGACCAATATCCTTGATGAATATAGATGCAAAGATCCTTAACAAAATACTGGCAAACTGTAACCAAAAACATATTAAGAAAATTGTGCACCACGATCAAGTGGGGTTCATCCCTGGAATGCAAGGATGGTTCAACATCTGTAAATCAATAAACGTAATCCATCATGTCAATAGACTTAAGGATAAGAATCATATGGTTATTTCAATTGATGCAGAAAAAGTGTTCAACAAAATACAACACCTCTTCGTGCTCAAAACACTAGAAAAAATAGGGATAGTAGGAACATACCTGAACATTGTAAAGGCTATTTATGCTAAGCCCATGGCCAACATCATTCTTAATGGAGAAAAACTGAAACCATTCCCTTTAAAAATGGGAACAAGACAGGGATGTCCTCTTTCACCACTTCTATTCAACATTGTCCTGGAAACTCTAGCCAGAGCAATTAGGCAGACCAAAGAAATTAAAGGGATACGAATAGGAAAAGAGGAACTTAAGCTGTCACTATTTGTTGGTGACATGATTGTATATTTAGAGGATCCAAAAACCTACTCCAGAAAACTTCTAGACCTCATCAATGAATTCAGCAAAATAGCGGGCTATAAAATCAAAACACATAAATCTAAAGCATTTTTATACGCAAGCGACGAAACAGCTGAAAGGGAAATGAGGAAAACAACTCCATTTGCAATAGCCTCAAAAAAAAAAAAATACTTGGGAATCAATCTAACCAAAGAGGTAAAAGATATCTACAATAAAACTACAAAATATTGAAGAAAGAAATTGAGGAAGACCTTAGAAGATGGAAAGATCTCCCATGTTCTTGGATAGGCAGAATTAATATTGTCAAAATGGCCATACTACCAAAAGTGCTATACAGATTCAATGCAAACCAAATAAAATCCCAATGATGTACCTTACAGAAATAGAGCAAGCAATCATAAAATTCATCTGGAAGAATAAGAAACCCAGAATAGCTAAAGCAATCCTTAGCAGGAAGAATGAAACAGGCGGTGTATCGCAATACCAGAACTTCAACTATACTACAAAGCAATAGTAACAAAAATGGCATGGTAGTGGCACCAAAATAGACAGGTAGATCAATGGTACAGAATAGAGGACACGGACACAAACCCAAATAAATACAATTTTCTCATACTAGACAAAGGTGCCAAAAATATGCAATGGAGAAAAGGTAGCCTCTTCAACAAATGGTGCTGGGAAAACTGGAAATCCATATGCAACAGAATGAAACTAAACCCCTATCTCTCACCCTGCACAAAAATCAACTTACAATGGATCAAGGACCTTGGAATCAGACCAGAGACCCTGCATCTTATAGAAGAACAAGTAGGTCCAAATCTTCAACTTGTTGGCTTAGGATCGGACTTCCTTAACAGGACTCCCATAGCACAAGAAATAAAAGCAAGAATCAATAACTGGGATAGATTCAAACTAAATACCTTTCTCTCAGCAAAGGAAACTATCAGTAATGTGAAGAGAGAGCCTACAGAGTTGGAGAATATCTTTGCCACTCATACTTCAGATAGAGCACTAATTTCCAGAATCTATAAAGAACTCAAAAAACTCTACACCAAGAATACAAATAACCCAATCAACAAATGGGCTAAGGATATGAACAGACACTTCACAGAAGATCTACAAGCAATCAACAAACATATGAAAAAATGTTCACCATCTTTAGTAATAAGAGAAATACAAATCAAATCAAAACTACCCTAAGATTCCATCTCACCCCAATTAGAATGGCGATTATCAAGAATACAAGCAACAACAGGTGTTGGCGAGGATGTGGGGAAAAAGGTACACTCATACATTGCTGGTGGGGCTGCAAATTAGTGCAGTCACTCTGGAAAGCAGTGTGGAGATTGCTTAGAAAACTTGGAATGGACCCACCATTTGACCCAGCTATCCCACTCCTCAACCTATACCCAAATGACTTAAAATCAGCATACCACAGAGATATAGCCACATCAATGTTCATAGCTGCTCAATTCACAATAGCCAGACTGTGGAACCAACCTAGATGTCCTTCAATTGATGAATGGATAAAGAAACTGTGGTATATATATATACAATGGAATATTACTCAGCTATAAAGAATAATAAAATTATGGCATTTGCAGGCAAATGGATGAAATTGGAGAATATCATGCTAAGTGAGATAAGCCAATCTCAAAAATCCAAAGGGCGAATCATCTCGCTGATAAGCGGATGATGACACATAATGGGGGGTGGGAGGGGGGCAAGAATGGAGGAAGGAGGGACTGTATAGAGGGAAAAGAGGGGCGGGAGGGGTTGGGGGAAGGAAAAAAACAACAGAATGAATCAAACATCATTACCCTATGTGAATGTATGATTACGCAAATGGCATGCTGTTACTCCATGTACAAACAGAAACAACATGTATCCCATTTGTTTACAATAAAAATAAATTAAAAAAAGCATGAAAACAACAACAACAAAAAACAAAACCAAACAAGAACAAGAACAATAACAATAACCCTGGAGGAGGAACCAAAGTTTTTATTCCTTTCAACTGCCTACTTCCTCCAGCCCCCATTTCCCACTGGATGCTTTAGGGTGGTTGGGGCTTATTGTCTAGATCCTTGTACAGGGGCTGTATCTCCAGACAGACCTGACTGAGGGTAGCAAGGAGAGGCCACAGGAGACAACAGAGGTAGACCCAGGATACCAAGTCAGGACAGTCTCTGTTCACCTTCCACAAGAGAATACCACAAACTTATGCCAGTGGTAATTTAGAGCAAAAAATTTCTTTTGCTAGAGAAAAAAGTGATTCCTCAAAGCAGGGGCTGTCTTACTCTGTAATGAATGCCAGAGACTCTGCTGTGGGACTCTGGGTAGATAACCAGCTTCTCTGATTCTAAGCTTCAATTCCCTATCCATTGGAGCAATAATGTCCTTTTCTTAGTGCAGCTAGGAAAAATTGAGGAACATATTGAAAACCAGCATAATATCGATGCTCAATATTTGTTTTTAAATCAGAAAAACTTCCAGTCCAGATCTTATGGATGAGAGAGTCCCATTATTGTGGATAACTTGATTATAATGCTTTATAGAATTAGAAGGAGAACTGCTACCCGCTTATAAGAGGGAGGGAGAGGGTCCTTTATCTAACTGGATGCTTTTATAAAGGGCCAGGTTTACTGACCCTTTGCTGCCATCTGGTGGTCATAAGCTTACAATGCAGTCTGACCGGTTTGTCATTAAGTCCCAAATAATACAAACTGAGAAAGTGGGGTGCATAAGGAATTTGGGGATTATGGAGATCCTGGGGGATAAAAAAAACTTGGCCATCAGCTCTATGGGAGGGTGACTTACAGTCTCTTGGAAGTATGGAACAATCTGTCCCAAGAGTTTAAAAATACATGTATGTAACTACTAAATGAAGGAATGTTTTACCTAGAAGGAGTTTTAGAGATCTGTTCCCACCCTCAACTCCCATCCACTGCTCTGTCACCAATTGATATTCCCAACCAGAGTTTTGTGAGATCTGGCCCCACCTATATCTCCAGTCTCATCCTGATTTTTTTGTTTGTTTTTGCTCCAGAACTGCTGACCATCTCTCTCTATCCCACCAATGCCACAGACTCCTTTTTTTACAGGTCTTAGCTGGCTTTGTCTCTCTACCCACAGGACTTTGCTTTCCTCACCCTAGATCTGTCTCATTTCCACTCATCCTTCAGCGCTCAACCCAAGCATTACTTCCTCATGTGAGCTTTCTGCATTGAGGATAGATATGTCAGTACATCCTCCTACCTGTTGCAGGACAGCAGAGAAATATTTGGAGAGTGTCAGGAGTGCTGAGGCTCTTTCTGCAGCTCTGAGGCATGCACACAACTATCGTGGTGCTCCTCCCCATGCAGGGATGCGTGGAAGCCGCGCCTACTCATGTCCAGGTACTGATCCCCATTTCCCCCTCCTTCCTAGGCAGGTGTGCAGGATGGAGAATAGGTGTGATAGCCAGCTCCAGAGGAATGGTAGTTGACGTTTAACAAAGGGGCCCAAGCTGCTAGAGGTGAGAGGCATCTGTCTTCTTCCTTAGCCACAGAGCTCTCCTATTCTATCTACCAGTCACCTGTGGTCTGTTTCTGCTAAGGCTGGTCAACTCCCCAAACCACCATCACTACCACTACCACTACCACCATCACCACCACTACCATCACCAGGTTCTTGAAAGCTATGGTTTGGGAGTGGACACCCCTTGGCCTGGTAGTAATACCAACCTTTCAGCATCAAGGAACCAATTTCTCAGTTTTTATGGGTTAAAGTGGAAGCAAAAGACCCATGGTTTGAGATGCAGAGTGCATGGTCCAGAATCCAGCAAGGATTTACTCTAGTGGTGGGTGAAACACAGTCCCATGATTCTAAGCAGAGAGAAAAAGCTTCTGAAGTAGGAGCTCTTAGTTTGAGACGTCCAGAGTCAAGTGGATGTAAAAGTGGAGGCCAGGGGACACCTGATGTTATGCTTCGGAGAAAGGGTTAACAATGGGGTTGGGCATTACAGGTTTATCCCCCAGACAAATACTCGTTTTTAAAGTAAATAGTCAAATTCTCCTATGATAACCCAAACCCAATTGCATGAGAGTATCATTTTCCAAAAAATTGCCTCTTTAATTTGGACTTCATATGAAAAGAGAGTTAATTTGTTCCAAATTCAGAAAAGATAAAAAAAGAAAAAATTATCACTTTAGAATATGATATTTTTAAATTTTGCTAACCCACTAAGTTGGAGGATGAGAGAAAAGTACTTGGTGCTTCAAATTATTTTTTTGAGAATAAATACTCTTTATTTCCAGCATTAGGTGAAGCAGAGGAAGGGTTTTATCTAGAAGGCAGGGTAGGATCAGCTGCTCCATTTCAAGGACCTCCCAGAAGTGAGCTTCCAGTATTGCTTCATTGTGTGGTTAAGATGTGTGCACTCCCAATAATTCCAATATTCAATAGTCAACACGTGCCCAATTTAAAAAGGAAAATTTGAGCTTCGTAATCAATTTTTAATTCTCCACAGATTTTTTTTCCTCTGTTAATGCAGAAATCAAGAGCCATTTATAATTTCAGTCTAGAAGATCCACAGAGAGAAGATATTCAAATTTGGAAGCTGGGTCAAGCCAAAGAACAGCAGGACAAGCGTGTGTTAAAAGGGAGGTGGGAGTGGAGGAGGGAAATGAGGCCTGGGGGGAATGTCTGGCATTGGATGACTAAAGCAAGATCTTCTTTTCCAGGTTCTAGTCTCCAAGATGGCTAAGCCTCTTAGGCCTGCCAGGTCTCCACCTCCATGGAGTCTCAACCAGGAGACTAGAACTTCATGCCAGTAGTGTTGCCTCCCGGTCTCTGTTCTTGTTGCTTTTGTCGTTAGTGACTTTCCAGGCCAGGATGAGTAGAGTGATCAGAGTCATCAGGAGAGCAAAGAAGAAGAGAACTTTTACTAGGTAGACAGGATCAGAAATGGCAGAGGCGAATGTACCCTTGTCCCATGAGAAGACTGGGAGTTGTGGGGAAGACATAGGTTCTCCAAGACAGCAAGATTGGTGGTTAAGTAGACTGTCCGCACCACCAATAAAACACCAACAGAGCTGGGTTTGCTCTTTGTATTATCCTGGGAGTGGGATTGGAGCTATATCCAAGTATCTATTGATCCTGTTCCTCACATGGGACCGTTTTCCTTTGAATTTGCAGAGAAGGCAGAGGAGTTTGCTCAGCAAGGTTGACCAACTGCTTCCCAGGCCAATGGTCCCGAGATAATGGTTAAAAAAGCTTGTGGGTATTGGGTGGGGTTTCCAAGGCTTTATGATGTCACTGAGGTCTGAGCTAAAGGTTCTAGTCCAGAAACCTCTGCACTTTGAGCACTACCTTCCTTTATGTATGACCTCCAGATTGCAAAGGAGGCTCTCCAACTGCCTGTGGAAAGAAGGTGCCCCTTCAATCCTCTTTTTAAATAATTTTTATTTTGAAGTAATTTCAGATACATGGGAAGTTATAAAGATAGTGAGGCAAGAATATAGGGTTACATTCAAATTGGAGACTGTTGGAAGAAAAAGAATGCATGCTCTATACTTGGAATAAATGGTAGAAGGACCTTCCCTGACTGCATCCATTGTTTAAGACAAACAAAAAGAAAACATCAAATCAAATTCAGATCTGACCACAAGCCCTTAACTGAAATTAACTGGGACCCTCATTTAAGTGCATTTCCATTGACCTAACACAATCTAAAGCTCATTTTGAACCATGGGCAAACATTTTTTGGGTGCAAATTGATGCAGGCACAATTAGAGAATAGCTTGTGAAGATGTTAAATTCTAGTCCAAAAATGTATATATGCTGCTTAGCCCTTGATTTCCTTGCTACTCAGGGGGTCACTACCTTGCTACATTGATCAATGTAGTAAACGATTCTTTCTAACCCTCTCTCTTAGCCATGTTTGAGCTAAAGGACCTGCTGAGTGGGTGACAATATACAGAAAGGTCCTAAGTACCCTTCACACAGTGTTTCCCAATGGTTACCTCTTGTGAAGCTACAGTACAAAAATCACAACCAGTGATTTTGCTGTAATGTGCACATACAGTTCTATGCGATCTTATCATGGCTTACAGGTTCTTGCAGCCACCACCACAACTAAGATACAGAGCTCTTTTATAACACAAAGATCTACTGGTGTCCATATTCTGCCAGTTTGAAATACATGTAGAAACCTTACTTTCCTTTAAGACCATATAGCCTTCCCACTTATAATTTTATTAAATACTTCTTTGATATACATTGGGTCCACATGCAGATAATTTTCTGTGTTTTACTTCAGTTGTCAAACATAATTTGGAAAACTCAAGAGGAGAAGGAAAATCTATTGTATTTATCTAACTTATGTTTGTTCAACCTGGGTCATTTATGTTTTTTCTATCTTCACCTTCATTGATTGTTTCCTCTCTCTCTTCCATTCTAATGCTTTGTTCATCCATTGAGGCTTTTTTCTTTTTAGTCATTATAGTTTTCTGTTTTAAAATTTCCATTTTGTTCTTCTTTATTATATTTTCTAAGTTTTTTTGTTTCAAGTGTATTCATAATTGTTCCTTGAAATGTTTCTATGATTCTTTAAAATCCTTATCAGATAATTCCAATGTCTGGGTCATCTCAGTATTGTCATCTGTTGTTTGTATTTTTCTATTTAAGGTGAGAGTTTCCTGGTTCTGGGTATTGATGATGGGACATTTGGGGTGTTACATGAGCTCAGGACCTCACACATGCTAGGCAAGTGCTCTACCACTGAGCTATATTCCCAGCTCTGCTGGGTCTTATTAAAATCTTGTTTTAGCAGGCTTCCTCTGACACCTACTGGTTGGGAGAGGGGTGTCACGTTAGTAATGCCAGGCAGGGGTGATGGCTTAGGTCTCCAGTCAGTCTCCTTTGAACACTGGGGTTGGGGAACAGTATCTCCTCACAGCTGGATGGATGTGGGATTTCAGACTCCACAGGTGGCCTCTGATTCTACCTGGCAGGTCAAGAGGGATACCTTGTTACCACTGGATAGGGAGTTGCGTGCTTTGGTTTCCCAATCCATTCTCTGATAACACTCACGGTGAGGGTGAGGGTTCAGGGATGGGGAGGGCTACCTCATCACAGCTGGGCGTAGGTAGAAGTCTAGGTCCCCTCCTTGGCCTAGAGAGGGGTAGGGGTGGAGCTGTGACTCAGTAGGGTGGGTTACTGTATAAAAGTTTTCTGTTTTGCTGGAATGTGTTTTTTCTTAATGCTTTGTCTAGAGAGAGCAAGCAGGCTTTTCTTGGGACTTTATTTTGTTTGTGTTTGTTGAGATTTGGGGTAGTAGTCTAGGATATATGAAACAAGAAGAATTCATTGCCCTTTCAGCCCTTGGGTTTCAGGTTTCTAAGTTGGTCTGCCTTCTTTTCCAAGTTTCAGAGTCTTCTTCTGTTGTTTTAATACATAATGTCCAGGTGTTTTAGTTGTGCTTAGCAAGAGGAGTGGGGTTAAGTGGATTTACTCTAAATGCATCTACCCCACCTGGAATCTTTTCATGCTATACCAAAATTCAGGCAGGTGATGGCAGAGAGGGAGCCATAGGATTTGGAGCCCAAGAACCCATGTTAGTCTATACACTACGCTTTCCATGCTAATGACTTTAGTTAGGTCACTTAATCACCTTGTGCCTCCATTTACTTACCAGAAATGGAAGTATAGTAATAATACCAATACCAAATTTATAGGTTTTTATGGGAATGAAATGAGCCGATAAATCCATAATAACTTCTCAAACCATTAAATTCCACACAGATGTGAGTTATTTAAATAAGAACTAGCCTGGAAAGGAAGGGAAGTGAAGAGAATGTGTCTGGAAAAGATAAGTAGGTTCAATTTTTTACAATTTGGGTCTTCTAACTCTCCTATAAAGGTGCAAAGATCTGTAAATGAATTGCTTCTCTCTTTCCAACTCCAAGACATCTGACAGTTCCCAGCAACAGGTCGATGTTACTTTACATGGTAAAAGATGTGATTTAATTTAGGATCTCAGGGGAAGAAGTTGATCCTAGATTACCCAGGTAAGTCCTAAATTTAATCAATTTTTTCTTTTAAGAGGGAGTTTTTTTCCCCTGTGACTTTATCCTTTATTAAAAGGTGAAAGATTCATATGATCTGAAAAAAAAAAAAAAAAAAAAACCAGAGTATACAGAGTATAGGACTGTCTCCATAGAAAAACACCCATATACAAAGACCTATGTGCAAATAAGCTGGGAACTAAGTAAAGAGTTATTAGAAAAAAAATTAAAAAGAATGGTCAAGTAAGTTATTGTTCATCCACTGTGAGATGATATGCAACTGTTAGAAAGGAACAAATTAAGTTGGAGATGTAACTCAGTGGTAGGGCCCTTGAGCAGCATGTGCAAGGCTGTGGATTCAATCCCCAGCTCCACCCTAAAAACAAAAATTAGAGCAATAGTTTTCTTGGAGGATCGTTGGGGAGACAAATGAAACCCAGGAAGTGTATGTAATAGGATCTCATTTTTGTAAGACAAAATTCTTGCTTTCTCTCTTTATCTCTGTCTCCCATCTGGGAGTGCTAGAAACCTGCTGTCCACTGTGGCAGGATCCATCCACCTAAGAGGGAATTTTAAGGGAGACAGACACAGAGAGGAGAAGGTGATGTGAAGATAGAGCAGACAGAGATGTAGCCACAAACCAAGGAATGACAACTGTCATTGAAAATTTGGTGAAACAAGAAATGCGTTCTCCCTCGAGAGTGAGTATGATATTGATACCTTCAGACTTCTGTACTGCAAAATTTCTGATTGAATTCCTGTTGTTTTAAACCACTACATTAGTGGTAATCTGTTGTGGCAGCTCCAGGGAACTAGTATAGGAAGCTTAGCGATCACCTAGTCCAACCCCTTCCCCTAGTGGATGAGGAAGAGGGTAAAAAGGAAGGAAAGGATCCAAGTTGGCTATTGGCACAATAAATTACGGACCACAATTTTAGTCTGTCATTTCTTACTCTACTAAAGCACGTTGTTCATGCCTTCTTTTCTTATAATCTTTATAGAGACAGAATTCATGTGCCGTACAGTCCACCCATTTAAAGGGTATAGTTCAGTGTTTTCTAGCATATCCAGGGGGTTGTTTAAATATCACTACAATCACATTTCAGAATATTTGCCCCCAAAGAAACCCTGTACCATTAGCAGTTTTATGTTTTATGGTTTGTTTTGTTTCAGGCTACTGATTTCACCTCCCGGACCAGATGGGACTTCTCAATTCCTTATCTTTTGTATCCTTCTCTCCTTATCAATTTCAGTGCTCCATTTGAGACTGTGGTTTGACTGATAACCCCTAACTCACTTTAGAGGAGGAGTTCATAGTCCCTTACAACTGGTATTAAGTCCTTGGTGGAGCTCTGGACCTGGTACTTGATGTTTCCAGGTTAAATTGTTGAATGAAAGGCCCGTGCAATTCATTACCCCCCATCACCACCACTGTTAAGAGATATCAAGCTGAATTGTTCTTCAATTTTTAAAAAAGAGGCAGGACCCAGAAACTGAGTCCCATTGAAAGGCCAGGTAGCTTGAGCTCCCTCTAGGATCACCAAGGCAAACTCCACTGGTTGCCAACTACTCCATTGAAGGAATGTTCACCACTGGCTGGACCAGCATCTATGGGTGGCTTGGATTATAGTATCTGGAAGGCTGCATAGAATACATAATGAAACATGGTTTGCAGGGAACATTTTCTCCAAAATTCCTGGTGTTTCCTTTCTTGGGGCAGAAACCCTATTAAACTAGGACTTCTGGCCTGGCTTCACTCTCTCCCCAGGGTTTAGAAAGCACCCACTTGCATCTTTCTGTTTTCACAGGAGCATGTCTCCATGAGTGAGATGTCTGTAGTTTTCCATTGGCTGCTATCATGATGTGGGTAAATCTAATTTTGAACTTCCTTATTGGAAAGCCCACTGTGTCTGCACACCTAACTCATATCTTCCACTATGGTCTTTATCCATTGTAAAGGTGAGTTCTGCTGACTGCCTTATGTCTCCATCTCAACACTGCTTGGAGATGAGACTATATCACATATTCAAGTGGGGAAAGGGGTGATGTCATGTACTGATGCTTAAATTTCAAGCACTTGGGTCCCCCACAGACTGATCCAGGCCTGAGTTTGTTTTTCTTTTCTTTTTTTTTTTTTTTCTTACCTAGGTAAAGACTGCAGAGTCTCTGGAGCCTCAGCTTTTCATGTCTCTTGTGCCCTGAGACCATTTAGTTTAAATTTCTAATGTGGAAGAGAGAAATTAAAATTTACCAAGCCTCCATTAAGATGCTATCCTGGTGCTTTGACATGTTATTTTATTTATAACAACAGCCCTGAGAGACAGTAATAACAATAATTTATTGCATTATTTCTTTCTTTACACCAGCAACCAGGCTAAGTGCTTTACTTCCATCAGCTTACTTTATCCCCTTAGGTAACTGAGGCTCAATGAGATTGAATAAATTGCTCGAGGTCATGGAAAAATTAGTTTTAGAATCAAGCATTTAACTTAGGATTAAAAAAAATTCCAACACAAGGCTTTTTTCCAGAATGCTCTTTCTATTATAGTGCTGTTCTTTTCTTCCTTTTCTTTCCTTCTCTGTCTTTTTTTATGTAGTACAGGGGATTGAACTCCAGGGTGGGGCAGGGGGGCTCCACCACTGAGCTACATCCCCAGCCTTTTAAATTTTTATTTTGAGACAGGGTCTCACTAAATTACCTCCACTGGTCTTGAACTTGAGCCTCCAGAGTTGCTGGGATTACACACAGGCACCATAGCACCTAGTTACATAATGATTTTCTCATCCCTCAGAAACCTAGGGATAGAGATGTAGCTCAGTAGCAGAGCACTTGCCTAGCATGCATGCTTAAGGCCCTGGGTTTGTTTGATGCTTAATTTAAAAAAAAAATTGAGTGATTGTTTTTTATAATTTTTAAAGTAAAAATATATATAAGCTTATATATTTTTAAGGCATAGAAAATAATGTTTGATACATTTGTGTATATATGCGTGATTATTCTAGTTAAGCAAATTTACATATTCATCTACTTACATAATTTCTCTTTTAATGATAAGAGTACCTGAAATTTATTCTTTTGGCAAATTTTCCAGCACAGTGTGTACCATTAATAATTATTGTCAGTTATCTGTGTGGGGGGGCAGAGTATTGGGGATTGAACTTAGGGGTGCTCTACCACTAAGTTATATCCCTAACCCCTCCTTTATAATTTTTTGTTTTGAGACAGGGTCTTGCTAAAATACCTAGGCTGGCCTCAAACTTTCAATCCTCCTGCCTCAGCCTTCCAGATATCTGGGATTCCAAGTGGTTGCCACTATTCTCCACTGTCAGTTTTTCTTTTATCAACCAAAACTTGTTCTTAGGGGCTTGTAATGCCCTCTTCAGATTACCTGCTCAATCAGTGTTTTCACTCAAGGGGGGATACTTGACTCCCACATACCTCTTTGCTTTCCCATCTTTCCTTTTTCTTGAAGAATTTCTTCTTCCTGGGACACCTCTTTTCCTGTTCTTTAAGTTCTTTCAACCCTTCCAACACAGTAGGCCTCTTGCTGGAAGTCCTTGCTGTCAGAACTGATCACTCTAAATCAGTGTTCTCCTAGCCCATTATGATTGTTCATTTGTTCTTTTATTAATTCATTTATTTATCCATCCCAAAGCATTTACTGAGCATCTAATTTGCAAAAAACACTGATCCTGGAGCTCTGGGAGAAGCAATAATAAATAAGAGATGAAATTTTGGGGAACTTATATAACAGTAAATATGGTAGGGTTGTCAGGCTGAAGCAAGGACCATACCATGATCCTTCACCAATAGAACACACATACTTGAGGAATAAGGGAGGAAAACAGATATGTAGAGAATGCTACTTTTCAAAATTTTTGCCAGCTATGTATAGTATCCCACTTAATTTCCAGGTACCAGAATGTTCTTCCTTCCAGCTATGTTCTGAAACCCATCCTTTTTGGTCTAAAGTGTTGCTTTCTCTCTCTTTCCCTCCACCTGGGTTTATTTATTTACTTTTTTTACTTTTAATTTTTTTATTGAGCACTTCAATTCCATCTGTATTTATATATATATATATATATATATATATATATATATATCTTTTCTTATAGCTATTTCTCCTCAGCATAGAGATATTTAATAATAATAATAATAATAATTTTAGCTCTTATTATATGCCAGACAGATACCATATGTGGGAGGTAATGTAATGTCCACACCCCAATATATCCATATCTCAATCCTTAGACTGTGTGAATATGTTGCCTTACATGGTAAAAGGAACTTTTCAGCTATGATTAAATAAAGGATCTTGAAACAAGGAAATTATCTTGGATTATCGTAAGGTCCTTATTATCAGACAGAAGGCAATGTATCACCAGAGGCAGAGGTGGGGAGAGGGAGGATGTTAAACTTTGACTTTGAAGACTGAGGAAAGGACTTGAGCACAGAAAACTTTAGAAGCTGGAAAAGGTAAGGAAATGGACTCTTCCTTAGAGCCTCCAGAAGGAACTCAGCCCTGCCAACTTCTGACCTCCAGAACTGTAAGATAATAAATTAGTGTTAAGTCATTAAATTTATAGTAATCTGTTACAGCAACCATAGGAAACTAATATACATACTGTCTCTCTTATCTACAAAACAAAAACTATTAAAAAACTGCTTTGGTTAGGTGTTTTCTTTCCCTCTCCATCTGTTTGGATATTAGGTATCCCCCCAAAACTCTGTTAATACAGGAACATTCAGAGGTAAATGATTGGATTATGAGAGTGGTAACATAATCAGTCTATGCTGGTTTGAATGGAGTGGGTGTTAACCGTAGGCAGGTGGGGCATGGCAGGAGTGGGTACTTAACTGGAGGTGTGCCCTGGCAGAGTAAATCTTCCCAGTGGCCCCTTGCCTCTCTCTTACCCTTTCTGCTTCCTGACCCTACCCTAAGCTAAGCAATTTTCCTTCACTGGGTCTTTCCCCCATGATGTGATGCTTCACCTTGGGTCCAGAGCCTTGGACCCAGAGCAATAAAGTTGGTCACCTATGGATGAGACCTCTGAAACCATGAGCCTCAGGTAAACTTTTCCTCCTCTGAGTTGTTCTTGTCAGGTATTTTGGTCACGGCAATGCAAAAGTTAAGCTAAACAACATCAAAGTCAAGCTCCTTAAAAGGCTCCCACTTAACCTCACTTTGATCTCAATTCCATCTCCACCTCTCAATTTTCCCCAACCAACAACTTCTTCATCCCAAATATATGAATGCTTTCCAAATTTTACCTTGACATATTAGAATTGACCAGTTCCTCTTCCTTGAAACCTTTCTTTCTCCTTAGCATCAGTGATTTCATGGATGCAGTTTTCTGCCAACTTCCCCTTAGCCTTCCTGCACCTAGTAGCTCTTATGTGTGCTTGGTGTTTCCCCACAGTCCACCCTCAGTCTTTTTGTCTTCTGAAATCTTCTTTCTGTGATCTCATCCATTTCTGTGGCTTCAGTGACAACCTATGTGCTAATGGCTATGTAGTCTGTACTTCTTAGATTTCCTTCCTGACTCTGGAGTCATGAATTTAACTTCCCATTGCCTTCCCTACTTAAATCTTCAACTGCCCACAGGCATTCCACACCTTATCCTGATGATCTTCCCATTCAAATCTACTTCTCTTCTATCCTCTTTTCCCAGAACTAACTATCTGAGGGTTGTGCTAGACTATTTTTCCCTGACTGCCAGCACTTATTCAGTTTCAATACCCTGTCAATTCTACTTCTGAAATTCCTCCCAAATAGTCTCCTTCTTATTTCGATTACTCCTAGTTGACTTCAGTTTTCATTCCGTGGTCTTCATCAGTTTTTGCTTGGATCACCATAATAATTTGCCAGCTGGTCCTCTCACCTCTGGTCTTACTTCCTTGTAATCTGTCCTGCTCAATGTTAATAGAGTAATATGCATAACTAAATTAGACTACTTCACTCCTCAAAATCCATTATGAGTCCCTGCATCTTTTGAGATAAACTCTTATGGACTTTATTTATTTATTTTTTTGGTATTGGGGTTTGAACTCAGGGACACTCTACTACTGAGATATCTCCCAGCCCTTTTGATTTTTTATTTTGAGACAGGGTCTTGCTAAATTCCTGAGGCTAGCCTCGAACTTGCTATCCTCCTATCTTAGCTTCCCAAGTGGCCGGAATTACAGGCTGTGCAACATGACAGCAGTCTTGAATCAGGCTTTTAATCAACTGGAAAAGGGATTCCAGGTTTGTAAAGAAAAGAGCAAAGAGTTTAGGGCAATATGGTATTCTTGGCTTCCTCATAATTTTCTTTTTGACAAATGCTTACAGTGTTAATCAAATAAAACTTATTTATAAATTTATAAGTGCAGATTCACTTTAGATGTTTCAATGATTTCCTGCATACATAATCTGATATGTGAAGCAGAAATAGAGAGCAACAATTTTCAGGAAGGCGGGGGCAGTGGGAACAGTGGCATAACAACAGGACCCTCTTCCAAACCACAGAGATGCTCCCTGTTCCCCAAAGCCATACACATAATTTACTCACATATTTGGTCAATAAACTCATATATTTAGTAAACAAATATCAAGTGCTTTCTGTGTGTGGGGACTGTGGGTACAAAGATGAACAAAACTGACTGACATGGTCTTGGCCTTTGTGAGGTTTAGTCTAGAGGGAGCAGTCAGACTAACAAGAGCCTTTTAGAACATAATTGGTAAGTGCTATGATGAGGGACACACAGTGGGGGGTTGAGGTGGGGGTTGGAAGCAATAGATTGATCAGACTGGTCTCCTGCTTTTGGCTTGGCAGCATCAGGACTCCTTCCTGCTGATGAAGGCATTTATGCTCAGACCAAGTACCCAAGTGGTTCTGTGTCCCATTCCTGTGTGACCCCACAGAAGGGAGACACTTGGAGAAGTATCACTTCCAGATAAGAACTGGGGGCCCTGTTTGGTGTACTATGGCATCAAGACCCACCAATTCACCCCCAGGACCTGCACTCTGAAGGGAAGAGGGGAAAAATGAGACTGGATCTCATAGGTGCAGTCTAATTAGGTGACTGGTCCACCTTCACCCCACTAAGGTTAGTGTTTTCTAATATGCATGGCAGTGTTGTGTTTTCCTTGCACTGGACTGCAGAGCTTAGTGTTTATCCTGTCAAAACATTGTTTCAATGTCTTTTTCAGTTTCTGGGTGAGTTGGCTGTTTCATTGTTCAATAGCTCTATTGGTCTGCAGGTGACAGGGTCTGTGTAAAGCCTGTGGTATTCCAGACAATGCACTCATTGTGTAGATTGGGCAGTGAAGGATATTTCTTGGTTAGAGTAAGGCACATGTGGCATCCAAACACATGACAGAAGCTCCTTTGAAGGACAGCTCTGGTACTTCCAACACCCACATGAATGACATATAGTTTTTCTTTCCAGGAGGCAAGCAGATGTCAAATTTCTTGTCCTTACAAGGGAATCAACTAATGGTTTGATAATTTAGTTGCCATTTTTCTGACCAGATGGCTGAGTTGTTAGCAATATCTGTGAGTTGGTGAAAATATAGTGATTTATGGTGATAGAGGTGACCTGGATGTTCATCACCACTCCATGTTGTTTGGAATATTGGATAGAATGTCCACATTTAGTTTTGGCCCAAAAAATGACCACTCTGGGACTGGAAGGCAGCCACAGGCTTGTGGCTCTGTCTGCTTGTTGTTTTGCAGAGCCTTTAGTAAACAATGTGCCATGGTTTGGATATGGTTTCAGTATACGCCCTTAAGTTTCATGTGCTGGAGCTGGGTCCCCAGAGTGGTAGGGTTAAGGTGATAGGGCCTAGTGGAAGGTATTTAGGTTATGGGACATGACCCTCTGAAGGGATTGATGCTGGTCTTAAAGAGTGAATTGATTCTAACAAGAATGCTGTTATAAAGCAAGTTCTGGCACCTCAGCTCTTTGCTTCCTGTCTTGTCATGTGATTTCTTCTGCATATACTCTCACCCTGTAGTGCTATATTCCATAAGGGCCTCACCAGAGGTGAGCAGATGCTAGCACATATGCTCTTAAACCTTCAGAGCAGTGAGATAAATAAATATATTTTCCCTGTAAAATACCAACTTCAGAAATTTTGCCTTTTTTTTTTTTTTTTTTTTTTTTTTTTTTTTTTTTGAGATGGGGTCTCACTGAGCTTGAACTGGCAATCCTCCAGTTTCAGTCTCTTGAATAGCTGGGATTACAGGAATGCACCACCATGCCTAGTAGATATTTGGCTATAGCAATTTCAAAAAGATGAACACACCATGCCAACATGCATATCTTTGAGTCTTAGGCTGTAGGTAGCAACAGGAAGAGCCAAAGCATCCCCTATGTGTTGCTTGGTCATTCTGACAAGTCAGCCATTTGTTTATAGAGATTACTAGTCCCTTGGGGGTCCTGGCTAGGTCCAAGTCTGAATGCCTAGTTCCATTTCTTGCATGCAGAGTTCCACTGAGGATTGAACTGTGTTGAGACTGGTCAAGTTTATTTATGGAGTTTGAGAGTACGCGAGTTAGAATGGGCAGTTCAGGCAGTAGTGTCACATGCGGTATTCTGGCTGTCAGATGCCCAGGCCCTATCTGTGCCCAACAGCAAGTAAGAAGCTGTCATTCAGAAGAATCATATCTAGCAGCTGCCTTGGCAACTTGTGTGTCCAAAATATGAGAGGCCGATGCATCCCAGTGGAAGTTTCTATTACAACTGAATCCAATCATCAGGCAGGTAGGCACCTGTACCTTCTACCTAGCAGGTTCTAAAGATTCCAAAGAAGGTGACTGACCCAGTAGTTGTTGAACGGCCTCCGATTTCTGCTTGTGAAAAGGGCCTTCTTCAAAGTTGCTGGCTTTGTTATTCACCTTGATTAAGGGGATCTGGTAAATTCTGCCTCTAGGACCCAAAAAGGCCAACCAGTTGTTCAGCCTCCTTTTTATTGGTGGGTGCTGCCAGGGTTTATAATTTTTGCTTGACTGTATCTGGGATTCTTTTTTGACTTCTAGCTCAAGTGATGTTGGCATTCAGCTTGACAGAGTCAATCTTCAGTCCCCGTGCCCCAAAGAACTTTTTGACAGTGGCAACTGGGCAACATTGCAACAGGGAGTAGTTTCTAACATTTTTATCTGTACCATGTTCTGGATTAACCAAATAAATGTCCTAGTCTTCATTTAATATGTAGCACTGCTTTTGTTCAATAACTCAGTGGGGCCTGGGTAGCTCAGGTGGTAGGCAGGAGTGGATGTGTCCCACTGTCATGACTTGAATTCTTATCCATGGGAGAGCATATCCCCTCAGGTGGCAGTGACCCTCTGGGCCAAAAGTGGTCAAATGTACTCAGTGGTGGGAACCATGGTCACTGGAACCCGAAGTGGCATTTATCTCTAAGCCTCTGGATTTCATCAGTTTGATTTTCCCCTAAGTAATCTAGAAATATTTTCATGTGAATTCCGATACCCAAGAGCCCTAGAAAAGTCTGAATTGAATTCCCTTTCTCTTCCCTTTTATATCAATGGATATATTAGGCCAATGACTTCTAGTGGGACCTAGAGACTTTGGCACCATTTCTAATTGCACCATTCAGCCCAAGACATTTGGGCCTGTGGTGTCCCTTTATCAAACAAACACAAACCAGTCGGGACATCAGTCAGGAAGCATGAGCCTTTTCTGGGCTTCTTCCATATCTGTCCTTTAGATAGTCAGTTTCCCATGATGGAAGCCCACATGGCATGTATTGGTTTCTCTCAGGTGTCCCAGGGACTGTTTTTTTTTTTTCCCAGGGACTGTTTTGAGACCTTCTTCTCAATCTTTCTCATGTGCCCCAGAGTCCATGAGAGCTCCTGCTGTGTGAGCTCTCTAGGTTCAGATTGAGCAGTTGCATAAGTACCCAGAAAATAAGGGATTGTGTGCCACACTTCCCTGTTTCCACATTCCATTCTCCTTGCCTTAGTCCTTGCAGCCAAATCGTCCATACCTGTGGGGTGGTAGCTAGAGCAGGTAACCTATATCCTACCTATCACTATTTCTTTCCCATACTTCAACTAGCTGCATGCGCAGTTCCTGTGCCCCCAGACTGAAGTCTTTATCCTGGGTTGGGTCCTGGGAGGTATTATCCTTTCCACTTCACTAGAAAGCCTTCTGTGAGACTCAATCATGCTCATAGCACTAATATTGTGTAGCAGGCTCATCAATTCCAAGGGAAGATTCCCACTATGTGGGGGATAGCAGACATCATCACTATAACTACCACTAGAAAGAGAATATGGAACACTTCCAACCACTGCATCCTGGACTGCAGTGTTACTAATGCCTGTAACTGGTGAGACAGAACACACATGCACTAACCTATAGGAACCAGGCATATTACTTACAAACAGGCAGCAAGGGATAAAAGAAATCTTTTCCATTTAGCTGGTCCTCCAAGGTTCAAAAAAGCTGCCTGGTATGGATGAAGTCTTGCCTGTGAGCATTCCACTTGCACCACTGCTGGGGGACCTTGAAAGGCAGCCCACCCAGGATTATACACCTCAAGGGAAACAAAGCTCTGAAGGACATTCAGAGGGGAAAGGAAAAAATCCTGGGCTGTGTGGGGAAATTCCTCCCTAGCCCCAAATGCTTTATTCCCTACAAAGGACAGGATACTGCCTTTCTAGCACATTCCAGTTATTCTTGAGAACTACAAAAAAGAAGGAAGATTTGGTTTGGTGCAAGTATACCTGGAGCACAGTCTTGTACCCAGAGGCGTCCTTAAGAGGTGGATAGTCATTTCTGCCACCCTAAATCACACCTCAGTACTCCATCCTCGTCCTCCCCTGAATGCATACAGAAAGTGGTATGGACATGAAAAGAGAAGGGCATTTATGAAGTCATGTGTCCCTAGCCAAGGGATCAAGTACTGTGCCTTTTGTCCTTAAAGTGAAAGGTTTTCAGGATAATCACTCATAGAAATTGGTGAACTGTCAAGCAGAGAGTAACGTCTCAATTTCTGAATATGTCCTAACAAGCTTGTGGATCTGTTCTTTGTGCTCACTGGAGCAGGGAGAGAAGGCTGACGGGGAAAGAACCATCATTCTGACCATTTGATTTAGCAACCATGTAGGAGTCAAAGGAACAAGTGTTGAAATAAGTGTGAGTTCCAGTGAATCAAATGAAAGTCTTGTTAACAGGACTTGAGCTAGCTTGGTGGTTTTTCTCTCAGGAGAACTGGCATCCAAACCAGGGACCTAGCTATACTGCCAAGTGCAGAAATTGAGTGGCTGTGGGAAACAGTTAAGCTGGAGAATATTTCCCATCAGGGGTTTGCACACTGGAAAGAGCTCCCAGGAAACTAAACCATGTGCCCATAAGAACTAGCATTTGGGGACCTTATAAACAGAGGGTATCCATAAGCAGTCAGCCTCCACCTGGGAGGCAGAGACCAAGGGATGAGTACAATTACATGCCCAATTAGGCAAAAGAATGTTTTTGTCCTCCTCACTCTCTCATTTTCTCTAGTTCTTCCTCCCAGGCCCATTGCACTAATTTAGGGGAAAAAGGAGATTTCTATTAATGACCAAACATGCCACTTCTCCCAATAAAGGAGTGTAAAACTTGATGTGAGGTTGAAATTTTAAAGTATACTACACTAGACTGAACTTCTGATAACCAAACAGAAAACTTCAGAATCTCTCAGGACTGGAAGGGGAGACCTAAGAGTATGGTGGAAGGCATTGTTTTATTTATTATATTGTTAGTGTATCCCAAAATCCCTGGAAGTAAAAGGCAGTTTAGTGTGCTATGGAAACTGATAATATCTGAAAATGATTGGAATGCACAGAGAAAGAAGGAAGGCCAGGGAACTAGGAAGAGGTCAGGCAATGCTAGCTTGGCAGGTGTTTGGATTTTATTCTCAAAGAGAAGTCTTGAAATGTTTTAATGATCAAATATACGTCTTAGAATGATCCAACAGGGGATAAGGTGGCGACTGGAGCCAGAGAACACATTTAAGTAAGGTGATCAGTGATAGCTATACGGATGAGAAATGTGGAAAGATATGTAGGTAGGTGGACATTGCAGACCGATACTGGCTTGAGAGAAAAACTAAAGCAGCTTCTCTTCCCTGCTTCTCCTTCTAGTTGTTCCATTTCCAATTTCTGATGAGATTTTTGATTCTCTGGAGCACTGGGCTTGGGTAGGCAGATTGACCTAGAAACTGCTGCCCCACAGGGATAGCAGTACCACCTCGAGTCACCTCAGCAGCAAGAGCAAGCTTATTGCGGCTCCAGTGTCATTTGGTTCCACAAGTGAAGTCAAAGTCTGGACTAGTTTAAGTTACTTGTTCAAGGTCCCACTGTGGCTTTGTCCCAGAGTCCAACTGTCACCCTCGACTTTTGGATTCTTTCAATAACACTTCACTGCGGCATCCCGAAGTTAACCATGGGGGAAAAAAACATAAAATGCAAAGTAGTTCCTCAAATACAATGCTTTGGAGCATGGCGAAAGAAACCACCAGACACACTAGAGGTAGGCTGCCAGTCTTTCAAGGTGCGCATGCGTCCAACTCGGCTCGCGGAGGTGAGGAAGTGCGCATGTGTTACAAACCGAAGGAACACCCCAGCGAAAGTGGCGGCGTGCGCATGTGCAGCAGACCCAAGGCCCGCCCCGGAAGAGGAGGGGAGGGACAACCCCCTCCCGCCAAAAGAGTCTGTCGGACCTATATGTCCGCCTATAAAACCTGCTTTCTGCTTGTGGAACATATGCGTGTAGATCCCTTTCTTAGGACCTATGCTTTCCGATTTCACTCTAAACACTACACCGTAGGAGTCCCCGAGGGTCAAACGACTCACGGGACCAGAAGCGCCGACTGGCCAAGGCATGTCCATTGGCTACCGAAAAACGGAAAGGGTTGGGCCACTTGGCCTGCGCCGGGTGCGTTGTGGGTGTTGTAGTTCTGGGGACTGCAACAGGTTTTTGGAGACGCAACTTGGGCAAGTCGGAACTCAGAGAAGTTGGGTGCACAGAATAGTGTGGCTTGGCTGCGCGGTTGTGGCTTTATTTGCTGTTTCTCTTTCGGGTTAGACTTCACTCTGGTCACGCCTTCAAGGATGCTTAGTTTCTCCAGTAACTTTGACTTCCCCCATTGTAAGACTCCCTGTCCCTTACGGACCCCCTTTGTTACCCAAATTGGCTCCTGCTAGTCTTAAGTACCTCATCTCCCTCTTCCTCACACACGCTTCGCAGTATTTTCGCCCTTTTTTCCTTTGTTTCTTTTCTGGGCAGAGACCGTTTAATGCTATTCCCTGTCCCAGGAGTCATGCCAAGCACCCCAAGAAAGGGATCCCATTGTGGATGCATGTAGATGCAGGCAAATCTGACCCGTCCCACTTCGGCAGCCATGCACCTCACTTCTTTTGATAATCTTTGCTTTTCCAATTCCACTTCTGTGTAGCCTGTTTGCCTCTTTTAAGTCTATCGGGTGATTTTTGGTCCTGGGAACTACCATTTTGTCTTTGCTTCCACGGATTAATAATACTACAGAGGGACCTACCCTGGGTTAACGTTTGGGTGAGAAAGCAGGGAATTGAAAGAAATTGGAGACAAAAAGTGAGGAAACTGCTGAACTTGGTTTTCTAGAAGTCAGGGAGATAAATGGTGAAAGAGAGGGAAGAGAGCAAACCCTTTCTTCTTGTGCTTCCGAAAACTGTTTAGTGCTAACTGTGTGCAGGGCCGTATGGGTTCTATGCTGGGAATGCCTTAGCCAACATCCGCCTAGATGCTGTCCAGTAGGACACAGACATCCAGGCAAGCAACCGTGCAGGATGGCGTCAGCCTTTTTTCTACCTTACTATGTGTTCTACACATTCCCATCTCTCCTTCAGCTCATTCCAAAGTATTTGGCCTCTTGACATCCTTTGTACCATGTTTCTCTTTTCAACATTAAGTCCCCTTTCCCCCTTGCTCTGACCCAGGCTATTTGTTTTCTTGCTGTTTGGTCACTTTGACATCAGACAGTGTTGCAGAGACAGCCAGGTTCATAGAGAATTTGGTAAAAGAATACCCCATGACTGGCTTTATCCTTATGTGGTAAATTACTATTAATCTTCTCATGCCAGGGCTCTGCATTCTGTCAGCATTCATACACATAGGTTATATTAGAATCATTTGGAAATCATTTATGCTTAATTGTCCAGAATCAGAATGCCAGGAAGCCCAAATAAACTTAATCCTTATACTGCTTATTTAGTGGTGGGAGAATTTTGAGGTTTGGGAAGTCATCTCATGGAGACAATAATCAGTAGGGATCCATTAGTATGTAAGGAGAATTAAAAACTTACATGAGTTGGAAAGATAAGCTTTAGCATTTTAAAAAAGCATACGTGGCCTGGGGTTGTAGCTCCAGAGTACTTGCCTAGCACATGTGAGGCACTGGGTTTGATTGTCAGCAGCACGTAAAAGTAAATAAATACAAGGAAGATAATATGTCCATCTACAACTAAAAATATTAAAAAAAGCATTCATTTGTGAACTGACTAGTCCAGATTATTACAATTTAGGAAATAATTTTTGGACTGTTTATTCAGAAAGCCTTTTCTCTCTCAGTCTGAATTGTCTTATTGGAGGGAATACAGTGGGAGATAGATCTTCCAAAGAATAAATAATAATCGTGCTTGTTTAATGATACTTTGCCATACCTACTGTGGGCAGATTTACATCTAAGGTTGTTTATGACTAATCCCAAATTCCTTTGCATTCATTAAGAGTGGGATCAGCCCCCAAAAGATGAAATTTCATGTGGGATTATGCTCAAAATAATTCCTCTCCAAGATGCTGCATTAAATTGATACCCAGGTATCTCTCTCATTTCACTCTTAACCTTTTTCCTTGTGATCACTCCCCTTGTTCCCTAGCTCTACCGCTCTTTTGTGAACATGCCAGACACTCCCTTTGCCCGAAATACTTTTTTCCCAGTAAAATTTGTTCAGGTCTTTACTGTTCATTTTATTAAAGAGACCCTCTCTGACTACTTCATATGAAATAGAGCCTTTATCACTCTACCTCTATGTTTTTCTTAATGTCCTCTAGTATATTATCACTACTTGAAAAAAATGTATATTTGTTTACCTGCTTCTTTTTCTGTCTCTCTCCTGCCTTTTTGTAGCTACACTCTAAAAGTCAAATTTTTTTTCAATACTAGGGCTTGAACCTTGGGCCTCCTGCACTGAGCTATATCCCCACCCTTTTTCAAGTTTTATTTTGAGACAGGGTATCACACAGTTGCCTAGGCTGGCCTAGAACTTGGAATCCTCCTGCCTCAGCCTCCCAAGTCACTGGAATTAGGCAAGCATCAGTGAGCCCTACTTGACCACATCTTCTCATTAAAACCCTTCAGTTGTTACAGTTTACTGGTCCAAGAAAGCTGTCACCAATCCCAACTGTCTCCTTTCACCTCAATATTCTAATTTTCCACAATTATTTTCCCTCACTTAATCCAAAAGTTGGAGATTTGAAATTTCCTGACTACATTTAATTTTTCTCTGTGTTCTCTTTGCCTAGAATGCCCCTTTCCTCAATCTCCTTCTTCAACTGCTGGTCTTCACAACTCAGCTAGAGAAGTGCATCTTCTAAAAAAGTTTAACAGCTTTTGTCTCCCACCCTGGACAGACCAGTCCTCTCCTTTCCTTAAAAGAAATAAAAGAATTCATGACTGTACTTATTAATATCTCTTCCTACCTGTCAGATTGCAGAACTGTCTTTCAGGTAGTTAAGAATACAGGCTTTGGGGTTAGGTCCAGGTTTGAATTCCAACTCTGCCCCTTGTGCTTTGGACCAGTCACATAACTTGTTGAGCTGTAGTTTCTTCTTCAGTAAAATTATCTAATTTTGCTCATCTTGGTATCCTCAGTCTTTGGCACCATACTCAGTTTGGTTATCTGTTTGTAAGTAGATTTTCCCACATCCACTGTCCTATAGTTTGCACAGGTGCTAGACTCCTGAGTTTTGTCATAACAGCAATGGTCCTGACATAACTGAGTTATGGGTGAGCATGTCTATGTGTATTTGAGGTGGGGTGGGGACAGAAAGAAAGGATGTATGAGTAGGCCATATCCCTAGCTCAGTCTTGTTCCAATTGATAGTTAAAAGGGAACAGGTGTGTCCAATTAGGGTCAGGTGGTGATAGTGGGAATCAAGAGCCATACTAAGTAAAATAAGACTGGGGAAAAAAATACCAAGATTTTAAACTACTTATAGTTGCTTTTATATAATTTCAGCCCCAAGCCCACAAAACAACCAAATTAGAGTATGGTTTATTATACTGACATGTTAAATCTTGTTGGTTTTCTTTTGATTTGTGATATGTAAACTTTGAGTCATTTTTTTTTATGGTACTGGGGGTTGAACTAAGGCCATGCATATGCTAGGCAAGCACTGTACCACTGAGCTACATCCCAACTCTTCTTTAAATTTTTTATTTTGAGACAGGGTTCACTAAGTTGCTTAGGGTCTTGCTAAATTGCTGAGACTGGCTCCAAATTTCAGATCCTCCTACCTCAGTTCCAGAGTAACTGGGATTACAGGCATGTGCCACTATGCCTAGCTGGGTCATTTACTTTTGTTTCAAACAAATTCCTGAGACTAAGTGAATTTAGAAGTCTGTAACGTTCAGTTGAGGTTCTGGTAGATCTACTTTAGAGAATGAATTAATAGTATTGATACCGTTCTTTACCGGTGGCGAGTCCTGCTTCCTCAGGTGTTGAAGTATAACGCCGGAGAAGCACGCCAAGGCAAATGTAGAGTGGAAATGCAGCTTTATTAAAGAAAAGTAAAAGCAGATTTCTCCCGGGTGGAAGAAGGGGACCCAAAGGCGGAATCCATGGGATGAGCAAATCTTGTCCTTTTATGGGTTTTATTCTCCCACTCTCTCCCCCTTCTCTCTTCCCTTCCTGCCTAAGGGATTAGGCCTGGTTTTGCAGGTGAGATGTAAAAAGTGAAAAGCGGATGGGGCAGGGGGAGGGCCAAAGTGATTCAGGCAGGTAAGGGCCCAGGGAGCATTAATCAGCATCTTCCTGCCTGTAGTCTCTGACAAGGGCAGGTAAATTTGGTTATCAATGGGTTCTGCAGGTCCTTGACATTCCATTCTCCCACAGCAGTCTCCAACTTCCAGAGGCAGATGACTTTCATGGCCTCAATTTCCTCGCTCTGACCTGATCCTCTATTTCTACACTAATTCTCTGTCCCCAATTCTGGCTTCATTCCCCCCTCTAGTCTTAGGAACTGCATGCTGCTGGGGAAGGGAGTCAATGACCGCTCTGACTTCTTTGAGCTGGAAGTGGGCGGCATGGGGCAAGCAGCTTGGAGTTCCTTTTTAGAAATCGGGTTGATCAAGGGGTCCACTGTAAAAGTCTGGTTGATCAGTAATGGGCTGGACGGTCATTTGAGAGATGGGCGGTCTATAAGAGAAACAAGAAGTTATGAGTACTGGGATAAGATTAATGCAACAGTAAATGCCACAGCATAGGAACACGCCAATGAGTATGATGATGATGACAGAGACTAATAATGTTTTCCACCAGGAGGTACCAGAGAACCAGGAGCTAAGAATTCGTTCCCATGATGAGTCTGGGGAGGACGTGGCCTCTATCTGAGAATGTAAATCTTTAAGGATGTCAGTCACATTGTTAGAGTTGTCAGGGATGTAAACACAGCATTCAGTTCTAACAATGGCACAAGTACCACCTTGGGCTGCAGTGAGGATATCTAAAGCCATCCGGTTTTGTAAGACAGCTTTCCTCATGAGTGTCACTTCTGTGTTAAGGAGAGAAATGCTTTCTTCAACGTCATGGAGGGCGATTTGGGTATAATTGTTTAGAGTTTCCACATGCCATATTACATCTTCTAAACCAATTTGCGGGATAAACATTGAAGCTAAATGATCATACCAATGGAAAACAGATCATCCCCATCTATTTTGAGATTGGGGAGATTTGCTGGCTGTTCTATACTTGGGGTCCATCTCCCTTGCATCCAGGGGTACCCGATAGTACATCTTCCTATTCAGCCTGGGGGAAGCCAGGGCCATAAGTTAGTTCCACATATCCATTGTGTTCCATTGGGTGCTGGCCAGCTAATTTCAGGTCTAGAGAGCCAATTAGTTCCAAACCAATCATTGGCTTGTAAAATTACAATTTGGTGGCATTGTGACTCTGGGGTCCATCCTAATTCTCGAGTACTATTAGGCCATATATCATAAGTATGGTTATGTTGTTCCCAACAGATTGGGGCCTTTTGGTTTAGATGCCCAGTGTTGGGTGTAAGCCATAAATTTCTGTCCCAAACCTGATAATAACCATCTTTTTATCTGTGACATATTGGTGGCGGTGGTGGAGAGTTAGAGGTAAATGGGCCTGCATGTGACTTAACAGCAGTAGAAATTTGAACGTTGGTCTGCTCTAAAGTGAAAGCCTTTTTATGACCTGGTCGTGATAGAGTTTCATTGATAGGCCACAAGCTAACATTGGCATGAGTAGCAGTTTGTAAGGAGGGTCTTTCCTTCTTTTGTTCTAATATTAAGGACTATAAATTTGTCCAGTCATCTCCCTGTAAAGGAGATACCCACCAAGGTAGTCCAGAGGTGCTGGAAAGGGGTAATAGTCCACATACCCAGCAATTATCTTTCTGTAATTTAGTGGCATATTGCTGGGCTCAATTTAGGAAAGAATTTGTTTCAGTGGATCTGCCTATAATAATAAAGAAAAAGAGGAAGAAAAGTTTACATATCACCGTTGTTTCTGCAGAAGAGATATTTTTGGTCTTCTATTGGAGTACAGGAGTATTGTTCCTCAGTTCCTTGGGAGGAAGTTTCTTTGGGAGTCGACTCAGGATGACAGGCTTTAACTCGAGAGTGGTGAATCCAGTTCTCTTGTCCCAGCACTTTTACTGCAGAGGGGGTAGATAAGATTACAGGAAAAGGTCCTTTCCAAATAAGGTCTAAATTTGGAGAACTTGAAGGTACGGTTTTTATCATGACTAGATCTCCAGGCTCATACAGAGGTGGAGAAGTGATTGGCTCAGATGCGGGATATTTACAGATTTCAGTTTGAAATTTGGCCAACTTTGTGATATGAACCACTAAATCTGCAGTTTCCTGATCTTTAAGGATATCTCTTCTTAGGAATGGCCTCCCATATAGGAGCTCAAATGGGCTGAGCCCTAATGTTTTGGGGGTATTCCTGATTCTGAGTAGGGCTAGAGGAAGCATTTTAGGCCATGAGTAGTGAGTTTCTTGAGTGAGTTTTCTTAGATGCCTCTTTAGGATGTCATTAGTCTTTTCTACCTTTCCTGAGGATTGGGGCCTCCATACACAGTGGAGATGGTACTTTATGCCTAGGGCTTTGGATATTCCCTGAGTGACAGCAACCTTGAAAGCAGCTCCATTGTCACTTTGGAGGTTACGGGGCAGCCCAAATCGAAAAATTATTTCCTGTAATAAGGCTTTGACTACTTCTCCTGCCTGTTCAGTTCTGGAGGGATAGGCCTCAGTCCACCCAGTAAAGGTATCTACCATAACTAATAAATATTGGCATGTGAGCAAAATCAAGTTGCCAGTCCTGTCCTTTGTAGCCTTGGGAGCTTTTTGGCAGAGTTAAGTGGGTTATTCCTTTGGCACGTCTCACAGGCTTTGACTATTTGTTGAATTGTTTTTGAAATATTGAAGCCAGAATTAAGGACAGGTAGTTAGTGTAGAAATAGGGAATCGGGTCAATTCGAGGAAATGAAGCCATGAAGCCATCTGCCTTTGGAAGTTGGAGACTGCCCCTGGAAGAATGGAATGTCAAAGATCTCCGGAGCCCATTGATTACCAAATTTACCTGCCTTTATCAAGGACTGCAAACAAGGAGCTGCTAATTAATGCCCCCTGGGCCCTTATCTGCCTGAATCACCTTGGCCCTCCCCCTGCCCATGGCTTCTCACTTAAGGCAAAACCAGGCCTAGTCACGAAGGCAGGAAGGAGAGATAAGGGGGGAAAGAACTGGAGAACAAAAGAGACTTTAACCTATAAAAGATGCAGGGTGTGCTCACTTCTTGGGACTTTAGAACATCAGCCATGGCCCCCTTCTCCCTGCCGGGAGAAGTCTGTATTATTCCCTTTAAATAAACCTGCTTAATATGCTTGCCTTGGCGTGCTTCTCTAGTGCTTAATCTTCAACATTAGAAGAAGCAGAACTCGTCACCGGTAAACGGCGGTATCAGATTTGGAGGTTCCACCGAGATTTACGCCAAGGTAAGTAAGCTTCTCTCTCCACACACCCCACATCTGTTTGAGGTGCATCTTTCTTTCTGTCTCTTTATTTTTGGAGGGCAAAATGGGCACCCGTCGGCTACTTAAATGCAGTTAGTGCAGCCGCCATTCTTAAGACTCGGGTGAGAGGTTTCCCGGCCCAGGCAAGTTCCAATCACCTGCTCTGCAGGCATGTTGGACTGTGCTGAAGCCGTTTCCTACTTTTCTGTCCAGGCCCGGAGCGCAATTGCCGCGAGTACACAGTGTCCCTAGTCCTGATCTGCCCAGGATGCGTGGAGGTGGAGAAAGGGTTGGAACAACTGCGGGGTTCTCGGCCCAGGCTACTCTCGGGTGGACCCCAAAGGTTCCTTCTCCAGACTCCCCCTCCCGACAGCCCTGAGGGGTATCCAGGCTGATCGGTAGACAATGGCACTGAGGGAAAGCGCCAATCACCTTTGCCTCCGTATGGGCCATACAGTGCACAACAGTCCGCACATCCACTCCCTCCTGGATGCTCCCCTTCCCTTGCCGGTCAGACATTAGGAATTCAAGCTGTAGGATTAAGGCCTGGGATGATTAGTATGAAAATGCCCAGGTTCCCTTTGTTCGCATAGTTGGCCTTCACTAGTCTAGACATCTAGAGTCTCCCCATTACTGTTCCCATGCTTAAATGTGCTCACTGTGTTCTCTTTAAGCTGCAAGAGGGAGGCATTTAAAAACCCCTCCCGTGAGAATCTCCAAGCAAAGGGTGTTATACGCCTAACAACCAATAGATGTCCCCTCACCCTCCGGAGATTCCTTTAGTCTACAGGGCAAGAAGATAGGTAAAAGGCACACTTTTTACTTTTGTCATCGCTTTTCATAATTAGGAATTTATAGTGGCAGGGAGGAAAGCAGTAATGCCCTTAAGTCTGAATCCTCCCAGGGTCTCTAGCACAGGGCAAACTAGGACCTTAGCACTTTGCCGAAGAAGGCCAGAAATAACTTTGGCAAAGCCAGGTGGTGAGAGACGGGTTTTTCTGGACCGTAAGGAAGCTCAAAGTTAGGGAGACGTCCCTAATACTTCTAACTCAGAAGGGAGCTTCTCTCTCAACAGTATTGCCAGGTTCACCACTAGCCTGCATACTGCTAAATTGCAAATGATCAAGAAAAATGTCTTTCATATGTTACCATGCTTGACATCAATAATCTCTACCATGAGAGGAGAAAGTCTTGAGGAATCGCCCACTAAGGAAGGAAAATTGAGGGAACCCTCCCAACTTAAGATAGACAAAAATTTAAGGAGGCTTTTGGAGGATCCTAATAAATATTGAGATGTTACAAAACTTACGCCAGGTATTTGACTTCACCTGGAAGATTATGCTATTAACCATCTAGAGCACAGGCAGTTCCCAGAAACCATCCTAACTGGGATTCGAATAATGAGTAGAATGCCAAAAAACTATTATGCAGCCTTCACGAAAGTCCTGCTATTTTCATGGGGAGACTTAGGAAAGCAATAAGAAAGCACACCACTCTGAATCCTGAATCCATAAAGGGTCACCTACTTTTAAAGTATAAATTTATCATTTAGTCAGCCCCAAATATTTAGAGGAAATTTCAAAATGGGCACGTGGCCCTGATCAATCCTCAGATGATCTTCTCCAGCTTGCATCTTCCATTCTTTAATAGACATCAAAAGAAAGAAAAGGGAACATATAGGCAAGAAAAAGGACTTATTAAAGATCATTCAAACTGATATAGAAACGTTTAATGCCTTGTAATAGTCCATGCAATTTGCCCATTTTAGGAGCTAACTGCCTAGTCCAAGACCTTAGAATAATGAAGCAGTAATTTCCCCCATCCTGTAGTTCTTAATCCATTCACTTTTATCTTGGATTCCAACTGCTGCTTGGTTTACTAAGTTAGATTTAAAAGATGGCTTTTCCTGTTTATGCTAGACTCTGAATAGCAATTTGTTTGCCTTTAAGGAACCAGATACTGTATCTCAACTAACCTAGACAATATTGCCTTAGGATTTAGATGGCCCTCACCTGTTCCGGACAAACCTTAGCTAAGGACTTAACAAAATTCAGAGATAAAACATCTGTGATTGTTCTCCAGTAAGTAAATGACATCCTTTATGTGCCTCCACCCAGGAGGAATATCAAAAGGCCATTGCAGAACTCCTAAACTTCTTAGCTAATAGGAATTAAAAGATCTCAAAAAATAAAGCTTAATTATGTCATCAACAGGTTCAACTACAGGAAATAGCCACCATAGGACAATATTCTGCCCCAGGAAGGGGCCTTACTTCAAGCTCCTGTCCTCAGCTTACCTATGAAGCAAGATTTAACCTGTTTGTCACAAAAGGGGAAAATAAATCCTGGATAAACAGCCATAGGCAACTCAATAACCAATGGCATATCTCAGTGAGGAACTTAGCAAAGTAGCTTCATTCTCAAAAGAAATGGAAAATAAGGTCTCATAATTTTCTTTGACATCCAACCTGTCCTAATGAAATGACTAAAATGCCCTAGGCACAAAGTTTCTGTTAAAACCTGTTAGGTCCTTCCAGATCTCAGTCAAGGCTTACATTGAAATGTAAATAAAAGAAGCCCAAAGACTCAGTAGGAGACCGGTCTCAAACCCAAGAAAAAAAAAGGTAAAAAAGAGCCTTACTTGAACTCCAGCAAAAGTAAATTTTATGGTGCCTTACTAAAGTAATTAACGGCCGTATCATTTTTCCAGGACTCTTGTTTTTTTTTAATTCTATATATTTTTTGAGCTCATGATTTTTTTGATAAGTTCTATTTTTTTATTCAACTACAGCTTTTGAACATCTGTTACATTGCAATGGAGATTCACCTATAAAGTTACAAGGCCTTTGATTTTGTGTTATTTGTATGTCGTGCTGTCTGGTGTTGTCTGTATCAAAACTGAGCGCTCCTAAAATTAAAATTTAAAAATGGATCCAAATACTTTTAATTCACGTGATTTAAAGGTTCAATTCAAATTGGGTAAACTAATGAAAGTAAAATGTCTTTGAAAATAACTCGCAAGTCTCTAGGTGGTCAAGCTAATAAAATATTGATGTTAATAAAATGTCTAATATCAATTGTTTCTAAGACTTTTCTTCAACAGGAAAGAGACAGCAAATACTGTTCAGGACACTTGTCTGATTTCTTGTTTTTTACAAGAATAAGTGAATTAGAGTTAACATGTATGGGATTATTCAAATGTGTTTGTAGAGACATCTGATTAATTTTCAAAGTTAAAATGCTAATTGTTAAATAACATCAAGTACTCTTAACTCCTTAAATTCCATGGGGTATCATACTCAAACATTATTGGTGTTTTCATAGGTTAGTAAATAAAAGGGTTTAAACTTGCTTTGTGTCATCACTAAACTAAAAACAAGGTTACTAAGAGTTATGTCCTAACAAGTGGAATTCTATATACAAAGGGTCCCAAAAGTTTCAACTGTGTTTCAATTAGAGTACTATAAACAACAAACTATTTAATCTTATTAAAATAGAGCAATTTATCTAAATTCAGAAATTTCATAAGAGTTGTTTCAGAATGCGAACAAAAAGGGGTCAACGAATAGGAAAGAGAAAATAAAAGGTTCTGGGTATGGAAATATATTTAGTAAAAGGAAAAAGAAAATGTTTCTGGGTAAGAAAGTGCTGTATGATGAAATACATGAGGGTCTAAGTAAGTGCTAAGAAAGTCTGTGTAAGTAAAGGGCAAGTTTCAACAAGTTTGTGTGAAACTAAGTTGGTTGTATGTATGTGAGACAGCTAAAGCTATTTAAGGTTTTTCCTAAGGTGAAATACTAATGTTCTGATATAAACCAAAGTTTAATCTATATGGTAAAATGGCAAGGATTTCTTAGAAACACTAATTTACTCTTAACTTTGTGTCTATTAAGTTTTATTCTTTAGAACAATTAGTCTTAAAAATAGGGGTGTATACAATTATGGTTAAACAACTGTTAGAGTATTGTACTGTGTTACAAGAGTCTACATTTTTCTTAAAAAACTAAATTTGGTAAGAAAAAGTGTCAAGGTAATTGTGAAGTGGTCACTAGTTGTATATTAAATGTGTTCATATTTTTCAGGTATACAAGTTTTAAAGCAGGGAATTTATCAAGCTGCTATTCTCCAGGTTAAACTTGTCTGTAATGGTAATTTTAAGCTTATAAAGAGTAAATTTTATTGGGGATTAATTTCTATCATTTAATGTTCTATTATAGGACCTGTTATCAATAGGGTATGTGTAAAATTTGTTACTTTTTACACTGAGATAAAAAATTTCAAATGTAGATGTATTTCTAAACATTAGAGCCTGACTTGTTTAAAGGTTAATTTTGTGATACATAAAAATATTTTGCCACTTTGACACACAAAAGGAAAGTTAAAAACTCTCTCAGCCTTTCTTTGATTCATGTTTTAGATACAATGTTAAATTGTGTTAATTATAAAGTTTATATAGACTCAGGAAACAGTATATGTAAACTACTTAATGATATTTAAGGAAGAAGCAAAGATCAACATCAGAATTAGAACACTTAAGATTTGTAAAGAGCCACGCCTTACCTGAGATAAGGCTCTGCCTCCCACCTTACTGCATGTTAGAGTGACTCCAAAATAAGTCAGACTTCAGCTTATTTAAAGTTATAGTCAAAAGATTGATTCTTGTTGAAAAGTAGTATGATCTCAAATAGGGAATATAATGTGGTTCTCAGTCAAAATTCAAGATATCTATTATACAAGCTAAATGTATTTTTACTCTTGCTAATTTCATTTTGTAAAACTGTTACCTGTTAATGTTTTGCAGAAGTAGCTGCTTCAAGAACACGCAACCTAGGTAACTTGTGATAATAAGCCATCACCTAACAGATAGTAGTAACAAATACCAGAACCGATAGTGGCAACTTCCAGTACTAATGCAGACTCCAGTTAGATAAAAGGGTAAATAACTGTAAAGTTATGGACATTGAAGTTAAAGCCCAGTACTCTTACTTTATGACTGGTGAGACTGGCTTGCTGGATGATTAAGATCAAACTTAGAGATTGGAATTAAGTACAGAAGGCAAGATGGACCAGTATTTGGATCTTTTGCCCTCAGTCAGCCTGAACCCAGGGAATAAGAGAACTTCTCTAAGGAGCTTTGCAACTCTGGGTCACACAACCTCCTGATCAAGGAGATTGTTGAGACTAGAGGATGAAAAATCACTCAGTGCATCTGCTGCAAAGGAGGGTCATGGAAAAAGGGAGACATCCCTTTATGCTTCCAAAGGAAGTCACCTCATCAAGGAGACCCTACCTAACCAATGGCACTGGTGGAGCTAAGAAGCTGCTCTTAAGTTCTCTACAAGTGGCCCCTGTGGGAACTCAGCTGACTCTTTAACAAGACAGGAACCAGGTCAATTTGACCAGCTTGATCTTAGACACCCAGCAAAACAGTGAAAACCAAAATATAATCATTCTTGGGCATTTAAAAGAAATAATAGTTAAATGTAACTTAAGATGTACACTTGTATTAGCCCACTAGAATAAAGACTGGAAGTTACAAATGAAAGAAAGATTCTTCAGCAAATGTGCCTGATAACTATCAAGAGAAACTGTCAGAGTCAGAAGTTTTTAGTCAGTTTAAGACCTGCAGACCTTCCTAGGCTACACAGGTAGACTTAATCTATGTTTGCTCGTATGATTATCTAGCCCTAAGTAACAGAAGTATAGAGCTCTCTACTAAACACAGGTTATACCAATAAAGGGATATTTTACAAAAATCAGATGACATTAAGTAGCTTAACTATATTTTTTTGGGACATTTATGACATTAAGAGTTAAATGTTGTGTTTACATTCCTGATAACCTGGACAAGGTTAAAGTCCCCAAATAAAGGCCTTGTCCTCTCCAGCCTTTGCTAGGCCTAGTTATGGGAACAATTTCTCAGTTCTTCCACCTCCTGGTGAGAGATTGACTTCTGTCATTTTCATGATACTCAGTGGCATGTTCCAGATGCTGCAACATTTACTTTGTACTAATCTCATTTCAGTACTCATGTCTTTTTGTTCTTCTATCATAGAAGCACCCACCCCCAGATGATTTTACAACCTGCTTTTCCCCAACCAGACTTCTACCTTGGACCCCTCGATTGACCCGGTTTTTAAAAAAGGAACTCCAAACTGCTTTGCCCCTCGCTGCCCCCTTTCAGCTTCGAAGCAGCCAGAACAACCGACGCCCCCTTTTCCTTAAAGCAGTTAGGAGTTCCTATAGCTAAAGGGGGGAATGAAGCCAGAATTAAGGACTGGTAGTTAGTGTAGAAATAGGGAATCGGGTCAATTCGAGGAAATGAAGCCATGAAGCCATCTGCCTTTGGAAGTTGGAGACTGCCCCTGGAAGAATGGAATGTCAAAGATCTCCGGAGCCCATTGATTACCAAATTTACCTGCCTTTATCAAGGACTGCAAACAAGGAGCTGCTAATTAATGCCCCCTGGGCCCTTATCTGCCTGAATCACCTTGGCCCTCCCCCTGCCCATGGCTTCTCACTTAATGCAAAACCAGGCCTAGTCACGAAGGCAGGAAGGAGAGATAAGGGGGGAAAGAACTGGAGAACAAAAGAGACTTTAACCTATAAAAGATGCAGGGTGTGCTCACTTCTTGGGACTTTAGAACATCAGCCATGGCCCCCTTCTCCCTGCCGGGAGAAGTCTGTATTATTCCCTTTAAATAAACCTGCTTAATATGCTTGCCTTGGCGTGCTTCTCTAGTGCTTAATCTTCAACATTAGAAGAAGCAGAACTCATCACCGGTAAATGGCGGTATCAATATGCTTCCCTTCAAATATCTCTTGAGTTAATTTGAGAGTGTTTTCTTCTCCCAGATGGAAAGATTGATGTAGGGTGTGTAAAATCTTCCACTGGGAATTAGCAGGTAAGTAAAGTTTGTTATCATCCATTTGACTCCACCCAGAAGGCAAGAGGTTACCCCTCTAGATAAAGCCTGCTGTGTTTCCTCCTGGGTGTATTGGGGTCTTATCTCTGGGGTAGGACCTATCCATATCAGAGGGGCTAAAGTTGTCATTTGTTGTAAAGTCCCCTTAGCAGCCTCTTTGGCTTGCTGATCTGCTTGTCTATTGCCTTCTGCTATTTCATCTATTCCTTTTTGATGTCCAGGGCAGTGGATTACTGCTACCTCTTTGGGTAAATGGACAGCTTCTAATAGTTTTAAGATCTGTTTATAGTTTTTTATAGCTGTTTCCTCAGTTGTTTGAAATCCATTCTTTCCAAATTGCTGCATGTGCATGCAGGATTAGGTAGGCATATTTAGAGTCAGTATAAATATTAATTCTCTGTTGTTTCCCTAGTTCGAGGGCTCTTGTTAGGGCTATCAATTCTGCAAGTTGTGTGCTTGTGCCTGGGGGCAAAGATTGCGCTTCTAAAGTGTCATGTAGAGTCACCACAGCATATCCAGCTTTGTGTTCTCCTTGTTCCACAATGGAACTTCCATCAGTGAACATGGTGAGGTCTGGATTAGACAGGGGAAGGTTTTGAAGGTCTTGTCGGGCTGAGTAATTCATAGCTAGGACCTGTTGGCAGTCATGTTCAGGACTTTCCTCTAATGTTTCTGGTAGGAAAGTAGCTGGATTTAAAGTAGAACAAGTCCTTATCTGAGTTATGGGTCCTTCCAGAGTAAAGCCTGATATTTTAGAAGGCGACTGTCTGAAAGCCATAGTCCTCCTTTCGTGTTTAAAATTCCTGAGAGATCATGGGAAGTGTAGACAGTAAGGTCTCTTCCCAGGGTGATTTTGGTTGCCTCAGGGACTAGTAGGGCTACAGCTGCAATTACTCGTAAACAATGGGGTCATCCCCGAGATACCATATCAAGTTCCTTGCTGAGATAGGCTACTGGCTGTTGAATAGGTCCATTCTTTTGTGTTACCACTCCTATGGCTATTCCTCCTCTTTCAGTGACAAACAGGTTAAATTTCTTTTCAGTAGGTAAACTAAGGGCAGGGGCTTGGAGTAGGGACCTTTTAATGTCTTAAAGGCTTTAATATGTTCTGGTTCCCATATTAGGTTGGTTGCTCCTTGTTGTAAAGTTTCTTTCAGAAGATTGTAAAGAGGCTTAGCTAATTCCCCATACCCAGGAATCCAAAGTCTGCAGTATCCAGTTATTCCTAGGAAGTCTCTGAGTTGCCTTAGGGTCTGAGGCAGAGGATATTGTCCTATGGGAGTTGTCCTTTCCTGTCCTAGTTTGCGGATTCCTTGAGATAGTTGTAATCCTAAATAATGGACCTGTTGTTGACATAATTGAGCTTTCTTTTTTGAGACTTTATAACCCTGATTGGCTAAGAAGTTTAAGAGTTCTGTAGTAGCCTTTTGACATTCTTTCTGGGTGGAGGCGAATAACAGGATGTCGGCCACATATTGGAGAACAATTGCAGATGTTTTATCTCCGAATTCTGTTAAGTCCTTAGCCAGAGTTTGCCCAAATAGGTGGGGGCTATCTCTAAACCCTTGGGGCAGTACTGTCCAGGTCAAGTGAGATCCACTATCTGGTTCCTCAAAGGCAAACAGTTACTGAGACTGAGAATCCAGAGGTATGCAAAAGAAGGCATCTTTTAAATCTAACACAGTAAACCAAGCAGCAGTTGCTGGAATCTCAGATAGCAGAGTATATGGATTAGGAACTACTGGGTTGAGGGGAACAACTGCTTAATTAATTATTCTGAGGTCTTGGACTAAACACCATTCCCCATTTGATTTTTGAACTTCCCAAATTGGTGTATTGCTTGGGCTGTTACAAGGTACTAAAAGCTTCTGCTGTTTGAGGTTCTGGATAATCTTTAATAAGCCCCTTTTTTGCTTCTGGGTGAAGTGGGTATTGTCTCTGATGTGGAAAGATAGAGGGATCCTTTAAGACTATTTCAATTGGGATTGCACTTTTTGCCCGTCCAATCTTGCCTTCAGTGGCCCATACTTCAGGGTTTATATCACATTCTAATAGAGGTAAACATAATGATCCTTGTGGTCCCAAATTCATTGTAATGGAAGTCTGAAGTTTTGAAAGTAAGTCCCTTCCCAATAAAGGGGTAGGGCATTCTGGGACTATCAGGAATGCATGAGAAAACATCATCCCATCCCACTCACAACTCAGTGGGGGAGTAAACTTTCTGGTAATAGGGCATCTAGACACTCCTTGCACCGTTATAGTATTGGAGGAAAGAGGCCCAGGATAAGAGGTGAGCACTGAAAAACTGGCGCCAGTATCTAAGAGGAAGTTGACCTCTTGGCTCCCTACGGAGAAGCATACCCGGGGCTCATGCGTAGTGATAGGAGTTATGGGAGCCATTAGAATCAGCCCTGGCCATCAGGCCTGTGTGGAAGAGTCTGGCCTTGAGGACCTACGCCCCTGAGGATAGTCACTTTTTCAATGATTGCCTTGACATTTAGGGCAGGGCTCTGGCGGTGGCCATTTGGCTCGGGGACATTCCCATTTGAAATGTCCCTCCTCTCCACAACGGAAACAAATCCCTTTTGTGGTTTGAGGTACATTCTGTTTTCCTCCTTTATCACCTGGAAAGCTAACTCCTCTTAGGGCTAGGACCAGCGCTTCAGTCTTTTTCTTGTCTCTACGCTCTTTTTCCCTCTTTTCCTCTACATCTCGATTATAAAAAACGGAAGTTGCAAGTTGGAGGATATCATCTAAGGATTGATCAGGGCCATATGCCAATTTTTGTAATTTCCTCCGAATGTCTGGGGCTGACTGAATGATAAATTTGTCCTTTAAAAGTAAATGGCCCTCTGTGGATTCAGGATCCACGGTGGTGTGTTTTCTCATTGCCTTCCTGAGTTTCTCCATAAAAATAGCCGGGCTTTCCTCGGGACCTCGTATAATTTCAGAAACCTTGGAATAGTTAATAGGCTTCTGTTTGATTCTCCTAAGGGCCTCAAGGACTAACATTTGGAAGTGCCTGATCTTCCAAGCCTGCTGTTCATCGTTTGGATCCCAGTCAGGATCATTTCTGGGAACTGCCTGTGCTCCCGATGGATAGTTGGGTTTAGATCTAGTTTGGGCTCCTGGGGCATGAGCAAGGTGTAGGTCATCCCCAAATTGTTCAGCTGCTTTTAGGGTGGTTTCCTTCTCATTGGAGGTTAAAGTCTGGTTAAGTAACAGGATAATATCTTTCCAGGTGAGGTCAAACACCTGGCATAAGTTTTGAAATACCTCAATATATTTATCTGGATCTTCTGAAAATTTCCCTAGGTCTGTTTTTATCTGTCTTAGGTCTTGGAGGGAGAAAGGGTTATATACTTTAATTGGTCCAAATTCTCCTGGCATCTCCTGGAGAGGTAGTATATTTGATCTGTCCTTTGGGGCAGATGGAGAAGGACCAGGGTATGGAGGACAGGAGGCCTGCTGATGGACATTAGCAGAAAATTCCTTTCCCTCAGTAGGTGACTCTTTAAGGTTTTCTTCCCTTATGGCAGTGGTTATGGCTGAGTCTACTTTACATTGTTGGCATAATTTGGGATTTTCCCTTAGAGTAAAGAAGATTTGAACATAAGGTACCTCACACCATTTTCCTTCCCTTTTGCAAAATCTATCAAGCTGTAAAATGGTATTAAAATTTATACTTCCCTCTGGCGGCCAGGATACTCCATCAGAGAGTTTGTATTGAGGCCAGGCCTGGTGGCAGAAGAAAATGAGGTGCTTTTTCTTGAGTGTCTGTGGGTCAAATTTGTCCCACTTTTTCAGTATGCAGGCTAGTGGTGAACCTGGCAATACTGTTGAGAGTGAAGCTCCCATCTAAGTGGAAGAAAAGAAAAATAGACCTTAGGCACCCGCACCGGAGACCATTTTCAGGGATATCTCCCTAAGTTTGAGCTTCAACCCAGTTCAGAAAACCTGTCTCTCACTACTTGGCTTTGCCAAAGTGATTTCTGACCTTCTTTGGCAAAGTGCTAGGGTTCTAGTTTGCCCTGTGCTAGAGACCCTTGGAGGATTCAGACTTAAGGGCATTACTGCTTTCCTCCTTGCCACTATAAATTCCTAATTAAGAGGAACCCACAACAAAAGAAAAATTGCACATCTTCTTGCCTATTTTGTAGACTAAAGGAATCTCCAAAGGGTGAGGGGACATCTATTGATTGTTAGACATATAATACCCTGTTCTCTGAGGGATTCAAGGGAGGGGTTGAATTAAAATATACATCCTCCTCACAGTTTAGAACACACTGAGCACATTTAAGCACAGAAAAACTTTAAACAAACTAGCAAAGGCTAAATATGTAAACAAAGGTAACCTGGGCATTTTCCTACTAATCGTCCATATCTTTCTCTTGATCCTACCATCTGAATGTTTTAATGTCTGATTGGCGAGTGAAGGGGAAACATCCAGGAGGGAGTGGATGTGTGTGTGTGGTGTGCTGTATGGCCCATACGGAGGCAAATGTAATTGGCACTTTCCCTCAGTGCCATTTGTCTACTGAACACCCTGGATACCCCTTAGGGTGGTCCAGAGGGGGAATCCAGAGAAGGAACCTTTGGGGTCCACCCGAGAGTAGCCTGGGCCGAGAAACCCGCAGTTGTTCCAACCCTTCCTCCGCCTCCACGCATCCTGGGAAGATCAGGACTAGGGACACTGTGTACTCACGGCAATTGCGCTCCGGGCCTGGACAGAAAAGTAGGAAACGGCTTCAGCAGAGCCCAACATGCCTGCAGAGCAGGTGATTGGAAACTTGCCTGGGCCAGGAAACCTCTCACCCGAGTCTTAAGAATGGCGGCTGCACTAACTGCTTTTACATAGCTGACGGGTGCCCATTTTGCCCCCCAGAAAGAAAGAGACAGAAAGATGCATCTCAGACAGATTGGGGTGCAGGAAGAGAAAAGCTCACTTACCTCAGCATAGATCTCAGTGGGACGTCCAAATCTGATACCGCTCTTTACCGGTGGCGAGTCCTGCTTCCTCAGGTGTTGAAGTATAACGCTGGAGAAGCACGCCAAGGCAAATGTAGAGTGGAAATGCAGCTTTATTAAAGAAAAGTAAAAGCAGATTTCTCCCGGGTGGAAGAAGGGGACCCAAAGGCGGAATCCATGGGATGAGCAAATCTTGTCCTTTTTATGGGTTTTATTCTCCCACTCTCTCCCCCTTCTCTCTTCCCTTCCTGCCTAAGGGATTAGGCCTGGTTTTGCAGGTGAGATGTAAAAAGTGAAAAGCGGATGGGGCAGGGGGAGGGCCAAAGTGATTCAGGCAGGTAAGGGCCCAGGGAGCATTAATCAGCATCTTCCTGCCTGTAGTCTCTGACAAGGGCAGGTAAATTTGGTTATCAATGGGTTCTGCAGGTCCTTGACATTCCATTCTCCCACAGCAGTCCCCAACTTCCAGAGGCAGATGACTTTCATGGCCTCAATTTCCTCGCTCTGACCCGATCCTCTATTTCTACACTAACTGCCTGTCCCCAATTCTGGCTTCAGTATCTTATGTTAAAGTCTTATTTCTATGTAACTTTCAAAAATCCCTTGGTTCTATTTTTAAAGAACTTTTAGAATTGGCTTATTATCTTCTTTAAAACATGAAATATACAATAAAGCAAGTACTATATACACTTCCTTAAAAAAGTAGATAGTCAGCTGGATGCAGTGTCTCATGACTATAATCCTAGTGACTTGGGAGACTGAGACAGGAGAATTGTCAAGTTCAAGCCTGGCCTCAGCCATTTGGCAAGACCCTCAGCAACTTTCTGAAGTCATTTCTCAAAAAATTTAAAGGAAAGCTGGGGTTGTAGCTCAGTGATAAAGTACCTTGGGTTAGATCCCCAGTATACACCCCCCCCATACACTAAGTGGATAGTCATACAGTCATTGAAAATTAGTAGTTGAAAGTGTGTAGTGATATTGGATGAGTGAAAGTTGATCACAAAGGGAAAAAAGGAAAGGAAGGGAGGATGGGAATAGGAAAGACAGTAGAATGAATCAGACATAACTTTCTTATGTTTACATATGAAAACACCATAGTGAAACTCCACATAATATACAACCATAAGAATGGGATTCTAATTAGAGTAAGTTAAACTCCATGTATATATCAAAGTACACTCTACTACCATGTATATCTAAAAAGAACAAATTAAAAATAAAAAAGTTGACCAAACCTCATTTTGATTTTCTTCCTTTGTTTTGAATTCTCAGAAGAAAAATGTTGGACTCTCATAATAATAAGGTTCAATTTAGGCATGTAATTTTTTTCTATTTTTACTCAAGTTTCATTAGCATCACATTTCCAGGGCATCAGAATGTATACTGAAACATTATAAGAAGGTCAGTAAGTGCTTTATGGCATGCAAACTCAAGGAAGTTCAGCATTAGGAAGAAAAATGAAGCACCTCCAGGAAGAGTGTGTTGGTTTTCCCCCCATGATGTCATTGTCCCTGAGAAGCATTCCCCAGGGGAATTTTCTGTACACGCAGGGAGTTTGGAAAGAGCTTCCGTCAGCATACCATCTTTACTCAGCCTCAGGAGAAAGCCCTTTAAGGATAAATATCCTATGTGTGTCCAGTGTGGCAAAGCTGTCTTCAGGGCTTTCATTACATCCAGCACCAGAGTCCTCATTGATTAAAAAAACTTGTAAATGTACTGAGTTTGAGAAAATATGGAAGAAGGAAAGTGCTTCTTTTGGCTTTCTAGAAGGATAACTGAACAAGCCTTGTAGATATTGGTTAGTTTTTGAGGAAGAAAAAAAGTGCCAATTAAAACTATGAGTTCTAAGTGGCAATTCTATTTGAGTTGAAGAAACTGGTTAGTCATGAATATCCCTCTGTCAGAATCTTCTGCTTAAGTTTCTGGCCACTTTTTCTTTCACCCTTCACTATTTCTCCTAAACCTCACCTCTCTCACTTTCTCAGAGTTAAACTTTCCCTCCTGTGTTCACAAACCTGCATGTATTTGTAATAATACTATCATTGGCTCAGCCTGTCTCAGTCTCTGGTCTTTTTTTTTTTTTTTTTTTTTTTTATTGGTACCAGTGATTGAATCCAGGGGCACTTAACCACTGAGTCACAACCCCAGCCCTTCTTTTGTATTTTATTTAGAGACAGGGCCTTGCTAAGTTGCTGAGGCTGGCTTTGAACTTGTGATCCTCCTGCCTCAGCCTCCCGAGCCACTGGGATTACAGGTGTGCATCACTGTGCCCGGCTTCAGTCTCTGGTCTTCTGACCCACGATTTTTGTTCACCTCCTTTGTCCTCTTTTCTTGGCCATAAATGAAATTTAAAATGACATTAACTGAAGAGCTAAACAGAATTGTTCATAATGCCTTCATTCGAGCATTTGCCTTCATTTCTGGTCTCCTTACTCTGGGAAACTTTTCCTGATCCTTCACACTCCAGGGTGGATTAGGGGCTCCTCCTCACTTATTTGCCCATACTTTAGTGCTGAATTATACTGTATTATATTTGCAAGTTTAAAGGCACATTTGCCTCACTTAGTGTAAACTCCACCTGGGCATGGATCATGCACTCTTCACTATTGTGTTTCTTATATGTGGTATGCAGTTGGTGCTTAATAAATATTTGTTGAGGGATGGGGATGAGTGCGGTGATAGAACACTTACTTAACATGTGGGGTGCTGGGTTGCATCCCCAGTACCATGGATATATAAATGAATAAATACTTGTTGAAGCTGAGCATGGTGGTGCATACCCAGAAAACAGCTACTCTGGAGGCTGGGCAGGAGGATTACAAGTTCAAGAACAAGCTGGGCAACTTAGTGAGATTCTGTCTCAAAATGAAAAATAAAAGGCTGGGGATGTGGCTCTGGTAGAATTACCTGGGTTCAATCCCCAGTACTGAAAAAAAGTTTTGTTGAAAGGACATGTGAATGAATGTGAAGTGTGGCTTCACTAAGCCCCCTTTGAACCTTGCTTTCCCTTTCCTCCTTTTCCCATAGCTTTGTGCTCCCCCTCGTCCCTGCTGCTGTCACTCATTAATACATCCATGTTGCCTAGTCAAACACAGACTGCTTGCTACTGGCCATATAAAAAGTTGCCGAATAGAGAGGAATTCTTTTGGTATTAAGATATGTCAGAAATGCCTATGTATTTTTCTTCCAGCCCTAGTTTTAACAAGGTAAACGTGAAGACTGTTACTTGAGTTAGTATTACTCGAATATGGCACTTCTCTGGTGAAATTGTTGTTTGCTTCAACTGATATTGAAATAGAAACAGTTTTTGTAAGGATGACCAACTTTAAAGAGAAGAGGCTTTGGAAGAGGCTCATATCTCTAGTTTGTGTGTTTTCATTTGATTGTATTTTATATTGGGAAGTCATACCACTTCTTGGAAGATCATGACTCTGCAGTGTGAGTCCCAGTTTAGGGGGCACTAAAAATCTTCCCCTTTTTGCTCCCTGCTCAGTTTCTGTCATCCTCCCAGCTATATTAATTCTAACACGTCTTCTCTGGTAGGTACAGGTGCCCTGGAGCAAGGCACTCCAGAACCCATTTTTTGTTCACCTACCTTTTCAAAATCACATTCTGTACATTGGCTTCTATTTCTATCAATATTTCCTTTTCCCTTTTTATGTTCATGTCTGAAAAACTGCTCTGGCATTCAGAAGCTGGAATTTAGATTCTTTATCACTAAATAGTTTCCCCCTGTGTATTTCATTTTCTCTTGAAAAGTGAAAGGAGTGGACTAGCTAAATGATGGGTCCTTCTAGCTCTTTTTAACACTGCAATTAAGTCTTGCCACCTCCCTCATGTTGGGAATTCCCTGGGCTACATGACTACCTTCCTTTACATCTTTCCACATGACATATACAATATTATTTTAAAAAGTTAAGAAGTTGGGAAAAGAAGCTACAATATTAGGAGAAGCAAACGAGAGAGTAACATTTCTACTCAAAATGGTATTTTCTGGTTTTGTTTTCTTTTGAGATTCTATAATTATTATATAAACCAAATTTTTTTTCTTCTGAAAAATGTGGATTCGTTTCATTCTCTTTCTTTTAGACCCAAGAATTCTTTCTAGGTGTCCTGAAAGCTTTCCCTGGATGAAGATCCATTTCAAATATGAGTATATGTCAAAAGCATGACAAACTGCAATGGCACCATTAGGCTTGTCATGAGCAAGCCTTGCCAGGGAGATGTGGAAGGTCAGGAAAGCAAGCATTGAATATTTAGGACTTTTCTTTTTTCTTTTTCTCCTCCCCACCCCCAGGGTTTGAACCCAGGGGTGCTCTACCTCTGAGTCACATCTTCAGCTCTTTTTATCTTTTATTTTCAGACAGGGTCTCATTAAGTTGCTGAGAGTGACCTTGAACTTGCAATCTTCCTGCCTGAGCCTTCTGAGTGGCTGGGATTACAGGTGTGTGCCACCACACCCGGTCACAGGTCCTCTTTTTCTTGATCAAAATGAATATTAGAGGAATGTTTAGTCCATTAAGAGACTACAGAGGGAACAAGAATAAGGGAAAATGAAGAGGAGGCAGGGACCCCAAGGAAGTCCACTTTACCTAGACTGTATATACTTCCTATAACTAGGGTACATTCCTGGAATGTGCAAAGTGGCTTCTTAGGAAAGTGGTCCTGACTGCTCCCCTTTTCACTTTAGGTGCTTTGACCACTAACTACTTTATAGATTATGAAACAAGTACTTTGTTCATAATCTTACTGCTGTTAGTGATAGAGCAGATTAAAGAACCATAGTCGAGCTAAAAAAACTTTTACTCTTTTCAGAACACCTGTTGGTGAAGGCATTTTGGCAGTGGTGGTGGTAGAGCTGAGTCACTGGCATCTGTGGAAGATTCCCTGAGACTGAGACCTTCACACAGGGAGAGGCTGTTCAGATCTAATCATGGATATGGGGGAGGACTTGCTGAGTGCCTTATGCATATACCTTGTACTGTGGTCTCCTGTCTTTTTGTCTTCCTTAAGGCTATGACTGAGTCGTGCACAATAATGGAGATACACTCAACACAGCACCTTGGCAACATGGAGGGACACCAAGATAAGGAAGCCACATTTTGGGCAGGTGGGAAGTGATCTTGGTCCTTGGTGTCTCTGGGGATTATTGTTGTATTTCCTCAAGTACCCTATTTAAAAAAAATCTGGTCATATGTAGGTCTGGAATGAGGGTGGGGGCTGGTTCTTAAAGAAGAATCAGCTACGAAGGTGGTTCCCAACTTCTTAGCTTTCTTAAATAATGTTGTATGAGTCACCTATGAAGGAAGTCCTGCACCTATGACTTCACCTGCTACTCAGTGTAGGCAGAACTTTCCAGGAAATCCTCTCCCACATTTCCTTTTCATTGAACTCATGTTTTCATCTTTAGAAGCACTGGGCCACCTCCTTTCTATCTTTTTATTTTTTTTTCAGTTTGGTGGTTTCCTCTTTATTGATGTGCCTCCTACCTTACCTCCACAATTTTAGGCCCTTCCTTCTACCCACCTCCCCCCCGCCCACAAAAAAAAGAAGCTAATGAAAGGAAGGAATTGTTGGGGTTCTGAGTTTCCCTGGGCATTTAGAAAGGAATGGGTACCAACACAATCACTGGAAGTGACAGAGATTGACAGTCTAAAGTGGAGTGGGGGTGGATGGGAGAAAGGAGAGAGGTACAAGAGGCCATGTCCACTGTTACCCCTCCTGCAAAGAGGGGCTGGAGAGAAAGTCTCAAACATTAAGAAGTGCAAGTCCTAAAGAAGGGAGGTGGTGTTTGACCCTGAAGGAGGAGGTGGAGGTCAAGAAAAGGATGCCACCTCTCTCTTTGTGGAATGGGACCCCACCTCAGGGGCAGCAGCCTCAGACCCCAGACACATTCATCACTGCAGGCAATGTATAGAAAGAAGTCTTCTTCATGGTGTTCCTGGTATCGCTGACCCGTAGTGGCACTTGGGGTGGAATGACATTGTTGACAAAGAAAAACAAGCCATCCTCAGCTCAAAGATGAATTAGCTCCTGAATCAAGCAGCAGAACTGACCAATTGTGAGATCAGAAGGCACCAAGTATTTCTTTTTGTCCAGATCTCCTATCCAAGCTTTAGGAGTTTTCTGCTATCACTAGGACCCTGTCCCGGTGTTTCTTTCGGTTCTTCTAGCCCTCAGAGCGGTGCTCCTTCAACTGATTTTCCTCTTTGTACATGAACTTCATCCTCCCAGGAACCCCGCTGGACAGAGCTGGGCTGAGGGAGCCCAGTGGGTGGGAGCCGGGAACCACCTCCTTTCTTTCCCCCTAAGAGGATACATTATTCCATTTTGTATTGCTCTAGCAGAGTAGTTGGTGTTGGATACTTTACAAATAAAGGAGGTTTGTTTAGCTTATAGTTTTGGAGCTGAAAATCTAAGTTAGGTTGCCCTACCCATTTGTCCTCTGATGAGGCCTCGCTTGTCTGTATCTACATGGCAGAGAAGCAGAAAGGAAACCGGCCATGTACGGAAGCCTCCGAGCATGTGGGAGAGACTTGCTTTAAAACAGCCCAATTTTGTGAGAGCTAGTTCCTTAAGACAAGTATATTTTTCCCACATTTTTTTTGGTGCATTATAGTTGTACATACTGATGGAATTTGTTCTTACACATTCATACATGCACATAATAAACAATATAGCATTCTAATTTGGCCAGTATCACTCCCCAGCACTTTCCCCCTCCTTCCCCACTTCCTGCTCATTTGAGACCAGTATTAATCACTTCCAAGAGCAGCACCCCTAATGACCTAATGACCTAATGACCTTACCTTTTAAAGGTTCTACCACCTCTCAGTGTTGCCATACTGAGGAAAAATCTTTTAACACACTAGTCTTTGGGAATACTCTCAAACCATAGCAGATAGTCTCTTGAACATGGCTAAGATCATGCCAAAATGATCATGAACATGTTGGCTAACATCAACCAACAGTTTGAATGGTACCATCTGGTTCTTGGGTTAACAATACTCACAGGAAATCCACTTTTTCTCCTCTCTTCATAGCTGTGGGAAATAGTCTTTTTGCTTGCTGTATTATCAGCTGTGGCTGTTTTATAATAAATTGAAGTTTCTCCCTCCCCTTTGATTAAGAAAGCAGTATGTGTAAGGAATCCCACGGAAACCATGCCGGACACAGGAAATCACATAAGGGAATTTATTAAGCAAACAAAGTGTCTCCCTGCAGGGTAAGAGAGAAAATGAGAGGAAAAGAGAAAGGAAAGAGAAAGGGTGCACGCTAGAGAGAGTGGAAAGCAAGGAGGAGAAAGAAAGCAAGTCAGGGGGAGAGAAAAGCAAGTGAAAAGATGGCGGGGTAGCTACCCTAAAGCAGTTGAATTCTGCAGGGCTAACAGGGGACCAATAATGGAGAAGGATACTTGCAAGCTGACTGGTGAACCAATAGCTAGCTAGGATGTTCACAGACTGACAGTAACTGGGAGGCGGGGAAAATGCCTGGAAAGGAAAGGGCGGAGGGAGCAGCTTTGTACAGTACAGTATGTATGTATATTGTAAACATTTTGGAAAAATCATAAAATTTTAAAACAAAACAAAACTCACCTATTTATATCTTTACCAGAGAAATCACTATTAACATTTTAGAGACTTCCAATACTTTTATCCACACATATATGAAGATTTAAATATTATATCATCTATTTAAAAAAAATTCAAGGAATTGAACCCAGACACGTTTCATCTCTGAGCTACATATCCAACTGTTTAAAAAATTTTGAGACAGTGTGTTTGTTGGTCAACTTTCCATTATTGTGACCAAAATACCTGACAGAAACAACTAAGAAGAGAAAAAGTTTATTTCGACTTACCATTTCAGAGATTCAGTTCCTGGTCAGTTGACTCCGTTATTCTGGGCCCAACATGAAGCAGAACATGGTGGAGAAGAGTGTGGTGGTAGAGGGAAGCTGTTCAGAAGCTGGAAGCAGAAGAGAGTACAGGAGCTGGGGACAATATATAATCCCCAGGAGTATACCCCCAGTGACCTACTTCCTCCAGTCAACATCCTACCTGCTTGTAGTTATCACCCAGTGAAGTAGTCCTTTCAAATTATTAATTCATCAAATGGATTAATATGCTGATTAGATCGCAGCTCTCATAATCTAATCATGAATTTTTAGGGAAACACCTCATAACTGAACATAACAGACACAGTCTTGCTAAGTTGGCCAGGTTGGTCTCAAACTTGCCATCCTCCTACCACAGCCTCTGGAGTGGCTGAGATTACAGGTGTGTGCCACTATGCCCAGCTTCAATAAAATACTTTTTAATTGAAAACTTAAAGTGTTTAAACAATGCTGTGGAGGAGGAATCAAAGTGTAAGAGCTGGTGAATGAAAAAAAACAAAAACAAAAACAATTTGTGGTGCTTTATTTCCCCTATAGATACTTAAGAGAATGTCCAGTGGGACTGATAAGATAGAAGAATATTGCCAAAATTGTGAGGCCACACCCTAGGTAGAGCAGTGGCACTTTTGTAAACTGGGCACAATTGCCTTCAATTATCTGTGGTTAGATTTCCTGTGATTGTCATTGTGTGGTTTACAGAGGGCTAGTAGTGTCTTAAGGTCAAGTGTAGGGTGACCCCAGCATTCAAGGAATGAAGCAAGGTATTATTACCTTTGACCTGTGTTGAATAAGGCTTTGATTAATTCCAAATTTGACATTAGAATGGGTCTAATGAAACTATAATGCAAACCATTATACAATTAAAATTTCCAGTAGTCATGTTAAAAAGGTAAAGGGAACCAGGAACAATGTATTTTAATAATATATTTAACATCTACAATATAATTTCTATATCTTGTCAATATTTTAAAAATTATTAGTGCCAAGTGTGGTGGCCTATGCCTGCAATGCCAGTGGCTTGGGAGGCTGAGGCAGGGGGATCACAAGTTCAAGCCAGCCTCAGCAACTTAGCAAGATCCTGTCTCAAAAATAAAAAATTAAAAAAAAGGGCTGGAAATGTGGCTTAGTGGTTAAGTGCCACTGGGTTCAATCCATGGTACCAATAAATAAATATAAATAAATAAATATTATTAGTGGGATACTTTACGTTATTTTGTATGTTTGAGTTTTCAAAACCTAGCGCATATTCTGCACTTACTAACACATCTCACTTTGAGCTAGTCATATTGTACATGCTAATGGCTACTGATAGTGTGGATCTACAGAAAGAGTTTTGTAGCGGAAAGGGGGACAATGTACGTGATTTGAGACTAAAGTTGTGAATAACATGAAGGTGTCCAAGGTCAATTTTAATGTTCTTTTAAAATAGGAGTTATGAGTTGGCCTCTTGATGAAAAAAGGTTCAGGGATAGACAATTTGAGGCAGTATTGAAGATAGGTACACATAGGGTGGTTTCACAACCAAATTAACTTGCATATCTGGAGGTCAGAAGTATGAAATAGTCCCACTGGGCTAAAATCAAGGTTTCAGCAGGACAGTTGCTTCTGGAAGCTCTGGGGGACAATTGCTATTTCTAGCTTTCAGAAGCTGTCTACATTTCTTGGCTTATGTTCCCTCCATCTCCAGTCAGGAATGTTGGGCTGAATCATCCTGCTGTCATCTCTTTCTTTTCTGCTTGGCTCTGATTACATTGGTTCTGCCTGAGTCGTCAAAAATACTCTCCTTATTTTAAGGTCAACTGGTTAGCAACCTTGATTTTATTTGCAACCTAAATTTCCCTTTGTCAGTTAACCTAACAGGCACAAATTCTGTGGATGAGGATGTGGTTATCTTTGGAAACCACTGACTAGGTCTGAAAATTTCTGAAAGCACTTACCATGTGACTGGGTTTAATGCACATAATAAATGTATTATGATGTGTGTGTGTGTGTGTGTGTGTGTGTGTGTGTGTGTGTGTTTTCTCACACCAAACAAATACATGGAGTCTTTTTCAATATCACTTCTCAAGCTCTTTCAGTACCAACAAGATGTCCTATAATTCAGCTCAATTCTGACACTAGGAGTTAGTGTCAGACCCCTCAGGTTTAAGGACTTTTTTTCTATTAGACTGTTCCCAGGTTACCCACACTTCTGTCTGAATTGACTATAAAGGGTTCTCATATCCAACCCCCTTCCTTTCATATATTTTTTTAATTTTTGAATTTTATTTGTTCTAATTAGTTGTACATGACCGTAGAATGCATTTATAAATTTTGATAGATCATACATATAGCATGTAATCTCACATATTTCTGATTACACATATTGCAGGATCACATCAGTCATGCAGTCATACATGTACATAAGGTAATAATGTCTGTTTCACTCTACTATCATTCTTACCCCCATACCCCTTCCCCTCCCTTCACTCCCTTCTACCCAATGTAAAGTAAATCTGTTCTTCCCTGCCCCGCCATTCTTATTGTGAATTAGCTTCCACATATCAGAGAAAACATTCAGCCTTTGGTTTTTTGGGTTTGGCTGATTTCACTTAGTATGATATTCTCAAACTCCATCCATTTACTAGCAAATGCCAGAATTTCATTCTTCTTTAAAGCTGAGTAATATTCCATCATCTCTCTCTCCCCCCACCACTCCCCCACTCCCCTACTGGTTCCACAGTTTAGCTATTGTGAATTGAACTGCTATAAACATTGATGTGACTGTGTCACTGTAGTATGCTGATTTTAAGTCCTTTGGGTATAAACCAAGGAGTGGGATAGCTGGGTCAAATTTGGGTGGTTTCACAACCAAATTAACTTGCATATCTGGAGGTCAGAAGTATGAAATAGTCCCACTGGGCTAAAATCAAGGTTTCAGCAGGACAGTTGCTTCTGGAAGCTCTGGGGGACAATTGCTATTTCTAGCTTTCAGAAGCTGTCTACATTTCTTGGCTTATGTTCCCTCCATCTCCAGTCAGGAATGTTGGGCTGAATCATCCTGCTGTCATCTCTTTCTTTTCTGCTTGGCTCTGATTACACTGGTTCTGCCTGAGTCGTCAAAAATACTCTCCTTATTTTAAGGTCAACTGGTTAGCAACCTTGATTTTATTTGCAACCTAAATTTCCCTTTGTCAGTTAACCTAACAGGCACAAATTCTGTGGATGAGGATGTAGTTATCTTGAGGTTATGAGGGGTGTTTCCATTCCAAGTTTTCAGAGGAATCTCCATACTGTTTTCCAGAGTGGTTGTACCAATTTGCATTCCCACCAACAATGTATGAGTGTACCTTTTCCCTCACACACTCAGCAACATTTATTGTTGCTTTTATTCTTGATAATTGCCATTCTGATTGGAGTGAGATGAAATCTTAGAGTAGTTTTGATTTGCATTTCTCTAATTTCTAGAAATGTTGAACATTTTTTCATATATTTGTCGATCAATTGTATGTCTTCTTCAGTGAAGTGACTGTTCAGTTCCTTAGCCCATTTATTGATTGGGTTATTTCTTTTTTAAGTCTTTTGAGTATATATTTGAGAGATTAATGCTTAATCTGAGGTGAATGTGATAAAGATTTTTTCCCAATCTGTAGGTTTTTTCACATTATCGATGGTTTCTTTCACTGAAAAGAAGCTTTTTTAGTTTGAGTCCATCCCATTTATTGATTCTTGATTTAACTTTTTGCACTTTAGGGGTCTTGTTAAGGAAGTCAGGTCCTAGGCTGACATGGTGAAGATTTGGGCCTACTTTTTCTTCTAGTAGTTTCAGGGTCTTTGTGCTAGTGCCTAAGTCTTTGACACACAGTGAGTTGAGTTTCATGCAGGGTGAGAGGTAGAGGTTTAATTTCATTTTGTTACATGTAACTTTCCATTATTCCCGGTACCTTTTATTGTATAAGCTATCTTTTCTCTGGTGAAAGTTTTTGACACCTTTGTCTAGTATGAGTTACCTGTATTTATGTGGGTTTGTCTCTGTGTCTTCTATTCTGTACCATTGGTCTACATGTCTGTTTTGGTGCCAATCTCATGCTGCTTTTATTACTATAACTCTAGTATAGTATGAAGTCTGGTATTGTGATGCCTCTTGCTTCACTTTTCTTGCTAAGAATTGCTTTGGCTATTCTGGGTGTCTTATTTTTCCAAATGAATTTCATGATTGCTGTTTCTAGTTATATGAAGGATGTCATTGGGATTTTAATAGGAATTGCATTAAATTTGTATAATGCTTTTGGTAGTATGGCCATTTTGACAATATTAATTCTGCCTATCCAGGAACATGGGAGGTCTTTCCATCTTCTAAGATCTTCTTTAATTTCTTTTTTTAGTGTTTTGTAGTTTTCATTGTAGAGGTCTTTCTGTCTTTTGTTAGATTAATTCCCAAGTATTTTATTTTTTTGAGGCAATTGTGAATGGGGTAGTGTTCTTTATTTCTTTTTCAGTGGATTCATTACTGATGTATAGAAGTGCATTTGATTTATGGGTATTGATTTTATATCCTGCTACTTTGCTGAATTCATTTATTAGTTCTAGAAGATTTTTGGTGAAATTTTGTGGGTCTTCCAAATATATAATCATATCATCAACAAATAGTGATAGTTTGAGTTCTTCTTTACCTATTTGTATATCTTCAATTTTTTTGTTCTATTTGCTCTGGCTAGAGTTTTGAGGACAATGTTGAATAAAAGTGGTGAAAGAGGTCATCCTTGTCTTGTTCCAGTTTTTAGAGGGAATGCTTTCAGTTTTTCTCCATGTAGAATTATGTTCACCTTGAGTTTAGTGTATATGGCTTTTATAATGTCCAGGTGTGTTCCTACTATCCCTAGTTTTTCTAGTGTTTTGAACACGAAGGGTACTGTATTCTGTCAAATGCTCTTTCTGCATCTTATTGAGATGATCATATCACTCTTATTTTTAAGTCAAATGATATGATGAATTACATTTATTGATTTCCATATGTTGAACCAACCCTGCATCTCTGGGATGAACCACACTTGATCGTGATGCACTATTTTTTTAGTATGTTTTTGTATGCAATTTTCCAGAATTATATTGAGAATTTTTGCAACTATGTTCATCAGGGATATTGGTCTGAAGTTTTCTCTCCTTGATGTGTCTTTGTCTGGTTTTGTTATCAAAGTGATATTAGCTTTACAGAATGAGTTTTATACTTCATGGAATATTTTGAGAAATATTGGTCTTAATTCTTCTTTGAAGGTCTTGTAGAACTCAACTGAGAATCCATCTGGTCCTGGGCTTTTCTTAATTGTGATATTTTTAGTGATATTTTAGTGATATTTTCTATTTCAAATAGAAATTGAAATTGTTTTGTTTAAATCATGTATGACCTCCTGATTCAGTTTAGGTAGGTCATATGTCTCTAGAAATTTGTCAACATCTTCAACATTTTCTATTTTATTGGAATATAAATTTTCATAGTAGTTTCTAATTATCTTGTGTATTTCATTTGTGTCCATTTTCCTTCTCATCATGTATTTTAGTAATTTGGGCTTTCTCTCTTTTTTCTTTGTTAGTGTGGCTAGTGGTTTAACAATTTTATTGATTTTTTTCAAAGAACCAACTTATTGTTGTGTCAATTTTTTCAATTGTTCCTTTTGTTTCAATTTCATTGATTTCAGCTCTGATTTTAATTATTTCCTGTCTTCTACTGTTTTTGGTGTTGATTTGTTCTTCTTTTTCTAGGGCTTTGAGATGTAATGTTAGGTAATTTATTTGTTAACTTTCTATTCTTTTAATAAATGAGCTCAATGCAGTGAACTTTCCTCTTAGTACTGCCTTCATAGTGTCCCAGAGATTTTGGTATGTTGTGTCGGTATTCTCATTTACCTCTAAGTAATTTTTCACTTCCTCCTTCATTTCTTCTACTATCCATGCATCATTCAATAGTACGTTATTTAGTCTCCATGTGTTAGAGTAGATTCTATTTTTTTATTTTATCATTAATTTCTAATTTCAGTCCATTATGATCTGATAGAATGCAGGATATTATCTCCATTTTTTTTGGATTTACTAAGAGTTGCTTTGTGGCATATGATATGGTCTATTTTAGAGAAGGATTATTCACTTGATGAATGAAATATTCTATATATGTCTGTTAAGTCTAAATTATTGATTGTATTATTTAGTTCTATAGTTTCTTCATTTATTTTTGTTTAGAAGATTGGTCCAGTAGTGAAAGAGGTGTGTTAAAAATCACCCCGTATTATTGTGTTGTGGTCTATTTAATTGAGAAGGGTTTGTGAGATGTTCATAGATGCTCCATTGTTTGGAGCATAAGTGTTCACAATTGTTATGTCTTGCCACTGTATAATTCCCTTCAGTAGAATGAAATGACCTTCTTTGTCCCTTCTGAGTAACTTTGACTTGAATATGAGAATGGAAACCTCTGCTTGTTTACCCAGTCCATATGAGTTTGTTTGATCCTTTTACCTTTAGTCTGTGGATGTCTTTGCCTAGGAGGTGAGTCTCTTGGTGACAGCATATTGTTGGGTCTTATTTTTTAATCCAATCTGCAAGTCTATGTCTTTGATTGATGAGTTTAGTCCTTTAATATTCAAGATTATTACTGAGATATGACTTGTATTCCTGGTCATTTTGGTTTATTTCTGGCTTTTAACTTGATTTAGTTTCTTTTTTGACTATTCCTTTGGTGTAGTTCCTCGCTTTGCTTGTTTTCACTTCTTTTTTTTCACTTTAGCCTCATGGAATATTTTGTTGAGAATGTTCTGTAGTACAGACTTTCTAATTGTGAATTCTTTTAATTTTTGTTTATAATGGAAGGTCTTTATTTTATCTTCAAATCAGAAACTTAATTTTGCTGGATATAAAATTCTTGGTTGGCATCCATTTTCTTTTATAGCTCAAATATGTTGTTCCATGACCTCCTAACTTTCAGGGTCTAGGTTGAAAAATCAGTTGAATTGGTTTTCTCCTGTATGAAATTTGCTTTTTGTCTCTCATGACCTTTAAGATTTAATCCTTATTCTGTATTTTAGGCATTCTCATTATAATGTGCCTTGGTGTGGGTCTGCTATAGTTTTGTACGCTTGGGGTCCTGTAAGCCTCCTGTATTTGATTTTCCATTTCATTTTTTTTTTTTAAGACAAAAGGTTTTTATTCAAAAAACGCCAAGTATAAAAAACAAAAAATAAGATCTCTTTTATTCCCCTGTACAGTATTTCACTCAGATAAAACCAGCAGGCTACATGCTGCTCAGAACAGCCCCAGAGAGGATCTGGAAGGCACACCACCCCAAACTGCTTTTCATATATCTATCCTATATACACTAGTCAGCAATGCCCCTCCCCACCACCCGTGGAGACCAAACCCACTTGCATTAGTAGGCTAGGGGCCCCACGGAAGTCAGGGAGCTAGCAGCTGTCCCGCCTGAGTCCCTTCACCCCACGAACAGAGCAAGCGTCGCAGCCCTCCCCCAGAAAGTCCCCAAGTCAGAGGAAAGGAGGAAAAAAAAACCAAAAACCAAAAAACAAACCTAGGGCAGCAGCTGTGGAAGCTTAAGAGCAGGAAGGGAAACCAAATAAATAAATAAATAAATACATAACATTGACCTCCAGGTTAGAATGCGCATCTTTCAAAAAAAAAAAAAAAGTAAAATAACTTAAAGGCAAACTTTTTTTAAAAAAATTAGATCAACTACAATCCTTTTTGTATACTACCATGCCAACTGTACACACATTTACAGCTTTTCTGTTGATTTGCATTGTTTGCATTTTGTGTGTGTGAGGTCTTGACTTTGAAACAGTTAAGTAAAAACCAAAAAGGAAGACCAGTTCACTGGGAGTTTTACTAAAGGAGGCAGAAAAAGGGCAGGTGGCTCGGCAATTGGCCCTGTAGCCTCTTCCATGGCACCTTTCATATGGAGGAGGAGGGAGGGGGGAGGGGGAGAAAAATAGGAACCAAACCCAGGCAGATTTTTGGAGAAGCAGCAGGTAAAAGAGGCAAGTTCAAGTATTTCTCCCAGCACAGCCGGAGTCCCCACAGAAGGCACTCAGAAGAGTCGGAAGAGGTGACAGGGACTTAAAATGGTGCTAGTCCTATCCCATCCCAACCTGTTTCCCCTACCCGACCCATCGCGGCATTCAGCAGAACTCGTGATGAAGGGAACAGTTTCATGGCAGGGTTCTCCCACCCCCACCCCCCACCCCGGGATTTCAGAGTCCAGCAATGCTGGACACCCATGAGAAGGAGAGAGTGTCTATGGGAGTTGAGGCTGAGGACACCTGGAGTGGAGTCTCTTCCCCTCTACAGGGAAGGCAGCCTCCAGGGGCCTAGGGTCTGGAATGAGTTGTAAATGTTGTTCCTGTATCAAGCACTGTCCTGCTTGGCGATAAGTGTCACTGGTAATTGGGAAGCTGGAGACAGAAGCTTCCCCTCCCTTGAGCATCTGACAAGGAGGTGAGGACCTGCCAGAAAGGCTGCTATTTGCTCGGCCCTGGTGACAGGCTGTGGAGATGGATCTCAGCAGTCTCTTGGGGCAGGAGGACATCTTGCATCCAAGGATGATTCTGGATTTCTTCAAAGGATGGCCGATCTGATGGTCTCAGGGCCAAGCACCATCTAATGAGATGCTGACACTCTGAAGAGACCCTCTGTCTGAAGAAAACTTGGCCCCTGATGATCTCCTCATCGTGCTCAAAAGGAATATCTCCACACACCATATCATACAGCAGGATCCCCAGGGACCAGACAGCCGCGGACCTGCCATGGTAGCGATGGTAGCGGATCCACTCTGGAGGACTATACACTCGGGTCCCATCGAAATCCGTATATACGGTGTCCTTGAGCAGCGCCCCCGACCCGAAGTCGATGAGCTTGAGCTCGCCACGATTGAGGTCGATGAGGATGTTCTCGTCCTTGATGTCGCGGTGAAGCACCCCGCAGCTGTGGCAGTGCCGCACGGCCTCCAGCACCTGCCAGAAGAAGCTGCGGGCCAGCTCCTCTTGTAGGGCCCCCCTTTCCGTGATAAAGTCGAAGAGGTCTTGCACCGGCTCGGGGCTCTCCAGGATCAAGACGAAACTGTCGGGCCTCTCGAACCAGTCCAGGAGCCTAATGACGCCGGAGAAGCCCGAGCTCACCTTCTTCAGCAGGACCACTTCCATGGGCACTCGGGTGCCATTGGGCAGCTCTCCCCAGTCGGAAATCCGGTCCTTCTCCACGTGTTTGATGGCCACCGGCAAGTTGTCGGCGACACGGATGCCTGAGTAGACTGAGCCGAAGCCGCCGCTTCCCAGTAGCGGGCCCACCTGGTACTGCGACTCCAGGGGCTCCTTCTCTTTGCCCGGCGCCAGCTTGGTGGTGTGCAGGTCGTTGCAGGGCGCGGCGCGCAGGTGGGCGAGGGAGTTGATTTTGGACAGGAGCATCCCAACCTCCAGGGTGTCGGCGCAGGGACCGTGTCTGGAGAACCTGCAGCAGAAGCTGGGGTTGGGCTGGTGCGGGTGGCTGGAGCGGTGGCTGCGGGTGGCGTTGCGGCAGTGGCTGCGGCTGGCGCGGAAGGCCGAGGGCGAGTCGGAGGACAACTGGGGGCGCTGCCGAGGCTGGCGGAGGGAGGGCGAGCCGGCAGGGTCAAGTAGCGTTGAGGACCGCGGGGTGAGAGGCTCCTAGGGTTTCTGCGGAACCGCCGCGGGACAGAGGGCTCGTGGCAGCTGCTGTTGCTGCTGGGGCTGTTGCTGATCCCGCCGCCACTGCCACCGACTCCACTCCGGCCTCCTCCGCCACCGCGGCCGCTGCAGCAAACCGATTTTCCATTTCAATCTTTAAGTTTGGGAAATTTTCTGATTTTATGTCATTGAAAAGTTTATGCATTCCTTTGGTTCATACCTCTGCCCCTTCTTCTATCATGATAACTCTTAAATTTGGTCTTTTCATGTTATCCCATAATTCTTGGAAGATCTAGTCATGGATTCTTACCATCTTCTCTGCATGGTCAACTTTATTTTCAATATTAAATATTTTGTCTTCATTGTCTGAGGTTCTGTCTCTCAAATGGTCTAGTCTGTTGGTGATGCTGCCATTGAATTTATAATGTAATTTGTTGATTCCTTCATTTTGAAGATTTCTGCTTTTTTTTTTTACAACCTCTAACTCTTTATTGAAGTGATCTTTCACTTCCTATATTTTCTCTTTGGTTTCATTCTTTATACCATCCTTCAGTTCACAGATAAAATTAACTATATACATTCTAAACTCCTCTGTGGACATTTCTTCTATTGTGTTGTCAGCGGCTTCTCATAGTGGGACATCTTGCTTTGTTTGTGGCATTTTTGTTTCCTTGTTTTTTTCATGTTGCTTGTGTGTTTTCCCATGTAGTTATGTGAATCTGAGGCAATGCAGAGTCTACCCTGTAGACATATATTGTCACTGAAGATTTCCAGTATCCTGCCTTTAAGAGGGAAACCAATACCAACAACACCCAGTGCAAACAATATACAGCTTCAAATCTAATAACTCCCAGCAAGGTGTGTACTGCCCTCTCTATAAACAGCAATGATGAGTTCAATCACCATCCACAATAAAAACAGAAATTTTACCAGATTAATTTACAATCTCAAATAGTGGACAAAGAAAGAACAGAAACAGTGCAGGACATGGTGTTCATGAGGGAGAAAGAAAAATCAGAAGCAAAAAGCCACAGAAAGAGTGGGAGAGGAACCAACAGAGATTGTTAGGTGGAGAAAAGTTAGAAAGGGAATCCAGGAAGACAGAAAAGTGAGAAGAAGAATATGTATAAGGAGAAGAAAAAAGTTAAAAATACAAGAATATACAGAATATACAGTAGAACTGCAAAACACCATGCATATATCACTGTCTTCCACAAACTAATGCACAAAAAACACCCTGCCCCAAATATGGTGGAGTGAGATGCCAAAGAAGAAAAAAATAAAAATAAAATAAATCTCGTTCGAAAATTGAAAAACTGTCTCTGCCTGCATCCAAAAGCTTCTCAGCCTTGTCTCTGACTTCCTACAAGACTGCCTGGCCCAGATAGGCCCTGGCTGACCCAGTCACTATCTTGCCACTCTGGGCCTCAGATGTCCTGGGTTTGACCACATTGCAATCCCAAGATCTCAGTGGTACTGGAATTTGGAGAGAGACCACCAGGGATGAGCAATCCTGAGAGGCAGTAACAAGATGGTGGCAACCCACGCTGCAGAGGAAGACCTCAGTTTCAGCCAAACCTGTAGGCCATCCCATCACTGAACCTCCAGGTCCTGGCCCATGTCCCCAGACGGGGGCAGCTGTGCCCTAAGATGGCAGTGTCAGCAAACCCACAGGCATCCCAAAGAAACCCCAGGCTCTGGCCAGTGTCTCAAAATTGATGTGGACATGTGCAGCTGAACTTGTAGTCTCCCTGGCAGAAGACCTCTGGGCAGCAGTGGTAGTAGCAGGAGTCGGTGGAAGCAGGCAGGGGATCAGCAGCAGCTGCAGACGTTGGTGGTATTGGCAGCAGGTGGGGGGGACTGCGGCAGCAGTGGCATTGACATCAGCTGTGGCTGCAGCTGCAGCTGCACTCAGAAAGGAGACCTCCTGGTGACCTCCAGGGAGTGGCAGCGGCTTTGGCAGCATTGGTGTCAGCAGCAGCAGCAGTAGCGCGGCAGCAGCCGGCTGTCTGAGGCAATGTCGAGGGCAGCAGAACTCCTGTCTATGGCGGTGACAGTGACTGCAACAGCGTCAACAGCTGCAGTATTATGGGGGCAGCTGTGTCCCAAGAGAAAACCTCTGGGTGATGGCAGTGGCGCCTGGGGAAAAGACCTCAGGGTGTCTGTGGCACGGCCTCCTCCTTTTGTGTTTGACAATTTGCCAGAGCCAGGCACAGAACTCAGAGTACGCTGTACTATCACACACAAATAATTATAAAGCATACGAATGAACAGATATTGAGGTGCACAGGGCAAGGTCTAGAAGAGCCCTGAGCAGAGGAGCCTCCCTCCTCGTGTAGTTGGGGTTTGAGAATATTGAGAATATTGAAGCCCCGGGATCCCTGTCATTTATGGATTTTTTTTTTCATGTTGGCGTGACTTATTCAGTTTTTAATAACAATTGGTGATTGACCATTGGTGATAACCATTACTGGTAACCATTAACTCAATCTCTGGTCCTTCTTCAAGCTTCTAATCAAGGCTTGGTCTTTCTGGTGAACAATCCCCCAGGCTAAAGCTGTCTAGGAGCCCATCACAAGTCTCCTCATAGCCAGGCATTGTGGCACATCCCTGTAATCTCAGCGCTTGGGAGACTGAAGCAGGTGAATCATTTGAGTCCTGGAGTTTGAGACTAACCCAGGCAACATTGCAAGATCCCATTAAAAAAAAAAAAAAAAAAAAAAAGTAAAAAGAAAAAAAAAAGAAAAGTCACCTTATTAGAACAAAAGACTCTCCTGTTATCCTCATCACTAAGGAAGTTTGAAGGATTTTAGGAACTCTCTGCCAGAAACTGGGGACAACAACTATCTTCTTCTATGCCACAGCATACAGTAATAAAGCAGTTATTATTTATTGATGCTTAGTTTGTGCTAGACATCATGCTAAGCACTTTACATCATCTTTTAAAAATAGAAAAACCTGTATGAAATAGTAACATTTACATTTTACAATTGGGGAAACAGATCAATACAGTTAATAAAATTTTCTCAATTACAGAGCTAGTTTTGTAAATTTTGGTCCCAAAGCAAAAAGTTAATTGCCAAATTAAGTAGGAGGAGATGGATTTGTTTACCTATATAAACTAAAAATTTAAAAATTTGCCCCTGTGGGAATTTATGGAAAAGTCATTTGCATAATTCAAACCTGGCATTTTGTGTGCATCAACCAGGTCCCCAACCCAACTCTCACCCCTACTGTTATTCAATATGTTGTTTCCAAACATTAACCATGACTGGCATAACATACCATTGCAAACAAATATACTAACAGTTTGTCATACACATTTAAGCCATGTATTTTACTTAAAGTAAAACCATGTATTTTAAAACATGTATTTTACTTTAGTTACTGAAAGTGAAAGACCTTTCTTTCCTTCTCTTTTGATTACTGGAAATTGAATCCTGGTGTGCTTTAGCTCTGAGCTACATCCCCAGTCCTTTATGATTTTTATTTGTTTGATATGGGGATGAACCCAGAGGTGCTTAACCCCAGCTCTTTTTGTATTTTATTTCCAGACAGTCTTGCTAAATTACTTAAGGCCTTGATAAATTGCTGCAGCTTTTAACTCGTGATCCTCCTGCCTCAGTCTTCTGAGTCGTTGGGATGATAGGCGTTCACCATGGTGCCTGGTTGTCCTTTATAGTTTTTAATTAATTTAATTTTTAAAGCAAAATTCACATTTTATTTAGACTGAAATAACTATACAAAATTGATTTTCTTCACCAAAAATAACAACAATATTTTCTGTATTACTTCCAGATAAATAGCAAAACATTCATTTTGTAGGTTTTTCAGATTTTGCTTAGAAATCAAGATGAGGCAAAAGACTGGATGAAAGCAGACAAGTCAGCCACCCATGTCCACGGTCTCTGATTCTGTGTGGATTATGAAGCAGAAGTTCTCAACATTTACCTGCTAAAAGCTTAAGAAGATGTTGGCTCAACAAAGGAAGGTAAACAGCTACAACCAGAGTTTGAACAATGGTAGGCTCTCCCACTCGAACTTCAACTGTAAGTTGTTCCTTTAAGTTCATTTGATAAAGACAAAATCTGCAATAAAATCTGGTGAGCTCACAAACTTCTTTCTCTGGTAATTCCCTTAACAGTTCACTACGGATTTTTTTTTTTTTTTTAAACACTCCACTAGTTGGGGCTGGGGCTGTAGCTCAGTGGTAGAACACTTCCCTAACATGTGAGGCACTGCATTCAAACCTTAGCACCACATGAAAATGAAACAAATAAAGGCATGCTACAACTATAAGAACAACAAAAAACCAAAAAACTCCACTAGTTAAAGGTCAATGGTGGGCTTCATTGTAACATTTCATAAGGTTATACACTTAGAGGGTGGCACTGGAGGGGAAGGCATGCTGGAAGCCACCAGGGGCAGGAGGGGTATGTGGTCTGGGGTCCCTGTTCCACAGTGCTGTGTCCTGCCTGGAGGATTCGCTGCCTCTGTTGCTGTACCTCCTGTTCTCCGGAGTCGCTGCCTCCTCCTTCCCACAATGCCTTTAATTTTTAATTCTGAGACAGGGTCTCACTAAGTTGCTGAAACTATCCTCTAACTTGGAATCTCCTGCCTTCAGCCTCCCAAATTGCTGGGATTACAGTCGTGTTCCACCATTCCTAGCTAACACTTTATTTTCAATATTTAACTATTATTTACACCTGATGGAGGAGAAAAGTCTTGTATTTTGTTCAATAAACTTATATGACATATATTTTATTGATGCCCCAAGACGCACTTTGTGATATTTTAGATGCTGGGTGACTGACAAAGTCCCCGACCTCACAATACTTACGTTCTGGTGTAGAGTGATAAACAGTGTGCAACTAAGCATGAAATACTTAATGAGAGCAGGTGATTATGAACAGGGGGAAAAGCACTCTCAGGGCACAGAGGGGGACAGAGGAGGAGGTGCTTGGTAAAAGTCAGGATAGGCTCATAGAGAAGATGCAGTTACAGTAGGTTCTGAAGGAGATGAGGTAGTGAGCCATGCTGATATCTGTGGGTTAAGTATTCTAGGTTGAGAAGAACTGCAAAGGTCCTGAGCTGACAGATCAACTGGTAGTTTTGAGGAATAGTAAAGAGGGCCTCTGTGACAGTTACCAAGTTAGTGAAGAGGAAAAGTGTAGGAGAGAGTCAGGGGGGCATGGCGGGGTCCAACATCCCAAAGCCTGCAGTAAAGGCTCTGGAGTTTACTCTGAGTGGGGTTTGAGCTACTGAAAGTCTCTGAGCAGATGATCAGTTTGAGCTGACATATTTTAAAAGTCTCTCTTTGTGTCAAGATTAAGGACAACAAAGGTGAGTCAGAGAGATCAAAAGGAGGTGACTGCCATAGTATAAGGAACAAACAAACAAACTGGTGATAATGGGTAATTGTGGTAGAGGTGATGAGCCATTTAGGATGTTGAATAGATTTTAAAGGTAGAGTTGATGGACTGGGGTGTGGATTGGAGGGGAAAAGTAAAAAATGGTTCTAAAGTTTTTTGCCTGAACAACTGTAGGAATGGAGATGCCAGTGACTGGTCCATTATGTCCCAAGTTTTCAGTTCCATGGATATTTCAATGAAATTCATATACCTGCATTAAAATAGATTGGAAATCATAATTTAGAGCGTTTGTATCTTTTATGTATATTTCTGTAGGGAAATATATATGTGAACATATGTATATATTCAGGTTTATGGGAAATATGTGCAAATGCTCTAATAATTCACCTTTTACTTTTCTCAAAAGAATAGACCTCTAAAAACATATTTATTTAAAAAGTTACCATAAGTGGTATATTCATTACTCACATTTAAGTTTTTATAGTTGTCTCACATCTGGGATGATGGGACTTAACAGGTTAAGATGAGAAAACTGGTATAGGTAGGTCCGAGGGTGAAGGAGGACTCAAGAGCTCAACTGTGGACCTATTGGGTACCTTTGTCCACTATGTGATAATGTACCTAATACATGCAACATCAAAATCAATCCAAACATCATAACTGTGAGGGGGAATTAATTGTCTCTACTTTCCAGATGAAAAAAAAATGGAATTCAGAGAACTTGAGTCTGGTCTAAGTTGACACAGCTGGTCTGAGTTGGATTTAGTGTTGAAGCAAGGACTTCCTGGGCGGTCCTGTCTGTTCTCTCAAGCTCTGTTTTTCCTCAGCTTCCCACAATACAGCAAAAACAGCCAGACACATGGGAACAGGCCTTTAATGTCCTCTCATTGATCATGACTCAAATCCCACAATTATTTCCAAGTTGCCTCAAAATCTCTTCTCTCTTTTTACTTTGTGATCCATGGGCCTTCCTTTCCCCTCAGATCTGATTCTAGGCACCACTTTTTGGATCTTTTACGTTGTTATGGTTTCTTAGAGGATATGTTCCTTTTGAAGCCACTGCAGCTTCCTATAACTGGAAATTTTAAAATATTTTTGTCTCCACTTTTATAATTTGTGTACACAGTGCAGATATGGATTTTTATATTCGTATACAGCCTTGCAAAAAGTGTAAAAAGGTTAATTTGTATACATATTTTATCCATTTAGTTGTTTTGCACTTATAGATGAGAGTACTGTTTTTTTCCATCATTTCAGCTTCTCATAGCTTTAACCTGACCTCATAAAGGTTTAAAAATCAGACTTTGACCAAAAATTGTATTAGGTGATAATTCTTCACTATCATTATAGTGATAATTCATCACTTAAGTTCTTTTAAGACTTTTTTCTCTACCGATAAATGTTTGATATGTTTGATACCAGATCATTAACAACTTGGCAGAGAAGCCACTAGGCAATATAACCCAAAGGGAAAATGAAACTTTGCAACTAAAGATAAAATTGAAAGGCAAACCAGGACATACTGAAAAAGCAGAGTGATGCAATATGAAACCAATATTTTATATTCATTGAGTCAGTTTTCAATAAACTTTCTGTGAGAATCCTTTTTAGTCAGTGAGGTGTACCTGTTCTTCAACACCAAGTGGTGATTGCATTCAACTGTTCTTTCATTCAGTAACGCTAGATACTGTTCTGAGGGCTGTGAGATATAGAAGTGAAGAAAACTCAGCATGATCCCTGCCTTTATGGAGAGTAATCTCTTATGAGGAGAGAGAGGGCAACCAAAAGGATTTAGAGTTGAGTCAAGAATTGAAAGTCAAGAGTCAAGTTCAGAAGGAAAGGACTTGTTTGTCTATAAAAGGAATCCTGTCCAACACATCTGTGCCTCATACTGAGAGTAGAACCATAGACTGTCTAGCTACATCCCCAGCCTTCTTTTTTTTTTCATTTTCAGATAGGGTCTTATTAAATACTCAGGCTGGCCTTGAACTTGGCAATCCTCCTGCCTCAGCCTCCTGAATAGCTCAGATTACAGGTGTGTGACACTGCTCCTGGCTGATTTTATAGCTTTTTAATGGGTCTTTCATTATAATAGTTTGAAAAACTCTGCTTTAGAGGAAAAGTGCATTGGATGCAAATACTTGCTTTCTGAGGACTTTTTGGCTGGGTGAGAACCATGTGGTTATGTGATTAGGATTTTAGATGACAATAGCAATTGACTTGTCAGAACAGCTTCTGTCACATGCCATTGAAAACAAAGTATGCTCAGCTACATTCACATGGGCATATTTTAAAAAGTAGGACTTTAATAAAAAAAATCAGCTGAGGACTTGCAATGTTTCTGGCTCTGTGCTTGGCATTGGGGATACTGAGGTAGATGGGGAGATCCCCATGCTCTAGGAACTTAAGACTAGTTGGAGAGACAGCCTGGTAGATAGTGACAATGTAGTAGAACTGTGATAGACATTCACATGGTTTAATGGAAAAATGAAACTCAGCTCAGATTGGGTGGTGAGGGGGTAGTTATAAGAGGGGGTCCTGGGTTAAATGGCATGAGAGGGAGTGTACAACTTGGAATTATCCTGGGGATGGGAATGGATAAGTTGGGGAATTTGGAGTGTGTTACTAAGAGACAAGGAATTAAGAGTCAACTAAAAGATACCAAGTACTACATGCTGGGTGGTTTATGCACAATTTCTAATCTTATACATAAGCCTAAATGAGATTCTCATTTCATAAACATGGGGGAGATAAATAACTTCCCCATAAAGTGAGAAAGCTTGTTTTCAACTCTTTTTTAAAAACTCATATGTTCCAGTGTCTCCACCTTTAAAAGTGATACAGGGAAAACTAGTAAGATCTTTTTGCCTGATATCTTTTAGTGTCATAATGAAAAAGAAAACTCTGGCATTATTGTTTGCCTAGATGTCTGGTCTCACTTGAACATTCCAAACCATTCTTGCTCCAAGCACACCACTAGATGGGACATGGACATATGACCCCATTCACCTACTCCCCTTCCCTAGTTGGGGACTATAGTTAAGAACCTGGTCCTGAGCTAAAATCACATTGCTGCTACCCTCATTAACTGTATAACCTTGGGGAAATTACTGTACATTTTTAAGTTTTAGTTTTCTCATCTGAAAACTGTGGTTAATAATGGTACCTAACTTTATCAGATTGTGAGAATCAAAAGAGAAAAATATATGTCAGATGCTTAGTGTAGTGTTGCAACCCAGAAACTTCTCATGAAATATTAGCAATTAAAACGTTGTATAAAGGGCTAAGTTTACTTCCATAAATTCAAGTTTCAGTCATTGATATGAACCTTGGTTGACATCTCATCTTCTCTGAAACCTACACTGTGGTTGTAGACTGTGAATGAAACAGGAACTATTCAAAGAGGTCAAAGCCAGGGCTCTGTTAAGAGAAACCACAGTAGAAAATCCATTTCTTTGCCACTTGGTAGAGCTTTTAGCTCCTTCAATAGTACAGGTACATTTCCATTTGGGATATATGTGAGTACCCTAGTCAGGAACTGGACCAGGGTCGAGAGGGAAGAGAAAATGAAGTAGAAAGAAGAGGGGAGAAGAATGTGGGAGAGGGAAGGAGGATAGGATGACCTGGCTAGATGTGGATATAGATATAGTGCAGCTAACAGGAGAATGGTGAGAGGGAGAAGGAGAGGAAGAGGAAAAAGAGAAGAAGGAGGAGCTTGTGAGGAGAGAGAAGGAAACAAGAGAAATGAAAGATCTGAGCAATAAAGCAACATATGGTTTATAAAAAGCTCTGGCATTTGTAGTTGGTGTCTCTTACACAGTGTTTACTCTTTAAAGGCATTTACTGATGTATTTCCCTTCATCTTTTGGCTATTTTTTTGGGGGGGGGCTACAGGGGTTTGAACACAGGGGCACTTGACCATGGAGCCACATCCCTAGCCCTTTAAAAAAATTTTTTTTTTAGTGACAAGATCTCATTGAGTTACTTAGCACCTTACTTTTGTGGAGGCTGGCTTTGAACTCATCATCCTCCTACCTCAGTCTCCTGAGTCACTGGGATTACAGGCATGTGCCAATGTGTCCAGCCTCATCTTTTGGCTCTTCTATGAACTATATACCATTTTGTTGGTGGTTAATGCTTCCCACCTACCCCTGATATGACTAAGCTATAAGCTAAGATTTCTAGATCCCCTGAGTCACAGACCATGAAAGTTGAACACATGGAGTTAGAATTTTTTACTTAATCAAAGCACTCTCTGAATCGGAATAACCCATTCCATGTGTACTGCTACCAACTTGGCCAAACTCTTGGTCCCAGAGAAGGGGGATTGGAAAATAAAGATTTACAGACACAGATTTTGAAGATTAAGCTGGGATCAGGTGGAGCTCTGCTCTCTGATGGAGATCTAAAGAGTTACACCAGCAATCTTTATTTATATATGTCTCATTATTAGGTTAAAGACTATACAAGCATTATTCTTTGTATTCAGGAAAGTTACAGAAACTAGAATATCTATGTAGCTTTTCCATAGTTGAAATCCACAGTTGCAAAGTACAATGTTAAGAGCTTTGTGTAGCTCTCAAGAAAGTCCATTGCTAAAAGTTACTGTAAAGAGGGCAGGAACTGGAGAAGTGGAGCTGGTGAAATGTTGTTGTCTAGTATATGAGTTCCTTCCTAGGAGCTGTATGCCTGAGATCAAGGTCAGAGCTGATAGGACTCTTGCACAGAGCCTCCTAATGCAGGGCATTACCACAGCAGCTAAGTATCCTGTGCCCTTGCACAGAAACATTCCCAGGCACCAGGCATGCCACAGCCACGAGGTCATCGGAGACCCACAATCTCAGTCACTGCTCTCCATCCTTTGTCACTGCTCTCTACACGTATGACTCTTCAACAGCACATTTGGCAGATGGTCATTCAGGTCCAATATGGACCTCCCTATTGGCAGAATTCATAAAAAAATCAGACCATTCTTTATTGGAAAACTCTAACAAGGAGACAATTTTCTCACTATGTTGAGCTGAAATTTGTCTTCAAATTACAAGGTAACTTTCACAGCTGGACCTAATGCCACTAGCTGAAGCACCTGAGAAGCTAAGGGGTTTCTTTTACTTTATGATAGATCTTGACACACTAGTTAGACATCCATGGTTCCTTAAATCTTTCCTTATTTTTGTGACTTAAGACTTTTCCCCATTCTGAATGATCTCTTATGGACAGGAGATAATTATAAATATTCTTTTTAATTAAGGTGCTCAGAATAATGAAAAATCAAACATTAAAGTAGGCTATTTCTGGCATAGGCATAGTGAGATATTAGAAATTGCCTACCCATCTCAATGCATGCTTCAAAGACATAAATGTTGACCTAAATGTAATCTAAAGTTTGAAGTGACACAGGCTCGAAGGAGCCTGCATATAACAAAGGAAAACAAAAAACTCAGAATTGTAAGAGTGAGACAATAGAAGGGCAGCTTATGAGTAATTTGATTCTGGTTTTACCTTTGTGCTAGATGCTGCTTTATAATGTCCATGCAGGACAGGAGACTTGACCTTGGATAGTAGGAGGTGGCACCCTGAAAAAGAAGACCCCTCTGTGAAGCTAGATCTTCTAATAGGTGTAAAGTCCCTTGCCCACTGGCCCTGAGGAGTGATGAGAAAACTTGATAGGACCCTGGGTAAAATGAAAAAAAAAATCCTGGAGAAAGAAAGACCATAGGTCTATGATATGCACTGGTTTGGTGATGTAGTATTTTGTTGTCTGCATAGATTGTGAACCAAAAGCTGAGAAATTTAAAAAAGAATTGGTTCAGGGCCATTGACATTCCAAGGGCAGCAATTGCATAAAGAAGAAAAAGTATAGAATCAAGCAAATGAGTATGTTTCAAAACTAAAGAAAGCTATAGAAGTTCCATTTGAAGAAATACAAATACTACCAGATTGATAAGTGAAAATGTTTTCAGTTGGGGTCATTATAAACAATGCCACTCTTAACATTTTTGTACATATGTTTTGGTACATGTAGGCATGCATTTATATATGTACTTAGAAATGGAATTGTCAGGTCATATATAGATTGGAGACTGGATTATGGGTGCTCTCTGTGTATGTTCTAGGTTTGACTTTTCTAGGAGAGGAGGTTTCCTAAGCGTTTTCAGGGCTAGTGGTCCTGGCTTTCCCTTAACTTTATCCTACTATTTCAATTTAGTGAGCATAGTGGGTATCTATCCACTGTGAATCTACAGAAGTGGTGTGGGAATCTTTAGATCCTATTTTTAGATTCTCTGACTCTGCTATATGACCTTATCTTACAGTACACACTTCTTTAACTGTAAAATGTATTGAGAGTGTGACCATGTTCACAGCCTGCTAGCTTTCTGTTTTCTTTATCAATACTTGTTCTGCTTTGGATATTGCCATGAAACTCTGAAGGGTTTCTGTATATATATAGATATGTACAGTTTAATTTTTATTTCCCCTCCCATTCTCCCTTGCAATCCCTATCCATCAGTCTGTCTGTTTTTTCTCTGTCTGCCTCTCACAAACTCACTTACTCTCATCACTGTCTATGTTTTAGGTTTGATTTTCCCAGTATAGGAAGTTTCCCAAGTGTCCTCAGGGCTGAAGCTCCTGGCTTCCTTTATTTTATCCTACCTTCTCCAGCTAAGCACCCTTAGCAGCATGATCCCTGGGAGCAATATGAGGAAAAAAATTTGGTATTGTTAAAAAACGATGGTATTTCAGAATGAAGACACTTGAGTTATAATCCTAGGATCAATATTTACCAGTTGGTGAAAAGTTATTAAAAATATCCATACTTAATTTTTCAGCAATAAATTGTGGATTAATACTACCTAACTTTTTGTTTTCAAAACTATTTGAGTGCCTAAACTGTCCCAGAGATGACTCTAAGTGCTAGAGACAGTTGTGAACAACACCAAGAAGGTACCTTGTAGAATCTTTACTAGTATTAAGAAGGCAATGGTGGTAATAGTCTAGTTGCAGACTTAGGAAGTATGCTTGAGAATTTGTTTAATAAATGTTTATTTGTTTAATAAATTATTACTATCAATAATAGTCTAGAACTGGCTATGTTCTCGTCAGTGTTGTAGGCAGTGGGGATATAGTATTGCATGAGACAAGAGGCAAAGGATCAGAAAACAAGAAGAACAATTGAGCCAGTTAATTTCAATAGCGATATCTGGGTATGATTCACACAGATGAACCAGTGAAAATGAAATTGGATCAATGGGAGAGTTTTATCTCAGATATTTAAATCAAACTGGTCAACTAATCAGTAATGCTAGGAGGAAAAAGAGAACTAAGAAAATGAGCAAATGGCAATCAACACCAACCAGAGTACAATTCAGAAAGACAGAACATTTTGAAGCCAGATGGCTAATCAGTAGTTAGCAGGTGGTACCCATTATTCCTCTCACTGGTAAGAGGAAGAAAAAAATATTTACACTGCTTTCATAATTCTTGTGCTTCTTATACCTTAATGATTCCATAGCAAATTACATTTGTAGCTATTTTTAGTTCAATAATTTATAATTCTTTGATTCCAGTGTAACCTCCCTCCCATTCAAGAAATTCTTACATTCTTCTGATGGCCTAGGATTATACACACCCGATGTCAAAAGAAATGATGCTAGTTATATCACTGGACTACATCCTCAGAGTAGGAGATACAACCTCAGAATGCAGCTGTGAGAAAAGGAGTGTGCTGGACCAGTGTGCTAGAAGATCAAAATTTCAGTTCCATTCATGAATCATTAAAAGTGTATTGCTTGATATAGAAGTTCAGTGGATTAGGCAAAGGGGAACAAAGGGAAGGGAGGAGTAGGAATAGTAAAGACAGTGGAGTGAACTGGACATAACTTCCCTGTGTTCATATAGGAATACACCACAGTGTGACACCACATCATGTACAACAACAAGCATGGGATCTAGTTAGAACGAGTTACACTCCATGTATATATAATGTCAGAATACTACTGTCATGTATATCTAAAAAGAACAAATAAAATAAGAAAAAAAAAGTGTATTGCTTGGTAGGGTTGTGTATTCTTTCTTTGATTTGGTTGTCTCATTTACAAATTCAAGATAGTAATTCCTATCACAGTTGTTGTGGGGACTCAATAGTGTATGTGAAAGCTTTTTGAAAACACAAAATACAAGTGAAAGGAACATTCACTTAGTCCTTTGTTACATAAATAAGTTTTCTGCCTTCTTTCAAGCTATTTAACTGTTTTGGGGCAGCTTTCATTACAGTAAGGCAGGTTGGGTTAGGGCCATCTCCAGGACCCCAGCTCAGAGTGAGGGGCAGAAGAAGCTTGTTCTCTAGGGATACAATGGGGTGTGGGGGGAAGGGAAGCATTCATGTTGTCAGAATGGGAGGAACTGGACCAGGAGATGTGATGCTTACACTTGGTGTCCCTCCAGCTGATTGACAAGAGCACACAGAAAGAGACAGACCCGTGGATATATCCATAAAGACAAGCTCTGCATGTGCTGGGAGGAGAGGTCTGCAAAGTGAGTTGGTGTGCAAGGAGTGCAGGTGAGGCTGGCCCAGTTCTCCTGCCTTTGATCACACAGTCTGGGAGGTGGGGAAGGCTCCCCTGAGAAAATGACCTTAGGGCCTGAGGTCAGAGTGGAAATGAAGGCCCAGGAAGTGGGTGAGGGGAGGAGAGGGGCCAGAGTTCCCCAAGCAGAGAAAGTTGTGCATATTAGAGAAACTGAAAGCATATCAGAGAGGCTAAGGCACAGAGTAGGAGACACTGGGGTGCAAGAACCTGTTCAAAGGTTGAGCAGGGCAGTGCTGTGTGTGATCTTGTAGGCCAGGCCATTGATTTTGCTGTCCTATCTAGGAGAGCTACTTCCAGGGACCAGGCCAAAGGTTAGGGTGGTGATGAGCTGGAAATGTAGAGAAAGAGGGTCATTTAAGAGACAGTGGAGTAGAGCCGAGCTGGCAGTGGAGTGGATCAAAGGAATGGGGAGAGGGTTGCCAGGAGCTGCTCAGGCTGACTGAGTAAAGAAGGGATCTTTGTCCAGGTGACCCAGGCCTCTGAGCCACTGTTTTTGTCACAATTTCTTATTTTCAGCGTGAGGAATGGCGTTGGCTGTCCTGGTTCACAGATGCACACTTGAATCTTATGTCTTTTCTTTGGATCGGAGGCTCATATTAGGAGAGGGAGTGACTGGGAGCCAGCAGGTAGAGAGGACAGGCAGGAGGGTGAGTGGTGGAGGGGAATGTAAGGGAACACGCATATAGTCAGGAATATTACTGTAGTCCATTAAGTGTGCAATGGCATTATATCTTAAAAAATGAATGTGTATCCATCAATTAAAATACTTTGTTGCTAAAAACTGCTTAGGATCATCTGAGCTGTTGGAAAAATGGTGCCAATAGATTTCCTCCATACAGGGTTGCCACACATCTTCAATTTCCACAAAATGCAACATTAAAGTGAAGTGCAAGAAAATGAAATGTACTTTATTCCCTTCCCCTGCAAATAAACCAAAAAACCTAAGCAGAGTCAGGGAAGACAGAAGACGCTGACTCAGAGGATACCAAGGACCATCGTAGGAGGAAGAAGAAGCTGAGAAACACTGAAATGGAGGAATCTTGGGATATGAATGCGCTAAAGAATGTCAATTTAGTCAAACTCTCTCAATGTGCCACTGAGAAAATTACTTTCAATATTTTATTTTACTATAAATATAATCCTTGTACTTGTAAAAATTTTGGAAGATTTAAAAGAGTAAAGCAAATTAAAATCACTCATAGTTCTTTCCAACGCTAAGCCAAAGTCTTTTCTTCTCCTTTTTTCTTTGCATTTTTAAAAGCATCCTAGGTGCACCGTATATGCACCTTTACGTACTTTTAGAAACACTTCGATAACAGTTGTAAAGCATCCTGTGCTCTGTTTGAAACGGTTTCGGGACTGAAACAGATGCTAAGGCAAGTTGAATGCAAAACCTAGTGAAGTGAGCAGCAGCCTCGGGACTCCTCCCATCCCAGATCCCGGCTCTCTGCAGCTGGAATAGCCAAGGGCGAGAGGGACCGTCCCGCAGAAGAGCAAAGCGCGGGCCTCCAGGCGTGGGTTTGCTGCCTGTGCTGTGCTTGGGGACTTTACTAGCACCCCGCCAAGAGCGAAGCTAGCGTGAGCCTGCACGGGGCGGGGCGTGGAGAGGAACGCCAAGGTCCATGCCCTGTGTTGGGCTGAGCCAGCGAAGTTCCCACGCCCAGCGACATGGGATGCGTGTTATTCCTGCTGTCGTGGGTGCTTCCCCAGGTTTCAGAAAATTATGAGGGTAAGTGGAACCAGGGTCTCCGGATACTCGTCCTAGAAAACGGAGAGAAGAAGTTGCTCTGGGATGAGGGCGACACACGACTGGGGCAAAGGAGTGAGGACCAGTCTCAGGATCCAGCAGATAACCTGCTCTCTGGTTCTGGAGACGTGATGTGACTCAGGGCTGGCACTTACCACTTTTGCGTCCCAGGCTTCTCTACTGATTCTATTCCCCCCTCCCCTTCTCATTGTGTTGTATGCTTTGTAGGTCATTTGCTGTATGAGTACAATTTTCTTTATCTCCCAGTCCCGAAAAAAAGAATTTCACCTTCCACTGGCTTCAGATCTCACCCTTTCCCAGTGACACCTCCCCTCGCGCGGAGGGCTTGGCATGGTTGGCGGAGCTGCAGACGCAGTTCCATCAATGCCTCCGACACTTCGTTTTGTGACACCCTGGGCTTACAGCACATTCAGCTACCAGCAATAGGACCAAATGCAGCACGTATATCTGGGTTATCGAAGCACTTTCACCAGACAAACCTGGAAGTTCGCCCAAATGCTGCCCTTAAAGTGTGAGTTGTGGGATGGGACCCTAGGCAGACACTCGAGGTTAGAGAATGGAAGCAGAAAGACTAGAAGACTGTGCTCCCACCAGACCAGATTCTCTTCGCACCTCTTCAGATTTCCACTTCTGCCTGGAGAAGCTCCAGTTTCTTCTGAAAATAACACGTTCCTACCTACCCAAGACTACCCACTTTTATTTCCCTTCACTGTGTGTCCTCAATATAACTCTCGTACCAGTTTCTTCTTCTTTGTCCCAGTGTTTTAAACCCTTCTTTGATTTCCACGCATTTCTCTCCACAAATCCCATTGAGCTCCAGTTGTCTGCAGGCTGTGAGGTGCACTCTGGGAACCTCTCAGAAAACTTTTCTCATGTAGTGTACCAACGAGAACGTATCCTGAGTTTCCAGGAAACTGCTTGGGAGCCTGGCCCACTGGCCCAACATTTGGTATATTCAACTAGGACCAAGGAACAAGGAAAACAGTGCAGTGGCTCCTCAATGTCATCTGTCCAAAATATGCCAGTGGCATCCTAAAGACAGGGAAATCAGAACTGGAGAAGCAAGGTCAGCCTGCTGTCCTCACCCCCAGTCTACACACAGGCTTCGTCTAGGTTTTGTCGTCCAGGGGTTTGCTTTCCTTTAACATCACAGAAAGAACAAGGCAAAGGAGGGGTGTATAAGGTGTGATATCACCCACTGTCACCGAGTACCTGTTGGGTTCCATGAGTTGAATTAAATCAACCCTGTGGGTCAGAATTGCTTCAGACAATGTCTGAAACATGCCATGTGCTCCAGCTGAGCTCAGGGTGTTAGAGTAGGGAGGTGAGGCATTTATGGGGTACTGGGATCAGGGGACAGGAAGGAGGATCAGAGATGGGTGACATGAAGGGATCAAATCTCCCTGGAGACTTCATCTCCAGAAGTGGCATGTGGGGAGCATGAACCTGGCAGGGGGCCTGGATCCCCTGATGCAGGGTTCTCACCTGAAGGTTTCCTTATCCTTTGTTGGATGCAGTGAAGCCCGAGGCCTGGCTGTCCAGGGGCCCCAGTCCTGGACCTGGCCGTCTGCTGCTGGTGTGCCATGTGTCTGGATTCTACCCACAGCCAGTGCGGGTGATGTGGATGCGGGATGAGCAGGAGCAGCAGGGCACTCAGAGAGGTGACATCCTGCCCAACGCTGATGAGACGTGGTATCTCAGAGCAACCCTGGATGTGGCAGCTGGAGAGGCGGCTGGCCTGGCCTGCAGAGTGAAGCACAGCAGTCTAGGAGGGCAGGATCTTGTCCTCTACTGGGGTGAGAAATGCTGGGGCCCAGCTGGGGAAGGTGGGGAGGTGGTGCTCAAGAATAGAGGGAGGGACTGGGAAGGATGGGGTTGCCACAGCACATAGGAGGGATAGAAGGATGAGATTCCAGATACAGAAAGGAGGAAAATAGAGACTGGAAACTAAGACAGGAGAGAGATCAAGTGTATTAAATAGAAGAGGAAGTGAGACTGAAAAAATCTTAGAGATCTGAAAGCTGAAAGTGGCAAAGAAAGAATCCCTGGATGCTGGGCATGAGAGCACACACCTATAATCCTGGGGAGGTTAATCCAGGAGAATTGCATGTCGGTGGCCAGCCCAGCCCATTTAGGGAGACCTTGTCTCAAAGATAAAATGAAACAGGCTAGGGATGCAGCTCAGTGGTTTGTTCCAGACTCTAGGGACCAGTACTACAAAAAAAAAAAAAAAAAAGAAAAGAAAACAGAATCCTGGGAAGATTCATTTCCCAGCAGAATGGGGCTCAGGGACTTTAGAAAAGCAGGTAAACAAGAACAGCTGTTGTTAATTGGGTGTTTCCTGGGTGGGAGCTGGCCACTATGCATCCAGTGTTTTACCTGAGCATTACCACTCTCCTTTGAAGCATTTACTGTCATTCTTATTTTACAAATGAGGAAATGAGACTAAGGTAGGTTAACTGCCCAGAGTCTCATATATACCCCAAAGCCACACCCTAATTCCAGTCTCTTCCAGCCACACCCTACCACTTCAATTAATCCCATCTGGGATTAATTCACTGATTGGATTAAGACGTTTACAACCCAATCATTTGTCCTCTGAACCTTCTTGCATTGTCTCACATGTGAATTATTTGGGGGGCACCTCTTATCCAGAAGAAAACAACCTGTATGCTATACATTATTACATACTGAAATGAACTGGATTAGGGATTCCCAGACCTGAGACATAATGGGGAGCCTAAACTTCTGAGGAATAGAAGTTGATGCTTTAAATGGGGGGAGGAAAGAGGCAGCTGGTCTCTCAAAAATGCTAGCCCAGGGAACTTGATTCAGGGAGGGGTCCTGTGCTGACACACATCCTGTGTTCCCCATGCAGATGGGAGCCACACCTCTGTGGGCCTGACCATCCTACTGACATGCCTGGCGTTTCTCTTTATGCTCATTCTAGGCTTAACCTTGTGGATGAGGAGACACCGGTAAGTCTCCTCTTCCATCTGCTCTTCCCTCATTCCCTGCTCCATTCCCTCTTCTCTTTTTCCTAACTGTGTCTCCCTCTTTATTCCCTCACAGCCTCTATGAAGACATCCTGTGAGTCTTCTGGCCATCTGCCTGTCTAGAGCCCAAGAGTCAAGTTCCCAAGACTGCAGTTCTTGCCTGCTTAGCAAAGGAGGATGAATGGAGAGTTAACCTGGAGATGTCAAAAAGTAATCATCAATCCTGTGAACACTTACCTAAAAGAGTTTGAGTCTTTTCTCTTGCATTACAAGTTTTTAAGCCCAAGTGATTCTGTACAAAGAGGAGTGCAAACTCCTATGCTTTCCTGCTGGCAGTGAGCAGGTACGGGCCTGGTGGAAGTGCATGTGTTGGTCATTGGGTGGTAGGCTGTGTCCTGAGCTGGAAAATCCATGTCCTGTGCAAAGCTGCAGTGGCCTGCTGTCACATATAAAGTCAAACTCTGGCTTGACTATAACCTGTGTTTCTCAAGAAAACTGGAAATCTGGAATTTTATGTGACATGTGATTTAAGAAGTTAACTTGTCTTTTTACAAAATATTCTGTGTGATAAATAAACGCTGCTCAGGAATCACCCCTCCGGTGACCCAGATCATGTCTCTTTCCCTTCTTCAAAATTCCCCCATGAAATCTTATCAGTGTTTCTCAACCTTTTCTTGAATAAAATAAACGAAGTATAATTTGCATACATGAAGGTGCTCCTAGTTCAATGAATTATATACACCCATGTAACTAACTTTTCCTTCTTCCCAGAACTCACAGAAACATTTCAGTTCCCCAAAGTCTGTCATGTCTCCTTGATAATCCCAGCAGTAGAAAGAAACTAAGAAAACTTTAGAAGATGGAAAGATCTTTCATGCTCTTGGATAGGCAGAATTAATATTATGAAAATGGTCATACTACCAAAGGCACTATACAGATTCAATGCAATTCCAATTAAAATCCCATTGATGTGCCTCTAAAAATAGAGAAAGCAATCATGAAATTCATATGGAAGAATCAATAAATTGAATGGATTCAAGCTCAAAATCATTTTCTCAGCAAAGGAAACAATCAGTAATGTGAAGAGAGAGCCTATGGAGTGAGAGAAAATGTTTTCCACATGCACTCCAGATAGAGCACTAATCTCCAGAATTTATAAAGAATTTAAAAAACTTTACACCAAAAATACAAAGAACTCAATCAATAAATGGGTTAAGGAACTGGGCACACACTTCACAGAAGAAGATATATAGGCAATGAACAAATAAATGAAAAAGTCATCATGATCTCTAGTAATTAGAGAAATGCAAATCAGAACCACCCTAAGATTTAATCTCACTCCAATTAGAATGGCTGTTATCAAGGACACAAGCAATAAAGGTTGGCATGGATGTCGGCAAAAGGGCACACTCACACATCGCTGGTAGGATATTGCAGATTGGTGCAGCCAGTCTGGAAAGCAGTATGGAGATTCCTCAGAAAACTTGGATTGGCACCATCATTTGACCCAGTTATTCCACTCCTTGGTTTATATCCAAAGGACTTAAAATCAGCATACTACAGTGACACAGTTACATCAAAGTTTATAGCTGTTCAATTCACAATAGCTATATTGTGGAAGCAACCTAGATGCCATTCAATAGATGAATGGATAAAGAAACTGTGGCATATGTACAGAATGGAATATTATTCAGTCATAAAGAAGAAAAAAATTATGACATTTGCAGGTAAATGGGTGGAATTGGAGAATATCATGCTAAGTTAAATAAGCCAATTTGAAAAAACCAAAGTCTGAATGTTTTCTCTGATAAGTGGATGATGATACATAATGGGGGAGCCTGGGGTAAGAGAAGAACGGAGGAACTATGGAATATGTAGAGGGAAATGGGGGGGAAGGAAAGATAGTGGACTGAGACAGACATCATTATCCTATTTACGTGTACGATTACACAAATGGTGTGAATTTACATTGTGTACAAGCATAGAAATGAAAAGTTGTACTCCATTTGAGTACAATGAATCAAAATGCAGTCTGTAAAAAGAAAAAAAAAATTAGTACCAGAATTCATCAGCTCAACATCTTTGTGAGACCAGGGCTCTGAACTGGAGAAATTTCTACCCAAAAGTATGAATTTGGCTGGGGATATATCTCAGTTGATAGAGTGCTTACCTAGCATGCACAATGCACTAGGTTCAATCCCCGGCACTGTTCCCAAAAAAGTGTGAATTTGACTCATAACGAACAATTCTTAGTGGTTGAAAATGTACATGTTTTGCCCTGTGTTTCAGACCGTGAAAGCACTAAAGCCCATAAAAGAGAAGCAGGAAGTTGAGGTGGTTTCTTACCACCGTGATCAAAGGGAACCTGACACAGATAATGCAGTTTCTGTGGTCTAATCCTTAACAAGGGGGTGATCTGGTACAGAAATGTGACAGTTGAAATTTCCTTCTGACTTTGGGGAATCAACAGAAGCATACTTCTGTTGGACTGAGAGACCCTCAGCCCCCACAAAGGGAGAAGAAGAGATGAACTAAATCCTCTTCACCAACTTGTGACTCTACACCTAGAAAACTCAAACAACCCTGTTTGAAGGAATAATTGCTAGAATTTATAAGGGTATTTATTCAAATAGAGAAGATAAACAGTTGCAAATCAAAGATATTTTCCTTTTTAACTAAAACTAACTAGAAATAGAAATGGGAATAAATAGTGCATTCAAAAGTTAAAAAGATTACTTGGGAACATATTTCACATGAATAGTACTGATACATATAAAAACTAGTTCGCCAATGGATAAATAAAACACTTTGAGTTAGTGAAAAGATGTACTCTGTTCTTGACTTAGAGTACATAATATAATAAATATTAATTAGCTCCCAAATTTGTCATTTGGCACTTCTACCCGCAAAGTATGAGTGGGCCTTTGCCCCCACATCCTCTCTAACATTTATTGTTGCTTGTATTCTTGATAATTGCCATTCTGAATGAGTGAGGTGAAATCTTAGAGCAGTTTTGAAAAAATGAGTTTTTTATAACTAATGAATTTGGGGAGGCAACTAGTAGTCTCTGTTAACAGGCAAACTGCAGGAAAATGGGCATTCATTGAAAGAAAAGAGTTAGATTTATTAATATGGAGTTGATAATTCAGTTAAAAAAGGACAAATGATCTTAATAGATACTTCTCAAAAGAAGACATATAAATGGCAAAAAATGCTCAATAACATGAGCCACCAGAAAAGTGCAATTAAAAATTACAACAAGACCTCATTTCACCTCAGTTAGAATGACTACTTCAAAATTGAAAAGATTAAATAAGTTTTGGCAAGGATGTGGAGAAAAATGCACTCATTCACTGTTGATGGGGATGAAAATTAGTGCAGCCACTATAGAAAACAGTATGGCATTTCCTCCAAACACTGAAACTGGATCTATCATATGATCTAGTCATCCCATTCCTGGGTGTAAATCCAAAGGAAATGAAATCAGCCTACCAAAGAGATACCTGCATACCCACGATTATTGCAGCACTATTCACAATGGCTAGCAAATTGAATTAGTCCAGGTGTCCAGCAATAGAAAAAGGATGGGGAAAATGTGGTACATATACAATGAGTATTATTTTCCATAAATAAGAATGGTATCTTGTCATCTGCAGCACAATGGAAGGAACTGGAGGAAGTCATGTTAAGCAAAACAAGCTCAGATATGGAAAGACAAGTACTGCATATTCTCTCCCAAGTGGAAGCTGAACTATGTTAACCTGAATGTAAAGAGTGATAAGTAGAGGTTGGGAATGGTGTGTGTGGGGGTAGGGGGATGAAGGGATGTGTGGGTGGAGGGGGTTGAATGGATGATGGATAGGTTAGTGCATGCTGTTTGCACGTGTAGAAATGTCATACTGAACTCCATTAATATGTATTACTAACACAGGTTCATGCAATTTTTAAACAAGAAATTATTTCAGGGTAGGTAACAAATGACTGCATTTCCCAGGTTTCAACAGTTCTCTTCCCAGAAGAAAGTTGTGGAAGTTGTAACAGCCAAAAAGTGTCTGATTCAGCCAAACTTTAGAAAAACAAATTTGCCTAAGTCCAGATAGTCATAACTGGGTATGATGTTATGCTGCAAGGAATTATTGATTAAAAAACAATAAAACAAACAAAACAGAACAACCAAATCAAATCCTTAAGTATGAAACAATTTTAGCACTTGCAAGTTTTACATACAGATAAATAGGACTGTTCATATTTTTCAAGAAGGCTTGTAAATTTGGAAAATGCTAAGTTAGGCATTGTACCATGATTCACACAACTGCTTTTCTTTTTTACTTCTATGCCCACAGTTTCCTTCCCAACCATTATGTAGACTATTTTGAATTCTCATTTAATCACTTAGATCTGATTTCATAAATTTTCTGTGTTATTCAAACTGTTTTGTGGCAACTTTTTACAGTAAGGCAGGTTGGGTTAGGGCCATCTCCAGGACCCCAGCTCAGAGTGAGGGGCAGAAAAAGCTTGTTCTCCAGGGATACAATGGGGTGTGGGGGGAAGGGAAGCATTCATGTTGTCAGAATGGGAGGAACTGGACCAGGAGATGTGATGCTTACACTTGGTGTCCCTCCAGCTGATTGACAAGAGCACACAGAAAGAGACAGACCCGTGGATATATCCATAAAGACAAGCTCTGCATGTGCTGGGAGGAGAGGTCTGCAAAGTGAGTTGGTGTGCAAGGAGTGCAGGTGAGGCTGGCCCAGTTCTCCTGCCTTTGATCACACAGTCTGGGAGGTGGGGAAGGCTCCCCTGAGAAAATGACCTTAGAGCCTGAGGTCAGAGTGGAAATGAAGGCCCAGGAAGTGGGTGAGGGGAGGAGAGGGGCCAGAGTTCCCCAAGCAGAGGAAGTTGTGCATATTAGAGAAACTGAAAGCATATCAGAGAGGCTAAGGCACAGAGTAGGAGACACTGGGGTGCAAGAACCTGTCCAAAGGTTGAGCAGGGCAGTGCTGTGTGTGATCTTGTAGGCCAGGCCATTGATTTTGCTGTCCTATCTAGGAGAGCTACTTCCAGGGACCAGGCCAAAGGTTAGGGTGGTGATGAGCTGGAATTGTAGAAAAAGAGGGTCATTTAAGAGACAGTGGAGTAGAGCCGAGCTGGCAGTGGAGTGGATCAAAGGAATGGGGAGAGGGTTGCCAGGAGCTGCTCAGGCTGACTGAGTAAAGAAGGGATCTTTGTCCAGGTGACCCAGGCCTCTGAGCCACTGTTTTTGTCACAATTTCTTATTTTCAGTGTGAGGAATGGCATTGGCTGTCCTGGTTCACAGATGCACACTTGAATCTTATGTCTTTTCTTTGGATTGGAGGCCTATATTAGGAGAGGGAGTGAGTGGGAGGCAGAAGAGGAAGCCAGCAGGTAGAGAGGACAGGCAGGAGGGTGAGTGGTGGAGGGGAACGTAGGGGTATTGGCATAGCCAGCAGTATTGCTGTTTGGGTTTCAAATCCCCATGGTAAATTGAATGTTGCTATGAAGGGAGTCACACACATTTTTTGGTTTCTTAGTGTATTTACAATTATGTTTATACTCTGCTATATTCAGTTAAGTGTGCAATATGCCCCTAAAATGTATACTCTTTGATTAAAATGATTTACTTGCTTAAAATTGCTCATGATCATCTGAGCTGGTGGAAAATTGAGGCCGATGAGTTTTTTTCTCTGTAAGGTTGCCACAATTGTGTAATATGAACAAGAGTTATCCATGAAACACAATAAAGGACTTGAAAAAAATTAGATACACCTCTACTCCCCCTCAAAACAAAGAGGGAAGCCAAGGACAGGATAGGAGATGAGAGAGGCTGGGGTAAAGTGAAATGGAAGAATCCTGCGTATGTGCACCGTGAAGAATCTTAGACAACCTAATGCAATTCGTCAAAGTGTGATCACAACTGGGGGTCCTGAGGAGAGCCCCCAAAAGGAAGTGGAGGCAGGTCCTGATGTCATGGCAAAACGGAGTTTAAGAATGGGTCAAAGTGCAGCACATCTGAGTGACAGGGTAGTGACAGGTGTTGGTGAAGAATGTGCTAGGAGTATTTATACACAAAGCATGTGCAGTACAGGGATGCCCTAAGAGGGTGTGTTTAGTCCTCTTTGTGTTGGTAAGTGGAGGTGTTAAATATTACCCAGTAGAGGTCATTTTCTCTCCTTAGTTATTTTTGATGAAAAATTGCTTAAAATGCCTTCCCCCGTGGAGTTTCATTGTACTACTTGTGAATTTAAATATTACTCCATTGGTGTTTGATCCAGAGTATGACATGAAGTAATTAAATCCTAATCCAATTCTACTTGTTGAGCAAAGGCATTTCTCAGATCCATTTTTTTGTCTCTGGTCCAAGTTGGGAAAGTTATTTAAGGACTTGTGGATAAGGACTAACAATTGATGAAACAGTGCTGCTGTTTGTAATCAGAGTATGTGAAAGAGACTTTTAAATATGCATTTTTAATCCTTGTGACAAGGACTTAAATCTGAACCTTAAATTCGGCCACTCTTGATTTTTATCCCATGTCTCCTTCTACTTATCCTTATGTCTTCTATCCTACCTCACAACCCCTGAGACAATTAGTTTTTTTTTTTTTATTGTAAACAAATGGGATACATGTTGTTTCTCTGTTTGTACATGGAGTCAAGGCATAGCATTTGTGTAATCATAACTTTACAGAGGGTAATGTTGTTTGATTCATTCTGTTATTTTTTTCCCTTCCCTCCCACCCCTCCCACCCCTCTCTTCCCTCTATATAGTCCTTCCTTCCTCCATTCTTACCACCCTCCTTAACCCTAACCCTAAACCTAACCCTAACACTAATGCTAACCCCTCCCACCCCCCATTATATGTCCTCATCCACTTATCAGCGAGATCATTTGTCCTTTAGTTTTTTGAGATTGGCTTATCTCACTTAGCATGATATTCTCCAATTTCACCCATTTGCCTGCATATGTCATAATTTTATCATTCTTTATGGTGGAGTAATATTCCATTGTATATATATGCCACAGTTTCTTTATCCATTCATCAATTGAAGGACATCTAGGTTGGTTCCACAATCTGGGCTATGGTGAATTGAGCAGCAGTGAACATTGATGTGGCTGAATCTCTGTAGTATGCTGATTTTAAGTCCTTTGGGTATAGGCCAAGGAGTGGGATAGCTGGGTCAAATGGTGGTTCCATTCCAAGCTTTCTGAGGAATCTCCATACTGCTTTCCAGAGTGGCTGCACTAATTTGCAATCCCACCAGCAATGTATGAGTGTACCTTTTTCCCCACATCCTCGCCAACACCTATTGTTGCTTGTGTTCTTGATAATTGCCATTCTAATTGGGGTGAGATGGAATCTTAGGGTAGTTTTGACTTGCATTTCTCTTATTACTAGAGATGTTGAACATTTTTTCATATATCTGTTGATTGCTTGTACATCTTCTTCTGTGAAGTGTCTGTTCATTTCCTTAGTCCATTTGTTGATTGGATTATTTGTATTCCTGGTGTAGAGTTTTTTGAGTTCTTTATATATTCTGGAAATTAGTGCTCTATCTGAAGTATGATTGGCAAAGATTTTCTCCCACTCTGTAGGCTCTCTCTTCACATTGCTGATAGTTTCCTTTGCTGAGAGAAAGCTTTTTAGTTTGAATCTATCCCAGTTGTTGATTCTTGCTTTTATTTCTTGTGCTATGGGAGTCCTGTTAAGGAAGTCTGATCCTAAGCCAACAAGTTGAAGATTTGGACCTACTTTTTCTTCTGTAAGATGCAGGGTCTCTGGTCTGTTCCGAGGTCCTTGATCCATTTTGTGTTGAGTTTTGTGCAGGGTGAGAGATAGGGGTTTAATTTCATTCTGTTGCATATGGTTTTCCAGTTTTCTCAGCACCATTTGTTGAAGAGGCTATCTTTTCTCCATTGCATATTTTTGGCCCCTGTGTCTAGTATGAGAAAACTGTATTTATTTGGGTTTGTGTCCATGTCCTCTATTCTGTACCATTGATCTACCTGTCTATTTTGGTACCAATACCATGCCGTTTTTGTTATTATTGCTTTTTAGTAGAGTTGAAGATCTGGTATTGCGATATCCCCTGCTTCGCTCTTTCTACTGAGGATTGCTTTAGCTATTCTGGGTTTTTTAATCTTCCAGATGAATTTCATGATTGCTTGCTCTATTTCTGTAAGGTATATCATTGGGATTTTAATTGGAATTGCATTGAATCTGTATAGCACTTTAGGTAGTATGGCCATTTTGACAATATTAATTCTGCCTATCCGAGAACATGGGAGATCTTTCTATCTTCTAAGGTTTTCTTCAATTTCTTTCTTTAGTGATCTGTAGTTCTTATTGTAGAGGTTTTTCACCTCTTTTGTGAGATTGATTCCCAAGTATTTTATTTTTTCGATGCTATTGTGAATGGGGTAGTTTTCCTAACTTCTCTTTCTGAAGATTCATCACTTATGTATGAAAATGCATTGGATTTGTGAGCATTGATCTTGTAACCTGCTACTTTACTGAATTCACTTATGAGTTCTAAAAGTTTGCTGGTGGAATTTCCAGGTTCCTCTAAATATATAATCATGTCATCAGCGAAAGGGATAGTTTGAGTTCTTCTTTTCCAATTCGTATCCCTTTAATTTCTTTGGTTTGTCTAATTGTTATGGCTAGGGTTTCAAGGACGATGTTGAATAGAAGTGGTGAAAGAGGGCATCTCTGCCTTGTTCCAGTTTTTAGGGGGAATGCTTTCAGTTTTTCACCATTTACAATGATATTGGCCATGGGCTTAGCGTAGATGGCCTTTATAATGTTAAGGAATGTTCCCACTACCCCAATTTTTTCTAGTTTTTTGAGCATGAAGGGATGCTGTATTTTATTGAATGCTTTTTCTGCATATATCGAAATAATCATGTGATTCTTAACTTTAAGTCTATTGATATGGTGAATGACAGTTATTGATTTCTGGATGTTGAACCAACCTTGCATCCCTGGGATAAAACCCACTTGATCATGGTGCACTATCTTTTAAATATATTTTTGTATGTGATTTGCTAAAATTTTGTTGAGAATTTTTGCGTCGATGTTCATTAAGGATATTGGTCTGAAATTTTCTTTCCTCGATGTGTCTCTGTCTGGTTTAGGTATCAGGGTGATATTGACTTCATAGAATGAGTTTGGGAGGGTTCCCTCCTCTTGTATTTCATGGAATACTTTGAGGAGTATTGGAATGAGCTCTTCTTTAAAGGTTTTGTAGAACTCCACTGAGAATCCATCTGGTCCCGGACTTTTCTTTGTTGGTAGACTTTTGACGACCTGTTCTATTTCATTGCTTGAAATTGATTTATTTAAGTTGTGTATATCTTCCTGGTTCAATTTAGGTAATTGATATGTCTCTGGAAACTTGTTGATGTCTTCGAGGCTTTCTGTTCTGTTGGAGTATAGATTTTCAAAATAGCTTCTAATTATGTTTTCTATTTCAATCGTGTCTGTTGTGATATTTCCTTGTTCATTCCGAGTTTTAGTAATTTGAGTTTTCTCCCTCTTTCTCTTTGGTAATGTGGCTAAGGGTTTATCAATTTTGTTTATTTTTTCAAAGAACCGACTATTTATTTTGCTAATTTTTCCGATTGTTTCTTTTTTTTCAATTTCGTTGATTTCGGCTCTGATTTTAACTATTTCCTGTCTTCTACTACTTTTGATGTTGGTCAGCTCTTCTTTTTCTAGGGCTTTGAGCTGTAGTGTTAAGTAGTTTATTTATTGATTTCTACTTCTTTTGTTGAATGCGCCCCATGTAATAAATCTTCCTCTAAGGACTGCTTTCATAGTGTCCCAGAGATTTTGATATGATGTGTCTTTGTTTTCGTTTACTTCTAAGAATTTTTTAATTTCCCTCCTGATGTCTTCTGTTATCCATTCATCATATAATAGTGTATTATTTAATCCTTAGGTATTGGAGAAGTTTCTGTTTTTTATTCTGTCATTTATTTCTAATTTCAATCCATTATGATCTGATAGAATACAAGGTAGTATCTCTATCTTCTTGTACTTGTTAACATTAGCTTTGTGGCATAAAATATGGTCTATTTTAGAGAAGGATCCATGTGCTGCTGAGAAGAAAGTGTATTCGTCCTTTGTTGGATGGTATATTCTGTATATGTCTGTTAAGTCTAAATTGTTGATTGTGTTATTGAGATCTAGGGTTTCTTTATTCAATTTTTGTTTGTAGGATCTATCACAAAAGCTAAAGGAATTTACAAAAAGAAAGCCAGCATTACAGAACATTCTCAGCAAAATATTCCATGAGGAAGAGATGAAAAACAACGATGCAAATCAGCAACGGGAGGAACTAGCCTGAAGGAATAGCCAAATAAAGGAGAAACCAAATCATGTTAAAAAACAAAAATGAGTCAATTGACTGGGATTACAAATCATATAACAGTAATAACCCTGAATGTTAATGGCCTGAACTCATCAATCAAAAGTCATAGACTGGCAGATTGGATTGAAAAGAAAAATCCAACAATATGCTGCCTGCAAGAGACTCATCTCATTGAAAGAGATACCCATAGACTAAAGGTAAAAGGATGGGAAAAAAAATACCATGTACATGAACACAGCAAAAAAGCTGGAGTATCCATCCTCATTCCAGATAATGTGGACTTCAAGCCAAAACTAGTCAGAAGGGAAAAGAAGGACATTACATACTGCTTAAGGGAAGCATAAATCAGCAAGACATAACAATCATAAATATCTATGCCCCAAAGTTTGGCTCATCCATGTACGTCAAACAAATTCTTAATTCCAGAAATCAAATAGACCACAACACAATAATACTAGACAATTAGTTTTAATGTTGTAGTTTATGGTCAATCTAGTAGAGTCACTTGTAGAATTCTTGGAAGATTTAAATTGTAAAACAAATCAAAATCACCCATAGTCTTTCCACCTGCAGACACCCACCAGTAAACTAAATACTTTCTTTTTTTTTTTTTTTCTGCCCTGTTGGAGTCTAACACGGATGCACCCCATGTCCTCTCTGAACACTGAGATAACAGTTGTAAGGTTCCGCACGCGCTGTTTCAAATTCCTTCTTCATTGAAACAGATTGTGAGACAAGTTGGTTGTGAAACCCAATGAAGTGAGCGGCAGCCTCGGGACTCCTCCCATCCCATCCAAGGCTCTTTGCAGCTGCAGCAGGTAAGAGCGAGAGCACATTCCAGCAGAAGAGCCAAATTCAGGGCAGCAGGAGTCGGGCAGCTGTCTGCACCAGACCTGGGACTTGGGTGGCAACCCCGCCCGAGCAGAGCGAGAGGAGGCTGCTGGGGGCGGGGCGCGGAGGGGGCGCCTTGGGATGGGCGGAGCCCACAGGATTCCCACACTCGGCGACATGGGGCTCGTCCTGTTCCTGCTGTCGTGGGTGCTCCCGCAGGTTTGGGGAAGTTCTGAGGGTGAGTGAACCAGGGCGCCCGGGTACCGCGCCCTCGAGGGCAGAGAGAGGGAGCGGGGTTGGGACTGACGGAGGCGCTGGCGTGAGGACTGGTCTCTGACCAGAGGCTGAAGCGCACGGATCCACCACAGACCCAGAGGCTCCGGCTCTGGAGACCTGGTGCGGTTCAGGATTCGCACACACAGTCCCTCTTTCTTGGAGTCATTTGCTGCTGTTGCTTCCTTCCTTCTCAGTGCTCTCTGCTCTGTTGGCCCCTCGCTGTGCTCATTCAGTGTTCATTGCCTCCAGTTCTGGGAAGGAGTTTCCTCTTCCGCTGCCTCCAGATCTCATCCTTCGCTAATAGCAGCTGGTGGCGCACAGATGGCTTGGCGTGGTTGGGGGAGCTGCAGACGCACAGATGGAGCAATGCGTCGGACAAGATCGACTCTTTGAAGCCCTGGGCCCTGGGCACCTTCAGCAGCCAGCAGTATGACCAACTGCAATCTATATTTCGGGGTTATCGAAGCAGCTTCACCAGGGACATACAGGAATTCGCCAAAATGCTGTCTTTAGAGTGTAAGTTGAGGGAATGGGATTCTGGGCAGGCACCCCTGGTGAGAGAAAGGACAGGGAAACCCCACTGGGAAACTGGGAATTTCAGTGTATGTGATTCTGTGCTTTCTCCACCTCTGTGGACTTCCACTTCTGCCTGGAGATGCCCCGGTTCACAAGACCTCAAAATACCCTTTTTCCTGCCTGCTTCAGGCCACCCACTGTTATTTCCTTACACTGTAGGTCCCCAGTGTAACCCTCATAGCAATCTCTTTTCCTTCATCCCTTTCAGTCTTTTAATCCTTCCTTGATTTCCATACATTTCTCTCCACAGATCCCATTGAGCTTCAGTTGTCTGCAGGCTGTGAGGTGCACCCTGGGAACATCTCAGAGAACTTTGTGTATGCAGCATATCAAGGAAAATATATCCTGAGTTTCCAAGGTTCTGCTTGGGAGCCTGCCCCACATGCCCCACATTTGGTAGAATCCGTGGTGAAAGTACTCAACCAGGACCGGGGGACATCTGAAATGCTACAGAGGCTCCTCAGAGACACCTGTCCACAATTAGTCAATGGCATCCTAGAGAAAGGGAAGTCGGAACTGGAGAAACAAGGTCAGCCAGCTGTCTTCTCCCCCAACGTACACACAGCCTCCATGTAGGTTTTGCCATCCAGGGGTTTGCTTTCCTTTAACATCACAGAAAGAAGAAGACAAAGGAGGGGTGCCTAAGGTGTGAGGATATTTGTTGATATCACCCACTGTCACCGAGTACCTGTTGGGTTTCATGAGTTGAATTAAATCAACCCTGTGGGTCAGAATTGCTTCAGACAATGTCTGAAACATGCCATGTGCTCCAGCTGAGCTCAGGGTGTTAGAGTAGGGAGGTGAGGCATTTATGGGGTACTGGGATCAGGGGACAGGAAGGAGAATCAGAGATGGGTGACATGAAGAGATCAAAGCTCCCTGGAGACTTCATCTCCAGAAGTGGCATGTGGGGAGCATGAACCTGGCAGGGGGCCTGGATCCCCTGATGCAGGGTTTTCACCTGAAGGTTTCCTTATCCTTTGTTGGATGCAGTGAAGCCCGAGGCCTGGCTGTCCAGGGGCCCCAGTCCTGGACCTGACCGTCTGCTGCTGGTGTGCCATGTGTCTGGATTCTACCCACAGCCAGTGCGGGTGATGTGGATGCGGGATGAGCAGGAGCAGCAGGGCACTCAGAGAGGTGACATCCTGCCCAACGCTGATGAGACGTGGTATCTCAGAGCAACCCTGGATGTGGCAGCTGGAGAGGCGGCTGGCCTGGCCTGCAGAGTGAAGCACAGCAGCCTAGGAGGGCAGGACCTTGTCCTCTACTGGGGTGAGAAATGCTGGGGCCCAGCTGGGGAAGGTGGGGAGGTGGTGCTCAAGAATAGAGGGAGGGACTGGGAAGGATGGGGTTGCCACAGCACATAGGAGGGATAGAAGGATGAGATTCCAGATACAGAAAGGAGGAAAATAGAGACTGGAAACTAAGACAGGAGTGAGATCAAGTGTATTAAATAGAAGAGGAAGTGAGACTGAAAAAATCTTAGAGATCTGAAAGCTGAAAGTGGCAAAGAAAGAATCCCTGGATGCTGGGCATGAGAGCACACACCTATAATCCTGCGACTGGGGAGGTTAATCCAGGAGAATTGCATGTCGGTGGCCAGCCCAGCCCATTTAGGGAGACCTTGTCTCAAAGATAAAATGAAACAGGCTAGGGATGCCGCTCAGTGGTTTGTTCCAGACTCTAGGGTTCAACCATTACTGCAAAGAAAATGAAAACAGAATCCTGGGAAGATTCATTTCCCAGCCGAATGGGGCTCACAGACTTAGAGTAGGAGCTGGCTACTCAGCATCCAGTGTTTTACCTGAGCATCACCACTCTTCTTTGAAGCAATTACTATTATTCTTATTTTACAAATGAGGTAATTGAGGGTAAGGTAGGTTAACTTACCAATTCACTAGAAAGTGGAAGAGCTTGATATAGATTCAGTTCTGCCTGGCTACAAAGCCTCACCTGTGTGCTATACATTATTTTATACTGAAATGAACTGGATTAGGGATTCTCAGGCCATGAGAAAAGAACTGGAGTCTAACCTTCTGAGGAATAGAAGTTGATGCTTTAAATGGGGGGAGGAAAGAGGCAGCTGGCCTCTCAAAAATGCTAGCCCAGGGAACTTGATTCAGGGAGGGGTCCTGTGCTGACACACGTCCTGTGTTCCCCCATGCAGATGGGAGCCACACCTCTGTGGGCCTGACCATCCTACTGACATGCCTGGCGTTTCTCTTTATGCTCATTCTAGGCTTAACCTTGTGGATGAGGAGACACCGGTAAGTCTCCTCTTCCATCTGCTCTTCCCTCATTCCCTGCTCCATTCCCTCTTCTCTTTTTCCTAACTGTGTCTCCCTCTCTATTCCCTCACAGCCTCTATGAAGACATCCTGTGAGTCTTCTGGCCATCTGCCTGTCTAGAGCCCAAGAGTCAAGTTCCCAAGACTGCAGTTCTTGCCTGCTTAGCAAAGGAGGATGAATGGAGAGTTAACCTGGAGATGTCAAAAAGTAATCATCAATCCTGTGAACACTTACCTAAAAGAGTTTGAGTCTTTTCTCTTGCATTAAAAGTTTTTAAGCCCAAGTGATTCTGTACAAAGAGGAGTGCAAACTCCTATGCTTTCCTGCTGGCAGTGAGCAGGTATGGGCCTGGTGGAAGTGCGTGTGTTGGTCATTGGGTGGTAGGCTGTGTCCTGAGCTGGAAAATCCATGTCCTGTGCAAAGCTGCAGTGGCCTGCTGTCACATATAAAGTCAAACTCTGGCTTGACTATAACCTGTGTTTCTCAAGAAAACTGGAAATCTGGAATTTTATGTGACATGTGATTTAAAAAGTTTACCTGTCCTCTTTTTTTTTTTCCTTCAATGCTTGTGATTGAACCCAGAGCCTTGTGTTGTGAGGCAAGCTCTCTACCAACTGACTATATCCCCAGTCCTTAACTTGTCTTTTTACAAAATATTCTGTGTGATAAATAAACGCTGCTTATGAATCACTCCTTGGGTGACCCAGATCATGTCTCTTTCCCTTCTTCAAAGTCCAGTTTCCACACCCCTTTACCATGAAGATTTTTTTGAGCCACAAAGAGCTAATATATTACTTCTCTCCTGAGTATCCCTCCTATAAAATCTTATCAGTCTTGTTCAACCTTTTTTGAATAAAATAAACTAAGTTAATTTGCATATAAGAAGGCACTCCTAGTTATAGTTCAATGAATATATTTCCCATCTAATTAACTTTCTCATCTTCCCAGAACTCAGAGAAACTTTTCAGTTCCCCAAGGTCTGTCATGTCTTCTTGTTAACCCAGAAGTAGTCTGTGTTAATCTATATTGTGCCTCTTTTTGTTTTACCAATCTGAGAATTGCATATAAATGGAATGTATGTTTCTGTTCTTCACTTGACACAATGTTCTTGAGGCTCATCCATGCTCCGTTTATCTCTAGTTCCTTCTTTTTTGTTTTTGTGTAGCATTTCCTTGCATGGAAATACATACTAGTGTTTCTGAATTAAGCTAGTCACAAAAATTTGGTGAGTTATAATCCTGGGCTGTCAGGAAGGAAGCTGCTGTGAACATTTATGCATAGCCTTTTTGTGGTCATGATTTTGCTTATCTTGAGTAAATCCCCAGGAGTGTAGCTGCTAACCTGAAAGGTAATAAGTGTGTTTCATATTTTTGAACTATGGATTATTTAAAAGTATATTATGTGACGGTCACATATTTGTTGATTTTGCGTGGGTATTTTAGTTATTGGCTTTCAGTTTGATTCCCAAAATATATTTTGTGTGATTTCAGTCTTTTGAAATCTAGTGAGAGTTGTTTGATGTATGCAGCCTATCTGTGTGAATATTCCATGTGCACTGGAAAAGAAAGTGTTCTGCTGGTGGGTGGACTCCCTTATAAATTTATGTCAGGTTGTTTTTCAAATCTTCTATATCCTTACTTATTTCTGCCTAGTTGCTCTGGATGTAAATGTTTTCCCTTTCATTTCTAACTTTTTTTCCTATTTGTTGCAGGTTTTTCTAAGTTCAATTTTTATGTGCATACATATATGAGATTAGATTTGCCTGATGCATTGACCCTTTTATCATTATTACATTCTCTCTTTTATGTCTGATAGTCCTTATCCTTAATTCTACTCTGACATTAAAATAGTAAATCTTGCTTTCTTATTATCAGGTTTTGCTAAGTATATCTTTTGCCATCTTCTTTGAACCTTTGTTCTATTTATTTATTTATCCTTTCTTTCTAGATATACATGTGAGTATAGTGTAATTTAACATATTATATGTACATAGAATAAGTATAACTTTTTCCAGTTAGGAACCCATTACTGTGGTTGTACATGATGGGGTGTTACATTGGTTGTGTATTCATATATAAGAATAGGAAAGTTATGTCCAATTCATTCTACTGCTGTCTTTGTTCTTAAAGTGTATTTTCTGTAGACTGCAGATAGTTGGATTTTATTTTTTATTGTATTTGACAATCTGTGATTTTAAATGAGTGTTTTGGCCATTTGCATGTAATGTGTTAAATTAATGCAATATAATTTTGGATCTGGTTTAAGTCTAGTATCTTACCAGTAGTTTCCTGTTTTCCCCACCTTCCTTGTTCCTTTTGTGAATTTTATTTAGAACCAAGAGTAGCTTCTTGGCTATGTTTGTCTAAGTCCATCAGTGCCCCAGCATTCACTATTAATTTTTTTGTTGTATCACAGGCTGGTTTTATGTAATATTATACCACATAATAGATAATTAAGAACTGTGCAGTAGAATATTTCCAATTTTTCCCCCTTGATCATTGTGTATGAGTAACTTACATTTTACTTTTATATATGAATTTAATTTACAATAATTGGCCATTGTTTTGGCTCTTAATGGTCACCTTCAAATTAAATTTTAAAATAAGAAAAAATCTTCAGCATTTACTGATGCATTTACCATTTCTGACACTCTTCATTGTTTTCTGTGGATCCCAGGTTTCCTCTAGCATCCTTTTCCTTCAAGCAGAAGAAATTCCTTTTTATATTTCTCATAGTGTACATGTGCTGGCAGCAAATTTATTTAGTTTTTATTTTTGAAATAGTTTGTTTTTCACTTTAATTTTTGAAAGAGATTTTCTGGGTATAGAATCCTGGTTTTATCAGTTTTTTTTTTAAATTTTTTTTTGATTCATTGTACACAAATGGGGTACAACTTTTCATTTCTCTGGTCGTACATGATGTAGAGTCACATTGTTTGTGTAATCATACATGTACATAGGGTAATGATGTTGTCTCATTCCATTATCTTCTCTTCCCCTCAACTCCTCTCCACCCCTCATTTCCCTCTATATAATTCCAATGCTCCTCTATTCTTCCCATACCCTCCCCCTCCCCCGCTATGTAACCTCATCCACTTATCAGGGAAAACATTTGTCCTTTGGTTTTTTCAAATTGGTTTATTTCAGTTAGCATGATATTCTCCAACTGCATGCATTTACCTGCAAAAAACATAATTTTATTCTTCTTTACAGCTGAATAATATTCCATTGTGTATGTATACCCCAGGTTCTTTATCTATTCATCTACTGAAGGGCATTTAGGTTGGTTCCACAATCTAGGTATTGTGAATTGAGCTGTTATAAACATTGACGTGGCTGTGTCACTGACTATATTATGCTCATTTTAAGTCTTTTGTGTATAGGCCAAGAAGTGGGATAGCTGGGTCAAATGGTGGTTCCATTCCAAGTTTTCTAAGGAATCTTCATACTGTTTTCCAGAGTAGCTGCACCAATTTGCAATCCAACCAGTAATGTGTGAGTGTACCTTTTTCCCCACATCCTCACCAACACCTGTTGTTGCTTGTTCTTGATAATACCCATTCTACTTGGGGTGAGATGAAATCTTAGTTTCTATTTTTTATTTTATCATCGAGTTCTAATTTCATTCCATTATGATCTGTTGGAATATAAGGAAGCATCTCTGTTTTTTTGTATTTGCTAAGGGCTGCTTTGTGGCATAACATATGGTCTATTTTAGAGAAGGATCCATGTGCTACTAAGAAAAAAGTGTATTTGCTGTTGATGGATGGAATATTCTATATATGTCCATTAAGTTGAAATTATTAATAGTATTATTGAGTTCTATGTTTTCTTTGTTCAGTTTTTGTTTAGAAGATCTATTCAGTGGTGAGAGTGGTGTGTTAAAGTCACCCATACTATTGTCTTATGGTCTATTTTATTCCTGAAATTGAGAAGGGTTTGTTTGACATACCCTTGTTTGGTGCATAAATATTTATGATTGTTATGTTTTGTTTATCTACAGTTCCCTTAAGTAGTATGAAATGTCCTTCTTTATCCTTTCTGACTAATTTAGGTTTGAAATCCACATTATCTGATATGAGGATGTAGACCCCTACTTTTTTACTGAGTTTGTGTGCATGGTATGTTTGTTTTTCGCCAACTTTTCACCTTTAGTCTGTGGATATCTTTTCCTATGAGATGAGCCTCTTGGAGGAAACATATTGTTGGGTCCTTCTTTTTAATCCAATCTGCCAGTCTATGTCTTTTGATTGATGAGTTTAGACTATTAACATTCAGGGTTATTATTGTGATATGATTTGTATTCCCAGTCATTTTGGCTTATTTTTGGTTTTTAACTTGACTTGGTCTCTCCTTTGATTGGCTTTTCCTTTAGGGTAGTTCCTCCCTTTGCTGACTTGTATTGTTGTTTTTCATTTCCTCCTCATGAAATATTTTGCTGAGAATGTTCTATAGGCTTTCTATTTGTAAATTCTTTTAACTTTTGTTAAAGAATCGTGGAAAGATTTCATGTCATCATCAAATCTGAAGGTTAGTTTTTCTGGGTATAAGATTGTTGGTTGGCATCCATGTTCTTTCAGAGCTTGAAATATATTGTTCCAGGCCCTTCCTGCTTTTAGGGTCTGGACTGAGAAATCTGCTGATATTTGTATTGTTTTCCCCTTATATGTAATCTGACACTTTTCTCTTGTAGTCTTTAAAATCCTATCTTTATTTTATATGTGAGGTATTTAAATTATAATGTGCCTTGATGTGGCTCTGTTGTAATTTTGTGCATTTGGTGTTCTGAAAGCCTCTTGTATTTTATTTTCCATTTCAGTCTTCAGGTTTCAGAAATTTTCCAATATTATTTCATTGAATACATTTTTCATTCCTTTGGTTTGTTTTCTGAACTCCAATAATTGTTAAATTTGGTCTTTTCATGATATCCCATCATTGTTGGAGGTTTCGTTCATGATTTTCTTACCATCTTCTCTGTGTGGTCATCTTTATTTGCAAGATTAAATATTTTGTCTTCATTATCTGAGGTTCTGTCTTCTAAGTAATCTCCTCTGTTGGTAATGCTTTATATTGAGTTTTTAATTTGGCTTATAGTTTCTTTCAAGGATTTGTTTTTTTTTTTTTTTTAGAATCCCTATCACTTTATTGAAATAATCTTTTGCTTCCTGCATTTGCTCTTTTAACTGTTTATTGAAGTGATCCTTGGTTGCCTGCATTTTCTCTCTTATCTTATTCTTTGCTTCACAGATCATTTTAATTATGTACATTCTGAACTCCTTTTCTGACATTTCTTCTGCCATGCTGTCTTTGGATTCTATTGCTGTAGCATCTAGGTTTTTTTTGGGACACTTTCTTCCCTTGTTTTTTAATGTTGTTCATGTATCTTCCCCTCTAGCAGTGCAGATCTGAGGTATTACAGTTTCCCCCCTATAGGTTTATAGTGTTTCTGCAGTTTTCCAATACCTCACCTTTAATATTAACAGCACCCAATAAAAACAAAATGCAGCCTTAAACCAAATAGCCCCTATTAAGACATTAACAGTTTTAATGTAATAAACAGAGATGATGAGTTAGATTATTATCTACAGCATAAACGGTAGGTTTGCAATAAAGTCTACAATTTCTAATGGTAGACAAAGAGGATGGGAAGGGTGTAGGATGTAATGTTAATGAGTTAAGAAGTGAGAATGTAGAGGTACTAGTACACAGGAAGAATGAAATCAAAATCAAAAGAAGTTGTTTGTTAGCATTAGAAAAGAGAGAAAGAGATTTGGATGATACATATAAATAAGAGAAAAATACAGAGTAAGAAAGGTAAAAAAATAAAAACAAAAGATAAAAATGTAAAAACAAAAAAAAATCTATAACAAAACTGTAATATGCTATTCACACCTCCCAGTCTTCAGTAGCCTGATGCATGAAATATATTTAATTTCAAAGATGATGGGGATATGAGAGTGGGAAATGAAAAAAGAAGAAAGAAAAGAAAATGGGGACAAGAAAAAAGAAGTCTTGCAGTAAAATTGAACAATTGTTTCTGTTGGAGTTCAATATCTTTTCTGCCTCCCTTCTCTTCTGATAGATTAGTTGTCTGGAGTTGGCTGGTAACTCCACCCTCAGGATGATGACAGTTGCTAAGGTGGGAGGATTAGACTTGGAGGAGGAACTCTTGGAGGCATGAGATAGCAATTGCCAGTCCCTCTGGAAGACTGCACCCCAGGACTTTTCATTGGGGTCCACACATGTGACACAGGAGCCTGGTCTTAGCTCCTTCCCTCAGTTGTGGACTCCACGATTCCTGGTCTATAAGTTAGTTTCTAAATTTGTCTCTCCTACTGCTGCCCTTTTGACTTCCCAATCAGGTACCTCTCTCCTTGGAGTCCTGAGGGCTGAGTGCCGGGACATAAACACCTATCTCAGAAAGTGGTTCTGTGTGGAGGTCCTCTCCGCCACATCACACGTGGAGGAGAAAAGGGTTAACTTCCAGAGGAGGATGTTGGTGGTTTTTCTATCTATTGCCCAAAAAGCTTATCTACTCAATGAACACACAAAGAGTCGATACTCTTTTCATATGAGAGGGTGCATGATGGGTCTGGCCATACCAGCTCTTGCCTCTTAAAACAACATGGAGTTGCCCAACTCTCCTTTATTTATAATACACAGGAAAAGGGGACAAGGACTGGGAGTAGTTTCCTGTGATGGACAGGATAGGGTGGAGTTAGGGAAGTCATTCTCTGAGGGGTAAAATTCCAGAAGGAGACAGGGGACCACTCCCTTGCAGCATCACATGCTTCCCGGAAGTTCCTAGAAGCCAGGCCTCTGTGTCCCATGATACAACGTAGTCTGATTCTGCTAAACAAGGATGGCTTCCCAAAATTCTGTATTGGGCAAATCAGGACCAGGGATTGAAAGCTGTGTGCCAGTCATGTAGCTGCAGGCACTGGGCTGATTGGTGGCCAGGAAATGGTTGGGAGTCTGGGAATTAAGGAACCAGAGGGCCACCTGGTTGCCAAAATGATGAGAACAGGTGTTCAGTGGAGTTATGGACCAGGTTGATGTTGGGTCCCAACAAGTCCTCCCAAGTTGTCTTTGGGATCCAGGTGGGTGCTGGGCTGGTTCACTGGATGAGCCAGGATCAAGATACCCTCACATTCTTTTCCTACCTACTGACCACTTGCAAGGTTCTCTCCTTCCTCTGCAGCAAGGTGGTGGCAATTAGCACACCTAGAAAGGATACCTCAGATGCAACCAAGTCTTCAGGGTCCTTGGTGAAGATCTTTCAGGACCTGACTGATATTCCTGGATTTAAGTGTCCAAGTTGGTGGCCACAGCAGCAACTAACCTGTCAGTACCTTGATAATGAACTTCTAGTCTCTGGCAGGTGTCCCAGAATGGAAACTGCCCCAACTAAAGATGGTGGCATTGGCATTGGGAATAATTCAAGATGGCAGCAAAGGCATTTCAAAGCATTGGTAGATGGAGTTGCAGCAAGGGGTGGGGCAGTGTCTATGGAATGTTTTGGCTGGTGCTGGAGATCTGCCTGATTTTCTTATGTAGGTATTCATAGCTATAATCTTTCCTTAGAACTGCTTTTGTAGAAGACCAGAGGTTCTGGTATGCTGTATTCCTATTCTTATTTGATTCTAAGAATTTTAAAAACGTCTCCTCAGGGTTGGACCTGGGCTGGCACTGGAGACCCACCTAGTTAATATTATTAATGACATAATTTCTTACAAGCTTATAAGACAAAGTTCAACACTGAAAAGAGTAAATCAACAAAGAATGAAAAAATAACTGATGCAGGAAAATCCCAAGTGGCTAATAAACATAAGAAAAGATGATCATCCTCATTAGTAGTCATGGAATTTTGAAAATTAAAATATGAATGAGATGTCCATTCTAATTTATTAAGTGGACAATTCTGAAGGGAGATAACATAGGACTTTTAAAATTTGTTCTTTTTAGTTATACATGACAGTAGAATGTATTTTGACATGTCTTTCATATGGAGTATAACTTCCCATTCTTGTGGTTGTCATGTATTCATACATGTATATAGGAAAGTTATGTCTGATTCATTCTACTGCCTTTCCTATTCCCACGCCTCCTCCTTGCCCCTCATCCCACCTTCTACAATCCAGTGCACCTACACTCCTCCCTCACCCCTGCCTTTTTTGAGTAAGCCACATTTCAGAGAGAACATTTGGCCTTTGGTTTTTTGGGATTGGCTTATTTCACTTAGCATGGTATCCTCCAATTCCATTCATTTACTGGCAAATGCCATAATTTCATTCTTATGGCTGAGTAATATTCCATTGTGTCTATGTGCCACAATTTATTTATCATTCATCTGTTGAAAGGGTATTTAGGTTGGTTCTGAAAGCACTCAGAAACCACTCTGGATATGGGAATACATGCAAGAGATTTTATTAAGCAAACAGGCAGAGTGTCTGCCTGCAGGGTGAGAGAGAAAGAAAGAAAATGAGAGAGGACAAGAGAGGGGGGGAGAGAGAGAGAGAGAGAGAGAGAGAGAGAGAGAGAGAGAGAGAGAGAGAAGGAGGAGGAGGAGGAAGGGGATGAGGAGGAGGAGGGAGAGAGAGAGAGAGAGAATGGCGGTGAAGCTATTCTTTAGTAGTGGAATTTCATGGGCTAATAACAATGGACCAGTGACTGACTAGGAAGTTCGCAGGCAAACAATCTGGACCAATGACTGACTAGGAGATTTGCAGGCTAGCAATCTAGGTTGTAAAGTGATGTGGGAGAGGGAGAATAATGATGGCAGCAAAATAGCAGATCTGATGCCAATATTCCTCCCTTCTTGTTTTTATGGATATGGGAGTGGGATGATGGTCTTTCTTCTGTAGCTTCTTTCTGCTGGTTAGGGACGAAGAATCTCATTCATGTAAAAAATAGGATTAGGGAGTGCTTTAGGTGGGAACAGAGTTTTTGGAGCCGGGGGTGTCAATAGTGAATTGCAGGTCTTGACTTTGGGTGTCAGGGGCTGGTAGTCTTGAAGGAGAAGCAGTTGTTTGGCCGATTGGTTGGTGAATTTGTGTATTTGATCTTGTAGGAACTTCTGTAGGCAATTTAGCAGGCATGGTTCTGTTTAGGAAGATCTGTAGACCTTAAAATGACCAAAAATTTCTGACTCTGGCAGTTTCTCTTGATAGTTATCAGGCACTCCTGCCTAAGAATCTCTTTTGTAGCCTCCAATCTTGCTTATTCTTGGAGCTAACGCAAGTGTAGGTCTTAAGTTATGTTTAACTATTGTTTCTTCTTTTAAATGCCCAGGAATGGCTATGTTTTGGTTTTAACTGTGTTACTAGGAGTTCAAGATCAAGCTGGTCAAATTGACCTTGTTCTTATCTGTTGTTAAGTGTCAGCTGAGTTCCCACAGGGGTTATTTTTGGAGAACTTGAGAGCAGTTTCTTAGCTCCTTTAGTGCCATTTGGTAGGTAGGGTCTCCTTGATGAGGTGGCTTCCTTTGGAAGCAACAGGGATGTCTCCCCTTTTCAATGACTCTCCTCTTTGCAGCAGGTGCACTGCTTGTCTTTTCATCCTCTAGTGGTCTCATCAATCTCTCTGATCAGGAGGTTATAAGAAAAATGAGGCTCAGTTTGGGTCCCAAGGCAACTCAGACCCTTGAATCCAGGGGAGCAAGCACTCTGGGGTGCCAGGTCTGAGTTGCGGTCCAGCGACAGCACCCAGAAAGTCACTCCGGACCTTGGAACTCACACCAGAGATTTTATTAGGTGGATGACCAAAGTGTTCACTCTCAGGGCTGGGAGATAGAGAGAGAGGGGGAGAGAGAGAGAGAGAAAGAGGGGGGGGGGGGGGAGAGAGAGAGAGAGAGGGAGAGAATGGCATAGGAGCTTCTCCCAAGTAGTAGAATTTTGTGGGCTAACAACAATCAGGCCAATTACTGAGAAGGGGGCTCAAAGACTGACTAGTGGACCAATAACTGACTAGGATGTTCACAGAGTGACAATCTAGGTTGTAAGATGGGAGAGGGAGAAATGGCTGCAGTGTAAAGGGCAGGGGAGCAGCTTTATATTATATCCCCCCATTTTTGTTTTTATAAGAATATCTTTTTGGGGGGCACATGGATGAAGATCCATCTTCAGTAACTGCTTTCTGCTGGGTGTGGGCATAGAGCTGATTCAGAGGAGGGAGATGTCATTGTGGCAGGCGGGAGTTGGGAACCCGATAGTTCCTCTGGGGAGTGCACTTATAGCCTGGCTCTGATTCTTTTCCCGTGAGATCCTGATATTCCCGTAATACAAGCTGATTAATAGTCTGATTAGAAATTTTTTGAATTTGATTTTGTACAAATCTTAATGCACAGGGGGCAAAGGCCAGTATGAAGGCAATTAGAAGTAGTGGGGATATAAATGGGAGAATAAGTTGCCATAATTGGCCTGAAATGGGCCATGAGAATCCTCGGGTAAGTTCATTCCTTCTCCTCTCCAAGTCCTCCTGTAGCTGTTTGATCTTGTCCTTAACAATACCTGATTGTTGACATAGAAGCAGCACTCTTCCTGTAGGAAAAGACAGAGGCCCCCCTTTTTGGCTGTTAGGAGGTCTAGCCCATGACGATTTTGGAGAACCACCACTGCCAGGGAGTCTAGCTGATTTTGGAGGGTAAGAATGGACTCTGCTGTTGGGGGCTATGCCATGCGAACTCGCCAAAGATGGCGCCAGAAGCTGTTTTGATCACATTGGAGGTACGCGTGCACAGGTGTTCTCAAGTGCTCCTGCTTGCACCTGCTCGTGATTGGGCAGCTGGCTCCTTGCCTGATCTCAACTGGCGTGGCTCCGTCCTCCGCCTCTTGGAGGGAATATAAGTGGACAGTAGGTAAGAGTAAGGAGCAGCAGCAGGCAGAGAAAAGTGGCAAGAAGTTGAGGCGCGACAGTAAGAGGAGCAGCTAGCAGAAAGAAGCAGAGAAGCCATTAGCAGAAAGGAAGAAGAAGAAGCGGCAAGCAGATAGAAACAGTGAGTAGGGGCAGCGGTGGACGATGGATCGCAGAGCGGAGAACTGAGAAATCATCTTTAGGTTGCAGATAGGCAGATCTCAGTGCGCAGGACGCATCACTGGGAAGCACCTCATGATAGACGCACCCTTAGTTCACAGGATGCAGGACACACCTTTAAACAGAAGCAGCAAAACTAGGAAGATATGGATCTCTGAAAGTGTAGTCTCTCTCTCTTAAGCAAAATCTCTCTTTCTCTCCAATAAGCAAAGCCTCTCTCTCTCTCCTCTCAAAGCAAGTAAACCTCATTTACTCTATCCTCTATAAACAAGCAAGCAAGTAAGGAAGTAGCTCAGAGATAGAGGTAGCTCAGTTTCCAGTCCACCACCCATAGAGACCCGTGCAAAGTGTTGCTGCGGCGGTGACAAATACCTGTGGATTTGGCACCGCAGAGAGCCAGCGACACTCTGCCACCCTTTGAATGTCCCCAGTGAGCCAATTGGAAAGCTGTTGATAGTATTTTATAGAGGTGGTTACTCCTGCTATCCCAGTTGCTATGCCAGCAGTCACCCCAAGGGTAGCTAGCAAGGGTATGAATTGTATGGCTCTCTTAGGTCTGGGCCTTACGTTGATTGTGAGGGGTATTGGGACCTCCTCATCTCCAGGGACTAGGTCTATAACAGGAAATAAGAGAACAAGAGCACAGATGCCCTGCCAGCCTGGAGAAAGATAGTGATAGTTGTCTCACAGAGAAGAGAGACTTCGGCTGATGGGCGGCAAAGAGCATTTGTAGGGTGTGCATGGTACTCTACCTGTGAACACTCCCCTTTTCCTAGTGAACCACAGAGTGGTTTCCATCGGAGGATATGCACCTGGAAGCAGATTGAAAGTGAGGCACTCCTGATAATTTTGGGATGATATCCACCTGCTCCACAGGGGTGCTGTTGAAAGTCGGAGCTGTAAAAATTTATGGTGCTGGCAAGGAGATGAGAGAGCCCTGCTCTTATGCACATCCAACATTCCTTTGCCTTGAGAGCGTTAGTTAAATTGAGTTTGTGGTGGCAACTATCTGTGTTAAGAGTGGATCCTTGGGATTGGTTCCCAACTAATGGAGAGGTTGAGGGGGCAACGTGTGGGATAAAACAGGTCATGTAGGATCTGGGGTATTTCTGTGAACAATTCCTTTTGGTGTGCTTGGTCCTGTCCACCTCCCCTGTCTGATATGCCCCAGTGGGTTTGATAGGACCAACAGTAGGTGTCAGGATTCCACCTTTTGTTCCATGTTTGTTGTGAGTCCCAGGGACAGGAATAGCCTGCACTGGGGAGTTTGGTTTTTCCCATCCAATATCTTCAATTGCTGTTCTTGCAAAGGGAAGTTGACACGTAGCACTGACTGTGAACCTATGTAAAGTGGGTAAAATATCTCTGGGGACAATCAGAGTCAATCTTCCAGCAGTCCCATGGGCAATCAGGGTGGGAAGAAATGGCTGGCATTTGAACAGATCTATTGAGGAAAAATCCAATGGTTATGAAAATGGCAGACAGGGTGAATGGCAGGGGAGGCAAGGATGTAGCTAGTAATCCAGTCCTCATGGCTGTCAGTGGTCATCTGGTGCCTCAGTTGTCTGGTACTCAGTCTCTGGAATGGGAGAAAGGGTTGAGGGCTTGATGACCTTCAGCCTGAGATGGAGAGGTCCCACAGGGGTGGCTGAGTATTGGTTGGAAGAAACCTGCAGGTTAGAAGCTGGAGAGGGGCTTATGGATTGAGAGTAGTGCTTAACCCGAGAAATGTGTAGCCATCCTGGTAAATCTTGCACCTTGACAGCCATTGGCATAGCCAGGATCACTGTATGGGGGCCCTGCCATTTGGGAGATAGAGGGGCTGGAGCCTCCTGAGAAGGAGAGATAAGAACTTGGTCTCCTAATTGGAGAGGTTGAGCCAGGGGGCCAGACAAAGGTTTAGGTAGGTAGAGGTAGAAAGAGTCAGCATAACCCTATAGAAATACTCAAATGTGGTTTAGGAGAGGATATATGAGAAGGAAGAAGGAAAGGAAGGGGATGACCGTATATCAGCTCAAAAGGGGAAATATTAGCAGGTTTCTTTGGGAGTGAATGAAGACCCAGAAGAGCAAGGGGCAGGAGTTTAACCCAGTCAAGGTGAAGTTCTAAAGAGAACTTGGTTAAGATATTTTTAAGAGTTCTGTTTGCTCTTTCTACTTTACATGATGACTTGGGGTGAAAGGGAATGTGGAAATGCCAAGGCACCCAAAGGGTCTTGGCAAGTTGTTGGGAAACTTGGGAAATGAATTCAGGCCTGTTATCTGACTGGAAGGAAGTAGGTACTCCAAAGTGAGGAATAATTTCATGAAGAATGAAGGTAGAGATGATTAGTGTCCTTTTGTTGGAGGTGGGGATGGCTTCAACCTATCCTGAGAAGGTGTGTACAATGGCAAAAAGGTATTTAGACTTTCTTACTGTGGGCATATGAGTGATATCAAGTTGCCAGTCTTCCCCTGGGATGGTGCCACAGGCTTGGTGAGTTGGAAAAGTGGGGGGCCTGACAGCTGTAGGATTGGTTTGTAGGCAAACTTCATATGTGGAGGAGAGTTCCTTCAGAAATAAGATGTCAGAGGAAGATAGTTGCAGATGAGTCTTAGTGAGTTGTAAGAGTGAAGAAAGTTTGGGGTGGAACAAATGGTGGAGGTAGGAAAGTATCTCCCTGTTCAGGATGGGTGGAGGTAAGGGATCATGGAGAGTCATAATGGGGGCTGGCATGGACGACAGGGAAGCCCTTTTAGCCTCTTCATCTGCCTTGTTGTTGCCTGAAGAGATGAATGATTGGTCTGTCTAATGGGCCCTGCAATGTACAAGGCCTATAGTTGCTGGGAGGCAAACAGCCTCAAGGAGGTTTAAGATATAGCTAGAGTTGGTGTTGGAGTTCCCTTTTGTAGTAAGAAGGCCCCTCTCTTTACAAATAGCAGAATGGGAAAGGATAATGTGAAAAGCATATATGGAGTCAGTGTAGATTGTGAGGGATTCTCCTTTTGCGAGGGTGAATGCACAGGTGAGGGTGATTAGTTCCACCTGTTGGTTGGTGATGTTGTTAGGTAGTGGTCCTGACTCTACAACCTTTTCCAGAGAGACAATGGCATATCCAGTCCATCGGATCCCTATATGGAGAAAAGATCTCCCATCAGTGAACCATATGAAAGTAGGTTTGTGTAAGGCCCACTCCTGAACATTGGAAGGACAGGGGAGTAACTCCTCCATAGTCTCAAGACAGCTATGGAATATTGAAGTATATATGTTGGAAGGCGGGAGTAAAAGGGTGGCTGGATTTAAAGGAGGACATGTCTTAAAGGAAATGGAAGAATCCTCAGTAAGAGCAGTTTGCAAGGCTAACACCGAACAGGGTGGTAGAGTTTGCAGACCCTTATAAGTAAGAAGCTCAGACAGATGATAAGGTGAGAGCACTTCAGTGGGAGCCCCAAAGGAAAGTTTCTTTGTTTCCTGGATTAAGACAAATGCTGCAGGCAATACCCTAAGACATGATGCTCAGCCTATTATGGTGGGGTCTAGTCTTTTTGATAGGTATGCCACTGGGCCAAAGGTGGGACCAAAAATGTGCCCTAAGACCCCTAGAGCAAACCCACTTTTCTCAGAGACAAACGGGTAGAATGGTCTGGTTATGTCAGAGAGGTGTAGGACTGGGGCTTGAAGTGGGGCTTTACTTAGGGTCTGGAAAAGGGCTTCCATTGTGTGAGGAGAGGTTCAGTGGGAGCAACCCTTGAAGCCGCATATAAGGGAGCTGCCAGGATGGAAAAATTTGGGACCCAGGATTGTAAATATCCTGCTAACTGTAGAAAGGAAAGAATTTCTTCCTTGGTGGATGGAGTGGGCATGTCCTGCAGCAATGCTTTTCTTTCTACAGTGATGGTCTTAAATCCAGGTGAGAGGCTAACTCCTAAGTAAATAACCCAAGGCTGGGAAAGCTGCACCTTTGCTGAAGAGACCCTATACATCCTGTCAGCCAGAAAATTTCCAAGCTTAACCGTGTCTCTTTGGTTGTCCTTGAGATAGGGACTACATAGAAGATCATCAACATACTGTAAGAGGGAGGAGGAAATGAAAGTGAGAGAGGCAAGATCATGAGAGAGTGTTTGGTCAAAGAGGTGAAAGCTGTCTCAGAATCCCTGTGGGAGAACTGTCCAGGTTAGCTGAGAAGAAACTTGAGTGAGAGGGTCAGTCCAGGCAAAAGCAAACAGATCCTGTGAATCAGGGTGAAGAGGGACAGTGAAAAATGCGTCCTTCAAATATAGCACTGAAAAGTATGTGGTGGAAGAAGGGATAGAGGAAAGCAGGGTGTAAGGATTGGATACAATGGGAAAGATGGGGACCACAACTACGAAATGTGGAGGTCTTGCACCAAATGGTAAGATCCATTAGGCTTCCTAACGGCCAGGATGGGAGTGTTATAAGGTGAGTTTGTGGGGCGCAGGAAGTCTTTCTGCCTTAAATCCTGGATGACTGGTTGAAGTCCTAAGAGTCTCCTGTGGGGAAGGGGATGTTGGGCCTGGGCTGGGTAGGATGTTGGGTCCTTTAAGCGAATGAGTACAGATGAGCATTTGTCTACAGAGGGTGTGGGGGTGTCCCAGATGTTGGGGTTGTATATTCCTGCCAAGTCATAAGGAGAGGAACAGCAGAAGAGTCTTGGTGGAGGCGCATGGTGTGTGAGAAGGAACTAGAGGCACCCAATTTGGTTAGGATGTCCTTTCCCAGGAGGGAAATGGGACACATAGGAATTATCAAAAAGGAATGAGTGAAGCAGATTTGTCCTATATGGCAACTTATTGGAGGGGTTTGTAGGGGGTGGTATGGTTTTCCCTCTACCCCAACAATAGAGGATTTGTCAGGGGAAGTGGGCCCCCAAAACTCCCACAGAACTGAAAAAGTGGCTCCAGTGTCTATAAGGAAAGTGAGCTGCCTGCCTGCCACTTTAAGGGTAACCGGTGCTCCTGGGTGGTGATGGTTGTTGGGTGTAGAAGTCCCGGGCCCCTTCAGTCATCCATTGCCAATCCCAGTAAGTCACTGGGGGGAGGGAGCAAGGGTGACCTGGCACATCTCTTAGAACTAGGGCAATCCACTGCCCAATGTCCCAGTTGTTGGCTTTTTGGACAAGGACTTGGGGGCTGCTGGGGGTTGGGGCAGACTCATGCCCAGTGGCCCTCTTTTTCACACTTGAGGCATGAGCCTGGAGGTCTTCTGGGAACTAGGGTGCCCCTAGCAGTGACTGGTTGGGCAGGTCTAACTGGCTGAAAAGCTTTGGTCAGCATTTGGTATTTTAATTTTTTTTTCTTCCCTTCCATTATACACCTTGAATGCCACTGCTAGAACCTCTGGCTGTGGGGAAAGGGGCCCCCTCAATTTAGCCTTTATGTCTGGGTAGCTTTGGGAAAAATAGTTAAGTCATAAGTAGCTGCTTTTCCTCTGGAGTTTCAGGGTCCTGGTTAGTATATTTGAGCATGGCCTCTGTGAGGCAACTCAGAAATGTGGATGGGTTTTCAGTTTTGTCCTGTACTTCCTGAAGTTTTTATCATAATTAATGGGTTTAAAGGCAGCTTTTCGGAGACCTGCCAGGACACAGGTTTGGAACTGGTCTCACTGCTGCCACCTGGCCCCCATGTTATAGTCCCACTGGGGCTCCCTATCTGGTACTGCTTCAGTCCCAATGGGGTGGGTCAGAGTTGATTGGTGAACCTCATTTGCATAATTGTGTGCCTGTTCCCAGACTCTCCTGTGTTTCTCAGGGGTCAAGGTGTTGAACATAATCATGTAAATGTCATGCCAGGTAAGGTCATGCCATGTAATGTCATGCCAGGTAAGATATTGAGATTCCTTAATGAAGGTCATGAAATCAGAGGTGAAGGAGCCTAGTTGCTTCTCTATCTTGGAAAGATCAGAGAGTGAAAAAGAACATGGACTCTTATCACCCCTTCCACACCAGCAACCTCTCATAGGGGGGCTACAACATGTGCTCAGGACCATGTGGTGGGTGGACTGGGTGGGCTGGGCAGAGGGGCAAGAGCAGAAGCAGAGTGGGGCAAGGGAGATGGAGAAGCAGGGGCCAGAGGGGCTTCCTCTGCAGAAGACTGGTATGGGGGTTGTTCATTTGCCTGGTCGAACTCAGAGGAGGATGAGGGATCAAAAGAGGAAGAAGAAGCAGTGGGAAGTGAGGGTTTCATTGCCAAAAGGAAGTGCTCAGGCTTGCAAGAAGAATAAAGAACAATTTTAGTGTGCAACAAAGAAAAAGAAGGAATATAAGGAATCTCTTTCCATTTTCCCCATCACTCACAGAAGTTGTGTAAATCCCGTAAAATATCGTGTCCAGGGAACCATTTATTGGCCATTTAGATTGATAATCTAGTGGGTACTGTGGCCAAATATCATTATACAAATGAATAAGTTTTGATGACTTTAAGCCAGGGGTCAGGTGAAGAGTTCTAAAGTTGTCTAATAGACACCCCAGGGGTGAATCTGCCAGAATGGAGGAGACTGATAAAGAGCCAAGTCAGTGCCCATGGTGTCCCAAGGTTAGACTAGTTGACTGAAGATGAGAAGGCAACACAGTGATGGGGTCGTCACCCAAACATCAGTGTGTGCTGGGGATAGAGGACCTGGTGCCAGAATTTTCGAGAGGAAAATTGAGAAAAGGAGCCTCAACCCCAAGAGGGAATCTCCACCATAAAGATCAGGAAACCACCCGAGAGATAAAACCGACTAAGGGAACCAACTGTAACTGTAAAAGTCTTGGCTGGGGGTACCCCCACTCCTCAACCTGACACTCAATGGTGGCTTCTCAGGTTGGCCGAGGAGTGTTTAAGTCAACCTAGGGGAACTCACCTAGGGAACTCACCAGTCTGAAAGCCGGTGATGGATGCAGAACAGAACATCTGGGCAAATGAAAGGTGTGGCCGTGTCCAGGGTACTGGTGCTAAGAGGCAGGGAAGAGCCCATCCAAGCCATGGCACCAATGTAAGAAAAATGCAGCTCAGCTTGAGTCCCAAGGCAGCTCAGACCCTTGAATCCAGGGGAGCAAGCACTCTGGGGTGCCGGGTCTGAGTTGCAGTCCAGCAACAGCACCCAGAAAGTCACTCTGGACACGGGAACTCACACAGAGATTTTATTAGGTGGATGACCAGCATGTCCACTCTTGGGGTTGGGAGAGAGAGAGAGAGAGAAAATGGTGCAGGAGCTTCTCCTAAGTAGTGGAATTTTGTGGGTTAACAACAATCAGGCCAATTGCTGAGAAGGGGGCTCGAAGGCTGACTATTGGACCAATAACTGACTAGGATGTTCACAGACTGGCGATGTAGGTTGTAAGATGGGAGAGGGAGAAATGGCTGCAGTGTAAAGGGTGGGGGAGCAGCTTTATATTATACAGGTCATGTGGCCTGGAGTTGCAAAGGTCCTTAGAGAAGTCCTCCCTTTCACTGGGTTCAGGCTGACTCAGAGGGCAAGAGCCAAATACTGATTTTCTTGGCCCTTTTGTGTTAATATTGATTTTAAACTTGATCTTGAACATCCAGCAAGCCAGTCTCTCCAGTCATAATGTAAGAGTACTGGGTTTTAACTGGAATGTTTATGACTTTACAGTCATTTACCCCCTTTTATTTAATTGGAGTCTATATTATCTTATCTGTCCTATAGAGGATGGTTTATTAGTTCAAATTAATTTAGGTTGTTTGATCTTGAAGTAGTACTGCTGCAAAACATTAATCGGGCAACAGTTAGAGAGTTTACAAGGAAAATACAAAACGGAATTAACAACAGTAAAACATTTAGTTTGTGTAATAGCTATCTTTACTTTTGACTGAGTTATACATTAAATCCCATGTTTGAGATCACAGTAATTTTACAACAAAAACCAATCTTTCAAATATAACTTTAAATAAGCTGAAGTCTGACTTATTTTGGAGCCATTCTGACATGCAGCAGGGTGGGAGGCAGAGCCTTATCTCAGATAAAGTGAGACTATTTACAAATCTTAGGTAAAGTGTTCTAGTTTTCAAGTTGATCTTTGCCTCCTTTTTAAATATCATTTTACAAAGTTTACATGTATTGTTTCCTGAGTCTAGGTGAATGTTAGTTAACACAATGACATTACATGCAAAACATAAATCAAGGAAAGGTTTAGAGAGCTTTTAACTTTCTGTTTGTGTAGCAAAGTGGCAATGCTTTCATGTTTCAGGATATTAACCTTTAAACAAATCAGGTTCTAACAGGTCCTGTTATAGAACATTAAAAGATATAAATAAATCACCAATACTATTCTTATTGACACAAAGAGAGACAAGAGTGAAGAGAAGGATTGAACATAGGGAATCTCTACCCACTTGCTGCTGCGGTGACAGAAGTTGTATATGTCTTATTCTCTGGCCAAGGGGGGTCATTATCTAACTTATGTTGGGGTCAGACTGTGTTGCAATAGAAAAATGAGCCTGTAAGTTTTGAGATCTGGAATCAAATAGAGAGGCCAAATGTTTTTGAGGAGACAGTCAAGGGGGTGGGGGTCACAGAGAATTTCAGATTGGGCAGAGCCCATGGCTAAGAGTTCTCAGGAACCCAGAGAAGGGAAACAGAGAGGAACAACCTCTCTGATTTCCCATATAGGAGCAGACCATCAGTGAGCATCATCACCATCCCTGACATGTCTGTGACTGAAGCTGAGGGAGACAGTGCTGGGATTTTTGGAGAGGGAGGGAGGGAGAGAGAGAGAGAGAGAGAGAGAGAGAGAGAGAGAGAGAGTGAGTGTGAGTTCAGGGCCACCCTAGAATATCTCTGAGGACTCATCACCAGTAGAGGGAAGGCTGTTCAGAGTCAAATACTGTGGTGAGCTAGGAGGTCAGCAACAGAAAGAGGCAGAAACACCCTATGGTGGATATTGGCCAGGGAGGAGGGGGCATGGTCAAGGTGGCTTGGATCCCCATAAGGGGAGAGCCAGCAGGAAATGACCCTGGATCCCATTCTAGGTTTCATCTTCTCCCTTCTACTAAATATATTTTTGTACCTAGAACCTTTTATTTTTCTTACTTATATGCTGACCCCTTTTTGTTCACATTCTGAAACAACTCTTATATGAAATTTCTGAATTAAGATAAATTACTCCATTTTAATAAGATGAAATATTTTGTTATGTACAGTACTCTAATTGAAACACAGTTGAAATTTTTGGATCCCTTTGTGTGTAGAATTATACCCATTAGGTATAACTCTTAGTAACCTTGTTTTGACTGATGCTTTCCTATTGAAGAAAAGTCCTAGAAACAATTGATATTAGACATTTTATAGACATCAACATATTATTAATTTGGCCAGCTAGAGACTTGTAATTTTAAAGACATTTTGCCATCATTTGTTTACCCAATTTTAAATTGACCCTTTTAAAATCATGTGAATTAACAGTATTTGGATCCATTTAAAAATTTTAATTTATGAGTGCTATATTTGGATGCACATATATAGACAGACAACACTCTATCAGACAACAGGATATATGCATAACACAAAAGCAAAAGTCTTGTTGCTTTTTGTAGGTGAATCTCCATTGCAATGTTTAGAAAAAAACAAACTTTAGCATTGAATAAAAATAGAACTGATCAGAAAAACATTAACCTAGGTATGTAGGATCAAAATTGTGAACTTGAAAAATATAGCATTTAAGAAAAACAAGAGTCCTAGAAGAAAAAATGATAATGGCCATTAATTATTTTAGTAAAATAGCATGAGAACATGAGAAAGAGAAAGGCAGAGAAAGGGAGGGAGAGGAAGGAGGGGGGAGAGAGAGAGAGAGAGAGAAAGTTTGGGTTTGCAGGAAGAGCAAAGATCACAAGAAAGAGAAAACTTGAATGTAGGGAAATCTCTTTTCATTTCCCTGAGCTCTCTCAGAAATTAAAAAGATTTTTAGGGAAAAATGTTGGGATCTAAAGTGCTGTTTGGTTTGACGTCTGTGTTGAGGCAGAGGGACCTTTAAATTAACTAAGGGGCAACCCAGGGGATATGGGTGGGGATTGAGAGTGAGTTGCCCATTGTGAGAGAGGAACTGGTGAACATAGAGGCCAGGCATGCCTTGGTCCCCAGGGAATCACCGAGTGAAGGACGAGTTATCAGGGAGTCATCACTACCACTAGATAAGCGTCGAGGCTAAGCCTGTAGGGGTACCTGGTTGCCCGGCACCAGGGCTTTCATAGAGACAAAAATGTCATAGAGAGACCCAGGACTAGAGTAGGCCTTGCAAGGGTTCCCCATCAGCCTGGAGCTCTCCCCCAGCAATCAGTATAGGAATTCAGCCGTAGTTGCAAGAAGCATGGCTGGGGGTTCTCTGGACCTGCGGAGAGCCTCAGAGGTGCTGGATGCTCAACGATCACTTCCTAGGTAAACAAAAGCTGGGGGAGAAGCCCCTTACCAAATGAGGCCTGGGTCTGGATGTGGAGGAGAGCATCCAGGCAATGGAAGGTGAGACTAGAGTCTTGGGGTCTGGAGCAACAGATGGGATTCCAATCACCTAAGTAGTGGTGGAAGAGCCCATCTGAGTCACTGCACCAATGAAATCACTCAGAAACCACTCTGGACTTAGGAACTCATGCAAGAGATTTTATTAAGTGGATGGGCAGAATGCCCACGGGGGGGGGGGGGAGAGAGAGAGAGAGAGAGAGAGAGAGAGAGAGAGAGAGAGAGAGAGAGAGAGAGAACGAACAAGAGTGAGAGAGAACGAACAAGAGTGAGAGAGAACGAACAAGAGTGAGAGAGAACGAACAAGAGTGAGAGAGAGAGAGAGAGAGTGAGGAGGAGGTGAGAGAAAGAGAATGGCGGTGGAACTATTCTTAAGTAGTGGAATTTTGCAGGCTAATAACAATGGACCAATGACTGATTAGGAAGTTCCTGGACAAACAATCTGAACCAATGACTGACTAGGATGTTCATAGGCTAGCAATCTAGGTTGTGAAATGGTGTGGGTGAGGGAGAATAATGGGGACAGCAAAATAGCAAATCTAATGCCAAAAGGTTCCATAATTTAGCTATTGTGATTTAAGCTGCTATAAACATTGATGTATCTGTGTTACTGTAGTTTGCTGATTTTGGGTATAGGCCAAGGAGTGGGGTAACTGGGTCAAATGGTGGTTCCATTCCAGTTTTCTGAGGAAACTCCATACTGCTTTCTAGAGTTGTTGCATCAATTTTCAGTTCACCAGCAATGTATGAGGAGTGTCTTTTTCCCCACATCCTCACCAACATTTATTATTACTTGTTTTCTTGATAATTGCCATTCTGACTAGAGATGAAATCTCAATGCAGTTTTAATTTGCATCTCTCTAACTGCTAGAGATGTTGAACATTTTTTCATATACTTGTTGACCAATTGTATTTCTTCTGTAAAGTGTTCAGTTCCTTTGCTCATTTATTTACTGGGTTATTTGTTTTTTTGGTGTTAAGTTTTTTGAGTTATTTATATATCCTGGAGATTAACGCACTATCTGAAGTACAGGAGGCAAAGATTAGCTGCCACTTGCTATGCTCTGTCTTCCCATTCTTGATGGTTTCCTTTGCTGTGAAGAAGCTTTTTAGTTTATCATCCTATTTGTTGATTCCCGATTTTACCTCTTGTGCTTTAGGAGCCTTCTTGAGGAAGTTGGTTCCTAAACTGACATGATGGAGGTTGGGGCCTACTTTTTCTCCTAGTAGGCACAGGGTCTCTGTCTAATGCCTAGGTCCTTGATCCAAGTAGATTTGCATTTTGTGCAGAGTGAGAGATAGCCATCTAATGTCATTTTATTATATACGGATTTCCAGTTTTTCCAGCACCATTTGTTGAAGAGTTCCATCTTTTCTCCAATGTTTGTTAGTACATGACTTTTAAACAGAACTTTGGAAAGCTATTTGGCAAAATTTACCAACCCCTCAACTGGAGAATTCTATTTTTGTGAATGCCTTGCAGCTAAAATATCAGAATTTGAGGACATAGGCCAAGGATGAATATTGTAGCTTCTGCACCTACTCCTAATTACATCAGAAGCAGACCAAATAACAGGAGCTTAAAAAATTAAGTTTCTCTCTCACACACACAATCACAGTTCAGAGGTAGGTATTCAAAGGTTAGTCCCATAAACTTTATAGGGACCCAGGCTTCTTCAAACTTACTGCTCTGTTATTACTGTTATGCCTGAACACAAATGCTAAAGTTCAATCCACCATGAGGGTTTTCTGCTGGCATGATGGAAGAAGGAAAGAAAGACCATTCCACTTCCACTTTTAATGTGAGTTATCAGACGCAGGAAGCAAGGAGAATAACCCTGCTTTTGGTACAGAGAGTCACAGGACCACATCACCTGCAAGAGAGGTTGGGATAGGTAGTATTTAATCTGGTGATAATGTACCCAACTAAAAATAAGGTCTTATAAATAATGAAGTTGGGGAGGCAACTAGCAGTGTCTGTTATGAGGAAACCACAAGACGATGGGCATCCATGGAAAGAAAAGATTTAGATTTATTAATATTGAGTTTAAAAAGGACAAATGATCTTAACAGATACTTCTCAAAGGAAGATATGTAAATGGCCAACAAATATGTGAAAACATGCTCAATAACATGCGCCATCAGGGAAATGCAAATCAAAATTAAAAGACAAAATCTCACCTCTGTTAGAATGGCTACTTCAAAGAATATAAGGGTAAATTATGCTGGCAAGGATGTGGAGAAAATGAACTCATTCACTATTGATGGGGATGAAAATTAGTGTAGCCACTATAGGAAACAGTATGGCATTACCTCCAAACACTGAAACTGGCTCTATCATATCATCCATCTAGTCATCCCATTCCTGGGTGTATATCCAAAGGAAATGAAATCAACCTACCAAAGAGATACCTGCATACCCACGATTATTGCAGCACTATTCACAATGGTTAGCATATTGAATTAGCCCAGGTGTCCAGCAATAGAAAAAGGATGGGGAAAATGTGGTACATACATAATGAGTATTATTTTCCATAAATAAGAATGGTATCTTGTCATTTGCAGCACAATGGAAGGAACTGGAGGAAGTAATGTTAAGCAAAACAAGCTCAGATATGGAAAGACAAGTACTGCATATTATCTCCCAAGTGGAAGCTGAACTATGTTAACATGAATGTAAAGAGTGATAAGTAGAGGTTGGGAATGGTGTGTGTAGGTGGAGGGGGTTGAATGGATGATGGATAGGTTAGTGCATGCTGTTTGCACGTGTAGAAATGTCATACTGAACTTCATTAATATGTATTACTAACACAGGTTCATACAATTTTAAACAAGGAATTATTTCAGTGTAACAAATGACAGCATTTCCCAGGTTTCAACAGTTCTCTTCCCAGAAGAAAGTGGTGAAAAGTGTAATAGTGAAGAAGTATCTGACTTGACCATGTTGGAAAAACAAATTTGCCTAAGTCCAGACTGTCATAACTGGGTATGATGTTATGCTGCAAGGAATTATTGATTAAAAAACACAAAACAGCAAGGCATGGTGGTGCATGCCTATAATCCCAGCATCTCTGGAGGCTGAGGCAGGAGGATCTTCAGTTCAAAACCAGCCTCAGCAAAAGTGAGACACTAAGTAACTATTTTGTAAATAAAACACAAAATGGGGCAGGGGATGAGGCTTAGTAGTCAAGTGCCCCAGAATTCAATCCCCAGTATACCACTCCCACCACCCAAAAAACAACAAAAAAAAAAGCAAAATAAGAACAATCCAGATTCTTGTCTTTAAGTCTTAAAGAATGTTAGCACTGGAAAGTGAAACATACAGTTTAATTAAACAAGACTCTTCAAGTTTTAAAGGGACCTTGGGAATTTGGAGACTGCCAAGTTAGGTATTATAGCATGATTCACATAAACACTTTTGTTTTTTACTTTTATGCCCACAGTATCCTTCCCTTCCACTATTTGGATTATTTTTAACTCTCATTTAATCACTCAGTCCCTGATTTGTTACATACATAAGTATTCTGTGTTATTTCAAACTGTTTTGGGGCAACTTTCATTACAGTAAGGCAGGTTGGGTTAGGGAGATCTCCAGGACCCCAGCTCAGAGGGAGGGGCAGAAGCTTGTTCTCTAGGGATACAATGGGGTGTGGGGGGAAGGGAAGCATTCATGTTGTCAGAATGGGAGGAACTGGACCAGGAGATGTGATGCTTACACTTGGTGTCCCTCCAGCTGATTGACAAGAGCACACAGAAAGAGACAGACCCGTGGATATATCCATAAAGACAAGCTCTGCATGTGCTGGGAGGAGAGGTCTGCAAAGTGAGTTGGTGTGCAAGGAGTGCAGGTGGGGCTGGCCCAGTTCTCCTGCCTTTGATCACACAGTCTGGGAGGTGGGGAAGGCTCCTCTGAGAAAATGACCTTAGGGCCTGAGGTCAGAGTGGAAATGAAGGCCCAGGAAGTGGGTGAGGGGAGGAGAGGGGCCAGAGTTCCCCAAGCAGAGGAAGTTGTGCATATTAGAGAAACTGAAAGCATATCAGAGAGGCTAAGGCACAGAGTAGGAGACACTGGGGTGCAAGAACCTGTCCAAAGGTTGAGCAGGGCAGTGCTGTGTGTGATCTTGTAGGCCAGGCCATTGATTTTGCTGTCCTATCTAGGAGAGCTACTTCCAGGGACCAGGCCAAAGGTTAGGGTGGTGATGAGCTGGAAATGTAGAGAAAGAGGGTCATTTAAGAGACAGTGGAGTAGAGCCGAGCTGGCAGTGGAGTGGATCAAAGGAATGGGGAGAGGGCTGTCAGGAGCTGCTCAGGCTGACTGAGTAAAGAAGGGATCTTTGTCCAGGTGACCCAGGGCTTTGAACCACTGTTTTTGTCACAATTTCGTATTTTCAGTGTGAGAAATGGCATTGGCTGTCCTGGTTCACAGATGCACACTTGAATCTTATGTCTTTTCTTTGGATCGGAGGCCTATATTAGGAGAGGGAGTGAGTGGGAGGCAGAAGAGGAAGCCAGCAGGTAGAGAGGACAGGCAGGAGGGTGAGTGGTGGAGGGGAACGTAGGGGTATTGGCATAGCCAGCAGTATTGCTGTTTGGGTTTCAAATCCCCGTGGTAAATTGAATGTTGCTATGAAGGGAGTCACACACATTTTTTGGTTTCTTAGTGTATTTACAATTATGTTTATACTCTGCTATATTCAGTTAAGTGTGCAATATGGCCCTAAAATGTATACTCTTTGATTAAAATGATTTACTTGCTTAAAATTGCTCATGATCATCTGAGCTGGTGGAAAATTGAGGCCGATGAGTTTTTTCTCTGTAAGGTTGCCACAATTGTGTAATATGAACAAGAGTTATCCATGAAACACAATAAAGGACTTGAAAAAAATTAGATACACCTCTACTCCCCCTCAAAACAAAGAGGGAAGCCAAGGACAGGATAGGAGATGAGAGAGGCTGGGGTACAGTGAAATGGAAGAATCCTGCGTATGTGCACCGTGAAGAATCTTAGACAACCTAATGCAATTCGTCAAAGTGTGATCACAACTGGGGGTCCTGAGGAGAGCCCCCAAAAGGAAGTGGAGGCAGGTCCTGATGTCATGGCAAAACGGAGTTTAAGAATGGGTCAAAGTGCAGCACATCTGAGTGACAGGGTAGTGACAGGTGTTGGTGAAGAATGTGCTAGGAGTATTTATACACAAAGCATGTGCAGTACAGGGATGCCCTAAGAGGGTGTGTTTAGTCCTCTTTGTGTTGGTAAGTGGAGGTGTTAAATATTACCCAGTAGAGGTCATTTTCTCTCCTTAGTTATTTTTGATGAAAAATTGCTTAAAATGCCTTCCCCCGTGGAGTTTCATTGTACTACTTGTGAATTTAAATATTACTCCATTGGTGTTTGATCCAGAGTATGACATGAAGTAATTAAATCCTAATCCAATTCTACTTGTTGAGCAAAGGCATTTCTCAGATCCATTTTTTTGTCTCAGGTCCAGGTTGGGAAAGTTATTTAAGGACTTGTGGATAAGGACTAACAATTGATGAAACAGTGCTGCTGTTTGTAATCAGAGTATGTGAAAGAGACTTTTAAATATGCATTTTTAATCCTTGTGACAAGGACTTAAATCTGAACCTTAAATTCGGCCACTCTTGATTTTTATCCCATGTCTCCTTCTACTTATCCTTATGTCTTCTATCCTACCTCAGAACCCCTGAGACAATTAGTTTTAATGTTGTAGTTTATGGTCAATGTAGTAGAGTCACTTGTAGAATTCTTGGAAGATTTAAATTGTAAAACAAACCAAATCACCCTTAGTCTTTCCACCTGCAGACACCCACCAGTAAACTAAATACTTTCTTCTTTTTTTCTGCCCTGTTGGAGTCTAACACGGATGCACCCCATGTCCTCTCTGAACACTGAGATAACAGTTGTAAGGTTCCGCACGCACTGTTTCAAATTCCTTCTTCATTGAAACAGATTGTGAGACAAGTTGGTTGGTTGTGAAACCCAATGAAGTGAGCGGCAGCCTCGGGACTCCTCCCATCCCACCCAAGGCTCTTTGCAGCAGCAGCAGCTAAGAGCGAGAGCACATTCCAGCAGAAGAGCTAAATTCAGGGCAGCAGGAGTCGGGCAGCTGTCTGCACCGGACCTGGGACTTGGGTGGCAAACCCGCCCAAGCGGAGCGAGAGGAGGCTGCTGGGGCGGGGCGCGGAGGGGGCGCCTTGGGATGGGCGGAGCCCACAGGATTCCCACACTCGGCGACATGGGGCTCGTCCTGTTCCTGCTGTCGTGGGTGCTCCCGCAGGTTTTGGGAAGTTCTGAGGGTGAGTGGAACCAGGGCGCCCGGGTACCGCGCCCTCGAGGGCAGAGAGAGGGAGCGGGGTTGGAACTGACGGAGGCGCTGGCGTGAGGACTGGTCTCTGATCAGAGGCTGGAGCGCACGGATCCACCAGAGACCCAGAGGCTTTGGCTCTGGAGACCTGGTGCGGTTCAGGATTCGCACACACAGTCCCTCTTTCTTGGAGTCATTTGCTGCTGTTGCTTCCTTCCTTCTCAGTGCTCTCTGCTCTGTTGGCCCCTCGCTGTGCTCATTCAGTGTTCATTGCCTCCAGTTCTGGGGAGGAGTTTCCTCTTCCGCTGCCTCCAGATCTCATCCTTCACTAATAGCAGCTGGTGGCGCACAGATGGCTTGGCGTGGTTGGGGGAGCTGCAGACGCACAGATGGAGCAATGCGTCGGACAAGATCGACTCTTTGAAGCCCTGGGCCCAAGGCACCTTCAGCAGCCAGCAGTATGACCAACTGCAGTATATATTTCGGGGTTATCGAAGCAGCTTCACCAGGGACGTAGAGGAATTCGCCAAAATTCTGTCTTTAGAGTGTAAGTTGAGGGAATGGGATTCTGGGCAGGCACCCCTGGTGAGAGAAAGGACACGGAAGCTCCACTGGGAGACTGAGACCTCACTGGATGAGATTCTCTGCTTTCTCCACCTCTGTGGACTTCCACTTCTGCCTTCAGATGCCCCGGTTCCTGAGTGCTCAAAATACCCTTTTTCCTGCCTGCTTCAGGCCACCCACTGTTATTTCCTTACACTGTAGGTCCCCAATGTAACCGTCATAGCAATCTCTTTTCCTTCATCCCTTTCAGTCTTTTAATCCTTCCTTGATTTCTATACATTTCTCTCCACAGATCCCATTGAGCTCCAGCTCTCTGCTGGCTGTGAAGTGTATCCTGGGAACGTCTCAGAAAATTTTTTCCACATAGCGTATCAAGGAGAATATATCCTGAGTTTCCATGGAACTGCTTGGGAGTCTGCCCCTCAGGCCCCTCCTTGGCTAGATTCAGTCATCAAAGTGCTGAACCAGGACCAAGGGACAAGGGAAACAGTGCAGTGGCTGCTCAATGACATCTGTCCCCAATTTGTAAATGGCATCCTGGAGACAGGGAAGTCAGAACTGGAGAAGCAAGGTCAGCCTGCTGTCCTCACCTGGCTCCATCTAGGTTTTGCCATCCAGGCTTTGCCCCCCCCCCCCCCTCTCTCTCTCTCTGTCTTTCTCTCTTTCTGGCAGTCCTGGAAATTGAACTCAGGGGCCCTTGACCTCTGAGCCACATCCCCAGCTCTATATTGTATTGTACATAGAGACAGTTTCACTGAGTTGCATAGCACCTCGCTTTTGCTGAGACTGGCTTTGAATTTGCAATCTTCATGCCTTCATGCCTCTGCCTCCAGAGCAGCTGGGATTGCGGGTGGTGCCACTGCACCTGGCTGGTTTGCTTTCCTTTAAGCATCAGAGAAAGAGCAAGACAAAAGAAGGGATGGATAAGGTGTGAGGGTATTTGTTCATATCACCCCCTGTCACTGAGTACCTCTTGGGTTCCATGAGCTGAATTAAATCAACCCTGTGGGTCAGAATTGCTTCAGACAATGTCTGAAACATGCTGTGTGCTCCAGCTGAGCTCAGGGTGTTAGAATAGGGAGGTGAGGCATTTAAGGGCTTTGGGATCAGGGGAGAGGGAGAGAAAGGGATCAAAGCTCCCTGGAGACTTTATCTCCAGAAGTGGCTTGTGGGGAGCATGAACCTGGCAGGGGGCCTGGATGCCCTGATGCAGGGTTTTCACCTGAAGGTTTCCTTATCCTTTGTTGGATGCAGTGAAGCCCGAGGCCTGGCTGTCCAGGGGCCCCAGTCCTGGACCTGGCCGTCTGCTGCTGGTGTGCCATGTGTCTGGATACTACCCACAGCCAGTGCGGGTGATGTGGATGCGGGATGAGCAGGAGCAGCAGGGCACTCAGAGAGGTGACATCCTGCCCAACGCTGATGAGACGTGGTATCTCAGAGCAACCCTGGATGTGGCAGTTGAGGAGGCGGCTGGCCTGGCCTGCAGAGTGAAGCACAGCAGCCTAGGAGGGCAGGACCTTGTCCTCTACTGGGGTGAGAAATGCTGGGACCCAGCTGGAGAAGGTGGGGAGGCGGTGCTCAAGAATAGAGGGAGGTACTGGGAAGGATGGGGTTGCCACACCCAATTGCACACTTGAGGCCACCAAGTAGGAGGAAGAGAAGGATGAGATTCCAGATACTGAAAGCAGGAAAATAGAGACTGGAAACTAAAATAGGAGTGAGATCAGGTGTTTTAAATATAAGAAGTGGGATTGATAATCTCAGAGTTCTGGAAGTTGATGGTAAAGAATCCCTGGAGGATTCATCCCCCATCAGGGAGGGGACCAAGGTCTTTAGAATGACAGGTTAACAAGGATAGCTATGGTTTATTGAGTGCTTCCTGGGTGGGGCTGGCCACTCTGCATCCAGTGTTTTACCTCAGCATCATCACTCTTTGAAGCAAGTACTGTTACTCTTGTTTTTACAAATGAAGAAATTGAGGTTAAGATAATTTCATTGCCAGAATCTCATAGAAGGTAGAAGAGCTGGATATATACTCAGGGCTGCCTGGCTACAAAGCTGCAGGTGGATGCTACATTTTTGTATGCTAAAGTGAACTGAATTAGGATGCCCAGACCTTGAGAGAAGGTGGGGAGTCTAAACTTCTGAGTAATAGAAGTTGATGCTTTAAATTGGTGGTGTTGGTGGTGGTACATAAGCAGCAGCTGGCCTCTTACATGTGCGAGACCAGGGAACTTGATACAGAGAGGGGTCCTGTGCTGACAGGCATCCTGTGTTCCCCCATGCAGCTGGGAGCCACACCTCTGTGGGCCTGATCATCCTGGCAGTACTGACATGCCTGGTGTCCCTCTTTATGCTCATTCTAGGCTTAATCTGGGTTAGGAAACGCCGGTAAGTCTCTTCTTTCATCTGCTCCTTCCCTCATTCTTTCTCTCCTCCAATCCCTGTTCCCTTTTTTCTAATGGTGTCTCCCTTTCTATTCTCTCCAAGCTCCTATGAAGACATCCTGTGAGTCTCCTGGCCACCTGCCCTGTCTGGAGGTTAAGTCCCCAAGTTCCCAGGCCTGTAGTCCTTTCCTGCTCAGTTCCTGAGTGACCTTGGAGAAGTAAAAAAATAAAAAATAAAAAAAAAAAAAATCACCACACCTTTTAACATTTTTCTAACAGTTTAAGTTTTCCTTCTACAAGTTTATAAGCCCAAGTGATTCTGTACAAACAGGAGTGTAAACTCCCGTGTTTACCTGCTGGCAATGAGGAGAGGTAGGGGCTGTGGTGGAAGTGTATGTGTTGGTCACTGAGTGAATCTGTCCTGAGCTGGAAAGCACATATCCTGTGCAGAGGTGGCAGCTGCAGTGGCCTGTTGTCAAGCATAAAGTCAAACTCTGGCTTGGTTGTAATCTACATTTCTCAAGAAAACTGGAAATCTGGAATTTTATGTGACATGTCTGATTTAAAGTGTTAACATGGGGGCTGTGGTTGTGGCTCAGTGGTAGAGCGCTTGCCTAGCATGTGTGAGGCACTGGCTTCAATTCTCAGCACCACACATAAATAAGTAAATTAAAGGTTCATTGACCACTAAAAATATTTTAAAAATGTTAACATGATTTTGCAGAATATTCTGTGTGACATCCCAAATGAACATTGCTGACTAATAACATCTCAGGTGCTCCTAGTTTGTGTCTCTTTTATGAAAACTTTGGAATCTCAGAAATAGATCTGTATACAAGGGAATTACACTGTGTATTAGATAACATCATTACAAAGAATGGACAAGCTGACTCTGGCTAGAACATGAATTTTAGAAATCATAGTATAAATATAAATAGTTTCACATATGATAGTTTTGGAATTTTTGGAAAAAATATAATATGTATATATAGTTTTTTACCACAATAAGTACTCAGAAACTAAAAGGTAAAATTTACATATGTTAAAAACACAGAATGTATGACAATAGATGTCATAAACCAAATGTAGACTGGGTAAAATGTGTATTGCAAATGACCCATCCTGTCAGTTAATATTATTAATGACATTTCTTACAAATTTATAAAAATGTAATACTCTAAATTGTACCTGGACAGACTAAGTTAGGATAACTAATGAAGAGAAAATCCAAACCAGCTAATATACATAATAAAGGATGATGATTCTCATTAATAATCATGGAATAAAATCAATGTATTAATGAGATATTCATTTTGACATCAGTTTATTAGCAATGAAGGTGGATAATGTCATTTTTTATTTTTATTTTTTTAGATGTCGACAGACCTTATTTTATTATTTATATGTGGTACAGAGAATGGAACCCAGTGCCTCACGCATGCTAGGCAAACGCTGTACCACTGAGCCACAACCCCAGCTCCAATATGTCATTTTTTAAACAACCTTTTGGAGAAAAATACCTTTACATGAAAAATTCTCTGACCTCTCAATTTGGGAATCATATTGAAACATTTTATTAAAAATAAAAGTACCAGAATTTGAGGACCTATGCCCAATGTATGGTGCAGCTCTTAATGTATCATATGTAAGTGTGCATGTATTTTATAGTTGTAAAATACTGAAAACAGAAATTAATTTGAACTAGGTGCAGTTTTTAAAAGCAGAAACAGCCCAAATAACAGGAACTTAAAGTATTTTGAAAGTCTCTCTCTCTTTCACATAATAGCTGTTCAGAGGTAGGCACTCAAAGGCTAGTTCCACAGAGTGCTGTATAGAATTTTTCATGTTACCTAATGCTAACAAGATGAACTGAATGGGTGAAGGGGACTGGGTCTTTCTGTAGAAAGGAGTATAAAAGACCTTATTAGGAGAAAGCCTACCTGGTCATGGCATATTGACGATAATGCTAACCGAGGGGTGAGCACCTGTCCAGGGGCTCTGGTAGGACAGTGCTTCATCTTCTGGATTAATCTTCACCTGAAGACTTTTAAAGTGCTTTCAAAAGTAACAGTGGTGCCTAGTGTTCAAGAGGACAGGGTTGGGCCAGTTTAGTGTGTATTATCACTAAATTCTGAAAATTTTTGATACCACAGAATCTATCATTATGCTGGTGAAATCCAGCAATTTTTTATGTGGCATTCAAAAATGCTGAAAGTAAAGATGACAACATAGTCTTATGAACAACATAATGCCTGTTTCTAGACTTTAAATATCGTATAGTTTTATTGTTAGCCAAAATGGTATTGGGTCCATTTAGACTCAGGGCATATGTAAGAAGGGTAGATCTGAATCTTTATCTATCTTGAATTAAAATTTAAAAATCAGTAGCATTTCCAACCATGAGTAGATTGTATTTGGACAGCTGCTCCCTTCTGGTGGCAGTGTAGACTTTCAGCTGGAATTTCTGTAAACATCCCCATCAGCAAGTGCTCCTCTGCTGCCATTGAGAAGAGATACCATTTTGTGGCCATAGATGTTGATTGACTACTACTCTGAATGAGGTCATACAATTTTAGGCAGGATCGAAACATTAGAAAAATGTTGGAGGTGATTGAGATTATAAATCTGGGTGAAGACTGGTGAATTTTTCTTTAAAGAGCCAGATAGGAAATATTTTGGACTATATGATCCTTGTTGCTACTGCTCAGCTCTGCTTTATAGCACAAAAGCAGTTATAGACAGTATGTAAATGAATGAACACATGTTCATATTTGGATGCTGAAATTTGAATTTTCTATTTTATGTATTCATTTTTCTAGTGCTGGAGATTGAACCCAGGATCTTGCTTATGCTAGGAAAGTGCTCTATCTCTGAGCTAATACTCCCAGTCCACAACATTTTAAAAATGCAAAAGCCAATCTTTATCTTAAGGCAATTACAAAAAGGTAGTTAGCTGGATTGGAACCTATTGGATGTAATAGGGCAACTATTTGACAGTTGTAGCTGTCCAGTGTACAGAAGATCCAGAATCAAGAGGATAAATAATACTCCTCATTATATCCTGTTTGGGGGTAGAAATTCCCAAGGATTTGTGATTGCTCTGGGCTGTGGTGGTTGGACAGTAGTCATAGGGAGCTGAGTCCCTCTGAGAAAGACTTGAGAGCCTTTCTCATTATTTTGGTATTAAGTTCAAGATTAAGTAAGGATTAATATTCTTTTTTTTAATCAGTAAATAAAAATCAGTCAGGTCAGCAGAAATATTTCAGACAATATTGAAAAGACAAATCATGCTTTATAAAAGGATTTTTTTAAAACAAGAAAAATGTATTATTCCTTTATGAAGCTGTGTGAAAATTTCTTTGAGATATATATCAAGTTGTTGAGTTTCTGGGTCTTGGCTATGTGTTCAAGTAGACTGCTGCCTCTCTACATTCCTGAAAACAGTGCAAGAGTCCTTCTAGATTCCCATTTCTCCATGACTTGGGACACTATCCTGCAGTTTAATTTATTTCCAGAAGAATGCATTATATTCACTGTTGCTTTACTTTTTATTTTCCTGGGAAATAAGGCTTTGAATGTCTCCTCATGTGCCTGTTAACTTGTTTTAGGATTCTTCTTTAAATTGACTGTTACTATCTTTTACCAATTTTTCTTCTAATAATTGCTTTCTTCTTGATTTACTGGAATTCATTCTATATTTTATATTCATATAAAATTTTATATTATGTAAATTTTATATAAAACATTTACATAAAAATTTGAAATCACAGATATTTTCTTCTTTTCATCTTCTACCAATTGACTTTGTTCATTATAACTTTGTTCATTATGTTTTTCTGTCCTTCATTGACTAGAATATCTTACTTTGTTGTAATCGCATTTATAATTTGTTTGAACCTATGTTTGGTCCTTTTGAACTTTATTTACAAAGTCCTTTCTTATCATTAGGTACATCCATTCTCATACGTTTTCCTTTTTTTTTTTGCGGTGCTGGGGATCGAACCCAGGGCCTTGTGCTTGCAAGACAAGCACTCTACCAACTGAGCTATCTCCCCAACCCCATTCCCATACATTTTCTTCTAAATTGTTATAATTTTTCATATTATATGTAGATGTTTAGTACATCTAGAATCTATGCTTAGGTGAAGTGTTTGGAGGGCTTTCAGCTTCACACAAATCTATATGTGAGCCAGCTTGCATTAGTGGTTTATCATTTCTTGCTCATGTTCCAGGTATGACATGGTTTACTGTGCCTCTGCTGCAGGCTAAAGCTTGAGTTTGGGTCTGCTCCACATAACTTCTTCATTCCATGGTCCAGGTCAAGGAGATCTGATGTAGGACATGCCTGATGCAGAGGAAGAGAGAAACAAGAGAGACTGAAATATGCAATCATCCACAGTTTCTACTTGGACATGCATGGCTTGTGCCATGACTCCTCACATTTTCTTCCTAAAGTCAGGTGGCCAAGCCTAACATTCACTTTCACCTCTTATGGATGGAAGCAGAGAAAGAGGAGGAGTAAATGTTTACAAACAATGCCATCTAGCAAATTCTCTTGGACATATATGTGTGTGTGTGTGTGTGTGTGTGTGTTTGTGCATGTGCATACACACACACATACACATATATACACATACATACATGTATATGAATATATACATAAACATATATAAATAATCTATTATAAATATACATTACTATGACTTTAATATCTTTTGTTTGGTAAAAAAAATTTCTCTTGCCCCTTGGTTTTATTTCTAAAAATTGACTTAAGTTTCTATGCATTTGTATTCTTGCATATAAATAGCTTATCAATTTCGATCATATGGCTAATTTTATTGGTAGGTTGATAATGAACTTTGCTTGTATGTATCACATTAGCCCCATTTTATTATCTATAGAGATGCATGCAGTGACCAGTGCCAGAAAACTTTTTGAATACCCCTCTTTTCTTTACCTTTTAACATCTAAATTGTCATCAAACTTTATAAATTATACATCTCATATTTTTCCTCTCTCTTCTTTCCTTCTCTATGACTACTTCCTTAGTTGGGTCTTCATTATTTGCTATCTGTCTATAACTCCATATCTAGTTTTGTTCACATTTATCCCATTACTCACACTGCTGCCAGAGTAATATTTCTAAAATAAAAATCAGATTATTTTAAATCCAATTAGCATTTCCTTGATGATCTAAGATGTTGAACATTATGTATTTATTACTCACATGTATTTTCCATATAAAATGCCTATTTATATATTTTGACTATTTATTTATTTTTGGTACTGGGGATTGAACCCAGGGGTGCTTAGCCATTGAGCCACACCCCAGCCCTTTCTGTTGAAAAATTTTAAATTTTGAAACAGAGTGTTGCTAAGTCGCTTAGTTTGCTATGGCTGGCTTTGAACTTGTGATCCTCCTGTCTTAGCCTCCTGGGTCACTTGGAATACAGGCGTGCATCCTCATGCCCAGCTTGACCATTTTGATATTAAAAAATTTCCATATCATTTTCATTTAAAATTTAACAGCTTGGAGTTTTTCATCTTATGTTTTTGACTTGTGTTGAATATGTAATTATCTTATTTCAAATTTATAATATTATTTATTTGAATACTTTTTTCTTGCTTATTCTTGCATAAATTTATCTCCTTTGTGGATTTTTTTTCTCAAAGAACCAGCTTTTGTGCTTATTGGTTGTCTTTGTTTACAGTTGTATTGACTTTTTCTCTTCTTTATGGTTCCCTGGTATTAGTCCTTTGTTCTTTAGTTTTCAGTGTCTTTTTGTTTCACTATAAACATTTTTAAAGAAAATTTTCTTAAAATACTACTTCATGCAAAAATAAGCAAACTACAAGGGAGATTTTAACAAAATTCTTACTATTATTAGTTTAGTACAGCTGCCAGAGAAATCTGCCTCAATATAAAAGATTTGAGCAAAAAAATAAAATTATTGACTTGCTAGAACTGTACAGAATTCTGCATCCAAAAGATGTACAGTACAAGTGTACCTCTCACAGGTTTAATATGGAATGTTTTTATTGTTAACCAGCATCCTTATTGTAAGTTTTCAACACTTCTTTGACTTGTGAATTCCCTAGAAATAGGCTTTTTAAACCAAATATGTGAAGATTGGGAATTTATCTTTTTGGTATTAACTTTTAAATTACTGATGCTGTGGGTTGTGGGATGTAAAGGGGGTCTGTGCCATGCCTCCCATCTTTGAAATTTCCTGGGATTTGCTTTGTTATCCAGAATGGAGTCTATTTATATCACTCAAGTGTGCTTGCGAAGAACATGTACTCCTTAATGGATGGAGAATTCTATGTATGCCCACAAGACTAATATTTTTAATTGTGGGGTTAAAAAATTTCATGTCCATGTTGATTTTTGTCAGTTGAGCTTATTGTTAATGATGTGATTTGTGAAAAATTCTTACTGTAATTTAAAAATTTTTACATTAAATTTTTGGAGTTTATTTCATTAGGTATACACATATTTAAAATTTTAGGTGGTCATAGTGAAATGAAACTTATTACTAAGAAATAACTTTCCACCTCTTTCTTTCAATTATGCTTTTTACCTTAGTCTTTTTTGGATATAATTATAGTTACACTAGTTTTCTTTTGTTTATTCTTTGGACATTATTCACTTACTTTGTTTGTAAAATAACTATCTAATATTGAAAAATTTAAGTATTCGCAGATGTATAGACAGCACTACATTATGAATTCATGTAATTGGACAATTATCAGATTTTTCAAATCCATGTTGTTATAGTTTTAATTTGCATCTTCTTGATTAGTGATGTTGAGGACCGTTTCATATGCTTTTAGGCTGTTTGTGTACCTTTGGAGAAATGTCTATTTAAAATATTTGCTTATTTAAAAAAAATCCATACAAATCTAATATCTCGAAGGTTTTTTCCCTTGTATTTTCTTTTAGGAATTTTATAGTTTTATGTCTTATATTTTGGTATGCAATCCATTTTGAGTTAGTTTTTACATAGGCTATAAAGTAAGGGTTCAACTTCTTTCTCTTGCCTGTGGGTATCCAGTTCACCCAGCACCATTTGTTGAAGTGACTATCTGTTCCCCATTGGATAGTCTTGTCAAAGATTATTCAACCACGTATGCTAGGATTTACTTCTGGGCTTTTTATTTGGTTCTCTTCATCTTTATGTCTGTCTTTATGCCAGTCCCTCTCTGTCTTTAGTTCTGCAATATGTTTTGAAATCAGGGAGGGTGAGGCTTCTACCTTTGTATTTCTTTCTTAAGATTGTTTTGACTATTTGGGGCTCTTTCAGATTCCAATGGAATTTAGGATGGGAGATCATAATGGTTTTTATTTAGGTAAAGTCATTGGGCCTACTTTGGGAAATATTTTCTCAGAAGAGGATTTGCTCTTGTCTTCTTGCCTCTTCAGAGGTTTAGGTTCAGCACAATGGTTTAGGACTTAGCTCTCCCTTCCTTGCTGTTTCAGGGATGACTATGTCTCTAGCAGATCTCCTAGGGGACTTCATTGAGGGCATCCATGCCTTCTTTTCATTTTGCACCTCCAGACTGGCTCTCTGAAACCCTCAGCTGCTGGCTGTTCTATTTTCTGCTGTTTTTTTCTTAGTGTTCTACCTTTATGTCTTGAACTCTATGCCCTTGAAACCTGAGTCTCTGGTGCCCCTGTTGCTGTCCCAATCTTTCCTCTGCTATAGCAGCTCCAGGCTCAGCTCCTTTGTGTTTTCATTTGCTCCTTAGTTGTGTTTGTGTGTTTGCTTTAAAAAAAAAAAATTTAGTTGTAGATGGACAAAATTACCTTTATTTTATTTATTTGTATATGGTGCTAACGATGGAACCCAGTGCCTCACATGAGCTAGGCAAGTGCTCTACCACCGAGCTACAACCCCAGCCCTCTGTGTTTGCTTTTGAAGGAGTGTGGCTGGAGATCTCCCATTTTGAGTCAAACAGAACCCCAGAGAATGTGGCCCTGCTGTGTTGTTTGTGCAGTAGGAGCTCCTAGGCTCCTGACAGAAAAACAGAATCCTAGATTCCAGAGTTTTAAACATAACTGCTCTTCAAAACACCCTTGCTACCCAGCAGGAGATAATTATAAGGAAAGTCAGATCAGTTATAGATGAAATAAGAAAACTGTAATTTTCTTTACAATCTGGCTGCAGTTGAAACACAAACAATTTTCTGACTGGGATGTGAAAAAAGGTGGAAGATATTCACTCTCATGGCAATGCCAAAATACAAACAAAAACAAAACAAAACCCTTAAGATGTTATAAAACTCAAACTTGTCCATGAAATACTGAAGAGTGGTTGATACAAAAATCAAAGAAGTCAATAGGAAGTGACAGATTCTAGAAGCACAGGTGGAGGAGAAAGCTTGCCAAAGACTGACAAAGAGTTACTGGCAATACTGGTGGCAGGGTGGGAGAATGAGTGTAGAAGCCTCCCAAATGCAGCAAAAATGTGCTTGACCTCACTGGGTGTGATGGTGCATGCCTGTAATCTCAGTGGCTCAGGAGGAGGAGGCAGAATTCCATTTGAGACCATACTGCACAACTTAGCTAGGCCCTAAGCATCTTGGTGAGTCCCCGTCTCAAAATAAAAAATAAAAAAGGGCTGGGGATGTTGTTCAGTGGTTAAGTACCCCTGGGTTCAATTCCCGGTACACCCTTGTCCCCAGGGTACTTGACCTGCTAATTCTCACAAAGAACAGTAATGATGGGGCTAAAAAGTAGGAAAAAAAAAAAAAAACCTCCAATTTTATTTATTGTTGAGGTGCTTGGAAATGAGGGGCTCTTCTACTACTGATTCAAAATGTGAAACTGGGTGCTAACCCACACCAGGCTCCAGGATCACACATTGACAAATCAAGGAAATTAGACTTGGGCAGGAACAGCTGTGGTATTGGGAGGAAAGGCTAACCAGGGGTGAGTTCAAGCTTAAACATTGCTTCCTTGTCCATGATTAATTAGATATTTGGTGAAGTCCAAATGATCTCCTCTCTGCTTCAGAAATGATAGAGTGAAGAGATTGTGTAAGTTTGGTACGAAAAACAAGGCAAAAGAGTTTCTTAACAGTCTTCATGATTATCTGTATACGCAAGATCTCTGACTTACCATGATTTGACTTAACAATATTTCACCTTTACAATGGTGTGAAAATGATACACATTCAGAAGGAGCTGTACTTTGAATTTTGATCTTTTCTCAGGCTATTGATATGCAGCATAGTGCTCTATCTAGACTCTGGGCAGCTGCTGTGGGTCAGTTCCTAGTTAGCCATGTGGCCGCAGGGTGAGCAGTCCAAACTCTGCAGTGTAACTTTGTTGCTAAGCTGGAAGTTCAGTAGGTTTGGTGGATTGACTGCATTCTTGACTTAAGATGTTTTCAACTGTGATGGGTTGATTGGGTTGTAAGCTCATCCTAAATTGCATTAGCATCCAAATTGCGCATCATTGGTGATATTTGGTACACCAGAAACTATTTATAAAACATGTGGAAAATAACATACAAAATCAACAGATCAAACAGTCATAGACCCCAGCATTAGAACTAGCCATAAATGATTTTAAAAGTATTATAATACACTCAAAATTTATAAGCAAAAGAGTAACAAACAGGTAAATATGGGTAATCTCATAAAATGAAAAGAAACCAAACCAAACCAAACCAAACAAAAAAACCCAACCTAATAGAATGAGTCTGAAAACCAAAACTATAGCAGATGACCTTAACAACAGAACAAACACTGCGAAGAAGGAGTCAGGGATCTTGAAGAAAGGTCAATAGAAATTATTCAAAAGAGAACAGAGAAAAAATGCTGACAGATTAAAACATCATCTATGACTTGTGTTATAATAATTGACTAGAAATTCAACCCAGGGATGTTCTACTACTGAGCTACATCCACAGGCTTCCATTTTATTTATTTATTTTTATTTTGAAACAAAGTCTCTCTAAATTGCTGAAGTTGACTTTGAACTCATGATCTTCCTCCCTCAGCCTCCTGAGCCTTCTAATTGCTGGGAATACAGGTGTGTGCCACTGTGCCCAACCAGAAATGGTACTTTTTGAAATAATGACTAAATTTTTCCCAAAGTCATTGAAAACTATCAATTCAAAAATCCCAGTGAGGGACGGGAGGTAGCTCAGCAGAGTGGAGGCCTTGCCCAGCATGTAGGAGGCCCCAGGTCCTCCCAGCACTCCACACACAACACTAACAGCAAGCACACAACTCCCCCCAGCCAACCGCAAAGACCCCCAAATTTGTGAATCCCAAGCAAAATAAATACAAAGAAAACTACATCACAGAGTGTCAGAGTCAAACTGCTGGAAACCACAGACAAAGGAAAACCCTAGAAGCAGCCGTGAAGACAGAGCACATCCATGAAGACAATGGGAGGACTTGCTGTTGGCTTTTCATCAGAAATGAAGGCCAGCATGTAATGGAGGTGATGAAAGCTTTAAAATGCTGAGACACAACAAAGAGAAGCAAGCCGTCTATTAGAATTACACATCCATCAAAGCATCTTTTAAAAATAAAGTGAAATAAAGACATTTTGTGATAAAGGAAAGTTGAGGGGATTTGTTGCCAGCAGACTTACTGAAAAATGGTACAGGGTACCCAGGACCTAGTACCTGAGGGGCTGAGGAGGGGCATCTGCAAGTGTAAGGCCACCTGAGCAACTTACCCAGACCTGCCCCCAATAAAAAAGGTCTGGGCGCACTTCAGAGTAGCCTGCTTGTCCAGCATGTGTGAGGCCCGGGTTCAATCCCCAGTGCAGAAAGGAGCAAAGAACTGCTCAAGGGACCCTTCAGGGTAACGAGGGTACAAGTTGTAAACTCAGAAGTACAAGGAAGATTGGAAAGAACTGGCAGTGGTAAATGAGTAGAATTTTTGTAATGGTAAAGCAATTCATATAGAAGACATAAAAATCCCAAATGTTAATGAAGCTAATAACAATTTTTTGAATTCACAATGAAAAGAGCAATAGAAACAAAGGGAGAAATGATTAAATCGAAATCATGGTTGGAGGTTTTTTGTAACATAACTTCTCTCAGCAATTGACAGAATAAATAAAATCAGTGAAGAATAGAGAAGATTTGAATAAAAATATCAACCAACATGACCCAATATACACCTGTTAGACATTTACCTGACCAAATTCTTTATTTTTTTGCAGTGCTGGGGATTGAACCCAGGGCCCAGATTCTTTTTTTATTTGTTCTTTTTAGGTGTACATGACCATAGGATGTATTTTGACATATTATACATACACGGAGTATAACTTATTCTAATTAGCATCCCATTCTTGTGGTTGTACATGATGTGGAGTTACCCTGGTTGTGTGTTCATATATGAACACAGGGAAGTTATGTCTGATTCATTCTATTGTCTTTCCTGTTCCCATCCTTCTCCCTTCCCTTCATTCCTCTTTGTCTAAACCAATAAATTTCTATTCTTCCTTCCCTCCCTGCTTATTGTGTTTCAGTGTCCGTATGTTTCCTTCCAACACATATGGAAGATTCTTTGTGGCAGGCTACATATTGGACCATAAAAGAAGTTTCAATTAATATGGAAGAATTGAGATCACTGAGAATGCTTTCCGCACAAGGGAAATAAACTTGAAATCAATATGAAATCGAGAAAATATTCAGAATATTTGAAATGTAAACAGCACCTTGAAAAGACTAATAAAATTGATGTGTCCCCAGGAAGCTGGGCACAGTGACACATGACTGTATGCACAACTACTGGGGAGATGGTGGTAGGAGGATTACAAGTTCTAGGCCAGCAGGGCAACTTAGTGAGACTCTGCCTCAAACAAGAAAATGAATAAATGAATAAATAAATAAAAAATAAAAAGAACTGGGAATGTAATTCAGTGGTAAAGCAACCCTGTGTTGAATTTCCAGTACCTTAAAAAAGTGTCAAGAAAAAAAAAGAAAAAAATCATCAAATAACCAGTATTAATAATAAAAGAAAAGATACTACCACAGAATCTATTATTAAAAGGATAACCTGGGAATTCAATGAAAATATGGTAATACATTTGATAATATAAATTAAATAAAAAAATCCTTACAGAACACAACTTTACTGAAACTGAGACAAGAAGAAAGTGAGCATCTGAATTGCTCCTTGGTAATTTGCTATTAAAACAGTAAATATTAAAAACATAGGAAATCAAATAAAGTAAAATTAAATAATACTATTACACATATTTTTTTAAAAGCCTGCCACTAAATAATACTATTACATATATTTTTTTAAAAGCCTGCCATGTCCTGACTCAGAAAGCTTAGTGAATTCTATCAAACATTTAAAGGAGGGAAAAAAATACAATCTTACGTAAAATCTTTGTAAAAACAGAGATGGTAGTAGTCCACATTTGCTTTATGAGGTGAGGCTATTCCTAACATTGATACCTTACAATGGAATTATAACAAAAAATTACAGATCAATATTTCTCATAAATTTAGATATAAAAATTCTTAACAAAACTTAATAAAGTCTAGTAATGTGAGATTGATTCCCAAGTATTTTATTTTTTTAGATGCTATTGTGAATGGGGTAGTTTTCCTAACTTCTCTTTCTGAAGATTCATCACTTATGTATAAAAATGCATTGGATTTATGAGCATTGATCTTGTAACCTGGTACTTTACTGAATTCACTTATGAGTTCTAAAAGTTTTCTGGTGGAATTTCCAGGTTCCTCTAAATATATAATCATGTCATCAGCGAACAGGGATAGTTTGAGTTCTTCTTTTCCTATTCGTATTCCTTTAATTTCTTTGGTTTGTCTAATTGTCCTCGAAACTCTAGCCAGAGCAATGTTGAATAGAAGTAGTGAGAGAGGGCATCCCTGCCTTGTTCCAGTTTTTAGGGGGAATGCTTTCAGTTTTTCACCATTTAGAATGATATTGGCCATGGGCTTAGCATAGATGGCCTTTACAATGTTAAGGAATGTTCCCACTATCCCTATTTTTTCTAGTGTTTTGATTATGAAGGGATGCTGCATTTTCTGCTTTTTCTGCATCTATCAAAATAATCATGTCATTCTTAATTTTAAGTCTGTCGATGTGGTGAATGACATTTATTGATTTCCGGATGTTGAACCAACCTTGCATCCCTGGGATAAAACCCACTTGATCGTGGTGCACTATCTTTTTAATATATTTTTGTATGCAATTTGCTAAAACTTTGTTGAGAATTTTTGCATCGATGTTCATTAAGGATATTGGTCTGAAATTTTCTTTCCTCGATGTGTCTCTATCTGGTTTAGGTATCAGGGTGATATTGGCTTCATGGAATGAGTTTGGGAGGGTTCCCTCCTCTTCTATTTCATGGAATACTTTGAGGAGTATTGGAATGAGCCCTTCTTTAAAGGTTTTGTAGAACTGGGCTGAGAACCCATCTGGTCCTGGACTTTTCTTTGTTGGTAGGCTTTTGATGACCTCTTCTATTTCGTTGCTTGAAATTGATTTATTTAAGTTGTGTATATCCTCCTGGTTCAGTTTAGGTAATTCATATGTCTCTAGAAACTTGTTGATGTCTTCGAGGTTTTCTGTTTTGTTGGAGTATAGATTTTCAAAATAGTTTCTAATTATGTTTTGTATTTCAATCGTGTCTGTAGTTATATTTCCTTGTTCATTCCGAATTTTAGTAATTTGAGTTTTCTCTCTCTTTCTCTTTGTTAGTGTGGCTAAGGGTTTATCAATTTTGTTTATTTTTTCAAAGAACCAACTCTTTGTTTTGTTAATTTTTTCAATTGTTTCTTTTGTTTCAATTTTGTTGATTTCAGCTCTGATTTTAACTATTTCCTGTCTTCTACTACTTTTGATGTTGGTCTGCTCTTCTTTTTCTAGGGCTTTGAGCTATAGTGTTAAGTCGTTTATTTGTTGATTTCTACTTCTTTTGTTGAATGCACTCCATGAAATAAATTTTCCTCTAAGTACTGCTTTCATAGTGTCCCAGAGATTTTGATATGATGTGTCTTTGTTCTCGTTTACTTCTAAGAATTTTTTAATTTCCCTCCTGATGTCTTCTGTTATCCATTCATCATATAATAGTGTATTATTTAATCCTTAGGTATTGGAGAAGTTTCTGTTTTTTATTCTGTCATTTATTTCTAATTTCAATCCATTATGATCTGATAGAATACAAGGTAGTATCTCTATCTTCTTGTACTTGCTAACATTAGCTTTGTGGCATAAAATATGGTCTATTTTAGAAAAGGATCCATGTGCTGCTGAGAAGAAAGTGTATTCGCTCTTTGTTGGATGGTATATAAACTGTGGTATATATATATATATATATATATATATATATGTATGTATACACAATGGAATATTACTCTGCCATAAAGAATGATAAAATTATGGCATTTGCAGGCAAATGGATGAAACTGGAGAATATCATGCTAAGTGAGTAAGCCAATCTCAAAAAACCAAAGGACGAATGATCTCGCTGATAAGTGGATGATGACACATAATGGGGGGTGGGAGGGGTTAGTGTTAGGGTAGGGTTAGGTTTAGGGTTAGGGTTAGGTAGGGGGGCAAGAATGGAGGAAGGAAGGACTGTATAGAGGGAAAAGAGGGGTTGGAGGGGTGGGGGAGAAGGGAAAAAATAACAGAATGAATCAAAGAACATTACCCTATGTAAATGTATGATTACACAAATAGTATGCCTTTACTCCATGTATAAACAGAGAAACAACATGTATCCCATTTGTTTACAATAAAAAAAAATCTAGTATTGTCTGAAAACGTACATCACAGGCATGTAAGGTTTATCCCAGAAAAGGAACACTGGCTAAATATCTAAAAATCAAACAGCATAATTAATCACCTTAACAGATCATAGGAGAATAGTCATATGTTCATCTCAACAGATAGAAAAAGATCTGAAACATTTAATATTTGTTCAGGAGAAGATCTCTCAGTAAATTAGGAACTGAACGGAATGTCCTCAGTTTGATAAAGGACAACTAAAAGCTAATATCCCAACTAATGGGATATGAATGTTGACATTTTATGCTTCCAAGATTGGGAACAAACCAAGAACATCTGAGTTTGTCATTTCTATTCAGCATTGCACTGGATGTTTTGATATTATTAAGAATTAATAAGGCAAAATGAAGGAATTAACCATTAATCCTGAAAAGCAATAAGCCTACATATATTGTAAGTGACTCAGTAGTGTATAAACAGAACATTTAATTGTGTTCTGTGCTCTTTCTCAGTCTAGAGTGAATAGTTAGTACAGTCTGCAAAGTCTGTTGGAGAACCAGATTAGCAATATTATAATCCAATTCAGGATAAAGGGCAATTAGTATCTGATCAGAAGTGCAACAATGAGTTAACCATTTTTACTTTATGTAAAATTTAAACAAATAATACAAATACTAGCAAAAACCAACATAGAATACATGTCATAGTGAACAAAATGACATATAGAAACAATTCAGTCTAATAAAATTACATTTCATAGAAAATAATGGCTACGAAAGAAAATGCACAAAACCTTTATATTCAATATTTGATGCATCAGTTTTTTTACTATGTACTTTTATGTAAAAATAATTTATATAACATAAATCTTTTTATGTAAAATGATTTATTACAATAATATACTTTTAATACAGTATAAATAAAAATTGGAAAGATAGAAATTATTTAATTGTGGTTTTAAAATAATGGAATTAGCTTGCTTAATGGAATTCATTTGGTGTATTTGTCATAGATACTTTAGTTTGGAGATTTAAGAACAGAGTGATCCCCAGAAGACCGGAGGAATTAGGCTTGTTTAGGTTACGAATGCAGTTTGCAAATCTTATTTAAGGTTGACCGAAACCGTGGGACAAAATATGGTGGAAGTAGCCCAGAGGCAGAAAAAATCCTGCATTTACAGCACAGTCTCACCTACAAAGCTCCCCACACCAATAAAGTTTACTTAAAAGTGCCAAACTGAGTTTTCCTGTTCATCTTAAAGTAGTGGGTTAAGAGAATGATCCTAACACACAAGCAGCTGTAATTCCAGGTGAGCATTGTGCATCAGGCACTAGGATTTCAATTTGGAACAGAGCACATTTTTTAAACACCTGCTGACGCTTGTGAATGTTTATATTGCACCACTAGGTGGCGTGGAGCGCTAAATAGTTAACCAAGGCTGTAAGGCTGTGGCGTATTGAGGCTTTCTTGGGGGGGGAGGGGTGGCAGGGGGGGGAGACTGATTTTTAATTTTTTGTTTGTTTCATACACATATATATAAATTCTTCAACATAACACGATAGTGGCAGACTCCTCTGTACCATCCCTACTGAAGCAGCTGTGACAGAGACTCACTTCAGCAGCATTGCACATCCTCTGCGCCTTTGCCCCAAGACTTTTCTTGCCCTGTGATTGGGACACCTGAGAGAAGCCACTTGGCACATGTGAACGTTCAGAATGCAGGTGTCGGGAGGTAACAGCCCCTGGACAATCCTTGACTATTACCGGATGGGAGGTCATGAGCATGTGCTCTCTCATCTCTCAGGTAGATAATTCAGAGGCACAATCAGTATGGAGGATCAGAGTCAGTTTTCCATAGTGGTGGCAAGGTTGATGACACCACCCTATTGACTTTCCACCCCGTCTTATTTTACCCTTCCTAGTGTCCCACTCCTGCTACCTGGTGTCACGCCCCAAATAAAGTTTTATCTTTAACGCTCCAGTGCCAAGGTAGACTGCTTTGGTTTTCTTTTCTTTTCTGTTTTAGGATCTCTATTGTGGACGAAACCCAAGCGTGGTCCACTACTATTTTTTTTTTAAAGATATTTTTAGTTGTAGATGGACATAACTTTATTTTAAGTATATTTTTATTGGTTCTGAGGATAAAACCCAGTGCCTCACAGGTGCTAGGCAAGTGCTCTAACAATGAGCCACAACCCTGCCAGATCCACTACTCTTTTTTTTTGGGTGCTGGGCATCCAACCCAGGGCCTTGTGCTTACAAGGCAAGCACTCTACCAACTAAGCTATCTCCCCAGCCCTCCATTACTCTTATAAAGAATATTTTCAGCACTCAGAAATCTCCTTCATGGCTGTTCTTTCCAGTCAGTGTCTTTTAAAGGCAACCAATATTCTGATCTCTACCACCTTAAATTAATTTTGATTCTGTTTTTGAACCTCACATTACTGGAATCTTAATGGTAAGTACTATTTTATCTCTGCCTTTTTTGGTTGAATGTTATTTCTGTGATTTATCCATGTTGTTGCATGTTAACAGTAGTTCAACCTTTTTTCATTGCTGGGTAGTATTCCATCATGTAAATAGTCAATAATTTATCCATTCTTCTGTAAATGTACATTTAATTGTTGCCAGATTTTAGCTATTTTGAATAATACTACTTTAAGCATTTTTGTAAATGTCTTTTTTTTTTCTTTTGGTAGTATTGGAGATTCAATCCAGGGGCACTCTACCTCTGAACCACATCCCCAACACTTTTTAAATTTTATTTTAAGGTAGTTTCTTGCTAAGTGCTCAGGGTGGCCACAGACTTGTGATATTGCTGCCTCAGTCTCCCATGTAGTGCCACCACACCTGTTTTGTGCATGTCTTTATGAACATAAGCACTTATTTCTCTTGGGAATATACATAGAAATGGGATTGATTGGTCACAGGTTATATGTATTTTTTGAAATTTCTCTTTTTATTAAATTCCATATTTTATTTGTGATTATTAACATACTGTATATATTAATGAGGTTTGTTGTGAGACTTCTATACCTACGTATAGCAAGCACAGATTCAGTCTAACTTTCCTTTTTTCACATGCCCCTGCCTTCCCCACCCCTTCCAAACATCGATTAATCACTCGATGAATTTTGTTTAGCTTTCACATCGAGGGAATATGCACTGCTAGTCTTTCGGTGTCTGGGCTTGTTTCATTTACTATATTGTCCTACAGTTCCATCCATTTTGCTGCAAATGGCAATATTTTCTTTATGATCTAATAATATTCCATTGTGTGTATATGCCATGTTTTAAAAATTCATTTATCTGTTGATGGGCACCTAGATCAATTTCATATCTTAACTCTTGTGAATAGTGTTGCATAAACATGAATGTCTAGGTCTTTCTTTAATGTGATGATTTGCTTTCATTTGGATGAACACCCAAAAGTAGAATAGCTGAATTATATGGTAGATATCTTTTCAGTTTGTTTTTTGAACAACCATACTGAAACTGTTCTCTGTGGTAACTGTACTAATTTAGATTCTCTCCAGCAATGTGTAGGAGTTCCTTTCTCTCACCAGCATTGGTTATTTATTTACTCATTTATTTTTTGGGCACTGGGGATTGAGCCCAGGGAAATTTTGCCACTGAGTGACTTCTCCAGCCCTTTTTATTTTTCATTTTGAAACAGGGCCTTGCTAAGTTGCTTAGGTTGGACTTGAACTTGGAATCCTACTGTCTTAGCCTCTTGAGTAACTGGGATTAAAGGAGTGTGCCCCTGCACTCAACCACTCATTCTAAGTGGGATGAGATGATCTCTTATCATAGTTTTGATCTGCATTTCCCTGATGTTAATTATAGTGAGTATTTCTTCATATATTTATGAGCCATTTGCATTTCTTCATTTGAAAAGAGCCTTTTCAGATCATTTGTCCATTTTGAAATGGATTATGTATCTGTTATTGTTTTCTGAGTTCCATATTTATTCTTGATATCAACCCTCTGTGAGATACATAGTTGGCAAGCATTTTCTCCCATTCTGTGCATTGTTTCTTCACTTTGTTGACTGTTTCCTTACTGTGCAGAAGCTTTTCAGTTTGATATTATTTCATTTTTCAATTTTTGTTCTCTCTGATTTTTGGGAATTTCATCCAGAAAGTCATTGTCTGTTGCAACATTCCAATAGCTTGAGATATTTCCTGTTTCTTTTACTACTTTGAAATTTCAGGTGTTCCATTTAAGTCTTGTATCCACTTTGAGTTGAGTTTTGTATAGGGTCAGACATAGGGGTCCAGTTTCCATCTTCTGCATGTGGATATCCATTTTTCCCAGCATGATTAATCGAAGGGATTGTCATTTCTCCAACATATGTTTTAGGGGCCTTTGTTTAGCATCAACTGGCTGTAGATGTGTGAGTTTATTTCTGGGATCTATCTTTCTTTCTTTCTTTCTTTCTTTCTTTCTTTCTTTCTTTCTTTCTTTCTTTCTTTCTTTTGCAGTCACACAAGTCGAAGCCACATTTATTTGCACAGGTATAGCAATGGGAAACAGATAAACAGATACTCAAGTTCATATGAATTCATGACAATGAAGTTAATAATCACTTGGTACACTTGTCTGATATCTTGCTTATGTATTCAAGTCTAGATGAACTTCCTTCATTTTGTAATCTTTCATTTGACACATCCTTAAACAAAAATTCTTGAAAACACATATTGTCATGTTTCAGTTAGAGCCAACACAAAAGTTAAGATAAGAGCACAAACTCAAAAACCAAGTTTAGAAGGTTCTTCTAACTCCCTCCCCGAGAAAGAAGTCCTTAGTTCAACAGATGCATATACTGACCTCACGAGTAACCATGAAGACAAGAGAATGATTCTCCCATAACCAGGAGGAAAATGAAAACCAAATCATACCATTAAGTTATCTACCAACTATATGGTTTAAAATGAGAAACAGGACAATGCTTAGGTTAAAACAAGGGAGATGAGAAAATAGCAAGTGATCTCAGAACAAAATACTCATTCTCAAAGTTGCAAAGATCTGACTCTGAGAACTCAAAATAATTGTCGAAGGCAAATAGAAGTTATGAAGCCTTCAAAAACATTCTCATCATGCTCAATATCCAGTTATAAAAACTGAAAATGACACCAAGAGGATATTTATTGTACAAGTGTCAACAAGGACATCCCCCAAATAATGAAAGAAATGCACATTTATTGCTAGAACACAAAGTGACTTGGGCATTGGGTTTGAATCTCAGCACCACATAAAAATAAGTAAATAAATAAATAAGTAAATTAAATAAATAAAGGTATTATGTCCATCTACAACTAAAAAAATAGCAATGTATGATACAGAATTAGAAGGGAACAAACAGACTTAAAGATTTACCTATTAAAATATACAGATTCTTAGTTAAGAGTATAGGATATTTAAAAAAGATGTCAAGGGATGTTCATCTTTTATTATTATTATTATTATTTTTACGTACGTTGGAACCTGACAATTTTGATAAATAACTCCTACAAAATTATGCAAAAAGTACAAGAATGTCTGATAAACAGACAGTTTGTATTTTCCAAAAAGACTTTTTTCACAACAAGTAATTAAAGGCAGCATTCTCCTTAAAGGTGATCTTTTTACTCATCAAGAAATCTTTTGCTGCAAAGAATAAGCTCAGAAAGCCTGGCTTCTTCCATTAACAGCCTTTTGTCTTTCCTGTCTGGTTTTCGGTCGCTTTCACTTCTTGAAGATCCTTTGCCTGGATGACTACTCTCTGATATAGACCTCTTTCTGTGGGAGCGGGAATTCGTGCCCTTTGATCCTTTTGCATCTCAACTACAACCACCTTTGGGAGGTTTGTGACTTCTCTCCAGTCCCGAATCTCCCTTTGCTTCGGCTCCACGCTCCTTCTGTGCTTTCTATCTCTATTATGCGCTGTTCCCTACTCTGATTGCTACGCTCACTGCTTCCAGTACTGCTGCTGCTACCACTTGTACCGGAGCTACTTCTGGAACTGCCTCCTCTGCTGCTACTGGTTGAACTGCTACTAGTACTGCTACTGCTGCTGCTTCAACTTCTGCTCTTCCTTGTTTCATTTCTAACTGGACCTCTACTTCTGCTTCTACTTTTGACATTACTTTTGCTTTCTGAATGTGCCAGTCAAGAGTGGCTCTACTGGCACTTCAGTGAGTTTGACAGTCTCTATAGGAAACTCCTTTCGCTCAGGTAGTAAATTTCCTTTGCTCCTCAATAACCTGAGGTGGTGGATGTAAGACAGTTAATAGCAAAGTCTCAGGCTGAGAGAGAGGCTGGGGTTGAAGTACTAGCTAGGACTGAGGTTGGGGCAGGGACTGAGGTTGAGGTTGAGCCACAGGCTCAGGTTGGGGTTCAGATTCTTTTTCTTCTTTTTCCTCAGATTCCTTTTCCATTTCTAGAGCACTAACATTTTTTCCCCCCAGGAGAGAGAGATTTACATTCTTTATCTGGCTTAATGTCAAATTCCATCTGTGGTTCCAATTCTTTGCTAGTTTCATTTTCTGAAGGTTCTATACTTTCACCTTGATTAGTTTCCATTACCTCCTGCTCAGCAATTACATTTTTGACATTCTCAACCATCTCTAGCACATCTGTAACTTTTTTGGGGTATGTTGCTGCTTCTCTGTCACGTCCACCATGACCAAACTCTTGGGTCTGGTGAGGGGCAAAGTGGGATTGGGAAATAAAGATTCACAGACACAAATCTTGAAGATTAACCTGGAATAAGGTGGAACCTGCTCTCTGATGGAGATGCAGTTCTAAAGAGTTATGCCAGCAACATATTTATATATGTCTCATTATCAATTTAGAGACTATGCAAGCATTATTCTTTGTATTCAGGAAAGTTACAGAAACTAGAACATCCTATGTAGCTTTTCCACAGTTGCAATCCACAATTGCAAAGTGCAATGTTAGGAGCTGTGTGTAGCTCTCAAGAAAGTCCATTGTTAAAAGTCGCTATAAGGCAGACAGGAACCTGAGAAGTGGAGCTGGTGAAACATTGTGGTTGTCTAGCATAAGAGTTTCTTCCTTCCGGGGAGCTGTGTGCCTGAGATCAAGGTCAGAGGTTATAGGACTCTTACTCAGAGCCTCCTCATGCAGGGCATTGCTACAGCAGCTAGGCATCTTGGGCCCTTGCACAGGAACTTTCCCAGGAACCAAGCATGCCACAGCCATGAGGGCATCAGAGACCCCTGATCTCAATAACTGCTCTCCCATTCTCCATCACTGCTCTCAACTTTTCTCCTTTTCCTTTACCTCAGTTTCCTCCTCCATCTTCACCCCCATTTCCTGTTTTTGTTCTTCTTCCTTCCTTTCTTTCTCTGTATCACTATGAACCACATGTACTTCCTTTTCCTCTTCCTCTATTTCTACATCACTGTTCTGAGCACCTGTCTTCTCCAACTCTTCCTCTTGCTGAACCACCTTACCCTCTTCTTGTTCTGCTTCTGTTCTTCAGTATGCACCCCTTGATACTCCTTTTCCTTCACTGATTGTCTTCTGGGCCTAGCCCTCATTTTATTTATTTGTTCTGCAAATCTGATGTATCTATCTTCAAATAATAATAAAGCATTCATTTTTCTCTGTGATTCTTCTATTAGTTTTTGGGTAGCTGGACACATTCTTCTAGGAATATAGAATAAATGGGGCTTTGTCTTAGCTCTGATGTACTTAATTATCTTGGCATTATGCTCATTCCACTCTTTCTGAAACTGTGCAAGCTCAACCTTCTGTTCCAAAAGCTCAAATTCTGTTTAGCAGGTCACCAAATAGTTCTCTCTGCTCATTTTCAACTTGCTTTCCCTCTTCCTCTGCCTGAACTTCAAATTTTTGTTCAATTTCCTGGTAGCTCTTTTGCCTTTCAGCATCCTCTACCTCCGCCAGGACCAGAAAGGGCCAGCTGTGTGCCTGAGATCAAGGTCAGAGCTGATAGGACTCTTGCACAGAACCTCCTCATGCAGGGCATTGCCACAGCAGCTAGGCATCCTGTGCCCTTGCACAGAAACATTCCCAGGAACTGGGCATGCCACAGCCATGAGGGCATCAGAGACCCCTGGTCTCAGTAATTGCTCTCCCATCCTCTGTTAGTATTCTCAACAGGGCACCACGTGGGCTTGGAAGCCTGTCTTGGACTTTCTCCTTGGCTTGGTCTCCAAGCAGCTGGGATTGTGGTGTTGTAGCCACCCTTGTCATCATGGGGGAAATGACAGTAAAGTTAAAAGAATGACAATAGACTGTGGCTGCTAGGCCATAGGGCAGGACAGACTCCAGCAGTGGGTCCAGTTTTAAGATAATATGCAGCCCTGGCAGCCCAGATCATTGGAACTGGAGAAGGTACAATGTGGGCTCCTCTCTGACAGTACAGTCATGTGAACTCTGGGCAACTCTCCTAGTTGTGTCTGGGGTTTGTGAGTTCTGTGAAATCTCCTATGCAGTCATCTGTGGTGGCAGTGGTGACCATTGGGGATCTCCAGCTTACTTTACCCCATAAGAAGTCTGTTTTGGTCAATCCAGGTGGGACAGAGCATGTGGGAGAGACAGGGGCCTCACTGGCCTTTCTGTGATGGGTTTTTATGTATTGCAGGGATCTTGTTACTGCCCTGATAATCTCTGACTTACTTCCTTAGACATATCATTCCAAAAAGAAAACTAGTGACAGGCTACTCTATTTGGCCATATTACTGACATTAATTTTCATTTTCATTTTTTAATGACAGTCAGCTAACAATACCACTGATATGAAGTACCAACTTTCTTGTATTTTGAAAAGATAATACATGTATATACTTTCTGTCCCACCTGAATTGGCTCAGTCCCAAGACCAACCTCTCCTTATGGAGAAAAAGTAAGTTGGAGATCCACAGTGGTCCCACTGTGACAGCACGTGACTGCACAGATTTCCACAGAACTCGCAGACCCCAAACACAGTATAGCATATCTGTATCTGTATCTCTCCCTCTGTTTCTGGTCTGGACCCCTTATTCTCATCACTTATTTTATAAGTCTATCCTTGTGTTGATACAACCCTGTCTCAGATACTTTAGATTTTTAATAAGTGTTGATAATCATTAGAACACCTTTCCTACTTTGCATTTTACCAGTACATCTTGGGTATTCTTGACTATTTCTTTGCTTATAATTATTTGTGGAATTAACTTGTCAACTTCCATGAAATACCTGCCGAATTTGATTCAGATTGCTCAGATCGCTAGTTGAAGTTGAGGAAACTGACATGTTTGTAATACATTTAAAAATTTTTTTTAAAGAAGCCTATGTGGTTTTGTTTGTGGCATAGTTAAAAAAATTCTTTTAGAGGCAAAAGGTAGTGGAATACAAAGGATTACCCCTGGCATTCATGTTTTTTATTACTGGGAATACAGTATCTTGGACACCGTGCACAAAACAATTCCAGGCACAAAAATCCAGTAGGGATTATAAAATAAGTGAAATCAAGGGTCAATAATTTTCTAGAGTATAATTGGAGGCAAGCAAAACCTTCTTAGCAATATCAATATAAAGAACAGCTTGAACAAGTGCACAGGAGCTGCTATGGACCCTCAGTATGTCATCCTGAAAGTCCAGTAATATGAGAGAAAGCACGACCAGGAGAGACCTATTTGAGGAAAAAAACAGAAAATAGATTTTCAGAAAATAGAATTACAAGAAAGACTCATACTGAAATTTTGTTTCTTTTTTTCCAGTGGTGGTGGTGGTGCTATTTTTCTATTTTATTGTAAAACATACCATGGAAACAAAATGATGTACCACATTTGTGTACAATGAATCAAAATGTAGTCTGTAAAAAAAAATTATAAAATAAATAAAAAAATAGATAAGGCATAATGCAAATATATAAAGTTAATAGAATAATTATACATTCAACTCTAATGCAGCTAAGTTGATTGGTTTCTTGAAATCAAGTCAGGAAATAGAACATTGGTGTGATTTGTTCCCCAAAGATTCAATGCTGGAATCTTGGTCTTCAATATAAAGGTATTGAGAGGTGATGGATTTTCAAGGGGTGAGGCCTAGTGGAAGGTGAGCAGGTCCTGGGAACACACTATAGTTTGGATGTTGAATGTCTCTAAAGGCTTATGTGTTAAATGTCTGTTTCCCAGGGTGGGGTTAATGGGAGGTGGTGGGATCTTTAGGAGGTAAAGTCCTTAGGTCATTGAAAGCTTGCCCTTGAAGGGATTGTAGGACCTGTGCCTCTTCCTCTTTCCTGTCTTCCTCTTATTTGCTTCCTAGGTTGTGATGCAAGCAGTTTTGCTCTGACATGCTCTCCCAGCATGATGTGCAGCCTCTCCATAGACCCAAAGTGATGGGTCACCTGATTGTAAACTGGAACATCTAAGATTGTGAGCCAATGAAAGTTTATTTCTTTCAAAGTTAATTATCTCAGGTATTTCATTATAGTGATATAAAACTGGCTAACACAAGAAACCACCCTGTATTCATCAGCTTTCTACTGAGGAGTTAGGAGAAGTTGATACCTGAACTCTAAAGGTATCATATGTGGTGTTTAGTATCCTTTCTGACATCTTCATAAATTTCTAAATTAAAAACCACTTGATATTCTCATGGATATGTATTCCCACTGCCTTGGTCATACCTGATTATTTCAGCCCAAATTCTGGTGGTCACAGTGAACAAGGATGTAAGCAGTGCTAATGTAAATAAAACATATTTAATGTGGCTCATTTTTTCTTTGTATTTTCTGATATTCTATATTTATGGTTGTTCAATATGTGCTTTTCTCTATAGTATCAACTTTTATCTTTTTATTCCTTTTAATCCTAGAGTTGAATTTAACTCTTGCTATTTAGTAGAAATAGATTGAATGCATATTTAAGAAACAAAAAATATCCAAAAAAATCTTTGTTTTACATTTGTATTATGTTCTGGGTTTCCTGAATCTCTTGACTTTCTTTCTTCTCTTTGAAAATAAAAATTATTTTTCAGATTCCTTAACTCTACTTTGGAGTTTTTTGCCTTTTTTCAATCCTGATATTCACCGGTTTCATTAATTCTGGAACATTCTCAGTCACAATTTCTTTAAATATATCCTTTCCCATTATGTGTTTTATCTCTTTATAAAATTCTAATTGAACATATTTTGGAATTTGTACTAATCTTTATATCTTTTTTTTTTTTTATTGGTACTGGAGGTGAAACCCAGGAGCACTCTACCACTGAGCCACATTTTTATTTTATTTCTTTTGAGACAGGGTCTCACTAAGTTGCCCTGGCTGGTCTCAAGGGTGCAAACCTGCTACCTCAGTCTCCAGAGTTACTGGAATTAATGGTGGAAGCCACTTCACTTAGCTAAGCTTCATATCTTTAAGTGTCATTTTCATTTTCAATGCCTTTATCTCTGTATTGCATTAGAAGAAACTTTTCAGATCTTCCAATTCAGAAATATTTCAAAATTATTCCACTTTTTCTTGTTTAATTCACCTATTGAGTGTTGGTATACTTATAGCAATAAGTTATTTTCGAGGTTAAATTTGCCTTATAAATGTGCCTGGCATTTTATTTTTTAAATACTGTCTTTTTTCTCAAATGATTTCTTTTCATAACTTTTAGTATTTCAAATATAATTTCCTTTCTGTGTAATTTTTTTGGTACCTAAACTATTTAGTCTGATAACTCCCATTCATTGTGGATTATTTCAGTCTCCATCCTCTAGATTTCTACGGTCTAGTGTTAGGAAAGGCTTTTGTGTGAGTATCCTTCACAGCTTCTTTGAGCGAGTTCTCTTGATCAAATTTTATCAGGTGTCACAAGGTATTAAAAATTTGTAATCACTTTTTATCTTATTATGTGTTTTATTCCAGGATCATGCAAGTAGATATGTGTAAACTAAAAACTCAAACTGGTGATTTGTAACTCTCAGAATGAGAAAAGCAAAAGCAAAACCAACCAATATTTAGCGAGACGATAGACAAGCTTCCTTGCCTATCTATTTGGGTGGATGTTTTTCTAGTTTATTCCATCACAGAAGTGATGGTATGGAAGAAACCTGAATTCCAATTCTGACCTCCTTTGCCCATATCTTATCTTCAGATCCAAGAGATGAAGACAGCCCAACCACTAGGGAAACTGGACCTAACAATATCTGTGTAAACTGGTGTCAGATCATATCCTCTCCAGTTTCACATTTTTTCTTTGCTTTTTTTTCCCAAGGGGACTTCTTTTATTTTATTGTAAATGCAGCTCTACATTTAAAAAAGTTTAAAATATAATTAAAACATATCTGGGTGTTTTCTACTGGCATGTCTTTTTAGGCTATGTAGTGGCCATCTTGACAGAAACAGCCATGTAAGTGGGTGTTCTATATTTACATGGAGGATTCCAAGGGCCATGTGATAAACTAATTTAATACTAATTAATTTATCATTTGTTAATGATAAATCAGGTTTGGAAAGGGTCAAGGAGGAAGGAGTGGAGTTACACTGAGTGGGTAGGGATAAGAGAACAGAGATGAGGCCTGGGAGCTGAGATAAAAGCTAAGTGAAGAATGATGGAGAAAATATGGGGGAGGGAGAAGGAAGGAGCGAGGAGCAGAGTGGGGAAGAGAACAATGGATGGAAGAGACAGGAGCACAGCAAGTCAGAAAGAACATTGGAGCTGTAAGTGACATTATCTATTATTCTTTCCAGTTATTTTACATACAAGAAAATGGAGGCCAGAGTGATGACAAGATCTTTGCATGCAGGAGATCACTGTGACTCTCAGCCTGAAGCTCCTTCTACTGCAAGAAATTTGCTGCGAGAGGAAAAACACACAGACCATACCCAGGGAGCTGCAAAGGCAAGAGAAAAACTTGAGGGTGTAGGAGGGAAAAGGAGAACCCCGTTCAGGCATGAAGTTATGACAGGCAGTGGGTTTCTCAGGGAGAGGGAAACTGAGGTTTGTATTGGTGAGGTGGGAAGTCAGAGGGCAGAGTGAGATTGTGTGGGGAGGGCAGCTCACATCTGGGTTCTGGGGAGAGTTGTGTGGGGAAGGAGAGATTCAGGAGTTGTGGTGTGTAGGGGAGCAACAATTAGACATGTTGGGAAGAATACCAGTGTGCTTGTAGCCTAAGCAACAATGATTCAAGAAGAAGAGTCCTGAGGGAGGGTCTTGTGACAAAGGGAAGAGTCCTGGATGGCCCTAGGACAGCTGGGACACCCTGCCTGACTGAGTCCTGATTGGCATCTATCTTACTCACACTGGCTTTTCCTCATATGACCAGGGAGCACACAACTATCTGTGATCCATATAACCATCTCCTCTCTCAAAGATATTCACTTTCTGTTCCTGATCACTTCTCCACCTATTTTATCTCTTGAGTTTTCCCAAAAGTCTTACTCTTCCTCCGCTCCCCCAGCTCTCAATATCCCCCAGGCAGGTCTCAATGGGTCTCCATCCTTTCCTCTCTCCTCCTTCAGATCTTGTCTTTCATCCACTAACTGAGTGCACACTCAGAGGTGGAGTGGATTGGGAAACTGCAGGTCCACAGTGGGACTCTGACTCAAGCTCTAGCTGCTACCTGCAGCATTACTGATAAGGATCCACTCTGCCAGAGAAATGTTGAGAGGAAGAAACATTGAATTCTGCTTCATTTCTTTTGATAATCTACTCCCTTCCTCTTTCCTTTGTTATGGTTTAGATATTAGGTGTCCTCCAAATGCTCATGTTTGAGACAATGCAAGAAGATTTGGAGGTGAAGTGATTGAGTTATGAGAGCCCTAACCCAATCAGTGAATTAATTCCCTTATAAGGAGTAACTGTGAGCTGGTCGGATATGGCTTGCAAGGTGGATCCCTGGGGACATGCCTTTGTAGTATTTATTTGGTCCTTGATGAGTGGAGCTCGCTCTTTCTTCTTCTTGGTGGCCACGTCCAGACCTGCTTTCCTTCTCCACACTCCGCTGCCATGATGTTCTACCTCACCTTGGCTTTGAAGAGTGGAGTTGGACATCTATGGACTAAGAGCTCTGAAACCATGAGCCCCCAAATAAACTTTTTCTCCTTAAAATTGTTTTTGTCAGGTCCTTTGGTCACAGAGGCCAAAAAACTTTCTGAAACACCCCTCTTCCTCATTTTTCTCCTGTCTCTTATCAGCTCACAACCTTTTGGTCCCAGATCCTCACTGCTTATTTAGTTAATTTTATTTCCTCTTTTTCCTACCCAAACCAAACTGTCCTTTCCTTACTTCCCCCACCCACACACAAGAGCAGCAGTCATATATTTTGTTAGATTCAGAGATAAATGAATATGTAGAGCCTTGTCTCAGCCATGCAGGCTGCTATCACAGAATACCACAGACTGGGATGGTTTATAAACACCATAAATTTATTTTCACACTTCTGGAGGCTGGGTAGTTCAAGGCAGATTTAGTTTCTAGGGTGACCTGTACTTTGTTTCATCAAAACACCTTCAGAATATGTCTTCTCAGGGAGGAAAGGTTATGGGGCCTCCCTGGGATCCCTTTTATAAGGTAATTGCATTTCTGAGGGTTGAAACTGCATGACCTCATCACCTTCCAAAGACCTCACCTCCTAAGATCATCACATGGGTGGTTAGGATTCTAGTATATGAATTTGGGGGAAGACATAAAGATTCAGATCATAGCAGGGTTGTGTCCAAAAGGCAGGGGAGTGGAAAGTGCTATTATAGGTACTAAAATACAAAATTTCTTATTTCTATGGAAAGTTCTGTCTCTGTGTTTTTATTTGATTTGCTGGTGTTGCATCCCTTGGGCTCAGGGGTACTCACAAGATGATTGCAGGAACTCTTAGGCACCTGGGGACCCCATTCCATGACTCCATGCAAGCTGCCCACTGACTGCCTATTGCCACCTGCCCTGGCTTCTAAAATGACCTTTGTCTCTGCTGGGTTAAATGGGAAAGTTAATCTCCCCTTCCCAAAGTGGTCACCCCAACACTTGGCACATGGGTGACCGTTGAGAAATTGCAACTGAATAAATGGAGATGCATGTGATACTTGGAATAAGAGTGGGCAAGAGGCTCACCCTGACCAGTGAGCCTGGGATAGCTGCACCTATGTTCTGCCACATACTTTTGAGTCCATGTTCCATTCTCCCTTTGTGCTTACAAGGCATGAGATAGTGGCAGGAGCTGATGGCAGAGGGGGCCTGCCCGGCAATGAGACCTGGTCACTGCAGTGGTGGCAGAGTAGAGGTGGATAGGCAGAGTCTAGAGTTGCCAGACAGTGAGGAGTAGGTAGAAGAGTGCTTCCTATGCAGGTGAGGCTGTGGGAGGAAGAAACCTTTAACAGCTGAGGAGGCTCCTGTGAATTGCCACACAAGTTTCATTGAACTTCACCAATGAAAACACAAATTCAATAAAATTACTATAAAATTTAAGGTGGTGACACAGAGAATTATATGTGTTACTAATGGCTGCATGTCCCTTGGAGCCAGCCATAGATACATGATCCACAGACTAATTTTTCCTCTGTGAGACTTTCAATCATGTGACCCTGGTGGTTTTCTCACTAGATAGAGGTTCATGGAGGTCCTGTAGATGAGAGAAGGGAAATTTATCTCTTCCCTGGCCAGTTATTTTTTTTTTCTTTTTTTAAAAATCCTATTATCATATTTGTTCCTTTTAGATATACATGGCAGTAGAGTGTATTTTGACATACATACATGGAGTATAACTTCCCATTCTTGTGGTTGTACATGATGTGGAGTTACACTGGTCGTGTGTTTATATATGAACATAGGAAAGTTATATCCAATTCATTATACTCTCTTTCCTATTCCCATCCTCCTTCCTTCCCTTCATTCTCCTTTGTCTAATCCTATGAACTTCTATTCTCCCCCTCCCCACACACGTATTGTGTGTTAGAATCTGCATATCATACAGAACATTTGGCCTTTGTTTTTTGGGACTGGTTTATTTCACTTGGTGTGATAGTTTCTAGTTTCATCCATTTACTGGCAAATGCCATAATTCCATTCTCCTTTATGGTTGAATAAAATTCCATTGTGTATATCACATTTTCTTTATCCATTCATCTGTTGATGGGCACCTAGGTTGGCTATTGTGTATTGGGCTGCTATAAACATTGATGTGCTGCATTACTATAGTATGCTGCTTTTAAGTCCTTTGGGTATATACCAAGGAGTGGGATAACTGGGTCAAATGGTGGTTCCATTTCAAGTTTTCTGAGGAATCTCCACACTGCTATCCAGAGTGGTTGCACCAATTTGCAGTCCCACCAGTAATGTATGAGTGCACCTTTTCCCCACATCCTTGCCAACATTTATTATTGCTTGTATTCCTGTTAATTGCCATTCTGACTAGAGTGAGATGGAATTTCAGTGTAGTTTTAATTTTCATTTCTCTAATTGTTAGAGATGTTGAATATTTTCACATATTTGTTGGCCATTTGTATTTCTTCTGTGAAGTCCTGACCAGTTCTTGACTTAGTCACCAAAAGGAATTTCAGGATGCCTCAAGAGGCACAAACAAAATTTTAGTTAGGAATACTAAGAGATTTATTCAGGAATGCAAGCAATATATGCAAACTAGGTACACACACCAAAGGAGAAGGGGTGTGGTCCCTTAAGAGTGAGATATGCTTTTGGGATCTTGGGTTATTCTTTTTACTTTTTTTTGATGATTTACAGGCTATTATAATTTTTATATTTTTATTGGTGCATTATAATTATAAATGTGGGATTTGTTATTATATAGTTGTACATACACACAATATAACAATATATTTTGTCCAATATAATTCATCAGTATTTTCATTGTTCTTCCCTCCTCCCTGTCCCTGGTCCCTGGACTCCTAGGGACTCTACTGGTATCCCTTCTGTTTTTGTGAAATCCACCCTTCAAGCTTTCTTTTCCTTTTTCCTTTTTAACTTCTACATATGAGAGGAAACATATCACCCTTGACTCTCTGAGGTGGCTTTTTTGCTTTACATAATGTTCTCAAGTTCTATCCATTTTCCTAAAAATGACATAATTTTTTTCTTTATGGATGATAATAACCCCATTGTGTATATATACATCACAGTTTCCTTATCCATTTATCCATTAACAGACACTTAGGTTGGCTTATAGTTTAACTACTATGAACTGTGCTGCTATAAACACAGTTGTGCTTGTATTGCTATAGTATGCTGACTTTAATTCTTTAGGATAAATGCCATGGAGTGCTATAACTGGCCATATGGTTCTATTCCTAGTCTTTTGAGGAATCTCCATACTGATTTCCATAATGATTACATTAATTAACAACCACACCAATGGCTTAAAGTGTTTTTCACCACCCCCAACTTCTCCAGCATTGAAGTGAAGTAAAATCTCAGTGTTTTGATTTGCATTTTCTGATTGCTAAAGATGTGGAACAATTTTTTCATATAATTGTTGATCATTTTATTTCTTCTTTTGAGAAATGTCAGTTTAGTCTTTTGCCCATTTTTTGATTGGGTCATTAGGTTTTTGGGGGGTGTAAGTTTTTCGAGTTCTTTATATGTTTTGAACATTAATCCTCTCTTGGCAAAGTAGATGGCAAAGAAGTTTTTTCCATTCTGCAGGTTCTTGCTTCATGCTCTTGTTTCCTTTGCTGTGAAGAAACTTTTAATTTGATGCCATCTCATATATTAATTCTTGATATTATTTCCTGAGATTTAGAAGTTCTTTGAAGGAAGTCATAGCCTGCTTCTGAATGTTAGAGTGCTGATCATATGTTTCCTTCTAGGAGTTGTAAAGTTTCTAGTCTAAGTTCTAGGTCTTTGATCCATTTTGAGTTGACTTTTGTGCAGTGTGAGAGATAGGTATCTAGTTTCCTTCTTCTACATATGCTTTTCCAGCTTTCCTAGTACCATTTGTCAAAAAAGACTTTTCTCTGACAAATACCTTTGTTGAAGATCATCTGTTTGGATTTCTCTGTTTTCTATTCTGTTCCATTGGTCTATGTGTCTGTTTTTATGACAGTATCATGCAGTTTTTTTTTTTTTTCCAAAAGCTTGGTGGTATAATTTGAGGTTGGATACTGTGATGCTTCCAGGATCACTTTTATGGCTTAGAATTTCTTTGGCTGTTTTGGGTCTTTTTATTCTTCTGAATGAATCAAAGGACTGCTTTTTGTAATTCTGTGAAGAATGTCATTGGTATTACAGTAGACTAACTTGTTACTGGATGTTTGCTATGCTGCTTGGGAGAGGGATTAAAGGCATTGTCTTTTGTTCTGGTTCCATCTTGTTCTTAAGCAGGTGACTTGTTTTTTATATTTTGGGGCAGGAACATGTAATTGTTCCTGACTTTCTCCTGGCCGTCTGACTACCTCTGTTAGTTTAGGAGCAGGATGCCATCTCATCTCTTCCCACTTTTTTCTTTCCCTCAGGTGCAGTGGGGTTTCTCCTGTACTCTGAGAGCTGCAGAGAATTCTGCCCTTTCCCTGTCAGATTAAGGCTTTGTGTGTGGAAGATATGGCAGAAAGATCTTATTGGGATTTCCTACCCTTCCATGTAGCCAGCTGCTTTCATACCTCACAAGTAGATTCTCATTTCATCATGTACGGTTATAAGTATCCTTTGTAATTTCCTTAAAAGTTTTATGTTAAAGATCTCCTTCATAATTAAAAATAATAATTATATGCAAGGACTGAATTAATTTGCACATTGAGCAAATATTTACTAAACACCTACCACTTGCCAGTCACTCTATTAGGTGGGATAAAAAATATCAGCACTAATACCTCAAGGCAATCACTGAAGTATAAATAAGGATTGGAAAAACATTCATTAAAGAGCCACCTTATATTTTTTTCAAACAAAATTTTTTTAAAAAAATCTAGACTCTACCCTTTTAACTCAGCACTACAAAGTTTACAGTTCTTTTTGCATTTTTCTCCCTATGTAGACTGAAATATCCTTTAATAAAGCAATTGCATTGTCAACCACTCTATACTCATTAGTGCAGCAAGATGCTTTGTTCTTGGCAGGTGCTAAGTGACTGTTGAGTGAAAATGTATCAGTGAAAGTCAAACAGAGGGAGTATTTCTGTGTATATGTCAATGTCCCTGTGGTATCTGTGATGGCTACTGGCCAATCTAAGAATAATGGAGAACTGGTGATAATTTGTAGAATGACGGTTGTAGAGGACAATCATAGGGGATTTTGAAAAAGTAAATAAAGTAATCAGTGATGGTAGAGATATGAATGTGGTGGAGTGGGGGGTGGGGTAGGGAACATATGGGGGAATAATTCAAAATGTTGAGAGGACAAAATAACAGAATATTCTTAAGATCCTGGGTTCAATACAGCATTGAAAAATATATCCCTAGTGGTCAGGTGACTGTTCAGTGTCACCTAAAACTTGTCCCATAGCACTTGAAATAGGGAAGATGAACAGGATAGAAGTTTGTGACAATGAGAGATGATGGAAGACTGAGCAGAGTCAGAACAGCAGGGGAAATGGGAGACTGAGTGGGTGGTCAGGGTTCTGGGAGGGGGCAGGTTTTCCTTGTTTAGGCAGCATAGTTTTGTCGTTGGTTGAATAAGGAAGTCAGAAGAGAGGTCTGTGGGGTAGGTTTGTTTTGAACAGAAATCAAAGACCAAATTCTCTGAGAGAAAGAAATACCATCTGCGAGTACCATGCTGTGTCTGCTGCTTCCCTTGGCAGCTGCTCTCTTCCCAGGCAGTGACAGTGAAGTTGGTGAGAACTGGGGCATCTGACCCGTTGTGTGCAAGTGTGTGTGTGTGTGTGTGTGTGTGTGTGTGTGTGTGTGTAGATGGCAGTTCCCCCTGCATGTACCTGTAGAGAAAGAGTGCCTGCCACGCTGGCCCCATTCTAAGTGTCCTACTGAAGCTCCCTGTGCCCTTATGGAGGTTGCTGATAGAGCTTGGGACCCTGGGGCAAGCAAATGTCAGCTAAGTTGACTGTGGCTCTCCATTTTCCCAGATTCTGAGTCTTCCCACTCTGGCACCTTTTCCTCAAGTCTCTCCCTCCCGATGTTCCATTTCTCCCCATTCCATCTATCCTTTTGCCACAGGGTTTGGAGAGCCTGTCTCCTACCATCTTATCCAGACCTCATCCTTTCACAATCATTCCTGGGTACATCTGTGCTCAGGCTGGTTGGGTGAGCTGCAGACTCACCGCTGGAACAGCAGCTCTGGTACCTTCACTTTCCTGTATCCCTGGTCCAGGGGCAACTTCAGTAACAAGGAATAGATGGATCTGGAAAGGGTTTTAGGAACAAATTTCCATGAGGTTCAGGAATTTTACACTTGTCACTTGATGTCTGAAGGTAAGTTCAGTCCCTTTCTAGGGAGAAGAAAGGGAGGACAACTGGGGTGTCTTGGTGAACTTTTTGTTCCTCTAGGAAAGAGCCTACTCTGTGTTCTGAATCTCACTCCACTCTCTTCAGCACAAGACTGCAATCACACTCTGAACATGGACTATAAACTAGGACCCAATTCTTTAAACCTTAAGTTTTTGCCACTTATGAACTGCTCTCATTGACTGCAGGGCTGTGTTTTATTCTCTCTCCTCAGAGGCATCCTGTGGCACCCCTTTTCCCGCACCTTCAATCAGCTTCCTCACTCTGATTGAGTCCTCAAAGTGTGATTTTTCTCTGCCATTTAATTTCTTCGGTCATCCCCTTCTAAACCATCATAGTAACATGAATATATTCACCCTGGTTTGTTACAGTCCAGCTCCCTCAGTAAGTCCTTTCTCCTTCACACCATCACTATTACCTTTGAACAGTTCCCCCCCTTCTCATATTATCATCGTTTCCTCCACCTCCATCTTCTACCAATTTCCCTTTCTGTGAACCTCTGATCAAACCACACTTGGGTCCTTTCCCCTAAACTCCCAAACTCCCTTCTGCTTCTATTGTCTTTTGCTTCCTCTCATTCCATTTCCTTCTTTTCTTCCCTTTCCCTATTAAATCATTCCTCCTCTTCCCCAGATCCTTTTGATCTACAGATTATAATAGGCTGTGAACTGCACTCTGGGAAGAACTTTGTAAGCTTCCTGCAGGGAGCTATCCAAGGCTATGATTTCATGAGCTTCCAGAAGGAAACATGGTTACCGTCTCCAAAGGGTGGAAGAAAGGCTCAGAAAGCCTGCAAACAACTTAATCTGAGACAAGGCAACACACAGAGGGTACATAGGCTCCTCAGTGACACATGCCCATGTTTCACCTTGGGTCTTCTTGATGCAGGGAAGGCTCACCTCCAGCGACAAGGTCAGTTTTATAGCCCATCTCAAAGAACTTTTCTATTTTAATGTCAAATTCAGGATAAAAAAGAGAAGATAATGAGTGACATTTCTAGAAATGGGAATGATGTAGCTGTGTAGGTCTTTTGTGGAGTTCTGAACCTCTTAGTCTGTGTTAGAGTCTGTGTCTGGATGTGTCCCCTCTCACTTGCAGTGAAACCTGAGACCTGGCTGTCTAGTGGTCCCAGCCCTGAACCTGGCCATCTATTACTGGTGTGCCATGTCTCTGGATTCTACCCAAAGCCTGTGTGGGTGATGTGGATGCGAGGTGAACAGGAGCAGCTGGGCACTCAGAGAGGTGACATCCTGCCCAACGCTGATGGGACATGGTATCTCAGAGCAACCCTGGATGTGGCAGCTGGGGAGGCAGCTGGCCTGGCCTGCAGGGTGAAGCACAGCAGCCTAGGAAGCCAGGACCTCGTCCTCTACTGGGGTGGTAAGAGCTGGGACCCAGGCTGGAGATGGGGGGAGGTGGTCCTCTAGCAGAGCATGAGATCAGCTAAAAAAATGGGATTTTAGGAATTCCAGACCTAAAAATGAAGACAAATATTTTAATCCAAGGAATGGAAGAATTTAAAATGAGGACTCTGGAGATGCAGAAAGATGTAGGATAGATGAAGAATTCATCTCTGAAAAGTGATGAGAAAAAAATAGGAAGAAAGATTGGTGAGGTGGAAACTAAAAGAAAATAGCACAAGTCAACACAGCAAATGGAGAGAACATGGGGTAAAATGGGGAATGGGCTTGAAACAACATCCTTGGTGTCCACTTGAATCTGCAGCACCTCACAGTTCCCTGGGCTTGATCCTCTTGGCTGTGATAGTGGCACTGTTCCTTCTGATAGCACTTGGAGTTTGGTTTATGAAACGCTGGTGAGTTCTTTCTATACACCTCTCCTGTTTGTCTTTCCTCCCCAATGGCCTTCCCTTCTTTTTTGTCTTTGTCCTCACTTTTCCTTCTCCTCCCAGCCCCATTCCCACTTCCTCCTCAGATTTCACCTCCACCTTATGAAGGTCTGTTACTTCTCTGTTCTCATTTGCTTCACTTAGGACACACTGTGAAGCTCCCTGCCGTGCTCTCCCTTTGAAATGAGGACCCAGCCACCCAGGTGCCCTGTATACCCTGAACACCATGTGGTGATGGTACTTCAACTCCTCTATTTTTTTGGGGGGGTATCTGAGGTTTGAACTCGGGGACACTCAACCACTAAGCCATGTCCCCAGCTTTTTTTGTATTTTATTACAGACAGGGTCTTGCTGAGTTGCTTAGAGCCTCTTAAGTTGCTGAGGCTTCCTTTGAGCTTGTCATCCTCTTGCCTCAGCCTCCTGAGCTGCTGGGATTACAGGCATGCACCACCAAGCCCTCTCAACTCTCCCTTGAAACCTTTGTAATTTATTTTTGCTTCATGCAGAGTTACCAATATACACTCAGTGTAATCTAGCAGGATTTGTTTTCTGACCTGGCTTCTGGGACTTAACTCTGAATGGAATAGGACCCTAGCAAGCGCCCCCTGGTTAGATAATGGATCATCAGATGCATTTCAGATTCACATTCTCCAGAGGTCCTTCCTGATTCAAGTGGGAAGCAATCTCTCCTCCATCTGTGCTTCCCACGTTTCAACTGTACCCCTTGCACCCTAGCCTCTGTGGCAATTGTGTAGCTTCATTTCTTCTTTTATGTTTTTAGAAATCTGAGAGCAAAGCACATGTTTGTGAGTATCTGTATCCCTGGTGAAATGTCTGGCCTTAATGTAACATGTTCTCAATAAAAACTTGTGTTGAATTTATGTAAGGTTTGCAGTTTTTTTTTAAAATTAATTTTCTACCTATCTGACAGCTGTGTTGTAGTTGAGACATTTGATGTTCTTCTTGATAAAAATCTTGCTTGGCCATGAGATTTCATGCCTTCCTAGGTCTACAGTTTTCTCTATGAGCCTTTGAGAAGAAACAGTTTTGCCTCTTACCAATATCTGTTATTCAATTAGGGAACTATTAGAGTGAAACTACTGTTCCAAGTGTCCTAAACTAAAAGATCAGGGAAGGACGAAGGTCCTCGATATTCAGTGTGTTTTATGAATGTAGACTATGTGCACTGATTTTAGACTTACCGAATCATAATTTTCATTTTAACAGAATCATCAGAATATTCACAGGTACATTGAAGGTTGAGAGGCACCTCATGGGCATGATACCAGAAATATGGCACAAGTGCATCATTGAAGAGGGAATCAAGAGCAGCCCAGCTGCTCTTGAGCCGGGCTTGGTGGTGCAGTCCTATAACCCCAGCCACTTGGGAGGCTGAGGCAGGAGGATTGCAAGTTAAGGCTAGCCTCAGCAACTTAGCAAGATCCTGCCTCAAGAAATATAAAGAACTGGAGATATAGCTCAGTGGTAGAGTGCCCCTGAGCACCGTTCCCAGTACAAAAAACAAGAAGGTGCTGCTCTTCTCGACTGAAGTAGGGTCCAGGTGAGCAATGTACATTCTTAGCAGTTGCTGCTGCAAACACTGCGTTAGTGAAAACTGACCCATGCTTCTAGGGTAGAGGGTTAGGTTCCTTTGAGTTTCTGTTTACAGTAATTTTGTTAACTGATGAATACATAACCTTCTTTTTGTGTATTTTGTTTAAAAATCTTTTTTTTTTTTTTTGAATGGAGGATGGAATCCTGGGCATTCAACCACTGAGCTTCATCCCCAGACCTCTTTTGTATTTTATTTAGATACAGGGTCTTGACGAGTTGCTTAGGGCCTCACTAAATTGCTGAGGCTGGTTTTGAACTTACAATCCTCCTATCTCAGCCTCTGGAGCTTCTGGGATTACAGGCATGTGCCACCAGGCCCAGCTTGTTTAAAATCTTATTTAATATATGTGTACAAGTAATTTATTGTCCACAGTATTTCTTTAAACAAAAACATTATCTGAGAAATATTAGACAATTCCCTGACTCTGCTTAATGTGATCATAGATTTCCTTGGTTTTTAACCTTCCTACAAGGCTGTCTACCACATGTGAAAAAAATTTGTTGTCATCTTAAGTAGCCTATAATCCCAGGGGCTCTGGAGGCTAAAGCAGGAGGAGCACAAGTTCAAAGTCAGCCTCAGCAAAATCTAGGTGCTAAGGAACTCAGTGAGACCCTATCTCTAAATAAAATACAAAATAGGGCTGGGGATGTGACTCAGTGGTAGTGGCCCTGAATTCAATCCTGGTACACTGTCCCCACCCCTAAGGAAAAGGACCCACAAATTTAGTGGTTTGTCATAGCTTTATGATAGCATTATAGTGTTACTTTGCAAAGTAGCTTCATTTACCAATCACCAAATTTCATCTTTCCTTTTCCAGTGTATTGATTGTTTATTCATTAACATTGACCTCTCAGGCAACAGCACTATAACTGTAACAAAGCTTATCTAAAACACATACGTCCTCTGTAATACACCTTACAGCCCTGTAGCTTCCAGTCCACTGTTCTACATTTTCATGGCAGCAAGATGGTTCCTCTTCATTGATTTCATTCAGCTGTGATGATCAGCCCAAGGGAATCAAGAGGTTCCATCCTTGACAATGTGATAAGCTAAAGATTGAGCAGGTTATCTATAAATCAAGACAAAAATCATAGGGATCCATTTAAGAGATGAGTCAGGGTATGCACCTGTCCTAATGTGGCTGGCTCAGTTTATATGCGGCCTGATTTTCACATTTGATGGTAAGGAAAAGAGATTCTCTCTCTTGTTTTGTATGTTATCATCTTGGGTATAAATCACTCAAATTACTTTTTAAGCACCAGAGACACACGTCTATGGATGAAATCATACAGACAAGAAGTTGGAGGTAACAAACTCACAGAAGAATCCAGATTAACCCTAACCAAAGCCTGAATGTCTCCTGGATTTCTCAGTCCTGTTGGTCAATATGCTTCTTTGAGTTTTTCAGGTCACCTTGTTAGAGAGTGAATGCATCCAGCTCAATGCACGGAAATGACAGGGGACTCAGCTGATCTCTACATTTAGTTGTAACATTCTTTTACTTTCTTCTTCCTCCTCTTTTCTTCCTAAATTGGCTATTTATTATAACTTCACTCAGCTGTGATCATCAACCCTAGGCAATCATGAGATCCCATCCTTGACAATGTGATAGGCTAAAGAATGAACTGGTAACCTGTAATTCAAGACAGACATCATAGAGATCCATTTATATTTGCTTGAAGAGATGAGTCAGATTATGTACCTGTCCTAATGTGGCTGGCTCAGTTTATATGCAGCCTGAATTTCATGTTTACTGATAGGGGAAAGAGATGCTCTCTCTTGTTCTGTATGTTATCTTGCTGGGTTATCTTTTTATCTTGTATGCTATCTTGTTATAAATTGCTCAAGTTACTTTTTCAGCACCAGAGAAACAAGTCTATGGATGAAATCATACAGACCAGAAGTTAGAGGTAACAAACTCACTGCAGAGTCCATATTAAACCATAACCAAAGGCTGAATGACTCCTGGATTTCTCAGTCCTGTTGGTCAATATGCTTCCTTGAGTTTTTTCAGGTCACCAAGTTGGGCGTCCTCTTTTTGAAGCCTGCAAGCATCCTGCTTGACTTAAAACTGATCTTTTTAATTTAATTTTTCAAACAAGTCCCTATCTTGTTAAACTTTTATATTGTTTTGGTTTTAACTGTGTCATGTGGATTGGTCCCTCTCTGGAACTTTTCATCGATTTTTGTCAAACCACCAATGAGGAACCAAAAGTGGTGGTTATGCTCCTGGGTAATTGAGTGATTTTGAAAAGCTTCTTTCATTCTTTTCTTCAGTTAAAACAAGGCTCAATGTATTCTGTCAGTGCTTTGAGGGACGAAAAGATAGTTTTGCAGAAGTATTAAAAAGAGATTAAAATTTACAAAATAATGTATGTGAATAACTTATTTACAGGTGAAAACCCCAAAGATAAAGGCATATGAATGATACTCAAATACACTAGTAATAAGAGTAATAAAAATTAAAAGAATGTATCAGTTTACATTACCAACTTGGGATATTCAGAAAGCCAGAGAAACTCAGTGTTTGCAAGGATGGGCAATAGTTGGGAATCCTCATGCTCTGATGGTGGTGAAGTGGTTAGGGAGAACTTGTGGTCTAATCTAAGTATGCACATGTTGACCTTGAAATCCCACTTCTGAAATAATGTCTCTATAGTTCCACCAGGGAACATATACAACGATGCTTATCACAACAATTCAATGGTAATGAGGTGTTAGAAGCACACCTGATACGTTCACCTTGTAGGACCACATTAGTGAAATATGGTAGAAGCACACTACAGAATCCTATATAGAAGATAGACACAGGCTAGACAGAGCGATATGGGAAGGTCTTTAAGAGAATGCTGAATGAAGTGCATTATGCATGAAGCATAGTTTTCTACTTTTTGTTACAATTCAAGTTGTACACACAAAGCAACACATTTTAGGAGCACATAGATACAGAAGGATGATACATTAATATATTAGATTTGGGGGAAGGGAAAAAATTGGAATAGAGAAATCAATTGAATAGTTTGAACAGTTAAATAAAAGGAGGGGAGATAGGAAAAGACAAGACAGTGGAATGAATCTGACATAATTTTCCTATGTACACATACAATTACACCAGTGTGAATCTCACCATTGTGTATACCCACAAGAAAGGGGTCCTAATTTGTCGGGGTTTCCGGGACCCCCAGCCTTGAGCACGGTCAAGATGGCGCCTGGTACTGAGCCAAAAGCGGCCAGCTATACAGTAAACAACCAGCGAATTCCAATGATTGGCTAGTTAACGATGTGATTAGAGCATGCCCCCCTCGTGTACCTATCCTATGCTTGCAGCTGTCCGCATTTACCTCGTGTACTCTCCCCTGATTGGTTGAAGTGTATATAAGCCTGGTGGGTGGGAGAGTAGGGGGCGGAGGCTGAAGCTGAGCTGGAAGCTGGGAGTGCACGGAAGCTGGAAGTAAGGAAGAAGCTGAGAGAAGAAGTTGAGAGAAGAAGCTGAGAGAAGAAGCTGAGAGAAGAGAAGCTGGGAGTAAGAGAAGTGTAGGAGAGGGACTGTGCATAATAAACTTCCAAAGCTTCAGACGTTTGTCGTGTCTCTCTCTGCGGCCAGAGGGAACGCGATAACTGGTGCCGAAACCCGGGAAGATGAAGGCCTTATAAAGAAAACAAGGTAAGATATCTAAAAAAAAAAAAAATTTTTTATATACAAGTTAAACCGGTTATAAAAAAGTTAAAGGGTATCAGGATACGCCATTAGCGGTCCTGGGGACACGCGGAATGCGGTCCGGTTGAAAGGTATCGGGATACGCCATCAGCGGTCCTGACGCGTAGAACGCGGGTCAAAAGGTATTGGGATACGCCATCAGCGGTCCTGACGCGTAGAACGCGGGTCAAAAGGTATCGGGATACGCCATCAGCGGTCCTGACGCGTGGAACGCGGGTTAAAAGGTGTCGGGATACGCCATCAGCGGTCCTGACGCGTGGAACGCGGTCCAATTAAAGTGAAAGTAGAAACACGCTTGAAGCGGTCCAATTAGGGTGTAGGTAGTACGTGAAAAGCCGCTATAAAAATTCTAATGCACACTTGATAGTTTTCCTTTCAGTAATCTCGTTGCTCCTGGCAGCTAGGCCACTGTTTGTTATTGTAACTGCCATAACTAAAGCTATTCAAATTAGTAACAATGGGGTCTGAAACGTCTAAATTCAGAATGCAGCAACCCCTCAGGGAGCTATTAAAAAACCATGGGACGCCATTAAAGGAAAAAACAGCTAAAGTATTTCTTGATACTGTGGAAAGGATTTCCCCTTGGTTTTTGGATGAGGGCCTTTTGAATACCCTACAGTGGAAACAGCTAGGGAAGGACCTTCGTATAGCGGATAGGCAAAACCCTTTGCCAGTAGGCACTATGACTATTTGGTCTCTTATTAAATCCTGTCTGCAAGATAAAAACAAAAAACCTTCACTCACCGAGCCTTTAGCTGAGGGAAGACAGGTTTTGGAAGAAATAAAAGAGGAACGTTCATATCTTTCTCAAAATTCAGAAAAAGGAACTAATTCAGATGAGGAACTATCGGAAGGAGAATTATCAGGAGAGGAACTGGAAAAAAGAGTACAAAGATTAAGACTAGATAAAAAGCCCCCTCTAGTGCCCGTGTTGCCTAGTGCACCTCCCATAAATAGGGAACCCCCTCATGAAGCGTCCGGTTTCGGGTTACGCTCAGAATGGAATCATCTTGGATCTGTAGCATATCCTGTTTTTGAGGATGCTCAAAATCAAAGATTCCACCAACCCTTAGACTTTAAAATAGTGAAACAGTTAAAAGAAGCAGTTAGCACATATGGTCCTCAGTCAGCTTTTACTATAGCCTTAGTAGATACCTTGACATCATTAAACTTAGTGCCCCAGGACTGGACTAATCTTGCTAGGGCCGCTCTGTCTGGGGGACAGTACCTTATGTGGAAAACATCATGGCAAGAAATATCTACGGATACCGCCCGCCGAAATGCAGCAGCGGGGAATCCCCAAGTCGATAGGGACATGCTTATGGGCGTAGGACCTTATGAAACCCTTCAGGCACAGCTTAATTATCATCCAGCAGTCTATGCGCAAATTGCCATGGCTGCAACCAAGGCCTGGAAAACATTACAAGGAGCAGGAGATTTGCAGGGCCAGTTGTCAAAGGTGACTCAAGGGAATAGTGAGCCCTATGCGGATTTTGTCGATAGGCTAATTCAAACAGCATCACGCATCTTCGGAGATGCAGAGCAAGCCATGCCCCTAGTAAAACAATTGGCTTACGAACAAGCTAACAGGTGGTGTAGGGAGGCCATAAGACCATGGAGAAACAAAGACTTGTCCGCCTACTTAAAAGTGTGTAGAGATGTAAATGATACTTCGGCGCAGAGCAGTGCCTTTGTAGCAGCCATAGACAGACAAACCACCTTGTTGTCTGCCGCACTTGCACAAGCCCAGGGGAGGTTCCCTTCAAGAACTAATAAAGAGTCTTTAGGATCATGTTTTGTGTGCGGACAGAAGGGACATTTAAATGCCACTTGTCCAAACAAAAGGCCACCCTTTGCCCGGGGTGGGAACATCTATACAAAGAATAACCTGGGAACCGGACCTGGGCTATGTCCAAGATGCAGAAGAGGAAGTCATTGGAATAGTGCCTGTCAGCCTATTAGAGATAGGGAGGATAATTTCCTAGGGTTGAATCCTAAACTTCAAAAAAACGGGAGACAGGGCCCTCCCCGGGGCCCGCAACAAATATACGGGGTAATTCAACAAGTTCCCTGACGGTGGTATCCTCCCACAGAGAAGGGGAGCGCAGAGCCACCTCAGGAAGTGCCGGATTGGACATCTGTGCCACCTCCAGACTCATACTAACCCCAGATATGGGGGTGCAGATGATTGATACTGATTGGCATGAAAAAATCCCACAGAACAGTGTAGGACTATTACTAGGTAGAGGTTCCTCAACACTAAAAGGACTTATAGTACACCCAGGGGTTATTGATCCTGATTTCACTGGACAAATAAAAGCCTTGGTCTCTTCACCAAAAGGAATTACGGTCATCTCTCCAGGGGATCGCATTGCACAAATGCTTATATTGCCCAGTTGACATTCTTTGTGGCCCAGTAAAAATACAAATAAAAGACAAGGAGGTTTTGGATCAATAGGAACCACTTTAATAAACCTTACTATGGATATGGGACAGAGGTCCCTCCTAAAATTAAGAGTGGGAAATATGGAATTTACAGGTTTATTAGATACGGGAGCAGACAAAAGTATTATTAGCGCAATGGTCTGGCCAAAGCACTGGCCATTGATCACAGCAGCTCAGAGCTTGAGAGGCTTAGGAGTAGCAGAAAGCCCCAATCAAAGTGCTTCCTCATTATCGTGGAAAGATACAGAGGGACACACAGGAATATTTCAGCCATATGTCTGTAATGTTCCTATTAGCCTATGGGGACGAGACGTCCTGCAGCAAATGGATATGAAACTCACCACTGATCAGACTTACCAAGGGACTCCTGTAAGAAATATGTTACACAATATGAACTATGATGATAAAAAAGGATTAGGAAGACATAGTCAAGGATCTACCCAACCACTGCCTTTACTTCCACCAAAAAATGATTCTCATGGATTGGGTTTTTCTTAGGGGCCACTGATAAACCATCAATCCCTATAATATGGAAAGATGATAAGCCTCCCTGGATTCCACAGTGGCCCCTAACAAAAGAGAAGCTAGAGGCAGCTCATAAGTTAGTACAAGAGCAGGTACAAGCAGGTCATTTACAACATTCTACTTCTCCTTGGAATACTCCAATATTCTTAACAAAGAAAAAATCAGGAAAATGGAGGTTATTACATGATTCAAGAGCCATAAATGAACAAATGTACCCTATGGGACCCATCCAATGTGGACTCCCTCTTGTCACTGCGCTACCAAAAAATTGGCCTACTATTATTCTGGATTTAAAAGATTGCTTTTTCTCTATACCCTTACACAAAAATGATTGTTGGAGATTTGCCTTTACTTTGCCCTCTCTTAATCACACTCAGCTTGACCAGAGATTCGAATGGACCGTGTTGCCTCAAGGTATGGCTAACAGTCCTACTATATGTCAAATATACGTAGATAAAGCATTAACAACTACTAGACAAAAGTTTAAGAGATTGTTGATTTACCATTATATGGATGACATACTTATTTGCCATCCAGAAAAAGAAGTTTTGTTAGAAGCATTACAATTTATAATTCAAGCATTAGAAAAGAGAGGACTAACGATAGCCCCTGAAAAATTACAATTAGAGGAGATCCAAGAATATCTGGGTACAAGGCTCACTGCTACTACAGTCAGACCAACAAGGTTGACCATCAGGACAGATCAATTGAATACCTTGAACGATTTTCAGAAACTCTTAGGTGACATTAACTGGATCAGATCCTATTTAAAATTATCCACAGGGGAATTAAAACCTTTATTCGATATATTAAAAGGTAATCCTGACTTGAATTCCCCTAGGAAACTTACTCCCGAAGCACGGATATCCTTACAGCTAGTAGAGAATAGACTTCAGCAGTGTTACGTTGATCGTTGTGATCCTACTCAACCATTAAGTTTAATCATAATCTCAGAGAAGCATACCCCTTTTGGCATAGTTTGGCAAGGAGGACCTCTGCAAAGTATAAATCTCCCTAGCTCTCCAGCTAAAACATTGCAATCATATCCCCAAGCTATTGCTCAGGTAATATTCAAGGGAATAGAATCTTGCATTACTGTTTTTGGAATCCATCCGTCTATTATTATAACTCCTTATTCCACTCAGCAAATTAAATGGCTAATTAATAATGATGATGATTGGTCAGTATTATATTGTTCCACTTCAGCTCAGCTCGATAACCATTATCCCCAACATCCCTGGATTCAATTCTGTAAAAATACTCCCATAGTTTTTCCAAAAGTGACTAGTGTCCAGCCTCTTAAAGACTGTGTAACCATTTTTACTGATGGCTCCAAAAATGGAGTAGGTGCAGTACTTATCAGTAAACAACTTCACACCATAATAGTTCCACCCAACTCCGCACAGGTTACTGAACTTGCAGCTGTAATATTAGCCTTTAAATTAGCAAATAATCAGCCATTCAATCTTCTATCCGATAGCTTATATATCGTTAACGCTTTACAGGTTCTTGAAACGGTACCCCATATTTCTTCCATGTCCACGGTAGCTTCTTATTTTACTACGCTACAAAACCTTATCCTACAGCGTAAACATCTATTCTATGTAGGACATATTAGAGCTCATTCTAATTTACCAGGACCTTTGGCCAATGCTAATGACTTGGTAGATATGGCCACCAAATCAATTTTTGTTTTTTCCATAGAGGAACAAGCAAAACTCTTTCATGAAAAATTTCATGTAAATTCCACTACTTTGAGCAGAAAATTTCCTATATCTAAATGTATGGCTCGACAAATAGTAAAAAATTGTCAACATTGTGCTCCTTTAATCCCAGTACAATCCTTTGGAGTTAACCCCAGGGGACTGCTGCCTGGTCATATTTGGCAGATGGATGTAAACCATATTTCTGAATTTGGTACTGTTAAGTATGTACATGTGTCAGTAGACACTGCTTCAGGGGTCATTATGGCTTCCGCTCATTCTGGAGAAAAGGTAAAAGATGTCATTCAACACTGCCTACAAGCATTTGCTGACTGGGGCATACCTAAAGTTATTAAAACAGATAATGGTCCTGCTTATACTTCCAAAAGCTTCCGGTTGTTTTTACAAACATTTAACATCCAATCAGTCACTGGCATCCCCTATAATCCTCAGGGACAGGGCATTGTGGAAAGAGCACATCTTACTTTAAAAAATTGTCTAAATAAACAAAAAGGGGGAATAGGAGCTTCCTACAAGTCTCCTAAAGATAAACTTAATTTAGTTCTTTTCATTCTAAATTTCTTAACTCTGGATAGGGACGGCCATTCTGCAGCTGATCGACATTATAATCCCCATGATACTCCTCAAGTATGGGCAAAATGGAAAGATATCCTGACAGGTTGTTGGAAAGGACCAGATCCAGTCCTTCGTTGGGTCCGAGGGTCTGTTTGTATTTTCCCACAGGATCAACAGACTCCAGTCTGGATTCCAGAAAGGCTAACTGCTTGTGTATTTCCTCCCTTTTATGTTTCTACCAACTAACATTTCTAATAACACCTCTTAACTGTTCGCTAACCGTGTGCTATCTCTCACAATGCTGGAATGGTTCTTTTGCCACCCGTGCAATTTGATGCACATTTCTATCTTCCTACCAGTCCTAGTTTCTGTTGCAGATATGGAATTGCCAGTGCTATTATCAAGAAACAGGAGAGGCCTTGACATTGCAACAGCCGTGATCAATGCCATCACAGTCCTTGCAGTAGCAGCATTGACACAACCATAACAACGATCATTTGGCCGAAAATGCAGCTGCAGCCTTACAGACCATGGAGACTTTATCAGAGAGTGGACTCACTATAAGAACAAGTGGATGCCTTGCAGGAACTTTTGGGACTGGGATGCGTTTATTCCCTGAAAGCTGTTTGTGTTGCCCGTATTGTAACACTACTGGGATGTATATTGTTTCTGTATTTAATATGGCTATATGGTTTTTCTTCTGTTTATAGATTTGTCAAACAGCGGGCAGGCTTAGGAGCTATGGTGGTACTCCTCTGCCTTGGCCTCCTTCTCTTCATTCATTTTGGCATGCATCTACAAGCTAGCCAATAGAGAGATCAAATTATCTTTCATCAGGCCATGACCGCCCTAAAGGCCGACAGCCCCCCATTAGTATGGCTCTTGATGCTGGACCGGTAGTCAAAGATGGGTAATGAAGGAGGTGGCTGTGTACCAACCTAAGACAGGAGCTGCAGCATGCTCTGCAGGCTCTGATGACGGGTAAGGACATATGCTGACCACTCAGCCTAAGACAGACACGGTCCCGAGCCTTAGTTTAATAGTAAAGAAGAGGGATATGTCGGGGTTTCCGGGACCTCCAGCCTTGAGCACGGTCAAGATGGCGCCTGGCACTGAGCCAAAAGCGGCCAGCTATACAGTAAACAACCAGCAAATTCCAATGATTGGCTAGTTAACGATGTGTTTAGAGCATGCCCCCCTCGTGTACCTATCCTATGCTTGCAGCTGTCCGCATTTACCTCGTGTACTCTCCCCTGATTGGTTGAAGTGTATATAAGCCTGGTGGGTGGGAGAGTAGGGGGCGGAGGCTGAAGCTGAGCTGGAAGCTGGGAGTGCACAGAAGCTGGAAGTAAGGAAGAAGCTGAGAGAAGAAGCTGAGAGAAGAGAAGCTGGGAGTAAGAGAAGTGTAGGAGAGGGACTGTGCATAATAAACTTCCAAAGCTTCAGACGTTTGTCGTGTCTCTCTCTGCAGCCAGAGGGAACGCGATACTAATTAAAATAAGTTATAGTCCATGCTTATATAATTACATCAGAATGGATTCTATTGTTATGTATAACTAAAAAGAACCAATAAAAATGTGAAAAAAGAATGATTAGATTGAATGGGATTCATGAGCCATAAATACAGGAAAATAATTAACTCAAAAATCAGTAGTTAAGATTCCAAAGACACAGCACAATGCACAAAAAAGTTGGAAAATAATTATCCTCTGTAGAATAGAGACTGAACTGGAACAACAACTTGTGTCATGGGTACTTTCTCAGGGAAAAATCATAAATGTATAATGTATAAAATAATTAGGTCTCTATGTGTATTATAAATATATCTGCAACATCAAAGCTCTCTGGTTGACAATGTTAGGGTTTTTATAAACATTATGAAAGACCATAAAGTAGGATAATTTTCTATATTTTGCCAATTATGGCAGTAGTAATTTAGAAGTAACAAAGTTTTATCATCCTTATAACTTAAAGATTTGAAGGTTTAAGCTCTCAGTTTATAATTATCAATCAGTTTACAAATCCATTTTCTATAACTTATTGTTCCAAAATGATTTAAATTACTTATAAAATATGTACCTAATATTGAAAAATATTTTTAAAATTTTATTTGTTCTAATTATATGTCAGTAGAATGAATTTATACATTTTGATATATCATATATAAATAGAGTATAATCTCTCATTTTTCTGATTATATGCATTGCAGGATTACATCAATCATGCAGTCTTACATGTACATGGGGTAATAAGGTCTGTTTCACTCTACTATCATTTCTTCCTCCATACCCCTTCTCCTCCCTTCACTCCCCTCTACCTAATATAAAGTAACTCTATTCTTCCTTACCCCCCCCCCCCATTGTGAATTAACTTCTGCATATCAGAGAAAACATTTGGCCTTTGGTTTTTTGGGTTTGGCTTATTTCACTTAGCATGATATTCTCCATTTACCGGTAAATACCAGAATTTCATTTTTCTTTAAAACTGAGTATTATTCCATCATATTGATATACCACATTTTCTTTATCCATTCCTCTGTTGAAGGGCTTCAAGGTTGGTTCCATACTTTAGCTATTAGTGAATTGAGCTGCGATAAACATTGATGTGTCTGTGTCACTGTAGTATGTTGACTTTAAGTCCTTTGGGTATAAACCAAGGAGTGCGATAACTGGGTCAAATGGTGGTTCAAGTTTTCTGAGGAATCTCCATACTGCTTTCCTTAATGGTTGTACCAATCTGCAGTCCCACCAGCAGCATATGAGTGTACCTTTTGCCCCACATCCTTGCTAACATTTATGGTTGCTTGTATTCTTGATTATTGCCATTCTTATTGAAGTGAGATGAAATGTTAAGAGTAGTTTTGATTTGCATTTCTCTAATTGCTAGAGATGCTGAACATTTTTTCATATATTTATTGATTGATTGTATATCTTTTTCTGTGAAGTACCTGTTCAGTTCCTTAGTTCATTTATTGATTGGATTTTTTTTTTTTGGTGTTAAGTTTTTTGAATTCTTTATATATCCTAGAAATTAATGCTTCATCTGAGGTGCATGTGGTAAAGATTTTTCTCCCAATCTGTAGACTTTCTCTTCATATTATTGATTGTTTACACACTTAACATTAGAATATATGAATAATATAAGAATAGAGCCTAGGGGAATATACTACCAATAAAACAAAGAGAAAAATTAAAAACAGGCCAATGGTTCTTTGTGGGTTGCAAATTATTAGTATACCAGAAGACCATTAAGTCAGGCTCATTCACGTATTCAAAGTCTAGAAGAAGCAGATAATGAGTTATTCAGGAAAAATGTCCTAGTTCCTGAGGCCACATGGAAATTTCTCCTATCATTTCTTGTAGAGGAGAAGCTATTTGGCACAGTTAACAACATTCTTAGGAAAGTTGTTTCAGTAAATTTTATGAGATTCATAGTCTTGTGTGTTATTATATCAGCCTGCAGTAATAATTTGAAAAAAGTAATTTTATACAACACAACCAGACCTGGCCCAGGGGTGCAATATCCGGTTTTCTGAAAAACTTAAGGGTAAGTCTTTTGTCATCTAATAGAATATGTAAACTCCAAGTCTCCTGTAAAACTAATTTAAATTATTTTTGTGCAACAGAAACTTTATGTGTTTAAACCTATTCATCTTGATGTACATGTGTGCATTTAACATGTACGTATTTTAGACAAAAATATTTGAAACAGGTGTGAACTCCAATATGGGCATAACCTATCCTAAAAACAGAAACAAGACAAAACAAAAAACCACAGGCAGGTCTTTGAGCTATGTCCAGATGGCCCATTCAGGTGAAACTGGTCACCAACAGTACACCTGTGTACCTACATACATAGTAGGAGCAGGAGAAATGGACTTGTATGGCAGAGCCCACTGGTTGTTTCCCAGAATACATTTACCACTTCCTCTAGAAAAAATCCTCCACTCCCTTCCTAAATATTATCTGGGATGAGTAGAGCTACTTTTCAGTTTGTTTAATCATATAGAGGAAATCTTTCAACTTGTTATGGTCACATGACTTTTGTCTGACCTGTGTACAACTCCTGCAAAGTGCATCTGAAGACAAGGGAGGCAGGTGTGTTCAACACCTCTCCTTATTGCAGACTGAAAGGCATTTTGATGGCAGGAACTCTGGAATCTTTCTCCAAGCATGAGATGACTCTAGGAATGGGGATCAATAATGGTAAAGACAAAACAAAATGAAGCAAAATTGAAAAGTTAAAGCTTCCCCCAATGAGAGAGGAAACTGGAAAACAAATTCCTTAGATAGGGAATGCTCTACACCCCTTTTTTTTTTTAAAACTCATTTCTAGTTTTTTAACTGGGGAGAGAATCATATCTTAACTACATCCTTTAGAAGAATATGGTTAATTTGAGTGGTCTGTTATGTGCAGTGAAACTTAATGCTGAAAAATCCAGAAACTTATGTGAACACTGAGAAAGGTTGACAGCTCTGGTTTTATGAAATGTAAATCAGCCCTTCATTTTTCTCGTTCTAGTGACCTACATGACCTACTTAATTTCTGCTATTGTAAAAGCATATTTTTGACCATTACATTCAAATTTTTAATATAGAAGTTCACCTTTTATATCTTTATTTTCTAGGGTAGGGTAGAAATATGCAGCCACTCATTCCAAAATTTACGCAGAAAGAAACGTGAGAAATTCAGAGTGAAGTTCTGGGAAAAGGATAGAATGAAATATTTTCGAACTCATTTAACTGAATGAAATCCAAAGTAGAGAAAGTAACTCCATTTACTTTGCATCTAGGAAAGAGCTGTGATCTAAAACAAAAACCAAGGAAAATTTAAATGTTACAATAAGACATGGAATAAATTTTTGCATGATTTGTCTATATTTTTGAGTTTGACAAAAGGACAATTTCTTTGGTTTAAAAGAATGTGTTTCAACCATGGCTATAGGGGCCTTCATTAGAAGATGACTGTGGAGAAGAAAGTGATGTATAAAAATTTGTTGGAAATTCCAATTTACATGGCCATTGGCTTTGGAAATTAGGTGAGACCACGTGAGTAATTGACCTTGTTGGCATGTAGTGGCCTTGAAACAGGTCCACTTCATGCTTTGGGTATAAACCTTGCTGCTCAACAATGGGCAGTTTACATTAAAACTGACCTTTTTTTCTTTCCTCATTTCTCTCCCCCTTCCCAACCAAGGGGCAAGCATTCTTCCTGTCCCTAACCAAGTAATCTGCCCTTCCACTTACTGTCCACAAGAATAAGGACACTCTGGACATGGAAAGTGGAACAATAGCTTTTTCAAAGATATAAGTTAAATATTAATTAGATTCATTGATAATAATAGTCAGAAAACAGCTCCTGTTCCCCCTTTTCAGAACTCTGCTCACCCTGGCATTTAGATTGGCAGCCTTTGTGATGCGATTCCATTGCCTTTCTCCTTTGTTGGCAAAGCAATAAAACTTTTTTCTTTTTCCACAAACTTTTCTCTGTCTTCATTATAGGATCAGTATCAGGGACAAGAACTGAGTTTTTGTTTTATATTTGACACCCCAGACAGTATCTGACAGAGGCCCCACTCTGGACTTCTTGGGTGAGTCTGGCTTTTTGAGTGTGAGCTTCAGGTTGACCTGTAGGAGCTGTTCCCATAAGTTAGGTGGAGAGACTGAGGGACTTTCCAAGAAGCTGTCAAGATTCCCTTTGTTTTGGGGATTTCCTTCTTCTCCCTGAATGGATACAGTTCACTTCTCCATTTGGTCTGTTTGAGGAAAAGGAAACGGAATGTAGTAAAGTTGCAGCACCTTAACCATCTAGTAAGTCCCCCTGGTGTGTATGCTGAGACCCTTGATTCCACACATCTGGTATTTCTTTTTGGGAACATCTAGATCCCCTTCATGGGAACATTGGTCCTCCTTTGTAGGGATGTCTGTGACACTGATGATATAGGAAACATAATTAATGGGAATAGGAAACCAGGGGAATTTCCCCCCCATCTTCTCTGTTCATCTTAAAGATTTCTGAACTATCAGTTTTGGTATGGAGATTCTTTTTGTGTTTTCTTTGTGTTTTTGTTTACCAGTTACTGGCACTTTAAGACATGTGTAACACTGGTTCAGGTCAGTAGTAATCTCTTAGGAAAGTTTTTGGCTCATTGGGCCACATAAAGCTATAAGCCTGTGATTAAAGAGGAGGGGAAATCAAATTGTTACTGCTGTAGATCTTATGATAATATATAGAAAAGCCTAAAGAGTTCATCAAAAGGTTATTGGAACTGATAAATGAATTCATCAAAGTGGCAGGATACAAAGTCAACATGCAAAAATCACTAGCATTTTTACATATTAATGACAAACCTGCTGAGGAAGAAACCAGGAAAGCAATTCTACTCATAATAAGTACTAAAAAAATACTGAGGAATAAATTTAAACAAGAAGACAAAATACATTTATAGTCAGAATTACAAATAAGTGATAGAAGACATTAAAGAGGACACAAAAAATGGAAAGATCTCCCATGTTTGTGGACTAGAAAATATTTTTAAAATGTCTTTAGTATCCAAAGCATTCCCTATGACATTCTTCATAGTACTAGGAAAAACAGTCCTAAAATTTATATGAAAGTACAAAAGACTCCCCAAATAAAAAAGTTATCTTGAACTGAAAGAGCAAAACTTGAAGCATCACAAAACCTGATTTCAGGACATACTATGGAGACATAGTAACTAAAACAGCATGATGCTGGCATAAAAACTGATACTTAGTCCAACAGAATTAAATAAACATCTCAGAAATAAACCTATGCATCTACGCCTAATAGATTATCAACAAAGATTTGAGAAACATATTTTGGAGAAAGGGTAACGACTGTTGCTGGGGAAACTGAATATTTCAATTTTCAAAATAATTGAAACTTGAGACCCCAATTCTCACCCTGTACAAATATCAACTCTAAAAGCATCAGAACCTAAATGTAAGACTAAAACTCTTGAAGTAGTGGAAGGAAACAGGGTGGAAACACCTCAAGACATTGATATAGACAATGATTTTCTGGATAGGACCCCCAGAGCACAGGAAACAAAAGTAAAAATTGGTAAATGAGTTGCATTAAATTAAAACACTTCTGCACAGCAAAAGTGTAATATAAAGCTGATACCCCACCTCCCAACCGCCTGTCAATCTGCACTCTGCCCACCTCTTACATTACAGGAATTTCCGGCTTAAGCTGCCGCCATTTTCCTGCTTCCCATGTTACGTCCTAACATGCTAGCTAGCTATTGGTTCATGAGTCAGCTTGCAAAGTATTCTCCTCCGCTACTGGTTCCTTCCAGCCTGGGAGATTCCAATATCTGGGAGAAGCACACACGTCATCTTCCCTTTTTTCCTTTCTTTTCACCCTGGAGCGGACGTGTTAGTCGTCCGCATAATAAAGTCTCTTGCGTGAGGCCTGTGTCCATGGTGCATTTTTCTGGGAGCTATTGGCGAGTGGCAACTGAGACGGGCGAGCAGGCGGCAGTTCAGCGGGAGTGCGCAGCGGCGGCTAGAATCGCCATGGGTCCCAAGCTGAGCTGCATTTTTTTTTCCCTTACATCTGGTGCCGAAACCTGGGATGGGTCCTTCCGCTAACTAAGCAAGCATTCAATACTCCAGTGTCCCCGGACACAGGCTCACCTTCCATTTACCTGGACGCCCAGTTTTCTACATGCAACACCAGACTCCAAATTGGTGAGTTCCCTGTAGGCAGGTCCCCTAGACCACTTAAACACACCTCTGCTGACCTGAGAAGTGAATGTTGAGTATCCAGGGTTCTCGAGGCTGCTGAGGTGTGGGGGTACCCCCAACCACAACTTTCAAAGTTACGGTTGGTCCCTATAGTTGGTCTTATTTGCCGGTTGGAATCCTGATTTTATGGTGCTGAGATTCTCTCTCAGGGTTTGAGGCTCATTTTCTCGTCGTGCTCGAAATCCTGGCCAGGTCCTCAAACTCTCTCAGCTAATGCCCGATAGGCACTGGTACTGTGTGACGACCAGACCTGTGTACTACCTTCTCATTGCCTAACATGTGGTTGTGGGACGCCTTGATCACTAACTTAGGTGTTTCTCAGTCTTCGCCATGGGATCTAGGACTTCCACCCTGGCAAAATCGCCCCCGAGATATTTATTAAACAATCTCAAACACCTTCACCTGTTCCCTGAATTAGAGCCAAACTGTCCTTTAGATAGTAAATCAGAATGGTCTATTTATGACACCCTAAATTCTAGCTTTATACTAGGTATAATTATATGCATAATTATACTAGGTATAATTAAGTACATATGTGGGCGACCTGGTGAATGGAAAGAGACCTTTCCCCTTGGTGTTTTTCCTTTCTTTTGTGCTAAACCTAATCTCTGCTCTCCTTAAAAACCTGAACACGTTCTCTTGGCTTCTCCTCCCCCTTTTAACCCTTCTTTCTCTTCTGAGTTTGATCCAGCTGATGAGTCATCTCCTTACAGGCCTCTTACTGCAGAAGCCCCTGTTCATTCCTCTCCTTTGCCTCATTCTGTTTCTCCTTCCACTCCTCCACTCAGCCCACCCAGTCCTCCCACCACGTGATCTTGTGCACATGTTCTAGCTCCTTTATGGGAGGTGGTTGGCGTGGAGGGAGTAATCAGAGTCTATGTTCCTTTTTCACTGTCTAATCTGTCCCAAATAGAGAAGCGGCTAGGCTCCTTCACCACCAACCCTGCAACCTTCATTAAGGAAATTTGGTACCTTACCCAGTCTTATAACCTTACCTGGTATGACATTTACATGATCATGTCCAACACCCTAACCCCTGAGGAGCGCAGGAGAGTTTGGGAACAATTATGCAGATAAGATTCATCAATCGACCCCAACCCACCCCATTGGGGCTGAAGCAGTACCAGATAGGGAGCCCCTATGGAACTATAATACCGAGGTTGGGTGTCTACAGCGGGATGCGTTTCAAACCTGCGTCCTTGCAGATCTACGAAAGGCTGCTATTAACCCATTAACTATGACAAATTCAGGAAGTAATACAGGACAGAACTGAAAACCCATCAGCATTTCTAAGCCGCCTTACAGAGGCCATGCTCAGGTACACTAACCAGGATCCTGAGACTTTGGAGGGACGGCAGCTACTTATGACTTATTAGTTTTCCCAAAGTTACCCTGACATAAAGGTTAAATTGAGGCAGTTGGATAGGGGGCCCCTTACCCCACAGCCACAGGTTCTAGCAGTGGCATTCAAGTTTTATAATGGAAGGGAAGGAAAAAAACAAAAATTAAAATACCAAATGCTGGCCAAAGCCTTTCAGTCAGCTAGATCTGCCCAACTGTCCACTGCTAGGGGCACCCAAGCTCCCAGAAGACCTCCAAGCTCATGCCTCAAGTGCGGGCAAGAGGGCCACTGGGCATGAGCCTGCCCCAACCCCCGGCAGCCCCCAAGTCCTTGTCCAAAATGCCACCAACTGGGACATTGGGCAATGGATTGCCCTGGTGCTCAGAGAAGTGCCAGGTCATCCTTGGTCCCTCCCTCTGGCGACTTGCTGGGATTGGCAATGGATGAATGAAGGGGCCCGGGACTTCTACACCCGACAACCATCACAACTCAGGAGCCCCGGGTGACCCTTACGGTGGCAGGCAGGCAGATACCTTTCTTTATAGACACTGGAGCCACCTTCTCAGTGCTGCAGGAGTTTTGGGGACCCACTTCCCCTGCCAAATCCTGTATTGTCAGGGTAGAGGGAAAACCATATAACCCCTTACAAACCCCCCCCCATTAAGCTGCCATATAGGACAAATTGACTTTACTCATTCCTTTTTAATAATTCCTTCATGTCCCATTCCCCTTCTGGGAAGGGACATCCTACCCAAATTGGGTGCCTCTATTTCCTTCTCACCCACCATGCGCCTCAGCCAAGACTCCTCTGCTATTCCTCTCCTTATGACTCTACAGGGATATACAGCTCAAACAGAGTCCTCATATTCCCTTCCTCCCTCCCTGGTTGACCCCAAGGTCTGGGACACTGATACACCCTCTGTAGCTAAATGCTCACCTGTACTCATTCATCTAAAGGACCCAACATCCTATCCACCCCAGGCCCAATATCCCCTTCCCCGAAGGAGCCTTATAGGACTTCAACCAATTATCCAGGATTTAAGGCAGAAAGGCTTCCTGCGCCCTGCCAACTCACCTTATAACACTCCCATCCTGGTTGTTAGGAAGCCTAATGCATCTTACCATCTAGTACAAGACCTCTGCATCATTAACTCAGCAGTGGTCCCCAATCTTTCCCATTGTGTCCAATCCTTACACCCTGCTTTCTTCTATCCCTTCTTCCACCACATACTTTTCAGTGCTAGATTTGAAGGATGCATTTTTCACTGTCCCTCTTCACCCTGATTCACAGGATCTCTTTGCTTTTACTTGGACTGACCCTTTCACTCGAGTTTCTTCTCAGCTAACCTGGACAGTTCTCCCACAGAGTTTCCGAGACAGCCCCCATCTCTTTGGCCAAACGCTATCTCAGGATCTTGCCTCTCTCACATTCGTTTCCTCCTTTCTCTTACAGTATGTTGATGATCTTCTTCTATGTAGTCCCTCTCTTGAGGACTCCCAAAGGGACACAATTAAGCTTTTAAACTTTCTGGCTGACAGGGGTTACAGGGTTTCTCCAGCAAAAGTGCAACTTTCTCAGCCTCAGGTTGTTTACTCTGTCAGCCTCTCACCTGGATTTAAGACCATCACTGTAGAGAGAAAAGCATTAATACAGGACATGCTCACTCCATCCACCAAAGAAGAAATCCTTTCCTTTTTGGGATTAACAGGATATTTACGATCCTGGATCCCCAATTTTTCCATCCTGGCAGCTCCCCTATATGAGGCTTCAAAGGGTACTCACACTGAACCTCTCCTCAACACAGTGAAAGCCCTTTTCCAGACCTTAAGGAAAGCCCTTCTTCAGTCCCAGCCCTACACCTCCCTGACTTAACCAAACTATTTTACCTGTTTGTCTCTGAGAAAAGTGGGTTCACCCTGGGGGTCTTAGGACACATGTTTGGTCCCACTTTTGGACCAATAGCATACCTGTCAAAGAGGTTAGACCCCACTATAAGGTGCTGGGCACCATATCTTAGAGTATTAGCTGCAGCATTTGTTCAGGAATCAAAGAAGCTTTCCTTTGGGGCTCCCACTGAAGCGCTCTCACCTCATCATCTGTCTAAGCTTCTTACTTATAAAGGTCTGCAAACGCTACCACCCTGTTGGGTGTTGGCCTTACAAACCGCTCTTATCGAGGACTCTTCCATTTCCTTTAAAACATGCTCTCCTTTAAATCCAGCCACCCTCTTACCCCTGCCTTCCAACATACATGCTTCTGCAACCCATAGCTGCCTTGAGACCCTGGAGGAGTTACTCCCCTGCCCCTCTAACATCCAGGAAGGGGGTCTACACAACCCTACTTTTATATGGTTCACTGATGGAAGCTTTTTCTCCATGAAGGGATCCAACGAGCTGGATATGCCATTGTCTCTCTTAAAAAAAGTGATAGAGTCAGGACCACTACCCAACAACACCACTGACCAACAGGCAGAACTAATTGCCCTCACCCACACATTCACCCTCGCAAAGGGAGAGTCCCTCACAGTCTACACCGACTCCAAATATGCTTTTCACATTATCCTCTCTCATGCTGCTATCTGGAAAGAGAAAGGCCTTCTTACTACTCCATCGCCAACTCTAGTTACATTCTAAAACTCCTTGAGGTGGTTCACCTCCCAGCAACTATAGGCCTTGTACATTGCAGAGCCCATCAAACAAATCAATCATTCATCTCTTCAGGTAATAACAAGGCAGATGAGGAGGCTAAAAGGGCTTCCCTCTCGTCCATGCCAGCCCCTATTATGGCTCTCCATGATCCTTTGCCTCCACCACCCCCCAACAGGGAAATACTTTCCTACCTCCATCGTCTGTTTCACCCCAACCTTTCTTCACTCTTACAATTTGCTAAAACTCATCTGCAACTGTCCTCCTCTGATATCTCATTTCTGAAGGAACTCTCCTCCTCATGTGAAGTCTGCCTGCAAACAAATCCTACAGCTGTCACGCCCCCCATTTTTCCAACTCACCAAGCCCGTGGCACCATTCCAGGGGTAGACTGGCAACTTGATTTCACTCACATGCCCACAGTAAGAAAATCTAAATACCTATTGGTTATGATAGACACCTTCTTGGGATGAATTGAAGCCATCCCCACCTCCAACAAAAGGGCAATAACTGTCTCTACCTTAATCCTTCATGAAATCATTCCTGGCTTTGGAGTGCCTACTTCCTTTCAGTCAGATAATGGACCTGAATTCATTTCCCAAGTCATCCAACAACTTGCCAAGGCTCTTGGGGTCCCTTGGCATTTCCACATTCCCTTTCACCCAAAGTCATCAGGCAAAGCAGAAAGAGCAAACCGAACTCTTAAAAATGTTTTAACCAAGCTCTCTTTAGAACTTCACCTCGACTGGGTTAAACTCCTGCCCCTTGCTCTTCTGCGTCTTCGCTCACTCCCAAAGAAACCAACTAATATTTCCCCTTTTGAGCTAATGTATGGTCGTCCCATCCTGCCCCCTGGGATAGTGCCCCTTCCTTCCCTTCTTCCTTCTCAAATATCCATTCCTCTCCTAAATCACATTCGAGAATTTCTATGGGGTTATGCTGACTCCACCCTACCTAAACCTTTATCTGGCCTCCTTACCCAACCTCTTCAAATAGGAGACCAAGTTCTTATTTCTCCTCCTCAGGAAGCTACAATCCCTCTATCTCCCAAGTGGCAGGGACCCCATACAGTGATCCTGGCCACACCAACAGCTGTCAAGGTACAAGATCTACCAGGATGGCTACACATTTCTTGGGTTAAGCTCTATTCTCGATCCACTAACCCCTCTCCAGCCCCTAACCCACAGGTTTCTTCTAACCGATACTTGGCTACTCCTGTAGGACCCCTTCGTCTCAGACTGAAGATCATGAAACCTTCCACCCTTTTTGCCATTCCAGAAATTGGGAACCAGACAACTGAAACACCAGACAACCATGCTCAGCCATGAGGACTGGATTACTTTTTGTAATTTTCCTAACCACTGAATTTTTTTCCAATAGAATGCCAGCTGAAAAAGGGGAGCCCCCTGTCTTTTTACTTCCATGTCAACCAATCAGCTTGTATTACAGAAATATCAGGATCTTACAGAAATTGGAACCCAGCTACAGGTGTGCCCCCAGAGGAACTGTCAAGTCCCCAACTCTTCTTGCCACAAAGATATCTCTCCCCTGAATCAGCTCTACTTCCATACTCAGCAGGAAGTAACTACAGAAGACTGACCTTCATCCATGTATCCAAAAAGATTTTTTTTTATTTGTAAACAAATGGGATACATGTTGTGTCTCTGTTTGTACATAGAGTAAAGGCATACCATTTGTGTAATCATAAATTTACATAGGGTAATGTTGGTTGATTCATCTGTTATTTTTTCCCTTCCCCCCACCCCTCCCATCCCTCTTTTCCCTCTATACAGTCCTTCCTTCCCCCATTCTTGCCCCCCTCCCTAACCCTAACTCTAACCCTAAAACTAACCCCTCCCACCCCCCATTATGTATAATCATCCACTTATCAGCGAGATCATTCTTCCTTTGGGTTTTTGAGATTGGCTTATCTCACTTAGCATGATATTCTCCAATTTCATCCATTTGCCTGCAAATGCCATAATTTTATCATTCTTTATGGCTGAGTAATATTCCATTGTATATATATGCCACAGTTTCTTTATCCATTCATCAACTGAAGGGCATCTAGGTTGGTTCCACAATCTGGCTATTGTGAACTGAGCAGCTATGAACATTGATGTGGCTGTATCTCTGTAATATGTTGATTTTAAGTCCTTTGGGTATAGGCCAAGGAGTGGGATAGCTGGGTCAAATGGTGGTTCCATTCCAAGTTTTCTAAGGAATCTCCACACTGCTTTCCAGAGTGGCTGCACTAATTTGCAACCCCACCAGCAATGTATGAGTGTTCCTTTTTCACCACATCCTCGCCAACACCCGTTGTTGCTTGTATTCTTGATAATCGCCATTCTAATTGGGGTGAGATGGAATCTTAGGGTGGTTTTGATTTGCATTTCTCTTATTACTAGAGATGTTGAACATTTTTCCATATGTTTGTTGATTGCTTGTAGGTCTTCTTCTGTGAAGTGTCTGTTCATTTCCTTAGACCATTTGTCGATTGGGTTATTTGTAATCTTGGTGTTGAGTTTTTTGAGTTCTTTATAGATTCTGGAGATTAGTGCTGTATCTGAAGTATGAGTGACAAAGATTTTCTCCCACTCTGTAGGCTCTCTCTTCACATTGCTGATAGTTTCCTTTGCTGAGAGAAAGCTTTTTAGTTTGAATCTATCCCAGTTGTTGCTTCTTGCTTTTATTTCTTGTGCTATGGCAGTCCTGTTGAGGAACTCTGGTCCTAAGCCGACATGTTGAAGATTTGGACCTACTTTTTCTTCTATAAGATGCAGGGTCTCTGGTCTGATTCCGAGGTCCTTAATCCATTTTGAGTTTAGTTTCATGCACGGTGAGAGATATGGGTTTAGTTTCATTCTGTTGCATATGGATTTCCAATTTTCCCAGCACCATTTGTTGAAGAGGCTATCTTTCCCCACTGCATATTTTTGGCACCTTTGTCTAGTATGAGAAAATTATATTTATTTGGGTTTGTGTCTGTGTCCTCTATTCTGTACCATTGATCTACCTGTCTAATTTGGTACCAATACCATGCCGTTTTTGTTACTATTGTTTTGTAGTATAGTTGAAGTTCTGGTATTGCAATACCCCCTGCTTCATTTTTCCTGCAAAGGATTGCTTTAGCTATTTTGGGTTTATTATTCTTCCAGATGAATTTCATAATTGCTTGCTCTATTTCTGTAAGGTACGTCGTTGGGATTTTAATTGGAATTGCATTGAATCTGTATAGCACTTTTGGTAGTATGGCCATTTTGACAATATTAATTCAGCCTATCCAGGAACATGGGAGATCTTTCCATCTTCTAAGGTGTTCTTTAACTTCTTTCTTTCGTGTTCTGTAGTTCTCATTGTAGAGGTCTTTCACCTCTTTTGTGAGATTGATTCCCAAGTATTTTATTTTTTTTTGAGGCTATTGTGAATAGGGTAGTTTTCCGAACTTCTCTTTCTGAAGATTCATCACTTATGTATAAAAATGCCTTAGATTTATGTGCATTGATCTTATATCCTGCTACTTTATTGAACTCACTTATAAGATCTAAAAGTTTTCTGGTGGAATTTCCTGGTTCCTCTAAGTATATAATGATATCATCAGCAAATAGGGATAGTTTGAATTCTTCTTTTTCTATTCGTATCCCTTTAATTTCTTTGGTCTGTCTAATTGCTCTGGCTAGAGTTTCAAGGACGATATTGAAAAGAAGTGGTGAAAGAGAGCATCCCTACCTTGTTCCAGTTTTTAGGGGGAATGCTTTCAGTTTTTCACCATTTAGAATGATATTAGCCATGGGCTTAGCATAGATGGCCTTTACAATGTTAAGGAATGTTCCCACTATCCCTATGTTTTGAGCATGAAGGGATGCTGTATTTTATCAAATGCTTTTTCTGCATCTATTGAAATAATCATGTGATTCTTGACTCTAAGTCTATTGATATGGTGAATTACATTTATTGATTTCCTGATGTTGAACCAACCTTGCATCCCTGGGATGAAACCCACTTGATCATGGTGCACTATCTTTTTAATATGTTTTTGCATGCGATTTGCTAAAATTTTGTTTAGAATTTTTGCATTGATGTTCATTAAGGATATTGGTCTGAAATTTTCTTTCCTGGATGTGTCTCTGTCTGGTTTAGGTATCAGGGTAATATTGGCTTCATAGAATGAGTTTGGGAGGGTTCCCTCCTCTTCTATTTTATGGAATACTTTGAGAAGTATTGGAATGAGCTCTTCTTTAAAGGTTTTGTAGAACTCAGCTGAGAACCCATCTGGTCCTGGACTTTTCTTTGTTGGTAGGCTTTTGATGACTTCTTCTATTTCATTACTTGAAATTGGTCTATTTAAATTGTGTATGTCCTCCTCGTTCAGTTTAGGCAATTCATATGTCTCTAGAAACCTGTTGATGTCTTTGAAATTTTCTATTTTGTTGGAGTATAGATTTTCAAAATAGCTTCTAATTATGTTTTGTATTTCAATCGTGTCTGTTGTGATATTTCCTTGTTCATTCCGAATTTTAGTGATTTGGGTTTTCTCTCATCTTCTCTTTGTTAGTGTGGCTAAAGGTTTATCAATTTTATTTTTTCAAATAACCAACTATTTATTTTTTCAATTTTTTGTATTTTTTCTTTTGTTTCAATTTCGTTGATTTCAGCTCTGATTTCAACTATTTCCTGTCTTCTACTACTTTTGGTGTTGGTCTGTTCTTCTTTTTCTAGAGCTTTGAGCTGTAGTGTTAGGTCGTTTATTTGTTGAGTTTTACTTCTTTTATTGAATGCGCTCCATGAAATAATTTTCCTCTAAGTACTGCTTTCATAGTGTCCCAGAGATTTTGATATGATGTTTCTTTGTTCTCATTTACCTCTAAGAATTTTTAAATTTCCTTCCTAATATCTTCTGTTATCCATTCATCATATAATAGCATATTGTTTAATCTCCAGGTGTTGGAGTAATTTCTGTTTTTTACTCTTTCATTTATTTCTAATTTCAATCCATTATGATCTGATAGAATACAAGGAAGTGTCTCTATCTTCTTGTAATTGCTAACATTAGCTTTGTGGCATAATATATGGTCTATTTTAGAGAAGGATCCATGTGCTGCTGATAAGAAAGTGTATTCACTCTTGGTTGGATGGTATATTCTATAAATGTCTGTTAAGTCTAAATTATTGATTGTGTTATTGAGTTCTATGGCTTCCTTGTTCAATTTTTGTTTGGAAGATCTGTCCAGTGGTGAGAGAGGCGTGTTAAAATCACCTAGTATTATTGTGGTATGGTCTATTTGGTTTCTGAGATTGAGAAGGATTTGTTTGAGATACATGGGTGAGCCACTGTTTGGGGCATAGATATTTATGATTGTTATGTCTTGCTGATTTATGGTTCCCTTAAGCAGTATGAAATGCCCTTCTTTATCCCTTCTGACTAACTTTGGCTTCAAGTCCACATTATCTGAAATGAGGATGGATACCCCAGCTTTTTTGCTGGGTCCATGTGCATGGTATGTTTTTTTCCCATCCTTTTGCCTTTAGTCTATGGGTATCTCTTTCTATGAGATGAGTATCTTGCAGGCGACATATTGTTGGATCTTTCTTTTTTATCCAATCTGCCAGTCTATGTCTTTTGATTGATGAATTCAGGCCATTAATATTCAGGGTTATTATTGAGATATGATTTGTATTCCCGGTCATTTGACTCATTTTATTCATTTACTTGTTTATTTTTGACATGATTTGGTTCCTCTTTATTTGAGAGTTCCTTTAGAATAGCTCCTCCCTTTGCTGATTTGCTTCTTTGTTTTTCATCTCTTCCTCATGGAATATTTTGCTGAGAATGTTCTGTAATGCTGGCTTTCTTTTTGTATATTCTTTTAGCTTTTGTTTATCATGGAAGGATTTTATTTCATTGTCAAATCTGAAGATAAGTTTTTCTGGGTATAAGATTCTTGGTTGACATCCATTTTCTTTTAGGGCTTGAAAAATGTTATTCCAGGACCTTCTAGCTTTTAGGGTCTGGATTGAAAAATCTGCTGATATCCGTATTGGTTTCCCCCTGAATGTAGTTTGGTTCTTTTCTCTCACAGCCTTTAAAATTCTGTCTTTATTTTGTATGTTAGGTATTTTCATTATAATGTGCCTTGGTGTGGGTCTGTTGTAATTTTGTGTATTTGGAGTCCTATAAACCTCTTGAACTTGATTTTCCATTTCATTCTTCAGATTTGGGAAATTTTCTGAAATTATTTCATTGTATATATTGTTCATTCCTTTGGTTTGTTTCTCTAAGCCTTCCTCAATCCCAATAATTCTCAAATTTGGCCTTTTCATGATATCCCATAGTTCTTGGAGATTCTGTTCATGATTTCTTACCATCTTCTCTGTTTGTTTAACTTTGTTTTCAAGGTTAAATATTTTGTCTTCAATATCTGAGGTTCTGTCTTCCAGGTGTTCTATCCTATTGGTTGTGCTTTCTATGGAGTTCTTAATTTGGTTTATTGTTTCCTTCATTTCAAGGATTTCTGTTTGGTTTTTTTTCAATATTTCTAACTCTTTATTGAAATGGTCTTTTGCTTCCTGTATTTGCTCTTTTAACTGTCGATTGGTACGTTTATTCAATGCCTGCATTTGCTCTTTCATTTCATCGTTTGCTTCCCTTATCATGTTAATTATGTACATTCTGATCTCCCTTTCTGACATTTCTTCTGCCATGCTGTCATTGGATTTTATTGATGTAACATCCAGATTTGTTTGAGGCATTTTCTTCCCTTGTTTTCTCATGTTGTTGAGGTATCAGTGGACTGCTGAGATGTTGCAGATTTCCTCTATTGACTTATAATGCCCCTGAAGATTGCTAGTGTATCCCCTCTTATCCTTCAGTAGCCTGAAGTCTTGGAGGAAGTTGATAATGAGGTGCTCCCCAAGGAAGCTGCCTCTCTAGGTGTAGTGGTCTTCAGGTGGGGTATATTCCCTGCTAGTGGGCAGAGGTGCCTCCACTTGTTGACCAATGGTCATCCAAAGGGGAACTAGGCTGCGGGCTGAGGCAAGGCCTGTTTGGGCCTGTGTCTCTGGTTTTACCATCCTTGTGGGAAAATCTCACCCAGCGGGGAAGACTCACCCGGTGGGGAGGTCTCGCTGGTCAGTTCCCTTCCTAAAGGTTCCCCTCAGTCCACACCTACCGCCTGGGCAGGGCAGCCTTCCCAGGCAATGTTCCCAGGGGCCCGGACCTACCTCCTGGGCCTGGGAGCCTCCCCCTTCGCAGACGAGTCTCCTTAGGTTGCCCCTCCTCAGAGAAGCTGCCCGCAGTCCTGGAACCTTCACTCCGCCCCTCAGCTTGTCTCTGTGTAGCTCTTTCACCAAAAGGCTCCTAGGTCCCCGGACCATGCTTTGCACCTAATTGCCTGGCTATGAGGCCCCTCCTCTGAGCCGCCACCTGGATCCTCCTACATATGCTCCGAGCCCCAGTGACCTGCCGCTTGCCTCTTCCTCCAGGCAGCCACCTGGTGTTCTCTGTGGGTGCTTGGAGACCAAGCAACTCACTGCGCACCTCCACCTCCTCAGGACAGCCCCCCCATTGTTCAGGAGGTTGCTCTGAGTCCAAACAGCTCGCCGCCCAGCTCTTCCTCTGGCAGCTGCTGGAGCTCCGGCAGGTTGCTCTGAAACCAAGCGTTGTGCTGTGCAGCCTCCTCTGCAAAGTTCCCCACTGTCCGTGTTCACTGCTCCCGCGGGGGGAGGGGTATCTTGTCGCCTAGGCTGGTCAGCCTTCCCAGGCAATGTTCCCAGGGGCCCGGACCTACCTCCTGGGCCTGGGAGCCTCACCCTTCGCAGACGAGTCTACTTAGGCTGCCTCTCCTCAGAGAATCTGCCCGCAGTCCTGGAACCTTCGCTCCGCCCCTCAGCTTGTCTCTGCAGCTCTTCCACCGAAAAGCCGTCTAGGACCTGGGACCCTGTTCTGCACCTAATCGCCTGCCTATGCAGGCCGTCCTCTGGGCAGCCGCTGAAGCCCGGCGGTTTACTCTGAAACCAAGCGCTGTGCTGAGCAACTTCCTCTGCAAAGTTCCCAGTGGTCTGTGTTTACCGCTGCAGCGGGGGGAGGGGTGTCTCGCCGGGCAACCCTACTTCACAAAGTTCCCTGCATTCCGGGGCTACCGCCCCATCTGGGACGCCTCCCCAACGGGAGAGACTCACCCGGCGGGTTTGAGTTGGTCCCAAGTCACTCACTTTCTCCTCTTTTGAATCCTGAGTCCTGGAGCAACATGAAATGCAGCTGCCCTCTAGTCCGCCATCTTGAAAACCCCAAAGATTTTTTTTATAAAATCAAAAATGGGGGAATGTAATATAAAGCCGATACCCCGCCTCCCAACCACCTGTCAATCTGCGCTCTGCCCACCTCTTATGTTACAGGAATTTCTGGCTTATGCTGCCGCCATTTTCCTGCTTCCCATGTTACATGCTAACATGCTAGCTAGCTATTGGTTCATCAGTCAGCTTGCAAGTATTCTCCTCCGCTACTGGTTCCTTCTAGCCCGGGAGATTCCAATATCTGGGAGAAGTGCACACACCGTCTTCCCTTTTTTCCTTTCTTTTCACCCTGGAGTGGACATGTTAGTCGTCTGCATAATAAAGTCTCTTGCGTGAGGCCTGTGTCCATGGTGCATTTTTCTGGGAGCTATTGGCGAGTGGCAACTGAGATGGGCGAGCAGGTGGCAGTTCAGTGGGAGTGTGCAGCGGCGGCTAGAATCGCCATGGGTCCCAAGCTGAGCTGCATTTTTTTTTTCCTTACAAAAGGAAACATTCAACAGAGGAAAGAAAAACATTAACAGAATCAGAGAAATTAGTTGCCAATATTATCTGGCAAATGACTAAAATACAGAATGTGTACGGAACTGTTTCTCAAGATGGTGGAGCAGATCTAGGCAGCCACCCTCGACTCCTCCACAGCTCAGAACTGAAGCAGTGAAAGAACAGCTCACCCGACATGAGGTGGCAAAATAAATAATCTAAACACAATATTGGACAGTCTGAGACTTGGAGGGACTTGGAATTTGGTTACTGGAGCATAAAACATGGAAAGAAATTCTTCACCAGGGTGTGGTCAGGAGAGGGGTAACAAAGAGCTAAAGAGAGGAACAGCCCACAAGCTTACTTCCTTACACAGTTGGAAAGAAATGCAGTTCAAGTTAAAATGGGACAGAGACAATAAAGAAGCTGAAGAAAATTGCAGAATTTAACCCAATTTTTTTTTTTTTTTTTTTTTTTTTTTTTTTGCTGAAAACTGCTGGACAGAGTAGGCAGGTTTTGAGTTCAGTTAGCTAGCATCCCTAGAAAAATATTAAATCAATATAGCTCTCCCCATTTACAAACGGTAACCAATAATACCACGGGGAACACCTCTGAAATAGATTTCTTTAGTAATTCATTCAGAAGAAACTTTTATAGTTATCATTGCAAGTAGGAGCTTTTTGAAACCCCCACCCCCTCCCCATGGATAAGGGGAGTGGGGTGGATCTGACCCAAGAGCAAATGACTGGTAGAGAATGCTAATCTGGTCCTAATAATCCCCATAGCCTTTGCAGGAGTCACGGAATAGGGCCAACTGACATCCTAGGCCTTTCACATGACAGACAAAACCTTGTGATCTGCAGAAGACAGACTGGAAGTTTCTGTGCCTTGGACCACCCACAGAGACCTGCACTCAGAAGCTCAAGTTGCAGAGGGTCCCCAAGTGCTTAGATAATACCACTACAAAGAAGCCCCAGAGGAGAGAAGCAACAGCAATTTGCAACTGCCAACTGAGGGAACTCAGGTGCAGGCAGGCCAACTGACACTCTACCCCAGTCATGGTAAATGTACCCTGGTGATTTGCATTAGCCAGGGTGGGGGTTTTTGTGTCACAGACCACCTAGAGAGAGCCTGCCTTTATGGTCCCTGTTTCAGACAGTCACCGGGTGCTTAGGACTACCACAAACAAGCCACAGAAGAGGGGAGCAGGTGCTCAGCACTCCATGGCAGACAACAGCAGCCCTGATCCCTGTGCTAGGCACCCCTGCACCCAACTGAAATAGGAGAAAAGGGCAGTACTCTCAAAATGCAGACTGGGGTCTATGGGCTGACTAAAAAGCCCTGCCTGGAGAGAGAACCACATCAACCATGGAGATAGTTTCTGTGCCCCAGCATCTCTCAGAAGGCCCACAGCTGTGAGTTCTTGAGTTCAGTTAACTCAATTCTCATTCAGATTCATGGACTTACAGGGAGCATTTCCTGAGAATAACTCCAAGCAGCCAGTGGAGAATCTCATGCCCACTCAATGCAGCACACTCCACAAAGGGCTTACAGAGGAGTATCCTGCAGACACCAGCCACCACCCAATTTCCCCAGATACCAGTCCACTGATCTGTCAGGTATGCACTTCAGAGGGGGCAGCAGCTGTACACGTCTCATGGGTCACCCAGTGCCACTTCTACTAGAGGTATTATGTAACTCTACCTTAGACTGTCCTAACCCACACACTCCGAAATGTACTTGAGGGAACCCACACTGTATTTGACAGAGTTGGATACAGGTAGCTTTCTCTCAGGAGGGCACACAAAACTGCATCTCTTATGAGGGAGTGATCTAAGCCACAGATAATTAGGAACCATATTCTCTAGCCCAGAAGAAAGCTAGTAGATACCCAGGCATACAGAAGATTGGAGGGGGCCTTCTAGAATGATATCAGAAGTGAGTTGGTATGATCACTAACTCCACACCCAGGGAAATTTAGAGGTAAAGCCAAGGAGTGGTGAGCATCTTCCAAAGGTCCCAAATCCTGATGAGATCTAAATCAGGAAGATTCAATAAGATATCTCCAAGCTCAAATGGTGACATGGTTTCCCAGTTGCCAAGTTGTACAGTCAGCTCACTAATGTCCCTAAGAAGCAGTGGTGGAGAGCAAGAGTGGCAGGCTGGGTGGAATGGAGAACAGGTGGCCCCTGGCCACAGGAAATGTGCATGAGGTACAAGTGAGGGCTGAGGCAAGTCAGGGCATGGCCAACTGTCATCACATGGTCGTCTGGCTGACCAGGTGCGGACACCCTTTACATGCAATGCTATAGCTCTACACCCCAGAGTATGCATAATCCACTGACCTCAACTTCCTGAGAAACTGGGATTGTAGGCAAGGAGTGAGAAAATTGAAGTAAGGCAGACATGAATGGTAGTTCAATTCAAGGGTGAAGCAATAACTTTGTGCTATTTGAAACTCTGATTAGCATAAGTTTGCACCAATAGCATTGACCCAAGTGCTATATAAACCCCTAGATTAGCACACTCAAGCAAAACCTGCTATGGAGTTCCCTCACCTCATGTGAGAGCTCTGCTTCTGTTTCTGTTCTTGAATAAATTCTACTCCCTTCACTCTTACCTTCCATCATCCATGCATTTCATTCATCAGATTTGTGAGAGAAGAACATGAAAAGAAGAAATTGGTGAACTTCTGAGGTGGGCAGTGGGCACATGTTGAGTGGGAATATCAATAAACAAATGTTTGGGGAACTTTAAGAGAAAAAAAATAGCTAAATAGTTTCTTGTATAAAAGTAGAAGAGATAATCATACCAAAAGATGGGTAGAAATACAAACAATATGAAACAGCAAGACAACAAGTCTCTCCAAACAGCCCACAACACTTCACAGCTGGTCTCATTGACACCACAGTGGAGGAAACTTTGAATAAGAAATTCATCAAGTTCGTAGTTGAAATGTTCAGTGCACTAAAATAAGATGTAATGAATGAACTGAGATGAAAAATAGGAAGTAAAAGAACATTTCAATGAAGAAATATATGTTCTGAAAAAAGAACCAAACAGAAATCCTAGAAATGAAAGACTCACTAAGTTAAGTAAAAATGGTTTGAAAGCACCAACAATATATTAGACCATATGGAAGACATTTTTTCAGGTCTCAAATACAGTATATAATCTTGAAAATAACATCAACAATAAAGAAAAGATGTCAAGAGATCAGGATCAGATTATTTAAGAAATCTTAGATTATATTAGGAGTCCAAGTCTAAGAATTATTGTTGTAGAAGTACTGAGATACAAGCCAAAGAAATGCACAAGCTTTTCCATGAAATGATATCAGACAAAATTTCACCCTTAGGAATGAGATGGAAATCCAAATACAAGAGACATTTAGAACACAAGTAGGTGAGATTAAAAGAGATACTCTCCAAGACACATTATAATAAAAATGTTTAATATACAGAAAAAGGATTAACTTTTTTACACAAATTACTGCATAAAAGTATTTAACAATATTTAATACACATTTGTGATTAAAAACAAAAACTAAACTAAACCAAACCAAAACAAAATAACCCTTAGCAAACAAAAAATATTAATACACTGTCAAAACCTGATAAATGGTATAATAACAAATCCAAACATCCTACTTTTTGGTAAAAGACTGAATATTTTCCCCTTAAGATAAGTAAAAAGGCTAAAGTATCCTCTTTCACCATTTCTATTCAATTTCATACAAAACAATAGGTGATAAAGGTCAATAACTGACATGTAATGAGGATGGAAACTCCTGCTTTTTTACTGAGTCCATGTGTGTGGTTTGTTTTTTCCCATTCTTTCACCTTCAGTCTGTGGATGTCTTTTCCTATGGATGTGTCTCCTGAAGGCAGCATATTGTTGGATCTTTTAAAAAAATCCAATCTGCTAGTCTATGTCTTTAGATTAATGATTTCAGGCCATTAACATTCAGGATTATTATTGAGATATGATCTGTATTCCCAGTCATTTTGGCTTATTTTTGGTTTTTAACTTAGTTTGGTTTCTCCTTTGATTGGTTTTTCCTTTAGGGTAGTTCCTCCCTTTGCTTACTTACATTGTTGTTATTCATTTCCTCCTCATGGAATATTTTGCTGAGTTTGTTCTGTATTGCAGGCTTTCTTTTTTTTAACTTCTTTTTATTGTAAACAAATGGGATACATCTTGTTTCTCTGTGCATGAAGTAGAGGCATACCATTTGTGTAATCATACACTTACATAGGGTAATAGTTTTTGATTCATTCTGTTATTTTTTCCTTCCCCCCTTCCCACCCCTTCCACCCCTCTTTTCCCTCTATACAGTCCCTTCTTCCTCCATTCTTGCCCCCTTCCACCCCCCATTATGTGTCATCATCTGCTTATCAGCGAGATCATTCGTCCTTTGGTTTTTGAGATTGGCTTATCTCATTTAGCATGATATTCTCCAATTTCATCCATTTGCCTGCAAATGCCACAATTTTATCATTCTTTATGGCTGAGTAATACTCCATTGTATATATATACCACAGTTTCTTTATCCGTTCATCAATTGAAGGGCTTCTAGGTTGGACCACAATCTGGCTATTGTGAATTGAACAGCTACGAACACTGATGTGGTTGTATCTCTGTAGTATACTGATTTTAAGTCCTTTGGGTATAGGCCGAGGAGTGGGATAGCTGGGTCAAATGGTGGTTCCTTTCCAAGTTTTCTAAGGAATCTCCACACTGCTTTCCAGAGTGGCTGCACTAATTTGCAACCCCACCAGCAATGTATGAGTGTATCTTTTTCCCCACATCCTCACCAACACCTATTGTTGCTCATATTCTTGATAATCGCCATTCTAATTGGTGTGAGATGGAATCTTAGGGTAGTCTTGATTTGCAGTTCTATTATTGCTAGAGATGTTCAACTTTTTTTGATATATCTGTTGATTGCTTGTAGATCTTCTTCTGTGAAGTGTCTGTTCATTTCCTTAGCCCATTTGTCGATTGGATTATTTGCATTCTTGGTGTTGAGTTTTTTGAGTTCTTTATATATTCTGGAAATTAGAGCTCTATCTGAAGTATGAGTGGCAAAGATTTTCTCCCACTCTGTAGGCTCTCTCTTCACATTGCTGATAGTTTCCTTTGCTGAGAGAAAGCTTTTCAGTTTGAATCTATCCCATTTATTGATTCTTGCTTTTATTTCTTATGCTATGGGAGTCCTGTTAAGGAAGTCTGATCCTAAGCCGACATGTTGAAGATTTGGACCTACTTTTTCTTCTATAAGATGCAAGGTATCTGGTCTGATTCCAAGGTCCTTGATCCATTTTGAGTTGAGTTTTGTGCAGGGTGAGAGATAGAGGTTTAGTTTCATTCTGTTGCATATGGATTTCCAGTTTTCCCGCACCATTTGTTGAAGAGGCTATCTTTTCTCCATTGCATATTTTTGGCCCCTTTGTCTAGTATGAGAAAATTGTATTTATTTGGGTTTGTGTCCACGCCCTCTATTCTGTACCATTGATCTACCTATTTTGGTACCAATACCATGCCTTTTTTGTTACTATTGCTCTGTAGTATAGTTGAAATTCTGGTATTGTGATACCCCCTGTTTCACAATTCCTGCTAAGGATTGCTTTAGCTATTCTGGGTTGCTTATTCTTCCAGATGAATTTCATGATTGCTTGCTCTATTTCTGTAAGGTACGTCATTGGGATTTTAATTTGAATTGCATTGAATCTGTATAGCACTTTCAGTAGTATGGCCATTTTGACAATATTAATTCCGCCTATCCAAGAACGTGGGAGATCTTTCCATCTTCTAAGATATTCTTCAATTTCTTTCTTTTGTGTTCTGTAGTTCTCATTGTAGAGGTCTTTCACCTCTTTTGTGAGATTGATTCCCAAGTATTTTATTTTTTTCGAGGCTATTGTGAATGGGGTAGTTTTCCTAACTTCTCTTTCTGAAGATTCATCACTTATGTATAAAAAAACCTTGGATTTATGAGCATTGATCTTGTATCCTGCTACTTTACTTAATTCACTTATGAGTTCTAAAAGTTTTCTGGTGGAATTTTTGGTTCCTCTAAATATATAATCATGTCATCAGCAAATAGGGATAGTTTGAGTTCTTCTTTTCCTATTCGTATCCCTTTAATTTCTTTGGTCTGTCTAATTGCTCTGGTTAGAGTTTCAAGGACAATGTTGAATAGAAGTGGTAAAAGAGGACATCCCTGCCTGTTCCAGTTTTTAGGGGGAATGCTTTCAGTTTTTCACCATTTAGAATGATATTAGCCATGGGCTTAGCATAGATGGCCTTTACAATGTTAAGGAATGTTCCCACTATCCCTATTTTTTCTAGTGTTTTGAGCATGAAGGGGTGCTTATTTTATCAAATGCTTTCTCTGCATCTATCGCAATTATCATGTGATTCTTGACTGTAAGTCTGTTGATATGGTGAATGACATTTATTGATTTCCTGATGTTGAACCAACCTTGCATCCCTGGGATGAAACCCACTTGATCATGGTGCACTATCTTTTTAATATATTTTTGTATGCGATTTGCTAAAATTTTGTTGAGAATTTTTGCATCAATGTTCATTAACGCTCTTGGTCTGAAATTTTCTTTCCTGGATGTGTCTCTGTCTGGTTTAGTTATCAGCGTGATATTGGCTTCAAAGAATGAGTTTGGGAGCGTTCCCTCCTCTTCTATTTTATGGAATACTTTGAGAAGTATTGGAATGAGCTCTTCTTTAAAGATTTTGTAGAACTCGGCTGAGAACCCATCTGGTTCCAGACTTTTCTTTCTTGGTAGACTTTTGATGACTTTCTCTATTTCATTACTTTTAATTGATCTATTTAAATTGTGTATGTCCTCCTGGTTCAGTTTAGGTAATTCATATGTCTCCTGAAACCTGTTGATGGCTCAGAGATTTTCTATTTTGTTGGAGTATAGATTTTCAAAATAGCTTCTAATTATGTTTTGTATTTCAATCGTGTCTTATGTGATATTTCCTTGTTCTTTCCAAATTTTAGTAATTTGGGTTTTCTCTCTCCTTCTCTTTGTTAGTGTGGCTAAGGATTTATCAATTTTGTTTATTTTTTCAAAGAACCAACTATTTATTTTGTCAATTTTTTCAATTGTTTCTTTTGTTTCAATTTTGTTGATTTTGGCTCTGGTTTTAACTATTTCCTGTCTTCTACTACTTTTGGTGTTGGTCTGTTCTTCTTTTTCTAGTCCTTTGAACTGTAGTGTTAGGTCGTTTATTTGTTGATTTTTTTTTTCTTCTTTTATTGAATGCACTCCATGAAATAAAATTTCCTCTAAGTACTGCTTTCATAGTGTCTCAGAGATTTTGATATGATATTTCCTTGTTCTCATTTACCTCTAAGAATTTTTTAATTTCCTGCATGATATTTTTCTGCTATCTATTCATCATACAATAGCGCATTATTTAATCTCCAGGTGTTGGAGTAGTTTCTGTTTTTTATCCTGTCATTTATTTCTAATTTCAATCCCTTATGATCTGATAGAATACAAGGTAGTATCTCTATCTTCTTGTACTTGCTAACATTAACTTTGTGGCATAAAATATGGTCTATTTTACAGAAAGATCCATGTGCTGCTGAGAAGAAAGTGTATTAGCTCTTTGTTGGGTGGTATATTCTATAAATGTCCATTAAGTCTAAATTATTCATTGTGTTATTGAGATCTATGATTTCTTTGTTCAATTTTTGTTTGGAGGATCTGTCCAGTGGTGAAAGAGGTGTGTTAAAATCACCTAGTATTATTTTGTTATCTATTTGATTTCTGGAATTGAGAAGGATTTGTTTGACGTACATGGATGAGCCATTATTTGGGTCATAGATATTTATGATTGTTAGGACTTGCTTACTTATGCTTCCCTTACACAGTATGTAATGTACTTCTTTATCCCTCTGACTAACTTTGGCTTGAAGTCCACATTATCTGATGTGGGGATGGATACTCCAGCTTTTTTGCTGAGTGCATGTGCATGGTATGTTCTTTCCCGTCCTTTCACCTTTAGTCTACGGGCATCTCTTTCTATGAGATGAGTCTCTTGCAGGCAGCAAATTGTTGGATCTTTCTTTTTAATCCAATCTGCCAGTCTATGTCTTTTGATTGATGAGTTCAGGCCATTAACATTCAGGGTTATTATTGAGATATGATTTGTATTCCCAGTTTTTTTTTTTTTTTGGACATGACTTGATTTCTCCTTAATTTGGCTGTTCCTTTAGGGTATTTCCTCCCTTTGCTGATTTGCATCATTGTTTTTCATCTCTTTCTCATGGAATATTTTGCTGAGAATGTTCTGTAGCGCCGGCTTTTTTTTTTTTTTTGTAAATTCTTTTAGTTTTTGTTTATCATGGAAGGATTTTATTTTGTCATCACATCTGAAGGTAAGTTTTGCTGGGTATAAGATTCTTGATTGGCATCCATTTTCTTTCAGAGCTTGAAAAATGTTGTTCCAGGCCCTTTTAACTTTTAGGGTCTGGACTGGAAAATCTGCTGATATCCATATTGGTTTCTCCCTGAATGTAATTTGATTCTTTTCTCTCGCAAGCTTTAAAATTCTTTCTTTTGTATATTAGGTATTTTCATAATAATGTGCCTTGGTGTGTGTCTGTTGTAATTTTGTGTATTTGGAGTCCTGTAAGCCTCTTGTACTTGATTTTCCATTTCATTCTTCTGATTTGGGAAATTTTCTGATATTATTTCATTGAATAGATTGTTCATTCCTTTGGTTTGTTTCTCTAAGCCTTCCTCAATCCCAATAATTCTTAAATTTGACCTTTTCATGATATCCCATAATTCTTGGAGATTCTGTTCATGATTTCTTACCATCTTCTCTGTTTGGTCAAATTTGTTTTGAAGTTTAAATATTTTGTCTTCAATATCTGAGGTTCTGTCTTCCAGGTGATCTATCTTATTGGTTATGCTTTCTATGGAGTTTTTAACTTGGTTTATTGCTTCCTTCATTTCAAGGATTTCTGTCTTTTTTTTTTTTTTCAGTATCTCTAATTCTTATTGAAATGTTCTTTTGCTTCCTGTATTTGCTCTTTTAACTGTTGAGTGGTGTGATCATTGAAAGCCTGCATTTGTTCTTTTATCTCATTGTTTGCTTCTCTGATCATTTTAGTTATGTACATTATGAACTCCCTTTCTGACATTTCTTCTGCCATGCTGTCATTGGATTTTATTGATGTAGCATCTAGGTTTGTTTGGGACAATTTCTTCCCTTGTTTTCTCATATTGGTCAGGTACCTACCCCTCTACTATTGAAACTGTATTGACTTATTCCCAATAACTTGTCTCCTAGCCTTCAGTAGGCTGAAGTCTCAGAGGAACTTGATCATGATACACAAGGAAGCTTCCCTCCAGTGGTGATGGCTACTTCAGGTGGGGTATATTCCCTACTAGTGAGCAGAGGTGCCTCCACTTGTTGACCGATGGTCAGTCAAAAGGGGGACTAGACTGCAGGCTGGGGCATGGCTGGTCTGGGCCTGTGTCTCTGGTTCTACCACCCTGGTGGGACAGCCTCTCCCAGCAGGAAAGAGTCACCCAGTGGGAAAGTTTTGCTGGGCAGCTCTCCTCCAAGAAGTTCCCTTCAGTCCCCAACTACCACCTGGGCTGGGTAGCCCTCCTCTGCAATGTTCCCAGGGGTCTGGACCTACTTCCTGGACCAGGTAGCCTCACCCTCTGATTGAGACTCTTGCTGGACAGCCCTCCTCTGTGACATTCCCTGGGGACTAGAATTACTACCTGGCCTGGGGGGCCTGGCCCTGCAAGGGACTCTCTCTCTGAGCAGCCCTCTTGTATGACGTTCCTTGGGGACTGGACCTACTGCCCAGGCCTGGTACCCTCACTCTGCACCAAAGCCTCTTGCTGGGTGGTCTTCCTCTACAATGCTCCAGGTTGTCTGGGTTCACAGCTCCAGTAGGGGAGTCTCACTGGGCAACTCTACTCCATGAAGTTCCCTGCATTCTGGGACTTCTGTCCCTTCAGGGGAGCCTCACCCAGTGGGAAAGACTCACCTGCTGCTCTGAGTTGGTCCCGAGTCTCTCAATACCTCCTCTTCTTGAATCCTGAGTCCTGTCAAAGGGCCTCCAGTCTCCTCAAGGTGTCTCAGTTAGGGTGCTGCCCTTTCAATGATGATGGTCACACCCTCAGGAATAATTCAAAATGCCTGCACCAGCCTCCAAAGAAGCTGGGGAGCCCCAGTGAGGGTGTGCTGAGTCAGCACAGAGGCAAGTGCAGTGTCCCTCAGCAGTAGGGGGGCAGGCTCAGCAATGGCGTCCGACCTCGCCATGGTAGGCAGCGGGCCAGCTCTGTATTGCAGGCTTTCTACTTGTAATTTCTTTTAACTTTTGTTTATCATGGATGGATTTTATTTCATCTTCAAATCTGAAGGTTAGTTTTGTTGCGTATGATTCTCAGTTGGCAACGATATTCTTTCAGAGCTTGAAATATGTTGTTCCAGGTCCTCCTAACTTTTAGGGTCTGGGCTGAGAAATATGCTAATATCTGTGTTATTGTCTGCTAATATCTGGTTTTCCTGTATATGTAATCTGATGCTTTTCTCTCATGGCCTTTAAAATTCTATCTTTATTTTGTATGTTGGGCATTTTCATTATAACGTGACTTGGTGTGGATCTGTTGCAATTTTGTGCATTTATTGTCGTGTAAGCCCCTTGTATTTGACTTACTATTTTATTCTTCAGGTTTGGGAAATGTTTTGATATTATTTCATTGAATAGGTTGCTCATTCCTTTGGTTTGTATCCCCACAATCCCAATAATTCTTAAATTTGGTCTTTTCATGAAATCCTATCATTCTTCGAGGTTCCATTAAAGATTTCATACCATCTTCTCTGTTTGGTCAACTTTATTTTCAAGATTAAATATTTTGTCTTCATTGTCTGAGGTTCTGTCTTCCAAGCGATCTAGTCTGTTGGTGATGCTATTCATTGAGTTTTTAATTTCATTTATTATTTCCTTCATTTCAAGGATTTCTTTTTTTTTTTCAGAATTTCTATCTCTACCTCCCAGTCTTCACAAGACTGATGCATGAGAGGTACCTGATGATGACCTTCCAGTCTCCAGCAGGCATCTCAGGATGGGATTAGCCCCATCCAAAGATGGCGACTTCTGCTTCCAGGATAGCCCAACATGGCTGCACTGTCTTCCAAATGTGTTGGCAAATGGGGAGCTATAGCATGGGTGTGGGTGCTGAGTCTGTATGGGGGGCAGTTGGTCAGACTGGTGGTCCTGCAGGTCCTGACTGTTGTCCCAACTGGCAGCAGCCATGTGTAATCAAATAAGTGGGTACTGTGACAGTGGACTTCCAGGCAACATCAGGCAAGCTGGTGATTTGCTGGCGGTCTGTGGGCAGTCTGCAGGCTACTGGGGGATGATTGGCAGGTGGACCTCCAGTGGTGGGTGATGGGTAGGTGAAAGGCATGTGATGGGCAGGCAAGTGGCAGGCAATAGGGCAAATGACAGATGATAGATGGCAGTCAGTGAGTGATCTGCACTCAAGTATTAGTCGATTTTGACTGTGGGTGATTGAGGTGGACAGAAGGGGTAAACAGCAGGGGATCGATGGAAAGCAAAGACTTCCTCACAGAGATACAGATTTTCCTCTGCTTGAAACCTGAGTTACAGAGTGACAAGGAGCACAGCCTCCCTCTAGTACACCATCTCGGATCTCCCCACTGACATGTAATGAAACAGAAGAAATATAACTGTCACTTATCACAGACAATGTATTTATCTAAGCAGAATGTTTCAAGAAAATTTATATTTAGCTCATAACCATATCTTCTTTTTATTATTTAATTTTTTATTCATCTTAAAATTTTTATTTGCTCTTTTTAGTTATACATGACAGTAGAATATATTTTGACATATACATACAGAGAGTATAACTTTCCATTCTGTGGTTATACATGAAATGGAGTTACACTGATCATGTGTTCATATATGAACATAGGAAAGTCATGTTCATTTATTCTACTGTCTTTCCTATTCCCACCCTTTTCCCCTCCCTCATTTCTCTTTGTCTAATCCAAAGTCATTCCATTCTTCTCTCTCCCCTGCTTATTGTGTGTTAGCAAATAGCAAATTTTTAAAAGTTATAAGAGAAAAATGGCAGGTCACACTTAGAAGCAAACCTATTGGATTTTCTGCTGCTCTGAGCTCAGACTTTAAACATCAGAAGGACCTGGAATACACCAAGTCCTAAAAAAAAATGAGTGCAAAACATATTGCTATATCCAGACAAAATATCTCTCAGAATTGAAAATGAAATAAAAACCTTCCATGATAAGCAGAAACTAAGGAATTTATAACCACTGAACCAGCACTATAAAGCATACTTGTTATGGTTTAGATATGAGGTGTCTTTCCAAAGGTTCACATGTGAGAGATTGCAAAAATTTTCAGAGGTGAAATTATTAGATTATGAGAGGTGTAACATTATCAGTGGGTTAACCTACTGATATGAATTAACTGGACAGAAAATGCAGGCAGGTAGGGTTTGATTGGAGTAGGTGGGTCTGGGGTTGTGTGGTTTCTATATTGTCCTTGGTGACTAGAACTCTCTCTTTGCTTCATGTTTGTCATGTCCTGAATTACTTTTCTTTACCTGGCCCTTCTACTATGGGGTTCTGCCTCATCTTGGGTGTAGAGTTAGGGAGTCAGCTGACTGTGGACTGAACATCTGAAACTATGAACCTAAATAATAATTTCCACCAATAAATTATTCTCATCATGTCTTCTGGCTACAAGGATGAAAAAACTGACTAAAATAATACCTAATAAAACATTAAATACAGAAGAGATAAAAAAGTAAATATCAGAGCCAGCGCATGGATGAATCTCACTAGAAGAATAGTCAATTAAAGGAAAATCTCAACTGAATTAAATATTAGAAATTAATCAAAATGATAGAAAATAATAATCATCTCTTCATAATAATGCTGAATGTAATTGGTCTAAATTTTCCAACAAAAAGATAAAGATTTGCCGAAAGGATTAAAAACCAAGACCTTATTATATGTTGTTTACAAGAAACTATCATACAGGAAAAGATACCCACAGGCTGAAGGTTAAAGGCTAGAAAAAGATATATCATGCAAATGGAAATCAAAATCAAGCAGGAATATCTACACTCATATTCAATATATTCATATTCATTTTCAGCCAAAATTATTTGTAAGAGACAAAGGTCACTTCATAATGGTTAAGGAAATCATGTAAAGACAGTATATAATGATTATATATCTCTATGCCCCAAATGTTGGTGCAACTACATATATAAAATGAAGTCTACTTCAAATGGAACTCAATTCAATAATCCTGGATGATTTCAACATACTTCCCTCACCAATAAATAGGCCATCTATACATAAAGTAAGTAAAGAGTCTTCAGAACTAAGAATACTTTTAATCAAATGAACCTAATGGACATGTATAGAATATTCCATCTACCAAAAACCCAAATCACTTTCTTCTTAGTTTCATATGAAAACTTCTCTATAATAGGCCAATTAAAAAAAAAGAAAGTCTTGACAAGTATAAAAAGAAAGAAGATAATCTCTTGCATCCTACCAGAGCATAATGAAATGAAATGAGAAATCAATAACATGATAAAAAATAAAAACACACTTTAAAATGTGAAGATTGAATAATGTGTTTTTGGATGTGGAATGAATCATGGTAGAGATTGGCGGAGAAACAAAAAAATTCTTAGAAACAAATGAGAACAGAGATAAAACATTTTGAAATCTTGGCAACAGTATGAAGGAAGTTCTTTTTTATTTTACAAAAATAAAGTTTTATTACTTGCAAATACTTTTACATTATCATATTAAAAAATAAAATAGTGTTTTAGAAGAGCTCTGTGTTCCCTCATCATAAGTTTGAGATAAAAGCTCAGCAAGAAAATCTCTGATGTTTCTTTGATTATAAGATTTTAAGACTGCACTTCTTCCCCTGTTTTAAAGTGGTGAAGATTGGCAAACCTTGTTTTAAAAGATAGAGTAAGTAGAGTCCCCAAGTAAAGCCAAAATGAATGTGGAGGAACAGATCCTGAATGGAAGACAAGAATCCTTTGACTCAGCCCTTATCTAGCATGAGATAACTGTATTTATGTTGGTTTGTCTCTGTGTCTTCTACACCATTGGTCTTCATGTCTGTTTTGGTGCCAATTTCATGTGGTTTTTCTTACTATAGCTCTGTAAATAATAAGGTCTGGTATTGTGATGCCTCCTGCCTCACTCTTCTTGCAAAGAATTGCTTTGGCTATTCTGAGCCTCTTATTTTTTCCAAATGAATATCATGACTGCTTTTTCTATTTCTATGAAGAATGTCATCAGAAACTTAATAGGAATTGCATTAAATCTGTATAGTGATTTTGATAGTATGGCCAATTTGTAACATTAAAATTGCCTATCCAAGGACATGGAAGATCTTTCCATCTTCTAAGGTTTTCTTCAATTTCTTTCATTAGTGTTCTGTAGTTTTCCTTGTGGAGTTTGTTCACTTATTTTGTTAGATTGATTCTCAAGTATTTATTTTTGAGGATATTGTGAATAGGGTTGTTTTCCTCATTTCTCTTTTATCTGCTTCATCATTGCTGTCTAGGAATTCAATTGATTTATGGGTGTTAATTTTATAGTCTGTTACTTTGCTGAATTCATTTATGAGTTCTAGAAATTTTCTGGTGGAGTATTTTGAATTGTCTAAATATAGGATCATATTGTCTGCAGATAGGAATAGTTTGAGCTCTTCCTATTTGTATCTCTTTAATTTCTTTCTTTTTTTTTTCAGGGATTTTTTTTAATTGTAAACAAATGGGATACATGTTATTTCTCTGTTTGTACATGGCGTAAAGGCATACCATTTGTGTAATCATGAATTTACATAGGGTAATGTTGTTTGATTCATTCTGTTATTTTTTCTCTTCCCCCTCACCCCTCCCACCCCTCTTTTCCCTTAATACAGTCCTTCCTTCCCCCATTCTTGACCCCCTCCCTAACCCTAACTCTAACCCTAACACTAACCCCTCCCACCCCCCATTATGTGTCATCATCCACTTATTAGCGATATCATTCGTCCTTTGGTTTTTTGAGATTGGCTTATCTCACTTAGCATGATATTCTCCAATTTCATCCATTTGCCTGCAAATGCCATAATTTTATCACTCTTTATGGCTGAGTAATATTCCATTGTATATATATATATATACCACAGTTTCTTTATCCATTCATCAATTGAAGGACATCGAGGTTGGTTCCACAATCTGGCTATTGTGAACTGAGCAGCTATGAACATTGATGTGGCTGTATCTCTGTAATATGCTGATTTTAAGTCCTTTAGGTATAGCCCAAGGAGTGGGATAGCTGGGTGAAATGGTGGTTCCATTCCAAGTTTTCTAAGGACTCTTCACACTGCTTTCCAGAGTGGCTGCACTAATTAACAGCCCCACCAGCAATGTATGAGTGTATCTTTCTCCCCACATCCTCGCCAACACCTGTTGTTGCTTGTTTTCTTGATAATCGCCATTCTAATTGGAGTGAGATGGAATCGTAGGGTGGTTTTGATTTGCATTTCTCTTATTACTAGAGATGTTGAACATTTTTCCATATGTTTGTCGATTGCTTGTACATCTTCTTCTGTGAAGTGTCTACTCATTTCCTTAGCCCATTTGTCGATTGGATTATTTGCATTCTTGGTGTACAGTTTTTTGAGTTCTTTATAGATTCTGGAGATTAGTGCTCTATCTGAAGTATGATTGGCAAAGATTTTCTCCCACTCTGTAGGCTCTTTCTTCGCATTGCTGATAGTTTCCTTTGCTGAGAGAAAGCTTTTTAGTTTCAATCTATCCCAGTTATTGATTCTTGCTTTTATTTCTTGTGCTATGGGAGTCCTGTTGAGGAAGTCTGGTCCTAAGCTGACATGTTGAAGATCTGCACCTACTTTTTCTTCTATAAGATGCAAGGTCTCTGGACTGATTCCAAGGTCCTTAATCCATTTCAAGTTTAATTTCGTGCATGGTGAGAGATGTGGGTTTAGTTTCATTCTGTTGCATATGGATTTCCAATTCTCCCAGCACCATTTGTTGAAGAGGCTATCTTTTCTCCATTACATATTTTTGGCCCCTTTGTCTAGTATGAGAAAATTGTATTTATTTGGGTTTGTGTTTATGTCAAAGGTGTACCATTGATCCACCTTTCTATTTTGGTACCAATACCATGCCGTTTTTGTTACTATTGCTTTGTAGTAGAGTTGAAGATCTGGTATTGCGATACCCCCTGCTTCGCTCTTTCTGCCAAGGATTGCTTTAGCTATTCTGGGTTTTTTATTCTTCCAGATGAATTTCATAATTGCTTGCTCTATTTCTGTAAGGTTCATCATTGGGATTTTAATTGGAATTGCATTGAATTGTATAGCACTTTAGGTAGTATAGCCATTTTGACAATATTAATTCTTCCTATCCAAGAACATGGGAGATCTTTCCATTTTCTAAGATTTTCTTTAATTTCTTTCTTTAGTGATCTGTAGTTCTCATTGTAGAGGTCTTTCACCTCTTTGGTGAGACTGATTCCCAAGTATTTTATTTTTTTCGAGGCTATTGTGAATGGGGTAGTTTTCCTAATTTCTCTTTCTGAAGATTCATCACTTATGTATAAAAATGCCTTAGATTTATGTGCATTGATCTTATATCCCGCTACTTTATTGAAATCACTTATAAGATCTAAAAGTTTTCTGGTGGAATTTCCTGGTTCCTCTAATTATATAATCATATCATCAGCAAATAGGGATAGTTTGAATTCTTCTTTTTCTATTCGTATCCCTTTAATTTCCTTGGGCTGTCTAATTGCTCTGGCTAGAGTTTCAAGGACGATATTGAAAAGAAGTGGTGAAAGAGGGCATCCCTACCTTGTTCCAGTTTTTAGGGGGAATGCTTTCAGTTTTTCACCATTTAGAATGATATTAGCCATGGGCTTAGCATAGATGGCCTTTACAATGTTAAGGAATGTTCCCACTATCCCTATGTTTTGAGCATGAAGGGATGCTGTATTTTATCAAATGCTTTTTCTGCATCTATTGAAATAATCATGTGATTCTTGACTCTAAGTCTATTGATATGGTGAATTACATTTATTGATTTCCTGATGTTGAACCAACCTTGCATCCCTGGGATGAAACCCACTTGATCATGGTGCACTATCTTTTTAATATGTTTTTGCATGCGATTTGCTAAAATTTTGTTTAGAATTTTTGTGTCGATGTTCATTAAGGATATTGGTCTGAAATTTTCTTTCCTGGATGTGTCTCTGTCTGGTTTAGGTATCAGGGTAATATTGGCTTCATAGAATGAGTTTGGGAGGGTTCCCTCCTCTTCTATTTTATGGAATACTTTGAGAAGTATTGGAATGAGCTCTTCTTTAAAGGTTTTGTAGAACTCGGCTGAGAACCCATCTGGTCCTGGACTTTTCTTTGTTGGTAGGCTTTTGATGACTTCTTCTATTTCATTACTTGAAATTGGTCTATTTAAATTGTGTATGTCCTCCTCGTTCAGTTTAGGCAATTCATATGTCTCTAGAAACCTGTTGATGTCTTTGAAATTTTCTATTTTGTTGGAGTATAGATTTTCAAAATAGCTTCTCATTATGTTTTGTATTTCAATTGTGTCTGTTGTGATATTTCCTTGTTCATTCCGAATTTTAGTGATTTGGGTTGTCTCCCGTCTTCTCTTTGTTAGTGTGGCTAAAGGTTTATCAATTTTATTTTTTCAAATAACCAACTATTTATTTTTTCAATTTTTTGTATTTTTTCTTTTGTTTCAATTTCGTTGATTTCAGCTCTGATTTCAACTATTTCCTGTCTTACTACTTTTGGTGTTGATCTGTTCTTCTTTTTCTAGAGCTTTGAGCTGTAGTGTTAGGGCGTTTATTTGTTGAGTTTTACTTCTTTTATTGAATGCGCTCCATGAAATAATTTTCCTCTAAGTACTGCTTTCATAGTGTCCCAGAGATTTTGATATGATGTTTCTTTGTTCTCATTTACCTCTAAGAATTTTTAAATTTCCTTCCTAATATCTTCTGTTATCCATTCATCATATAATAGCATATTGTTTAATCTCCAGGTGTTGGAGTAGTTTCTGTTTTTTACTCTTTCATTTATTTCTAACTTCAATCCATTATGATCTGATAGAATACAAGGAAGTGTCTCTATCTTCTTGTAATTGCTAACATTAGCTTTGTGGCATAGTATATGGTCTATTTTAGAGAAGGATCCATGTGCTGCTGAGAAGAAAGTGTATTCGCTCTTGGTTGGATGGTATATTCTATAAATGTCTGTTAAGTCTAAATTTTTGATTGTGTTATTGATATCTGTGGTTTCTTTGTTCAGTTTTTGTTTGGAAGATCTGTCCAGTGGTGAGAGAGGCGTGTTAAAATCACCTAGTATTATTGTGTTATGGTCTATTTGGTTTCTAAAATTGAGAAGGATTTGTTTGACATACTTGGATGAGCCACTGTTTGGGGCATAGATGTTTATGATATATCTTGCTGATTTATGGTTTCCTTAAGCAGTATGAAATGTCCTTCTTTATCCCTTCTGACTAGTTTTGGCTTGAAGTCCACATTATCTGAAATGAGGATGGATACTCCAGCTTTTTTGCTGAGTCCGTGTGCATGGTATGTTTTTCTCCATCCTTTCACCTTTAGTCTATGGGTATCTCTTTCTGTGAGGTGAGTCTCTTGCAGGCAACATATTGTTGGATCTTTCTTTTTAATCCAATCTGCCAGTCTATGTCTTTTGATTGATGAATTCAGGCCATTAACATTCAGGGTTATTATTGAGATATGATTTGTATTCCCAGTCATTTTGTTCATTTTTAAAATTTTATTTATTTATTTTTTTGACATAACTTTGTTCCTTCTTTATTTGACAGTTCCTTTACGATAATTCCTCCCTTTGCTGATTTGCATCTTTGTTTTTTATCTCTTTTTCATGGAATATTTTGCTGAGAATGTTCTGTAATGCTGGCTTTCTTTTTGTAAATTCTTTTAGCTTTTGTTCATCATGGAATGATTTTATTTCATCGTCAAATTTGAAGGTAAGTTTTGCTGGGTATAAGATTCTTGGTTGACATCCATTTTCTTTTAGAGCATGAAAAATGTTGTTCCAGGCCCTTCTAGCTTTTAGGGTCTGGATTTAAAAATCTGCTGATATCCGTATTGGTTTCCCCCTGAATGTAATTTGGTTCTTTTCTCTCACAGCCTTTAAAATTCTGTCTTTATTTTGTATGTTAGGTATTTTCATTATAATGTGACTTGGTGTGGGTCTGTTGTAATTTTGTGTATTTGGAGTCCTATAAGCCTCTTGAACTTGATTTTCCATTTCATTCTTCAGGTTTGGGAAATTTTCTGATATTATTTCATTGAATAGATTGTTCATTCCTTTGGTTTGTTTCTCTAAGCCTTCCTCAATCCCAATAATTCTCAAATTTTGCCTTTTCATGATATCCCATAGTTCTTGTAGATTCTGTTCATGATTTCTTACCATCTCCTCTGTTTGTTCGACTTTGTTTTCTAGGTTAAATATTTTGTCTTCAATATCTGAGGTTCTGTCTTCCAGGTGTTCTATCCTATTGGTTATGCTTTCTATGGAGTTCTTAATTTGATTTATTGTTTCCTTCATTTCAAGAATTTCTGTTTGGTTTTTTTTCAATATCTCTAACTCTTTATTGAAATGATCTTTTGCTTCCTGTATTTGCTCTTTTAACTGTCGATTGGTGCAATCATTCAATGCCTGTATTTGCTCTTTCATCTCATCATTCAATGCCTGCATTTGCTCTTTCATCTCATTGTTTGCTTCTCTGATCATTTTAATTATGTACATTCTGATCTCCCTTTATGTCATTTCTTCTGCCTTGCTGCCGTTGGATTTTATTGATGTAACATCTAGATTTGTTTGGGGCATTCTTCCCTTGTTTCCTATATTGTTCAAGAATCAGTGGATCATTAAGATATTGCAGATTTTCTATTGACTTATAATGTCCCTGAAGATTGCTAGTATATCCCCTCTTATCCTTCAGTAGCCTGCAGTCTTGGAGGAAGTTGATAATGCGGTCCTCCACAAGGAAGCTGCCTCTCTAGGGGTGGTGACCCTCAGGTGGGGTATATTCCCTGCTAGTGGGCAGAGGTGCCTCCACTTGTTGACCAATGGTCATCCAAAGGGGAACTAGGCTGCGGGCTGAGGCAAGGCTTGTTTGTGCCTGTGTCTCTGGTTTTACCGTCCTTGTGGGAAACCTCACCCAGCAGGGAAGACTCAGCCGGTGGGAAGGTCTTGCTTGTCATTTCCCCTCCTAGAGGTTCCCCTCAATCTACAACTACTGCCTGGGCTGAGCTGCCTTCCTCTGTAATGTTCCCAGGGGCCCGGACCTACCTCCTGGGCCTGGGAGCCTCACCCTTCGCAGATGAGTCTCCTTAGGGTGCCTCTCCTCAGACCATCTGCCCGCAGTCCTGGAACCTTCATTCTGCCCCTAAGTGTGTCTCTGTGTGGCCCTTCCACCAAGAAGCCACCTAGCTCCTGGGACCCTGCTCTGCACCTAATCGCCTGGCTATGCGGCCCCTCCTCTGAGCCGCCACCTGGAGCCCCGTGCAATATCTCCGAGTCCCAGAGACCCACCACACACCTCTTCCTCCAGACAGCTGCCCAGTGTTCCGACGCAGTCACTAGGAGTCCAAGCAACTCACTTCGCATCTCCTCCTCCTGCCTACCACCCATAGCCCTAGGCCATCACTCCGAGTCCAAGTGACCCGCCCTGTTCCTCCTCCTCCTCCGAGTAGCCCCCCAGGTGTTCAGGAGCGGTCGCTCGGAGACCAAGCGACCCACCGTGCCTCTCCTCCAGGCAGGCCACCAGTGTTCAGGAATGGTCGCTTTGAGTCCAAACAACTCACCACTCGCCGCCTCCTCTGAGCAGCCACCTGTAGCTCTGATGCAGTCACTCCTAGACCAAACAACCCGCCGCATTCCTCCTCTTCCTCCGGGGAGCCCCCCAGTGTTCAGAAGTGGTCACTCTGAGTCCAAACAGCTCGCCATGCAGCTCCTCTTCAGGCAGCCACCCAGAGCCCCAGTGGTTGCTCCGAGTCCAAGCGCTGTGCTGAGCAGCCACCTCTACGATTTTCCCAGTTGTCCGTGTTTACCGCACCAGAGGGGAGGGGCGTCTTGCCGGGCAATTCTACTTCACAATGTTCCCTGTGTTCCAGGACTACCGCCCCATCTGGGATGCCTCCCTAATGGGAGAGACTCACCCGGCCGCTTTGAGTTGGTCCCAAGTCTTTCACTATCTCCTCTTTTTCTCTTTAATGTCTTTCTTTTGCGTAATTTTCTGGATAGATTTTCAAAGGACAGTGGTGAATAAAAGTGGTGAAAGAGGACATTCCTATTTTGTTCCATTTTTTAGAGAGGATGCTTTCAGTTTTTCTAATGTTTTGAATATAAATGGATACACTATTTTATCAAAGTTTTCCTGCATCTATTGAGGTAATCATGTGATCCTTACCTTTAATTATTTTGATGTAGTGAATTACATGTATTGATTTCCATATGTTGAACCCACCCTGCATTCCTGGGATGAACCCAACTTGTTCATAATGCACTTTTTTTGCATGTGATTTGCCAGTATTTTGTGAAGAATGTTGGCAAATATGTTCATCAGGGATATTGGTATAAAATTTTATTTCCTTGTGATGACTGTGTCTGGTTTTGGTAACAGGGTGTGACCAACTTCACAGAATGAGTTTGTAAGGGTTCTCTCATTTTCTATTTCAGGAAGATTGATGTTAGTTCTTTGAAGATCTGATAGAACTTTACTGAGAATTCATCTGGTCTTGTACTTTTCTTTCTTGGTAGACTTTTGATTGAGTGTTCAATTTTATTGCTTAAAATTGATCTGTTTAAAATTTCAATGTTCTCCTGATATAATTTGGGTAGGTTATCTGTCTTTAGAAATTTGTCAATGTCTTTGATATTTTTTATTTTATTAGAGTATAAATTTTCAAAATATTTTCTGATTATTTTCTCTATTTCAGTAGTGTTTGTGGTGGTATTTCCTTTTTCATCACAAATTTTAGGAATTTAAATCTTTCTTTCTCTTTCTCTTAGCTTGGCTAAGGGTTTATAAATTTTACTTATTTTTTCCAATGAAGCAACTTTTCATTTTGTTGATTTTTTGATTGTGTAATTCATTTCAATTTCATTGATTTCAGCTCTAATTTTAATTATTTCCTATTTTTTACTCCTTTTAATGTTGATTTATTCTTTTTTTAGAGATTTGGTTTGTAAAGTTGGCTATTTATTTGGTGATTTTCTGTTCTTTTAATGAATGTCCTCAATGCAATTAACTTCCCTCTTAGTACCACCTTCTTAGTGTCACAGAGATTTTGATGTTGTATCACTATCTCAATGTATATTTTTTATTTCTACTTTGATTTCTTCTTCTATCCAACAATTATTCAATAGTCTATTATTTAGTCTTTAGTTGTTACTATTTTTAAATTTTATCATTGATTTCTAATTTAATTTCATTATGATCTTATAGAATGCCAGGTATTATTCCTATTTTTTTGTATTTGCTAAGAGTTGCTTTGTGGCCTCAGATATGGTCTGTTTTAGAGAAGGATCCATGTGCTGCTTAGAAGAAAGTATATTCAGTCATTGATGGGTGAAATATATTGTATGTGTCTGTTAAGTCTAAATTATTAATTATGTATTTTAGTTCTGTAGCTTCTTTATTTAGTTTTTGTTAGGAAGAACTATCCAGTGGAGAGAGAGGTGTTAAAGTTACCCAGTATTATTGTGTTCTGGTCTCTTGGATTCTTGAAATTGAGAAGGGTTTTATTGATGTACATATGTGCTCCATTATTTGGGGCATATATATTTACAATTGTTATATCTTTTTGATATATGATTCCCTTTAGAAGTATGAAATGTTCTTCTTTGTCCCTTTTGATTAACTTTGGCTTGAAGTTCACTTACCTGAATTGAGGATAAAAACCTCTGCTTGTTTACATAATCCATATGAAAGATATTTTTTTCCAATCCATTTACCTTCAGTCTGTGGACGTTTGTTCCTAGGAGGTAAGTCTCTTGAAGACCATATATTGTTGGATCTTATTGTTTTAATCTAATCTGCCAGTCTATGTCTTTTTATAGATAAGTTTAAGCCATTTATAGTCAATGTTATTATTGAGAAAGGATTTTTATTCTTTGTCATTATGGTTTATTCCTGACTTTTAATTTGAATTAATTCTTCCTTTGTTTGACTCTTCTTCCAGTGTAATTCCTCACTTTTCAGATTTTCACTTTTATTTTTCATTTCTTCATGAAATGTTTTATTGAGTATGTTTTGAGGAACAGGCTTTCTAGTTGTGAATTCTTTAAATTTTGGTTTGTCATTGAAGGTTTTTATTTCATCATAAACTATGAAGCTTAATTTTTCTGGCATTATTTTCTTTTAGAGCTCCAAGTATATTTTTCCAAGTCCTCTTGGCTTTGGGAGTCTGGGTTTGAGAAATCAGCTGAGATCCAGAAACCAATCTGGATCTAAATATGACATCATTTTTCTCTGGCAATTTTTAATAGTCTATCCTTATTCTGTATGTTAGTCATTTTCATAATAATGTGCCTTGGTGTGGGTCTTTTGTAATTTTGTATATTTTGTATTTTTGTATAATTCATATATCTGATTTTTCATTTTATTCTTCAAGTATCATAACAAATCATAAATTTGGTCTCTTCAGTTTATCCCATATTTCTTGGAAATTCCATTGATGGCCTCATAACATCTTTTCTCCATGGTCAACTTTGTTTTCAAGATTACATGTTTTGTCTTTATTGCCTGAAGTTCTATCTTCTAAGTGGTCTAGTCTCTTGTTGATGCTTTACATTGAATTTTTAATTTGGTTTATTGATTCTTTGATTTCAAGTATTTCTGCTTTATTTATTTATTTATTTTTTGAATCTCTATCTCTTTATTGAAAAGTGGTACTTACTGTGTTTTCTCTCTGATATCATTCCTTACATCATCATTTAACTCACAGGTCAATTTAACAGTACTAAACTCCTTCTCTGACATTTCTTCCATTGTTGTAGTAATGGATTCTGTTATTGAAACATCTTGGTTTGTTTGGGGTGATATGCTTTTTTATGTTGTTTGTGTGTCTACCCATCTAACAGTATGAATGTGAAGCAGTGGATTTTCTACCCACTAGACTTATGGTGTTCCTGAAGGTTTCTGGTACCTCAACATTTAGGGGGAGAAAATAATAACAACAACCAGTGCAAACAATACACAGCATTAAACCAAATAGTTCCTGCTATGATACCTACAGTATTGTCACAATAAACAGGAATGATATGATCAGTATTGTCTACAATAAAAATAGTAAGTTTGCAAAATGGCTTACAATTTGGAATGTTTAACAGGGAGAGAACAGAAGTGATGCAGAATATAATGAGTATGAGGTAGAGAGAGAGAGGATATAAGTAAAAAAATTAAAGGAAGTGAAAAAGATAACAATAGGTTGTTAGCAGAATTAAAGAAAGAAAGAAATTCAAGGGAAACATAAGTGAGAGAAAATATACAGAGTAAATTTTAAAAACTTAAAAATAAAAAAATAAAAAACAAAGCTGGAAATACACTAATCAAACTTCCTAATCCTCAAAAAGTTTATCCATGAAAAATAACTGCTTTCAAAAATGCTAAAAATGAGATATGAAAAATAAACCAAATATGAATATGTTTAAATTTCCATGAACCATTAAGGTCACCAGTAAGCAGAGAAAAGAAAAAGAGGAGTAAAAACAACAAAAAAAGATCTCAATGAAAAGTTAAATAATTGTTTCCATTTGAGTTCAAAAGATTCTCAGCTTCCCTTCTCAGCAGTTATGTGGAGTTGTCTGGAGTATGATGCTTGCTCCACCCACAGCCTGGGGTTGCTAGAGTGAGAGTTAATCCCATAGGTGGAACTCCTGGAGGTAGGGTTTAGGCTGAGGTATGCTTCAGGCTTTTTGCTGGATGCCAGCTGGTCTAGAGATTTTAAATCAGCACATTTCCTAGGTGCACAAATTGCTAATCCACACTGGACAAGTGCATCCCAGGATGTCCCCTGGGTTCCACTCTTGTGATGGAGGAGCCAATTCTTAGTCCATTATGTCACCTGTGGACCCCGAATTTCCTGGTCTTGTATTCCCCATAGGTGTATCTCTCCCAGCTGGTCCTCCCAGCAGCTGAATTAGAGGTCAAAGGGGAGAGCTATGTGCGTTTCCACAACCAGTTGTCCTCTGTGTAAACCTCTTCATTTTTAATTTTCTCTTAGTAACTCTATGTCATGCAGTATGGGTTTTCCAGGCCTGTATTTTGGGCCAGACTTGGGTTTGTCAGGATTGCTGGATCCTGCACTGTGGCTGCAAAGTGGTTACTTCTCTTATCTTCTGCATGCCCCAGGGAGAGATGCAGTTTCTTTCTCTACAAGATGATTGTGCAGTAAGCCTTTCAGTTTAGTTGGGCAACGTATTTGATCTCAAAACTCTTTGCACCCAGACAAATTTCATTCCTCCTAAAAATGTGGGCTCCTTTAATTCCCCTATCCATCCAACATACTTGCAGAGGGACCACTCTGGGTTGCGCCTCCAGGCATGGCAGTGGCTGTGGTGCTGGAGATTTATTCCTTATTTTATTATATCCAATCTCCTGAGTCACTGATCTGCTTTGAGTGTCCAGTATTAAATTCCAGTAAAGTCCTTCCCCCCCCCCCCTTTTTCCCCATTTATCCACCTTGCTTTGAAGGTGACTGTCTGCTTTCTTTGTTTCCTGCCATTTAGCAGCTAGGAAAGTGGCTTGCTCTATTCAACCATCTTGAAACCTCTATTTTATTATTCATACTTATAATTTCATGTTTTACCCTCTGTTTTTATTTATTTTTTTGGAATATTTTTAGGAATATTATTATTTTTAAAAAGTACTGTTTGATTTTCAAATGGTTGGGTACTTTCTAGATGTTTTATTGTTCTCAATTACAAGGTCATTTCCATTGTGATCCAAGAACATATTTAGTGATTTCAATTCTTCCATATTGATTGAAACATCCTTTATGGCAAAACATGTAGCCTATCCCAGTAAATGTTCTATATATGTTGAAAGAAAATATATATTCAGAAGTTGGTCAGGTATAATGTCTTTTAAGCGTATATTGGGTCACACTGGTTGATATTATGGTTCAAATCTTCTATTTTCTTACAGATTTTTTCCCTTTTTCTGTCAATTGCAGAAAGAAGGTATGTTAAAAACTCCAAATATGTTTTCTTAGGAAATGTTTTTGTTAGTGTATTATAGTTAAACATAATATTGAGGTTCATTTTGACATAATTATACATGCATGGAATATAAGTTGCTCTATTTCGGTACCCATTACTCCCCTCCTTTCTCCATATATTCCCTTCCTCACTACACTGGTCTTCCTTCTAATTAGTTTTTGTTTTTTAATTGGTGCTTTATAGATACATATACAGATAAAATTCTCTGTGGTATATTCATATATGTACATAGCATTACTTGGCCAATTTTATTACACATTTCCTGGTCCTCCTCCCTTCTCCTCAATCCCCTTTCTCTGATCCACTGATTTCCCTTTTTATATTCAAGGGATTATCACCCTTTATACCCCTTAGTTGCTCTAGATTCCACATATGAGAGAAAATATTTGACCCTTGACTTTCTGAGTCTGACTTATTTCATTTAGCATAATGTTCTCTATTTCTATCCATTTAACTGCAAATGCCATAATTTCATTCTTTTATGGATGAGTACACTCTGTTGTGTATATGTACAACATTTTCTTTATCCATTTATTGGTTGACGGCCTCAGGGTCAGTTCCTGAATTTGGCCATTGTGAATTGAGCTGCTATAAACATTGATGTGCTTTTATCATTATTATGTTGACTTTAGTTCTTTCGAATAAATACCAAGGAGTAGGATAGTTGGGTCATATGGAGGTTTTATTCCTAGTTTTTTGAGGAATTTCCATGCTGCTTTTCAGATGGTTGAACTAATTTGTAGTCCTACCAGTAATACATGAGTGTACCTTTCCCATGTCCTCATTAGCATTTAATATTATTTGTTTTCTTGATAATTGCCATTCTGACTGGTGTGAGATGAAATCTTAGTGTAGTGTTAATTTGCATTTCCATGATTGCTAGAAATGTCACACTTTAAAAAAATATTTTTGTTGGCCATTTTTGTTTTTTCTTCTGAGAAAAGTCTGTTTCTTTTGCTCATTTATTGATTTTTGGTGTTAAGTTCTTTATGTATTCTGGATATTAATATCCTATCAGAATAGTAACTGGCAGAGTTTTTCTTCCATTCTGTAGGTTTAGTCTTTGTGCTCTTGTTTCCTCTGTTGTGCAGAAGTTTTCAATTTAATGCCAACCCACCTATTGATTTTCCTATTCACCTATTATTGAGCTTTAGGAATCTTGTTGAAGTCAATGTCTGCACCAATACGTTGGAGTGTTGACCATGATTTCTTCTAGGAGTTGCAAATTTCTTATCTAATTCCTAGATTTTTGATTCACTTTGAGTTAACTTTTTTGCAGGGAGAGAGGTAGGGATCTATTCTCTTTCTTCTACATGTGGATACAGTTTTCCAAGCACTATTTGTTGAAATGGCTATATTTTCTCCAACATATGTTTTGGGCACCTTGGTCAAGCATTAGATGATTGTATCTGCTGCTTGCTGCCGACCAGCGGGACAAACAACACATACTCTTCAGAAGTTCATGAAGCAGCTTCCACTTTATTCGGATAACACCCTCAATATATAAGAAGTCTCATGTATAAACAATTGTAATCAGATATGTCCATCCAATCCTATTAAAGGTCAAGCGATCACGAGCTCAAGCATACATGTAAGATATATCTGTCCACGCGCTAGGTGGCTGAACTAATTATCATACAGCCAATGGTAAATGCTTCCTGTTTTTATCAAGGTGCATTCAGCATGCCCTTTGGCTCTCTGCCAGTCGCCATCTTGGATGTATGTGGCGTAACCCTGGGCCCCGGTTCTCACCCGCCACAGTATCTATGTGGGTTTGTCTCTATCTTCTATTCCACTGGCCTTCATGTCTGTTTTGAGACCCAAACCATGCTGTTTGTTCCTAGAACTCTGTAGTATAATTTGAGATCAGGTATTATGATGCCTCTAGCACCACTCTCCTTGCTCAGTTTTGCTTTAGCTGTTCTGTATCTTTTGTTTTTCCAAGTAAATGTTAAGAGTTCTAGTTCTATGGAGAATGTCATTGATATTTTGATGGGGATTGCATTGAATCTGTATAATGCTTTTGGTATTATGGCTATTTTGATAAAAAAAATCACATGATCATCTGAATAGATGCAGAAATTCTTTGATAAAAATCCAGCACCCATTCATGCTAAAAGCACTAGACAAACTAGGGATGGAAGAAATTTATCACAACATTATAAATGCTATGTATGACAAACCCAAGGCCAACATCACAGTGAATGGAGGAAAACTGAAAGCATTTCCTCTGATAACAGGAACAATACAAGGATGTCCACTGCAACCAGTTTGTCTTAACATAAAACAAAAAATAAACATAAAACATAAAAATCTCTACCAGAAGACTTCTACAGCTGAGAAGCAAATTCAGCAAAGTAGTAGGATACAAAATTAACAAACATAAATCAATATCTTTCTTATGCTTCAATAATGAATCTGTTGAGAATGAAATCAGGAAGTTGATTCCAATCACAATAACCTCAAAAATTTAACCAATGAGGTAAAAGACCTTTACAATGAAAGCTACAGAGCATGAAGAGAAATTGAAGAAGATCTTAAAGGAAATAAATTGAACAATTCTGTAGAAGATGGAACGAACTAAGAATCACAGTTTTTTTATGATCGTCAATTACATAGCCAACTATGTTTTTGGTTTGTTTTATTTCTCCCTTTGTACCAATCAAATCAATCAAAAAACAATGTTTGCATCATGAATTTTGAAATTTTGTCATTATATGAATTTTAAAATCTTCTTTATAAATTGTTTTTATTATTATAAAATGTTGCAATTATTTACTATTTGTATTGCAATTCTTTTCAGTTTTCCTTGTGTATCTGAGTTTAAAATTTGTATTTTTTTTTCATCCTGAAGGACTTTTTTTTTAAAGCAGTACTTTCTTTTTTTTTATTTTTCCAATAGTGGAGACTGAACTCAGGGGTACTCTACTACTCAGCTACATCCCCAACCTTTTTTATTTTTTATTGTGAGACTGGGTCTCAGTTTCCTAGAGTGGGCTCAGACTTTTCATCCTTTATGAATAGTTGGCATAACAAATCTCCTTTAGCATTTTTAAAATGACTATTGGCAACAAACCCACTAAGTTTTTTTAATCATATAAAATGTTTTTATTTCACCTTTGTTTAGAAGGATATTTTGCTGGATGTAGAAGTCTAACTAGATGGGTTGTTTTTATTTGTTTTTAGCATTTTAAAGATTTTATGTATTTCATTATATGATAGCTTATATTTCTGATGAAAAGCCTATTGTGATTCTTCCCATATATATACTATCTTTTTCTTTTTCATGACTACTTTTACAATTTTAATCTTTATTTCTGGTTTCAGCAGTTTTAATGTAGCCCTCCATAGTTTAGTTTAATTTTCTTTGTGTTTATTATTGTACTTGGGTTTGACTAGGATTTGGGGGATGTGGGTGGGAGGACTTTTTTTTTCTTCTGTACTTGGGATAGAACCAGAGGCCTTATACTCTCTACCCACCAAGATACATCCTCAGTACTAAGATTTTTGAATTCATAGTTTTCATTGATTTTTGAGAAAATTGGCCATTACTTCTAAAAATATTTTTTTCTGGTTAAGAATGGTGGCATATCCCTGTAATCCCAGCAACTAGGAGATTGAGGAAGGAGGATGATGATATCAAGACATCAGTTGAATTGAGCTGCTCTAAGCATTGATGTGGCTGTGTTAGTGTAGTATGCTAATTTTAAGTCTTTTGGGTATAAACTGAGGAGTGGGATAACTGGGTCAAAAGGTGATCCATTCCAAGTTTTCTGAGGAATCTCCACACTGCTTTCCAGAGTGGTTGCACCAATTTGCAACTCCACTAGCAATGTATGAGTGTGCCTTTTCCCCCACATTCATGCCAACACCTATTCTTGCTTGTGTTCTTGATAATAACCATTCTAATTGGAGTAAGATGGAATCTTAGAGTTGTTTTAATTTGCATTTCTTTAATTACTAGAGATGTTAAACACTTTTTCATATATTTGTTAATTGCCTGTATATCTTCTTCTGTAAAGTGTATGTCCAGTTCCTTGCCCCATTTATTGATTGGGTTCTTTGTATTTTTGGTGTAAAGTTTTGTAAGTTCTTTATACATTTTGGAGATTAGTGCTCTATCTGAAGTCCGAGTGGAAAAGATTTTCTCCCACTCTGTAGGCTCTCTTTTCACATTATTAATTGTATCATTTGCTGAGAAAAAAAACTTTTTAGTTTGAATCCATTCCATTTATTGATTCTTGCTTTGATTTCTTGTGCTTTGGGAGTCTTATTAAGAATGTCTGATCCTAAGCCAACATGATGAAGATTTGAACCTATTTTTTCTTCTATTTCATACAGGGTCTCTGGTCTAATTCCTAGGTCCTTGATCCATTTTGAGTTGAGTTTTGTGCAGGGTGAGAGATAGGGGTTTAATTTCATTTTACCACATATGGATTTCCAGTTTTCTCAGCACCATTTTTTGAACAGGCTATCTTTTCTCCATTGTATGTTATTGGCTCCTTTGTCTAGTATGAGGTAACTGTATTTATGTGGGCTCATCCCTGTGTCTTCTGTTCTGTACCATTGGTCTACCTGTCTATTTTGGTGCCAATACCATGCTGTTTTTGCTATTATTGCTCTATAGTATTGCTCTGTAATATAATAGCTAGATTGGGGAACCAACCTAGATGCCCTGCAGCAGACTGTGGTATGTTCACACAATGGAATATTATTCAGGTCATAAAGAAGAGTTAAATTATGGCATTTTCAGGTAAAAGGATGGAATTGGAGATTTTAATGCTAAGTGAAATAAGCCAATGCCAAAAAAACAAAGGTTGAATGTTTTCCCTGATAAGTGGATGATGATACATAATCAGGGTGTGGGGGTGTGGGGTAAGAGAAGAATGGAGGAAACTTAGATTATGTAGAGGGAAATGAGAAGGGGAGGGGGCAGGGGGTATGAAAGATGTTGGAATGAGACAGACATCATTACCCTATGTACATGTATGATTACATGAATGGTGTGAATCTACATTGTGTACAACCATAGAAATGAAAAGTTGTACTCCATTTATGTACAATGAATCAAAATGCAGTCTGTAAAAAACAAAACAAAAGAAGTCAGCTGAGAAACTTTTTGAGATCTTGTTTCAAAATTAAAAAAAAAAAAGGTAGGTCTGTGGATGTACCTCAGTGGTATAGGACCCTGGAATGAATTTCTCATACAAGTATTATAACACAGATCATGAATGCCATTTTTAGATTTTTGATCTTTCAACCTTTTTTCCTAAATTTTTTTTTTTTTTGGGGGATAATTTCTATTGACCTTTCTTTGAGATCACTGACTCTCTTCACAGAGTGTGTACTGATGTTCAGGTCATCCACTATGATTTTGTTTTCTAGAATTGATTCTATGATTTTTTTCCATTTGCAATTACTTTATGGAATTTTCCATTTCTTACACATTTGTTTTACTTTCTGCTTACAAATTTTCAAGTGCATTTGTAATACTAACTTTTAAAACCATTTTCGACTAGTTCTAGCATCTATGAATTAGACAATAATCATATATACTATAAATATTGATGTGACTGCATCCCTATAGTATGCTGATTTTAGATCATTTGGATAAATATCAAGGAGTGGGATAGCTGGGTCATATGGTGGTTCCCTTCCTAGTTTACTGAGGAATTTCCATACTGCTCTTCAGAATGGTTGTACTTATTTGCAGTCCCACCAACAATGTATGAATAATGCCCTTATCCTCATATCTGCACTCATATTTATTATTATTTGTATTCTTGATAATTGACATTCTGACTGAAGTGAGATGAAATCTCAATGCAGTTTTGATTTGCATTTCCCTGATTGCTACAAATGTAGAATATATATGTATGAATATATATATGTATATATATGTATATATATATACTGACCATTTGTATTTCTTCTTTTCAGTAGTGTCTCTTTAGTTCTTTTGTTCATTTATTGATTGGATAATTTCTTTTTTAATTTGGTTTTTGAGTTCTTTGTGTATTCTGGATATTAACTCCCTATCTGAAGAGTAAGTGGCAAAGATCTTTTCCCATTCTGTAGGATAACTTGTCATGGTTTTGTTTCCTTTGCTGTGCAGAAGTTTTTAAAATTTGATGCCATTCCTCTTGTTGATTTGTTGATTTTTGATTTTTTGTCTTGTACCTTAGGAGTCTTGATAAGGAAGTTGATGCTTGTGCCTACACTTTCTTCTAGCAGTTATAGAGTTACTGATCCAATTCTTTCAGTTGATTTTTGTGCAGAGTGAGGGATAAGGATCAAGTTATATTCTTCTGTGAACTGATATCTAGTTTCCCCAGAACCATTTGTTATAAAGGTTATCTTTTCTTCAAAGTATGTTTTAGACAACTTTGTTGAATATTAGGTGGCTGGATTTTTGTGGCTTTCTCCCCAGGTCTTTTATTCTATTTCATTGGTCTTTATGTCTATTTTAGGGACAATATCATGCTGTTTTTATTACTAACTCTGTAGTATAATAGATATTTAAGGTTCAATATTATGATGTCTCCAACATAATCTTCTTGCGCAGGATTGCTTTGGTTATTATGGGTCTCTTATTTTCCAAATGAATTTCAGAATCTTATTTGAGTATACATTTTTCAAAATGATTTCTAATGATCCTCTGGATTTCAGTAGTGTCTGTGGCAATGTCTTCCTTTCATCTCTAATTTGGTCCTCTTTTTTTTGGTTAGTTTGGCTAAAAGTTAATTAGTCTTCTTTATCTTTTCAAAAATCAACTCGGTTTTATTGATCGTTTGTACTTTTCATTTTTTATTATTTTTATTAATTATGGCCCTAATATTAGTTCTTTCATTTCTTTTACTGATTTTGGCACTTGTTTGTTCATCTTTTTCTATGACCTTGAGAAGTAACATTATTTACTTGGCATCTTTATATTTTTTCAATATAAGATCTCAAGTGTTACAATTTTTCTCTTAGAAATGCCCTCAGAGTGTTCCAGAGATTTTGATATGTTTATATTTAGTCATTTATTTCTTAAATTTTAAAAATTTCTCCTCTGATTTCTTTTGTGATCTATTCATCATTCAAAATATGTTGTTTAATATCCAGGTGTTGGAATGGTTCCCTTTTTTTTCTTCTTGATTTCTAATTTCATTCTATTATGTTCTGATAGGATGCAAGGAATTATCTCTCTTTTGTATTTGCTAAGATTTGCTTTGTGCCCTAAAATATGATCTTTTTAAAAGAATATTCCATGTGCCACTGAGAAGAAAATAAATTTAGATTTCAATGGATGAATATTCTGTAGATGTCTGTAAGATTCATTTAATTAACCCTGCTTTTAGTTCTAAAGATACTTAGTTTATGTCTGGATGGCCTATCTAATGGCGAGAGAGGTGTGTTGAATTCATTCAGTATTATTGTACTGTAATATATTTGCTTCTTTATATGGAGAAAGGTTTGTGTTATGTGTGTGGGTGAACCATTTTTTGGAACATAAATACTTACAATCATTGTATATTATTGTTGGATGTGTCCGTTAATCAGTATGAAGTGACCTACTTTGTCTCTTTTGATTAATTTTGACTTGATGTCTACTTTGTCCGATATGGAGTATTTACCTCTTCTTGATCCCCCCCCATTTGTATAGCATATCATTTCCTATCTGTTCACCTTTAGCCTGTGGATGTCTTTGTTTGTAAGGTTAGTCTCTTGTAAACAACATATGGTTGGATTTTGTTTTTAAATCCAATCTGCCAATCTATATATTTGATTGGCAAATTTAGTTCATTTACATTCAATGTTATTATAGAGAGATGATTTTATGTGCTGCCATTTTGATTACTTCTAATGCTTGATGCAGATTTGCTTCTCCTTTAATTGACCATTCTTCTAGTGTGATTCATTTTAATTTTGGTCTGGCTTTTTAAATTTTTATTTCTTCTACATGATATATTTCATTGAGTCTGTTTCGTACCACAGACTTATTGGTTATAAATTTGTTATCATGGAAGATTTTCAAAATTTTATCTTCTATTCTGAAGGATAATTTTGCTAAACATAGTAAAGTTGGCATCCATTTTCTTTCAAGGCTTGGTGTATATTATTCCAAGCTTTCCTTGTTTGGGGGTCTGTGTTGAGAAATCACTGGAAATCTGAATTTATTTATTTCTAAATGTGATCTATTTTTCTCTGCAGCTTTTAAAGTTCTATCAATATTCTGTGTATTAGGTATTTTCATTTTAATGTGTCTTGGAGAGGATCTTTTCTTTTATCTTGCTTATTTGGGTCCTATATAAATTTTGTGTTTGGGTTTCCATCTCATTCCTTAAAATTGGAAACTTTTCTAACAGTATTTCATTAAAAAAGATTGTGCATTCCTTTCGTTTGTGTTTTGGAGTTTTCTTCTACCCTAATGATTCTTACATTTAGTTTCTAAATGTTATCCCAGATTTCTTGAATATTCTGGTCATAGCATCTTAATGTCTTCATTTTTGATTCATTTTAAATATTTTATACTTTGTCTTCAAGGTCTGAGAATCTGTCTTCAAGGTAGTCTAATTCATTGGTGACACTTTAATTGAATTTTTAATTTGATTTATTGAGTCATTTCCAAGATTTCCATTTGGTTCTTTTTCAGAATCTTTGTCTCTTAGTTGAATTGATCTTTCATTTTCTGTGTTTTCTAAGTTCATTCCTTAAATATTCTTTTAGCTCACTGAACATTATATCTATAAAATTTCTAAATCCTTTCTTTGATATTTCCTTTTGTGGCTTTAATGAGGTCAGTTGTTGAAGTGTGGTGGGCTCTTTGGGGTGGTATTTATTTATTTTTTTGCTTGCTTTTTCATACCGCTTACATGTCTACACTTCTGCTGGGGTGATTATCGCTTCTTTTATGCCAGATACTATTTAGTAAACCTCTTTCTCTTGAAGGCCCCAGGCTAGGCAAATATCTTAGGCAATTATGTATGAACACCTTAACTCACTCTGTGTCCTTTGCTTGTTTTGGTCAACTTTTTTGCTGCTGTGCCCAAAAATCCTGACAAGAACAATTTTAAGGAGGAAAAGTTTACTGGGGCTCACAGTTCAGAGGTCTCAGTTCATAGATAGCTGACTACATTCCTTGGGGCCTGAGGTGAGGAAGAACATCATGGCAGAAAAGTGTGATGGAAGAAAGTGACTCATGACAGGACCACCAGGAAGCAGAGAGAATTATTTCACCAAGGTCAAAATATATACACCAAAGGCACACCCAGATAACCCATCTTCTCATATATGCCTATAGTTACCACCCAGTTAATCCATTCAATTGGATTAATGTACTGAGTAGGTTAATTCTCTTTTTAAAAAATATCTTTACTTATTTTTATGTGGTACTGAGGGAGGGTCAAACCCAGTACCTTACATGTTCAAGGCAAGTGCTCTACTACTGAGTTAGAGTCCCAGTCCAATACTCTCTTAACTCAATCACTTCACCTATAAACTTTATTGCATTAGCTCACACATAAGCTTTTGGGGCACACCTCATATTTAAACTATAGAACTGCTATTCCTAGTATCACCACAACTTGGAGAGAAGACACTGAACCTTATTTACTATAATCACTTCCAAGTATAAAGCCACATGCTATTCATCCTTAGAAGGGGGAAAAAAAAATCCAAAACTTGATACTATTCTCCACAGTTTCTCTAATCCAGGTATAAACTTGAAGTAATGTTCTGGAATAGGATGAAAATGTACTTCCTAAATATAGTAAAATTGCTGTAAAATTATATAGTGACTGAAAATGTGAGGAGATAAAAATTTGGCAAAATGAGAGAGGAGGAAAAAGAAAAGAGAGAAATAAAGAAAGAACAAAATAATACACACCCTGGGTAAAGGAGGGAAAGGTGGATGGGGGTACTTGAGGAAGTAGCAGGTAATGTAAGAGACAAGAGCTGGTAAACCGAGTTAGCAAAACAAAGATAGGATGATTGCAAGTCGTGTTTTAAACCATTAGAAGAAAAACAATCAAATGAGTTGCGGGCACAATGCCAAACACTAGGGTAACAATATCAAATGCAAATGAGAGGTGTTATGTATATGATCAAAGTTGACATTACCATTATTTTTAGTAAGTCAGGTCAAGGTGAAAAAATATTCTTATTGAGTCTCAATCTGGATTTTATCAGGATTTAAAATCTTTAAAATATGTTAAACAGTCTTTAATTTTTTTGATCTCCCAGAGGTGCTGGGGCATAGGAGCCACTCCTAGTTGCTGTGAGTCACCTACTAGCTGGTTCTTGTTTGTCAGCTCAGGGACCTGAGGCTGGATGCTCAGGGGGTATGGTTTCATGTCTATTGACTGCTTCTATTGTATACAGAAGCTTGGACTGCAGGGCTTGGGGCTGTCACTCTGACTGCCACAGGTCACCATACACCTGCTCCCATCCTATTCTAAGTGGCTTAGAGCCTGGTTGCCATGTGTGAGTGTGGGATTGTGGTTGTGGTTTCTCTGTGCACGGTCTGTGGTGCAGAAGTATCTGCCCTGACAGATAAAGATCACTGGAACACTGAGCACTATCTCTGCTACCAGGAAAAAGATTCAGCCAGTTCACCTGGGATCTGGCTCCCACTGCCTGGTGGCCCTCTTCTGAGCCGTCCAGGAGAGAGACAGCCATCCCACATACATCCAAGTTTTCACTGGTTGCAGCTACAAATCATGGGTGCCAACCCCCTCTGATGGCCAGAACAGATACTGCCTTCCTGCCGGGTTCTGAGTTCTCATTCCACCACCATGAATTATGGACATGAACTTCATCTCTTCCCAGGTGCCTGTGGAGTCTGTGAGAAGTGCTGTTTTAGGCTTGCACTTCCTGAGTTTCCAGGAAACTCTTTGGTCTGTTCAACTCCAGGTATACGTATTTTTAACCCTTTTTTCTGGTGTCCTGCTATCCTTGCACACCAGGGCAGTCCTTTCTTGCACCTTCAACTTAGTTTCTGACTGTTCATATTCCTTACCATGCAACTGCATAAATGCCTGTAACATAGAGAATCTCTTTTCCATATACTTTACCCTTGACAGATGAACTTCAAGATTGTATAATAAACCAGAAAGCCATTCAAAGGTCAGATTGTGTTGTAGTAAAACACCTTTCTCTTAGACTTATACCTATTGGTGGGCCATTCAGCCAAGATATTTCTTTTCATGTGATTACAGGTAAGATCAATGCAGCATGATCCATGTCTTAAAGGGGAAGTAATGGATACAAAAACCACAGAGACAAAGAGAGAGTCACTGAAACCAGGGCTGACAGATGGAGCATTTGAAGCAGACAGATCTGCATGGACAGATTTCTTCCACTTAATTTACCCCAACAGACAAACTTAAACTACAAGATTGTATAATAGTTTGGAAAGCTATTCAAAAGCCAGATTGTGACAGTAAAACATCTTATAGAGGCTTATAAATCTAGGTGGACCTTTCTTCAACTTGCTTTACCTCTGACAGACCAACTCCAATTGCAGAATTGTATAAGAAGGAAACACAGAGACAAACAACCAGAGAAGATACCCCAAATCATGACTGACAGATGGGAACCTTTAAAACAGATAGACCAGTCAAAGTCTTTCTCAGGAGATTACCTATAGGATCAACCCAGTATTGCCCATGTCTTAAAAGGGACAGTAACAAGTACAAAACACAGACAAACAACCCAAGAAAATTCCAGAAACAAGACCAACAACAGATGAGAACCTAGAACAGACCAGAAGCGAGCAAATATCCCTAGGTTCTTGAGTCCTGGTTAACCATGACTCTTATACCATTGGAACCACAGATGTCCCCAGAAAGAGGGACCAGATTTTCCCACAAATAGGAAACAGATGTATGTAATCAAGGGTCTCAGTGTGCACAATGTGCATCTGGAACTTACCAGATGGCCAAGGGTGTTGTGACTTTACTGTATTCAGTTTCACTTTTTCTCAAAGTGAACCACAATGGAGTGACCCGTACCACTCAGTGAGAGAAGGTGGGAGTTCCTTGAAGCAAAAGGAGCTTTAGCAGCTGCTGTGACAGTGGTCCCTCGGCCCCTCCCTTTACTCACAGGAACAGCTCTTCTGGTTCAACCCAAGACATACAACCATCTCCTAACTCACCATCAGTTGACTCTGAACAAGCTTGCCAGCCACCTTGCATCCTCAGCATGGAAATGGGGTTCCTTGAAGATCCAGCCCAACCCAAGAATGCTGCAGCGGGGGCTGTTCTCTGGTCCCACCTGGGAAGTCAAATTTGTTACTCTAAGTTCTATTCTTGTCCCTGGTGCTAATCCAATAATGAGGACACAATTTTGAGAAAAAGGAAAAAGAAGTTTTATTGTTTTGCAGGCCAAGGAGAACACAGGGAATGTCTGTTCCAGAGACTGATTCTTTAATTTGCATTTATTTGATGAGCCACGTGGAGCCCCTTTTCATGTTTTTAAGGCTATTTTGTATACATTTGGAGAAAAGCCTTTCAAAATCTTTTCTTATTTTTAAGAAATTATATCCAAATCAATGTCACAAAGTTTTCCCCCTATTTTTTTTCCTAAGAATTTTATAGTTTTAGGTCTTATATTTTGGTATGCAACTCATTTTGAGTTAATTTTTGCATATGCTATAAGGTGAAGATTCAGTTTCTTTCTCTTACCTGTGGGTATCCGATTTACCCAACATCAATTGTTGACGTGACTATCTGTTCCCCATTGGATAGCCTTGTCAAAGATTATTTGACCATGTATGCAAGGATTTACTTCTTTGGCTCTTTATTTGGCTCTATGTTTCTTTATGTCTGTCCTTATGCCAGTCCCACTCTATCTTAGTTTTGCAATATGTTTTGAAATCAGGGAGGGTGAGGTCTTCATCTCTGTTATTATTTCTTAAGATTGATTTGACTATTTGGGGCCCTTTGTGATTCCATATGGAATTTGGGATGGGAGATCATAATTGTTTTTATTTAGGTAAAGTCATTGGGCCTATTTTGGGAAATATTTTCTCAGAAGAGGATTTGCTCTTGTCTTCTTGCCTCTTCAGAGGCTTAGGTTCAGCACAATGATTTAGGACTTAGCTCTCCCTTCCTTGCTGTTTCAGGGATGACTATGTCTCTAGCAGATCTCCTAGGGGACTTCATTGAGGGCGTCCATGCCTTCTTTTCATTTTGCACCTCCAGACTGGCTCCCTGAAACTCTCAGCTGCTGGCTGTTTATTTTCTGCTGTTTTTTCCTTAGTGTTCTATCTTTATGTCTTGAACTCTATGCCCCTGAAGCCTGAGTCTCTGGTGCCCCTGTTGCTGTCCCGATCTCTCCTCTGCTCTAGCAGCTCCAGGCTCAGCTCCTTTGTGTTTTCATTTGCTCCTTAGTTGTGTCTGTGTTTGCTTTTGAAGGAGTGTGGTTGGAGATCTCCTGATCTGAGCCAAATAGAACCCCAGAGAATGTGCCCCAGCTGTGTTCTGTTTGTGTAGTAGGAGCTCCTTGGCTCCTGACAGAAAAACAGAATCGTAGATTCCGGAGTTTTAAACACAACTACACTTCAAAACACCCTTGTTACCCAGCATGAGGTAACTATCAAGAAAGCCAGGTCAGTTATAGGCAAAATAAGAAAAGTGTAATTTTCTTTACAATCTGGTTACAATTTAAACAAACACATTTTTCTGACTAAGATGTGAAAAAGCTGGAAGAGATTCACTCTTATGGCAATGTCAAAAAAAAAAGAAAGTCTCTTTAGATGTTATAAAACTCAGACTTGTCTGTGACACAATGAAGAGTGGTGGATGCAAAGATCAGATAAGGAAGTCCTTAAGAAATGACAGACTCTGGAGGCTAAGGTGGAGGAGACAGCTTGCCAAAGACTGACAGAGAGGTACTGGCAACACTGGTGGCAGGACATTAGAATGGATTCCAGACCTTCCAAATGCAGCAAAAATGTACTTGATTTAGCCGAATATGGTGGTGCATGCCTGTAACCTCAGTGGCTCCAGAGGCTGAGGCAGGAGAATTCAAGTTTGAGACCAGCCTGAGCAACTTAGCAACTTAAGCATCTTGTTGAGTTCTTGTCTAAAATAAAAAATAAATAAATAAAATAAAAAGGGCTGTGAACATGGCTCAGTGATTAAGCACCCCTGGGTTCAATCTCCTACACCCCTACCCCCACAAATGTACTTGACTAACTAATTCTTACAAGAACAGTGATGGTGGGGCTAAAAAGTAAAACAAAACAAAACAAAACAAAACAAAACAAAACAAAACAACAACAAAACACCAGAAACCTCTCTAGTCTTATTCTTGTAGTGCTTGGAAACGAAGGGCTCTTCTGCTACTGATTCAGAATGTGAGACTGAGTGCTAACCCACACCAGGCTCCAGGATCACACATTGGAAAACTCCAAGAAATCACACTTGGGCAGGAACAGCTGTGGCTGTGGGAGGAACGGCTAACCAGTGGTGAGTCCGATCTTAAACTTCGCTTCCTTGTCCAAGATTAACTAGTTATTTGCTGAAATCGATCACCTTCCCACTTGAGCAATGACACATAGCAAAGTGACTGGACAGGTTTGCTAAGAAAAACAAAGCAGAAGAGTTGCGTGACTCAGTCTCCACTATTATCTACATGGGGAAGGCCCTGATTTACCGGGTTTGACTTATGATCTTTCAACTCTACAGTGGTGTGAAAATGGTACATACTGAAGGAGCTGCACTTTGAACTTTGATCTTTTCCCAGGCTAGTGACATGCAGCACAGTGCTCTCTCTAGATGCTGGGCAGCCACTGTGGGCCAGTCCCCAGCCAGCCATGTGACCACAGGGTGAGCAGCCCAAACTCTGCAGTGTGCTGTGTTGCTAAGCTGTAGGTTTGGTGTACTGAACGCATTCTTGGCTTAAGATGTTTTCAACTATGATGGGTTGTTTGGGTTGTAATTCCATCCTGAATTGCATAGCATCTACTTTGCATATCACTGGTGTGTGATGTTCGGTACACCAGAAAATATCCCAGGCCAACCTGGGATACTTAGTGAGACCCTCTCTCAAATAAATAAATGGGAATATAGCTCAGTGGTAAAGCAATCCTGCGTTGAATTCCCAGTACCTTAAAAAAAAGTTAAGAAAAAAATTCATCAAAAAACTGGTATTAATAATAAGAGCAAAGATATTACTACAGACTCTATTATTAAAAGGATAAGAAAATCTTCATGGTAATACATTTGAAAATATAGATTAAGTGAAAAAAAAACTTAAAGAATACAACTTTACCGACACAGACAAGAAGAAAGTGAACATCTGAATAGATTCTTGCTAATTTGCTATAAAAGCGATATACATTAAAAACATAGTAAATAAAATAAAGTAAAAATAATATGAATACTACACTTATTTTAAAAGAACCCTCCCACTAAAGCAAAGTCCTGACTCAGAGAGCTTTGTTAATTCTATAAACCATTTAAAGGAAAAAAAAAAAAAACAGTACAATTTTACATGAACTTTTTGAAAAGCAGTGATGGCAGCAGACCACAATTTGCTTTATGAGGTCGGGCTATTCCTCACATGGACATCTTATAATGATATTATAACCAAAAGAACTAGAGACCAATATTCCTCATAAATATAGATACAGAAATTTTTAGCAGAACTTAATAAAACCCAGTAATGTAAAAAGTATTTCACATTGCCATGTGATATTTATCCCAGAAAGGAATGTTGGCTTAATATCTAAAAGTCAAAAAGTATAATTGATCACCTTAGTAGCCCACCAGAGAACAGTCATACTTTTATCTCGATAGAAGTAAAATATTTAAAATATTCACTATCTGTTCTTGAGAAAAACTCTCAGTAAATTAGGCATTGAAGGGAAGGTCCTCATTTGATAAAGGACAACAAAAAGCTACAACTAATGTATTATGAATGTTGACATTTTATGCTTCCAAGATTGGGAACAAAGCAAGAGCATCTGTGTGTGTCATTTCTATTCAGCATTGTACGAAATGTTTTGATATTATTAAGAATTCATAAGGCAAAAGGAAGGAATTAAAACCATTAAGCCTGAAAACAATCAGCCTACATATATTTGTAAGTGACTCAGTAGTGTATAAAACAGAACATTTAATTGTGTTCTGTGCTCTTTCTCAGTTCAGAGTGCATCGTTAGTACACAGTCTGTAAAGTCTGTTGGAGAACCAGATTAGCAATATTATAATCCAATTCAGGATAAAGGGCAATTAGAGTGTATCTGATCAGAAGTGCAAAAATGAGTTCACAAAACTTTTTGCTTTATCTAACATTTTAAATAAATAAGAATACCAGCAAAAACCAACACAGAATACATGGTCTAGTGGACAAAATGACATATAGAAACAATTCAGTCTAAAAAATTACGTATCATAGAAATAATGGCTAAAAATAAAACATGAAAATCTTAACATTCAATATTTGATGCATCAGCTTTTTACTATGTAATTTTTGTATCTGTACCATCCCTACTGAAGCCGCTGTGGCAGAGGCTCGCTTCAGCAGCATTGCACAATCTGCGCCTTTGCCCCAAGACTCTTCTTGCCCTGTGATTGGGACACCTGAGAGAAGCCACTTGGCACATGTGAACACTCAGAACTGCAGGTGTCGGGAGGTAACAGCCCCTGGACAATCCTTGACTATTACAGGATGGGAGGTCATGAGCATGTGCTCTCTCATCTCTCAGGTAGATAATTCAGAGGCACAATCAGTATGGAGGATCCGAAGCTCCCAGCGAGTCAGACCCCAGTTTTCCATAGTGGTGGCAAGGCTGATGTCACCACCGTATTGACTTTCCACCCCGTCTTATTTTACCCTTCTTAGTGTCCCACTTCTGCTACCTGGTGTCATGCCCCAAACAGAGTTTTATCTTTGAAGCTCCAATGCTGATACATACTACTTTGGTTTTCTCTTCTGTTTTAGAATATCCATTGTGGAAGAAACCCAAGCATGATCCACTACAATTTTTTTCTTTTAGATATTTTTAGTTGTAGGTGAACATAACTTTATTTTATATTTATTTTTTATGTGCTGCTGAGGATGAAACCCAGTCCTCACGTGTTGTAAGCAGGCTCTCTACCACTGAGTCACAACACCATCCATATCCACTACTCTTAGGCAGAATATTTTCAGCATTCAGAAGTCTCCTTCATGGCTGCCCTTTCCAGTGTGACTTTTTAAAGGCAATCAATATTCTGATCTCTACCACCCTAGATTAGTTTTGATTGTGTTTTTGAACCTAATGTTACTGAACACTTAATGTTAAATATTATGTCTGCCTTTTATACATTGAACATTATTTATGTAACATTTATCCTTGTTGCTGCATGTAGAGTAGTTAAATGTTTTTCATTGCTGTGTAGTATTCCGTCATGTGACTATACAACAATTTATCCATTCTACTGTAAATGGACATATAATTGTTGCCAGATTTTAGCTATTTTGAATAATACAGATTTGAGCATTTTTGTAAATGTCTTTTTTTTTTTTGATACTACTGCAGATTCAACCTAGGGGCACTCTACCTCTGAGCCACATCCCCAACACTTTTAAAATTTTATTTTGAGATAAGGTCTTGCCAAGTACTCAGGGTGGCCACAGACTTGTGATACTGCTACCTCAGCCTCCCAAGTAGTGCCATCATTACACCTCATTTGTGCATTTCTTTTTTTTTTTTTTTCGGTGCTGTGGATCGATCCCAGGGCCTTGTGCTTGCAAGGCAAGCACTCTACCAACTGAGCTATATCCCCAACCCTGTGTATTTCTTTATGAACATAAGCACTTGTTTCTCTTGGGGATACGCACAAAAATAGGATTGATGGGTCAGAGGTTATATGTATTTTTTAAAATTTCTCTTTTTATTAAGTAAAAAAAAATTATTAAATTTTAGTTTTACTTATTAACATACTAAGTGTACATATTAATGGGGTTCGGTGTAATATTTCTACACATACATATAGCATGAACGGATCCAATCTAACTTTCCTTTATCCACTTTTCCCATGCCCATTCCCAACTTCTATTAATCACTATTCTATACTCAGGTTGAACTTTTTTTTAGCTTTCACATATAAGAGCGGATATGCACTGCTTGTATTTCAGTGTCTGGGCTCGTTTCATTTAATGTCCTCCAGTTCCATCAATTTTGCTGCAAATGGCAATATTTTCTTTATGGTCTAATAATATTCTGTTGTGTATGTACACCATGATTTAAAAATCCATTCATCTGTTGATGGGCACCTAGGCCAATTTCATATCTTAGCTGTTGTGAATAGTATTGCATAAACAAGGGTGTCCAGGTCTCTCTTTGGTATGATGATTTGCTTTCCTTTGGATCAACACCCAGAAGTGGAATAACTGAATCATGTGGTAGATCTGTTTTTAGTTTGTTTGAGGAACCTCCATACTGATACTGTTCTCCATGGTGACAGTGGTAATTTATATTCTCAACAGTAGTGTATAGGAGTTCTTTTTTTCTCACCAGCACTGGTCATTTTTTTACTTATTTATTTTTTGGGCACTGGGGATTGAACCCAAGGATATTTTACCTCTGAGCTACATCGTCAGTCCTTTTTATTTTCATTTTGAGACAGGGCCTCCCAAAGTTGTCCAGGTTGGCTTCAAACTTGGAATCCTCCTGTATCAGCCTTAAGAGTAGCTAATATCAAGGGGGTCATTCTAAATGGGGTGAGATGATATCTCATCATGGTTTTGATTTGCTTTTCCCTGATTGCTACTTTTTTTCTTCATGTATGTATTGATCATTTGTATGTCTTCATTTAAGAAAAGTCTTTTCAGATAACTAGTCCATCTTAAAATGGATTACATTTTTGTCATTAAGTTTTCTTGAGTTCCACATGTATTCTGCTATTAACCCTCTGTGAGACACATAGTTGGCAAGCATTTTCTCCCATTCTGTGCATTGTCTTTTTACTTTGTTTCCATTGCTCTGCAGAAGCTTTTAGTTTGATTTTGTTTCATTTGTCAATTTTGCTTTTGTTTCCTGTGATTTGGGGGTTTTACCCAGGAAATCATTGTCTGTACCAATGTCTTGAGATATTTCCCGTTTCCACTACTACTCTGAAATTTCAGGTCTTACATTTAGATCTTTTATCCATTTTCAGTTGAGATTTTACAAGTTCAGAAAGAGAGGTTCACTTTCTGTCTTCTGCATGTGGATATCCATTTTTCCTACACTATTAATTGAAGAGACTGTCATTTCTCCAACATATGTTTTAGGGACCTATATCAAGAATCAGTTTTGTATAGATGTGTGGGTTTGTTTCTGGGATCTCTGTTTGTTCTATTGGTCTGGGTGTCTGTTTCTATGCTGATACCAATCTGCTTTTGTTACTACACCTCTGTTGTGTGTTGTGTGTCCTGAAATCAGGTATGGTGATGCTTCCATTTTTCTTCTTTTTGTTCAAGATTGCTTTGGCTGTGAGGGGTCTTTTGTGCTTCCGTATGAAGTTTAGGACTGCTTTTCCTAGTTCTGTGAAGAATGTAATTGGTATTTTGATGGGGATTATATTGAATCTGTAGTTACTTTGAACAGTATGGACATTTTAATAACTGAAATTCTTCCAGTCCATGAACATGGGAAGTCTTTCCTCTTTGTGTGTTTTCTTTAATTTCAAGGTGACTTGCTCTCTGGGTTATAAGGTGCCACATGGGCTTGGAAGCCTAAGTCTTGGGTTTTCTCCTTGGCTTGGTCTCCAAACAGCTGGGACTGTGGTATTGTAGCCACCCTTGTAATCATGGGGAAATAATGGTAAAGTTGAAAGAATAGCAATAGTCTGTGGCAGCTAGGCCATAGGGCAGGACAGACTCCAGCAGTGGGTCCAGTTTCAAGATGGCACCCAGCCCCAGCAGCCTAGATCAATGTGGGCTCCTACTCTGTGACAGTACAATCATGTGAACTCTGGGAAACTCTCCTAGTCATGTCTGTGGTCTGTAGTTCTGTAAAATCTCCTATGCAGTCATCTGTGGTGGCAGTGGGGACCATTGGGGATCTCCAGCCAACTTTACCCCATAAGAAGTCTGTCTTGGTCAATCCAGGCAGAACAGAGAGTGTGGTAGATGCAGGGTGCCTCACTGTCCCCTCTGTGGTGCTACCTTGGGTTTTTGTGTACCTTGGTTTTTTGGGTCTTATTATTTCCTTACAATCTCTTGCTTACTTCTTTAGTCACTCCATACCAAATATAATTGCTTATTCTTTGCTTTTCTTTGGGGCCAGTGAGGGAAACTAGTTACAGGCTACTCTCTTTGGCCCTATTACTGACATTAAATTTCTTTCATTAAAATGACAGCTAAAAATTCCACTGATATGCACTACCAATTTTCTTGTATTTTGAAATACACACACACACACACACACACACACACACACACACACATTTCTGTCCCACCTGAATTGGCTCAGAATGAAATCCATCCTCTCTTTATGGAGAAAATGTTTGCTGGAGATCCACAGTGGTACCTCTGTCACATCATATGAGTGCACAGATTTCCACAGGACTCACAGACCCCAAACAGTGTAGCATATCTGTGTGTGTATCTCTATCATCTATCTATCTATCTATCTATCTATCTATCTATCTATCTATCTATCTATCATTTATCTATCTATTATCTATCTATCTATCTATCTATCTATCACCTATGTCTATGGTCTATACTCCTTATTCTCTTCACTTATTTTATGAATCTATCCTTGTGTTGATACAATCCAGTTTCAGTTATTTTAGATTTAAAATAAATCTCGATAATAATTAGAACACCTTTCCTATTTTGTATTTTTCCAGTACATCTTGAGTATTCTTGATTGTTTCCTTGCTTTTAATTATTTATAGAATTGTCAGCTTCCATGGAAATAATTGTCAGCTGAATTTGATTCAGATGACATAGGTATCTATTTGAGTTTGAGGACACTGACATCTCTGTAATATTGATGTTTTATTTTTTTATTTTAAAAGAAGCCTGTGTGATTTTGCTAATGACATCATTGAAAAATTCTTTTAGTGGTTAAAGATAGTAGAATATAAAGGAATAGTCCTTGCATTCATGTTTTTTTTTAATTGTTGGGAAAACAATTGTCATCTTGGACTCCATGTATGAAACAATTCCAGACACAAAAATCTAGTGGGGATTACAAAAAAATAAGTGAAACCAAGGGTCATTAATTTTCTAGGGTACATTTGCAGGCAAGTAAAACCTCCTTAGAAATATCAGTATATACACCAGCTTGAATGAGTGCACAGGAACTGCTAAGACTCTGAGTATGTCATCCTGAAAGCCCAGGAACATGAGAGAAAGCATGACCAGGAGAGACCTATTTGAGAAAAGAACAGAAAATAGGTTTTCAGAAAATAGAAGTGTCTGACAGACCCAAACTGAAAATTTTCCTTCTTTTTCTTTTTTTCCAGTGGTTGTGGTGTGCTATATTTCATATTATTTTATTGTGAAACATAAAAACAGATAAGACATAAAGCTAATATTTAAAATTAAAAACATTTTTTGCATTCAACTCTAATGCACCCAATTTGATTGGTTTCTCAAAATCAAGTCAAGAAATGGAACACTGCAGTGCTGTGGTTTGTTCCCCATGATTCATGTGCTGGAATCTTGCTCCCTGATATAGTGGTACTGAGAGGTGGTGGACCTTCAAGGGGTGAGGCCTAGTGGAAGGTGATCAGGTCATAGGGACATAGTATACTTTGGATGTTGAATGTCCCTAAAGGCTCATGTGTTAAATGTCTGCTTCCCAGGGTGGGGTTAATGGGAGGTGATGGAACCTTTAGGAGGTGAAATCCTTAGGTTATTGAAAGCTGCCCTTGAAGGGGTTGTAGGACCTCTGTCTCTTCCTCTTTCCTGTCTTCCTCCTCTTTACTCCCTGGGTCGTGATGCAAGCAGTTTGCTCTGACATGATCTCCCAGCATGGTGTGCAAGCTTGCCACAGACCCAACGTGATGGGGCCACGTGATTGTGGACAGGAGCCTCTAAGATTGTGAGCAAATAAAACTTTTTTCTCTTAGAAAGTTAATTACCTCAGGTATTTCACTAGAGTGATGGAAAACTGGCTAACACAGAACACCACCCTGTATTCATCAGCTTTCTAGTGAGGAGTTAGGTGAAGTTGATACCCGAACTCTGAAAGTATCGTATGTGGTGTTTAGTATGTAGGTTCAACTTCAGTCCTTTCAGAGATCTTCAAAATTTCTGAATTTAAAACCACCTGAGAGGATCCAAGATGGTGAACCGGAGGGAGGCTGCATTCCTTGTTACTTTGTGACTGGGGATTCAAGCAGAGGAAGTACTATTTCTCTGTGAAACAGCCCTCAATGCTCACAGATATCCCAATCTTTGCCCCCTGTTTTTCAGCTGCAATCACCAGACCTTTGTCAGTATATCTCCCACCTTTCACATGCAGATCACTCACTGACCACTGCCAAACATTTGCAGTTGTTTGTTTTCCCACCTTTTGCCTGCCCATTGCCTGACACTGGACATCCACCAGCTGAGCACCTGCCATTTGCCTGCAGACCTCCCACAGACTACCCAGGAAGCACCCACTGCCCATTGCTGCCTGGTAGTCCATTGTTAGGGTACCCACAGATTTGGTTACATGCAGCTGCCACCATCTTGGGTCACTGGCCAGGGCCTGGGAGTTCAGGAACAAGGGGACTGCAGGTTTCCCACCACCACTGCCACCATTTGGGGTGCAGCTACCTCTGTGTGGGGACACTGGCCAGGGACTGGAGATATATTCTTGGGATACCTGCAGGTCTGCTTGCACTTGATGTTTTCCTGCTGAGTGTCAGTGGCTGCCATCTTGCTCCCTCTTTGCAGGGTCACTCCAGGGATGTGAGCACATCCCTGGGGGTCTCTCTGGATGTTGGAATGGCATTGAGATCTTGGGACTGCTTCAAGGCAGGGTCTGGGGACTCTGAAGTTCATGTCCATCAGATTGCAGCCTAGACTGCATGGGCCAGTCTGGGACTGGCAAGCCTGTGGAATGCTGGAGACTGGGAGATGTTCCTGGGGAAAGGTGGGAAGTACAGGTTGGAGAATGTGGAGAAAGTCAGATTTTCTTCACCCCAGTGAGTCCTGAAGTGTGAGGCGATGGACAGGGCTGGCTACAACAGGTTTAGGAAGACTGGAAGAAGGTGTGAGGGCATCTTGCTATCAATTTGCCCAGCCAACCAGTCTGGCACCCACCGGACTGGAGCTACCATTAAACTTTAGACAACCCCACCTATTGGTCGAGAAAGGAATCTGAGAAAAATTTTGAAAGCCAATGAAAGCAATGGGTCAGTTTTCCTTCCCCTGCCTCACATCTCTTACTATCTTTGAATCCAAATATTTTTCATGCATCAATTTATTGAGGAGTAGGATGTCTGAATAGTATATTACAGTTTTGTTGTGTATTCTTATATCTTTACCTTTTTTTTACTTTAAAATATATATATAACAATGGAATATTACTCAGCCATAAAGAAGAATAAAATTATGGCATTTGCAGGTAAATGGATGGAGTTGGAGAATATCAGGCTAAGTAAAATAAGCCAATCCCAAAAAATCAAAGGCCAAATGTTTTCTCTGACAAGTGGATACTGATACATAATGGGGGAGAAGGGGTAAGGGAAGAATGGAAGAATGTTGGATTGTGTAGAGGGAAATGAGGTGGGGCAGGGGAAAGGAAAGATGGTGGAATGAGACAGGCATATTTACCCTATGTATATGTATGTATATGAATGGTGTGACTCTACATTGTGTAGAGAAATGAAAAGTTGTACTTCATTTGTGTAAATTGAATCAAAATGAATTCTGCTAAATAGAATAAACAATAAAAAATCTCTCTATATATTTTCTCTCACTTACCTATCTCCCTGGAGTCTCCTTATCACTTCTCTCATGGTTACAGACAACCTCTATTGATTCCTGCTTCACTCTTTTTTTTTTTTTTTTTTTTTGGGGGTGCTGGGGATCGAACCCAGGGCCTTGTGCTTGCAAGGCAAGCACTCTACCGACTGAGCTATCTCCCCAGCCCCCCTGCTTCACTCTTACTATAAACTTTCACCTCTATCTTCTCTCCTTCTCCCTCATAAACATCACATCCTACACTACCTTTTTTCACTCTTTTTCTATCACTTGAAATGGTAAACCTTTTAAGTAAACTTACCTTTTATCTTGTAGAAAATAATTGAACACATCTCTTCTGTTTATTGTGACAAAACTGTAGGCATCTCAATAGGAGCTATTTGGTTTAAGGTTGTATATTGTTTGCATTGGGTGCTGTTAGTATTGGTCTCCCCCTTACTGGGAGCCTTCAGGGACACTATAAGACTACAGGGTACAAACTGTTCTGCCTCACATCTATACCTGTAGATGGGAAGACAAACAACATGAAAAAAACAAGGGAAAAAAGTGCCTCACACAAACCAAGATGTTCCAAGAATAGAATCTGTAGACAATACAGTAGTAGAAATGTCAGTGAAGGAGTTAAGAATGTACATAGTTAAATTGATCTGTGAAGTAAAGGATAGTATAAGGAATGAAATCAAAGAGAGAATATAGGAAGTGAAAGATAACTTCAATAAAAACTTAGAAATTGTGAAAAAAACAAGCAGAAATCCTCAAAATGAAGGAATCAATACACCTAATTTTAAGTTCAATAGAAAGCATCACCAACAGATTAGACCACTTGGAACCTCAGGCAATGAAGACTCTTGAAAATAAAGTTGACAGCACAGAAAAGATGGTAAGAAACCATGAGCAGAACTTCCAAGGAATATGTGATAATCTGAAAAAAACAAATTTAAGATTTATTGGAATAGACAAAAATGTAGAGATACAAACTAAAGGAATGCACAATCTTTTCAATAACATAATGTCAGATATTTTCCCAAATCTAAGAACGAAATGGAAAATCAACTAAAAGAGGCTTACAGGAACCCAAATGTACAAAATTACAACAGATCCACACCAAGGCATATTGTAATACAGAATAAGGACAGAATTTTAAAAGCTGTGAGAAAAAAAATCCAATTATGTAAAGGGAAAATCAATTCAGATCTCAGCAGATTGCTTAACCAAGACCCTTTGTTCCAAGAAGGTCCTGGAATAACATATATCAAGCTCTGAAAAAAAATGAATGCAAACCAAGAATTTTATATTCAGTAAAACTGAGCTTTAGATTTGGATGAAATAAAAACCTTCCATTATTATCGAAAGTTAAAAGAATTCACAACTGAAATGCCTGCACTACAGAACGTTCTCAGCAGAATATTCCATGAGGAAGAAATGAACAACAATAACAACAAAATGAAAACAAGCAAAGGGAGGAAATATACTACAGGAAAAGTCAATCAAAGGAGAAACTAAATCAAGCTAAAAACTAAAAATAAACCAAAATGACCAGGAATACAAATCATATCTCCATAATAACCCATAACAACCTAAACTCATTAATCAAAAACCAAGACTGGTGGATTGGACTAAAAGACCCAATAATATGCTGTTTTCAAGAGACTCACTTTCTAGGAAAAGACATCCACAGACTGAGGGTGAAAGAATGGGCAAAAACTTATCACTCACATTAACTGTGTAAACAAGCAGGGTTTTCCATCCTCATATCAGATAAAGTGGACAATAAACCAAAGTTAGTCAGAAGGCATAAAGAAGGACATTCCACACTGCTTAAGGGAATCATACATCAAGACATACTAATCATAAATATATATGCCCCAAATACTGGAGCACATATGTACATCAAACAAACCCTTTTCAATTTCAAGAGTCAAATAGATCACACAGCACAATAATACTGGGTGACTTCAACACACCACTGGTTAGATCTTGCAAACAAAAACTAAACAAAGAAGCTATAGAACTAACAATACAATCAATATTAATACTTAATGGATAATAGGGTATTTAATTAATCTTTGAGACAATCTCCTTACCTAAAATAGACCATATGTTATGCCACAAAGCAACTCTTAGCAAATACAAAAAAATAGAAATACTATCCTGTATTCTCTCAGATCACAATGAAATGAAATGAGAAATCAATGATAGAATAAAAATAGAAGTGAATCCAATATCTGGAGACTAAATTACATGCTATTGAATGCTGAATGTATAGCAGAAGAAACCAGGGAGGAAATAAATGTATACACGTAAATGGGAACCCTGATACAATGTATCAAAATTTCTGGAAAACTATGAAGGCAGTGTAAAGAGGAAAGTTCATTGCATTGAGCTCATTCATTAAAAGAATAGAAAGTCTACAAATATATGACTTAATATTACATCTCAAAGCCCTAGAAAAAGAACAAATCAACATCAAAAGCAGTAGAAGACAGGAAATAAAATCAGAGCTGAAATGAATGAAATTGAAACAAAAGAAACAATTCAAAAAATTGACGAAACTCAAAGTTGGTTCTTTGAAAAAATAAACAAAATTTATAAACCCTTAGCTACACTAACAAAGAGAAAGAGAGAGAAAACCCAAATTACTAAAATTTGTGAAGAAAATGGAAACATCATGATGGACACTACTGAAATAAGAAGATAATAGAAACTATTTTGAAAATTTATACTCCAATAAAACAGAAAATCTTGAAGACATCAGCAAATTTCTAGGTACATGTGAACTACCCAAGCTGAATCAAGATGATACACACAATTTAAACAGATCAATTTCAAGTAATGAAATAGAAGACACCATCAAAATCTTAAGAACTACCAGGCACCATGGTGCACACTTGTAATCCCAGTGACTTGGGAGGCTGAGGCAGGAGGATTGCAAATTCAAAGTCAGCCTCAGAAAAAGTGAGGCACTAAGGAACTCAGTGAGATGCTGTCTCTAAATAAAATACAAAATAGGGATGGGGATGTGGCTCAGTGGGCAAGTGCCCCTGAGTTCAATTCCCAGTATCTCCCGCCCCCCCCCCCCAAAAAAAAGAGCCTACCAACCAAGAAAAGAACAGCACCTGATGGATTCTCAGCTGTATTCTACAAGACCTTTGAAGAAGAATTAACACCAAATACCCCTCAAATTATTCCATGAAATAGAAAAGAAGGGAACCCATCCAAACTCATTCTATGAGGCTAGTATCACACTGATACCAAAAACCAAAGACACATCAAGGAAAGAAAACTTCAGACCAATATCCGTGGTGAACATACATGCAAAAATTCTCAATAAAATCCCAGCAACTTGTACACAAAAACATATTAAAAAGAGTACATCATGATCAAGTGCGGTTCATTCTAGGGATGCAAGTTGGTTCAACATATGGTTGAACATATGGTTCAATAAATGCAATTCATCACATCAATAAACTCAAAGACAAGAATCATATGATCACTTCAACAGATGGAGAAAAGGCATTTGACAAAATACAGCACCCTTCATGTTCAAAACACTGGAAAAACTAGGGATAGTAGGAACATACCTCTATATTGTAAATGCTGTCTATGCTAAGCTCAAGGCCAAGAGCATTCTAAATGGAGAAAACCTGAAAGCATTCCCTCTAAAAACTGCAACAAGACAGGGATGCCCTCTTTCACCACTTATAATCAATATAGGCCTTGAAGCACTAGACAGAGCAATTTGACAGAACAAAGAAATTGAAGGGATACAAATAGGAAAAGAAGAACTCAAACTATCACTATTTGGCCACGATGTGATTCTATATTTAGAGGATCCAGAATATTCTACTAGGAAACTTCTAGGATGAACAAATGAATTCAGCAAAGTAGCAGGATATAAAATCAACACTCATAAATTAAATGCATTTCTATACATCAGTGATGAATCCTCTGACAGAGAAATTAGGAAAGTACCCCATTCACAATAGCCTCAAAACAATAAAATACTTGAGAATCAATCTCACAAAAGAGGTGAAAGACCTCTATAATGAAAACTACAGAACACTAAAGAAAGAAATTGAAGAAAACCTTAGAAGATGGAAAGATCTCCTACGCTCTTAGATAGGCAGAATTAATAGTGTCAAAATGACCATACTACCAAAAGTGATGTGCAGATTCAGTGCAATTCCCATTAAAGTCCCAAAGTCTTTCCTCATAGAAATAGAGAAAGCAATCATGGAATTCATTTGGAAAAATAATATACCTAAAATAATGAAAGCAATCCTTAATAAGAAGAGTGAAGCAGGAGGCACCACAATACCAGACCTGAAACTCTACTACAGAACAATAATAACAAAAATGCCATTTTATTGGAACAAAATATGTACACCAATGGTACGGAATTGAAGACACAGAGACAAACCCACACAAATACAGTTATCTCATACTAGACAAGGGTGCCAAAAACTGAAATTGAAGAAAAGATAACCTCTTCAACAAATGATACTGGAAAAACTGGAAATCCATATGTAGCAAAATAAAAATAAACTTCTCTCTCTCATCCTGTACAAAAATGAACTCAAAGTGATCAAAGATTTAGGCACTAGAACAGAGACCTTGTGCCAAGTAGAGAAAAAAGTAGGACCAAAGCTCCACCATGTTGCCTTAGGAATGAACTTCCTTAACCAGACTCCTAAAGTTCAAGAAATCAAATCAAGAATCAATAAATGGGATGGATTCAAATTAAGAAGCTTCTTCACAACAAAAATACAATCAATAACATGGAGAGTCTACAGAATGGGGAGAAAATCTTTACCATAAGCACCTCAGATAGAGCATTAATCTCCAATGTATATAAAGAACTTAAAAAACTTAACACCAAAAAAGAAAAAAAAAAAAAAAAGAGAAAACTCAATCAATATTTGGGCTAAGGAACTGAACAGACACTTCACAGAAGAAGAAATACAATCAATCAACCAATGTAAGAAAAAAAGCTTTCATTATCTCTAGCAATTAGAGAAATGCAAATCAAAACTGTCCTAAGATTTCATCTCACTCCAGTTAGAATGGCAATTATCAAGAATACAAGTAACAATAAATGCTGGTGAGGATGTGGGGAAAAAGGTACACTCATACATTGCTGGTGGGACTGCAGATTGGTTCAACCACTATGGAAAGTGGAACGGAGATTCCTCTGAAAACTTGGAATGGAACCATCATTTAACCCAGCTATCCCATTCCTCAGTTTGTACCCAAAGGTCTTAAAATTAGCATGCTACGGTGACATTGCCACATCAATGTTTATAGCAGATTGATTCACAATAGCTAAACTATGGAACCAACCTAGATGCCTGTGAACAGATGAATGGATAAAGAAAAGGTGGTACACATACACAATGGAATATTACTCATTCTTAAAGAAGAATGGAATCATGGCATTTGCATGTAAATGGATGGAGCTGGAGAATATCATGCTAAGTGAAATAAGCCAAATACCAAAAACCAAAGGCAGAATATCTTCTCTGATAAGCAGAAGATCATTCATAATGGGGAGTCTGAGGGTGGGGAAGAAGGAAGGAACTTTGGACAGTGCAAAGGGGAGTGAGGGGAGTGGAGGGGGTTTGGGAATGGGAAGGATGGTGGAATGAGATGGACATTATTACCCTAGATTCATGTATGATTATACTACTTGTGTGACTCTACAACATGTTCAGAGGAAGGAGAATTTGTGCTCCATTTGTGTATAATGTGTCAAAATGCACTCTGCTGTATAACTAATTAGAACAAATTTAATAAAAAGCACTGGAGATATTCTTATGGGTATGTGTTCTTCATGTCTTGGTCATACCTGATTATTTCAGTCAAACTTCTGGTGCTCAAAGTGAACATGGCCATGTAAACCGTGCTAATGTAGATAATAAAGATTTAATGAAGTATATTTTCTTCTCTATACTTTTTCTGATATGTTATACTTATGGTTGGTTAATATGTGCTTTTCTCTTGAGTTACAGCTTTTATCTTTCTATTCTTTTTAATACTAGTGTTGAATTTAACCCTTGGTATTTAGTAGACAGAGATTGAATGCATATTTAAGAAATAACATATATACAAAAATAATTTTGTTTTTCATTTGTCTTATTCTCTAAGTTTCCTAGATCTTTTGAATTTCTTCGCTTTGAAAAATGAAAATTATTTTTCAGATTCATTAATTCTACTTTGGTCTTTTGCATTTTTTCAATCCTGAAATTCATGTTTCATTTAATCTAGAAAATTCTCAGCCACAATTTCTTCAAATGTATCCTCTTCCCATTATGTGTTTTTTCTCCTTATAAAATTCCCAGTGGACTTATACTGGGATTTACTCATCTCTACATCATTTTTCTATTGGTACTGGAGTTTAAACCTAGGGGCACTCTACCACTGAGTTACATTTTTATTTATTTCTTTTGAGACAGGGTGTCAGTAAGTTGCCAGGTTGGCCTCTCATGTGCAAACCTGCTACCTCAGTCTCCTGAGTCTCTGGGATTAATGGTGGGAGCCACCTCACTTAGCTAAACTTCATATCTTTCAATGTATTTTTCATTTTCAATAGCTTTCATTTCTGTACTGAATTAGAAAAACTTTTCAGATCTTCTGATTCAGAAATACATCAAAATTCTTTCATTTTTTCTTATTTAGTTCACTATTTGAGTTTATATATAATTATATCAATCAGAGTTATTTTAGAGGTTAAATTTACTTTATAAATGTGCCTTGTACTTTATTTTGTTAAAATTTACAACTCTTTCTTTTTTTGTATGATTTCTTTTCATATCTTTAATCATTTCAAATATAATTTCCTTTCTTTGTGATTTTTTTTTTGAAACTAAATTATTTGTTTTGTCTGTCAAGTTCCATTCCTGGTGAATTATTTCTGTCTCTCTCCTCTAGGTTTGTGCTGTGGCTAATGTTAAGAAAGGCTTTTGTGTGGGTATCCTTCACAGCTTCTTTGAGGGGGTTCTCTTGACCAACTTTGCTTTAAATTTTACCAGGAGTCACAGAGGTATTAAAAATTTGCTAACACTTTTTATCTTATTTTGCATTTTATTCCAGGATCAGATATTTGTTAACTCTAAACTCAGACCAGTGATTTGCAATTCTCAAAATGAGAAAAGCCAAAGCAAACCAACCAACATTCAGTGAGTAGATAGACAAATTTCCTTCCTTATCTAATTGGGTGGATATTTTTCTAGTTTTTCCATCATAGAAGTGATGATATGGAAGAGGTCTGCATTCCAGCTCTGACCTTCTTTGCCCAGACCTTATCTTCAGGTCTGGGAGACTACTTTAAACCAACCTCTAGGGAACGCATGCACAACAATATCTTGTGTATACTGGTGCCAAATACTATTTGTCTTTCCATTTTATATTTTTTTCCCCCAAGAAGACTTCCTTTATTACTTTCTAAATGTAGCTCTGCATTTGAAACAGTTTAACATATAATATCGCATTTCTGCGTGTTTTCTACTACCATGTCTTTTTAAGCTATGCAGTGGGTCAACTTGACACAAACAACTTCATAACAGTTTCTTCTACATTAACTCAGAGAATTCCAAAGGCTATGTGACAAATTAATGTTCTGGGAATAGAAATGGAGTCAAGGAGGAAAAAATGACATTAGACTGAATGGGTGGGACTAAGAGAACAGAGATGAGACCCTGGGAGATAATTTAAAAGCTAAGTGAAGAATGAAAGTGAAAAGAAAGGAGAGAGAAGCAGATTGGGGAAAGAGAACACATCTATGAGAAGAGATGGGAGTACAGTGGTCATGGAGAACATCAGAGTCACAAGGGATACTAGCTAATATTTCGTTCTTTACAGTCATTTTACATACGAGGAGACTGAGGCCAGCATGATGACAAGGACTTTGCAATTCAACAAAGATGTCTGATGCAGGAGATCACCATGACTCTCAGTCTGAAGCTCCCTTTAATGCAGGAAATTTGTTATGAGAGGAAAAAACACACAGGTCACCTGTAGGGAAGCCAGAAAGTTAAAAGAAAAACTTGAGGAAGTCTAAAAGGGGAAATGAGGAGCACAGTGCAGGCATAAAGTCAAGACAGGCTGTGGGTTTCTCTAGGAAGGAAACTGAGGTTTGTGTTGGTGAGGTGAGGAAATCAGATGAAGAGTGAGATTGTGTGGGGAGGGCAGCTCACATCAGGGTCATGGGGAGAGCTGTGTGGGGAAGGAGAAATTCAGGAATTGTTGTGGCATGTAGGGGAGCAACAATTAGACATGTTGGGAAGAACACAAGCATGCTTGTAGCCTAAACAAAGAAGAGGAAAGAAGAGGAGTCTTGAGGGAGGGTCTTCTGACAAAGGGAAGAATCCTGGATGCCCCTAGGATACCTGGGACACCCTGCCTGGCTGAGTTATAATCAGCATCTATCTTACTCACCCTGGATTTTCCTCATGTTTTCCTGTGACCAGGGAGCACACAATTATCAGTGATCTGTATAACCATCTTCTCTCTCAAAGATTTTCTCTTTTTCTGGTCCTGGTCACTTCACCACCTATTTTATCTCTTGGTTTTTTCCTACATTCTTGCTCTTCCTCAGCTCCACCAGCTCTCAACATCCCCCAGGCAGCTCCCAATGGTCTCCATTCTTTCCTCTCTCCTCCTTCAGATCTTGTCCTTTATCCAACATAGCTAAGTGCACACTAAAAGGTAGAGAAGACTAGGAAGGTGAAAATCCAGAGTAGGACACTGACTCAAGCACCAACTGCTACCTGCATCCCTGAATCAGAATCTACTCTGCCAGAGGAAATTTGACAGGAAGAAACTTTGAATTCTCCTTCCACTCCCTTATTTCTTCCCTTGTTATGGTTTAGATATTAGGTGTCCCCCAAATGCTCATGTAAGAAGGTTTGAGATGACAATGTGAGAAGGTGTGGAGGTGAAGTCAGTGGGTTATGAGAGCCTTAATCCAATCAGTGAATTTATCTTTGACAGGGATAAACTGAGTGGTCACTATGGGCTGGTAGGGTGTGACTGGCTAGGGATGTGGATTCCTGGGGCATTACATTGGGGCATATATTTTATTCCTGATCAGTGGAGCTCTCTTTCTCTCTCTTCTTCTGGGTGACCACATCCAGACTTGCTTTCCTCTGCCACTCTCTTCTGCCATGATGTTCTGCCTCAACTTAAGCCCTGATGAATGGAGCCAGACATCTATAGACTAAGATCTCTGAAACTGTGAGAACTAAAATATACTGTTTTTTCTTCAAATTGTTCTTGTTGGATGCCACTGCCCCATGCTCACTGTGTGGATACTGCTGTGCTATGGCTTCCCATTTACTACTGCGTGGCGAACTCCATCTTGGAACACTACAGGTGCCTCCATACTCCCCTCCATGCACATGGTAGGCTCCACCTTGGGACACTGGACAGGGCCTGGAGACAGCCACCTGCCTCAGCACCACCTGCTGCAGTGCTGCATCCCCCAACAGGTTGCCCATTGCCAGTGCACAGTCCACCTCACAGCCCCATCTCTGAAAGTGTTCACTTCCATCTTGGCACACCTCCACTGCCATCTTTAGCTGGGACAGCATCCCTCTTGGGACACAAGTCAGAGACTAGAAACCCAGATCAAGGTACCTATAGGTTAGCCACTGCTGCCACCAACTAAGGATGTGGCTGCCTTCATTTAGGCATACAAGAGCCAGGGCCTGAAAGAGCATCACCAAGGTTCCTGCAGGTTATATCTGAGGTATCCCTGCTAGGTGTGCTAATAGTCGCCATCTTGAGGAGATATGAGAGAGACTTGCAAAGGGTTGGGAGGTTGGAAGAGGGTGTGAAGGCATTTTAATCCCAGCTCACCCAAACATCCTGGCACCCACTGGGATCCCAGAGACAGTTCAGGCAGCACTTGTGGGGACCCAACATCTTCCTGGTCCACAACTTCCTCCCCAATATGACATCCACTGATTATCTGGTCCTGCTGGTTTGGCAATCGACAAGGTCCTCTGACTCCTCAATCTGCAGTCTCCCAAACACCCCCGAGCCACCAATGGCTAGGATGCTTGCAGCTTCATGGCTGGCCCACAGCTCTTAATGCCTGGTCCTGATCTGCCTAATACAGAATAATTTTCCTTGACAGACCCCCAAGTTCCAGCACTCAGCCTCCAAGACCTCTGGAGAGAGAGGTTTCTGATTGGGAAGTTGAAAGGACAGGGGCAGGAGAGATACAATTTAGAGACTAAATTAGAGACCAGGAACTGTGGGGTCCACAAGTGAGGCAAGGTGCTAAGATCGGGCTTCTGCATCACACGAGTGGACCCCTAAAGGAGAGTCCTGAATCTTCTGGTGGGACTGGCAATGGCTATAGCCTGCTTCCAGGGGTTCTGCCTCCAAGTCTAATCCTCCCACCTTAGTAACTTCACCATCCTGAGGGTAGAGTTACCAGAAAACTCCAGACAACCCCACCTATCAGATGAGAAGGGAAGCACAGAAGATACTGATCTCCAACAGAAACAATTGTTCAATTTTCCTTCAAGACTCTTTTCTTTATTTTTTTCCTTTTTTTTTTTTTTTTTTTTTTTTTTTTTTTACATTGCCTGCTCTCACATCCCCAACATTTTTGAAATCAAGTACTTTCCATGCATCAGGTTCCTGAGGACTGGGAGGTTTGAATAGTGTATTACAGTTTGGTTGTAGATTCTTTTATCTTTGATTTTTTCTTTTCTTTCTTTCTTTCTTTTTTTTTTTTTACTTGCTCTATTTTCCTTTTATTTGTATTTCCTCAATCTCTTTCTCCCTTTGCTCCTGCTAACAACCAATTTCTTTTGATTCCTCTTTCACTCTACCTATGATCTATAACCTCTATATTCTCACCCTTTACCTCATTTATATCACATCCTACATCCTACAACCCTGCCCCCTTCTATCTGTGTCTACCAGTAGAAATTGTAGACCTTATTGCAAACCTAATATTTATGTTGCAGATAATAATTGAACACATCATCTCTGTTTATTGCAACAAAATTGTTAACATCTTAGGAGGAGCTATTGGGTTTAAGCCTGCATATTATTTGCATTAAGTACTGTTAGTATTGATCTTTCCCTTTAAAGGCAAAGTATTGGAAACCTGTAGGGACATTATTAAAAAAAAACTTCATTACTCTATGTACACATATGATTGCATGAATGGTGTGAATCTACATTGTGTATAGCCAAGGAAATGAAAAATTGAACTCCATTTGTGTACAGTGAATCAAAAACCATTCTGCTGTCATGCTTAACTAAATAGAACAAATAAAAAATTAAAAAAACTAAAATTAGTTAAAAAAGGGTTCTTATGAGGTCCTTTGGTCACAGAGGCAAAAAACAAAAACAAAAACAAAAACACAACGACAACAACAAAACCCCCCAAAACCAACAAAGAATAAAAACAAAAAACTTACTAAACACCCCTCTTCCTCCTTCTTCTGAATCTGGTATATACTTCATTTCTCATATCAGCTCACAGCATTTTGATTCCAGAAACTCATTCCTTATTTTGTTAATTTCTTCTCTCTCTTTCTTACTCAAAACCAACTGTTCTCTACTTGCTTTCTCCACCCCACACTCAAGAGCAGGGATCCAAAGAAAAGTGAAAATGTGGAGCCTTGTCTTAGCCATTCAGGCTGCTATCACAGAATGCCATAGACTGGGTGGTTTATAACTATGAGAAAATTGTCTTTCACATTCCTGGAGTCTGGGAAGTCCAAGATCAAGGTAGATTTGGTTTCTAGTGGGATCTGCATTTTGGTTCATCAAAGGCACCTTTAGACTATGTTTACATGATGGAAGGTTATGGGGTCTCTCTGGGATCACTTTATAAGCCCTAACTCATTTCTGAGGGTTGAAACAGCACGACCTAATCACCTTCCAAAGGCTCCACCTCCTAATACCATCTGAGGGTGGTTAGGATGCCAATATGTAAATTTGGGGGAAGACATAATGATTCTCACCATAGCAGGTTTGTGTTCAAAAGGCGGGGGTGGGGTGGGTCGAGAGTTTTTAAAATTACTAAAATACAAACTTCTCATTTCTGTGGAAGGCTATATCTCTGTGCTTTTAATTTGATCTGGTAATGTTGCACCCCTTGGGCACAGGGATACTCACAGGATGACTGCAGGAACTCATAGGCACCTGGGGGTCCCATTCCATTACTACAGACAAGCCGCCCACTGGCTCTCTGGTTGCTGCTGCCCCAGTTGCTCAAGTGATTCCCCGACTGGACTGAAGGGTTAAGTCAATCTCCCCTTCGCAAAGTGGTCACCCCAACACTTGGCAAATGAGCGTCCACTGAGAAATTGCAACCAAATTACATGGAGATGCATGTGATACTTGGAACAAGAGTGGGCAAGAGGCTCACCCTGACCAGTTACAAAACCACTTGGTTCAGACTGTGGATGGTAGGGCTGCACCACATACTTTCTGCCCACATACTTTTGAGTCCATGTCCCATTCTCCCTTTGTGCCTGCCTGGCTTGAGATAGTGGCCAAGGATGATGGCAGAAGAGGCCTGCCCTGCAATGAGACCTGGTCACTTTAGTAGTGGCAGGTTGGAAGTGGATGGGCAGAGGTTAGAGTTTCCAAAGCTCCAGACAGTGAGGAGTAGGTAGAAGAGTGCTTCACATACAAGGGAGGTTGTGGGAGGAAGAAACCTCTATATGCTGAGGAGGTTCCTATGAGCTGCCATGCAAGTTTCTTTGAACTTCATTTATGAAACAAAAATACAATCAAATTACTATAATATTCAAGGTTTTGATCATGGAGAATTAAATGTGTTACTGGGGGACTGAGAATATAGCTCAGTTGGTAGAGTGCCTGCCTAGCATGCACAAGGCCCTGGGTCAATCCCCAGCACCACCAAAAAAAAAAAAAAAAAAAAAAAAAAAAATTGTATTGCCTGACTGGCTGCATGTCCCATGGAACCAATCCTGGATACATGATCCAGAGACTCATTAGTTGCGAAAAAAATCACAGGGGGTTCTGAAAAAGTAAATAAAGTAACCAGTGATGTCAGAGATATGAATGTGGTGGAGTGGGGAATGGGTAGGGGAGAGAACACATGGGGGGATAAATCAAAATTATACAGATAACTGAAAGTGTTTAAAACACTGTGTTCAATATCCAGCACTGAACGAAGTGTCCCTAGTGGTCAGGTGACTGTTCAGTGCACGTAAGACTTGTCCCACAGCAGTTGAAATAGGGAAGATGAACAGGATGGAAGTTTGTGACAATGAGAGAAGTTGGAAGACTGGGCAGAGTCGGAACAGCAGGGGAAATGGGAGACTGAGTAGGTGGTCAGGGTTCTGGGAGGGGGAAGGTTTTCCTTGTTTAGGCAGCAGAGGTTTGTCTTTCAGTTGAATAAGGAAGTCAGAAGAGAGGTTGGTGGGGTAGGTTTGTTTTGAACAGAAATCAAAGGCCAACACTTCCCAAAGACAGAAATACCATCTGCGAGTGCCATGCTGTGGCTGCTGCTTCCCTTGGCAGCTGCTCTCTTCCCAGGCAGTGACAGTGAAGTTGGTGAGAACTGGGGCAACTGACCAGTTGTGTGTAAGTGTGTGTGTGTGTGTGTGTGTGTGTGTGTGTGTGTGTTGATGGCAGTTCCCCCTGCATGTACCTGTGGAGAAAGAGTGCCTGCCATGCTGGCCCCATTCTGAGTGTCCTACTAAAGTTCCCTGTGCCCTTATGGAGGTTGCTGATAGAGCTTGGGACCCTGGGGCAAGCAAATGTCAGCTAAGGTAACTGTGGCTCTCCATTTTCCCAGATTCTGAGTCTTCCCACTCTGGCACCTTTTCCCCAAGTCTCTTCCTCCCGATGTTCCATTTCTCCCCATTGTATCTATCCTTTTGCCACAGGGTTTGGAGAGCCTGTCTCCTACCATCTTATCCGGACCTCATCCTTTCACAACCATTCCTGGGTACATCTGTGCTCAGGCTGGTTGGGTGAGCTGCAGACTCACAGCTGGAACTTCAGCTCTGATGCCATCACTTTCCTGTATCCCTGGTCCAGGGGCAACTTCAGTAACAAGGAGTGGATGGATCTGGAAAGGATTTTACAGTTACATTTCATTGCAACTCAGGAATTTTACACTCATCACTTGATGTCTGAATGTGAGTTCAATTCTCTTACTGGAGAAAAGAAATGGAGAAGGGGCAGGTTTCTCAGTGAGCTTTTCATTTCTCTAGGAAACAGCCTGCTCTGTGTTCTAAATCTCACTCCACTCTCTTCAGCAAAAAACTGCAATCACACTCTGGACATGGACTGTAAACCAGACCCTGATTCTTCAAAATCTTCAGTTTTTGCCACTTATAAACTGCTTTCTCAATGACTGCAGGGCTGTGTTTTATTATCTCTCCCCAGAGGCATCCTGTGTCACCCCTTTTCCCTGGCCTTCAATCAGCTTCCTCACTCTTTGATTGAGTCCTTAAAGTGTGATTTTCTCTCCCATTTAATTTCTTTGGTCATCCCCTTCTAAACCATCATAGCAACCACGGATATATTCACCCTGGTTTGTTACAGTCTCAGCTCCCTCTCAGTATGTCCTTTCTCCCCCACATCATCACTATTACCTTTGAACAGTTCCGTCCCTTCCTCATATTATCATCTCTTCCTCCACCTCGAGCTCCTACCAGTTCTCCTTTCTGTGAACCTCTGATCAAACCACACTTGGGTCCTTTCCCTTAAACTCCCAAACTCCCTTCTGCTTCTATTGTCTTTTGCTTCCTCTCATTCCATTTCCTTATTTTTCTTTCTTTTCTCCTCTAATTCATTATTCCTCTTTCCAGATCCTGAACACTCTGTTGATCTACAGATGGAAATAGGCTGTGAACTGCACTCTGGGAAGAACTTTGTAAGCTTCCTGCAGGGAGCTATCCAAGGCTATGATTTCCTGAGCTTCCAGAACGAAACATGGTTACCATCTCCGAAGGGTGGAAGAAAGGCTCAGAAAGCCTGCAAACAACTTAATCTGAGAAAAGGCAACACACAGAGGGTACATAGGCTCCTCAGTGACACCTGCCCACGTTTCACCTTGGGTCTTCTTGATGCAGGGAAGGCTCACCTCCAGCGACAAGGTCAGTTTTATAGCCCATCTCAAAGAACTTTTCTATTTTAATGTCAAATTCAGGATAAAAAGAGAAGAAGATAATGAGTGACATTTCTAGAAGTGGGAATGATGTAGCTGTGTAGGTCTTTTGTGGAGTTCTGAACTTCTCAGTCTGTGTTAGAGTCTGTGTCTGGATGTGTCCCCTCTCACTTGCAGTGAAACCCGAGGCCTGGCTGTCCAGGGGCCCCAGCCCTGGACTTGGCCATCTATTACTGGTGTGCCATGTCTCTGGATTCTACCCAAAGCCTGTGTGGGTGATGTGGATGCGGGGTGAACAGGAGCAGCTGGGCACTCAGAGAGGTGACATCCTACCCAACGCTGATGGGACATGGTATCTCAGAGCAACCCTGGATGTGGCAGCTGGGGAGGCAGCTGGCCTGGCCTGCAGGGTGAAGCACAGCAGCCTAGGAGGCCAGGACCTTGTCCTCTACTGGGGTGGTAAGAGCTGGGACCCAGGCTGGAGATGGGGGGAGGTGGTCCTCTAGCTGGTTATGAGGGCCAGCTAAAAAATTGAGATTTTAGGGATTTCAGCCCCCAAAAGAAGGCAAATATGATAATCCAAGGCATGGAAGAATTTAAAAAATCCACATTATTTGAGTAGCTGTAGGAGGATATTGTGGGCTAGTTGAAGGGTTCATCTTTGAAAAGGATGGAATAAAATAGTAAGGAAGATTGGAGAGGTACAAACTCAAAGAAAATAGTACAGGTCAACGGAGCAATCAGGGTGTCATGGGGTAAAGTGGAAAATGGAGTTGAAACATCCTTCGTGTCCACTTGAATCTGCAGCCCCTCACGGTTCCCTGGGCTTGATCCTCTTGGCTGTGATAGTGGCCCTGGCTCTTCTGACAGGACTTGGAGTTTGGTTTATGAAACGCTGGTGAGTTCTTTCTATACACCTCTCCTGTTTGTCTCTCCTCCCCAATGGCCTTCCCTTCTTTTTTGTCTTTGTCCTCACTTTTCCTTCTCCTCCCAGCCCCATTCCCACTTCCTCCTCAGATTTCACCTCCACCTTATGAAAGTCTGCTATTTCTCTTCTCATTTGCTTCACTTAGGACACACTGTGAAGCTCCCTGCCGTGCTCTCCCTTTGAAGTGAGGACCCAGCCACCCAGGTTCCTACTATACCCTGAACACCATGTGGTGATGGTACTTCAACTCTCCTTTGAAATCTATGTAATTTATTTCTGCTTCATGATCAGTTACCAATATATGCTCAGTGTAATCCAGCAGGATTTGTTGTTCTGACCTGGCTTCTGAGACTTAACTCTGGAATAGGACCCCAGCAAGCTCCCCCTGGTTAGGTAATGGATCATCAGATGCATTTCAGATTCACATCCTGCAGAGGTCCTTCCTGATTCACAGTGGGAAGCAATCTCTCCTCCATTCTGCTTTCCCACATTTCGACTGTACCCCTCACTTTCTGGCCTTGATGGAAGTTTTGTAATTTTATTTCTTCTTTTAAGTTTTTAGAAATTTGAAAGCGAAGCACATGCTTTTTAAATATCTGTGTCCCTGGTGAAATGTCTGACCTTAATGTAACATGTTCTCAATAAAAACTTCTGTTGAATTTATGTAAGGTTTGCAGTTTTTTTTTTTTTTTTTTTTTTTTTAAATTCTCTGCCTTCCTGACAACTGTGTTGTAGTTGAGACATTTGATGATCAACTTGTTAAAAGTCTTGCTTGGTCACGAGACTTCATGCTTTCCTAGGTCTACAGTTTTTTCTCTGAGTCTCTGAGGAGAAGTTAGTTTTGTCTCTTACCAATTCTTTTATTCAATTATAGGGAACTATTAGAGTGAAACCGTTATTCCAAGTGCTCCAGATTAATAGATCAGGGAAGGATGAAGTTCTTTGATATTCAATGTGGTTTATGGTCAAGCAGCAGATTCATTACATTGGAGTTTGGTGGAAATGTACTCTCTGACCTAATCTCAGACTTAATGAATTATAATTTTCATTTTGACAACATTATCAGAAGATTCACAAGTACATTAAAGTTTCAGAGGCACCTCATGGTGATGATACCTGAAATATGGCCCTAGTGCATCACTGAAGAGAGAGAGAGAAAAAAAAAAAAAAAAAGAAGAAGAGGAGTAAAAGTACTCTTCTTCAGGATTGAAGTAGGGTCCAGGTAAGTAATGTAAATTCTCGTTATTCATAGCAGTTATTTTCTATACAGTTGCTACTGCAAATACTGGATTAGTGAACAATGAGCCAAGCTCCTAGGGTAGAGGGTTAGCTTCCTTTGAGTTTCTCTTCACAATTTTTTTTTTGTTAACTAACGAATACATAAACTTGTTTTTGTGTATTTTGCTTAATAATCTTATTTAATATATATTTATAAGTAATTTATTGCATGCAGTATTTCTTTAAACAAAAAACTTACCTGAGAAGTTTTTAACAATTTCCTGACCTGGTTAATATGATGGTAAATTTCCTTGGCTTTCAACTTTCCTACAATGCTGTCCACTATATGTAAGAAAATCTATTGTCATTTTATGAAACCCCATATTTAGTTTTTTCTCTTAGCTTTATCATAGCACTATAGATGTTACTTTACAAAGTAGAGCTTCACCTAGTAATCATCAAATTTCATCTTTATTTTTCCAGTGCATTGTGTTGTTCATTCATTAACTTTGAACTCTCAGGCAACAGTGTTATAAATGTTACAAAGCTTATCTATGACACACGCTTCCTATGTAATACACATCACAGCACAATTTAAAAATATTAGGTAACATTTTAGAGATATGCTTGGGGTCATTTTTAATTAGCAAAATCAGTAATAAAGAGCACAGAAGTGTGAAAAATGTGTCATTGGATAGGCCACACAAAGGATGCTCATCCTGTACTAAGAAGTGAAACACAAATCACTTCTTTGTGTTTTGAGAGCATCACTTTTTTAACATTCATAGGGAATGCATTCTTCATTTGACTTACATTTTGCCCTACTCTGTACATATCTATGAACGACTGCAAAAGCACTTATTTTGGGGTTATAAATTTCTACAGGTAACAAATTAGAAAATTTGGAAATCCTGACTAATGGTGATTGATGAATGACCCCAGCTGGCAGTGTGAGCTAAGACTTCCATGACCAGACTTCATTTACTTTAAAATTCATAAATTAATTTGACAAACAGTTCTTAGGCACCTACTATGCAAATGTTGCATAGTCAGTATAAAGTAATGGAAGATTGCCACAGTGTCCTGAGCTTGAAAATTTTGCCTACCCAATTGAATTTTGCAGTTTATTATTTTCGTTGTTTCTTTCTTTCTTAGCTTCCAGGAGGAAATTACTTAAGGTGAATGTGTGGAAAGGGACTTAGCCTTGTTTTGCTTAGGGAACTGAGAAGAGAGGGCCCAAGGCAAGGGGAACATCTAGAGAGGCCATGTGCAGGTAAAGGCATGTGTAACAAAATTTCCCATGGATTTCTTCATGAAAATTTCATTCATACATTCATTTGTCCTTCCTTCATTCATCACATCTGGGTTTTACTATTTGTATGGCAAACATATTCATTGAGAGGAGCTCCAAAATGTAGCAAAATAATTGGAAAATGAAGTGATGAGAGCAGAGGAAAAGGCAAAATCGTGGAATGGGGAGAGAAAACAGTGCGAGCTGGAATCGTTTTACTTGGGTTGGACGTGATTGGTTACCAGCCCTGTAGCTTGTTGTTCACCGTCCCCATTTGTATGGCAGCAAGGTGGTTTCAGTTGAATGATTTCACTCAGCCCAAGGCAATCTCGAGGTCCCATCCTTGACAATGTGATAGGCTAAAGAATGAACTGGTAGCCTATAATTCAAGACAGACATCATAGAGATGCATTTACATTTGCTTGAAGAGATGAGTCAGGGTAGGTACCTGTCCTAATGTGGCTGGCTCAGTTTATATGCGGACTGATTTTCATGTTTAATGGTAGGGGAAAGAGATGCTCTCTCTTGTTCTGTATGTTATCTTGCTGGGTATAAATTGCTCAAGTTACTTTTTTAGCACCAGAGAAACAAATCTATGGATGAAATCATACAAATAAGAAGTTAGAGGCAAGCAATTTACTAAAGAGTCCAGAATAATCCATATCCAAGGCCTGAATGACTCCTGAATTTCTTAGTGCTGTTGGTCAAAATGCTTCCTTCAGTTTTTTTCAGGTCACCAATTTGGGCATCCTCTTTTTGGAGCCTGAAAGCATCCTGCTGGATGTACACAGATATCTGGGGACTTAGCTGATTACTACTTTGGATGGCAACATTATTTTACTACCTTCCTCCTCCTTTTTTCCTGAAATTGGCTATTCCTTAAAACTGATCTCTTTTATTTAATTTTTAAAACAAGTCCTTATCTTGTTAAAACTTTGTACTTTTAAAAATTTGTTCTATTACTTATACATGACAGCATTTCAACTCATTGTACACAAATGGAGCACAACTCCTCATTTCTCTGGCTCTACAAAATGCAGAGTCACATCTTTAGTGCAATCATACATGTACATGTGGAATTAATGTCCTTCTCATTCCACCATCCTTCCAACCTCCAATCCTCCTCCCCTCCCCTCACTCCCTTCAATCCAACCCAAAATTCCTTCATTTTTATCTAGCCCCCTCATTATGGATCAGTATCCATATATCAGAGAAAATATTTGGTTTTTTTTTTTTTTTTGGATTGGCTGATTTCCCTTAGCATATTCTTGAACTCCATCCATTTACATGTAAATGTCATAATTTCATTCTTCTTTAAGACTGAGTAATACTCCATTGTGTATATATACCACATTTTTTTTAAAAATTCATTCATCTGTTGAAGGGCATCTAGGTTGGTTCCATAGTTTAGGTATTGTGAATAGAGGTGCTATGAACATTGATGTGGCTTCATCACTGTAGTATGCTGACTTTAAGTCCTTTAGGTATAGACCCAGGAGTGGGATAACAGGGTCAAATGGTGGTTCAAGTTTTCTGAGGAAACTCCATACTTTTCCTTTTCCCCCAAACTTTGTCTTTGTTATAGGGTCAGCATTAGGGACAAGAACTGAGGTTTTGTTTCAAATTTGGCACCCCAGATAGTACCTGAGAGAGACCCCGGCTCTGGACTTCTTGACCAAGTCTGATTTTTTGAGTGTGAGCCTCAGGTTGGCCTAGAGGAACTGTTCCCATAAATAAGGTGAGAGACTGAGGGACTTTCCAAGAAGCTGCCAAGATTCCCTTTGTTTGGGGGATTTCCTTCTTTCTATTTCCTGAATGGGTGCTTTGCACTCCTCCTTCTGGTCTATTTGAGAAAAAGGAAACTGAATGTAGTAATGTTGCAACACCTTGGCCATCTGGTAAGTCCCCCTGGTGTGTATGCTGAGACCCTTGATTCCACACATCTGGTATTCTTTTGGGGGGAACATCTAGATCCCCTTCATGGGAATATTTGGTTCCCTTTTGTGGGGATGTCTGTGTCACTGCTGACACAGGAACATGATTAATGGGAGTAGGAAATCAGGGGGATTTCTCCCATCTTCTCTGTTCATCTGAAAGATTTGTGACCTGTCCACCTTGCATGGAGATTCTGTCTGTGTTTGTGTGATTTTGTTTTATCAGTTATTTTCACTTGAAGACATGGGAACACTGGGTAAGGTCCCTGTAGTAATCTCTTAAAAAAGACTTTGGAGAAACAAGATGTATCCCATTTGTTTACAATAAAAATAAATTAAAAAAAAGAGTAGTAGAAAAACAGATTAAACCCATTACATTGATTAAATTATTAACAATTGTTCATGATTTTAAGATCTGTGTGTATGTGTGTTTCATGATATAAAATACAGCATGTAAAATTAATATCCCACATTCTGTCCAATCTAAGAGCCTTCAAACTCAAAATAACCATTATCCTAAATTTGAATGAATTATTCAAGCTTATGTATTTATGTATCTAAATTTAAAAAAAAAAGACTTTGGCTCATTGGGCCACGTAAAGACATAAACTTATGATTAAAGAGGGGGGTGGTAAAATTGTCCCTGTTGTACATCATATATAATATATAGAGAAACCTAAAGAGTTCATCAAAAGGCTATTGGAATTGATAAATGAATTCATCAAAGTAGCAGCATACAAAATCAACATGCAAAAAATCACTAGCATTTTTACATAATAATGACAAATTTGCTGAGGAAAAAACCAGGAAAACAATTATACTCAAAACAAATGCTAAAAAATTACTTAGAAATAAATGTAACCAAAGGAGAAAAATACCTCTTGTATTAGTCAGGGTTCTCTAGAGGAACAGAATCAACAGGAAGTATGATTATAAAAAGGGGATTTTTTTTAGATTGGCTTATGGGGCCAAAAGGTGGAAGGTCTACAAAGGCCGTCTGCAGGCTGCAGAACTGGAAGAACCAGTAGCTTGAGACCCCAACTCTCACCCTTTACAAATATCAACTCTAAAAGCTTCTGAACCTAAATGTAAGACTAAAACTCTCTAACTAGTGGAGGGAAACAGTGGAAACACCTCAAGACATTGATATAGACAGTGATTTTCTGGATAGGAGCACCAGCTCACAGGAAACAAAAGTAAAAAGTGATGAAAGAGTTACATTAAATTAAAACACTTCTGCACATGCTATGGGTTAGGCTATATGGACAATGACTAAACTGACTCCATTTTACCCTGAGGCTCCGTGTCATGTAGGAAATGCTTCTTCCATGGGAACCCTGTCCCCCTCGCCTCTGTACCCATCAACAGTTGCTTAGTATAGCATGACTGGCAACACAAAATGGCAATTCTTAAATAATGTAAAATTGTTCTCTTTTTGGTTCCTATTTTTCTTGGACAATGTACTCTGTCAGAGAATGATTGTCTAGGTGTTAGTAACCATCCTTTAACTTGTACCCTACTAAGGTCATTTTGACCCACTTTCTTTTTGGCTTTTGATTTTATATCTCATGGTGTTAGTTTATAGTTTTGAATCATAGCAATATTCACGTATGATTAATGTACCAACATGCTTTACTTATGGTCTAAAAACCCCTGCAATCCTACACTCGGGACTGTCCCCCCCGTAGCCGTTTTGGGCTTTGTGTGAGACCGTCAGATGGCCAGCTAATAAAGACTCTCAAATTTGAACTTCTCTGTGGTGACTGTACTGTTCTTAAGTTGCACCCCACAACACACAGAAAAGGAAACATTCAACAGAGGAAAGAAAAAACATTACAGAATCAGAGAAATTAGTTGCCAACATTATCTGACAAATGATTAAGATTCAGAGTGTGTACGGAACTGTTTCTCAAGATGGTGGAGCAGATCTAGGCAGCCACCCTCAACTCCTCCAAGCTCAGAACTGAAGCCGTGAAAGAACAGCCAGCTATCCCACTCCTCAGTTTATACCCAAAGGACTTAAAATAAGCATACTACCATGATACAGCCACATCAATGTTTATAACAGCTCAATTCAGAATAGCTAGATTGTGGAACCAACCAAGACACCCTTCAATTGATAAATGGATAAAGAAACTGTGGTCTATATACACCATGGAATATTACTCAGTCATAAAGAATAATAAAATTATGGCATTTGCTGGTAAATGCATGATGTTAGAAAATATGCTAAGTAAAACAGGCCAAGCCCCAAAATCCAAAGACCAAATGTTTTCTCTGATAGGTGAATAATGATATATAAGGAGGGGGGGTACGGGGGGAAGAGAAGAATGAAGGAACTTTGGATGATGTAGAGGAAAATGGGGTGGGAGGAGGTGGGGGACGGAAAGATAGTAGAATGAAACAGACAGTATGACCCTATGTATATGTATGATTACATGAATGGTGTGAATCTACATTGTGTACAACCACAGAAATGAAAAGTTGTATCCCATTTGTGTACAATGAATCAAAATCAGTCTGAAAAAAAATTAATAAAAAAGAATAATACTGAAAAAAAAGAGCAGCCCACCAGACATGTGGATGACAAAATAAATAATCTAAAACACAATATTGGACAGCCTGAGGCTTTGAGGGACTTGAAATTTGGTTACTGGAGCACAAAACATGGAAAGAAATCCTTCACCCTTCACCCTGAGCAGGGTGTGCAGGGGAGGGTAACAAAGAGTTAAAGAAAGGAACAGTTCACAAGCTTACTTCCTTAATAGTTGGAAAGAAAAGCAGTCCAAGTTAAAATGGGACAGAAACAACAAAGATGCTGAAGGAAATTGCAGAAATTTAGCCCAATTCTTTTGCTGAAAACTGATGGGCAGGGAAAGCATTTTTAGGGTTTACAGCAAGCTAATTTCCCCAGAAAAATTGAATCAATATAGTTTCTCCCCACCTACAAGAGTAAGAAATAAACCACAGGGAACACCTCTGCAAGTCATTGAGAAGGAACCTGTAGACTGATCCTTGCACCTGGAGCTTACTGAAATCCACTCCCCTTCACCATGGCCAAGGGGAGTGGGTGGATCTCACCCCAGAGCAATTCCCTTCCAGAGAGTGTTAATCCCATCCCAGTGCTCCCCAGAGCCTTTGCAGGAGCCATGTGGATAGGGCTAACTGTCACCTACCCCCTCACATGACAGGCAAAACCCTGGTGATCTGCAGAAGCCATAGTGGGGGTTTCTGTGCCACAGACCACGCAGACAGCCTGCACTCAGAGGCCTTGCAGTTGAAGAAAGTCATAAAATGCTTAGATAATACCACTACAAGGAAGTCCCAGTGGAGGGGAGCAGCACTCGGAAATTCACACCTGCCAACATTAGGAACTCGGGTGAAGGCAGGCCAACTGACAGTCTACCCCGGTTATCGGGATAGTACATGGTGGTCTGTATCAGGGTGGGTGGGGTCTTCTGTGTCACAGACAACCCCTGCATTTATGGGTCCTGTTTCAGTCACTGATTACTTAGGATTACTACACACAAGCCCCAGAAGAGGGAAGCAGGTGCTTAGTACTCCACAGCAGATAGCAGCAACCCTGAACCCAACAGAAACAGCCAGCAGATGCAGTATCCCTCCAAAAATGCAGACTTGGGTCTAGAGACTGACTAAAAGTGACCACCACTTGATTTGACAATGCTAGATACATGTAGGTTTTCTTCAGGAGAGCACACGAGACTGCACCTCCTAAAAGGGAGGGACTGAATTTTAAGTCACAGACAATTAGGGACCATATCCTGTGACCCAGAAGAAAGCTAGTAGGTACCCAGTCACACCAAAGATTGGAGGGGGCCTTCTAGAATTCTATCAGAGGTGAGCTGGTGATCACCCGGGGAAATGTAGAAGAAAAACCCAGGAATGGTGGGCATCTTGCAAAGGTCCAGAATCCTGATGAGATCCAAATCAGGAGATGCAATAAGAAATCTCCCACCTCAAATAGTGACTGTCCCCAGTTGCCAAACTGGATAGTCAGCCCACTAATCCCCACTAAGGAGTGCTAGAGTGGCAGTTTGAGAAGGCTGGAGAACAGGTGGTGGGACTCTGGCTACACACAGCCTGCTGTGCTGTTGTGGGCCTGAGGCATGACAAGGGAGTGAAGGCTTGTACAACCTGTCATCACACGGGGGTCTGGCTGACCGGGTGGGGATACCACCTCCATGCAATGATACAGCTCAAGACCCCAGAGCATGCATAATTCACTGACCTCAACCTCATGGGAAACTGGGACTGTAGGAAAGTAGTGAGAAAACTGAAGTAAGGCAGAACTGAATGGCAGTTCAGAATCAAGGATGAACCAATAATTTTAGTACTTTCCCCAAAATGGATTAGCGTTAAGTTTGCACTGATAGCATTGACCCAAGTGCTATATAAACCCCTAGATTAGCACAGTCACACAGAAACCTGCTGTGGGGTCACTTCTCCCCATATGAAAGTTCTGTTTCTGTTTCTATTCTTGAATAAATCCTACTCCCTTCACTCTTACCTTCCATTATCCACGAGTTTCATCTTTGCATTTGCAAGACAAGAACACAGAAAGAAGAAATTGGTAAACTTCTGAGGTCTGCTGCAACCCTGGAGGGCATAGCCCTCCATTAAAGAGTTGCAGCATGTTTCTCAGCTGCAGAGACCTGCAGTTTATGCAGACCCCAGCTGTCAGCAGAAGTGGAGGAACTCCAGTTTCAATAGCTCAACATGGAATATCTTGAATAGCTCTAATGTCGATTTTGGTCTTACAGATATTACTTTTCATATTGCATCAATAATGTTATTTTATTATTAAAAATTGCAGTCTGAAACCTAATTAACTGCATTTAGTGTACTATTTTAAATCATTAACTGGAACCATTCTTTCTATCTTTGCTGTCCTAGCTCAGGTTTATACTTGATCCTCTAAGTCTATCTTCTCCCCCTTGTATTACCTATTCTGGCATCAAATACTACCCCCATTTTTTGTCTTCCATCATAGTTCATTTTAATTTTCTCTTTCTTTCTTTTGCTCATTTGCTTTTCTCCCATTTTCAATTCCTATAGAGTTTCATAGTAATTACATCAATAATAATTTCACATACTATTAAAAAACTTTGATTTTATACTTGAATTAGAAGAATTGTTGGGAACATTTTACATAATTTCCCCCTAAGTCTTATTAGTATGTGGCTTTGCTCTGAAGTGATTACAGTGAATTGGGTTAAGCATATTCTTTTAAAATGGTACTGGGCATAATAGTGGTTACCTGTTGAGTGAGAATATCAATAGATGTTCACCCCGCCTGAGGAACTTAAGTTAAAAAACTAACTAAATAGTCTTTTGTATAAAAGTAGAAGAGATAATTATCCCAAAAGATGTGTAGGAATACAAACAGTATGAAACAGCAAGGTGACAAGTCTCTCCAAACAGCCCACAACACTTCACAGCTGGTCTTGACACCACAGTGGAGGAAACGTTGGATAAGAAATTCAGCAAGTTCATAGCTGAAATGTTCAATGAACTAAAATAAGAGGTAATATGTGAACTAAGACAAAACAAAGCAAGAGAAAATTTCAATGAAGAGATAAAAATTCTAAAAAAGAACCAAACAGAAATCCTGAAAGACTCCATAAACTAGTAAGAAATGTTTGAAGCGTCAACAATACATTAGATCATATGGAATACCTTGACCTTTACATTCAGGCCTTGAATATAAAGTATATAATCATAAAATAAAATCAACAATAACGAAAAGATGTCAAGAGATAAGGATCAGAAAATTCAACAAATCTTTAGATAACATTAATAGACCAAATATAAGAATCACTGATGTAGAAGAAAGAACTGAGATACAAACCAAAGAAATGCATAAACTTGTCAATGGAATTGTATCAGAAAAATCTCCAAACCTTAGGAATGAGATGGAAATCCAAGTACAAGATACATTTAGAAACCCAAGTAGTCAAGAACAAAAAAGATACTCTCCAAGACAATTTATAATAAAAATGTCTATTGTACAGAAGAGGAATAGACTTTTAACATGAATTACTGTATAAAAATGTATTTGACAATATTTAATACACATTTGTGATTAAAAACAAAACTGAAGCACAACCAAACCAAACCAAAGCAAAATACCCCTTAGCATATCAATAAACTGTTACAACCTGATAAATGGTGTGAAAACTAACTCATACATCCTACTTTGTGGTAAAAGACTGAATGTTTTTCCCTTAAGTAAAAAGGCTCAAATATCATCTCTCACCATTTCAATTCAATATTGTACAAAACAATATGTAATAGTGGTCAATAACTGACATGTACTGAAATGGTAGAAATATAACTGTCACTTATCACAGGCAATGTGTTTATCTAGCAGAACATCTCAAGCAAATTTATCTTTAGCTCATAGCAATACCATCTTTTAAAAATTTTATTTGTCTTAATTAGTCGTACATGACAGTAGAATATATTTATACATTTTGATAGATCATACATAAATAGAGTATAATCTCTCATTTTACTGATTATACATATTGCAGGATCATATCTCTTTATTATTTAAATTTTTAGTGGTCTTTAAAATATTTTATTTGCTCTTTTTAATTATACATGACAGTAGTATCAATTTTTTTTTTCTTTTTGGTACTGGAGATTGAAATCAGGGGCACTCAACCAACTGAGGCACATCCCCAGCCCTGTTTTTTGTATTTTATTTAGAGACAGGGTCTCACTGAGTTGCTTAGTGTCTCACTGTAGCTGAGGTTGTCTTTGACCTCACCATCCTCCTGCCTTATCCTCCCAAGCTGCTGGGATTACAGGAGTAGAATGGATTTTGACATATTATATATATGTGGAGCACAAGTTTTCATTCTCATGGTTGTACATAATGGGAAGTTACACTGTTTGTATATTCATATATGAACATAGGAAAGTAATGTCCAATTTATTCTACTTTCTTTCCTATTCCTATGTCCCTTCCTTCCCTCATTCTCTTTTGTCTAATCCAAAGCGCTTATGTTCATTCCCCTTCACTTATTGTGTGTTAGCAAAGGATAGATTTTTAGTTTTGCTGGGTATAAGATTCTTGGTTGGCATCCATTTTCTTTTGGTAAATGTTGTTCCAGGTCCTTCTAGCTTTTAGGGTCTGGACTGAAAAATCTGCTGAATATTCTTATTGGTTTCCCCCTGAATGTAATTTGATTCTTTTCTCTCGCAGCCTTTAAAAATTCTGTCTTTATTTTATATGTTAGGTATTTTCATAATAATGTGCCTTGGTGTGGGTCTGTTGTAAATTTGTATATTTGGAGTCCTATAAGCCTCTTGTACTTGGTTTCCATTTCATTCTTCAGATTTGGGAAATTTTCTGATATTATTTCATTGAATAGATTGTTCATTCCTTTGGTTTGTTTCTCTAAGCCTTCCTCAATCCCCATAATTCTCAAATTTGGCCTTTTCATCATATCCCATAATTCTTGTATATTCTGTTAATGATTTCTTACCATCTTCTCTGTTTGTTCAACTTTGTTTTCAAGGTTAAATATTTTGTCTTCAATATCTGAGGTTCTGTCTTCCAGGTGTTCTATCCTATTGGTTATGCTTTCTATGGAGTTTTTAAATGTTTATTGTTTCTTTCATTTCAAGGATTTCTGTTTGTTTTTTTTTCAGTATCTCTAATTCTTCATTGAAATGATCTCTTGCTTCCCATATTTACTCTTTTAACTGTTGATTGGTGTGATCATTTAATGCCTGCATTTGCTCTTTCATCTCCTCCTTCAATGCCTGCATTTGCTCTTTCATCTCCTCGTTTGCTTCTCTGATTGTTTTAATTATGTACATTCTGAACTCCCTTTCTGACATTTCTTCTGCTGTGCTGTCATTGGGTTTTATTGATATAGTATGTAGGTTTGTTTGGGACATTTTCTTCCCTTGTTTTCTCATATTGGTCAGATATCAATGGGACTCTGAGATATTGAAGATTTCCTCTGTTGACTTATAGTGTATAGTTGACTTATAGTGTTGATTTCCAGTGTATCACCTCCCAGCCTTCAGTAGCCTGAAGTCTTGGAGGAACTTGATAATGCAGTGCTTCTGAAGAAAGCTGCCCCTAGCCCGCTACTGGTTCCAGGGCTTGGAGCTGGCTCTGTGCAGAAAGGCTCTCACTGGGCTGTCTGCTCTGAGAAGCTGGCCATGGAAGGAGCCTGCCGCCGGAGGGAGCAGGGCAGCTTGGAGAAGTCCCTGGATGCCCTGTCCTGGTCCCTGAAGCTGCCTGCGGGCCGGAGTTCACCGCTGGCTCTGGGACTTGGAGCTGGCTCTGTGCAGAAAGGCTCTCACTGGGCGGCTTGCTCCGAGAAGCTGGCCGTGGAAGGCGCCCACCGCCAGAGGGAGCAGGGTTGCCTGGGGAAGACACTAGCTGCCCTGCCCTCCTCTGAGACGCCACCCCTGTCTGGGCCTGCTGCCCAGGTAGAGCTTCACCTGGTGGGGGAGACTCGCCCCGTGGCTCTATGTTAGTCTGAGTCTCTCAGTGCCTCCCCTTCTTGAATACTGGGTTCTGGAGCGACAGGAGATGCAGTCACCCTCTAGTCTGCCACCTTGGATTGCCCCCAAGGATAGATTTTTAAAGGACATAAAAGAAAAATACTTAGAGGTAAACCAATTAGATTTTCTGCTGCTCTGAGCTCAGATTTTAAAAGTCATAAGGACTTGGAATAATATACACCAAGTCTTGAATAATAATAGGTGCAAACCAAGATTGCTATGTCCAGACAAAATATCTCTCAGAATTAAAAGCAGAAACTAGACTTTATAACCACTAAGCCAGCACTATAAAGCATACTTGTTATGGTTTAGATATAAGGTGTCCCCCACAAGCTCATGTGTGAGACAATGCGAGAATTTTCAGAGGTGAAATAGATTGTGAGAGATGTACATCATCAGTGGGTTAACCCACTGATATGGATTAACTGGGCAGAAGCTGTAGGCAGATAGGGTTTGATTGGAGTAAGTAGGTTTCTGGGTCTGTGTGGCTTCTATATGGTTCTTGGTGACTAGAACTCTCTCTCTGCTTCATGTTTGCCTCGTCTTGAACTATTTTCTGTGCTAGGTCCTTCCTTCATGAGGTTCTGCCTCATCTTGAGTGCAGAGTTATGGAGTCAGCTGACTGTGGACTGAGCATCTGAAACTACACCCCTAAATAAAAATTTCCATCTCTAAATTGTTCTCCTCAGTTCTTTTGGTTACAGTGATGAAAAAACTGACTAAAACAATACTTAATAAAACATTACATGCAGAAGAGATGAAAAATAAATATTAGAGCCAGCACATGGATGAATCTCTTTAGAAGAAGAATCAATTAAAGGAAAATATCAGCTGAATTAAATATTAGAAGTAAATCAAAATTGCAGGAAATAATAATCACTCTCCATAATAATACGGAAGGTAATTGGTCTACATTTTCCAATAAAAAGATATAGATTTGCAGAATGGATTAATAAATAAGATCCTACTATATATTGTTTACCAGAGAGTCAGCATACAGGCAAAGATACCCACAGGCTGAAGGTTTAAATGTGGAAAAGATATATCACACAAATGGAGTCCCAAAGCAATCAGGGTTAGCTACTCATATCCACAGTGTAGATTATTAGCCAATATTATTTGTAAAAGACAAAGGAGGTCACTTCATACTGGTTAAGGAAATCATGTAAAAACACCTACATACATAGAATAAATCCTACTCAATACAAAGACTCAAATGGACCCCAGTTCAATAATCCTGAATGATTTCAACACACCTCTCTAACCAATAAATAGGTCATTTATACATAAACTAAGGAAAGGCTTCAGAACTAAAGAATTCTTTTAATCAAATGAACCTAGCAGAAATGTATAGAGCATTTCATCTACTGAAAGCCAAATTTACTTTCTTCCCAGTCTCACATGAAAACTTTTCTCAGATAGACCAATTTTAGGACAAAAAGCAAGTCTTAGCAAGTACAGAAATAATTCAGATAACCTCTTGCATCCCACCAGAACATAATGAAATGAAATGAGAAATCAATAATAATAAAAAACAGAAACAAATATAAAATGTGGAGGTTGAATAATGTGTTTTTGATTGTGGAGTGAATCATGGTAGAAATCAGGGGAGAATTAAAAATTCTTAGGAAAAAATGAGAACAGTGATATAATGTTAAAATCTTGGCAACAGTATGATGGAAGTTTTTTACATTTTACCAAAATAAAGCTTTATTACTTGTAAATTTTTTACATTATCATAATACAAAAAGCAAAATAAATAGTGCTTTGAGAAGTGCTCTGTGATCCCTGACTATAAATTTGGAATGAAAAATCAGTCAGATAATCTCTGATGTCTCTTTGATAACCAGGTTTTATAACTGTACCTTCCATCCTTGTCTTAAAGTGGCTAAGATTGGCACATCTTGTTTTAAAAGAGAGAGGAAATAGAATCCCACAGTAAAGCCAAATAGATCTAGAGGAACAAATCCAGAATGCAGGAAAAGAATCCATCCACTCAGCCCTTATCTAACATTAAAATTGAACATCCTCTACTTTGATCATCTAGAAATACTGTATCAGCAAGCATTTTAATATCATCATGTCCAGGATTGTCATAATAACATATATTTTCATTTTCATACATAAAGTATTACTGTTGAAATAGATAATATAACACAGGATATAAATTATGTAAAACAGGCAGAAGAATATATTTTATGTTATTTCTTTTTTGGTAAATATTTCATGTTAGCTACATCTTTAAGGGGAATATAAAACTTCATGGTATAAAAGTGACATGCTTTGCTTTTCATGAGTTAAAAGTGAACTGGGTGATATAGGAGCCCATGTCAATATTGTCAAGTCTGAGTCTGTTGGCAAGAAGGGTAAGTTGCATTTTACTTTCCCCAGGGACAATAAATTAAATTGAACATATCCTTAATGTATTTTTAAAGATTTTGTAAGATGAAAATGATCCCTTTTCTCTCCCTTAAAAGATAAACTCTGTCTTGGCTCTTACACAAGCAATGTGTCTCACAGCTCAGAGAAAGGAAGTCCTTGAGCAAAATCAAACAAGATTTCAGGGACAGATTCAAGCACAAAGTTCTAGTAGTCTCTATGTTAAACTTGCCTTCAGATTCATTCATTGGCTATTAATCCTTGAAGCAATTAAAATATAATTATTTTTAAAATTTGTTCTTTTCAGATATACATGATGGTAGAGTGTATTTTGACGTATTATACATACATGGAGTACAACACATTACGATTAGGATTCCATTCTTGTGGAGGTACACTGGTACTGTATTCATTTATGAGCTAAGGAAGTTATTTCTGATTTATTCTACTGTCTTTTCTATTCCCATTCCCCATCCTTTCTCTTCATTCCTCTTTGGTTAATCCAAATGAACTTCTATTCTTTCCTTCCCTACTCTCCCATGTTGTGGATTAACATCCACATATCAGAGGAAATATTTGGCCTTCAGTTTTTTTGGAATTGGCTTTTTTCACTTAGAATGGTATTTTCCATTTCCATCCATTCACTGGCAAATGCCATAATTTCATTCTTCTTTATGGCTGAGTAATTCTATTGTGTATATATGCCATATTTTCTTTATCCATTACTCTCTTGAAGGCATCTAATTTGGTTCTATAGGTGGGCTATTGTAAATTGAGCTGCTATAAGCATTGATGTGGCTACATCACTGTAGCATGCTATTTTTACATCCTTTGTGAATATGCTGAGGAGTGGGATAACTGAATCAAATGATGGTTTCATCACAAGTTTTCTGAGGAATCTCCATAGTGCTTTTCAGAGTGGTTGCACCAATCTGTAGTCCCACCAGCAATGCATGAGTGTACCCTTTTCCCCACATCCTCACCAACATTTATTGCTACTTGTATTCTTGATAATTGTCATTCTGACTGGAGTGAGATGAAACCTTAGCATAGTTTAAACTTGCATTTCTCTAACTGCTAGAGATGCTGCACATTTTTTTCATATATTTGTTGACCATTTATATTTCTACTTCTGAGAAATGATAAACAAATTAAATGAAATTTCTGTCACCATATAGACCAATGACATTCTTCACAGAACTAGAAAAAAATATTTCTTAAATTCATTTGGAACAATAAAAACCCAGAATAGCCACAGCAATATTGGGCAAGGAGATTGAGATCACATTTGATCTCAAATTATACTAAAAAACTATAGTATAAAACAGCATGTTACTGGCATCAAAACAGACTCAAAGAACAATGCAATAGAGTAGAAGACTTGCAGATGAACTGACATAATTACAGACATTTGATACTTGACAAAGGTGCCAAAAACATATGTTAGAGAAAAAAAGTCTTTTTAATGCATAGTGTTGAGAAAACTGGATATCCATTTGTAGAAGAATGAATTTAAATTCCTATTTTACACTGCACAAAATTCAAAGTGGGTCAAAGACTTTGAAATAAAACCAGAAACCTCGCAACTGCTATAAGAAAACAGTTTATTCAAGACTGTCATGTACATAGTGGACAAATTCTTTACTTGAACCATCTAGTCTAATGTTTAGAAGTGTCCAATGTATGTTAAATGTGAAGGTAAGTAACTTTGTAAATATCTTTTTGCTAAATTTTTCATACAAAATATTGGGTTTTTTTGGAATGGAACTGTTAAATCACCTCTCTGAGCAGTATAGTACTGTCTGTACTTGTTCAGGGATGTGGAGGAGGTAAGAGGAAACATTTGCACAAGGAATATGTTAGTGTGTTCATACTTGGAAATTTTCAGACATCATATTTTGTGTATGTTTTGTGCATTTTGTTTTGCTGTTTTCATAGATTATAAAATGGACAAATAAGTCCCAATTTTGAAAAATCTAGTACCCAGAAGTTAAAGAAGTTGCCAGTATATGACCAAGTAGTTAGTCAAATTAGCACTTTTTTATACAGTATGTGTTGAAATTTATAGGAAAGCTGGTTCTCTGTAAATGACTTCTGGATATAAATTTGTTCAACCATCTCTGAGCATTACATATGCCTGCACTTGTCCACAGGACTGAAAGTAGAGAGAAGGAAAGAGAGAAAAGTTCAAGAAAATCAACAAAATTAGCTATGACAAGGGACATATCGCCACAGACACTTCTGGAATACAGAGAATCATTAGAATCTATGTCAAACATTTATATTGTAATAAACTGCAAAATCTAGAAGACATTGACAGATTTCTAGACACATATGACCTGCCCAAATTGAATCAGGAAGACACAGAAAGCCTTAAAAGACTATGTCAAACAATGAAATTGAAACAGTAATCAAAAGTATCCCAATGGGATGTTCTCCAGTTCCATCCAATTACCACCAAATGCCATAATTTAATTCTTCTTCATGGATGAGTAAAATTCCACTATGTTTTCTTTATCTATTCATCTACTGACAGGCATCTGGGCTGGTTCCAGAACTTAGCTATTGTGAATTGTGCTATGTTAATGTTGCTGAATCACTATTAGTATGGTGGTTTTAGTTCATTGTTTTTTTTTTTTTAAGTGAAATAAGCCAGACTCAGAAAGTCAAGGGTTGAATACTTTCTCTCATATGTGGATGGTAGACCAAAATAAGGATAAATAAGGAGAGATTCCATGAAAATAGAAGAGAGATCAGTGGAATAGAGAAAGGAGATTAAAGGGTAGGGGGAAGGGATGGGAAAAAGGAGGAATGGTGGAATGAATTGACAAAATTATTCTATGCACATTTATGAATATGCCACAGTGAATTTCACCTTTATACATACATTTATAAAGCACTGATCAAAAACTCTACAAAAAAACCTTCCAACAAGAAAAGCACAGGATCAGGTGGATTATCAGTTGATTTCCACTAGGATTTTAAAGAAAATTTAATACCAGTCTTCCTCAAATTATTTAATGGAATTGAAATGGAGGGAACATTTCAAATACATTCTTTGAAGCCCAGTATAACCCTGATATCAAAACCAGGCAAAGACACATCTAGGAAAGAAAACTACATACCAATATCCATGATGAACATAGATGAAAAATCCTCAATAAAATATTAGCAAACTGCTTTCAAAAATACACCAAGAAATAAAATACACCAAGATCAAGTGGGCTTTATTCCAGGATGCAAGCCTCAATATACACAAATCAGTAAATGTAATTCACCACTTAAATAGAACCAAGAACCAGAATTATAGTTATCTCAATAGATGCAAAAGAGGCTTTTGATAAAATATAGCAACTTTCATGTTAAAAACTCTAGAGAAGCTAGGAGTGGAAGGAACTTACCTCATCAGTATAAAGGCACTATACAACAAACCCAAAGTCCACATCACACTAAATGGAGAAAAAGTGAAAGCTTTTCCTGTAAAATCATGGATAAGACAAGGATGTCTACTCTCCCCTCTTCTATTCAATATCGTTCTCAAAACTCTTGCCAGAGCAATCAGGTAAAAGAAGAAACTTAAAGGGATACAAATTGGAAAAGAAGAAACCAAACAATCACTATTTGCTGATGACCTATATCTATAATATCAAAAAAATTCCACCAGAAGACTTCTGGAGTCAATAAATTAATTCAGCAAAATAGCAGGATACAAGATCAACATTCACAGATCAATAGTCTTTCTATACTCGAACTGTGATTGAAATGAGAAATAAATCAGGAAAGCCATCCCTTTCACAATAACATAAATCTGAGAATTAACCTAAACAAGGAAGAGAAAGAACTCTATAATGGAAAGTATACAACCCAAAGAAAGAAGTTGAAGAAGACCTCAAAATGCCTATTCTTTGATAGGCAGAATTACTATTGTCAGAGTGACCACACTACCAAAAGCAATATACAAATTCAATGCAATCTCCATCAAAATACCAATGACATTCTTCAAAGAACTAGAAAAATCAGTCCTTAAATTTATTTGGAAAAATAAGAGATCCAGAATATCCAAAGCAATTTTGAAAAAGAAACGGAATGCAGAGTCAGTGTTATGGTTAGTTTTTAAATTATACTACAAAGCCCTAGTAACAAAAACAACATGGTACTGGCATAAAAAATAGGTATTAAGACCAATGGAGTAGAATAGAATGCCCCAAGACAAACCAATACTTACAGCCATCTGACTCTCAATAAGGGTATACCAGAAATGTAGGTTGGAGAACAAACCTTTTCAATAAATGGTACTAGAAAAAGTGAATATCTGTATATAGAAGAATAAGATAGATTTGCACAGAAGTCAAATAAAAATGAATCAAAGATTTAGGAATTAGACCAGAAACCACGGAATTGTGAGAAAAAAATATCATATAGGTACAGGCACTGACTTCCTCAACAAGACCCCTAAAACTGAAGCAATAAAACCAAGAATCAATAAGTGGTTCTCAAAATAAAAATGTTCTGCACATCCAAGGAAATAAGAGTGAAGAGAGAAGACTGGGGATAACTCAGTTGGTAGAGTGCTCATCTAGCATGCACAAAGTCCTGGGTTCAATCCCCAGCACCAAAAAAAAAAAAAAAAAAAAAATGGGGAAAAAAATCTTTGCCAGCCACTCCTCTGACAGGGGTTTAATATCCAGAATATATGAAGAACTCAAAAAACTTAATGCAAACACCCCCAATAACCCAATTAATATGTGGACCAAATAACTAAATGGAAACTTCACAAAAGAGGAAATGCAAATGGCCAACAAATATATGAAAAAATACTCAACATCTCTAGCAAATGGTAAAAAGGAAATGAAAATTGCACTAAGATTTTATCCCACCCAGTCAGCATAACAATTATAAAAAAAAAAAAAAAACCAATAATAAATGCTGGAGAGGATATGGGGAAATAGGTACATTCATACATTGCTGGTGGGACTGCAAATTAGTAAAACCACTATGAAAAGCAGTGGGGAGACTCCTCAAACAACTAGACATGGAACCACCATATGATCTACTATTTCATTCCTTGGGATTTGTTCAAAAGAACTAAAATTTGCATTCTATAGTGTTTATATGTTCAATGTTTATAGCAGCACAATTCACAGCAGCCAGATTATGGAATCAACAAAGATGCCCATCAACAGATGAATGGATTAAGAAAATGTCGTATATATGCATAATGGAATTTTACTCAGCCATTGAGAAGAATGAAATAATGATATTTTCTGGTAAATGGGTGGAAATGGAGACAATCATGTTAAGTGAAATAGACTTAGAAAATAAAGAGTCAAGAGTTTTCTCTCATATGTGAAAGCTACAGCAAAATAAGGAAAAGAAGGTGGCAGGGAATGAGATTGCATATCATGAAGAGAAAAGGTAAATCAGTAGAGTAGAAGAAGGAGAACAAGGGCTGGGGAGATAGCTCAGTTGGTAAGGTGCTTGCCTTGCAAGCACAGAGCCCTGGGTTTGATCCCCAGAATCACAAAAAAAGGAAAAAAAAAAAAAAAAAGAAAAAAAAGAAAAAAAAGAAGAAGGAGAACAAGAGGGGAAAAGTGGGTAGAAATGTAGAATGAATTGAAAACACATGTTCCATACATATATAAAGGTCCAACAAATAATTCCATAGATATAAAAATAAATTCAATCAAAATAAAAAGAGACATGAAAGGAATATCAATAGAGAGGAGGAGAGAAAAAAGGGGGAAAGAAGAAGGAATGGTAAGGGAAGGGGAGGGAATGGGAAATGAAATCAAATTCATTGCATGTATTATTTTGTCAAAATGAACACTAGTACTATGCATAATTTTAATGCTCTAAAAAAATAAATATCTGTTTAAATAACCTTAAAAATAACAAAAATTCATAAGTGATTCAATTTAAAATGGAAAAGTGACCTGAATAGGCACTTACTTAAATAAATAGCTAAAATATATATGAAATAATGCACAATATTGTTAGTCATCAGGGAAATGCAAATCAAAATTACAGTGAGACCTTATCATATTGAATAGGTACTACCAATATATTATTTCCAGCAAAAGTGTGGAGAAAGTGAACTCATATACACCATGGGTGGGAATACAACTTAGTACTGTCATTATGAAGAAAAGTAGCAATATGGAGATTCTCAAAAAACTAAAACAGACCTACTGTATATTTCGGCTGTCCTGCTTGAATTATATATCCAAACAAAATGAAGTCAACATAGCAAAGAGACACCTGCATGCTCATGTTTACTGTGGCACTGAATGTTCACATAGCTAAGGTATAGAATCAGCCTAGGTGCCTATCAACAGACTAATGGTTAAGAGATGGGGTATATAAACAAAATAGGGAATTATTCAGCCATAAAGAAGAATGAAATCTTGTTATTTGCTGTAAAATAAATGTTACTGGAGGACATTACCCTTATTGAAATGTTAGACACAAAAAGACAAGTGCCACATATTCTCTCTCACATGTGAAAACAAAAATAAATACATAGATAAATAAATAAATAAATAAATAAATAAATAAATAAATAAATATAGGCACAGTGGTGCATGCCTGCTATTTCATCTATTCAGGAAACTGAGTCAGGAGAATTGCTAGTTTGAGATCAGCCTCAAATTAAAAATAATGTTACTCATAGCTAGAGCAACCTTGGTTCAATCCCAAGTGCCAAAATAAAAAAATAAAAAATAATATAATAGACATGAAAGTAGACAGTGATTATTAGAATTTGAGAAATTTGTTTGGGGTAGGGGGGTTAAAGGAAGATTGGACTTTATGAGTATATACTGTTATGTATGTGTGGAAATATCACAGAGAACTAAATTAATACACATAAGTAGTACATGTTAATAATGAACTATTATTTAAACTAAAGTATTTATTGACACTATATCAGAAAATAATTTTAAAAATTCTATTTATTTATGATACAACATGAGAATACACCTTGACACAATCACAAAGTCATGGAACCCAACATCCGTCTGCAACTTATCTCTGTCCACTTCATGATCCCTCTTCATTCCACTAACCTCTTACTTTCTAGAAAAAATTGTTGTGCTGTGGGTATACCCAATGCTCTAACTCACTGTGCCACATCTGTGTACGCATGCACACACAAAAGTTCAGTCAGATTCATTCCAGTGTTCTTCTCCTTTCCCATTCTTTCTTCTTCTACCTCAATTCCCTTCATGGTCTCTACTGATCTTTCCTCTATTTTGATGAAATTCCATCTCCCCTTTTTTTCTCTTTTGATATTCCTTTCTTTCTTGAGAAAACAATTTTTAAACATACCTTTTATCTTCATAAGTGAATTATCTCTGGTATCTTGTTATAATGACAGGATGTTGACTAACCAGAAAACTGGTACCCAAAAGTGGGATCATTGTTGCAAAAATAGCAGATGATGTGAAATTGGCTTATAGGAGGAATTTGGAAAAGTAAGGGGAAACAGGATAGAGAAAGCCTAGAATGCTGTAAGTGGAACTTAATGGGAAAATCTGTGGATGGTTCAGAATAACAGAAGGCTGATGGAATTGTGAACAACAACATTATGCTGACGAGTGTTCAGATGGAAATGAAGACCTACTTGTGAATTGGACTTGTGATTACCCTTGTAAAACTATGACAAAGAATAGTGTGCATTTCATCCATTTGCTGAAACTTGTAGGTAGCAGAGCTTAAAGGTTATGAGCTAGTTTACTTAGCAGAGGAAATTTCAAGGCAGCATAGAATACAAGCAGTGACATGGGTATTACTGGTTCCCTTTTGCCAAATTTGCAAATTTGAAAGTAAAAATCAGAAACAAAGTTATGCAAAGCAGAAGGAAAATTTGGCAGCCTTGCCAGAAAAGAAATAGTTGTAAAGGAGGATACAGTTGCTAACACCTCTAAAAGAAGCCAAGTGGTAGGCATGGTAGTACGTGTCCATAGTACCAACTACTTAGGAGGCTGATGCAGGAGGATAGCTTGAGTCTAGGATTTCAGGACAAGCCTGAAATCTTGTCAGAACAGCATAGGAAGACCCCATCTGTTAGAAAAGGAAAGCAAATGACAAATGGAAGTCAAGTGCTTTGCACTGGGACAACAGAAAGGATGCCTCAAGGGCATCTTGGGAATCTTCAGGGCCACCTCACCTGTCACAGTTCAAAAGTGCAGAAATCAAATTTTTTTTCAATTATTTCTCAAAGCACAATCATTTGAGAAAAGTTTCTGGGGGACCCTACCCTGCCAGTACCCCTAGATTAACATGAGCTTAATTGCTTAAAGGAATAATTAATTACACTCCTTTTGAAGGTGAGAGTATCAAAGAAAGCTTACAACCATCACACCACAGTCAGTGAAATACAAATAGAAGTTGTTCAGTGAGACATTTGGGACAGCTCATCCAGGAGGAGAACTGATGTATCATGCTGGCAGCATTTAATCCTTGTTCTTCACCCTTTTGCTTAGAAGTTGAGCTTAATTATTATTATTCAAAAAAGAATAGCTGGGGGAAATAATGGAATAACCTTGAATCACTCTACCTAGAGAGCCTTTCTCTAGATTTCTCATTGTACTAGAAATCACTATTTTTAAAGCACTTATTTATTTGGAGTTGGATATGTGTTTCTCACAATGACAGGCAAACCTAAAAATGATAAACTCTTCTCTTGCTAGAGCATGCTGTACTGCAGATTTTGTGACCTCTAAGTTCTCACATGAGATGGCTCCTGTGGATAAACTCAGAAAAGTAGTGAGTGTCATCACTGAAAGACCCTTTTTAAGAAATTCTATGAGGCTTTGCCCCACTCAAATAAGGCTGCAGGAAAGACAAGTTCAGGGAAAGGGAGATTAGTGTGGAAAGAATGAGGAGAGAAACCTAGGATTAGCAGAAGGGTGTGGAAGGCAGTTAAATATCACTTAAATATCATAAGCCAGTGGAAGATAAAGGAGGAAATTAGTGCAAGGGGAGAATCATGCAGTCTTCACTTTGAGGTAACAAAAAGATTGAAATAAAGCTAACCTCCCTTCCCCAAATATTTTCAGAATTGATGCAAAGAATACAGAATGGAAAATAGTGCAACTGGATACAAAGTGTTCACTTCTCTGTGAGTGGGAAGCCAATGAGCATGAGCAGAAGATAAAGAATAGAGGGAGATTCTATTCACTCTTCAGATTTATCTGAAAATTGATGAACAAGGAAAAAATGGGGATTTAAAAAAAATCCTGTACATATTCACTTTAGGGGCATGCACATTCCATGCTCTGTTTAGGATATATATTTCTGAGCATGCTCAGTTAAGGGTCAGTCTAAGAAGAAAATAAAGAAGATACATTCTTGGGCATGTTCAGCTCAAGGTCATAGACATAGTAAAAGGCTAATGTGGTGAACAGGAATGCTTCTTGGCATGCTCAGTTCAGGGTCAGAAAGACGCTCAATAGGAACACTTCTGTGCATGCTCAGTTCAATAATTATGATGAGCCAAAATTTCTCTAGGGACTAAAAGATAAACTTAAGAGTAGCTCCATTATCGTGGAGTTTATGGCTGGTTCTTTGTAATTTTCTTTAAAAAGTTTTAGCTGAAACAAAACAAGGACACTTTGAAGGTACATTAATGTAAGAATTTGCCCCTAAAGGTGCCTTATTACTTAATGGCTTACAATAGGTAAAGAGAAATAACATTGGGCTGATCAGGCACAGATTTCTCAGTCTGAGGAGAAAGATGGTGGATGTGGTTAGAGAAGGCTGAGTAGGGGTAGGATAGAAGTAAGGGTAGGCAGAAAAAGGTGAACCAGGAGGGGGAAAAGAAACTAGCTTTCACTCTAAGAAGTTCCATGAAATCCCTTATCTTACTTCTCAACCCCATTTTCCTTGACATAAATTGCTAACAGACCATTGAATCTTAAGAGTATTGATACAAAAACCTGAAACCTTGTCCCCAATGTTGATCCAATAATGAGGACAAAGTTTGAGAAAAAGAAAAAAAAATGTATTATTGCTTGGCTAGCATAGGAGAACACACAGTGAACTCCTGTTCCAGAGATTGTGATTCTAATTGCCAGGGGAACAGTGGGCTTTAAAAGAGGGGATAGAAATGCTAGACTCCAGTTTCATGCTGACAGAAGTCATAATTTATTTGTAGCTTTGAGAGGTAGCAATTTCATAGAACCACAGGTGCCAGACCTGAATCCAGATTTCTTCATTCCTGTGGTTCATGAACCAGGACGACAGAGAGCTCAAATTAGGATTGGAAGATTAATCTTATTTCCCCTATGTTGAGGGGGTAGAGAGTGAGAAGTGGAGATAAAAAATTGTCAGTCTTGAAGTAAACTTCAGTGGCAGAACAGCAAGGGTTACATTCAAAGGATGAAGTGGAATCCTATTACAGCACTGGGAATCTAGTTAATTAATGCCTGTGTACATTGTTAACTGACACAACATATTTTATTTAGACTAAATAAAGCAAATAAAAATACTGTTAGAGACTTGTGATATTGGTAAATTCAAAATGTTATTAACTAAATATTGTCACCATAGAGATCCTAAAAGATCCACTGTGAATACCCTGAGCTCAATGATTAAGATAATTGAGCTCACAAGGTGGAAAACCCCCAACAAACTTCACCTTTATTAATTTAACTTTTTAAAATTTGTTCCTTTTAGATGTACATGACAATAGAGCATATATAACATATATATACACGTATATTTATGTACATGTACACATATATAAAATCTAAAATCTGCGGGGATTCAACACCCCAAGCCACACCCTGCCAGCCTATGATTATCATTCAGTTAATCCTTCTAAGGTGATTCATTCTCTGATTGGGTTAAGGTTTTCATAACCTGATCATTTTACCTGTAAACCTTCTTACATTGTCTCACACATGAGCAATTGGGGGAACCTCATATCTAAAACATAATAAGGGGAGATTGAAGGGAGTAGATTATAAAGAGAAATGAAGCAGAATTCAATGTTTCTTCCCCTCAACTTTCCTCTAGAAGGTTGGATCCTGATCACTAATGCTTCAAGTAGCAGCTTGTGCTTGCGTCAGAGTCCTGCTGCGGACCTGCAGCTTCCCAGTCCACTCCACCTCTGAGTGTGCACTCAGCTATGGTGGAAGAAAGACAAGGTCTGAAGGAGGAGAGAGGAAAGGATGGAGACCATTGGGAGCTGCCTGGGGGATGTTGAGAGCTGGTGGAGCTGAGGAAGAGCAAGACTGTAGGAAAAAGTCAAGAGATAAAATAGGTGGAGAAGTGACCAGGAACAGAAAAAGAGAAAATCTTTGAGAGAGAAGATGGTTATACAGATCGCTGATAGTTGCATGCTCCCTGATTACAGGAAAACATGAGGAAAATCCAGGGTGAGTAAGATAGATGCCAATCAGGACTCAGCCAGGCAGGGTGTACCAGCTGTCCTGGGGACATCCAGGACTCTTCCCTTTGTCACAAGGCCCTCCCTCAGGACTCCTCTTCTTGAATCCTTGTTGCTTAGGCTACAAGCACGCTGGTATTCTTCCCAACATGTCTAATTGTTGCTCCCCTACACACCACAACTCCTGAATCTTTCCTTCCCCACACAACTCTCCTCAGAACCCAGATGTGAGCTGCCCTCCCCACAAAATCTCACTCTGCCCTCTGACTTCCCACCTCACCAACACAAACCTCAGTTTCTCTCCCTGAGAAACCCACTGCCTGTCATAACTTCATGTCTGTACTGGGCCTCTCATTTCCCCTTTTAGACTTCCTCAAGTTTTTGTCTTGCCTTTCTCACTTTTGAATGATTTGTGTGTTTTTTCCTCTCACAGCAAATTTCTTGCAGTAAAAGGAGCTTCAGGCTGAGAGTCACAGTGATCTCCTGCATGGGACACCTGCACTGAATTGCAAAGATCTTGTCATCACTCTGGCCTCCATTTTCTTGCATGTAAAGTGACTGGAAAGAATTGAATAACAGATAATGTCACTTATGGCTCCGATGTTCTGTTCTTTCTGACTTGCTGTGCTCCTGTCTCTTCCATCCATTGTTCTCCTCCCCACTCTGCTCCTTGATCCTTCCTTCTCCCTCCCCCATGTTTTCTCTGTCATTCTTCACTTAGTTTATATCTCATCTCCTAGGCCTCATCTCTGTTCTCCTACCCCTACCCGCTCAGTGTAACCCCACTCCTTCCTCCTTGACCCTCTTTCCAAACCCAGAGCATTAATTTATCACATGGCCCTTGGAATCCTCAGTGTAAATATAGAAGACATGGTCATACAGTTGTTTCTGTCAAGATGGTCACTACATGGCCTAAAATACATGCCAGTAGAAAACACCCAGGGATGTGAGATTATATTTTTAACTATTTGTAAGGCAGAGCTGCATTTACAATGAAATAAGGGAAGTCCACCTGGGGGAAAAAAAAAACAAAGAAGAAATGTAAAACTAGAGGGGATTCGATCTGACACTAATGTACACAAGATATTGTTATGCCCAGTTTCCCCAGGGGTTGGGCTATTGTGGTCTGTTGAATCTGAAGTTAAGCTCTTACACATGGGCAAAGAAGGTCTGAGTGACAATGTCACTTCTGTGATGGAATAAACTAGAAAAACATCCCCCCAATTATAAGGGAAGAATGGTCATTTATCATCTCATTAAGTGGTGTTTACTCTGCTTTTCTCATTCTGAGAATTACAAATAACTGGTCTGAGTATAGAATTTAGAGATCTCTACTTGCAAAGGAAGATCCTACAGAAAGGGAGAAAATCTTTGCCATCTGTACCTCAGATAGGCTGTTAATTTTCAGGATATACAAAGAACTCAAAAACTTGACACCAAACCAAACCAAACCAAAAACAAAAAATGAAATTCCCATCAATTAGTGGGCAAAGGAGTTGAACAGAGACGTCTCAAAGCAAAATATGAATGATCAACAAATATATGAAAAAATGTTCAACATCTCTAGAAACTAGAGAAATGCAAATAAAAATACACTGAGATTCCATCTCAACTCCAGTGAGAACAACAGTGATCAAGAATGCATGTAGCAACAAATGTCAGCAAGGTGGTGGAGAAAAGGGAACGTTTATATATTGATGATGGGACTGCCAATAGACTCAACCCCTCTGTAAAGTAGTATTGAGATTCCTCAAGAAACTAGGAATGGAACCACTATTTGATCCAGTTATCCCAGTCCTGAGCATATATCCAAAAGATTTAAAATCTACAGTGACGCATCCACAGCAATGTTTCTAGAAGCACAATTCACAACAGCTAAGCCAAGGAACCAATCTAGATGTCCATGAACAGATGAATGAATTAGGAAATTTGGTATATATACACAATGGAATATTACTCAGCCATAAAGAAGAATAACTTAAGTCATTTACAAGTAAATGAATGGATCTGGAGAATATCATGATATGTGAAATAAGTCAATTCCAAAAAAATCAGAAGTTATATGTTTTTGCTGATATGTGAAAGTAAACAACAATAAAGGCAAGGATGGGAAAGAAGAGAAGTTCAGGAGATCAGACAAAGGGAATGAAAGGAAGGGTGGGGAGATAGGAATAGGAAAGACAGTAGAATATATCTCACATAATTTTCATATACACACATGAAATTACCTAAGTGGACCCCACCATCAAGCCCACTCACAAGAATGGGATCCTAATTAGAATAAGATATGTTCCAAGCCTGTTTAATATTACTAAATGTATTCTACTGTCATATATAAATAAGAAAACCAATAAAATAAAAGTTTTAAAACAGTGAAAAAAGAGAAATATTTACTTGCATAGTCCTGGAATAAAATGTGCAATAAAATTAAAAAGTCTTTACAAATTTTTAATACTTCTGTGAAGAATTATAAAATTTAAAGAAAATTTGATTAAGAGAACCCCATCAAACAAGCCATGAAGGATATCCATACAGAAAGGTATTCACAGTTCTTATCTGGAGGACAGAGGTTAAAATAACCCCTAATGAATGGAAGTTGTTAGATAAAATAAACAGTTCAGTTTCCCTAAAAAGTTACAGACAGGAAATTATATTTGAAGTAGTTTACATTATGAAAAGAAATAATATAACAAAAAATAAACATTATTTAAAAAAATAAAATACTGGGCATATTTCATGTTTGTATGATTATGTCAAAATGAACTAAAATAGTATTTATAACTATAATGCAGTAATAAAAACATAAAAAAATTAAGGACATATTTTTCAAGCCAATTATTCCTTAGTCATAAACCTTATTGTCATAGTTTAAATTTTAAAATGTTGATTAAATATCAAAAGAGAAAGTAATTATAAAATATTTTTAAATTGGAAGAGTTGAGAAGATTCCTTCAATACAATGCAGAGGTAAAGAGCTATTGGAAATAAGAAAGAAGTTAAAGATGTGAAGATTTCTATAAAAAAATTTATAACTGTGACCGGAATTTCATAAGGGAAGAGAACATGTAATGGGAAGTGGGTTTATTAAATGAAATTATGGCTTAGAATTTTGCAGAAAAAATAAAAGACAAATTTTTGGATTCAGGAAAGACAGAAATTCTGAAGTAGAATTATGAAAAATAAGCTTCATTTTTCATGGAAGAGAAAGCAAATAAAGAGATGTATGTGACCGTGAATATAGAACATTTTAAAAGGCAAAGTTTTTTTTGTATATTTCAGGTATTTCCTAAATAAATATTCCATTGATGTCTACTAAATACCAAGGGCTGAACTCAACAGTATGAATAGAAACCTAACATCAGATTCCAGAGAAAACACATGTAAACCATATATATAGCCTGTCCAAGAAAGCACAGAGAAATGGCTGAATTTTAATGTTTTACTTATTTGTATCTTCACCTAATTTTTCTCCCACTTATTGCCATTTTTTCACTCTCTTCCCCAATTAATAGCTAAATTTTCCTCTTCCCTCTTCCTCTCATTTCATTTTTATTACTTTTAGTTAATATTTTATTTCTCCCACTTTATAGTCAACAGCTGCTACCTATCTTCTCCCTTTCCTCTGTACATTTTATTTAATATTTCAAACTTTGTATTGCCTTCCTACCTTATTCTCTTTACTTTAGAAATTGTAAACCCACTATATAATAGAATTATATGGTTTACATAATTGCTTCCACATCATGTTGTATTAAAATAGTGGACAATGACCTAGAAATATGCTGTTTAATACCTGATTTAGTTCAGTTTTATATTATTGATACTGAGGTAAATGCTGACCCCACCATTCCTATACAGGTAGCAATTAGTGTTATAGGTATCAGTACACACTGGACATGTATGTTTATGCTATATTTACATTGGTAACATTGACTCTATTCCTGATTCCCCCTTCCTCTAAGAGGGGCTAGAAAGTGAGTGGGAGTGAGGCATGGTGGTACATACCTGTAATTCCAGCGACTCAGGAGGCTGAGGCAGGAGGATCATGAGTTCAAAGCCAGTCTCAGCAAAAGCAAGGCACTAAGCAACTCAGTGAGATCCCATCTCTAAATAAAATACAAAATAGGGATGGGGATGTGGCTCAGAGGTCAAATGGCCCTGAGTTAAATCTCTGGTACTCTAAAAAATAAAAAAGAAAGAAAGTGATGGGTAACTTCAAGTTTTCAGAGTAGAGATCCACACACAACTCATCCAAGTAATAGCAAATCTCATTCCATACATGATCTGGCTCCACTTGAACCTCAACAATACTTCAAAACATAGAATTGGTGAGACACTATCCCTAATCCAAGTCAGGGCCAAAGGAAAAACAACCAGAGGGGTTCCTCAGGTCTCACTGAACATCTACTTATACATCAAAAACAGAGAGAAGTCCTAGAACAAAAATTCTACATACACAAAGGATGCAGCTATCATAAGAGAAGAGGGAATCCATCTCATTTGATGTGCAAGCCCAAGACTTCTGAAAACATGAGAAAACAGGCAAACAAATCCCACCTTCCAAAATGTACAATTCCCCAAGAAAAGATTCCACAAATATGGACATGGATGAAATTCCAGAGATAGATCATGAAAATTTTAGTAAAATGCTCAATGAACTAAAAGAAGATCTAAGGATCTCAGAGAGCATATATAGGAGATAAAAGATCATTTCAATACAGAAATGAAGATATTGAAAATAAATCAGTCAGAACTTCTGGAAATGAAAGACATAGTGAATCACATTAGAAATTCACTTGAAAACATTGACAATGATTGCATTTAACAGACAATACAACGTTAGGCTTTGAAGTCAGAACTTCGGACGTGAAGACAGGGTATATGATCTTGAATACTCAGTATACAATAAAGGGGGAAAAAGACCATGATCAGAATATACAAGAACTCCAGGACAGCATCAAGAGTACAGACTTGAGAGTCACTGGGATAGAAGAGAACAATGCTAAAGGCATTGAGAACATTTCCAATGAGATAGTAACAGAAAACTTTCCCCATATCAGAAATGAGATAGATAGTGACATACAAGATGCATCTAGAACCACAAACAGAGTATATCAGAACAGAACCTCTGCAAGACACATCATAATCAAAACACCTTAACATATAAATTAAGGAAAAATACTAAAAGTTTAACAGAAAAATGTCAGGTCACATTTAGAGGTAAACCAATTAGGCTCACTTCTGATTTTTCAATCAGACCCCAAAATCAATGAGAACTTAGGAAGGGATATTCCAAGCTCTACAGGAAAACAAGTACTAGCCAAGATTGCTATTTCCAGCAAAACTATCTTTCAAAATGGATGGGGAGAGAAAAACTTTCTGTGATAAGGATAAATGAAAAGGATTCATGACGACCAAGCCATCAGTACAAAGATCACCCAAGTTATAAAAAACACAGAGGAACTCCCAAACAAATCCAAGCACCCAAGTAGATTAAGATGAATAGAAGAGCAACCAACTATATGGAACTCAAGGCAGAATTAAATACGGCAGACACACCAAATGACTGGAAACTAAAAATGCATATACATAATAACACTGAATGTCAGTGTATCTATTTCCTATTTAAAATACATAAATTATCAGAATGGATCAAACAACAAGATCTAATTATACGTTGCTAGCAAGAGACTTATCTCATAGGCAGAGGCACATAAACTGGAGGAAGAAGGATGGGAAAACTATTTTATGCACTTGGAGTCTTCTCAAACCAGCAGGAGTAGATATTTTCAAATTTCATTTGAAATCAAATTTCAAGCCAAAATTAATAAGAAGAGAGAAAAAAACCCACTATTACTGGCAAATGGTACAATCCAATTAGGAGATAATGATAGCAAATACATATGGCCCAAATGTCCTTCCACATAATAACATTAAAATAGTTCTTGACATTGGATCTCAGGTAAACCTGAATACAGTGTTACTAGGTGATTTTAATACACTCCTCTCTCCAACAAACAGGTCATTCAAACATAAAAGAAATAAAGATGTTTCTGACCTATATAATACTATAAAACCAAAGGACCTAAAAGCCATCTCCAGAATATTTCACCCCCAAACAACTGAATTTGCTTTCTTCTCAGTAGTTCTTGGAACCTTTTTCCAAAATAATTTATGTTTTATGTCACAACATAAATACACAAAACATTGATATAATCCATTGTATCCTATCAAATCATAATCTAATGAAATGAGAAATCAACAGCAAGAAAAATCATAGGAACCACATAAACACATAGAGTTTGTTTAATGGTCTTTTAAATGAATAATGAATCATAGAATGAATGAGAGAAGAAATCAAGAAATTCTGAGAAACAAATGAAAACAGTGATACAACATATCAAAAATATCTGGGACAGTGTTAAATTTTTCTCTTAGGAAATTGCACTGAATGCCTATTTAAAAACATCTCAAAGAAATAAGCTTATACTACATTTCAAAACATGCTTGCTACCCAACAGGAGATAATCCTAAGGAAAGCCAGGTCGTTATAGATAAAATAAGGAAAATATAATTTTCTTTACAACCTGGATACAATGGAAACACAAACAATTTTATGACTAATATGTGAAAAAGGGGAAAGATTTTCAATCTCATGGCAATGCCAAAAATCCAAACCAAACCCAAACAAAAACCCCTTAAGATGTTAGAAAACTCAAACTTGTCCATAAATACTAAAGAGTGGTGGATGCAAGGACCAGAGAAGGAAGTCAATAGGAAGTGACAAATCCTGGAGGCTAAGGTGGAGGAAAAAGCTTCCCAAAGACTGAAAAAGAGGTTCTGGCAATATTGGTGGCATGGTAGAGAGAATGGAGTCCAAAAGCCTCCTAAATGCAGCAAGAATGTACTTGACCTAGCTGGGTGTGGTGGAACACACCATAATTCCAGTGGCTCGGGAGACTGCGGCAGGAGAATTCCAAGTCTGAGATGAGCCTCAGCAACTTAGTGAGGCCCTAAGCCTGTTGGTGAGTCCCTGTGGCCATATAAAAAATAAAAAGGACTGGGGATGTGGCTCAGTGGTTAAGTGCCTCTGGGTTCAATCCCCAGCACCCCGCCCCCATGTACTTGATCTCCTAATTCTGAGAACAGTGCTTCTGGGCTAAAAAGTAGAAAAACAAAACAAAACAAAAAATCCTCGCTAGTCTTTTTTATTCTTGTGGGGCTTGGAAATGAGGGACGCTCGTACTACTGATTCAAAATGTGAAACGGAGTGCTAACCCACACGGGGCTCCAGGGTGACACATTGAAAAAATCTCACTAATTAGACTTTGGTAGGAACAGCTGCAGCATTGGGAGGAGAGGCTAACCAGTGGTCAGTTCAACTGCTTTCTTGTCCAAGATTAACCAGATATTGGTGAAATTCAAATGATCACCTCCTCACTTTAGCAATGATACAGAGCAAAGAGATTTTGTAAGTTTGTTAATCGAAACAAAGCAAAAGAATCATGACTCAGTCTCCACTGTTATCCACATACAGAAGTTTCCTGACTAACCATGGTTTACCTTATGGATTTTTTTACCTTTACAATGGTGTGAAAATTATAAGGATGCACAAGGAGCTGTACTTTGAACTTTGATCTTTTCCCAGGCTAGTGATGAGCAACACAGTACCCTGTCTAGATGCTGGGCAGCCGCTGTGAGCCACAGTTCCCATAAGTTACAGGACCACTGAAGAGCTGCTACTCTGCAGTGTATTGTGTTGCTAAGCTGTGAAGTTCAGTAGGTTTGCTCTACTGAATGCGTTTTTTTTTTTAATAGTTTCTTTTTCTCATTTTTACAGACTCCATTTCAATTCATTGTACATAAATGGGGTAAAACATTGGATTTGTATGGTTGTGCACAATGTAGATTCACACCATTCATGTAATCATACGTGTACATAGGGTAATGATGTCTGTCTCATTCCACCATCTTTCATACCCCCACCCCCTCCTCCCCCTCTCATTTCCCCCTACGTAATCTAAAGTTCCTCTAGTCTCTTCTCTCACCCCCATCCCCCAGCCCCCATTATATATCATCATCCACTTATCAGGATAAACATTCCATCTTTGGTTTTTTGGGATTGACTTATTTCAGTTAGAATAATATTCTCCAATTCCATCCATTTATCTGCAAATGCCATAATGTTATTGCTCTTTATAACTGAATAATATTCCATTGTGTACATATACTACATTTTCTTTATCCATTCATCTGTTGAAGGGCATCTAGATTGGTTCTACAATCTAGCTATTGTGAATTGAGCTGCTGTAAACATTGATGTGGCTGCATTACTGTAGTTCTTAACTTAAGACGTTTTCAACTTATGAGGGTTTTATTGGGTTGTAAGCCCATTCTGAATTGCATAGAAACTGATTTTCACATATTGGTATATGATGTTCAATACACCAGAAAATATTTATGGCACATATGTGGAAAATGTGATCCATAGAAAATCAGCAAATGAAAAAATAATAGACAACCCAGACACTAGAACTGGCAGAAAAATGATTTTAACATAAAGACACTTGGAAATAAGTAAAAGATGAAATGAATAGGTAAATATGGGGAACCTCATAAAATGAAAGGAAACAAAAAAACCAAAACCCATAGCAAAAACATGGCATATGACTTAACAACAGAACAGACACTGTAAAGAAAGAGGGATCTTCAAGAAAGGTCAATAGAAATTATTCAAAGGGAAACACTGAGAAAAAAGGCCGAGATAGTAAAACATCATCTACGACATGTGTTATAATAATTGTACAGGAAATTCAACCCAAGGTTGCTTTACAACTGAACTGCATCCCAGTCTTTCACTTATTTATTTATTTTCATTTTAGAGAGTCTTGCTAAGTTCCTGATGTTGGCATTGAATTCATAATCCTGTGTCAGCCTCCTCAGTCTCCTGATTGCAGGGATTACAGGTGTGTGCCACTGTACCCAACCAGAAATGATATTTTTTTAAAATAATGACTAAAATTTGTCCAAAGTTGATGAAAACTATCAATTCAAAAATCCCAGTGAGGGACAGGAGGTAGCTCAGCAGAATAGAGCCCTTGCCCAGCATGTAGGAGACCCCAGGTCCTCCCTGTACTCCAGACACAACACTAACAGTAAGCACACAACTCCCCCCAGCCAACTGCAAAGACCCCCAATCCTAGTGAATCCCAAGCAGAATAAATACAAAGAAAAGTATATCGAAGTCAAACTGCTGGAAACCAAAGACAAAGGAAAACCCTAGAAGCAGCCGTGAAGACAGAGCACATCCATAGGGACAATGGGTGGACTTGCTGTTGGCTTTTCATCAGAAATGAAGGCCAGCATGTAATGGAGGTGATGAAAGCTTTAAAATGCTGAGACACAACAAAGAGAAGCAAGCCGTCTATTAGAATTACCCATCCATCAAAGCATCTTTTAAAAATAAAGTGAAATAAAGACATTTTGTGATGAAGGAAAGTTGAGGAGATTTGTTGCCAGCAGACTTACTGAAAAATGGTACAGGGTGCCCAGGACCTAATACCTGAGGGACTGAGGAGGGGCATCTGCAAGTGTAAGGCCACCTGAGCAACTTACCCAGACCTGCCCCCAATAAAAAAGGTCTGGGTGCACTTCAAAGTAGCCTGTTTGTCCAGCATGTGTGAGGCCCGGGTTCAATCCCCAGTGCAGAAAGGAGCAAAGAACTGCTCAAGGGAGCCCTTCAGGGTAACGAGGGTACAAGTTGTAAACTCAGAAGTACAAGGAAGACTGGAAAGAACTGGCAGTGGTAAATGAGTAGAATTTTTGTGATGATAAAGCAATTCATATAGAAGACATAAAAATCCCAAATGTTAGTGAATCTAATAACAAAATTTAAAAATGCATAATGAAAAGAAGGATAGAAACAATGGGAAAAATAATTAAATCAAAATCATGGTTGGAGGGTTTTTTCTAACATACCTTCTTTCAGCAATTGACAGAATAAGTAAATAAAATCAGTGAGGATAGAGAAGATTTGCACAATAATGTCAACCAATGTAACTCAATATGCACCTATTAGACAATATACTTGACCAAATTCTGAATACATTTTTTCTTCCAACATATACAGAACATTATTTTGCGTCAGACCGCATATTGGGTCATAAACGAAGTTTCAAATAATATGGAAGGACTGAGATCACGAGTATGTTCTTTGATCAAAATGCAAATGAATTTAGAATCAATGACAATAAGACATCTAGAAAACAGAGTACCTGAAAATTAACAGCACCTTGAAAGGATTAACAAAATTGGTATGTCCCTGGCAAGAATGATCAAGAAGTTGGGCACAGTGGCATATGCCTCTATTCCCAGCTACTGGGGAGGCTGAGGCAGGAGGATTGCAAGTTCTAGGCAAGCCTGGGCAACATAGTGAGACTCTCCCTTAAATAAATAAATAAATAAACAAATAAAGAATTAGAACTGTGAATGTAGGTCAGTGGTAAAGGAACCCTGGGTTGAATTCCCAGTACCAAAACAAAAACAAAAACAAAAACAAGAACAAAAACAAAAACAAAAAAACAAACAGAAAAACATCAAATATCCAATATTAATAATAAAAGATTACTAAGACTCTATTATTAAAAGGATAAGATGGGAATACAATGAAAATCTTCATAGTAATACATTTGAAAATATAGATTTAATGAAAAAAATTCTTAAAGAACACAACTTTACTCAGACAAGAAGAAAATGAACATCTGAATAGCTCCTTGGTAATTTGCTATTAACAGAATATATATCCAACACATAATAAATAAAGTAGAAATAATAATGCTACTACATAGTTTTAAAATATCCTCCCACAAAAGCAATGTCCTGGCTCAGAAAGCTTAGTAAATTATATCAAACATTTAAAAGAGAAAAAGAAGCACAATTTTACATAAAATCTTTGTGAAAACAGAGATGACAACAATCTGCAATTTGCTTTATGAGGTCAGGCTATTCCTAAGATTGACACCCTAAAATGATATTATAAACAAAAATAATCACAGACCATTATTCTCATAAACTTAAATATAGAAATTTTTAACAAATTAATAAAACCTAGGAATGTAAAAATGCTATTTTAATATGGGCATGTGATGTTTATTCCAGAAAAGAAACATTGGCTTAATAACTAAAATTCAAAAAGCATAATTAATCACATAGCCCACACGAGAATAGTCATGTGTTTATCTCAACAGATAGAAATAAAAGATCTGAAACATTCAATATCTGTTCATGAAAAGGACTCTCAGTAAATTAGGCATTGACGGGAATGTCCTCATTTGATAAAGGACAACAAAAAGCTACAACTAAGTGATATGAATGTTGACATTTTATGCTTCCAAGATTGGGAACAAACCAAGAGCATCTGTATCTGTCATTTCTATTCATCATTGTACTAAATGTTTTGATATTATTAAGAAGTAATAAGGCAAAAGGAAGGAATTAAAACCATTAAACCTGAAAAGCAATCAGCCTACATCATCTGTTGGAGGACCAAACTAGCAATATTATAATCCAATTCAGGATAAAGGGCAATTAGACAGTATCTGATCAGAAGTGCAACAATGAGTTCACAAACCATTTTTACTTTACCTAACATTTTAAATAAATACGAATACCAGCAAAAATCAATACAGAATACACGTTATAGTGGACAAAATAAAATATAGAAAAAAATTCAATCTAATAAAATTACATTTCAAAGAAATAATGACTACAAAAGAAAACATGCACAACTTTTATATTCAGTATTTGATGCATCACTTTTTTTACTATGTATTTTTATATAAAAACAAAAAAATTACGTAAAATAATTTAACACAGTGAATATACTTTTAATACAGCCTAAGTAAAATCAGGGAAGATAGAAATTATTTAACTGATTTTAGAATAATGGATTAGCTTTGCTTAATGGAATTCATTTGGTATATTTTCTCATCCATACTTTAGTTGGAAGGTTTAAGACAGAATGACCCCAAGAAGATGTAGTTTTCTAATCTTATTTAAGGCTGACTGTAACTCGGTCAAAATATGGGGGAAGTAGCCCAGAAGCAGATGAAATCCTCCATTTATAGCACTTTTCTCACCTACAAAGCTCCCCACACCAATATAGTTTACTTAAAAATACCAAACTGAATTTTTCTGTTCATCTTAAAGTAGTGAGTTAAGAAAACGGTCCTAAAAGACAAACAGCTGTAAATGCAAGTGCGCATTCTACAGCCGGCACCAGGATTTAAATTTGGAACAGAGTGAAACAGCAAATTTTCTCTTTAAACACCTGCTGACACTTGCGAATGCTTACATTTCACCACTAGGTGGCGCGGAGAGCTAAACCGTTAACCAAGGCTGTAAGGCTGTGAAGGATTCAGGCTTTCTTGGGGAAAAAAAGATTGATTTTTTTATTGTTAAATCTTTATTTACTTGTGTGTGTGTGTGTGTGTGTGTGTGTGTGTGTGTGTGTGTGTGTGTGTGTGTGTTTACAAATAAAACATGGAAAATCTTTACATTCAATATTTGATGCATCAACTTTTTACTATGTAATTTTTGTATCTGTACCATCCCTACTGAAGCAGCTGTGACAGAGGCTCACTTCAGCGGCATTGCACATCCTCTGCGCCTTTGCCCCAAGACTCTTCTTGCCCTGTGATTGGGACACCTGAGAGAAGTCACTTGGCACATATGAACATTCAGAACTGCAGGTGTCGGGAGGTAACAGCCCCTGGACAATCCTTGACTCTTACCGGATGGGAGGTAATGAGCATGTGCTCTCTCATCTTTCAGGTAGATAATTCAGAGGCACAATCAGTCTGGAGGATCAGAAGCTCCCAGCGAGTCAGACCCCAGTTTTCCGTACTGGTGGCAAGGCTGATGACACCCCCTTATTGGCTTTTCCTCTTTTACCCTCTGAAATGTCCCATTCCTGGTACCTGTGACGTGTCCCAAATAAAGTTTTATCTTTAAAGCTACAATGCCTATGTAGACTACTTTCATTTTCTTTTCTTTTCTGTTCTAGGATCTCTATTGTGGAAGAAATCCAAGAATTTTCCATTACTCTTCTTCTTTTTTAAAATTTTGTTTTAGAAACTTCTAGTTGTAGATGGACAAAACTTTTTATTTATTTATTTTTTTATGTGCTGCTGAGGATATACCCAGTTCTCACACATGGTAGGCAAGTTCTTTAGCAATGAGCCACAACCCAGCCAGATCCACTACTCTTATAAAGAATGCTTTCAGCTCTCAGAAGTCTCCTTTACAGCTGCCCTTTCCAATCAGTGACCTTTTTAAGGCAACCAATATTCTGATATCTACCAACTTACATTAGTTTTGATTCTGTTTTTGAATCTTACATTACCGGAATCTTAAATGTAAGCACTATTTTCTGTCTGCCTTCTTTTTGTTGAACATTATTTCTGTGACATTTACCCATGTTGCTGCATGTAGAGTAGTTAAACATTTTTCTTTCCTGTGTATTGTTGTCATGTGACTATACAACAATTTATCCATTCTACTGTAAACAGACAATTGAATTGTTGCCAAATTTTAGCTATTTTGAATAATACTGCTTGGAGTATTTTTGTACAAATCTTTTTTTTTTTTTTTGATGGTATTGAAGATTCAACCCAGGTGTTCTCTACCTCTGAACCACATCCTCAAACCTTTTCAAATTTTATTTTATGATAGGGTCTTGCTAAGTTTTTCAGGGTGGCTACAAACTTGTGATACCACTGCCTCACCCTCTTTAGTAGTGCCACCACACCTGGTTTGTGCATGTCTGTATGAACATAAGCACTTATTTCTCTTGGGAATACACATAAAAATGGGATTGATGGGTCAGAGGTTATATGTATTTTTAACAATTTCTTTTTATTAAATTTTGCATTTTACTTTCACTTATTAACATACTAACTACATATTAATGGGGTTTGGTGTGATATTTCTATACATACATATAGCATGAATGGCTCCAATCTAACTTTCCTTTATCCACCTTCCCCACTGCCCCTTCCCAACTTCTATTAATCACTATTCTATATTCACGTTGAATTGTTTTAGATTTCACATATGAGAGAGGATATGCACCCCTGTCTTTCAGCGTCTGGGTTTGTTTCATCTAATATAACGTCTTCCAGTTCCACCCATTTTGCTGCAAATAGCAGGATTTTCTTTATGGTCTGATAATATTCCATTGTGTATTTGTAATGTTGTAAAATCCATTCATCTGTTGATGGGCATCTAGGCCGATTTCATATCTTAGCTGTTGTGAATAGTGTTGCAAGAACATGAGTGTCTAGGTCTCTATTTGGTATGATGATTTGCTTTCCTTTGGATCAACACCCAGAAGTGGTGTAGCTGAATCATGTGGTAGATCTGTTTTCAGTTAGTTTGAGGAAGCTCCATACTGATAATGTTCTCCATGGTGACAGTGCTAATTTACGTTCTCACCAGTAGTGTGCAGGAGTTTTTTTTTTTTTTTTTTTTTTATCACCAGCACTGGTTATTTATTTACTCGTGTAATTTTTGGGGCTCTGGGGATTGAACCCAGGGGAATTTTACCATTGAGCTCCATCCACAGCCTTTCTATTTTCATTTTGAGACAGGGCCTCATTAAGTTGCCAAGGCTGGCCTCAAACTTGGAATCCTTGGCTAGGGAAAAATAGAAATACTTTGGATTAGGCAGCAGGAAGTGAAGGGAGGGGAGGGGGCATGGGGGAAGAAGGTTAGTAGAATGAATCCTACATTATTACCTTGTATGCTTATTTGATTACATGACCAGTGTGATTTCACATCATGTACAACCAGAAGAATGAGAAGTTATTCTCCATTTATGTATGATTTGTCATAATGCATTCTACTGACATGTATAACTAATTAGAACAAATAAAAAATACTTGGAATCTTCCTGTCTCAGCCTCAAGAGTAGCTAATATTAAGGGAGTGGGCCATTGCACTCTAAAAGGGCCATTCTAAATGGGGTGAAATTATATCATAGTTTTGATTCATATTTCCCTGATTGCTAATTATATAGAGTATTTCTTCATGTATTTATTGATCATTTATATTTTCTTATTAGAGAAGTGCCTTTTCAGATCATTTGTCTATCTCAAAATGGATTACCAGAGATCCAAGATGGCGGACTAGAGGGTGACTGCAACTCCCATCGCTCCTGAACTCAGGATTCAAGAAGGGGAGGTATTGAGAGGCTCGGACCAACACAGAGCAGCGGGGTGAGTCTCTCCCACCAGGTGAAGCTGGGCCCGGGCAGCAGGCCAGGACGGGGGCAGCTTCTCCAAGCAGGGGAGGGCAGCGAGAGTCTTCCCCAAGCAGCCCTGCTTTCTCCAGTGGCAGGCGCAATCCACAGCCAGCTTCTAGGAACAGGCCCGCCCAGTGAGAGCTTTTCCACACAGAGCCAACCCCAAGCCCCGGACGCCACAGCAAACCCTCCTGGCCCGCAGGCAGCTTCTGGGATCTAGGCAGGACAGGGAGAGGCTTTCCCTGAGCAGCCTGGCTCCCTCAGGTGGGGGCAGGCCCTGTCTATAGCCAGCTTCTAGGAGCAGGACTGCCAAGTGAGAGGATTTTCACGCAGAACCAGCCACCAGCCCTGGAGCCAGTGGTGAGCTAGGGCCAGCTTTCTTTGGAAGTACTGCATTATCAAGTTCCTCCAAGACTTCAGGCTACTGAAGGCTGGGAGGTGATATACTGGAAAACTACAGGGACACTATAAGCCAATAGAGGAAATCTGCAATATCTCAGAGTCCCACTGATATCTGACCAATATAAGAAAACACGGGAAGAAAATGTCTCAAACAAACCTAGATACTACATCAGTAAAACCCAATGACAGCACAGCAGAAGAAATGTCAGAAAGGGAGTTCAGAATGTACATAATTAAAACAATCAGAGAAGCAAATGAGGAGATGAAAGAGCAAATGCAGGCATTGAAGGAGGAGATGGAGGAGCAAAGGAAGGCATTAAATGATTGCACCAATCAACAGTTAAAAGAGCAAATACGGGAAGCAAGAGATCATTTCAATAAAGAGAGATACTGAAAAAAAAACAAACAAACAGAAATCCTTGAAATGAAGGAAACAATAAACCAAGTTAAAAACCCAATAGAAAGCATAACCAATAGGATAGAACAACTGGAAGACAGAACCTCAGACATTGAAGACAAAATATTTAATCTTGAAAACAAAATTGACCAAACAGAGATGATGGTAAGAAATCATGAACAGAATCTGTAAGAATTATGGGATATCATGAAAAGGTCAAATTTAAGAATTATTGGGATTGAGGAAGGCTTAGAGAAACAAACCAAAGGAAGGAACAATCTATTCAATGAAATAATATCAGAAAATTTCCCAAATCTGAAGAATGAAATGGAAAACCAAGTACAAGAGGCTTATAGGACTCCAAATATACAAAATTACAACAGACCCACACCAAGGCACATTATTATGAAAATACCTAACATACAAAATAAAGACAGAATTTTTAAAGGCAGCAAGAGACAAGAATCAAATTACATTCAGGGGGAAACCAATAAGAAAATCAGCAGATTTTTCAATACAGACTTTAAAGCTGGAAGGGCCTGAAACAGCATTTACCAAGTCCTGAAAGAAAACAAATGCCAACCAAGAATCTCATACCCAGCAAAACTTACTTTCAGATTTGACGATGAAATAAAATCCTTCCATGATAAACAAAAGCTAAAAGAATTTACAAAAAGAAAGCCGGCATTACAGAACATTCTCAGCAAAATATTCCATGAGGAAGAGATGAAAAACAACGATGCAAATCAGCAACGGGAGGAACTAGCCTAAAGGAATATCCAAATAGAGGAGAAACCAAATCATGTCAAAAAACTAAAATGAGTCAAATGACTGGGAATACAAATCATATCACAATAATAACCCTGAATGTTAATGCCCTGAACTCATCAATCAAAAGACATAGACTGGCAGATTAGATTAAAAAGAACAATCCAACAATATGCTGCCTGCAAGAGACTCATTTCATAGAAAGAGATACACACAGACTAAAGGTGAAAGGATGGGAAAAAACATACCATGCACACGGACACAGCAAAAAAGCTGGAGTATCCATCCTCATCTCAGATAATGTGGACTTCAAACCAAAACTAGTCAGAAGGGATAAAGAAGGACATTACATACTGCTTAAGGGAAGCATAAATCAGCAAGACATAACAATCATAAATATCTATGACCCAAACATTGGCTCATCCACGTACATCAAACAAATCTTTCTCAATTCCAGAAATCAAATAGACCACAACACAGTAATACTAGGCAATTTTAACACACCTCTCCCACCACTGGATAGATCTTCCAAATGAAAATTGAATAAAGAAACCATAGATCTCAATAACACAATCAACAATTTAGACTTAACAGACATATATAGAATATACTATTCAACAAAGAATGAATACACTTTCTTCTCAGCAGCACATGGATCCTTCTCTAAAAATAGACCATATTTTATGCCACAAATCTACTGTTAGCCAATACAAGAAGATAGAGATACTACCTTGTATTCTATCAGATCATAATGGATTGAAATTAGAAATAAATGACAGAATAAAAAACAAACTTCTCCAATACCTGGAGATTAAATAATACACTATTATACAATGAATGGATAGCAGAAGACATCAGGAGGGAAATAAAAAATTCTTAGAAGTAAATGAGAACAAAGACACATCATATCAAAATCTCTGGGACACTATGAAAGTAGTACTTAGAGGAAGATTTATTTCATGGGGCGCATTCAACAAAAGAAGTAAAAATCAACAAATAAGCAAGTTAACACTACAGTTCAAAGCCCTGGAAAAAGAAGAGCGGACCAACACCAAAAGTAGTAGAACACAGGAAATAGTTAAAATCAGAACTGAAATCAATGAAATTGAAATAAAATAAACGATTGAAAAAATTAAGAAAACAAAGAGTTGGTTCTTTGAAAAAATAAACAAAATTGATAAACCCTTAGCCACAATAACAAAGAGAAAGAGGGAGAAAACTCACATTACTAAAATTCAGAATGAACAAGGAAATATCACAACAGACACGAGTGAAATACAAAACATAATTAGAAACTATTTTGAAAATCTATACTCCAACAAAACAGAAAACCTCGAAGACATCAACAAGTTTCTAGAGACATATGAATTACCTAAACTGAACGAGGAGGATATACACAATTTTAATAAATCAATTTCAAGCAATGAAATAGAAGATGTCATCAAAAGCCTACCAACAAAGAAAAGTCCGGGACCAGATGGGTTCTCAGAGGAGTTCTACAAAACCTTTAAAGAAGAGCTCATTCCATACTCCTCAAAGTCTTCCATGAAATACAAGAGGAGGGACCCTCCCAAAATCATTCTATGAAGTCAATATCACCCTGATACCTAAACAACACAGAGACACATCGAGAAAAAAAAATTTCAGATCAATATCCTTAATGAACATCGATGCAAAAATTCTCAACAAAATTTTAGCAAATCGCATACAAAATATATTAAAAAGATAGTGCACCATGATCAAATGGGTTTTATCCGAGGGATGCAAGGTTGGTTCAACATCCGGAAATCAATAAATGTCATTCACCACATCAACAGACTTAAAATTAAGAATGACATGATCATTTCGATAGATGCAGAAAAAGCATTTGATAAAATACAGCATCCCTTCATGCTCGAAACAGTAGAAAAAATAGGGATAGTGGGAACATTCCTTAACATTGTAAAGGCCATCTACGCTAAGCCCATGGCTAATATCATTCTAAATGGTGAAAAACTGAAAGCATTCCCCCTAAAAACTGGAACAAGGTAGGGATGCCCTCTCTCACCACTTCTATTCAACATTGTCCTCGAAACACTAGCCAGAGCAATTAGACAAACCAAAGAAATTAAAGGGATACGAATTGGAAAAGAAGAACTCAAACTATCTCTATTAGCTGATGACATGATTATATATTTAGAGGAACCCAGAAATTTCATCAGAAAACTTTTAGAACTCATAAGTGAATTCAGTAAAGTAGCAGGATATAAAATCAATGCTCATAAATCCAATGCATTTTTATAAATAAGTGATGAATCTTCCGAAAGAGAAGTTAGGAAAACTACTCCATTCACAATAGCCTTGAAAAAAATAAAATACTTGGGAATCAATCTCACAAAAGAGGTGAAAGACCTCTACAATGAAAACTACAGAACACTAAAGAAAGAAAGTAATGAAAATCTTAGAAGATGGAAAGATCTCCCATATTCTTGGATAGGCAGAATTAATATTGTCAAAATGGTCATACTACCAAAAGTGCTATACAGATTCAATGCAATTCCAACTAAAATCCCAATGCTGTACCTTACAGAAATAGAGCAAGCAATCATGAAATTCATCTGGAAGAATAAGAAACCCAGAATAGCTAAAGCAATCCTTAGCAGGAAGAATGAAACAGGGGGTATTGCAATACCAGAACTTCAACTATACTTCAAAACAATAGTAACAAAAATGGCATGGTATTGGCACCAAAATAGGTAGATCAATGGTACAGAATAGAGGACACAGACACAAACCCAAATAAATACAATTTTCTCATACTAGACAAAGGTGCCAAAAATATACAATGGAGAAAAAATAGTCTCTTCAACAAATGGTGCTGGAAAAACTGAAATCCATATGCAACAGAATGAAGTTAAACCCCTATCTCTGACCCTGCACAAAACTCAACTCAAAATGGATCAATGACCTTGGAATCAGACCAGAGACCCTGCATCTTATAGAAGGTCCAAATCTTCAACATGTCAGTTTAGGATGAGACTTCCTTAACAGGACTCCTGTAGCACAAGAAATAAAAGCAAGAATCAATAACTGGGATAGATTCAAACTAAGAAGCTTTCTCTCAGCAAAGGAAACTATCAGCAATGTGAAGAGAGAGCCTACAGAGGGGAGAAAATCTTTGTCACTCATACTTCAGATAGAGCACTAATTTCCGGAATCTATAAAGAACTCCAAAAACTCTACACCAAGAATACAAATAATCCAATCAACAAATGGGCTAAGAAAATGAACAGACACGTCACAGAAGAAGATCTACAAGCAATCAACATATATATGAAAAAATGTTCAACATCTCTAGTAATAAGAGAAATGCAAATCAAAACTACCCTAAGATTCCATCCAAAGCAGTATGGAGATTCTTCAGAAAGCTTGGAATGGAACCACCATTTGACCCAGCTATCCCACTCCTCGGTCTATACCCAAAGGACTTAAAATCAGCATACTACAGGGATACAGCCACATCAATGCTCATAGCTGCTCAATTCACCATAGCCAGATTGTGGAACCAACCTAGATGCCCTTCAATTGATGAATGGATAAAGAAACTGTGGTATATATGTACAATGGAATATTACTTCACCATGAAGAATGATAAAATTAGGCATTTGCAGGCAAATGGATGAAATTGGAGAATATCATGCTAAGTGAGATAAGCCAATCTCAAAAGACCAAAGGACGAATGATCTCTCTGATAAGAGGATGATGACACATCCTCATGGAATGTAGGGGTTAGTGGTAGGGTTAGGGTTAGGTTTAGGGTTAGGGTTAGGGAAGGGGTTAAGAATGGATGAAGGACTGTATAGAGGGTAAAGAGGGGTGGGAGGGGTTGGGGGAGGGAAAAATAACATAGTGAATCAAACAACATTACCCTATGTAAATTTATTATTACACAAATGGTATGTCTTTACTCCATGTACAGAGAAACAACATGTATCCCATTTGTTTAAAATAAAAAAATGGATTATCTTTTGTCACTAAACTTTCTTGAGTTCCATATATATTCTGATATTAACATGCTGTGAGATACATAGTTGGCAAGAATTTTCTCCCATTCTGTACATCAATCACATTTTTTTTGCTTCCCCACTGTGCAGAGGTTTTTTCAGTTTGACGTTATTTCATTTGTCAATTTTTGCTTTTATTTTCTGTGATTTGGGGGTTTTATCCAGGAAATCATTGTCTGTACCAATGTCATGAGATATCTCCCCTGTTTCCTCTACTACTTTGAAATCTGAAGTCTTGCATTTAGTTCTTTTATCCATTTTCATTAGAATTTTGTATAGGGTCAATTTCCATCTTCTGCATGTATATTCCATTTTCCTATACCATTAATTGAAGAGACTATCATTCAACATATGTTTTAAAGGCTTTTGTCAAGAATCAGTTGTGTGTAGATGTGCAGGTTTGTTTCTGGGATCTCTGTTGGGCTGAGAGTCTGCTTTTATGCCAGTACCAATCTGCTTTAGTTACTTCACATCTGTTGTGTGTCCTGAAACCAGGCATTGTGATTCTTCCAGCTTTCTTTTTTTGTTCAAGATTGCCTTGGCTATGTGGAGTGTTTTGTGTTTCCATATGAATTTTAGGACTACTTTCCCTAGTTCTATGAGGAATGTGATTGGGATTTTGATGGGGATTATATTGAATATGTCAATTACTTTGAACAGTATGGACATTTCTATTCTTCCGGTTCATGAACATGGGCAGTCTTTCCTCTTGTGTGCTTTCTTTCATTTCAAGGCAACTTGCTGTCTGGGTTATAAGGTGCCACATGGGCTTGGAAGCCTAAGTCTTGAACTTTCTCCCTGACTTGGTCTCCAGGCAGCTGGGATTGTGGTGTTGTAGCCACCCTTGTCATCATGGGGGAAATACAGTAAAGTTGAAAAAATAGCAATAGGCTGTGGCTGCTAGGCCATAGGCAGTACAGACTCCAGCAGTGGGTCCAGTTTCAAGATGGCACCCAGACCTGGCAGCCTAGAGCATGGGCACTGGAGAAGGTACAATGTGGGCTCCTACTCTGTGACAGTACAGTCATGTGAACTCTGGGCAACTCTCCTAGTTGTGTCTGGGGTTTGTGAGTTCTGTGAAATCTCCTATGCAGTCATCTGTGGTGGCAGTGGTGATCATGGGGATCTCCAACTTATTTTTTCCCCATAAGAAGTCTGTCATGGTCAATCCAGGTGGGACAGAGCATGTGGGAGAGACAGGGTGGCTCACTGTCCTTTGCGTGGTGCTACCTTGGGTTTTTGTGTACCTCAGGAATCTTGTTACTTCCCCGATAATCTCTGGCTTACTTCCTTAATCACTCCTTTCAGAATATAATTGTTTATTCTTTATTTTTTGTTTTGTTTTTCCTTTTGTAGGGAAAGCTAGTGACAGGGTACTATATTTGACCATATTACATTGAATTTTCTTCTTCTTCTTATTCTTTTTTTTTTTACAGTCAACTAACAATACCACTGATATGCAGTACCAGTTTTCTTGTAGTTTCAAAAAACTGTGTATGTAGTTTGTATCTCACCTGGATTGACTCAGAGCCAAGACCAACCACTTTTTATGGAGAAAATGTAAGCTTGGGATCCACAGTGTTCCCTCTGTCACATCATATGACTGCACAGATTTCCACAGGACTGACAGACCCCAAACACAGTGTATCTATATGTATATCTCTATCTATCTATCTATCTATCTATCTATCTATCTATCATCTATCTATCTATCTATCTATCTATCTATCATCTATCTATATCTGTGGTCTGGACTCTTTTTCCCTTTTCTTATTTTATAAATCTCTCCTTGTGTTGATTCAACATGTCTCATTTACTTTAGATTTATAATGAATCTTGATAATCATTAGAACACTTTTCTTACTGTTTTTCTAGTATATCCTGAGTATTCTTGATTCTTTCCTTACTTTTCATTATTTATAGAATTGTCACCTTCCATGTAAATAACTGCTGAATTATTGCATAGATCTCTAGTTGAATGTGAGGAGACTGACACGTCTGTAATACTGAGTTTTTTATGTTTTAATTTTAAAAGTAACCTATGTGGTTTTGCTTGTGATATCGTTAAAAATTCTTTTAGAGGGCAAAGTTAGTAGAATACAAAGGAATATTCCTATCCTTCATGTTTTCTATTATTGGGAGAACAGTATCTTGGAAACATTGCATGAAACAATTCCAGATACAAAAATCTAGTGAGGATTACACAAGAAAGTAAAATCAAGGGTCAACAGTTTTCTATAGTACATTTTGATGCAAGCAAAATCTCAGCATATCAATACAGACATACAAAAGCTTGAACAGGTGCACAGGAACTGTATGTCATCCTAAAAGTCCAAGAATATGAGAAAAATCATGACCAGGAGAGACCTATTTGAGAAAACAAAAGAAAATAGATTATCATAACATGGAAGTACAAGGCAGACCCACACTGAAAATTTTCTTTAATTTTTTTGCTGTGGTGGTGGTAATGCTATTTTTCAAATTATTTTATTGTGAAACATTAAAACAGATAAGACATAAAGCAAATATATAAAATTAAAAGAACCATTATACATTGAACTCTAATGCAGCAAAGTCGATTGGTTTCTGGAAATTAAGTGAAGAAATGGAACATTGCAGTGCTGTGGTTTGGTGTGGTTTGTTCCCCATGATTCATATGCTGGAATTTTGTCCCCAGTAAAAAGATATTGAAAGGTGATGGATCTTCAAGGGGTGAGGCCTAGTGGATGGTGATCATGTAATGGAAGCCACATTGCACTTTGGTTGTTGAATGTCCCCAAAGGCTCATGTGTTACATGTTTACTTCCCAGGGTGGGGTTAATGGGAGCTGGTGGGACCTTAGGAGATAAAGTCCTTAGGTCACTGAAAGCTGCCCTGGAAGGGTTATAGGACCTCTGCCTCTTCCTTTTTCCTGTCTTCCTCCTCTTTGCTCCCTGGGTGGAGATGCAAGCAGTTTTGCTCTGACATGCTCTCTCAGCATGATGTGCAACCTCTCATAGACCCAAAGTGATGGGGTCACCAGATTGTGGACGGAACCTCTAAGACTGTGAGCCAAATAAACCTTTCTTTTTTTTCTTGGAAAGTTAATTATCCCAGGTATTTCACTGTAGTGATGGAAAACTGGCTAACACAGAACACCACCCTGTATTTGTCAGTTTTCTACTGATGAGTTAGAAGTTGATATATGAACTCAAAAAGTATCATATATGGTCTTTAGTGTGTAGATTCAACTTCAATCCTTTCTGAGATCTTCAAAAATTTCTGAATTAAAAGTCACGTGTGATATTTCCCTGGGTATGTGTTCTCACTGCCTTGGTCATAACTGATTATTCAGCCAAACTTCTAGTGCTCACAGTGAAAAAGGCCAAGTAAATGGTGCTAATGTAAACAAAACGTGTGATGAAACTCGTTCCCTTCTCTGTACTTTCTCTGAAATGCTATATTCATGTTTGGTTACAATGTGCTTTTCTCTAGAATTTCAGTTTTTACCTTTCTATTCTTTTTAATCCTAGTGTTTAATTTAACCCTTGGTATTGAGTAGACATAGACTGAATGCATATTTAAGAAATAACAAATATATCAAAATAACTGTTTTTCATTTGTTTTTTGTTCTGAATTTCCAAGATCTCTCAACTTTCTTCACATTGAAAAATGAAAATTATTTTTCAGATTCATGATCTCTACTTTGGAGCTTTTTTTTACCCTGAGATTCACATGTTCATTTTTTTTCTGGAAAATTCCCATCCACAATTTCTTGAAATATCATCTCTTCATTATGTGTTTTGTTTTCTTTTAAATTCTTCAGTGAACTTATACTGGGATTTGCAATAATCTCTACATCATTTTTTGTTGGTGCTGGAGTTTAAACCCAGGGGTACTATACCACTGAATTACATGTTTTTTTTTTTTAAATTTCTTTTGAGACAGGGTCTCACCATGTTGCCCAGGTTGGTCTCTAATGTGCAAACCTGCTACCAGGGTCTCCTGAGTTCTGGGATTAATGGTGGGAGCCACTTCACCTAAGTAAGCTTCATATCTTTCAATGTATTTTTCATTTTCAATAGGTTTTATCTCTGTATTGCATTAGAGGAAACTTTTCAGATCTTCTGATTCAGAATTATTTCAAAATTATTTACTTTTTCTTGTTTAATCCACTTTCTGAGTTTTTATATAATTATAGCAATGAGAGTTATTTTAGAGGTTAAATTTGTTTTACAAATGTGCTGGTATTTCACTGTTTAAATATTGTCTCTTTCTTTTCTTGAATGTTTTATTTTCATAACTTTAAGCATTTCAAATATAATTTCCTTTCTGTGTGATTTTTTGAGGGAACTAAATTATTTGTTTTGTCTGACAACTCCCATTCATGGTGGGTTATTTCACCTTCTGCCCTCTCGATTTGGACTATGGCCTAGTGCCAAGAAAGGCTTTTGCATGGTTAGCCTTACAGTTCGTTTGAGGGGGTTCTCTTGATCAATTCTACCTTAAATTTTACCCTATGTCACAGAGTTTTACAAATTTGCAATCACTTTTTATCTTAATATGCATTTTATCCCAGAATCATGGAAGTAGTTATTTGTAAACTCAAAACTCAGACCAATGATTTGTAATTCTCAGAATGAGAAAAACAAAAGCAAAACCAACCAACATTTAATGAGTAGATAGACAAGCTTCCTTCCCTGTATAATTGGTTGAATATATTTATTATTGTTTTGGTGGCAGTGGGTACTGGGATTGAACTCAGGAACACTCGACCACTGAGTCACATTCTCCAGTCCTATTTTGTATTTTATTTAGAGACAGGGTCTCATTGAGTTGGTTAGTGCCTCACTTTTTGCTGAGGCTGGCTTTGAACTCAGTCTCCTAAGCCTCTGGGATTACAGGCATGCACCACTATGCTTGGTGGATTTTTTCTAATGTGTTTTGTCACAGAATTGAGGGTATGGAAGAAGTCTCCATTCCAACTCTGACTTTGTTTGTCAAGACCTAAGAACTTATTTTCAGATCCAAGAGACCACATTAGCCCAACCACTAGGAAACCCGAACATAACAATATCTTGTGTACACTGCTATCAGATCCTTTTTGCCTCCCTAGTCTTACATTTCTTCTTTGCATTTTTCCCAGGAGGGCTTTGATTATTTCATGCAAATGCAGCTCTGCACTTAAAATAATTTAAAATACAACCTCACATTTGGGTGTTTTCTACTGGCATGTCTTTTTAGGCGATGTAGTGGCCACCTTGACAGAAACAACCACATAACTGTGTGTGCTATATTTTTGCAGAGTATTCCTAGGGCCATGTGATAAATGAACGCTGTAGGTATGGAAAGGGAGTCAAGGAGGAAGGAGTGGGTTTAGACTGAGTGGATAGGCGTAAGAGAACAGAGATGAGGCCTGGGAGCTGAGATAAAAGCTAAGTGATGAATGACAGTGAAAACATGGGGGAGGGAGAAGGAAGGAGCGAGGAGCAGAGTGGGGAAGAAAAAGTGGATGGGAAGAGATGGAATCACAGCAAGTCAGGAAAAACCTCAGAGCCATAAGTGATACTAACTAAATCTCTGTTCATTCCCATCATTTACATATAAGGACATTGAAGCCAGAGTGAAGAAGATATGCTCTTCACAATTCAGTGCAGGTGTCCCATGCAGGAGATCACCATGACTCTCAGCCTGAAACTCCCTTCCCAGCAAGAAATTTGCTGTGAGAGGAAAAAAACACACAGACCATACCCAGGGAGCTGCAAAGGCAAGAGAAAATCTTGAGGAAGTGAGGGAGGGAAAAGGAGAACCCCGTACAGGCATGAAGTTATGACAGGCAGTGGGTTTCTCAGGGAGGGAAACTGAGGTTTGTGTTGGTGAGGTGGGAAGTCAGAGGGCAGAGTGAGATTGTGTGGGGAGGGTAGCTCCCATCTGGGTCCTGGGGAGAGCTGTGTGGGGAAGGAGAAATTCAGTTGTGGTGTGTAGGGGAGCAACAATTAGTGAGCAGTACAAGCAACAATGATTCAAGAAGAGGAATCCTGAAGGAGGGTTTTGTGACAAAGGGAAGAGTTCTGGATGCCCCTAGGACAACTGGGACACCCTGTTTGGCTGAGTTCTATTTGACATATATTTTACCCATCTTGACTTTGCCTCAGGTTTGGCTGTGACCAGGGAGCACACAACTATCATTGATCTGTATAAACATCTTCTCTCTCAAAGATTTTCTCTTTTTTTTTGCTCCTGGTCACTTTCCCACCTATTTTATCTGACTTTTTCCTACAGTCTTGCTTTTTCTCAGCTCCCCCTATTCTCAGCAACCCTCAGGCAACTCCCAGGGGTCTCCAACCTTCCCCCTTTCCTCCTTCAGATCTTGTCTTTTATCCAACATAGTTAAGTGCACACTCAGGGGTGGAGAATACTGGGAAGCTGCAAATTCACAGCAGGTCTCTGACTTGAGCACCAGCTGCTACCTGCATCCCTGGATCAGGATCTATTCTGCCAGAGGAAATTTGACAGGAAGAAACTTTGAATTCTCCTTCTACTCCCTTAATGTTTCCCTTGTAGTGGTTTAGATATTAGGTGTCCCCCAAATGCTCATGTCAGGGAGTTTGAGGTAACAATGTGAGAAGGTTTCGAGGTGAAATCATTGGGTTATGAGAGCCTTAATCCAATCGGTGAATTTATCTTCTGACAGGGATAATCTAGTGGTCACTGTGGGCTGGTAGGGTGTGGCTGAGGATGTGGATTCCTGGGGGCATATATTTTATTCCTGATCAGTGGAGCTCTCTTGCTCTCTCTTCTTCTGGGTGACCACATCCAGACCTGCTTTCCTCTGCCACTCTCTTCTGCCATGATGTTCTGCCTCAACTTAGGCCCTGATGAATGGAGCCAGACATCTATAGACTAAGATCTCTGAAACTGTGAGAACTGAAATATACTTTTTTTCCTTCAAATTGTTCTTGGATTCTACTGCCCCATGCTCACTGTGCGGATACTGCTGTGCTATGGCTTCCCATCTACTAATGCGTGCTGAACTCCATCTTGGGACACTACAGGTGCCTCCATATCCCCCTCCATGCACATAGGCTCCACCTTTGGACACTGGACAGGGCCTGGAGACAGTCACCTGCCTCAGCACCACCCACAGTGCTACATCCCCCAACAGGTTGCCCATTGCCACTGCACAGTCCACCTTCACAGCCCCATCTCTGAAAGAGTTCACTTCCATCTTGGCACACCTCCACTGCCATCTTTAGCTGGGGCAGCATCCCTCTTGGGACACCAGCCAGAGACTAGAAACCTAGTATCAAGGTACTTACAGGTTAGCCACTGCTACCACCAACTAAGGATGTGGCTGCTTTCATTTAGGCATACAAGAGCCAGGGCCTGAAAGAGCATCACAAATGTCCCTACAGGCTTGGTTACATCTGAGATATCCCAGCTAGGTGTGCTAATAGCCACCATCTTGCTGAAGAGATACGAAAGAGCCTTGCAAAGGGTTGGGAGGTTGGAAGAGGGTGTGAGGGCATTTTGATCCCAGCTCACCCAAACATCCTGGCACCCACTGGGATCCCAGAGACAGTTCAGGCAGCACTTGCTGGGACCCAACATCATCCTGGTCCACAACTTCCTCCCCAATATGACATCCACTGATTCCTGGTCCTGCTCATTTGACCATCAACAAGGTCTTCTGACTCCTCAATCCACAGTCTCCCAAACACCCCCTAGCCACCAATACAGCTCAGTGCTTACAGCTTCATGGCTGGCCTACAGCTCTTAATGCCTGGTCCTGATCTGCCTAATACAGAATAATTTTCCTTGACAGATCCACAAGTTCTGGTGCTCAGCTCCAAGACCTCTGGAGAGAGAGGATCTTGATTGGGAAGTTGAGAGGGTGGGGCAGGGGAGATAATATTGGAAGACTAAATTAGAGACCAGGAACTATAGGGTCCACAAATGAGGTAAGGTGATAAGATCAGGCTCCTGCAGCACATGAGTGGACCCCAAAGGAGAGTCCTGGGGTGCAGTCTTCTAGTGGGACTGGCAATGGCTATAGCCTGATTCCAGGAGTTCTGCCTCCAAGTCTAATCCTCCCACCATAGTAACTTTCACCACCCTGAGGGTGGAGTTACCAGAAAACTCAAGACAACCCCACCTATCAGAAGGGAAGCAGAGAAGATACTGATCTCCAACAGAAACAATTGTTCAGTTTTCCTTCAAGACTCTTTTATTTTTTTTTCCCCTACTTTTTTTCATCACCTGCTCTCATATCCCCAACATTTTTGAAATCAAGTACTTTCCATGCATCAGGACTGGGAGGTTTGAATAGTGTATTACAGTTTGGTTGTAGATTCTTTTATTTTTGATTTCTTTTCTTTTTTTTTTAACTTGCTCTTTCTATTTTCCTATTATTTATCTGATTCCTCAGAGTCTCTTTCTCCTTTTTCTCCTACTAATAATCAATTTCTTTTCATTCCTCTTTCACTCTACCTGTGATATAAAACCTCTATATTCTCATCTTTAACCTCATTAACATCACATTCTACAATCCTGCCACATGCTATTTGTGTACACCAGTAGAAATTGTAGACCTTATTGCAAACATAATATTTATGTTGCAGATGATAATTGAATACATCATCTCTGTTTATTGTGACAAAACTGTTAACATCTTAATAGGACCTTTTTGGCTTAAGGCTGCATATTATTTGTATTGGGTGCTATTAATATTGATATCCCCCTTAAAGGTAAAGTATTGGCAACCTGCAGGGACATTATAAATCTCTAGGGTGGAAACTGTAATACCTTGGATCTGCACAGCTAGAGGGGAAGACACATGAACATAAAAAAAAAAAAAATACAAGGGAATAAAGCATCCCCCAACAAACCAGATGCTATATTAATAGAACACATTCATTGAGTGCACAGAAGAAATGTCAAAGAATGAGTTCAGAATATACTTAATTAAAATGATCTGTGAAGTAAAGGATGATATAAAGAAGCAAATGCAAACAATAAATGATCACTTCAATAAATAGTTAAAAGCACAAATTCAGGAAGCAAACAGAAATCCTAAAAGTGATGGAAACAATAAAGCAAATAAAAAACTCAATAGAAAGCATTACCAACAGACTTGATCACTTGGAAGGCAGGACCTCAGAAAATGAAGAAAAAATATTTACTTTTGAAAATAAAGTTGACCACCCAGATAAGATATTAAGAAATCATAAAAAGAACCTCCAAAAATTGTTGTATAACATGAAAAGGCCAAATGAAAAATGAGGAATGAAAAATGTATTCAACAAAATAATATTAGAAAATATCCCAAAATTTAAGAACAAAATGGAAAATAAAATATGAGAAGCACACAGGACACCAAATGTACAAAATTACAACAAATCCACACCAAAGCACATTATAATGAAAATACTCAGCATACAAAATAAGGATAGAGCCTTAAAGGCTGCAAGAGAGAAATATCAGATTACATATAGAGGGAAACAAATTTGAATATCAGCAGATTTTTCAACCCAGACCCTAAAAGCTAGGAGGGCCTGGAACAATATATTTCAAGTTGTAAAAGAAAATGGGTGCCAACTGAGAATCTCATATCTGGTAAAACTTAGCTTCAGATTTGATGATGAAATAAAAACCTTCCATGATAAACAAAAGTTAAAAGAATTTACAACTAGAAAGCCTGCACTAGAGAACATTCTCAGCAAAATATTTTGTGAGGAGGAAATGAAAAATAACATTTAAAGTCAGCAAAGGGAGGAAATACACTAAAGGAAAAGCTAATCAAAGGAGAAATCAATTCAAGTTAAAAAAAAAAAACAGAAATAAGCCCAAAAGACTGAGAATATCATACCTCAATAATAACCCTAAATATTAATGTCCTAAACTCATTATTCAAAATATGGACTGGCAGATTGGATTTAAAAATGACCCAAAAAATGCTGCCTTCAAGAGACTCAACTCACAGGAAAAAACATCCACAGACTGAAGGTGAAAGGATGGGAAAAAAGTGTAGCATGCACACAGACTGCATAAAAAAGCAGGAGTTCCCATCCTCTATCAGATAAAGTGGACTTCAAGCTAAAATTAGTCAGAAGGGATAAGGAAGGACAATTAATATTGCTTCAGGGAATCATAAATCAACAAGATATAACAATCACAAATATTTATGCCCCAAACACCAGAGCATCCATGTTCATTGAACACTTCTCAATTTCATGAATCAAATAGACCACAACACAATAATACTGGGTGACTTTAACACACTTCTTTCACCACCAGTTAGATCTTCCAATCAAAAACTGAACACAGAAACTATGGAACTCAATAATATAATCAATAATTTAGACTTAACAGACATATATAGAATATTCCATCCCTCAACAAGTGAATACAGTTTTTTTTCTCAGCAGTACATGGATCTTTCTCTAAAATAGATTATATATAATGTCACAAAGGAACTCTTAGCAAATACAAAAAAATAGAGATACTACCTTGCATTCAATAAGATCATAATTGAATGAAATTAGAAATTAATGATTAAATACAAAATAGAAACTACTCCAACACCTGGAAACTAATAATATGCTATTTAATGAGGCATGGATAGCGGAAGGTATCAGGGAGGCGACAACATTCTTAGGGGTAAATGAGAGCACTGATACAACATAGCAAAACTTCTGGGATACTATGAAAGCACTAGTAAGAGGAAAATTCATTGCATTTTCAATTCAGCTCATTCAATAAAAGAATAAAAGTCAACAAATAAATAACCTAACATTACATCTCAAAGCCCAAGGAAAAGAAGAACAGACCAACACAAAAAGTGGGAGAGACAGGAAATAATTAAAATCAGAGCTGAAATCAGTGGCATTGAAATGAACAAAAAAATTGAAAAAAATGACAAAACAGAAAGTTGGTTCTTTGAAAAATAAACAAAATTTGATAAATGTTAGCCACACTAATACAAAAAGGAGGAGAAAACTAAATTACTAAAATTTGTGAAGAAGAAGGAAATATCCCAATGGACACTAATGAAATACAAAAGATATTCAGAAGCTATTTTGAAAACCTATACTCCAACAAAATAGAAAATCTTGAAGACCTTGACAAATTTCTAGATACATATGATCTATTCAAACTGAAACAGGAGGACATACACAATTTAATACATCAATTTCAAGCAATTAAATAGAAGATGCCATCAAAATACTACCAACCAAGAAAAGCCCAGGAACAGATGGATACTCAACCCAGTTCTGCAAGACCTTCAAAGAATAAATAATACCAATACTCCTCAAAATATTCCATGAAATAGTGAGGAGGGAACCCTCCCAAACTCATTCTATGAGGCTAGTATCACTGTGATACCAAAACCAGATAAAGACACAAGGAAAGAAAACTTTAGACCAATATCTTTGATGAAAATATATGCAAAAATTCTCAATAATTTTCTGGCAAGTCACATAAAAAAATATTGAAAAGATAGTGCACCATGATCAAGTGGGGTTCATCCCAGGGATGCAAGTTCAACATACGGAAATCAATGGTTCAACTTATGGAAATCAATAAATGTAATTCATAACATCAATAAACTCAAAGACAAGAATCAAATGATCATTTCAATAGATGCAGGAAAAGCATTTGACATAAAACAGCACATAAAACAGTTCAAAACACTAGAAAAACTAGGGATAGTAGGAACATACCTCAATATTGAAAAGGCTATCTGTGCTAAGCCCTTGGCCAACATTTTTCTAAATGGTGAAAAACTGAAAGCATTCCTTCTAAAAACTGCAACAAGACTGTTCATCACTTCTATTCAACATAGTCCTCGAAACACTAGCCAGAGCAATTAGACAGAACAAAGAAATTGAAGGGATACAAATAGGAAAAGAAGACCTCAAACTATCACTATTTGGCTATGATGTGATTCTATATTTAGAGGATCCAAAATAATTCACCAGAAAATCTCTATAGCTAACAAATTCAGCAAAGTAGCAGGATATAAAATCAACACCCATAAATTGAATGCATTTCTATTCATAAGTGATGAATCCTCTGAAAGAGAAATTAAGAAAACAATCCCATTCACAATAACCTCAAAACAATAAAATATTTGAGAATCAATATAACAAAAGAGTTGAAAGAACTCTACAATGAAAACTACAGAACACTAAAGAAAGAGATTGAAGAAAGTCTTAGAAGATGGAAAGATATCCCATGTTCTTGGCTAGGCAGAATTAATAGTGTCAAAATGACCATACTACAGATTCAGTGTGAATCCTATTAAAATCCCAACATCTTTCCTCATAGAAATAGAGAAAGCAACCATGAGTTTCATTTGGAAAAATAATATACCCCAAATAGTTAAAGCAATCCTTAATAAGAAGAGTGAAAGAGGAGGCATCACGATACCAGACCTTCAACCTCTCTACAGAGCAAAGTAAAAAAATGCCAAGGTATTGGCACCAAAATAGACATGTATACCAATGGTACAGAATAGAAAACACAGACAAACCCACATAAGCACATTTATCTCATATTGGACAAAGGCACCAAAAACATAAAATGGAGGAAAAATAGCCTGTTCAACACCAAGGGGTGCTGGAAAAATTTGAAATCCTTATGCAGCAAAATGAAATTAAATTCCTACCTTTTACCCTTTATGAAGTTCAACTAAATATGGATCATGGACTTAGGAATTAGTCCAGGGACCCTACACCAAACAAAAGAAAAGGTGGGCCCAAATCTTTGTCATGTTAACTTAGGGCTAGACTTCCTTAACCAGAATCCTAAAGTGGAAGAAATAAAACCAAGAATCAATAAATGCCATGACTTATTTCACTTAACATGATAACCTCTAACCACTTACCAATAAATGCCATAATTTCATTCTTCTTTAAAGCTGAGTAATAGTCCACCATTGCATATGTATATGTAATAAATAATACATATTATTTATTACAACAAGTGGTGCTGGCAAAATTTAAGTCCTTTGAGTGTAAACTGAGGAGTGGGATAACTGGGTCCAACGGTGGTTTTTTCCAAGTTTCCTGAGGGATCTCCATACTGCTTTCCACAGTGGTTTCACCATTTTGCATTCCACCAGCAATGAAGGAGTGTACTTCTTCCCCCACATCCTCACCTGTGGAGTGCCATCCATAGCCTGCAAATAAACGGAGGCTTAGTTGAGGCATCAGACATGGGAATGCAGCTCTCAGGAACTGGCAGTTATGAAACATTGCCTCAGATTGCCTGAAGTGTGTGGTTCTCCATGCAGATGGGTTCACCGCTGGAGTCTGCAGATCCTGGATGTGAAAATAAACTGCTAGAGCAAAATGGCTTGCTTGTCTCCACCCCACATCCTGTTTCTCATAGAAGAAGCTCCTGCTGATCTGTAAGGCTATAAATAAAGAGAATGTGGGCTCCTCCATTTTGTTAGAGCCAGACCCTTCATCATGGCTCAGCCTGCCACACCCCATTTTAAAGATAATTCTGTTTTCTGTGTTTTTTCTCTGTTACATAAATTTCTTAGTGACTAATTTTAGCCAGCCCATCCCTCTGACAGGAACCCTTTCCACACAGGATGTGCGGTGAGACTCGCAAACATTTATTGTTGCTCGTATTCTTGATAATTGCCATTCTAATTGGAGAGAGATGAAATCTTAGAATAGTTTTGATTTGCATTTTTCTAATTGCTAGAGATGTTGAATATTTTTTCACATATTTGTCGATCAATTGTATATCTTCTTCTCTGAGTGTTTGTTCCATTCCTTATCCTATTTATTGGTTGGGCTATTTGGTTTTTTGGTGTTATTCTATTGTCATGTAGAACAAATGAGAACAAATAAAAATTAAGTTAAAAAAATGAATGGGATGGATTCAAATTAAAATTTTTTTTCTCAGCAAAGGAAATGATCAATAACTGAAGAGAGAGCCTATAGAGTGGGAAAAAACCTTTACCACACCCACCTCATATAGAGCATTAATCTCCAGTATATATAAAAAACTTAAAAAACTTAACACCAAAAAAACAAATAACCCAATCAATAAATGGGCTAAGGACCTGAGCAGAAACTTCACAGAATAAGATATACAATTGATTCTCAAATAGATGAAAAAGTGTTCACAATCTCTAGAAATTAGAGAAATGCAAATCAAGTTACTCTAATATAAAGTAACTCCAGAAAAAATAGAAATTACACTCCATTTATGTATGATCTATCAAAATGTATAAATGCATGCTACTGTCATGTACAATAAATTAGAACAAATAAAAATTTTAAAAAAGAAATGTACTCTTAGAATTCATGTCGCTCCAGTCAGAATTGTAAGTATCAAGAATATAAGCAATTATAAGTGTTGGTGAGAATGTGGGGGAAAAGGCACACTCAAAACATTGCTGGTGGGACTGCAAATTGGTGCAACCACTTTGGAAAATAGTATGGAGATTCCTTAGAAAGTTTGGAATGGAACCATCTTTTACCCAGCTATCCCACTCTTTGTCCTATATCCAAAGGACTTAAAAATCTGCATACTACAGTGATGCAGCCACATGAATGTTTCTAGCAGCTCAATTCACAATAGGTAAATTGTGAAACAAACCTAGATGTCCTTCAATAGATGACTGGAAAAAAGAAACTGTGGTATATATACACAACGGAATATTATTCAGCCTTAAAGGAGAATAAAATTATGACATTTGCAATAAATGGATGGTGTTAGAGAATATCATACTGAGGAAAATAAGCCTATCCCAAAAAACAGAAGGCCAAATTTTTCTCTAAGTGCATGCTGATACACAATGGGAGTGAGTAAGGGATAATTTGAGGAACTTTGGATTGGGTAGAGGGGAATGAGGGGTGGGGAGGGGGGAGGGGTGTGGGAAACATGATGGGATGAGATGAACTTCATTGCTCTATGTACATGTATGATTGCATGAATGGTGTGAACCTACATCGTGTACAACCAGGGAAATGAAAAGTTGGACTCCATTGGTGTACAGTGAATCAAAAAATTTCTGCTGTCTTGTATAACTAAGTAGACAAAATTAAAAAAATTAAAAAATAAAATTAGACAGTTAAAAATGTGTTTATGCAAGGTCTTTTGGTCACAGAGCATAAAGCAACAATAACAACTCAATAAACACCCCTCTTCCTCCTTCTTCTGATTCTGGCATACACTTAATTTCTCATATCAGCTCATAGCATTTTGGTCCCAGAAACTCATTCCTTATTTCTTTTCTCTCTTTCCTACTCAAAACCAACTGTTCTCTACTTGCTTTCTTCACCCCACACTCAAGAGCAGGGATCCAAGGAAAAGTAAAAATGTGGAGCCTTGTCTTGGCCACTCAGGCTGCTGTCACAGAAAGCCATACAGACTGGGGAATTTATAACCACGAGAAAATTATTTTTCAAATTTCTGAAGTCTGCGAAGACCAAGATCAAGGTAGATTTGGTTTCTACATTGTAGTGGTGGGATCTGCATTTTGGTACCTTCAAAGGTACCTTCAGACTATGTCTTCACATGATGGAAGGGTTATGGGGGTCTCTCTGGGATACCTTTTATAAGGCACTAATCTCCTTTCCAAGGGTTGAAATGGCACGACCTAATCACCTTCCAAAGGCTTCACCTCCTAATACCATCACAAGGGTGGTTAGGATTCCAATATGTGAATTTGGGGGAAGACATAATGATTCACACTGTAGCAGGTTTGTGTTCAAAAGGTGTAGGGTGGGTCAAGAGTTTTTAAAATTACTAAAATATTAAACTTCTCATATCTGTGCTGTGGAAGATTATATCTCTGTGCTTTTTATTTGATTTGCTAATGTTGCACCCCTTGGGCACAGGGATACTCACAGGATGACTGCAGGAACTCGTAGGCACCTGGGGGTCCCATTCCATTACTACAGACAAACTGCCCACTGGTTCTCTGGTTGTTGCTGCCCCAGCTGCTCAAATGATTCTTTTCCCTGTTGGACTGAAGGGTAAAGTCAATCTCCCCTTCCTAAAGTGGTCACCCCAACACTTGTCACATGGGTGACCACTGAAAAATTGCAACTGAATAAATGGAGATGCATGTGATACTTGGAACAAGAGTGGGCAAGAGGTTCACCTTGAATAAGTTACAAAACAACTTGGTTCAGACTGTGGATGGGTTAGCTGTGCCTATGTTCTGCTCACACACTGTTGGGTGCATGTCCCATTCTTCCTTCCAGTTTTCCTGCTTTGAGATAGTGGCCAAGGATGATGGCAGAAGGGGCCTGCTGTGCTAAGGAGACATGGTCACTGCAATGGTGGCAGCGTGGAGGCGGATAGTGAGAGTTGAGAGTTGTCAAGGCCACAGACAACAAGGAGCATGTAGGTGGTGGAGTGTTGGGCATGCAGGTGAGGCTGTGGAAGGAAGAAGCCTACATAAAGTGAGGAGGCTCCTGTGACCTGCCATATAAGTTTCATTGAACTTCACTTAAGAAACACAAATTCAATAAAATTACTATAACATTCAATAACATTACTATAATATTCAAGGTGATGATCATGGAGCATTAAATGTGTTACTGAACTTCTGCATGCCCCATGAAACCAGCTCTGGATACATGATCCAGAGACTCATTCGTTGATACTGGTCTAGAAGGCAATCATAAAAGGGGATTCTGAAAAGGTACATAAAGCAACCAGTGATGTCAGAGACATGAATGTGGTGGAGTGGGGGATGGATAGGGGAGAGAACACATGGCGGGATAAATCAAAATTATACAAATAACAGAAAGTGCTTAAGACCCTGTGTTCAATACCCAACATAGAAAGAAGTGTCTGTAGTGGTCAGGTGACTTGTCCCATAGCAGTTGAAATAGGGAAGATGAACAGGATGGAAGTTCATGACAATGAGAGAAGTTGGAAGACTGAGCAGAGTCAGAACAGCAGGGGAAATGGGAGACTGAGTGGGTGGTCAGGGTTCTGGGAGGGGGCAGGTTTTCCTTGTTTAGGCAGCATAGTTTTGTCGTTGGTTGAATAAGGAAGTCAGAAGAGAGGTCTGTGGGGTAGGTTTGTTTTGAACAGAAATCAAAGACCAAATTCTCTGAGAGAAAGAAATACCATCTGCAAGTGCCATGCTGTGTCTGCTGCTTCCCTTGGCAGCTGCTCTCTTCCCAGGCAGTGACTGTGAAGTTGGTGAGAACTGAGGCAACTGACCCGTTGGGTGCGAGTGTGTGCATGTGTGTGTGTGTGTGTGTGTGTGGTGATGGCAGTTACCCCTGCATGTACCTGTGGAGAAAGAGTGCCTGCCACGCTGGCCCCATTCTGAGTGTCCTACTCAAGCTCCCTGTGCCCTTGTGGAGGTTGCTGATAGAGCTTGGGGCAAGCAAATGTCAGCTAAGGTGACTGTGGCTCTCCATTTTCCCAGATTCTGAGTCTTCCCACTCTGGCACCTTTTCCCCAAGTCTCTCCCTCCCGATGTCCCATTTCTCCCTATTCCATCTATCCTTTTGCCACAGGGTTTGGAGAGCCTGTCTCCTACCATCTTATCCAGACCTCATCCTTTCACAATCATTCCTGGGTACATCTGTGCTCAGGCTGGTTGGGTGAGCTGCAGACTCACCGCTGGAACAGCAGCTCTGGTACCTTCACTTTCCTGTATCCCTGGTCCCGGGGCAACTTCAGTGACAAGGAGTGGATGGATCTGGAAAAGTTTTTCTGGATAAACTTCATTGGATTTCAGGAATTTTACACTCATCACTTGATGTCTGAAGGTGAGTTTTGTCCCCTTTGTTGGGGAGAAGAAAGGAAGGGCAGTTGGGGTGTCTCAGTGAACTTTTTATTCCTGTAGGAAACAGTCTACTCTGTGTTCTGAATCTTACTCCAGTCTCTTCAGCATAAGACTCCCAGCACACTCCACACATGCTGTAAACCAGACCTTGATTCTTAAAAATCTTCAGTTTTTGCCACTTATAAACTGCTCTCTCATTGATGGCAAGGTTGTGTTTTATTAACTCTCTTCAGAATTATCCTATATCCACCCTTTCCCCAGCCTTCAATCAGATACCCTCAGCTTCCTCACTCTTTGGTTGAGTCCTTAAAGTGTGAATTTTCCCTCCTATTTAATCTGATCAGTCATGTGTCTAACCATCAAAGTAACCATGGATACATTCACCCTGGTTTGTTACAGTCTCAGCTCCCTCTCAGAAGTTCTTTCTCTCCTCCCCACCCCCAACATCACTCTCAGCTTTGAACAGTTCCCTCCCTTCCTCATATTATCATCTCTTCCTCCACCTTCAGCTCTTACCAATTCCCCTTTCTGTGAACCTCTGATCAAACCACACTTGGGTCCATTCCCTTAAATTCCCAAAACTCCCTTCTGCCTCTGTTGTCTTTTGCTTCCTCTCATTCCATTTCCTTCTTTTTCTTCCTCTTCTCTAATTCATTATTCCTCTTTCCCAGATCCAGCTGATATACAGATGGCAACAGGCTGTGAACTGCACTCTGGGAAGGGCTTCGTAGGCTTTGTGCAGGCTGCTATACAAGGATATGATTTCCTGAGCTTCCAGAATGAAACATGGTTACCATCTCCAAAGGGTGGAATAAAGGCCCAGAAAGCCTGCACACTACTCAATCTGAGCCAAGACTACACACACAGGGTACAATGGCTCCTCAGTGACAATTGCCCACGTTTCACCTTGGGTCTTCTTGATGCAGGGAAAGCTTATCTCCAGCGACAAGGTTGGTCTTGTACCCGAACTCCAAGAATTTTTCTATTTTAATGTCAAATTCAGAATGAAAAGAGAAAAGGATAATGAGTGACATTCCAGAAGAGGGAACGATGTGTCTTTGTAGTCTTTTGTGGAGTCTGAACCTCTCAGTCTGTGTTAGAGTCTGTGTCTTTTCTGTCCTTTGCAGTGAAGCCTGAGGCCTGGCTGTCCAGGGGCCCCACTCCTGGACCTGACCGTCTGCTGCTGGTGTGCCATGTCTCTGGATTCTACCCAAAGCATGTGTGGGTGATGTGGATGCGGGGTGAGCAGGAGCAGCAGGGCACTCAGAGAGGTGACTTCCTGCCCAACGCTGATGGGACGTGGTATCTCAGAGTAACCCTGGATGTGGCAGCTGGGGAGGCAGCTGGCCTGGCCTGCAGAGTGAAGCACAGCAGCCTAGGAGGGCAGGACCTCATCCTCTACTGGGGTGGTAAGAGCTGGGACCCAGGCTGGAAATGGGGAGAGGTGGTTCTGTGCCAGGGTATGAGGGTCAGCTGAAAAATTGGAATTTTAGGAATTCCAGACCCCAAAAGAAGACAAATATGATAATCCAAGGCATTAAGGAATTAAAAATAAAGGTTTGTAGATGAAGAAAGATGTAGGATGGTTGAAGGATTAATCTGTGAAAAAGGATGAGATAAAAACAGGAAGAAAGATTGGTGAGGTAGAAACTAAAAGAAAATAGCACAAGTCAACACAGCAAATTGGGAGAACACAGGGTAAAACAGGGAGTGAACTTGAAACAAGATCTTTGGTGTCCACTTAAATTTGCAGCACCTCACAGTTCCCTGGGCTTGATCCTCTTGGCTGTGATAGTGGCACTGTTCCTTCTGACAGGACTTGGAGTTTGGTTTATGAAACGCTGATGAGTTCTTTCTATACACCTCTCCTGTTTGTCTCTCCTCCCCAATGGCCTTCCCTTCTTTTTTGTCTTTGTCCTCACTTTTCCTTCTCCTCCCAGCCCCATTCCCACTTCCACCTCAGATTTCACCTCCACCTTATGAAGGTCTGCTATTTCTCTTCTCATTTGCTTCACTTAGGACACACTGTGAAGCTCCCTGCAGTGCTCTCCCTTTGAAGTGAGGACTCAGCTACCCAGGTGCCCTGTATACCCTGAACACCATGTGGTGATGGTACTTCAACTCTCCTTTAAGACTTTTGTAATTTATTTCTGCTGCATCATCAGTTACCAGTATGCACTCAATGTAATCTTGCAGGTTTTGTGTTGTGACCTGGCTTCTGGGACTTAACTCTGAATGGAATAGGATCCTAGGAAGCCCTCCCTGGTTAGTTAATGGATCATCAGATGCATTTCAGATTCACAGTGAGAAGCAATCTCTCCTCCATCTGTGCTTGCCCACATTTGAACTGTACCCCTTGCACCCTAGGCTCTGTAGCAGTTGTGTAGCTTCATTTCTTTTAAGTTTTTAGAAATCTGAGAGCAAGCACATACTTTTAAGTATTTGTATCCCTGGTGAAATGTCTGGCCTTAATGTAACATGTTCTCAATATACACTTGTGTTGAATTTATGTAAGGTTTGCAGTTTTTAAAAAAATTCTGTGCCTTCCTGACAGCTGTTTTGTAGTTGAGACATTTGATGCCCTTCTGGTTAAAATTCTTGCTTGGCCAAGAGACTTCATGCTCTCCTAATTGAACAGTTTTTTTCTCAGAGTCTCTAAGAAGGAACACAGCTTTTTCTCTTACTAATTCTTCTATTCTATTATGGGGAACTATTAGAGTGAAACTACTGTTCCAAATACTCTAAACTAAAAGAGCCCGGAAGGATTAAGGTCCTCCATATTCAGTGTGATTTATGGTCAAATGGCAGTTTAATTACATTGGAGATTGGTAGACATGTAGACTCTGGGGCCTGGTCTCAAACTTACTGAATTATAATATTCATTTTAACAAAATCATTAGAAGACTGACAGATGCATTGAAGGTTGAGAAGTATGTCATGGTGGTGATACTTGAAACAGGGCCCAAGTCCATCTCTGAAGAGAGAATCAAAAAGGAGGTGTAAAAGTGCTGTTCTTCAGGAACAAAGTAGCGTCCAGGTAAGTAATGTACATTCTCATTATTCACAGCAGTTATGCTCTATACAGTTGCTGTTACAAATGCAGCATTAGCAAACTCTGAGCCATGTTCCTAGGTTAAATAGAGGATTAGGCACCCTTGAGTTTCTTTTCACAATATTTTTGTTAATTGATGAATATATAACCTGTTCTTGTGTATTTTGTTTAAACAATCTTAGTTAGTATATATTTACAGGAAATTCATTTTATTTAGTGTTTATTTAAACAAAATCATTATCTGAAATATGTTTAATAATTTTCTGACCCTGATGAATGTGATCACAAATTTCCTTGACCTTCAACCTTCCTACAATGTTGTCTACCATATGTTAAAAAAAAAAAAAAATCAGTTGTCATCTCAGGAAACCAGAAATTTGGTTTTTTGTCGTAGCTTTATCATAGCATTATAGATTTTACTTTCCAAAGTAGGTTCACCTAATAATTATCAGATTTTGTCTTTTTACATCGTATTGCTTTGTGTCGCTCCCGCCAGCAAGAACGACCCGGAGACGTGATGGGTGGCAAACTTCCCTATTAACAGCTGATTCTTCTTTTTATTTCTTCCCTTTCTGGGAAGTTATTGTCACTTATATAGGTTATATCAACTAATTAGAATATTCATGATATGTGGGGAGAAGATAGACGTATATGGGTATAACTTGAAGCACCTAAGAATCACGCAAGAATCATGCAGAGGCCCTGACCAATTACTGAGACTTCCTCAAGGTGAAGTTAGTTGTATACGTGCAGAATAGCAGTTTTTCAACCGCACTGGCAGCTTGCCAGGCGCCATCTTGGCCAGGCTCCACCTAGGGCCAGGGGTCCGGCCAAAACCCCGACAGTTCCCCCTTTTTTCTTTTAAAAGAAAAGCTCGGGACCAAGCCTGTCTTAGGCGGAGTGGTCAACTACCGTCCTTACCCGTCATCGGATAACTGTAGAGCATGCTACAGCTCCTGTCTTAGGTCGGTACGGAGTTACCTACTACCTTACCCGTCTGGTCAATGGTCCAGCCTCGCGAGCCACACTTGTGGGGAGCTGCCGGCCTCTAGGGCAGCCATGGCCTGATGGAAGATGATACGATCTCTCGCTTGACTCTGACGCACACGCATGATAGTGCGTGAGAGGAAGATAACAGCAATGATCATAAGCATGCATAATGCTCCCATACCAGCCCACTGCTTAATAAAACTGAAAGAGGAGGATAACCAATTTAACACTTCAGACATTGGAGCTACATCAACTCTAGTAGCATTAAGGCTAACAATTTGAGATCTAAGAATAGCAGTAAGATTATCAAATTCATAAGACCAGTTGGTACGTAGCTGAACAGACAAGATTCTAGACAAATCTGCTGCATAGCTGAAGTTATGATAAGCTACAGGTGTAACGCACAGTCCCGCCAGATGATAAATACATCCCACGTTTAACAGTTCCTGTAAAATGTCCATTTGTTCTTGAAGTAAGTCCACTCGCTGGTTCACTAAAAGAATCCCTGCTTTTAAGTGTTGATCCACTGTCTGCTGAGTAGATAAGGCAGTAGCAGTCTGTTGAACCACCTTATTGATTGTGGCTGCAGATTGTACAGACGTAGTTAAGGCTACAGCTGCTGCAGTGGCAGCTGCCGCTGATGCAACTATAGCGGTAATGACTGCTGCGGTGATTCCAAAGTCTCTCTTGTTCCTGGAAAGCAATACTGGCAATTCATCATCTGTAACAGAAACTGGCATAGGCAAGAAGGTAGGAACACACATTAAGTCTGCCAGCAGGAACCTAGAAGCATTTTAACATTGAGAGATAGCACAAATCTGAAGTACAATTGAGAGAAGCAGTTGTTTTGTTACATAGTTGAACTGTTCCTCCTAAGAGACTAAAAAGAGGTAGTAAGTTAGTTTATTCCGTGGAAACACACAAACTGAGCCACAGCTCCAGTAAAGCACCGAGTTACCCTTATTACCCAGAGTTAAAAAATCCCAAACAAAGAGACAAAGAGAAAGTTTATCTTTAGGGGACCTGAAGGTCTCCTCTATTCCCCCTTTTTGTTTATAAAGAGTATTTTTGAGGGTGAGATGTGTATGTTCGACAATACTTTGTTTTTGTGGGTTATAAGGTACATCTGTGGTTAGAGTTATTTTAATTTTAGTGAGGAATTGGTTCTTACCAATTTTAGTTTTTAAAGAAAAATTTAGACTTTATAATGTAGTACAATCTTTAACAGTTGTTTAACCATAATTGTATAAACCCCTATTTTTAAGACAATTGTTTTAAAGAATAAAACTTAAGAGACACAAAGTTAAGAATGAATTGGTGTTTTTAAGAAAACTTTGTTATTTTACCATGTCATTTTACCATATAGATTAAACTTTGGCTTATATCAGAACATTAGTATTTCACCTTAGGAAAAACCTTAAATAGCTTTAGCTGTTTTACATACATACAACCAACTTAGTTACACACAGATTTGTTGAAACTTGTCCTTTGTTACACACAGACTTTCTTATCCAGAAACATTTCCTTTTACCTTTTACTAAATATATTTCTATACCCAGAACCTTTTATTTATTTATTTATTTATTTATTTATTTATTTTATCTGTTGACACCTTTTAGTTCACATTTTGAAACAACTCTTATGAAATTTCTGAATTTAGATAAATCACCCTATTTTAATAAGATTAAATATTTTGTTGTTTATAGTACCCTTAATTGAAACACAGTTGAAACTTTTGGGACCCTTTATATATAGAATTCCACTTGTTAGGACATAACTTTTAGTAACCTTGTTTTTAGTTTAGTGATGGCACAAAGCAAGTTTAAACCCTTTTATTTACCAACCTATGAAAACACCAATAATGTTTAAGTATGATACCCCATGGAATTTGAGGAGTTAAAAGTACTTGATGTTATTTAACAATTAGCATTTCAACTTTGTAAATTAACCAGACGTCTCTACAAACACATTTGAGTAATCCCATACATGTTAACTCCAATTTATTTATTTTATAAAAACCAAGATATCAGACAAGTGTCCTGAACAGGATCCGTTGCCTCTTTCCTGCTGAAGAAAAGTCCTAGAAGCAATTGATATTAGACATTGTTTAACATTAACATTTCATTAGTTTGACCACCTGGAAACTTGCAAGTTATTTTTAAAAATATTTTACTTTTATTAGTTTACCCAATTTAAATTGAACCTTTTTAAATCATGTGAATAAAAGTATTTGGATCCATTTTTAAATTTTAATTTTTAGAGCGCTCAGTTTTGACAAAACATGACATTAGACAGCACAACATAAAAACATAACACAAAATTAAAGGCCTTGTAACTTTATAGGTAAATGTTCATTGCAATGAAACAGCTGTTTAAAAACTTCAGTTGAATAAAAAATAGAACTGATCAAAAATAAAATCATTAACCTAGGTATGTAGGATCAAAATTATGAGCTCAAAAATAAAGCATTAAAGAAAAAACAAAACAAGAATCCTGAAGAATAAGTTAGTTTTTTGTAGCGGCCCAGGAGTTAAAACGGACACTTTTTTTTTTTTTTTTCTTCTTTTCTTCTTATCTTTAGGTTACCCCCCTTTTCTCCTTGAGACGCTGTAGTTACATTCCAATGTGGCAGGGGGAGGGAGGATCACCCAGGACTTTTTAACCCCTTTTTTGCCTGGTTGAGAAATCAGGTTAGGTTTGAATGCAGAAAATCAGAAAACATTATTTTTTACTACTTTTAAGGAATGGAGCTGCTGAGCTCTCTGCCTAGGGGGACCCTCCCCTAAACTGATTTTTCTCTTTGTGCTCTGTTTGTGGTTTTATTTGTACTTTCTCCCTTTTTTTTTTTTTTTTCACTGCGCCACTGCATATTTTTGTAAGCTCAACTCTTTTGAGTAACTCTTTTTTTTTTTGTAACGCCTTTTTTTTGTCTTCTAGCTGCTGCCCTATGCCCTCCAATTCCCTTAATGCCTGTTGACTAATTGAACCAGCTTGAGAACACTTTGTTTCTTTACTAATTTTATTTAACTCCATCTCTGAGAGTCCCTCTTCGCTCTCATCAGAATCTGACTGAGCGCTAACAGAGCCCTTTTGTGACTCTTCTTTTACCTTTTCTAACACTTCCTCTCCCTGCGCAACTGCCTTTTGTAAAGCCTCCCGAGGGGAACGCAAACAAGTTCTGACTAATGACCAAACTGCTAACGTCCCTGGGAGCGTTACCGGACAGCGCTTTAAATCTTCCCCTGGGTGTTCCCACTGTGGGATAGTTAACAATCCTTCTTCCAGAAACCAAGGTGAAATCTCCTCTACCTGCTTTAAAAATGCCCAAGCAGTTTGTCTTTAAGGGAGTGCCGTTAGCTTTAAGAATTTCTTTCAAGGGACCTTCCATTCTATATCTAGCAACCTCGTTCCCCATTTTTTGAGGAAACTTTCACCTCTCGTTCCTAGGAACTTTATCACAATCACAATATTATCGTCTCTAGGAAACCTCCCTGTCCACTGACAGATCTGGGTGCACACTTTCACCGATCCGTTGCTCACCTCACTCACCTCTCCGCGGCACGTAAGATTCCCGGGGTTCAGCACCACTTGTCGCTCCCGCCAGCAAGAATGACCCGGAGACGTGATGGGTGGCAAACTTCTTTATTAACAGCAGCTTCTTCTTCTTATTTCTTCCCTTTCTGGGAAGTTATTGTCACTTATATAGGTTATATCAACTAATTAGAATATTCATGATATGTGGGGAGAAGATAGACGTATATGGGTATAACTTGAAGCACCTAAGAATCATGCAAGAATCATGCAGAGGCCCTGACCAATTACTGAGACTTCCTCAAGGTGAAGTTAGTTGTATACGTGCAGAATAGCAGTTTTTCAACCGCACTGGCAGCTTGCCAGGCGCCATCTTGGCCAGGCTCCACCTAGGGCCAGGGGTCCGGCCAAAACCCCGACAGCTTTGTTCATTAACATTGAACTTACAGCCAACAGCACTGTAACTGTAACAAAGCTTATCTAAAATGCATTCTTTCTCTGTAAAACACATCACAGTCTTTTTGAGTTTAAGAACATTAAATAGGGCTGTAGAGGCATGTTTGGCACAATTTTAATTGGCAAAATCAGTAACAAAGAGCACAAAAGTGTGAGAAACATGGCACAGGAGAAGCCACACAAAGCATGCTCATCCTGCAGTGAAACCTGAGGACAGAGCATCACTTTCTTTTTAATCTTTTGTAGGGAATGTGTTCTTCATTTGACTCCCATTTTGTACCATTACGTACATAGCTATGAATGACTGCAAAAGCACTGTGAGTACTTAAACAGGGACTATAAATTTCTATAGGGAGACAAATTAGAAAATTCAGAAATCCTGACAAATGGGGATTAACTAATGACCCCAACTGGCAGTGTGAGTTAAGACATCCATGACAAGACTTCATTTGCTTTAAAATTCATAAACTGATTAAACAAACAGTTCTCAGGCACCTTCTATACATTGACTATGCAGCAGGTGCACAATGACTATAAAGTAATGAAAAGAAAAAAAGATCATCACTGTGTTCTAAGCTTGAAAATGCAACTTACCCAATTGGATTTTGCAATTTATTATTTTCATTGTTTCTTTTTTTTCTTAGTTTCCTGGTAGAGTAACTTAGATGAAGTTGGGTAAAGGGACTTGACTTTATTTTGCTTAGGCAGCTGGGAAGAGGGACCACAGGGCAAGGGGAACATCTAGAGAGACCACATGCAGGTAAAGTCATGTGTAAGAAATTTGCACATGGATTTCCTCCTGAAAATTTCATTCATGCATCCATTTGTCCTTCCTTCATTCATCACACATCTAGGTTTTACTATTTGTTTGCCAAACATTCACTGAGAGTGGTTCTAAAATATAGGGAAATAAGTGGAAAATGAAGTTGTGACGAGAGCAGAGATAAAGGCAAAAACGTGGGATGGGGGAATAAACAGTGCCAGCTGAAGTCTTTTTACCTGGTTTGGACATGATTGGTTACCAGCCCTGTAGCTTCTAGTCCACTGTCCCACATTTTCATGGCAGCAAGGTGGTTCCTCTTCATTGATTTCACTCAGCTGTGATGATCAGCCCAAGGGAATCATGAAGTTCCATCCTTGACAATGTGATAAGCTAAAGATTGAGCAGGCAATCTATAAATCAAGACAAAAATCATAGGGATCCATTTAAGAGATGAGTCAGGGTATGCACCTGTCCTAATGTGGCTGGCTCAGTTTATATGCGGCCTGATTTTCACATTAGATGGTAGGGAAAAGAGATGCTCTCTCTTGTTTTGTATGTTATCATCTTGGGTATAAATCACTCAAATTACTTTTTAAGCACCAGAGAAACACATCTATGGATGAAATCATACAGAAAAGAAGTTGGAGGTAACAAACTCACAGAAGAGTGCAGATTAACCCAATCCAAAGCCTGAATGTCTCCTGGATTTCTCAGTCCTGTTGGTCAATATGCTTCTTTGAGTTTTTCAGGTCACCTTGTTAGAGAGTGAATGCATCCAGCTCAATGCACGGAAATGACAGGGGACTCAGCTGATCTCTACATTTAGTTGTAACATTCTTTTACTTTCTTCTTCCTCCTCCTTTCTTCCTGAAATTGTCTATTTATTATAACTTATCTCTTTTGTTATTTAAAATACTAGTTCTTATTTTGTTAAACTTTTATAATGTTTTGCTTTTAACTGTGGCATGTGGATCAGTCCCTTTCTGGGACACTTCATGAATTTTTGTCAAACCTCTGACCAGGAACAAAAGTGGTGGTTATATTTCTGAGCAAGTGAGCAACTTTTGAAAAGTTTCCTCCATTATTTCTTAAGTTAAAGGAAAGTACAATATGTTCTGTCAGTGTTTTCAGGGATGAAAAGATAATGTTGCACAAGCATTAATGATAAGATTAAAATTTTACAAAATAAACAAAACCCCCAAACATAAATGAATGGTACTTAAATCCACTAGTAATGAGATAAATGAAATTAAAAGAAAGTATCATTTTACATTTCAAACTTGGGAAAATCAGAAAGCCTGAGAAACCCAGAGTCTGCAAGGAAGGGTACTAGGTGGGAATCTTCATGCACCATTGGTGGTAAAGTGGTTAGGGAGAGCTTGTGGCAGTGTGTTTACCACGACAATTTAGTGGTAATGAGGTGTTAGAAGCACACCTGATATGTTCACCCTATAGGACCACATTAGTGAAGTACAGTAGATGCACACTATGAAATTCTATGTAGAAGGTAGATACAGGAGACATAGAGTGATATGGGAAGGTTTCTAAGAGAATGCCGAATGAAGTGCATTATGCATGAAGCATAGTTTTCTACTTTTTGTTACAATTCAAGTTGTACACACAAAGCAACACATTTTAGAAGCATACAGATACAGAAGGATGATACATAAATATATTAGATTTGGGGGAAAGGATAAAGTTGGGGTAGAGAAATCAATTGAATAGTTTGAACAGTTAAATAAAAGAAGGGGAGATTGGGAGGGGAGATAGGAAAAGGAAAGACAGTGGTATGAATCTGACATAATATTCCTGTGTACACATACGAATATGCCAGAGTAAATCTCACCATTGTGTACACCCACAAGAAAGGGGTCCTAATTAAAATAAGTTATGTTCCATGCTTATATAATTATATCAAAATGGATTTTAATGTCATGTATAACTAAAAAGAACCAATAAAAAATGCAAAAAGAGCATGATTAGAGTGAATGGTATTCATGAGCCATAAATACAGGAAAATAACTAACTCGAAAATTAGTACTTAAGATTCCAAAGATAGAGCAAATTATACAAAAAGTTGGAAAATAATTATGCTCTGTAGAATAGAAGCTGTCCAGGAATACAACTTGTGCTATGGTATATTCTCAGAGAAAAATCACAAATGTATAATGTCAGATAAAATAGATTCTAAGTATAGAATAAAAATACCTACAACATCAAAGCTCTCTGGTTGAAAATGCCAGGGTTTTTATAAACTTTATGAGAGACCATAAAGTAGGATAATTTTCTATAGTTTCCCAGTGGTGGCAGTTGTGATTAAATCAAAATTTTAGCAACCTTATAACTAAAAGATTTGAAGATTTAAGCCCTCAACCATCTTACAGTTATCAATCAGCATACAAATCCATTATTTAAATTATAATAATGTGGCTGCCTGCATCCGGGCTCAGAGCCGGCGGGCTGCGGCTGGAACCCGTGCTCTGTCCTCCGTGCTGGACTGGCGTGCTGCGCGGTTACTAAGGCTTTGCGGCCCCAAGCCTCCGAGTCTGCCCTGGGCCGCCCCTCAAGGTGCAGTTCCCCCAGGCTGCACGTCGGGGCCTGGGCCGCCCTTTGAAAGGAGCAGGCCCTGCTGCGCTGCCCCCGCTTGTGCATGTTCACAGCAATGCTGCAGCCCAGAGCGCCCCGGCAGCTTTAAGGGAACCCTGAGTCCTGGCCTCCAGCTTCAGGATGCAGAGTGTGAAGACAAGGTTATAGCAGATCCAAAGATCTAACTGACTTTTACTGTGTCTGAAAATAGAATCCGAGTTGACCATGAGCAGGGCAGAGGAGGTTGGCTTTACATTCAGGAGAGGCTAAACAAAGGGCTACTCCCTTATGTGGCTAAAACGAACTTCCTAGCTTGCTGATTCAGGCCGGCTGGAGCCTGTTTTTGCTTTAGGAAGACTGGCCTCATTGGAAGTTTAGTTTGATCACCAGGTAATTATACAAGTGACTCCATTCTGGTTTGGTCTGGTATGCAGGGGCCTAGAACAGGAAGGAGTTCAGTAAATAATTGACTCTCCTGAATAGGGTCTAACAGGAGTAATTAGTCTTCAGTCCTCAGTATCCTTTTTTCAGGAAGTTCCCAAAGTCCCCTGAGTGAGAGCCACTGGTTCTGGTGGACATCCCATACCTGCGGCCACTCAGGGAAGTCAGGCTCCCTCATACTCCACCTGGAGGATTTCAGGCAGAGAATTAAGTAGCACCCTGCCTCACTTAAAAAAAGAAAAAAAAAAAAAATTATAATAATGTATAGTTCCAAAAATGACTTAAAATTATTTACAAAAATACGCAGGTAATATACATAATATTAAAATATTTCAAAAATATATGAATAGAGTCCAGGAGAATATGCTACCAATAAAATAAAGAGAAAACTTGAAAACAAGGCCAATGATAGCTTATTCACTGGTTATATATGGGTGATAAATTATTAGACGACCATTAGATGATTAAGCCAGGCTCATTTACATATTCACAGAAACAAACAATGCAATTTTCGAGGGAAATGTCCAGTCCTAAGTACACATGATAATTTCTTCCATCAAATCTTGTAGAGGAGAAACTATTGAACACGGTGAAAAATGTCTTAGGAAAGTTGTTTCATCAAATTTTATGAGATTCATAGTTCTGTGTGTTGATATATGAATCTGCAATAAGAATTAGAGAAAGTAATTTTATACAACTCACCCAGACCTGACCCAGGGGTCAACTATCTGGTTTTATGGCAAACATAAGGGTAGACCTTATGTTATCTAATTGAACATATAAATTCCAAATCTCCCATAGAACTACTTTAAATTATTTTTGTGCAACAGCAACTTTATATTATGTATTTAAACCTATTCATCTTTATGCACATATTTGCATTTAATATGTATATATTTTAGACATAAAATATTTAAAACAGGTATGAATGGCAATATGGGCACAAAATGTCCTCAAAACAAAACCACACTCAGGTCTTTGAGCTCTTTTTTACAGGTTGTCCATTCAGATGAAACTGGTTACCAACTCTGCATCTACATATATAAATGGATACTAGGCTTGAGAGAAATGGGCTTATATAGTAGAGCCCCCAGGTTGTTTCCCAGAAACAGTTTATCACTTGCTCTAGAATAAATCCTCTACTCCCTTCTAAATTATTATCTGGCATGAATGCTGCTAGTTTTCTCACTTTGTAGAGGAAATCATTCAACTTGTTACTGTCATGTGACTTCAGTCTGATCTGTGGAGTGTACAACTCCTGCAAAGTGCATCTGAAGACAAGGGAGGTAGGTGTGTTCAACACCTCTGTTTCTCCTTATTGCAGAATGAAAGGCATTTTGATGGTAGGAGCTCTGAAAGCTTTCCCCAAGTATGAGGTAACTTTGGGAATGGGGACAAAGCATGGTAAAGACCAAACAAAATGAAGCAAAATTGAAAAACAAAAATTTTCCCCAAACAAAAGAGGAGGCTGGGAAAAAAATTTCTGAGAACATGGAATGTACTAATCACTTTTTTCTTACTTATTTCTAGTGTTTTAACAATAGAGAGAAACATAACTACGTCTTTTAGAAGATATTAATTTGAATGTTCTGCCGTATGTAGTCAAACTTCATGCTAAAACATCCAGAATCATTTATCTGAACATTGAGAAAGTTTGACAGTGGTGGTTTGTGAGATATTCATTGCAACTCTTTGTTTTTCTCAGTATAGTGACCTTCATGTCCTACTTAATTTTTGTTAATGCAGAAGCTTTTTTTTTTTTCTTCGTAACAACCTCACCCAAGTTCCCAAGTTATCTGTATATAAATTCATTCTTATTCCTTTATTTCCTAGGGCAGGGTAGAAAATACAGTCATTTATTCCAAAATGTACACAAAAAGAAACATGATAGAATTCAGAGTGACCTTTGGGGGAAAGGATAGAGTGAAATATTTAAGAACTCATTTAACTGAGTTAAATCCAAAGTAGAGAAAGTAACTCCATTTACTTTGAATCTAGGAGAAAACTGTAACTTAAAACAAAAACCAAGTAAGATTTACAAGTTACAATAAGAGGTGGAATGAATCTTTTTCATGAATTTTCTGTATTTCTGAGTATGACAACTGGACAATTTCTTCTGTTTAACAGAACATGTTTCAACAATGACTATAGGGACCTCTGTTAAAAGAGAACTGTGGAGAGTAAAGTGAAATGTGAAAGATTTGTGGTAGATCCAATTTAAGTGGCCTTTGACTTTGGAAATTAGGTGGGACTTTGACCCTCATGAGTCTTTGACCTTGTTGACATGCAGTGACCTTGAAACAGGGGTCCACTTCACGCTTTGGGTATAAACCTTGCTGTTCAACAACTGCCAATTTATATTAAAACTGACCTTGTTTTCTTTCCTCATGTCTCTCCCCCATCCCAACCAAGGGGCAAGCAAGGCCTTAACCAAGTAATCTTCCCTTCCACTTATTGTCCACAAGAATAAGAAAACTCTGAACCTGGAAATGGAACAACAGCTTTTTCAAAAAGATATACCTTAAATATTAAATAGGTTTACTGATAGTAACACTCAGGAAACAGCTCCTGTGTTCCCCTTTTTAGAACTTTGCTCTCCCTGGCAGAGTGCTCAAGTGATGAATGGCAGCCTTTGTGAGGTGATTCCATTGCCTTTCTCCTTTGCTGGGAAAGCCGTAATACTTTTTTTAAAAATTTCCCCCCAAACTCATCTTTATTATAGGTTCAGCCTCAGGGACAAGAACTGGGGTTTTGTTTCAAATTTGGCACCCCAGAAAATACCTGAGAGAGACCCCACCCTAGACTTCTTGGGCAAGTCTGACTTTTTGAGTGTGAGCCTCAGGATGGCCTGGAGGAGCTGTTCCCATAAGTAAGGTGGAGAGATTGAGGGACTTTCTAATAAGAGGCCAAGATTCCCTTTGTTTTGGGGATTTCCTTCTTTCTCTTCCTGAATGGGTGCATTGCACTCCTCCATCTGGTTTATCAGAGAAAAAGGAAACTGAATGTAGTGAAGTTGCAATGCCTTGGCCATCTGGTAAGCCCCCCGGAATGTATGCTGAGACCCTTGATTCCACACATTTGGTGTTTCTTTTTGGGAACATTGGTCCTCTTTGTGGGGATATCTGTGGCACTGCTGACACAGGAATATTATTAATGGGAATAGAAAAGCAGGGGGTTTTTCTCCCATCCTCTCTGTTCATCTTAAAGAGTTCCAATTTGTCAGCCTTGGTATGGGGATCCTCTCTTTGTTTCTCTGTGAATTTTTGTTTTACCAGTTAATGGCCCTTTAAGACATGGGCAACACTGGGTCAGGGCACAGTAGTAACCTTTTAGGAAAGATTTTGTCTCACTGGGCCAAAAAAAGCTATAATCCTATGAATAAATAGGTTGGGGGAGTCAAATTGTCCCTATTGTAGATCATATGATAATTGTTATGGTTTAGATATGGTGTTCCCCAAAAAGTTCACATGCAAGACAAGGCAAGAAGGTTCAGAGAATAAATGATTGGGCTATGAAAGCCTTAACCCAATCAGTGAATTAACCCCTAATAGGGATCAACTGAGTGGTAACTGATGTGGTAGGGTATGACTGGATGAGGTAGGAATTAGGTTGTGGCTTTGGGTTACATATTTGTATCTGGCAAGTGGAAACCTCTCTTTCTCTCTGCTTCCTGATCACATGTAAGCTGCTTCCCTCTGCCACCCTATTCTGCTATAATGTCCTGCCTCACCTTGAACCCCAAGAGATGGAGTTGGCTGGCCATAACCATAGACTTAGACCTCTGAAACAAATAGTCCTGAAATAATCTTTCACCTCTTACAGTTAGTCACAGCAGTGAAAAAGCTGTGAGCTCTTTAGAAAAACCTAGAGTTCATCAAAAGACTTTTGGAACTGATCAGTGAATTCTTCAAATTAGCAGGATACAAAATGAACATGCAAAAATCACTAGCACTTTTACATTCTAATGACAAACTTGCTGAGGAAGAAACCAGGAAAGGAATTTCATTCAGAATAAGTACTAAAAAATTACTGAGGAATAAATTTAACCAAGGAAGGAAAATAACTCTACAGTGGAAATTACAAAATATTGAGAGAAGACATTAAAGGGGACACAAAAATGGAAAGACCTACCATGTTCATAGATTAGAAGACTTAATATTGTTTAAATGTCCATACTATCCAAAGCATTCCCCACCAAAATATTGATATCCTTCATAGAATTAGAAAAAGCATTCCTAAAATTTATGAGAGCATAAAAGACCCCCAAATTTAGTAATCTTGAACTCAAAGAGCAAAACTTGAAGCTTCAGAAGACCTGATTTCTGGATATACTGCAGAGACATAGTAACCAAAACAGCATCAAAACAGATATTAGATCAATAGAATTGAATTAACATCCCAGAAATAAAACTTTGCATATACATCCAAAAGATTCTCAACAAAGTACCAGAAACATATTTTGGCAAGAGCCCAATAAACTATGATGGGGAAACTGGATATTCACATGTGAAACAATTTAAACTGAGCTCCAACTCTCACCCAGTACAAAAATCAACTATAAAAGTATCAGAATCTAAATGTAAGACTGACACTCTCAAACTAGCAGAAGGAAACAGTGGAAAGATCTCAAGATATTGAGACTTTTTTTTTGGAATAGGACCACCAAAATTCAGGAAAAAAATAAAATTGATGAATGGTATTACATTAAATGAAAAAGCTGCACGGCAAAGAAAACATTCAACAGAGTGATGAAAAACTTACAGAAACAAAGAAATTGGTTTCCAATTATCATCTTAGAAATGATTAAAATACAAAGTATGTAAGAAAGTTTTATTCAAGAGGTGGAACAGATCTAGGTAGCAACACTTGATTCTTTCTCAGGTCAGAAATGAAGCAGCAAAAAAACAGCTCAGCAGATATGTGGGTAACAAAATAAATAATCTAATAAATAATGTTGTACAGCCTGAGGTTTGGAGGGACTTGAAATTTGGTTACTGGAGCATAAAATATGGAAAGAAATCCTTGGCCCTAAACACTGACTAGGGTTTGGTCAGGGGGAGGGGTAACAAAGAGAGAAAGATGAAAAGCTCACAAGCTTACTTCCTTAACAGTTGGAAAGAAATGAAGTTCAAGTTAAAACGGACAACAGAGATACTGAAGGAAAGTGCAGAATTTAGCCCAAATTTTCTGATGAAAACTGCTCATCAAAGCAGGCTAGCCTCCCTAGAATGTGGGATAGTAAACTGAAGTGGAAACTCTCCCTAAGTGTGGGCAGCACTACCCAAAAGGATGGAATAAAAGTTGGAAGAACAAGGGAGCAGATGTGGATGCAAACTTGGCTATTCTTAAATGGGTTCTCGATTGCTGCTTCCATCATCTGAGGATATGGGACTCTCACTTCTTCACTCTTCCAAAGCGGACTCTACCAGGACAACTACCTCTTCCAGGTAGTTTCCAGAAGCTTTGGTCATGAACTAGGGTAGCACTGTTGATCTTTCTTATTCTGGGGCTTCTGCATTTTGGACTGTGTAGCTGCTGGTTCTTCCAGCTCTTCAGCTGCAGATGACCATTTTGGACTATCTGCTTCTGTTCATGTAAGCCAATCTAAGAAACTCCCTTTTTATAATTATACTTCCTGTCGATTCTGTTCCTCTAGAGGACACTGACTAATTAAGAAGTGGATGAAATTCCTGAAAAAACATAAAATTTATTAAAATATTCAATGAGCTAAAATAAGATCTCTAAGGGATGGATCAGAAAGCAAATACAAGATATAAAAGACCATTTCAATATAGAAATAGAGGTACTGCAATGAAACCAATTAGAATTCCCAGTAATAAAAGACAAAATGAATCAAATAAAACATTCACTTGAAAGTATTATCAACAGCTTAGATTATGTATAAAATCAAACTTCAGGCCTTAAACATAGGATATATGAACTTGTAAACTCAGTGTACAATAAAGGGAAAAAAAAAGATCATTATCAGAACATACAAGAAGTCTGGGATAATATGGAGGATCAAAATAAAAGTCACTGGGATAGAAGAGAGCATGGAGATACAGGTTAATGGCATCAAGAAAATTTTCAGTGAAATAATAGCATAAAAATTTCCAAATAATAGAAATGAAGATATCCATATGCAGTAGGTATATAGGACTTCACATAGACAAAATAAAAAATATCCTCTCAAAGATATTATAATCAAAAATCCTAACATGGACAATGTAGAGTATATTAAGTCACAAGAGAAAATATTCAGGTCATATAGAAAGGTAAACCAATAAGGCTCACCCCTGTTTTTCTACTCAGATTCTGAAATCAAGGAAGGCCTGAAATGAGATAATCCACATCTAGAAGAAAACAATTGACAATCCAAAGTGCGATATAAGCAAAGTTTATTTTCAGAATTGAAGGAGAAATAAAAACTTTTCATAATAAGGAAAAATTAAAAGAATTTATAATCACTAATTCAGCACTATAAAAATACTTAAAGATATACTAAACACCAAAGAACTAAAAAAAAAAAAAAAAAATTCCAAAGCTCTCAAATGAATTAAAGTCTTCAGGAGAGTAATTCACTAAATGAAAATTTGGATCAATTAGATATAGGAAAGAGAGAAAAAGGGCAAGAAATAATAACCATCTTTGTACAATAACACTGGATATAAATGTTCTCAAATCTCTAACTAACAAACAGATGGGTAGAATGGATTTAAAAGAAAATCCAACTGAAATTGGAGTTTCTCCATTTCTCCTAGAGGGTGGGTAGTCTTTCTAAACTGCAGGTCCCTATAGGCCTGTTTTAGTGTTAGAGCTAATGAAGGCAAGGGATGCCTGCCAGTGTCAGCTTCAGGGTTATAGCCAGCAAAACTGGATTATTTTCCATTACTATCAATGGCATGTTGCAGTTCTTTTTTTTTTTTTTATTGTAAACAAATGGGATACATGTTGTTTCTCTGTTTGTACATGGAGTCAAGGCATACCATTTGTGTAATCATAAATGTACATAGGGTAATGTTGTTTGATTCATTCTGTTATTTTTTCCCTTCCTCCCCACTCCCCCACCCCTCTTTTCCCTCTATACACTCCCTCCTTCCTCCATTCTTGCCCTCCTCCCTAACCCTAACTCTAAACCTAACACTAACCCCTCCCACCCCCCATTATGTGTCATCATCCACTTATTAGCGATATCATTCTTCCTTTGGTTTTTTGAGATTGGCTTATCTCACTTAGCATGATATTCTCCAATGGTGGGGAATGCCCTTCAGTATTATAGAGGATCCAAGCAGCTCACCACCCATTTCTTTCAGGATACTTGTCTCACAGATTCAAAGAGTGAAATTCACAAACAACAATGGAAGTTAAGAGTAAAATCTGTAGGATTTCTACAATTTGAAGAATAGAAATAGAACTCATGAGGGGCAAGAGGGACCCAAAAGTATGTTCCCACTTTAGCGGGCTAATCTTAGTGGTTTATGTAGCTTTTGGGTCAACATAATTGGTCCAAATTTATGCTTTAGAAAAGTTTCTACAGTACTGTTCCAAATTTATGCGAATCAGATCTTGGAAAGTATCAATGCTACTGATTAACTCTTGAGTCTGAACTTACCTGCAATCTCCATTTGGGTCTGCCCCCACTTTCATTTTCTTGCTACTAAATCAGGCTACTGGGGAGTCACAGGTCAACATCCCTGGCTCACCTTGGCCATGGCTCACTATACTTCAGGCCCATACTGGCATGGCAGGCTTTGTGTGGTTGTGGCGGTTAGTTGCAGCCCACATCCAGCCTGTTTGGGCAATGGCTCTGTTATGAGACTCATTCTTACTGGGGATCAGTGGGCATCTTGGTGGGCAGGGAGCTGTATGGACTGGCTTGAAGGCTTTAATTCACAACTATGCACTGATTGCAAGAGATTCATCTATAACCAAAGACAGTCATGCATTGAAAATACAGGATGAAAAAAGACACTGTATGCAAATGGAGTCAAAACAAGTAAGGATAGCTATCCTCAAGCCTGACAAAGCAGACATTAAGCAAATATTAATCAGAAGAGAGAAAAAAGGTCACTACGTACAGGTAAAGGGCACAATCCAACAAGAAGACATAGTGATAGTAAATATTTGGGCCTTAAATGTCACTACACCTAATTATATTAAAAACACTTTGTGACATTAAATTCCAGATAGACCCCAATACAATAATACTGATAATTTGACATACCTCTATCACCAACAGCCGGTGATACTAACATAAAAATCAGAAGATACTTATGACCTAAATAATACTATACATCAAATGGACATAACAAATCTATAGAATATTTTATCCCCAACAGCTGAACTCACTTTTTTTCCCTCTCAGGAGTTCATGGAACTTATTACAAAATAAACCACACTCTAGGTCACAATGTCTTAGCAAATATATAAGAAAGATATAATCCTGTGCATTTTATCAGGGAATTATCTAAGAAAATTATGAAAACCATATAAACAATGAGGAATCAATTATCAAGGAAATCAGAAGAGAAATTTAAAAATTTCTAAATTCAAATGATAATAGTGGTACAACAAACCAAAATCAATACAGTTTTAAAGAAAAACATTTATAGCATTAAATGCCTATATTACAGAAAGAAAAATCCTCAAATAAACAATTTAATGCTACCTTGTGAAGACCTAGAAAGTAGGAACAAGTTAATTCAAAAACCAGAATACAGCAATTAAGATCAGAAAAAAGTGTAATGATTGAGAATAAAAAATAATATAGAAAATCAATACAAAAAATAGTTAGTACTCTAGAAATATAAAAGTTTTTGTATCTGTCCCAATTATTGATTCCTGCTTCTAATTCTTGTGCTTTGGGAGTCATGTTAAGGAAGTCTGGCCCTAAGCTGACATAATGAAGATTTGGACCTACTTTTTCTTCTACAAGGAGCAGGGTCTCTGATCTGATTCAGAGGTCCTTGATCCATTTTGAGTTGAGTTTTGTGCAGGATGAGAGATAGGGATTTAGTTTCATTTTGTTGCATATGGATTTCCATTTTTCCCAGCACCATTTGTTGAAGAGGATATCTTTTCCTCATTGTATGTTTTTGGCACCTTTGTCTAGTAAGAGAAAACTGTATTTATTTGGTTTTGTTTCTGTGTCCTCTATTCTGTACCATTGATCTACCTGTCTATTTTAAAAAGATAGACCCCAATACAATAATACTGATAATTTGACATACCTCTATCACCAACATCCGGTGATACTAACATAAAAATCAGAAGATACTTATGACCTAAATAATACTATACATCAAATACTATACCATGCCTTTTTTGTTACTATTGCTCTGTAGTATAATTGAAGTTCTGGTATTGAAATACCCGCTGCTTCACTCTTCCTGCTAAGGATTGCTTTATCTATTCTGAGTCTCTTATTCTTCCAAATGAATTTCATAATTGTTTTCTCTATTTCTATGAGGTATGTCATTGGGATTTTCTCAGCAAAGGAAGCTATCAATAATGTGAAGAGAGAGCCTACAGAGTGGGAGAAAATCTTTGCCACACAAACTTCAGATAGAGCACTAATTTCCAGGATCTATAAAGGACTAAAAAAATGTTTACACCAAGAATACAAATAACCCAATCAATAAATGGGCTAAGGAAATGAGCAGACACTTCACAGAAGATCTATAAGCAATCAACATATATATGAAAAAATGTTCAACATCTCTAGTAATAAGAGAAATGCAAATCAAAACTACCCTAAGATTCCATCTCACCCCAATTAGAATTGCTCTTTTCAAGAATATAAGCAAAAAAAGGTGTTGGCAAGAATGTGGGGAAAAAGGTATACTCATACATGCTGGTGGGGTTACAAATTAGTGCAGCCACTCTGGAAAGTGGGGTGGAGATTCCTTGGAAATCTTGGAATGGAACCCGCATTTGATCCAGCTATCCCACTTCTTGGTCTTTACCCAAAGGACTTAAAATCAGCATACTACAGTGATGCAGTCATATCAATGTTCCTAGCTGCTCAATTCACAATAGCTAGATTGTGGAACCAACCTAGATGCCCTTCTACAGTTGACTGGATAAAGAAACTGTGGTATGTATATATATATATATATATATATATATATATATATATATATATATATATAATGAAATATTACTCAGCCATAAAGAAGAATAAAATTATTTGCAGGTATATGGATGCAGTTGAAGAATATCATGCTAAGTGAGATAAGCAAATTCCAAAAAAGTAAAGTCCAAATGATCTCTCTGATAAGCAGATAATGGGGTGGGTGTGAGAGGAAGGCAAGAATGGAGGAAGGATGGGTTGTATAGAGGAAAAAGAGGGAAGGGGAAGGAATGGGGGGAAGGAAAAATAACAGAATGAGACAAACATCATTACCTTATGTACATGTATGATTACACAAATGGTGAGATTCTACTTTGTGTACAACCAGAGAAACAATAGTTGTACCCCATTTATGTACAATTAATCAAAATAAATAAACAAAAAGTGTTTGATATATACTTAGCCAAACTAATAAAAATAAAGAGAAGACCCAAACCAACAAAATTAGAGATGTAAAAGGAAATATAACCATGGTGAATTGAAGAAATCCAGTGCATCATTAGGAACTTGTTATGGTTTGGATATGTGTTGTCCCTTCAATATTCCTGTTAATGTAGGAATATTCATAGGTAAAGTGATGAAATTAGAGTATTAACCAAATAAATCTATCCTAATTCAAATTAAATGGGTGGTAACTGTAGGCAGGTGGGACATGACTGGAAGATGTGCATCCCTGGGGGCAAGCTGTGGCCCCTTTCCTTTTTTTCTTTCTGCTTCTTGATCCTGCCACAATAAGAGCAGTTTTTCTCTGCTGGGCCCTTCTCCGATGTTGTGCCCAGAACAATGTAATTGGTCATCTATGGACTGAGTTCTGAAACTGTGATCCCTTTGTCCAAAACTTTTCCTACACTAAGCTATTCACAAGTATTTTGGTCACAACAATGCAAAAACTGAGTAAAACAAATGGTACTGAGAAGTGATGTCATTACTGTTACTAACTGATCAGGTGAAGCTGATTTGTGAGAGGAGTTTTGAAAAGTTTGGAGAGGCGCAGTGGAAAATCTTTAGAATTGTGTAAGTAGACCTTAATGGGGAATTATGGTGAGAGGTCAGAAGACCAGAAAGCCAATATAAATGTGGAACATGTTCATGAAGTTTCAGAGAGAAATGAGGACTCTATTGGGAATTGAACTAGAGGTCACTGATACATTCTGCATGAACCTTACTATAGTTTTTCCATGTCCTAAAATTTTGAGTGATGCTGAGTTTAAAAGTGATGAAATAACTAATTTGGCAGAGAAAATTTCAAGGCAGCACAACATTCAATTAGTGGCATGGATATAGTTGGGAGTTTTTAATTATGTTTACTGTGAAAATTTTGAATAGTAAACAGAACTAAACAATTTTAAAAACTTGCAATTTGGCCAGAATAATGCATTTAAACCTGGGGCCAAGGAAGTTGTGCTGGTTGATGAGATTATAGTCCCTAAAGAGATGCTAAATGTTTTGTATATATACAATAGGAAAGATACCTTGAGGTAATCTAGGAATTTTTTCTACTCCTCCTCTTCCTCCTCTTCCTTCTTCTTCTTCTTCTTAACCAAGGGTTGATCCCAGAGTTACTCATCCCCAACACTTTTTATTCTTTATTTTGAGACCAGTTCTCACCAAGTTACTTAGAACCTCATTAAGTTACTGAGGCTGGCTATGAGCTCATGATCCTCCTGCCTTGGGTTCCCAAGTCACTGGGATTACAGGCATGCACCACTGCACATGGCTAAATCTCAGGCTTGAAAGACCAAAAACATTGAAGGCTAAGAGAATAGAAGAGAAATTTTTGACAAGCAAATATAGAAGCACCCTGCTAACATTAGGGGTGGGGGAAGAGACACAGAATTTGGGAAGTTTTTTCACCATATTGAGTTCCACAGTAATTTAGAGGTTGTAGAAACCATGATTCCAGAAGACCAAGTGTTATGTCAGGTGGTAGTAGACATTAGCCTCATATACATGGTACTGGTTTTGCATAAATGCAGGATGCTGAAGTTAGAGGGTCATGGAGACTTTCACAGAGAATTCAAAAGAAGGGCTGGGAGGTCAGGCAAAGTGTAACAGGATCAGAGTTCTTGTAGCCTTCCCATATTCTGAGGACATAGCATGAAGCTGTGAATGTGAAGTCAGAGTTGGAATGGAGATATGAGGAATTAAGAGATGCCAGTAACATGAATTATCTGCTGATAAAAGCTACTGACAGTGGAGACATCAAGGCATGAAGAAATGCCAGATGTTCTACAACAGGTAAGGCCAAAATGTTAGAGCTGCTCAAGCCTTTGGCAAGCACGTCTTCCTGCCACATGCCCTATATGCTGTATGTCAAGTTACAGAACATGTTTGGGCTTCAGCTTTGCTTTGGCCACATCCCTTTTTTATATGATCCTATTTCTGCCTTTTTGAATTGGAATGTTTACTCTGTATATTGGATATATATATATGTAAGTATATATACATATACGTCTTATATACCTTATTTTTGATTTTTATAGTTTCATATATCAAAACATTTGCTTTGAGTCTCAGATGAGACTTTGGTCTCAGACTTTTGAGTAATATTGAAAGTGTTAAGAATATGGGGGATTTTCAAGATGGCGGACTAAAGGGTGGCTGCATTTCATGTTGCTCCAGGACGCAGAATTCAAAAGAGGAGATAGTGAGAGACTTGGGACCAGCTCAAAGCCGCCAGTGAGTCTCTCCCATTGGGGAGGCATCCCGGATGGGGCGGTAGTCCCGGAATGCAGGGAACTTTGTGAAGTAGAGTTGCCCGGCGAGATGCCCCTCCCCCCACTGGAGCAGTAAACACGGAGAACTGGGAACATCGTAGAGGTGACTGCTCAGCACAGTGCTTGGACTTGGAGCAACCACTGGGGCTCTGGGTGACTGCCTGAGGAGGAGCTGCGTGGTGAGCTGTTTGGACTCAGAGCAATCGCTTCTGAACACCGGGGAGCTCCCTGGAGGAAGAGGAGCACGGCGGGTCGCTTGGTCTCGGAGTGACTGCATCAGAGCTACAGGCGGTTGCCAGAGGAGGAGCTGCGTGGCAAGCTGTTTGGACTCAGAGCGACTGCTTCTGAACACCGGGGGCTGCCCAGAGGAAGAGGAGGAACGTGGCGGGTCGCTTGGTCTAGGAGTGACTCCATCGAGCTCCGGGTGGCTGCTCAGAGGAGGAGGTGAGTGGACTCAAAATGACCACTCCTGAACACCGGTGACCTGCCCAGAGGAGGAGCGTGGTGGGTCACTTGGTCTTGGAGTGACTGCTCCTGAACACCCAGGGGGCTACCCTGAGGAGGAGGAGGAACAGGGTGGGTCACTTGGACTTGGAGTGACTGCCTAAAGCTACGGGCAGTTGGTGGGAGGAAGAGACGTGAAGTGAGTTGCTTGGACTCCTAGTGACTGCATCGGAACACCGGGTGGCTGTCCGGAGGAAGAGGTGTGTGGCGGGTCTCTGGGACTCGGAGCTATTGTATGGGGCTCCAGGTGGTGACTCAGAAGAGGGGCTGCATAGCCAGGTGATTAGGTGCAGAGCAGGGTCCCAGGACCCAGGCAGCTTCTTGGTGGAAGAGCCGCACAGAGACACACTTAGGGGCAGAGGGAAGGTTCCAGGACTGCGGGCAGATTCTCTGAGGAGAGGCAGCCTAAGGAGACTCGTCTGCGAAGGGTGAGGCTCCCAGGCTGAGGAGGTAGGTCTGGGCCCCTGGGAACATTGCAGAGGAAGGCAGCCCAGCCCAGGCGGTAGTTGTAGATTGAGGGGAACCTCTAGGAGGGGAACTGACCAGCGAGACCTCCCCACCGGGTGAGTCTTCCCTGCCAGGTGAAGGTTTTCCCACAAGGATGGTAAAACCAGAGACACAGGCACAAACAGGCCTTGCCTCAGCCTGCAGCCTAGTTCCCCTTTGGATGACCATTGGTCAAAAAGTGGAGGCACCTCTGCTCACTATCAGGGAATATACCCCACCTGAGGGTCACCACCCCTAGAGAGGCTGCTTCCTTGTGGAGCACCACATTATCAACTTCCTCCAAGACTTCAGACTACTGAAAGATAAGAGGGGATGTACTAGCGATCTTCAGGGACATTATAAGTCAATAGAGGAAATCTGCAATATCTTAATGACCCACTGATTCCTGAACAATATGAGAAAACAAGGGAAGAAAATGCCTCAAACAAATCTAGGTGTTACATCAATAAAATCCAATGATAGCATGGCAGAAGAAATGACAGAAAGGGAGTTCAGAATGTACACAATTGAAATGATCAGGGAAGCAAACAATGAGATGAAAGAGCAAATGCAGGCATTGAATAATGAGATGAAAGAGCAAATGCAGGCATTGAATGATGAGATGAACAAAATGACAAGGAACACAAATCATATCTCAATAATAACCCTGAATATTAATGGCCTGAATTCATCAATCAAAAGACATAGACTGGCAGATTGGATTAAAAAGAAAGATCCAACAATATGTTGCCTGCAAGAGACTCACCTCATAGAAAGAGATACCCATAGACTGAAGGTGAATGGATGGGGAAAAACATACCATGCACATGGACTCAGCAAAAAAGCTGGAGTATCCATCCTCATTTCAGATAATGTGGACTTCAAGCCAATGTTAGTCAGAAGGGATAAAGAAGGACATTTCATACTGCTTAAGGAAACTATCAGCAATGTGAAGAAAGAGCCTACAGAGTGGGAGAAAATCTTTGCCAATCATACTTCAGATAGAGCACTAATCTCCAGAATCTATAAAGAACTCAAAAAACTCTACACCAAGAATGCAAATAATCCAATCGACAAATGGGCTAAGGAAATGAATAGACACTTCACAGAAGAAGATCTGTCAGGGGTGGGCTCTGAGGGCCCCAGAGCCGCACTGTGACCTGATCTCTAAGATGGCGCCTGGCAGCTTGCCAAACATAGCTGCACTCGTAAACAAGTTTTAGGAAGTAACTCTGATTGGCTGTTGTATGTGAGGCGATCCTAGTATCTGCCTGGAGACTGTTCCTTGGTAGGCTGACTTTCCTGGTAGTCTACTCTCTGATAGGCTGATGTTCTCAATATAAGTCTGAGACTTGTGGAATAAACGGCTTTTTGGTTCCTGTGATCAAGAGCGTACATGTTGTGATTGTCCCCGTGGGCGGTGGGCGATCATAAAAATCTACAAGCAATCAACAAACATATGGAAAAATGTTCAACATCTCTAGTAATAAGAGAAATGCAAATCAAAACCACCCTAAGATTCCATCTCACCCCAATTAGAATGGCGATTATCAAGAACACAAGCAACAATAGGTGTTGGCGAGGATGTGGGGAGAAAGGTACACTCATACATTGCTGGTGGGCTGCAAATTAGTACAGCCACTCTGGAAAGCAGTGTGGAGACTCCTTAGAAAACTTGGAATGGAACCACCATTTGACCCAGCTATCCCACCCCTTGGCCTATACCCAAAGGACTTAAAATCAGCATACTACAGAGATATAGCCACATCAATGTTCATAGCTGCTCAGTTTACAATAGCGAGATTGTGGAACCAACCTTGATGTCCTTCAATTGATGAATGGATAAAGAAACTGTGGTATATATATATACAATGGAATATTACTCAGTCATTAAGAATGATAAAATTATGGCATTTGCAGGTAAATGGATGAAATTGGAGAATATCATGCTAAGTGAGATAAGCCAATCTCAAAAAACCAAAGGACAAATGATATCGCTAATAAGTGGATGATGACACATAATGGGGGGTAGGTGGGGTTAGTGTTAGTGTTAGAGTTAGGGTTAGGGAGGGAACAAGAATGGAGGAAGGAAGGACTGTATAGAGGGAAAAGAGGGGTGGGAGTGGTGGGGGGGAAGGGAAAAAATAACAGAATGGAATTACCCTATATAAATTTATGATTACACAAATGGTAGGCCTTTACGCCATGTAGAAATAGAGAAACAACATGTATCCCATTTGTTTACTATAAAAAATAAATAAATAAAAATGAACAAGCAATATAGGATTGAATTATCTGAAAAAAAAAGAATGTGGGACTCTTGGAGATGAACTAAAAGTATTTTATATTTTGAGATGGATATGAACTTTTGGGGCCAATAGTTAGAATGTTATGGTTTCGCTATGAGGTGTCCCTGAAATGTTTTTGTTAATGCAGGAATATTCAGTGGTGAATGATTAGATTAAAAAATTATAATCAACTATAATCTAATTATCCATCCTCATTTGAATCAACTTGGTGGTAACTGTAGCCAGGTGGAGTGTGACTAGAGGAGATGGGTACTGGCAGTATTGCCTGGAATGTTGCATCTTCCATTTGGTCTCTTCTCCTATCTCTCTTTCTTTTTTTTAACTTTGCCATGAGCTGAGCAACTTTCCTCTCCTGGGCCCTGCACCTATGAGATGCTGTCTCACCTTGAGCACAAATCAATGTAATCAATCATTCGTGAACTGAGACCTCTGAAATCATAAACCACAATGTTAGTTCAATATATATAAATCAATAAATTGAATTCTTTAAATGGAATTAATAAGGACAGAAACTACATTATCTCCTCAATTGATGCATAAAAATTCTTTGAGCAAATATAGCATTCTTCTATTACAAACACTGAAGAAACTAGTTAGAAAAGGAATATACCTGAATATCATAAATCTTATATGAGACAAACCAATAGTCAACAACCTACTGAAGAGATAAAAACTGAAAGGATTTTCTATAAAATAATGAATGAGTCAAGGTTGTTCATTCTAAATACTACTATTCTATACAGTTTTTGAAACTTTAGTCAAAGCAATCATGCAAGAAAAGAAAATTAAAGGCGTAAAAATAGGAAAACATGTCAAACTATCTCTGTTTGCTGATGGCATGCTTCTAAACTTAGATGACAAGAAAGAACTGCTGTGAGAGACATTCCTGGCAGGGAATTTGAAAGGGTGAGGGTGGGAGAGGTTGAGTTTGAAGACTAAACCTGAGACCAGGAAATGTGGGCTTCACAGATGACAGAGGGGACAAAGAATTGGCTCTTCCACCACAGAAAGGAACCCAAGGGAGTTCCCTGGGGTCCAGTCTTCAAGTGTGAACCGGCAACTACTTAGCCCTGCCGGTGTGCTTGTGTGCTGGTTTCTTCAGAACACTCACTATTCAACAAAGAACCTAGAGACTAACTAAGACCAAACCCTGCCTCCAGGAGTGCCACCTATGGAATTTCCTCTTACATTCCAGTCCACCCCACCTAGGACTGCTGAGAAGAGAAGCTGACAATCATTTGAATTGAACAGAAGCAATTCATGAACATTTCAAGATTTTTTAAAAATTTAATTTAATTTTTTCTGTTTTTCTTTTTTCTTTTCTCTGTTTAATTGTGACCTAAATTGTTCATAGACACTGATATGTATTAATATTTGTTTTTTCTTATCTGTAGCATTTTAGAAGACTGTTAGTTTTCATTTGAGTACTAGAATGTTTGATTAATATATATTGATTTTTCTTTATTTTTTAAAAATTTTTACTTTATATATTTTTTTCTCTCAATAACCTGTTCCCCCTGATTTACTTTCTTTTCTTCTGCTAACAGTCAATCTCTATTGCTCTTTCTTTCACACCTCTTTTAACTTTTACTTCTATTTTCTCTCCTCCACCCTCTTAATCATCACATCCTATGTCACTTTGGCTCTTTCCCTGTCCAACATTCAAAATTTTAAATGTTTTTGCAAACAATGTTATTACTGAGGGCAATAACTGATCACATCATTTCTCTTTTATGTGTAATTAACATTGTAGAGGTCATAGCAGGAACTACTTGGTTTAAAGTTTTATATGGTTTGCATTGGTTGTTATTATTTATCTCCTATGAAACAGTGAGGTACTGGAAACCTTTAGGCACACTCTAAGTCCAAAGTGTAGTAACTCTACTGTTTCAGATCCATAATGTTACATTGGTTGACATACAAACAACATGAAAAAGCAAGGGAAAAAATCACCCCAAACAAACCAAGATACATCGATAAAAGAATCCATTAACACCACAGGGAGGAAATGTGAGAGAAGGAGTTCAAAATGTTCATAGTTAAATTGATCTGTGAGGTAAAGGACAATGTAAGGGCTAAAATCAGAGAGAAAATACTGGAAGTGAGAGATCACTTCAATAAAGAAAGAGATTCTGAAATAAGAATCAAGCAGAAGTACTCATAATGAAGGAGTCAATAACCCAAATTAAAAATTCAATAGAAAGCATTGCCAGCAGAGTAGACCATATGGGAGACAGTGTTTCAGGCAATGAAGAGAAATACATCATCTTGAAAATTATCTTGATGATGGAGAAAAGATGTTAAGAGATCATGAACAGAACTTCCAAGAAATATGGGATAACATGAAAAGGCCAAATATAAGATTTATTGGTATAGATGATGGCTCAGAGTTTAGAAAAAAAAAAAAAAAAACAGAGGAATGCATATTTTTTTATGAAATAATATCAGAAAATTTCCATATTCTTAGAGTGAAATTGAAAGTCAAATACAGGAGGATTATAGGACCCCAAGTATACAAAATTACAGCAGACCTATACCAAGGCATATTATTATGAAAATGCTGAACATACAGAATAAGGATAGAATTTTAAAGGCTGCCAGAGAAAAATGACAGATCACATTTAGAGGGAAACCAATCTGGAATACAGATGATATCTCAACCCAGACCCTCAAAGTTAAGCGATCCTGGAATAATATATACCAAACTGAAAGAAAATGTATGCCAGCCAAGAATACTGTACACAGAAGAATTAAGCTTCAGAATTGATGATGAAATAACAACCTTCCATGATAAACAATAGTTAGAAGAATTAACAACTTGAAAGGCTGCACTGCAAAATATACTCAATAAAACATTTCATGAAGAAGAAATAAAATATAAGAGTGAAAACAAGGAAAGTGTGGAACTACACTGGAAGAATAGCTAATCAAAGAAGAAACTAGTTCAAATTAGAAAACAGAAATTAGTCAAAATTACAGGGAATAAAAAATAATTTCTCAGTCATAACACTGAATATAAATGGCCTAAACCCATCATGAAGACACATAGACTTGGAGATTGGAATGGAAAAGCAAGACCCAACAATATGCTGTCTCCAAGAGACTCACCTCACTGCCAAAGACATCCACAGACTGAAAGTTAAAGGATGGGGAAGAAAACATATAATTCACCTGGATTTTGTAAACATGCAGGGGTTTCTATGCTCACTTCAGATAAAGTGGACTTCCAGCCAAAGTAAGAAGGCACAAAGAAGGACATTTTGTACTGCATAAGAGAATCATATATCAATGAAATGTAACAATATTTATGCCCCAAAGAGTGGAGCATTTACATACATCAAAAAAACCCTCCTCAATTTCAAGAATCATATACACCACAATACCATAATACATGGTGAATTTAAAATGCCTGTCTCATTACTGGTAGATCCTCCAAACAAAACCAAATGAAGAAGCTATAAAACTAAAAAATACAATAAAAAATCTAGACATAACAGACATATATAAATATTTCATCCATCAATGAATGAGTACACTTTCTTTTCATCAGCATGTGCCATTTTCTAAAATAACCACAAAGCAACTCTTATCAAATACAAAAAAATAGAGATAACACCATGCATTCTATTGGATCATAATGGAGTAAAATTATAAATCAAGATAAAATAAAAATAGAAGTTACTCTAAAATCTGGAGACTAAATATACACTATTGAAGGACCAATGGACAGTACAAGATTTCAGGGATGAAATAAAGAATACTAAGAGAATTATACACAACTTGTCAAAATCTCAGGGACACCATGAAGGTAGTTCTACGAGAAAAGTTCATTGCATTGAGCTTATTCATTAACATAATAGAAAATCACCAAATATGTAACCAACCTTACATTTTAAAGCCCTATAACAAGAAGAACAAATCAACACCAAAAGCAGTAGAAGACAGGAAATAATTAAAATCAGAGCTGAAATCAATGAAATCGAAATAACAATGTAATCCAAAAAAAGTTGGTGAAACAAGTTGGTCCTTTGAAAAAATAAATAAAATTGACAAACCTTTAGTCAAACTAATGAAAAGAAATAAGAAAATTCGAGTTACAAAAATTAGTGATGAAATACAGTCAATAATCAGAAAATATTATAAACATTTGTACTCCAATAAAATAGTAAGTCTTGAAGACATCAACAAACTTCTAGAGACATATGATCTACCCAAAATGAATCAGGAGGCTACAGAAAACGTAAACAGATCAATTTCAAGCAATGGAATAGAAGATGCCATCAAAAGCCTGCCAATAAAGAAAAGTCCAGGACCAGACAGATTCTCAGCCAAATTCTAACAGAACTTCAAAGAACTAACACCTTCAAATTATTTCATGACAGAGAAACAGAGGGAACTCTTCCAAATTCATTCTATGAAGCCAGTATTAACTTGACACCAAAACCAAAGAAACATCAAAGAAAGCAATCTTCAGAGCAAATATCTTAATGAATACGGATGAAAATTTCTTAATAAAATACTTGAAAATCGTATACAAAAACGCATTAAAAAGACAATACAATATTATCAAGTGAGTTTAATCTCAGGGATTTAAGTTTGGTTCAAAATACAGAAATATATAAACATAATTTATCACATCAATAGAATTAAATATAAGAATCACATGGTATCATAATATATGCAGAGAAAGCATTTGACAAAATACAAGCATCCATTGGTTCAAAACACTGGAAATACTAGGGATAGTAGGAACACATCTCAACATTGTAAACCCTATAAATATTAAATCCAAGGCCCACATCAATCTATATAGAGAAAAATTGAAAGAATTCTTTCTAAAAACTGAAACAAAACAAGGATGCCTTCTTTCACCACTTCTACTCAACATAGTCCTTGAAACTCTAGCCAGAGCTATTAGGCAAAAGAAAGAAATTAAAAGCATACAAAAGAAGGAAAAGAAGATCTTGAATTATCCCTATTTACTGATGACATGATTCTATATTTAGAAACCCTAAAACCTACAGCAGAAAACTTGTAGAACCCAAAAAGGAATTCAGCAAATTAGCAGGGTATAAAATTAACACATGTAAATCAATTGTGTTCCTCTACACCAATGCCAAGTCCCCAGAAAGAGAAATCAGGAAAACTATCCCTTTCACAATAGCCTCAAAAATATACTTGGGAATAAATCTAACAAAAGAGGTGAAAGAACTCTACAATGAAATTTACCAAACACTGAAGAAAGAAATTGAAGAAGACCTTAGAAAATGGAAAGATCTCCCATGCTCTTGGATAGGCTGAATTAATATCAGCATGGGCATACTACCAAAATTGCTATACAGATTTAATTCAATTAACATCAAAATTCCAATGGAAATCTTCATAGAAATAAAAAAAGCAATCATAAAATTCATATGGAAAAATAAGAGGCCCAGAGAAGCCAATGTAATCCTCAGAAAGAAAACTAAAACATGAGGTATCATAGTACCAGACCTTATTATACTACAGTGCTATAGTAACAAAACTGGCATGGTGTTGGCACTAAAACAGATATAAAGACCAATGAAACAAAATAGAAGACAAGACACATAAATACAGTTATCTTTTACTAGAAAAAGTTTCCATAAACATACATTGAAGAAAAGATAGCCTCTTCAACAAGTGGTATTGGGAAAACTGAAAATCCATTTGAAGAAAATGAAATAAAACCTTTATCACCCTGCAGAAAACTCAACACAAAGTGGATCAAGGACCTAAGTATTAGCCCAAATCTCCATCATATTGATTCAGGAACAGACTTTCTCAATAAGACTCCTAAAGCACAAGAAGTAAAATCAAGAATTAATAAATGGGATTGTATCAAACTAAAATGCTTCTTCACAGCAAAGGAAACAATCTAGAACAGGAAAAGAGAGTCTACAGAATGGGAGAACATCTTTGCCACCTTCACCTCAAATAGAGCATTAATCTCCAGGATATAAGAAGAACTCAAAAAACTTAACACCAAAAATAACAAATCAATCAATCCATAAATGGGCAAAGGAACTGAATAAGCACTTCACAGAAGAAATATGAATGGTCTAATATATATGAAAAAATGTTCAATATATCTAGCAATTAGAAAAATGCAAATTATAATCACATTGAGATTCCTTCTCACTGTAATCAGAATGGCAATTATCAATAATACAAGTAACAGTAAATGGGGACGAGGATGTGGGGGAAAAGGTACACTTTTACATTGTTGGTGGAACTGCAGATTGGTGCAACCACTCTAGAAAGCAGTATGGAGATTCCTCAGAAAACTTGGAATGGAATCATCATTTGAATCAGTTATCCCACTCCTCAGTTTATACCTAAAGGACTTAAAATCAGCATCCTACAGTGAAGCAGTCACATCAATGTTTATAGCATCTCAATTCACAATATCCCAGCTATGGAAACAAAGTAGGTGTCCTTCAACAGATGAATGGATAAAGCAAATGTAGTACGAATACACAATGGAATATTACTGAACCATAAAGAAGAATTTTCATTTTTATGGCATTTTCTGGTTAATAGATGGAACTGGAGATAGTCATACTAAGCGAAATAAGCCAATATTCCCAAAACAAAGGTCAAATGTTCTCTCCGATATGTGGATGCTTATACACGATAAGGGCAGAGAGAGAAGAATAGAAGTTCATTGGATTAGACAAATGGGAATAAAGGGAAGGGGGGTTGAGAATAGGAAAGACAGTAAATGAATTGGACATAACTTTCCTATGTTCATATATAAAAACACAGCTAGTGAAACTCCACATCATGTTCAACCCAAGAATGGGAACTTAATTAGAATGAAATCAACTCTATGTGTGTATAATATGTCAAAATACATTCTATTGTCTTATGTATCTAAAAAGAACAAATAAAAAATTAGTTAAAAAGAGAACAAGTAAATCCTACTCTATTGGGAAACTGGTCCTCACAAGTACAGATGATATCACCCTTGATGTCATTGCCTGAACACTTTGTATCCATTTACAATAGTCATATATTCCATAGGTGTCCTACTCTTTCTATAACCCTTAAGCCCAAACATATTGTTCTGGTACACTTGCCCAGACAAGCCTACTTCATAAGTTAATTTACTAACACAAGTTCTTACAGTGGTCTGTGTACTGCCTAATGGACTGACTTCCCAATATTGGTGTCTATTAGGCACTTGCCATATTTTCCTAGGTTAGCAACAAGTAACCTACTCCTGGACTAGGTAATGGAAGTTGCATATCAAGCCAACAAGCTGGATTTTTAGATCTTCCCAGAACTTCCTATGTCTACAGCACAAGGACTTCCCTGAGTAGTCCAACCTACATATGATAAGAAATGGACTTGAATAAAAGAAAACTGAACTAAATACAATATCTCTCATGCTTTAACCCAACTGTTTGAACAAATCATTACCTTAGCATTCTTGTTGATAGGTCTGTGCTTTCTACTGCTGCTGTGGAGAACAGATGCATTGTGCCTCCAGAACCCTGGCTCTAGGGCTTCACAGAAGACAGGGGCCAGTGTGAGATTGTGAATAACAGTAAGGGTTTCCAAGGCCCTGGGGTGGGGTGTTGGAGCAAACGAAAAGCTTGCAGTGAGATAAGGACTCGCAGAAAGTCATATTGAAGGAAATAGGGGAAACTGTCAACCTACCTTAACTTCGGTCTTTAGGTGAGGATCAAAGCAGAGTGATTATGGTTGTAAAGTAAAGAAATGTACTCAAAAAACATCTGAAGAACTCCACCTGAATAGTGGGCACGCAACCTATCCTGTGTATTTCTCCTGTTTGGAGACATGGTGTGGTCCTCCATTGGCTTGCTGTCCCTGAGGACTGCATGATTAATAAAATGTCCCAAACCTCTCTATTGAGTCTGCCAAATTCTTTCTTTGAGATTGTTTAACAGTATTTTGGGGGCGTATACAGGCCTGAGGCTGAACAATTATCAATCACTGTGTAGCAAGATGCTTAGTTCCTGGCGAGTGCCATGTGACTGCTTAGTAAATGAATATATCTGAATGACAGTCAAACAGAAGAAGTTTTTCATTCTATGTTTCAATGTTCCTGTGGTTTGTGGGATGGTATTGGCTCTTCTCTAAGAATAATGAAAAACTGGTGGTTGTTTATACCATTGTATAGGAAAAAATTAAATAAAACAACCAGTATAAAACATTGTATAGGAGGTAAAAATTAAATAAAACAACCAGTGATGTCAGAGATGTGAATGTGGAAGGGTGGTGTCTTAGCTTTTTCACTGCCATGACTAAATGACCGAACCAGCACAACTGTAAAGGAGAAAGGGTTTATTTGAGGGCTCACAGTTTCAGTTTCAGAGGTCTTAGTCCACAGAAGACCACCGGCTCCATTCCTCAGGGCTTGAGGTGAGGCTGAACATCATGGAGGAAAAGTGTGACAGAGGGATGCAGCTCACATCATCAGAAGGAGAGAGAGAGAGAGAGAGAGAGAGAGAGAGAGAGAGAGAGAGAGAGAGAGAGAGAGAAAGAGACTCCACTCTCTAGATACAAAACATATACCCAATAGCTATCCTCAATTAATACCTCCTCCATCCACACCCTATCACTTCAATTAACCCCATCAGGGATTAATTCACTGATTGGGTTAAGACTCTTACAATCCAATCATTTCTCCTCAGAACCTTCACGCATTGTCTCAAATGTGAGCTTTTGGGGGACACATCACATCCAAACCATAACAGGTTGGGTGGGGGATGAGATATGGGAAGAACTTGTTGGGGAATAACTCAAAAAGTCAAGTAGGCAAAATAACAAAATTCTAAAGGACGAGTGTTTAATACCCAGCACTACAAAACTAGGATCTGGTGGTAAGATAAGTATTCAGTGCCAGATAAGATTTGTTCTGTAACAGTTAAAATAGGGGAAGATGAACAGGATGGAAGTTGGACACAATGACAGAAGCTAGACCTGAGAGGAGTCAGAACCAGAGGGGAAATAAGAAGTTGAGTAGGAGGCTTAGGTATTTGGGAGGAAGTAGATATTTTTGTTGTTGCAGACAGGAGGGATTTGTCTGTTGGTTGATTAAAGAAGTCAGAAGAGAGGTCTGTGAGGTAGGTTTGTTAAGAACAGAAATCAAAGGCCAACTTCTCTGAGAGAAAGAAATTCCATCTGCAAGTGCCATGCTGTGTCTGCTGCTTCCCTTGCTAGCTGCTCTCTCGCCAGGCGGTGACAGTGAAGTTGGTAAGAACAGGGGCAACTGACTAGTTGTGTGTGTGTGTGTGTGTGTGAATTTCCTCTATATACCCATCAAATAATGCGCCATGCTGATCCCATTCTGAGTTTTCCTGACTTCAGTTCTCTCTTTTCTTCTGGAGGTTGTTGATAGAACATATTACTCTGTGCAAGCACATATCTGCTAAGGTACCCATGCCTTTCCTTTTCTACAGATTCTGAGTATCCCTACTCTTGCACCTTTCTTTCCCGATTTTCTCCTTTCCAATGTCTCATTTCTCCTCCACTCTCTGTGATTATGCTGCAGATTTTGAAGAACCTATCTCCTACTGTGTCATCCAGATCTCATCCTTTTATAACCATTCTTGGGTTCAAGACCTGTGCTCAGATTGGTTGGGTGAGGTGCAGACCCACAGTTGGAACAGCAGCTCTGGCACTATCAATTTCCTGTTTCCTTGGTCCAGAGGTAACTTCACCAACAAGGACTTCATTGAACTGGAAACTTTTTTCTGAATGTATTTTATTAGTGTTGTTGAGGCTGTTCACATTGCTTAATTAGGGTTACAATGTGAGTTAGGATTCTTCAGTGGGGAGTGGTGAGGTATAGGGGTTTGGGGAGCATCTCAATAAGTCTTTTATTTCTCTAGAAACATCCTACTCCCTTCTGAATCCTATTCTACTCTCTCCAGCATATATTTGCAATCATTCAGCAGGTGCTATATAAACCAGACTCTGATTTTTCAAAAACTTTAATCTTCTGCTACTTATGATCTGTTTCACTGACTGCAGGGTTTGGCTTTATTATCATTCCTTAGAGGTACTCTGTGACTATCCTTTTCCCTGTCCTCCAATCAATACCCTCAGTTTGGTCTTTCATTCAGTCTCTTCCATCTTCTCTGTCACCCCAGTTTAGCATAATCCCAGGTCTTAGACTAAGTCCTTTCTCCCCAACACTTTGAACAATTTCTCCCTATCTCATATTATTCATCTCTCTTTTTTCTCCATCTCTAACTCCTATTAATCCCTCTATCTGTAAACCCATGATCAAACCAAACTCGTTTCCATTACCTAAAGCACTCAAAACTTCCTCCTGCTTCTATCTTCTTTTGCTTCCACTCATTCCATTTTCTCCCTTTTTCTTGTCTTTTTCCTCTAATTCATTACTTCTTTCTCCCAGATCCCTTTGAAATGCAGATGATATCAGGTTGTGAGTTGCACTCTGTGAAAGCCTTCATAAACCTCCTGCAGGTGGCTTTTTAAGGATCCCATTTCCTGAGTTTCCAGAACAATTCATGGTTACTATCTCCAGAGGGTGGAAGAAAAGTCCAGTATTTCTGCAAACTACTTAGTTATGACCAAGCCTTCACCCGTAGGCTTCACCCATAGGGTATATATGCTACTGAGTGACACCTGCCCACATTTTGCCTTGGGACTTTTTTTTTTAATTGTAAACAAATGGGATACGAGTTGTTTCTCTGTACGTGGAGTAAAGGTAATAATAAATTTACATAGGGTAATGTTGTTTGATTCATTCTGTTATTTTTTCCCTTTCCCCCACTCCCACCCCTCTTTTCCCTCTATAAAGTCCTTCCTTCCTCCATTCTTGCCACCCTCCTTAACCCTAACCCTAAACCTAACCCTTGGGACTTTTTGATGCAGGGAAGGCTCATCTCTGGCGACAAGGTCAGTCCTGCACCCTCACCACAAGGATTTTCTATTCTAAAATGAAATTAAGGATAAGGTGGAGACAAGAGGGAGAATAGGATAATGGCTGACAAATTCCCAGAAGTGGGAAAGATATGTCTATCTAAGCTAATATGGAGATGTGTACCTTCAAGAGGATATTAGAGTCCTTATCTGCATATCTTTCAGTCCTTTACAGTAAGACCTGAAGCCTGGCATGTCCAGTGGCCCCTGTCCTGGACCTGGCCGTCTGCTGCTGATGTGCCATGTCTCTGGGATCTTCCCAAAGCACTTGTGGGTGATGTGGATGCGGGGTGAGCAGGAGCAGCAGGGCACTCAGAGAGGTGACATCCTGCCCAATGCTGATGAGACGTGGTATCTCAGAGCAACCCTGGATGTGGCAGCTGGGGAGGCGGCTGGCCTGGCCTGCAGAGTGAAGCACAGCAGCCTAGGAGGGCAGGACCTCATCCTCTACTGGGGTGGTAAGAGCTGGGACCCAGGCTGGAGATGGGGGGAGGTGGTCCTCTTGCCAAACATGAGGGCAAGCTAAGAAATTTTGGATTTAAAAGAATTCCAGATCCTAAAAAGGAAGACAAATACATTAATCCAAGGAAAAGGATAGTTAAAAATGAGGGACCTACGGATGCAGGAGGATTTTGAGGATTAGATTAAAGATTCATCTCTAAAGAGGAATAACGGGAAAAAATAGAAAGAAGAAATATTGATGAGGCAGGCACTCAAACAAAGGAAGCCCTGGTTGGCAATAAGGTAGGGAATAGACGGGTTAATAAAAGAAGATGGATTTAAAATAATGTTCTTGGTGCCCACTTGAATCTACGGAGCACCACAGTTCCCTGGGCTTAATCTTCTTGGCTGTGATCAGGGCTCTGGCCCTTGTGACAGAACTTGCATTTTGGCTTAGGAAGCACTGGTACGTTCTTTATATCCATCTTTTCTGTTCTTCCCTACTCCCCACTGTCTTTCCATATTTTTTGGTTTCTTCTCAGTTTTCCTTATCCTTTAAGTCCCCTCCTCTTTTTCTCCTCAGTTCTCACCTCCACTTTTTGAAGTTGTATTATCTCTCTCTTTTCATTTGGTTCACTTTAGGACACACTGTGACTCCCTGCAGTACTTCACAAGTGAGAACCCAGCTGTCCAGGTGCTCATCACACACGTGAGTACCTCATGGTGATGACGTCCCTTCAACTCTCCTTTTGAAACTTTTTCTGTTGTTTATTTCTGCTTCACAATCAGCTGTCAATATATGTTCAGTGTAACCAGGAAGAGATTGTTGTTTAGACATTAGTTCTGGGACTTTAAAAATTCAAATTTTTAATACTGAATAGAATAGGGTCCTAGAAAGTTCCACCTGATTAGATATAAATGGATCATCAGATGTCACTTCCCCAGAGGCCCTTCCTGATTCACAGTTGGAAGCAGTTTCTTCTCTACAGGAGCTCACTCACAGTTCAATTGCACTTTGTTAACCATCCCTCACTCCCTATCTTCTGTGGCAGTTGTATAGCTTCCTTCCCCCCTTTTAACTTTTCAGAATGCTGAAAGAAAAGTCATATCTTTTAAATATCTGTATCCCTGGTGAAGTGTCCTGTCTTCATGTAATGTGTTCTCAATAAAAATCTGTATTGAATTTATGCAGAATTTGGAGTGTTTTAAAATTATCTCCCTTCTTCACAACTGGGTTGTAGTGAAGGTATTTGAAGTTCTTTCTGTTAAAAGTCTTCTCACTTTGTCAGGACACTTTATGATTTCCTAGTTCTATAGATTCTTCTCTAAGCTGTGAAAAGAAAGATATTATGCCTCTTACCACTCATAATACCTACATGTGCGCACACACACACATACACACACACATAAATAATGGAGACTGCTGACCCAAAATGATACTGTGAGTCAATATACCCATGACTATCTTTAGTTACTTTAAAATGTATAAATTAATTCAACAAACAGTTCTTAGGCACTTGGTCTATACTTGCTATGCAGCAGATGTATATTGAGTAGAAGGTAATGGAAAGAAGAAAAGATCATCAGCTTGAATATTTTGTCTACCAAATTTGATTCTGCAGTTTATTGTTTTCATTGTTTCTTTCTTAGTTTCTTTGTAGAGTAACATACTTGAGGTAACTTTGGGGAAAGGGACTTAACCTTATTTTGCTAAGGGAGCTGAGAAGAGGGGACCCAGGGCAAGGGGAACATCCAGAAAGTACAGGTGGCAGCGCATGTAAGACCTTTGACCATGGATTTTCTTTTGAAAAATTCACTCATTCATTCATTTGCTTGTTCTTTTGAAAGAATAAATGAATGAATGACATATTTAGCTTGCACTATTTGTATGGCAAACACATTCACTAAGAGTAGTTCCAAAAGGTGGGGAAACAGTTGGAAAATGAAGTTGTGATAAGAGAAGAAATAAAGGTAAAAAATTATGGGAAAGAGCGAATTAGTGGCAGCCATGTGGTTTTGGTTGCTAAATTACATTGTGAACTGAGAGATCTGCCGAAGGCATTCAAGGAACTCACCTTTGACAATGTGATAGGCTAAAGAATAGACAGGAAATTTATAATTTAAGATGGTCATTGTATAGTTCCTACTTACCTTGACTCAGAGGGATGAGTCAGGCTATGCACCTGTCTTAAAGTGGCCCACTTTAAGAAGGCTGATTCTTGTGTTTGTTGGTGAGGGGAAAGAGATGATCTCTCTTGATCTGGATGTTTTCATGTGGGGTACAAATCTGGGAACAGCTTAATTTATTTTTCACCATGAGAGAAGCAACTCTGAATAAAATCCTATGGGCAACTCCAGTTGATGAATGGATTAAAAAACTGTGGCATATATATATACAATGGAACATTACTCCACCATGAAGAATGATAAAATTATGGCATTTGCAGGGGGAAATTGGAGAACATCATGCTAAGTGAGATAAGCCAATCTCAAAAAACTAAAGGATGAATGATCTCACTGATAAGCGGATGAGGACATATAACGGGGGGTGGGAGGGGTTAGTGTTAGGGTTAGGGTTAGTTTTAGGGTTAGGGATAAGGAGGGTGGTAAGAATGGAGGAAAGAAGGACTGTATAGAGGGAAAAGGGGGTGGGAGGGGTGGGGGGAAGGGAAAAAAATAACAGAATGAATCAAACAACATTACTCTATGTAAATTTATGATTACACAAATGGTATGCCTTGACTCCATGTACAAATAGAGAAACAACATGTATCCCATTTATTTACAATAAAAAAAGAAAGAAATTAAAAAAAAGAATTTATTAAAAAAAAATCGTATGGGCAAGAAGGTAGAGCCAACAGACTCACAGAAAGTCCAGATTAAACTGCCCATGCTGACCTTAAAGACCTCTGTTCTTCCCAGCCATGTCAGTCAATACATTGCCTTTATTTTTTTAGCTGTTGAAGCTGGGTGCCCTCTTGCTGGTGACTGACAACCTGTGGCCTGATGTACACAGATGTCAGGAGACTCAACTGATCTCTACGTTTGGTTGCAACATCTGTTTACTTCCTTCTTTATTTTCCTCTTTTCCTGAGGTTGGTTATTCCTTAAAATTGAGTTATTTTACTTATCTTTTTAAAAACACATCATCCTTATCTTTATACCATTTTAATTTTAACTGTGGGATCTGGATCAGTCCCTCTTCTGGACTCTCCATATATTTTCTGTCATATGACTGACCGGAAACCAAAGTGGTGGTTATGCTGCTGTGAGAGTGAATGATTTTGGAAGGTTTCTAGATCTTCATTGTTTTCTTTAGTTAAATAAAGGCAAAAATCTATGGAAGTTTGAACAGATAATCTTGCACAATCAATTTAATAAACCATGATGTGTCACAACAACAACAGTTGAGTAATCAACATAAAAGATATTTTCCCATCGATTTCCTCCTGAAAAAATTAATTAATTCATTCCTTTATCCATGAATTTATTCATCACACATTCAGATTTTACTATGTATGTGACAAACATACTCACTTGGGAGTGGTTCCAAAATGTATTATAAGCAAACGTAGCTTGAAAATATTGAACATATAGTTAATAATCTCTAACTCCAAGCTAGTTTCATGTTTTATGCTTTGATTTTATCATGCAGAGTCAAATTTCACATTTTTTTTGTTGTCTTCCCACCCCCAATCAGCTTTTCTATTCATTAGCTCATTTTCTATAAAAATCTCTGAACATTGTTACTTCCTTGCTCTTGTTGGACCTTAGGAACCTCAACATGGCGCAGAGCTTTCTTCTCACTGATCACATGTTTTTGTTGGTTTCCTTAGCATGTTCTCTTCTTTGGCTACAGTGGGTTCATGTTTAGGGAACAGAAGTTTCTTGTAAAGAGATGAAAGGATGGAATGTGCATCTATAAAATGTGAAGCAGGTTTGCCATTCCTCACATATAAAATTTCACAATTGGAAGGAGTTGGTGACTTTGTCAAAATTACCAGGTAGCCTTGGGAAGTGGGGAAGTAAGTGAGGATTAAACATCTGTATTTGTGAAAACATATAAGGAGTTGGGCATTGTGCTCCATTCCTCCTTGATCCAGCTCCTGAATATCTGATGGAAAAGCAAATTAAGTTGAAAGGTGATTAAAAAAAAGGAAATTGTTTTGAATAGTAATAAGAGAGTGTATGTTAGTATTTGATTTGTTTTTCTAATCTATTGATTGATTAGTTTTTAATTTTGCTCTACACTTTTCACTGGGATTAAGAGATTTCTTTGAAGGAAAAAAATAACAGATGTTTGTCTGGATAGTTATAGTACTTGGCTTTGTAAATAAGGGAAGATTTCACAGATCATTGCAACAACAAAGGACACACCTAGCAATATTAATAAGTGGACATCTGAGTAAAGGATTTGGAATTATAAAAATGAAATGGATACATATACACACATGTGATTTATTTGTATTTGAATATATGTATATAAATATATATTATATGTATACATTACATTATATACATGTACAACATAAATACTTCCAAATTAATGAGGAAAAGGGGCAAGACCTAAAAAAATTACAAAATGAACAAAATATGTAAACAAACAACTCACAAATGATAAACCAAAAAGCTAATAAGCATATAAATGTTATTCTAACTCTTTATTAGTGAAATACAAGTAATAAGTAGGTATCATTTTGCATTACCAAATTGGCAAGATCAGAAACCTGGAGAAGCCTGATGCTTGCAGGGATGGGGGACAGGTGAGAATCCTCATGCACTGTTGGTGGTTAAATGATTCTTGAAAGCTTGTGCCCGTGTCTTATCTAAGTGTGTATATGGTGACTTTGAAGTTCCACTTCTGAACATATCTGCCAAGAAATGTTTACACATGTCCATGAAAGAACATATCAATGTTTATCATAGCAATCTAATAGTACCAAGGAGTTGAAAGCACCCAAAATGTTTAACCCCATAGGTGGCTGCACACTCTGGAATCCTATGCAGAAGGTAGAAACTGCTAAATATTGAGTGATATGGGAAATTCTTTAAGGAGAGTGTGGAATGAAATGCATTATGCATGAAACACATGGTATACTACCTTTTGTTGCAGCTAAATTTGTATACAAAAAACAGCACTACATTTTAGAAAAACATATAATAATAAAAGGATGATACATTAATGTGTTAGAAGGTGGGGAAAAGAAAAAATTGGAATCAATCAAGTAGTTTTATCAATAAAGGAAGCCTGATCAGACCAAAGGATATTAATGATTTAAAAATAGAGAAGAATAATTAACTCACTAATCTTCACACAGTATTCCAAAGACAGAACACAATGCAACAAAAATTGAAAAATAATCATGCTCTATAGAATAGAGAATGAACTGGGATAATGATTTTTACCATGGGTACCTTCTTAGGGAAAAAATCATAAATATGAATAACAGGTATAACATGCATAAAACTTAGATTTCTAAATACAAAATAAAAATATTTGCAACATTAAAACTCTTTGGATGAAAATGTCACAGTTTTTAAAATTATTGAAGGTTACAGAGTGGGACAAATCTCTTTATTTTAACATGCAGTGGCAGTAGAGATTATAACAAAGTTTCAGCGTCTTTTTTAAACATTTGAAGTCTTTAGTCCCTGAAGTGATAAAACAACTTACGAACCCATGCTTAAATTCACCTTAACTTATAGTTCTAAGAATAAATTCAATTTACTTGCAAAACATACACATAATACTAAAAACACATCAGTGATACTATAAGAATAGAGTTCAGGAATATATGGTCAATCAAATAAAAAGAAAGACTTTTTTTAAACAGGGTCATGAACCTCTATACACTGATTACAGGTGGATCACAAATTATTAGAGGACAATGAGATGATTCAGACAAGTTCAGTCACATATTCTAGGATAAACACAAAACACGTTGTTGAAGAGAAAAGCAGCTTTCTGGTCCTGAAGTCACAGGGAAATTCCTCCCATCAGTTTCTCTAAAGGAGATACTGTCTGATGCAGTGAACAATGTTCTGAGGAAAGTTCTTCAGTAAATTTTGTGAGGTTCATAGGCCTGTGTCTTACTATCTCTTAAATAAGATGATTATATCAACCTGCCATAAGAATTGGGAAAAGTGACTTTATGTAACACAATCAGACCTGGTCTAGGGGTGCAGGTATCTGGTGTTATGGAAAAAAATAAAGGGGTAGATCTTAAGTTATCTAAAGAAATGCTTAGACTCTAAAACACCCATACAATTAATTTAAAATATTTTGAACAACAAAATTTTATGTTTTAATATGTATACATTTATAAGTGCATTTAATGTGTGCATATTTTAGACAGAAAAATATTTAAAACAGGTATGACCCCAGTATGAAGATAAAGGGTCCTAAAAAAGAAATATTCATAGGTCTTTAAGCTATTATTTTCAAATTATTCATTAATGTTAAACCAGTAGCAAATGGGTATATATATACTGAAATGGATAGATGGTTTGGAAAAATGGGCTCATATGGCTGGGAAAACTGATTGTCTCTCAGAATCTGTTTTCCACTTGCTCTAGGATAAATCCTCCAACCCCAAGTTATTTGTTAGCTTGGCAGAATAAAACTACACTTCTCAGCTTCCTTGATCAAAGAAAGTCAGTCTTTCAGCTAGTTGTGGTCATGTGACTGCAGTCTGACCCATGGAGTGTATAACTCCTGCAAAGTGCATATGAAGTCATTGGAGGTGGGTATGCTCAGCACTTCTTTTTCTCCTTATTGTTGGCTGGAAGGGCACTTTCTTAGAAGGAACTCTGGCAACCATCTCCAAGCATGGGAAGACCTTCAGAATGAGGACCAAGCATGGTAAAATCTGAAACAAAACACAGCAGAGTAAAAAATGAAATAAATAAAAACTCCCCCAAACAAAAGAATAAACTGAAAACCAAGTTCTGGAGATAATGGAATGCCCTAAACAACTCTTTCTTGCCTACTTCTAGTCTTCCAAAGAGTGATGAAAATAACTACATCTTTTAGAAGACATTGTTAGTTTAATGCAGCCAAACTGAATGCTAAAAGATCCAGGATGTCATCTGAACATCAAGAACGATTGACGGCTGTGGTTTATGAAACATCTACCTTCTGGTCCTTGTTTTCCTCATTCTAGTGACCTACATGGCCTACTTGCTTTGTTAATGCAAAGCATATTTCTGACAATCACAACCATGTTATTTGTGCATAAGTTCATTTATCTCTGTATTTTCTAAGGCAGGCGAGAAAAAGGCAACCAGGCAGCCTAAAAATGATAAGAAAAGAAACATGTAAGAAATCTCAGTGAACTTCCGGGAAAATGGTAGCGTGAAATACTTCACAACTCATTTGATTGAATTAAACCCAAAGTAGAGAAAGTAACTTCATCTACATTGAATCTAGGAAAGAGTTGTAACTTAAAACCCAAGAGAGATTTATAAGTTATAATAAGACGTGGAATAAATTTTGGTCATGGATTTTCTAGAAATTTGAGTATGATGAAAGGGCAAAGTCTGAAGTTAGTAGAATATGTTCAATTCAGGAGAGAAGCTGCTAAGGCTATTGGTCCTGGTTAACCATGACTCTTACACCAGTGGCACCACAGATGTCACCAGAAAGAGGGACCAGATGTTCCCACAAATAAGAACCAGATGTGTGTAATCAAGGGTCTCAGTGTGCACACCATGGAACTTACAAGATGGCCCAGGGTGTCGTGACTTTTCAGGGTTCATTTTAATTTATCTCACAGTGGGCCATAATGGAATGACCTGTATCACTCAGTGAGAGAAGCAGGGAGTTCCCTGAAGCAAAAGAAGCTTCAGCAGCTGCTGTGACAGCCCCTCAGTCCCTCCCTTAACTCAAAAGAACAGTTACTCTGGTTCAACCCAAGGCAAACACCTGTCTCCTAATTATCCTGCATTTGACTCTGAACAAGTTCATCAGCCACATTGTATCCTCAGCACAGATGTGGGGTTCCTTGGAGACCCAGGCCTGCCCAACAATGTTGGAGCACAGCTGTTCTTGGGTCCCGTCTGGGGAGTTAAGTTTGTCACCAAAAGCTCTCTCCTTGTCCCTGATGCTAATGCAATAATGAGGACACAGTTTTGAGAAAAAGGAAAAATAACTTTTATTGCTTTGCAAGCCAAGGAGAAACACAGGGATTGTCTGACATAGAGGCTGATTCTCTAATTTGCATTTTTTGATTAGTGATGTGGAACACCTTTTTGTTGTGGTGCAACTTAAGAATAGATTGATCACCACTGAGAAGTTCAAATTTGAGAGTCTTTATTGGTGGGTGACTGTCTCACACAATGTCCCCAAAATGGTGCTTGGGAGGACAGCTCTTAGCCTAGGGCTGCAGGGGTTTTTATACCATAAGTAAAGCATATCAGTGCATTAATCATAAGTGATTTTTGCTGTGATTTAAAACTACAAGCTAACATCATGAGATCTAAAATTATAAACAGAAGGGGAAGTGGGTCAGAACCACCTTAGCTGGGTACAAGTTAAAGGATGGTTACTAACATCTAGACAATAATTCTCTGACAGGGTACATTGTCCAAGAAAAATAGGAACTAAAAAGAGAACAATTTTACATTATATAAGAATTGCCTTTTGTGTTGACAAACATGCTATTCTAAGCAACTGTTGATGGGTACAGAGGTGGGGTGTTCCCATGGGAGAAGGATTTCCCACACAGCATGAAGTCTCAGGGTAAAATGGAGTCTGTTTGATCATTGCCCATAGAGCCAAGCTTATAACAGTTCTTATATGTTTTTAGGCTATTTGTGTACATTTAGATTCATATCCAAATCAATCATATCCAAATCAATAACCCAAAACTTTCTCCCCATTTTTTCTTCTAGGAATTTTGTAGTTTTAGGTCTTATATTTTGGTATGTGAACATTTTGAGTGACTTTTTACATATGCTATACAGTAAGGGTTCAGCTTCTTTCTCTTGCCTGTGGGTATCCAGTTAACCTAGCACCATTTGTTGAAGTGATTATCTGTTCCTCATTGGATAGTCTTGTCAAGGATTATTTGACCACGTATGCAAGGATTTACTTCTGGACTGTTTTGTGGTTCTATTCATCTTTATGTCTGTTGTTATGCCAGTCCACTCTGTCTTTAGTTCTGCAATGTTTGAAATCAAGGAGTATGAGGCTTCCAGCTTTGTTTTTCTTTCTTTAGATTGTTTTGACCAGAGCGACCAAACTCTCGCGAGGGGCAAAGGGGAATTGGAAAATAAATATTGTCAGACATAGATCTTGAAGATTAAGCTGGGATCAGGTGGAGCCTGCTCGCTGATGGAGATGCAGGTCTAAAGAGTTACACCAGCAATCTTTATTTATATATGTCTCATTATCAAGTTAGAGACTGTGCAACCATTATTCTTTGTATTCAGGAAAGTTATGGAAACTAGGACATCCTATGTAGGTTTTCCATAGTTCAATCCACAGTTGCCAAGTGCAATGTTAGGAGCTTTGTGTAGCTCTCAAGAAAGTTCATTGTTAAAAGTTGCTATAAGGCAGGCAGGAACCGGAGAAGCAGACCCAGTGAAATGTTGTGGTTGTCTTGCATAAGAGTTCCTTTCTTCCCGGGAGTTGTGTGTCTGAGATCAAGGTTAGAACTGATAGGACTTTTGCACAGAGCCTCCTCATTCAGGGCATTGCTACAGCAGCTAAGCATCCTGTGCCCTTGCACAGAAACACTCCCAGGAACCGGGCATGCCACAGTCATGAAGGCATCAGACACCCCTGATCTCAGTAACTGCTCTCCCATCCTCAGTCACTGCACTCAACATTGACTATTTTGGGCCCTTTCAGATTCCACATGGAATTTAGGATGGGAGATCATAATGGTTTTTATTTAGGTAAAGTCATTGGGCCTACTTTGGGAAATATTTTCTCAGAAGAGGATTTGCTCTTGTCTTCTTGCCTCTTCACAGGTTTAGGTTCAGCACAATGGTTTAGGACTTAGCTCTCCCTTCCTTGCTGTTTCAGGGATGACTTTGTCTCTAGCAGATCTCCTAGGGGACTTGATTGAGGGCATCCAGGCCTTCTTTTCATTTTGCACCTCCAGACTGGCTCCCTGAAACTCTCAGCTGCTGGCTGCTCTATTTTCTGCTTTTCTTTCCTTAGTGTTCTACCTTTATGTCTTGAACTCTATGCCCCTGAAGCCTGAGTCTCTGGTGCCCCTGTTGCTGTCCCCATCTCTCCTCTGCTGTAACAGCTCCAGGCTCAGCTCCTTTGTGTTTTCATTTGCTCTTTAGTTGTGTCTGTGTTTGCTTCTGAAGGAGTGTGGTTGGAGATCTTCCAATCTGAGCCAAACAGAACCCCAGAGAACGTGCACCAGCTGTGTTTTGTTTGTGTAGTAGGAGCTCCTTGGCTCCTGACAGAAAAACAGAATCGTAGATTCTGGAGTTTTAAACACAACTACACTTCAAAACACCCTTGCTACCCAATAGGAGATAATTATAAGGAAAGCCAGGTCAGTCATAGGCAAAATAAGGAAACTATAATTTTCTTTACAACATGATTGCAATTTAAACACAAAACTTTTCCTACAAAGATGTGAAAAAGCTGGAAGAGATTCACTCTAATGGCAATGTCAAAAAAAAAAAAGTCTCTTTAGATGTTATAAAACTCAAACTTGTCTGTGAAACAATGAAGAGTGATTGATGCAAAGATCAGAGAAGGAGGTCATTAAGAAGTGACAGATTCTGGAGGCTAAGGTGGAGGAGAGAGCTTGCCAGAAACTGACAGAGAGGTACTGGCAATATTGGTGGCAGCACAGGGAGAATGGAGTCCAGACCTTCCAAATGGAGCAAAAATGTACTTGACTTAGCCAAACATGGTGGTGCATGCCTGTAACCTCAGTGGCTCCAGAGGCTGAGGCAGAAGAATTCCAAGTTTGACACAAGCCTGAGCAACTTAGCGAGGCCTTAAGCTTCTTGTTGAGTCCCTGTCTAAAATAAAAAATAAAAAGAACTGTGGATGTGGCTCAGTGGTTCGGCACCCTTGTGTTCAGTCTCTGTACCCCTACTCCCAAAAATGTACTTCACTTACTAATTCTTAGAAGAACAGTGTGGTGGGGCTAAAAAGTAGAAAACACTCTCTACTCTTATTTATTCTTGTGGTGCTTGGAAATGAAGGGCTCTTCTGCTACTGATTCAGAATGTGAGACTGAGTGCTAACCCATACCAGGCTCCAGGGTCACACATGGAAAACTCCACGAAATCACACACTTGGGCAGGAACAGCTGTGGCTGTGGGAGGAACGGCTAACCAGTGGTGAGTCCGATCTTAAACTTCGCTTCCTTGTCCAAGATTAACCAGATATTTACTGAAATCGATCACCTTCCCACTTGAGCAATGACACATAGCAAAGTGACTGGACAGGTTTGCTAAGAAAACAAAGCAGAAGAGTTGCGTGACTCAGTCTCCACTCTCATCTACATGGGGAAGGCCCTGATTCACCGGGTTTGACTTACGATTTTTCAACTTTACAATGGTGTGAAAATGGTACATATTGAAGGAGCTTCACTTTGAACTTTGATCTTTTCCCAGGCTAGTGACATGCAGCACAGTGCTCTCTCTAGATGCTGGGCAGCCGCTGTGGGCCAGTTCCCAGCCAGCCATGTGGCCACAGGGTGAGCAGCCCAAACTCTGCAGTGTGCTGTGCTGCTAAACTGTGAGATTCAGTGGGTTTGGTGTACTGAACGCATTCTTGGCTTAAGATGATTTCAACTATGATGGGTTGATTGGGTTGTAATTCCATCCTGAATTGCATAGCATCTACATTGCATATCACTGGTGTGTGATGTTCAGTACACCAGAAAATATTTATAAAACATATGTGGAAAATGAGACCCATATAAAATTAACAAATAAAAATGCCCTGGACAACCCAGACATTAGAACCAGCAGAAAATTATTTTAAAAGTATTAAAAATGTATTTGGAAATTTATAAACAAAGGATGAAACAAATGGGTATATATGGGGAAATCTCAAAAATGAAAGGAAATTAAAAAACCTTATAAAATGAATTTAAAAAGCAAAGCAAAAACATAGCAAATGACCTTAACAACAGAAGAAACACTGTGAGAAAATGTCAATAGAAATTGTCTAATAGAGACAGAGAAAAAAAGGCTGAGAGATTAAAATAGCTCAATACAGCATCTATAAGGTTTTATAATAATTTTACTGGATATTTAATCCAGGGGTGCTTTACCACTGAGCTACATGTCCAGCCTTACACTTGATTTTCATTGTTTTATCTGAGATGGGGGTCTCGCTAAATTACTGAAGTTGACTTTGAACCCATGATCCTCGTGCCTCAGCCTCCTTAGCCTCCTCAGCCTCCTGTCTGCTGGGATTAGAATATGTGCCACTGTGTCCAACCAGAAATAATATATTTATAAAATAATGACTAAAATTTGCCCAAAGTTGATGAAAACTATCAATTCAAAAATTGTAGTGCGGGACGGGAGATATCTCAGCAGAACGGAGCCCTGGCCCAGTATGCAGGAGGCCCCAGGTCCTCCCAGCACCCCACACACAAAACTAATAGCAAGCACACAACTCCCCCCAGCCACTCAAAAAGACCTCCAAATTCTAGTGAATCCCAAGCAGAATAAATACAAAGAAAAGTATATCAAAGTCAAACTGCTGGAAACCAAAGACAAAGGAAAACCCTAGAAGCAGCCGTGAAGACAGAGCACATCCTTGGGGACAATGGGAGGACTTGCTGTTGGCTTTTCATCAGAAATGAAGGCCAGCATGTAATGGAGGTGATGAAAGCTTTAAAATGCTGAGACCCAACAAAGAGAAGCAACCCGTCTATTAGAATTACACATCCATCAAAGTATCTTTTAAAAATAAAGTGAAATAAAGACATTTTGTGATGAAGGAAAGCTGAGGGGATTTGTTGCCAGCAGACTTACTGAAAAATGGTACAGGGTGCCCAGGACCTAGTACCTGAGGGACTGAGGAGGGGCATCTGCAAGTGTAAGGCCACCTGAGCAACTTACCCAGACCTGCCCCCAATAAAAAAGGTCTGGGCACACTTCAGAGTAGCCTGCTTGTCCAGCATATGTGAGGCCCGGGTTCAATCCCCAGTGCAGAAAGGAGCAAAGAACTGCTCAAGGGAGCCCTTCAGGGTAACGAGGGTACAAGTTGTAAACTCAGAAGTACAAGGAAGACTGGAAAGAACTGGCAATAGTAAATGAGTAGAATTTTTGTAATGATAAAGCAATTCATATAGAAGACATAAAAATCCTAAATGTTAATGAATCTAATAACAAAATTTTAAAATGCATAATGAAAAGAATGATAGAAACAATGGGAGACATGATTAAATCAAAATCATGGCTGGAGGGTTTTTAAACATACTTTCTCTCAGCAATTGACAGAATAGGTAAATAAAATCAATGAGGATAGAGAAGATTCACACAATAATATCAACCAGTATAACCCAATAGGCACCTATTAGACATTATATCTGACCAAATTCTGAATACATGTTTTCTTCCAACACATACAGAACATTCTTTGTGGACACATGTTGGGTTGTAAAAGTAGTTTCAATTAATATGGAAGGACTGAGGTCACTGAGTATGTTCTCTGATCACAATGTAAATGAATTTGGGATCAATATCAGTAAGACATCTAGAAAATATTTAGAATATTTGAAAATTAAACAGCACCTTAAAAAATTAATAAAATTGATGTTTCCCTACCAAGAATGATCAGGAAGCTGGGCACAGTAGCACAAGCCTGTATTATCAGCTACTGGGGAGGCTGAGGCAGGAGGATTGCAAGTTCCAGGCCAGCCTGGGAAACTTAGTGAGACCCTTTCTCAAATAAATAAATGGAAATATAGCTCAGTGGTAAAGCAACCCTGGGTTGTATTCCCAGTACTTAAAAATCACCCAAAATCCTGGGTTGAATTCCTAGTGCCTTAAAAAAAAAAGAGTGGAAAATTCATCAAAATATCAGTATTAATAGTAAGAGCAAAGATATTAATTACATGCTATTATTAAAAGGATAAGATACTCTTCATGGTAATACATTTGAAAATAAAGATTAAATGAAGAAAATTCTTAAAGAAAACAACTTTACTGAAACAAAAGAAGAAAGTGAACATCTGAAGCGCTTCTTTGTAATTTGCTATTAAAGCAATATGTATTAAATATATAGTATATAAAGTAAAATAATAGTACCACTATAATTAAAAAAATACCTCCCACTAAAGCACTATCCAGGTTCAGAAAGCTTAGTTAATTCTATCAAATATTTAAAGGAGAAAAAAGTACATTTTTACATAAGATCTTTGAAAAAACAGAAATAGCAACAGTCTCCAATTTGCTTTATGGGCTCAGGTTATTCCTCACATTGATATCTTACAATAATATTATAACCAAAAAATTACAGACCAATATTCTTCATAAATTTAAATACAGAAATTCTTAACAAAACTTAATAAAACCCAGTAACATAAGAGCTCTTTTACACTGGCATGTGCTGTTTATCTTAGAAAAGAAACATTGGTTTAATATCTAAAAATCAAAAAGTATAATTAATCACATTAGCAGCCCACAGGAGAATAGTCATATGTTTATCTCAACAGATAGAAGTAAAATATTTGAAATATTCAAAGTCTGTTCATGAGAAGAGCTCTCAGTAAATTAGGCATTGAAGGGAATGTCCTTGTTTGATAAAGGACAACAAAAAACTACAACTAAGTGATATGAATGTTGATATTTTATGCTTCCAAGATTGGGAACAAAGCAAGAGCATCTGTGTTTGTCATTTCTATTCAGCATTGTACTAAATGTTTTGATATTATTAAGAATTCATAAGGCAAAAGAAAGGAATTAAAACCATTAAGCCTGAAAAGCAATCAGTGTACATATATTTGTAAGTGACAGTAGTGTATAAAACAGAGAACATTTAATTGTGTTCTGTGCTCTTTCTCAGTCCAGAGTGCATAGTTAGTACACAGTCTGCAAAGTCTGTTGGAGAACCAAAGAAGTAATATTATAATTCAATTCAGGATAAAGGGCAATTAGAGTGTATCTGATCAGAAATGCAACAATGAGTTCACAAACCATTTTTGTTTTATCTAACGTTTTAAATAAATATGAGTACCAGCAAAAACCAATAGAGAGTACATGTTATAGTGGACACAATGACATATTCAACCTAATAAAATTACATTTTATGGATACGATGGCTACAAAAGAAAACATGCAAAACCTTCATATTCAATATTTGATGCATCAGTTTTTTACTATGTAATTTTTATATAAAAATTATATAAAATATTTTATGTAAAATAATTTATCACAATAAATTTACTTTTAATAAAACAAAATTTGGAAAGCTAGAAATTAATCATGGCTTTAAAATAATGGAATTAGCTTGCTTAATGGAATTCACTTGGTGTATTTTGTCATAGATACTTTAGTTTGGAGATTTAAGAACAGATTGATCCCCAGAAGACTGGAGGAACTAGGCTTGTTGGATTACAAATGCAGTTTGCAAATCTTACTGAAGGGAGACCTTAACTTTGGGACAAAATATGGGGGAAGTAGCCCACAGGCAGATAAAATCCTGCATTTACAGCACAGTCTCACCTAAAAAGCTCCCCACACCAATATAGTTAAAAGTACCAAACTGAGTTTTCCTGTTCATCTTAAAGAAGTGGGTTAAGAAAATGTTCCCAACAGAAAAACAACTGTAATTCCAGGTGAGCATCGTACATAAGGCACCAGAATTTCAATTTGGAAGAGTGAAACAGCAAATTTTCTCTTTAAACACCTGCTGACACTTGTGAATGCTTACATTTCACCACTAGGTGGCGCGGTGAGCTAAACAGTTAACCAAGGCTGCAAGGCTGTGAAGGATTCAGGCTTTCTTAGGGAAAGAAAAGATCGATTTTTTATTTTTTATTTTTAAATTTTTAGTGTGTGAGTGTGTGCGCGCGCGAGCGTTAGTTATGCACACATAGACATAGATCCCTCAACACAACATGGTAGTGGCAGACTCCTCTGTACCATCCCTACTGAAGCCGCTGTGGCAGAGGCTCACTTCAGCGGCTTTGCACATCCTCTGCGCCTTTGCCCCAAGACGCTTCTTGCCCTGTGATTGGGACACCTGAGAGAAGCCACTTGGCACATGTGAACGTTCAGAATGCAGGTGTCGGGAGGTAACAGCCCCTGGACAATCCTTGACTATTACCGGTTGGGAGGTCATGAGCATGTGCTCTCTCATCTCTCAGGTAGATAATTCAGAGGCACAATCAGTATGGAGGATCAGAAGCTCCCAGCGAGTCAGAACCCAGTTTTCCATACTGGTGGCAAGGCTGATGACATCACCTTATTGGCTTTTCACCCTGTCTTGTTTTACCCTTCTTAGTGTCTGGCTCCTGGTACCTGGTATCGCGCCCCAAATAGAGTTTTATCTTTAAAACTCCAATGCTGATACATACTACTTTGGTTTTCTCTTCTGTTTTAGGATCTCCATTGTGGAAGAAACCCAAGCATGATCCACTACCATATATATATATATATATATTTTTTTTTTTTTTTAAGATATTTTTAGTTGTAGATGGACATAAGTTTATTTTTACTTTTTTATGTGGTGTTGAGAGTCAAATCCAGTCTCACATGCTCTAGGCAAGCACTGTACCTACTGAACCACAACCCCATCCAGATCCACTACTCCTATAAACAATATTTTAAGCACTCAGAAGTCTCCCTCATGGCTGCCCTTTCCATTCAGTAACCTTTTAAAGGACACCAATATTCTGGTCTCTACCACCCTAGATTAGTTGTTTTCTTTTCTTTCTTTTTTTTTTTTTTTGGTGCTGAGGATGGAACTCAGGAGTACTTGAACTCTGAGTTACATCCCTAGTCCTATTTTGTATTTTATTTAGAGATAGGATCGCAGTGAGTTCCTCAGTGCCTCGCTTTTGCTGAGGCTGGCTCTGAACTCGCGATCTTCCTGCCTCAGCCTCCCTAGCCACTGGGATTGGAGTCATGCACCACTGTGCCGGGCAAAAATTAGTTTTGATTCCATTTTAGAACCTCACATTACTGAAAAATTAATGATAAATATTATTTTACATCTGCCTTTATTCATTGAACACTATTTCTGTGATATTTATACATGTTTTTGCATGTAAGTAGTTCAACTGTTTTCATTGCTGTGTAGTATTCCACAATGTGACTCTACAACTATTTATTCATTCGACTGTAAATGGACATTTGAATTGTTGCCAGATTTTAGCTATTTTGAATAATGCTGCTTTAAGAATTTTTGTAAATGACTTTTTATTTTGTGGTACTGGAAATTCAACACAAGGGCACTCTATCTCTGAGCAACATCTGTGATGGGCTGACGGATCTGGCTCCATGAGAATGTTATAGGCCAGACTCTTAGGGAAATGACTAAACAGACTCCATTTTGCTCTGAGATGCTGTGTTATGTAGGAGATAAGCTTCTCCCATGGGAACACCCCACCTCTGTGCCCATCATCAGTTACTTGGTGTGACATGTTTAATAATATACAATGGCAACTCCTATGTAGTAAAGAATTGCTCTCTTTTGATTCCTATTGTTCCTAAACAATGTACCATGTGAACAGTGATTGTGTGGATATTAGCAACCATTCTTTAGTTTGTACCTAGGTAAGGGCCATTCTGACCCACTTCCCCCTCTGTCGATGATCTCATGATGTTAGTGTGTAATTTCGAATCATAGAAGAGACACTTATGATTAATGTGATTTTTGGTATAAGAACCCCTACAACCCTGTGGTCGGGGTTGTTCTCCCAATAGCCATTTTTTGGGGGCATTGTATGAGACAGTCAGTTGGCCAGCTTAATAAAGACTCTCAAATTTGGACTTCTCAGTGGTGATCGGTCTGTTCTTAAGCTGTGCCCCATAACAACATCACCAGTCCTTTTCAAATTTTATATTAGATAGGGTCTTGCTGAATTTCTCAGGTGGCAAAAAACTTGTGATACTGCTGTATTATCCTCCCAAGTAGTGCCACCACACCTGGTTTGTGCATGTCTTTATGAACATAAGCACTTACTTCTCTTGGGAATACACATAGAAATGGGATTGATGGGTCAGAGGTTGCATGTATTTTTAACTATTTCTTTTTATTAAATTTTACATGTTATTTTCACTTATTAACATACTAACTGTGCATATTAATGGGGTTTACTAATGGTATTTCTACACACATATATAGAATGAAAGATCCAATCTGACTTTCCTTTACCCACCTTCCTCTGCCCATTCTCAACTTGTATTAATGACTATTCTACTTTCAGGTTGAATTTTTTTTTAGCTTTCACATATGAAAGGGGATATGCACTCCTTGTCTTTCGGTGTCTGGGCTTGTTTCATTTAATATAATGTCCTCCAGTTCCATTCCTTTTGCTGCAAATGCAGGATTTTCTTTATGGTCTAATAGTATTCCATTGTGTATTTGTCTTGTAAAATCCATTCATCTGTTGATGGGCACCTAGGCCAAATTCATATCTTAGCTATTGTGAATAGTGTTGCATGAACATGAGTGTCTAGGTCTCTCTTTGGTATGATTTGCTTTCCTTTGGATCAACACCCATAAGTGGTGTAGCTGAATCATCTGGTAGATCTGTTTTCAGTTGGTTTGAGGAAGCTCCATACTGATACTGTTCTCCATGGTGACAGTGCTAATTTACATTCTCACCAGTAGAGTGCAGGAGTTCTTTTTTTCCCCACCAGAACTTGTTATTTTTTCACTTATGCATTTTTTGGGCACTGGGGATTGAATGCAGGGTAATTTTACCACTGAGTTACATCCCCAGAACTTTTTATATTTCATTTTGATAAAGGAAGTTATTAAGTTGCCCAGGTTGGCTTCAAACTTGGAATCCTCCTGTCTCAGCCTTAAGAGTAGCTAATATCAAGGGGGTCATTTTAAATGGGGTGAGATGATATCTCATCATGGTTTTGATTTGCTTTTCCCTGATTGCTACTTATATTAAGTATTTCTTCTTGTATATATTGGTCATTTGTATTTCTTCATTTAAGAAGATTCTTTTCAGATAACTTGTCCATCTTAAAATGGATTACAGTTTTGTCATTAAGCTTTCTTAAGTTCCACATGTATTCTGCTATTAACCCTCTGTGAGACACATAGTTGGCAAGCATTTTCTCCCATTCTGTGCATTGTCTTTTCACTTTGTTTCCATTGCTCTGCAGAAGCTTTTAGTTTGATTTTGTTTCATTTGTCAATTTTGTTTTTTTTTCCTGTGATTTGAGGGTTTTATCCAGGAAATCATTGTCTGTACCAATGTCTTGAGATATTTCCCCTGTTTCCTCTACTGCTCTGAAATTTCAGGTCTTACATTTAGATCTTTTATCCATTTTCAGTTGAGATTTTACAAGTTCAGAGACAGAGGTTCATTTTCTGTCTTCTGCATGTGGATATCCATTTTTCCTACACTATTAATTGAAGAGACTGTCATTTCTCCAACATATGTTTTAGGGACCTATGTCGAGAATCAGTTTTGTATAGATGTGTGGGTTTGTTTCTGGGATCTCTGTTCTTTTGGTCTGGGTGTCTGTTTCTATGCTGATAACAATCTGCTTTTGTTACTACACCTCTGTTGTGTGTTGTGTGTCCTGAAATCAGGTATGGTGATGCTTCCATTTTTCTTCTTTTTGTTCAAGATTGTTTTGGCTGTGAGGGGTCTTTTGTGCTTCCATATGAAGTTTAGGACTGCTTTTCCTAGTTCTGTGAAGAATGTAATTGGTATTTTGATGAGGATTATATTGAATCTATAGGTTACATTGAACAGTATGGACATTTTAATAACTGAAATTCTTCCAGTCCATGAACATGGGAGATCTTTCCGCTTTGTGCATTTTCTTTAATTTCAAGGTGACTTGCTCTCTGGGTTATAAGGTGCCACATGGGCTTGGAAGCCTAAGTCTTGGACTTTCTCCTCAGCTTGATCTCAAAGCAGCTGGGATGTGCCGTTGTAGCCACCCTTGTCATCATGGGGAAATGACAGTAAAGATGAAAGAATAGCAATAGGCTGTGGCTGCTAGGCCATAGGCAGGACAGACTCCAGCAGTGGGTCCAGTTTCAAGATGGCACCCATCCCTGGCAGCCTAGATCGTGGGCACTGGAGAAGGTTCAATGTGGGCTCCCACTCTGTGACAGTACAGTCATGTGAACTCTGGGCAACTCTCCTAGTTGTGTCTGGGTTTGTGAGTTCTGTGAAATCTCCTATGCAGTCATCTGTGGTGGCAGTGGGGGCCATTGGGGATCTCCAGCTTACTTTTTCCCCATAAGAAGTCTGTCATGGTCAATCCAGGTGGGACAGAGCATGTGGGAGAGACAGGGTGCCTCACTGTCCTTTCTGTGGTGCTACCTTATGTACCGCAGGAATCTTGTTACTTCCCTGATAATCTCTGGCTTACTTCCTTGCTCAGTGCATTCCAAATATAATAGTTTATTCTTTGTATTTTTTCGGCGAGGGGGAAGTAGTGACAGGCTACACTCTTTCATCCTATTACTGATATTAAATTTTCTTTTTAAAAAAATAATGGTCAACTACAATACCACTGATCTGCAGTATCAACTTTCATGTAATTTGAATTTTTATGTCCCACCTGGATTGGCTTAGAGTCAAGACTAACCCCTTCTTATGGAGAAAAAGTAAGCTGAAGATCCATAGTGGTCCCACTGTGACAGCACGTGACTGCACAGATTTCCACAGAACTTGCAGACCCCAAACACAGTATAGCATACCTATATGTGTATCTCTATCTGTCTATCTATCATCTATCTATCTATCTTCTTTCTACATCTATGGTCTGGACCACTCATTCCCTTCACTTATTTAATATATCTATCCTTGTGTTGATGCAACCCTCCCTCAGTTACTTTAGATTTATAATAAATTTTGACAATCATTAGAATACATTTTCTACTTTGTATTTTTCTAGTACATCCTGATTCTTGATTCTTTCCTTGCTTATAATTATTTATAGAATTGTCAACGTCCATGGAAATATCTGCTAAATTTGACTCAGATGGCACAGATATCCAGTTGAATTTGAGGAGACTGATATCTGTAATTTGATGTCTTTTTTTTTTATTTTTAAAAGATGCCTTTGTGGTTTTGTTTGCGACATCACTGAAAAATTCTTTTAGAATCTAAAGGTAGTAGAATAAGTTGAAATAGCCCTGGCATTCATATCTTCTAATATTGTAAAAAAAATGTCTTGGACCCCAAGCGTTAAAAAATTCCAGGGACAAAAATCCAGTACAGATTATGAAATAAGTGAAACCAAGTGTCAATAATTTTATAGAGTACATTTGGAGGCAAGCAAAATCTTCTTAGAAATATCAACATATACAACAGCTTGAATGAGTGCACAGGAACTGCTAAGAACCCTGCGTATGTCATCCTGAAAGCCCAGGAACATGAGAGAAAGCATGACCAGGAGAGACCTATTTGAGAAAAGAACAGAAAATAGGTTTTCAGAAAATAGAATTATAAGAAAGATTCAAATTGAAATTTTTCTTTCTCTTTTGTCCAGTGGTGGTAGTGGTACTATTTTTCAAATTATTTTATCATGAAACATAGAAACAGATAAGGCATAAAGCAAATATATAAAATTTAAAAAAGCAATTATGCATTCAACTCTAATGCGGTAAAGTTATTTGGTTTCCGGAAATCAAGTCAAGAAGTAGAACACTGCAGTGCTGTGTTTTGGTGTGGTTTGTCCCGCATGATTCACTTGCTGGAATCTTGTCCCTGATATCAAGGTACTGAGAGGTGATGGATCTTCAAGAGATGAGGCCTAGTGGAAGGTGATCAGGTCCTGGGGACACACTATAGTTTGGATGTTGAATGTCTCCAAAGGCTCATATGTTAAATGTCTGCTTCCCAGGGTGGGGTTAATGGGAGGTGGTGGGACCTTTAGCAGTTAAAGTCCTTAAATCATTGAGAACTTGCCCTTGAAGGGATTGTAGGACCTGTGCCTCTTCCTCTTTCCTGTCTTCCTCCTCTTTGCTAACATCAATAGACTTAAATTTAAAAATCATGATTATTTTAATATATGTAGAAAAAGTATTTGATAAAATACAGCACCCCTTCATGCTCAAAACACTAGAAAAAATAGGGGATAGTAGGAACATACCTCAACATTGTAAAGGCTATCTATGCTAAGCCCATGGCCAACATCATTCTAAATGGAGAAAAACTGAAAACATTTCCTCTAAAAACTGCAACAAGACAGGGATGCCCTCTTTCACCACTTTTATTCAACATTATCCTTGAAACACTAGTCAGAGCAAAGAATTTAAAGGAATATGAATAGGAAAAGAAGAACTCAAGTTATCACTATTTGCCAATGATATAATTCTATATCTAGATGATTCAAAGTACTCCACCAGAAAACTTCTAGAACTAAAGAATGAATTAAGAAAGTAGCAGGATATAAAGTTAACATGCATTATTCTAATACATTTCTGTTCATAAGTGATAAATTCTCTGAAAGAGCAATAAGGAAAAGTACCCCATTCACACTAGCTCAAAAAAAAAATTGGGAATCAATCTAACAAAAGAGGTGAAAGGCCTCTACAATGAAAACTACAGAACACTAATGAAGGAAATCAAAGGAAACCTTAGAAGATGGAAAGATGACCCATGTTCTTGGATAGGCAGAATTAATATTGTCAAAATGGCCATACTACCAAAGGCGCTATACAGATTCAATGCAATTCCAATTAAAATCCCAATGACGCACCTCATAGAACTAGAGAGAGCAATCATGAAATTCATTTTGAAGAATAGGAGATCCAGAATAGCCAAAGAAATCCTTAGCAGGAAAAGCAAAGCAGGAAGTATCACAATACCAGATTGTAAACTATACTACAGAGCAATTGTAGCAAAAATGGCATGGTATTGGCACCAAAATAGACAGATAGACCAATGGAACAGAATAGAAGACACAGAGACAAACCCACGTGAATATAGTTACCTCATATTAGACAAAGGTGCCAAAAACATACGATGGAGAAAAGATTGCCCCTTCAACAAGTAGTGCTAGGAAAACTGGAAATCCATATGCAGTAAAATGAAATCAAATCACCCTGCACAAAACTCAACCTAAAATGGATCAAGAACCTAGGAATTAGACCAGAGACCCTGCACTAAATAGAAGAAAAAATAGGCCCAAATCTTCATCATGTCGTTTTAGGATCAGACTTCCTTAACAAAACTTCCAGAGTACCAGAAATGAAAGCAGGAAACAAAAAATGAAATGGATTCAAACCAAAAAGTTTTTTCTCACCAAATGAAACAATCTGTAATTTGAAAAGAGAATCTATAGAGTTGGAAAAAATATTTTCCATACACACTTTGGATAGAACACTAATCTCCAAAATTTATAAAGAAATTAAAAAACTTTACAACAAAAATACAAGAACCTAATCAATAAATGGGCTAAGGAACTGGGCAGACACTTTACAGAAGAAGATACACAGGTGGTCAACAAATATGTGAAAAGGCACTCATCATCTCTTGTGATTAGAGAAATGCAAATTAAAATCACCCTAAGATTTCATCTAACTCCAATTAGAATGGTTATTATCAAGAGCACAAGCAACAATAGGTGTTGGAGAGGATGTGGTGAAAAAGGCACACTCATACATTGCTGGTGGAGTTGCAAATTGGTGCAGCCACTCTGGAAAGCAGTATGGAGGTTCCTCAGAAAACTTGGAATGAACCTACCTTTTGACTTGTTTATCCCAAAGAACTTAAAAACAGTATACTACAGTGATACAGTCACATCAATTTTTATAGCAGCTATAGGTAGATTATGGAACCAATCTAGATGCCCTTCAATAGATGAATGCATAAGGAAACTGTGGTATTTATATACAATGGAATATTGTTCAGCCATAAATAAGAATAAAATTATGGCATTTGCAGGTAAATGGATGGAGTTAGAGAATATCATGCTAAGGGAAATAAGCCAATCTCCAAATACCAAAGGCTGAATGTTTTCTCATAAGAGATGATACATAATGGACAGGGGATAAGAGAAAAATGGAGGAACTTTGGATTGTGTAGAGGAAAATGAGGGAGGGTGGAGTGGGGGAAGGAAAGATGGTGAATGAGACAGACATCCTTACTCTATGTACATGTATGATTACATGAATGGTGTGAATCTACATTGTGTACAAACATAGAAGCAAAAAGTTGAACCCTATTTATATGTACATGAATCAAAATACAGTCTGTAAAAATAATAATAAAAATAAAAATAAATAAAATTAAAAATAAATAAAAAAATTTTAAAAAGAATTATATTGCAGGTTAAATTTACTTCACAAATGTACTTGGTATTTTATTTTTTAACAATACCTCTTCCTTTTCTAGTATGATTTCCTTTAATAACTTTAAGCGTTTCAAATATAATTTCCTTTCTGTGGGATTATTTTGGGGAACAGTACTACTTGTTCTGTCTGTCAACTTCCATTCATGGTGTATTACTTCTGCTTTAGGACTCGGCCTAATGCTAAGAAAGGCTTTCGTGTGAGTATCCTTTGAGGGTGTTCTCTTGTTCAAATTTGCTTTAAATTATACCAGGTATCATAGAGGTATAAAACATTTGTAATCACTTTTTTCTTATTATGCATTTTATTCCAGGATCTTGCAAGTAAATATTTGTTAACTCTAAACTCAGACCAATGATTTGTAATTCTCAGAATGAGAAAAAAAAAAAAGTAAAAAGCAAAACCCACCAACATTTAGACCAACTTCCTTCCCTGTATAATTGGGTGTAGCTTATTCACAGAATTGCGGGTATGGAAGAAGCCTGCATTTGAACTCTGACCTTCTCTGCCCAGACCTTATCTTCAGATCTGGGAGACCACATGGCCTGAGCACTAGGGAACTTAGGCAGAACAATATCTTGTGTACACTGATGCCAGGTACTATTTGCCTCTCCAGTTTTACAGTTCTTTGCTTTTTTCCAAGAGGACATCCCTTATTTTATTCTAAATGCAGCTCTGCATTTAAAATAGTTTAAAGTATAATTGTACATTTCTGGGTGATTTCTGCTGGGAGGCATTTTTAAGCTATGTAGTGGCCATCGTGACAGAAAGAACACCATGACCATGTCTTCTGCATATACACGGAGGGTTCCAAGGGCCGTGTGATAAGTTGATGCTGTAGGTTTGGAAGGGGACTCAAGGAGGAAGGAGTGGGGTTACACTGAGCGGGTATGCATAAGAGAAGAGAGATGAGGCCTGGGGGCTGAGATAAAAGCTAAGTGAAGAATGACAGTGAAAACATGGGGGAGGGAGAAGGAAGGAGGGAGGAGCAGAGTGGGGAAAGAGTACACATGAATGTGAAGAGGTGGGAGCATAGCGACTCATGAAGAACATCAGAGTCACACAGGATACGCTGACATTCAGGTCTTTCTGGTCACTTTACATACAAGGACACTGAGACCAGAGTGAAGATATGCTCTTTTTAGTTCAGTGCAGGTGTCCCATGCAGGAGATCACCATGACTCTCAGCCTGCAAGAAATTTGCCGTGAGAGTAAATAACACACAGACCATATATAGGACAGCCAGAAAGGTAAGAGAAAACTTAGGGAAATGTGGAGGGGAAATGAGAGGCCAGTAGAGGCATGAAGTTATGACAGGCAGTGGGTTTCACAGGGAAGGAAACAGGTTTGTGTTGGTGAGTTGGGAAGTCAGAGGGCAGAGCGAGATCATGTGGGGAGGGCAGCTCACATCTGGGTCCTGGGGAGAACTGTGGGGGGAAGGAGAGATTCAGGAGTTGTGGTGTGTAGGGGAGCAACAATTAGACATGTTGGGAAGAACAGAAGCCTGCTTGTAGCCTAAGGAACAATGATCCAAGAAGAGGAGTCCTAAGGGAGGGCCTTGTGACAAAGGGAAGAATCCTGGATGTCCCCAGGACAGCTGGTACACCCTGCCTGGCTGAGTCCTAGTTGGCATCTATCTTACTCACCCTGGATTTTCCTCATGTTTTCTTGTGACCAGGGAGCATGCAACTATCTGTGATCTGCACAATCATCTCTCAAAGATTTTCTTTTTTTCCTGATCCTGGACACTTCTCCACCTATTTTATCTCTTGACTTTTTTCTTCTCAGCTCCCCCAACTCTCAGTGCCCCCAGGCAACTCCCAAAGGTCTCCATCCTTTGCCCTCTTCTCCTCAGATCTTTTCCTTCATCCACCACAGCTGAGTGCACACTCAGGGGTGCGTGGACTGGGAAACTTCAGATCCGCAGTGGGACTCTGACTCAGGCACCAGCTGCTACCTGCATCCCAGATCACAATCCCCTCTGCCAGAGAAAAGATGATGGGAAGAAACTTCAAATTCTGCTTCCACTCCCTTTATGCTACCCTTGTTATGGTTTAGATATTAGGTGTTCCCCAAATGCACATGTGTGGGACAATGCAAGAAGGTTTGGAGTTGGAGATACTGGGTTATGAGAGCCTTAACTCAGTCAGTGAATTAATCCCCTGATAGGGATCAATTGAGTAACTGTGGGCTGGTAGGGTGTGGCTGGGGAGGTGGATTCCTGGGGAAGTACCTTTGGGGTATGTATTTGGTCCTTGATGAGGGGACTTCTCTCTCTGCTTCTTCTTGGCCACACCCAGATCTGCTTTCCTCTGCCACACTCTTCTGCCATGATGTTCTGCCTCATCTTGGGCCCTGAGGAGTGGAGCTGGCCACTTATAGACTAAGACCTCTGAAACTGTGAGAGTTCAAAGAAACTTTTCCTCCTTAAAATTGTTCTTGGAAGGTCCTTTGGTAACAGAGGCAGAAAAGCTCACTAAAATACTCTCTTCCTCCTTCTGCATCTGTTATACCCTTTGGTTCTCTAATCAGCTCAGATCCTTTTGGTCCCAACACCTCATTCCTTATTTAGTTAATCTCTTTCCTCTTTCCTACCCCAAACCAACTATCCTCTCCTTGCTTTCTCCACCCCACACTCACGAGCAGCAGTCATATATTTTGTGGGATCCAAGGAAAAATGATACTGTGGAGCCTTGTCTTAGCCATTTATGCTGCTATCACAGAATGCCATAGACTGGGTGGTTTATAACCATGAGAAAATTATTTTTTTTCACATTCCTGGAGTCTGGGAAGTCCAAGATCAAGGTAGATTTGGTTTCTAGTGGGATCTGCATTTTGGTTCATCAGAGGCACCTTCGGAATATGTCTTCACATGGTGGAAGGGTTATTTGGTCTATCTAGGGTCCCTTTTATAAGCTCTAATCTCATTTCCGAGGGTTGAAACAGCACGACCTAATCACCTCCCAAGGGCTCCATCTCCTAATAGCATCACAAAGGTGGTTAGGATTCCCATATATGAATTTGAGGGAAGACATAAAGATTCAGATCATAGGAGTTTTGTGTTCAAAAAGTGGGGTGGTGGGTGAGGGAATGCTATTAAAGGTACTAAAATACAAAACTTTTTATTTATATGGGAGCTTTTGTCTCTGAGTTTTTATTTGTTTTGCTAATGTTGCATCCCTTGGGCTCAGGGGTACTCACAGGATGATTGCTGGAATTCTTAGGCACCTGGGGGCCCCACTTCTTGACTACATGAAAAGCTTCCCACTGGCTGTCTGGTTCCTGCTGCCCCAGATGTTCAAATGATTCTTACCCCTGATGGACTGAATGGGAAAGTTAATCTCCCTTTCCCAAAATGGACACCTCGGCACTTAGTACATGGGTGACCACTGAGAAATTGCAAAGAATTTTTAAGCTCAGGGACACAGTTAGCAGCCAAATAAAATCGGACAGAAAGCAGCCGAAGCAAGCTTTATTGGAATTTGGCTTTTGGGTGAAATTCCCAATGCCCCCTGCCAGGATACAGGTCAGGTAGGGACCGGAGAAAATCACCTGTGGTCCCAGCTGCCTAGGGTTTTTATACTCCGGAATGGGAGGGGGTCCTGCTGAGTGACAGGTTGAAGGGTCAGTGAAGTTTTCCTGTCCACTTGATCAGTCACCATTTGGTGGGCTGCCCTTTGTCTCAATTGCTCTGCTCTGCCCCCTACAGCCACCCAAATTCCGACCTAACATCCTGACCTTTTTGGTGATATAGTGCGCCTGAGTCCATCTGGCTACTTTCTGCATGTTAGGGGGTGTCTTGGGAAAAAAAAGGTTTGGGTTCTAGGTTGGTGGGGAGGTGGCTATAAAAGTGTAGGAGCATCTGGTTGTATGTCACCCTGGCAACCTCACTCATGCGGTTCCCAGCAAACCTGAGAAGACAGGGAGCAATCATTAGCAGAAATCCTATCACAAATAGGGGAGGAAGGGCAGGGATCAGCCTTATGACAAGAGTGGAGTTTAGCCATCCTGGCCAAGGGTCATTTGATTCTTCTCACTTCAGCCTTTCATTTAAACATCTGTGAGTTTCAACATTGCTTTTCCATGAGACCAGTTTCATTGATGCAGCAACAACATTCTTCTCTTAGGAAGAGGCATGTTACCCCTTGTCAGATCCAGTGCTTGACAGTTCTGCAAGGAAACCTGAGCAATAAGTGTTATTCATCTTTGCAGGGTTGTCAGGGGGGCAGCAGATGCCTCTACTGCCTTCTGGAGTTGCTGTTCTTTTTGGTTGGCAGTGATTGCATAACCAAGTCCTCTTGTTGGTATAACCTGTGTTTAGGAGGGATCTCTATATTTCTGTGACTTAGGGCTAGATAATCATACTAGCAAGCATAGATTAAGCCTACCTATGTAATTTAGGAGGATCTGTAGGCCTTACACTGATTAAAAACTCCTGATTCTGGCAGGTTCTCTTGATAGTTAGCAGGTACATTTGCCTAAGAATCTCTCTCTTGTAGCTCCCAGTCTTTATTTATTCTAGGGGAGTTAACACAAGTGTACATCATAGGTTGCATCTAACTACTGTTTCTCTTAAATGCCCAAGAATGACTATATTTCAGTTTTAACTGTTTTGCTAGGTGTCTAAGATCAAGCTGGTCAAATTGACCTGTTCCTCTCTGTTAAGAATCAGCTGAGTTCCCACAGGGGTCACTCGTAGAGAACTTAAGAGCAGCTTCTTAGCTCCATTAGTGCTGGGCTTTAATTTCAATGTCTATGACTTTACAGTTACTTACCCCTTTTTATCTAATTGGGGTCTGCATTATCTGTCCTACAGATGATGGCTTACTATTTCAAGTTAATTTACAGTGTTTGATTTTGAAGCAGTACTTCCTGAAAAAATTAATCAGGCAACAGTTAGGTTTACAAGGAAAATACAAAATGGAATCACCAACAGTAAAACATTCAGTTTGTGCAAGAGCTATCTTGAATTTTGGCTGAGTTATTCATTATATCCCCTGTTTGAGATCACAGTAATCTTTACAACAAACATCAAACTTTGAACAAAACTTTAAAAAGTTAAAGTCTGGCTTACTTTGGAGCCATTCTAACATGCAGCAGTGTGAGGCAGAGCCTTATTTCAGGTAAGGAGGGGCTCTTTACAAATCTTAGGTAAAATGTTCTTACACTGAAACTGATTTTTGCCTCTTTTGCTGTGACCAGTATGACCAAATTCTCAAGTTCAGTGATGGGCAAAGGAGTATTAGAAAATAAACTTTTATAAACACAGACTTTGAAGATTGAGTGGAGATCAGATGGAGCTCTGTTAATGTTAGGAGTTCTGTGTAGCTCTCAAGAAAGTACACTGTCCAAAGTTACTGTAAGGCAGGCAGGAACCAGAGAAGGGAACTGAGGAAACACTGGTTATCTAGCAAAAGAATTCCTTCCTGCCTAAGAGCTGTGTGCCTGAGATCAATGTCAGAGCTGATAGGACTCCTGTATAGAGCCTTCCCAGGGAGGGCACTGCCGCAGCAGTTAGGCATCTTGTGCCCCTGCATAGGAACACTCCCAGGCACCAGGCATGCTACAGTCATGTGGTCATCAGAGACCCAAATCTCAGTCATTGTTGTCCCATTTTTTGCTATCATGCATTACACTCTTTCTTAAATGTCATTTTAACATATAGGTTATCAGTACATTAGTATTTGACCTTAGGAAAAACCTTAAATAGCTTTAAACTGATTGTCTCACGTACATATAACCAACTTAGTTACATGCAAACTTGTTGAAATTTGCCCTTTACTTACACAGGCTTTCTTAGCACTTACTTTGATCCACATATATTTCATCACACAAGAACTTTCTTACCCAGAGACATTCTTTTCCCTTCCATGGAATACATTCCTATATTTAGAAACTTCTGTTTTTCTTTCCTATCTGGTGAGCACTTTGTGGTGAAAAATCCACACTCCTTCCATATAGTCCAATGTGAGTGAGCAATCAAGAAGGCATATTTGGAATCTGTATAGATGTTGACCTGTTTACCTATGGATAAAATTAGAGCCCTGATCAGATTAAAGAGTTTGGCCTTTCGGGAAGTGGTCCCTTCCGGAAGGCAATTGGCTTCCAGAACTGAGGTGGTGGTGACAACTGCGTAAGCAGCTCTACAGCGTCCATTGGGACCTAGCACAGAACTGCCATCTACAAAAATGGTTAGGTCAGGTGAGGGGAGTGGGTAATTGAAGAGGTCTTCATGAGGTGAACGTATCGCCTTTAGCACCTGTGGGAGTGGAAGGGATTTATGGCTTAAGAGGGCCTGTAGTTGATGGGTGGAAAACACAGTTATTGGTTGGAGTAGGGTGAGTTTTAGAGCTTCCTTAGTTAATTCAGCTGCTGCCACCAGTGCTCGGAGACATGGTAGCCACCCATGAACCGTGGAATCAAGCTTCTTGGAGAGATATGCCACCGGTCTGTAATAAGGTCCAGTTGGTTGCATGAGGAGGCCAGTGGCAACACCCTGTTCTTCATCCATGAAGAGGTGGAAAGGACGGTTAGGGTTGGGGAGAGAGAGAGAGAGAGAGAGAGAGCAGGGGAGGACATGACAGCATCTCTGAACTTGTAAAAAGAGTTAGCTATCATCTTGGGGGTCCATGTGGAGTCTCCTTTGCTGCATGATATAGGGGTTTGGCAAGAAGTGCAAAATTAGGGACCCAGTGTCTGAAAAAACCAGCCAAACCCAGGAAGGAGAGAATGCAATCTGCCATTTCTGGCAGATGTAATTCATGCAGGGCTTGGATTCTGTCTGTTGTGAGACTCTTAGAGGGAGGAGTGTGTTATCTCCCAAGTCACAAGTAACCAAATCCTGAGCTAAGTCTTGCCCAAAAAGGTGAGGACTGTCCTGGAAGTCTTGGGGTAAAACTGTCCATGTCAGCTGTTGAGACCTAAAGGATGTAGGATCCTCCCATGTGAAGGCAAAGAGGTAATTGGAGTCAGAGTGAAAGGGAACTGTAAAGAACACGTCTTTGAGGTCAGGGACTGTGAAGTGGGTGGTAGAAGAGGGAATGTGGGGAAGAAGGGTGTAAGGGTTAGGAACCACTGGGTGGATGGGAATAACTGCCCATTAATTAGACGGAGATCCTGAACCAAGCAGTAGGTTCTGGAGGGTTTACATACTGGCAGTATGGGGGTGTTACAAGTGGAGTCAGTAGGGATAAGGAGTCCCTGAGAAAGTAATCAGTCTATAATGGGTTTAAGTCCTTCCCTGTGAGTACAGGGAATTGGAAACTGGGGACGTGAAGGAAACTTAGCTTGAGGTTTCAGTTGGATAAGGACTGGCTTGTGGTGGGAGGCTATGACTGGCTTGGAAGTGTCCCAGACTTGGGGGTTGACCAGGTCTGGGGCAATGGCAGGGTAGGTGGTGTGGGGGCACTAGAGAATGTACGAAACAGAGGTAGAAGAAGGTGAGCACTAGCAGTGTGCCTGGGAAGAAGCTGTAGGGTGGATCCAGGGGTTGGAGAACATCTCTTCCTAGGGGGGGGGGCGGACAGGAGGGAATAACTAGGAGTGAGTGTGTAAAAGGATGTCCCTCCAGGGCACAGCTAATCCAGCTGTTCTGCTTGGAAAGGAGGGTTTTCCATCAATTCCCATAACCAAAGTCTAGAAAGGAAATAAAGGCCCAGAGTGGGCAGGCAAGACAGGTAGCCCCCATGTCCACAAGGAAAGTTATGGACTTACCTGCTACCTGGAGCTTTACCCTGGGCTTGGTGAGGGTGATGGAAGTCCTCGAGTCTGGGCTCCTTCAGTCTTCCGTGAATCCCAAAAGCCCATGGGAAGGGACTGCCTGGCTGGCCACACCCCTGTGTAGAGACTCTGGGGAGGGACTGGCCATAGGGCAGTCACTCTTCCAGTGTCTTGCTTATTTGCAGGCAGGACACGGCCTGGTGGGGGGCCATGGGTTTGGACATTGACGAGTCCAGTGACTTTCGTGTCCGCACTTGAAGCAAGCCCCTGGCGGAGAAGATTGCTGGTCCCCCTTTGAAGCTCTCGCTGGAATCGCAGGCCGCAGGGCAGCTACCAAGGCTTGGGATTGGAGTGTCACCTTTTTCTGTAAAAAACTTGCCTGGCCCATTCAACTGATTCCTTTCTGGCATTATAGACTTTAAAGATCATTTTGGCCAGATCTCAGATAGGGGTTTGAGGGCCCTCCTCAGCTTGTTTGAGCTTTTTTCTTATATAAGGGACTGATTGAAAAATGAGGTGGTTTGCTAGCACTGTAGCCCCAGAGAGAGATTCAGGGTCCAGTTTAGTATATCTAGTAAGGGCCTCTGTAAGGTGCTTAAGAAACAGAGCTGGATTCTCATCTGGATTCTGGGTAATTTCCCTCGTTTATCAAAGTTTACCACCTTATTGGAGACTGCTTGCATGCCTGCTTTGAGATAGTGGACCATGTGAGCACAATAATGGTAGCCTTGCTGGCCTTCCTGATAGTTCCAGTTTGGTTCAGTTATTGGAACCCCTGCTGCCCCTGTGGGTAGAGTTATGTCTGTTAAGTGGACTTGGTCAGCGTAGTCCTGTGCTGCCTGTTGGATGCCGGCTCACTTGTCTGGAGTGAGAGTGGAAGAAAGAATAACATGAACATCATGCCAGGTGCAACTGTAAGTTTGGAAAAGATATTTAAATTCTTAATATAAGTAGAGGAATCAGCAGAGAAAGACCCTAAATGTTTTTCAATCTGGGAAAGGTCCTGGAGTGAGAATGGAACATGAACTCGCACAGTGCCCTCTGCACCAGCTACTTCCTGGAGAGGACAAAGAAGCTTTGGGTCAGATGGTGAAAGGGTCTGATGAGATTGTGTGTTAGCGCTAACAGGGGAGGAGGGAACAGACTGGGCGGAGGGATGTTCTGAAGGAGGAGAAGGAGGGGAAGTGGGAGGGCTCTGAGGAGGAAGAGGAGGAGGAGCTGCATCTGTGGGAGGAGGAGGAGGGTTTGCAGGAAGAGGACAGGAAGAGGAGGTGGAATTTTGGCCAGAGCATGGGGGCCGGGGTTTGGGACCACCCAGGGAGGAGATCTTGGGTGGAAGAACAGGTAGAAGAAGGGATGGGGTGAGCTCCAAATTCCAAAATGAAAAGCTTGCAAATGGTTGTTCACGTCAGTGAGAATTTGAAAGTCAAGAGTGCCCTCTGGTGGTCATTTTGAGTCATTATCTAGAATATACTGAGGCCAGGCCACAGTTGAATAAAAACTTGCCGTTTTCGGCTTAAGTCTTGGGGGAGTCCCAGTTTAGTAAAATTATGGCAGAGACAGCCCAAAGGAGTTTTGAGGTCCAATGAGCTCCTGGAATTTCCCATTAGCCGTCCAACTTTACCCAGATAGGTATGCAGAAGCCAGAAAAAGGAGTCCCAATTTCAGCTCGTGCACATGGGAAAAATGGCGGATGGACCAAAAGTCAAAACATTTTTTGACCTTTGGGGGTCCGGAACAGAATTAATGGGGGACTAACTGGAGGCCAGAATGTCTCCCAGAGACCGGAACCCAAACAGAACTGGCAGGGGGCATATAGTGCGTGCGAACGGATAGACCCCTTGTGGAACAGAGGGTAAAAATTGGAAGGGCAAATGGGATAAAAACCCCTAAATTACCCCCATCTGATGCCAGATAAAGAGAAGCGGGATGGAGCAGAATAGAGCAGAGCTGAGCGGAACAGAAAGCAATCTCCTGGTTCTTCTGAGGGAGGGGGTGGGCCTCAACCCCCAGGGGGAGCCTGAAAACCCTCCTGGGTTTCCGCACCAAATGTAAGCTCCGGGGCACAGTTAGCGGCCAAATAAAATCAGACAGAAAGCAGCCAAAGCAAGCTTTATTGGAATTTGGCTCTCAGGTGAAATTCCCAGCCCCGCCCTGCTGCCCCCCTCCCGGGTACAGGTCGGGTAGGGACCCCAAGAAAATCGTTTGTGGCCCCGGTTGCCCAGGGCTTTTATAGGCCGGAATGGGAAGGTGTCCTGCTGAGTGACAGGTGGATGTTAAGGGTCAGTGAAGTTTTCCTGTCCACTTGATTGGTCACCGTTTGGCTTGTTGCCCTTTGTCTCAGTTGCTCCGCTCTGCCCCCTATAGTTGCCCAAATTCCGACCTAACAGAATTGCATGGAGATTCATGCGATACTTGGAACAAGAGTGGGCAGGAAGCTCACCCTAATCAGTTACAAAACAACTTGGTACAGACTGGATGGTAGGGCTGCACCTATGTTCTGCCCACACACTGTTGGGTGCATGTCCCATTCTCCCTTCGTACCTGCAAGGCATGAGATAGTGGCAGAGGCAGATGGCAGAAAGGACCTGACCTGCAATGAGATGTGGTCACCCCAGTGGTGGCAGTGAAGCCAGAATTGGGGACAGGCAGTTAGTGTAGAAATAAGGGATCGGTCAAATCGAGGAAATGGAGGCCATGAAAGTCATCTATCTGCCTCTGGAAGTTGGAGACTGCCCCTGGAAGAATGGAATTTCAAGGATCTCGGGAGCCCATTGATTACCAAATTACCTGCCCTTATCAAGGACTACAGGCAAGGTGCTGCTAATCAATGCCCCCTGTGCCCTTGCCTGGCTGAATCACTTTGTCCTGCCCCCTGCCCATTCACTCCTCACTTTATGCATCTCACCTGCAAAACCAGGCCTAGTCACATAGGCAGGAAGAAGATATAAGGCGGGGAGAGAACTGGAGAACAAAAGAGACCCTAACCTACTAAAGATGTAGGGTGCGTGCACTCTCTTCTTGGGACTTTAGAACATCAGCCATGGCCCCCTTCTCCCTCCTGGGAGAAGTCTGTATTATTACCTTTAATCAAAACCTGCTTAATATGCTTGCCTTGGTGTGCTTCTGTGATGTTATACTTCAACACCTGACGAAGCAGAACTTGTTACCAGTAAAAGGGCGGTATCAGCAGGGTGGAGGTGGATAGGCAGAGTTTACAGTTGCCAAAGTCCCAGACAGTGAGAAGCAGGTGGAAGAGTGCTGCATTGCAGGTGTGGTTGTGGGAGGAAGCACCCTATATAGACTGACGAGGCTCTGTATGCTCCCATACATGTTTCATCGAACTTTACTTATGAAACACAAATTCAATAAAATTACTATAATATTCAAAGTGGTGATCATGGAGAATTAAATGTGTTACTGGACTCCTACATGCCCCTTGGTGCCACCCCAGGATACATGATCCAGAGACTCATTCATTGCTAGTGGTCTAGAGGACAATTGCAGGGGGTTCAGAAAAAGTATGTGAAGTAACCAGTGATGTCAGAGATGTGAATTTGGTGGAGTGGGGGATGTGTAGGGAAGAGAACACATGGGGGGATAAATCAAAATTATACAAACTGAAAATGTTTAAGATCCTGGATTCAATATCCATCACTGAAAGAAGGGTCCCTAGTGGTCAGGTGACTGTTCAGTGCACATAAGACTTGTCCCACAGCAGTCGAAATAGGGAAGATGAACAGGATGGAAGTTCATGACAATGAGAGAAGTTGGAAGACTGAGCAGAGTAAGAACAGCAGGGGAAATGGGAGACTGAGTAGGTGGTCAGGGTTCTGGGAGGGGGCAGGGTTTCCTTGTTTAGGCAGCAGAGGTTTGTCTTTCAGTTGAATAAGGAAGTCAGAAGAGAGGTCGGTGGGGTAGGTTTGTTTTGAACAGAAATCAAAGGCCAACACTTCCAAAAGACAGAAATACCATCTGCAAGTGCCATGCTGTGGCTGCTGCTTCCCTTGGCAGCTGCTCTCTTCCCAGGTGGTGACAGTGAAGTTGGTAAGAACTGGGGCAACTGACCAGTTGGGTGCAAGTGTGTGTGTGTGTGTGTGTGTGTGTGTGTGTGTAGTGAGGGAAGTTCCCCCTGCATGTACCTGTGGAGAAAGAGTGCCTGCCACGCTGGCCCCATTCTGAGTGTCCTACTCAAGCTCCCTGTGCCCTTATGGAGGTTGCTGATAGAGCTTGGAACCCTGGGGCAAGCAAATGTCAGCTAAGGGGAATGTGGCTCTCCATTTTCCCAGATTCTGAGTCTTCCCAGTCTGGCACCTTTTCCCCAAGTCTCTCCCTCCTAATGTTCCATTTCTCCCCATTCTATATAATATTTTTCTGCAGGAATTGAAGAGCCCATTTCCTACTATCTTAGCCAGACATCAACCTTTCACAACCATTCCTGGGTACATCAGGGCTCAGGCTGGTTGGGTGAGCTGCAGACTCACAGCTGGAACTTCAGCTCTAATGCCATCATTTTCCTGTTTCCCTGGTCCAGGGGCAACTTCAGTAACAAGGAGTTCATGGATCTGGAAAAGTTTATCCAGATACATTTCATTACAGTTCAGGAATTTAGCATTAATCACTTGATGTCTGAAGGTGAGTTCAGTTCCCTTGCTGGGGGAAGAAAGGGAGGTGGAGTGGGTGTCTCAGTTAACTTTTTATTTCTCTAGGAAACAGTCTACTCTGTTTTCTGAATCTCACTCCACTCTCTTCAGCATAAAACTGCAATCACACTCTGGTAACGTTCTATAAACCAGACCCTGATTCTTCAAAATCTTCAGTTTTTGCCACTTAAAAGCTGCTCTCTCTTTGGCTGCAAGGCTGTGTTTTATTTTCTCTTTTTAGAGGCATCCAGTTGCTGGCCTTCAATCAGATACCTCAGCTTCCTCACTCTTTGGTTGAGTCCTTAAAGTGTGATTTTCTTTCCCATTTAATCTCTTAAGTCGTCCTGTCTAAACCATCATAGTAACCATGGATGAATTCACCCTGGTTTGTTACAGTCTCAGTTCCCTCTCAGTAAGTCCTTTCTCCCCTACATCATCACTATTATCTTTGAACAGTTCCCTCCCTTCCTCATATTATCATCTCTTCCTCTACCTCCAGCTCCTATCAGTTCCCCTTTCTGTGAACCTCTGATCAAACCACACTTGGGTCCTTTCCCTTAAACTCCCAAACTCCCTTCTGCTTCTATTGTTTTTTGCTTCCTTTTATTCCATTTTTGTATTTTTCTTCTTTTTCTCCTCTAATTCATTATTCCTCTTTCTCAGATCCCTTTGAACTACAGATTACAATAGGCTGTGAACTGCACTCTGGGAAGGGCTTCGTAGGCTTTGTGCAGGTAGCTACCCAAGGATATGAGTTCCTGAGCTTCCAGAATGAAACATGGTTACCATCTCCAAAGGGTGGAAGAAAGGCCCAGAAAGCCTGCACACTACTCAATCTGAGCCAAGGCTACACACACAGGGTACAATGGCTCCTCAGTGACAATTGCCCACGTTTCACCTTGGGTCTTCTTGACGCAGGGAAGGCTTATCTCCAGCGACAAGGTCAGTCTTGGACCCAATCTCCAAGAATTTTTCTATTTTAAAGTCAAATTCAGAAGAGGGGTGGGAGGGGTGGGGGGGAAGGGAAAAAATAACAGAATGAATCAAACAACATTACCCTATGCTAATTTATGATTACACAAATGGTATGCCTTTATGCCATGTACAAACAGAGAAACAACATGTATCCCATTTGTTTACAATAAAAAAAATAAAATAATCCATCAATATTAAAAAAAAAAAGTCAAATTCAGTATAAAAAGAGAAAAGGATATTGAATGACATTTCCAGACCTGGGAAAAATTTGTCTTTGTAGTCTTTTGTGGAGTCTGAACCTCTCAGTCTGTGTTAGAGTCCGTGTCTGGATGTCTTTTCTGTCCTTTGCAGTGAAGCCCGAGGCCTGGCTGTCCAGGGGCCCCAGTCCTGGACCTGGCCATCTGCTGCTGGTGTGCCATGTCTCTGGATTCTACCCAAAGCCTGTGTGGGTGATGTGGATGCGGGGTGAGCAGGAGCAGCAGGGCACTCAGAGAGGTGACATCCTGCCCAACGCTGATGGGACGTGGTATCTCAGAGCAACCCTGGATGTGGCAGTTGAGGAGGCGGCTGGCCTGGCCTGCAGAGTGAAGCACAGCAGTCTAGGAGGGCAGGATCTTGTCCTCTACTGGGGTGGTAAGAGCTGGGACCCAGGCTGGAGATGGGGGGAGGTGGTCCTCTAGCAGGGTATGAGAACCAATTGAAAAATTGGGAATTTAGGGATTTCAGCCCACAAAGGAAGACAAATATGTTGACCCAAGGCATGGGAGAATTAAAAATGAGGGATCATAGATGAAGAAAGATGTAGGATGGATGAAGGATTCATCTATGAAAGGATGAGATAAAAACAGGAAGAAAGATTGGTGAGGTAGACACTAAAAGAAAATAATAAAGGTTAATAGAGCAAATGGGGAGAAAATGGGGTAAAACAGGGAGTGAATTTGAAACAACATCCTTGGTGTCCACTTGAATCTGTAGCACCTCACAGTTCCCTGGGCTTGATCCTCTTGGCTGTGATAGTGGCCCTGGCTCTTCTGACAGGACTTGGAGTTTGGTTTATGAAACGCTGGTGAGTTCTTTCTATACACCTCTCCTGTTTGTCTCTCCTCCCCAATGGCCTTCCCTTCTTTTTCATCTTTGTCCTCACTTTTCCTTCTCCTCCCAGCCCCATTCCCACTTCCTCCTCAGATTTCACCTCCCCCTTATGAAGGTCTGTTACTTCTCTGTTCTCATTTGCTTCACTTAGGACACACTGTGAAGCTCCCTGCCGTGCTCTCCCTTTGAAGTGAGACCCCAGCTACCCAGGTGCCCTGTATACCCTGAACACCATGTGGTGATGGTACTTCAACTCTCCTTTGAAACCTTTGTGATTTATTTCTGCTTCATGATCAGTTACCAGTATGCACTCAGTGTAATCTAGCAGGATTTGTTGCTCTGTCCTGGCTTCTGGAACTTAACTCCGAATGGAATAGGATCCTAGCAAGCTCCCCCTGGTTAGGTAATGGATTATCATGTATTTCAGATTCACATCCTGCAGAAGTCCTTTCTGATTCACAGTGGGAAGCAATCTCTCCTTCATTGTGCTTTCCCACATTTCAACTGTACCCCTCACTCTCTGGCCTTGGTGGAAGTTTTGTATTTTCATTTCTTAAGCTTTTAGAAATTTGAGAGTGAAGCACATGCTTTTTAAATATCTACATCCCTGGGGAAATGTCTGGCCTTAATGTAACATGTTCTCAATAAAACCTGTGTTAAATTTATGTAAGGTTTGTAAGGTTTTTTGTTTTTTTTTTTAATTCTCTGCCTTCCTTACACCTGTGTTGTAGTTGAGACATTTGATACCTTTGATACCCTTCTTTTGAAAAGTCTTGCTTGGCTTGCTTCCCTAGTTCTACAGTTTTGTTTTTTTTTTCTCTGAGACTCTGAGTTTTGCTTTTTCCCAATTATGTTATTTAATTTTAGGGAAGTTGTTCTAAGGGTTCTAAGTGAAAGGAGTTGGGAAGGATGAAGGCCCTCCATATTCAGTGCGGTTTTTGGTCAAGCAGCAGCAGATTCATTACATTGGAGTTTTGTGAAATGTAGTCTGCATGATCTCAGACTTACTGAATTCTACTTTTCATTTTAACAAAATCATCAGAAGATTCACAGGTGCATTAAAGGTTGAGAAGTCACCTCATGGGGGTGATACCCAAAATATGGCACATGTGCATCACTGAAGAGAGATTAAAAAATAGGAGTAAAAGTGTTGCTCTTAAGGACTGAAGTAGTCTTTAGGTGAGTAATGCACATTCTCATTATTCACAGCAGTTATTTTGCACTACTCTGTACCTATGATTGACTGCAAAAACACTAAAAGTATTTAATTTGAGATTATAAATATCCACATGTAGACAAAATAGAAAATTCAGAACTTGATTAAGAGGAATAGACTAATGAGCCCAACTGCAGTGAATTAAGACATCCATGATCAGACTTCAGTTACTTTAAAATTTATAAATTGATTCAACAAACAGTTCTTAGGCAACTACTATGCAGTTACTATGCATCAGGTACATATTGAGTATAAAGCAATGGAAGGAAAAAAGATCATCAATGTGTTCTGAGCTTGAAAATTTTGCCTACCCAATTTGATTCTGCAGTTTATTATTTTCATTGATTTTTTTCTTTCTTAGCTTCCAGGAGGAACTTACTTAAGGTGAACTTGGGGAAAAGGGACTTAGCCTTATTTTGCTTAGGGAGCTGAGAGGAGGGAACCCATGGCAAGGGAACATCTAGAGAGAGCAGGGGCAGGTGAAGGCACATGTAAGAAATTTTCCCATGGATTTCCTCCTGAAAAATTTTTTCCTGCACTCATTGTCCTTCTTTCATTCATCCCACATCTAGCTTTTACTATTTGTAAGGCAAACATATGCACTGAGAGTAGTTCCAAAATATAGGAAAATAATTTGAAAATGAAGTTTTGATGCGAGCAGAGGAAAAGGTAAAAATGTGGGATGGGGGAGTAAACAGTAACAGCTGATGTCTTTTTACTTGGATTGGACATGGTCGGTTACCAGCCCTGTAGCTTCCAGTCCACTGTTCCACATTTGCATGGCAGCAAAGTGGTTTCAGTTGATTTCACTCAGCTGTGATGATCAGCCCAAGGCAATCATGAGATCCCACCCTTGACACTTTGATATGCTAAAGAAAGAACTGGTAAACTATAATTTAAGACAGACATCATATAGAATCATTTACATTGACTCAAAGAGATGGGTCAGGGTATGCACCTGTCCTAATGTGACTGGCTTACTTTATAGGCATCCAATTTTCATTTTTTATGGTAGGTGAAAGAGATACTCTTTCTTATTCTGGATGCTATCCTGTTGGGTATAAATTTCTCAAGTTACTTTTCCAGCACCAGAGAAACAAGTCAATGGATGGAAACATACAGAGAAGTAGTTGGAGGTAACAAACCCACCGAAGAGTCCAGATTAAACCATACCCAAAGCTGGAATGGCTCATGAATTTCTCAGTTCTGTTGATCAATACACTTCTCTGAGTTTCTCCATGTCATTAAGTTTTGTGTTTTCTTGTTGATGTACTCAGACCTCAGGAGACTCAGCTGATTTATACTTTTGGTTGCAACATTCTATTTCTTCCTTCTTCCTGAGATTCTTCTTTCTGAAAAAAAAAAAAAAGTGATCAGTTTTAAGGAATATGCCATATTTTTCAAACCAGTCCTAATCTTGTTAAACTTTATATCATTTTGATTTTAACTGTGGCATGTGGATCACTGTCTCTCTGGCATTCTTCATGAATTTCTGTCAAAGTACTGACCAAGAACCAAAATTGTGGTTATGCTCCTGAGTGAGTAATTTCCAAATGTTTCCTTAAATATTTTCTTCAGTTGAATGAAAGCACAATATATTCTGTCAGTGCTTTGAGGGATGAAAAGATGATCTTGCTCTAGCATTAATAAGAAGATTAAAATTTTACAAAATAAAGTATGTGAATAAACCACTCATCGATGAAAACATGAAGAGATAAAAGCATATGAATGATGCTTGAATACACTAGTAATTAGAGAAAAGAAAAGAAAGAAAATATCATTTTACATTACCAACTTGGCAAAAGAGAAAGCCAGAGAAACCCAGAGTCTGCAGTGATGGGCGACAGGTGGGAATCCTTATGCACTGATGATGGTGAAGTGATTCTGGAGAGCTTGTGGCAGTGTCTTATCTATGTACATGTTGACCTTGAAACTCACTTATGAACATAGGTCTCCAAAGTTCCATGAGGGAACACAAACCATGATGTTTATCACAACAATTTAATGTTAATGAGATGTTAGAGGCAAACCAGATATGTTCACCCTATAGGACCACATTAGTGAAATGTGGTGGATGTACACTAAGAAATCCTACATAGAAGGTAGATACAGGCTAGACATAGAGTGATATGGGAAGGTCCTTAAGAGAATGCTGAATGAAATGCATTAAGCATGAAGCACAGTTTTCTGCTTTTGGTTACAATGTAAGTTGTACACAAAAGCAACACATTTTAGAAGAATATAGGCATAGAAGGATGATACATTAATATATTAGAATGTGGAGGAAAGGTAAAAGCAGGGATGAAGAAATCAAATAGTTTGAACAGTTAAGTAAAGAAGCATGATTGGAAGCAGGGATAGGAGAAGGAAACACAGTAGAATGAATCTGATGTAATTTTTCTATGTACATATACGAATATACCACAGTGAATCTCACCATTGTGTACATTCACAAGAAAGGGGTCCTGATTAAAATAAGATACATTCCATGCTTGTGTAATTATATCAAAATGGATTCTACTGTCAGGTATAACTAGAAAGAACCAATAAAAACATGAAAAAAGCATGATTAAAGTGAATGATATTGTGAGCCATAAATTCAGGAGAATAATGAACTCAAACAAAACAAAAACCAAGGAATATTTAAAAGTTGCAGTAAGAGATGGAATACATTTTTTTGCATGAATTTTCTATATTTTTGAGTTTGACAAAAGGACAATTTCTTCGGTTTAAAAGAATGTGTTCAATGATGGTTACAGGGACCTTCATTAGAAGACAGCTGTGGAGAATAAAGCGAAGTGTGAAAGATTTGTTGGTGGATCCAATTTAAATGACCTTTGACTTTGGAAATTAGGTGAGATCACATGAGTCTTCGACCTTGTTGGCATGTGGTGACCTTGAAACAGGGGTCCACTTCATGCTTTGGGTATAAACATTTCTTCTCAACAATGGGCAGTTTATATTAAAACTGACTTTGATTTCTTTCCTCATTTCTCTGCCCCTTCCCAACAAAGGGGCAAGCAAGCCCTTAACCAAGTAATCTACCCTTCACTTATTGTCCACAAGAATAAGGGAACTCTGGACCTGGAAAGTGGAACAACAGCTTTTTCGAGGACATAAGTTAAATATTAATTAGATTGTTAATAAAACTTGGAAAACAGCTCCTGGTCCCCCTTTTCAGAACTCTGCTCACCCTGGCATTTAGATTGGCAGCCTTTGTGATGTGATTCCATCGCCTTTCTCCTTTGCTGGCAAAGCAATAAAACTTTTTCCTTTTTCCACAAATTTTTCTCTGTCTTCATTATAGGATCAGTATCAGGGACAAGAACTGAGCTTTCGTTTCATATTTGGCACCCCAGAGAGTACCTGAGAAAGGCGCCAGCTATGGACTTCCTGGGCAAGTCTGGTTTTTTGAGTTTGAGTCTCAGGTTGGCCTGGAGGAACTGTTCCCATAAATAAGGTGGAGAGACTGAGGGACTTTCCAAGAAGCTGCCAAGATTCCCTTTGTTTTGGGGGTTTCCTGCTCTTTCTCCCTGAATGAGTGTAGAGCACTCTTCTATCTGGTCTATTTGAAAAAAAGAAAACTGAATTAGTAAAGTTGCAGCACCTTGGTCATCTGATAAGCTCCCCTGGTGTGTATGCTGAGATCCTCAATTCCACACATCCGGTATTTTTTGTGGGAACATCTGGATCCCCTTCATGGGTACATCGGTCCTTCTTTGTGGGGATGTCTGTGGCACTGTGCTGATACAGGAAAAATGATTAAGTGGGAATAGTAAAGCCAGGGGATTCTCCCCCTTCTTCTTTGTATGTTTTAAAGATTTCCGAGCTATCAGCTTTTTTATGGAGATTCTTTCTGCGTTCAACTAGGTTCCTTTGTTTTATCAGTTACTGGCACTAAAGACGTGGGCAATCTTTTTGGAAAGACTTTGGCTCATTGGACCACATAAAGCTATAAGCCTATGATTAAAGAGGGGGGAAGTCAAATTGTTCCTGTTGTCAATCATATGATAATGTATAGAAAAAAACTAGAGTTCATTGAAAGGCTAGTGGAACTTATAAATGAATTCATCAAAGTAGCAGGATACAAAGTCAACATGCAAAAATCACTAGTATTTTTATATACTAATGACAAAGTTGCTGAGGAAATAACCAGGAAAGTAATTCCATTCACATGAAGTGCTAAAAATATTACTGAGTAATGAATTTAACCAAGGAAGCAAAGTACCTTTATGGTGTAAATTACAAAACAGTAAGAGAAGACATCAAAGAGGGCACAAAATGCAGAATGATCTCCCAGGTTCATAGATTAGAAGACTTAATATTATTTAAATGTCCATACTATCCAAAGCATCCCCAACAAAATATTGTAAGAAAACCCACGAAAACCACACCAGACACGGGAAATCACATAAGGGTGTTTATTAAGCAAACAGAGTGTCTCCCTGCAGGGTAAGAGAGAAAATGAGAGGAGAAGAGAAAGGGTGCATGCAAGAAAGAGTGTGGAAAGTGAGGAGGAGAAAGAAAGTGAGTCAGGGGAGAGAAAGTATGAGAAAAGATGGCGGGGTAGCTACTCTTAAGCAGTTGAATTCCGCTGGGCTAACAGGGGACCAATAATGGAGAAGGATACTTGCAAGCTGACTGATGAACCAATAGCTAGCTAGGATGTTCACAGACTGACAGTAGTTGGGAGGTGGAGAAAATGGCTGCACCGGAAAGGGCGGGGAGAGCAGCTTTCAGACTGACAAACTAGGTTGTGATGGAATGGAAAGGACGGAGAGCAGCTTTGTATTACAAATATCCTTGACATTCTTCACAGAATTAGAAAAAGTCCTAAAATTTATATGAAAGCACAAAAGACACCCAAATAATAAAATCATCTTGAACTGAAAGAGTAAAACATCAAGTATCATAAGACTTGCTTTCAGGATATAACACAGAGACATAATAACCATGATACTGGCATAAAAACAGATACTTTCACCAACAGAATTGAATAAACAGTCCAGAAATAAACCTTGCATCTACACCCAATGGATTCTCAACAAAATTTCCAGAAACATATTTTGAAGAATAGGCAAAAAACTGTTACTGGGGAAACTGGATCTCCACTTACCAAAAAATTGAAATGTAGGCCCCAACTCTCGCCTTGCACAAAAATCAACTCTAAAAGGATCAGAACCTAAATGTCAGACTGAAACTCTCAAACTAGTGGAAGGAAACATAATGGAAAAACCTCAAGACATTGATACAGAAGATTTTCTTGAGTGGACCCCCAAAAGCACAGAAAACAAAGGTAAAACTTAATAAATGAGTTACTTGAAATTAAAAAGCTTCTGCACAGCAAAGGAAACATTCAATAGAGTGATGAAAAAACTTACAGAATCAGAGAAATTAGTTGCCAATATTATCTGGCAAATGACTAAAATACAGAGTGTGTATGGAACTGTTTCTCAAGATGGTGGAGCAGATCTACGCAGCCACCCTCGACTCCTCCACAACTCAGAACTGAAGCAGTGAAAGAACAGCTCATCTGATATGAGGTGGCAAAATAAATAATCTAAACACAATATTGGACAGCCTGAAACTTGGAGGGACTTGGAATTTGGTTACTGGAGCATAAAACATGGAAAGAAACCTTTGACCCTTAACCCTGATAGGGTGTGGTCAAGGGAGTGGCAACAAAGAGGTAAAAAGAGGGAAGCAGCCCACAAGCTTACTTCCTTAACAGTTAGTAAGAAACACAATCCAAGTTAAAATGGGACAGGAACAACAAAGATGCTGAAGGAAATTGCACAATTTAGCCCAAGTTTTTTGCTGAAAACTGCTGGTGAAGGCAGGCATTTTTAAAAAGTTCACAGCTAGCTAGCCTGTGCAATAAAACATGAAATCAAGTTAGCTTCTTCCCCTCTGCAATAGTCACCAATAATTCCACAGGGAACACCTCTGAAATGGGTTGTTTTAATAATTCAATTAGAAAGAAACTGAAGAGTGATCATTGCTGGAGTTTATTGAAACACAAATCACTTCTGGAGAGAGCCAAAAGGATCCTAGTTCTCCCCAGAGTCTTCTCAGGAGTCATGTGAATAGGGTCAACTGGCACCCCACCCTGTCACATGTTAGGTAAAACCCTGGTGATCTGAAAAAGCCAGAGTGGAGGTTTCTGTGACACACCACCTACAGAGAACCTGCACTGAGAAGTATTACAGTTGCAGACTATCACCAAGGGCTTAGATAATACCACTACAAAGAAGCCACAGCAGAGGGGACAGACACTTGGCAATTTGCAATTTAAAAGTGTCTGTAGGAACTCAGGTGAAGGCAGGACAACTGACACTTCTCCTCAGTCATGAGGATGCTACTCTGGTGATCTGCATCAGCCAGGGTGGGGGCTTCTGTGCCACAGACCACCCAGAGAGAGCCTGCATTCATGGCCTCTGTTTTAGACAGTCACTGAGTGCTTAAGATGACTACAAACAATCCCCAGAATAGGGAAGCAGGTGCTCAGCGCTTCACAGCAGACAGCAACAACCCTGAACCCAACAGAAACAGCCAACGGATGTAGTACATTTGCAAAATGCAGACTCGGGTCTGTGTGCTGACTATACGTGTCCCCACACTTGACTCAACCATGCTGGATACATGTAGCTTTTCTTCAGAGGGCACATGAGACTGCATCCCCTAGGAAGGAGTGACCTGGATGCTAAGTCGTAGACAATTAGGGACCATATCCTGTGACCCAGAAGAAAGTTAGTAGGTACCCAGATACACCAAAGATCGGAGAGGGCCTTCTAGAATGATAGCAGAGGTGAGCTGGTATGATCACTATCTCCACACCCAGGGAAACTTAGAGGTAAATCCAAGGCATCTCCCAAGGGTCCCCAATTCTGATGAGATCCAAATCAGGAAGATTCCATAAGATATGTCCCAGATCAAATAGTGACATGGTTCCTCAGTTGCCAAGCTGGACAGTCAGTTCACTCATCCCCACTGAGAAGCAGTGGTGGAGTGCTAGAGTGGCAGCCCGCGTAGGCAGGAGAACAGGCTGTGGGTGCTGGCCACACGAAGCCTGCTATGCTTTTGTGGGCCTGAGGGATGACCATTGAGGGCTGAGGTAAGTCAGGGCATGGCCAACCTGTCCTTACATGGTAGCCTGGACTGCCAGGAGCAGATACCCCTTCCATGCAATGATACAGCTCCAGACCCAGCACAATGCATAATCCACTGACCTCAACCTCCTGGGAAGGTGGGATTGTAGGCAAACAGTGAGAAAACTGAAGTAAGGCAGACCTGCACGGCAGTTCAGACTCAAGGGTAAACCAGTAACTTTAGTGCTTTCCCAAACTCTGATTAGCATAAATTTGCACTAATAACATTGACTGAAGTGCTATACAAACCCCTAGATTAGCACACTCAAGCAGAAACCTGCTATTGGGTCCCCTCTCCCCATGTGAGAGTTCTGTTTCTGATTGTATTCTTGAGTGAACACTACTCTTTTCACTCTTGCCTTCCATCATCCATGAGTTTGATTCTTTAGATTTGCAAGAGAAGAACCCAGAAAGAAGAAATTGATGACCTTCAGAGGTCTGTTGCAACACGGGAGGGCATAGCCCTCCATTAAGAGTTGCAACATGTTTCTCAGCTGCAGGGGACTGACATTTACGCAGACCCCTTCCAGGAGAAGTGGAGAAACTCCTGTTTCATAACTCAGCATAGGATATCATAAATGGCCCTAATGTCAATTCTGATCTTATAAATATTACTTTTCATATTGTGTCAATAATTGTCGGGGTTCCCGGGACCCCCAGCCTTGGGCACGGTCAAGATGGCGCCTGGCGCTGAGCCAAAAGCGGCCAGCTATACAGTAAACAACCAGCGAATTCCAATGATTGGCTAGTTAACGATGTGATTAGAGCATGCCCCCCTCGTGTACCTATTCTATGCCTGCAGCTGTCCACATGTTTACCTCGTGTGCTCTCCCCTAATTGGTTGAAGTGTATATAAGCTTGGTGGGTGGGGGAGTAAGGAGCTGAAGCTGAAGCTGGGAGTAAGAAGAAGCTGAGGGAAGCTGAAGCTGAGAGTAGGAGTAGAAGCGAGGAAGAAGAGTGCGAGCGAAGCAGGCGTGAGCCGAGCGGGAGAAGCGGAGCCACCGGAGCAGGCGAGAGTTAAGCAGAGGGAAAGAGAGCGAGAGAAAGAAAAGAGAGAAGGGGATAGAAAAGAGGGAAAGAAAGGAAGACTGTGCACAATAAACTTCCAAAGCTTCAGACGTTTGTCGTGTCTCTCTCTGCGGGCAGAGGGAACGCGATAAATAATGTTCTTTTATTATTAAAAATTGAAGTCTGGGACACAATCATGTGCATTTATTCTAATGTTTTAAAACATTAATCGGAATCATTCTTCCTATCTTTGCTGTCCTAGCTCAGGTTTATACTTGCTCCTCTTAGTCTATCTTTTCCCTGTTGTATTACCTACTCCTGCCTCACATCCTACCCAACACATTTTCTTCTTTTCATCTTAGTTTGTATTAATTTTCTTTTTCTTTCTTTTGCTCATTTTCTCTTCTCCCATTCTCAACTCCTATAGAGTTTAATAGTAATTATATCAATAATAATTAATTTCATATACTATTCACAAACTTTAATTTTATACTTGAATTAGAGGAATTGTTGGGAATATTTTACATTAATTTTTTCCCCTAGGTTTTATTAGTACATGACTTTGCTCTGAAGTGATTACAGTGAATTGGGTTAAACATATTCTCTTAAAGTGGTGCTGGGCATAGCAGTGGGTACCTGTTGAGTGAGACTATCAATAAACAGATATTTGCCCAGCCTGAGGAACTTAAGAGGAAAGAGCTAGCTATATAGTCTCTTGTATAAAAGAAGAAGACATAATGATCCCAAAAGATGGGTAGAAATACAAACAATATGAAGAAGCAAGGTGACAAGTCTCTCAAACAGCCCACAACACTTCACAGCTAGTCTCAATGACACCACAGTAGGGGAAACATTGGACAAAAAATTTAGCAAGTTCATGATTGAAATGTTCAATGAACTAAAATAAATGTAATGAATGAACTGAGACAAAACATAGGAAGTAAAAGACCATTTCAATAAAAAGTTCTGTAAAAGAACCAAATAGAAATCCTAGACATGAAAGACTCAATAAATCAAGTAAATGTTGTTTGGAAGTATCAACAATATATTATATGATACAGAAGAAGACTTTCTCAGGTCTTGAATATGAAGTATAGAATCTTGAAAATAAAATCAACAATAAGGAAAAAGATGTCAAAGATCAAGATCAGAATATTCAAGAAATATTAGATAACATTAAGAATATAATGAATATAAGAATCATCAATGTAGAAGAAAGCGCTGAGATATAAACCAGAGATATGCCCAAACTTTTCAATAAAATTATGTCAGAAAAATCTCCAAAACTTAGGAATGAGATGGAAACCCAAATACAAGATACATTTAGAACGCCATGTAGGCAAGATCAAAAAAGATGCTCACCTAGACACATTATAATAAAAATGTCTATTATGCAAAACAAGGATAGACTTTCTACATGAATTACTGCATAAAATGTATTTGACAATATTTAATATACATTTGTGAAAAAAACAGAAGCAAAAACAGAACAGAAGCAAAACCAAACCAAACCAAACCAAAACACAACAAAATAACCGTTAAAAACAAGATATATCAATAACTGTGATGACCTGATAAATAGTTTTGATAACAAACCCAAACATCCTATTTTGTGGTAAAAGATTGAATGCTTTCCCCTTAAGATAAGTAAAAAGGGTAAAATACCATCTCTCACCATTTCTGTTCAACATCAAGCAAAACATTATGTGATAAATATCAATAACTGACATACTGAAATAGAAGACATATAACTGTCTCTTATCACAGTGTTTAAGCAAAACATCTTTAGCTCATAATCATGTCATCTTTTTATTTTTTAAAATTTTATTGCCATTTTAAACTTTTTTATTTGTTCTTTTTAGTTATACATGAGAGTAGAATGTATTTTGACACATTATACATACACAGAGTATAACTTTCTGTTCTTGTGGTCGTACATAATATGGAGTTACACTTGTTGTATATTCATATATGAACATAGCAGAGTTATGTCTGATTCATTTGACTGTTTCCTATTCTCATCCTTCTCCCTTCCTTCATTCCCCTTTGTCTAATCCAAAGTACTTCTATTCATCCTACCCCCACCTCTTATTGTGTGTTAGCAAAAGATAGACTTTAAAAAGCCCTAAGAGAGAAAAGGCAGGTCACACTTACAGATACGCCAAAGAGCTATTCTGCTGCTCTCAGCTCAGACTGTAAAAGTCAAAAGGACTTGGAATAACATACACCAAGTCCTGAAAAATAATGGGTGCAAACCAAGATTGCTATACTAAGACAAAATATCTCTCAAAATTGAAAATGAAATAAAAACCTTACATGATATGGAGAAACTAAGGAAATACTAGGGATAGAACCGACCTTACCTCATCATTTTAAAGGCAATATACAACAAACTCAAGACCACCATCACACTAAATGGAGAATAACTGAGAGCTTTTCCTGTAAAATCAGGGACAAGACAACGATGTCCCCTCTTCACTTCATCTATTCAATGTTGTCCTAAAATCCCTGGCCACTGCAATCAGGTAAAAGGAAATTAAAGTGATACAGATTGGAAAAGAAGAAGTCAAACTACCACTGTTTGCTGATGACACAATCCTATATCTAGAATACGAAAAAATTCCATTCCATCAGATTTCAAGAAGTGATAAATGAATTCAGTAAAGTAGCAGGATACAAGATCAACATTCACAAATCAATAGTTTTTCATACTCCAACAGTGATTGAAATGAGAAAGAAATCAGGAAAGCCATTCCTTTCACAATAACATCAAAAATAATCTAGGAATTAACCTAACCAAGGAAGTGAAAGAACTCTATAATGAAAAATATACAACCCAAAGAAAGAAGTTGAAGAATAACTCAAAAGGTGGATAATAACCATCTAATTGGGGTGAGATGAAATGTTAGGACAGTTTTGATTTGCATTCTGTAATTACTAGAGATGTTGAACATTTTTTCATATATCTGTTGATCACTTGTGTATCTTCATCTGTGAACTGTCTGCTTAGTTCCTTAGCCCATTTATTGATTGGTTCCTTGTATTTTTGTTTAAAGTTTTTTGAGTTTTTTATAAATTGTGGAGATTAAAACCGTATCTGAAGTGAATGTGGCAAAGATTTTCTCCCACTCTGTAGGCTCTCTTTTCACATTTTTGATTGTTTTATTTGCTGAGAAAAATATTTTTAGTTTGAATTCATCCCATTTATTGATTCCTGCTTTCATTTCTTGTGCTCTGGGAGTCTTGTTAAGGAAGTCAGTTCCTAAACCAATGTGATGAATATTTGAGCCTACTTTTCCTTCTATTTGGTGCAGGGTCTCTGGTCTAATTCCTAGGTTCTTGATCTGTTTTGAGTTGAGTTTTGTGCAGGGTGAGAGGTAGGGGTTTAATTTCATCTTATGCATATGGATTTCTAGTTTTCCCAGCAACCATTTGTTGAAGAGGCTACTTTTTCTCCATTGTATGTTTTTGGCACCTTTGTCTAGTATGAGATAACTATTTATGTGAGTTTGTCTCTGTGTCTTTTATTCTGTACCTTGGTCTGCCTGTCTATTTTGGTGCCAATACCATGTCATTTTTGTTACTATTGCTCTGTGGTACAGTTTAAAGTCTGGTATTGTGATACCACCTGCTTCTTTCTTCCAGTTAAGGATGGTTTGGCTATTCTGGGTCTTTAATTCTTCCAAAGAAATTTTTTAATTGTTTTCTCTATTTCTATGAGATACATCATTGGGATTTTAATGGGAATTGCATTGAATCTGTATAGCACCTTTGGTAGTATGGCCATTTTGACAATATTAATTCTGCCTATTCAAGAACATGGGAGATCTTTTCAACTTTTAAGGTTTTCTTTAATTTCTTTCTTTAGTGTTCTGTAGTTTTCATCATAAGGGGCTTTTGTTAGATTGATTTCCAAGTATTTTTTTCTTTTTTTAAATTGTAAACAAATGGGGTACAACTTGTTTCTCTGGTTTTACATGAATTAGAAGTGTACCATTTGTGTAATCATACATTTACATAGGGTAATGATATTTGATTCATTCTGTTATTTTTCCTTCCTCCCACCCCTTCCACCCCTTTGCCCTCTAGAAAGTCCCTCTTCCTCCATTCTTGCCTTCTTCCCACCCCCCATTATGTATCATCATTTGCTTATCAGTGAGATCATTCTTCCTTTGGTTTTCTGGGATTGGCCTTTCTCAGCATGATATTCTCCAACTTCATCTATTTGTCTGCAAATGCCATAATTTTATTATTCTTTATGGCTGAGTAATATTCATATATATATATATATATATATATATATATATATATATATATATCATAGTTTCTTTATCCATTCATCAATTGAAGGGCTTCTAGGTTGGTTCCACAATCTGGCTATTGTGAATTGAACAACTATGAACACTGATGTGGCTGCATCACTGTAGTATGCTGATTTTAAGTCCTTTGGGTATAGGCCAAGGAGTGGGATAGCTGGGTCAAATGGTGATTCCATTCCAAGTTTTCTAAGGAGTCTCCACACTGCTTTCCAGAGTGGCTGCACTAATTTGCAACACCACCAGCAATGTATGAGTGTACCTTTTTCCCCACATCCTCGCCAACACCTATTGTTGCTTGTATTCTTGATAATTGCCATTCTAATTGGGGTGAGATGGAATCTTAGGGTAGTTTTGATTTGCATTTCTCTTATTACTAGAGATGTTGAACATTTTTTCATATATCTGTCGATTGCTTGTAGATCTTCTTTTGTGAAGTGTCTGTTCATTTCTTTAGCCCATTTGTTGATTGGGTTATTTGTATTCTTGGTGTAGAGTTTTTTGAGTTCTTTATATATTCTGGAGATTAGTGCTCTATCTGAAGTATGTGTGGCAAAGATTTTCCCCCTCTCTGTAGGCTCTCTCTTCACAGTGCTGATAGTTTCCTTTGTTGAGAGAAAGCTTTTTGGTTTGAATCTATCCCAGTTATTGATTCTTGCCTTTATTTCTTGTGCTATGGGAGTCCTGTTAAGGAAGTCTGATCCTAAGCCAACATATTGAAGATTTGGACCTACTTTTTCTTCTATAAGGTGCAGGGTCTCTGGCCTGATTCCAAGGTCCTTGATCCATTTTGAGTTTGAGGCTATTGTGAATGGGTAGTTTTTTAAATTTCTCTTTCAGAGTATTAATCACTTATGAATAGAAATACATTAGATTTATGCATGTTGGTTTTATATCCTGTCACTTTGCCGAATTCATTTATTAACTCTAGAAGCTTTCTGGTGGAATTTTTTGGATCCTCTAAACATAGAAGCTTGTCATTGGCAAACAATGATAGTTTGAGTCCTTCTTTTTCTATTCATATTCCTTTACTTTCTTTGGTCTAATTGCTCTGGCTAGAGTTTCGAAGATAATGTTGAATAGAAGTGATGAAAAAGGGAATCCCTGTCGGGATTGTTGTAGTTTTTAGAAGGAATGCTTTCAGTTTTTCTCCATTTAGAATGATGTTGGCCTTGGGCTTAGTATGGATACCTTTTACAATGTTGAGGTATGTTCTTACTATTTCTATTTTTTCTAGTGTTTTGAATGTGAAGGCGTGCCGTATTTTATCAAATGCTTTTTCATCATCTTTTGAAATGATCATATGATTGTTTAAGTCCATTGATGTGCTAAATTACATTTATTGATTTCCAGATGTTGAACCAATCTTGCATCCCTGGGATGAAACCTACTTGATCATGGTGCACTATCTTTTTGTATGCAATTTGCCAGTATTTTGTCAAGAATTTTTGCATCTACATTCATCAGGGCTATTGGTATAACATTTTCTTTACTTGATTTGTCTTTGTCTGGTTTTGGTATCAGGGTGATACTGGTTTCATAGAATGAGTTTGGAACGGTTTCCTCCTTTTCTATTTCACAGAATACTTTGAGGAGTAATGGAATTAGTTTTTTGAAGGACTTGTAGAACTTGGCCGAGAATCTGTCTTGTTCGGGGCTTTTCTTTGTTGGTAGGCTTTTGATTACTTCTTCTATTTCATTGCTTGAAATTTATCTTTTGAAATTGTGTATGATTTCCTGATTCATTTTGGGTGGATCATATGTCTCTAGAAACACGGCGATGTCTTTGAGATTTTCTAATTTGCTGGAGGATACATTTTCAAAATAGTTTCTAATTATGTTTTGTATTTCAGTTCTGTCTGTCCTGATATTTTCTTTTTTGACATAAATTTCAATAATTTGAGTTTTCTCTCTCCTTCTCTTTGTTAGTGTGGTAAGGTTTTATCAATTTTCTTTCTTTTCTCAAAGAAGAAAATTTTTGCTTTTTCAATTTTTTGAATTGTTTCTTTTGTTTCAATTTCATTTATTTTGGCTCTGATTTTTAATTATTTCCTCTCCTTTACTACTTTTGGTGTTGATCTGTTCTTCTTTTTGTAGGACTTTGAGCTGTAATGTTAGGTCATTTATTTGTTGACTTTTTATTATTTTATTGAATGTGCTCAATGCAATGAATTCTCCTCTTAGTACTGTTTCATAGTTCAATGTTGTATCATTGTTCTCATTTATGTCTAAGAATTTTTTATCTCCTCCCTGCTGTCTTCTTCTATCCATGAATCATCCAATAGCATATTATTTAGTGCCCAGTTGTTGGAGTAGTTTCTGTTTTTTATTTTATAATTGAGTTCTAATTTCATTCCATTATGATCTGATAGAATGCAAGATAGTATGTTTATTTTTTTTTTGTATTTACTAAGAGTTTGTTTGTGGCATAAGAAATAGTCTATTTTAGTCTATTTTAGAGAAGGATCCGTGTGCTGCTGAGAAGAAAGTAAATTTGCTTGTTGATTGATGGAATATTCTCTATATGTCTGTTAAATCTAAGAAATTGATTATGTTATTGAGTTCTAAGGTTTCTTGATTTAGTTTTTGTTTGGAAGATCATCCAGTGGTGAGAGATGTGTGTTAAAGTTACCCAGTATTATTGTGTTGTGGTCTATTTGGTCCCTGGAATTGAGAAGGATTTGTTTGACATACATGGATGCACCACTGTTTGGGGCATAAATATTTGTGATCATTTTGTCTTCCTGATTTGTGTTTCCATTAAGCAGTATGAAATGTCCTTCTTTATCCTTTCTGACTAACTTGGCTTGAAGTTCATTTTATCTGATAAGATGATGAAAACTCCTGCTTTTTACTGAGTCCGTGTCCATAGTATGTTTTTTCCCATTTTTTCACCTTTTGTCTGTGGATGTTCTTTCCTATGAGATGAGTCCCTTGAAGGCAGCATAAGGTTGTTTTTTTTTTTTTAATTCAATCTGCACTCTACATATTTTTGTTTTAAATTTATTATTATTGTAAACAAATGGGATACATGTTGTTTCTGTTTGTACATGGAATAACAGCATACCATTTGTGTAATCATAAATTCACATAGAGTAATGAGGTTTGATTCATTCTGTTATTTTTTCCTCCCCCCCACCCCTCCAACCCCTCTTTTCCCTCTATATAGTCCCTCCTTCCTCCATTCTTGCCCCCCTCCATTCTTGCCCCCCTCCCACCTCCCATTATGTGTCATCATCTGCTTATCAGTGAGATCATTCGCCTTTTGGATTTTTGAGATTGGCTTATCTCACTTAGCATGATATTCTCCAATTTCATCCATTTGCCAGCAAATGCCATAATTTTATTATTCTTTATAGCTGAGTAATATTCCATTGTATATATATATATATATATATACAACAGTTTATTTATCCATTCATCAATTGAAGGGCATCTAGGTTGATTCCACAGCCTGGCTATTGTGAATTGAACAACTATGAACACTGATGTGGCTGTATCTCTGTAGTATGCTGATTTTAAGTCCTTTGGGTATAGGCCAAGGAGTGGGATAGCTGGGTCAAATGGTGGTTCCATTCCAAGTTTTCTAAGGAGTCTCCACACTACTTTCCAGAGTGGCTGGACTAATTTGCAGTCCCACCAGCAATGTATGAGTGTACCTTTTTCCCCACATCCTCTCCAACACATATTGTTGCTTGTATTCTTGATAATTGCCATTCTAATTGAGGTGAGATGGAATCTTAGTGTAGTTTTGATTTGCATTTCTCTTATTACTAGAGATGTTGAACATTTTTTCATATATCTGTCGATTGCTTGTAGATCTTTTTCTGTGAAGTGTCTGTTCATATCCTTAGCCCATTTGTTGATTGAGTTATTTGTATTCTTGGTGTAGAGTTTTTTGAGTTCTTTATATATTCTGGAAATTAGTGCTCTATCTGAAGTATGAGGGACAAAGATTTTCTCCCTCTGTATGTTCTCTCTTCGCATTGCTGATAGTTTCCTTTGCTGAGAGAAAGCTTTTTAGTTTGAATCTATCCCACTTATTGATTCTTGCTTTTAATTCCTGTTCTATGGGAGTCCTGTTAAGGAAGTCTGATCCTAAGACAACAAGTTGAAAATTTGGACCTACTTTTTGTTCTATAAGATGCAGGAACTCTGTTCTGATTTCAAGGTCCTTGATCAATTGTGAGTTGATTTTTGTACAGGATGAGAGATAGGGGTTTAGTTTCATTCTGTTGCATATGGATTTCCAGTTTTCCCAGCACCATTTGTTGAAGAGGCTATCTTTTCTCCATTGCATATTTTTGGCACCTGTGTCTAGTATGAGAAAATTGTATTTATTTGGGTTTTTGTCATGTCCTCTATTCTGTACCTTTGATCTACCTGTCTATTTTGGTGCCAATACCATGCCGTTTTTATTACTATTGCTTTGTATTATAGTTGAAGTTCTGGTATTGTGATACCCCCTGCTTCACTCTTTCTACTGGGGATTGCTTTAGCTCTTCTGGGTTTTTCATTCTTCCAGATGAATTTCATAATTGCTTGCTCTATTTCTGCAAGGTACATCATTGGGATTTTAATTGGAATTGCATTGAATCTGTATAGCACTTTTGGTAGTATGGCCATTTTGACAATATTAATTCTTCCTATCCAAGAGCATGGGAGATCTTTCCATCTTCTAAGGTCTTCCTTAATTTCTTTCTTCAATGTTTTGTAGTTTTCATTGTAGGGATCTTTTACCTCTTTGGTTGGATTGATTCCCAAGTATTTTATTTTGTTTTGAGGCTATTGCAAATGGAGTTGTCTTCCTCATTTCCCTTTCAACTGTTTCATTGCTTGCGTATAAAAATGCTTTAGATTTATGCGTGTTGATTTTATAGCCTGCTATTTTGCTGAATTCATTGATGAGGTCTAGAAGTTTTCTGGAGGAGGTTCTTGGATCCTCTAAATATAGAATCATGTCACCCGCGAATAGTGACAGCTTAAGTTCCTGTTTTCCTCTTCGTACCCCTTTAATTTCTTTGTCTGCCTAATTGCTCTGGCTAGAGTTTCGAGGACAATGTTGAATAGAAGTGGTGAAAGAGGACATCCCTGTCTTGTTCCCATTTTTAAAGGGAATGGTTTCAGTTTTTCTCCATTAAGAATGATGTTGGCCATGGGCTTAGCATAAGTAACCTTTACAATGTTCAGGTATGTTCCTACTATCCCTATTTTTTCTAGTGTTTTGAGCATGAAGGGGTGGTGTATTTTGTTGAATGCTTTTTCTGCATCGATTTAAATAACCATATGATTCTTTTCCTTGTCTATTGACATGATGGATTACGTTTTTGATTTACGGATGTTAAACCATCCTTGCATTCCAGGGATGAACCCCACTTGATCGTAATGCACAATTTTCTTAATATATTTTTGGATACGGTTTGCCAGTATTTTGTTAAGGATCTTTGCATCTATATTCATCAAGGATATTGGTCTAACGTTTTCTTTCCTTGTTGTGTCTTTTCCTGGTTTGGGTGTGAGGGTGATATTAGCTTCATAGAATGAGTTTGGTAGGGTACCCTCCTTTTCTATTTCCTGGAATACTTTGAGAAGTATTGGAATGAGTTCTTCTTTGAAGGTCTTGTAGAACTCGACTGAGAATCTATCTGGTCCTGGGCTTTTCTTGGATGGTAGATTTTTAATGGCTTCTTCTATTTCATTGCCTGCTATTGATCTGTTTAAATTGTGTATGTCCTCCTGGTTCAGTTTGGGAGGAGCATATGTCTCTAGAAATTTGTCAATGTCTTCCGTAGTTTCTATTTTGTTGGAATACAGATTTTCAAAGTAGCTTCTCATTATGTTCTTTATCTCAGTGGTGTCTGTCATGATATTTCCTTTTTCATCACGAATTTTAGTAATTTGAGTCTTCTCTCTCCTTCTCTTTGTTAGTGTGGCTAATGTCTATTTTGTTTACTTTCTCAAAGAACCAACTTTGTTTTGTCCTTTTTTTGAATAATTTCTTTTGTTTCAGTTTCATTGATTTCAGTTCTGATTTTAATTATTTCCTGTCTTCTACTACTTTAGCTGTTATTCTGTTCTTCTTTTTCTAGGGCTTTGAGCCATAATATTAGGTCATTTAGTTGTTGACTTTTCATTCTTTTCTGGAATGTGCTCCATGCAATGAATTTTCCTCTTAATACCACTTTCATAGTGTCCCAGAGATTTTTGATATGTTGTATCGTCATCCTCATTGACCTCTAAAAATCTCCTCCCTGATGTTTTTTGTTATCCATGTTTCATTCAATAGCATATTATTTAGTCTCCAGGTGTTGGAGTAATTTCTGTTCTTTATTTTGTCATTGATTTCTACCCTCAGTCCATTATGATCTGATAGAACACAAGGCAGTATCTCTTTTTTTTGCATTTCCCATGGGCTGCTTTGTGGCATAACATATGGTCTATTTTTGAGAAGGTTCCATGTACTGCTGAGAAGAAAGTGAATCCACTTGATGGATGGAATATTCTATATATGTCTATTAAGTCTAGGTTATTGATTGTGTTGTTGAGTTCTATGGTTTTTTGGTTGGTTTTTGTTTGGAAGATCTATCTAGTGGTGACAGCGGTGCATTAAAGTCACCCAGAATTATTGTGTTGTGGACTATGTGATTCCTGAAATTGAGAAGAATTTGTTTATGTACAGGGATGCACCATTGTTTGGGGCATAAATATTTACTATCGTTATGTCTTCCTGATTTATGGTTCCCTTAAGCAGTATGAAATATCCTTCTTTATCCCTTCTGACTAACTTTGACTTGAAGTCCACTTTATGTGATATAAGGATAGAAACCCCCACTTTTTTTACTGAGTCCATTTGTGTGGTAGGTTTTTTCCCATCCTTTCACCTTTAGTCTGTGGATGTCTTTTTCTATGAGATGAGTCTCTTGCAGGCAGCATATTGTTGGGTCTTTCTTTTTAATCCATTCTGCCAGTCTATGTCTTTTGATTGATGAGTTTAGACCATTAACATTGAGGGTTATTATTGAGATATGATTTGTATTCCCAGTCATTTGGCTTATTTTTGGTTGGCTTGGTTTCTCCTTTGAGTGGTTTTTCTCTAAGGTAGTTCCTCCCTTTGCTGGCCTCCATTGTTGTTTGTCATTTCCTCCTCATGGAATATTTTGTTGAGAATATTTTGTAGTGCAGGCTTTCTATTTGTAAATTCTTTTAACTTTTGTTTATCATGGAAGGATTTTATTTCATCTTCAAATCTGAAGGTTAGTTTTGCTGGGTATAGGATTCTTGGTTGGCAACCATGTTCTTTCAGAGCTTGAAATACATTGTTCCAGGCCCTTCTAGCTTTTAGAGTCTGGGTTGAGACGTCGGCTGCTATCTGTATTGGTCTCCCCCTATATGTAATCTGATGTTTTTCTCTCGCAGCCTTCAAAATCCTATCTTTATTTTGAATATTATGCATTTTCATTATAATGTGCCTTGGTGTAGACCTGTTGTGATTCTGTGCATTTGGTGTTCAGTAAGCCTCTTGTATTTGATTTTCCATTTCATTCTTCAGGTTTGCGAAATTTTCTGATATTATTTCATTGAATAGGTTGTTCATTCCTTTGGTTTGTATCTCTGTGCCTTCCTCAATCCCAATAATTCTTAAATTTGGTCTTTTCATGATGTCCCATAGTTCTTGGAGATTCTGTTCATGATTTCTTACCATCTTCTCTGTTTGGGCAACTTTATTTTTAAGATTAAATATTTGTCTTCATTGTCTGAGGTTCTTTCTTCCAAGTGGTCTAGTCTTTTGGTGATGCTTTCCATTGAGTTTTTAATTTGGTTTATTGTTTCCTTCATTTCAAGGATTTCCATTTGGTGTTTTTTGAGAACCTCTATCTCTGTTGAAATGATCTTTTGCTTCCTGCACTTGTTGTTTCACCTTATTGGTATTATCATTTATTGCCTGCATTTACTCTCTTATCTCATTCTTTGCTTCACAAATCATCTCAATCATGTATAATCTGAAGTCTTTTTCTGACTATTCTTCTAACATACCGTCATTGGATTCTATTAATATAGAATCTAGATTTGTTTAGATCATTTTCTTCCCTTTGTTTTTTCATGTTCTTCATGTATCTTCCCCTCTAGCAGTGCAGATCTCGGGTATTGCAGATTTCCACTTATAGGCTTATAGTGACCCTATAGGTTTCCAAAACCCTTTCTTTAAGGGGAGATCAATATTAGCAGTGCCCAATTGAGACACTATGCAATCCTAGACCAAATAGCCCCTATGAGGACAATAACAAAATTGTCATAATAAACAGAATGAGTTCAATTATTATCTTCAGTAAAACAAACAGATTTGCTATAAGGTCTGCAGTTTCTAATAGAGGACAAAGAGGATGCAGAGGGATGTAGAATGTGGCTGTTAATGGGATAAGAAAACAATATACAGAAGTTCTAGATAAAAGAAAGTGTGAGAGTTTAATAAAAAGAAATTGGATGTTAGCATGCAAAAAAGGGAGAAAAAGACTCTGACGGAACAGTTAAACAAAAGGAAAAGAGAGCAAGAAAAGTAAAGAAATAAAAATGTAATTTTTTTCAATAAGGAGAAAAAAGAAAATCTACAGTATAACAGTCATATAGTAATGAAACCTCCCAGAGTTCAGTAGCCTGATGCATGAGAGGTACCCGACAATGAGCTTCACCTCCAGCAGGCATCTCAGGATGGGATTTGCCCCACCTAAAGATCGGAGCTATGGTTTCCAGGATTATCCAAGATGGCTGCTCTGGCTTTGAAATGTGTTGGTAAATGTGGAGCTGCAGCTCAGGGTGTGGACGTGGTTAGCAGGAGGTCCTGGAGGCGGGATGCGGTTGGTCAGGTAGGGGTCCTGGAGGTCCGGTGTGTTTGGTGTGGTTGTGGAATCCTGGAGGCCGGGTGCAATCAGTCGGTCTGGGGTCCCGGTGATAGGGCGCAGTCAGTTGGTCTGGGTGTCCTGTCGGCAGGGAGCAGTCAGTCAATGTGAGGGCCCAAGAGGCAGGGAGTGATCAGTCAGGCTGAGGTATCCTGGAGACAGGGCTCAGTCAGTACGGGCTGGGGTCCTTCGTGGCCTGGCTGTTGTCTCAAAATGGCGGCAGCCATGTGCAACCAAACCTGCAGGTACTGTAACAGTGAACTTCCAGGCAACAGCAGGCAGCTGAAGTTTAGTTTTGCTGGGTATGAGATTCTTGGTTGGCATTCATGTTCTTTGGGAACTTGAAATATGTTGTTCCAGGTCCTTCTATCTTTTAGGGTCTGGGCTGAGAAGTGTGCTAATATCCATGTTGGTTTCCCCCTCTATGTAATCTGATACTTTTCTCTCACAATCTTTAAAATTCTACCTTTATTTTGTATGTTACAAAATACGAAAGTCACATTTTCATTATAATGTGATTGGTGTGGATCTGTTGCAATTTTGTACATTTGTTGCCCTGTAAGTCTCTTGTGTTTGATTTTCTATTTCATTCTTCAGGTTTAGGAAACTTTTTGGTATTGTTTCATTGAAAAGATTGTTCATTCCTTTGGTTTGTATATCTGTACCCCCCTCAATACCAATAATTCTTAATTTGGTCTTTTCATAATCTCCCATAATTCTTGGAGGTTCCATTCCATTCTTGATTTCTTATCGTCTTTTATCTTTGGTCAACTCTACTTTCAAGATTAAATGTTTTTTCTTCATTGTCTGAGATTCTGTTTTCCACGTGATCTAGTCTTTTGGTGATGCTTTCTACTGAGTTTTTAATTTGGTATTGTTTCCTTCATTTGTAGAATTTCTGTTCTTTTTTTTCCCTAGAATCTCTATCTCTTTATTGAAATGATCATTTTTGCTTCCTGCATTTGCTCTTTTATCTGCTTATTGAAGTGATCATTCATTGCCTGCATTTGCTCTCTTATATCCTTCTTTTCTTCATGGATCATTTTAATTATGTACATTCTGAACTCCCTTTCTGACATTTCTTCTACCATGCTGTCATCGAATTCTATTGATATAGCATCTTGGTTTCTTCCCTTGTTTTTCATACTGTTTGTATATCTTCCCCTCTATAAGTGCAGATCTAAGGCATTACAGTTTCCCCCCTATAGGCTTATAGTGTCCCTGCAGGTTTCTAATACCTCTGCTTTAAGCAAGAGATCAATATTAGCATCACCCAGTACAAACAATATGCAGCCTTAACCCAAATAGCCCCTATGAAGGTGTTAACAGTATTGTTGTAATAAACAGAGATGATGAGTTTGATTATTATCTACAGCATAAACAATAGGTTTTAATAAGGTCTACATTTTCTAATTGTGAACCAAGGGAATGGGGATGGTGGAAGATACAATATCAATGAGATAAAGATTATATAGAGGTACTAGATCACAGGAAGAGTGAATGAAAAGTAAAAACGTTGGTCGTTATCATAAGAAAAGGGAGAAAGAAACTCCAAGGAAACAGATAAATAAGAGGAAAATAGACTGAGGAAAAATATATACAAAACTACAACAAAACTGTAATATACTATTCAAACCTCCCAGTTTTCAGTAGCCTAATGCATGTAAGGCATTGATAATGAGCTTCTAGTTTCCAGCAGGTTTCCCGTGATAGGAGCTACCCACACTAAAGATAGTGGGTCCATGTCAGAGATAACCCAAGATGGTGGGAGAGGTGCCCCAATGCATTTGTAGATTGGGACCCACATGGTGAGGGGGAGGGGGTGTGTACTGAGTCCACATGGAGATCCAATGCTGAGCCCAGCTCTGTGGCTGTAGATCTGGGGGTGCAAGGCTGGGCCTGCCTGGGCCTTGGGCTGGGGCTGTAGAACCAGCAGCATGGAACTGACAACCTTTTTAACAAATGGTACTAGGAAAACTGAATGTCTGTATGTAGAAGAATAAAATTAGATTTACACAAAAGTCAGATCAAAATGGATCAAAGGGTTTGGAATTAGATCAGAAACCCTTCAATTGTTAGAAGAATATATAGGGTCAATGCTCCATCACATAGGTATAGGCACTGACTTCCTCAACAACCCCTAAAGCTCATGAAATAAAATTAAAAATCAATAAGTGGGATGCTAGCAAACTAAAAACTTTCCACACATCAAAGGAAGCAACAGAGTGACAAAAGAGCCTACAGAATGGGAGTATGTCTTTGCCAATCATAGGGGATTAATATCCAGAATATATAAAAACTCAAAAACTTAATGCAAAATCAATAACCCAAATAGTAAATGGACTAAAGAAGTAAATACATTCTTCCCAAAAGAGGAAATACAAATAGCCAACATTTCTAGCAATTAGGGAAATGCAAATCAAAACTATACCAAGATTTCATCTGACCCCAGTCAGTGTGATAATCATCAAGAAAACAAACAGTAATAAATGCTGGAGAAGATGTGGATAAAAAGGTACACTCATACATTGTTGTTGGTATTTCAAATTAGTAAAACCACTATGAAAAGCAGTGAGGAGATTCCTCAAACAACTAGACATGGGACCACTATTCCACTATTCCATTCCATGGTATTTGTTCAAAAGAACTAAAATTTGCATACCATAGTGTTTTTATAGTTCAATGTTTATAGTAGCACAATTCACAACAGTCAAATTATGGAATCAACACAGATGCCCTTCAACAGATGAATGGATTAAGAAAATGTGGTATATATGCATGATGGAGTTTTACTCAGCCATAGAGAAGAATGTGTTAATGGAATTTTCTAGTAAATGGGTGGAAATGGAGACAATCATGCTAAGTGAAATAAGTTAGACTCAGAAAACCAGGAGAGGAGAGTTTTCTCTCATATGTGGATGCTAAAACAAAATAATGGAAAGAAGGAGGCAGGGAATGAGAATGCATATCATGAAGAGAAAAGGGTACATCAGTAGAGTGATAGAAGGAGAACAAGAGGGAAAAGGGGTAGAAATGTAGAATGAATTAAACAAAAGCATGTTCCAAACATATATAAAGGTACTGAAAAGAATTTCATACATATCAAAACAAATTCAATCAAAAATAAGTAAAGGTGTGAAAGGAATATCAGTAGGAGGAGAGAGAATAGCAGGACAATAGGGGGAATGGTAAGGGGAGGGGAGGGAATGGGAAATGAAATCAAATTCATTGCATGTGTTATTTTGTCAAAATAAAACCTAATACTACATATTATTGTAATGCTCTAAAAAAATAAAGATTGTCTATTTTAAAAAACCTTAAAAACAACAAAAAAATCCCAAGTGATCCAATTTAAAGATGGACAAGGGATCTGAGTAGGCATTCACTTAAGAAACTAACTACAAATGTACAAAATATACATGAAATAATGCACAATATTATTTGTGATCAGGGAAATGCAAATCAAAACTGCAGTGAGATCTTATCACATTGAATAGCTACTACCAATAAACATTGCCAACAAGAGTGTGGAGGAAATGAACTCACAAACGCTGTGGGTGGGAATACAACTTAGTACTGTCATTATGAAGAAGAGTAGCAGTATGGAGATTCTCAAAATACTAAACAGACCTACTGTATAATTTAGCTATCTTGCTTGAATTATATATCCAGACAAAATGAAGTCAACATAGCAAAGAGACCTGCATGCTTATGTTTATTGTGACACTGAATGTTCACATAGCTAAGGTAAGGAATCACCTAGGTGCCTATCAACAGATGAGTGGGTTAAGAGATGGGGTGTACATACACAATAGGGAATTATTCAGTCATAAAGAAGAATGGAATCCTATTATTTGCTGTAAAATAAATGGAACTGGAGGACATTATGCTAAATGAAGTATATCGGACACAGAAAAACAAGTGCCACATGCTCTCTCTCTCTCTTATGTGGAAACTAAAATAAATGAATAAATAAATAAGTACAGGAACAGTGGTGCATGCCTGTTATTTCATCTACTAAGGAGACTGCACAACTTATCAAAACCATGTCTCAAATTAAAATCATAATAAGGACTGGGAATATAGTTCAGTGATAGAGCAACCATGGCTCAGTACCAAGTGCCAAAATAAATAAATAATAAAATAGATATTATTAAATATAATATAAAATAAACAAATAACAAAATTGATCTGAGTATAGACAATGATGACTAGAGTTTGAGAACTATATTTGGGGTTGGAAGTTAAAGGAAGATTGGATTTTATGAGTACATACTGTTACACATGTGTAGAACTATCACGTTAAACTAAATAAGCATAATTAGTACATGTTAATTATGAACAATTATTTAAAATAAAGTGTGTACAGACAGTACATCAGAAAATAATTTTTAAAATTCTTTTTTAGTTATGATTCATCAGGATAAATCTTGACACCATCACAAAAACAGAAATCCCAACACTCTCTGACCCAGTCCCTAGTACATCACACCTCCCCACTCTGCCACTCATCACTGTCCACTGCACCAATACATCTTCATTCCATTTACAGTTTACTTTTTAAAAAAATTCATGTCCTGTGGATGCACCTGATGCTGTAACCCACTGTACCACATCCATGCATGCATACACAAAAGTTCAGTCAGATTCATTCCACTATTGTTCCCTTATCCCAACCCTTCTTCTTCTTCTTCAATCCCTTTCATCTACTCTACTGATCTTTCCTCTATTTTGATGAAATTCCCTCTCACCCTAAGTTTCCTTTTTGCTCTCTCTTTCTTTTTTGAGAAAACAAATTTTAAATATAGTTTTTATTTTCATAAGTTAACTATCTCTGGTATCTTGTTATAATAACAGGATGTTGACTAACACAGAAAACTGGTACCAAGAAGTGGGGATCATTGTTGCAACTATAGAAGATGATGTGAAACTGCTTTATAGGAGGAATTTGAAAAAGGTAGAGGAACCAGGTTAGAGAAAGCCTAGAATGCTATAAGTGGAGCTTAATGGGAAAATCCGTGGAGAGTTCAGAGTAAGAGAAGGCTGATAGAATTGTGGACAGCTATGTTATGCGGATGAGTGTTGAGATGGAAATGAGATCCACTTGTGAATTGGACTAGCAATAATCCTTGTAATACTATGGCAAAGATTAGTGTGCATTTCATCCATTCCCTGAATTTTGTAGGAAACTGAACTTAAAGGTTATGAGCTAGTTTACTAAGCAGAGGAAATTTCAAGGCAGCAAAGAATTCAAGCAGTGACATGGGTATTACTGACTGCTTTTGCCAAATTTGCAGTAGGAGTCAGAAACAAAATGGTGCAAAGCAGAAGGAAAATTTGGCACCCTGACCAGAAAAGAAATAGGTGTAAAGATGGGTACAGTTGCTAACACCTCTAAAAGAAGCCAAGCGTCTAGGCATGGTGGCACGTGTCCATAGTACCAGCTACTTAGGAGGCTGATGCAGGAGGATAGCTTGAGTCTAGGATTTCAGGACAAGCCTGGGCAGAATAGGGAGACTCCCTCTGTTAGAAAAGAAAAGCAAATGACAAATGGAAGTCAAGTGCTTTGCACTGGGACAACAGGAAGGATGCCTCAAGGACATCTTGGGAATCTTCAGGGCCACCTCACTTGTCACAGTTCAAAAGTGCAGAAATCAAAATTTGTTCCAAAAATTTCCAAGAGCAGTCATTTGAGAAAATATTCCAGTGACTCTATCCTGTCCAGGCTCCTAGATTAACATGAGCTTCATCTTTTAAAGGAAGAATTAAATTCCATCCCCCTCGAAGGTGAGAGTATCAAAGAATGTTTAAAACCATCACATCGCAGTTAGTGAAATACAAACAGAAATTGTTCAATGAAGCATCTAGGACAGCTCTTCCAGGAGGAAATGTGATACACCATGTTTACAGCATTTAATCCTTGTTCTTCACCTTTATGCTTAGAACTTGAACTTAAAATATTCAAGAAAAAATAGCTGGTTGGTGATTAAAATAACCTTGATTCTCTGTATGTAGAGAGCCTTTCTCTAGATTTCTCATAGTACTAGTGAAATCACTATTTTTAAAACACTTATTTATTTGGGGTTGGATATGTGTTTCCCATAATGAAATGCAATTCCAAAATGATAAACATTTTTATTGCTTGAGCATGTTGTACTGCAGATGTTCTGCACCTAAGTTCTCATATGAAATAGCTCCTGTGGATAAACTCAGAAATGTAGTGAGTGTCAACCTTGAAAAACCCCTTTTAAGAAATTTTGTGAGGCCTTGTACAACTTAAATAAAATAGGGCTGTAGAAAAATCAAGTTCAGGGAGAGGGAGATAAGTGTGGAAAGAATGAGGAGAGAAATCTAGGTTTAGCAGAAGGGTGTGGAAGGCAGTTAAATATCATAAGTCAGTGGAAGATAAAGGAAGACATCAAGGAAGGAAATTAGTGCAAGGGGAGAATCATGCAGACTTCACTTTGAGGTAGCATAAAGTTTGAAATAAAGTTAACCTCCCTTACCCAAATATTTTCAGAATTGATGCAAAAAATAGGGAATGAAAAGGAGAGGAAAATAGTGTAACTGAATGTAAAGGGTTCACTTCTTGGTGAGTGAGAAGTCAATGAACATGGCCAGAAGATAAAGAAAAAAGAAAAATTTATTACCTGAAGTGACTAAGGAGAGTATCATAATTATCTGAAAATTGATGAACAAAGTAAGCATAAGAATTTTTAAAATCCTCTTCATATCCACTTTAGGGGCATGCATATTCCATGCATATTTTAGGATGCATATTTCTGAACATGCTCAGTTAAGAGTCATAGTCCAAGAAGAAAATGTAGATGATACATTCCTGAGCCTGATCAGCTCAAGGTCACAGAGCACATAGTAAAAGTTTCAAATGGTGAACAGGAATGTTTCTTGGCATGTCCAGTTCAGGGTCAGAAAGATGCAGAACAGGAACGTCTGTGCATGCACTTCTGTGCATGTTCAGTTCAGTAATTGTGATGAGCCAAGTTTTCTCTAGGAATCTTAAAGATAAACTTAAGAATGGTTCTATGTTCTTGGAGTTCATGGCTGGTTCTTTGCAAGTTTCTTCAAAAAGTTTTAACTGAAACAAAACAAAGGAGACTTTGAAGGTACATCAATGTAAGAATTTGCCCCTAAAGGTGCCTTATTACTTAGTGGTTTACAATAGGTAAAGAGAAATGACACTGGGCTGATCAGGCAAAAGATTTCTCAGTCTGAGGAGAAAGAAGGTGGATGTGGTTAGAGAATTCTGAGTAGGAGTAGGATAGAAGTAAGGGTAGGCAGAAAAAGGCGAACCAGGAGAGGGAAAAGAAACTAACTTTCACTCTAAGAAGTTCCATGAACTCCTTTATCTTACTTCTCAACCCGATTTTCCTTGACATAAATTACTAACAAGCCATTGAATCTTAGAGTATTGATACAAAAACCTGAAACCTTGTCCCCAATGTTGATCCAATAATGAGGACAAAGTTTTGAGAAAAAGAAAAAAAATGTATTATTGCTTGGCTAGCATAGGAGAACACAGTGGACTTCTGTTCCAGAGATTGTGATTCTAACTGCCAGGGAACAGTGGACTTTAAAAGAGGGGATAGAAATGCTGGACTCCAGGTTTACCCTGACAGGAGTCATAATTATTTGTAGCCTTGAGAGGTAGCAATTCATAGATCCACATGTTTCATACCTGCAATCTAGATTTCTTTATTCCTGTGGTTCATGAACCAAGAGGACAGGTAACTCAATTTAGGATTGGAAGAAGGTTAATCTTATTTTGGCTATGTATTAGATGTGGGAAGATAGGGAGAAGAGGAAAGAAAAAATTTTAGTCTTAAAGTAAACCTCAGTGGCACAAGAGCAAGTGATATATTCAAAGGATGAAGTATAATCCTGTTACAGCATTTTTAATCTAGTTAATTAACACCTGCATACATTGTTAACTGACATGACATATTTCTTTAGACTAGACAAAGCAAATAAAAATATTGTTAGAGACCTGTGATATTGGTTCATTCAAAATGTTATTAACTACATAATGTCACCATAGAGATCCTAAAAGAGCCAGACCACTGTGAATACCCCATGCTCAATGATTAAGATAATTGAGCTCACAAGGTGGACATCTCCCAACACACTTCTCCTTTTTTAATTAAAAAATTGTTTATATATATATATTTACATATACATATGACAGTAGATTTTATATATATATATATATATATATGTATATATATATACACTTCAAAGTCACATCCCTAGGGATCCACCTCTCCCAGTCACACCCTATCAATCTACAGTTACCACTCAGTTAATCCCTATCTGGGGATTTATTCACTGATTGGATTAAGGATCTCATAATGCAACAATTTCAACTCCATACTTTCTTCCATGAGGACTTTGGAGATACTTCATATCTAAACTATGACAAGGGAAGGATAGAGGGAGTAGATTATAAAGATAAATGAAACAGAATTCAATGTTTCTTCCCCTCAACTTTCCTCTAGTAGGTTGGATCCTGATCACTAATGCTTCAAGTAGCAGCTTGTGCTTGCGTCAGAGTCCTGCTGCGGACCTGCAGCTTCCCAGTCCACTCCACCTCTGAGTGTGCACTCAGCTATGGTGAAAGAAAGACAAGATCTGAAGGAGGAGAGAGGAAAGGATGGAGACCATTGGGAGCTGCCTCAGGATGTTGAGAGCTGGGGGAGCTGAGGAAGAGCAAGACTTTTGGAAAAAGTCAAGAGATAAAATAGATGGAGAAGTGACCAGGACCAGAAAGTGAATATCTTTGAGAGAGGAGATGGTTATACATATCACTGATAGCTGTGTGCTCCCTGGTCACAGGAAAACCTGAGCAACAACTAGGATGAGTGAAATATATGTCAAATAGAACTCAACCAGGCAGGGTGTCCCAGCTATCCTGGGTACATCCAGGACTCTTCCTTTTGTCACAAGACCTTTCCTCAGGATTCCTCTTCTTGAATCATTGTTGCTTAGGCTGAAAGCATGCTGTCTTGCAAAGGAAACTATCAGGAATGCACTCTGGAAAGCAGTATGGAGATTCCTTGTATGTACAATGACTGGAAAGAACTAAATATTAGATAATAGCACTTATGGCTATGAAGTTTTTCATTATTTTCTGTGCTTTCGTCTGTTCCCATCCATGTGTTCTCTTCCCCACTCTGCTTCTCTCTCCTTCCTTCTCCCTCTCTCATGTTTTCACTGCCATTCTTCACTTAGTTTGTATCTAAGCTCTGAGGACCTCATCTCTGTTCTCTTACCCCTGTCCATTCAGTCTAACCCAGCTCCTTCCTCCTTGACTGACTATCCAATCCTAGCACATTAATTTATCACATGGCCCTTGGAATTCTCAGTGTAAAGACAGAACACAGAGTTATGTGGCTGTTTCTGTCAAGATGGCCACTACATAGCCTAAAAAAACATGCCAGTAGAAAACACTCAGAAATGTGAGATTATATTTGAAACTATTTTAAATGCAGGGCTGCATTTACAATGAAATAAGAGAAGTCCTCTTGAAGAATAAAGCAAAGAAAAAAATGTAAAATTAGAGAGGATAGGTTCTGACACCAGAGTACACAAGATATTGTTATGCCCAATTTCCCCAGGATTTGGGCTATTGTGGTCTGTTGGATCTGAACTTAATTCATATGTCTGGGTAAAGAAGTTCAAAGTTGGAATGAAGGCTTTTTTCATACCATCAGTTCTTTGACAGAATAAACTAGAAAAACCTTCGCCCAATTATCTAGGGAAGGATGCTCATCTATCATGTCATTGGTGGGTGGTGTTTGGCTTTGCTTTTTCTTTTCTCATTCTGAGAATGACAAATCCCTGCTCTGAGTTTAGAGTTTAGATATCTCTGTATACAAATAGACATCCTACAGAATGAGAGAGACTCTTTGTCACATGCATCTCAGATATGGGGTTAATTTTCAGGATACACAAATAACGCAAAAAGCTTAAAACAAAAACAAAACAAAACAAAACAATAAATTAGTTGGCAAAGGAATTGAACAAAGTATGAATGATCAACAAATATAAGAAAAATGTTTGACAATTCAGAAATTAGAGAAATGCAAAAAACTACATTGAGATTTCATCTCACTCCAGTCAGAATGGCAATTATCAAGAATACAAGTAACAACAAATGTTGGGAATACTTCAGGGAAAAGGGAACACTCATACACTGCTGGTGAGCCTGCAAATTGGCTCAAACCTCCTGGAAAGCAGTATGGAGATTCCTCAGAAAACTTGCACTAAAATCACCAATTGACCCAGTTATTCCACACCTGAGCATATGTCCAAAAGATTTAAAATCAGCATACTACAGTGACACATCCACAGCAATACTTCTAGCAGCACAGTTCATAGTAGTTAAGCTATGGAACCAACCTAGGTATCCTACAACAGATGAATGGATAAAGAAAATGTAATACATACACACAATGGAATATTACTCAGGAATAAAAAAAAAATAACTGTCAATTTTCAGTAAATGGATGGCTCTGGAGATTGTCATACTAAGGGAAATAAACCAATCCCCAAAAAAACCACATAAAAAATTACCTAAGTGAACCCCACCCTTATGCCCATCCACAAGAATAGGGTCCTAATTAGGATAAGATATGTCTGATGCTTATATAATTTTGTGAAAATGGATTCTACTGCCCTGTATAACTATGAAAAACCAATAAAGTAAAATTTAATAAACAGTGAAGAAAAGAGAAAAATACCTACATGCATAATCCTGGAATAAAAGTGCAATTGAATTAAAAAGTAATTACAGATTTGTAATATTTCTGTGAAATTTAAAGCAAATTTGATCAAGAGAACCCACTCAAACAAGTTATGAAGGATACCCCTACTAAAAGGTTTTCCTGATACTAGGCCACAGTTCAAATCTGGAGGACAGAAGTTGAAATAACTTCTTATTAATAGAAGTTGTTAGACGAAATAAATAGTTTGGTTCCCCTAAAACATCAGAGATGAGAAATTATATTTGAAATATTTTACATTATAAAAGGAAATGATATAACAAAAATAAATATTATTTAAAAAATAAAATACTAGGCATATTCCATGCTTGTGTGATTATGTCAAAATGAATTGCAATAGTATGTATAACTATAATGCACTAATAAAAACAAAACATTTCAGGCCATATTTTTCAAGATAATTATTTCTTAATAATAACCCTTATTGTCATAATTTAAAATTAAAAACTTTGATTATCAAAAAGAAAAAAATCATTGTAAAATATTTTTAAATTAGAAGATTTTTCAATACAATGTAGAGATAAAGAGCAATTGGAAATAAGAAAGAAATTAAAAATATGAAGATTTCTGTGAAATACTTTATAACTGCAACAGAAATTTTGTAATGGAAAAGAACATGTAATGGGAAGTGGGTATATAAAATGGAATTGTGGCTTAGAATTTTCCAGAAATAATAAAATAATAAATTTTTGGATTCAGGAAAGACAAAAATTCTAAAGTAGAATTATGAAAAATAAGCTTCATTTTTAATAGAGAAGAAAGCAACAAAGAAATGTATGTGACCCTGAATATAGAACATTTTTTAAGCATTTTCTTAGTTGTCAGTGGACCTTTATTTTACTTATTTATATGTCATGCTAAGAATCAAACCCAATGCCTCACACATGCAGGACAAGTGCTCTACCACTGCACTACAACCTCAGCTCAAAATACAACATTTTAAATCCAAGATTCAGGTATTTCTTAAATATGCATTCAATTTATGTCTTCTAAATACCAAGGGCTGAACTCAGCAGCACAAATGGAATAATAGAAACTCAAACACTAGAAAAAACACATTTAAAACATAAATAAAGCGTGTCAGAGGAAGCACAGGGAGAAGACTGAACTTCATTAAATATGTTATTTATATTTTTACCTAATTTTTATCCCACTTATTGTTACTGTGTTTCCCAATTTCTAGCTAAATTTTCCTCTTCCCTTCATTTTTTATTACTTTTAGTTAATATGTTATTCCTCCCTCTATACAGCCAACATCTGCTACCTATCTCCTGCCTCTCCTATGTATACTTTTATTTAATATTTCAAACTTTTTCTTGCCTTTCTACCTTATTTTCTCTTTATGTATGAAATTGTAATCCCACTATCTATTAGAATTGTATGGTTTATATAATTCCTACCCCATTCAGGTTGTTGTGAGTATTAATTACAGTGGACAGTGCAGTAAACACCTGTTGTTTAGTGCCTGATCCAGTTCAGTTTTGCTTTGTTGGTACTGTGGCAAAATTCTGACCCCAATATTACTATACTGGTGGCAATTAGTGTTATAGATATCACAGTAGACACTGGATACTTATCTTTGGACTATATATATTTTGCTAACATTGACTCAATTCCTGATTCCCCCTTCCTCTATGAGATGCTAGAAAGTGATTGAGATCACTTCAAGATTGCAGAATAGATACCCTCTGGGTGTGTAATACCCACAACTCGGTCAAGTAACAGCAAATCTCACCCCCACATGATCTGGCTCCACTTGAACCTCAACAATATTTCGACACATAGAATTGGAGAGACAACAACCCTAAACCAATAGTGAGGCTCAAAAGAAAAACAACCAGAAGGGTTCCTCAGGTCCCACTCTTGAACATCTCCTTATGCATCAAAAACAGAGAGAAGTCCCAGAACAAAAGCGAACTACACACAAAAAGGGTGTGTGTGTATAAGAGAAGAGGGAATCCATTTCATTTGATGTGGAAAGCCCCAGACTTCTGAAAACATAAGAAAACAGGCAAACAAATCGCAGCCAGAATTCACAATTCCCTAACAAAGTATTCCACACATATAAATGTGGATGAAATTCCAGAGAAATATTTAAAAAACTATTAAAGTTCTCAGTGAACTAAATGAAGATCTAAGAATCTGAGAGAGAATGCATAGGAGAAAAGAGATCATTTCAAAAAAGAAATGAAGATACTGAAAATAAATCAGTCAGAACATGTGGAAACAAAAGAGTGAATCAAATTAGAAATTCACTTGAAAGCATCACCAAGAGATTATAATTAATAGAAAATACAACTTTGAAGTCAGAATTTCAGACATTGGAGACAGGGCATATGACTTTGAATACTCAGTATGCAACAAAGGGGGGGAAATGCCAAGATAAGAATATACAAGAATTCTAGGAGAACATCAAGAGTACGTACCTGAGAGTCACTGGGATAGATGAGAACAATGCTAAAGGCATTGAGAACATTTCCAATGAGATAGTAACAGAAAAGTTTTCCTTATCAGAAATGAGATAGATGTTGACATACAGGATGCATCTAGCACACCAGAGTAGATCAGAATAGAATCGCTCCAATACAAATCATAATCAAAATGGCTTAACATATAAATTAAGGAAAAATATTAAAGGTTGTAAGAGAAAAATGTCAGTCCACATCTAGAGGAAAATCAATGAGACTCACTTCTGATTTTTAAATCAGACTCTAAAATCAATGGGAGCCTAGAGAGGGATATTCCAAGCTCTACAAGGAAATGAGTGCTAGCCAAGATTTTTATTTCCATCAAAGTTGTCTTTCAAAATGAATGGGGAAAGGAAAATTTTCTGCGACAAGGATAAACTAAAAAGTTTCACGACTACTGAGTCAGCATTACAAAAGATACCCAGAGATATCCCCAAAACAAATCCAAAGTACCCAAATAGATGAAAATGAATAGAAGAGTAACAAACTAAATTAAACTCAAAACAGAATTTAATATGGCAGATGTATGAAATGGCGGGAAATTGCAAGCACATGTACCTAATAACAATGAACGTCAGTGGTCCAAACTTCCTGATTAAAACACAGACATTAACACAATGGATCAAAAAATAAGATCTAACTATATGTTGCTCGCAAAGGTGCACACAGACTGGAGGTAGGATGGGAAAAGTATTATGAAAATGGAGTCCCTGAACAAGCAGAAGTAGCTATTTTTATATCTGACAAATCAGATTCCAAGCCAAAGTTAATCAGAGGAGAAAAAGAAAGCCACTATATACTGGCAAATGGTACAATCTAATAAGAAGATAATGATAGCAAAAATATGTGCCCCAAAAGTCATTCTACTTAATAATATTAAAATATTTCTTGACACTGAATCTCAAGCAGAACTAAACACAATATTAGTAGGTGATTTAAGTAGACTCCTATCTCCTACAGACAGGTCATTCAAACATAAAATCAATAAAGTTATTTCTGACCTATATAATACCATGAATCCAAAGGTCCTAAGAGTCATCTTCAGAATATTTCACCTGCAAATGAATGAATTTGCTTCTCAGTGGCTCATGGAACCTTTTTCAAAATAGACCATGTTCTAGGTCACAATATAAGTCTTAGTAAACACAAAAAATTGATATATTCCCATGTATCCTATCAAATAATAATGGAATGAAACTAGGAATCAACAACTAGAAAAACAATAGAAACCACATAAACACATGAAGTTTGAACAATGCTCTTTGAAATAATGAATCAGAATGAAAAGAGAAGAAATTGAGAAATTCTGAGAAAAAAATGAAAACAGTGATACAACACATCAAAAATATCTGAGACTATTAAATTTTCTAAGAGGAAAACTTAGTGTACTGAGATTCCATGTTTAAAAAAAAAATTCGAAGAAATCACTTATACTAAACCTCAAGGTTTTAGAAAAGGAAGAACTAATGAATTCCAAAATCAGTAGAAGACAAGGAATTATAATGTTCAGAACTGAAATGGATGAAATTTATAATAAAAAGAACTCAAGATCAAAGCAACAAAGAATTAGTTCTTCAAAAAATTGAATGAGATTGATAAACCCTTCATCAAACTAAAAAAAAAAAAATGAGAGCAGACCAAACTAAACAAAATTAGACATAAAAAGGAGATATTAACATAGGCACCTCTGAAATCCACAGGATTACTGGAAACTATTTTGAAAGTATATACTCCAATAAATTGCAAAATGTAGAAGACAGTGAAAAATTTCTAAACACATATGACCCCTATAAGCTGAACCAGGAAGATATAGAAAATCTTAAAAAAAACCAATATGAAGTAATGAAATTGAAACAGCAATTAAATTCCTTCCAACAATGAAAAACCCAGGACCAGATTAGATTGATTGTCATCTGAATTCTACCATACATTTAAAAAAGGACAAACACCGATTTCCTCAAATTATTTCATGAATTAGAAAGGGAGGAAACACTCCCAAATTAATTCTATGAAGTCAGTATAACCCTGATACCAAAGCCAGATAAAGACACATCTAGGAAAGAAAACTATTGAACAATATCTCTGATGAATATGCATGCAAAAATCCTTAATAAAATATTAGTAAACCTCATTCAAAATCACATTAAGTAGGTAATACATGAGAATAAGTAGATGTAGGGTTGGTTCACCATACAAAACACAATACACAAATCAATAAATATGTGAACATACATAACATACACCAAAAAAATGTAATTTGCTGCATAAATAGAATTAAGGGCAAGAATCATACGATCACCTCAATAGATGCAGAAAAGGACTTTGGTGGAAAATCAGCACCCATTCATGTTAAAAGTCCTGGAGAAACTAGGGATGGAAGAAACTTGCCCCAACAGTATGAAGGCTATATATGACAAAGCCAAAACCAAAGTCACATTGAATGAAGAAAAACTGAAAGTATTTTTTCTAAAACCATGAGCAAGATAAGGATGTCCAGTCTCACCAATTCCATTTAATTTAGTTTTCAGAAGTTTATCTAGAGTAATGAAGCAAGAGAAGTAAATTAAAGGGATACAAATAGAAAAAGAAAAAAAAATCTGTTTACTGACAACATTATCTCATATCTAGAACCACCCCTCCCCCCAAAAAAAATCCACAAGAAGACTTCTAGAAGTGATAAATGAATTCAGCAAAGTAGCAGGATACAAGATCAACATTCATAAATCAGTAGCTTTCCTATACTCTAACAGTGACACTGCTGAGAAAGAGATTAGGAAAACCATCTCATTCAAAACAACCTCAAAAATTAAAATGAAATACTTGGGAATTACTCTAACCAAGGAGATGAAAGATCTCTATGATAAAAATTATAGAGCACTGAAGAAAGTAATTGAAGGAGACTTTAGAAGATGGAAAGACCTTCCAGGTTCTTGGATAGGCAGAATGAATAGGGTCAAAATGGCCATACTGTGAAAAGTAGTATACACATTCAATGCAATTTTCATCAAAATAAATAATAAATGATGTTCTTTACAGAACTATAAAAAATCATCCCTAAATTCAATTGCAAAACTAAGAGATCCAGATTAGCCAAAGCAATCCTGAGCCAGAAGACAGATACAGGAGACACCTGATAAACACTTTGTTCTTTGCAGTCCTTTTGATTGTCCTAATAGTGGTTGATTTCTTCGGATCACATAAATACCAATCTTCTGATGACCAGGAGTGTATGATTTCTGCCTGGTTTGGTTTGGCCAGTTTGTATTAATGCCAATATTTCAAGGGAATAGTTAATATTGTTCTTAGCTATGAGGAACCCTCTTTTCTTTCCATAAGTTCCATGTGCAAGTCCTCTCATGAAAGCTTAGATGTTTACCTTTTTTTTCTCTGAACAGTCTGAGAAGTGTTTTTTTTTTTTTTTTTGTACCAGGGGTTGAACCCAGAAGTGCTCAACCACTGGTCCATATCCTCAGTCCTTTATGTATTTTCATTTTAAGACCGGGTCTCACTAAGTTGCTTTAGGGCCTTGTTATTTTGCTGAGTCTGCTTTTAACTTACAATTCTCCTGCCTCAGCCTCCCAAACTGCTGGGATTACAACTGAGAAGCTCTTGTTGGAACAATTAGATGAACTTTCTGGGATGATGTTCCTGTTGTTTTAAGTACCTGTTGTTTTGACCACAGTGTATCCAGCTGTTCAGTGACCATTGTCCACAAAGCTGTTGCCATTACTGAAGATATTCCAGTCTGGCTCAGTGATAGGCTATTCAAGAATATCTAACTTGCTAAACAGTCTCCAAGATCTCTAAGCAGTCACATCGTATTGTTATTTTCTACCAGCAACGAGGTTGCCAGATGTAGGGTGGACACAGTTTCTTTTAAAGTTCACATTTGTCTCATCTAATAGGATGACTTGGCATCACCTCATCCTCTCAGCAGTCAGCCAATACCACCACTGTTTTAGTAGGACCAGCAGTTGGTGAGAAACATAGTAATGTGTTTTCCTGGAGAGAACTTTTCAGTCTTTTGTAGTAAATCACCAGTGGCGTCATCACCCAAAGGTGCGTGGGAGCATCTTTTTGCTGTGAGATCAAGTTGCTTTGATAAATAGGCCATGGGTACCCATGTGTCTCTCAATGTCTGAGGAGAAATGTAAGGACCGTGGCTTGTTTGTCATGCACATATAGTGTGAACTTCTTTTATGAGTCAGGCAGATCTAGGGAGAGGGTATCATGACCTTTAACTTCTCAAATGCAGCTTTGCATTCTGGAGTCAAAATTGAAGATTCTACTTCAATTCCTTCTGGCCTGAATCAGGGTTTTGGCTATTAGTCCAAAATTTGGGATCCCTGACATTCTCAGGAATCCACATAAGTGTCTTTGTTTCCTGGGTTCTTTAAGGGTCAAGATAGCCTGCTTCTGATCTGACATCTAATTTTAAATTCCTTGACTAATATGGAATCTCAGACAAGTGACTTCTTTACCAATTCTTAGTGGACACATTTTAACCAAAAGAGGTGATACAGTTTAATATAGAATAGTGTTTGAACAGCAGTGTTCATAGTTGGGGCTAGCTGTAGATCGATCATTCACATACTGCAAAAGGATTTTGGGCCAACTCTAACTCCCTGAAGCTCTTTTGCTAGTCTTTTATTAAACAGACTAAGAAAGTTTTAAATCCCTAAGGTAGGGCAGTCCAGAAGCACTGGGTAGTTACTTTGACACTGGGTGATTATTACTAAAAAAGGAAGTAGTAACTTGGACTCCCTTTGCAGTGGGATACAAAAGAAAATAACTTTAAATCTAGTACTGTGAAATAGGAATAAATACCTGTCACTTCAGTCAGCAGGGTGTATAGATTTGGCACTATACACTGAAGATAATGAATAATATTTGTAGCTCTCAAGTCTTCCACAGATCAATACTCATTAGGGTGAGGTTTCTTAATAGCAGGATTGGAGTGTTGTAGGGGATCTACAAAGCCAACTTGATCCATGTTTTAAAAATTTATCTAGAAGAGTCTGGATCTTTATCAAGGCCTCTCTCTTAAGGAGGATATTTTTCTTCCTGATGCAGGTTACCTCCTCTTCAAGTAAAATCTTGGTTGAGATAACATTGATAGCCATTCCCAGGGTCTCTTTAGTCCATGAAGTATTTTTTATATTTTTGACAGACCTCCAGCAGAGTGTGGTTGGTTTCCTTTTTCTGAATGTCCAGTGAAACTGGAACTGGAGTTGTTGATTTTTTTGTGAGCTTATCTGTGCATTTAATTTACACAAGAAATCTCATCCTAGAAGAAGGATAAGATAATCTGGCATGTAAAAACAACAGCATCTTATGCCTCAATCTTTGCTTTCCCAGATTGCATTCAAGGGGTTGGAACACAAGGTGTTGTTGAGTCTGACTTGTCACTCTTATCTTTCTTACAATGCCATCAGTACTAAATGTGTCCCCCACTGTCCAGTTGTACCTAGAGGATATTTGGGGGCCTTTTTCATACAGTAGGTGTATTGATTTTCACTGAAGGGGGTTCCTTCCCATTCTTTTATTTAGGTTTCCTTGAAGATCACTTTGCAGGGGCTGCCAACAAAACATGGGTTAACTTTAATGTTTGCTTCTTTCAGACATTGTATACCTTAAAGGCAATATGAACTAACAGAGGGGTTTACGTGAATTGCTCCCTTCACCTGCTAAAGCTTTCTCCTTATGTCTGGGGCACTCCATACAATAAAGCTCACATTGACCATACAGAAATTTTAGGGTCCTCTTTTTACAGAAGCCAACAGTACCAAGGGGCAAGTGGCTACAAACATGGGCATTTCTGGAAGCCCTTGTACCTTTTTATCTCTGTGGCCAGCAGGCAGGCCACAATCCAGAAGTGTTCTCTGGCAGGCAAAATAACTTAGTGCGCATGAGATGGTGGAGTGTGCTCCACTCTGTGGAGTTATGCCAGCCTCAGATTATACCTACTGTACTGGTGGGGGTGGGGACGCTTTGTCCCAGGTGCTGAGGCCAGACAGGTGGCTTCTGTTTATCTCTATGTGGGCATGATCCTTGCTATGTATCATGTGTGGTACAACTGTAGCAAAGGACAGCTGTAAAGGGCCTTTAGTTTATGTGTTTGTGTATGTTTGTGTGTGTGGGTGTGTGTGTGTGCCCACATATAGTTGTTTATCCTTCCAGTTCCTCTGTGCATTTAGGTTGATGGGATACTGTCATAGCAGAATTATTCTGCCTCAGTAGCAGGTGTTCCCTGGCCAAGTAAATTGTCCTGTCAGATATCAAAAGGTGAGATTCTTTTCCCTAAGTCAATCTACTTAACCACACCTTCCCCACCCCTAGTCAAAGGAAGGCAGGGCAGAAGCAGTCTTTTCACCCATTTCTTTACAGCCCAGGCAGCTTTTCTGGCATTTCCCCCCTAGCCCAGGGTTGGTGTCCCTGACCCCAAACCGGATGATCTGTGGCTGCCTGGGTTGGGACTGAGAAGTAATGCTGAGCTTGCCAGCATTAGTTTGATAGAATTTAAACCTGTTTCAATGTTTTCTTCTAGTGTCCTGCTGTTTTTTCATTTTTATTTTTTTGTACCATCAACTTAGTTCTGGGCCATTTAGACTCATGTAACTGCATAAATATTTGCATGTATAGAATTTCTTATTTATCTGATCTTTGACAGACCTACTCCAGCTAAAAATTGTGTAATAATTCAGGATACCATTCAATGTCCAGGTTGTGTTAGACTAACATATCATCAGCCTATAGATATATGTAGCCCATCTATCCAAGGTATTTCCCAAAATACCACCAACAGGGATGGCCTATGTTTAAAGGGACGCTAAGAGATACCAAAACACACAAAAATGGAAACAGATGGGATCCCCCAAACAAAACTGAAAAAAGAGGGAACTTTAAAAATATAGACAGGTAAGTTTTCAGGTGGGAGTGAATCCCCTGGGTTTCTCACTCCTATTCAATCATGATTCTTATATCAACTATGCTACTGATATTCCCATATAGGTAACTCAGGTGTTCTCGTGAAGGGGAACCAGAAGTTCTCATGGAAGGGAAACAGATGTGTGGAACCAAGGGTTTCAATAGGCACAATGGGTGAGCTTACCAAATGGCCAAGGTGTCATGACTTTGTTGAATTCTGTTTCCTTTTTTCTCAAAGTACATCAATTGGTCAAATGATCCATCCCATTCAAGGAGAGAAAGTGGGAGTTCCCTAAAGTAAAAGGAGTCTCTGCAGCTGCTGGGATGGTCTCTCAGTCCCTCCCTTTACTTACAGAACCAGATCCTGTGGTTCAACCTATGGCAAGCTCATTCTATCTCCAGCAGACGGCCTCAACAACCCACCAGTCACTTTGTATCCTCAGCATAGATGGAGGAACATTAAGGGTGATAAAAGGCCAGAATTTGGGTACACTCAAGTTCCATGTGGGGTGCCAAATTTGATACCAAAAACTTTGTCCTCAGTACTGATTAAATAATGAGGACAAAGTTTTGAGATAAGGAAAAATGTTTTATTGCTTTGTTAGCAAAGGAAAATACACAGTGGACTCCTGTCCTATAGATTGTGATTCCAACTGCCAGAGGGAACAATGCAATTTTAAGGGGATACAAAGGCTACACTCCAGTTGTGTCCTGCCAGGAGTCAAAATTCATTTGTAGCCTTCAGTGATAGACATTTCTTAGATTCACAGGTGCCAGACTTGGAGTCTGGGTTTCTTCATTCCTGTGTTCCATGAGCTGATGGACAGATAACTCAGTCTAGGACAGGAAGAAGGTTAATCTTGCTTCCTCCATTGTTAGGGAGGGGAAAAGTGGGAAGAGGAAGGGGGGAACATTTAAAAATAAGCTACAGTGGCAGAGCAACAAGGGTTATATTTAAAGAAAAAAGTGGACCCCTGTTATACATTCACCCTAATTCATTATATTCCCATCTTTTCTTACCATATGTCCTTTTGTCACAAGGGAGTGGGAGCTGATGATCCAAACCTTAGTTCTTGTATTCTGATGAAAGAAAACCATGTAAGAGAATTTTATTATAAGTCAAGGGAAAGTGGAAGTGAAGTGAGAGAAGGGTGAAAAAAGAGTAAGTCTCAAGCAGAGAAGACTCTCAGGAAGAGTCAATTCTGAGCGGAGAACAATAATGGAAACAATGCTATTTCCAAATTCATCACTGTCTCATGGTTTTCTTGAGAAATGGGGTCCTCCAGCAACCTTCACCAAGCAGGTGCTAAACTCCTCTTTCACCTTGTATGGAGGAGTTTTTGGCCTTAGTTTGTTTTCTCTGGAACTGTCATGGCGGTCATCCTATTTAGGGGGGCTTCATCTACAAGTCAGTCCTATATTAAAATGGCTACTGGGGTTAGCAACCAATCAGAAGTTACCTTACTGCACTGCACCACTAAAGATTCCCCCCTTCTGAGATAGAAGGAGACACCTGGAGCCATGAAACCTAGTTTAATTTTGATCTTCACAGCTCCTGTCAAGAGATACTCCCATAAATCCTTCTTGATTTATTCCCCCTTTATCTCCTTTTACTTCTGTTTGCTAATCCTCGAGGTTTGTGAGCCAGTGTTTTGCTCCAGGTTATCTGCTACTCATCTGCCTTGGCAAAAACTTAAAGAATATTTATTTACATTTTCAAATGTCTTTCCAAACAAAGGGTGTGTTCACTTATATTTACATACGTAAGATATTCCCATATGCAACTATATATATAAAATATTTGTACTTTGAAAGACATAGTCAAATCTGCCAATAGTGTCTAACTTTTAATTAAAATAATTATAGATACTTGGAATTTTGTTGTTCTGTACTTGTCTGATTCCCACTTTCTTTGTAATAAGTATTCTTTCAGAGAAAAACAGCAAATGACCAATAAAATTTTCTTTAAAGTTAAACCTAAAAGGTTCCTTCTATCTTCTTTCCTTTTTTATATACTCTCTGCCATGGCATTCAATTATATCATTTTTACTCCAAATTCTATATTTACTTAAGTTTTAGAATATTTGATAGAATATGTGAATTTTTAAAAATAATCTTAAGACTGAAAAAAACTTAAAGAAAACTTTATTTTTTATGATGAATTTATTTTATAGTTTTAAAATTTTTTATTTCTTTATTTTTACAGACTGCATTTTGATTTGTTGTACACAAATGGGGTACAACTTTTTGTTTCTTTGATTGTAGACAATGTAGATTCATACCATTTGTGTAATTACACATGGACATAGGGTAATAATGTCTGTCTCAGTTCACTATCTTTCCTTCCCCCAACCCTCCTGCCCCATTCCCCTCTACACAATCCAAAGTGCCTTCATTCTTTTCTTACCCCCCAACCACACCCACCCCATTATGTATCATCATTCACTTATTAGAGAAAACATTCGACCTTGGGTTTTTTCAGATTGGCTTATTTTTCTTTATGGCTGAGTAGTATTCCACTGTGTATATATATCAGTTTCTTTATCCACTCATCAATTGAAGGCATCTAGGTTGGTTCCACAATCTGGCTATTGTGAATTGAGCAGCTATGAACATTGATGTGGCTGTATCTCTGTAGTGTGCTGATTTTAAGTCCTTTGGGTATAGGCCAAGGAGTGGGATAGCTGGGTCAAATGGTGGTTCCATTCCAAGTTTTCTAAGGAGTCTCCACACTACTTTCCAGAGTGGCTGGACTAATTTGAAGTCCCACCAGCAATGTATGAGTGTACCTTTTTCCCCACATCCTCTCCAACACATATTGTTGCTTGTATTATTGATAATTGCCATTCTAATTGGAATTAGATGAAATCTTAGAGTGATTTTAATCTGCATTTCTCTAATTAGTAGAAATGTTGAAACACTTTTTCATGTATTTGTTGATTGCCTATATATCTTTTTCCTTAGCCTATTTATTGATTGGGTTCTTTGTATTTTTGATGTAAAGTTTTTTAAGTTCTTAATAAATTGTGGAGGTTAATGCTCTATCTGAAGTGTGTGTGGTAAAGATTTTCTCCCACTCTGTAGGCTCTCTTTTCACATTATTGATTGTTTCCTTTGCTGAGAAAAAGATTTTTAGTTTGAATCCAACTTATTTATTGATTCCTGCTTTCATTTCTTGTGCTCCGGGAGTCTTGTTAAGGAAGTCAGTTCCCAAACCAACTTGATGAAGATTTGGGCTTGCTTTTCCTTCTGTTTGGTGCAGGGTCCTTGGTCTAATTCCGAGATCCTTGATCCATTTTGAGTTGTGCAGGGTGAGAGATAGGGGTTTAATTTCATTCTGTTGCATATGGATTTCCAGTTTTGCCAACACCATTTGTTGAAGAGGTTATCTTTTCTTCATTGTATGTTTTTGGCACCTTTGTCTAATATGAGATAACTGTGCTCATGTGGGTTTGTCTCTGAGTCCTCTATTCTGTACCAATGGCCTACCTGTCTATTTCGGTGTCAATACCATGCTGTTTTTTTACTATTGCTCTGTAGTAGAGTTTAAGGTCTGGTGAAAACTTTTAAGACTTACTTAAAGTAAATGTGTGAACTTCCTGTGCATTTCACTCCTCATTACTACTACTTGGCACCTTTCCTTTCACATAATTCCTATTACTTTTGAACAATTTCCTCTTCTTCACGTTATTCATCTCTTCTTTTACCTCTGACTCCTACCAGTTCCTCTTTCTGTGAACCTCTGATCAAACCACACTTGATTTCATTCCTGTAACCCCAAAACTTTTCCCTTCAGCTCTTAGTGTATTTTGTTTCCACTCACTTTCTTTTCTCCCTTTTCCTCTAAGTTTTTACTTCTCTTCCCCAGATCCCTTTGAGATGCAGATGGCAGGGGAGGACTCTGGGGAGGACTTCATAAACTTTCTGCAGATAGCTATTAAAGTATCTCATTTCCTGAGCTTTAAGAATAAATCATGTTTACCATCTTCAAAATGTGGATGTAGGGCCCCAGAATCTCTGCAGACTCTTCAATCAGAACATAGGCATCGTCAACAAAGCACAAAAGCTCCTCACTGACACCTGCCCACATTTTGCCTTAAGTCTTCTTGATGCAGGGAAGTTTCATCTCCAGAGACAAGGTCAGTCCTATACCCTGTCTTTGAGATTTTCTATTCTGAAATTATGCCCTCCCACTTAAATTTGAGGATAAGAAGGACACAAGAGGGAGAAGAGGATAATGAGTGACATTTCCAGAAATTGGAAAAATGCATGTATCTAAGCTGATGTGGAAAGCTGAATTCTAAGGACTTAGAGGGATCCTTGTCTGAATAATTTTTACAGTAAGCCCTGAGGCTGTCCAGTGGCCCCCATCCTGTGCCTGGCCATCTGCTGCTGGTGTGCCATGTGTCTTGATTCTACCCAAAGCCTGTGTGGGTGATGTGGATGTGGAGTGAGCAGGAGCAGCAGGGCACTCAGAGAGGTGACATCCTGCCCAATGCTGAAGGGACGTGGTATCTCCGAGCAACCCTGGATGTGGCAGCTGAGGAGGCAGCTGGCCTGGCCTGCAGGGTGAAGCACAGCAGCCTAGGAGGGCAGGACCTTGTCCTCTACTGGGGTGGTAAGGGCTGGGATCCAGGCTGGAGATGGAGGGAGGTGGTCCTCTAGCAGAGCATGGGGCCAGATAAAAAATAAATGTATCCCAGTTTTAGTTTTCACACATTGTTTAAACTTTGTTCAAATCCCACTCATGACAGAAATAAATCCTTACCTCTGGGTGATAAACAAACAGAGCAAAATAAAATTTAAAATTTAGGGATTCCAGACCCCCAAAGAAGACACATATGCTAATCCAAGGAATGGAAGTGTTAAAAATGAAAAGGGAGTAGATGCAGGAGGATGTTGTGGGCTAGATGAAGGATTCATCTCTGAACAAGGCCCTAAGCAATTCAGTGAGACCCTGTCTCTAAATAAAATGCAAAATAGGGTGGGGACAGTGGGACGCAGTGGAGATCCCCCATATTTCAACTGTGCTTAGCTAACTGTCCTCCTCAGTCCCTATACTCTGTGATAGTTGTGTAAGTTCTTTCCCCCTTTTAATTTTTAGAAACTTGAAAACAAGAAACATGTCTTTTAAATATTGTATCTCTGGTCAAGTATCTGTTCTTAAGTAACATGTTATCAATAAAACTCTGTGTTGAATTTATGCCACATGTGTAATCTTTTAAAATTCTCTTTCTGACATCTCTGTTGTAGTTCAAATATTTGATGCTCCTCTTCTTAAACGTCTTATCACTTGGCTAAGAGACTTCATGCTTTCCTAGTTCTATAGCCTCTAAAAAGAAAAACAATTTTGTCCCTTATCACTTTTGTTATTCAAATATAGGGAACTATTAGAGTGAAACTATTGTTCCAAGGATACTAAACGAAAATTAGGGCAGAGTGTAGGATCTTGACATTCAAAGTGGTATAGGGTCAAGCAGCAGATTGTCACATTGGAGCTTAGTAGAAACATAGACTCTGAGGTCTGATTTCAGACTTGCTGAATTATAATTTGTGTTTTAGGAAAGTCAGAAGGAAGTTAACTGGTGCATTAAAACTTGAGTGGCACCTGATGGAGGTGGTACCTGGTACACATGTGTCACTAAAGAGACAGGGATCATAAAAGGAGACTGAGTGTTGCTCCACAGGGTTGATGTAGGGTAGAGTAAGTAACATATATATACAGTACATTTTCATTATTTTTAGTTGGTATGTTTTATACACTTGCTGTGAATACTGCATTAGTGAAAAATCAACCATGCTGCTGGGGAAATAGGTTCGTGTAAGCTCCTGTTTGCAGCATTTTTGTTAACCATTGAATACATAATGTTTTTTGATATATGCGTTTGTTCAAAAATATTACTTAACATGTTTATAAATCATTATGTGCATTATTTATGTTAAAACACTGAGAAATGTTTAATAAGTTTCTGAGCCTGACTAATGTGATTGTAAATTTCTTTGACTTTCAACCTTACTACAATGTTAAATACCATAATTTAAAAAATCTATTGTCATCTCAAGAAACTAAAAATTTTACAACTTTTCAAAAACAACTTTATCATAGCATTATAACTGTTACTGTACAAAGTAGTTTCATTTACTAACTGGAAAAAATATCCTCTTTCTTTTACCAAGGTAGTGCAATGTTGACACCTTAGTGTTGTACTCACAGTCTACAGCACCATAAGAAGCTTATCTAATGCACATATTTCCTCTGTGAGGTACATTATAACCTTCTTGAGTTTAAGAACATGGGGTGGCACTTCAGCAATATTTTTGGGGTCATTTTAGTTGACAAAATTAGTAACAAAGAGCAAAACAGTGGGGAAAATGTGTCACTGAATAAACCAGAAAAGGGATCCTTGTCCTATAGTGAGAAGTAAAACAAGAAGACGGAACATCATTTCTTTCGATTTTCGTGGGGAGTATGTCCTTCATGTTACTAGAATTTTGTAACACTCTGTACATATCCATGAATGACTGAAAAATCAGTTACAAACAAATTGGGGTGGCAAAAAAATTTCAGCAAGTAGACAAATTAGCAAATAAAGAAATCTTGACTAATGGGGATTAACTAATAGCCCAAATGGCAGTTTGAGTCAAGATATACGTGACCTTCATATATAGTTTTAAGTTTGATTCCCTCCTTTCTTCTTCTTTTTTAAAAATTAATTAATCATTTATTTTTTACAGACTGCATTTTGATTCATTGTACACAAATGGGGTACATCATTTCATTTCTATTGTTGTATATGATGTAGATTCATACCATTCGTGTAATCATACATGTACATAGGGTAATGATATCTGTCTTATTCCACCATTTTTCATACGCCCCCTCCCTCTCATTTCCTTCTACATAATCTAAAATTCCTCCATTTTTCTCTCACTCCCCAGTCCCCCACCCCCAGTATATATCATCATCCACTTATCAGGGAAAACATTTGGCCTTTGGTTTTTTGTGACTGACTTATTTCACTTAGCATGATATTCTCCAATTCCATCCATTTATTTGCAAATGCCATAATATTCTTCTTCTTTATGGCTGAATAATATTCCATTGTGTATGTATACCACAGTTTTTTTTTTACCATTTTTTCTGTTGAAGGGCATCTAGGTTGGTTCCACAATCTAGCTTGTGAATTGAGCTGCTATAAACATTGATCTATGTATGAAGGAAAATAGAATCTTTGGACAGTGCAAATTATATCAAGCATTTGGCAAAAAAGACAAAATTTGATTATTATATTTGCCTAAAATTCTATAGATTCCACTTTAATATTTTGGTTTTCTCACTACAAAATATCACAGATACGTAAAGGTCTATGTTGCAGCTGTTGGTATGCTGCTGTTGGGAGTGGTGGGGAAAAATTGACAAGGGTTAGTAACATAATATTCTGTGCATTTTTTGTACACCTGGAAGATTTCTCCAAATGAATTTGTTTTGAGAAGCCTGCATTATAAGTGCCTACCAATGATTAGATGTAGGAGCCCTATCCTGCTGCTTGTTTGGAGCCTGCTGCAGGGGGTACAAGGCTGTCCAACTGTTGGCGATGTCCTGTATTAATCAATCACTCATGAAACGTGTTCTCCAGAAGTACCTGGAACTGCTTCCTTTGATCCCTAAAATTGTAATTGAGAGCAAAATAATGTTAGAACACTAGTTCACATGATTTTACTCAAGTGATAAAAACTTTAATGGGATCATGTTAAATGACTATTTCAAGTAATCTTACTCCATTCCTTGTACACCACCAGCAGCAGCGGGGATTGGTCAGATACAGTATCCTCTTTGTCATGACTTATTCATTGTTAGATACTCACTAAAGACCAAGTGAAAGCTGGGTAGTGTTTCAACTGATATGAATAAACCTAAAAATAAAAGGAAAGAGATAAAAAAAGATATGTATGACCAACTTCAATTAATTTAAAGTTCACAAGTTAATTCAACGAACAGTTCCCAGGCACCTACTAAACGCTTACTATGCTGCAGTTGGTTATTGAGTACAAAGCAATGGAGGGAAGAAAAGATCAGCAATGTGTTCTAAACTTGAAAATTTTGTGTATCAAATTTGACTCTGCATTTGATTCTCTCTCTTTTTCTTTCTCTTTCTCTTTCCTTTCTTCTTTCTCCATTTTTCTCTTTATTTCTTTATTTTTTCCCTTTTTATCTTTCCTGTTAGAGTAACTGTTTAGTCCCAGGACTGCAAAAGCCCAGTATACTATATACCTATCCCAAAGAGAGAACGTGGAGGACTCAATGGAGAGGTTTTGGACATTTTATTACCCATTCACTCATTTGTGGTGGTAGACCAGGATATAAGTCAGGGCCACATCATGTAAACAAGCTGGGGAAATATATAGAATAGACTGTGCGCCCACTGAGTAGGAGGAGTTCTTCCAGTGCTTTCTGATACGTTGTTTCACTTTACAACCAAGGCCGTTCTGCTTTGGTTCTCATCTCAAGATTAGTGACAAGGGTAATGATCAGTTTCCCCTCTCCATTTTCTTCATTATCACATTCCATAGAGCCCAAGTACTCTACCCTTTCAGTGCCTCAGAAGCCACTTAATGTCCCTCACAATCTCTTATCATCCCATGTCTTCCACAAGCTTTTGAGACAGGGCTTGAGGCACATTGGATCCATATTTTGCAACAGAAGTTCAAAGATCAAGAACCTATCATCAGGCAGATCAAAGAAAATGTGTCAATAGCATTAATTTGTTTAGATACTTTGGTTAAAGCATGAGAAATATTGTGTTCATTATCCAATAATACACACAATACTTTGTCCCCAAGATTGCAAATCCTCCACATTGGGCAACCATATGCATAGATAGTGCCATTCTAGGGAAGAATAGCTAATGGATAGAGTCATCAGGAGGTACTGTGCCAACTTGTGTGACATGTCTTTATGCTATCCCAATTATTAAGTGTGTAAAATAGAACTCAGACTGGTATATAAAGGCATTCCTGGGTGCATGATCTTATCCAGTGGTAAGGTAGCTGAGGCCACCCATAGGGTGCACATATTCACAACAACCCCATGGCACAGGAAAAGCCCAACGAATAACAGAGGTGAAGCAGTGAGGAAATCTGTTGAACTGAGTGTGTTCTCATGTAGAGGATCAGGCCTAAAGCTCACCATTTTACCATGACCATAATGGGTTATGCAAAGGAAAGTTTTCTTTTAAAACTGAAACCTAAGTTGCTACCTCCCATGAAAGCCCATTCCATGTATAAATATACCCAGATACTCAAGAGATATTTCATGTCTCTCTAATCAAAAGTTTAGTATAAACATAATTATACTTTTGTTTAGTGTAATTAACTCATCTTGGCAAGTAAGTGTTTTCAGTCCAGTTATGTGTCATCAAAGTCTATTCCAACTCATTTGCAGGTTGGGCTACTCAGGAAAGATCTTATGTTTCAGTGATAGGAAGTTTTGAGCAAATCCAACAGTCAGTCCAGTAGGCATGATGTGGAACTTCCATTACTCAGTCCAGGAATAGGTTAATTGTTACTAGCCTGTGGAGAATATGACAAAGATATTTTAATAGACACCAAGAATGGCAAATCAGCTCTATTAGGTAATATACAGGCTACTGTAATAATCTCGTGTTAGTAACTATTAGCCTACCCAGTAGGCTTATCTAGGCAGACCGATCTATTTGTTTGCACTTCATGGGTCTAGAAGGCATAAGACACCTAACAAACTATTATAAACTGATACAAAGTGTTCCTCAGGTGATGATACCTAAGGATGACAACATTACTTGTCATTGTGAGGGCCAGGTTCCCAACAGAGTAGGCTTTACTTATAAACTAAACATCACCCTCTCCCTAAGGGGTTAATAATGCAAACCACCAGGGGCTTAATTACCATCCATGGCCAACTAATGCTCATGAGAAAAAACATACAATCCTTGACCACCTGAGTTTGCCTTATTTCACTTAAAATAATGTTCTCAATTTCATCCGTTTTCCTGAAAATGACATTAGTTCATTTTTATTTATGGTTGAATTAAACTCCATTGTGTATATATAAATACATTTTCTTTATCCATTCATCCACTGATGAACATTTAGGCTGGTCCCATAATTAGGTATTGTGAATTGTGCTGCTGTAAACATGGGTATGCATGTGTTGCTACAGTATGCTGATATTAATATTTTAGGATATTTTTGGATAAATACTGAGGAATAGTAGAGCTGGGTCACATGTTGGTACCATGCCTAGTCTTTTGCAGGGACTCCATACTGATTTCCAAGGTGGTTGTGCCAGTTTACAGTCTCATCAACAGTGCAAAAGTGTTTCTTTTTCTCCACATCCTCTCCAGCATTAATTATTATTTGTATTCTTCATGACTGCCATTCTGACTTGTGAGCTGATATCTTGGTATACTTTTAATTTGCATTTCCCTAACTGTTAATACAGTTCAAGAATTCTTTCATATATTTGTGGCCACTTGTATTTACTCTTTTCAGAAGTATGTGTTTAGTTCATTTGCCTGTTTATTAAATGGATTATTTGAATTTTTGGTATAAAGATTTTGATTTCCTCATGTATTATAGATATTAATTCTCTGTCAGACTAGTAGCTAGCAAATATGTTCTTCCACTCTCTAGGGCCTCTCTTTACATTTTATATATATATATTTTATTGTAAACAAATGGGATACATGTTGTTTCTCTGTACATGGAGTAAAGGAATACCATTTGTGTAATCATAAATTTACATAGGGTAATGTTGTTTGATTCATTCTGTTATTTTTTCCTTTCCTTCCCTCCCCTCCCACCCCTCTTTTCCCTCTATACAGTCCTTCCTTCCTCCATTCTTGCCCCCCTCCCTAACCCTAACCCTAACCCTAACCCTAACACTAACCCCTCCCACCCCCCATTATGTGTCATCATCCGCTTCTCAGCGAGATCATTCGTCCTTTGGTTTTTTGAGATTGGCTTATCTCACTTAGCATGATATTCTCCAATTTCATCTATTTGCCTGCAAATGCCATAATTTTATTATTCTTTATGGCTGAGTAATATTTCATTGTATATATATACCACAGATTCTTTATCCATTCATCAATTGAAGGACATCTAGGTTGGTTCAACAATCTGGCTATTGTGAACTAAGCAGCTATGAACATTGATGTGGCTGTATCTCTGTAGTATGCTGATTTTAAGTCCTTTGGGTATAGGCCAAGGAGTGGGATAGCTGGGTCAAATGGTGGTTTCATTCCAAGTTTTCTAAGGAATCTCCATACTGCTTTCCAGAGTGGCTGCACTAATTTGCAATCCCACCAAAAGGTATGAGTGTACCTTTTTCCCCACATCCTTGCCAACACCTATTGTTTGCTTGTGTTCTTGATAATCGCCATTCTAATTGGGGCGAGATGAAATCTTAGGGTAGTTTTGATTTGCATTACTCTTATTGCTAGAGATGTTGAACATTTTTTCATATATCTGTTAATTGCTTGTACATCTTCTTTTCTGAAGTGTCTGTTCATTTACTTAGCCCATTTGTTGATTGGATTATTTGCATTCTTGGTGTAGAGTTTTTTGAGTTCTTTAGAGATTCTGGAAATTAGCGCTCTACCTGAAGTGTGAGTGGCAAAGATTTTCTCCCACTCTGTAGGCTCTCACTTCTCATTACTGATAATTTCCTTTGCTGAGAGAAAGCTTTTTAGTTTGAATCTATCCCAGTTGTTGTTTCTTGCTTTTATTTCTTGTTCTACGGGAGTCCTGTTAGGGAAGTCTGACCCTAAGCCAACAAGTTGAAGGTTTGGACCTTCAACTTTTTCTTCTATAAGATGCAGGGTCTGTGGTCTGATTCCGAGGTCCTTGATCCATTTTGAGTTGAGTTTTGTGTAGGGTGAGAGATAGGGGTTTAATTTCATTCTGTTGCATATGGATTTCCAGTTTTCCCAGCACCATTTGTTGAAGAGGCTATCTTTTCTCCATTGCATATTTTGGCCCCTTTGTCTAGTATGAGAAAATTGTATTTATTTGGGTTTGTGTTCATGTCCTCTATTCTGTACCATTGATTTACCTGTCTATTTTGGTACCAATACCATGCTGTTTTTGTTACTGTTGCTTTGTAGTAGAGTTGAAGATCTGGTATTGTGATACCCCCTGCTTTTCTAAGAATTTCTTTAGTTATTCTGGTTCGCTTATTTTTCCAGATGAATTTCATAATTGCTTGCTCTATTTCTGTAAGGTACGTCATTGGGATTTTAATTGGAATTGCATTGAATCTGTATAGCACTTTAGGTAGTATGGCCATTTTGACAATATTAATTCTCCCTATCCAAGAACATGGGAGATCTTTCCATCTTCTAAGGTTTTCTTTAATTTCTTTCTTTAGTGTTTGGTAGTTCTCATTGTGGAAGTCTTTCACCTCTTTTGTGAGATTGGTTCCCAAGTATTTTATTTTTTTGAGGCTATTGTGAATGGGGTAGTTTTCCTAATTTCTCTTTCTGAAGATTCATCACTTATGTATAAAAATGCATTGGATTTATGAGCATTGATCTTGTAACCTGCTACTTTACTGAATTCACTTATGAGTTCTAAAAGTTTTCTGGTGGAATTTCCAGGTTCCTCTAAATATATAATCATGTCATCAGCGAACAGGGATAGTTTGAGTTCTTCTCTTCTAATTCGTATCCCTTTAATTACTTTGGTTTGTCTAATTACTCTGGCTAGAGTTTCAAGGACGATGATGAATAGAAGTGGTGAAAGAGGGCATCCCTGGCTTGTTCCAGTATTTAGGGGGAACGCTTTCACTTTTTCACCATTTAGAATGATATTGGCCATGGGCTTAGCATACATGGCCTTTACAATGTTAAGGAATGTTCCCACTATCCCTATTTTTTCTAGTGTTTTGAGCATGAAGGGATGCTGTATTTTATTGAATGCTTTTACAGCATCTATCGAAATAATCATGTGATTCTTAACTTTAAGTCTGTTGATATGGTGAATGACATTTATTGATTTCCTGATGTTGAACCAACCTTGCATCCCTGAGATAAAACCCACTTGATCGTGCTGCACCATCTTTTTAATATATTTTTGTATGCGATTTGCTAAAATTTTGTTGAGAATTTTTGCATTGATGTTCATTAAGGATATTGGTCTGAAATTTTCTTTCCTTGATGTGTCTGTCTGGTTTAGGTATCAGGGTGATATTGGCTTCATAGAATGAGTTTGGGAGGGTTCCCTCCTCTTCTGTTTCATGGAATACTTTGAGAAGTATTGGAATGAGCTCTTCTTTAAAAGTTTTGTAGAACTCGGCTGAGAACCCATCTGGTCCCGGACTTTTCTTTGTTGGTAGGCTTTTGAAGACTTCTTCTATTTCATTGCTTGAAATTGATTTATTTATGTTTTGTATGTCCTCATGGTTCTGTTTGGTAATTCATATGTCTCTAGAAACTTGTTGATGTCTTAGAGTTTTCCATTTTGTTGGAGTATAGATTTTTAAAATAACTTCTAATTATGTTTTGTATTTCACTTGTGGCTGTAGTGATATTTCCTTGTTCATTCCGAATTTTAGTAATTTGAGTTTTCTCCCTCTTTCTCTTTGTTAGTGTGGCTAAGAGTTTATGAATTTTGTTTATTTTTTTCAAAGAACCAACAATTTATTTTGTTAATTTTTTTGATTGTTTCTTTTGTTTCAATTTCAGTGATATCAGTTCTGATTTTATCTATTTTCTGTCTTCTACTACTTTTGGTGTTGGTCTGCTCTTCTTTTTCTAGGGCTTTGAGCTGTAGTGTTAAGTCATTTATTTCTTGATTTTTACTTCTTTTGTTGAATGTGCTTCATGAAATAAATCTTCTTCAAAGTACTGCTTTCAGTGTCCCAGAGATTTGATATGATGTGTTTTTGTTCTTTTTTTTAATTGTAAACAAATGGGATACATGTTGTTTTTCTGTTTGTACATGGCATAAAGGCATACCATTTGTGTAATCATAAATTTACATAGAATAATGTTGTTTGATTCATTCTGTTATTTTTTCCCTTCCCCCCCATCCCCCCACCTCTCTTTTCCCTCTATACAGTCCTTCCTTCCTCCATTCTTGCCCCCCTCCCTAACCCTAACTCTAACCCTAACACTAACCCCTCCCACCCCCATTATGTGTCATCATCCACTTATTAGCGATATCATTCATCCTTGGTTTTTTTGAGATTGGCTTATCTTACTTAACATGATATTCTCCAATTTCATCCATTTGCCTGCAAATGCCATAATTTTATCATTCTTTATGGCTGAGTAATATTCCATTGTATATATATACCACAGTTTCTTTATCCATTCATCAATTTGAGGACATCTAGGTTGGTTCCACAATCTGGCTATTGTGAATTAAGCAGCTATGAACATTGATGTGGCAGTATCTCTGTAGTATGCTGATTTTAAGTTCTTTGGGTATAAGCCAAGGAGTGGGATAGCTGGGTCAAATGGTGGTTCCATTCCAAGCTTTCTAAGGAGTCTCCCCACTGTTTTCCAGAGTGGCTGCACTAATTTGCAGTCCCACCAGCAAGATATGAGTGTACCTTTCTCCCCACATCCTCGCCAACACCTGTTGTTGCTTATATTCTTGATAATCGCCATTTTAATTGGGGTGAGATGGAATCTTAGGGTGTTTTTGATTTGCATTTTTCTTATTACTAGAGATGTTGAACATTTTTCCATATGTTTGTTGATTGCTTGTTGATCTTCTTCTGTGAAGTGTGTATTCATTTCCTTAGTCCACTTGTCGATTGGGTTATTTGTATTTTTGGTGTAGAGTTTTTTGAGGTCTTTATAGATTCTGGAGATTAGTGCTCTATCTGAAGTATGATTGGCAAAGATTTTCTCCCACTCTGTAGGCTCTTTCTTCGCATTGCTGATAGTTTCCTTTGCTGAGAGAAAGCTTTTTAGTTTGAATCTATCACAGTTGTTGATTCTTACTTTTATTTCTTCTGCTATGGGAGTCCTGTTGAGGAAGTCTGGTCCTAAGCCGACATGTTGAAACTCTGGACCTACTTTTTCTTCTATAAGATGCAAGGTCTCTGGTCTGATTCCGAGGTCCTTAATCCATTTTCAGTTTAGTTTGGTGCATGCTGAGAGATATGGGTTTAGTTTCATTCTGTTGCATATGGATTTCCAATTCTCCCAGCGCCATTTGTTGAGGAAGCTATCTTTTCTCCATTGCATATTTTTGGACCCTTTGTCTAGTATGAGAAAATTGTATTTATTTGGGTTTGTGTCCGTGTCCTCTATTCTGTACCATTGATCCACCTTTTATTTTGGTACCAATACCATGCCGTTTTTGTTACTATTGCTTTGTAGTAGAGTTGAAGATCTGGTATTGTGATACCCCATGCTTCACTCTTTCTGCCATGGATTGCTTTAGCTATTCTGGGTTTTTTATTCTTCCAGATGAATTTCTGTTCTCATTTACTTCTAAGAATTTTTTTATTTCCCTCCTGATGTTTTCTGTTATCCATTCATCATATAATAGTGTATTATTTAATCTCCAGGTATTGGAGAAATTTCTGTTTTCTATTCTGTCATTTATCTCTAATTTCAATCCATTATGATCTGATAGAATACAAGGTAGTATCTCTGTCTTCTTATACTTGCGAACATTAGCTTTGTGGTATAGGGTAATGTCTATTTTACAGAAGGATCCACATACTGCTGAGAAGAAAGTGTATTCATTCTTTGTTGGATGCTGTATTCTATATATGTCCATTAAGTCTAAATTGTTGATTGTGTTATTGAGATCCATGGTTTCTTTATTCAATTTTTGTTTGGAAGATCTATCCAGTGGTGAGAGAGGTGTGTTAAAATCACCTAGTATTATTGTGTTGTGGTCTATTTGATTTCTGGAATTGAGAAGGATTTGTTTGATGTACATGGATGAGTCAATGTTCGGGGCATAGATATTTAAGATTGTTATGCCTTGTTGATTTATGCTTCCCTTAAGCAGCATGTAATGTCCTTCTTTATCCCTTCTGACTAGTTTTGGCTTGAAGTCCACATTATCTGAAATGAGGATGGATACTCCAGCTTTTTTGCTGTGTCCATGTGCATGGTATGTTTTTCCCCATCCTTTCACCTTTAGTCTGTGGGTGTCTCTTTCTATTAGATGAGTCTCTTGCAGGCAGCATATTGTTGGATTTTTCTTTTTAATCCAATCTGCCAGTCTATGTCTTTTGATTGATGAGTTTAGGACATTAACATTCAGGGTTATTATTGTGATATGATTTGTATTCCCAGTCATTTAACTCATTTTTGTTTTTTGACATGATTTGGTTTCTCCTTTATTTGGCTATTCCTTTAGGCTAGTTCCTCCCGTTGCTGATTTGCATCGTTGTTTTTCATCTCTTCCTCATGGAATATTTTGTTGAGAATGTTCTGTAATGCTGGCTTTCTTTTTGTAAATTCTTTTAGCTTTTGTTTATCATGGAAGGATCTTATTTCATTGTCAAATCTGAAAGTAAGTTTTGCTGGGTATAATATTCTTGGTTGGCATTCATTTTCTTTCAGCTTAGTAAATGCTGTTCCAGGCCCTTCTAGCTTTTAGTGTCTGGATTGAAAAATCTGCTGATATTCTTATTGGTTTCCCCCGGAATGTAATTTGATTCTTTTCTCTCGCAGCCTTTAAATTTCTGTCTTTATTTTGTATGTTAGGTATTTTCATAATAATATGCCTTTGTGTGGGTCTGTTGTAATTTTGTATATTTGGAGTTCTATAAGCCTCTTGTACCTGGTTTTCCATTTCATTCGTAAGATTTGGGAAATTTTCTGATATTATTTCATTGAATAGATTGTTCATTCCTTTGGTTTGTTTCCCTAAGCCTTCCTCAATCTCAATAATTCTTAAATTTGGCCTTCTCATGATATCCCATAATTCTTGTAGATTCTGTCCATGATTTCTTACCATCTTCTCTGTTTGGCCAATTATGTTTTCAAGATTAAATATTTTGTCTTCAATGTCTGAGGTTCTGTCTTCCAGTTGTTCTATCCTATTGGTTATGCTTACTATGGAGTTTTTAACTTGGTTTATTGTTTCCTTCATTTCAAGGATTTCTGTTTGTTTTTTTTTTTCAGTATCTCTAACTCTTTATTGAAATGATCTCTTGCTTCCCGTATTTGCTCTTTTAACTGTTGATTGGTGCCATCATTTAATGCTTGCATTTGCTCTTCTATCTCCTCCTTCAATGCCTACATTTGCTCTTTCATCTCCTCATTTGCTTCCCTGATTGTTTTAATTATGTACATTCTGAACTCCCTTTCTGACATTTCTTCTGCTGTGCCATCATTGGGTTTTATTGATATAGTATCTAGGTTTGATTTGGACATTTTCTTCCCTTGTTTTCTCATATTGTTCAGATATCAGTGGGACTCTGAGATATTGCAGATTTCCTCTATTGGCTTATAGTGTCCCTGTTGATTTCCAGTATATCACCTCCCAGCCTTTAGTAGCCTGAAGACTTGGAGGAATTTGATAATGCAGTTCTTCTGAAGAAAGTTGCCCCTAGCCCACTACCGGGTCCAGGGCTGGGGGCTGGTTTTGCGTGGAAATCCTCCCACTGGATGGTCCTGCTCCTAGAAGCTGGCTGTAGACAGGGCCTGCCCCACCTGAGGGAACCAGGCTACTTGGAGAAAGCCTCTCCCTGTCCTGCCTTGGTCAGAAGCTGCCTGCTTGGGGTTGGTTCTGTGGCGAAATCTCTCAGTGGGCGGGCCTGCTCTGAGAATCTGGCTGTGGACCAGGACTGCTGTGGGAGGAAGCAGGGCTGCTTGGGGAAGTCTCTTGCTGCTCTACCCTGCTCCGAGAAGCTATCCCCTGTCTGGGCCTGCCACCTGGGTGATCTTCACCCAGTGGGAGAGACTCACCCCTTGGCTCTATGTTGGTCCGAGTCTCTCAATACCTCCCCTTCTTGAATCCTTAGTTCTGGAGTGACAGGAGAGGCAGTCACCCTCTAGTCTGCCATCTTGGATCTTCTTTACATTCTTGTTTCATTTTTTGTGCCTTTTAATTTGATGTAAATCCCATATATTAAGTACTGGCATTATTTCTTGTGAAGAAAGTCATTATCTGTGGCTATATGCTTGAGTGTTTTCTTCTAAGAGTTGCATAGCTTATGGTCTAATTCCTAGGTCTCTGATCCATTTTGAGTTGATTTTTGTGCAGAGAGAGAGAGAGATAAACATCTATTCTCATTCTTATGTACAAGAATAATTAATTTTATCTGCATCATTTGTTAATAAGTTTCTTTTATCCAGTATAAGTTTTTGGTAGCTTTGTCGAGAATCAGATGATTGAAGTATGGGTTTGCCTCTGTCTCTTCTCTTTTGTATCATTGGTCTATGTGTCTGTTTTATATGCAGTTGCAGTTTTTATTTTTGTCTCATTAGAGTTGGATGGTTTTACCTAGAAGTTGGGTTCATCCCAACATATTCACACATGCATAAAAAACAATTTCAGTTCATGATTCTCCCTTTTTCCTCCTCTTTTCCCCCATCCTCTTCTCCTTCCTAATCTATGAGATTTCCTTTTGCTCTTGATGTACTTGATTGGTTCCTTACTGTAGCTTGGTAGTATAATTTAAATTCAGTTATTGTGATGTCCCCAGAACTGATTTTTTTGGTCTAGATTTTTTTTTTTGACTATTTGGAGTATTTTTCCAAATTAATTTTGATGGGAATTACATTGAATCTGTATATTGTTTTTTAGTGGTAGGGTTATTTTAACAATATTGACTCTATCTATCCATGAACATGGGGAGTCTTTCCATTTTCTGAGGTCTTCAATTTCTTTCTTCTGCATTCTATAGTTTTTTTTTTTATTACTGTTATACAAATGGGATACATGTTTTTTCTCTATTTGTACATGGAGTCAAAGCATATCATTTGTGTAATCATAAATTTACATAGGGCAATGATGTTTGATTCATTATTTTTTTCCCTTCCCCTACCCCTCCCACCACTCTTTTCCCTCTATACAGTCCTTCTTTCCTCCATTCTTACCACCCTCCTTATCCCTAACCCTAAACTTAACCCTAACCCTAATGCTAACCCCTCCCACCCCCCATTATATGTCCTCATCCGCTTATCAGAGAGATCATTCGTCCTTTAGTTTTTTGAGATTGGCTTATCTCACTTAGCATGATATTCTCCAAATTCATCCATTTGCCTGCAAATGCCATAATTTTATCATTATTCATGATGGAGTAATATTCCATTGTGTATATATACCACAGTTTCTTTATCCATTCATCAACTGAAGGGCATCTAGGTTGGTTCCACAATCTGGCTATGGTGAATTGAGCAGCAATGAACATTGATGTGACTGTATCACTGTAGTATGCTGATTTTAAATCCTTTGGGTATAGGCCAAGGAGTGGGATAGCTGGGTCAAAAGGTGGCTCCATTCCAAGCTTTCTGAGAAATCTCCATATTGCTTTCCAGAGTGGCTGCACTAATTTGCAATCCCACCAGCAACGTATGACTGTATCTTTTTCCCCACATCCTCGCCAACACCTATTATTGCTTTTGTTCTTGATAATCGCCATTCTAATTGGGGTGAGATGAAATCTTAGGGTAGTTTTGATTTGCATTTCTCTTATTACTACAGATGTTGAACATTTTTTCATATATCTGTTGATTGCTTGTACATCTTCTTCTGTGAAGTGTCTCTTCATTTCCTTAGCCCATTTGTTGATTGGATTATTTGCATTCTTGGTGTAGAGTTTTTTGAGTTCTTTAGAGATTCTGGAAAATAGCGCTGTATCTGAAGTATGAGTGGCAAAGATATTCTCCCACTCTGTAGGCTCTCTCTTCACAATACTGTGAGTTTCCTTTGCTGAGAGAAAGCTTTTTAGTTTGAATCTATCCCAGTTGTTGATTCTTGCTTTTATTTCTTGTGCTATGGGAGTCCTGTTAAGGAAGTCTGATCCTAAGCCAACAAGTTGAAGGTTTGGACCTTCAACTTTTTCTTCTATAAGATGCAGGGTCTGTGGTCTGATTCCGAGGTCCTTGATCCATTTTGAGTTGAGTTTTGTGTAGGGTGAGAGATAGGGGTTTAATTTCATTCTGTTGCATATGGTTTTCCTGTTTTCCCAGCACCATTTGTTGAAGAGGCTATCTTTTCTCCATTGCATATTTTTGCCACCTTTGTCTAGTAAGAGAAAATTTTATTTATTTGGGTTTGTGTTCATGTCCTCTATTCTGTACCATTGATCTACCTGTCTATTTTGGTACCAATACCATGCCGTTTTTGTTACTATTGCTTTGTAGTAGAGTTGAAGATCTGGTAATGCGATACCCCCTGCTTCGCTCTTTCTACTGAGGATTACTTTAGCTATTCTGGGATTTTTATTCTTCCAGATGAATTTCATAGTTGCTTGCTCTATTTCTGCAAGGTACATCATTGGGATTTTAATTGGAATTGCATTGAATCTGTATAGCACTTTAGGTAGTATGGCCATTTTGACAATATTAATTTCGCCTATCCAAGAACATGGGAGATCTTTCCATCTTGGAAGGTTTTCTTTAATTTCTTTCTTTAGTGTTCTGTAGTTCTCATTGTAGAGGTCTTTCACCTCTTTTGTGAGATTGATTCCCAAGTATTTTATTTTTTTGAGGCTATTGTGAATGGGGTAGTTTTCCTAATTTCTCTTTCTGAAGATTCATCACTTATGTATAAAAATGCATTGGATTTATGAGCATTGATCTTGTAACCTGCTACTTTACTGAATTCACTTATGAGTTCTAAAAGTTTTCTGGTGGAATTTCCAGGTTCCTCTAAATATGTAATCATGTCATCAGCGAACAGGGATAGTTTGAGTTCTTCTTTACCAATTCGTATCCTTTAATTTCTTTGGTTTGTCTAATTGCTCTGGCTAGAGTCTCAAGGACAATGTTGAATAGAAGTGGTGAAAGAGGGCATCCCTGCCTTGTTCCAGTATTTAGGGGGAACGCTTTCACTTTTTCACCATTTAGAATGATATTGGCCATGGGCTTAGCATAGATGGCCTTTATAATGTTAAGGAATGTTCCCACTACCCCAATTTTTTCTAGTGTTTTGAGCATGAAGGGATGCTGTATTTTATTGAATGCTTTTACTGTATCTATTGAAACAATCATGTGATTCTTAACTTTAAGTCTGTTGATTTGGTGAATGACATTTATTGATTTCCTGATGTTGAACCAACCTTGCATCCCTGGGAAAAAAACCCACTTGATCGTGGTGCACTATCTTTTTAATATATTTTTGTATGCGATTTGCTAAAATTTTGTTGAGAATTTTTGCGTTGATGTTCAATAAGGATATTGGTCTGAAATTTTCTTTCCTTGATGTGTCTCTGTCTGGTTTAGGTATCAGGGTGATATTGGCTTCATAGAATGAGTTTGGGAGGGTTCCCTCCTCTTCTGTTTCATGGAATACTTTGAGAAGTATTGGAATGAGCTCTTCTTTAAAGGTTTTGTAGAACTTGGCTGAGAACCCATCTAGTCCCGGACTTTTCTTTGTTGGTAGACTTTTGATGACCTCTTCTATTTCATTGCTTGAAATTGATTTATTTAAGTTGTGTATGTCCTCCTCGCTCAGTTTAGGTAATTCATATGTCTCTAGGAACTTGTTGATGTCTTCAAGGTTTTCTGTTTTGTTGGAGTATAGATTTTCAAAATAACTTCTAATTATGTTTTGTATTTCACTCGTGTCTGTTGTGATATTTCCTTGTTCATTCCGAATTTCAGTCATTTGAATTTTATCCCTCTTTCTCTTTGTTAGTGTGGCTAAGGGTTTATCAATTTTGTTTATTTTTTCAAAGAACCAACTACTTATTTTGTTAATTTTTCCGATTGTTTCTTTTGTTTCAATTTTGTTGATTTCGGCTCTGATTTTAACTATTTCCTGTCTTCTACTACTTTTGGTGTTGGTCTGCTCTTCTTTTTCTAGGGTTTTGAGCTGTAGTGTTAAGTTGTTTATTTGTTGATTTTTACTTCTTATGTTGAATGCATTTCATGAAATAAATCTTCCTCGAAGTACTGCTTTCATAGTGTCCCAGAGATTTTGATATGATGTGTCTTTGTTCCCGTTTACTTCTAAGAATTTTTTAATTTCCCTCCTGATGTCTTCTGTTATCCATTCATCATATAATAGTGTATTATTTAATCTCCTGGTATTCGAGAAGTTTCTATTTTTTATTCTGTCATTTATTTCTAATTTCAATCCATTATGATCTGATAGAGCACAAGTTAGCATCTCTATCTTCTTGTATTTGCTAACAGTATCTTTGTGGCATAAAATATGGTCTATTTTAGAGAAGGATCCATGTGCTGCTGAGAAGAAAGTGTATTCGTTCTTTGTTGGATGGTATATTCTATATATGTCCATTAAGTCTAAATTGTTGATTGTGTTATTGAGATCCATGGTTTCTTTATTCATTTTTTGTTTGGAAGATCTATCCAGTGGTGAGAGAGATGTGTTAAAATCGCCTAGTATTATTGTGTTGTGTCTATTTGATTTCTGGAATTGAGAAGGATTTTTTTGACGTACGTGGATGGGCCAATGTTCGGGGCATAGATATTTAAGATTGTAATGCCTTGTTGATTTATGCTTCCCTTAAGCAGCATGTAATGTCCTTCTTTATCCCTTCTGACTAGTTTTGGCTTGAAGTCCACATTATCTGAAATGAGGATGGATATTCCAGCTTTTTTGCTGTGTCCATGTGCATGGTATGTTTTTCCCCATCCTTTCACCTTTAGTCTGTGGGTGTCTCTTTGTATTAGATGAGTCTCTTGCAGGCAACATATTGTTGGATTTTTCTTTTTAATCCAATCTGCCAGTCTATGTCTTTTGATTGATAAGTTTAGGACATTAACATTCAGGGTTATTATTGTGATATGATTTGTATTCCCAGTCATTTAACTCATTTTTGTTTTTTGACATGATTTGGTTTCTCCTTTATTTGGCTATTCCTTTAGGCTAGTCCCTTCCATTGCTGATTTGCATCGTTGTTTTTCATCTCTTCCTCATGGAATATTTTGCTGAGAATGTTCTGTAATGCTGGCTTTCTTTTTGTAAATTCTTTTAGCTTTTGTTTATCATGAAAGGATCTTATTTCATCGTCAAATCTGAAAGTAAGTTTTGCTGGGTATAATATTCTTGGTTGGCATTCGTTTTCTTTCAAGGCTTGGTAAATGCTGTTCCAGGCCCTTCTAGCTTTTAGTGTCTGGATTGAAAAATCTGCTGATATTCTTATTGGTTTCCCCCGGAATGTAATTTGATTCTTTTCTCTCGCAGCCTTTAAAATTCTGTCTTTATTTTGTATGTTAGGTATTTTTATAATAATGTGCCTTTGTGTGGTTCTATTGTAATTTTGTATATTTGGAGTCCTATAAGCCTCTTGTACCTGGTTTTTCATTTCATTCTTCAGATTTGGGAAATTTTCTGATATTATTTCATTGAATAGATTGTTCATTCCTTTGGTTTGTTTCCCTAAGCCTTCCTCAATCTCAATAATTCTTAAATTTGGCCTTTTCATAATATCACATAATTCTTGTAGATTCTGTCCATGATTTCTTACCATCTTCTCTGTTTGGCCAACTTTGTTTTCAAGATTATATATTTTGTCTTCAATGTCTGAGATTCTGTCTTCCAGGTGTTCTATCCTATTGGTTATGCTTTCTATGGAGTTTTTAATTTGGTTTATTGTTTCCTTCATTTCAGGATTTCTGTTTTTTTTTTTTTTTTTTTTTTTTTCAGTATCTCTAACTCTTTATTGCAATGATCTCTTGCTTCCTGTATTTGGTCTTTTAACTGTTGATTGGTGCGATCATTCAATGCCTGCATTTGCTCTTTCATCTCCTCCTTCAAGGCCTGTATTTGCTCTTTCATCTCATTTGGTTCCCTGATTGTTTTCATTATGTACATTCTGAACTCCCTTTCTGACATTTCTTCTGCTGTGCTGTCATTGGGTTTTATTGATATAGTATCTAGGTTTGTTTGGGACATTTTCTTCCCTTGTTTTCTCATATTGGTTAGATGTCAGTGGGACTCTGAGATATTGCAGATTTCCTCTATCGGCTTATAGTGTCCCTGTAGATTTCCAGTATATCACCTCCCAGCCTTCAGTAGCCTGAAGTCTTGGAGGAACTTGATAATGCAGTGCTTCTGATGAAAGCTGCCCGTAGCCCCCTACGGCTTGGAGCTGGCTCTGTGTGGAAAGGCTCTCACTGGGGAGCCTGCACCAGGCAGCTGGCCATGTGGTAGGAGCCCACCACCAGAGTGTGCAAGGCTACCTGGGGAATACTCTAGCTGCCCTGCCCTGCTCTGATAAGCCACCCCTATCCATGCCTGCCGCCCAGGGCGAGCTTCATCCAGTGGGAGAGACTCACCCCGTGGCTCTATTTTAGTCCAAGTCTCTAAATGCCTCCCCTTATTGTGTCCTGGGTTCTGGAGCGACTGGAGATGCAGTCACCCTGTAGTCCGCCATCTTGGATCACCCCGTGGAAAGAGCCTGCGGCCAGAGTGGGCAGGGCCACCTGGAGAAGTCTCTGGCTGTCCTGCCCTGATCCCAGTGGCTGCTTGCAGGTTGAAGCTCTCCATAGTCCTAGCTACTTAGGAGGGTGACACAGGAGGGGAGCTTAATGCACATATTTTAAAAAAGAAAAAAAAATGATAAATGGAAGTCAAGGGCTTTGCACTGTGACAATAGGAAGGATGCCTCAGGGCATCTCAGGAATCTGCAGAGCCACCCCGCTCACCACAGTTTAAAGGTGAATAAATGAAAATTTGTTTCAAAGCCTTCCCAGAGCAGAGTCTTTTAAGATAAGAACCCCATGGGAATCTACCCTGTCAGGGCCCATAAATTAATAGGAATTTCTTCTTGAATACAACTCCATATCTCTTGAAGATGAGTATAAAAGAATGTTTGAACATATTTTAAAACCATCACATCACAGTCAGTGAAATATAATCAGAAGTCATTAAATGAAGCATATAGGACAACTCTTTTAGAAGGAAAATAATATAATAATAATAATGTCTGCAGCATTTAATTCTTGCTCTTCATCTGCTTAGAAGTTGTACCTAATAAGATTAAAAAAAAAAAAAGAATAGCCATGGGGAATAATGGAATAACCTTGAATCCTTATACCTAAAGAACATTCTTTTGCATTTCCTATTGCGTTAGTGAGATCACTATTTTTAAAGTACTGATTTATTTGGGATTAGAAATGTGTTTCTCACGATGAAATGCAATTCTAAGATGATAGTCTCTTCTATTGCTTAAGCATTTTGTGCTGAAGATGTTCCTGGCCTAAGTTGTCACATGAAATGACTTGCGTGGATAAACTCAGAAATGTGTTAGTGTCATTCTTGAGAGACCCATTTTAATCTATTTTATGAGGCTTCACCCCACTCAAATAATATAGGGCGCAAGAAAACCAAGTTCAGGGAGAGGGAGATTAGCGTGGAAAGACTAAGGAGAGAAACCTCGAATTAGCAGAAGGTTGTGGAGACCAGTTAAAATCATAAGTCAGTGGAAGATAAACCAAGAGAGTGAAGAAGGAAATTTGTGCATGTGGGAGATTCTGCAATATTTAGTCTGAGTTAACAAAATGTTTGAAAGAAAGCTAATCCCCAAATATTTTTGGAATTGATGCAGAGAGCAGGGATTTAAAAGGAGAGAAAAATAGTGTAACTGGATGCAGAGTGTTCATGTCTTGGTGAGTGAGAAGCTAATGAGCCTAGGCAGAAGATAAAAGAATAAAGAAAATTTATTACCTTCAGGGAGTAAGTAATTAAGTCCAGTGGAGATCAGGAATGGGTCCTTGTTCCCCAGTGTTAAAGGATGGACACCCAAGAAACACCAAGGCAAGCATAGCAAGCAAGTTGTATTTAGGAAAGGGATAGAGACAGACTTCTCCAAAGAAAAGGGTGCCTGAGAGCTGAAAGCTTGTGGGAGGCAATGCGACTTGCTTTCCTATAACCCTCAGAATTCCCCTCTTTAATCACTGTCCACTCTTTCTTCCCCATACATGTGACTAGGAGCAGAACCACAGAGGTTGTTAGCAACACAGAGTGTGGAGAAGCACCAGTGTGGAGGTTAACATTAGCAACTCATCGTTCTCTCTTTGATAATAAGTTGTTACCCTCTCTACCCCCATCATTCATTACCTCTGCTGACTGCCTGACTTTTGCCCCTGCTTCATAAGAAGAACACCAGAGTTATCTGAAAATTGAGGAACATAGAAACCATGGGATTTTAAAAATGCTCTACATATTCACATTAGGGGCATGCACATTCGAGTATGCTCAGTTTAGGATGTATATTTCTGAGCATGCTCGTTTAAGTGTCATAGTTCAAGAAGAAAATAAGAAGATACAGTTCTGGGCATACCAGTTCAAAGTCACAGAGCACAAAGTAAAAGGTTTAAATGGTGAACAGGAATGCTTCTTGGCATGCTCAGTTCAGTGTCAGAAAGATGCTAAATAGAACACTTCTGGGCATGCTCAGTTCAATAATCATGTTGAACCAAGTTTTCTCTAAATCTTCAAAGAAAAACTTAAGAATGGCTTCATGATCCTGGAGTTCATGGCTGGCTCTTTGCTAGTTTCTCCAAAAGTTTTAACTGAAACAAAAGAAAACATACTTTGAAGGCACACTAAACTAGGATTTTGCCCCTAAAGGAGCCTGTTTTACTTAGTGGATAAGAATTGGAAAAGAGAAATGACATTGGGCTGATCAGGTACCAGCTTCTCGGTCTGAGGAGAAAGATGGTAGGTTTGGTTAGAGAAATCTGAATAGAGGTAGGATAGACGAAATAAGGATAAGGAGAAATGAGACTATTAAGGAAGGGAAATAAAACTCTGAGAAGCTCCTTGAACACTCTCCACTTTACTGCCCAAATCTATTCCCCCCCACTCATAAATTCTTAAAAAGCCCCCTATTCTTAGAGTATTGAAACAAAAAACTCAGTTCTTGTCCCCAGTGTGGATCCAATAATGAGGACAAGGATTTGAGAGAAAGGAAAGAGAAGTTTTATTGCTTTGATAGCAAAGAAGAAACCCAGGGAATGCCTGTCCCAGAGTCTGTGATTCTCACTGCCCAGGGATCAGTGGGCTTTTAAAGAGGGAATACCAAGACCACACTCCAGCTGCTCCTTATCATGATTCACTCATAGTCTTGAGAGGCTGCCATTTCTTAGATTCACAGGGGCAAGCCCCAATGTCTGAATTCCTTCATTTTTGTGTTCTGTGAGCTGAGGGACAGTTAACTCAGTCTAGGGCAAGAATAAGTTTTATCTTGCTTCTCCCGTGGTTAAGGAGGGAGAGGGAAGAAGAGGCAAAGACCTGTGCAGATTTAAAGAAAGACTCAGTGGCAGAAAAGCAAGGGTTATGTTCAAAGCATAAAGGGGACCCCTGTTGCACATCATGAATCTAGTTAATTAATGCCTACATACATCACTAGCACACATATTTTCCTTAGACTAAATAAAGCAAAGCAAATTGTTAGAAACTAGTCAGATTGGTGCATTCAAACCAAAATTAACTAGATGACATCAACCTAGAGAACCTGAAAGAATCAGATCCCTGTGACCTGCTGTTTTTTAAGATTAATAGAACTGAGCTCACCAGATAGATTGTTCACTATTTATAAAGTTTTCTTTACAAAGAAGAGCCCAAAATCTCAAAAATGTGTCTCTTAAAGGCCCACACTCTTCCCTTTTGACTGTGTATTTTCTCTGTTGCTTGCTATCCTGAATAAATCACCTTGCTGTTCTAAATAAATTTTGTTTGAGCTTCTTTTGATGCACCCTCAAATTTATTTCTGTGACTAAGTAAAGAACCTGCCAGGGATGAGTTGAAGTTTCCTCTCCTATTTGGGGAACCTCCTTGGATCTCTGTCTGGTGATGGAACTACCCATGGTCATGTGATTGAAAGTCTGCCAGAGATAAAAGACAAAGCAGCTTTGAGGACTCAGTGTTTGGATCACTTCCAAAATAGGAAATTATTCTGTAGATAATGTACCCAGGGATGGCTCCTGGGGCATGCAACCAATCCAGTAGCACAGTTAATGCTCCATGATCACCACTTTGAACTTATTGAATTATTGAATTTCTGTTTCATAAGTGAAGTCCAATAAAACTTTTAGAAATTTTATTGGTTTGTTATAGATATACATGATGGTAGAATTCATGTTGGTATAGTTATACAAGCATGGAATATATCTTGTTCTAGTTAGGATCAGATTCTTGTGCATACACATGATCATGGGATTCATTATAAGGTTTTCATTTATGTACCCAGGAAAATTATGTGAGGTTCATTCCACTGACTTTCCTTTTCCTATCACCTTACCTTTCTTCCATTTCCAATTGTTTAATCTACTGAACTTCTAGCCTTCCCCTACCTACATATTGTGGGTTAGCTTCATATATCAGCAAAAACTTTCAACCTTCGACTTTTGGGACTGGCTTATTTCACTTAGCATGATAGTCTCCAGATCTATTCATTTATTGGCAAATTTCATAAAATCATTCCTATTTATGACTGAGGAATATTCCATTGTGTATACATACTAAATTTTCTTTATTCCTTCACATGTTGAAGGGCACCCATTGGTTCCATAGCTTAGCTATTGTGAACTGAGCTGCTATAAATGTTGATGCGTCTGTATCACTGTAGTAGGCTGATTTTAAGTTCTTTGGGCATATACCGAGGAGTGGGATAAGTGGGTCAAATGGTTGCTTCATTCTTAGTTTTGGAGGAATCTCCATAGTGTTTTCCAAAGGGATTGCACCAATTTGCAGTCCCATCAGCAATATATGATATTACCATTTCCCCCACATGGTCACCAACATTTATTGTTACTTGTATTTTTGGTAATTGCAATTCTGACTGGAATGAGATGGAATCTCAGCATAGTTTCAATTTCCATCTCTCAAATTGCTAGAGATGTTGAACATTTTTTTCATATATTTGTTATATTTGTTGATCCTTCATATTTCTTCTTCTGTGAAGTGTCTGTTCATTTCCTTTGCCCATTTATTGATTGGGTTATTTGGTTTTTTTTTTTTTTTTTGGTATTTTTTTGAGTTCTGTATGTATCCTAGATGTTAATGCCTTATTTGAAGTGCATGTGGTAAAGATTTTCTCCCATTTTGTAGGTTCTCTCTTCACATTCTTGATTATTTCCTTTGCTATGAAGAAACCTTTCAGTCTGATACCTTCCCATGTACTGTTTTTTATTTTATTTCTTACACTTTAGGAGTCTTGTTAAGGAAGTCAGTTCCTGAGTAAATATGTTGCAGAGATGGGTCTATGTTTTCTTCTAGTATGTACAGGGTTCCTGGTTTATAATACCTATACCCTTGGTCTACTTTGAGTTTTGTGCAGAGTGAGAGATAGGGATATGTTTCATTCTACTACATATGGATTTCCAGTTTTCCCAGCACCAGTTGTCGAAGAGGCTATCTTTTCTCCAATGTTTGTTTGTGGCACATTTGTCCAATATGATGTAACTATATTTATGTCAGTTTGCCTCTGTGTCTTCTATCTGTTCCATTGGTATTCATGTTTGCTTTGGTGCAAATACCATGCTGTTTTTTGTTATTATAGCTGTGTCGTATAATTTAAGGTCTGCTGTTGTGATGCCTCCTGCTTTGCTTTTTTAAGAAATGCTTTGGCTAATCTGGGCCTTATCTTTTTCCAAATGAATTTTAGCACTGTTTTTTCTATTTCTATGAAGAATGTCATTGGGATGTTGATGGTAATTATATTGAATCTGTGCAGTGCTTTTGGTAGTATGGCTATTTTGCTAATATTAATTCTGCCTATCTATGAACATAGGGGGTCTTTCCATCTTCTAAAGTCTCCTTCAATTTCTTTCTTGAGTTCTTATTGTAGCAGTATTTCATTTATTTTGTTAGGTTGATTCTCAAGTACTTTATTTTTTTGAGGGTATTGTGAATGGGATGGTTTTTCTAATTTCTCTCTCAACTGATTCATTATTGGAGTATAGGAACACAATTGATTTATGAGTGATAATTTTATATCCAATACTTTGGTGAATTCATTTATGATCTCTAGAAGTTTTCTGGTGGAGTATTTTGGGCCTTCTAAATGTATAATCGTATTGGTAAACAGGGATAGTTTGAGGTCTTCTTTTCCTATTTGTATTACTTTAATTACTTTCTTTTGTCTAACTTTTTTGGCTAGGGTTTCAAGACCTATGTTGAATAGGAGTGATTAAAGAGGGCATCTCTATCTTGTTCTAGTTTTTAGAGGGAATGCTTTCAATTTTTCTCCATTTAGAATGATATTGGCCTTAGGTTTAGTATATATAACTTTTGCAATGATGAGGTATGTTCCTACTATCCCTAGTTTTTCTAGTGTTTTGAGCATGAATGGATTCTGTATTTTGGCAAATGGTTATTCGCATCTATTGAGATAATCATTTTATTCTTGTTTTTAAGTCTACTGATGTGGTGAATTATATTTATTGATTTCTGTATGTTGAATCAAACTGGCATCTCTGGGATGAACCCCACTTGATCATGGTGCACTATCTTTTTAATGTGTTTTTGTATGTGACTTGTCAGCATTTTATTGAGAATTTTTGCATCTATGTTCATCAGGGATATTGGTCTGAAGATTTCTTTCCTTGATGTGTCCTTTGATTTTGATATCAGGGTGATGCTAGCTTCATAAAATTTGTTTTGAAGCATTCCCTCCTTTTCTACTTCATGAAATAATTTGATGATTGGTATTATTTCTTCTTTCAAGTTCTGGTAGAACTAGGCTGAAAATACATTCAGACCTGGATTTTTCTTCATTGGTAGGTTTTCAATGGTTTCTTCAATTTTATTACTTGATACTGATCTGTTTAAATTTTCTGTATCCTCCTGGTTCAATTTGGGTAGGTCATATGTCTCTAGGAATTTGTCAATGTCTTCAAGATTTTCTATTTTATAGGAGTATGATTTTTCAAAATAGCTTTTGATTATCCACTGTATTTCAGCAGTGTCTGTGATGATACTTCCATTTTCTTAATGGATTTTAATAATTTGTGTTTTTTTTTCTTTTTTCTCTTGGTTAGCTGGGCTAAGGGTTTATTACTTTTGTTTATTTTTTCAAAGCGCCAACTTTTTAATTCATTGATTTTTTTTTCTTTTTGTACTGGGGATTGAACTGAGGGGCACTCAACCACTGAGCCACATTCCCAGTCTTATTTTGTATTTTATTTAGGTGTCACAGAGTTGCTTAGCACCTTGCTTTTGCTTAGCCTGATTTTGAACTCATGATCCTCCTGCTCAGTCTCCCAACCTGCTGGGTTAACAGGCATGCATTGATTTCTTTTATAATCTTGATTTCACTGATTTCAGCTCTGATTTTAATTATTTTTTGATTTCTTCTGATATTTTTTGTTGATTTGTTCTTCTTTTTCTAGGGCCTCGAAATGTAATATTAGATTGTTTATTTTGAATCTTTCTATTATTTTAACTTATGAGCTCAGTGCTATGTAATTTTCTCTGAGCTATGCCTTCATACTTTATTAGAGATATTGATATGTTTCATCCCCATTTGCATTATCTCTAAGTATTTTTATTTCTCCTCTGATTTCTTCTGCTAATGATTCATTATTAAGTAGTGAATTTTTAGTGTCCAGGTGATACAATCATTTCTATTTTTTGTCTTATCATTGATTTCCAATTTTATTCATGTTGATCTAATAAAATGCAGAGTATTATCTCTACCTTTTGTATTTGCTAATAGTTGCTTTGTATCCTATAATACAGTCTGTTTTAGAAAATGTTCCATGTGCTGCTGAGAAGAAAGTGTATTCAGTCATTGATGGTTAAAATATTCTACATATGTCTACTAAGTCTACATTGTTAATTGTATTTTTTGGTCCTGCAGATTTTTTATTTAGGTTTTGTTTGGATGATCAGTCTAGTGATGAGAGAGGTGTGTTAAAGTCACCCAGTATTATTGTGTTGTTGATTTGATACTGAGAAGGATTCGTTTGGTGTATGTAGATGCTCCATTGTTTGGGGCATAAATATTTATGACCTTTATGTTGTGAGATTCCCATAAGCAGTGTAAAATGACCTTCTTTGTCTCTTCTGATTAACTTTGGCTTGAAGTCCACTTTATCAGATATTAAAATAGAAACCCCTGCTTGTTTATGAGATCCATATGATGATAGGTTATTTCTATCCTTTCACCTTCAGTCTGTGAATAGATTTGTCTATGAGGTAATTATCTTGTAGACAGCATATTACTGGGTCCTTTTTTTCAGTCTGTGAGACTATGATTGTCCAGTTTATCCATTAACATTCAACATTAATATTGAAAGAGGATTTTTATTTTCTATCGTTTTGACTTAATTTTAGTTTTTAAGTTGAAGTCAATTCTTTTATATGCTAGTCTTCTAGTGTAGTTTCACCCTCTTGTAGTTTTTGTTTTTATTCCCCATTTCTTCTTTTTGAAATATTTTATTGAGTGTTTTTTAGTTTTGGCTTTCTAGGTGTGATTTATTTTAACTTAAAATTTACTGTGGGAAGTTTTTACCTCACCTGTAAATCTGAAGCTTAATTTTTTGGATATATTGTTTTTGGTTGACATCTCTTTTCTTTCAGAGCTTGGCATATATTATTCTAAGACCTCTTATCTTGAGTTTCTAGATTGAAAAATCAGCTGAGATTCAGATTGGTTTACATCTAAATGTGCCCAGTCAGTTTTCTCTAGTTGCTTTTTAAAGATCTATCCTTATTTTGTATGTTAGGTATTTTCATAATTGACTTTCAGTGGGTCTGTTGTAATTTTGTGTATTTGGAATTCTATATGTCTCTTGTATTTGATTTTTTTTCATTCTTAATATTTGGGAAATTTTCTGATATTTCATTGAAAAGACTGTGCATGCCTTTTGTTTGTCTTTCAGAGTCTTCATATGTCCTTCTGAATTTTAGATTTGACCTTTTAAAGTTATTCCATATTTCTTAAAAATTCTGTTCATAGTCGTTTAGTATCTTTTCTCTATGATCTACTTTATTTTCTAAATTATATTCTTTGTTGCCTGAAAATCTGTCTTCCAAATGGTTTAGCATATTGGTGATTCTTTCCATTGAATTTTGGTTTGGTTTGTTGAGTCCTTCATTTCAAGAATTTCTTATTGATTTTTCTTCAGAATTTCTATCTCATTATAGTGATCTTTTACTTTCTGTATATTCTCTCTGGTTTCACTCCTTAAAACATAGTTCATCTTGTAGACCAGTTTAACTATAAAGTTTCCAAATTCCTTCCTGACATTTCCTCCACTACTATGTTGGGGGAGTCTGTTGTTGAGTCATTCTGGTTTGTTTGGGATGGTTTATTCCTCTCCTTTTTTATATTGTTTTTGTGTCTACCCATCTATCTGAATAGATCTGAAGCAGTGGAGCTTCTACTATACAAACGTTTAGTGACCCTGTAGGTTCCCAGTGCCTCATAGATTAGAGGGAGCCAAATAATAGCAACAACTTATGCATACAATATATAGCACTGAATTACTTACTTAGTTCCTATTATGACATCTATAATGTTAATTGAGACAGTACACAGAAATTGTAGGATCAGAAATTTTTATCAGCAGTAAACATGAGTTATGTCTGGCATAAAATAAAATAATAGGTTAGTTATCTGTGACATTTGCTGTATTAATTGATGCAATAGCATTAGTGGTGGCATCTGATGCATTTCTAAACCAATTAGTAGTAAGAGACTTTAAGAATAGAGTTAATCAAGAGGAAAAAAGTGAAAATTGGAGGGTAGGAAAGGGTTTGCAATTTCAAAATGTGAATAGGTCAGCTGCAGAGGCAACATAGGATGTGTTGTTTATGAGAGGAGAAAAAAAAGTACAAAATTGAAGAATGAAAGAGAGAACAATCGTTTCACTATTAGCGAGAAAAATAGAGAAAAAAAGAAACAAGGGAAACAGAGTTGTGAAACTCACAATATAAAACCGAACCAAAATATAGTGAAAAACTGAAACCCTCATGACAATATACAACGAGAGGGGGTGGTGGGGGGAAGAGAAGAATGAAGGAACTTTGGATGGTGTAGAGGAAAATGGGGTGGGAGGGGGTGAGGGATGGAAAGTAGTAGAATGAAACAGACAGTATTACTCTATGTATATTTATGATTACATGAATGGTGTGAATCTACATTGTGTACAACCATAGAAACGAAAAGTTGTACCCCATTTGTGTACAAAGAATCAAAATACAGTCTGTAAAAATAAAAAATATTTTAATTAAAAAAAAAACAAAGAAAGGAAAATTACCTTCAAGACATGCTAGAAATGAGAAAGCAGAAATAAATATGTATACATATATATATATATATATATATATCCATGAATCAGTCAATACATATTTAAAAAACATAATAGTCAATGAGAGTATATTCTTGTTGTCTATGCAGAACTGTCTTTTCATTTCTCAGTTACCCTTCTCAGCAGAATGGTGTGGAGTGGGTGGGAAGTGCTATCAGCTCCACTCAAGGGTGTGGATGCTGCTGGGTTCTGTGAGATGAGTTTTTGTAGGTGAAACTCCCAAGTGTGGGGCTTAGGTCTAGTATGGCCCCAGGTATTTTATTGTGTGGGGATTGTTAGGCAACATAACATCAATGCACCTCTAGGCCCGTACCTCAGGAGTCTTCCCAGGGCTCTACATGTAGGACAGGAGAACCAATCCTTTGCTGCTTCTGTTGTTCAAGGATACTGCCTTTCCTGGTCTCCTGGGTCTATCCATGAGTGCCCTCACACTCACTCAATTGATTTCCTGACCCGCTGTCACTGGTTCTGCTTGTTGCCAGTCTCAAAGGAGGAGAGGGAGACATGCTCTTCATATCTTCCTGACCTATAATACCACTGAACAAAACACTCTCTATGCTTGAAATTCTATGGATTTGCTAGGATGAGTATAGATTCTCTGGCTGTGTTTGCCAGAGTCATGTATTGAACTCAGCCCTGAACTCATGAATTTGAGCTCCTTGTTCTGCTAGGTCTGCTGCAAAATGGCCATCCCAAGATGACCTCAGTTTCTTATGCACAACTGGCAAACCTGGGGTTTATTTGTGTACCAGTTTAATGAGCTAAATAGCTTCTGGGTTGGCCTGGGACAGGTTGTCCCTCTAATCCCAGAATTCTCCACATCAAGAAAGTCCACAGCACTTCTCAGCCTTTTCCAGCCTGTGTACTAGTTTCTTCACTCCTATCAGAAGCCCAACTCCAAATTGTTCCTTTTCCTTCTTTAATATATCCAAAATTTCCAATCCTCCAAGGCTTTCTGTTTGATGTTAAGTATCATGAAGTCCCCTTTTCACCCACCTCACAGAGAAGCAGCATTCCCACTGCTTGATGCCCATGTCATGGATCTTCAAGAAACACCACTTCCTCATCCACCATTTGTTCAGGATTCCTCCAGTGAAACCATATGGGAGCTCACAGGAGCCTCTTCTGCTGTTTTGATGTTCTACATCTCACAATCTCACTTGCATGTGCAGCACTCTGCCACTTGCTCCCCATTCTCTGGGGCTTCTGGCAACTCTAGACTCTGCTTATCCACCTCTACTCTGCCACCACTACAGTGACCAGGTCTTATTAGCAGGGCAGGTTTTTCTTCCATAAACCTCTGCCACTATCTCATGCCTGGCAGGCACAAAGGGAGAATGGGACATGCACCCAACAGTGTCTGTACCGAACATAGCTGTAGCTATTCCATCCAGTCTTCTTGTTGTTGTTTTTTTTTTTTTTTAACTGTTCAGGGTGAGCCTCTTGCCCACCCTTTTTCCAAGTATCATGTGTATCTCTATACAATTCACTTACAATTTCTCAGTGGTTACCCATGTACCAAGTGTTTGAGTGATCATTTTGAGAAAGAGAGATTAACTTCCCTTTTCAACCCAGCAGAGGTAAGTCATTTGGTTAGCTGGGGCAGGTGGAGCTAGGCAACCAGTAGGAAGCTTACGTGAAGTAATGGAGTGGGGCCCCCAAGTGACTAAGGGTTCCTGAAATCATCCTGTGAGTAACCCTATGCTCAAGGGATGAACATTAGCAAATTAAGCAAAAAATAGCAATAAAATAACCACAAAAGCAAATACAGAAATTTCAAAATAAATTTAAAATGTTTTGAATTTTAGCGCTTTTAAAAGCATCTTTCTTCTGATTTTTTGAGCACAAGCCTACTAAGGTGTGTATCTTTATTTCTTCCCCAAATTCATATACTGTAGTCCTAACCACCAATATGAAAGTACTAGGAGGTGGGGTTTTTGGGAGGTGTTTAGATTATGAGGTTGCAGTCCTTAGGAATGAGAATTATAAACCACCTGTCTGTGGCATTCTGTGATAGCAGCCTGAATGGGTTAAGTTAAGGCTCCACATTTTCCTTTTTCACTACATCCCCCCAAAATTGACTGGTGCTCTTGATTGTAGTGTGGGGAAATCAAGGAGATAACAGTTGGTTTGGGTAGGAAAGACAGGAAATAAAATTAACTGAATAAGGAATGAGAATCTGGGACCAAAATGTCATGGTCGAATAAGAGATACTAAGGGTGTAGCAGATGTTGGGGAAGAAGGCATAATAAAGAGTGAAGGGAGTAGATAACAAAGAGAAAAGAATGAGAGCCCCAAGTTTCTTTCCCTCAAATTTCCTCTGGTCTGGTGGCTCCTGATCAGTAATGCTGCAGGTAGCAGCTGGTGCTTGCATCAAAGTCCCACTGAGGATCTACAGCTTCCCAGTCCACTCCACCCCTGAGTGTGCACTCAGTTAGTAGATGAAAGACAAGATCTGAAGGAGGAGAGAGGAAAGGATGGAGACCATTGGGAGCTGCCTGTGGGATGCTGAGAGTTGGAGGAGCTGAGGAAGAGCAAGACTGTAGGAAAAAGTCAAGAGATAAAATAGGTGGTGAAGTGACCAGGAACAGAAAAAGAGAAAATCTTTGAGAAAGAAGATGGTTATACAGATCACTGATTCCTGTGTGCTCCCTGGCCACAGGAAAACATGAAGAAAAGCCAAGATGGGTAAAATATATGTCAATTAGAACTCAGTCAGGCAGGGTGTCCCAGCTGTCCTAGGGCCATCCAGGATTCTTCCCTTTGTCATAAGACCCTCCCTCAGGACTCCTCTTCTTGAATCACTGTTGCCTAGGCCACAATCACGCTTACGTTCTTCTTAACATGTCTAATTGTTGCTCCCCTACATACCACCACAATTCCTGAATTTCTCCTTCCCCCATTTAGCTTTACTCAGAACCCAGATGTGAGCTCCCTTTCCAACACAATCTCACTCTGCCATCTGACTTCCCCTACTTCACCAGCACAAAATTTGATTTCCTTCCTAGAGAAATTCACTGCTTCTCATAATTTTTATGCCTATACTGGGCTTCTCATTTCCCCTTCCAAACTTTCTCAAGTTTTTCTCTTGCCTTTCTGGCTCCCCTATATATGATCTGTTTGTTTTTCATTTCTCACAGCAAATTTCTTGCAGTGAAAGGAGATTCAGAATGAGAATTATGGTGATCTCCTGCATGGGACACCTGCAGTGAATTACAAAGAGCACGTCACCACTTTGACTTCAGTGTCTTTGTATATACAATGGCTGGAAAGAACTTAGTATTAAGTAATATGACTTAAGGCTCTGATGTTCTTTGTCAATTGCTGTGCTCCCATCTCTACCCATCCATGTGTTCTTTTTTACCAATCTGCTTCTCCCTCCTTTCTCATTCTTTCATGTATTTGCTATCATTCTTAACTTTAGTCTCAGCTCCAAGGGCCTCCTCTCTGTTCTGATACTCCCTCCTTTCTATTCTATCTAATCTCAGACCTTCCTTCCTGACCCATTTTCCAAACCTTCAACATTAATTTATTACTCAATCCTTGGAATTCTCTGTGTAAATATAGAAGACACAGTTATGTATTCTGTTTTCGCCAAGATGGCACCCTACATACCTTAAAATGACATACCATTAAAACATACCCAGAAATGTAAAACAATATTTTAAACTCTTTTTAAATACAGAGCTACATTTACAATGAATTTACGGAAGCCCTCTTGGGAGCACAGCAATACAGGAACGTTAAAGTAGACAGAGGATCTAATACCTGTGCATACAAGATATTGTTGTGCCTGGATTCCCTGGAGTTTGGCTTCTGTGGTCTCCTGTTTCCAAAGATAAGGGGCCAGGAATAGGTGAACAAGGTAAGAGTTAGAATGGAGGCTTCTGTAATTACAAATGCCCAATAAATATAGAAAAAAAAAAAACCCTCACCATCTCTAGCAATCAGGGAAATACAAATCAAAACTACACTGAAATTTCATCTCTCTCCAGTCAGAATGGCAATCATCAAGAATAAAAATAATAGTAAGTGTAGGCCTGGTTGTGGGGACTGCAAATTAGCATAACCCATTTTGGAATGCACTATAGATTCCTCCAAAATTTAGCAATGGAGCCACCACATGACCCTGCTATTCTACTCTTGGTATATATCCAAAAGATCAATAATAAACATACTACAGTGATGCAGTCACATCAATGTTTATTGCACCAAAATTTACAATAGTCAAGCTATGGAACCAACTTATTTGCCTGTCAACAGATGAATGGAAAAAGAAAATATTATATATGTACTCAATGGAATATTACTCAACCGTAGAGAAGAATGAAATTATGGCATTTTCCAGGAAATAGATGAAGACCATCATGCTAAATGAAATAAGCCAGCTGTAGAGAGTGAAAGATCAAATATTTTCCCTCATATGTGCAAGCTAGTAGAAAATCAAAAGGAAAGAAAATAAAGTAACAAAAGAGTAAAGAAAAGAAAAGTGGCAGGAAATTCCACCAAAACAGAAAAAGAAAATTCAGTGGAGTAGAGGAAGGGCATTGAAGGGGAGAGTTGGGGCAAAAGACAAGGGAAGAACAGTGGAAGGAATCTGACCTCACTTTCCTATGTACATAAATGATTATACCACAGTGAATCTCACCTTTATGTGTATCCACAAGACACTAATTGAAAAAAAAAACTATAATAAATAGCAGAAGGATCAGTACGGTAGAGGAAAGGGAACAGTTGAAGAGAGGAAGGAAGAGAAAGGGGAAGTACTAGGGATTGGATTATTTCCCATGCTTTTATAATTATGCCAAAATGAATTGTAATGCTATATGTAACTTAAAAAAAATCTAATAAAAAAGAAAAAATTTGGAGATTTAGCCATACCCTCACTTCTGTAACAGAATAAAATAGAAAAATATCCACCTAATTATATAAGGAAGGAAACTTTTGTATTTATTCATTAAACATTGGTTGATTTTTGGTTTATTTTTCTCATTTTGAGTATTACAAATTACTGGTCTAAGTTGAGATTTTGCAAATACATACTTGCATGTTCCAGGGATAAAATGGGTAATAAATTAAAATAACAAGTGACTCAAAATTTGTAATGCCTCCATGACAACAGGTGGAATTTAAAACAAAGTTGATCAAAACAACCCCCCCTCAAACAAGGTATGAAAAATACCCACACAGAAAACCTTTCTTCGTCAGACCACAGTCCAAAATTGGAGAACAGGAGCTAAAATAACCTACCATATAGAAACTGCCAGACAAAACAAGTAGTATATTTCCCTTAAGAAGTCACAAATAGAGGACATTATATTTGAGCAGCTTAAGGATATAAAATGAAATAGTACAAGAAAAGAAAGGCATTATTTTTAAAGGCATAGTTTTAAGCAAGCTAAAACTTTGCAATAACTTTCATTGCTATATGTTATGTTTAGATCTGAGGTGTCACACGTGAGACAATGCATGAAGATTCAGTGGTTATCTGATTAGGTTATGAGAGCCTTAACCTAATCAGTGCATTAATCAATCTGCTGATAATTGGATGGGTAATTGGGAGCATGCCTTTGAGATATATATTTTATACCCGGTGAGCAAAAATTTCTCTCTGCTTCCTTGTGGCCATGTCCTGAGCTGCTTTCCTCCTCCACACCCTGTGCCTTCATGTTCTTCACCACATCAGGCACAGAGCAATGCAGTTGGCTATCTGTGGACTGAGATCTCTGAAACTGTGAGCCCCAATCTTTTCTCCCTCTACCCTATTATGTCAGGTCCTTTGGTCAAAGCAGCAAATATGCTGACTATAACACTATAACTTAAAATTCAAAGGTGAATTAAACAGCAACAAGATAATTTAATTGTAAAGTATTTCAAATTGGAAGATTTGAAATTTCTTCAGTACAATACAGAGATAAAGAGCTTTGAAAATGTCAAAGAATTTGAAATATGTGAAGATTGAAATTAGTTTGAAATCAACATAACTTGCAGTAGGAGTTTCATAAGGATACAGAACATGTAATGGGAAGAGAAATTGTGACTGAGAATTATCCAGAACATGAATGTTTGGATTTAGGAAAGATAAAGGCATCAAAGAAAAATTAATGATTATCAAAAATAATCTTCAGTTTTCATAGTGAAAAAAGAAACTCAAAGATGTACATAATTCAGAATATAAGCAAAAAATGTAAAACAAATCTACTTTTTATATATATGTTATTTTTTAAAAAGACATTCAATCAATGGTTATTAAGTACCAATGGATAAACTCCACAGTAACATTCAGAAGGATAGAGGAATAAAAACTCACACTTCAGAACAGAGCATATATAAACCAATCATAACTATAACACATGAGAGAAAATACAGAGAAATAAATGAGTTTAATTAAAACTAAACACCACATATGACATCTTCAGAGTTCAGGTATCTACTTTTCCTAACACCTCAGTAGGAAACTGACTAATACAGGGTGGTGTCCTGTGTTAACGAGTTTTCTATCACTATGGTGAAATATCTGACATAATAACTTTTAGAGAAAAGTTTTATTTGGCTCACAGTCTTAGAGGTTTCAGTCCACAATTGCATGACCCCATCACTTTGGGTCTGTGGCGAGGCTGCACATCATGCTGGGAGACGATGGCAGAGTAAAACTGTTTGTATCATAACCCACCCAGGGAGCAAAGAGGAGGAAGACAGGAAAGAGGAAGAGGCAGAAGCCCTACAATCCCTTCAAGGGCAAGTTCTTAATGACCTAAGGACTTCACCTCCTAAGGGTTCCACCACCTCCCATTAACCCTACCCTGGGAAGCAGACATTTAACACATGAGCCTTTAGGGACATTCAACACCCAAACTGTAGTATGTACCCATCACATAATCACTTTCCACTAGGCTTCACCACTTGAAGATCCACCACCTCTCAATATGTTTTTATTGGAGACCAATATCCCAGCATTGAACATTTGGGGTAAAAAAACACCAATTCACAGCACTGCAATAATCTCTTTCTTGAGTTGATTTCAAGAAACCAACCAACTTTGTGGCATTGGAATTGAGTGTATATATTTTTCTATTAATTTTATGTATTTGTTTTATGCCTGATCATTTTTATATTTCACAATAAAAATGGAAAAGTAGCAGCAATACCACCCTTGGGGGAGCTGGAAGAAAGAAAAATTTCAGTTTGGGTCTCTCTTGTATTTCTATTTTCTGAAAACCTATTTTCTGTTCTTATCTCAAACAGGTCTGTACTGGTCATGCTTTCTCCTATTCCTAGACTTTTAGGATGACATACAAAGGATCCTTAGTAGTTCCTGTGCACTTGTTCAAGTTGTTACATATATTGATATTGCTGGCAAGTTTTGCTTGCCTCCATAGGTACTGGGGAATTTCTGACCCTTGTTTTCACTTGTTTTCCTATAATCCCTACTGGGATTTTGTGCCTAGAATTGTTTCACACCTGGTGTCCAAGGTGAAAATTGTTTGCCAATAATAAAAGACATGAATGCCAGGACTCTGTATTCTTTTTCCTTGAGCTTCTAAAACATTTTTGTTTTCTTTTAGTGATGTCACAAGAAAACCACACAGATTACTAAAAATAACCTAAATATGAAACTCAGTATAGATGCCAGTCTCATCAAAATCAACTACAGAACTGTGAATGCTGAATCAAATTCAGCAGGTATTCCTATGGAAATTGAGAAGCTAATTCTAAAAATAATTACGAGTAAGGAAAGGACCGAGAATACCCAAGATGTACTTGAAAAATACAATGTGGAAAGGTTACTCTGATTATTATCAAGATTTACTATAAATCTAAAGTAACCAAGACAGGTTGCATTGGCACAAGAATAGATATATAGAATACATGAAATAAACTAAAGAATATAGACTATCTATCTATCTGTCTGTCTGTCTATCTATCTACACACAAATGTAAACTGGAGTCTGTGAGTTCTGTGGAAATCTCTACAGTCATCTGCTCTGACAATTGGACAACTGGGTATCTCTCACTTACATTTTCCCCATATCTAGAAGCCTGGGTTGGCTCTAAACCAATCTAGGTGGGACTGTGTGTGTGTGTGTGTGTGTGTGTGTGTGTGTGTTTCTTTAAATGACAAGGAAGTTGGTTCTGCATATCAGTGGTACTGGTTAGTTGGCTGTCTTTTTAAAAAATTAAAATTTGATGTCAGTAGGATGACCAAATAGAGCAGCCTGACTTTATTCTTCCCCACAAAAAAAGAAACACAACAAAGAATAAATAAATTTGTTCTAAATGGAGCCAGAGAGCAGCAGGGAAGTGACACAATCCCTGCAGTACAGAAAAACCCAAGGTAGCCCTATAGAGAGGAGAGTGAGACACCCTGCCTCTCCCACAGTCTTTCGCAACTGGATTGGCCAAGACAGACTTCTTAGTAAAAATGCAGACTGGTCCCCATTGACCCTATAGTTTATTCCCACAGAACTCACAAGCCTCAAACAATTTGGGCAGCCCACATTACACATCCCGTGTGCCCCATGACCTAAGCTGCTGTCATTGGGCAACACTTTGAAATTGTACTCCCTGCTAGAGTGTGTCCTGCCCTAGGGGATGGGAGATAGAGCAGTATTTTTATGTTTTACTTTCCCATCATTTCACCATAAGTTCACAAGGGTGAGAACAACCCCACAATCCTAGCTACATGGAATCTAAGCTGAGCAGAAAGTCCAAGTCTTAGGTCCAAACTCACGTGGTACCCTATAATCCGGGGAAGAGGTAGCCTTGTACAGAGGTGCCAACAAACAGCCAGCAGTCCAACATGTGCAAATGCCCCCTACCCTGCATGAAAACAATCCAGAAATTGGTCTCATCCTTCAGTGAGTCTGTAATGCAGTCAGCTGTCCTGCAGTGCCTACATTAAAACACAAAGAAATTTAAAATAAACAACCTAACATTGCATCTCAAGGATTTAGAAAGGCAAGAACAAACTAAGCCCCAAACTGGAAGGAAAGAAATAACAAGAATCATCTCAAAATAAATGAAAAGGAGATGGAAAACTAATAAGAAAAGTCAAAGAGTTTGTTTTTTGAAAAGATAAACAAATTGACATATTTTAGGTAGACTAACCAAAAAAAAGAAAGAAAATCCAAATAAATAAAATTAGAAATGAAAAAGAAAGTATTATAATTTACACCAAAGAAATACCAAGATTCATTACGTGTACTATGAAAACCTATAGGCTAACAAATTGGAAATCATAGAGGAAATGAACAAATTTCTGGCACAGCTATGAACCACCAAAATTAAACCTTGAGGACATAAAAAATAGAATTGACCCATAATAAGTAGTAAAACTGAATAGTAATAAATGTCTCTCAAAAAAGTAAAAACACAGAAAAAGATGGCTTTATTGCTGAATTTTGCCAAAATTTTCAAGAGCTAACCCACTATTTTCTCTCAAGATATTCCATAGAACTAAGAGAAAGGACAACCTTTCAAACTCAATTCTACAGACCAGCAGTGTACTGTTACAAATACCAGGCAAGAAGAAAACCACAACAACAAAAGAATATAGTCCAACAGCCATAGTAACTATAGGTGTAAAAATCATTTTATTTATTTATTTTTAGATGTACAAATTCTCAACAAAAGATCAGCAAATCAAATTCAACAACATCATATCATTCACTGCTATCAAGGTTATTTCATGCAGGGATTCAAGGATGACTTGATATATGAAAATCACTAAATATAATACATTGCATCAATAGAGTTAAGGACAAAAACCATATGGTGCTCTCTATAACCACAGAAAAAGCATATGATAAAAATTCAACCATCTTTTATTACAAAAGACCTCAACACATTATCTATAGAAGGATCATACCTCAACATAATAAAGAGTATATAAGACAACATCATAGCCAGCATCACACTGCTTAGGGAAAATCTAAAAGCATTTTTTCTATAATCAGAAAAAAGACAGAACTAGGTACTCTCACAGTAATTATTCAACATAGTATTAACGTTTTGAACCAGAGTAATTAAAGAAATAAAACCATACAAATAGGAAAGCAGGAAGTCAAATTATTCTTATTAGCAGACGACACGATTCTTTATATGTAAAAACCTAAAGACCCCACCAAAAGATTATTAGAAATGATAACAAATGCAGCAAAGTAGCAGAACAAAATCAAAAAGCAAAAACTCATAGTATTTCTCTACACCTATAACAAACTTACTGAAAAAGAAATTAGGAAATCAATTCCATTCACTCTAACTACCAAACAAACACACAACGAAAAACTCATCACCAAAACCAAAATAAAACCCCAAACAGTAAACTTAACCAAGGAAGTGAAAGGCATCTATAATGAATTGATGAAAACTCTGATGAAAGAAATTAAAGAAGACACACAAACACACACATACACACACATTCACAGGCAGAATGTTCATGGATTAGAAAAATTAATATCATTAAAATTCCATCCTAGTCGAAGCAATCCATTGATTCAATGCAATCCCCTTCAAAATTCCAATGCCACTCTTCACAAAACTACAAAAAAGTCCTCTAGTTCATATAGAAGCACAAAAGACCCTGACTAGCCAATGCAGTCTTGAAAACAACAACAAAAACAACAGCAACAATAACAACAACAACAAAGCTAGAAGCATCATAATACCTGATTTCAGGATATACTACAGAGCCACAGTATACACTGCAGAGCCACAGTAATCAAAACAGCATCGTATTGCCTAAGAACAGACACCCTGTCCAGTGCACCAGAATAGATATCCCCCAAATAAACAAACTCATTTACACACCCCACTTATTCTCAACAAAGGCCTCAAAAGAGCATATTTGAAAAAGGATACTATATTAAATAAAAAGTGTTGGAAACATGGATATCCCAGGCAGAAGACATAAACTTGACCCTTACCTCTCAACCTATATATAAAATTTAACTCAAAATGGATCAAGGACCTAAATGTAAGACCTAAAATCTCAAATAAGTAGAAGGAAACAAAAGGAAACACTTCAAGACATTGGTGCAGGCAATGTTTTTCTAGCAAGAACCCCCAAAGCACAGGAAACAAAAATAGAAATTGACAAATGGGAATGTCAAACTGAAAGCTTCTTCACATCAAAGGAAACAGTTAAAGGAGTGAAGAGACAAGCTACATAAAGTGTTTGCCAAGTATCTATCTCATAGAAGGTCAATATCGAAATTATATAAAAATCAAAAAATTAAAGAAGTAATTCACTTAAAGATGGGTAAATGATTTGAAAAAGCAGTCATCAAAACAAAAAACAAGAAATACAAATGGTCAACAAGTAGAAAAAAGTACTCAATATCACTAGACATCAGGTAAATGCAAAATCAAAACTACAATGAGATACTACTTCATTATTCACAGAATATCTATTATCAAGCAAAACAAAAGGAAAAAAAAAACGACTAATGCAGGAGAGGTTGTTAAAAAAAAAAGGAACTCTCATACAATGTTGATGGGAAAGGAAATGAGGACAGCCATTATTGAGAATAGTCAGCATGGAGGTTCCTCTGAAAACTAAAAATAGGTGTACCACATGATTCAGCTCTCCTACTTCTGTATATATACCCAAAGGTAATCATACCTGCATACCAAAGAGATACCTACATGTCCATTTTTTACAGTACTGTTTGTAATATTTAAGATATGAAACTGGCCTTGGTGCCCATCAACAGATGATTGGATTTAAAATATGTGGAATACATGCATACTTAACTATTGAGCCTTAAAGAAAAATCCTGTGATCTATTGCAAAATGGATATAACTGGATGACAGTATATTAAGTGAAATAAACCCCAACACTGGAAAACAAAAACTGTATATTCCCTCTCATAAGTAAAAGAATGAAAAAGTAAAACAATATAAAACAGTGATTAGTGGAAGTTGGGAAGGGTGTGTATGTGTGTGGGAGGATGGATAAGGAATGTTTCAGGCTTGTGCATATGTGGAAATATCACACTAAACCCCATTAATATGTACAATTCATGTGTTAATAAACAACAAAAATAACATGTAAAAATTAATAAAATGATACTTTTTTAAAAAGTGTAAATTCTGACCCAGAAATCTCATTCCTGTGTGTATCCTAAGAGATATGAGTATTTATATTTAAAAGGCATGTTCAAAGAATGGATTAGAAAAATTAATATCATTAAAAATCCCAAACTAGTCAAAGCAATCTATGGATTCAATGCTATCCCCTTCAAAATTTCAATGACACTCTTCATAAAACTATAAGTACTAAAGTACTTAAGCAGGTGGATTACAAATTCAGGACCAGCCTGGGTAACTTGGTGAAACCCTATATCAAAATAACATTTAAAAAGGACTGGGGATGTAGTTTAGTGTGAAAACACTTGCCTTGCTTAGCATGCATGAGGCCCGGTGTTCAAACCTTAAACTAAACAAAACAAAATAAACAAAAAGACTTGTCTAAAAATGTTCAGAGCAGCACTATTTAAAATAACTAAAGTCCTGTGACAATTCAAATGTCCATCTACAGTAGAATGGACAAACTGTTGCACCATCACACAATGAGATGCTATATAGCTATGAAAAAGATTTAACTGTTGATACATGCTTCAACATGAATAGACATCACAAAAATAATGTTCAATGAAAAAAGAGAGAAAATGGTCCTTTCTATGAAGATTTCAGTGATGTGAAGTTCAAAAACACAATCAAAATTAATCTAATATTGTAGAGATCAGAATATTGGTTCCCTTTAAAAAGTTTATTGACTGGAAAGGGCTGCCATGGGGAAGACTTTTCAGATTGAAAATATTCTTTATAAGGGTAATGGACCATGCTTAAGTTATGCTTAGGTTTCTTCCAGACATCAGACCATGAAGCAGAAAGGAGGGAAGGCCAAAGTAATCTATGACGATATTAGGAGTTTCATAGGTAAAACTTGATTTGGGGGCATGCTACCAGGTGCCAGAGGTGGAAAACTAGGAAGGGCAAAAGCTAGTACAGTGGTGTTCGCAGCCTTGTCTTCACTATGAAAAGTTGAGAGTGTCTGACCCTCCATACCAATTGTGCTTCTGAATTATTCACCTGAGGGACATAGAAGAAGCACATGCTCCATCATGTGCACCTTCCATCAATAATAGTCAAGGATTGTCACATGGGGTGTTACCTCCCCCAAACTGACAGCATCTGGAGAAAAGTCTTGGGGCAGAAGTGCAGAGGGTGTGCAATGTAGCTGAAGTAAGCCTCTGAAGGGAGAATTCAGTAGTGATGGTACAGGAGGTGTCTGGTATTATCATGTTGCATTGAGAATACATACAGACACACACACAGAGGGAAAAAACCCCCTCAATACTCCAGAGCCTTGGTTTAACTGTTTAGCTCTCTGTACCACCTAGTGGTAAAATATATGCACAATCATGAACAGGTGTTTTAAAGAAAAAATTTGCTGTTAAATTCAGTTCCAAACTGAAATTCTGGTGACTGATGGAGAACCCTCACCTGCAATTACAGCTGTACATCTGTCGTGAACCTTATCTTAACCCACTACCCTAAGAAGAACAGGCAAACTCAATATGGTACTTTTTAGTAAAATCTAATAGTGTGGGTGCTTTATAGTTAGACTGTGCTGTAAATGGAGAATCTTATTTGCCTCTGGGCTGCTTACTTCATTTTTTGTCTTATAGCTATTGTCAGCCTTAAATAAGATCTACACAATGCATTTGTAATCTAAACGAGTCAAATTCCTCCAATCTTCTTTTGCCTAGAATTTTTGAGTGTGTAATTTTTAATAATTTCTTTGTAAGTGTTCAGTGTTAGCAATATGATGTCTTTACAAAATAAATTGGGATCTGCTGCCTTCTGTTTTCTCAAAGATATTAGCATTTTTCTTCTTTAAGTTGTTGACAGAATTCACTAAACTTGCGAGGGTAGTATTTTTCTTCACTGAGAGATTTGAAAAAGAAAAAAGCAAATATATTAGAATTATTTACTTTTATATTATTTTATTATTTATTTCTAGTTTATTATTTTAATAGCAAATAAGCATATAGCCTATCCAATGTTCATTTTCTTATTTTCCTCCCTTTCTATGAATTATGTTTTTTAAGAACTTTTTTCATTTAATCTTTATTGTTGCATGTATTGGCACCAAGGTTTTCATTACATTTCCATCTTCTCATTTGAATAAATGAGTTAGTGATAATATTGTTTATTCTTTTTTTATTTTTTTAAATTTTATTTGTTCTTTTTAGTTATACATGACAGCAGAATGAATTTTTACATATCAGACATATATGGAGTTAACTTTGTGTTGAGCTGACAGATTTGACTCCATGGCTATACTGGCAATAACTAAACAGACTCCATTTTGCTCTGAGACTCCATGTCCCTTAGGAAATGCTTCTCCCACAAGAATGCCTGCCTCTGTACCCATCAACAGTTGCTTAGCTTCTCCCATGGTAACACCCCCACCTCTATACCCATCTTCAGTTACTTAGCATGACATGTTTGGCAATACAAAATGAACAATTCTTATATAATGAAAAACTGTTCTTTTTGATTCCTAGTTTCCTAAACAATGTACCATGCTAACAGTGATGTCAACACTGATTGTTTAGATGTTAGTAACCACTCTTTAGTTTGTACCAAAGTAAGGTCATTTTGACCCACTTCCCCTCTGCTAATGGTTTCAGATCCCATGATGTTAGTTTATAGTTTTGAATCATAGCAACAGACACTTATGATTGATGTACGTACTGACTGATGGTATAAAAACTCCTGCAACCCTGTGGTCAGGGCTTTTCTCCCTTAGTCAGTTTTGGAGCATTGTGTGAGACTGTCAGCCTATCGGCTAATAAAGACTCTCAAATTTGGACTTCTCTGTGGTGATTGGTCTGTTCTTAAGTTGCGCCCCATAACATTTGGAGGCCCCAGTGAGATCCTCGCTGCCCAGTGGATAACCACCACTCACCACTGACCTGGAAGCTCCTGTGGGTGGGGGGAGAGGCCACAAGAGCTGTTGCTCCTAGGGGAAGGACTCTGAGAGATGTTCCTCAGCCCCAAGTTGCCACTGTCTGTGGAGTCCCACCCCAGAACTGAACTAAATTCTGAGAGGCCCTTGTTTCTGTACCCCCAGGGGACACCAGTGAGTCTGTTTCTGGCTGATCTGTATCTGGGGACTCTGAGGAAGGCTGGACACAGCATTACTTCCTGAGTCCAGGACTGTGGCAAGACATTGCCCAGGCCTTCAGGCCAGGAATCAGGAGAGGCCACTTCTCATTGCCTTTGGCATCTTACCTGTTCTGCGTTAGTTCATCTTTTTCTATTTTTTGTTGCCCTTGAGTATGGACATGGGTCAGTCTCCCTCATGTTTGTCATGTACTTCCCTTCAATGCATATTGACAAATTTCCAGGAATTCCAGAGAAGGGAATTCCTATAAGACTTGGTATGACACCTTTTCTCTCTAGATTCTGTGACAGAGAATGGCCAACTTTCACTGTCAGATGACCCCCTCAGGGGACCAAAAATTTGTCTTTGGGCAGCCTGGACATCTTGATCAAATGTCTTATATACAAATCTTTTTGAAAAAAGTCATTAAAAAATTTTTAACCATGTTCACTAAAGCTTACATTAAAAAGTAAACTGCTGCCAACAGGAACTTCCAACTATTGGAGTTGGTCCACCAAAATGCCAGGCAAAAACTTTGATGGCTGCTATCCAAGAGACCAGAAAAACCAGTTTAGAGAAATGTGTAGCCATCTCGGTAAATGTTGCACCTTGACAACTGTTGGTATAGCCAGGATCACTATATGGGGTCCCTGCCATTTGGGAGATAGAGGGGCTGTAGCCTCCTGAGGAACATAGATAAGAAGTTGGTCTCCTATTTGAAAAGGTTAAGCCAGGGGGCCAGACAAGAGTCTAGGCAGGGAGGAGTGGGCATAACCCCCTAGGAATGTTCAAATGCGGTTTAGGAGAGGAATGAATATAGGAGAAAGAAGAGGGAAGGAAGGGGCAATAACCCCAGGGGAAGAATGGACAATGGTACGTCAGCTTAAAAGAGGAAATATTGTCAGGTTTCCTTGGGATCATGTAAAGACCAGGAGAGCAAGAGGCAGGAGTTTAACCCAGTCAAGGCGATGTTCTAAAGAAAGTTTGGTTAAAACATTTTTAAGAGTTTGGTTTATTCATTCTCCTTTACCCAATGACCTTGGGTGAAAGGAAATATGGAAATGCCAAGGAACTCCAAGAGACTTGGCAAGTTGTTGGGAAACTTGAGAGATGAATTCAGACCCATTATCTGACTGGAAGGAGGTAGGCACTCCAAAGTGAGGAACAACTTCATGAAGGATGAAGGTAAAGACAGTTGGTGCCCTTTTATTGGAAGTGGGTATGTCTTCAATCCATCCTGAGAAGGTGTCTACCATGAACAAACAGTACTTAGATTTTCTTATTGTGGGCATGTGAGTGAAGTTAAGTTGCCAGGCTACCCCTGGAATGACACCACAGGCCTGGTGAGTTGGAAAAGTGGGGGGTCTTAAGGCTGTAGGATTGGTTTGTCGGCACATTTCACATGTGGAGGAGAGTTCTTTCAGAAATGAGATGTCAGAGGAGGATAGGGTTGTGTAAGGACCCCTTCTGCAGATTGGAGGGGCAGGGAAGTAACTCTTCCAGGATCTCAAGGCAGCAATGGGTTGCTGAAGCATGTATGTTGGAAAGCAGGGGTTAGATGGTGACTGGATTTAAAGGAGGGCATGTCTTAAAGGAAATAGGAGTTCTTAATAAGAGCAGTTCACAGAGCTAACACCTGACAGGGCAGTAGAGTTTGTAGACCTTTATAAGTAAGAAGCTCAGACAGATGATGAGGTGAGAGCATTTCAGTGGAAGCCAAAGGAAAGTTTTTTTTTTTGATTCCTGGTTTAAGACAAATGCTGTGGCCAGTACCCTAAGACATGGTGCCCAGCCTCTTACAATGGGGTATGCCAATGGGCCAAAGGTAGGACAATGGGCCAAAGGTAGGACTGAACATGTGTCCTAAGACCCCCAGAGTGAACCCACTTTTCTCAGAGACAAACAGGTAGAATGATCTGGTGATATCAGGGAGGTGCAGGGCTGGAGCTTCAAGAAGGGCTTTCCTTAGGGTCTGGAAAGGGGTTTCTGCTGGATTGAGAAGAGGTTCAGTGGGAGTACCCTTTGAAGTTTCATAAAGAGGGCTGCCAGAATAAAAAAAATTGGGATCCAAGATTATAAATATCCTGCTAGTCCTAAAAAGGAAAGGATTTCTTCAGTGGTAGATGGAGTTGGCATGTTTTACAACAATACTTTTCTCTATACAGCAATGGCCTTAAATCCAGGTTAAAGGTTGACTCCTAAGTAAATAACCTGAGGTTGGGAAAGTTGTAGCTTTGCTGGAGAGACCCTATATCCTCTGTCAGCTAGAAAATTTAGAAGCTCAGTAGTGTCTCCTTGGGAGTCACTGAGACAGGGACTACATAGAAGATGATCATGAGACAGTGTTTGGCCAAAGAGGTGAGGGTTATCCCAAAATCCCTGTGGGAGAACTATCCCACTCAGCTGAGAAGAAACTTGAGTGAGAGGGTCAGTTCAGGTGAAAGCAAAGAGATCCTGCAAGTCTGGATGAAGTGGGACAGTGAAAAAGGCATCCTTTAAATCCAACACAGAAGTATGTGGTGGAGGAGGGGATAGAGGAAAGCAAGGTGTAGGGATTGGGCGCAATGGGGAAGATGGGGTCAATTGCCGAACTGATAATGTGGAGATCTTGCACCAAATGGTAAGATCCATTAGGTTTCTTAACAACCAGGATGGGAGTGTTATAAGGTGAGTTGGTGGGGCACAGGAAGCCTTTCTGCCTTAAATTCTGGATGATCGGTTGAAGCCCCAAGAGGCTCTCTTGGGGAAGGGGATATTGGTCCTGGGCTGTGTAGGATGTTGGGTCCTTCAGGTGAATGAGTACACATGAGCATGTGGCTACAGAGTGTATGTGGGTGTCCCAGATGTTGGAGTCAACAAGGGAGGGCGGTAAGGGATATGAAGACTCTGTTTGGGTTGTGTGTTCCTACAAGGTCATGAGGACAGGAATAGTAGGGGAGTCTTGGTGGAGGTGCATGCTGGGTGAGAAGGAAATAGAGGCACCCAATTTGGTTAGGATGTCCCTTCCCAGGAGGGAATTGGTACACATAGGAATTATCAAAAAGGAATGAGTGAAGCAGTTTTGTCCAATATGGCATCTTATTAGAGGGTTTTTTAGGGGGTGGTATAATTCTCCCTCTACCCTGACAATAGAGGATTTTGGCAGGGGAAGTGTGTCTCCAAAACTCTTGCAGCACTGAAAAGGTGGCTCCAGCATCTGTAAGGAAAAGGAGCTGCCTTCCTGCCACATTAGGGGTCACCTGGGGCTCCTGAATGGTCATGGTCATCAGGTGTAGAAGTCCTGAGCCCCTTCAGTCATCTGTTTACAATTCCAGTAAGTCACTGGAGGAAGGAGGTAAGGGTAACATGGTACTTCTCTGATCACCAGGGTAATCCACTGCCCAATGTTCCACTTGGTGGCATTTTGGGCAAGGACCTGGGGACTGCCAGGGTTTGGGGCAAGCTTGTGCCCAGTAATCCTCTTTTCTGCACTTGAAGCATGGGCCTGGAGGTCTTCTGGGAGCTAGGGTGCCCCTAGTAGTGGCTGGCTGGGCAGATCTAGCTGACCGAAAGGTGTTGACTAGTATTAGGTATTTTAGTTTTTAATTTTTTCTTCCCTTCCATTTTAACCCTGGATGCCACCATTAGAACCTCTGACTGTGGGGTAAGGGGCCCCCGTCAAACTGCCTCAATTTAGCCTTTATGTTAGGGTAGATTTGGGAAAAAAATAAGTCATGAGTAACTGTCATCCCTCCGGAGTTTCCGGGTCCTGGTTAGTATATTTGAGCATGGCCTCTGTGAGGTGACTCAGAAAGGTGGGTGGGTTTTCAGTTTTATCCTGTATTACTTCCTGAAGCTTATCATAATTAATGGGTTTAAAGGAGGCCTTTCAGAGACCTGTAAGAACGCAGGTTTGGAACTGGTCCCAGCCGCAGATGCCCAATCCCCATGTTATAGTTCCATTGGGGTTCCCTCTCTGGTACTGCTTCAGCCCTAGTTGAATGGATTGGGGTTGATTGGTGAACCTCATCTGCATAATTGCATGCCTGTGCTCCTCAGGGTTCAAGGTGTTGAACATGATCATATAAATGTCATGTCAAATAAGGTCATAAGACTAAGATACTGAAATTCCTTAATGAAGTTTGAGGAGTTGGAGGTGAAGGAGCCTAGCCACTTCTCTATCTGGGAAAGATACTGGAGAATGAGATAGGAATATGGACTCTGATCATTCCCTCCACACTGACCACCTCCTGGTAGCGGGGCTAGAATATGTGTGTGGGACTTCATGATGGGAGAACTGGGTAGGCTGGGGAGGGGGGACAGAAGTAGGAACAGAGCAGGGCAAAGAAGATGGAGGATCAGGGGCCAGAATGGGAGTGGTTCATTAGCCTGGTCAAAGTCAGAGGAGGAAGAAGGATTAGGAGGGGAAGAACAAGCCAAAAGGAGGTGTTCAGATTTTCAGGAAGATGACCTGCCCATTGCAAGAGAGGAATTTGTGAATATAGAGTTGAGGTGTCCCTTTGTCCCTAGGGAAGCACCTAAGGGAAGAACGGATTACCAAGGGGGGTTGTCACCCCTGCTAGGTAAGTGTTGAGGCTAAACCTGTAGGGTCCCTGGGTGCCTGGTGCCAGGGCTTTCATAGAGACAAAAATGCTATAGAGAGAACCCAGAACTGGAAGTGGGTCTTGCAAGAGGCAGTCCTCTTAGGAAAGAATCCCTGTCAGTCTGCAGCTTTCCCCATCTCTCAGGAAAGAGTCCCCCATCAGTCCAGAGCTCTCCTCCAGCCATCAGTATAGGGATTCAGCCATAGTTGCAGGAACCATGGCTGGAGTTCCCCCAACATGTGGAGAGCGTTGGGGGTGCTGGACACTCAACAGTCACTTCCCAGGTCTTGTGGGTTGTTCAACCAAAAGCCAGGGGAGGAGCCAATTACTGAATGAGGCCAGTATGCAGATGTGGAGTACAGTGTCAGGGCAAATGGAAGGTGAGTCCAGTGTCAGGGAGTCTGGGGTGTCAGATGGGATTTCACTTGTCTAAGTGGCAGAATTTCCCATCCAAGTCACAGCATCAATGAAAGCACTCAGAAAACCACTCCGGATGAAGGAACTCACACAAGAGATTTCAATAAGCAGACAGAGTGTCTACCCTTAATGGTGAAAGAGAGAGAAAAAAGAGCAAATGTTAGGGGAACTACCCTTAAATAATGGAAACCTGTGGGCTAATTGGACCAATGACTGACAAGGAAGTTAACAATCTAGATTGTAAAATGGTGTGTGTGTGTTGGGGGAGGGGTGGGCACAATCTGGGGAGAAATGGCTGCAGCCTTGTTCTTTTCAGTTTCTAGGTCAAAAAAAAAGTCTTTGTGATAAAATAACGCCATAATACATCTAAGTAAACAACAAGAGGGTCTAATTAAGTGATTAAAAAGTGTAAATTAAGGGTAAATTTTAAAAGGTTTTGTGTATATATAAGTAACACAACAGTTAAAACTATTCCCTAAGATTAAATATTAATGTACTGATATAAATCAAATTTAAGTCTATATGCTAAAATGACCAATAATTCTTAAAACATTAATTACTCCTAACATTGTGTCTGTTACATTTTATTCTCTAGAACAACTAGTCTTAAAAATTGGGGTTTGTACAGCTCTGGTTAAACAGAAACTGTTATTTTAGAGTATTGTACTACATTACAAAGTCTAAATTTTCTTTAAAAGCTAACCTTGGTTAATATAATAATATCAATGTAATTATAATGCTATTACTCTATTTTATATATTAGATGTCTTCATATCTTCCAGGTATACAAGTCTTTAAAATAAAAGGTTTAAAAGAATATTTTATCAAGCTGGTGTTCTTCAACCTAAAGTTGTAACGGTAAATTTAAACTTACAAGAATAGCAAATTTTATTGGGGATTTATCCTTTATTATTCTGTAGCTGGACGTGAACCTTATGTTACTTTCTACACTGGGGTAAAAATGTAAATATATTTCTAAAAGTTAATGAGAGACTGGTTTTTTAAAGGTTAATGTTGTGAAACATAAAAACATTTTTCCATTTTACTACCCAAAAAGAAATTTAAAAGCTCTGTTTCTTTGATTCATGTTTTAGATATAATATCATTTTATCTTAACTAATATTCATATAGACTTATGAAACAATATATGTACTTTGTAAAATGATATTTAAAAAGAAGACAAAGATCAGCTTCAGAACTAGACCACTTTACCTAAGATTTGTGTAAAGACCTACCTTACCTGAGATAAGGCTCTGCTTCCTACCTTCTACATGTTAGAATGACTCCAAAATAAGCCAGACTTCAGCTCAATTAAAGTTATATTCAAAGTATTTTTTTGTTATAAAATTACTGTGATCTCAAACAGGGAGTATAATGTATAGCTTAGCTAAAAGTTAAGATAGCTATTACACAACTAAATATGTTTTTACCATTAATTACATTTTGTATTTTTCTTATAAACTCTGTAATTGTTGCCTGATTAATGTTTTGTAGAGGTACTGCTTCAAGAACAAACAACCTGAATTAATGTGAGATAATGTCATCACCTTTAGGACAGATAATATAGACCCCAATTAAATAAAAGTGAGTAAATGACTGTATATTCACAGACATTAAAGTTAAAGCCCAGTACTCTTACTTTATGATTAGTGAGACTGGCTTGCTGAATGTTTAAGATCAAGACTTAAAGATTGAGATTAAAATAAAGTGGCCAAGAAAACCTATATTTGGCTCTTGCCCTCAGAGTCAGCCTGAACCCAGGGTATAAGAGAACTTCTCTAAGGAGCTTTGCAACTCTGGGTCACATGACCTCCCAATCAGGGACATTGATAAGACCCTAGAGAATAAAAAGCCAATTAGTGCACCTGCTGCAGAGGAGGATCATTGAAAATGGAGACATCCCTGATGCTTCCAAAGTAAGCCACCCCATCAAGGAAACCCTATTTAGTGAATAGCACTAAAGGAGCTAAGAAGCTGCTCTCAAGTTCCCCATAGTGACCCCTGTGGAAATTCAGTTGACTCTTAACAACAGGTGGAAACAAGGTCAATTTGAGCAGCTTGATAATGAACACCTAGCAGAACAGTGAAAACCAAAACATAGCCATTCTCGAACATTTAAAAAAATTAATAGTCAAATGTAACTTAAGATGTACACTTGCATTAGCCCCCCCCAAATAAGTAAGACTAGAGGTGACAAAGAAAAGATTATTAGACAAAAATGCCTGATAACTATCAAGAAAAACTGCCAGAGTTATAAGTTATAAGACCTTCCTAACCTCCTTTACAGGTAGACTTAATCAATGTTCACTAATATGATTCTCTAGTCCTAAGTAACAAAAATATAGAGATCACTACTAAACACAGGTTATACCAATAAAAGGATAGTTTACAAAAATCTGATGATATTAAGTAACTTAACTAAATATTGTGTTTAAATTCCTCTTAACTCCAACAATGTTAGAGATTTACAAATAAATGTCTTATCCTTTTCGGCCTTGTTAGGCTTTGTTAGGCCTTGTTATGGGGACAATGTCTCAGCTCTCCACATCCCTGGTAAGAGATTATTGATTTCTATCATCTTCATGATATTCATTGACATGTTCCAGATGCTAATTTATTTTGTACTCATGTTTTCTTGTTTCTTTCATAGAACCAGACTTTTACCCCTAGATAGACCCAAATTCTAAAAAGGGACTCCAAACTGCTTGTCCCACCCTATGTCACCCCTTCTCAGCTTGAAGCAACAGCGGTGATTGTCACCCTTTTTCCCTACAGCTGTAAGAAGTCCCTAAAATTAGAGGGGTAATAAAAAATTAAAAAGACAGTCAATATAGATAGGTAATTGGGTCAAATCACAAAAATAAAGGTCAGTTTGGGTCCAGAAAGTTGGAGGCAAATGACCACTGAGAGATTAAAATGTTAATCTTCCAGAGCCCTCTCCCAGACCCTTTCAAAAACCTGATCCTGTTCCAATCTGTTGTTAAGTCTCTCCAACAGGTTCAACTTATGAGTGAATCAGCCCCAAGAGACCACTAATTTCCAACACCCATTCCAGTCAGAAGACTATGTCTATGTCAAATGGTTCCAGAAAGAAGGACTAACGCCCAGTTGAAATTGAGGTGACTTTACTAACAACAAAGATTTATCACATCAAGATAACAGATAAATGGATGACCCTCAGATACACCAAACACCCTCTAAAGATAAGACTGAAAAATAAGTTAATCATGTTTTTTCTCTTGCTTATTCTTACACCTCTACTGTAGTACTTGGGACTTCCTTAGGCCCATATGACAACCATCTTGTGGTCCCTGAGGGAACATGGTTTGCTTGTACATCAGAAGTAACTCCCTGCTTGGCCCTTCAGCTTTTCGAGATTACCAAATGGGATGAATTCTATGTTACTGTCTACATTATTTTGCAGGTGTACTATTATGATGGAGAGGGGAAAAGGGAACATATGGGGCTAATATTTAAGTGAGTGGCCCCTGTCTTTGTTCCCCTCCTAGTGGGAATAGGTATAGCCAGCTCCACAGCTGTAGGGACCACTGTGCTCATTACAGGAAACCAAAATTTCAAAACCTTAAGTAAACAAATATATCTGGATTTAAGTGAATTAGAGAACTCTGTGAACTGCTTAGAAAATTCCCTTGATTCACTAAATGAGGTAGTTTTACAAAACAGAAGAGGGTGAAATTTGCTGTTTTTAAAACAAGGAAGATTACATATGGCCTTTAGGGAGACCTGTTGTTTCTATACTAACCACTCAGGTGTCATTCATGATAGTTTATCTTTGATTAGAAAAAGGCTCAAGGAGGGGGAGGAAAGTTGAAAACCTGAGGGAAATTGGTACCTAAATATGTTCTCTTGGTTCCCCTGCTTAATTACTTTAATAACCATGATGGAGGGACCTCTCATCCTAATTATGTTTGGGCTTTTAATTGAGTCATGCATGATAAACTGTTTAACTAAATATGTTAGACATAGAATCCAATCTGTTAAGCTAATGGTGTTATGCACCCACTACAATTACCTCTACACTAATAATAAATCAATGATATTATTATGCACATAAAACCAGTGGGGAATGTGATGAACTGGCAGATTTGGCTCCATGGAAATGTTATAAGGCAGGCTATATGGGCAATAATTAAATGGACTCTTTTGCTCTGAGACTCCATGTAGGAAATGCTTCTCCCATGAGAATGCCCCGTCTCTGTACCCATCATCAGTTACTTAGCATGACATGTTTGGCAATACAAAATGACAAAATGACAATTCTTATATAATAAAAAATAGTTCTCTTTTTGATTACTAATTTTCCTAAACAATGTACCATGTTAACCGTGATGTCAACACTGATTGTTTACATGTTAGTAACCACTCTTTAGTTTGTACCAAAGTAAGGTCATTTTGACACACTTCCCCCTCTGCTAATGCTTTCAGATCCCATGTCTTTAGTTTGTAATTTTAAATCATAGCCACAGACACTTATGATTGACATACTGAATGATGGTATAAAAACCCCTGTAATCCTGTGGTCAGTGCTTTTCTCCCTTAGCCATTTTTGGGGCATTTTGTGAGACAGTCAGCCTGTTGGCTGATAAAGACTCTCAAATTTGGACTTCTCAGTGGTGATAGGTCTGTTCTTAAGTTGTGCCCCATAACAACTTCACATTTTTGTGGTTTTAAATGTTGTGGAGTTACAATGGTGGTGTATTCTTATGTGAACATAGCAAAGTTGTGTCTGATGCATTCTACTGTCTTTCCCATTCCCTCCTCCCTCCCTGTCCCCCACACTGCCCTGTCCAATTTGGTGAAACTTTCCTCCCAACCATCCCCCTGCCTATTCTGAGACAGCATCAGAAAGAACATTCCATCTTTGTTTTATTGGGGGGATTGACTTATTGCACTTAGCATGATAGACTCCAGTGCCATTCATTTACTGGCAAAAGCCATAATTTCATTATTCTTATGGCTGAGTAATATTTCATTGTGTATATGTACCACATTTTCTTTATCCATTCATCTATTGAAGGACACCTACGTTGGTACCATAGTTTAGCCATTGTGAACTGAGTTGCTGTCAGTAAACACTGATGTGGCCACATCTGTATGCTGATTTTAAGTCCTTTGGGTATATGCTGAGGAGTGTGTTAACTGGGTCAAATGGTGCTTCCATTCCAAGTTTTTAGAGGAATCTTTATACTGCTTTCCAGAGTGTCTGCACCAATTTGCAGTCTCTCCATCAATGTATAAGTGTACCTTTTCCCCCGTATCCTAACCAACATTTATTGTTCCTTCTATTCTTAATAATTGCCATTCTGGCTGGAGTGAGATGGTATCTCAATGTAGTTTTAACTTGCATTTCTCTAATTACTACACATGTTGAACATTTTTCATATATTTCTTATATTTCATATATTTCTGATCATATTTCTTTTTTATTGTAAGCAAATGGGATACATGTTGTTCCTCTGTACATGGAGTAAAGGCATACCATTTGTGTAATCATAAATTTACATAGGGTAATGTTGTTTGATTCATTCTGTTATTCCCCCCACCCCCCCCACCCCTCTTTTCCCTCTATACAGTCCTTCCTTCCTCCATTCTTGCCCTCCTCCCTAATTCTAACCCTAACCCTAATCCTAACACTAACCCCACCCACCCCCCATTATGTGTCATCATCTGCTTATCAGCGAGATCATTCATCCTTTGGTTTTTTGAGATTGGCTTATCTCACTTAGCATGATATTCTCCAATTTCATCCATTTGCCTGCAAATGCCATAATTTTATCATTCTTTATGGTGGAGTAATATTCCATTGTATATATATACCACAGTTTCTTTATCCATTCATCAATTGAAGGACTCTAGGTTGGTTCCACAATCTGGCTATTGTGAATTGAGCAGCTATGAACATTGATGTGACTGTATCTCTGTAGTATGCTGATTTTAAGACCTTTGGGTATAGGCCAAGGAGTGGGATAGCTGGGTCAAATGGTGGTTCCATTCCAAGCTTTCTGAGGAATCTCCATACTGTTTTGTTAGATTGATTCCCAAATATTTTATTTTCTTTGAGGTTATTGTGAGTGGGATAGTTTTCCTAATTTCTCTTTTAGTTTATTCATTACCTATGTATAGGAATGTAATTGATTTATGGGTGTTAATTTTATATCTATGAATTTCTTTTTCAGATTTATTGATTTTTTGTGGATATCATTTTCCATGTGTTATCATATTTTCTCATTCACAAAAGGTGTGCAGATGCTCTACAACTTAGAACAGTCATTGCCCAATAAACTCATCATAAGTTGAAAGAATCTAAATAAAAAAAAAATATTTAGTATACTAAACCTACTGAATGTTATAGCTAACTAACACAATAATGGTATGGAGTGTTTATCCTCATGATCATGTGACTGACTGGGAACTGTGGCTCATTGCTACTGCCCAGCATCAAGAGAAAATATTGCACTGTATATTACTAGTCTGGAGAAAGATAACTAAAGTGAGTGGTCAGGGATTGTGTTTAAGAATACATCAGAGGTTTGATAGACTTTTGATTATTGGTCTGGGTTGATAGAGTTCCTTTTCTTTTCTTTCCTTAGGAATGATCCTAAGTTTTTGAACTTGATCAAAGAGGATGATTATTCCTAATTCCAGGAATACCTGAGTAATACCACTTTCTTAATAACAAATCAAATACAATTCAAGTTTTTCATTAAGACAAAAGAGTTTTCAGTTCATTGCATCTACATTAGGAGAGTTTGGGTATATTATTCCTTTTTAGCACCTTTATCCTTCCACTCTCCATCATTTTCAGCAAGGTTGTAAAGAAGTTTTAGAACTGAGGAGGTTTTAAATTATGAAAGCCATGTCTTGATAATTTTTTTTAAGCCAGGACAATTGAAATGGAAATGTTTAAATTGATGTATCACTAATCCTTTATAATCATGTTTCAAATTATGCACAATATTTTATGCCCTTGAAATGCATTTTTTCTAAATAGGGAGGCATTTAAACCAAAATTCTAGAAATGATTAAAATGTAACCCATTACATCATGCTGAAAATTTACAGAAATGACATAAAATGGAGAAAATAACATAAAAGAAATGGAGAAAATGCTTAAAAAGTTATTTTCTCCATTTTATGTGACAAATTTTGAGCTATGCACTTTCAAGTATCTTATTCTATGTAATTTTGTAAAAATCACTCTGTGGGCTATTAATTGTCAAAACCATTTTAAAGAGAGAAAATTTGAGAATTAAGAAAATTAACTATTTTTGTCCAGGGTTACACAATAATGGAATATAAATAGAACTCAGGGCTATTTTATATCAAAATTCACATTCTTCTAGTCAATCTTTCTTTTTAAAAATCAGTTAATTACAATTATTCAAAATATTGGGATTCATTTTGACATAATTTATACAAGTATAATATATAATTTGCTCCAACTCAGTCCCCAGTAATTCCCTTTTCCTCCCCTCCTTCATCTTCCTTATCTTTACTCTCCTCTATTGATCTTTCTTCTATTTATTTAAAATTAGTGCATTGTGGATGTATGTATATAATGATGAGATTTACTGTGGTGTATTCATATATGCACATAGGAAAATTTGGTCAAATTCATTCCATTGTTCCTCCCTTTTCCATTTTCTCCCCTTTTCCCTTCAATTCCCTTCTTCTACTCCACTGATCTCCTATTTTCATGAGATACACCCCTGCTTTTCTTCATTTTCTCTTATGTTGGTCTAGCTTCTGCATCTGGGAAAAAAATTCAACCCTTGATTTTCTTGGTCTGGTTTATTTTCCTCAGAATAATGCTCTCCAGTTTCAGCAAATGCCAAAATTTTAATCTCCTCCTCTTCTTCATGACTGACTAAAACTCCTATATATACATATGTATATATATGTAATATATACATATGATTATGTTATTATATATATAATGTTATATATATAATGCATAATATATATAATCATATATATTGCATTGTCTTTATCCATTTGTCTGTTGGTAGGCATCAGTTTGGTTACATAGCTTGGCTATTGTGAATTGCATTGCTATGAACATTGATGTGGCTGCATCATTATGGTATGATGATTTTAGATCATTTGGATAAATATCAAGGAGTGGGATAGCTGGATCATAGGGTGATTCCATTCCTAGTTTATTGGGGAATTTCCATACTGCTTTTCAGAATGGTTGTATTAATTTGCAGTTCATCTCACCAACAATGAATAAGCTTACCCTTATACCCATATCTTCACCCATATTTATTATTATTTGTATTCTTGATAATTGGCATCGTGCCTAAAGTGAGGTGAAATCTCAATGGAGTTTTGATTTGCATTTCTGTGATTGCTAACAATGTGAAACATTTATATATATATATTTATTGGCCACTCATATTTCTTCTTTTCAGGAATGTTTCTTTAGTTCTTTTTTCCATTTATTGATTGGATTATTCATTTTTAATTTTTTTAGGCTCTTTATATATTCTGGATAATAATCCCCGATCTGAAGAGTACATAGTAAAGATCTTTTTCCCACTATGTAGGCTAATTTGTCATGGTTTTGTTTCCTTTGTTGTGCAGAAGATTTTTAAATTTGATGCCATTCTTTTATTGACTATTGGTTTTATTTCTTGCACTTTAGAACTCTTCATAAGGAAGTTGATTCTTGTGTCAAGATATTGGAGTATTGAGTTACACTTTCTTCTAGCAGTTTCTGAGTTCCTGGTCTAATTTCTGAGTCTTTGACTCACTTTGAGTTGATTTTTGTGTTAATGTGTGCAGAGTGAGGGATAGGGATAAAGTTTTATTTTCTGCAAACTGATATTCAGTTTCCCTAGCACTAAAAAATTATGTTTTTCTTAAAGTGTGTTTTAGGCAGCTTTGTCGAGTATCAGGTGACTATATTTTTGTGGACTTGTTTCTGTTTTATTCTATTCCATTGCTCATTATGTCTATTTTCGTGCCAATATCATGCTGTTTTCAATACTATAGCTCTGTAGTAAATTTAAGGTTCTGTATCATGATGTCTCCAGCATGCTGTCCTTGCTCAGGTTTGCTTTGGCTATTATGTGTCTCTTATTTTTCCAAATAAATTTCAGAACTTCTTTTTCTAGTTTTGTAAAGAATGTCATTCATTCAAATTTTGATGGGAATTGTGTTGAATCTGTATAGTGCTTTTGGTAGTATGGCCATTTTAAAAGTATTAATTCTGCCTGTCCCATAAAGTTTTTGCAATTGTTTTCTTCATTGTTCTATAGCTTTCATTGTAGAGGTCTTTAACCTCATTGGTTATATTTATTTCCAAGTATTTTTGAAATTATTGTAAATGAAATAGTTTTCCATATTTTTTTAAACAGACACATTATTGTTTTACAGGAAAGCAATTGATTTATGTAGGTTGATTTTGTATTCTTCTATTTTCCTAATTTGTTTATCAGTTTTAAAAAAATTTTGGTGTTTTTTTTTTTTTGGGAGGGGTGATCTTCTCTGTTTAGTCTTATTTCATCAGCAAACAGAGATAATTTGACTTCTTTCCTAATTTGTATCATTTTAGTTTCCACGCCTTGCCTGATTGTTCTTGCTAGAGTTTCAAGAACTATGTTGAGTAGGATTGGTGAGAGTGGGCATCCTTGTCTTGTTCCTGCTTTCAGATAAAATGCTTTTAGTTTTTCTCTGTTCAGCATGCTGTTGACCTTGATTTTATCATATATAACCTTTACGATGTTGAGGTAAGTCCCTTCTGTCTCTAGTATTTTAAACGGGTAGAGGTGCTATGCTATTTTTCAAATGCTTTTTCTGCATCTATTGAGCTAATCATGTGATCTTTGTCCTTCACTCTATTTATATGGTGAATTACATTTATTGATTAATGTCTGTTGAACCAACCTTGCATTTCTGGGATGAAACTCACTTGATCATGTGTCCTATCTTTTTAAGGTATTTTTGCATATGGTTTATTTTTTGCATCTATGTTCATCAGGGATACTGATATAAGGTTTTCATTCCTTGTTTGGTATCAGAGTAATACTGGCTTTATATAATGAATTTGTCAGTAAAGAATAGATGTTTCTTTTCTGTTTCATAGAATATTTTGAGGAGGATTTTCATTAGTTCTTCTTTAAGGGTTTGGTAGAACTCAGCTAAGAATATATCTGGCCCTTGTCTTTTCTTTGTTGAAAGAATTTTGATAGCTGTTTCAATTTCATTAGTTGATACTGATCTGTTTAAGACTTCTATATTCTCACTTCAATTGGGATAGGTCACATATCTTTAGGAATTTGTCTATCTTTGAAACTTTCTAGTTTATTGGAGTATACATTTTTCAAAATAGTTTCTAATAATTCTCTGGATTTTAGTAGTGACTATGGAAATGTCTACCTTTTTATCTCTAATTTTCTCCTTCTCTTTCTTTTGGTTAGTTTGGCTAATCATTTATTCATCTTCTTTATCTTTTCAAAGAACCAATTGTTGGTTTTATTGATCCTTTTTACTATTCTTTTTTTGTTCTCCAATTTATTAATCATGACCCTGATATTTTTTTATTTCCTGTCCTTTACTGATTTTGGTACTTATTTGTTCATTTTTTTCTAGGACCTTGAGGAGTAATATTATTTACTTGGTATCTTTTTTTTTTAATATAAAAAATCAAGTGTTATAACTTTCCTCTTAGAAATGCCTTCATAGTGTTCCAGAGATTTTGGTGTGTTCTATATCTAGTCTTATTTATTTCCTAATTTTTTAAAATTCCTCCTCTGATTTTTTCTGTTATCTATTCATCTTTCAAAGTATGTTATTTAATACCCAGGTGTTAGAATGGTTTCTGTTTTTTTAAATCTTATTGATTTCAAATTTCATTTCTTATGATCTTATAGAACACAAGGAGTTGTCTCTCTTTTTGTATTTGTTAAGATTTGTTTTATGCCCTAAAATATGATTTGTTTTAGAGAATGTTCCATGTGCCACTGAGAGAAAATTAATTTATATTTCAATGTATGAATATTTGGTACATGTCTGTAAGGTCCATTTAATTAATAATATTTTTAGTTCTGAAGAGTCTTTACTTAGTTTATGTCTGGATGACCTATCTAATGGTGAAAGAGGTGTGTTAAAATCATTCAACATTATCATACTGAAATATATTTGATTCTTTATACTGAGAAAAATTTGTTTTAAATATGTAGGTGCACGATTGGAACATAAATACTTACAATCATTGTATATTGTTGTTGGATGTGTCCTTTAATCAATATGACCTACTGTGTCTCTTTTGATTAATTTTGACTTGAAGTCTACTTTGTCTGATAGGAGAGTACTTACCTCTCCTTGCTACTTCCCCTGCATTTGTAAGGCATATCATAGGAAACATTGCAAAAATGATTGCAATTAGTGCTTTAAACTATTAGAAGAAATACAATCAAATGAGTTGAGGGCACAATGAGAAATATTGTGTAACAAATATCAAATCCACATGAGGAGCATTATGTATCAAAATTGACATTAGAATTATTTTCAGTAAACTACATCAAGGTGAAGAAGATTCTTATTGAGTCTCAGACTGGATTTTATCAGACTTTAAGAAATTTTAATGATGTCCATTACTCTTTAACTTTGGATTCCCCCGCAGATGTTCTGGGGCATAGGAACCACTTTCCTAGTTGCTGTGGACTTCCCACCAACTGGTTCTTGTTTGTCAGCTCAGGGACCTGAGGCTGGATGCTCAGGGAGTATGGTTTCACGTCTGTTGACTGCTTCTATTGTATGCAGAAGCTCAGACTGCAGGGCTCAGGGCTGTTACTTGGACTACCATGGGTCACCATTCACCTACTTCCATCCACAGGGTCCTATTCGAAGTGGCATAGAGCCTGGTTGCCATGTGTGAGTGTGGGATTGTGGTTGTGGGTTCTCTGTGCATGGTCTGTGGTGCAGAAGTGTCCTCCCTGACTGACACAGATTACTGGAGCACTGAGCACTGTCTCTGCTACCAGGAAAAAGAGTCAGTCAGTTCACCTGGGGTCTAGCTCCCACTGCCTGGAAGGCCTCTTCTGAGCTGCCCAGGACAGACACAGCCATCCCACATATATCCAAGTTTTCACTGGTTGCTGCTGCAAATCATGGGTGCCAACCCCCTCTGATGACCAGAACAGAGACTGCCTTCCTGCCTGGTTCTGAATTCTCATTCCACCACCATGAATGAATGTCTGTCCAGGCTCCTGTGGAGGCTGTGAAAAGTGCTGGGTTAGGCTTTTACTTCCTGGGAGTTTCCTGCTCTTTTGTCTGTTCACTCCAGACTTAAATATTTTTTAACCTTTTCTTTTGATATCCTGCTATCCTTGCACACCAGAGGCAGTCCTTTCCTGCACCTTCAACTTAGTTTCTGACTGTTTGTACTTCTTATCATGCCACTTCATAATGCCTGCAGTGTACAGAGTCTCTTTCACATACTTTAACCTTGACAGATCAACTTGAAAAAACATTCAGAGATCAGATTCTGTTGCAGTAAAACACCTTTTTCTTAGACTTATACCTATAGGTGACCCATGCAGCCAAGATCTTTCTTCTCATGAGACTACAGATAAGATCAATGCAATATACTCATGTCTTAAACGGCAAGTTAGAGATATAAGAACTACAGAGACAGACAAGAATAAATCACTGAAACCATGGTTGACAGGATAATTTAAAACAGACCTGCACATACAAGTTTCTTACATTAATTTACCTCTGATAGAACAACTCTAACCACAAGATTATATAATAATTCAGAAAGATATTCAACAGATTGTTACAGTAAAACATTGTCATTGAGTGGTTTATACCTATAAGTGGTCCTTTTCTTCAACTTACTTTACCTCTGACAGACCAATTCCAACTGCAACGTTGTATAAGAAAGAAACAGATAGACAAACAACCAGAGAAGATGCCCAAAATCATTGGTGAAAGATGGGAAACTTTAAAACAGAAAGACTTGCCAAGATCTTTTCCAAGAGATTACCTATAGGATCAACACAGTATTGCCAATGTCTTAAAACTGGCAATAACAAATACAAAAAAAAAAAAAAAAAAAATACACAGAAAAACAATTGGAGGGAATTCCAGAAGGAATTCCAAGACCAACAGATGAGAACCTAGAACAGACCAGAAGGAAGCAAATATCCCTAGGTTCTTGAGTTCTGGTTAACCATGATTATTCTACCAGGGACACCACAGATGTCCCACAAAGAGGGACCAGATGTTTCCAGAAATAGGAACCAGATGTATATAATCAAGGGTCTCTGTGTGATGGCCAAGGGTGTTGTGACTTTGAGTTCCGTTTCATTTTTCTCAAAGTGGACCACAATGGAGTGACCTGTACCACTCAGGGAGAGAAGTGGGGGAGTTCCCCAAAGCAAAAGAAGCTTCATCAGCTGCTGATAGTTCCTCAGTCCCTCCCTTTACTCACAGGAACAGCTCCTCCAGTTCAACCCAAAGCAAACACCCATCTCCTAACTTTCCAGCTGTTGACTCTGAACAAGTTCGCCAGCCACCTTACATCCTTAATATTGGATGTGGGGGTCTCTAGAAGAGCCAGGCCTGCCCAAGAAAGTTGGAGCAGTGGCTGTTCTTAGTCCCATCTGGGGAGTCAAATTTGTTACTGAAATATCAGTCCTTATACTGATGCTAATCCAATAACCAGGACACGGTTTTGAGAAAAAGGAAAAAGAAGTTTTATTACTTTGCTAGCAAAGGAGAAATACAGGGAACTCCTGTTCCAGGGACTGTGATTCCTTAATATGAAATTTTTGATTAGTGATGTGGAACACATTTTCATGTGCTTTTAGGCTATTTGTGTACTTTTGGAGAAATAACTAATCAAAATTTATGCATATTTTTAAGAAATCATATCCAAATCCAGTATCATGAAGCTTCCCCCTTATGTTTTCTTCTAGGAATTTTATAGTTTTAGGTCATATATTTTGGTATGTAGCTCATTGAGTTAGTTTCTGTATGCTGTGAGGTGCAGTTTGACTTTTTTCTCATGTCAGTGAACATCCAGTTTACCCAGCACCTTTTGTTGAAGTGACTATCAGTTCTCCATTGGATAGACTTTTCAAAGAGTGGTTGACCATGCATACGATGATTTACTTTCTTTAACTCTTTATTTGGTTCTTTGTTTCTTTATGTCTGTCTTTATGCCAGTTTCACTCTGTCTTTTGTTCTGCAATATGTTTTGAAATCAGGGAGGGTGAGGCTTTCATCTCTGTTACTATTTCTTAAGATTGTTTTGACTATTTGGGGCCCTTTGTGATTCCATATGGAATTTAGGATGGGAGATCATAATGGTTTTATTTAGGTAAAGTCATTGGGGCTACTTTGGGAAATATTTTCTCAGAAGAGGATTTGCTCTTGTCTTCTTGCCTCTTCAGAAGTTTAGGTTCAGCATGGTGGTTTAGGACTTAGCTCTCCCTTCCTTGCTGTTTCAGGGATGACTATGTCTCTAGCAGATCTCCTAGAGGACTTCATTGAAGGCGTCCATGCCTTCTTTTCATTTTGCATCTCCAGACTGGCTCTCTGAAACCCTCAGCTGCTGGCTGTTCTATTTTCTGCTTTTTTTTTCCCTTAGTGTTCTACATTTATGTCTTGAACTCTATGCCCCTGAAGCCTGAGTCTCTGGTGCCCCTGTTGCTGTCCCGATCTCTCCTCTGCTATAGCAGCTCCAGGCTCAGCTCCTTTGTGTTTTCATTTGCTCCTTAGTTGTGTCTGTGTTTGCTTTTGAAAGAGTGTGGTTGGAGATCTCCTGATCTGAGCCAAATAGAACCCCAGAGAATGTGCCCCAGCTGTGTTCTGTTTGTGTAGTAGGAGCTCCTTGGCTCCTGACAGAAAAACAGAATCTAGGATTCCAGAGTTTTAAACACAACTACACTTCAAAACACCCTTGCTACCCAGCAGGAAGCCAGGTCAGTTATAGGCAAAATAAGAAAACTGTAATTTTCTTTTCAACCTGGTTAGAGTTTAAATATAATTTTCTGACTAAGATGGGAAAGAAGGTGGAATATATTCACTCTCATGGCAATGCCAGAAACAAAACAAAACAAAAGACCCTTGAGATGTTATGAAACTCAAATTTGGCCATGAAACACCAAAGAGTGGTGGATGCAAGGATCAGAGAAGGAAATTATTAAGAAGAGACAGATTCTGGAGGCTAAGGTAGAGAAGAAACTTAAGATGTTTTCAACTTAAGATGTTTTCAAATATGATGGGTTTATTGGGTTGTAAACCTATCTTGAATTGCATAGCATCTAAATTGCACATCATTGGTGTATGATTTTCAATATACCAGAAAATATTTATAACACATATGTGGAAAATGGGACCCATATGAAATCAACAAATAAAAAAAAAATCATAGACAACCTAGACATTAGAACTAGCAGAAAATGATTTTAAAAATATCATAAATACACTTGGAAACTTATAAGCAAAAGATGAAATGAACAAATAAATATGGGGAATCTCATAAAATAAAAGGAAACTAAAAAACGAAACCAAACAACAACAACAACAACAACAATAAAACAACCTAATAGAATGAGTCTGAAAATCAAAAACATAGCAGATGAACTTAATAATAGAACAAACACTGTGAATAAAGAGTTAGGGACCTTGAAGAAAGAATAATAGAAATTATTCAAGAGAACATAAAGAAAAAGTGCTGACAGATTAATACGTCATCAAAGACTTGTTTTCTAATTATTGAACTGGAAATTCAACCAAGGGGTGCTTCACCACTGAGCTCCTCAGCCTTTCATTTTATTTTTTATTTTGAGATGGTCTCACTAAGTTTCAGAAGTTGACCTTGAATTCATGATCCTCCTGTCTCAGTCTCCTGAGCCCCCTGAGTTGCTGAGATTACAGGTTGTGCCACTGTGCCCAGCCAGAAATGATATTTTTTGAAATAATGACAAAGTTTTTCCCAAAGTTATTAAAACTATCAATTCAAAAATCCAAGTGAGGAATGGGAGGTAGAGTAGAGTGGAGCCCTTGCCCAGCATGCACGAGGCTGAGGTTCTCCCAGCGTTGCACACACCAAATAAACAACTAACAAACAACTCCCCCCAGCCACCCACAAAGACCCCCAAATCCTAGAGAATCCCATGCAGAATAAATACAAAGAAAACTACATCACAGAGTGTCAGAGTCAAACTGCTAAAAACCAAACAAAGAAAAAAATCCCTGGAAGCAGCCACAAAGACAGAGTACATCCATGGGGACAATGAGAACTGCAGCTGGCTTTTCATCAGAGAAGTCAGCTAGCACGTACTGGAGGTGATGAAAGCTTTAAAATGATGAGACCCAAATAACAACAGCAACCCATCTGTTAGAATTATACATCCACAAAAATATCTTTTAAAAATAAAAATAAAGGGAAATAAAGACATTTTATGATGAAGGAAAGCTGAGGGGATTTGTTGCCAGTAGAACTACTGAAAAATGCTACAGGATGCCCTCCATCTAGCTACCTGAGGCACTGAAGAGGGTGATCTCCAAGTTTAAGGTCAGCCTGAACAATTTACTAAGACCTGTCCAAAAAATAAAAAATGCCTGGGAGTACACTTCAGTGGTAGCATGCTTGTCTAGCTTATGTGATACCCTTGGTTCAATCCTCAGCACAGAAAGAAATAGAAATATTAAAGGAAATCCTTCAGGATAAAGAGAATGCAAGTTGTAAACTCAAATACACATGGAAAGTATTGGCAATATTAAATGGGTAGAATCCTTTGTAATGATAAAACAATTCATATAGAAGACATAAATATCCTAAATGTTAATGAACCTACTAACAACATTTTTAAAAAGCATAATGAAACAATTGATAGAAACAAAAGGAGAAAAAATTAAATCAAAATCATGTTTGGAGATTTTTTTTTTAACATACCTTCTCTCAGCAATTGACAGAATAAGTAAATAAAATCAGTGAGCATAGATAAAATTTGAACATTAATATTAACCAGCATAAGCCAATATGCACCTATTAGACATTATACCTGACCAAATTCTGAATATATATTTTCTTCCAACACATATAGAACATTTTTTGTAATAGGCCACATGGTGGGCCCTAAAAGGTTTCAATTAATATAGAAGGATTGAGATCATGAAAATGAATTTGGCATCAGTATCAATAAGACATCTAGAAAATACTCAGAATATTTAAAAATTAAACAGGACCTTGAAAAGATTAATAAAATTGATATATCCCTAGCAAGAATGATCAAGTAGCTGGGCATGGTGGCATACACCTGTATTCCGAGCTACTGGGGAGGCTGAGACAGGAGGATTATGAGTTCCAGGCCATCTTGTGAAACTTACTGAGACCCTCTCTCAAATAAATAAATAAATAAATAAATAAATAGAAGAAAAGGACTGAGAAGGTAGTTTAGTGGTCATGCAACCTTGGGCTGAATTCCTAACACCCAAAAGGAAAAAAAAAGAGAGAGAGAAAAGCATCACATAACCCGTATTAATAATAAAAAATGATATTACTACAGACTGTATTATTAAAAGGATAAGATGTGAATACAATGAAAATCTTCGTGGTAATATATTTGAAAATATAGATTAAATTAAAAAAATTCTTAACACAACTTTACTGAAAAACAGAGACAAGAAGAAAATGAACATCTGAATAGCTCTTTGATAACTTGCTATTACATCAATAAATATTAAATGCATAGCAAATAAAAAAGTAAAAATAAATAATGCTAATGCATATTGTTTTAAAAACCCTCCCATTAAATAAATGTACTGACCCAGAAAGCTTAGTGAATTCTATCAAACATTTGAAGGAGAAAAAAAAATACAATTTTACATAAAATGTTTGAAAAAACAGAAATGATAGCAATTCCCAATTTTCTTTATGAGGTCACGCTATTCCTAACATTGATACCTTAAAATGAAATTTTAGCTAAAAAAACATACAGACCAATATTCCTCAAATTAGATACAGAAATTCTCAACAAAACCATAAAATCTAGTAATGTAAAAAATGTACTTTATCACGTGAATGTGATGTTCATCCCAGAAAAGGAACATTTGCTTAATATTTAAAAATCCAAAAGGGTAATTAATCACATTAACATTTCATAAGAGAATAATCATGTTTATCCCAACAGATAGAAGTAAAAGATTTGAAATATTCAAAGTCTGTCATGAGAAGAACTCTCAGTAAATTAGGAACGGAAGGGAATGTCCTCAGTTTGATAAAGGACAACACAAAACTATAACTAATGTGATATGAAAGTTGACATTTTATGCTTTTAAGATTGGGAACAAAGAAAAAGTATTCAGCATTGTACTAAATGTTTTGATATTATAAAGAATTAAAATAAAAAAATAAATAATTAAAAAATTAATAAGGCAAAAGGAAGGAATTAAGCCTGATTAAGCCTGAAAAGCAATCAGCGTACATGTATTTGTAAGTGACTCAGTAGTGTATAAAACAGAACACTTAATTGTGTTGTGCTCTTTCTCAGTTCAGAGTGCATAGTTAGTACACAGTTTGCGAAGTCTGTTGGAGAGCCAAAGTAGCAATATTATAATCCAATTCAGGATAAAGTACAGTTAGAAAGTATCTGATCAGAAGTGCAACAATGAGTTCAGAAACCATTTTTACTTTATCTAACATTTTAAATAAATATGAATACCAGCAAAAATCAATACAGAATACATGTTATAGTGGACAAAATGAGAAATAGATACAATTCAATCTAAAAAAAAATTACATTTCACAGAAATAATGGCTACAAAAGAAAATATGCAAAAGCTTTATATTCAATATTGGATTTATCAGGTTTTTACCATGTACTTTTTATATAAAAATAATATATAAAATGTAAACATATTTTATATAAAAATAATTTATCAAAAGGAATACAATTTTAATACATTATTAACAAAATGGAAAAGATATAAATTATTTAATTGTGGTTTTAAAATAATGGAATTGACTTTGCTTAATGGAATTTATTTGGTATTTTTTCTTATAGATACTTTAGTTTGGAGATTTAGGAATAGAGGGACCTCCAGAAGACTGCAGGAATTAGGTTTGTTTAGATTACAAATGCAGTGAGCAGATCTTATTTAAGGTGTACCATAACTGGGAAAAATATGGGGGAAGTAGCCCAGAGACAGATAAAATCCTCCATTCACAGTAGAGTCTCACCTACAAAGCTCCAGACACCAACATAGTTTACTTAAAAGTACCAAATTGAGTTTTCCTGTTCATCTTAAAGCAGTGGGTTAAGATAAGGGTCCTAACAGACAAACAACTGTAATTGCAGGTAAGCATTCTACATCAGGCACCAGAATTTCAATTTGGAACAGAGTGGAACAGCAAATTTTCTCTTCAAACCCGTTGATGCTTGTGAATGTTTGTGTTTCACCACTAGGTGGCACGGAGATCTATACAGTAAAACCAAGGCTGTATGGCGGTGAAGTATTGAGGCTTTTTTAGGGGCGTGGGGGGAAATAGATAGATTTTTCTAAATTTTGTGTATGTGTGTGACAGTATTTGTCAACACAACACGATAGTGGTAGACTCCTCCGTACCATCCCTACTGAAGCAGCTGTGACAGAGGCTCAGTTCAGCAGCATTGCACATCCTCTACGCCTTTGCCCTAAGACTTTTCTTGCCCTGTGATTGGGACACCTGAGAGAAGCCACTTGGCATTTGTGAACGCTCAGAACTGCAGGTGTCCGCGGTAACACGCCCTGGACAATCCTTAGCTGTTAATGGATGGGAGGTGATGAGCATGTGCTCATCTTATTTCTCACGTAGATAATTCAGAGGCACAATCATTATGGAGGATCAGAGGCTCCCACCAAGATCAGATACGAGTTTTCTGTAGCAGCGACAAGCCTGACAACATCATGAACTGACTTTCTCTGCTTTCCTGTTTTACCCTTCCTAGTGTCCCACTTCTGGTACCTGGTATCACATCCCCAAATAAAGTTTTATCTTTAGAGTTTCCAATGCCAATATAGACTACCTTGGTTCGTTCTCTCTCTCTCTCTCTCTCTCTCTCTCTCTCTCTCTCTCTCTCTCTCTCTCTCTCTCTCTCTCTCTCTGTTGTAGAATCTCCATTGTAAGAAAAACCCAAGTATAATCCACTACTCTTATAAAGTATATTTTCAGTACTTAGGCTTCTCCTTCACGGCTGCCCTTTCCAGTCAGTAACCTCTTAAAAAAAAAATTCTGATTTCTACCACTTTATATTAGTTTCGATTCTGTTTTTCAACCTCACAATACTAGAATCTTAATGGTAAATACTATGTTATGTCCACCTTGTTTTAATTGAACAATAATTCTGTGATGTTTATCTATGTAGCAGTAGTTCATCCTTTTTCATTGCTGTGTAATATTATGCCATGTGATTATACAATCATTTATGGACATTTGACTTGTCAGATTTTAGCTATTTTGAACAATACTACTTTGAGAAATTTTGTACCTATTTTTTTTTTTTTTCTCTTTTGTGGTAGTGGAGATTTAACTCTACCTCTGAGCCACATCCCCAGCTCTTTTTAAATTGTATTTTGAGGTAGGGTTGTGCTAAGTTGCTCAGGGTGACTTGAAACTTGTGATCATCCTGCCTCAGCCATCCAAATAGCTGGGATTATTTGTTTGTGCTTGCCTTTATGAATACTTGTCTCTCTTGGGAATACACATAGAAATAGGATTGCTTACTGGATGCAGTGGCACACTCCTGTAATCCCAGCAGTTCAGGAAGCTTTTGTGACTTCAAAGTCAGCCTCAGCAACAGGGAGACTAAACAACTCAGTGAGACCCTGTCTCTAAAAAAAATACAAAATAGGGCTGGGTATGTGGTTCAGTGGTTGAGTACCTGTGAGTTCAATCCCTGGTACCCGCCCCCTACCCCCCAAAAAACCACAAAATAAAGAAACAGGATTGCTGGGTCAGCAGTTATAGGTATTTTAAATTTTTTTCTTTTTAATAAATTTTATATTTTTTTAATTTATTAATACATACTCTCTGTACGTATTAATGGGATTTGGTGTGATTCTTCTACACATATGCATAGAATGCACAGATCCAATCTAACTTTTCTTTATCCACCTTCCCCAGCGTTGACAACTTGTATTAATCACTATTCTACTTTCAGGTTGGATATTTTTAGCTTTCACATATGAGAGGGGATATGCACTGCTTGTCTTTCAGTGTCTGGGCTTGTTTCATTTAATATAACATCCTCTAGTTCCATCCATTATAACATCCTCCAGTTCCATCCATTTTACTGTAAATGGCAGGATTTTCTTTATGGTCCAGTAATATTCCATTGTGCATATACACCATGTTTTAAAAATCCATTCTTCTGTTGATGGGCACCTAGGCCGATTTCATATCTTAGCTGTTGTGAATAGTGTTGCATAAACAAGGATGTCCAGGTCTCTCTTTGGTATGATGATTTGCTTTCCTTTGGATAAATACCCAGAAGTGGAATAGCTGAATCATGTGGTAGATCTGTTTTCATTGTTTGAGGAATGTTCATACTGATACTGTTCTCCATGGTGACTGCACTAATGTACACTTTGACCAGCAGTGTGTGGTAGTTCCTTATTCTCACTAGCACTGGTAGGTTATCTATCTATTTATCTATTTATTTATTTATTTATTTATTTATTTATTTATTTATTTATTTCTGGGGATTGAATCTGGGGGAATTTTACCACTGAGTTACATATGCAGTCCTTTTAATTTTTCATTTGGATACAAGGCCTTGATAAGTTGACCAGATTGTCCTGGAACTTGAAATCCTCCTGTCTGAGTCTACTGAGTAGCTTTGATTAAAGGAATGTGCCAATGCACTCAACCGCTCAACCTAAATGGGGTGAGATGATCTCTTATCATAGTTCTGATTTGCATTTCCCTGAATGCTAATTATATTCAGTATATCTGCATGTATTCATTGGCCATTTGTATTTCTTTATTAGAGAAGTGCCTTTTCCGATCATTTGTCCATTTTAAAATGGATTGAGTTTTTGTTATTAAGTATTTTGAGTTCCATATTTATTCTTATTATTACTGTGAAATACATAGTTGACAAGCATTTTCTCCCATCCTGTACACTGTCTCTTCACTTTGCTGATTGATTCCTTTACTGTGCAGAGACTTTTCAGTTTAATGTTATTTCTTTTTTTCTTTTTAAGAATCAAGAATGATATTATTTTATTTTTTTTTCTTTTTGAGGTCAAATTTATATTTTTTTATTATTTTTATTTGATTTTTAATTTTTTACAGACTACATTTTGATTCATTGTGCACAAATGGGGTACATAATTTCATTTCTATGGTTGTACACAATGCAAATTCATACCATTCATGTAATCATACATGCACATAGGGCAATGATGTTTGTCTCATTCCATCATTTTTCATACCCCCTCCCTCTCATTTTCTTCTACATATTCTAAAGTTCCCCAATTATTCTCTCATTCTCCACCCCCAGCCCCATTATATATCATCCTCCACTTATCAGGGAAAACATTCGGCCTTTGTTTTTTTGGGCTTGGCTTATTTCACTTAGCATGATATTCTCCGATTCCATCCATTTATTTGCAAATGCCGGAATATTATTCTTCTTTATGGCTGAATAGTATTCCATTGTGTATATACACCAGAGTTTCTTTATCCATTCATCTGTTGAAGGGCATCTAGGTTGCTTCCACAATCTACCTATTGTGAACTGAGCTGCTATAAACATTGATGTGGCTGTGTTACTGTAGTTTGCTGATTTTAGGTCCTTTGGGCATAAACCAAGGAGTGGGAAAACTGGTTCAAAAGGTGGGTCCATTCCAAGTTTTCTTAGGATTCTCCATATTGCTTTCCAGAGTGGCTGCACCAATTTGCAACTCCACCAGCAATGTAAAAGTGTGTCTTTTTCCCCACATCCACGCCAACATCTATTATTGTATGTGTTCTTGATAAAAGCCATTCTAATTGGAGTAAGATGAAATCTTAGAGTTGTTTTAATTTGCATTTCTCTAATTACTAGAGATGTTGAACACTTTTTCATATATTTATTAATTGCCTGTGTGTCTTCTTCTGTAAAGTGTCTGTCCAGTTCCTTGGCCCATTTATTGATTGGGTTTTTTGTATTTATGTTGTAAAGTTTTGTAAGTTCTTTACAAATTTTGGAGATAAGTGCTCTATCTGAAGTGCATGTGGAAAAGATTTTCTCCCACTCTGTAGGTTCTCTCTTCACATTCTTGATTGTATCCTTTGCTGAGAAAAAACTTTTTAGTTTGAGTCCATCCCATTTATTGATTCTTGCTTTGATTTCTTGTGCTTTCAGAGTCTTATTGAGAAAGTCTGATCCTAAACCAACATGATGAAGATTTGGGCCTACTTTGTCTTGTATTAGGTGCAGGGTTTCTGGTCTAATGCCTAGGTCTTTGATCCATTTTGAGTTGAGTTTTGTGCAGGGTGAGAGGTAGAGGTTTAATTTCATTTTACTGAATAAGGATTTCCAGTTTTGTCAGCACCATTTGTTGAACAGGCTATCTTTTCCCCATTGTATGTTTTTAGCTCCTTTGTCTAGTATGAGGTGATTGTATTTATGTGGTTTTGTCTCTCTGTCTTCTGTTCTGTACCATTGGTCTGCCTATCTATTTTGGTGCCAATACCATGCTGTTTTTGTTACAATTGCTCTGTAGTATAGTTTAATGTCTGGTATTGTGATACCTCCTGTTAAACTTTTTCTATTCAGGATTGTTTTGGCTATTCGAGGTCTCTTGTTCTTCCAAATGAACTTCATGATAGATTTCTCTATTTCTATGAGGAATGTCATTGGGATTTTAATTGGAATTGCATTGAATCTGTATAGTGTCTTTGGTAGAATGGCCATTTTGACAATGTTAATTCTGCCTATCCAAGAACATGGGAGATCTTTCCATCTTCTAAGGTTTTCTTCAATTTCTTTCTTTAATGTTCTGTAGTTTTCATTGTAGAGGTCTTTCACCTCTTTTTTTTTAAATTTATTTTTATTTTAAGCAAATGGGATACATGTTGTTTCTGTTTGTACATGGATTAACAGCACACCATTTGCATATTCATACATTTACATAGAGTAATGATGTTTGATTCATTCCATTATTTTTTTCCTTCCCCCCACACCTCCCACCTCTCTTTTTCCTCTATACAGTCCCTCCTTCCTCCATTCTTGCACCCATCCCACCTCCCATTATGTGTCATCATTTGCTTATCAGTGAGATCATTCGCCTTTTGGCTTATCTCACTTAACATGATATTCTCCAACTTCATCCATTTGCCTGCAAATGCCATAATTTTATAATTCTTTCTAGCTGAGTAATATTCCATTGTATATATATATATATATATATCACAGTTTCTTTATCCATTCATCAATTGAAGGGCATCTAGGTTGGTTCCACAGTCTGGCTATTGTGAATTGAGCAGCTATGAACATTGATGTGGCTGTATCTCTGTAGTATGCTGATTTTAAGTCCTTTGGGTATAGGCCAAGGAGTGGGATAGCTGGGTCAAATGGTAGGTCCATTCCAAGTTTTCTAAGGAATATCCATACTGCTTTCCAGAATGGCTGCACCAGCAATGTATGAGTGTACCTTTTTCCCCACATCCTCTCCAAAATCCTGTTGTTATTTGTATTCTTGATAATCGCCATTCTAATTGGGGTGAGATGGAATCTTAGTGTAGTTTTGATTTGCATTTCTCTTATTACTAAAGATGGTGAACATTTTTTCATATGTTTGTTGATTGCTTGTACATCTTCTTCTGTGAAGTGTCTGTTCATATCCTTAACCCATTTGTTGATTGGGTCATTTGTATTCTTGGTGTAGAGTTTTTTGAGTTCTTTATATATTCTGGAAATTAGTGCTCTATCTGAGGTATGAGAGACAAAGATTTTCTCCCACTCTGTAGGCTCTCTCTTCGCATTGCTGATAGTTTCCTTTGCTGAGAGAAAGCTATTTAGTTTGACTCTATCCCAGTTATTGATTCTTGCTCTTATTTCTTGTGCTATGGGTGTCTTGTTAAGGAAGTCTGATCCTAAGCCAACAAGGTGAAGATTTGGACCTACTTTTTCTTCTATAAGATTCAGTGTCTCTGGTCTGATTTCAAGGTCCTTGATCCATTGTGAGTTGATTTTTGTGCAGGCTGAGAGATAGGGGTTTACATTCATTCTGTTGCATATGGATTTCCAGTTTTCCCAGCACCATTTGTTGAAGAGGCTATCTTTTCTCCATTGCATATTTTTGGCACCTTTGTCTAGTATTAGAAAATTGTATTTATTTGAGTTTGTGTTCATGTCCTCTATTGTGTACCATTGATCTACCTGTCTATTTTGGTGCCAATACCATGCTGTTTTTGTTACTATTGCTTTGTAGTATATTTGAAGTTCTGGTATTGCAATACCCCCTGTTTCATTCTTCCTGCTATGAATTGCTTTAGCTATTCTGGGTTTCTTATTCTTCCACATGAATTTCATGATTGCTTGCTCTGTTACTGTAAGGTACGTCATTGGGATTTTAATTGGAATTGCATTGAATCTGTATAGCACTTTTGGTAGTATGGCCATTTTGGCAATATTAATTCTGCCTAACCAAGAACATGGGAGATCTTTCCATCTTCTAAGCTCTTCCTTAATTTCTTTCTTCAATGTTTTGTCGTTTTCATTGTAGAGATCTTTTACCTCTTTCGTTAGATTGATTCCCAAGTATTTTATTTTTTTTTTGAGGCTATTGCAAATGGAGTTGATTTCCTCATTTCCCCTTCAACTGTTTCCATTGCTTGCATATAAAAATGCTTTAGATTTATGTGTGTTGATTTTATAGTCTGCTATTTTCTGAATTCATTGATGAGGTCTAGAAGTTTTCTGGAGGAGGTTTTTGGATCCTCTAAATATAGAATCATGTCATCCACAAATAGTGACAGCTTAAGTTCCTCTTTTCCTATTCATATCCCTCTAATTTCTTTAGTCTGCCTAATTGTTCTGGCTAGAGTTTCGAGGACAATGTTGAATAGAAGTGGTGAAAGAGGACATCCCTGTCTTGTTCCCATTTTTAAAGGGAATGGTTTCAGTTTTTCTCCATTAAGAATGATGTTGGCCATGGGCTTAGCATAAATAGCCTTTACAATGTTCAGGTATGTTCCTCCTATCCCTATTTTTTCTAGTGTTTTGAGCATAAAGGGTTGTTGTATTTTGTCGAACGCTTTTTCTGCGTCAATTGAAATAACCATATGATTCTTATCCTTAAGTCTATTGACATGATGGATTACGTTCATTGATTTACGAATGTTGAACCATCCTTGCATTCCAGGGATGGACTCCACTTGATCGTGGTGCACAATTTTCTTAATATGTTTTTGGATACAGTTTGCCAATATTTTGTTAAGGATCTTTGCATCTATATTCATCAAGGATATTGGTCTAAAATTTTCTTTCCTTGATGTGTCTTTTCCTGGTTTGGGTATGAGGGTGATATTAGCTTCATAAAATGAGTTCAGTAGGGTACCCTCCTTTTCTAATTTTTGGAATACTTTGAGAAGTATTGGAATAAGTTCTCTTTGAAGGTCTTGTAGAACTCGGCTGTTAATCCGTCTGGTCCTGGACTTTTCTTGGATGGCAGATTTTTAATGGCTTCTTCTATTTCATTGCTTGATATTGATCTGTTTAAATTGTGTATGTCCTCCTGGTTCAGTTTTGGAGGAGCATATGTCTCTAGAAATTTGTCAATGTCTTCCGTAGTTTCTATTTTGTTGGAATACAGATTTTCAAAGTAGCTTATCATTATGTTCTGTGTCTCATTGGTGTCTGTTGTGATATTTCCTTTTGCATCATGTATTTTAGAAATTCGAGTCTTCTCTCCTTCTCTTTGTTAGTGTGGTTATGGGTTTATCTATTTTGTTTACTTTCTCAAAGAACCAACTTTTTGTTTTGTCCTTTTTTTGAATAGTTTCTTTTATTTCAATTTCATTGATTTCAGCTCTGATTTTAATTATTTCCTGTCTTCTACTACTTTAGCTGTTATCCTGTTCTTCTTTTTCTAGGGCTTTGAGCCATAATATTAGGTCATTTAGTTGTTGATTTTTCATTCTTTTCTGGAATGCGCTCCATGCAATGAATTTTCCTCTTAATACCACTTTCATAGTGTCCCAGAGATTTTTGATATGTTGTATTGTCGTTCTCATTGACCTCTAAGAATCTCCTCCCTGATGTTTTTTGTTATCCATGTGTCATTCAATAGAATATTATTTAGTCTCCAGGTGTTGGAGTAATTTCTGTTTTTTATTTTGTCATTGATTTCTACCCTCAGTCCATTATGATCTGATAGAACACAAGGCAGTATCTCTATTTTTTTGCATTTCCTAAGGGCTGCTTTGTGGCATAACATATGGTCTATTTCTGAGAAGGTTCCATGTACTGCTGAGAAGAAAGTGAATCCACTTGTTGATGGATGGAATATTCTATATATGTCTGTTAAGTTCAGGTTATTGATTGTGTTATTGAGTTCTATGGTTTCTTTGGTTGGATTTTGTTTGGAAGATCTATCTAGTGGTGACAGTGGTGCATTAAAGTCACCCAGAATTATTGTGTTTTGGTCTATGTGATTACTGAAATTGAGAAGGATTTGTTTGATGTACAGGTATGCACCATTGTTTGGGGCATAAATATCTACTATCATTATGTCTTCCTGATTTATGGTTCTCTTAAGCAGTATGAAATGTCCTTCTTTTTCCCTTCTGACTAACTTTGGCTTGAAGTCCACTTTATCTGATATAAGGATGGAAATTCCCGCTTTTTTACTGAGTCCATGTGCATGGTAGGTTTTTTCCCATCCTTTCACCTTTAGTCTGTGGGTGTCTTTTTCTATGAGATGAGTCACTTGCAGGCAGCATATTCTTGGGTCTTTCTTTTTAATCTATTCTGCCAGTCTATGTCTTTTGATTGATGAGTTTAGGCCATTAATGTTCAGGGTTATTGAGATACGATTTGTATTCCCAGTCATTTGGCTTATTTTTGGTTTTTATGTTGGCTTGGTTTCTCCTTTGAGTGGTTTTTCTCTAAGGTAGTTCCTCCCTTTGCTGACCTCCATTGTTGTTTTTCATTTCCTCCTCATGGAATATTTTGTTGAGAACATTTTGTAGCACAGGCTTTCTATTTGTAAATTCTTTTAATTTTTGTTTATGATGGAAGGATTTTATTTCATCTTCAAATCTGAATGTTAGTTTTGCTGGGTATAGGATTCTTGGTTGGCAACCATGTTCTTTCAGAGCTTGAAATATGTTGTTCCAGGTCCTTCTAGCTTTTAGAGTCTGGGTTGAGAATTTGACTGCTATCTGTATTGGTCTTCTCCTATATGTAATCTGATGCTTTTCTCTTGCAGCCTTCAAAAGCCTATCTTTATTTGAATGTTAGGCATCTTCTTTATAATGTGCCTTGGTGTGGACTTATTGTGATTTTGTGCATTAGGTGTTCTGTAAGCCTCTTGTATTTGATTTTCCATTTCATTCTTCAGGTTTGCGAAATTTTCTGTTATTATTTCATTGAATAGGTTGTTCATTCCTTTGGTTTGTATCTCTGTGCCTTCCACAATCCCAATAATTCTTAAATTTGGTCTTTTCTTGATGTCCCATAGTTCTTGGAGATTCTGTTCATGATTTCTTATCATCTTCTCTGTTTGGGCAACTTTATTTTCAAGATTAAATATTTTGTCTTCAGTGTCTGAGGTTCTGCCTTCCAAGTGGTCTCGTCTTTTGGTGATGTTTTCCATTGAGTTTTTTATTTGGTTTATTGTCTCCTTCATTTCAAGGATTTCCGTTTGTTTTTTTTTTTTTTTTTTTGAGAATCTCTATCTCTTTGTTGAAATGATCTTTTGCTTCCTGCACTTGTTCTTTCTGCTTATTGGTATTATCATTCATTGCCTGCATTTGCTCTCTTATCTCATTCTTTGCTTTGTGAATCATCTTAATCATGTATAATCTGAAGTCCTTTTTTGACGTTTCTTCTAACATACTGTCATTGGATTCTATTAATATAGAATCTAGATTTGTTTGGATCATTTTCTTCCCTTGTTTTTTCATGTTGTTCATGTATCTTCCCCTCTAGCAGTGCAGATCTGGGGTATTGCAGATTGCCCCCTATAGGTTTATAGTGGCCCTATAGGTTTCCAAAACCCTTTCTTTAAGGGGAAATCAATATTAGCAGTGCCCAAATCAGACACTGTGCAATCCTAGACCAAATAGCCCCTCTGGGGACAATAAGAAAATTGTCATAATAAACAGAATGAGTTCTATTATTATCTTCAGTAAAACACATGGATTTGCCGTAAGGTCTGCAGTTTCTAATGGAGGACAAAGAGGATGCAGAGGGATGTAGAATGTGGCTGTTAATGGGAGATGAAAAGAATATACAGAAGTTCTAGAAAATAGAAAGGGTGAGAGTGTAATCAAAAGATGTCAGATGTTAGCATTAAAAAAGGGAGAAAGTGACTCTGAGGGAACAGGTAAACAAAAGGAAAAGAGAGCAAGAAAAGTAAAGAAATAAAAACTTAAATATTTTTAAAAAGGAGAAAAAAGAAAATCTACTGTATAACAGTCATATACTAATAAAACCTCCCAGTGTTCAGTAGCCTGATGCATGAGAGGTACCTGACAATGAACTTCAAGCCTCCAGCAGGCGTCACAGGATTGGATTTGCCTCACCCAAAGATCGGTGCTACGGCTTCCAGGATTATCCAAGATGGCTGCTCTGGCTTCGAAATGTGTTGGCAAATGGGGAGCTGCATTTCAGGGGTGGACTTGGTCAGCTGGAGGTCCTGGAGATGGGATGCAGTTGGTTCAGCAGGGGTCCTGGAGGTCCGGTGTATTTGGTGTGGTTGTGGGATCCTGGAGGCCAGGTGCAATCAGTCAGTCTGGGGTCCCGGTGATAGGGCGCAGTCTGTTGGTCTGGGGGTCCTGGTGGCAGGGAGCAGTCAGTCGATATGAGGGCCCCAGAGGCAGGGAGTGATCAGTTGGACTGAGGTATCCTGGAGACGGGACTCTGTCATTCCCGCCAGGGGTCCTACAGGGCCTGGCTATTGTCTCAAAATGGCAGCAGCCACGTGTAACGAAACCTGCAGGTACTGTAACAGTGAACTTCCAGGCAGCAGCAGGCAGCTGGTGCTCCACTGGCTGTTGGCGATCAGTTTGCTGACTGTTGTCGGACGATCGGGAGGTGAACCTTGAGCGTTGGGTGATGGATAGGTGTAAGGCAGGTGAAGGACAGGCGAGAGGCAGGCAAATGGTGGATGGTAGACGCCTGACAGTGAGCAATCTGCTCTCAAAAAAGTCGTCGATATGCTGGCAGACTGCATGTCATCACCCTTTCACCTCTTTTGTTAGATTAATTCCCAAGTTTTTTTTTTTTTTTTTTTTTTTTTTTTTTTTTTTTTATGCTACTGTGAATGGAGTGGTTTTCCTAATTTCTCTTTCAGAGGATTCATCACCTATGAATAAAAATGCATTAGACTTATGCATAGTGATGTTATATCCTGCTACTTTGCTGAATTCATTTTCTAGTGGAGTTTTTTTGATCTTCTAAATATAGGATCATGTCATCAGCAAATAGTGATAGCTTTAGTTCTTCTTTTCCTATATGTATCTCTTTAATTTCTTTGGTCTGTCTAATTGCTCTGACAAGTGTTTCAAGGATGATGTTGAATAGAAGTGGTGAAAGAGGGCATCCCTGTCTTGTTTCAGTTTTTAGAGGAAATGGTTTCAGTTTTTCTCCATTAAGAATGATGTTGACTGTGGGTTTAGCATAGACAGCCTTTACAATGTTGAGGTATGTTCCTACTATTCCTATTTTTTCTAGTGTTTTAAGCATGAAGGGATGCTATATTTTATCAAATGCTTTCTCAGCATCAATTGAAATAATCATGTGATCCTTAACTTTAAGTCTGTTGACGTGGTGAATTACATTTATTGATTTCTGAATGTTGAGCCAACCTTGCATCCCTGGGATAAACCCCAGTTGATCATGGTGCACTATCTTTTTAATATTTTTGTACGTGATTTGCAAGTATTTTGTTAAGGATTTTTGCATCTATGTTCATCAGGGATATTAGTCTAAAGTTTTTTTCTTTGATGTGTCTTTGTCTGGTTTTGGTATAAGAGTGATACTAGCCTAATAGAATGAATTTGGAAGGGTTCCCTCCTTTTCTATTTCCTGAAATACTTTGAGGAGTATTGGTATCAGTATTTCTTTAAAGGTCTTGTAGAATTCGACTGAGAATCCATCTGGTCCTGGGTTTTTCTTTGTTGGTAGGTTTTTGATGACTTCTTCTATTTCAGTGCTTGAAATTGATCTGTTTAGATTGTGTATGTCTTCCTGATTCAGTTTGGGAGGATCATATGTCTCCAAAAATTTGTTGATGTCTTCGATATTTTCTATATTGTTGGAGTATAAATTTTCCAAGTAGCTTCTAATTATGTTATGTATTTCAATGGAGTCTGTCGTGATCTTTCCATTTTCATTATAAATTCTAGTAATTTGAGTTTTTTCTCTCCTTCTCTTCATTAGTGTGGCTAGGGGTTTATCAATTTTGTTTACTTTTTCAAAGAACCAACTTTTTGTTTTGTCAATTTTTTGAATTGTTTCTTTTGTTTCAATTTCATTGATTTCAACTCTGATTTTAATTATTTTCTTTCTTCTACTATTTTTGGTATTAACCTGTTCTTCTTTTTCTAGGGTTTTGAGGTGTAATGTTAGGTCATTTAGTTGTTGACTTGTTATCTTTTTAATGTATGAGCTCAATGCAATGAACTTTCCTCTTAGTACAGCTTTCATAGTCTCCCAGAGGTTTTGATATGTTGTGTCATTGTTCTCATTTACCTCTAAGAAATTTTTTTTATTTCTTCCCTGATGTCTTCTGTTATATTGCATCATTCAGTAGCATATTATTTAGTCTCCAGGTGTATGAGTAGTCTTTGTTATATTATCATTCATTTCTAATTGCATTCCATTATGGTCTGATAATATAGGGCAGGATCTCTATTTTTTTTTTTTTTTGTATTTACTAATGGCTTTTTTGTAGCATAGCATATGGTCTATTTTGGAGAAGGAACCATGAGCTGCTGAGAAGAAAGTATATTTGCTCTATGATGGATGAAATATTCTGTAAATATCCATTAGGTCTATATCATTGATTGTATTATTTAGTTCTATAATTTCTTTGTTCAGTTTTTGTTTGGACTATCTATCCAGTGGTGAGAGTGGTGTGTTAAAGTCCCCACTATTAATGTGTTTTGGTCTCTTTGATTCATAAAATTGAGAAGGGTTTGTTTGATATACGTAGATGCTCCATTGTTTGGGACATAAATATTTAAAAGTGTTATATCTTGCTGTTTTATGCTTCCTTTAAGCAGTATGAAATGTCCTTATTTATCCCTTCTGACTAACCTAGATTTGAAGTCCACTATATCTGATATGAGGACGGAGACCCCTGCTTTTTTACTGGGTCCAAGTGCATGGTATGTTTTTCCTCATCCTTCCACCTTTAGTCTGTGGATGTCTTTTTCTATGAGATGGGTCTCTTGAAGGCAGCATATTATTGGGTCTTTCTTTTTAATCCAATCTGCTAGTCTATGTCTTTTCATTATTGAATTTAGGCCATTGACATTCAAGGTTATTACTGAGATATGATTTGTATTCCTGTTCATTTTGGCTTATTTTTGGTTTTTTACTTGTCCTTTGATTGGCTTTTCCTTTAGGGTAGTTCCTCCCTTTGCTGACTTGTATTGTTGTTTTTCACTTCCTCTTCCTGAAATATTTTGCTGAGAATGTAAATTCTTTTAACTTTTGTTTATCATGCAAAGATTTTATTTCATTGTCAAATCTGAAGGTTAGTTTTGCTGGGTATAGTATTCTTGGTTGGCATCTGTGTTCTTTCAGAGCTTGAAATATATTGTTCCAGGCCCTTCTTGCTTCTAGAGTCTGGGCTGAGAAATCTGCTGATATCCATATTGGTTTCCCCTTATATGTAATCTGATGCTTTTCTCTAGCAGCCTTTAAAATCCTATCTTTATTATGAATGTGAGGTGTTTTCATTATAATGTGTCTTGGTGTGGATCTGTTGTAGTTTTGAGCACCTGGTGTTCTGTAAACCTCTTGTATTTGATTTTCCATTTCACATTTCAGGTTTGTGAAATTTTCTGACATTATTTCATTGAACAGGTTTTTAATGCCTCTGACATTATTTCATTGAACAGGTTTTTATTGCCTTTGGTTTGTATCTCTGTGCCTTCTTCAATCCAAATAATTCTTAAATTCGGTCTTTTCATGATATCCCATAATCTTGGAGGTTCCGTTCATGACTTGTTAACATCTTCTAAGTTTGCTCAATTTTATTTTCAAGATTGAATATTCTGTCTTCATTGTCTGAGATTCTGTCTTCCACGAGGTCTATTCTGTTGGTGATGCTTTCTATTGAGTTTTTAATTTGGTTTATTGTTTCTTTCATCTCAAGTATTTCTGGTTTTTTTTTTTTTTTTTTTTTTTTGAGAATCTCAATCTCTTTATTGAAGTGTTCTTTTGCTTCTTGCATTTTCTCTTTTAACTGTCTACTGGAATGGTCTTGCATTGTCTGCATTTGCTCTCTTATCTTGTCTTTTGCCTCATGGATCATTTTAATCATGCATATTCTAAACTCTTTTTCTGTCATTTCTACTGCCATGCTGTCATTGGGGTCTATCACAATAGCATCTTGGTTTGTTAGAGACGGTTTCTTCCCCTGTTTTTTCATATTGTTTCTGTATATTCCCCTCTAGCAGTGAAGATAAGAGATACTGAAGTTTGCCCCCTGCAGGCTTATTAGGACCCTGCAGTTTTCCACTACCTCTCCTTTGAAGGGAAGACCAATACCAGTAGTACTCAATACATAGAAAATGCAGCCCTGAACCAGATAGCCTCTATACAAACTTTAACATTTTTAAAATAAACAGATCATTTCAATTACTATTTACAGTATTTCTAGTTGTGAACAGCATAGGGAAGGGGTGTAGGATATAAGTGAGTAAATAGAGGTACCTCTCAAAGGACCTCCAGTCTCTATGTGTCTCAGGATGGGAGTCGCCTTTCCAATTATGATGGCCATGCCCTCAGAAATAATTTAGTGCCTGCACCAGACTCCAAAGGAGCTGGAAAGCCCCAGCAAGGGTGCATTGAGTCAGCACAGAGGCAGGCGCAGTGTCCCTCAGCATAGGGGAGCAGACAGGCAGGCAGGTTCAGTGCCAAACTGACCTTGGTGTGTGGTGTGGGCTCAGTGATGCCTCCGACCTCGGTGTGGGCAGGCAGGCACAGTGCCAACTGACCTTGGTGTGGGGGGGGGCGTGCTCAGCACAGACGGCCAACCTCGGTGTTTGATGTTACTTCATTTGTCAATTTTTACTTTTGTTTCCTGTGATTTGGGGGATTTTATCTAGAAAATCATTGTCTCTACCAATGTTTAGAGGTATTTCCCCTGTTTCTTTGACTAGTTTGAAATGTCAGGTCTTACATCTAGGTCTTTTGTTCATTTTGAGTTGAGTTTTTACAGAGTCAGAGATAGGGGTCCAGTTTCCATCTTCTGCATGTGATATTTATTTTTCTCAGCACGATTAATAGAGATGGTCATTTTTCTGATATATGTTTTAGGGGCCTCTGTTGAGAATCAGTTGGATGTAGATGAATGTGTTTGTTTCTAGGATGACTATTCTTTTCTAGTAATCTGGGTGTCAGTTTTTATGCCAATACTAACCTGTTTTTGGTACTACACCTCTGTTGTGTGTCCTGAAATCAGGTATTGTGATGCTTCCAGCTTTCTTCTTTTTGTTCAAGATTGCTTTGGCTATTTGGGGTCTATTGTTCTTCTGTATAAATTTTAGGACTGCTTTTCCTAGTTCTGTGAAGAATGTCTTTGGCACTTTCATGGGGATTATATTGAATCTGTAGATTACTTTGAACAGTATGGTCATTTTAACAACATAAATTCTTCCAGTCAGTGAACACAGAAAATCTTTCCTTTTTGTATGTTTTCTTTAGTCCAAGGCCATTTTTTCTCTGGGTTAAAGGGTGACACATGAACTTGGAAGTCTAAGTCTAGGACTTTCTGCTTGACTTGGTCTCCACACAGCTAGTTTGTGGTGTTGTAGCCACCCTTGTAATAATGGGGAAATGACAGTATAGTTGAAAGAATAGCAATTCGCTGTGACCATTAGGCTATAGGGCACAACAGACTCTAGCAGCTGGTCTAGCTTGAAGATGGCTCCCAGCCTAGATCATGGGAACTGGAGAATGTATAATATGGACTTCAACTTTGTGACAACATAATCATGTGAACTCTGGGCAACTATCCACATTGTGTCTGAGGTCTGAGTTCTGTGGAAATGTCTTATGCAGTCATTTGTGGTGGCAATGGGAACCCCTGAGGATATCCAGCTTGCTTTTTCCCTGTAGAAAGGATGTCCTGGTCAATCCAGACATGACAGAGTGAGTGAGAGAGGCAGGGTGGCTCTCCTTCCTTTCTGTGGTGCTACCTTGGATTTTTGTGTACCACAGAGATCTTGTTACTTCCCTAATAATCTCTGACTTATTTCCTTAGTCACTCCATTCCAAATATAGTTATTTCTTGTTCTTTTTTTGTTTTTTCTTTTTTCTTCTGTGGGGAAAATTAGTGACAGGCTACTCTGGTTGGCCCTATTACTCATATCAAATTTTCTTTTTTTAATGAGTCAACAACAATACCACTGATATGCAGTACCAACTTTCTTGTATTTTTAAATTTAATTTAATTTTGATTCATGGTACACAAAGGGGGTATCTTTTCATTTCTCTGGTTGTATACAATGTAGAGTCACACCATGTATGTAATCATACATGTACATAGGATAATGATGTTTGTCTCATTCCATTATCTTTCCTTCCCTCACCCCCTCATTATCCCTCAATTCTCTCTACACAATCCAATATTCCTCCATTCATCCCTTACCCCCACCCACTCCTATAAAGTATCATCATCCACTTATCAGAGAAAACATTTGGCCTTTCATTTTCTCAGTTTGGTTTATTTCACTTAGCATGATATTCTCCAACTCCATCCATTTACCTGTAAATGCCATAATTTTATTCTTTATTTCTGATAATATTATTGTGTATATATACATACCACATTTTCTTTATCCATTCATCTATTGAAGGGCATCTAGATTGGTTCCATAGTTTAGCTATTGAGAATTGAGATGCTATAAACACTGAGGTAGCTGTTTCACTGTAGTATAGTGATTTTAGTTCTTTGGGTTTAAATCAAGGAGTGGGATAGCTGGGTCAAATGCTGTGTCCATTTCAAGTTTTCTGAGGATCTCTATAGTGATTTTCAGAGTGGCTGTGCCAATTTGCAACTCCACCAGCAACATATGAGTGTGCCTTTTCCCCCACATCCACATCAACACTTATTATTGCTTATATTCTTGATAAAGCCATTCTAATTGATGTGAGATGATATCTTAGGGTAGTTTTGATTTGCATTTCTCTAATTACTAGAGATGTTGAATACTTTTTTCAAATATTTGTTGATCCTTTGTATATCTTCTTCTGTGAAGTGTCTGTTCAGTTCTTTAGCCCATTTATTTATTGGGTTCTTCTTTTTGTGTGTGTAATGGTTTTTAGTTCTTTATGATCTTTATAAATTTTGGAGATTAGTGTTCTATCTGAAGTTGTGTGTGGAAAATATTTTTCTCCAACTCTGTAGACTCCTTTTGCAGATTATTGATTTTTCCTTTGCTGAGAAAAAACTTTTTAGTTTGAGTCCATCTCATTTATTGATTCTTGCTTTCATTTCTTGCACTCTAGGTGTCTTGTTAAGGAAGTCTGGTCCTAAACTGACGTAATGAATATTTGGGTCTACTTTTTCTTCTATTTGATACAGGGTCTCTGGTCTAATTCCTGGGTCCTTGATCCATTTTTGAGTTGAGTTTTGTGCAGGGTAAGAGATAGGAGTTTAATTTCATTTGCTGCATGTATATTTCTAGTTTTCCCAGTACCATTTGTTAAAGAGGCTATCTTTTCTACATTGCATGTTTTGGGCACCTTTATCTAGTATGAGGTAACTGTATTCATGTGTGTTTGTCTCTGTGTCTTCTATTCTGTACCATTGGTCTACCTGTCTATTTTGGTGCCAATACCATGCCATTTTTGTTACTATTGCTCTGTAGTCTGGTAGTGTGATACCTCCTGCTTCACTCTTCCTGCTAAGGATTGCTTTGGCTATTCTGGGTCACTTATTCATCCATGTGAATTTCATGATTGCTTTCTGTATTTCTATGTGGTACATCATTGGAATTTTAATTGGAATCGTGTTGAATCTACATGATGCTTTTGGTACTGTGGTCATTTTGTCAATATTAATTCTGCTTATCCAAGAACATGGGAGATCTTTCCATCTTCTAAGGTTTTATTTAATTTCTTTCTTTAGTGTTCTGTAGTAGTTTTCATTGTAGAGATCTTTCACCTCTTTTGTTAGGTTGATTCCCAAGTTTTTCTCTTTTTTTTTGAGGCTATTGTGAATGGAGTAGTTTACTAATTTCTTTTTCAGTAAATTCATTACTTATGACTAGAAATGCATTAGATTTATGACTGTTGATTTTATATCCTGCTACTTTGCTGAATTCACTTATTAATTCTAGAAGTTTTCTGGTGGAGTGTTTTGGATCCTTTAAATGTAGAATCATATCATCAACAAATAATGATAGCTTGAGTTCTTTTTCTATTCATATCCTTTTAATTTCTTTGGTCTATCTAATTGCTCTGGATAGTATTTCAAGGACAATGTTGAATAGAAGCAGTGAAAAGGGGTGTCCCTGTCTTGTTCCAGTCTTTGAGGGCATGCTTTCAGTTTTTCTCAATTAAGAATGATGTTGGCTGTGGGCTTAGCATAGATAGCCTTTACAATGTTGAGATATGTTCCTATCATTTGTATTTTTTCTAGTGTTTTGAATATGAATGGGTGCTGTATTTTATCAAATTCTTTTTATGCATCTATTGAAATGATCATATGATTCTTAACTTTAAGCCTATTGTTATGATGAATTACGTTTATTGATTTCCAGATGTTGAACAAGCCTTGCATCTCTGGGATCAACCCCACTTGATCATGATGCACTATCTTTTTAATATTTTTTATGCTATTTTCCAGAATTTTGTTAATAATTTTTGCATCTATGTTCATCAGGGATATTGGTCTGAAGTTTTCTTTCCTTGATGTGTCTTTATCTAGATTTGTGTCAGAAATTTGAGTTTTCTGCCTCCTTCTCTTCATTAGTGTTGCTAAGGGCTTATCAATTTTGTTTACTTTTTCAAAGAACCAACTTTTTATTTTGACAATTTTTAAAATTGTTTCTTTTATTTCAATTTCTTGGATTTGAGCTGATTTTAATTATTTCCTGACTTCTACTACTTTTGGTGTTGATCTGTTTTTTTTTTTCCCTAGATCTTTGAGATGTAATTTCAGATCATTTATTTATTGACTTTTTATTCTTTTATTGAATGCACTCCATGCAATGGATTTTCCTCTTAATTCTGCTTTCATAGTGTTCCATGGATTTTGAAATATTGCATCGTTATTCTCATTTTTCTCTAAGAATTTTCTTATCTCCTCCCTGATGTCTTCGACTATCCATCAATCATTCAGTAGCATGTTATTTAGTCTCCAGGTTTTGAAGTAGTTTCTGTGTTTTATTTTGTCATTGATTTCTAATTTCATTCCATTATGATCTGATAGAATACAAGGTAGTATCTCTATTTTTCTGTATTTACTAAGAGTTGTTTGTGGCATAACATATGGTCTATTTTAGAGAAGGATCTATGTGTTTCTGAGGAAAAAGTATATTCACTCATTGATGGATGAAATATTCTGTATATGTGTGTTAAGTCTAAATTATTGATTGTGCTATTGAGTTCTATTGTTTCTTTGTTCAGTTTGTTTGGAAGATCTATCCAGTGGTGAAAGAGGTATATTAAAGTCACTCAGTATTATTGTGTTGTGCTCTATTTGGTTTTTGGAATTGAGAAGGATTTGTTTGATGTACATTGATGTGCCTTTGTTTGAGGCATAAATATTTATGATTGTTATGTCTTGTTGATTTATGGGTCCCTTAAGCAGTATGAAATTTCCTTCTTTATACTTTCTGACTAACTTTGGCTTGAAGTTCACTTTATCTGATATGAGGATAGAAACCCCTGCTTTTATACTGAGTCTGTGGGCATGGTGTGCTGTTTTCCCATCCTTTCACCTTTAGTCTGTGAATGTCTTTTTCTATGAGATGAGTCTCTGGAAGACAGCATATTGCTGATTCTGTTTTTTAAATCTATTCTGCCAGTCTATGTCTTTTGATTAATTAGTTTTGACCAATAATATTCAGGGTTATTATTGAGATATGATTTGTATCATATCATTTGGCTTATTTTTTGTTTTAACTTAACTTGATTTTTTCTTTGATAGACTTTTCCTTTAGGCTAGTTCCTCCCTTTGCTGACTTAAACAGTTGATTTTCATTTACGACTCATGGAATATTTTGATGAGAATGTTCTGTAGTGCAGACTTTCTATTTGTCAATTCTTTTAATTTTTGTTTATCATGGAAGGATTTTATTTTGTCATCAAATCTGAAGGTAGTTTTTCTGGGTATAATATTCTTGGTTGGCATCCATTTTCTTTCAGAGCTTGAAATACATTGTTCCACACCCTCCTAGCTTTTAGGATCTGGGCTGAGAAATCTGCTGATATCCATATTGGTTTCCCTCTATATGTAATCTGATACATTTTTCTTTCAGCCTTTAAAATTCTATACTCATTTTATATGTTGATTGTTTTCATTATAATGTGCCTTAGTGTGAATCTGTTTTAATTTTGTACATTTTGTGTACTGTAAGATTCTTGTAATTGAGTTTTCTTTTCATTTTTCTTATTTGGGAAATTTTCTGACATTATTTCATTGAATGGATTGTTCATTCCTTTGGTTCGTATCTCTGCTTCCTCAATCCAAAAAATTCTTAAATTTGGTCTTTTCATGTTATCCCATAATTCTTGGAGGTTCTGTTCATGATTTCTTACCAACTTGTCTGTTTGGTCAATTTTATTTTCAGGATTAAATATTTTGTCTTCCTTGTCTGAAATTCTGTCTTTCTAGTCTCTTGGTGATGCTTTCTATCGAGTTTTTAATTTGTTTTATTTTTTCCTTCATTTCAAGGATTTCTGTTTTTTTTTTTTTTTTCAGAATCTCTACCTCCTTTTTGAAATGATCTTTTGCTTCCTGCATTTGCTCTTTTAACTGTTTATTGGAGTGATCATTCATTGTCTTCATTTGCTCTCCTATTTCATCCTTTACTTCGTGTATCATTTTAATTATGTACATTCTGAACTTTTTTCTGACATTTCTTCCACCATGCTGTCATTAGATTCTATTAATATAGCTTCTTTGTTTGGGACACTTTCTTCATTTTTTTTTTTTCATGTTGGTTGTATATCTTCCCCTCTAGCAGTGTGAATCTGAGGTATTGCATTTCCAACCCTATAGGTTTATAGCGTTCCTGCAGGTTTCCAACACCTCACATTTAAGGGGAAGATCAATATTAGCAGTACCCAATACAAACAATATGCAACTTTTAACCAATTAGCCCCTATGAAGATGTTAACAGTATTGTCATAATAAACAGAGAAGATGGATTTGATTATTATCTACAGTATAACCAATAGGCTTGCAATGAGTTGTACAGTTTCTGATGGTGGACAAAGAGGATGGAGAGGGGTGTAGTACGTAACTGTTAGTGGGATAAGAAGAGAGTATATAGAGGTACTAGATCATAGAAGAATGAAAGTGGAAACAAAAGAAGTTGGTTATTATCATGAGAAAAGGGAGACAGAGACTCCAAGGAAAGAGGTAAGAGGAAAATAGAATGAAAAAAAAATTAAAGAATAAAAAATAGAAAGTTAAAAATTTAAAAAAAGTTCTACAGTTGTCATATATTATTCAATCCCTCCAGTCTTCAGTAGCCTAATGCATGAGAGGTACCTGAAAAGAGCTTCTAGTCTCCAGCAGGTATCAGGATGGGAGCTGTCCCACCTAAGGATGGCATCTTTGTCTTCAGGGACACTCCAGGATGATTGCAGTGGTGTCCCAATGTGTTGGTAGGTGGGGAACTGCACTGTGGTAGGGTATGGGCACCGAGTCCTGAAGCTCCTTGGTGGGTGGTCCCGGGTTCTCACTGAAGCTCCTGGGTGAGTGGGCCTTGGCCCTCACAACTTGCATTTTGAAAAAAATATGCATATACATGATTTCTGTCCTACCTGAGTTGGCTCAGAGCCAAGACTGACTTCTTCCTATGAAGAAAAATCAAGTTGTAGTTCCACAGTGGTCCCTCTGTCACAGCATGTGACTGCACAGATGTCCACAGAACTCAGTATTGCATATCTGTATCTCTATCTCTTTAAGGTATGGACCTTTACTTTCTTTTCTTTACATATCTATCCTGATGTTGATGCAACTCTGTCTCATATACTTTAGATTTATTATAAATCTTGATAATCTAAAATACCTTTCCTACTTTGAATTTTTCCAGTATATCTTGTGTATTCTTGATTACTTCCTTACTTATAATTAGTTGTAGAATTAACTTGTCAATTTCCATGAAAAACATGCTGAATTTGATTCATATTGCAAAGATCTCTAGTTAAATTTGGGGAGTCTAACTTTTTTTATTATTTTATTTTCAAAAGAAGTTTGTGTGGTTTTGACATTGTTAAAAAATTCTTTTAGAGACTAAAGAAAGTAGAATAAAGGAATAGGCATTCATGGTTTTTTGTCCTAGGAAAACAGTTTTCCTCTTGGGTACCATGCATGAAACAATTCCAGGTACAGTAATCTAGGAGGGATTACACAATAAGTGAAACCAAGAGTCAGTAATTTTCTGGAGTACATTTGGACACAAGCAAAACATTCTTGGCAGTATCAATATATACAAAAGCTTAAAAAAGTGCACAGGAAATGCTAAGGACCCTCTGTATATCATCCTGAAAGTCCAGGAACATGAGAGAAAGCATGACAGGAGAGATCTATTTAAGATAAGAACAGAAAACAAGTTTTCAGAAAATGGAAGTACAAAATAGACTCAAACTGAAAATTTTTATTGTTTTTCTTTTTTCCAGTGGTGGTGGTTATAGTGCTATTTTTAAATTATTGTGAAACATAGAAACAGATAAGTCATAAAGCAAATATGGAAAATATAAAAGAACAATAATACATTTAACTCTATTGTAGCAAAGTTGATTGGTTTCTTGAAGTCAAGTCAAGAAATAGTACATTGTTTGGTGTGGTTTGTCCCTCAAAGGTTCATGGCAGAAATCTTGGTCCCCAGTGTAAACGTATTCAAAGGTGACAGATCTTCAAGCGGTGAGGCCTAGTGAACAGTGATTCAGATCATGGCAACCACAATATACTTTTGATTTGAATGTCCACAAAGACTCATGTGTTAAATGTCTGGTACCCAGAGTGGGGTTAATGGGAAGTGGTTGGACCTTTAGGAGGTAAAGTCCGTAGGTCATTGAGAGTTTGCCCTTGAAGGAGGTTGTAGAACCTCTGCCTCCTCCTCTTTTTTGTCTTCCTCCTCTTTGCTTATTGGGTTGTGATGAATGCAGTTTTGATGTGCCATGTTCTTCCAGCATGATGTGTAGCCTCACCAATTGACCCTATGGGATGGGGTCACATGTTTGTGAACTGGAAACTAAAACTGTGAGACAAACAAACCTTTTTTTTTTTTTCTTGGAAATTTAATTATCTCAAGTATTTCACTATAATGATAGAAACCTGGCTAACACAGGATATCACCCTGCATTCATTAGCTTTCTAGTAAGGAGCTAGAATAAGGTGATACCTGAACTCTGAAGATATCATATGTGGTGTTTAATTTACAGGTTCAACTTAGTCTTTTCTGATATCTTCATAAATTTCTGAATTAAAAGTCACCTGACATATTCTCATGGATTCATGTTCTCACTGCATTGGTTATACCTGATCATTTCAGTCAAAATTCTAGTGCTTTTAGTGAACAAGGCCATGTTAACAGTGCTAATGCAAATACAACATATTTAATGAAGCTCATTATTTTGGCTTCTGTCCTCTAGATTTGGACTGTAGTCTAATGTTAAGAAAGACTTTTATGTGGGTATCCTTCATGACTTTTTTGAGAGGGTTCTCTTGATCAACTTTGCTGTAAATTTTATCAGGTATTACAAGGGTATTAAAAATTTGCAATTACTTTTTATTTTAATGTGCATTTTATTCTAAGATTATGCAAGTAGATATTTACAAAATTAAAACTCACACCAGTGATTTGTAGTTCTCAGAATGAGAAAAGCGAAAGAAAGGCAAAACCAACCAACATTTAGTGAGTAGATGGATGAGCTTCCTTCCCTATATAATAGGTGAATTTTTTCTAGTTTATTCTGCCACAGAAGTGAGGGTATGGAAGAAGAAGCCTCCATTCCAACTCTGACCTTCTTTGCCAAGACCTATGACCTTGTATTCAGATCCGAGAGACCACAGTAGCCCAACCACTAGGGAAGCCATGCATACTAGAATCTTGTGTACACTGGTATCAGATCTTTTTTGCCCCCTCAGTTTTACATTTCTTGTTTGCATTTTTCCCAAGAGGACTTCCATTATTTCATTGTAAATGCAGCTCTGCATTTAAAACATTTTAAATATAACCTCACTTATCTGGGTGTTTTCTACTGGCATACCTTTTTTTTCCCATTTTTAAAATTTGTTCTAATTAGTTGTACATGACGTAGAATGCATTTACACATTTTGATAGATGTACATAAATGGAGTGTAATCTCTCATTTTTCTGATTGTACATATTGTAGGATCACATTGGTTATGCAGTCATATATGTACATGAGGTAATAATGTCTGTTTCACTATACTATCATTTCTTCCCCCATACTCCTTCCCCTCCCTTCACTCTTTTCTACCTAATATAAGGTAACTCTATCATCAATTTGCCAGCAAATGCAGACTTCATTCTTCTTTAAAGCTAAGTAATATTCCATTTTATATATATATATATATATATATATATATATATATATATATATATCTCACATTTTCTTTATCCATTCATCTGTTGAAGGGCATCTAGCTAGGTTGGTTCCATAGTTTAGGTATTGTGAATTGAACTGCTATAAACATTGATGTGGCTGTGTCACTGTGGTATGTTGATTTTAAGTTCTTTGGGTATAAACTGAGGAGTGGGATAACTGGGTCAAATTGTGGTTCCATTCCAAGCTTTCTGAGGAATTTTCATACTGTTTTTCATAATGATTGAACAATTTGCATTCTCACCAGCAATGTAGGAGTGTATCTTTTCCACCACATCCTCACCAACATTTATTGTTGCTTGTATTCTTGATAATTGCCATTCTGATTGGAGTGAGGTGAAATCTTAGAGTAATTTTGATTTGCATTTCTCTAATTGCTAATGATATTGAATATTTTTTCATATATTTGTTGATAAATTGTACTTCTTCTGTGCAGTATCTGTTCAGTTCCTCAGCCCATTTGTTGATTGGGTTATTTGTTTTCTTTGCGTTATGTTTTTTGAGTTCCTTATGTCTTTTTAAGCTATGTAGTGGGCTATCTTGACACAATTTCATAACTCTGTCTTCTATATTAACACAGAGTATTCCAAGGGCCACATAAAAAATAAATACTATAGGTTTGGAGAGTGAGTACAGGAGGGAGGATTGAAGTGACACTGAATGGATAGGAGGAAGTAAGAGAATAAAGATGAGGCCCTGGGGCTGAGATAAAAGCTAAGTGAAGAATGAGAGAGAAAACATGGGGGAGGGAGAAGGAAGGAAGGGAGAAGCAGAGTGGGGAAGAGAACACATGGATGGAAAGAGACAGGAGCACAGCAAGTCACAAAGAACACCAGAGCCATAAGTGATACTAGTTAATACTCAGTTGTTTCTAGTCATTTTACACACAATGACACTGAGACCAGAGTGATGGCATGGTCTTTGCAATTTAATGCAGGTGTCCTATGCAGCAGATCAGTGTAACAGTCATTCAGGAAGCTCCATTCACTGTAAGAAATTTGATGGGAGAGGAAAAAACACACATGACATATGTAGGGAAATCAGAAAGGCAAGGGAAAAATTTGAGGAAGTGTGGAAGGGGAAATGAGAGGTCCAGTACAGTCAGGAAGTTATGACAGGCAGTGGGTTTCTCAGGGAGGGAAATTGAGGTTTGTGTTGGTGAGGTGGGAAGTCAGAGGGCAGAGTAAGATTTTGTGGGGAGGGGAGTTCATAAACGGATTCTGGAGAGAGCAGTGTGGGGGAGGATAAATTCAGGAGTTGTGGTGGTATGTAGGGGAGCAACAATTAGACATTTGGGAAGAAAACAAGCATGTTTGTAGCCTAAGCAACAATGATTAAAGAAGAGGAGTCCTGAGGGTCTTGTGACAAAGGGAAGAGTCCTGGATGGCCCTAGGACACTGGGATACCCTGCCTGGCTGACTTATAATCAGCATGTATCTTACTTACCCTGGCTTTTCCTCAGATTTTCCTGTGACCAGGGAGCACACAACTATCAGTGATCTGTATAACCATATTCTCTCTCAAAGATTTTCTCTTTTTCTGTTCCTGGTCACTTCACCACCTATTTTATCTTTCGACTTTTTCCTACAGTCTTACTCTTCCTCAGCTCCCCCAGCTCTCAACATCCCCCAGGCAGGTCCCAATGGTCTCCATCCTTTCCTCTCTCCTCCTTCAGACCTTGTTTTTCATCCACTAACTGAGTACACACTCAGGGGTGGAGTGGACTTGGAAGCTGCAGATCCACAGTGGGACTCTGATGCAAGCATAAGCTGCTACCTGCATCCCTGATCAGTAGCCACCCAACCAGAGGAAAGTTGAGTGGAATATACTTTGAATTCCACTGCATTTCTCTTTATAATCAACTCCCTTAATCCTTCCCTTGTTATGTTTCAGAAATGAAGTGTCCCCAAGAGCTCATGTGTAAGACAACACAAGAAGGTTTAGAGGTAAAATGATTAAATTATAATATCCTTAAATCAATCCGTGAATGAATCCCGATAGGCCAATTGGATATGGCTGGGGGAGATGTGTTCTTGGAGCATGCCTTTGGGGTATATATCTGTTCTTGATGATCAGAGCTCTCTTGCTTCTTGGTGACCATGTCCAGATCTGCTTTCCTCTGCACCTCTCTTCCACCATGATGTTCTGCCTCACCTTGGGCCCTGAGGAGTGAAGTTGGCCATCTATGAACTAAGAAATCTGAAATTGTGAGCCCCCAAATAATCTTTTACTCCTTAAAATTGTTCTTAGTTCCCTTGATCACAGCAGCAAAAAAGCTACTAAACCACTGCTCCTCCTTCTCCAGCATCTGCTACACCCTTAGTATCTCTTATCAGACCATGACATTTTGGTCCCAGAACTTCATTCCTTATTTAGTTAATTGTATTTCCTGTCTTCCTTATCCAAACCAACTGTCCTCTCCTTACTTTCCCCACCCCACACTCAAGATCATCATATATTTTGTGGGATCCAGGGAAACATGAAAATGTGGAGCTTTGTCTTAGTCATTAAGGGTGCTATCACAGAATGCCATAGAATGGCCAATTTATAAACACCAGAAGTTTATTTCTGATACTTCTCAAGGCTGGACAGTTCAATGTGGTTTCTAGTGGGACCTGCATTTTGTTTAATCAAAGGCACCTTCAGGATATGTCTTCACACTGTGGAAGGGTTATAGGGTCTCTCTAGGATCCCTTTTAAAAGGCACTAATCTCATTTCCAAAGGTTGAAATGGCATGATCAAATCAACTTCCAAAGGCCCCACCTCCAATACTATCACATAGGTCGTTTAGATTCCAGTATATGAATTTTGGGATGACATAATGATTCATAGCATAGCCAGTTTGTGTTCAAAAAGCTTTTAAGGGTATTAAAATACAAAACATTTTATTTCTATGAAAGGTTATAGCTCTGTGTTTTTATTTAGTTTGATAATGTTATATCCCTTGGGCATAGGGATACTCTTAAGATGATTGCAGGAACTCTTAGGCACCTAGCGTTCCCACTCCATGACAACATGCATGTTTCCCACTGGCTGCCTGGTACCTGCTCAAGTGATCTTTACCTCTGCTGGACTGAAGGGGGAAGTTAATCATTCTTCCAAAAGTGGTCATCCAACATGTGGCACATAGGTGACCACTGAGATTACATGGAGATCCATGTGATACTTGGAACAAGATTGGGTAAGAGGCGCATCCTGACCAGTTACAGGACAATTAGTTCAGAGTCTAGTTGATATGCTTGCACCTATGTTCTGCCCACATACCGTTGGGTGTTGTCCCATTCTTGCATGAAATAGTGGCAGAGAATGATGGCAGAAGGGTCCTGCCCTGAAATGAGACTTGGTCACTGCAATGGTGGCAGGGTGGAGGTGCAAGTTGCCAAGGTCCCAGACAGTGGAGAATAGGTGGAAGAGTGTTACACATGTAGGTGAGGCTGGGGGAGGATGAAAACTCTATAAAATGAGGAGGCACCGTGAGCTCCATACAAGTTTCATTGAACTTCACTTGTGAAACACAAATTCAATAAATTACTCTAAAATTCAAGGTGATGATCATGGAGCATTAAATGTATTACTGAACTCCAGCATGCCCTGGATACATGATCCACAGACTCATTAGTTGATACTGGTGTGGAGGACAATCAATCACAGGGGATTCTGAAAAAGTACATAAAGTAACCAGTGATGTCAGAGACATGAATGTGGTGGAGTGGAGGATGGGTAGGGAAGAGAACACATGGGGGAATAAACCAAAATTATACAAATAACAAAGTGTTTGAGATCCTGTGTTCAATACTCACCACTGAACAAACCATCTTTAGTGGTCAGGTGACTTGTCCCATAGCAGTTGAAATAGGGAAGATGAACAGGATGGAAGTTTGTGACAACGAGAGAAGTTGGAAGACTGAGCAGAGTCGGAACAGCAGGGGAAATGGGAGACTGAGTAGGTGGTCAGGGTTCTGGGAGGGGGCAGGTTTTCCTTGTTTAGGCAGCAGAGGTTTGTCTTTCAGTTGAATAAGGAAGTCAAAAGAGAGGTCGGTGGGGTAGGTTTGTTTTGAACAGAAATCAAAGGCCAACACTTCCAACAGACAGAAATAGCATCTGCAAGTGCCATGCTGTGGCTGCTGCTTCTCTTGGCAGCTGCTCTCTTCCCAGGTGGTGACAGTGAAGTTGGTGAGAACTGGGGCATCTGACCAGTTGGGTGCAAGTGTGTGTGTGTGTGTGTGTGTGTGTGTGTGTGTGTGTGTGTTGTGATGGCAGTTCCCCCTGCATGTACCTGTGGAGAAAGAGTGCCTGCCACACTGGCCCCATTCTGAGTGTCCTACTCAAGCTCCCTGTGCCCTTATGGAGGTTGCTGATAGAGCTTGGGGCAAGCAAATGTCAGCTAAGGTGACTGTGGCTCTCCATTTTCCCAGATTCTGAGTCTTCCCACTGTGGCAACTTTTCCCCAAGTCTCTCCCTCCCAATGTTCCATTTCTCCCCATTGTATCTATCCTTTTGCCACAGGGTTTGGAGAGCCTACCATGTCATCCAGACCTCATCCTCTCACAACCATTCCTGGGTACATCTATTGCAGCAGCTCTGGTACCATCATTTTCCTGTTTCCCTGGTCCTGGGACAATTTTAGTAACAAGGAGTTGATGGATCTGGAAAGGATTTTTCCAGATAAACTTCAATACAGTTCATGAATTTTGCACTCATCACTGATGTGTGAATGTGAGTTCACTTCCCTTGCTGAGGAGAAGAAAGGGGGAAGGTTTGGGTTGTATTAGTGAGCTTTTTGTTCCTCTAGGAAACAGCCTGCTCTGTGTTCTGAACCTTACACCACTCTCTTCAGCATAAAACTGCAATCACACATTGGGCACATCATATAAGTCAGTCCCCTATTCTTCAAAAACTTCAGTTTTTGCCACTTATAAACTGCTCTCTCCTTGACTGCAAGGCTGTGTTTTATTATCTCTCTTCAGAGGCATCCTATGGCTATCTTTTTCCCCAGCCTTCAATCAGATACGCTCAACTTCCTCCCTCTTTGGTTGAGTCCTTAAAGTATGATTTTCTCTCCCATTTCATCTCTTCAGTCATCCCTGTCTAAACCATCAGGGATGGTTAATGTAGACATTAACCCTGGATTGTTACAGTCTCAGCTCCTTCTCAGTAAGTCCTTTCTGTCCCACACCATCACTATCACCTTTGAACAATTTCCTCTCTTTCTTGTATTATCATCTTTTCCTCCACCTCCAACTCCTACCAATACCCCTTTCTGTGAACCTCTGATCAAACCACACTTGGGTCCATTCCCTTAAACTTCCCTAACTCCTCTCTGCCTCTATTGTCTTTTTTAAAAAATGTTTTTTGTTTTAATTAGTTATACATGACAGTAGAATGCAGTTTGATACATCATATATAATGCAGTATAATTTCTCATTCTTCTGGTTATACATGTACATAATAACTATGTACATATATAACTATACATTTAGTATAGTTATATATGTACATAGGGTAATGATGTCTGATTCATTCTACTATCCATCTTATCCCCATGCCCCTCCCCTCCCTTCAATTCCCTCTAACTAATATAAAGTAACTCTATTCTTCCCTAACCTCCCCTCATTGTGAATTATCATCCACATATCAGAGAAAACATTGGGCTTTTGGTTTTTTGGGATTGGTTCATTTAACTTAGCATGATGTTGTCCAGTTCCATCCATTACCTGCAAATGCCATAATTTCATTCTTCTTTAAGGTTGAGTAATACTCCATTGTGTATGTTTGTGTATATACATGTGTGTGTGTGTGTATGTGTGTACACCCATATTTTAATCCATTTATCTGTTGAAGAGCACCTATATTGGTTCCATAGTTTAGCTATTGTGAATTGAGCTGCTATAAACATTGATGTGGCTGCATCACTGTAGAATGCTGATTTTAAGTCCTTTGGGTATAAACCAAGGAATGGGATAGCTGGGTCAAATGGTGGTTTCATTCCAAGTTTTCTAAGGAATCTCCATACTGCTTTCCATTGTGGTTATATCAATTTGCAGTCCCTCCATCAGTATGCGCATGTACCTTTTTCCCCAAATTCTCACCAACATTTATTGTTCCTTCTATTCTCGATAATTGCCATTCTGGCTGAAGTAAGATGAAATCTCAGAGTTGTTTTAACTTGCATTTCTCTAATTGCTACAGATGTTGAATATTTTTCATATATTTGTTTACTATTTATATTTCTTCATCTGAGAGGTCTATTCAGTTCATTTGCCCATCTGTTGATTGGATTATTTGGTTTCCTTGTTTCTGTGTGTGCCAAATTTTTCAAGTTGTTTATATATCCTGGAAATGAATGCTCTTTCTGAGGTGCAAGTTGTAAAGATTTTCTCCCAATCTGTAAGCTCTCTGTTTGTGTTCTTGTTTCCTTTGTTGTAAAGACGCTTTTTAGTTTGAAACCATCCCATTTTTTTCATTCTTGATTTTACTTCTTGTGTTTTAGGAGTATTATTGAAGAAGTAGGTTACTGAGCTGACATAATGGAAAGTTTGGCCCATTTTTCTTCTCAGAGGTACAGGGTCTCTGTTCTAAGGCATAGTTCCTTGATCTATTTTGAGCTGAGTTTGTTGCAGGGTGAGAGATAAGGAGTTCAATTTCAATTTACTTCATATGGATATCCTGTTTTCCTAGCACCATTTGTTGAAGAGGCTATCTTTTTTCTAATCAGTGTTTTTGGTGCTTTTGTCTAATATGAGATAACTGTATTTATGTGGGTTTGTCTCTGTGTCTTTTATTCTGTACCATGGGTCTTAATGTCTGTTTTTGTGCCAAAACTATAGCTCTGTAGTATAATTTAAGGTCTGGTATCGTGATGCCTCTGGTTTCACTTTTCTCACTGATGGCTTTAACTATTCTGGTCCTCTTATTCCAAATGAATTTCATGACTTCTTTTACTATTTCTATGAAGAATGTCATTGGAATTTTAATAGGAATTGCCTTATTTGTATTGCACTTTTGGTAGTATGATCCTTTTTTACAATATTAATTCTGCCTATCCAAGAACATGGAAGATTTTTCCACCTCCTAAGGTTTTCTTTAATTTTTTTCCTTTGTGTTATGTAGTTTTCATTGTAGCGGTATTTAACCTTCTTTCTAAGGTTGATTCCAAGGGTTTTATATTTTTTGGAGGCTATTATGAATGGGATCATTTTCCTGATTGCTCCTTCAGTTGATTCATCACTGATGTATAGGAATACAATTGATTTATGGGTGTTAACTTTATATCCTGATATTTTTCTGAATTTATTTATGAGTTCAAGAAGCTTTATGGTGGAGTTTTTTGGGTCTTCTAAATATAGAATCATGTTGTTGGAAAATAGGGATAGTTTGAACTCTGTATGAAAGAAGTTCTAAGTGGAAAGTTTATATAACTGAGAACTGCTTTAAAATGTAACAGAAAATTTTCAACTAATCTAATTTTACAATTCAACCCTTAAAAATAAAGAAGAAACTAATTCCCAAATCAGTAGAAGATAAGAAATAATAAAGATCAGAGATGAAATTAATGAAATTGAGAATAAAAATAGGATGAATCAATATAAAACAAAATGTGTTCTTTAAACAGATAAACAAGATTGTTCATCCATTAGGTAAATTCATCAAAAAAGAATGGAGTCTCAAAGCAACAAAATTTATGATCAAAAAGGAGACATAACCAGAGAAACTTCTGAAATATAGAGAATCTTTAAGTAGTATTTTGAAAATTTATACTCCAATACATGGAAAATCTAGAAGATACAGACAAATTTCTAAACACATATGAACTAACAAATTGAACCAAAAGAGTACATAAAACCTGAATAGACCAATATCAAGAAATGAGATAGATGGAGCAATTAAAAAACTTCCAACAGAGAAAAGCCTAGGACTAGATGTATTCTTAGCCAAATTCTAGCAGACCTTTTAAATGCCTATTTCCTCAGATTATTCCATGAAATTAAAACTGAGGGAGCACTCACAAAACCATTCTATTAAGTCATTATCACCCTCTACCCAAACCAGACCTATTAAAGAAAGAAAACTACAGACCAATATCCCTGATGAACATAGATAACAAAAACCCAAATAAAATATTAGAAGTCTCCCTAAAACCATATTAGGAAGATGGTATACCATGATTAATTGCTTTATCATCTCAGTGATGCAAGTTTGTTCAACATAAATAAACAATTTACCACATAAATAGAATGAAGAACAAGAATTACATCATCATTTTAAACAGATGTGGAGAAACCCTTTGATAAACTCATCACCCATTCATGTATAAAATGGTGGAGAAATCAGCAATAGAAGCAATTTACCTTAACATTATAGAAGTGAAAGATGACAAATCCAAGATCAACATTATACAGAATGGAGAAATTCTGAAAGCATTTCCTCTAAAATCAGAAACAAGACAAGAATGTCCACTCAAACCACTCCTGTTTAGCATAGTTATTGAAATCCTGCCCAGAGCAATCAGGTAAGAAAAGCAAATTCAAGGGATGCAAATAGGAAAAAGATAAGAAGAATGATTTTTTTTTTTTGCTAATGACATGATTCCATATCTAGAATACCTAAAAAACTCCACCAGCAGATTTCTAGAGCTGATAAACATAGTCACTAAAAGTAGCAGGATATAAAATCAATATATATATATATATATATATATATATATATATATATATATATATATCCAATAATGAATATACTGAGAAAGAATTCAGGAAAACTATTTACAATAATCTCAAAAATATTTGGAAATAAATATAATCAAGGGGGTAAAAGTGCTCTAGAATAAAAACTATAGAGCTGTGAAGAAAAACTGAAGACCTTTAAAGATGGAAAGACATCCCAAGTTCTTGGATAAGTAGGATTAATATGTCAAAACACTCATAGTACCAAAAGTGTTATACACATTCAATGAAATTTCTATCAATATATACACCAATGACATTCTTCAGAGAACTAGAAAAACTATTCCTTAAATTCATTTAGAACAACAAAAGACCTAGACTAGCCAAAGCAACACTGAGCAAGGAGGTTTGATCCTGGAGGCATCACAATGTCTGATCTCAAATTATACAACAGAGTTATAGTGAAACACAGCATGTTACTGGCATCCAAATAGACTTGAAGACCACTGGAGTACAGTAGAAGACACACAGATGAACTGACATAATCACAGATATTTGATACTTGACAAAGGTTCCAAAAACATATGTTGGAGAAAAAAATATATTTAACACATAATGTTGGGAAAATTGGATATCCTTTTGTAGAAGAATGAATTTAAATCCCTTTCACCATGAACAAAAGTTCAATCAAAGTGGGTCAAAGACTTAGAAATTCAGTCAGAAAATTTGCAAATGCAAGATGAAAACATAGGTTCAACACCTCATCATCTAGGTGCCCACACCAACTTCCTCAACAAGATGCCTAGAGTTTAAAAAATATATAATCAAATGTCTATGAGTGGGATGCCATCAAATTAAAAAAACTTCTGTACATCAATGGAGATGATTAAAAGAATGAAGAGAGAAAAAATGGGAGAAAATATTTTCCAGCAATTCCTCTGACAGAGGATTAATATTCAGAATATATAAAGAACTAAAAGAACTTAAAGCCAAACCACGTAAACAACACCACCACCAAATAGTTCAATCTATAAATGTCCCAAAGGACTAAACAGAAACTTCTCAAAAGAAGACATACAAATGGCCAACAAATATATATGAAAAATGTTCAGCATCTCTAGCAATTAAGAAAATTCCAGTCAATACTACAGTAAGATTCCATCTGACCCTAGAAGGGCAATTATCAAGAACACAAATAATAATGGATGTCAGGATGTGGGGGAGAAGGTACATTCATACCTTGTTGATGAGGCTGCAAATTAGTATGACCACTTTGGAAAGCGGTGTGGCGATTCTTCAAAAATCTAAGAATGGAAACACCATATGACCCAGCTATCCAACTCCTCAGTATTTATCCAAAAGAACTGAAGTCAGCATACTATAGTGATATAGCCACTTCAATGTTTATAACAGCAAAATTCATGATAACCAAATTATGGAAACAACTCAGATGCACCTCAGAGGATAAATGGATTAAGAAAATGTGCTATATGTATGTAATGGAGTATTACTCAGCCATAAAGAATGAAAAAAATGGCACTTGCTGGCAAATGGATACAAATGAAGATAATCATGCTGAGTGAAATAAGCCAGACTCAGAAAATCAAGGGTCAAATGATTTCTTCCATAAGCAGTAGCTAGAATGAAACAAGGAAACAAAAAGGCAGGGGAATCCCATGAAAACTGAAGGGAGATCAGTGGAATAGAGAAAGGGGCTTTGGAGTGGGAGAGGTAGAAGGGAAGAACTGTGGAATTAAAAGTGGCCAAATTACTGTTTCCCCATGTACTCACCAACATCATGATTCAGCTCTCCCACTTCTGTGTATTGCATATATCCAAAGAAAATTAAATCAGCATACCAAAAAGATACCTACATGTCTAGTTTAGGCAGCACTATTTGCAGTACTTAAAATTTGCAGCTGGCCTAGGTGCCCATCAATAGATGACTGAATTTAAAAATATGGCATACATACATATTGGAAATTTAGCCTTAAAGAAAATCCTGTGATTTGCAGCAAAATGGATGGAACTGGGTGACATTACGTTAAGTGACACTGTTATGTTGGGCCCAGACACTGAAAAAACAAAAACCATGTATGCCCTCTCAAATAAGAAAGCACAGAAAAGTCAACCTTAATATAGAACAGTATGATTAAAAGAAGTTGGGAAGAGTATGTATGTGTGGGGGAGGTTGGATAAAGAATATTTGCAGGCTGTATCCATGTGTGGGAATATCATAATAAACCCCACTAATATGTACAATTCATATATTCTCATAAAAATAAAAATAAAATGTTACAAATTAATAAAATGATATATCTAAAAATTATGTGTAACTTCTGACCTAAGAATTTTCATTTCTGTGTGCATTCTAAGATATATGAGTGTTTATATTCATAAAGACATATACAAACCAGATGTGGTCATGCTGAAGCAGGAGAATCACTGGTTTGGGGCCAGCCTGGGCAACTTAGTGAGACCCTACATCAAAATGAAACTTTAAAATTCTGTGAATGTAACTCAGTGTGAAAGCACTTGCCTAGCATGCATGAAGCCCTGGGTTCAATCCCCAGGACTGACAAAACAAACAAGCAAACAAACAAGCAAACAAAAACTTGCCTAAAAATGCTCAAAGCATCACTATTCAAAATAACTAAAATCTGGTGACAATTCAAATATTCATCTACAGTAAAATGGATAAATTGTTGTGTGGTCCCACAATGGAATGCTACACAGCAATGAAAAGGATTGAGCTATTGCTACATGTCACAACATGGATAGATCTCACAGAAATAATGTTATATGAAAAAAAGGGATACATGAAACAATACTAACCATTAAGATTCTAGCAATGTGCAGTTCAAAAACTAATAAAAAATAATCAAAACTAATCTAATGTGATAGGGATCAGAATATTGATTGCCTTTAAAAGGTTATTGACTGGAAAGTGTAACCACAATGGAGACTTCTGGGTGCTAGAAATATTCTTTATGAGGGTAAGGGATCTTCCTTGGGTTTCTTCCAGAAAGCAGACTAGAAGAGAGAAAGGAGAGAAAGCCAAAATGATCTATATGACATTAGGAGCTTTATGGGTAAGACTTTATTTGGGGGCACGATACCAGGGGTGACACTAAGAAGGGTAAAACAGGAAAGGATGGAGAGCCAATACCACAGTGGGGTTAGCAGCCCTGTCACTAGGACAAAAAATGGGGATCTGATCTTTCTGGGAGCTTCTGACCCTCCATACTGATTGTGCCTCTGAATTATTCACCTGAGGGGTTTTTGGAAGAGCACATACCCATGACCTCCCACCATTTATAGTGGAGGACTGTCCCATGGGATTTTACCTCCCAACACTTGCAGTTCTGAGTGCTACGTTCACACATGCTAAGTAACTTCTTCAGGTGTCCCAATCACATCATGAAGAAGTCTTGGGGCAAAAGCTCCGGGAATGTTCATTGCTGTAGAAGTGAGCTTCTGTCATAATTGCGTCAGTAGGGATGATGGGAGGAAGTGGGCTGAGATGTAAGGCAGGGCACGAGAGTGTCTTGCTACTATTTTCTTATGTTGACAAACAAAAAATATATGTAAAACCAAAACCAGTTTTTTTTTTTTTTTTTTTTTTTTTTTTTTTTTCCCAAGAAAGTCTCAATATTCCACAGCCTCAGTAACTAAACAGTTACAGTTTCTACTTACTCTGGGTCACCTAGTGGTAAAATACAAAAATTCACAAACATCCATAAGTGTTTAAAGAGAAAATTTGCTGTTTCATTATTTCAAACTAAAATTCTGGTGCCTGATGTAGAACTGCTTACCTGCAGTTTATCTGTTGGGACCCTTGTCTTAACCCACTACTTATAAGAAGAACAAAACAACTCAGTTTGATACTTCTAAGTAAACCATAACTATACGAAGACTTGATTATCTGCCTCTGCCTGCTTTCCCCATATTTTGTTCCAAAATTTTGATTAGCATTAAATAAGATATGCATGCTGCATTTGTAATCTAAACCATTATAATTCTTCCAGTCTTTGTGAAGAATTTTTATGTGTAAGTTTATGAGTAACAATGGTCTGTATCTTTTTTCTTATAATTTCTTTGTAAGGTTTCAGTGTTAGGGATATGTTATAACATAAATTGGGAGCTGCTTCTCTTTCTATTTATCAAAAATTTTATGTATTATTGGCATTTTTATTCTTTTAAAGGTTGATAAAATTCACTAAGCCTTCTATGTCAGAATTTTTCTTTATTGGTTGAGTTGAAAATATCAAAATATGTTAGTATTTATTATAATTTATTTTTATTTTGTTTTATTTTGATTTGCTCTTTATTGTTTTAATAACAAATTACCCTAGAGTTATTCCAGTCCTTTCTCCTCTCAATTTCTGTAAATTATGTTCTTTGGAATTTTAAAAAATTTAATCTACATTGTCAAATGTATTGATATCAAGTTTTTCATTATGTTCCCAGCTTGTCATTTTAATAATAGAGTCTGTGCTAATATCCTATCTTTTATTATTGATACTGGTAATTTGATAATTTTTTCTCCTTTTTCTTCATCATTCTTGTTAGGGATATATCAACTTGATTAATCTTTAAAGGAACTGTTTAATTTTCAACTATTTGTCTATTTTCTAGATGTCCTGTTATTGATTCCAAGTTTATTTCCATTGTAATCAGAGAATGTGTTCAGTGATTGCGATTCTTCCATATTGATCAAAACTTCTTTAATGGCAAAACCCTTGGCCTACCACAGTAAATGTCCTATATATGTTCAAAGAAAACACATATTCTGAAGTTGGTCAGGTAAATGTCTGATAGGTGTGTGCTGGGTCATATTGGTTGATATTATGGTTCAAATCTTATGTATCCTTACAGATTTTTATTCATTTTTTTCTGTCAATTGCTGAAAGAAGGTGTGTTAAACATTTCCAACCACATTTTTTTTTATTGTAAACAAATGGGATACATGTTGTTTCTCTGTTTGTACATGGCGTAAAAGCATACCATTTGTGTAAACATAAATTTACATAGGGTAATGTTGTTTGATTCATTCTGTTATTTTTTCCCTTCCCCCCACCCCTCCCACCCCTCTTTTCCCTCTATACAGTCCTTCCTTCCTCCATTCTTGTCCCCCTCCCTAACCCTAACTCTAACCCTAACACTAATCCCTCCCCCCCATTTTGTGTCATCATCTACTTATTAGCGATATCATTTGTCCTTTGGTTTTTTGAGATTGGCTTATCTCACTTAGCATGATATTCTCCAATTTCATCCATTTACCTGCAAATGCCATAATTTTATCATTCTTTATGGCTGAGTAATATTCCATTGTATATATATACCAGTTTCTTTATCCATTCATCAATTGAAGGACATCTAGGTTGGTTCCACAATCTGGCTATTGTGAATTGAGCAGCTATGAACATTGATGTGGCTGTATCTCTGTAATATGCTGATTTTAAGTCCTTTGGGTATAGGCCAAGGAGTGGGATAGCTGGGTCAAATGGTGGTTCCATTCCAAGTTTTCTAAGGAATCTCCACACTGCTTTCCAGAGTGGCTGCACTAATTTGCAGCCCCACTAGCAATGTTTGAGTGTACCTTTCTCCCCACATCCTCGCCAACACCCGTTGTTGCTTGTATTCTTGATAATTGCCATTCTAATTGGGGTGAGATGGAATCTTAGGGTGGTTTTGATTTGCATTTCTCTTATTACTAGAGATGTTGAACATTTTTCCATATGTTTGTCCAACCACATTTTTTAAAAAAATGTTTTTATTAGCACATTACAGTTATTCTTAATTCACAGGTGCATTTTGACATAATCATAAATGCATGAAACATAATTTGCTTCATTTTAGTCTCCAGTATTTCCTCTTTCTCTTCCCTCTTTCCTCTCCCTTTTCCCCTTTGTCTTATTTACTGGTATTTCTTCCAGTAGTTTATAGTTTTTTTTATAATTGGTGCTTTATAGATTCACATACAGGTGGAATCCACTGGGGTATATTCATGTTTGCAGAAGCTTTTTAGTGATGGCATCCTACTTGTTGGTTCTTGGTCTTTTTTCTTGAACTTTAGGTGTCTTCATAAGGAATTTGATGCCTGTGTTAGTACATTGAAGTGTTGAGCCTACATTTTCTTCTTGAGTTGCAGTTTCTGGTCTAATTCTTAGATCTGAGATCCACTTTGAACTGACTTTTGTGCAGACTGAGAGATAGGAGTCCACTTTCATTCTTCTATATGTGGATATCCAGTTTTTCTATCACCATTTGTTAAAAAAGCTATCTTTTCTCCAACATGTTTTTTGGCAAATTTGTAGAGTATCAGGTGACTGAATTTATATTTGTGTGTGTCTTCTATTCTATTCTATTCTATTCTATTCTATTCTATTCTATTCTATTCTATTCTATTCATGTCTGTTTTGGTGCCAATTACATACTCTTTTTGTTACTGTAGATCTGTAGTATAATTATAGATCTGATATTTTGATGCCTCCAGTCTCGCTCTTGTTCAGAATTGCTTTGGCTGCTTTTATTTTTTCAAATGAATTTTATAAATGTTTCTTTTTTTCTAGTTCCATGAAGAATGCCACTGGTATTTTGATAGGGATTGCATTGAATCTGTAACATTTGGTAGTTTGGTCACTTGAACAATATTAATTCTGCCTATCCAAGAACATGGGAGGTCTTCCATCTTCTAAGTTCTTTTCAATGTATTTCTTCAGTATTCCGTAGTTTACTGTAGGGATCTTTTGCCTCCTTGTTTAGATTTATTCCTAAGCATTTTTTGAGGTTATTATGAATGAAATAGTTTTCCTAATTTCTTTTTCAGAAAATTTAATATTGGTGTATGGAAAAATGATTGACTGAAGTATGACTCATTATTGGAGTATAGGAACACAACTGATTTTATGTATGTTGATGTTACAGCCTGCTACGTCACTAAATTTGTTCATCAACTTTATAAGTCTGGTGGGATTTTTTGAGTTTTCTAAATATAGGATCATGTCATTAGCAAACAGAGATAATTCTACTCATCCTTTTTCTATTTGTATCACTTTAATTTCCTTTTCTTGCCTGATTGCTCCTGCTAGAGTTTCAGGGACTTTGCTGAATAGGAGTGGTGAGAGAGGATGTCCTTCCTTTGTTCCTGTTATTAGATGAAATGCTTTTTGTTTTCTCTGTTCAGTATATTTTCTTTTTTAAAATATATCTAGTCTTGATAATGTTGAGATAAGTTTCTTTTATCCCTTGTTTCTCGAGTGTTTTAAACACGAATGAGTGCTGGACTTTGTCAAATGCTTCTTCTGTGTTTATTGAGATAATCATTTTATTCTTATTTTTAACTCTATTTATGTGGTGAGTTGCATATCTTTATCTGCCTGTGTTGAAGTAACCTTGCATCCTTGTGATGAAACCCACTTGATCATGGTGTATTATCTTCTTAATATGTTTTAAATACACTTTGCCAATGTTTTACTAAGAATTTTTGCATCTATGTACAACCACAAGAATGGAATCCTAATTAGAATAATTTATACCTCATGTACAAACAATATGTTAAAATATACTCTACTGTCATGTATATCTAAAAAGAACAACAAAAAGGAAACAAGAAAAAATTAGTCTACAAAACAGAAAAGGAGGGAACTGCCAAATTCATCCTGTGAAGCCAGTATCACACTGATACCAAAACCAAACAAAGATACACATGAAGGAAAGAAAACTTCAGACCAATATCCCTGAGAGTATCTATGCTTGCTTGGTTTCAATTTCCTTTTACATTGTGTCTTTTCTCATCCTTTCACCTTCAGTCTGTGAATGTCTTAGTCAGTAAGGTGATTTCCTTGTAAATATCATATGGTTGGGTTCTTTGTATATCCTTGAAATTAATGGCCTATCTGAGGTGCAAGTGCCAAACAAATAATTTCTCCAAATCTGTAGGCTCTCTCTCTTGACGGTCTTGATTGTTTCTTTTGCTGTGAAGAAGATTTTTAGTTTTATACCATTCCGTTTATTGATTCTAGATTTTACTTCTTGCCCTTTGGGTGTCTTTTTGAGGAATTCAGTACCTAAGCCAACTTGATGGAGACTTGGTCCTACTTTTCTTCTAGTAAGTACAGCGTCTCTGTTCTAATGACTAGTCCCTTAATCCACTTTGAGTTGAGTTTTGTGCAATGTGAGAGATGGGAATTTAATTTCATTCTGCTGCATATGGATTTCCAGTTTTTCCATCACCATTTGTTCGAAATGCAATCTTTTCTCTTGTTTATGTTTATGGTGCCTTTGTCTAGTATGAGATATCTGTATTTATGTGAATTTGTCTCTGTGTCTTCTAATCTCTACTATTGGTAATCTGTTTTGGTGCCAATACCATGTTGTTTCTGATGCTATAGCTCTGGAGTATAGTTTAAGGTCTGGTATTGTGATGCCTTAGATTTCACTTTTCTTGCTGAGTATTGCTTTGACTTTTCTGGGTCTCTTATTTTTCCAAATGAATTTCATGCCTGCCATTTATATTTCTATGAAGAGCATCATTGGAATTTTAATGGAAATTGGATTAAAATCTGTATAACACTTTTGGTAATATAGCCGTTTTGACAATATTATTTATGCCTCTCCAAGAACATGAGAGATCTTTCAGTTTTCTAAGATTTTCTTCAATTTCTTTCTTTAGCATTCTGTAGTTTTCATTGTAGAGGTCTTTCACCACTTGTTTTAGATTTATTCCCAAGTATTTTATTTTTTTTGAGATTATTGTGAGTAGGGTAGTGTGAGACCCTCTCTCTAAATAAAATACAAAATAGGGCTGGGGATGTGGTTCAGTGGTTGAGTGTTCCTGGGTTCAATCCCCAGTACCAAAAATGAAACTAGGAATGGCAACCACCATTTGACCAAACTAGCCCACTCCTTGGCATAGATCCAAAGGATTGAAAATCAGCATGCTACAGTGATGCAGCCACATTAATGTTTATAGCAGCAGAGTTCACAATAGCTAAGCTATGGAACTGACCTAGGTGCCCTTCAACAGATGAATGGACAAAGAAAATATGGTTTGTATGAAATAATGGAGTTTACTCAGACATTAAGAAAAATGACTTTATTGCATTTGCCAAAAATGGATGAATCTGGAGACTATGGTAAGTGAAATTAGCCAATCTCAAAAAACCAAGTGTGAAAGCAAACCCACAGTAAGAGTTGGGAGGGGAAGAATAGAAATTCAGTGAATTAGACAAAAGGAAATAAAGGGAAGGAATGGGGAATGGGAAAAAGAAAGACAGTGTAATGAATCTGACAACTTTCCCATGTACATATGTGAATAAACTACAGAGAATCTTACCATTGTATGTTTCCACAAGAATGGGGTCCTAATTATATATCCTAAGATATATTTCATGCTTGTATAATTGTATCAAAATGGATTCTACTGTTATCTATAAATAAAAGAAAGAAAGAAAAAATATGGTTGGGTCTTACTTTTTAAAATCCAATCTGCTAATCTTTGTCTTTTGATATGAGAGTTTAGAACCTTTACATTTTATGCTATTATAGAGAGATGATTTTTATTTCATGCAATTTTGATTTATTTATCATGTTTAATTCAGACTTATTTCTCCTTTGATATTTTTAATAAAATTCATCCCTATGCTGTTTTCACTTTTATTTTCCATTTATTCAGCTTGAAATATTTCATTGAGTATGTATTACAGCGCAAAGTTAGTGGTTATATATATATTTTTAAAATTTTGCTCATTATGGAGGGTTTTAGTTATACTCTGAATTATGAGGGATAGTTTTGGTGAATAAAGCAAGGATTGACATCCATTTTCTCTTTTTTTAAGAGCTAAATTTTATTTGTTACTTCTATATGTTATTTTTGTATAATGTTCTAAGATTTTTAAAGAAAATTATTGGTTATTTTTAGTTATACATGACAATAGAATTCATTTTGACATAATTGTAGAATCATAGAATATAGTTTGTTGTAGTTCAATCTGCAGTACTTCCTCTTTCCCCTCTCCTCCCTTCCCCAGTTCTCTTCCTTCTAGTATACTGATCTTTCTGCTACTTATAGTTTTTTGTTTTTTATTAGTGTCTTGTGGATATACACAAAGGTGAGATTCACTGTGCTATATTTATATATGTAAATAGGAAAGTTAGGTTAGATTTGTTCCACTGTCTTCCATTATCCTGTCTCTACTATCTCCCCTTCAATTCCCTTCCTCTATTCCATTGATATTTATTCTATGTTGATGGAATTCCACCACTCTATTTTCTTTTCTCTTCTTTTTTGTTTTATTTTAGACTAGCTTCTGTTTATTAGAGAAAACATTTAACCCCAGGCTTTCTGAAATTGGCTTATTTCACTTACATGATAATCTTCAATGATTCTTAAATGTGGTCTCTTAATGTTATCCCAGATTTCTTAAGTATTTTTTTCATGGTCTCAACATCTATTCTTTACTGTCACCTTTATTTTCAAGATTATATACTTTGTCTTGAAGTCCTGAGAATCAGTCTTCAATGTCATCTAATCTATTCTTGATGCTTTCCTTTGAAATTTTAATTTAACTTCTTGAATCTTTCATTTTCACAATTTCCATTTGGTTATTTTCCTGAATCTTTATCTCTTTATAGAAATAATCTTTAATTTCTGTGTTTTCTCTGTATGTGTATCCCTTACATCTTCTTTTAACTTGATGAACATTTTAACTATATGAGATTTCAAAATTCCTTCTCTGACATTTCCTCCATTGTTGTGTCAATGGGATCAGCTGTTGAAATGTTTTGGGGCATGTGGTGTGGTTTGTTCCCTTGATTTTCCATACTGCCCTTATGTCTGTCCATCTTCTGGGATGATTATCACTTTTTTTACACAAGGGATTATATAGTTAACTACTTCCTCTTCAGAGCCCAGGGATAGATAAATATGCAGGTATTCATAATTTCATTCAATGTGTGTCCCAATTCAGTACCACTTTGAGAGAAGCCACTGATCCCTATTTACTGTAATCACTTGAGATCAAATCCACATACTCTCCAACCTTAGGAAAACCCCAAAACTTGTTTATACTGTTCTCAACAATATTTCTAATGAAGATAAAACTTGCTGTAAAGTTCTGGAATAGATTGAAAATTAGTCATCAAATATAGTCAAATTGTTAAACATTATGTAAGGGTTGAAAAGGGAAGACAGAAAACTGGGCAAAGGAGGAGAGAAAAAAGAAAATATGGGACAGAACATAAAATGTTACCAAGGTAAAAAGAAGAGAAAATTGGATTGGTGTGTATGGGGGGATTGAGACAACAACAGGTAATGTAAAAGGGAAAAGAGGGGCTAAGAAAAGCAAGTGTAAACCTGAGCATGGAAAATAATAAGAGAATGATTCAAAATAATGCTTTAAAACATTAGAAGAAGTACAATCAAATGGGTTGAGGGCACAATATCAAATAGTAGGGTAACAAATGAAAAGGAAGAGTGATATATGTTCAAAGTTGGCATTAGAGCTCTTCATGATAAACCATGCCAAAATGAAGAGAATTCTTGTTGAGTCTTGGTTTGGATCTCATCAGCATCTGAGAAACTTAGAAAGTGTACATCACTCTTCATATTTGAATCCCCCTCAAAATTCTGGGGCATAGGAGCCACTCTCCTAGTTACTATGAACTTACCACCATCCAGCTCTCAGCTGAGCCCAGGGACCTGAGTCTGGGTGCTCCGAGTATGTGGTGCTGTATCTGCTGGCTCTTTCAGGAGCTCAGAATGCAGGGCTCTGGGCTGTTTTCTGCAGGTAATCACACACCTGTTCCTCTCCACAGAGTCCTCTTCAAAGTGACATAGAGGCTGGTGACTGTCTACAAGAGTGAGACCTGTGGTTGTGGTTCTCTATGGGTAATGTGTGGTGCAGAAGCATCTCCCTGACCTACACAAATTGCCAGAGCACTGTTCCTGCTACCAGGAAAGAGACTCAGCCAGTTCACCTAGGTTCTGGTTCCCACTGCCCAAGGTTGTGAACCATGGGTACCACTCCCTTCTACTGCCTGGGACAGAACTTGCCTTCCCACCTGGGTTCTGAGATCTCATTTCATGGGAGTCAGTTTCATCTCTGCCCAGGTTCCATGGAAGATGTGCAGAGTGCTGAGTTAGCCAAACACTTCCTAGGAGTGCCCTGCCCTTGGGTCTTCCCCACCCCACTCCCCTTGTTTGGAATGGGGAGAGGGAGTTTCAGCCACTTTCAGTTATTAGTGATCCCTCTACAAGGTCCTTCTAGATGGATTATTGAGACAGCCCACTATAGAGGTACTCCCTCTGGTTGTTATTTGTTGCTCTCTTAAGGTGGGGTGATGCTATTATACCAAAATGGCCATCATATCTGGCACAGCACTGTTCACAATTTGTATTAAACTGCTTGACCTCCTCAATGATCCTGCTGCTCCTTTTGTGTTTCAACTTGCAATTTGGTCTGTTTTTTTTTTTTTTTTTTTTTTTTTTTCCAGCTATGGCTCAAGCACTGAGCTCTTATAATTTCCTCTTCCTTTCTTTTTCTATTGCCTATCTTCCTCCTATTCTCTGGTCTGGGTTTAAGGTGAAGAAATTCTATCCTTATTTTTGGCTCTAATAACTAAGCTACAAGTCTCTTCAGATCTCACATTGTCTAATATTGGGTCTTAAGCATTTATTCTGTCACTCATCTCTCCAGTGAGCTGTTCCTTCACTGCCTCCTTTCTGTGCCACGGAGGGTTGTTGATAACTACCTTGCTTTGTTCCACCATCTTCCAGGTGACTTTTGATGTATAGAAGGAAGGCACAGAATTTGTCAGGCTTCCCAGGAGGATGTTTTAAAAGACCATGAGGAGCCTGCATAAGAACATGAGGCTAGAAGAGAGGAAGCCCATGTTGGTTAGAAAAGGGAGAAGCAACACTGAAACACTTATAATTATCTCTGGTTAGGTAGAAAGGGTTTTTAAAAGTGTAGTTATGTTTAAAACTCTGGAATCTAGGATTCTGTTTTTCTGTCATGAGCCTAGGAGCTCCTTCTACACAAACAAAACACAGATGAAGCACATTCTCTAGGGTTCTCTTTGACTCATATTGGTAGATCTCCAGCCATACTCCTCCAAAAGCAAACAGATACAACCAAGAAACAAATGAAAAAATACTCAAGAGATATAAGCTTCAAGTTGTTACAGCAGAAGAGGGGGGCAGTAATTGGGACAGCATTGATTTGGGCTTTGGGGACATAAAGTTGAAAGCAAAAAATAGACCAAGTGTAGAGCAGCCAGCAACTAAGAGTTTTGGGAAGACAGCCTATATGTGCAAAACAGGAAGGGAAGAGAGCACACATGGAGGAATAATTCAGAGGCAAGAATACAGAATGACAGAAAGTGCTCAAGATGTTGGGTTCAATCCTCAGCACTACAAATGAAACAAAGCATAAAAAAGTCCCTAGTGGTAAGGTGACTTTTTAGTGCCATATAAGACTTGTTCCATAGCAGTCAAAATAGGGGAAGATGAATGGGATAGGAGCTGGTGACAGTGAGAAAAGCAGGAATCCCGAGAAGAAAACCAAAACTAGAGCGGAAATGGGAAACTGAGTGGGAGGCTCAGGGTTTGGGGAAGGAACAGAATTTTCTTGTTTCAGACAGAAAAGGTTTTGCTGCTGGTTGGAGAAGGAAGTAAGAAGAGAGGTCTGTGGGGGTAGGTTTGTTTAGAATAGAAATCAAAGAAAAATATTTCAGAGAGAAAGAAAGAACAACTGCAAGTGCCATGCTGTATCTGCTACTTCCCTTGCTAGCTGCTCTCTTCCCTGGTGGTGACAGTGAAGTTGGTAAGAACTGGGACAACTGACCAGTTAGGTGCAACAGGGTGTGTGTGTGTTGGTAGTTTATACCTGGTAAGATTGCCATGCCAGTGCTATTATGAATGCTGTTGATTCAAGTTCCCTGTAGTCTTCTGAAGGGTGTTTATAAAGAGAGCGTGGGACCCTGTGGCAAGCGAATGTCAGCTAAGATAAATGTGATTCTGTTCTTCACATTCTAAGCCTTCCCATTCTGGTGCCTTTCTTTCCCAGTTCTCTCCTTCCAAGTATCTCATTTCTCCCCCTTGTATCTGTTCTTTGGCTACAGGGTTTGAAGAGCCTATCTCCTTCCGTATCAGCAAGACCGCATACTTTTACAACCATTCCTGGGTACAAGATATGTGCTCAGTTTCGTTGGGTGAACTGCAGATTCTCAGCTGGAACAGCAGCTCTGATACTCTCATTTTCCTGTATCCCTGGTCCAGGGGCAACTTCAGCAACAAGGAATTGAGTGAACTGCAAACATTTTTCCAAATGTACTTCATTAGGGTTACTCAGGCAGTTCACACTGGTCTATTATAGTTTGAATGTGAGTTCAGTTCCCTCAATTGGGGGTGGTGGGTGGTTGGCGTATCTCTATGAGTTTTTATTCCTCCTGGATATTACCTACTCTCTGCTCTGAATCTTACTCCATTCTCTCCATCATAAAATTGCAGTCACACACTTGGGCAAGCTCTATAAACCAGATCCTGATTCTTCAAACACTTCAGTCTTCTGTTATTTATGAACTGCTCTCTTATTGACTGCTGGGCTGTGTTTTATAATCTTTTCTTAAAGATATATCTTTGGCCACCCTTTTCCGGGGTCTCCAATCAAGTACCCTCAGTATCCTCACTCTTCAGTTGACTCTTTAAAGTGTGATTTTCTTCTCTCTGGTTGAATCTCTTCAGCCTTTCCTATCTACATAATCACTGCAACCACAGAATCCACTCACCCTAGCTTGTTACAATCCCTGACTCATTACAAGTCTTTCTCCTTCCACAGAGTTCCATTCACCTTTGAACAATTTCCCCCTTCTTCAAATTATTCATCTCTTTCTCTACCTTCTACTCCCACCAACTCCCTTTTCTGTGAACCTATTATCCAGCCACAATTGGTTCCATTCTTTGTAAACTCCCCAAACCTCCCCTTTCTCCTTCTATTGTGTTTTGCTTCTACTCATTCCATTTTATCCTTTTTTATGCCCTTAGTCCTTTAATCCATTTAATTCCTCTTCCCTAGATCCCTTTGATGTACAGATGGCAACAGGCTGTGAGCTGCACTCTGGGAAGAACTTCATAGGCTATGTGCAGTTAGCTATTCAAGGAACTGATTTCCTGAGTTTACAGAATGAAACATGGTTGCCTTCTCCAAAGGGTGGAAAAAAGGCCCAGCATTTCTGCAGACTACTCAATCTGAACCAAGCCTTCACACATGTGGTACAAAGGCTTCTCAGCAACACCTGCCCACGTTTCACCTTGGGTGTTCTTGATGCAGGGAAGGCTCATCTCCAGCGACAAGGTCAGTACTGTACCCTTTCTCCAAAATCTTTGTATTCTAAAAGCAATTCGAGAATGCCAAGGGGACAAGAAGGAGAAGAGGGTGAGTGGCATGCTCAGAAGAGGGAATGATGTACCTATCAAAGGCAATGTGATCGGAACCCCTCAGGCTATGTTCGTGTCTGAATCTTTTTTCTTTCCTTTACAGTGAAGCCCAATGCATGGTTGTCCAGTGGCCCCAGTCCTGGACCTGGCCGTCTGCTGCTGGTGTGCCATGTCTCTGGGTTCTACCCGAAACCCTTGTGGGTGATGTGGATGCGGGGTGAGCAGGAGCAGCTGGGCACTCAGCAAGGTGACTTCCTGCCCAATGCAGATGGGACGTGGTATCTCAGAGCAACCCTGGATGTGGCAACTGGGGAGGCAGCTGGCCTGGCCTGCAGGGTGAAGCACAGCAGCCTAGGAGGGCAGGACCTCATCCTCTACTGGGGTGGTAAGAGCTGGGACCCAGGCTGAAGATGGGAGGTGGTGATTCTCTAGCAGAGCAGCAGGGCCTGCTATAAATTTGGGATTTGGGGGATTCCAGACCTCAAAAAATGACATGTAAGTTAATCCAAGGCATAGAAGAAATAAAATAACTGATGAGTAGATGTAGGAGGATATTGTGGGTAGATAAATAATTCTTCTCTGAAGAGGGATGTGAGAAAAAGTAGGAAGAAAGATTGGTGAGGTAGAAAAGTCAAAGAAGACCAGGTTAATACAATAAAATAGGAAGTAAAACAGGGAATGGATTTGAAATAACATGCTTGGTGTCCATTTGAATCTGCAGAACACCACAGTTTCCTCGGCTTGATCTTGGCAGTGATGGTGGCCCTGGTTCTTCTGATAGGTCTTGCATTTTTGTTTAGGAAGCGCTGGTGAGTTCTTTGTACCCATTTCTCCTGTTGGTCCCTCATTCCCCACTGGCTCATTCCTCACTGGTCTTCCCATTGTTTTTTGTCTTTTTCCTCACTTTCACTTTTCGTCCTAGTTTCCTTCTTTTTTTTTCCCCCCCTCAGTTCTCACTTCTACCTTATGAAGTTCTGTAATTTGCTCTGGTCTCATTTGGTTCACTTTAGGATGAACTCTGAATCTCTGCAGTGCTTTCCCTTTGAAATGAGGACCCAGTAACCTAGGTGCTCATCAGACACCTGAATACCACGTGGTGATGACATCACTTCAACTTTCCTTGTGAAACCTTTATAATTTATTTCTGCTTCATGTTCAGTTAACCAATAAATGCTCAATGTAAACTTGCGGGATTTGTTGTTCTGACCTTGATTCTGGGTCTTTAAAATTCAAATTTTAACTGAATTAAATAAAGTCCTAGCAAGCAACACCTTGTTAGATATTAATGGGTCATTAGGTGCATTCTGCACACCTTCACAGGTTGCATCCTTCAGAGGACCGTCCCTGATTCACAGTGGAAAGCAGTCTTTCCCTCATCCATGCTCCCCTGCATTTCAACTATATTTTGCTTACTATATCCCACACTCCATAGTTTCTCTGGCAGTTGTGTCGGTAGGTTCCTTTCCCCTTTTAATATTTAGAAACTTGAGGTTTAAATGTATGTCTTTTTAATGTCTGTGTCACTGCAGAAGTGTCTTGCCTGCACATAATATGTTCTCAAGAAAAAGCAGAATTGAATTTAAGCCAGATGTTTAGTCTTTAAAATTTTCTCCCTTCCTAATGCTTGTGTTGAAGTTGAGATATCTGATTCTCCTCTTGTTAAAAGTCTTCTTACTTTGCCAAGAAGACAACTCTCCTAGTTTTACAATTTCTTCTCTAAATCTCTGAGAAGAAACACAATTTTGCATCTTTCCCCTCTTTTTATTCAACTGTAGAGAATTATTACAGTGAAACTATTGTTCCAAGGAGTCTAAATTGAAAGGGCATGGCAGGATGAAAGCCCTCAATATTCAGTGTTTTTGATAGTTAAGTGGCAGATTGATGATATTGGAGCTTAGTGGAAATATAGACTCTAAGTTCTGATCTCACACCTACTGAATTATACTTTACATTTTAGCAAAATCAACAGTAGACTCACTGGATGCATTAAAACTTGAAAGGCACCTGATGTAGGTGGTACTTGGAATGTGGTATGAGTAGGTCCCTGAAGAGAAAAGAATAAAAAAAAAGAAAAGTGTTGCTCCTCAGGATTGATATAGGGTTCATGTATGTAATGTATATACAGTACATTGTTGTCATTATTCACAAAAGTTGTGTTCTATACAGTTGCTGTTGCAAATACTAGATCAGTGAACAATGAGCCATGTAAATAGAGGGTTAGAAGTTTATTTATAAGGTAAATAGAGGGTTATAAGTCTATAATGTTGACCATTGAATACATAACTTTGTTCTTTTAATTTTTTTCTATAATCTCATTTAATATATGTTTACAAATAATTATTTATATGCAGTTTTTCTTTATACTAAGACATTACCTGAAAAGTGTTTAACAATTTCCTGACTTGAATGTTTTTGTAAATTTCTTTGACTTTCAACCTTGCTACAATGCTCTCTATTACACTTAAAAAATCAGTTTTCATTTCAAGAAAAAATAAATTTCACTGCTTTTTCATAGCTTAATCATATAATTATATTACTGTTACTATAGAAAATAGCCTCACTTACCAATGAGAAAATTTCCTCTTTTCCCCTGTGTTCTTATTGTTGATTCATTAACAATGAACTCACAGCCAGCAGTACCCTAACAAAGTTTATCTAACACACTTATTTACTCTTTAAGACACATTGCAGCCTTTTGAGTTCAAGAACATTAGATAGCACTTCAGGAGTATGTTTTGAGGGCATTTTAATTAACAAAACCAGTAGCAAAGACACAAAAATGTTGAAAAGCATGGCACGTGTGAGTAGACCACATAAAGAGGCTTGTCCTGCAGTGAGGAATGAAACCAGAAGGCAGGGCATCACCTCTGGTGAAGTTTACAGGGAGAATGACCTTCATGTGACTCAAGTCCCACCACTCTGGACAAATTCATGAATGACTGTGAGTATTAATTTTGGGTTAGAAGTGAATTTCAGTAAATATAGAAATTAGCAAATACAGAAATCTTGAATATGGAGGTTGATTAATGACCCCAAGTGGCAGTGTGAGTCAAGATATCCATGATTAAGTTCAATTTCCTTAGAATTTATAAATGAATTCAACAATTCCTAGGTATCTACTGTGTACTTACTATGCAGCTTCTGCAGATTGAGTATAAAGTAATAGAGGGAAAAAAGATCATCATTGTGTTCTGGGCTTCAAAATTTTTTCTTATAAATTTGATTCTTCACTTCATTACTTTGTTTCTTCCTTAGTTTCTTCATAGAAAAACTTACTTCAGCTCAACTTGGGGAATAGAACGTAGCCTCGTTTTGCTTAGGGAACTGAGAAGAGAGGATCCACAGCAAGAGGAACATTCAGAGAGACATGCCATGTAAAACATTTTCCCCTGCTTTTTCTCCTGAAAAATTAATCCATCCCTTCATTCATTGATTGCAATTCAACTTTTACTATTTGTATGGGCAAACATATTCACTGAGAGTAGTTCTACTTTTTCTAGATTTTTGAGATGAAATGTTAGGTCATTTATTTAGTTACTTTTCCTTCTTTTATTGAATGTGCTCCATGCAATGAATTTTCCTCTTAGTACTGCTTTCATAGTGTTCTAGAGATTTTGATATTTTGCATCATTATTCTTGTTTACCTCTAAGAATTTTTAAATCTCCTCCCTGATGTCTTCTGCTATCCATGAATCACTCAATAGTATATTACTTAGTCTCTAGGAGTTGGAGTAGTTTCTGTTTTTAATTTTATGATTCATTTCTAATTTCATTCCATTATGATCTGATAGAACACAAGGTGGTATCTCTATTTTCCTGTGTTTACTAAGAGTTGTTTGTGGTATAACATATGATCTATTCTAGAGAAGGGTCCATGTGTTGCTGAGAAAAAAGTATATTCACTCATTGATGGATGGAATATTCTATATATGTCTTTAAGTCTAAATTATTGATTGTGTTATTGAGTTCCATGGTTTCTTTCTTCAGTTTTTGTTTGGAAGATATATCTAGTGGTGAGAGTGGTGTGTTTAAGTCACCCAGAATTATTGTGTTGTGCTCTATTTGGTTCTTGAAATTGAGGATTTTTTTATGTACATGGATGCACCATTGTTTAGGGCATAAATATTTATGATCATATGTCCTGTTGATTTATGGTTCCCTTAAGCAGTGTGAAATGTCCTTCCTTATCCCTTCTGACTAACTTTGATTTGAAGTCCACTTTATCTTTTATGAGGATGGAAATGGAAACTTCTGCTTTTTTACTGAGTCTGTGTGTATGATATCTTTTTTCCCCATCCTTTCACCTTTAGTTTGTGTTTGTCTTTGTCTATGAGAGAAGTCTCTTGAAGGCAGCATATTGTTGGGTCTATTTTTTAAATCCAATCTGCCAGTCTATGATTAATGAGTTTAGGCCATTAATATTCAGGGTTATTATTGAGATATGATTTGTATTCTGTCATTTTGGTTTATTTTTGATTTTACATTGTCTTGGTTTCTCCTTTGATTGGCTTTTCTTTTAGGCTATTTCCTCCCTTTGCTGACTTACATTGTTGTTTTTAATTTCCTCCTCATGGAATATTTTGCTGAGAATGTTCTGTAGTGCAGGCATTCTATTTGTGAATTCTTTTAACTTTTGTGTATAATGGAGGGAATTTTTGTTGTTGCTGTTATCGAATGTGAAGGTTAGTTTTGCTGGGTATGAGATTCTTGCTTGGCATTCATTTTCTTTCAGAGCTTGAAATATGTTGTTCCATGCACTCCTAGCTTTTAGGGTCTGGACTGAGAAATCTGCTGATATTCGTATTGGTTTCCCCCTACATGTTATCTGATACTTTTCTCTCACAGTCTTTAAAATTCTATCTTTATTTTGTATGTTGACTATTTTCATTATAATGTGCCTTGGTGTGAATCTGTTGTAATTTTGTACATCTGGTGTCCTGTAATCCTCTTGTATTTGATTTTCCATTTCATTCTTCATGTTTGGGAAATTTTCTGATATTATTTCACTGAATAGATTTTTTTATTCCTTTGGTTTGTATCTCTGTGCCTTCCTCAATCCCAATAATTCTTAGTTTGATCTTTTCATGTTATCCCATAATTCTTGGAGGTTCTGTTACCACCTTGTCGGTTTGGTCAACTTTATTTTCAAGATTAAATATTTTTCCTTCCTTGTTTGAGGTTCTGTCTTTCAAGTGATCTATTCTGTTGGTGATGATTTCTATAGGGTTTTAATTTGGTTTATTGTTTCCTTCATTTCAAGGATTTCTTTCTTTTGTTTTTTTTTTTTTGAATCTCTATTGAAATGATCTTTTGCTTCCTGCATTTGCTCTTTTAACCATTTATTGGAGTGATCATTCATTGCCTGCATTTACTCTCTTATCTCATCCTTTGCTTCAAAGATCATTTTAATTATGGACATTCTGAATTCCTTTTCTGACCTTTCTTCTATCATACCATCATTGGATTCTATTAATATAGCATCTTGGTTTGTTTGGGACACTTTCTTCCCTTGTTTTGTTCATGTTGGTTGTGTATCTTCCCCTATAGCAGTGCAGATCTGAGGTATTGCAGTTTCCCCCCTTATAGGTTTATAATGTCCCTGCAGGTTTCCAATACCTCACCTTTAAGGGGGAGATCAATATTAGAAACACCCAATACAAACAGTATGCAACCTTAAACCAAACATCCCCTATGAAGATACTTTTAAAAGTATTGTAATAAACACAGAGGTTGATTTTGAATATTATCTACAGTATAACCAATAGGTTTGCAATGAGGTTTACAATTTCTAATAGTGGACAAAGAATATGGGGAGGGGGGTAGGATATAACTGTTAGTGGGATAAGAAGAGAGTATATAGAGGTACTAGAACATAGGAAGAGTGAAAGCAGGATCAAGTGAATTTGGTTGTTAACTTGAGAAAGAAATACACTTGTGGGACTGGATGGCTTTGCAAATAATAGATGATTTAATAAATGATTGCAACAAAAAAGGACACACCAGGGAATAGTAATAAATGGAAATTTGAGAAATGGATTAGGAATCCTAAAAATTAGATGTGTATATATACACATATTTGGTATATTTGCATGTATACACACACAATGTTACATACATATTCAATTCAAACACTTACAGATTAATAAGTAAAAAGGACAATACCTAAAAAAGTTGCAAAATAAGTAAAGTATGTGAACAAACCATTCACAGATGATGATCTAAAAGAATGATAAATTCAACAATATGCAGTTAAGATTCTAAAAACAAAACACAACACAATAAAGAATCAGTCATCATTGCCTATGTGCATATGTATTTACATGACCAATAAAACTCTACGTCATGTACAACCAGAAGAATGAGAATTTATACTCCATTTATGTAAGATGTGTCATAAAGCATTCTACTGCCATGTATAACTAGTTAGAACAAATAAAAGAATCATAATAGAAAAAATATTGGAAAATAATCATGCACTATAGAATAGATACTGAATTGGGATAACAATTTGCACCATGGGTACTTTTTCAGGTAAAAATGTGTAATATTGTATAAAATACTTAGATTTTACGTACTCTGCAACATCAAAACTGCAAGAAATATCAGGGTTTTTAGGATTATTGTTGAAGACTGTAGAGTGGGATAATTTTTTATATTTTACCACGTGGTGGCAGTAGAGATTATAGCAAGGTTTTAGCATCCTTGTTCTAATTTAAAAAATTTGAAGTCTTAAGCCCTTAAGTTATCACTCAACCTACATATCCATGCTTGGATTTCCAATGACTTATAGTTCTAAAGGTAATTTAAAATTACTAACAGAAGTGCACATAATATTAAAAATATATCAATGATAGTATAAAAAGAGAATCCAAAAGAATATATGGCCAATAAAATAAAAAAGTATAACAAAGGACCATGATATCCTATATGATGGTCACATGTGGGTTACAAATTATTACAGGACCATAGATGATCAAGGCAAGTTCAGGTACATAATCAGTGTCTAGAGCATACAAACAACAAGTTGCTGAGGAGAAATACAGCTTCCTGGTCCTGAGGTCACAAGGAAATTTCTAACATGAGTTTTTATAGAGAAGAAACTATTTGATATAGTAAAAAATGTTCTCAGATATATTGTGTCAGTAAATTTCATGAGGTTCATAGGCTCATGTATTATATCAAACTGCAGTTAAGAATTTGAAAAATTGACTACACAACACAATCGGAGGTGGAGCTATATGGTATTTTGGCAAATCTAAGGGTAGATCTTATGTTAGCTAAAGGAATATATGACTCCAAATCACGTGTAGGGTTAATTTAAAGTTTTTGGTAACATACGTACTTTATGTTTGGTAACATATATGTTTATGTATATATGGCATTTAACAGGAAAATATTTAAAACAGGTATGAACCCAAGTATGAGAATAAACTGTCCTGAAAATAAAAAAAACAACCCCTTAGTCTTTGAACCATTATTTCCAAATTGCACATTCATGTGAAACTTGCTTCCAAATTTACACCTATGCACCTAGATGGATAGATGACTTGGCAAATGGGATTATATGGCAGAGATCACTGAAATGTTTTCATTTGCTCTAAAATAAATCTTCCCTGCCCACTCTTATTGGCTGGGCAGAATGAAACTATACTTCTCAGTTTACTCAAAGAAAGGCTCTCAGCTAGTTGTGGTCACGTGACTGCAGTCTGACCCATGGAATGGGGTACAGAACTCCTGTAAAGTGCTCTGGAGCTGTGGGAGATGAGTGTGCTCAACATGTTCTTCTTTATTGCTGGTTGAAAGGGCATTTTCTTGGAACAAACTCTGGCAACCATCTCCAATCATGAGAGACCTTCAGAATGTGGACCAAGCATGATAAAGTTTGAAATAAAACAGAGCATAACAAAACAAGAAAAACTCCCCCGATTAAAAGAAGAAACTGGGAACTAAGTTTGTGAGAAAACATGAACTTCGAAAACAAAATGTTTAACAACCCTTTCTTTCCTGCTTCTGGTCTTTCTAAGAGTAAGAAGTATAACTATAACTTTTAGAAGTTATTGTTAGTTTAATTGTTCTACGGTATGCAGTCAGACTTGATGCTTGCAGATACAGATGTCATCTGAACATCAAGAATTTTTTTTCTTTAGTGTTCTGTAGTTCTCATTGTAGAGGTCTTTCACCTCTTTTGTGAGATTGATTCCCAAGTATTTTATTTTTTTCGATGCTATTGTGAATGGGGTAGTTTTCCTAATTTCTCTTTCTGAAGATTCATCACTTATGTATAAAAATGCATTGGATTTATGAGCATTGATCTTGTAACCTGATACTTTACTGAATTCACTTATGAGTTCTAAAAGTTTTCTGGTGGAATTTCCGGGTTCCTCTAAATATATAATCATGTCATCAGCGAACAGGGATAGTTTGAGTTCTTCTTTTCCTATTCGTATCCCTTTAATTTCTTTGGTTTGTCTGATTGCTCTGGCTAGAGTCTCAAGGACAATGTTGAATAGAAGCGGTGAAAGAGGGCATCCCTGCCTTGTTCCAGTTTTTAGGGGGAACGCTTTCAGTTTTTCACCATTTAGAATGATATTAGCCATGGGCTTAGCGTAGATTGCCTTTATAATGTTTAGGAATGTTCCCACTACCCCAATTTTTTCTAGTGTTTTGAGCATGAAGGGATGCTGTATTTTATCAAATGCTTTTTCTGCATCTATTGAAATAATCATGTGATTCTTAACTTTAAGTCTGTTGATATGGTGAATGACATTTATTGATTTCCGAATGTTGAACCAACCTTGCATCCCTGGGATAAAACCCACTTGATCGTGGTGCACTATCTTTTTAATATATATTTGTATGCGATTTGCTAAAATTTTGTTGAGAATTTTTGCATCGATATTCATTAAGGATATTGGTCTGAAATTTTCTTTCCTCGATGTGTCTCTGTCTGGTTTAGGTATCAGGGTGATATTGGCTTCATAGAACGAGTTTGGTAGGGTTCCCTCCTCTTCTATTTCATGGAATAGTTTGAGAAGTATTGGAATGAGCTCTTCTTTAAAGGTTTTGTAGAACTCGGCTAAGAACCCATCTGGTCCTGGACTTTTCTTTGTTGGTAGGCTTTTGTTGACCTCTTCTATTTCATTGCTTGAAATTGGTTTATTTAAGTTGTGTATGTCCTCCTCGTTCAGTTTAGGTAGTTCATATGTCTCTAGAAATTTGTTGATGTCTTCGAGGTTTTCTGTTTTGTTGGAGTATAGATTTTCGAAATAGCTTCTAATTATGTTTTGTATTTCACTCGTGTCTGTTGTGATGTTTCCTTGTTCATTCCAAATTTTAGTAATTTGAGTTTTCACCCTCTTTCTCTTTGTTAGTGTGGCTAAGGGTTTATCAATTTTATTTATTTTTTCAAAGAACCAACTATTTATTTTGTTAATTTTTCCAATTGTTTCTTTTGTTTCGATTTCGTTGATTTCGGCTCTGATTTTAACTATTTCCTGTCTTCTACTACTTTTGGTATTGGTCTGCTCTTCTTTTTCTAGTGCTTTGAGCTGTAGTGTTAAGTCGTTTATTTGTTGATTTCTACTTCTTTTTTTGAATGCACCCCATGAAATAAATCTTCCTCTAAGTACTGCTTTCATAGTGTCCCAGAGATTTTGATATGATGTGTCTTTGTTCTTGTTTACTTCTAAGAATTTTTTTATTTCCCTCCTGATGTCTTCTGTTATCCATTCATCATATAATAGTGTATTATTTAGTCTCCAGGTATTGGAGAAGTTTCTGTTTTTTATTCTGTCATTTATTTCTAATTTCAATCCATTATGATCTGATAGAAGATGGAAAGATCTCCCATGTTCCTGGATAGGCAGAATTAATATCGTCAAAATGGCTATACTACCTAAAGTGCTATATAGATTCAATGCAATTCCAATTAAAATCCCAATGATGTACCTTGCAGAAATAGAGCAAGCAAGTATGAAATTCATCTGGAAGAATAAAAAACCTAGAATAGCTAAAGCAATCCTCAGTAGCAAGAGCGAAGCAGGGGGTATTGCAATACCAGATCTTCAACTCTACTACAAAGCAATAGTAACAAAAACGGCATGGTATTGGTACCAAAATAGACAGGTAGATCAATGGTACAGAATAGAGGACATGGACACAAACCCAAATAAATACAATTTTCTCATACTAGACAAAGGTTCCAACAATATGCAATGGAGAAAAGATAGCCTCTTCAACAAATGGTGCTGGGAAAACTGGAAAACCATATGCAATAGAATGAAATTAAACCCCTATCTCTCACCCTACACAAAACTCAACTCAAAATGGATCAAGGACCTCGGAATCAGACCAGAGACCCTGCATCTTATAGAAGAAAAAGTAGGTCCAAATCTTCAACTTGTTGGCTCAGGATCAGATTTCCTTAACAGGACTCCCATAGCACAAGAAATAAAAGCAAGAATCAACAACTGGGATAGATTCAAACTTAAAAGCTTTCTCTCAGCAAAGGAAACTATCAGAAATGTGAAGAGAGAGCCTACAGAGTGGGAGAATATCTTTGCCAACCATACCTCAGATAGAGCGCTAATTTCCAGAATCTATAAAGAACTCAAAAAACTCTACACGAAGAATACAAATAATCCAATCAACAAATGGGCTAAGGAAATGAACAGACACTTCACAGAAGAAGATGTACAAGTAATCAACAGATATATGAAAAAATGTTCAACATCCCTAGTAATAAGGGAAATGCAAATCAAAACTACCCTAAGATTTCATCTCACCCCAATTAGAATGGCGATTATCAAGAATACAAGCAACAATAGGTGTTGGCGAGGATGTGGTGAAAAAGGAACACTCATACATTGCTGGTGGTGTTGCAAATTAGTGCAGCCACTCTGGAAAGCAGTGTGGAGATTCCTCAGAAAGCTTGGAATGGAAACACCATTTGACCCAGCTATCCCACTCCTTGGCCTATACCCAAAGGACTTAAAATCAGCATACTACAGAGATACAGCCACATCAATGTTCATTGCTGCTCAATTCACCATAGCCAGATTGTGGAACCAACCTAGATGCCCTTCAGTTGATGAATGGATAAAGAAACTGTGGCATATTTATACAATGGAATATTACTCCGCAATGAAGAATGATAAAATTATGGCATTTGTAGGCAAATGGTCGAAATTGGAGAATATCATGCTAAGTGAGATAAGCCAATCTCAAAAAACTAAAGGACGAATGATCTCGCTGATAAGTGGATGAGGACATATAATGGGGGGTGGGAGGGGCTAGCATTAGGTTTAGGGTTAGGTTTAGAGTTAGGCTAAGGAGAGCGGCAAGAATGAAGGAAAGAAGGACTGTGTAGAGGGAAAAGAGGGGTGGGAGGGGTGGGGGGAGGGGAAAAATAAAATAAACATCATTACCCTATGTAAATGTAAAAAAGTTAAAAAAAAAAAAAAAGAATTTTTGACAGGTCTGGTTTTATGAAATGTTCACCTGCAACTCTTTGTTTTCCTCACTGTAGTGACCTACATGGTCTACTGATTTTTTGTTAAAGCAAAAGCATATTTTTGACAATCACACTCAAGTTATCTGTACCTCAGTTTATTTTATCTCTATATTTTCTAATGAAGGGGAGAAAAATTCAACTAGCCATTCTAAATTTATATGAAAAGAAGCATGTTAGAAATCACAGTGAACTTCTGGGAAAATGGTGAAGTGAAATATTTCACAACTCATTTCACTGAATTAACTTCATCTATATTGGATATAGGAAAAAACTGTAGCTTAAAACAAAATGCAAGAAGAATTTATAAGCTACAAAAATAGGTGGAATAAATTTTTTGTATGTACTTCCTATAATTTTAAGTATAAATTTTAATTTATGTCCGGAGTTTAGAGGAATACTTAAGGAGAGAAGCAACTAAAGCTACTGGGCATTTGCTATAAGACAATTATGCAGAATAAAATAATGTGTAATGGATTTGTTGATGGAGGCAATTTAAGTGGACTTTAGCTTTGGAAATGAGGTGAGGTCACATGGATATTTGACCATTTTGCTGAGCAGTAGTTTTGAAACAGGCGTTCTTTTCATACATTGAGTATAAACCTTGCTGCTTGATCACTGGGGGCTGATTTCAAAACTGACATTTTGTTTTTCTTTCCTCTTTTCCTTTTTTCTTTCCCCAAGCATTGGGGAAGCAAAATTAATCGAGATATCTTCCCTTCTGCTCATTGTCCACGAGAATAAAACAACTCTAGACCTGGAAAATGGAACAACAACTCTTTCAGTGATGTATTCTAAGATCTACTGATAATAATACTTGGAAAATGGTCCTTGGACCTCCCTTTTTAAAGTCCTTTGTTCGCTCTGGCAGTTAGAATGGCAATCTCATTGATGTGAGTCTATTGATGTTCTCCTTTGCTAAAAAGCAGAAAAGCCTTACCCCTTTTCTTTAAAACTTGTCTTCATTCTTGGAGTGGATTGGGAACAAGGACTGAGCTTTTGGTACTAAACTTGGCACCCCAGATGGGACCCGCCCGAGAGCAGCCCTGCTCTGAACTTCTTGGTCAGGTTCTGGTACTCTGGTATGAACTTGTTGAGAGTCAACTAGTGGAGAATTATGTTCCAATAAGTAAAGAGGAAGGACTTAGGAACTATCACAGTGCAACTGAATCTCATTTTTGAGGGAACTCCTGCTTTCCCTCCCTGAGTGGGTATGGTTTGCTCCAACATTTGGAGTTCTTTCATCAACATGAAACTGAACACAGTACAGCTGTGGCACCTGGCCATCTGGTATGCTCTGCTGGCATTCACACTGAGATCACTGGTTCCGGAATCCTGTTCTCTTTCATGAAAACAACTGGTCCCTCTTCATGGGGACATCTGTGGCACTGCTGGTGGAGGGATAATGGTTAAATGAAAATGTGGAACCAAGGGGTTTTACCTCACATTTGTTCTGTCTGTTTTAAAGGTTTCCAATCTGTCTGTCTTGTTTTATGTCTGTCTTGTGTTTTTGTTGTGTCTTTTACTGGATCTTTAAGACAAGGCATTACAGTGTTAGGTCCTGCCAGTAGTCTCTTAGAAAGGAAAGGTCTTGGCTGAATGGGCCACATAAAGCCGTAAGTCTAAGACTACAGGAAAAATGGTGTTTTACTGTAACATTATGGTTGATGTATATTTTAAAAGGTAGTCGTTCTATAGTATTTTAAATTATACAATCCTGACTTGGCATTGGTCTGTCAGAGGTAAGGTAAATGGATATATAATATTTGTGGGCATTTATGCAGATACATGATAATGAGTCCAAATGACCATGAACTTTACTGAAGGTATAAAGAAAGGCAAATTCACCAGTATGCAAAGATATCAGAACATTGAAAGAAAAAATTGCACAAAAGATTTAAATTCTTTCAACCCAGTGCTTTCTGGAGGGCACTATCTCTCAGCCTGCCTCTTATGAAGAGGACACTGTGTGGATACTTCTGGGTAGAGCTGTGCATTCTATCCACCAGGCTTAGGAGATGCAAGAGTCTCCCAGAGTCTCTGTGTGTGCTAGAACCCCCATCTTAGCCCTGATCATTTCTACAGAGAGTCACTGAAAATCCCTGAATGGTCAGTATGAACTTTATTGTGCAAAGTGTCCCATACATAGGAGAAAACTTCAGCAGGTGGAGGGGGAAATTGACATAAACAACTCATTTGGTGATGACATTGTCTTTAAGGTGTATAAGGCCCAGGAAGAACAAAAACTAAAGCCAGCAAGTGTTTTACTGGCAGCCCCTGCAAAGAGAACCTTCTAGGAAGCCTAATACAAGAATTGGAAGGGCATGCTCTATTAAAAATATGTAACTAACTACTGTAAGAAGGAAAAACACTGGAAAAATAATTGTCCAAGGAAGCCAAGCCAAGATCCCCAGAACCATGTCAATCCTCCTAAATTCAAGGCTCGGCTGACAAAAGACAAGGTTAGAGTCTCCAGGTTTATTTAGAGAATACTTCTATACTAATAGCCACAAAGAATCCCAGTAAAACTGAACAGTGGGAAAAAATTGAGTTTTTGATGGACATTAGTGCAAGTTATTCTGTTTTAATTTCTAAATTAACCTTTTGAAGCAATAGCACCCTGGCAGTGGTAGGAGTGATGGGTCAGGCTCAGGAGCATCTGTTGCTTCAACCTCTTAAATTCAAATTGTTAAGCAAACATTAACTCATAGCCTTATGTATATGCCAGATTGTCCAGTTCTTTCCATGGGATGAGATTTGTTTTGCACATAAATGCTCAAATAACATTTTCACCTAAAAGCAATTAGTCCATTTGCAAGTGCCACAGGAAGAGGCACCCTGGTTCTAGCTTTCACTTTCCAACTCCTTCCCCTCCCTTCACTCCCTCAACCTAATATAAAGTAACTCTATTCTTCCCTAGCTGTCCCCCCTCCAATTGTGAATTAGCATCCACACATCAGAGAAAACATTCAGCCCTTGGCTTTTTGGGTTTGGCTGATTTTGCTTAGCATGATATTCTCCAACTCCATTCATTTACCAGCAAATACCATAATTTCATTCTTCTTTAAAGCTGAGTAATATTCCACCATATATATATAAAATTTTCTTTATCCATTCATTTGTTGAAGGGCACCTAGGTTGGTTCCATAGTTTAGCTACTGTGAGTTGAGCTACTATAAACATTGATGTGGCTGTGTCACTGTAGTATGCTGATTTTAAGTCCTTTGGGTATAATCCAGGGAGTGGGATAACTGGGTTAAATGGAGGTTCTATTCCAAGTTTTCTGAGGAATCTCTGTATTGCTTTCCATGATGGTTGCTCCATTTTGCATTCCCACCAGCAATGTATGAGTGTACCTTTTCCCACACATCCTCGCCACTATTTATTATTGCTTATAGTCTTGATAATTACCATTCTGATTGAAGTGAGATGACACCTTAGAGTAGTTTTATTTGCATTTCTCTGATTGCTAGAGATGTTGAACATTTTTCATATATTTGTTGATCAATTGTAAGACCTCATTTTGAATCAGACAAATACAAACTTCATTATACTGAGGAGGATTATCGGGAGCTCTGAATGAATCATTGCTTTGAACTGTCCTGGACAGCAGTGACTCCTCCATGGGAATTTCTGGTGTTAAGGTGCCAAGAAAACTGCCCGTTTGAGGTGGCCCTGGTAAGAGGAAAACATCTGTGCCTGTCACGGAATTTACTAGTTCAATAGCCTTGAGTTCAAATGCCAGCTGTCCAGGCGAAAGAGAGATACGGGTGCAAGCAGATGAGTTTTAATTGGGCTGTTTTTACTCACAACCTTTTTTTTTTATCTTGAAGAAGCTTTCTCACAGTAAGTCCTTCTGATGTTTAAACCTATAATATAAACAGGTAGAGCCTGCTTTGATCAGTCCCTCTATCAGGAGTCTGGTTGATCCACTGGGTCCCATCTTCTCTATATTTGTGTTTGTCTTATTTCCAATCCTCTCATCCTGCCCTGTTCAGGAAACTGAGGAACATCCCATGGGCAGCGATAGAGGATGATAAATAGGCCAAAGAGTAGAGTTTTGACTCCTGGTATAGCACTGGCTAGTGGAGGTGGAATTTCCATGTGTTCTTCCTCCTGCCTGAAGAAGTGGTCTGGCGCTACTTGAGAGTATTCATTATAGGAGGGATGCCTTGATAAATTTCATCAGGTCCCACTTGTGAGGACTATGCTTCCAGCAACCTATTCTGAAGGTGACTCAGGAGGGTATATGTTGTGCCAGAAACAATCCAAAAACTGAAAAGCAGTCTACCATAAAAGGAATAAAACTTGTTGAAGATTGGCAAATAGATTTTATCCAAATGTCCCATGCCATGGGAAACTTCAGATATTTGTTTGTACTGGTAGATATTCTCTCAGGGTGGGTTGAAGCTTATCTCACCAGAAGAAAAATGCTCTGGAAATAAATCAAATCCTCTTGAAGGAGATGATCCCAGCATATAGACACACTTCCTCAAAGCAGAGTGACAATTGAACATGAACATCTTTGACTGCAAATATGACTTAAAAAGTGAGCAAAGCATTAGATATACAATATAAGTTAATGGATCCTGGAGACCCCAATCTTCAGGGAATATGGAAGGGATGAATAATACCTTGAAAAGAAATTGTGTCTGTGTTCTACCAATAACCCCACCTGCAATGAGATAAAGTGTTACTAATTGCTTTCCTCCATATAGGGGAGAGTACAAAATTGGACTTAAATTGGCCCCTTATAAAACTAGTGTATGGGAGACCTTTCTGGGTATTCTGGGGGAGAGAGAAAAGTCTGATTATTGTTGAAAGAGCTATACTAAAACAGTATTACATAAGTCTGTCAAATATTAATTGCTGAGCATGCCTATGCTTCTTGCAGGTTACACTAGGATTGAAAACACCTCTCCATCTCTTCCAGGTGACTCGTCAGAAGAAAAAATAATAACAGATTAAAAACTTTCCATTCTAGGAACCCCTTTCATTGTCCATTCTCAGCAGGAAACAGTTTGGAGATGTCATCAAACATTTTTCCACAGAAATAAAATAATTAAAAATTGCCAGTGGGAAAAATGTAGCAGGGATCCCTTTCATGTAACATGGTCCACTTTATGCTTTGAATAGAATCTTGCTGCTTAACCACTGGGAGCTTATTCCAAAACTAATATTTTTTTCCTTTCCAGTTCTCCCTCTTCCCCTAGGCAATTACAGTGGAAGGAAGATTAACATTCTTCTTGTCCTAAGCTATCTGCCTTTTTGCTTGCTGTCCACAAGAATAAAGAAACTCTGGACCTGAAATCTGGAAAAACATCTCTCTCAAGGACATTAGTTAAAAAGTAATTAAATGTATTGATAACAATGCTTTGGTGTTCCCTTTATATCCCTCTGTTCACTCTAGCAGTTAGAACGGCAGCCTCTGCAGTGTTAGTTCATCAACTTTCTCCTTTGATAGCAAAGTAATAAAACTTCTATTTTTGTTGTTGTTGTTTGTCTCATTAATGGATTGGCATCTGAGTCAAGCACTGAAATGTTAGTATCAGTTTTCATTTTCATTGACTTTTTCCGTCCTTTTGCTTTCAGTTTACATGTGTCCTTAAGAAAGAATGCATTCTCTTATATTTAGCATGCAGTTGGGCCTTCTTATTTTATTAAATTATTCCATCTATGTCTTTTTATGGAGAATTTAATTCATTTACATTCAAGGTGATTAATGACAGGTAACAGTTACTACTGACATTGATTTGGTGCTTTCGCTTTGTGTTCTGTGCTTTGTTTCTTCTCTCTTACTGTTTTACTTTGTGGTTTGATTATTTTCTTAGGTGGTACTGAATCTTTTTGTTATCATTGCTGTTTTGTGTCTTTCCTACAGACTTGGTTTTTTATTACCATGATGCTTAGTGAGGACACCTTACACTTTTAAAAGTCTATTTTAAGCTAACAACAGCTTAATTTCAACAGCATACAAAAAATCTACACATTTTCCTCATCACTGAAATTTTTGCTGTCTGAATTTACATAATTTTTCTGTATGTATTCCTTGATAATTTATTTTAGGTATAGTTATTATGAATGATTTTGTCCTTCAATCCTTGTACTAGGGGTAAAATTACTTTGCATCTCACCATGATCATCCTAGGGTATTTAGATTATTTTTCTGCATTATTTATACTGTTAGGTTTTGTGCTTTTCCAGAGTCTTTTGTTATTAATTGGCAGTCTTATGTTTTAGTTCAAAGAATTTCCTCCAACATTTTCTATAATGCAGCCTTGTAATGATGAACTCCCTTAACTTTTATTTGTCTGGGAAGGTGTTTCTTTCTCCTTTATTTCTCAAAGACAACTTTTCTTGTGAAAGCGTCTTTGGTTAGTAGTTTTTTCCCTCAGCACTTTGCATATATCATCCTACTCTCCCCTGGCCTGTAGGATTTCTGTTCAGAGTACTGCTGATAGTTGGATCATGACTCTTTTAAAAAAATAACTATTATTTAACATTTAATAAAAACTATCATGTATTTGCTAAAATTCCTCCTGTTATTGAATGTTTCTTTTTCATTAATATACTTATTAAACATAAGTATTTAAAATACTGCCTCTGATTTTTCCAACAATGGGGCATTTCTAATTTTAGCTATACTGATTTTAGTTTCTTGACAGAGTTTGCTGTTTTTGTATGTGTTTTAGTAATTTTTGGCCAAAATGCTGACATGTTAGATAATAAATAGTATCAATGCAAATTGTGTCTTAATACTAAATTGTATAAATGCAAATCGTGTCTTACTTAATTTTTGGCCTGGAAATAAATTTTTGTTTGTTTGTTTGTTTTTTGCTAAGCTCATAATGTGGGTGCTTGAGCAATCTAGTCTACAGTTAACTTGGTTTGTGTTTTGCTTTTCTTTTAAAAGTCTTCAAGTTTCTCTAGCACTACTTAGTTTGTAGGTTGGGGCTGGTGTTCCAGAAGGTTTTTCTTAATGTCCACCCAACCCTTAGGTTTTGGTATTTTCTGTGATGTGCCACAGGATGTTCTACTGAAACAGAAGGGTTGCCATTATTTGATTGCTGAAAATATGAGGCAATACCAGGCCACTCCACTGGATAGTCCAAATGTTAATAACCTTAAAACTATGTCCACCTTATATCCCACATCCCTGTTGTCAGCAGATGATAATGGACCAATGCAAACATGACTCTTCAGAGATCATGATGATTTTATCAGGTTGGATTTGTCTGATCAGCCTATCACAGAATCAGAAAGGGACCTCTTCACATAAGGGAATAACTTCATGGATAGTGGCCCATGGGTAGCCAGATAAACTGAGGTCACAGAGCAACAGGTGCTGGCAGATGAAGCTTTACTACTGGCAACATTAGATATGAAAGCTGAGAAAATTGCTCTGACAACAGCTCTTGGACTTTCCAAAGGATATAAGGTAAACCTTCACACTGACTCAAAATATACTTTCATGAGAGTATGTATGATTCCAAAAATTCTGTTCTTGTCCCTAGTGCCAATCCAATAATAATGGGTTTGAGAAGGATAAAGAAGTGTTATTGTTTTGCTAGCACAGGAGGAAAACAGAGGACTCTATATGTTGGTTGGCAATTTGTATTTCTTCTTTTGAGAAATGTCTATTTAGATCTTTTGCCCATTAATTGAGGGGATCATTAACTTGTTTGATGTTAATTCTTTTGAATTCTTTGTATATTCTGGCTATTAACCTCCTGCTGGAAGAGTACTTGGTAAAGATTTTCTCCCGTTCTGTAGGCTCTCTTTTCATGATTTTAAATGTTTTCTTTGCTGTGAAGAAGCTTTTGAATTTAATGCCATCTTACTTGTTAATTTTTGGTTTTATTTCTTGATACTTGGAAGTTTTATTAAGGAAGGCAGTTTCTCAATGAGTTGGAGTGTTGCCCTTATGTTTCCTTCTTGAACTTTCATTTTTTCTGGTCTAATTTCCCAGTCTTTGATCTACTTTGAGTTGATTTTTGTGATCAGGGAGCGGTAAGGATCATTTCATTCTTCTAAATATAGTTATCCTGTTTTCCCAGTATCATTTGTTAAAGATTCTGTATTTCTCCAACATATTTTTGGTGCCATAGCCAAGGTTCAGATGACTGTTTTTGTGTGGGCTTGTCTTTCTGTATTCTAGTATATTCCATTAACTTTCATATCTGTTTTTATGCCAATACCATGCTATTTTTGTTACTGTTCCTCTGTAGCATAATTTGAAATCAGTTATTGTGATGCCTCCAGTCTTGTTCTTTCATCTCAGGATTATTTTGACTATTCTGGGTCTTTTATTATTTCATATAGGTTTTAGGACTTTTTTTTTTTTTAGCTTTGTCTAGAATGTCATTGTCATTTTAATGGGGATTGCATTAAAACTGTAGATTGCTTTTGATACTGTGGCCATTTTGAAGATACTAATGCTGACTTTCTATGAACATATTTCATCTTTACATCTTCTAAAGTCTTCAATTTTGGTTTGTCACATACAGCCTTTATCATAGTGGGGTAAGTTTCTTCTATCACTCTTCAGTATTTTCAACATGAATGGGTTTTCAACATGAAAGTCAAAGGTTTTTTCTGCATCTATTGAGATAATCAGATTTTTTTTTGTTCTTGATTCTATTTTTATGGTGTATTATGTTTATTGATTTATGTGTGTCAAACCAGCCTTGCATCCTTGGGATGCATCCCTGGGATGAATCTATTTACATTTGAAGTTATTATGAAAAGATATTTATTATTTCCAGTCATTCTGTTTTTTTCATGTATGTTATTTGTTGTTAATTTTCATTTACTTAATCGTTCTGCAATGCTTCATCCATTTGAGAGCTCTGAAGTTTGTCTTGCAGTTCCTTGTGTAGTATTTCTTTACATATTTAATGAAGTGCTGGTTTAGTGATCAAGAATATTTTGTTTATCCTTATCTAGGAAAGTTTTTTGTTTTCTTCCTGAATCTTTAATGAATAGCTTTGCTGACAATTATTTTTGAAGAGCTTGGAATATCTCATTCTAAACCCTCCTATATTTTAGAGACTGAGTTGAGAAGTTAGGATTGAACCTTTTTGGTGTATCTCTAAATGTTATCTGATGTTCTTCTCTTGAAACTATTGCTATTCTAACTTTTTCTCTATGTTAGATTTTTTGATTATGACTTGTCTTGATCTTTTTTATTTGGAGTTCTGTATGACAAATGTATGAGGATGTCTATCCCCTTTCTAAGGTTTAGAAATTTTCTTTGCTATTTTGTCACTGTAAATGTTCTTAATGTCATTAGCCCATAATTTCTATTCCATATTCTGTCATAAGAACTCTTAAGAGTCCCAGAGTTTCTGTATATATAAATATCCTGATCATAGTCTCTTTTTTCCCCTTTATGGCCTACTGAGTGTTTCAATTCAAATACCCTATCTTTGAAATAAGTTTCTTTTTTTTTTCTATGCAATATAATCATTTGGTGATACCTTTAATTTAAGTTTTAATTTGATTCATTGGGTCTTTCTTTTCCAGGAGATTGGGTCTTTCTTTTCCAGGTTACTTTAGTTTTTACAATGTCTATCTCTGTATTTAAGTGGTCTTTTGCTTCCTGTATTTGCTCTCTTAATTTGTTCCTTAGATTTTCTTTTAGCTCATTAATCATTTTTAAAAACTCTTTCTCTGTAAATTTATTCCCCTCCATGTCTGTGTGTTCCTTTGTTGGGGGAGTGGACATTTGGTTGGAGACTTTTTTGTCTTTTTTCTCATGACTTCAGAGGTCTTTGACTTGTACATCTGTTGAAATGGGTTTCTCTTTTTCTTTTGCAAAACTGTCTTTTGGTGTATAGTTATCTCTTTAAATAAGTCCTGTGTTTTTGGCATGTCTTAGCTTCAACACACAGGCTCATTGTAATTCAAGTTTTAGTTTCAACCACCAATGTCTTTCATTTTCCCACTGCAGAACTTCTCACAATTTACTCTTGGAGAGGATCTGTAACACTGTGGGCTCCCTTGAGTCATTATTTTGGAAACATTCTCTGATTTTGTAGTAGGAGTAGATGTCTGTGCATGTGATCTGATATCCCCCTCAAGTCGTTTCTACTTGGGGTCCAATCATTGGTTTGTGGATTTCTCTCTCCTATTCAGTGTGTTAAAATATTGCTGAAGTTTGAGCAGGGTTACTTTTTGTGTGGAGCAAAGCAAGGTTCACTGTCATTTGGCTGAGTAATTAGTGTAGCTCCGCATCAGAGTCTCTACCTATGATCTTGTGATCCAGGTGCTTCCAAACCCCTTTCAGAAAAAGGAAAACAAGCAACACAGCAACATTAATAATCAATATACAGCATTCAAATAAATGTATGATGCCTACTACAATATGTACAACACTAGTGGCCACAATAAGAGGAATAGCAGGGTCCATATTTGACATTAACCTCAATGATAAACAACCATGTACTAGATCTAACATTAAAGTATACTGCTGGTGTCAACTACATCCTCCATAGCACTAATAATTGCAACAACATGAATAGTGAGAGCAGAAATTATATAAAGTGAAGAGATCTATAAGAGAAAAAAGTAGTTTATTAGGAGAAAAGAAATGGGGTTTGAAGGTAAAATAATATTTAAAATATTCAAAAAATGAAGGTAGAACGAGAGAGAAGTATCAAGTGATAACTATGCAGAATGATTAAAAATAACTAAAATAAATAAAAGAATGGTGAAAGAGAGTTTAAACAAGTGAACTTGGCTATTGGAGGGGAAGGAAAGGAGAGGAGTAATAAGAGAAATAAAAATAGGAGCAAAAGTTCAAACCAAAACAATTTAAATAAAACAAACAAACAAAAAACAACAACAACAAAAAACCCTGACCATCTAAAGTTGAACGAGGCAAAATGACAAATGGGTGAAGAAAGGGAAAAAAACAATAACAATGAAGACAAAAAGATGAATATCTTCATCTATCTTTATTGATATTTTTTAATCAGCGCAGTGAGAATGTATACGCACGTGCATATACGCACGTGCACACACAGACAGCCACGTGCACACACAGACACCCACCCACACACACACACACATACACACTCACACACACACACTCAATGGAAAAAAAAGAAAAAAGTGAAACAAAATTCTAATGAACAATGGAGGTATTTTCTCCACTGTGGTGGTCAAAACTTTTGAGAAGGATGAATGTCCTCTGCCTATACCATATTATCCTTCTTTACCTTTATGGTTTGGCAAAATTCTCTTCAGGGAGAGCAAGGACTAGGGTTGTTAAACCCATTCTCTTTGGGTTGCTCACTAAACTGCCAGCTGGAGTAGCCTGAAACCAAAGCTGGTGGTCATATCTCTCAGCTTTTCTTCTCAGCAATATAAGGTAGGACAGAATATGAAGCAGTGATAATTGGAATTTTGCCTGTTTAAACTGGAAAGATGTACTCCCAGGGAAGGACTGATGTGAACTTCTAAATGTGGATTTCTGGCAGCTGTTGTTAAGCTCTGATCAACCTTTGGAGTTTTGTTGGATGGTATCTGCTTTCCAGAGAATAGGTCCCTCTACCCTATTTTCAGGCCGATCCCTGATGGGTGTCTGGATCTTGGGAGCCTCCTGAGAATTCCACTCTTAGAGCAAAGAGAGCAAATCTCCATAGGTCTTACATACCTCACTGCCCACAAATGTGGGCCTCTCAAGATCAGAACCTGAGTGCAAATGTGCCAACCTGTCCAAACTCTGGACTCTCTCTGGCTAGTCCTGTGAAATGCCAGACATAAAGAGAAAGAGAGTCACACTCTGCTTCATCTCTCTGGTCTGAGTCCCCTTGGCTAACATCTTTTCTGTACCCAATTCAGTTGCATCCTGCCAGGCACACTCTAAATGTCACAGCAGGCACATGCAGGAACAGTCTGATAGTGCTTGTCATGAGTTCCTAGGCTTCAACAACAGAAAGTCACCTCAAGGCCATTTGAAGATGCTTCCTACCTCTGTTCTCTGCTCACCAGTGGAGCATTTCTCATATCCTGGCCTGGTGTACTGCTTCCGAATCAGTTAAGATCAGAAGGTCTCTGCTCCATGGGTTCCCCCATCCCACCTTATTTCATAGTTGTTTGATTTTCTGTCTGTCACCCCATCCCTCAGTGGTGAGTCAGCACCCCTTACATTACTGATTGAGTTCTCAAGGCATTCTCTCCTATATTATGACAAAGCATAAAAATTTCTGATATTGAATTTTCAGGGAATTCTCTGTTATCTCAGCCTCACTGGGAAGCATGCCGGGGTCCAGTCCTAGCAGGGGCTGGGGGTCCTCGGTGGATCAGAGGCATCAGCATGGTAGAGAAACAGCAGACAGAGACACCAAGTGTTCTGAGGCTGAATCTGTCTTTTTTTCATATGCCAGCCTTTTATAGATATTTTCATTTAGTAATGATTATATCATTTTATGGTTAGTTTAAAATAAGAAAAACCTTCAAAAATACAACCTATGCTTCTTCTCAAGTACACATTCTTTGGGATATGACAGCCCAGACCAAAACAACCTTATTTCCCAGCTAGATTAAAACAACCTCATTTCCCAGCTAAACTAAAATAACCTTGTCTCCCAGCTAAACTGAGGGTACCATGATCTGCCAGCCTTCAACCTTCAGAACAAACACATCACTAAATATTCTGAGAAACCACCCCCACCATGAACTCCAGTGTTTACCAGTGAAAAGTTTTTACTATTATTAAAGGACAAAGAAATCAAACTATAGTTAATATTTAATCTATTCTATGGCAGACAACAATCTTATTCTGATTCTCAAAGAATTAGACTAAACATAGGAAAAACACAAATTATATTTATGACTAACCTAAATATTTTTATTATGTAAAGTATCTCTAGAATCAACTATTAAACCTAGGAAAGCAACAAAGGCTAAACCCTGCATCCAAACTCAGAGGAATGCCTCTTTATCCATCTATTATTATACTTTATAAAGCAATCACAGGATCCTTTTAACTCGAGCACAGCTACAATTTTTTATTTTCATATATTTTAACTATGTATTACTACTAAATTTTTATTGTGTACTATTTTGTGTCCCAATACAGTAAAGCCTTCCCAATGTTTTTCCAATAAGTTTCTAATGATATATTGATTATTAATATTAAAAAGTAACTATACATGGAGACATGACACACCTATGGCCCCCAAGAGGGAGGATGATCAACAGAACTGTGTCAGGTATTGAGTCCTCTACTCCATTAGAGCCATGTCAAATGTTGGAGTGGCAGGAAATAGATGCGGCAGAAGCAGTACTGATGCTGTGTGAATCCTGAGCCACAAAGCAACTAGGAAGTGCACCCTTCCTGTACTCTGCCCTTTTTCCTCCTCCCATCAACATTCTTTGATGTTCAGATGATGATCTAAATTTCTTAGCATTGAGTTTGGCTGCATATGACAGAGTATTCAAACTAATGGTATCTTGTAAAAAATGTAGTTTATGTAAAAATACTGGAAGCAGGCAAGAGACAGTTGTTAGGGCATTACAACATCTCAGGAACTTGGTTCCCAGTTTCCTCTTCAGTTTTGGGAGAATTTTTAGTTTTTGATTGTTTTGCTTTGCTTCAGATTTTACCATGCTTGGTCCTCATTCTGAAGGTCTTCTCATGCTTGGATATGGTTACCAGAATTCCTTCCAAGAAAGTCCCTTTAACCAGTGATAAGGAGAAATGTTTTGAGCACACCCACCTCCCACAGCTTCAGAGCAATTTGCAAGAATTATACAGTCCAAGGATCAGACTGCAGTCATATGACCCCAAGTAAGCTGAGAGACTTTCTTTCTTTGAGTAAAGTGAGAAGTATAGTTTTATTCTGCTCAACTAATAAGAGTGGGAGGGGAAGATTTATTCTAGAGCAAGTGGAAAATATTCCAGTGTTCTCTGCCATATAAACCCATTTGCTAAGTCATCTATCCATTTAGGTGAGTAGGTATAAAGTTGGGAGGAAGTTCCACATGAATGAATAATTTGGAAATAATAGCTCAAAGACCTAAATCTTTGGGTAATTGTTTTTTTTATTTCAGAATTCTTTATTCTCACACTGGGGTTCATGCCTGTTTTAAATACTTTTCTTTCTAAAATATGTACATTTAAATACACATGTACACATAAATGTTTATATGTTAAAACATAAAAAAATTTAAATTAATTGTATAGGTGATTTGTATTCTGTAGATTCCTTTAGCTAACATAAAATCTACCCTTAAACTTGCTAGAATATGAGAGAGCTGCTCCCCAGACCAGGTCTGGTTGTGTTGCATAGTTGCTTTTCCCAATTTTTACTGCAGATTGATATAATCATCTTAAGAAACAGTAACACACAAGTCTATAAACCTCATAAAATTTACCAAAATAACTTCCCTAAGAACATGGTTCACTGCATCAAATGCATTCTGCTCTATAAAAACTGATGCTAGAAATTTCCTTGTGGCCTCAGGACCAGGAAGCTGTATTTCTCCTGAGCAACTCATTGTCTGTTTCTTCTATACTCTGATTATGTAACTGAATTTGCCTTATTCATCTTATGGTCCTCTAATAATTTGTGACCCACAAGTAACCAACATATAGAGTATCCAGATCCTTTTTTGCTTTTTATTTTATTGGTCTCATATTCTCCTGGATTCTGTTCTTATTTTATCAATGAAAATTTTAAATTTTATTCATTTTTTTAATATAATTAAAAATTATTTTTAGAAGTATAAGTTACTGTGATTTGAAGGATAGATTTGTTAAGCTTGTTGATGATTTTAGCACTTAAATATTAAACTTTTTTTATGTAATAACAAGGATGCTGAAACTTTGCTTTAATCTCTATAACCACTGTTGGTAAAATGTAGATATTTGTTCCACTCTATAGTCTTTGATAATAATTGTAAAACCTTGACATTTTCAACCAAAGAGTTTGATGCTGCAGATATTTCTTTTCTGTACTTAGAAATCTAAGTATTTTATATGATGTGATACATTTTTATGATTGTTTCCTGAGAATGTACCCGTGGTGAAAATTGTTATCCCACTTCAGTTTCTATTCTGTAAAGTATAATTATTTTCTAATTTTTGTTATGTCGTATGCTGTCTTTGGAATCCTTAAGTGCAGATTATTAAGCTAACATTCTCCTCTATTTGTGGCTCATGGATATCATTTGGCTTGATAGACCTTCCTGTATTTGATTGATCAAACTATTTTGTTTGTCAATTTATTTATTCCCATTTTATTTTTCCCACATTTTAAGGCATTGATATATCTTTTTCTACTCTATGTGTTGTTCTAAAATATAGTGTTGCTTTCTGTGTACAACTTTACACAATGCATTTCATTCAGGACTCTCCTTTAAGACCTTCCCATATCACTCTAAATCTAACCTGTATCTACCTTCTGCATAGGATCCCAGAGTGTGCAGTTATTACATTTTATGAATGCATTCCCTTAAGAGTGAACATCTAATGTGCTTCCAATACCTTGTATCATTCAGTTGTCATGATAAACATCATTCAGTATGTTCCTTGTTGGAATTGTGTAAATGGTTTTGGAAGATATGTTCAGAATTGGAATCAGAAGATCAACATATACATACTTAGATAAGACACTGCCACAGCTCTCCAGAATCACGTCACTGCTATCAGTTCATAGTGATTCCCACTTATGCCCCTTCCCTGCAGATGCTCCAGCTTTCTGATTTTGCTGATTAGTAAAATAAAATAATACCATGTTTTAATTTGATTTTCTTTAATTGCTAGTATCATTCATATGCTTATTAGCTTTTGGGGTTATATCTGTGACTGGCTTGCACACATGCTTTGTTCATTTTGTAATGTTTTAGGTTTTTTCTTTTTTTACTATTAATGTAAGAATGTTTGTATTATATAAGTATATACATATATATGAAATATTGTATGTATATACAAAAATACCATAAATGTGTGTGTGTATTTATGAATTTCATTTTTACAATTCCAAATCCATTTCTTAGATGTCCCATTTTTAATAGTGCTCAGTGTGTCCTTTGTCTATTCAGTGATCTGTTCAATTTCATATTTACAAAGCAAAGTACTACTATAACCTTCCAGTCACAATCTATATATCCTTCAAGGAAATTTCTTAATCTCATTAAGGAGTTTAGAGCAAAATTAAAACCTAATTAATCAATAAATTAGAAAAATATAAAATACTAACACACTCTTATTATTCAACATAATTTTATATTTTTAAAATATCATCTTTCAACTGATTCAAGTTACTTTCCATCAAATATCTGGGGACTGGAACAAGGAGGAGTGGAGCACAATACTCCCAGTTCCTTGCATATTTTCACAAATTAAAATGCTTAATCTTCACTTCCCCACTTCCTTGTCCTGTCCAGCAATTCAGACTATACAGCCAACTCCTTCCAATTGTGAAATTTTGGCAAGTTTATCCTTTATTCTCTTTTTAGGACATTTCTGTTCCTTCAACATGAACACACTGTTGCTGAAACAGAGAGCTTGCTTAGGAAACGAACATGAATATATAATCAGAGAGATTATTTAGACTCTATATTTATTGTACTGTATAATATATATCTGATTATAATAATTACAATAGTATATTTATCTCATTATATAATTTATCCTATTATATAATATTCAGAGAAATATTATTTACAATCTATTTATCCATGCTGAGGTTGATAAAGCCCAGTGAAAGACCAGGGAAAAAACAATTTTTTAGAGACTTTATAGAATATGACTTAGTAAATGGAAAATCTGGCAGAAAAAACAATAAAACTTTATGAAATTTAACTGTGTGATAAAATCTAACCATCAAATATGAAAGAAACTTGGAGTTAGAAATTATCATTTATATTTTCAATTTCTTAGATCTATGGCTGCTTTCCTACATTTTGGAAATACTCTCAGTGACTATGCTTGCCACAAAAATAGTAAAACTGAATGCATGATGAATGAATGAATGGACAGAAGAATGAATTAATGAAATTTGTCAGAAGGAAATGCTTGGGAAAATGTCTTACAGATTGATTATGGAACTGTTGTCATGGTATGTCATGGTTTATTTAATACTGGTGCTAGATATTCTTTTCACTCTCATGAAATCTTGAGAGAATATATATTTTGTCTCCTAAATTGTTAAATACTAAAGAAAAGAATGAAAATCTAGGAACTTTTCCAAATCACTCACTTATCCAGCAACATAACTCCCTCTTTGATTCCTGGTAGGTAGTTTGACAGATTCCTATGAAGAATGCAGGAGAGGGACCTATCTGAATGCTAGGAATAAAATCAAAACAGTATAAAAGTCTAACAAGACGAGGACACTTGTCCTTTGAGAAAAAAAAATCAATTTTCAGGAAAAACCAATGTAAGGAGGAAAGGAGGAGAAAGAGAGAAGTAAAATGGTGTACAACTAAAAATAGAAATCAACTGAGTCCCCGATGTCTGCTTACCTCAAGAAGGTTGCTTTCAGTCATCCACAGAGAACACATACTTAGTTAGCTGAAAACATAAAGTAAATGGATTAGCTGGCATGACTGAGAAGTAGAGGGGTCATTCAGGATTTGATATAGTTTAATCTGAACTCTTCTGTGAATCTGTTTTCTCTGCCTTCTTGGCTATATGATTTCAACAACAGCCTTGCTCCTCTGGTGATGAAAAAAGAATTATTTCTAGCTTTATATATCACAAGATAACAACTAGTCTAAGAAAGACATCTTTTTCCCCTTTCTGACAAACACAAGAATCAGGCTTCTTATAAACTGAGCCACCTTAGGACAGGTGCATACCCAGACTCATTCCCCTGAACAACATAAGTAATAATTATACAATGACTATCTTAAATTATAGGTTGCCTGTCCATTCCTTAGCCTATCACTTTCTCAATGATGTGTTCTCACGACTGCCTTAGGCTGATCACTGCAGTTGAGAGTGTAATCAACCAAACCACATGGCAGCCAGACAAATGTGGCAAAAAGGACTGGAAGCTAGACAGACTGGAATCAATCGTATCTAATCCAAACACAACAGAAAGTCTGAAGTGTCCCACTGTTTGCTCACTCTCATTCCATGTTGTTCATGTTTTTCTCTTCTCTCATCACAACTTCATTTTCCAAAAGTTTGCCTATATTTTGGAACTACTTTCAGTGAATATGTTTGCCATACAAATAGTAAAGGTTGAATGTGTGGTGAATGAATAAATGGATGAAGTTTTCAGAAGGAATATCATGGGAAAATGTCTTATATGGCCTGGTTTATCTGGATGTTCCCCTTGCCCTGGGTCCCCTCTTCTCATTTCCTTAAGCAAAATGAGGCTAAGTCCCTTTCTCTAAGTAAGTTGTTCTACCAGCAAACTAAGAAAGAAACAAAATACTAAAGTGCAGAATCAAATTATTAGACAAAAATTTCACGCTCAGAACACAGTGATTTCTTCATTACTTTATACTCAGTATATATCTGCTGCATAGCAAGTACAAAGTAAGTGCCTAAGAACCATTGAATTAATTTATGAATTTAAAGAAATTGAACTTGGAGATAGGACGCCATCACGCAGAGCTAGCCAGCCTGCCGACCCCCAAACTGAGGTTGGATGCCATTGCTGAGCCTACCTCCCTGCCTGCCCCCCTACTGCTGAGGGACACTGCACTTGCCTCTGTGCTGACTCAGCACACCCTCATTGGGGCTCCCAGCTTCTTTGGAGGCTGGTGCAGACATTTTGAATTATTCCTGAGGGTGTGGCCATCATCATCAGAAGAGGGGCTCCCTTCCTGAGACACTACAGGAGACTGGAGGCCCTTTGAAAGGACTCAGGATTCAAGAAGAAGAGATTTTGAGAGACTCAGGACCAACTCAGAGCCACAGGGTGAGTGTCTCCCACTGGGTGAGGCTCCCTGGACTGGTCAGTAGTCCTAGAATGCAGGGAACTTTGTGGAGTAGAGTTGCCCAGTGAGATTCCCCCACTAGAGCTGTGAACCTGGACAACTGGGAGCATTGTAGAGGAGGACTGCCCAGCAAGAGACTTTGGCGCAGAGCAAGAGTCCCAGGCCTGGGTGGTAGGTCCAGTCCCCAGGGAATGTCATAGAGGAGGGCCACTCAGAGAAAGAGTCCCTCACAGTGCCAGATCACCCAGCCCAAGCATAGTTCCAAGCACCAGGGAACGTCGCAGAGGAGGGCTTCCCAGCCCAGGTGGTAGTTCTGGACTGAAGGGAACTTCTCGAAGGAGAACTGCCCAACAAGACGTCCCCACCAGGTGAGTCTTCCCCGCCGGGCGAGACTTTCCTACGAGGGTGGTAGAACCAGAGACCCAGGCATAGAGCAGCCGTGCCCCAGCCCACAGTCTAGTGCCCCTTTGATTAACCATCCATCAACAAGTGGAGGTGCCTCTGCCCACTAGCAGGGAATATACCCCACCTGAAGGCCACCACCCCTAGAGGGGCAGCTTTCTTGTGGATCACAGCATTAACAACTTCCTCCAAGACTTCAGGTTACTGAAGGTTAGGAGGTGAGTTATTGGAAATCTACAGGGACACTATAAGTCAATAAAGGAAATCTGCAATATCTCAGAGTTTCATTACTAGAGGGGTAGATACTTGACCAATATGAGAAAACAAGGGAAGAAAATGTCCCAAACAAACCGAGATATTACATCAACAAAATCCAATGACAGCATGGCAGAAGAAATGTCAGAAAGGGAGTTCAGAATATACATAATTAAGATGATCAGAAAAGCAAACGAAGAGACAAAAGAGCAAATGCAGGCTTTCAATGATCGCACCAATCAACAGTTAAAAGAGCTAATATGGGAAGCAAAAGACATTTCAATAAAGAGTTAGAGATACCTAAAAAAAAAAAAACAGACAGAAATCCTTGAAATGAAGGAAACAATAAACCAAATTAAAAACTCCATAGAAAGCATAATCAATAGGATATAATACCTGGAAGACAGAACCTCAGACATTGAAGAAAAAATATTTAATCTTGTAAACAAAGTTGACCAAACAGAGAAGATGGTAAGAAATCATGAACAGAATCTAAAAGAATTATGGGATATCATGAAAAGGCCAAATTTAAGAATTATTGGGATTGAGGAAGGCTTAGAGAAAAAATCCAAAGGAATGAACAACCTATTCAATGAAATAATATCAGAAAATTTCCCAAATCTGAAGAATGAAATGGAAAACCAAGTACAAGAGGCTTATAGGACTCCAAATACACAAAATTACAACAGACCCACACCAAGGCACATTATAATGAAAATACCTAACATACAAAATAAAGACAGAATTTTAAAGGCTGCGTGAGAAAAAAAAATTAAATTACATTCAGGGGGAAATCAATAAGGATAACAGCAGAATTTTCAACCCGGACCCTAAAAGCTAGAAGGGCCTGGAACATTTTTCAAGCTCTGAAAGAAAACGGTAGCCAACCAAGAATCTTATACCCACCAAAACTTACTTCAGATTTGCTGACGAAATAAAATCCTTCCATGATAAATGAAAGCTAAAAGAATTTACAAAAAGAAAGCCGGCACTCCAGAACATTCTCAGCAAAATATTCCATGAGGAAGAGATGAAAAACAACGATGTAAATCAGCAAAGGGAGGAACTAGCCTAAAGGAATAACCAAACAAAAGAGAAAGCAAGTCATGTCAAAAAAAAAAAAATGAGCCAAATGACTGAGAATACAAATCATATCTCAATAATAACCCTGAATGTTAATGGCCTGAACTCATCAATCAAAAGATATAGACTGGCAGATTGGATTAAAAAGAAAAATCCAACAATATGCTGCCTGCAAGAGACTCATCTCATAGAAAGAGATACCCACAGACTAAAGGTGAAAGGATGGGAAAAAACACACCATGCACATGGACTCAGCAAAAAACCCAGAGTATCCATCCTCATTACAGATAATGTGTACTTCAAGCCAAAGGTAGTCATAAGGGATAAAGAAGGACATTTCATATTGCTTAAGGGAAGCATAAATCAGCGAGACACAACAATCATATATATTTATGCCACAAACAGTGGCTCTTCAATGTACGTCAAACAAATCCTTCTCAATTTCAGAAATCGAATAGACCACAACACAATAATACTAGGTGATTTTAACACACCTCTCTCACCACTGTATAGATCTTCCAAACAAAAATTGAACAAAGAAACCATAGATCTCAATAAAACAATCAATAATTTAAACATCTGACATATATAGAATATACCATCCAACAAAGAGTGAATACACTTTCTTCTCAGCAGCACATAGATCCTTCTCTAACATAGACATTATTCTATACCACAAAGCTAATGTTAGCAAATACAAGAAGACAGAGACACTACCTTGTATTCTATCAGATCATAATGGATTGAAATTAGAAATAAATGACAAAATGGAAAACAGAAACTACTCCAACACCTGGAGATTAAATAATACACTATTATATGATGAATGAATAACAGAAGACATCAGGGGGGAAATAAAAAATTTCTTACAGGTGAAGGAGAACAAAGAACATTATTCAAAATGTCTGGGACACTATGAAAGCAGTACTTAGAGGAAAATTTATTTCATGGAGGGCATTCAAAAGAAGAAGAAAATATCAACAAATAAATGACCTAACACTACAGCTCAAATCCCTAGAAAAAGAAGAACAGACCAATACCAAAAGTAGTAGAAGACAGGAAATAGTTAAAATCAGAGCTGAAATCAATGAAATTGAAACAAAAGAAACAATAGAAAAAATTGACAAAATAAATAGCTGGTTCTTTGAAAAAATAAACAAAATTGTTAAACCCTTAGCCACACTAACAAAGAGAAAGAGGTAGGAAACTCAAATTACTAAAATTTGGAATGAACAAGGAAATATCAAAACAGACACGAGTGAAATACAAAACATAATTGGAAGTTATTTTGAAAATCTCTACTCCAATGAAATGGAAAATCTCAAAGACATCAACAGGTTTCTAGAGACATATGAATAAATCCTAAAATGAACTAGGACATACACAATTTAAATAGACCAATTTCAAGTAATGAAATAGAAAAAGTCATCAAAAGCCTACCAACAAAGAAAAGTCCGGGACCAGATGGGTTCTCAGCCGAGTTCTACAAAACCTTTAAAAAAGAGCTCAATCCAATACTTCTCAAACTATTCCATGAAATAGAAGAGGAGGGAACCCTTCCAAACTCATTCTATGAAGCCAATATCACCCTGATATCTAAACCAGACAGAGACACATTGAGGAAGAAAATGTCAGACAAACATTCTTAATGAATATTGATGCAAAAATTCTCAACAAAATTTTAGTAAATCGCATACAAAAATATATTTAAAAAATAGTGCACCAGGATCAAGTGTGTTTTATCCCAGGGATGCAAGGTTGGTTCAACATCAGGAAATCAATAAATGTAATTCAGCATAACAACAGACTTAAAGTCAAGAATCGCATGATAATTGTGATAGATGCAGAAAAACATTTGATAAAATAAGCACCCCTTTATGCTCAAAACACTAGAAAAAATAAGGATAGTGGGAACATTCCTTAATATTGTAAAAGCCATCTATGCTAAGCCCATGGCCAATATCATTCTAAATGGTAAAAACCTGAAAATATTCTCCCTAAAAACTGGAACAAGGCAGGGATGCCCTCTTTCACCACTTCTATTCAACATTGTCCTTGAAACTCTAGCCAGAGCAATTAGACAGACCAAAGAAATTAAAGGGATACAAATAGGAAAAGAAGAACTCAAACTAACCCTATTTGCTGATCACATGATTATATATTTAGTGAAACCGATAAAATCCACCAGAAAACTTTTAGAACTCATAAGTGAATTCAGTAAAGTAGCAGGATATAAGATCAATGCTCATAAATCTAATCCATTTTTATACGTAAGTGATGAATCTTTAGAAAGAGGAATTAGGAAATCTACCCCATTCACAATAGCCTTGAAAAAAATAAAATACTTGGGAATACAAAAGAGGTGAAAGACCTCTACAATGTGAACTACAGAATACTAAAGAAAGAAATTAAAGAAAACCTTAGAAGATGAAAAGATCTCCCATGTTCTTGGATAGATAGAATTAATATTGTCAAAATGACCATACTACCAACAGTGCTATACAGATTCAATGCAATTCCAATTAAAATCCCAATGATGTACCTTATAGTAATAGAGCAAGCAATCATGAAATTCATCTGGAAGAATAAGCAACCCAGAATAGCTAAAGCAATCCTTAGCAGGAAGAGTGAAGCAGGGGGTATCGCAATACCAGAATTTCCACTATACTACAAAGCAATAGTAACAAAAACGGCATGGTATTGGTACCAAAATAGACAGGTAGATCAAGGGTATAGAATAGCGGACACGGACACAAACCCAAATAAATACAATTTTCTCATATTAGACAAAGGTGCCAAAAATATGCAATAGAGAAAAGATAGCCTCTTCAACAAATGGTGCTGGGAAAACTGGAAATACATATGCAGCAGAATGAATCTAAACCTCTATCTCTCACCCTGCACAAAAATCAACTCACAATGGATCAAGGACCTTGGAATCAGACCAGAGACCCTTCATCTCATAGAAGAAAAAGTAGGTCCAAATCTTCAACATGTCGGCTTAGGATCAGACTTCCTTAACAGGACTCCCATAGAACAGGAATTAAAAGCAAGAATCAATAACTGGGATAGATTCAAACTAAAAAGGTTTCTCTCAGCAAAGGAAACTACCAGCAATGTGAAGAGAGAGCCTACAGACTGGGAGAAAATCTTTGTCTCTATGCTTCAGATAGAGCACTGATATCTAGAATATATAAAGAACTCAAAAACTCTACACCAAGAACACAAAGAACCCAATCAACAAATGGGCTAAGGAAATGAAGAGACACTTCAGAGAAGATCTACAAGTAATAAACAAATATATGAAAGAATGTTGTAGTAATAAGAGAAATGCAAATCAATACTACTCTAAGATTCCATCTCACCCCAATTAGAAGGGCGATTATCAAGGACACAAGCAACAATAGGTGTTGGCGAGGATGCGGGGAAAAAGGTATACTCATACATTGCTGGTGGGGTTGCAAATTAGTGCAGTCACTCTGAAAGCAGTATGGAGAATCCTCAGAAAACTTGGAATGGAACCACCATTTGACCCAGCTATCCCTCTCCTTGGCCTATACCCAAAGGATTTAAAATCAGCATACTACAGAGATACACCCACATCAATGTTCATAGCTGCTTAATTCACAATAGCCAGATTGCGGAACAACCTTGAAGCCCTTCAATTGATGAATGGATAAAGAAACTGTGATATATATATACAATGGAATATTACTCAGTCATAAAGAATAATAAAATGATGGCATTTGCAGGTAAATGGATGAAATTGGAGAATATCATGCTAAATGAGGTAAGCCAATCTCAAAACACCAAAGGATGAATGATCTCTCTAATAAGAGGATGATGACACATAATGGGGGGTGGGAGAGGGCACCAATGGAGGTTGGAGGGCTGTATAGAAGGAAAAGAGGCATGGGAGGGGTGGGGAGTGGGGTGGAGGGGAAAAATAACAAAATGAATCAAAAACTATTACCCTATGTAAATGTATGATTACAGAAATGGTATGCCTCTACTTCATGTACAAACAGAGAAACAAAATGTATCCCATTTGTTTATAGCACAAATAAATTTAAAATAAAAGAAATCGAACTAAATCATGGATATCTTGACTCACACCACCATTTGGGGTCACTGGTCAACCTCCATAATGAAGATTTCAGTATGTGCTAATTTGACTCTTCACTAAAATTCATTTTTAATCCAAAATCAATATTCACAGTACTTAACAGTCATTCATAGATTTGTGCAGAGTGATGTGTCAATTGAATAACATGTAGGACACACTCCGTACGGATAAATAAAGTGTGTGTGTATATACACACACACACACACACACACACACACACACACACATACATATATGATGGAATATTACTCAGCTTTAAAGAAGAATGAAATTATGGCATTTCCTTGTAAATGGATGAAGTCAGAGAATAAGTGAAATAAGCCAAACCCAAAAAACCAAAGGCTGAATGTTTTCTCTGATATGCAAAAGCTAATTCATAATGGGGGTGGAGAGGGTAGAATAGAATTACTTTATATTAGGTAGAGGGGAATGAAGGGAGGGGAAGGGATACGGGGGAAGGAATGATAGTATAGTGAAACGGACATTATTACTTCATATACATGTTAAACTACATGATTGACATGATCCTGCAATATGTATAATCAGAAAAATGAGAAATTACACTCTATTTATGTATGATCTATCAAAATGTATAAATGCATTCTACTGTCATGTACAACTAATTAGAACAAATAAAATTTTTAAAAATTTAATTAAAAAAATAAAGTCACAAGAATGGACACCCTGCTTTCTGGTTTCACTCCTTTCTGTAGGATGAGCATCTCTGTATGTTCAGTGCCATGTTTTCCACATTTTTGTGATCTTTGCTACTTATTTTGCCAATTAAAATGACCCCAAAACATACTGCTGAAGGGATATCAAATGTTTTTAAACTGCAAAAACTGTGATGTGCCTTAGAGAGTAAATAAGTGTTTTAGATTTGCTTTGTTATGACTGTAAGGCTGATGGCTGTGAGTTCTATATCAATGAATCAATAACACAGTAACTTGGGGAAAGCGGAAATTTTCCAATTCGTAGGTGAAGCTACTGAACAAAATAACATGTACAATACTATGATGAAGCTATTAAAAAGCAAGAAAAAAAGCGTTGTTGTTTGACATGAAAATTTTGAACCAAACACACATAAAATGTTTATATATTTATTGGTCATCAATATTATTATGAATATGAGCTTACTGGAACTTGACCTTTAGGAGCATGGCTCATGTCAATATTTGCAGTAAGTGTGTTTTAGTCCATATTTATTTATTTAGCCACTGTAACCAAAAGACCTGACAAGAAGAATTTTAGAGGAGGTAAAGATTTGGCACTCATGGTTTTAGAGGTCTCATTCCATGGATGGCTGATTCCAATGCTCTGGACCCAAAGTGAGGGAGAACATCATGGTGGAAAGGTGTGGGAAGAAAAATAGCTCAGAACACAGCAATCAGGAAGGAGGGAGGGAGAGAAGGAGGGGAGGGGAGAGAGGAGAGAGACCTAAAGACACAGGTCCTAGTGACCTATCTCATCCAGCCACCCCTTACCTGCCTACAGTCACCACCCAGTTAATCCATCAGTGAAGTAATGCACTGATTATGTTAAGGCTCTTATAACCCAAGCATTTCACCTCAGAAAATTTTTTCATTGTCTCACACATGAGCTTTTGGGAGACACCTCAGATCGAAACCATAACAAACTGTATGTAAAATAACTGCTATGAAAAATAAGAATGTTTTGTTTACACATTCTTTTCCTCGATAGTACTTCTATCCTGAGGAGCAACACTCTTTTTTTTTTTTCCCCCCAGGGCTTTGTACTTGTGAGGCAAGCCTTCTACCAACTGAGCTATATCCCCAGCCCAGAGCAAGGCTCTTATTAACCATATTTGATCCATTTCTCTTTAGTGACACATTTGCACCACATTCCAGGTACCACCTACTTCAATGCCTCACAAATTTTAATGCAACTGTGAACCTACATTCATAATTTTACTTTGCTAAAGTGATAATTCAGTAAATATAACATCAATCTTCAAATTCTACTTTTGTAACAAGCAATGATGTGGCAACTGTAGTATTTGATCCTGAGCCATATTGAATATCAAAGACCTTCATCTTGTCAAGCTTATTTTTATAGTTTAGAATCCTGAAAGTCATAGGATTTGTTTCCCTCGAATAGTTCTCTATATGAATAACAAAAGTGGCAAGAAGCAAAATTGTGTTTCTCCTCAGAGCTCAGAGAAGAAACTATAGAACCGGGAAAGTGTGTGAGTTCTTTTGGCCAAATAAGAAGATTTTTAACAAGAGAAGCATCAGATGTCTCAACTACAACACAGGTGTCAGAAGGGAAAGAATATAAAAATCTACAAATGTGGCAGAAAGTCATCACAGATTTTTATTGAGGATAGACCACTTACCAGGGTTACAAATATTTTAAAAAGTATGTGTTTTCTCTCAAGGTTTTAACAAATTCAAAGGGGGAAGGAACCTGCTGCAGCTGGCCACAGAGGGTAGGGACTAAGGGAGATCTCAGATGGAGAAATAAAGTGCTTCCTGTGAATCAAGGAAGGACCTCTGGAGGTTGTGACATCTTCAATGCATCTAATGATTCATTAATATCTAACCAGGTGGAGCTTACTAGGATCCTATTCCCTTTCAGAGTTAAAATTTGAATTTTAAAGTTCCAGAAGTCAGGTCAGAGCAAGCCCTTCCAGCTGACGCTGTGTACATATCCATAACTGATTAGGAAACAGAAATAAATTACAAGCGTTTCATAAGGAGAATTGAGGGATGCCATCACCACACGTTTTCAGGTGTGTGATGAGCACTTGGGCTGCTGGGTCCTCATTTTGAAGGAGAGCACTTCAGGGGGCTTCACAGTGTATCCTAATTGAACCAAATGAGAACAAAGAAATAACAGAACTTCTTAAGTGGGAGGCAAGAACAGAGGAGAATGTGGGAATGGGGTTGGGAGGATAAGGAAAAGTGAGTAAAGAGACAAAGAAGATGGACAGACCAATGGGGCGGAGGGACCAACAGGAAAGATTGATTCAGATAACTTACCAGGACTTCCTAAATCAAAATCCAAGCTCTGTCAGAAGAGCCAGAGCAACCATCACTGCCAAGATCAAGCCCAGGGAACTGTGATGTTCTGCAGATTCAAGTGGACACCAAGGATGCTTTACATCCATCCCATTTTACCAACTACTTTCTGTTTTACTGAATTAACTTTGACTTCTTTTGTTTGAAGAACAACATCTCAACAATCTCTTTTCTTCCTATTTTTCCTCTCATTCCTCTTCAGAGGTGAATCCATCTATCCCACAATATCCTTCTGCATCTGCAGATCCCTCATTTTTAACACTTCTATTCCTTAGATTAATGCATTTCTCTCTTTTGGGGTCTGGAATTCCCTGAAGTCTCAAATTTCTTAGCTGGCTCTCATGCTCTGCTAGAGGATCACCTCCCCACATATTTAGCTGGGTCCCAGGTTTTACCACCCAATAGAGGATGAGGTCCTGCCCACCCAGACTGACGTGCTTCACTCCCCCGGTCAGGACAGCCACCTGATCAGCTGCCACATCCAGGGTTGTTCAGAGATACCACGTCCCAACAGCGTTGGACAGGAAGTCGCCTTGCTGAGTGCCCAGTTGCTCATGTTCACCTCACATGCACATCACCCACAAAGCTTTGGGGTAGAATCCAGAGACATGGCACACCAGCAGCAGACAGCCTGGCCCAGGACTGGGACTTCTGGTAAGCCAGACCTCAGGTTTTACTGCAAAGAACAGAAAAGATATTCAGACAGGACCCTAACATAGACTGAAGGGTTCAGAACTCCATATTAGCCTAGATAGACATATCTTTCCCTCTTGTGGAAATGTCACACATTATACTTTTCTCCCTCTTATTATTTTTTATTTGATTTTGTAATAGAAAATACTTGAAGAGAGAATGTAGAACTGATGTGGTTTCTGAAGATGAGCCTTCCCTACATCAAGAAGACCCAATGTGAAACATGGACAGGTGTCACTGAGGAGCATACATACCATGTGTGTGATGACTTGGTTCTGACTGAGTAGTCTGCAGAAACACCAGGCCTTTCTTCCATTCTTTGGAGATGGTAACCATAATTCATTCTGAAGCTCAGGAAATCAGTTCCTTGAACTGCTATTTGAAGGAAGCCTATGAAGTTCTCCCAGAGCCCAATTCACAACCTGCTGTCATCTGTATCTCAATGGGTTCAATGGAAGAAGAATAATGAATTAGAGGGAAAAGGGAGCAAAACCGGAGAATATGGAATGAGTGAAAGCAAAGGACCATCAAAGTGGAAGGGAGAAAATTTGGAGATTTAAGGGAATGGGCAATTTTTTTTTTAAATTTTTTATTAGAGGTTCATAGAAACCAAAATTGGTAGGAGTTGGAAATACAGGAAGAGATGAATAACATGAGGAAGATGAAAATTGTTCAGAGGTGATAGGAATGGTGTTGGGGAGAAAGCATTTTGTGAGAGGGCTGGGAATATAATAAGATAGGGTGAAAGGATCAAGTGGAAGAGTGAGGAAGCTGAGGGTAACTGAGCAGAGACCTTGGAAAAGGGTGACCAAAGGATATCTCTAAGGAAAGATTAAAAAAAAAAAACATAGTAAACAAGGTAGTTTATAAGTAGCAGAAGACTGCAGTGTTTGACGAATCAGGATCTGATTTATTGCACCTGCTGAAACGTGTTATTACAGTCTTATGGTGGAGAGGGTGGAGTAAGTTTCAGAACAGAGATTAGGCTCTTTTCTAGAGGAATCACTTATTGAGAGACACTCCTTACCCCCACACCTCCTCACTCCCAAACAGGGGAACTGAACATTTGGAGAGTAATTGACCAATGTGAACAACCTGAACAAATCTAATGAAGTATGCCTGGAAAAACATTTCCAGTTACATCAACACATTGTTATCGAGGTTCCCTGTGGACCAGGGATGCAGAGGAATGATGGTATTAACCTGGCTGTTTCAGCTGTGAGTCCACACCTCACTCAACCAACTTGAGCACAGATTTTGTACCCAGGGATGGTTGTAAATGATTATGCTTTTGATGACATGGGAGGAGATAGGCTTTTTGAATCCTGAGCAAAGACAAAAAAAGGGAGTAAAGAGAAATTAGAGAAGAGGGAATTGTGAAAGGAAAGTGACAGAGTGAGGAGACTCAGAATCTGGAGAAAAGAAGAGTTATAGTTGTCTGATCAGGCATTTGCTTGCCATAGGGTCCCATGCTTTATCAACACCCTCTGGAAGAGATCAGGGCCCTTGAGTCAGGGACACTCAGAATGGGACCAGCATGGCACTCTACTTTCTAAACATATACATGGGAAACTACCATCACACACACACACACACACACACACACACACATACACACACACACACACTTGCACACAACTGGTCAGATGCCCCAGTTCTTACCAGCTTCACTGTCACTGCCTGGGAAGAGAACAGCTGCCAAGGGAAGCAGAAGACACAGCATGGCACTTGCAGATGCTATTTCTTTCTCTCAGAAAAGTTGACCTTTGATTTCTGTTCTAAACAAACCTACCCCACAGACCTCTCTTTTGACTTCCTTCTCCAATCAACAGACAGACCTCTGTTTGCAACAAAGAAAATGTGTCCCCTCCTAAAACCCCAAGCCTCCGACTCAGTTTCCCATTTCCCTACTTGTTCTGACACTCCTCTAAGGCTTTTGGCTCCTATCAATGTCACCTTTGTGCAACCTGTTCATCTTCTCCTGTTTTAACTGCTTTGGAACCATTCTTACAGGGCATTGAAAGTCATCTTAACTTCCAGGACATTTTTTTTTTTTCAACACTGGAGATTGAACACTTTCTATTGAATATTTTCTATTACTCTATTTACTTGCCCTTTTGAATTATTCCCCAACTTTTCCTCTTCCCCATTTGACCATATTCACATCTCTGACTCATTGCCGGCTGCTTTATTTACTTTTTTAAACCAACTCTGATTTTCCTGTACGAGGGTATCAACTACCAACAATCTTCCATTGTTCTTAGAGAAAAGACAGTAGCCATCACAGAAACCATAGGAACATCAACACATATGAAGAAAATCTTTCTCTTTTTTGCTTTGATTGGTATTTATTTACTCACTAAATGGTTACTTAGTACAGGCCATCTTGCTACACTTAGGAGTAAACAGTGGTTTACAATGAAATTGCTTTATTAAAGGAGTGTTCAGTCTACATTCGGAGAAAAACACATCAAGAACTATGAATCTGGGCTGGGGAGCTAGCTCAGTCGGTAGAGTGCTTGCCTTGCAAGACCCTGGGTTCGATCCCCAGCACTGCAAAAAATAAAAAAAATAAAATAAAATAAAAGAACTATGAATCTTGGTGTGCTGAGAACTATGATGCATAGATGCTAGACCAAAAAAAAAAAAAAAAAAAAAAAAATCTGCTTGAAACAGTATTTTCCAAAGTGATGGCATTTAACTGATGTTTCCCCAATCTGAGTTTTGATTTCAGTGACTCACTTGGGGCATTAGTTCTACATTGTTAGTATATTGTATCTCCACCTAACAGAGTGTTTAAAAAGTGGTAAATATTTGTTGAATGGATGAATTTAGTCCATGAATTTAACCATTACTTTCAATTATGGAGGAGATCTTCAACATAAAACTTTTAAGGGTACTTGCAATCTTATGTTATAAACAGAGAATCCTATATAGATGTACTTAGAATAAAAACTTGTGTTACAAAGCATGAAGTTCACATACACAATTCTGCAGTAAATTTACTATTGCTCATAATAGGAAACCACAGAATGCGTGAGAAGTAAAGTTAATAAAGTATCCTGAAATCTTAAATCCAGGATTCTGTTGTCATTGGTCCTACTTGAATGGTTATCTTGTCTTAAGCCAGTCACTCCTGGACAGCTTACTTTCCTCTTTCATGGTGTTTATAAATTTTTAAGCTTTTAAATAAGTATGATCCTTATAAATGTGCTTTGGGTATCCATTCATTATTTCATGGTTTATAAAAAAATCAAATTATCTCACAGAAATTTAGTAAAGAATAATTTTTTGGAAAAATTAAGATTAGGGTGCAGAAAGTTGGAAAGAGTTCCACTCCCATGTTTACAATTTTTAAATGCTGGATAATCAAAATGACAATATTGTTTTGAATCCATCAGAGAGTTGAAGTATCAGAGCAACCAATTAGCCCAAACTCTATGGAAAAACAGACTCTTTCAACAGCGCCTTAAAAAGGAAATTCCAAAACCTGAGGGTTGGGAATATATTTTAAAAAAATAAATAAAACCTCTGGCAAACCAGTACCAACCTACAAACTAAGCAGTGATAGGGGAACTTGAAGACTACTGAAAGAAAGCAAAACCAAACCAAATTAACTGCAAAGTAGATGGTCAATCACTCATACTGTAAACTTAGTAAAAGGAGAGGCACATTCCTTTGCAGAACAAAAATAAAATAAGACAAAATATTCATCAATACAAATTAGTTGATATTATTCTACACAAGATGTCTGCATGGACAAAAGAAAACAGGAATAAAAAGGGGATCTCATAAAAGTAGAAGGGAGATCAGTAGAATAGGACTAGGGGACTATGGGGGAGGCAGGAAGGAAGGGAAAGGGGAAGAACTGCAGAATGAAGTTGACCAAACTTTGCTATATGCATGAATGAATATACCAGGATGCATTATGCTTTGATACATAACTATAATGTACCAATGAAAATAAAAACAAATAGAAGGAAGAGCAATAGAGTAAAGAAAAGGAATCTGGGAAGGGTGAAGGGTAGGAAACTGGGAAGTACTGGGTATTGAAATGAAGCAATCTGTGTTATAGGCATTTTTGAATATGTCAAAACGAACTCTGTAATTGTGTATACAATTCCTAATAAAAAACATTATATAACAAAAATGTTGATAACTCTGATTTATGAAATGTTCACCTACAACTCTTTCTTTTTCTCATTCTAGTGACGGACATGTCATATTTATTTTTTTGCTAATGCAAAAGCAGATTGTTGCAATCACACCCAAGTCATCTGTACATGAGTTCATTTTTAGATCTATATTTTCTAAGTCAGGGAAGGAAAATGCAATGAGCCATTCTTAAATTTATATGATAAAAAGCATATTAGAAATCACAGCGAACTTCTGGGACAATGGTAGAATGAAATATTTCACAACTCATTTCACTGAGTTAAATTCAAAGTAAAGAAAGTAACTTCATCTACTTTAAATCTAGAAAAGAGTTGTGACAAAACAGAAACCAAGAAGGATTTATAAATTACAATAAATGGTGGAATAAATTTTTGTCATACATTTTCTATAAATTTGACAAGTATGATGAAAAGGCTAAAGTGTGCAGTTTAGCAGAATAAGTTCAATTCAGGAGAGAAGCAGCTGAGGCTACTGGGCCTTTGTTATAAGACAACTTTGGGGAATAAAGGAAAGTGTGAAACATTTGTTGGTGGAGTCAGTTTAAATGGTCTTTGACTTTGGATATTAGGGTGTGATCACATGAGTCCTTGAACTTCTTGGTGTGCAGTGGCTTCTGTGGTTCTCATGATTGACTCTGAGAAGGCATGCATCTGTCTCTTTACTGACATAGCCCAAACAGGCAGTTGCAGAATTTTTTTTTTTTTTTTTTTTTTTTTTTTTTTTGAGGATTTCTCATCTAATGGCTCTTGGAGGTTTTCACCATGGCTGGTGGCTACTTCTCAGGTTTGTGGCATCCAGGGTCAAGTGGCTATTTTTACTTACAGTGTCTGGGAAAACAGACTCAGATGGATATCCACAAGAATGTTGGGGATTTATCTTAGCAGCAGCACTAATAAAAGTGAGAGGAAAGCAGGACTGAGCAGAGGGAGAGACTCAACCGTGTGGTAGTCACTGCACAGTACTCAACCCATCTTGCAGAGAGTTCTGCAGCTAGCAGAGCCCCCAGAGACTTACGAAAATGAGGTCAAAGTCTTATGTTTTCACATTTAATGTGAACCCTCTCCAGGGCAAAGATGTCTCCTTGTGCAAAATAGCTTCATTCCACAGAAGGCAGTTGTTGCAGAGGGCACACTGTGAACAGGCAGCAGTGAATATTCCTTGAAGCTTTGGGAAACAAGCATGTGTGTCTTGAAGCAGATATATAAATGGCAACCCCAGCATCCACTAGAGCAAAAATGTTCTTACAGAAGGAAGTAGAGATTGGTTTACTTAAATAAATGCAAAGCCCTCAGAAATAGAGTCAGCATTGAAAGCAGATCACATGGTCAATACAAGTGTTTCAAAATGTGTGAGATTCTATAAGCAATGAGCTTCAACTAGTCTGCCTCAGCAGGAATGGCTGAGGCAATGATTCTAAAATGGGCCAAGAAATCTCTTAGACATAGATTCTTTTAAAACATTAAATAACAAAACAATTAGTGCAAGTTTTTACATGAAGTTTATTCCAGACTAGATACACAATCTAGATTATTTGTCCTAGATATGTTTCTCTTTCATACTATTTTGAACTGACTTTAGGAACAAGAAGGAGACCTGTGAAGGAAATAACCTTGAATATATGTGCCTTGAACAGATGCTCAATAGTGATGTCCTACAAGATAGTCTCAATTTGCTTATACTAGCTTCATTATTGCTTAGATTTCTGAGATAAAAATTGTGGCTTCATACATAGAATGGTGATAAATTCTATTAAATTCTATTAATAAACAACCAAAAATGAAATGAGGGATTCTGCCTTCAGAAATTGGTATACTTTGAACCAGCTGTCTTATCAAGGACAGTTAGGAAAAGCAACAAAAATATAAAATAAAATCTGCCTCAAGGCATTGAAGAGCCAACAAAGGAGAGATGAATTACTAAACTTATGTCAGGGAGAAGAAACTCATGGAGATAAACTCTGTATTGGGGACAACTTTACCCCTAGAGATTATCTGCAGATTCCGTGAGAAGCATCTTATGATACTGAGCAGCAAAGGTTTGAGCAGACTTGTAAATTTTTACAAATCTAATTGGAACCCTCATTGTAAGTTGAGAACTGAAAGGTTTACATTTTAGGAATAAATGCAAAGCAACAAAGCAGGAGAGTAACCTTTGCAGAAATTACAGCACGGTTCTGAATTATCTTAATCTCTGAAATTAATAAAGTAATTCTGGCTTACTAATACCCTAAATGAATGCAGAGGAAGATAACATCATTCTAGGTCCCAAATTATTTCTTCATTTTTATGTATATAAACAATATGAAAATATTGACATGTGAGACTGGAACAGTATGGGTGATTCAGTTTTTGTTAGGACAAGGTCAAACATTCAGAGCCTCATCCAAGAAAATATGTACTATTGTCCTCTTTGAGCAAATACCTCAGCAATTTATGATAACTTCATGGCAGAGCATTTGTATAGTAGACTAACATTTACAGCAGGTCATATAACATGTAGGGTATATTATACAAAATGAAACAATTAGGATGAGGACAGGTAGGATGAATTAAATAATTTTAAATAAGGTAAGAGATATCAAATATTTTCACTAAAATCTGCTGATATAGACTCAAATTTATGACAAGTAAAACAAATCTTTATTATTAATTTGTGTTTTTCCAAATGCTTATCTTTCAACATTGAAACATTTTATATATTGGCTTTTTGCATCATGTAAGATGAATGGAAAAGATTAAATAAATCACTGATTTGCAAGTTACAAGTAATGAATATGGTTAAAACTGATTTGAGGATTCAGGGATAAACAATGTCACCACTCATGAAGAGTATAATGACAACATCTGAAATGGTTAAAAAAATTCTATGGCATTCTACATTCTTTGATCTGGGCCCTTTATTTAAAAAAAATGGTGGTAAAAGATTGTAAAAAATTTCTCAAAATAGTTTTTAAAAAGCATTATACAGGAATAGTATTACTTTTCAGTTTCCATAAAATACTGGATTTTATTTAAAAATATAAATAAATATAAAATTAAAACCATTGTTGAATATGTGACGAAGATGTTGAGTGATTATCATTATGTTACTCATTCAATCTGTGCCATTCTGCAATGCGGATTTTGAAATTTCAAGATACAACCATTCTCTTTTAACAATCTAGGTGCATTCTAAGACTTCCAGATGCCTGAAACTGCAGACAATACAGAACCCTGTGTAGACTGTGTCTTTTCCTATATACACATACCTATGGAAAATTTTAACTTATAAATTAGGCACAATAAGAAATTAGCAACTAATAATAAAATAGAGCAATTATAATAATATACTGTAATAAAAGTTATGTGAATATGGTCTCTCTCTCTCTCAAAATGTCACACTGCTCCATTCTATGTTGGGATAAGCTTCTACTAGTTTATTAGCTTAAAGCTTTGAGCTTTTCTTGTTGGGGACTCTCTAAGAGTTCCTTTAAGGTGAAGATCTCTGTCAGCATCTCTTCACCTGGGCACCTTTTCACTCTCCTCATTTAGGTTTATGTATTTGCTTTTACTAAGATCCTCTTGTTCATATCTCAAACAGCGACAGTATCTGTACTCCTATAGTAAGCTATTTCTTCTAAACTTCTTTTATATTTTATCAACTCACTTTTCTTTTCTGCAGTTTAATCTAGGTTGCCCAATTCCCATATTGCATCATCCTTTCATGGAAGATGTCACACAGATTTGCTACTGAGATACAAGGAGGCAACACAACTTCATGATTTGCTATCTCTGGACAGAACAAAACAATAGTCACACACAAGCTTTGAAATAGTGATGTATGTGGTCCCCTGTGATGTGTGCATTTGTTTTTTCCATAATTTTTCATGGACTAAAGAGCTAGTAGTAAAGTTTGTGCATTATGCTATTCCTAATAGTTACCTACCGGGGCAACTGAAATTTGCCACACTGTTGGGGGACTGATTTTATTGAAGTAAGCCATGACAACCGAAATTTGTGCATAATGAAACTGTGCAAAGCAAAGGTCATCTATACAGAAAAAAGAAGATTGCACTGATTGTGGATCCTTAGAAATCCATTTTGTGGTTGCTTCTGATGAATGACACAATGCTATTACCAGCTTAGAACCATTTCTTGCTAGTACCTTGAAATGGGCATTTTAAGACATTAATTTTTAAATTGAAATCTTGTTTATTTGAAAAATAACAAAACATTTCATCTTCCTCAAGTTAAATAAGATTGTGACCCTATTTCCATAAAGTATCATCAAAACCTTTGCAGGAAATATGCAAAATAATGACCTCAATACATGTTTCAGCAATTTCTTAAATCTATCGAGAAAAAAATTAGAAATGTGCCTTTGTTCTTTCTCATGATCATTATGGTATCAAATTTCACTTGGTGATAGCTCATATCACAAAAAAGGCATAGCACACAGAGAATTTCCCCCCTTTATCCATGTTTCACAACAGATCCTTAAAATATTTGAAACTCTTAAAATGTACCCCAGTAGCATAGAAATTGATCCTCTGATGTGAAGGAGAAGTGAGAGACTTTTTGTGATTTTTGGACTTTCTGACACTATAACAGATGCTGAAATTTAGAGAGCTTGCTCTTGTTAGGTGCTAGGCAGAACCTGAACCAAAATGCCACCAACATGCTGCCAAGGGAGTAAGACAGACTCCAGGCTCTTTAAAAGGGGGTCGAGGCAAGAGATGTCAACCTGTGCAATGAAATGGCAGTAGTGATTGGTACCCCAGCTGTGGTTTCAGGGCATGTCACCTGCATTCTGAGATAACTCTTCTTGGCTTCTTGTCTTGGCTTCTTTTTTTGGACTTGTGCCTTGATCAAACCACAGGTTCCCATGGCTTTTCCTCATAACCATATTCCTTGGATTTCAGCATTCATTTAATTCTTCTACCTCTTACCAGATCCCATATCATGCCAAATAGGACACGTCCAGTACAAAATTCTGAACAAAGACAACATAAAAGTATCATGCATCAATTTGTAGGCTTTTTTTTTCTGAATAATCATGGATTTTGACACAATTCTTGGTTTTTCTCACTTACACTATTGATCCTATCATTTTTTTCTTAACTTTCTGGCACAGAGAAAAGTCCTAATTTTTTGTTATTATTTATGCTGCTGTCATTATTTATTTATTTATTGGTTTATTTCTATTTGTTCTTTTCAGTTATACATGACATTAGAGTCAATTTTGACATAGTTATACAAACGTGGAGTATATTTTATTCTAATTATGATACCAGTATTGTGAATGTACATGGTAGGGAGATTTACTGTAGCGTATTCATATATGTATGTAGGAAAGTTAAGACATTTAGTTTTTTAAGCTCCAAAAGCATTCAAGGACTACCCTATGATTAAAAAAATTTTGAAAGGACAAGTTTAAAAATTTCAAAATAGAGCTTAAGGTAACCACATGATTCCTTGTTATTTTTCTGTCCAATTGGACAGGTTTTTCCTAAACCAATTTTGTCAAGGGTCTAGTAGAGGATCTCCTTCAACTTGCACATTTATAAGGTGGATACTGTAGACAAAGATTATAGGAATTAGTTCTTAACAATGTCTTGGGGAGCTCAAATGTCAGCTTTCTATTTCTCTCTCTGGTTTTCAATGTATTTTTTCTTGCATATTTTCTTATCTGGTGAGTTTATTGCATGCATGTATAAACAATTTTAAAAATTGTAGCTTACCCAGTGTATCTATGTTTTGTAGCTTTAAAATTGTTTGCTTATCTTCTATGTTGCAATAAAAATTGTCTTGCCTGGGGTTCATATACTTATACACAAAAATCTAATGATAAAGAAATAAGACCATTCTTTACATTTCCAAATTTAACCAGAATGAAAGCAGTGTTTTAGTTCGAGTGGGTAGGGAAGTTAGGTAAAAGGGAGACTCAGAAAACTCAGATAAAGGATAAACTGAAAACAGTAAAAAACACAGAAAAGTAAGAAACGAGCAAAAGGAAACAACGAAGAAAAAGAGACTGTGTAAGCAGAAATGAATTGGTACACAGACCAAGTAAAATCATGTTAAAGTTGAAATGAAATTAGAGAATATAGAGTTCTTCCAACTCAGTCATCCTCTTTAGTGGGGTATGAATTCTGCTATTAAGTGGTCCAGGCAGGAGTACATCCTAGCTCTCAGGCCGGGACCTATACACTGTTGTAGAGCTAGGAAGAAAGAAGGCAGAAGTTAGAGACAGAGCAAGGAAACGGAGAGAATAACTTGAAGCACTGAGGGACAATCAAAGACCCTGAAAAGGGCATGCAATTGTGGGTTTCTCTAGTAGGGAAGTGAGCAGAGGGCAAGGCTTCTGTTTCTGGGGAAGGAAGAGATGACAGAACAGAATGTGAGGCTGTGAGAGGTGAGGTCACGACATCTGAGTCAAGAGGAGAGGCTCTTTTGCTCAGGGGGTAAAGGTCACCCACTGGTGTAGAGTTAGGGAGATGACACCTAAGAGACCAGGCAAAGGGGAACTGGAGGGCACTTGTGGCCTGAACACCAACAGGACACAGGAAGGAGCCAGGGCAAGCTGTGACAGAGGAGTATGCTGAGCTCCCCCATGGTAACTGAGACCCTCAGTTTAGGCTGAGTTCTAATCAAAGGGTGTTCCTCTCTTTCCAGATTATCCATTTAGGGTTTTGTGTGTCCAGAGAGCCTACATAATTACTTTCTTCTCTACCCATGGAATTTTAAATACATTTCAGATGCTTGATTCATAAGTATTCACCAACTCGAAGAGTCTATCAGCTTCCCTTCTTATACCAACCCTCTCCTTTGGGGGTAATTAGTATATAAATGTCTTTGTGTATAAAATTGATATGCTTAGGATTCTAGAATCTCTTCATGGAAACAATTGAATATTTTAGGAATGAGATTGATGTGATCAGGTTCAAATTGTCCATAATAACTCTAAAGCAGAGAAGTGAATAGAAGAGATTTGTGATGCTCAGTTAAGGTATCACAGGCAATCATCTATGTCACACTTAATATGAGCAGAACTGGGTTTTGGTGAGCCCAAAAAGGAAAAACCAAGTTTAGAAATGAACAGAGACGACATGGGGACAGTGGGAAGTAAAGGAGAGGTATTTCCAAAGAAAGCAGGGTTTCAAGTTTCTGTGTAACTGGATGGTTATTGCCCTGTGAGGGTGAAGTGGGTACTGAGCCTACTTGTTCCCTTGAGGGGATTTTCCCCCATTATTTGTTGCTTCTTTTCTCAGTCTTTACTCTTATGAAAATGGAGTGAATTACTCTCCTGGAGTGAATCCAGGAGAGAAACTGGGCATATATACCTTTCAGCACCTTTTCTCTACTCTTTACCTCTGGATCCAAGGTGCTCTCAGAGTATTCATTTTATGCTCCTTTTCCATTCTCAAACACACAGAAATAGCCCCTCAGGTGGACAGACAGGAATTTTCTAACATTGCGAAAGCTGAGTGTATTAGTCTTCATGGGCTGCTATTACAAAATATAACAGGCAGGTAGCTTAAAAACAAGAAATTATATTTTTCACAGTTAGGGAAACTAGAAGTTCAAGATCAAGGTTCTGGACTCAATTTTCGGTAAGGGTCTCTTCCTGGCTTGTAGATGGCTGCCTTCCTACTGTGTGTTCATAAGACCTTTCCTTGGTGGATACACACACACACACACACACACACACACACACACACACAAACACATACACACACACGGGCAGTGAGTGAGCGCTAGCTCTTTGGTGTTTGTCTTTTCTTATAAGGGAACAATCATATTAGACAAGGCCCCACCATTAGGATCTCATTTAAACTTGATTACTTCCATAACCACACTGGGGATTAGGGCTTCAACATAGGCATTTTTTGGGGAGCACGCTTCCAGTCCATAACAGGGAGTAAGGCCACTCCATTTAGGGTTCAATACAAGTACGATTGCTTGGGTTACACATTTTAGGCAAATCTTTCAGGATCTCTATCAGAAGTAAAAGGTAGCAATTTGATGCATCTGTCTCATGCGCTCTTTATCTCACCTGGTTCTAAATTCTGGAGGGAGGAAAGGATATTGCTTTTAGAGCTCTGTACTATCAGCCAGTCTAGCTCAGTTGTGTTGAAGCTCAAATCTTAGGGGATGAACACAGTGAAGTTTGTTTCTCATTATGCAAACTCCATGTAGAATAGGCAGCCCTTCTTCTCTTAGTTCTGCTATTTGGAAGCTGGTACTTCATGGCAAGATGATCAAATGGGATATTTCAAATGGTCAGGCTTGGAAATGGCATTACTCACATCATTGCCCATTACTCAGGCTCCTGGTCTACCTCCATTATAAGGGATTAGGAGAATGTGCTTCTCCCGAAGGCCCATGGAGAACAGAATCATGATAAATGCACGGCATTTTATCTGTTATCATTCCCAAAACCACACAGAACTTGCCGCTGACAAGATGAGAGCTGGTACTGGTGAGGGATTTGGGTAGGGCTTAAACCCTAAATTGCTCTTAAAGGAGGTTGTAGCTCAGAGAAACTGCAAATATCTGTAGCCGTACTAAGAATAATTCATGAGAGTGCCTGCTAACCTCATTATTAGTGTTGGAAAATCTGAGGAAGACATCATGTTTTATGAAATAAACATATACAATAAAATACATTGTGAGAAAAAGAAACAATGTTACAAGTGGGATTTTAAGTAATGGCTTCCTGTATAGTGTTAAGGACTCTATACTAATAATTGTGTTACCTGGATCTCAAAATGATTTTGTTTTCATGTGTCCACACACATAAACCAGTCAGTATTACTGACAAATCATTAAGTACCTCTCATGAGAACTTGAATAAATTCAAATATTGACAGATACTCCCTTTCTAATTTTATTTTATTTGTTCTAATTAGTTGTACATGACAGTAGAATGTCTTTTTTTAACAATGTATTTTGGTCAGATTGTAAAATGAAACTTAAACATGGATTTCCATGGTCTCCCTGTGCATTTAGCCTCCTGTCCAACACAATCACACACTGCACAGAAGTTAGCCCCCAGGTCGAAATGCAGGATGCTCTTCAGGATTTTAAATGATGGCCACTTCAGGCAGGTAAATGCTTCTTTAGAAAATATTGTTTGAATCAGGTTTGTGTCTGGAATTCTATGCATTGAAATTGAAACCGTCAAAATACATTTTAGTTCTTGATTTAAATGTGTTTCTGTAGTTTAAAGTGCCTTGATACACAAAGTTATATTGTTAATCTCTGTATGTTCACATGCCTGTGATTGATGGTACCAACCATATATTGAGTAACTCTTTTTGGTGGTTGAATATATGGATTAAATGTGATTAAAGAACTTATTTATAGTCTTACATATTCTGCAGAGCTCCAATTTTATCTCTAAAAACAATGGAGCATGCATGGGGAAGTCATAGGAGTCATGAGAACACAATTTTCCAATTTATAAAAGAACCAATGAAAATCAAGAAATGAAATTTGTGGAGGAATGAAGAGTGAAATGGGAAAGAGAACACTGAGGACAATCTAAAGGGGGAGAGAAGTAGGGACTGTGCTCAGAAGAGGGGACAGAATAGAGCATGAAGCATAGCTCAGTGTAGAAACTGGAAAAATTGTGATCTGTTAAAACAAGCAGGAAACCATGCAGGTTCTTCTTTTTATTTTACAGATAGAATGCAAGACTCAAAGCATTGAACTGAACTTTTGGTGTCACATACTACTTTAAGGATAGTTGAGAAAGGAAATAGGATGGAGCTTACTGAAAAGGAAAACAGCTGGAATCCAGAGAGAAGAGAATAACTGTAGTTCAGAACTGGAGGGGAAATGAGAGATTGAGTACGAGGCTGAATGTTGAGGGAAACTCCAGATTTTCTTAGCTGTCATCAGTGACTGGTGGTAAAAATGACGGGTGAAAGGAAAAAGCCAGAAGAGTGGTACGGAAGGGTAGGGTGAAAGGAAAAAGCCAGAAGAGTGGTACGGAAGGGTAGGCTTGTTGATATCAGCCATCAAAGACTAGTTTTGTTGAGAGAGCAGGAAACACCTGCAGATGAAATGCTGCTTCTGCACTTTCCATTGTTGGCTGTTCTCCTCCTAGGCAGTGACAATGCAGATGGTATGAACACTCCGGTCAGCTACCCAATTGGGGGATCAGGTGAAGTTTGGTGGACTTTCCTGAGATGGATCCTAAGAATACTAGGATGCTTATAATCTGAGTATCCCAGTTTATTCTTTTGGAGAACGGTGAAAGGGTCTGTTGCCCTGTGTATGGAGAATGTCATAGCTAAGCTGCTTTCTGTGGGAACTGGTCCACTTTCCCTCTTTTCCCTATCCTGCTCACTACTCCTGTTTCCTTATACTATTTGACATTCTTCCATCCATAATGGTCCAGGATCACATCTCATTCCATCTCATCCAGATCTCATCCTTCACTAGCCAATCCTGGGCAAAACATCAGGGCTCAGGTTGGCTGGACGAGTTGCAGATTCACGGCTGGGACAGTGAATCAGGCCAATAATTTTCCTGCACACCTGGTCCAAAGGCAACTTCAGCAATGAGGAGTTTGTCGATCTGGAGCTGCTATTTCATGAAAACTTCATTGAATTAACTCAGAAGATTCAAACTCATGCCAGTCAATTGCATTTTGAATGTAAGTTCATCCAACGCAGCAAGGGAATTCTTCAAGGATTGTTGTATTTCTGGTAAACTTTTTAGTCTATATGAATAGGGCTATTTTACACTATCTCATTCCACCATAAAGATCTGCATGCATAAATGTTTTAGGGATATTCTAGACATTGATTCTTTAAAATTTTCTAGACTGTTGTTATTTTTGAATATTTTTCTTGTGTTTTGTTATACTCTGCCTGTGATTTCCTCTGTGACTCACAATCCAGAGACACTCAATTGTCCACTCTGTGGACATGTATTTTAAGTGCACAATTTTATTTATTTAGACAAATATATTTGCCCATGTAAACAAGACTGCAAATAAGGTATAGAATTCTATAACTTCTCACACCCATTTGTAATCAAAACCACCCTGAACCCACCAATTTGCAACTTCTGATCTGCTTTATGCATTTTAAGCTCAGATTTGTATTTTCTAAGTTGCTTCAGATTGGAATAAATTGTAAGCATACTTTGTATGAGATTTGTTTCCATTGAGCTTATGGTTATAGGTACTCAGGTTACTGAGTATATCAATAACCAATTCCTTGGAAATGCTAATAGAACTCCATGCATTTAATTTTTTTAATCCATCTGCTCTTTGGTGATTTTTTTTTTTTTTCTTTTCTAGTAACAGATTCTTTGGAGAAGTCACTTTTTGTGGTGGTTTTTCTTCTCTCTCTATTTAAAAAAAATTTTTCTTTTGCAGTGTTTGGGGAACCATCCTAGTGCCTAATGCATACTTTTTCATGTTTTTTGTTTGGTTCTTGTTTGTTTGTTTGTTTTATATTTTTATTTCTAAGTTACTTGCTTGGAGTAATCTTGTAGATTCTTCTGGTTATGTGGTTGATAGACACTGATGTCTCTAATCAGTCTTTTTTTCTTATCTATGTAATTTTTTCATCCCTCCTTTACTCATTTCTCCCTCCCTCTCCCCCATTCTTACTTCTTTTTTTCGGTTATTAACCTAGGCTCCTAGGAGCCACTCCTAATTCTGCCCAGCTCAGTGGTAGGCCATGATTTGTCAGAGACTGTGCCTAACACCTTAAACTAGTAAGACTTCTACCTTTTGCTGAGGAAGCCTGTGTGGTTAGGACACATACCACTTGAGTAGTTGACAGATCTGTCCTGGACTGTGCTTTCTCTTCATGCAAGGTTTTCTGTTTGATCAGGAAGGGCAGATGACTCTTCCTTTTTGGTTGTATACGTGCAGCCTTCCAGATCTCCAGAAACAAGATCAGAGCTGGAGCTGATCAGAGTCCACCGTTTGTCTCCTCTCCCTGATGTCTTTGGTCCATTCTTTTCCTGGCATCTTACCAGATGCCTGGTCTGTTCTTTTCCTTGTCTAGTACTGCAGCCTCTGGCAGCTGTGATGTTGACCTTTGGTTTTTACCACTGTGGCTATTGTTTCTACAAGCTCTTTGAGCATGGGGCCTTTCTATGTAGTTCCAAATTGAGTCTGTCCTTCCTGTGCAGCAAGACTGCTTGTCCTCAGCTGGATGTATCTATCATCCAGTCAGGGAAGGGATGTGACTGTGTTAAGTGACCATTTTTCTTATGAAGGCTCTGGTAGTTATTTTTAAGCAAGTTTTTCTCAATTTGTTGTATGCCCTCACTCCTTTCTAAATTCTGAGATGTTTTATTTGAGAATTGTATCCTGTTTTATCGCTGAGTTTTTGAGAAAGGATACCTGTTCTTTCCTCTGCCATTCTGGAAGTCCTACTCCATGAATATTTTGTAAAATTAGAATCAAATCAACAAAAAATCAATTCCTAAATCTTGTAAGCAGAATGTAAATTGAGCATGACCACTTCCCCTTGAGTTCGTGACATTCCACAGAGACAGGGACTGTTTGAAATGAATTTAAAGCACTACAATTTGACTCCATGTCTCTAGGGGAATATATTTTAGCATCACAAAATAAAATTTTAAAAGTAATTTACTTAAATTTAATGTTTTGAAGAAGTACAACTATTAGCCATCACGGTCTGGGGTTTAGGAGTACAGACATGATAGTACAACAAACCAACCAAGGCCCAAATCTCCCTCTGTCCCTTTTCAATTGTGACACCTAGGTAGCTCAGTTTCATCACTGTAAAACAAAGCTATTGATGGTTTCCTCTTCAAAGGATTTTTGCAAATGTTGAATGTGATAATGAATGTGAATTTTTTTGTTTTGTTTTGCTTGTTCTAAAGTAAGGATTTCTTTCATTACAGATCTTATTTTTATCATTATATTATTAACATAAAGAGAAAGTGAAATTAGGTTGCATTTTTTTAGAACAATACAAGTTCTCCAATATTTACAAGTAGATTTAAGGACAGTTGATATTTTTAACAACAAGGGAAACACAACTTGTAAAAATCTATTCTCTTCCTGCTTTAGTACAAATACAAAACTAAATTCTGATGGCTTAAATGTTTTTCTTCCTTTTGGCTCAAAAATGAAATAACAAACTCTTCCAGTTAATAGATATTTCAAGCCTACTCAATTATTAATGACAATCAAGGTAGAGATGGAATGGAGGGGAAAAATTCTGTGTCTCCTCTTAATTTTAGGAGCTTGATGCTTACTCTGTCTTCAAATCTTGCAAACACAAGCTAATAAGCAATTCAGATGTTGATTTATATGTGGTCAATTTTCAATCTCCCAGGGTAAGGACTTGCATAATGAATTTAAAGTTTAGATTTGCAAGATACAATTCTGGAGATCGTTTTCACAACAATGTACTTCTAAACTGGGCACAACTGTCAATTAAACTATACTAAAATGAATTTTTATTATCCAATTATTATTGCATTTTTATTCAATTATATACACATTTTCCAACAATATTTAATGACCGTTACATGAGTTTCTTTTTTTAAATGAGCATAATTAAATTTTATTCTTTTATTTTAAATTTTTTATTTGTTTTAATTTGTTGTACATGACAGTAGAATGCGTTTATACATTTTGATAATCATACATAAAATGGAGTTTCTTTTGTTCTCTACATGCAAAAACTGACTTTTCTGTTTTCTACCTGTTGCAACCTCAGTATCCTGACCTTTTCTAACTCCATACCTAATTCCCTTAGTACATAAATTTAACTTATTCTTAGTCTAAAGCAGATGAAGAATTCAAAATAAACAAAGAACAGCAACTGGGCAATATATAACCAGGAAAAATATTTCTACCATGTAAAAGTGACCCAGCAAGTTTTGGTATTTAAAGTGGACAATTTTTTCCCCAGCATTATTTATTAAAGAGACTGTGCTTTCCCCATTGTCTTCCAATTACAAAAATTAGTTAACCATATATGTTGGGTTGATTTTGGGCTTTCTATTCTGAATTTACACAATTATCACACTGCTTTGATTTTTGTAGCTTTGTAGTATGATTTTAATTCAGAAATGTGATGATTCTGACTTTGTTTTTCTTTCTTAGAATTGCTTTGGTTATTCTGTATCTTTTGTGGTTCCACCAGAATTATAAAATTATGTTGTATATTTCTATGAAGAATGTCATTGGGATTTTAATAGGAACTTCTTTGAATCTGCTGATCACTTTGGGCAATATGGTACCTGTTTACCAAACCTATGTATTGTTTTACCCTGCCCTTTCCAGCCTCTGGCAATCACTACATTCAGATTGACAGGGAGTTCCTCACCACCAGACAAAACTCACAACTCAGTTTCTGACATGGTCTTTAGCAATGCCAAATATTCTCTTCTGGTAGTATGATTTTGACTAGATTACTGTTTTCATATTTTAAACTTGTTTAAAATTTTGATGGGTGTGGGACTGGTCTTTTCATTCTTTTGATAGATGCAGAAAAAGCATTTGATAAAATACAACACCCCTTTATGTTCAAAACACTAGAAAAAATAGGGATAGTGGGAACATTCCTTAACATTGTAAAGGCTATCTATGCTAAGCCCATGGACAATATCATTCTAAATGGTGAAAAAGTGGAAGCATTCCCCCTAAAAACTGGAACAAGGCAGGGATGCCCTCTTTCACCACTTCTATTCAACATTGTCCTTGAAACTCTAGCCAGAGCAATTAGACAGACCAAAGAAATTAAATGGATACAAATAGGAAAAGAACTCAAACTATCCCTATTTGCTGATGACATGATTATATATTTAGAGGAACCGAGAAGTTCCACCAGAAAACTTTTAGAACTCATAAGTGAATTCAGTAAAGTAGTAGGATATAAGATCAATGCTCATAAGTCTAATCCATTTTTATTCATAAGTGATGAATCCTCAGAAAGAGAAGTTAGGAAAACTACCTCATTCACAATAGCCTCAAAAGAATAAAATACTTGGGAATCAATCTAACAAAAGAGGTGAAAGACCTCTACAATGAGAACTACAGAACACTAAAGAAAGAAATTAAAGAAAACCTTAGAAGAGATGGAAAGATCTCCCATGTTCTTGGATAGGAAAAATTAATATTGGCCATACTACGAAAAGTGCTATACAGATTCAATGAATTAGTTTAAAAAGTGAGGAACACTCATGATTACTTTATTTCAATTAGACATTGCAGGTTTTGGAATAACTCAATAACTCTGTAATTTCAATGGAAAACTCCCCCAATAGAAAAATCTATAGGTGGCAGGTTCTGAAGAGATCAAATCTAATCAAACTTGGAGAACACATTAGTTGAGAATATGAATATAGTATTAAGTTGAGGAAAGATATTAGGTTTTTGTTTGGTTTGGTTTTGGTTTTTTGCTCTCTAATTTGTGTTCAACATTTTAAAAAAACTTTAAAAAAATATGTTTATGTTTTATTTAGAGACAGGATCTTGCTAAGTTGCTTAGGGCCTGGATAAATTGCTGAGGCTGACTTTGAAATTGAGATCCTCTTGCCTCAGCTTCCCAAGCTGCTGGGATTACAGGCATGTGACCAGCTTCAATATTTTTGTATGGGGTTATAATTCATAAAGACAAGATAATGTGATTGAATTGTAATCCATTTGGGGTTCATTTCAAGATTTTATTTTATAATTTATATTTTTGTCACTTTAATTTTTGAACTTTAGAATCAGACATGAAAGTTTATTCAAATTAGAAGTTGCATTTCTATATTGTCTGCATTGTATTACTGTAGTTGTTTTTAGAATTCCCTTATATATAATGGTATGCAAAATAAGGAGAATATTTCGGTTTTGTGGACAGCAAGGCAGAAGTGAATACTCAGCGAGTTTGATGAGATTACTGGGGTAAAGAATAATTGTTCTTTAATCCTTCTATGCATCTCTTGGATGCGGGTGTTCATTTCCTAATAGTTCTTCAAACCCCTGAGAAAGACTTGTGGTGGTGAGCACTGCTGAGTGCCTACAAGTTTGAAATTTATTTCCCCCTTTTCCTGTGACAGACATTTGAGTTTGTTTAGAAATTCCTGGGGCACACTGACTCACAGCTTTGAATGATGCCATGGAGGAGACCAAGCCAAAGCACGGGATTGGTAATTGTTTTTTGATGAAGAAGGAAAAATAGCACGAAATTAGTTCAAATTAAAGATTCAATTTCTATTCGTTTAACTTCTCTGATTCTCAGATATTAAGTTTTAGGAAACGTGATAGAACCTGCAATATATTTTTCCTCATATGTAAGAGAAGAAAATGTGTGGAACAAAAGTAGATGGAAACAAAATAAAATTCAATTGATATAAAAAAATAACTGGTGTAAGACATGGGAATGGGAAATATAATCCTTCAAATTAGAAGAAAATGCAACAGATAAGGTGTATTCTATCCTGGTAACAATAAAGGGACATAGAGAACTGAGGAGTATTAAAGTGGAACCAATTAGAAATAGAGAGAAAATGATTTTTAAAAATGAATGGAGGAATTTTAGATTACGTAGAGGGAAATGAGAGGGAGGGGGGTATGAATGGTGGACTGAGACAGACATCATTACCCTATGTATATGTATGATTACATGAAGTATATGAATCTACATCATGCACAACCATAGAAACAAAATGATGTACCCCATTTGTGTACAATGAATCAAAATGCAGTCTGTAAAAATTTTTTTAAAATGGATAAACAATTATTATACATATGTGTGTGTGTGTGTGTGTATATATATATATATATATATATATATATATACTATATTGTAAAGCTCCAGAATCTGACCCATAAATGTCCAATAAGAAAAGAATGGAAGGCAGAAAATATTTGTTTAATAGATAATATTTGTGATTTTTAATTTAGATTTTAAAAAGTTACAATTACACAGATTGAAAACACTTTGCTCAAAGCAGTATGTATAAAATTTTCTAAACACATTGAAATGAACTCACACGGAGTAAAAGATGATAAAATTACACTGTATATGGGTTCATAATAAATGAGTAAATTTTAGCTATTTCTAAGTGGGACACTGTGAAATGATGGATATGTTAATTTGCTTCACTATAGTATCCTTTTGACTGTTATATGTGTTCTATCATATCACATTGTATTCCTTAGACATACACAATAAAATTTATTTCAAAATGTGTCTTGGGAACTAAGGAAAAATAAAATGCCTTTAAAATAAAATAATCACAATTTACAGAAGTTTCCTCATCAGCAGATGTAGATTCTATAAACTATAAAATAGAAAGTAGCACCAAAATTTGAAATCTGGGTAATCTGTTATCCAAGTATACATATTCAGAGAGAGGGATCTCACTATAAACTCTTGAAAAGAATAAAATTCAGCTAAAAGGAAAGTAAATTACAAGAATGAGGTCAGGTTATAAAACAGCAACAATGGCCCTTTAGTCCAGACGGCTTTGGGTTTGATAATTAGTTTGTGTCAGAAATATTTAAACCTCTCTGTGTCCAATTAAATGGGAGGCAGGCACATTATCACTGAATACAGGGCCCATAACTGACAACCTGTTCAGTTCCTTCCAACTTGTAAAATCCCTGGATGCTGGGCAACTCTTTTGTCAATGATCAGCTGATGGTATACATGTAGGTTTGTTTCTGAACTTACTCTTCTGTTCCTTGGATATGTATATCTGTTCTTATGCCAGTGCCATACTGTTTAATTTTAATTTTTAATTTACAACTGAAAATAATTATATGCATTTACATAATCATATAACTGTGCAACATGTACACATTTGAGAATGATTAAATTAGGCTAATTGACTTATCCAGTACCTATAATTACTGAATCTTTATATTTTGAAATCAGAAAGTGTGAGGTCTCTATTTTATTCTTTCTTCTCCACAGCACTTTGGTTATTCTTTTGTGGTTTCATGGAAAATTTTAGGATATTTTCCAATTCCAGTTCATTTTTTAAATGCCATTGGAATTTTGATGGGGATAACATCAATTTAACAAAAAAAAAATCTGAAAATTGCTTTGGGTAGTATGTATATTTTAACAATATCAGATTTTCCAATCCTGAAACATGGGACATTTTTTTCACTTATCTGTGTCTCTTTTAATTTCCATCATCAATGTCTTATATTTTTCAGTGTACCAGTCTTGCACCTCAATGGTTAAGTTTATGCTTAATTATTTTATTCTTTTTCATGCTATTGTAAATGGGATAACTTTCTTAATTTCCTTTTCACTTGATTTCTTATTGGTATATAGAAAGGCAACTGATTATTGTATATTGATTTTGCATTTTATGATTTTACTGTATTTGTTCAATTAGCTCTAAGAGGTTTTTTGAGAAATTTTATGTCTAAACTCATCAAATTATATGCATTAAACATGTACAGTTCTTCATATATCAGTTTTACTTTAATAAAGCTGTTAAAAGATTAAACCAAAGAGCTTTTGAAATAAAAAAAGAGTCTGAGAACTCTCGAGTTTGAGATGAGGTGAGAAGCAGAAGGGGTGTTGCAGAACTGGTACAGGTGTATATATAAGTTACTCAATAAATCTCAGTTGAATGCATAAGTAAATGAATTGGCACATAAATGAATGAGGAGACTAAAATATCCCTGTTATAAACTAACATGTTAAAAGCATGCATTGAAAGCATGCATGTCGTGTTGTTGAATATTATTATTTGGTTTAATTCACAAACTATTTTTTTAAAAATGTTATCTCATGAATCATTTGTTGTTAATTTAGCTTTCTTAGATGCCATGCTTACTGCCCAGTCTGTAGAAGGAACCTCAGACACCAGATCACTTATGCATCTGCATTGCAATTCTATGGAAGGCCCTTTATTGGCTTCAGATCTGCATAAGTTTTACTTTGGATCCAAGGCATTTTTCCTTCTTGTAGAGCAGGATTTTAAGATCTTTACTGTTGGAGATTCTGAGGAAAGAGCAATGACTTTTCACATTTAATTATTATTCTCACATTTTTGTGTGTGTGTTAATGTAAGTATTACCCAATGTCCTAGACTCCCTTGATTAGGAGAGTAAAGAGTGAAAATTTTGAAATATTTGTTCATTCTCGGGTTTGGTTTGGCAATAGGGTCACTCTTGGAGAGAAGACCCTCATGTACCACGTGCAGTAGCCTGTGTAAACTGAAGTGCTGAGTGCTCCTTTGGCCAGTATCATTCTGGTCCTGGTATCTCAAGCCAAGTTTAAAATCAAACTGACATTCACAGTGAAGTAACAGTGGAATGACAGTGGCTTGGACAGGCAAGTGCTGACCCGTGAAGAGAATTCTAACAGCTCCCTGATACAGGGAACAGAACTCTGAGAACCTCCCTGTCTCTGGTTCCTCTTGCTTCTCAGTGCATCTCTGAGTGTGCACAGACCTTGCACGCACTAGTGCTGATACCCAAGGGATCCTCTGGGGTCAAGTGTTGCTGCTTCCTCTTGGATGGTGGTGGTGTAGAAGCGGGGATCTATTCCATGTGTCTGCACACCTCTTAGGTTTCACCACTGTGTTTCTAAGCTCTACTCATGTAAGTAAAACTGTAGTACATGGAGTAAGCTGAACCTTGGGTGTTATACCCAAAATGAAAGTCTTACATAGAAAAAAATAATGCTTATGTGAAAGACAGCTGATGTTACCTCCACGCTGTTGTCTGTGTCTATTATCTAAATAGAGGATTAGATTAGGTTATGTATTTGAGTGTGACATTTGGAAAGCAGTTGTGACTTCCTATTAGGCAGTGGTATTTGTGGATGAAAGTTGTTCTTTCTATTTTTGTTAGCCTTATATTTTCAGAAACAGAGAAAGCTCTATGATTTATTTTGCACAGAAAAATCAGTTAAAAATAGACAACCCTTTATTCTTGGAATTGTTTATCAACATATTTCTACAAGATGATGCAAAAATGTATGCAAATTTGTTTTTTTTTCCTTTTTTGGTGAAAATTCCAAAAATTATCCTTAAATGAAGTATGTTTTAAGCATATTGACAAGACTTTTCAAAGACCTGCAAAGAGAAAATAGGAGTTAACATCTCAGAACAAACATGTAAGATATATTGATGAAAAAGTGACTGGTTATTTCTACCTGTAGTAATGACTTATATGGTGATATGAAACTGCTAAATATAGACAGAGATTGTGAGTTACTGCAAAAGAGGAAGATTCTACTGCTTATAGAATGTTATCAAAAAAGTTATCTTTGGCTTTAGTGGAAGACTAGCATAGATCCTAGAGTTCTGCTTGTCTCATGAACGTTTGTTACTTGAAAGGTCAGGAGGGAACTTGAAGAAAGTAGTATCAGTAACAAATGCCATTTTTACCCTCAAAAATTGCATGTAGTCGATAAGTTTGTTTGGATTGTAAATTGGAGCATTTATCATGTTTGATTCTGGGATGTAGGTGATGTCTAAAATGTTTTGAGTTTACATAGGTGAATGTTAACACAGACGAACACACACACACACATGCACACACAGAGACAGAACCAGATTTGAATATGAGGTCAGGGATACCAGACAGTGAGGGTCAGTTAAAAAAAAGGAGACACAGAGAATATTGAGAAGGGTTAACAGCAATGTCAGAGAAACAGGAGAGTTAGGGAAGGGGATGAACTGAGTAGATGAACCAAAGGAATCCTCACAGATAGGAAACTGAGCAATTATTTAGTATTACACTCTTATTTAATAATGTGTATATAAGGTTCAGGGAGGTTAAATGATTTTTTCAAAATCACACAGGGACTTTTTTGAGGTCATACAAAGGAAGTCAGGGAGGTAAGAGAAAGTTTAGAAGTCAGGGTTTCAGGGGAAATAAGAAGTGAAGTATGAGTCCCCAGGACAGTAGGAGGCACCTTTAATTATCTGGTACACAATTTGTATGAGGAAGAGATTTGTCAGTTGAAAGAGAGGAAGTCACTGCAGAGTGTTGAGAGAAAGGGTTTCTGAAATGAGAGATCAAACATCAGCCGAAAGTCAGAAGTCCTCTGTCAGTGGAATGCTGCTCCTGCTACTTGTATTGCTAGCAGTTCTCTTCCCAGGTGGTGACAATCAGGAAGGTAAGCCTAGTTGAGTCAGCTCCTGATCTGGTGCAGAGGGTCTCCCTGAAAGCAGGCTGCACTTGCCCAGGTGCACCTGGCCTCTGAGGACCTACCCCCTCTTGACTCTAGATGTCTTCCATTATGTGGAGGTGGGACTCAGCCTGAGGTCCTGAGGCTCTCAGATGTGTCAGTTGTTATGTTTCTGCAGACCCTGGGATCTTATTTCCTGCATCTTTTCAATATGCATGATTTCTCTTTCCCTACTGCTTCTCCCTATCTTTTCACCATGTTTTTTTTCCTTTTTTCACAGCCTCCCAGCATCCGACCTCATTCTATATCATCCAAATCACATCCTTTGCCAATAGCACCTGGACACGACATCGAGGCTCAGGCTGGCTGGATGATCTGCAGATTCATGGTTGGAACAGTGACACAGGCACCGCCATATTCCTGAAGCCCTGGTCTAAGGGCAATTTCAGTGATGCAGAGATATCTGATTTGGTGGAGCTATTTCGGGTCTATGACTTTTCGTTCACTCGAGAAATGCAGGCCCATGTCAGTGAGTTCCAGTTGGAATGTAAGTCCAATCCTCAGACCTCGGGGATTCTCAGTTACTAGTTTTCTCTTGTGAGAGAAATGCTCCCTCTGGTCCTTTCTTCTTTCCCCTTCTTTACCAGATGTGAGCACAGTCTTCTGTAGAGTAGGCTCCCTCTATGACTCCACACATCCACAAAGTGTCCTCAACTCTGGCTGCTTCTGCATTTGTCATAGTTGAAGACTGCTTTGTGATCAGCCCCTGGTTTAACTTGATCCTTACTTTGCTACCAGGTGCTTGAGTGACCTACATTGTGACTCCTCCTTTTATCCATTCGTTCAGCCTTCTGTCCACATGACCCTCTGATTCCCTCTAGAATGCTGTGCTGGTGACTGCATTGCATCCTTCCTTGTCCGGTACCTCACCTTTACCCTCTTACCCACCATGCACTTTACCATGCTCTTGATCCATTTATGACAGGCAACCCTCTCTCCATTGCTCTACTTTCTGGAAGTGTCTAAATGGTATAACTATTTTGGTTCATTTCATCATATTCCAGACTTTTATATTAATTTATAAAATTTGTTCTAATTAGTTATCCCTGGCAGTAGAGTGCATTTAGACACATTGTACACAAATGGAGCACAACTTCTCCTTCCTCTGGCTGAACATGATGCAGAGTCACACCAGTGGTAGTGTAATCATACATGTATATAGGGTAATAATGTCCATCTATTTCACCATCCTTCCCATTCCCATATCCCCTCCCCTCCCCTCACTTCCCTCTGCACAATCCAAAGTCCCTTCATTCCCCACTTCCCCATTATGGGTCAGCATTCGCAGAGCAGAGAAAACATTCGACCTTTGATGTTTAGGTTTTCATATTGCAGACTTTTATCCTCACCCAAATCCCAAACCTGGGTGCTTCTCACCTCTCTTTATTCCTTGTTTATTGTTTATAACTTTTCTCTGTTTTCCTTCTGCACAGACCCCTTTGAGATCCAGGGCATAGCAGGCTGTGAGCTGCACTCTGGGGGAGCCATCCTGAGCTTCTTGAGGGGAGCTTTAGGAGGACGGGATTTTGTGAGCTTCAGGAATTCTTCATGTGTGCCTGCCCCAGAAGGTGGCAGCAGGGCACAGCTAGTATGCACACTGCTCAGACCATATGGAGACATCTTCCAAATTGTGGAGAAGCTGCTGTATGAAACCTGCCCCCGGTATCTCCTGGGTGTTCTGGAAGCGGGGAAGGCAGATCTGCAGAGACAAGGTTAGTCTCTTTTGTTTCATTATCCACCACCTCTTCTAGGCCCAAACTGGTGGGTTTCTCAGTCACTGTGCTATCGGTTAGTGTCATAATGTGACACCATCCCTGCCCCTTCCTGTCCCAGTGAAGCCCAAGGCCTGGCTGTCCAGTGGTTCCAGTCCTGGACCTGGCCGTCTGCTGCTGGTGTGCCATGTCTCTGGATTCTACCCACAGCCCGTGTGGGTGATGTGGATGCGGGGTGAGCAGGAGCAGCAGGGCACTCAGAGAGGTGACTTCCTGCCCAACGCTGATGGGACGTGGTATCTCAGAGCAACCCTGGATGTGGCAGCTGGGGAGGCAGCTGGCCTAGCCTGCAGGGTGAAGCACAGCAGCCTAGGAGGGCAGGACCTCGTCCTCTACTGGGGTGAGAAAGGGTTGGGTCCCAGATGGGAGATAGGGGGAGATGGTGCTCAAGAATAGAGGGACGGTAGAAAGATGGTGTGATGGGGAGGGAGGGGGAGAGGAAGAAGAAGAGAAAGAGAAAGAGGTAGAGAAAGGGAGGGAGAAGAGGAGTAGGAGGAGGAGGAGGAGGTAAGAACATGCAGAGAATGAAGTACATGGTAGCTGTAGCTGGGTGAAGGAAAACCGGGAGATGATGGTCTGACTTTTGAATTAACATCCCATATCCTCTTTCAACTGGCAGGACGCTCCATATCCATCGTTGTGATCATTTTGGCAGTTATAGTGTTCTGTTTGATCATTTCATTGGGTCTTGTATTATGGTTTTTTCGGCATTGGTAAGTTTTTATTTTCTTCATTTTTCTTTTCCCTGTACCCTCTCATTCTTTCCACCATTTACTCTATATAGAGCACATTTGCCTCCATCTTTCTATCAGAACGTTCCTCTTAACTCTCGTCTTCTGTGTGGAGCTAGTTAAAAAAAAAATGTAGTAATATTCATATAACATAAAACTTACCATCTTTACCATTTTTTTAAGTCCACTTGCACAATTACCAGTAGCCATCTCCAGGATCTTTTCCTCCTGCAAAATGGAAACTCACTTCTCTTCAAAACAACATCAACAAAAAAGCAAAAACTCACTATTCCCTCCCTTCTCAAGGTCCTGTAACCAGTCTACCTTCTGTCTCTGTGAGTTTCTATTTTCTCTGTGCCTCATGTACACAGCTTCCTGCAATACTTGTCTTTTCGTGGCTGGCCCTTTTCACTTAGCAATATGTCCTCAAGTTTCACCCATGCTGTGGTAGGTGTCGGAGTGTCCTTTCTTCTTGAGGGAGGAAGTGATATCTCATTGCATGTATAATAATCCACATTTTGTTTATCCATTTATTTATAGTTGGGCTACTTCCACATTTTGTTCTTGTGAATAATAATATTAAAATAACTGTCACTTTCAATTAAGTTAGCCACAACATATGTAAGATATGTTTATGTCCCCAATAAATCTTCTGGCAGGAAGGATGTATGTCCGCTTCAATTAAAATAAACATTTTTCTCACATTTGAACATAATAAAAAGATACTCAATTTCCATATTCTGTCAGTCAGATTGATTCTTAATGTTTCTAAAAATTGGATACTAACATTAATTGATGTTTAAGAAACATCTTTACTGGATTTAAAAGTCTAAAAATTATTTTCTTCTGATTCAGGTATTTAGAGAAGCCCTGGGTGAATAAAATATAACATTATTTAGTAAATATAATTATTTCTTTTTAAAAATTGATTTGCAGTACTTTGTATATTCTAGTTAATAACCATTGGCTTTGCATGCATTGCAAATAATCTGCTCTCAGATCTGCAATTTTCATTTACATTCATCGTATGTTCTGAAATAAAATTTTAAGTTTAATTAAAAAAAATAACTGTCATTTTGAACAATGAATGTGGCTATGTCCATAACTTTTGTAGAGCTAGTTTTTGGTCATTCTTTTGACAGGTCTTACCAGGAAATCTGTCGACCCTCATCGTGTCTTCTCTCCCATTTGGAATAAAGTCCTGAGAAGTCAGAAATTTCAGATGTTAGCTCAGCAGTCAATCTGGTGACATTTCATCCAGTAATCATTGATTTTAAACAAATAATAGTTCTTGTAGCTTCGAAGATAATCACAATTGAAAATAATCAAAAACTGTCTATTTTAAGATGGTATCAGTGGTAGATTTCATCATTTATTAGGTATATATTTCACACTTCTTGTAATTATGTAAGTTTGGTAAATTGTGTTTTTCAAGTATTTTGTACAAGTTATTCAATGTGCCTAATTTATTGCTAACAGCCTGTTCATCTCTTTTTATTATTACTGTATTAATAATTATTTACCGTTTTATCTGGTATTGAAATTTTTTTCTCATTCTCTATTTGTGTGTGTGTGTGTGTGTGTGTGTGTGTGTGTGTGTGTGGTTCTGGGAATTGAACTACTCAGAGCCTTGTGCACGCTGGGCAAGTACCCACTGCTGAGTCACACTCCCAGCTAACTCTAACTGTTGTTCTTTTTTTCTCTTATTCTGAGCAAGGGTGTATCAACTCATAAAGTTTTCACAGAACTAACTTTCGGCATTGTGGATTGTTTCTATGATCTCATCATTTTCTTTGTTATTTTTGTCCTCCTACATTCCTTGGGTTTAATGTGCTTTCATAATTTTTTTTTCTAATTTCTTGATGCTCTTGCTTAAGTTACTTATTTTCAGCCATTATTTTCTCATATGAGCTTTAATGCTAAAGATTTCCTTGAAGCAAGGCTTTAGTGCAAATCGGAAAGTTTCATGTGCTGCGCTACCTTTGTCAGTTCCAAGTGTCTTCTAATGTCTGCTTTTGGACACATTAGGTATTCAAAATGTGTATTTCAGAATTTCTAGATGGGGGAATTTTAATTAGTTGCATTTTAATCATTAGTTTTTAACTTAATTTGATTGTGTTGGGGAAACATTTCATATGCTTTTAGATATCAGAATTTTATGTTGCTTCACAAACATTGTTTTGACAATGAATGTTCCATATTTACTTGAAAAGAATTTTTTTTGTTGTTTGTTTTTTGATTTTTTTTTTTTTTTGTGGTGCTGGGGATTGAACTCAGGGCCTTGTGATTGTGATGCAAGAATGTATATTTTTCTATTTTAAAAGTTTTGAATTCTAAATGTGTCATTAGGTCCTATTTATTAAAATGTTTAAATCTTAGTGATTTTTTATTGTTCACAGAAGTTAATTAAAAATTCTGCACCAAATTGAGCATTTTAAATATCTCTTTATGTGCCATATTTTTGCTTTATAACTTAGAGAATGCATCATCACATGCCCACATGTTAGAAATGTTCTATGTTCCTTGTGATGAATTTATTGGTTCATCTGTAATAATGCTTGTTTGCCTATAAGGTGACTATCTAAAATTAGTGTTGCATACCAGGTTCCTAGTGTTTTTGTAGAATATATTTTTCCATCTCTTTAATTTCTAAATCTTTGGTTTAATTACATGTGTGATATTTCACTGTGTAGATATCTCACTCTCACGTGTATAATGTAGGTATATTGCTTTCTAGTCACTTTGACAATTTTTTACTTTTAATTATTTAGACTATTCATGAACTGATATATTTGGTTTTAAATATACTATACTCTGGTCTGAAGGGGTTGCACACATGTAGTCACAGTGACTAGGGGGCTGAAGCAGGATGATTGCAAGATCAAGACCAGACTCAGCAACTTAACTTGGTGAAAGTGAGACTCTGTCTAAACAAGTAAATAAATAAATAAATAAATAAGGGGGCTAAGGATGTGAGTCAGTGGTTAAGTGCCCTTGGGTTCAATTCTCATTTTGTATAAATAAATAAACTATCTTACCATCTACCATTTTGTGATTGTTTCCCTCTTTTTCTGTTCCTTTTCTCCCTCCCTTGTGTTCTGCCTATTTTGGTTTAAGGTTTTTTTTTTGTTGTTGTTGTTTTGTTTTTTTTTGTACTGGAAATCAAACCCAGGGGTACTTAACTACTGAGCCACATCTCCAGCCCCTTTTAGTGTATTTTATTAGAGAGCTGAGTTGCTTATGGGCCTTGCTAAATTGCTGAGGCTGGCTTTAAAATTGACTTCCTCCTGCCTCAGCCTCCCGAGCCTCTGGGATTACAGGTGTATGCCAACACACCCAACTGGATTAAGTATTTTCAACTACAGCATTTTCTCATTTCTTGGTTTATTGATTTTATGATCTTTTAACATTTTTTAATTGATCATCTTAGCAAGTTTTACATAATCCTACACATTAAATTTTAATAGAAATTAATATTCTAGTGCTTCTTGACTTCCTGTTAGCTCAGTGACAGAACAATTTAATTCCATTTATCCTTCATCTGACTATGTGTTATGGTTACTAGATATTTAAATTTTTGTCGTACATTAATTTAAAAATATAAATAAATTTTAAATACAGCAAAGAGTAAATATTTATTTTGATTTATTTGCCCTTTCAATTATTCAGACTTATAGGGTTTGAGACTCGCAATGCTTATTGCTTTTTATCAGATCAGGGAGTGAAATTATTCAAATTTGGATTTTATTCACTTATTAGGTCTGCTCTATTTATTTTTCCTACTCATGATTCACTTTATTCCTAGAGCATAGGGATTGAGGATGTAAGGTTTTTAGGGTCTAAAACATCCAGTATGAGTATGCAACCTCATACTGGAGGTATTTACTGCTGTGTGTCTTCCAATACACAGGCTCCAAATTCTAGTGTTTGTCTCCTGGGCCCCATGGCTCTGTGGAATGTTCTGCTCAGTCTCTCCCCTCTGAGCTATGCATCTGGAATTCATAGACACCTTAGATGAAGAAATGTGATTCCAGATGCCAGGCTTACCTCTCAGGATTTCTCTCCTTTTCTTTCTTAGATCATGGACCTCACTGTCTTGATGACTCTTAGATATTTCTAAATAGATGGTAGTTTTCAAAGTCTATCTTTACTAGTTGTACTCAGCAAGATTGTTTTCCCTAAATAATATCAATCACCATGGCCAAATGCGAAATTTTAAGGGTTATTGTAAGTCAATAACATAGGGCTAAAAAATGTCCCTGGGTTCAATCCCCAATAGGGAACAGAAAAAACAAGAAAAAAAAAAAAAAAAAAACTACACATATGTGAGTGAGGCGATGGATATATTACGATTGTATTAATTTTTTCTTTTTAAAATATTTTTAATTGTAGATTGATACAATACCTTTATTTTACAAACCCAGTACCTCAGTAGCAAGTGCTCCACCACTGAGCTACAACCCCAGCCCATCAATAAATTAATTAATGTAATTTTAAAATTCCAAAATGCATTTATGTATTGAAATGATTCATTGTACTCCATAAGTAATACAACTATTATTTAAGTCAAACAAAATACTTTTGTAAAATTTGGTGGGTTATCCTGCAAAAACTAAAATTTATTAGGATCAAGACTTTGAAAGTTTAAAGACTTAGTCATCAAAAAGGCAGATGAAACTGATCAGTGCATGACATCAGCACCTTCGGTACATTACATATTACAAGGCTGACATCGTTGTTTCCTCAAGTTATTGATCTCATTTGTGATGAGTAGTAGCAGTTCTAGTGATATAGGAGCTTGTGTTTGTTAAATGTTTTTTCTGTGATTTTTACTGATTTCCTCACTTGATCATCACAATGACTCTGTGAAGTTTTCATTTCACAGATGTGGATGCAAAAAATCCTGGAATTGGGCTTCCCGTCCTAGTTATACCTACATAGACAAGATGACTTAGTTAGTATTATTTTAATTCCTGTAGAAAGTTTCTCACATATATTAAAACAGGGATAGAGATGCCTGTAGAGCTTGAAGTCAGGTCAAGACTTGGGGAATGAGTGTGCATGAGAAAGTTAGGGAAATGGATAAACAGAACCTGGAGATGTCACTGATAGGGCGAGGTGAAAAGGTAACTTACAGATTTTATAAAACCCAGGAAAAATCCAAAGTAGAAAATAAATATACATTAGTCCTCCCAAATACAAATAAATCATGAATACATTAAAAATTAGAAAAGAAGACTACAATCTTATTACAGAAATCCAAATATTATATGTGGATACTCCCTAACCCAAGACATGAAGTTTAATGTGGGCCGGCTTTTGTGTCCACTTCCATCAAGAAGAATATGGAAAGGGAAAAATAACAACTTTATAGCGAATTAACCTAGCATCTAGAACCTTCACCAAGTGATCAAGTTTAACATCACCAGTGATAAGTCATGGGTGTCACGGGCTTATGAGGTGACAGATGAGAGAGTAGGCATATGGTATTCTCCCTTCCATCCCACACCCCAAGACAACTGTGAAAGAAACATCAGACTAACCTAAAATGATGGACATTATACAACATCTGACCAATACTGTTTGCAATTATCAAGGTCATGAAAACTGAAGAGGAGAAACTCAGATCAGAGAGGACTAAAGAGAAACAAACTAAATGGAAACTTGGAGCAGATGCTAATGTTAATGTCTTAGTTTTAACAAATTTACCAGGTATTGGAGATATAATCTTAGCAGAAACTTGGTGAGAGGTATAGGGCAAATCTATATATTCTCTTTATGCCATTTCTTGAAATCTAAAATTATTCTAAAATTTAAAGAAATTAAAAAGTAGTAAGTCTAAACAAAAGAGAGGGGGAAGAGAAGAGAGAAGAAAGTGAAGAGAGATATAGAGACAGAGAGAAAGAGAGATCAGGAAAGAGAGGTCAGGAATTTCTAATGTATATTAACTGATAATGTGACCAACACACTTACATGCCACATGAAGTGGCACTTAGGCTACAGAGATGTATTCTAAGATATAAATTCAGAACAATGCAAATAAAAACCCTGGAGTGGAAGAAATAGAAAGGAAAATTTAAACCACAAAGAGAAGTACATCATGTTCAATTAACCAGGTATGAGAAATTTAAAAGCTGAAATTCAGTAGTAAATCTGTCAATGAAATATTTCACACTGGGTAGCTTCATGAACCTCTTGAATTGTGCCACCTGTCTTGGCACAATTGAGTGGAGCAGTGGTACTCACGGTAATGAGAAGCCAGCTTTATGTGATAGTAACTGCATCCTCTAGTGTACTTCACTAATAGTGCAAGGAATAAAGGAACTATGATCTTTAGTCATTGAATATAAAGTGTCACAGGGCGGGTAGTGTGGATGGAAAAGAGTAGGATATTGTGATGGACCCTTCAGAGTCCTCAGATGAAGCAGTCTGTCACTGTGCAGGTGTGTTGGGTCCCCTCCTTGAGCAGTGTCTATCTTGAAGATTTATATATAAGGGGATGGCCTGGCTGCTTTGTGGGTCGGATGCATATGTATCATAATAAATCAAGATAATGTGGATAAAAATTCAAAAGACCCTGCATCTTACAGAAGAAAAAGTAGGTCCAAATCTTCAACATGTCGGCTTAGGATCAGACTTCCTCAACAGGACTCCCATAGCACAAGAAATAAAAGCAAGAATCAACAACTGGGATAGATTCAAACTAAAAAGCTTTCTCTCAGCAAAGGAAACTATCAGTCATGTGAAGAGAGAGCCTACAGAGTGGGAGAAAATCTTGGCCACTCATACTTCAGATAGAGCACTAATTTCCGGAATATATAAAGAACTCAAAAAACTCTACACCAAGAATACAAATAACCCAATCAACAAATGGGCTAAGGAAATGAACAGACACTTCACAGAAGAAGATGTACAAGCAATCAACAGATATATGAAAAAATGTTCAACATCTCTAGTAATAAGAGAAATGCAAATCAAAACTACCCTAAGATTCCATCTCACCCCAATTAGAATGGTGATTATCAAGGACACAAGCAACAATAGGTGTTGGCGAGGATGTGGGGAAAAAGGTACACTCATACATTGCTGGTGGGGTTGCAAATTAGTGTAGCCACTCTGGAAGCAGTATGGAGATTCCCCAGAAAGCTTGGAATGGAACCACCATTTGACCCAGCTATCCCATGCCTCAGCCTAAACCCAAAGGACTTAAAATCAGCATACTACAGAGATACAGCCACATCAATGTTCATAGCTGCTCAATTCACAATAGCCAGATTGTGGAACCAACCTAGATGTCCTTCAATTGATGAATGGATAAAGAAACTGTGGTATATATATACAATGGACTATTACTCCACCATAAAGAATGATAAAATTATGGCATTTGCAGGCAAATGGATGAAATTGGAGAATATCATGCTAAGTGAGATAAGCCAATCTCAAAAAACCAAAGGACGAATGATCTCGCTGATAAGCGGATGATGACACATAATGGGGGGTGGGAGGGGTTAGTGTTAGGATTAGGGTTAGGGTTAGGGTTAGGGAGGGGGGCAAGAATGGAGGAAGGAAGGACTGTATAGAGGGAAAAGAGGGGTGGGAGGGGTGAGGGGAAGGGAAAAAATAACAGAATGAATCAAACAACATTACCCTATGTAAATTTATGATTACACAAATGGTATGCCTTTATTCCATGTACAAATAGAGAAACAACATGTATCCCATTTGTTTACAATTAAAAAAAAGTTATCATTTTGAGCTTAAATGCTGAAAACGTATTTTTCCTAATTGAATTCAATTCAATTCTGTACTGGTCATCACAGAACAGGACATTTCAATCATGTAAGTAGATCTATGAGACAGCACTACCATAAGACAGTACTTTTCAACAGTAACTGGTAAAAGATTTCTCCCCGAAGTTTAATTCTGGTAGTTTTGTTGTTTTAGTTTTTCCACTTAAGTCTTCAATCCATTTTGAATTGACATTTTTATCTAGTGTGAGATAAGAGATGAATTTATTTCTTTTGCATACAGAGGTGCAGTGTTCTGATTACCATTTGTTGAGGAGATGATTCTCTTTTCCCATTGCAAATTCTTGGCACTCTTGTCAAAAATCAGCTAACCATAAACATGTGAACTCATTATTGGTTTCTCTATTACATTAAAACTGTAGATCACTTAGGAAAACGACATTTTAACAAAATTAATTCTTCCAGTTCATGAACATGGGATGCTGTTTCATTTGTCTATCTGAATTGTTTTCATCTAAGTTTGATAATTTTCAGTCCTCCTTCTTTAGTTAAGTTTATTCCTAGGTATTTTGTTCCTTTTGTTGGGGCTATAAAAGGAGTTGTTCACTTAATTTCCTATTTGGATAGTGCATTCTTTATATATAGAAACACTACTGATTTTTGTATGTTGATTTTGTACCCTGCATCCTCACTGAATTTGTTTATTTAATGAGATATCATCCCTGCCCAATAGAATGACTATTATCAGCCTGGCAAGGTGGAATACTCCTGTAATTCTAGTGTCTCAGGAGTCTGAGACAGAAGGATTTCAAGTTTAAGGCCAGTTTTAAATTAGTGAGATCGCAAATACAAAATAAAAATGGGGTGAGGATGCAGCTCAGTGGTATCACACCCATGGGTTCAATACCTAGTACTGAAAAAAAACCCACTATTTTCAAGAAGACAAAAAAGATAAAGATGTTGGTTATGAGGGGAAGAGAGAAAACTTGTACATTGTTGTTAAGAATGTAACTTGGTGCAACCATTGTGGAAAACAGTATGAAGTTTTCTCAAAGAAGTAAAAATAGAAGTGCCACTTCTGAATATGTATCTGAAGGAAATAAAATCACTATCGCAAAGACATATCAGCACTATGATGCTCATTGTTGGATTATTCACAAAAGTCAAGATAAAAAGTAGTTTTAACATTCAATAATGGATGAATAGAAAGTATGAGAGCTATACATACATAAATACATAATGCCCTTATATAGAATGGAATATTTTTCAGCCTTAAGAAAGAAGAAAATTGTGCCATTTGTACCAACTCAGATGAACCTTAAGGGCATTAAACAAAGTGAAACAATCCAGAAACACAAAAATACTACATGATCCCACTTATATGTGGAATCTAAAATGTCCAACTCAAGGAAACATGGTGGTTTCCAGGGGTTGGGAGAAGGTGAAAATTAAGAGATGTTGGTTATGTAAGGTAAGTTCTGGGTATCTAATGTTTGGCATAATTGACAATGCTATATCTTATACTTAAACTTTGCTAATAGAGCAAATTTTAAATGTTCTCATCTCAAAAAAAAAAAAAGAATAATAGATAGCTGTTAGGTGTTGGAAATGTTAGTTACTGTGGTTCGTGGTGATCATTTCATAGTGTATACATATATCAAAACATTATGCTGTATACATTAATTATATTTGATTTTATTTGCCAAATGTACCTCAGTAAAGCTGAAAAGGAAAAAAATACATATGCATTAATATTAAAGGAATGTAAATAGACACAAACCAGAAAAGAAGTACCTAAGCAATGTTCATCTTTCATGGGAATAAGACAAAAGAGAAACAAAAATCTTAGTTGAATTGTATGAAGAAGTTAGTATCAGAAGGAACATTTTCTTACATTCTTACAAATGTACTAAAATATACTATTTTAAATCAATTGTAAGTGATTTTTCCTCCATTATTTCCTTATTTAGGAAGAGTGATCTGTCCAAAGCCACATCTTGTAATGTGGTTCTAGAGAATTTTCCAGTTTGGGGAACACAAGGGGATCTGTGAAGGAGACTGGGAGGGCCCAAAGAATAGGTAGGAGGGGGAATTTTGTTTTGAAAATGTTCTGTTCCACACTAGTATAGTTAGTAAAAAATGTGGGTAGGCAATGATGCAATATGGCCAAACAAGGAAGAAATAATTGTACCATGTAATGTTCCAAAAGTGAAAGTTAATGTTAGACATTTTTCCTTTTGGAATTTATCTTCTGCATGATTTTAGTTAAGAAGAAACCTCATTAATGATTTTGTTAATTATTGTTGGTTTGTTAGCAGAGATTATTTCTTTCTATTTTGCTTAGTTCTTGGCATAAAAGTGTGAATTCTATAATCTCAAAATTGAAAACTAGCAAGTGGTGGTTATCTTCACCCATATGACAGTACAATTTCTTGTAATTTTTTTGTTTTATTTTGTAAGTGATCTTAATTTTTTTAATCACTATAGTTATTTGTAGCATTGATGTTTTGTTTATGTCATTTCAATATTTTTACTATATTGCATTTTGTAGTTTAGTATATATATTCTCTTGAATATCTAGTCATGTCTACAGATTATAATGGTTTTATACAATCAAGGTAGAGTTGGATAGCAATTTAAAATTTTAAAATAATTTGTAGGAAATGAGAAATGTTGCACATAAATAATCTGGACACTCACCTCAAAAAAAAAGTAAAGGAAACATGGAGTAGATTAAAAATTGTAGAAGAAAGAAAACAAGTATAAATGCAATATTACTTGAATGGATTAAGTCAATCATGTAACAGAAGCTACCAAATAATCATAAGTTGTATTTATTTATTTAATTTATTCTTTTTATATACACATGACAGTAGAGTATATTTTGACATATTATACATATATTGAAAAAGTATAACTTGTTCCAATTATGATTCCATTATTGTGGTTGTATATGATGCAAAGGTATACTGGTTATGTACTCAATATTATAAGGATAGGAAAGATATACCCGTTTCATTCTACTGTCTTTTCTACTCCCATCCTCCCTCCCTTCCCTTCATTCCCCTTTGTCTAGTCCAATGAACTTCTAATCTTTCTCTCCCTTGTTGTGAGTTAGCATCCATATATCAGAGAGAACATTTTGCCTTTGGATTTTGGGGACTGGCTTGTTTCACTTAGCACAATTTTCTCCAGTTCCGTCCATTTACTGGCAAATGCCACAATTTCATTCTTCAAAAACAATTTTATTCTACAATAGAATACAATAAAATAAATTGTATTTTTAAAAAAGTTAATAAAATATGAAAGTAAACTGTAGAATGATGGATAAATATAATGCTTATACATTGAGATTTTAAAAGTGACTTTTAATGGATGCAGTAATGAGTAATTCATGAAATAACTTTGTACAGCTTTATATTGGTGACTTGAAATCAAAATGAGATGAAAATTTTATTGAAAATTAAAAAGAATGAAAATGACACCCAAAGAAGGAAAGAACCCTAAATATATAGCAGTTTACAAAAAATTGATCCTGAAGTCAATGTTATAACTAATTCAAAAGATCCTAGGTTCTTCTGTGATGGACAGTTTCAGAGAGTTGAATGCTATAGTTGAAGTCACTGTATGAGACAAGAATCAATCTCACATGAAAATTCAAAAACCTGACAAAACTCCTGGAAGATAAGCAAAGCACAGAAATAAAGATCAAGCAAACAAATAAGCCTGACACCCAATAGCTATTATCTAATTTCATTTATGAATTTATGTATATTAAATTCAGATGTATCACATACTTCTGGTAAAAAGCAGATATGCAAGAATAATTGAACATTAGAAAAATCCATTAACATAGTTGCCTATGTAAAGAATTAAAAGGAAGAAATAAACCATCTGATTATTTCCATACATAACTTATAAAGTCCTCAATAGAAATAACCTATTGATGGAGAAAATTACTTTAATTCTCTGGAATAAAAAGGATATTCCTTATATATCTTTAACCTAAATTATGGTAAATATTCTTAAATATTAAAATGAAGATTAACATTAAATTTAGGAAGAAAACAGGAGTGTTCTTGTCAGTCAGTAAATAATAATAAGGGGCATAAAGAAAGGAGAAATCATCATTATTAGAAGATAATATGATTTATTAATACAACAAATTAACCCTGGAAACCTGAAAGAATTTAGTTATATGGGTAGACAGAAAAAAATTTACATACTAAATAAATATAGGAATACTATGGCAGAATTTCCCATTGAGTCTATTTATTGAAAGTGATATCCAGCAGTAAAATAAAATTAAAGGAACGAAAGAAGAAAACAAAAAATCTTTATTGGCATAAAATCATGTAAAATGAAAGTGAATTTATGATGAATTATTTATAATATATAAAGATATAAAATAAATACAAGTGTTAAATTTTGTTAATTTGTTCCTTTCATTTACTTAAAACCTCTTGCTATTATTAATACAGGATATATTTTCTGTTTATTTAGATCTTTAACTTATCTTTTATAGTTTTCAGCATACACATCTTACATATTTTTCATTGAACTTCTTATGTATTTTATTATTTTAAGCTTATGTGAATTAAATCAGTTCCCTAATTTCACTTTTGCAAAGATGTATTGTTACTAGATAAGAATATAGTTAATTTTGGAATATTTATCTTGTATCCTGGAAGAAAGTTATTGGACCATCCCACTTCAGAATTTCCATTTAGTTTGTTTTTTATTAACATAAGATATTTGTACATATTTATGGGGTATAGTGTGATAATTCGCTACTTGTATAAAAAGTGTAATCAAAGCAGTTAGCTTTACCATACCCTGAAATTTTTGTTATTTCTTTGTCTTGGGAAATTTCTAATTTTTCTCTTCTGGCTCTTTTTAAAATGTACCGTTTTCACAATGTCCTTTAATCTTAAACATGGGCTTTGTTTTTGAATGTACTTCATAGGAGCTTTGTCATCATTCTGGGCGATGTCAAAGGCAGTTTCTATTGACTTCTTTTTCTTCTACCTGTATATTATCCTGCTTCCCTCTTTCTTTTAACACCTCTTTTATTGTTGCTGAGAAATATATTTAGGATCACATAATATGATTGCTCCATAGTTATAGTGATAGGTCTGTGCATCCTTGGGTGTATTTAGTGTGTCTCCTTCATTAATGTTTTATAAGGTGACACCACCACAATCTGAAGTTGCTATTGTCTCTTAATTTAAAAAGAGATTCCTTTTTTTCTTTTTAACCTGATTTCTTACAGATCAACATTTCTGCACGTGTCAACATAGATTTGTGGTCTTATAATTTGTCAGAGGTTGTGCTCAAGCACTTTGAGCTGCTAAGGCTTCCACCATTTGTCAGCAGATTTTTGTTTTGGTTGGAGAATCCACTACAAACTTGCAGGAGATGTTCTTATAATTGTGCTTACTCAGGTTCAATGTTTTTCAAAAACAAACATTCTCAATTTATTGTATCACTTTGATTCCTTTACAGAGCCTCAGTGTGATTGCTTTTGTGTCTAGTTTTTTCACTATTTCGGGAAAGGAGGATTAGCCAAGTTCCTCAGTCTGCCAGTCTGGAAGTTCCCCATCTAGGGAACTCAAAGGGTCAGATTTGTCTGCATGTTCCCAAAATGCATTATGAATATTTCTAAAAGGATTCCCTGATAATTTAATGTCAAGCCCAGATCCTAAAACTTCATCAGAGGCCTCATTGGATGCTCAAAAGGGCCCTTGAGATCTACTTAGTGACTTTTTGGCACAAATGAGGTATTTAGCTTTATCTCACATCTGTCTAATATGGTAGTAGGGAGAAGGAAGACCCTTGCCACCCAGAGGTTACCCAAGAGATTATTTCTCTAAATATGATAGTTGGCAAACACATAGGACCCCAGCACTCAACAAATTAATATACATATTACTGGGTTTGAGAATTGAAGATGCTATAGGCTGCCATGGGTAGATGGCAAACCTGAACTCATTGCTTAATGTAAACACAATATAACTTTTAGTAGAATATTTTATGGAATTCAATGAATTATAATGTCTAAACTTATCTTTTGCTCAGAATTTTCAACAAAAGACAGCTAAAACAAAAACATATTTTAATAACAGTTGAGAAATATTGATGTGAAATATATGTGAATTGTGTCCTTTTCAGTTCCTAAGATGGAAGATGCCTCCTGTATTTGCTGGGCTTTACCTGAATTGTGTTTTCTTTTCTAGGTTAACTCTTAATTTGCCCTTGGACCCAGGTCTTTTATTGTGCTCTCAGAATAATTCCTTGACCCATGCGATCTGATGTACTTCTCTTCTCTTTTGTTATCATAACATATGTACTTCTCAATTCATTATTTGTGATAATTCTGTTTACATGTTCTTTTTATATTTGTCTTTCTCTGCTAAATTCTATCAGAACCTCCCCACTCTTAATTTGAACTACCATTTTATTTTCAGTTCTCAGTACGATGCCTGGCATATAGTAAGTACTCAATACATATTTACTTAATGATTAAAATACTGAATAAATAACCATATTGCAAGATACTTGAACGTTTTCTAAAGCACAAATAATAATACTATTAAATAGAGTTAAAAATATAATTTGAAAGAGATGGAAAAATTTATAAAAATCTGAATTTCTTTCTCTTTCATTGTTTTTAATTTTTAAATTTTTACTTATTTATTTTAATTTGTTGATTCTTTTTAGTTATACATGATTTCAGATTCCATTTTGATCTAAATATGCAAACATGGAATATATCTTATTCTAGTTAGAGTACCACTCTTATGGATGTACATGGTGGTGGGGTTCACTGTGTTGTTTTCATACAGTGAAAATTATGTCAGATTTATTCTACCATCTTTCCTTAGCTTATCCCCTCCCCCTTCCCTCCATTACCCATTTTCTAATCTACTGCACTTCTTTTCCTCCCTTCATCCTTGTCCCTCTTATTGTGGGTTAGCTTCCACATATTAGAGAAAACATTCCACCTTTGGTTTTTGTGATTGGCTTGCTTAACTTAGCATGATAGTATCCAGATCCATTTATTTGCTAGCAAATGTCATAAAGTCATTTTCTTTATGGATGGGTAATACTCCATTGTGTACATATACCACATTTTCTTTATCCATTTATCTATTGAAGGGCGCTTTGGTTGGTTCCATAGCTTAGCCATTGTGAATTGAGCTGAGCTACTGTAAACACTGATGTGTGGCTGTGTCACTGTAATATGCTAATTGTAAATCCTTTGGATATATACCGAGGAGTGGGATAACTGGGTCAAATGGTGGTTCTATTCCAAGTTTTTTGAAGAATCTACATACTGCTTTCCAGAGTGGTTGCACCAATTTCCCACACTCATAAATTGCTGGTGACACTGCAAATTGGTGCAACCACTCTGGTAAGCAGTATGGAGAATCATCAAAAATTTGGACTAGAAGTCTACATTACTTTCTGTGGCACCATGTGCTTAGGGGGTTGGAACTCATAGCTCTCTCCTGCAATACCCCTATGCCATGAACTATTCAAATTATTCTGAGTATAGCCTGAATCCCAAAACAAAAGGGATATGGAACATACTCCTATTGGTATTCTTTAGCAAAAATATGCAGATTCCTATGCACTAATATTTTTCAGGGAAAGTTCAATATGTTAAATTATCTTGAACTATGGGATATCTACTATCAAAGTGAGAACAGGGTTAGACTGGCCATCCCTTCCCAAAGAATGCATGTCTACATGAGTCTTTTGGGATGAACAAAGTCAGGGAGGACATTCATATTTTGACCTAGGAAGAAAACATAGGATTTTAGGACAATTTTTATGATCATAGCTATATCTAGGACATTGAATGAAAAGTGATTAGTAACATTTAAGCTATGCATTTTATTTTCTGTGATACTTTAGTTGATTTTTTTAAGGTTTAGAGTTTGTGTTACCATTAGTTTTTTATGTGATTTATTAAATTACCTAATTACTTAAATTAAATACATTTGAGAGATGTCATTGGAGAATGCTCTTAAGATATTGAGTTCATATAGAAGTTCAACCAATCCCATTCCTTGGATAGGAAAACTGAGCAGATTTCTTAGTGAAAGTTCATAACTCCATGTTGGATATTTGCCAGTTATCCCACAGGGTTCTATGACTACTTATCCAGTGATCACTTACCCAAAACTCTTACCTCAAACAAGACACTGAGACTGCCTTCCTTTGTTGGGTTCTGTCTCCTTCTCTATGATAGTCTGCTTATCTAGAGGTGGGCCATTAGAGTCCAGAGAAGAAGGTGGAATTTTTTTTTTATTAGACCATTTTAGTGATGAATAGTATTTGAGTTACTTTTGAAAAAATTATATAGACAAGGGGAAGGTAGAATTTTAAGGAATTGTTTGAAGCAGTAAATGTTGAAAGGCAGGTTTTCAGTAAGTGTTGAAAGTCAAGTCCACAGGGAACAACCCCTGTGAGAATAAAGAAGTTCAAGTATAGTCCTTCCAGTTTCTGGTGCAGTGTATTTAGTGAAGGTGTATTTCTCATGTTTCACATTTGAATGGACTTTCCCCTTGACTTAGATTTTTGGTCACAGAAATTCTCAAACCCCTGATGTGATTCAAGTTAACTTCTTTCACTCCATATCTAATTTTTCTCATAATGCAAATTATGCTTCCTGAATGCAGATTTCTTTCTGTCCATTAATTATGTTAAATCTCTTCTTGGCTTGGGTATCACCTCCATAAAGAGCCCTTTCCTGATTAGTAAGTAATGCAGTAGACCCTACCTCATTCACATATAATTCCAATATTCTTATTTTGAATACTTAATTTTCTAGAAATTACCTTGATTTTATGTATTTATTGCGTTTCCTATTTAAATGTATCCTGAATTTTCTTCATCTTAGTCAAAGTTGTATTCTCTTGCCTAGATTATAGTCTAATATGTTGGGAAATTGAATATGTATATTACAAATAAATACAAAATTGTATAAAAAAATAATATTAAAGTTTTACTTACCAGAAGAGCTTTCAGTGGGCTGGGGGCGGGGCTCAGTGGTAGAGCATTTTCCTGGCATACATGAAGCTCTATGTTTCATTCCCAGTCCCACACACACACACACAAAAAAAAAAAAAAAAAGAAAAGAAAAACTATATCGAAGAGTTCTTAGTAATACTAACTTCTATCTGATGGGCCTTAGAAATTCAGGTACTGCTATGTCTCCAAAGTGATGCTGTCACCAGAAGATGTAGATAGAGCATTGATATATATTGTTTAAAGATGGTAAAATGTTCATTCCATGTTCCCTTTTTTTATCAGGGTTATTATCTTTCTGTGTATGGCAAGATGCAAAAATACAGACATGAATTTAGGAAGGAGAAAGATCCCTCAGCACTTTATCCAAGTCCTCTGTACTAAAAGTGGCTATCTTCATTTCACATAAAATGCTACTTTGGGGTTCCCTACCTCTCTACTTTGATGAGTCCCAGGGAATCTCCTAGGGAAACGTGATTGTTGTGTTGTGTGATTTTGAGGAACATTTAGGTTCCTGAACAAAATAACTTAATGCATTCTAAAATGCCTCTGACAAGATATTGCAGTAGATAATTAGGTACAGTTTGGGCAAAGCAGAAATACACCTCCTGAGGGAGATGGATCTGCATATTCTACATGCATGCGTTCTTTCTTCTCTTAAAATAGAAAAAATTGATTAAAAATTCATATTCCCTTTGTGATTCAGAGTGTAAACACCACTGCCAAAAATGTAACTCAAATTACTGACCCCTTTATCAGTAAGATAGTAATAATCACATAATGAACATAATGAACATCAACTCAATTATTAAACCAAATAAGAGAAGTACCTCTTTTATGATTAAGACTGATTAAATAATAAAAGTAATGTGAGTGGTACCTCAGTAGCCCATTGTTATAGTTTGGATGTGAGGTGTTCCCCCAAAACCTCATGTGTGAGACAATACATGAAAGGTTCAGAAGAGAAATGATTGGGTTATGAGAGTCTTAACCCAATCAGTCAATTAATACCCTGGCAGGATTAGCTGAGTGGTAACTGACGGCAGGTAGGGTGTGGCTGGAGGAGGTGGGTTATTGGGGGCATGCTTTGAGGTACGTATTTTCTATCTGATGAGTAGAGTCTCTCTTTGCTTCCTGAACATCAGGTTAGCCATGTTCCTCCATCACTCTCTTTGGCCAGGATGTTCTATCTCCTCTGGAGTCCTGAGGAATAGAGCTAACTGTCTATGAACTGAGACCTCTGAAACTGTGAGCCCTTATATTGAATTTTCCTCCTCTAAAATTATTCTGGTGGTCTTTTATTCACAGCAGCAAAAAAGCCAACTAAAACACCCAAACACAATTCTACATATCTTATATATAAACTGGTCTAATCCTTACAAGAATTCTAATAATTTACCTTTATTCCATTTTAGAAATGAGGAGGTAATCATATAACTAGTATTGTTCCAAAATTGCTGCTTTAAATAGTGTACTACTCAGTCAAGAATAATTATTGGAAGCCTATTGTATTAGTCAGCTTCCTAGTAGTATAAGAAAATAGTTGAGATAACCAACTCACAAAGAGATAAGGTTTGGTTTGGCACATAGTTATTGACATTTCAGTCCATCATTTGTTGACTTCATTACTTTTGGGCCTGTGATGAGGCAGAATGTCATGCCAGGAGCACATGGTACAAAAATTTGCTCATCTAATGGTGGCTGGGAAGCAAAGAGAGAAAGGAAGAGAACAGCATTCCGTGATCCCCTTTTAGGGTGTGTCCCCTGTGACCTATGATCTCTTATTAGACTCTACCTTTTAAAGCTTCCCACATCTTTCATGAGTGCCAAGCTGAGGACCAAGGTTTTAACACATAGGCCTCTGGGGGACATTCTACATCCAAATTGTAGCACTTATCAAGTTACAGAGGCTATTATAGGCAAAGAAATAAAGCGGAAACTCAAGAGAGGTATACTCTATCTTCACAGAGCTTACATTAATAGTGGAGGGGAAGGAGAAGAAAACATAAGTAAAATATTCTATGTAAGGTGATGACATAGGCAATAGTTAAGAGCTGAATCAGAGAAGAAAGAAAAATTATTGAAAAGATTGTGGACAGATGAGCCACTCTGAGAAGGTGACATTTGACAAGAGACCTCAAAGCAAGAGCAAGAAACAAGCTATTAGTGTCCACACTAAGGAACTAGAAGTGAAATGACATTATACTGGAACTTTTCTAAAAAGCATGAAAGTTACAATAACTGATTTTGAGTAAGTGATGCAGAACATGGTAGGAGATGAAGCTGGTGAGTTGACAGGTCTTTAGGAAATTTGTAGGTCAATGCACAGGGATTGACAGTCATTGAAGGACTCAGATAAGTGTGTGGCAAAGGAGATGAGTTCTTAGAGGTAGAGAGCAGAATAGTGGTTTCCAGGATTTGGAGGAGGAAATGGGGAGACAGTGTTCAAAGGGACAAGTTCTGGGCATATGTGATACATCACAGTGTCTGTAACTCAAGACTGCAACGCGCACTGAAAATCTGCTGAGAGTAAGTCTTATTCGTTCTTACCACACACAAAAGTACAGACACACAATAGTATCACTAATAATAATTAACAAGGAGGGTAGAAACTTTGGGAAGCAATGGATACCTGTATGACCTTAATGGTGGTTATGATATCACAGGTTCAAACAAGTACTCAAACTCACTGAGTCATATACAAGTTGTGCAAGAATTTCTCATGTCAGTGGTACCTCAACATACAAGCGAAAAAAAAAAAAAAAAGATGAGTTCTTATACACAGTATCACCTAGCCTCACCATTTGTGACTTCAAAATGAGGCATGATTATATTTACACCAAAATTACTGTGACCCCAATCTCCTTAATATGCTTTAGAACAAACTCAGCAGCACTAAATATTTTACCTGTGCTCATATCCCAGTCTTTCAGCAAGAGTTACGAGTAACACCTGCTTTGTGTTTTACTCTCCAGTGCATGCTTTTGTTTGCCAACTCTCTGTTGCCCACAATGCTGCTTACAGCAGCCTCCTAGCTGATGGTATGCATGGTGAGAAGTTGATATCTGTACTGGAGGTTGTTACCACTGCTTTCTCTCAATGCTTCTGAGCAGTTCTTAGGTGCTGTAATGTAGAGATATTCCATAGAGAGGCACAGGGTATGTATTACTCCTCAGTCCTTTGCTTCTTCTGATGGCGATTCAAAGAGCAGTTTTGCTTGTGTTTAGTCTCCTGGAGCTTCTTGAATAGAGTAGCATTCACTTTTGACTCATTTTTGTCTTGAGATTCAATAAAGAATTTCCTTGCCTCTCTTTCTTCAAGTTCAGTTGGCTGGACATCTTCCTTTATATCAATAAATGAAATCACACAACTTGCAAAGGATTTCTGTAAACTCAATTTGAACTAAGCATGTTTAGTAGATCTAAAAATATTTTCAATTCTTAAAAATATTCCCCAAACATGAGTAGATACACCTTTATTTGCCACTAAATAGCATACATGTACCCCACCACCCAGGTTCTTCATTCAAAGGTAAAAGAAAAATTTCCTTAGGAGAGGGCGTTGGTTCCATTTCATGTGTCAAAAAATTTAGGCTACCAAAAGTCTTCAAACAAATAATAACAATTATTTTAAATATATGAAATTAAAGTATTTAGTGTCAAAGCATATGGATTTAGAATGTAGGAGTGCATGTTTAATTTTTATCAATTTTAGTAAATAGAAATTTTATATACATACATCATACTATTATTTCAGGTTCATTTAGATTCATGTGTGTTAGTAGGCAAGAATAAATACGGGTCTTGTAATAAGACAAGTAATCACAAATAAAGAATACTTTGAAAAAATAATAAGATGTTCTTAACCAGCAATGATTATCTACATAATAATCAAGTGACCCCCAAAAATCCCACAGTTAATCATCATGGAGAGTCCCTATTGAGCAGAACACACCCACTGGTACCAACCCCACAGGAGGAAGTCCTAGATTTCTGTCTTCTGCATCTTGGTGTCAGGGTTGTCAAGAAAAACACAACATAAACATTGGATCAGGCAGTGTTTTATTGATATAAATGAGGCAAAACGAGGTCAACTTCAATAGGTATGTCAGTCCCCCATGATCAGTGGGTCCTTCCTGGCAGCTAAGGCACAGCAATCAGATGGCACACACCCCTCTTGTGATGCAGCAGAGGGCCCTGGGTCTCTCCCCTTTGAAGTATGAAATACTGAAAACTGGAGATACTCTTGAGAGTCATCAACGCACAGGCTCAAACAGAAGAAAGGAACCCACACTGAGTTTTATATTTGAAAAGACATACCTACACAAAGCCAAAAGCCAAGCACAGGCAGTATGAGCTTGATGTAATCAACTTTCATCACTGCTCTAACTAAAAGACCTGACACAAACAATTTTAGAGGAGAAAATGTTTATTTGAGGGCTTATGGTTTCAGGGGTCTCAGTCCATAGATAGCCTGTTCCATTCCTCGGGGCTTGAGGGGAGGCAGGACATCATTGCAGAAAAGTGTGGCAGAGGGAAACAGCTCACATGATGATCCGATATCAGAGAGAAAGTCTCCACTTGCCAGAAACAAAATATATACTCCAAAGCCATGCCCCCAATGAACACCTGCTCCAGCCACACCCTGCCTTCAGTTACCACTCAGCTAACCCTGCCAGGGTATTAATTGACTGATTGGGTTAAGACTCTCATAACCCAATCATTTCTCTTCTGGACCTTCTTGCATTGTCTCACACATGAGGTTTTGGGGGACATCTCACATCCAGGCCATAGCAGAGCTCTTTATCTCTTGGAAAGAATGTATTTCAGGTCCAGAGATCATTATTCTAAAAAGTGCTTTCATTATTGCTTTATAGGTACACATAATAGCAGGGTTCATTTTGATGAAATCATAAATGCACATAAGGTAATATGCTCATTTTCATTTCCTAGTACTTCCCCTTCTTCCTCCCCCTGATTGCTATATTCTACTGGTGTTCCTTCTATTTCGAATTGTTTTTAGTTGGTGCATTACAGTTGTATATAAAAGTAGAGTTCTTTCTGTTGTATTCATTCATGCACACAGAATAATTTGGTCCATTTCATTCTGCAGTTACTTCCTTTTTCCACCCATCTCCTTTCTCTACTTCACTGTTCTCTTTTTATTTTCATGGAATCCCCTAATTTTATTCCAGATTTCTTTCTTGCTTCTGTGTATGAGAGAACACATTTTGCCCTTGACTTTCTTAATCTGGCTTATTTCATTTAGTATGTCTCAAGTTCTCCCATTTACCAGAAAATGACATAATTTCATTCTTATTTATGGCAGAGTGAAATGCAATTGTGTATATATGCTATATTTTCTTTCTTTATTCATTCATCTGTTGGCAGGCACAGTTTGAAATCATAACTTGACCATTGTGGATTGCACTGCTATAAACATTGGTGTGCATGTGCCACTACAGTATGCTGGTTTTTGTTCCTTTGAATAAAGACCAAGAAGTGGATTAGCAGGATCATGCGGTTGTTCTATTCTTAGTCTTTTGAAGACTCTCCATATTGCCAAAACTCATTCTTAATTGGCCAAGTGTGTACCATGTGTACTAGACTTTCTTTCCTAATGATTCTTCCCCAACTCTAGTCTGACCACTGAAGCAGCAGATTAAGCATATCAAATCCAGTAGGACCCCTACCCAACTGGATTTGGAGGTAGATTTGTGCCCTACGACACCCCTAAAAAATTTGTATGGATGCTGTTTGCTCATGAAACCTCTCTTATTTTAAGACAGTAATTTAGTCTGAGTCAGAAGGAGAACCAGACTCAGGATGATAGGCAGATCTCCCTGGAGGATGCTCCTCATCCAGAGACCCCAAGTGCCTGGCACAAGGCAACTGAAGAGGCAACAAATGAGTCTTAGGAGAACCATGAGTGTGTAACTGAAAACCATTTGACCTGAGCACATATCTTCTTCAGCTTTGTTTCTTAATTATTGTTAAATACAAAATAACAGATGTTAGTATTAATAAAATACCACCCTCTTCTGCCAGCATGTTCTACAGTTACACATCAGAGTACTGAATTTTGTTAGTTTTGGAGAGTTCAGGAAGTAGCATTAGCTATCTCTGCCAATAGTCAATTGCAATAAGTTGCAAGCCATTTTTCAAGTGCATGTATGCATTTATCAAGTTTGAAGCCACAGACAACAATGAACAAGTTGTCAGCTTATCTTCTTGGCAGGGAGTCCTTGGAAACCCATCAAACTCAGAAGAGTGGACCCTTCCAAACTTTGCACCCATGGCCAATATGTCCCCATGCTTCAATCACCCAACCTTCTCAGTCTCTTTAAGCCATGACCCTGCACACTGCTCCCAGAGGCTTGAGTTTTAGACTCCACTTATAAGTGGTATCATGCAGTGTTTGTGTAACTGTGGATGACTTATTTCACTTAGAATTTAAAAAAGTGCTAGTTTTGATTTGCATTTCTCTAAGTGCTAGAGATATTGAACATTTTTTCATATATTTGTTTATCAATTGTATTTCTTCACCTGTGAAGTGTTTGTTCAGTTCCTTAACCCATTTATTGATTGGGTTTTTTGTTTGTTTGTTTGTTTTTTGGTGTTAAGGCTTTTTACTTCTTTATATATCCTGGGGATTCATACTCTATCTGAGTTAGATGTGGTAAAGACTTTTTCCCATTCTGTAGGCTCTCTCTTCATGTTATCAATTGTTTCCTTTGCTGAGAAAAAGTTTTTTAGTTTGAATTCATCCCAGTTGTTGATTCTTGATTTTATTTTTTGCACTTTAGAAGTCTTGTTAAGGAAGTCAGGTTCTAGGTCAACATGATGAAGATTTGAGCTGACTTTTCTTCTATTAGGCACAAGGTCTCTGGTCTAATTCCTAGGTCCTTGATCCCCTTTGAGTTGAGTTTTGTGCAGGGTGAGAGATAGGGGTTTAATTTCATTTCAATACATATGAATTTTCACTTTCCTCAGTTCCATTTGTGAAAAAGGCTATCTTTTTTCCAATGTATGTATTTGGTGCCTTTGTCTTGTATGAGAAAACTGCATTTATGTGGGTTTGTCTCTGTTTCTTCTATTCTGTACCATTGATCTATATGTCTATTTTGGTGCATTGGAACCATGCTGTTTTTGTTACTATAGCTCCATAGTATAGTTTAAGGCCTGGTATTGTGATGCCTGGTACTTTACCCTTCTTGCTAAGGATTTCTTTGGCTATTCTGGGTCTCTTATTTTTTATAAATGAATTTCATGATTGCCTTCTCTAGTTCTAAGAAGAATGTCACTGGGATTTTAATAGGAATTTCATTAAATCTGTATAATATTTTTGGCAGTATGGTCATTTTGACAATATTAATTCTGCCTCCCGAAGAGCATGGGAGATCTTTCCATCTTCTAAAGTCTTTTTCAAATTCTTTTTTTAATGTTCTGTAGTTTTTTTTTTTTTTTTTTTTTTTTAACTTTTTTTTTTTAACTTTATTTTTTTTTATTGTGAACAAATGGGATACATGTTCTTTCTCTGTACATAGAGTAAAGGCATACCATTTGTGTAATCATACGTTTACATAGGGTGATGATGCTTGATTCATTCTGTTATTTTTTTTTCCCTTCCCCCCACCCCTCCCATCCCCCTTTTCCCTCTATACAGTCCTTCCTTCCCCCATTCTTGCCCCCCTCCCTAACCCTCACTCTAACCCTAAAACTAACCCCTCCCACGCCCCATTATGTATCATCATCCACTTATCAGCGAGATCATTCTTCCTTTGGTTTGTTGAGATTGGCTTATCTCACTTAGCATGATATTCTCCAATTTCATCCATTTGCTTGCAAATGCCATAATTTTATCATTCTTTATGGCTGAGTAATATTCCATTATATATATATGCCACAGTTTCTTTATCCATTCATCAACTGAAGGGCATCTAGGTTGGTTCCACAATCTGGCTATGGTGAATTGAGCAGCAATGAACATTGATGTGACTGTATCTCTGTAGTATGCTGATTTTAAGTCCTTTGGGTATAGGCCAAGGAGTGGGATAGCTGGGTCAAATGGTAGTTCCATTCCAAGTTTTTTAAGGAATCTCCATACTGCCTTCCAGAGTGGTTGCACTAATTTGCAACCCCACCAGCAATGTATGAGTGTACCTTTTTCCCCACATCCTCGCCAACACCTGTTGTTGCTTGTGTTCTTGATAATCGCCATTCTGATTGGGGTGAGATGGAATCTTAGGGTGGTTTTGATTTGCATTTCTTTTATTACTAGAGATGTTGAACATTTTTCCATATGTTTGTTGATTGTTTGTAGGTCTTCTTCTGTGAAGTGTCTGTTCATTTCCTTAGACCATTTGTCGATTGGATTATTTGTAGTCTTGGTGTTGAGTTTTTTGAGTTCTTTATAGATTCTGGAGATTAGTGCTCTATCTGAAATATGATTGGCAAAGATTTTCTCCCACTCTGTAGGCTCTTTCTTCACATTGCTGATAGTTTCCTTTGCTGAGAGAAAGCTTTTTAGTTTGAATCTATCCCAGTTGTTGATTCTTGCTTTTATTTCTTGTGCTATGGGAGTCCTGTTGAGAAAGTCTGGTCCTAAGCCGACATGATGAAGATCTGGACCTACTTTTTCTTCTATAAGATGCAGGGTCTCTGGTCTGATTCCGAGGTCCTTAATCCATTTTGAGTTTAGTTTTGTGCACGGTGAGAGATATGGGTTTATTTTCATTTTGTTGCATATGGATTTCCAATTTTCCCAGCACCATTTATTGAAGAGGCTATCTTTTCTCCATTGCATATTTTTGGCCCCTTTGTCTAGTATGAGGAAATTATATTTGTTTGGGTTTGTGTCCGTGTCCTCTATTCTGTACCATTGATCTACCTGTCTATTTTGGTACCAATACCATGCCGTTTTTGTTACTATTGCTTTGTAGTAAAGTTGAAGTTCAGGTATTGCAATACCCCCTGCTTCATTTTTCCTGCGAAGGATTGCTTTAGCAATTCTGGGTTTCTTATTCTTCCAGATGAATTTCATGATTGCTTGTTCTACTTCTGTAAGGTACATCGTTGGGATTTTAATTGGAATTGCATTGAATCTGTATAGCACTTTTGGTAGTATGGCCATTTTGACAATATTAATTCTGCCTATCCATGAACATGGGAGATCTTTCCATCTTCTAAGGTGTTCTTTAATTTCTTTCTTTAGTGTTCTGTAGTTCTCATTGTAGAGGTCTTTCACCTCTTTTGTGAGATTAATTCCCAAGTATTTTATTTTTTTTGAGGATATTGTGAATGGGGTAGTTTTCCTAACTTCTCTTTCTGAAGATTCATCACTTATGTATAAAAATGCATTGGATTTATGAGCATTGATCTTGTATCCTGCTACTTTACTGAATTCACTTATGAGTTCTAAGAGTTTTCTGGTGGAATTTCCTGGTTCCTCTAAGTATATAATCATATCATCAGCAAATAGGGATAGTTTGAGTTCTTCTTTTCCAATTCGTATCCCTTTAATTTCTTTGGTCTGTCTAATTGCTCTGGCTAGAGTTTCAAGGATGATATTGAATAGGAGTGGTGAGAGAGGGCATCCCTGCCTTGTTCCAGATTTTAGGGGGAATGCTTTCAGTTTTTCACCATTAAGAATAATATTAGCCATGGGCTTAGCATAGATGGCCTTTACAATGTTAAGGAACGTTCCCACTATCCCTATTTTTTCTAGTGTTTTGAGCATGAAGGGGTGCTGTATTTTATCAAATGCTTTTTCTGCATCTATTGAAATAATCATGTGATTCTTGACTTTAAGTCTGTTGATATGGTGAATTACATTTATTGATTTCCTGATGTTGAACCAACCTTGCATCCCTGGGATGAAACCCACTTGATCATGATGCACTATCTTTTTAATACATTTTTGTATGCGATTTGCTAAAATTTTGTTGAGAATTTTTGCGTCGATGTTCATTAAGGAAATTGGTCTGAAATTTTCTTTCTTCGATGTGTCTCTGTCTGGTTTAGGTATCAGGGTGATATTGGCTTCGTAGAATGAGTTTGGGAGGGTTCCCTCCTCTTCTATTTCATGGAATACTTTGAAAAGTATTGGAATGAGCTCTTCTTTAAAGGTTTTGTAGAACTCGGCTGAGAAACCATCAGGTCCTGGACTTTTCTTTGTTGGTAGGCTTTTGATGACTTCTTCTATTTCATTACTTGAAATTGGTCTATTTAAATTGTGTATGTCCTTCTCGTTTAGTTTAGGCAATTCATAGGTCTCTAGAAACTTGTTGATATCTTCAAAATTTTCTATTTTGTTGGAATATAGATTTTCAAAATAGCTTCTAATTATGTTTTGTATTTCAGTCGTGTCCGTTGTGATATTTCCTTGTTCATTCCGAATTTTGGTGATTTGGGTTTTCTCTCGTCTTCTCTTTGTTAGTGTGGCTAAACGTTTATCAATTTTGTTTATTTTTTCGAAGAACCAACTATTTATTTTGTCAATTTTTTGTATTGTTTCTTTCGTTTCAATTTCGTTGATTTCAGCTCTGAGTTTAACTATTTCCTGTCTTCTACTACTTTTGGTGTTGGTCTGTTCTTCTTTTTCTAGGGCTTTGAGCTGTAGTGTTAGTTCATTTATTTTTTGAGTTTTAATTCTTTTATTAAATGCGCTCCATGAAATAAATCTTCCTCTAAGTACGGCTTTCATAGTGTCCCAGAGATTTTGATACGATGTTTCTTTGTTCTCGTTTACCTCTAAGAATTTTTTAATTTCCTTCCTAATATCTTCTGTTATCCATTCCTCATATAATAGCATATTGTTTAATCTCCAGGTGTGGGAGTAATTTCTGTTTTTTGCTCTTTCATTTATTTCTAGTTTCAATCCATTATGGTCTGATAAAATACAAGGAAGTGTCTCTATCTTCTTGTATTTGCTAACATTAGCTTTGTGGCATAATATATGGTCTATTTTAGAGAAGGATCCATGTGCTGCTGAGAAGAAAGTGTATTCACTCTTCGTTGGATGGTATATTCTATAAATGTCTGTTAAGTCTAAATTATTGATTGTGTTATTGAGATCTAAGATTTCTTTGTTCAATTTTTGTTTGGAAGATCTGTCCAGTGGTGAGAGAGGCGTGTTAAAATCACCTAGTATTATTGTGTTATGGTCTATTTGGTTTCTGAGATTGAGAAGGATTTGTTTGACATACATGGGTGAGCCACTGTTTGGGGCATAGATGTTTATGATTGTTATGTTGCTGATTTATGGTTCCCTTAAGCATTATGAAATGTCCTTCTTTATCCCTTCTGATTAACTTTGGCTTGAAGTCCACTCTATCTGAAATGAGGATGGATACCCCAGCTTTTTTGCTGGGTCCATGTGCATGGTAAGTTTTTTCCCATCCTTTCACCTTTAGTCTTTGGGTATCTCTTTCCAAGAGATGAGTCTCTTGCAGGCAACATATTGTTGGATCTTTCTTTTTTATCCAATCTGCCAGTCTATGTCTTTTGATTGATGAATTCAGGCCGTTAATATTCAGGGTTATTATTGAGATATGATTTGTATTCCCGGTCATTTGACTCATTTTATTCATTTATTTGCTTATTTTTGACACGACTTGGTTCCTCTTTATTTGAGAGTTCCTTTAGGATATCTCCTCCCTTTGCTGATTTGCTTCTTTGTTTTTCATGTCTTCTTCATGGAATATTTTGCTGAGAATGTTCTGTAATGCTGGCTTTCTTTTTGTATATTCTTTTAGCTTTTGTTTATCATGGAAGGATTTTATTTCGTTGTCAAATCTGAAGGTAAGTTTTGCTGGGTATAAGATTCTTGGTTGGCATCCATTTTCTTTTAGGGCTTGAAAAATGTTATTCCAGGCCCTTCTAGCTTTTAGGGTCTGGATTGAAAAATCTGCTGATATCCGTATTGGCTTCCCCCTGAATGTAATTTGGTTCTTTTCTCTCACAGCCTTTAAGATTCTGTCTTTATTTTGTATGTTAGGTATTTTCATTATAATGTGCCTTGGTGTGGGTCTGTTGTAATTTTGTGTATTTGGAGTCCTATAAGCCTCTTGAACTTGGTTTTCCATTTCATTCTTCAGATTTGGGAAATTTTCTGAAATTATCTCATTGAATAGGTTGTTCATTCCTTTGGTTTGTTTCTCTAAGCCTTCCTCAATCCCAATAATTCTCAAATTTGGCCTTTTCATGATATCCCATAGTTCTTGGAGATTCTGTTCATGATTTCTTACCATCTTCTCTGTTTGTTCGACTTTGTTTTCGAGGTTAAATATTTTGTCTTCAATATCTGAGGTTCTGTCTTCCAGGTGTTCTATCCTATTGGTTATGCTTTCTATGGAGTTCTTAATTTGGTTTATTGTTTCCTTCATTTCAAGGATTTCTGTTTGGTTTTTTTTCAATATCTCTAACTCTTTATTGAAATGATCTTTTGCTTCCTGTATTTGCTCTTTTAACTGTCTATTGGTGCGTTCATTCAATGCCTGCATTTGCTCTTTCATTTCATCGTTTGCTTCCCTTATCATGTTGATTATGTACATTCTGAACTCACTTTCTGACATTTCTTCTGCCATGCTGTCATTGGATTTTATTGATATAACATCCAGATTTGTTTGAGGCATTTTCTTCCCTTGTTTTCTCATATTGTTCAGGTATCAGTGGACTGCAGAGATGTTGCAGATTTCCTCTATTGACTTATAATGTCCCTGAAGATTGCTAGTGTATCCCCTCTTATCCTTCAGTAGCCTGAAGTCTTAGAGGAAGTTGATACTTTGGTGTTCCCCTAGGTAGCTGCCTCTCTAGGGGTGGTGGTCTTCAGGTGGGGTATATTCCCTGCTAGAGGGCAGAGGTGCCTCTACTTGTTGACCAATGGTCATCCAAAGGGGAACTAGGCTGCGGACTGAGGCAAGGCCTGTTTGGGCCTGTGTCTCTGGCTTTACTGTCTTTGTGGGAAAACCTCATCGGCGGGGAAGACCCACCCGGTGGGGAGGTCTCACTAGTCCGTTCCCCTCCTAGAGGTTCCCCTCAGTCCACAGCTACCGCCTGGGCAGGGCAGCCTTCCCAAGCAGCGTTTCCAGGGGCCTGGACCTACCTCCTGGGCTTGGGAGCCCTGCCCTTCGCAGACGAGTCTCCTTAGGTGGCCCCTCCTCAGAGAAGCTGCCCACAGTCCTGGAACCTTCGCTCCACCCCTCAGCTGGTCTCTGTGTAGCTCTTTCAAGAAAAGGTGCTTAGATCCCCGGCTCGGACCGTGCTTTGCACCTAATCGCCTAGCTATGCGACCCCTCCTCTGAAGAGTCACTTGGAGCCTCGTACATATGCTCCAAGCCCCAGTGACCCGTCACTCGTCTCTTCCTCCAGGCAGCCACCCGGTGTTCTGTGTGGGCGCTTGGAGACCAAGCCACTCACTGTGCACCTCCACCTCCTCAGGACAGCCCCCTCCCCGTTGTTCAGGCAGTTGCTGAATCCAAATAGTTCGCCACCCAACTCTTTCTCTGGCAGCCCCCGGAGCCCTGGCAGATTGGTCCAAAAAACCAAAAAACCAAGCGGTGTGCTGCTCGGCCTCCTCTGCAAGGTTCCCCACTTTCCGAGCTCACTGTTCCAATGAGGGTAGATGTGTCTTGCTGCCTGGGCAGGGCAGCCTTCCCAGGGGCCCAGACCTACCTCCTGGGCCTGGGAGCCTCACCCTTCGTAGACGAGTCTCCTTAGGTTGTCCCTTCTTAGAGACGCTGCCCGAAGTCCTGGAACCTTCACTTCGCCCCTCAGCTTGTCTCTGTGTAGTTCATTCAAGAAAAGGTGCCTAGGTCCCTGGACCGGACCTTGCTATGCACCTAATCGCCTGGCTATGCGACCCGCCCTCTGAGCAGTCACTTGGAGCCTCGTACATATGCTCCAAGCCCCAGTGACCCGTCGCTCGTCTCTTCCTCCAGGTGTGGGCGCTTGGAGACCAAGGCACTCACTGCGTACCTCCACCTCCTCTGGGCAGCCCCCTCCCCGTTGCTCAGGCAGTTGCTGGATCCAAACAACTCGCTGCCCCACTCTTTCTCTGGCAGCCGCTGGAGCCCTGGCAGATCACTTCAAAACCAAGCGGTGTGTCGCACAACCTCCCTTGCAAAGTTCCCCGCTTTCCGAGCTCACTGCTCCAGCGGGGAGGTGTGTCTTGCCGCCTGGGCAGGGCAGCCTTCGCAGGCAACGTTCCCAGGGGCCCGGACCTCCCTCCTGGGCTTGAGAGCCTCACCCTTCACAGACGAGTCTCCTTAGGTTAGAGAATCTGCCCGCGGTCCTGGAAACTTCAATCCGCCATTTTTCGCTCCGCTTCACTGTCCGTTTTTACCGCTCCGGCGGGGGAGGGGCGACCCGCCGAGTCACTCTACTTCACAAAGTTCTCTGCGTTCCGGGGCTACTGCCCCATCCGGGACGCCTCCCCTATGGGAGAAACTCCCCCGGCGGCTTTGAGTTGGTCCCAAGTCACTATCTCCTCTTTTGAATCTTGAGTCCTGGAGCTACATGAAATGCAGCCGCTCTCTAGTCCGCCATCTTGAACCGATCTCTTCTGTTCTGTAGTTTTAATTGTAGAGGTCTTCCACCTTTTTTTGTTAGATTGATTCCCAAGTTTTTTTTTTTTTTTTGAGGCTATTGTGAATGAGGTAGTTTTCCTAATTTCTGTTTCAGAGGATTTGTCACTGAAATATATATATATATATATAGAATGTATAGAAATGCATTTGATTTATGGGTGTTGTTTTTATATCCTGTTATTTTGCTAAATTAATTTACTAGTTCTAGATGTTTCTGGTGAACGTTTTTGGATCTTGTAAATACAGAATCATGTCATCAGCAAAGATTTCACCTCACTCCAGTCAGAATGGCAATTATCAAGAATACAAGCAACAACAAGTGCTGGCAAGGATGTGGCAAAAAAGGTACATTCATAACTTGCTGCTGGGACTGAAAATTGGTGCAACCACTCTGGAAAGTAGAATGAAGATTCCTCAGAAAACTTGGAGTGAAACCACCATTTGACCCAGCTATCTCACTCCTCAGTTTATACCCAAAGGACTTAAAATCAGCATACTACAGTGATGCAACCACATCAATGTTTATAGCAGCTCAATTCACAATAGCTAACCATGGAACCAACCTAGATGCCCTTCAGGAAATGAATGCATAAAGAAAATGCGGTATATACACATAGTGGAATATTATTCAGCTTTAAAGAAGAATGAAATTATGGCACTTGCAAGTAAATGGATGGAGCTAGAGATGATCATGCTAAGTGAAATAAGCCAATCCCAAAAAACCAAAGGTCAAATGTTTTCTCTGATATGTGGATACTGATCTGTAATGGGGGTGAGCTAGGGAAGAATGGAGGAACTTTGGATTGAGCAGAGGCAAGTGAAGGAAGGGAAGGGGTTTGGGGGTGGGAAGGATGGTGGAATTAGATGGACATTATTACCCTATATATATGTATGATTGCACAACTGGTGTGACTCTGCATCCTGTACAGAGAAATGAGAAGTTGTGCTCCATTTGTGTATAATGTGTCAAAATGCATTCTACTGTCTTGTATAACTAATTAGAACAGGTAGAAAACATGTGGTCTATATACACAGCAAGACACTGCTCAGTCTTTACAAAGAAGAAGCTTCTGTCATTTGTTACAACATGAATCCTAACCAATTTTATTGGCTTTTAAAATATCACTGGAGGAGGCACAGGAAAAGGGAGGAATGGTGGAATGAAACTGACCAAATTTTCATGTATTTACATGTAGGAATATAGCACAGTGGATTTCACCTTTATGTATATAGCACTAATTTTAAGAATCTATAAATAAATAGAAAGAAGACTAGTAGAGTAGAGGAAGGGGAAGGGGGAGAAGGAGAAAGGGAGGCAAAGAGGAAGTGCTGGGAACTAAATGGAGTAAGTTATATTTCATGAATGTATGGTTATGTCAAAAAGAACCCCAATATTATGTATAACCATAACACACTAAAAACATACAAAATTAAAAATACTAGAATTTCCTTTCTGGCAATATTATTTAGGGGAAGCTATCTTGATGAGTACAACTAGAGGTAGATTTTGAAAAACACGCTCTGAGGACATCTGAGAGCTATCGAGACAGTGAAGAATTAGAGGCCCATGAGCTGAAAAAGGGGTGAAGTCCTGAGAGTCAGAGCTCAGGGGCCAAAGCCACATTTCTTTCACTTAAAAGCATCTACAAATTCCAAAATTATGGCTAAGACACAAGAGACTGAGCAGAACATTCTGCAGGATCAGGGGGATGGGGGAAAATCTGGAATTTGAGGCCTACATAGGAAGAGAAGCTCTGGTCAACACAACACACTTTTGGATATTACCCTAAAACTCTTCCTCCTCAATCCCTATGCCCTAAGAGTAAAGTGAGACATAAATGGGGGGAAAAGGGCAGTCCTATAAGTGATTAAAATCCAGATTTGAATACTTGCAATTCCTGATCTGATTAGGATCAGGAAGCCTCACTAGTTTCCAAACCCAACTGTGAAGTAGAGCAATTGAAAGGGGAAATGAAGTAAATACATACCACGTGGACAATGCTCAAAATCTATTTTGAATTTGAAATTTGTGTAAGCTATTTTTTAAAATGCCCAACAACCAGAGCACATAGTCAGGAAGTAGATAAACTTTCATAAAATGTTTTAAGGTCATTGAACCAGCAACTAGCAGAAAGTTCAGAAAGTGGTAACATTATATTATTCTTAAAATTTAATGTTTATGATCATGTGGAAGTTTGTAGGATGACCCACAGAGGAATAGAAAAAGATCATGAAGCAAAAAAGATAATAAATGGAAAAATGGTATAAACCAAAGTATTTGACTCAAGAAGGGAGAAGAGGCAGGAATAAAGGGCAACCGTTGTCTGATGGCAGATGATAGCCTAAACATAAGGTTAGCAGTAAATTATATTAAAATAAGTAGCCTAAATAATTAAAAGAGAGACATTTTCCAAGTGAATAAAAAATAACTTATCTATATTATTTTCTTGAGAGAGAAATCACAAGTGTAACTCATGGTTTAGAAATTAAAGAGAGAGAGAGAAGGATAGAATGTGAAAACATGAACCCCAAGGAACCTGATATGGCCCACTGACTTGTGACAGTCATCCTGTTGATAAGGAATCATTATTCAGATAAGGGAGGATCAAAACAAGGAAGAAAGGACATGTAGATATAACAGGTCTGCATGTAATAGGAGCGTTTTCTAGATTACAAAGAAAAAGATGGTAAAAAAGAGACATTAAGAATGTACAACTTTGGTGAATTTTTTAAACATATCTGCTGAATAATACAGAAAGCAAATCACTGAATAGGCATAAGGTATGAACTACATAATAAATAAAAATGACCTAATTATATATTTAGAATTCAACTTTTTAGCAATAGAAAAATGTACATTCTCTTCAAGTAAACATGGAACATTTACATGAAAATGAAGTTTGTCCATAAAACAATATGAAAAACTTTCAAGAGGCTGAAAAAATAAGATGTATTTTTCTGACACAGTGGAATTAATGATAATCATTGGACTAATGATTAAAAACATAAGCAGAATACTTTCCCTTGTCTGGATATTCAGAAATACATAAATTAAATAATGAATGTATCATAAAATGCAGGGTGTTGTGGCACACACCTGTAATCCCAGTGGCTCAGGAGGCTGAGGCAGGAGGATCTCAAGTTCAAAGTCAGCCTCAGCAACTAAGTGAGGCCTTAAGCAACTCAGTGAGAACCTGTCTCTAAATAAAATACAAAATAGGGCTGGGGTCAAGTGCCCCTGAGTTCAATCCCTGGTACTACTCCCCTCAAAAAAATTAAAGAGAGTGGGGGCTGGGGATGTGATTCAGTGGTAACGCACCTCTAGGTTCAATCCCCAGTACAAAAAGAAGAAAAGAAAAAAAAAAAAAGAAATGGACAATTAGAAAATAAATTAAGATGACAAAGACCATGAAGTTCACCAAATATTCTGATATAGATTAAAGCCCTGATGATTCAAGGAAATATTTAGCTTTTAAAGCAAATATGAGAAAATGATTGTGAAAATAAGTTATGTATGAATCTACACCAAGAAATTAGAAATAGGAAAGCAAATTAAACCCAAAGGAAATAGAAAAAAATACAAAGAAAATGTGACATTAGAAAAAATGAACAAAGTCAAAAGTTAGATCTTTGACACCCTACACAAATTGATAAATCTTTGTCAAGATGAGAGAATAAATGTTCACTATCAGATAAAACGTGCACAACTACACACCCTATAGACTTTAATATGGTAAGAGGGAGGGATTAGCTAAATGTTACAATGAACTGAGTGATTTGGACGACTTGTACAAAATATTTAAAGCTTACCAAATACACACACAAAAAAAATCTGAATACATATTCTGAATAGAGTTAGGTTTATTTTTTTTTAAACTGGCCACAAAATTTAAAACTTTTCGATCAAACAATTTCCTGAAGTTTCACTGGTGAATTCTATCAAATCTTTATGAAAATAAAAATGAAAATACACATACAAACTGTCTCAAATTCTGGAGAATAAAAACAAAGAAACATTTTATAACTTCCTTTATATAAACAAAAAGTTCTTGATACCAATATTTGACAACAACATTGTAAGAATTAAATGAGCAAAGATGTAAAACCCTAAACAAAATATTTTTAAAAAATATTTTCAATACGTATGCTGATGTTACACAAGAAAACAGGTGAGTTACAGAAACAAAATTTTGTTTTGCCATTTGAAAATCATTATGTGTAAGTCACAACATTACCTTAATAAAAGATAAAATACATTTTCAACTCCATAAGGCAGAATATGTACCTAATAAATGATGAAATATAGATGGTTTATACTACTGATACTATCTCAAAATAAATTCACAGCTCTTAATTATTTCTCTGCTGCTATACAGATAGTGATTTTTTTCTTCCAAACTATTAAATCTCTGATTCAATAGAAACAGTGATTATCTGATGAAATGTAATGAGATTGAGGTTGGACTGACATCTTAAGTTTCTGGGATTTCTGGTATTTATCAGAGATGGAAGATGGAATGAATGCTTCCTAGATGTCCTGATATGACCTGTCAAGAAAGCAAGCAAAACAGAACCCAATATACAATACAATATGTGTGTACACCCACATTCACAGCAGCATAATTCACAATAGTCTAAGGTGGAAAAACTCAGGAGTCCACTAGTGGATAAATGGGTAAAGAACATGTGGTCTGTATGTGGTGGAATATTACTCAGCCTCGAAATGGAAGGAAATTCTGACATAAGATGCAATGTAAATAAACCTTGAAGACATACTGCTAAATAAGATAAACCTGTCACAAAGTGATAGATAGTGCACAATTCCAATTATAACAGTTGAAAAGGGTAGTTAAATTCATAATAAAAAAAAAGTGGAATGGATGGAGTACCAACCATTGGGGAGGAAGGGAACAGAGAAGTGTTTTTAAATGGAAAGTAAGTTTCCAGTTTGCAAGATGAAAAAGGTTTGGGAGATGGACGATGGTGATGGCCACAAAGAATGCAAATGTATTTAACACACTTCAAATAGGTAAAGATATTAAATTTATATTATATGTATCTTACCACATTTTTTATATTAGCTCTGTGGGAGATGGGAGTTAAGAAGAAAGTTCTTGTGAAAAGTTGGGGATTGATATAATGTAAACAGACAAAAAGTAGAGAGTAGGAAAGTGAAGAGAAAAGAAATATTAAGAAAATAAAAACTCACCAGCGCCTCCAGAACCATAATGTGAGGCCCATCAGAAAGACCAAACAGGGCACTATAACTGCCAAAATGATCAAGCCAATGGAGATGGAGCTTCCTGTCAGTTGGGAGGGATGACACAGACTGTCTCATGCATTCATTCCATAGCCTTTGTTTGTCCAGCTATGTATCCTTCATTTTCTAGAAGTCCATTCTCAATTTCCTGCCCTCTTTGACCACCATCCTTACCCATCTTTACTCCTCTCCTCTTCCCCCATCCTTCACAGTTCCCCACTTTATGCATGAGCATCATCTCCTCCCATCTCCAGCCTGGGTCCCAGCTCTTTCTCACCCCAGTAGAGGACAAGATCTTGCCCTCCTAGGCTGCTGTGCTTCACTCTGCAGGCCAGACCACCTGCCTCCTTAGCTGCCACATCCAGGGTTGCTCGGAGATACCACGTCCCATCAACGTTGGGCAGGAAGTCACCTTGCTGAGTGCCCAGCTGCTCCTGCTCACCCCGCATCCACATCACCCACACATGCTTTGGGTAGAAGCCAGAGACATGGCACACCAGCAGCAGATGTCCAGGTCTGGGACTGGGACCACTGGACAGCCAGACCTTGGGCTTCACTAGGACGACAAAGGACAGGGAGGGTGTCACAGATTGATGCTAACCCAGATCACACAGACTCAGGCAGATTTGCACATTGACCCCCTTCTCTCCTTTGGGAATGAAATAGATTATTGATGAAGCCCTTCTCCTTCTTGGGTGCTTTCCTACTTTTAGGTTTAAGGAGGAATTTGAAAGTGAAATAGCAGGACTAACCTTGTCTCTGCAGATCCTCCTTCCCTGCTTCCAGGACGCTCAAGAGATACCGGGGACAGGTTTCATAAAGCAGGTTCTCTATTGTATCAAAGATACCTTTGTACTTTGCGACTAATTCACAGACCTTCTCTGCCCTGCTGCCTCCTCCTGGGGAAGGCCAACATGTATAATTGATGCTCAGGAATTCCAGTCCTTCTATAGCCCCCTTCAAAAAACTCTCAGTGGTTCCCCCAGAGTGTAGCTCACAGCCTGCTACGCCCTGGATCTCAAAAGGGTCTGTGCAGAAGAAAAACAGAAAAAAAATTAGTAAACATCAAAAGAGAATAAAGGGATGTGGGGAGGACCTAGGATATAGATCTGGGTGAGGAAAAAAAAGTCTAGAATGTGAAATGATAAGTTATAGCAGCATTTAGAGACTTTCTGAGGTAGAGCAATGGGGAGACATGTGCCTCTCATGAACGTGGCAATGCTGTGGGAAAAAGGACAGTGACTACAGGGCAGAGGAGAGGCGGGGTGGGGGTGGGGGAACAGTGGCATGCAGTCACCAGCACAGATTTCCCAAGAGAACCAGAAGTCCACAGGGAGAGGAGAACTCAGGGAAACGTTTGGATAAGAGAAGGAGCCACACTTTGGTTCACTTAGGAACAAGTAGGAAAATAAGTAGAATGTTTCACAGGGGACACACCAAGAGCTGATCATAGAGCAGATACCTTCATCTGTCAGAGATGAGTGAGGAGGCAGCCAGATCAGGTCCACTTTGTGGAGGAGTGGAGCCATAAAGGGAGGCAGCTCTAGAGAATTGTGTGCAGGCAGTTAGGTAAAGAAGGAAAGTGGGGAGAGAACCAGAAAGAGCAGTGAACCAAGGGAGTAAGTAAGCAAGTCACAGAGAACCCCCCAGTTCTGAGGACTGAACTCACATTCCAACTGGAGGTCACTGATGCGTTCCTGCACTTCCCTCGTGAATCCAAAGAAGTAGACCCGGAAGATCTCTTCCAGCTCTGTGACCTCCTCATCACTGAGGTTGCCCTTAGACCAGGGCTTCAGGAATATAGCAGTGCCTGTGTCACTGTTCCAGCCATGAATCTGCAGATCATCCAACCAACCCGAGCCACGATTTTGTGTCCAGGTGCTGTTGGCAAAGGATGAGATTTGCATGACACGATATGAGGTTGGCCCTTGGGAGGCTGTGAAGAAAAGAAAAAAAGACTTAACTGAAGGGAGAAGCTAGAGGGAAATTAAAAAACAAACAAACAAACAAACAAAAAAAAAAAAAACAAAGATTGCAAAGATGCAGGAAACAAGATCCCAGAGTTTGTAGAAACATAACGCCTGACACATCTGAGAGCCTCAGGACCTCGGGCTGCAGCCCCACCTCCAGCATAAGGGAAGATGGCTAGAGTCAAGAGGGGGCAGGTCCTCAGAGGCCAGGTGCACCTGGGCAAGTGCAGCCTGCTTTCAGGGAGACCCTCTGCACCAGATCAGGAGCTGGCTCAACTAGGCTTACCTTCCTGATTGTCACCACCTGGGAAGAGAACTGCTAGCAATACAAGTAGCAGGAGCAGCATTCCACTGACAGAGGACTTCTGACTCTCTGCTGGTGTTTGATCTCTCATTTCAGTAATACTTTCTCTCAGTACTCTGTAGTGACTTCCTCTTTTCAACTGGCAGATTTTTTCCTCATACCAAGTCATGTCAGAGAAGAAATGTGCCTCCCACAGAGCTGGAACTCCTACTCCACCTCTTATTTCCTCCACAGCCCTTGATCTCTTAGACTTAGTCTCACCTCCAATGTTGCCAGCTTCTCTGCAACGCCTCAGCTTCCTTGAGATGAGCTCGGAAAAGTCCCTATATGATTTTAAAGGTCACTTCATGTCCTTAAGCCTTTATTTACCCATCTGTCAATAAGAAGGGAAATACTGAACCATTGATCAGCTTCCAATCTTCTTTAATCTGAAATGATTCTTTTGGTTTATCCACCCAACTCAGCCTCTCTCCCTCCCACTAAACTGCTTTCTCTGGCATTGTCATTAGCCCTTAATAAGGTTCTCAGTGTTTCTTTGCTTCTCTGGTCTCCCTAATTCTCATTCTTATGAATTTTCTGACTATATTTTTGCTTTTGTATGTCCTTTTTTGTTACTTGGAGTGCTAGATGTCCAGACATCAAATCCAACCTCTGACCCAGTCCTGGGGACCTTACCTCTGGAGGCAACCTTTGTCCTCATTGCTTGAACCACACCTTTAAGACTCAATTATTTAGTTCAAGAAAGGTGGTCACATTCAGCAGAAACTTGACATGTTACTTAGTGTCATTCATCAGAATGCAAGTATCAGGCGTCCCTGGTGCCTCAGGAGGATATTTCAAGTCCATTCAGCCCCTTTCCCATAAGATATTTCAATTTAAGTCTTGACCCTTTTATATCATACTCTTTAAACAAGACATAATGAAGTTTGCCTAGGTGATAGTTTCCTAGAGAAGAAAAACTATAACTTTTCCTGTTAATGTGAATAATGTTTTCTTAGTTCTGCATAAGTACTTACATATGAATCTCTTTTGTTCTATCCGCAGTGAGACCAGATTCCTGGTTGTCCTTTCATTCAATCTTCAAATGACTAACTACTGCTCATTTACAATGTCTCTGGTTTTTACCCAAAGCTTGTTTGGGCAATGTGTATGTGGGTTGAGCAGCAGCAACTGGGCATTAAACAAAATGGTATTCTTCCTAATGCTGATGGGACATGGTTTCTGTTGTGGTTTGGAAATGAGATGACCCCCAAATCTCCTCTGTTAGTGTAGGAATAGTCTAAGGTAAAATGATTGGATCATGAGAACTGTAACCTAATGGATCCACCTTAGTTTGAATGCAAGGGACTGGGTGGTAACTGCAGACAGGAGGGGCTGGAGGAGGTGGGTTTTTGGAGACATGTCTTGGAAGGATGCATCTTCCCTGTAGCCCATTTTCTCTTCTCTCTCTTTGCTTCTTGATTCCACAATGAGCTGAGTGGCTTCCCTCCACTGGGCCCTTCCACCATGATGTGCTGCTGCATCACCTTCGACCAAGAACAGTACAGTCAAGCATGGACTAAACCTCTGAAATTGTGAGCCTGAAATAAATTTTCCATCCTCTAAGTTTTCTTCTCTTGTATTTAGGTCATGTGAAAACAAAACTGACTAAAACTGTCTTTGGTCATCCTGGGTGTATTAGCTGATGCGGTAGCTGACCTGTCTTGTAGAGTGAGGCATAGCAGTCCAGCAGGCCAGGACATGACCTTCTACCAGGGTCATGGAAATGTGAGTTGAAAATGTGAGTAGGTGGTCTTCATCCCCATGGTAGGACAAAGGAAAGTTTGGAGATGCCTGATGTAGATGAGAATTGTGAGAAAGGAATGAACATGGGAATAGAAGAGCGGGACACAAGGGACACATAGATCCATGAGATTTGGAGGTAGTCAAAAAACCTTTCCTTGGTAGGGGCAGAAATGAACTGACTGTATCAGGATGATTGATGTGGCTCATAGCCAGAATGTACACGCTAAATAAGGAAATTAGTGGGAAGAGTTGAATCAGCAGTGGGTTTAAGATGAAATCCATGTATGTCTCCAGTATCCACAGGATACCCCCTTTCCATGAACTTCATCCTCTTGACAGTGATAGTGCTCCTAATACTTTCGATAGTCCTTGTAATTTGTAGATGTACTCATGGGTTTTTTAAATTTCCTTATCTCTTCCCAATTTCTTGTTCTACATTCCATAGTCAACTGTATTAGTTTTTTCTCTCTTGATCACTCTACTTTATCCTCAGTCACCTTCCCCAGCTTATCTAAAGTGTCTCCCATTTCTATTCCTTCCCAGCTCATAGCAGTTTACCGCATGTGATGCTTCACCATGACTCCCTCAATGTGAGGGAACCCGATTGCCTCGGAACTTAGGACAGCATAGTAATTTCCTCTGTTCTACTCTCCATTTAATTTTTTTTCTCCTTCTACTTAATAATCACTTGCTCTTGTAAGGCCAACTATTTTCTGTAATTCTGGAATAGAATTCTTAGATTCACCATTTTTACCATAGCACTCAGCCTTCAAAGCCCTGATGCCAGTTCCTTCAGAGATTTTTCTTGATCCTTGAATGGAAAACAGCTTTTCCCTCCTCTATGCCCAGAGAGTGCTTCAACTGGACTCTATCACATGCCTGCCTCACTTCCTGCCTGTGCTGCAGTTACTGGGGTCTTCCCAGTGCTTTTTATTTTTGAGTTCCTAGGTGTAGGAACCATGGCAAAGTACCTTTCTTGCAGGTAATATTTGCTCAGTGGAAAATACAAAAGCCTTACCAGTCTGTGTCAGGATATCTATTGTGTTGGCATTTTTTTCTCATAATATTCCTTGTAGACTTTGTTGTAGATTTTGCGTCATTGATGTCTTTCTCCCTTTGTTGTTTAATGCTTGTTAACTTTGTTGAGGCTGTGTCCCTCTGAAGCTGAATGTTAGCTTTTTCCATATGACCATGTCTTCTTACTGTGTCTATGGTTTTGTTACTTTAAAATTTTTATTGAATCAACTTTATTAATGTATAATTTTCAGTAAGATGCATGTATCTTAAGTGTATGGTTCCATTTATTTTAACAAGTATATTTGCCCACATAAACATCACCATAGTCAGGATCCAGAATCCAGTAACTCCTTATATTGGTTTTGTTCAAAACCACCCCAACCTGACCTTTCGTAGCTCTATTCCTGCTTCATGCCTGTTGAGCTTAGAACTATATTTCCTGACCTATTTAAGGTGGGAATACATTGTAGGTATTTTTTATATCTGGTTCTCTATTTTCCATTTATCTGAAGGATATAAAGAATCTATGTTGCTAATTATATCAGGAACCTGTACCTTTATATTGCTGAATGGAATTTCATGTATGAATATTTATTACTCATCATCTCATTTAAGAAAATTTTTGGTTGTTTCTCTTTAAATCAAGTCATCGTTGTGGTTTGGTTTCTTTTGCTTATTTGTGTCTTCTATTTGTTTTTGTTCAGTTATCAGCCTGGATTTACTTTGTAAATTCTTACAGCCCTGCAGTCTGTAGTCACTGATGTCTCTGCTCAGTGTTTTTTGTTGGTTTTGTTTTGTTTGACAACTGTTTCCTCAATCCCTATCTCCTTCCCTCCCCTTCTTACTTACTTTTGCAGTTTTTAACCCAGTTTCCTAGGAGCACCTCTTGGGTCACTGCAGCTTGTGGTAGGCAATGATTGGTCAGTGGCTCTGCCTAATACCTTAAGCTAGTAAATCTTCCACCTTTTGCTGGTGGTTGGGGCACACACATACCACCTGAGCAGATGGCAAATCTGTCTGGGTTGTGCTTTCTCCTCGTGCAAGTCCTCATGTGTAACCAGCAGAGGTTGATATCTGTCTATCTTTGGCCTCTCCTCATATGTGTGCAGCCTTCCAGACCCCTGGAAACAAGTGGGCACTGAGCAGAGTCCACTATGCCTGTCTTATCTCCCGGATATCTTTACTAAATCCTGCCTAGTCTTTTTCTCCCTCCAGTACTGCAGCCTCTGGTAGCTGTGATGCTGACTTTGTTTTTTGTTTTTTTGTTTTGTTTTGTTTTTGTTTTGGGGGAGTTTGTTTTGTTTTGTTTTGTTTTTACTACCTGTTGCTGTTGTTTCAACAAGCTCTGTGGGCTTGGGGCCTTTTTGTGGAGTTCCAGATTGGGTCTACCCTTCTCGTTGTGGCAACAAGACTGCTGGTCCTCAGCCCGATCTACTGTCTGGCCAGGAGAAGGACAGGAGCTTCACCATGTTAAGTTGCCACAGCCCCCACTGTTCTTATGTAGCCTCAGGTAGTTATTTTTGAGCAAGTCTTCTCAATTTGTTGTATAGCCTTCACTCATTTCCAGATTCGGACATATTTTATTTTGAGAATTTTATCCTGTGTTGTCACTGCGTTTGGGGAAATGATAGTCTGTTCTTTGTCCTGTCATTCTGGAAATCATTTTCCAAATGTAAATTTTGTAAAAATTACTGAACAAAATATCAATTCCTAAAAATCGAAAGCAAAATATAAATTGAACAAGAACACTATGCAAGTTAATGAAATTCCACAGAGCCAGGGACTGTTTGAAATAAACTTAAAGTACAGCTATTTAACTTTACTGTTCTAGGGGAATATACTCTAGGGTCAAAAAACAAATAACAGTTTTCAGTAACGACATTGGGGGTAGTGTTTATGCCTTTATGTCTGACATGTGGGCATTTATGGGATGTGGTGAACATGTAATGATATGTTATTACGTAAATTCACTGGGAACTAGGATTTTCTGTGTGGGAGTAAAGTAGATGTGAGATGGATGAGTAAAACCCTGTTGTTCTGATCTTGAGTTGAAAGTATAACTATGAGTTGAGGATGATATTTACCCTGAAAACACCATAGCATTTTCCTTTTTCTTTGAGACGTTCTAAGAAAACCAAACAACAGAGGTCTTGGAATGGGGTTTTGAAATCATATTATCCTATTTAAAAATGAGAGAAGAAAAATGATAGGTTAAAAAGATTCATGAGACATATCAGCCAATTTCAAGGCATAGCCTTACTTTTATTCTAATTCCATAAATAAATTGTAAAAACATAATTCATGAAACAGTGGGGGAATTTTGAGTGATAATTATCTATTTAATGATAGTGAAAAACTTTAAATTTTAGGTACCATAAGGTAATTTTTGTTACAGTTAAGAAAATAATCTTTATGTTTCAGAAATACCTTTTGAAAACTTCATGAAAGAAACATGATATGTGAATTTTCCTTCAATTAGGGGTTGATGATATTTTCAAACCTATGTAGGAAAGGTCAGTTCTTTATACTACTTTCTCTCCCTTTGCATATATGAAATTATTCATTAAAAATCAATATTCACTCCTTACTGTTAGGTTTCAAATTGGCATTGTACTTGGTAATTATAGACTCTGATGAAGGTTTGATATTTCGGAAAACAATAGAGATTTTGTATTGAATGAAGATGGATTATTAAATTTATTTTGTATTTAGAAACTTTTTTATCATATATAGTTAAGGTGTACAACACATTGCTTTTATATATATATATTTATATATATATATGTATATATATATGGAGAGTGAAATGTTTACATAGGAAATTAAACAATTATCTCACAATCAATTACCATTCATTTATTTATTTATTTTTGGCAAGGGTATCTAAAATCTGCTCTTTTAGCAAATATTCTAAATACAACAATATTAATAATATTGAGTACAGTCAATATTATAATATTGTAATAGTATAATATGATGAATATACTCATACATAGGAGCTCTGGATTTATTCATTCTCCATATTTGCCATAGAGTGAATCAAACCTAATTCTCCCCTTTTCCTCCCCTTCCCCCTTCCCTGGTCACTGTTCTTTTATTCTCTTTGTGTATTCTATGTGGTGGCAAATGGCAAGGTCTCCTTCTTCATCTTCTTTTTCTTTTTTAAAAGTTGCGCAATATTCAAACACGTTTCATTAGCCATTTGCCTATTAATGGACATTGGTGTTTTCTGTGTTTGTTTTGTTATTTCTGTATCTGGCTACTGTGAATAATGTTGCAATGAATACGAGACTGCAGATAACTTCAAGAGATGCTAATTTTATCTCCTTTAGGTATATACTTGGAACTGGGATTGCCGTTCATATGGTAATTCTCTTTTTAATTTATCTATGAACCTCTGTATTGTACTCCATAATGACTGCACCGAGATGTTCCTGCCAACCATGTACAGGGGTCTCCATTTTCCCACACCTTCAATAATAGCCTATCTAACAGGTATGAGGTGATATCTTCTGTGGTTTCAATTTTCATTTACCTGATGATTAGTGATTTTGAGCATCTTTTCATACATCTATTGGCCATTTCTATGTTTTCTTTGAAAAAATAATATTCAAGTCCTTATTCATTTTTAAATCAAGATACTGGCTTTTCTCTAGTTGAGTTGTGTGAGTTCTTTATACATTTTGGGTATTAACAACTTATTACATTGCAAGTATTTTATGTTTATACAGGTTATATAGGTATTTTTTGGTTGTTTGCTGTGGAGAATATTTTCAGTTTGATATAAACTTGTTCATTTATCTTTTGCTCTTAGAGATTGAGCTTTGGGGGTGATATTAAAAAACTCATTGTCCAGGCCAATATCAAGCAGTTTTCCCTCATCTTTTCCTCTAGGAATGTTATGGTTTCAGGCATGATTCCTTTTATCCATTTTGAATTGATTTTAGTGTATGGTGAAATATGAATCCAGTTAGCTATTTTGCCTGTGGAAATACAGTTTTCTCAGCACCATTTATTAAAGAGACTATGCTTTCCCCATTATATACTCATGGCACCCTTGCTGAAAATTAGTTGAACAAATATGTTTGGATTAATTTCTGGACTCATCATTCTGTCCCCCTGGTGTGTGCCTGTTTTTATGCTAATACTGCACTGTTTTGATTACTATATAGATTTGACATATTATTTTATTTATTCCTGTAAAAATTATATTTATTTTTTCACTGATACATTAAAAGCAGAAAAGTTTACATGTTCATACAGTACTGTGTGATGTTTAAATGCATTCAAACGTGGTGTAATCAGGTAAAACACATCCATCTCCTCGAATACTTAAAATCAGGTGGGGTGATGGCTCTGATTTTTTTCCCCAGAATTTTTTTTCTGTTATAGGTCATTTTTTGATAAGTATTGTTTGGAATCTATAGATCACTTTGAGTAATATGGAAATTTTAACAATATTCTTTTAACCCATGAGCAAGGGATATCTTTCCATTTGCTTGTGTCCTCTTCACTTAGTGTTCATGGTATTCAGCATACATATTTTTCACATCCTGTTTTTCCTAAATGTTTTATTTTTTAATACTATTTTACATGAGATTTTTTATTTCATGTTTTGTGTGTGTCAATTGTTGTTTGTGTATAGAAATGCTCATTTTTCTATGCTGACTTTATATTCTATAGTTTTACTGAATTCATTTATTTGAGCTAAGTGTTAAGGGTCCTGTATCTATAGGATCATATCATCTTAAAGCAATGATGATCTTAGTCTTCCCCTTCAGATTTAGGTACTTTTATTTATTTATTTGTTGCTGATTGCTTTTGCTAGGATTTCTAGTGCTGTGTTTGATGGAAGTGATGAGTGAGGACATCCTTTCTTGTACTAAATCTCTTGGAACTAAGTGTTCAATTTTCCCACATGGATTATGTGAGATTTTCATACGTATGTTTTATTATGTTGAGAAAATTTCCTTCTATATCTCACTGTTGAGAGAGTTGCTATCAAGACAAAATTTGGGTCTTTGTTAAATGCTCTTTCTACATAAATGGAAATGATCATCTTCTTTGATTTTTGGGTGGGATTTTAGGATATGTATTGACATATTTTTTATTGGGGACTCAGAAAAGAGGGATCCATTTTCAACTATTAATTTCTATTCTCACAGGATTTTTTGTTAGTGCAAAAGTTTGTTATGGCCCTGTGTCCTGGGCACACCCTTGACTAGGATAGCCAAGAATTTGAATTTTGAAATATTTTCCTACTCAGGTTTTGTTTGACAAAAGGGTCAAACAAAAGACCCTTTTGAGAGAGGAGTCCTCATGGTATGGAGTATAGTTGCCTGTGTAAATTTAAAAAAAAAACTCAAAATGCATCAAAAGCCTAAATATAATACATGAAAGTATGAAACTGCTAGAAGAAAATATAGAGAGGACACATGAAGACTTTAGTGTAGGCAATACTTTTTTTGGATGGGAACCCAAAAGCATATTCAGCAAAAGTCAAACTCAACACAGAGGATTCTATCATACTAACAAGTTTCTACACAGCAAAGGAAATAACAGAGTGAAAAGACAGACTGCAGAAGAGGAGAAAACCTTTGCCGACTATTTGTCTGAAAAGAACTAATATCCTGAATATGTATGAAATTCCAAAAACTCAAGAACACCAATAATTCAATTAAAATGGGGAAATGATCTGAATAGACATTTCTCATAAGAAGACACACAGACAGAGAATGCAGGATCCAGTATAGAAGAGAACAAAGGATTCCAACTGCATTGAGGCTCTCCGTACTTGTGTTCTCATTCATTATTTTCTCTTCCTTCTACTCTTCCTACTGCTCTGCCTCAAATGTTTTCTGTGCATTGTCCGTCTGTTCTCATGTACTGTTCTGGGAACTGAGGGTAAAATGCGTTCGTAGAAAAAGAACCCAAGCAACCATGAAATGTATGGAGTTGGAAAAGGAAACAATAATAACAACAAACCATTAAGGGGCACTGTAACAGAGAAAGCCTCCGCAGCCTCGTAGTGTTTTATGTTTTGCTTCAGTCTGGTGGTTCTATATGCTGTAACTCCCAGCACCCTGCTGTTTCCATTGTAGGTGTTAATAATATTTTTACTTGACTGAAGTGAAAAATCTTTCAAGATCAGTGGTTTCATGTTCATTTCCTTGTATTCTGTTTGGCGAATAAAAGAGGGAAAGTAAAATAGGACAGATATTTTTCTTTAGTTTTTGAGTAGTCTAATCTAATCGTCTGTATTATATCTATTTATTTTTCTCCCAAGACTTTGATAGATTGGCTGATTTTACAGTTACAGTTGGAAATATAAAGGCTTTGACAAAGTTGCAGTCAAGATATGAAAATGGAAAATCAGAAATAAGAAGGTGAACTAGGGAGATAAGACAAGGGGATGACACAGGATAAAGGAGACACTGAGAACCTTGGGAAGGAGAATGACAGTACCAGAGAAGATAGGGACATAGGAGAGGCTGACTTGGGTGGATAAACCAGAAGCATCCTTCCCAGCAGAGGGGCAGCTGAGAAATTGCTTAGTGTTACTCCCTCAATTTACAGACATACAAATAAAGGCTTTGGGAGAAGAATCGACCCTTCAAAACCACATAGGAATTTTTTTTGAGCTCTCTCAAGGAAGCTGAAGACCTGGAGAGAAGCTGAAAGCCATGGAGGTGAGAATAAGTCTAGAAGCCAGGGCCACAGGGGAAATGAGAGGTAGTGTAGGAGTACCCAGGGCTGTGGGAGGCACATTTCTTCTCCAATATGCACTTTGTATGAGGAAGAGTTTTGTCAGTTGGAAAAGAGGAAGTCACTGCAGAGTGTTGAGAGAAAGGGTTTCTGAAATGAGAGATCAAACACCAGCAGAGAGTCAGAAGTTCTCTGTCAGTGGAATGCTGCTCCTGCTACTTGTATTGCTAGCAGTTCTCTTCCCAGGTGGGGACAATCTGGAAGGTAAGCCTAGTTGAGTCAGCTCCTGATCTGGTGCAGAGGGTCTCCCTGAAAGCAGGCTGCACTTGCCCAGGTGCACCTGGACTCTGAGGACCTGCCCCCTCTTGACTCTAGATGTCTTCCATTATGTGGAGGTGGGACTCAGCCTGAGGTCCTGAGGCTCTCAGATGTGTCAGTTGTTATGTTTCTGCAGACCCTGGGGTCTTGTTTCCTGCATCTTTTTCAGTATGCACAGGTTCTGTTTCCCTCCTGCTTTTCCCTTTCTCTTCACTATCTTTCCTTCCTTTGTTTACAGCCTCCCAGAGTTCGACCTCATTCCATGTCATGCAAATCTCATCCTTTGTCAACAGCACCTGGACACAGAATCGTGGCTCAGGCTGGCTGGATGATATGCAGATTCATGGTTGGGATAGTGACACAGGCACTGCCATATTCCTAAAACCATGGGCAAAGGGGAACTTCAGCAGTGAGACCATTCTGATGCTGGAGGAGATCTTCCGAGTCTATTTCTTTGTATTCACCAGTGAAGTGCAGGATCATGTCAATGAGTTCGAGTTGGAATGTAAGTCCAGTCCTCAGACCTGGGGGCTTGTCAATGACTTATTCTCTCCTGCTCCAGGGCACTGCTCCCTTTGGTCCTTCCCCCGCTTCCTTTCTTCACCCAGCTGTGTGCACACACTTCTCTGGAGTAGACTCCTTCTCTGAGACTCCACACCTCCACAAAATATTCCATAATCTTGATACATGTGCACCTGTCTCTGCCAGATCTGATAGGTCTGATCTATGACCAGCCCCAGGTTTGTCTCCTGTGAAACTTGCTTCTTAATTTCCTACTTGTTCTTGAAAGACCTAAAGTGTGGCTCCTCCTCGCATCCATCCATTCAAACTTCTCCTCTCCATGTGCATCTCTGGTTCCCTTTGGAAAGCTGTGTTGGTGACTGCATGGCACTCTTCCTTACCCTCTACCTCTCCTCTCCCCTATACCCACAGTATACTTTTACAGGTTCTTACTGTTCACAATATTTATACCTTTCCAGTGATTTCTTTCTGAAAGTAAATGCTATCATTATTCAGATTCATTGTTTCACCTTCCAGATTTTTTTCCTCTCCCAGAATCAACATCCTGGGTCCTCCCCACAACCCTTTCTTTCTTGTTTGCTATTTAATAACCTTTCTGTTTTCCTTCTGCACAGACCCATTTGAGATCCAGGGTTTAGCAGGCTGTGAGCTGTACGCTGGGGGAGCCATCATGAGCTTCTTGAGGGGTTCTTTAGAAGGACTGGATTTTCTGAGCCTTAAGACAGGTTGGCCCTCCCCGGAAGGTGAACTCAGGGCACAGAAATTCTGCACAGTAATCACAAAGTACAAAGGTATCTGTGAAACAGTGGAGAAGCTGCTATTAGAAACATGCCCCCAATATCTCCTGAGCCTCTTGGAAGCTGGGAAGGCAGATCTGCAGAAGCAAGGTTGGTCCTGTCTCTTTCACTGTCCACTACCTCCTTCAACCCAAGTGTAGGAGTGTACCCCAAAAAGAGGAGGGACTTTATTGATAACTTTCTTCCTTCCTAAAGAAGGATGATAGAAGAGGGTTTCTGAGTCCCTGTGCTCTGGGTTAGTGTCATGATGTGATGCCCTTCCTACCTTTTCTGTCCCAGTGAAGCCTGAGGCCTGGCTGTCAAGTGGTCCTAGTCCTGGACCTGGCCGTCTGCTGCTGGTGTGCCATGTGTCTGGATTCTACCCAAAGCCCGTGTGGGTGCTGTGGATGCGGGGTGAGCAGGAGCAGGAAGACACTCAGCAAGGTGACATCCTGCCCAACGCTGATGGGACGTGGTATCTCAGAGCAACCCTGGATGTGGCAACTGGGGAGGCAGCTGGCCTGGCCTGCAGGGTGAAGCACAGCAGCCTAGGAGGGCAGGACCTCATCCTCTACTGGGGTGAGAAAGGGTAGGGGGCCCAGCTGGAGATGAGGGTAGGTGGTACTCAAGCAAAGAGGGAAAGATTGGAGAAGGTTGAGGGGAGAAAGAAAATGGAAGGTGTAGTGAGAGAGAAAAGAATGGAGAAAGGAACTTTAGAGAATGAAGGCTACGTAACTCTGCAACAGAAGGCCAGGGGATGAATTTATGGGATTTGAAGTGACATTATCCCTTGTTCTCTCTCTCAATCAACAGGGCACTCCCTCTCCATTGGCTTGATCGTTTTGGCAATTACAGTGCCCTGTGTGATCATTTTGCTGGGACTTGCATTGTGGTTTTGGAGGCGCAGGTGCATTTTTATTTCCTTAATCTTTCTTGTCTGTCTCACTCCCTCTCTTTTTGCCTTTCATCTATTTTGTAGCCCAAGAGCCTCCATCTTTCCACCAAAACTTCCTCTTAACTCCTATTTCCCATTTAGAAGGAATTTTGAAAGCAGTGGTAAAGATCACATGAGATTTACATCTTTACCATTATCAAGTGTGTTAACTACGTTCACCTTCTTTGCATGCATCACCATCATTCATCTCCTAAAGTCTTTTCCATTTTGCAAAGTGGTAACTCACTTTCCACTTAAAAACACTTCTCTGTTTCCTTCCTCCCTGCTGGTTGGTGGCCATTCCACTTTCCATGTCTCTGAATTTAACTACCCTGTGTAACTCTTGCGATTGAAAGCATACAGTAATTGTCATCAGTGACGGGTTTATCTCACCAATAAGTGTTCAATTCTGTCTTACCATATGTCGGAATTTCCTTCCTTATTAAGGATGAATAATATTCCATGGCATGTGTACACACCACACTTTTTTAGCCATGTATTCATTACTGAATCTTTGATCATTTCCACTATTGGCTATTGTGAATAGTGCTGCTACAAATGTGGATGTGCACATATGTCTTCAATACACCTGGCTTTTTGTTCTGGCTTTCTTGACAGGTCATATCAGGACATCCAGTGAGCACTCATCATGTCTTCTCCCCCATCATGTCTTGGTACTTGGAATAAGTACCAAGAAGTCCAGAAACTTAGGATGTCAGCCCGGGAGTCAATCCTGACACATTTTATCAAGTAATCATCCATGTTGATCAAATCATTTTCCCCATACATTGCAAAAAGATCATAATTTATATCCAATCAGAAAAACAATTACGAACAGTGAATTTATTTTGAAATGCTGTCAGAAGTAGTACCCACTCAGATTTCATCATTGCTAGTACATATTATGAATTTCTTGAGAGTTTTAAATATTTTTTATCCAGTAAATATGTGACTTGCACTTTAATGCTTTCCAAAAGGCAAAACAAAATTATGTGTCCTTAACTTCCCTGTTTTGCATGCAATGTATACACGTGTATTCAGTTTTATAATGTTTCGTTTTGGGTTTTACATCTATATTCATGTAATTCTAACAATATCCTCATTAGGTATTGATATTAAGAATTTGACTACATAAAATTAGATGAAAAATGGTTGTTTTTTTTTTCTTTCTGGTGTGTGGCATTTGTATGTAGTTATTTTTATTTACATTTTGTGTGTGTGTGTGCGTAGATTTAGTGGAATTCACTAGTGTCGTCAGGTGTTGGGAAGTTTTTTTTTTTTTTTTAAATAGAAAAGTATTAAATTTTGTGGCCAGTTGGTTTTATGTTTTTGCACCAGGGATTGAACCCAGGGGTGCTTAAGCACTGAGCCACATCCCCAGCACCCTCCCTCCCTTTTGTGAGACAGGGTCTCTCTAAATTACTTAGGGCCTCGTTAAGTTGCTGATGCTTGCTTTGAACTTGTGATCCTCCTGCCTTAGCCTCCCCAGCTGGGATTTGTGGCCAGTTTTTGAGAATATTTCTAGCTTTTCTTACTGTGTATTCAGAATTTTATTTTTTTTTTTGTCAGATATGATAAGTTTCAAATATTTTGTACAAGTCATCCAAATCATGCAATTTATTTTCAGTTTTTTCCTTCTACTTCTTTCAGGATTAATTTGCTTTCATTGTTCTAGTTTCTTGATGGAAATCCCTAAGTATCTATTCTCCCATATTTGCTTGATTTAAAGGCTACGAATTTTATTGCAGCAGGGTTTCAGTGCATGTCAGTAAACCTGATATACTGTATTGTCTTTGTCAGTTCAATATATTTTCTAATTGTTCACCATGACGTGTTAATTATTTAGAAAGTGTTTCTGAACATCCAGGCAGGGTAGGGATTTGCCAGTAATATCATTGCTTTGACTTAATTACATTGTGTCAGTAAAAATATTTTGTGTGTTTTCACTCTTGAAATTTGTTCATATTGTTTTATAGACAAGCATCATTTTCAATACAAATGTTCTATGTTTATTTGAAAAGAATTATGGTTGTGGTGTTATAAATGTGAATTCTAAATATATCCATTAGGTCACTTTCATTAATTATGCTGTTTGCATCTAATACATATTCAGATGCTTTTGTACAATGCTTTTCCTATCATTCACACAGGTATGTTAATAAAATTCTCCACCAAAATTGTACATTTTTAATATCTCCTTTTTAAAAATAACTTTGTTTGCTTCATAATTTAGAGAATGTACTATTACATGCCTAAATATTTACAAATGCTAAATCTTCCTTGTGATGTATTTCTTCTTTTAATATTTCCTTGCTGGTAAGGTGATGTTTTCAGGACTTAGTAGGGCCTTATCAGGGTCATTGGGTTTAGTATTTTCTTATTGCATCTTTTAAACTCTAAATCTTCTCTTTAGATATATTTGTTATAGTTCACTTGTGAATAGAGTACAGGTAAGTCATTTCCTACTCACTTTGAGTCTTTGTCATTTAGTTATTTAGGCTATTTATTTTAATTTAATTAATTGCTGAATTTGTGTTTACAGCTCAATCTGCTATCTTGCTATTGCTTCTTTTCTTCCTGCCTCCTTTAGATCAAATATTTTACCTCCTTTAGATCAAATATTTTTAATATACACTACTTTCCCAATTATTAACTTGGTTTGAAGATCTTTTACTATTTCTTTGTTGGCTATCCTCTAAACCTTCACTTAATCCTAAACATTACACCCTAACATTAATTAATATTTTACCACTTTCTTCTTGTTCAGTGACTTTGGAATATTTTCCTATCATTTATCCACTTCCTGTGTTCTGTAGTTGTTGTGTCTTTCAATTTACAACACATGTAAATTTAACATTCAAAATAAATTTTGAACACAACATGGTAATATTGACTTTGATTTATTCACCCTTTTCATTTCTCAACTTCACATTTAGGGTTCTGGACTAACAACAACGCTTGTTGATCTTAATCAGATCAGTAATACAATATTCAGATCTGGATTTCAACCATTACTGCTCTATATTTTTTCCCTATTTATGATTCACTTTGGTCCTAGGGCATAGAGATTGAGGATGTAGGTTTTAGAACTGCACCCTAAAGTCCATGGTGTTTTCCAGGACTTCTCTTCCCATGCAGACACCATAACCTAATTTTTGTTTCTCGGTTCCTTAGCCTGTGAAATGCTCTGCTCAGTCCCCTTTCTCTTTAGGATTCGTAGATGTCTGCAGGTGGAGACATATGGCTGCAGACACTGAGCTCTGCCTTTCAGGACTTCTTATCTTTCCTGGCCTCTGGTCCTCTAATTCCTCACTATGGTAATAGCTCTCAGATGTCATCAGATAGGTAGAATTTTTCAAAATCTATTACTAGTTATACTCATCAGAATAGCTTCCCTTAAATAATATAATCCAACATTGTCATAAGTAAAATTCCAGGATATTTTAAAAGTCAATAAAATTGGTTAGGATTCATCTTGTCTCACATCTTATTTTACTCTTGTTTCAATTCTTACTTTTTGGTAACATTTTGGAAAAAAAGAAATTTAGGACTTTTTCATACAGTGTTAGAACAGGGATGTGTGTACCACATGAACTATGGCACAGGCTTCTATGATTTAAACTAAAAACTAAGCAAATTTTAAAAATCCTGGAGTGAAATACTAGAAAGGAAATTTTAAATTTTAAATCAGTATTCATCATGTTGAACTAACTAGGATGAAATATTTAAGGGATGAAATTAATTCAGTATAAAATCTATTACTCAAATATTTCACATTGTGTAGCTTCTTGAACCTATTAAATGTGTCCCCTGTTTTGCCTAGAGTTGATCAGAACAGTGCACTCCTGATAGTGAGAAACCAGCTTCTGCAATGGCCCCTCCACCCTACCCTATACCTCACTAATAGTGCAAGGAATGAAGTAATAATAATCATTAGTCATTGGATATAATAAATCACAGTGTGGGTAGTGTGGATGGAGAAGAGCTGTATGTTGTAGTGATACATCCCACAGAGTCCTTACAAGAAACTTGGCAGTCATCATGCAGTTGTGTTGGGTTCCTGATTGAGCTGAGCAGAATCGGTCTTGAGGATGCAGGTGTGGGGGGATGTCTGGCTGGTTTGTGGACTAGACACATATACTTTATAGAAAATCAGAACAATATGAAAGTAATCATCTTTAATTTAATTACTGTGTTATTCAGTTTTCTACCATTAAAGTGAAATGCCTAATGGGTAAAGAGGTTATTTAGCTCCTAGTTCTCGGGGCTCCAGCTCAAAATTGGGCAGCTCCTTTGCTTTTGACTTCTGTAAGACTGTGAGGATGCCACAGGACATGTTCATGTCAGAGCAGACATTTTACATCATGGGAAAGAGAAAGAACAGAGACAGAGGATGGGTCTGGGTCCCTTGATCAACCTTGGGGCACACCCCCAATTAATAAAGAACCTCCTATAAAATCCTACCTCTGAAAGACCCAGAGCACCTTCTAATTGAGCAAATTGAGCCAATCTGGGGAAATTCCCTTTACCATGTGGTCTTTTGGGGAACAACATTCATATTCAAGTCATAGCTTTTTGCCTCTAATCCCCAAGGTTTATACATCTCACAAAGCAAAATGCATTCATTTCATCACTAAGTGTTCCAAAGCCAACAGTCCCACATTGCTCAACAGTTCAAGTTCAAACTCTGCTCTGAGATTCAAGGCAAATTTAATGTGAGCCCTGTTTTTTAAAAAAGTTACACACTTCCAGGATATAATGTGAGGCAGGCACAGATCAAACATTTCTATTTTAAAAGGGGAGGATAAGAAAATAGTAAGGAGGGATCATCCCAGAGCAAGACTGAAACCAAGCAGGGCAACCATTCAATTCTAAAGCTCTCTGTCTGACATCTACAGCACACTAGAGCAGAACGTGGGCTACCAAGGTCTGGGATGGCCCTGCCCCCATAGCCTTGCTTATTACAGCACACAGAGTTTCCTGCACTGGCTCTCCATGCTGACTATACTTTTCCTTGGCAGGCGTTTCACATTGTGGGTATCATGACCTTCTTTGGGTTCCCAGTGAAGTTTAATTTCCATGGTTTTGTATCTCCATAACACATTGCCCAGCTAGGAGCTTCCTAGGGGACCCTGACCCTATGGCCTACTCTCAGGACTTGAAATATTGGTGGAAGTCTACATGACTCCATAAGCCTTGCATTTCTGTATGTCTTCCAAACCAGCCTCACATGGGTAATGCCAAGGTCTGCCACAGACATGAGCTATACCTGGCAGCCATTGAACAATGAGCGCAGTGGTCTCGTAGTCTTTTACTAGTTGAGCATGGGAAAATAAATCCCAACATGTTCAGAGGCACTAGGTTACTGTGGAGTGCTTCCCTGAAATGATTCCTTCTTGGAGTATTTGAAACAAATTTATATTTCTCCATCTCTGATGCAGCTATCATGGCAAGGAAGTCTTGCAGGTTTTGAGATGAGGGCATATTTTCTTTTGTCCTGATGCAAAGCACTTGGATTTTATTTCATTTGTTGTTGTTGTTGTTGTTATCAATGGACCTTTATTTTATTTATTTATATGTGGTGCTGAGAATTGAACCCACTGCCTTACGCATGGTAGGAAAGTGCTCTACCACTGAGCTACAATCCCAGTCTGTCATTGTTTTTTTATTTTTTTAATTGTCAGTTTGCTAACAACTATAACCTCCTTGTTTGTACCTTTACAAATAAATGCTCCTTTCCTGTCCTCTGAATTTTTCAAATATTTCCAATCTACAACTTTATCTCCTGATTTTTTGGTAGATTTGGATAAAAGTATCCCATAATATTCATGCTGCACTCTGAATGCTGGGTCTTTTTTTTTTTTTTTTTTTTTTTAAATCTTATTTGAAGAGATTTCAAGCAAACTAGTCTATCACCTTTAGGAGGGAGAAAGGCAGGAAGGAGAACAATGGGCACCAAAACTTAGCTATGAGAATAAAGTTCTAGTGTTCTACAGCAAAGTAGAGTGACTTTGGTTCACAGGAGCCACTACAGGTTTTATGAAGAACTAAAACAAGGAAGCTTGAAGACTCACAACACAATAAAATGGAAAGGAGAGGCCACCTGCATCGTGGAGGTAGCAGGGGGGCACCCAACCTACCTGCCTTGCAGAGCTAGGCAGCGAGCAGCCAACCCACCCAACCACCATGCCGAAGACAGACACCATTACTGAGCAACCCTGCCCGACTACCACACCGAGGTCTGTTGCCATCGCAGAGCAAGCCAGCAGACAAGCCAGCCTGCCTGCATCCCGGAGCTAGCCAGAGGCCTCTTTACAGGCTGGTGCAGGCATTTTGAATTATTACTGAGGGCGTGACCATCATCATTGGAAGGGCAGCTCCCTACTTGAACACCTACAGGAAGCTAGAGGACCTTTGACAAGACCCAGGAGTCAAGAAGAGGAGGTATTGAGAGACTAGGGACCAACTCAGAGCCACTGGGTGAGACTCTCCCCTTGGTTGGGCTCCCTGGATGGGGCAGTAATCCCGAAACACAGGGAACATCATGGAGTAGAGAAGCCAAGTGAGACTCCTCTGCTGGAGCCGAGAACCCAGTCAACCGGGAGCATTGCAGAGGAGGGCTGCACAGCAAGAGGATTAGATGCAGAGTGCAGGTCCGAGGCCTGGGCAGTAGCTCTGGTCCCCAAGGAACATAGCAGAGGAGGGGCACTCAGAGAGGGAGTCCCTCACAGGGATAGGATCCCCAGCCCAGGTGGTAGGTCAGGACCCCTGGGAACATCTCAGAGGAGGGCTTCCCAGTCCCGGTGGTAGTTCTGGACTGAAGGGAAATTCTCAGAGGAGAGCTGCCCAGCAAAACTTCCCTACCGGGTGAGTCTACCCCACTGGAAGAGGCATTCCCACCAGGGGAGTAGAACCAGAGACACAGACCCATATCAGATGTGCCCCAGTCTGCAGTCTAGTCTCCCTTTGACTGACCATCAGTCAACAAGTGGAGGCGCCTCTGCCCACTGACAGGGAATATACCCCACCTGAAGGCCACTACCCCTAGAGGGGCAGCTTCCTAGTAGAGCACTGCATTATCAAGTTCCTCCAAGACTTCAGGCTACTGAAGGCTAAGAGGTGAGTTATTGGAAATCTACAGAGACAATATTAGTCAATAGAGGAAATCTGCAATATCTCAGAGTTTCACTACTAGAGGGGTAGATACCTGAGCAATATGAGAAAACAAGGGAAGAAAATGTTCCAAACAAACCTAGACAGTATAGCAATAAAATCCAATGACAGTATGACAGAAGAAATATCAGAAAGGGAGTTCAGAATGTACATAACTAAAATGATCAGGGAAGAAAATGATGAGATGAAAGAGCAAATGCAGGCATTAAATGATCGCACCAATCAACAGTTAATAGAGCAAATACAGGAAGCAAAAGATCATTTCAATAAAGAGTTAGAGATATTGAAAAAAAAAAAAAAACAGGAATCCTTGAAATGAAGGAAACAATAAATCAAATAAAAAACTCCATAGAAAGCATAACCAATAGGATAGAACATCTGGAAGACAGAATCTCAGACATTGAAGACAAAATATTTAATCTTGAAAACAAAATTGACCAAACAGAGAAGATGGTAAATCATGGACAGAATCTACAAGAATTATGGGATATCATGAAAAGGCCAAATGTAAGAATTATGGGGATTGAGGAAGGCTTAGAGAAACAAACCAAAGGAATGAACATTCTATTCAATGAAATAATATCAGAAAATTTCCCAAATCTAAAGAACGAAATGGAAAACCAGGTACAAGAGGCTTATAAGACTCCAAATACACAAAATTACAACAGATCCACACCAAGGCACATTATTATGAAAATACCTAACATACAAAATAAAGACAGAATTTTAAAGGCTGCAAGAGAAAAGAATCAAATTACATTCACGGGGAAACCAAGATGGATATCAGCAGATTTTTCAACTCAGACCCTAAAAGTTAGAATTACCTGGAACAACATTTTTCAAGCTCTGAAAGAAAATGGATGCTAACCAAGAATCTTATAACCAGCAAAACTTACTTTCAGATTTGAGGATGAAATAAAATTCTTCCATGATAAACAAAAGCTAAAAGAATTTACAAAAAGAAAGTTGGCATTACAGAACATTCTCAGCAAAATATTCCATGAGGAAGAGATGAAAAACAACGATGTAAATCAGCAAAGGGAGGAACTAGCTTAAAGGAACAGTCAAATAAAGGAGAAACCAAGTCATGTCAAAAAAAAAAAAAAAAACACAAACAGCAACAACAAAAAAATGAACCAAATGACAGGGAATACAAATCATATCTCAATAATAACCCTAAATGTTAATGGCCTGAACTCATCAATCAAAAGTCATAGACTACCAGAATGGATTAAAAAGAAAGATCCAACAATTTGCTGCCAGCAAGAGACTCATCTTATATAAAGAGATTCCCACAGACTAAAGGTGAAAGGATGAGAAAAAACATACCATGCACCAAAATAGACAGGTAGATCAATGGTACAGAATAGAGGACATGGACACAAACCCAAATAAGTAGAATTGTCTCATACTAGACAAAAGTGCCAAAAATATGCAATGGAGAAAAGATAGCCTCTTCAACAAATGGTGCTGGGAAACTGGAAACCCATATGCAATGGAATGAAATTAAACCCCTATGTCTCACCTTGCACAAAAATCAACTCAAAATGGATCAAGAACCTCGGAATCAGACCGGAGACTCTTCATCTATAGAAGAAAAAGGAGGTCCAAATCTTCAACATGTCGGCTTAGGATCAGACTTCCTTAACAGGACTCAGATAGCACAAGAAATAAAAGCAAGAATCAATAACTGGGATAGATTTAAACTAAAAACATTTCTCTCAACAAAGGAAACTATCAGCAATGTGAAGAGAGAACCTACAGAGTGGGAGAAAATCTTGGCCACTCATACTTCAGATAGAGCACTAATATCCAGAATCTATAAAGAACTCAAAAAACTCTACACCAAGAATACAAATAATCCAATCAACAAATGGGCTAAGGAGATGAACAGACACTTCACAGAAGAAGATCTACAAGCAGTCAACAGATATTTGAAAAAATGTTTGACATCTCTAGTAATAAGGGAAATGCAAATCAAAACTACCCTAAGATTCCATCTCACCCCAATTAGAATGGCAATTATCAAGAATACTAGCAACAATAGGTGTTGGCGAGGATGTGGTGAAAAAGGAACACTCATACATTGCTGGTGGGGTTGCAAATTAGTGCAACCACTCTGGAAAACAGTGTGGAGATTCCTTAGAAAACTTGGAATGGAACCACCATTTGACCCAGCTATCCCACTCCTCGGCCTATACCCAAAGGACTTAAAATCAGCATACTACAGAGATGCAGCCACAACAATGTTTATAGCTGCTCAATTCACAATAGCCAGATTGTGGAACCAACCTAGATTAAGAAACTGTGATTATATATACATACATATATATATATATATATATATATATATATATATATACATATACATACACACACACACATACACACAATGGAATATTACTCAGTCTTCAAGAATAATAAAATTATGGCATTTGCAGGCAAATGGATGAAATTGGAGAACATCATGCTAAGTGAGATAAGCCAATCTCAATAAACCAAAGGAGGAATGATCCCGCTGATCAGTGGATGATGACACATAATAGGGGTTCGGAGGGGGGGCAAGAATGGAGGAAGGAGGGACTGTATAGGGGGAAAAAGGGTTGGTAGGGGTCGGGGGGAAGAAAAAGAATAACAGAATGAATCAGAATCTATTACCCTAGGTAAATGTATGATTACACACACGATATGCCTCTACTTCTGTTATGGGGCGCAACTTAAGAACAGACCCATCAGCACTGATAAGTCCAAATTTGAGAGTCTTTATTAAGCTGGCCAGCTGACTGTCTCACACAATGCCCCCAAAAAATGGCTATTTGGAGAACAGCCCCGACTACAGGGTTGTAGGTGTTCTTATACCAAAAATCACATTAATCGTAAGTGTCTGTTCTATGATTCGAAATTACACATTAACATCATGAGATCATCGACAGAGGGGGTAGTGGGTCAGAATGACCCTTACCTAGGTACAAACTGAAGAATGGTTGCTAACATCCACACAATCACTGTTCACATGGTACATTGTTTAGGAGCATTAGGAATCAAAAGAGAGCAATTCTTTACTACATAGGAGTTGCCATTGTATATTATTAAACATGTCACACCAAGTAACTGATGATGGGCACAGAGGTGGGGTGTTCCAATGGGAGAAGCTTATTTCCTACATAACATGGAGTCTCAGAGCAAAATGGAGTCTGTTTAGTCATTTCCCTTAGAGTCTGGCCTATAACATTCTCATGGAGTCAGATCTATCAGTCCATCACACTTCATGGACAAACAGAAAAACAAGATGTATCCCATTTGTTTACAATAAAAATGAATTTGAAAAAATGGAAAGGAGAGGTAAATGCTAATTATCTTGATTTTGGTCAGTATACATTGCATACATTTATCGAAATACACACCACACCTCATAAATATGTATGATTATTACATAATATTCTAAATGGAATATAAAATTAATTTAAAAGGAAAAAAATAAGCCACATGATTTCTTAATCACATGGTTAATAAAACCCTCAATATAATTAAGTATTAATTGATGGAGAAAAGCACTTTATCAACCAAGAATAAAAGGGAGTTTATCATATGGTTTGGTGTCACTAGAGTCAAAAAAGAGCAAATAAAATTCAAGTGTGACAGGGGCGATCCAAGATGGCGGCCTAGAGGGAGACTGCACCCCCAGTCGCTCCAGAACCCAGGAGTTAAGAAGGGGAGGCATTGAGAGACTCGGACTGAAAGAGAGCCACAGGTGAGTCTGCCCACTGGGTAAAGTTCAGCCCGGGTGGCAGGCCCAGATAGAGGTGGCTTATTGGAGCCAGGCAGGGCAGCTAGAATCATCCACAGGCAGCCCTGCGCACTCCGGCGGTGGGCTCCGCCCACACAGCCAGCTTCTCCAGGTTCTCGGAAAGGAACTGGCCCGCTAGTGAGAGCCTTTCTGACCAGAACAAGCTCCGAGTCCCGGAGCCAGTGCAGCGCAGCGTACTCCGGCATACAAGCAGCTTCAGGGACCAGGATAGGGCAGCCAGAGACCTCCCCAAGTAGCCTGGACCCCTGTGGTGGGAGGTGCCTTTCAAGGCTAGCTTCTCAGACCAGACCGCCCAGTGAGAGGTTTTCTACATAGAACCAGCCACAAGTCCCCGAACCAACGGAGAGCTTCGATCCGCAAGCAGCCTCTGGTATCAGGGCAGGGCAGCCAGAGACCTCTTCAGGCAGCTCTGCCCACTCTGGCTGCAGGCTCTCTTCACGGGGCGATCCAAGATGGCGGCCTAGAGGGAGACTGCACCCCCAGTCGCTCCAGAATCCAGGAGTTAAGAAGGGGAGGCATTGAGAGACTCGGACTGAAATAGAGCCACAGGTGAGTCTGCCCACTGGGTAAAGCTCAGCCCGGGTGGCAGGCCCAGATAGAGGTGGCTTATCGGAGCCAGGCAGGGCAGCTAGAGTCTTCCCAAAGTAGCCTTCCACACTCTGGCAGTGGGCTCCTCCCACACAGCCAGCTGCACGGTGCAGGCCCACAGGGAGAGCATTTCCGCACAGAGCCAGTTCCAAACCGTGGAACCAGTAGGGGGCTAGGGGCAGTTTTCTTTGGATGCGCTGCTTTATCAGATTCCTCCAAGACATCAGGCTACTGAAGGCTGGGAGGTGATACACTGGAAATCTACCGGGACACTATAAGCCAATAGCGGAAAACTGCAATATCTCAGGGTCCCACTGACAGCTGACCAATATGAGAAAACAAGGGAAGAAAATGTCCCAAACAAACCTAGATACTACATCAATAAAACCAAATGACAGCACAGCAGAAGAAATGTCAGAAAGGGAGTTCAGAATGTACATAATTAAAACGATCAGGGAAGCTAATGAGGAGATGAAAGAGCAAATGCAGGCATTGAAGGTGGAGATGAAAGAGCAAATGCAGGCATTAAATGATCGCACCAATCAACAGTTAAAAGACCAAATACGGGAAGCAAGAGATCATTTCAATAAAGAGTTAGAGATACTGAAAAAAAAACAAACTGAAATACTTGAAATGAAGGAAACAATAAACCAAGTTAAAAACTCCATAGAAAGCATAACCAATAGGATAGAACACCTGGAAGACAGAACCTCAGACATTGAAGACAAATTATTTAATCTTGAAAGCAAAATTGGCCAAACAGAAAAGATGGTAAGAAATCATGAACAGAATCTACAAGAATTATGGGATATCATGAAAAGGCGAAATTTAAGAATTATTGGGATCAAGGAAGGCTTAGAGAAACAAACCAAAGGAATGAACAATCTATTCAATGAAATAATAAAAGAAAATTTCCCAAATCTGAAGAATGAAATGGAAAACCAAGTACAAGAGGCTTATAGAACTCCAAACATACAAAATTACAACAGACCCACACCAAGGCACATTATTATGAAAATACCTAACATACAAAATAAAGACAGAATTTTAAAGGCCGTGAGAGAAAAGAATCAAATTACATTCAGAGGGAAACCAATAAGAATATCAGCAGATTTTTCAATCCAGACACTAAAAGCTAGAAGGACCTGGAACAACATATACCAAGCCCGGAAAGAAAACGGATGCCAACCAAGAATCTTATACCCAGCAAAACTTACCTTCAAATTTGACGATGAAATAAGATCATTCCATGATAAACAAAAGCTAAAGGAATTTACAAAAAGAAAGCCAGCATTACAGAACATTCTCAGCAAAATATTCCATGAGGAAGAGATGAAAAACAACAATGCAAATCAGCAACAGGAGGCGCTAGCCTAAAGGAATAGCCAAATAAAGGAGAAACCAAATCATGTCAAAAACAAATATGAGTCAATTGACTGGGAATACAAATCATATCACAATAATAACCCTGAATGTCAATGGCCTGAATTCATCAATCAAAAGACACAGACTGGCAGATTGGATTAAAAAGAAAAATCCAACAATATGCTGCCTGCAAGAGACTCATCTCATAGAAAGAGACACCCATAGACTAAAGGTGAAATGATGGGGAAAAACATACCATGCACACGGACACAGCAAAAAAGCTGGAGTATCCATCCTCATTTCAGATAATGTGGACTTCAAACCAAAACTAGTCAGAAGGGATAAAGAAGGACATTACATACTGCTCAAGGGAAGCATAAATCAGCAAGACATAACAATCATAAATATCTATGCCCCGAACATTGGCTCATCCACGTACATCAAACAAATCCTTCTCAATTCCAGAAATCAAATAGACCACAACACAATAATACTAGGTGATTTTAACACATCTCTCTCACCACTGGATAGATCGTCCAAACAAAAATTGAATAAAGAAACTATAGATCTCAACAACACAATCAACAATTTAGACTTAACGGACATATATAGAATATACCATCCAACAAAGAACGAATACACTTTCTTCTCAGCAGCACATGGATCCTTCTCTAAAATAGACCATATTTTATGCCACAAAGATACTGTTAGCAAATACAAGAAGATAGAGATACTACCTTGTACTCTATCAGATCATAATGGATTGAAATTAGAAATAAATGACAGAATAAAAAACAGAAACTTCTCCAATACCTGGAGACTAAATAATACACTATTATATGATGAATGGATAACAGAAGACATCAGGAGGGAAATTAAAAAATTCTTAGAAGTAAACGAGAACAAAGACACATCATATCAAAATCTCTGGGACACTATGAAAGCAGTACTTAGAGGAAGATTTATTTCATGGGGTGCATTCAAAAAAAGAAGTAGAAATCAACAAATAAACGACTTAACACTACAACTCAAAGCGCTAGAAAAAGAAGAGCAGACCAATACCAAAAGTAGTAGAAGACAGGAAATAGTTAAAATCAGAGCCAAAATCAACGAAATTGAAACAAAAGAAACAATCGGAAAAATTAACAAAATAAATAGTTGGTTCTTTGAAAAAATAAATAAAATTGATAAACCCTTAGCCACACTAACAAAGAGAAAGAGGGAGAAAACTCAAATTACTAAAATTCGGAATGAACAAGGAAACATCACAACAGACACGAGTGAAATACAAAACATAATTAGAAGCTATTTTGAAAATCTATACTCCAACAAAACAGAAAACCTCGAAGACATCAACAAATTTCTAGAGACATATGAATTACCTAAACTGAACGAGGAGGACATACACAACTTAAATAAACCAATTTCAAGCAATGAAATAGAAGAGGTCATCAAAAGCCTACCAACAAAGAAAAGTCCAGGACCAGATGGGTTCTCAGCCGAGTTCTACAAAACCTTTAAAGAAGAGCTCATTCCAATACTTCTCAAACTATTCCATGAAATAGAAGAGGAGGCAACCCTCCCAAACTCGTTCTATGAAGCCAATATCACCCTGATACCTAAACCAGACAGAGACACATCGAGGAAAAAAAATTTCAGACCAATATCCTTAATGAACATCAACGCAAAAATTCTCAACAAAATTTTAGCAAATCGCATACAAATATATATTAAAAAGATAGTGCACCATGATCAAGTGGGTTTTATCCCAGGGATGCAAGGTTGGTTCAACATTCGGAAATCAATAAATGTCATTCACCATATCAACAGGCTTAAAGTTAAGAATCACATGATTATTTCAATAGATGCAGAAAAAGCATTTGATAAAATACAGCATCCCTTCATGCTCAAAACACTAGAAAAAATTGGGGTAGTGGGAACATTCCTTAACATTATAAAGGCAATCTACGCTAAGCCCATGACTAATATCATTCTAAATGGTGAAAAACTGAAAGCGTTCCCTCTAAAAACTGGAACAAGGCAGGGATGCCCTCTTTCACCGCTTCTATTCAACATATATAGAAATATAACGGAAGAATTATAGGACTGAATATCAGGATCATTAAGAGCAGTGGGCAATCCCGTAGAAGCATTAGTAGAGAACAAAGGAGGAAGAATAAGCGAAGTATTAGTTAACGGTAAAGGATATGGCCATGCTTTAACTATTGCCCATAGGTTCCTTTGATGTATCGTTTGAGGTTGCACTCTGCTGAAAATCCCGATCATCATCAGAAGGGGAAGTAACATCCTTTTCATCAGGAGGTATGAATCTGGTCAATCTTTCAGGCACCCAAATAGGTGTTGATTGATCCTGGGGAAACACACAGACAGATCCTTGGACCCAACGAAGAACCGGGTCCGGTCCTTTCCATTCTCCCGTTAGGATATCTTTCCATTTAACCGAAGATTTTGGCGCTGGGTTTGGAGACACGTGCTGATCTGCAGCTGAGCGTCCATTAACATCAAGGGTTAAAAAATTAAGAATAAAAAGTGCCACATTTAATTTATCTCGTGGGGATCTATAAGATACCCCTATTCCCCCTTTTTGTTTAATTAAACAATTTTTTAATGTGAGATGAGCTCGTTCAATGATTCCTTGACCTTGAGGATTATAGGGAATGCCAGTAACAAGTTGAATATGAAATGTGTTTGCAAATTGTAAAAAACTTTTAGAAGTATAAGCAGGGCCATTATCAGTTTTAATTATTTTTGGAATTCCCCAACAGGCAAAAGAATGAAGGCAATGCTGAATGACATGAGCAACCCTTTCCACCGGTAATGCAGATGCCATAAGGATGCCAGAACTGGTATCCACAGAGACATGAATATATTTAAGAGTGGCAAATTCAGGGATATGAGTAACATCCATCTGCCACAAATGATTAGGCAGAAGGCCTCGAGGATTGACACCAAAAGATGGGGCTGGCAGTAAGGGCAGACAATGTTGACAGCGTTTAACAATTTCCCGGGCTGATTGTTTAGAGATAGGAAATTTTCTGGACAATGTAGTAGAGTTAACGTGGAATTTTGAATGAAAAAGTTTAGCTTGTTCTTCCATAGAAAAAACAAAGAGAGATTTAGTAGCCAAATCAGCCTGGTAATTACCAGAGGTAAGGGGTCCAGGTAGGTTAGAATGGGCTCGAATATGACCTACATAAAAAGGTTCGGTACGTTGGAAAATCAATTGTTGGAGACTAGTAAAATAAGAAGCAACGGAGGAGTGAGGAGAAATATGAGCAACAGTTTCTAATACAGATAAGGAGTTAACAATATAATGACTATCTGTAAGAAGATTAAAAGGTTGATCGGATAACAGTTGAAATGCTAAGATAACAGCAGCCAGCTCAGTAACTTGAGCAGATAAGGGTTGAATAAGCAGAGTGTGAACATCCTGCCCTATAATAACGGCCCCAACTCCATTTCTAGAACCATCAGTAAATACCGTAAGACAGTTGTTTATAGGGGAAAATTTTGTTATTTTAGGAAATACTATGGGAGTAGATTTACAAAATTGCACCCAAGGGTGATTAGGATAATGATTATCGAATTGAGCTGAGGTGCTACAAAGGAGTATAGCCCAATCAGGATTGTTATTAGTGAGCCATAAAATTTGTTGTTGAGTATAAGGAGTAATAATAGTAGTTGGGTGCATACCAAAGGCTGTTATGGAAGCCTCAATACCTTTGAATATAACTTGAGCCACAGCTGTAGGATAAGGTTGTAACATTTTAGAAGGGGAACTGGGAAGGGAAACACTCTGTAGAGGACCTCCCTGCCATAAAATTGCAGATGGGCTATGAGGTTCGAGGAGAATGATCAATAATAAAGGCTGGAGTGGGTCACAACGATCAACTTGCCCAGATTGTAAACGTTGCTGAATTAATTTTAAGGTTTCTTTAGCCTCAGGAGTTAAGTACCTTGGCGAGTTGAGGTCAGGATTACCTTTCAATATATCAAACAAGGGCTTTAATTCCCCAGTAGATAATTTTAAATATGGACGAATCCAATTAATATTTCCCAACAATTTTTGAAAATCATTAAGAGACTTTAATTTATCAGTCCTGATCTCTAATTTTAATGGTTGTACCTGGGTTGAAGACAATTTTGTGCCTAAATATTGCTGTAAATCATCCAGCTGTAGCTTTTCAGGTGCTATTATAAGATTCCAAGATTGCAAGATCGTAGACATAAAATGCAAGGCCTGCATAAGAAGGTCTTTGGATTGATGACATAATAAAATATCATCCATATAATGATATAAGAGTAAATCTGTAAATCTATCTCTCACTGGTTGTAAAGCTTTATCGACATAAATTTGGCACATGGTAGGGCTATTAGCCATGCCCTGAGGCAATACAGCCCACTCATATCTTTGATCAGGCTGGGAATGATTAATAGAGGGAAGAGTAAAGGCGAATCTCCAGCAATCTCGTTCATTAAGAGGTATAGAGAAAAAACAATCCTTTAAATCCAGAACAATAGTTGGCCAGTGTCTAGGTAAGGCAGAAACTAGTGGTAAACCACATTGAATAGGTCCCATAGGGAACATTTGTTGATTTATAGCACATAAATCATGCAACAGTCTCCATTTCCCTGATTTTTTCTTGATAACAAAAATAGGTGTATTCCACGGAGATGTGGAAGGCTTTAAGTGACCGACCAAGAGTTGATCTTTTACCAATCCATGAGCAGCTAGCAATTTTTCTTTGGTGAGGGGCCACTGTGGAATCCAGCAAGGCTCATCAGTTTTCCACACTATAGGGATGGTGTTATCCACAGTGGCCCCTAGGGAAAACCCAAACCTTTGGTATCAGTTTTCGGACTAGGTAAGGAAGGGGGCTGAACCGCACCTTGATGTTCCCTACCCAAACCTTCATATTCAGTGTATCCCATTTTTTTGATAATTTGTTTAACGGGGGTCCCTTGATAAGTAATGTCAGTAGTAAGTTTCATATCCATTTGTTGTAAAACATCTCTACCCCAAAGTGTAACAGGCAAGTCACAAACATAAGGTTGAAAAACTCCTGAATGCCCTTCGGTATCCTTCCATGACAATGTAGCTGCACTCTGAGAAGGGCTGTAGGCAATCCCCAGTCCTCGAAGGGTTTGATTAGCAGTAACTAATGGCCATGCCTTAGGCCAATCATGGGTACTGATGATACTTTTGTCAGCCCCCGTGTCCAATAATCCCACAATAGATTGCCCTCCCACCACAAGTTTTAGGAATGGTCTATCATCTAAATTGAGTGTTAAAAATGTCGTAGGAGTGCCTGAAGAACCAAATCCCCCATTTGCGCGTCTTGTATTCTTGCTAGGCCAGGAGGAGTGCCTGCTAGGCAAAATTAACATTTGAGCAATTCGATCACCTGGAGATATTACAGTAATGCCTTTAGGAGAGGACACTAATATTTTAACCTGCCCCTCATGATCCGAATCAATAACTCCAGGGTGTACTATTAGTCCCTTTAAGGTAGAAGAGCTCCTTCCTAATAGCAGCCCTACAGTATCTTTAGGAATTCTTTCTTTCCAGTCTGAATCAATAGCCTGAACACCCATTTCTGGAGTTAGTACCAATCTGGTGGTGGCACAGATGTCCAATCCTGCACTCCCTGTTGTTGCTCTCTGGACATTCCATTCTCTGAGGGGGGATACCATTGTCGAGGTACTTGTTGAATTACCCCGTATATTTGTTGTGGGCCCCGGGGAGGGCCCGTCCTCCCGTTTTTTGGAAGAGAAGGATTTGGGCCTAAATAATTTCCTTCCTTATCCTTAATGGATTGGCATAAACTACTCCAATGATTGCCTTTTTTACACCGAGGGCATAAGCCGGGTCCAGGCTTTTGTGGTGGCGTAGCTGGTGCAGACTTATTAGGACAATTAGCTCGAATATGTCCCATCTGTCCACAAGCAAAACACGAGCCCGTGGGCCCTTTAAGTTTTTTATTAGGACCAGCCCGTCCATTCCGAGATATAGCTGCAGCCAAAACTTGGCTCTGTCTATCTAATGCAGCCACAAACATATTACCTTGTCCAGTGGCATCATTAATGTCCTTGCACACCCTTAAGTAAGTTGAAAGGTCTTTATTTTTCCAGGGTCTAATGACCTCCTTACACCATTTGTTAGCTTGTTCATAAGCCAACTGTTTAACCACTGGCATAGCCTGCTCAACATCCCCGAATATACGGGAGGCTGTTTGAATCAACCGGTCAACAAAATCAGCATAAGGTTCATTGCTTCCTTGTGTAACTTTTGACAAATGTCCCTGTAAGTCTCCCGTGCCTTGCAAAGTTTTCCACGCTCGTGTAGCTGCAGCAGCTATCTGAGCGTAGACACCAGGATTATATTGTAATTGTGCCTGTAACCCATCATAAGGGCCTGTTCCCATAAGCATATCTATGTTCCATTGAGGATTTCCTGCTGCAGCATTCCGTCTAGCGGTATCTGAGGATATTTCCTGCCAAGATGTTTTCCACATAAGATATTGCCCTCCAGAGAGCGTAGCTCTAGCTAAATTGATCCAATCCTGAGGGGTAAGATTTAAAGCGGATATAGTTTCCACTAGCACAACAGTAAAAGCAGCTTGGGGCCCATATGTACTAACTGCTTCTTTTAATTGCTTGACAAACTTAAAATCTAAGGCCTGATGGTATCTCTGATTCTGAGCATCTTCAAAGACCGGATAAGCAGCGGAGCCCAAGTGACTCCATTCTCTACGCGTCCGCTCATTAAGCGGAGGCGGCGGCTCGGGAGGCGCGGAGGGTAACAAAGAACATTCCTCCTTTAACGTCCATGTCTTAACTTGTCGCGCAAGCTCCTCCCCTGATAATTCCCCCTCCGAGTCACTCCCCGTATCCCCGGTCTTATGTGAGCGGACAGATCGTTCTTCCTTTATCTCTTCTAAAACCTGACTTCCCTCATGAAAAGGTTCTGTAAAGACATCCTTACGAATGTCGAGACAGCTCCGAACCAAGGTCCATATAGCCATGGTTCCTATAGGCAGAGGGGATTGATTGTTAGCTTTACTTGATCCGCCCCTAAATGTTCCCACTGAGGGATATTTAGTAAACCTTCATCCAAGAACCATGGAGCAATCTTTTCTACACTATCTAAAAAGGTCCTGGCTGTCTTTGCCTTAAGCGGCGTGCCATTGAGGCGAAGAAGCTCTCTCAAGGGCTGTTGCATACGAATCTTAGAGTTTTCAGATCCCATTCTGTATATACCTTATATTTGAAAATACAAGGGCTAGCGTTCCGCCGCCCCAGTCTCCGGGTCGCGTTTTGCTTTACCCGCGTGGCAGACTGCCTTTCGCTAATCCACCCAGAGTCGCTTTCTGCTTGACTCTGCCTCCGGACTGCTTTAAACCAGTCCGCTCCGAGCTGCTTTCCGCTAGCTCAAATAGTCGCGTACCACGAACTTTTGAGGCTGCCTCCGACGTCACTCACCCTTATGTGTGTCCCGGGTTTCGGCGCCACTTATCGGGGATTCCCCTGTCCGCAGGAAAGAACTCCCCGACAACATGGAGCTTTCCAAGATCCTTTATTGTTCTCTTCTTCCCGCTCAGGGGAGCACACAAAGAATATATATGGTAAGGCAGCCAATCAGAAAGCTATACAGACAAGGCACGAGCTACATACATGATCCTAATGTGTAAGTGTATGGGGCACGAGCAGATCATGCGCTGCACACGAGCAACAGGAGCCAACAGCTAAGTACTTCCTCATATGGCGTCAGTGCGACTCCTGCTTACCGCGTCATCAGTATGCGCCATGGACCGTACGCCGGCAAACTGCCAGCTGCCATCCTGCTTAGACTTGGGCTAGGGGTCCCGGGTACCCCGACACGAAGATTACAAATAATCCAATCAACAAATGATCTAAGGAAATGAACAGACACTTCACAGAAGAAGATGTACAAGTAATCAACAGATATATGAAAAAATGTTCAACATCCCTAGTAATAAGGGAAATGCAAATCAAAACTACCCTAAGATTTCATCTCACCCCAATTAGAATGGCGATTATCAAGAATACAAGCAACAATAGGTGTTGGCGAGGATGTGGTGAAAAAGGAACACTCATACATTGCTGGTGGGGTTGCAAATTAGTGCAACCACTCTGGAAAGCAGTGTGGAGATTCCTCAGAAAGCTTGGAATGGAAACACCATTTGACCCAGCTATCCCACTCCTTGGCCTATACCCAAAGGACTTAAAATCAGCATACTACAGAGATACAGCCACATCAATGTTCATTGCTGCTCAATTCACCATAGCCAGATTGTGGAACCAACCTAGATGCCCTTCAGTTGATGAATGGATAAAGAAACTGTGGCATATTTATACAATGGAATATTACTCTGCAATGAAGAATGATAAAATTATGGCATTTGTAGGCAAATGGACGAAATTGGAGAGTATCATGCTAAGTGAGATAAGCCAAACTCAAAAAACTAAAGGACGAATGATCTCGCTGATAAGTGGATGAGGACATATAATGGGGGGTGGGAGAGGTTAGCATTAGGTTTAGGGTTAGGTTTAGGGTTAGGGATAAGGAGAGCGGTAAGAATGAAGGAAAGAAGGACTGTATAGAGGGAAAAGAAGGGTGGGGGGGGAAGGGAAAAAAATAAACATCATTGCCCTATGTAAACGTATGATTACACAAATGTTATGCCTTGACTCTATGTACAAATAGAGAAACAACATGTATCCCATTTGTATACAATTAAAAAAAAAAATTCAAGTTTGAAATAAATTAAATATAAAAATTTGGAATATTTCACATAAAAATTAGGAATAAGACAAGTATTGCTGCTATTGCCAATGAGTAAGTAATAATAAATGGTGTAAGAAAGATGGTCATTCATTGCAGATTTTATGAGCATGAATTTTCCCTTACAGAAACTGTTAGACAAGAGAAATTAAAAAGAAAAGAATTAAAAATCATGCTAAATAAATGCAGCAATACTATAAGGTATAATTTTCTTTGAACCTTACTTATTTAAAATGGTATCAAGGAAAAAGAAAATCAATTCATTGGCAGAAATACAAGATGAGTTGTTGTTTACAATATATGTATATGCCAAATGAATACAAGTGTTACATGATTTATTTCTTATTTTTATTCTTTTACATGCCATTATGAATGCATAATAATTATCTCTACTTATTTAGATCTTTAATTTCTCTCAGCAATTTTTATAGTTTTCAATGTACCTACTTTGCATTTCTTTGATTAAAATTGCATTTCTTTTAAATATCATAAGAGATATTTTATTCTTTCTGATAATTCAGTGAATAAAATCATCTTCACACACTTCAGATTTGCAAAACTTATATTAAGTATATAGAAATATTATCACTTTTACATATTTACCTTCCCATCCTGCCAGAAATTTATTGTATTTTTAGACTCCAGAATTTCCATTTACTTTTAAAAAATCATTTATGTCTCTTTAATTATATTATCTATTATTCTCATTATTGTTGTCTTACTTTGCATTAATTCTTCAATATGGGCTTTGGTCAGTTATACTATTTCATAGGAGCTTCAGAATCTTTGTGCTAAGCTCCACATCTAAGCAACATCAAGTCCTGTTTCTATTGACTTCTTCCCCGCTTCAGTGCTTCTTCATTTTTACATACTTTTTATTCTTGAAAAATGCATGTACAGATTATGTATTTATTCTGATTCTACAATAGTCATTAACACTGATCTGCATCGTGTGATCTATGTCTCCTACACTAATGCTGTTCAGAACAACAGCTGCTGCTGTTTTTTCTTTTCAGTTGTAGAAATAGTTTTTTTTTTTTTCTTTTAAGTCTAATTTCTTAGAGGTCAACATGGCTCAGTGGTTGCCTTGTGATTGGTCAGAGATTTCATTCCAGCATTTTGAGCTGTTAAGGCTTCTACCCTTTGCCAATGGATTTTCTCTGAGGCTAGGAAATTCACTGCAAGCTCTGGAAGTTTGCAAGTCAGTCCTGACTTTCCCTTTCTGCTCCACTTTTTTTTTGTTTCCTCCTACGATGTGCATGGAAGAAAAAAAATAACCGGGGGGGGGGGGGGGGCGCGGTGGCTCACATTCCTGCAGGGACTTACGGAAAGCAAGGGATGGTCATTTTTGATCTCTTTGAACCTGTGTGCAGCTGTGTACCTGTGGGCTTTCTTCCAGTCTGCCAGGAACATGAGGGGGCTAATTAGGTTCCAAATCTTATCTTATTCACAGTATGTGTCTCAAGATTTTCTGGCTAATCTTCCGGTATACTGCTCGCCTCATTCAGAGTTACATCCTCAGGCTGGGAAGTAAACTTTTCCCATTTGTTTGCCAAGGGGTTTGTTATTGTTTCTGATGACAATGTTGGGTTTCTCGTTTTTCCTCCTACTCTTCATCATGTTAGCCATATCCAGCAAGGATGCTTCTGGGTTTTGGTTTTTGTTTTTTGTTTTTTGTTGTTGTTGTTTTTGGCTGCACTGGTACAAAGCTACTGGATATGGGAAGAAGATGTGCTTAGAATTGTGCTTATCCAGGTTCAGCTGTGGTTTAGAATAAGCGCTTCTCAATTAGTTCCATACCTCTGATTCCTTTCCAGATTTGCAATATGATTGTTTTGAATAGTTTGACCACAGTTGTGCAGTTTTATCACTGTTTTAGGTGAAGATGATTAGCCAAGCTCCTTACTCTCTCATTCTGGAAATTCCCCACAGTAAAATTACAGCAACAACTCTTCAACTGCATGGTCTTAACATGCCCTGTGAATCTTCTCCCTCCTGTGAGGATTCAGGGTCACGCAGAATCAAAGAACTTTAGAAGAGTCTCGTTGGATGTTCAAAAGGACCTCAGAGGCCTACCAGGTGGTGATGTAACAGAAGTGAGGTGGTGATGTAGCAGAAGTGAGGTACTCTGTTTAGCTTATTTCTGCCTAACATGGTAGTGGGGAGAAGGAAGACCCAGGCCTCCCAGAGGTTACCCCAGAGGCTGTCTCTCTGAAAGTGATGGTTGACAAGAACAAAGGAAACTGAGAACTTGATGAACTGATAGAAGAATGAGCTCTGAAACATCTTTTACTGAGTTGGAGAATTGCAGATGTGGTAGGTTACTGTGCGTGGATGACGTCAAGATCAGATAAGTCTTCTGAGCTTGTCACTTAAATGAGAAACTAATATAACTTTTACTAGGGTATGCTATAAGATTCAATGAGTGGTCATATCTGAAATTATATTTTTCCCATCTTCTCAAGAAAAGACATGATTAAAACAGAGAAGTAGATTTTAGTATTTGAGACATTTTGTTGTGAAATATATGTGAATCACTTTTTCAGTTCCTCAGATGGGAGATACTCCCTATACTTACACAGGTTTTGAATGTTCTGTGTTCTCTTTTCCAGGTTAACTTTTAATCTTCCCTTGTACCCAGGTCTGTTACCATGTTTGGGAAATTGTCCCTTGATCTAGTCTACTCCTCTTATCATTTGTTATGAAAGTACAGTGTACTTCTCAATTAGGTGCTTACACAATTATGGTTATATATTTGTTTGTGTGGTTTCTTCTCTCCATGTTGAACTCTACCCGGACAAGGACTATATATTCTCCCCACTCTTAATTTGAACTACCATTATATATTTTCAGTTCTAAGTAAAATGCCTGTCACAGAGTAAGCACTCAATAAATATTTATAATGATTCGAGAATAAATAAATGAACACACATCAAGATAATTTAATATTTCCCAAAGTGTAGATGATAATAATCCTAAAAGGAAGTTTAAAATATGATTTGAAAAAAGTTGGAAAAGTCTTCACTTGTTTCTGTGCCACCATATGCGTGGGAGGTTCTAGTTCATAACACCCCCTTGCAACAACCCACATACCGTGAACCATCCCAGTTCTTCCAAATATAGCCTGAATCCCAAAGTGGCCCATGCTAACACATTGTACTGTGCATCTGAAGTTTGTCCATGTAACACCTATGTTCTCTCTCTTTGTGTTGCCATATTATCTCCCCACAGTCACGATTCTGAAGTCCACGGTATCTTTGCCGTTTTCCTCTTTTGGGCACTCCTCTTGGTTCTCACTGCTGCCGCCTTTATTCTGGTCACTGTGATCATCCGCCATCTTTGTATTATCACTCTGATGCGTCCTCCAGTAAATCCAATTGGGATCTAGGCAGTTTTCCTAAATGGCATTTTGCCACTTCACTCTTATGTTTGGCATCTTTCACTTTCTTGAAAAAACAAAAGACAATTCCCCAGTGTTGCATGAATAATCTTTCATAATCCAGGCTTACTCATTTCTCTCGTTTTGGTTTTCTTTGTTCCCTAAATTATAATACTGACTTCTAACATGCAAATCCCTCTACATCTTCCATCTGTTTTAACACCAGCCCAGCTTTCTAATTTGTTTTTATCATGTTGTATGGCATATACCTCTTTCAATATCTTTAGTAAAAATACGTAGAATACTATACTTCAACTTTTTCTGCTGTTTAAAATAAATATATCACACCAACCTGAATTTTCTGTACAAATAGGAAACTGTCACTCACAATAAGCCCCACTCTTGTTGGCATATGATGCACTTGCTCCTTCAATTTCTAGCAAGAAAGTTTAAGGAGTTTCTGTTGGAGGTTTTGCTGTTTTAGTTTCTCTTGGAAGCACAGTGCCTGTTTTCAGGTTAGGATACCACCCCAGCAAACAGGTCATTCTAAGAAAGAAATTCATGGGTTATAATCATACAGAACAATAGTAGACTCAGGCAAAAATAATGACTAAGTAGAGAAAGATAGGGAGAACCAATAAAAGGGAGAAAAGATGAGGAGCAGGAGAAGATCACAGATAGACAAGACAAGGGGAGACTGCAGGAAGGTAACTGTGCACTATCTGAGCAACTTCTGTCACTTCTTTTTGAAGATGAGAACATTAAGAACTCACATGTGAGCTAGATTTCTCTAAGACCAAAAGCACTTGATCTTTTTCAGTCACATTACAGACTATACTCTTTGTCCAAATCCAAGACTCCAGGATTTGTGCAGTTGGTGCAGTAGGGGAGGTCAGGAGAATGCAGGCAAGAGAGGAGAAATTGAAAGCCAACAGTGGGAAAGGTAGAGGGAAATGAGAGACATTGGGGGAGGTTGCTGCTCAGCAAGGCAATTGAAGATTTTCTGACAGGGAAGTGGGTAGAGGGAGAGGTTAATCTGTGCCACACAGAAAGACAGATGAGAGCATGAAAAGGTGTAGGAAGGACAGCATATATCTGAGTTCTGAGGAGAGTTTTCTGGCCAAGATATCAAAGCTCCAAATGCTGTTCCTGGTCCTTCTCCTCTTCAAGGGACTTCTCTGCCATGGGCAAAGCACAACTGGTAAGAAGAGATCAGGTGGAAAGATATCTGTGGTCAGGCACAGGGGAGAAAGCTCTTGGGGTACTTGCCCAAAGGTGGCAATCCTCTTACACTATGCTCTTGGGGTCTACATTCCAGACTACTTCCTCAGAGAGGATGCTTGCTTCTTGACTGTTTCTGTCTCTGATTTTAGGGATGGGGACCTGGATTAGGGAATAGCAGCTATTGGGATATTTGCAAACTATAATTCTCTCCATTCTTTCTTTCCACTCCTCTTCTTCCTGCAGTATCTCTTCTATCATCCCTTATATTCTCTCCAATGGTCACTCTCATCTCTTTCAGCTCCCCAGACTCTTGGATCACATCATGCAGCAGCAGAAGAGCTCCCCTCCTTCCACCTACTCCACATCGCCTCCTTTGCCAACCACAGCTGGGCCAACACCCAGGCCTCAGGATGGCTGGATGACCTCCAGATTCTTAGCTGGGACAATGTTGTAGGCACTTTCAAATATCTGAAGCCCTGGTCCCAAGGAAACTTCAGCAAGGAGGAATTGAAGAATCTTCAATCACTGTTCCAGTTGTATTTCCATGGTTTCATCAGGGTAGTGCAGGCCTTTTCTAGTCAGTTCCAGTTTGAATGTGAGTTTGGTGTTCCAAGTTAATCCTCTGCCTTCAAAGGGTGAAGCTGACTTACCAGCTTCTACCATCCTCCATCTTTCCTGACCTTACTCCCTGTCTCCCTTTGGCTCACACTCACTTCTATGCTTCACCCTTCACCACCCCCACCCTGCCACAGACACAGCAGGGCCTGCATGAGCTAATCTCTTCACACCCTTGGATACACCCTCATGTTCTGCCCCTCTATCTTTGACCTGAGGATTCACATGGACTGATCTGTACCTCACCACTCTTATATGAGTTTTTCCAGATCAGTCTCCTGTCTTCCTGATAGCCTTCTTTTCTACCCCTTCCCTATCAATTATTCTAACATACATTTATTGTCTTCAAATTTTCTTCCCACAAATTTACCTCCCATATTGCATCTCAATTCTAGTTTTCTATATGATTCCCCAGCAATTTTCTTGCATGAATCCCATCATTCTGTTTTGTTTTGTTTTTAAGTTCCCTTCTTGTCACTCTTTTCATACTGATTCTTTTTTCTGTCTACTTTCAGACCCCTTTGAGCTCCAGATATCAGGAGGGTGTAGACTGCATGCTGGGCAGGCCTCAGAGAGCTTCTTAAATGGAGCATACCAAGGATCAGATTTCCTGAGTTTCCAAGGAAGTTCCTGGGAGCCATCTCCAGGAGCAGGGAGTCAGGCCCAGAAGGTCTGTAGGGTGCTCAATCTCTATGAAGATATCAAGGAAATAGTGCAGACCCTTCTCCATGACATTTGTCCTCAATTTCTGGGAGGCCTCCTTGAAGCAGGGAAGTCAGATCTGGAACGGCAAGGTGAGCCTGACACTCCCTCTCCTCCTTTCCTATTGCTTTTACTCTTGTGTTTGAATTTGATCTTTCTCATCATCTTGTTGAAACATGCAATGAGGTCAGAGGGAGAGATGTCTGACTTTAGGATTATTTTTCAGAGAAAAGAAAGAAGTGATTACTCAAACTTCTAAGGCATCCAAGTACCTGAACTCTAGCCCAAAGTGCTCACCATACTTTCATTTCTCCCCGTTTTTTCCTGTGTAGTAAAACCCGAGGTCTGGCTGTCCAGTGGTCCTAGTCCTGGACCTGGACGTCTGCTGCTGGTGTGCCACGTCTCTGGCTTCTACCCAAAGCCTGTGTGGGTGATGTGGATGCGGGGCCAGCAGGAGCAACGGGGTACACAGCGAGGTGACACCTTACCTAATGCAGATGGAACGTGGTATCTTGGAGTAACCCTGAATGTGGCAACTAAGGAGGCAGCTGGACTGGCCTGCAGGGTGAAGCACAGCAGTCTGGGAAGCCATGACATAATCATTCACTGGGGTGAGAGAACTGGGACCCAGCTGGGAATGTTGGAAGATAGTCCCAGAGATTTTGAGTGAGGAGCTGGGAAAATAGGAAGGAATGCTAAGCACGGGAAGCATAAAACTGAGAAAATCCACATAAAGAAGTGTAGGGAATGATAGCAAGTACATTTGAAGAAATTCAATATTCAAAATCAGAGGAAATAAAGAAAAAAGAAGGAGGAAAATATCAATTTGGTGGAAGAGTGTTGGGGGTACATGACAGACATAGATTCAAGAGGAATTAAAATATGGGCTCTAGAACACAGCTGAGAACTCTAGGAAATCCCCTGCCCTCATGACAGAAGCCTAACCTGTGATGGATCAGGAGGATTTCATGGATGCCTCTGCTTGTTTTATCCAAACCAGGTGGATACCTCAACCTTCTCATTCTGATGTGTTTGACTGCCATCATCACCCTGGTCCTGCTGATTGTATTGCACTCATGGTGTAGAAAGCAGAGGTGGGCCTTTTCTTATTCTTTGTTTGTTCATCCTCTGTCAACTTGTTCTCCTTTCTTGTATCTTTTCCCCTTCCCCCTTTCTCTGTGATTCCCCTTCTTGAAGATTAAAATTCTCTTCTTTTTTCTCAGCTCAAATTGGAAAATCCACTCTCCTTGTCTATCCAACTCTGCCTTTCCCTGGGGAGCCAAAACCCAGGACCCCAGGAATCCAGCACATCAGCTTCGCTTGACATCAGAATCATGGATCAAAATGAGAATTTTGAAATGGAAAACAAGTCTAAACCAACTAGGGTTACATTAGCTTACCTTGCACGTAAATTCCTTGTCTACTCCTTATATGTGGTTTATGACCTCTAAAGAACATACGATTTTCTTCAAACAACTTATTCTGGCAGAGCTATTGATCTCTTTGGACACCTTTGCTTTTTATCTTTCAGTGATATCTGTTTTGCTTTGTTCATATGTATATCACCATTGATCCTTCAAGATGTAACTCAGGTGCCTCCTTCTCATGGATGATTCCAAGGGTCGCCCAATTGAAAGGTCTCCTATACTACCCAGATTGGACTGGTCTTCCTGAAAACACTCATTTCTTCTTGTTTGATCAGTCTTTACTTAGGTTTTTCGCTCTTCTCTCTTTTTTAAGATGTTTGAAAGTAGGATTTAGGTGTGTGTACTTGTAAGTACATGGTCCCCTGCTCTGAAAGGACTCATCTTGGTTTAAAGCTTCATAATATTCCAAGAAATATTGCATTTTCATTTCACACTAACATCATAAATTTTGATTCTATTTCTGCCTGAATGTAATGTATTTCAACAAATGCTGACCAAAATGTGTTCACTTTCAGATAAAGCAATATTGTCTTAGTCCATTTATTCTTTGAGATCTCTCCATCATTTGACTGTGTGCTTATTAAAACAGTTCCTCTTTCCCTTTATACCTGACCAGAGGTAGAGGAGGCAGGCAAATGCCTCAGACTCCACTGTGATTAGTGTTAATGCATCTTCAAGATATTTAAATAATATCATGTGAGATATCACCAGTCAAGCAAGGAGGGGTTCAAATTGTCATTCTTACTTCCAGGAGAATGTGTATGTCTTTGTTGATGTGCATATTATGGAAAAAAAATTCACATTTTGAGCAATTAGGAAGACAACATGGGATTTGAGGACAATTTTAATGGGAAGAGTCGGAGGAAAGGCAATGATTGGAAAGAAAGATTCGATGCCAGTTTAGCTCTGTGCTTACTTTATTTTGGTCCATCATCATCTTCATCATCATCATCCTCATTATATAGTTTGTTTCTCTTCTTTTTATATAAATTACTAAATTATCTAGTTGAGTTGCAGTACATTTGAATGAGCTTGTTGGAAAGCAAGGAACTATTAGAATGCAGAGTTCATGTAGATGTCCATTCAACTCCTTTCTTTGGATGAGATCATAGAACAGAGTGTGAAGGTTTCTTGGTACAAGTTTATAACTTCATGGGAAGCATTTTCAAGTTCAACGGTCATTTATGCAGGATATAGTATTTACCTAAGAAGGAAGCAATGAGGCTGCCTTCCACTGGTGAGAGTCCATCACCCTTTGTATGATGTGTTCAGTTAGTTTATCTAGGGGCAGCGCTCTCCAGACCAGAGAGGAAGGCAGAATTCTAAGGGTTGTTTGGAGCAGTAAATGTTGGCAGTCAAACATTCTCTCCATGGTTTAAATCCAGAAGGGTGACCTCTTTCAAAATAAAGAGGTTCAAGTACAATTCTGACACAAGGGGTATAGTGAAAAATATCTTTCCCATGTTTCTCATTTAAATAATTTTTGCCATTATTGCCATCACAATAATTTTTGAGGTCCCCATCTGATGCAAGCCAGCTTCCATGGTTCCATGCCTGATCTTTCCTCCACCACATCTTGTGTTTCTGTGACACTTAATTTCTTTCTGTCCCTCAATTATGTCAAACTTTTTCTCAGTTCAAGTGTCACTTGTATAGACAGAAATTTGCTGATTAGTCTAAGTAACCCACTCCACTTCAGTCATATCCTATTCCAATATTCTCTTTATTTTAAATATTTAATTTAGTTGTAATTACCTCATTTTATGTATTTATTGACTTTTTCATTTAAAATAGAGGAAGTATGTCATCCTAAATTCCACCTGACTTGATCACTGTTGTAGCCTCCTGATCAGATTATAGCTTGACATATTGGGCCAATAAATATATATTTGAATTGAAAAATGATATTAAATGTTGGCTTTCAAGAAGAGCTTTTAGTGACACTGATCTTTATCTGATAAGTGATAGATTTCCAGGAGTTTCCAAAGTTCTGGTGTCACTTAAAGATGAAGGTAGGTTATTACATTGTTCAAAGATGAAAAAATGCTCAAAGTTCTCTCTTTCCTTCAGCTATTATCTTTTTGTGTATTTATGTATAATTGTAGACTTAGGAAAGAGGGAGGCAATCCCAGAGCATCTTATCTGAGTCTTCTGTCCTAAGAATGGCAAGCCTAGTTACCCATAAGGTGCTACTCTGGGTTTCTTTTTGCTGTACTTTGGTAAATCCCAGGGAATTTCCTAGGGAAGGAAGACTGTTGTGTGCTGTGATTCTCAGGAAACTCTAGATCTTTGAACATGATAACTTAATGCAATCTAATTCTTTTTATGAGAAGGTGCTATGGTTGAGATGTGGACATAGATTTGAGTGAAGCACAAGACATACCTCCTGGGGAGATGGATAAGGGCTACTTATATATGTGCATTCTCAATTTTTATAAAACTGACACAGATAAATTTTTAAAAAGTCAGAGGACATATAATCATTCCATAAAAAATAACAGGTCACATAATTTGGGGAAGTTTTCAATATTAGTTCAGGATATTGTCAGAAACATTTTATGCTATCCTTGCCATGTAAACCTTTAAACTGAGTAATTTTATCATAAAAAGAATTTAAAAAGCTTAGCACCAAAAATCCAAACAACCCAATCAATAAATGGACAAAGGAACTAAACAGATACTTCTCAAAAGAAATAAGAAAAGTTAACAAATACGTGAAAAAAATGTTCAACATCTCTAGCAATTAGAGAAATGGATATTAAAGCTCCACTTAGGTTTTACCTCATTCTAATCAGAATGGCAACTATCAAGAGTACAAGTAACAATATATGTTGTTTAGGATGTGGGGAAAAGGCTACATTGCAGGTGGGACTATAAATTGGTACAACCACTCTGGAAAGCAGTATGGTGGTTCCTCAACAAACAAGGAATGAAATCACCATTTGATCCAGTTATACCACTTCCCTATATATATCCAAAGGAGTTAAAATCAGCACATTTCAGCAACACAGCCACATCAATGTTTATAGTATTATATTATCAATATTTATATATTATAGTTATATAATATATAGTATCAATTCACAATCACCAAACTATGGAACCAACCTATGTGTCCTTCAACAGATGAATGTGGTATATATACACAATGGAATATTACTCAGCCATAAGGTAGAGTGACTTTATAATATTTGTGAGGAAATGGATGGATCTGGAGACTACCTTGCTAAGTGAAATAAGCCAATCCCCAAAACCCAAAGATTTAATGTTCTCTATGATATGTGAGTGCTAACACACAACAAGGGAGACAAATAGATGTTCAGTGGATTAGACAAAGAGAAATAAAGAGAAGGGAGGGGGCACAGGAATAGGAAAAACAGTGGAATCAATCTACATAACTTTTCTATAACGTATATGAATACATCAAAGTGAATCTTCACATCATGTACAATCACAAGATTGGGATCCTAATTATAGTGAGATATATGCCATGCTTGTATAAATATGTCAAAATTCACTCTACTCTCATGTATAATTAAAAAGAACAAAAAAAAGACTAAAATAATGAAACATATTCTAAAAAACTGAGATTATGTATAGACATATACGATTCCTGATCTCCTTCCCTAAACATCACAAGTTCAAAATAAGTATCCTTGAAAGTTCATTCATTCAATGAATACATCATGAGGATGCAATCAGCATGACTGTGGAATTTCAAATAACACAGAAACTGGTTTTTCAATAAACAAATTGTAACAAAAAACTAAAGATAGAGAAGAAACTTTCAGATTTTTCTATTAAAAAAAAAACACTGAATCAGGATTCAGAAGTTTGTACTGAGTTATAAAGGACACTATATCACCTTTGGAGAGAGGTACTGTCTAGGATTGGAAACTATATTATTCTGGCTCAAACACAGAAACTACTTTTTTTAAAAGGAATGAAAGATAGCAGTTTCCACATCCACCAAATATAAAACCAAGAAGATAATGTACAAGTTCAGATCTTACTGTGTTCTACTGCAAACACAAATATACTAGAAATGACAAATGTTGAGTTTGGGAACAAGAGATTGAGGGAGCGTTCTTTCTTGCTCGTAAATTTCTCTTGAAGTAGCATTGTTGTCAGAGGAGGTTGCAGGAAAACATGAAGAATCAGAAGATGCTGGGGCCAAAGCAAAAATGGCATGGTAGCCATATTCACTCAGGGAACCGGAGCGGTGGAGGATGCCCGTGTGATATTCTCTGCCTGATGAATGAGCTCAGCTGAGGATGTGGAAGACCTGCTTAGGTGGAGCATCATAAACTGAAACTGGAACCTGGGCCTCCCAAAACACCATCTGCAGATTTGCAAAGATATGCATGCAGCACCTGCCCTGGAGCCTGTGTTCAAAGGCAGCAGCACGGCTGAAGCATGGGACTATTTCTTCAAATTACTCACAGAAAGTACCTAGAGATTTCTGGAACTTTGACTTTACCCTTGATTTCTGAAAACCAATTCATTGTCTTTTTACCCTTTTCCCATTCTCACTTTCTTCTGCAAATAGTCCCAGAGTTGGACTAGTTTATCAAGATCAAAACTTTCTTTGGATTGTGTTGTCATTCTTCCTGAGTAGCCAGGCACCAATGCCTTCTTACAAGTTGTCTGACCTCTCATTCCCTTTATGATGCTGGTCCAAGTGTGAACAACACCGCCAAAAATGTAACTCACATTACTAATCACATATTGAGCATAAACTCAATTATTAAAGTAAATGACAAGTATCTCTTCTTTGGTTAAGTCTGATGGAATAATAAAATTTCTTTGAATGGAGTCCCTGGTAGGTCAGATGCTCTTTGTATACCTATTCATATTAATTCATGTTGTCCTCCTAATAATTTTGAGTGGGCTCTATTATTGCTATATAATAGATGGGGAGACAAAGGCCACATAACTACCAAGTGTTATAGACAATATTTCTTTAAAATTTCTGCTTTTGCTACTATTCTATACATCCAACAAATATTTATTGGAAACCTGTTATATGATCAACGCTTTTACAGGTAATGAAATACAGCAGAGGCAAATAATATACCCTATCTTTACAGAGCTTTCATTGATAGTGGGGGAGTTTGGGAGACAGACAGTAAGTAAACCAAAATATTACATATTTTGTAGTACTTTGAGAACTGAAGAGATGAACAGAGAGAAACAAGGGCCTTCATTTTAAATATCATGAACAGATGGGCCACATAGAGAATGAAGCATTTGAGAAGAGACCTCAAGGAAGAACAAGAAGCAATCTGTGAATATTTGGGGGAAGAGCATTCCACAAAAAGGAACTAGAATCAGAGTGTCATGATACTGGGACTTTTCTAAAAGCCATGAGAAATACAATAGTTAGACCGGTACAAGTGATGAGGAACGTGTAGCAGATGAGGCTGGTGAGTTGGAATCAGATCATTTAAGCACCTTAAAGGGCATTGCACAGGTATTGAAAATTGTTGCAGGACAAAGAAGATGAGTTCTTGGAAGTAGAGAGCAGAATCACAGTTTCCAGGAGTTACAGGGAAGAAGAAATACAGCGGGGAGGGATGATGGTTAAAGGGTGTACAGTTTCAGTTATGAGTAAATAACCTATTCTGGACATGTACTAGACCTCATAGTGTCTGTAACTCACAAAATTGTAAGTGGGCTGCGAGGGTAGGTCTATGTCATGTGTTATTAACACACAGACACATACACACACTACTACTACTACTACTACTACTACTACTACTACTACAAATAATAAAGAAGGAGGGAAGAAACTTTAGGAGGTGATAGATATATGTGTGGCCTTGGTGGTGATTATTTCATGGGCATATCTTCTCAAATCCATTGAGTCTTATACAAGATGTACAGTTTTGTTTCTCATGTCAATCATACTTCAATATAGTAATTTTAAAAAAAGTGAACTCTAACACACAAGTATCACACCTGGGGTCACCATCTGTGACTACAAAAGGAGCATGATTATATCTACACCAAAATTACTGTGACCCTCCCCCAATCACCTTGTCTGTACCAGAACAAATTCAGAACTACTAAATATCTCCACAAGTCAGCCTTTCAGCAAGTTACATGCAGCACCTGCTTTGTGTGTTTCTCTCCAGCACACACTTCCAATTGTTAACTCTCTGCTGCCTGCAGTGCTGCTTACAGTTGCTGTTCTCCACAATGAGAGAGTGATATCTATACCCAGGGTTGCTACCACATATTTCTTTCAAAACTTTGGAGCAATTCTTAGGTGCCTTTATGGAGGGATGCTTCATAGTGAGAACTGTGGATTACTCCTCAGTTCAAACCTCAGTTTGAAAACCAGTTCCAGGAGCTGCCTTGCTTGTTTTAAGTCTTCTGAAGTCTCCTGAGTGCAATAACATCAGCTTCTGACTCTCATCTGTCTCTTGGGATAAAATAAAGAATTTCTTAATAATTTTCCTTTAGGCCAGTTGGCTGGTCAAATTAGCTGATTAAATCATGGTAAGAAATCACATGGAATTTACCTAGACTCAATTTGAACTCAATTTGTTAAAAGAACTAAAAAGTAGTTTCAAATCCTCACTCTTAAAATTTTTTCCAAAAAACTAGGAGTGGCATCTTTGCTTGCCACTAAGATACACATGTATTACCCCAGCATTCAGATTTTACATTTAAAGGAAAAGGAGAAATTCCTTTCCCGGAGAGAGTTGGTTCCATTATTTTGTGTATGTGTGTCAAGAAAGTATTTAGACTACCAATAGTTTTCAAATGAAGGACAATAACAATTCTCAAAAAAAACAAAACCTGAATAAACACTTTTTTAAATGCAAAAATGTTAGAATATTATAGAATGTGTTTAATATTTATTGCTTTTTATTGTTTCTTTTTCTTATTTTCCTTTTTTTATGCTAGGTACTGAATCCAGGCCTTTGTGCATGCTAGGCTTGGGCTCTACCACTGAACTATACCCACAGTCTTTTTATTTTGAGACATGGTCTTTCTAGATCATCCACGTTGACCTTGAACTGCCAATCCTCCTGCCTTGGTCTCCCAAGTGGCTGGAATTCAGATGTGTATCACCATACCAAGAAATATTTATTAATTTTAATAGGATTTTTGCATAAAACATTCTATAATTATAAGTTCATTTATATGTATATTTGTGTAAGCAGGCAAGACTATACAGGGGAGTAATAAGGCAAGTAGTCATTAAAAAGTACATATTGAGTCAAATACAGGAAAATTTTTTCCTATTTGTCTATTTATTTATTCATTTTTATTAGAGAATTTTAGTTATACTCAGAAGTTAGGTGCACTTCAATAAAACCATAAATGCATGGAATTTAATTTACTCCATTATAGTTACCCTCTTCTCTTCCCTCCCCTCTGCCTATATTCTCCTTTCTCTACTTAATAATTTTCCTTTCATTCATTTATTTATTTTTGATTGATGCTTTCTACATATACATAAAAGTTAATTTTTATAGTATATTTATATATGCACATAATGTTATTTTTGTTAAATTGATTCTACATTTCCTCCCCTTTCCTATCCCTCTCCCTCCCTCTCAATCTCCTTCTTCTGCTCCATTGCTCTTCTCTTTAGCTTTATGATATCATATCCCCTCCTGCCTTCTTTCCCTTATTTGGCTCCAGCTTCCACATGTGAAAGAAAATATTTGGCCCTTAATTTTCTGTGTATGACTTGGAATGATGTTCTCCATTTCTATTTATTTAGCAGCAAGTGCCATAATTTTATTCTTCATTAAGACTGAGTAAAACTCTTTTGTGTATCTATAACACATTTTCTTAACTTGTTCATTTACTGATGGGCATTTGGGCTGACTCCAAAATTTGGGTATTTTGAAGTGTGCTGTTATAAACATTGAAGTGACTATATCGATATAGTGTGCTGATTTTAGTTCTTTTGGGTAAATATCAAGGAGTGGAATAGTTGGGTCATGTGATGGTTCCATTCCTAGTTTTCTGAGGAATCTCCATCATACTTTCCAGAGGACTTGTACTAATTTGCAGTCCCACTGACAATGCATAAATGTGCCTCTCCCCCACATCCTTACCAGCATTTTTATGCATCATACTCTTGATAATTACCATTATAACTGGACTGAGATGAAATCTCAGTGTTAACTTTCTTGAATTCTTCATATGTTTTGGATATCAATCCCCTGTCACAGGAGAAGCTGGCAAAGATTTTTTTTTCCCATTCTGTAGGCTCTTTCTTCACTTTCTTAACCATTCCTTTGATAGGTGGAAATTTTTAATTTGATGGCACCCCACTAACTGATTCTTAGTTTTATTTCTTGACCTTTACTTGTTGAAGAAGTTAACACCTGCACCAATATGATGGAGTGCCAACCTTGTGTTTTCTTCTAGCAGATGCAAAGTTCCTGGTCTAATCCTAAGTCTTTGATCCATTTTGATTTGATTTTTTGTGCAGAGCGAGAGACAGGGATCTAGTTTTATTCTTCTACATACAGATGTTCCGTTTTCCTAGCACCATTTGTTTAAAAGTCTATCTTTTCTCCAACATGTATTTTTGGTACCTTTGTCAAGTATCAGAAGGTTGAAACATGTGGGTTTTTCTCTGAATCATCTATTCTATTCCATTGGTCTTCATGTCTATTTTGATGTCCATATCATGCTGTTTTTGTTACTATAGCTTTTTTTTTAAGTATTTTAAAAGCACCTTTTTTAGGTACTTTATTTATTTATTTATTTTTATTGTAAACAAATGGGATACATTTTGATTCTCTGTACATGGAGTAAAGGCATACCATTCGTGTAATCATAAATTTACACAAGACAATGTTGTTTGATTCATTCTGCCATTTTTCCCCCTTCCCCCCACCCCCACCCCCCTCTTCCCTCTATACAGTCCTTCCTTCCTCCATTCTTGCCCCCCTCCCTAACCCTAACCCTAAACTTAACCCTAACCCTAACGCTAACCCCTCCCACCTCCCATTATATGTCATCATCCACTTATTAGCAAGATCATTTGTCCTTTGGTTTTTTGAGATTGGCTTATCTCACTTAGCATGATATTCTCCAATTTCATCCATTTGCCTGCAAATGCCATAATTTTATCATTCTTCATGGTGGAGTAATATTCCATTGTATATATATGCCACAGTTTCTTTATTCATTCATCAATTGAAAGACATCAAGGTTGGTTCAACAATCTGGCTATGGTGAATTGAGCAACATGAACATTAATGTAGCTGTATCTCTGTAGTATGCTGATTTTAAGTCCTTTGGGTATAGGCCAAGGAGTGGGATAGCTGGGTCAAATGGTGGTTCCATTCCAAGCTTTCTGAGGAATCTCCATACTGCTTTCCAGAGTGGTTGCACTAATTTGCAACCCCACCAGCAATGTATGAGTGTACCTTTTTCCCCACATCCTCGCCAACACCTATTGTTGCTTGTGTTCTTGATAATAACCATTCTATCAATCTCACAAAACAGGTGAAAGACCTCTACAATGAGAACTACAGAACACTAAAGAAAGAAATTAAAGAAAACCTTAGAAGATGGAAAGATCTCCCATGTTCTTGGATAGGAAGAATTAATATTGTCAAAATGGCCATACTACCAAAAGTGCTATACAGATTCAATGCAATTCCAATTAAAATCCCAATGACGTACCTTACAGAAATAGAGCCAGCAATTATGAAATTCATCTGGAAGAATAAGAAACCCAGAATAGCTAAAGCAATCCTTAGCAGAAAGAGCAAAGTAGGGGGTATCACAATACCAGATCTTCAACTCTACTACAAAGCAATAGTAACAAAAACAGCATGGTATTGGTACCAAAATAGACAGGTAGATCAATGGTACAGAATAGAGGACACAGACACAAACCCAAATAAATACAATTTTCTCACACTAGACAAAGGGGCTTAAAATATGCAATGGAGAAAAGATAGCCTCTTCAACAAATGGTGCTGGGAAAACTGGAAATACATATGCAACAGAATGAAATTAAACCCCTATCTCTCACCTGCACAAAACTCAACTCAAAACGAATCAAGGACCTCGGAATCAGACCAGAAACCCTGCATCTTATAGAAGAAAAAGTAGGTCCAAATCTTCAACATGTCGGCTTAGGATCAGACTTCCTTTAACAGGACTCCCATAGCACAAGAAATAAAAGCAAGAATCAACAACTAGAATAGATTCAAACTAAAAAGCTTTCTCTCAGCAAAGGAAACTATCAGTAATGTGACGAGAGAGCCTAAAGAGTGGGAGAAAATCTTTGCCACTCATACTACAGATAGAGCACTAATTTCCAGAATCTATAAAGAACTCAAAAAACTCTACACCAAGAATACAAATAATCCAATCAACAAATGGGCTAAGGAGATGAACAGACACTTCACAGAAGAAGATCTACAAGCAATCAACAGATATATGAAAAAATCTTCAATATCTCTAGTAATAAGAGAAATGTTACTATAGCTTTTTAACATAATTTGACATTGGGTATTTTGATACCTCCTACATCACTTTTCTTGCTCAGTATTTCTTTGGCTACTCTGCATCTCTTATTCTTCCAAATAGATTTTAGGAATTTTTTTTATAGCCTGTGAATAACACTATTGATATTTTGATGGGGATTACATTGAATCTGTATATTGCTCTTGTTTGTATCGCCATTTTGACAATATTGAATCTGCCTATCCAACGTGAGAGGTCTTTACAAGAGATCTTTTTTCTAGTATTATTTATTTTACAATCAAGTATAAAATAATTGAAAATGGATTCATATAATTTATAATATACTTGGTTCCTGTTGATCAGAACACCATATACCACATGTGTGATTAAAATAGCAGTACCTTAGCCTGAGAAGGTGTCAATGGGAATGAGACACCCTTAGGGCTCATGGCTAGGGGCCAGGAGTCTGATGTAGTCAATCTGTCAGACTTAGGTACTAGTCCTCAAAAAGTGTGTGGTCATCTTCTTTTTGTATGATTTTGGTCCATTGTCAAGAATCACAATTATTTGCATCCTTAATCTAAACATTTTTCAAGATCATTTCTCGGGTCTTGGTTCATTTTTATATATAGCTAGTTCACTGAGGTATCCAGTGGGTGATTGTTGCTACCTCTTCAGCATAAGCTTGACCAGCAGAAGTATTTTATATTTTAATTTAGAAACATCTTTGTTATATGAGTATCCATATTAGTACTACATATTTGTCTTTCCCAGGCAGCAAACTGCTGCTTTAGTCCTTGCCTTCACACAAGGAATCTCTTAACAGTTAACTCACTTAGTTGCTATCATCCTGACCAGTTAGTTAGACCACTGGCAAGGGCTTAGTGAAAATGTTGATGAAAGTGTAGTTGGTGAAAATGTAGCAAAACATGGTAGTCAAGAGTCACCTGCATAGTCATTACCATAGCTTGTAGTTTGACCCACAGGGTAAAACATCCAATGTATAATCTGTTAAAAGATAACATCTATTAACCAGATGGTGTCCCCAGCCCAGTTTATCCTGTCTTCCTTTAGTTTTGCAGAGGAGTCAGTAAATTATGTCATCAATAGGCATGTCACTAAATATTGGACTCCAGATACTCAAAAGAGGGGCCAAAGTATCCTCCATAGTTTTCTTAATTTATTCTGATTGGCTGGGAATTTGTTTATGCAGTCTACTGGTCACCTGGGGTCAGGTCTGGTCTTAGATTTACCTATTTCATTTCACAGGTCTGATCTTAGATTTACCATTTATTTGATGACTGAGCTCTACTGAGCTTATCCAACTTTATTGGTGGTATTTGTGAATGAAAAATTACTCTGGCCATAAGATATTCAATCCCCACCATGCTAAATGGCAAGCAAGGAGCTGATATTTGAAAAGGGTGTTTCTGGTAATCACCTTAGGCAAACTACTTTTTCATTCTTAGAGGCCAGTGCACACCACTATTGGTTTCCTGTCATCACAGATTCCAATGAGCATGTGTGGTGGTTGTAGCTACCTATAGTTCACAGGATAAAAGTCTCCAAAGGGTCTAAGGTGTTAGTCTTGGAATTTTCCAAGATCATTTCTTGGTTCTTGGCCCATATTAATATCTGAGGTGTACATTCACGTCCAGTTCATTGATATATTCAGTGAATGATTTTTGATACTTATTATGACCTACCAGGTCCCATGCTTATTGAGTGACTTCTAAGACCTTTCCCATTTGAAACTGGTGACTTTGAAGGCCACGTTGACAGTGGGGACAAAGAGAAGGCACAGTTGGGGTGCATGCTGTCTTCAGCACCCAAAGAAGCCCTCTAGTTTTTGGTCTTCCTCTCTATTTATTGAGTGCAATGTTAACAATTTTTGCCTTATTGTATCTGGAATACTTCTTTGGTGTCCTGCCCAAGTGGCCCCTTGGAATTGTAAATTTCTGTGCTGGGTCCTGGAATTTCTGAACTTGTAGCTCATGTCATGAAAAATAACTTAACCTGGTAATTTATAAATGACCAAAATTTATTTCTCACAGTTTTGGAGGCTGGATTTTCAAGATCAAATCTGGCATTTGGTGAACCCCTGTTTCTTATAGTGTCTTTGCATGGTGAAAATGAGAAGCTATTTTTATAAGGCCATTAATCCCATTCGCCAGAATTCTACCCTCACAACTGAGTATCCTCCCAAAGGTCCCACCTTTTAATAGCAACATGTTAGAAATGAATTTTGGAGGTACACAAACATTTAGACCCTGGTATTCTGTCTTTGTCCTCCCATACCCCCATATTCATGGAAAATGCTTTCATTTCATCCCAATAGCCTCAAAAGTCTTAGCTTATTCAATCATCAACTTTAAAACCCTAGACCAAAGCCTCTAAAGATCATCTTAATCAGTTATGGATATGACTTCAGGTATGATTAGTCCCAAGGCAAAATTATTTATGTCTGTGAACCTGTGAAATCAAACAAGTGTTGGACTTCCAAAATACAATGGTGGGACAGGTGTAGGATGCACATTCCCATTCCAAAAGGAGAAATAGGAAAGAAGAAAAAGATAATAGTTTTCAAGTATATCCAAAAGAGAACAAGAGAAATAATACTGAATCTTAAAGATTGAGAGTAATCTTTTTTGGTTCCATGTGAAACCAAGGGAAAACCCAAATAAATGTTCTAGCTTTCCTAGCTTTTAGTTACTTACTTTTATCACCAATGTTAGAGTTCATCTCGCTAAGCAGTATCATAAATAACAACTTTGACGTAAGTGTCACAATGTTAACCAGTCTCGGTTGTTTTTCAGGAGCTCACCTGATTTTCTCCAACTAAAATCACTTGAAACCACTTGAACCTGTGCTGGTGTCTGATAGGTGATCGGTTTTAAAAAAAAATTTATTGATGCTTTTTAATTATATACATTGTGGGGTTCAATGTGACATTCATATATGCACATAACAAAATCTGCTTCCATTTGATATCAGAGGCCCAAACCCTATGCCCTCAGATCATGCTAAAACTCCACTTTTTTGAACTTGTATCCTATATAGAACAATAAGTTTGATTACTAATGTACAGAGCATTGATTTTTTTTTACTTTTCATTACCTACAATCACCTTTCTCTGTACGTCACCCAATCCCTTTTTTGTAATGCCATAAATATCTCTAGATTCTATCCTCAGGAAGGCCGATTTGAGACTTGGGTGTTCTGTCTTCTCACAATTTGTACAACATGTAAAATAAACTCCTTCTCTATTGCAGTTTTGTTGTTTCATTTTATTGCACAGAAAGCAAAATCGTCCTAGTTTGGTAACACATCTTCCATTTTCTGTACTGGGCAGGGATGTAAGGACTACAAGGCTCCAGGAATCTATGCCCCAATGGCTTTTGGTGGGTGACACCCAGGTAGCATCTCCCATGGATTGGAGTCACATGCCAGGGATGGTGTTCCCAGGCTGAAGGTGATCAGTAGTGACTCTTCTAGTCTGGGATCTTGGGGATAGCCTTGCCCCCATGGTTTCACTGGGCATTGTCCTGGTGAGGACTTTGCCGTGGCCCTGTACTTGTGACTGTTCTCTGCCTGAGTCCCAGGTCCTGAAATCTAGGTGGAAGAATCCATGCTCCCACAGCTCTTGCACTCTGTGTGCCTGCAGAGTCAGTACCACGTGGATGCTATCGTGGTTTACCACTTATACTCTTTCAAGGGGTAGAATGAGCCATGCATGGCCTCGCTAGTGCTATAGCTAAATTGGTTGAGAAGCATTGCATTGGATCTGTGGAGTAGGGTCTTGAAATCTGTCTCCACCCAAATACCAGGTATACTTGGTCTGCAATGAGCTAGGCAGTCCCAAAAGCCTTTAGAATCATTCTCCCATTGTCTTGATGAATAACACAGAGGACTATGCTCATCTATACTAATCACCTTTTCAAAGGAAGAGGCAATCTGTCAGGCCTCAGTGAGTCTGAAATATGTAAAGATAATTCCACCAAACATAGTAAACATGGCAGGGGTTGTGTTTGCTCTTTATCAGTAAAGAAGTGTTCCAGGCCCATTGTTAAATGACCCAGGGTGGACTGAAAGCTCATGTGCATAAACTTGCCTTCCCAATAGTCACATAAAATAACTAAGCCCAAATTAAGTTCAATGTGCATTCCAATATGAGTTAGTCAAATATTCTAAATAAAACTAAAAACTTTGTATTCTAAGAAGAAACACATTTTACTTGGCCTTAATATTTGTATTAAATGCTAAGAACTTTTGTGTAATAACTATAATGAATACTATTATGTGTACATTTTACTAGCAATTCACAAAGTAGTAAGTAAATACAGCATAATTATAGTAGGATAACTCAGACACTGTTTAAAGAAAAATGACAAAGGTAGCTGGAACAGTAATTCCAGTTGTAGCAACAGGATTGCAAGTTTGAGGCCAGTCTGGGCCACTTAGAGAGAACCTATCTCAAAAAATTAGAAAGGCTGGAGAATTAAAGCTGATATGGAAGACAGTTTTAAATTTTCATGACAAAAATTAGAATTTTATTCTCAAATATGCTCTGCTGAATCTTTATTAATTTTATTCCTAGTAATTTCTATTTTTCTCATAGGAGAAAATGAAAAAACATTTTGTTAAAGCATATATTATAAAATTTTATAACATAAAATAAGCATAATATATTAGGATACTATAAAATTGACATAAACTTCTAGTTTATTTCCCTCTAGAAGTGACCTTTCTAGTGTTTCATTAATTTTACCTATTTATTTTCTATATTTTATTATTAGTCATGTATTTTCTGTAAAACTATGTAGAAGAAATGTGTTTGGTGTTTGAAAGAATTCAGTTTGACCTATTCATGTGTTACAAAAAAAATCACATGAAGAAAATTCACAAATATTAGTGAGTTTTCTCAGCCATACACAAAAATTTCATTTGACAATAAGCATAGACATCAACAGGTTCAAATCCTATCCAAGGAAGTAATCAGAACACATGTGAACTCATTGCCTCTGATGTCCTCTTCTCCCCTGAGCATTCTGTTCAGGAGGAGGGACCAGAACGAGGTCCTAAAAATGTGAGCCTCCAGATAATTTATGGTCTTGTAGGTCACTCTGAGACTTGATGACATTTTCTTTGACTAGGATGGAATTATTGGAAGGTTTTGGTCTGAGAAAAGATTTGGTCTGCCTTGATTTTTAAAGGATCATTGACTGCTTTGTCAAGAGTAAACCTGGAAACAAGAATAAGGGTGGAAGCAAGTTTACTCTAATAATTCAAGAAGATGATGATAATAGTAAACTACATAGCTAGAGGTGGAGGTGGGAAAAGTGATTAAGCTGTGTGTGTTTTGAAAACAAGAGTCAGCCAGGTATGTTGGTGTGCACTAAAGTTCCAGCTATTTGGGAATCCTAGGTGTAAGGACCAACCTGGAAAATACAGCAAACCCCATCTCAAAAAAAAAAAAAAAAAAAAGCAGAGCAAAAAACAAACAAACAAAAAAACCCATAGTACATAGAATTTGGTGATAGATTCCATTTGCCATGTTAGGTAAAAAAGAAGAGTTTGAAATGACTCTAAGTTTCTGTTCTCAGCAACAGGATCTATTTGGAATTACAATGAACTGAGATAACACCGTGGAAGGAACAGACTCAGTGGTGGAAGGAACAGAAACAGAATTAGGTTTCTGAGCTAGTGGAGAGATAAAGCAGATCCTTGATTTTAGGTGTAGAATTGGAAGCATTCATGCAGAAGATGCTTATTTGAAAATAAACAAACAAACCAAAACAAGTTCTAGAACTATACTGCAATGGTGGAGTCAATCATATAAAAAATAACCAGCAGGCAATGCTAGAATTGCTAGTCAGGAGCAAGTGTTTGGTGCTGCAGGATAGGTAAAGACCCTAGAGCAAGGGGTGGTCATTTCTTCAGAGTTTCAACTTAAGCTGAGAGTTACCTGGTGATTGATGAACTAAGCTCACTCATGATGGGACTCCAAATGGAGGAATTAAAGGCATGGAGGTCAGGTGTGGTGCCCCACACCTGTAATTTCAGACACTTGGGAGGCTGAGGCAGGAGGATCTCAAGTTTGATGCCAATCTGGGAAATTTAGCAAGTATATTTCTCAAAATAAAAAATGAAATGGACTGGGGATGTTGCTCAGTGGTAGAGCACCCCAGGGTCAATCCCTAATACCATTAAAACTTAACTAATTAACTAATGATGAAAAAGATTGATAACTTTCCAATTTTGAATGTTGGGATTCTAAGGATTTGGAAATGCCTAAAGCACAGAGCAATGTTATTACTGAATAAAGACAGAGAAGCAAATGTGTCTAAAATTGAAATAACATCATTTTATTCCCCAGCAACTCACATGAATCTGGGTCGAACAGAGTTCTGAAAGAACACAAGGTCTGATTTTAAGCATGCCTTTGCCAGGGGATTTTTTTCCTTGCCTGAGCTATACACAAATATGCTATTGACACAGTTCACCCTTTTCTTTTTTTAGTGATATTTGATTTATTTTTTGATACATGGAAAGGTTTTGCTAGGGAAGCTATAATATTTTAATTTTAGAAATATAGCCAAGTCTGTAACGGAGAGGGTCAGTTTAAGGGTATCAATAAAGACACATTTGCAATAATCATGATGCAAAATGAGAAAGTACTAGACTCAAAAAGAATGATGATAAATCCTGGTTATATAATCTAAAATGCTGGACACTCTAGAAGTTAAATGATACATCATTGAAAAAAATGTCACATTACGTTAAGATAAAAAAAATATTTTCTATGAACTTTATGTTCTCTCATTCCTGAAATTTGACTGAAATCATCCTGAGAGTGGCCATAGGCCCACAGCAGTCACTGTGGTGGAATCAAGGGAAGGCTCTGAGCCTGTAGTTGGGCCCATGGTAAATTCTGTGTCTGTTTATGGAAACAGCACTCCTGCAGAATAATGTGTCTGAAGGAGCCCCAGGATGACAGTTTTGAAACTATCAACAGAAGCAGCAAAAGGTGAAAGATGACTTGGAACTTTGCTTTCATTAAGGAAATAAAGAGGGAAATAGGACATTGGCTATGTGTTACAAGTAATTTTCCAGTTACTTCAATTTAAGTCTTGCTTGTGATAGAGATCATGGTCCCTATTCTCAAGGAAAGTAAAAATAGTTGGCAAGAAAAGTGGTAATATTCAATAAATGGATTGTTAGGAACAGGTGTGTCAGGGGAAAATGGAAAAAGAACTAACATATTTCATGTTTTTCAAATAGAAATTTAAAAAATACAAAACATCAGACAAGAATTGGTTACTAAGATGGATGTGGCGGCACACCTATAATCTCAGCTACTGGAAAGCTGAGGCAGGATTGCAAGTTTGAGGCCAGCCTGGATAGTGTAGCAAGACCCTGTCTCAAAACAACAACAACAGCAACCCCACAAAAAAAAAAAAAAAAAAAAAATCAATGACAACAAAAAAATATGGTTAATGCAATTAACATTAAATGGAAATGGTATATTTGTCAATAGTATGAAGACGTGTTAAAGTTGCATTTTTTTTTTCCAAGAAAGAAGGCTATCTTCACATCTATAAAATGGTTTTCACCCAGTCGGTGAGTCCTCTCACCCAGAGCTTTTGGTGTCTGGATTAATTAACCTCATGGAGCTTTCTTCCAAAATAATTTTCACTCATGGAAAGTCACTGGTTATCTTAAAACTGAAGATATTTTTGTCTGAAACTGGAAGAATTTTTGCCTGAAATTTTTGTCTGAAATGACCTACACCAAAATGTGAACTTGGATAGAAAGTTTGTTCTACTCCAAAAACATCAGAAACATCATTGAGGGTTCTTAACTTGGAATTAGGGGGGGAATTTTTAACTTTTTATTTAAAGGATGGTTACCTAAAATAAAAGAAAATCATTTATTTGTCTTCCCTTTGATCTTATTTAGAAAATATTCTAACTCTCTACAGTTCTTCATTTACTTATTTGTAAAATAAGGCCACTTAGAGAAGTTAGGAAAATGTTTTGTAGATTAACACATGTATGTGTACACACAAACACACACACCCACACAAAGTGCATGTTCACGTACATGTACATACACACAAACCACATAAGATATTATCTTTTTATAATAAAGAGGCAAAAATAAAGAATCTTTCAATTTTCTGAGAGTTGACATAAGGACTTATGAGCATGTGGTATTTAGGTGGTGCTGGAGTTAAGCTCAGATAATTTACTTATTAATTGTAATTGAGTACAAAGGTAGCCAAGAAGATGGAAAAATATAACAGAGAGGAGACAAAAAGATAAATTTGAGGTCTGAAGACCTGAATGACTTAATCACCTTCATCTAAAAATTAAGGAAAGCATACACTTTTCAACAGCACAAGGAACACTCACCAGCAAAGACAGTATCCTGGGTCATTAAACAAGTCTTAATCTATTTAAAAGGATTGAAATCATAAGAAAAATGCAAACAAGAAAATGATAGAAAATTTCAGGAAAACCCTCATATAGTTCAAACTACAAATAACCCATGAGATAAAGAAAATGCAAAGTGAAAGTGGGAAAGCATTTTGGAATGTAAACATTGGAAAAACCACATATTCATTTTGTATGATAATGTTAATGCAACACAAACGGAAATTTAAGACTTTAAAATAATTGGGAAAAAAGAAATAGCTAAAAACAATAAGCTAAACAGTCACTTTAAGGAACTATAAAAAAATAAAAGCATATGATTGCTAGTATTATTTTTTTAGTGCTGGGGATTCAACCCATAATCTTGTACATGACAGGTGAACACTACCACCAAGCTATACCTCCAGCCCCAGGAGAACATATTCAATTAAAAATCAGTGAAAGGAAGAGAGTAATAAAGACAGTATTGGAAATAAATGAATGTAAAAATGTTAGAGAGAATCAATTAACTCAAAAGATAGCTCTTTCGATAGATAAATAAAATAGATAAATCCCCAGTCAGATTGATTTTTTTAAAAAAAAAGTGAGCCGGGAATGGTGGCACATGCTTGTAATCCCATCAACTCAGGAGGCTGAGGCAGAACAATCTCAAATTCAAAGTCAGTCTGAGCAAATTGGCAAGGTAATGTCTCAAAATAAAAATAAATGAACAAATAAATAAAAAGGCCGGGGATGTTTCTTAGTGGTTAAACACCGTTGGGTTTAAAAAAAAAAAAAAAAAAAGAGAGAGAGAGAGAGAGAGAGAGAACACACACAAAGTTCTAATATCAGGAATGAAAAAGAGGATATTGTCATTCAGACTTCAGAAAGATATTAAGAGGCATAACATAAACGACTTTATGCCAATAATTTGGGCAACTTAGATTAAATAATAAACTCTTTCACAGAAACAACCAAGGTTCCATCAAAAAACTATACATAGCTTACATAAACTTATTGAAGTTCTTATTAAAATACTTAACTGGGCTGGGGAGGTAGCTCAGCTGGTAGAGTGCTTGCCTTGCAAGCATAAGGCCCTGAGTTCGATCTCCAGTACTGGGAAAAAAAAAAAAAAAAAAAAAACTTAGCCTAATAAAATTTTAAGTAGTGATGACTTTTTATTTGTTCTTTTCAGATGTACATGACAGTAGACTGTATTTTGATATATTATACATACATGGAGTATAACTTATTTTAATTAAGATCCCATTCTTGTGGATGCACATGATGTGGAGTTATACTGGTCATGTATTCATATATGAATATACCAGTTATTTAAGTCCAATCCATTTTATTCTTTTCTCTTCCCATCCCTCCTCCCTTACCTTCATTCCCCTTTGTCTAATCCAGTGAAATTCTATACTTCCCTCTTTGACCCTCTTATGTGTTAGCATTCACATATCAGAGAGAACATTTAACCTTTGGTTTCATGGGATTGGCTTAATTCATTTAGCATGATAGTTTCCAAATCCATCCATTTACCAGCAAAAATCATAAAGTCATTCTTTCTTTATGGTTGAGTAATATTTCATTATGTATATATCATATTTTCTTTATTCATTTATCTGTTGAAAGACACCTACATTGGTTCCATAGCTTGGAATTGAGCTACTATAAACATTGATGTAACTACATCACTGTACAATACTGACTTTAAATTTTTTTGTGTATAAAAATGAAGAGTGGGATAAAATGGTGGTTCCTTTTCAAGTTTTCTGAGTAATCTCCATACTGCTTTTCAGAGTGGTTGCACCAATTTGCAGTTCCACCAGCAGTGTATGAGTGTACCTTTTTCCCCACATCCTCACCAGTGTTAGTTATTTGTTGTAATCTTGATAACTGCCATTCTGACTGGAGTGAGATGAAATGACAGTGTAGTTTTGATTTGCATTTCTCTAATTGCTAGAGATGTTGAACATTTTTGCGTATACTTGTTGACCATTTGTATTTCTTCTTCTGTGAAGTGCCTGTTCAGTTATTTTGCCCATTTATTCATTGCGTTATTTGGTTTTATGGTTTTGCGTTTTTTGAGTTCTTTATATATCCTGGATATTCATGCTCTTGGGTGCTGGTGTCAAAGATTTTCTCCCTTCTGAAAGGCTCTCTCTTCATGTTCTTGATTGTTTCCTTTGCTGTGAAAAAGCTTTTTAGTTTGATTCCATCCTATTGTTGGTTTTTTTTATTTTACTTCTTGTTCTTTAGGAGTCTTGTTAAGGAAGTCAGTTCCTAAGCTGACATGATGTAGATTTGGGCCTACTTTTTTTCTCTATTAGGTGCAGGGTTTCTTTTCTGTTACATAGGTCCTTGATCCACTCTGAACTGAGTTTTATGCAGGGTGAAAGATGGGGGGTTTATTTCATTTTGCTCTAGGTGGATTTTCAGTTTTTGGTAACACCATTCATTGAATAAGCTATCTTTTCTCCAATGTAGGTTTTTGGCACCTTTCTCTAATATGAGATAACTGTATATACGCAGGTTTGTCTCTGTGTCTTTTATTCTGTACCATTGGTCTTCATGTCTGTATTGGTGACAATATCATGCTGTTTTTGTTACTATAACTGTGTAGTACAATTTATATTCTGGTATTTTGATGCCTCCTACTTCACTTTTCTCACTAAGAGAAAGTTTTGACTATTATGGGCCTCTCATTTTTCCATATGAATTTCATGACTGTCTTTTCTATTTCTATGAAGAACATCATTGGAATTTTAATATGAATTGCATTAAATCTGTATATCACTTTTGATAGTATGCCCATTTTGACAGTATTAATTCTTCCTATTCAAGAACATGGGAGAAATTTCCATCCTCTAAGGTCTTCTTCAATTTCTCTCTTTAATGTTTTGCAGTTTTCATTGTAGAGGTCTTTCACCTCTTCTGTTTGATTTATTTTCAAATATTTTTGAAACTATTGTGAATATGGTAGTTTTCCTAATTTCTCTTTCAGCTGCTTCACCATTGGTATATAGGAAATCAATTGATTCATGGGTGTTAATTTTATATCCTGCAACTTTGCTGAATTCATTTATGGTCTTCTACATATAGAATCATGTCTACAAATAGGGATAGTTTGTACTCTTCATTCCTATGTGTATTCCTTTAATTTCTTTCTTTTACCTAATTACTCTGGCTAGAGTTTCAAGGACTATGTTAAATAGGAGTGGTGAAAGAAGGCATCCCTGTTTTGTTTCAGTTTTTAGAGAGAATGCTTTCAGTTTTTCTGTTTAGAATGATGTTGGTCTTGGGTTTAACTTACATATCTTTTGCAATGTTCAGGTGTGTTCCTGCTATCCCTAGTTTTCTAGTGTTTTGAACATGAATGGATATACTATTTTATCAGACACTTTTTCTGTATCTATTGGAATAATCATGTGATTCTTGTATTTAATTCTATTGATATGGTGAATTATGTTTGTTGATTTCCATGTGTTGAACTAACCTTGCATCCCTGGAATGAACCCCACTGGATCATGGTGCACTATCTTTAGAATGTGGTTTTGTATGCAATTTTCCAGTATTTTGTTAATAATATTTGGATCTATGTTCATCAGAGATATTGGTCTGATCTTTTCTTTTCTTGATGTGCCTTTGTGTGGTTTTGGTATCAGGATGATATTAGTTTCGTGGAATGAGTTTGGAAGGGTTTCCTCCTGTTCTCTTTCATGGAATAATTTGAGGAGTATTAGTGTTAGTTCTTCTTTGAAAGTCTGGTAGAACTTGGCTGAGATTCCCTTTGGTCCTGTGGTTTTCTCTGTTGGTAGGCTTTTGATGGTGTCTTTAATTTCATTGCTTGAAATTGATCTGTTTAAATTTTCTATGTTCTCCTGATTCAATTTGGGTATGTCATATGTCTCCAGAAATTTGTCAATGTCTTCAAGATATTCTATTTTTATCAGAGTACAAATTTTCAACATATTTTCTGATTATTGTCTGTATTTCATTAGTGTCTGTCATGACATTTCCTTTTACATCAAAATTTTAGGTTTTTTTGTTGAATGGTAATTGATCTGAAGATTTCAAATCAGTGAACCTCCAGGGTCCAGCACTTCCTGGTCCATGCTGGAAGACTTCCTCCCAGGGAATCTCCCCTGCATTTCACTCATGTTTTGTTGAGAAGCCAATTCTTAGTCCCCTCCATCAGTCACAGACCCCATATTTCCTGGTCTCTAAGGTTCAGTCTCAAACAAAACTCTCCCATCCTTACCTTTTTGAATTCCTAGCTGGACTTGTTTCTCCAGGCTGGTCCTGTGAGCCCCAGGACTCTAGGGTGAGGGGAGCACCCGGAGGATTTCCACCACCTGCATTCCCCTGTGTAAACCCCTCTCCATGTTTGAGTTTCTCCTGGTCATTTAGGCACACTCTATGTCATGAAGTGTGGGCTTAGCAGGCTTCTATTTTGGGCCAAGCTTGATTTGCCAGGAATTCCATTAGTTCTCCTAGCTGCTAGCCTCCTGCACTGTGGCTGCAAAATGGTTCCTTCCTCTGTCCTCCATAGGCAACAGGGTGATGTGGCTTCTTTCTCACACAAGGGTATTGTGCAGCATGCCTTTCAGTTTAGTTGAGCAGTGTCTTTGATCTCTGATCTCAAGTACTGAGACATTGCTCTGGTCTCCTAAAAATGCAAGCTTCTTTAATTCCCTTATCTTTTTACTTTTTCGTGGTGGGGTGGGAAACCAATCAAGCAGGTGTCACTGATGGTGGCACAGGGGATTTCTTCTTTATTTTATTATAGCCAATCTCCAGAGTCCATGATCTGGTTTTGAATGTTCAGAATTAATTCTCATCCACCATGCTGAGAAACTTCCTGTTTCTTCATTTCATGCCGCAAAGAAACCAGGAAAGTGATCGCCTTTATTCTGCCATCTTCCAGGATATGACTTGAACGTTGAGAACCACTATTTAAGAAAGAAATAATATTGCTGTGTGTAGTGACTTGGGAGGCTGAAGCAGGAGGATTGCAAATTTGAAGCAAGCTTCAGCAACTTATTGAGGCCCTAAACAATTTAGCAAGACTCTGTCTCTAAATAAAAATAAAAAGAGTTTGGGATGTTGCTCAGTGGTTAAGAACCTCTTGGTTCAATCCATACTACTATTACTACTACTACTACTAATATCAATTCTTCACAACATCTTCTAAAAAGTCAAAAAGAGGATGGAAAATTAACTTAAAATATATCATAGATTTATCATAAAGTATAAAATCATGAACATTCTGCAGGAAAACAGTTTCAGTGATCTTTGAGTTTGGCAAAGTGTTTTAGATAGGACACAAGATTAAGGATATTTAAAATGTAATCAATTTGAATTTATCAATATTTAAAATATTTGATCTCTAAAGGACACTGTTAAGAAACAGAAAATAGGAGATTGGTCTCAATCACAGAGTGAACCGGGCGAGTCAGCCCGCCTGCATCGTGCAGCTAGATGGTGGGCAAGCCAGCCCACCCAATCCCCACGCCAAGGTCAGTCGCAATTGCTAAGTAGTCAGTGGGCGAGCCAGCCCATCCGACCCCCACACTGAGGTCAGATGCCATTGCTAAGCCTGCCTGCCTGTCCCCCTACTGCTGAGGGACACTGCACTTGCCTCTGTGCAGAGTCAGTGCACCCTCACTGGGGCTCCCTAGCTTCTTTATAGGCTGGTGCAGGCATTTTGAATTATTTCTGAGGGTGGGGCCATCATCATTGGAAGGACAGCTCCCTTCCTGAGATAGGTACAGGAGACTGCAGGACCTTTGACGGGATGCAGGAGTCAAGAAGAGGAAGTACTGAGAGATTCGGGACCAACTCAGAGCCACCGGGTGAGGCTCTCCCACTAGGCAGGCTCCCTGGATGAGGCAGTAGTCCTGGAACGCAGGGAACTTCATGGAGTACAGTGGCCCAGTAAGACTCCCCTGCTGGAGCCATGAACCCAGTCAACCTGGAGCATTGCAGAGGACGGCCTCACAGCGAGAGGCTTCATTGCAGGGTGAGGCTCCCAGGCCCAGACGGTAGCTCCGGTCCCCAGGGAACATAGCAGAGGAAGGCTGCTCAGCGAAGGAGTCCCTCACAGGGGCAGGCTTCCCAGCCCAGGCAGTAGGTCGGGACTCCTGTTAACGTCACAGAGGAGGGCTGCCCAGTTCAGGCGGTAGTTATGGACTGAAGGAACCTTCCCGCTGGGTGAGGCTTTCCCACCAGGGCAGTAGAACCAGAGACACAGGCCCAGAACAGAAGTGCCCCAGTCTGCAGTCTAGTCCCCCTTTGGCTGAACATCAGTCAACAAATAGAGGTGCCTCTGCCCACTGACAGGGAATATACCCTACCTGAAGGCCACCACCCCAGAGGGCCAGCTTCCTAGTGGAGCACCGCATTATCAAGTTCCTCCAAGACTTCAGGCTACTGAAGATTAGGAGGTGAGTTATTGGAAATCTACAGGTACAATAGCAGTCAATAAAGGAAATCCGCACTATCTCATAGGATAAGCATAACCAATAGAATAGAACACTGGAAGACAGAACCTCAGATATTGAAAACAAAATATTTAACTTGAAAACAAAGTTGACCAAACAGAGAAGATGGTAAGAAATCATGAGAAGAATCTACAAGAATTATGGGGCATTATGAAAAGGCCATATTTAAGAATTATTGGGATTGAGGAAGGCACAGAGAAACAAACCAAAGGAATAAACAATCTATTCAATGAAATAATACCAGAAAATTTCCCAAATCTGAAGAATGAAATGGAAAATCAAGTATAAGAGGCTTACAGGACTCCACATATACAAATTACCCACACCAAGGCACATTATAACGAACATATCTAACATACAAAATAAAGACAGATTTTTAAAGGCTGCAAAAGAAAAAAAATCAAATTACATTTGGGGGAAACCAATACAGTATCAGCAGATTTTTCAACCCGACACTAAAAGTTAGACGGGCCTGGCCTGGAACAACATTTTTCAAGCTCTGAAAGAAAATGGATGCCAACCAAGAATCTTATACCCCACCAAACATTACCATCAGATTTGATTACGAAACAAAATCCTTCCATGATAAACAAAAGCCAAAGGAATTTACAAAAAGAAAGCTGGAATTACAGAACATTCTCAGCAAAATATTCCATGAGGAAGAGATGAAAAACAAAGATGTAAATCAGCAAAGGGAGGAACTACCCTAAAGGAACAGTCAAATAAATGAGAAACCAAGTTGTGTAAAAAAACAAAAATGAGCCAAATGACTGGGAATAAAAATCATATCTCAATAATAACCCTGAATGTTAATGGACTGAACTCATCAATCAAAAGACATAGACTGGCGGATTGCATTAAAAAGAAAGATCCAACAATATGCTGCCCACAAGAGACTCATCTCATAGAAAGAGAACCCACAGTTTAAATGAAAGGATGGGAAAAAAACATACCATGCACGTGGACTCAGCAAAAAAGCCAGAGTATACAGCCTCATATCTGATAATGTGGACTTCAAGCCCAAGTTTGTCAGAAGGGATAAAGAGGGACATTTCATACTGCTTAAGGGAAGCATAAATCAGCAAGATATAACAATCATAAATATCTATGCCCCAAACAGTGGCTCATCCATATACGTCAAACAAATCCATTTCAATTCCAGAAATCAAAGAGAACACAACACGATAATACTAGGTGATTTTAACACACCTCTCTCACCACTGGACAGGTCCTCCAAACAAAAATTGAACAAAGAAACTATAGATCTCAATAACACAACAATAATTTAGATTTAACGGACATTTATAAAATATACCATCCAACAAAGAGTGAACACACTTTTCTTCTCAGTAGCACATGGATCCTTCTCTAAAATAGACCATAATCTATGCCACAGGGCTAATGTTAGCAAATACAAGAAGATAGAGATATTACGTTGTATTCTATCAGATCATAATGGATTGAAATTAGAAATAAATGATGCAGTAAAAAAACAGAAACTACTTCAAAACCTGGAGATTAAATAATCCGCTATTGTATGATGATTGAATAACAGAAGCCATCAAGAGGGAAAATTAAAAATTCTTAGAGGTAAATGAGAACAAAGATACATCGTATCAAAATCTCTGGGACACTATGAAAGAAGGTCTTAGAGGAAAATTTATTTCATGGAGTGCATTCAATAAAAGAAGAAAAAATCAACCAATAAATGACCTAATACTACAGCTCAAAGTCCTAGAAAAAGAAGACCAGAGTAACACCAAAAGTAGTAGAAGACAGGAAATAGTTAAAATCAGAGTTAAATCAATGAAATTGAAACAAAAGAAACAATACAAAAAATTGACAAAATATATAGTTGGTTCTTGAAAAAATAAACAAAATTGATAAACCCTTAACCACACTAACAAAGAGAAGATGAGAGAAAACCCAAATTACTAAAATTTGGAATGAACAAGGAAATATCACAACAGACATGAGTGAAATAAAAACATAATTAGAAGCTATTTTGAAAAACTCCACTCCAACAAAATAGAAAATATCAAAGACATCAACAGGTTTCTAGAGACATACGAATGACTTAAACTGAACCAGGAAGACATACACAATTTAAATAGATCAATTTCAAGTAATGAAATAGAAGAAGTTATCAAAAGCCTACCAATAAAGAAAAGTCCAGGACCAGATGGGTTCTCAGTCAAGTTCTACAAAACCTTTAAAGAATAGCTCATTCCAAAACTTCAAAATATTCCATGAAATAGAAGAGGAGGGAACCCTCCCAAACTCATTCTATGAAGCCAATATCACCCTGATACCTAAACCAGACAAAGACACATTGAGGAAAGAAAATTTCAGACCAATATCCTTAATGAACATTGATGCAAAAGTTCTCAACAAAATCTTAGGAAGTCGCATACAAAAATATATTAAAAAGATAGTGCACCATGATCAAGTGGGTTTTATACCAGGAATGCAAGGTTGGTTCAACATCTGGAAATCAATAAATGTAAATCTCCATATCAATAGACTTAAAGTCAAGAATCACATGATTATTTCAATAGACGCAGAAAAAGCATTTGATAAAATACAGCATTCCTTCATGCTCAAAACACTGGAAAACATAGGGACAGTGGGAACATTCCTTAACATTGTAAAGGCCATCTATGATAAGCCCATGGCCAATATCATTCTAAATGGTGAAAAACTGAAAGCATTCCCCCTAAAATTTGGAACAAGACAGGGATGCCCTCTTTCACCACTTCTATTCAACATCGTCCTTGAAACTCTAGCCAGAGCAATCAGACAAACCAAAGAAATTAAAGGGATACGAATAGGAAAAGAAGAACTCAAACTATTACTGTTCTCTGATGACTTGATTATATATTTAAAGGAACCTGGAAATTCCACCAGAAAACTTTTAGAACTCATAAGTGAATTCAGTAAAGTAGCAGGTTACAAGATCAATGCTCATAAATCCAATGCATTTTTATACATAAGTGATGAATATTCAGAAAGAGAAGTTAGGAAAATTACCCCATTCACAATAGCCTCAAAAAAAATGAAATGTTTGGGAATCAATCTCACAAAAGAGGTGAAAGACCTCTACAATGAGAACTACAGAACACTAAAGAAAGAAATTAAAGAAAATCTTAGAAGATGGAAAGATCTCCCATGTTCTTGGATAAGCAGAATTAATATTGTCAAAATGGCCATACTACCAAAAGTGCTATACAGATTCAATGCAATTCCAATTAAAATCCCAATGACGTACCTTACAGAAATAGAGCAAGCAATTATGAAATTCATCTGGAAGAATAAGAAACCGAGAATAGCTAAAGCAATCCTTAGCAGAAAGAGCGAAGCAGGGGGTATCACAATACCAGATCTTCAACACTACTATGAAGCAATAGTAAGAAAAACAGCATGGTATTGGTACCAAATTACACAGGTAGATCAATGGTACAGAAGAGAGGACATGGACACAAACCCAAATAAATACAATTTTCTCATACTAGACAAAGGGGCCAAAAATATGCAGTGGAGAAAAGATAGCCTCTTCAACAAATGGTGCTGGGAAAACTGGAAATCCATATGCAACAGAATGAAACTATACCCCTATCTCTCACCCTGCATAAAACTCAACTCAATATGGCTCAAGGACCTCAGAATCAGACCAGAGACCCTGTATCTTATAGAAAAAAAGTAGGTCCAAATCTTCAACATGTCGGCTTAGGATCAGACTTCCTTAACAGGACTTCCATAACAGAAGAAATAAAAGCAAGAATCAACAACTAGGATAGATTCAGACTAAAAAGCTTTCTCTCAACAAAGGAAACTATCAGCAATGTGAAGAGAGAGCCTACAGAGTGGGAGACAATCTTGGCCACTCATACTTCAGATAGAACACTAATTTCCAGAATATATAAAGAACTCAAAAAAACTCTACACCAAGAATACAAATAATCTAATCAACAAATAGGCTAAGGAATGAACAGACACTTCACAGAAGAAGATGCACAAGCAATCAACAGATATATGAAAAAATGTTCAACATCTCTAGTAATAAGGGAAATGCAAATCAAAACTACCCTAAGATTCCATCTCACCCCAATTAGAATGGCGATTATCAAGAACACAAGCAACAATAGGTGTTGGCGAGGATGTGGGGAAAAAGGTACACTCATACATTGCTGGTGGGGTTACAAATTAGTGCAGCCACTCTGGAAAGCAGTATGGAGATTCCTCAGAAAGCTTGGGATGGAATCACCATTTGACCCAGCTGTCCCATTCCTTGGCCTATACCCAAAGGACTTAAAATCAGCATACTACAGAGATACAGCACATCAATGTTCATAGCTGCTCAATTCACAATAGCCAGATTGTGGAACCAACCTAGATGTCCTTCAATTGATGAATAGATAAAGAAACTGTGGCATATATATACAATGGAATATTACTCTGCCATAAAGAATGATAAAATTATGGCATTTACAGGCAAATGGATGAAATTGGAGAATATCATGCTAAGTGAGATAAGCCAGTCTCAGAAAACCAAAGGACAAATGATCTCGCTGATGAGCAGATGATGACATATAATGGGGTGTGGAAGGTATTAGCTTTAGGGTTAGGGTTAGGTTTGGGTTTACGGTTAAGGAGAGTGGCTAGAATGGAGGAAAGAAGGACTGTTTAGAGGTAAAAGAGGAGTGGGAGGAGTGGGGGGGAGGAAAAAAATAACAGAGTGAATGAAATAACATTACCCTATGTAAATTTATGATTACACAAATGGCATGCCTTTACTCCATGTACAAACAGAGAAACAACATGTATCCCATTGTTTACAATAAAAAAATAAAAAGTAAATAACAGGAGAAACTCTCAAAAAAAAAAAAAAAGAAAAGAAAGAGAAGTTAGGAAAACTACCCCAGTCACGATAACTTCGAAAAATATAAAACACTTGAGAATCATTCTATCAAAAGAGGTGAAAGACATCGACAATGATAACTATAGAACACTATAGAAAGAAATTTTAAAAACCTTAGAAGATGAAAAGATCTCTCATGTTCTTCAATAGCCAGAATTAATATTGTTAAAATGGCCATACTACCAAAAGTGCTATACAGATTCAATGCAATTCCAATTAAAATCCCAATGACGTACCTCACAGAAACAGAGCAAGCAATCATGAAATTCATCTGGAAGAATAAGAAACCGAGAATAGCTAAAGCAATCCTAAGTAGCAAGAATGAAGCAGGGAGTATCACAATACCAGAACTTCAACTATACTGCAAGCAATAGTAACAAAAACGGCATGGTATTGTTACCAAAATAGACAAGTAGATCAATGGTACAGAATAGAGGACACGGACACAAACCCAAATAAATACAATTTTCTCATACTAGACAAAGGTGCCAAAAATATGCAATAGAGAAAAGATAGTCTCTTCAACAAATGGTGCTAGGAAAACTGGAAATCCACATGCAACAGAATGAAACTATACCCCTATCTCTCACCCTGCACAAAAATCAACTCAAAATGGATCAAGGACCTCGGAATCAGACCAGAGACCCTGCATATTATAGAAGAAAAAGTAGGTCCAAATCTTCAACATGTCGGCTTAGGATCAGACTTCCTTAACAGGACTCCATAGCACAAGAAATAAAAGCAAGAATCAACAACTGGGATAGATTCAATCTAAAAAGCTTTCTCTCAACAAAGGAAACTATCAGCAATGTGAAGAGAGAGCCTACAGAGTGGGAGAAAATCTTGGCCACTCATACTTCAGATAGAGCACTAATTTCCAGAATATATAAAGAATTCAAAAAACTCTACACCAAGAATACAAATAATCCAATCAACAAATGGGCTAAGGAAATGAACAGACACTTCACAGAAGAAGATCTACAAGCAATCAACAGATATATGAAAAAATGTTTTAGTAATAAGAGAAATGCAAATCAAAACTACCCTAAGATTCTACCTCACCCCAATTAGAAGGACGATTATCAAGAATACAAGCAACAATAGGTGTTGGCGAGGATGGGGGAAAAAGGTACACTCATACATTGCTGGTGGGGTTACAAATTAGTGCAGCCACTCTGGAAATCAGTGTGGAGATTTTAAAAGAACAATCCCATTAATGAAGACTCCCCCTTATGACCTAATTTCCTGCCAAATGCCCCACTCCTAATACAATGACATTGAGTACGATAATTTCAACATGCAAACTCCAGGAAGACACAAACATTTTATCTATTGCAATTCTTGTATGTGACCTATAGAAATGGTATAGCTCTTTTGAAAAATGTTTTGGAAAGAGTTTGGTATATCTTATAAAATTAAACACAAACTTAATATGTGACCCAGCAATCTCATTCCCCATTACTTCATTAATTGAAATGTAAAAAACATTTGTACAAAGAAATATAGGAGAATATTCTTAGAACTTCATTCATCAAGCCACAACCTGAAGAAAATCTAGATTTCCTCCTGGAAAATTTATAAGTAAGTTAGAGCATATTCATATCACAAAATACTTAGCCATAAAAAGGGGAAAAATTCACCAAACTATTAATATTCTCAACAAAAATGGATTAATCACCAAAGCATTATGTTAAATGAAATAACTCAGTTGTAAGAAATAGTATACTCTATATTTCCATTTACATAAAGTTTTGAAAAGGGCTGACTTGTGACAGCAGATTATTAATTTATGGGACCACCTGTGGGAGGAAATACTAGGGTACATGGGATCTTTTGAAATGGTGGAACTGTCAAAAGACAAATTACAACAAATTTAATCTAAAAATCTTAATTGACCCTTACTTGTGATTTTAGAATTGAACATCTCATTGTATACAATACAAGGAGGCGTCAATTAACTGGCAGAGGAATTTAGCTTTACAGACAGAAAAGACCTGAGGAAAATAGAGAGATCCAAAAGCAGATTTGTCATTTTGCAGTTATTTTTCTTATAAAAGTGACAGCAGAAGAGATCTCCTTAATATGCCAATTAAAGCTGTCTTCCCCGAGGATGTGGCTATTATCTCTAACCCTCTTGATTTATTGGAAAGTCAGATTAAACGACTTTAGTTTTAGCTTGATGACATAGGACTATATCATGAGTGACTGCATTTACTCGGCCTCGAGTGGTCCAAATCAATAACAACGGTTCTATATCTTGAATGAGGAGTTATTTAAAAGATAGTATACACTTGCCAAAGTTCAAACTTTACACTTAAAATGAATGAATTCTATGTATTACTTGTATCAGCTCAAAAGAATAAATTTTGAATTTCAAAGTCAAGGAAAGTTTCTTTTCTTTTGGTCAATTCTACCTTTATTTTTAAATATTTTGATAGGGACAGATGAATGCTGATTTACAATAAAAATGCATCTGAAAAAGTTATATATCATCCCCTGTATAATATTTTTAGTTGTTTTACTTTTCCATTGTATTTAATGGCTGTGCAATATCAAGTTATATGGTTATTATATGTCTGACATATAATCTGTTGCACATATTTAGTGTAGAATTGTCTGTTACTTACTTTAAAATACCTTGCATAGCATATTATATTTGCAAACTAAATTCCATCTAAAGCTTGAAGACAGATATTTGCCAATTCAATCATTCTAACTAGGAATATCAGCAGCACTTGTTAGCATTTTGAAATATCCTACTTTATAACAAAATTTGTTCATTTTATCAGACCAGAAGTTTGACTGAGCCCTGAGGTTACGAGATTGTCACATTTGTCTTGAGAGAATCTTTAACCATAACAGAAAATTTACGTATACTGACTTCAACAAAAAAAAAAATACGTTTATTTCTCTTTCATGAAAAAGTCCATTCAGAGGGAGGAAATCCATGACAGTTGGCATAGCTTCATTTATTTTTAGGAGCATAGATTCCTGATACTTATCATCTGACAGATGTCACATGTGAACTCCCCGTCTTGTTTTAAGAATACCACTGTGTTTTGGCCATCACAATCACATCTTAGTTGAGGCACTGGAGAAGATAAATGAGACTGTGCCCTCCCATTGAAGACACTTTCTGGTGATAGTTTGCTTATCTTCTACAAGGGATCACTTGCTTTCTGGGAAATATCTTTATTTGGTTTCATCATTAGATCAATTAAATATTGAGGTTCTTCCTTTTGAAGAAAGAGGAGAAATGAGATATTTACAGCCAACTGGAAAATTATTCCATAATACACAGCTATTGAAAAAAGAACTATAGGGCTGGGGATATAGCTCAGTTGGTAGAGTGCTTGCCTTGCAAGCACAAGGCCCTGGGTTCAATCCCCAGCATGGCAAAAAAAAAAAAAAAAAAAAAAAACAACTATAGGCAAATTCAAATTAAATAGGATTTCCCTAAAACTGATAAATGGTATAAACAAAAAATTTATAAAACAATGTCATAGTTACTGGAGATTCACTAGAAGTCTATCATTAAATACTAAGAATTAGAAAAGGATGATTCTTATTTTGTTATTGACTCTAATAAGCTATTGGAAATCCTGTCAAATATTTAAAATAAGAAGTAAAGATCTGAAGAAAAATAACATATTCATTATTTTTGGACAGTTTGATCATTTAAAATTAAAAAAACATAATAAATAAATAAAAGATTAGACTAAGATCACTTGGCAAATTTGCTGTTAACTTAATCAATCAACAGAAATGATATGCATTTTACATACCAACTAAAAAGTAAAATCAAATATCAATATTACTAAAAACATCAATACACACTGTAAATTATGTAGAGTTTAATTTATCAAAATATTCACAACCATTATTAAATAATTATTGTTTAACAAGACTACCTTAAGTGGAAAAAACAATTCATATTTTTGGATGATTGAGTCAAATATTATAACAGTGACAATTCCTCTAGATGTCAAGTGACTAGTGTATATGGATGTGTGTGTGTATGTAATTGACAAATTTAAACTTCATTTTAAAAAGATACAAAATAAGAAATCATTCTATAAGATACGAGATATACTACAAAGATCTCACAATATAAAAAATAGAAATGAAGAGCCGACTGGGAAGAACATCACAAATCTGGGCTTTATTATGTTAAATGATACCCTATCCCAGGGTACTATGCCATACCTAAATTCCTAACAACCGTATTCAAAGAAAAATTTTCTGAAGAAAATACTAAACTCATGGGCTAGCGGGTAGCAAAAGGATGTCAGTACATTCAGAATTGTTGCCTTAGCATTTACAATAACCAAGGTGCAGATGCAATCCAAATGTCCCTCAATGGTGAGGGGATAAAAAAGCATGGAATTTATATACAATGAAATACTATTAAACTATAGAAGAAGAAACTCCTATGGCATTCATCGACATGGATCACTCTGGAGGCTTTTGTGTAAAGTGAAATAAAGCAGTGGACTAAGGACAAGCACAGCACAGTTGGGGACTGAGGTAGTCAAACTCCAAGAAATAGAGTAGAATGGCAGTTATCATGGGTGTGGGCGGGGGAAAGGGAGTTGCTCTTCCATGGGTGTAAATTTCAATTATGCAAGATGAAAAAATTCTAGAGATCTGCTACAGCATTGTGCTTATATTTAATAATAATGTATTCCACATAAAAGTGTCAAAGGTAGATCTCATATTGTACATTTTTTAAAACAATTAAGAAAAGACACATGTACAAAAGCTGTTTTTAGAAGTGCTTATTATTCATCGTATCAGGCTTGTGGAATGAAGACTTTTACCATGCTGCACTCCAAGTCATAAATCTTGTTAAGGGACATGTACAAAGGGAAAAAAAGAGGATATGAACAATTGTGGATACGTACTTGGCATAATTTTCATTTTCTTTTCCTTTTCAGAGTAAATTTAGTCATAAATTTTCCCAAGGAATATAGAAAACTCATCAGAAAATATGAAGATGTGCACACCTTCCTACAGCCTATTTCCACAAGAGCTAATGGCTGTTTCAATACACAGCATTACCATTCACAAACTGCTCAGTATTTAATCCTGAGTAAGTGGAATGAGTATGTGTGTGTGTGTGTGTGTGTGTGTGTGTGTGTGTGTGTGTGTTTCAAATCAGGAAAGGAAAGCTGAATGCCCCAAATGACTGCTAACAAGATGTTCCCCAGGCACTTTTTAAGTTCTGAAAAGGTACCTGTAATTGGAAAGTTGAGGCAGCCTTAAAGAATGAAATGAAAGAACTTGAAACCTTAGACTAGGGGCCTTATACCTAGCATGAAGAAACTGACACTGGCTGAATGATGTACAAAGCAAAATTTGAATAGACAATTCATATGCTGGGGCATTTATATTTGCAGTGACAGTAGTAATTACTGGTGAAATAGAATTATGTGGAAAGATCTCAGAAATGACTTATTTTTAGCCAGATGGGGTGGACACATCTGTAATCCCAACAACTTGGAAGACTAAGGCAGAAGGACAGCAAGTTTGAGACTAACTTCAGCAACATAGTGAGACCCTGTTTCAAAATAAAAAATAAAAATAAAAATGGTGGGGATGTAGCTCAATGGTAGAGTATCCTTGGGTTCGATTTCCAGTAATGCAAATAAAGACTGAAATAAATAACAAGAAAATAATTACATAAACAAAACGACTTATGACTTATTTGTATCTTAGGTCTCTATCATAATACGTAGAATCTAGTATTAGAGTCCTAGTCATGGAGTGCCTAACTGATTCCATAATTGAGATTTACACACTGATACACAAAGGGAAATTAACCACAGCACCCTTGTCAGTGGGAGAACGCACAGGCTAGTTAATTGTTATCTAAATTTAGAAAGCAACTGTTTGCTATTCGAATATAAACAAACAATGGGCCATGGGAATTTGAGCTTTCTACTTCCTCCTTTTGGGTTTTGTGTTATAAGATTTAACAAATATGAATAGAAGAAGTCCAATAATTTTTGCATTTCAAATAGCAACGATTATTTCCTGTACAATATTTGTAGCACACTTATATAAAACATTAGGTATGTTTCCCTAGATCCAAAACTAACTAGGCATCTTGTATTTCATCTGGCAATTCTACATTAGTACCACTTGAGAAGAAAATTTTTTATTCTTATTTTTTTATGATGCTGGGGTGTAAACCTAGGGCCTCATACATCCTAGGCAAACCCTCTGCCACTGAGCTACATTCCCAGCCTTGGGAATAAATTTGAATGCAGTCATTTTTGCTGGAAGAAAGAGGAAGCCTGGCTACAAAACAGGATCATTGTTTGGACAATACTAACTGAATTCTAGATCTGTTTGAAACAATATCATTTTGATACCTTTTTTCTGGGGCTTCCTTGTGGTTTATGTAGTTATTTTACACTGTATAAATTATGATTTTACTGTTTTGTTTTTTGATCTTCTTAATAGTTATATCTACTATAATTTAATGACTACTTTTATAATTGAATAATTGCCTATAAATTTTATAACAGAACCATAATTAAAAAAACAAAAACAAACCAATGAACAAACAAAATACCCTGAAGTCAAGTGCAGTGATCAGGCTTGTCATCCCAGCAACTCAGGAGACTGGGACAGGAGGATCACAAGTTCAAGGCCAGCCTGGCCAGTTTAGCAAGACCTTGTCTCAAAAAAAATTTTTTTTAAAGGGCTTGTGATGTCACTCAGTGGTGGAACAGCCCTGAGTCAATCCCCTGCTACCAAAAGGAAAAAAAAAAAAAAAAAAAAAAAAAAAAAAAAAAAAAAAAACACAAAAAAACCAACAACCCTGTAATTCGTTAAGTGCTAATTAAAAACATAAATAAATTAAAAACCTGACCACACACAAGCCTGTGATCCCAGCTACTCAGGAGCAGAAGGATTTTAAGTTCAAGATCAGCCTTGGTAAGGAAGACAGACCCTGTCTCAAAATAAGTAAAATAAAATAGTAAAAAGGGCTGGGACGTAGTTCAGTGGTAGAGCACCCCTGAGCTCAATCCTTGGGATTGCAAACACACACACAAAATTCTTTGACCTCTTTTCTGGGATAGAATCCTTCTCAATTTTCACTTTACATTACTGTGGACACTTTATGGTAATACATACAGGGAGCAAATGATTCACACTGTTTCTTTCAATGATATCAACTTTTACCTGGGGGTTTTTAGGACATGTTCTTGAACTGTTATGCTCTTAATAGTTTTTAAAAAATATTTCCTATAATCAAATGAGAAAATAAACTTTTCATAAAATTCAGAAATAAAAATATACTTATGCATAGTAATTAACAGGAATATTTAGTACTTTAATGTTTGAATTGCATACAATTGCATAGTTATTATATAGGACTCTTCAACAACTGAAGTAATGTGCAGGATCAAGGTAAAAAGTTTGAACATTGAAGAGTACAATAATCTTGGAGATGTTAAATTACTTTTTAGTGCTTAATATAAATAGATGAAAGAGACGGACTTGGCTATGCCGACCTAGTGCAACAGGCTTATGGGTAGAGAACATAATGAAGTGAACAGTATGTAAAAGTCCAAAGATTAGATGTGGGGATGGCAGTTAATAACTATGGTCCACATTGGAGAAGCTAAGGAGAAAACAAATTTCAAATGTTTAGTTGTTAAATAAAGATGGAATATATTCAAGGTGTACAAAGCAAAGACTACATATACAAATGCGTTATATAATGATGAGTATAACCAAATTAATTAACAGACCCATCAGATTGATGCTGCATACTAGACCTCCAGAACTTGTTCATTTTTAAGCTGGATGTTTGGCTTTTCAACCAACATCTCGCCATTTCTGCCATCTCCCAGGTCCTGGCAAGAATCTTCTATTCTTGGCTTCATGAGTTCGTGGTTTTTAGATTCCACATGTAAGTGAGATCCTACAGTATTTGTCTCTCTGTGTCTGACTTTTTTCACCTAACATGTCCTCCAGGTTCATCCATGTAGTTGCAAGTGGCAGGATTTCCTTCCATTAATGGTTGAATAACATTCCATGGTGTATATATACATTTTTAATCCATTCATACATTAATTAACACTTAGGTGGTTTCTTCATCTTTTCTATTGTGAATATGTTGCAATGAATATGGGGGTGCTGATATCTCTTTGAGATACTGATTTTATTTTCTTGGGGTGGATGAATACCCAGATAACAATAACCCAACTAAAAGTGAGCAAAAAAGAGTTGAACAAACATTTTCTGAGGAAGTTCTACAAATGATAGACAGGTATGTGAAAGCTGATCAACACCAACAAATCATCAGGGAAATGCAAATCAAAACCATGATGAGTATCACCTCACGCCTCTTGTTAGTGAATAGAAAGAACCATGGTAGAGAGAACCTTGACTTTTGGTAAGAGATACTTGAGTTTTCTGGGAATTCTTTCTGTCTGATAACATGGGCCTGCTGAGGGACATTCCTGAGAAACCACTCAGTGTTTCTTCATCCAATCTCATAATAATTGTATGGATATGAAGTTCTCTAATTCTGTAAAACTCTGCCACGGTGGGTTGGGGAGGTGATAGTAAGGAAACTACCTTAAATCTATGTGGACTGGGGAGTAGGAGAAAAAGTGAACATAGAGATGCTTGTCTATGAATCAAGTCTTCAATGGGATGCAGTGGAACTAGGCTATGTGTTAAACAACTGCAGTGAGTTTTGGTTTTCCCCTGTCCTTTGTTCTATACCTTTTACTGAGTAAGTTTAAATTTTAAAGATCATCGAGTGAGTAACCCTTATAAGCTAAATCATTACTACTTTCTTTCATTCTCTTGCCACTTTCTGAGAAAGAGGGGATATGAATTCTTTGGAAGTCAGAGTGATATATTCCCCTTGGAAAATCTTAGAGAAGAAATATTTGTTAAGATCCTACAGTTTCAGCTGTTTAGATAAGTGATTTTATGTGATTTTTCCAGGAACCTTTGAGGAAGGTGCATGTCATCATTTTCTAAATTAAAGAGAGGAGCAGCAGAGTTAAGTAAATTTCTGATAGTCACAAAATTGAGAAGACAGTGCCAGGAAATGAATACAGTCTGTGTGAAGCAAAGCACTTTTTCATTGCACGTTTGATTGATCACTTACATGGAAATGAAATAATTTATATTCTGGAATTTGAGATATAGATGTTTACATACACACACACACACACACCAATCATTCAGACAAATTTGACTAGCAAGATGAGTTCAATAAGCTAAGCTAATAAGAAAATCACTCATTAGCAAGGCCAAAGGAAGATGAGGGTCCTTGATTGTACTTAAACTTATGAAGTCCCAGATACCTTCATGTATTAATCTTAAGTATCTCTAATATTTTTTCTGTGATAAGATATAAGAAATAGAAATGAAGACTGTGCTTCATAATAATCAATTTTGCCACTGATTGACAATGGAGGAAATTGTCCCTCCAGACTTCAGTCACCACAGTCAAAATGTAGCAAACACAATGGTGCATACAACAGTTCTTCAGGCCTTGGGCCTATGCATCTAGCAGTTTAGACATTGCTGTGATTCTAAAGCACTTGCTCTGGAACAATAGAATGAGTTTAAGGGTTTGCTGATTGATTTTTCTAGGACATCTATAATAGCCAGAGTGAAATCACAGGGTGATAAACTATACCTTTTGTAGCCTCAGTCATAGTGGTGCACATCTGTAATTCCAACAACACTGGGAGGCTGAAGCAGGAGGATTGAAAATTTGAGGCCAACCTGGGCAACTAATGAAAATTTGAAAACTTGTCTCAAAATAAAAAGGGCTGGAGGTGTCTCTCAGTGTTAAAGCATCCCTGGTTTTAATCCCCAGGATCCAAAAAATGAGTAAATAAATAAATGAAATTTAGGGGGTTGATTGACAGATGGGGAAAAGTTGGTAAACAGGTACCACGTCATAGGAGACATAAGTTCTGGTGTTCTATTACACAGCAGGGTGAATATATGAGTATAACAAACAATAATGTACTACCATATATTTCAAAAAAACTAAAAGAAAGAATTCTGAATATTTTCACAAATAAAATAATAAAGTTTGAGAAGATAGATATGCTTAGCTTAGATTGAACATCAGACAATGTACACATGTTCCATGTCACTCCATCAGTATGTCTGGTTTTCATGTGCCAATTAAAAAGTTTCAATTTAAAGAATATTTACACTAGTGTTCTGTGCTATAGTAAGTATATTTTGTGCATTATCACATTCTTGTTTAATGACCTTTGGAGATAGGTACTTTGTTCCATTGTAGTTTTGAGGAAATGCTGAGTTCGAAAAGATAAACAAGATCATAATGAAGAAAAAAAATTAAAAAACAGGCAGAGTTTAAATAGAAACTGCACAAAACTCAACTCAAAGTGGATCAAGGACCTATACTTAAATTAGGCCAGAGACCCTGTGCCTACTAGAAGAAAAAGTAGGCCCAAATTTTCATCATGTCAGCTTAGGAACTGACTTCCTTAATAAGATTCCTGAAGCACAAAAAGTAAAATCAAGAATCAACAAATTAGATGGTATCAAGCTGAAAATATTCTTCACAACCTAGGAAACAAGCAAGAACATGCAGAGAGAGCCTACAGAATGGGAGAAAATCTTTGCCACCTGCACCTCAGATAGAGCATTAATCTCTAGGATATATGAAAAATTCAAACAATTTAATACCAAAAAACCAAATAACCCAATAAATAAATGGGCAAAGGAACTGAATAGACACTTCACAGAAGAAGAAATACAATCAACAAATAAATGAAAAAATGTTCAGCATCACTAGAAATTAGAGAAATGCAAATTAAAATTACCTAAGATTCCATCCCACTCTAGTCAGAATGGCAATTATCAAGAATATAAGCAACATAAATGTAGGCAAGAATGTGAGAAAAAGTACACTCATACTTTGCCTGTGGAACTGCAAATTGATGCAACCACTCTGAAAAGCAGTATGGAGATTCCTCAGAAAACTTGGACTAGAACTATCATTTGACCCAGTTATCTCACTCCTCATTTTATATCCAAAGGACTTAAAATCCACTTACTATAGTGACATAGCCACATCAATTTTTATAGCAACTCAATTCACAGTAGCTAAGCTATGTAACCAACCAAAGTACCCTTCAACAGATGAATGGATAAAGAAAATGTGATATATAAACATTGGAATATTACTAAGCCATAAAGAATGAAATTTTGGCATTTGCTAGTAAATGGATGGAACTGAAGGCTATCATGCTAAGTGAAATAAGTCCATGTCCAAAAAAGCAAAGGCCAAATGCTCCCTCTAATATGCAGATGCTAACACACAATAAGGGGGCAGAATAAAAGTTCACTGGATTAGAAAAGGGGAATGAAGGAAAGGGAGGAAGGATGGGAAGAGGAAAGACAAAAGAATGAACCAGACATATCTTTCCTATGTTCATATATGAATTACATGACCAGTGTAACTCCATATCATGTACAACCACAGGGATGGGAAGTTATACCATATGTATATAATATATCAAGATACACTGTACTATTATGTATATCTAAAAAGAACAAATTTTTTTAAAAAAGAAACCCTGCCTATCTGACTAGAGAGACTGCTTTCTTAATAATGGAAATACATAAATTATTTCATTCACTTTATGTTTGGTCAGAAGCAGTGACTTTGAATTTAAATTTATTCCCACAATACTTGCTTTAGGGAAAACCTTGAAATATCTTGTCTCCAAGGGCAAAAATACTCTTTGTAGAGATTTTTATCCAGACCAATCTACTTCTCTAAAGGCAATAAAAGGAAGTTACTTTAGTTACATAATAGAAAAATATTTTTCACAACAGATGTTAGGTTTCCTTGGTTACAAGGTACAGAACAAACTGTTGGGAGCCAATTCTCCATGGACTTTCACTTTTCAGCTCACCTAGGGAGAAGAGGCACCTTTGTTCCAGAATATCCTCTTCATAGTGTTCCTATGGTGATCAGCATTAGGGAAAAAAAAAAATACTGTCTTTACAGAGACAAGTGTGCTTATGGTCCCTATGAACACTTCAGACTGCCTGGGTTGAAGGAAAAATTGTGCTAGACAATGTTAAACAGGAAAGGGAGGCTTTATTTAAAGGTATTACAATAGAGGAAAGACTAGAACTGTCTGAATTAGGCAACTCTGCCAAACAAGGTCAAAAAGTTTCTTCCTTCCTTCCTTTCTTCCTTCTCTTCTTCCTTCCTCCCCACCCTCACCCCAGTCCTGGGAATTGAACCCGGGGGTGCTCTATAACTGAGCTACATCTCCAGACCCTTTTATTTTTTATTTTGAGTCAAAGTCTCTCTCTAAGTTGTCCAGGCTGACATTGAACTTGCCGTTCTTCTGCTTCAGCCACCTCAGTCATTGGGAATATATGCATGTACCACCAAGCTCAGCTCAAAAAGTCTTTAAAGGGTAAGCTAGTTGGAAAGTACTGAAAGACATCAGACTATTTGTCTTTACCAATTGGCAATAATAATAATAATAATAATAATAATAATAAGCTTTTGTTATCCCACTCCTTGGTTTATACCCAAAGGACTTAAAATCAGCATACTATAGTAACACAGCCACATCAATGTTTAGCAGCTCATTTCACAATAGCTAGAATGTGGAACCAACCTAGATGCCCTTCAACAGATTAATAGATTAAAAAACTGTGGTATATATACATAATGGAATATTATTTAGCTGTAAAGAAGAATGATATTATGGCATTTGCAAATAAATAGATGGTATTGGAGAATATCATGCTATGTGAAATAAGCCAATCCCAAAAAAACCAAAGGCCAAACGTTTTCCCTGATAAGTGGAGAATGATATGTAATGGGGGTGAGAGTGTGGGGAGTGAGAGAACAGGGGAACTTAAGATTATGTAGAAGAAAATGAGAGAGATGGGGTATGAAAAATGGTGGATTGAGACAGACATCATTACCCTATGTACATGTATGATTACACAAATGGTATGAATCTACATCATGTACAGTCATAAATGAAATCATGTATCTCATTTGTGTACAATGAATCAAAATGCAATCTGTAAAAAATTTTTAAAAAATTAATAATTTTTAAAAAACTTATGATATCTTTATGATGGGAGGTAACTTTGTTACTGGTAGCAAACCCTCCACTGCAACTTAGGATTCTACCCCAGCAGAGACAATGAGAGATAAAGGTACTATCTTCCTTGATGACATTTCAAAGAGATGGTTCCCAAGTCCTTGAAGAAGACTCCTTTTAGTTCTAATATTGACAAGAGGTATTTAGAAAGATTTGTATCTCAGAAAGACAGAGAAATAATTTTCAAGTTTTTAAAAGAAGACGGTGAGAAAAGGGAGTTCACAAGACAAGAATCTGGAAGAACCCTGTCTCACATTTAGCCTAGCTGAGGGAACTCTTTTTTTTTTTTTTTTTTTTTTGTGAGCCGGGGGAAGGGTTACCACTGAGCCCCATCCCCAGCTCTATTTGTATTTATTTAGAGACAGGGTCTCACTGAGTTGCTGAGCACCTCACTTTTGCTGAGGCTGACTTTGAACTCACAATCCTCCTGCCTCAGCCTCCTGAGCCACTGGGATTACAGGCATGCACTGCCACGCCCGGTTAGCCGAGGAAACTCCTATGGCTGTCATAGCCACTCAAGTTCTGTGTTCCTCTCCTGAGCACACACAACTGGATTTACAAGTGTCACTCAGACCTCTTCATGTTTCCAGGCAGGAATTGGAACTCAACACGTATTTTGATACTCTAGCTACTGCTATTACCGTAAGAAATAAGCTGTCCTTTGACTTTGACTCTAGAGACTTTTACCAACATGCATGAACTTGTAGCAGAACAGCTTCTCAACTTTCAACATGTGTAAAATCTCAGACTCTTCATAGTTCTTGACACTAAACAGGATGAATTTATGTAAGCAAGCAATACTTTTCAGAAGGTTTCCGGAGGGTTCATGTACTTGAAAAACAGTGCCATAACCAACAGTGACAGAAACAGAGCAACTGCAAAGTTATCTCAGCTGTAGAATCTTGTTAATGATCTCTTTAGGGAATTAACATTGGATGGTTTCCAGTCCTCTCTGTTTCTTCTCTAAAGTTTAAATCCTAGGTGAGAGAAAGTTATTCACCTCATTGGGATTGCAAACCTGAACCTGTGGTCAAGTTGATAAGTTCCTGTAATTCACTCCACTGAATTGGTTTATTCAGAGAAAAAAATTCTCTCTGAAAGAGGGATACTGAACAAATTAAAATAATAGGTCTCCTCTAGATTTCATTGTTAGGTTTTAAAGCATGTGCACCTATGTTTCAACATACGGAAATACATCTTCCTTTATACGGTTCCACAGTTGGCCATGCTTAATCTAATAAAATACTACTTAATTAGTGCCCACAATGTATTAGTCACTTTTTCTAGTCAAAGTAAATGTGAGTGAACAAAAAGTAAAGAATCCTGCTTCTCCAGGATTTGGGGGGAAAGGTATACTCATATATTGGGATGGGACTGCAAATTAGGACAATCATTCTGGAAATCAGTATGGAGTTTCTTCAGAAGACTAGGAATGGAACCACCATATGATCCAGCTATCCCCCTTGTAAGTAAAGTAGGACATCCAGATTCAGAAAATCAAGGGCAAATGTTTTCTCTCATGTGCAAGCTAGAACAAAGTAAGGGAAAAAGGTGGAGGTCAGACATCAAAGAGGGGAAAGACCAGGGTAGGAGAAGGAGATGAGGGGGAGGATGGAGGGATGGGAAAGGGGAGAAAACAGAATGAATTTAACAAAATTATACTACGTACATGTATAAATATACCACAGCAAATTCCACCTTTATGCATATTAATAAAGCACCAATTAAAAATAAATAAATAAATGAGTGGAAGGAATACCAGTAAAGAGAAGAGGGAAGGAAAAGGTGGGGCTCTGGAACTAAAACAAAATAAATTAATAAATGATGTCTAATATTTTAGGAAGCAATAGGTACTATGGAAGGAAGTGGAGCAAGTCAATGGGAGTAGAGACAAAGGGAGAAACAATTCTAAATAGGACATCCAGGGGGCTTCACCATGACTTGAAGAATGAACCATGAGGCATGAAAGGAACATGAATGAGATTAGTAGCGGCACACTTATATGGAAAAAGAGGTTTAAATATAAACTGAGTAATCAGTACTGAGTAATCAGTACAAAGGCCCAAAGTCTACAGCATGCCTGAGGTGATGTAGAAATTCCAAAGAAATGATGTGATCCTAATAGAGAGCCATAGCAGAGGAGTTAGGGAATTCTAATCCATGGGGACAAAGATGTATGCAAGGGGACAAGTGAGGGGGAGGTTGTAGTAATCTAGGCTAGTGTGAGACAAGGATGGAGAAGTGACTATTGAATCCAATAAAATGAAGTTAAAGAAAAGTGTTACTTATTACACCCTCTGGGTGAACTTCACTTTTAGTTTTGTCATTGTATCATTCTAATGTTATAAGTAATGGGATCAGGTGTAAAAATCACAGCACACCATCACATTGTTAAACAAAATAGAAACATGGAATGCAAGTAAAATGGAATTTAAAAAAAAAATTTTGAATTACCATTAGGAGATAAAATCCTCAGTTCTGCCCTTGATTATAACTGCCATTTATTTTTATTTAATTGATTCACTTGCATTTATCATGTATTCTTGCTTTATTTAGCCCAAAAGTTGTATAACATTTGATTACAATTCTCATTCCTGAGAAATCAGAACTCTTGGAGAAACTACCTTTATGAAATTGTCAGTGTCTTTATTTCTAGGCATATTGGTGCAAGAAGGCATGAAAAAAATAAAAGATCCCCAGCATCTGATCACATCTTCTGATGTGCCTAACATGTTTGCTCTAGTTTCCCTCAGACAGTGATGCAGGTAACCCTGAGCAACACCTTACTTCCTTGGTGTCTTGAAGTTGTCAATTGCTCTCATTGATCCCATTATTTAAGAAGTACTCTTACTTTGGACCCCAAATCCTACAGACCAGATGGAGATAAAATATCAGGAAGAAGGTAGTTTGAACCTCGAGGTTGATCCCTCTATCTTCTAGAATTTCCACAAACCCACCATGTAGCAGTTACACTTTCAGACCCTGTGTTTCTTCCACTAGAGACCACTTTTCTGTTTTCTCAAACTGCCATCACACTGAGTTCTTTATAGGTCATTTCAGAAAGTGTATGGCAGAACTGGGACTAAAAGAGAAGCACAGTAAAAATTCAGGATTAATAGATATAGTTGGAATCTAGTAGTGAGCGGTAAGTAGGCAGGTGGGTATTTGTGAGGCAACATAAGTATTACTGAGTCATAGAGAGCTTCTGTCACAGCCAACATGGCCACCTTGTCTATCTGTCTGCTTAATATACACCATGTTGGTTGGGAAAGTGAGAGAATGATAGTCTTGTTACAGGGCAGAGACTGAGATGAAGCTGAGTTATCTGGAAAGATTTCAGATATGTTGCTCAGAGTAAAAGGCATGAGTTTTGTAGGAAGAATGGGAAAAGGGAAAATGGTACACCCTCAAGGGAGAGAGTCTTCTCAGAGAGGAGAGGGATGGTGTGCCTCTCACTCTACAGTCTTATTGGAGGGTCTCAGGAAAGTTTCCAGAGAATCCTGCCCAGGTGCACCTCTTGACTTTTGACTGACACAAGATATGAGACTTTCAAGTCCCCACTGCCATGACTACTCCAGGTCACTTTGGTCCATGCTGACCTGTCATAATTACAACCTGTTCTTACAGATTTTATGGTTAGGGGAGATTATCTTTATCTCCATGAGTTGTGGGATCTGGTCTGTGTAAGAGTCACATAAGTTCCCTCTTCGGGATAACTAGTATTCTTTTCATCAGTAGCTCTGGCCTGCATTTTTCCTGCAGATAACAGGTTGTTTCCTGAGGACTATAACATATTCTCTTGGCTTAAGTCAAGAAGGGTTTCAGGTAAATTGCTGTTTTTTATTTTTTAAAGTTGGTGGGGGTCAACACGGCGAGCCCAGTTCATAGAATTATTAGAATTATTCCCTTAACCTATGTGTCCACAGATTGTGTCTGACTTTTCTCTATTAGTCTCAGAATACGTTACCATAACTACTGCATTATTAAAATCACACTTTTTTGCTTTGAGGTCCTACTGAACATGTATGTGGATACAATTAGATTTATATTCAAGGACTGTTCTTGCAGGTTTTTCTACCTTTTTCAAATATCCTTGCTACCAATGTCTGACTCTCCCCCCAGATTTTTGATAATTTGGCAAGACCAGAGGAATTTTCCTGGATTTTCCTCTGTCTTTCTGTTTCCCCTATTCTTCATCTGAATAAAGTGAAAAAACATATTCTGTTTGAAGTTTTGTCCTCTGATGGTTTGGGTCCCTTTCTGAGCAATTGGAGTCCATTTCTTGGTACTGATGTATGAAGCAGAACTATCCGTGAAGCAGGCTCTGGGGTTTTCTTGCCCAGTCATGTGATCATGGGGAGCCCCCTTTAAAACCACAGTTGCAGACTGAAAAAAAGAGTAGAAGTATAATTTAAGAAAATGTGCGTTCAGGTGTGAGTTATGTGCTCATATAATGACTTGTGTGTTTGGACCTTTTATCCCAATCACATTTATACTTCCCTCAATTAGTGACTGAAAGGTCTCCAGGACACCCAGTTTTGTGGTTATATATGCATCAAATTTCTGATGATTTCCCTCAGCCATTTAATCTGTACCAAAAACATAGTAAACCAGATTTTCTTTACTTAATAAAAGAAACCTCATGTTAAAAGGGCCTTGATCTTATTTTGACATCAGTGAGGTAGTATGAGCTTTTAAAGTATTATTTAGATTGTTCACTCATTTGTTGTAAAAACATTTAACTAATTTTTACTATATAAAGGGGAATATTTTATAAAAGTAAAAATAAATGTACTTTGGGACTGAAAAGAATTATTTACATTCAAAATGTTGGTGAAAACAAACCCACATTTTTAATGAAAATATTATTTAATATTTATATTAACATGATTTCAGGAAAAACATAAAATTTGAAACCCTCACAACCTCTCTCTTAAGAAAAGCTGATATATACTTTACTTCAAATCAAAAGAAAACTACGGCTTTCCTTCTGAAGATGTGTAATGGATACTTCCTTAGGTTACTTACTGGAGATAGCAAATATAAGATGTTTCTTTTAAAAGAATCACCTAGGTTGCCAAGTGTGATGGCACATACCTGTAATGCCAGTGGCTCAGAGGTTGAGGCAAGAGGATTGCAAGTTCAAGGTCAGCTTGAGCAATTTATCAAGGCCTTAAGGAACTTAGCAAGATGATGCCTCAAAATAAAATAGATAGATAAATAAATAGAGCTGGGTTAAGCACCCCTACCTTCAAACTCTGGCACAAAAAAAAAAAAATGTAACATAGAACACTTCAAGTAATCATCCTTTTTAAGCTTACAGTTTGTTTCCAATTGAAAACATAATAGGATGTATGGAGAATCCTGCCAGAAATATACTGACAGTTTTACTTTTAATAATATTTTGCCAGGTGTGGTGGTGCAAGCCCGTAATCCATGACTCAGCAGGACGAGGAAGGAGGATCACAAGTTCAAGAGTAGCAGAGGCAACTTCAGGAGACTCTGTCTCAAAAAACAAAAAGGTCTGGGACTGTATGTAGTTCAGTGGCAGAAGAGTGCTCCTGGGTCCAGTCCCTGGTACCAAAAGAAAAAAAAAATTATTTGATTTGCCTCCTTTCCTAGTGAGAAAATCATCTTCACATCACTGGAAGACATTTTCATAAGTAGCACACTTGATAAAGGTACAGAGAGGAAGCCCTTGAGTTGCAAGGGTATTTTGCCTTAGAAGAATGGGGGACAAGGGGTAAGTAAGATTTTTCAGTGTTTCAGTGTTTCAGAGGAAGAGCTCCCGTCTAAGTCAGGTAGTCCCTAGAGAAAAGAGGGGAGGTAACCAGAGGTCTGACTCAGTATTCCTGAGGCTGCTGGTGGTTCAGGACAGGGTTGTGGATGAGAATTAAAAAGGAGCAGAGCTTCAATCTGAGCATATGTAAGGGAGTCTCTTTTTTTTTTTTTTCCCCTGAAAGCAATAGGTTAATATCCTGCTGTAGAGAGTGGGTGAATTGCACTGCCTGCCAGCTCCCTAGGGACTGCCCTGCTAGTAAGGGGAAGGAGCAGCAGCACAGAATAACCAGGCTTCTTTCTGCTTTGATGTGGAGACTACTCTGAAGACTTCAAATAAGTCAATCCCCAGGATGTCTGAAAAAATCCAGGGTAGAAGGATTCCAGAACAAACAGCCAATTTTTTGCTAACAAGGCAGGTTGTGTGGGTGACAACTTGGAAGAACAAGAGTTGTATCTGCTTGTGCAACCTTGAGTGATAAAGCAATTCACAAAATTATAAGACATTAAATAATTAATTTAATTAATTAATCAACTGATCATCATTTTAGCACATTTAACTTTGTTTTTGTATATTATATTCTTTTCTCATCCTTAATAATTTTTTAAAACATAGTTGAAAACATACAATAGAAGCCCTGTCATTTGAGCTAACAGAGTCAGATAATTGGTTGGTTAATTTGAAAAAAAATGGTTGAGCTGAAAATCAAAAAGATGACTTTTGTATAATGAAAATGTTTTGCTACATCTTAAGTACACATATATTAACACATATTGATTGATTTTTTTATTTAAATATAAGACTTTTACTTTGAGTATTGGACTATTTGATTGGAGTTGCTCAGGGTAGTCCTACCTAAGTCCACCCCTAATGTATTACCTAAATTCTGGTGAATTTATTTATTTAGCAGTGCTGGGAATTGATTTAAAGATAAGCAGGAACTTCAAGACATTTGCAAAACAATTCACATAGATCACACTTTTGGATTTTTATGATTTGATTTTTTTGCTCTGATTTCATGTTTTCAAAACACTTGCCTTAACTGAATAAGTAACAAATAATCTTTGTGCAAGCACAGTAAAAAAAAAATAAATTTCATGAGTAGAATAAATTGAATAATAAATACCATCCCTATAAAGGATTTTGAGAACAAATGATATGACTTAACTTGTCAGAGGTGAAATATGCAGGCATATTATTGAGTAATCTATTTGATGTGTGTTCATTATGCTGTGGGAATCAAGCACTTTACAGAGGGAATAGAACATGCTGCTGAATCTGTTATGTAAAACATTTTCTTGTTTATATGTCATTTTCACTATTACACAGTCAAAACATAATATAGTTTTCCATTTGTGTGATGCAATGTCATTTTAACAATTCACAGGGTTTTTTTATTCTGGTAGGACTGGATTGCTGGACTGGAAAAAATATACAAAAAGATGAGCTCTGTGTTAGCTAGGTAATTTACACAGCCTCTGAAAAGAAAAAGAAGCAAACAGAACAAAACCCAGATAAAGTTCAAGACTCATCAATTTTAATAGTTTTAAATACCATGTCCCAAAGCACGTAGCTTGAAAACAATCGGGTTAGGATTTAAAATCGATTAAGTTCAGTGTTTATAATCCAAATTATTAAAATAAAATGTCAGAATGGCATGAGTGTTGATCACTGCCCTCACAGTCATGGTCAGTGGAAGAGGGGGCCGTGTCTGCCTTCATTTGAGCAGCAGGTATCAGGGTGTCGTGATCCATGGTTTTTAGTTCATTATTAAATAGTTACATCCTCTTACAGACTTAAACATACCGCTCTAGGAAAACAAAGCACAACTGTAAGCAAAAATGCAATGTTTGCTTTCTAATTAGCATACTAATAAAAATCTGACTTAAAGTTTGAAAATTAGTAATACTGACTAATGTTTTTGTCACTGGAAAAACTCACTTTCTTAGTATTGAAATCTTGTTCTCCCTTTAAGACTCCACTTCAAATTTTCTCTTCTTTTCATCCCACTTATCCCTAGTCTTTATAACTTTCAGAAGGAATAAAGATTCATTTTTTTTCATTTTGTGATTCTTACAACCATTTATTTTTATCCCTTTAACAGATCAGATTATCTTGCATTATAATTTTTTCATTATTTATCTTTCAACCTACCTGCTCCTCCACCACCAAAATCTATGGATTTTATTTATTTATTTATTTATTTATTTATTTATGTACTCATCTATAATTGGGGTTCAACTCAGGGATTCTTAACCACTGAACAATGTCCCCAACCCTTTTTTTATATTTTATTTAGAGTTGGAATCTTGCTGGATAGCTTAGGGTCATGCTAAGGTGCTGAGGCTGGTTTTGAACTCACAATGCTCCTGCCTCAGCCTCCCAAGCCACTAGGATTATAAGCCATGTGCCACCGTACCTGTCCACTATGGAATTATTTACCTTGATTTTTCCACTTTGGGGCTGGGGTGTGGCTCAGTGGCAGAGCATTTGCCTTAGCATGTATGAGGCCCTGGATCTGATCCTCAGTACTGATGAATAAATAAATATTAAAATTTTAAAAGAATTTAGGGATTTTTATCTCTTTGCATGGAAACTGGTACAGAGTGAATTCACTGTATGAATGTCCATATCCTGGCAATGCTATTAACCATGTCAGACCTTTTTTTCTTTATCCAACCAGAAAAGTAATTCTTGGCTTGAGTTTTATTTTGGGTTGTGTCTTCCCTCAAAAAGATCTTATGCTTTTCTCGTTTTGCCAAGTGTGGGCTCCTTTTCTTTCTTTTCTCTTTACAACCAGGCATGAGACAATGTAGCATATAGACTTGCTTTCTTCTAGGATGGGAAGAACTATTCAACGAGGGTCTAAAAGTTCAGAGAAAAATTTTAAAACTTTGAATTTTTCTGTGACATTCCTAGTTAATTTAAAAAACGATTTTGTTGACTTATCTTGGTAGCTTTAGACATTGTCAAAACTCTTTTCAGGGCACTTTTTACCTCCTGATTCCTCAGACTGTAGACAAGAGGATTAAGCAAGGGAGTAACCACGGTGTAGCTCACGGCCACCAGCTGATCCTTGTCTGAGGCCGACTTGGACTTGGGCCGAAGGTAGATGATGGATGCACAGCCATAGTGGACGAAGACCACCGTGAGATGTGACGCACAGGTGGCAAAGGCCTTTCTCTTGCCCTCAGCGGAGGGAATCTTGAGGATAGTGCTAACTATGAACCCGTAGGATATGAGAATTAACAGAAAAGGCACCATGATCACCAGGATGCTGAGGCTGAAGAGAGCCAGCTCTATTATCCGGGTGTCAGTGCAGGCTAATTTGATGACAGGTGCCATGTCACAGAAATAGTGGTTGACCTTGTTGGGACCACAAAAAGGCATGTCACAAATGAGGTTCGTGGCCACCAAAGCAATAAAAAAGCCTGTGACTCCTGATAGAGAAACCAACCCCAGTCCTAGCCTTTTGTTCATAATGAGCGTGTACCTCAGAGGGTGACAAATTGCCACATAGCGATCATATCCCATCACAGCGATGAGAAAGCAATTGGTACAGGCAAAGCCAAGAAAGAAGAAGAGCTGGGTGGCACAGGCCACAAAGGAGATGGTCTTGGTGGCTGAGAGCAGGTGGGCCAGCAGCTGAGGGATGATGACCAAAGTGTAGCAGGATTCAGAAAAGGAAAGAATGAATAGGAAACCATACATGGGAGAGTGTAGAGTCTGGCTGAAGCGGATGACAGCCATGATGGTCACATTGGCCACCAGGATGGTTAAGTACAGGAGCAGGAAGATGGCAAAGAGCAGCAGCTGGAGCTCCCCGAGGCTGGAGAAGCCCACCAGGACAAAGTGGGTAACCACGACGGTTGTGTTAAAACCCTGCATCTGGATGACTTCTTCCTGTGAATGAATTTAGGAGAGACAACAATAACTGTCATCAGAATAAAAACTTTTTCCCAATGCTTTTACATTAAGTATTTTGCCAGACTTGGAATATTACTCTTTCTCTCAACCTCTCTAGATAAAAATATAGCCTTTTGGATGATTCTTTACAAGAAATTGTTACTCTGAACAGTAAGAAACAATTCCTGTATAATAGAAATACTGAAAGGTTAAAAGGAGCTCTTTAATATTTTTTAAAAAACTATTCAATGAAATGAAAACAATTTCCCAGTTTAACCAAATATGTCCCAGCTTCCTATATAGAATTGAAAACTTGAGATTAATGGGTTAATCTGGCATTCCTGCCTGTGAAACAAAAGGCATTGAGAATCTTTGGGATCGGGGCAGAGTAGGAAGTGCTAGGTTAGGATAATGCACGAAGAGGAAAAAGAATGCACTTTGAATTTATGGCAATTAATAGCCAGAAAATGTTAGGGTACAGAAAACAAGAAGAGATTTTTTTTTAGAAAACTTGTATTATCTTACTGATAGGACTTTCCACCCCACAAAGTCTCAATCATTGTTACTTTCACAATTAGTTTAAGAGATTCAGGAGAGATCAGGTATAGTATTGGTGCCACTCAGCATCTCCAAACTTGTTGGCTAATTTATTTTATAATATTTAATTTTTTTCAAGTTTTAATTTTATGTTAACTGGTACATAAAATTGTATGTGTATGGAGCATCTTTGATGAGTCTATGCATGGCTGTGAAATGGAGAGAGCTGCTTGACACGACACACTTGAATGTGTTCATATTCTTCATCCCTGCGTGGTTCGTTTGCTTAAGAAATTCCCCACACCTGCTACAATACTCCTTCCCTTATATCAGACTTCGCAGAAAAAGATGCTTTCATGTAAGGTACCTCGTTTTGATCCAAACAATCTGGTAGATGGCACAAGTGTTTTTGTCTTTATCTCTCAGGCAAGTCAAGTATACTATGTCCTCTCTCCTGAGCGTGGTAACCTGAGAGCATCCTCACTGTTTTACTTAATATGTTAAACTGAATTCACGTCCTTATATTTTTGGCTTCTTCTACAATGTGTAGGCTTCTTATGTGCAGGAACAAAATGTGTTGTCTTTTTTTGTCTTTTTTTCATACTTGGAACTGAGTCCAGAGATGATCTACTACTGAGCTACATATTATTATTATGATTACTATTATTATTTTGAGACAGGGTCTCACTTTGTTGCCCAGGCTAGCCTTGAACATTTGACCTCCTGCCTCAGCCTCCTGAGTGGCTGGGATTACAGATGTGTACCACTGTACCTGGTTGTTATTTCACTGATTATTTACCCTGCCAGAAGATTATCTGCCATATACCTTTTTTAAGGGACTAAAATGTGGTTCCATAATGCTTGTTCAGATAAAACTAATCTTAACATTGCTGACTTCTGGCTTATGTGTTTGACCCAATTTTTTGGTATCATCAAATTTTATAATACACGTACAAGCTTTTTTCTCTTATCCAAAAATTAGGGAGATAAGAAAACAGGTCAAAGGAGTAGGAAAATAGGTACAACTATATAGTTGGTGAACACACTCAAAAATGAGGAAGTCAAAGAGGATACTGCTTAATTGCAACCACCGTTTCACAATCAAACAACATTCAACATAATCCTAAATCATCATCTGACTTTTTTGTGACTCTAACAAGGATTTGGTGATATGCAAAACATCCTGTTTCAGGTCACAATTGCAGTTCTATTTTTATACCTTTTTCATGCTGTTTCTTATATATAATTTCCACATTCAAATCCCCTTCAAGCCTGTGTTCTCCAATAAACCTTCCCTAACTACCAGAGCCTGAAGGGATGCTCTCCTTTTCACAACACTTAGTGATCTTAAAACCATACTTATATGATGAGTAGGGTGGATACTGCTTTGTATTACTTTATAATTAACTTATCTATATAGACATCTGTTTTCCCCACCTAAACTGTTTTGGGGGGCACATAAATGATCTGTAGGACACACAACAGTACTGGGACTTAACAGACTCTAATTACATATTTAAATGATGGCATGGCTTAATTCTCCTTGTGTTGATGAGTTTTCTCACTTACCACGATTTTTGTCTACAATGTGTTCTCTGCTTTTCTACTATAGGTCTTTATCACTCCTGAATTTTTTATTCTTCTCAAAATCATCTTTCATTAAAAAGAGTAATCTATACTTGAGAGCTTTTCCACCCTTGTTTTCTTCTTTTCCTTATTCCTCAGTTTTCCAATTTGATATATTAAGGTGTGATTTGTGTATTTGTCTGTATCTGTATGTGAATGTGTATGTCTACTCAGAGTAGAGGCTTCTTTCATTATAATAAAAGAGGAAATAAAGTTTTAACTTGGTGCAGAATATTTTCATAACAATAAAACTATGTGTGAACATTTTTTCAAATTTGAAAGCTTATGAAAAAATGTTTCTTTCTTCAGGTGGTAACTGACAAAGAATATACACTTACCCACTTATGTCTAAAAGATTGAGGACGCTGACATGTGACTTTGAATTTGAGGACTGAGTCTCCTAGGAAATTTGGATATTGAAACAGGCATCAGAAAGCCAGTAGTAAAACAGTGACATCAGTCCTGAAAGGTTAAATGACTGGAAGAACATGTACTGACACATCTCAAAGGGTTCATTTGAATGCTTAGATGTCCACACCTTAATGTTTTAAATAAGCAGCTGAAAACAGCCCATTCTACATTCATATGCCAATTCATATCCTATAATTGGATTGGAGAGTATTTATAGCCTTTGGGATTCTAAGGACTAGGGACCCCTGAGATTTAAAGAGAGCTCAAAAAAGTGGAAATTAATGTCTAAACTTGAACAAGGACATCTCATTTACAATGAGAAAAGATACTCAGATTGCAAAACAAAGCAATACAAAAAACCTTTCCATGTGTAAATGAAACACTTAAAATGCAAATAATCATTCTTTTAGCAACAGGGGAGGTGGGGTGCGGTTAAGATACTTTCTGACAAAAAGGTTACAAGTGAGTTTTTTGGTTTTTTTTTTTTTTTTGTATGTACTAGAATCCAGAACCCATATTCCAAACTGCCTTCTTTTTCAGGCTCTTGGAAGGAGAGACATTCCCCCTGCCCTAATCACCCCGGAACCAGCATCAGACAACTAGGGGTAGCCTTGGAGCCCACTGAAATTATTCAAACTAGTCAGTCCTAACCTGCTCAGCCAGCTAACTGCCTTGCTCATTATTTCCTTGAAAAGCCAGTCTTACTTCAGTATCCCTTCATTCTCTCTGCCTTTGACAGAACTGTGTTCCACTGTTCTCTCCCTGGTGCTTCTTGTGTGGCGTGGTGTGCTCCCCTTTCCCATGTGGGAACTGTGAGTAATATTGACAGACGGTTATCCGTCAATAGCAGTCTTTTCCTGATCTGTTGGTTTAACCATTCCCGAATAAATATAAATTAAAAAGGTTGTAGTAAAGGTAGGACTTGGAGTAGATAAGAAACTTTCAATTATCAACATAGCCAAAACTTGGTTTAAAAAAAAAAAAAACTGATGAAATTGGTTAATCTTCAATGACACTGATTTGAGAAAGAACCCCAATAAACATCAAACACAATAAAAGGGATATAATAATTCATCAAGATCAACTCATACCATCACCACAGATGCCAGTTAAAAAGAACATATTGTGAAGAATATTCAAATAGATATGCACAATTTAGATGACAGTCAAGGAATGCCTAGTAAAATAAACCTTAACTTGATTCATTATGAAAGAAATTGAGTATTTATATAAACATAAGCACCTTAATCATTTTACCATCATATCATTCAGCAAAGAAATATACAGATCCCAATGGCTTCAAAAATAATATACTTTCAATGATTCATAACTCATTCAGAGACTTAAAGAAAGGGAAAAATCTCCTGTTCTTTCTATGAGCCCAGCAAAATCTTAAGATCAAAACTCAATAAGAACTGTGAGAGAAAAATTTCATACCACTTTTCACTGAAAAGAACACAAATATTAGCTCATAATACATATTAGCTCATATTTTAAAAATGCAATAGAAAATGGAGTAAATTAAGTTTAATTCCCCAAATGCAAGTGATTCTTTGTTTGGCATAAAAATTTTACTGTAATTCCTTACCTTAATTGATTTAAGAAAGACAATCATGATCATTCATATTTTTTTTTTTTTACCAAACAAGAACAGAAAGCTACTTTATTAATCTGAAGACATTCACTTTCAAAGAAGCTGGAGCAAATTTTAAAACTAAACAACTAAACGTAAAATATTAAGAGATTTCCCTTTGAGATATAAATAATAGCCCATTAATACTCCTCTTTTCAATATTTTACTTACAGTCCTGGCACATTATAAGTTGATTTTTTAAAAAGTCAAAGAAATAAAAATTTTGTATCAGAAAATTTTTTTCTAAATATCACAAGAAGAAATTTGAATAAATATATAATACACTACTACCAAAGCATTTAAATAGAAATAAATCTTAAAATATATACATCTGACATCCCTAGGGAAAATTTCAAAATTACTTCAAGACTTACTTGCATGAAGACATGAGATCTACATACATGATAATACAGAATCTGGTAAAAATTTTATTTCACATTAGTTGATGAAAACAGATAATAATTCAAACGTTGAGGGTAAATGTCTAGGATTTATAGAATAACACTAATTATGTTTGCATAGACTTTACTGTATTCCAGGCACTATTATCACACAAATTACAGTGCAAATATTAGGTCACTATCATCCTCACTTTTACTTATTATTTACATATTATATTACAATTTAAATGATGATAAAAGTGATGGGCAAAGAAATCAAGTAACTTGTCCAATGTCACACAACTAAGTTAGATTTTAATGCAGATAGAAAGGTTACAGAACTCATACTCTTTTACCTTATGTATTATGCACAATTTGTGTAAGAAAAAGTATACTAGAAATATAAACTAAAATAAGATATTTGTGTCTTTTTTGATTGTTACAAATAAACAATCATTTGTTATTTTTCACAGGGACTGAGAAATCTATTACTTATGTTATGGGAGTGGGTAAAACTGATACTTTTTAAAAATCATTTTGGCATTAGTTGTTTAAAACATGATCATATTTTTGTGTTAATTAATTCTAGTTCTAGTATTTAATTCTACAAATTTGTTTGTAAATTTATGCAAATATACATATGTGAAATTTTCCTCATTGCTGTTATGTTTATAATGACAAAATACCCCTGAAGAGTGAGATGACCAACTCGTGTATTTGTTTAGTAACTCTGGAGTAATATACCTTTGATCTCATTATTGGCTCTACTTCTTCCTATTGTTTAATCATGGATAATTTACTTCTCTGTGCCTTCATTTCTATATTAATAAAACAGAGGTAATAGAAACACCAGAGAAAAGGGTTATAATGTGGGGAAAAAAGATGTACCTTATGAAAAGTGTTCCAAGTAGGTCATTTACTCCTATTATTATCATTATGGGTGTTATACAGGTGTTAAAAGAATTATGTTCACCCAGGTGTGGTGCATGCCTGTAATCCCAGCTACTGGGAAGCTGGGAAGGATGAATCAGAAGGATCCCGAGTTCTAGGCCTGCTAGTCTAGGCAATTTAGTGAGATCCTTTTTCAAAATGAACTATGAAGGGCTGGGGATGTAGCTTAGTGATAGAGTGCCCCCCATATTCAATCCCCAGTACTGTAAAAAAAAAAAAAAAAAAAAAAAAACTCAGGTTCATAAAATGCAACTGAAGAGAAAATTGATAAATTAAGCAATATTAATACTATATGCTTCAACAGATACTATTAAGAAATGAAAGGACAATTCACAAAACAGGAGAAAATATTTATAATCATATCTCTGATAAGAATCTAGGATTCAGAATATACAAAATATTTCCTACAATTCTACTATTTTCACTACACAGGACAAATGTTAAAGGTGATTGATATGCTAATTACCTTGATTTAGTCATTATACAATGTATACATGTATTGAAACTTCACACTATATAGCCCATAACATATGTTATGGCCCAAGAACATCATAGCAGAAGGGCATAGTGCGGGAGTGCTGCTCACCTCTTGGTGGCCAAGAAACAGATAGAGCAAAGGGAAGGGACCACGGGAAGAAGTCTTTCCAGGGCACGTGGCCAGTGACCAACCTCCTCTGGCCTTGCCCCGCTGTCTATAGTTACCACCAAGTAAGTCCATTCAAACAAGGACTGATTGGGATATAGTTCTCATAATCTAGTCATCTCACCTCTGAATACTCCTGCATTAACTCAGGAGCTTTTGGGGGGGGTTACCTTGTATCCAAACCTTAATAGTGTAGATATTGGGTTAAATAGGGAGCTAGAAAGAGCTACTGTGTGGGCTTCCTTCTCCTAGGTAAAAGTTGGACTTGCTAATGCAAAGTATGGGAAATGTACATCAGGCAGTTGAAGAACTCTGTGTCCTTAGTTCAATTGTGATTGATTTGCTTCATGTAAAGGGTTATCCTAGAAAATCTATCCTAATATATGAAGTCAGCCTGGTAAGTTAATAGTTTTTGTGGCCTAGGTAACAGCATTTTCATAATCCTGCCTTGGTTTAACCTTTCCTCTTTACCACTGTGCATTCAAAAGAGATAATACATAATAGACAATGACGAATGGAAAATCAAACTACCAGTTTATTATTATTGATTGAGTTTATGCCTGAAACTCAAGGGTAGACTGATCTGTGAACTTGACTGGAATATGTGGCCTAAACGACTTTGGTTTCTTGATAAATTCAACTCCAAATCTCAAAATCTTATCACTGTTCTACAGGTTACATTTAGAGAGCGGAGATGAAGTTAACCAAAGTATGTGTGTGTGGGTGTGTGTGTGTGTGTGTGTACGTGTGCATGTACAGGCATGCATTAGTGTAGTAAGAAAAGAGGAACAGAGTGAGTAAGAAGTTCAGTTTTAACTAATAGGAGAGTGTGTCCGAGGTCATTTTAGTTATTTTATTCAGTCATATGGCATTAATAAGAGGAAGAATAAAAATGCCAGGAGAGTCATTCTGACATTTGTGACCTTTCAACACACAGTGACTTTACCCACTTTTCAGTACTCCGACATTTGACCCCAAAATGTTAGTATCTACAACCCTGGAAAAGAAATAAGATTTGAAGACCATTTGTCTTATGTTAAGAGCATACCTTTTCCACCAATGTCACATGGCTTAGTCTTGTATTATTAAAGATGCATACTTACATGTTCTACTCTCTATTAATTAGTCAGTCTTTGCAAGAGGTCATATGAGGATATTGTAGGCCTTAACTAAGGAAACAACTCATGTGGGCTCAGTATCACTTCTTCTATTTTTCAGTAGGAAGGTCATTTTCATTTTCTGAATTTCAGTTTCTCATCTACAAAATGTGGAACATAATATGTACTTCCCAAGACTGCTCTAAAATGTAAATGAAGTAGCATTTTTAAATAAGAGCATATAGTGCAGGAACAAACAATTAATACATTCAACTGATTCATACTAGAGGTTATCAGCCTATTTCATTTACATGAGACCATTTGATAGGCTAAAGGCCTGAAATAAGCAACAAAACCAAAAAAAGGGGTATTTGGTGACTACATAAATGATTTTGCTTTAGTTTTCATCATCTTCAAGTCCTGTCTTCAGCAAGTCTCAAGCTTCAAAGACATAAAAGAAAAGCACTTGACTAACCTCATTGGCAGATATCCTTGGCATTGCATGAAAGCAGGGCCTCTGAATGAGAGGTCCAACTTTATTCCCCCTAGCTTCATTGTTGATGAGATTTGTGGAAGTAAAGGAAAACACTGAGCACCAAAAATAATCAATCAGGAGACCTTTATTTACAAGTCGATCTTGAAAAGAAATATAATGTGAGGAGGCATATCTTGCAGAGCTTTCTGTTTGTTGCTTCAGGAAGGAGAGCTCATTAAAATGTCTCACTCAAGTTCTGTCCTCAGCTACACATGCAGACTCCTAAGTTGCATGGAGAAAAGAGACTGGCTGCTCTTCACACAGTTCCCCATTTGGTGAATGTCTAAAGAAATGGATTTAAGCTTAGTTTACCTTTCCTGGCCAAACTATGTGATTTTAGATTTTTCTCTTTAACATATGCTGCTAGGAATATCTTCAAGGTATGCTGACCAAATTTAGATATGTTCCTGTGCAAAAAATTAGAAAAATATCATCTGGTATAATTTTCTTACTTGAGAATTAATTGGATATATCTTATGTACCAAACATGCATTTGACAAATATTATCTCATTTAAAGACAGATTCAGAAAGTATTCAGAAAGAGAGGCAAGGAAAAAGCAGGAGTTCCCTGGTTTCTTGAGCAGAGTTAGGTTTCTGCTTATCTTTAACAGAGTTAGTTTCTAGTTTGGTTGAGACTGTGACAGTATTTGCAAGACCTAGAATTCTGAACACATGTATGTTTTCCTATAATTGCCATTTATTATTTTTCATTAAATTGAGAAGAAAGCCTTCAGATGGGCAATAATTCATGTGATCATGTCAAGAAGATACGTTATTTAGAATTGTGTACTTGGAAACAAGGGAGTAATATTCTCTGTTACTGAACATGGTGCTCAATTGCTTGATCATTTTTACTTTGGGTAGTATTTCCCCCTGTATACCTTGAGATTCACTGTTTAGAAAGGTAGGATCCAGATTAATGTGGCAGAGAAATTGTTCTTCCCACAACTCTACAAAGAGCTGATTTGAACTCTTTATTTCTTAAGCTATAAATCATTGGGTTGAATAATGGAGTTAGGATGGTGTAGGATACTGATATCAGAGCATCCTGGCTTGAGGAGTAGTTGGACTTAGGCCTTAGGTAGATAAAAGAGGCACAGCCATAGTGGACAATGACAATAATGAGGTGAGAAGCACAGGTGGAGAAAGCTTTGTACCTGCCCAGCGTGGAAGGAAACTGGATGATTGCCAAGATGATACGAATGTAAGATACCAAGATCATCAACAGGGGAACAACCAAGACCAATGCACAGAGCATGAAGATGATAATCTGACTGAAATGGGTATGGTAAGATGCCAGTTTGAGGACAGGAGAGATGTCACAGAAGAAGTGATGCAGTTGGTTGGAGGAGTGGAAGGGCAGATGAAATACCAAAGATGTGATGATCTGAGCCACTGTGAAACCACAGGCATAGGCAGCAGCCACTAGTCCCACACACACTCTCTGGCCCATGAGCAAAGTGTAGCGCAGTGGGTTGCAGATGGCCACATAGCGATCATAACCCATGGCTGCCAGCAGGAAGGAGTGAGAGCAGCCCAGGAAGAGGAAGGTGAACATCTGGATGGCACAGCCCAGGAAGGAGATGGTCTTCTTCTCAGTCAGCAGGTCCACCAGCATCTTGGGCACAATAACAAAGGTATAACAAGTCTCAGAGCAGGAGAGGACCGAGAGGAAGAAGTACATGGGAGTATGAAGGGCTCTGTCCAGCACAATGGTGGAAATGATGATGGCATTGGTGCCCAGAGTGAAGAGGTAGAGGAGCAGGAAGATCACGAAGAGTAGCTGCTGCAGCCCAGTCAGAGCAGAGAAGCCCAGGAAGACAAACTCTCTCACCACAGTGCCATTGGTCCACTCCATGGAGGGTACATCATCAGGAAACAGTCCAGGAGAGAGGACGAGAGAGTAGCAACAGAGCTCCCTGAAAATTAATAGAGTCATAGGAAATGCATCATGGCGGAGCAGGTATTCTCTGATTTTGGGTTCTAACACATCATTCCTCCTCCCTTCTATTTTTTTTTTTAAGGAATAAAATATCTAAAATTAAGCAAGTGTACATTAGCCTTTAGGTCTCTGTAGTAATGCTAACTCCTTTGTCAAGAAGTTCTTGCCATGCCTTTTTCTCCATTCCCATCATTAGACTGATATTTCAATTTCTGCATATCACTTTCAGATGTAGCACTTGTTCATTTGGCGTTTTTGCATGTACACTGTTTCAATGAAGTCTTTCCCACAGTTGCAAACAAAATAAACCATCTGAAATTATGATATATAAAATATATACATATATATACATCATGATATTCATTGTCTTTTTGTTTGTATTTCCTTATATCAAAACTCCCACTCTTAAATTTAATCTCTCCATATCCTCTCCTACATTCCTTGCCTTACTTCTTGGCAGGAATCATCAATTCTACATTCTCATATTCTCTTTATGCCTTCTATTGCTTCTGTGTCCTTATCCTGCTCCAAAAGCTGGAAAACATTCACTTCTTTCTGAGCCTCTAGTCCAAAATGCAGCAGTCCATACATCTTCCGTTGCAGATCTGACAGCCTTTTCTACTGCTGCAGAACCACAGTCTTTCTACAGGACTCTTGTCCATTTCCATTACTTTCCTTAAATACTACTTGAAATCTGGGTATTGCTATCCTTCCCACTTCCACTCACATCTCTTTGACTTATCTTTCCCCTGATGCCAGATAAACTTTCTGATATACACATTGTGTCACTGTGCTCCCCTCCTCAAAAATTTTATTCGTTCCTATTGAATAAAGTTCAAACCCTACAATTTTTCAAAGTCTTTCAACTGGGAAACCAAACTCTATTTCTAATGCTCTTCTGTACCATTATGGGATATATTAGTATTAGGAAAAGAAGTTTTGGGCTCCTCTGACTTTATTCCTCACTCATATTCGCTTATTACCTGTTTTTATCTGTAGATGTTGTATGGCTATTCTGAAATCTCAGTTAATTCACATTTTGTGGGAGCTTCCATGGTACCTCCTGATAAGAGGAGTTCTTTCTTCCTTCCTCAGAACTCACATAAGACATCAAAAGACAATTTTATGAGACATTCACTTAATTTTGAAATATTTGATTGAATTTTTTTCGTCACTAGATTTTGTACCCTTGAGGGAAAGACGAGAATGTTATGTGTATTCACCTGATTTCTATTTGTTCACTAGTATTTAATAACCTCTCCACAAGTAATTATTAGATAAGTAAAAAGGCTAACTTGTCATGCTGTTAATGATCTCATTGACAGCATCACATGTTTTTTAGGATTCACGAAGTGAGAATCCTCAATGTTACCCTGAGAATGAAGATTGCTGAGTATCCAAATTTTTTAAGGATTTATGTACCACATGGACTTAAAGAAAATTCTCAGTTTAGAATAGAAAATTAGACCTGAATAGGATAGCTGGTCATTGGAAGTCCATATGCTGAATTTCTAGTACATTTGCAGTTATCTACAGTATATCAAAATATAGATAAGTTAGAGGAATATTATAGAAATAACCTTGATTTGTGCCATTTAGAAATATCACTAATTATTGCCCCAATAATAATAATAATCATAATAATAAAATTGGCAATGTGTTCTACCTTAACAGAGAGCAACTGAATCAAGAATATCAGACAGTACACAACGAATATTAAGCAGTATGATTATAATCATGTGCCAGGAGCTATATGTGGTAATGATACATATATAAATAATTCCAAGTCCAAGGCTTCCTGTTGCTCTTGGATCAAGATCAGACATATTCAGAAAAGATTATTATTTAAAATATAGTGATTTACATGATCAATATGCATTTGGAATTATATGAGTACTCTGAAGACAACTCCTGTATACATCCTTGGAAAATAATTTTTAATATCTTTATTAGTGATTTGTAGTTATACAGAATAGCAGTGTTCCTTTTGACATATTCAAATATTTCTCAAGAGAAGAAATAAAATGACAAATAAGTATAAGAAAAAATGTTGAATATCCCTATGCTCAGCAATCAGGGAAATTCAAAACAAAATTACATTGAGATTTTATTTCACTGAAGTTAGAATAACAGTCATCAAGAACACAAATACTAATAAATGCTGGTGACTGAGGGAAAAGATAAGCACATACATTGCAAATTAGTACAACAAATTTTTACAACCACTTTGGAAAAAAGTATGAAGAGTTCTCAAAAAAACAGGAATGGAACCACCTCATGATCCAATATCCCACTAATTGGTATTTACCCAAAAGAACAAAAATCACCATTTCATAGTGATACAGGCACATCAATAATTATTACTTATTTCTGAGTTTCTTTACATCTGTTATGGATAGAGTGAACTAAATAATGTTTTGACACAATATCACAAGACTGGGTACCATTGAGCTTCTCTGAATTTTAATCCAGATATAAACACCAATTCAAGCAAGCACCATTGCTTCTCCTAAAGGAGTGGTGCCTACTGTCCGATGTTTCTGTTTCCATAATCATGTTTAATCTTCCACAACCCTATGAAAGGGACAAACATACTCTCGTTTCATCTTGTTCCTCTGGTTATTTGCTAAAAACCTAGATTTTTTATTGCCTAGTAGGTGCATAGATTTATCACTGACACACTGTTATCTTTCTAATTCCAGATTCCCTAACTCTCAGCACTACTAATGAGTTTCTATTAATGTGATCTAAAAATTCCCCTAAAAAGCAGGGTAATACAGGAATACAATGGGTTTTGAGTTTAGACAGATATAGGCTTTAATCCCGACTGGCATGTTCTAGGTAAGACCTCACATTCTTCATGGTCCATTCTCTCCTTTTTAAGATGAGAAGAACGATTTCTGCTCCCCAGGGCTATTGGGGGGTATACATTGAGATCAAGTAGATAAAGGAGACTAGTTCAATAAGCAGGAAGTGCCTACTAAATACTGCCCTTTCGTTACTTTATTGTTGTTTTCTGTACTTTCCCAGATAGGGACACTTAAGAGGGATCCTTTTCTGAGATTCTCCACCCTGACTGAAAGTAAGTTGGTTTCCCATGAAGTTCTATTCCGCCCTGGGAAGATGCAAGTGTTACCAACCTTGAAATAACACACGAATACTTTGGTACCTGGTTGCGCTGTAGATAGAGTCATATATGTAGAATATCTCAACTCTGTTAGAAGGCAAAGGAAGTCTCCCATTTTCTATTTTGGGGACAATGGATGGGAGAAAACCCAGAAGGCCTAATTATAAGTAATCTTGGTCACATACATCAAAGTTTCTCCTTATAGATGTTCTATAATTATCAAGGAGGCATATTATATAAAGCTTGTTTTATCTACATTTATAGACATCAACTTTAGGAGTTTATTGAACTCCTAAAGACTGGAACAGATGGTCTAATAATTCAAATTCTTTATGATTTCTCTTATGTTCTATGTATTATGGATAGAAAAATAAAATTATTTTTCATTTTGCAGGGAAAACAGAAGCAAACAGCTGTCCATGGTATAAGAAGATTATCACAAACATCATTAAATATGGTTCAAAACAAACAAAATGTCCTGAAAATCTTGAGGAAAAACCAGAAAACTTCAGGGAAGATTTTAAAGAGCAAGTGATATTTTAACACCACCTGTAAGCATTTTGATAAAATTATGGACATCATGTTACACATGATAAATACAAACGGTTTCATCTGTTATTATTAAATAAAGGAAGAAAAAGACCTCAAAAAGCAAATGAACAAAACCAAATCATAAGTAAGTTTAATCAAGTTCTCTGAGGAACATCATTCCAACCTATCAGCCTATTGATATTGTTTTTGATGTTTCCAGAAAGAAAAAAAAGGACAACCAGGATTCAGATTCATTTTGTAGAAAAGTAACATAGGCTAATACTTATTATATATTCTTTATGTTCCAGGTAAGGTGAAAATACTGTTTTCACCTTATGTTGTCTTAATTGGTCCTCTCAATGACCTTATGAGGCAGTTATTTCTTTCAGTGTCTCCATCATGAAGATGAAAAACTTGACAATCAAAGACATGGGAGACTCCCTTTAGGTACCCAGAGCTGGTGGAACCTGCACTAGACTGTGGTGCAATCTGTGTGTATAAACACAGGTGCGTGTACACAGGAAAGAGAAAGAAGCATTCTGCCATCCTCCTTCCACACAAAGATACTTTAAGGACAAGACTTCCAGTGCAATTTGTTATGGGTTCAGATCCCAGCTCCATTATGTTTTAACTTTCAAGGTTTCTTTAAAATGAATGAGACAATGTTTTTACAATGGTTAAATGTCAACACAGACATTAGTTCTGAAATGACAACTTAGAGTTGAAAAGGGCTGGGAGGGCTCATGATTTTGAGAATAGGACTATCACATTATCATCTGCATCACCACTGGTTTTGGGAAGGATTTAATGAGATCAAGATGGTTTCCCTTTGCGGAACCGGAAAGGTATGGTGTGTTAGTCCTCATCACTTGCCAGGAGGAGCTCCAGAAGGTCAATGTGGTAAATGTTACAGCTGTAGATGGTCTTAAAGATCTAACCTAGCATTCTCCTTTGACAGAGGAAAAAGTTGGGCTCAGAGAACACTATGAAGATCGAAGACCAGAAAGCAACTGAGTGGATGGATGTTCAGTAACAGAAGAGAGATTTTTTATCTTTCAGCTGAATGTGGTTTGATGGCATGATGCTGCTTCTGAGATAACAACATTTTTTTTTGCATAACACTCACTACTATGTTTCTTCCTGTACCTACCTGTTCTGTCTGATCTTGCTATTGGTTTTGCTGGCTTCTGATTTTGTGTTCCCATGTGGCAGGGTTTCTTTTGTTTTTATATCCATCAACTATATTTGCAAAGTAATCACTAAGTACTCAGCCCTGTATTAGGTCATATAACTTTGTTGAGATTGCACCTAATACAGTTCTTTCTGAAAAAAGTCATTATTTAAGATTTGTAATTAAAATATCATTGAATGCCCTGTTGAACTAAGTCAGAATCAAGACCATCTATATAAGTTTAGGAGAAGCAATGGGTTAGTTAATTTATAATATGTATAAAATTTATATGTACCATTTTGCAAAAATTCACATTAAAAGTTAAATGATTCTTGCTTGGATTTCATATCTTTAAATGTGGCTTTCTTGTTATTGTTACTGTATCAGCGTGAACCCATCACCCTTCTCTGTTTCTTACCTGAGATTTGAAAACCTAAGTCCTGCTGAGTGCGTGTTTACTCTTATTTTCTGTTCATGGTCCGGTTTCACAGTGTAGTAGGTGCTAGTCCAACATGTTTGTCTGCTGTTCATGAATGGGCTACCATTTTCTCTCTCTCTTCCTGAGAGAAGCCAGGGACATAGAGGCTCTCAGACAGAATTAAAGTAGAAGTACTGAAAGGAGAAAAATTGAAATGGGTCAGAGGCTGCTGATACCTACTCAGGGGTAGAGATGGAATGATGGTCTGGGGTCTTAGACCCAGACCAAAGTAAATGTAATCAGCCTCCCCCTGCCATTTTGTGGCAATTGACCAAAGACTGCACAAGTCACAGTTAATAATGGCAATAATGCCATTGGCACTTTCATTTTATTTATTGGTAGCATGAAGTTTTTCTGTAGGTCTCTTGATGCCAACACCATTACCATGGAGATGTCACACTGGGTTTAATTAACAGGTGAGTTGATTGTGGAAAATAGAGGTAAGTTACCAAATACCCAATTGCTGAAAATTGGGCCCAGGCATTAGGGCTTAGGGAGCAGAATGCTCTTAGTCATTCTCAGATGCAACAATTTTAGAAAGCATGATAAAATTTAAGTTCTAAATTTATTATACTGGTAGAGGGACAAAAGAGAACATTTACACAGATAATTCATTTTAGTAGGTGCATTGTAAAATTGTTTAGCTTTAAATTGGTTTCTGTGCTTACAGTAGGGTGGTAGGTTGTTGTCAGGCTGACAGGGTAGATTGAGCAGTGACTTTTTGAGGTGAAGGTACTGGTCAGAATGATAGCTGACCCATGTCACCATCCTCTGAGTTAATTTTTCTCACTCTACTCCATTATCCAGAACCGCACTTTGTTTTCAACATTACTCCCTATCCCTCAGTGGATGGATGTAAAAGACCTCTAACAGTGATTTGATGGCTAGTAAGAACTCCTCAAGTATTGAATTAATGAAGAAATAATCACACTGAGAACAAAAGAGCTACTGAAGCCAGGCGGGTGGTGCACTTCTGTAATCCCAGTGGCTCTCCAGGCTGAGGCAGGAGGATCATGAGTTCAAATCCAGCCTCAGCCAAAGCAAGGTGCTAAGCAACTCAGTGAGACCCTGTCTCTAAATAAAATACAAAATGGGGCTGGAGATGCGGCTCAGTGTCAAGTGCCCGAGTTCAATCCCGGTACCTACCCTGCAAAAAAGGAGCTACTGGGAGCAAGAAATGATGCCCATGAAGAAGAAACCAGAACAGTGGAATTTAACATATTTGAATCTATATACTAAATATGCTTGTTGGCGGTTATGCCCATATTTTGCTCCCATTGAGTACCCCAATTTTCTTTCTTTCTTTTTTTTTTTTTTTTTTTTTTTTTCACTCCTCTCATCTAATCCCTCACCCTCAAGTTTCAGGATCCACCAGGTGCTATGCAATAAAGTCATCAGTGCTTTGAATTTTCTCTGGCCCTAATGTTTTGTTCAGGAAGTGTATATGACCCAGCTCTGGACAATCAGGTACAAAAAGATTCAAATTTCTTGTGACATTTGATTTCTTTTCAAAAGAAATTAATTTGTTCTTCTGAACTGGACTTGGTGAGCTGAAGATGTCAGAGACTACCATGTTTTTTAGACTAAAAATGGCACAAAGGCAGAAAAAGCAGAAATCTGAGATGCCTCCAGGTAATTGTTTGAACTCTGGATCATGCTGTACCTGAAGCCATTGTACCCTTGGGCTTTTCAGCTTACATAGGTCAATAGATTCAGCTTTTGCTAGTGAGAGTTTGAATTGAATTATCTGTTATTCACAGGCCAAGAAATTCTAAATGATAAGATCCTAGCTACTTAAGGTTGGATCTGAGATGACTTACAAGATATACCATTAAGACAAGTGTAAACATATTAGATCATTATATTAAAGAATTAGAGGAAAGGTAAAGTAATTTTATATTATCAAGGTGAATCCACAATATATTAATATAGTCCATGAGGCCCAAATCTTCATTAAATTTAGGCTAAACTTTAAGCACCAAACTTTAGCTATTTAGAGTCAACATAAATAATTAACAGTCATATTGTTCACAGATATAAAATATACTAGTGATATGGTTTCCAATATAGAAGTGCTGATTGTATTATGCATCTCTAAGTGATTGTTGGATATCTGGGCAAAGTGTCTGTAAAACAATGTGACTGTGTCATTCCTTAGAACCTCAGACTTATAGTCTAAAAGAAAAGTGTAGTTTTATTTATTTATGCTTACCCCCCCCAGCTCTCTGGTTTATATGATTTTCTACACTGGATTAAGATTGTCCAGATCATCCTCAAATAAAATTTCATCTCTACAACATTTTGGGGGCTTTGAGAATTCGAGATGACAAAAACAGGCCATGAGAATTTGACCTGGCCCCTTTCTTAAGCAACTTAGACCATTTACTTACAATTCTTCTCCATCCCATATAATAGACACAATAGGGTAGCTTCAAGGTTCTGGATATTCTACTTCAATTTCAGTGATCTTGTTCCAGAGAACATTTCAAAATCATCCACTGTTGCCACATCACCCACCTTACTTCTCCCTTGTGTTTCCAATAGTTCCTTCTTTGAACTTTTTCCTCACTATTCTTCCACATCTTTGCTGTATCTTCCCTTTCATGGCCTGAATTTTAGATGTATATGTCACTTCCTTGGTCTATAGGCATCTCCCCAAGAAGAAGAACTGAAAGGACAAGTCAACTGTGCCCCCTGTACTTAGTTGTTCCCCTTCCCCATCCTCTAGATTCTTCCTCCTGTGTGTTCCATAGAATTAACCTCAGTCTAAAATGGGACAAGTTTAAAGGAAGGAAGAGAAGGAAGTCGGCGTGGCAGTTCATTCTTAGCGTCAGACCTCTAAGTTCTAGGTTGTCTCTGGGTTACAGCCAAGGTGGACTACAGCCAGAACCCCAGTGTGTTTTTAGGTAGCAGATAGTGAAAGATAACAGGGGAAAACTGCCTAAAAACAGCACACACATGGGTGGTGATATAAATTAGCTTCTTAAAATAGGAAGTAACTGATAAATGGAAGTTACAAAAAAACGAATCATCATTAGAAATTGTTATGGTTTAGATGTGGTGGCCCCCAAGAGCTCACGTGTGAGACAATGCAAGAAGGTTTGGAGGAGAAAGATTGGGTTATAGTATTAACATAATCAGTGAATTAATCCTGATGAGATTAACTGAGTGGTATCTGGAGGCAGGTGGGGTGTGGCTAGAGGAAATGCTTCATTGGGGCATGACCTTGGGGTATATCTTTGTATCTGGTGAGTGGATTCTTTCTTTCCCTGCTTCCTGATCACCATGTGAACTGGTTCCCTCTGTCACACTCTTCCACCATGATGTCCTACCTCACCTTCAGTCCTGAGGAATGAATCCTGCTTGTCTGGGGATAGAGACCTCAGAAACCATGACCCCCTAAATAAACCTTCCCTCCTTGATAATTGTTCTGGTCAAGTCTTTTAGTTGTAGCAGTGACAAAGTTGACTAAAACACTAATATATCTAAAAAACCAATATTAAGAAAACAATCTCATCTATAGTACCTGCAAAAATACCTAGGAATATGTTGAACTAAGAAGTTAAAAGACCTGTACAATGGAAACTACAAAATGTTGATGAAGAAAATTGAAGAGGAGATAAATGGAAAGACATCCTATGTTTATCAATTGGATGGATTCATTGCTAAAATGTCTATACTTCACCAAGTAATCTACATATGTATTGCAATCCTTATAAAAATGCTAATGTCGTATCTCAGTTGCTGAGGCTGATATCAAACTTGCAAGCCTCCCACCTGAAGCTCAGGCGGATGCTGTCATATTTCGTATTGAAATTTTAAAATCCTAAAATTTGTATGGAACCACACAAGACTCTGAAGAGCCAAAGCAATCTTGAGCATTAGGAACAAATCTGGAGGCACCATGGTGACCTGAATTCAAAATATACTACAAAGTTTCAGTAACCAAAACAGCATGGAAAATGGAACAGAAATAAACCCACAAAGTTATAGCCAACTGATTTTTGAGAAAGGAACCAAGAACACACATGTGGGCAAGGATATTCTCCTTAATAAATGTTCCTAGGAAAACTGAATGTCCACTCGTAGAAAAATTAAACTAGACTCCTATCTCTCAATCCTCTCACCATATTAAAAAGCATCAACTCAAAATGGATTAAAAACTTAAATATAAATGTAGCTAGGCCCTTCAGTAATCCCAGCAATGTGGGAAACTGAGGTAGGAGGTTTGGGAGTTTGAGGACAGCGTTAACAACTTAGCAAGACCCTCTCCCAAAATAAAAAAATAAAAAGGACTAGGGATGTATTTCAGTGGTAAAGCCCCCTTGTGTTCAATCCATGTATAAAACAAACAAAACACTTTGAAATTAAACCCAAACTATAAAATTACTCTATGAGGATTTTCTTGAGAGGAATGTAAATACACAGGTAAAAACAAACAAAAAAGCAATAGACAAACGGGATTATATCACACTAAAAGACATCTGTGTAATTAAGTGAAGAGACAATGGGATTAAATATTTGTAAACTATTCGCCCAAGAAAAAATTAATATCCAGAATATAAAAGGAAGTTAAAAAACTAAACAGCAAACTATCTAATTAGGGTTGGGGATATAGCTCAGTTGGTAGGGTGCTTGCCTTGCAAGCAGAAGGTCCTGGGTTCAATCTCCAGCATTGCAAAAAAAAAAAAAAAACTAATTAAACATGGGTAAATGGTCTGGATACACATTTCTCAAAAGAAGATGTACAAATGGGTAACAATATATAAAAATGTTCTACAACATGAATCACCAGAGAATTGCAAGTGAGAACCACAACGAAATATCATTTACACTTAGTCATAAATTATAATTACATAATCAAAATGAGATAAAATGTCCAGTACTGGTGAGGGTGTGGAGAAAGGGTAATTCTTGTAAACTATTGATAGGAATGTAAGTTATTATAGCCACTATGGAAAATAGTAAATTTCATAAATACAAGAAATGAACCTACCACGTGATTCAGCATTTCCATTATCAGAAATTTATCCTAAGGAAATGCAATGAAGATATCAGAGTTGCAAGATATGCAATCAACCAAGTTGTCCAGGAATGGATAGATGGATAAAAAAATTATTTATGCATAATGAAATATGGTTCAGTCACAAAGGACAAAGTCCTGTCCTTGTAGCAACATGGATGGAATTGAAGAGCCAATGTTAAGTGAATAAATCAGGCACAGAAGACAAATACCACAGGTGTTGACTAAAATGGGGAATCTGAAAGATCTGAGGTCATAGAACTAGTGAGCAGAAGAGTGTTCTCCAGAGGCTAGGGAGGCATAAGGAGAACAGAGAGTGGGGAGAGCTTGCCTAACTGATTCATAGTCACCACCAGATAGGATTAATACATGTTGGTGTTCTGTAGTTAACACTATTATATCACATAATCAGAAATAGTTAGAAGAGAGGATTTTGAAAGTTCTCATCATAAAAAATAATAAATTCTTCAGATGATGGAAATCTAAAGATGTACAATTATTGTCTATTAATTAAAACAAAATTATTGTAGAAATATATTTATTTACTAAATAAATTTACTATAGAGAATTTTGCTAACTTTAAAATTGTTTGCTAAATATATATTTTCTGAAAAACTATGACTTTCCCTATTCTAATCATTCTGGGGTTATAAAGATTAATGAAACATAGACCTTGTCTCATGGAATTGTATTTATGGAGTTGAAAATAAAGGGTAAACCATAATGTCTTATACATTACATTAATAAAGAACTTATATGATATTTAATAGACCATCCATTATTCCTTTGTACTTATCCTTTTAACTTAGAGTTCTAACCTGTTTCTTCCCTAAATTCTAAGCACATTTTATTAATGTGTAAAAAAGTATGTGAGTCAAAGTGTGCAGCTGAATTCACAACATGACACACACATGTGCAGATTTAGAGGCAGAATTCCCCAACCCCTCACCTGAGGAGCCACAGTTCTGACTTCTATGCCTATATATTGATCTTTCCACATCTCAAAATTATGATTGGAAATGCAGAGTAAATACAGTTTGGGCTCCTTTCACTTAAATTATTTTTGTAAGATAAATGTAGTAGTAAATGTTACTGCTTTATAACATTAGATTATGTGAATGCATGTTAATTTACTTGTTCTACTGTAATGGATAATATAGATTATTTCCAGGTTTGGGGCTATAATGAAAAGTACTGGGAGCCCAAACTTAGGTGTGCATTTGGTAACATGATTCCCTTTATCTGGTCAACATTAGTGGTGGAATTGCTGGGTCACAACATACAATCATAGATGGAGTTTTTAGCCATAGCTATTTATCTCTCTCTATGTCCTTTGCTTAGCAAAGCCCAACACTTTGGGTTTGTTATTAGGATTTACATCAACCAAGGAAATGAGGCCAAAGTGATAGTGAATTTCAAAACCTCAGTCTAGAACTATAGATTTTCTGTCATCACTATCAGAAGAGGTTTCCCCAAGTCACTTTGTGTCCCTGTAACCTGGGCTCTAGAATGAACATACTTGACATGGATCTGACCACAATCCACCAAAAAGGACCAAACCAAGAGAAGCAGCTTGAAGCTGAGCTCTCATTCTAAACCCAACTTAAAAGCCAACCCTAAGTCCATGTGCCACACACAAGCAAGAACTATTTTTATTTGAATTTCCATAACTGCTAATGATGTTGAACATTTTTTTATGTATTTGTTGTTCATTTGTATTTATTCTTTTGGTTCATTCGCCCATTTATTAATTGGGTTATTTGATTATTTGGTATAATATTTTTTGAGTTCTTTATGTATTCTAGATATTAATTCTCTGTCAGAAGAGTAGCTAGCAAAGATTTTCTCCATTCTATACATTCTTCATTTTCCTTATTGCTTCCTTCACTGTGTCCAAAATTTCTTGAGGTATATGAATGAATAAACAAGTTTGTTTTATTTTTTCCAATTATATTAGCATATTAAAAAATACATAAATTTTTCTTCATCCTTCAAGAAATACATATTCAATGTGTGTGTGTGTGTGTGTGTGTGTGTGTGTGTGTATGTGGTTTATGATCTGTATTCATCTGCTATTTTTTTATGTATCTCTCTACCTTTTTTGTCGAAACAATAGTCTTGAAATATAAATATAATTTTTGTATTATTATGTCAAAATAAATCCCAATAGCAGGGCACTGTGACCCCTGCATGTAATCCCAGCGGCTTGGGTGACTGAGGCAGGGGGATGATGAGTTCAAAACCAACCTCAGCAACAGCGAGGCACCAAGCAACTCAGTGAGACCCTGTCTCTAAATAAAATACAAAATAGGGCTGGGAACGTGGCTCTGTGACTGAGTGCCCCTGAGTTCAAAAAATAAATAAACCTCAATTATATCTTTAAGTTTAATACATTAATAATAAAGAAAAAAGTCAGTTAAACTATGTTAAGTTAAACGACAATTGAATAAACCTCACTTGCTGATAGTGCTGGATTCATTCTGACTTGTTTAATACACAGTCCTTTCTTAATGAGGTTATGCTTTCTGCCTTATCTTTATCAATTTCTGTCTGTCACCCTAGAGGTCTATTTTTAGGCATATAGGACACTTATATTCAGTCACCAAAGCTGGTTTTCCTTTAGAGATACATGACAGTAGTATGTATTTTGACATACCTTGAGTAGAACTTATTCTAATTTCTCTGAGCCTGTGCAAAAGGCTTAGATGATTTTGCTACTCTTCTCCTTCTTAATTTTACTTATTTTTCAAGATTTAATTTAAACATTACTTACTCTAGGAAATATTTCTTGATTTCTCCAAAATTTGGTTAGGACTTTAAACTATGCATACCCAATGCATCTCAAATAACTTTTCATCATACTGTATTGTAATGTGTGTGCACTGTATTTCACCTCTCTCTCTGTGCCCAGTGAGTGAAGAAGCTAGTGATTATTTGTTAGATGAATGCATGAAAGTCAAAAACACATTCTGGATTGAGAATATAAAATGTCTTTAATCAAAACTTAGCTAAATGAATATTAATAGGGCCCCTGGAGATCTGGAAGAAAAACATTGTGATCATCTATAACTACAGATAAATTAGAAGACTTCAGATGGTCCAAACTTTATCAGCATTCGTAAATTAAAAAAATTTTCAAAAGTCAAATATATACCAGGTCTAATCTTTGCCAATATCACCATGTCCATCATGGTCATCCCAAAGTGTCAATTCAGTGCAAGGCCAGCCAGCCTTTGAAAAGAGTGGAATTCAGGGAACCCTTTCTATTCTGCAGCAAGGAGAGAAGTATGTGTACCATATACAAATCAGAGGAAATACCTTTTATAGATGGAAATGTGTGTGAGTAAATGAAGTTTGGGACAGTGGTGTTTTGGAGATTCTGAGGTCACAGAGAAGAACACTGAAGATGACCTCTAACTCCCAAACACCTCTCAGTGGTAGGTGGTGTCCACTTTATCTCAACAAATACACCTTAAACCTGGAACAAAATAATATTTATGTAAAATATATGTACATGACTCATTCAGCACCTTAATGAAGACATGTTCTAAGGGTGCATTGAACACTATTCTGATGAACTGGGGATAAATTAGCAGCCTAACTTTATCCTAGGGACACTTGTTGCCAAACCATTGGGAGTAGCCTTTAAAAAATAGAACTTCAGATATTAAAAGAAATCGCCACTGGCAGAAGGCAAATTCAACTCAGCCTTCTGTCACTTTTTTATTCCTTCTTTTTGGGGGTTTTTCCTATTCTCCTAATCCTAGCATGTCTTTCTCTTTTCATCTCTTATATTCTGTACTCATCTCTTCTTTTAGCCTCTCAGTATTACAAGTATAACAGTCATACTATCTGCAGGTTCCCCAGGTTTGAGAAGCCTATCAGGATCTGTATTTAAATTTGTCAAATGCACATTATGTTTCAAAACAAGGTGCTAGATACTCTTAGGTGTTTTCTCATTAATGGTTACAACAAACATATTTTAATCACTTCCAAATTATGATGTTTAAGCTGTTAGTTTATGCTTACAAAGCAAGAATGTGAGAAAATTTACTGTGGTATCCAGGTTATGATTCTCCCAAAGATTAAACTGTCACTAAAGTGAAAGGCTGAGAACTGAATACTTACATTTTTACCATCTAATTCTGATTTATTAAAACACATCTTTAACAAAAGTCACCATATATTCAGGCAAATGCGTATGATACACTTGAATAGGTAACGGTCCTGAGTTCTCATGAATCTGCTACGATGCAAATTATTGAACTAAGTACAGAGAGTTAGTGAAGGGAGAAGTCCCTTCCTTCATGTTTCAGTGTAAGAATGTCTTCTATTAGGCAAGCATGAAATAGTTTCACATCTATTAATCTATTTAGTATTCTTACAATGACCCATGAGGAGGTGTTAAAGGTCCATGCTACAAAAAAATTAACTGAAAATAAGAGTTAAATTGGGCCGCAAACACTCAACTAGGAAATGTTCTGAATCAACATTCAAACCCAGCTCTTGCAAGTCTGAAGTGTATATTTTCTATCTATTTTTATCTATTTCTATCTATTTTCTATACCTTCAATCTCTTAGAACTTCAATCTCCCCACCTCTTTTTTTCCAAAGTGAACTTATGTTCCTTTCATCTAGAAATAATTTATCAAAAGTAATCCAGAGACTTAGACAACATTCTCTACTGTTTCTTTTGGTATCAGCACTAGGGACATTTACAAAAAGATAGTGCAGCATTTGCAGTGTGGATCCTGGAAAACTGACATTTCAATGCATGAAAATAGCCTGGCTTCATTCTTTAAGGTTTCTGTAGATCGACTGGTATAACTTCTATACCAGAGACAGTCAACCAGGAAGAAGAAATCTCCAATAAAAGAATCAAGATTATCTACGTCCTTATATTTCTCTTCTTTGGACAAGGAGTCCTAGAAGAAAAAAAAAGGGCAGGTATATTTATACATGAAAGTGCTACCCAGGACACTTGGGTGAATACAGTTTCCTGATTCATCAGCTCACTCACACAGTTTTGGGAAATGAGTATCTGCTCAAAACCTTCCTCAGGGCTACCTTCACTTCCTTATTTCTCAGTGTATAGACGAGGGGTTGAGCAGTGGGGTGTGACAGTGTAAGTCACGGCTACGAGTGAGTCCTTGTCTGAGGAGTACAGGGACGTGGGCCTCAAGTAGATGAAGGAAGCACAGCCATAGTGGATAACAACCACGGTGAGGTGAGAGGCACAGGTGGCAAAGGCTTTCCGCTGCCCCTCCACTGAGGAGATCTTGAGGATGGTGGACACGATGAAGACGTAGGAGATGAAGATCAAGACAAAGGGAACAAGCAGCACCAGAATGCTGAGGAAGAAGATCACCATCTCCTTTAGGTTGGTGTCTGTGCAGCCCAGTTTTATGACGGGGAAGATGTCACAGAAAAAGTGGTTGATCCGATTGGAGGCACAGAAGGGCACACTGAACACCAGGATGTTGACGACCACAGAGATCAGGAAACCACAAAAGCTGCAGGCCAGAACCAGCTGCGTGCAGGTGGCTCGACTCACAATGAGTGTGTAGTTGAGAGGGTTGCAGATGGCAACGTAACGGTCGTAGCCCATCAGCAATGAGGAAACAGTTGGTACAAGCTAAGCCCACAAAAAATAAAGCTGGGCAGCACACCCAAAGAAGGAAATACTGGGAATGGTAGAGAGCAGATTGCTTAGCATTTTAGGTACAATGACCAAGGTATAGCAGGTTTCAGAGCAAGAAAGGACGAAGAGGAAAAAATACATTGGAGTGTGCAAAGTCCTGTCTAGGCGGATGACAGTTGTGATGGTGGCATTGGCCATCAGAGTAGTCAGGTAGACTATTAAGAAGATAAAGAAAAGAAGGATCTGCAGGTCCCCCAGGTTTGAGAAGCCTATTAGGATGAACTCAGTGATCATGCTGTGGTTCTGTCTCTTCATCGGTCAATGGAGATCAGATTCAGACACCTGAAATTAAGAACAGAGAGAATTTGACAAAAGTGAAATGCCCTCAAAGAAACCAGATCTACATATCTGTACAAAGCTGATAATATGATCTGAAATAATGAGTAATCACATTAAAAACGTGGAGTGGGGGATCAGGAGAAATGGGTAGCATACTGATTTCTAAACAACTGAAGAGATTTATTTTTATTTTGATATTGTTTCTGTTATTTGTGTTCACAGGTCCATCAAAGATTCATACCATTAAATTTTAAATTGTCCATATTGTTAAATCAAGTAGTTTAGAGCTAATCTTATTGAATTCTGACATTTTTATAGAACAATAAATTGAGGCTCAAAGAGATTAAAGACTTGCTTAACCCACTTTAATGTAGCATTGCTTAGACATCATTTCTCTTCAAAGTCTTCTTATTAAAATTTGATTCAGAAAACTAACTCAAAAACAAGTTAAAAGTGGCATAAACTCTCATGCTCCACTAAAACTGTTTATTCATATGTAATTAAGTATTTTTATTTATTCAAAAGTGGTTTTGTTCTATTTACACACAGTTGTGAAGTCTGGAATGGCTTCTGTATTAGAGGTTCTCTTGTCATGAGTGCATGGGGATCTGGGACTTAGAACCTACTTAATGAATAATGTTGATCAAATTACAGTGTTGGATTTTGTGCACATACAAATATGTATCAATGTATACATAACCACTGTTATGTATAAGTATAATATATAAATAAAATATGGAAAAAGAATGAACTACAAAAGAGCCTGCTTAAATCTCAATTTATCTTCAGAATATTTTGAGTATTGGGCTGAGAACTTTACCTTGCTGACCCCTATCTCAACTTTCATTACTCTCAATGATTCTTACCATTATTTCTGGGGAGATCCATAGTTTGGTCTGAAGATCACGAATGCTAAAATTACCAGTCTTACACTGGGCATGGTGGAGCTCAGTAGTAAAGTGCCCCTTGGTTCAATCCCCAGTGCCAATACACAAATAAATAAGTAAATAAAATTACTAGGGTTAGGTAATAAGACATTATTTTACATGGAAAACAGATCAGGAATCTCTGATCTAAACTTTAATCCAGTTCTGAGAACCTTTATACAGCAATCTAGAAAGTATTGTCGAGTCTCCGTAGTCATATTCAAGTAATAAGAAACTCACTACAAAACAGGATGCTCTCTTGTTAGTTCGCTTAGCTAGAACCCCCTTACTCTGAGTTGTTCTCTGAACCTCCTTGCCCTTCCTTGGAATATCCACTCAGTGTTCTTTATTTGTCCTCTGCACATGCTTGCAACAAGTAACTCCTTTTTATAAATGACAGCCCTTTAGCTGTTGCAATGAATCATCGTATCCCTGTATGAGTCACATTTACTCCTGACTAACATTCTTAGTGATTTCATATGTGAGCCAAGGTATCATTTATGGAAACTGCTCTATCTCAAACACCACCTTAGGTAACGTAGTCCTGAGTCATGGGACTGCCCCTCAGTTATAGAAAAGCCATCACAAGCCATCTACCTCTTTCCTTCTATGCATAGCTTTATATTTACTTTCCTGCAGTTCTTCATCCCTCATAATTAATGTTCATCTCTTCTACAAAACCCAAGCTTGCCACTTCCCCCTTGAGAGGCTTCTTAAGTAGACCCTAAATGGTTTTTATTACTGTTTCCTTTATTTAGCTATGGGTTGGTTCTGGGATCTTTTGTTTGAATGGCAGCATGGGGGGTTAGTGAGGATGCAGGCACTGGAGTCAGACCTGCCTACGTTGTGCCTGTGGCTTTGCTTCTTTACGAGCTTGGGAAAATCAAGTCTTGAATTTGTTCCTTATTTTCATTCATGAAAGGGCAATAAATAATAACATGAACTGAAAACCTTTTCCAGTACCAAACACCCAAACCCAATGAAGCTCCTGAATGGTAGTAAGCATTCAATAAATGTGAGCTGTTAGTATCCAATCTAACCCCCCTTGTGTGTTACACAATGAAGAAACTAAGGCACAGACAAGTAAAATGTGAAGATCGAGGTCACATAATTTACTTAATAGCAGAGGGGAATCTACATCCCAAATGTCCTAAAGTCTCTTTCAGGACTTGGTTTTCTGAATTACCTAAGTTTCAGTTTTAATCTTTCTTTTGCACTTTAGTTTGTTCACTAGCAATTTAGGAAGCAGAGCAGTGTCTTCTTTACTCAGAATGAACCTCATGCAGGCTTCTGCTTCCCCCTCTGTCTACTCCTATCTCCTATTCTTCCACCTTTAATTCATTATCCACTTTTCTTCCTAAGCTACATATCTGTTTTTCTATTCAGGTAGTTTCTCCTAATTTAGATCTATTTTAGGAGTATTTTGCTATTTTACCATCTTTTACTCCTTCTCCAGCTTTCTTTCTTTCCCATATTCACATGATCAGTATTCTGCCCCACCTGGGCTCTGTTCATATGCAGTCTATCCCTATCTTTCACTCTAGCTCCTGATGCTTTGACCCACCTTAACTTGCATGGTTTCTGCCAGTCCTTCTGCCTCTGAATCTCTTTTTTTATCCAGAGTGTTCTTAGAGAGGACTGATATCTAACATGAAAGAGTGGCCACATAACTTTAATACAAAGGAGACACTTACATTCACAAGCAGTCTTAGCTCAACCCCAGGTTTTTTTCTCCTAAATCCAATCAAAGTTTAGAGAGGAGGGGTAAATAAGCAAAATTATGAAGCAATAATTTTCTCAGATCTTATTAGGGAAAGTTAAGGGACTTAATTAAGCCTTTGAAGATGAAAGATAGCTCTGTCTAGTTGCTGGGCTAGAACTAACTGGACATCCCTTCTCTTAGCAGCTGTGTCCCTCATGGCATATGCTGTAGTCTTATAATGGCTCTCAGTCTTACAATAACACTCAGGGGATTGAGACTTTGGAAGGAAGTCCTTCTTTGAAATCTAGGCATTAAAAAATGTATATTCAATCCCAATTTTTAAAAAAAACCTATAAGTTATCTGGCTTATTTGATCTGTGTAAGGTGGATAAGTTTGAATGTTATAATTTTTTGCATGGGTTATTAATTTTGAATCAAGGTTATACTTGCTATTATGAACTATCGCTTTCTCAGTCATTAGCATTATATCCTGTGTATAGATGGAATACTTTGAGGAATTAAATAAATGACATCCTTGTCAAGTTTCATGTAGTTTTCTCTTGCTCCATAATAAAACTCATGTCGTTAGTTCATTTATATATTGTTTTAACTCTCCTATTTTATGTATTTAAGTTATGCTTGCATTCACTAATATTTCCTATATTCCTATTTTTTCATGTTTAGAGGGAAAAATGGAGAAATAATTGGAAAATTACAAAATGCAAAGGTGGCCCATACACAGCACATGACAGTGTCACTGGAAGGGAGCACAGTTCCCCGAACCAGCATTAAGGCAGGAGAGTCTTCTCCTCAAACTCCCCATAGGCCTGTCCCATTCTCAGAAATATAGGGATCTTATTTGAGAGCTGTCTGATGTCATGTGTAGCAGGGTCTCATCATTCTAGTGTTAATTTGGTTTCTGAAGAAAAAGAGACGTTTAGGAGTAAGAGTTATTTATCTTAGTGGATCATTTTAGAGAGCAGAGGACTAGAGGACTAATAGCAAGCTTTCCTTTCTACCCATTTTTCATGTCACAGCCCTAATATTAATATTAGCTTGTAGAACACTGATTTGGCAGCCATTGTAATTCATTTACCCAACAGGAGTAAAAAAAAATGTCCCTGCAAATACTTCATATAGATGTTAATGAAAACTGTACATGTAGCCCAAATTTATAGATGTTAATGGAAAACACAACTACTGAAATTCCACATCAGGTACAACCACAAGAATAGGATCCTAATTAGAATAAGTTATATTTCATGTATATATAGTATATCATGACACACTCTACTGTCATGTGTATCTAAGAAGAACAAAGAAAATTTTAAAAATGAAAAAATATACATCTTGACTCACATCCCACCATATACACAATTACACATTGTATACACAGATAATTCAAAATGGTCAAATATATGCAAATTTAAAGAAAACATAAGAGGAACATCTTTGCAAGTTGAAGTGGCAGGAAATAGAAAACACAGACCAGAAAAAGAAAATAATAGACAAATTGAACTGTAGAATAATTAAAAACTTGTGCTAAAATTAGACAAAATGATGTTTACATAACTATACACTTAAAAAAATAATAAAAATTAAAAAAGAAAAAAGTCAGGCACCGTGGCATGTAATCCCAGTGACTTGGGAGGCTGACGTAGGAGGATCAGGAGTTCAAAATCAATGTCAGCAACTTAGTGCAACTTAGGGAGGTCCTAAGCAACTTAGCAATACCCTTTCTAATAAAATATAAAAAGGACTAAGGGCATTTAGCTCCAATCTTCACGTTCATACTTTTAAGTCACAAGTTTCTCTGCTGTGCAGGTGCTAAAGATCCCTGGGGAGCAGGCCTGCCTCCTGAGCACCAAGAAATGGCAGAGTGAACACAGGGTCCAAAAACTCATAATCAGAAGGAGGCCCAGCCCAGCTGCCAGGCCCAGCCACCATCTCCTGCACTAAGGAGGCCTGAGCCCAGCCAGCGGACTAGCAAACAAAAGGAATGAATAATTTATTCAATGAAATAATATCAGAAAATTTCCCAAATCTGAAGAATAAAATGGAAAATCAAATACAAGAGGACACCAAATGTACAAAATTACAACAAATCCACATCAAGTCACATTATAATGAAAATACCTAACCTACAAAATACAGACAGAATTTAAAGGTTGCAAGAGAAAAGCATCAGATAACATACAGGGAGAAACCAATACATATACCAGTAGATTTTTCAGCTAAAATCCTAAAAGCTAGAAGGGCCTGGAAGAACATATTTCAAACTCTGAAAGAAAATGAATGCCAACCAAGAATCTTATACCAAGCAAAACTTACCTTCAGATTTGACAATGAAATAAAATCCTTCCATGATAAACAAAAGCTAAAAGAATATACAAAAAAAGCCTACACTACAGAACATTCTCAGCAAAATATTCCATGAGAAAGAAATGAAAAACAACAATGTAAGTCAGTAAAGGAGGAACTCCTCTAAAGGAGCCAATTAAAGGAGAATCCAAGTCAAGTTAAAAACAAAAATAAGCCAAAATGAAGAGGAATACAAGTCTTATCTCAATAATAACACTGAATGTTAATGACCTAAACTCATCAATCAAAAAACACAGACTGGCAGATTGGATTAAAAAAAAGACCCAACAATATGCTGCCTTCAAGAGACTCATCTCATAGAAAATGATATCCACAGACTAAAGGTGAAAGGATGGGAATTAACATACTGCATACAGGGGCTCAGTAAAAAACCGGAGTATCCATCCTCATATCAGATAATGTGGACTTCAAGCAAAAGTTAGTCAGAAGGGATAAAGAAGGACATTTCATACTGCTTAAGGGAACCATAAATCAGCAACATAACAATCATAAATATTTATGCCCCAAACAATGGCTCATCCATGTACGTCAAACATATCCTTCTCAATTCCAGGAACCAAATAGACTACAACACAATAATACTAGGCGATTTTAATACATCTCTCTCATCATTGGACAGATATTCCAAACAAAAATTTAACAAAGAAACCATAGAACCCAATGACACAATCAATAATTTAGACTTAAAAGTCATGTATACAATATTCCATCCATCAGTGAGGGAATGCACTTTCTTCTCAGCAGCACATGGATTCTTCTCTAAAATAGACCATATGTTATGCCAAAAAGCATAACAAAAAAGTAGAGATTCTACCTTGTATACTATTAGATCATAATGGAATGAAATTAGAAATCAATGATTAAGTAAAAACAGAAACAACTCCAACACCTGGAGACAAAATAATACACTATTGAATGATGCATGGATAACAGAGGATATCAGGGAGGAGATAAAAAAATTCTTAGAGGTAAGCAAGAACAATGATACAAAATATCAAAATCTCTGGGACACTGTGAAAGCAGCACTAAGAGGAAAAATCACTGCATGGAGTACAATCAATAAAAGAAGGAAAAGTCAACAAATAAATGAGATAACATTATAGCTCAAAGCCCTAGAAAAAGAACAGATAACACCAAAAGTAGTAGATCACAGGAAATAATTAAAATCAGAGCTGAAATCAATAAAATTGAAATAATTAAAAAAATTAACAAAATTAAAAGTTGGTTCTTTGAAAAACTAAACAAAACTGATAAACCCTTAGCCACACTAATGAAGAGAAGGAGAGAGAAAACTCAAATTACTAAAATTTGTGATGAAAAGGAAATACCAAAATGGACACCATCGAAATGCAAAACATAATTAGAAGCTATTTTAAAAATCTATACTGCAACAATATAGAAAATCTTAAAGACATCAACAGGTTACTAGAGACATATTACCCTCTGAAACTGAATCAAGAGAACATACACAATTTAAATAGATCAATTTCAAGCAATAAATAGAAGAAATCATCAAATCCTACCAACCAAGAAAAGTCCAGTACCAGATGGATTCTCAGCTGAGTTCGACAAGACCTTCAAAGAAGAACTCATTCCAATACTCCTCAAGTATCCCCTGAAATGGAAGACAACAGAACCCTTCCAAACTCATTCTTTGAAGCTAATATCACCCTGATACAAAAAAGACACAGACACAATCAAGGAAAGAATATTTCAAACCAATATCCCTAATGAACATAGATGCAAACATTAACAAAATTTTAGAAAATTGCATACAAAAACGTATTAAAAAGATAGTGCACCATGATCAAATGGGGTTCATCCCAAGGATGCAAGGTTGGTTCAACAACTAGAAATCAAAAATGTAAATAACCACATCGACAGGCTTCAAGTTAAGAATCACATGATTATTTTGGTAGATGCAGAAAAACCATTTGATAAAATACAGCACCCCTTCATGCTCAAAACACTAGAAAAAATAGGGATAGTGGGAACATTCCTTAACATTGTAAAGGCCATCTACGCTAAGCCCATCGCCAATATCATTCTAAATGGTGAAAAACTGAAAGCATTCCCCCTAAAACCGGAACAAGGCAGGGATATGCTCTTTCACCACTTCTATTCAACATTGTCCTCGAAACTGTAGCCAGAGCAATTAGACGGACCAAGGAAATTAAAGGGATACCAACAGGGAAAGAAATTCAAACTATCCCTATTTGCTGATGACATGATTATATATTTAGAGGAGCTGAAAAATTCCACCAGAAAACTTATAGAACTCATAAATGAATTAAGTAAAGTAGCAGGATATAAAATCAATGTTTATAAATCTAATGCATTTTTATTCATAAGTAATGAATTCTCTGACAGAGAAATTAGGAAAACTACCCCATTCACAATAGCCTCAAAAAAGTAAATACTTGGAAATCAATCTAACAAAAGAAGTGAAAGACCTCTACAAAGAAAACTACAGAACACTAAAGAAAGAATTAAAGAAAACCTTAGAAGTTGGAGAGATCTCCCATGCTCTTGGGTAGGCAGAATTAATATTGTCAAAATGGCCATACTACCAAAAGTGCTATACAGATTCAATGCAATTTCAATTAAAATCCCAATGACATACCTTACAGAAATAGAGCAAGTAATCATGAAATTCATCTGGAAGAATAAGAAACCCAGAAAGCTAAAGAAATCCTTAGCAGGAAGAGTGAGGCAGGGGTATCACAATACCAGATCTTAAACTATATTACAGAGCAATAGTAACAAAACAACATGGTATTGGCACCAAAATAGACAGGTAGATCAATAGTACAGAATAGAGGACAGAGACAAACTCACGTGAATGCAGTTTTCTCATGCTAGACAAAGGTACCAAAACATATAATGGAGAAAAGATAGCTTCTTCAACAAATGGTCCTGGGAAAACTGGAAAATCATATGCAGCAAAATGAAAATAAACCCCTATCTCAAACCCTGTACAAAACTCAACTCCAAATGGATCAAGGACCTAAGAATTACACCAGAGACCCTGACCTAATAGAAAAAAATGTAGGACCAAATTTTCATCACGTCAACTTTGGACCAGACTTCCTTAGCGAGACTCCCAAAGCACAAGAAATAAAAACAGAAATCAATAATTGGGATAGATTCAAACTAAAAAGATTTTTCTCACCAAAGGAAACAGTCAACAATCTGAAGAGATAGCCTATAGAGTGGGGGAAATTCCTTGCCACACACCCTTCAGATAAAGCACTAATCTCCAGAATATATAAAGAACTCAAAAAACTTTACACCAAGAATACAAAGAACCCAATCAATAAATGGACTAAGGAAATGAGCAGACATTTCACAGAAGAAGACCTACAAGCAATTAACAGATACATATGAAAAAATGTTCAACATTTCTAGTAATGACAGAAAGCAAATCAAAAAACTACCCTAAGATTCCATCTCACCCCAATTAGAATGGTGATTATCAAGAATACATGCAGCAATAGGTGTTGGCAAGGATGTGGGGAAAAAGGTACACTCATACATTGCTGGTGGGGTTGCAAATTGGTGCAGCCACTCTGGAAAGCAGTGTGGAGATTCCTTAGGAAACTTGGAATGAAAGCACCATTTGACCCAACTGTCCCACTCCTTGGCCTATAGCCAAAGGACTTAAAATCAGAATACTACAGTGATACAGCCACATCAATGTTTATAGCAGTTCAATTCACAATAGCCAGATTGTGGAACCAACCTAGATGCCCTTTAATAGATGAATAGATAAAGAAAACGTGGTATATATACACAATGGAATATTATTGAGCCATAAAGAAGAGTAAAATTATGGCATTGCAGGTAAATGGATGGAGTTGGAGAATATCATGCTAAGTGAAATAAGCCAATCCCAAAAAACCCAAGGCCAAATGTTTCTCTGATAAATGGATGATGATACATAACGGGGGGCGGGGTCGGGAATGTGGAAGGGAGGCAAGAATGGAGGAAGGATGTATTGCATAGAGGAAATAGTAGTGTGGGAGGGTTGTGGGGAAGGAAAAATAACAGAAAGAGACAAACATCATTACCCTATGTACTATATGATTACACGAATAGTGCGACTCTACTTCATGTACAACCAGAGAAACAATAGTTGTACGCCATTTGTGTACAATGAATCAAAATAAAAAATCATAATCATAACATTCTTCTGGGGCAGGACAATTTTCACTGTGAATATCCACAAGAATATTTCTTGTGTAAATATTCTATGCTTAAAAGCAGTAATATTTTATACATGTATTTGTCAAAACTGCACAGTTAGTGTTTGTTATATTCAATGTTTCCTTCAGAACTCATCCAAAAGTAATTAAAATGGGGCTTGATTGTGGAGTGGGCAGGAACACAGAAAAATAAAAATGACATAATTAACAGATGTTGAATCTAGGTGACAGGTATATTGTACTATTCACTCTTTTATGTATTTTTAAATTTTATGTAATAAACCATTTGTATAAATGTATTAAAAAAAGGACTGAGGATGTGGGTCAGTGGTTCAGTACCCCTGGGTTCAATCCCAAGTACCAAAACAAAAACAAAAATGAAACAAACAAACAAACAAAAATGCAACAAGATAGAACTATATACTTCAAAGTGCAAATGTTACGATATACAAATTATAATTCAATAAACTGTTCTAAAAATGATTAATCAAATGAAAATGTAACCTACACAATGACAGCATATTTGCAAAATATTTCTGATAAAGGATTTGTATCTGGAATATAAAAATAACTCCTACAAATATAAAGGCAAACCATTTCGTTAAACCAAGGTTAAAATTTTGAACACACACTTCACAGCACAAGATGTACATACAACAATCAGAACATGAAAAAACGCTAAACAAGCTTAGTCTTCAAGAAAATGCATACTAAATTACAATGAAATCTAATGGGGAATGTAATAATTCAAAAGACTAATACTCCCTAGAGTTGATTAGGATTTGAAACCATTGAAATTCACATGAGAATGATTTTTCCTATTTTTTTTTTTCATATTAATTTATTTGTTCTAATTAGTTGTACATGACTGTTGAATGCATTTATACATTTTGATAGATCATACATAAATGGAGTGTAATTTGTTATTTTTCAGGATCACATTGGTCATGCAGTCAATATATGTACATGAGGTAATCTGTCCTTCAGTGTTCCCGATGATAACATAGCCTATGTTCATCAGGGATATTGATCTAAAATTTTCTTTCCTTGATGTGTCTTTGCCTGGTTTTGGTGACAGGATGATTCTAGTTTCATAGAATGAGTTTGGAAGAGTTCTCTCCTTCTCTATGTCATGGAATACTTTGAGGAGTATTGGTATAAATTCTTCTTTGAAGGTCTTTTAGAACTCAGCTGAGAATTCCTCTGGTCTGGGGCTTTTCTTGGATGGTAGGCTTTGGATGACTTCTATTTCATTGCTTGAAATTGATCTATTTAAATTGTGTGTGTCCTCCTGATTCAATTTCAGAGGATCAAATGTCTCTAAAAATCTGTTGATGTCTTTGAGATTTTCTATTTTTTGAAGTATGCAGTCTTAACTCTGGTGGACTCTTCTTTAGAATCCCTGACAGATGGACTCAACTTCCATTGCATACACAGAATAATTTACTCCTGGCTCCTTTTCCCCAGGCTCTTCGACCCAGGCCACCTTTGAGAAACTGGTGACATTATTTTTCCAAAATAGCCTGACTTCTAATTAACCCCAAGACAATGTCTCCAGGGCAGTAGAACTAGCCTCAGGAGTCCAGTGATCATAGTACTTGCCTCTAATAACCACGACCTGTGCTGGTCACCAACTCTGATGACTGATGTGGAGAAGCTGAGAGTCCTGATGGATGGAGGAACTCACTGCATTAATTCATATGAGAGCCTCTGTCCTATGGCAGATTCCCTCTCTTCTGCTCTTCTCTCAGGCTTGATTCTGTGATTAAATTTTTACTTTCCAGAGAATCCCTGATACTGAATAGCTGGTTGTTTTTGAATTGGAAAAAGAAGAGCAATGTGGGTCCCTGCCAAGCAGAGGGAACACTGGAGGGACTTTGTGAGGTCTGGACATGAGGGATGAGTCATACATGAGAACACTCTTTTTCCACCCCACACAGGAGTTCTGGTAAGTGGCAGGGATGAAAAAGAGAATCAGTGCCTACTTTTCATCCCAATACTATGAATGATGGGGAATGGTCTGTACATTTCTCTGATTTTTTTCTAGATGATTATACTGGATCATTTTTGCTCCCAGCTAGATTTCCATTCTTCCCTTTCCTCTTCTTTTCGTTCCTTTTCCTTTTCAACAGGTAGAATCATGGAAGAAATGAAACAGGTACCCCACCTCTCTCTTTCCACTTTTCTCTGATGTCTACTCAAGGATGTATGCTTTTAGCTATAATTGAAGTATGCTTCTTCAACTTCATTTTAGTTAGGCAATTTCAAGTGTATTTTAAAAGACAAAAATTCCACTTCGTAATCTTAGAGGCTATCTCATAATTTCTCCTAACTACTTGATGTCTTTCCTATGATAAATATTAGAATTTCTTGAAATTTTTACATCTGAAAACTTCATAGATTACTCCTTTTTTGAAGACACCCAGCATCCTCAAATATTGATCTTTTATTTAAATCCATATTATATAAAATCCCAAGGGAACGTCTGAGGAGTTGGAAACACAAACAAGTATCATCTGCAAGGATCATAACCTGAATTCTATGCTTGTGTTCTACAATATCATAATAAGAGGAATTTTGAGTCTAAGCACAGAACCTTAGACTGTCTGAATCAAAACATCTCAAGGGTCATAATATATTTAACTACTACCCTAAGTCAAAATTCTGCTGCAAACTATTTTTGGACTGTCTTCCTTGTACCTTCCATGAATCTATTATTTTATTTCAGTTCTTGTTTATGTAGTTCCCTTTAACTTTAAAATAAGGAGATTGAATACCTATGTTAAGTGCCTCTTCATGAGTCAACAAAAAAAAATCTAAATATCTATGTATTCTCACTCTATATTGAGAGATCTTTCATATTTATTTTATAACCTGGCTGGAAGAGAATTCTAATTTTTATTCTTGTATGCCTTTCTATCTTAGTACTGGTGATTAAATGCTCTGTGTGTTCTCTGATGTCCGCTTCAGTACGTGGGGCTGACTGCTCAGTTGAACTGTGATGCTAGTTCTCTAAACTTCATGAAAAGCGACAATAAATAAATTACAAAGCTTTTTCACCTATAGGATTATATGAAACCAGATGACTGTATAAGCCTGAGTGACAAATAATCAGACTTGATTTTCTTTGGTCTTGGTAGATACAGATACTCCTTCAGAACCAGAGAATTTCCGTTTCTTTGCTCTACTTTTTACATCATATTCAATGGAAGGCATACCAGGGTTAGAAGTGGATGAGTTCTAAGGAGACCAGAATAAAAAGTCTTCTGGGACAACAGTGAGACAAGAATAAGCAGGGATCATGAGTTTCAGTTTTCCTTGGTGTTTTAATGGACAGAAATCCATTGTGTTAGGAGGTGAGTGTTATGTGGGGAAACCTGTGGAATTTCTTGGTATAGAAAAGACGAAAGTACTATACATACACATACACTCACTCACTCACTCTCTCTCTCATACACATGCTTATAATGGAGTTTAAATATCATAGACCTATTTATATTTATATATAATACTAATAATGCTAGGTGTTAATACTAATAGTAGAAGGGTAATAGTAAATGATAATAGAACTAATAAGTTTTAGTTATGGTCATTATAGACAGAGTTCATAACTATGTTTTAGATCAGTTTTTAGTATGAAAATATATAATCTCTAAATTATAGGCTGAGATGCAATGAGTTTCAGAAGTGTTCATAATTTAACTTAGGGTCTAGAAAGCAAAGTATTACTGTTGATTAAAAAGATGAAAAAAAAATGATAAAAGATGACAAAATTCCTCAGCAAAAAATGATGTAAAAAAACTTAGAGGCAAATGAATTAAGATTATATTCACACAAATATAGTGGATGACTTTTATATTTAGAGAAAACTTTCTTATTATTAGGTCAGGCAATTGGAAAAAATCATCTCATCTAAAACCTAAAAATTACTGTAGAAATAAAATAATTTCTAGCACTTTGCAAACTAGTTTTAGTAGCAAATGTTCAGAAGGATTCTTATTGGCCTACCACTACATAAAAGCAGGTGGTTTCCAGCAGGGAGCAGAACCTGTCAGTGGCAATTGTCCTATTCTCTTTCACATTCTGTGGCAAGATCTGAGCCACTTCTGGAAAGTTCTGTTCCTGTAAGTTTCTCTGCGGAACTTCAGAATGGAAAAACTGTCATGTGCAGAAAAATGTCACAAAGTTACAGTCTCTTTCTACCACCTGGTGACTTTTCTCTTCTTGGATAAGAGAAAAAATACTGCCCTTAATATTATCTTCTGTCCCACCTTTGATGTGAAGTACTAGTTTCTGGAACCTTCAGCAATATTCCTAATTGACAGTTGTCTTCTTTTTACTCAGTCTGTTGAAATTTAACTAATTACTTTTTACTATGGTTTTGTGTACTTTGTTAAGATAATTGTAATGAATATTGTGATAAAGTGTGTTACATCCTTACCACATAACTGAGCATATTCATAAATTCATATAATAATTTGATCCCTTTCAATCTTCAGCATTCCCAAAGTCTTCTCTTCCTTCCCCTGCCCTATCTGTCTGACATTCCTTCTGCTTATTTTTTAAAATTATTTTTCATTATTTATTCATTTATAAAAATTTGTGAATTATATAGTTAGACAAAATTGTAATTCCTTGTGCTATATTCATAGCATAATTCATGTGCCATGATTTGGTACGGGTTAATAATTCTTTCATTCTACATTCTGATCAGGATCAGATTGTTCAAGTTAACAATGTTTTATCACTTAGAGAGAGCTGGTTTCTGTGTGTTTATATTGAGCAAGGAAAAAATAATGCCTAAAAAGAAAAAGGGGAAATCTGTTAGACATTGGCATAACACATAGCTAAAAGGATGAGCTGTTTTTTACACTACAAAAAGTCTCCCAACTGGAGTCAGTTATTCCTCGGTAAATTTACCATCATTCTTCTTTTAGCAGACATGTTAAAGAGGGAATGAAGGAATTCTACCAAATACAAAAAAAAAAAAAAAAATACATGTCACCTGCTGAGGATCCTGCACATTTCTGCTTTCTTCATGGATCCTGGCCTACCCCTGTGTCCCTGACTCTCCTGTATAGAACTGCTGTCTATGGAGTGGGTCAATGAGACCTTGGTGAGGGAATTTGTTTTCCTGGGCTTCTCAGCTCTGGCCAGCCTCCAGAGGCTGCTCTTCGTGGTCTTCCTGCTCCTCTACCTCTTCACTCTGGGCACCAATGCCATCATCATTTCCACCATTGTGCTGGACAGAGCCCTTCATACCCCCATGTACTTCTTCCTCTCGGTCCTCTCCTGCTTTGAGACCAGCTACACCTTCGTCATTGTGCCCAAGATGCTGGTGGACCTGTTGGCTCAGAAGAAGACCATCTCCTTCCTGGGCTGTGCCATCCAGATGTTCACCTTCCTCTTCCTGGGCTGTTCTCACTCCTTCCTGCTGGCAGCCATGGGTTATGATCGCTATGTGGCCATCTGCAACCCACTGCGCTACACTGTGCTCATGGGCCATGGGGTGTGCTTGGGATTAGTGGCTACTGCCTCTACCTGTGGCTTTACCTTCTCTCTGGTCACCACCTGTCTGATATTTAACCTTCCTTTCCACTCTTCCAACCAACTGCATCACTTCTTCTGTGACATCTCTCCTGTCCTCAAACTGGCATCTCAATACTCCCGCCTCAGTCAGCTGGTCATCTTCACGCTGGGCGTATTTGTCTTAGTTATTCCACTGCTACTTATCCTGGTGTCCTATGTCCACATCATCTCTGCCATTCTAAAGATCCCATCCACTGTTGGAAGGTACAAAGCCTTTTCCACCTGTGCCTCCCATCTCATTGTGGTAACCGTTCACTATGGCTGTGCCTCCTTCATCTACTTAAGGCCCAAGTCCAATTACTCTTCAAGCCAAGACACCCTGATATCTGTGTCTTACACCATCCTCACCCCATTGTTCAATCCCATGATTTATAGTCTGAGAAATAAGGAATTCATATCAGCCCTTCGAAGAACAATGAGCAAGACTTGGTATCCTCTTAGCTAAGGAATCAATTTTACACTCTTCATGGCTATTATTTGCCAGGAAAATATGTGCTTGCATCTATTTTCTCATTTAAATACCCAAACTCAGTATAACATAAGAATATTCTCCATGTGGAAAGAACATTTACACTTTATTCAATAAAACGAAGACATTTCAGTTTTCTCCCATTAATGCTTCTCTAAAAAGTTTAATAATACATGAAAAGGGTTTCCTCAGTTACAGGAAAAAGTTAATTACATGTAAGTGCACAACATACTGGTCATTCAAAGACTAATATCAGAGCAAATGTACATTCAAGCTGATGAGAGTAAGTGAGCAGAGAAAACATGTATCTCAACTGTTCAGCTCTACTGAGAAAGATTGTCTAGCTGACTACTACCTTTGTCAAAGAAAATGCAAAACTTTGGCCCCATGATTTCTGCAACAAACCTTGCTGACATTCTCGCACCCTCATTCACCACCTCATACTAACATTGACCTGTCTTTACCTTTACATTTTCCTTTCTTTAAGACGGGAACATCCTGATGGAATCTCCCTTCTGTTCATGTGTACATCCTTCCTGGCTTACCTTGTCAGTCTCCACATATATTCCCTAAGAAACAAACATTTATTCTCTTCAGAGGAGCTACTAGCATTGCACCAGTTGCTAAAATTTCTCAAGTAATTCCAAGCAAAGACTTTGAATTAATAATCAGGCAGAAAAAGTTCAGGAGTCCAGAATGGTCAGAAAATCCATCAAAAACAGTTCCAATAATTTCCCTTATCAAATGAGATGAAACCAAGCATCCTTCACGAACCTGAATTTATCATGTAGTCTCTGACTACATCGACAACATTATTATTTCTGAAGTTATCATTATCCATATCCCATGAGTGCCTAGTTGTACATTTTGAAGCTCAGCCAAACTTTGCTGGGCCCGAAATTGACATGACTGTGTAGTCTACAGTGCTGTTCCTTTCCTTTGGAAAAGCTCCTCTTCTTTGTTTAACATGAACATATGATCTTATGTTTCAAGACAATTTCAGCTGTCCCTTTCATTCTACACCCTCCCTTTTTCCTGCAGCATCCCAATGTTTATGGTTTCATGACATGCAAGATCTGATTTGTTTATTCTCATCTTTTTCAACAATTTATTTATTTCCTTAATATATACTAGATACTATCTTAGCTACTGAAAATGTGTGATGAAAGACATATATGGGATGTCTGCCATAATAAACCTTATGCTCAGTTTCAAACCAGTCCCAATAAGCAGACAAAGGCAGGGAAAACGTTTTAGAATCAGTGTAAGTCTAGTTTATAAAGGAGAGTGCATGCAGGATCTAGAAGAGAGAAGACTTAAAAAATCTAATTTATATTAAATATGGAACTGGTTTCAAGACCTTTAAATTTTTATTGATGCTTTATAATTATATGCAATAACGGGATTCATTGTGACATGTTAATAGATGCACATAATTATTAGGTTCATTTCAGCCCCAGTGCCCCACTTTCACCTTGTTCTCCTGTTGCCCTTGCTGTGCTCTATTGCTGTCCCATTAGGAGCTGACATTTCACCTATATCCTGAAGTGTAATTGGAGTCACCAGGAAAGGGGACCAATGCAGGAGATCCCTTCAAACAGGGGAAACACGTACATAAACCCTGAGAAAAAGAGAGATCTGAATGATTTAAAGATAGGTAAAAAAGTCAATACAACTTCCTTTAAAAAAATGTTTTTAATTGAAATTTAAAAAGATATGTGTACTCATTGTATGTGACATGATGTTTTGATCCACGTATATATTATATGATGGACAAATAAATACAATTAGCATATGTACTAACTCATGTTTTACGTGTGATGAAAATACTCCAAATCTACGCAGTGATTTTCAAGTATGCAAAATGATTTATCTGTAGTAACCATGATGTACAACAGATCTCTTTAACATATTCATCCCATCTTACACTAATTTTGTACTTTTTGACCAACATCTTTGCAAACCAGCCAACCTCTGTCTCTACCCACAACCTTCTGGTAACCACCATTCTATTCTGTGTTTCTATTATTTAACTCTTTAAAATTCCAATACATGTTAGATCATGTAAATTATTTTTCTGTACCTCAATATTTGGCGTAACAGAGTGTTCTCTGGGTTTATCCATGTTGCCATAAATAACAGGACTTCCCTCATCTTTAATAAATGAATACCATTGTATTAGTATGTATACACCATATAATCTATTAATCCATCTATGGCCACAGAGATTGATTTCATATCTTAACTCTTGTGAAGAGTGTCTCAATAAACGTGAAAGTAGATACCTCTGTAACATACTGATTTCATATCTTTTGGATATGGAGTAGAATAATTGCTGGATCATTTGGTAGTTCTATTTTTACATGTTTTAAGAGCATCTATCCTTCTATATGCACTATATTAATTAATATTCCCATCAATAGTGTGTAATCATTTCCTTTTCTCCACAATCTCTCTGTATTAGTCTGATCTGTGTTGCTACACAAACATAATTCAGGAAGATTAACTGAATAAAGAAATTATTCCCTTGGAAGCTCAAGGGCATGGTGCTGCCATCAACTCAGCTCTGGAGAGGGTCTTCTTGGTTGTGTCATATCACGGCCATGACAATGATAGGTACACCTGTGGGAGGAAGAACTCACATCTACAAACGGGAAGCCAGAGAGACACTGGGATCCCAAAAGCCCTTCTGAGAGTGCTCCCTCAAATCCACCAACGGCATCCCACCAGGCCCCATCTCTTAAAGGATCCCCAGCACCTCCTTGTAGGAGCATCCTGAGGAACAAGCTCAAGATGAACCTGTGGAGGATGCTCAGGCACAGCACTCCTCAACGCTTGTTTCATTTTTTATAAGTCTCTCTAGCAGGTGTGTTTGCACTTGACTTTCCATCATGGTTTGTGCTTTTATTCTTTTAAATATATGTGTTTGCCATGTTTATTCTTCTTCTGAGAAATATCTGTTCAGGTAATTTTCCCATTTTTAATATGATTGTTTCCTTAATATTGAGCTCTTTGAATCCTTCTGTATTTTGAAGAATAATTCTTATTGCATGTATGGTAAGCAAATACATATTCTAGTTGATAGGTTTTCTCTCCATTTGAGGATTATTGACTTTGCTATGCAAAAGGGTTTTTATTTTGATAAAATCCCATATCTATGTCTTTGTTACTTGTGTTTTGGGGACATAACTGCTTTTTTTTTTTTTTCTTAACTGTTACTACAATAAATTTGAATTTACTCCTGTACGGATATTGAATACAACATTGTTATAATCCAGAACATAATTCCTGCATAATTTCTGCCATGACAGTGATTCTAGTCATATCAATGAACTTCCCATCCAACTTTGAGCTTGCTCTGCTACCTTCGTGCCCAATCTTAATGAAAGTTAACTCCACCCACACAGTCAAGCCTGACAGGTGGAAGTTGTCTTCACTACTCCTTTTTTCATTTCTTATACCACAGATTAAAGTAGCCATAAATTCCTGATGATTCTAAGGGTGAAATTTCTTTAACCACATTTTCTTTCTACAGAATCATCCTGTAGTCTTTGCATTACTGCAAAAATGAATCTGTTTTCCCTAAGCTAGTCTTCTCACTGAGACCAAGGAGGCATTAAGGTTGTCGGGAAGGTTGAATTAGATAATACATGATGAGCACTTAGAACAGTGTCTTCATAGAGTAAGCAACATTTAAGGGTTTCATGTTATGATCACTGCCTTTCTCAAATGAAAATCTTGTTAGATAATTTCCCAGATTATAAACTCTTCAATAGCTCCTATCAGATATGAAGGTAAATTTTCACTTTTATCATCACACTTCCTACCAAAGTGCTTGCTATTCCAAATGATGGCATGTTGTTTCATGCCTCATAATCATTACCACATTTTCCTGAAATATGTTTTCCTTATGTTTTGTCTGCACACTATTCAGACAAAGGTTCACCCAAGCAAAACATTCTCTAAGGAGTTGTTAACCTCAATAATCAAATTCATAATTATTTTTTGTTTGCTCTGATAGTGAGTTGATGCATTTCTCTCTCTTATAATCCCCTCAGGTCATTCTGCAGTCAATGTTTTATTTTCCTATTTCATCAGAGGTTAACTATCTCAAGGTAGGGACTATCAATTATATAAAATTTCATCATCTGAATATAGCACAATTCATAAGAGAAACCGGCACTAAATATAGGCTTTGAAATTAAAAAAATAAAGGAAAGTGTTTTGGGGTCCTGTAGCAAAGTGCTGCTCTGTGATGCTGCACCTCCACATTTGCCCTTTGCTGCTCCCATTGGATCTTACAGGTACCTACAGTTCATGGCTCTGTCTTTTCTCAAACCTACCACTTCCTTTGAAATACGTATAGAATTCAGCAGTAGAAAAGCAAGGACATCATGACTTCAACCAAAGGGAAAAGAGCAGTAACCTTAGGAGGAAGGCCATGGAAGAGGATTACTAGGACTTTTCTGTTGATAGTGCCCAGCAGTCTCACTAGAGAGTAAGTTATCCTCCAGCAAGTCCAAAACAGGAAACCAACTAATTTCCTCAATCTACTTCATAGTTTATCACTTGCGAATGATAAACTTGACTTCAGATCCACTTTCCCCTGGGTTTATAATTGCTAATTGCAGAGAGGTGGAATTTGTGTGAGAAGCATTGTGATAATGGCCCCTAGGGTGTTGGGTATTCAAATTATGGAGTAGGGAACTGATGCGATCTCAGAGGTGATGACTAGCTGCACCTTTCAACTTATGTTCAATTTGGAAATTGTTAAGCTCTTCTTGAAGCTGGGTCCCACAAGCACATGAGAGTGAAGGATTGCAGGGCAGTGACATGAGGAATAGCTGGATAGTGCCCAGGAAAAGGTCTTCAGGTTAGGAAAAAGAACAACCATGGTGATGCTGCAGAATGGTTGTAGGAGCTTCTCTATTGTCCACATTTCAGTGAAAAGAAGAGAGGAAATATGTAATTAGAGTCTCTCATGTATCATTCTGGGCTATAATTTTTTTAATTAATTGTCCGATAATCCTCATAATGTCTCAAATTCTAGACACAAAACTAAGATCCAGGAAGATTAAATTCATTGCTCAAAGAAAATAGTGAGATAAATATGTGAATTTATATCTTTTTCCTGCATCTCTAGGGGTTCCTATAGAATATATATCTTTATATTTTGACTGGTCATGGGAATTACCTTTACACCTACATGAGAAATGCCTACAAATCAGTGCAATGATTTACTCCTCATGTATCAATTTGTTTATTCCTTGATTTTTACAGGTATAATTTGGATATTTGCCACTTAGCATGAAGTCTGATGCTGCTGGGCTCAGTGAGATATATATGAATACCTGATACTTTCACATAAACTTTTGTCAGATGACCAGCAACCTGGTTTTTCCTTTATAAGAGGTCAAAAAAAAAAAAAAAACAGGTAAGAAAGATCATTATCTACAATAATGTATAATGTGAGAGTTCGCAGAATATATGCTTCAAGAGGACAAACATTCTGTTTTGTTCTTGATGTGTTCAAAATACAAACACTTAATGGAGTAGATAGAACTTAATGTGTGCCCAGTGAATCTGCCACCCAAATATCTCTGGAAAATAATCTCCAATTGCCCTTTCCAGGTCAACATAAGAGGAAGTTTTAACATCTTGGTAGCTTCCTGCCTTAATTTGTCTCTTCTAATTATCTCCCTTCATCCCTGAAGACTAAGGAGGAAGGCAAACAATATTTCTAATAAAGTGTTTCATGAATTTTTTTTTTTAGAAACACTGATTCTCTTTGAATTCTACAGTTCTGCCTCTAGAGAAGAATCACTCATGATACCACATATGGGATCCAGAGAGCCAGAGGAGGTAAAGAAAGTTCATCCTCCAATAGGATGTGGCTGGCTCATTCAGTCTATTTATTTGTATTTTCTAGAAAAGTAGCTTTATCTGCAGGAAAAATAATAAATGCATCTTAATCACCATCTAACATTCATGTGCACATCTGTATACACAAACACAGAAAGATTCTCTTTAAGTAGATGTTAGTCCAATCAGATGCACTTCCCCCTGATGTTCTCTTCTGCTTCCTTTGTCAGCTCTCTGTTTAGATTTTAAAACTGCTGATGTTTATCACTTAGTTGATTCAATAATCCCATCATGGGATAACAATAAAGCAGGACCATCACTGTCCTGGGATGAAGGATTTATCTCAATGGAAGAGACCTGTGAAAAAAATACTAGAATAAAAAATAGTATCATTGACAGAGTGATTCTTGCAGAGCTGTGCTGTTCTCTGTACTTTACCTGTGCTATTGCATTTTATGCTCATGCAACCCAACTTCTAAATGGGAAAATTGGAACAGAGAGGTTAAGACTGCTCCAGGGTCACACAGTCACCCAATAGAAGAACTAGGACCTAAATGCACGTTACCTGCCCCTGGTTCCATAGTCTTCATCCAGTACAAATATGACTGCTTCTCTTAAACTTCATACTTTCATCTTGTGATATGATTTACAAATTATCTTGCTAAAAGGACATGCTGTGTGTAAATTTGTTACAGTGGGATAAGTTTTACAATGTGAAATTACCAGGATAAATTTGATGAATATCCCTAAGGAGCTCAATATATTTTGATGACATTTTTCTCCGTTTTTTGTTATTGATGATTGAACCCAAAGGCACTCTATCACTAAACTAAGCCACCCACCAGCCCTTTATATTGTTTTTTATTTTGAGACAGGTTCTTGCTAAATTTTCCAGATAGCCTCAAATTTGTGATCCTCCTGCCTCAGTCTCCCAAGTACCTGAGATTATAGATGTATGCTTCTCCATACTGTGTGCTGAATTTCTTTGTGCAAATTGAAAACCATTTTATAATTTTGTTAGTTTATATTTTTGTTGCTGGTTATTTAACACAAATCACTACTGATAATTTGATCAATGTACATGATCTCAGTATGATTTTAAATGAAGTGAAATTAATGTTTATTTTGGGTGCTCTCTGTTCATATTTTACAAGCTGTGGATTTATGTAGTTTTAGTTTTAGATCCTCAGTTATCTTCTCCATCAATTCTTAACATATTTTTATTAACATTATAACAATAATTTTGGTAATTTTCCATTTGTTTTTTGCTCTCAAACATTTCCAATGGTGTTTTCATTGCCAATAAATGTTTTAGTTAATATTGTCAAATTGTTGTCTATTTACTATTCACGATATTTCATCACATTTAAATTTAGATTTTCAGTTTTATTAATCAGTGATACTTTCTCAAATCCTTTGAATTTTGTATTTTAATAACATAAAAATCATTTTAACATTATGTGAGCTTAACATTTGCTTTTTTATGTTTATTAAAATGAGTTACTATTGTATGTCAGAAACAGTTTAGATGGCATTGATCTGATTTATATTTTGAAAATAAATATATGTAAATTAAGGTATAAACTTTATTCTAATCACTCCTTTAAATTTAGCTGTATATTATAAATTGTGGAGTATAATTGACATTATTTTCTACAACTCATTTCATTTTAATTATTGTTTCTCCTTTGACCAAACAGACATTTTACAATTCTCTAGGGCTGAACCTTCTTATGTCATTACATAGTATTAATTTATTATATTGAGATTAGGGAGTATTGTTTGTATCCTTTCCATTCTGTGATGTGGTTGAAATTTTTGTTGTGAATTAATAGTTCACAATCACAAATGTTCATGTCCTTTGAAAACAAGTGTACACTCTTAAAAAAATACAAAATTCAATACATACCTAAAAGCTATGTTACTGATTTTGCTGTTCAGGTTTCTTGAATCCTTTATTATATTTTTCTTCTTGGTCTGTTTTGAACAATAGTGTATTGTCATTACCCATTAATTAATGCAACTCTGTCTTTTGTACATTTTGTATGGTATCTTTCTTAGGAAAGTTGTACCTGTATTATGGAGATATAGACTATAAATTTAATTTTGAATTGTAACCACAGCTTTTAAAGTATGTTTGGTTCTTGGTTATATTTTTCACTCAATGCTCTTAGCATGAGTTATACATTTCCAAATATTAAGAACACAACTTGTTCTTTTTGTAGGTTGTCTATAATTGGTAAAGTGTCCCCTCTTTTATCTTTTAGCCTTTCTGAGTCATTTTGTTATAGACATGTCCTAGGTAATGCATAGAGTTATGCTCTGTTTTTGAGAGCATAGCTCTGTCTTCTGTATTCCTTTTCTTTATGCATTTGCTAATTCATTCATCTGGTTTTAAGTGACATCTGCTGTGTCCCAGGATTATTTGTGCAGCATTAAGAAGGTTTTGCTCACCTTTGTCATTTCTCTCTCCTCTCTTGCCTTGCTGTTTAAATGTTTTACTTTGTCAAGAACATAAACAGCTATGTTCTGTGCTTCACTCTTTATTTTCCATTTATTTGAGTCTTGAATTTACAGGTAGCTCTATTTATTCAATTATGTATATTCTTTCAAAAATGAATCTACCACCCACTAGTCCTTTCATGAAACTACCCAGCACACATCTCTCTGAATGGAACATTTTAATCTAGGGAATTCACCAAGAAAAGCTAGAAGTTTTAATATTCCTGAGAGTTAGCATGTTTAAAACATTTTCCTGTATCTTTGGACTCTGAGGGCAGTATGCTTTGTGGTCAATCCTTGTTGGACTTTTCTCCTTGAATTTTCTTGAGGATCTTGACACTCTCATTGACAAGAAATAAGATTTTCTTTTATTGTTAGTGATCAGAATTTTTGCTCACAGTTTATGTGTATACATACACAGTAACAATATAATTTTTTGTGCCAGGTTTGTGACAAATGCTTGTAATCTCAGTGGATCTGGAGATGAGGCAGGAGGATCACAAGTTCAAAGCCAAACTTAGGAAGCTGTAAGAAAACTCAGAAAGACCCTTGTTTCTAAATAAAATATAAAAGGACTGGGAATGTGGCTCAGTTGTTAAGCACCCCAGGATTCAATCACTGGTGCAATATACATGCATAAAATGGTTGCCAAATATATGTATAAAACGGTTTGACTGGAACATGCCTTTGACTTGACTATTTCTGGTCAAGATTCATTAGTATTTGAATAGTCACAAACATGAAAAGATGAAAGAATGATAGATCATTTAATTAGAGACACATGTCTGCTTTCCTTTCAGGGGAGGCTCCCTCAATAGTTTTTAATATTGGCATGTTTTTTAAGAAGGTTAATCATGCATGTGTAGGCCAGGAGCAGTGGCACATGCCTGTAATCCCAGCAGCTCAGAGACTGAGGTAGGAGGATGGCACGTTCAAAGCCAGTCAGCAAAAGTGAGGTGCTAAGGAACTCAGTGAGACCCTGACTCTAAATAAAATATGAAATAGGGCTGGTGATGTGGCTCAGTGGTTGAGTGCCCCTGAGTTCAATATCTGCTATCAAAAATTATAAATAAAAGTAATGCACTTGTAGGATCTGCTTTGTGTGTTGTCTGTTAATCTATCTATTTCTAAACTTTTAAGTATATTTTATATTTTGTTTAATTTCATTCATTAATGTTGATCAGTATAGCTCATGGTTTGTTTTTTGTTTGTGGCAATTTTTGTTTTTGTTATATTTTTTATGGTATGTTGTCATAGAATAGTCATTTGCTGCAGTCTATCAAGTTTTTATTGCACAGAAAAAATTTTTGATTTAATTTACTAAATGAAATTCCATGTGGCTAAAATTATGATTCTCTTTATATGAAAGTATGGAATATTACAGAAATATTTGCAGAATACATACTATGGTTCTTCCAGGGTCCAGGCTGGGTAGAATTGATCATAAAGGGTTAGAACAATAATCTGTAACTTGATGGGGTGGGTGTCCCTTGGATGTATGTGTTTGTCAAACCTTGCTAAACATTTAAGTGTGAACGTTGCCTGATTTGTAATTTAAACACCCACTTTAAATGTAAACACAGTCTAACAAAAACAAGATAAAGTAGATTTTTTATTTTTAATTTTAGGGCCCTACACATTTTTTTATTAGAATCTTTTTTTATGTTTACAGGACATTCTGATTCATTGTACACAAATGGGGTGCAACTTTTCATCTCTATGGTTGTACACAATGTAGATTCACACCATTCATGTAATCCATAATATACATAGGGTAATACTGTCCCATTCTACTATCTTTCTGTCCTCCACCCCCTCTCACCCCATTTTTCTCTACACCATCCAAAGTTCCTATACCTCTTTTTTAACTTTTTAATTTGTTCAATGAGTTAAACATGACAGTAGAATGTACTTTGATACATCATATATAATGAAGTATAATTTCTCATTTTTTCTGGTAACACATGATGTCGAATCCCACTGGTCATATAGTTACATATGTACATGGGATAATAAAGTCTGATCATTCTACTAACCTTCTTACACCCAAAATCCCTTTCCCCTCCCTGCCCTTCACTCACCTCTAGGTAGAGCTTACAGTAATTCTATTCTTCCCTAGCACCACTCCCATTGTGAATTAACATCCACATGTCAGAGGAAAACATTCCTATATTAATTTTTTGGAATTGCTTATTTTGCTCAGCATGATAATCTTCAGCTCCATCCATTACCTGAAAATTGCCAGAATTTCATTCTCTTGAGACTGAGTAATAATTCATCGTATTACATGTATCACATTTTTTTTCCATTCATCTGTTGAAGGCACCTAGGTTGGTTCCATGGTTCAGCTATTGTGAATTGAGCTGCTATAAACATTGATGTGGCTGCATCATCCGTAAAATGCTGATTTTAAGTCCTTTGGGTGTAAACCCAGGAGCAGGATAGCTGGATCAAATGGGTATTTCCATTCCATGATTTCTGAGGATTCTCCGTACTGCTTTCCATAGTGTTTGCACCAATTTGCAGTCCCACAGCAATGTATGAGTGTAACTTTTTTTCATGACATTCTCATCACATTTTTGTTGTTTGTATTCTTGATAATGACCATTCTGACTGGAGTGAGATGAAATCTTACAGTAGTTTGATTGTTCTTCTCTAATTGCTAGAGATGTTGAACATTTTTTTTCACATATTTGTTGATCATTGTATTTCTTCTATGAAGTGTCTCTTTAATTCCTTAGCCCATTTATTGATTGACTTTGTTTTTTTTAGTGTTAAGTTTTGAGTTTTCTATATCCTGGAAATTAATGCTGTATCTGAGGTTCAGGTGGTAAAGATTTTCTCCTTCTGTAGGCTCTTCTTCATGTTCTTGATTGTTTCCTTTGCTGAGAAGAAGTTTTTTAGTTTGAATTCATCCATTTATTGATTGTTAATTGTATTTCTTGCACTTTAGGCGTCTTGTTAAGGAAATCAGTCCTAAGCTGACATGGTGAAGATTTGGGCTTACTTTTTCTTCTATTAGGCATAGGGCCTCTGGTCTAGTGTCTAAGTCTTTGATCCACTTTGAGTTGTGTGCCATACAGAGTAAGAGATAGGGGTTTAATTTTATTTTTGTTACATGTGGATTTCCAATTTTCCCAGCACCATCTGTTGAATAGGCTATCTTTTCTCCAGTGAATATTTTTGGTGCCTTGGTCCAATATGAAATAACTGTATTTATGTATGAATTGCATTCAATCTGTATAATTCTTTTCATAGTAAGGTCATTTTGACAATATTCATTCTGCCTATCCAGGAGCATGGAAGATCTTTCCATCTTCTTAGGCCTTCTTCAATATCTGTCTTTAGTGTAGGTAATTTTCACTGTGGAGATCTTTTACCTCTTTATTTAGATCGAATCCCAAGTTTTTTATTTTTAAGCTCTTGTGAATGGGGTAGTTTTCCTAATTTCGCTTTTGGTAGATTCGTACTGATGATTAGGAACACATTTGATTTATGGGTGTTGATTTTATCACCTGATACTTTGACTTAATTCATTTATGAGTTTTCGAAGTTGTCTGGTGGAGAGTTTTGACTCTTTTAACATAGAATCATGTCATCAGTTTGAGTTCTTCTTTTCTTATTTATATCACTTTCAATTTATTTCTCCTGTTTAATTGCTCTGGCTAGTGTCTCAAGATGATCAATACACTTAAAAACAAGAATCATATGATCATCTCAATAGATGCATAAAAAGCATTTGACAAAATACAGCACCCCTTCATGTTCAAAACACTAGAAAAACTAGGGAGTAAGAACATACCTCAACATCATAAAAGCTATATATGCTAAACCCAAGGTCAGCATCATTCTAAATGGAGAAAATTTTAGAATGATTTAAAATTCCTCAAAAAGTGGAACAAGACAAGAATGCCCTCTTTCACCACTTCTCTTGATCATCATCCTATACAATTTATGAACCATGTAATCTTGCAAATCAATACATAAAAAATGTAAAACAAAAAGAAAAATGATATAAATAGAACATTGCCAAAGGAAGGGTAAGAATGTCCAATAAACTTATGTAAAATTTTCTCCTCCACAAATCCAAAAGGAGGTCAAAGTATAATTTTTATCATTTTTCTGGCTAGAACTTAAAAGATGTAAAACAGTATATGTCATGGAGAAATCAGCATAAAATTAGTGAGACTATAAATTATATACCTTTTGAGGAAAATTTTTGCCAATATAATACATATTAAAATTTGAAATGAGAATAACTTTGACTCAGCAAACCAAATCCTCAAATATCTAATGAAAAGGATTTATAATGTTGATGCAAATATAAACAACAAAATAGGAAGTTCCTGAATCATTGGGAGAGGTGGTACAAGCCTGTAATCCCAGCTTCTCAGAAACCTGAGGCAGGAGGATCACAAGTTGAAAGCCAGCCTCAACAAATTAGAGAGTCCCTAAGCAACTTAGTAAGACGCTGTCTCTAAATAAAAGGGAAAAAAAAGGGCTGTGAATGTGGCTCAGTTGTTAAGTGACCATGGGTTCAATCCCTGGTACCAAATAGAAAACAAAACAAAACAAAACAAAACAAAAAAAAAAAAACTCCAGACTCTGTTGAAAACTTTGAGTTAGGATTAAATGAGTTGCTTTCTGACAACAAATCAGAAACCTCTTTAGGAATTTACAGTAAAAGGAGGTTCCAGGGAAGAATTAGAGCTGGATATGTCCTGGAATACTAAAGAATCAATGTCAGAAAGGATGTTCTTGACTTTCAGAATCTGGGGGATCATAGGAAGGTTTTAACTATTGCAGCACTGTTGGGAGATACTGTCAAGAAATATTCACACCAAGGGCAAAACCCACCTCTGCCATCTGACAAGTGCAGCATTCCATGCTGCCAGAACAATCTTATTCTTCTGTCATCCAAATGGCTCATGCATGCCCTCATTCGTGAACTCTCCTGGCAAGGGAATCTGGAAAAGAGAGACAGAGACTCCAGTGTTACCAGAATCCATATCCCTCCAGAGCAGTGCCAAAAGGAATTTAGAAACCATATAGAGAGCACAGTTTTCCTTTTTGGATACCCAGTACCCATATACACTTTTGTTCACATTTCATTTCCAACTGTACCAGTGAATGTGATGTAAATGTGCCTTTTACAATGACATGCACCCATCCAATTCCAAAAGAAAAAAAAAAGGTTTAACTGATTAATCTTTGAGAGTTTTGTTGAAAAGAAGGAATTGTAAGGTTTATTATCAACCAAAAACACACTTTTCATATACTAGTGGTTAAGAGAAACAGGCATATGGTTAACAGATACAAGTATATACATCATAATGAAAGCAAAAAATAAAATACAGCTGCTGCAAATCTTGTTTCTGTAAGCAATCACATGAATACAATTGATATTTGTGGATTTTTTTTCTTCCATCTTTTCAGCATTCCTTTGAACTCAGCTGGGGTTCAACATTCTCTAAAGTTTTGGGCCATTAGTGACTTTGTCCACACTAAGCTATGTTCATCTGTCTGAAGTTTTGCTTTTGCATGTGAAGTAATAAGAGATGCCCTAAAACATCTAGATTTTATATATACTCTTCTCTGGTCTGGCAGTGTGTAGCAATAACACTCTTGTTCCCTTAAGGAACGGGTGGCAGTGGGGAGGGTCAAACACTCTGGCTAATGTAATACCTCCTTCTGCCTACAGATTATGAAGTAGGCTGAAATGTTCAAGAGGCAATCTCATTTTCCATTTTTGCATTTCCTGGTGATATCAATACTCCTTTGGGCTGTTATAGCTTTCCACCATAAAGCTTAAACTTAGGTACATAAGTCATTAGGGGTCATAATAGAAGGAACCCTTGTTAGCTCCCCCACTGATGTGCACCCTTCTGTAGTCTTCCTATGAATGGCAAGATATTGACTGATGTTTCAGAGAACATACTACATCAGATAGACAACAGAACTTCTTCAGGCACTACTGCAGAACTGGTGCTATTCATGAAATAAGCTGTTTCCTCATTCTACCAGGCTATCCTCTGGGACCCACAGGAGTCAAGTTTCCCAGCATTATTGACTAAATAATCATGATTTTTCTCATTAATCCAACTTGTGAGGTCATCTCATGCAAGATCAAGTTTCCATGCATACATGAAGCACTTTCTGAGTTCTCCTTTTTGTCTCCTTTACACTGTTTAACTTTCCCTGCACCAGGTTCATGAGGTTATTATTGAGGCATTTTAGTACCCAGGACACGGAGTCCCTGCATCACTTGTCCTTTTTCTAAATGGGGTTGTACTTACAAGCAAATTTAGAAAAAAAATTGTCAGATTGACTTCACAATTTTTGAAAGTGATTTTAATACATTTATATTGACTTTACAGATTAGTTTGGATGGTACTGAAAACTATATAGTATGTAGTTTTCTTAGCAAATGCAATCATGCAACAACAAGCAATTTAATGAAAGACTTCAACTAGAATTGAGATATTTAATAAAGATTTAGATTTTTGCTAAATATATCATTATGATTAGAATTTCTGTGGGAAGAAGACTAAAATATAAACTTGTAATGAAACACCTTTTGGATTTTCACAAACACTAGCATTGGAGAGCCACTGTGCAAATGTAACAGTCACTTGGCTTATAATTCAATGAGTATTTTTTTCTACTTGGTCAGATGCTTTGCATTCTTAACTGTGGTGGACTCCCCTTTAGAATCCCTGACAGATGGACTCAACTTCCTTCGCATACATGGACTAATTATAATCATGGCTCCTTTCCCCCCAGGCTCTTCAACTAAGGCCACCTTTGAGAAATTGCTGACATTATTTTTTTAAAAAATAAACTTGACTTCTAATTAACTCCAAGACAATGTCTCTAGGGTGGTAGAAACTAGCCTCAGGACTCCAGTGATCACAGAGCATGCTTCTAATAACCGTGACCGGTGCTGGTCACCAGCTCTGAAGACAGGGATTTACCTGGAGAAGGTGAGTCCTGGTGGATGGAGAAGACTCAACCCACTGATGCATATGAACTCCTGTCCTAAGGCAGATTCGCTGTGTTCTGCTATTCTCTGATGCTCTGATCTGTAGCTTAGATTCTACTTTTCCGAGAATCCCTGATACTTAATAGCTATTAGTATCTGAATTGTAAAAAGGAGAGTGATGTAGGTCCCTGCTGAGCAGTGAGAATGTTGCTTTAGTCTGGAACTTTGTGGGACCTAAACCTAAGAGATGAGTCATGTTTGTGAACATTCTTCTTTCACCCTTCATGGAGATCACTGATGTTGTTTCTGGTAAGTGGCAAGGATAAAAAGGGGAATTAGGGACTACCTATCATCCCACGTACTAAGAATGCTTGGGAATGGTCCATATAGTTCTCTGAATTCCTCTAGATGATTGTACTGTAGTACTCTTACTCCCAGCTACATTTCTTTTGGTCCCTTTCTTTCCCTTCCCTTCCCTCCTCTTTCTTTCATTTCTTTTTTTCCCAACTAGTTGACTCATGGATGAGATGGAATAGGTGCCAACTTCTCTCTTTCATTTTCTACTTCTCTCCCGTTTTTGACTCATGGATAGAAGTTTTTACATATAATTGAAAATATGGTATTTAAACTTCATTTTAATTAGGCAATTTGGAGAAATTTTTAAAAATTTTATGAATATCTAAAAAGATAATTTTTCTACTTCATTACTCTCTGAGGCTATCTGTATTATTTCTCTTAGCTATTTAATTCTTTCCCTAAGATAAATATTAGAATTTCTCAAAATTTTCACATGGAAAAACTCAGTAGATTGTTCCCTTTTTGAGTACATCAAGCTCCCTCAAATACTGAGCATTCATGTAAATCCAGATTATATAAAATCATGATGAAACATCTGAAGGGGTAGAAACATAAGACAGAGAATTATCATCTGCAGGATCATACCTGAAATTCAACTCATGGATTGTAGAATATCATCAGGGGACTTTTGACACCAACTAACTAGAGAATCTTTGACTCTCTGAGTTAGAAACTCCTAAGGACCATTGTATTCAACTATTTTCTGAGGTCATAACTCCTTCTGCAAAATATTATTCAAGTATCTTCCATATATCTAACAGTTTATTACAGTCCTTGCTTATACCATCCACTTTAAATTTAGAATAAAGAGACTGAATATCTATGTTAAGTGCTTCTCCCAAAAGTACACAAAAAGAAACCTAAAAATTTAAATATTGCTACTCCTAGGTGAGAGATCTTTCCTATTCACTTTTTAACTGTAGGTATTTGATTGAAAGAAAAATTCTAATTTTCAATCTGCTCTATCTTTCTATCATAGTACGGATGATAAAATACTGAGTGTTGTCTCTGATGTGCTCTTCAGCAGATTGGGGCTGAACCCTCAGATGAACTGCGATGCTAGATCTATACGTTGTGGAAAAGGACCATGAATCAGTTACACAATTCATTCAAGCTATGGATTTACATTACTACTATGTAAAAATCCATATCACTGGGATCAACTGACTGTATGAGCCTGAGTGACAACAATTAAACTTAATTTTCTTTGGTATTGGTAGATAGACTCCTTCAGAACCAGAGAATTTCAGTTTCTGTGCTTTACATTTTCACATCTCATTCATCCAGGGATATAGAGGGCATTAGAAGTGAATTAGTTCTATGGAAACCAGATGAAAGTCTTCCAGGACAGCAATGAGCAAAGAATAAGCAGTGATCATAAATTTAAATTTTCTTTGGTGTTTGAAATAGACAGAATTCCATCGTCCTCAGAGGTGGGTGTTTTGTGGGGAAACTTTGGGTTTCTTGGTATAAAAAAGATGTAACTAGTATACACACACACACATGCACACAAACACACACACATACACTGGCTTATCATGGAGTTATGAATGTCACAGATTTTTATATTTATCTGTAATAGTGATAACTTGAAATATTAATAATGTCAGGTGGTAACAGCAATAGTAAATAATAATAGGTATAATGATGTAGTTACGGATAGAGTTCATAACTATGTTTATAATTCACTTTTAGTAAGTAAGAAAGAGATGTTATCTCCAAATTCAAGGTGTAGAAGCAAAGAATTTCAGAAATGTTCATAATTTAACTTAGGGTCTAGAAAAAAGTGCATGTTACTATGGGCTAAGAGAATGCAAAAACAAAACTAAAATCTGGTAGAGTAGGACAAAAAAGTCCTAAGCATAAAATGATGGAATAGCCTCAAAGGTAAATAAATGAAGACTGTATACAACTAATATATAGTGGATGATTTTTCAATTCAGAGAAACCTTCTTATTATTAGGTCAGGCAGCTGGAAAACTCACCTAGGGAAAAATAATCTAATCAAAGACCTAACAATTACTATAGAAATATATCTTTCTACCACTTTACAAACTGGTTCAAGCAGTAAAAATTACAAAAGAATTCTTATTGACCTACAACTACATAAAAACCAGTTTCTGGCAGGGAAGTGAAACCTGTTAAATGGCAATTGTCCTACTCTCTTTCACATTATATGGCAAGATGTGAGCCACTGCTGAAAAGCTCTATTACCCCAAGTTTCTCTGTGGAAACTCAAACTGCCATCTGCAGAAAAATGTCACCCAGTTAGACTCTCTCTCTACCACCTGATGATTGTTCTCTTTCTGAATAAGAAAAAATATATTTTCTTGATTTAATGTTATCTTCTTCCCCACCTTTGATTTATGAACTGGTTTGTGGAAACTCCAGTGGTGCTCCTATTTGGTTTCTTAGTATGTCTGCCAGAAATAAATGTGAATTTTTTAATTGATTGGTGTACTAACATAAGTGATTGTCATGGATGATTGAGATAAGGCATGAGACATCTGTACCACCGATATCCACATGAAAGTTCCCAGTTATCATAAATCTATTCATGCTTTCACTTAGATATCATGTAATTCTTCCTCTCCCTTCCCATTATGTGGCTGGGCAAACTGAGTTTCATACATTTGTGTCTGAACAGTATTTATTTTTTAAAGTTTGTATTAGTGCGTTATAGTTACACATAGCAGTGGGGTTCATTTTCACATATTCATAATTGCATATTTAATCCCCTGCACTCCACACTGCCTTCCTTTTTCCCTTCTTGCTCAAATCTACTGATCTTCCTTCTGTTTTTATATTGTTTTTTTCTAACTGGAGCATTATAGTTATAAAAAAGTGAAATTCACTAGGATCTGTACATATATTCAAATACCATAAATTTGGTCAATTTTATTATTCCTTCATTTTATATTCTGAACATATTCAGGTAGCTGAAGTTAAGATTTTTCACTTCTAGAAAGTTAGTTTCCTTGGGTTCATATTGAGCAAGAACAAAATAAAGCATAAAAAAAATAAAAGGGAAAGTTGTTAGACACAGGCACTGGCATATCATGGCTAAAGAGATGATCTTTCTTTCAGTTACAAAAAGTCTCCCAACTGAAGACAGTTATTCTTCAGTATATTTAGCATCAATACTTCTTTAAGCAGGAATTTTGAAGAGTGAATGAAGGAATTCTACCAAATACCCACAAATGTCTGTTATCTGCAAACTTTGTGCTGAGGATCCTGCACATTCTGCTTTCTTCATGGATTCTGGCCTACCCCTGTGTCCCTGACTCTCCTGTATAGAACTGCTGTCTATGGAGTGGGTCAATGAGACCTTGGTGAGGGAATTTGTTTTCCTGGGCTTCTCAGCTCTGGCCAACCTCCAGAGGCTGCTCTTCATGGTCTTCCTGCTCCTCTACCTCTTCACTCTGGGCACCAATGCCATCATCATTTCCACCATTGTGCTGGACAGAGCCCTTCATACCCCCATGTACTTCTTCCTCTCGGTCCTCTCCTGCTTCGAGACCAGCTACACCTTCGTCATTGAGCCCAAGATGCTGGTGGACCTGCTGGCTCAGAAGAAGACCATCTCTTTCCTGGGCTGTGCCATCCAGATGTTCACCTTCCTCTTCCTGGACTGTTCTCACTCCTTCCTGCTGGCAGCCATGGGTTATGATCGCTATGTGGCCATCTGCAACCCACTGCGCTACACTGTGCTCATGGGCCAGAGAGTGTGCGTGGGACTAGTGGCTGCTGCCTCTGCCTGTGGTTTCACAGTGGCTCAGATCATCACATCTTTGGTATTTCATCTGCCCTTCCACTCCTCCAACCAACTGCATCACTTCTTCTGTGACATCTCTCCTGTCCTCAAACTGGCATCTCAACACTCCCGCCTCAATCAGTTGATCATCTTCACGCTGGGCGTATTTGTCTTAGTTATTCCACTGCTACTTATCCTGGTGTCTTATGTCCGCATCATCTCTGCCATTCTAAAGATCCCATCCACTGTTGGAAGGTACAAAGCCTTTTCCACCTGTGCCTCCCATCTCATTGTGGTAACCGTTCACTATGGCTGTGCCTCCTTCATCTACTTAAGGCCCAAGTCCAATTACTCTTCAAGCCAAGACACCCTGATATCTGTGTCTTACACCATCCTCACCCCATTGTTCAATCCCATGATTTATAGCCTGAGAAATAAGGAATTCAAATCAGCCCTTCGAAGAACAATGAGCAAGACTTGGTATCCTCTTAGCTAAGGAATCAATTTTACACTCTTCATGGCTATTTTTTTTTTTTTTAGGTAGTCAAAATGTGTGTTTGCACCTATTTTCTCATTTTATTACCCAAATACATTATAACATAAGAACATTTTACAACTTATTCCATGAAGCTAAGATATTCTCCCATTAGTGTTTCTCAAGCAAGTTTAAGAAGATATGGAAAGGTATTACTCACTTCTAGGAAAAATTTAATTACATCTTACTGCACTACATATTTGTCATTCAAAGACTAATGTGAGAGCAAATGTACATTCAAGCTGATAAGAGCAAATGACTGGAGCAAAGATGGTATCTAAACTGTCTAGCTCCACTAAACAGAGAGCAGGTTATCTAGCTGACTCCTCCTTTCCTGAAGAAAATGCACAACATTTGCCCCTTCAATTCTGCAACAAACCTTAGTGACTCTTTTGGGCCCTCATTCACCACCTCAAACTACACATGGCCTGTCTTTACCTAGACATGGGTCTTTTTGTTCTTCCTTTGAGACAGGAACATCCTGATGGAATCCACCTTCTGTCCATTAATATATATATATATATATATATATATATATATATATATATATATATATGCTGTGCTTGCTTTGTCAGTGTCACATAATTTCTAGACTTACATACTTATTTATTCTCTTCAAAGTTGCTGCTAATATTGCATCAATTGCTAAAATTTTTCAAGTAATTCCAAGAGAAGAGTTCAAATTAATATTAATGCAGAAAATAAACTGGAGTCCCAGAATGGCCAGAAATCGGTGAAAACACCTCCAATAACACCTCTGATCAAATGAGATGAAACCAAGCATCCTTCATGAGCATGAATTTATCCTGTAGTCTCTGCTTACTTCTCCAACATTATTATTTTGTTGTTATCACTATCCACTTCCCTTAAGTGCCTACTTGTGCATTCTGAAGTTCACCAAAACTTTTCTGGGCCCCAAATTGACATGACTATATTCTCAAGATATGCTTCTTCTGTTTGGAAAAGGTCCTTGTTTAACTTGCACATACAATCTTACATTTCAAGACAATCTTCAGTCTTTCCTTTCTTTCTAAACCTCCCTGCACCCCAGTGATGGGATTAGGCTCCACTTTCTTTATGATTTTATGTCATGCAGGATCCACTACTTTGTATTTCTTACCATTTCAACAATTTGTGTTATTTTCTTAATATACATCCGATACTATCTTAGTTCCTAAAAATATTTGATAAAGAAAATACATGGGATCTTTGCCAACATAAACCTCATGGTCTTCTTGAAAATAGTCTCAGTAAGCAGATATGGTCAGGAAAAATACTTTAGAACCAGTGTAAATCTAGTTTATAAAGGATAGTGTATACCTGATTTAAGAGAGGGAAGAATAAAAGAAATCTAACATATATTGAATGGTATAGGGCTGGTATTCTGGAGCAATTGACATTTAAAAAGTTGCTAGTGCATCATATTTATACATAATACTGGAATTCATTGTGATGTATTATTGCATACAAGTAACATAATTTGTTCAATTTCAATCTCTTGTGACCTCCTTTCCCTTCACTCTCACTTCCCCTGAAGCCCTTTCTCTGCTCAACTGCTCTCCCAGTAGGAGTGGACATTTCACCTGTACCCTGAAGTGTAAGTGGGAGTCACCCGGTAAAAGAGATCATTAGGGTAATGAATGGTATGAATGTACATCATGTGCAACTGTAGAAACGAAAAGATGTACCCCATTTGTGTACAATGAATCAAAATGCAGTCTGTAAAAATCAAAAAATAAATAAATAATTAAAAAAAAAGATCTCAGGGAAGATCCATTTGAACAGGGGAAACATATTCATAATCAAGAAATATCTGGACACTCCAGCGGTGGGCCCCGCCCACACAGCCAGCTTCTCCAGGTTCTCAGAACGGAACTGGCCCGCTAGTGAGAGCCTTTCTGACCAGAACAAGCTCCGAATCCCGGAGCCACTGCAGCGCAGCGTACTCCGGCAACGATCCAGCGGAGAGACTCGATCCGCAAGCAGCCTCTGGGATCAGGGCAGGGCAGCCAGAGACCTCTTTAGGCGGCTCTGCCCACTCCGGCTGCAGGCTCTCTTCACGGGGCAATCCAAGATGGCGGCCTAGAGGGAGACTGCACCCCCAGTCGTTCCAGAAACCAGGAGTTAAGAAGGGGAGGCATTGAGAGACTTGGACTGAAATAGAGCCATGGGTGAGTCTGCCCACTGGGTAAAGCTCGGCCGGGTGGCAGGCCCAGATAGAGGTGGCTTATTGGAGCCGGGCAGGGCAGCTAGAGTCTTCCCAAGGTAGCCTTCCACACTCCGGCAGTGGGCTCCTCCCACACGGCCAGCTGCACGGTGCAGGCCCACAGTGAGAGCATTTCCGCACAGAGCCAGTTCCAAACCGTGGAACCAGTAGGGGGCTAGGGACACTTTTCTTCGGATGAGCTACTTTATCAGATTCCTCCAAGACATCAGGCTACTGAAGGCTGGGAGGTGATACACTGGAAATCTACCGGGACACTATAAGCCAATAGCGGAAAACTGCAATATCTCAGGGTCCCACTGACAACTGACCAATATGAGAAAACAAGGGAAGAAAATGTCCCAAACAAACCTAGATACTACATCAATAAAACCCAATGACAGCACAGCAGAAGAAATTTCAGAAAGGGAGTTCAGAATGTACATAATTAAAACCATCAGGGAATCTAATGAGGAGATGAAAGAGCAAATGCAGGCATTAAATGATCACACCAATCAACAGTTAAAAGACCAAATACGAGAATCAAGAGATCATTTCAATAAAGAGTTAGAGATACTGAAAAAAAACCAAACAGAAATCCTTGAAATGAAGGAAACAATAAACCAAGTTAAAAACTCCATAGAAAGCATAACCAATAGGATAGAACACCTGGAAGACAGAACCTCAGACATTGAAGACAAATTATTTAATCTTGAAAGCAAAGTTGGCCAAACAGAAAAGATGGTAAGAAATCATGAACACAATCTACAAGAATTATGGGATATCATGAAAAGGCCAAATTTAAGAATTATTGGGATTGAGGAAGGCTTAGAGAAACAAACCAAAGGAATGAACAATCTATTCAATGAAATAATAAAAGAAAATTTCCCAAATCTGAAGAATGAAATGGAAAACCAAGTACAAGAGGCTTATAGAACTCCAAACATACAAAATTACAACAGACCCACACCAAGGCACATTATTATGAAAATACCTAACATACAAAATAAAGACAGAATTTTAAAGGCCGCGAGAGAAAAGAATCAAATTACATTCAGAGGGAAACCAATAAGAATATCAGCAGATTTTTCAATCCAGACCCTAAAAGCTAGAAGGGCTTGGAACAACATATACCAAGCCCTGAAAGAAAACGGATGCCAACCAAGAATCTTATACCCAGCAAAACTTACCTTCAAATTTGACGATGAAATAAGATCCTTCCATGATAAAAAAAGCTAAAGGAATTTACAAAAAGAAAGCCAGCATTACAGAACATTCTCAGCAAAATATTCCATGAGGAAGAGATGAAAAACAACGATGCAAATCAGCAACAGGAGGTGCTAGCCTAAAGGAATAGCCAAATAAAGGAGAAACCAAATCATGTCAAAAACAAATATGAGTCAATTGACTGGGAATACAAATCATATCACAATAATAACCCTGAATGTTAATGGCCTGAATTCATCAATCAAAAGACACAGACTGGCAGATTGGATTAAAAAGAAAAATCCAACAATATGCTGCCTGCAAGAGACTCATCTCATAGAAAGAGACACCCATAGACTAAAGGTGAAAGGATGGGGAAAAACATACCATGCACACGGACACAGCAAAAAAGCTGGAGTATCCATCCTCATCTCAGATAATGTGGACTTCAAACCAAAACTAGTCAGAAGGGATAAAGAAGGACATTACATGCTGCTTAAGGGAAGCATAAATCAGCAATACATAACAATCATAAATATCTATGCCCCAAACATTGGCTCATCCACGTACGTCAAACAAATCCTTCTCAAATCCAGAAATCAAATAGACCACAACACAATAATACTAGGCGATTTTAACACACCTCTCTCACCACTGGATAGATCGTCCAAACAAAAATTGAATAAAGAAACTATAGATCTCAACAACACAATCAGCAATTTAGACTTAACGGACATATACAGAATATACCATCCAACAAAGAACGAATACACTTTCTTCTCAGCAGCACATGGATCCTTCTCTAAAATAGACCATATTTTATGCCACAAAGCTACTGTTAGCAAATACAAGAAGATAGAGATACTACCTTGTACTCTATCAGATCATAATGGATTGAAATTAGAAATAAATGACAGAATAAAAAACAGAAACTTCTCCAATACCTGGAGACTAAATAATACACTATTATATGATGAATGGATAACAGAAGACATCAGGAGGGAAATTAAAAATTCTTAGAAGTAAACGAGAACAAAGACACATCATATCAAAATCTCTGGGACACTATGAAAGCAGTACTTAGAGGAAGATTTATTTCATGGGGTGCATTCAAAAAAAGAAGTAGAAATCAACAAATAAATGACTTAACACTACAACTCAAAGCGCTAGAAAAAGAAGAGCAGACCAATACCAAAAATAGTAGAAGACAGGAAATAGTTAAAATCAGAGCCGAAATCAACGAAATCGAAACAAAAGAAACAATCGGAAAAATTAACAAAATAAATAGTTGGTTCTTTGAAAAAATAAATAAAATTGATAAACCCTTAGCCACACTAACAAAGAGAAAGAGGGAGAAAACTCAAATTACTAAAATTCGGAATGAACAAGGAAACATCACAACAGACACAAATGAAATACAAAACGTAATTAGAAGATATTTCGAAAATCTATACTCCAACAAAACAGAAAACCTCGAAGACATCAACAAATTTCTAGAGACATATGAACTACCTAAACTGAACGAGGAGGACATACACAACTTAAATAAACCAATTTCAAGCAATGAAATAGAAGAGGTCATCAAAAGCCTACCAACAAAGAAAAGTCCAGGACCAGATGGGTTCTCAGCTGAGTTCTACAAAACCTTTAAAGAAGAGCTCATTCCAATACTCCTCAAACTATTCCATGAAATAGAACAGGAGGGAACCCTCCCAAACTCGTTCTATGAAGCCAATATCACCCTGATACCTAAACCAGACAGAGACACATCGAGGAAAGAAAATTTCAGACCAATATCCTTAATGAACATCGATGCAAAAATTCTCAACAAAATTTTAGCAAATCGCATACAAATATATATTAAAAAGATAGTGCACCACGATCAAGTGGGTTTTATCCCAGGGATGCAAGGTTGGTTCAACATTCAGAAATCAATAAATGTCATTCACCATATCAACAGACTTAAAGTTAAGAATCACATGATTATTTCAATAGATGCAGAAAAAGCATTTGATAAAATACAGCATCCCTTCATGCTCAAAACACTAGAAAAAATTGGGGTAGTGGGAACATTCCTAAACATTATAAAGGCAATCTACGCTAAGCCCATGGCTAATATCATTCTAAATGGTGAAAAACTGAAAGCGTTCCCCCTAAAAACTGGAACAAGGCAGGGATGCCCTCTTTCACCGCTTCTATTCAACATCGTCCTTGAGACTCTAGCCAGAGCAATCAGACAAACCAAAGAAATTAAAGGGATACGAATAGGAAAAGAAGAACTCAAACTATCCCGGTTCGCTGATGACATGATTATATATTTAGAGGAACCTGGAAATTCCACCAGAAAACTTTTAGAATTCATAAGTGAATTCAGTAAAGTAGCAGGTTACAAGATCAATGCTCTTAAATCCAATGCATTTTTATACATAAGTGATGAATCTTCAGAAAGAGAAATCAGGAAAACTACCCCATTCACAATAGCATTGAAAAAAATAAAATACTTGGGAATCAATCTCACAAAAGAGGTGAAAGACCTCTACAATGAGAACTACAGAACACTAAAGAAAGAAATTAAAGAAAACCTTAGAGGATGGAAAGATCTCCCATGTTCCTGGATAGGCAGAATTAATATTGTCAAAATGGCTACACTACCTAAAGTGCTATACAGATTCAATGCAATTCCAATTAAAATCCCAATGATGTACCTTGCAGAAATAGAGCAAGCAATTATGAAATTCATCTGGAAGAATAAAAAACCTAGAATAGCTAAAGCAATCCTCAGTAGCAAGAGCGAAGCAGGAGGTATTGCAATACCAGATCTTCAACTCTACTACAAAGCAATAGTAACAAAAATGGCATGGTATTGGTACCAAAATAGACAGGTAGATCAATGGTACAGAATAGAGGACATGGACACAAACCCAAATAAATACAATTTTCTCATACTAGACAAAGGTTCCAACAATATGCAATGGAGAAAAGATAGCCTCTTCAACAAATGGTGCTGGGAAAACTGGAAAACCATATGCAATAGAATGAAATTAAACCCCTATCTCTCACCCTACACAAAACTCAACTCAAAATGGATCAAGGACCTCGGAATCAGACCAGAGACCCTGCATCTTAAAGAAGAAAAAGTAGGTCCAAATCTTCAATTTGTTGGCTTAGGATCAGACTTCCTTAACAGGACTCCCATAGCACAAGAAATAAAAGCAAGGATCAACAACTGGGATAGATTCAAACTTAAAAGCTTTCTCTCAGCAAAGGAAACTATCAACAATGTGAAGGGAGAGCCTACAGAGTGGGAGAATATCTTTGCCAACCATACCTCAGATAGAGCGCTAATTTCCAGAATCTATAAAGAACTCAAAAAACTCTACACGAAGAATACAAATAATCCAATCAACAAATGGGCTAAGGAAATGAACAGACACTTCACAGAAGAAGATGTACAAGTAATCACCAGATATATGAAAAAATGTTCAACATCCCTAGTAATAAGGGAAATGCAAATCAAAACTACCCTAAGATTTCATCTCACCCCAATTAGAATGGCGATTATCAAGAATACAAGCAACAATATGTGTTGGCGAGGATGTGGTGAAAAAGGAACACTCATACATTGCTGGTGGGGTTGCAAATTAGTGCAGCCACTCTGGAAAGCAGTGTGGAGATTCCTCAGAAAGCTTGGAATGGAAACACCATTTGACCCAGCTATCCCACTCCTTGGCCTATACCCAAAGGACTTAAAATCAGCATACTACAGAGATACAGCCACATCAATGTTCATTGCTGCTCAATTCACCATAGCCAGATTGTGGAACCAACCTAGATGCCCTTCAGTTGATGAATGGATAAAGAAACTGTGGCATATTTATACAATGGAATAATACTCTGCAATGAAGAATGATAAAATTATGGCATTTGTAGGTAAATGGTCGAAATTGGAGAATATCATGCTAAGTGAGATAAGCCAATCTCAAAAAACTAAAGGACGAATGATCTCGCTGATAAGCGGATGAGGACATATAATGGGGGGTGGGAGGGGCTAGCATTAAGTTTAGGGTTAGGTTTAGAGTTAGGTTAAGGAGAGCGGTAAGAATGAAGGAAAGAAGGACTGTGTAGAGGGAAAAGAGGGGTGGGAGGGGTTGGGGGGGTGGGAAAAATAAAATAAACATCATTACCCCTGTAAACGTAAAAAAAAATAAAAAAAATAAAAAAATAAAAAAAAAGAAATATCTGGATTATTTAATAAAGAAAAATCTTTAACATATATATTTATATTTATTTTGTATAACATGATATTTTAATCTAAGTATATATGATTACTAAATGAATACAATTCGCCTATGTGTTACCTCACACTTAGTTTTTGCATTTGAAGAACACATCTCAAATTGTCTATTAGCATTTGTCAAGTGTGTGATATGCTGTTATTAGCTATATCCACGATAATGTACAAAAGATCTCTGTAACACATTCCTCTCATTCAAAGAATTTTGTACCCTTTGAACAACATCTCTCCAACTCACCCCATCTCTCTCTCCCTACCCACAACTTCATGGTAATCATCATTTTTTTTCTCTGCTTCTATTGTTTTACTTTTCAAATTCAATATAGATGTCAGATCATGTGGAATTGGTCTTTCTATACTAGGCTTCTTTCACTTAGAATAGTGTTCCCTGGGTTGATCCATGTTATCAGAAATTATGGAATTTCCTAGTTTTTCATGTTGAATAGTTTTATATTGTGTATATATGCACCATGTTTCTTAACATATTACTCTGTTGATGGACAAATAGATTAAATACGTATCTTTGCTATTGTGAAGAGTGCTATGACAAACAAGGCAGTACAGATATGGCTTCATCATACCTATTTCATATCCTTTGGATAAATGTCCAATAGTATGAATATATATAACAAACCCAAGCCAACATTTTTCAAGTTGAGCAGAGAAAAACTGAAAGTGTTTCCTCTAAAAACAAGAAAAAGGCAAAGACGCCTTTTTCACCACTCCTATTCAACACAGTCCTTGAAACTCTAGCCTGAGCAATCAGGCAAGAGAAGGAAATTAAAAAGATAAGAATAGAGAGAGAGAAGGTCAAATTATGTCTGTTTGTGATGACAAGATCTTATATTTAGAAGACTCGAAAAACTCCAACGGAATTTTAGAGGTGATATAAAATTTAGTATCATAACAGGATACAAGATCAACATACATCAATCAATCACCACCCTATACTTTCATAAGGAATTTGCTAAAAAAATTATGAAAACTATCCCATTCATAATACTCTCAAAAAAAAAGTACTTGGGAGTTAATCTAATGAAGGAGACAAAGGACATCTGCAATGAAAACTATAGAACTCTGAGGAATGACATTGAAGAAGACCTTAGAATGTAGAAAGACCTTCCAAATTCTTGGATAGGTGGAATTAATACTGTCAAAATGATCACATTACCAAAAGTGCTATACAAATTCAAAACAACCCTCATCAAAACACCAGTGAAATTCTTCACAGAACTAGAAAAATAAAAAAACAGTTGTAAAATTTATTTGGAAAAATAACACACCCACAAAGGCAAAGCAAACCTGAACAAGAAGAGCAATGCTAGAAGCATCACAATACTGACCTCAAATTATATTAGAGAGCCATAGCAACAAAAACAGCATGGTACTGGTACCAAAATAGACACCAAGACCAGTGAAATGAAATAGAAGACATAGAGATAAACCTACAAAGATACAGCCATCTGATAGTAGACAAAGATACCAAAAACATACATTGGAGAGAAGATAATCTGTTTCAAAAAAGACTCCGAGAAAACTGAAAATCATTATGTAGAAGAATGAAAATGGGACTACTATCTCTCACCCTGCACATCAGTCAACTCACAGTGGACCAAAGATCTAGGTATTAGATCAGAAACTCTGCAACTACTAGAAAAAAAATGCAGTCTCAATATTCCAACATACGGGCACAGGCATCAACTTCACTCCTAAAGTTCAAGAAATAATACTTAAAACCAGTAAGTGGGACAGCATCAATTTAAAAACCTTCTTCAAGGCAAAGGAAACAAAGAGCCTAAATATAGAACCTACAGAATGGGAGAATATCTTTGCTACCTCATGGGATTAATATAAATATATATATATATATAAAGAACTTAATAAAAAAGAACAACCACAACCCCCCCAAAAAAACTCAATTAATAAATGGACAAAAGAACCAGACACTTCCCAAAAACAGAAATACAAAGGGTCAATAAATATATGAACACATGTTTAAGATCTCTAGCAATCAGGGAAATGAAAATCAAAACTAGATTGTGATCATTTCACTGCAGTTAGAATGGCAGATCAAGAACACAAATAAATATGGTCAGTTTTGTGAGGAAAAATGAACACTAGTACATCTTTGCTGGGACTGAAAAGTATTGCAAACATTCTATGGTATGGAGATACTTCAAAAAACTAGAAATGGAACCACCAAAGGATTCTGCTATACCACTCCTCAGTGTATATTCAAAATATCTCAAATCAGCATATTATAGGGACACAATCATATCAATGTTTATAGCAGCAAAATTTACAATATCCAAGATATGGAACCAAACTAGGTGCCCTTCAACACATAAATGATAAAGAAAATGTGGCATATATACACAATGAAACATTTCTTGGCCATAAATAAAAATGAAATTATGGCATTTGGGACATAATTTGGATTAATTAAATGAAACTGGAAACCATCATGCTAAGTGAAATAAACCAAACCTAGAGTCAATGGGCAAACATTTTCTCTGGTATGGGAAGCTAGTCCAAAATAAGAAAAAAAAAATTAATAGAAAAAAAGGAGGTGAAATTCCATCCAAACAGAAGAGAAATCTGTGGAGTAGAGGAAGGGAACTCAGGGGAGGGAGGAGGGAAAGGAAAGCAAAGAAAAATGGAATGAATCTGACCTAAATTTCTTATGTACATATATGAATATACCTCAGTGACTAGGACCTTTATGAATATCCACAAGGAAGGAATTTTTAAAAAACTATCAGTAAATAGGAAAAAGATCATTAGATTGGAGGGAATGAAAGAGTTGGGGGAGATGGTAGGAAAGGCAAAGTACCGGGGACTGAATTAGAAAAAATTACATTTCATGCTTTTATATCTTTTTTTACTTTTAGAAATTCTTACATTTGTTCTTTTTATTTATCCATGACTGTAGAATGCATTTTGACATTAACATACACAGAGTATACCTTCCCATTTTTGTGGTTGTACAAGATGTGGAGTTACACTGATTGTCTATTCATATATGAACAGAGGAATGTTAGGTCTGATTCATCCTCTGTCTTTCCTGTTCCCATCCTCCCTCACTTCCCTTCATTTCTCATTGTCTAATCCAGTGCAATTTTATCTACCCACCCCTCACCACCACTTACTGTGGCATTCCATGCTTTTCATAATTATGTCAAAAGTGAGTCCTAATACTATATATAACTGGAAAAAAAAACAGAATAAAATATAGAAAAAAGAAGAGCAAGGACTGTATTGTCTCTAACCAAGAGATAAAATGCAAGTACTACAGGAAGAAGACTATGTGAGAAGATTACCAAGATTTTTCTGCTGACAATGTTCAGCACTCTCACTAGGCAGTAAGTTACCTCTCCAGTGAGTTCAAAACAGGAAACCAACTAATTCCCTGAGACTAATATATAGTTTAAGATTTGCCAAACTAGACTTGACATCCATTTTTCCCTGGGTTCACAGTTCCAATTGGAGGATGGTAGGCAGAATTTGTGCCAGTAGCAATATAATAATGACTCCCTAGGGTGTTGGGTAGTAAAATAATGGAGTAGGACCTTGATACTAATGCTGATTGAAAAAAAAAATTAAGAACAATTATTGGAGTTGTAGTTGACCAGGTCATACAAAGAAACACAAAGACCACTCCTTTGAGGCTTGAAATAGTAAGTCTTTTTGTCTTTTTTTGTTGTTGTTGTTGTTTAGTTGACAAATTTTCAATGAAAGGGAGGAAAATGTGTAAAACACTGAGAGTGTGCTAGTTGTGGCAAATACTAAGATACCTCCTTGAAGGCCTTGGGCCATAATTAAGAAACAGGAAACCTGCATTCTCCTGAACCACAGGATACATGTTTTGGGGATTCTGAATATCTTCCCTTTTGACATATAGATTTTTTTTTAATTTAATAAGTGACTCAAAGAAAGCAAATGATTTAAAAATCACATAAGAAAGCTTTTATGCTACTTCAAAGGTGATAGCAACCACACCATTTAACTTAGGTTCAATTCTGAAATTGTTGAGACCTTAAAACTGGGCCCCAAAAACACATGATAGGGAAGGATTGTAGTACAGGGATAGGAAGAAGAGCTGGATAGTGCCAAGAAAACGGTCTTCAGATTAGCGTAAAAGAAAAACAGGAACATACTTCAGAATGGTCATAGGTGTAATCCTTTTTACAAGTTTTGCCAGGAAGTGAGAAAATATTTTATTATGGTCTCTTATGTATAATTCTGGACCACATTTGTTTCACATATACTGTTCATTAATCCTCATAATACTTCAAACTTTAGGATAGAAAATAAAGATTCAGGAAGATTAAATTATTTGCTCAAAGAAAATGCTGGGATAAAAAAGTGAATTTATGTATTTTTCCTGCATCTCTAGTGTTTTCTTCAGAATACAAATCTTTACCTTCCTTCCCTGATCACTGGAAGTACCTTGACCACCTACATGAGAAATGCCTACATATCAGTGCAATGATTTACTCCTGTATCGATTTGTTTATTCCTTGATTTTTGCACATAGACTTGAATATTTATTGTTTACCAGAAACTCTGATGCTGCTGGGCTAAGTGAGATGTATACGAATACCTGATACTTACACACAAACTTTTGTATAACAAACAGCAATCTGGTTTTTGCTTTATAAGTGTTCAAAGAGTATTGAGCAAGAAGATTATTTTCTAAAATAATGTAAAATGAAAATGTAGAATATGTGCTTCAGAAAGGCAGAGTTACTATTTTGTTTCTTGACGGGTTCTGAACACCTAATCAAGAAGACAGAGCTTAATGTGTGACCAGTGAATCTCTGTTAACTTGAAAGAATTCTTGGGAACCTGATTTGAGATAAAATTATTTGTGCCATCAGCGGATCTGCCCAAGCACAGGCTGAGACATGGCTGTCATGACATGGCTCACTGGGTGCTCAGTGCACTACATGAATTTCCAAGGATCAAAACATAGGGATCCTATCTGGCAACTGGAAGACAAGTGTGTAGATTGCCATGTGAAATATTTTTCTTTTCTTTGTTTTTCTGTTTTGTTTTGCTTTGCTTTGGTTTTGGTTTTGGTTAAATGTATCTGCTAATGTCCATAGAACTGCCACTTATCAGTTAAATGATTTAAAAACCTCTTCTCAATTGTTCCTTGTCCACAACACCATACCTTCTTGTATCCATGCTGCCAAGTAACTGTGGATAATAATCTCCAATCACCCTTTTCAGGTAAACAAGTGAGGAAGTTTAAAAAATATCTGTAGCATCCTGCCTTAATTTGTGTCTTCTAATTTTCTCCATTCAACCCTGATAATGAGGAAAAAATTGTAAATAAAAAGTGTCATGAAACATTTATGTTTCTTTTGAGAAACATTGATTCTCTTCAGAATCTATGGTTCTGCCTTTAGAGAAGACTTACTCATTACTAAAACACTAGATATGGGAATTAGGGAGCCAGAAGAGGTAAGGAAAGTTCATCCTGTAATAAGATTGATTTATATATTGCAGGTCCATAGCTCCATTTGGAAGATAAAATGATAAATATCTCTTCATTGCCACCTAGCAGTCATGTGCACATCTGCATATAGAAACTCAGAAAGATCGTATTTAAATAAATAATACTGTAGTGGTTCCTGCATAGCTAGGGCTGTTCTCTGCACTCTACCTGTGCTATTGCATTTTATGCTCAAAACAGCCCACCTTCTAGATGGGAGAATTGTAACAAAGAGGTTAAGAATGCTGCAAGGTCACACAGTCACCCAATAGAAGAACCAGGACCCAAATGCAATTTACCTGCCTCTGGTTCCATAGTCTTCATCCAGTACAAATACAACTGCTTCTTGAACCCAATACTTTCATCTTGTGTTATGACTTACACATTGCCTTGCTTTAAGTATGTTTGTGAGTAAATTTGTTATAGTGGGGTAAATTTTATAATGTGAAAATTACTGGGATAAATTAGATTAATATATTCAAGGAGGTCAATATATTTTGATGACATTTCCTCCCGCCTTTTTTCTTTCTTTCTTTCTTTTTTTTTTTTTTTTTTTGGTATTAGGGATTGAACCTAGCGGCACTTCATCACTGAGCTAAAACCACTAACCATTTTATGTGTGTGTGTGTCTGTGTGTGTGTGTGTAATATATTATATATATTTTTTTAAATTTGAGACAGGTTTTTGCTAAGTTGTCCACATAGGCTCAAACTTGTGATTCTCCTGCCTCAGCCTCCCAAGCAGCTGAGATTACAGGTGTGCGCCTCTGCCTCCAGTTTGCAAATTTCTTTGTGCAAATTTGCAGCAAACTTATAATCTTATTAGTGTACATTTTTGTTGCTGGTTATTTACCCCAAAGCACTACTGTTAATTTGATCAGTGTACGTGATTTTATTACTTTTTATTATTTTTTATTTTTTTATTTTTACAGACTGCATTTTGATTCATTGTACACAGATGTGGTACATCATTTCATTTCTATGTTGTGCATGATGTAGATTCATACCATTTGTGTAATCATACATGTACATGGGGTAATGATGTCTGTCTTATTCCACCATTTTATAACTCCACCATTTCCCTCTACGTAATCTATAAAGTTCCTCCAATCTTCTCTCACTCCCCACTTCACCAACCCCATTATACATCATTATCCACTCATCAAGGAAAATATTTGGCCTTTGGTTTTTTGGGATTGGCTTATTTCACTTAGCATGATATTCTCCAATTCCATCCATTTATCTGCAAATGCCATAATATAATTCTTCTTTATGGTTGAATAATATTCCATTGTGTATATACACCACAGTTTCTTTATCCATTCATCTGTTGAAGGGCATCTAGGTTGGTTCCATAATCTAGCAATTGTGAATTGAGCTGCTATAAACATTGATATGACTGTTAATGTCGTATGCCAATTTTAAGTCCTTTGGGTACAAACCAAGGAATAGTATAACTTGGTCAAAAGGTGGGTGCAATCCAAGTTTTCAGAGGACAATTTTTATGTTGGGTACATTTTATTCATATTTTATAAGCTGTGTGCTTACATCTAGTTTTAGTTTTAGGTCCTTAGTTATCTTCTCCATCAGTTTGTAATATATTTGTTATTAACAGTGGGGGAGGGTGGGGAGTGAGAGAAGAATGGAGGAATTTTAGATTATGTAGAGGGAAATGAGGGGGGCATATGGAAAATGGTGGAATGAGACTGACATCATTACCCTATGTACATGCATGATTACATGAATGGTATGGATCTACATCATGCACAACCAAAGAAGTGAAATTATGTACCCCATTTACCAAAGAAGTAAAATGATGTACCCCATTTGTGTACAATGAATCAAAATGCAGTCTGTAAAAATAAACAATTTTTAAAAACATTATAATATTTTTGGTAATTTTCCATTCATTCTTTGTTTTCTAACATTGTAGATTTTACTTTTGTTACAAATAAGTGTCCTATTTCATATAGTCAATTTGTTGTTTATTTACTACTCTTGATATTTCATCACATTTGACTTTTGATTTTCAAATACTTTCAAATACTTTTTCAAATCCTTTCAATTTTTGCATTTCAATAATCAATAACCTATAAAATAATTTTTAACATGTAAGTTGAACATTTGATTTTTTTATATTTATTAAAACTGAGTACTATAGAATGTTAGAAACATTTTAGATGGCATTGAGATGACATATTTTGAAATGTTTCACTAAATTTTTTGCTTATGTAAAAATTAAAGCATAAATTTTCTTCTAATCACTCCTTTAAACTTAGCTGTGTATTATAAATTGTGGACTATAATTTACATTGTTTTCTGGAACACATTTTATTTTACCTATTATTTCCCCTTTGACCTAATAGATATTTTACAATTCTCTAGTGTGAGAATCTTCTCATATTATTACCCAGTATTAATCTATTATATTAAGTCAGGGAATTGTATCCTTTCCACTTTGTGACGTAGTTGAAGTTTCTGTTATGAGTTAATGGTCAACAATCACAAATGATTCCTGTGTTTTGTGAACAGAGCATATACTATTTAAAAAAAAAAGTTTTTCTTTTTAAAGTTCAATACATACCTTCAAGATGCGCATTACCGATTTTGCTGTCCAGATTTTCAGAATTATTTGTTTTACTTTTCCTCCTGATCCGTTTTGGACAGTGGTGTATTGCCACTACCCATTAATTAGTGCATGTCTTTCTTTTGTGCATCTTGTATGGTATCCTTCTTATAAGGGTTGCACCAGTATTGTAGGGACACAGATATCAATTTAATTGTGAATTGTAACTATCAGCCTTAAACATATCTTTTGTCATTATTTTTGTTGTTCACTTAATGTTCCTGGCCTGAATTATAAATTACCAAATATTAATAACTTGACTTGCTCTTATTTTAGAATGAAATTGATTTAAATAATAACTGTGTGTAAATGGCAGAAGGATCAATAGAGTAGAGGGAGGAGGGAAGCAGTTGCCTGGTGAGGGGAGGGGAAGGGGAGGTATTGGGGACTGAATTAGAACAGGTTATATTCCATGTTTTTATAATAATGTCAAAATGGATTATTTTGTATTTATAACCAAAAAAAAAAAAAAAACAATTAAAAGAACAAAAACAAAATTGTAGCCTGGCGCTGTGTTGCACACCCGTAATCCTCCCAGTGGCTCCAAAAACTGAGACAGGAAATCATGAGTTCAAAGCCAGCTTTAGCAAAAGTGAGGTGCTAAGCAACTCGGTGAGACCTTGTCTCTAAAGACAATACAAAATAGGGCTGGGGATGTGGCTCAAGTGCCCCTGAGTTCAATTCCTAGTACCCCCAAAAAATAAAAGATAAAAATAAAAGACACTGAGTGATGGCTAATTTCTACCTGTTAGAACTTGAGTCTCGGATTAAGTGCAATAAGCAGAACACATTTGATATAAGGTAATTTTACTCATTGAAATTCTCTGTGGCTAAAAATTATTCTTCACTAGCAATCATCTTTATTTTCTTATGCTAGAAAATCAAAACTAGTTTATATTTCCCTGCCCTTTTTTTAACAGAAAACATCATCAGTTCAAGTCTCCAACCTCAGTGTGCATTGCTTTTCATATCCTTTACAATGTTTTTCTCTGGATTCAATTTTTGTAACAGAATTCAGTGACTCTGGAACAGATCCATCATGTTTTGCTCTAGCTATGGTGAAGTCCCAGTGCGTCTATAGTTAGAGGTAGAGGATGACAGTTGGGAGAAGAAAGTGAAGGTTTAGAAAGAGGACAATTTTGAACACTTCTGAAAATAGTTATCATATATGAAATACAGAAAATTAGTCAAAATTAGTTTGCTTATTTTTCTTGAATGTTGATAAAGTTCATTGTTCAACGTGGGTAAAACTTGAACAAATCATGATCCACAATCTAACTAATCTATTTTTATGGAATTCAAAAGGACCTATCAGATGTCCCAAAGTGACTGTTTTCCATCATTCTCTGTTCAGGTATGTGATCTTTTGTTTGTATGTATCTATGTCTACTTCAATCCGGGGTTAGGAATATTAGCAGGCATCACTAGCATGGTAAATGTTGTCAGATTAAAAGTGCAAATAATTAAAAACTTATAGTTATTTTTACACATAATTTTTGAAAATCTGTGATTTTTTTCCACAAATATTCCTAAAGAAAGACAACTGTGGTAACTTTTAAATGCATTTTAATGCACCAATGATCTCCGTATAGAGTGTAAAAAATAGACACATATAAAAACATTAGATTATATATATATATATAAAATCTAATGTTTGTAAATGTATATATATATATACACATTTACTAAATATATATATATATATATATATATATATATATATATATATAGTCAATTGAGTTTCAAATTGTGACCAACGCTTTTAGTGAGAAAAGTACAGTTCTTTACTGTTAACATATAGTGCCGGTAACATTAGATATACATATGAAAAAATATAAATAAAAAAGAAAGGAACCTTTCCAAACTCATTCTGTGAAGCTAGTATCACCATAATTCTAAAATCAGACAAAGAAACATCAAGGTAATAAAATTTCAGACCAATATCCCTTATTAACATAGATGCAAAAATTCTCAATAAAATACTGGCTAATTGCATACCAAAATATGTTAAAATGATAACCTAACATAATCAAGTGGGGTTCATCCCAGGGATGCAAGGCCAATTCAACATATGGAAATCATAAATGTAATTCACCACATCAATAGACTTAAAGCAAGAATTAACATGATTTTCTCAATAGATGCAAAAAAATATTTGACAAAATTCAGCATCCATTCATGTTCAAAACACTGGAAAAACTAGAGATAGTTGGAGCATACCTCAACATTGTGAAAGCTATATATGCTAAACACAAGGCCAACATCATTCTAAATGGAGAAAAATTGAAAGCACTGCCTCTAAAAACTGAAACAAGACAGGGATCCCCTTTTTCACCCCTTTTATTCAACACAGTCCTTGAAAATCTAGCCAGAACAATTAGACAAGAGAAAGAAATTAAAAGGATACTAATAGGAAAAGAAAAACTCAAACTACCCATATTGGCCAACAACATGATTTTATATTTAGAAGACACCCAAAATTCCACCAAAGCTTGTAGAAATCATACACAAATAAAGCAAAGTAGCAGGATGTAAATTAACACCCATAAATGAATTATGTTCTTATACACTAATGATGAATACACCGAAAGAGAAATTAGGAAAACTACACCATTCAAAATAGCCTTGAAAAAAATAAAATACTTGGGAATCAATCTAATAAAAGAGCTACAGGACCTCTGAAAAGAAAACTACAGAACACTAAAGAAAAAAAATGAAGAAGACCTTAGAAAATGGAAACATCTCTCACATTCTTGGTTAGGAAGAATTAATATTCTCAAAATATGTAAACTACCAAGAGCCCTAAACAGATTTAATGCAATTCCTATTAAAATTCCCATGATATTCTTCATAGAAATAGAAAAAGAAGTTATGGAATTCATTTGGAAAAATAAGAGTCCCAGAATAGCCAAAGCAATCCTTAGTAAGAAAAGTGAAGCAGGAATGAAGCAGGAGGCGTCACATTTCCTTAAATTATACTACAGAGCTATGGTAACAAAGACAGCACAGTATTGGCACAAATACAGAAATGAAGACCAATAAAACAGAATAGAGACACAGAGACAAACCCACATGAATACAGTTTTCTCATGCTAGACAAAGTCACCATAACATACATTGAAGAAAAGGTAGCTTCTTCTACAAGTGATGCTGGGAAAACTGAAAATCCATATGTAGTAGATTGAAACTGAACCTTTATCCCTATCTTTAACCCTGCACAAAACTCAACTCACAGTGGATCAATTACCTACACATTAGACCAATTACCCTGTGCCTACTAGAAGAAAAAGTAGGCCCAAATCTCCATCATGTCAGCTTAGGAACTGACTTCCTCACTAAGACTCTGAAAGTGCAAGAAATAAAATCAAGAATCAATAAAAATAAATGAGTTGGTATCAAACTAAAAAGCTTCTTCATAGCAAAGGAAACAATGAAGAATGTGAAGAGAGAGCCTACAGAATGGGAGAAAATCTTTGCCAACTGCACCTCAGATAGAGCATTAATCTTCAGGATGTACAAAGAACTCAAAAAGTTAACACACACACACACACACACACACACACACACACAAAAAAAAAAAAAAAAAAAAACCAAACAGGTACTTCACATAAGAAGAAATACAAATGGTCAACAAATATATGAAAAAATGTTCACTATCTCTAATAATTAGAGAAATGCAAATTAAAACTACACTGAGATTCCATCTCACTCCTGTCAGAATGGCAATTATCAAGAATATAAGCAACAAGCCGGGTGTGGTGGTGCATACCTGTAATCCCAGTGACTGGGGAGGCTGTGGCGGGAAGATAGTTAGTTCAAAGTCAACCTCAGCAACAGAAAGGTGCTATGCAACTCAGTGATACCCTGTCCATAAATTAAAAAAAAAAAAAAAAAAAAAAGGGCTGGGGATGTGGTTCAGTGGTTGAGTGCCTCTGAGTTCAATCCTTGGAAACCTCCCCCCCACACACAAGAAAAGAGAAGAATAAAATTAACAATACATGTTGGTGAGGATGTGGGAGGAAAGTTTAACTCATACAGTTCTGGTGGGACTGCAAATTTGTGCAACCACTATGGAAAGCAGTATGGAGATTCCTCAGAAACTTTGGAATGGAACCACCATTTGACCCAGTTATTCCACTCCTAGCTTTATACCCAAAGTACTTAAAATCAGTATATTCCAGTAACACAGCCATATCAATGTTTATAGCAGCTCAGTAACCAAGCTGTGGAACCAACCTAGGTGCCTTTCAACAAGTGAATGGATAAAGAAAATGTGGTATATATACACAAAGCAACATTACTCAGCCCTAAAGAAGAATGAAATTGGCATTTGCTGATAAATGAATGGAACTGGAGACAATCATGCTAAGCGAAATAAGACAGTTCCCCCAAAAAACAAAGGCTGAATATTTTCTCGGATGTGTGGATGCTAAACACGATAAGAGGTTGGTGAGGTAAAAATAGAAGTTCATTGGATTAAACAAAGTGGAATGAATGGAAGGGAGTGGGAATGGAAATGAGAAAGATAGTAGAATGAATCAGACACTTTCCTACATTTGTATATGAATATAGGACCAGTTTGTATACAAATAAGCTCCACCTCATGTAAAACCACGAGATCCTAATTAGAATAAGTTATACTGCATATATCTATAATATGTCAAAATAAACTCTATTGTCATGTATATATGAGAATAACAAATAAGAAAAGAAAGAAAAAATATAAATCCTGATTCATGTCCCATCATATGCAGAATTATACATTGTATACACACATGATTCAAAATAGACAAAAATATGCAAATTTTAAAGAAAACACAAGAGAAAAATTTTGCAACTTGGAGTAGACACAAATATATTTGGGAGGATAGAAAATACAGACCACAAGAAAAGTAATTGACAAATTGAAATATATTAAAATTAAAAACTTCTGATAAAATTAGGCAATGTTGATGTTTATACAACTATATACTAATAAAATAACATAAAAACAAGACTGAACTATGCACTTTCAAAGTGTAAATTTTGTATTATGCAAATTAAAATTCAATAAAACAATTACAAAAAGGTTGATAATCAAATGAGAATGTAATTACACAATGAGAACATATTTGCAAAAATGTTTCTGTTAAAGGTTTTGTATCTAGAATATAAAAATACCTCTTACAGGGTGTATGAAAGATGCTGGAATGACACAGACATCATTACCCTACGTACATGTATGATTACACAAATGGTATAATCTAAATCATGCACAACCATAGAAACAAAAAGTTGTACCCCATTTGTGTATAAGAAATCAAAATGCACTCTGTAAATCTTTTTAAAAATACCTCTTACAAAAATAAAGGCAAGCCACTTAATTATCACACATTTGCACAATACAAGATACATATAGAGTAAATAAGAACATGAAAAAATGCTGAACATACTTAGTCTTCAACTTCTTCAGCAGTTCAACAGATGAATAAATTTTAGTATATTCATAAGATGAAGTACAACTAATCAATAAAAAAATGAGCAGATAACTAAAACAAGATGAGTGAATATCAAAACTATTGTGCCACATGAAAGTAATTAAACAAAAAATGAATGTGCTATATGAATCTATGTATATGGAATTCTGAAAAGAGTCAAGAAATATTTACACAGAACAGATTAGGGTTTTTCTAGGTACAGAACTGGGTAGGATTGAAGAAAAGAATAGGAGGGGGTTCTAGCAATGCTATGTGACTTGATTGAGGTAGGTGATGCTTGGACATGTGAATTTGTCAAGCCTTGCTAACAGTACATTTAAATTGTGAAATTTGTGTAGTTTGTAATTTAAATATCCATATGTTCATTTTAAATGCAAAAATTATTCTATTAAAAATCAAAGACAAAAAGAACCCTTTTTAAATCTAAGACTAAATGCAATATTTGAATCAAGTAGTCTTGCAAATCTATAAAGAAAAAGTGTAAAAAAGAAAATAAAAATGATGTAAATAGAACCTTTCCAAAGGATAGATGTCTGATAAAGTTACTTAAAATATTTTCTCCCTTATAAGGACATGGAAAAGAAATCAATATATAATTTTTATCATTCTTCTTGTACTGGAATATAATGGATTAAAAATAGCATTATACATGCTATGAAAAAATTAGCATCTTCATATATAATTAGTGAAAGTACAAATTTGTATAGCCTTTGAGGAAACTGTTTGCCAATATAATGCATGTTATAATTTGAAATGTTCTCTGAATAATACTGTAAAGATGGTGAACTTTTGATCAAAGAACAATTTCATTTTGTTGCTTACAATATAAAATTCTGGAATATCTAATGAATTGGGATTGATACTTTTTGCACATATACACAGTACAGAAAGTTTCTGCATCTACTGAAAAATTTGAGGTAGGATAAAATAGAATTGCTTTCTGAAAGTAAATCAGAAATCTCTCTAGGCATTTATAGTTATAGGAGGTTTCAGGGAAGAATTAGAGACTTGTATATGTGTTTGGAATGCTAACAGAACCAATGTCAGGAAGGATGTTCTTGACTTTCAGAATTTTGGAAACTTCCAAAAAAGGTTTTAGCTGTTGCAGCACTGATGGGAGAATTTTGGGAAATCTTTACATCAAGGGCAAAAACTGAATCTGTCATGGGACAAGTGCTGGCATTTCATGCTGCCAGAAAACTCTGGCTTTCTTATTCTTCTCTCATCCAAATGACTCAGGCATGACCCCATTTGTAAAACTCTTCTGGCAAGGGAATCTGGAAAAGGGAGAGAGAGAGCGTCTGTACTGCTGTCTGTAGATTACTGTTGCAGTAGAACGAAGTAGATTGAAATAGCAGAGGTCCAATCTCAATTTCCACTTTTGTGTTTCCTGCTGGAATGCATACATGGAGCAATTTCTGAGTTCCCCTTTTTGTCTCCTTTACACTATTGACCTTTTCCTGCACCAGTGTCCAGCTCTTTTCGTTACTGAGATACCATACTACCAGGAAAAGTAGTCCCTATAACACTTGTCCTTTTTCTAAATGATGTTGTCTTAAATGAAAATTTAGAAAAATGATTGCCGTTTGACTTCAGAATTTATTTGGGGATTTAAATAGAATTCTATCAACTCGACAGATTAGTTTGGATGTTAGTGGACAACTATACGGTAGTTATCTGAGCAAATATATTCATACAAAAACAAGCATTTAATGATAGATCACAACCAGATTTTAGATATTTGATAAAGATTTAGGTTTTGAAGAATAACCCAAATCCAATGAGAACTTCTGGGGGCAAAATGATAAATTTGTGATAAAGTCCTTTGCGAATTTTTGTAAACCCTAAAGTTGAGAGCCACTGTACAAATGTATAAAACCCCTGACTTAAAATTCAGTGAGTATTTTCTACTTGGTCAACTGGCTTACAGTCTTAACTGTGGTGGACTCCCCTTTAGAATTCCTGACAGATGGACTCAACTTCTGTTTCATACACAAATAATTTTACTCCTGGCTCCTTTTCCCCAAACTCTTCAACTAAGGCCACATTTGAGAAACTGGTGACATTATTTTTCCAAAAATAAGCCTGACTTCTAATTAACCCCAAGAAAAAGTCTCCAGGGCAGTAGAACTAACCTCAAGAGTTCAGTGATCAGAGTATATGCCTCTAATAACCATGACCCTTGCTGTTCAAAACCTCTGAAGACAGTCACTTATGTGAGAAGCTGAGAGTCCTGATGGATGGAGGAGACTCACTCCATCGATGCATTGAGAGCCTCTGTCCTATGGCAGATTCCCTCTCTTCTGCTCTTCTCTCAGACTCTGATCTGTGGTTTAAATTTTACTTTCCAGAGAATCCCTGATACTGAACAGTTGCTTGTCTTTGAATTGGAAGAAGGAGAATGATACAGGTCCCTGCTGAGCAATGTTCCCATATTAGAGGGACTTTGTGGGGCCTGGATATGAGTGTTGGATCATACATGAGAACACTTTTCCTCCACCCCCATATAGTAGTTTCTGGTAAGTGGCAGGAATGAAAAGGAAAACCAAGGGCTGGGGGGATAGCTCAGTTGGTAGAGTGCTTGCCTTGCATGCACAAGGTCCTGGGTTTGATCCCCAGCACCGCAAAAAAAAAAAAAAGGTGACTACTTTTCATTCCAATACTATGAATGATTGGGAATGGTCTGTACATTTCTCTGATTTTTTTCTAGATGACTGTACTGGATCATTTTTGCTCCCAGCTAGATTTCCTTTCTTTCCATTCCTCTTCTTTTTTTTTTCCTTTTTCTTTTCAACCAGTAGAATCATGGATTAAATAGAACAGTTACCCCATCTCTCTCTTTTCACTTTTCTCTGCTATCTACTCAAGGATGTGTGTTTTTAGCTATAATTGAAGTATGCTTCTTAAACTCCATTTTAATTAGGCAATTTTATGAAATTAAATTTTTTCATGTGTATTTTAAAAGACAAAAATCTCACTTCATACTCTTGGAGGCTATCTCATAATTTCTCCTAGCTAATTACTTGATGCTTTCCCCTAAGATAAATATTAGAATTTCTCAAAATTTTCACATATGACAGCTCAGCAGATTGCTCCCTTATTTAGTATATCCAGCACCATATGTATTGATCTTTTATTTAAATCCAGATTATATAAAATCTCTATGGAATATCTGAGAGTTGGAAACACAAACAGGGAAGTATCATCTGCAAGGATCATAACCTGAATTCTATACATGTGTACTCGATTATAAGGGGGATTTTGAGAGCATCTAAGCACAAAATCTGAGACTATCTGAATCAAAAAATCTCAAGGGCCTTGTATACTTAACTACTACCCTATGTCAAAACATTTCTGCAAACTATTACCATGGACTACTGCTTTGTACCTTCCATGAGTCTAACATTTTATTTCAGTTCTTGTTTATGTAGTTCCCTTTAACTTTAAAACAAGGAGATTGAATATCTATGTTAAGTGTCTCTTCTTGAGTCACACAAAAAGAATTATAAAAATGTAGTTATTCACACTCTATATTGAGAAATTTCTTATATTTACTTTATGATCTGTATCTATTTGGTTGGAAGAGAATTCTAATTTTTATTCTTGTATATCTTTCTATCATAGTACTGATGATGAAATACTCTTCTAGTCCCTGATATCACCTTGAGCAGATGGGCCTGCCTGCTCAGATGAACTGCGATGCTAGGTTCCTATACATCATGAAAAGGGACAATAAATCAATTACAGAATTCATTCAAGCTATGGGGTTATATTAATAACTGTGTAAAACTTCTTGTCACTAGTATCGACTGACTATATGAGTCTGAGTAACAAATAATCAAACTTAATTTTCTTTGGATTGGTAGATACAGGTACTCCTTCAGAACAGAGAATTTTAGCTTCTGTTCTCTACATTTTACATCATATTTATCACATGATATAGTGGGCAGTAGATGTGAATTAGTGCTAAAGAGAGCAGATGAAAGTCTTCCGGGACAGCAGTGAGACAAGAATAAGCAAGGATCATAAATTTATATTTTCCTTAGTGTTTTGAAATTCACAGAACTCCATTGACTAGTGGGTGGGTGTTATGTGGGGAACATTTTGTCTTTCTTTATTAAAAAAATACATAAAAACTACACACACACACACACTCACTCTCTCATGTGCATGCGTAAGTTGAAGTTATGTCACAGAACTTTGTATAATTACATGTAATTCTAATAATTATAGATGTTAATATTAAGTGAACAAGTAGTAGTAAATTATAATAGCAACTAATAAGTTTTGGTTATGTCATTATAGATAGACGTTAGAGACTAGGTTTAGGATGAGATTTCGGTAAGGAAGAAAAACATATTATCTATAAATCTAGAAATAGAAGCAATGAGTTTCAGAAATGTTCATAATTTTACTTAGAGTCAAGAAAAAAATATTGGTTGAAAAGATGCAAAAAAAAATTCTGATAGAAAATGAGAAAAAGTTCTCAGCATGAAATGATGCAAAAGTCTCAGATATAAAAAAAATGAACACTGTATACATAGTGGATGATTTTTCTGTTCCCAAGACTATCTTATTATCAGGTCAGGAAGTTGGAAAATGCATACATGGAAAAAATACCTCATCTAAAGTCTAAAAATTACATTAGAAATAATTCTTTCTAGCACTTTGCAAACTGATTTCAGTAGTAAAACATTCAAAGGAATTTTTATTGGCCTACCACTTTGTAAAAGCTGGTGGTTTCTGAGAGGGAAGTGGAATCTGTGAAATGGCAATTGTCCATACTCCCTTCCACCTTGTGTGGCAAGATCTGAGTTGCTTCTGAAAAGCTTGATTTCTATAAGTTTCTCTGTGGAACCTCAGAAGGGATGAACTGCCATGTGCAGAAAAATGTCACAAAGTTAGTCTCTTTCTACCACCTGGGGACTTATCATTCCTGGATAAGAAAAAATATTGCCTTTAATGTTATAGTCTGCTCCACCTTTGATTTGATGTACTAGTTTCTGGAGCTTCAAGCAGTGTTTCCAATTGGCTTCCTATTAGTCAGTCCTTTGGAAATAAAGCTAATTTCTTCTTTTTTTATTGTTTTGTGGAATGTGATAAGATAATTGTAAAATATTGAGATAAAGTATGTCACTTCCTTACAACATATCTCAGCCTGTTCATAAATTCATAAAACAACTTGTTCTCCTCCAATCCCCAGCATTTCCCAGTGCCTTCTCTTCCTCCTTCCTGTTCTAATCCACTGGTCTGCCTTCTGCTTGTTTCCTTGTTTGTTTATTTATTTGTTTATTCATTCATTCATTTACTTAAATTTGTGCCTCACAGTTAGACAAAAAGTGTAATTCCTTCTGATATATTCCTGTATTCATGTAGCACAATTTGATCAGTTTCATAATTCTTCCATTCTGCCTTCTGATCAGTATCTGATTGTTCAAGTTAACAATGCTTTCTTACAGAGAGCTAGATACTTTGGGTTTATAGTGAGAAAAAAAATAATGCATATGAAAGAAAAAGGGAAATCTGTTAGACATTGGCATAATGCTTGGCTAAAATGATGAGATGTTTTTATATTACAAAAAAGCCTCCCAACTGGAGACAGTTATTCTTTGGTATATTTACCATCAATTCTTCTTTTAGCAGACATTTTAAAGAGGGAATAAAGGAATTCTACCAAATATCCAGAAGCAAAGATCACCTGCAAACTTCATGCTGAGGATCCTGCACATTTCTGTTTTCTTCATGGATCCTGGCCTACACCTGTGTCCCTGACTCTCCTGTATAGAACTGTTGTCTATGGAGTGGGTCAATGAGACCTTGGTGAGGGAATTTGTTTTCCTGGGCTTCTCAGCTCTGGCCAGCCTCCAGAGGCTGCTCTTCGTGGTTTTCCTGCTCCTCTACCTCTTCACTCTGGGCACCAATGCCATCATCATTTCCACCATTGTGCTGGACAGAGCCCTTCATACCCCCATGTACTTCTTCCTCTCGGTCCTCTCCTGCTCTGAGACCAGCTACACTTTTGTCATTGTGCCCAAGATGCTGGTGGACCTGTTGGCTCAGAAGAAGACCATCTCCTTCCTGGGCTGTGCCATCCAGATGTTCACCTTCCTCTTCCTGGGCTGCTCTCACTCCTTTCTGCTGGCAGCCATGGGTTATGATCGCTATGTGGCCATCTGCAACCCACTGCGCTACACTGTGCTCATGGGCCACGGGGTGTGCTTGGGATTAGTGGCTGCTGCTTGTGCCTGTGGCTTTACTGTCTCTCTGGTCACCACCTCCCTGGTATTTCACCTGCCCTTCCACTCCTCCAACCAACTGCATCACTTCTTCTGTGACATCTCTCCTGTCCTCAAACTGGCATCTCAACACTCCCGCCTCAGTCAGCTGGTCATCTTCATGCTGGGTGTATTTGTCTTAGTTATCCCACTGCTACTTATCCTGGTGTCCTATGTCCGCATCATCTCTGCCATTCTAAAGATCCCATCCACTGTTGGAAGGTACAAAGCCTTTTCCACCTGTGCCTCCCATCTCATTGTGGTAACCGTTCACTATGGCTGTGCCTCCTTCATCTACTTAAGGCCCAAGTCCAATTACTCTTCAAGCCAAGACACCCTGATATCTGTGTCTTACACCATCCTCACCCCATTGTTCAATCCCATGATTTATAGCCTGAGAAATAAGGAATTCAAATCAGCCCTTCGAAGAACAATGAGTAAGACTAGATATCCTCTTAGCTAAACAATCAATTTTACATTCTTCATGGCTATCATGTGCCAGAAAAATATGTGCTTGAACCTGTTTTCGCATTTACTTATCCCAATATACTATAACATAATATTTTCACTTGAAAAGTACATTTTACACATTATTCAATAAAGCTAAGACATTCTGGTTTTCTCCCAAGTGTGCTTCTTCTAACAAGTTTAAGAATATATGAAAAGGTTTACTCAGTTCCAGGAAAAATTAATTACATCTTACTGCACAGCATATTAGTCATTCAAATGAGAGCAAATGTACATTCAAGCTGATAAGAGCAATTGAGCAGAGCAAAGATGGTATCTAGTCTAGCTCCACCAAACAGAAGGAGGTTCTCTAGCTGCCTCCTCCCTTCTTGGAAGAAAATGCACGACATAGCCCCCTTCCATTCTGCAACAAACCTTAGTGACATTTTTGTACCCTCATTCACCACCTCAGACTACACATTTACCTATCTTTACCTTCACGTTTTCCTTCCTTTGAGACTGGGACATCCTGATAGAATCCATCCAGGTTCTGTTCATATGTTTATCTTTCCTGGCCAATCTTGGCAGCCCCCACATATATTCCTTAAATAACAAACATATTTATTCTCTTCAAAGGAGTTTCTAGCATTGTATGTGTTACTAAAATTTCTCAAGTTATTCCAAACAAAGACTTTGAATTAATGTTCATGCAGAGAAAGATCAGGAGTCTCAGGATGACCAGAAAATCCATTGAAAACACCTCAAAAAACTTCTCTGATCACATGAGATGAAACCAAACATCCTTCATGAGCCTGACTTTATCATGTCGTCTCTGCCTACCTCTCCAACATTATTATTTCTGAAGTTGTCATTATCCATTTCCCATAAGTGCCTAGTTGTGCATTCTGAAGCTCACCATACTTTTCTGTGCCCCAAATAGACATGATTGTATTTTCTCAAATGCAGCTGCTTCACTTCAGAGAAGTTTCTTTTGCTTAACTTGAACATACAATCTTATATTTCAAGAGACTCTCAGCCATCCCTTTGTTTCTAAACCTTCCCTATCATCTGCTGCACCGTAATATTGGGATTATGCTCCACTTTCTTTATCTATTCATGGCATGCAGGATCTACATTTTGGAATTTCTTATCATTTAAACAATTTCTATTACTTCCTTAATGTACATCAGATATCTTAGCCACTGCAAATATGTGATGAAAAAAATATACGGGATCTCTGATCATAAACCTTATGGTCTGTTTCAAACCAATCCCAATAAGCAGATAAAGTCAGGAAAAATACTTTAGAACCAGTGTAAATCTAGTTGATGTAGAGAGTGCATGCAGGAACATCAAGAGGGAAGACAAAAAGAAATTTTATTTTTATTGAATATGGGACTGTATTACCAGAGGAATAGTCCTTTTAAATTTTTATTGATGCTTTAAAATTAAACATAATAATAGGATTCATTGTGACATGTTAATAGATGCACATAACATCATCTGGTCCATTTCGGTCCCCAGTGCCCCCTTTCCCTGTGCTCCCACTCCCCCAGTGTCCTTGCTGTGCTCTATGCTGTCCTGTTGGAGGCTGACACTGCACCTATATTCTGAGTGTAAATGGGAGTCATCAGTAAATGGGCGCACTGGGGAGATTCCTTCAGACGAGGGCAACGTATCCATAAGCCCTGAAACAAGAAAGATCTGGATGATTTAGAGGTGAGCAAGGAAGGTCAATATAAATTCTTATTTAAGATATTTGTAATTGAAAATTTTAAAAAAGATGTATATTCATTGTGTATGATATGCTGTTTTAATCTCAGTATATATTATGTAATGGTTAAATGAATACAATTAGCTTATGTATTACCTCATACTTATTTGTTACATGTGATTAAAAACACCTGAAATATGCTTTTAGCAATTTTCAAGAATGCAATCTGTTGTTATTAGCTGTAGTCACCTTGATGTACAACAGTTCTCTTTAAGGTATTCTTCCCATCTAACAAATTTTTGTTACTTTTTGACTAGCGTCTCTGCAAACCACCCAGCCTCTATCCCTACCCACAGCCCTCCAGTAACCTTTTTTCAATTCTATGTTTCTATTATTTGACTTTTTAAAATTCTACATATATATGTTATATTATATGGAATTTTTCTTTCTGTATCTGACTCATTAAATTAGCACAATGTCCTCTGGGTTCATTTGTGTCCCCATAAATGACAGGATTTCCTCCTTTTTAATTAGATGAATAGTATTATATTATGTGTATATGCACCATATTTCATCTATTAATCCATTGATGAACACATACATTGATTTCACATCTTAGCTCTTGTGAAGAATGTTACAATCAACATAAAAGTACAGATAGCTCTTTAAAATACTTATTTCGTATCTTTTGAATATATACCTATTTGAATAATTGCTGGATCATTTGGTAGTTCTATTTTTACTTGTATAAGAGCACACTAAATGAAATAACCCGACACCCAAAAACCAAAGGTAGAATTTTTTTTTTATATGTGGATGTTAATTCACAATAGGGGGGCAGCTAGGGAAAAATAGAGGTACTTTGGATTAGGCAAAGGGTAGTGAAGGGAGGAAAATGGGTATGGGGTAGGAAAGATAATAGAATGAATTGAACATATTACCCTATGTGCATATATGATTACATGACTGGTATGATTCTATGTCACATACAACCAGAAAAAAGAAAAATTATACTCCATTTATATATGATATGTCAAAATGCATTCTACTGTCATGTATAATTAATTAGAACAAATAAATTTTAAAAAATTTGAAAGCATAACATCACATTTAAATAAAGAGCACGCATCCTGTTTCCATATGTGCTATATTAATTAATATTCCTATCAATAGTGTGTAATCATTTCCTTTTCTCCACAATCTCTCTGTATTAGTCTGATCTGTGTTGCTACACAAACATAATTCAGGCAGATTAACTGAATAAAGAAATTATTCCCTTGGAAGCTCAAGGGCATGGTGCTGCCATCAACTCAGCTCTGGAGAGGGTCTTCTTGGTTGTGTCATATCATGGCCATGACAATGATAGGTACACCTGTGGGAGGAAGAACTCACATCTACAAACGGGAAGCCAGAGAGACACTGGGATCCCAAAACCCCTTCTGAGAGCGCTCCCTCAAATCCACTAAGGGCATCCCACCAGGCCCCACCTCTTAAAGGATCCCCAGCACCTCCTTGTAGGAGCATCCTGAGGACCAAGCTCAAGATGAACCTGTGGAGGATGCTCAGTCACAGCACTCCTCAACGCTTGTTTCATTTTTTATAAGTCTCTCTAACAGGTGTGAGGTTTGCACTTGACTTTCCATCATGGTTTGTGCTTTTATTCTTTTAAATATATGTGTTTGCCATGTTTATGTCTTCTTCTGAGAAATATCTGCTCAGGTAATTTTCCCATTTTTAATATGGTTGTTTCCTTAATATTGAGCTCTTTAAATCCTTCTGTATTTTGAAGAATAATTTTTATTGCATATATGGTAAGCAAATACATATTCTAGTTGATAGGTTTTCTCTCCATTTGAGGATTATTGACTTTGCTATGCAAAAGGGTTTTTATTTTGATAAAATCCCATGTATCTATGTTTGCTTTGTTACTTGTGTTTTGGGGACATAACTACTTTTTTTTTTTCTTAACTGTTACTACAATAAATTTGAATTTACTCCTGTATGAATATAGAACACAACCTTGCTATGATCCAGGTTTTTGTGTAATTTCTGCCATGACAGTGATTCTAGTCATATCAATGAACTTCCCATCCAACTTTGAGCTTGCTCTGCTACCTTCGTGCCCAATCTTAATGAAAGTTAACTCCACCCACACAGTCAAGCCTCACAGGTGGAAGTTGTCTTCACTACTCCTTTTTTCATTTCTTATACCACAGATTAAAGTTGCCATAAATTCCTGATGATTCTAAGGGTGAAAATTTCTTTAACCACATTTTCTTTCTATAGAATCATCCTGTAGTCTTTGCATTATTGCAAGAATGAGTCTGGTTGTCACTAAAGTAGTCTTTTCAATGAGATCAAGGAGGCATTAAGGTTGTCGGGAAGGTTGAATTAGATAATACATGATGAGCACTTAGAACAGTGTCTTCATAGAGTAAGCAACATTTAAGGGTTTCATGTTATGATCATTGCCTTTCTCAAATGAAAATCTTATTAGATAATTTCTCAGATTATAAACTCTTCAATAGTCCCTATCAGATATGAAGGTAAATTTTTTAAAATTTATTTTTATTGTACACAAATGGGATACATACTCTCTGTTTGTACATGAAGTAAAGCCTATAATTTGTGTAGCCATACTTTTACATAGAATAATAGTGTTTGATTCATTCTGTTATTTTTTCTTCCCCCCCACAACCCACCCCTTTTTTTCCTCTATACAATTACTCTTTCCTCCATTCTTATCTCCTTCCCACCCCCCACTATGTGTCATCATCCACTGATCAGGGAGATCATTCGTCCTTTGGATTTTTGAGATTGGCTTATATCACATAACATGATATTCTCCACTTTCATCCATTGGCCTGCAAATGCCATAATTTTATTATTCTTTATGGCCAAGTAAAATTCCATTGTATATATACACCACAGTTTCTGGCTATTGTGAATTGAGCAGCTCTGAACATTGATGTGGCTGCATCTCTGTAGTATGCTGATTTTAAGTCCTTTGGGTATAGGCCAAGGAATGGGATAGCTGGGTCAAATGAGGATTCCATTTCAAGTTTTCTAAGGAATCTCCACACTGCTTTCCAGAATTGCTGCACTAATTTGCAACCCCACCAACAATGTATGAATGTACCTTTTTCCCCACATCCTCACCAACACCTATTGTTGCTTGTGTTCTTGATAATCGCCATTCTAATTGGGGTGAGATGGAATCTTAGGGTGGTTTTGATTTACATTTCTCTTATTACTAGAGATGTTGAACATTTTTTCATATATCTTTTGATTGCTTGTACATCTTCTTCTGTGAAGTGTCTGTTCATTTCCTTAGCCCATTTGTCGATTGGATTATTTGTATTCTTGGTGTAGAGTTTTTTGAGTTCTTTATAGATTCTGGAGATTAGTGCTCTATCTGAAGTATGATTGGCAAAGATTTTCTCCCACTCTGTAGGCTCTTTCTTCACATTGCTGATAGTTTCCTTTGCTGAGAGAAAGCTTTTTAGTTTGAATCTATCCCAGTTATTGATTCTTGCTTTCATTTCTTGTGCTATGGGAGTCCTGTTAAGGAAATTTGATCCTAAGCCGACATGTTGAAGATTTGGACCTCCTTTTTCTTCTATAATATGCAGCGTCTCTAGTCTGATTCCAAGGACCTTGATCGATTTTGAGTTGGGTTTTGTGCATGGTGAGAGATAAGGGCTTAGTTTCATTCTATTGCATATGGATTTCCAGTGTTCCCAGCACCAATTGTTGAAGAGGCTATCTTTTCTCCATTGCATATTTTTGGTTCCTTTGTCTAATATGAGAAAATTGTATTTATTTGGGTTTGTGTCCATGTCCTCTATTCTGTACCATTGATCTTCCTGTCTATTTTGGTACCAATACCATGCCGTTTTTGTTACTATTACTTTATAGTATAGTTGAAGTTCTGGTATTGCAATACCCCCTACTTTACTTTTACTGTGAAGGATTGCTTTAGGTATTCTGGGTTTCTAATTTTTCCAGATGTATTTCATGATTGCTTGCTCTATTTCTGTTAAGGTATGTCATTGGGATTTTAATTGGAATTGCATTGAATCTGTATAGTACTTTTGGTAGTGTGTCCATTTTGACAATATTAATTCTGCCTATCCAAGAACATGGGAGATCTTTCCATCTTCTAAGGATTTCTTTAATTTCTTTCTTTAGTGTTCTGTAGTTCTCATTTGTAGAGGTCTTTCACCTCTTTTGTGAGATTGATTCCCAAGTATTTTATTTTTTTTGAGGATATTGTGAATGGGGTAGTTTTCCTAATTTCTCTTTCCAAAGATTCATCACTTATGTATAAAAATGCTTTGGATTTATGAGCATTGATCTTATACCCTGCTACTTTACTGAATTCACTTATGAGTTTTAAAAGTTTTTTGGTGGAATTTTCTGGTTCCTCTAAATATATAATCATGTCATCAGCAAATAGGGATAGTTTGAGTTCTTCTTTTCCTATTCGTATTCCTTTAATTTCTTTGGTCTTTCTAATTGCTCTGGCTAGAGTTTCAAAGACAATGTTGAATAGAAGTGGTGAAAGAGGGCATCCCTGCCTTGTTCCAGTTTTTAGGGGGAATGCTTTCATTTTTTCACCATTTAGAATGATATTGGCCATGGGCTTAGCATAGATGGCCTTTACAATGTTAAGGAATGTTCCCACTATCCCTATTTTTTCTAATGTTTTGAGCATGAATCGTTGCTCTATTTTATTGAATGCTTTTTCTGCATCTATCTAAATAATCATGTGATTCTTTACTTTAAGTCTGATGATATGGTGAATTACGTTTATTAATTTCCAGATGTTGAACCAACCTTGCATCCCTGGGATAAAACTCACTTGATCTTGGTGCACTATCTTTTTAATATGTTTTTGTATGCGATTTGCTAAGATTTTGTTGAGAACTTTTGCATCAATGTTCATTAAGGATATTGGTCTGAAATTTTCTTTCCTCAATGTGTTTCTGTGTGGTTTAGGTATCAGGGTGATATTGGCTTCATAGAATGAGTTTGGGAGGGTTCCCTCCTCTTCTAGTTCATGGAATACTTTGAGAAGTATTAGAATGAGCTCTTTTTTGAAGGGTTTGTAGAACTCGGCTGAGAACCCATCTGGTCCTGGACTTTTCTTTGTTGGTAGGTTTTTGATGACTTCTTCTATTTCATTATTTGAAATTGGTTTATTTAAATTGTGTATGTCCTCCTCGTTCAGTTTAGGTAATTCATATGTCTCTAGAAAACTATTGATATCTTTGAGATTTTCTATTTTGTTGGAGTAGAGATTTTCAAAATATCTTTTAATTATGTTTTGTATTTCACTCGTGTGTGTCGTGTTATTTCCTTGTTCATTCATAATTTTAAAATTTGAGTTTTCTCTCTCCTTCTCTTTGTTAGTGTGGCTAAGGGTTTATCAATTTTGTTTATTTTTTCAAAGAACCAACTCTTTATTTTGTCAATTTTTTCTATTGTTTCTTTTGTTTCAATTTCGTTGATTTCAGCTCTGATTTTAACTATTTCCTGTCTTCTACTACTTTTGGTGTTGCTCTGTTCTTCTTTTTCTAGGACTTTGAGCTGTAATGTTAGGTCTTTTATATGTTGATTTTTTTCTTCTTTTATTGAATGCACTCCATGAAATAAATTTTCCTCTAAGTACTGCTTTCATAGTGTCCCAGAGATTTTGATATGATGTTTCTTTGTTCTCATTTACCTCTAAGAATTTTTTAATTTCCTTCCTGATATCTTCTGCTATCCATTCATCACACAATAGCATATTATTTAATCTCAAGTTGTTGGTGTAGTTTCTGTTTTTTAGTCTGTCATTTATTTCTAATTTCAATCCATTAGGATCTGATAGAATACAAGGTAGTATCTCTATCTTCTTGTATTTGCTAACATTAGCTTTGTGGCATAATATTTGGTATATTTTAGAGAAGGATCCATGTACTGCTGAGAAGAAAGTGTATTTGCTCTTTGTTGGATGGTATATTCTATAATTGTCTGTTAAGTCTAAATTATTGATTGTGTTATTGAGATCTATGGTTTCTTTGTTCAATTTTTGTTTGGAAGATTTGTCCAGTGGTCAGAAATGTGTTGTAAAATCACCTAATATTATTGTGTTGTGGTCTATTTGGTTTCTGAAATTGAGAAGGATTTGTTTGATGTACATGGAAGAGCCAATGTTTGGGGCATAGATATTTATTATGTTATGTGTTGCTGATTTATGCTCCCCTTAAGCAGTATGAAATGTCCTTCTTTATCCCTTCTGACTAACTTGGGCTTGAAGTCCACATTATCTGAAATGAGGATGGATACCCCAGCTTTTTTGCTGTGTCCATGTGCATGGTATGTTTTTCCCCAACCTTTCTCCTTTAGTCTGTAGGTATCTCTTTCTATGAGGTGTGTCTCTTGCAGGCAACGTATTTTTGGATCTTTCTTTTTAATCCAATCTGCCAGTCAATGTCTTTTGATTGATGAATTCAAGCCATTAACATTCAGGGTTATTATTGAGATATGATTTGTATTCCCAGTCATTTGGCTCATTTTTTTTTTGACATGACTTGGTTTCTCCTTTATTTGACTATTCCTTTAGGATAGTTCCTCCCTTTGCTGATTTACATCATTGTTTTTCATCTCTTCCTCATGGAATATTTTGCTGAGAATATTCTGTAATGCTGACTTTCTTTTTGTAAATTCTTTTAGCTTTTGTTTATCATGAAAGGATTTTATTTCATCCTCAAATCTGAAAGTAAGTTTTCCTGGGTATAAGATTCTTGGTTGGCATCCATTTTCTTTTAGGACTTGAAAACTGTTTTTCCAGGCCCTTCTAGCTTTTAGGGTCTGGATTGAAAAATCTATTGATGTCTGTATTGGTTTCCCCCTGAATATAATTTGTTTCTTTTCTCTCACAGCCTTTAAAATTCTGTCTTTATTTTGTATGTTTAGGTATTTTCATTATAATGTGCCTTGGTGTGGGTCTGTTGTAATTTTGTGTATTTGGAGTCCTATAAGCCTCTTGTACTTGATTTTCCATTTCATTCTTCAGATCTGGGAAATTTTCTGATATTATTTCGTTGAATCGATTGCTCATTCTTTGGTTTGTTTCTCTAAGCCTTGCTCAATCCCAATAATTCTTAACTTTGACCTTTTCATGATATACCATAATTCTTGTAGATTGTGTTCATGATTTCTTACCATCTTCTCTGTTCAGTCAATTTTTATTTCAAGATTAAATATTTTGTCTTCAATATCTGTCTTCCAGGTGTTCTGTCCTATTAGTTATGCTTTCTATGGAGTTTTTAATTTGGTTTATTGTTTCCTTCATTTCAAGGATTTCTGTTTGGTTTTTTTTTTTTTTTTTGATATCTTTATTGAAATGATCTTTTACTTCCTGTATTTGCTCTTTTAACTGTCAACTGGTGCAATGATTCAATGCCTGCATTTGCTCTTTCATCTCATCATTCAATGCCTGCATTTCCTCTTTCATCTCCTCGTTTGCTTCCCTGATCATTTTAATTATGTACATTCTGAACTCCCTTTCTGTCATTTCTTCTGCCATGCTGTCATTGGATTTTATTGATGTAACATCTAGATTTGTTGGGGGTATTTTCTTCCCTTGTTTTCTCATATTATTCAGGTATCAGTGAATCAGTGAGATATTGCAGATTTCCTCTATTGACTTATAGTTTCCCGAGGATTTCAAGTATATCTCCTCCTAGCCTTCGGTAGCCTGAAGTCTTGGAGTAACTTGATAATGCACTGCTCCACAAGGAAGCTGCCTCTCTAGGGGTGGTGGCCTTTAGGTGGGGTATATTTCTTGCTAGTGTGCAGAGGTGCCTCCACTTATTGACCAATGGTCATCCAAAGGGGAACGAGGCTGCGGGCTGAGGCAAGGCCTGTTTGGGCCTGTGTCTCTGATTTTACTGTCCTTGTGAGAAAACTTCACCCAGCAGGGAAGACTCACCTGGGGGGGACTTCTCGCTGGTCAGCTCCCGTCCTAGAAGTTCCCCTCAATCCACGACTACCGCCTGGACTGAGCAGCCTTCCTCTGCAACGTTCCCAGGGGCCCAGACCTACCTCCTGGGCCTGGGAGCCTCGCCCTGCGCTGAAGAGTCTCCTTAGGCTGCCCCTCCTCAGAGAAGCTGCCCGCAGTCCTGGAACCTTCACTCTGTCCCTAAGGGTCTCTCTGTGTGACTCCTCCACCAAGAAGCTGCCTAGGTCCTGGGACCATGCTCTGCATCAAATCGTGTGGCTGCAAGCCTCCTCCTTTGAGCAGCTGCCTGGAGTTCTGGTGCAGTCTTTCTGAGTCCAAGCGTTGTGCTGAGTGACCTCCTCTACAATACTCCAAGTTGTCTGAGTTCGCTGCTCCAGCGTGGGTAGGGGCGTCTCATTGGGCAACTCTACTTCACAAAGATCCCTGCATCCCAGGACCTACCACCCCATCCGGGACACCTCCCAAATGGGAGAGACTCACCCGGCGGCTTTGAGTTGGTTCCAAGTCTCTCAAAACCTCGTATTCCTGAATCCTGAGTCCTGGAGCAACATGAAATGCAGACCCCTCTAGTCCACCATCTTGAAAACCTTGAAGGTAAATTTTAATTTTATCATCACAATTCCTACCAAAGTGCTTGCTATTCCAAATGATGGCACATTGTTTCATGCCTCATAATCATTACTTACATTTTCCAGAAATATGATTTTCTTATGTTTTGTCTGCACACTATTCAGACAAAGGTTCACCCAAGCAAAACGTTCTCTAAGAAGATATTAACCTCAAATAATCAAATTCATAATTATTTTTCATTTGCTCTCATAGTGAGTTGATGCATTCTCTCTCTTATAGCCCCCTCATGTCATTCTGTAGTCAATGCTTTCTCTTGCTTCATCCATCAGAGCTTATATTTCTTAAGGTAGGGAATATCAACCTCCAGAATACAATTCAAAAGAGAAACTGGCACTAAATATAGGCCTCAAAATTAAAAGATAAAATGTTTCTGGGTCTTGCAGCTGAATGCTCCCAACTGATGTTGCTCCTCCACAGTTGCCCTTTGCTGCTCCCATTGGATCTTACAGGCACCTACAGTCCATGGCTCTGTCTTTTCTCAAACCTACTCCTTCCCTTGAAATACAAGATAGAATTTGGCAGTAGAAAAGCAAGGACATCATGACTTCAGTCAAGGGAAAAAAAGCAGGAACCTTAGGAGGAAGGCCATGGAAGAGGATTGCCAGGACTTTTCTGTTGACAGTGCCCAGCAGTCTCACTAGAGAGTAAGTTATCCTCCAGCAAGTTCAAAACAGGAAACCAACTAATTTCCTCAATCTACTTCATAGTTTATCACTTGCGAATGATAAACTTGACTTCAGATCCACTTTCCCCTGGGTTTATAATTGCTGATTGCAGAGAGGTGGAATTTGTGTGAGAAGCATTGTGATAATGGCTCCCTAGGGTGTTGGGTATTCAAATTATGGAGTAGGGAACTGATGCGATCTCAGAGGTGATGACTAGCTGCACCTTTCAACTTATGTTCTATTTGGAAATTGTTAAGCTCTTCTTAAAGCTGGGTCCCACAAGCACATGAGAGTGAAGGATTGCAGGGCAGTGACAGGAGGAATAGCTGGATAGTGCCCAGGAAAAGGTCTTCAGGTTAGGAAAAAGAACAACCATGGTGATGCTGCAGAATGGTTGTAGGAGCTTCTCTATTGTCCACATTTCAGAGAAAGAAGGAAGAGAGGAAATATGTAATTAGAGTCTCTCATGTATCATTCTGGGCTATAATTTTTTTTAATTACATTGTCTGATAATCCTCATAATGCCTCAAATTCTAGACACAAAACTAAGATCCAGGAAGATTAAATTCATTGCTCAAAGAAAATAGTGAGATAAATATGTGAATTTATATCTTTTTCCTGCATCTCTAGGGGTTCCTATAGAATATATATCTTTATATTTTGACTGGTCATGGGAATTACCTTTACACCTACATGAGAAATGCCTACAAATCAGTGCAATGATTTACTCCTCATGTATCAATTTGTTTATTCCTTGATTTTTACAGGTATAATTTGGATATTTGCCACTTAGCATGAAGTCTGATGCTGCTGGGCTCAGTGAGATATATATGAATACCTGATACTTTCACATAAACTTTTGTCAAATGACCAGCAACCTGGTTTTTCCTTTATAAGAGGTAAAAAAAAAAAAAAAAAAAAAAAAAACAGGTAAGAAAGATCATTATCTACAATAATGTAGAATATGAGAGTTTGTAGAATATATGCTTCATGAGGACAAACATTCTGTTTTGTTCTTGATGTGTTCAAAATACAAACACTTGATGGAGTAGATAGAGCTTAATATGTGCCCAGTGAATCTTTGTTAACTTGAAAGAACTCTTGGGAACCTGATTTGGAGAAAATGATTTGAACCATCAGAGGATCTGCCCAAGCACAGGTTGAGACATGGCTATCATGACATGGTTCACCGAGTGCTCAGTGAACTACATGAAGTTCCTTGGATAAAAATATAGGGATCCAATCTAGCAGCTAGAAGAGAAGAATGTGGAATATCACAGGAAACCTTTTCCTTTCTCTTCTTATTTTGCTGTGGAATTTGGAGCCATATAAGGTTTTCAGGGAACATTGTAGGATTATGAGTAAGAAGGTGCTTAACGTACATTTCACTGTCTCCAGGACTGCCACTTCTCAGCTGAAATGTTTCAATACCCACCTTGCTACGTGTTCTATCTCTGCCATCTTCTCAGCTGTTCTTTGTCCACAATACCATTCCTTTTTGTGTACTTGCTGCCCAAATAACTCTGGAAAATAATCTCCATTGCCCAGCCCAAGTCAACACGAGAGGAGGTTTTAAAATATTGATAGCTCCTGCCTTAATTTGTCTTTTCTAATTTTCTCCCTTCAGAACTGTCAGTTAAGGAGGAAAGGCAAACAATATTGAAAATAAAGTGTGTCATGAAATGTTTAATTTGATTTTCAGATTCTATAGTTCTGTCTCTAGAGAAGAATCACTCATGACAAAAATACCACAAACAGGATCCAGGGAGCCAGAGGAGGTAAAGAAAGCTCATCCTCTAATAAGATGTAGCTAACTCAGTTGTTCAGCCCATTGATTTGTATATTCTAGATCCTTAGCTCCACCTGCAAGACAAATAATAAATACATCTTAATTGTCATCTACCATTCATGTGCACATCTGCATACACAGACACATGGAGATGCTCTTTAAATAGAGTTTAGTCAGATCAGATGCTCTTTCCCTTGATGTTCTCTTCTGCTTCCTTCACCTACTCTCTATTTATGTTTTTTTACTCAATAGTTTGATTATTTTTGTATGGGAAATAGGAGTTTCACGTAATAAAAAGATACATGCTGAAAATCAGAAATAATAATTCAACAAATTCACTTGAACCAAAACTGACAATTTATCAAAATCATTAGGCATTATTGAAATGCAAATTAAAGCCTCATGAGATATACTCAGTAGAATGTCCAGAATAAAACAGTGCTAATACCAAATGCTGATAAGGTTGCAGAGAAAATGGATCTCTCATACATTATCGGTAGCTGTGTAAAATGTTACTATCACTTTGGAATGTTTTTTGGAGGTGTTTTATAAAATTAGAAATTGAACATGCATTTGTCTTAGGACTCAGAAATTATACACCTAGTATTTTTCCCAGAGAAATAAAAATATATATTCACACGAAATCCTACAAATGTCTATAGCAAACTGATTATTAATAACAAGAAGTTGAAAAAAAATGACCTTCTGTGGGTGAATGGTTAAAGAAATCTTAGAATATTCATGCCTATGGTATCTTACTATTTAGTAAAATTGAATGGAATACTCATAGATGTAATAACTTCACTGGATCTTAAGATAATATTGCTGAATGAAAAAAGTAAGTCCAAAAAGTCACGTGCCATATCTTTTCAGGTATATAATGCTCTTGAATCTATAAAATCATAGAGATGGAGAACAGATGTGTGGTTTCCAGTAGACAAGGTCAAGGCAAAAGGATGGGTGTGAACATAAAGGTATAGTATGAAGGTATTTGTTCATGCTGATGAAACAATCCTGTATCTTTATTACAAGAGTTTAATTGTATAGAACTTCACCTACTAACCAACCCCTACACACATACTAATCTATGCTTTAGGAATGGTGAAAATGAAATAGATCTAACAAACAATGTTATATCAAGGTGAATTTCTTGGTTTTAGTACAGTTATATAAGATGTCCCTATGAGGGAAACTGAGTGATGGTCCATGGGACTCCATTTTTGCAAATCTGAGACTGTAATTATTTTAAAATAAAATCTTAAAAGGCTAATGATAACACTTAGTTAAATGATGATCTTGCTTACATCTCTTTCACCCTTGTAAATATATGGCTTTGAGGATTGACCTCAGCTTTTTGTGCAGTGGGGAGTGAGGAGAGGAGAGTGGAGGGATGTGGCAATGGGAAGGACAGTGAAATGAGGACATTATTACCCTATATACATGTATTATTACACTACTAGTGTGACTCTGCACCGTGTACAGTCAGAGGAATGAGAAGTTGTGCTCTATTTGTGTACAACGTATCAAAATGCATTCCACTGTCATGTCTACTTAGAACAAGTAAAAAAATGAGATCAATGATATAGTCTATTAGAACATAGGATTAGGTTTGTGGATTGAGGAGAACATGCAGAAATTTGAGTCTTGAAGACAACAGGAAGAGTTTTGTTTTTTTTTTTTTTATCATAGATACTGGAATTCTGAAGGACTTAATAAAACCAGTGAATTCATGGCAATATGATTAAAGTATGCTTATCTTTATCTGGAGTAGGATTATTATATTGTATTGATATATATATTTATATATATGTATAACTTAAACATTCTATGCCTAAAATGTGTTCTCATGTAGAATAAAATGTACAATTTTCAATATTACATAAAATTAGTCTACCTATTAAGGACCTCATGTTATCCCTGTGACCCAGGAAATGTTATGCTATATGGTGAGGATAAAGACAAGCAAGTTCCAACCTCTATTTAGTTTTTAAAACTGATGATGTGGACCTCTAAGTTGTATCAATAACCCTATGATGGGATGACAATAAAGATTTACCATTACTGTCTTGGAATGAAGGGTTTAGATGGAAGAAATCTGTGAGGAAAATACTAGTATAGAAAATAATACCACTGAGAGAGTGGTTCCTGCACAGCTGGTGCTGTTCTCTGCACTTAACCTGTGCTCATGCATTTAATGCTCATGACAATTCAACTTCTAGATGGGAAAATTACAACTGAGAGGTTAAGACTGCTCCAAGATCACTCATTCACCAAATGCAAGTTATCTGCCTCTGGTTCCATACAAATATGACTGCCTCTCTTAAACCCCACACTTTCATCTTGTGTTATGACTTAGAAATTATCTTGCTTTAAGGACATGTTTGTGTGTAAATTTGTTATAGTGGAGTAAATTTTATAATGTGAACGTTACTGGGATAAATCTGATGAATATACCGAAGGAGCTCAATATATTTTGATGACATTTTTCCTCATTTTTTTGTTATTGAAGATTGAACCCAGCACCACCCTATCACTGAGCTAAGCCACCAGCCCTTTACATTGTTTTTTATTTTGAGACAGATTCTTGCTATGTTGTCCAGATAGCCTCAAACTTTGTGATCCTCCTGCCTCAGGCTCCCAAGCAGCTGAGATTACTGGTGTGTGCCTCTGCATCCAGCTTGTTGAATTTCATTGTGCTAATTTGCAACTAATTTATACTCTTGTTAGTTAATATTTTTGTTGCTGGTCATTTGACCCAAATCACTACTGCTAATTTGATGAGTGTACATGATCTCAGTTTGATTCAAATGAAGTGAAACGAATGTTTATGTTGGGTGCACTCTCTTCATATTTTATAAGCTATGGATTTATGTACAGTTTTAGTTTTAGATTCTCAATCAGTTTTTTTGTGCTGTAATATTTTAATTTGTTTTAATTAGTTATAGAGGACAGTGGAATGCACTTTGGTACATTATATATAATGGAGTATAATTTCTCATTCTTCTGGTCATACAAGACGTAGAATCCCACCAGTTGTATAGTTATACGTGTGCATGGGGTAATAATGTCTGATCCATTCTACTCTCTTCCCTACCCTGCACCCCTCCCATCCCTTCACTCCCCTCTACCTAATGTAACTCTATCCTTCCCTAGCACTGTCCCCATTGTGAAATGGCTTCTGCATATCAGAAAAAGAACAAAAGTAGGCACAAATCTTCGCCATGTCAGTTTAGGATCTGACTTCTTAACAAGAATCATAGAGCTCAATAAGTATAATCAAGAATCAATAAATGAGATGGTTTCAAACAAAAAAATGCTTCTCAGCAAAGGAAACAATCAACAAAGTGAAGAGAGAGCCTACAGAATGAGAAAAATATCTTTACCACATCACGTTAGATAGAGCATTAATTTCCAAGATATAAAAAGAACTCAAAAACTGAACACCAAAAAAACAAATAACCCAATCAATAAATGGGCTAAGGAACTGAACACACACTTCACAGAAGATGAAATACAATCGATCAACAAATACATGAAAAAATGTTCAATATCTTTAGCAGTTAAAGAAAGGCAAATCAAAAGTACTGTAAGATTTCATCTCACTCCAGTCAGAATGGCAATTATCAAGAATACAAGTAACAATAAATGTTGACGAGGATGTCTGGGAAAAAGGTACACTCATACAATGCAGGTGGGGCTACAAATTGGTACAACCATTATGCAAAGCAGTGTGGAGATTCCTCAGAAAACTTGGAATGGAACCACCATTTGACCCAGCTATCCCACTCCTTGGTTTACAAAAGTCTTAAAATCAGCATACTACAGGGATGCAGCCACATCGATGTTTACAGCAGCTCAATTCACAATAACTAAACTATGGAACCAACCTAGGTGCCCTTCAACAGATTAATTGTTTAAAAAATGTGATATGTATATATCCTATGGAATACTACTCCGTCTTAAAGAAGAGTGAAATTATGGCATTTGCAAGTAAATGGATGGAACTGAAGAATATTATGCTAAACAAAATAAGCCAATCCCAAAAAAATCAGAAGCTGAATGTTTTTTCTGATATGAGGATGCTAATCCATCAATTTGTAATATATTTTTATTTATATTATAACAATATTTTTGGTATTTTCCACTTCTTGTTTTGATTTCTAACATTTCAGATTATGCTTTTATTGCCAATAAATGTTCTAGTTAATTTTGTCAAACTGTTGATTATATACTATTCATATTTCACATTTAAATTTGGATTTTCAGATTTCTTGTTCAGTGGTGCTTTCATATCCTTTAAATATAATTTTAATATTTAATAACAAAATAATTTTAGCATTATAGAGTCGAATATTTGATTTTTTATTTTTATTAAAATTAGTTGCTATAGTATGTCAGAAACATTTTAGATGACTTTGAGAGGATTTATATTTTGATAAATTTACTAAATGTTACATAAAAATTAAGGTACAAATTTTATTATAAATTATGGAGTATAATTGACATTATTTTCTACAACTCTTTTTATTTTACTTACCATTTTCCCTTTGACCCAACAGGCGTTTTACACTACTCTAGTGGCAGAATCATCTTATAGTATTACTCAATAATAATCTATTATATTAAGATTAGGTGGTATTGTTTGTATCCTTTCCACTTTGTGATGTGATTGAAACTTTTGAAGTGAGTTAATAGTCATCATTCACACATGTTTTGTGTCCTTTGAAAGCAAAGCGAATACTCTTTTTAAAAAAATAAAGTTCAGTACATACCTAAAAGATATGCTTTACTGATTTGGCTCTTTAGGTTTCCTGAATCTTTTGTTATATTTTTCTTCTTGATCTGTTTTGAACGGTGATATATTTCCATTACCAGTTAATTAGCACGTCACTTTTGTACATTTTGTATGGTGACTTTCTCATGAAAGTTGCACCTGTTTTGTGGGAACATAGAGATCAAGTTAATTGACAATTGCAACTATCAGCAATTAAAAGTCTCTTTTCTTGTTGTTTTTGCTGTTCACTTAGTGCTCCTGGCCTGAATTCTAAATTGCCATATATTAAGAACATGACATGTTCTTTCATTAGAATGAAATTAATTTAATAACTGTGGGTAAGTGGAGAAAAGATCAGTAGCGGCCAGGCACTGGAACAGTGTGGGGAGAGAGAGGGAAAGGCAAAGTACTGGGGACTGAATTAGAGAGAATTACATTTCATGCTTTTATTTATTAACTTTTATTTAAAATTTTTTTTATTTGTTGTTTTCAGTTATCCATGACAGTAGAATGTCTTTTGATATGTCATACGTACATGAACTATACCTTCCCATTTTCATGGTTGTACATGATGTGGAGATACACTGGTCGTGTATTCATATGGGAACATAGGAAAGTTAGGTCTTATTCATCCTACTGTCTTTCCTATTCCCATCCTCCCTCCCTTCCCTTCATTCATCTTTGTCTAATCGAGTGAACTTTTATTCTACCCACTCCCTGCCCCTGCTTATTGTGATATTCGTGCTTTCATAATTATGTCAAAATGAATCCTAATATTATCTATAACTAAAAGAACCAATAAAATGCAGAAAAATAGAAGAGCAAGGACATTGTTTTTTCTAACCAAGAGATAAAATGCAGGAACTACAGGAAAAAGATCATGTGAGAAGATTACCAGGACTTTTCTGCTGACAGTGTCCAGCAGTCTCCCTACAGAGTAAGTTACCTCTCCAGTGAGTTCATATCAGGAAACCAGCTATTTTTCTGAGACAACTGTATGGTTTATTATTTGCCAAACTAGAATTGAGGTCCATTTTCCCCTGGGTTCACAGTTCCTAATTGGGGGAAGGCAGAATTTGTGCCAGTAGCAATATAATAATGGCTCCCTAGGGTGTTGGGTAGTAAAAGAATGGAGTAGGACCTTGATGCTAATGATGATTGACAGGGGAGAAAAAGCATATTAAGAATGATTATTGGAGTTATAGTTAGCCAGGCCATACAGAGAAGCACAATGACCACTCCTTTGAGGAATGAAGTGGTAAGTCTTTTTGTTGGGTTGAAAACCTTTCAAAGAAAGGGAGGAAGATGTGCTTCTTGCAGCAAATTACTAAATTACTAAAACATCTCCTTGAAGACCTTGGACCATGATTAAGAAACAAGAAACCAGCATTCTCTTTGAACTACAAGATCCATATTTTGGGGATTCTGAAACTCTTTCATTTTGTTATTCAGTGTTTTTTTAAATTTTTTTATTTAATAAGTAGCTCAAAGAAAGTAAATGATTTAAAATCTTAAGGAAGCATTTATGCTACCTCAAAGGTGATAGCAAACTACACCACTTAACTCTTGTTCAATTCTAAAATTGATGAGACCTTCTTAAAATTAGGGTCCACCAACACGGAATAGATAGTGAAGGATTGCAGGGTAATTACAGGAGGAATGGCTGGATAGTGCCAAGAAAAAGGTCTTCAGATTAGGATAAAAGAAAAACATTGGAAATACTTCACAAAGTCATAGGTGCCTTGCTTTCTAATAGTTTTGCCAGCAAGGAAGGGAAAAAAAATATTTAATTAGGGTCTCATATATAATTCTGGGCTACATTTTTTTTTATCTATGCTTTTCATTAATCTTCATAATACCTCAAATTTTAGGAAAAAAATTGAAGATTCAGGAAGATTAAATTATTTGCTCAAAGAAAAAGTTGAGACAAAAATGTGAATTTATGTCTTTTTCCTGCATCTCTAGTGTTTTCTTCAGAATACAAATCTTTATTTTTCTTCCCTGATCACTGGCAGTACCTTTATCAACTATATGAGAAATACCTATTTATCAGTACAATGATTTACTTATGTACCGATTTGTTTATTCCTTGATTTTTGCACATAGACTTGAATATTTGCTGTTTACCAGGAACTGATTCTGCTGGGCTAAGTGAGATGTATATGAATTCATGGTACTTCCACATGAACTTTTGTTTAATTAACAGCAACCTGATTTTTGCTTTATAAGAGCTCAAATAGCATTGAGCAAGAAAGATTATTGTCTAGAACAATGTAAAATGCAAGAGTTTGTGGAATATGTGCTTCATGAGGGCAAACATTGTTTTGTTTCTTGATGTGTTCCAAACACCTCATAGAGAAGATAGAGCTTAATGTGTGCCCAGTGAATCTTTGAAGAACTTTAAAGAACTCTCTGGAACCTGATTTGGGAGAAAATGATTTGAACCATCAGAGGAACTGCCCAAGCACAAGCAGAGACATGACTGTTATGACATGGCTCTCTGCCTGCTCAGCGAACTACATGAGGTTCCATGGATCAAAACATAGGGATTCAATCTAGCAGCTGGAAGAGAAGAGTATGGAATATCATAGGAAGCCTTTTCCTTTCTCTTTCTTTTTTTTACTGTGCTATTTGAAAACTTACCGAGTTTTCATGGATAATTTTAGGATTTGAGAAAGAAGGTGCTTGGTTAAATGTACCTTTTAATGTCCCTAGGACTGCCACTTCTCAGCTGAACAGTTTCAAAACCTCTTCTTACCTGTTCCTTGTCCACAACACCATGCCTTCTTATATCCCTGCTGCCCAAATAACTCTGGAAATAACCTCCAATCGCACTTCCCAGGTCAACAAGAGAGGAAGTTTAAAAAATATCTGTAGCATCCTGCCTTAATTTGTCTTTTCTAATATTCTCCCTTCAGCTCTGAGGATTAATGAGGAATGAAAAAAATACTGAAAATATAGTGTGAAAATATAGTGAAAATATAGTCATGAAAGTTTTAGTTTTTTTTTCAGAAACACTAATTCACTTCAGATTCTATAGATCTGACTCCAAAAAAGAATGGCTCATGACAAAAACACTAGACACAGGAACCAGGGAGCCAGAAGAGGTAAAGAAAGTTCATCTCCCCATAAGATGTGACTGACTTAGCTGTTCAGCCCATTGGTTTGTATATTCCAGATTCCTCTGAGAGATAAAGTAATAAATGTATCTTCATTGCCACCTAGCAGTCATGTGCACATCTGCATATAGAAACTCAGAAAGATGCTCTTTAAATAAATAATAGTGTAGTGTATCACTGACAGAGTGGTGCCTGCATGGCTGGCTCTGTTCTCTGCATTTTACCTATGCTCTTGCATTTTATGCTCAGGACAGCCCACCTTCTAAATGGGAAAATTGTATCAGAGAGGTTAAGACTTCTCCAAGGTCACACAGTCACCCAACAGAAGAAGCAGGAGCCAGATAAAAGTTACCTGCCTCTGGTTCCATACTCTTCATCCAGGATAAGTACTACTGCCTCTCTTACATCCAATACTTTTACCTTACTATGACTTACAAATTTTCTTACAATAAATATAGCTTCTGTGTAAATTAGTTATTTTATGGTAAATTTTATAAAATGAAATTTCTGGAATAAATGAACTGGATGAATATAGTCAAGAAGCACAGTATACTTTGATGACATACCCCCCCACCTTTTTAAAATTGTTTTGGTATTGGGGGTGGAAAGCAACAGTGTTCTACCAGCGAACTAAACCACTGTCCTATTTTATTTTTTTATTTTGAGAGAGGTCTTTGCTAAATTGACCTCAAACTTGTGTTCCTTCTGCTTCAGTCTCCAAAGCACCTTGGATTACAGGTGTGGGCCACTGCATCCAACTTGCTGAATTTCTTTACACAAGTTTACAACAAATTCACAATCTTATTAGTTAATGTTTTTATTTAACCAAAATCACTGCCGTGAATTTGATGAGTATATATGCTCTCAATTTGACTTTAAATGAAGTGAAATGAATTTTTATGTTGGATGCATTTGGTTCATATATTACAAGCTGTGTGCTCATATCTAGTTGTAGTTTAGATCTTTAGTTACATTCTCCATCAGTTTGTAACTTATTTGTTAATAACTTTATAACAATATTTTTGGAAATTTTCCATTTGTTGTTTGCTTTCTAACATTGCAAATTGTACTTTTGTTACAAACAAATGTCCTATTTCATAGTCAAATTTTTCCTTATTTACTAATCATGATATTTCATCACATTTAAGTTTAGATTTTTAGATTTTCTATTCAGTGATACTTTTTCAAATCCTTTGAATTTTTGCATGTTATTAACATATAAAATAATTTTTAACATTATGTGAGTTGAGCATTTGATTTTTTTATATTTAATTAAAAGTGAGTCAGGTGTGTTGGAACATATCTATAATCCCAACAGCTCTGGAGGTTTAGGCAGGAAGATGATGAGTTCAAAGCCAGCCTCAGCAAAAGTGAGGTGCTAAGCTACTCAGTGAGACCCTGTCTCTAAATAAAATACAAGATATGGCTGAGGATGCAGCTCAGTGGTCAAATGTCCCTGAGTTCAATCCCCAGTACCACCCCCAAAAAGTGAGTTACTATAGCACGACAGAAACAGTTTAGACGACACTGAGATGATTTATTTTGAAAACCACACTAAATTTTTTGCTTATGTAAATATTAAGGTATAAATTTTCTTCTGAGCATTCCTTTAAACTTAGCTGTATATTATAAATTGTGGAGTAATTGACGTTGTCTACAACTGATTTGGATTTACCTATTATTTTCCTTTTGACCCAACAAGCATTTTATAATTCTCTAGTGGCAGAACCTTCTTATATTATTACCCAGTGTTGGTCTATTGTATTAAATTAGCAAATCATTTGTATCCTTCTGCTTTGTGACATGGTTGAAGTTTCTGTTGTGAGTCAATTATCAACAATCACAAATGTTTCATGTTGTTTAAAAATATAAAATTTAATACATATCTGGAAGATATGTTTTACTGATTTTGCTCTTCAGGTTTCCTGAATTATTTTATTTTTCCTCTTGATTTGCTTTGAACAGTGGTGTATTGCCAGTACCCATTAATTAGTGCACCTCTCTCTTCTGCACATTTTTTTAATGGTGACTTTCTTATGAAGGTTCCATCTGTACTGTTGGGACATAGAGATATCAATTTAGTTGTGAATTGTAACTATCAGCCTTAAATATATATTGTGTTGCTGTTTTTGTTGTTCACCTAATGCTCCTGGCCTGAATTATAAATTTCAAATATTAAGAACATGACTTATTCTTGTTTAAGAATGAAATTAATTTAGGTATTAACTGTGGGTAAATGGCAGAAAGATCAGCAGAGTGGAAGGAGGGTAACAGAAGCCAGGTGAGGGAGGGGAAGGGGATACACTTGGGACTGAATTAGAACAGGCTGTATTCCATGCTTTCATATTTATGTCAAAATGAATTCTTTTGTCATTTATAACTAAAAAGAATCAATTAAAAAAGGACTCTAAGTCATGGTTAATCTTTCTTGTTAGAACTTGAGGGTAGGATTAAGTGTAATAAGCAGAACAAATTTGATATAAGGTAATTTTACTCATTGGAATTCTCTGTGGCTAAACATTATTCTTCATCTTTATTTTCTTATGCCAGAAAAATCAAAACTAGTTTATATTTCTTGGCCCTTTTTCTACAGAAAACATCAGTCCAAGTCCCTAACCTCATTTTGCATTGCTTTTCATGCACTGGTGACCCATTTACCATGTTTTTCTCTAGATTCAATTTGTGTACAGAATTCAGTGACTTGGGAACAGATCAATACTGTTTGGCTCTAGGTACTGTGAAGTCCAAGCACATGATGTCCCAGATCGATGATGGGGAAAGTGAAGGAGAAAGAGATGGGACAATTTTGAAAATAATTATCCTACATGTAAATACAGAAAATTAGTCAAAAATTAGTTTGCTTATTTTTCTTGAATGTTAATAAACTTCATTGTTCAAAGGGGTAAAAATTGAGCAAGCTGTAATTCACAATCTACCTCAATCCGTATTTATGGAATTTGAAAGGACTTATCAGATTTCCCAAAGTGACTTTACCATCATTCTCTGTTCAGGGATGAGATTTTTGTTTCTGTGTATTTATGTCTACTTTAGTTGGGGGTTAGGAATATTAGCAGGCATCACTAGCATGGTAAATCTTATCAGATTAAAAGTGCAAATAATTAAGAATTTATAGTTGTTATTACAAATAATTTTTGAAGAACTGTGATTTTTTTCCAGAAATGCTTAAAGTTCCTAGAGAAAGACAACTGTTGTAATTTTTAAATGAATCCTAATGCACCAAAGACTTCCATCTAGAGTTCAAAATAGACATATGTACAAAAATAATCAAAATGATCTCTAAATTTCCCTCAAATAACCTTTTAAAAATAGCATTACATACCACAAAACTAATCCATTTTGATTTTACAAGTTGATAGAGGTGTGTAAGCATCCCTGCAATCCAGTTTTAGATCATTTTATCACTCCCCCAAACATTTTCTGCCTGTTTGCAATTAAATATTACTCCCTGAAGTCCAAAGTTACAATATTTTAGCTCTCGATTGATGTAGATTATACATTTTTTGACATTTCAGATTTGCAATGTGTGGTATTTTGCACTTGCCTACCTTTACTTATCGTAATGTTTTTGAAGATGATTTATGTTGTGGTATGTTTCAGTAGTTAATTTATTTTTATTATTGAATAGTATACATTTTTTTGGTTATACCAAATTTTGTGTATCCATTAATACATTGACAGATATTGGGATGATTTCACTTTTTTTTCATTTTTTTTATTGTAAACAAATGGGATACATGTTGTTTCTCTGTACATGGAGTAAAGGCATACCATTTGTGTAATCATAAATTTACATAGGGTAATGTTGTTTGATTCATTCTGTTATTTTTTCCCTTCCCCCCCAGTCCTCCCACCCCTCTTTTCCCTCTATACAGTCCTTACTTCCTCCATTCCTGTCACCCTCCCTAGCCCTAACCCTAAACCTAACCCTAACACTAACACTCCCACTCCCCATTATGTGTCATCATCCGCTTATCAGCGAGATCATATGTACTTTGGTTTTTTTGAGATTGGCTTATCTCACTTAGCATGATATTCTCCAATTTCATCCATTTGCCTGCAAAGGCCATAATTTGATCATTCTTTATGGCTGAGTAATATTCCATTGTATATATATACCACATTTTCTTTATCCATTCATCAATTGAAGGACATCTAGGTTGGTTCCACAATCTGGCTATGGTGAATTGAGTAGCTATGAACATTGATGTGGCTGTATCTCTGTAGTATGCTGATTTTAAGTCCTTTGGGTATAGGCCAAGGAGTGGGATAACTGGGAAAAATGGTGGTTTCATTCCAAGCTCTCTGAGGAATCTCCATACTGCATTCCAGAGTGGCTGCACTAATTTGCAACCCCACCAGCAATGTATGAGTGTATCTTTTTCCCCACATCCGCGCCAACACCTATTGTTGCTTGTGTTCTTGATAATTGCCATTCTCATTGGGGTGAAATGGAATCTTAGGGTAGTTTTGATTTGCATTTCTCTTATTACTAAAGATGTTCAACATTTTTTCATATAACTGTTGATTGCTTGTACATCTTCTGTGAAGTGTCTGCTCATTTCCTTAGCCCATTTGATGATTGGATTATTTGTATTCTTGGTGTAGAGTTTTTTGAGTTCTTTATATATTCTGGAAATTAGTGCTCTATCTGAGGTATGAGAGACAAAGATTTTCTACCACTCTGTAGGCTCTCTCTTCACATTGCTGATAGTTTCCTTTGCTGAGAGAAAGCTTTTTAGATTGAATCTATCCCAGTTGTTGATTATTGCTTTTATTTCTTGTGCTATGGGAGTCCTGTTAAAGGAAGTCTGATCCTAAGCCGACATGTTGAAGATTTGGACCTACTTTTTCTTCTATAAGATGCAGGGTCTCTGGTCTGATTCCAAGGTCCTTGATCCATTTTGAGTTGAGTTTTATGCAGGGTGAGAGATAGGGGTTTAATTTCATTCTGTTTCATATGGATTTCCAGTTTTCCTAGCACCATTTGTTGAAGAGGCTATCTTTTCTCCATTGCATATTTTTGGCCCCTTTGTCTAGTGTGAGAAAATTGTATTTATTTGGGTTTATGTCCATGTCCTCTATTCTGTACCATTGATCTTCCTATCTATTTTGGTGCCAATACCATGCTGTTTTTGTTACTATTGCTTTATAGTAGAGTTGAAGATCTGGTAATGCGATACCCCCTGCTTCACTCTTTCTGCTAAGAATTGCTTTAGCTATTCTGGGTTTCTTATTCTTTCAGATGAATTTCATGATTGCTTGCTCTATTTGTGTAATGTACATCATTCAGATTTTAATTGGATTTTCATTGAATCTGTATAGTACTTTTGGTAGTATGTCCATTTTGACAATATTAATTCTGCCTGTCCAAGAACACGGGAGATCTTTCCATCTTCGAAGGTTTTCTTTAATTTCTTTCTTTAGTGTTCTGTAGTTCTCATTGTAGAGGTCTTTCACCTCTTTTGTGACATTGATTCCCAAGTATTTTATTTTTTTTGATGCTATTGTGAATGGGGTAGTTTTCCTAACTTCTCTTTCTGAGGATTCATCACTTATATATAAAAATGCATTGGATTTATGAGCATTGATCTTGTAACCTGCTACTTTACTGAATTCACTTATGAGTTCTAAAAGTTTTTTGGTGGAATTTCCTGGTTCCTCTAAATGTGTAATCATGTCATCAGCGAACAGGGATAGTTTGAGTTCTTCTTTTCCTATTCACATCCTTTAATTTCTTTGGTTTGTCTAATTGCTCTGGCTAGAGTTTCAAGGATGATGTTGAATAGAAGTGGTGAAAGAGGGCATCCCTGCTTTGATCCAGTTTTTAGGGGGAATGCTTTCAGTTTTTCACCATTTAGAATGATATTAGCCATGGGCTTAGTATAGTTACAATGTTAAGGAATGTTCCCACTATTCCTATTTTTTCTAGTGTTTTCAGCATTCAGGGATGCTGTATTTATCGAATGCTTTTTCTGCATCTATTGAAATAACCATGTGATTCTTAACTTTAAGTCTGTTCATATGGTGAATGACATTTATTGATTTCCAGATGTTGAACCATCCTTGCATCCCTGGGATAAAACCCACTTGATTGTGGTACACTATCTTCTTAATGTATTTTTGTATGAGATTTGTTAAAATTTTGTTGAGGATTTTTGCATCAATGTTCATTAAGGATATTGGTCTGAAATTTTCTTTCCTTGATGTGTCTCTGTCTGGTTTAGGTATCAGGGTGTTATTGGCTTCATAGGATGAGTTTGGGAGGGTTCCCTCCTCTTCTATTTCATGGAATACTTTGAGGAGTATTGGAATGAGCTCTTTTTTACAGGTTTTGTAGAACTCGGCTGAGAACCCATCTGGTCCCGGACTTTTCTTTGTTGGTAGGCTTTCGATGACCTCTTCTATTTCATTGCTTGAAATTGATTTATTTAAGTCGTGTATGTCCTCCTGGTTCAGTTTAGGTAATTCATATGTCTCTAGAAACTTGATGTCTTCGAGATTTTCTGTTTTGTTGGAGTATAGATTTTCAAAATAACTTCTAATTATGTTTTGTATTTCACTCGTGTCTCTTGTGATATTTCCTTGTTCATTCCGAATTTTAGTAATTTGAGTTTTCTCTCTCTCTTTATTAGTGTGGCTAAGGGTTTAACAATTTTCTTTATTTTTTCAAAGAACCAACTCTTTATTTTGTTAATTTTTTTGATTGTTTCTTTTGTTTCAATTTTGTTGATTTCAGCTCTGATTTTAACTATTTCCTATCTCCTACTACTTATGGTGTTGGTCTGTTCTTCTTTTTCTAGGGCTTTGAGCTGTAGTGTTAAGTCATTTATTTGTTGATTTTTACTTCTTTTTTGAATGAGCTCCATGAAATAAATCTTCCTCTAAGTACTGCTTTCATAGTGTCCCAGAGATTTTGATAGAATGTGTCTTTGTTCTCGTTTAATTCTAAGAATTTTTTAATTTCCCTCCTGATGTCTTCTGTTATCTATTTATCATATAATAATGTGTTATTATATCTCCAGGTATTCGAGAAGTTTCTGTTGTTTATTCTGTCATTTATTTCTAATTTCAACCCATTATGATCTGATAGAATACAAGGTAGTATCTCTATCTTCTTGTATTTGCTAACAGTAGCTCTGTGGCATGAAATATGGTCAATTTTAGAGAAGGATCCATGTACTGCTGAGAAGAAAGTGTATTCGTTCTTTGTTGGATGGTATATTCTATAAATGTCCATTAAGTCTATGTTATTGATTCTGTTATTGAGATCTATGGTTTCTTTATGCAACTTTTGTTTGGAAGATCTGTCCAGTGGTTAGAGAGGTGTGTTAAAATTGCCTAGTATTATTGTGTTGTGTTCTATTTGATTTCTGGAATTGAGAAGGATTTGCTTGACATACATGGATGAGCCAATGTTTGGTGCATAGGTATTTAAGATTTTTATGTCTTGTTTGTCTTTATGATATTTATGATTGTTATGATTATTATGCTTCCCTTAAGCAGTATGTAATGTCCTTCTTTATCCCTTCTGACTAGGCTTGAAGTCCACATTATCTGAAATGAGGATGGATACTCCAGCTTTTTTGCTGTGCCCATGTGCATGGTATGTTTTTCCCCATCCTTTCACCTTTTGTCTGTAGGTATCTCTTTCTGTGAGATGAGTCTCTTGCAGGCAGCATATTGTTGGATTTTTCTTTTTGGTCCAATCTGCCAATCTATGTCTTTTGATTGATGAGTTCATGTTGCTCCCTGTCAGGCAACAAGGTCTGATGCACCTCCTCAGGGCCCGCCTGAGGAGAATACAGGACCAAGCAGGATGATGAGTGTCGGCAGCAAAGGAAACACACCAGAGCCAGGAGGTCTGTCAGCGCACAAGGCACAGCAGGAATCTTGTTTATTGAGAAAATCACACAGCTTTTATGTAGGGTGAAGGCTAGGCAGGAACCAAACAGCTTAAAGGTCAGCAAGGCATGGGGGGTTCATGCAGGTGAGAGTCCCATAGGACTATATGGCAAGCACGAGCTGATCAACTTTGCAGAACTATTGTTAACCAATCTCTGACGGTGGTCCGATTTATCATCATTAACTATCGAAACCGCCTTTGAGCCTTGATCTTGCTCACTCGTCAGGGAGTAAGGAGTCAGCCTGAGTTAGTTAATGTGTCATTAGTCCCAACAAGTTCAGGCCATTAACATTCAGAGTTATTACTGTGATATGATTTGTATTCCCAGTCATTTGATTCATTTTGTTTTTTTGACATGATTTGGTTTCTCCTTTTTGGCTATTTCTTTAGGCTAGTTCCTCCAGTTGCTGATTTGTATCATTGATTTTCATCTCTTCCTCATGGAATATTTTGCTGAGAATGTTCTGTAATGCTGGATTTCTTTTTGTAAATTCTTTTAGCTTTTGTTTATCATGGAAGGATTTTATTTCGTCGTCAAATCTGAAAGTAAGTTTTGCTGGGTATAAGATTCTTGGTTGGCATCCTTTTTATTTCAGGGCTTGAAAAATGTTGCTCCAGGCCCTTCTTGAATCCTGAGTTCTGGAGCAATGGGAGATACAGTCACCCTCTAGTCCACCATCTTGGATCTCCAACCATTTTTTTTTTTTTTACTAATATAAATAGTACTACTATGAACATTCACCCCCCCAAAAAAAAAATAGTACTACTATGAACTTACTATGAACATTCACAAAAAAAGGCTTAGGTGGATAGTCATTTCTCTCTTGTAGATTCCTAGGGATAATTTCTTTTTATGATCTCTTTTGCAGCATAGTAATATAGGTTATAATTGAGTTCCTTCCAATTCAAATTGCTGAGGAAATTAAATTCCAAATGATTCCATCACAAGATATTAAATATTTGAGATGATGCTTATGTTAGCTTGATTTAGTCATTTTCTACTGTATTAAAAATGATATCATCTTGTATACCATAAATATACACAACTATAATTTGTGATATGTAATAAAATAAAAATATATAATAAAATATAATTTGTGATATGTAATAAATTGTGATTGTAATAAATTGATGGGTCAATTTTACTATTTTAAGAAAGTGCCAGACTTTTCTGAAGTGACTGTGTTATTTTACACGTCCTCCATCAATGTGTGAAGATTTCAGTTTGCTTCATCCTTAACGGCACCTTTTATTGTTTATCTCTTTAGTCACAGTTCTGCTGGCGCATGTATTTCATTGTGGCCTTAATTTGTATTCCCCTAATGACTGGTGATACTGTGTGTTTTTTCAAATGTTCATTTCCTACCCATTGATATCATTGGGTAAATTGTCTGTACAATTGTTTGCCCATATTTTTCAGCTGAGTGTTACTCTTATTACTTAATCCTAAGAGTTACAAATATATACATACATCAGTCGATCTTCCAGAAGTGACACAGTCCCTAGATTTTTACATAATGTATCTGAATATATTTTACTTCTTTCTCACTTTGCTACAGGTTGTGGCAGAAAACTTCACCGGGATCTCCGAGTTCTTATTGGTGGGTTTTTCAAGCCTTGGTGAAATTCAGCTTGTTCTCTTTGTGGTCTTTCTCTTACTGTATTTCGTCATTCTTAGTGGCAATGCCACCATCATCAGTGTCATCCGCTTGGACCAAAGCCTCCACACTCCCATGTATTTCTTCCTTGGCATCCTGTCAACATCTGAGACCTTCTATACCTTTGTCATCCTTCCCAAAATGCTCATCAATCTCCTTTCTGTGGCCAGGACCATCTCCTTCACCTGCTGTGCCATTCAAATGTTCTTCTTCCTTGGTTTTGCTATTACCAACTGCCTGCTCTTAGGTGTGATGGGTTATGATCGCTATGCTGCCATCTGTCACCCTTTGCATTACCCCATCCTTATGAGTTGGCAAGTATGTGGGAAACTGGCAGCTGGCTGTGGGATTTCAGGCTTCTTGGCCTCACTGACAGTAGTCAACTTAGTCTTCAGTCTCCCTTTCTGCAGCGCCAACAGAGTCAACCATTACTTCTGTGACATCTCACCAGTCATCCGCCTGGCTTGTACCAATACAGACATTCACGAGTTTGTCATATTCACCTGTGGGGTTCTTGTGCTTGTGGTTCCCTTCTTCTTTATCTGTGTCTCTTATCTCTGCATTCTGAGGACCATCATGAAGATTCCCTCAGCTGAGGGCAAACGGAAAGCCTTTTCCACCTGTGCCTCACATCTCACCGTCGTTGTTGTTCATTATGGCTGTGCTTCCTTCATCTATCTGAGGCCTACGGCAGACTACGTCTCCAACAAGGACAGGCTGGTGACTGTGACATACACCATTGTCACACCATTACTAAACCCCATAGTGTACAGCCTCAGAAACAAGGATGTTCAACTTGCTATCAGAAAAGCACTGGGCAAGAAAGGATCTGTAAAGCCATTTGATTGAATTATTATATTTTGGATTCCTTAATAAATAACGCTTTCTTTTATTACATGTATATTCTATCTTTAACAGGTTCATTGAAGTAATAAGACTCTTTAACATGTATGTCATAAAATGGATTGCTCCTCATCATCCCTTTAAAACCAACATGTAGGCTAAGATTTTTAAACTTCTCAGATGGAATTTCAGAAAGCTTCTTAAATTTAAATGCCCAGTTCACTATAATAACTAAAATCTAACCTGGAAGTTGTGGCACATGCCTGTAATCCCAGAGACTCAGGAGGCAGAGGCAGGAGGCCAGTCCAAGCAAACTTATCAAGAAACTGTCACAAAATAAAATAATAAAGTTAAAGAACAGGCAAAATTAAATCTATGAGCACAGAAATCACAATACGGGTAGTACAATATTTTTGAGTGTCATCCATGTTGTTTCATGTGTCTGTAGTTTTTTCGTAGTGCTGAGAAATCCATTATATAAATATTCCACTATGTCTTTAAAAAAATAAAATAAAATAATAAGATAAAGCAAAATAAAAGAGAAGGGTTGGGCATGTTGCTCAGAGGCTTAGCACCCCTGGGTTCAATCCCCAGGACTGCACATACACATAGCTGCCACTTCTCTCTCTTGTTGTGGTGACTGATTCCTCAAAGATAATACTGGTGAGGGAAAGGAACAGGGAGGAAACTTCTCCTTTGGCTCTTAGGTACTTTCAGGGCCTGGCATGTTGCACACTGAGTCTTCCTCTTGTGGAATGGTTTCACGGTTTCTGGAAGTTTCCTCCTTGAAATTTTTACCACATTTCTTGTAATACACTTGAAGCCAGCTCTGTCTGACAGTGTATGGATTTGCTTCTTAATTCAGGAAACTCGCCACCTTTCTGGGTCACATGTCTTCTGGAGAATTTATCGAGCCAAGAAGTATTTAATTTTACTGTATATGGATTTCCAGTTTTGCCAACACCATTTGTTGAAGAGGCTATCTTTTCTCCATTGTATGTTTTTGGCAACTTTGTCTAGTACGAGATAAGTGCACTTATGTGGGTATATTTCTGTGTCTTCTATCCTATACCATCGAACTACTGTCTATTTTGGTGCCAATACCATGCCGTTTTTGTTACTATTGCTCTATAGTAGAGTTTAAAGTCTGGTATTGTTATACCTCCTGCATCACTCTTCCTGCCCAGGATTGCTTTGGCTATTCTGGGTCTTTTGTTCATCCAGATGAATTCATGATTGCTTTCTCTATTTTTGTATAAGAAATGTCATTGGGATTTTAATTGGAATTGTGTTAAATCTGTATAGCACCTTTGGAAGAATGACCATTTTGATAATATTAATTCTGCCTATCCAAGAACATGGGAGATCTTTCCATCTTCTAATGTTGACTTAGGACCAAACTGTCTTAACAAGACCCCCATAGCACAAGAAATAAAAGCAAGAATCAATAAATGGGACAGATGCAAACTAAAAAGCTTTTTCTCAGCAAAGGAAACAATCTATGTGAAAAGAGAGCCTACAGAGTGGGAGAAAAATCTTTTCCATACACTCTTCAGGCAGAGCACTAATCTCCAAAATTTATAAAGAACTTCAGAAACTTTATACCAAAAATACAAAGAACTCAGTCAATAAAAGGGCTGAGGAACTGGGCAGACACTTCACAGAAGAAGATATACCAGTGATCAACAAATATATGAAGAAGTGTTCATCGTCTCTAGTAATTAGAGAAATGCAAATTAAAACCACCCTAAGATTTCATCTAATTCTAATTAGAATGGCTATTATCAAGAACACAAACAATAGTAAGTGTTGGCATGGATGTGGGGAAAAAAGCACACTCATACATTGCTGGTGGAGTTGTAAATTGGTGCAGCCACTCTGGAAAACAGTATAGAGATTCCTCAAAACACTTGGAATGGATCCACCATTTGACCCAGTTATCCCACTCCTCGGTTTTTCCCCAAAGGACTTAAAATCAGCATACTACAGTGATGCAGCCACATCAATGTTCATAGATGCTCAATTCACAATAGCTAGATTGTGGAACCAATGGTGATTCCCTTCAACTGATGAATTGATAAGGAAACTGTGGTATATATATGCAATGAAATATTACTCGGCCATAAATAAGAATAAAATTATGGCATTTGCTAGTAAATGAATGGAGTTGGAGAATCATGCTAAGCAAAATAGGTCATGCCCAAAAAAACAAAGACTGAATGTTTTCTTTGATAAGTAGATGACAATATGTAACAAGGTGAAGGGGTAACGTGGGGGTGGGGAAGAGAAGTACGAAGGAACTTTGGATGGTGTACAGAAAAATGGGGTGGGAAGGTCTGGGGTAAGGAAGATGATAGAATGATACAGACAGCATTACCCTATGTATATGTATGATTACATGAATGGTGTGAATCTACATTGTACACAACCATAGAAAAAAAAAATTTTTTTAATTTATTTGTATTATAAACAAATGGGATACATGTTGTTTCTCTGTACATGAAGTAAAGAAATGAAAATTTATACCCCATTTGTGTACAATGTATCAAAATGCAGTCTGTAAAAACAAATTTCTAAATTTAAAAAAATACATAGTTTGAAAAAAAATAAGTATTTAATTGATTCCAGAAAGATTTCTTCTGCCAGTTTTCTCACCATTGACCCAGAGTTAAGGTTTGAGCATTTCTGACACCCTTAGTAAGCAGAAGAACAGACATCTTTTTCTATGATTTGGCCTTTCAGGCCAATAGTCACAGACTCCTACTTTCAAGTTTCTCAGGTGAACTCTTCTGTTTTTTAATCTCCAGGAAGTACATGACAAGGTAATTGCCTACTCTGGCAATATCAGGAGAATGGGGGAATAGGGGGAATAGATAAAACACTAAATAATCCAAGTGCCCTTGTAAGACTGTATTTGACCTTTTTTGACTCAACATTTTTTTATTTTTAAAAGTAATTCATACATTTTTTCCCTCAACTTTGGCATCTCATTTGAAAGTAAGATAGAAAAACTCCTTTTAAGAAATATGTAACACTCTTGCCTACTTTTCCAATAGAATAAGGTATCATGATGGCATTTATTGGTAAATATTAATTTCAGAAAGGTACTGTTTGTAAAAAGTGTCCAATAGTTGGTCTGACTAATGGTATGTATGACTAGTGGTTAAGGTATCACCTTAACCACTCTAGATCACATATTGCAATACAGGATTCTTTGAGAATCTGTTGAAAACTATGTATCCCATACATAAAATTGTTCTCATTCACATAAATAGGAGCAGGGGGAGCCTGCTTATTATTTAAAGAGTTTTGGGAGTGTCTAGAGTCACTCAGGGATCCAGTTCATTAGCATTCTTTTCCCTGACCAAACTCACCTAAATCATTTAATTCTATTTTTACTATTTTATCTTTTCATTTTTACAAACCATTTTGTTGTAACATTCCCTTTTACCAGTTTGAGACATCATTTAAGCCCTGTCACAGATTTTATGTATTTTATAATTGATTATGATGACAAGAGAAATCAACTGGCATCTCAGCTACCATTATCTAGATCTCTTTATTGCATTTACTTTCCCTTTAATATTAAATCTCTGACACATCACTATGAGCTAAATAGAAATTATCCTGGCTAGGATAGGGCAGACAATTAACTAGAGTAGTGCTATTTTATCTCATTCATTAAAAAAATCTTAGGAGGCGTTCCTGTATTTTAGAATCTAAGGTCTCTGGATACAGAATATCATAGAAATTAAGAAACTAAATCCTATACTACAGACATGTGTGGTAATTAAGAAGCTCCAGAAATGGACTTTACACTCAACACCTTGACCAACTTTAATAAAAAGTGGCTCAGATCAGAGTCCAATACTAGTGTGTAGAGAATTTCCTGCAGAATTCTGACTTTTATGAGATTTTAAATTTTCTATTGATTTTATGTATCCTAACTTGCTATTATCCTTTTGGTATATGGATCTCCTGAGTCTCTTTTTATCAGTAGAAATATGGAAGAGTCAAATTATCTTTAAAAATAAATTATAATAGTAATTAGGAGGATAATACTCCTACAGGAAAATAGGTAGCAATGATTGACGGGCCCCATCAGCCACCATCAAACTTCAAATATCAATTTGACAAAAGATAGTATAAAATATACTTGAGTTTGCCACGCTGGACATCACACCCTTTCCTGGGGGTCACCATGGAGGATCCTCATGGAGACTGTTCCTGTGCTGTACCAGGAACTAGAGTTTGTCATTTGAAAGGGACATCATCTTCTGTTGTTCAATGTATAACCTAGTCTACATTGGAATTCTCTTTTCCTCTTACCAATTTCATGAAGTACATGTTATTTCCTGATTTCTATTTTGAAAAACGCTGTAGTAATTTAGCCTCACTTAGGCTTCTTCCTGAGCTCTGACTATTCAGGTGATTAGATGCATATGTCCTCTCCTCTACCAGACTATTAGCATTGTGAGAAGTATTTTATCCTGATCATATGTTGCCTAATTCCATCGTCATCTATGTCCCTGACAGAGATTAGTATACAGTCAATGACTACTAAGTCTCTTCAACTGATGAGTGACTCTTCCACCCACTAAGTGGAACACATGAAAGTAAAACAATATTTATGTCCTCCAGAACTCAGTGGTCTGAGACTGTAATAATCACTTATTTTTGGTCATAAATTTGGGGAAAATTTATAAGGATGACTTAACTCTGGCCCATATAATGTCAACTGAACTGCTTGACTAGTTAAAGGACCTGTTTCTAAGATGTCTCACTAATGTGGCTGGCAATATGTACCACTTACGGCCAGGAGATTGGCTAAGGTTGTAGGCTGAGAGTTTCAATTCCTCTCCATGTAATACTTTTTATGGTGTTCCTTGGATTTTCTCACAGCATAGTGACTGGGCTCAAAGATTAAATGTTCCAAGATATAAGAAATGGAAGCTTCTAGTATCTTAAGGCATATCACCACTGTTATGGTTCGGCTGTGAGGTATCCCCAAAAGTTCATGTGTGAGACAATGCAAAAAGATTTAGAGGAGAAATGATTGGGTTACAAGATCCTTAACCCAATCCATGAATTAATCCTGAGGGATTAACTGAGTGGTAACAGAAGGTGGATAGGGTATGGCTGGGGTAGGTGGGTCTCTGGAGGCATGTCTTTGGAGTTTATATTTTATATCTGGTTAGTGGAATCTCTCTCTGCTTTCTGATCATCATGTGAGCTGCTTCCTTATGCCACACTTCCACCATGATGTTCTGCCTCATCTTAAGCACTGAGCTGGCTCTCTATGGACTGAAACCTCTGAAACTTGTGACTTATCAAATAAATTTTTTCCTCTTTCAAAATTGTTCTTGTCAGGTCTTTTAGTCACAGCACTGAAAAAAAGCTCACAAGTACTGAATTTCCTGTTCCTGGTTCCAAAATACAATTGATAAAAGCATAGGGTAAGTGCAATACACATTCCTTTTTTAAAAAGAAGGAAGGAGGCACATGGCAGTCACATCCACATTTCTCTTTTTTTTCAATTATTGGTAAACTGTGAGGCTGTGATATAGCTATTCTCTTAAATTTTTTAAAAAGACATATTAATTAACCTAAGAGTACCCTTAGGCCCTTAAGATACTTAGAAATCTTACTAGTCATACTCCTTTTCTTGTGGGGGGAGTACCAGGGAGGGGCACTCAGCCACTGAGCCACATTCCCAGCCCTATTTTGTATTTTATTTAGAAATAGGGTCTCACTGAGTTGCTTAGTGTCTTGCTTTTGCTGAGGCTGGTGTTGAATTTGCACTCCTCCTGCCTCAGTCTCCTGAGCAGCTGGGATTGCAGGCATGAGTCACCACGACCGGCACTAGTTATACTCTTAAAATTCTAACAAAGTTATCTTATAGCCATATTTTGAGATCATTATTCTAAGGCAAGAGTTTCCTGATAGTATTGAGAATTTGCTCTTTTCTTTGAAACCATTTCTCACCTGGAGAGTCTTTATTGAGGGAGATTTTATATGAGAAACATGTCCATTTCTAAAGTCAGTAGGTTTTGGATTATTTATGTTTCCTTTCAATTCTTATCAAAAACTAAGCACCTTCTTTAATTCATCCCTTTCTACTCAGATTTCATCATTGGGGTCATTTTCTATTGTCTCACTAGAAATTTCCCTAAGGAAATCTGTGAGTTAATGAAAAGTTCTATTTTCCAGGCTACAGCTTGGGAGAACACTGCCTTCTTTCCCAATAATGTATAATAAGCATTTCCTTTTTAACAAACTCTAATAACATTTTAGTCTTTCATTTTTAACTTTTACCAACTGTTTCCTCAGGGGTCTTCCATCTTTCAAATACAAACTCCTTTAAAACCTTGCAGATTTCCCATAGCATTAGTTCCAAACCCAATATAACCATGCTCTAAGTTTTGACTATAATCACACCTTGTGTTGGATGCCAAATTCTGATCTCATCATTTATTACTGCTTAACAAACTATATGCCACCTTAGTTGCTTAAATTAACAATATTTACTTATTTTTCACACAAATCTGCAATTTTGGCAGGAACTCAGTGGAGTATCTGTTTGTATCTACTCTACATAGGGTCAGCATTGATAGTTAAACTGAGCTAAAAGTTCTAAGATAACTTCTAAGATTACTCATTATGTGGCGTATTGGTTCATGTTGTTATTATTTGTATGTTCATCAGGGGATGTTGGCCAAAGCCTTGGTTTCACACCAGAGATTTGTCAAGGATTGTTAGGGCTTTCTCAGGATATAGCAACTAGGGAGCAAAAGTGGATACTTCAAGAAACAGGAAGTAGATGCTAATAAAATCTATGCAGCAAGGTTTATAAACTGATAAACCATCACTTTGGTCAATGTAGTTACCCAGCTGGCCTAGTTTCAAGGGAACAGGGCATAAATACCATTTCTCTAGGTCAAAAATGTGAAAAAGGTGTATCTTCTGCATACCTAGAAGTGATAGCCCAGGGATGAATCTTCTCAGTAAAGTATTCTCAAAGATATAGCCATTCTCTTAATTTCTGTTTGAACTAAAGAAAAAAAAGAGCCACAAAACGTTCCTTCATTAATAACATGGGCTTTCTTCTAATTTTCCATACAGGCAACATCCCTGACAGCATATGTGAGCCCCTGAGAAAGATATCAATGAGTGTCTAGCATTTGCTCCATATCCAGCTCAAATGTCTGGACATGCTGTCATAAAGAATTAATGTGCAACCTAAAGTATGCAGAGAGCTGCTAAAATCTATACCAGGGTGCTATCACATTTTTCTCTGTGAACTCAAGCTTCTTTTCTCATTTATTGAACAAATATTTACCAAACTCATGTTATATTCCAGACACAAATGAACTTGTTTCCTAAGTGTTGAAAGATTTATATTACCTCTCCGGTTCTAATATTCTGTCCTCTGTTTTGTTTCGTTTTTTGGTTTTATTTTTGTATCTTTTTCCTCCCTCTTCCAGCTTTCAGAAATGGAAACGTGAAATGAAATAAAGATATTTTCCTCTAACATGAGAATGAAAATCTACAGGCACTGGGTAGGGAAAAAAAATCAAAGGAGACAGTTACTTTGAGGTCTGTTTTAACAAATGGAGCCTGGGAAACTTCCACTCTCTAGAATTCTCCCAGAGAATTTCTAAAAGGGAGTCAGTAAATCTCCACCATGTATTAGAAAAGTCCTTCTCTTTGGCCAGCTAATTTTGCACAGTGTATTACTATGGTTCTACTTGCTGATTGGAGAAATTTAGGACAAATATTGAGCACAGTGTGTTAGTTTGTGGAGGAGGAGATCTCACCAATGAAGGTATTGAGGTCATGGCTAATGTGAAAAAGAAAGACCACTGGTAATATTCATTGAGACTAAACTGCCCAAGGAGAAAAGGCCCAGGTGATACTTTTCTGTGGAGTTAGTAGTTTTCTTTTGCAAGTCTGGAGATTTCATGGAAAATGAAGCACGGCTTAGGTGCATCATAACATGGAAGGCAATTTTGGCAAATTTCATCTAGAAACTTGCACAGAAATTTCTTGGAAGTTCCCAAGAATGAAGAAACCTTCTCACCAGAGAACATTAAAACTCTGACTTGAAGGAATGCGATGTTTTAATATTTATTTAGGGACTTTGAATTTCTTAATTGAAAAGAGTAGTGACTGTTGAGTAATTTATATGTGTGTCAAATTTTAAAAGTATTGCTTTCCAATAAGCTAGTTCTCTTTTTCCCTTAGTTAGTGATAATGGAAAGGAGATCAAGAAAGTGGAAACGTAGAGGTGATTTTTCAGGAAGAACAGTTAAATGCATGGTGTGCATGCCTATTTATTTAAAAGTTTAGAATAAGGCAATTGAAACCATGGTTCTAGTCAAATTTCAAAATTTTGTAAAAACTTTGCTAAGAAAAAGAGAAAATAATGGCAGTTTATTTTCAAAGGTCTTCAAACTTGAAAGTAAAATATTTTAAAATTCAAGTAAAACAACTTAGTGAGATACTGGAGAGAACCCCTTGGTAATCAAAAATGATAATGAGATAGCTGAAGGTTTTAATGGATCTTTTGCTTCTGCATTTATAAAATGATGTCAGACAGATTTTTCATCTAAAAATATTAAAACATAAGATTAATATTGCATGCTAGATTAATATTAAGATAATAATTTGGGAAGTTCCTGAAGTCAAATGCCATGTATCTGGGAGTTCTGAAATTATTATGAGAAATTGGTCATCTAATTTTTTAACAACTTTCCAAAAACATGTTATTCACTGGGCACTATTGTATAGTTGAAGATGCAGCTTTGGGTATCTGGCAAATATAATCTACAGAGTCAAAGACAAACTTAAAATACCAGTGGTAAAGCAAATAAGATTCTGATGATTATTAAGGAAACCCAGAGGCAGGGGTAATATATGGTTATCGAGTCACAGGAAAGATTCCATGAGTACAGTCTTTAACTGAAAATTGAAGGAAGGCTACAAAATTTAATGAAAACAACAACAAAAATAAAGCATTGAATATTTCTACATGGTAGAAGTAATATGAAAATTGACATGGTTGTTAAAATTTCTTAAAGTGCTTGTGAAGGAATACATACTGGCAGTAATGAGTAGAAAGGTAGATGATTTGGAAAGAGTATGAAAGACCTAGAATATCTTATAGAATATTGAGGGTCATTTAGTTTTGTTAATATGATACAATTTGTCCTATAGATGGACAATTCTTCCACTATTGTAGAAGATGGTTCAAAATGACAAGAGAGACTCTAGTGAATCCATTTATAATGTTCTTGTAATAGTTCAAGCAAGAGCTAATTTCTTTTTGAAAAAAATTAATGGATTTTAGAAGAATTTTTTAAATAGATTGGACGTGAAGGATGAGAAAATGGTGAGTTTAAACATTTCTTAGAAATTTACAGCTTGAATGACTAAGAGTATTTTGAAGCATTGTATTGAGATATGGGATCTAGGTAAAGAAACACATTTGAGCAGGAGGTTGAAAGAGAAAAAGTATTTTTATTAAAATACATAAAAGCTAATGCCAGCAATGATAACTGTGTCAGAGGCATCAGGGGAGCATCCTATACACTCTATTCAGAAATTCAGAGACAGGTCCTGGGACTGGCAGTCAGTTGGCCCTCCATCTCAGATATATCAAAGGTAAGCCATATAACTAAATGGGCAACAAAGGAATGCTGATGAAACACTAAATTATTCTAGCTCTGTGTTTTTATAAGGAGAAATCAGGCCTAGTAACTGATAAGAGTTTATAGAGCAATCGTAAAGCCAGTTCTAAGACACTAGCAGTGGTTCAAAACCAAATTAATTTTAGGGGATGACTGCATAGAAATAGGGTAGATAATTATTTGTGAACATAAACTGTGCTCTTTTAAAAGTAAGCAATACAAAGATAGATCCATGGCCTATTTCCCTAGATGGGGGATATAGTAAAAGGAGGTGTGTGTGTGTGTGTGTGTGTGTGTGTGTGTGTGTGTGTTGGGATGTGAATGAATCCTGAGATGTCAGTACTATTGCTTATTACCATAAGTACCAGTAATCAGGATAAAGATTTGACTATCTAAAATAATAATATATTTGAAAACTTTTTTATGAGGACTAATTCACTAAAAAAATTGAGTGGAAATTCCATATGTTTCCAAGGAAAGGACCTGACTTCATTTGAACCAATGACTACACATTTTATGTAAACAAATGTCCCAGATGTACGGCTAAAATCATTGGCATAAAAATAACAGCTCAGGTTCATATATTTATATACATACACATATGTATATATGATATATATTTATAGATTATATATAATTTATATATATAAACACACATTATACTATTATCACTCCACTACCTACTATTCAATCCCATGGTATACAGTCTCCAGAACAAAGGTGTATAGCTAGCCATTGGAAAGTGATTGGAAAAGCTGGGTTTTCTCTTAAGAGACAATGTATGTATTTAGAATAATTTCTGGTTTACAATTTCTTCTGCCTCTCCCACATTGTTTCTCGTTCAAATAATACTGCCATAACTACTTTTTGAGGGTAAATTTCTCTCATTCCTCAATTTGAAAGGTTTCTGGACCTCATCATATTGGTTTTATTCCATGAGAGCAACTCTTCATGGCTAACTCCTCCTCTGTCACAGAGTTCCTACTTCTGGGTTTCTCCAGCCTTGGGGAATTGCAGCTTGTCCTCTTTGCAGTCTTCCTCTGTCTCTACCTGATCATTTTGAGTGGAAACATCACCATCATTTCAGTCATCTTCTTGGATCGCAGCCTCCACACACCCATGTATTTCTTTTTAGGCATCCTTTCTACTTCTGAGATCTTCTATACAATTGTTATCCTGCCCAAGATGCTTATCAACCTACTCTCTGTACTTAGGACACTGTCCTTCATGAGTTGTGCCACCCAGATGTTCTTCTTCCTTGGTTTTGCTGTCACCAATTGCCTGCTTCTGGGAGTGATGGGTTATGATCGCTATGCAGCCATCTGCCAGCCCTTGCACTACCCCATTCTCATGAGCTGGAGAGTTTGTGGACAACTGGCCACAACTTGCATTGTTAGTGGATTCCTAATATCTCTGGTGGGAACTTCTTTGGTCTTCATCCTCCCTTTCTGTGGTTCCAACAAGGTCAACCACTACTTTTGTGATATTTCACCAGTTATCAGTCTTGCCTGTACTGAAACCTACATCAATGAACTGGTCATCTTCATCTGTGGAGTCTTGGTGCTGGTTGTACCCTTGATCTTCATCTGCATCTCTTATGGTTTCATTGTTCGCACCATCCTGAAGATTCCATCAACTGAAGGCAAGAGAAAAGCCTTTTCCACCTGTGCTTCCCATCTCATTGTGGTCATTGTCCACTATGGATGTGCCTCCTTTGTCTATTTGAGGCCCTCAGCAAAATATACATCTGGCAAAGACAGGCTGGTGACAGTGACTTACACTATTATCACCCCGCTGTTGAACCCCATGGTATACAGCCTCCGGAACAAAGATGTACAGCTAGCCATTCGGAAAGTGATTAGAAAGACTGGATTTTCTCTTAAGACGCTATGGTAGGAATACTTTTCAACGGTACACACAAATTTGGATCAAATGTGTTACTAATTTTTTAAGTCATGATAGATACTATCATGAATAGCATTGAATGAGTTGTTTGACATCTTGGGCCTTCATGTTTTCCTATGTAAATTAGGAAATTTTTCTTCTCAGCATTATGGTAAAGATCAAAGGAGATACTTTTTCATATGTAACAATAAAGACTGTCATTCTCCATCTCTTTGATTTATAGCTCTCAAAAAGATGTTAATAATCATTATCTTTTTCCCTATAATTGTTGTGTTTATCTAAAAATCTCCAATTGTAGTCTTTGTTTAAGGTTATGTCTAGTTTAAAATGAGATTCCCAGATCTGGAGGTGACTTTGGTCTAATAGTATGGTGTGAAAGGGAGCAACATTACCCTACAGTAATTAAATGAGTTAAGAATCAGCTCATTTAGGTTAGGTCATGATTTAATCTATGATTCTTCTGAATCTGAATTTTAGTACTGGAAAATACAAGAATGTAATTTTTCTTTTCTGTTTCACAAGAGTTTTGTTGGCATCTAATAGGTAATGTGAAAGCATATATAAAACAGAAAACTGCATGGAATGTCAGGCTCATATTAAAGACTTTGCTCATTTCCGTTAGGATTCTATTTCAATCAGATTCTTTAAAAAGTCACTTCAGGCTGCCTTCTCTGACTAGACCTTTGAGCTACTCTGTAACATACAAATGAATGGATAAGAATGATCAACCACCCTGTCCCATCTCAGGCTAAAAATGTCTACATGGCCCACCACACTGAATTTATTAAGAAAAGGGAACTACCCAGTCTCAAATTTATCATCAGACCATGTAACATTAGAAAAAGAAAGATTTTTGTGGTTTTCTGGTCCTACCTCTCTCCTGTATAGAAATTCCTTCATGAGTCTCTCTTTGGGAAACAAACCAGTCTATGCTGACTGAAGATCAGTGACTCCACAAAATGCATATTCCTGTTGTACTCAGCTCCTTTACCCTTCATTTGAGCTGATATTTGCCTCTGTGGTTTTCATAGATTCTGTGTTAAATCACAGAGTGAGTATGATCCAGGTGTGCAGATGTTTGAGATAGTTATGACAATCTGGGCCGTTTATTTTACCCAAGACCTGAATTTCAGACAAGTGACTATCTCGAGTCTAGTCGTCTGGAGATGCTGCAGTTTACCAATATTCTTTTTAAAACACAATGAATGCAACCGAAACACATATTTCACGTGTGACTTCTTTTTCAAGGTTTAATAAAACTGTATCCTCCCCATTAATTGTATTTAGGTTTTCAAATTAAAGTGTATAAAATCACAAGTCGTATTTCTTATGTTTTAAAAATTACTACCACTATTCCTATATTTGTCTCCTTTTCTTCAATTGTTAGGTAAAGTCGTTTTATTTGTTTTCATTCTTTAGTAGTTAAATTAGGTATCCCGGCACTACATGTCTCTATAAGTACAGTGTTGGTCACATCCATTACTTTTTCCCCCCTGTAGGCGTCTTGATTAACCAAATACTTTCTAGGAGTGGAATGTTTATTTATCATGAATATTTTTCTTACTGGTAGTTAAGTAACTTCTGCTATTTATTTCTAGCTTTGTTAGGTGTTAATGATACAATGTGATTGACACAGTTCTATTTTTATAACTTAACAAATTCTATTATTGGTTGTTTTTGAATTATGCCTAGTGAAGAAACTTCACTTAGATTAAAACTTTTGGATGTGTACTAGGGATGTTATTATATTATGGATTAATTTTATTAATTAAATTTAATCAAATTCTTTTAGTTATACTACATCATTATTTATTTTGCATGTATGTAAATGCATGGATTCATAGTGCTGAATTAAACTACTTTCCTTCATTTGTGTTTATTGGTTTTTTCATTATATTTCTAGCACCACTGACTTGTGGATATGTTATGACATTTTATTTTTAAAATGTTAACTAAAACTTTGGTGATCTAACATATATGTTCTACCTTATAAACACACTAGCGTGATAGTAAGGGCACAAAAAACACATCAAGAAGGTCAAGAGGGGAGGACAGTACATGGGAGATAAAAAAATAAATAAATAAAAATTGTAAGAGAAAAAAAATGACGATTGGCAGGGTTCTTAGCAGAAGAGACAGCTGAAAATACATGTGCAAAAAGGGAATACCAAACAAAAGTAGACCAATTTACCACACACAACCTCCGAACAGAACAGTTTCTTCACAGTCGAGTTGCCCAGATGACACTGGGAAGAGTAATATTGGTGTAATACGTGAATAAAGCAGCATGGCTTCCTGATCATGCATCTCACATCGACTTCAGCGAAGGACCAGTTTCCTTTTTCCACATCCTAAAAAGTCAATGTTTCAGTAAAATATAACAAAATAAACAAACAAATTGCTAAAAGCCAAGAGAGCGGATATTAAATGGTCCTGCCACAAAATGATAACTAAGTGATGTAACATGTACACTGGATTTAATCACTCCCCATCCTATATGTACTTGAAAATATTCTGATGTACATGATATATACAGTGTTATCTGTTGATTTTAAAATAAGTGAAAATGAAAACAAATTACCAGTAAAATGAAAAATTTGAACTATTGTGTCCTCTATTCCAAAAGATTTGTCCCCTGATTATATTCCCGTGTATCTCTGTAATATTAAATTCTAAAAAGGTTGCTTCCCATTTGCATTCAACTTCTATACCAATCTCATCTCAGGCCAATAACAGAAAGCTCATCAACTGAGAACAGCAGTTCCACTGGAGTGGCATTATTCTATATCTCATTCATACCCAGTTCAAACTAGAGGTTTAGTTTTATGACATTTAAACCAGAGTAGTCTGGGGCTAGAGACACACAGCAGAACAAAGGCATGAGTGAGAGGCTACACTCAAAGTCAAAGAAAAAGTGTGAGTGCTTTCAGAGCATGGAGCATCGCTAGGCTCTTTCCCCCACACAGGTGGACGATTGGAATGAACACCTCAGTCAGAAAGCTGAAGGACCTGTTTTGGAACAAGCAATGTAGGTTAGGGGTTTACCTATGGGAGATAAGTAGCATTGTTTTGCCCGACTCTTCTACACTGGAGCCTTCCAATCCACAAGCATTTCTCATGTACAAAGAACTTCAAACAAGCTTTTTAAGTGCCAGGGTCTCGAATATATTTGAACATTCACGAGTTACTGGACATTTGAAAAGCCTTGAACATGAAACCCAAAAGCATAAACATGAAAGAAAACAATTCTCAGGAGAAATACAGAAAATTCAGAGTAGAAAACAAGATGATTAATATCCTCATATAATACATATTGAGTCTATAAAAGAAAAGAATTCACATAGACCTTTTTAAAATCCAAACACAAACACACAGAAAGGCATACTGATCATGATTGACACATCAACAGATTATCACAAAGTGAACAATAAATAGGCCAAAAAACAGAACATTACAGACACTTCCTTTATTCACTCTCTTCTCCAACAGAACAACTTTCATGGCATCTGATATCATGCCCTGGTATTTTTATGATGCAAACTGTCACCATACAACTATACAGAATATATTATCTCGTATTAGTTGTAGTTTTTTGTTTTTTTTTTTCACTTTATATCCTGCTTTTTTTTTCTGATTTGGTCTTATCTAGTCTATTTATTCAGTATTCTGCTCCTCCAGGTTTGGACTTTATTTATGAAATTATTCTCTTTTCATTTCTACTTCCTGATCTAGCACCTACTTTCAAAACATTTCTTCCTCCAATCACTCATAACTAAGTTCTTTTAAATTCTGACCTTTGCTATTATTACTTAGTTTATATCACTTTAGTTTGTTTTAGCTCATTTTGAAATGTTTGCTTTAAGTTTTCATCTTTTATTTTATTCACACATCTTCCAGGCACTTGCAGGTTGTATTCCGTGGGAAGCACACTTTAAGGCAGCTTGGCAAGTAGGATGTTAATAAATGCACAGGATTAACACCTGTGGAATGGAGGAGGGCATATTGAGCAGAGAGAGAAGTCAAATTCATTGCACCCTAGGGACTGCCTTGGCTCAGTCAACAGAGAACTGTGTAGCTAGAATGACCAGAGGAGTCCCAAGCTATGCTTTCATAGCTGAAGCTTTATTGATCTCATCGGTCTGTGTTTCAGTGTAGTCCGTTCCAGGAAAAGGGCTCCCTTTGGATAAGGTGTCTTTGGTTTTGATAAAATGTGAAAGTCTTCCTACTGATAACACTACCATCAACGGGGTAACAAGTCCCTTGCCTGAAGGAGAGTCTGGGTTGTACATGAAAGTTTCCACTACACAGGCATGGTTATTTTCTAGAAATACTCTACTGTGATTATGTTATAATAACTTCATAAGGATATGTATGTGACTTTTTTCAGAATTCATGTTTTTATGAGATTGGTTTTCTTCTACTATTAGAAGGGAAGGATGGTCTGTGAAAACAGATCTAGATTTGTAGCTGTGGAGCTCCCTCTTGTGTTGTTATGGGAATGTTGAACTGGAAGTGGAGCCTCTCTACTTGACTCATTTTGAATGTTTTCATATCTGCCAACTGATTGTTCTTTTTAGATATGCATGACAGTAGACTGTATATGGCTGTATTACATATACATAAAATATAACTTATTCTAATTAGGATCCCATTCTTGTCATTGTATGATGTAGAGTTCTGCAAACTAATTTTTAAGTTATCACCCTTGACCATTGATTTTGTTGTTCTTGCTGTGCCCATCATGTTAGGACCATCAAAAGCTGGTCTTTTCTTCCACTTTCCATTTCACAACTTTAATACTATATTTTAAGTTCCTTGAGTATGTTTTCTTGATTTTTTTTTTTTAATATGGTCATGGGGGATTTACAATTTACCTTTTACATACATTTCTCTCCTTATTTTTAAGTTAAGGAATATATAACCAAAATTCAATTATTTTAAATATAATGTTATTTGAAGTTTTACAAATAATTACACCCTCTTAGGCAAGAAATGCAATATTTCTATCATCCCCCAAAATTATTTCATGCTACTTTCCAGTTGACTTCTTATTTAGAAAAACACAAAATAAAATCTTTATCAATGTAGTTGAATTTGCATTCATTTAATTAAATACATATGCCATAATATAGTATGTATTCTGGTGTGTCTAACTTCCTTCACAAATTGTAATTCTTATACAAGTCATCCATCTTACATTGTGTAGATTGTTCTTCCCTTTGCTGCATAGTGCTGCCATGAATGAATATACAAAAATATGTTTATTCATTTACCTGTCAAGGGGCATTTTGTTTGTTGCTACCTATTAGCTAGTATGAACAAACTTGCTACAAACATATTTTTATAACAGAAAGCTCAGTCCTTGTCCCCGAAGCCAATTCAATAACCAGGACACTGTTTTGAGAAAAAAAGGAAAAAGAATATTAATTGTTTTGTAAGCAAAGAAGAAGCACAGGAGACTCCAGTCCCAGAGATTGAGATTCTGCCTATCAGGAGGAACTGGGAGGTTTTAAAGGAGCTCTTCAAAGGTCAGGTTCCAGGTGTGCTCTGACAGGAGCTCCCAGGGAGCCCGGATGTTGTGTTAACATTCACTTGTTAATTTCTGAGATACCCACTTCCTAGATACCCTAGCAGATATCTCCTTCCTGTGGAGCAGATAGTGCAGGGTAATCTTGTTCCTTGCCCCCAGGTTAGGGAGGGGGAAAGGGAGAGTAGGTAAAGGAAAACTTGTCCCTTTTAAAACTAAGCCTCAGAGCTATATTCAAAAGGGCAAGTGGAGCACTGTTACTTTTGTGTGTGTGTGTTAAAATAATTTAATTCTCCCTGTACATCTCTTTCCATGTGAGAAATCAAGGTACAAACTTTACAATATTTACCTGTTTTAAGACATTCAAGTCAATTCAGCTGGCAAAAGTAGAATTCAATCACTAGTGAAATGTTTAAAAAATATATATTAAACAAAAAAAGTGTCTTTACAAGATAAAAATAATCTTCCACAATGCAATAAATTGCAGATCACTGAAATTTTAACTCTTTTTTTGTTTTGTTTTTTTTTGTTTTGTTTTTATTGTAAACAAATGGGATACATGTAATTTTAACTCTTTAGATGATTTCAGTTCAGTCTTTGGTTTCAAAATCTAGAGACAGTTAAAAAACAAAAAGCGTGTTGGCCAAGTTTCCATCTGTTTTTATGTTTCTCTTTCTTGCTTTGACTACTCATTACACTGGTTAAAGATGAAGATGGAGGTGCTCTTGCATGACCTGTTACATTTTTAACAAATCTTTTGTAAACATTTGTTTTCATTCTTATCAGAAGTAGCATTGTGGATCATAAGGTAGCTACGCACTACGTAAACTGTATAATATGCTGCCCAAATGTTTCCCAGTATGGGTGCACCTCATGCACTCCTACAAGTTGCTTTACAGACTCTTCAACTTTCAATACTGGTAGTTTTGTTGTGTATTTTTAGCATGTTAGTCATTATAGAGGGAAATAGCAGCAGTATATCATTTAGTTTTATTTATATTACACTGATATCTAATTACATTGAACAAAAAAAATTTTTTTTTCATTTGCCTGTTAGTTCTTCATATGTTTTCTTAGGAAATTGTCCTGGTTCTGCCCATTTTAATAAATTATTTTTAAATTATTGAACTCAACAATTTATATTTACCAAGTTGAATGCTTGTAAAATATATGTGTTACAAACATTCTCTCCAACTATGTGTCTTTGCAATTCTATTTTCTCAATAGTGTCTTCTTTCTGGTTTTTTTTTTTTTTTAAGGGTTTCTCTGTTTCCCAGGTTTCTCATTAACTTACCATCTTGCCTTAGACTCCTGAGTACCTGGGATCAATATGCCTTGTAATATAAATGCATTTTTAAATATTGATTAAATTTAATTTGTAGTTTTGTTTTACTTAGAATATTTGTAGATATATGTGTATATCTCTATATATGCACATCTATCGAAATCTACGTATATATCTGTATGTATATCTACATATATATATGTATATAACTCAAGTATCTATCTTCCCTAAGAAACATTTTCCTAAACCAAGATTAAAGAAATATTCCTTTATAGTTGCTTCTAGAAGCTTCATAGCATTAGCTCTTATGTATGGTATGTTTATGATTGTTTGTTTCATCTTTTAAGCAAATGTATTGAGACATGATTCATATGTAATAAAAGGCATTCATTTTAAGTATATGGTTTGACATGTTTTGACAAGTATATGCATACATGTAACTATCACTATGATCAAGATACAGAATATTTCTGTCACTCAAATACATACGTCCTCATGCCCCATCCCAATTAGTCTCCAATACCACACTCAGTACCAAGAGACCAGCGATTTGCTTTTAGTCACCAAAACTTAGTTTAACAAAATCACATAGCATATATTTTTTTGTTTTCCAGCTTTCTGGTTGATTTATTTTTTTTTCTTTTACTTTTAGCACTTTGAAAATATACTATCTTACTCCCTCCCAGCAACATGGTTTCTACAGAGAAATCTACTGACATTATTATAATTTATGATTTTTGTAGAGATAAAATTCCTTTATTAAAAGTTCAGAATCCAGAAAAAAAACATAACTGAGTGAGAACTGCAATAATGTGTAAGAAGAGTAATTTCATTTTGCCCATATCAGCCCTTTACTTTAGCTGGTGCAGCTAGCAAGCATATTGTTCTCTGTATAACTGTGAGGTAGGAATTTGGGGATACATGATAAAGTAAGACAGACTGAGTATCCAGAGACGCACCCAGTAACCACTGAAGTGCAGAAAATATCTATGAACCCTTCTAACTCTTGAGCAACCCAGCCCACGCCCTAGGCCCATACCCTTGACCCATGCTGTTGACTGCAAAAACTAACATAATCACAGGGAAAATTCATGCCAAATTGTGTAATTCTTCCCTGCTCCACCTCTAGTCCAGCACCTGGCCATTGTCCCTCTGTAAATATCAACACTTGACACCCAAGGGTTGCTACTCTCCCTCTGGAGATCGCCCACATTCTCCCTTCAGAGTGCATTCCTTGCTTAACCCCCAGGGAATTTCACTCATGAGATAGCACACGTTCCTAGTTACATATGCCTTTGCTTTCCTAAATAAACCTTTGTCTGTGTTTCTGACCAGCACATGCCTACAAACCAAGAACCTCACTCTTTCTTAGTAGAGGCACCCTCTGTGGGATCTCCTTGGACCTCTGATGACGAGTACACATAGTTATCACTGCTGTTTTAAAATCATGGTCTACTATTGTTCATACTGAGTTATATTACATTAATTTAGAATAGGCCATATTTTTCTGGTTACTCATATGTGAAATAATTTGGGACTTTGCCAAGTCCTGTTGAATATTATGTAAAGATTCTGTTATATTAACTTGGCAATTATTAGTCTTTTTTTAGTTTTAGTAGCCAAGGAACTTGGTTGGACTCAAATTGAGATCTAGTTTTCTTGAATGGTATTTATTTCTATTTAACTTTCATACTTCTGGGTTTCTTTGCATATATTCTACACATATATGGTTCACAGTTCAGCCAGATATTTGGCCTAACTGATAAATAGATGTTGAAACTTTCTCTCTCTCTGTCTCTCTCTCTCTCTCTCTGTCTCTCTCTCTCTCTCTCTCTCTCTCTCTCTCTCTCTCTCTCTCTCTCTTTTATCTCCCTCTTCTTCCTTTTTTTCCCTTTCTCTCTGACTCTTTCATTTCCATGATTTTCTCCTCATGGTTCAGCAGCTCTGGATTTCTATGCACTCTGTCCCCTGGTTTTTTATAATAGAAAGTTTGCTGGTTTTCTGCGTTTTAACCTTTTCAAAGAGAGTACGCACTATGACTTTCATTCAAATTAAAACTGTTATCAAATGGATTACCATTCTGCATACTGTACTTAATTGTCTTTCAAATGTTGGTTACATTCCAGAATCTGCCTGCTTTTGTACTAATTCAAGGGCCTGTACAATGTGTTTTTTTTTTTTTTTTTCTTGTGTGTAGTCCTTATCTTCAAAACTTCCACTCAGGAGCTACTAAGCTTTATTCCTGTTCACCTTTAATTCCTGATTTCTTTATTGATGGCTTAACTCCATAATATTAATAAAATATTATTTCATTTAATTTTTCTTAATCCTTCTTAATCATTGATTCAGTTGGAAGTTATTGCAGAAAATATAAATTTTATAAGTATTTTAAAAAGAAAATTAAATTCAAGATATTACATGCCTCCAAATTATTGGAAAGTTTGAAAGACTTGGTGGAGTTATTGATTTCAGGAATGAGCAACAACCAACTGCAATTTATAGGTCAAGGAGACATTGGAACTGTCTTGATGTCACCAGATACCATTGTGTAACTCCTACAATTTAGTGTCAGCAATCAGGTTTCTATTATTTTGCTTCTCTGTAGAGGCAAGATAAAGGAAAAATGACCTTGATTTTGTCCCCCATTATATGCATCAGATAATATCCTAGGACATGGGGCTAAAACATTTAGCAAAATATGGGAGAAAAAATTATCTGTGGAGACAGAAATAGAGATCACTTCAGGAAAATAAGACTAGTGATTGTGTTAAGAAGAAAAATTTGCAAATAGTAAATGAGGATGTTTCTCTGAGGTTGAGCTATGAACCAAGATTGAGCACAGTGATACAAGTCTCTGAGTGGAGACATATCCAGTGCTATCTGTCTTGAATTTACAAACTTTCCAAGAAAATACATTTGCTTTTCCTATGCTAGTGCTAGGTTATATCATACTTTCATGTTTAAAACCAAAGTTACAAATCATATATATATATATATATATATATATCATGTATGATATATATAAAATATATATACACACGAATATGTATATGTATACATGTATACACATGTGTGTGCGTGTGTGTTTTTATATATATATATATATATGTTCACACACACATACCTATATACTAGAGAGGAGAGAGAGATTACAAAGAATTGGCCCACGTAATTATGGGAATTGAGATGTTCCATCTGCAGTCAGTAAGCGTAAGAGCCTGGAAAGCCAATAGTGTGAGTTAAAGTCTCATTTCAAAAACTAGGAGCCCATAATCATAGCCCAAAGACAGGCAGTTGGGGGAATCCTAACAGGGACTTTTTGTTCTATTAAAACTTTCAATAGATTGGATGAGACTCACTTACAATGGGAGGGCAGTCTGTTTTGCTCAGGATGTAGATTCAAATGTTAATTGTTACTACTCACAAACACAGAGTAGTTTAAACAAGTGACTGTGCTCTCTGTAGTTCAGGCAAGTTGGCACATAAAATTAATCATCACAGCAATATTGATGCCTAAGTATCAGTTACTTTTACTATATCAAATCATTTATTTTTAGTGAAAGAATATCTTTCAATATTACTTTTAGAGATAGCTTTTTCTTAATTAACATTTTATGTTTTAAAAGTATTTTAACTCCATCTTTGAAATACACCATCTTTATATTCACCTATTAGATTTTTCTTTTGTCTTTAATACAACGCAATATTTCTGAATTTTTTTTTTCTTCTTCATGCTTTAAGGTAGATAAAGAGAAGCAATGGAATGAAGATTCTTGAGAGCACTTATCTCCTAGAATCCTAAAGAAGGAAACTTATGAAATTAGAATTTATATCCTGTAACAATTGCTAGAAAATACAACTGAAACTTATACTTTTCATATGGCATATTTGGGAGTGGTTCCTGATTACATGGACAAAACAAAACAAAAAACAAAAACAAAAAAAACTGTTTTTACAGTAGTACGAACCTGGTGGCTCAGGGTATGAAGTCAGTGGGGATAATGGATGAACCATATTGGAATTCTTGAGATGGAATATTTTATACCAAATTTATTAGAAACTCAAGTTTATACTCCAGTGTGTGTGTGGGGGGGGGAATGATTGATTTAACTTCCTGGAAAAGTGTCCTCACTTTTGTGTGGGTGTGATAAGAGGTAGTTCCTGGTTTGGAGTCCCACATGTGTCTGTGAATGCAATTAATACATATATATATGTATGTATTTTTTCTTCCAGATTTATCTCTGTTCAAAACCTTAGCATTCTCTGGACAGGTTTCTTTAAAGAGTTATGCAGTACCAGGCTGGAGACTTGGCCAGCATCCTGTGATGACATGTTTGTTAGGAAGATTCCCTGAGTAGACCAGATGTCCAAGAAACCCACAAACTCAGCTATTTTTAGAAAAGACTGTTGAAAGCATTTGAAAATTACAGGAGGCAGCAGTTGCTGTTGTGGGATCTCTGTTGGTGGCTTATGTCAGTGGTTGATATAATTGGAAGTAAAAAGACTCTGAGTTAGGAATCATCTCATTTGGGCAATTTCTGCTGATCTGAGGGCAGCCACTGGGAGTCACTGACATCTGCAGCAAATAGAATCAAGTGGGGAAGAGCTGTGGCTGTGGACCTTCGATTCTCTCTGCCATCCTCTTGTGACTCACTCATGAGATCTTTAGGGAGAGTAGTGAAGGTGAATTTTTTCGTATTCTTTGGCAGAGGAAGAAGATTAACAATTTCTAGAAATTTGAAGATCTAAAAACTGTTTCATGACTCCAGCAATAGCTTAACTTAATTTCAAATTCAGGGCAGGGAAATAGAAGCACAGAACTATAAATAGGCACTTAATTGTTCTTTCTCCAACTTCACAGCCCCTCTCATCTATCTTCAGTCAGACTACCAGAGACCCGCAGAAAAGAATAGGAATAATGGGAAAAAAAATAGTCAAGCTATCTAGGATATTTTATCCACAATTCTTTACTCCTTTCCCTACTCTTGAGATAGACCCTTGAAAGGTAATCTTTCCATTTCAAGAAGGTCAGGAGAAAGCAAAGTGATTTGTATCCAAATATTCCACAACTTCCATAAGCAAACCTAGGCTGTACTGTCCTTCTTCAATATTCCCATTTTGGCAGTAAAAGTCCTCTTTCTCCTATGCCTCATCCTGTGATCCTATTCTCCTCTCAGTGCAGCAGCTGAATTTGCAGGTTTCTAATAAACCTAGAGTATATGGGAGAAATCTGTTTCTTCTCTGGCAATGATAACCAATGGCTTTATTTGTCCTGGTGAAGTCAAAGGAAAAAAAAAGTTTCACCTTTACAAGAAAGACCTGGGGAATGTAAGAAAGGAAGGGGGAATGAAAATAGGAATGATAGAATGAATAGGACAATACTATCCTATGTGTATTTCTGAAGTACAGGACCAACGTAATTCCACATCATGTACAACCAGAAGAATGGGAAGTTATACTCTATATATGTATAATATGTCAAAATACATTCTACTGTCATGTATAACTAATAAGAACAACTTAAAAAAAGAATAACCATGTTTAGCCTGATGCTTTAATTATCTGAATATGAATTTTATACAAACAAAAACCTGAACACTGAATACCTGATATGTACCCAGGGTTCAAAAAATGAGATGTATTTTTAAATATTTTTAAAATAGATTTATTTGTAACACATATGTAATAAATATGTGAAAATAAAGTATATTTAAAAAAAAACTCAGAAAAGACAGCCCTGCATTACTTCCTTTGTAATGCAGCATTTTCAATATTCACTTTCCTTTCTTAATATGAATTAGTCTTCAGTTTCTAATGAGGTAGCAGGAAGTTTGGGAAAGACAACCAACTAATGGCCAATGCCAATTTTTTTTTCTTGTTCCTTTTTCCCCTATTGGACCTGTGAGATTTGGATCCATGATGTTTTCTGCATCTTTTTCACTTATTGTGAGAAAGATGGAACTGTTCCAAAAGTAGTGTTACAATAATGGCTCCCTGGAGTTTTAAAAAGTATAAATACCAACCAGCATATTGAGACCATAGCTAATAAGAGACAAAAGAAGAAAAGTTTTTCAATGATGCTTCAGGGGGTGATTCTCAGAATTCTCAGCAGAGGAGGTAGGAATACAGGTTGAGGCATGCAGATGTCAGCACAGGAAAGAGAGGAATGCAGTCTCTCAGGAACAGAAATGTTTGTCATACTACTGAATTTCATTGGATTTTGCCAGTTAGGAAACATAGAAAACACGCGATGTGGGACTGAGGAGGGATATAAAGTAGAGCTTCATCAATGGAGCTGGATAAGCTCAGGGAGGGATTCAACCAAATGCCACAAAATAAGCTCTCCAGAGCCCATGGTGCTGACTCCCTGTACATCACACATTTCTGAATTCATTAGGAAGTCTTCCCTGGATAATTGAAGAAGAAAAGACCCATAGCTCTCCGTTAACAATGGACTCTCAACATTTAGTACATTGATCTTCCATTCTTAAATGTCACATGAAAATATTATCTTTTGATAAAGGAGTATTATAAAAATCTATTAGCAATGAAGGAGTAAAAGAACTGAGTGTCTAACAGAGCTGCTTTTCTTTACAGACGTCTTGGTTTCCTTGAACCTCAATATTCTAGAATTCTGTGGACAAATAATCTACTGCATAAATCTCAGAAATGGGAGCTGAGGAGGTAAATAAATTACATTCCTCAAGGAAGATCCCAGTGGTGTTGGTTTTGTTATACATTGTTTGATGTATGAAGTATTGTGAACAAAAGGAATTGGGGAGAGAGCAATGGTAGAGGGATTCATGAGCAGAGGATCTGGCTCATGTTTACAACTCATTGGTTGTGTGACAGATTATGATGTGGTGGTACAATCATAACTATGCAAAGTGATCTAATAGGCTGCAGACCCAATCTCAGGTCTCGTATATCTCCTTCCAAGATTAAAAATAAACACCATTTCTTTTGAGAGGTTGAATAATATCATTTAAAGATGCTGTTTTTAAAATAATTAATATTTAATTAAATATTAATCAAATATTTAATAATCAGTTGATTAGACAAATAGCTTTTATGTGGCAATTTGTTTTTCCATTGTTCTGGGGAATATAAACTTACCCCCAAATCATTTACATTCTAGTACATAAGAGAGTAAAGGCAACTATACTTCATAATATATTTCAGAATATAATAGCAAGTTGTTAAATAGTTCAAAGGAGAGATATCAGTCTTATCTTTGCAGAACAGAGTAGCCACAGGTCGCAATTTTCACCTGGGTGATTAGGAATGGATAGAAAGTAAATAAAGTTTTTTCAGGTCAAGGGAAAATGAGGATCAAAAGCAGAGGAGAGAAGCTCTTAGATTTAAAAAAAACAAAAAGAAAACAAAACATAGTCTTACTGCAGAAAAACCACTGTTTTTTGTTTTTTTTTTTTTAATTGGTGAACTTGGGAAAAGGAGTTTGTAAAGAAGATAAATTGATTTAGTATCATTTCTGCCAAGAATGTTGGGTAGTTTAAGAAGTTTTTGTAATATAGGCAATAAATGTTTATTAAATGTGTATATGTATTAATTTAATTTAATGAACAGAGTAATTAAATGAATATAGTAATAATAAATTTATAGAAGTGGTGACTTTACTCAGGAAACACATTAATTCTACATGTTAGCCTACTGGTCACTATAATTCACTTGAATAGAAAAGCAACTGATATTTCTGTTCCAAACCCTTTCTTTTCTTGGCAGGGAAGGGTGGTACCAGGGTTTGAACTCAAGGGCACTTAACCACTGAGTCACATTTCCAGCCCTATTTTGCATTTTATTTAGAGACAGGGTCTCACTGAGTTGCTTAGGTCTCACCATTGCTGAGGCTGGCTTTGAAGATTTCTTATTAATTTATTAAATTCAATTTGATTTTAGTTGAGCCCAGCATGGGTGTGCACAACTGTAATCCCAGCGCCTCAGAGGCTGAGACAGGAGGATCACAAGTTGGAGGAGAACATGCGCAAGTTAGTAAGGCCCTGTTTCAAAATAAAAAATAAAGGATTAGGATGTATGTCTGTGGTAGAGTGTGCTTGGGTTCAAACCCCTCTACCAAAAACAAATCAATCCAACACAACAACAACAACAACAAACTTATTTATTTATTTATTTATTTTAGTTGAATCAAGGGGAAAAGAATTTTACTACCCTTTAGCAAGGTGAAATTGGAGGAGTTGAAACCCTTCAAGGTCAGATATGATCAAGGCAATGGTGAGTTCTTTTGGAAATCCAGGAAAAATGTGAAGAAGTATAATGGCTCACATTGAGGAGAGGCTTGATAGTTTGGATTTATTCCTTTTTAAGTTAAAACTATAATTCTATCAGAACTTTAAATCAGGTCCATCTTCTTAACAGAATGACACTCCATGTCTGACTGAGTGACCATGAGAGCTTTGTTTCTCCAGAACTATTTAAATATGACGAAAGCCTCACTATGCCAAAGTCCTTTCGACTCTCCTCTATCAAGAGGGTCAAGTAGATTGTGTGATTAGAGGAAAGGATAATGTGATATCAGTCCAATATTATTACCACTAAAAATGTACCCAAATAGGAATTGGGTTTGGATGTTGGTCCAGTAGTTTGGTTAAAATAAAGTAAAAGGATTTAAAAAATACAAAATAAAACCTCTAGGTAAATATACATTTAAATAACACACAAAATAAAACAAGAAAAACTAGCAGTCACGTCTTTAAAATTAAACAACATACATAGCAGAAACTTATTAAAATCTTAGAAGATGCACAAGTCCCATTAAGTGCTTGAATATTTGTGAAAATTCTAGGAGAGCTATTATTAACATTTTTATATTATAAGTGAGGAAACTGAGGCACAGAGGACTAAGCAGATACTAAATGGATGGCAAACCTAGGGTCATTATACAGAGTATTTCTATTTCGATTCCTCAGTTGCTATTTGAATTAGGCAATGTGAGAAAAAATACCTAAACTTACAATAAAAGATGTAGAAATGTCACTGAGATCAGATGTAATCAGAATGTTTTGAAACAATACTATGAAGTGATGTGACCAAGATAGCATTTATCATCTTGAATCCTTATCCCTTCTCTGATTTATTGCTACTCCATTCATAGTGGAGCTAACTCTCTGTAACATTTAGGGTATACAATCTGTTCTATTTCTGTCCTCTGTAGGTTAATCTCTGGGACCATGTCAAACAAGCTAATTTCTCCTCTGTCACAGAGTTCCTGTTGTTGGGATTCTCCAGTCTTGGAAAAATCCAACTTATCCTCTTTGCTATTTTCCTGTGCCTTTATATGCTTATCCTAAGTGGAAACATCACCATTGTTTCTGTCATCCGCCAGGATCGCAGTCTCCACATACCTATGTACTTCTTCCTGGGGATCCTCTCCATCTCTGAGACGTGCTACACCTTAGTCATTCTGCCCAAGATGCTCATAAATTTGCTGTCTCTGCTTAGAACAATCTCATTTATTAACTGTGCTGTCCAGATGTTCTTCTTCCTTGGTTTTGCTGTCACTAATTGCATGCTCCTGGGGGTGATGGGTTACGATCGCTATGTTGCTATCTGCCATCCGCTTCACTACCCCATTCTTATGTGCTGGCAGGTATGTAGACAACTGGCGGCAGCTTGTGCTGGGATTGGTTTTCTATTCTCACTCACAGGTTCCCTCCTAGTCTTTGAACTCCCTTTCTGTGGCCCAAACAAGATCGACCACTACTTCTGCGACATCTCACCAGTTATCCAACTTGCCTGTACTGATACCTCCATCAATGAACTCATAATCTTCACTGGGGGAGTTCTAGCTCTTATGGGTCCCCTGACATTCATCTGCATCTCCTATGGCTTCATTGTTCGCATCATCCTGAGGATCCCATCAACTGAAGGCAAGAGAAAAGCCTTCTCCACCTGTGCTTCCCACCTCACTGTGGTCATTGTCCACTATGGGTGTGCCTCCTTTGTGTATCTGCGACCATCAGCTAAGGACTCATCTAGCAAAGACAGGCTAGTGACAGTGACCTACACGGTTGTGACTCCATTGTTGAACCCCATGGTGTATAGCTTTAGGAACAAAGATGTTCAGATGGCCATTCGGAAAGTGATTGGCAGAGTGAGATTTTATCCTAAAGCTCTATAATAATATTTCACACCTATAGAAACGTCCTTTCTGAGGACACAGAAATAATTATAATACTGATGATACTCTTGCCTTTCACTTATTTAGAACTTTACTTTCCTCCCATGGTATTATTTTGATGAACTTTGAGGGGTATGAGATTAAATTTGGGTTTCTTGAAAATCAGTTCCAAACCTCAACCCTTTTCAAATTTACACCAGTAAGTATTTTGCTTTCTCAGAACACTTAGGGGATGATTTTAGCCTGTTTATTAAAGGATATGTAAAACATTGTTAATGGCAATTTGTATAGAAGGTCCAACTATCACAGCTTCTATACAGTTTAGAAAGATTTTAGTTAGTATTATATGATCCATGTAATAAAAAATGATTAACTATGACCTACTCTGGAAAGAACCCAAGGGTATCACTTCCACTGCTCTGTCCTTGTACGAGTCTCATGTGAAGCAATCCAGTCTGGGTTCATTGCTAAGTAGGGAGACTTTCACTTTTAAATATCTCTAAATGATGTAAAGTTCTACTTTTATATACCTTCCTTCTTTTACTCCTATTATCTATAGAGATGTATAGATGTATCTAATATTTCACTGACACAAAAACAATTAAAATATTTGAAGATGTATAATGTGTCTCCATTATAATAGGATTAACCTAGCTAAGGTTTTTTTTTTGGGGGGGGGAGGGGCGTACAGTTGTTAACTTAATGATGAATTAGAGTTCACAGAACTCTTCCTCTGGTTTCTTTTAGATTCTTTCTATTTTGTTAGGAGTGTTCTCAAAATGTGTCACCAAGTGACTTAGAATGATCACCTTCCTTGTTTGGGAATTGGTTTTATCTCAATACAACCTAAGTTTCATCACTTCTCTGTCAGATCTGCCAGGCATGGTTACTTAGACTAGGGGTTTGATCTTATATATCTACATTATAATTACAAAACATTGTTCCTAGTTTAGTTTAATTTTATTATTTAAAATAATTTTGGATTTGGCATTTGTTCCCTTAAATTTCTTTCTTTGATATTAGGCTCATAATTCTAGAATATTCAGGGTTTTTCTTATCCCATTTAAAATGTCCAATTTGATAATAGTTTTTCTTATTCCTTCTCTCTGACAATTCTTCTAGGCTTAAATAGTAAACAGTATTCTATTGCATGAAAGCATAGTTTATAGTGGCTGCATGAATTTCAATACTCATTTATACTCAATGGCAAAGTGTTTAAATACTGACTGATGTGAAGGTGATGGTAAGATGGTCAGATGCTTCTGACCTTTGTCTTAGTTAAAAAAAAATACATAACCTATAAGTGAATCTCTAGAAACTCCATTTGGAAAGACTTTATGCTTGACTTCTGCTCTATCACATCATGGCAGTCATTGGAAATATGTTCTTCTTCAAATAGTTACATAAAAAAGCAGTAAGTAACCCCTTTGAAAAGCACATTCTTAGGATGGTGTGCACCTCTAATCCCAGGAATTTAGGAGGCTGAGGCAGGAGAATAAAAAGTTTGAGGTCAGCCTGGGTAACTTAGCAAGACCCTGTCTTAAAATAAAAATAAATAAATAAAAATAAAAAGGTCTGGGGAGGTAACTCAGAGATAAAACTCCCTGGGTTTGATCCCCAGTACCGTCCCCCTCACCAAATAAGCACATTCTTGGGAAGAACATAAGCTTGGTAGATAAAGTAGAACAGATTATTTTATGATGCCATACAAATTCCTTGTGCTGCAAGAGCACCTAAGCAACTTCATGGTAATCAGAGGGGTAGAAGCAGGAAGCTGGGGGAAGGTAGGACACATTCTCATGAAACGGAATTGAAAAATATCTTGAGGTGCTCGGAAAAGTCCCTTTTGTTGTCACAGAGACAAAGGCTATGATTTTGTTCTCAAGTATCTCCTGTCTCTTATCATACCCGTACCTTGTAGTAGCCATACCCTGCAGCAATTAGGCCAGTTATAACTATTCTTGATGCTTATGTTATATGTTTCATTGGTCAACACTTTCTCTTCTCCACTTTAACTAAAATTTGTTCTAAGGAAATACAAGTAGACAGGAAAATACATGGGGCAATGTTTCTCAGATCCTAAGTTCATCCAGGGAATTGGTATTATTCTTAAGAGTTATACCTTGATGTGGATATAAATAATTTCACAAAACACCAATAAAAGACATCACTGTGTGGACATCATGGAAGAAAAAATAAGTTAAATTTTAAAGTATTAAAGTTGGACATTTAGAGTTTGTTTGTTTGTATTTATTTATTCACAGACAGGGGACCCAAAACTTATTAGGCAGTGTCACTGAGTTGAGAAGATAGAGACTCGAGTATTGGGAGGGCAAAGGGATTGTTTTCAAGATAGAAGACTAGAAAGAAGGAGTTATCATAAACAGAGGGAACTCCAAATATCTGCAACAGGGTACCCTCAAGTCTTTGAAAGAGTAATAATCTGCACATCCGTCAGGAGATGGGGAAGGAACTGCAGGAAAACAAGGTCAAATGGTTCCTAGAACTCCCACAAGAAAGTTTATGTTCCCAGTAGCCTACAAGTATTATTCGTGGAAATGAAAAATAATGTACTCTCTGAAGTGAAAAACACACTAGATAGCACTAACAGCGAATATTTTTGAAGAGTTCAATTAATGTTAAGTACCTAGCAGTAGAAATTACCCACAACATAGCCCATACAGATCGGTGGACCCTGAGACAGACTCTCATTCCAGTGCCAAGCTATAGCACTGAGGTCCTGAGGGTAGATAAGTTTGCTGAAGGACCAGACTGAGTCAACACCCATTAGAGGTCATGATAACTTGTTTACAAAACACAGATTTCATTGCAGACCAAAAAATAGCCATGTGACTAATCTTCAACCCCATGCAACCAGGATCCCAAGGTTAATTTCATCAGCCTATAGATCAAAGAGGATAAAATATTCTATATATATTTGTTAGGCCCATTTGGCCAACATTATTATTCTAGTCTTCTATTTTCTGACTGATTTTCTCTGTGGATGATCTATTAGTTACTGAAAGTGGGATATTGAAGTTCACTACTATTACTGTATTCCATTTTTCCCTTTGACTCTGAAACTATTTATTTTCTATGTAAAGGTGCTCCAATGTTCAATATATACATATAGTTATTGGTGTTATATGTCCAAGATGATTTGATACTTTTATTATTGTGACCTTCTTTGTCTCATGTGACAGATTTTGAATAAAATCTTATTTTTGTCCAAGTATAGCTAGCTTTGGTATGTTTGCATGAAATATCTATTCCATCACTTCACTTTCAATCTGTGTATATCCTTAAGGCTAAATTAAGTCTCTTATAGGCAGCAAACTATTAAATTTTTCATTAACTATGCATCTACCCAGTGCCCTTTGATTGGAGAATTTAATCCTCTTATATTTTAAATGGTGATAGGTGAAGATTTACTACTGCCATTTTAAGTGTTTAGTTGTAATTCCAACAATAGCCCCAGTTTCTTTTTTCCATTCTTGTGTTTTTCCTTTGTGATTCGTTGACTTTTTCAAGTGGTATTCTTCAATTCTCTTTTTCTTAATCTTTTGTTATTAGACTAGAGGTTTTTTTTTTTTTTATTTGTCATTTCCATGGCTTTTCACATAAAACATCTTTTACTTACAACATTCTAATCTAAGGTAATAATGACTTAAATTTTATCACATGCAAAAACTATGCAATATTACCTCTCTTATACATTTTATGAAGTTAGTCATAACTACATCTTACTATATTGTTCATGTATTAACATGTATTCTTGCTTTAGTTATTTTTAGTTCATCTGTCTTTTGACTTTGATACTAGAATTAAAAGTGATTTACACAGCACCATAGCAGTGTAGAGTATTCGGGTCTCATGAAATCAATTGGACAGTACTCCCTTCTCTTTTGTTTTTTGAAAATTTTGGGAAGTTTGATGCTAATTCTTCTTCAAATGCTTGTTAAATCTTTCCCATGAGGTCATTTGGGCTTGGGTTATTTTTTTGTGGGTAGTTTGTTGGTTTTTATTTCAATATTTTTCTGGTTGTATACATATTCATATTTTATATTTCTTCTTGAATCAATTTCATTTTTGTCTTTTTAAGAATTTGTCTATTTTCCTATGTTATCCAGATTTTCTTTTAACATATTACTCTTTTTAAATTAAAAATTTTTTGTGTGTTTACAGACTGCATTTTGATTCATTATACACAAATAAGGTACAAATTTTTGTTTCTGTGATTGTACATGATGTAGATTCATACCATTCATGTAATTATACATGTACATAGGGTAATGATGTCTGTCTCATTTCCACCATTTTTCATATCCTCTCCCTCTCATTTCCCTCTATATAATCTAAAGTTCCTCCATTCTTCTCTATCCCCTACGCCCCCCACCCCCATTATATATCATCATCCACTTATCAGGGAAAACATTCAGCCTCTGGTTTTTAGGGGTTGGCTTATTTCACTTAGCATGATATTCTCCAATTCCATCCATTTATTTGCAAATGCTGTAATATTATTCTTCTTTATGGCTGAATAATTTTCCAGTGTGTATATCTACCACAGTTTCTTTATCCATGCATCTGTTGAAGGGCATCTAGGTTGGTTCCATAATCTAGCTATTGTGAATTGAACTGTTATAAAGATTGATGTGACTGCATTACTGTAGTACGCTAATTTTAAGTTCTTTGGGTATAAACCAAGGAATGGGATAACTGGATCAAAAGATGGGTCCATTCCAAGTTTTCTGATGATTCTCCACACTGCTTTCCAGAGTGGCTTCACCAATTTGCAACTCCACCAGCAATGTAAAAGTGTGCCTTTCTCCCCACATCCACGCCTAGACCTCAAATAGCCAAAACAATCCTGAGCAGGAAAAGTGAAGCGGAATGTATCACAATACCAGACCTTAAACTATACTACAGAGAAATAGTAAGAAAAATGGCATGGTATTGGCACTAAAATAGACAGGCAGACCAAAGGTACAGAATAGAAGACACAGAGACAAACCCACATAAATATAATTACCTCATACTAGACAAAGGTGCCAAAAACTTACAATACAGAAAAGATAGCCTGTTCAACAAATGGTGCTGGGAAAACTGAAAATTCATATGCAGTAAAATGAAATTAAACCTCTATCTTTCACCCTCCACAAAACTCAACTCAAAATGGACCAAGGACCTAGGAACTAGACCAGAGATCCTACACCAAACAGAAGAAAAAGTAGGCCCAAATCTTCATCTAGTTAGCTGAGAATTGAACTTCCTTAACAAGACTCCCAAAGCACAAGAAATCAAAACAAGAATCCATAAATAGGATTTATTCAAACTAAAAAGCTTTTTCTCAGTAAAGAATGCAATCAATGTGAAAAGAGAGCCTACAGAGTGCGAGAAAATCTTTTCCACACGCACTTCAGATAGAGCAATTATCTCCAAAATTTATAAAGAACTTACAAAATTTTACACCAAAAATACAAAGAAACCAATCAATAAATGAGCCAAGGAATTGAACAGATACTTTACAGAAGATATACAGGTGATTAATAAATATATGAAAAAGTGTTCAACATCTCTAGTAATTAGAGAAATGCAAATTAAAGCAACTCTAAGATTTCATCATACTCTAATTAGAATGGCTATTATCAAGAACACAAACAATAATAGATGTATCCAGTTTTGACACAAATTATTTATAATATGCCATTATGATCCCTTTTATTTCTGTACATGAAGAGTAATGTCTCCTCTTTCTTTTTTTAAAATAAGAACTTTTTTTGTTAAAATTTTTAGTTTTGTGATTTGTTCTAATTAGTTATACATGGCAGTGGGGTGCATTTATACACATTGTACATAAATGGAGTACAACTTCTTCCTCTGACTGAACATGGTGTAGTTATACCAGTAAGTGTATTCATTCATGTATATAGGGTAATAATGTCCATCTCATTCTATCGTCCTTCCCATCCCCCCACCTCCACACCTTGCCTCACTCCTGTCTGCACAGTCCAAAGTTCCTTCATTCCTCCATTATGGATCAGCATCCGCTTATCGGAGAAAACATTCAGCTTTTGGTTTTTTGGGATTGACTTATTTCACTTAGCATGATATTCTCCAGCTCCATCTGTTTACCTGCAAATACCATAATTTCATTCTTCTTCAAGACCGAGGAATATTATGTTGTGTGTATGTATGGTATTTTTTTTATCCATTCAGCTGATGAAGAACATCTAGGTTGGTTCCATAGTTTAGCTATTTGAATTGAGTTGCTATAAACATTGATGTGGCTGCATCACTGTAGTATGCTGATTTTAAGTTCTTTGAGTATAAAGAAATTCCAAGGAGTGGAATAACTGGGTCAAAAGGTGGTTCCACTCCAAGTTTTCTGAGGAACCTGTATACTGCTTTCCAGAGTCATCGCACCAATCTGCAGTCCTACCAACAATGTATGAGTGCACCCTTTCCCCCACATGCTCGCCAACATTTACTGTTGCTTATATTCTTGGTAATTGCCATTCTTGCTGGAGTGAGATGAAATCTTAAGAGTAGTTTTGATTTGTATTTCTGTAATTGCTAGAGATGTGGAACATTTTTCATATATTTGTTGATGGATTGTATTTCTTCTTCCGTGAATTGTCTGTTCAGTTTCTTAGCCCATTTATTGATTGGTTTTTTTTTTTTGGTGTTAAGTTTTTTGAGTTCTTTATATATTCTGGAGATTAGTGCTCTATCTGAGGTGCATGTGGTAAAGATTTTCTCCCATTCTGTATGCTCTCTTTTCATGATATTGATTATTTCCTTTGCTGAGAAGAAACGATTTTTTAAGAAGAGTAAGTAGAGATCTCTTTCCTTTTTTAATGTGGATCTTTACCACCACAAATTTGCCCCAACATTCATTCTATCTATTGATTGGTTTTACTTCTTGAACTTCAGGAGTCTGGTTAAGGAAATCATTTTCTAAGTTGACGTGGTGGAGATTTGGTCTCACTCTTTCTTCTGTTAAGCACAGGGTTTCTGTGCCTAGGTCTTTGATCCACTTTGAGTTGATTTTTTTGCAGGGTGAGAGATAGGGGTTCAGTTTCATTTTGCTACATATGAATTTCCAGTTTTCCTAGCACCATCTGTTGAATAAGCTATCTTTTCTCCAATGTATATTTTTGGCACCTTTGTCTAGTATGAGATAACTGTATTTATGTTGGTTTGTCTTGGTGTGTTCTATTCTGTACCATTGGTCTACATGTCTATTTTGATGCCAATACCAGCTGTTTTTGTTACTATTGCTCTGTAGTATAGTTTAAGATCTGGTATTGTGATGCCTCATGATTCATTCTTCTTGCTAAGGATTGTTTTGGTAATTCTGGGTCTCTTGTTTTTCCAAATGAATTTTGCTTTGTCTAGTTCCATGAAGAATGTCATTGGGATTTTAATGAGAATTGCATTAAATCTGTATAATAGCTTTGGTAGTATGGCCATTTTGTCAATATTATTTTCTCCATCCAAGAGCACAGGAGATATTTCCATATTCTAAGTTCTTCTTCAATTTCCTTCTTTACTGTTTTGTAGTTTTTCTTGTAGAGGTCTTTCACCTCTTTTGTTATGTTGATTCCCAAGGGTTTTTTTTTTTTTTTTTTTTTTTTGAGACTATTGTGAAAAATTTGAGTTTCTCTTTTTTTTCTTATTTAGTCTAGCTAAAGACTTGTCCATTTTGAAGATTCTCTCAAATAACCAATTTTTGGGTTTGTCAATATTCTCTACATTTTTATTCTTTATTTCATTAGTCTCCTCTCTAATCTTCATTATTTTCTTCCTTCTGCTTGCTTTGGGTTTAATTTATTCTTCTTTTTGTAATGTCATAATTTAAGAAGAGTAAGTAGAGATCTCTTTCCTTTTTTAATGTGAATTTTTATCACCACAAATTTGCCCCAACATCTCCATTAATTGCATGTCATGTTTTTTTTTTTTCATTTTCATTCATATCCAAGTATTTTTAAATTTTGTTTTATTTCTTTTTTGATCCATTAGTTATTTAGTAGCATATAGTTTAATTACTGCATTTTCTGTGCAGAATCTACAATGATACTTAATAATTTTATTTTTGTGTGGGTCAGAAAACATACCTTGCATGATTTCTATCCTTTTTAACTTATTGAGACTTAATTTATGTCCTAATAAATAGTTTATCTTTAAGAATGTTTTATGTACATTTAAGAAAAATGTGTTTTCTGATTATCAGAGTAGTCTATATATATATATATATGGTTAATTTATTTAACAATATTGTTTAAGTTTTATGTGTCCTTGCTGGGCTTCAATTTGCTTATTCTATCAATTATTGAAAGTGAGATACTGAAGACTTTGACTACTGATGAATTATTTATTTCCCTCTCCAATTCATCAATTTTTGATGCACATGTTTTAGGGCTGTATTGTTTGGTGAATATGTTCACATTTGCTATGTCTTCATGATGAATCATTTCTTTTTTTAAGATTTATTTATTTTGATTCATTGTAAACAAATGGGGTAAAACTTATTTCTCTGGAAGTAGAGTCATACCATTTCCATAATCATACATGTACGTAGAGTAATGATGTTTGTCTCAATTTGTTATTTTTTCCTTCCCCCCACCCCTCCCACCTCTCTTTCTTCTATATAATCCATCCTTCCTCCATTCTTGCCTCCCTCCCATCCTCTATTATGTATCATCATCCACTTATTAGAGAGATCATTCGGCCTTTGGTTTTGGGGGATTGGCTTATCTCACTTAGCATGATATTCTCCAACCTCATCCATTTGCCTGCAAATGCCATAATTTTATTCTTCTTTATGGCTGAGTAATATTCCATTGTGTATATATACCACAGTTTCTTTATCCATTCATCAATTGAAGGGCATGGAGGTTGGTTCCACAATCTAGTTATTGTGAATTGAGAGGCTATGGACACTGATGTGGCTGCATCACTGTAGTATGCTAATTTTAAGTCATTTGGGTATAGGCCAAATCAGACAGAGAGACATCGAGGAAAGAAAATTTCAGACCAATATCCCTAATGAATATAGATACAAAAATTCTTAACAAAATTTTAGTAAATTGCATACAAAAACATATTAAAAAGATAGAGCACCATGATCAAATGTGTTTATCCCAGGGATGCAAGGTTGGTTCAACATCCAGAAATCAATAAATGTAATTCACCAAATCAACAGACTTAAAGTCAAAAATCACATGATTATTTTAATAGATGCAGAAAAAGCATTTGATAAAATACAGCACCCTTTCATGCTCAAAACTCTAGAAAAAAAATAGAGATAGTAGGACTATTCTTCAACATTGTAAAGGCTATCTATGCTAAGCCCATGGCCAATATCATTCTAAGCGGAGAAAAACTGAAAGCATCCCCCTAAAAATTGAAACAAGGCAGGGATGCCCTCTTTCACCACTTCTTTTCAACATTGTCCTTGAAATTCTAGCCAGAGCAATTAGACAGACCAAAGAAATTAAAGGGACAAGAATAGGAAAAGAAGAACTCAAACTATCCCTATTTGCAGATGAGGTGGTTCTATATTTAGAGAAGCTGAAAAAATTCCACCAGAAAACTTCTAGAACTCATAAATGAATTCAGTAAAGTAGCAGGATATAAAATCAATGCTCATAAATCTAATTCATTTTTATTCATAAGTGAATCCACTGAAAGAGAATTTAGGAAAACTACCCCATTCATCGTAGCCTCAAAAAAAAAAAAAATACTTGGGAATTAATCTAACAAAAAAGGTGAAAGACGTCTATAATGAAAACTACAGAACACTAAAGAAAGAAATTGAAGAAAATCTTAGAAGATGGAAAGATCTCCCATGTTCTTGTATCGGAAAAATTAGTATTGTCAAAATGGCCATACTACCAAAAGTGCTATACAGATTCAATGCAATTCCAATTAAAATCCCAATGACATACCTCATAGAAATAGAGCAAGGAATTATGTCTTTTTTAAAGTGTCCTATCTCATCTCTAGTAGTCAACATTGTTTTAAAGTCAGTTTTGTCTGATACTGACATAGAAAATTAGACTCTTTTGGTTACCATTTTGTATAGTGTAACTTTTCCCTTTTTTTTACTGCTGACTTAAATCTTTGAGTCTAAATACATCTCTTACAGAAGGATAAAGTTGAATTTTTGTACCATTCTTACTTACGTCTTGTGGAGGGGTTGTTACCACCAAAGGATTATGGAGATGATTGAGAACACAACACCAACTATATTCTGCTAATTTCTGCCTTCATACTCTAATACTTTATATATGACATCTTTCCACTTTTTTATGTCTTATGACTTTTTTGTTTTTCAATTCATATGCTACTACTTTCTGCATTAAATAGTTATTTTACTGTATACACTTTAATTTCTTGTTATTTCTTTTACTGCAAATATTTTTAGTTATTCTCATAGTGGTTGCCCTCTCCTAACTTATACTATCTTGTTTGGAATAAGACTAATGTAATTTCATTAGTATATAAAACCTTTTCTCTTATATATTTCTTTTTTATTCTCTCTATATTACTATAGTCAGACAAGTTATATATTTATTCATCATAGGGTTATCAACACAGTTTCATATTTATTCCTTTCACACTGCAAGTATTACTGTGGATTATGCACAGAGAAAGTACTTCTCTCCAGTTTCTCAGATTTACACAACACAAGATTTTCCCACACACTCTGTCCTCTTGCCTCATCAAGGAAGATGGGCACATACACATTTCCATTCTTTTTCCTTCTGCTTAGGAACTAGCAAGTCATAGGACACTAAAACATTAGTGGGAAGACCTGAACATGTCTGACCACTCTGGTTGATTGAGTGCAGAAGTTTGTATAATTGGAGGATTCAGTAATACTTTATACTGAATTATTTTATACTCCTATGCCACTTCTTCCAACCTAGTCAGAATTAGTAAAAGATGATATTTTGATTCCTATTTGCGTATTATTTTTCTTATTTCACAATTGGGTTAAAAACTAGATAAGAGATAAACATGGAGAATTTTGCATAACCCCTCAATATGTTATTAATAATAATCAAGAATTACAACCCACTTAGTCTTTAATATTAAAGCTATTTAAATGATAAGATTGCATTCAAAGGGAACATCAATGCCAGGGAAAATTTTTCCCTATGTAGTTAATATTTTATATGGTATAGTGATTATAAAACTAATATGTTGTTATTATAGAACTTTGAGGAAAATATGAGTAATTTTAAAATAAACCATAAACTTGAAAAACATAAATTTAAAGTAACATTAAATGGTGCTGGGAAACTGGAAATCCATATGTGGCAAAATGAAATTGATCCCCTATATCTTACCCTGCAAAACAATCAACTCAAAGTGGATCAAAGATGTAGGCACTAAACAGAGACCCTGTGCCTAATGAAAAAGTAGGCCCAAATCATGTTGGCTTAGGATCTGACTTAATTATACAGACTCTAAAGCACAAGAAGTAAAATAAAAAATCAATATATGGGATGAATTCAAACTAAAAAGCTTCTTCTCAGCAAAGGAAACAATCAATATCATGAAAAGAGAACCTACAGAATAGGAGAAAATCTTTACCACCTGCACTTCAGATAGAGCACTAATCTCCAGGATATATAAAGAACTCAAGAAACTAACACTGAAAAAACAAATAACCCAATCGATAAATGAGCTAAGGAACTGAACAGACACTTCACAGAATAAGAAATGCAATCGATTGGCAAATATAATAAAAAATGTTCAACATATCTAGCAATTACAGAAATACAAATCAAAACTACTATAAGATTTCATCTCACTCCAGTAAGAATAGCAATTATCAAGAATATAAGCAACACTAAGTGTTGGCGAGCATGTGGGGGAAAGGGTGCACTCATACATTGTTGGTGGGACTGCAGATTGGTGCGATGACTCTGGAAAGCAGTGTACAGGTTCCTCAGAAATCTTGGAGTGAAACAATCATTTGACCCAGTTATCTCACTCCTTCGTTTATACCCAAAGGACGTAAAATCAGCATACTACAGTGATGCAGCCACATCAATGTTTATAGCAGTTCAATTCACAATAGCTAGATTGTGGAACCAACATAGATGCTCTTCATCAGATGAATGGATAAAGAAAATGTGGTACATATGCACAATATAATGTTACTCAGTCTTGAAGAAGAATGAAATTATGGCATTTGCAGGTAAATAGATGGAGCTGGAGGATATCATGCTAAGTGAAATAAGCCAACCCCAAAAAATCAAAAGCTGAATGTTTTCTCTGAGTAGCAGATGCTGATCCATAATGGGGGAGAGTGTCAGGAGCCAAGAAGAAGTTCTCATTCTGAGAACGTTCTGACCTTTACGATAAGCAGCAGCCCAGGGAGCATTTTGCGTTTGCCTCCCCTGAGCAAACACCCTGCAGCTGATGGCTGACGGATTCCCAGAGCGCGCCCCTCCCCACTCCCAGCTGATAGTTCTGCCTATGGCCCGCCCCCGCTTCTCTTCCTTCCGGGATTTCACCTTCCCGCCGGTGTGAACTTGCAACTTATCAGGAGCCCAAAAGAAAAACACAGCCAACCAGCCTGTGTCTCATCATACCCCTCATTCCCTCAGCATAAATACCCGTGAGAACAATAAAGATTTGCAGCTTGATCAGAATTCCTGTCTTGCTGTCACTCCCTGTATCTCTTGTCTCTTCATTCCTTCTCTCTTAGGTTCCCTGTCCTGCTATGATGTCCCTCCGGTCGAGACAGGAGAGGGATGTAGGGACTTTGGACTGTGCAGAGGGGCGTGAGGGGAGATGTTTGGGTGGGGCATGGAAATGAGGGGTGGAATGAAATGGACATTATTACCCTATATACCTGTATGAATGTATTACTGGTGTGACTGCACCATGTTCATCCAGAGGAAGGAGAAGTTGTACTGCATTTGTGTACAATGTGTCTAAATGCACTCTACTGTCACATATAATTAGAACAAATTACAAAAATAAATAAATAAAAAATAAGTAATAAAAATAAAATTTCACCAGGAATTTTTTTCCACATACACACATATGTATACCCATCAATAATTGTCTTTATCCATTTTTTAATTTCTTATAAAATTATAGTTTATACAATAAAATTTTATATTCTGCTTTTTCATTTAATATTGCAATTATTGAATGTCATTTTTTTCTTTGAAAATATGACTTCTAATATTCTCCGATACATAAATCACAATTAGTCTAAATATTTTTCTGTTTTAGGATTTTTAAATGCTTTTAATATTTTAGTTAAAGTGATGAATTCGATATTTTCATATATATATATTTTCCCTAAATTATGCCCACAATATGAAAGCCTAAATTTGAAATTATAAGACCAATGGGTTTGAATGTTTTCATTTAAATTTAAAAGAGTTCAAAATAATTTGTCTAAGTATAAGTAGTTACTCTGGTAGTGGTTGACCTGGGGATGAAAATTAATCTCTTAATTTATACAATCTAGTATAAATTCAAAATATGTGTTTCTACTATTATGCACAATAGGTAATATGTTTATATAAATAACCAGTTGAAAATGTTGGGGTATTTCAATATTTTTAAAATTTTTATTTTTGATATTAAATATTACTGAATTTTAATGGTTTCTATGTTAGTTTTCTAGGACTGCTGTTACAAAGCACTAAAACATGGGTGCTTTAGAATAACAAAAATTTGTAGTCTCTGTTCTAGGATAGAAATCAGAAACCAAGGTGCTGGTGGGGCCACGTTGTCCCTCACTGCTCTGAGGGAATCCTTTCTTGGCTCTTCTATCTTCTGGTGTTTACCAGAAGATCCTCTCATTCCTTGGCTTGCAGATATTTCACCCAGTATCCTGGTTGTCATCTCCACATGTGTCTTCCCTCTGTGGTCATTTGTGCTGTGTCCAAATTTCCTCCTTTTATAATGACTCCAGTCATATGGCGGTAGGCCCAACCCAGTGAGTTCATTTGAGTTTGAGCATCACTTCCAAAATCTTATTTCCAAATAAGATCATGTCTTTAGGTACTAAGGACTAAAACCTGAATATATTTCTTTTTGTAGGACACAATTTAACCCATACCATTTACTTAATTTTTATTACACTTATATTCTTAATCTATTTTTCCACTGAGCATTCAATTTTTAGAGATTTACCTGAAAGGATTTTTAATATTTAAGAATTCTATATATAGGTTGGAAATATCATCTACTCTGTTACTCTAAATTTTTTCTATTATTTATTATTTGCAGAAAATTAACAACTAGGAATTAAATTGATTTCATCTTTATCTTTTATTTCTCCAAGATAAGGAGTGTACTAACACTCTTTTCCTACCCTGAAAACAGAAAGATAGTTTTATTCTTTATATTAGTTTATCCTGTCTGGAATTTATTTGGTAAGTTCTATGAAGAAAGTGTCTCCCTCCTTCCCCTCTCCTTTTATCCCAACCCTCCTTCTACCTTCAGCCCCTGTCCATATTTTATATAGATTTTTTTAAATGCCTGAAATTTGTCTTTTGACTTATTGTTATAGAGGTTACTTCTTTGGAATATGGTTCTCTTATCATGAGTATGCATATATGAACGTACATATATATATGCAAATACACATATACACAGATGAATGGTGTTTAAGTACTGGAGGTTGATGGTTAAATAAAGGTGAGACTGAGTTAAAAATGTGTTGTAATCCTCTCCCTATTCAGGCCTGAAAATATCCTATACATTTTTTAACTACTGCAATCCCCCTCTTCCCTTGACCCACTTCCTTTGCAAAGTATGGTCTTTTTGAGGGCTGCCTTTACTTCACGGTTCCTCAGACAGTAAATGATGGGGTTTAAAAGTGGAACAATGACAGTGTAGAGAACAGATACCACCTTGTTGGAATTGTAGGCATACATGAGCTTGGGACGTGCATAGGTGAAAAGCGTTGTGGAATAGAAGAGAGTGACAACTGTCAGGTGAGAGGCACAGGTGGAAAAAGCCTTTTGGCGACCCTGAGAGGAAGGGATCTTGAGGATGGTGGTGAGGATGGTGGCATAAGATGCCACCACTACACAAAGGGGAACAGCGATGACCATGAGTGCCAAGAAGAAGTCCACCAGTTCAGCCTGGGAGGAGTCTTCACAGGAGACATTGAGGAGTGGAGAGATATCACAAAAGTAGTGATTGATGTGAGGTGTGCCACAGTAGTGGAGTCGGGCTATGAAAACCATCTTAATCATGGCAGTCATGAGTCCACACAGCCAGCATCCTCCAGCCAGTGCACCACAAAGTTGGTTGGTCATGATGACCTGGTAACGTAGTGGATTACAAATGGCTACGTAGCGGTCAAAGGCCATGACAGCAAGGAGTATGTACTCAGTGCAGACAAAAGTCACAAAGAAGTAAAGTTGAGTCATGCAGCCATTGAAGGAAATGCTCTTGTCATGGCTGAGGAAGTCTACCAGCATCTTGGGACTGATGACTGTTACATACCACATCTCCAGGAAGGAGAGGTGGCTCAGAAAGAAGTACATGGGCTTGTGCAGCTGCCCATCACAGCGAATGGCTAAGATGATAAGAAAGTTCTCCAGCAGAGTCAACAGATAAGTTGCCAGGAAAACAGAGAACAGGAGAAGGTGGAAAGCTGGTCGAGTTGGAAATCCCAGAAGAATGAAATATGTTGTCACGGTACGATTATCTACTTCCAGAACTTGGGTGATCATGACTGGCTGTGGACATAGACAAAGTCAGTTTCTTCTGTGTCCTAACCACCAGCCTATGGTTAATTACACTGGAGCCCACCACCAGCAAATTTATCACAATAGGAGCTTTCCTCCCTTTATTTATTTCTTCACAAATAGTGATGGGAAACAATACTTTTAAGCAATGATTAACCACAGAAAGTTTATATTTTAATTTTTTTCCAAATTAGTTCAAGAGGAGACACTTGATCACAGTCACACAGAAGCGAAATTAGAATCTCTGATTCTCAGTTCTGTGCTTTGTCCATCTATCACTGTTGGGCATAGGAAAATGGCGTCTCTACCACACTTACTACAAGCAAAACGTTGAAGTCCACTGTAGGTGTAAAGAAAGCAGAAGACCCAATTTCTCATTTTCTCTGTATCATTTATGTGAGTCTGGAGTGGTTACATGACCCACTAATCTGTAAAACGTAGATAATCCTCTTGTTTTTCTCTGTCAAGGTTGCAAAGTTTGAATGAAGCAAATAGTTGAGCACACCCACAGGATTTAGGGCAAAAACAAATTTAATATGAATATTCACCAACTTCTCAGAGAAGAAAATTGAATGAATAATTTGAAGGGTATTGTTTTATTTGATCCAATCCATTGTATAGAATGCTTGATGAGGCATTTGAAACAAGTACATTCAAATTCCACTCTTGTCTCTAAGCGAATATATTACATAAGCCTTCAGCATTAGTTAATTATTTTTAAGGTGAGTCTGATAGGGTAATGCTCACATCTGGTAAACACCAAATGAGTTTTCGAGTTTAATTCAGTTCCTCAGGGAATGTGCTGTCACCTTTCCAGGCCACCGTATCTACCCACACACAGCACCTCCTCCCTTAAAAGCATACATACTCTGCCTTACACAGGCCCCTCCCTAGGGTCTCAGTGAACCCCAAACAACGAGGAACTGAGTGATGCAACAGACAGTTACTATTAAAGAGAAAGGTGGAGGTGACTTTTTTCAAGGGTGTTAGATGAGAGAACTCATAAAATGTTTGAAGGTAATATAAAAAAAAAAAATAAAAACAAAAAGCAATACTTCTTATGAGTGATCTTTCTGAATTCCTGTCCAAGAATTCATCAAAATCTCTGGTCTCTTTATTGAGCAGCCTGAAAATCATTCCAGAACCTACTGGGCACTAAACACTTTACCACTTCCAGCCTTTCCCTGTGTCTTACTGCTTGATACCTCTTCTACTTTTCTCCAGAGCTCAAATCATTCTTGTCCTGTTTCTCAACAGCCTTACTTTTGTGGCATAACTATGGGAGAGGGCTATTTTCTTCCTTAAGGAAGTGGTCATGGGGAGAACAGTTGGAAAATTACTGCCTGCCCCATCCATTTCTCTCTTCCCACTTAGATCTCAGCTTTATGATCCTGAAGAAAAGCACAAAAATTAACTCCTAATTTTCCATGTTTAGAAAAACAGATGAATCACCAAAAAAGACAACAAAAATTACAGTAGAGAAAATTCAACAAATCGCTTTGTTTCCTGTTGGAATACAGTTTTTTAAACACACATGCACGTGCGTGCTCACATACAAACACACACACACAACTTGACCTTGTTGATTATAGCCCGGCATTTGCTAGTGTAGCATTTAGGTTATAAACAAGGAAAGGTTTAAGAATCCTCTCTATTTTTTCTTTCATTCTTTCTCATTATGTCCCAAGTTTTCAATTCTACAAATATTTTGATGAAACTGACACAGGTGCATTAAAATTGATCATAATATACAGCCTATTCATTGTTATATTAATTAATATTATTTTATTACGATGAAATAATAATCATCATATTATATGCTATATTTAAGTTTTTATAGGTGCTCAGTATTTGAGACAATGGGACAAAGTTTAATCTGTGAGTCCAGGAGTTAAAATAAACTCAATATTTATTTATGATTACTTTAGGCGAGTCTACATTCTGGTTTACTCTCACCATGTCTCCATCCAAATTACAAGCTTCTTTCTACCAAGGAGTAGTACTACTTACTGTTAGAGATCCGCTTTCTTGGTCTATGCTAATGATAAAAGTCTCTCCAGCCATGTTCTTGGGCTCAGTCCCTGAGTATATTATATTCTAAAAAATGACAGGCAAATGATTATACTCAATGTTTCTTCTTTCTGAAACTACCCCCATTTGCCCCTAAAAATTATAGCCTGAAAATATAGTTCCAAGAATGACTTTAGGAAATAGTGCAATATGCTCTCAATACCTTACAAAGTCAGGTATATGCCTCAAACTTGAAGTTGGAAACAAAAACATCTCATTTATTTCTAACTCTAAGAATCAGTAAATAAAGTGGGGATATTGTCACAGAAACATCCATTCATATTTCCTCCACTTCCAACAGAAATTTTTAAATTCCAGGTGCAGAACCACAAATAAAGCGACATGAAATGAAAGTATTAAAAAATACAAGGAAAAGGGAGTATACCATATTTTATCCAGAACATCTTACTGAGGAGCTGTATTATTTGAACCTGGAACTTAGCTTTGAGCCTCCTAGAGTACAAGTAAAACAGGTGAACAATCAGAAATGCAGAATGATCACATTTAATTCTCTAAATTCTATTAAATATACATATGTATATATGTATATATATGTACGTATATTATAAATTCATATCTTGTGATAAAGGGGGAAATGAATGTATAAGCAGATAAAGTACTTCACCAAAAGGTGCACACAATGTAGATATATTAAGGGTTCTAGTTTCCTAGTCTGAGTCATGTTCTAGTAGCTTCTGAGACTGTTTACACAGTCCTTCTGGCAGATGTGTGTGGAAGAAAGCCAGGCCCAAATAGTGAGCAGCCTTCCTTTCATTGGATGCTCTTCACAACCTGGTCCAGAGGAAGTTGTGCTGAATGCACAGCAGCAGGATCACAGCACAGTGATGCCACAGGTTCACCCATCTGCAAGCACATCCATTCTTTCATCTGGTTCTCACAATCAGGAGCTTAGGATGAATGTCATCATGCTCGTTTGGTACAAACATATGACATACTTAGCTCAAGGTTATACAGCTAGTTGCTTTATGACAGAATTGAAATTAATTATTGAATTTCTGTTTTATAACCCACTCCTGTTTATGTACGAGAAGGTAGAAGATGATCTATGAGTTGAATGTGTGTTTTTTGTATTTTATTTTGGGCCTTAAGATGTACCTTTGGAAACGATTTTAAGAACCCTCTATATAAAGAGGAATATAAGTTCAAAGAGTGAGGAATCAAAGTGCTAGAATGAGAGACAAGAGACAAGGGAAGATTCCAGTATAATAGTATTTGGGGGGTGGGTACTGGGAATTGAACTCAGGGGCACTTAACCATTGAGTCACATCCCCAGTCTTATATTCTTGTACTTTATTTAGAGATAGGGTCTCAGTGAGTTGCTTAGTGCCTTACTTTTGCTGAGGTTAACTTTGAACTCACAACCCTCCTGTCTCAGCCTCCTGACAGTATAACAGCATTTTGAAACAGTAATATTTTTGTTCAAACTTCTTTATTTTCCCCCCAGATAAGAGAACACCAGAAGTTTAAATGATTTTCCTAAAGTTACAACAGTTATCTAATAATAGAATAACCATTTATTAATGATCATGTGTTGGCCAGTTTTAATCCCTGGATAGCTACCATACTCCATTCATTTTAATATTCCTTCTATGGCCTAAATAATATTAGCTCAAGAAAGACAGCTTGATTTTTATTTGATTTTGATATGATCACAAAAGTTACAATCATTTTTTTCTTGAAGAAGTATATTCTACTAGCTTTCAGAATTGATAGTCCATTATATTAATTGCAAACACACACACACACACACACACACACACAGCTAAAGAAGTAGAAAGGAAATGTTCAGCTCTAGGAACAGGATATCATGGAGCTGCAAGGAACAAGATAGTCATTAGATATAACTCCTTTGCAAATTTATGGTTCTCTGATGCATGGACCAAAGTAGTCACCTAATCTTTTCTGGACCCAAGCACAGAAAACTCAATATATACAAAGACACTTAGAAAAAGATAAACCTGTGACCAATAGAGTCTCTTCTAGAACCCATGCTACTATATATCTTGAGTCCTGGTTCTGTTTCCTGGAGTTGCACAGAGTAACTCATTGCTTTGTCAAAGGATGACATTTTACTACTTGAAATCAGTGATCAGATTCATTTAACCTCTAACCTACCCATCACCCATGCCTCATCATCTCATTCCTTCTTGAGACTAAATCTCTCTACTTCCATATGATTATATAATTAGATTGTTAGTTCCCTAAGGTTTATGATCATTGTTAAATAATTCCAGTTTAACTGGAACATTGAGTGGGAAGCAAGATTACAAAGCTCTGAAAACACACATGGGATCTAAGACTTGCTTTCATTCTGAAAACTGAGGAACAAAATAGCTTTATGCCCTTAAGCTTTCCACTAGAGAGAAGCAAGGGGCTCTCCCTCTCACTCTCTAGGAGGGTGGTGCTGGTCTTCCCCACAGGAAAGGAGCAAAGAGTCCTGGACCAAGATCAGCTTGGGAGGGGATTTGCTTTATTGTTTGGGGAGAAATGAAGATCATTTCAAAGAATCTCTATGTGGATGTAAACATTTGTGGCACTGCAAACATTTAAAAAATCGCTCTGTGAGCTCTATGGAGGATGATCTTGTCAAACACAGGGTCTCAGAAGTCTCCAAACTGGGACATAGGCAGAGAAAGATGCGAAAGAACAATCAATTGTGGCCAATCTAGTCTTCTCTCAATTTCTGCAGGGAAGTGAGAGGAAGGTCTAGGTTGGGTACAGCTGGGTATATTTCAGTCTAGGATCGTCAATGGCAAAGCATGTTTTTAGAAGAAAGCAATGCATTCTTACTCCTTTAAATAAGCTTTATTATTTATATATTTTATTAGTGCATTTAATTATTATAATTATACATAATAGTGGGATTCATTATGCCATATTCATACATACACATAACATAATTTGATCAATCTCATTTCCCAGTCTCTTTCCTTTCCCTTCCCTTCTCCCTCTCCCTGATTCCCTTACTCTACTCTACTGGTCTCCCTTCTATTATTATTTTTTAGATTAGTGCATTATATTTATATATAATGTGAGATTCTTTGTTGTCTATTCATTTGCACATGGACATAGCACAATTTGGTTGACTTTGTTCACTTTTACAGGGATATAATTCTAGTCCATCCTCCTTTTCCCAGACCTCTTAGGAACGATTATGCTTCAGGATGAAATTCATAGCAGTTCCTACATTGAGCCACTAAACTCTTCTGTACTTCTTGGTTTCTATGTTGAGTTGGATTTGAGGACTTTGGGCAAAAAAAAAGTCTATATTCAATATTCCTGATCCTCTACACCTTTTATAACTATCCAAAACCATCTATTTTTCAATTATTTGTCCTTCCATCTAGAGGAAAGTGGATTAAATTCTACTGATTTCATTTTGAGCATGATCAATCTTTCAATGTATCTCACACTCTAGTTGAGGATAAAAACAACCACACAATGAATATTTTTAATTCATTTCACAGTGGAAAACTGGTCTTACCTTGTTCCTCGTTGAAATCATCCTTTATCTTCTGAGACGTTTTAAGTCACTAAAACCTCTGCAATTGCCACTGTATTTGCTTGTGACTACCCTTAACACAAAAACACATATGCATACTCACATACCTGCATTGTACTGTGCTCCTTACAAACACATATTCATTATGGGATGTCACACATTGATTCTATTCTCTCTCTCTGCCACTTTTTCTATCTCTTAAGTCAGAGTAGACTTGGGCTCTGCATCTTGCAAGACAGGGAGTTGAGTTGACACATTAAATCCAGACATCTTCAGGAGAACAGGCCTTCCTAGGTAATTTTCAGATTCAGGTTCGTATCATCTAGAGTGAGCTCTTATAGTAAAATCTTAAAATGGCATGAGAATTAATATCACACCATATATTTGAATGCCTCACATTCTTCATGTGGTTTTATATATATATATATAAGTGAGAAAGAAATTTCCACTGCAATTGAAATTAACCAGATAGCTGTGTCCCCTCACTCCCTATACCGCATTGTGACACTGCTTATCATATGCTCATAGAAGACAAACTATTTTTAAAAATCTATGAAATGAAAATTCTGATGCATCAGTTATAAATAAAAATGATTTTCAATTCCTCCTTGCTTCCCTTCAAAATAATAAATAATTAAAAATTGGCCAAATCTCCTTTTAGAAATATCTGAGGTTTTTATATATATTTTTTTTCAACTCACCATTTTCTTAGTGATAAAACTTTTCCCTGCCTTGTCAGGGATAGCTTCCTTGCACTGGGAAAGGAGAAGAAATCATACAGACTGGGAAGAAGAGGACATTGTCCCTCAGCCTAAGAGAGTTGCTGGTCAAGTCTGGTGTCTGTCTCTGCTGAACTTGAAGGAGACCTAAATGGAGCCATTTGTGCTTCTACCTGCCTTGGAGCTTCTGGAAAGAGCAGGAACCAACTCCTTTCCACCCAAAGGAAACCCCCCAGGGGACACATCCTTCAGGAAAGTATTTGGCCTTTTCAGGGCTCAAGGGCATCCTAGGGGGAATACGGGAGGAAGAGAAGCAAGCCAAGTTGAATCTCAAGGCAAGAGGGACTTTAGACTGAAAATACACTGCTCCTCCTTTCCCAGGAGACTCTAGGGAAGAGGAAAGTGGTGGGGGGGAGTGTGTGTGTGTGTGTGTGTGTGTGTGTGTGTGTGTGTGTGCGCGCGTGCACGTGTGTGTCTCTTTCTCTTGCTGAGTAAAAAGACTCAAAAATAATAAGGTCCTCTGAGAGAAAAAAATATTACTATAACCCAAGTCATTCAGAAAAGAGAAATGGTATTTAGCCATCTTTCTTTGGAGATTCAAGTACATGAGCACACAGGTACACAAACTTCCAACACTCAGATATTGTGCCTACCAGCATCAACTCTACATACATAGCTAGCTAACTCATGAATCAGTAACTCAGTAGATGTGAAAAATAAATATGCGTTCAAATGATATCTGTATATTCATAAAAGAAGTAAGAACATGTATATTCTATTATCTACAAATAGTACACATTCAGAAGCATACAAAGGTATTCAGAGGAACTACAAGGTGGTAAGACTTGGGAGTGGACAATCTTATATGTGTTGCACACATGGGTTAGAATGCCTGCACACCCAGGAATCTTAGTTGTAGAACCACACATTCAAGACTACAGTAGACAGTGAAGAAGATATGTAGGAACTTGATATTAATGCCCAAGTTGACCAATGTCAAAACATGCAGTTTTCTGGAGTTCATAAAGATGTGGTGCAGACAAGAAAGCATGACCTCCCCAGATATAAAATTAAACTCTATTAAATTTCAGAATTCCTTTAAGGGAGACTAGCAAAATTCTTAGGCTACACAGGCCCTAGTTCATGTTTATAGGTGGAACCTCCAATTATTCCTCATTATTTTCCAACTTGATTAACAATTCCAAAAGGAAGTTTCACTCACAGAGAACTGGGATAATCTTCCTTCTTTTTTAAGTAGACTCCTAGTTCATTATTCTTTAGTGTTATTCTGTAGGGGCCTGGCCATTCATTCCATAAACATTTACTGAGTGTCTTCTAAATATTGGGAACTGTTCCATTCATTTGTCACTAATCCTTTCACACAGTAGTGTAGGTATTTGATGATACATTGCTAGGGAAGAACAGAGTTACTTTATATTAGGTAGAGGGGAGTGAAGGGAGGGGAAGGGATTTGAGGGTAGGAATGATAGTAGAGTGAAACAGACATCATTACCTCATGTACTTATATGACTGCATGATTGATGTAATCCTACAATATGTACAATCAGAAAAATGAGAAATTATACTCCATTTATATATGATTTATCAAAATGCATAAATGCATTTTACTGTCATGTATAACTAATTAGAATAAATAAAAAATGTTAAAAGAACCACAACCTCATCTGTTATTAAAATACAAATAAATAGGAAGCAAGGGTTAATACATTGAAATTTAATCTATTTTCCTAACATAGAGAAGGAAAGTGTGATACATATCACTCAAAGAGGTAAAATGCAAAAAGGACATGAATTTGAAGAAAAATGTGGATTTTTATTGCTTGTTGTCTAGATCTGGAATTCTCAAATTGCTTCTTCAAGTATGATATTCTTCATCTTTGAAAGAATATACTAACATTAACACAAAAGTTAGTATTTAGTAAATAGCTCAGAGAATGGACTATGACACTACAGTCCTAGGTTAGAATTTCTGGCTCAGAAATGACCTACCTGTACTACTTTAGGCAAGATACCCTGCTCTCTTTTTATTAATTGAAAAAATATAATAAGAGTAATTTTTTTTTTTAGAATTCTTGTGATGAACATATGGGTTAATGTATATAAGGTGTTTAGAACAGCACCTTCTATGTGAATAAAAGCTCTTATTTATAAATAGTATGTCTAGCTAATAGAAGATCATCAGGGAAAAGTTAATTTCCAATTTCCTCTGACATATACTTTCATATGAACATAAGAATCCCTGGCATTTGGAAAATTTCTCATATATTTGAATAAAATAATGAAGCTATTTTCCATTAAGTGACCTGTGTTAGCAGGCTTCTCTTCTCCATCAAGAGAAGTTCTCATCTTTTCAGTCTTTATTTAAACTAAACATGGAGCTCACAGTATGCAAATTCCTAAATGAAAGTTCTGTTTATTTAATTTGGAAAATTTGGTGAAACATAGGAAGATTGAATCCCTTAAAATTAATTTAAAAACTCTTGGACTAAGAGTTCTCAGTACCCAATTCTTTGTTTTCTAATACAGTATATAGTACTTAGCAGGCAAGAAGGGTATCTATTCAAAGAAGAAATATTATTTTATTTATATGATATAATAAAATATATCTTTAATGTAGAATAATATATGGAATAGCAGAAGAACCTGATGGATTAAATACTATCATGGGAAGATTTATGGACAAAACTAATTGGTAGCTCAGATTTTGTCTTTTAAAAGTCTTCGAAACTGCTATTATGAACTAAGAACTAATGCCAACGGAATGTGGTCTTTTCTTGTTATAACTTTTTAACTTGGCACAGAAAGTAGCTAGAAAGGTGAGTACTTAAAGTGAAAGGGAATTTTGTTTGTTCTTTATTGTTTCCTCACACAAAAGAAAATAATTGTTAATAAAGGACTATACTGGGGAAAAAAAACTTATATACTACACCTTTGAGTTGAGTCTGAAAAAGTACAATGCATAAATACCATAAAAAGCATGACTCTAGGTAAATATTCTGTATGAATATACACGTACCTTTGGTGAAGAAAAAATGGAGCAATTTTTAATTGAATAAATTGAAGTTTAGTGCAGAGACTCATTTTTTCCTTTGTGTTAGTATTTTATAATTATTTCTGAAAGTCATGTATTATCTATTTCCTCTCTTAAGTCATAAAATTTTGGGACTGATAACCATGTCTATGATTTCTATAAAGTGTTTTGTGAGTAAAATACTCACATAATTTGTTTCCTTTTTAAATGCAAGTACATTCTTTGTCAAATGTGATGGACAGTGTTACTATTTTAAGTTTAATTTTATTTAAAAAGCCATGCTGAGCTGGACTGCATGCTACCCTCCCTTATCGCTCTCTGGTTAAAAGCTGGCTGCACTGAGTATACATTCAAAACTGAACCAGAGCCAGGTCAGGTGGCCCACGCGTGTGACTCCAGTGACTCTGGAGCCTGAGGCAGAAGGATAGCAAGTTTGAGACCAATTTAGCAAGGCCCTAAGCAACTTAGGGAGATCCTGTCTCAAAAAAAAAATATATATATATATATTAAAAGGGCTGGGGATGTTGCTCAGTGAGTAAGCACCCCCTGGGTTCAATCCCTGGTACCAAAAACAAAACAAAACAAAACAAACAAACAAAAAAAAACCGAAGAGACCATGACATGACTAGAGTGGTACATTTGTAGAGGATGGCTACAAATGTCCAGCTCTTCCTTCTGTAATATGTAGGCGAATATCTATAAGAAGAATAAGAAGCATGAAAACTAGGCTAAAATGGCTAAAGCAAGCATGAAGACCATTATTTGACATTCTAGCAAAGATTTGTGATATAGTCTGATCCTTGTTAAGAGGTAAAGAGGAAGGATTTCACTGACTCAACCCAATGGCACCTCAGTACAATATCAGATCATGTAATTGAGAATGCTAACTTTCTAACCAGCTTGTTATCCTCTCCAAATAGTTACAGGGATGCTTGACACAGAAAGCACATGATACTACAATGACAAAATGACAGTAATGATGGGGCTTTAAATTCACTGAATGCTAAATGTATTATATCCCAGAAGGTCTTCCTAAGCTTCACTGGACAAACACACATATTTGATGCCTGGCATTCAAATCAACTTAGAGAAACATAGGGTAGGAAGCACAGTATCCCCTCAGGGCAGCAATTAGCAGTTTCTCTTAAGGGGAAAGAGGCCTAAAAACAGACAATTGGCAAGATTCTGTCTTTCAAGATCACAGCTGAGCTGTGAAAATGTGAAATTTGCACAAAGGAGGGTGGTAGAATCCACCTTATCTTGGAATCCTCAAGCCCCATAAAAGCCAGTATCTCTTGCAACAGTTTCAAGGGCATCCATAGCTTCTAGAATTCCCTGCAAAAAAGGCCAAGTTATAAAAATAGTTGAGTTATTACTTCTCATTGGACTTTTTTATAATGTAAGTGTGTATTCTCTTCCCAGTCCACAGGACATGTACAAGTCACAGATAATTTGTATCATAAGCAATGTTGCTTAGCAACATTTCTAAGGAATCAGAAGTGGGAAGTTAAACCTAGTTCAAATTTATTCACAGAGAAAGAGAAAAGAGTTTCATAACCTTTTGCTCACACCCATATTATTTATTTAATATTCTAGTAGATGAGGTAGATATTATTTTCATTATAAGAAGAAGAAATGAAGAGCAGAGAAGTAAAGTTCTTTGCCTCTGACGGTATAACTTTTTTATGGTAAAGCCAGGAACAAACTGAAATTGGTTGCTTCTAGGATCTGAACTCATATTGATAAACTCCATCAAAACTCCATGAAGGAAAACGAGAATATGATGTAAACTGAGTCATACGCAGAGAAGTTTCTAAGACTAGAAGTTTATGAAAATAAAGCAACTTACATTGTTTGAGTGACAGATTATTTTGGTTATTTTATTTTAGATACTACAAAATCTAAAATTATTATTGATCAAGTGGTTTTCTATTCCTTCCAAAGCCTGGCTCAAAATAGGTAACAGTGCACTGACTAATAATCTGCATTTATTGGAATTTGCTCAATTGCATATTTATTTCATTTTTTTAAGTATCCCATATCCTAGTAACCATTGAATTTGTTTCAGTATGTTGAAATTTGGGTAAATGAATCTAGGGTCTGGATATAATATCTCTGAATGATTCAAACAATTTTGCAGAACTCAAGGGAACTTGGTAGAATATCTACAATTTAGGCTATGAACCTGATTCATCTCATTCATCACAGAGATATCTGCATTTCTCTATGGTTCCCAAATATTCTCTCTTATTGAGACACTCTCTGTTCATATCTTTTGTCCAGGGACAAATTTTAAACATTTGACAACAGTATGACCCAGACACCAATTAGTTAAAACAGATGCAACCTATAAGGCTGGAGAAGAATCTTTTTGAAAGCTTTCTAACACACTTTAGCGATTACCTATTTGATATCCAATCAGTCAACCTGTTTCATATTCCCTCAGATTCAAAGAGATGAAGAGGGTATTTAGCCGTATTCATTGGTACACAAATGACTAATACCAAGCAGTGCTATGCTGACTTTCAGTGGGATATCAGGTCTATAGAGATAAAAGTATTTATCAGATGACCTGAAATTTTTCTTGGGGATGATTGTATAATTTTGCATTTTCTCATGAAAGTTGGATTTAATAATATGAATTTTCAAAAATGTCTTTTTTCATATTAGATGTTCTCATGTACAAAGTAATGAACTTGGTTTGAAGTAGGAAAAATGAAACCATTTATTAAATAGGATTTCCTAGGAAGTTGAAAAAAACTATTATTGGTGGGGTTACAATTCAGATATACTCTATTAGACTCTCCATAGGTATTCTGGAATTCTTTATTTTAACCAGAAGCTACACCGAACTTAATTTGGAAACTCCTGTACAAAATCAATAGCTTATTAGATGATTCCTAGACAGTATTTAGAGAAACTGTAGACTATTGATACTTATATTCCCTTTTAGCCCACTCTGTGACTCCTTGATGAGATCCTATTAACACTCTGTCACTTTCTGCCTTCCTGGATCTGCCACACGTCAGTCTGGAGCATCCCTAGGATAGTGACATCTGCCCAGGACTGACTTTTGGAAGGCATCCTTGACCTCCTTGTTTCTCAGGCAGTAGATGGCTGGGTTGAGGAATGGCACGATGACAGTGTAGAGCACAGAGATGATTTTGTTGTGGTTGAAGGTGTACATAGCTCGGGGCCGCGCATAGGTGAAGAGAGTGGAGGAGTAGTAGATGACAACCACTGCCAGGTGAGAGGCACAAGTGGAGAAAGCTTTGTGACGTCCTTGGGCGGTTGGGATCCTCAGGATGGCAGCAATGATGGCAGCATAAGATGAGATCACAGCCACCAGAGGGAGCAGAATCATCACCAACGCCAGCAAGAAGTCCACCAGCTCTGCTTGCTCCCTGTCAGAGCAGGTGAGGTTAAGCAGTGGGGAGATATCACAGAAAAAGTGATTGATGATGTTAGGTCCACAGTAGTACAGTCGGGAAATGAACAGAAGCTTCATCATGGAGCTGAAGAATCCGCTTCCCCAAGAGGCAGCAGCAAGACGAGTGGCAAGGCTGGAAGGCATGAGACTAGGGTAGCGGAGAGGATCACAGATGGCCAGGTAGCGGTCATAGGCCATCACGGCCAGCAGGACACATTCTGTGCAGGCTAAAGCAATGAAGAAGTAGAGTTGAGTCATGCAACCCATGTAGGAGACTCTACCTTCCTGGGTAAGAAAGGCTCCCAGGAGGCGAGGAATGGTAACATTGACATACCAAAGCTCCAGGAAGGAGAGGTGGCCAAGAAAGAAGTACATGGGGCGATGAAGGCTAGGAGTGAGCCAGATGGTAGAAATGATGAGCACATTCTCCAACAATGTCAACAGATAGATTGCAAAAAAGAAGACAAAGAGCAACAGCTGGAGGGCTGGAGATGTAGGGAAACCCACCAAGACAAACTCTTCCACGTGGCCTCCACTCAAATTTCTCATGATTTCTGTCCACTTGAGTGCCTGAAAAGGTAACAGAGAGAGAAGAAGGTCGAAAGACAGGTGGCTCAAACCTCTAACATCTCCTCACAGACTGTAACCACTGAAGAAGGTCTGTGGTATAAAATACTATCAATTATTATTTTATCATTTTTTTCTTCATTTTGCTGTTTCATCTTTCATTTCCAGGCAAAGGTCCTCAGGGTTGGTGACTGAACTTAAGTAGCAATCTTAACTACAGTGTTTTGATTCTTGTTGTTGTTGTTGTTTTAATCCATGACATGCTCTTCTCTCACTCCCTCGGTAATACCAACACACTCCTCAGTCCCATAGCATCTTCACTCATATTTGTTGAAAGAACCAGTGTATCAAAGAAAGTGACAGCAAACTGGAGTTTGAGGGCTTATCTCTCACAGAAAATTTACAAAGAAGTTGTAGCTCAAAGAGATTTTTTGAGCTGTAGAGAAAGCAACATAGCAGAAAGAAGGTTTGAAAAGTGTTCATTCACAACTAGAGAAACAATTCAGAATAGAGATTAGGAAACTCTTTTTCAGAAAAGAGTACATTTTCCCCATTCATTAACATCTATTTTTTCAGTACGTCCTTTGTGCCAGAGTTAGACTGTATAATTTCTGGGCCGGTGTGTTGGGTTAAAAAAATATCCTGCACACTGTGTACTGTAGTGGTTCCTGTAGTTTCAGCTACTCAGGTGGCTGAGGCAGGAGAATTGCTTGAGCCCAGGAATTTGGGATAAGGGTGGGCAACATAGTGAGACCATGGATAAAAAATGAAAAACCAAAATCAAAACAAAAAGGTATGAGTGTTCTAAGTTCTGGAATTCATAGATGGTATAAAGACTTTTTGGATGTGATTGAATTAAGACTTTTGGGATGGGAAGATTATTATGGATTATCTAGATGGTCCTTAAAAGAAACCAAAGGGCCCTTAAAAAAGAGAGAAATTTGAAATAGACATACAGAGGAAAAGCAAAGTGAACATGGAGCAGAGATTTGAAGAAGAGATTACAGGCCCTAGAAGTTGGAATGACTTGATCACGAGGTAAGAATGCCAAGAGCCACAAGAAGCTAGATGAGACAAAGCAGGAATCCACCCACGGAACTTCCAGAAGAAGCACAACCCTGCCAACAGCTTGAATTCAGTCAAGTGATACAGATTTCTGACTTCTGGTCTGCAGGACTGTAAGAGAGTAAAGTTCTGTTGTTTTAAGCCATCAAACTTGTGTCAATTTGTTACAGCAGCCACAGGAAATTGTCAAGACTGCAAAAGAAAAGAGGTGATCATCTTTCCCCTAATCACTCTGCTATGCCTTTCCCATCTCCTATCAATTTTGCCAGTGACCTGATATCTCCAGAGGACCCCTAGTAAAACTGCAAATTTGACTTGTCCTAGGGTCATATGTGAGATATCATCAGTCATTTCTAGTTTTGTCAGAACTTAAGCCCTTTACATTTATTCCCTTCAAGAAAAATTTAAAAGGGCTGGGCCCTGTGGCATATGCCTGTAATCCCAAACTACTCAGGAGACTGAGGCAGGAGGATGGCAGGTTCAAGGCCAGCCTCAGCAATTCAGGGAGGTACCAGGCAACTCAGCAAGACCCTATGTTAAAATAAGAAAATAAAAGGACTGGGGATATAGCTCAGTAGCTGAGTTCAATTCCTAGCACCATAAATAAATAAATAAATAAATAAAATTTAAAATAATATGCCAGCTTGATAACTTCTTTTAATCAAACATTTATATAGTTAAAGGGACTCTAACTCCACTGCATCAGTAATATTGACCTTTCTAAATGAAACTACTATATCACTTCTCTATAGGTTCAATGGAATCTAAATATCAAGGCCATGATACCCATAATACATATTTCAAAAATTATGTAAATAAGTGTCTTTAAAATAGGAGGAATTTTTTATTATTTATCTCATCACAGTCACAATTTATAGTAATATAATGTCTTTGTATAATTGCAAGTCTTTTATGGATTTCTCTATAACTATCTATGTTTTTTGTTTTCTGTACTCTTGAGATTATAAATGCTTTATAAAATATTTTTCTCTAGATATTATGTAATTAGCATACATTTAGCCAAAACAACATAAGTATATGATAAATTTTGAAAAACTATGTTAGACACAATATTAAAAATTTATGGGAAAACCATCTTCTAATAATGTGGATTGATCTTTTTTTTCAATTCTTATGTGCATTCATGACTATTTATTACCACAAATGAGAAAGGTTTCAGCATCAATTTCATTTTAACTTTTCATTTTGGATATATAAACTCTGAGAAAACTAGTTCATATAAGTAAGTGACATTGATGTACCATCACTCTGGGAATGAAAGTTCCTCCATTATAGAAATAAGATAAAATTATATGAACTTTTTGTTAGTTATGTGCAGAAATTTTACAGCAATCAATCATCAAAATTATTTTTGTTGATCTATTAGCTGACAACTCACTTAGCCAATTCAATTGTGTTGAAAGAAACAGATTGGAAACTGCTGCCTTGCGTTATGTGTTATCCATTTATCTGTCCTTCACTTTTTCAGTACTGACATTGACGCTGATACTAACTTACTATTCTCAGTAAAAAGAACAGTTGGTAGCATGAATTTTACTTCCATTTTATAGAATCTTAAATAATTTCCTTTATTGGGGTACTTATATGGTAAATTCAGATATTTGAACTAAACACAAACTGGGGTTCTATACTAATTGTAATGCAGCATGAAATACAGTTAAAATTCCAATTTCACCAGGGTCAATCCTAAAGGTCAAGAGAAGCAAGTTCCTGGAAAATGGAGTGGAAAGTGGGAAGCAGGTTAGGAAACTCACTGTCTGCTTCACAAGTTTGTTTAAAGCCGACCTTCCTCTGCAGCCACTTTAAAGGCCAGCCTGTAAACGGAGCCCTTGTATCCAACGGTACCTGTAACCTGAGTTTCCTGTCCACTCCTCTGTAACTTTCCACATTATCATTGTCATTGGTTTTTAACTCAGTTGTTGAAAATGGAATCCTGTTTATGATTCAGATTGGCTTGCTATTGCCAAAACTTTTCTCCACCCAAGACGACTTTGGTCTCTAATTTCTTTAAGGTACCATCTCTTTTCTGTACCCTGCTTCAAACCTGCCTTCCCTTTTGGAAGCGGTGAAATAAATAGATCATTATTTTAGAAAACATTGGTGATTCCGTAGGTGGGTGGCCCTGAAACCTTGCAAACATCTTTTGGATCACTTAATTGGCTACTTACACCAGCAAAATGCCCTGAAGTTCTGAATGTTATATAAACGAAGCTTTAACACTCCACTGTCTGGCCTCCTGTGGTGTCCCCCAGAAAGCAGCACAGACCTTCATCAGAAACACATTGGCAGAGCTCTGTACATTATCACATCCCCGTTTTGAAGGAAACTTTTGTTTTTATTTTTTTTTCTCTTGATTTTTCCTGTGATCACTACAAATTGAAGAGCTCAATGCCCTAGCTAAGAATTCAGTGAATCGATTACTGAGAATGGTCTGGAATTCTGATTGCCATCTTAGTCTGTGTCCACAAGGCATTAAAGAAGGTAAAATGGAATGCATTATGGTGCACCAGTCACTGAGTGCTTTCCATATGCTGACTTAATCCTCACAGCAGCCTAATGAGTCTAAGCACCTTTATTTGTAATTGAAACAAAGATGAGTGGTTTTTCTCCTCAAGGTCACACATTTAGGAAATGGTCAAACTTGGGTAAGTGCAGATTATCCATGGAGTTATGACTGCAATCTTAACCTCTACCCTATATGTTCTATGGAAGGAAGTATATGTCCCTGGGTATAGCCAGATGTGCTTATGTAAAACTAAGTTTCCTTGTTTGACTTCTGTATGTATGGCAGTTAAAGTCTATCCACAGTTATTTAAAATCACATGTGAATTCAGTCTGTGTTAATACAGACATTATTAGGTATGACTTTGGGCTTGGTCTTAGGGCAAAGGGAACACCATCCCCAAAAGATTTTGAGATTGTCTTCTGCTTCTCTTACTACTGTTCTTTGCTTTCTGGGTTTCCCTTTCCCATAAATAATTTCCTGCCTTGTTCAACATCATTATAGATCTCCAAAATGTTACCATAGTCTCACTTAAAAATATCTCTTATGAAATGCAAATCAAAACCTTAAGGAGCTATCGTCTGGGACCAGTCATATGGCTTTTATCAAAAAAGCACAAAACAATAAATGTCAGCAAGGATACAGAGAAAAGGGAACTCTTAACCCTGTTGGTGGGCATGTAAATTAGCACAGCCATTATAAACAGCAGTATGGGTCCCCTCTGAAAACAAACAAACAAAAACATCAAAATTGTCTACTATATGATCCAGCTACTTCACTTCTGAGTAAATAGTCAAAGGAAATGAAATCAGTGTATCAAAGATACCTGCACACCCATGTTTATTATAGCCCTAGTCACAATCCACCAAGATTTGAAATCAATTGAGGTGTCCATCAAACCATGAAAGGATAAAGAAAACATGCATACAGAATGGGATATCATTTAGCTATTTAAAAAAAGAATGAAATTCTCTCATTTGCAGCAAGATGCATGTTTCTGAAGGACATTGTGTTAAGCAAAATAAACCAGACCCAGAATGACAAATACCTTATGTTTTCTCTCATATGTAGAAGCTAAAAGTTGATCTCAAAGTGGGAAAGGAGGGAAAAAAAAAATGAATCAAACATCATTGCCCTATGTAAACGTATGATTACACAAATGGTATGCCTTGACTCCATGTACAAATAGAGAAACAACATGTATCCCATTTGTATACAATTAAAAAAAAAAAAAAAATTGGGAAAGAGTAGAAGAGAGACAGCTAGAGACCAGGAAGTGTATAGGAAAGGAAAGACAGAGGAGGGTTGGATAATGGGTACCTAGACACAGTTAGACAGAAATAATGTTCCAATGTTTGACAGAATGGTGAGAGACTATAGTTTACAAGAATCTATTGTCCATTGTGAAGAAGTATAAGAGAGAAACTTAAAGACCCCAAACACATATAATGAGATGGAAATATGAGTTACCTTACTTTCATCATTACACATTATAAACATGTATTGAAATATTACACTGTATCCAATAAATATCAGGACATGTTCATTAAAAAGAACAAAAATGAAAACATCCCTTATACCTGTGAACATTTCAAATGTATTTTAAGGGTACAGTATCCATAATCATAATTTATGCTTACAACATTTAAATAGCAGGTACTCACTATGAGATGTTTATATCATTACAATTTTTTCATATTTGAACATTGAACATCTGGGGAAATTTAAAGTTCTCCAAGATTATGAGGGATCTGAAAACCACGGGGAATGCTGGAGGATCAGAGGACGTCCATCCTGTGTTAGGGCAACTCTTCCCACAGAGCCTTCCCAAGTTCCCTGCTTGCCTGCCCTCCCCTTTCACTCTCCCCCAACCTGGGACATTTGTCAATGGCTGGTTACCTGTTCCTTCTGGGCAGGCATGGTCTGCCTCAGGCACGTTTCAAGAAAGCTGATACCTCATGATGGTCTCTGAGTCATTTGTGGCATGAGAGGACAGAGGTTGAGCAGATGGGTCCTGAAGCCAACAGGGGCAGCTGCAAGCAGCCTTTATCATCAGGACTGTCCCTCATCAGGGACATAGCCCTTTAGGACCCATTGTCACGGAGAGCTGCCTCCCCCAACAGGACTGTGTCCAAGTCACCTCAGGGACAATTTGTCCTAGGCACAGGTGATACACTGAACGTGGAGGTTGGGTACACTGACTCCTCTGAAGTAGAATAAAAACCTTGCATTCACTGCTTGAATGCCAACCATGTAGTGGTTCCCAAAACCTTTTTTCAGAGGTGCCAAAGAGGTGGATAGAAATGATAACTCGAGACTAATATTCCACTGAGGAAATAAAACAATGACGTTAGAGAGTGGTAGACAAATGTTATCTGACACTGTTAAATTTGGGGGGAAGGTGTTTGTCAAACCCTGTCTATCTTTGCATCAAATCACGTGTCTGTGTCTACGTGTGAGGGTGAGATACTTTATCCCCCTTCCAATGTCTACGAGCTCCACCATGGAAGCATCTTTTCCTGTTCATCCTGTTCACCTGTTTTTTTTCATCCCTTCATAAATAAAACAAGACTAGGAAAGCGCACAGGGAAGACCCCAGATATTTGGAATGGGAATGGGCAGAAATGTAATTATAGCTTGCCAATCCCTGGCTCAGATTTGAGTCTATTTCTGAAATTGATGAGTTTTTTTTTTTCTCTCACAATTTTAATTTTCCTGACTGCCTTCACAGGTTACTGCTCTGTTTCTTGTTCAACTGAAGCTGTCACAAATGAAGTGGCTCCTGGCAGGGTTACACGCTAAGCTCCCCACTGCTGGAAATGTTCCCGCAGAGACTGGAGGACCTAAGATACAATATTAAGGAAGGAGTGCATTCAAAGTCCTTGCTGTCTCCTCTCTGCAATAATGAAAATTCATTGTTAGAGCAGAATAATAGAGTTACAAATACAGCTGTGTGTCACAGAAGGACATTTCTATCAGCAACAGACTGCATAAACTACAGCAGTCCCATAAGATTATAATAAAGTTGAAAAATTCCTATCACCTAGTGAGTATGTACCACAATACATCACTCCAGTGATGCCAGTGTGAAAAACTTACTGCATGGCCAGTTCTATAAAGGTATAGTGCATAAGAAAATGTACAGTATATAATGCTTGATAATTATACTAATTGACTTTTTAATTATACTATACTTTTTTCATTATTTTAGATTGAGATTCTACATATTTTTGAAAATTTTGCAATAATGATATTGAATGACTATGCTAATGGTTTATGTATTTACCATATTATATTTTTTCTTTTATTTTTATGTTTGCATTAGTGCATTGCAATTACAGACAATAGTGGGATTCACTGTGATGCATGCATAGGTACACATAATTGGGTCAATATAATTCCCCAGTACCTACTTTTTCCTTTTGCCCAATCTCCTTCCTCTACTTCGCCAGCCTCCCTTTTATTTTTGTAAATTATAGATATAAGTAGGATTCATTGTGATATAGTCACACAGGCACATGTTATAATTTGGTCAATTTAATTCACCAGTACCTCTCCTTTCCTTCTCCTCTATTCCCTTCAATTTCCTTCCTCTACTCTACTGGTCTTCTTTTCTGTTTTCTTTCTTTTTTGTTGTTTTTGTTTTGTTTGCTTTTTTATTTTTTTTTAACCAGAGATTGAACCCAGAGTTGCCTAACCACTTAGCCATAACATTAGCTATAATTATTATTATTAGTAGTAGTAGTAGTAGTAGTAGTAGTAGTATTTTGAGTCATGTTTTCACCAAGTTGCTTAGGGTCTTACTAAGTTGCTGTGGCTGACCTGGAACTTGCAATCCTCTTGCCTCAGCCTCCTGAGTTGTTGGGATTATAGGCATGTGCCACCACACCCAGGCTCTTTTCTGCTTTCTTAAGATAACTTTTGTTTGTTTGGTTTTGTTGTTGGTGGTGGTGGTATTGAGAATTAAAATCAGGGTGCTCTACTACTGAGCTATGTGCTCAGTCCTTTCTTTTTATCTGAGACAGGGTCTGTCTGAGTTGCCCAGGCTGGCCTCAAACTCTCACTCCTCCTGCCTTGGCCTCCCAAGTTATTGTCATTAAAGGTTTGTACCAACTCACCTGGAAAGATCCTTTTTTATTTGTTTTTATTTATTTTTTCCTCTCTGGCTTCTACATGTGAAAGACAACATTGAACTTTTTACTTTCTGGGACTGGCTTATTTCACTTAACATGATGTTTTCCAGTTCCATCCATTTTCCTGCAAATGACATTCATTTCATTCTTCTTAATAGCTGAGTAAAACTCCATTGTGTATATGCAGCACATTTTCTTTATCCATTCATCTGTTGGTCACCTAAACTGGTTTCATGAAATCAGCATATTACAGTATCCTAAAGTTTGTAGCAGTGTAATTCTCTATACTTTCAGGGTTTTTTGTTTGTTTGTTTGTTTGTTTTTCCAGTGCTGGTGATAACTCCAGCACCTCATCCAGGGTAAGCATGTGCTCTACCACTGAGCTACATCCTCAGCCTCCACTTTTTGGTACCTTAGAATGAATTCCTATGTGTAAAAAAGAAAGAAAGTAGTTTACTGTAAACAGTTGGCTATGTTATGCAGGCAGCAAACTCACACATCTCATGTTTTACCAAGTCTCTTAATTGTATCACGAGGCCAGGTTGAGGGATTAACCCATATCAACTATGTTTGTGTAAGCAAATACACTCCATGATGTTCCCACACATCAAATAGCCTAAGGATGCATCCATCAGAGCTCATCCCCATTGTTAAGCAATGTAGGACTGTAAGTACTTTTCAAAAGATTAGTTAGCTGGTACCATAAAGAGTTGGAGAATTGCAGTTATATCTGAGATTTTAACCTAAAGTGATGAGAAGATGGTAATTCTCAGAAAACATAAGAGAAACAACATGTGTACACCACAGATGAGATACCAAGCTGAAGGAAGAGGCAGATTTATGCAGCAATAACTTAGAAATGTTGGCTGAACGGCAGATCTGTCTTTAGATTCTGAACTTGGGAGCAAAAATTAAATGTGATGGGAGTATGTTTGATTAATTTAGCCAGAGGAACAGATTCTAGAAAGTCCTTTGGCATAAAAAGGAAAGAAAAGGACCAAAAGTTGATTGAGAAAGGAATCCTAAGAAAACAGTGTTCTAAAGGTTAAGGTACTAGATAGTTGCAGGAAGGTGAGGGTGGTGAGGAAAGTTTTTTAAAGTCTTTTTATTAGTGAAATGAAACAAAAAGAGCTGCTTTCACACTTTCTCCTATGGGTGCAGAGAAAAACCAAAATGCACAATTGCCAGTTACAGAGCATTTCCTCCATGGACCCATGAAATCCCTGGGGGATTCATTCCAGGGCCCCAGAGATATCGAAAATCTATGGATACTCAAATCCCTTATATAAAATGGTATATTATTCACGTGTAAACTACACACATACTCTTGTATACTTTACATCGTCTCTAGATTACTATAATACTAATACAATGTAAATGCTATGTAAATAGGTGTCACACTGTATTTTTTTTATTTATATTATTTTAATTCTTATTGTATTTGTTATTTTTATTGTTTTTTTGTCTATTTCCTTTTAATTTACGTGTATTTTTAAACTGATACACAAAAACATAACAATTGCACCTCTTGCTAGGGTATCATGTGATTCTTTGATTCATGCATACATTGTGTAATGATTAGATCAATTAGAACATTTCTGTCTCCTCAAGCATATCATTTCTTTGAACTGAAAATCATTACTTCTAGCCTTTTGAACTATATGGTGAATTATCACCCACTGCAACTGCATACCATCTTCTTACTCCTATATATGAGTTAGTATCCATTGATCAACCTTTCCCCATCCCTCCTTACCCTGGTCTCTAGTAACTACCATTCTACTCTCAACTTCTAAGGAATTAGTGTTTTTAGATTCAACAGACAAGTGAGATCATGTGGTATTTGTCTTTCTGTGCCTGACTTATTTTACTTAACATGATGATCTTCCAGTTCCATCTATTGTCACGAAAAATAAGATTTCATTCTTTTTAGGAGTGAATAATATTCCATTGTGTATATGTACCACATTTTCTTTATTCATTCATCAGTGGATGGTCACTTAAACTCCCATTTCTTGACTATTGTGAATAATGATTCCATAAGCATGGAGGGCAGATGTCTCTTTGACATACTGATTTCATTTCCTTTGGATATATACCCAATAGTAGGATTGTTGGATAAAGTAGTTTTAGTTTTCTGAGAGATCTCCACATTATTTTCCATAAAGGCTATTCTAATTCATATTACTATCAATAGTGTTCAAAGATTCCCTTTCCTTCACATACTCACCAGCAATTGCTATCTTTGTCTTTCTGATATTTTTATGAACATTTTCAATCCATGATTGATTGAATCCATGGACACAGAACCTATAGATCTGGAGGGCCCAATGAGTTATACTGGAAAATTTCCTAAGAACTGTATAAACATCTCATTTAATTATGTTAGCAATACACCTACAATCTGAACTATCAAGACTCCAAAAACTTAGTGGCTTAAGTATGATAGAGTTTTATTTCTCTTTAATGAAGTGCAGTGCTGAGCAGCCCACAGTTGGCAGGGATCACCAGTGCCATGCTATTAGGACTTCAGGATTATGCTGGGCACTTTATAAAGAACAGAGGTTTATGTAGCCCACTGTTTTGTCTGAGATGGGATGTTTCCAAATGTTTGACCTTTGATGAGGGCCTCTGGCTACATTACAGCCTGGTGTAGACATCAGGGTGGTTGTATGAGAAAGAGGTCACGTGGCAAGACAAGAAGCAATCTCAGGTTTACTGTTTCTTTATTCTGCTAGTTCAGATCTATTATTGTCTGTGGTGCATTTTTTTATTTTAGTGATTGTACATGCAACTCTGGAGTTTTCCATTTGATTCTAATTTATAATTTTATTTCTTATTTATAACTTCTTATTTATAATTTATTAGTATCTTAAGTCAGATGTGACATTGTCATGATACCTTTATTTCTGTAATCATGGTTTTCTTCAGATATTTGAAGGTATTTGGAATATATTCATAATGACTACTTTGAAGTTCTTTTCATTTTGAACTTAACTTCCGGCCAGTGTCACAATTTCTGTCTCCTGGATTTTTCTGGAAATGAGTTAGTCATACTTTCTCTAGTACGACATAATTATTTTCTTAGTAACTGGACATTTTTATATTGTAGATACTCTTCCCAGTCCCACTACAAGAAACCCCAGGTCTTGATTTTATCACTTGCTTGTTTACTTGTTTAGTGACTGGCTGCATTGCCTTAGCAAAATTTGTCTTTTTCCAAATTTATGAAGTGTTAAGTTTCTAATGCTGTTTCTCAGGGGACAGAGACTTGAGTATACCCACAGACACACGAGAAGGATGACACTTTCAGCAGTATTCACATTAGCTGTCCTATTCTTGATGTACCTAACTTTTAAGCACACCCCCACACCCCCCCCACACCCACACACCCACACACACACACACACACACACACACACAGCCTGTTAATTGCTTCATTGTGTAAAAAATGCCCTAGAGCATAAACTTCTGTATAGAATAGTACCATCAAATTCAGGTTTCTTTAAAGGGATTGTTACTGAAGTCAGTAGCTGGGATTTGTTCTAACCCCAGCAAGTCTCTGCCTGGTTATCTTTAGAAGGCTTCTTAAATGCTCCTGAGGCACACAGGTTGAATAATCTGATCTGGGGGTGGTGACCAACAACCTGGCTGAGCTCTGTAAGGATCTCATGTGTTTCCTGTACTTCTCCCATGTTCCCTTAAATCTTGGGACAAACCTTATTCCATACTACATCATGATATCCTGACTTCTCTAGAAGTAGAATGTTAAGTTTCTTGAGAGTAGAAGTCATATATTTTGATTTAGTTTTCTCCATGGCTAGTGTAATGTCTTGAATTGAAAAAATTATTCATACATATGTGTGTATATATATATATATACATATATGTATATATGATAGATAAATGGATACTTTTCACATTAAGTTGGTGAATATAGGCCATTTATCTTCTCTTTTGTTCCTTCATTAATGTCTTATCATATAGCTTATTTACACGAAGGAATATTTTCTTTCTTTGCTTCCCATTAAGGAAACTTCCTGGAAAAAAAATAGAAAATTCTAATGAGAGATTAGGTCAAACACAAAGTCCTCCAACTCTGCTCTGTCAGATTATTGAAGAAAAACATGATTAGGGAAAAAAGGAGTTTCATGTGCATCTTGAAGATATAGCCATAATTTATCCACTTTTATTACTGTATGATGATACATATAGATATGCCTTAATTCCTATGTTCTGTGAATGAGTAGTTGAATAATTCCCAGTTTTGGCCATTTTGTAGATAGTACTTCTGTGAACAGAAGTACAATATGAGTTATGGTTCACATATTCACACGACTCTTTAGGACCTTACCAGAAGAAAAACTTGACCACAGGGTATTAGTATCTCCAGAATCAGTTTATAATACCAAATGATTTTCTTAAATGATTGAACAAATATACACTTTTTAGTGAGCATCAGAGATATTTGTTTTTCCAGAGTTTCAAGCTAATCCAGCCTTCAAGTTTTAGCCCTTCAAGTGGGTGTGTGATGGTACCAAATTGTGATTTTATTGTTTATGCTTAGTAATGAGATTGAGCTCATTTTCAGATATTTATTGAACTTTTGGATATTCTTTTTTATGAACAATCTATCCATAGCTCTAGAGTCTTTTTAGCCATTTTGGTGGTATATACATTATCTTTCATTCTATGGAATGCTTTGTTAAATCTTCATATTATAAAATAAAACATAAATATGTAAAGTCATCCAAGCAAATACTTAGCTTGGTGATTCTCTCACGAAGCAAAAAACATTCCAATCACTACCTAGATCCTAAAGAAGAAGAAGTTTTTAGCCACAAGTTTGTTCATGTGTTCTGCCATCAACTGGCCCTTGTTCAAAGTCTTCACTATCCTGAAATTTATACTAATTAATTCCTTCAGTATCTTCATGGTTTTTTTTATGTGGCTTGTCCATCTACTCCCTCAGTCATGCTTTTTTGATGAATAAAGTTTTTCAATTTTGATTTATAACCTTTCAATTTTAGCTAAGGTTTTTAATGAAAGTTTAAGCACTATTTCCTGCTTGAAGGTGGTGAAGACATCTTCTTACATTGTCTTTTACTTATTTTTTTTTCCAGTACAGAAATTGAACCCAGGACCTCACACATGCTAAGCAGGTGCTCTAACTCTGGACTACAAACACAGTCATTTTTATTTTACTTTGTATTTTGATATAGCATCTCACTAAACTGCCCAGGCTGACCTCTAACTTACAACCCTCCTGACTCACCTTCCAGAGGAGCTGAGATTACAGGTGTGCATCACCACACACCAGGTAGACTGTTTTTTTTATAAAGTTGTTGTTTGGACTTTTGAGTTAAGTTTTTAATACTCAGATATTGTTTTTTTTTGTGGACATTTTTCCCCCTGTGTATATGATATTTTATTAGCACCTCTTACTAAAAGTCTCACTTTTCTAACTGTTTTGTAATTCTATCCCCATACATGAATAACTCTTTCAGTATTTCCAGTATCTGTGTAACTATTTATTTCTAGCTTATCAATGTATTAATAAACATTAGGTAATTAGAGATCCCTGCCACACACCAGGCAAAACCAGATTAATTTACCTAAATTCAGGTTCAGAAATCTAAGTCTAGACTTTATTTATTTATTTATGTATTATAATTTTAATGATACATTTTATGGGTGCAATGTGATAATTCAACACATGTATACAATATATCAAACCAAGAGACTTAACATTTCCATTTCCTTAAACATTTTTTAAAAATGTAATTAACATGAAATAATTTTACATATTTAGGGGGTATTTATCTTAGTACATGTGTACAGTGTATCTTGATAAAAACAGTTAATGCTTTGATCTATTTATGATTATTATATGTTGGGAAACTTTGAGCTCTTCTCTTACATAACTATATAACATAAAATATATAACATTCATAAAATATATAACAGGTTGTTGTGTAGTTACCCCACAGTTCTGTAGAACACTAGGACATCTTCCCTTCCCTCTGAGTTTTATTTTTGTTCTATTTTAGTTTTTGATGTGCTGGAGGTCAAATCTAGGGCCCTGTGCATGCTAGGGAGGTGCTGTCCCACTAAGCTACAGTACCAGCCCTTCCAATTGGTTTGAGTACCCCTCACCAACCTCCCTCTATTCCTCCTCCCCTCCCCCATTCCCAGATTCTAGTAATCACAATTTTGAGATAAATATTGTTAGCTTTCATTTTTGATACAGAAAATGCAATATTTTGTCTTTTTATGTCTGGCTTATGTCACTTACAATAACATCCTTCAGTTTTGAATCTAGACTTAACTTTCTTTGCCCCCACTATGAGAAAGTGAATTGTTATTATTTGTTTTCAAGATTATATCTTTGCTAGATAGAATAACACATTGTCAGGAGTGGAGCCAAAGGAAAAGAAACATTCCTGATCCTGAAGGCAGTGACCACAGATTGAAAATAGCAGAGATTCTGGCTGCACCTGTCTCCCAGGTAAGGAGAGTCACAGCAGGAGTAACCTTAATCCATTAATATGCATAGCTATTTTCATCCATTATCTCATTGATCTTCATAACAGTCCCATCATATAGTTGAGTTAAAAATTACTCCAATATCTTTCATATAAATTTTATATATACCAAGCCCCGGTACAAAATTTATGACTTTCATAAAAACTAGAGTTGGTTAACAGCATATCTGAGAAAGGATTTGGTAAATTCACTAGTCATTTATGTCTGAATTTTCAGTACAATAACTCACTCTTCTACTGTGACTTAAACTTCACAGTGTTTCTGGTTTTTTTCTGGTAACATGAAAAATTGATTCTATAATCTTCTGGTTTCCCCTTTTCTTATACTCTGATAAGATTATTCCCAAATACTTTGTACAATAACTCAATATCCTGACGAAGTTCATTAACATTTGCTTTTGAGTATCTGTGGACAAAATGAAGACACATTTCTCACATCCCTGGTTCCCTAATTCATTGAATCTGTAGGCATTGTGTCTTGCTGGCTCAGATGAAACTTGCTTCAGGATTTTTCATACACCTAGAAGTTACCATTTGGCAAACATTGGAAGACCACAGTCATGAAGAGAGTCTTATTAAAAATATTTAGTAAGTAGTATAGCATGAACACTCAACAAATGTGTATATGTGTGTGTGTGCATGTGTATGTATTTGATGTCTGTGTGTGCATGCCACTATCCAGATTTGTACAAGTAGCCAGTTGATGGATTTTATACATCTCTTGACAGAAATGGTTTACCTTCTGAGAAGTGCAACCCAGTGCATCACAATTTCCCCCAGAAAAATCCAACATTTATATTTTCAGATATTGAGGATGCCTCTCAGTGCAGTAGTCATGTTTTTCTTTTTGCATCCTTTCCTTTTCTCACTTGTGAATGACGCAGGACACTCAAAAGTTGACTGGCAGATCCTCTTATCAGCAGATGCGTTTTTCCTCTGATAGTGGAAAGTAGAAGGGGTGGATAATTCCCTTTATAACTAAGTGCCCATGATGGTGTCAGTCCCATTCTCAATCATTGGTTTCCCAAATCCCACGGGCTGAAAAAGGGCAAACGGTATAGGACCCTCTGGCACTTGGTATAGAGGTCACACAGAAAATGTCCCAGTGCTTTTGGGGACATTAGCCATACTTTAAATCAGCAGTAATGACCCAAGATTACTTTGTCAAGGCATCTGTCTTTTTCATGATCTTTCTGAAAGCATGCTTCATGTCCTTGTTCCGGAGGCTGAATATGATGGGGCTGAGGAAAGGAGTAATGATAGTGTAAGGGACAGCGATGAGCGTGTCATCTCCCCCTGAGGCTTCTGGCTTCAGGTAAACAATAGATGCAAAACCAAAGTGGATGATGACCACTGTGAGGTGAGAGGCACAGGTAGAAAAGGCTTTCTGCTTGCCCTCTGCTGAGGGAATTCTGAGGACGGTGGAAAGGATGAGCACATAGGTCAAGATGATAAGTAGGAAGGTACCCAGCAAGCCTGACACTGAGATCATGGTTACGATGAACTCTGTGAGGTCACTGTCTCTACAGGTCAGCCTCACCACTGCCCGCATATGGCAGAAGAAGTGTTTGACGAGGTTTGGTAAGCAGAAAGGACCCCTGAATATCAGTCCAGTCTCTATCAGGGAGACAAAGAAGCCTCCAGCCCAAGCGGAGGCCACGAGTCGGGCACATGAACCATTGGTCATGAGGAGGGGATATCTGAGAGGGTTGCAGATGGCCAGGAAGCGGTCGTACCCCATCAAAGTGAGAATGATACAGTTTGTACCACCAAGTCCCAAAAAGAAGCACATTTGCAATCCACAGCCTGGAACTGAAATGCCTCTGCTCTTGGACAGTAGATCGACCATCATCTTGGGGATGATAGCCAATGTGTAGCAGGTCTCAGAGAAGGAGAGGGCACTTAGGAAGAGGTACATAGGGGTGTGGAGAAGTTTATCCACCCAAGTTAGTCCCATGATGGCCAGATTACCTGCCAGGGTGAGAAGGTAGAGGCAAAAGATCATCACAAAGAGGAAGGACTGTACATGTGGGTAAGCAGAAAAGCCAACCAGAATGAATTCCTTCAGGACTGTTTGATTGATCCTCATTGTCTGAAATTGGAAAAAAAAAAAAAAAGTAGGCATTTTAATTCTCCATTCTTCTTTGATATCAGCAGATGAAAACTGTAATGTGAATCAAGCAAATCATCAGAGCTACAGTTACCAATTGCTTTTTTATTTAGCAAAAACGTGCATATGTAGGTGATGTGTTTTCCTCATTCTGCATTTGTTCTTTTATGAAACAAATTGTTTAGAACTTTTTATGGGTCAAAGGCATACGGACTTATTTTAAGAGAATTTTACTTGTTGGTCATATAGTAAGGGAGAAAATACTCCAAATGATGTTCATTAGGAGAGCTGCATTTGGATAAGATTTTGAACACTGCAAAAAACATTGAGTGGTTAATAGAGTCAAGCTCCAACACAGCAACTTCCACATCATACATGGTCTGTTCATATCTACTGAGGAAAGATTAATAATTGATTTTCTAGTCATTTTAGGACTAAATTTGCATGATGGTTTATAATTGTTGGAGAAATCGAAAGTCATCAATACCTCTTTGAAGATATTTAAATCCTAAAATATTAAAGGAAATTAAAGAACATGCTTCCATACTGCTACTCTAAGGAGAGAGAAGGAAAGAAGATAGGATACATCATAACTCTAAGGATTAATAGCGATTAATTAGAGTACGTGATGGTGTTACTAATCAGACTCATTATGCAAGTGTGGTACAGATGGCAAATGAGATTGTGTCCATTTCCTTAATGCCAAGATCAGCATCCAAACATGATAAAGGCTATTTTCAACTGTATGAACTCTTCAATAACTCCACCTATGATTTAGTCTCATCCTCTTGTGACTTCTGCAACAAGTTGTCTATATACACATCCATTGAGCTATTGTTTTTCCTGCCCCTCTTGACAACATATTTAAAAACTAGCACTTATAGAGTTTTTATTTTTCCAAATTCTTTCAAATGTTTATTGATTTTGCTTTTCACAGAGTAAGTATGAAGTGCATAGACAGTTATGAAATATGTAGGGCAGCTGCAATTATTTTTCTTTGTTATGTTTGTAACTAGAATCAGACTGCTTGTCTTTAATTGAATATTCTTTTCCATTCATTGGTGTTTTTTCCTTGAGAAAAGAGGCCAAACTCTATGTTTCTGTTTTTTTCAAGGTGATAAGACATCCTAAGGAGATAATAATTCTCAGTAAATGTTGGATGGATGGAGTAATAATTTTTAAAAGTGCTTCATCTGTGAACCATGCCTGCTTTTCTTTGTTATTCAGCATGTAATTTTTGAGTATGTGGATGAACACTTTCCATTTCAATGAGATTTGGTTTGGGCTAAGATGAAGCATTCTCATGGTGAATCTAGCTGACCACTGACAGCCAGAGCAGTGTAGGAAAATGGTGTGAATTATAAATGATTCCAGGAATGACCCCCAACCCCATTAACTGTATCTTATAGGTTCCTTTAATTCTTTTGTTCTCTCTGACCTGTCTAAACACTGTCATAGACACCCATGAATCATATGACCTAACTTTTCCTTATCTCCTATCAACAATTTCTCCTTCCAGTTTCCCTTTCTTATATTGTATCCCCACCCTCTTGTCTGTGAGTATCCGTGTAATCATCTCTGAGGGGTCAGAGTATTTTTCTCTTCTTTTGCCTAAGGATATATTATAGAACCTTGGGCTTCCTCATGAGGACTTCTAGTATAAGCCTCCTTAGTATCTAAATTTAAACTAAGTCTTCCTGGTTTCCAGATCCCCTTGCAGATTATTTTTGCATTTTCCCTGATTATTAGTTTTCTGCAACATTCAGGACTGTTTCAAAAGAATTCTTTCCCTCCTGGAAATATTAGGTCCCAATAGGTCCCTTCCATTTTTCCTGAACTGTGTGAAGAACTCATCCCATGGGTAGAAACCTTCACATACCACAGCCCTTAAGCTTGCTTGACTCTATATAACAGCTCTGTAAGAAAGGTGATTATGTGGACTCTAAACTAAAAACTTAAGTATATCAAAGGAACAAATAGAATATATTGGCAAAATGAAGAGCTGTTTTAATCGCTAAAGTCCTTGGGACAAAACCCATGATCTTTCTAACACACTATGTGAAAACAGTCTGATTTCACACAGCATAAACTACCCCTTCTGACACAATCAGGTTTCAGTGGTCGCTTTCAAAGCCATCAATAAATTCAGAAGTGTTTTGAAAATGCAAAGAATCGTCAATACAAATTCTAAACAGGTCTTTTCTTCTCTTTCTTTTAGTCATCATAATTGATTATAACCAGAAGAAAGTCAATCCATCTGGAAGAGTTTCCTACCTCATGTATTTTCTTAAACTCCAACACAGTCATGGTTACATTCTTCCAAAAGATACTCTTCACAGTGTTTTCCATTCAAAAAAGAGAAATTGACTTTATATGAGAAGCGCTAATTTAAGAGTCTGGAATCTTACCCGGTGTGGTTGTACACGCCTGTAATCCCAGCAGTTTGGGAGGTTGAAACAGGAGGATCTGGAGTTCAAAGCCAGCCTCAGCAATAGTGAGGCACTAAACAACTCAGTGAGATCCTGTCTGTAAATAAAATATAAAGTAGGGCTGGAGATATGGCTCAGTGGTCAAGTGCCCCTGAGTTCAATCTCTGGTTCCCTCCAACTGCCCCCCTACCAAAAAAAAAGAGTCTGAATTCTCACTTTTATCTCTGCTTATTTAGTGACCATAGGAAAGTCACTGCAACTGCTAAATTAGAGTTTTCCCAGCTGGGAAGGGAGAGAGGATTCTGAATTTGTGAAAGCTTCAGTTTTCTATGGCTCCAGAGTTTTGTGATATGAGGCGTGGGGCTTGGCCATTTGTACTGTAATCAGACCTTGCCATCCACTAAATTTCAACAGGTAGAGATTTACTTTCTACCAGTTTAGAGTTCCTGTCTGATTATTATCAGAGCTGAAGTTCCTTTAGCTCTAGAGAGTTGGTTCTGGTTAGGAGATCCCAGGGGATTATTCTTCTCTTTCATCAGATGAAGCAAAAACTTTCTCACCTAACTTTGTAATTTGCTCTCATTAGGTACAGGGTCCTGTGTAATATGTGACTTTGAAATGCTTCTGGAAATCTGTGGAGATTTAAAACTTGCAGAATTCATTCTGCCCATAACAAGGTTTTCCTGCTGCTTTGGGAGTTTTGTTTAGGCAGGAAGACCAAGTGAAATTGTGACCCCAATGTTCATTCTATTCACTTTCTCGCTGATAAAGTTGCTCTCCTTGACCAAACTTCAGACAGGCTCCTCTAAGCCTGCTTCTCATTTAGACTTTGATCGTGGGCTAAAACGTCCTCCTTTGCTGTACCTATATTGACCAGTTATAGCAAGTTTAGTTTGGAAGAAATCCCCATTCTTGACACTGGAGAACTCTTGATATCTGAGCAAATTCCATATCCACTGCCATTCCCCAAGTGATGTCTAATTATCCCAGGCTGCCTTCAGCAAGAATCCTGTTGGATCTCTTCAGTACAAATGCCCCCTAATCCCTAATGTTTTCTCTTAGTAATGTTTTATCCTGATATTCCCCAACTCTGTTTTGTGATTATCAGTGCTCATTGTCCCATAGTGTATTAAAAATTAAGACCAAGGCAGGAGTAATGTTGCATGTCTATAATTTCTAGTGACTCAGGAAGCTGAGGTAGGAGGACTGCAGCCTCAGCAATTTAGCAAGACCCATGACCCTCAGCAACTCAGCAACAAGACCCTGTCTGAAAATTTTTTAAAAAGGACTGAGAATGTAGCTCAGAGACTAAGAAAGCATCCCTGAATTCCTTTCTAGGATCCCCCAACCCCAAAATTAAGTCCAGTATTAAACCGAGATATCTTTTTCCCTATTGAAATGTATCATGAATAAAATCCATTTTGCTATTTTAATTACTGTATGGTTCTGATTTTCTTTGACACCACTCAACTACAAACACACTTTCTCTAATCACTGACTCCCTTCCTGGATATTTAAGGACCAATGTTGTGTTAAAGACTGCAGTAATTATTGTGGGAGTCCTCAGGAAAACGTAAGGATTGGTGTCTTCTTACAAAAGGGTTCTACCTCTGTGGGGGAAATAAGATAGTATCCATGAAAAACGAATTGCACCTTAGTATGCTGAGCACTTAACAATGATCAAACAGGATAAAATGAGACCAGGGTTAACAGTGGAGGGGTGATGGGAAGGACTTTTAAAAATAAGCGAAGTTGGAATTCCAGTTTCTGGTAATATCGTGTGGCAGTACAGTAGTTCCAAATACATAGTGACTACAGACGCAATTTATAACCCAAAGGTTCACCCCTAATACCCACCTCTTCCAGCAATACCCTACTTGCCCTCAGTTACCACTCAGTTAATCCCATTAAGGTATTAATTCACTGATTGGCTTAAGGATCTAGCAACCCAATCATTTCACCACTGAAGTTCTTGCATTGTCTCACACATGAGCTTTTGGAGGATACCTAATATCTAAATCATAACAGACCCTTAAAACTGAGGAAATAATGCCAAGTTAATAAATAGGATGGTATTAAAAAAATTAAAACACTTCTGCACAGCAGACAAGAATGTGAAGAGAAAACCCACAGAATGGGAGAAAATCTTTTCACAACATACTCTTTTGACAGAGGATTAATATCCAGAATATACAAAGAACTCAAAAACCATAACACCAAGAAAGCAAATGACCCAATTAATAAAGGGGCAAATGAACTAAACAAACACTTCTCAAAGAGAGAAATACAAATGGTCATATAAATAAATAAAACATGTCCAGCATCTTTAGCAATTTGTTAAATACAAATAAAACTACATTAACATTTCATCACACACCAGTCAGAATTGCAGTCTTCAAGAATACAAATAATAATAAATACTGGAGAGGTTGTAGAGAAAGAGGAATATTTCATCATCATTCTATCACAGTACATAAATACTCATGTTTACTATTAGCAGCACAATTCACAAAAGCCAAATTACAGAACCAGTGTAGGTGCCCATCAATTAAAATTTTAATGTAAAACTATTCCTGAATGAAAATATTACTTTAAAAAATTACCTTATCTATCCATGACTAACATTTATTTTTGCTAAAACAAAACAATTCAGGGTCAATTTTCTTGCAAAATGTTTTAGATTATAGATAGGAACACCAAATACCTTTAGTCACAGAAATATAGAAAAACACTGAAGGAGAATGTATTTATATCAGTGCTACTCAGTTCTTTGAATTCCTTTCAAGGTGTGTGCTCATGTTTACAGTCAAATGGTCTATCATCAAAAATCATTTTAAATTAATTCTTAGAAAATAATTCTACTTGTTCCTTTTTCTACTTCCTTGCAAAAGACAGTCATTGCATTGCATTTAGATACAAATTTTCTGAAAGTTTTATTCTGATTAATATTAAATGGCTGTTAATTATAACTATCCATTTATTGCAAAATCTTAGCTTTATCTTTTCAGAAATATAAATCAAAACACCATTGTTCTCAATCACCTCTGGCCATAGAGGTTTGTTTTTGTGTTTTGGGGGGCGTGGTACCAGGGATTGAACTGAGGGGCATTCGACCACTGAGCCACATCCCCAGCCCTATTTTGTATTTTATTCAGAGACAGGGCCCCACTGAGTTGCTTAGCACCTCACCATTGCTGAGGCTGGCTTTGCACTGGAGATCCTCCTGTCTCAGCCTCCCCGAGGGGTTGAGATTACTGGTGTGCACCACTGCGCCCAGTGGCCCTAGAGTTTTAATGAAGTCTTTCAGTCTATTACATATTTTAACTACTTATTTCTCTGTTTACCTAGCTGAAAATGTTGAAAGGTATGGATTTACACATTCCCTTTAGAAGACTATCATGAAACCTAACTGATGGCGACATGACTTCTACTTTTAGGAAGATGGAGAAAAAGTATTTTCCCCATTTCTACCAATTAGTATAACTAAAAATTAGAGACATTACATAAAAAGCATATATTAAAAATAATCTCAGAAGGAGGTGAGAAGTCCAAGAATTTAGAAAATTTGAAAGTAAAAGGAAACTACAGTGATGAATTCTCTGTATTTTCTTGTTGCAGCAGACATCCCAGTCTTAGAGCTGACGATGAACAACACAGGAACGTCAGGAATTTTTCATTTAGTTTTTCCTTACCTTTACTATTTCTTTGTGGATATTTCCTACTTCCTTCCTGAGTTAACACCAAATAGGACAAAGAGAAATCCACACCAATACACATCAAAAACAAATAAAATAATAATAATAAATCTTGAAAGCAGCAAGAGAAAAATATCTTAACCTATAAGGATAAAACAACATACATTCTCTGATAAATCAACATCTTCAGTTTTATATCATTTAATTCTTCAAATGTTAGTTATAAATGATCTAACTCTAACCATCATCTCAAATTTTTAATATCAGAAAAAAAAATACCAACTCATAGTTGAGACACAGTTGAGGTTTTAATATGCAGGTTACTCATCCTAATCTGTCTTATTTTAGTAACTACCATATCTAATATTTTATTTTATTTAAATTACATAGCCACCATAAAACAGAAATAGGACTTTGTTTATGATAGTAATAAAAACAGAGAACATGACTCAACCCAAAAATGAACTTCACATTTCATTTTTAAAAAGCATCATAAGCCAAGGTAATTTTACAATGTACATTTTCTGTAAACTCCAAATATATTTTCATTCTCTCTTCAATGTAAAACCATTATTAAGATTTGTTGAGCCTTATTATGTGCAGTTTACATTATAAAATAAATCTACTTAAAAGTTGAGGTATTATTTACAGAGAGAAGAATGCATAGACAAGGAGTGTAGAATTCAAGGAGTCTGCTGGATGTATATCCATAGGTCACCAAATCTGACTGTGAGGACTAGAAAATTTTCATCACACAAAATATAGGATCTAGAAAGTTCCCTCCTGGGTATTTCTAATCAAAGCTCCAAAAATAATCAATGAATGATTTCTATAACCATCAGAAAATTTTCTTGTTCTGTGAACTCATAAATGGGACAGTATTGTTGTTTCTTCTTTTGCTCAACGTAATACTTTTGAGACTTATCCATATGTGTTTATTTTTCATGTTTTTATTAGTGCATACTTCTTCTTTACTGCTAGATATCATTTCATTTTATGAGTAGTCTACAACTTGTTTACTTTTTGACCTGCTTTTGGACATTTGGTCTTTCTTTAATTCTTATTATTATAAATTAAATACTAAGACATTCCTACAAATCTTGATGTGGAAATACACATACTAAGTCCATTTAGATTAACAGAATTTGTGTTCTTTCTTACAGCATAATAATTTCATTTTGTTTTGCCATTCTGTTCTTTGATGGGATTTTCTAGTAATACTTTGATTTATTAATTTCTTGTGCATTTTATGCTGTGCTGAAGATATTTTCAGGATAATGAAGATATTCCCCTGTTTGATGTTGGTTGCTGTATGCTTTGGCCTTTACAATTAAGCCTGTGCTCTTTTATATAATGTATGTACATAAAATAGAGCAGTGATTTTTTTTTAATGCATTTTCTTTCTTTTCCTTTCCAAACTGCAGTTGTTTCAGTACCATTTGCTGGCAAGATTTTCCTTGCTTCACTGAGTTGCATACAGACACCTTTGCTGATCTCAAATTAGCTCGATATGTAACTATTTCTGAATTCTATTTTTCTTCAATGTGTTCCTGCTTTGCCAGTAGCATACTGTTTTGATTATTGTTGCTTTATAGTATTTTTGAAATCAGGATATAGGGGAAAAGGTACACTCATATGTTGCTGGTGGAATGCACAATGATGCAACCATTATGGAAAGCAGTATGGAGAGTTCTCAGAAAACTTGTAATGGAATGACCATTTGACCCAGCTATCCCACTCCTTGGTTTATATCCAAAGGACTTAAAATCAGCATACTCAGTGATGCAATCACATCAATGTTTATGAAGTTCAATTCACCATAGCTAAGATATGGAACCAATCTAGATGCCCTTCAACAAATGAATGGGTAAAGAAAATGTGGCATATATATATGATGGAATATTAATCAGTTTTAAAGAATAATGAAATTGTGACATTTCTTGGTAAATGGATGGCATTAGGGAATATCATGCTAAGTGAAATAAGTCAAACCCAAAAAACGAAAGGTTGAATGTTTTCTATGATATGGGAATGCTAATTCACAATAAGGGGGGGGGCAGATAGGGAAGAACAGTTACTTTATATTAAGTAGAGGGGAGTGAAGGGATAGGGAGGAGTATGAGGGTAGGAATGATAGTAGAGTGAAACAGACTTTATTACTTCATGTACATATATGACTGCATGACCAATGTGATCCTACAATATGTATAATAAAAAAATGAAAGATAATACTCCATTTATGTATGACCTATCAAAATGAATATTTCTATACCAAAGCCTGCTGGAATTTTATTGAAAATGCACTAACTATACAGGTAATTTGGGAAACTTGAATATTTACTATTTATTTTTATTCACAAACTTGCATACATTCTCCATTTACGTTTTTTTCCTTAATTTTTACACATTGAATTTATAGTATTAAGTATAGAACACTTCTCCATCTTTTGTTAAATTTAATTCTAATTGTTTACTTTTTTATGCTATTGAAATTGACATTTAAAAATAAATATGCAAAAAGTGTTAAACAGAAACTTCTCAAAAAAAGAAACATAAATGACCAAAAAATACATGAAAAAATGTTCAGCATCTCTAGCAATTAGGAAAATACAAATCAAAAATACACTAATTAGCGTATGCATATCAGAGAAAACATTCAGACTTTGGTTTTCTAGGTTTGGCTTATTTCACTTAGTATGATATTCTCTAACTCCATCCATTGACCAACAAGTGCCATAATTTCATCTTCTTTAAAGCTGAATAATATTCAATTGTATATATATGCCACATTTTCTTTATCCATTCATCTGTTCAAGGGTATCTAGGTTGGTTCCATATTTTAGCTGTGGTGAATTGGGCTGCTATAAACATTGATGTGGCTGTATCACTGTAGTATGCTGATTTTAAGTTCTTTGGGTATAAACTGAGGAGTGGGATAGCTGGGTCAAGGGGTGGTTTCATGTATGCTAAGGTGGGGAATGAATAGGGAAGAATAGAATTTCTTTATATTAGGTAGATGGGAGTGAAGGGATGGGAAGGGACATGGGGGTAGGAATGATGGTAGAATAAAACAGACAATATTACCTCATGTACATATACGACTGCATTACTGATGTGATCCTGCAACATGTATAATCAGAAAAATGAGAGATTATACGCCATTTATGTATGATCTATCAAAATGTATAAATGCATTCTATTGTCATGTACAACCGATTAGAACAAACAAGAAAATTTTAAAGAAGAATACTGCAATAAAATGAATAAGAGTATGAAAAAAACTATACTAAAAATTCATCTCACTTCAGTCAGAATGGTAATTATCAAGAACATGAGTAATAATAAATGGTGACAAGAATGTAGGGCAAAGGTTCTTACATTGTTGGTAGGACTGCAAATTACTACAACCACTCTGGAATTTAGTGTGGAGATTCCTCAAAAAACTAGGAATGAAGCTAACATACGACCCAGTGTTACCACTCCTTGGTATTCATCCCGAAGATCTAAAAGCAGCATATACATATATATAACATATACTATAGCAATACAGCCCCTTCAGTATTTACAGCAGCACAATTTACAATAGCCAAATCATGGAATTAACCCAGATGCCTTTCAACAGATGAATGGATTATGTGGTCTATACACACCATGGAGTTTTACAAGGCCATAAAGAAAAATGAAATAATGATATTTGCCTGTAAATGAATTGAAATAGAGGAAATCCTGCTAAGTAAAAATAAGCCAGACACAAAAAATCAAGGGTCAATATTTTCTCTCATATGTGGAAGCTAGATAAAAATAAGGGGAAGGAAAGCAGTTGAGGACGGATCAGATATAAAGATCAGATAAGGAAGATAGTGGAGTAGAAGGAGAACAAGAATGAGGGAGAAAGGAAGGGAAAGGGGAAGAAAAATGGAATGAATGTTACACAATCATGTCATATTTATTTATAATGGTAAATATACCTTTATGTATATGTAGAAGAAAGAATATTTAGTAGAGTAGAGGAGAATGAATGGGGAAGGGAGGAGGAAAGGAAAAGGGAGTGGAACAGGGGTTGACATCAAACACCTTGCATGTGTGATTTTGTCAAAAATGAACCCAAATATGATTTGAACCCAAATATAATTACAGTGCTCTAATAACAATTTGTTTCTTATTCTTTATTACTAATATAAGAATAATTCATTGATCCATCATAACATGAGACTTGACTAATCACATTTGTTATTTCTAGTGGCCCTTGGTGTATATTTAGTAGGAATTTTTAGGTATGCCATGATAGCATCTGAAAATGAACAAAGTCTTGTCATTCCTTTCACATAATGATGTTTTTAATGTCTTTCTCTTGTGTTATTGTACTGGTTTAAACCTTCAGTACGATGTCGTATGTAGTTAGTAAGAGTGGACATCTTAGGGGAAAAGTTCAATATTTTACAGCAAAATATGATGTTAACTTTCACCTCGTCAGAGAAACAAATTTTTCCAAGAATGAGCACTGATTTTTACAAATATTTTTGCCAGGTGTTGAAGTGAATAAATCAATGTTTTACCATTCCTTTTATTAATGTGGTAAATTATGTTAATATTATTTAGTTAGAAAATCTGTCTTGCCTCCTTGGAATAAAATCCCCTTTTCATGGAATATTAATCTCTTTATGTATTGATGCAGTGTATTTTCTGAAATTTCTTTAGGGCCACGTTGAAACCATGTTAATGTGTTACAATGGCCTGTCATTTTGTTTTCTTGAAATATGCTTGTCAGGTTTCAGTTGTAATTTTTGTCTCATATGAATTATTCTCCAACATTTTATTTCCTGAAAGAATTTGTATAGCTTTGTTCCTATTTTTCACTTAAGTATTTGATAGAATTGACCATGAAACTATTCAAATTGGTAGTTTTAATTTTTTCTCTTTCTTAAAATTTTATTTTTACCTTTATTTTTGCGTATTTAAAGGGAACTGTCTGATAATTCAATACATCCATAGAATGCATTGTGATCAAATCAGCATAATTAGTATTTTCATCTCTTTATCATTTCTTCATGTTTAGGGTTAAATTCCCCTCTTCTGTTCTTCTTAAAATATATAACAGATTGTTGTAACCCATAGTCACAGTACTATGTAGTAAAGTCCTAGAATTTATTCTTCCTATCTAACTTATTTTGTACCCATTATCTAACCTCACTCTGTTCCCACTCCCCTACCCTTCCCAGCATCTAGTAATCCCTATTTTACTCACTTCTGTGAGGTCAAAGTTTATAGCTCTCACATGTGGAAAGAATATGCAGTATTTATCATTTTGTGTTTGAATCATTTCACTTGATATAATGTTTTCCAGTTCCATCTATTTTGCCACAAATTGCAGCACTATTCACAATAAATATTGAATCCGCCCATGTGTTCATCACAATGAATGGATAAAGAAAATGTGGTGTATACATACACAAGAGAATACTATTCAGCCACAAAAACAAATTAAATCCCGCTGTGTGTGATAAAATAGATTTGTTTTTCTTTCTGGATACTTTCGTGTTTTTTTAAAAACCATTTTGTGCTGTTCAGATTTTCTGTTTATTTCTGCTACCTTTGGTAGGCTGTTCTTTTAAAAGAATTTTGCTTGTTTTAACGTTCTCAATGTTAACACTAACTTGTTCAAATGTCTTTATTGTAATTGCCTGTCCTTATTGTAATTGCCCAATTGCCTGGAATTGCTTCTTTCATCTTTGCTTTTTTTAATTCCTCCCTCTTTATTCTGATCAGTCTTGTTAAGGATTTATCAATTTCCCTAAGAACTTCAAAGACCGGATTTTGGTATTGTTATTGTTCTTTTCTTTCTGTCTTATTGTTTATTATTTATATATTTATTATATTTTTCTTCTCCCTACTTTTGGGGTAAGCTGGTTTTTTCTCTTAAGCACCAGTCATGGTTTTATTTCTTTCATCTTTCCTAATATGAGAATTTAAAACTATAAATTTGTCTTTGAACAATATTAGATGCATTTCATAAATATTAACAATTATTTTATTTTTTAATTTTTTTTTTTTTACAGATTGCATTTTGATTCATTGGACACAAATAGGGTACATTATTTTGTTACTATGGCTGTACACGATATAGATTGATACCATTCGTGTAAACATACACGTACATAGGGTAATGATGTCTGTCTCATTCCACCATTTTTCATACTCCCTCACTCTCATTTCCTTCTACATAATCTAAAGTTCTTCCAACTTTCTGTCACTTCCTCCACCCACCCCCCCACCTCCATTATATGTCATCCTCCACTTATCAGGGAAAACATTCAGCCTTTGCTTTTTGGGGATTGGCTTATTTCACTTAGCATGATATTCTCCAATTCCATCCATTTATTTGCAAATACCATAATATTTTTCTTCTTTATGACTGAATAATATTCCATTATGTATATATTTAAGGTAGAAATATTTTCTTTTAAAACTTATATATTATTCTTTGACTATGAGTTATGTTTAAGAGAGAGAGAGAGAGAGAGAGAGAGAGAGAGAGAAACAGAGAGAGAGAGGGAGAGAGAGAGGGAAATGTATTAGCTCAACTTAATTCATCTGTCCACCACTTGTACCAGTCACTGCAGCCCACTTAATATCAGATCTTGGATTAGCATGTGTTGGTTGAGAGGGGAAGATGAGAAACAGGGAGAGTGGGAGTATTGAATATAGATACAAAAGGGACAGTTGATGATGTGAAGGAATCTAGTTTTTCATTCCATAGGGAAAAAATTAAAATAAAAAAACATGAACCATGAACTTTTAAAAACGTTGAAAACACCTATTTGAAGTCATTGAAAAGGGACCAAAGGCAGTCAAAAATTTGAGGAACAATTATTAAGATAATACTATTTTACAACATTAGGTAAGAACAGTGAATTTGAAGTTTTATTGCTTAGCTGTGGTCCTCAGCATACCTCACCTAACATACAAAGGAAAAGTTCAGAGTTTAAAGCAGAAGTATACTGGGAATTTTAAAGGGGAAATTTTGTAAATGAGAGAGTTACAGAAAAAGCTGAAATGCCAAACCTGAATATTGTCTGTGTCCAAAGCCCTGACTCATCACAGGGAGTACGGTGAAAGACAGAAAAATATAAACAATAACAATGAAACAAACAAAATGAGAGAAGAACATATTCTTGAAAGACTGAATGGCTCTTGGTCATATTTGTGAGGTTGATACACTTTTGACTGACTGTGTACCTCTACTGCCATGCAGATTTGAAGGTCTGAAAACAGGCACCTTACTGGCTTGAGTTGTCAGACTGCAGAACTCAGGAGTGTCACAGCAACCACCACTTTAGGGGATAGCAGAGAAGATCTGAGAGTAAACTCTGTACAAATATTTCTTGTAGTTAAATTATACATACAGACAGCTAAGATACCCATGGATAGTAGACATGACGAGACCAGACTAAAAAGTAAAGAAAGAAGAAAAGAAGAAGCTTCTTGAAGTCAGTTTGATCAGAGACATTCAATACTGCAGGCAGTAGGAGAGAAAGAGTTTAGCTATAGAGGTATAATAAAACACTGAATATGATAGAAGAAAGAATAAGTGAATTTAAAGGTAAATCAATAGCAATCACCTAATCTAAAAAATCTAGAGAAAAATAGCAGTGAAATGAATAAATTATTTTAGGTTTTTGAGATAGCATCAAGTATTCCATATTTGTGTAATTAAAATCTCAGGAAAAAAAAAAGAAAAGGAAAGGAAAAAGAAAATAAAAGAAAAGAAGAAGAGAAAAAATATTTGAAGAAATAATGACTGAAAACTTCCCAATTTTGGTGAAAAATGCTAATCAATTAATCCAATATATTCAACAAACCAGAAATAAGAGAGAGGCATAAGGTATACCCAAGTACATTATAGTCAAATTGCTGATAGTAAAGAGAAACTATTGAAGCAAGAGAAAAATGACACATGACAAAGTGGAATAATGATTCGATTCATGGCAACATTCACATCAGAAACTGGATAATGGAGACATTGAAAAGGACATTTAAAAGATGAAAGGAAAACCCATTGTTGACCCAGAATTTTATATCCAGCAAAACAAATTAAAAATAAAATCTACAACTAAAAACCAAAAAGTCACCTATATTTTAACAATTAAAGAAAAAAAGGAAGACATTTTCAAATAAATAAAAATACAGATAATGTGTTTCAACAAATCTGCACTATAAGAAATAATAAGGCCAGTCCTTTAAACTGAAGGAAATTGGAACCCACGGTACCCTGAATATACAAAAAAGAAGAAAAGCACCGAAAATGGTAAACATTTGTTAAATGAAAAAGAATATTCATACAGAGAATTTTTTCTTAATTTCTTTATAATGGCATATGACAGTTTTAAAACATATCAATATGTAAATGTATATAAAATAGGACCATGTCATTGTATATTTTCTGTATTTTAATGGAAGTAATTCGATATTAAGCTTAAGTAGATTATGTTAAAAATGCTTGCTATTATCCCTAAACCAACCACTAAAAGATAGGGCAAGAAAAATTGACATAAGTTAGTATTTATACTTGCTTCTAAATCCCACCCATCTTTCCTTTTTTTGGTGGGGAGTACTGGGGATTGAACCCAGGGGGCTCTACAACTGCGCTACAACCCCATTCCTTTTTATTTTATTTTATTTTATTTTTAATTTTGAAGCAGCATTTCTCCAAGTTGTCCAGGCTGGGCATGAATTTGATTCTGCCTGAGCTTCTCAAGTTACTAGATTATAGGCATGGGCCACCACTCCTGGCCACATGATACTCATATTCTGACTCTTTCTAAATGATTCAGGGTACCATTACTAGTATGGTAGCTAGGAGAAAAGATTCTTGGTTTACTTGCCACTGTGTCACCAATAGCTTTGTTATCATAGGATGTTTAATTTTTCTGTGTCTCAGTTATCTGTCTGAAAAATAAAGAAAATAATAACAATCCCTAAATGTTGTGAGTGTTAAATTCACATAATGAAGTTAGTCAATGCCTGGTATGAATTCATGTTACCAATCATTGTTACTATTTCTATTGAATCAGTGAGCGAGTGAAGATGTAGCTTGCAGGTGCAGACATTTGAGAAACATGCACTTTGACAGTGATGATTTAGGCAAAGTGATTAATCTAGATTGATTTTGGGGATGTTTTGAGGCTTCATGACAATCTAAGGGTAGAGAGTAGATGAGAAATTTGGGTTCAGATATTGCAGCAGCATAGGACAAAAAAGGAAAGAGAATGTAAATAAGGCAAAGTTATGTTAAGAAAAAACACCTGAAAAAGGCAGAGTAGACAGATGAGAATAAAGGGGAAAAAATGATCTTGAAAGAGGTAAGTGTAGTCTTCAGAATGACTTTGAAACCAGACTTTACATGAAATAGCCATATCAACATCTTGAGTGAGCAGAGGAGACAAGGCGATTCCTGTTTTTTTACCTTTTTATGGTGTGTATTTAAAGCACAAGTCCTGAGTTCTGTGATCTTGGACTTGTTGTCAACTCTATTAGACTCAATTTGCTCTTCTAAAAAATGTAGCTATTTCACTAGGTTGTTAGGTTTGATGAGATTTATCAGTTCAAAATAATATAATATTTAGGATACAATAGATATACAAATTATCACTTTAATCATGATTTTTCTTAGCATCTCTTTGTTCATACTCCCTTTTCTGCTTTTCCCAAAAGGATGTTTCCAACTAATGACAAGAAACACAATTAGACCAGCTTCCTAAAACCAGCACCCACTGGGACTGGGGAATCATTAGAGGGAAAAGTTGTTTGGATGGAAGCAGATATGATTCACTCCCTGAGGCTAGAGGTGTGGAAGGAGGCTTCCTGGTATCACATGGAGACATCATCCTGCTCAGAATAGGTGTTGCTAAGATGGACCTCAGGTCTTTCCTCGGTAGACTAGCCTCTGAGAGGCAGGCTAGTGCATGTCTGTTGAAAGGTAGGACTTGCTCTCACTGTGAACCTCGTTGGTGAGAGGAGCATCCTCCCTTGTTAGATCTCTCCCATGCTTTGGAGGGTAGACACAGAGCCTGGTGGCTGATCTTTGGAGTAAGGGATGCCTATGTACAACCTGCCATGGGCCCCATTCTTCCTTCAGCACTTCCATAGTCTTAGCATGTAAAAGGAGCCTCCCCTACTGTGCCCAAGGGATTTAGAAAGGATAAAATGACATGGGGAGTGGCTGTATAGACACAAATGTTTAATGTTGAGTAAGATATCTCTTAATCTACATTACTATTGGTATCTCACAGAGCCTGAGAGGAGAAATAATTTTAAGGGGAAAATAATGTTAGGTTAGCACTGACCATCCTTGTTCACCAGTCCTAATTCTGACTTCAAGAAATTAACTTCACCTTTTTTTGTTGTTGTTGTTAATTTGTTCTTTTTAGTTATATATGACAGTAGAATGTATTTTGACATATGCATACATGGAGTATAACTTCCCATTCTTGTGATTGTACATGATGTGGAGTTATACTGGTTGTGTATTCATATGTGAACACAGGAAAGTAATGTCAGATTCATTCTACAGTCTTTCCCGTTCCCATCCCCTCTCCCTTCTCCTGGTTCCCCCTGTCAAATTTAGTAAACCTCCACTCCTCCCTCCATCCTCTGTGCCTATTTTGAACATTTGGGCTTTTGTTTTCATGGATTGGTTTATTTCACATAGCATGATAGCCTCCAGTTCCATCTATTTACCAGCAAATGCCAAAATTTCATTCTTCTTTATGGCTGAGTATATTTCTTTGGGTATATATACCACATTTTCTTTAGCCATTGAAGTATTGAAGGGCACCTAGGTTTGTTCCATAGCTTAGCTACTGTGAATTGAGCTCCTATAAACATTGATGTGACTGTGTCACTATTGTACGCTGATTTTAAGTCCTTTGGGTATAAACTGAAGAGTGGGATAGCTGGGTCAAATGGTTGTTTCATTCCAAGTTTTCTGAGGAATCTTCATATTGCTTTCCAGAGTGTTTGCACCAATTTGCAGTCCCACCAGCAATATGAGTGTACCTTTTTCCCCACATCCTTGCCAACAATTATTGTTGCTTATATTCTTGAAAATTGCCATTCTGACTGGAGTAAGATGAAATCTCAGTGTAGTTTTAATTTGCATTTCTCTAATTGCTAGTGATATTAGACATATTTTCATATGTTTGTTGACCATTTGTATTTCTTCTTCTGTGAAATGTCTATTCATTGACTTCACCTTTCTTGACTTTTGTTGCCTGATCTATAAAATAATATCCATTAAGCCATTTACCTCTACATCTAATAAGCAATGTGTGTGTGTCTAAATAAGGGTACATGAACATATATGTGGTACATGTATCTTTAAATTTGTATGTACCTAAATTCATATGCATTTGTTATATGAGGGCATGCCTGATATATTTATGAACATGGTCATTATGCAATCACATATAATTTTGAATGTGCAAAATATGCATAATTATGTGAGTGCTTTGTATGTACTTACACATATGTAATCATATATGTTTGTGTGCAAATGTGTGCACAAGAATTTTGTGATGACTGTGTGTGTGTTTGCAGGTATATGTACATACATGCCTTTGAGAATGAATTCATACATGTTTGTGCCTAACATAACAAATACCTGTCTGAAACCTGACTGCAGTCTCAATCAGTCCTTTCTTTTCAGGTTACTACAGACACAAAGAAAAGTGAATCCATAGCAGCTGCCTTTTGATGAAACTAGGCACCGACTAGCAAAGTGTAAGGAATTGGCAAACCCATCAGGAATATCCCTCAGAATGGTGCTGAGGAATGTGACCTTCTGGAGAGGCTTTGTTTTTCTTGGATTCTCCAGCTTTGGTGAACTGCAACTCCTGCTCTTTGCCTTGTTCTTCTCTCTGTATCTTGTCACCCTGACCAGCAATGTCTTTATTATTATAATCATCAGTCTGGATAGGCATCTACACACCCCCATGTATCTATTCCTTTCCTTCCTGTCATTCTCTGAGACCTGCTACACTTTGGGCATCATCCCAAGGATGCTCTCTGGTCTGGTTATGGGGAGCCAATTTATCTCCTACGTGGGCTGTGCTGCACAGATGTTCTTCTCTGCCTCATGGGCCTGTAGCAATTGCTTCCTTCTGGCTGTCATGGGCTTTGACAGATATGTGGCGATCTGCGCCCCACTACACTATGCCAGCCGCATGCATCCTACCCTCTGTGCCCAGCTAGTTAGTGCCTCCTTCCTGAGTGGATACCTCTTTGGGCTTGGAATGACATTGGTCATTTTCCACCTATCATTCTGCAGCTCTCATGAGATCCAGCACTTTTTTTGTGACACACCACCAGTGCTGAGCCTCGCCTGTGGAGATACAGGACTGAACGAGCTAGGGATCCTAATCCTCAGCCTGCTGGTTCTGTTGGCCTCCTTCTTCTTCATCACCATCTCCTATGCCTATATCCTGGCAGCAATCCTGAGGATCCCCTCTGCTGAGGGACGGAAGAAAGCTTTCTCCACCTGTGCCTCACACCTCACGGTGGTCATCGTTCACTACGGCTGTGCCTCTTTCATGTACTTGAGGCCAAAAGCCAGTTACTCTCTTGAGCGGGATCAGCTTATTGCTGTCACCTATACTGTGGTGACCCCTCTTCTCAATCCTATTGTTTATAGTCTAAGGAATCAGGCTGTGCAGAGAGCTCTGAGGAATGCTTTCCAAGGGAGCTTACTGAGTAAAAGATGACACTCTTTCCTCTTTGTAAGCTGGTCATAGACCGAAAACCTAGTCCAACAGGCCACATATTCCAGACCTTAGTCCAAAGCTGTCCTGCTCGGCAGCCACTGAAAGAGTCCCATCCTGCCTCCTCTTTCTTCCTCCCAGGCTGCTCAGGAAAGCAGAGAGAGGGCTTCTGACTCAACTATCTGTGCTCAACTCTTAGCTCACAATATGAATTTTCACTTTCAGCCTCAAAAATGCCCCCTTAATTACTGAAACCCATTAAGTAATTAAGACTTTTCTTAATTCATTAAAATCATGACAATTTCTTTTTTAACTGAGCTGAACACAATGAGGAAAATTTGGAGTATTCAAGTGCAAGGCATGGCTGGCAGAAACCCTAGCAGGGTCACTATAGAGATTTCCGAAATCATGCCCTGATTAGAACATTTAACCTACAATGTTCTTCCAAGATTTAGAAATCAGTGAAAAGCAGTATGATATAGTAATACCTTGCTAAAATGAAAAGGTAAATTATTCTCCCTCTCACTGGATATCTTTCATCTTTTTATATAGTAAAGCTTTCAATCTCTGACTCATTAATTTACCTGCTTCATTTTAATTGTTATCTAAGATGGGCAATTCTATTTCAGAAAATGTATTTATTTCCTATTCTCCTTGATAGCTTCTGGTGCTCTTTGGTGTCAAGGAGCATCCTTGCTCCCTGACCAGCATATTATCCTTTGAATTTGTTGTAGAACTATCTATTCTGCCTACACTGCCTTCTACCTACAATGTTCTATATGTGGTACCAGACATGGTTAGGGATAAGAAAAAGTGTAGTGCATTCCCAGACTGTCAGGTGGGAACCTGAATGTAAGCTCTTCAACCTAACTCTATAACCCTGGGCAAGTGGCTTAAAATTTACTCCATTTCAAATCCCTTGTCTGAAAAATGGTTTTAACTTCATAGTTTTGGTGACAAAAGAGGATCATGAATGTAATTTAGTCATAGTCATCTTCTAATAAATTTCAGTTGGTGTTATGAATGTGTTATGGAAAGTGATATCAACTTTCTATTTAGGGAGATGTTATTTGGTGGAGGAAGATCAGAGAAGGCTTCATGTCTAAGGTAGGACTTGAACTTGTTCCTAGAGAATGAGTGAATCCTGAGTGCACTGACTCAGGACACTCACAGAAGGGAGAACAGAATAACCACAGACTGGGTGGTAAGGCAAGAGAGAACTGTTTCAGACGATGGTGAGTTAGTTGTCCAGGAGAGAGCTGAAAACATCTCACAAATTACTGTGAAGTTTACTCAGGTCAGGACTTATTTGTTGGGGGTGGGCAGCAATTTGAATACCTTGCTTCAGACATGATCCTTTAGGCAGTAGGAGACAGGACACATTGAACCTGGGAGCAGATAGTAGAATGGCATCTGAAATGTGATTTCAGATTAACCCAGTGTCAGGAAGGATGATGGATTTCAGCAGGGAGAAACCAGAGGCAAGGAGACCAGTAATCAATCTATTTCTATTATCTTCCAGAGAGCCAGAGGACTGAATAGGGACTGTAATATTGTACATTAAAGAAAACTATAATTGTAAGGAATTTTGAAAGAGTGAGATCCAAATCCACAGGATTTGGCATGAGACAGAAGTGAGGAACGACTTCAGAAATCAAGGAAGAATTTAGTCTGTGACAATATTTTTTTCAGATTGTGTCCATATTTTTTGTTGTTTTTAGGAAATAAACACATTTTATAATTAGAATTGGATAAAATTTTAATTTGGGAGAAGGGACCTAGGTCTTAGAGAAAAGAACAAGAGAGAGAGGAGTAGGTGAGTTATTTAGATAGCAGAAAGGTCAGGGTCAGAGGAGAAGGGCCATCCACCCTAGAGTCTTTTTCAGTGTAGGATGGAACATATCTCATTGCTCCAAGGGATTTGAGAAAATTTATTTCCATAGCCTATCAACAACTCAGCATAACAATCTCTAAATGTCCACAGGCCAATGGTGAGTAAAGATGTCCAAGAATCACTAAGCAATATTTAAAGGTATGTCTAGCTTACAAATGAAGTAGTCAAAAGTACAGAAAGGTAAAAGAGTCACTTGGGGGAGGGGGGTTGTTAGATATTTCTGAGGTTCATGTCTATAGAACTTGACATAATTGACTTGGGTTGGATACAACAGTAATAGTCTCTGAAAATTTTCTCTCTTAATTAAGGATTTGACCATGTGCTTTAAAAGAGAAAACACTCCTCCTTCTGGATACATGTGCACACACACACACACACACACACACAGAGAGAGAGAGAGAGAGAGAAACAATGGAGGTCTCCCTGATGTGAACATATCATACCTGCCCAACTCATCATCTTTTTAACTCATCATGTTTTTAAGGAGACTCTGGACTCAGGATTGGTGAGTTTTAAGAGTAGTCTAAATGCTTTTTAGCTATGTGACCTATAGAAAGTGTCTTAATATTTTGTGTCTCCATTTTCTCAATTGAGAAATGGAATGATAGCAATATCCATTTGATAGGGATTTGGGGTGAAGATTAATATAAATTCTTTAGAACAAAGCCTGATACACATCGTGTACACAATACAACCCTCTATTATTACTTGAAGTTTCTAGTCAGTATCACCTTAAGGGGCCTTATCTTTTTGAAAGTGGATGTTGGTAGAAGCCAGAGACAGCAGTGTCCAGAATTTTATGTATCACAATAGAGTTTGACAAAGTGCTGTCACCCAGCACTATGTCAGACTGAAGAAGATCTAGATTCCAAGACATGAGAGGATTAAATACTGGGAAATAGGTCAAGCTATATGTAGGCAGAGTATGGAAATAAGAATCGATGAATGGAATCAGAAAGATTCATAAGAAGTAAGAGGGGTGTTGTGTTAGAAAAGGTACAATTTTGGAAATGCAATCAACCATTAGGTATTAAGAAAGAAAAACTCAAGGATGCATCCAAAGAGCTCGGGTTCAGGAACAGGCTGTAATCTGTAAATCATAAAGAAGATAATTAATAAAGGTTAAGGGAAGGATTACAGTTTAAAATAAGTAAACAAATGGTGAAAAGATGAATATTAATAGGAGAAATTAACTTTGAGACTAAGAAGGATATGTGATATAAGTTCAAATATAATATTGTGCATTGAATATTTATAGTTTCCTACTAAATGATGTATGCTGATTAAAAAATTATACTATTTTGCACAGATCTGATTTCATAAAGAACTGTATGTATATCTGACCATTTTATTTTAAAACATTTTCATTGCCTTTGACCATAAAAAATACTTTTTCACCCCACATGCCTAAAATATGATCTAGGTCTTGAGATTCTTGGCAGGAGGGTTGAGGATGAAGCTCAGTGGTAGAGTGCTTGCCTAAGCACACATGAGGCTCTAGCCTTATTCCCCCATTTGGGGGTGAATGTGTAAAACCATGATTACCTTTGTCTTTGATTATTTCAATTTGTGGTCTTAGACTCTCCTTACCTGGTAAGTGTGATACTACACAAAACTGATTATTGATGGTCTACTGGACTGCATTCTTTTCAACTGTAAAATTTTTTGTTACTTGTGATTAATTTAGGTATTTGTAGACATTTATTTTCAAAATGCTTTCTTATTGTTATATTCTATGTCATAGTATTTGTTCGTACAAGAGTCAGTAAAATTCTTATTTAAGTATTTATTTATTGCAGCAAAGATAACTTATTAGCTTTAACCAAAATTCTCTTACGTGGCTCCTTTGATAGAATTTTTCCCTGAATGGAGAAAGGATTAATTCCCATGCAGAGAAAGGGATTGAGACAAGATGGTGATCAAGTGGCAGTTTTCGAATATTTAGGACTGAGGGTTATTTATGTGTGATATTAGGACTTTTACACAAAGTAAAAAAAAAACCTAAGAATTCTCATGACCAAATGACACCATCACCTTTTATAAGTCAGGCCAGAATGTAAACATTTGAAAATGTTCAGATCAAACCTGTCCTGAAAATTCCTGGAGAGAACACTGACTCTTGTTTTGTCTTTAATTTGCAATTTTATTAAAATTCTACTGACATTTTAATTGAAGATTAAAAGGGTTTTTTTTTTATTTTTATAGACTGCATTTTGATTCATTGTACAAAAATGGGGTACAGTTTCCGTTTCTATAGTTGTGCATGATGTAGATTCATACTGTTGCTCCCTGTCGAGCAACAAAGTCCGATGTATCTCCTCAGGGCCCATTTGAGGAGAATAAGGGGCCGAGCAGGATGATGAGTGTCGGCAGCAATGGAAACACACCAGAGCCGGGAGGTCTGTCAGTGCACGAAGCACTTACTGAGGAAGTTACACAGCTTTTATGTAGGGTGGGAGCTAGGTGGGAACCAATTAGCTTAAAGGTCAGCAAGGCATGGGATTCACGCAGGGGAGAGTCCCATAGGACTATATGGCAAGCACGAGCTGATCACGTTCGTGGAACTACTGCTAACCAATCCCTGACAGTAGGGGGTGGAGATAAGCAGGCCAACCAGGGAGTTACACATAACTGGTTGCTGGGTAAGAACACATTTTTCAGTTTCCAGGGGAGAGTGGCAGTGCAAAGAAGTCCGGGTAAACTGTTGCTGGATCAGGCAGTGCCACGTATGAGGAAGAGGTTGCCATGAGGGTGCAGCCGCCATTATAGGGTGTGTCCCCTGTATCATACCATTCATGTAATCATACATGTACGTAGGGTAATGATGTCAGTTTCATTCCACCATTTTTCATACCCCCCTGCCCCCTCCTCCCTTTCATTTCCCTCTACGTAATCTAAATTTCCTCCATTCTTCTCTCAACCCCATCCCATCACCCCACCCCCATTATACATCATCATCCACTTATTAGGGAAAACATTTGGCCTTTGGTTTTTTGGGATTGGCTTATTTCACTTAGCATGATATTCTCCAATTCCATCAATTTACCTGCAAATGCCATAATTTTATTTTTCTTTATGACTGAATAATATTCCATTTGTATATATACCATAATTTCTTTATCTATTCATCTGTTGAAGGGCATCTTGGTTAGTTCCACAATCTAGCTATTGTGAATTGAGTTGCTATCAAAAATGTTCTTTTTCCTACATCAAACCTTAAGAGGAAATTCAGGGGATTGGGATACAAGGAGGGGAGCCCTGCTGTACTGGAATTTATGTCATTCTCACAGTGATAACATCTACTATAATGGTGAAGTATGAAAGAGGAACAAGTTAAAAAGAAAAAAAAGGTCTCCATGCTGATCTCCATACGGTTCCATTTTACAGACAAAAATACTGAAGTTCCCCAGAAGATCAAATATCTTCATTTTCCAGTGTAAGAATTTAAACACTTTCAAAGTTAAAAAGAAATGCAAATTACCTTGAATTTTATTTATTGACTCTACTATGGCCATTCTTTACAGTACAATTAGCTGTCCATATTTTGAGAATGGTATGCTTTCCAGAAATACAGAAGTTCAATTGGGTCAGAAACATTTTATTTAATCTATTCCTTTAAAAAGTATTTTATTTTCTAATCTAAAATCAATAAAATAATAAAGGCATACAGAAACCTAACAACAAAAAAAAAGACTGGCACTCTTTAGCAGTGATGAGTTGCCTCCAAAATTAGCCCATAGTTTCCTCTCCTCCAACTCTGTTAATTTCTTATACACCCCCAAGCTTGATATATTTTTTAGATCCTGCAATAAATGTAACACACACACACACACACACACACACACACACACAAAGAAATATTTTCACCCTCTACCCTCCCTGTTTCCTTCATTTCCAAATATGTCCCCCAAACCAAGATTTTTCATGATCCACAACAATCTGCTCATTAGTTGCCAAAGTAGGAACTGGTGAAGCCCACATAATCATAGCCAGCAGGATGGCTTCGACCCCGTGGGTCCATATACTGCTGCATATGTATGGTGCAGAATGACACTTGTTCTGGGGTTAAGGCCTAAAAAGCATAAAAAGAGAAAGACACAGTTATTGAGATTTGAAATAACTGGTTCTCCAGGGCATTCAGATGCACTAAATGGAGGACATGGAGAACGTCTGGAAGGAGGGACAAGCTCTGTTTCTATCACAACCTTTATTCATAAATTTATGAAGTATAGAGTTTTCAAGATGGCAGACTAGAGGGTGACTGCATTTCATGTCACTCCAGGACTCAGGATTCAAGAAGAGGAGGTATTGAGAGACTTGGGACCAACTAAGAGCCGCTGGGTGAGTCTCTCCCATTGGGCGTGGCTCCCCAGATGGGGCGGTAGTCCCGGAACCCAGGGAACTTTGTGAAGTAAAGTTGCCCAGGGAAAACCCCACTGAAGCGATGAACCCAGAAAACCGGGAGCATTGTAGAGGAGGGTCGTTCAGTGAGAGGCTTAGGAGCTGAGTGAGGGTCCCAGGACCGCAGGCAGTTTCTTGGAGGAGGGGCCGCCCAGTGGGATGCTTCGGCGCAGGGAGAGGCTCCAGGAGGTTGGTCTGTTCAGAGGAGGGCTGCCCAGCCCAGGTGGTAGTTCTGGACCAAAGGGAACTTCTCAGAGGGGAGTTGCCCAGTGAGACTTCCCCACCGGGTGAGTCTTCCATGCTGGGCAAGGCTTTGCCACCAGAGCAGTAGAACCAGAGACACAGGCCCAGACCAGTCATGCCCCAGTCCAAGTCTAGTTCCCCTTTGGCTGACTATCGATCAACAAGTGGAGGCGCCTCTGCCCACTACCAGGGAATATACCCCACCTGAAGGCCACCACCCCTAGAGGGTCAGCTTTCTCCTGGAACACTGCGTTATCAAGTTCCTCCAAGACTTCAGGTTACTGAAGGCTAGGAGGTGAGATATTGGAAATCTACAGGGACACTATAAGTCAATAGAGGAAATCTGCAATATCCATGTACAAACAGAGAAACAAGATGTACCCCATTTGTTTACAATAAAAATAAATTAAAATAAAATTTTATGATGTATAATAAAAAAGACCAACTCACATTTTCAGCTTGGCTCTTTCTTGAAGAAAAGAGCTTACTCATTTTCACTGTTCTCTCTCATTCCCTAACTTTGACTTGTTAAATAGAAGGGAAATGAATTAGCCTTAAAAACTGAGCTGCAGGTTTTAAGTGAACTGACTCTTAGTCAAAAGAGTAGCACTGTAGGTTTTTGAGTTTCATCAAGACAAAATGAAGTGACCAACAAAATAACATTGTGAAAGAGGAGGTGTGAAGCAAAAAAAAAAAAAAAAAAGAAAGGGTAGGTGGGTGGGATTTTCAAAGTAGGCAACCAAGACTGGGATAACTAAAATCCAGATGGTGAGAGAAGCATAGTAACAGAAAGAACTGGAATCTGACCTGCTTCAAGTCCTCTTTGGTAATATAGGCCTTGCCCTCTGCCAGGGAATGGAAAGCATTCTCTATTTCATCACTGGTCTTGATGTTCTCCGACTCCTTGTCAATCAGGAATGATGTATAGTCCTCCAGTGAGACATAGCCCTTCCTGTGGGAGAAATGGAGGAGGAGCTGAACCTTTCCAAGTCAGAGAAGAAGGCAGGCTCCATTGCCATGCTATGCAGTATCCCAAGGACAGAGAAAAACTCCAGTTCCTCCTTCAAATAAACTCTCTGAGACTATGGGCTATACTCTCTATTTTGATAATTCCCCCCACCATACAGATAAATAAATGTTGATAAGCTCCAGACTCTGTTCCACATGGGTTGTCACTCTCTTTACACAGTTTTGGAATTTCCCATTAGCACCAGTCCCACATATTTAAATAATAGCTTGTCTTCTTCAGTCTTTGGTATAAGAAAGAATTGGTCCCAAACAGTAACTTATTCTGTCTTTGACTACACCACTCTCACAAGTGCACACACCTCTACCCTCAAGTGTTAGCTCTTGAATCATCTAACATTCCTTAAGATCTCATATACGTGAAAGGATTCTTCTCTCAAGTTCCATCCTCTGAAATAGCTGAAATTCATAAATCAAACATAAAATGTGAACTGGGAAAATTGCAGAACTAGGGGTTGAGTTGGGATTAGTGGCATTTACTTCTGAGTTATTCATGAAAGAAATCAAGAGCTGCCCATTTTGTTTATGGAGTCTGAATCTTCTTATTTTCAAATAAGTTATTTCATGTGTTATGGATCATTTTATTCTTTATGCTTCTCCCTCTATTATGTTTTGAATGAGATGTCCCCCAAAAGCTCCCCGTGTGAGACAATGAGAGAGGGTTTAGAGGGGAAATGATTCGGTTTGACAGCCTTAACCCAGTCAGTGAATTAATCTCCTGACAGGATAACTGAGTGGTAATTGAAAGCAGATAGTGTGGCTGGAGGAGGTGGGGCTTTGAGGACATGGCTTTAGGGTGTATATTTGTATTTGGCAAGTGGACACTTCTCTCTCTCTGCTTCCTGATCATTATGTGAGTCGTATCCCTCTGTCACACTCTTCCACCATGATGTTCTGGCTCACCTCAAGTCCCAAGGAATGACGCCAGCCTTCTATGTACTAAGACATTTGAAACATGAGTCAGCAAATAAACTTTTCCTCCTCTACAGTTGTTCTGATTAGCTCTTTTAGCCACAGCAGCTAAAAAGTTGACTAAAACATCCTCCAAGCCCCAACCCCAGGACGATCTGACTCTTGGTCCTCTTCTTACCTCCCTGGGTCCACAGCATCCAGGAACTTCTCAAACTTAGGCTCAGGTTCATCCTCCTCCACCATGGGCAAGTAATAATTGAGTCCTCTCAGGCAGGACCGGAATTCTTTGTGAGTCAAGCGCCCTGTCAAATTCTCATCAAAGTGTCTAAAGAACAAAAACATGTTATCAAGCTCAAGAAAGAACCAGGACTATAACAGAAAGGAATAGGTCTTGTTTTGCATCAGCTACAGCTGTTTTGACATGTCATAGGTTATGAGAGAACAAGGTAGAGAGCCTGTCTGTATCTCTGGATTTTTTAACTTAATGAATAGAGGGAAAATCAAAGAATTGAGCATAAGTGAAATGTATTTTTTTAAAGTTCAAGAATCTTATGGACATTTTATATTAAAAGCTGTGGCTGAAACAAATTAGCATATTTAGATCTTCAATTTAAGATCTTATCAAATCTTATAAGAAGAAAGAAAATCAAATAAGAGGGAAAAAAGGATTAGTTAGTTTTTGACTAATTCTGAATGGTCTAGAAAACAAAGCACCAGTCAATCATGAAGTTGTACTCACTTATAGGTGGTGCTAAACTCCTTTAGTGTCTCCTCACTCACACCTATGGTATCCCTGAAAAGAAAGCAGAAATCAACCCAGGAAATAAAACAAGAACAGCAGAAGACATACCATATGGAAGAGAGGGATTTTAAGGGACAATATGCTGTTTGGGTCATCTAGTTCAGAGATTGACAAACTGTGTTCCATGGGCCAAATCCAGTCTGCCATCTGTTTTCATAGTCCATGCATCAAGAATGGTGTTTACATATGTTATATGGTTGAAGATAATCAAAAGAAGAATATTTTATGAAACCTGGAATGTATATAGAATTCAAACTTTAGTGTCCACAAATAAAATTATATTTGAACATGCTCATTCCTATATGAATGATCTATGGCTGCCTTGCCACTACATCAGACAAATTGAAATGCTAAAACTGGAATCACTGGACTCACAAAGACTAAGGCCCTTTAGAGGAAAAGTTTGCCCATCCATGATATAGATAAAAGTACTGCCCCAAAGCTATTGAGACCTAAAAAGCTGCTTTGAGATAATTTATCTAAAATAAAATTTCACTGTTCTGCTCTATTAGGCCATACTTGAATATTTCTTCCATTCTAGATATTATATTTTGAATGGCATTTGCAAAAGGGAATGTTCTCTGAATACATCACACAAGATGGTGAAGGGACTCTGAGAATTGGATAGAGTCATTTATCCAGACAGATGATGGGTAGACTCAGGGGGATAGGCATCATGACAGGCCCCAGTATGAACTGAAATAGTCCCTCTGTGAAAATGAGAAAGAATATTGACTCTGGAGGTGAGCGTACTATTTCTGAAGCAGATCTTCCATCCAGTACCCAAACACCAGCCCTTGGTTGAGTTCCTGCACCCTCCCTGCCCTGGCTATCCATTCTCAGTACTTGGCTTGGATCTGTTGCTCCAGATTGTGTTGCATCCGCATCCCCAGCTCATGGAGCTGGTCCCACTGCTGGGCCAGACCAATGGTGCTGTATTTGATGTCGAGGATCAGAGCCTCTTCCATGTTGTCTCCCAGGTCCTCAATCTTAGTCAACTGACGCTTCATGGCCTGGATCTCCTTCTGCTTCCTCTGGATAAAAAGAAGAGAGGTAGTCAGTAAGACATCCAACACCAAATCTGGAAATAGGAGAGAAGTGAGGAGGCTGATGAGTTTGAGTTTCACTTAATTGCTCCTTTTCAATTATTTTCAGGGACTCACTCCTCTTTTAGGAAAATCACTTCATTTCTGTAGTCCTCATTTATGACATAGTGGGAAGTTTAGGTGACATGATATCTATCATTCTGGTATTCTCTTTTAAAATTTTTATTGGTGCATAATAATTATACAGAATAGCTGTTTTCATTGGGGCATATTCAAAATGCACTTAACATAATTTGATCAATTTAATTCACCAGTCACTTCCCTCATCCTCTCTTCCTACATTCCCCTGATACCCTTTTTCTACCTTACCAGTCTCCTTTCTATTGTTTAAAATGTGAAGTTAAGAGTTAATAGCCATATTCTGCAGATAAAGAAGAGCAGAATTTCTGGGACTCATGCATCATCAACTCCCAGTGATTACATGTGAATTATCTGCATTAGTGATTGTGGCTGAGCTCTAAGTGTTCACTCCTGGGCCCCTTTCATCAGCCTGCAGATAGATATGCATGGGCTGCTGCTGTCACCCAAGCACTTTAAATGACAAATTTCTGCATCTTGACTATGATTTCTCAATGAGGGAATATTGTCCCCCAAGGAGAAGAGGAATGAATTGGATATGATGATGAGGAATGTGTGAGAAAAGTTAGACGTCATAAGGCTTGGGGTCCTCCAACTATCAACTCTAGCTGCCACCTTACTCTTCTGTTGTTATAAAGAAATTAAATTTAATCAAATGTATTTTACTTTTCCTCTTGAGAAGAGGCAGCTAAAAATAAGATGGAGAAACACTATTCTATGCCGTTAGTTTCACTCAATTGTTGGGCAATGATCTAGATTCATTTATATCATTTTCCACATAAAGTAACAGCACAAATTCACAGATATTCCAGGTTGTAAGCTAAGAACCTTTCTATCTGCTCCCTTACTTAATTATTACAGCAACTCTGTACTGTAGGTATTAGTTCATTGTGTAGATGCAAAACTGAGGTCCACATTTACAACTTGGTGACCTGTGGTTAGAATGCCACTTGATAGCAAGATAGGGATTGCATTCTAAGTTTTGGGATTTTGGGTGGTAATTACCTAAAAACATTACCACATTGCCATTAAGCAGTTTCTTTTGAATTCTTTTTAATTCTGGCCATGTTTTCAGTGAATAAACAATCATTACTTACTTTATTTGCTTCCAATTGGGATTCTAGAGTTCCTGTTTCTTTGAGTAAAGATCTAGTTAAGAACCAAAAGAAAACATTATTCATAATATCAGAGGACAATATTTCATATAGATAAAACAACTCAAAGGCCCTACACGTCTCTGCTTCTACTTCTCCCAAGTTATACGGCTTTGATAAGACGAAGTTTCATAAAACTAAATTTTCAAACCAAACCTTCTGTTTGTAGTAATCATTCAGATTATGAGCAGGACACAGGACTGCCTAGTTCTCTGTGTAGAAGTAGACTTGCATGTATATTTCTGGTTCTATTACCATATGCAGTCATCCCTTGGTACCCATGGAGATTGGTTTTAGGATCCCTACGGATACCAAAATTATGGATGTTCAAGTCCCTTTTATAAAATGGCACATATTTGCATATAACACACACATACCTCCCATACACTTTAAATCTTCTCTAGATTACTCATAATACCTAATACACTATAAATATCAAGCAAATAGTTGTTATACTGTCCAGGTGATAATAAGAAGTAAAAAGTCTGTATTTGTTCAGTACAGACAATATTTTTCATGAATATTTTCAATCCATGTTTGGTCGAATCCACAGATGCAGACCGTGGACATGAAGGGCTGACTGCAAACTTCAGCCATGTCAGCAAGCTTCCTCCTACTGGAATATAGGGGCAGAGTAAAATAAATGAGCTTCTTTCTCACCCTACATTTTTACTTATGCATTATCAATTGTAAAGGGATCATGATGCCTCTGTCCTAAGATCTCCTTAACTAATTCTTCCAGAATAATATAAGAAAACAAACATGATAACATGAAATACTGACCCATCCAGAAAATAAGCCCTGGATACAAAGGACCGGAACATGAATTGGAAGACAAAAAAAAAAAAGAGAAATCATATGTTAACGTGGATTATTTCAATGATCCTGTTTCTTCAGATCTGTGAATCATTATAGATCATTCTAAATCATTTGTAGCCATAAAATATGAAGCTGTCCACACTGTTTCCTAATCTCTCCCACCTGAGAAGCTCAGAGCTTTTCATTGAAACTCCTTGCTTCAGCACAGATGTAAAGGGGTGTGTTTAATGTTAAGCACACACTGCCAGGGAACCGAAAATAGAGGGATAGGAGGATGTGCTGTTTCCTATGAGTTCTAATGATGTATTTTTAGACATGATGCAAGAGTTCTTTTTGTTCATTATCTCAGTGAGTATACAGGAGCAATCTGTAATGGATTGTCCAGCTACCCCTTTAACCATCAAAACACCTCCTAGTAGGTACAATCTACCATTTTGGACCATTTGTTCTAACAAATGTATCCTCTATGTTTCCACTTTTCCAGGTCATTTCCCCAGGAGATGTAACAAATGTTATCTTCATTCATAGAACATTTTGTGCCCAATAAATGCAGTTAGTCTGTATTAGCTCACTTGATCTCATTACAACTCTAGGAGACAGGCAAAATAATAGCTTCATGTTTGGTGGTTTTGGTTGTGCCAGCAAGTACATATGTGACCTTAAGCAAGTGAATTTACTATTTGAACATCTTCACACACTTGGAAGTAATACAATTTGTTCTGTATACTTTTCAAGGTTGCTCTGAAAGGTAAGATAATAGACATGGAAGTACTTTGTAAAGTGCAATGTGGCATACAAACATAAGAATTGCTATCATTTTGGACTGCAATTATAGGCAACAGAAAGTAAGAATACTAAGGAGAGAATAAAGAAGGGTGCATGTGGGTGGCAGGATGAATTCTTGTTTCCTGAAGTTATAAGGATTAAAGGAATCATATCCAAATATAAAGCACAGGCAATATGTGATTTGGGAACCCAGTACGTGCTGTGGGTGTCTCTCCATTCCATTCACAATGTATGTTGTCAAATAACATGTGCAGCATAGGGGTTGCGGGGTTGGAGGGAGCCCAGCTCACCTGGTCTCCTGGATCCACTGAAGGAAGGCACTGGCATTCTGCTCAAACTCTTGGCACATCTCAAAGTTCTTGACCTGCCTTGCCTCTTCTTTTTGCAGCTCCTCCTCCCGTTCCTAAAACCCAAACCACAGACAATAAGACTCGTGTTGACAACCTGTCTTTGCTATAAAAGAACCAGTTTGAAGCCTCAGTTGTACATCCCTCTCCCAAATCTGACCTATCTTCCACAGGCACAAGTCTATGTGTTCATATTTCTTCTTACTCCACTGTTTCTCACCTCCAAAATGTGGAGAAGGCCCATGTCACTCCACATAAGTACTTAGAGGAGTATCTAGGACCAATCACAGTAACAAGCAAATAAGTAATAAAACAAACTTTCCCCTTCTCTTTTTTTTTTTTTTTTTTTTTTGGTAGGTGTGTGGGGGGGTAAAATTAAATTTAAAGAAACAGATAATCAGCTTTAAGTAGAAAGATAGTAATAAGAGTTGCCATTAAAAATGGAGATGTAATGAGATTTCTATGGTTAACCTTTTGGTTTTTTCACTTCCTATAGTTCTAATAATGACCATCATCACAGATGACAAAAATTAAAAATGAACATGTAAAAATTAGTTTGGGAGGTATGTATGAAGTAGAGAATACCTTGGATATGGGATAGATAGGGCTTATAAATACATATATATGTATACATATACATTCGCATACACACACACACAGACACACATATACAAAGATATCGCTATTTCCCAATATTTCTTAGTGTTAGTTGGTGGCTCCTTTCTCCATTTAATTATTAATAATGTTTATTTCTTTCTTGAAAGACACCAACTAGGATGACAAATTAAGTGGTCATGCTCACTGTAGACTGAAGTCACTCTTCTGTTTCAAATTACCTTGATCATGTCAGGTAGTTGTTTCCAGATCCTTTCCAGCACCTCCACTGTCAGCCAGGTATAAGGGCTGGAGGGCACATCTAAGGCCTTAATCTGCTTATCTAGCTCTAGCAGATGGTTGAAGTCTTCTTGAGCCCCAGCCAAGGAGGCCAAGAAGGCTTCATGGTCCTTGTGCAGCTGTCGGATCTCCTGCAGGGACACGCAGTGAACAGGCTCTGATAGGTCCTCTTCGGCATTCTCACACCAGTTGTTGAAAACTGAAGCCTTGTGTGCAAACTCCCTGAACAGCTCCTCAGCCTGCAAAGGAAAACGAAGACGTATCCATCTTTCCTCATCAAACCTCTCAGCAGAAGAGAAAATTGAGGATAAAAATAAGGAGCCAGCGCTTTCAAAATGCGGAACTAAAACCGGAAAGGATCTTGCGATCAGATGAATGGGCATGTGAGGAGCAGCCCTGAGCTGAGAATTTTCTCATTGTGTGAAAATAGTCAAGTCTTTCCTCATTTATAAATGAAAAAGTGAATGACTTCGAAACTTATTTCACCTCTGAGTTCAAAAGTGGCAAGGGTAGTTTTCAACTACATTTCTTATTCTAGTATGTGCTCAAGTTCTACCTGGCACATGGAAGACATGCAGAAATGTATGATAAACAAGTACATGGAAAAATCATTGGATAAACAAATCAGACAACTCTTTCATTCATTATCCACTTCCTCTTCTTTTCCTCCGAATTTCTGCAGACCACATCCTGCTGGCATTTCTGAGTACACTAAGTCATTTTCATACCCTCCTTCTAATCCTTGTTCAGGTCTCATCTCATGCCTGAAGCTTTTCAAACCACTTCTTTAAAACATTTCCTACCCTTTGACCTACATCCTTAGCATGAATCTATGTATTGTCTGAAAGACTGAATTGTATTTAATACTAAAAAAGTCTTTCCAAAAAAGCATGGATTATTACAAACAGCAGGTGATCAAAAATAGTTTTAGACTTAAAATGCATCCTAGATTTTGGGTCAGCAGATTGTATTTCTAAAGAGATCCATCTTGAGAAAATATGAAAATTAGTTTCCTCCCCTACAAAAAAAAAAAGACTTAAAGAAAATTCATCTAAATGGAAAGGAAAAGGACAAAGGTATTATGCCATTACTTCTTATCTTGTGAACTTATTTCAACAGTATATATGCTAAAATAAATCAATTCAGAGAAAATTAATATGGCACCTACACAAAAGAGATACAAAAAGCTATAAAGTTTTTCATATTATTTTCATAATATTATGTATTGGCTGGATAACTTAAAATATTTTGTAATCTAAAAATAAAATAGGCAAACCCCTTGAATTTTAAAGTTAAGCAAAATAGAATGTGAAGTAGCTTCCTATGTAGAATTAATATATATTTGCACAGTTGAAAACTTAATTGATTTATCTTTTCATTGAAGATTTATTTCTATAAGTTCTATGTCCTTTTATTAACAGAGATATGCTTTGTGTTCTTGGTTCTTGCGTTCTTGCAGCAGAGGGTTTCAAGCAAGGCAAAAAATATAGTAAAACCATAGCAAAGTCTATTAAATAAAAAGGCACCCAAGGGAGAGCGAGGGTTATCTTGAGGAAGAAAGTGATAACATACTTCTTTGTGAGCATGGGGTGGGAGGATGGAGTTGTTAGAAGGTCTCACCCAGGTATCACCTTCACGCTCTCTACTGACAGACTACATTGATTAACAACCTAATGGCAACTCTTGGTCATCTTGCTCCTGCTGACAGGATCTAGTTAGAACTTGGGTTTGCAGGATTTATGGTCAGTGTACTCTGATCTTAATCATCCTGCTTTCCCAAGTTTGGGAATCTTTGGTCTATGCTATTTGAGCAGAGTCTTGCTTAGGATGTTTTAGCAATTAGGCCCTTTTGAAGCATACACTCACCCTTGATTCTTACCTCCTGAATTTATCTATACTTCCTCCTGTTGCAAGAGGAACAGTTTATAAAGCTGAGGTTAGGCAAGTGTTCTGAAATAGCTTACAACTCCACTAAGGCAGAGTTGTTGATTGACTGGTTTCCTCGGTATGAAGTATTTTCTTCAACCCCTGACCCACTGATTATGTCTAACTGCTACCTAACAGTTCAGTAGAGTAGAAATTAACTAGGGGTCCAGACTAACTTTCATATGTGTGTTTGTTTCTCAATTTCTCTAACTCTCTGCCAAGTACAATGCTTCTTATGGTCTGGGGATGCTCAAAAATTTCACTGACCCTATTTTATTATTGATACAACTTATAATAAATATCCAATGCTTTAGCAGCTACCACTGGAAAGAACTTTTAAATCACTTATATCCACATAGAATTTAGTGGTTTAGATTTCATTTTTAGATTCACCATCTGCTTTAGTAGTAAAACAGAGGAAATCAAGAGAGGTTGGCAATATTGTCCTATTCCTTAAATGGAAAAGTAAGTTTCAGAAATGTCACCTGACGCATATAAGGTTGCCCACCTAGGAAATGGTAATATGAGTTGAGAACAGGTTTTATGTCTTCTGTCCAGTGCTCCTTTTATTTGAGTTAGACCAAACCACAAGGCCAGTCTTCACTCCTCCATGCCAAGTTTTAGTTTTAAGTGTGTAAAGACCTTCTACCCTCTTCTTCCAACCACCTCTCCCACTCCCTGCACGCTCCTGGATTCCATCTGAAGTTAGTTGTATAACTGATCAATCCATTTGAAAAAGCCCACCTTTCAATCTAAGAAAAAAATTGACTCCTTTTCACTGAATCAGAATATCTTCTTGATCCTTTTCAATGCCCTAAACTGTCTGTAGATTTTTCCAAACAGGATTTCCAGTATCTATTTCTGAATTCCATGATTAATATCCATGTAGCAGAGACCTAATTGTGCTTCACTCTTTTCCTTTTCTTTGCCTTACCTTTTGTAGAGGCAGCTGCTTTTCCAGCAATTTCTCTCTGTGGGCTGCAGAGGCTTCCAGCAACTGCTTCCAATGCCTTTGCAGGGCATCATGGCGCTCCTCGATTGCTTTGCTCTGGCTGTGCTGAGCTGCTACCAGTTGGTCCTTCAGGTCAGTGATCTCAGCAAGTTGCTCTTGCTGGAAGCTCTGAAGACTGGCATCCAGTGTGTCCTGAGAAAGACCAATAGAGAGATCATGAACAGGAAAAACATACATTCCAAGAAGTCATTCAGAACTGGATTCCACATACTTTTATCATTGAAAAGATAAAGGCTAGGCAAGGGTTAAGATGATTTTCCCCATCAAAATTAAACCCTTTCTCTAGCATGCACTTTCCCAGATTCTCTTTTATCTCTTACTACATTTGGTTCAAATTAGTAGCAGTGCACTACTAAAGACCTTGGAAGTGCACAAACTAAAAAAATGACCTCAGGCAGGTGCCAGTTACACAAATTAATTTTTTTTGTGTAAATGTTGGTACCAAAATCACATAATTCAGGAATTTCACTCCCAGCTTTACACCTTAGCTTGCATTAGACCAACTCTCCCTTTGAGATCAATTTTAACAGCTGGATAAAAGTAAAAAAAAAAAAATCTGAGGAATCATGGATTGGAGGCCACACAAAAATAAAACTGTAGAAAAATTGGTTCAATATTTGGCTCCCTTTCCTCTTAAGTTTAGATTCCTACACTGTATAGGATACACTTCCTAGAAGCCAAGCAGAAATAGCAGCTAAGGATCTAAAATGCTAAGTAGAACTTTTGGTAGTGTTACAATGCTGACTTCAGGATCCAACAGGAAGGAGCAGCCCTGATTATAGGACGTTAGTGGAAAACTCTAAAAGGACTTAGGAGTAAGAGCAATGTGTTCAAACCCTCAAAAAATAAGCATAAAATAAATGCTGAAACTATGTTTTGAACCACTTTAATTCCTGACCAAAATATAAGGAGGCTGGATGGAGAAGGGTCACTAAATTACCACTTTAAACCAAAATTTATTAATTAATTGCTTTAAATGTAAATAAATTCACTTTTTCAATAAATATTATCAAGTTAGAAAGATAAAATAATACCCAAATGTGTGATATTTACAAGAGACACATCAAATATTTTATTATGCAATAATTTTTAAAATACCCAAAGGATGGAAATAAATACACACTACAATATTTTAAAAAATTGGTATAGTGTATTACTAGATGAAAAAAGGATATGTAAGTCAAGAAATGGTATTAGAAAGAAAGAGAAGCATTTCATAAGCAAAAGTATCAACACATAAGATGATTCCATGATTTTACCTAAATTTTTAAACTAGATCAAAATATATAAAAATAACAAAGTATTTTAAAAACATAATTAATGACCATAATCTGGTTTATAATAAAAACCACTGTAAAATGCATAATCTTTACAAGTGTCCATGGAATATTAAACAAAACAGAATATTTACTATATATAAATCAACACTCTGAAAAAATATAGATATTTTCAAAACACAATAATTAATTAAACTAGACATAAATCTCAAAAAAAGATAATGAGAAAATTCCCCACTGTTTAGAAATTAAACAATATACTACCAAGTAATGGGTATGTTAAAAAAATAAATTAAATTAGATATGGCATAAAAGTATAACTGAAAGGTAATAAAAATGACAAAATTTGTGGAATACAGCTAAATTCTTCCTTAGGGGGAAATTCATATACTTAAATTCATGTGCTTACATAAGAAAAGAAGAATGGTTAAATTTTTATTATCTAAGAAATTTAAGAAAGAAACAAGAGCATCAAGTTGATCTAAGAGAAAGCAAAAATATATTTAAAAAGATATTGCCATAGATTGGAAACAAATGTATTCCCCAAAGTTTTATGTGTTAGAAGCTCAGACCTCTGTGTGATGAGTGTGGGACCTTTAGGAGTAGGGTTAGTTACATGGTTACGTAGGTCACTTGGAAGTGCATCCTCAGAAAGTACTGCTGAACCCCACTGTCTCTGGCTGCCTGTCTCTAGCTGTGATCTCTTCTTTTGCACATGTCCCTACCATCTACCATGGGGCCTTCATTATGCTATTTGGACTTCCAGTCTGAAACTGTAATTTAAATAAACCTCTTCTCTTGATAAAGTCAACCTGCATTTTTATAACCAAAAATGGACTAGTACAGTCATTAACACAAAGGAATGCACAAACAAACAGAGAAAAAGCCAACGTTGATTCTGTATAAGCTGAATACCTAGCAGCAAAACTAGTATGTGAGAGAGGGCAAGGTAAAATGGAGGGAGTAAGGTAGCATTATCAATACTGAGAAGGAAAAAGGGAGCATACTATAGATGCTACAGACAGTCAAACCACGATTTTTTGAAATGCAATAACTCCAGAGGACTGAGCTTCTGTGTGATGTGGGTTTTGGGTCCCATGGCACCTGTCAACATGGCAGCCTGGCCTCACCTGCTTTGCCAGGAGAGTTAGAAAGGCAGTGAGGTCCGCACCATTGTACTCGTTCTCCAGGCTCATTTCCTTCTCAGCTACAAAGGAAAGAAAATTAATAGAAAGAAAAAATATGTTGGTCTTGTAGGAACCCTTTTTGGCAGAAAATGAATTTTTTAAAATTTATTTATTTGTTTAATTTTTACAGACTGCATTTTGATTCATTGTACACAAATGGGGTACATCATTTCGTTTCTATGGTTGTGAATGAATTTTTTACCACAGACTACATGAAGACCTCCTGATTCTCCAAGGATGTGGTTCATGGGATCAGGGGTATAAAATGGATGGTTTTTCTAAGCTGATAGAGGATAAAAATTACAGACAGATCTAGGGCTACGAAAACTTTTGAGTGTTTCATAGAACAAAAGGAAAATTGAAAATTAGATATAAATTATAAGTACATCAATCATACATTATAGTTTATATTTCCTACAATGTTTTGTGATGATCCTATCTTTCTGAAAATCACACATTCCCCCCACAAAAAAAACTGTTCTGTGAAATTATGACACTCAGTTTCCCTTTGTATGTGTGTGTGTGTGTGTGTGTGAGTGTGTGTGTACACATGGGTATAACCGTGTCCAGAATCGATAAGTGTAAAGAAGTGTCTCTTTCTTCATGGTGAAAGAAAAATCCCCAGAGACTATATTAAAAATGGAATTTATCAGGGATCCCAAACTTGACACATACCTATCCAGGACTCTACCACATCAGCCTTCCAGTTAAATAGCTGAAAGGCATAATCATCTTCCAATTGCAACTTCCAAGCTGCTATCGCATTGGCCAGAGAAGGGACCTTTTCATTCAGAACCTGGATCTTTGCAGAAATCTTCTCTTTATTCTGAATTTCTTCCTGCAATACCAAGGTGGAGGGGAGAGGAAGACAGACATATAAATTAATGAGTGTCTGGGCTAGAAATGTGAATTCATTAGCACTATTAAAAAGTTCTCATCTCAATGTTTATAGCAGCTCAATTCACAATAGCTAAATTGTGGAACCAACCTACATGCCCTTCAACAGATGAATGGATAAAGAAACTGTGGTATATATATACAATGAAATATTACTTAGTAATAAAGAAGAATAATATTATGGCATTTGCAGAAAAATGGATGAAATTGGAGAATATCATGCTAAGTGAAATAAGCCAATCCCAAAAAAACCAAAGGCCAAATGTTTTTCCTGAAAAGTGGATGATGATATATAATGGGGGTGGGAGGGTAGGGAGTGAGAGAAGAATGGAGGAACTTTAGATTACATAGAAGGAAATGATGGAAGAGGGGGCAGAGGTATGAAAAATAGTGGAATGAGACAGACATCATTACCCTATGTATACTTATGATTACACGAATGGTATGAATCTACATCATGAACAACCACAGAAATGAAAAGATGTATCCCATTTGTGTACAATTAATCAAAATGCAGTCTGTAAAAATAAAAAAAAATTTAAAAAAGAAAAGAATTCTCAGCCCCATATAATCCAATAAAGTTTCTGAAACTGAAAAAAAAAAAACAAAACTCTGATCTCTCTTATTCCAAATATATAACTACTGTCTTATAAGTCTAGTATCATTCCATTATTCATCCATGCCCAAGAAGGTTATTTGCACTCTAGTGTCTGAGGATCTTGTCATGTTTGTACACATAAGTATAATTTTCTTAGTTGATATGAGCCTCCAGAAGGTATGGAGTCATTTCTGTTTAGGGGTCTCCACATAGCACTCAGATCAATAAGGTTTTGTAAAAATGATACCTAAACAAAAGAGCAATTCTCAAGTTGCAAAGATGTTTATGTGTGTTTCTGTTCCTTAAAGGATCAGAAAGAAATTTCTTCAGATTCTTAGAATACTCTATAGCCAAAGCCAGGAACAAGATCTTAATAGCAAGAATGTCAACAAAGGATTTAAGGAAAGGTCAAAGGTGCACATATAAGAACTTGCAGAAAAAAATTCCAGAAAACAGCAACTGAGTAGATAATTAGTTGTTAATTAGTTACTGGGAACAAAAACAACAAAAGCTTAGAAGAGATTGCTAAAGTTCTGAGTATGATTTTAGCATTACTCATGACTATGGGACACTTTCTTTCTCAAAATAAAAATTAGACTTGGATTCTCTGTGTGAGCTCACCTTACTCAGGATGTCTTCTCCTTGTGCACACACATTTTGCACTCGGGTCTCATGGACAGCAAAGTCATTATTCAAAGCTTCATGCTTCTTTAGAAAGTTCTGCATAAATAAAATCAGTGAAAATCAAATAGCCAAGGCTGAAAAATCTGTCTCTACCCACATTCAGGCTCATTGTGATATTATTCACCAGGGTTGGTTCAGCTAAACTCACAGACTGGGTGAGTGTCTGTTCCCTCTGGAAAACTACAAAATTCCTCTCAAGATTCTTCCCTGGAGGGCAGTATCTTTAGAAAATAGAACTTGGAATTTAACTGACATTCTTTTTAACTTATCATGTGACCTTTACCTTTTTCTGATTTTTTTAATGAGGGTGGTATATAAAGATGTCTCTGTGTGGAGGTTATAAAATTCTAGAAAATGTTGTATGTATCAGAAAAATAGTAAGCTTTAAGAGTATCCTAAACTAAGAAGTTATCCAAAAGGATGCAAAGAAGGTTAAGGAAATTATCTTTGAATATCACTGCAAACCTTCTGTATATCTGACTGCTCAACGGAAGCATAACATCTGTATAGCTGGCAGAGTAGAAAGAGAAGTGAGAATGAGGCATGCAAAGCACTGCTTTTCTATCTTTTGCTGTATGTTCCTAGGAAATATCTTTACCAGTCCTCACCCATCACCACCAACACCATTGTCGCTGCTGCCTTTTTGCATTCTGCTTGTCGTACAGCATCTCATTAATATTTTGTCCTATACAACACAGTAACACAGGCTAAAGGAAGAAATGGAATTTCTATGACAAATATACCTTTTCAAAATCACCATTTGAAAATAAAAGTATTTTCAATGTATGATGATCTTAAGCATTGCTATAAGATGGTCACTCCTTTTAAAACAAGATGGGCCTTATTATATTTTGTTTCATTTTGCAGAAGTTGTTAATGGAGACTAGATGGATGGATTCCTAGAAACAACCTAGTAAGACTAAGTCATGAAGAAACAGAAAGTAGGAAGAACCTGATAAATAGTATGAGACTGAATCAGAAATCAAAAACCTCCCAACAGAATAAGTCCCAGGACCAGATGGCTTCACTGATGGGTTCAGTCAAGCACTTAAGGAATTAATGCAGATCCTTATCAAACTATAAAAATTGAAGCCGAGTGAACATTTCCAAATACCTTTATGAAACTCGTATTACCCTGATACAGCCAGACAAAGAACCCACAGGAAAAGAAAAATATAAGCTAATGTTCTCAATGAACATAAATACAAAAATCCTCAACAAAATAATAGGAAACAAAATCCAACAGCACATTGAAAGGAATATATACCATAAGCAAGTGGGATTTATTCCTAGCATTCATGGATGGTTCAACATGCAAATCAATAAATGTGGTACATCACATTGACAGAAAAAAAGATGTTTAAAAATCACATGATCATTTCAACCAATGCAGAAAAATGCATTTAACAAAATTCAGTAACCTTTTACAATAAAAGTTATCAACAAACTAGAAACAGAAAGCCCATAGTGAACATCAAACTCAATAGTGAAAAACTGAAAGCTTTTCCTTAAAGATCAGGAACAAGGCAGAGATGCAGTTTTCCTAAGTCTATTTAACACAGTGCTGGAAGTTTAGCCAGAGCAATTAGGAAAGAAAAAGAAAGGAAGGAAGGAAGGAAGGAAATGCATCTAAATCAGAAATGAAGATGTAAATTGTCTCTATTTGCAAATGACATGATTCAATATATATTAAAAAAAAAACTCTAAAGACTCCATATAAAACTGTTAGAATCAATAAACCAAAAAAAAGTTACACAAAATCACACAAGTTACACAAAATTCAATTCCATTTCTACATGATAACAATGAACTATCTGAAAACAAAAGTAAGATGACAGTCCCTTTCATAATCACATCAAAAAGAATGCAAAACTTGAAAATAAGTTTAACCAAGGAGGTGAAAAACTTGTATACTGAAAATTACATAAAGCTGATATAAGAAATTTAAGAAAGATATACACAAATGGAAATACATCTCATAATGCCCATACTATACAAAAGAATCCACAGATTCAAAATATAATTCTTATCAAAATTCTAATCATATTTTATATAGAAGTAGAACAAATAAATTCTAAAAACTCATATAGAACCCGAAAAAAAATAATACCCAAACCAGTGCTGACAAAAGAATAACAAAACTGGAGGGAACACTTACCATGATTTCAAAATACATTATGAAGCTATAAATGACAGTCTGGTATGGCATAAAGAAAGACACAGACAATGGAGCACATAAATAAATCCATGCACATACCATCAACTAACAAGTATCAAAAATGCACAATGGAGAAAAGACAGTCTCTTTAAAAACTGGTTCTGGAAAAACAAAATCTTTGTTTACAGAAGGAGGAAACTGGACCCTTATCTTACATAATACCTCAAAATCAACTCAAAATGGACTAAAGACTTAAACTAAGACCTGAAACTATAAAACTCCTGGAAGAAAACAAGCAGAAAATTTCACAGCTCTGGTTTTCACAATGATTGCCTAGATATGACACTAAAAGCACAGACAACAACAACAAAATAAATAAATAAATAAACAAGTGGGGCTTCGCCAAATTAAAATACTATGCACAGCAAAGGAAACAATCAACAGAGTGAAATGGCAACCTACAGAATAAGAGTTAATTCATGCAAACTATTTCTCCAGTAAGAAGTTAATATTCAAAATGTATAAAGAACCAATTAAAAAAAAGAACTGCTCAAACTCATTACTATAAATAAATAAAATTAAAAGAACAAATAAGAACTTGATAAAAAATGAACTAAGGGAGATCCAAGATGGTGGACAAGAGGGAGGCTGTGTTCCTTGTCGCTCCGTAACGCCAGTTTCAAGCAGAGGATATCTGTTTCTCAGTGAGGCAGTTTTTGCTGCTTATCGATCCCCTGGTGTTTACCCCATTTGTCTGCTGTGATGACCTGCAATCTGCCAGCATATCGATGCCATTTTTGAGAGCATATTGTTCACTGTCAGGCATCTATCATCTGCCATTTGCCTGCCTCTTGCCTGTCCATTGCCTGCCTTACTCCTATCCATCACCCAACACACAAGGTTCACCTCCCAATCGTCCAACAACAGTCAGCAAAATGATCGCCAACTGCCACTGGAGCACCAGCTGCCTGCTGCTGCCTGGAAGTTCACTGTTATAGTACCTGCAGGTTTGATTACACGTGGCTGCCGCCAGTTTGAGACAACAGCCAGGCCCCATAGGACCCCTGGACAGACTGACTGAGCCCCGTCTCCAGGATCCCTCAGCCCAACTGATCACTCCCTGCTTCTGGGGCCCTCACATTGACTAACTGCTCCCTGCTGCCAGGACCCCCAGACCAACTGACTGCACCCTATCACCGGGACCCCAGATCAACTGATTGCACCCGGCCTCCAGGATCCCACAACCACACCAAACACACCAGACCTCCAGGACCCCTGCCGGACCAACTGCATCTCGTCTCCAGGACCTCCAGCTGACCACGTCCACCCCTGAGCTGCAGCTCCCCATTTGCCACATTTCGAAGTCAGAGCGGTCATCTTGGATAATCCTGGAAGCCATAGCTCCGATCTTTGGGTGGGGCAAATCCCATCCTGCGATGCCTGCTAGAGGCTTGAAGCTCATTGTCAGGTACCTCTCATGCATCAGGCTATTGAACACTGGAGGTTTCATTAGTATATCACTGTTATACAGTAGATTTTCTTTTTTCTCCTTTTTAAAAAAATTTAAGTTTTTATTTCTTTCCTTTTCTCGCTCTCTTTTCCTTTTCTTTACCTGTTCGCTCAGAGTCTCTTTCTCCCTTTCTTGCATTCTAACATCCGATTTCTTTTGATTACACTCTCACATTTTCTATTTTCTAGAACTTCTGTATATTCTTTTCTTATCCCATTAACAGCCACATTGTACATCCCTCTTCATCCTCTTTGTCCTCCATTTGAAACTGCAGACCTTATTGAAAACCTGTTTATTTTACCAAAGATAATATTTGAACTCATTTTGTTTATTATGACAATTTTCTTATTGTCCCCATAGGGGCTATTTGTTCTAGGATTGCATAGTGTCTGATTTGGGCACTGCTAATATTGATTTCCCCTTAAAGAAAGGGTTTTGGAAACCTATAGGGCCACTATAAGCCTATAGGGGGAAATCTGCAATACCCCAGATCTGCACTGCTAGAGGGGAAGATACATGAACAACATGAAAAAACAAGGGAAGAAAATGATCCAAACAAATCTAGATTCTATAGAAATAGAATCCAATGACAGTATGTTAGAAGAAATGTCAGAAAAGGACTTCAGATTATACATGATTAAGATGATTTGTGAAGCAAAGGATGAGATAAAAGAGCAAATGCAGGCAATGAATGATAATACCAATAAACTGAAAGAGCACCTGCAGGAAGCAAAAGATCATTTCAACAAAGAGATAGAGATTCTCAAAAAAAAAAAAAAAAAAAAAAAAAAAACAGAAATCCTTGAAATGAAGACAATAAACCAAATAAAAAGCTCAATGGAAAGCATCACCAACAGACTAGACCACTTGGAAGACAGAATCTCAGACAATGAAGACAAAATATTTAATCTTGAAAATAAAGTTGCCCAAACACAGAAGATCATAAGAAATCATGAACAGAATCTCCAAGACTATGGGTCATTATGAAAAGACCAAATTTAAGAATTATTGGGATTGAGGAAGGCACAGAGAAACAAACCAAAGGAATGAACAACCTATTCAATGAAATAATATCAGAAAATTTCCCAAACCTGAAGAATGAAATAGAAAATCAAATACAAGAGGCTTACAGAACACCAAATGCACAGAATCACAACAGATCCACACCAAGGCACATTATAATGAAAATGCCTAACATTCAAAATAAAGATAGAATTTTGAAGGCCACGAGAGAAAAACATCAGCTTACATATAGGGGGAGACCAATATGGATAGCAGCCAACTTCTCAACCCAGACTCTAAAAACTAGAAGGGCCTGGACCAACATATTTCAAGCTCTGAAAGAACATGGTTGCCAACCAAGAATCCTATACCCAGCAAAACTAACCTTCAGATTTGAAGATGAAATAAAATCCTTCCATGATAAACAAAAGTTAAAAGAATTTACAAATAGAAAGCCTGCACTACAGAATATTCGCAACAAAATATTACATGAGGAGGAAATGAAAAACAACAATGTAGGTCAGCAAAGGGAGGAACTACCTTAGAGAAAAACCACTCAAAGGAGAAACCAAGTCAACTTAAAAACCAAAAATAAGCCAAATGACTGGGAATACAAATCATTTCTCAATAATAACCCTGAACGTTAATGGCCTAAACTCATCAATCAAAAGACATAGACTAGCAGAATGGATTAAAAAGAAAGACCCAACAATATGCTGCCTGCAAGAGACTCATCTCATAGAAAAAGACATCCACAGACTAAAGGTGAAAGGATGGGAAAAAATCTACCATGCACATGGACTCAGTAAAAAAGCAGGGGTTTCCATCCTTATATCAGATAAAGTGGACTTCAAGCAAAAGGTAGTCAGAAGGGATAAAGAAGGACATTTCATACTGCTTAAGGGAACCATAAATCAGGAAGACATAATGATAGTAAATAATTATGCCCCAAACAATGGTGCATCCTTGTACATCAAACAAATCCTTCTCAATTTCAAGAATCACATAGACCACAACACAATAATTCTGGGTGACTTTAACACACCACTGTCACCACTAGATAGATCTTCCAAACAAAATCCAACCAAAGAAACCATAGAACTCAATAACACAATCAATAACCTGGACTTAATAGACATATATAGAATATTCCATTCATCAATGAGCGGATACACTTTCTTCTCAGCAGCACATGGAACCTTCTCGAAAATAGACCATGTGTTATGCCACAAAGCAGCCCTCAGGAAATGTAAAAAAATAGAGATACTGCCTTGTGTTCTATCAGATCATATTGGACTGAAAGTAGAAATCAATGACAAAATACAAAAGAGAAATTACTCCAACACTTGGAGACTAAATAATATGCTATTGAATGAAACATGGATAACAAAAAACATCAGGGAGGAGATTAAAAAATTCTTAGAGGTCAATGAGAATGATGATACAACATATCAAAATCTCTGGGACACTATGAAAGTGGTACTAAGAGGAAAATTCATTGCATGGAGCGCATTCCAGAAAAGAATGAAAAGTCAACAATTAAATGATCTAACATTACAGCTCAAAGCCCTAGAAAAAGAAGAACAGAATAACAGCATAAGTAGTAGAAGACAGGAAATAATTAAAATCAGAGTTGAAATCATTGAAATTGAAACAAAAGAAACTATTCAAAAAATTGACAAAACAAAATGTTGGTTCTTTGAGAAAGTAAACAAAATAGACAAACCCTTAGCCACACTAACAAAGAGAAGGAGAGAGAAGACTCAAATTACTAAAATACATGATGCAAAAGGAAATACCTTGACAAACACCACTGAGATACAGAACATAATGAGAAGCTACTTTGAAAATCTGTATTCCAACAAAATAGAAACTACCAAAGACATTGACAAATTTCTAGAGACATATGCTCCGCCCAAACTGAACCAGGAGGACATACATGATTTAAACAGATCAATATCAAGCAATGAAATAGAAGAAGCCATTAAAAACTACCATCCAAGAAAAGCCCAGGACCAGATGGATTCTTAACCAAGTTCTACAAGACCTTCAAAGAAGAACTCATTCCAATAGTTCTCAAAGTATTCCAGGAAATAGAAAAGGAGTGTACCCTACCAAACTCATTCTACGAAGCTAATATCACCCTCATACCCAAACCAGGAAAAGACACATCAAGGAAAGAAAATTTTAGACCAATATCCTTGATGAATATAGATGCAAAGATCCTTAACAAAATATTGGCAAACCGTATCCAAAAACATATTAAGAAAATTGTGCACCACAATCAAGTGGGGTTCATTCCTGGAATGCAAGGATGGTTCAACATTTGTAAATGAATAAACGTAATCCATCATGTCAATAGACTTAAGGATAAGAATCATATGGTTATTTCAATAGACACAGAAAAAGCATTTGACAAAATACAACTCCCCTTCATGCTCAAAACACTAGAAAAAATAGGGATAGTAGGAACATACCTGAACATTGTAAAGGCTATTTATGCTAAGCCCATAGCCAACATCATTCTTAACGAAGAAAAACTGAAACCATTCCCTTTAAAAACAGGAACAAGACAGGATGTACTCTTTCACCACTTCTATTCAACACTGTCCTCGAAACTCTAGCCAGAGCAATTAGGCAGACCAAAGAAATTAAAGTGATACGAATAGGAAAAGAGGAACTTAAGCTGTCACTATTTGTGGATGACATGATTCTATATTTAGAGGATCCAAAAACCTCCTCCAGAAAACTTCTAGAACTCATCAATGAATTCAGCAAAATAGCAGGCTATAAAATCAACACACATAAATCTAAAGCATTTTTATACGCAAGTGATGAAACAGCTGAAACGGAAATGAGGAAAACAACTCCATTTGCAATAGCCTCAAAAAATAAAATAAAATAAAATACTTGGGCATCAATCTAACCAAAGAGGTAAAAGATCTCTACAGTGAAAACTACAAAACATTGAAGAAAGAAATTAAGGAAGACCTTAGAACATGGAAAGATCTCCCATGTTCTTGGTTAGGCAGAATTAATATTGTCAAAATGGTCATGCTACCAAAAGTGCTATACAGATTCAATGCAATTCCAATTAAAATCCCAATGACATACCTTACAGAAATAGAGCAAGCAATCATGAAATTCATCTGGAAGAATAAGAAACCCAGAATAGCTAAAGCAATCCTTAGCAGGAAGAGTAAAGCAGGGGGTATCGCAATACCAGAACTTCAACTATACTGCAAAGCAATAGTAACAAAAACAGCATGGTATTGGCACCAAAATAGATAGGTAGATCAATGGTACAGAATAGAGGACATGGACACAAACCCAAATAAATACAATTTTCTAATACTAGATAAAGGTGCCAAAAATATGCAATGGAGAAAAGATAGCCTCTTCAACAAATGGTGCTAGGAAAACTGGAAATCCATATGCAGCAGAATGAAACTAAACCCCTATCTCTCACCCTGCACAAAAATCAACTCACAATGGATCAAGGACCTTGAAATCAGACCAGAGACCCTGCATCTTATAGAACAAAAAGTAGGTCCAAATCTTCACCTTGTTGACTTAGGATCAGACTTCCTTAGCAAGACTCCCATAGCACAAGAAATAAAAGCAAGAATCAACAACTGGGATAGATTCAAACTAAAATCTCAGCAAAGGAAACTATCAGCAATGCGAAGAGAGAGCCTACAGAGTGGGAGAAAATCTTTGCCACTCATACTTCAGATAGAGCACTAATTTCCAGAATATATAAAGAACTCAAAAACTCTACACCAAGAATACAAAATAACCCAATCAACAAATGGGTTAAGGATATGAACAGACACTTCACAGAAGAAGATCTACAAGCAATCAACAAACTAATGAAAAAATGTTCACCATCTTTAGTAATAAGAGAAATGCAAATCAAAACTACACTACGAATCCATCTCACCCCAATTAGAATGGCGATTATCAAGAATACAAGCAACAATAGGTGTTGGAGAGGATGTGGGGAAAAAGGTACACTCATACATTGCTAGTGGGGTTGCAAATTAGTGCAGCCACTCTGGAAAGCAGTGTGGAGATTCCTTAGAAAACTTGGAATGAACCTACCATTTGACCCAGCTATCCTACTCCTCGGCCTATACCCAAAGGACTTAAAATCAGCATACTACAGAGATACAGCCACATCAATGTTCATAATTGTTCAATTCACAATAGCCAGACTATGGAACCAATCTAGATGCCCTTCAATTGATGAATGGATAAAGAAACTGTGGTATATATATATATACAATGGAATATTACTCAGCTCTAAAGAATAATAAAATTATGGCATTTGCAGGCAAATGGATGAAATTGGAGAATATCATGTGAAGTGAGATAAGCCAATCTCAAAAATCCAAAAGACAAATGATCTCACTGATAAGTGGATGATGACACATAATGGGGGGTGGGAGGGGGGCAAGAATGGAGGAAGGAGGGACTGTATAGAGGGAAAAGAGAGGTGGGAGGGGTGGGGGGGAAGGAAAAAAATAACGAATGAATCAAACATCATTACTCTATGTAAATGTATGAATATGCACATGGTATGCTGTTACTCCATGTACAAACAGAAACAACATATATCCCATTTGTTTACAATAAAAATTAATTTAAAAAAAATGAACTAAGAACTTGAATAAAATTTTTGTTAAAGAAGACATATAAATGTCCCACTGGTACATGAAAAAAATAATCACTATCACTAATCATGAAGAAAATGTAAGTTAAATCCAATGAGAATTAACCTCATACCTGTAAGGCTGTTTATTAGTAAAAACAAAAGACTGCAAGTGTTAGTGATGGCTTGGATAAATTGGGTCCTTGGTTACACTGTTGGTGGGGATTCAAAATGGTACAGTTATAAAAAAACTGTGTGAATGTTCCTCAGTAAGTTGAAACCAGAACTACCACATGAACCCAGAAATCCTAATTCTGGGCATTTATCTAAAGGAATTAAAATCGGGATCTTGACAAAATATTAGCATTTCTATGGTCAGTTCAGCACTATTCACAATAGCCAAGATATCAAAAAACCTCTAGAGTTCTTTTACAGATGAATGGATAAATCAAATGTAGTATATACATATAATGGAAAGACTGTTCAGCTTTATAAAAGAAAGAAATTATGCAGTATGTTACAATAGAAATAAAACTTGACATTATGCCAAGTGAAATAAGTCAGTTACAAAAAGTAATACAGCATGATTCTACTTATGTGAGGCAAACCAATAGAATAAAAAGTGAAGTAAGGCAGATGCAGAAAGTCAAAGGTTGAATGTTTTCTCTGATAGGTGAAAGCTAGTCCTAAATAAGGAGGGAGACAGAAAGAGAGAGAGAGAGAGAGAGAAAGAGAGAGAAGGTGGACGGGCTTCATAAAAATAGTAGAAAAATCAGTGGACTAGATGAAGGAGATTGAGGGGAAGGGAGGAAGGATGGGAAAGGGTAAGAACAGTGAAATGAATCTGACCTAAATTTCATATATAAATATATGAATATACCACAGTGAACCTCACCATCATGTATATCCATAGGACACTAACTAAAGAAAAAGAAAACAAAAAACTAAAAGTTGAACAGCAGAAAGATAAGTAGAGTAGAGAGAAGAGAACAGGAGGAGGGAAGAGGGGAATAAATAGGGAAGTACCAGGAACTGAATCAGAATAAATTATATTCCATACTTTTATAATTATGTCAAAATGAATTCTAATGTTATATATAATTAAAAAGAACCAAAAAGGAAGAAACAAACAAACAAAAAAAGCAGTGGAATGGTAGTTACCAAGGGATAAGAAAAGGGGTAAATGGAATATTAATTAGGCATAAATTTCAGTGAAACAAGTAAAAGTCCACAAGTTCTACTCTATAGATACAATATTGTATTTGTAGTCACCAATGTGTTGTACACTTAAAATTTATTAAGATGACATCTCATGTTAGGTGTTATTACCAAACCAAATTATTTACTTAGAAAACAGGTAAATGACATAGAGATATTTCACTGTAGAAAATACACAGATGTCAAACATGAAAAATATAAAACATCATTAACTATTAAGTAATGTATATTAAAACCGCAAGGATCTATCACTACACACCTATCCGAATGGTTAAAATAAAATAGCAAAAACAAAAAGTGTTGGCAAGGATATAGAGAAACTTTATCACTTGTGAAATTGGTAGTAAGGCTATAAAATGATATAGATACTATGGAAAACAGTTTGGCTTTAAAAAATAAATAAATGGATGATTACTCTTCAGTACAGCAATTAGACTCTTAAACATTTTTCCCTGAGAAACAGACTTATGTTTGCTTGGAAATCTTTATATGAATATTTATAGTAGTTTTTCCCAAAATAGTCAAAAAGTAGCAACAACCCAAATGTCCTCCAACAGGTGAGTGATTGAACTGTGTACACTCATACCATGACACTATTCAGCAATAAAAAGGAATGAGCTATTGTAACACAAAAACTTGAATTAATCACCTGAGTTTTATGCAGAGTGAAAAAGTCAATCTTCAAAAGTGACAGAGAGTATTATTTCATGCACATAACAGCCTTGAAATGACAAAATTTTTTAGAAATATAGAAGAGATTAATGGTTGCCAGTTGTTAGGAATGGGACAGGGCAGGAAGGAAGTGGGTGTGGCCATAGAGGAGCAACCTGAGACATATCTCTGGTGATACTAATGTTCTGACTCTTGGCAGTGTCAATATCCTGGTTATGATATTATACTATGGTTTTTCTGGACATTACCATTGGAAGAAACTTGGTAAAGGATACATAGGATTTTTCTGCATTATTATTTTAATGCATGAGAATTCATAATTCTCAAAATTAAAAAGTTTTTTTTTTTTTAAAGAAGAACCTTTGGAATATTTGATATGAAACTTTAAAACCACTGAGAGTGGTCAATGATTCAACATGTTAAGTGGTGCTCATGAACACATTCTAAAAGATTTTTTCAAACCATAGGAGTCGGTAATTTGAACTATATGCTGCTTAGATTTTTAAGGTTTCTTTGGTAAATCTAAATTTTTTTTTATGTCATCATATAAAAATGAATTAATCTCCACATAGAGTTTTGGGTAAAGTCCCAATTTTTAGAAAGCATATTTCTCAAGTTCCCTAGAACAATACTGTTTTATAATCAGTATCTCAAAAGCTGTCAAAATCTATATTAACTCAAGATCACACTGTAAACTTTATTTATCTATTCATTGGGAAACCCAGCCCTGCATTTAAAAGGGTATTTCTTAAGTGGAACTATTGTTTCTAGTAGGCATATTAAAATTCTTTGTGTCCTAAAAATTATGTATTCTGGAATTTGTAACCAATATCCAGGCATAAGAGGAATTTTTGTCAAATTACTGTAACATTAGGGTTGGAGGAAATCTTTAGAAAATTTTTGCCCTGTAAATAATCCAACCTATCAGGAATGGACTTTAACCATAAAGTCTTTTTGAATCATAGACACAGATTACAGATTAAGATTTGAGGACTGTTTTCATGTCTGATTTGTTCCTTTACTTTGGACAATTTATTGATACCTTCAGATCTTTACATTTTCATACTTAAAATTGGTAGAATTATCCCAAATTCCCTCATATCCTTCTTTCACTAGGAAAAGTTTCTCATTTTACAGGTGAAGACATTAACTACTTAAGGATCCAAATAAGAGAGAGAAAAATTGATTTCATTCTGCTTGTTCCTCACCTGAGTAGCAGCCAGTGTATCTCCAGAATCCCCTCGGGCCACCATCACCGCCTTTTCACTGATCCACGTTTCCTCTTCCTCTGCATTCTCCATGAATTGCAGGAATTGTAGAGACTCTTCCAACCGAAGCCCTCTGTGACAGGGTGGTTACCCAGACAATGAGAAGAAGGAATGGTAAGCCATGGGATGACAGCATGGTGGCACAATCTCATCCAAGCAGACCTGCTCATGTTCCACAAGTTAGTCACAGTTAAACTGGGCCAGAGCACAATCTGCTACATGCCTACTGGTCAGGGGTGAAGATCTCCTGTGAAATGGAGCAGACTCCTGCCCTAGAAGTCCATTTTGGGTCTACTTTCTAGGAAATTTGCTAAAGAAAGGAAACCCTATGGTCCCCAAAAGTAAAATGCTAAGATTTCATAGTTGAAGACTGTCCACAGTGAGCAAAGTATCTCTTTCTACAGTACATGATTAAGGAACCACAAATCTAGAAGCTTCCTTTTTCCCTAGGAAGAAATGTGTCTTCCTACCACCAATAGGATGGGATTGTAGTCAGAAATTGTTAGATTTGTGATATAGCTATGTTGTTCAAATTGTCTAGGAGGCTGCAAAAGAAAAAAGTATTCCCTCACTCTTTCATGACTAAGGGGTGTATCTGGGACAATAAAGTAAACCAGATGTGTGGCTGCTAACATGATATGAAGAACACCACTTATAGGAAAATACTGATAAAAGACAGCTGCATGTAAGTACAGGAAGAAAGGCATTTTCAGAACAGAAGTAATGATCATTTCTGTCTAGGGTAATTGGTGGAGAGCTTCATGGAAGAATTGAGCAGAGCCTTATAAGATAGGTACTCAGGGAGAGTGGTCAAAGCTGAGCCAACACTTAATTATCGTCCCAACAGCCATCTCATAAATGAAGCCCATAGGAAGATAATTGGGCCTCCCACTCACCTGTCCTTGGCCAACTCTTTGAGTTTCTGCCAGTGTTGAACAAACTGAGCTAGCCGCTCCTGGATTTCCTCTTGCCCCACAGCATCCTTGTCTCCCAGCTTCTCTGCCATATCCAGCACATTCTGAAGAACACACCCATCCATTTTGCATTACTCCATAATCTCTCCCCATTCAGTCACAGTCTCTAGATAAGTATTTGGTCCTTCCTACCCTTTGGATCATTTATAACCTCCATGGGACTTGAGGTAGTCCTAGAAATCCTGGGAACATGAAGGAAACTGCAGCCAGGTCTACCCTGCTAAACTTTTCCAAATATTTTGGCAAATATCTCAGTGCTTGCATTTTGCTTATAAAGCACATGAGCTGCTTTATAAGCACATGGTCACACATGGACTCTGCTGCCAGGTCAGACCCAGAGTATCCTTTTTCCCATATGGCTATCGTACAGCTTTAGCAGATGTCCTAACCTGCATCCCAATTGTCAATGACTTTCCAACACTGCTAAAAATGTTCCTTCCAGGGAATGGCACAAACTCCTGTCTAGAATCCTTCTATTCAGAGAAGATACAATGTGGTCAAAAACAGAACACTTGTGAACTGTATGACTAACTCTCTGAGACTTCGGCATACTGCATTCACATTTTGAAGCACCAAAATATTGGCTATAACATGAGAGACAGCTGTTAGATTATCTTATCACCTTGGGTCTGATAATTCTATTCCTACCTGGACAGCAGGTTCATGTGCCACCAGCTCCCCCTCCAGGCGTTTGTGCTTCTTCAGTAAGTTCTGAACTCCCTGCAGATCCCTCCCATAGTCCTGGGAGCTTACTCGTGCCAGTTTCTCTCTGGAACCAAGAAAGCAATAAAAAATTCAAAGTTTAGATATTGAGGTCACTCAAGAGCAACAGTTTTCTAAATGCATGTGTGGGGGGAGGTGGTAAGCTCTGGAACATTCTGATGCCAATAGCGAAAAAGATATCAACTGAGTCACGCTAGTACAAATTAAAATACTGATGTCCACCATGTGCACACCTGTAAAAAGCCTTCCCATGAATTATTTTGCCTATCTACTTTTGTATATTTTCTTTGCTCATGAACATACATTAATACTACTCTTGGGGAAAAAAAGTGAAAATAGATATGACCTTTATGACTCTTATTATTTTTGTCTCTCAATATCAATAAAAACAGAATAGTTATAAAGAGTTGGTATTATAGGGGGGTCATACAATTTAAATGGCTCCAAGTATAAAATATTTGAATATCATCATGAAATATAGACAAGATAATGCTATTTTGTACCATCCACAATGTTTTAAAGATATCCTCTTTGGTGCCCTATGTACTATGCTTCCATGTAATTCATTCATTACTCATAATAATCAGAAGATTTGCAGAAGAGAAGTATGATGGAACAAATTATATGGGAAGCAGAATAGTCTGATTTGCTTAGAGTTCCTCAATCATAATTTTTACAACAAAAGGAGAATTAGCAATGAAAATATGGTAGATAGTGTGTAACATTCTTTGTTTTATATCCAGTTCAGTGTTATTACCAACACTGGATATAGACAGAATAATGTCAATGATATTAGCTGGGTAAGCTATAAATGCCCAGTTATATCTGAGAGTATTACACATTCTATGAACTATATAAAACAAACATATAGAACTTCAAAATTTGGTTCCTAACAAGTATATGAACTGCTCACCACTCCCTCCACACTTCTATTCCTCTGTCTAAATCCAGTGAGGAAATTTGGGAAAAAAGGAAGCCAATGTGAACTTTAAGCAGAGACAAACATGATTAAAATGTAATACAAATTTTACATTGAAATTTCATTTCATATAAGTTGGAACATGTTGGGTGGATTTTCCAGTCAAATCTTTTAGATTACCCACAAATTGTGAATTGAGTTGAGGGTACATACTCTATCCAGGATTCCTCATCATCTAGATCTTGGAAGAACTGGAACAAGGCATAGGCCTCTTTCAGTTTCTCATGATGTGCAGTTGCCAAGTTCTGAACATTTTCAAACCGCGAGTTGATACTATCCCTTTTCTCCACAATCTGCTCAATGTTGAAAGTTCCACTGGAGAGCAGATCCGTAGCCAAGTTTTTCAGGTCCTTGAGTGCATCCTAGAAAGTCCCAATATGTCTGTGAATGGCAGAGTATAGGTATTGTATAGACCCCAGACTTCAATCATCACTGCTTCTGGATCAAAGACCAGTTCAAATAGATTGCTTTAAAAGATAGCTTGAATTTAGCTGGGCAGATAACTCAGGAGACTGAAGCAGAAGGACTACAAGTTTGAGGCCAGCCTCAGCAACTTAGTGAGACTCTGTCTCACAATAAAAATCAAAAGGGACTTGGGTTATAGCTCAGTGGTAGATACAGCAACCCTAGGTTCAATCCCCAATGCTACACACACACACATACACTCACACGCACAAAAAAAAGATAGTGAATTTGATGGTCTACACTATTACATATTTTATACATATTTTTCTATGTTCAGAATAAATAAGGGTCAGACATAGAGTGATACAGATAGCATAACTATGTTACTGAAACTATACATTTATTGTATGTCCTTGTTCCTCCTTCTGCTTTTTACCTGTATCCACAGCGAGAAAATTAGATCTTGGTGAACAATTTCACCATACAGGACTACCTTCCTTTAGAGCACTGATTCGTTGATCAAAATATTGAACAAGAACAACTTTATTGGTAGAATGCTTAGGGTTGGCCATAGAACACACCCAGGCTCTGCCCACTCTAACACAGCCTTCTAGTTATGTAACAGGAGATGCTAAGTACTGAAGACCTAAATCAAGAAAGTGTTCGACTTCTTGTCCTTTCTGCATGTGACTCTATTACCAAAGAAAAATGATAGTATACAATTCTCTCTATGAAATGAACACCTGCCAGCATTTTTATTACTGTTCCCAGGACAAGTTTTTGGTTGCTCTTAGGTTGCAACTGGAATTCTTCACAGGTTTTCTAGAGTGTATTTGTATTTAAATTCATTGTACATGTTCCAAGTGATTTTATTTTTTCTCTCTATAATTCTGTAAAATAAAGTTGAATTTTCTTTCAAAGGCTAGATTGAATATATAACTATAGAAAATAGTTTATATACATGTATGGGTGAAAAGATAAACAAGGCAGCTTTTAAGATCCACTTCCTGGAGTTTTAGAGTCTACAGTTCAGTGATAATTGACAGTGACTGTCACAATGGCTCTGTAGCCCATAGATTTGACCTGGTTAAAATGCATGCTGATTGAGTACACCATGCTCAGTTTTGCAAGGCTAAGTTCTCAAATGGTCTCCTAGAAAATAAGGGAGGAAATCAGAAATGTTTTCCTTCTGCTGAGAGGATTTCAATACTACTTACCTCTCGAGCCGACATCTCTTTTTCCAATAGCTGATGTTTCTTGAGCAGGTTTTCTGCAGAAGCCAGGTCCTTGGCCTGATCTTTCATTGCCAGAAGTGTCTCTGCCTGGGCACAAAGCAATAAGTAATAAAGCTGATAGATGAAAAATGTGTTTAAGGAGAATAAAATTTAGCATCTAGTCTACAGTCTTTTTCCAAGAAGGCTCACGAAAGCCATTCATATATAAATTCATTTATTTAAAAAGTATTCTTTAAGTTACCATGCTCCCACCACCTCCAGGTGCAATTACCTCTGAAAGCCAGAAGTCGAAATCCCGGACACTTGTGTTGAACCTCTGCTGACGACTAGCCTCATCGAGTTTCTGTCCTTTGTCAATTGTTCTCTCAAGGAGGTTTTCCCAATGTTCTTTTAGCAATTTCAGTTGCTCCTAACTCAAAGAAAGTGAGGACTTTTTAAAATAGTGTTTGGTACTCTGAGTACTATGACAACTCGAGATGATAATGTAGGGAGTTTCTGTATGTAGGGATCAGCCAAAATTTGCTCTTACTTGAATATTATACATTTCAAACTAGTGATGCTCAATCTGGGAAAGCAAGAAGTTTTGGATGAAAGGAGAAGTTTTAAACAAGGATCCTGCACTGATTGCATGGACTAGCATCCAAATGCCAAAAAAATTCTTGGCAGAAAGGATAGGAAATGCAAAACAAGCATGAGAAGACTTGGGAATTCAGTTGAAAGCTTTCTTGGAGATTCAGGAGCTAAGTATGATGGGAGAGGTGGTCTAAGCATCACTGCTTTCTTCCTTTCTTGTCCAGCAATCAGGGGGACCACAGAGCACATGCTGGATCCCTACCTTTAGAACAATAAAGAGTAAAAGATTTTTCTTCTTGTACCTTTGCAGCCCAAAGCTCATCCCAAACAGGACCTTTACCTCCATGGTCTCTTCACTGCCATCACACGCCTTCCGCTCAATCAGGGAGTTCCCCAGGTTGATGACTTCTTCTACCTGCTCAGCTCGACCATGGACCTCATTTTCAAAGGTCTGGTGCTTCAGGTATTTCCTCTGAAGGCAAAGAAAAAACTAAATTATCCTCTCAGGTGGGTGAGATAAAGAAAATAATGTATAAAAGGGAAAGTTAATATTTCTGTCACATCAGAAGTTTCTGATGGTAGATGCAGAGGCTTCAAAAGCAAATGAGTGTTCAGTATATACGGGTGATCATTCAGCCAACAAGGTAAGACGGTTAAATTTTCCAAGACTCCTATTTTGAACTTGCCTGAATGTTGGTGGGGTCTTTGTAGGATTCATCACAGGCTATGGGCATCATCTCACTGATCCATTCTTCTAGCTCCTCAAGGTCATGGTAGAATTTTTTCAGATCAGCGTAGTCTCCAAGTTTTGTTTGTTCAGCAATCAGTAGTGCTTTGAGAGCATCCCATCTATGAGAGGAGGCTAAATCACTCTCTGATTACCCTTGCCTTTTGCTCTGATGTCAAATACATGAATTTTTTCATCTTGCAACCTGCCCTTTTTCCTCTCATCCTATCTCACTGTTTTCAGATATAAAATGCAGTGATTAAGTCAAGTAATTTCAAAAGTACTTTCCATGTCTTTCATTCCATAAGTCTAGATCAGGCAGTGTTATCATTTGCATCTTTAATGTCCTCTGAAAAGTCTATGTGTTAGGCAATGCAGTAATGTTCAGAAGTGAAATGATGAGTTTCCGTTTAATGGATTAATAATCTGAATGGGCTCTTGGATGGTAACTGTAGGCAGGTGGGGTGTAGCTGAAGAAAACAGGTCCCTGAGGGTGTGACCTTGGATTATATCTTGTTCCTGGCTCCCCCCACCTCTCTGTTTTATGGTTCTCTAAGCAGCTTTCCTCTACCACACCATTCTGCCATGATTTTCTGCCTCACCTCAGGCCCAGAGCAGGACAGTCAGCCAACAATGCACTGAGACCTCTGAAACCCTGAGTCCCAAATAAACTTTTTCTCATCTAAGTTGTTTGTTTCAGGTATTTTGGTCACAGTGATGAAAAGGTAACACAATTTCCAAGATGTCAAACAGTTTAAGGCCTCTAGAAAAGACAAAATCTCAGAGTGTCTCCCCCATCACAATGCTAGCAAAGAGGTCACTTTGCTACATCTTCCTGTAGCGTCAGGTCTGACCTGTTTAGCACTTGTTGGAGCCGAGCAGTGATCTCTTCCTTGGCGTAGTGGTCATCATTTATAAGCTGATCAGCAAAATCTTTTAGGTCATTGATTTTTCCTTCCTAAATAAAGGAAAATAAGAGTTCGGATTCCTTAGGTACCTTAGTCCTTGGTACAATCTCAGACTCCTTACTACGGAAAAACAAAAAGATATCCCTTTTGGCTTCAGGAGACAGATCCAAAGGGTAAATGCCTTACAGGGAGGTATATTTCAACTCAACAAGAGGAAAAATATCTAACAATCTTACTGAGGTGAGCTACATGTAGTAATGAGCTCCCTAAAGAACAGTCATTTCTCATGCTATTATAAAGTGAATCCTATACCAAACGGGTTGTTGAAATAGATATTAAGAATATAAAGTCAATTTTAATCCTAAACTTTGTGTTTTAGGATGGCAGACATCAAGTTCAATTGCACATATGATTTGGATAAGAGAGTGTCTAGTGTCAATTGACCGTGCCTGCTTTAGACTTGTCTGTAAGAAGTAAATGTGAATCAAAATACTTCTAAATCATAATACCAGACAAATGTATAAGACTTCTGTCATTATTACAATCATTATTATTGGGATACTTATTTTCATTGTTACTACCTGAGCAGCGATTGCTTTGTCCAAATCATCACGTTTCTTCATCAGGGCCTCTAGGCTATTTAAGGAATCTTTGTCATCTGACCTGAGGGAATTCTCACGTGCCACCATCCAGCTCTCAATCTGTTCACATTTACCTTGGAAAAACTACAGGGAATGAAATTAGAAGTGTATTACATATTTTTTGCAGGTGGACAGAGGAAATGGTCTTACCTCTCTCCCCCGACACAGACACCAAGGATCTTGCAAGCAGTGTTTACTTTCTTTCCAGAAACACTAAGATAATGAATCTTAGCTATATTGGGTTTTCTAATCTTTCCTGAGCACACATTTTATGTATTTACATAAGCTCTACCCAATTTGGGGGCATTATTTCCTATACCTTACAACTGGCAGATACTGACTGGTTATTTTCTTTGAGACTCTGCTAAACATTACCCATAGAGTTGACCTGTGATGTTCCTATACTCTTCCCTCAAAAGCTGTAATCACTCCTTCCTCTTCACTCTCAAAGCGTTCACGTATTTTGTTTTATGAAAAGATTCCCTACATTAGAATCACCTGTACTACATCTAATTTCACTACTTAAAAATATAAATATTATCTTACTAATCTTTGTGACACAAGGGCCTACATAAACCCCTTAATTAATCAATATATGACAATCCCTCCCTGTCATGTTCAGGACTGATCACCAGTGTGTTTGTCACTTCTAACAGGGATAAGAGCAGTGAGTAAAACAATAATCAGACTATAGAATACAACGCTACACAATCAAGAGATGCCATGTGTTTACACCCATCAGAAGTTAGTATGCTGAGTGACTATAATATAATATCCAAACTGCTTACAAGGAACAGACCAGGGCTAAATCTGCTTAACTACTAGAACTTGGCTGTACCTGCAAGTTCAGGCATTGGTCTAGCATCTTCTTGCGTTGATCCCAAGCCTTCTCCAAATCATCTCTCTTTCGTTTAACATCTTGAAGTTTATTTTCAATCTCAGGGCTTTTACGATGCCCACTGTCTATAAGGTCTGTGCCAAAGTTTTCTAAGTCCTGGAAGGTGGAGGCTTCTGCCTCCATCTCGTCATGATGCTCCTGTTGGAAAGAAGGTAAATAGACTGATAAGGCTAATCCTTTTGAAATTTTCTTAAGTGAGGGGAGTTTATCAGGTCAAATGATTAGTGGTTGTAGATTTCTAGCCATACCTGGTGTCGCTCTATCAAGATCTCTGTGCCAGTTAAGTCCTCAGCCAGCTCCTGTGATGACACCATGCCTCCAATGCCACTCATCCAATTCTCAAGGTCCCTAGAGAAACAGGTATATTAGGATCCACAAAAAATAAATAAATAAATAAATAAATAAAACCTGCAACTTTCTACCGGACTATCCATATTAAACTTTCTAGAAAATATTTCCAGTTTTTCAAGATGGCGGACTAGAGGGTGGCTGCATTTCACGTTGCTCCAGGATGCAAGATTCAAAAGAGGAGATAGTGAGAGACTTGGGACCAACTCAAAGCCGCTGGGGGAGTCTCTCCCATTGGGGAGGCATCCCGGATGGGGCGGTAGCCCCGGAACACAGGTAACTTTGTGAAGTAGAGTTGCTTGGCGAGACGCTCTTCCCTCCGCTGGAGCGGTAAACACGGACAACTGGGATCATCGTAGAGGAGGCGGCTCAGCACAGCGCTTGGACTCGGAGCAACCACTGGGGCTCCGGGCGGCTGCCTGAGGAGGAGCTGCGTGGCGAGCTGTTTGGACTCAGAACCACCGCATCTGAACACCGGGGGGTTGCCCGGAGGAAGAGGAGGAGCGCGGTGGGTCTCTTGGCCTGGGAGTGACTGCATCAGAGCCACAGGCGGTTGCCAGAGGAGGAGCTGCGTGCCGAGCTGTTTGAACTCAGAACGACCACTTCTGGGCACCGAGGGGTTGCCCGGAGGAAGAGGAGAAGTGCGGCGGGTCGCTTGGTCTGGGAGTGACTGCATCAGAGCCACAGGTGGTTGCCAGAGGAGGAGGCGAGTGGTGAGTTGATTGGACTAAAAGCGACCGCTCCTGAACACCGGTGGCCTGCCTGGAGGAGGAGCGCGGTGGGTCCCTTGGTCTCAGAGCCACCGCTCCTGAACACCCAGGGGGCTACCCTGAGGAGGAGGAGGAGGAACAGGGCGGGTCACTTGGACTTGGAGTGACTGCCTAGGGCTATGGGCGGTTGGCAGGAGGAGGAGACGGGAAGTGAGTTGCTTGGACTCCTAGTGACTGCATCGGAAACCGGGCAGTTGTCCAGAGGAGGAGGTGTGTGGCGGGTCTCTGGGTCTCGGAGCTATTGTACGGGGCTCCAGGTGACGGCTCAGAGGAGGGGCCGCATAGCCAGGGGATTAGGTGCAGAGCAGGGTCCCAGGACCGGCTTCTTGGTAGAAGAGCCACACAGAGACACGCCTAGGGGCAGAGCGAACTTTCCAGGACTGCGGGCAGATTCTCTGGGAGAGGCAGCTTAAGGAGACTCGCCCGCAAAGGGTGAGGCTCCCAGGCCCAGGAGGTAGATCCGGGCCCATGGGAACGTTGCAGAGGAAGACAGCCCAGCCCAGGCGGTAGTTGTAGATTGAGGGGAACCTCTAGGAGGGGAACTGACCAGCGAGACGTCCCCACCGGATGAGTCTTCCTGCCGGGGGAGGTTTTCCCACAGGGACGGTAAAACCAGAGACACAGATACAAACAGGCCTTGCCTCAGCCCGCAGCCTAGTTCCCCATTGGATGACCATTGCTCAACAAGTGGAGGCACCTCTGCCCACTAGCAGGGAATATACCCCACCAGAGGGTCACCACCCCTAGAGAGGCAGCTTCTTCGTGGAGCTCCGCATTATCAACTTCCTCCAAGATTTCAGGCTACTGAAGGATAAGAGAGGATATACTAGCAATCTTCAGGAACATTATAAGTCAATAGAGGAAATCTGCAATATCTTAAGGACCCACTGATTCCTGAACAATATGAGAAAACAAGGGAAGAAAATGCCCCAAACAAATCTAGATGTTACATCAATAAAATCCAATGACAGCATGGCAGAAGAAATGACAGAAAGGGAGTTCAGAATGTACATAATTAAAATGATCAGAGAAGCAAACGATGAGATGAAAGAGCAAATGCAGGCATTGAATGATGAGATGAAAGAGCAAATGCAGGCATCGAATGATCGCACCAATCGACAATTAACAGAGCAAATTCAGGAAGCAAAAGATCATTTCAATAAAGAGTTAGAGATATTGAAAAAAAACCAAACAGAAATCCTTGAAATGAAGGAAACAATAAACCAAATTAAGAACTCCATAGAAAGCATAACCAATAGGATAGAACACCTGGAAGACAGAACTTCAGATATTGAAGACAAAATATTTAACCTCGAAAACAAAGTTGAACAAACAGAGAAGATGGTAAGAAATCATGAACAGAATCTGCAAGAACTATGGGATATCATGAAAAGGCCAAATTTAAGAATTATTGGGATTGAGGAAGGCTTAGAGAAACAAACCAAAGGAATGAACAATCTATTCAATGAAATAATATCAGAAAATTTCCCAAATCTGAACAATGAAATGGAAAACCAAGTCCAAGAGGCTTATAGGACTCCAAATACACAAAATTACAACAGACCCACACCAAGGCACATTATAATGAAAATACCTAACATACAAAATAAAGACAGAATTTTAAAGGCTGTGAGAGAAAAGAACCAAATTACATTCAGGGGGAAGCCAATAAGGATATCAGCAGATTTTTCAATCCAGACCCTAAAAGCTAGAAGGGCCTGGAACAACATTTTTCAAGCTCTGAAAGAAAATGGATGCCAACCAAGAATCTTATACCCAGCAAAACTTACCTTCAAATTTGACGATGAAATAAAATCATTCCATGATAAACAAAAGCTAAAAGAATTTACAAAAAGAAAGCCAGCATTACAAAACATTCTCAGCAAAATATTTCATGAGGAAGAGATAAAAAAACAAAGAAGCAAATCAGCAAAGGGAGGAATTATCCTAAAGGAACTGTCAAATAAAGGAGGTACCAAGATGTGTCAAAAATAAATAAATAAATAAATAAAATTTTAAATATGAACCAAATGACCGGGAATGTTAATGGCCTGAATTCATCAATCAAAAGACATAGACTGGCAGATTGGATTAAAAAGAAAGATCCAACAATATGTTGCCTGCAAGAGACTCACCTCATGGAAAGAGATACCCATAGACTAAAGGTGAAAGGATGGGGAAAAACATATCATGCACATGGACACAGCAAAAAAGCAGGCGTATCCATCCTCATTTCAGATAATGTGGACTTCAAGCCAAAGTTAGTCAGAAGGGATAAAGAAGGACATTTCATACTGCTTAAGGGATGCATAAATCAGGAAGATATAACAATCATAAACATCTATGCCCCAGACAGTGGCTCATCCATGTATGTTAAACAAATCCTTCTCAATTTTAGAAACCAAATAGACCATAACACAATAATACTAGGTGATTTTAACACGCCTCTCTCACCACTGGACAGATCTTCCAAACAAAAATTGAACAAAGAAACCATAGATCTCAATAACACAATCAATAATTTAGACTTAACAGGCATTTATAGAATATACCATCCAACCAAGAGCAAATACACTTTCTTCTCAGCAGCACATGGATCCTTCTCTAAAATAGACCATATATTATGCCACAAAGCTAATGTCAGCAAATACAAGAAGATAGAGACACTACATTGTATTCTATCAGATCATAATGGATTGAAGTTAGAAATAAATGAAAGAGTAAAAAACAAACTACTCCAACACCTGGAGATTAAACAATATGCTATTATATGATGAATGGATAACAGAAGATATTAGGAAGGAAATTAAAAAATTCTTAGAGGTAAATGAGAACAAAGAAACATCATATCAAAATCTCTGGGACACTATGAAAGCAGTACTTAGAGGAAGATTTATTTCATGGAGCACATTTAAAAAAAGAAGTAAAACTCAACAAATAAACGACCTAACACTGCAGCTCAAAGCCCTAGAAAAAGAAGAACAGACCAACACCAAAAGTAGTAGAAGACAGGAAATAGTTAAACTCAGAGCTGAAATCAAAGAAATTGAAACAAAAGAAACAATACAAAAAAATTGATAAAATAAATAGTTGGTTCTTCGAAAAAATAAACAAAATTGATAAACCTTTAGCCACACTAACAAAGAGAAGACGAGAGAAAACCCAAATCACTAAAATTCGGAATGAACAAGGAAATATCACAACAGACACGACTGAAATACAAAACATAATTAGAAGCTATTTTGAAAATCTATACTCCAACAAAATAGAAAATTTCGAAGACATCAACAGGTTTCTAGAGTCATATGAATTGCCTAAACTGAATGAGGAGGACATACACAATTTAAATACACCAATTTCAAGTAATGAAATAGAAGAAGTCATCAAAAGCCTAACAACAAAGAAAAGTCCAGGACCAGATGGGTTCTCAGCCAAGTTTTACAAAACCTTTAAAGAAGAGCTCATTCCAATACTTCTCAAAGTATTCCATAAAATAGAAGAGGAGGGAACCCTCCCAAACTCATTCTATGAAGCCAATATTACCCTGATACCTAAACCAGACAGAGACACATCGAGGAAAGAAAATTTGAGACCATTATCCTTAATGAACATCGATGCAAAAATTCTCAACAAAATTTTAGCAAATCGCATACAAAAACATATTAAAAAGATAGTGCACCATGATCAAGTGGGTTTCATCCCAGGGATGCAAGGTTGGTTCAACATCAGGAAATCAATAAATGTAATTCACCATATCAATAGACTTAAAGTCAAGAATCACATGATTATTTCAATAGATGCAGAGAAAGCATTTGATAAAATACAGCACCCCTTCATGCTCAAAACACTAGAAAAAATAGGGATAGTGGGAACATTCCTTAACATTGTAAAGGCCATCTATGCTAAGCCCATAGCTAATATCATTCTAAATGGTGAAAAACTGAAAGCATTCCCCCTAAAAACTGGAACAAGGCAGGGGTGCCCTCTTTCACCACTTCTTTTCAATATCGTCCTTGAAACTCTAGCCAGAGCAATTAGACAGACCAAAGAAATTAAAGGGATATGAATAGGAAAAGAAGAACTCAAACTATCCCTATTTGCTGATGATATGATGGTATACTTAGAGGAACCAGGAAATTCCACCAGAAAACTTTTAGATCTCATAAGTGAATTCAGTAAAGTAGCGGGATATAAGATCAATGCACATAAATCTAAGGCATTTTTATACATGAGTGATGAATCTTCAGAAAGAGAAATCAGGAAAACTACCCCATTCACAATAGCTTCGAAAAAAATAAAATACTTGGGAATCAATCTCACAAAAGAGGTGAAAGACCTCTACAATGAGAACTACAGAACACTAAAGAAAGAAATTCAAGAAAACCTTAGAAGATGGAAAGATCTCCCATGTTCTTGGATAGGAAGAATTAATATTGTCAAAATGGCCATACTACCAAAAGTGCTATACAGATTCAATGCAATTCCAATTAAAATCCCAATGATGTACCTTACAGAAATAGAGCAAGAAATTATGAAATTCATCTGGAAGAATAAAAAACCCAGAATAGCTAAAGCAATCCTTGGCAGAAAGAGTGAAGCAGGGGGTATCGCAATACCAGATCTTCAACTCTACTACAAAGCATTAGTAACAAAAACAGCATGGTATTGGTACCAAAATAGAAAGGTGGATCAATGGTACAGAATAGAGGACACAGATACAAACCCAAATAAATACAATTTTCTCATACTAGACAAAGGGGCCAAAAATATGCAATGGAGAAAAGATAGCCTCTTCAACAAATGGTGCTGGGAGAATTGGAAATCCATATGCAACAGAATGAAACTAAACCCATATCTCTCACCATGCACAAAACTAAACTCAAAATGGATTAAGGATCTTGGAATCAGACCAGAGACCTTGCATCTTATAGAAGAAAAAGTAGGTCCAGAGCTTCAACATGTTGGCTTAGGACCAGACTTCCTCAACAGGACCCCCATAGCACAAGAAATAAAAGCAAGAATTAATAACTGGGATAGATTCAAACTAAAAAGCTTTCTCTAAGCAAAGGAAACTATCAGCAATGCGAAGAAAGAGCCTACAGAGTGGGAGAAAATCTTTGCCAGTCATACTTCAGATAGAGCACTAATCTCCAGAATGTGTAAAGAACTCAAAAAACTCTACACCAAGAATACAAATAATCCAATTGACAAATGGGCTAAGGAAGTGAATAGACACTTCACAGAAGAAGATGTACAAGCCATCAACAAACATATGGAAAAATGTTCAACATCTCTAGTAATAAGAGAAATGCAAATCAATACTACACTAAGATTCCATCTCACCCCAATTAGAATGGCGATTATCAAGAATACAAACAACAACAGGTGTTGGTGAGGATGTGGGGAGAAAGGTACACTCATACATTGCTGGTGGGGCTGCAAATTAGTGCAGCCACTCTGGAAAGCAGTGTGGAGACTCCTTAGAAAACTCGGAATGGAACCACCATTTGACCCAGCTATCCCACTCCTTGGCCTATACCCAAAGGACTTAAAATCAGCATATTACAGAGATACAGCCACATCAATGTTCATAGCTGCTCAGTTCACAATAGCCAGATTGTGGAACCAACCTAGATGTCCTTCAATTGACGAATGGATAAAGAAAATGTGGTATATATATATACAATGGAATATTACTCAGCCATAAAGAATGATAAAATTATGGCATTTGCAGGCAAATGGATGAAACTGGAGAATATCATGCTAAGTGAGATAAGCCAATCTCAAAAAACCAAAGGACGAACGATATCGCTAATAAGTGGATGATGACACATAATGGGGGGTGGGAGGGGTTAGTGTTAGGGTTAGAGTTAGGGCTAGGGAGGGGGGCAAGAATGGAAGAAGGAAGGACTGTATAGAGGGAAAAGAGGGGTGGGAGGGGTGGGGGGGGAAGGGAAAAAATAACAGAATGAATCAAACAACATTACCCTATGTAAATTTATGATTACACAAATGGTATGCCTTTACGCCATGTACAGAGAAACAACATGTATCCCATTTGTTTACAATTAAAAAAAAAAAAAAGAAAATATTTCCAGAATAATATTTTCTGTCTGACTTCTTATATTTCTATGATGTTTGGTATTCTTGTTGTGTTAATGATAGCATTATCTTGCATTTGAAAATCTTGTCATGCATTTTATTTATTTTAATTCCTGAAATAATCTTGAAAAGAATTATGAGAGGACTGGGGATATAGCTCAGTTGGTAGAGTGCTTGCCTCGCAAGCACAAGGCCTTGGGTTCAATCCCCAGCACTGCAAAAAAAAAAAAAAAAAAATTAAAAAATTTAAAAAAAAATTATGAGAACTCTTTTATTACCATTTTGGAGATGAGGAAGTCAGCATGGAACAGGTAAGCAATCTGCCAATATAATGAAATTTTAAAAATACATGCGGACTAGAGCCCAGACCTCTGGAATTCTGGATTGAACATATTCCATTACTACTGTTGATTCCTGTTCCTTCAACAGTTTTCTGGGGTTTAATGATATAACTTATGGAGTCTTAGGGGAGACATATCTTTCCTCTTTCCTCTTTTTTCCCCAATAATCTAATACATGTTTTTGCTCAGCACACACATATAGACCCACACAAACATATGTACAATGTACATGCATTTCCTACATTATAGATTAAATCAAGGCTTATTTCCTATTGTTTTAGTAGTCAAGACCTTAAGCAAGGCAAGCTAAGGTTTATTCTTCCAAAGAGAAAATGTCAACCACGCATTAACTTAAAAGTTATCATGATGGTTAAAATAATAATCTCTAAGAATATATTTAGTCTTGTTGGCTAAATAGGAATCCTTAGATCTGGACAAGATAGGTCTTTTGATTTTTGTAAAATAATTTATTCATTTATCCAAACATCTAAGTTTTCTTTAGTGCTTATAAAGTACCAAACACTGTGAAAAAGATGTATCTTCACCTTCTAGGAGCTCATACTTTGTTTATATTGAGGGTGGGGGAAGCAAATAGATCATAGACACTCATAGCTATTAAAAAACTGAAATCAAAAGTATTATAAAGGAATAAAATAAGGCGTTAGTTTTTCTCAGAAGCTGAAAACATGACTTTAGTTCTGCAATATCAAAGAATAAAATTTCATAAGAAGAAGGAGCCATCATTTAATCTGGAATCTTAGTAATTATATGGAAATAAATGATTTTGAAGAATGGGTATGAATATTGTCTAATTACAGTGTGTGAAAAACTATAGCTTTCCAGAGGTGGTAAATTGGGGGAGGAGTTACCAAAAACAACTGCAATCGTTTTGCTCATCTGCTCCCTTTTCTTCTTCAAGAACTGCATTGTGAGTTGCTACCACCTGGACCTTCAATTCCAAATACTCCTCCAAGCAGGTTAATATGATGGGGCAGAGTTATTCCGCATAGTGTGTATTTTCGAGGTGAATTTCATCTTGCGATAATTTTCTGATTGTACCACAACACTGAAAATTCTCTAGGATTTGGTTCCGACATTTCAAAATTTTTCTCTTTACCACTTCTCCTTACCACCCTCAACATAAAAAATACTATTCTCTAGTTTCCCCTTCTTCATGAACATTCTCAACTTCTCTTATCCTCATATCTTTTTCCAGTCCCATCTGTATGAATAACATTCTCTTTTATCAATATCCTGACTGATAAGTAATCAAATGCTACTTCAGCTACAGTGCAGGGAATCTAATCTGTTCTCTGTATCTCTGAGCTTTCACTGCTATTTGCTAGGATGTGTGTTTTGTTATGTTTTACCTTGGTTGTCTATATTTTTCTCTGCCTGTCCAGCGGTAATAAAGTCCCCTTGCCCTGCATCTCCTGATATAGCACCTTGTATGTGCCATATACTTTGAAGAAGGTTGTTTAGTTGATCCATATGGCCTTACATTTCTTCAAATATCAATCTTTTATGGCTGGAAGTATTGAACTTGACATTTTTGTGCCTCAACAGTTTCAATATTTGGACAGAGTGGTACTTTTCAAATTCATCAGTTGATAGCACCTGTAGTACCCAGACTGCTCCTCCAGGCTGTATCTAAGGTCCAAATATGAAAATTCCCCACCCACAAGGTGAAAATCCACATTTGAACTTTACCTGGCCTTGCTGAGGAAGAGATAGAATTTCTGGGCCTCATTTAGGTTTTCTTTACGGTCCTCTGTAAGCACCTGTAGGTCATCCCAGGCATTATTCAGCTCTGTTCGCCGTCTCTGCAGGTCCTCAATGGCATCTGGGTGGGACTCACTGAGCCGTTCTGCTGTCTCTCCCAGTATGGTCACCTGAGGAGGTGCAAGAGCTCTGGCAATCAGACTATCATAGCACCCGATTCTTAGCAAATAAGAGTCCTGAATCCTGGTATTAATCTCCCCAAATAGATGCCAGCAATGTACAATCACATCTTACTACTTCATTAAAATAATACCAACCTTTTAGTTCACATGATAACTTTCTGAAGTGCTCAAACTTCAGAAACCATTCTTTTTTGATAAAAAGTAAGAAGTTTTAGAAAAGGACGGTTAAATGCTTCTTCCAGTTAGTGACAGAACCATGGTATAAAAAGGGTCCTTATTCTTTATGTGAGGATATTTCCAATATAGGTATTTTCTGTGCTTCTTTTTGCTCTGCATGATAATACCAAGCTGCATGTTGCCTTCAATGTATCTGGAAAGCTCTAATCTTCTTTTTGTGTTTTGGGGTAGGTGTAAACTTATTCAACTCCTAGCTGAGAAAACACAGCACCAAGCTCAGGCATAGCCCTAGCCATCCTGGGTATGCATAGTTGCTATTTCTTCTAGGTCACTGTCCTGCAACTACTTGACACAACTTCTGATCACTTGACACCCACTAAACAGGCAGGGGGACATTAAATACTCACTCAGATAGTAGAAGTTCAATGTATTTTTCTTGATGTTAATGGTCTAGGGGCTAAGTCTTTTTAGTGGTCTTGCTTTGGGGACAGAGGACAAGAACAAAGATGGTGCAAGATAAGGAAACAAAAGAATAAGAGACTGGAAAAGAGAACCAAAGTAGGGGCATTGATATGGTTATTACAGCAAATAGGAAGGTGTTGAGAAAGCTCAGAAGAAAATATCTCACCTTTTCCCTCAGAGGGGTGAGGTCTCTCTCAAAGACTTCATGTTGTCGCTGAAGCGCCTGAACACTGATCAGGTCGGAGCCAGGGTCAGCAGCTCTGAGGGCCTGGCACTTCTTCTCAATCTGTTCCTTTGTGTCATCTACATCTCTGGTACACAAGAGAATAAAAGATTTTAGAAGAAATGATATGTACCAAAGGGAAACTGACTGGGCTCAGGAGGAAGTCACCACCACCACGTTACCACATCTACCACCTCCATCTCCATCACCACTACCACCAGCTTCACCAATTCCACTACCACCACAACCACTACCTTTAACACCATCACAATTACTATCATTATTAATACCACAACCACCATCACCACCTCTACCGCTTCCACCAACACCACCATGACTATTATCTCTACTGCCTCTACCACCAACATCATATCACCTCTACCACCACCATTACCATCACCACCACCTCTGTTTCCCACAATAACACCAATGCCAGATAGTGCAGCCTACAGTTTGAACCAAGAGGTCTAACTCAGAGCTAACTGTTTAACAATTACATGCATGTTTTCTATTGTAAGCTATTCCCACCATACCCGCATGAATCTCTGCTTTCTCCTTCCTTGCATCTTTAAGACACATTTATACATAGGAAAGTATCTGGTTCCTGTTTTGTTCATTTGTTTATTTCTTGTATGTGTGGTTATTTTTCTTAGTGCAAGTACAAATTTGGTAATCAAAGACAAAAAATGTATTCAATGAACAAAGTCAATGTGATGTCTGTTGCCTTTTACTGTCTGCTCCTAGTCTAGGACTATAATTATTTACACCACTTGTTTGTACCTCGACTGATGCACTATCATGAAAGCATTCATAAAGTATTAATTATGTGCCAGAGCCCAAGGCAGGCATTAGAAAACTAAAGTTGGAGCTAAGCATGGTAGTGCATGCCTATAATCCCAGCTACTCTGGAAGCTGAGGCAGAAGGATAGCAAGTTCAAGTTCAGTCTGGGAAATTTAGGAAGATCCTGTCTCAAAATTAAAAAAAAAAAAAAAAAAGTTGTAAGGGTTTAGGGAAGTAGCTTAATGGGAAAATACCCCTGGATTCAATATTTAGTACCACAAAAAAATAAAATAGTAATACATTCAATACATAAATAAATAAAATTGAAGTAGGTTGTCTTGGAGTATTGAATCTGCCAAATGAGGAATCTATTGCTGAAAAACCTAATCTCCTATTTGCAAACTGTCTCTATCTCAGGAAAAAGGGTAACACTAACAGCTATGATTCCCATAGAGTTATGGTTTAGAAATGAAATGTCCCCCAAAAAACTCACATGTTAGGCAATGCATCAATGTTCAGAAATGAAAAAATAAATTATGATAGTTTTGACCTCATCTGTGGATTAATCCACTTGATGGATTAATAATTAATGGACTTAATGGTTGGTAACCATAATCAGGTGGGGCATGGCTTATAGGAAAGAGATCACTATGAACATAGTCTAGATCTGGTCCCTTCCTCTCTCTTTTTCTCCTTCCTTGCTACTCTGAACTAAGTGGTTTTCCTCCTTCAAGCCTTTGTGTCATGATGTTCTGCCTAACCTCATGCCCAGAGTAATGGAGATCGCCAATCATGAACTGAGTCCTCTGTGAGCTCAAATTTCTCCTTTAAGTTCTTCTAGTCAGATATTTTTGTCACAGCAATGAAAAGCTGACTAACACACATAATAACTGGACTTGTGAGTTATGTGAGTTGTTCTAGAGTAGGACTGTGTTTTAGAATTAATTCTTACCTGTGAAACATCTCTACAGCATGTGCACTGCCTAGCAGCTGCTGCTGTTCATCAGCAAGCCTCTGTAAGGAATCCCAGCGTGTATTCAATTCCTAAAAGAAAAGACACATCAGACTTTGGACAAGGAACTGGTCCAGATAGCTCAATGGTGTCTATGACTAACTGGGACTTAAATTATTGCTTTCATGTTATCTCCTTCAGAAATTGTCTTGCTTTACTTTTTTCTTGGACAGGCTAAGCTTGGTTCGCTCTTATGCTGGGGCAGCAGATAAAGGGATTTCTTCTCTTCCAAACTGATGATTCCCAGTAGATCCATCAACCCTGGATTCATAATTAATGCTTGCTATCACACAGATCATATTATATATAACTTCTGAAAAATGAGTAAAAACTGTTGCCTTAGTAATTAGAATCTGCTACAGTTCTCCAGGGCAAACATAATACCTTTCTGTATTCTGAATTGAATAGACCTAGTAATCTCTAAGAGCCTTACTTTCTGTTAGGGGTATACCTATTCATGCACATTACTTCTTCCTCGACAACCACCACAGAAGCAAGAACGGACCTCATCTTTGCCATTTTATAACAACACACAGACTAGACTTTCTATTAAAGTTCATTAGTCTTTTATGGAGTCGTAGCTCTAGACACAGAATTTCCTCTCTCTCATCTCTATTCCCTCCCTTCTCCCTCTTTATTATGTTTATCAGAACCCAACTCTTACAGTAAACTTTCTTGATTATCCTCTTTCTAGTATCATAGCTTCTTTATCTGCACTTTCTTTGCATTCATGTATTTGAGCAATGGATCTCATGTGAATGGTAACAAAAGGGAAGTGATTGTTGTAATTTAAAAATTTCATGTCAGTTCAAATGCATATATTGCAAAATTTTTATTCAAAAGTTATATTTTGGGGTAGGGATAGAAGGCGAAACTTTATTTTCAACTTATGGAACATAGCACAGAAAATTAAAAGGAAATTTAGAGATTTTTCTATCTGACATTCTTGCTTTTCAGATGTGGAAACTGAATATCTCAGCAAAGAAATGAGTTGCCCAAGAACACATAGTCAGATAGGGATAGGGCCAGCACTTAAGCTCAATTTTCCTGATGCCCAATGCAATAGTTTCTAAACTTCCTAAAACTGCTTCTTGAAACTAAATCTGAATTTATGGTCCCAATACTTTTGTCCACCCCTTCACCAAAAAAAAAAACCTATGTGAGAACCTAGAGGACACTCAATAAATTATAATAAACAAACATTCTTTAATTAAATTTATTTAGACAATAAAAATGGCTGGACTCCTATAGTCTGGCTCCTCCTATATGGCTGGGCTTCCCTATAGTCAGTTTCACACTGCTGTCAATTCCTGCATATCCTAACTGATCTGCTGACTATGAGATGGAGTACATTAGAGTAAAATGATGACTGCAAGGCCCAACCTCCTGGTGAGGAGGAATGGAAGGAGCCTCAGTTACCTGCCGGATGTGAGCTCCTTCTGGTGTCAAAAGGTTTTCCCATAGTAGATCATCAGCTACCTTGTTGATATCCCTTAGCCGAGGCTCATTGGTCTTCAAATCCTGGATGAGAAAATTTGTCCAAAGTAGTGTCAACCCTCTTCTCAAAACCCTCTTTATCTTGCGAGGCAGGCACTCTACCAACTGAGCTATACCCCAGCCCCACAAATTGCTTTCTTCTAATCAGCCACTGAGGAAATACTCTTAAACTCTCTGACACCCAGTAACTATCAAACCTTGCCAAGAGAACTATTATTCATCTAAAGTAAGAAGCATATCCATCTACTTAGATTTATTAAAAATTTTCCCTATAGTGACTTTTATTGTCAGAGGTATCTATACCTGAGCTATGTAATATTATTTCCTGTTCTTATAAATACCTCCATCTTTATAGAATTTCATTGAGTTATGATTTTCCTGTATAAAAGGATATTGTAAAAATCAGCACAAGGGAGTACACCCACTATCTATGTGCATGCACACACACACACACACACACACACACACACACACATATACACACATAATGGGAAATATCAAAAGGAAAAGGAAGGAAGAAACTTATATTCAGTACTAAATAAAATAATAGAATAAAAATAAGAGAAAAAAAGGTGATGAAAGGATGTTAGGTAGATAAATACTTAGACATTTTCTCACTGTAAAGTTGGGTCATTCTTCTCTTCCCACCCCAATCTTTGTCCCAGAATTAGACTCTACGCGGAGTCCCATCCCAACATCCTATCTCTCATCTGCACAAAAATCAACTCAAAATGGATCAAGGACCTTGGAATCAGACCAGAGACCCTGCATACTATAGAAGAAAAAGTAGGTCCAGAGCTTCAACATGTCGGCTTAGGATCAGACTTCCTTAACAGGACTCCCATTGCACAAGAAATAAAAGTAAGAATCAATAACTGGGATAGATTCAAACTAAAAAGCTTTCTCTAAGCAAAGGAAACTATCAGAAATGCAAAGAGAGAAGCTACAGAGTGGGAAAAAATCTTTGCCACTCATACTTCAGATAGAGCACTAATTTCCAGAATATATAAAGAACTCAAAAAGCTCTACACCAAGAATACAAATAACCCAATCAACAAATGGGCTAAGGAAATGAACAGACACTTTACAGAAGAAGATCTACAAGCAATCAACAGATAGATGAAAAAATGTTCAACATCTTTAGTAATAAGAGAAATGCAAATCAAAACTACCCTAAGATTCCATCTCACCCAATTAGAATGGCTATCATCAAGAATACTAGCAATAATAGGTGTTGGCAAGGATGTAGGGAAAAAGGTGCACTCATACATTATTGGTGGGGCTGCAAATTAGTGCAGTCGCTCTGGAAAGCAGTGTGGAGATTCCTTAGAAAACTTGGAATGGACCTACCATTTGACCCAGCTATCCCACTCCTTGGCCTATACCCAAAGGACTACATACTACAGAGATGCAGCCACAACAATGTTCATAGCTGTTCAATTCACAATAGCCAGATTGTGGAACTAACCTGATGCCCTTCAATTGATGAATGGATAAAGAAACTATGGTATATATATATACAATGGAGCATTACTCGGCCATAAGAAGAATAAAATTATGGCATTTGCAGGCAAAATTGGAAAATATCATGCTAAATGAGATAAGCCAATCTCAAAAAACCAAGGGATGAATGATCTCCCTGATAAGTGGATGATGACACATAATTGGGGGTGGGAGAGGGGCAAGAATGGAGGAAGGAGGGACTGTATAGAGGGATAAGAGGTGTGGGAGGGGTGGGAGGGAAGAAAAAAAATAAAAGAATGAATCAAAAACTATTACCCTATGTAAATGTATGATTACACAAATGGTATGCCTCTACTTCATGTACAAACAGAGAAACAAGATGTATCCCATTTGTTTACAATAAAAATGAATTTTAAAAAAATCCCATCTCAACCTGGGCATCAACAACACAGTACAAGCCAGGTGTGGTGACACACGCCTGTAATCTCAACATCTAGGGAGGCTGAGGCAGGAGGATCCTGAGTTCAAAGCCAGCCTCAGCAACACCAAGGTGATAAGCAGCTCAGAGAGACCCTGTCTCTAAATAAAATACAAAATAGGACTGGGGATGTGGCTCAGTGGTCAAGTGCCTCCAAGATCAATCTCTGGTACCAAAAAAAAAAAAAAAAAAAAAAAAAAAAAACAAAGACAGTATGATATAGGGAAAGTTTTGAGGAATTCTGGGCGATCAGTAGTTAATTTCTTCTGCATTTCCTAACCAGTGATTAACGACTACAATAAAAAGAGGAAGACCTGACTTGTGGAATTCTCAGTAGCATTGCAGAGAATATCTAATAAGTATAATAAGTATTAAATCAATTGAAGAGTCATGTAGGAGGACACATGGGACATAAAGAATCTATGACAAGCCTCAAAAGGTGTCTAGAGAAAGCTCCTCTTCCTTTTTTTGGTGGGTGGGTACTGGGGACTGAACCCAGGGGCACTTGACCACTGAGCTACATCCCCAACCCTATTTTGTATTTTATTTAGAGACAGGGTCTCTCTGAGTTGCTTAGCACCTTGGTGTTGCTGAGGCTGGCTTTGAACTCACAATCTTCCTGCCTCAGCCTCTCAAGCCCCTGGGATTACAGTCGTGTGCCACCGTACCCAATGAAAGTTCCTCTTACTTACCCTTTGAAATTCATCAAACTTTTTCTGCAGCTCCCAAACATCATCAAGTTCAACTCCAGTGTTTTCTGCTTTTTTCTCTTGAATCCACTCCAACATGTCTCCTGCCTCATAGGCCAGCAGAAATTCATTATAACGTTGTAGCAGGCAACGTCTGCGTTCTTCCGCACGTTCACAGAGAGAGCGGTACCTGGGTGGGGAAGTCATGAGGATGGGAAAATAGAATAAAAGATGTAAAAGATTCAGAAGAGTAGAGACAGGATTAAAAAAAAATAGGGAGTGAAAGAGACAAAAAGGGAAGGAAGAATAATTTCAAAAGAAGATCAGTAAAGGAGTGGGTGAAATAAAGATGGCAGCAAAATAAAGCATTAGGAGCAGAGAGCTAAACATAGTATTACATTTAATAACAATAAAAATGTCAGTGACCTGAGAGTATGGCTGGCAACATCCCTTCCTATTCTATCAAATTGAAATTCTTACATGATGCCCCCAATATTAAACAGAATAAACCAAGTCCACATTGGTTGTCAGGAGATGTTTTATCAACCTTAAAGGAAAGAGCAGAGATTCCACAGACAATGCTGTATTAAGTGTCAGACCTCAGGCAATTGATTTAATGGTTTTGGGGTTCCCTCTCTTCATATAAAATTCAAGTGTCTGGAGGATCCTAAGTTTTATTTTTCCTGTTCTTGAAATCTTTGAATTTGTATCTCTAACCAATGAGAAGAGTACCTTCATTCAATAGGAAATATTTTGCGAAACACTGTCCATTTCTCCAGCATCCAGAACTTACAGTTCCTCAATCTGCTCCTGGCGCTGGGCAATGTCATCTGGCTCTTCTCGCCGCCGCTTTGGGACCATGGGGAGCTCATCGTGGGCCAGTCTTCTGACATAGACAGCTGGCACAAAGCCCTGGTGATCATCCGCTTCAACCTTCCACCAGTCCTGAAGGGAGAACAGATTCCCACTCCTTCAGTTCTTGGAAGACCCACAGACAAGAGAGATTTTGATTCTCCTAACTAAGGTTCTAGGCACAGACACCAGTTGGTGGCCAAGAAAAACTAACCATCACTTATAGGTGGGTATGTGATTTCCACAGATTACCAAAAAAAAAGTTATTGTGGAATTTCAGGAATTGCAGAGGTAAGCCCCTAAAATCAAATAATATGGTATTTTATGTCATTTCCCTAACTGTAGAAAGGGTTTCAAAAATCAAGCCTAGCTCTTCTAATGGATGGTGCACTTTTGTTCACCAGGAATCCAACAAAGTGTCTTGGGGGTGGTCATGTGTGTGATAATACTGCACAAAAATTTCTTCTCACATCTAGAGGTTCTAACAATTGTCAACTGTAGAAATTCATTAATGTAAATTCTTTTCTTTTTTTGTTAGTCTTATTGTACTAACTTCTTGGTAGTTCATTTTCTCAGAGAAAAATGTGGTGAAATAAAGAGGTCTAGGCAAAGAGAAAAGGAGGTGGTGGGCTGGTACATGGTGGTTTTGTTTTTTGGGGTTTTTAAAAAGATTTTTGTAGGTATAGATGGATGGCATGCTTTTCTTTTTTCTTTTTTTTTTTTTTTTAATTTTTATGCAATGCTTAGGATACAACCAGGGCCTCACACATGCTAGCAAGCACTGCCACTGAGCTGCAGCCCCAGCCTAAGCATGCAGTGCTTTTCATGAGGAAGCTTTTTGTCTCTCCAAAAGCATACAGAGTAACAATATGCCAAGTTCTCTTCTTTTTTTTCATCAAAATCTTTTGAAACTTAATTAGGTATTAGAATATAATAATTACTTGGCTTCTTATGATAAATGTATTTAAAATCCCAGCCCACTATTTTATCATTCATTGTCTTTATGGTCATAAAGTATAAAGAAAATCAAGCAGATAAAAGACTCATCATTCCTTCCTTCCTTTCTTCTTCCTTCCTTCTTCCTTCCTTCCTTTCCTTCCTTCCTTTCTTCCTTCCTTCTTTCCTTTCTGCCTTCCTGCCTTCCTGCCTTTTTTTTTACTTCTTTCTTTTCTGCCAACCTACCCTGTACATTTTGAACTTCCCAGTACATGAACTAATATCTTAAAATCTCTCTCCTTCGTTCTTTCCATCCCTCCTTCCTTCCTTCCATCCTTCTTTCCTTCCATCCTTCCTTCCTTCTTTTCTTCTTATAGGTCTTTCTATGTTGCTCAGTCTGACCTCAAACTGGGATTTACAGGTGCACTCCAGTACCCCCAGCAAAAGACTCATCTTTTTTCATACCTCTCCTGACCCTAGATATTCCTATCCCCTCACTATGAATACTGTCACAGAATGGAAACAAGCAAAGAGATGGGAAAAAAGGGATGATTTAGTCCTATAAAATTATACATTAGAGAAGTGACACACCTTACATATTTTATGTTAATTATTAACTTTTTGATTCTTCATTTCTTTCATGATAAAAATTAGGATTGTAAGTCCAGAAGGTTTTATAGGGTGATCTGGAGAAAGGATACTACTTAGTAAGTTATAAATTATTTAAAAGACAAAATGAATAAAAATGTTGAGGCTGTTCATGGTGGTTCATGCCTGTAATCCAGATGACTCAGGAGGCTGAGGCGGGAGGATCACAAGTTCGAGGAGAGCCTAGACAATTTAGTGAGACCTATCTCCATATGAAAAAGAAAAAGTGATGGGAATGTAGCTCAGTGGTAGAGCTTTTGCCTAGCATACACAAGGTCTTGATCCCCAGAACTGAAAAAAGAAAAAAGTCTAGTGGTAAAAATATGATTATCTGGTTATCTGGCAAGGTCAGGAGAGATGGCTGTGAAAACAGCACTTCTTTGATGGAAAGATTAAAGGACAAGTCACCTTGTTGATGGAACTGAGCAAAGTTAGCACATCATTCTTCTTCATGGTGACCTCTCGGTGGCTACGGGCCTCAAAGTCATATAAAGCCACAACCCTTGCTTCTTGAGCAGCATCCTCCATGGGTGCAGCCTGCTGTTGCTGAGGGGGAAAAAAAAGGAAGCAGATGTCAGTCATGTATTGGAAGCATCTCTCTGTGGAACCTGCCTCACAGGAGGAGCCTAAGTCTTATGTGACTGCCAAAGATTAAAATATGTGGTTTTCAGAAATACTGTAACACTTATCAGGAGGCCAGCAGGTCGGGAAATATGAACTCAGTGTGAACAAGTAAAGCATCTCGTCTCAGAAATGTTAAATGCTGTAAGTCAGTGTTCCTAATGTGCTCCTTAAGGAGACCAGTGGAGTAGAGGATGGGGCTGGGGGAAGGGAGGATGGAAGGGAAAGAGGAGGTACTGGGCAACAAAACTGACTAAATGCTTTTATGTTATCTGCATATGCAAACGTATCACAATGAATTCCACTATTTTATATAAGTGTAATGCACCAATTTAAAGAGTAGACAGACTTGAAGGTCCAAAAGGATTATACACATTGACATTTTAGAAAACTGTCTGAGAAAGTTAAAAACCCACTCCCCGTTATCACCTCCCCTTTACAGCCTCTGCTGACAACTTTCCCCACTCTCTTGACCTTTGAGTCATTATGTCCAGAACTGTGGACCTTAGGGTGACCGACAGCACAAAGGTTACAGAATTTAAAATATTGAGAACATAAACTGATAATATTAAATATGTCTTCTGTTTCACTTTAGCAAGCAGCCTGCTCTTCAAGGAAGGGTTTTTTCTGAGTTGCATTTTCTGCAAATTACCGTATTTCAGAAAATGAGTCCAAGAAAACCCCTCTTCCTAATAACAATTCACCCCTTCTTCAGATTGGAGCTGAACATGTACCTCTCCTTAAAGAGTCCCCTGATGAAGTCCCTTCAAACACTTGTTTCCTCATGACCACAGTGTATAAGTCTCTTTGTTAATTTCTAGGCACCTACTGTGTGTATCCAGCCAAAGGCAGAACACAGGAGCTCTGATGTGCTGAATCTGTCTTTTGTCTGGTCTAGTGTGTGAATCCTGAGCCTCTCATTTGAAGGGATTCTTTGAATGTAAAAAAATGGCTCATTTTTTTTCCTTCCAACACCTATAGGAAACATCGATTCTATGATTCACTGAATTCTGAATTGATCACCCTTCACCACACTGCCTTTCTCCTCATGCCCTAGTCGTTCTCACATTCTCAACCAATTGTATCTCTACTTCCCAAATACACTTAATTGTTTTGCACCTCAGTGCATCTACTCCTGGTTTATGAACTTAAGGTCATTAATAGGAAAATGGGTGGAATTTGAGGACCATATTTTTTTCTCCTATGTGAAAAAAGTAGGGGAGGGATCTCATGAAATCAGACAGGAAATGAGTAGAGGAAAGGAACCAGGGGAGGAAGAAGGGGAAGGAAAGGTGAGGTATTGAGAAAGAAAATTGAAAAAATTATGTTATATGCATAAACAAATATGTTGCAATTAATTCCACCTTCATGTACAATCATAATTCATCAGTTTAAAAATTACTTAAAGGAATATTTTGAGAAAATATGGTACATATTTACATTGGAGTTTTACTCAGCTATAGAAAGAATCAAATTATGACATTTGCTGGTAAATGGATAGAAGTGGAGAACATCATGCTAAGTGAAATAAGCCAGATCCAGAAAGTCAAAGGTCAAATATTTTCTCTCATATGGAGAAGTTAGAGTGAAATAAATTTTTTTTTTTTTAAAGAAGGGATCTCATGAAAATAGAAAGGAGAATAGTGGAATAGGGCAAAGGGGGTCAAGAGAAAGGGAGGAGGGATAGGAAAGGGGAAGAACTTCAGAATGAAATTGACCAAAATTTGTTATGTGTGTGTATGAATATATCACAATGAAATCCACTGTTATAGATAACCATAATACACCAATTTAAAAATAATTCATGAAAGGAAGGCCAATAGAGTAGAGGAAGGAGATCGGGAAGGGAAGAGGGAAGAGAAAGGGGTAGTACTAGGGATTGAAATGGAGCAAATTATGTTATGTGCACTTATGAATATGTTAAAATGAACCCCAAAATTATGTATAAATATCATGCACTAATAAATGATTAAACAACTTTAGGACTGTATTTCCATAAAAGAAAAAAATCCTTTACCTTCTTGTCTGCACAGAAAACCTCCCATTTTATAAAACAAACAAACAAAAAACTCAGATAAAATGGCTCCCCTCAGCTTGAAAATTTTCTATCTTCCAGCACTCTTGTTTCAGGAAACAGAAGGCTCCTTTCTTTGATATTCTTATTTTTTTGGTTCTACATACACTATGTGAACTTAATTATTTAAATTTCTAGCCTCCTAATGAAGTGTAATTTTCTTGCAAGTTAGTATCACTTTTTGTTCATACTTCCAGATGGTAGACATTTATTAAGCATTGTTACAAAAAAAATTAATGAAGGAAAGAAAAGAGTTAAGTATGCAAAGAAAGAAGGAAGGAAGAGAGGGAGGGAGGGAGGGAGGAAAGGAAGAGTATAAAAAAGAAGAATGAGGCAAGTCAAAACCAGATATCAATGAACACATAATATAGCTTACTGAAAACTTCTTTTGGACTAAATCTCTGTAGATTTTACATTTCCTGCCTAACAGGATTATAGAATTTAGTATTTTCTTTGCAACCCTGGGAGGGTTGTAGGAAGTAAAATCAGTGATAAGAAAATCCCTTTGCCTCCATGGTGAGTAACATTAATTCTTCCCATCATCAAGTCCTTACCTGGCAGGCTTCTGCCTGATCCCGTAGCGCTTGCATACTCTTGTCAAATGCATTGAGATCCACCAAGAAGGCCTCATGCTTCTTGAGGAGAGCCTGTATTTATTGACGACAAGATCATCAGAACAAATACAGCAGGAACACTAATCCCATCAAGAAGGTGCTTTAACTACTATTGCTTTGGATTATGCTGATAGCCTTAAGTCTTGGTAAGAGACACTTTCTATCTATTACAAAGCTCTTTTTAACCCTCCATTGGCAAGACTCAAGAAAATTGGAATCGATAAATAATTTCAATATATTTGTTAAAGCTAAAGTCAATTCAAATTTGCCCATGTTTTAACCAACATGTCACAGTTGAAAGAGAGTGCTAATGATAATCTTATCTTGTAGGATAAACATCAGCATAACTTTAAATTCATATTTCAATTAGTTTTCAGGACTAGGGTTTGTGAAACACTATATTGGCTTCCCATAGGACAATGAAGAAAATGGGTAAAGAGTTATTATGATCTTTGAAGTTCTTCTTGTCCTGACATACCTGCATAATTTTTATATTTAAATAAAGAAATAAAGATGCCTATATCAGAAAAACATGTTTGCTTTATGAAAGCTCAAGTTTAGTTATTCTGAGAAGTTTCAGAATAGGACCAAGATAAGTATAGATCTTTGTTCACATCTTTTAGATTTAGAAACTCCCCAAAGAATCTATAAATCTCTGTAGGATTAGAAAAATGTGGTGTTGGGCTGGGGAGATAGCTCAGTTGGTAGAGTGCTTGCCTTGCAAGCACAAGGCCCTGGGTTCGATCCTCAGCACCGCAAAAAAAAAAAAAAAAAAAAAAGAAAAATGTGGTGTTATCTTTTGGGATCCCTGCTAACTCTAAGGGTATCCCAGCAGATAGAAGCCAAAGGTGATAACTTTGGAAAGTCCAAATAATCAAGCAGAACATTTATCTGTCTCGCAGTATGAAAAAAAAAAAAAAAAAAACCCACATTAATAATTTGGTAGCATTTGGTGAATATTCACTACACAATGTTCACCCCACCCCTGCCTTACCCCAGCGGCTTCTTCATCAGCTCCATAGTTAGTGTTGTCCACAATAGGCTCCTTCTCTCTGATCCATGCCTCTGCTTCATGCAGATCAGCCAGGTATTGTTGGAACTGGACATTGGCCTCAAGATCATTCTGCCGCCTCTTAGCTCGAGCGTTGAGAGATTCCATATTCTTGTTCAAACTCTCAACCCTAGAGGCAATATCTTCTGCAGCAAAGTGTCCTGTGGAGTAGTTATAGAAAAGGTGAGGATGACCTTCATGAATGTCTGCTGTACTCTAGTTTCTCCCATAATGTGAGAGAGGGGGGGAGGACTGACAATGGTGCTGAATTTAGTCAATGTCATACTTTTCATAAGTTCTCTGAAAATTGGAAAATCTGAAGTAAGATGAGCAGCTAGGTCTAACTTGTGTGTGTATGTGGTGATAAATGAGTTGGTATAAACAAAGAAATACAGATCTGAAAAGAAAACACCAATGTGTAGCTTTTACTCTGAGTATCAAAAGTGTCTCTTCTCTAGTCTAAACAGAAAAATCAACAGACTTCTATTTCTGTTCATAAGGTATTTATTATAGGAATTGTACTTCCACATTAAACAACTGGAAAATAGGGAAAACATATTATATACAATGATTTTCATGCAAGATATAAAACAATGAAAAAAATAAAATATATACTACTATTGCTATAGGTTATGCCCTCAGCAGTTTTGGGGATGGAGTTGGTAGTAGAACTAACCCCACTGGAAACTTCCAGTCACACTGAATTAGGAAGATAGAGATCGGAGTCTGGGAAAGACAAGACAACTAGAATTTGTGAGGCAGAGCACTAAAGAGAAGGATGCTGCACAGAAATGGAGTTTTGGAATTATGAAGAAAAGTCCCTTAAGTATCTGACTGACTACTTTTTTACACACATGTGAAAGGAAATTCCTAAAGGGTCAGGAAAGAATGACTTAAAAACCAAAAACTCCTAGAGCTCACATAAAGCAGGAAATAATTAAACTATAAACCTGCAAAGTACAAGATATTGTAATACATGAGTTGAGTCTTTAGAAGGGTAATATCTTAGTATTAGACTAATCCGTAAATTAGTCACAGAATAAAGTCTTCCCTGGAAGAACCACAACAAAGAAGATCCAAGAAGCTCAATGATTGCCAAGCCATGGAAACAAAGAAGACCACATGAATTTACAATATAATCCAGTTGATGAAAACGAGTGATAAAAAGAAAAGCTTAAAAGAGTTAGGGGAAAAAAGGGGGCATAACACACAGAGGAGCAAAGGTAATGATGACAGCAGATTGCTCATCAGAAACTGCAAGTCAGAGGAAAAATGTGGCAGCCTCTTTAAAGTACCGAAAGAAAGAAATTATTAATGATGAACGTTGTTATGTGGTGAAAATATGTTCCAAAATGAGGGTAAAATAAAGACCTGCAGATGAACAAAAGCAAAGAGATTGTATAGTTAGCACACCTGCACTACAAGTTCATAAAGCAGAAGGAAAATGATACACATGAAAATATTTACCTACACCAAGGACTGAATATGCTGGAAATGATAAATACATTAGTTATTTTTTTCACTTTTGAATCTTATTCTAAGCTAATGGCATATCACAGCAAACATAATGACAAACAAGGTAGGATTTATAATATACAAAAATTTAAAATGTGTAATACCAGGAGCACAAAGGATGAAATGGGAAAATGGGAGTACACATTAAGGGTCTTGTATTACACATGAAATGATGTGATATTATTTTTAATTTATTTATTTTTAATTTTTTATGATTTATTTATTTTTTATAGACTGCATTTTGATTCACTGTACACAATGGGGTACATCATTTCATTTCTATGGTTGTACATGATGTAGATTCACACCATTCATGTAATCATACATGTACATAGGGTAATGATGTCTGTCTCATTCCACCATTTTTCGTACCCCCCTTCCCTCTCATTTCCCTCTACATAATCTAAACTTCCTCTCATCTTCTCTCACCCCACATCCCCCCTAGTAATTAGAGACAACTCTAAGATTTCATCTTACTCCAATTAGAATGACTATTTTCAAGAACACAAAAAATAATAGGTGTTGGTGTGGATGTGGAGAAAAAGGCACACTTTTACATTGCTGGTGGAGTTGCAAATTGATGCAGCCACTCTGGAAAGCAGTGTGGAGAATCCTCAGAAAACTTGGAATGGATCCACCTTTTAACCCAATTATCCCACTCCTGTGTTTATACCCAAAGGACTTAAAATTAGCAAACTACATTAACACAGCCACATCAATGTTTATAGCAACTCAATTCACAATAGCTAGATTGTGGAACCTACCTAGATGCCCGTCAGCAGATGAATGGATGTGATACTATTTGAAGTTAGGCTGTCATAAATTAAAGATCTATATTTTAAATCCTAGAGCAATGACTCTCAAACACTTTCTCTCAGAATCCATGCATGACTTTAAAAATTACTGAGGACACTAAACCACTTTTGCTCATGCTCAAACTTATTGAAAGTTACCAAATGAGAAATCAAAATAGAAAATGTTGAGACTCAAAAAGACACAAACATGTATTCTAGTAGACACTTGGGCAATGACATCACTGCACATCCTGTGTATTCTCTGGAAACTTTACATATGCCAATAAAAGAAGAAGTGTGAGAAAAGAACAAATAACATCTTAACATTTTTCCAAAATATCTTGACAACGTGCATTCTCTTGAAGAGTCTCCAGTACCTCAAGCCACAACTGGAAAACATCTGCACTAAAATAAACACATCCTCACACAAAACAGAACTGTTAATTACTAGACCAAAATGGAGATACAGAGAGTTTATAATAAATACAGAAATAATTCCAAGAAGACAGGAACTGATGGACAAAGAGGGAAAAAAAAATGGCAAGATGCTAGATTTAAACTCAACCATATGATAATTGTGAAGTGTGAATGTTGTAAACACACCAATTAAAATGGAGAGAATACCAGATTCTATAGAATAAGCAAGACCTAACTAAGCAAAGGGATCAAGAAGTATAAACCATACTAAACTAATCAAAAGACAGCTCAAGTGTCTATATTAAAAACACATTAAGTAGATTTCAGAATAAGATATATCAGCAGGAATAAAGATGAATATTTCATAATGTAAAGATTTAAATTAATCAGAAAGATATAATGATCCTAAATATATATGTATAAGATAACAGAGCTTCAAAATACATAAAACAAACTTATAGAAGAAAAAATTTACAAAGTTCCCAATCACAGTCAGATATTTAGAGAAACAAAAGGTGAGTTTCTATAGTAACTTAGAAACCCAAAACCTAAAATTCATCAATTTTAATCACTCAATTGGAATTTGAACTTTGTCTTAGCAAACTTTATTTTAACCTATACTTTTGAAAACTGGACACTGGGTGGCAGAAATGGATTCTTCACACAGCAAAAGGAAAATCTCAATTTAATCTGCATTGCTTATACTATGCTTGGCCTGTGATATTCAAGAATGAACATTATATTATTAAAGTAGCAGATGTTTCTGAATATGGAAGATCAGAATGAGGAGAGTCATTGAAGCTATATAAAGTGAAAAGTTCAAAGAAATGTCACCTTTACCATTAAGATAATAAGACACTAGAAACCTAAGTCTCCACAAAACTGGAAGCTCCTACATAGGAAAGGGTCTTCACATGCTATAACAGGTTTTGAACTTAGATTTTTAAGTTCTGTAACTTATAGAGAAGCATATTGATGATCGTGGTAAAAGCATCTTATTTTGATAATTTTGGCTTTAAAAAAAAGGGGATCAGATGATGAGGTTGGGAGATTTCTAATATTGGCAATATGCAAACAAAGCTGTATATCATCTGTCAGAAACTTCTAAAAGGAATTTCTGCATCGAGTGGGAAAATGGATCAGTTATTTTTAAATTTCCTTGAAGCTCTAAGATTGTACAAGTCTCTTCCCACAGGTCTGGTCTGTGATATTTCAGTCAACTCCATATGAATCACACATACCTTCCTCTACCATTTTGTTTCCCCTCTCTGTTATCACTTGGATTCGTGGCTCATGGCTGGTAATGTCTGCCAAGATGACTTGGTGCCTGTTCAGAAGATTTTTGGCTGCAACTAAGTCCTTGCCTATAGAGAGAAACAAAATTAAAGTTTGGGATTATCCTAGTATATGGAAGGAACTTACAAAATGTGACTCACTTGTTGCCAACCATTAATATTTCACAACAAACACAATTACTGTGAATTTCGTCCCTCTTTTGAGATCCCCCATCCATACTCCTTGTTTCATTTTCCCTGTCTCCTAAACATTCTTTACTTCTCTTCCCTTCAAACTTTCTTTCCCATACTTCCTATTCAAAATACCCCTCCAGAAACTCTGTGCTTTTACAATTAGCCTCAAGTTCTTCTACAAAGTTTGCCTAGATTAACTCCTCTATTGATAGCACTGTCCAGTCCCTCACAGATCTTCCCAATACATATGCACAAAGTCACCCTTTATTTGTATACTGTTTTTTTCTGCACTTGAACCTAAGTATCCTGGTGTAGTCACTTGTGAACTAATACTTTACAAAGGACAAAACAATTGTACTCTATCTGCTAACTTTACATTTTTTATCTTCATAGTAGCTCTTATAGTTTCAAAAGGGTGCCACCCATAACCCAGACAAAAACTAACTTGATACCTTAAAACATTAGCCATGACTTTTCAGTCAAGAATAGTCACAATAACTTAAGTTTTAGAAGAGTCAGTAAAAAGCTGAGTACTCTAGATCTTCCCAGAACTATTGAATTCACAGCATCATTCATGTGTGCTTTCAGGAGATAAATCAGTTGGCATTATTTAGATGGAGGTCTGGACAAATTATCATGAATCTGGAGGTGAGTGAAGCCAAGAGCAAACCTTCTACTCCAACACTACTCTGTCCCAGATCTCTCTACCTGCAGCCCTTGGTCCTCTCTCCAAGGCTCAACCTGCTCAGGCTGTACTAACCAAGCTGGGTGGATGCTGCTGAAGGTTCAGTCTCTTGGATCCAGGCTTCCTCATCTTCTGTGTCTCTGCAAATCTGCTGCAGACGGAATAGGTCAATGAGCTTTTTCTTCCGGGTGGTCAATGGCTCTTTCAGAGCTTCAAATCGTGACACCAAGGATTGCTGCCTGGCCCTCATGTCCCCAGCATCAGGATGACCTATTTCTTCAAAATGTGCAGCCATATCTGTGAGGGTGTCCACCTGATCCTGAAGGAGAAAGAGAAAGAGTGTCAGGACATACCAGCATTTAGGAAAAATGAACTGGATTTCCAAGTGATAAGGGGGGCCATGGGAGAGTTTTCCATATGTGGCATGTTAAGATTTCCAATCAAATCAGTAAAATGGAGTGGGATGGACTGTTACATTGAGGATCACCTCATGAAGCTAAGACCTCTTTTAGAAGAAAGATGGGAAAAGGGAAGACTTGTTGAATGAAATTAACAAAACCATCCTATATACATCTATGAATATACCATAATGAATTTCACCTTTATTTAGCATGTCCATAAAGTAGTAATTAAAAGAAAACTATAAATAAATAGAAGGAAGACTAGTAGAGTAGAAGAAAGGGAATGGAGAAAGAAGGAGGGAAGGAAAAAGGGAAAGGGGACATACTGGGATTGGATTGGATCAAACAATATTCCATGCTTGTATGATAATGTCAAAATAAACCCCAATATTATGTATAACTAGAATGCACTAATAAAAAATGAGAGAGAAAAGAAAGTACAAAATGCTCCAAGGAAATCCTACAAATTGGAATTAAATTAAATTAAATTAAATTAATTAAAACAATTATGCATATTGATGAATTAGAAACCCATCTGTGAAACCTATCTGTGTTTCCCTTCCATGCTTTGTCTGCCTTTGAAATGAGCTATATTTTCCAATATAAAATGAGAACTTCTGAGGTTTAAGTTTGTTGCATAAGAGGAACAAAATCTACAAAATGGAATGTGGTGTTACAAAAGCAAATGTCAGAACCTCAGCAAGACAGATGCAACAGCACTGGCCTTGAGGACAACCTAGTTGTCCCCATTTGGGCCAAATCTGAAAAAGGATGGATACAGGATTGTGAATGATTTTCCTGGAAATAAAATTCTCGCTGTATGTCTGTAGGTTAAAATAGACATAAAGACGAATTTCAAGTTTGTTAGAGAGATGAACGATAGCTGGCCTTGTATAAAAATGGTACACATGCTTATTTACTTCTTTTGTTTGATTTTTGATGTTGTTGTTGAGGAGGAAAGCTTGTAACATAAAAGAAATTCTTTGAGAAAAGAGGAATTGTAGGCATTGGTTTTAATTATTCTGTTTTATCATCCAATGATCAGCCTATCCAGGAATTGATCTCTTTCTTCAATTTGGAACAAAACATTGACTATCAATTGTTTCTTAAAATGTAAATTCACTACTCTGTAAAAAATAAGGGTCCATAAATATTTAAAATTAAAATCTCTCTTTAGATAATTTTTCTCATTTTCATGGGACACTTTGGACAACTTCATAGTATAATAGAGTGATTTTCAAACATCATCATCATCATACTATGAATCCCCCATACTCTGAAAATCTCTAATGTAGTGTAAGATTCCCTAAAGGTAGGGAGATGGGAGGCCTGCCTTCTATTCCTAGGGGTGAGTTAATTGCAATTTGATCATGGGAAAGTTTGTTCACCTGTTTTGATCTGTTTCCTCACCTATATAATGAAGACTTTGGAAAAGGAAATACTGAACATATTTTATAACTATAACATTCTATACTTAACAAAATCAACTTTGCAGAACTGGGAATATAGCTCAGTGCTTGAACAGTTGCCTAGAATGTGTGAGGCCCTGGGTTCAATCCCCAGTACTGAAAAAATAAATGAATAAATAAAATGAATTTTGCAAGCATCACTTCTTAGCTTCTACTAGGAGAACCAATTCCTAGTGATTGGTTACTCTTATTTTTCCCAAATAATGTGACAGATACCTATTTCTTAAGTGTTTACACATGATGCTCATCATTTTCAAGTTGTCCTTTTTCATTTACTTTTAAACAAAAAGATAAACTTTTGGACAAGTAAACAAATCTTATCTTCTCCCCTTTAAAAATTTGTTTCAAACTCTCTACCACTGTGTTGATTTCAAATTCATCTGTTATAGTTTAGATATGAGGTGTCCCCTAAAGTTCCTGTGCAAGACAATGTAGGAAGTTTTAGAGGTGAAATGATTGAATGATGAAATCTTTGACCTGAATTGACTTTCTGGTATGGATTAACTAGAGGTAACTCTGGGCGAGTAGGGTGTGGCTGGAGGAAGTAAGTCACTGGGGGCATATTATTGAAGTTTATATTTTTTCCCTGGTGAGCAAATCTCTCTCTGCTTCCTGTTGCCACGTCCTGAGATGCTTTCCTCTGTCATGCCCTTCCACCATGATATTCTGTCTCACACTGAGACCAGAGCTAGGGAGTTGCCAACCATGGATGGAAACTTTGAAACTGTAAGCCAAAATAAACTTTTCCTCCTCTATTTTGTTCTTGTCTTATCTTTTGAACACAGTAAAGCTGACTAAAATATCATCTTTGAATGGTTTTCCTATCTCTATCCTTTTAGTTTATTCAAAGTTTCATTGAGTCATCCCTAGAGTTATATAAATGACTGAAGGGTTGTTTTTGTTTTGTTTTGTTTTCTGTAGGTTTTTTTGGTTTTCCCATTTAAGTCAGAGTAACAAGGAACAGAATTTTAAGAAGCATATTATAAGAGTACAGATTTATGTGACCTTCTAGGGAAGAGCAAAATCATTTTAAAATTAAAAGCTAAGATTCCTAGGATAAGAAATTGAATTAGCTGTAACTGATTTCTTCCAAAACTCACAATATAAATGTTATGAAAACTAACTAGATAAATTTCTTCTAAATAACAGTCTAATGGAATGTTAGGGCCAATAATCCTGAAATTAGGAACTTAGTCCTACCCTGTTGTTAATTTTCTCTGTGACTTTGGGAAAATCAACTTACATATATGTGGACTTTAATTTTTGTAACACAAAAGATAAGATTGACTATACTTTCAATTCAAATAATAGAATATCAGAATGGGAAATTTTAGCCAAATTTTATCCAAAACCCTTATTTTACAGGTGTGGATACAGAGGCAAAAGATGAGATGACCTACCAAAGATCATGTAACTAGTAAGTGACTGATTGTCTAACACACTTAGGCTTCTGGAATGAGTAAACTGTGTTATATTTAGAAAAGTTAATAAAGACAGGCACTCAGGAGAATGACTGAATTGGAGGAGTACTGGGAATTCTGACTAACTAGAATTTGAATTTACCTTTGGTTCCTTGCTTTTTTAATAATAATAATAATTGTTAATAATAATTACTTAATAATTATTTATTATTTAATAATAATGAAGATACTCAGAGCATATATACCAATTGCCTACAATTAGCCAAAGAGCTAACAACAAACCTGACGAGAAACCACAGCCGACTCCAGGAGGACATGTTTCCTGAGTAGATTCTGAACACCAGCAAGGCCTTTCCCATAAACCTCAGAGGCAACCTGCCCCTCTACTTCCTCCAGCCAGTGCTTCAAGTCTTCTGCATTATTTTCAAATTGTAGCTGCTGGTTAGCTTCATTCAGTTGAGTCCCTAGGAGAAGACATTAGGCATAAAATATTAAGAATATTGTTCCTTTATACAGTATAATATACCTTCCCTCAACATAAAGGAGAAACAAATATTTTGATATTCCAAAGAGAATGTCATTATATAAAAAAATCACCTTAAATTTGTAGAATTCTGATGGTATTTGGTTTGAAATACAGTAATGTTCTCAAAACAAGATCAACAATAAGTAATAACCCCTGGTGAAATAAAATTAATCTGTGTCAGATTTAAACCTTCTTGGGTATTTTCATTTTCATTTATTATTCTACTCAGAACTTGCTTTCAAAGAAATTCAAACCCAAATATCACATTTTCTCTGAAAAGCATAAAATGTGGGGTTGGCTCAGTTTGAAATTTTGAAGTTTCTTTGAACTTTGCTATGCCCTCTCTTAGTGCCTGTCCTTCATCACAAACCATGCCCCATAATTTTTTCTTCCAAAAAAGTCTTGATTATTCACAGTATTCTTGGTTGAATTCTTTATGATCATATAGCAATTATTTGCATTGTTTCTGTGAAGCAATTACTAGATGTTCTCTTAGTAAAGCAATTGCTAAATGAGCATAGCACTGACATGTTATTATAACCAGGTTGGATTTTTTGTACTAACCAAAAATGAGAAGACAGCCAAAGAGTCCATGTAACACATCTCTTCCGTAACCAGGACAGAGTAATATCTACAGATAATGTTCATAGCAATGGAGGCAATGGAGGCAATTAATTATTGATAACTGATTAATTCTCCAAAGTAAGAGCTAAGGTAAAATATCAGAAAGACTATGCAAGCACACATGTGGGAATTTTTTTAAGGAGCTTACAACATGTAGAAAATCACATGATAGTAATAATCTATTCATGTATAATCTCTTAATGGTAATGTTTAATGTCTAATATGACCCATTCAAAATGTTACAAGTGGGCCATAATATTCTGTCTAGTTTATAGAACCAAAACATATAAAACCTACTTTAAGTACATTAGATTTAGATACAGAACCAATACTGAATGCATGGTTCATGAGTATTTATTCAAGAAAACAGAAAACACAGGGAATAAGTGAAGAAATCAAAAGTATTTTGGCTTTAAAAAGCCCTACAAATGTAAAGAAAACATAAAATTTTGTTGTTATATATTGGGAGAAATTTAGGTTGGATTTTAAATCATTGGCCAACAAAAGGAAGACATAAAGAAGTAAATGGATAGTATCTCTACTCATAGAGGTCACCAGGTAAATTCATTCTTGTAAAGGTGAAAGTGGTATGTTTCAGAATGTAAGAACTAGCCTTCCAACAAAACCTCTGCTTCTAACCTTTCTGAGCAGTCGCCTCCATTAACTCCTTCCAGAGGCTGGTAACTTCATTCAAACGAGCGGCCACGTTATCAGAGGCATAGTGATCATCTTCAATCATCTTTTGGCCAGTTTTCTCCAGGTTATTGAGCATGATCTCATTAGTTGCCAATTCCTTTTCAAAGTCTTGCTGCTTTTGAACCCTGCTCTTCAAGTTCTGTGTATCCTGAGAGAAGATGTCAAATAAAAGAAATAATTATCTGGAGAATGAGGGGCAGAAATACTGAGGACAAAGGATTGTTCTCAATATAAATCTAACTGTACTAAAACAAGATAAGGGAGAAGAATCCTTGCCCAATGCTTGGGAGACTCATGCAATCAATCCCTCCTTCCACACACATGGCAGAAAGGCTAAGCAATACAGCATTTATTTCTATGGAGTCCGAATAGGACCTGAAGATCACTTGGAATGCAAGTATTAACAATCAATCAGAGATATCATGAGAGATGAAAATTACTTTCCATTTCTCTCTTAGTACATAAGCCATCCATTTACTTGTCCCATATAAAAAAGATCTGTTTATTCTGAATATTTGGGAGCCATATAGAAGGCACACTTGCTACCTAGTTTCACAGAATGAAAGGTACAAGCAAGATTCATAGTCCTATGAATATATAAGAATCAGCTGGGCTTGGTAGGCACCACTTGTAATCCTAGTGGATCAGGAGGCTGAGGCAGGAGGATTTCAAGTTCAAAGTCAGCCTCCACAGTGAGGCCTTAAGTAACCTAGTGAGTCTCAAATAAAAAATAAAAAATGAGCCGTCAATATGGCTCAGTGGTTGAACCACTGATATAAATAAGTAAATAAATAAATAATCATAAGGATCACATGTAACCACTTCAGACTAAATGATACCTGGAAAAGTAAATATTGTCAATAGATACTGAACTAGAAATTCAGAGACTAATTCTAGCCCTGACTGTAAATGTGTATTATGCACACACATACATTTCACATAAATGCATGTGTGTGCATAATAGTTTATATTATATAACATCCGTGAGTGCAAAATATGTGTTTGCCACAACTCAAAGGAAGAAAAATCAACGGTCAGAGATAATTTAGCAATTTCATAGTCATAGAAACTTCAACAGTAAAGGGCAAGAGTTAAAACCTGGGTTCACCTTTGCCAGAGCTCATGCTTTGACCCTGTATGTTATGCCACCTTCTAAATAACTAGATAACTTGGGACTTTTTCCAATTAGATCCTAGTTTCCTTGTATATAAAAGAAGTGATTGTTCCCTCTCAGTTGCAAAACTGAATAAATCTATGTTATGTCAAACTCTTAGGTTACTTTTTAGTTGATGGTATTTTTTTTTAATTTGAAATGTATCACTGGGATTTGAAATAATATTTTCCTATTATAAGAATGGTACACAAAGGAATAGAAGAGGAATAAAGGGACAATAAGCAGACAAATAAGAAGCCTTTCCTCTCTTCCCCCATTCTGTTAAGGACTACTAGATGTTCTGCCAGAGGGTAGGGGTGAGGGACAACTAGCTATTTAAAAATCAGAATCTTGATTCTTTTTTTTTAACTATATATATGTATAGCCTCAGGTGAGTCATTGCCTTTTCCCCAAACCTTGTTTCCTCATCTATAAATGGGGATCATCAGCCATCTCTTCAGCTCCAAGACTGTAATTCCATGAAGTTAACTGCTGATGAGCATATCCAGGGTCTAGAAACCCTGCCTACCTTGTAATCTTCATCATCTGCCAACTTCTTCTTCTTGTTAATCCAGTTTTTCAGGTCATCAGAGTCCTGATACAGTTGCTGCAGAAGTAATGAATCCACCAGCAATTTCCGCCGAGTGGCAGCCCTTTCTCGTAGGGCATCCCGCCGGGCCAACAACTGCAAAACATAAGCAAACTCACTACTATCAGCAAAACCACATATGGATGCCTGAATTGCTCACCTTTGGACACCATGCCCCAACTCTTCCTGATCCCAGTGCACAGGCAGTTAGAAGTTGTGTGCGGTGAACATACCCCATTACGGATAGCAGCAATGTTCTCTGAATCATAATGGTCATTGTCAATCAGATTGGTTGCAGTATTGTCTAAGGTCTGGAAAAGAAAATAGAGTGTTTTTTTTTTTACTCAGAGACCACTGAGTGAGCAGTCACAGTTTGAGTCACTGTATAAAGATGAGGCATAGCAATGGGGGAAGACAAGTTTGAGGGTCAGAAGATCTAGGTCCCAGTTCTTATTTCTGTTATAAATAGTATTTCAAAATATATACCTGAACTATATCAATTAGCTTCTCTATGCCCATTTTTGATTGACAATTATAATTATACAAAATAGTGGTGTTTGTTGTCACATATTCATACATGTGTACCACAATACTTTTTCAATCCAGGCTACAGTGCATGAATGCAGATGTTACTAAAAGGTAAATATTTGATCTATTCACATAGAACAAATAACTCTTTATACAAAACCAAGTCCAGTGGCCAGTATCTATCTCTCTTTCTCTCTCTTTCTATCCCCCCAACTTCATTCATTAACCTATAACATATATCTATATCTCCAGCTGCATAGGAAAGAAGAGTCAGAAATTGTAAGCATGAATTTTTGCCATATTCATTCATACTCCCAAATTGCTAGAGTTTAGAATGGATTAATTGGAATAGAAAAATAATATAAAGCAAATGATAACAACATAAAAATAAAGTATTATATACTTTTGGCTTTGAGAATCAATAGAATAAGCATATGGATTAATAAGGGACCATATTAAGCACCATATTGATTAGGAAAGGGAATAAGGAAACGAGGAGATTAGGGAAAGGAGAAGTACTGGAGACTGACTGGTTTCCAGGTTTGCATAATTATGTCAAAATGAACCCCAATATTATGCATAACTGTAATGTACTAATATTTTTAATCTAAAAAATTTAAGTAAAATTGTTCCATTCAAAGAAGGGAAGACTTAGAATTTGTCATTTTTGATGCTAGTGGTGGCAATGGTGTGTGTGTGTGTGAAAGAGAGAGAGAGAGAGAGAGAGAATATTAAGGTCAACATAAGCCCAGGAGACAGCAAAAGACATATAGTATAAGGAACCCACATAGTCTGCCTCAAACCTTTATGAGTCCTGCTTATGTATTTATCTATTTTCTGAAACATTATTACCTTTGGTTCTCAAAACATCTCTATACTGGCATTAGATGAGAAACACAAAAATGAAAGCATATTAGAAAATAAAAATATACCATAAAGGAAAAGAACAGATATTACTTAGATATCTAGATATTATAAGAGAAAATTATAGGAAGATATTACTAGGATGGAGAAACAAAAACAGACTCAAATATTTAAGTAATGATTCTATATTAAATATGGGCCGCAAAATGAATCAAAATGCAGTCTATAAAAATAAAAAATATTTTAATAATAAAAAAATAATAAATACCCATAATTCACTTCATCAGAAAAAATAATTGCCTATCATCTGAAAAGTCTTTCTAAATATGTTTTGTAGGGAAGAAATATGTTGGAAAAATAATGTGTGATTATTTTTCTGGATGTTTTTCCTTTTTTCTAAAGGTAAATGCTTATTAAGTTTTAGCTTTTAAATTACATAAAAAATTTTTACATGTGTATAATATTAAATCAAAGAGTTTTTAAAAAATAAGTAAATATTGCTAATAACAAAACAAGGATGGAAACTTTTTTCTTTTTATTTTCTTTTTACTAATTGTACATAATAGTGGAATTTGTTATTACATATTTGTACATGCACAAAATATATCACTACTATTTGGTCAGTTTTTCCTCAATACCTTCTTTTTCTTTCCCCTCTTCTCTTCTTCTGGTCTCTTTCTTTTATTCTACTGATCTCCTTTCTATTTTCATGAGAGTTCCTTCCTGTAACCCTTTTCCCCCTTTTCCTCTCTAACTTCCATATGAGAGAAAATCCAACATATGACCCTTGACTTTCTGAGTTTGGTTTATATTGTTTAACGTAATGCTCTCAATTTAGGGATGGAAATTTATTCACAATAATCTGCAAGCTATGTCTGAGAGTTACAGGAGTGATTTCATCTAGGGACATATGTTGGATGAAGTATTGTATGCCAACAGGAAACCAATGCCCCATTCAGGACCCATTTCTTACAGTGATCTTCTCTTCTTGGGCAGTAAAGGCTTCCTCAAAGTCATCGTGCTTCTGCAGAAGGGCTTTTACACTGCCCAGAGAATTTCCCAGATCTTCATTTTCCAAGAAGGCCTGCAGAAGACAGAAAGAAACACACCCAATATCTTCTTTGGTGAGAAATATTCCTCTTAGACTATACCTGAGATAAGCACTAAGGAGGAAAGCAAGGGAGTTGGAGAGCAATGTGGGATTTAGTGCAAATCTGGAAGGTATGTAGGGATTAACCTCAGATATCAGGAGCTTAAGACTTCTTCCTAATGATTCCAATTTTCCCACCTCTATCACTGGGTCTATCCCCATGGAATTTACTCAACCAATCTAGGCATTATCTGAGCTCTTAAACTATCTCCAAAGAACCACTTACCTCCTCCAAGACATCTTGTCTGATTAGTATTGCTTGCCTCATCACAATTTTTTCTACCTAACCCCTTAATAAATTGACATTACTTTAACTTTATATTCAGTTGTGATCCAGCCTATATGCTGCCTTTAAATATTTTTCTATGCATCTCCCCAGGAGAGGATTAAAAGAGTCATACAGAGTGGGCTCATTTTTACTTTTTTGTCACGGATCACCCTTTAGTTCCCAAGTACAAGTTCTAGCCCAAAGAAGTGGTTGTGAGATGCTGATCACAGGCATGGTGGTAAATGAAGGGTGAAGGAAGTGATTGACTGGAATCCTCCAGCTACCTCTTGTCTGCTCATCCAACTGTCTACTTGCTCACTGTCTCGGTAGAAGAGGTGAAAGTGAAGGCATTGCTGGTATTGTTGCTGACGCTTGGACCACAAATTCCGCAGGGCAATCCACTCGTTAGAAAGTGTTGTCATCTTTGGAAAGGAGAAGATACTGTATCAGAAGGTCATTTAATTATTTTATCTTATATTTACTATGGAGCTTATAAATGCAAACCCTTTTGAAGTTTACAAAAATGAGTCGAAAATGGGATTTTTCTCTTAAGGTTCCAACACCTAAGCAAATAGTTGTAGTGTAGAAAAACTGGGATAAATACCACAAAAGAGATTCAATATACTGTATATGTAAAGAAGGAAGAAAAGAGTAATTCAGATTGGATTAATTAGGGAGTAAAGGTCAGGGAATGTATGAGAAGTATTGTACAAAATGGAGATTTAAAGAGCAGAGAGGTAGTATCAGAATTGTAGGAGGACATAACCCTTGGAACAAGTGGATATTATTGGGATACTAATTATTAGGTTATAGAATGTGCTGTAGAAGAAAATGCAGTGGGTAGATTAATGGCTAGACAGCTCATGAAGTTGAAGTACAGAGAGTGCTTAAAATGTCAGACTGAGAAGCTGGTATTTTACTCTGAAAAAGAACAATCAAAGAAAGAGTAAAAAGAACACATTTTCAAACAGAAAAAAAAAGTCCTTGTTTCTGACCAACCATCTACCCAAGAAATTCTGGTTTATTATAGTTGCTGCTATTAACTTCATCAAAAATCAGTACAAATTTTCAGAATCCCAGGATCGTGGCTAGGTTTTCATGGATTTAGGGTTCTGCCAAAGAATAAAATCCATAATATCATGTTACCGCAGAGTTCTGGGGAAATTCAAAATATGTTTATCTCAACCTCACCCATCACACAGAGCTGGGGGCTATGCTTAGAGTCTAGTAGGATAAAAAGAGGCATGAAAAATCTATTGTTACTATCATCTCAAGGACTGCTCAGATTCTGTGACTGGGTCAGGGAGTTAAGACAAGTCCTCATGTTCTAGGATGTTAGAATGATGGCAATTCTGATTTCTTCATTCAGTGGACTTCTGTATTGAAAATTCTGAGGTATACAGGAGATAGGAAAATCAACTAAATTTGATGTTGTAAAAAGGAGGGAGGAAAAGGTACAGAGGCCAGCCACATGCCAGGCACCATGCTACGCATTACAGGGGACTTGAACTTTAAGAAGGTACAGACCTCATTGAATTTATAATCTAGATATGAGGAGGGGAATGTAAAAAAGGGGAGCATATTCAATGAGGCAAAATAGTATGAGGATTTAAGTTAGGCAGAAGTCGGAGAGTTGATGAAATAGACTCAAAGGTAAGCAAACACTCCTTATGCTGTCAGGATACTCAGCATATGCAAAAGGGGACAGGGTGAAGCTGGAGTTCCCATTAGTAACTTGTTTGGAGGACTTCTATCCCATTCCCTTTCCAAGATTACAGTAGTGTTATGAGATCAAATGAGGAGTGAACATGCAATCCAGATTTCACAAAGCCTGTTAAAACTAGATCACCTTTTCCCGAATTTCATCAGAGGCTTCATGCTCGCCATCCAGCAACTCCCAACCAGTCATTTCAGCAGCTTGAAATCGGTCAAGATAAGAATCAATCTCATGCTGTGGCCACACACAAAACAAAACAAAGTCTCAAACACAGCCAAAAAAACCTCTGACGTTCTTGGTGCTGAACCGAATTCCCCCCTCCCTCCTCTGACTAGGTAGAACTTTCCCGACTACCTCATGCTGCAGATGCCTGTCCAGTAGGGCTTCCCCAGCCGCCACATCTGCTGGCAGCTCATCAGCATTGATCAGAGCAGTCTTCTCATTCATCCAGCTTGAAAGTTCATCATAGTCAGATAAGAACCGCTGGTACCTGTGGAAAGGGTGAGGTAAGGGACAGGAAAGAGAAAACAAAAGGCAAAGGACTTTGAAGGGAGTTAGGGTCAGACTGAGTTAAGATATGTGAGCTCTTCTTCAACCTGATCCTTTCCTTCCCTCTCCCTGATGTTCTTCCTGTTATTTGCATCAGCAATCCTTTAGTGGTGCAGGTGGGAAGTCCTTCACAGCAGGCTCAATATTCATAGGTGTCATGTGGATACCCTGCACAGGCTTTAGATCTCCATCACCATGAGGTCACAGTACCCCAGCAGTACTTGAATGAAATACAAAACAGCCAATACATAAACAGATGTCATGTAAATTACAGAAAGCACCATGTGGGAGAGGGGCCAGAACTGAGATTAGGATTCCTTGTATCTTAGCTCACATTTAGCCCTATTAATTAAAAACAAGAACTTCAGGGTAGGTAGTAGGGAATAATATTGACCAAATTATATTGTTATATTGTGTGCATGTGTGAACAAGTTAACAGTGAATCCTACTATTGTGTATGATAATAATGTACCAATAAAAGTAATTTTAAAAACTGAAACAATGATTAATTATTCAAAAAATTTTGATTTGAAGTCATATCAATAAGATAAATACTATCTTCTGGAAATTTAACTATTAACCATAAAAATTAACAAAATTACTAAAGCAATGCCCAGTTTTTGTAAACTTTTAACATATAGTCAGAAAATAATTCTGGAGTTATTTCTATGCTCTTCAGCTTGGAAATCTGAGTTCTGCAGCAGGAGCCAGGATTTTGGAATATTATATCATCTGCCTTTCCAGCTTTATGGGCCACTTTACAATACCTTACAAGGATACACACAGATAAAGACAAGGAGGCAGGTGAGTGGAGGTGTGATGCTGAGTATCACATCCACAAATTAAAACTTCATCTGCCTCTGCTAAATAGGCAGAGCTAAGACCCTCACTATTTTCTTCTTTTGACATTACACTTGAACCCTGTGGAGGTAAACAGAGCAATAGGAAAGAGGGATATCCCACCCATAAGAAGCCTGCAGTTTTGCATATCTGATAGTAGCCAAGGCACGGAGGTGCTCCCAGTTGGAGAGCAGATCCTCTTTCATCTGCTTGATCTGAAGTTCCTCCGAAGGATGGGAAATCATCAGCTTGTCTGCTTTGGCACATAACTCCTTTACCTTTGGAAAGAAAAAGAAACCAAGTAAGAAATCAAGCACTCTGACTCCTGGCAAAGTTTTATGGCAAAAGTGTAATAAATCATATGAAATATAGTAATTTACAAATATATTTATGTTGATATATTTTAACTTGGATATTAAGAGATTATAGAAGAAGATGGTGGAGTGAATCTAGGCTGCAGTCCTCAACCTCTCCACAGCCTAGAAAGGAAACAGTGAAAGAACAGCTGACCAGACAGTCTGCACAGGAGCTCAGACACAGACAGCCCACAGACAGCCTACTCCCACCACAGTTCACAGTGATAGGTAAAACCACTGTAAATTAAACCAACCATGGTGAAGGCTTCTGTGCCACAGATGACCCACAGAGAACCTGCACCCACAGGTCCCACACTTGGAGACAACCACCAAGAGCTTAGATAGCATCCCTCCAAAGAAGACCCAGTGAAAGGGAGTGGGCACCCACAATTCACAACCGCAGGCAATCGGACCTCAGATATAGGAAGGCCAACTAACTTTCTATCCCAGTCACAGGTGAACTGCATCAGCCACGGTGGTGGTTTCTGTACCACAACCCACTCGCAGATAGCCTGCAATTACAGGTCCCACACTTGTAGAAGTCACAAGACTCGATGCCACTTTAAAGAAGGCCCTGTGGAGGAAAGTGGGGGCAGAACATTCCACAGTAGTCAGCACGACAGCACTGAGCCCTGCATTCTGTGCTCCCACACTCAACAGAAACAGCCAGCAGATGCAGCACAGCATGCAGGTTCAGGCCCCTGAGCTGATGAACAAGAATTGACTGATGAGAAATCCACAGCAACCAGGGAAATATCTCCAGTGCCTCAGCACCTGTAGGAACACAGCTGTCAGTCCCAGAGTTAGCTAACTCAGTTCTCATCTAGATGTGCAGACCCACATAGGGCAATTCCTGAGAATAACCTCAAGCAGCCAAGGAGAACCTTGCATATGCATGACACTACACCCCACAAAGGGGCTTACAGAGGTGCACCCCATAGTCACCGGCCACTATGCAGTGTGCCCACATAAAAACCCATCAACCTGTGACCTATGCACTTCCAGAGAGGACAGGAGCACTACACCCTCTGACACTGGTTCCCCAGTGCCACATCAAATAGACTACAATACCTCTACCTGAGACTGTCACACCTCCACACTCAGATATACCTGGGCAGTACACACTGGATTTGACAGCACTGGATACATGGGACTTTTCTTCAGGAAGGTATATAAGACTACACCTCCTAACAGGAAATAACTGGGATACTATGTCACAGACAATTGGTGGGGGGCATTTCCTCTGATCAAACAGAAAGCTAGTAGGTACCTAGACACACCAAAGATCAGAGGGGGATTCCTAGAACTGTATTAGAGGTGAGTTGGTATGATTGCTATCTCCACACCCAGGGAAACATGGAGGTAAAGCTGAAGAGTGGTAAGTACCTTCTAAAGGTCCCAAATCTTGACGAAATCCAAACCAGGAAGACTCAATGAGAAATTCCCCCACTTGGCATGAATTATTATAAATAGATCTAACATCAATTTTGATTTTACGTATATTACTATTCATTTTGAATTAATAGTTATTCCCCTCGTAGTCAATATTGTGCCCTTAACCCATTGATTGTATTTCTTCTAATATTTTAACTGGAATCATTCTTTGTTTTCCTAAGTTCAGGTTTGCTCCTCTTAGTCCCTCTTTTTCCTCTTGCATTACCAGCTACTGCCTCAAATTCACCCCCATCCTTCTTTTTCTTTGCTTAGTATCTTCTCTCAAAGTGGTGCTGATACTGGAAACAGTAGAAGATACACATTGAGTGGGAGAATCAATACCTATATATTTGCCCAGCCTAGGACAAGTCCTTTGCATAAAAGTAAAAGCAATAATCATCCCAGCAGAAGGGTAGATATGCAAACAATATAAAAAAGCAAACTACCCCAAACAACTCACTGCATTTCAAAAAGTGATCTCACTGACACCACAGTAGAGGAAATGTCAGAGAAAAAAATTTAGAAAATTCATGTTAAAATGTCCAGTGGGCTAAAAGAAGATGTAAAGGGTGAATTTTGAGAGAAAACAAAGGTGTAAAAGATCATTTCAGTAAGGACATAGAGATTCTGGAAAAGAACCAAATAAGTCCTGAAAAGGCTCAATAAATCAAATTTAAAATTCAATTGAAAGCATCACCAATAGATTAGACCACTTTGAAGATATATTCTCAGGCCCTGAAGAGAATGTATATAATTTTTTAATTGGTTCTTTCTTGGTTTCTTTTTCTTAAAAATATTTGTTCTTTTTAGTTATACATGATAGTAGAATGTACTTTGACATACCATACATACATGGTGTATAATTTCCCATTCTTGTGGTTGTACATGATGTGGAATTACACTAGTCGTGTATTCACATATGAACATGGGAAAGTTAGAAGGACTTATATAATCTTGAAAATAAAGTTAACGAAAAAGAAAAGATGTTAACCAACTATGGTCAGAATATTTGATAAATCTGGGACAACATTAAGAGAACAGATCTAAAAATCATAAATGAAGACACCAAAATGCAAACTAAAGGAATGTATAATCTTTTCAATAAATTATTTTCCAAAAAACTTTCCAAACCTCAGGAATGAGGGAAATTCAAATACAAAAGACATTTAGAACCCTAAATAGGCAAGTTTGAAAAGATCCTCTCAAGACAGATCATAATTAAAATGTCTAACATGCAAAACTGGGAAAGGATCTTAAAAGTCACAAGAGAAGAACAGCAGGTCACCTTTAGAGGTAAGCCAAAGAGAATTTCAATGGATTTCTTAACCTGGATCCTAAAATCCAGGAAGACTTGGAATAATATATACTAAGCTCTTACTGAAAACAGTTGCCGATCAAAATTAATATACACAGCGAAACCATCCTTCAGAATTGAAAAGTTGAAATAAAAGCCTTCCATGATAAGCAAACTATAAGAGAATTCATAACTACTAAGCCTGTACTATGACACATACTCAATATTTCATGCAGAAGAAAGGGAAAATAAAAATCAAAGCCAACATGGGGATGAATATTGCTACTAATAACAGTGAATTAAAGGAAAATCAAGTCTGAATTAAGCATCAGAAATAGACCAAAATGTCAGGAAATAGTCTCTCTCTATACTAACACTGAATATAGATTACCTAAATTCTTCCATCAATACATAAATGAGTATAATAGCTTTAAATGCAAGACCCAGCCATATATTGCTTACAAGAGACTCACCTGATAGGCAAAGACATTCATTGACTGAAGGTGAAAGAATGGAAAAAAATACACCATATAAATGAAGACCAAAAGCAAATAGAGTAGCTACTCCTGTATCAGACAAAGTAGACTATAAGCCCATATTAATATTTCATTCACTGGCAGTTGAATTCATTTTGTTCTCAGCAGCATATAAAACCTTCTCAAAATAGATCATATTTTAGAGTATAAAGCAAGACTTAGAATATACAAATTAGAGATAATTCCTTGCATCCTATCAGATCATAATAGTATGAAATTAGGAATCAACAAGATAAAAAACAGAAATTATTTTAATACCTGGAAATAAAATAATGAATTTTTGAATGAAGAATAAATCATACAAAAAAACAGGAAAAAAATTTAAAAGTTCTTAAAATGAGAATAGTGATATAACAATCAAAACCTCTGGGGCAATATGAAGGCAGTTGTAAGAAGAAAGTTTGTAGCATTAAGTCCCTACTTTAAAAAAAAAAGAAATATCCCAAATAAATATTTGATAATGTTATACCTCAAGGCTTTAGAAAAAGTAATAATCAATTCCAAAAATTAATAGAAGACAGGAAATAATTAAGATCAGAGCTGAAATTGAGAATAAAACACAATAAAAATGATTGATGCAAAAAAGAATCAGTTCTTTGAAAAGATAAGCTAGATTGATAAGCCCCTAGTCAAACTAGCCAAAAGAAAGAGAAAGAAGACCCAAATAAACACTTAGAGATTAAAAAAATGAGATATCACCATAGACACTTCTGAAATTTACAGTATCTTTAGAATCTACTTTGAAATTTTATATTCTAATAAACTAGAAAATTTAGATAATATTGACATATTTTTAAGATGAATATAATCTGCTCAAATTGAACCATGAGGATATAGAAAGCTTAAACAGAACAATGTCAATCAATGAAATTGAAGCAGCAATCAAAAGCCCAGAAACAGATGAAAAGCAAAGGAAAACCCAGGAACAGATGGATTCTCAGTGGAGTTCTATCAGATTCCAAAGAAGAACTAATACCAATTCTTCTCAAATCATTCCATGAAATAGAAAAAAGGAAATACTCCCAAATTCCTTCAGTGAAGCCAATATCACCCTGATACCAAAACCAGACAAGGACACATTAAGTAATAAAAACATCAGACCAATATTCCTGATGAACATAGATGCAAAAATACTTAAAAAAATAGACATTAGGAGGATAGAACACCATGATCTATCTAGTGAGTTTCATCAGTAAGGATGCAAGATTGGTTCAACATGTACAAATCAATAAATGCAATTCACCACATAGAGTTGAAGACAATAATCACAAGCTCATCTCAATAGATGCAGAAAATGCATTCAACAAAATCCAGCATCCATTCAATGTTAAAAAGCACTGGAGAAACTAGGAATAGGAAGAACTTACCACAACAATGTAAAGACTATATATGACGAATCCAAACCAACATCATATTGAATGGAGAAAGACTGAGAGTATTTCCTTGAAAGTCAGGAACAAGATAAGAATGTACACTCCAACCACTCCTATTAATATAGTTCTTAAAACTCAGCCAGAAAACTCGGGCAAGAAAATGTAATTAAAGTGATACAAATACAAAAGAAAGAAGTCCAATTTTCTCTCTTTGCTGATGACATGATCCTATAACTAGAAGTCCCCAAAACACCCCATCAGAAGACTTCTAGACCTGGTATAAATTCAGAAAAGTAGCAGGATACAAAGTAAACACAATATATCGATAATTTTCCTATACTCTGATAATGAATCTGCTAAACAAGAATCAGGAAAACTATCCCATTCACAATAAAAAATACATGACTAAATAAAAAACCTGGGAATTAATCTAACCAAGGAAGTGAAAGACTTCTACAATGAAAGCTATAGAACATTAAAGAAATTAAAGAAGACCTTAGAAAATGAAGAATTCCAATGTTCTTGGAAGGCAGAATTAATATTGTCAAAATAATCATACTACCAAAAGCATTATACAGATTCAAAGCAATTCCCAACAAAATGCAATGATACTCTTCACAGAACTAGGGAAAAATAATTCTAAAATTCATTTGGAAGAAAAGGAGACCCAGAATAGCCAAAGCAATCCTGAACAAGACAAGTGATACTAAAGGCATCACAATACCTGATTTCAAATTATACTACAAAGCTGTAGTAACAAAAAGAGTATGGTGCCTGCATTAGAACAGATGTGAATAGCAATGGACCAGACTAGAAGACACAGAAACAAACCCACAAAGTTGCAGTCTCCAATATTCAACAAAGGTGCCAAAAACTTACTTTGTTGAAAAGACACCATTTTGAACAAATGGTGCTAGGAAATTAGTATCTATATGTTAAAGAATAAAGCTAGGTTCCCTATCTCTTGCCCTGCACAAAAGTCAAAGTGGATCAAATATCTAGAAATTAGACCAGAAACTTTGCAACTGCTAGGGAAAAAAAGGGGGGGGGGGCAGCTCAGGAGTCCAACACATTGGTACAGTCTCTGACTTCCTTAACAAGACTCCCAAAGAACTAGAAATAAAACAAAAATCAATAAGTGCAATGGCATCAAATCAAAAAACTGCTGCACAGTGAAGGAAACAAGAGTATAAAGAGAGAGCCCACAGAATGGGAGAAGATCTTTGCCAGCTGCTTCTCCAATGGGATTTATATTCACAATATATAAAGAACTCAAAAAACTTAACACCAAACAGACATATAAACCAATCAATAAACAGACACTTCTCAAAAGAAGAAATACAAGTTTCCACAAAAAACATATTTTTAAAATATTCAATATCATTAGCAATCAGAAAAGTGAAAATCAACACTACATTGCTTCAGTTAAAATGGCAATCACCAGGGATTCAAACAATAATAAATGCTGACAAGGATGTGGGACAGGGGGTACACTTATATATTGTTGGTTGGACGACCAATTATTATAGTCATTCTGGAAAGCAGTATGGAGATTCCTCAAAAGACTAGGAATATAACCACCACATTACCCAGCTATCCCATTCCTCATTATTTATCCAAAAGAACTAAATCAACATACTATAGTGATACAGGCCCCTTGATGTTTTTTGTGATGTTATTCACAATAGTCAAGTTATGAAGCCAGTCTAAGTGCCCATCAGCAGATGAATGGATAAAGAAGGTATAGTATATATACACAATAGAATTTTACTCAGTCATAAGAAAAACAAAGTCATCACATGTGCTGATAAATGGATAGAACTGGAAAATATCTTGCTAACTGAAATAAGTCAGACTCAGAAAGTCAAGAGTTGAATGTTTTCCCCTACATACAGAAGCTTTTACCAAAGTATGAGGGGAAAGTGTGGGGAGAAAAATCCCATTAAAATAGAAGGGAGATCAGCAGAGCAGAGGAAGAGAGGAAGGGGATTGAGGGGGATATATAAAGGATGGGCAAAGAGAGGAACTGCATAATGAAGTTGACCAAACCATTCTATGTACATATATGAATACATCACAGTGAATTTCACTTTTATGTATATCTATAAAACACTAATTTTAAAATATATAAAAATAAATGGAAGAAAATCCATTAGTATAGAAGAAGGGGAACAGGAGAAGGAGGAGGGAAGGGAAAGAGGAAGTACTGGGGACTGAAGTGGAGCAAATTATATTTCATGCTTGTATGATTATGTCAAAATGAACTACAATGTTATGTATAACTATAATGTACTAATAAAAACAAAAATGCATGACATTAGTAAAATTTATCGAATACTTTTTATCTCTCATTGTGTTCAGTGCTTTACATGTCTTTTCTTAATTTTTTTCTTCATTGAATAATATGAAGTAGAAACTTCTTATTCTCCTTTTATGGGAAAATGGAGATAAAGTGTTTTATTTAATTAAACTCACTCAGTGTCAAAATCAAGGTTTATTTCTAGTTTTTTATAACTATTTTTGGTACTAGGGGTTGAACCCAGGGGTACTTTACCAGTGAGTCATATCCCCAACCCTTTTCATTTTTTCTTATTTTGAAACAGTCTCGCTAAGTTGCTGAGGCTGACCTTGAGCTTGCAATCCTTCTGTTTCAGCTTCTCAAGTCTGTGGGATTACAGGCATATACCACCTCATCCAACTCAGAAATAAGGTTTCTTGTTTATTCTTTTATATTGTTTCCCTAAATTTTATTGTGGAAGTCACAAAAACACTTCTACCCACAAGGCAAAGAAAATTCCAGTAATACTACACCATTTTGATCACAATTCCTGAAGAACAGGGTTACAATATCAAAATGTGAATAGGGTGACTTTCCACATGTTACCATTAATTCTTTCATCATACTCTAATATAATCATGTATTTTATAGGGTTTGGCATTTTTTATAATTATTTATCAAATCCTAGGGTTTAATTATTCATTATTACCAAAAAAGACCAAAAACAAGAAAACAAATGAGAAAGAATGAAAAAAGTAGCATGGTGGATATTTATAAAAACTGGTCACAGGGACAGGACTACAACTAACAAACAGCAAGTATGAATCTGTGGGTTGATTGCTCTGTGGACACTCAGTAGTAATTGGCTTAAGTTATGGTTAAAGTTGTAAGGGAAAGAAATAAAGGAAAAGAATCATTCAAGGAGGTGGGCTTCCTCCAAGTTCTATGTATGTGTCTAGTCTTCTAGACGTAAGAACTGGGGTTTTTCAGCTTACAGAAGGAAACCTAAAGGTGGATTTAGGAATCCTTAAGAGTCTCAGTGCTTACTATAGAATGAGAAGAAAATGCTTCCCTGATATACCGAGTGAAGGACCAAAAAAAGCAGGATTCAACTGCAATAAGAAAATGTGAACAGATGAAAGATTCTGGCATAGGGTAGCTTACTGAGAGGGATTAGAGAAACATCTTTGGAGGTACCATTTTGTTCTTATATTCTGAAATATATAACAAAAGACAACAAAATATAAAGCATATATGTATGTTTAAATAAAAATAATTTTAATAAAATATAGCATCCCATGAACAAGCATGAACTACAATGAAGGAATATATTCAAGTGCCACATGATTTCTCCTTTATTGAAAATAGTAAATTTAGTGTGTCCTTTGGAGGCATGGTATTAGGCCGGAGGTTCACCAAATACCTTTTCTAATTCCAGGGGTCAGTCATTCCTTCAACAGTGTCTTACCTTGTCCTCCATGACTGCAAGATTTCTCTCAAGTCCTTTATGATTGTGAAACAGTGCCTCAGACGTAACAAGATCTCTGCCATAGTCTTCAGAGGTGACTAGAGGCTCCTTCTCCTTGATCCACTGCATGGCTTCAGTCATATCCCTACCGGACATTAACATGAGCTCCAATAAAACAAGATGGCAGGCATTGCAGGACAAACAGAACAACATGGCACAGAGCATGAACCAGCCTAGTTCTCCCAGGTAGCAATTACCTACTTTCCTGCATACTAGCAAAAAGTAATTTAAGATGTTTTTCTTGTTATTTGTTTCCATTGAGATGTTAGGAAAAGATGCCTCCTCATGGTTGAGCATCCAGAGACGCAACGCATATCTGAGTCAGCTCTTCATGAGTACTTTCTTCCCAAATCCACCTTCCACCCCCCATCTATTTCTTCATCACTTTTCCGCAGAATGTCCAACACTAATACACAAGTACTATTATTTCTGTAGTTATTGTTGCTTTGGTCTCCCACCTCCACAGCATGGCTATAGAGCAGATCACAGTCTTCTTAATTCTTTTGCTGTCTCAAAGACAAGCACATGATGCACTTTGGTTTGAGGTATTGACCACTCATTGCTAAAAGGAGTGATAGAGACCAAATAGCATGCTGCTATTTTAAAAGTTTTCTAAAAGACAGTGACCAGATTCATACCTTTTGAATCTCTGGAGGTCTGCAGCACTATACAGGTTTTCCCGTCGTTGGTGGGCAAGATCACAGAGACGCTTCCAGGCAGCATTTACTTCATCCTGTTTGGTCTTTATCAAAGGCAACTGAGGATGGCTCTCCTGTGGAAGGAAATTAGCATTGATGTTATGCAAAGATGAGGTCATATCAAATGTTATTTAAACACACTTTTCCATACTTTTTATCCTTTGTCAGCAGTAGAGAATGACCACCAGCAGCAAACTCTGAACTTCACCATAGCCCTGCTCCCTGGCTCTAACCTGATCCACATCACCAAAACACAGAAAACCAACCTGCCAGACCTTTTATCCTGTGCCTACAACACTGAACTAGAATGCTCAGTCCGAATGTTATTTTCAGAGCTCCACAATTTTGATGCCTTCCAAATCCCCTGTAAACTAGAAACCAAGGAGAAGAAAAGAAAATCCCCTTTGTGAAGTATGACAATTTCCCAAAATGCTAGTACTTTGGTTCTTTACTTTTTGTGATCATGATATTTTTGAGAATCCAATGAAAGCTATTTTCCTCTTCCCAGAATTATACATACAGGCATACACACATGATTTTGTAGAAAAGTTCAGGTATTCTGAAAACCAACTGAAGCAACAAGATCTATCAATGTTTGATTAAGCTTGCAACACTATCCTGGTTTAATACTTCTCAGTGTTGAGGAGTTCTCATATGTCCAAGTCCTCAGCTCTTCCTATCCTCATTTCTTTCCATTTCCATTCCCATTCCCAAGTTTGATGTTCAGACATAATTTCTATATCCTCCTTCTTAAGTATATGGTCCTATCTACTATAGTGGTATAGACCCACTCCAAGGGGCAGAAGATACACTTTAATTGTATTGGATTCATCTTTTCTGTGGTAGGCTGGAACGAATGGAATTCGTGCTGTTTTGTCACTTCTCCCTCTAAGAGATGGAGTTTGTTTCCTCCTGCCTTGTCTCAGGGTCTGTCTTTGAGTTGCTTATCAACAGAATGTGACAGAAGTAATTTTCCATGAGTTCCAGCACCTAGGTCTCAAGTTGTCATTTGCTTTTGTTCTCTTGGGATACTGGCATATAAACAAGAGTAGCCCACTGAAGAATGAGAGACCACATTGAGAAAACCTTCATCTTCTTTGCCAGGGCCCCAAACACATGGTGGAAGCCATCTTAGGTCCTTCACCCCTAAGTGGAGCCACCAAAAAACTTCAGTCACATAAAAGAAACAGATGAGATTTGGAGAATGACCCAGTCCAGCAGCTCAAATATCTGACCAATGGACTCATGAACAAAAGACATGTTTGTTGTTTTAAATTTTGTGGTGGTTTGTTAAGAAGTAATAGACATATTGGAAACCTCCCACAATAGGAGGAAAATGAGAGAGGGGAAAAATGCAGAGTATAGGAAATGTGGTCTGGAAAAAAATTAGCAGACATATGCTGGTTTCCCTTCTTCAGAACCCATTCTTCTGAATTCTTGGTTGTTCATAAAGAACTACTAACATTCCTACTTTTGGGCTGCAATCATAATGAAACTATAAGAAGATAAGTACAATATAGCCAACTGTTAGAGATTTTATATATGTGTGTGTGTGCGTGCATGTGTCTGTGTTATATGAAAGTCTGACTTTCTTTCTCTCTCCTATATATACATATGTGTGTGTGTTTGCACATAAAATCAGGTTTCCAAGGTTTCTTTTTTTTTTTTTTTTTTTTGCATATACTAAGGTTATTTATTCCTAAACAGACCCTTTGTCTACTCAGAGACTACAAATTCATTTTAGTTATTTCTTAAGTAAATGATGGTAAAGCTGCCTCCTTTCTCCTTTCCATCTCCTAAAAACTCATATATAATGATAGAGTATGTTGTGTATATGTGTCTGTACATATATATATATGTGTGTATGTGTGTATAATAGACAACATTATTTTATATTCCTCGCTACTTTATTCTTGTTTCTTTTCATGAACAAAGAGTGCTCTGTAAATATGAGTAATTAATGTACTGCATGATATAACAGTAACTTCATTGCTCCTTATGAATTTAATTCTTTATACACACATACACACACACACACACATACACACACACACACACACAAACACACCCCTCCATTTCCATGAACTGGCCAGGGCTGGATGGATTCAAAGGGGAGAGGAAAGTGCTCAGGTCATGTTACTACAGGAACATGCTACCCTCTGTTTTCTCACGTTTGTCTGCCTTCATATCCCACCTATTTACAGCCAGAAATTATTCTTGGAGGTCAGAACTCTTTCCCAGAAATGACTTTCACTCCCACCTTACCTCTGCACATTCATTGGCATACTGGTTCACTTTATCCACTCTCTCCTCTCGAGCTTCCAGTTCTTTCTGGAACTCTTCAAACTTCTTATGCAAAATTTCTGTTCTCTCCCAGTCCTCACCCAGCTCTGCTGATGTCACTATAGCCTCCTGTAGATACAGAAAAGTTTCCTGATCCACTGATAAACATTAGGAATTTCTGCAGGTAAAAAGCCTAAAATCTCTGCATTCTCAAAATAACTCCAATGCAAATCCTGGGGAAGCCTGGGAGAACTGCCCCCATCCCCAGGAAAAACCAGAAACCAGAGTGCATTTCTTGAGTGGGCACCTTGCCAAGAGGCCAGTGATCTCTAGAATAAATCTTCAGTAAAATCAGGCGCACTGTTGGCCAGGGCCTCTGGAAGTACCCTGTTATGTTTTTGGAAGATAAGAAGTCCATTCATTCTGATTCTACTCCAACATCCTTTTGTAAATACCAAATATCTTAAAAAGGTATTGCACTAGGTACTTGCTTGTATACATCTTCAATAAGTGTGAGATTATTCCCTACTTAGAAAAATGAACCCCATGGATATAGGAATTGAGAGGGGATTAGAGAAAGGGCCAGAAATACTCTAAGCAAGGCACCAGAGTATGAACAAAAATCTAGGAGAAGGAGCTAAAGATCAAAGGAGGTAGAACGAGGATGAGCCCAGATCACATTTCAAGTCCTATTCTTCATGTAAGTCTTTGTCTTCTCCATATTTGGATTCATAGCTTTAGGCTTACACCTTACAGTGGTAACCTCCAAAATGCCTCTAAATCTTTGCCAGAATCCCCCTTTCTCCATGGAATGAATTCCAAGAACAGACACTCTGACTTCTTTGTGAGCAGTCTGCAGTGAGTTGCTATGAAGTTCCTGGGACAAGGGAAGGGAGGTTCTGTACACATTCTGTCCTTTACCTTGTCGCCAATCCATTCCAAGATGTCCTCACACTCCTGTAAGTACTTCTGGAAATTCAGGATCTGCAACAGCAGGTTGCCTTTCTCCTGCATCAACTCCAGCAGCAGGTCCCATAGACGACGCAGTTCCTCCAAATGGGCCTTTGGGGGACAGAGGCAGAATCAGTCACAGAGGCTATGGAGCAGGTACTGACTCAGAATTGTTTAGGAAAAGAGCTGGAATGATTCCCCCTCCCATTCATTCACGCATTAATTGTTCAATAAATATCTAAAGAAAGGAATAGGATGTATAGGAAAATAGTTATTGAATTAAACCAAATATGATCTTGCATGGGAGAAATTTTTGCAAAAAATGCCTTGGGGTTTTAAAGGTGGAATAACAACAAGCAATAAGATAGGCAGGAAGAAGGATGCATGGAAGATTGTTTATTTGAACTGAGCCTTAAGGAAAAGAAAGATTTTTGACAGGTAGAGGATAGGTAAAAAATGTTCTAAAAACAGCAAATAACTGTGGTAATGCTAGAAAAGAAACAGCATGGACTGTTTGCCAGAAAGTATAACAGCTATAATTTTGCTGGGTTACTGGAAATCAGTAGCACCAAAACAGTAAGAGTATTTTGTGACTATATAATTTGAGACCATATAGAGGGTTTTGATCGCCTTAACTCAGAACATCATGTAATGCATTTCTTGTGCAACTGAAGTTACTGTCCTTGTCATAGCTTCAAGAATTGTTTTTAAGCTACTTTGTTGCTCAAGGTAGCAACAAAACTGTGGACTGAATTTCTTTCTGAATCTTACCATAATGCTGTCTGATATAGCCCTAATGATTCTGAAAGATGGCAGATGTTTTAATCACTTCTCAAATGTTTTAATAAATGTAGAATATTAGTTACTGAGTGATATAAAATTGTTTCTATTTTATCTGAATTTTGAAATTTTCCTGTGAGTTCTTTCTAATGAGATTCTTTACTGGTTGAAGTCTACGTTGTCTTATGATATTTTATTGATAGTAAAATAGGTTAGTTTTTTGTCTTTTGTTCGTTTTTTTGTTTGTTTGTTTTTTGGTACTGGGATTGAACAAGTTTTTCCACTGAATCACATCTCCAGTTCTTTCTACTGAGATAGGATCTCCCTAAGTTGCTGAGGCTGGCCTCCAACTTGTGATCCTCCTACCTCAGCTTTTCAAATCACTGGGATTATAGGCATAGAATTTTTATGCTACATACAGAAACACAATCCCCAATTTTATAACATGTAATCTGAATTTCTGGTAACTTAAAAGAATATAAACAGTAAAAAGTTCACTAATACAAAAATTATCAAAAATGACTATATTAATGCAAACATCTGGAAGAGTGAATGGGTTAAGTTAGAAAATGTTATCTTTACCTCTAGGAACATTTTCTGAAGATGAAATTTTAGGATTTTTGTAGTAAGAGTAAAGGAGAATATGAAAAGAGATATTAGTCATGAGGTGTGGGACGTGAAAAGAAAAAACTTTCATAGACAAAAAGGCAAGATTTCAAAGTAGATTCAAGTGGGAAAACATCATTTGTTTAAAGAGTTTAAGAGCCAAGGAGAATGAGGTCAGAAAAAATAGAAAAGTCACGGGGAAAAACTATTTTATCTGAGAAATGTGGAGCAGGTTGACATGGTTTTGATGAACCAATAATCCTACAGTGTCATAAAGAGAAATGAAGTACCATCCAATGACATATACCAATCACAGTTCTCTTCCTACCCCAAGGAAAACAAGGACATCCCATCACTTTTCCCTCAATCCCAGGAGAACACCAGTGGCAGAAGCCCTTATTCTAAGGCTTTTATCTGATATAATTGATTAAAACCCTGATAACAAATTTAACAATGGGAAACTTCTCTTTGAGACCCCTACCATACATTTACCTTAGTGTCCTCATGGGCAAAGTGATCTTCAGTAAATCGAACTTTCCTGATTTCTTCCAGTTCAGGAAGGACCTTTGATTTTGCTTGCACCTCTGCTACAAAAGATTCATGCTTCTGATATTTCCCCTAAAGTTTAGAAATCAGAGTGTATGGATAATGAATCATTGTCTCCCTGATCATAAAATGATCTTTATACTTCTTCTCTTACTTTCAGACAGCATTATTTGCTCCATAACCTGAATTCAATGACAAGCCATGGCCATTGTTGCAATAGTCCTATCCTAAAAGAAATAGTCACTCTGGGTAAAACCCCTAAACGTAGGTTTTCAAAGGATCCCAGGGTCAACATCAGAAACCATGGAGAGGGTCTTTTCCTGTCCCTGCTACCTTTGGGGACTCTAGCATATATCCTATTATTTTAAAGGCTCCATAGACTCCTCTGAAATTTAAAAGATGTGATGTCTCCTTCAAAGATAAGAATAGCTAAGTTCCATTGAGAGTAAAGCTCAATGAAGATGACAGTTATAATAATGGATTTTTAAACATACATCCTGGCTCTGTGCTTATCTTATGCAAACTAATCCATTTACCATACATTACTTAGATTTTGTTCCAGGTACTCCTGTCCTTTCGGCATGTGAACTCCCCTCTTCTGATCATGATGATAGCACATGCTATAATACTACATCAACAGATAGATGTGGAATTCTCCACCCAACTTCTTCTCCCAGGATTTTTCATTTGAACTTAACAAGAACCACAAGCAGCATCTGGAGAAGAACTAAGAAAAACCTTGATTCTGAAAAGAATGGACAGCAGTTGCTTTTGAAGTATTTATGATTTCTTATCATGATTTTATGCTTCGTGGCACAAAATATTGAAATCACATGGTATGTCAGAGATTCCTTAAACTTTTGGTCACTATTTTGTCCATGGTTTAATTTCAAATGCTATCTTGAATAAGTTTCCTTTGTAAATAAGATACTGAAGGTTAAGAAGTTGAAAACACATGTCCTTTAGAGATTTAATTACTGTCCTTAGTAATAGTCTAATCTTTCTATTACATCAGTCTGCTACTATTAACCAGCTAGATACTTAAATCACAAGAATGTGAGTTCTGAACGTACGTTCATTATAAGAAACATTTCTACTGTCAACAACTGTTTTTTTTGTTGTTGTTGTTGTTTGTTTTTTTTTTGTTTTTGTTTGATTTTTCTTTTCTCAGTCTCATCTCTCCAAATCTAGAATGGGAAATGCATCTCTAGATTTTTCCTTAATTCAATTTTTGAACTTCCCACTCTACTGGCTTACTTAATTACATTTTGTCTCTAAATGGAATCAGATGGCACTCACACCTGCACTTCAACAATCACAGAATGAAAAACCTGTTTCCCTCCACAGAGAACTTAGGGTCTGCTTGGGAAAGTCCATGGAGGTGAGTTACCTGTATGTTCGTGGGATCTTCATAGCTTTTATCTGATGCAGTCTCGACTTTCTCCATGATCCACTTCTCCAGGTCATCCGCATCTCGCCTGAAAACCTGGTAGTAATAGGATTCTTCCAGCTTCTGGCCCCTCTCAGCAACCCGTTCCTTGAACCGCTCGTACCGATTCAGCACCTCCTGACGCCTCTGCTGAATTTCTTCAGCTGTTTCCAAAACCTTTGGCCCACTGCTCTCCATAATCTGTAAGGTAAAAAAAAAAAAAGAAAAGAAAATCCTACGTGATCATAATATCACACTGTATGCTATAAACTTGGAAAATTATTATGCATTAATTAAAAATTAAAAATAAATAATAAAAATAGAAATGCTTTTATCTACTGCTAGTTCTTACATCTTTAGCATGCTGTCCTTCTTATATATCCCATGACTTTTATTTACTCATGTTGGATCTATAATTAGATACCTTTAAACTTATTTATGTTTATTGTTTGAAGTACTGCAGAGCTTAAACTATAGAACTCTTAGTCATCCAAAACACTCAACTTTTCCCATAAATGTGGACCAACATTTATTTTTCAATAGAAAGAATGAATGTGGGCTACTGGAGCAAGTCTAAATTAACAAAAATCATAGAATTTCAGGTGGATAAAAAAGAAATGATATTTTATGGGCTCTAAGAGCTAAAGAAGGCACTGACAAGTTGATTAAATATTTAGAAATTATCTTTTTTAACTTGCAATTATCTTCATGAATTATATATAATACTGGAAATTTTTGTTTCTTCAAACCTAAAAATGTAGATCATGTGTTCTTTATTCTTTGCTTTATTCAAAAACACTGAAAGTTTAACTTCAACCTGTCTTCTATCCACTTTTCATAAACTTCTAATTGTTAGTATTTCAGTAATTGTTTTTGTAATGTAAAATTTTGTACAAACAACATAAAATAATCCTCTCCTTTAAAGGGATCCAACCTGTGTGACCATATCCAGCAAATTTTCCATAGGGGCCACCTTCACTCATAGAGATGTGAACACTGTTCCCTAGCTTACCTTAGCCACAACATTCTCTGATTATTCTTTCTAAATACAATTGCTTCTTTGCAAATCACAATTACTATTGCAGCTGTAAAATTGCATGGAGACTCAAATCTTTATTATTTTTTTCAAGTTACCTGGTTTTTCCTCTATGTGAAATGACTTTAACAAGTTGTTGCTATATAGGCATAGGTCCTTGTTTATTATTTAAATAAAAAAAAATTTAAGTGAAACATTCATGAAAAGGAGACCTAAAATTCTCTATATCCTAAAAGTCAAATAAGAACAATTCTTAATGACCCTGTTAAAGATATTATAAGAGAGTTCAAAGGAGACAGATTTCCTAATATTAGTGACAAATTGCACTAAGAATTGAATTCTGTACTCACGGTTTCCATTGGAGATTGTTCCATTTTTCCCAAAGGTCTAGAACTTGGCAAGATAAAATGTATGAGAGAGAAAGAGAAAAAAGGGGCACATGGAACTGTCTACTCTAATTCAAATAGGGATGTCAGAAATGTTACAAACGTGGCAAAAAAAAAAGTTCAGAATCCCGCCTGCAGAGACAAGCAACATTATCTTCAGGAGACATACCCAGCTGAGGTAGCTGCTAACTTTCACAGATACAATGTTGTGACTCATCACTTTTGAAGTCTATGGTGTTCAGTGTCTCAGGACTTAAAAAAAAAAAAAAAAAAAAAAAAAAAAATGCAAGCAAAGTTTCCAAATGAAAAAGTAGGAAGAAAAGACAGAGACATAAGACAAAAGACTGCATTAAGATGTGTTTTGCTTCTTTGATTACTTTTAGATATTTGATAATGCTGAGAATCATGGATCAGGAAGGAATTCTCTGTCGTTCATTCTTGACTCTGAAGTGCAGAATTGTAAGAGCTCGAGGCATACATAGGTTCTTATTCTGACCCATTTCTACAACTCAACAACTTCATTAGGCATTTAGCAGCATTTAAGTCAACAAATTATCCCAACTTTTGCTGTAAACTCAATCCAAAAATAGAGACAATTTTCTCTATGGCCTCATAGATTTGGTTTTTGAAAATCTGATATACTTGTCCCCTTGACACTTAAATAGAAGGAAAAACAGGTAAGATATATGAATATGTTCATTTTTTAATTTAATTAAACAATTTGGAGACTACATTTGACAAACTGTGCATTACAGAACATTTGAAAACAGGGCTGACTCCTAAAATATAAGATAAAAATCACATTATTTTACATATTGTTTTTAATGAAGAGAAAAGGAGGAAGGAATATTTTCAAGGGCATAGCTCTTTTAGTTTACCTTACTAAAGTAGAACAAACAAGCAATAAAGAAAAATTGCAGGATGGCTTTAAAATCTCTTTACAAAGCAGTGGAACCATCCAAGCCAAACTTCTTTCAATTTGCTTTTGTTGCTTAAGCTTTTGTTCTCTTGTCCCTAAAATCATTGCCAAGACCAATGGCATGAAGTTTTTCCACATGTCTTCTTCTAGCAGTTTTATAGTTTCAGGGCTTATGTTTAAGTGTATAGTCCAATTTGAGCTGATTTGGGGGGTACGGTGTTTAAGTGTCCAGTTGTGTATTAATATGCAATTTTCCCATCACCCTGTATTGAAGAGACAATTTTATTTCGTGATGATCAGTTCTGTTTATTGAGTCATCCTGTATCTTTGACCATAATGTTATCACATTTTTTGCACTCTTGGTGAGATGAAAGAAACCAGGGAAAGAAACCAGAAATGCTGTACTAAGAGAAGTTTGACTAAAAATAAAGAAAAGAAGAATGTCACGATGGTTATGTTGAAATGAATTTGATTTCTTATGTGAATATTCATAAGTCAAATAACTACAGAATGAGACATGACATTCCAGAGACTGCCTTAACATGAAAAAGTGGGAATGATAATACCTGCATTACAGAATCTTTTAAAAATTAGAAACTAATGTAAATGAATCACACCAGTATGTACGATATATATGCAATGGATGCTTGTTCTCATCTCTTAAATAAAGATAATTTCCCCTCCTCATACCAACTCCAGACTGAGGTTCCCTAAAACATGTGATATAATTCATTTGCTAAACTTGTATTCCACCTTTAGTGCCAAATTTAATTTAAATGGAATAAAATCATATTATCCTCCTAGAAGAAAACCTGAAAGAAGTCTTCATGAAATTGATCTTGGCAACAATAGCTTGGATATGGAAATAAAAGCATAAGCAACAAAAGTAAAGGTAGACAAGTGGTACTAGATCAAACCAGAAAACTTCTGTGAAGGAATCAATCAGCAAATTAAAGCGCAACCTACAAAATAGAAGAACATAATTTAATCTATTTGATAAAGGGTTAACATATAAGGATTCTTTCAGCTCAATAGCAAACACAGCAATAAGAACCCAAGTTTAAAAAAAATCAAACAAACAGGATTGGGGATGGAACTCAGAGATAGAGTGCTTGTCTAGCAAGCATTAGGTCCTAGGTTTAACCCCCAGCATTGAAAAAAAAAAAAAAAATGAGCAAAGGACCCGAATAAACATTTCTCCAAAGAAGACATACAAATGACCAACAGGTACATAAAAAGGTGTTCCATGTCACCAATCATTGGGGAAATATAAATGAAAACCACAATGAAGATCATCTCATACTTGTTAGTATGGCTATTGTCATAGAAAGATAAATAAAGAGAGAAAGAAGTTTAACCAAAGATGTGGAGAAATTGGAATCATTTTACACTATTGGTGGACATATAAATTGGTGCAATCAGTATGAAAGTTACAAAAAAATTAAAAATCTACCATATGATCCAGCAATTCCATTTCTGGGTACATATTCAAAATAATAGAAACCATTAAGAGATATTTGCACTCCAGTGCATAGCTATGATATGAAAACAATCAAAACGTCTATGCCAGATGAATAGATAAAGAAAATGTGACCTATAAATACATTGGAATCCAGGCATGGTGCACAGGTCTGTAATATCAGTGACTCAGGACATCAGGGCAAGAAGATTGCAAGTTTGAGGCCAACCTGGCCAACTTAGTGAGACTCTGTCTCAAACATGCACAAGACAGTAATTAAATGGGGGGAAAAAACTAAAAGTAAATATCAGAAACATCAGTAAAGTAGAGGGAAGGGAACAGGAAACAGGAAGAGGGAGGAAAGGGAAGTACTGGGAACTGAATTATAGCAAATTATATTCCAAGTTTTTATAATTATGTCAAAATTAATTCTCTTGTCATGTATAACTACAAAGACACAACAAAATAAAGAACTCAGTGGTAGAGTGCTTGCTAGTTTGCTTGAGACCTTGTGTTTATTCCTCAGCACTGCAAAGCTTAAGTACATGCTTACATACGGTGGAATATTATTGTCTTTAAAAAGAAGGAAATTCTGTCATGTAGAAAACATGGATGAAACTTGAGGAAGTTAAGCTCGTCAGGGAAGGACAAATGATACAACTTATATGGAGTACCATGAAAAAGTTTAAGTCATAGAGGCAGAGAGTAGAATGGTTATTGTCAGGGACGAGTGGAAGAGAAATGAGGGGTTGCTAGTCAATGAATATAGTTTCAAATGTTCAAAATAACTGAAGATCTGATGTACAGTGTTGTAAGGGTCTTTATGCAATACTGTATAAAGGACTGGGGATGGAGCTCAGAGATAGAGTGCTTACAATACAGTGTGGTGCACTTAAAATTTTTTGTTAACTGGGTAGATTTCACTTTAAGAGTTTTCCGTGCAATTTTTAATAAGTTGATAAGAACCAGTCTTTAGAGAAAAGAAGCAATATAAACTCCTGAAGTCCACAGGAAATGTTCAGGAAAGAGGTTTGTGTAACCAAAACAGATGAGGTCTTTAGGTTTTCAGTCATTACAGCCAGGAGGGATACATTGTAAAAGTTGCTGACAGCTCTTAGGCTGTTATTCTGGTCCCTGTTGACTTTAAATCCAGTCTACCCTGTATTTCTACTCTCTTGAAAATGGTATAGATTTCCAATCTCTGAATATTGTTTACTATTAGTAGTAGTGTCACAGCATGTCCTTGGGATGGATGGAGGGACAGGATGAGTAAAACTTATGTCCTAATGGCTTAACACTTAGACCATTGACCTTCTCCTTGTATTCCTATCACCTCCCAAGAATGCTCATCAGTCCATATAACAAAAATGGCATGGGACTGGCATAAATACAGATACAAAGATCAATGGTATAGAAGAGAAGACACAGAGACAAATACACATACCTATAGTCATCTGATACTTGACAAAGATGCCAAAAACACGCATTGGAGAAAAGACTGCCTTTTTAACCAAAGGTGTTGGGAAACTGGTTATCCATATGTAGAAGAATTAAACTAGACCCTTATCTTTCTTTCTGAACAAAAATCAATTCAAAATGGATCAAAAACCTAGGAATTACAACAGAAATGTTGCAATTCCTAGAAGGAAATGTAGAGTCAACCCTCTAACATATAGGCACAAGAAATGATCTCCCAATAGGACCCCCTAAAGTTCAGGAAATAATACCAGTAGTTAATAAATGGGATGACATCATATTAAAAAGTTTCTGCACAACAAAGGAAACAATTAGGAATGTGAAGAATAAATCTACAGAATGGGAGAAAATCTTTGCTAGCTACTCTTCTAACAGAGGGTTGATACCTAGAACATATAAAGAACTCAAAAAACTTTACAACAAAAAAACCAAATAACCCAATTAATAAATGGGCAAGTAGACACTTCTCAAAAGAAGAAATACAATAGGCCAACAAATAAATGAAATAATATTTGATATAATTAGCAATTAGGGAAATGCAAATCAAAACTAAACCGAGATTTCATCTCACATCAATCAGAATGGCAGTAATCAAGAATACAAATAATAATGAGTGCTGCAGAGGGTGTGGAGGAAAAGGAAAATTTTTAATCCTATTGGTGGAATTGTAAATTAGTACCACCACTATGGAAATCAACATGGTGTTTCCTCAAAAGACTAGGCATTGAACCACCCATCTTTACCACTTCTCAGTATTTAAAGTCATCATACTACAATGATACATGCATACCATGTTAAGAGTACCACAGTTTACAATAGCCAAACTATGGAACTCGATTAGATGTTCATCAGTGAATGAATGGCTAAAGAAAATGTGGTATACATACACAATGGAGTGTAATTCAGCCATAAAGAAAAATGAAATTATGTCATTTTCAGGAAAATGGGTGGAACTAGAGATCATAATGTTGAGCAAAATAAGTCAAACATGGAAGGTCAAGAGTCACACGTTTTCTCTCATAAATGGAAGTTTGATAGGAAAAAGGAACAGAAAGGTGGGGGCAGATCTCATGAAAATCAAAGGTAAATGGGTAGAGGAAAGAGACAAGGGGGTAGGGGGCAGAGAAGAAGGAGGGAAGTGCTAGGGAATGAAATTCGTCAAACTATATTGTTATATTGTGTGCATGTACAAATATGTAACAACAAATCCCATCATTATGTACAACTATAATGTACCAATAAAAGATGTGAAAAAAAAGAGAATGCTCATCAGCTCTGATCACATAGAAATCCTGATAAGAACCAACTCAGTTGCTGGTAAATGGATGGAGTTGAAGAATACCATGCTAAGTGATTTAGGCCAAACCCCCAAACCAAATATTCTTTTGATATGCAGATGCTAATTCACAATAAGTGGGGGCACTCAGGAAGAATAGAATTACTTAGATTAGGGAGGAGGAACAAGGGAAGGGAAAAGGGGTGTAGGGGTAGGAAGGGTAGTAGAGCAAAACAGACATTATTACCCCATGTACATATATGACTGCATGACCAATGTGATCCTACAATATGTATAATCTGAAAAATGAGAAATTATACTCCAGGTATGATAAATCAAAATGCATGAATGCATTGTTGTCATTAAAACTAATTAGAACAAATAAAAAAATTTTAAAGAAAGAATATACAGTAAATCCCACGCAGACACAAATGTACAAAAAAATCCATAAAATTGTGTGCCATGCAATGAGCAAAAAGTTTTGAGAGGTTATAGGAGACATTGGAGTTTATTACAGATAGCTTAAAGGAAAGTAAAGGAAGGCAATTCTGTTTTGCTTTTTTTAGAAAATTACGAATTTGCAAGTCTGCATACATTTTAAAATAAAATTGAAGAATAAGAAGTTAAAGTGAAGACAGTTAACTGAAAAAAAAAAACCTTTTAATTTTTAGATGGCATTATTTACTGTTTGACTCACTTAGAAGTCAAAAAATGGAGAAAGTTTTAAGAGAAAACTTTTTTAAAAGAGAAATCCTGTGTACAATTTTTAAAGGGTGGGGGTAATTTGTAGGGTTGTTGTACTTGGCCATGGTTATCAGCTCTGAGCAGATCTGAACTTCTCACAGTAGTGTAATCTGCACTGAACAGCTTGCAACTGTCCCTGCTCAAACATTACAACAAAGTGAAGTGTTTGATCTTCTCCTGGCCTCAGACACTCCAAAAATTAATGCCTTCATTTACTGTGAAATTTTTGGAGTCTGACTTCCTTGATTCATATATCAACAAAGACAAATATGTTATCTTTAATGTAAAACTAATCCTCCCATGTAATAGAAGTCATCATTAATCTGTTATTTTTAAATTTTAATTTTTGTCTCTCCAGAAATAGTGTTCATTCTAAAATTTCTCCAGTTTTGATTACTAAAGGAATCAAGAGAGTAGAAATATTTAAAAAATGAAAAGTTTTGTTTTTGGTAGTTCACTACCCACTTTAACTCTTAACACTTCAGGTTCTCTGAAGTTATTTGCCCCCTACATTTCTTTTATGTTTTAAAAGGATTTATGAATCTGACATACCTTTCCTATGTACATATGTGGATATACCACAGTGAATCTATCGTGTACAGTCACAAGAAATTAATTTTAAAAATAACTGTGGGTATAGCAGAAAGAGCAATAGAGGGATGGGAATAGGAGGTGGGAAGAGGGGAGAAGGAGGAGAGGTACTGGGGTCTGAATTAGGACAAGAGATATCCCATGCTTGTATAATTGTCAAAATGAATTCTGTCATGTAAAACTAAAAAGAACCAATAAAAAGAAGAATTTATATCCTTCACCTTGATTCCTCTATATCAGTGATTCTTTCCCTCAGAAAAAGAAGAAATCAGGATTCAGCTCAAATATTATGACCCCTACCCCCCAAACACACACAATTCCAGACTTTAAATTTGTGTCCCAGCCCCACAAAATTCACAAGCTAAAACCTAAATCAGTGTCTCTGTATGAGAAATTAAGCTGGTGAGTAGGTGCTCATAATCAAACATAATTAAATGTGTTCATAAAAGTGGGTTCTAATCCCAAAAGTTTCATGCCCTTATCAGAGGAAGAGACAGAAGCTCTCTCTCCACCACGTGAGGATATAGTGAGAAGGTGGCCATCTGCAAGCCAAAACCAGAGTTCCACCAGGAAGTCAAGTCAGTTTGGCACCTTGATCTTGGAATCCCCAACCTGCAGAAATGTAAGAAAACAAATTTCAGTTGTTTAAACCACCCAGACTGTGGCATTTTATTATGGCAGACTGAGTAGACCAATACATTCCTGGAAGTGATTCTACTGGGATTCAGTTTTTCTCTCCTAAGTATGCCCATGGCGATTAAGATTTTACTTTAAATATTGTGGTTAATATTACAATAGCATGTCTGTTTCCCCAGTTAATTTTTAGACTGTTTTAAACTTGATGTTTCACTAGTAAATATTCAGTAAACATGGATGTAAATAACATTGAAGACAAATAATATATGGTAAAGAGGCTGGGGTCGTAACTGTGGCAATTTCTACCTGATTTCTGAAAACTAAGAAAGTTTTTGGCACAAAGGACAGACAATGGGACACTTTTAAGGAATGCTTCACTGTCTTTCATTGCCAATAATAGAGATAACTTAGGCTGAGAGGGATAAACAGCTCTTCCTAAATTGAGAAGGCACTTGGATCAGTTGTTTTCAGAAGAATATTAGGACATTCAGAGGCATTTTAAGGTGACTTTGGAGAGACTTTGTGCTGCTTTACGGTTTTTTAAGCAATTAGCCCAGAGAGGTGCCTTTTCCTTACAAAAGCCACTTGGGAAGGAAGCAAGGGCATTAGAGTAAACCAAATGATGGTAATAGTTTTCAAAACAAAAGGATTTTCTGATTTCTTTAACCATCATCATACCATCATTATCAAGACAGCATGATAACATGATAATAATGTAACAATGCCTACAGTTTTCTTTTTCTTTTTGCAGTGCTGGTTATTGAACCCAGAGCCTAGCATGTGCTCTATCCGTGTACATCTAGGAAGGAATTACATATACAAAAGAGAGAGAGAGAGAGAAAAGAGAAAAGAATTGCACTTTCACCCAATGGATGGTCATGTATATTAACTCTCTAACAATACCAGAAAATTTAGCACAGTCACCCAATCTGTACAGTAATACCATTTCTCATATCTTTTGAAGAACATTAAAAACATGCTATATAAACTCAGCAGTATTTCTTGCTTTCCCTCATATTTTTAAAACTAAGTATTCTCTGAAGCCTTCCTTCTGTTTAGATCTCTTCCACCCAAGACCTACAACTTTTTTTTGATTTTCTTTCTCTGCTCCATCCCAGTTCATTATTAGATGGCATTAGCCTTTTTAAAACTATGCCCTCCTTTACTCCTTGTAAATGGAGTACTCCACTTACAAATTAAGGCCATTCTGACTTCTATCCAACTTTCAAGTACCTGTGATTCCATGGTGAGGGTGAGGGAAGGACTATGCCATAGAAGCAAGAAAACTAGGCCAACAACTATAGAATTTGTGTTGGTGGGCTAGGGACACCTAAAAATCTCAGCACTTGCACTTTTGTCAAGTTTTTTCCCATCCAAACCAAGATATTGGTCCCTATGAATCCTGTATGATTTAAAAAAAAAAAAAAAAAAAAAAAAAGGTCAGCAAAAGGGAGTCCTTAAGAAGGTAGGATAAAAAGAAAAAAAAAAAAAAAAAAAGGATCCAGAATCCTAAAAGTCCATGAATGAAGGAACTTGAAAAAATGAAGATTTGTTGTCCAATACAATAAATCATTCATTGCCTGGAGCAATCAAAATTTAGCAAGGTGATGTTGATTTATTCATTCAGCAGATTTATTATTTAATATGTATAATGCATTTGATCACAGTGAAAACAAAGATTAGAATTTTCATTGATCATAAGAAAGAGATTATTAGATGCATTATTTGAAGCTAGATTTCTTCTCGAGCAATACTTGAACACTCCATTTACAAGTTAAGGTCATTCATTATTTCCACTGTTTGCACCATGAAGAAACAGTCTTATGAAGGTGAATTTCAGTTACCATAATTTACAAACAAATGTTTTGATTGTATTAGATTTAAAGTGTTCACCCAGAGCATTTCACCAAAATGAGCTGACCTCAGATACCTTGAGTGGCATTAAGTTTAATAAACAAAGTTAGGTCCAAAAATGGGCTAAATTGGACAAAGATTGAATAGAAACTGTCAAATTCAGTTGTTAGCAAATTTTGTTTATTAGGGACCTTTAGGGAACCAGTTTCACTAGAAGACTTTTTTTTTTTTCATAATATCTTTATTTTATTTATTTTCATGTGGTGCTGAGGATCGAACCCAGTGCCTCACAGGTACGAGGTAAGTGCTCTACCACTGAGCCACAATCCCAGCCCTAGAAGACTTTTTTCTGAGAGGTGAGGATGAGAAGGAACCAGTTGCTATATATATATATATATATATACTCACAGCTGAAGGCTCCTACTGGAGGTCCCTGGTCTTACGAAAAAAGATCTTGGCTTGTGCCATGTGCTTTTTGATAGCTTCTTTTATCTCTTTATTCCTCAGGCTATAGATAATGGGATTGAAGAAGGGAGATAAAACTGCAAAGGACAGAGCAATGGCAGTATCCCAGAACAGGGAGTAAGTGGCAGAGAAGCGGAGATACATGAGAGCCACGCTGCCAAAGAAGAGCAAAAAGACCGTCAGGTGGGAGACACAGGTGGAGAACGCTTTGCGGCGACCTTCCGCTGATCGAATCCGGAGAATCACAGCCACGATACCAACGTAGGACGTGACGATGAGCATCACCGCTGTGATAATCTCTACCGCATGGACAACATCCACCACCTGGATCATGACGATGGCTTGTGTGTTCGTGCAGGCCAAGCGCAGCACCGGGAGAAAGTCACAGAAGATATGCTCAAGGTGATTGGAGCCACAAAATGGCAGCGTGGAGATCCAGGCAATCTCAGGGAGTGGTGTTAGAAAGCCGCAAACACAGCAAGCCAAAGTCAACTGGGCACACAGCTTGGGGGTCATGATAGTGGGATAATGAAGAGGGCTGCAGATGGCTAGGTAGCGGTCAAAGGCCATAGCTGTCAAGAGGCAGACCTCACTGATGCCTGTGGAGTGGAAGAAATACATCTGCAGGAGACAGCCGTTTAGGGAAATACTCCTTCGCTCACTGAGCAGGCTAGAGAGCATCTTTGGGATGGTGGCTGTGGTATACCAAATCTCCAGGAAAGAAAGGGCACTGATAAAGAAGTACATGGGAGTGTGGAGGTGAGGATTCAGCTGGACCACGGTGATGATAACCAGATTGCCAACAACAATGAAAGCATAGATGAAGAGCAGTGGAATGAAGCAGATGACAGAATCTCCCCAGGAATAAGGGAAGGCAAAGAATATAAACTCCTGAGCCGTGGTCAGATTGGGGGTCTCCATCTTCAAGGGGAAGGTGAGAGTTTCAACTCCTAGTACACCAAGGCTTCTAGATAGTGTCTGCTGTTATTCTGAGAGAAAATTCACTTACCAAAAGCCAGCCTCTGGGTAGACCCCTGAATTGGGGATATAGAAGAATAAAATTGAAAAACAAAAGGGTCTGTATTCCATGCTTGCTTACAACTCTGCAATTGCAGTAAGGAAAAAAATGCAATGCAAAAAGCACAGCCAATATTTTGAACCAAAGATTCTCAAATATTAGTATGCATTGGAATCAGCTAGAAGCTTGTTAAAACTCAGATTGCTTGTCCCCAGCCCAAGAGCTTCTAATTCAACGGAACTGACTTAGTACCCAATATCTTGCAGGCAGTGTTGATCCTGGTGGCCAGACAATATTTTTAAATTATTGTGTTTAAAGAAACATAGAAAACATTTGACCTTTGGTTGTTTGGGATTGGCTTATTTCACTTAGCATGATATTCTCCAATTCCATCCATTTATTTGCAAATGTCATAATATTATTCTTTATGGCTGAATAATTTTCCAGTCTGTATATATACCACAGTTTCTTTTTCCATTCATCAGTTCAAAGGCATCTAGGTTGGTTCCACAATCTAGCTATTGTGAATTGAGCTGCTATAAACATTGATGTGGCTGTATGTCTGTAGTATGCTAATTTTAAGTCCTTTGGATATAAACTCATGAGTGGGATAACTAGGTCAAAAGGTGGGTCCATTCCAAGTTTTCTGAGAATTCTCCACACTGCTTTCCAGAGTGGCTGCACCAATTTGCAATTCCACCAGCAATGTGAAAGTGTGCCTTTTTCTCCACATCCATGCCAACACTTATTATTGTTTGTGTTCTTAATAATAGACATTCTAATTGGAGTAATATCATGCTAAGTGAAATAAGCCAATCCCAAAAAAACAAAGGCCGAATGTTTTCCCTGATATGTGAATAATGATATATATTTGGGGCCCGGGGGGTGAGAGAAGAATGGAGAAACTTTAGATTACATAGAGGGAAATGAGAGGGAGGAGTGTATGTAAAATGATGGAATGAGACAGACACCACTACCCTATGTACATGTATGAGTACATGAATGGTATGAATCTACATCATGTAGAATCAGAAATGAAATGATGTACCCCATTGTGTACAATGAATCAAAATGCAATCTGTAAAAAATAAATAAAATATGTGTGTGTATATATATACATATATATATAAAATTTTATATATATATATGTATATGTATATAAAAGAAAGAAACATAGAATCAGTTATTGAAGGAATAGCAAGATATTAAGATAGTGGTCTTTTCCATATTTAAATCTTACTGATATCTCCCCACAACTGTTCTAAAATTATTTCCTCAAACTTTCAGCTCTTCTGATTCTTCGTATGTGATTTAATTCATTATTATAATGATAAAGAGAAATATATTGCTGGTGAATTTTCCTCATTTCTCATTTTTCTTCCTCTAAATTACTCTCTCTTTGTATGTACAGTCTATTGGCCTTCTTAGTTAATGTGGCTCCAAAATTTCTTGATTTGGATCTCTCCCTAAACTCCACATTTTATTCTGGACTCTTCTACTTAGAAACCTCTCCTTGATCCAACTTTCTATCCCTGTCTGATATGCACTGAATTGTGTCCTGGTCCCAAATTCATATGCTGAATTTCTAATCTCATTCCTGTTCTATTCCTGTGATTATTATGTATGTGTGTGGGTGTGGGTATAAGTGTATGTGTATGGGTGTGGGCATACAATGTGTAAATCTATAGCTACATGTTGCCGCCCGCAGCAACAATTCCCGCAGGTATTTATTGGAGGTGGACTGGAAATGAACTACTTCTACTATCTTTATTTTTAGTGGGCTGCTTTCTTGCTTGTTTGCTTGTTCCCTAGCTTATAGAGGAAGAAAGGCTTTGAGAGGAGAGAGAGGCTTTGCATAAGAGAGAAAGAGAGACTTTGCTTAAGAGAGAGAGACTACACTTTCAGAGATCTATATCTTCTTAAAGTCCTGCATCCTGCAAACTAAAGGTGCATGCTATCAGAGGTGCTTCTTCTGTGATCTACCATCTGCCTTCTGCGTTCTGCCATCATTCAGAGGTGCTGCTTATCCTCCACCCAGTGATCTAGAGGTGTGGCTTAGTCCTGCGTTCTGCGATCTGCGATCTGCAACCTGAAGTGCTGCTTATCTTTTCTGCTAGCTGCTTATCCTTGGTGCTTCCTATAGGTGTGTCTTATATACCTAAGGCAGCCAATCAGCTTAGGAATAAGTAGGATGGTTGGAGCATGCGCCACGGTACCAATCAAGAAAGAATGAGGAATATCTGTTGACCACTAGCGCAGAGGAGACATTAACTAATCAGGCAAAAGTAGATCACACTGTGTTAACATTTAATTATGTGCCACCTCTTGGCTCAACACCAGCCACCATCTTAGGGTTACCCAAATATGTCTTCTGCAGCTACATCTCCACATTATACATTCATTTGTTCTTTTTTTAAATATTTCCTTTTGTTTCTTTTTCATATACATAGCTGCTTTGTCCCAGAAGTCTTGACTTCCCCACCAATCTTCAGTACATCTCCTAACTATGGTTCAGTACATGTCCTAACAAGGTTCTAAAAACTGAAACAAGCACTATTTCAGGAAGGTGCCTTCTAAGCAGATCCAGGTCTAACTCTCTAATTTAACTAAAGAGATATCATTAAGGTAGGTAGAGGGCACGCTTGCAATCCCAGAAAATTGGAAGACTGAGGTATGAGAATTGCAAGTTCTAGGCCAGCCTCAGCAACTTAAAGAGACCCTAAGCAATTTGGTGAGTCTCAAAATTTTTTAAAATACTAAAAAAGAACTAGGGATATAGCTCAGTGGCAAAGCTTCCCTGCGTTCAAGCCCCAGAATCAATAATAATAATAATAATAATAATAATATCACTAAGTCAAAGAACGAATAAAGAAAATCTTAACCTAAAAGAAAAAGTATTAAACTTTGCCCACTGAAATCTTCTCTATCCTTATCTAAAATTCAGTAAAGATAACTCTAGTGAAAATATCACTGACATTAACTGCCCAACAGCCAACTGGAAATCTCATCTGATTCGTGGACCACTTATTCCTGAAACTTTTAGGAATCAATCACAAAGTTCATTTGAAATTTCAAAGCAGTCCTTCCAATCTAGTCCTACCTGCATCTCACTCATTTCTGGAGAAATTTAGTATTCAAGACTATCGCGTCCCCTGCCCGCAGAGAAACACGAAACCGGATCGGGGCAAGTTCTTTATTTTCTGCTCTCTGTTACTTCTGGCTGGCCGCAGCCGCGGGCCGCTCTTGCAAGCGCCTTACATTACATACAACAACCAATCAGCTTATAGATCACGAGGGGAAAGCATGGACAGTAATGAAGCATAATAGTGTGCATATAGCAAGCATGCAGTGTCCACGAGGACCCATGGCCAATCACATTAACTTCCTCAAATAACGCCACTTGTTGCACAGAGAATTAATCTGCTGGAGGTACCTGGTTTTGCTCTCAGCACTTCCTTGGCACATTGCCAGGCGCCATCTTGGCCGCACCATAGGGCTGGGGTCCATGGTACCCCGACACAAGACCTTTGCATTTTGTATTAACTTGCCCTGTAACACTCTTTCCCCACATCTTAAAACCTTCTCAAAGACTACTCACCATATCTGTAGGCTCATTGAAACCGTCTATTGTTAAATAGCTATGTTGTTCTTTCTCTGGATATCTCCCATTCTGCAAAATTAATGAATTCACTGACCTATATATACCAAGACAAACTTCCTTTGCTCTTTTGTTATATTTTTTTCCCTGAGTCCTCCATCTAAAATGAATTTCCTTCATCCATCACTAAGACATAGATTTGACTCTCACTGTATAGTCTTTCTCTCTCTCTCTCTCTTTCCCCATCTCCCTCTATATATGTATATCTTTTTCTGAACATACACGGAATGCTGAAATGGGAATAAAGACTCTCTTGGGATTTCTACACAAATGACTCAAGATAAGTAGAAAAATATCCCCATAGTAGCTCCAATTAGAAAAACAGCTCAGGCTGGTAACCAGGAGAACCCCAATCCCATGGAACTCCAATTCAATCCCAAATAAGATAGCTTGAGGACTCTGGGCATTGGAATAAAGTTACTTTTCCTCTTATCTGTTTTTCCTTCCCTTTCTGGGTACTTCTGTTTAGACTGGCTTTTTGATGCATCAAATTCTGAAAATGCAAGAAAAAGATTTTGGCAATGTTGATAATGTAGAGTGGAGGAGTTCCACATAGATGCAGCAGTGGAAGGAGGGAGCTAGGCTTACTACTTGGTCCTACTTGATATTGTTTAATTTAGGAAACACAAATCACATGTTTTGCCTACTGATTTCATACAGAAGTCTTAGGTTAATATTTTAGCAAATAATATTAATTTTCTCCTATTTTACTTTCATTGTGCATAAAGGTCAGAAACTTCTCCAGAAAAAGAAATGATAGGCAGGGAGGTCTCTCAAAGACTGAAGCAAATTAACAGGGTTATATGCCAATCCTACCAAGATCAATTCCATTCTACTTTCAGCTTTCACATAACTGACTTCCAAGAATTATATTTTTCTGAATAAGTTTAAAGAACATATATTAATTATTTAAAGAGAAAAGTCAATTGAATTACTTTTGTTTCTTTATGACCACATGAGTTTTATAAGATTATATTTAATTGACAAATTTTTAAAAATTTTTCATTTATACTTTTGTATTTTACTCCAGAAATTTTGAAAGTAATCCTGTTTTAAGGCTATGAGATATTCCATTCTCTCCTTGAATTTCTCTTGCCCTCTAATGTGGAATACACATTTCTTCAAAAAGTTCTAGTTCCTTTATTGAAAATAGCAAATAAAAGCCCAAATGTAGGTTTTAGAAAAACGCACTACCTTTTTTCCTTGAGTATCATTTCATAGCTAGAAACCTATTTTTCTAAAAATCACATATTCATATTGGCAACTTCAACTTAATGTTCACAATGTGTTAGAAAAGACAATTGTTATTAATTGTTTTAAATCTTGTTTTACATTTATGTGAGGTAAGAGTACTCTTAGTTCACTTGAACCCTAATTAACAAATGATTCTCTTGGACTTTTCTTTATGACTCAAAAATGGAACTCAAAATATTGATACTGCCGTTTACCGGTGACAAGTCCTGCTTCCTCAGGTGTTGAGGTATAACGCCAGAGAAGCACACTGAGGCAAGCATAGAGTAGAAAGCAAGAAACTTTATTAAAGAAAAGTAAAAGCAGACTCTCCCGGGTGAAGAAGGGACTCAAAGGTGGAATCCATAGGATTGAGCAAATCTTGTCCTTTTTTAGGTTTTATTCTCCTGTTCTTTCCCCCTATCTCTTTCCTTCCTGCTATCTGACTAGGTCCTGTTTTACAGGTGAGATGTATAAAGTGAGAAGCAGATGGGCAGGGAGAGGGCCAAAGTGATTCAGGCAGGTAAGGGCTCAGGGGGCATTAATTAGCAGCTCCTTGCCTGTAGTCCTTGATAAGGGCAGGTAAATTTGGTAATCAACAGGCTCCTGAGATCCTTGACATTCCATCCTCCCAGGGGCAGTCTTCAACTTCCAGAGGCAGATGGCTTTATGGCCTCCATTTCCTCCACCTGATCCGATCCCCTATTTCTACACTAACTGCCTGTCCCCGATTCTGGTTTCAATATCATACATTTTTTCCACATTCAAGGCTGAAAACTGTATGAATAGGAGGCAATCATCAATCATCCCAGAAACCACAGGATATGCCTGTGTCCCCCTGGAATTATTTATTTCTTTGCATTCTTTAGTTTCACAGGATCAAACACTTTTATGATCCTCTGAAATGTGAGTACATACTTTCTCTATAATAGACCCTAGATTTCTCCAAACTGCCTCATCCTCAAATATATGTCCACACATGTCAACTTACAAACATATATGAAAATGTCTTTGGGAAACATTTCTAGGAACAGGATTACTAGGAAAGAAGATACTCCTGAGTTCAATTTAATTTCTACCAGGTTTTCCTTGGAGAATGACTATACCAGTGTATCTTCCAATCAGCTCTCAAGTACATTTATTTGCTTTCATACTCTGTCTAGCAGTTGGTCTTAATAAAGAGCTTAAACATTTCTCTGTGTAGTTATTAGTCTTTTCAGTTTATCTTCTTTTAAATTATTTACCATATTACTTGCCAATTTTATTTTAAATTGTCTCTATTTTCTTGTACATTTAAAAGATTATTTTCAAGTTTAATGATTCTTTCACCACTTCCTACCCCCTGCTGAAAACTAAATATATATGCAATAAAAATGCTATTATGATTGGGGACAAAGACACACTTACCAATTTGTCTAATGCAACAATTTCCAGTTAGAAAATATTACATAGAATACATCTGAATTTTGTGCTATGCTGGACTAAACATTTTGTGTATGTACATATGGCAAGCAACAGGGATAAGAAAAGTAGAAAATTCTACAGTCCTTCAATACGTTGTGATATTTGTTATATACACATTGCTTTTAGAGCTTTTTTATTTTACCCTTATCTTAAGAGTCTAATAGTAAGCACTAACTAAAACCATCTTAGGATGGTATAAGGTCAGGTCAGGTAGAGCCCATATACAGTATAATGTCATAATTCATCAAGTATTGTGCACATGGACATGGGCATAAAAATGACAATCATTTGGTTTTGTGCTCTTGTAGGTCAGTTGCATTGAAAGTAGTTAAGCTAAACTGCAGGCTCACAACTGGGTTCTGGGCCCCAGGCACCAGCCTTTTAGCAGGTTGAATTCAGATCAGCTCCTCCTGTCTTTCATTCTGTGAACTATTGAATGATTCTCTGGAGCACTAACTTCACATGGGTTCAAGGCAGAAAGGGAAGCAGCTATCAGGGGACAAACCCAGATACAAAAGAACATACTCAATCTCCCAATGTCCATTAACATCCCATTAGCCAAGTAAGGAGAAAAAAGGCAATTCAATATTGTGAGGCCTGAAAATACACATTACCTATCATGAGTCTTTTCATTGCAAGATTTCGGATCTATAAATTTGTCATAGTAATATGAAGAACTGAGACCTATAACTCAATTTATCACAATCTCCTGTTATAGTAATGCTACAACTTTAACTTGCCAGTGAAAAGAATTGATGGTCTTCACAAAATAACTACAGTTCTTTATTTAATCTGTATGTCAGTTGTCATACTATTGAAATTGTGTTGAAAGTATTAAATTAATGTATTATTTGTGTGACTATTTACAAAAACAATATTTTTATCAAGAGTTATACACAATATTTGCACGTTTTTCTTTGATAAATCAATTTCCTGAAATTTATCTTGAAACAATTCTAATCAAAAGAACTTTATGTAAGAACGTGATTCTTGCAATATTTATAAGAATGATGTTAAGCAGAAAACAATATAAAGGTTCAAAGTAGAGAGGTAATTTGTATGTCCAATCAATGAGACAAATCACTATGATTAAACTAGTGGTTATAAATACTGTGTGAATCACAAGTAAGTCAGAATATAATTTTGAGTTTACAGAAATATGGATTATAAAATTGCCAGGCATGGTGGCACATGCTTATAATGCTGACTACTGGGAAGGCTAAGGGAGGATGATTAAGTTCAAGGCCAGCTTGTGTAACTTAGTGAGACCCTGTTTCCAAAAAAAAAAGAAAAAGAAGAAGAAGAAGAAGAAAACAAAAAACATGTATTTATCATATGAAAACTACTGTAAAATCATGTAGATTAGCATTGCAATGGAAGGGAAAAGAGATAAAATAATTTTAGATTTAGAGATTAAATAGTGAATTTGATTGTAGATGTAAATACATGCATTCATTATATCTTTTGCATTGATTCTATATAGTTGAGTAAAATTTCAAAGGTAAAGATATGACCTACTCAATTGCTTTGTACAGTAGTTAACCCAATATCAAATATAGCCTATGATCAAAGTGCTTGGATTACATGCTTCTCTGTTGTATTAAGAATAAAATAAAGTACAGTGGCACATGCCTGTAATCCCAGTGGCTAAGGAGGCTGAGGCAGGAGGATCAAGAGTTCAATGCCAGCCTTAGCAATTTAGCGAGGCCCTAAACTACTTAGCCAGACCCTATCTCTAAATAAAATATAAAAAGGGCTGGGGATGTGGCTCAGTGGTTAAGTGCCCCTGGGTTCAACTCCTTGAACCAAAAAAAGAATAAAATGTGAAAACAAAATTAGAGGGATAGAAAATATTTCACTGACCTTAGAGTGTAAGGCATAGAATTGTTATTTTTGTAATCTCTGTAAGCCCTCAGAGGACTTTCTGAGTCTACTCATCAACTCAGTGGGGAAGAGAGTTGGACTAACTGTAAAATTTTTTAACTCCTAGTCATTTTTGAGATCAGTATTTTGGAAAGGGATTTCATTAGGGTAAAGAGTAAATTACCTGCCAAATACATTAAACACCTTTGAAAGCAAAAGAGCTTATTAATTGCATCTTTTATGTCCTTATTTCTCAGGCTATAAATAATGGGATTGAAAAAGGGAGCAAAGACAGAGACTGTCTGAGCAATAGTCATGTCTCAGAATGGCGTATAAGCAGCAAAGATACCTGAAGGCCTCACTGTTAATAAACAGCACAAAAACAGAAATATGGACAGTCCAGGTGGAAAAGACCTTTTAGTAGCACTTCAGTGAAGAGATGCCCAGGATAGCAATGATAATTCTGATGTAAGAAAGAGAAATAATCTGACTTGTTATTAGAATGGAAAGAGCACTGATCCCATCTTGCAATAGGATCCCAGAGTCATCTCTAACAGGCTGAAGTCAATAAAGGGATGAAATCACAGATCTTATGATTGGGTTAGGGCCATAGAAAGATAGGGTAGAAATCCACACAATCTCAGATAGAAGGACTGTGAAGCCGAAGATACAAGCCTGCTGAGTGCTGAGCACACAGTTGAGGGGTCGTGATGGTCAGGAGGCAGAGCAGGTTGCAGTTGGCAACACAGCTGTCAATAGCCATTGACAATTTACAAGGTGTGTTCAGTGTTTCCAAGTGAATGGAAGAAAGAACATCTGCAAGAGGTGGCCAATGAAAGGGAGGGAGAAAAAATTAGAACACACACACGGAACTGTGAAAACATCCATCCAGAGTAACAGCAAAGAAGATCATCAGGTTTTCAAACACAGTCAAGGTGTAAATGAAAAGTAAAGGAAACACACACACACACACACACACACAGACACGACTACTGTCCTGGGTGGGGGACACAGAGAAGATTAATTCAGTCACTGCTGATGTTCCTACTCATCAAATTCCCACCAGAGCCACCTGAGAATGCATGCCCCACTAACAGAGAAGCTGTCTAGTTCAGGGCTTTTCTTTGTTGGGAGACTTTTCATTACTAATTCTGTAACTGAAAACTTGGTCCTCATTCCCAACCAATTCAATAACAAAGACAAGGTTTTGAGAAAAACGAAGGAAGTTTTATTGCTTTGTAAGCAAAGGAGAAATACTGGGGACTCTTGTCCCAGAGTCTGTGATTCTCCCCATCATGGGGCAAAGGGGGGTTTTAAAGAGGTGATTCAGAGAAATCCTGTTTCCTGAGATTAGGAAGGAGAAGATCAGGGAGGAGAGGATCAAGAGGAAGAAGGTCAGGGAAGAGAAGTTTGGGAAAAAGAAAAAAATATGTCGGTTTTAGAGCACTAAGGGACATAAAGCATAAAGTGGACAACTGTTACAATTCAATCTCATTACTTGTTGATATTCAGGTTTTTTTATGTCCTTGCGTTCAATTTTGGCAGTTTACATGTGTGCAGAAATTTATCCTTCTTGTCTAGATTTTCCAATTTGTTAACATAAACTCGTTCATAATAATCCTTAATAATCCTTTACATTTCTATGGTATTGGTAATAATGTCTCCTTTTTCATCTCTACTTTAAGTCTTCTCTTTGTTTTTTCTTGGTTAATTTAGCCAAAGACTTGTCTATCTTATTTATCTTTTCAAAAGGCCAGCTCTTTGGTTCATTGGTTTTGTTTTGGTTTTGATTTTTGGTTTTAATCTCTATGACATTTACTTATGCTCTGATCCTTTCTATTTCTTTCTTTCTACTAATTTCAGGTTTGGCTTTTTCCTTGCTTTTCTAATTCATTAAGATGAATTGTTTCCAGGCACATTGGTAGAAGTCTGTAATCCCAGTGGCTCATGAGACTGAGGCAGGAGGATCTCAAGTTTAAAGCCAGCCTCAGCAAGAGAGGCGCTAAGCAACTCAGTGAGACCCTGCCTCTAAATAAAATACAAAATAGGGTTGGAGATGTGGCTCAGTGGTTGAGTGCCCCTGAGTTCAATCCCCTGGACCCCCCCAATAAAAAGGTGCATTGTTAAGTTATTGTTTATTTGAAATATTACATGATAATAACCATATATAATATATGTGTGCTTATTGCTATAAACCTTTCTTTGAGTTCTGCTTTTCTTACATCCCAAAAATTTTGTTAAGTGTGCTTTATAAGGTTCCTCTGGTGGTAGTAAATGCCCTGTTTTTATTGTTTTGAAAGGTTTTCATTTCTTCTTTGTTTCTGAGTACAGTATTCTTGGTTGGTAGTTATTTTCTTTCAGGACTTGGAGTATTTAATTCTATTCCCTCTCAGGTTGTAAGGTTTCTGCTGAGAAATCTGCTATTAGTCTAGTAGGGGTAAATTTAAATGTGACTCAATACTTTTCTCTTATTGTTTTTAGTAGCTTCTTCTTTGTCTTTGGGCAGTTTGACTATAGTGTGCATTGGTAAGGATCTCTCATTTATTGTTATTTGGGGCCCTATTATCCTCCTATATGTGAATACCCATTATCTTTCTCACAATTAGTGACATTTTAAGCTATTATTTGATTAAATAGATTTTTTTATGCCCTTAGTTTTTTATTCTCCTTCATATACTTAAAAAATGTGTCTATTTTTTCATTTAATGGTATCCTGAAGGTCTTGAACACTATCTTCATTTTGTTTGCCTGCCTACCTATCTTTCTTCTTTTACTACTTTCTTGTCTGACTGGGGCATTTAAAAGACCTGTCTTCAAGTTCAGATATTCTTTCTTTTGCTTGGCCTACTCTGTTGTTGAGGCTTTCACCTATATTTTTTATTTGATATATTGAACTCTTTATTTCTGAGATTTCTGTTTGGTTCCTTTTAGAAAATCCCTATCTCTTTGGTGAATTTCTCATTGATATTGTATCAATATTTTACTAATTTGTGTGTAGTACTAAGGATTAGCCCTGGGAGCGCTCAACCACTGAGCTACATGCCCAGAACTCTTTTAATAGGTTTTGTTTTTGTTTTCGTTTTGAGAAAGGGTCTTGCTAAGATTCAGAGACTGATCTAGAACTTGTGATCTGATCCTCCTGGCTCAGCCTCCCAAGTAGCTGAGACTACAGGCCTGTGCCAACAGGCCAAGTTCCCCAGCCCTCTGTTCTTAACCAGAAAAACTATAAACACCAGGTACAAGTAAATGTCAGAAGACATCTGCAAGAATCTTGTACAAGAGAAAAAGTTCCTTAAAATTTTTGCCATACCAACATCAGACCCTTCCACCCCTGTCACTCATTAAGAGGCTGGGTCATTCATGGGCTGTTTTTACTTCTTTTTCAATCAAGGCTGTCCCTTCACCTGGAGGTGAAACCCTAGCCCTTTTCTTTTTCCTGATGAAATCTTAACTTGTAAGAAAAAAAATGTTAATTTCTGATGGAAATACATAGAATGCATTTCAAAGGACACAAAAATGAAAGCAAGTTTCATACAAAATATGTGGAAAACGTCATATCTCTATCTCTATTCCTATCACTTATCTCTACTGAATATGTTTGAGACTGTTTTCATTCAAATAGTTTAATTCAATTAAATTGGATAAATTTGACCAAAATAATCAAAGAAAAATGAAGATTGGATTCTATTTGGCCTCAGAAAAATAAGCATTGAAAACTATAAATAATAATCATAGCTAATTATTGCTAAGCATGTGATTTTATTTTCAGTATATCATTGTTTATTACAACAATCTTTACAACATCAAAAACAAATGCTAATAATTAGTGGCAAATAATAGCTAACATTCATTTTGTACTTAGTGTTATGCAATGTTCTAAGTCTAGCATAAAACAACTTATTTAATATTCATAAAACATATGAAGTCCCAATTTTAAAAATATATTAATTTTATGGCAATAGACAATGAAACTAAGATATAGGGAATTTAATAACTTATTAAAGGTCTCAAAGTGTGCGGTACTACTGAAATGTGAACCTTGACCTCTTCTGTAGATCTTATCCTTTAACAATTTTATTTTAAAATCTGTGGTCATTATTAATTATTAATGCCTATATAATATAATGCTTAAGTGATAATAATGTTTATATAAAAGTAATAAAATAAATGTTCATAAAGACATCTTAATGCTTAACCATATTTGCTTTTTACATTTTATTCATCTCTGTAAGACTAGAAGATAGTACATGCTGTCTTAACAAACCATGCATAAACAAATAAACATGTACAAGGGAAGGAAAACTGGAATAAAAAGACAAAAAATATTCGTGTGACAGTGAATATGGTAATTTGCTCATTTTACAGGTTTGGTTCGTTAGAGTAACATTGACAGTGAGAGGTTTCTATGAGCTACAATTAACTTGCAAATGCAATAAACATCTTCTAAGGGCAGAAAAGCTTCTTAATTGCTATTTTCATGTCCTTATTTCTCAAACTGTAGATGATAGGGTTGAAAAAAGGAGCAAGGACTGCAAACATGAGTGCAATGACTGTGTCCAAAATGGGTGGGAAAGTGGCTGAGAAACGCAAGTACATGAGGGACACACTGCCATAGAACATCAGAAAGACACCGAGATGAGCTGCACAGGTAGAGAAAGCCTTCCGGCGACCTTCAACAGAAGGGATCCTCAGGATCACAGTGATGATTCTTATATAAGAAATGGCAATAATCAAGACAGAGAAGATGATGGCCACAGCATGGATCACATCCTCAATCAGAATCATGGACGTGTCTGTACAGGCCAAACGCAGCACAGGTTCAAAGTCACAGAAGATCTGATGGATATGGTTGGGGCCACAGAAGGGCAGCGTGGAAATCCATGCAATCTCGGGGAGCAATACAAGAAAGCCAAAGATGCAGGAACCTGCAGAGAGCTGAGCACACAGCCGAGGGGTCATAATGATTGGGTAGCGGAGAGGATTACAAATGGCAACATACCTATCAATAGCCATAGTGGTCAGCAAAATCCCCTCTGAATTTCCCAGGGAATGAAAGAAGTACATCTGTAAGAGGCAGCCTACCATGGAGATGGTCCTCTGCTTACTGATAAGATTGGAGAGTATTTTGGGGATTGTTGCAGTTGTGTACCAAATCTCCAGAAATGAGAAAATGCTGATGAAATTATACATGGGGTTGTGGAGACGAGAGTCCATCCTAACTGCAAAAAACACAATGAGATTTCCAATAATGATGAATATATAGATGATGAACAAAAGAATGAAGAAGAAGAGGCTACCATCTTCAAACTGGGGAAATCCAGAGAAGAAAAACTCTGTCACCATAGTAGTTTGGTTACTTCTCATCATGGTCAACAATCTTGACTGCTGTGGGTAGAAAGACAGCTCCCTTCCTAGATAAAATTTTTGAAAAATCATATGCATGGGTTAATATAGAAGTCAAATAAAATGTTATAGCACCATGGAAACAGGTAAATCATGTATTCCTCTTTATTCATGGATTAATAGCAATTTATATAGAAACTATTTTGTACCCAGTGCTTCTGTTCATTTGTTGAATTCAGCAATGGAGAAAACAATCTCACTTTCACAAAACTTGTATTCTAATGAAGAATATAAATAAAATAACACATCAAAAATGTCATAGCCAGGCACAGGTAGCACATGCCTGTAACCCAATGTCTCAGAAGACTAAGGCAGAAGGATCACAAGTTCAAGTCCAGCCTGGGCAACATAGCAAGACCCTGTCTCAAAATTAAAAAATAAAATGGGCTAGGGATGGATCTCAGTGAAAGAGCACCCCTTGGTTCGATCTCTACTACTAAACCAAAACAAAAACACCCAATAGACTAAGTTGTTCAGGCTGCCCTGCCCTCTGTCTCAGTCTCCTGTCACTGGTATTACACACATTCACCACTATGCCATGCATTTATTGGATTTTGACAATAAATAATCAAAATATCAAAAATAAAAAAATGCTTTTACCATAACAAAATAAAATTAATTAAGAAGAATTGTAAAGGAGGGGCAAATTTGGAGAAGGTGAAGAAATGTGTTTAGAGTGGTTGACTCTGGAGTATCAAGAGACCTAATGAAGGTATCCAATAGGCAGATAAACAGACAAGCCTGAAATTCAAAAAGATGTTCCCACAGGTGATAGGTACTTAGGAGTGTCCCACATTTAAGTGGAGTATGACCATACAATATAGATAAAGGTCTACATGGAGAGAATATAAATAAGGTTAAAAGTGCAGCAGAGAATTGAGGGCTGGGAAAACACTAGTGTATAACAGTAAATGAGGTAAGAGAATCATAAAAAGCAAATTGGAAAAGGAACACTGGAAAGGTAGAGGAAGGAAGAAAGTAGCAGGTGACAGTTTCAAATACTGAAGACCATTCAAGTAATACAGAGGGGAAATATAATAATCTTCCAGATAAATCAACTTGGAAATCATCACTAACCTATCCAGAGAAATTTGAATGGAATATGAGGGAGGATGGCACATGGGAATAGGTTAATTCGTATAAATATGTGATTTGGTCATAAAACAAAAGCAGTACAGCATGAAGAAATAAAATAAGATAGTATTTAAGCATAGGGGTTTTGGATATAGCTTAAATGGGTCAAAATCAAAGCTCTAACCTTTCTTAATTCTGTAATTTTTGGTCAGTTTGGTGAATTTTCTGTTATCTCGGTTTTCTCATCTGAAAATGAAGATAATGCTTACAAAGTTACATTGAGAATTACATCAGTTTATGCAGGTAAAATACTTACAACTTTAAAAATAGTTATTTTTCCTACATCCAATGGAAACAACTGGGGAGTACAGAAATATATTCCTTCTTTCACAGCCAGGCAATTCAATAGAGGAAAGGCTTTTAACAAGTGGTTCTGGAACAACTGGACATAAACATGCTTAAAGCAAGTCAATTTAAAAAAAAAAAAAAAAACTGTCAAACTGAACTTCATCGAAATTGAAAATTTTTGCTTTTCAAACTTAAATTTTAAGAGAAAGTACAGAAATTCATATAGAGAAAATATTTGCAAAATACCTATTTAATAGAAGATATATCTAGAATCCATAAGAATTTAAAACCCTATAATAAGAAAGCCATCACAACATTTTTTTAGAAATTAGCAAAGGATTTAAACAGACATTTCACCAAAGAAAACATAGATATCAAATTAGTCTATAAAAATATGCTTGAGAGAATCATTAGTCATTAGGGTAATGTACATTAAGGCCATAAAGAAACACATTATCATTATACATTTATTAACTTTTATTTTCTTTTTTAGCAAAGAAAAAACACCCAACCATACTAAATTCTTAGCAGAATATGGAGCAACTGGATATGGTGTATTTTGTTGGTGAGAATGTAAAATGTTAGTGCGCCATGGAAACAAGTTTAACGGTTCCTTTCAAAGTTAAACATACATTTACTATTGATAAAGCAATCCCACTCGAAGATATTTACTCAAGTGAAATGAAAATCTATGTTAACTTTAAAACCTGTAATAAAATACTTAGAATGGCTTTATTTATAAAACTGGAAATAATCTAAATGGCAGCCAGTTGGTAAGCAGATAATTGATATATTCATATAGTGGAATATGATTCAAAAATAAATATGAATGAAATATGAATAAAAACAAAAAAATACGAAACAACAGGAACAAAAGTCACACATATTAGGTTAAGTACACGAAATCAAAGTCTACATATTGCTTTAATCTCTTTATCTGACATTCTGAAAAATGAAAATGTATAGGACAGAAACAGATAATGGTTGCCAGGGATGGGATGAGAGGAAGTATCATTTTTGAAGGGTGCAATTAGAGAATTTGGGGAGGAAGCAGCCAGCAGTAGCATTATATACTTTGATTTCTGTTGGTAGTTTCATTATTTTATGCATTGCATCTACCATTTTCTGTACAGTGAGAGGACCCCACATCTGTACTGATCTACCTGATCCTCAAATTTCATTTCATGGGGGAAATAAAACTGGGGAGAATTAGTTCTCTAATTTTAGCCTCTTACTCATACTATTGCAGTAAATTATTAATGCCTTCACTGTTAATTTTATTGTTGTAGCTCTGATCAACTCCTCCTGACAGCTCAACGCTGTCTCTTTCTCTCACCTGAGGGAGAGAAATCCTCCAGCCAAATCTAATTATCTTGTTTAAAATGATCTTGATCATGGCTTTGGTCCATGGTTACCTCTGCTCATTACCTGGTTTGTTAACAGCTCTTCAGTCTGACCTACTCAGTTCCATGATAGGGTAGCCTATGTTTCTCATTCAGATCCCCCAAAAAATCAAAAGTCGGGATTGGAGAGTCTACCTCCTTGGTTACAAACCTATGTGTGATTTTTCAGACTTGACCTGAGACTATTGCAAAGGATTTACCTGGCAGACTCTGGAGGAAGGCTCCCCTCCCCACTCAAAACTTGAAGCAAGGCCACTACCCTGTAATCTCTGAAAGGAGTGGTAGTCAAGGACTTAGACAACCATCCCTGCTGGGCATGCTTTTTGCATATTTGTATTCCTGGGCTCAGAACCCCATCCTAAATCTTTTTAATCTGAAGTCTTTGACCAAGGCCTACCTCTTGTGTCTCTGTAAGCAATTCTTATGGAAGAAAGAAGGGAAAAATTGAAGACAGGTTTCCCCACTTTAACACAACTCAGTGCTCTTAATATTCCTCATCTTCTATTTCCCACCCCCACAGGATACCTAAAACTGCTCCAGCTTTTTGTTTAGATCTTTCTCAACAGTTAGACACCTCCCCAAGTTGTACTCTTCTGCCTGATCCTGAACCAGTGCACGGAAAAGGAGAGCAGAGTGGACCCTGTCTCTGGTTTTAGCCTCTTTCTCAGGTTATGGCAGTAAAGACTTCACTGTCAACTTTCCTTTTGGTTCCTCTATCATTAACTGGCTGCTCCGAACCCTAGCAGTTCAATACCCTCTTTCAACTCTACTGAGTCCCTAGGAGACATACACAAAGAGATTAAGAGAAGGGGCCAAGAAGATTTATACCATGGCCATTTGCAAATCAGTATAAACACTACTACTAGAAATTCCTGAGAACTAAGACATTTTGGATCTCTAAATCAGTCAAAGTTATGCCTTACTGTGTTTCTGGCTTTTCTATTTCCCCAAGGTAGTTGGTTTTAACATTTTAATGGAACAGGAGTGCCTATGTTTTTCTAAAATCAATGTTCTATTCTATATAGATTAATATGCCAATTAGAAGTTTATCTGTTCAACACTGGAAGGAGAGATATAAACTGACACGATCCCACTGGGAAGAAGGAAGGTAGAAAAAAAAAAATCATCTACAGGTAGAGATTATTTTGTTTGGATCAGTGCCTATCAGTAGTAATAAGTTCCTCCTATATATCTAATCTCTAATTATTACAGTAGAGATCTTGCAGGTTTATATTATTTTGATTGGAATCTGAAACTAGGATGCAAAGTGTCTTGTATCATAATGTGATTCAGAAAACACTAAGGGTATGAAAGTAGAGGAACAAGCAATTAGAGAAATGCAAGTCAAAACTACTCTAAGATTTCATCTCACTTCAATCAGAATGGCAATTATCAAGAATATAAGCAACAATAAATTGTGGCAAAGATGTGGGGGAAAAGGTACACTCATATGTTGCCAGTGAGAATGCAAATTGGTGCAACCACTCTGGAAAGCAGTATGGACATTCCTCAGAAAACTTGGAATGGAACCACCACTTGACCCAGCTATCCCACTCCTCGGTTTATATCCAAAAGACTTAAAATCAGCATACTACAGTGACACAGTCACATCAATGTTTATAGCAGCTCAATTCACAATAGTTAAACTATGGAACCAACCTACATGCCCTTCAACAGATGAATGGATAAAGAAAAAAAAAATATATATATATATATATGATGGAATATTATTCAGCTTTAATTCTGGCATTTGCTGGTAAATGGATGGAATTAGAAAATATCATGCTAAGTGAAATAAGCCAAGCCTAAAAAAGCAAAGGTCAAATGTTTTCTCTGATATGCAGATGTTTATTCACAATAAGGTGGGGGTGGATAGGGAAGAATAGAGTTACTTTATATTAGGTAGAGGGGAGTGAAGGGCAGGGAAGGGGTATGGGGAAAGGCTTGACAGAGTAAAGCAGACATTATTACCTCATGTACATGTATAACTGCATGACTGATATGATCCTACAATATGTACAATCAGAAAAATGAGAAATTACACTCCATTTATGTATGATCTATCAAAATGTTTAAATTCATTCTACTGTCATGTACAACTAATTAGAAAAAGTTAAATAAAATAATTAAATATTTTAAAAAGAAAGTAGAGGAACAATATCATATTAGTAAAAATGTATTAATCATTCCATCTATCATACCACTCATATCTCTGATGTCTAATCCTGTGTTCTTCCCTTAATGCCAATTCCATTCAACTACATGCAGTCTTAAGTATGCTCCCAAATACTGTCATTTAAAGTATCAGAAGGAGCACTATCCAAGTGTCCTTCTTTAACTAGTAGGCAATTTACCTTCTCCTTGGTACATGATGTGTCTATATCTTGGACCTATATGTATTATCTTCTTATCTCCAGCAGAAAATGAAGAACACCCTTTTCTGGGTTTATGCAGTTTAAAGTCCCTTCAGTTCAGCAGAAAAGACTATTATATCTGTTTCTAAAGGTTTCTTGGGAAGACTTTTATACTGAGGTATTTCTCCAAGATAACTAGGGAAAACAGCAACTTCATTTCCCCAGGGCCTAATTAATTGTAACCTCTTCTGATTCTTCTCATTAATTCTCCTTAAAGAACTCCAAGAGTCTTAGTAAAGTGCACATCTCCATTGATATGTTTGCTCTAACCAACAGCATATATGAATACACACACATGCTTAGGAAAAATGGCTTTTAACAGTGTTGGGGATATATTTATTTATTTTTAATTTTTAGAGGATTGTGGAAATTTTTCAAGATCTGTTCAGTTTTCATGAAGAAGACATAATTTTCATAGCAATAAAATTGACTATGTAAAAGGAAATGGTATAATTAATTTGTTTACTTTGCTCAGCATACTCCTTTATCACAAATTCTAAATATACATCACTTCCCTACCTAGGTTTTAACCCACACATACATTAGTTTTAGTGGCTCCAATGTAGATTTTAACAGAATGGGATGATACCGATCTCTGTTACAAAAAAGTAGCTAATACAGACTCTTCCCTGTGTCTGTGCTCCTTGAAAAGTGAATTGATACCTCTTCCCATCAGAGGATGGACTCTCTTTCCCTCCTCTCAATTTGCCACTGTAGCTAAAGGGTTCTTATGCCAGTTCTGAGCCTAGTCCTCAAGAGGTCTTGCAACTTAAACTCAATACCCTAACCAGTCATCAGGTGATCAAAATTAATTCACCTATTAGAAGATGAAAGATCACATGAAGGAGAGTGTAATTGTCCTGGCTCATGTTGTCCTAGCCCAGTCTGCTCTAATCAGCTGCTGATTCATGATCCAAGAACTTAGTGATCAAGGACTAGGAAATATACCCATTTGGTTCCAGCTCAAATTGCCAGCCCATGAAATTATGAGACAATTTCTGTTTTGTTTTTTTTTTTTAGCTTTTAATTTTTTTACAGACTGCATTTTGATTCATTGTACACAAATGGGGCACATCATTTCGTTTCTATGGTTGTACACAACGCAGATTCATACCATTCATGTAATCATACATGTACATAGGGTAATGATGTCTGTCTCATTCCACCATTTTTCATACCCCCCTCCCTCTCATTTTCTTCTACATATTCTAAAGTTCCCCCATTATTATCTCATTCCCCAGCCCCCACCCCCATTATATATCATTCTTCACTTACCAGGGAAAACATTTGGCCTTTGGTTTTTGGGGCTTGGCTTATTTCACTTAGCATGATATTCTCCAATTCCATCCATTTATTTGCAAATGCTATAATATTATTCTTATTTATGGCTGAATAGTATTCCATTGTGTTTAGGTACCACAGTTTCTTTATCCATTCATCTGTCAAAGGGCCTCCAGGTGGTTCCACAATCTAGCTATTGTGAACTGAGCTGCTGTAAACATTGATGTGGCTGTGTTACTGTTGTTTGCTGATTTTAGGTTCTTTGGGTATAAATCAAGGAGTGGGATAACTGGGTCAAAAGGTGGGTCCATTCCAAGTTTTCTTAGGATTCTCCATACTGCTTTCCAGAGTGGTTGCACCAATTTGCAACTCCACCAGCAATGTAAAAGTTTGTCTTTTAATTTCTGTTTTCAGTCACAGATTTTTAGGGTGGTTTGTTCCACAGCAGAAGTTGATAAGGTCTCTGAAATTATCCTTTCTACCTCCACTGTTGTTATAATACCATCTACCATTCTTATCACATCAAGAATGTTATTCTAAGAACATAATTTCTTACTTAAATCTCAATGTCTTCACTTGTAGATTGAATTAAACTCTAATATATACACAGTTCTGCATACTTTACCCCTAGTTCTCATTTTAGGACTCCTTTTCACTGAGCCTCATCTGCACAAGTCTGCAGCTGGTTCCTCTAATGCACTGAACTGTCCAACCTCAAGACATTTGCAAACATGATTTACTTACATGTATTCCTGGCAAGGTTTCAACTTACTTCATTGAAAAAGTGTTTCTGTTGCCCACTTCTAAATGTATCCATATATATAATTCTTTTGATTCATATTACCAGATTGCCTTAGAAAGGATTATACCACTGGAATATCATGTCATTTGCTCTACAGAGAGCATGTATCATCTTCATCACATTTAAATTATCTTTTTTTTTTTTTTTTTTTTTGCGGTGCTGGGGATTGAACCCAGGGCCTCGTGCTTGCAAGGCAAGCACTCTACCAACTGAGCTATCTCCCCAGCCCTAAATTATCATGTTTTTAAAACCAAAAATTGGCTTTTAATAAAATATAATACTTTATTATAGATAAATTCAAAACACTGGATGAAAACAAAGTTAAAAATAGAAACCATTATATTTGTATCCAAAGATAATTAGAGTTAAAAACCTAATTTAATTTTATTTACCAATTGAGGGTCACAATCCATTAGTAAGTGGTGAAATCAGTTTCAAAAAAATTTTTAATGAAATAGATTAGGACACAATAGATAAGATTTAAAGTATCACATAAAGTATGTATAAGTATTGTTTTGTAAAAGTATTTTTATTATAAATAGAAATATGAATGTGAAAACCTATGCCTTTATATTCTAATTTATGATTTTAATATATTTTTTATTTTGAATCATAGTGAAGTATTTTAGTAATCCTGATTGTTTCATATTACCCTAGTTCTTTGCTCTCATTTGTAATAAAATTCTATGGAATAGTGTTTATACCTAAAATTTCCAATTTTCCTTTAGCCTTCTATTAAACTACTCCAGTCAGGATTTGCCTCCATTACTCTGCTCAGACTTCTCTTAATAATTTAATAATGACCTCTGATGGCCACACACAATGATCACTTTTCACTTGCTATCTTACTTGATGGTTAGCAGGATTTGAGAAAATTGACCACTTTCTCCCCCTTGAAGTGTTTTATTCACCTGGCTTTTGGAGACTTGCTTGTCTTTGTAGTTTATTATTCACTCATGTTGAAGTATAATTTCCAATTTCTTCTCTTTTCCCCAAATCAATAGTATTGGAGTACCCCAGACCTTGTTGATCTCACCCAGCCTCATGGCTTTAATACTTAATATGTGCTCCTGATTCACCCATACATCTCCATACCAACCTTCATTTCTGAGTATTGAACTCATAAAATAGGCCACAAGAAATTTTATTAGATGTCTAAGAGTCTAGCTAAACTTAAAATATACAAAACTAAACTTTTGATATCCTTCCTCCCCACATCTTCTTCATATTCCATTTCATCCATAGTGGACACCGTTGTCTTAAAATCCAAGTGCTGCCCACTGTAGGATGTCGCCGCCCATGGCAACAGTCGCGTGGATATTGTTACCACCTGCAGCAACAATTGCGTGGGTATTTATCAGAGGTGGACTGGAAACTGAGCTACTTCTACTATCTTTCTTTAGTGGGCTGCTTTCTTGCTTGTTTACTCCCTAGTTTATAGAGGAAGAGAGACTTTGAGAGGAGAGAGAGAGAAAGGCTTTGCATAAGAGAGAAAGAGTCTTTGAGAGGAGAGAGAGAGGCTTTGCTTATCAGAGAGGCTACACTTTCAGAGATCTATATTTTCTTAAAGTCCTGCATCCTGCAAACTAAAGGTACGTGCTATCAGAGGAGCTTCTTCTGTGATCTGCCATCTGCCTTCTGCGATCTGTCAGAGGTGCTGCTTATACTCCGCCCAGTGATCTAGAGGTGTGGCTTATCCTCCGTTCTGCCATCTGCAACCTGCATTCTGCCATCATTCAGAGGTGCTGCTTATCCGATGGTGCTTCCTATAGGTGTGTGTCTTATATACCTAAGGCAGCCAATCAGCTTAGGATTAAGTAGCACGGTTGGAGCATGCGCCACGGTACCAATCAAGAAAGAATGAGGAATATCTATTGACCACTTGTGCAGAGGAGACATTAACTAATCAGGCAAAGGTAGATCATGCCGTGTTAACATTAATTATGCGCCACCTCTTGGCTCAACGCCAGCCATCATCTTAGGGTTACCCAAACATGTCTTCTGCAGTAGGAAAATTTTTTAACCTAGTTTTTATTGTTGCCTGAATTTTTCTCCCTCCACATAAACTTATGACTATCTTTCTTTTCAAATCTTTGTTCAAATGTGACCTTCAAAATGAGATTCAACTGGATCCATTCATTTAAAATTATGATTCCCCCTATCCACTCTAGATCCTCATTGTGCTATATTTGCCTTAATATTCCCTATTTTCCTACTTCTACTCATTTTCTGTTTCCTACAGAACATATGTTCCATGCAATTGGTAATCTTTTAATACTTTAGCTTATTCTTAATATGTATTTTTTAAAATATCACCCCTCCCTAAAATATCAGTTACAAAAAGGGAAGGAATTTCTTGTCAGTAGTATTTCAAGCACCTAAAATAATATCTGGCATAGTAACCTTAGTAAATACTTTTACATGAATTTAAAAAATAAGCCACATGATTTATTTTCTCAGTGGGTTAGCAATTTTTAAACTCAGCATGATTTTAGAGCTAATTACAGAAATATTAGTGCTAACATTTAATATTAATATTTAAATATTTAATAATATTTAAATTTATTATTTATATTTTAGAATTAAGACAATTTGACCAGATCTGCTTTGTCATTTTTTTTTTCCCCAGTACTGGGGATTGAACCCTGAGATGCTTTATCACTGAGTTACATTTGTTTTTTTTTGTTTGTTTGTTTGTTTTTGTTTTTTTTATTTTGAGACAGGGTCTAAGTACCCGTCATCTTCCTACCTCAGCTTCCTGAGTAACTAGGATTATAGGCATGTACCACCATACCAACTTTCTACTTTGTAATTCTAGATTCATATTTGAAATTTAATTTAGCATTTTTAAAACTAACTTTATTGAGATCAAGTTTATAGTCAAAACTGTACACTTTAATGCTACTTTGGGTTGAAATCTTACTATTGTTAAACATGGTATTGAAACATGGAAAGGGTTTTGGATCAGGCATCTTTTATAAAGGTTATAAATTGTTATAAAATTTAAATTTTATAAGAAGAAATTTATATAATTTTTATCATAAAATTATTTTCTTTATGTGTACCAGAAAGTCCATACTGATGTAGGAAGGAATTTGATTTTACAGGAGTGAAAGGGAAAAGAACAGATAAGGTCCCCAAGGCCTGCCATAAAAGGGAATCTAAGATTAACCTGAAATTGGGAGTAAAGTCTTTCTTCCACTTTAGTACTCCTAGGTGGGTCCAAAGATTTATCTACCTGACTGACTAAAGCAGATTGAAGCATTTTGGTATCAAATACTACTGATATTTCCATTCTTGACACTTCTTTCTTCTTCCACAGCTCTAGCTAACCCCTACTTTTTATGATACCTCTGAAAATTGCCCTGAGTCCTTGTCCTTCTGTCCACAGGAGCTAGGTCATTTATGCAGTTCCCAAAGCTACTAGTGGAGTTTCATGAGAGGAGGGCAGACACATTTATCCCCGACAATTAAACGTGGGTGACTTCTTTAATAGATGAGTATAGATTACAAAGCAAAGAAGGAAGGAACAAACATTTCAAAGCTAAAATATAATGAGAACAAAGACACTGAAGTATGAAACTGGCATGACATTTTAACATAAAACAGATGATTGCGAAGAGTACTGAAAATAATATTTTAAAATATCAAAGTATAAGTGTACATCTTTGTATAACTTGTATATTTATTTTTTGATCTCAAGTATGTGTGTGTGTTTGTATGTTTGATTTTGAAATGTCCAAAAATATTTGTTCTGGAGCCTTTAAAACAATGTGAAAATTAACACACGAGGACTTGATAATAACAGCATGATGCAAACATCACAAAGTGAATGACTACAAGTACCATGTATTCATTGCAGTATCTCAGAAGACACTCTCTGGGCTGAATGTTAGAAAACCAGACTTCTTTCCCAAGAAAAAATTGCTGTGCATCTCAATACCATTTTTTAAACAAAATAAAAATAACCTATATTTGCAACAGTGAACAGGATGGAAGAGTGCAAAAGGGAAACATTCAGGTGTGCAAATCATAAATATGACTGCTGAGGCCAGGATCCTTGATTGATTTGGAGAAGATGACATTGCACTATCTGAGGTTGAAAAGCAGAGTAAATAGGCATTATAATCTGTGAATGATAAAAGGATGGATACATCTGCAGGAGACTTCCTCTATTAGATCCAACAATAGTTCTTAAGTTGGAAAATCAGAGAGAACACTCCATCAGCAACATGAAAACAAAACATGAACTAAAATTCTAAAGTAATTTTAAAAACTGATTTGCTAACATTTTTGAAGTTATGTAGATGATTTCTCTGAGCAGACATGGGTGAATTCCCACTAGCTTCCAGAGACACTGAACATCTTTTGAGAACAGAAAATTTTTTCTATAGCTTCTTTCATGTCTTTGTTCCTCAAACTATAGACTATTGGGTTGAAAAATGGGGCGAGAACAGCAAACATCAGTGCAATGGCCTTGTCCAGTAGTGGTGGGAATGTGACAGAGAAGCGCAGGTACATGAGTGTCACACTGCCAAAAAACAGCAAGAAAATTGTAATGTGGGCTGCACAAGTAGAGAAAGCCTTCTGACGACTCTCACCCGAGGGAATCCTCAGGATCACGGTAACAATTCTTAAATAGGAAAGGGTGATGATAGAGACAGAGGTGAGGATGGAGATAGCATGGATCACATCTTCAACCAGAATCATGGACGTGTCTGTACAAGCCAAGCGCAGCACAGGTTCAAAGTCACAGAAGAGTTGATGGATTTGGTTGGGACCACAGAAGGGAAGAGTAGAAATCCACACGATCTCTGGCAGTAACATAAGGAAGCCAAAGATGCAGGACCCAGAGGCCAGCTGGATGCATAGCCTAGGAGTCATAATGACTGCATAGCGGAGAGGGTTACAGATGGCCACATATCTGTCAATGGCCATCACTGTGAGGACTAGGCCTTCCGTGACACCGAGTGAATGGAAAAAATACATCTGCAGGAGGCAGCCAACAAAAGAGATGGTCTTCTGTTCACTGACCAAGTTGGAAAGCATTTTGGGAATAGTCACTGTGGTGTACCAAATCTCTAGGAAGGAGAAGATGCTGATGAAATTGTACATGGGATTGTGGAGACGGACATCTAGTCGAACAGCAAAGAAGATTGTGAAATTTCCCACAATAATAAACATGTAAATAAAGAGCAAAGGGATGAAGAAAAAAAGGCTGCCTTTCTCAAACTGAGGGAAATCAGAGAAATAAAATTCAGTCACCATTGTTTGATTCTCTGGATCCATATTTTCAGAGATTTCACTTGTTGGCTGATGGAATAAAATACAACAGAATTCTAAGTATATTCAAAGAACAAATAGAAAATCCTTTTATACAGTTAAATAGCTATGAAGTTAGGTTGAGTAGGTAAATTATGTAATGAGTTGTTTGCAAGTTATAATGTAATCCTGTCAAGTTTGCAAATGCTAGTAATTATACCATATGTTATCAACTATTCCGTTAAGCAACAGTTTGCTATTTAGACACATAAATTGGCATAAATACTCCTGAATAGCCAACTGGAAATTTTAATTGCAAGACTTTTAGAGCCTGCCTTTCACTGTGTAGTCTTAAAATGGCGGGGACCCTTTCCGCCATGCTGCTTGACAAGGTCACCATTCCAGGAAACTGCTGCTGTCATCTCTCCTAGGAATTGGGTGATTTCTTGTAATTATCATACTAGTAACTCTGCAACTGCAAATCATATTCCCTGGATTGTTGTGATAAGATGTTAGTCTCAATGAGTCTGTGGATCTTGGGGGAGGATGAGGAATGCTTTTAAAAATGTACTCTATCAACATAAGTTTGAATGTACAGAGTTTGAGGAGTTCTTCAGAAAACTATAATTACAGGAATTGTTTGCTCCTATGCTGACCACACCTGCCCCAGTTAATGCTTTACCAGCAAATAGCCTAACAAACAGAACAGGAGACTTATTGTCCCCACAGTACTACGACCGCCCTACTTAGCCTACAAGATTGGGGGACAATTGTGGTATCCACCTAGAGGGAAACAAGCAAATAAGTATAGGGACTGACCTCCCACAGATCCACCTCTTCCCTATACAAGAATGTACAATGAAAATGGGAACAAATAATTAATATTAATGGTAAATGGACAAATGTCCAATATTTGTCCTTCCTTCAAAGGCTTGGATGTCAAGGGCCACCCTGGAAATGTAGGACTAAAGAACAAAGAAAGAGCATATGCTAAGAACTAGAAAAATAATATCTTAAGATCAAATGCCCTCATTGCATGTTAACTGGTTATGAGTAGTTTATGCTGGCTTAGGTTTCACATGTGAATTACAATAGGTAGAAGATAATCAATGACATAAAAAATAATAAGATAAAATTAGGTACTGACACTGATTGTTTGGCAGTAAATAACCTAAATTAGTCTTAACTGAGCTTATTTAGGTAATAGAGTAAACCTTTAAGGTTAAATCCAAAACATAATAATATGAGCTAAAGATTAAGTACATGTTTTGCTTAGCAGTCTGGTAAAATTAGTTTAAAACAAAATAGAGTCATTATGCTGACCATAGGTCTAACACCAAAGGGTAAACAAAGGCCAGCAAGATGAAAAGAGGAAAATATCTTTCACTGTAATATGCTTATGCGAGTAACTTTAAGTATATAGAAAGTTGACCTTAATGTACCTGCTGGAAAGTGTGGTTAATGACAAATTTTGTGATAATTTCTCTATAGCTTGCATCTTGTTTAATCCTGCCTCACTTAATACTATAAAATAAGACCTAAAATAAATCTAAGCAGCACTTGCTTCAAGTTGCTCCAGGGGTTCCTGTTGTTCCTCTGCGCCGACTCCACCTATCCTTCGGAGAACCCACAAGTTGCTGGGGCTGGCTCCCGGCATAAAAAAAATTACATATAAAAGTGAGATACAACTCTGTCTCAAAATAAAAAAATAAAAAGGGTTGGGGATGTAGTTCAGTGGTTGTGCACACCTGGATTCAACTCCCTGTACAAAAAAAAAAAAAAAAAACAAACAAAAAAATCCAAAGTGATGTACAAAGATATTCAATGGGATATTAGTTAGAATATAACTTACCTTAAAAAACAAGAGCCTAGACCCATGTGATATTATCTGAGTGTGCAAGTTAGTCTAATCCAGTGTAAGGGGGATTAGTTAATGGTTGAAGTACACTAAGCTAGAAATCACATTCTAAGAGTAGTTTGGGGACATTTAAAAGACTTTAATCAGCAGTTCATATCCAGAGGCAGGTTTGGCAAAAAGCTTCAAATATTCTTATCTGTATGCACACTGTAGAGTTCATTAACTAACCTAACACAAACCACCTTTTTTCAAGTTTAGTACTATTCATAATTTAAACCAGATAATTCTTTGCTGGGAGAGGAGAAGAAGCCACCCTGTGGATTATAGAATACTTAGCATTACCCTATCTCAACCCTGTAAATGTCAGTAGATCATCCCCTCTCCTAGTCAAGACAACCAAAATGGCTCTGCAAGTTGTTAAATACCCCTGCAGGAGAGATGTGTGCAGTGCAGAACAACTAGAATATAATATGAACTTTTTTTAAATGAAAAACCCTGTGATCAAGAGCTACTAATTAGCTGGAAGTAGAGCAGCCCATTGCCTGAGAGGGTGTAGGAGCATGAGGCCCAAGCAGCCTCTAAAGTCTGTAGGAAGGCAACGGCACAGGATTCATTCTTTCCTGTGTTCCTCCCTTAATGGGGATTCATCGTCTCACTAGAAAGTTGGCTTGCCTACCTGTAAGGGGGTTGTTACCTTTTGTCTTTGACAGAAACCGTCATTCATCCCAGCACCCAAAAAAAAAAAAAAAAAAAAAACCGTCATTCATTATACTAATCAGAAAGCCCCAAAATAAGGAGTTGGAAATTCCATGAGCTTCTAAGAACAATAAGGTCAATAGTAGTTTTGGATGCCTATTTGCTAATATATATTGTTTTCCTGGCAGAGTTCTGAGTCTTGCCTTTGTTGTATTGAACTACTTGGTAGTGAGGTTATTGAAGATGGAACCTCTAAATAGAGAAAGCTACTGATATCTAATAAAAAGAGTCAGACAATTATGAACCGCCTATAAATACAATAAATAGATATAATTATTTGAAACCACAGTACAAGCAACTATTTCCAAATTGCGAGTCATGATGGCGTTTGTCAACCAAAGCTTTTTTTTCCTCTTGCTTTTTATAGACATAGTAGAATAATAAATTTGTGTTGAAACAGAAGACAAATGAGGACAAAATTTCCTTCCTTTGTTTATTTCTTTCATTCTTTTTCTTGGGGATTGCACCTGAACCCAGGGGTTCTTTAACACTGAGCTACATCCCCAGCCCTTTTTATTTTTCATTTTGACCCAGGGTCTTGCTAAGTTGCCAAGGATGACCTAAAATTTGGGATACTCCTGCTTCAGATTCACCACAACCAGCTCCCCTTTGTATTTCTTTAATAAAATTCCCAGTTTAAAAATAGAGGTTCATAAGAAAAAATAATTTTTGCTCTGATTGTGTATTGTTTTAATTACTCTTTCCTGGACTCACTGTTTTCAGACTTGCCTCACTCCAGTTCACATCACTCAGGTACTGGAGTAATATTTCTTCAACATGAGGTTGTCAATTCTCTGTCTGAAAACCTTATTCAGGTAGTGGCTTTCTTAAGAATTCCAAATCAAATCTGAACTTCTAAGCAGGATAAATAATATGACTGTATATTGCATTTTGGGTAAATTTAACCTCAATACATCTTCCTGTTATGACAGACAATAATAGCCGTATAGTCTTTCTTTTTTACTTTTTCTGAGGCAGTTGGGAAATAAACAGGGAAACTAACCTCATGCTGTATACCAAGTACTCTTTGACATTAGAAGATTGAAATCTGGAAAAAGGAAAACTTGAAAGATTTTTAGGGACTTTAGTCTTTATGAAGGAAAAAGGATGCATATAGGAATACAATTTGCTATAGATACTTGGGAACAAAAATATACCTAACAGGACTCTCATTTCCTGGGGAAATGGATAGCTCAGAATCTCAGCTAGTAAACTCTATTGGTTGTTTGGCATTCCTTTGTTCTCAGGGACCTTTCCTGACTTCTCTGCACAAAATGCAAGCATCTTGCATTAGAATTTAACCCAGAAATTATTAAAGGCAAAAAAAAAAAAAAAAAAAAAGCCATAGAGCTAGTCACCCAGACAAAAATTTAATAGATAATTTCTCTAGGAATTTATTTTATGATTCTCGCTAGTTCTATATTACAAACTTACACCCCCATCCCTGAGCTCTGGCATTTCCTCCTGAGTAATGTGTTTTTGTAAACTTAACATAGTTCCTACAAATCTTTCTTCATTTAAGTTCAAAATTAAATATATGTGTGTACATATGTGTATGTATCTGTGAGACTCTTCAATGAATGGCAAAGAAAGCTGCTCACCATAACCCAAAGCTCAGAGCCCACCTTTCAAGTCATACCCACCTCTTCCAGAAACCTGCTTCCCCAGTATCTTCATCTTGATTGTTCTGCAGTCCAAGAAGTAGAGAGGTTATAACCACAACCACAACTCTCGGTCCCTCTGGGGAGAGCCCAGTGGAGAAAAGCTGTCTTCAGAAGCATTCTTCCCCAGTGTCTGGGGGAAGCAATGCTGGCCCCATGTGCTTAATTAGGGAATACTCTTTGCCACACTCCCCCTTCATTAGGTCCCCACATCTTCTGGAAGCTTGTTTTATAAGTCAGGCTAGAAATCAGATGGAAAGAGATACTTGGTTTTCCTTTACACCAAATGGATGAAAAAAATTGTTTTTATTACAAAGAGTCATATAAACAGAGATGGGGGAAGGAAAAGAAAGAGAAAGAATCAATCAAGATGTGGTTCGAAAGTCAAAGGATTTTCTCCATTTGTCATTAAAACAGCTCCAGAACGCAGCAAAACCTTAAGGTCTGATCTAGAAGATTCAGCATGACACATCTTGGTAAAACTACAGAAGGATCCAGGGGCCACAGGGCGATTAGCAGTAGTGACAGTAGTGAGGAGCTCCCATGAGATTTCATAGGTCTCAGATGTTCTCAAGGGACTGAGGTCAGGAAAGGATTTGAGAGTGACCTTCCTGCTACATGAAAGATGTATTGTTGAGCAGATATGAACTCTTGGAGATACCTGGGATTGGAAAAGGCCTTCATATAAAGGGTAGAGAATACAAGTAAAGGAAAGGGATACATTCCTGGTTTGTTTGTTTGTTTGTTTCCTCTTTTTAAAAATTGGACCTGATGTTTAAATTCAACTGGGTAAAGTCAGAAGAAAAACACATAACACATAAATTTATTCTTCTTTTTAAAAACAAAGGCATGAGTATTACATATCAAATGGAGTAGTAGCAGAGGCTATGGAAAGGAAATAGAATTTGAAAATATGTTTGAAATTAAGAACAATAAAAACTTTTAGAATGCAAATATGTATAATAAAAAGAAAAGAGTGAGAACAGAGACCACTTGACTCTGAATGACAAGATTTTTTTTAAGTGATTTTGAAAGACAAACCTTCAGTAAACATTTGATGAATGAGTGAACTAAGTTTAAGAGTTTAAGACTCAGGTAGTGATGTAAAGACAGGCCAATTTGTAGATGTACACATTTGCTTTCTGCACTCTGGTTCCTCTCAAAATGTGCCACCATCTGTTTAAGATACATTCCTCCCTTGGGCCCTGAAACAACATGTCTCATCTTATACAGAGATATAGCTTCTTCAGTTATTTTACTCACTTATCTATGTATCCTTGAGTTTGTTCTCTGTACTTAGTCTGTACAGAAAGCTTGTCGATATGTTCACGTATGTCCATCATAAACCCTTCCTCTACTCATTGTGACCTTGAGGCTGTTATATTCTTTCTTCTTCCTTTCCTTATTTTTTACAAAAATGTAATTTATTCTTTTATTTCTACTTTTTTCCCTATTTTCCCCCTTTTGTTTGCTCAAACTTTTGACCATTGCTTAAGAGACATAACATTATTGTTAGTAACTTTGAAGTCCATCATATGCTCCTTTTCAATCTATTTCTTTCATCCCATATTACATATTACCATTAACCTGAATTTTGTGCTTATTATTTTATTAAGCAAATTTTCCATAGCAAAAAGCAAAATATTGTTTAGCCTTGCCTATTTGCTTTCATATAGTATCAAATCTGAGGTACTTACTCAATATTATGTTTTTGAAAATTATTCATGGCAATGCATTTTACTGCAGCTTTAAGAGAAAATCACTGCTGTCTTACTTAAGTTTGAAATTTTAATCATTAATTAACCATAAACTTTTTTATTGTAGCATATTTGCATCTTCATCTTTTAGTAGCAACTGTCAAATATTCACAAGGGTATGTCTGTTATCCATTTTGCATGCATTTTTAAAAAATTCTTACTATTCTTCTGTAACATCCTGTATAGTCATATTTATTGCTAATTGGTTGTTGTAAAACAATATGCCTTTGTTTTGACATTTCCCCACTTATCAATGAGGATGAACATTTTCCATATATATTTTTTATTCATTATTGGTCATTTTTTCTTATTAATTTGTTGGAGCTCTTTATATATTCCGAATAGGAATCATTGCAAAGAATACATTGTTACAAACGCAGACTCCTAGTGTTTATCTTCTCTCTTCACTTTATAGTGACATTGGTGAATGGTGATATTAATGATGCCAATATTAATGTAATTGAGTTTATCAGTCTTCGAATTCATGGTTTGTATATCTATTGAATTAAGAACTTATGTCCTACTTTAATTGGTTAAAGTATCCTAAATTTTATTTTAAATTACTAAATTTTACTTTAATGCTAAATTCTTAAGCTATCTGTAGTCAATTTTGTGGAAATGTAATGAGGTTAGGATATGATTTTATTTTATTTTATTTTTCTTATATGGTCAAATAGAAATTCCAGCAGCATTTATTAAACACTGCTTGCTCTCTTTCCCTACAGACCTGTTGTTCCACTATGACCATCTTTTCCCCAGTGATCTGCTCTATCTGTTCTATCATAGGTTAAATTTCATATTCCATCAGTTTATTTTTTGATTTCCATTACTTATTTTCTCCTATTGGTATTTTATAATATCACTTTATAATGATATACAGTTGGAAAATACTCATCATTTTAATCTCCCTCAGTATGTCTTAAGACCCTCGTAATGCCCTGTTTCATACCTCCCTATCCAAAATGGGGGTTGATTGAAAATGCAGGATGTTAAAGATAAATTTTATATGATTGGCATAGTTATGTTACTGAGACATTCTGTTTAAAAACATCATCTCTCTCCTTTTAGGTGTTACTTCAATGCCTTGCTGATATTTCAAGTGGTATTCTTTTTATTACAATTTTATTGACTATAAAAGCATATTATAGTTGCAATTATTAAATATACTAGTTTGTATCTATCTACTTTCTAAATCTCTTAAATTTTTTTTTTACATTCTTCTGGAAGATTCTATATAAAATTCCATACCATCTTTGAATAATGCCATTTTTTTAATAATCTTACTGCTTTGTATTTATTTGTGTTTTATTATTTCCAAACAAAATTGTATTTTATTTTTATGTTTTCTGATAGGGCATTCACATCTTATTCCTTATTTTAAAGTGAACAATAAAACCATTTCATCATTAAGTATAATTTTATCTTTTTAAATATTTGACTTCTTAGTGTTAGAAATAATTTTCTCCTATTGGTGGTGTGTGAATATTTTTTCTTTTAAAGCACAAATGGAGGCTAAAGTACATGAAATATTTTCTCTATATTTATTAACACAACTTTACAGTTTTGCCTTTAATCATGGTAAATAATAATTAATAATATGGTGAATAATATCAATTAATCTTATCAAGGATTTGTACTTTGAAAGATTTTTAATGCACCATTGAATTTATTTGAAATTTAGAATTTTTTCAGAATACTTTTATTCTTTTACCCTCCATAATCTAAACAAAAGTTCTCATTACTTAAATGGGACTAGCTCTTGTATTGCATACATAACTCATACAAATCTTTTTATAAAAATTTTATGAAGAAAATAACAAAAAATGTACTATATTAATGATTTTTAAGTATACAAAATGATTTTTAAAGGGTCAAATGAGATGTGTTTACAAACTTCTAAAAATACATTTATTTTCATATATATTTCATATATATGTATATGTACACACACTCATCAATGGAAATGGAAATCATAGTGAAAAACAGAAGGAGGCAGTGTTTACTAGTGTGCATTGCAGAGAATCAAGATCCTGTCTAAATTCTGTTCTGAACTCCTCAGCTATCCATGGTACTGGTACCTAGCTTAATGCTCAGCCATGAGAGGCAAAGCTTTGTATCCCAGGATGCTTTGGAGACTTGACCCTGGGGAATATATAATCACTGCCTGACACTTTCCCTTAATGTGTCCCTTAGAGGGAAGAGTAAGATGCACTGTTTTCTTTTAGATATTGCATCATCTAAGCAGAAACTTCCAGGAAGGATTATCTTTCCATTCTAAAAGTTCTTGAAGAGGTTTCAGAAACAGCTATATCCTCATCGACAAACTAGAAGGGACAGGTGGTTGCAGAGATTCTGAGAAGCATTCTCATGGTCCCAGGCAGGGTAAGTGCTGCAGAGTGTTACTGAGAGAGCAACATCAAACCAAGACTTCAGCCTGCCTCTACTCCTTCTGTGCCTGCTCCGTGGTTTCCTTACATCCTAGCTGCTGCCCTATATGGTAAAACCTCGAATTTTCAGAACTTTATTATATGAATAATTAAAATTAGAATATTGAGACATGAAATATGTTCAGCTAACATAAAAAGATACTGATATTTAATTTCTTTAGGCATTAAAACTCTGTGGAAGTTTCGAAGAATTATAGGTGTCTGGGGAGTCACAGAGCAAGTTACTGCATTTTTCCTATGATTAAAATCTAAGTCAAGTCTCTTCATTATGCAAGAAATATTTGAAAACTGAGCTTCCTGGGGACTACTAAATTTCTATCATTGTAGAAAATCTTTTATGTCTTTTATGTGTTTCAGGAGGAGAATAATGTTTATATACCTTTATACAGACCTTGAACCTATGCTAGTGATGGGCACATAGCAGAAGATCAATCAATATATGAGTGTTAGGTGGATAAATGTATGAATGATGAATAAAGATGCAACCTTACTAGCAAGAAGGGACCCAAACTTAGAGAAGCAAAGTAGTCACTTTGGCTTTTATGAGCTATTTGTTACTGGAATTTTTAGCTTTTACTCATACCTCTGTAGCATTCTGCTCTGTGCATTTATGCTTTCTATAATAACTACTCATTGTGGTCATTCTCTGGAGTTTGGGACTGAACAAAAGTTAGGATAGAGAAGTGACTAGAAGCAGAGGATGCTTCTAGTCTCTCATGCCATTCTGCTTTCACGTTCAGCCCTTTTGTTGAGCACTCTTGCTTATTCCTTTTCAAATTTTGTCTCTCCCATCTTCTTCAAATCTTGAGGCACTAAGCAAGAGGTATCTTCTATAAATGAATTTCTTTAATCCGCAATGTATTTATGTGACTTTGCTTTTGGCCTCTCGAAGAAACCATATCAGCTCTCTCTTCATACCCAAGACAGTCCTAAATACACAGAATTACTCGGAGTAGGAAACCAACAGAATGATGGATGAATCCTAACCTGTATTCACCACTGTGGCATAAAAAAATGGTAGGGAACTTCAGAGATAAACGCACCTGGCTTGTAAATTATTGTTTTAAATCCTAGCTTTTGTGAATTTGGACGAGTTATTTCTCCTCTCTGATTCTCAAATTCTCTATCTATAAACACAGTTGTAATACTTTCTGTCATAGATAGAAATAAATGAGATAAAATCTTTAAGTAAAATATAAACTGCCTAGCATCGTTCCATGAGAACTCTTAGATAACACCGTTTCATTTCTCCAGTGTATTCCCCTTAATGAGTTTTCAGTATACTTGGATGAGATAATGATGATATGTGAATAGCTGAAATTCAAGAAAGGATATACTAAATTTAATAAAAGAGAAAAAAGAGGCACTCTTAAGATTAAAGGAGAGAATTATCACTTCTGGCAGTGGATGTGAGTAAGACTTCCATGATGATGGGAATATTTAGTAGGCATTAGCAGTTAGGATTCCAACAGGAGATCACAAGAAAATAGAAGAAATTAATGACATCGGAAAAAACTGAAATGCAGGGTATTGGTCCTATTCAGGCAAGTCATTAAGTATGCAGGAGAGTATTTGACTCTAAAATTTTTTGGAACCATATTAGAGATTATCAGGATAAGAATTCTAATTTTTATTTTTACTATTTTGAAAAGAAATGGGGCATGAAAAGTCATGCTTAGGAAAATACATTTTGAAGAATGACTCCTTAGAGGTAAGAATACCAGTGAAAAAGACATTAAAATAGTCAAGGTAAAAGGCAATGCACACTGCTATAACTAACCTAGTTAACTTTGCAAAAAGTTTAGTTGTTCTTTCTCCCCAAGAGTAGATATTGGTCTGATTTCCATTACAATCAATTTTTGTGACACTTTCCACCCCCCACCCCAAGGTGGTCATCATTGTGATAGAAATGAGGTTTTTTTTATTCAGAATGATTTACTTCTTCTTCTTCTTCTTCTTTTTTTTTTCTTAGATATGACTTTTGAAGGAAGGATGGGATGTGTGGGGCAGAGTTAAGTGCTTATCCAGAAATGGCCACACGGTCAGGTTCCAGGTGATTCTGGAGAGCATCCTTACTGGAGCAATTATCTTAATAACCAGGAGAAGGGAAAGTCACAGATCTGATGAGAAGCAGACATGCTAATATGAAACCAATGGGAAAAAGGCAATCAGAGGAATAAAGATGAACATTTTAGCCTTTATGAGGCTAGATATCAATGCCAGGAAAGATGGGTGAAGTGAATAGAGAACTATTGGGAGAAGGGCTCCTGGTAGTGTCTGTATTTTTTAATTTTTAAAAATTTTTCTTTATACCCATACACACACGAATAAATATATTTTTTCAGTGCTGGGGATTGAACCCAGGGCACTCTACCACTGAGCAACATCCCCAATCCTTTTTACTTTTTATTTTGACATAGGATCTCAGTAAGTTGCCCAAACTGGCTTCAACCTTAAGATCCTCCTACCTCAGCTTCCTGAGTCACTGAGGTTACAGTTGCCACCATGCCCAGATTTTTTTCCTAAAGAAGAGTACAGAATATTCGAAAATAAAGGCATAATTTTTTTCATACTAAAATAAAGGAAAGAACTTTGAAATTAAAGTGAGTGAATCTGAGGCAGAAAATAAAATTTCTGTGTTGCTTTATATTTTCATCACATCATTTGAAAATGTTTACCAAAAGGTCATTTAGAGATCCAATTGTAAATATTTCAGAAGTTTATGGCATAAGGCTTTAGCTTGAGAGATTTCTAACTGGCTTCTTTAGTATCCCATTATCAGTTTAAGTAACATATTTCATAAAGGAGTGAAGTGACTTTTCTTTTTAAATTAACTTTATTGGTGTATTACAATTATACATAATAGTGGGATTCACTGTAACATATTCATACATGCACACAATTTTGTCTCTTTTATCCCCCAGCTCCTTCCCTTTCTCGTCCTTCCTCCCTTTCCTTGCTCCCCTTTCTCTGCTCTACTGGTCTCCTTTTCATTTTCATGAGATCCATCCCCTACCCTGTTTTGCTTCCTTTTTTTTTTTTTTTTCTCTAGTTTCCACACATGAGTCATACCAACTTTGACTTTCTGAGGCTGGCTTATTTTACTTAATGCTCTAGAATTCCATCTGCTTACCTGCACATCACATAATTTCATTGTTCTTTATGGTTGAATTAAACTATATTGTGTGTATATACCATATTTTTTCTTTATCCATTCATCCATTATAGAAACTAGGTTCATTCCATAACTTGGTTATTGTGAATTGTGCTGCTATAATAATGGGTATAAATAATATGCTGACTTTAATTCTTTGGTGTAAATACCAAGGGGTGGAATAGCTGGATCATATGGTGATTCCATTCCTAGTCTTTCGAAGAATCTCTATACTGATCTCCATAGTGGTTGTACTAATTTACAATGGGTAATCAACTTTCCAATTCTAAAAGTTTCCTTATTTCTTTTTTTCCCTTCACAGATGACACAGTGGATGATCAGTGAAAATCAAACAATGGTCACAGAGTTTCTCTTCTCTAATTTTCCACATCTGTATGAAGGTGGCCTCTTGTTCTTTATTGCCTTACTTATAGTCTATGTATTTATCATAACTGGAAACCTAATAATATTCATTGTTGTCCAACTGGACATCACCCTGCATACCCCCATGTATTTCTTCATCAGTGTCCTTTCCTTCCTGGAGATCTGGTATACCACGACCACCATCCCCAAGATGCTCTCCAACCTAGTCAGTGAGCAGAAGACCATCTCCCTGACTGGCTGCCTCATGCAGATGTACTTCTTCCACTCATTAGGAATCACAGAAGGCTGTGTCCTGACAGCAATGGCCATTGACAGGTACATAGCTATCTGCTATCCTCTCCGGTACCCAACCATCATGACTCCCAGACTCTGTATCCAACTGACAGCTGGGTCCTCTCTCTGTGGCTTTCTCCTTGTGCTCCCTGAAATTGCATGGATTGCTACACTCCCTTTCTGTGGCTCCAACCAGATCCATCAGATCTTCTGTGACTTCACACCTGTGCTAAGCTTGGCCTGCACAGATACATCTCTGGTGGTCATCGTGGACACCATCCATGCTGTGGAGATCCTGGCCTCCTTCCTGGTCATCGCCCTGTCCTATGTCCGGATCATTGTGGTGATTCTGAGAATGCCATCAGCTGAGGGTCGTCACAAGGCCTTCTCCACCTGTGCCGCCCACCTTGCTGTGTTCTTGTTGTTTTTTGGCAGCGTGGCGGTCATGTACTTGCGATTCTCAGCCACCTACTCAGTGTTCTGGGACACAACAATTGCTGTCACTTTTGTTATCCTTGCCCCCTTCCTCAACCCCATTATTTATAGCCTGAGAAACAAGGACATGAAAGATGCTATTAGGAGGATTTTCCACTGTCACAAGAAAGCTGATGTGGCTGGGAGATAGAGCTAGAGCCTGGAGACTCTGAAAACTCTCCTAGTTCAGAATTTCGATACTCCTTGTCTGACCCATGGTCGTGTTCTTTTTCTATTGCCACAGGGACTTGTTCTGTTATTATTAATAGAAACAATGAACTACCCCCAGGTCATTGGTGGCAGCTGTGTACATCAGTGCACACCAGGCTTATGGTAGCTGAAGGTGTATCTGTGGGTTCTCATGCTTGATAGCACAAGTTGGCCTCTTCCTCATATTCTACCAGCCAGAAACCCACCCTTCTTATCTGTCATTCCACATGCTGGTAAGATCAGGATGCAGACTAGAAAAGACACCAGACATGACAGATCTGAAAATTGCTCCTGCTAACTTTCCCTCTTTTACCTTTCCAGCAATGAATACCCATCACTCAGCATCCCACATAAAGCTTCTTGACACACAAGAGAAGGTTATCCACTTTGATCTTATTTAATCCACAAGTTCAATTTAGCAACCACATACTGATCACCTTCATGATGTGTTACACAATTTTAGGTCTGAAGAGGTTCACAAACACTAGTGACAAGCATAGTCTATTCTATTTCTTGGTATTTCACATTACTAATTAAAATATTCTCATCTATATGAAAACTATTGGAATTTAAAAATACACTGAATAATTGTCATTATTTAAATGTGGAAAATAAAACTAAAAAACATTTAATGATCTTTGCCTAAGGTCATCCAGGTATTTGGTGAGAGAGGTGGGGCTTTAATCTCATCTCTTCCACTAGTTTCCCAATAAACATATGGTTTCACTTAATCTACTTGATGTTCAAGAAATCAAATTATACAAAATTTTTTCCCAAAAAAAATTTCTACAAAACCTGATAAGTTCTCAGTGAGTCCTGGAAGTCAATGGTTCTTTTCACTATGGAGTTCCCAGATCCCAGGTGATTGTAGATCATGGAAAGATTATCAAACTAGGGTATTCAAAGACCACAATTTATACCTTTTCTGCCACTAAATTGTGCCATTTTAAATTGTCTACTTAATCCTCTGGCCTTCAGATTCCTATTCTGTAATTATGTGTTTGGATTAGATCAATGAGTTCCCAATCTAATTTATCATCAGAATTTATGATAGAAAAAATCTAAAGGGTGAAGCCCAGACATTCATATTTCTTTTTTCATGTTAATATTTTTCAAATTTTAACCTTTTTATTTTGCATTTTTCAAGATAAAACATCGAAATGTTGAAATGGATGACATATCATTCATAAAAAGACTGAATGTAAACTAACCTAATATGGCATGACAAGAACCTGTTAGGGATTTTTGAGTTCTTGCTCAAGCAATTACTATGAAATAATTTTTAGAAATGAAAAACAACATATAAAGAACTACCACTAGTGAAGGAAATAAAAGAGCCAAACAGAAGTAGAAAAAGGTCATGCCAAAATGAAACTTCACAAAATAGTTTTAGATTTATTCTCCTTAACCAGGTGTCTTGGGTCCTTTCTCTGGAAAGAGAAAAACACTTATAGAACAGGGGATAATATTTGCAAACCATACTTCTTTACTGACATTATACATTGACCCATTTTCTCTCTGTTTCCTTTGCTCCCATATGTTTTGAAAGACAAGCGAGCATAGAAAAGGGGACAAATTAGAAGAATTGGAAGTAATTTATAAGGACCATAACATCTCATGAACAGAAAAACAGTCAATTTGATGGACAATGATATTCTTATAAATAGCAATGATGATTCATTGGATTTTGATGCCTCCAAAGGCTAAGACTACTTGTATGATATCTGCCAAATGAGTTTTCTACACTTGAGTGACTGATATAGAGTTACTATATTAATAAATGCTGAAGATTGGAGAAGTAAGATACTTCATCACTTTAATTATAATAATTAGTATTCATCACATTTATTCATTGAATACCATATTTCCTTTGGAACTCTTCTTAGGTTTAGTGATCAGAATGCAAGTTTTGTAAAATAGGCAAATGATCATAGTCAGTAATTACCTAGCTCTGGGCTCAGACATAGTTGAGTTTCTGTCTTGAATTCCTAATAATTAGTGCTGTATATTTGATCTAATTATTGAAATTCTGTGATTTCTGTTTCTCATTTGAAATAAAAAAGAAGTTAATATTTATTTTATGAGATTGTTGTGATAATATATAGGAGAATGCATGCCAATTCCTTAGCACAGGCTCAGATATTGTTAAAGAAAATCTTTTGTTATTATGAATATTAATAAGTACTAGGACTAGAAATGATCTTAGTGATCATCTGATCTGGTTGTTCCCAAATATTCCCCATCATCAGAATTTTCTTGAGAGATTTTCAGAAATATGAATACCTAGCCCTTTCCTAAAATGTTGGCTTGAGCCTTGCAGTTTGTGCTCATTCCATTGAGGAAATGGGAACAATTGAAAGTTTTCACCTGAAGTGGAGCCCAATGCAGTGGTACACACCAGCAACTCAGGAGGCTGAGCCAAGAGGATCACAAGATTGAGGCCAGCTCAGCACTTGCAGCATGCTTCTGATGTTATCCCTCCACCTCTCTGTAAAAATACAGTAATCAGAACTGCTTGGCATCTTCCTGAACCAGACTTAAACCTCTTCATCCAGAGATTTTCTCAAGCATCTTTCTCTTTCCCTTTCTCTTTCTTTCTCTTTCCCTTTCTCTTCCTTCACCCCTCTCCTCCCCTCTAGGGGAGACCCATCTAGGTCTACATTTCCAACTTGGTGATAGAGGTATAATAATTATTATGCTTGCTTTCCTAAATAACTAATTGCTATATCCTTCAGTTTTCAGTGTAAATGTAGATTCCTCAAGAATAAAATGTGTGTTTATCTTATTACCAATTACCACCATTGTATAAGTAATTAAGTATAACTAATTATAAATTAATTGTCATTTTAAAGTCTATATCCTCTACTATTTAAGATACCCTAAGGGCAGTTGTAGAGTATTTCCTTTGCTCATTACCTTGTTTAGGGCTCAGCACTGTAACTGAAATACATAAATTTAAATAAACATGTTGAATTGAAGGAAAGGAAGAATAAATGGATAGATATGTTTAAGGCAGGAGAAATTAATTTATTTGGAGATCTTATTGAAAGATCAATAGAATTAAGTCTTCTTATAGTCCAGCTGTGATCCTCTGCTCACAAATAATATTCCCATGCATAAATTCTCTTTACTACTACCAAATAATTAAACTCTCAGATTCCAATATGCTGAACTTTTCATGTATTATAGGAATTAATTAGCAAAAAAAATTAAATTTAAAAAGTGATCTAGTGTAAAAAGTAATCCTGTTTTCTGCCACTGTTTCAACTCCTAGACTTTCATGTTTGATCAAGGGCCTACATACTGGGGAGACTAAGAATGACACATTCAACTCACCAGAACAGATTATGACCAACTGACACTCCTCTCAAAGCATTCTCTCTGGCTGGTTTGATCCTTTCCTCAGGGAATAAGTACCTAGGAAGTACTTTCGTTTATTTATATTTTATTGGATAGTGCTCTAATATTCAGAAAAAAGTAAGAGCTGTGGGCAGAATAAAAGAAATAAAGATAAGGAGAACTTTTCATTTGTTTGTTTTTACTAAAAGCTATATGCCAGACATTGTATACTGGTCTCCACTGATCTTATTATTTCTCATAAAATGAATAGCAAGTAAAATCACTATCAAATGATGAAATTAAGCCTCAGGTTGATTTGCCTTCTAGATTTCAAGTAATTGATAATCACTGAATGAACTAAAATCTAAACTCAGATATATGTGATTTTTAAAAATATACTTTACTATGTCAGTGTTTTGTATATGAAATAATTTGAAGTGGTTCATGAAAATCCATTTATTTTTTATCTAAATTTTTTTAACAAACATTAAGACATGACTATGTGGATTTATATTAAACCACAACAATTTGAATACATATATTACAAATTTAAATATATAATAATATTTTTTCTTTTTTTTTCAGTTTTATTCAGATTTAATCTTCTGTAGAGTTCTGTTAAGTCCATTTATTACATACTGTATTTAATTCTTTTTTATTCATTTTTACTGTAAACAAATGGGATACATCTTGTTTCTCTGTTTGTACATGAAGTAGAGGTATACTGTTTTTGTAATCATACATTTACCTAGGGTAATAATATTTGATTCCTTCTGTTATTTTTTCTCCCCCCCACCCTCCCACCCCTCTTATCCCTCTATACAGTCTCTCCTTCCTCCATTCTTGCCCTTCTCCCTCCATTCTTGCCTCCTCCCACCCCCCATTATGTGTCATCATCGGCTTATCAGCAAGATCATTCATCCTTTAGTTTTTTGATATTGGCTTATCTCACTTAGCATGATGTTCTCCAATTTCATTCATTTGCCTGCAAATGCCATAATTTTATCATTCTTTATGGCTGAGTAATATTCCATTGTGTATGTGTGTGTGTGTATATATATATATATATATATATATATATCACAGTTTCTTTATCCATTCATCAATTGAAGGGCATTTAGGTTGTTTCCACAATCTGGTTATTGTAAATTGAGCATCTATGAACATTGATGTGGTTGTATCTCTGTAGTATGCTGATTTAAAGTACTTTGGGTATAGGCCAAGGAGTGGGATAGCTGGGTCAAATGGTGGTTCCATTCCAAGTTTTCTAAGGAATCTCCACACTGCTTTCCGAAGTGGCTGCACTAATTTGCAGCCCCACCAATAATGTATGACTGTACCTTTTCCTCCACATCCTTGCCAACAGCTATTGTTGCTAGTATTCTTGATAATCGCCATTCTAATTGGGTGAGATGGAATCTTAGGGTAGTTTTGATTTGCATTTCTCTTATTACTAAAAATGTTGAACATTTTTTCATATATCTGTTGATTGCTTGTAGATCTTCTTCAGTGAAGTGTCTGTTCATATCCTTAGCCCATTTGTTGATTGGGTTATTTGTATTCTTTGTGTAGAGTTTTTTGAGTTCTTTATATATTCTGGAAATTAGTGCTCTATCTGAAGTATGAGTGGCCAAGATATTCTCCCACTCTGTAGGCTCTCTCTTCGCATTGCTGATAGTTTCCTTTGCTGAGAGAAAGGTATTTAGTTTGAATCTATCCCAGTTATTGATTCCTGCTTTTATTTCTTGTGCTATGGGAATCCTGTTAAGGAAGTCTGATCCTAAGCTGACATGTTGAAGCTCTGGACCTACTTTTTCTTCTATAAGATGAAGGGTCTCTGGTCTGATTCCAAGGTCCTTTATCCATTGTGAGTTGAGTTTTGTGCAGGGTGAGAGATAGGGGTTTAATTTCATTCTGCTGCATATGGATTTCCAGTTTTCCCAGCACCATTTGTTGAAGAGGCTATCTTTTCTCCATTGCATATTTTTGGCACCTTTGTCTAGTATGAGAAAATTGTATTTATTTGGGTTTGTGTCCATGTCCTCTATTCTGTACCATTGATCTGCCTGTCTATTTTGGTACCAATACCAGGTCGTTTTTGTTACTATTGCTTTGTAGTAGAATTGAAGATCTGGTATTGCGATACCCCCTGCTTCGCTCTTGCTACTGAGGATTGCTTTAGCTATTCTGGGTTTCTTATTCTTCCAGATGAATTTCATGATTGCTTGCTCTATTTCTGTAAGGTATGTCATTGGGATTTTAATTGGAATTGCATTGAATCTGTATAGCACTTTTGGTAGTAGGGCCATTTTGACAATATTAATTCTGCCTATCCAAGAACATAGGAGATCTTTCCATCTTCTAAGGTTTTCTTTAATTTCTTTCTTTAGTGTTCTGTAGTTCTCATTGTAGAGGTCTTTCACCTCTTTTGTGAGATTGATTCCCAAGTATTTTATTTTTTTGAGACTATTGTGAATGGGGTAGTTTTCCTAACTTCTCTTTCTGAAGATTCATCACTTATGTATAAAAATACATAGGCTTTATGAGCATTGATCTTATAACCTGCTATTTTACTGAATTCACTTATGAGTTCTAAAAGTTTTCTGGTGGAATTTCCCGCTTCCTCTAAATATATAATCATGTCATCAGCAGATAGGGATAGTTTGAGTTCCTTTTCCTATTCATATCCCTTTAATTTCTTTGGTCTGTCTCATTGCTCTGGCTAGAGTTTCAAGGACAATGTTGAATAGAAGTGGTGAAAGAGGGCATCTCTGCCTTGTTCCAGTTTTTAGGGGGAATGCTTTCAGTTTTTCACCATTTAGAATGATACTGGTCATGGGCTTAGCATAGATGGCCTTTACAATGTTAAGGAATGTTCCCACTATCCCTATTTTTTCTAGTGTTTTGAGCATGAAGGGATGCTGTATTTTATCAAATGTGTTTTCTGGATCTATCGAAATAATCATGTGATTCTTGACTTTAAGTCTGTTGATATGATGAATTAAGTTTATTGATTTCGGAAAGTTGAACCAACCTTGCATCCCTGCGATAAAACCCACTTGATCATGGTGCACTAGCTTTTTAATATATTTTTGTATGCCATTTGCTAAGATTTTGTTGAGAATTTTTGCATCAATGTTCATTAAGGATATTGGTCTGAAATATTCTTTCCTTGATGTGTCTCTGTCTGGTTTAGGTATCAGGATGATATTGGCTTCATAGAGTGAGTTTGGGAGTGTTCCCTCCTCTTCTATTTCATGAAATACTTTGAGAAGTATTGGAATGAGCTCTTTAAAGGTTTTGTAGAACTCGGCTGAGAACCCATCTGGTCCCGGACTTTTCTTTGTTGGTAGGCTTTTGATGACTACTTCTATTTCATTACTTGAAATTGATCTATTTAAATTGTGTATGTCCTCCTGGTTCAGTTTAGGTCATTCATATGTCTCTAGAAACCTGTTGATGTCTTCGAAATTTTCCATTTTGTTGCAGTATAGATTTTCAAAATAACTTCTAATAAGGTTTTGTATTTCAATCGTGTCTGTTGTGATATTTTCTTGTTCATTCCAAATTTTAGTAATTTGGGTTTTCTCTCTCTTTCTCTTTGTTAGTGTGGCTAAGGGTTTATCAATTTTGTTTATTTTTTCAAAGAACCAACTATTTATTTTGTCAATTTTTTCCATTGTTTCTTTTGTTTCAATTTCATTGATTTCAGCTCTGATTTTAACTATTTCTTGTCTTCTACTACTTTTGGTTTGCTCTGTTCTTCTTTTTCTAGGACTGTGAACTGTAGTGTTAGGTCATTTATTTGTTGATTTTTTTCTTCTTTTATTGAATGCAGTCCATGAAATAAAGTTTCCTCTAAGTACTGCTTTCATAGTGTCCCAGAGATTTTGATATGATGTTTCTTTGTTCTCATTTACCTCTAAGATTTTTTTAATTTCCTTCCTGATGTCTTCTGTTATCCATTCATCATATAAAAGCATATTATTTAACCTCCAGGTGTCCGAGTAGGTTCTAGTTTTTACTCTGTCATTTATTTCTAATTTCAATCCATTATGATCTGATAGAATACAAGGTAGTATCTCTATCTTCTTGTATTTGCTAACAGTAGCTTTGTGGCATAGAATATCATCTATTTTAGAGAAGGATCCATGTACTGATAAGAAGAAAGTGTATTCGCTCTTTGTTGGATGGTGTATTCTATAAATGTCTGTTAAGTCTAAATTATTGATTGTGTTATTGAGATCTAAGGTTTCTTTGCTCAATTTTTGTTTGGAGGACCTGTCCAGTGGTGAGAGAGGTGTGTTAAAATCACCTAGTATTATTGTGTTGTCCTCTGTTTGCTTTCTGGAATTGAGAAGGATTTGTTTGACGTACACGGATGAGCCACTGTTTGGGCCTAGATATTTATGATTGTTATGTCTTGCTGATTTATGCTTCCCTTCAGCAGTACGAAATGTCCTTCTTTATCACTTCTGACTAACTTTGGCTTGAAGTCCGCATTATCTGATATGAGGATGAATACTCCGGTGTTTTTGCTGTGTCCATGTGCATGGTATGTTTTTTCCCATCCTTTCACCTTTAATCTGTGGGAATCTCTTTTTATGAGATGAGTCTCTTGCAGGCAGCAAATTGTTGGATCTTTCTTTTTAATCCAATCTGCCAGTCTATGTCTTTTGATTGATGAGTTCAGGCCATTAATGTTCAGGGGTATTATTGAGATATGATTTGTATTCCCAGTCATTTGCTCAATTTTTTTTTTTTTTTTTTTTGACACAATTTGGTTTCTCCTTAATTTGGCTGTTCCTTTAGGGTAGCTCCTCCGTTTGCTGATTTACATCATTGTTTTTCATCTCTTCCTCATGGAATATTTTGCTGAGAATGTTCTGTAATGCCGGCTTTCTTTTTGTAAATTCTTTTAGCTTTTTTTTGTCATGGAAGGATTTTATTTCATCGTCAAATCTGAAGGTAAGTTTTCCTGGGTATAAGATTCATGGTTGGCATTCATTTTCTTTCAGGGCTTGATAAAAGTTGCTTCAGGCCCTTCTAGCCTTTAGGGTCTGGATTGAAAAATCTGCTGATATCCATATTGGTTTCCCCCTGAATGTAATTTGATTCTTTTCTCTCGCAGCCTTTAAAATCTGTCTTTATTTTGTATGTTAGGTATTTTCATTTTAATGTGCCTTGGTGTGGGTCTGTTGTAATTTTGTGTATTTGGAGTCCTGTAAGCCTCTTGTATTTGATTTTCCATTTCATTCTTCAGATTTGGGAAATTTTCTGATATTATTTCATTGAATAGATTGTTCATTCCTTTGCATTGTTTTTCTAAGCCTACCTCAATCCCAATAATTCTTAAATTTGACCTTTTCATGATATCCCATAATTCTTGTAGATTCTGTTCATGATTTCTACCATCTTCTCTGTTTGGAGTACTTTGTTTTCAAGGTTAATTGTTTTTTCTTCAATATCTGAGGTTCTGTCTTCCAGGTGTTCTATCCTATTGGTTATGCTTTCTATGGAGTTTTTAATTTGGTTTATTGTTTCCTTCAGTTCAAGGATTTCTGTTTGGTTTTTTTCAATATCTCTAACTCTTTATTAAAACGATCTTTTGCTTCCTGTATTTGCTCTTTTAACTGTCAATTGGTGAGATCATTCAATGCCTGCATTTGCTCTTTCATCTCATCATTCAATGCCTGCATTTGCTTTTTCATTTCCTCGTTTGCTTCCCTGATCGTTTTCCCTGATCCCATTCTGAACTCCCTTTCTGACATTTCTTCTGTCATGCTGTCATTGGATTTTATTACTATACCGTCTAGGTTTGTTTGGGACATTTTCTTCCCTTGTTTTCTCATATTGCTCAGGTATCTACCCCTCTAGTAGTGAAACTCTGGGATATTGCAGATTTCCTCTTTTGACTAATACTGTCTCTGTAGATTTCCAATATCTCACCTCTTAGCCTTCAGTAGCCTGAAGTCTTGGAGGAACTTCATAATGCAGTTCTCCACTAGGAAGCTGCCCCTCTAGGGGTGGTGGCCTTCAGGTGGGTTATATTCCCTGTCAGTGGGCAGAGGCGCCTCCACTTGTTGACTGATGGTCCGTCAAAGGGGGACTAGACTGCAGACTGGGGCATGTCTGATCTGGGTCTGTGTCTCTGGTTCTACTGCCCTGGTGGGAAAGCCTCGCCCAGTGGGGAAGACTCACCAGGTGGGGAAGTTTCGCTGGGCAATTCTCCTCTGAGCAGTTCCCTTCAGGCCAGAACTACCACCTGGACTTGGAAGCCCTCCTCTGTGATGTTAGGGGTCTTGACCTACCACCTGGACTGGGGAGCTTGTCCCTGTGAGGAACTTCCTCTCTGAGTAGCCCTCCTCTGCTACATTCCCTGGGGACCGGAGCTACCGCCTGGGCCTCAGACCCTCACTCTGCATCGAAGCCTCTCACTGTGCGCCCTCCTCTGCAATGCTCCTGGTTGACTGGGTTCTCGGCTCCAGCAGGGAAGTCTCAGTTGGCTACTTTACTCCACGAAGTTCCCTGCATTTCGCGACTACTGCCCCATCCAGGGAGCCCGACCAGTGGGAGAGACTCACCCAGTGGCTCTGAGTTGGTCCCGAGTATCTCAATACCTCCTTTTCTTGACTCCTGGGTCTTGTCAAAGGTCCTCTAGTCTCCTGTAGGTGTCTCAGGAAGGGAACTGCCCTTCCAATGATGATGGCGACGCACTCAGGAGTAATTCAAAATGCCTGCACCAGCCTATAAAGAAGCCTCTAATTAGCTCCTCGGTGCAGGCGGCTTGACTCACCCGCCGGCTCACTCCTCGACTCCGACCGGCCAGTGATGGTGCTGTCCCAGGTGCAGGGGTCAGGTGTGGTCACTCAGTGATGGCGTCTCTCCTTGGCCTGATGGTTGGGCAGGTTGGCTGTCCGCTGTCTAGCTCCTCAAGGCACGCGGGTTGGGTGCTCACCTGCTACCTCCGGGATGGAGGCAGCCTGACTCACGCACCAGCTCACTCCGTGACTGCGACCAACCAGTGATGGCGCTGTCCCCGGTCTAATTATATTTTTTTCTTTTTTGATTTTTTAAGTTTATTTGTTCAAGTTAGTTGTAAATGACGATAGAATGCATTTATACCCTTTGATAGATCATACACAAATAGCGTGTAATCTCTTTTTTCTGTCTGCACATATTGCAGGATCACATCAGTCATGCACGTACATGAGGTAATAATATCTGTTTTATTAAATCAAATAATGTAACATATTTGAATGTGGATTCAATTATATATATGTATATGTATGTATGTTTATATCTACATAGAGAAACAAATTTGACAAAAATTCTGAATATCATACACAAACATGTGAGATTTGAAAATCACTGCACTATATCATGTTGGGAAAAAGTGAATCCTTTAAGACACAATTTTCAGACAGAGCGCTGAATGTGGTTCCAGTAGATAGTATAATGTTGGTTGTAACACTGAAAATTAGGCAACACTTGTTCCAGCTCTAATCTCCCATGTAGAAAAGGAAGGAATGTGCAATTATTTCAATTCTCTCTGCTGATGATTCCTATGGTCACCTTATCCTCTTTCCTAGCTATGTTAGTCAATTTTTTGTTGCTATGATCAAAATACCTGACAATACAACTTAGAGAAGAAAAAGTTTATTTGGGGCTCAGTCCATGGTCAGCCAAAATCATAGCTATGGACCTAAGATAAAGCAGCACAACATGGTGGAACAGAGTGGCAGAGGAAAGCCATTCAGCTTATGGCAGCCAGGAAGCAGAGAAAAAGAGAAGAGCCAGGTACAAGATATTATCCCCAAGAGAATGCTCCCAGTGACCTGCTTCCTTGAGCCACACTTTGTCTGGCTATGGTTGCCACCCAGTAGTCCATGCAAATTATTAATCCATCAAATGAATTAATCCACTGATTAGTTTATAGCCCTCATAATCTAATCTTTTCACCTCTGAACACTGCTACATGGCTAACACATGAGCTTTTCAGGGAACATTCTTAGATCCAAACCATTAACGCCAATCTTGATCTTCTCCAACTCTCCCTTCACCTCAAGTTCCCTATTCTCTTCATCTGCCTCTTCATAGCCTCCTTGATCTCCTTGTTGCGCAAACTGTAGATGAAAGGGTTGAGGAAGGGAGTAATCACTGAGTAGAGCACTGCCAGAGCCCTGTCATAGTCCAAAGAGTAGCTCTTCTTCAGTCGCACATACATGAAGAGAATGCTCCCATAGAAGATGAGAACCACAGTGAGGTGGGAGGCACACGTAGAGAAGGCCTTCCTCTTACCAGAAGCTGAGGGAATCCTGAGCACTGTGCAGATTATCTGTACATAGGAGCTGAGGATCAGCAGGAAAGTGGCTAGGATCTTGCAGGAGTTTATAACAAAATCCACTAGGACATTGATAGATGTGTCAGTACAAGCCAAACTCAGCACAGGAGGAAAATCACAGAAGATATGTTGAATGTGATTGGGACCACAGAACGGGAGGCGAGAAACCAAGGAAATTTCAGGCACTGGCCCAGCCAAGCCTCCCAACCAACAGCCAACAGCAATCTTGGTGCACAGTGCTGGGGTCATGAGGGTAGGATAGTGGAGGGGCTTGCATATGGCCAAGTACCTATCATAAGCCATAGCTGTCAGGAGATAGCACTCAGTAGCTCCAAGGGAGTGAAAGAAATAGATTTGTAGGAGGCATCCAGAGAATGAAATGGTCTTCTTCTCACTGAGCAAGTTTGACAGCATCTTAGGGATAGTGGCAGCTGTATAGCCCAGTTCCAGAAAGGAGAGAATGCTGACAAAATGGTACATGGGTGTGTGGAGCCGGGAGTCCAGGCGGACCACCAGGAATATCAGTAGGTTTCCTAGTATAGTCGTTAGATAAATGACAAGTAACAAGAAAAAGAGGTAAGTCTGGACACCCTGGAGATTAGGGAAGCCCAGGATGATGAATTCTGTGACCTGGCTCCAGTTTCCAGTATCCATTGTTCACCATTCATGTCCCTATAATGTGAAATATATAAGGATGAAGAAGAAAATTAAGTCACAGAAATCTTAGCAAGGACTCTCTGAAGGTACCATTTTCCCACTTCCAGAGTAAAGTCCTCCCAGTAAATGCTTTAAGAATCCAGCATTTCTGTTCCATAGCTCCTTACTCTTACAGCCAACAGCCTCCTCCCGAGAATCCACCCTTAAGTTTAGACTTAAACTACCTTTTGTGAATGACGAAGACCAGTTTTGGCCCTATATTTCATACTATGACCAAATCGTTTTGTTTAGTGGAATCAAAATAAGTTTTAGAAATTTCAGTATTCCTTTTCTGAAATACACATTACCATTTATACATATTCCTTGTCCAAGGTATAAGTCATCACTTGTAATGATAAAATATCACTAACATACTTAGACCAAGGATACATAATATAAATTACATGTCCTGATTTCTAATTCCAACTTATTTTCTTCTTGAACTTTCTGACTACTGAAGAGTCAATTCTTGTATCCCCTGATGCCTCTCATTTTGTCATGGAAACTCATATCAAACATCATCTTTTAGGAACGTATAGGTCAGAGGTTTAGAACTCTTTTGGACACTGGTGAAAATTCAGTTCAGTCTAAGGGAGTTTGAGAAAATAAAAGAGATCCAGAAAGACAGGAGGTAAATCTGTCCCTCAGCATTGCTACTCTAAACTGGCCTCTTCCTGTAGGGTGGGTGAGTTGGCACAAGCCTATAATCCCTATGACTCATGACTCTGGAGCCTGAGAGAAGAGGATCACAAGTACAAGGTCAGTCTGAGCAACACAGCAAGACTCTGTCTGAAAAAATAAAAAGCACTGGGGATCTATCTCAGTAATAGAACACCTCTGGGTTCAACCCAAAGTACAAAATAATAAATAACTAAATAAGTAATTAAAAAAATAATCTGGCTGCTTTCTTAATTCTTTCTATTGCTTCTCTCCTCCACCAAACTCAAATGCACTTTTTGATTTGCAAATGAAAAATATTTATATTCTACTGTGTTGAGGTCAATGGAACAAAAACCTATTAAACATTTTCTTGATATTAAACTTAGAATACAGATTAAACAAATTAAAATATGGCACCTGATGCTAAGAAACCACTATTCCTGGCTTTTAAAATTTTTTATCATTTTTAATTGACACACAAAATTGTGTATATTTCTTATGCACAATTTTACATCATGATCATTACATTATTTATCATGATTTTTGGACTATTTATGTATTGATGAATGACTACATCTATGTAATTAACATATGCATTACCATACAGAGTTATCTTTTTTGTGGTGAGAACATTTAACATTGATTCTCTTAACATTTTTCAAAACTACAATGTGTTGTTATTAACTATAGTCACAGAACTGTACAAAGAAAACTAATACTCTACTAAAGAAAAATGGAGAAATAACCAATTCTTAGGCAGCAGTTTACTGGAATATACCATCAATAGAGAAATATGCTATTACTCTCACTTATTAAACAAACAGAAAAAAAAAAAGTACCCACATTCTTCCTGTTCATTCCCTTTTAGGTCACCGCCAAAGCTGCAGTTCTTCCTCCATCCCAAAACAAAATCCCTCCATAAATTGCCTGTATGCATTACCTCTAGTCTCTCTTGCATTTTTTTCTTAAACACATTCTAATTAGACTTTCACCAATACTCTCCATCAAAACATCCCTTCTTGTAGATACTAGTCATCTAAAATTGGCTAAATTCATTCACTTTTCATTCGTCAGCGTACTTGGGCCATCAGTAGTTTTTGACAAAGTTGATCTATCCTTTGAGTCTCTTGACACCCTATCTTCTCTTAATTCCCAGGATACTACACTTTCTGTTTCTTCCCACATTACTGGTCACCCCTTCTCCTCTTTTGGCTCTTCCTCTTCATCCTATTTTTTATAGCTTTTATTGGTGCATTATAATCATACATAAGATTCACTGTGACCTATTCATACATGCTCATAACATCATTTGGCCACTCGAATTCCTCAGTACCTCCCTTTCCTGTCCCTCCTTGGTCCGCCTTCCTTGACATTATTGTCTCGCTTCTAGTGCTCTACCTTTTTAAACTTACAGTTACCAAAGGACAGGGTTTGTTCTTTTTCCTCCTTAACCTCCTTTGTCAATATCATCCAATGGCAAGGTTTAAGTACCTAAATGTGCTGCAGAATTCTGAATTCATTTCTCAGTCAACATTCTCTCCCCCTATTTCAAAGTCATATATTTGGGGGCTCAGTCTCTTCTCCACTGGTGTTGAAGAGCCTATCTTGAAACTTCACCTATGTGTGCTTCACCCAGAGCTTGTCCATCTCAAGTGATGGCAATTACAATCTTTCAGTTGATGGGCCCAAATTCTCCGAGTCATCGTTTTTCTTTCTTTCTTATATCTAGGATCTGATGGTTTCTCACCACCTTGGTTTGAGTCACTGTCATTTCTAACTTCTGTTCCTATGTTTGACTCCTGTTTTTGTCCACCTGTGACTTGATCTTGAAATAGTAACCACAGTGATCTTCTTAAATTTTAAATTAGGTCATCCTCACTGTTCAAGTTTTTTCAGAAACGGCATTTTACAACTTTGTTGTAGCTGTTTCTTTTTTTCTTTCTTTCTTTCTTTTTTTTTGAAAGAATTGTTTTTCACCAAATATCCACTTAGATAGCCCCTTCATTTATTTAAAGTATTTGTTCAAATCTCAACATCTCACAGGCCTTAACTGGTCACCCAATACAAGACTGTAGTCTCCCCTCATCCCAACATCCGTATCTTGGATGGCCATCACCTGTCCCTACTCATCTTTTAATTCTTTTCCATAGGACTAATGATCTTCTAGCATATAAAATGTGCTTATTTATTATTCCTATTATTGTTTTTATCCTCTTTGAGAAAATGAGAAAAGGAGTTTTTTTTTTTTTTTTTCTATTTTGTTCATGGGTGTATCTTAAGTTCTTAGAGCCATGTCTGAAACATTAATAAGAACTCAGTAAATATTCGTTAAATGAATTTAAAAATTCAGTAAGATAAATGTTAATTTTGATATACAGTAGGGGTTGGAAGAATAGTAAATGAAACACATGCTGGATGTGGAGATCAGGAAGACCTCCTAGGCATAATTTGATTTAAAATAAAACATCATAATTTGTCAGATGGAAAAATTAAGGTATCTGCAATACAAAGAAGTACTTGCACTATGGAAAAGTTATGAAAGACAAGACACTCAGTATTGCCTTTCTGCCCTTTAAGTTTATCACTTCTTCCCTCTCCAGGATCCTTCACTCTGTTCTAAACTAACTTTACTGCTTACTGTTTTCTCAGCCATATACTTACATCTTAACCCGGACCATATGTCCACCCCTTATAACAAAAATTATTCTTTTTTTTTTCAGTACTTGGAATTGAACCCAGGTCCAGAGGCATTCTATTACAGACCTATGTCCCCAGTTCTTTTTATTTTATTTTATTTTATTTTAATTTTGAGTCATGGTTTTACTAAATTGCCCAGGCTGGGTTTGAACTTGAGATCCTTCTGCCTCAAGCTCCCAAGTCACTGAGATTACAGTCCTAGGTCACCTCATCCATCACAACTTAAGCTTTTCTCAACCTGAGACTTAACGCAGGATATTTTATCTACATGGCAGAGAACTTTTTCTGGGAAGAACATTTGTATGGATGATCTTGCTTCAATAGAACCATTTCAGTTCAAGCTTTCCCTCTGTCTTGGTTTTCCACCCTTCAAATTCAACCTGTCCACTGCCCAATTTTGTCTTCTACTCACATCTATGGTACATACCTTCTTTCTATAAAAGATTATTTCTAAATTTCTATCCAAATGAAAACTTTTTTCCCTTACCTGTATTACATTCCTTTTCTTCCCAATATAAACATAAAGTACATTCTGAGGCTGCCCCTCTCCATTCCTGGTCTCCATCCCTCACTCACAGATTAGTTTGTCTAAAACCCTTAACCCCTGTAATTCTCAGATCTATAGTGGGTGGGAGGATAGGGAATGGACTGGTCACAAGTTTGAATATTGGAAGTCAATGTCTTGACTTCTCAGAAGATAAAGTTTCCACATAATCCCATGGATTTATTCACAGTCTGTGCATTGTATCATTCCTCACTAAGCACCCACAGTTGTTCACTCCCCGGATACTCTGCCTAGGAAATCATGAGGAGCTATCAGGAAGAGTTCAAGCATGATTTCCCAGTGAAAACCAGCACCCATACTCCATCAACTCCAGAGATTTTGACCTCTCCCTTTTCTCCTTTATATCCCACCCAATATGGCAAAAGATATTTATAATTTTTCCCTTACATGTTTTTTATAAATTTAATATTCTTTCATGATACTTAATTACTATGATAATTTCCAGCACCAATAAACATTAAATCAGTGTTGAAAGAAGTTTTAGGAACTATCACTTGCCAGTAACCCCATAAATTTTTAATTTTATTGGAAAGTTAGAGAATTTGAAACATATCCCTGGGTATAGTGATACACACTAGTAATGGAAGCTACTCAGGAGACTGAGGCAGGAGGATCACAGGTTCAAGGCCAGCCTGGGCAACTTAGCAAGATTCCGCCTCAAAATTAAAAAATAAATTAAATTAAATATAAAGGGCTGGGGATATAGCTCTGTAATACAGTGTCCCTGGTTTCAATCCCTAGTACAGCCAAAAAAAAAAAAAAAAAAAAAAAAAAAAAAAAAGGAGGAGGAGAAGAAGGAGGAAGGAGGAAAGCTAAAATAACAAGATAAATCATCTACACCAAATATCATATTGTTCTTATCTTTCTCATTTTGACTCAGATCATGAAAATCTTGCAACTCCTTATCCAAGAAGTGGTCTATACCCTGGGTACCCCCCACAAATAGGCACCAAACCCCTGCCAGAACCAATAGTGCCAGAAGCTTCTGCCCCATAAAAACAGTCCTCTCCATTGTTGAAATGCTTCAGTTTGATAAAACTCTTTCTCCTGTTGATGCAAAATCTGATTTCACTCACTCTTTTTAGTTTTGTTCTGTAGAACACCTTACTAGTTTGGTCCAGAGTCATGCTTTTAAACATTATTTTTGTCTTTAGTATATAAACTTTACTGTTTGTTAAATGAGTCCCTGTATTTAGTCTTGACTCCCTCGTAGCTACCCTCACCAGAAATATACTGTATCCTAAGTGAACCTGAAAACACTTCAATCACTTTCTAGGTCAAGCCCACCGTTTTCTTTCCGAGATGAACAATGATCTTTCTTTGTTTCTTTCTCTTGTGTGTGTGTGTGTGTGTGTTAGTGGGCATAGAATCCAGGGGTACTCTACCACTGAGCTATACCCCCAACCCTTTTTATTTTTTATTTAGAGACAGGGTCCTGCTAAGTTGCTGAGGTTGGTCTTAAATTTGTGATCTTTTTGTCTCAGCTTCAGGAGGCACTGGGATTTCAGGCATATACCACTATGCCCTGCCAAATACTGATCTTTCTTGTCTCTAAATTCTCAGTAGTACTTCCTCACTGTCCCTCTACATCTGGTCAAGTATTGCAACTATCTTTATTTGTACATATTATCATCCCAAAGCAGTGCTGTGAGCCTTTTGAAGTTAATAAATCAATCTCCCAGGGTGTTTACCACAATGTCTGATATATTACAGCTGTGGTGACTGATGAACAAGATAACAATGATTAAGATGACTTGCATAGCTTCATCCCTCATCAGTTACTCATCTTCTTCAATTGGTCTCCTGATACTAGAGTTGGTGCTCTTATAAATCCTAACACCTGTACCAAGTAGCATTTGCCTTCCCCTTTTAAAATATCTTTTTATTAATGGGTATTGAACCTGGGGCACTCTACTACTACATCTCAGTCCTTTATGTTTGTATTTTGATGCAGGATCTCAGTAAGTTGCCCAGGCTGGCCTTGAACTTGTGATCCTTCTGCCTCAGCCTCCAGAATAACTGGAATTACATGCATGGACCACAACATCCAGTCAAATTAGAATTTATTTTCATTAGGCCTTTTGTAATCATGTTTCATTCCGCTCACTACAGGAAGTCCTTAGAAGTAATCCCTTGCATTCTGTTCTCTAGTTACCACAATTGCTTTACTCATAGCCTGTATTTATTTGAGCTTAGGGTCAATAAGCTATAGTTTAGGAGGGGACGCAATTTAAGAGATCATCTCACTCAGTATCTTCGTTTTGCAAGATGGGAAACTGGGTTCCAGAAAAGGGAGAATCCTTGCTCAAGGTCACACAGTGGCTAAAAATAAAGCCAGTTTGCTAATTCAGGGAACAGATTCTTCATTACAGCAATTAGAAAACAGAATATCTGTTTATTAAAAAATACAGTTTTTATGTTCTGAATGATATGTCCAGAGCCCCTAATTATTCAAGACCTTTCCCTATGTTCGCATGTTCTGGATCTCTTCTTAGTTCTCAGACTAGGGAGATAAAATGATAAAAACGTCTGCCTGGCAAAGTCCTTACTCACCATTTAATAGTGATGAAGACTTTGGTAAGGCTTGAATCTGGGACCCCAGCCACTGCTCAGAGTTTGCAGTAGGAAAAGAGCTCCCTTCTCACTTCCTGCTTCTCCTATAATATGACATCCAGCCACTCTTGGGGCCTAGAGGAGGTAAAGTTCAGCCCTTTGATGGAACCTGTGGGGGAAGTTAAACCATAAAACATTCTTCTCCCATAATCTACATTCCTGATTGGGCAGAAGCCCCTGGGCCTTCCAATAGACCTCCTGGGGTTGCTAAAGTGCTCTCTCAGGAAGGGTACTGACATGCAAGAAGTTCATTAGCCAGTAGTCCTTCATCAACTTACCTCACTAGAGAAACAACTACCCATCCAAGTTGAGATAGTTGTTAGCAACCAACTCAGGGAACTAAAAATAAATAAATAAATAAAGCAAAGTCAGCATAAAAAAAAAATAAGCAAATGACATAAAAGTGAAAAAATATTAATTTACACAGTTTGATCAAAATCAGCTAGATCTTTTCTCCCACAGTTCTTCAGAAGTGATTACAATTTATGGAATTGTAAAAAAAAAATTAAATTAAAACATTAAAAAAAAAAGTCAGGTGATCATATACATAGATTTAGCTAGGCTAAAGAGAATATGTCAGGTTTAATTTTCTTAGTGCACCTCCTCAGTGTGAGGAAATTTATATTCTTAACATGAGGAAGTTTGGGAGCTCTATTTCAACAGAACATCTCTCATGGTGATGGTTTCCTTCAGTAAGAAATAATAACTGGCAAGAGAACTCATATACAATTAGACAAAGCTCAGATAAAAAAATTTAGTGCTATGATGTATAAATATCTCTAATAACAGATTAAATATCTATGATGTAAAATATAGTATAATAAGCTAAAATATTAGTTGTTGATTTAACCAGAGTTGTAAGGTAAATCTTTTAAAACACTTTAAAACAGATACTAAATCCTTAATTCTTTTAAGACTTAGTTTCCTTAAATAATGAAAACTTGACAGAAAAAGAAACCACAAGAAATTATCTTGATAAATCACACCTTTGTTCTTTAAGCCAGTTCTTCTAAATGTTGCTAAGAGAAAATTAAATTTTTAGGAAAAATCTTGTTGCTTTAAAATAAAAAATTTGATTCTGGTTTATATAAGTACATTACCTTTTGTTCTTAGAAGATCTTTTAAATAATACTTTAAATTATAATCATCTCAATAACACATTTTTTCCTAACACTGGGACACTCTACCACTGCTACAACTCCCCCTTTTAATTTTCAATTTAAAGATTGTGTTAGGAGACAGATAGATGAGAATGGTGGAAACAAGAGGTTAAGAAAACAATTCTTAAAATGAGCCTACATGCCTTCTATGCCAAAAAGCAATTTGTTTGCAGACCTGCCTGGCCTAAGTGGACAGGATATGTCACATTCTACAAACTACATGTTATCTGCAATGAAATTCAGGCAGGGAACAACATTAATAAGAGGCACCCAAGTAACTTTGAAGAGAGAGACTGTTTGTGACCATTTTCACATACCAGATTCTGGAAGATAAGGATAGTTCCTCCTAACCATAAAATATTTAAGAATGTATATCTAAGAATCCAGCTAGAACCAGTCAGCATGGGCCAATGTGACCTAGTGTTACCATGGATGGCAGTGGGACTTGAAAGTCTGATGTCAACCTGCTGTCAGTCAAAAATCAAGAGGTGGATCTGGATGGGACTCTCTGGAAACCTCTCTGGGATCCCCCAAAAAAGTGGAGTGCAGGAGAGACACATTGTCATTCCCCTCTCTGGAGGAACCACTTCACTCTCTCCCTTGGGACTGTCCCCTTACCCATTTCCTATCCCTTCAATAAACCCATTCCTCTTACTCTGAGCAATATGCTGAAGTCTTTCTGACTTGGTTGCAAGAATCGGGACTGGAAGGGTGTCTTCGAGTTGCCTCAGTTTCTTGGAAGGCCCCAGCTCTGTAACAATAGTGTCTCACTAAATAGCTTAGGGTATCACTAATTTGCCCAGGCTGGCCTAGAACCTGCGACCTCCCACTTCTGCATCCCAAGTAGCCGGGATTACGGGCATGTGCAACCAGGCCCGGTGTACAAATATTTTTATTACATTTATCTTCTACAAACCTTTTGCAACTTATTTAGACAGTGCAGTTTGTTTACATACTTAGATTTGTCCTTATCCCTTTAATCCATCTTTAATTTTAGAAGAAAAATCTTACTTTACCATATAAGTCCTTTTTTTATCTAGAAGCAATCTCCAAAAATATGACTCATATTCATAACCTTCTTATACATCTTTCTCCTGCTTATGATACTGGTCTTATTGGTGATTGGGACCAAGTTGGTGTTTCATGGAGTCAAAGAATGAAACCATGAACAGATAGGCAAGCAAGGATAGCAAGTTTTATTTAAGAAAGCAATAAAGAACAGACTCCTCTGGAGAGGAGGGACTTTCAGAGCCAAAAACCCATAGGATGTGTGCAGCTTGCCTTATAGCTGTCAGAATTTCTATCTTCCATTAATCATTGTCTTTTACTCCCTTTCTGTGGACCCTGTCCCCTAGAAGGAGGCCTACATGGCATTCTGTCACAAGACGGAGGTGCTAACCAGGATCTTTGGGGATTAGGTCCATCCTCTTCTCCTGTGTTCTGTGAATAGGATGTTCTTCTGTGGTCTGTGAAACTGTCACCTTCTGTGTCTCACATGGTTGTTTTTTTACTTTCTGTTACCTACCGATAATCTGCCAAATAAGATAGTAACTGCTTACGCAAGGATTGACCTTAAAGATGTATGTCTAGCTTAACTGCAAGCCTATAAAAGACAGTGTTATATGCAGTAAAGACAAGCAGCTTCCTCTGTGACAAGTGCTCCAATCTCTCCCAAATAAAGTTCTTTTCCTCGGAACTCCATGTGCAGTCTGAGTCCTTCCCATGGTTGCCAGTGTTAGCACTCCCGGGGTGCAATACATAAGGCCTGCCTCATCAATAAGTACCCCCTTGTTGCAGCCCTATGCACACCTTTCCTGTACCCAAAAGCAAAAACACTGAAAATTTATTGTTTTTCCTTCTGGACAATAAAACCATCAGCAGTTTTCTTTCTAATTTTGCTTAAAAAGAATATAAACATTAATCAGTTTCCCTGTTCTCAACCATTTATTCATCTTCTCCCTCCCTTGCTACACATCTGCTATTTTTTAACTTCAATAACGGTGGTTAGCTAATTTCCTCTCAACCCCTCCTGACTCACATCACCCTTGCTCATAGTTAATTTTCTCATTAGGCCTTGTCTTTCTTTCCTGAACTCCTAAACTTCCCCGCACCCCATTGATACTGCCATTTACCGGTGATAAGTCCTGTTTCCTCAGGTGTTGAAGTATAACGCCAGAAAAGCACGCCGCCGAGGCAAGCATAAAGTAGAAAGTGAAAGTAAGAAGCTATTAAAGAAAAGTAAAAGCAGACTTCTCCAAAGGTGGATTCCATAGGATGAGCAAATCTTGCCCTTTTCATAGATTTTATTCTTCCTTTCTTTCCCCCTATCTCTTTCTTTCCTGCCTAAGTGACTAGGCCCGGTTTTGCAGGTGAGATGCATAAAGTGAGAAGCGGATGGGCAGGGGGAGGGCCAAATTGATTCAGGCATAAGGGCCCAGGGGGCATCAATTAGCATTTTCTCGTCTGTAGTCCCTGACAAGGGCAGGTAAATTTGGTAATCAATGGGCTCCTGAGATCCTTGACATTCCATTCTCCCAGGGCAGTCTCCAACTTGCAGAGGCAGATGGCTTTCATGGCCTCCATTTCCTTGATCTGACCCGATCCGATCCCCTATTTCTACACTATCTGCCTGTCCCCAATTCTGGCTTCGCTGTCTCACTTGCTGATTCTTTTTGTCCTTTTTTCTTTCTTTAAGTTTACAATGTAAAACAATCCTTATACAGTTTCCCAATTTAGACGAAATATTCCTTTTTCTCAATGAAAGAAAATACTATATGATTCTCTCAGTATTTTTTCAATCAAAACAGTTTTTTTGTTTTTCATTTTTTTTTTTTTTTCTTATTGTATTCTTGATACCAGTCTTGGAGAACAGGTGCTTATTCCCCCCGGCGTTGAGGATTAAACACCTGAGAAACACCAAGGTGAGCATAGACAGCAAGTTTTATTTAAGAGAGGGACAGAGGCAGAGGTACACTTCTTCAGAGAGAAGAGGTCCCAGAGCTAGGTGCCTGCAGGCATGGGTGTGTCTTGTTCTTTTATGGATCCCCAGGAGTCACCCATCTATTCTTGTTCTCCTATAGGTGCCTAAGGGCAGGAAGGAGCAGCTTAGGGAGTAATCACTTGTGTTGGGAAGTGTGATCCCCTGAGGTACTAGTGACCCCTTGAACTGGAATGTTTGATCCCTGAGGTTAGCTGTTAGCAACCCAGTGATAACAATGATGGGGGTCATCCTCTTTTCACCCCCATCATTCATTATCTACACTAACTGCCAGGCCTTTCACCCACTGCCTCTCTTTGTTGAGGAATGTGACATTTGCGATCCCCTCAGACCAGGTGGGGCTGAAGGCAGATTGCTGTTTGGCAAAGGAAGCAAATGGGAAATCAGTACAGTGGGCTTAATTTATGGAATCCCTGAACCTCATGTTTCCAGCATCCTCATCTGTTTGTCCCCTTACATTCTTCACATATAGAATCACATATTCATCAAAGTTTTAACTCTTAGTAACCTTGTTTTTCAGTGAAGTCCCCCAAACAAAACAACCTTGAAACTGTTTTTCCCTTATGCCAGTAATTCATATGTTTATATAAGTGCATGTTTGTGTGTGTATATGAGTTTAAGAGGCCAAGCAATAGTACTTGAATTTATAATATTCGGCAATTGATATTTCAGTAGTTTGACCTACAAATAACTCAATGTTCTCTCTCACTAATGCATTTATAAATATTCATCCCATTTATATCAAACCTAATTTATCCATTTTAACAGCTACTTTTAGATTGTTAGGTCGGAATTTGGGTGACTATATTATGGAGAGTGGAGCAACTGAGGCAAAGGGCAGTGTGCCACACGGCGACCAATCAAACAGGCAGGAAAACTCCACTGACCCCTTACCTCCACCTATCACTCAGCAGGACCCCCACCCATTCCAGGGTCTATAAAGACCCTGGGCAACCAGGGCCATGTGCAATTTTCTTGGGCTCCCTACCCTGACCTGTACCCCAGGGGGCTGGGAATTTCGCCTGAGAGCCAAATTCTGATAAAGCTTGCTTCAGTCGGTTGCTTTCTGTCTGATTTTATTTGGCCACTAGCCTTGTCCCCAGCTTACATTGATTACTAACAAAAATCAAGATATCAGAGAAACAGAGTTAATATTTTAAGCCATTTTGTCCTACCAAAGAAGAACCTCAAAACCATTGGACATTGTACTTTAAATATCTCACCAGAGATAAATACAGTCCTGATTGACTTGTGACATAGGCTAAAAAAAAAAAAGTGTGTTGGTAATTCTAAAAACATCTTTACTTCCATCTCACTAAAAAAAATTGAAATTATGTGTCAAGGATTTCTGTTAAATCACACAAACTAAAAGGCATTCGGGTTTATGTCTTTTTACTTTATTAGAGCTTATTTATTTTTAGGTCAAAATGGTACCATATAGACAACATCCAAAACACACACACACACACACACACACACACACACACACATACAGGAAACAAACTGAAAACAAGGATGTTATAGCTTCCATTTTGATTCATCATTTGCCAGTTTTTAAAGTCAAGCTATTAACCAAAGCACACAAGAAAACCAGTTTAGAAATATTAAATGCTCCCCATTTGTTAAATACTTGCAGGTTGGGGTACCATAAACATCAAGCATAAAACCAGCTGGGGTACCAGATGGGGTTTTTCTCTGAACACTTTCTCCTTCCTTGAATTTTTTTCCCCCATTTTAGTGGATGTGCCCATTCCCATATTTCAACCTTCTGAGCTAACTAGTGGATTTTTGTTTTGGACAAAAGGGAGCAAGCTTTCAATACTCAGGAAAAAAAGACAAGACAAATCTACATAGTGGAGTCATAATGAAAATCTGGATCCTTGCCCTCAATGCCAGTTCATGCTATAATATAAAGTTGCATCCCCCGCCCTATCCGCTGCAGTCATTTCCCCGCCTCCCAACTACTTGTCAGTCTGTGAACATCCTAGCTAGCTATTGGTTCATCAGTCAGCTTGCAAGTATACTTCTCCATTATTGGTCCCCTTAACCTGTGAAATTTGACTGCTTAAGGATAGCTCCCCGTCATTTTCTCTCTTTCTTCTTCTCTTCACATTCATGCTTTCTCTCTCCTATTCACTTTCTTTCTCTCTCCTCCTTGCTTTTCACACTCTCTCTTGAGTGCGCCCTTTCTCTTTTCCTCTCATTTTCTCTCTTACCCTGCAGGGAGACACTCTGTTTGCTTAATAAACCCTCTTATGTCAATTCCCGTGTCCAGCGTGGTTTTCTGGGTTCTTACACATGCCAATTTAATAATGAAGACAGGGTTTTCAGAAAAAGGAAAAAGAAGTTTTATTGCTTTGCTAGCAAAGGAGAAGCACAGAGGACTGTGATTCTGCCCCTCAGGAGGAACAGGGAGGTTTTAAAGGAGTTATTCAAAGGCCATGTTCCAGGTGTGCACTGACAGGGGGTCCCAGGGAGCCCTGATGGTGTGTTAACATTCACTTGTTAATTTGGGAGATATCCACTTCCTAAATTCTCTAGCAGATATCTCCTTCCTGTGGAGCACAGATAGCTCAGAGTAATCTTATTCCCTGCCCCCAGGTTAGGGAGGGGGGGAGGGAGAAGAGAAAAAGGAAAACAGGTCCCTTTAAAAAATAAGCCTCACAACTGTATTCAGAAGGGCAAGTGGAGCACTGTTACAGAACAAGGAGAAGGCAAATAACTAGATGGTTGATATTAGTCTAATTATATTAATATTTATGAAACTGGGTTTAGAAGGAAAACTGGATTCTCCATCTAGGCTGCAATAATTGCTGGAGATCAGGGGTTACTGACAGCAGGGGTCTCTTTCCAGCATTAGTGGCTGCTCTTAGGATCAAATTCTTCCACAGTGGACAGCAGGATTTAATTGGGAAGCAGCTCTCAGCAGCAGGAGATACCTGCTTAGCTTTGCAGCAAACCCCAGCCTCCTGCCGGTGATTTCTTTCTGGATTCTTGTAAGAGAATTCAAATGACCAGTGAGAGTAAAAGAATGGGATTTATTTAAATGAGAAGAAACAGCTCTCCTGGGGCAGGAGAGGGACCCAATAGAGGTTGCAACCTAAGTGTACTAGTCTAGAGGTCAATATGAAGCCAGAATTGGGGATAGGCAGTTAGTGTAGAGATAGGGGATCGGGTCAAATAGAGGAAATGGAAGCCATCTTGAAAGCTTGAAAGCCATCTGCCGCTGGAAGTTGGAGACTGCCCCTGGGAGGATGGAATGTCAAGGATCTCAGGAGCCCACTGACTACCAAATTTACCTGTGCTTGTCAGGGACTACAAGCAGGGAGCTGCTAATTAATGCCCCCTGGGCTCTTGCCTGGCTGAATCACTTTGGCCCTCCCTCTGCCCATCTCACCTGCAAAACCAGGCCTAGTCAGAGCCTAGTCACATAGGCAGGAAGGAGAGATAAGTGGGGAAAGAACTGGGGAGCTAAAGGACCTTAACCTATAAAAGATGTAGGGCGTGCTCACTTCTTGGGATTCTAGAACATCAGCCATGGCCCCCTTCTCCTTCTCCAGATAAGTCTGTATTTTTACTATTTTTAAATAAAATCTGCTTAATATGCTTGCCTTGGTGTGCTTCTCTAATGTTCAAACTTCAACATTAGAGGAAGCAGAACTCATCATAAGTAAATGGCAGTATCAAATACAGCTACTGGGTAAGAGCATCCATCAACATCTGTGTCAGTCAGGTGTTGAGAAAAATGCCACGGCTATTGGTTTGGCCCGGGACCTTCTGATTGGTTGTTTCCTTTTAGCTTTGAGTCTGTAGCCTTTACTCAGGTCTATCCTCTTCCTTTTTCCTGCTGCTCTAAGAGTTGTCTGGAATGTTTTGAATGTTTTAACAGGTTAATTTCATAGAGTGGACTTTGCATTTAAAGAAGACTTCATGGGGTCCATAGACCTCACCTGCTTGCTTCTATTTTACTACCTGTCTATCTTATGTTTCAAATATATTAAATAAAAATAGTTAAAACAAAAAACCTTTAAAAAGAGATTTTTGTTTCCATATTTTCCTTTTTTTCTTTTTGTTTCTTTTTTTTTTTCCCCCAACATGGGAATTGAACCCAGGAGTGTTCTACCACTGAGCTATATCCCTACCCCTCTTTAATTTGTATTTTGAGACAGGGTCTCACAAAGTTGCTGAGGTGGTCCTTGAACTTGTGATCCTCCTTTCTCAGTCTTCTGAGTCACTGAAATTACAGGAGTGCACCCTGGTATCTTGTTGAGATTTTTCAAATTGAATGGAAACAGAATATATTCTATGTTGACTTTTAAATCTACTTTAACTAGAAAGACAGATGAATTAAAAGTGTAAGGATAAAAAGGTACCTGCAAACGTTAATAAAAAAAAGTTAGAGTCGCTATATTAACATATAACAAAGTAGACTTCAGAGAGAAGAAACAGCCTCCAAAATTGTTTTTGAAATGACTGTCAGGGACCAAGAAGTTCTCATTCTGAGAACATTCTGACCTTTACAATAAGCAGCAGTGCCCCTCCACCACTCCTGGCTGATAATTCTGACAGTATGGTGCCTATGGCGCCGTCCCTGCTTCTCTTCCGGGACTTCACCTTCCCGCCAGCGCAAACTTGCAGCCTATCAGGAGCCCAATAGAAGAACACAGCCAACCAGCCTGCACCTCGTCATACCCCTCATTCCCTCAGCATAAATACCCGTGAGAACAATAAAAATTTGCAGTTTGATCAGAATTCTTGTCTTGCTGTCACTCCCTGCGTCTCTTGTCCTTTTCATTCCTTCTCTCTTAGGTTCGCCGTCTCCCGTTGATGTCCCGCGGGCCGGGACAATGACATTACACAATGATGAAGTAGTCACTTCACCAATGAAATTAATAACATGTCCTAGAAGTACATAAAGTAGAAACAAATAGAATAGAAAAGTGAAAAAACTATCAATTACATTTGGAGAAATTTACACTCTTTTTTTGTCAATCAAGAGAAGTAGAAGGACATTGAATAGTGTAAGCTCAAGGGCCAGGGCTGGTGACCAAACAAACAGGGCCAAAGCAAGCTTTATTGGAATTTGGCTCTTGGGCAAAATTCCCAGTCCCCCTGGGTACAGGTCAGGGAGGAGAGCCGGAGAAAATCACGGGTGGCCCTGGTGACCAGGGTCTTTATAGGCAGAATACGCAGGGGGTCCTGCTGAGTAATAGGTGGCAGTAAGGGTCAGTGGAGTTTATTTGTCCATGTTTGACTGGTCACTCTTTGGCGCACTGCCCACTTCCTCTGTCGTGTTGTTCCCTCCCATGAAGCCACTTAAGTCCCGACCTAACAAATAGAGATAATGAAGATGTAAAGAGTTCTATTAACCCATTTGACCTACTTGAATTTTACATATTAATGCACTCAACCACGTCAGAATATACACATTTTCAAGCGTCTCAACTTAAATAACAGGTTTTAAAGAATTGAAATCAAATACAGTATGCTCTTAGAATATAACAAAATTAAACCAGAATTTAAGGAATTGACATTTACAGTATCCATGTGTTAAAAACCAAAAAAACAGTTCCACATCTCTAAAGAACTTATGGGTTATAAAAGGAAATCATATTAAAAATTACAATACATTTTGGTGAAATTAAAGTACAATTTATTGAAATCTGTGAGATTGAAAAGGGAGCTGAACTGCGGCCATGACAGGTTGCGTGTAGGGTATGAAAGATTTCAGGCCTAGGTTTCTATCGGGAACTAACGAGCCAATGCCTAACATTCCAAACCATATATGTCAATATGTTAAGACCTAGGTACCCTAAGCCAATGGAAACATGCCAAACCACACATGCTGAAAAATCAACCAATCATGTACTTTGCTTTGTTCAAATTTTCTGAATCAAATCTCACTGAATCGAGACTCCGAGCTCTTAGCCAGTACCTGCTGCGTCAGTGAATGCTGAGAGTCCAGAGCTCAAGCTTGCAATAAAAGACCCTTTTGCTTTTGCATCGGAGACTGCTCCCTGGTTGTCTTTGGGGATTCATGATCTGGGCACAACAAGATAAAGCAGTGTTTAGGAAGATCAAATGGAATTAAATGACATAAATGAAGAGTTTACAAATACATAAAAAATGTCTTCACCTCATAAACTATAAAAGAGGAATGTATTGTCAGTAATAGTAGTACACACCTGTGATTCCAGTGCTTTGGAAGGCTGAGGCAGGAAGATCACAACTTGAAGGGCAGACTCAGCAACCTAGTGAGATCCTTCCCAAAATAAAAATAAATAAATAAATAAAAAGAACTTGAGATGCAACTCCATGGTAAAACATCTCTGGATTTAATCTGTAGTTCCAAAAATTTTAGAAAGAAAAGAACATATATTAAACTCTAAGCAATCTAAAGTAGAGCAGAAATAATACAGAGAACAAAATACAATAAAGAGAACCAATGCAACCAAAGCTAGTTCTTTAGGAAGAAAATTAACAAAATTGGCAGTACCCTAAAGAGACTGACCAAGGCGCGCGTGGGGGGATTAAGTAAATAACAAATACCAGCAATGAGAGACAAAACACAATTGCAAAGGACCAAATAACACTACAGATTAGTCAATAAAAATAAATAAATAAAACAACCCTGGCATAAATTCAACAACATAAACAAAATGGGGAAAAATATTTCTGATGTTGGGTATGAACCAAGGACCCTTTACCACTGAGCTACATCTCTAGTCCTTTTTATTTTTTAGTTTAAGACAGGGTCTTGCTTAATTGCCAGGGTTGGTCTTGAATTTGTGATCTTCCTCCCTCAGTTTCCAGTTGCTGGGATTACAGGTAGGTGTATGCCACTGTGCTCAGTCATGAAATTTCTTGAATGACACAAATTGCAAATCTCACAGAATAAAAAACATTTAATAGGAAGATTCATATCTATAAATAATTTATAATTTAAATTTCTAACAACTAAAATCTCCACATCTAGGTTGCTTTATTGTAAAATTCTACTAGCATTTGAGGAAGAAATAATAATTACATAAAGTTTTACAGAGTGTGGAAGAAAAGGGAACAATTCTTAATCCATTAAATGGAACCAGTATAAACCCTACTAAAATCAAAGACATTACAAGAAAAGATAAACTACAGTCCACAACCCTTCAAAAGCAAAGATTCAAAAACCTTCACCAAAATATCAGAAATACAATAACAAAAATTATGATGTGTCATGACAAAGAGGACTTACCATGAGAGTGCAAAAAATGGTTCAATCTTTGAAAATCAATCATATATATTACCATATCAAAATATTTTTTAGATGTATGATCTTTTCAACACATGCAGAAAAAGACTATGACAAAATTAAACATTTGTTAATAATTTTTTTAAAAATTCAATGTTAGCAATATAAATGAACATCCTCTTTCTGTGGGAGGATTTCTACAAGAAGGCCACACTAATACTGTACTTAATAATAACGGAATGTTATCTCCTGAAGTTTGGAGAAAAAGAGGAAAAATGGGTCTGCTTTCATCACTCCTATTGAATATTATACCATAGGACCTCACTACTGCAATAAAGATATAAAATGAAATCAAAAGATTGATTGGAAAAGAAAAACAAAATAAAACCATCTCTCTTCACAAATGACAAGGCCAACTCTGTGGAAAATCCCAATGAATCTTTCTTTTAAAAAGTTCTTAGAACTTTTTAAAAGTTCTTAGAACCTATAATCCCAGAAACTTAGGTGATATCTGTCTCAAAATTAAAAAGAAGAAGAAGAAGAAGAAGAAGAAGAAGAAGAAGAAGAAGAAGAAGAAGAAGAAGAAGAAGAAGACTGGGATGTAGCTCATTGCTAGAACACCCCAGGGTTTAATCCTCAGTACAATAAGAAAAAAAAAAAAAAAGTGCCAAGTCTAATAAATTAAACTTGCAGATTATATAACCAATGTACAAAAATTACATTTATAAATGTTTCTACAAAACAACTGAAAATTATATTTTTTCATATATCTATTTATTTTAAATGACTTACACATATTAATCAAAATGTCCATTAAGAATGGAATGGCTACCCATTGTCATCACACAGTGAAATACCACACAGTACCAGAAAAGAACAGACTAAGTACACACAATGACATGGATGGATCTAAAAACTTAATGATGGACCAAAGGCAAAAATTCATACTGTATGATTCCATTCACACAGAATTTGAGAGCACAGGCAAAACTAACCTACATTATTGGAATACATATAATGATTATAAAAATATAAAGGGAAACAAAGAAGCAATAATCACAAAATTCGTAGATGCTGACCCCTCAGAAGAGAGGGTGGGCTGTGACTGGTGAGAGACTCAGGCAGGTCTGGATGAGCCAGCAGCATCCTGCTTGCCTTGTCTTTGATGGCCAGTGCTTTATGCATGGCTCTGAAGGTTGTATTTACAGTAAGAGTATTTTTAAAAATTCTAAAAATCGATTGTATGGTTTCAAGGCAACAATACAAATCTGTTCTCTTTTCTTTATTAATATTTATCTTTTTAAATGTAATTTTTCCATTCCAGTCCCCAACATTTACTATTTCCCTCCTCACCTTCCTCCCCTGTTCTCCTTCCTCTCTACTGAATCTTCCATTTACTTATTGTTATTTTTATTAACATTTTATAGATATACATAAAGATGAAATGCAATGTGATATATTCATGTACAGTACATAGTATAATTTGGTCCATTTTGTTTCACAGTTCCTTCCATTTTTTGTCCCTGTACCTTCTTTCCTCCTCTTCTATCTCCTTCCTTTACTCCATTGATCTCCCATCTATTTTTAAAAATATTTATTTACAATAATGTGAAAATTCTATGTCCTACAAAAAATGTACACAAACTGCATGGAAAAACCTACAAAACACTGATGGAATCAAAGAAAAATAAGTGAAGAAACACATCATGCTTATAAATTAAGACTATTATTAAGAATATCAGTTTTCTCAAACCAACCTACAAATGCATTCTTAACTTCTTTAGGAATTAGAATGCTGACACAAAATTTACACAAACAGCAAAGGGATGTGAATAGTCCAAAATTTTTGAATAAATAAACTTGGAGAACATGAACTTGGGTTCAGACTTGGGATGGACTTGGACTTGTAGCATAAACTTACAGTATTGAAGACAGTACAGTTTAGGAATACATGAGAATAGACCCAGACATGTGTAATCAATTGATTTTCAACACACAGGCAAAGGAAATTCAATAAAAAATAGTCTTCTCAATAAATGATAACAACTGGATATATATCAGTAAAAGGAACCTAAATTTTTCTTATTTTAATAGTATCATATCAACATAGATTTCCTGGCTTTAAAAGTGAATTCTGATTTTGCAAAAAGTTATCATTGGATGAAGTCAGTGAAACTTACATAGAAACTCTGTATTGTATTTGAAATTTCTGTAAATCTGAAAAATTTTCAAAATAAAGGTTTGTGATAAATGAACTTTGAGATATCCTTCACAATCTACAAAAATGTTAACTCAAATGGATCATAAACTTATTTATAAAAACTAAAACTACAAAATACATATAAGAAAATAGTAAATCTTTATGATCTTAAGTTATGCAGTTTTTTAGCTATAATACCAAAAGCATAAATCATAAAAATGTGAAAGAAAAAAAAGCATACTACTTGACACTTCCCCAAAATATATTCTTGCCTTTATGCCTTTATAGTTTTTTTTTTTATTTTACTTAGTTACTTTTTGTTTTTTGTTATAAAACTTCTACTTTGACTCAATTGACTTCCTATCTCTTCCTTGAAATTTTCCTCATTTCTCAAACTACTAATGATTTCTCCTGGCCTTCCCCCATCCACACTGGATACTTTGATCTTCCATGGTAATAAGAGTGTAAACTGGCACAATCACTTTTAAAGTGCTTCCCAGTGTCAGTAAAGATGAACGTACACATGATCAATGACTTGACAAATCTACTTCTAGAAACATATCCAAATGAAAAATGAACAAATGTTCATTGAATATTATGTGCAAATGTGCTCATAATAGTGCTATAATAGCCCCAAATTGGAAATCACTGAAGTGCTTGGCAAAATATACAAATAAATGCTCCTATAACTGATTTCTATAATCAACGAGAAGGAAGGAGTTACAATTATGTGAAACAGAAGGGGTGAATCTCATAAACAATGTCATACGAAAGAATGCACCCCTGTAATTTCAGAGACTCAGGAGGCTGAGGCAGGAGGATCACAAGTTAGAGGTCAATTTGGGCAACTTATTGTGACCCTGTCTCAAAATAAAAAATAAAAAGAACTGGAGGCATAACTCAGTGGTAAAGCATACCTGGGTTCAATACCCAGTACCAAGAAAAAAAAGCAGACACTAAAGAGTGAATATTGTGTGAATCAGCTTAAATAAAATATCAAAACTGGTCAAGCTACATCATTAAATGTCAGGCTCCTGGTTATACCTGAGGGGGAGAGGAGTGTGCTGAATATAAGATGTAAGAGAGACCATTTGGGATACTTGAAATGTTCTGTTCTGAATGCTCATTACATAACAGAGATTACATTTTAATCTGTGAAAATTCATTGAGTTGCATGTTTATGTTAGTTATTGTCCTTTGTATGTGTTATATTCAATAATTTAAAAGAACTGATGACTTACCATCTAGATTGCACTCTTTGCCTTCCTTTGGCAAACTATATGTTCCACATTTAACAACAACAAAAAAGTTTCAGTGCCTGGAGCAGCAATTGGCACATGGTACACAATTTACCAGGGGTGTGGTGATTAAAAAATAAAGGATTGACTTTAAAAGAAACTATGAAGCAGGCAAAATAGTCTTTTTTCCTATGATCTTGGGATTACTTTTCTTTCAGTTTTCTGTGGAAATTTAGGTTCTGCTGCATTAAAACAGCAGAATAAATGTAAGGCAGAGGAAATAGGAAAGGATAATGTGGAAGCTTTATTCTCTTCACTTACCTCTAAGAATCATAAGGAGAATTCATACTAATTATTATACGTAATAATATACATGAGAGAGAAATGTATACAGAAAAAAGGAAAGAAATTGAAATATAGTTTTAAAAATACTGGAATATTTTCATCCACAAAAAAGGATCATGAGTTCTATCCTTTTAGTTGCATATATGTGTGTGTGTGTGTGTGTGTGTGTGTGTGTGTGTGTGGATGTTTGTGAATCTATACAATTTTTGCAACTCCAAATATACAAATACCATATACAAGAAAAATATTTTCAAATATCCTACTAATCTGTCTGCATGACTAAGAAAAGTCTTATATTTGAATAATTATTTGAATATCTAGAAAATCTGATAGACATTCCAGGAATGTTCAAAAATTCAGGGAAATATGTGACTCAGTGAAAAAAAACTCACATTTTTATGACAAGTTGTTCATCTTGGAATTCAAGGGTTGCAAAGAACATACACGCAAATAAAGGGTTAAATGTATTCTTAAAACCATATAATGTTAGCAATGAATACCATCTAGAGATGGCTTACCTACTCACTGAAGTTTTATGAATAAAGAAATACACATCCAGAAAAGATTGATGAATGTGATACGCACAATGGCTAGGACAAGTTATCAGTACTACCCAAAGAAATTCAAAAGGCAAACGTGGGGTGTGTTAAGACTGGTTTTGTAGAAGAAAGAGGCAAGTGTAGACCAAAGCACTGAAATGAAGAGTGGGTTCCTTAGTGATTAGAATCAGAAAGGAATCAGTAAAGACTAAACACGATATTGATGGGAGTGGGGAAGATTTATTATATTTTTCATTCGTTGCACTTTTATTGAATGCTTAACATGTTTAGACACTCTGCTGGATTCTGAACAGATGGCAAGTAGCAAAATTGAAAAGATTTTCAACCAAATATAGTTTATAGAAAAAAAATGATGAACTCTATGTACAGCTACATATATAAAAATGTACATATATATTTGTATATATGTATATATATAAACACACTTTGAAGGAAAATGAAATGTAACTTAAAGGAAAAAATGAATAACATAAAGGAGGCTTGTTGCTCAAAGTTCTCTTATAGTGTCATTTGAAAGGAATATTTGAACAGAAACTTATACAAATAGGAGGAGTGAGCCAAATGAACTTTTAGAGGAAGTAAAACAGTGTGAAGTTCCTTGTTAGTGTTTGGATATGAAGTGTCCCCACAAAAACTTGTGTGTTTGCAACATTATATACAGTGCAGCAATGTTCAGAGGTGAAATGAATGAGAGCAGTAACCTTATCAGTGGATTAATCCATTTGATGGATTAATAATTTGAATAGACAGCTGGGTGGTAACTGTAGGCTGGTGGAATGTAAATAGGTCAGTGGGGGCCTAGTCTTGGCCTATATCTGTTCTTGGTCCTTTCCCTCCTCTCTCTTTCTGCTTCCTGACTGCCATGAGCTGAACTTTTTTCTTCTACACCCTCTGTCATGATGTTCTGCCTCACTTCAAGCCCAGAGCAATGGAATTGGCCCACCATGGATTGCACCTCTGAAACTAGAGCCCCAACTCAACTTTTCCTCCATTAAGTTATCCTTTTTAGGCACTTTGACTATAGAAATAAAAAGTTAAAAACATCCTAAAGTCAGAAAGATGTTAATATATTTGAAGAACCTGAAAATGATGATGTGGCAAGGGAAAATGAGCTAAGGAAAAAGATATGGAGTCATGTGGGAGAGGAAGGCAGGAAGGAATTTTTTTCGCCTCTAAAGTATGGGGAGGCATATGCGTTTATCTAAGTGCAAAATTGGGTACCTTTTCTAGTTTTAGGAATGACTTATCCAACTTAGGTTTAAAATATGTGACTTTGGATTTTGTGTGGAAAAAATATAACAGAATAAGATTTGGAGCAACAAGAACAGATAATGGGTAGAATATTATTGTATTAATTCAGAATGATAGTAGAGTGAAACAGACATTATTACCTCATGTACATATATGACTGCATGATCGATGTGATCCTACAATTTGTATAATCAGAAAAATGAGAGATTATACTACATTTATATATGATCTATCAAAATGTATAAATGCATTCTACTGTCATGTACAACAAATTAGAACAAATAAAGAAATATAAAAACAGAGATGTTGGTGATTCACACTAGGGTAGCAACACTAAAGAGAATAAAAGCTATACAGATTTAGGACTATATTTTGAGGAAGATTGACATATATTAGTAATGAACTGGAAGTAGGGATTGAAGAAGAGGAAGCAAAGTAGAATAACTAAAAATTTCCAGCAAAAACATAGGAAAATAAAAACATCAAGTTTTCAGGGTTGGAAATTTGAAGATTTCATATTTGACATATTATGGTCTAAATTCCTGGGAGACATCCAGATAGTTATTCAGTGGTCTCTTGGATATATGTTGGTCTACAACTCAAAAGAGAGTTCTGGCTTGGAAAATCTATGAGCCCTTGGCATTGATAGGGATGGTATTTGAAGCCATAGAATAAGTCTGAATATCAAAGGAAATAGGTCTACATGATAAAGAATATTAGATGAAAAAAATGAGAGATAATAGTGCTATTGAAAATTAGGAAAAGAAAATCATTAAGAAGTGAAGACTAGTCATGCACCCTAAGATTTCAAGAAAGAGAAGGACAAGAAAGATCTAATGGATTTGGCATCATATAGACATCATTAATGACCTTGGCAATATTGGTTGAAAGGTCTCAGACAAAATCAGATTGAAACGGGTTGAAAAGTGAATAGGAATTGAAGAGGAGGAGGAAGAGATAGGCTGAGAAGTTTGAGTAGAGAAGGGAGCAGAGATATTGACCTCCAGTTGAATGGAAATATATGGCAAAGAAATTGTGTACTCTTAAAAAAAAATGGAAACACTTAGGTGTTCTTAAATGCTGAAAGCATTGATCAAGTAAAAAATAGAAAGGTAAAGATGCGGGAAGTAGAAAATAATCTTTGAGAAGGTGAGAGGAGATGAATCCATAGAGTGTGTAACAAAGGGACAATTATTCAAGGCCAGGCAGAAGGCACATGAGGTGAACACTGAGGTAAGGGAAGGACCTTGGTTAAAAAGTCAGTGTTGAGTAGGACTAGCTTTCCCCTCTTTCCTGAAGATAGTCCTCTTGATGGCCTTAATGAGTTCCTTGTTACGAAGACTGTAGATAATTGGATTGGCTAGTGGTGTCAATACAGAGTAGACTACAGCAAGTGTTCGGTCAAGAGTCAGTGAATAGCTCTTCCTTAGCCGCACATACATGAAGATGATGCTCCCAAAGAAGATGAGGACCACAATGAGATGTGAGGCACACGTAGAGAAGGCCTTCCTCCTTCCTGCTGCTGTTTTTATCTTCAGCACAGCTCCAATAATTCTCCCATAAGAAACCATGATAAAGAGAAAGGTGATAAGGATAATGAATGCATTGACAGCAAAGTCCACCAGAACATTAGTGGATGTATCCTTGCAAGCCAGGCTCAAAAGGGGTGGAAAGTCACAGAAGATGTGTTGGATTTCATTGTAGTTGCAGAAGGGGAGCTGAGAGACCAGGATGACTTCGGAAATGGGACATAGGAAGCCACAAGTCCAACAACCAGCAGCCATCTTGGCACAGAGTGCTGTGGTCATAATGGCAGGATAGTGGAGGGGCCTGCAAATGGCCAGGTAACGGTCATAGGCCATGGCTGTAAGAAGGTAACATTCAGAGGCTCCTAAGGAATGGAAGAAGTAGGTCTGAAGGAGGCATCCTGCAAAAGAGATGGTCTTCTTCTCACTGAGAAGATTAGCTAGCATCTTGGGGATGGTGGTGGCTGTGTACCACAATTCCAAAAAGGAGAGAACACTCACAAAGTGATACATGGGCTTGTGTAGGGCTCTATCCAGTCGTATGACTAAGAAGATGAGTGCATTACCACAAATGGTGAACAGATATGCCAACAGCAGCAGCACAAAAAGCCAGCCCCTGACATGTCCCACATTGGGGAAGCCAAGGAGTACAAATTCATTCAGGCCTGAGTGATTGTGTTGCTCCATGGGAGACTGAGGTCGACCAGGAAAGAAGAAGAAAGAACTGGATTAAGCAGACTATCAAGTCTAAGTCAAAATTTAATTTCTTCCTGTGTCTGGCTCTTAAAATCCAAAGGTAGCACTTTAATGGCTATTATTATTACTGTTTTATTAATACCATCCTAAAATAATAATAGTATTTATTCTAAATATATTCATGAGATAAATACCAATGTTATGCTTATTTTACAGATGGAAAACTCAGGAATAGAGAGGATGGCAGGATTGTGACTCTTTTCCACTTTCTATAGACACTATTTCTTAGGAAAAAAATTTGAATCTATGCACTTTAACTCCCTGCTGTTTATACTATGTGAGTTTGCCAAATATCCCCTCTCCCCAGGTCATAGTTTTCCTTTGATCAAGGTTAAAAGGTTGAATTTTGTCTATGAGATTAATATCATAGCCAGTCTTTTCTCACTGTTCAGTTCACTTTTATAAAAATTAAACAAATATGTGCCAGGCATGAAAAATTCAAAATTCAAGAAGGCATCATCTCTGCCACCAGAAATCTTACAACCTAGGCAGGCACATCCATCAGTCATCTCTATATAACCTGTGAAGCTCAGAACACTGCAAAGTACCCAAGTGACTGAAGGGGCTTCGCAGATGAAGCAGGTGGTGCACACCTGTAATTAGAGCAATGCAGGACACTGAGGCTGGGGGATCACAAGTTTGAGGCCAGTCTGGGCAATTTAGTAAGATCCTGCCGGAAAATAAAAAGGGTTGGGAATGTAGTTGAGTAGTAAAGCACCCCTGAGTTTAATCCCTACTACCACAAAAGAAAAAAAAAATGATAAAATTATGGGTTTGATATTTTTAAATGTTAAATTCATTCAGAGTAATTAGAATTTTTAGGAATTCCTGTTAAATCAGTTCTATTCCAAAGAGACTGTGCATTCATCTCTCCAATGGTGGAAAACATATGTTAAAATAGCAATCCATGCTTCCTCACTGTTACCACTCCTGACCATCTGTTTCTGGTTTAACTCTCTTCCTTCTTGCCCGTATGGAAACCACTTCTCATCCTTCAAAATCAGATCAAATGTCAAATGTTAATGATGCTTTCCTGACACAGAAAAAAAGTTACTTATTCTGTCTTCTGTAGCCTCATAACATTTATACTGTCTACTTAGCATAGTGTTATCTTTATATCAAATCTGTCTTCTTCACAAATGAGTAAGGTAATTGAGAGAAATATGGCACTTCATTAATTACTGCATATTCCCATGCTTAGATAAACATAGAATTGTGAACTCAATTCAGATTTCTTAAATGTACTTGAATTATTTTTCTAAAATCAATTTAAGTTACATTTCCCAACTGCACTTGATCATATCCTTGTCCTGCCAGCATTCTCAATACATTCAAATGAATTTAGCATCTCAAATTTGGTCTATTCTCACTTCCCCTATTCCTGTTTAAGGACCCATTATTGACTTCCACCAACCCACAGGAATTAAGGCAATATGCTTGATCATCTTTTCTGCACAAGCGATTGTTATTGATGATGCTTCCTCTTTCTAAAAATGAGCTCGTCTGAAGCCAACTGTACAGGTAAGACAAGAAAGGTCTAACAACTATGGAATAATTTCAGGAGCACTCTGAAGATCTCTCAATCATAAATTCTTGTACCGTCAAGTCTCTTTAACCCCTCAAATGCAGAACCTGGGTAAGGCCTTCTCTAACAGAAGTCTCTCCTGACAGTATCCCTTCCCTTCTTTTTCATTGTTGATTTCTTTAGCTCTTAGTCACAGCTCCTATGTTATGCATGATTTTCTTTTACAGAAACTTCTACTCTCTACTATCTATGCTAGAACCTAATCATTCTGTGGCAACACTTGGGGCAACTTTTTGTTGCCCAACATTTTTAACATAGCTATTAGCCAATCCCTTGATTACAGATTGAATTATCAAATGGAAAGGAAGATGGGCTTTAAAGTCTCTTCTAGCTCTGATGCTCTAAGATCTGTTATTTTTCCACTAAACCAATTCTCTGATTTCAAAATAATATCTGTTTTCCAATCCCTTAGCCATTCCACTCTCAGATTCCTGACCAACACATGGGCCCCAGCTCACCTACCGCTGAGCATCATCTGCTTCGGTCTCCTCTGGCTTCGTATATGTGGGGGAGATCGAGACTGGATCTAGGAGTCTTTTCTCCTCAGTGATTCTTATCCCTGCAGGTAAGGTTGATAGAGTCAACACCAACAGTTTAAGGCCACCAGGGGCACAGGGAAGGGAGAGACCCCAGTCCCAGAGGCAGGTGAGAATCAGGCTCAGGGGTGTGCTCCTGGGAGGTCCCTTGGAGGCAGGCCAAGCCGAGGAACTAGGATCAGGGAATATATGTTATGCTATCCCATTACCCCGCCTGCAAACCTCACCCCTACATCTCTAGTGGCTTCTTAGGATAGAAGCCTAATGTTCCTTTTCAGAAGACTCTTTGATAATCGCTGCCTCTTCTGAAATATATAAATAAATAAATAAGTATGGGTCATGGAGTATCCACTTTGATTTGTGGTTCCAATACAACACCCACTTACTAAACTTTTGGTAGGCAACGTATGGTGTCCTAAGCACAACGCACATGTTAACTGATACAATCTTCATTATTACTCTGTGGGGTTGGGATGATTGCAGTCCCATTTTACATCTGAGGAAATTAAGCATGGAGCATTTAATAACTTGCCCACAGTCACACATGTGCCTCTGTCAGTAATATAGTCTAATGCACTCTGACTCAGGCCTGTGGTCATCACCTCTAAGTGTCATTGCCTCCAGAAGCACTGATAGTGGTCAAAGGAACATAACCAAGGCCAGAGAGGTACAAAGTTGCACTTTCCCTGGTCTGTACTCTTGACCACTACAGATTACCTGTGCATCTTGAGGTAGTCACTTATTTCTTCAATGTATACTTTATCATGTTTAAGGGTGTGTTGTAAGAGTTAAGTGTGATAAAAATTATATCAGCTTTAAAATGTTATTCTATATTTCTTGCTTCACTTATTAAGTGCAATATTTGTCACGTTCCTCCAAATAACTTAGTGTAAGTGAATTAATGTCTCATGGTCTTATTTTCTCAACATTGAAAGGGGCACATTTTAGTTACTTTGAGAATCAAACAGCATGTCAATGCCTTAAAGAGAAGGAGCATACCTAGTTTGACAAAATTAGGTTTATTGACTTTTTCAATGAAGAGGATCACACACTATCAGAATTGTGAAGCATTTCAGTAAAAGGGCATTGGGAAAGGATTATTACAGGATGTGGATTTGTGTCAGGTCATTTGGGGAGGATTCAAGGAAGCAATGTTTGCTGTGAATTGGGTTCAGTCAGTTACCAGGGACTGAATCATACCTAGAAGGTAGACTGACGCTTTGAATGCCTTTCTCTTTCTCAGATAAAATCCATAAATACCAAAATATAAAGTTTGGTCCATAATCGATGATCCATAAACTTTAAGTTTCTCTCCAACCCATTTTACTATTTTAGTTTTTAGGGTTTCCAACATTAACTGATAATGCCCTTCCTTAAATTCACTATGTTATAAAATAACTTAAATGAATGTGTAACTTCGAATTGCTTAAAATTTAGTTTTCATGAATTAAACCCATCTCCTTGTCACTTTCTCTAATTGATCTTCTAACAGAAGGTTAACATCCAGAATATGTAAAAAACTCAAAAAACACACAAAAATAGAACCCCAAATAAAGAAGCATATAAACAAAACATACTTCTTTCTTTTTTTTACTTTTTCCCACTTGAGGGGCCAGGGATTCGAACTGTGGTTCTTGCACATGCTAGGCGAGCGCTCTCCAAAGCAAGCTATTTCTTCAGCTCCCATACTTCTTAAAAGAAGTACTAATGGCCATAAATTATATGGAAAAAAAAAAAAGGTTCAACATCTTTAGTCATTTGGGAAATGCAAATTAAAAACTACATTGAGCTGGATGTGGTGGTTCACACCTGTAATTCTAAAAACTCAGGAGACTGAGACAGACAGCCTGAAGGCATTCTGGGCAACTTAGGACAACCTGTCTCCTAAAATATGTATACATATATTAAAAAGGGCTGGAGGCTGGGCATGGTTGCACACACTGTAATTCCAGTAGCTTAGGATCACGAGTTCAAAGCTAGCCTCAGCAATTTAGTGAGACCCTAAGCAACTGAGCAGACCCTGTCTCTAAATAAAATACAGAAAAGATCTGGAGATCTGCCCCTGAGTTCAATCCCCATACCAACATACCGGGGGGAAAAAAAAAAAAAAAGGTGGAACGGTGGGCTTGGGACAGTAACTGAGCACCCCTGGGTTCAATTACAAATACTAAAGTGAGGAGGAGGGTAGGGCAGAGTACTATTTTGCAATTCTAACTCAGCTCAATCAGAATGGCAGGCAATCATCAAAAATACAAATAACAATAAATGCTTGCGAGGATGTGGAGAAAAAGGAACACTTACACATTTTTGGTGGGAATGTAAGCTAAGGAAGAACTGCAAACACTGGAACATAGTTTCCTGCCCTGTCTTAGTCCCTCTTCTTCTGAGAATAGCCTTCAACTGATCTATATGTATATTGGAGTCCCCTTGACTTACTGGTCGCTCTTTCTCAGATTGACTTTGGTTTATCACTGTCTTCATCCCTGAAATGAGGAACAAGGCTACAGACATTTCACATAAAAATAGAAATCAGCTAAACTGCCTAAGCTTTTAAATCACCCTCCCCTCTGCCTGGAATTCTCCTAGAATAAAATTAAGTGCAATATTTGTCACATTCCTCCAAATAACTTAGTGTAAGTGAATTAATGTCTCATGGTCTTATTTTCTCAACATTGAAAGGGGCACATTTTAGTTACTTTGAGAATCAAACAGCATGTCAATGCCTTAAAGAGAAGGAGCATACCTATAGTTTGACAAAATTAGGTTTATTGACTTTTTCAATGAAGAACAAAATCCAGTTCCTGTTCTAGGATCCTGTTTCAGTCAGCTTTTTTGCTGCTGCAACTGAAAGATGGGACCAGAACAGTAGAGGAGGAGAAGTTTATTTAGGGGCTCACAGTTTCAGAGTTCTCAGTCCATAGAAGGCTGGTTCCATTCTCTGGGGCTCCAGGTGAGGCTGAACATCATGGTGGAAGAGTGTGGAAAAAGGAAGTTTTTTCAACACCATCATTCTGTATCTAGTAGTGCGCACATAATGATCAGAAAGCAGGAAGAGAGATTCCATTCTCCAGATATAAATATATATCTGGAATGAACTACTTCCTCCAGCCACACCCCACCTGCCTCTAGTTACCACTCAGCTAATCTCATCAGGGGTTAATTCACTTGCACTGTCTTATACATAAGCTTTTGGAGGACACCTCACATGGAAACCACAACATATTCTTTTTACCAAGGTAAATTTCCCTTGTCCTTCTGTTATTCACCTTAAGATTACCTCTTCAAGGAAGTCTCACTTAACCATACTGTGTATGTATTTTGTTCACCAATCCTTATTCTATTGTTTGCATCCTGGTTATTCTTTCTATAGCCCCAACCATAATTTTAATTACATAGTTTTATGTTTCCCTCGCAAAAACATCAAAGAGTCAGTGAGATCAGGGACCAAGTTTTTTCAACACCAGCATTCAGTACCTGGTATTGTTCCTGGCACATTCAATAACTATTTGTTGGATGAATCAAGGAAAGGCTGTCTGACTCCCCAGTCCACTCCACACACACATACACACACCATATACACCCAGGTTAGGCCACATTCTCCAGGTTAAGTTTTGCAGAGCACTCTATTTCTGAATTCATCCCATTCCTAACAATTCATTCAATATCATTATTTCAAACTGAATCATAAGTACAGAAACCATTTTTGTCTGTTCCTATTTGTTCAACACCATATCACTACACAATGTCTGGCATAGAGAAGGCATTAAGTACACTAATAAATGACTGTAGTTAACCTTGCTTTTCCTATCGGTACTGAATTAGAAAGTTTTGGTATAGTCACTGTACTTGTTGTTTCTGTTTCCATACCAAACACAAGAACATTTTCTGCCTCCATTAAAATTCATCTTGTAGGATTCAGTCTGTTTTCCCAATGCTTGAAGGTATTTTTAGATTTTGATTCTGTCATTTCCCTTCGTGTGCCTTCTATTCACTTTAAGTTAATTACAAATTTGACAAGTGTACTACTTAACTTCTCATCTGGTATTAGTGAAACTTCAAGTTATCACTGTTGATTCAGCAGAGTCCACTGTGGTAGACCTGTACATCCTTTTCTTTAAAGTCATGAAATAAACATTCATTAGAATACGTTATTCATCCAGCTGGTATACTCTCATAACAGTACTCACATCCAACCAATATTTTTTCTTTTCTCCCTCTAGCGTATCCAGAATATGTCCATAGGACTGGGATCATGAAGGCAGAATGAAATGAAAGGTAATGAGCCCTGGTAATAATTAAGCAGAGCTAGGAAAGGCATGATGTAAAATATCTAAAGAAGCCATCTCAAAATTCAGAATCACCAGTGGAGAGATGTCAAATCAGAAATCAACATGCTGTTGGCATGTGACCACTTACTAATTTGTCCTGAGATTACAATTTGTTCTAAGATTTTAAAATATCTATGACTGGAAACTAAACTTTAAAATAAAAATAGTGTTTTTTCAGTACAATTAGAGTAAAAGTGTAAATGGCCAAGATAAAAATTTAATGAATATAAAGTATACCAGCCTATACTTACAGAATATCATATACATACTTTAGGGCAACTGTGGGCAAATTTTTTCTTAAAGGGGCAGAAAATAAATATGTTAGACCTTGCAAGCCGTGCAGTTTCTATCATATCTATATAACTCTGCCTTTGTAGCACACATGTAGTCACTGTCTATATGTAAAGGAATGGATGTGATTGTGCTCTCATACAACTTTTTATTTACAAAAACAGACAGCAGATTTTATTTGGTCCACAGGCCAGAGTTAGATCCAGGGTCATAATTTGGTAACCCACTACATGCAAACACACACACGCACACACACAAACACACACATTTTATTTTGAATAATGTCTCTAATTTTAGTATTTTGAAAATGTTCCCATTTGATATGATTCCTGAAAGCATATCTCTCCCTCCTCCAGAAGATGTTCATCAAAAAATTCCAAGTGCATAAAGAGAAAATGCATTCTCATACAAGTTTTCTCTTATTTGGGCTTCAGTGTGGATTTACAATATACACCTTTGGAGCCCTGTATCTATTCATCCTGGCACTTAGAACATTAGGCACTGTCCTTTAGGTGAATGGGCTAAGAAGAGTTAACTCCAGCAAATCTGGAGACGCACTGATGACAGAAGAAATGACAGATAAACTTCCTTTGAAGAAGGAAAACTAAAAATAAGAGTATCCATCTATGAGGAAGGAAATGAGCTATAAATGAAAAAAAATCTTTTGTAAAACACATTATTTGAATATCAGTTTATTCAGAAACTTTCATAAATATTTTGATTATTGTTGATAGGAGAGGCATAAAATATAATTATATAAGAACCTGTAAACTTGACAATTGTGTGCACTGACTAAATTGATGCAAAGTTATTAGATGAGATTAACGTTATCTCTGCCTGCTGGTCTGTCCTAACCTCAAAACTCAGGTTTTGTTTCTATGCATTTCAGTAAAGAATATCACTATTAGGCTTTTTCTATACATATAAAATATAAACCTTCATGTTTGTCATGAACTGTAAAACATTATTTATAAAGCATTCCAGTATGAAAGATTTAGAATGGTTCATACCATATTTATGATTAATCATTTCAGATGTATCTGAATTTGATACTTCCCATCAGAGAAAAACAATTTAGTCTTTGTTTTACAAGAGAAAAATTATAAACCTTCAAAACAGCTTACATTTTGAAATCTGTGGTTACATTTTATTGGCTTCCTTCAACTCAACTTTGTAGCAACCTTGAAAAAAATTTAAAATGCTCCTGACAATTTTTAAGCTGAACCCAATGTGGAGCTATTAATTAACTGTGACTGGCACCCTATAACCTTCTGCTCAAATATTCAAATTCTGAATACTTTCAGACTTCTCATATGGGTTCAATACCCTTCCACATGGCCCATTATAATGCATTTCCTGAAATGCTATTAGAGGAAAGCTTCAGATTCAAATTAGCATTGTATCATATAAACCAAAGCTTAATTTATAATTTCTTCTTATATTATCACCTTCGTATACCACGGAGAATAGCTAAAATAATCTTATAAGCCTCAATCAGTTGAGGGCTGGTGGAAATACTCATCACCACCATATACCACCTTTTCTCCTTTTTTTTTTTTTCTTCTTATATATCATGAATATGCTTGATCTTGGACAAAGTTTATCAAATTACCTCAAATACATTTTTGGAATTTCATATCAGATTTTATTTCATCTATAGGTTAATTTAGATAAAATAAATTTTTTTCTGATATAAATTCCCCCACCCATGAATGTGCTTTATCATACCATTTATGAGAGTGGCAATAACTTTAAATAAAAATTTATGACTTTCCAAAGAATCTTGAAATTCTCTTATTAGGTACAATATATCTTTTTGTTTCCATTACAAGTGCTTTATCTTTATTTGCATTTTCTAATTGTTACTGTTATACAATAATACAATTAGCTTCATTTTTTTTCCTATTGTATTGTATCATTTTTGCCCACCATTCTTAATTCTAGTTTGTTTATGGTTATCTATGCTTCAATAGAAATAAAAACAACATTCATAATTAATTTTTTTCTTTCTGAAATTTATACTTCTTTTTTTTTCTTTTTGTATATTTGTTACACTAGTCAGTATTTCCTGCACAATATTAAATAGAAGTTATATTAACCATTAATCTTGTTCTGTTCTTGATCTTCAAGGAAGATTTTTTCACATTTTTCCCTTGGTCTTCTACATGATTTAAAAGATGCCCGTTATCAGAATAAAGAATTTCTATTTGTAGTTTTGTTGTGGTTTCTTATTTTTCAATTATGAATGGATATTGAATGCTTTCTTATTCCTGCATCAAATGAGATTATTTTTTTTCCTGTTAATTTGTTTGTGTTGTAAATTAAATTATTCACTTTTTGTTGAATCAACCTTACATTCCTGAGATAAATCACTCATAATCATTTAATTCAAATTATTTTAATTGGTTAGGAGTATAGTACTTGGAGGAAGAATTTTTCGCATGTTAGTGAATGAGATTACCCTCTAATTCTTTTTTCATGTTCCTGGTTTTGTTCATTTTGAAATCAGTGTCAAACTAGCTTTATAAAACACATATTGAGTTGTAGTTCTGTTCCCTGCAGAATTTGTGTAAAACTACAAACTGTCTTTCTTTAATATTTGTAGAACTCACTTGTTACATGATCTGGACTTGATTCTTTCTAGTTATATTTTTAACTTCCAATTCAATATTATAAGATTTTTGTATTTCTCCTAAAGTTGATATCACTAATTTTTAATTTTTCTTGAAATGAATTCAGTCAATTAAAAATTTTAATTAATTTGCAAACATTGCTAATAACATCATCTTATAATTTCAAACTTTGCTGCAGCTCTAATTATACCAGTTTTTCATTCTTAATCTGTTTAAAAATTTTTTACTCCTCTCTCCCTTTTATTTTTATTAGTATTGTCAGAACTTTCTTATTTTCCAGGAACTGAGTTTTTTTTAATATCGAAAGAATAGACATATTAAATTTATCATTTAGTTATTTAGTCCTAATTTAATTATGTCATTATTTGAAGCAAGGATCTACATAAAATTAATATTATTAATTCTCTTGACTCAGTTGAGACTCATTTTGTGGCCTAGCACTTAATTTCACATGTGCTTCATGTAGATCTGTATTCTGTATATATCCATTAGGTGATCTGGTTAAATAGTGCCCTCAAATAATTTATCTTTCTATTTATGATTTATCCGCCTCATATTTTAACTATTCAGTGGAGGTATTTCAAACATTACTATGAGAGTGGGTGTGTTAATTTCCTTTTCTTTCTTCTGTCCAATTAGTATGCAGCACTAAAAACCAAAGACCCTCTCCTGTGTGGCAGAAGGGAGTAGCACACGCAGCTGGCTTGGGCCGCGCATGCGCAGTTTCTTCTTCCAATCTCACCCATAGGATTAGGTATATCCCCAGCCTGGTTCACGATTTTTAACTTGCATCCAAATCGTTTCAAAGCACATTTAATCACAGATTGCTAGCTGAGCGTGGTTGGCACACACCTGTAATCCCAGCTACTTGGGAGGTTGAGGCAGGAGAATTACAAGTCAAGACCAGACTCAACAATTTAGTGAGACCTTGCCACAAAAATAAAAAATAAAATAGACGACTGGAGATGTAACTCAGTGGAAAAGCACCCCTGGGTCCAACCCCCGCCCCCATTAATAATAACAATAATAGTAAACATACTGAAAGTTTCTAATTTAGCAAATCTGAATTGCACATTCTCCTTAAAATAAAAAATAAAACTTTGTTTATGGTTAAGTTGTAACTGAGAAGATTTCATGTGATTTGTTGGGCCTTATTTATTCCACAACTAATCAATATCCTCATGTTTGGAGAAAGTTTAAGAAAGGTTCGCAACTTGTTTAATAAGTGAGTTAAAGAATTAAATCAATGATCTGTAAAACATTGGCATTAATTTTAGACTTTCATGACTATAGACAGAAAAATACTGTTTCAATAATTATTCCATGGGCTCAGATAAATCATGTTGAAGGGAATTTTCTCTAGTAGCCTACATTTAAGTAAAAGATTATTTAAGTGAAAGAGATGTGTTGTGATTTCCGGATTCCTATAAGTTCTGTAAAACCCACACTTGTAAGGGATGGTAAGGAGGGTCAAGACTCAGCATGATTAGAGCCTCTGGTTTTAAAAAATGCTCTCCTTATTTCCTCTTTCTCAGTAGAGTTAAAATTTTGGGATGAGTTCAATGTCTACCTACTAACTGATTTTGCAAAGACATTTGTCCATTTTCCCACTGTAGGAGATTTAATAAGAAACTGAACACATAATATTAAATTATAAATGGTATGCCTGTGTAGTCATGGATCCCTGTGTAATCAGGCATCATAAAATTAGGCAAAAACAGGGGATGATTCTGTGAAGTAAGGAGACAAGTCCTATTTCCAGAAAGGAAATAGAGATGCAGGGGGCTGATAGTAGACAGGTGACAAGGCAACCCGTGGAAAATTCCAGGACAGGCCACATTCAACACAGAGATAAGGGTCACTCTATGGAGAGTGCTCTGTAGACACCCAGGGGAAGTCTCTGACTTGTGGAGTCTACATGCACTCCCATTTCTGCTGTGAGGTGCTCAAGCTTTCTTCCTCTGGTGGAAGAACTAAGAAAAAACAATTGAGACTAACTATTATAGAGGTAGAATGGTGTGTTAGTTTTGTTTTGTTTTTTTGTTTTTTTGTTTGTTTGTTTGTTTTTTAATGTGACTAAAATACTTAAGAAGAGGAAAATAGAGGAGGAAAAGTTTATTTGGGGCTCATCACTTCAGAGGTTTGGTCCATGGCCTGCTGACTCCATTGCTCTGGGCCTGAGGTGAAGCAGCACATCATGGTGGAAGTGTATGGTGGAAAAACTGCTTACCTCATGGCAGTCAAGAAGGAGAGAGAGAGAGAGAGGGAGAGAGAGAGAGAGAGAGAGAGAGAGAGAGAGAGAGAGAGAGAGAGAGAGAGAGAGAGAGAGAGAGAGAGAGAGAGAGAGAGAGAGAGAGAGAGAGAGAGAGAGAGAGAGAGAGAGAGAGAGAGAGAGAGAGAGAGAGAGAGAGAGAGAGAGAGAAAGAAAGAGAGACAGAGAAAGGGAAGCTAGAGACAAAATATAATCCCTGCCCCCTCCCCCCAAAAAAGAAAAAAATACAAAATAAAATCCCCTAGGACTTGCCCTCATTTGCCTGCTTCCTCCACCATGCCCAACCTTCCTACAATTACCCCACCCAGCAATCCATTCACATCATTAATCCAGCAAATGAATGAATTCATCGATGGGATTGCAGCTCTAATAATCTAATCATTTTGCCTCTGGACATTTCTACATTGCCTAAAACGAACTTTTTGAGGCACACCTGATATCCAAACCATAACAAATGAAAGGGGGTAGAACCTTGTTTCTACTCCATTCCCAGTGTGTTCCTAAATTGCTCAGGACCTGTGGTTACTTCCTACCTCTTACCTTTGTTTTCTATCATGTAATGATAAAGTTTGAATCAGATGATTACATGAGTCAGCATTTTAAATGTTGTCTAAATAAAAGTCAACGATTTGGTAACTTCCTGGTGGCACTCTTGTATTTTCTCTGGAGAGCCCCCGCCCCCCGCTTTTTTTTTTCTTTTTCGTTCCTCGAGCTACCAGCCTAACTTTAAGGAGGGTGCCAGTCGCACATGTCTTTATATTTACCACTCCTTCTGTAGGAAACCAGGGAAAAGTTTTAGTAATAAAATTTATAAATTCTACCAGATGTGCTCTTCTAACAGATCTTCTGCTCTTCCTGAGCAGATCTCTAAGGACAGACACATAATGATCCCTTTCTTTGGATCCTGTATATCCCACATTTTACACCTGACTCTGACTCACTCTGATCTCCTTACCTTTGAGGATTTTTTAGCTTACATGGTGTACCTTCAGGAATGTCCCCTCTTCTAATGGTTGAAGAAAGTTCACCTGTGTCCGCATCTGTATGGGCCACCAACTGTGGCAACCAGCTGGCAAACTCGGGGGTCCGGTGAGGGATGAAGGGGGATTGGAAAAATAAAGATTGACAGACACAGATCTTGAAGATTAGCCTGGGATTCAGTGGAGCCTACTTTCTGATGGAGATGCAGGTCTAAAGAATTACACCAACAATCTTTATTTATATATGTCTCATTATCAGGTTAGACTATGCAACAATTATTCTTTGTATTCAGGAAAGTTTCTATAACTTTCATAGGACATCTATGTAGCTTTTCCATACTTGCAATCCACAATTGCAAAGTGCAATGTTAAGAGCTTTATGTAGCTCTCAAGAAAGTCCATTGTTAAAAGTTACTATAAGGCAGGCAGGAACTGGAGAAATGGAGTTGGTGAAACACTGTGGTTATCTAGCATAAGAGTTTCTTCCGTCCCAGGAGCTGTGTGCCTGAGATCAAGGTCGATAGGACTCTTGCACAGAGCCTCCTCATGCAGGGCATTGCTACGGCAGCTAGGCATCCTGTGCCCTTGCACTCCCAGGAACCGGGCATGCCACAGCCATGAGGGCATCAGATACCCCTGATCTCAGTAACTGCTCTCCCATCCTGTCACTGCACTCAACAACCTCTCTAAAAGATTGGTTTTTGTTTTTTTATAATATTAAAATTTGCTTCACTTTATATTAGGACCCACCAAGCAGAAAACATAGTCCAGATCTAGATTAGATGGTTAGGGATGTTTTCCTTTAGGCCACATTGTTACAGAAAAACCTCAAATTAGAGAGCTCATTTAGAAATAGGAAACCTACTTACCTTATTACTAAAAAAGGGGGGATTGGCTAGAATAAAAATGCAGTCTGTAGAAATAAAAATAATAATAAGAAAGGGAAAAAGTAAAGGAAAAAAGTACTATATAGTTTTTACTTGAAATGAATTTTCTTTTTGTATTTTCAGTAGGGTTATAGTTGTGTTATCCAGAGACAGGGACAATCATAGGAAGAGCCTACAGTTCTACCTCTGGTCTGAGGAGACCCTTCAGAGAAGTATCACCTGGATGCTTAGGGTATGAGGATTCCACAATTTGAGACTTGGGGAAAATGTCTATGTAAACAGTGAGACTCTTTTTTTCTTCCCTTTTTCCCTTCCTGTCAATAAACATGCTCATTCCTACCATGACTTTCTGTTATTCCAGAAACACATAGAGTAAAATTTAAATTTGTTTCCTGGTGTTAGGAAACATGTTGCCACTATTGCTTGCTGGTGTGTGTGTGTGTGTGTAGGGAAGAAAGAGGGAGACAGGAGAGAGACAGAATGAGAGAGCTGACTCCTTAAAACAAAATGATAATAATCTCCTTGAAAACAGAAATTGTGCCCATTTTAAATATACGCTCTTGGTTCCTTGAGCAATTTTTGCACACAGGGGACTCCATCAATGATGTACAGGATGGGTTGATATAGCTTTAGTTTAGTCCAGACCATCAATATACTGAGCATCTTTGTCTTCGTTGTCCTGTTCTTCCCTATTAGACAGCAATTCTCTCCTCCACCTTCTAATGTCTTTTCCTGTAGGATCACCCAAGAACACTCAACTTCATACTCTTGTGGGCACTCTTTTCATTTTCAATCCATTTCTAAACATTTGTCCCAGGTATCCTTATATTTGTCTTTCATCTAATCTCAGTTAAAACCTTCTTGATCCTTCTCTAAGTATCCAGACTTGATTACAACCCCATAGCCAACATTGGTTCTTCAGATTTTCTCAACATAATTCCAAACTCTAAGTCTACCTAAAAATTTGCATTTCTTTATAATTATTATTATTTTTTTTCTATTTCTTCACTTATGTGGCCTTTCTCCCATATTAGTAGATCCAGGGACCATGTTTCACCTCCTTCTACATATCTCAATTTGTCCAAATTCAAGAATCAAACCATTTTAATGGTATATTTCACAGATTATTTGAATAACAAGTTGCTTTCCTTGGCTAATCAATTAAATCCTACAGTTACCAAGTGGATGGATTATAACCTTGAAGGACCTCAGGGTGTCTTCAATACAGTACTCATCTTCTGGATGACTCTCCTAACAGCCTCTTTCACCTCTTTGTTACGAAGAGTATAAATGATAGGGTTAAGAAAAGGGGTAAGAAAAGTGTACACCAAGGCAATGAGTTTGTCTCTTCCCTCAGCTCGGATCTCAGGTGGCCCAACATATACAATGAAGGCAGATCCAAAGAATAGTGTTACCACAATTATATGGGAGGAACAGGTGGAGAAGGCTTTGGCACGACTGGCAGCTGAGGGCAGCTTCAGAACAGCTCTAAGGATTCCCACATAGAGTCCTAAAATGATGATAAGATTGCAGGTGTTGATCATGCCAATCACTGTAATATAGACCCGAGCATACCAGCTTGTGTCCACACACGCCAACCGCATTAGTGGAGCCAGGTCACAAAAGTAATGAGCTACCTCCTTCAGGCAGTAGGGCAGAGTGCCAGTGAGGCTGGCCGGCACCAGTGCAGCTGAGAAGCCAGCCACCCAAGTGGACCCTGCTAGCCACACCTGTACCTGTCTGCTCATGAGTGCATGGTAGTGCAGTGGGCGGCAGATGGCTAGGTAGCGGTCCAGCGCCATGACTCCCAACAAATAACACTCAGTCATGCCCAAGGAATGGAAGATGTACAGCTGGATGAAGCATGCAACCGATGGGATGGGTGAACGCCCCTGCAGCAGGGTGTGCAGCAGTGTGGGCACAGTGGTGCTGACATACCAGAGTTCCAGGAAAGAGAGGACACTGATGAAGAAGTACATGGGTGTGGACAGTCCAGAATCTGTGTGAACCAGGACAATGATGAACAAGTTCCCTGCAAGAGTGAGGAGATAGATGCACAAGGTCCCCAAGAAGGCAAGAGGTCGTAGTATCCCAGTGGTAGTAAAGCCAGCAAGGATGAAAGTCTGGGTCCAAGTCAGGTTGAGGTGATCCATGATTCTAGGAATGAGGGGTAGATGCAGAAGTTATATGACTTCAGGATTCTTCCTTTTGAGAAATTTCTTTAGAACCTCAAAAACAGAATATATATATATAGTCAAACCAATTTCCTTCATTTATAAAAGAGGAACTGAATACTAGAAGTAGAAATGACTTACTTAATATCTCTTGCTAATGGTATGAGTGGAGTTCAGGTCCCTTGATTCACACAGTCCAGCACTTGTCCTGTTGAGTAGCTATGGCACCAGAGTCTCTGAACCCAGGATTTTTTCACACATTCTCTGCCAAGAAAAAGAGGGACTGGGGGAGAGACAGAAATTCTCTTGCTTATCATCCTACAGACTCTAATGAAAATTTCCAAGATTCTTAGAGATATTCACCCATTCCATGTGCTCTACCCAACAACTGACCATACTAAACTGGGGGAAGGAGACATTGCAAGGAGACTTTGTAAGGCTTTTTTAGGGGAATCTCTGTGGAACTCAACAATGTTCTCATTAAAGGTTGAAGGAGGAGGAGATGGGAAAGAAAGAAATGGGGCTCTCTGACATCATTCCAAGTTCAGACCTGCAGAACAGGATGAATCAATGAGTAGACCAGGTATATTTTAAGGAAGGATCTCAAATGACACATGCATCAGAAATTCTAAAGACCCATATGGTATAGCCAAGAAGGGCTGTAACAAAGCAAGCATTCTTTTGGGAGCTAACTTTTCAAACCTGTTTGCCACTAATTCAAAATGAATATTGGGCTTTACTGTTTCTCCCCTCTTTACTCAACTTCCTCTCCTTTAAAATGAGGAAGTTTAAATATGTATTTATAAAACCCTTATAACCTATTAGTTTGTAATTCTCTGAAGTCTTGAAAGATGCTTGTCAGGTTAGCATGGAGATGTGTGGTCTACATCAGTATCTCTGGAGTTTTACTCCCACACTTTTTTGACCTTATTTGGAAGTGGTCAAAACCATCCCCTAGTTCTCTTCTTCAGCTATGCTCATGTCATCCGCACCACCATTGCCTATTACCTGACTGTTTTGATGACAATATAACTCATTTCATCCTCTTTAGTATTCTTTCTGCCCCAAGATGCTTCCCTCATTATATTGCATGTTCCTGGATATGTGGGTCTCCCAAGGGCTCCCTGGAGTTGCTAAGACTACCTCTCAGTATGGGTCCCTCTGGGGCAGGAAGTTGGGCACAGGGAAGTGAAAAAGATAAACTCTGCTTCTCAAATGACTTGTTTTGGCCTTGCACTTTTCATTTTTGGATTGTGGAATTCAATCCCAGGGACATGGCTTCTTCTGGGCCACTAGAAGCTTTGCAATTATCATAGAGCTTTTCACCAAAGAGGGAATCCAACTTGGTATCCATGTGCATATATGGAAAATAACACCTTGGACACCTTAGAAATGGATTTTATCTTCCTAAAATTTTTCTTCGCAAGGAAGTTTCTCAGCCATTGCTACTAATCTTGTTGCACAATTCCCTTAGGTGCCACCATCAATTTTTTTGGTGATCATCTCTACTTCATGTTCTTATCAGTACCCCACCTCCACTGTGTTCACATCACTTATTCATCCTTCTGATCATTGCTTATTGCATAGCTAAAACACGGTTCTAAGTGCAGTGCTATGTCTCCATCAGCAAGATTGCTATCATGACTTTTTCCACTACCACCATTATTTTTATCCTGGAAATTCTCAAGAAACTACTCTGTTTCATAATCACTTTTTTCAATATCCATATTCTCTAGTATTTTCATCAAGAATTCTCATATTAACTTTTGAGCTTTGATCATGGCTGGGTACCATCTTTGAATGTGTACTTGAATGAATATGAAGTAAAAGTAAATGATAGAATAAAGGTATTTATCTATTAGAAGTAAGGTATTTGAATCTTTCACAGAACAGATCCAATTTTTTTTTTAATTCTTTAGAGACATATGGGGATTAGTCAATTTTACTGAATACATTTAAGGCAAGAAGGTAATTATAGAAGATTAACAAGCAGATCGTATTAATGGAATGAGAATATTGAATGTCCTTAGATTAAATTGGAAAAGCTTCCTGTGAAGGGTGATTTTTGAGTCAAAAGAAAGGAAGATATTTGCTTGTGAAAGTGCCAAGGAAACTTCAGAATGGGAAGAGTTTGTCAAGTGTTTGAACAATCTTGGTCTCATTCAGTCTTAATCAGCATTAAACCTGTACCCCACTCCCTCTGAAATACCTGACGATTCTCTGGGATAGATACTTGCAAGGACCATTCACTACATGAATGCATCTCCCACAGTCCCAAACACCAAGACACCTCTTGCTTTCATCCTTATTTCATGACTACATATAGGTTAGACATTTTTCTAGAGTCTACAAATGAATAGCTGGGCTGTGCTCAGAGAGGTCACATTAATGCTCCTTTTATTCCTCTATAAACTTCTGTAATTCTACTTTTCTCTGATGTGAAAGTCTGAGACAGACTTTTCATACCACTTGTTTATCTGGATATAATTCTCCTTTTGTACATTTGGATGGTTTGTTATTAACTGATTAGGCTACAATGCCCACATACTATATCTCTCTGAAGGCTCCCAATCTAACATAAATTCCTGATCATAGAATCATAGACATTTTCCAGAATCTGTTAGTACAGAAATATATATTAAATGATTGAGACTTGCATGTGTGCTCCTGGTATAGTAGAAAAAATTGTTGGTTTCTCTCATATCTTGCCTATGAGTAAAGAGTACTTAACTCAGCATTTACTCTGTATCAGGAATGGAACAAGAAAAAGAAGCATGTCCTATCCGGGCATGGTGCTGCATGCCTGTAATCCTAGCTACTTGGGAGGGTGAGGCAAGAGGACCTCAAGTTCAAGGCCAATATCAGCAACTTAGCAAGACTCAGTCTCAAAATAAAAATGAAAATGGTTCATAGTCACTATTCCACATAGTTCAGTGGTATAGCAACCCTGGGTCCAATCTTCAGAACTCAGAAAACAAAGAAGAGCAAACCTGATATCTTTATCAGGTAATTCAGGATTTAGGGGGTAATATAACATCTTCTATGATCTATGTTAAAAATTTTAGGAAGCCCGCCCAAGACCGCCTGCCACTTCTGAACCTCAGCATGCCCATACTCCATGTGGACTCAGTGTCTGCTCTGTGGCTCCTCATCTGTCAACATGTTTGGAGACTGGTGCAGCCATCTTGGATTATCTCCAAAGGGAAGCTGCGATGCTTAGGTGGGGCAACTCCCATCCTGGGATGCCTATGGAAGACTAGAAGCTCCTTGTCTGGTACCTCTCTTGCATCAGGATGCTGAAGACTGGGAGGTTTGTTATGCTGTAGATTTTTTTTTAATTTTTAATTTATTTCTTTACTTTATTCTCACTCTATTTTCCTTTTATATACCTATTTCCTCAGAGTCTCTTTCTCCCTTTTCTCATGCTAACAACCAACTCCATTTGATCCTATTCTCACTCTTCCCATGATCTAGCACTCACTTCTTATCCCATTAACAGTTACATCCTACACCCCTCCCCATCCTCTTTGTCCACCTTTAGAAATTGTAGATTTCATTGCAAACCTATTGGCTATACTGTAGATAATAATTGAACTCATCCTATCTGTGTATTATAATACTGTTAATGTTTTCATAGAGGCTATCTGGTTTAGGGTTGCATATTGTTGGAATTGGGTGCTGCTAATACTGATCTCCCTCTTAAAGGAGAGGTGTTGGAAATCTGCAGGGTCACAATAAGCCTATGGGGGGAAACTGCAATACCTCAGATTTTCACTACTAGAGGGGAAGATACAGCAACAACATGAAACACTAAGAGAAGGAAGTGTCCCAAGCAAACCAAGATGCTATATTAATAGAATCCAATGACAGCATGGCAGTAGAAATGTCAGAAAAGGAGTTAAGAATGTACATAATTAAAATGATCTGTGAAGTAAAGGATAAAATAAAAGAGCAAATGCAGACAATGTATGATCACTCCAATAAACAGTTACAGAGCAAATGTAGGAAGCAAAAAATTTTTTCAAAAAAGATATAGAGATTCTGAATAAAACAATCAGAAATCCTTGAAATGAAGGAAACAATAAACCAAATTAAAAACTCAATAGAAAGAATTACCAACAGAATACATCACTTGAAAGACAGAATCTCAGACAATGAAGACAAAATATTTAATCTTGAAAATAAAGTTGACCACACAGAGAAGATAGTAAGAAATCATGAATGGAACATACAAGAATTATGGAATATCATGAAAAGACCAAATTTAAGAATTATTGGGATTGAGGAAGGCACAGAGATAGAAACCAAAAGATTGAACAATGTGTTCAAAGAAATATATCTGAAAATTTCCCAAACCTGAAGAATGAAATAGAAAATCAAATACAAGAGGCTTACAGAGCACCAAATGCACAAAATTATAACAGAGTCACACCAAGGCACATTATAATGAAAATGCGTAACATACAAAATAAAGATAGGATTTTAAAGACTGCAAGGGAAAAATGTCAGATTACATATAAGGGGAAACCAATATGGATATCAGCAGATTTCTCAGTTCAGATCCTAAAAGCTAGAAGGGCCTGGAACAACATATTTCAAGCTCTAAAAGAACATGGATGCCAACCAAGAATCTTATACCCAGCAAAACTAACCTTCAGATTTGATGATGAAAAAAACCCTTCCATGATTTAAAAAAAAAGTTAAAAGAACTTACAAATAGAAAGCCTGCAATATAGAACATTCTCAGCAAAATATTCAATGAGGAGGAAATGAAAAACAATGCAAGTCAGCAAAGGGAGGAACTACCCTAAAGGAAAAGCCAATCAAAGGAAAAACCAAGTTGAGTTTAAAACCAAAAATAAGCCAAAATAACCAGGAATATAAATCATATCTAAAAAATAACTCTGAATGTTAATGGCCTAAACTCATCAATCAAAAGACATAGACTGGCAGACTGGATTAAAAGGAAAGACCCAACAATATGCTGCCCCCAAGAGACTCATCTCACAGAAAACAACATCCACAGATTAAAGGTGACAGAATGGGGAAAAATATACCACACACACAGACTCAGTAAAAAAGCAGGGGTCTACATCCTCATATCAGATAAAGTGGACATCATGTCTACATTAATCAGAAGGGATAAAGAAGGACATTTCATACTACTTAAGGGAACCATAAGCCAGCAAAACATAATGATTACAAATATGTATGCCCCAAACAATGGTGCATCCATGTACATCAAACAAATTCTCCTCAATTCCAGGGAACAAATAGACCACAACACAATAATACTGATTCTTTAACACACCACTGTCATCACTGGATAGATCCTCCAAACAAAAACTAAACAAAGAAACTATAGAACTACATGATAAAATCAATGATTTAGACTTAACAGATATATATAGAGTATTTCATCTATCATCAAGTGAATATTCTTTCTTCTCAGTAGCACATGGATCCTTCTCTAAAATAGACCATATGTTATGTCACATAGCAGCCATTAGTAAATACAAAAAACATAGAGATACTACCTTGTATTTTATCAGATTATAATGGAATGCAATTAGAAATCAGTGATAAAATAAAAAAGAAAAATTACTCCAATACTTGGAGACTAAGTAATATGCTATTGAATGTTGCAATGAAAACAGAAGACATCAGGGAGGTGATAAAAAATTCTTAGAGGTAAGTGAGAACAATGATACAACATATCAAAATCTCTGGTACACTATGAAAGCAGTACTAAGAGGAAAGTTCATTGCATTAAGCTCATACATTAAAAAAATAAAAAGTCAACAACTAAATGACCTAACATTACATCTAAAAGCCCTAGAAAAAGAAGAACAGATCAATACCTAAAGTAGTAAAGACAGGAAATAATTAAAATCAGAGCTGAAATTAATGAAATTGAAACAAAAGAAACAACTGAAAAAACATGACAAAACAAAAAGTTGGTTCCTCAAAAAGTAAACAAAATTGGTAAACTCTTAGCCACATTAATGAAAAGAAGGAATGAGAAAACTCAAATTACTAAAATTTGTGATGAAAAAGGAAATATCATGACAGACACCACTGAAATACACAACATAATTAGAAGTTATTTTGACAATATATACTCCAACAAAATCAAAAATATCAAAGACATTGACAAATTATTAAAAACATGTGATCCTCCCAACCTGAATCAGGAGGACATACACAATTTAAACAGGTCAATTTCAAGCACTGAAAGAGAAGAAGTCATCAAAAACCTACCAAGCAAGAAAAGTACTGGAACAGATAGATTCTCAGCTAAGTTCTACAACACCTTCAAAAAAGAACTAGTACCAATACTTCTCAAAGTATTCCATGAAACAGAAAAGGAGGGAACCTTTCCAAATTCATTATATAAAGTTAGTATCACTCTGATACCAAAACCAGACAAAGACCCATCAAGGAAAAAAAAACTTTTGACCAATATCCCTGATGAATGCAGATGAAAAAATTCTGGCAAATCACATACAAAAATATATTAAAATGATAGTGTACCATGAGCAAGTGGGGTTTATCCCAGGGATGTAAGGTTGGTTTAACACCCAGAAATCAAAACCCATAATTCATCATATCAATAGACTTAAAGTTAAGAATCATATGATTATTTCAATAGATGCTGAAAAAGCATTTGATAAAATACAGCACCCATTCATGCTCAAAACACTAGAAAAAATAGGGACAGTAGGGACATACCTCAACATTGTAAAGGCTATCTATTCTAAGCCCATGGCCAACATCATTTTCAATGGAGAAAAACTGAAAACATTCCCTCTAAACACTGGAACAAGGCAGAATGCCCTATTTCACCACTTCTATTCAATATAGTCCTTGAAACTCTAGTCAGAGCAATCAGACAGACCAAAGAAATTAAAGGAATACAAATAGGAAAAGAAGAACTCAAGCTATCACTTCTTGGTAATGACATGATTCTATATTTAGAGCATCCAAAAAACTCCAACAGAAAACTTATAGAACTAATAAATGAATTCACCAAAGTAGCAGGATATAAAATCAATATGCATAAATCTAATGCATTTCTATTCATAAGTGATGAATCCTCTGAAAGAGAAATTAGGAAAACCACTCCATTCAAAATAGCCTCAAAAAAAAAAAATTGGGGAACCAATCTAACGAAAGAGGTGAAAAAACTTCTACAAGGAAAACTACAGAATGCTAAAGAAAGAAATTAAAGAAAACCTTAGAAGATGGAAAGATTTCCCATGTTCTTAGATAGGCAGAATTAATATTGTCAAAATAGCCATACTACCAAAGACATGATACAGATTCAGTGCAATCCCAATTAAAATCCCAATGACATTTCTCATAGAAATAGAGAAAGCAATCATGAAATTCATCTGGAAGAATAAGAAACCCAGAATAGCCAAAGCAATCCTTAGCAGGACGAGCAAAGCAGGAGGTATCACAATACCAGATCTTAAACTATACTACAGAGCAGTAGTATCAAAAACGGCATGATATTGGCACCAAAATAGTCAGGTAAACCAATGGTACAGAATAGAAGACACAGAGAAAAACCCACATAAATACAGTTATCTCATACTAGACAAAGGTGCCAAAAACATACAATGGAGAAAAGATAACGTGTTCAACAAATGGTGCTGGAAAAACTGGAAAGCTATATGCAGTAAAATGAAATTAAACCTCTATCTCTCACCCTGCACAAAACTCAACTCAAAATGGATCAAAGACCTAGGAATTAGACCAGAGCCACTGCACCAAATGGAAGAAAAAGTAGGCCTGAATCTTCATCATGTTGACTTAGGACCAGACTTCCTTCACAAGACTCCTAAAGTGCAAGAAATGAAAGCAAGGATCAATAAATGGAATAGATTCAAACTAAAAAGATTTTTCTCAGCAAAGGAAATAATCAATAATGTGAAAAGAGAGTCTACAGAGTGTGAGAAAATCTTTTCCACACAAACTTCAGATAGAGCACTAATCTCCCAAATTTATAAAGAACTTATAAAACTTTACACCAAAATTACAAAAAACCCAGTCCATAAATGAGCCAAGGAACTGGACAGACACTTTACAGAAGAAGATGTACAGGTGATTAACAAACATAAAAAAAAGTATTCAACATCTCTAGTAATTAGAGAAATGCAAATTAAAACCATCCTAAGATTTAATCTCTCTCTAATTAGAATGGCTATTATCAAGAACAAAAGCAATAACAGGTATTAGCATGGATGTGGGGAAAAGGTACACTTTGTACATTGCTGGTGGAGTTGCAAATTGGTGCAGCCACTCTGGAAAGCAGTATGGAGATTCCTTAGAAAACTTGGAATGAAACCACCATTTGGTCTAACTATACCACTCCTCGGTTTATACCCAAAGCACTTAAAATCAGCATACTACAGTGACACAGCCACATCAATGTTTATTGCAGCCCAATTCACAGTAGCTAAACTGTGGCACCAACCTAGATGTCATTCAATAGATGAAAAGATAAAGAAAGTGTGGTATATATACACAATGGAATATTACTCAGCCATAAAGAAGAATAAAATTATGACATTTGCAGGTAAATGGATGGAATTGGAGAATATCATGCTAAGTGAAATAAGTCAATCCCAAAAAACCAAAGGTCTAATGTTTTCTCTGATAAGTGGAATATGATACATATTGAGGTGAGTGGGTGTGGGATAAGAGAAGAATGGAGGAACTTTGAATTATGTAAGGGAAATGAGAGGAGGGAGGTTGCAGGGGTATGAAAGATGGTGGAATGAGACAAACATCATTACCCTATGTACATGTATGATTACATGAATGGTGTGAATTTACATCATGTACAATCATAGAAATGAATGGTTGTGCCCCATTTGTGTACAATGAATCAAAATAAATTAAAAAATAAATAAACAAAAAGAAAAAATGCAGTCTGTAAAAATACAAAAATAATAAAATAAATTTTAAAAAAATTTAGGAACAAAAAGGATTTTACATGCTCAAAACTTCACAGAATCATTGCTAATATTTGCAAAAATATTGTATGTTTATTAGAAATTAGAAAATGTGTATTTTTTTAGTATTAAGATGATTAATATTCAGGATAAGTGATTTTAAAGTATACTCATTTAAATATTCTAATGTGCTGTATTTATTTATATGTAATACATTTTTTTTTTATTGTGAACAAATGGGATACATGTTCTTTCTCTGTTTGTACATAGAGTAAAGGCATACCATTTGTGTAATCATACGTTTACATAGGGTGATGTTGGTTGATTCATTCTGTTATTTTTTCCCCTTCCCCCCACCCCTCCCATCCCTCTTTTCCCTCTATACAGTCCTTCCTTCCCCCATTCTTGCCCCCCTCCCTAACCCTCACTCTAACCCTAAAACTAACCCCTCCCACGCCCCATTATGTATCATCATCCACTTATCAGCGAGATCATTCTTCCTTTGGTTTTTTGAGATTGGCTTATCTCACTTAGCATGATATTCTCCAGTTTCATCCATTTGCCTACAAATGCCATAATTTTATCATTCTTTATGGCTGAGTAATATTCCATTGTATATATATGCCACAGTTTCTTTATCCATTCATCAACTGAAGGGCATCTAGGTTGGTTCCACAATCTGGCTATGGTGAATTGAGCAGCAATGAACATTGATGTGGCTGTATTTCTGTAGTATGCTGATTTTAAGTCCTTTGGGTATAGGCCAAGGAGTGGGATAGCTGGGTCAAATGGTGGTTCCATTCCAAGTTTTCTAAGGAATCTCCAAACTGCCTTCCAGAGTGGTTGCACTAATTTGCAACCCCACCAGCAATGTATGAGTGTACCTTTTTCCCCACATCCTCGCCAACACCTGTTGTTGCTTGTGTTCTTGATAATCGCCATTCTGATTGGGGTGAGATGGAATCTTAGGGTGGTTTTGATTTGCATTTCTTTTATTACTAGAGATGTTGAACATTTTTCCATATGTTTGTTGATTGTTTGTAGGTCTTCTTCTGTGAAGTGTCTGTTCATTTCCTTAGACCATTTGTCGATTGGGTTATTTGTAGTCTTGGTGTTGAGTTTTTTGAGTTCTTTATAGATTCTGGAGATTAGTGCTCTATCTGAAGTATGATTGGCAAAGATTTTCTCCCACTCTGTAGGCTCTTTCTTCACATTGCTGATAGTTTCCTTTGCTGAGAGAAAGCTTTTTAGTTTGAATCTATCCCTGTTGTTGATTCTTGCTTTTATTTCTTGTGCTATGGGAGTCCTGTTGAGAAAGTCTGGTCCTAAGCCGACATGTTGAAGATCTGGACCTACTTTTTCTTCTATAAGATGCAGGGTCTCTGGTCTGATTCCGAGGTCCTTAATCCATTTTGAGTTTAGTTTTGTGCACGGTGAGAGATATGGGTTTATTTTCATTTTGTTGCATATGGATTTCTAATTTTCCCAGCACCATTTATTGAAGAGGCTATCTTTTCTCCATTGCATATTTTTGGCCCCTTTGTCTAGTATGAGGAAATTATATTTATTTGGGTTTGTGTCTGTGTCCTCTATTCTGTACCATTGATCTACCTGTCTATTTTGGTACCAATACCATGCCGTTTTTGTTACTATTGCTTTGTAGTACAGTTGAAGTTCAGGTATTGCAATACCCCCTGCTTCATTTTTCCTGCGAAGGATTGCTTTAGCAATTCTGGGTTTCTTATTCTTCCAGATGAATTTCATGATTACTTGTTCTACTTCTGTAAGGTACATCGTTGGGATTTTAATTGGAATTGCATTGAATCTGTATAGCACTTTTGGTAGTATGGCCATTTTGACAATATTAATTCTGCCTATCCAGGAACATGGGAGATCTTTCCATCTTCTAAGGTGTTCTTTAATTTCTTTCTTTAGTGTTCTGTAGTTCTCATTGTAGAGGTCTTTCACCTCTTTTGTGAGATTGATTCCCAAGTATTTTATTTTTTTCGAGGCTATTGTGAATGGAGTAGTTTTCCTAACTTCTCTTTCTGAAGATTCATCACTTATGTATAAAAATGCATTGGATTTATGAGCATTGATCTTGTATCCTGCTACTTTACTGAATTCACTTATGAGTTCTAAGAGTTTTCTGGTGGAATTTCCTGGTTCCTCTAAGTATATAATCATATCATCAGCAAATAGGGATAGTTTGAGTTCTTCTTTTCCAATTCGTATCCCTTTAATTTCTTTGGTCTGTCTAATTGCTCTGGCTAGAGTTTCAAGGACGATATTGAATAGAAGTGGTGAGAGAGGGCATCCCTGCCTTGTTCCAGTTTTTAGAGGGAATGCTTTCAGTTTTTCACCATTTAGAATGATATTAGCCATGGGCTTAGCATAGATGGCCTTTACAATGTTAAGGAACGTTCCCACTATCCCTATTTTTTCTAGTGTTTTGAGCATGAAGGGCTGCTGTATTTTATCAAATGCTTTCTCTGCATCTATTGAAATAATCATGTGATTCTTGACTTTAAGTCTGTTGATGTGGTGAACTACATTTATTGATTTCCTGATGTTGAACCAACCTTGCATCCCTGGGATGAAACCCACTTGATCATGATGCACTATCTTTTTAATACATTTTTGTATGCGATTTGCTAAAATTTTGTTGAGAATTTTTGCGTCGATGTTCATTAAGGATATTGGTCTGAAATTTTCTTTCCTCGATGTGTCTCTGTCTGGTTTAGGTATCAGGGTGATATTGGCTTCGTAGAATGAGTTTGGGAGGGTTCCCTCCTCTTCTATTTTATGGAATACTTTGAAAAGTATTGGAATGAGCTCTTCTTTAAAGGTTTTGTAGAACTCGACTGAGAAACCATCAGGTCCTGGACTTTTCTTTGTTGGTAGGCTTTTGATGACTTCTTCTATTTCATTACTTGAAATTGGTCTATTTAAATTGTGTATGTCCTCCTCGTTTAGTTTAGGCAATTCATAGGTCTCTAGAAACTTGTTGATATCTTCGAAATTTTCTATTTTGTTGGAATATAGATTTTCAAAATAGCTTCTAATTATGTTTTGTATTTCAGTCGTGTCTGTTGTGATATTTACTTGTTCATTCCGAATTTTGGTAATTTGGGTTTTCTCTCGTCTTCTCTTTGTTAGTGTGGCTAAAGGTTTATCAATTTTGTTTATTTTTTCGAAGAACCAACTATTTATTTTGTCAATTTTTTGTATTGTTTCTTTCTTTTCAATTTCGTTGATTTCAGCTCTGAGTTTAACTATTTCCTGTCTTCTACTACTTTTGGTGTTGGTCTGTCTTCTTTTTCTAGGGCTTTGAGCTGTGGTGTTACGTCATTTATTTTTTGAGTTTTACTTCTTTTATTAAATGCGCTCCATGAAATAAATCTTCCTCTAAGTACCGCTTTCATAGTGTCCCAGAGATTTTGATACGATGTTTCTTTGTTCTCGTTTACCTCTAGGAATTTTTTAATTTCCTTCCTAATATCTTCTGTTATCCATTCCTCATATAATAGCATATTGTTTAATCTCCAGGTGTTGGAGTAATTTCTGTTTTTTACTCTTTCATTTATTTCTAGTTTCAATCCATTATGGTCTGATAAAATACAAGGAAGTGTCTCTATCTTCTTGTATTTGCTAACTTTAGCTTTGTGGCATAATATATGGTCTGTTTTAGAGAATGATCCATGTGCTGCTGAGAAGAAAGTGTATTCACTCTTCGTTGGATGGTATATTCTATAAATGTCTGTTAAGTCTAAATTATTGATTGTGTTATTGAGATCTATGGTTTCTTTGTTCAATTTTTGTTTGGAAGATCTGTCCAGTGGTGAGAGAGGCGTGTTAAAATCACCTAGTATTATTGTATTGTGGTCTATTTGGTTTCTGAGATTGAGAAGGATTTGTTTGACATACATGGGTGAGCCACTGTTTGGGGCATAGATATTTATGATTGTTATGTCTTGCTGATTTATGGTTCCCTTAAGCATTATGAAATGTCCTTCTTTATCCCTTCTGATTAACTTTGGCTTGAAGTCCACTTTATCTGAAATGAGGATGGATACCCCAGCTTTTTTGCTGGGTCCATGTGCATGGTAAGTTTTTTCCCATCCTTTCACCTTTAGTCTTTGGGTATCTCTTTCTAAGAGATGAGTCTCTTGCAGGCAACATATTGTTGGATCTTTCTTTTTTATCCAATCTGCCAGTCTATGTCTTTTGATTGATGAATTCAGGCTGTTAATATTCAGGGTTATTATTGAGATATGGTTTGTATTCCCGGTCATTTGACTCTTTTTATTCATTTATTTGCTTATTTTTGACTCGACTTGGTTCCTCTTTATTTGAGAGTTCCTTTAGGATATCTCCTCCATTTGCTGATTTGCTTCTTTGTTTTTCATATCTTCTTCATGGAATATTTTGCTGAGAATGTTCTGTAATGCTGGCTTTCTTTTTGTATATTCTTTTAGCTTTTGTTTATCATGGAAGGATTTTATTTCATCATCAAATCTGAAGGTAAGTTTTGCTGGGTATAAGATTCTTGGTTGGCATCCATTTTCTTTTAGGGCTTGAAAAATGTTATTCCAGGCCCTTCTAGCTTTTAATGTCTGGATTGAAAAATCTGCTGATATCCGTATTGGTTTCCCCCTGAATGTAATTTGGTTCTTTTCTCTCACAGCCTTTAAGATTCTGTCTTTATTTTGTATGTTAGGTATTTTCATTATAATGTGCCTTGGTGTGGGTCTGTTGTAATTTTGTGTATTTGGAGTCCTATAAGCCTCTTGAACTTGATTTTCCATTTCGTTCTTCAGATTTGGGAAATTTTCTGAAATTATCTCATTGAATAGGTTGTTCATTCCTTTGGTTTGTTTCTCTAAGCCTTCCTCAATCCCAATAATTCTCAAATTTGGCCTTTTCATGATATCCCATAGTTCTTGGAGATTCTGTTCATGATTTCTTACCATCTTCTCTGTTTGTTTGACTTTGTTTTCGAGGTTAAATATTTTGTCTTCAATATCTGAGGTTCTGTCTTCCAGGTGTTCTATCCTATTGGTTGTGCTTTCTATGGAGTTCTTAATTTGGTTTATTGTTTCCTTCATTTCAAGGATTTCTGTTTGGTTTTTTTTTCAATATCTCTAACTCTTTATTGAAATGGTCTTTTGCTTCCTGTATTTGCTCTTTTAACTGTCTATTGGTGCGTTCATTCAATGCCTGCATTTGCTCTTTCATTTCATCGTTTGCTTCCCTTATCATGTTGATTATGTACATTCTGAACTCCCTTTCTGACATTTCTTCTGCCATGCTGTCATTGGATTTTATTGATATAGCATCCAGATTTGTTTGAGGCATTTTCTTCCCTTGTTTTCTCATATTGTTCAGGTATCAGTGGACTGCAGAGATGTTGCAGATTTCCTCTATTGACTTATAATGTCCCTGAAGATTGCTAGCGTATCCCCTCTTATCCTTCAGTAGCCTGAAGTCTTAGAGGAAGTTGATACTTCGGTGTTCCCCTAGGTAGCTGCCTCTCTAGGGGTGGTGATCTTCAGGTGGGGTATATTCCCTGCTAGAGGGCAGAGGTGCCTCTACTTGTTGACCAATGGTCATCCAAAGGGGAACTAGACTGCGGGCTGAGGCAATGCCTGTTTGGGCCTGTGTCTCTGGTTTTACCGTCTTTGTGGGAAAACCTCACTCGGCGGGGAAGACCCACCCGGTGGGGAGGTCTCGCTAGTCCGTTCCCCTCCTAGAGGTTCCCCTCAGTCCACAACTACTGCCTGGGCAGGGCAGCCTTCCCAGGCAACGTTTCCAGGGGCCTGGACCTACCTCCTGGGCTTGGGAGCCCTGCCCTTCGCAGACGAGTCTCCTTAGGTGGCCCCTCCTCAGAGAAGCTGCCCGCAGTCCTGGAACCTTCGCTCCACCCCTCAGCTGGTCTCTGTGTAGCTCTTTCAAGAAAAGGTGCTTAGATCCCTGGCTCGGACCGTGTTTTGCACCTAATCGGCCTGGCTATGCGACCCCTCCTCTGAGCAGTCACTTGGAGCCTCGTACATATGCTCCAAGCCCCAGTGACCCGTCACTCGTCTCTTCCTCCAGGCAGCCACCCGGTGTTCTGTGTGGGCGCTTGGAGACCAAGCCACTCACTGCGCACCTCCACCTCCTCAGGACAGCCCCCTCCCCGTTGTTCAGGCGGTTGCTGAATCCAAATAGCTCACCGCCCAACTCTTTCTCTGGCAGCCCCCGGAGCCCTGGCAAATTGCTCCAAAAAACCAAAAAACCAAGCAGTGTGCTGCTCGGTCTCCTCTGCAAGGTTCCCCACTTTCCGAGTTCACTGTTCCAGCCGGGGGAGGTGTGTCTTGCTGCCTGGGCAGGGCAGCCTTCCCAGGGGCCCAGACCTACCTCCTGGGCCTGGGAACCTCACCCTTCGTAGACGAGTCTCCTTAGGTTGTCCCTTCTTAGAGAAGCTGCCCGAAGTCCTGAAACCTTCACTTCGCCCCTCAGCTTGTCTCTGTGTAGTTCATTCAAGAAAAGGTGCCTAGGTCCCTGGACCGGACCGTGCTATGCACCTAATCGCCTGGCTATGCGACCCGCCCTCTGACCAGTCACTTGGAGCCTCGTACATATGCTCCAAGCCCCAGTGACCCGTCGCTCGTCTCTTCCTCCAGGCAGCCACCCGGTGCTCTGTGTGGGCGCTTGGAGACCAAGCCACTCACTGCGTACCTCCACCTCCTCTGGACAGCCCACTCCCCGTTGCTCAGGCGGTTGCTGGATCCAAACAACTCGCCGCCCTACTCTTTCTCTGGCAGCCGCTGGAGCTCTGGCAGATCGCTCCAAAACCAAGCGGTGTGTCGCACAACCTCCCTTGCAAAGTTCCCCGCTTTCCGAGTTCACTGCAGGGGGAGGTGTGTCTTGCCGCCTGGGCAGGGCAGGGCAGCCTTCTCAGGCAATGTTCCCAGGGGCCCGGACCTCCCTCGTGGGCTTGGGAGCCTCACTCTTCGCAGACGAGTCTCCTTAGGTTAGAGAAGCTGCCCGCAGTCCTGGAAACTTCAATCCGCCATTTTTCGCTCCGCTTCGCTGTCCCAATACATTGTTTTATAACATAGTTTAAGGATTAGAAAAATGATATTGAGTACAAATAAAATCATGTGAGAAATAGGAGAAATCACAGTCATTCATTTAATACAATTTAAATATATATATAAAATATATATATATATATATATTTTTTTTTTTCTCCAGACCATATTCTAGGAACTCGGTTGAGAAGCACAAAATACTGTTATTTTCCTTAAGATATTTACTGTATTGCCATGCAGAGGGGGCAAGGCAGCTCCTCACATAAGTCAATCATACAACAATACAGGGTTTTTTTCCAACACAACACATAATTTCCACCTCATACATAATAAGATACATGTGCAATTTTAAAAAACAATGAGATATATCATTTTTCATCCATTTTTAATGGAAGAAATAAATGATGTAATTCCTTTTGAGGAAAATTTACTGAAATTATATGTGCACTGACTCTGAGGTTCACAGATCCCTCTTCTAGAAATTTTATGGATGTATGTATGAAATGATATACATACAAGAATATTCATACAATGTTGTTTTTAATAACCAAAGACATGAAGCAACACAAGACTCCTCACATAGAGTACTAGTTAAATTAAACACAATGGAATTCTATGGAACTATGTTTTTATTTTCATGTGAGTGTGTACTCTCTGAAAAATAGGAAATACCTCTAAGATTTCTTATTAAGAAATGAAAAAATGAGGCTCGAAAACATTATATGGTAAGGGGCCTATGCCTAAGAATGGAGGATAATAAAAAATTCATCTCTTCTTAGTTTTGCAAAAGAAAAACAGTAATCATACAGAGAAACGACTAAAGGTGGTCTCTATCATGGTTAGGTGGGGATACAAAGGAGCCGATAGGTCTGAGAGGTGGAGCAAGACTCATTTTTGTAAACATTCTAGAATGCTTTGGTGTGGGAACCCTTTAGGCACATAATTACTTAAACATATAAATTGTGTGTGTGTGTGTATGTGTGTGTGTTTGTGTGTGTGTTTAAAAGAGTATGTAAGTGAAGTAATGTATTACGGCCATAAGTCGTTGTGTAAGACAGCTCGGGTTAATTAATGTCTGTCATCCTGTCGTCCAGGGCACTCATTAATAGTGCCCTCCCCTTGCTCTCTGATGTACTGGCATTTAGACTACAGATGCTTAAGCACCCTACATTACAATGTCAGCCTTCATGCCCATCCAGAGGGAATGATGTGACGGTGCCACCTTCAGTTCCAGCTTCCTGTTTTCTGACCTACTAGAGTCACGATGTGGATTTCGCCATGGGTGAAGTAGCAACCCTGCAGACATGCTATTTATGTATCTTGAGAATCTCTGTGCTAAGAATGACCTAAACTTTCTATTCCAAAGGGAAAGACCTAAGAAGGCTTTAAGAGAGAAAGATTATAGAATGAAAGGCAAGGGGACTTTGGGGTTAAGAATGGATTTATAAAAGAGATCTTTTCCTCACAGAAGTTATAGGAGAACTTAATATCTGCCATACTCATTCTGCTGGTCAGAGTGTGTCCATTCATTCATTCATTTGTTCAGATTTGAGTGAACCCTCAGCATTGTGCTAGAAACCAACGCTGTGCTACATACACCTTGAGTTGCTGCGTGACACTTACGTCTCTACAATAGGAGGAATGTGCCCCAGGCTTGCCACACAGTACAGACTTCTCAGAGATGGGGCCCACAGAGTTACTGATTAGTGTGACCCAAGCCATTGCAAGGGCAAGCAGTTTCCAGCCATTCTTTAGTGCTACTACCACAGGAAATCACAGAGCTCCTGTTGTGCTCACAGCGCTCCTTAAAAAATGTAGTTTGAGTAACGTGTGGTGCAGGAGAGCCATAACAGAAGCCCAAAGCACTAGGTTTAGAAGGCAACAGATGGAGAATTGGACCTGGCATCAGAGAAGTGGTAGAGACTCCATGAAAGCAGGAGGAAACCTGAGATTATGTGAAGCTTGGATGCTTAGGTCAAATGGAGAGACTGTGTTTGGAGTACGACCAAGTCTGCCAGCCTCATACATAACACAAAAGTAAGATATGTGTGGAACTATGCATTCTTAAGGAAATAAATCCCCACCACAGAAACATTCTTGGGAAAACTCTGAAGTAATAATGATTGATATTTATAGAGTGCTTAAAATTCTATATTTGTGCCCATTTTACAGATAAGGAAACTGAGGTGGGGAAGTTAAATGTGTTGCTTAAGATCACAGAGTAACTGATATAATTAAGGTCTGAACCCAGGCAGAAAGGCTTCAAGGTCTCTCCTCTAACCACCATACCACTCTGTGAAAAAATATGGCTACTATATTTACTAAACAATATGCACTATTTCAAATAATTTTATAACATTTTGTCATCGATGTTTTTAAGGAAAACAAAACTAAGATCAAAGGGAAGTTTTATTTTCTTGTTATATTTTGTTTGTCCAGCCAGCATCATATAGGTAAAATAATGGTAGTACTTGGTTTCAAAACAACAAATCCTCTCTTATTATGAATACTCAACTTTCATCCATCTTTCTCACCCTGCTTTCTTTAACAAATATTGCAATCAGAGAATAGAACATTTCTAGGCTGGAAGAATTATGAGCAATCATCCACAGATAGTCACTCATGTTGCAGACAGAAAGAGGCTGAGGAAGGCTTGTCAGGGTCACTCCGCCATCTGGAGTAGATTTAGGGTGAAATCTGCATCTCTTTACAGCAATTCCAGTAATATTTCTAGTTTCATGATGTAAACATTGGGATGTTTCTTCTTTCTTCAGAAGGATAGTCTGAAGATTAAATTAAAATGTATTTGAAGCAACAATTATAGTTTCTGGCTCAGGGCAGACATTAAAAGAAGAATTGATTTTTTTAAAGCAGTCAGATAATGAGAAAAATGAGCAATATTCAAGACCCATACAATACCTAGTCTCTGCCAAGGTTCGGTTCTGTTTTTCTCATTAATTGTCTGAGCATCCTTTAAGCAGGTATTTGGTGGCCTTGAATTCACACATTATTAAAGTATGAAGGTTGAATTTAATCAGTAATTTTCAAACTCTGCTCAGTAAAGGAAAGTTGGGGAATTTGGGGGAACAAAAAGTAGAGTGCGATCTAAGAATCAGGTCCTTATCTCTGCTTTGTATTTAAGTCTCTACTTTTTATTCATATGTAAAACTCATAGAGCTTTTTGTTTGTTCACTGCTGGTTTTAAAATATGGCTCCAAATCCTGTTTTAATGTGTACTCCACGATTTTGAAAGAGAACGCAGACAACAGTTTCCAGTTCTCTACCCTTACCCCACAACACAGCGAGTTATCTCTAGCTTCTAGCCACCTGTCCAGATAGCTCTGTCCCCCAGGAAGCTGACCCTGGTCACCCGATATCTCCAGATCACTGAATTCCAGCAGTTGAATGGCTTCCTCCCATGGCTTGACACTCCACACCTAAAACTTCACACAAGTTAAAAGTTTAGTCTCCTTTTTGTTTTGATCCCTTTATCTTCCTCTAGAACTCTTGTCTTGACTAAACTTGCAGTTCCTTGTTTCGGTTGTTCTTCCTTCTTTCAGAACTGTACTGACTCTCTAAGTCAATAATTCAGCATTAAACCTTTCTTCCAGGACCCCGTTTTTTCCTCTGTGGCATTTCTTCCCCCATTCAATTGGAAGGAATCAGAGACCATGTGTGCTGCCTTAGATCAGTCCACGAGTGGGTGTTTGCAGCATGTTTTTACTAATAATCTGATTGCTTATTTTATCATTGTTTACTGACTTAGACCAAATTATTGACTAACCAAATAGCTGATTCACACAGTGAACCAGAATGTGGGTTATGCCAAATGAGATCATCAGGGTCCCCTTAAATTAGTCTTGACCCTGTCAGTGAGCCTCCTCACAGCCTCTTTCACCTCTTTGTTGCGGAGGGTGTAGATGATGGGATTGAGGAAAGGAGTAAGGAGGGCATAGACTAAAGCAATAAGCTTGTCGGTTCCCTCAGGGCGACTCCCAGGGGAGCCCACGTATACTGTGAAGGCAGAAGCGTAGAACAGTGCCACTACTGTCATGTGAGAGGAACAGGTGGAGAAGGCCTTGGCACGACTGGCAGCCGAGGGCAGCTTCAGAACAGCTCTAAGGATTCCCACATAGAGTCCTATAATGAGCACAAAGTTGCATCCGGTGGCCACACCAATCACTGCCCCATGGATCCGAGCATGCCAGCTTGTGTCCACACACACCAACCGCATTAGTGGAACCAGGTCACAAAAGTAATGGGCTACCTCCTTCAGGCAGTAGGGCAGAGTGCCAGTGAGGCTGGCCGGCACCAGTGCAGCTGAGAAGCCAGCCACCCAAGTGGACCCTGCTAGCCACACCTGTACCTGTCTGCTCATGAGTGCATGGTAGTGCAGTGGGCGGCAGATGGCTAGGTAGCGGTCCAGCGCCATGACTCCCAACAAGTAACACTCAGTCATGCCCAAGGAATGGAAGATGTAAAGCTGGATGAAGCACGCAACCGATGGGATGGGTGAACGCCCCTGCAGCAGGGTGTGCAGCAGTGTGGGCACAGTGGTGCTGACATACCAGAGTTCCAGGAAAGAGAGGACACTGATGAAGAAGTACATGGGTGTGGACAGTCCAGAATCTGTGTGAACCAGGACAATGATGAACAAGTTCCCTGCAAGAGTGAGGAGATAGATGCACAAGGTCCCCAAGAAGGCAAGAGGTCGTAGTATCCCAGTGGTAGTAAAGCCAGCAAGGATGAAAGTCTGGGTCCAAGTCAGGTTGAGGTGATCCATGATTCTAGGAATGAGGGGTAAAGATGAATGACTTCAAGCTTCTCCCTTTCTTCAGAAAATACTCCTAGTGCCAGGGACAATTGTGGGTACTTGAAAACACTTGGAAATTATCCAATAAAGTCATCCCTTTGCTATAGAGGAACTGCAGCCCAGATACAGACATGCTTGTCCAATTTCATAATGTCTGTGGGTGCCAGGGTTGGAAATAGACACAAAGCCTCCTGATCCCTGGTTCTCCTTTCTATGCTATAATATTTGCTTCAGAGATTTGAGTAACTGTATTTCTCCCCTACATCACTATGAAATAAAAGGAAAGCAAGGAAACTTTTACAGTTATCCCTCCCCTAGTTCCAGTAATAAACTAACCTGCAATATTGGGCTCAGTGAGGGGAGAAAAGTCATCTAAAAGTGACTGTGGAAGCCTCTTTCAGGAAGCCTGTCTGGAGTGTATAGACTATTTTGGTAAAGACTAGAAGGTAAAGGAAATGAAAGATTTTTCAGAAACTCTGAGTATAAGTCTTAAAACCTCATGTCCATGGCGTCTCATGATTATTCACCCAGCAGTCACACTGTACCTTCTAAAAGTTGACCTCCAAATGACCAGAAATTTTCAAAGAAAAAAACATGAGTTAGAAGCCCCAAACAAGAAAGATCCTTCTCTAAAATTGGGGATTAGCTGCATGAAGTTTCTGACACTAACTAGTAATACACATGCGTTGAGGAACTTCTCACTTAACCTCAGCTTCCTCTTCTCCAAAACAAAACAAAAAAGATTTAATCAGTTCTTTTAAAAACTCTTACAACACAAATCATTTCTTCTTCCGGGGTGCTTTACCACTGTGCTACATTTCCAGCCCCCTAAATTGCCCAGGCTGGTCTTGAACTTAAAATCCTCCTGCCTCAGCTTCCTGAGTGCCTGGGATTATAGGTGTGAGCCACTACACCAGGCACAACACGGATAAATTAATGATCTTTTAGGTAACTAAAAAGTGATTTTTGGTTTTAGGGTAGCATCAACACCAATGTCTTTTGAATTTCCCTCCCACTCCCTAACAAGGCTCACCCTGCACAATTCAAAGCTGTCTCCTAGTTTTCTTCAGCTGCTCTCATCTCTTCTGCACCCACCTTGCCCATTAACTGAACATCAGGTGTTCAGGACTTGTGACATTCTCCTTGCCAAACTTTTTTTCCCTGCCTATTTATATTTCATCCTCTTGAAAATGTTCACTTCCCAAAGGTTCCCAAAAGGTCCCTAGAGTTGCAGAGTGTGACTTGCTCTCAATGAGTGTCCCTCTGGGGCAGGAAGTAGAACCCATGGAATTGAAGCAAACCAACTGTTATTTCTCAAATGACTTTTCAACTTTTCTCCACTCTGCAACAAGACTGTTGCCTTTCATAAGAGACTAGTGGTTTTCTGAAGACAGTTCTGATCAATGCCTATTGTTCTAGGATAATTATTAACGCCTCCTTTATCAGCCTTAAAAATATGTGGGTTTGCCAGGCATGGTGGCATAAGGCTATAATCCCAGAGGCTCAGTTGGCTGAGGCAGGAGGATGGTGAGTTACTCAGTGAAACCCTGTCTCCAAGTAAAAGTACAAACTAGGGCTTGGGAGATGGCTCAGAAGCTGAGTACCCCTGAGTTTAATCCCCAGACTGCACCCCCCAAAATTTGGGTTTTAGTTGGTTGGTACACTATATGAAAAAAATATAATGCAAGAATATTACTTTGATGCTACTATAGAGTTTATGATCTAAATGTGTGTCATATGTATGTATAATTATACACACACACACACGTAGTTTCTCCTTTTCAGGAGTGATAAATCTGATATCAACATGCAAGAAGGAAAGTCATAGAGTTGAACCGAAGGCATCTATCCTATCTTAGTCTTTTTCAAGCTGCTGTAATGGACTACCACAGATGGAATACCTTATAAACAGCAGAAATTTATTCCTGGAGGCTATTAAATCTAAGATCAAGGTGCCATCAGAATCAACGTCTAGCAGGGGCCTTTCATCATTCACAGATGGCTGTCTTCTTGCTGTAATCACATGCAGGGGAGCTCTCTGGCATCTCCTCGTAGAAGCAATAATCCCATTCTTAATGGCTCAGCCTCACAGCCTTGTCACCTCCCAAAGATCCACCTCCAAATATCATCACATGAGAGGTTAGGTTTCAACAGATGGATTTGGGGGAGACATAAGCATTCAGTCAGTGGCACACACTGGCACATGGATGCATTGCTTCCCACTTCTTTTCATCATAACAGATAAAACAAGACAATGATATTTGTGTGGCACACTGAGGTGAACAGAAGGGCTGCTTGTTTACAAATGTAATCTGTCTGAGGGCTTTTCCTTCCCTCAGGCTCTGGAACAGTCACTCAAAGGGGAAAGTGCAGGGAGATCGCTACTTCAGCAACTTAACATGTGTATTTGTTGGGAAGCTCTGTCCTAAGGAAGATTTGAAAAAATGGGCCTCAGAAATTTGCAGAGAATAAAAGAGCACAAAGTAAAAAGGAGATGTGTTGGGTTCACAGAAGTGTAAGAAAGGGGAATGACTTCTGTTGGGGTTATAAGAAGGGTGCTTAGTCTCTGGCTCTGCTTGTCTAGACTCTGTCTCTATTTGTCTCTGTGTAATCCTGGATTCCACTCATTCATAAATGAGTGAATAAGCTGGACATTGTACTAGAAATCAATGGTGAGGATATTGTGTTTGTCAGCTTTTCATTACTGTGACAAATATCTGAGAAAAGCTGGACGCAGTGGAACATGCTTGTAATCCCAATAGTATGGGAGGCTGAGGGAGGAGGATCACAAGTTTGAGGTGAAACTTCAGAAACTTAGTGAGGCCATAAGCAACATTAAAAAGACTGGGGATTTAGCTCAGTGATTAAGGGCCCCTGGGTTCAATTCCCAATTTAAAAAAAAAATACCTGAGCAAAACAAATTACAGGTGGAAAAATTCGTGGTTTCAGAGATTTCTGTTGAGAGTTGACAGGTTCCATTGTCTGGGTCTGAGTGAGGCAGAACATCATGGTAGAAGGGTAAGGAGGAAGAAAACTGATTAGCTCATGGCAGCCAGGAAGCAGAGAGAGGGAGAGAGAAAGAAAGAGGAGTAGACCAGGTGAAAAAAATATCTTTCCAGGTTACACTGTTGAGAGCAGGGTGGTATCTGTGCTGCTAACTGTCTCAAGGACAAACAGGACTGCTGGGCCCCTGTGCTTACCAAGGTTGTTAAGAGACATTTGTCCGAGGAATGTGCAGTTGCCTGGAGACCTTATCCGTCAAGGACGAGAGCAGGGCCTAGCCCCGACTCAGCTCCTGAATAGTTCACCCCTTCCCTCCTCCCTTCTTCCTCTAGGACCGTCCAGTTCTGGCCGGACCCAATGAAAATCAAATAGATTGACCGGACCCAACCAGGGGAGGTTTAGCTGTTCGAATGTTAGCCAATTAGAAGAACACTGTAAAACTGCTTGCTTTTCCTTATAAAAACCCTGCTGACGAGGGCTCGGGGCCTCTCCTAGCGTCGTTGATTAAGGACGCAGAGGACCGGGTTCGAACTCGCTAATAAATGACTCTTTGCCTCTTGCATTGATCGTGGTCTCTGGTGGTCCTTGTGGGATCTCAAGCCTTTGGGCACAACATATGGGGGCTCGTCCAGGATCCCCAAGCCCACCCAGACACCTGATCATAGAGTCATAAGTGACATCTTCCACCGGTGAGTAAGGCATTGCCGTGTGTTTTCTGGTCTGAATTGCCTGCAGGCTCTGGTTCTGGGCTGGCACAATCCTGGCGGACGCGCTATAGGACCCCAGCAGGGTCTCGGGAGACGTCCCCTCGACCCATCTGGTGACATTTGTCACATCTGAGCAGCGGGTGCTGCATTCTGGCGAGTCATCGCATCTGGTGACATTATTGTCACATCTGAGCAGTGGGTGCTGCATTCTGGCGAGTCATCACATCTGGTGACATTATTGTCACATCTGAGCAGTGGGTGCTGCATTCTGGCGAGTCATCGCATCTGGTGACATTATTGTCACATCTGAGCAGTGGGTGCTGCATTCTGGCGAGTCATCGCATCTGGTGACATTATTGTCACATCTGAGCAGTGGGTGCTGCATTCTGGCGAGTCATCGCATCTGGTGACATTATTGTCACATCTGAGCAGTTTGTGCTGCATTCTGGGTAAATTTGTCACTTCTGAGCAGCTTGTGCTGCACTCTGAGCAGTTTGTGCTGCATTCTGGGTAAATTTGTCACTTCTGAGCAGTTTGTGCTGCACTCTGAGCAGTTTGTGCTGCATTCTGGGTGAATTTGTCACTTCTGAGCAGCGTCTGCGCTGCTTCTGAGCAGCTTCAGTATTGCATTCGGACGACTGGCCGCATCTGGTTAACTCTTTGTCCCATTTGGGCTTTGTGTGGCACCTGGGAAACTACAAAATACCAGCTAGCCAATTTTTGATTTAGCATGCTATGTGTCTGTTTGTGTATTGTACTATATGGTCTTTACTCTTGCCTTCTGTTAAATTCTTCATTGTGTTAATCCAATCTTAGGCTTAGGGATACTCATTGCAGGGTACTTTGCAGTCCTTCTCCTTGTTCCTGAGAGATTTATTTACTCCAATCCCCCTAGGCAGAGAGCTCAGCAGCTCCATTCCTCAAAAGTAGTAAGAAATAATGTTTTGTGATTTTCTGCATTCAAACCTAACCTGATTTCTCAACCAGAAAAAAAAAAGGGTTAAAAAAGTCCTGGGTGATCCTCCCTCCCCGCTGCCTGGCCTTGCTGAAGCCTGCATTGGAATGTAAACTGCAACAGTCTCAGCGGGAAAGGGGGGTAACCTGAAGATAAGAAAAAGAAAACAAAAGGGTGTCTGTTTTAAACTTATGGGTTGCTACACAGAACTAATTCATTTTCCAGGATTCTTGTTTTGTTTTGTTTTTCTTTAATGCTGTGTTTTTGAGCTCATAATTTTGATCTTACATACCTAGGTTAAAGATTTTTTTTTGGTCAGTTCTATTTTTTATTCAACTAGAGTTTTTGAACATCTGTTACATTGCAATGGAGATAAAGTTACAAGGTCTTATCAAAACTGAGCGCTCCTAAAATTAAAATTTAAAAATGGATCCAAATACTTTTAATTCACGTGATTTAAAGGTTCAGTTCAAATTGGGTAAACTAATAAAAGTAAAATGTCTTTGAAAATAACTCATAAGTCTCTAGGTGGTCAAACTAATGAAATGTTAATGTTAAACAATGTCTAATATCAATTGTTTCTAGGACTTTTCCTCAACAGGAAAGAGACAGCAAATACTGTTCAGGACACCTGCCTGCTTTCTTGGTTTTTACAGAATAAGAGAATTAGAGTTAACATGTATGGGATTACTCAAATGTGTATGTTGGTGACATTTGATTAATTTGCAAAATTAAAATGCTCATTGTTAAATAACATCAGGTACTCTTAACTCCTCAAATTCCATGGGGTATCATACTTAAACATTATTGGTGTTTTCATAGGTTGGTAAATTAAAAAGAGTTTAAAATTGCTTTTTGTCATTACTAAAAACAAGGTTATTAAGAGTTATGTTCTAACAGATAAAACCTCAACTCGGAGAGTGAGTGTTCCATCTGCTCCCTTACCACTTCCCCCTGCTCCCCCTCCAGTTCTGCAAAGCTCCAAGGAGCTCTTAGACTTGGATTTAGAGCTACCATCTCCCCTTTCACTGTGTTTCAGTTAGAGTTGTTTCAGAATGTGAACAGAAAGGGGTCAACAGGTAGGGAAGAGAGAATAAAAGGTTCTGGGTTTGGAAATATATTTAATAAAAAGGAAAAGAAAATGTTTCTGGGTAAGAAAGTGCCTGTGTGATGGAATACATGAGGGTCTAAGTAAGTGCTAAGAAAGTCTGTGTGTAAGTAAAGGGCAAGTTTCAACAAGTCTGTGTGTAACTAAGTTGGTTGTGTGTATGTGAGACAGCTAAAGCTATTTAAGATTTTTCCTAAGGTGAAATACTAATGTTCTGATATAAGCCAAAGTTTAAAATATATGGTAAAATAACAAGGATTTCTTAGAAACACTAATTTACTCTTAACTTTGTGTCTATTAAGTTTTATTTTTTAAAACAATTAGTCTTAAAAATTGGGGTTTATACAATTATGGTTAAACAACTGTTAAGAGTATTGTACTATGTTACAGAGTCTAAATTTTTCTTTAAAAACTGAATTTAGTAAGATTAATGTGTCAAGGTACTTGTGAAATGGTCACTCCTTGTATATTAAATGTATTCATATTTTCCAGGTATACAAGTTTTTAAAGCAGGAAATTTGTCAAGCTGCTATTCTCCAGAATAAACTTGTCTGTACTGGTAATATTAAACTTAAAGAGTAAATTTTATTGGGGATTTATTTCTATCATTTAATGTTCTATTATGGGAAACTAGTCAGAACTGGTTTGAATCCTGGTTCAATTTTTCCCCTTGGTTAACTACTCTGGTGTCCACTACAGTGGGACCCCTAATATTGCTGTTACTAGCTTTAACTATAGGACCTTGTATAATCAATAAGTTAATTGCTTTTGTTAAAGATAAAATAAATACAGTACAGCTAATGGTGCTAAAGGCCCAATATCAGCCCATTAAGCAGCAAGAATTAGAACAGTAGAGACCCAAGATTGGCTCTCTAAATGTTCTTGGAAAGGGGGGATGTTGAGAGCAGGGTGGTATCTGTGCTGCTAACTGTCTCAAGGACAAACAGGACTGCTGGGCCCCTGTGCTTACCAAGGTTGTTAAGAGATATTTGTCCGAGGAATGTGCAGTTGCCTGGAGACCTTATCCGTCAAGGACGAGAGCAGGGCCTAGCCCCGACTCAGCTCCTGAATAGTTCACCCCTTCCCTCCTCCCTTCTTCCTCTAGGACCGTCCAGTTCTGGCCGGACCCAATGAAAATCAAATAGATTGACCGGACCCAACCAGGAGAGGTTTAGCTGTTCGAATGTTAGCCAATTAGAAGAACACTGTAAAACTGCTTGCTTTTCCTTATAAAAACCCTGCTGACGAGGGCTCGGGGCCTCTCCTAGCGTCGTTGATTAAGGACGCAGAGGACCGGGTTCGAACTCGCTAATAAATGACTCTTTGCCTCTTGCATTGATCGTGGTCTCTGGTGGTCCTTGTGGGATCTCAAGCCTTTGGGCACAACAACACCACCAGGGACCTACTTCCTCCAACCATGCCCCACTATCTATAGCTTGTTTCACCTACAAGTAGTTCCTTCAGCTATAAATAGATAACCCACAGATGAGGTCAGAGATCTCACGATTCTATCAGTTCCCTAAAAGCTGCTGCTTTTAGGACCAAACCTTTAACACATGCGACACCCCAGGTCCAAACCATAACATCTATGTTACCTTGAGTTGTTAGGTATGTCTTTACAGAAGGATTGTTAAATTCTGCAAGCTCACCACATAGTATACAGTTCTTGGTATTGATTCATGTGACTTGAGCTCTTGCCAGTGGTTTCTTTGGACTATCGGAAAATGTGTTCGTCAAATTGTGTTTTATTGTCCCCACAACCACACATACAGAAAGACAGGTTGAACAAACTGCAGGGTAGGAGGACAGAAAGAGTAAGAGGTGAATAGGGGGCCCAAAATCTACACATGAAGGGAAAATATCAATTTCATAAAGGCAGGGAAAAACACACAGGGTATTGCAGGGCAACTTTGAACACCTTGGTACAAGGGGGATTTTTATTTGGATCATTATCAAGTCTCCTGACCTGTACATGACAAAAATTCACAAGGCATGCATTTCCATTGTAGAAATTCAAATGGAAAATTTTCAAGTAATGTGTATCTTATATGGAATACTTACTGTTTTATGTTCTTTACTTGTGTAAACTAATTTAAACCCCATGAGAATTCTCTGAAAATGATTCCATTGCCTTTATTTCACACATGAGGAAACTGAGAAGCAGAAAGCTAAGTGACTAACCCAAGGTCTTACAGCAAGAAAGTGATAGGGGTAATGATTGAACCAAGGAGACAGGCTTGAAAGTCCCTTTTCTAACCAATAGACTGTCATTCCCCTGGAGTAAAAAAAAAGCTTACTACTATTTAGGAGCCCTGGTGTTAGGAACAGAATCAGGCATGTTGCATGTTTTGTTTCCTTTTGTTTCTGTAGGACCATGGAGTTCATGATGACCTTTTTAAATAGAAGAAAGTAGATGGTGAAAGAGAATTTAAGCTTCTGCTCAGAATCATATTACCAAAAAGTGTCAAAACTTGGATTTGGACCAACATATTCTCTCCATTTGGGAGATTCAGGTCTTATCCATCTGGGCCTAGTTCTGCACTTTGAGAAGCGTTGCAATCGTAGACCAAGACTCTGAGCTGGAGATGTGTGGGCTCATTTTGTGGACAGGAAATGAGACTTACAAAGTCTTGCAGAGATCATCTAGCCATTGGAATGAATTTTCAGTTGAATCCATGTCTGTATAGCAAGACTAGAAATATTCATCGTGTGCGATTTTAGATGGTCCTCTCTTATAAAGAAGGGTAAAGGTCAAAAAGTTACAAATATGCATAACAATTATAAAGGTAAATAGGTATTAAGATTATAAAGGCATAAAGAATTATAAGGACATTAAAGGAGTTTAATTCAATTGGCACAAACCAGAAATATAAAAAGGAAAAATGAATTATTGAGCCAATAAGTGAATATTTAAAAGACAGTTTTATCAGTGGTAGTCAAAATTCACTCAGTGATCTGTCTCTGCCATGTTCTGGTTTTTCTTAACCACTAGTGTGCTGTTCATCTTTTGGTAGATCATGTTACCTCCTGGATTCTCAGTTTACTCCTGAGAAAAGGGTGTGAGTTGTATTAAGTCACCTCAATAGAGAAACCAATGGGAGAGCCAGGAAAGCAAAGAAGACACAGAAATTGCTAGGGCTTTATGTCCCTTATACTTTCTATTTCTATTTTCTGCTTTGCACTTATCTATTGTACATATTATTCTTTTAATGTTGTTTATTTATTGAAAAATATAAGATCAGATGATTTCCAGGGTAGTTTTGATCTTTTTGAAAGAAATTTGGATCTTGCTGGGTTATGCAATAAAGCTGGACCAATGTGAAGAAAGAAAGAAAGTAGGAGATCAACCTACTTGTGGTAGACATAGATGTGGTTCCATTCCGAAAGGAAAATGCAATCTAGTGTCCCATGGAAAGAGTCAACACAAGTAGGGCCTCAGGCAACTGGGCTGAGTGCCAGGAGCCCAGGACTGGTTCAGAACTCAAAAGTTCCCAACTCCTTCTAATGGAAAGGGCAGAGAATAGAGAAATTGGGGAAGAGTGCTAGACTATCTTTTTTGCAGCATTTGACTCAGAAACTAAGTACTTCAGCAGTCTAAGGATGGAAGGTCCTTTAGTAGATCTGGATACATCAGGGAGAGTAAAACCAGGGTGATGTTGGAATTCTGACATTTTCTGAACATAGTATCTTTGAGTCTCCCGTTTATTGTGCCTTCTATACCTTCTTCACTCTGAACTATCACTGTTATGAACCCATTTTCTAACTTTTCTATATTCCTTGTGCAGAGTCTTCTTCCCACTCCCTCATCTAGGCTTGAGAAGGGCCGTCATTTTCTCTGTGTTACTGGACTAGTCACCTTGCCTGAGTCTCAGCTTCCTGATTCATATTCCCACTTTAGTGACTCTCAGTAATACACTCTCAGTAAGTGGTATTACTGCTATTACTGTAATGTTGCTTATGGAGACTACATAGATGTTGAATTCAATTACTGATGGTTGGTTGGTTGGTGTGAATAGTGTGAAAGACTGGAAATTTCTGAGAGTCATTTCACCTGATCTTAATTGAGAAGTACTACTCTCCTGCTAGGGCTGTCAGTCTCTGTTCTAGGTAATTCTAAAGTCTCATTTCACCTGATCTCAATTGAGAAGTACTACTCTCCTACTAGGGCTGTCAGTCTCTGTTCTAGGTAATTCTAAAGTCACAGGTTTCTATTTGAAAAATGAGGAACAGAAACATGCACTTTGTCCTTTCTTTCTTCAGTGAAGAGATATCATTAAAATATGAGAGTTTTTGGTGAGTACTAAAATAGTGCTATATTATATAGAGTCTGTAGAAACTCTGTTGCTAGAGAGGAGAGACCAGAAGACATGGTCACCTCTACTCAAAGGTCCAACAGCATGCAATGAGCCTGGAAAGCTTTGTGTCTCCAAAACACACTTTTATCCTTCTCAGTTAAACTCAGGCAGCTGCATTGAACTTCTGTTTCCTTAACCAGCCCAGACTTTCATTTCTATTTCCTTTGGGTCATGAAGAGAAAGCATTGGCCTCATTACTGAACTGTCACTGTCACAAATAGCTTGTTTGGAAGACCTGGATACCTCCTGTCTCATGAGGAAGCACGAGAGCCAGACCTACACAGCTGAGGAAATCCTCCCACAAAACTTTTCTTCTGAGCAACTCAGGGGAACAGGGCGATGAGCTAACAAGTTTGTTAATGAGAAGGCAAACAAGTTGCTTAAGTACGCTGGGGAAGCCAGGGAGAGAGGCAAGGGAACTGTTCCCAAGAGGGAGCTAGGACCCTCTAATGATGCACAGCCTCAACTTCAGTAATTACCAGCATTTTCTCTTTAGAGACCACCCTCTCCATGAGTTGTGGAGTGGGGAGCATTGGAGAGGACCTAGTTTCCCCTCTTGCCTCCTTCAATTAGTGTTAATTGGGAACATGGGGACCAGACCAAGATGGGAAAGAAGCTCCTCTAGATGTAGTTGTTACAGGATCGCTTCACCAGGCCTGGTCCGGAGAATTTGCCTGAATCAAATGTTCATTTCCCATATTCATGGGAGGCCTGAGTTTCAATCTAGGTTCTGCCACTAACCAGCTCTGGTAGAATGGGTCATATCCTTCCCTAACTTCCCTGACCTCAACTTTTTTTAAAAAAATTGTGTTTTTATTAATTCATTGAAATTATACATAATGGTGGGGTTCTTTGTGACACCTTCATACTTGCACATAACATAATTTGCTCCATTTCATTCTCCAATATGCTTCCTTACTCCCCTCTCCTCCTTCCCTATTCTCTTTCTTCTAATTTTACTTTTTCCTTATATTTGTTTTTCTTCTCATATTGGTTCATTATAATTGTACATACAAATGGGATTCACTGTGCTATATTCATAGAGGCACAGAGCAAAAATTTGGTCACTTTCTTTTTAATATGTAAAATAAAGAGATTGGACTTTATGAATTCTCTGGTTTCTTTGAACTGCACATTTTTGTACTATGAAAATGATGCAGAATAGAATATGATTTTGACTAAAATAAGTACATTTTAATATCAGGGTAACAGCATCAAGAATGTCTGATTCCTGGGAAAGAAAGAAAGAGAGAGAAAACCACACACACAAACAGGGTTGTAAACCATGTGAAATTCAAACAAGGGAAGATATTGTCATAGTTGTTTGCTCTTTAGAACTTGTTATCAACTGTCGTTTTTTAGGAAAGTAAAACTCTAATTTCTTTTTAGAAAATAAAAAGTAGTTCTGATCCTTTGCCTGTCTGTATATCTCTGCTTCCCTATGTACATACATAATATCATTTCTCACGACTCTCAAATGATACCAAAAATTTAAAACTACAAATGCAATTTTTAATGTTTGCATAATATTACACTTGAACAGTCAAAAACCTTAGATTTTAATTCCCATTCTGCAAATAATCAATTGTAAAATTTAGTGCATTTAAAATTTTTTATTTTTATTTTTTTAAATTATACATGATAGTAGAATCCATTTGGATATAATTATGCAAGCATGAAATATATAATTATACAAGCTTAAAATATATCTTATTCTACTTTGGACCCCAGTCTTGTGGGTACACAAGATGGTGAGATTCACCGTGGTATATTCATATATTTACATAGAAAAGTTATATCAGATTCATTCCACTGTATTTCTTTTTCCTATCCCCCTTCCTTCCCTTCATTCTCCTTTGTCTAATCCACTTAACTTCTTCTATTCCTCCCCTCCACCACCCTCATTGTGGGTTAGCTTCCACATATCAGAAAAAAACATTTGACCTTTGGATTTGGGTGATTGACTTATTTCACTTAGCATGATAGTCTCCAGATCCATCCATATACTGGCAAAAGTCATTCTTAATGGCTGAGTAATACTCCATTATATATATATATATATATATATATATATATATATATATATATATACCACATTTTCTTTGTCCTATGTTAGCTCCATAGCTTATCTGTTATGTTATGATAAAATTGAAGTGCCTGTGTCACAAACAATTTAAATCATTTGTGTATATGCCAAGTAGTGGGATAGCTGGACAAATGGTGCTTCCATTCCTAGTTTTTCGAGGAATCTCCATACTACTTTCCATAATGGTTGCACCAATTTGCAGTACCACCAGCAATGTATGAGTATACCTTTTCCCCTGCATCCTTGCCAACATTTATTGTTACTTGTATTCTTAATAATTGCCATTCTGACTAGTAAACTACAGTTTACTTACCCTTTTACCAACCAAAGGATATTTTGATTGCTTCTAAATTCTGAAATTCAAATAAAGCTGCAATAGTAATTTGTTTACAGGTTTTAAAATGTGGGCATAAGTTTTCAATTTCTTTGGGTAAAATGAAGGAGCACAATTTCTGGAATATGGTAATAGTATGTTTAATTCTATAAGAAATTGCTATACTATCTCAAAGAGGATATACCACTTTTACATTTTCACCAACATTGCACGAGAGTTCCTATTGCTCTATACCCTCAGGAGCATTTGGTGATGTTGTGTTTTGGATTTAAGGCATTCCATTTTGTATGTAGTGATATTTCATTGTTTTAATTTGCAATTGCCTATTGACATATTATGTTGCATCTTTACACATTCATCTGTCACCTGTACGTCTTCTTTTTTTCTCTATTTTTTGATTTTTTAGTTTTTAATTTTTAAAAATTTTTTGATACCAGGAATTGAACCCAGTGAGTAGAGTGATATATTCAGCTCTTTTCATTTTCTATTTTGAGACAGGGTCTTGCTAAGTTGCTTAGGGTCTTGCTAAATTGTTGAGGTTGACCTCAAACTTGAGAATCTCCTGCCTCAGCATCCCAGGTAGCTTGGATTATAGGTGTTCACCACCAGGCCTGGCTGTATATCTTTGGGTTTTTTTCATTACAGACTTTTATTCTTATTTTTTAATATTTTTCTTCAAAAAATGCCATAATACCTACAAAACATTGCTATTTTATATTTAGCAGTAGTTTTTAAATAAAATTTTAAACTCTATAAATATTAATAATAATAAATATATTTTATATTTATCTAAATATTTACCCTCATGGGATTCTTCATTATTTTCTGAAAAACTCATGGTTTTATCTGGTATTATTTCCATTCAGTTTGCACTGCTTCTTGAACACTACACTTGTGTTAGAGAGTTGCTGAACTGCTTGTCTGAAAATGTCTTTGTTTCACTTTCATTTAGGAAGAATTTGTACCTTGAATAAACAAATCTAACTGAATTTTTACCTCTCATCAAAGATGTCCCATTGCTGTCTTGTTTATACTCTTGTGAGAAGTCAGCTGTCAATTATATAGTTCTTTCTTGTTTAATGGGGCCTCAGTTGATTTCTATTTCATGAATTCGACTTATAAGGTGTCCAGATGAGCAAAAGAATTCTGCTTTTCCTTTTAAGTGGACATCAAGAGACAGATTCCTTCTTTGTTTTTGGTCTGTTATACCCCAGGGCATAGATCTGCAAACTTTTTCTGTGAAATTCAGTAAGAATTTTGGGTTATACAGACCACATATAGTGTCTGTTGCATATTCTACTCCTTTGGTTTTGTGTTATAAATACCACAGAATATAGAAATCATGCTTAGATTAAATGATATCAGAAGAATCCTCGGGCCTCCATAAATTAGTTTCCCAAGCCATACAGTCTGGGCAGGATGAACATCATGGAAATGGTAGAAGATGGATTGCTGCCTACTCAATTTACAACAGGAAAGATGTAACCTAATGTCTTAAATCCTAGATGTCCAAGACTTCTATTTGTATTCCATTGATGAGATTCAATGGTAAAATGGTAATTCATTGTATATCTTCTTTGGTGGGGAGTCCATTCAGAATTTCCCCCTTTTGTTAATTAACTTATTCATTTTCTTATTGCTAATTCTTAATGTTTCTTTGCATATTTTGTATAATAATCCTTTATTAGATTCACTATTGCAAATATTTTCCCCAGTTTGTGACTTATCTTCTCATTCTCTTGTCAGTGTCCTTTGTGGAGTAGAAGTTTTCAGTTTTCATCAAGTCCCACTTAATTATTTCTTTAATGGATCACTCCTTTCAAGGTATAGTTAAAAAGTAATCATACCCAAGGATATTCATATTTCTTCCTGTTATACTGTTGTCATTTATAACACTATAAGGCATTTTACCAAAAAATTTTAAAAAGTAACAATATGACATGATGGAGATGTTAATTGTTTGATTATAAAATAACTATGAATATATCAAAATATCATTGCACTCCTTAAATTTACTGAATAAAATATTTGAAAAATATTGACATAAACAAAATAACTTACTGGTATTTGATTGGGATTGCACTGGCTATACATATCAAGTTAGAAAGGAAGGGTACACTATCAACTTGATTCTTTCTGTTAATGTACATAGGACACCTTGCTATTTATTTATTTATTTACTTCTTTTATGATTTCTTCCATCACATCTTTTGGTTCTCTTTGTGTAGGTATTGTATATATTTTGTTAGACTTAGCCCAAAAGTCCAAAATCAAGAAGTCAGCAGGATCATGTTCTCATTGGAAATCCCAGAGCAAAATCATTCCTCATCTTCCAATTTTTGTGGGTGCTGGCATTTGTGGGTGCTGGAACACATCATTCCATTCTCCATCCCCATGATCATATTTCTTCTCATTTTGATTCTGTGACCATTGCATAACCTGAGGATGGTAAGAAGTTTTTGATGAATAAATAACGTGGAATTCATAGAGAAAGGTAGTAGGAGATGGTTGAGACCATGGAATATTTTCCCTCTCAAATTTAGGGATGGGATCTGTGATAGGTTAAAAAGGTTCTCAAAGACATGTCCATGTACTAAACCCTTGAACCTATGAATGTTATCTTATTTGTATGAAGGATCTTTGTAGATGTAAAGAAGCCTTGAAATAGAAAAACAATTTAAAAGGACCCTACATGCCATCACAAATAACCATGTAAAAGAGAGTAAGGGAGAGACTGACTCACAACTAGAAGAGAAAGTGAAGTAAAGGCACAGAGGAGGAAAATCTGACATTCTGGCTTTCAAGACTGGAGTGATGTGACCATAAATCATGGAATGCCAATGATCATGAGAAGATGAAAGAGGCAAGGAACTGGTTCTTCCCTACGACCTTCAAAATGAGCCTATCCCTAATAAAAAGCATAATGTGACTTAAGCTCTATGTATTCATAGAAATTTGAGACAAAGTAAGGCCAACAGATCAGGAAACAAATGCCACTCAAAAGATAGTTTGTTGGTTATAGTTCACAAGAGTAGAGGGTGGACTACACCACACAGAAGCGCATGGAAAAGTACTGAGGTAGGTCACGAGATCAAGGGAGAAAGAAGAAACTGCAGGAAAGTATGTTTGTTGTGGTTCCAACAAAAATGTACAGGAAAGACTGGTTAAGGCAGAGGCTGTGGATTGGTTAGTTTGAATAATTTCAGTGAGGCTCTGTGGCATGAGCTGACCTTTATTGTCTGGCATCTGATTCTAGGGTGATTAAAGCAGGAGTACAGTGGGCCAGTGTGAATGCTCAGTAAAGGAAGTGGTTAGATGTATGAATTCTTCATTCATTAGTTTGTATTTGAAAAATGCACCCTTGGCAGGAGGACTTTGACAGAGAGAACAGGGAGGCAGAAAGCCAAGAAACAGTGACTCGGGCCGTGATCTTATCAGGTTGTCCTGAACAAAGTGTATCTAGCATACGCATGTGGGGTAGATGTTAAAGCAGCAAGCTTACAAAAGCTGGAAATATGCATATTTATATTAATGCATAGTAATACTGATTTTGGACTTGGGGCCTCAACAACTGTGAGACAACAAACTTCTCTTGTGGACGTTGTGAAATTTGTGCTAATTTGTTAACAGCAGCAACAGGAAACTAACATGGGGATGTTATCTTAAAAAATAGTTTTTGAAAAAACTTGCAGAAGTGAGACTTGATGAAAAAAAGAAAGAAAATTAAAAATAGATTCGAGGGACAGTACAAGTTTTAGTTAAGAATAAATTCACAATAAAGAAATGGTAAGTGTTTGAGGAACTTGGCATGCTTAACCTGTTTTCAAAATGTTGAATATATACATGTACAATATATACATGTTTCTAAATAAGATAGAATCTTATGCAAGATGATATGAGGGCAACTGGAAAAATTTAAATATGAACTATAAATTATGTAATAATGTAATATCAAAGTTGAATTTCCTGATTTTAATCAATGTACATTTGGATCATTTTGATAATATATTCTTTGAAAATACAGAATGAGGTATTGAGGGATAATGGAGCAAAATATCTGCAGCTGACTTTCAAATATGTAAGAAAAATAATAATAATGCACAGAGACTGCTAAAGCAACTGTGGCAAAATATTAATTTGCAAATCTTAGTGAAAAATAGTTTGAATTTCTTATTATTCTTAGTTTTCTATACACTCAAAATCATTTCAAAATAAAAAGTTAAGCACTTCTTAAGGAAAATAAAGATACAGTATTCCCCAAATATGTTTAATTTTTGCATTTTTACACATCAGTTTAATATTCAATTGGAAAAAAGAAACTAATTTAAAAAGAATAAAAACATAACTCGAATGAAGCATAGTCTTGCTCATACTTCTAGATAACAACTATGGATAACAGCACAAGAAAAAAAAAATTAAATGGATTTTCTTGTGAAGAAAACACTAAAGAGGAATATTGGTCATATAACTGAAGATCACAGGAAGCATCAATAGACATCTTAGCTAATCTGTTCTGGATCTTATTAATAGGGAAGCACAGAAAGATATTTCATTTGAATATTAAAAAACACCCTTTGTTCCATTTTCTTTTCTGAGACCAGAGAACTCATACCTATGTGAACTTTTATCCTGAGCCCAATGTGAAGTTTAAAGGACAGGAGTATTGTCATCATAAGGACAAGTAGTGCCAAACTTGATTTATTTCAGTAAAGTATTTACATATTCATAATGACCTTCTATGTATGCCAAGCCTCAGTGTGTCAACAGGATGAATGATTAAACTAGTACTTAATCCAAAAGCAAATTCACAGCAGACCTTCCCCCATCCTGAAGTGCTGACATCTTGAAAGGCTGTCTATAATGTTTAAGTACTGGTAGAAATAGAAGCCTCTCTTCTGGCCACTGACAGTCTGTGAACGAGAAAGAGAAAAGAAAATTTTAAAAATTGATAAACCCTTAGCCATCCTAACAAAAAGGAGAGAGAAAACTCAAATTACTAAAATTCATGATGAAAAAGGAAATATCATGACAGACACTATGGAAATACAGAAGATAATTCGAAATTATTTTGAAAATTTATGCTCCAACAATATAGAAAATGTCATAGAAAACAATACAGAATAGAAGACACAGAGACAAACCCATGTAAATACAGTTATCTCATGCTAGAGGAAGGTACCAAAAACATTCATTGGAGAAAAGATAGCCTGCTCAAAAATGGTGCTGGGAAAACTGGAAATCCATATGCAGTAAAATGAAATCAAACCCCTATCTCTCACCCTGCTCAAAACTCAACTCAAAGTAGATCAAGGACCTCGGAATTAAACCAGAGACCCTGTGCCTAACAGAAGAAAAAGTAGGCCCAAATATAGGTCATGACAGCTTAGAACCTGACTTCCTTAACAAGATTCCTAAAGCACAAGAAATAAAATAAAAAATCGACAAATGGATGAATTCAAACTAAAAAACTTCTCAGCAAAGGAAACAATCAGTCTTGATGATAGAGCCTATGGAATGGGAGAAATTCTTTACCACACACACATCAGATACAGCACTAATCTCCAGAATATATACAAAACTCAAAAAACTTCACACCAAAAAAACAAATAACCCAATCAATAAATGGGCTAAGGAACTGAACAGACACTTCACAGAAGAAATACAATCAATCAACAACCTCTGAAAAATATTCAGCATCTCTAGCAATTAGAGAAATGCAAATCAAAACTACTCTAAGATTTTATCTCATTGTAGTCAGAGTGGCAGTCATCAAGAATACTAGCAACAGTAAGTGTTGACGAGGATGTGGGGGAAAAGGAACACTCACACATTGCTGGTGGGACTGAAAATTGGTGCAATGACTCTGGAGAGCATTATGGAGACTCCTCAGAAAACTTGGAATGGAACCACCATTTGACCCAGCTATCCCACTCCTCGGTTTATACTCAAAGGACTTACAGTGGCTCAGCCACATCAATGTTTATTGCAGCTCAATTCACAATTGCTGAACTGTGGAACCAACCTAGATGCCCTTCAACAGAAAAATGGATAAACAAAATGTGGTATATATACACAATGGAATAGTACTCAGCCTTAAAGAAGAATGAAATTATGGCATTTTCAGGTAAATGAATGGAACTGGAGAATATCATGCTAAGTGAAATAAGCCAACCCCAAAAAAAGCAAAGTCCAAATATTTTATCTGATTTGTGGATGCTGATCCATAATTGGAGGGGGAGCAGCTGGGCTGGGGAAGAATGGAGTAACATTAGATTGGGCAGAGGGAAGTGAGGGAGAGGAGGGGGCATGGGCATGGGAAAGATGGTGGAATGCGACAGACATTATTACCCTTTGTACATGTATGATTATGCAGATGGTGTGACTGCATCAGGTACAACCAGAGAAATGAAAAGTTGTGCTCTATTTGTGTACAATGAGTTGAAATGCATTCTGCTGTTATGTGTGACTAATTGGAACAAATCAAAAACAAAAAAAAAAAAAAAGAAGAAGAAAGAGAAAGAAAGAGAAAGAAATGACTGGGCAGTTTGCCTTTCCATTTTTACATTTTATCTTCAATGAAGATACACTTTAGTCTCCTGGATTAATAAAGTTCTAATATCAGACCTTCATTCGTGTATGGGCATGCTATGACTAAAAAGATAAAAATTTTGCTCTCACTGTTTTCATTATGATAAATTACAGGAAAGACAAAGTACAGTGTTTCTGGCAAAAGGCTAAGAACATTGATGGGAGGAGTCTCAAAATTGTTTCATAACTTCTGTCTCCCTAGAGACCAGGGTTCACAATATGAAGCCAGCCTCGGTCAAGTTTCCAAGTGATCCAGATCAATACCATTTGCCATCATTCTCTTTCAAAATACTTCATTATCTTAGCCTTACATGAGATTTTAACATTCTACCATTCAGTCTTTAGTTTTTTTTTGTTTGTTTTTGATTTTTATTTTTCAGTTGTCCATGGACCTTTATTTTATTTATTTATATGCAGCACCAAGAATTGAACCCAGTGCCTCATGCATGCTAGGCAAGTGCTCTGCCACTGAGCCACAAATCCAGCCCCCAGTCTTTAGTTTCACTGATTTATTTTTCTATTATTATAAAATAGGTACTCCTTTATTTTAAAAAAATGTTGCAAAGACTAGTCTTCTGTGAAAGAACTTCCAGTGAAATGAGATTTCTTTAGAGGAATATGTGGGTACATTGTTTATAACCATGGGATCAGAGGGGAACTTTCTTTTAATTGGTGTCCTTTCTCTTGTTTGTTGGTTTTTCATTCATTTTTCTTTGACACATCAAATAACATAGTGTCTGGTACACCTAAACGTAACTCCAAAAATTATTTATTCAAATGAATATATTGAGAATGCACTACAATTGATCTCCTGCAACCACAAAAGATACAAACATACATTCATAACGTTTATCAATTTAACATTATTTCTGACCATTAAGATTTTCCACCTCATATTGTCCTGGAGGAGGAGGAAAGCATGAAGCATACATAAGAATAAACAGTGTTTCCATTCTTTGTTGCTCACCTCTCTTTTCTATTTATTCTCACTTGTTTATTTACCTGTTAAAATCTTCAACACATCGTGCTTCCTTTTTCTTGGAGGTTTCCCTCTTACTTACTCTAACTGGACACCCCTTCCTTGGTCAGTCCACCATCCTCTGTGACCCAGAGAGTCACAGAGTCAGATCTTCTGCTAGGAGCCTTGCTCCACATCTCCTCACAGGCTAGCAGATGGGGTCTGGTATTAACTTCTGAAGGACGGTGGGCTTTTGTTTCCTACCACTGACAACACTATGGCTAATGGATGATGCATTTGTCTTTTTTCTCCCCAACCGTAAGTTTGGAGAATAGGAGCACCTTATCTACTCTTTAGGCCACCTCTTTCCAGTGGCACATTCAGTACATACTTCCAATACTGAGAAGCTTCCAGAGGAAATACCCTTTCAAAGAACCTAATGATAGTGACAGTTCTTAAAACAATAGATAATTTAAAAACAAATGATACTCAAAAAGAGTTTTGCCAAGTACTGTATTTGTGGCATTTTCCCCATTAATATTCTGAATATATGATCCCCGTTTCCTAGTCTGCAAGGTCTCAGTTGAGAAGTTTAATGCCAGGTATATTAGACAATTTTTATATGTCTATCTACCTATCTATTTGTCTATCTATCTACCTATCTATCTATCTTTCATCTATCTATTTACTTATTGGAACTGGGAATTGAACTCAGGGGTGCTTAACCACTGAACCACATCCCCAGTCTTTTTTTTTTTTTTGTATTTTATTTAGAGACAGGGTCTCACTGAGCACTGGGTTGATTAGTTGCTAAGGCTGGCTTTGAACTCACAATACTCCTGTCTCAGTCTCCCAAACCGCTGGGATTACAGGCTTGTGCCACCAAGCCCAGTCTTTTATATGTTATTTGCTTCTACTCTCCTGCTCTTTTCAGAATCCTCTCCTTGTCCATTTGTAACATTTGATCATAATATGTTGAGGGGTAGTAATGTTTGGATTGAATCTATTTGGTGATCTTTGACCTTCCTGTGCCTGGATATTTATCTTTCTCCAGGTTTGGAAGGGTCTTTGTTTTTGTTTCCTTGATAGACTTTCTACCTTTAATCATTCATTCACATTTAGCTTTGATTAAAGTTATCAAGAATCTCATAGGAGAGCCAGGTACAGTGACCAAACCTATAATCCCAGCAACTCAGGAGGCTGAGGCAGAAGGATCACACTTTCAAAGACCAGACACTGCAATTTAGTGAGAAAAAAAAAAAAATTTTAAAAGGGCTTGAGATGTAACTCAGAAGAGCTTAATTCCCAGTACCAAAGGGGGAGGGGGGGAAGAAGGAAGAAAAAGAAAGAAAGAAAGAGAGAGAAAGGAAAGAAAAAAGAGAGAAAGAAAGAAAGAAAGAAAGAAAGAAAGAAAGAAAGAAAGAAAGAAAGAAAGAAAGAAAGAAAGAAAGAAAGAAAGAAGAAAGAAAGAAAAGAAAGAAAGGAAGGAAGGAAGAAAGGGAAAGGAAGGAAGGAAGGAAGGAAGGAAGGAAGGAAGGAAGGAAGGAAGGAAGGGAAAAAGAAGACTATAATAGCAGACAAATGTGATTGGATCTGCTTAGCATTCTTTCTCTTTCACTTGGAATACATACATGAAAATATAGAGAACTCCACTTTGCAGATACCTGAACAGAAGGGAACTAGCAGGGGTGGCCCATTCACTGTATGTTGGGTCCTGGGTTGCTCCTATGTGAGAGAAACAACAGGAGGCCTACCAGAGAGCAGCTGCTGTGGAGTTGAGAACACAACACAGGAACCAGAGGGCAAACAGTGCTGGGGTATAGTGAAGCTTGCTAGAGTAGATACACACACATAGCACCTCCATATCCAGTGGCATGCCAGAGTGCTTGGTAGAAGAAGCAAAGCCTAAAACCTGTCTCTACCACGAATCAGAGCTTGAGTCTTGCAAATAAGTGAGAATAAGAAAACTTGGGATTTATAAATCCTCCTTAACAAGGCCTCAAATCAAGTTCTGACATGAGTCAGAGAACGGTTAGATTTAGACCGATGCCAAAAAGGAAATGCCTTGGCTAATTTGTTGCCAAGTCCTAATAACTCATAAATGTACTGAAGGATGGGGCTTCCCAATTACAAAACCAAACCAAATAACATTAGATGGAGTAAAACACAAATCAGTAATCACAGTTAGATATTTAAAACCTGTAATTCAATATTGATAGATAGAATAAGAAGAATCAGAAAGAAGACTAAAAAATCTTCACATCATCTTCAAAATATATGACCTGCCTATCATTTGAGGAACACTATAAAAATAGCTGGGACACCAGATGCAGTAGTGCACGCCTGTAATCCCATCAGCTCAGGGGGCTGAGGCAGGGGGAGCAAGAGTTCAAAGCCAGTTTCAGAAATTTAGCCAGATCCTTGGTGATCTTTGACCTTCCTGTGCCTGGATATTTAAGCAACTCAGACAGATCCTGTCTCTACATAAAATATAAAAAAAGGTCTGTGAGTTTGGCCCAGTGGTTAAGCACCCTAGGTTCAATTCCCAGTTCCAAAAAAAAGAAAGAAAAAGAAAAATTAGCTGGGGATCAAATGTTCTCTACCAGAGTATACAGAATGCACATCAAAGTGAAATGTGTGCAGGGAAAATGTGTTTCAGTAAAGTTTGCATTTGCAATTTTAGCATTGATTGCATAATTATATGACTGAATAAGGAGTTAAGACTAAATATTTAGAAAATTCTCATGTATCTTGAAATTATATAACACATTTTAAAATCAGCTGTGAGTTAAAAAATACATGACATGGAATATTAAGGACAATAAATACACATCCCATAAAACTTAGGGAGCTTAGGGAAGAACAGTGTCAACAAGAAAAATCATTAAGTATCTACACTAAAAGAAGAGAAGAGTAATAAAACTGCCGAAACTTTACAACTTATAATGTTAAAAAAAGAAAGCAAAGAAAACAGTAATAGTGTTTTCAAATAAAGCTGGGAAAAAATTCTATACATAGAATATCTAACAAAAATAAAAAGAAAATAAATATGTCCCAGTATTGATTTTTATAAAAGATAACTTGGTGAATACACACATCAACTTGGGCAGTTCAGGCTCACATACTAACAGATTTTGTTCTGGGCTTTAGCAAAGAGCAGACAGAAGAGTTTGGTTCAATTACACCCCCCAAAATTTTCCCCTCCCGTTTTTTTCTGTGACATTAGAATTGCTCTGCTTGGTGCAACTGATGTCTCTATAAATGTTCTTTTTTTTTTTTTTTTTTTTAAATAAACATAGCTGAGATCTAACTGTGATTACTAAGCTGTTACAGGAAGGGCACAGTTCAGTTTCTCTGACTGGGAAATCGAAAGCTATGAGCATTGGTAGGAGGAGTCTTGTACTGCTTCATCTCTTCTCTCCTGGGCTGTGAGCACAGTGTGAGACACTCACGATTGCTCAAGTTATTAAGTGACTCTAGCCAGTGCTCTTTTCCTGTAACCTTTGAAAACATATTATTTTCTTAGCATTTAGGAGATCTTATTTTTCAAGCAAAACAACAGCTGCTTGCTGAAGGTCTGAAGACCTGGACTATTGTTGAAGACAGTTCCAGGGAGGTGAGTCCTGTCAGAGCTTTCCGTAGAGACGATATGGACACCTCCCCCAAATCACAAGATTACCAGAGGAAATCAGTTTGGGCTCTTCCGGGTAGTGGGGTGAGGGGAGTGGGACTGGCATCAGCTGCATTGAGAACAGTGACAACTGCAGTAGCTAGCTTGGTTCTCATGCTTCATTTAGAAACATAACAGACATCTTTATTCCTCCAACACTTGGGCCTGAATAAAGGCAAGGGCATTTTGACTATTGCAGATTGTAAGATATATTTTCTAAGTATTTGTTGGCATAAGTTGATAATTAAAAGAGGACTTTGATTGTCTTGGCAGTGGCAAGACAAAACAGTGGCATGAAAATTCAATACGAAATGATTTTAAGTGAAAAGCACATCTCAACATAAAGTTGTATTATAGGGTATTATCCCACTTTTACAAAACATAAGAAACAAACACATGGATAGTAGAAAATACCTCCATTTCATAAACAGTTATCCAAGTGCATACTATCTTAATATTAATAAAAATATTTAACTTTTATTTTATCTCTACTCTATACCAGGTATTAAAGTTAGTACTTTAGTCATATTTGGACTTCTCCCTGCTTTCTTCAAAGTCAGAGGTGAACTTCAATTGTGAGAGTTCATACGAAAGGGGTCATGGAAATCAATTGAATTTTTTATGTATCAAAAAACAGTTTTTTTTAAAAACATTTACATATGCCTTTGGTAAAGCACTATCTTTTTGCAGATCCTGGTATACAAACAATTCATGTATTTTAGAAGTTTTAACGTTGGTTTCAGAATTTTATAAATGTTAGGTGCAACTTTTTATTTAAGTTTTTAACTGTGTTAATCACTTTTTCTAATTTTTCTAGCTTTTTACTCTTTTCAGTAATAAAGATAAGCTAAAATATCAAACTGCAATTATGATTTATCATTTTTGTATAGTTGTCTATTTTTTTTTTTTCGTACTGTTGATTAATCCCAAGTACACTCTACCTCTGAGCTACAGCCCCAGCCCTTTTTATTTTTCACTGTGAGACAGGATCTTACGAAGTTGCCTGGGCTGACTTTGAATTTGTGATCCTCCTAACTCAGCCTTCCCAGTCACTTGGGACCAGAATCATGGGTCATCATACTCAGCTTAAATTTCTATTTTTCACTTTATGTATGTGAATACATAGTGAAAAAAAGAGAGAGAACTATGCTGCATATACTTTTTATAGTCTTAAGAAGGAACATACAGTGACTAGGTAAATACATGATTAGAATTCTTTGATTTTTCTTGAGCTTGATTTTTCTTTTATCATTAGTGAAACTTCTGTTCTTACAATCAAGGCCCATTTATAACTACATGAAGAGATGTATTGCTTTCTTCAGAAATACTATTTGCATCATGAAACTTCTTCCAATATTTTTAAAACTTTTAAATGGTTTTTGTCAAAAATCTATAGATAAGTTTTTTTTTTTTTTCATTCAAGTTTTGAAAACTCTTAACGGGTTTAACATTTAATGTGCATTAATTTAAATGGTGTATTTTGACTGGCTAGTCAGCCACCATTATTTCAAATTGTAACACTTTTTCTATGCTTCCTTCTCCTTTTCTCTATATTTTAAAATTTATATCTGCATTTTCCTTACGTTACTTAGTGAATATTCAGATCTTCATTTCACACTAATTTCAATCCACCATTTTGATCTATTTCCTCTTTCTCTTTGTTCAGTCTTATTTTTACACACTAAAGTCCTAATCAAGTTAGTTTTGTACTCTTTATTTTTAAGACTGCAACATTTATTTTTTATGTTCCTATTACTGCATTATATTCATACATAATACCAGGGTTCATTTCAACGTAATCTTACATACGTGGAATATAATTTGTTCCACTTCAGCCCCCCAGTACTTCCTTTCCTCCTATTACTCCCTCCCTATTCCCCTTCCTCTACTCTCCTGGTCTTTCTTCTATTTATTTATAGTTTTTTTAAATTGGTACTTTATAGAAAATACATAAAGGTGAAATTCACTGTGGTGTGTTCATATGTGTACATAGCATAATGTGGTCAGTTACATTTTATAGTTACTCATTTTTCCAGTCCCTGCTCTCTCCTCCTAGTCCCCTCCCTGTACTCCACTGATTTCCCTTCTATTTTCATGGGATCCCCCTTGCTTTCCTTATTTTTCTCTAGCATCTGCATATTTGACTGCATTTTTTTTTTTTTTTTTTCCTCATTTACTTTTCTTCTTAGATACTTATTCCAAAACTGTGCCTGGTAGGTGTTCTTGTGTTGCTAATCTTCTGATTGTTAACTGTTTTATTCAAAGTCAGTCAAAATTCCATTTTTGGCTACCTATACACATTACAATTTCAAAATTATTTTTTATTTAAGTTAGATTAGCAGCACCTCTCTGAAACCCTTAGGGTCACTATGAAATTCCAAAATTGAAATACTTAAGAAAATGTACTTAATGCACACATTGTACATAGGGTTTTATGCCGATGGCCTAGTAGTATGTGCAAGACATGACTCTCACATAAAGTGAACTGATTTTGCAGCTAGACATATGGTTATTGTGCTACAGTTGAATTTTACAATATTACACATTGATGTTTGCCACTTCACATCCGATGTTTTTCAAGTTTTGTTTTGTTTTGTTTTTGTACTTAATAAACTCACATATTCACAACTTCAGGTTTTGCATTTTTCTAGTGTTTTAAAAAGTCCCCAAATATGGAATTTGGGGGAAAACACCATTAAAAATTACTTCATGCATTTTTTTTGGTTTGTTTTTGTCTAATTTTTGTCTCTTCATTCTCCTTATTTTAAATAACTTTAAATACACAAAAAAGAAGGTATTGAACAATAACAACAACAACAAAAAAATTCCAGAAACATGTTTTAGCTTATCAGTTGCTAACATCGTTTATGTTTTTTAAATTTGTTGCATTATAATTGTACATAAAAGTAAGAATCATTATTACATGTTCACACATGCACACAGAATGATTTGGTCAATTTCATCCCACACTACCTTCCTTGTGTCTCCCTCTTCCCTCTGCCTTGATCCCCTTACTCTACCCTTCTGTTTTCATGAGATCCACTTTTTTATTAACCCTTTTTGCTCTCTCATTTATGCATATGAAAGAAAACATTTGACCCCTGACTGTCTGAGTCTGGCCTATTTCACTTAGCGTGATATTCTCCAATTCCATTCATTTACAAGGAAATGACATAATTTCATTCTTTATGATTATGACTCCACTTATGTGTCTATGTATGAAATGTGACATATACATGTATATCACATTATATATATATGTATTTTACATATATGTATATATATATTAGTTTATCCATTCATCCATTGACAGACACCCAACTTGGTTCCCTAACTGAGCCTGAGGCTGACACTATACAACTCATACTCTAAGTTTTACAACAATTGTCATTTCAAGATATCCTTTCACCACAACTACTCTTGACCTAACTCCACTATCACCATTGATAAGAAAGAACATTTTTAGATTAACTAGTGCAGCAAGTCTCAACCAATATCCCAAATGATATAACGGGTGATTATACTTCTTTTTTGTTCTGAATATACCTATGGTCATTCACAACATGGGCATATCTCATTTTTTAAATTTCTCTTTTATGTGTAACACTGTTGTGCTGATTTTCTCTTGTAGGCTCACCCATAACGTGAGAAATGGTGAATCAATACAAAAAAATTGTTCTGCTGAAAGGATTAGAGGTCATCAATGATTATCAATTTAGCATGCTTAAGTCCTTACTGGCCAAAGAATTAAAACTGACTAGAAAAATGCAAGATGAATACAACAGAATTAAATTTGCTGACTTGTTGGAAGACAAGTTCCAAAGTGATGCTGGAGTGAGCAAACTGATCACGGTGTTCAAAGACATACCAACACTTGAAGAACTTGCTGAAGACCTGAAAAGAGAGAAGATGAAAGGTATTTGGAAACAGAACACTTTATTGCTGACCCTGTCCTACTTGTGCTTACCTTCCCTGACCTTGGAAAAAACCCACTTTAGTCTAAGTTGGTACATCCCTTTCCCAGTTTATGGCTCAGAGGCCATGGCAACACTGGTATTTCAGATGTCAGCATGTTGACAACCCAGGGCCTTCTCTGTCCAGTGGGTTAGTGTATTTAGAAGAGAATGTATATTTGGGTTATGATTAAAAAACAAAAGAAAAAATTGTTAATGAAAGACAGAGGTTTCAGGCACACTACCTGACAGCAGTTAGAAAATAACAAAAGCATAAAAATCATGGTTTAGATTTTAAATATATCCATTAACCAATTATTGCAACCAATTCATTAGTATTATACCATTGTCATTTTTCTCTCCAGTAACAAAGATAAGGCAACACTTTTAATGAAGACTGACCACAAAGAGACATGAACTTTTTGTCTTGTAAAATTACTGAATTAAATAAAAACAAAAAAGTCAAAATTCATAATCACCATATCTCACTTCAAACATCTATACCATCTTTCCTTTCACTGGTTTCTGTAATTTCAGTGTATTATATGAAAAACAGAGTCAACCAGTCAGCATCATGAACACCATGACTTTTTCAAAGGAGATAATAGGAGGACAGGATTGGGAAAGGTTTGACTGAGGTATGTGGAGATCAGAGGACAGGAAGCACATTGCACAGGGGATGAGTTACTAAAGCATTGAGGAGCAGGAGGTGATGCCTGAGTTATGAGTGCTGGTGTCCTTGAGCCCGGTTGAGCTAATGCTGTGGAGATAGACATAAGTATACCTAGACCCACAGCAAGAACTGAGAGGAAATAGTATGGAAAGTGCTTCAGCTATTCTACCCCATCTGCTCTGGATTTATATGTGTTCCTTTTTAATGCATTTGTTGTGATAAGAATTAATTCTATCCCAGTAAAACAAAAAACCCCAGTGAAAAAGAAGCAAGAAGTAGGTCCTGCAACACCGACATCGATCTCAGGCAGCACAGTGAAGACTCCTGAAGCTCAGGTACGTGTACTCCAAGTCCCACAAAAGAAAGTGCCATGGCTTTTCTTCTCAGTCTCTCCATTAAACAGTTATTCATTAGTTTCCTGTCAAGGTTTTAAATTTACCATCTGCATAATTATTGATCACATGACATAAATATATCTTTATTCCTACTAAAGAGGTATGTTAACTTGAAATCAGGTGAAAAATGTTTTGCCCGTGTTTATAAAAAAAATATGTTTTCTAATTCCAAGTCAGTCACATTCTACCACAGAGGTAACTAGAGGAATCGTGTTTACAACTCTTTCCTCTACCTTTGATGAAACCCGTTATGCCCCCATCTTACAACTGGCCAGGGGATGGAAAGCACTCTCTCAAGTTTCCACAAAAAAATTTTATTTATAATCAACCTGTTACCAAATAGTAAAGATGTGCTGTATTTCATTTGCTATTGAGAATCATTAACAGGAAAGAAAATTAAACTCTTTACAGAAAAGAAAAACCACAAGCTTAGGAAAGACTGAAACTAAAAAGAATAAGATTTCTGGAATCAAAAGGAGTAAGAAGTCTGAAGAGCAGATTCTTCCTTCCTGTCCTGCAGAAGCCAGCATGTCCACCATCATGGACCATTTTCCGCCTGCCCAGATGCTGGCATCAACTCCATCCAGAGCTTCCTCAACAGAGGTACAATCTTCCTGTTCCACTTTTCCTTTCTTTTCCCCAACCTAAATGTAGTCATCAGGCCTCAAAATTCTGATTGCAACCTCGACTTGGAAATAACAACACCAATACCTAAATAGATCCACAACTTGAATACGCACACACACATACATATATATGAGAGAGAGAGACAATTCACTGCATCTTGACCTTTTGCTCCCACAGGGATACTTGACAAACAACACAATCACTGAAGCAGGTTTTCTGTCCTGTGCTGATCTCAGGGTGGGAGAAGTGTACAGCCCAGCAGAGTTAGGCACATGCATCAGTAGGTTCACTTTATCCTGCTTTAGTCTCTTTCACATTTCTTCTCTTAGTTGAATAATCTGTTACTTTTTCTTCAACACACACCAAGTTTCCTTCTTTTTCAGAATTTTTACACACCGTGTATTCCTCCTCCTGTAAAACCCTTAGGTGCCCAAAACTATTCACCCTCTGAATCCCAATATTGATATCCTGTCCTTGAGAAAGCCTGCCTGAGACTCCATCCAGACCAAGAAAAAAAAAAAAATTATGGGGCTCACTTGAATAGGATCTCATTTTTTTTCCTTGCCAGTTATGACCAATATAACTAATTAATATTTGTCTTCCTACCTTTCTGTGTATTGTAAGATTACAGCAACCTTGTTGGTTCAGTAAATCCCTGTAAACCAGAACTTCCTGTGAGGCCCTGGAAATAGTGAAATGTAAATCAGCACAACTGATTGGGCAAAATGAGGGTTATCTAATCCGGTTAAGGAGTGATAGATTTCATGAGGCCTGAAGGATACAAAAGCAAACAGGTGAAGCATTTGCTCAGCATGGGAAGTTGAGGGATTTGGAAAAATCCAGACAAAGGGAAAACCACACACCAAGACCTGGAAAGGAAAGGGTATGAACTGCAATTTGTAATGGCACATTCATTCTTATTAAGTCATACCACTTCCAAATCAGTCTCATTCGTGTTTTACAATGTCTGGCATCAATGTCAGTTCAAATAACACATGAAAAATCTATTTTTATTCTAAAGAGGGGGAGTATTTTTTTTCCAGAATATGCATTGAAGGAAAAAGATTATGGATAACAGAAGAAAAGTCACAACACCATCAACATTCTCTCTTTCTTATTTTTTCTACACAAATAACACATGATTGCTTTAGAAATTAAGGAAGTGCTTACAGCCAAATCAGTCAAGCAAAAACAGACGCATGATTTTTCATTAGCTCTCATCCTACCAAGCTTTTTCTTTGTATTCTATCAGATATTTTTCTTCATAACTATAGAGTAAGTTTTTCCAGTAGAGTATCCTATAATGATTAGTATTTAGTTACTTGCGTTATTCATTTAACATATCAGGAATATCTTTCTAAGTCCTTAAATAAAAATATAAATGATTATTTAATGACTATATAATTTTGACATACATAAATACAATGTAATTTGTCTTAAAAAAATTTCGGTAGATTGGCATTCCACTATCCCAATCCCAATGCCTCTCCCATGAACACGCTTGTACCTGTGTCCATCGGAGGTCCTTTATTTCCTTTAGAGTAGTCAAATCATTTCTTTTATATATACACTATAATTTTCTTGTCAATTTGAATCTTGTTAGTAATGCTTTTCTTATGTCTGAGTCAATATTACTAACAATGTTGCTTTGGAAAAAGTGTTCCTTGTGTTAGGGTAACTGGTTACACTAATAAAAAGTCAAATCCAAGTCCAGTCACCCACAGGTGACTACTGTGCATAGTGTACCAGGGCAGAGCATTGACAACTAAAGCTCTATGTACTTGAACCTCTGAAGTTCATAGCCTCTTATTTCCTCACACAATTTCTCTTACAGATCAGGCAACTTTCTCTCCATTAAAATACTCTGCTGAAATTCAATGAGCCCAGACTACCATGGAGAAAAGAGATTGGAGTCTGTCCTTGATTTTGAGGAAAGCTATCTACCTTGGTTTAAGGATATGACTCTGAGTGGAATACCTCTACCCAAGCCTATTTAAAATAGGAAATTTTAAGTCAGCCAGTGCCTTTCTCATTACTTCTAATAGACCATTATTTCTTGGGAAGAGCTATTACAATTTGAACCCTCAAAATGGTCCTGGATATTCTAGTGGTAACCAAAAACTTTTGACATTCCTATAATTTATGATAATCATCCTTCTCCATTTTCAACACTATTCAATTTCATTTTTTATTTTTCTTTTTTTGGGGGGAGGAGATGTCACTTAAGTAGGTAAAGAATATACTTAAATTTGTTATTTGTTATATTGCAATTTATAATTCAATGCTTCATAAAAATGCTTTCATCATCTCTCATCCTGTACTATTCATGCTTAAGGTCATGCTTTGCTTTGGAAAGATTGTTTCAGTGGGAGCATCCTGACTTCCATGCCTGTTGTCAGCTGTGTTATACTTCTTCTAGATAAACTATACCACTTCATTAGCCTTTCCTTTCTCTCTAACATAGTTCTAGTATTAGTTCTAATTTTTCATGAAAGTTGCTGGGTCCAATGTTGGGATTGAGATTTTTCTCATGGAATGGTTTTTTTGTATTCCCTCCTAAACTTGTAAGTTTATTTCCCTGTGTCTGTTCAACCTAGAATCAGAAAACTCAGGCTCAATGTCATTCAGCTTCCAGAAGAAACATCCTCCACAAGGACCCAATGACAGTGTTGGTGCTGAAAGCAACAGACCTGTTTGAATATGAGTCTGAGGAAGAGGGAAAAAGCAAAATGTTCCATGCTACAGTGGCTACTGAGACTCAGTTTTTCCAAGTGAAGGTTTTCAGCACCAACCTGAAAGAGAAATTTACAAAAAAGAAGGTTATCACTATCTCTGATTACTTTGAGTGCAAAGGAATCCTGGAGGTAAATGAAGCATCATTTGTGTCCGAAGTTGGTCTTGACCAAAAGATCCAGGTCCCCAACAGTGTGATCAAGAGAGCAAATGAAACTCCCAAGATTGATCATCTTCATAAGCAAGCACCAGGAACATTAGTGTATGGGTTGTTTATGCTACAAAAGGTAATTCCTTAAAATCATTTTTTACTTTTCTCCATCAACTCCTGAAATTAAATTTTGCTTACTGACTGAATGTTGAAACTTAGGATTCTACCCTGACTGTAGAGACAGAATAGGAAATAAGACTAGGTAACCTTTTAACGTTCTATTTCCCCAAATTCCTCCAAGAAAATTCTTTACAAAAATTTCCCTAAGAGGTCTCATTTTACTAGTTATCAATACCTATCCACAGTCACAGTGAGCAAGGACAATGCATGGCACAGATAGGTAGACTTATTCTTGTAGCCTTATTCCTTTGAACTCTATTGCAACTATATAAATCTTTACTTATTTCCTTCTTTGCTTTGTTTTTTTCTTTCTTTTGTAGGAAGAATGGATTGCCCTAATAAGGATGAATTCTGGTTTTAACATGCATTCTCAGGAATAAATGAGTTGATTATATTCTCCTGAATGCAAAAACATTTAATAGGCAATGATCTAACCATTCAGTGATATCTGTTGTATTTTACTCAATTCATTAATAATTCAGAGTTTATTGAACAACTTTGAATCATTGTATGACATGATATTTGAAAGACAAGTTAACTCATCTAAATAAAATATGAACATTTCAGTGATAGATCAATGCTCAAATTCAGGGCATTAGTATTATGCCTTCAATCAATAACAAAATTTATAAACTTTTGTGAACTCAACTAACATAAAATTAACTCCTTTTATGACTGTATATACCTGTCTTTTAGGATTGCCTCTTTGTTTTATATTGATTATTACACCCTTTTTAAGAGGCTATCTGTATATACACAATTATAGAGTTGATAAATAATAGCTTAATGAGTGAGACTCTATACAGTATGAAGTGGGGAACATAGGTTAACTGGAATAATGTTATTGGAAAAGAATAAATCAATGGAGAAGGTTTTACAGAAGCATTAGGAAGTCACTAGAACTTAACTTGTAAGTTAACTTGTTGTATAGTTACTTGTTATATAGATCCCCTATATTCTATTGAATGAATGAACAGTGGTAATAAATGTCCATTCATAAAATAAACAGAGGAGTCATAGAAGTTCACTGATCCTACCAATTTCAGGTTCTCTAAAAGGAATCAAATCTGTTCCTGAGGAGGAAGCAGTTGAGACCAGGAAGAAAATTCATTGTTCTATAATTGTCAGGCAGAAAATGCCTAGAAGGAAAGCAAAAATTAGGAAAACAGGCAAAGAAAATCAAGTTTCTTTGAGAAGACCTTGCCAAGCTACATGTAGATCTATGCCTATAATTGATCTCTTACATTTTATATTGACTTGGTCTCAAAAGTCTTTCTTAAACATATGACAGTTACTCTTCTGAAACTGAATTTTCATTTTGCAGAAAAAAGTGAATAAGAAGAACACAATCTATGAAATACAAGATAATACAGGAAAGATAGATGTGATAGGGAATGGAAAATGGCACAATATCAAGTGTAACGAAGGAGATAAACTTCGACTCTTCTGCTTCCAGCTGAGAACAATTGACAAGAAGCTGACGCTGGTGTGTGGAACTCACAGTTTCATTAAGGTGGGAACTAGACAGAGCATTAATTTGCCAAGAGGGAAATCCTTTTTTTTTTTTTTTTTTTTTTTAAGGATTTGGGAAACTATCTTTCTAGTGTGTTACATGAACAGTTCAGTAGGTGCAAGGATTAAAGAATGCCCTTGCCCTCATATCTGAGTAGAAGATTTTTCTTGTTTTATTTTGTGTTTTAACAAATTAAGAAAATGGAGACAGGTGCAGTGATTCATACCTATAATCACTGAAACTTGGGAGGCTAAGGCAGAAGGATCACAAATTTAAGGCCAGCCTTGGCAACTTGGTGAGACCCTGTCTCAAAATAAAAAATAGAAAGGCCTGGGATTGTGGTTCAGTTGTAGAGTGCCCCTAGGTCCTATCCCCAGTACCAAAAAATGAAAGAAAATAAATATATATATACATATAATAAGGAAAAGACATTCATAAGGGTTTCAAAAGAATATTATACTTGTGCTGATAATAAAATATCTAATGAAATTAAGAAGTCATTTTCAATAATGATCAAGAACAAGGGTTTTGAATAAGACACATCTGATTTGAATCCTGCCTTCAATACTCACTAGTGTACTGATTTGGGGGAAATAGTGTAATTGGTCTGCTAAAATGATGGAACACTCCACTCTCTTGGGTTGTTTTAAACAGTACAGGAGAACATGAATATATATTATTTATCTCACTGCTAGGGCATGATGCAAAATTAGGTACATAAATACTATTTTTCTAAACCAGGTGAAAATGACTAAGGCAAATACTCTAAAGTGTAAACTAATTCTATAAATTCTGTAGAGCTGAAACTCAGTAGATGTAGAACACCATAGGAAGATGTGGCCAAAGAATTAAAAAAAAAAAAAAAAAAAAAAAAAAAAAAAAAAAGCTAGGTAAATGTACTTTTTTTGTCAGAAATATAAAATGGGAAATTCATTGTGAAAATTGCTGAAAGGTATAAGATTTTATGAAGAATACCTGATTCTTCCTATCTCCTCCAATATGGAGCTATATAGATCTGATGTACCATTCTGGAACAACACAGCCTGAAGACTTTGGTTCTGTTAAAAAAAAAAAAAAAAAAAAAAAAATTCTGGTACCTATCTTGGAAAGACACATTAAAGAGATATTAGGTTTGGAGAGAGGTATTGTAATCGAAAAGCTCAGTCCTTGTCCTGGACAAGGTTTTGAGAAAAAGGAAAAAGAAGTTACATTGCTTTGTTAGCAAAACAGGAACAGGGGACTCCAGCACCAGGGGCTGTGATTCTGCCCTCAGAAGGAGGGGGAGATTTTAAAGAAGCTATTCAAAGGCTGCATTCCAGGTGTGCCCTCACAGGGTGTCCCAGGACACCCTGATGGTATGTTAGGATTGACTTGTTAATTTGGGAGATATTCACTTCCTAGATCCTCTGGCAGATGCCTCCTTCCTGTGGAGCACAGATAATTTAAGGTAATCTTGTTCCCTGCCCCCAGGTTAGTGAGAGGGAGAAGAGGAAGAGGAAAAGGAAAACTTGTCTCCTCCGATCAAGGAGGCCTATATTCAAAAGGTGAAGTGGATCAGTTACAATATCAGAAAGTGACTTCTAGTATCTGCTACTATCACAGTTATTTTTGAATTTTATAAGCTGTTTATTACATCTTTGGCATTTTGTAATTAGCAAGGGCAGACGTATTCACACCAACAAAGTCTGCACACACTATACATCAGGACTTTTAAAAAGCAGGCAGCTTGTTTACCACGACACCGCAGGAGAGTATTTTAGAATTCTGTTTAAGAAGGGGTCCTCCAGGAACCTGCACAGTGGTGAGCGGGATTGAGAAAAATAATCAGAAATTATAAAAATAAGACAAAGACTCGTTTATAAGTGAAGAGTGGGGGCAAAGTGTGTGACCAGTTCTGGTAGAAACTGACTCTAACAAAGGAATGAAAGCCTACGATTTTATTTTATAGTTAGGAGCATATCAAAGGGTCTCCGTGTGAAGAACTTCTTGACATAAACAGAATGAAATGGGGGGAAATATGTTTGGGGCTTCATAGATGATACCCATCTCTGGGCAGCTGGGATTTAAAATCATGGTTTTCTGGACTAGAGACTTCCATGAAAGCATGGAATTTCCCCCATCAACAGGAATCATCCTGCAGTGGGCATTCCCCTGGCACTTAGGCACCACAGGGTTCCCAGAAGCAGCACCACCCAGGGTTTCACAGAGTTCAAGCCAATGATTTACAAACTGCTCACAACAAAAAGAAAGTCAAATAAGGTTTAGACTAATAGAGAACCAAGAGTGTCTTTTGCAGGAAGATTATGAGATTGTGACTAAGTGCTGACGGTGAGAAAGAAAAGATTCAAAGAATATTCGAGGATGTTTCAAAGATAATGATAAATGGTGCTTCAATTCACTAACGTTGAAAATGCCGGGGAAGAACATGTCTTAGGGAAAGAAAGTGTGTTGAATTTGAGCTGCCTATTGATATCCAAGAAATATCTATTCATCAATAAGGAGATATATAGATCTGGATGTACAGCTCTGGAACCAAACAGTAATTTTGTGCAAGAGATGTATACATTCTTAAGTTTAGAAATACATATTAAAATTGTGGGTTTGGATAATACTAGCTAAATTAAATGATATTATACTAACATCCTATTCATATTAATAGAAAATACTGAATACTCTATGCTCAGATTCGAAAACATTATGGAGCTATAGTAATTGTACCCATTTCTTAGAGGTAGATACTGATACTCAGAAACTGTAATATGCCCTGACATAGCTGATAAGTGGAGGAACTGAGATCCAGCCTAGGCTATCTGGTTCCAGAAGCAGATTCTTAGGAAAGATGAATGAGAATATCAGACAGTGAAGGTGGAGTCATAGAAAAGACAGCAGCAGCTGAAGATAAAGGATGCTGTAAGCACAAAAGGACAGGAAATAGACATCAACAGATTCAGAGAAGCCTTTATTCCTTCCTGGACTCAGATGTCATCGGAGTCCACTTTCTAGATGAGAAAATGACCATCAGTTACAGAGGGGATTTTGGTTTTATAGGCAACAATGATGTAATCACTGGGAGCTGTGTACGTGCAGTTTTGACAGTCAGGGGCTAGTTGAACAGATTAAAACTTTGATTTAGGAGGGCAGTTGTAAAAAGGATGAAACTCATTGTTTTATGGGGAGATAAAAGTCCAGACCCCTAGGGATGAGGACTCAAATCTTGCCCATTGTTATTTGCTGTGCTTACATTTAGGACTAATTTTCAATGGGGGAAGGTAATGGTTTAGGGCCCAGAATTCAGTATCTGCCCCTTTCCCCCAGGACCCATTGTTCTTTGGCTAGTTTTCCCTTCCTTCTCTCAAGACCCGCCTCTCTCCATTTTCTTGTGGGGGCTATGTTGCAGGAATCTTATTTTCCATAACCCTTCAGATGCTACCAATGAGAATGAAAAAATGAAAAAGAGGTCAAAGGTGAAATGGAAAATATGAAAATAGGCAATACAAACAAGTTTAAAGAGGAGGAAGGTCAACATAGCTCATGCCAGACACAAATGACCAAGGAGATCCCAGGGCCTTGGAATAACTCCATCTTAAAGCAAAAGATGTCATCTTTTAGTGAAATAATATCTCAGCCCATAGCAAAATACATGGTTGACTCCACATGATATCAGGCTGTCTGTCTCAGACTCAGATAAACACACTCCTACAAACCAACCCACACAAAGTTCTACCATGGGATTCTTGATCAAACTAATCAAAACTAAACTTACATGTAAACAGTCCAAGTATAAATATTGATAGAATCTGACACAGACATACCTTAATGCAAGAATTTGTGTATTCTACCTCTACCTGCTAATCCAGAGGATAGCCCTGAGGAAACAATTCTGATTTTCTGATCCAATCAGTGCTTCAAACTGATTAGAGTAGCACTTTCTTTTCATTTATGAGTCCCCTTCACAACCCTTGAGGAACTCTGGCCCTGTTCAAATAAACCCATGATGGGCTTGAGGAAGTATATCTTTGCAGGCTCCAGATGATGGGGAAGTGTTCACTTAAAACTGAATAATACAATAAAGAAGATAAGTGAGCAAAAATGAACAGCCTTTGAGAGAAAGGAAGAGACTGAAGTGGTTTATGAGATGAACAGACATTGATGGGCAACAGAAATACAGGGCTTTATCTCAATTGATGGAATCTCATGTGTCTTCTTTATCTCTCTTCAAGGTCACCAAGGCCATAAAGAACAAGAGACCATGCAATGCTAATTTAAGCCTGGACATTGAAGTACAGAACCTCCCAATAAATCAATTCAGTGTCTTCAGCAGTGATATGATTAAAGTTGAGACTTTCATGTAAACAATAGCTTCAGTAGTTATACCTAAGCATACTAAAAAGTTTTACATTTGAATTATGTTAACTTTCTTTTATAAAACTCGCTTGCTATTCTCCTTTGTCTAAAACTACTATTTTCATTTAAAATACTCATAATGTAAAATTTTAAATAAAAAAATCTTTAAAAGGATATCTTTCCCCAAAAGTGCCAGAAATATTCTCTCTAATGCAAAAGTGCATTGCTTGAATGTGGTTGATTTGTGTGCTGTAAGGCACGCAGGGTGGAACACAGGTTATCAGCATTGGGGTCTGCATTCTGATTGTGATTTTCAGGGCTATTCCTAAGTTTATTTAAGTTAGGCAAGATTGTACCCTGAGAAAGTATTCTGTTGATCAAAGAATAGAATTTAGGTTTCACAATTAAATCTACTCTACATGACAGTAAGTATTGTCTATAAAAATTAAATGTATAAAGTCAATGTTTAAAATATAGCTATTGTCTTTTTCTGGTGATAAAAGTGTAGTATATCCACTATTATATTCAGCTTTTTGCTGCTGTGACTAAAGACCTGACAAGAACAACTTTAAGGAGGAAAACATTATTTAGGGGTTCACTGTTTCAGAGTTCTCAGTCCATAGACAGCCAGCTCTTTTCCTTGAGGCGCGAGGTGAGGCAGAACATCATGGCAGAAGAGTGGTAGAAAGCAGTATAAAGAGAAGACTAAGCTCAGCTCACCAAATATATACCCCAATGACCTGACCCCAATGACCCACCTCCTCCAACCATACCCTACCAGCCTAAAGTTGCCATTTGGTTAATCCCTATCAGTAATTAACACGCTGATTGTCTTAAGGCTCTCATAACACAATCATTTCACCTCTAAACCTTCCTGCATTGTCTCACACATGAACTTTTGGGGGACACCTCACATCCAAACGATCACATTCACCATAAGCAATAATGTAATTCAATAAAATAACAAGAATTGACAGTTTTCATGCTTTGAACAATATACAGCTTAAAGATAAGAGGCCTCCTAGGAGACACAAAGGAAGCTCCACAACTGTCCCAGATGCCTGGGAAGATTTTCTGATTGCAGGTTAGTGTGCACTGCGGAAAGTGTGGCAGCACACTGGGCCTAGGAGAAAAATACCACTTCCCATGACACCTAAGAGCTGGCATCTTAAGAAAAGGAAGAAATACAGAGACAGTTCCCACCTATTAGCTGAGTCCTGAGTTGCACATCTAAGGGATGAGAAAATGTGATGTCTACGGAGAACATCTGCTTTGGGTTGAGAACAGAACAGAAAGGTTAATGAGAAAACAGTGCTCAGAGTACAGGATGTTCCTGGAATGTGACACACCTTGTAAAACCTGGGTGTCAAACTAACAAAACAGGAGAGCTACACCTTAAGAGTGACACAGCCACATCAATGTTTATAGCACTTCAATTCACAAGAGCTAAGCTATGGAGCCAACCTACCTGCCCTTCAACAGAGGAATAGATAAAGAAAATGTGGTATACACACACCACACACACACAATGGAATATTACTCAGCCACTAAGAAGAATGACTTCATGACATTTGCTAGTATATAGAAGGATCTGGAGACTATCGTGCTAAGTTAAATAAGTCAATCCCCCAAATCCAAAGGTTGAATAATTTTGTTGGTATGTGGAAGCCAACCCACGACACAAAGCAAGAGGAGAAGAATAAAAGTTCTGTAGAGACAAAAGGCAATGAAGGGGGGATGGGAGATAGGAAAAGGAAAGATAGTGGAAAGAATCTGACTTAATTTTCCTATGTACATATATGAATACACCACAATGAATCCCACGATTGTGTACATCCATACTGAAAAAAGGAATCAAACAACTCTAAGCAGTCAAAATTAAAAAAAAAAAAAAAAAAAGCCTGTTAGCATCACAGCCAAACTCCTGAAAACAGTGACAGAAAAAATATTTAGAGTAGTCAGAGAAGGCTACTAGCAAAATAATAAAACTCGGTAAACTTCACAAGAATGAAGTCTTATGTGGTATGCTTTATGACCAAAGAGAAATCAATCAATAAACAATAACAATAATTAGAAAATCCCCAAATATTAAGCACACAGCATAGAACAAATAAGAAAAGATTCACTGAAGAGAGTAGGAGGGGCTGTTTGACTGTTTTAAATTTCCCTGCATCATTCCTCCCTGTTTCAGGCACCACAGTACGGAGAGACATACCCTCCACATAAGGGAAGGGGAGAACGTGAGCACTGGAGTATGTTTCAGACCTCAGTGCCAGGCCTGTCCAACCAAACACATTGGCCAGGGGCCCACTGCCCTAGAATTCAGACTCGTACCCATGAACTAAAACACTAGGCTCTGGACAGCACCTGGCACTACCAGGGTCCCCAAACCCCACACCCATCCCAGCACCAGGCTGGCCCCTTACGCCATAGTCATAGGCTGGTACCCACACATAGAGCCTCAAGGTCAATCTTTGTAGACGTAGACTCTAGGCATTCTCAGTGTCCCACCAGAAACTGCAGACCCAGCCTTTAAGTCCACACCAGGTTCCAGACCAATCCAGAGCCACGCTGGGCCCATGGACACAGGCTTCAGACCCATCCCAGCATCAGTTTGGTATCCACAGCTTGAGGCACCAGGCTGGCGGACAGGCACATAGGCTACACACCTACACAATTCCAGGCCGGTCCCTGGAGCCCTACCCTCCAGGCTGATCATTGCAGGACTATGGTCCAGCACACTCAGAACATAGGCCTGCTCCAGAAGACTCTGGGTCTAGATCCATTCCAGTAGACCCAGCACTGGATTGGTTCCCCCATAGGCCCAAGCTCCAGGACCACCCCTGTGGACCCAGGTTCCAGGCCAACCCATGGTCCCAAGACCCAGGTAAGGCCTCATATCTACTTGCATCAGACTAGAAAGTACAATCGTGGACTCCAGGCAGGACCTGATGACACTGCTCCATGTCCACCTCTGCACCAGGTCATCCCCATGGTCCAGGCCTACCCCAGTGGACTCAAGTGCTAGGCTGGCCCTTGCACACGGATCCTCCGGTACCACTTCTACACACCCAAGCTCCAGGTTATTCCCTGTGGACCCAGGACCCACACTTGTCCCTGTGGACTCAAGCTTTATGCCCAGTTCAGCATTAGGCCAGTCTCCAAGAACTCAGGCTCCAGGCTGATCCAGGCAGACCCAATCACAGAACCACTTGTGAGCTTCTGTGTGTTGGCCACAGCCTAGTGCTTAGGAAAAGTACATATTGGTTCATCTAGTGAACTTCTAACTGCAGAGTACGGATTTGAGAGCATTTTCTGACTTTTTAAAATTAGGGTCATTAAGTTATGGGTCATCTGTGGAAGCAACTTCAGAGGGCACACTCCACATGCTTTGTTTTCTTATAAAAAGTAAAGAAGGTTTAGAAGTCATGACCTTGTTTCTCTTTTGTGTATTCTGGTTGGAGATTCTCTCTGACCTCCCTCTTCTGCCTCTCTCTCCTTGACCTTAATAAGATCGGCTCAATGCATCACAGAAGCAGCAAACTGAAGTCTGTAATAAACTATCATGAAAACTCAGAGTAAACTGTGGGAGTCACACAATGTTCTGCCTGATTTGCCCTATGTTTTGTATTTGTTCATTGACTCCATTTTTGGGACATTTCAAATGCAATTCTCCACAGTATATTTAATATATTTGATGTTTAATAAAAATGATCCATCAAAAGTACATATCAGTTCTTTAAGTCCTTTAAAGTTTCAATGCTCTTTCGGAATTTAAAGGCTTTATTCCTGTGGTGTTATGAGTTCATGACTCACTAGTGGTTTCTCTCAATTCAGAAAGGCAAGGAATTTAATCATTGAAGTCATGGATCCTAGTCACAGGTAAGAGCAACTAGGGCAAAATTCATTTACACGCTATTCTAGGAAAAATTCACATAATTATATTGAGTTCATACTCAATATAGTTCATGCTAGTTATGTCAGCTAGCAATAACTTTAAAATGTCACATTGTATGGAATTTATGAGCAACTTCAAAGCTGATCTCCTTCTATTCAAGAGGTGTGCCAGGGTCCAGCCCTAGCAGGGGTCGTAGTGGTCTCAGGTGAGGGAGTAGGCATCGGAGAACAAAGCAATACAAACTCAAGGAATGGATGCTAAGTTCTAAATTTTATTTTTCCCAGCCAGCTTTTTATACATTAAAAGGTAGGCAGTTACACATGTTTTTTCAGAACAGGAAAAGGTCACAAGGAGAAAAACAAAAATATTTTGTATAATCATTACTAGACTAGACAATGAAATATTCTAATTATGCTAGTAATTGTTTACTTGTGATAATCTATAACTAAACAATAAGACATATTAATATTTACCTAATCATAAAGGTTAAAGCAAGTTCAGTAGGGTTGAATAAATAATAGTTGTGTGACTACTGCTGAAGTTAATAAATGCTAGACATTTTAAGCTAACAAATATATGATATCATCTTACACTGTGTGAACTTAACATTGAGGAACCCTTTATTTCTTCTGTTCCTGTTAATCCTTCCTGATGGGGTTGGAATTATTTGCCTATGTGTTTCAGGTCATCTGAGAATAGTCAACAGGGGATCGGCAGCTAGAATCTGTTTTTGTATTTTCTCATAGCAATCTTGGTTACTCAGAGTTTCATAGCAAATGAGTAAATCTGAAATCACTGTTTCATTAGAAGTCTGGTTTTTATTTTCTAACCCTGGTTCTGTTAAGATCCCTATTTTCAGGGAAAACACATAAAATATTAATAGTAAACCTACACATATTAAGCAAGCAAGGAAGGAAAGCCCGCAACTGAATTCCCAACGAGATGATACTTTGCAAACACCTTTATTACTCAGAGGAATCCTTGTCAAGCACTGAGGGGAATTGCAGGTGGCATAACAGAGGTGCAGTAAAGAATTGGTAAAGATAGACACCTCTACCAATATCACCTCCCATCACTGACACTCTGTGAAGAGCAAAGGAGGAAGTCATTGAGCACCTCGCCTTTCCCATTGGACACTCATACAGGGGGCTTTGTTTTCTAGGGACCCATCTGCTGTATAAGAAAGTGCTAATGATGGAACTTGAACACAATGCAAAAGAGCAAGAGGACAACTCCACCACTGTTCTTCATTTTCAGTAAGTTATTTATGAGAAGAAATTCTGTTTCCTTGCCTAATGAAATAGAAAGCTTTGAAAATCAATGGGTGGAGACTCAGAATTGCCTCATAACTTCTCTTTCCCTGGGAGAAGATCAAATGAGGGAGAGAGCTAAGCACAGCATGAAGCAGCTGGCATGAATCAAAGATTCAAGTGACCCAAACTTGTGTGTTTTTTAAGATTATTTTTCAAACCATTTCATTTTCTCAGCCTTGCTCGACATCCTGCAGTTCAGGCTCTGGAGAGGATTACTAATGTGCCTTGCTGGTTATAAGACAGTGATTCCTGAAGTTCCCAAGCAGGTCTCAAGTCTACACTACTGCGGATGCACTTCCAGTAAGTAAATATCTGTGAGGTTGTCTGTAGAGAAAGATCTCGGGACCTCGTTAGTAATCACAAGCTCTCAGGACATTTTATCTTTAAATACTTTCTTTTGTTCCTCTTTTGCTCCATTTCCTATAACTTAAAGCCCAAAGCTCGTTTCCTCTCCACTTCCACCTATAAAACTCTTTCTATAAAACTATTTTATTCACACTATTCTATAAAACTTTTACTATGATGCCATCATGTCCACTGACATCTTCCATGACCAACAGCATGATCCTCTTATATTTGCCTCCCCATATATTCCTGTTATTTTACCCTGGCTAATATTCTGTATGTTCTCATACAGAGGTCATGTTTATAAACACAATGCATGAGTTGTAAATAGCCTCACTACTCTTTAACTTAAGACCAGCTAAATACATCCATGTAAGCAGCACTTAATTTTGTAATATAAGATCACAAACGCCACAGGTATCTGTGGTCTTTACTCCAGTTCCTCTGTGATTTCTCCTGACTTACTCTTGCTTTAGTGGTAGTATGCAGATGGTTTTCAAAATTCAGACATCAAAATCCTTGTTGATCCAAGTCTTGCAGAATTGATGGCTTCTCTTATTCTTTCAATTCATAGGACTTCCACTGGATGAGAGTAAACTCCTATAATTCACAGACATCAATAGAGAGGCATATTTTATAAAGTATCTTTCATATCTCCTTGATATGGAGTTTCCCTTAACAGGGTCTGCACACTACATGATACATTTGTAGAACACAGCAAACATTCAAAACTCAGAATAGAATATGGACTAACAATGATAATAATTATATTTCAATAATTATATTTATATTTTTTGAGCAGTTACTAGATGCTAGTTCCAAAATCTGTTTTCTTTATGTAGGTTATCTGGTTCACTCTTCATAACACAGTAATGAGAATGTTATTTTCTGTCCCACTTCACACAAAAAAAGATCGAAATACACAGAGGTTAAAAATCTTCTTTTAACTACAATATGTATAAGAAAAATGAGAAGTTACACTCCATTTATGTATGATCTATCAAAATGTATAAATGCATTCTACTAATTGGAACAAATTAAAAAACACACAGGCCCAGAGCAATGGAGTTGGCTGACCATTGACACACTTCTGAAACCCAGAGCCCAAAATAAACTTTTCCTCCTCTAAGTTTTTCTTTTCAGGTTTTTTGATCGCATCAATGCAAGGCTGACTTTCTTCTCTTCCTGAAGACTTTTACCACATGCATGTCATTCAACTTCTAGAAGATACAAATGGCTTTCAAACTGCAGACACCACACCAGCATTCTGAATCAGCAAGTTGGCTAACTGTCCTGTCTGCAACCTGCAGTTTGCCTTTGGTGATCTTGAATTCATCTGAAAGAAATAGCTAAAACTGGTTCAGTTCCTCATCAATGATGTTATGCAGGCCTGCTAGTAATAGCATTTCTTTATATCTATTCTCTATCTCCCAACATTGGGGTCACCCTATAAGGGACCCAAAACACATTAGATTACACCAGTAAAGGAGATTCTACATTCAAATAGACAAGGAGAGTCGTAAAGGTCATTTTCAATGAAAAATAAAATGACTATCGTACAGTAAAGAAGGTTTGGGCAAAAAGTAAACAAAAGTTTCCCAAGAGAGATGTTCATTATTACTGAAATAATACATCTTCACAGTTCATATAATGTCTCTGAAATTCTTAGAGAACAGGGTCCTTTCTTCTTACTTTTAAAACAGGTTTATTGAGGTATACTGTCATACAACACAGTGCATGCATTTCATGTCTATCATTTCAAAATTTAAAAATCAGTTCTTTCTACAGGTGTGTCAGTTTCTGGATTTTTTTTTCTGTTTCATTAGTTTCCTTCTCTATTTTAATGCTACTATGACATTTAAAATTGCTTATATATAATATACAAAATAATGCAGGAAATATCAGAAATTGTTTATCAATAATTCTAGGCATAAGATCAGTATAAAAATCTGCATTTTTTATTTAATAAATATACCAATAGAAAACAAATTGAGAAAAATTTAAAAATTATAATGTACTAGGAATATCTAGCAAAAGACATGTAAAACCATTATAGACAAAATTATAAAACTTTACTGAATGATTGCAAAGAAAACAAACAGGAATATATATGATTTTTTATTTGAAGACTCAATAACATGAATAGGACAATTCTTTTCACACGAACCTATAAATACCATATAAAACCTCAAAGACTGTTGCATACACACCCCTTTTGGTGTGGGGTATCAATAGTGGGAGAAGTTGTGCATGTGTGTGAAGGAAGTATATGAGAACACCCTGTACTTTCTATTGATTTTCCTATAACCTCAAACTGCTCTAAATTTAGAGATTATTCAGCTAATATATATACATATATATATATGAATATAACACATTGAATTTCACTTTTATATACATCCATAATGCACTAATTAAAAAAACTATAAATAAATAGAAGAAAGATCTGTAGAGTAGGGGAAAGAAAAGAGGAGTAGACGTAAGGGTGTGAAAGGGAAAGACCTGGGGACTGAATTTAAGAAAATTCTATTCCATACTCATAGAGTTGTGACAAAATGAACTCCAATATTATGTATGTTTGCAATGAACTAATGAAAAAGAAGTATAAAAATACAGATTATTCAATTTTTAAAAAAACTAAAAGACACTTCTAAATAACTTGTTGAGATAAGCCTAAAACCTGTGAAAAACTGTAAGGGCAAAACCCAGACCAAAGTGATGGTTTCGGAGGCACCAGTTCTTCTAGGAACCAATATCTATTGAAGCCCTAATAATTAAAGCAGTATGAAATATAAGTTAATAGGTAGCATGAGGATAGAAGCACATATACGTGACAAATTGTATATTGCCGCAACAGAAAGCCCATATGGGAAAAGTGTTGGACCAACGGGAAATCTCCATAGGTGAAATTCACAGCATGGTGTCTGCTGTATCTCACATACATTGTGTGATGTATCTCACATCACAGAAAAATTACATATCATGAGAGATTAAAGGACTAATGTGACCAGTGATATCATATAAAGAAAACAGGAAAATTTCATTACACTGAGGAAGGGAAAAATATCTTAAAGCACAAAAAGTACAAGCCAGAAAGGAAAACTTTATTAAATTCGATTGCAGGCAGCAAATTCTGTTTCTTCACAAATAAGATGGGGTATTAGAGTGCAAATACACACCAAACACTGGGAGAACATATAATATGATTAGTAGAGAGTTTGTATGCAGAAGATAGGGAGAACCACACATTATACCATTTAAACATTCCACTTGAAAAAATGGGTAAAAGAATAACCACTTTATTCCAATGTCCAATCAGTAGATGTTCATCAGTGCTAGTGATGAGTGCTTTCCAGAGCAACAACATAAGTGATAGGGGACCTAAGCCAAGAGGATATCTATGAGCTGAAAACAGCTGATGGTGACTTTCAGGGAAGTTTGAACAGACTAAGATCGTAGAAAAATCTACCTTGTCCCTAACAGTGAAGGTCAGAGAACAGTATCTTGGATGAACTGGAAACTTCATTCATTCATCTATTCAAAGACTCCCTGTTGATCATCCTGTGAAGATGAGATTAATGATGCTCCTTTCCCTTTTATTCTCATTGTATGGAAGACTAGGGAGGTGTGCATTGCAAGGGACTGGAAGGCTCACCTCTTCCTTTTGATATTTTAGCTTCATTCAAAGGAATATAGGTTCCTAAGTGCTGGGTATGGAAGTCCTAATGTTGGAACTTCTTTATCTATTGAGGTCTGTAAGAAAAACATCTCAGTACAGCTGAGCTCTAAAGTGGTTACTAAGATGTTACAGGAAGGACACTCCAGTTCTTCTGGCTGAGGAAATTGAAACCTATCTCACTGATAGGAGGGGACTTACTTGCTCTTTGTGATTTGTTTCCTTTCTTCCAGAGCTGTGAGTACAGTGTGAGTCACCCAGCATAGTAAGTAAGTGACTCACCAGTGCTCCTTTCCCCTGTTATCTTTGAAAGCTGCTTCATTTTTTCAGCATTTAAGAACACACACCCCAATTAGAATGGCGATTATCAAGAATACAAGCCACAATAGGTGTTGGCGAGGATGTGGTGAAAAAGGAACACTCATACATTGCTGGTGGGGTTGCAAATTAGTGCAGCCACTCTGGAAAGCAGTGTGGAGATTCCTCAGAAAGCTTGGAATGGAAACACCATTTGACCCAGCTATCCCACTCCTTGGTCTATACCCAAAGGACTTAAAATCAGCATACTACAGAGATACAGCCACATCAATGTTCATTGCTGCTCAATTCACCATAGCCAGATTGTGGAACCAACCTAGATGCCCTTCAGTTGATGAATGGATAAAGAAACTGTGGCATATTTATACAATGGAATATTACTCCGCAATGAAGAATGATAAAATTATGGCATTTGTAGGCAAATGGTCGAAATTGGAGAATATCATGCTAAGTGAGATAAGCCAATCTCAAAAAACTAAAGGACGAATGATCTCGCTGATAAGCGGATGAGGACATATAATGGGGGTGGGAGGGGTTAGCATTAGGTTTAGGGTTAGGTTTAGAGTTAGGCTAAGGAGAGTGGTAAGAATGAAGGAAAGAAGGACTGTATAAAGGGAAAAGGGCGGGAGGGGTGGGGGGGAAGGGAAAAAAAAGAAACATCATTACCCTATGTAAACGTAAAAAAATAAATAAAAAAATAAAAAAAAATAAAAAAAAAAAAGAACACAATATCCTGCTGTTGAGTCTGAGAGCTTTGCTGACTTATTTTCCTAACTCAAAAAAATCACTGCTTCTTGCATTACTGAAGATCTCAAGACCTGGACTACTATTGAAGAAATTTCCAGGGAGGTGAGTCCTATCAGTGCTTTCTGTGGAGAAGATCTGGACACCAGAAATCACAGGGTCACCAGGGGAAATCAGTGTTGGGTCTTCTGGTTGGTGGGGTGAGGGGAGTAGGGCTGGCATCAACTGTGCTAGAAACAGTGACAACTGCAGTAGCAAGACTGATTCACTTAGAAAGATAATAGACATCTTTATTCTCCAACACTGAGGCCTGAATAAAGGGAAGTGCATTTTGACGATAGCAGATTTTAAAGTAAATTCTGAGTAGGAACTGGCATGGGTTCATATGCAGAAGAGGACTTTGATTTTCTTGGTTGGAGAGAGTATAAAAAACTTGGTGACTATAGTGAGGGGCCTCAGGAAAAGATAAGAATAAGACAAGGAAAAAAACATATAATATTAGGTAAAAAAATACATCTGAACATGAAATTTGTATTTTGTAGCATTATTCCAATTTTTCAAAATGTAAGAACAAATGCAAAAGCATTGTAGAAAATTTTAGATTCATAAACACAATTATTAAAATATATGATCTTAATATTTTCTGAATTATTTTTAACTTTAACTCCATTCAGAAACAGTGGTAGAGGCAGATTTCAGTCACTTTTGTATAGCTCTGCCAATCCGAGAATTCATTATATATGTAAATAGTTCATTTTATATTTTATATATGTGTATACACACACACACACACACACATATATATGTATGTATATATGTTTTGGTGGTAAGAGGTAGGAGAAAAGAAGAAAAGTCAAGTAGAAAGAAGTCATGTATTTTAGAATTTTTTCAAATTGTCACTTTTTCCTTGTAGATCCTTAAAATCCAAATATGTATGTGTGGGCACTCACACATACACATACATGTATATGATGTATACATCTGTGTACCCGTGTGTGCGTATGGAGAAAAATATATTCCATAATATTATTTATGGTACCATAAGGAACATAAAGTTATAATATACTGTTATTAGAAACATCCATAATTAAAACTTCCAGTTCTTCCTAGAAGTTGAATATTTTATTACAAAGTGGAATCTGATAATGGATTTATCTTCAAGTCTACTTAAATCTACACTAATATACAGAAAATTACTTTCCTTTAGTTACTTGTCACATAATGATTTGTTATGTTTGTCTTTGTTTCCACCTTTAAGTATTGTTTTGTTAATGACATTTAGATAGTTGTCTTCAATTAATTTTGACAAGAATTTTCACTTAACAGGTTAGGCCTTTATGTATGTGCTGGAAACAAGTATTTTGTCTCGTATTTGCGATCTTCACTTTAATCTATGACTCTTCTTTTTTATCCTCTTTTTTTTTAATGTATTGCTCTGTTTTAACCTTTAAGACAAATACATCAGGAACCTGTTACTTTCTGTTCCCCCTACCTTCACCATGTTGATGAACTTCCTGTTTTACTTCTCTTCCATCCTGTCTTTATTTTTAAAACATAGTCATACGTAATGAAGTTTGTTTTTATTCTTCTGATATTTTGGCCTGAAGTATTTCTTAATCCATTGTTTTCCTATTGATTACTACTTTCAGTAGATATTTCCATGTGGGTATTTGTCTTTCAAACCTCCCTAGGCCTTAGGAGCCAGAGAGTACTTGTTGAGGCTTTCCTAATTAAATGTCATTTTGTCTAGGTTAAAATTACATTTCTAAGATTATTTTTTCACTAAAACCAGTTTGAAAACACCATTTTCTATATCAGAAGTGCAAGATATATATTTTTTTATTATTTTAAGTAATTTTTTGGTTCATTGTACACACACTTCCATTTATCTGGTTGTACACGAAATAGAGTCACACCGTTTGTGTAATCATACAGGTACATAGGGTAATGATGTTTGCTTATTCCATTATCTTTCCTTCCTCCCTCCCCCTCCTCACCCCTCATTTCCCTCTACACAATCCATTCTTCCTCCATTCTTCCCTTACCCACCCCATCCCCGTGATGTACCATCATCCACTTAACAGAGAAAACATTTGGTCTTTGATTTTTTGGGATTGACTTATTTTATTTAGCATGATATTCTCCAACTTCACCCATTTACCAACAAATATCATAATTTTATTTTTCTTTAAGGTTGAGTAATATTCCACTGTGTATATATTCCACAGTTTCTTTATCCATTCATCTATTGAAGTGCATCTAGATTGGTTCCACAATCTAGCTATTGTGAACTGAGTTACTATAAACATTGATGTGGTTGCATCAGTGTAGTATGCTGATTTTAAGTCCTTTGGGTATAAGCCAAGGAGTGGGATACTAGGTCAAACAGTGGTTCTATTCCAAGTTTTCCAAGGAATCTCCATGTTGCTTTCCAGAGTGACTGCACCAATTTGCAACACCATCAGCAATGTATAAGTGTACCTTTTCCCCACAACCTCGTCAACACCTATTGTTGCTTGTATTCTTGATAATAGCTATTCTAATTGGGGTGAGATGAAATCTTAGGTTAGTTTTGATTTGCATTTCTCTTACTACTAGAGATGTTGAACATTTTTTCATGTATCTGTTGATTGCTTGTATATCTTCTTCTGTGAAGTATCTGCTCATTTCCTTAGCCCATTTATTGATTGGGATATTTGCATTCTTGGTGTAAAGTTTTTGAGTTTTTTATAAATTCTAGAGATTATTGCTCTATCTGAAGTGTGTGTGGCAAAGATTTTCTCCCATTCTGTAGACTTTCTCTTCACATTTTTGACGGTTTCCTTGGCGAGAAAAGGCTTTTTTAGTTTAAATCTATCCTATTTATTGATTCCTACTTTTATTTCTTGTGCTTTGGGAGTCTCGCTAAGGAAGTCTGGTCCTAAGATGACATGATAAAGATTTGGGCCTACTTTTTATTGTATTTGGTACAGGATCTCTGGTTTAATTCCTAGGTCCTTGATCAATTTTGAGTTGAATTTTTTGCAGGGTGACAGATAGGGGTTTAATTTCATTTTGCTGCATATGAATTTCCAGTTTTCCCAGCACTGTTTGTTGAACAGGCTGTCTTTTTCCATTGTATGTTTTTGGCACCCTTGTCTAGTATGAGATAACTATATTTATGTGAGTTTGTCTCTATGTCCTCTATTCTGTACCATTGGTCTACCTGCCTATTTTGGTGCCAATATCATGCTGTTTTTGTTACTATTGCTCTGTAGTATAGTTGAAGGTCTGGTTTTATGATATCTCCTACTTCGCTCTTCCTGCTCAGGATTACTTTGGAGTCTCTTACTCTTCCAAATGAATTTCATGATTGCTTTCTCTATTTCTGTGAGGTACATCATTGGAATTGCATTTTTAATTGGAATTTGTGTAGCACTTTTGGTAGTATGACCATTTTGACAATATTAATTCTGCCTATCTAAGAACATGGGAGATATTTCCATCTTCTAAGGTTTTCTTTAATTTCTTTCTTTAGTGTTCTGTAGTTTTCCTTGTAGAGGTTTTTTTCACCTCTTTTGTTAGATTGATTCCCAAGTATTTTATTTTACTTTATTTATTTATTTATTTTTGCGATGCTGGGGATTTGAACTCAGGGCCTTGTGCTTGCAAGGCAAGCACTCTACCAACTGAGCTATATCCCCAGTCCTTATTTTATTTTTTGAGGCTATCGTGAATGGGATAGTTTTCCTAATTTCTCTTTTAGAGGATTCATCACTTATTAATAGAAATGCATTAGATTTATGAGTGTTGATTCTATATCCTGCTACTTTGCTGAATTCTTTTACTGGAAGTTATCTGATAGAATTTTTTGGATCCTCCAAATAAAGTATCGTGTCATTGGCAAAATAGTGATAGTTTGAGTTCTTCTTTTTCTATGATCTCTTTAATTTCTTTGGTCTGTCTAATCGCTCTGGCTAGAGTTTCAAGAATTATATTGAAATAGAAGTGGCAAAAGAGGGCATCCATGTCTTATTCCAATTTTTAGAGGGAATGCTTTCAGGTTTTCTCCATTTAGAATGATGTTGACCTTGGGCTTAGCATAGATAGCCTTTACAATGTTGAGGTATGTCCCTACTATTCCTCTTTTTTCTACTGTTTTGAGAATGAAGGGGTGCTGTATTTTATCAAATGGTTTTTTCTGCATCTATTGAAATAACCATGATTCTTAACTTTAAGTCTATTAAGGTGATGAATTATATTTATTGATTTCCAGATGTTGAACCAACCTTGCATCCCTAGGATGAAACCCCCTTGATCATGGTGCACTATCTTTTTAATATGTTTTTGCATGTGATTTCCTAGAATTTTTAAAAGAATGTTTGCATCTATGTTCAACAGGGATATTGGTCTGAAGTTTTCTTTCCTTGATGTGTCTTTGTCTGATTTTGATATCAGGGTGATTCTAGTTTCATAAAATGAGTTTGGAAGGGTTCCCTCCTTCTCTATTTCATGGAGTATTTTGAGGAGTATTGGAATTAGTTCTTCTTTGAAGGTCTTGTAGAACTTGGCTGAGAATCTGTCTGGTCCTTGGCTTTTCTTGGTTTGTAAGTTTTTTTTATGACTTTTTCTATTTCATTGCTTGAAATTGATCTGTTTAAATTGTGTATGTCTTCCTGATTTCAGTTTGGGTGGATCATATGTCTCTAGAAACCTGTTGATGTCTTCAAGATTTCCTATTTTGTTGGAGTATAGACTTTCAAAATAGTTTCTAAATATGTTTTGTATTTCAATAGTGTCTGTCATGACATTTTCTTTTTCATCACAAATTTTAGTAATTTGGGTTTTCTCTCTCCTTCTCTTTGTTAGTGTGGCTAAGGGCTTATCAGTTTTGTTTATTTTTTCAAAGAACCAACTTTTTGTTTTGTCAATTTTTTCAGTTGTTCCTTTTGTTTCAATTTCATTGATTTCAATTTTGATTTTAATTATTCCCTGTCTTCTTCTACTTCAGGTCTTGATCTGTTCTTCTTTTTCTAGGACTTTGAGCTGTAATGTTCAGTGATTTACCGGTATACCTTTTCTTCTTTTATTGAAAGCATTCTATGCAATGCATTTTCCTCTTACTACTGCTTTCAGAGTATCCCAGAGAATTTTATATGCTCTATCGATGTTCTCGTTTACCTCTAAGAATTTTCTTTATCTCCTCCCTGATGTCTTTTGCTATCCATGCATCATTCAATAGCATAACATTTAGTCTCCAGGTATTGGAGTAGTTTCTGTTGTTTATTCTATCGTTGATTTTTAACTTTATTCCATTATAATGTGATAGAATACAAGGTAGTACTCTATTTTTTTGTATTTACTAAGACTGCTTTGTAGCATAACATATGGTGTATTTTAGAGAAGGATCCATGTGCTGCTGAGAAGAAAGTGTATTTGCTCATTCATGGATGGAATATATCCATAGATGTCTGTTAAATCCAAATTATTGATTATGTTATTGAGTCCTATGCTTTCTTTATTCAATTTTTGTTTGTAAGATCTATCCAGTGGTGAGAGACATGTGTTAAACTCACCAAGTATTATTGTTTGTGGTCTATTTGGTTCCTGGAATTGAGGTGGATTTGTTTGACATACATGGGTGCATCATTGTTTGGTGCATAAATATTTATGATTGTTATGTCTTGCTGATTTATGTATCCCTTACACAGTATGAAATGTCCTTCCTTATTCCTTCTGATTAATTTTGGCTTGAAGACCACTTTATCTGATATGAGGATGAAAAACCCCACTTTTTTACAAAGTTTGTGTGCACGGTATGTTTTTCCCATCCTTTTACCCTTAGTCTGTTCATGTGTTTCTCTATAAGTCTCTTGGAGGCAGCATATTGTTGGGTCGTTTTTTAAATCCTGTCTGCCAGTCTATGTCTTTTGATTGATGAATTTAGGCCATTAACATTCAGGGTTATTATTGAAATAAGATTTGTATTCCTGGTCATTTTGGTTTAGTGTTGGTTTTTAACCTGACTTAGTTTCTCCTTTGATAGACATTTTCTTTAGTATATTTCCTTCCTTTGCTGGTTTTCATTTTTTTTTTTTTTCATTTCCTCCTCATGGAATATTTCTGTGAGAATGTTGTGTAGTGCAAACTTTCCATTTGTAAATTCTTTTAACTTTTGTTTTTCATGGAAGAATTCTATTTCACCATCAAATATGAAGGTTAGTTTTGTTGGGTATAAGATTCTTGGTTGTCATCCATTTTCTTTCAGAGCTTGAAATATGTTGTTCCAAGCCCTTCAAGCTTTTAAAGTCTGGGCTGAGAAATCCGCTGATATCCATATTGGTTTCACTACATATAATCTGATGCTTTTCTCTCACAGTCCTTAAAATTCTATTTTTATTTTGTATGTTAAGTATTTTAATTATATGTGCCTTGGTATGGATCTATTGTAATTTTGCATATTTTGTGTTCTATAGGCCTCTTGTATTTGATTTTCCATTTCATTCTTCAGGTTTGAGAAATTTTCAGATATTATTTCATTGAAAAGATTGTTCATTCTTTTGGTTTGTATCTCTGTGCTTTCCTCAATCCCAATAATTCTTAAATTTGGTCTTTTCATGATATCCCATAATTTGTGGGAAGGAAGTACATGAGAACACCCGGTGCTTTCTATTTTATTTTCTTGTAACCTAAAACTTCTCCAAAAATATAGATTATTCAACTTTTCTATGTACAAATATGAATGTACCACAGTGAATTTCACCTTTATACTTATCCACAATACACTATTTTAAAAACTATAAATAAATAGAAGAAAGATAGTAGAGGAAAGGAAACAGGAAGTGGGGAAGGAGAAGGAAAGGGGAGGTACAGGGGACTGAATGGGAATAAATTGTATTCCATGCTTGTATAATTATGTCAAAATGAACTCCAATATTATGTCTATATTAATAATGAACAAATTAAAAAAGTATAAAAATATAGATTAAGTTTTTTAAAAATATCAAAGATATTAATGAATAATCTGTTGAGATAAACCCAAAACCTATAGAAAAGAGTAAGGGTAAAAATTACTCAAACCAAATTGTTCATTTAGGAAGTTCAACTCTACTAGGAACCACTATCTATTATAAAGCCATGATAATTAAGGTTGTATGATAGTGGAACGCAAAAAACACAGTAAATAGATAGTGTGAAGATAGAACCACTTATATGTGAAAACATGTATTACATCACAGAGACCGAAGGACCAAATGTGAAAAGCGTTGAACCAATGGGAAATCTCCATAAATGAAATTCAGGGCATTGGATTTGTATCTCACATCACACAAAAATTACATATCATGAGAGATTAAAGGACTAATGTGACCAGTGATATCATTTTTAAAAAATAGGAAAAATTTAATTACATTGAGGAAGGGGAAAATATCTTAAAGCACAAGAAGTACAAGCCAGAAAAACTTTATTAAATTCCATCGAATGCAAATTCTAAGTTTCTTTACAAATAAGATAGGATATTAGAGGGCAAACACATACCAAACACTGGGAAAACATCTCTACAATATGTAATATAATTAATAGAGAGTTTGTATGCAGAATATATGGAGAACCACACATTCTAACATTTAAATGTCCCACTTGAAAAACTGGGTAAAAGATAATAACCACTTTATTCCAGGGTCCAATAGATATATGAGTAGATGTTCATCAGTGCTAGTGATTAGTACCTTCCAGAGCAGCAACATAAGTGATGGGGGACCTAAGCCAAGAACAAGAGAGGGTTTTTATGAGCTGAAAATAGCTGATGGTGACTGAGGGCTCTACCCTAATAAATGAATTAACTAGTGTCACTACAAAAATGTTTGTGAGAGTGAATTTGCTCTTTTTTGTTCTTCTATCATATGAGCATGCAATCAAAAGTTTTTCCCAAATGCCAGAGTCTTGATCTTTGACTTTCCAGCCTCTGGAACTATGAAAGATAAACTTCTGTTCTTTATAAATTACCCAGTATGTGGTATTCTGTTATAGCAACATAAAGCAGACTAAGACAGTAGGCAAATCTTACCTTGTCCATAATACTGAGGGTCAGAGAACAGTATCTTGGGTGAACTGGAAACTTCATTCATTCATCTATTCAAACATTCCCCATTGTGTAATGCTGTGAAGATGAAATTAATGGTACCCCTTTCCCTTTTCTTCTCGTTGAATGAAAGACTAGGGAGGTATGTATTATAAGTTGCTAGGAGGTGCACCTTTTCCCTTTGATATTTCACTTCATTCAAAGGAATATAGGTTCCTAAGTGTTGTATATGAAAGTACTTGGAAAGTTCTATTGACCTTCTTTAATCTATTAAGATTTGTAAGAAAAACATGTAAGTACTGCTGAGCTCTAACTTTTCATGCTCATTAATATGTTTACCGGAAGGACACTGCTCAGTATTTCTGACTGAGGAAATTGAAAGTTAGAAGCATTGATAGGAGGAGTATTGCTCTATTTCCTCCTTCCTCTCTGTTTCTTCTCCTAGTGGCTGTGAGCAGTGTGAGACACCCAGCATTGCTCAAGTTAGTAAGTGACTCTCACCAGTGCACTATTCCCCTGTTACCTTTGGAAATGCTTCTTCTTTTTTCTTTTTTTTAGCATTTCAGAACCCAATATCCTGCTCTTCAGGCTCTGAGAGATTTGCTGACTTATTTTCCTAACTAGAACAAGGAAATATTGCTTCCTACGTTATTGAAGTTTTCAAGACCTGACTACTGTTGAAGAACTTTCCAGGGGGGTGAGTCTTTTCAGTGCTTTCTGTAGAGAAGATCTGCATACCTCCCCCAAATCACAAGATCACCAGGGGAAATCAGTGTTGGGTCTTCTGGTTGGTGGGGTGAGGGGAGTAGGGCTGGCATCAGCTGTGCTAGAAACTGTGACAACTGCAGTAGCAAGACTGATTCACTTAGAAAGATAACAGACATCTTTATTCTCCAACACTGAGGCCTGAATAAAGGGAAGTGCATTTTGACTATAGCACATTTTAAAGTAAATTCTAAGAAGGAACTGGCATGAGTTCATATGCAGAAGAGGACTTTGGTTTTTCTTGGTTAGCGAGAGTATAAAAAACTTGGTGACTATAGTGAGGGGCCTCAGGAAAAGACAAGAATGAGACATGAAGAAAAAGTGTAAAATAATGTTAAGTAAAAGACACAACTGGATGTGAAGCTGCATTGTGTAGTATTATCACAATTTTATAAAATGTGAGAACAAATGCAAAGGCATAGTAGAAAATGTCAGATTCACAAACACACTTATTCAAATACATATCTTATCTTCATAAATAAGTTCAATTTTTCTTTAACTTCATTCTACAATAGGTAGTAGAGGTAGATTTCAGTCACTTTAGGATAGCTCTGCCAGCTTGGTAAAAGGTAGGGGAGAGGAAGGAAAGTCAATTAGAAACAGATTTCTATCACCTACTTTTAGAATTTTTAAAATTTTCTGTATAGCCCAGTCAATATTTCATGTGCACTTAAATAGAATATGAGATCTTAAATGTGTATTTCAGATTTTTTATATATTAGAATAATGTTGTTAAGTTTGTCAAATATGTTGCTCGGATTTTCTAAGTATTTTCATAATTTTTACCTTGTTCATTCAGTAATTTAGAGATATTCTGCCCTATGAACTATAAAATTGTCTTTTTTTTCTTGTAGTTCTTTGCAATCCATATATGCTTTGGCAGTCACACATACATGTATATCAGCTCTATATGTATGCGCAAATATGTGTATATAAAGGAAAATATATACCATAATACTACTTGTGGTACCATTTGATTCATAGTTATAATATATTGTTATTAGAAAAATTCATAATTCTAATTGCTGAGTTTTCCTAGGATTTGAATATTGAATTATAAGATGGTATCTGATAATGCATTTACCTTAAAGTCTACTTAAATCCACAATGATAGAGAGAAATTCGCTTTCCTTTATTACTTGTTGCATAATGATTTGTTTCTAATTTTTCCACCTTTGATATTTTGTTAATAATATTGAGATAAATATCTTCAATTAATTTGGACAAGAATTTTCACTTCACTGGTTAGACCCTTTATGTATACACTGGTAACAAGTATTTTATCTTGTTTTTGCTCTCTTCACTCCAATCTATGACACTTCTTTATTCTCCTCTTTTTTTTAAACTTATTTCTCTATCTTAACCTTTAAGAAAAATACATCAGGAAACTGTAACTTTCTTACCTTCTGTTTCCCCCCTACAGTCACCATGTTGGTGGACTTCCTGTTTTGCTTCTCTTCCATCATGTCTTTATTTTTAAGACTTAGTCATATTTCATCAAGTTTGTTTTCATTCTCCTGATCTTTTGGCCTGAAGTATTTCTTTCTTTCTTTCTTTCACTCTCTCTCTCTTTTTTTTTTTTTTTTTTTTTTTTTTGGTTGAGGATTGAACGCAGGAGTACTCAAACACTGAGCCACATCCCCAGCCCCTTTTATGTATTTTATTTACAGACAGGGTCTCACTGAGTTGCTTAGTGTCTCACTCTTGCTGAGGCTGGCTTTGAACTTGCATCCTACTGTCTCAGCCTCCCAAGCTGCTGGGATTACAGGTGTGTGCCACCAGGCCAGACTCCTGAATTATTTCTTAATCTATTGTTTTCTTATGAACTACTACATCCAATAGATATTTCCATGTGCATTGTTGTCTTTCAAAACTACCTTGAAAATAAAAGAGTAGTTGTTGAGTCTTTCCTGCTTAAATATCACTTTTTATAGGTTAAAATTGCATTTCCAAAATTATTTTTTCACAAAAACCAGGTTGAGAGCACCCTCTTCTATATCTGAACAACTGGAAATGTTTTGAAATTCAGTATTTGGAGTTCACAAAAGATTATTGATACATTTGTTCTAAGTACTGTACTACTAGAAACTCCATTGAAATTTGAATCATTACTCCAGTACCAAAAGCAATACTATTTCAAGAACAAAACACAGAAAAATGTCAAGATTTAAGTGGGAAGAATAAGGATTACACATATCCTCTTGGCATCTCATATTTGGTTATATTTTTACAAATAAATTGTGTTGTCACACTCTCAAAGCTTTCTAATTTAAAACTTTTGGATTATGTAATAGATAAGGGATTTTCAAACAATATTATATGAACATTATTCGATTGTCTTACTGTAGGCAGTCTTGCTGTTGAAAATCAGTTTCAATCTGAGTCTTCACTCTATAAGCAATATCTTTATTTCTAAAAACTTACAACATATTTATTTTGGTTTTAAAATTCTTCACCTTCACTATGATGTTCTTTGTGTGAATTTTCTCTTCGTTCTATGGGCCTCTTCAATTTCAGAATATTCCTGTTCCCTCAAGGAGAAAGCAATTAACATACCCAGAAATTTGGACAGCCCACATACACCAAAGGTGTACAAAGAAAAGAATCCTACACTAAAAAGACTTGTAAGTTAAGCAGAAAATTGGAATCCATACCATGTACCCAGTGTCACTAAGGAAGACCACAAGAGGCTACCAAGGTTCAGAGGTGTGACTCTCATCCTTGTGGGAACTCTGGGCTTCCAGAAGACAAAACTTCAGTTCAGTCTTAAATACTGCAGTGGGAGGAAATCAGAGAAAGAAATACAGGAGAAGTTTTTCAGGCAATGAAAAGGGAATTAGCAGTCATAAAGCATGGACAGACAAGTTGTGTTATTTCAGAATCACATGATATAATGAATGCACAGAAGAAAACAGAAGTAAGATGCAGATCACTCAAAGTCTTCCAGATAATTGAAGGAGTCAGGAATATTTTTTAAAAGAAATTAAGGAACTATTAAAGAATTTCAGCAGTATTGTGCTGGGGGTAATAGAGAAAAAATTGACTCTATGAAAAATCTAAAGAACTTAAGCCTGAAAGGAGAAAAATCAAGCAACTATTGAAATAATTGTACCAATAAATACTGTGACCCTACAAATAAAGCTTGTAGATATTCAGCAAGTGACAGCAATGGGGCACAGAGGACACAGAATGCATGCTCCAACACCAGAGAGACACGGTGCTAATGAGAACTGGTTAGGGAGCAGCCAAGTGGACAAGGGTCAGGAACTGAGCCTGGAAGTGGAGTGCAGCAGCAGATGGTCATACCTTGGTAGGTGAGAGGCTGCACCCATTGGCAGAGCAGCCACTTCATGCATAACAGCCCAGCAGAGAGTCAGAACAGGGATAGCCAGGGATAGGCTACAGGTCCAAGAGAGAAGGAAAGGGAAGCCAGGGACTCTGACCCCAGCCAGCCCTCAGACTAAGCCCTGCCATGACTGCCTATTTCCAGACCTCCTTTGACCACACCCACCACTGAATCCACTCAGCTATGATCACTCACAGGGAAGAATTTCTTAGAAATGTTTACAGCAGCATCTCTCTACCCATTTCCACAGCTATACCTCTGGTAAGTGGACCCTCTTCATCACACACACACCTGTGGACAACACTTGGACAGGGGTCATTCACTCACATACACACATCGCTTTTTTTTTTTTTTTTTTTTTTTTAACAGACTGCATTTTGATTCACTTGGAAAGTGTTGGTATACAAGTGTCAGACTGTATGCTGTTCCTCTCTTCTAGGCTCATCCATAACTTGAGAGATGGTGAACGAATATAAGAAAATAGTTCTGCTGATAGGGTTAGAGGCCATCAATGATTATCACTTTAGACTAATTAAGTCCTTATTGGCCAAAGATTTAAAACTGACTAGAAATATGCAAGATGATTTTGACAGAATTAGGATTGCTGACTTGATGGAAGAGAAGTTCCAAAATGACGCTGGGCTGAGAAAACTGATAGCAGTGTGCAGAGACATACCAGCACTTGCAGACCTCGCCGAAACTCTCGAAAAACGGAGGTTGAAAGGTAACCAGGAGGCACCCCTGACTCCCATCCTTTCTGCACCCTCCCCAACCTTGACTAGAAGCCTGATCTGCTCACAACTGATACATCCCTTTCCCAGTCTAAACCTCAGTAACCATAGCAACAGTGGTTTTTGAGATGCCAACAATTGGACAACTTAGAAAACTCCTTTACAACCAAAGTTTCTAGTGTATTGTGGCAGAAGGAGGTATGTATTTTGAGAGAGGAGATAAAGAAGACAGTTGAGGAGGCATCAAGAGACTAGGGCTTTCAATACATTACCATGGAAAATGACAAAGTAAAATTAGAAAAAACGTTCATTTTAAAAATATTTAAATAAATTACTATTACTGCTCTATTACAATACTTGTGTCATCATTAATATCTTCTCTGGTAACAAAAATGAAGTGGTATTTAAATAAAAGACTGCCTCTCAGTGATGTAAAGAACTTCACTCTTGACAATATTGGGTTTAAAAAGCACGTGTAAGAACTCAAACTCCAGCATAACCATTTTGTCATGTCACAAAGCAGATGAAGTTTCTTCCTCTCTTTTCTCTAATTTGGAAAAATTTTCTACAAAGATGACCTATGCTTAATATCATGTAAGTTTTATATTCTTAAAAGGTAAATGTAGAGTAAGAGGTTAGGAAAGGGATTGATCCTTGTCCAGGAAATCCCCAGGATAGGAAGGCTGTGCTCACTGCACACAGGAAGTCCCCAGGACAGGAAGGCTAAGGAAACCCCTGAGACGGAGACTGTGCCTAGGTGGCTACTACCAGGCTGAACTGATAGCACAGAGGTGGACACCCATAGTTAGACACAAAAGCAGGAACAGATAGGAAACAGCACTAAAACTGCTTCCCCTGTCTTCAACTAGAAGCCCTGAGTTTCTTGTGCTTTCTTTTACTTCATCAGTTAAAAGAAAATCCAAAGGGGAAAGAAAATCTACAGTGAAAAAAGGTCAGCAGGATGAAACTACTACTGCCCCTTCTACATCCCCAACAAAACCAGATTCGGAACCAGAATCAAAGGAAGAGATCCCTTCATTGAAGGTAGGACAGCTGAGCTCCCACTGAAAAAGTGTCCACTCCTGCTCTTCCAACTCTTGCCTTTTAATGAACACTCCAGTCTCTATCTAGTCCAAGAACATAGAGAAAATGAGGTTCAGAGTCATCAGACTCATACTTATTGGTCTCCCATTTTGTTTGAGTACTGCTGTGCACCTCAACATAGGTATTATAATCTCCCATAACAGAAATATGAAGTCATTACCCTTTTGTAAGATATGTACTCAAATAGCAGTCAGTTCAGGGCAATGACTTGCCAAAGCCTATTGAAAGACACTGAGTTCAAATTTATATTATCTAAATCCAAGTCGCCTACTCTTCTGCAGGAAATGAGTACAGGGCTGAATGCACATAATTTTTTCTGCTCTTTCTATGAAGCAGTCTATATGCCCAGTACTTACCTTCTGGGCATCTTTTTAGAGGATGAACTATAACTTCCTGGAATTTCCAATGGTATCAGTATAATTAGAATCTGTTTATACAAAATAACTTTTTTATCTAAAGGTGTTGTACTTCAATTAACATTAAACTCCATTACCCAAGGCTGGGAGTGTGGCTCAGTGGTAGACCACCTAATTAGCATGCACAAGACCCTGGTTCAATTTCCAGCACCAAAAAGGAAAAATTACCTTTACCAAGACAAAAAGGGGGAAAAAAAACTTCTTTCAGGAAAACAAAATCAAGAAATCTGAAGACCCTGAGGGAATGCAGCTTCCCCGGGAGCAGAGGCAGTCTCTAGCACCTTCAGCAACCAGCAAACAGAAAACTGAGGGCTGTCCCCAGACTCCTCATGGGCATCCACCAACACCATTCAGCAGTCCTCCAATCAAGGTACCTCTTCCTGAATACTTCTCCTTCCCCACACCATATTCTAGGGGTCATTATAACCTGAAGGAGCTTCTCTAATCCCCTACTGTACACCATTTCTTCCTACAATTAAATCAGACATTCATTTATCAAGTGCATATATCAAGATCTCAGTTCTATTTACAAGACCCACATTGGTGAAATAATTCCTGATCTCCACAGTGTTACTTCTTGTGTTGGTCCAAGAGAACATGGGTGTGGGTAGGAGAGTGGCCAGACAGATAAAGATGAATACAAGTGTGCTCATTCTATGTTGCAGTTTCTTTTCAACACTTTCCTGTTTGCTCCCTAACCAAACTTCTGAGTTAATTTTCAGCAGTCTAGGCTACTCCATACCAGGTCTTTTGGCCTATGCTCTGTTCCTACTTTGGAATTCCTTATTAATGTCTCCTCACTGGCCAGATATATTCACCCATCAGGTACCAGCATAATTTGTTTCTCAGACAAGAAATCACGGAAAGTCCCCCTCACAAAAGAGCAGATATTGGCCCTATGCTTTTCTATTATAGCTTGTATCCTACTGTAATACATCAATGTCTTTCTTCTCTACTAGATGATAAGCTCACATGATAGGTAACTGTACCAGAGGGGAGAAAACACAAAGGTGGAAAAGTGAATTCACACCTGTATCAACTCCATCATAATCTGCTTTTTGTTTTGCCCTTTTTATTCTGCCTCAATGTGTTTCCTGTGGTTACCAGGGACCCAAGCGTAAGAAGTCTGTATCTTTCATGAATGAGGAAGAAAAAAATTTTTCAAATCTTCAGGAGGTTCAGGTAAGAGCACAGGTTAAGTCAGTCTTCTCTATCATAGTTTCTAACTCAAGACCCAGCCTGCACTTTGATCTAGGCTACATCTGCACCCTAGAGCCACACACTGATGTTGAAGACAGACTTCCTATGGAGAGAGACCTTTGATTTTGGGCTTTGTTTTCTTTCTTTCTTTCTTTGTTTCTTTCTTTCTTCTTCATTCATTCAGTCAGTCATTGCTATGAGGAACTGAACTCAGGGGAACTTAACCACATCCCCGGATCTTTTTATTTTCAATTTGAGTCAGGGTCTTGCTAAGTTGCTTAGGGCCTTGTTAAGTTGCTGAGGCTAGTTTTGAACTTGTGATCCTCCTGTCTCAGCTTCCTGAGTTACTGGTATTAAAGTGGTGTACCACCATGCCCAGCCTCTGTTGTTATTATTGTTATTAGTTCCAAGAACACATATTTCCCCAAATCTCTCCTGAAAATTCATAGAAATAAAAAACTGTGGGAGAGGACTGTTCATTTTTGTTTCAGGAACCTGTAGAACAGGTGTCAGGGAAAAAAATTGTGCATTTTCTTAATGGTAAGATTTAGTCAATAAACCAAATTCATAACCACAGCTGACTTTGATTTGAAATTTCCTCCCTTATAACCCAGGAGGCTTGCTTACCCAAACATACACCTAAAAACTGTGCTTGATTAAGTTGTTTTAAGTCATTTGGCAATAGATGTAGAACCCAGGTTCATGTACATTATCTCACTTATTCTTTATAATACCATATGAAAATGGTCTTGTTAGTCTCATTGCACATATGAGAAAATGGAGATGCATAGAGGTTAAAATCTTCTACAAAGTCACACAGGTAGTAGATATTAGAGCCAGGATTTAAATCCAACCACCCTTGAACTTTAAAATTTGAATGTTTAATGGTCATAGATCAAATGTAGGGTAAGTATGCAGATGTTAAAATGTCTCCAATTTAGGTTTAAAGACTCTTGAATGGACCCTGCTGTTTTGGGTTTGTTACTGTTGCACAAGTGCCTGGGGTGGGCAGAAGCTGTTCTAAGGAGCTATGCTACCTGTGAGGGCTCTTCAAGCAGTTCTCTCACATCTGTTAACTGGCACTTCAAAAGTCAGATTACTGAATGCTGTCAATCCTGTCAAAACTGGTCAGTTCTGTGTCACTCTGACCTGATTATGATGATGTTTAATGGACTTCCATTAGTGTGATCAAAGTTGCAACACCATATGATTTTAGAAAGATTTCCCATTATTACTTGAAATTGTCTAACAATGAAGCTAAAGGTAATGCTTTAGGTAGTATGTTGAACTGCTGTGAATGCAACTAGGAACTCAGAAAGATTCTGGCTCCTATTCCACACTATAAAGGTAGCAGGATCCCTGAGGAACTGTGAATTTGATGAACCTGTTCTGTTGCAGTTATGATCAGACACCTGAAAGGATGAAGACCTGTATTTCCTATATGTCAAAGAGCACAGGACAGGAACTGGTGCATGTATTTACTTGATTGATAAGGCTTGGTTAAGAAATGCCCATAAACGTTAGCCTGTTTTGCCTCCTCCCCCCCAAAAATAACCCTAAGTATTGTATGTAAGCAAATGATTTAGTTCAGTTTGACAGGACCCTTAGAACCAGTGTTATATCCCAGACCACTGAAATTCCAATCCTTTGAGATTTTAACATTTAAAAGGAGGACTGGGGTAGGAGGAGGTGAGGTATCTGAATGTGTGCTATTGTTCCTCCTGTAACCCTGGAGAAAATTGGCAGGTGTAGGTCCTATGTAAAAGAGAAAAAAATTAAAATGAAATATGAATTTCATCTGATTTTTAAAAACATTAAACAGAAAAAAAAGAACAGAAATCTATTTTCCTTTAGGAAATGGATGACACAAACAACCAAACACATGATAACGTGAAGGTACAGGAATCTCAGGGACAGTGTCAACTCTCAGAACTGTCAGAAGTTGGCACACAAACATCTGTGAGTATGTTCCACACGTTGGAGACGTCTCCCAGAAAACCATCTGGCAGTCTCCAGACTCCTCAGATGCCTCCAACAGCACCATCTGGAAGAACCCACACTACGGATTTATCTCCAACATCATCCAGAGAAATCCAGATGCCACACTTAAAGATAACATCATCTTCAACGTCATCCAGCAGAATGCAAACTCCTCAGTTATCTCCAACATCATCCAGCAGAATCCAGACTCCACATGTGCAGCCAGCAGTATCATCCACCAGTCTCCAGACTCCTTCAGTGTCTCCAACATCATTCAGCAGTTGCTTACTCATGGTAAAAGTTTCCTGTTCTTACAGTGTAATAACAGGGATTAACAGAATCGTGGAGGAGCTACTCACATTTATTTAGTTCACCAATTTTTATTGGATATATTTAGAGATCCTATCCTAAATTTGAATTCTAATTCACATAATGCTCTACTCCATCAGGATAATCTATGACTTTTAATGAACACATAATCTTCCCTATTCCATAAGCAGTAAAATGAGACATTAGTTTATTTGATTTTATTTTTGTGTTTTGGTTTACATTTTTATTTTTTCCTCACTGCAATGTGTAAATGGTGTCATAGGGTAAAATAGTGTGTAGAAATACAGAGCCTACTGGAATCTATTGCAATTCCTTTTCTTTATTTTTTAGTACACAAATGACATCTTAGAAAATTTGTGAAATATAGATACATGGACAAAAATAATTAAAATTTATCTGGAATATTTTCTCTATCACATATCAATTTCAGTGTACAGTCTTCTCTATCTTTTGTCATATATATGTATCATTTTCTCCCAGGTTGGATCATGTTGCATGTATTCTTATATAACCTTGGCTTTCAAAACTCTTTTTAAATATATCTTGAGGTACTATTCAATCAACCAGTATAGACTTCAATAATTTTATTGTATGTGAAAAATTCCATGATTGTTTATGCATTATAAAAATAATTTCATATTATCTGGTTTTATATTACTTTTAGTATTCCCTAAACATAAGAACATGTATCCCTCAGTTCTTCTTTATCACCTGCAGAAATTATATAATTTCTTTTTCAAGTTCTATACACTTTTTGTCAGGTATTATTGTCAAAATTAGGAGGTTCTTTGTTATGCTTAAGGGATCCTGGGAATGAATTTCCTGATGTAGGAAAGTATTTGATCACATTGGTGAGAAGGCAAAGTGAAACTCCATCCCTCATATGTCATATTCTGTAGAACTTTCTAGGTCATATCTCAGTGAGCACTGCTGGTCTTTGAAGAATATCCATGAAGAATTCCCATGGTTGCTTCCATGAAGAAGCCTGCACTACTTCCAGATCCGCAGATCCCTTCAATTCAAAGTGCTCTCCTGCAACTCAGAAAGAGTGCAGGGCACTGTGGAGAAATGTGGTCAAAATAAGTTCCTTCATGATTAAATTCCAATTCTGATCCCCCTGAATGCCTGCTATCATTCAAACTGAACAACACAGCCTAGAACTGTTCAGACTAGGAAAGTTCTAAGTGTTCTTTCATTGTCTGCCTTATGAACTCATTTGCAATACACCACTGATTTCTTGGAAAGGGCTTTATGATTTGAGTCTTCTAAGTGCCCCTATTAGGATGAGTACCAGTTGAAATTACTACCTAAATCTTTTCATTTTTTCACTACCTAGATTTACTGTGTCTGCCATTGTTGTCCAGATTTTCCCCAGCTCTGCCCAATTAATGTTTCTTTGAGGATCAACATTGAGAATCTTCTTGAGGTTCCTTGAGAATCAACACTGAACCTGAGAGGGCTCTCACTGGACAGTGACCCTGGATTTCCTGTCTTAACTATGTTTTTGCTGTGCACTTTCTAAATAGAATCGAAGATTGACAACTATACCTAAAGAAGCTTCCAAAGAATGTGGCTACCAGAAGGGCCCCAAAGAAGTGATGGTGTTGAAAGCAACAGAATCATTTACATATGAGTTCAAAGAATGTGAGAAAAGAATGTTTCATGCTACAGTGGCTACTGAGAGTGAATTCTTCCGTGTGAAAGTTTTTGACATCAGCTTGAAGGACAAATTCATCCCAAGGAAGGTTATTGCCATATCAGATTATATTGGCCGCGATGGGTTCCTGGAGATATATAGTGCTTCAAGTGTGTCTGATGTGAGCACTAACAGAAAGATGGAGATCTCATACAGGCTGGTTCAAATTGCCAATGGGACTCCTAAAATTGAATATCTTTGCTCACAATGTACAGTAAAATACGTGAATGGGGTGTACACAGTGTATAAGGTAAGCCACAGCATTATTTCATAAAATTTCTTCTGCAAACCTAGATTTTAAAGGTCTTAACTTGCCAACTGGAGTTGGGTCAACTTACTGAACACAGGAAATCAAGGCCTCACTGATCAGGGATAGGGAAGTGGAGACTTCTCACTTCAGAGAAGGGCATAGTAAGTCTCAGAGCATCTCTCTTTTCAGGATATCACCATGAAAGTTCTTCAGAAAGAGATTCACCAAGAATCTTTGGCATTCTAACAGCTATTCTGATACATTATTACCCACCCTGGTCTACAACAGTATCTAGTTCATCTCAATACATATATCCTGAGGATTTTGCTTGAGTTTTCCCCATCTGTATCAGTGACAACTTAATTGTAAATGAAGAGTTAACCCCCCAAATCTAGATCTGGTTGTGATGACCAGAATAAGAAACCAAATAGATTACTCTGCCCTAGGATGTGGTGACATCTAACAGTAAGCCCAGATTCTGATCAGCTGAACTCTGACCTTTTAGAATGCTCTCACCTTTTCCCATTCATTACTTTTCAACAAGAGATTTTTGAGCAACTGACTTCTCCATTAAACCATAAGAAAAGCATAGAAGTTGAAAGACCAGAGACCTATAGTTTAATTTCTCAATTTACAAAGGACAGTGAAGTGCAAAGAAACTTGGTGAATTCTTAGACTTAGGGTCTTTCAGTCCCAATGCACCATGTAAATAGTAACCTTAGCTGAGTTAACTGCTTGTTGGAAGTGCATTAATATGCTATATATGCCTTTGAGGATGGTATTTCTTTTTTCATTTTGGTAGTGGGGAGTGAAACCAAGGTTGGTTAACCACTGAGTTACCTTCATAGTTTTATCTATCTATTTATCTATCTATCTATCTATCTATCTATTTATCAAGTTGACCAAGCTGGTATTGAATTTCTGATCATTTGGATTTAGCCTCTAGAGCAGCTGGGATTACAACACCACCCAGATGGGGGTGACTTTTTCTTTTACCTGTGCTATTTCCTGTAAACTCTGTTTAAACAATTGTACATATATATGTACATGTATATGTAGAATTCATTAATATAGTGAAATACAAACAAAAGACAATGGGACTAGATGATCCGGATTTAATATTTAGAGCAGAGCAAATCAATGGAGAAGATAGAGAAAGAAGTTGTATATTGAGATAATATAATCTACTTAATGAGGACTTGTGATAGTCTTTCTCAGGCTCCCAGTGAGCCATAAATGGCCTTTCTTCTCCTCTTTTCTTGTGGAGGTATCAAAGAAACCTACCAAGGTAATCAGATTTCTCTCTATTCAGCTCCTTGACATCTCAACTATGCCAGTGTGGAAAGAGTAAAAATTAGGGAGCTAATAAAGTCTTCTAGCAAAATCTAACTGATGGAGACATTAAATAAGGAAAGCTTGAGAGTTTGGTTGAAAATATCTTAAGCTATTTGATACCTCTGGTTCAGAACATACAGCTCTATTTACCTTGTCATAGATGAACATTTTCATTTATACCCTTTATTTTTCTTAGATCTAAGAGTTCTTGATACATTTATCAGAATATGAGTGTTAATTATCTTTTGCAGAAAAATGTGAGGGAAGATTGTACTTATTATGAAATACAAGATAATACAGGGAAGATGGAAGTTGTGGTGCATGGACGGCTGATCTATATCAACTGTGAGGAAGGAGATAAACTTAAACTCTTCTGTTTTGAATTGGCCTTCAATGAAGATAAGTGGCAGCTGAGGTCTGTAAAGCACAGTTACATCAAGGTGGGTATTCTATGGGAATGTCATTCTTCCAAAGGGCTACTGGTTTTCTTAAAATTTTTATTTGTTCTTTTTAGTTATACATGACAGTAGAATGTATTTTGACGTATCATACATGGAGTATAACTTCCCATTTTTGTGGTTCTATGTGATAGGAGTTATACTGGTCCTGTATCCATATATGAACATAGGAAATTTATGTCTGATTCATTCTACTGTCTTTCCCATTCCTACTTGGAAGGGAACCACCATTTGACCCAGATATCCCACTCCTCAGCATATATCCAAAGGACTTAAAATCAGTGATGCAGCCACATCAATATTTAGGCAACTATTTTTTATGCTATACTTTAAGAAAACTAAGTAACTGGAGTTACACAGAGAGTTCAACAGGTGGAAAGAAAACTAAGCTCTGCCCATTAGTGCATATAAACTTTTTCCACTCTTTAAAAAAACGAATCATAGTGAGAAAGTAAACTCAGAGAGCCTTAAAATTCTTTATATTCTAAGCTAAATAATGAAGATTTGTTGAATTGATCAAAGCAAGGAAATAATTTAATGAGAAATTTGGGTTCCATTAAGGCAGATATGTTTAAAATTCTGGCTCAGTGATTTTCTAATTGACTAAAGATTTAAAAGATAAAGAACTTCTGAGTCATCATCTATAAAATGGGGAAATGTTTTCTACCACAAAGGGTCATCAATAGAGGTCATAACAGACCTAAATTACCAATGATGTCCTGAGCAAATCGGAACACAAGTACTTGCCTGTAGAGAAATGGTACATGATGGAGTCTGTGCTCTGTCACACTGATGCACAGGTTCATGTGCAAGTCTTGGAACATTGCAAAAGGCTGATACTGGAGTGCAAGCAAATCAAATAAAAAGGCTGACCTGTTCAAGCACACAGAAATGCACTTGCTCTGAGATCTCTCTGATCCTCAGTATCATCAGTCAAACATTCTTCACAGTAGTTGCACTACGAATGCCTTTATAACTTCCTCCCTCCCTCCTGCCCAATGAACACCTCCCACTCAGTTTTGCCATTGGGTATACCAGCTCTTCTCTTCTGTTGTTCCCTCACATCACCTGCAGCCATGCTGGATAAAAGCCAATAGCTGATTTCCTAGTCCTGAGTAAGTGAGAAGAAGTGACTGCAACCACGGTAATTGGTTATAATAAATAAGTAAGTGTAAGAAAAGAGATGATGTTTGTGGGGGAAGACAGCGTGGATGAAGAAAGAAATGTGTGACCAGCTGCATTTCAACTTTTTACTTTCTTCTTCAAGGTTATCAAGGCCAGGAAATTCAAGACAGGACCACTCAATGCTGACTCACATAGGGAATCTTCACAGGAATCTCCCTAAATGCCAGTGCACCATTGATAACAATGTTCACAGAGATAAGATCCAAGTACTGAAAAAAGATACATGTATATACATATATATATGAAATATACATATAAAATCCAGCTTTTGTGCTGAGGATATAGTTCAGTGTTATAGTGCTTTCCTTGCAAGCATGAGGCTGTGAGTTCAATCCCCAGTACCACAAAAATAAATAGGAGTAATAAATGAATAAAAACAAAAATAGCACTTAATTCTAAGTGGGAATTACAAGTGTTTTTGTCCTCTACTTTTTTACATTTTCTAAATTCCATATTTTGCATCTATAACTTCTATAATTGTTTTTAAATTAATAATATTTTTCAAGAGCAATGGTAGGCTCTAGTCACAATTAAATAGGCTATAACCTGCTCAAAAAAAAAAAAAAAAAAAAAAGGAGGTAGAAGATGAAATTTAGCCTGGGCTGTAATTGCAAAGCCCTGTGTACTGGGAGGGATTGCTTTAGCCCAGAAGAGGGAATATTTTTGAGTATCTGTCTCCTAGAGAGACCAGAATTGGGGACCTTGTCTGCCAAATCCATGTGGAGCACTCTTCTGGTGATTTGCATGAACACACTAGTATGTTAAAAGAATTTCTGGCCCGGTCTGATATGTTTGCTGTTTCTGAACTATGCAGTTCCATTCATTTACTCAAGTACCAACAGTCCTCAGTGGCTATCCACTCACAGTCCTCCTTCTCACATTCTGCATGTGTGGATCCATCAAAAAGTTGTCCCAGGCACATCTGCATTAGGCAAACACCAAAGAACTGATTTTCTTTAGAGTAGAATAGCAGAAAGCAGATATCTGCAAAGAAATTGTACCCTTTTATTTTTATTGGTCACATATTGGTACCTGGTGTTTTGTGATTGTTTTGTGTCATTTAATCTTCATTTTAGTCCTAGAAGGTGGATGGATAGTTTCCTCCATCGTCCTCTGTGTCATTTGTGGCAGACAAGCAACAGACACGCAAAATCACTCTCCTAATGACACCTGAATGGGAAAGTAGAGAGCTTGATTAAGAATCCAGGGAACTTCTCCAGTGTGGGGCGTGTGATGGGGAAGAGTCTGGAACTCAGTTGGAAATTGGGAGAGCATGGGGATGTTTAGTACAATAAAGGTCCAATTTGTGTAAGGAAAAGAGGCTTTAAAGTTCTACCATTAGGCTCTGGGGCCCAAGGCCTGAGGAATAACATTGTATTGTTTTGCCATAGATTGCTTCCCTTCTGATTGTTTCTTTTCTTATAGTTGACTCAGATGCTAATTAGGCATTTTCTTGCCTAATACTACTCTAATAACATATGTGTGTGTATGTGTGTGTGTGTGTATCTATATATACATATACACACACATATACACATACTGTTATAAACTTTTATAGTCACATAACCGCACATGTACTTGCAAGGTTATGTATTTCATGGGTATACTCATCTACAGTTAAAAATCCGAAGTTCAAAGATATTTAATGAAGTGTCTAAATCAGTTTCTCAGCTAATTAGGAACAGAGATCATCCAGGGATGTTAGCCTGGTAAACTTATTCTAAATTCAAACTTGACTTATGGACACTAAGGAAAAAGACTGCTTCATACACAAACGATGTTTGTATACTTTATGTAAACTTCCTGTAATTTGCTATTCTTGAGTCTTAGAAAATGGCAATTTAAAGACTGAGTCACAGGTGACTTGCCCAGCGTCCCGGCTCTGCTTTCCTTCATGCTAATTCCCCTTTGAACTTGTAAGAACTGTGTCTCCAACTGAGATAATAAAAAAAATCACATTCTATGCAAGAGTTTGCTTCTTTGTTTTGATTTCATTTAAAAAGCTTCATTGTCTAATTCCACAGTCCCACTCTAGCTTATATCTGTGGGCCATACCAATTATCAGAGCTCCTCTTTGGGATAAAAATAAACTAAGAAGCCAGAATCCAGAGCTGCTGCTAGATTTGAAGCCAAATAGGTCAGGACAACTCGCAGAGATGCTAATCTGTAACCATAAACATCTTACAGAGTGGGTGGTACCAAGCAGTTTTAAGGTATCTAAGAGACAGAGAAATGTCATTGTGAAGATTTCTGGGGTATCCCAGTGTGACAATGATTAGAACAGGCATACCGAACTGCTTGCCTCAGTTTTCTCCTTTGTTAAAATAGGCTAATAACAGAATTTACATCATAGTTATGGCTGACTTGGCCATTAAGCATTCTAGATAAAGTATTTAGCAATTAGCTACCATCTATTAAACAATTAAGAAAGCCACTGTAATTAGTTTATAACTTGCATTTATTTAACAATTGTCTTGGAAATATTTTTGTATCAAAACATGTCCGTGTAAATTATACTTCTAAACTATTTTAATAACAAATTTATTATAATTTATTTAACTGTCATTCATCACTCCAGGTGATTTGTATTCCTAATCTCAAATAATTTCAAGGGCTGGAGGTTCAGTAGTACAGCACTTTCCTACCATGAGTCAGACCCTGGATTCCACCTCCAACACACACACACACACACACACACACACACACACACACAATTATTCAAAGCTCATAAACAACAGATTAGATATATAAGTAGAATTTCTAAATCAAACAATAAGATATATAAGTGCAAATATTGATGAAGTACAAATATATAAGATGAAGTACCAATTAATACTTCTAGAGACATTGTTTTTAATAATCATAAATCACTGACATATTCACAGACCTGGGAATCAATAACCTTATAGATAAGAACTATTCATTGTTTAAAAAACCCTGATCTAGTGTTTATGGGTCTTTAAAAAAAGTTTCATCTTATTTATTATTAGGCAATGGGAAATTATTTCAGAGAAATGTTTAAAAAAATCAAATGAATATTTAAAAATCCACAATTCTATCTTCCAACTTGATGCATATTTCCTGTTTATTTTGATATAAAATGTATACAGTAAAATTGACAATAATGGAAATTCCTATGAGATCTTCTAAATGCAGGTAGTCATCAAACCATCCATCAATCAAGTTCATTCTAACAAAAGCTAAGATCTACTTTAACTTTTCCTCCATGTCCATACTCCAGGCAACCTCTGACCTAGTGTTTACTTACATTTATTACTTTTCCAGAATATTCTAAAATGGAACCCAAAAGTATATGAAATTTTGAATCTGGTTTCTTTCATTTACTAAAATACATTTCATATTTATCCCATGAACTTGTGTTTGGCAGTAATTTATTCCTTTTTATTGCTGAATACATTTCAATAGTGTAATGAACCACAAGTTCATTTATCCATTTCTTAAGTGAGGGTCAGTGGTCTCCAAATTTCTGCATAATTACAAATAAAACTTTCATAAATATTCATATGCAGATATTTGTCTGAACATACATCATCATTTCATGTATGTAAAAACTTGGAGTGAGATTGCTAGGTCCTATTTTGAGTGCACGTTCAAGTTTGTAAGAATTGTCAAGCTATTACCTAAACTGACAATAACATTTTCCATTTCCTCCATACATGAAAGTTTCAAATCCATTTCATTCTCCTCAGAGCTTAGCATTGTAGATGTATATTAACTTCTTAAAAACTCCTTTGCAAAGTGATTGTACCATTTGAAAACCCCACCAGATTTTAGAACAATTCCAGTTCCACCATATCCTTGTTGGCATTTGCTGTGATCAATTTAAATTTTAATCATTCTAATAATTGTATAGTGGCATCTCACCTTACTTTTAATTTGCATTTCTTTAAAAATGAATTATATTGAGCATCTTTTTATGTGTATCATGAATTGCTCATTAAAAAATGTAACTGGGATCCAAGATGGCGGCCTAGAGGGAGACTGCACCTCCGGTCGCTCCACAACCCAGGAGTTAAGAAGGGGAGGCATTGAGAGACTCGGACTGAAGTGGAGCCACGGGTGAGTCTGCCCACTGGGTAAAGCTCGCCCGGGTGGCAGGCCCAGATAGAGGTGGCTTATCGGAGCCGGGCAGGGCAGCTAGAGTCATCCACAGGCAGTCCTGCGCACTCCGGCGGTGGGCCCCGCCCACACAGCCAGCTTCTCCAGGTTCTCGGAACGGAACTGGCCCGCTAGTGAGAGCCTGTCTGAACAGAGCAGGCTCCGAGTCCCGGAGCCCCTGCAGTGCAGTGTACTCCTGCAAAGAACCAGCGGAGAGCCTCGATCTGCAGTCAGCCTCAGGGATAAGGGCAGGGCAGCCGGAGACCTCTTCAGGCGGCTCTGCCCACTCCGGCTGCGGGCTCTCTTCACGGGGCGATCCAAGATGGCGGCCTAGAGGGAGACTGCACCCCCGGTCGCTCCACAACCCAGGAGTTAAGAAGGGGAGGCATTGAGAGACTCGGACTGAAGTGGAGCCACGGGTGAGTCTGCCCTCTGGGTAAAGCTCGGCCCGGGTGGCAGGCCCAGATAGAGGTGGCTTATCGGAGCCGGGCAGGGCAGCTAGAGTCATCCACAGGCAGTCCTGTGCACTCCGGCGGTGGGCCCCGCCCACACAGCCAGCTTCTCCAGGTTCTCGGAACGGAACTGGCCCGCTAGTGAGAGCCTGTCTGAACAGAGCAGGCTCCGAGTCCCGGAGCCCCTGCAGTGCAGTGTACTCCTGCAAAGAACCAGCGGAGAGCCTCGATCTGCAGTCAGCCTCAGGGATAAGGGCAGGGCAGCCGGAGACCTCTTCAGGCGGCTCTGCCCACTCCGGCTGCGGGCTCTCTTCACGGGGCGATCCAAGATGGCGGCCTAGAGGGAGACTGCACCTCCGGTCGCTCCACAACCCAGGAGTTAAGAAGGGGAGGCATTGAGAGACTCGGACTGAAGTGGAGCCACGGGTGAGTCTGCCCACTGGGTAAAGCTCGGCCCGGGTGGCAGGCCCAGATAGAGGTGGCTTATCGGAGCCGCGCAGGGCAGCTAGAGTCATCCACAGGCAGTCCTGCGCACTCCGGCGGTGGGCCCCGCCCACACAGCCAGCTTCTCCAGGTTCTCGGAACGGAACTGGCCCGCTAGTGAGAGCCTGTCTGAACAGAGCAGGCTCCGAGTCCCGGAGCCCCTGCAGTGCAGTGTACTCCTGCAAAGAACCAGCGGAGAGCCTCGATCTGCAGTCAGCCTCAGGGATAAGGGCAGGGCAGCCGGAGACCTCTTCAGGCGGCTCTGCCCACTCCGGCTGCGGGCTCTCTTCACGGGGCGATCCAAGATGGCGGCCTAGAGGGAGACTGCACCCCCGGTCGCTCCACAACCCAGGAGTTAAGAAGGGGAGGCATTGAGAGACTCGGACTGAAGTGGAGCCACGGGTGAGTCTGCCCTCTGGGTAAAGCTCGGCCCGGGTGGCAGGCCCAGATAGAGGTGGCTTATCGGAGCCGGGCAGGGCAGCTAGAGTCATCCACAGGCAGTCCTGCGCACTCCGGCGGTGGGCCCCGCCCACACAGCCAGCTTCTCCAGGTTCTCGGAACGGAACTGGCCCGCTAGTGAGAGCCTGTCTGAACAGAGCAGGCTCCGAGTCCCGGAGCCCCTGCAGTGCAGTGTACTCCTGCAAAGAACCAGCGGAGAGCCTCGATCTGCAGTCAGCCTCAGGGATAAGGGCAGGGCAGCCGGAGACCTCTTCAGGCGGCTCTGCCCACTCCGGCTGCGGGCTCTCTTCACGGGGCGATCCAAGATGGCGGCCTAGAGGGAGACTGCACCCCCAGTCGCTCCAGAACCCAGGAGTTAAGAAGGGGAGGCATTGAGAGACTCGGAATGAAGTGGAGCCACGGGTGAGTCTGCCCACTGGGTAAAGCTCGGCCCGGGTGGCAGGCCCAGATAGAGGTGGCTTATCGGAGCCGGGCAGGGCAGCTAGAGTCATCCACAGGCAGTCCTGCGCACTCCGGCGGTGGGCCCCGCCCACACAGCCAGCTTCTCCAGGTTCTCAGAACGGAACTGGCCCGCTAGTGAGAGCCTGTCTGAACAGAGCAGGCTCCGAGTCCCGGAGCCCCTGCAGTGCAGTGTACTCCTGCAAAGAACCAGCGGAGAGCCTCGATCTGCAGTCAGCCTCAGGGATAAGGGCAGGGCAGCCGGAGACCTCTTCAGGCGGCTCTGCCCACTCCGGCTGCGGGCTCTCTTCACGGGGCGATCCAAGATGGCGGCCTAGAGGGAGACTGCACCCCCGGTCGCTCCACAACCCAGGAGTTAAGAAGGGGAGGCATTGAGAGACTCGGACTGAAGTGGAGCCATGGGTGAGTCTGCCCACTGGGTAAAGCTCAGCCCGGGTGGCAGGCCCAGATAGAGGTGGCTTAGCAGAGCCGGGCAGGGCAGCTTGAGTCTTCCCAAGGTAGTCTTCCACACTCCGGCAGTGGGCTCTTCCCACACGGCCAGCTGCACGGTGCAGGCCCACAGTGAGAGCATTTCCGCACAGAGCCAGTTCCAAAACGTGGAACCAGTAGGGGGCTAGAGGCAGTATTCTTCGAATGAGCTGCTTTATCAGATTCCTCCAAGACATCAGGCTACTGAAGGCTGGGAGGTGATACACTGGAAATCTACTGGGACACTATAAGCCAATAGTGGAAAACTGCAATATCTCAGGGTCCCACTGACAACTGACCATTATGAGAAAACAAGGGAAGAAAATGTCCCAAACAAACCTAGATACTACATCAATAAAACCCAATGACAGCAGAGCAGAAGAAATGTCAGAAAGGGAGTTCAGAATGTACGTAATTAAAACGATCAGGGAAGCTAATGAGGAGATGAAAGAGCAAATGCAGGCATTGAAGGAGGAGATGAAAGAGCAAATGCAGGCATTAAATGATCGCACCAATCAACAGTTAAAAGACCAAATACGGGAAGCAAGAGATCATTTCAATAAAGAGTTAGAGATACTGAAAAAAAACCAAACTGAAATCCTTGAAATGAAGGAAACAATAAACCAAGTTAAAAACTCCATAGAAAGCATAACCAATAGGATAGAACACCTGGAAGACAGAACCTCAGACATTGAAGACAAAATATTTAACCTTGAAAACAAAGTGGAACAAACAGAGAAGATGGTAAGAAATCATGAACAGAATCTCCAAGAACTATGGGATATCATGAAAAGGCCAAATTTGAGAATTATTGGGATTGAGGAAGGCTTAGAGAAACAAACCAAAGGAATGAACAATCTATTCAATGAAATAATAACAGAAAATTTCCCAAATCTGAAGAACGAAATGGAAAACCAAGTACAAGAGGCTTATAGAACTCCAAACATACAAAATTACAACAGACCCACACCAAGGCACATTATTATGAAAATACCTAACATACAAAATAAAGACAGAATTTTAAAGGCCGCGAGAGAAAAGAATCAAATTACATTCAGAGGGAAACCAATAAGAATATCAGCAGATTTTTCAATCCAGACCCTAAAGCTAGAAGGGCCTGGAACAACATATACCAAGCCCTGAAAGAAAATGGATGCCAACCAAGAATCTTATACCCAGCAAAACTTACCTTCAAATTTGACGATGAAATAAGATCCTTCCATGATAAACAAAAGCTAAAGGAATTTACAAAAAGAAAGCCAGCATTACAGAACATTCTCAGCAAAATATTCCATGAGGAAGAGATGAAAAACAACGATGCAAATCAGCAACAGGAGGCGCTAGCCTAAAGGAATAGCCAAATAAAGGAGAAACCAAATCATGTCAAAAACAAATATGAGTCAATTGACTGGGAATACAAATCATATCACAATAATAACCCTGAATGTTAATGGCCTGAATTCATCAATCAAAAGACACAGACTGGCAGATTGGATTAAAAAGAAAAATCCAACAATATGCTGCCTGCAAGAGACTCATCTCATAGAAAGAGACACCCATAGACTAAAGGTGAAAGGATGGGGAAAAACATACCATGCACACGGACACAGCAAAAAAGCTGGAGTATCCATCCTCATCTCAGATAATGTGGACTTCAAACCAAAACTAGTCAGAAGGGATAAAGAAGGACATTATATGCTGCTTAAGGGAAGCATAAATCAGCAAGACATAACAATCATAAATATCTATGCCCCGAACATTGGCTCATCCACGTACGTCAAACAAATCCTTCTCAATTCCAGAAACCAAATAGACCACAACACAATAATACTAGGCGATTTTAACACACCTCTCTCACCACTGGATAGATCGTCCAAACAAAAATTGAATAAAGAAACTATAGATCTCAACAACACAATCAGCAATTTAGACTTAACGGACATATATAGAATATACCATCCAACACAGAATGAATACACTTTCTTCTCAGCAGCACATGGATCCTTCTCTAAAATAGACCATATTTTATGCCACAAAGCTACTGTTAGTAAATACAAGAAGATAGAGATACTACCTTGTACTCTATCAGATCATAATGGATTGAAATTAGAAATAAATGACAGAATAAAAAACAGAAACTTCTCCAATACCTGGAGACTAAATAATACACTATTATATGATGAATGGATAACAGAAGACATCAGGAGGGAAATAAAAAAATTCTTAGAAGTAAACGAGAACAAAGACACATCATATCAAAATCTCTGGGACACTATGAAAGCAGTACTTAGAGGAAGATTTATTTCATGGGGTGCATTCAAAAAAAGAAGTAGAAATCAACAAATAAATGAGTTAACACTACAGCTCAAAGCACTAGAAAAAGAAGAGCAGACCAATACCAAAAGTAGTAGAAGACAGGAAATAGTTAAAATCAGAGCCGAAATCAACGAAATCGAAACAAAAGAAACAATCGGAAAAATTAATAAAATAAATAGTTGGTTCTTTGAAAAAATAAATAAAATTGATAAACCCTTAGCCACACTAACAAAGAGAAAGAGGGAGAAAACTCAAATTACTAAAATTCGGAATGAACAAGGAAACATCACAACAGACACGAGTGAAATACAAAACATAATTAGAAGCTATTTCGAAAATCTATACTCCAACAAAACAGAAAACCTTGAAGACATCAACAAATTTCTAGAGACATATGAACTACCTAAACTGAACGAGGAGGACATACACAACTTAAATAAACCAATTTCAAGCAATGAAATAGAAGAGGTCATCAAAAGCCTACCAACAAAGAAAAGTCCAGGACCAGATGGGTTCTCAGCCGAGTTCTACAAAACCTTTAAAGAAGAGCTCATTCCAATACTCCTCAAACTATTCCATGAAATAGAAGAGGAGGGAACCCAACCAAACTCGTTCTATGAAGCCAATATCACCCTGATACCTAAACCAGACAGAGACACATCAAGGAAAGAAAATTTCAGACCAATATCCTTAATGAACATCGATGCAAAAATTCTCAACAAAATTTTAGCAAATCGCATACAAATATATATTAAAAAGATAGTGCACCACGATCAAGTGGGTTTTATCCCAGGGATGCAAGGTTGGTTCAACATTCGGAAATCAATAAATGTCATTCACCATATCAACAGACTTAAAGTTAAGATTCACATGATTATTTCAATAGATGCAGAAAAAGCATTTGATAAAATACAGCATCCCTTCATGCTCAAAACACTAGAAAAAATTGGGGTAATGGGAACATTCCTAAACATTATAAAGGCAATCTACGCTAAGCCCATGGCTAATATCATTCTAAATGGTGAAAAACTGAAAGCGTTCCCCCTAAAAACTGGAACAAGGCAGGGATGCCCTCTTTCACCACTTCTATTCAACATCGTCCTTGAGACTCTAGCCAGAGCAATCAGACAAACCAAAGAAATTAAAGGGATACGAATAGGAAAAGAAGAACTCAAACTATCCCTGTTCGCTGATGACATGATTATATATTTAGAGGAACCTGGAAATTCCACCAGAAAACTTTTAGAACTCATAAGTGAATTCAGTAAAGTAGCAGGTTACAAGATCAATGCTCATAAATCCAATGCATTTTTATACATAAGTGATGAATCTTCAGAAAGAGAAATTAGGAAAACTACCCCATTCACAATAGCATCGAAGAAAATAAAATACTTGGGAATCAATCTCACAAAAGAGGTGAAAGACCTCTACAATGAGAACTACAGAACACTAAAGAAAGAAATTCAAGAAAACCTTAGAAGATGGAAAGATCTCCCATGTTCCTGGATAGGCAGAATTAATATCGTCAAAATGGCTATACTACCTAAAGTGCTATACAGATTCAATGCAATTCCAATTAAAATCCCAATGATGTACCTCGCAGAAATAGAGCAAGCAATTATGAAATTCATCTGGAAGAATAAAAAACCTAGAATAGCTAAAGCAATCCTCAGTAGCAAGAGCGAAGCAGGGGGTATTGCAATACCAGATCTTCAACTCTACTACAAAGCAATAGTAACAAAAACGGCATGGTATTGGTACCAAAATAGACAGGTAGATCAATGGTACAGAATAGAGGACATGGACACAAACCCAAATAAATACAATTTTCTCATACTAGACAAAGGTTCCAACAATATGCAATGGAGAAAAGATAGCCTCTTCAACAAATGGTGCTGGGAAAACTGGAAAACTATATGCAATAGAATGAAACTAAACCCCTATCTCTCACCCTACACAAAACTCAACTCAAAATGGATCAAGGACCTCGGAATCAGACCAGAGACCCTGCATCTTATAGAAGAAAAAGTAGGTCCAAATCTTCAACTTGTTGGCTCAGGATCAGATTTCCTTAACAGGACTCCCGTAGCACAAGAAATAAAAGCAAGAATAAACAACTGGGATAGATTCAAACTAAAAAGCTTTCTCTCAGCAAAGGAAACTATCAGAAATGTGAAGAGAGAGCCTACAGAGTGGGAGAATATCTTTGCCAACCATACCTCAGATAGAGCGCTAATTTCCAGAATCTATAAAGAACTCAAAAAACTCTACACGAAGAATACAAATAATCCAATCAACAAATGGGCTAAGGAAATGAACAGACACTTCACAGAAGAAGATGTACAAGTAATCACCAGATATATGAAAAAATGTTCAACATCCCTAGTAATAAGGGAAATGCAAATCAAAACTACCCTAAGATTTCATCTCACCCCAATTAGAATGGCGATTATCAAGAATACAAGCAACAATAGGTGTTGGCGAGGATGTGGTGAAAAAGGAACACTCATACATTGCTGGTGGGGTTGCAAATTAGTGCAACCACTCTGGAAAGCAGTGTGGAGATTCCTCAGAAAGCTTGGAATGGAAACACCATTTGACCCAGCTATCCCACTCCTTGGCCTATACCCAAAGGACTTAAAATCAGCATACTACAGAGATACAGCCACATCAATGTTCATTGCTGCTCAATTCACCATAGCCAGATTGTGGAACCAACCTAGATGTCCTTCGGTTGATGAATGGATAAAGAAACTGTGGCATATTTATACAATGGAATATTACTCCGCAATGAAGAATGATAAAATTATGGCATTTGTAGGCAAATGGTCGAAATTGGAGAATATCATGCTAAGTGAGATAAGCCAATCTCAAAAAACTAAAGGACGAATGATCTCGCTGATAAGCGGATGAGGACATATAATGGGGGGTGGGACGGGCTAGCATTAGGTTTAGGGTTAGGTTTAGAGTTAGGCTAAGGAGAGCAGTAAGAATGAAGGAAAGAAGGACTGTGTAGAGGGAAAAGAGGGGTGGGAGGGGTGGGAGGGGTGGGAGGGGTGGGAGGGGTGGGGGGAGGGGAAAAATATAATAAACATCATTACCCTATGTAAACGTAAAAAAAAAATAAATAAATAAAAAAAAATGTAACTGGTTTTTGTCATATTACTGAATTTTGAGAGGTCTTAATAAATTCTACATGCAAAGTCTTGAGCAGCTACATGACTAACAAATATTCAGCCCTAATCTAGGGCTTCCTTTTCAATGCTTTTAATGGTATTTTTTGAAGAGTAACACTTCATTTTGATAAATTTCAAATTGTTAAAAATAGTCCTTGTATAGATTGTACTTTTGGTGTCACATATTAAAAAATTTTGTTTAAATCAATGTCAAAGAGTTTTGTCTTTTGTTTCTTCTGAAAGTTTATAGTATTAGGTTTTTACACTTGAGTTAATGTTATATTTTTGTTAACTTTATATTGAAAGTGAGGTATTTATCAGATTCATTATTTTTTTAACTGGGATATCAAATTGTTCCACTACAATTTTGGGGAAAAAATATCCTTTCTCCATGGCTGTTTTTGGACTTTTGTAGGAAATTCAAAGACTGTATATGTGAAGGTCTATTTTATTTTCCATTGTTCTATATGCCTATCCTTCCTCCCATATCATAGTCATTTTTCTATTTAAATTTCTCTTAAAATATTTTCAGTCATTGTCTTAAGATAGACAATATATATCTTTAATTATAGGGTCCAATTCAAATAATATTGCTGTTTTACATAGTATAAGGAGCTTGTAACAGTACACTGATAATTCTTCCCTCTCATATTTTGTGCTATTCTTGCCATATTATTATATAAGAATATTTATAGATATTCTATAAATAATACATTGCTAGTATTTTTGCTTGAGATCAGTAATTAGCAAACTATGACCCATAGTCCAAGTCTGGCTCATTGCCTGTTTTCAAACAGCCTACAAGCTAAAAAATATTTTTACCTTTAAAATGTTTAGAAAAGATGGAAAGGATAATACTGTGTGACATAAGAAAAATTACACAAATTTCAAACATTAGTGTCTATAAATAAAGTTTTATTGGAAAACTGATATGCTCATTTATTTAAATATTATCTATGGCTTTTGTAGCCAGTGCAGACCTAAGCAGCTGTAGAATAGGCAATATGACTTGCACAGTTTAACAGATATAAAAGGTCATGCCCTGCTTTCTGAACATCAATCTTCTTTTAGGGCATTTAAAAATAACAAGAATAAGTGAATTCTTATATTCACTTCATTTATGCCATGTGTCAGTGTACTTCCATTATGTACATCCAAGTTTCTATATTACTGTTCATTTGCCTAAAACACTTAACATATGTGTTTTACTTTTCACTATAAATAAGTGGTCTATATCTGTCTGAAAATCTCTTTACTTCTATTTGAATGTTTTAATACTTTACAGGGATTATAATTCTGGTTTGACATAACTTTAAAGATGTTGATCCATAATTTTTTGTCTTACATAGTTGCAGACAAAAAGACTGCTATAGTTTTCACATCTGTATATGTGTATGTGTGACATTTTTACTGACTGTCTTTAAGATTTTTGCTTTAGTCGGGTGCAGTGGCACATGCCTATAATCCTAGGGGCTCAGGAGGCTGAGTCATGAGGATCCCAAGTTTGAGGCCAGCCTCAGGAATTTAGGGAAGACCTAAGCAACTTAGTGAAACCCTGTCTTGAAAAAAATTTTAAAAACAAAATTGGGGATTTGGCATTTGACTCAGTGATTAAGAACCCCTGGGTTCAATCCCTGGTATCAAAAAAAAAAAAAAAAAAAAAAAAGGTTTTTGCTCTATCTGCCTTTTATGAGTTCAAATATGATATATACATGCTATATATACATATATAATGGTTTATTATTGCTACTGTGTATCATTATTATTATTATTACTTATTCTGCTAGATGTTCTCTAAGATTCTTGGATTTGTGTTGATTAGGGTGTCTGTTATATAGTTTTGAAAGTTGTTCAACTTTCATCTCCTTTCAGATATTGCTTATGCCTCATCTTCTCTTGGTTTTCTTTCTGGGACTCCAAATGCAGTTATGTTAACCTGTGTGATGCTATCCCATATGGAGAGTGGTGACAGAGGATGGGAGAACAGTGACTGAGATTGGGGATTTCTGATGACCTCATGGCTGTGGCATGCCTGGTGCCTGGGAATGTTTCTGTGCAAGGGCACAGGATGCTTAGCTGCTGTGGCATTGTCCTGCATGAGGAGCTCTATGCAAGAGTCTTATCAGCTCTGACCTTGTTCTTGCACAAAGCTCCTGGGAAGGAAGGAATTTTTATGCTAGGTAACCATAAGGTTTCACCAGCTCCACTTTTCCTGTTCCTGCCTGCTTTACAGTAACTTTTAGCAATTGACTTTCTTTTTTTTTTTTTTTTTTTTGCAGTGCTAGGGATTAAACCCAGGGCCTTGTGCTTGCAAGGCAAGCGTTCTAATAACTGAGCTATATCCCCTTGAGAGCTACACAATGCTCCTAATTGCAACTGTAGATTGGAACTGCAGAAAAGCTACATAGATGTCCTATTTTCGGTAACTTTCCTGAATACAAAGCATAATGGTTGCATAGTATGTAACCTGATAATGAGACCTATATAAATAAAGATTGTTGGCATAACTCTTTAGATCTGCATCTCCATCAGAGAGCAGAGTTCCACCTGATCCCAGCTTAATCTTCAAAATCTGTTGGTGAATCTTTATTTTTCCAGTCCCCCTTTGCCCCTCACTGGAACCGAGAGTTTGGCTGCACTGGTCGAGGCACTCCCAGGTCACTTGGGATAATCTGTTTTTTGGGATAATCTTGGGTCATAATCTGTTTTTTTCCTTGATTTTTTTTTTTTTTTTTGTGGGGAGTGCAGGATTGAACCCAGGGGCACTCAACCACTGAGCCACATTCCCCAGCCCTGTTTTGTATTTTATTTAGAGACAGGGTCTCACTGAGTTCCTTAACACCTTTGCTGAGTCTGGCTTTGAACTCGAAATCCTTCCACCTCAGACTCCCAAGACGCTGGGATCACAGGTGTGCGCCATCTTGCCTGGCTCATAATCTGCTTTTAAATTTTCACTTATTTATCTTTGTGTTCTAAATTGAATAATTTTTATTGATCTATATTTGGTTCATCAGTTTATTCCTCTGCCACATCAAATCCACTGATGATCCTGCTGAAGGCATTCTGTGTCTCTGCAACTGTTGTTTTTATCTTTTCTTCCCATTTCCAGCATTTTCATTTCATTCTCTCATAGTTTTCATTTTGCTTCTGATATTGCCTATCTGATGATGTCTGCTGCCCATGGATTTTAAATACTTTGCTAGTTTCAACACCTCATATCATACCTGGATTTTCTTTTGCTATGACTTTACCATGGATGCTGAGTAAGTCTAATTGGGAGTGAGGCCATGTTTGCGATTGTTGGTCACACCCCACATGAGTAAAATTCTTCTAGAGTTATGCGTGTCAGTGTCTCAGTATCTACCTTAGCTCAGCTTCATGTCTTCCCTTTACACCCAAACCTAAGGGAATTTCTCTTTACATGTCCTTCAACACCCCCTAGCATCTAGCTCTAGTTACCTGTGGCCTGATGATTTTGCCTGGTGGTAAATTGCATGCTGTGGGGAGTGATGGCAGAGCAAGCTATTGTCCTGTTCAGTCTCTGTCTTTGGCAGACACTGGGTCCCTGAATCTTAGGGGTAGGATTTTCACCTCTTATTCTAAATGTCCTCCATATTGGAGGTTGGAGACCTTTAATATTCTACACCCAGAATCTATTTCTTTCTTTTCTCCAAGAGAGCAACTTCTTCTATTTCAAAGAGTCTTCATTTGTGCTCTAAAGATGCTAGAGTTTGATTCTATTCCCCAAGAGGTATGTTTATTCTGTATGGAAGGATCCAGTCAAGCTTTCATGTCTTTCCCACAATGGCTTACCTTTGCCTCCCCTAGACCTGTCCCTAATCTTTCTCATGACCATCCAGTGAGATACATGAAGTTTCAGCGAGTGCAAATTCTCAAGATTGCATTTCCCAGGAGTTCCATACTCTCATGCCAGTCCAACATCAACTTTGATCAACCTCAATTTATTACAAATTTTAGCTAAATTCTCTATTTGGAGTATCTTGTGTCCACTCTCTGCCTTAGGTTGGAAGAATTTTTCTATTTCCTCTCTCCCTGGAAGTATCTGTCTTTCCTTAGATTTTTTTATTAGATGCTTGTTTTGCAACCTAAACTCTCTCGTGGATTCATAAAACCTTGTGATGTTGCAGATTATCTGACCTTATTTTTTTGTTGTTGTTATAAAAGTGGGAACAATTCCTTTTCCAACTCTCTACATATTAACTGGAAGCAGAGTCTTACTTAGCAATTATGTAATTATATTTCTCAAATTATTTGTAAAGTTAACAATCTTCATGTTTATAAAACTTTCATATTTGTTCTCTTATAAATTTAATAATTTACATATTTAGTTCATATATGTATATATAGAATCCATATTGACTTATATAACTATAGGTAGTAAAAATTCTTATTAATAATTTTATTCATTCAACAGATATTTATTGAATAGCAATGTCCTTGAATATATATACATAGCAGAATCCTATCCCTTCCCCAAACCAAACCAGGACTCTAACTAATGAGAAAATCTTTTATTATGATGACATGTTGATATTTTGGAGTTATTTATCCAGCGATCATCACATCCTGACTAATTTGATGTAGGAAGGAACCTGTGAACTGGCGTTCCCAGGTAGCTCACAATCACAAGCAGGTCAAAATGTGTATCAGGGATTCTTCAATTCAATGTTGCTTAGACAAACTGAGTTCAATTGATCCTTTCATTTATTTTTATTTTTTGGCCTTAATAACCTGGATGGAGAAAAATTAAATAGATTGAGATGCAGTGATCAGTTACCTCTCTTCTCTTCACAGTGACTAAGTCCTCCTACAGGTAACTTTCTCCTTCCCTCCCTCCTAAAATGCATTATCCGTTCCTGGACTGCCCTCCTGCTGTGTACCTATTATGAAATCTACATTCTCCTTAACAAGGGCATGCATGCCGTTTTGTCAAGGCTCTAGTCCATCTCTTACAAAGAGAGACAGCAGTCAGTGCAAATGATATTGAGCCCTGGAGAAGAGAGCAAAGTGGAGGCCGTAGGATGGGGGATTGTGACGACATAACAGGAGTAGGGACATGACACTGACTCAGCTGGAGGATGCAGGGATGGTGGGACTGGCTCGGACATCTGCCTTCAAGGTATTTATTGTCTGTGTCTCCTTTCATCATCTACATGTGCCAGGATGATTTGTACAACTGTGGGCAAGCTGTCTGCATTTGACTCACAGTGTTATCAAGGAACTCTGTGTGGGCCTCTGTGAGAACCATGGTGTCTCTTCCTTGAGAAGGCCATGACTTTAATTGTTAATTTTTACTTTTTTGGTTGTTGATAGACCTTTATTTTATTCATCTATTTACATGTGGTGCAGAGAATCGAACCCAGTGCCTCACGCACGCGAGGCAAGCGCTCTACCACTAAGCCACAACCTGGGTCCCCCAAGACTTTTTAATTGTGTCTAGGATGTGTATTTTCTAGAAGGGAGGTTCCTCAGTTCCATGAGATATAGATAGGCTAAATATCCACATCATACCCTGTTCAACAGCACCCATTCCATTAACTTTCCTCAAAATAGTTCCTACCGTAAAGAAGCTATGAACTCCAAATTTCAGCTGTAACTTTTTTCCACTTTTTGACAGCTCAAAGAATGTAAGTTTAAGCTTATCTCCTTCCTCGCAATTTATTTGGTTCTGTTTTGTGAGCACCAATACTTCCATGTTCCCTGTTTTGTCACTGATGTCAAATAGTACATGATCCTTTTTTTCTGTTTTCTGTAAAAAGAAAACCAACACACAGTGTGATAAGCTGATTAAGGGATGCCACATTAATTAGATATCAGACAACCAGAAGGTTCTGGCAGAAAGAAATATATGGGAAAATTCCACCTTCAAAATTAGTGAGCTTATATCTAACAGATGCTAAAAAGTTCAGACAAAGGAGGCAGACATGACTCAATGAAGCACGTTGCCTCTGTACCCGTTTTTCTAGTCCAAAGTCCTCTTCCTTTGGGAGGCCAAGGATGACTCACAGAGGAAAAACTTATGAGTGGAAACTTGGGGCTGCTCCAAGGCCAGTAGCCAGGACAGTAAGGGGAAAGGAAGATCCTGGTGTTGTAGGAGACTCATTTTTAGTAACAAATCCAGGAAAGGTATGAGCCAATGATGCAGAACCTAGTAAAAACATCTAATTCAGAGTAAGAAACCAAGGACAAGGACAAGAAATCATCCCCCATGAAGTCTAGATCAAAAGGAAATATGATGTTGATCAGTCACCCAGGAGACTGATAGTATTTGAGATTTAATTTTACGGGCTAAATGAGAATATAGTAGTGGATGGTTGACCAGACTGAAAGCTCAAAACTGAAAGAAAGAACATGGGTTTCCTATCTAAGGTCATTTCATGCTTAAATTGTCCAGGACAGATTCCTCCTATCAGCTCCTCTGCAGTTCACCCAGGACAGCTGAGGTTGGCCCCTGGATGCTAGGTCATAGCTTCCCTTGCTGTTTGGTCAGGTCCTGTCCTACACCAGAAAAAGTGGCCACACAGATGAGTTCCCTGAGGCTTGGCACACAATACTTCACAATTTCTCACTTCAATATGTCTCTATGTCTCTGCACACTCTTTTTTTTTTTTTTTTTTTTTTTTAGTTTCTTCATTTGGTTAGGATTCTTTAATCCTGCCCTACTTATGGGTCTTCCAGGTTAGTTAATTCAGTTTATTACTCAATGACTTATTTTGCATTAATAAAATCATCACTTAAAATACTGATAGTATACATATAAAGCAGAAAAATATCACAGAAGGTAAAAATTATTGTAGCCATTTTCCAGAAGCTATGAAGATAAAAAGAAGTTGAAATGGGATTGTGATGGCCCCTTGAGAATAAAAATACTTGGGGGAGGGGGTTGCATATTAACTCTGCAACTGTTTAGTACTTTGGGGTCTATTTGTTTAGATTTCTGTTGATAGAGAAAACATGGAATTGAATAGTGTCTAAAGTCTATTTAAAGCTCAGAGTGGAGAATACCTTATTCTTTCTAATCAATTATATCAAACTATACATAGGAACTTACCTTCTGAATTACAAACACCCCATTCACTATTGTTCCAAGAGGTTGAGTCTGAAGCTTATTTATCTTTGGTGTTTCACCAGCTTTCCTGATAATATGCTTTGGTACATTGATCTCTTGGTCAGATTCAGCATCAAATACAAGTGAGGCACTATTCACCTCCAGAAAACCACCACACCAATAATATTTTGATATGTTAATTATTCTCTTTGGGGTGAATTTATCTTTTAGCTGCATATTAAAAACTTTTACAAAAAAAAATTCCTTCTCTGTGGCCACAGTAGCATGAAACATCTCTTCCTTTCTTCCATCCTGGGTATCAAACTCAAAGGGCTTCGTTGCTTTCAGCACCATGACTGTTATGTGGCTTTTCTGCAACTCTTCTTTTCTGACAGATTCTGGCTGGGCCACCACCTGCTTCTGCTTAGGCTGAAGATCACAGAAGAAAAACATGAGCCGTGAATAAAGAGGAGGTGAAAGAGGGGACTCAGTGTTAAACCTTAGGAAGCCAGCCCAAGAGAGGTGCAATCAAAGGAAGAGAGAGAGGGGGGTGGGGGGAGGGGACAGTTAGGAAGAGAATTGAACTTAGAATTATCTGGATAGGAAAGAGATTACAAAAGAAAGATTTCAAGTCCTGTGTACAAATGGGCCAGTGTAACAAGCTTTGGAGATAGATTGCCTGAATCTGAATCCTCTGCTTTTTCACCTACTGGGGGTGAAGAGTGCATCAGGTTTCTGCAGCATTGCCAAGACAAAAGAGTAAATCTGATCTTGTCTTCTTCTACTGATTACATTAGGGCATAAGGTAACCTTGTGCTCTATCTTATATGGTCCTGAATACTCATTTTACTCTGATATGAAGGTGACAGAGCTCAGTGACCTGACAAGTCTCCCCAAATTCCTAGGGATAGTCCTGGGCAGAATAAAAGTTCACATTAAATTAAATGTGAATAAAGAGAGAGACCTAGGGCAGAGATCCTACAAATAAATTAAAGGCTAATTAAAGAATCAAATCTACCTGTATGATTAACCCCTAGAAATACTGAACGATACACTATAGTTTACATTAAAATTTTTATTGTTTTTTTATTATAAAAATTTGAAATCACTTAAAATAAAAATAAAACAAAAAAGACTGGCACAAACCATCTATTTTTGTGTAAGTACACTTCGTGGTGTTCACACAATTATAAAATTAACTAAAGAAAGACATGTCTCTCAAAACATGTCCCTATTGTTAAGTGGCACAGGACTGCACAGTGTTGTTTATTTTTACTATAGTAAAACCTTAAGCATTTCAGAAAAGTAGTAATACTGAAGAGAATGTGATCTTTGGGTATCTTTGGGTATTTATTATTTATTGCCCTGTAAATAATAAACAATCACAATGCATTTTAAAAAATAAAAATAAATGCCATAAAAGGAATTTGATTAAATAAGAATGTATAGTCATAAAATAGATTACTATGCAAATATTAAAATTGCTAGAGAAATATGATAAATGGTTACAATTGACTTAACAAAGGACAAGGTCTAAACAAGAATGTACAATGTGTTTCTTGTTGGCTAAATCAACAATTAAATAGTACTAACATGCCACAGACATATTTGCCAACATCAAATATAGGTCTCTCTAGATGACAAGATTTTAAGTAATTTTATTGTCATCTCTATGTTTTTTGAAATTAACAGAGATGTGAGAGTTTTTGTGTCTGTTTTAGAAGCAAATGTTACTTTTAAAAAGTAATTTGCTCTCCAAAGTCAAAGGAAAATGCAGGAAAAGGGGGGAAAAAAAAAAGGCATGTAAGACCAAGTGCAAATGTTTCTGAATTAGATCTCTGATGGCACCTGGCATGAGTCCATAAGGGGACTGAGGGACATACTCATAGACTCAATTTGGACCAGTGCAGGAAAACATCAGCTTGCCTGAGGCTCACTACAAAATTTCTCATCTTTGGTCCAGGTATCTTTAGTTAGGTCTTCCAGACTAAATAATGCATATTTTCATGACCAATTTCTGAAATTCACCACTTATGTCTGCAGATGGTTTCCCTGACAACTTCAGAAGTTTCTAGGCCAAGCCCAGAGGAAGTGGCTGCTCTACACAAAGAGAATGGAAAACATAGGATTAATTTCTATAGCTCACACAACTGTAAAACTGCATGATACCTACACCACAGGAAGTGAAATTGCACATTTGAAGGATTTGTTTTTTTTTTTTTCCTTTGAGCACTTTCTTTGTTTTGAATATGCCAGAAATTGAATTTTTTTTTAATTTCATCTGGATTTCACTGGTGTATTGTAATCATACATAACTGTCTGTGGACTCTGTGGTGGGGCTGTCAGCTATGGCTCTCAACTTAGTCCTCAAGACTAAGGCAAGCAATCTTACAGAGGCTGACACTCCACAAGTCTTACTCTCTCAGCTAAGAGAGCCACTTCGCCTTGGTGTCACTGCAGGCATACATGCCATTTCCCCACCCCATCTAGATAGTGACAACCCTAGGGGCATCCTCAGCTCCCGAGTGCTCTGTGGGATGGGCTGAGACCTTTGTCATGAATGCACTGAACTTGAAATTGTCCCCACTCTATTTCTTTTACTACTCATGGGCATGAACACTGAAAGCACTCTAAAATATACTTTCTGAAAATGACTGTCTGAGTTTTCTTCTGATACACTGTACTAAAATGTCCAGAGCATGTTAGAGATTAGGAGCTCAATAAGTATTTTGAGTCCAGTTTTCTTTTTGTAAATGAAGCACAATTTTCATATGATAGTCTTCCTTTCTTTAATTGCAAGCTGTGAGATAAAGAACAGAGGTCCTCATGTGGGGAAGGACAGGGACAGTGGCTGGAGGTGCTCTCATAAGGATGAAGGTCACTCTGCTCACTGCATCCTACCTTCACATGAGGAGAGGCTGCTGGTGGCACACCGGGCTGGATGGCATCCTTTCTGCTGACTGCAGAGACCACAGGACTCATTTCAGTTTGACTTTTCCTCTTTGTGAGGCTTGCTTCCTTTGTCTTTTTATTTCCCTTGTACTTCTCATCAACTATTTAGGAGAAGAAAAAAAAAAAAAAAAGGACACATAACCAGAAGACAGGGACAAAGGTTGGCTGAGAAATGTAAATATCATTACCTCTCAAGAACAAATGAGAAGAATGACACCAGCAGGAGGGCAGAACAAGAGCTTCCCAGATCCAACCGCCTCACAGAAGCCCACTTCACGGACAACACGGCATGTGCAACCACCACCAAGACACATTCTAGGACCACAGAACAGAGAAAAGCTCCTCCAGGAGGAAAAGGAATGGTTCCACTGTTACATGCCACCCCTCCCCCACACTGGCCCAGCACCACCCAGAGACAATTCCCCTAGACCCACAGGTTCTACAATGAGAAAAGAGAGGTGTGGTGAGCATTTGATTCCCCAGCACCCTGGGATGCTTTGCAGGAGACTCACTTATGTCTTAAGGTACACTGGAGGCATTGGCAGTGATAGACCTCCTGGGGCCCAGTTAGAAAGAAAGAAGCGGGTGGGTATCACAGTGATGGGTACATGGATCTTGGGGGATCTACATTCTGGTCAATGGGGGCTACAAACCAGAGACAGAATCCAACAGCTTTGTTCTGCAGGAAGTATGGTCAATAGGTCTGTTGGGTTTTTGTTTTGTTTTCTTTTTTTGGTTGGGGTGCTGGGGATTGAACCCAGGGGTGCTTTCTCACTGAACTACATCCCCAATCCTTTTTATGTTTTTTTTTTTACTTTGAGATGGGGATCTCAAAAAGTTGCCCAGTCTGGCCTGGAACTTAATGATCTTCCTGCCTTGCCTCCTGAGTGGCAGGGATTACAGGTGTACACCACAGTGCCCAGCTGGTCTGTGGGTTTTCAATTCCCTAACCAGCCTCCCACCCAGCCATGGTCCTCTGTGTAAGCCTTCCCCACACTGATAGGTAAGTGCATGTCTATGCACATCTGCAGAGGGAAACACCTAGAGCTGCCTCACCCCGTCCAACCTCAGACCTCAGCATAATGCTTCACCAGACTGAGACACAAGCCTACTTCCACAGAGACCTCTGAAGGGGAGTATCTGGCCTTGCCAGACACAAGCTGTGGAGCAACTGACTCCACCTAACAGCCTGCCTGCTTCTCCAGGTTGAAAGGCAAGCCCGTATCCCTGCACATCTGCAGAGGAGAACATCTGGCCTCTCCAGTCCTAATGGTTGAGAAGTAATGTCACCTAGCTTTGAAGCACAATCTGAAGTTCTGCCTGGGCCCAGGCAGGGAAGCAAGACCAAGACCTCATATATCTGTGGAGCATGGCTTCTGACCTTCCCAGTCAGAGTGACCCAAAAGCAACCACAACAACCTTTCCCACTTTCTCAGCCTCAGAACCCAGCCTGCGGATCTGCCTGAATACAGATTTCAAGCAGAAAAACAGCAGAACTGACCATCTAGGCATATATATTTATTTCTCCATGTATCAAGATGGTATATATAGATATAGATAGATATACATATACTATATATGTATGTATATCCATCTTCTCTGGTGTGTGTGTGTGTGTATGTGTGTGTGTATGTGTGTGTGTAATTATGTAAAGGGAAAAGATTGACTTTAATATGATAACAGTGGGAGACTTCAATATCCTCTTTCAACGTTGGACATATTATATAGACAGCAAGTAAATAAGAAAACATTGGACTTAATCTATGGAGGAAATGGATCTAAAAGACATAAAGAATATTCTATCCAACAACATAATTCACACATTTTTCTCAAATGTACATAGAACTTTCTCCAGGAGTGATCACATGAGGCCACAAAACAAGTCTTAAAGATAAGAAGATTAAAATTATAGTGAGACTCTTTCCCAATCATGAAAGCCTAAAACCAGAAATCAAAAACAGGAAAAAAATTTAAGGCACTCAGAAATGTGTGGGAATTCAGCAACATCATAAACAATAGCACAACCAAACTTCTCATTTACTTTTTATTCTCTGCTTTATCACCAGATCCAGAAGGGTTCTTGGTGCCTACCAGAAATTCAATCAATATTAGTGAAAGGGTGAATGGATGGACAGGTAGATGGCATGCTAGCTCCTCACAGCGTCACCATAATGCAGACATAGGGTCTGGCTTGGATGTCCCAGGGCTAGGGTAAGGTTATATTTTATTCAGGCAACTTTGGACTCTGATTTTAAAATAACCATATATCAATATGGTTATATTCAATTATTTGAGGCACTCTCAGACAGAAGAGGGCATGAGAAATTACCGGATGTTGTTTCTGACAGAACTTGAGCAGCTCTAGGCTGAAGTAACAAGATCACTTTGATTTTATGAGAAAAAGGAATGGTTTAATGATGAGCGCTAAGAGCAGAACGAACTGTCCTCTGTTGTAGTAGATTCTCTGTCACTACATTTCAAACAGCAGAAAGAACCTGACCCTCTGACAGGGATTACAGAGGGAGCTCTGCTCCAGAAGTGGAACTGACCTTCCAGTGGTAAGTGAGTTCCATGAAACTGGTTTCAGAGAGGTACACAGATGAAAGTCCCCCTTTCAAAGTGGATAATATAGGAGAGAAAAGACTCAGGGGGGTTGAGGGGCTCAGCATGTCCTCCTGCCCTAGCACATCAGCCATCTTTTATCTCATACATAGTGGGACCAAGGAAATGTTTGTGGAAGAGTATATCTGCCCACTATCCATCTCATATTCCTTAATAATCAGGTTCACATTTTCATCTATTTGATTTACCATTTTCAACCTTCTATTTTAATCTTACATGAATTTCACAGATTTTGATCACGTTCTCTCAACTTCCTTTTATCATGCTTAAGTATCCTTTTAATCTTTGTCTTTCTTCCTACAAAAGTCTCTCTATCTACTAATTATTGACTTGGAGTCATTAAAGATTCTTTTGGCAAGTCAGGTACAGTGGTGCACACCTGTAATCACAGCTACTCAGTAGGCTGAGGTCAGAGGATCACAAATTTGAGGTCAGCCTCAGCAACTTAGCAAGACCTTGTTTCAAAATTAAAAACAAAAAGGACTGGGGATAGTAGAGTGTTCCTGGGTTCAATCCCCAGTACCTCCCCCCCCACAAAATAATAATCCTTCAAATATCCCCTCCCTTCCACATCATAAGCAGAAGCATGCAGACCTTAGGCAGAACATTCAACAAAGAACACTCAAAAAAGAATGAGACTTACAAAGAAAAAGTAAAAAATACCAACAAAAAAAAACCCTCTGATTCCCAATCATAATAGAGGCAACATGGGGTACAATAAATTTGGTACATTTAAAGTAGGCCTAAAGACAACCAAGGACAGAATTTTGACTTATAAAAGAAATTAACTGATTTCTTATACAACATCCAGAGCTGCCAGTCACTCCTGAATTTCTAGCCTGGTCCCAATATGAATCATTTTTAGCTAATTATGGTAATCAAACCTCAGGATCATTAGAACACAAAATGGAATAAAGAATGCCGTTAGAGAAATTTGATGTTACCTTAGCCAAAGGGTTCTGAGGGTTTGGAGGAGGGAGGTGCTGTACATCTAACCTAAATCCTTAGCCCTTTTTATTATTTTTGAGACAGAGTCAAAGTTCCTGAGGGTCTCACTGAGCTGCCCAGGGTGGCCTCAAAATTGTAATCCTCCTTCTTCAGCCTCCCAAGTAGGTGGATTAAAGGTATGTGCCACCATGCCAGGCAAGAATGAATTCTTCACTGGATTGGGTGGGGAGGGGATGGAAACATACTTACAGGCTATGTTTGCCCACACTCAAAATGCAGGGCAGTTGGTTACACGGAGCAACTATGTGCTGTTATTGCCACCTGGTGTCCATATCTAAGAAGTACACCTCCTAATTTCAGCAATCCAAGGAAAATAGAAGGCGTGGCCACACAACCAGTCCTTTTTTTAAACTGCCTTAGGTAACAGTTCATATCTGTATGTTTATATCATCTCTTAAATGGCCTCATTTAGCCTTCATAGAAATTACGTTTCAGAAACTACCATGTTCGTATTATACGCACAAATAATATATTAGAATTCTAAAATTACAGCATTTAGAGTTTCTCATTTTGGGGAGTCCTTGGGTAAGATGTTCTTTTGTTGACCTTTTTTTTTTTTTTTTTTTTTTAAGTCATTCTGTCAATAAAGCCAGGATGTATCAGTTGTTCTTAAGCAACAGTCAGGAGCCTAAACAAAAAGGAGATATTTCTTGGACACTGATCAATAGTTTATTGAATAAAATAAACCACTGTGCCCTGGGAAATTTATCTTGTCATTAGAGATAAAGAGGAGACAGAATCCCTGAACTAAAAGGATAGGGTCTTTCTTGAAGAAAGACAGGCAGTCTGGGACCCTGGCAGGCTGGCCCAGGGGAGAAGAGGTGTCTGGGAGGAGAGGCACAGGTGCCTGATACCCCAGTTTATGACTTGTCAGTGCTCCAATTTTCTTCAGTAAAGTGTGAGAGCATTCCAGACTGTGTGATGGAGTTTGGAGCACTATTGCCATCCACCCTGTGTGCACGGTCACTGCAAGTGGACTGGAGGCAAAGACATACGAAGAGGAGATGAGGAAACGGTGAGTGGTAGCCCTGAGGCTGGAACCAGGGGGGCAGAGTCCTGCTGGGCTGTGTCTGTAAAATGTCTAAAATGCACTTCTAGCAATTCACAGTAAAAGGGGTCAAATGGACAGCTGAGTTGGTAAACAGATCCAATGTGCCCTGGGGTCTTCTCCCTCTGATGCTGAAGTGGGGTACACCACGTACCTTTTGCCTTCTCTTCCTGAAGACTTTTTGCCACTTGCATATAATTCAGCTTCTGGAAGACACGTATGGTCTTCACCACTGCAGACACCACACCAGCACTTTGAATCAGCAAGTCGGCTAACTCTGTCCTATTTGCGGTCTGTAGTTTGCTCTTGGCAATCTTGAATTCATCTGGAAGAAAGAACTTAAACCTATCCAGTTCCTCATCAGTGATGTTATCCAGGCCGGTTAGTAACAGCATTTCTCTATATTTACTCTCCATCTCCCAACTTTCGGGTCAGCCTATAAGAAACCCAAAACACATAAAGTTAGACCACCAAAAGTAGTTTTACATTCAAAATAAACAAGGAGAGGGGTTAATATTTCCCTTTCTCTGTCTCAGTCTCTGCATCTCTCTATCTTTCTATCTCTCTCTCTCTCTCTCTCTCTCTCTCTCTCTCTCTCTTAGGTACTGGGAATTGGACCCCTGGGTTCTACCACTGAGTTACATCCCCAGCCCTTTTTATGTTTTATTTTGAGACAGGGTCTCACTAAGTTGCTAAGGTTGGCCTCAAACTTGCAATCCTCCTGCCTCACCCTTCCTATTCACTGGGATCACAGGTATGCTCCACCTTAGCCGGAAGTTACTATCATCTGAAAGGCAGAGTAAAATGTCTACAGTACAGTAAAGGAGATTTGGGTGAAGAACAAGTCTTAACTTCCTAAGCAAAATGGTCACTACTACTGGGAAAGGACATCTTCAGCAGTGGTACAATGCATATGGAAATCTTAGAGAACAGGATGCATTCTGTGACTTTTAAAAGAGTTGTTTAAGCAAACTGACACACAACACAGTGCATTTATTTCAAGCATACAATGTGAAAATTTTGATGTATGTATACAGTAAACAAAATCCAATTTATTAATTTGCTCTTTCATGGAACATTTTTTTGGTGTCATGTCCGGGAAATTTTTTCCAAACAAGATCAGAAGACTTTTTCCTATTTTCCTCTAGGTATTTTATAGTTTGGCCTTTTTGGTACTCACATCTACGACCTCTTTTGAGTCATTTTGTATATGGTGCAAGTCTGATTCGAAGTTCATGTTTTTCACATGGATACTAGTTTTCTCCTAATTATATTCTTTTTCCACTCATTGATCTTTGCACCTTTTGTCAAAAATCAGTTGTTCATATATGATTTGGTCCATTTTTTAATTCTTTGTTCCATTGATTTGTTGATTTTTATGCCAATATAATATTACATAATATGATTGTCTATGTATGGTATCAAAAATAATACACAAAATATTAGAAATAATAATTAACAATGATTCTAAATGTAAGATTAACATATGCAAAAACCACATTTCTTTATTTCAGTAATAATCCAAAGGGAAAAACATTGAATAAAACAGTATAATTTCTAATAATAAAAAACTACAAAGTTCTTAGAATATGTAATAAAAATATGCAATGCTTTAAAGAGCATTACAACTTTAGTGATAGACTTAAAATACCTAATTAATTGGGGATATGTATGATATTTTGAATGGAAGAATTCAATAAAATGAAGGTGGGAGTTTTGCCAAATTAATCCATAAACTCCAAGCAAAATCTCAAAGGGCTTTCTATAGAACTTAACAGGATGATCCTAAAATCTGCATAATAAGTTTAAAATGTTTATTAGGAAGCACTATTCTAACAAGATAACTATCCTTCATATTAAATATATATAATGAATTTATTATATATGTAGTATATGTAATTAATTTATTATGTGTGTAATATATAATAGTTAGCTCAATATAATAGTGCTACAGAAAAAAATTAGCTAATAGAGTATGGAAACAGAACCATATATATATAAAAACATGGTATCTGATCAAAGTGCCATTATAAATCACAAGGAAAGGATGATCAGTTATAAAAAGTGTTCAGACAAATGTATGAGAAATTATAATATTGAATCTTTATATCATATCACACACAAAGTATATATTTAGCTAGAGTAAGTACCTGCATAGGGATAGTGATACCGTTGAAGAAAATGCAAGACTTCTCATCATATTGAGGCAAAGCCATTTCTTAAATAAGGCACAAAAAGGACATGCCAGAAAGGAAAATTTAAAGTCATTTAAATTAAAGTGCATGCACATTCTAAACCTCTCTGTAGGAAACACTCACACACAGTAAACAAAGTGAAAATAAAAAGCAAAAACTGGGAATATACTATCTGTAATGTGTGTAACTAACAGAAGATTTGCTTTCCAAATACATGGAGAACCACATACCAATAAGAAAACAAAAGGTCTATCTGAAAAGTGGGCAAAATATATAAATATATAAATAAGCAATTTTCTCAAATGTCTAGTAAACATTAAAAAAAGATGCTTGACATTACTAGTAATTACTGACTTCCAGAGTGCAACATATGAGGTGGAAAAAATAAGCTGAAGAACAAAAGATGATGTTTATTAGAAGAAAGTAATGAATGGTGAATTTCAGAAGCCTGAGGACCTCCATCCATAGAGACAATGTTAATAAAGTCTGAATTTTTATGGTTAAAATGTCCTTATTATTTTTTCTATAGGTAAGGGCTGGAGAAACTATACTTGCACATGTAGATTTAATAAGTGAAAACCAAAACTATTTTCAGCACCATTTTCAAAATAAAGATTTGCCTTGAAATATCTGGGACAATCAATCTGTTCAAATGTCCCACTCCTACTGATGAAAGCAGTAAGGAAGCTAACTTTGGTTAAGTATCCACAATGTGATAGTCAACTCAGCATGCTTCTTACTTGTGTACATGACATTAATCTTGCTAGAACCCTCTTATATAATAACATAATCACATTTTAATGAGAAAATTAAGAGCTATTTCTCTGAAGTTTTGTTTTTATCTTATGAATGTAAAATTAGCATTTTACTCCATAATATCTGTCCACTTTTTAAAAAAAATTGTTTTAAAGTACTTGGAATACAGATATAGCTCCCTGATGGAGTGCTTGCCTAGCATGCACAGGGTCCTGAGTTTGACCTCCTGCACCACAAAAAATAAAACGAAAAACAATAAGATATTTGTTATAATGTAAAATTTATGTACAAATCAAATGCATTCAGATCTACTTGATGGCTTTATAACCCCAAAAGTTCACACACTGTGGTTTGAGAATCATGATAAAGAATCATGCATAATAACCGATCACTGGACTGTGTTTTGCAATTTAGGAAGTGTTTTCACGTGGAATCTGGATGGTACAAAGGAAATATTTAGGTTGCGCCAATTTATCTCTGAAATGGGATAATTCCTACCCCTAGGTATAAGTACTCAGCATGATGTGTCTGAAAAATACATTTCAATTTATTATAATCTCTCAATTATTACAGGCTAAATTAGCTTTTCAAGATGGAATGGCTTACCTGAGGCCTCAGTGCTAGTAAAAGGCAATAAGAAGATGTGAACTCAAATCTTTTGAATCCAGACTGTTTGCTCTTTCTTTTGCCAACTGCCTTCTTATTGTTCAGAGAATGTGCGATAACACTTAAAAGAAAAAAACACTGATGTTATTGCCTGTGATTTGGAAGGTACCTACTCAATAAATATCTAACCCTCTTATAACTCTGATAATATTATTATAATAATTGGCAATTATTTTCTTTGCCTAAACCATTTACCCTTTTCACAAGAAAGTAGATAAGAACCTCCAGTGATCCTCTCCCCACAGACACACCAATGTGAACAGCTATTCACACACCCAACTAACTTCTCAAGAGCTAAGAAGCCAGGTGAGACACCAGAGTGCCTGGTTTTAGTATATCCAGAAGAAAATACACATTGAAGGATGCAAGGAGAAAAGAGTCACCCATATTACTTCTCCCTCCAGCGCCAAGTAATATGGAGAGAGATGCCTCCACCTGTAAGGAGGAGAAGGACTTAAGACCAGGACTTAAACCTGAAACCCAGTGCCAGGCCTCCCATGGTGAGCCCAGCAGAGCCCCAGAATTCCTGCCTCCAGGCTTGATTCTGACACCGAAAACTTGTGTAGTCAGGCCACTGACTACTTCCCCCAGACCTCTCCCAACTTAGGGCCACAAAACAGGCAGCAATGCTCTACTCATTGGCGATCAGAGCATGAAATTCAGCATAAGACTGTCTTTGAGCTCAGAGCCCAGTGTGTTGGCGTGATATTTGGTATTAGGAAGAAACCAAAGGTGTCTCTACCTCTCCTAGAGATCACAGACAAAGCTTCTAGACCTGCCAGACATCAGACAGCTACCTGTATGCTGGTAGACACAAGTTTGGCCTATATGATTAACAGCCTCAGAGTGGGCTTAGGTACACCCTTGTCACCCTGAGACTGCATGAGTCCCTGTGGTTGTGAGATTCTGGTGTGACCCAGTCTAATACCAACCTTTGTGATCAAGGGGCCATTCCACTACCTGTCCCCTAACCTTGGGTAACATAGCTATCATCAGGTCAGTGCTCACAAATGGAGCCTCCAGACCTGCTCTGGTATTGGGCAGAGTCTTATGCCCCAGGGGGTTGGACTGGTGCTTTGGCCTGTGTCCCTGCCAGTTGTGCTATGAGGCTAAGTATGTATACCTTTAAGACTGAGCAGTCCTTCAGAGGTGTCCCAGGTTGGTATCAGCCTTGGTGGTCAAATTGCTGCACCTTCACCAACCTAATCCCACCTTAGTCAGAACAACATGGAGTAATGTCAGGAGCAGCAAAGGAATTACAGGTTTCTTTAAACCATCCCAGGAAGAGGCAATGCCCTTCTGAGAACTCTGGGTGGAAACATGCCAATTGAGACTGCTTAGTCACTGGTGACGCCCCATTCAAAGGGGGTTCTGCACCTCACAGAATTCATTGGTTCAAACAGCCCTGGGTTCAAAGGCCAGCTGCCCAGAAATAGAAGCCATATGGGCATGCTCAATAGCCTTGAGATGCCAGTTGCCAGGAGGGAGTAGAGATGTGGGCACAAGCTGATAAGCTAATAATTGGGCTATTCCTGTTCAAAATTCCATTTTTGTTTATCTTGAAGAAGCTTTCTCACAGTAAATCCTTTGGATGTTTGAACCTATATAATAAACTTGGAGCCCGCTCTGGTGTCGGTCAAGCCTCATCAGGGCTTGGCTTTCACACCGGGTCCTACTCTCCTGTATTTGTGTGTTCGTAAATCTTTATTTCTAATCCTCTCACCTGGCCTACTTTGGGAAACTGGGGAAACATTGCACAGGTTGCAACAGAGTAAGACTCCATTCAGTGAAGGTAGGAACAGGTAACGAGCATAGGAATTTGCCTTGGAACTCAGTGATGGGCTGGAGAAACCTAACATGGGGCAGGTCCTAATGGCCCCCATCCCAGATCAGCACCTGCAAATGCAGCCTCTGGAACAGCCCTGTTACAGGGCAGAAATACGCAGCCCTTGTCTATCATAACTGTATTCCATTTAGCATCACCTGTGGCTGGCTGCAGCAGTTTGGGGCCCCAAGAACACAAGGAAACCCATATCAACATGGGCCATCTTCCTTAGTGCTGCTCTGGTCCTTTTGGGCTTTGATCTCAGGGTATGACATAGTTTGGTGGCACTGGTGGCCAGAGGCATGGCATAGCAGCCTGGGGCAGGTCCTTCCATGGCGTTTTGCTCAGGGCTGTGAAGTAACTGACCTCAGGCTGGGTACTGTGAATGAGATGTCTGGGCCTATCCCAACTCCAGAGAGAGACTTGAGGGGATGGATGGTCTGCCCTTTTTAGCTACTGCCCTACTTCATGCTGAGCAATACAGTAACTGCTGATTTGGGATAACATGAAATTGGATCATTGTCTGGTGTCAAAACAGTTACAACACATTAATAGCTCACTCCTTACATAACGGTGGGCCAGTGGGTGGTAAGGAAAGACTGGAAGAACTTTGGATTGGGCAGAGGGGAATGAGGCGAGGAGAGGGTGGTGGGAAAGATGGTGGAATGAGGCTGACATCATTACCCTGCATACAGTATGATTGCACAAATGGTGTGACTCTGCATTCTGTACAACCAGGGAATTGAAAAGTTGTGCTCCATTTGTGTACAATGAATCAAAATGCATTCTGCTGTCATGTATAATTAAATAGAACAAATTTTAAAAAACATAAAGACCAAATGAACCACCCAATGTTCCAAAGTTTTACTTTAATGTTCAATTTACACATAAGCATATTCTAAATCCAGAAGAAAAAATAAGACACTGTTAATGTTTATTATTATCCACATAATAACAATTACTAATCATAATTGTTTTCCAGTAAGCTATCTACATTGAATCATAAAATTAATAAAGGGTGATGCTGATAAAAAAAAATAGCTGACTCCTGGCAAACCTGGATGGACATAAAGTGCTAAAATAGTGAATGTGTCTATAGGCGCAGAGAAAAAAAGCAATTAGAACGTCTGAAAAGACAAGCACAAAGTCAGATTGGGAAGACTGGAGCAAGCACTTATTCCTTCAGTGTTCAGACAACATCATATTCCAACAAGCATCGAAAACTTTCAGTAAACTATGACCTCACTTAATATTAAAAATAAACTGGAATAAAGAGACCAGAATGTAAGCAGTATGGGCAAATTCCTGCATGGGTTATTTAAAACAGCTATTTTAAGGAAACTCAATTAGCTTCAAGAGAGTGCAGAGAAATGATTCAATAATATAACATAGAAACTTAACAGAAAGATGGAAGTAATTTTGAAAATCAAATCCTTAAGCTGAAAAATACTCTGATCAAAATAAAAAATACAACAGAAGGCATCAGTAACTGAATAGATCAAACACAAGAAAGAAATAGTAAGCTCAAAGACAAGGATATTTGAAAGGATACAGTTGGAGAAGATAGGAATAAAGAAAGAGGAGGAATGAAGAAAGCTTATAGGAACTTTAAGAAAGTTAATTTTGGGGTTATTGGGCTTCAAAAGGAACTTGAGAATGCCAAAGTAGAAAACATTCAAAGAAATCATAGTAGGCAAGATAAGAAAACAAAAACCTAGGAACCAGAAGATCAAAGATGACCTGTCAAATTTAATTCAACCAAGTCCATAACAACACATATAGTAATCAAGCCACCAAAGTCTAAAGGTAAAAGAGTCTCAAGGCAGCAAGAGAAAAGAAACAAATAAAAGCAAGATTCTCCCAATTCACCTTGAAACAGAAATTTTATAGACCAGGAGAGTGGCAAGAGACTTACAGTACAGAAGGACAAATTATCAACTGATAAAACAGCACCCAACAAAGAGCCTTTAGAAATGAAGAAGAAACAAAGTACTCCCAAACAAAAATTGGGAAAATATATTTTCACCAGACATGTCCTATAAGAAATGATGAAGGGAGCTCTCTGATTTGAGAGAGAGAGAGAGAGAGAGAGAGAGAGAGAGAGAGAAAGGCCCATGGGTAGGAAGACAACAAAGTAAGGTATAAAACTCACTGATAGGAATAATTATACAATGTTCTAATATTATTAGCATGGTGTATAAGTCATTCATACATGTAATCTGAAGAATAAAGAGAAAAATAATTAAAAATAATAACTACATTAATTTTGAGATAAAATAGAAAGATAAATAATTGAATAACAAAAAAATCAAAATGTATGAAGGAATGGAATGTATTTGTTGACTTTTTAATTAGTATATTTTCTCTCTTAACTTTTCTTATCTTTATGACCATATTATAATGCTATAATTTTTAAAAGTTTGTCATAATCAAAAGATGTTTTTGTAACCCTCATGAAAACCACACAGCAAAAATCTATAATAAACACAAAATAATACACAAGTAATCAAAACACACTAGTAGAATAAATCACCTAACCACAAAAGCAGACCATAAGAGAATGAGAAAAAAAGGGAGCTAAAAAAAAGGAACACAAAACAAGTTACAAAATGGATATAGTAAGAACTTATCTACCAAAAATTGCCTTGAATGAATTAAATCCCCCAATTAGAAGACTCACCACTGAATGGATAAAAAAAAAATTAAGTCCTAACCATAAGTTGTTTACAAGAAACCTCTGAGGACATGCATAGACTGAAAGTAAAGGAATGGAATAAAATGTTGAGTGGAAATAAAACCCAGAAGAAAACAGGAGTAGTCATAGTTACATCAGATAAAATAGACTTTAAATCTAAGAGACAAGATAGACCATTGAAAAAAGGGTCAATTTAGTAAGAGAAAAGAACAATTCTAAATGTATAAGCACTCAATATCAGAGCATCCAAATATACAAGCAAATATTAATAGACCTAAAGGGAGAGACAGACTCTAATACAAATACAATAAAGGACTTTAACAACATACTTTCAGCAATGGACAGATGATTCAGACAGAATTATCAACAAAGAAACCCAAGAGTTAAATGGTATTCCAGACCAAATGTACCTAAGGAAGCATTCCATCCAACAACTGTAGATACACATTTTTCTTCAGAGTACACTGAACATTCTCCAAGATAGACCACATTACAATCCAAAAAAGGAGTCTCAAAATTTGAGAAAATTGAAATAATACTGTTATTTTTTTCTGATCACAATGTAATAAATCCAGAAATCAAGAAAAACTTTGGAAACTATACAAATACATGTGAATTAAATTACTTACTCTTGAACAACCAATGTATCAAGGCAGAAATCGAGAAAAACGTTAAAAGATTTCTTGAAACAGAAGAAAACGGAAACACAGTATGCCAAACCTGTAAGATACAACAAAAGCAGTACTAGGAGAGAAGGTCACAGCAAACAACAATTACTTCAAAAAAGCAGAAAGATTTCAAATAAACACACAGTACCTGAAAGGAATTTTTTTTTAAAGGATGAACAAAAAATTTAAATTGGTAGAATGAAATAAGTAATAAAGATCAGTGCAGAAATTAATGAAATGGAAACATTACAAAGCAAAGAAATGAAGAGCTGTTTCTTCAAAGGGATAAACAAAATAGATAAACTCTTAGCTAGAGTGAGAAAAAGAGAGATAAAAAATAGTCATTGATGAAAAATGGAGGCATTATAACTGATACCACAAAAATATAAAACATCATTAGAGAGTATTGTAAAAAAATCTATATGACTACAAATTTGATGATCTAGAAGAAATAGGCAAATTTCTGAAAAAATATACCTTACCAAGACTGAATCATGAAAAAGCAGAAAAGCTGCACAGACCAATAATGAATGAGACTGAATCAGTAATAAAAAGTTTTTCATCAATAAAAGCCCAGGACCAGATGTCTCCATTGCTGAGTTTTCCAAACATTTAAAGAAGGATTAATACCAATTCTTCTTAAATTCTTCCAGAAAACTGAAGAGAACTCCTCCAACCTCATTCTTGATGCCAGCATTACTCTGATACCCAAACCAGATAAGGACATATCAAAAAAAATTCATGAGCCAAAATCCATGCTGAACAAAAATCTTCAAAATACTAGCAAACTGTGTCCAATATAACATCAAAAAGATTATTGACCATGATCAAGTGAGATTCATCCCAAAGATGGAAGGATGGTTCAATATATGTAAGTCAAAAAATATAAAACAACATTTCAATAGAATATATGACAGAACAATCATCTCAATAAATGTAGAAAAGGTATTTGATGAGATTCAAATAACACTTCATGATAAAATTTCTGTACAAATTAAGTATAGAAGGAATGTACTTCAATATAAGAAGGAACTTTTGTAATAAATAAACAGCTAACATCATAGTCAGTAGAAAAAATGAGGAACATTTTATAAGATATGGAATAAGACAAGAATGCCCAAATTCACTACTTCTATTCAACATAGTTCTAGAAGTCCTAGTCAGAACAATCAGGCAAGAGTAAAAAATAAATCGCATCCAAATTGGAAAAGAGAAAGTCAAACTGTCACTGTTTGAAGAGGACATGATCTTATTTACAAAAATCCTGAAGATTCCACCAAAATACTTTTGGAACTAATAGATGAATTCAGAAAAGCTACAGAATATAAAAAGAATATGCAAAAATCACTAGCATTTTTGTATGCAATAGCTGGCTATCTCAATTAGAAATTGAGAAAACAATTCTATTTACAATAGCAAAAAAAGAATAAATTTAACCAAAGATATGGAAGATCTTTACAATGAAAATCATAGAAAAAAGGATGAAAGAAATTGAAGAGGACACACAAACACACACACACACACACACACACACACACACATGCAAAGTAAAAAGACACACCATAATTAAGGATCGGAAGAATCAATGTTGTAAAAATATTCATATCACCCAAAGTGACCTACTGATTTGGTGCAATTCCTTTCAAAATGCTAAAATTTGTGTGGAACCACAAAAAATCCTCTGAATAGACAAAGCAGTATTGAACAAAAAGAACAAAGCAGGGTCATTACACTATCTGAATTTCAAAATATACTACAAAGTTGTAATAGTCAAAATAGCAAAGTATTGGCATAAAAACAGACACAGAAAAGTGTATCAAAACACAGAGCCCAGAAGTGAACCCACACATGTACACCAATTGATTTTTTACAATGGTACTAAGAGCATGCAGTAGAGAAAGGGCAGTCTTTTCAATGTATGATGCTGAGAAAACTGGATATCCACACGCAGAAGAAAAAATTGGACCTGTATTTCTCACTCTATGGAAAAAAAACACCACCAAATAGATTACAGACTTAAGCATAGGACTTAAAACTATGAAACTACTAGAAGAAAACCATAGGGGATACACTTTAGGACATTAGAATGTACCAGGATATTTGGAGAAAGACCTTAAAAGCACAGGGAACAGGTGAAAATCACAAATGTAATTACACAAAACTAGAATATCTTCTGCTCATCAAAGGAGACAACAGAGTGAAGACACAACCTACAGAATGGGAGAAAATATTTGCAAAATACACATCTAACAAGAAGTTAGTATCCAGAATATGTAAAGAACTCAAAAAAATCAATAGCAAAAATTAAACGATTTACCAATGGATGATAGACCAAAATAGACATTTAAAAAAAAAACATACAAATAGCCAACAAGTATATGAAAAAAATGTTCAACATCACCAATCATCAGGGACATGCAAATCAAAGCCACAGTAAAGTATCACCTCACTCCAACAATAATGACTATTAACAAAAACACTGAGGTAAAAAAGTGCTAGCACGGACGTGCAAAGAAAGGAGCTCCGGCACACCATCTGTGGGAACGTAAATTAGTATAGCCATTATAGAAACAGTGTGGAGATTCCTCAAAAGGTTAGAGTGATTCAGTGATTCTAGGGTTGGGTATATGTTCAGAGGAAATGACTCCAGTGTTGGGTATATGTTTATGTTAACTGCAGCTCTATTCACAATGTCCAATAATTGGAAATGAGCTAAGTTACAGCTAACAAAAAGATAAAGAAAATGTCTATACACACAATGGGATATTATTCCACTATAAGATAAATGAGAACCTGCCCCTTACAACAAAATGGATGGAACTGGAGATAATTATGTAATAAAATAAGCCAGGCATGAATGGATTTCAAAATAATACACAACAATATGCTTCCTATAAGAAACCCACCTCACCCATACGTAAACATACAGACTGAAAGTGAAATGATGAATAATTATATTCCAAACAAATGGGATCCAAATGCAAGAAGGAATAGCTATACAAATATCCAAAATTAGACTTCAGGACAAAATTAATTAGATCAGACAAAGATGATCACTATATATTGTGAGTGAATGATTCATCAAGAAAATATAATGATTACAAATATATATATGCACTGAACATCAGAACACCCAATTCTATTAAACAAACACCACTGGACATGAAAGGAGAGATAGACCCCCAAAATACAATAAGAGTGTGACTTCAACACCAGACTCTCATTAGATCATCCACACCAAAAAAAAAAAAAAAAAAAAAGTCAACAAATAAGTATCCAAGTAAATTTACACTATATGTCTACAGATTATTTTACTCAATGACTATAGAATACATATTATTTTCATCAGCACAGGGAACTTTTTACAAAATAGATCACAGAGGAGATCACACAATAATTTATTGTGTACTATCTCATCACAACAGAATGAAACTAGAAATCAACAGCAAGAGAAGCACATTATTCATGCACATGGAGATCACTTTTGAATAAACAGTGGGTCATTGAAAAATTCAGGAGTGGGGTGTTTAAATATTATTTGATAGTAAAATTTCATTGTCTTTTATGACAAAACGGGAAAAAAAATTCCTAAAAAACAAAAGAAAATGGAAAAAGCATACCAGATCCTGTGAGATACAGCAAAAGCAGTACTGAGGCAAATTTATAACAATGCATGTTTACATCAGAGAGAGAGAGAGAGAGAGAGAGAGAGAGAGAGAGAGAGAGAAATCTCAAATAAATTGCCAATGATGCACTTCAGTCTAAAGAAAACAAGAACAACCAAACCCCAAATCAGTAGAAGGAAATAAATAATAAAGATGAGAACAGAAATAAATACAACAGAGACTTAAAAAATGGTATGAAGATCAAAGAAATGAAGAGTTTTTTCTTTGAAAAGATAAATGACATTGACAAATCTTTAGCTAAACTAATCAAACTAATGAAGGAGAAGGCCAAATAAATAAAACTAGAGGTACAAAAGGAGACATTACAAAAGATATCACTGAAATTCAAAGAATCAACAGGGAATATTTAGAAAAGCTGCATGCCAATAAATTGGAAAATGTAGAAGAAATTGACAAATGTCTGGGTTCACGTGATCTACCAAAACTAAACCAATAGAATATCTAAAGCATAAATAAAGTAATAGCTTCTAAGATACTGAAACAGTAATAAAAAGCCTCTCAACAAAGAAAAGCCCAGACTGATGGATTCTCTGATGAATTTCATGAGACTTAAAAAAAAAAAAACTAATAACAATGCTTCTCAAACTATCCCACAAAGTAGAAAGGGAAGAAACTCTTCCAAACTCATTCTATGAATCTTGTATTACCCTGCTATCAAAACTAGACGAAGGCACAAAAAACATACTTTGGAGAAAAGAGAGCCTCTTCAACGAATAGTGCTGGGAAAACTGGAAATCCATATACAGCAAAGTGAAATTAAACCCCTTTCTCTCACCCTGCACAAAACTTAACTCAAAGTGGATCAAGGACCTAGGAATTAGACCAGAAACCCTCTGGCCTAATAGAATAAAAAGTAGGCCTAAATCTTCATTCTGTCGGCTTAGGACCCGACTTCCTTAACAAGACTCCTAAATGCGCAAGAAGTAAAAGTAAGAATCAATAAATGGGATGGACTCAAACTAAAAAGCTTCTTTTCAGCAAAGGAAACAATCAGTAACGTGAAGAGAGAGCCCACAGAATGGGAGAAAATCTTTACCACACACACATCAGATAGAGTATTAATCTCCAGGATATATAAAGAACTCAAAAAAACTTAAAACCAAAAAATCAAGTAACCCAATAAATAACTGGACTAAGAAACTAAACAGATACTTCACAGAAGAAGATAATTAATCAATCAACAAACATATGAAAAAATGCAAATCAAAACTACTCTAAGATTTTATCTCACTCCAATTTGAATGGCAATTATCAAGAATACAAGCAACAATAATTGTTGGTGAGGATGTGGGGGGAAAGGTACACTCTTACATTGCTGGTGGGACTGCAAATTGGTGCAACCACTCTGGAAAGCAGTATGGAGATTCCTAAGAAAACTTGGAACGGAACCACCATTTGTATCCTACTCCTTGGTCTCTACCCAAAGGACTTAAAATCACCATGCTACAGTGACACAGCCACATCAATGTGTATAGCTGCTCAATCCACAATAGCTAGATTGTGGAATCAACTTAGATGCCCTTCAATAGATGAATGGATAAAGAAACTGTGGTGTATATACCCAATGGAATATTATTCAGCCTTAAAGAGAAATGAAATTATGGCATTTCTTGGTAAATGGATGGAGATGGAGAATATCATGCTAAGTGAGAAAAGCCAATCCCCCAGAAACAAAGACCAAGTGTTTTCTCTGATAAGTGGATGCCGATACATAATGGGGGGCAGGGGGTGCAAGGAGGTAAGGGAAGAATGGAGAAACTTTGGATTGTGCAGAGGGAAAGGAGGGGAGGGGGAGGGGGTTGGGAAAGATGGTGGAATGAGATAGACGTCATTACCCTATGTACATGTGTGATTACATGAATGGTGTGACTCTACATTGTGTACAACCAGAGAAATGAAAAGTTGCATTTCATTCATGCACAATGAGTCAAAATGCAGACTGCTGTCATGTATAACTAAATAAAACAATAAAAAAACTGATAAGAACACAACGGCAAAAAAATGGTAGACAATATCCCTAATGAAAATGTGCTGCAAATATTCTCCATAAAATACTTGCAAAAATATAATTCAACAACATATAAAGATAATCATTTGCCATATCAAGTTGGCTTCATTCTAAGGATGGGAGGATTGCTCAGCATGTGCAATTCATACATACATCAAGTAAATACAAGGAAGGATAAGTATCACATTATTCTCTTGAAAGATGCAAAGTCTTTGATAAAATTCACCATCCCTTCATGATAAAAGCCCTGAATAAATTAGGTATAGAAGGATCACTTCTCAACCTAGTAAAGGCTATCTATGACAAAACCACAGTCAACATCATACTGAATGGGAAGAAACTGAAAGCATCTCCTCTAAGATCAAGAACAAGGAAAGAGTATCCACTCTTACCACTCTTATTCATTAGAAATTCTAGCCACAACAATTAGGTAAAAGAAAGAAAGAAAAAATTATACAAATAGGAAAGGGAAAGTCAAATTATCCCTGTTGACTAATGACTTGATTCCATACTTAGAAGACTCCAAAGACTCCACCAAAACATTCTGAAAACTGGTAAACAAATTTGGTAAAGTATGAGCATACAAAAATCAATGTTCCAAAAATCAGCAGTAATATGCTAATTTAAAAACAATCTCTAAGTAAACAACAGAAAGATCAGAAGAATAGAGAGAAGGGGACAGGGGAAGGGAGGAAGGAAAGGAAAGGGGAAGTACTGGGGACTGAATCAGAACAAGTTGCAGTCCATGCTTTTATAATTTTGTCAGAATAAATCTTAATGTTATGTGTAACTAAAAAGAATCAATAAAAAGAAAAAATATATAACTAGAATAACAAAAAAATTAGTAGCTTTTCTCTGCATCAATAATGTACTCACTGAAAGAAATCAAGAAAGCAATCTCATTCACAATAGCATCAAAAAATATACCTAGGAATAAACTTAACAGGTGAAAGACCTCTACAATGAAAATCATAAACTATTGAAAAAAAAGAAATTAAAGACACTGAAAAATTCAAAGAGTTTCCATGTTCATGGATTGGAAGAATTAACATTGTTAATGTCCACGTCACTCAAAGCAATCTACAGATTCAATGCAATAGCCACCAAAATACCAATGACATTCATCACAGAACCAGAAATTCACAGTAGCCAAAGTAATCATGAACAAAAAGAGCAATGCTGGAAGTATCATCACACTGAATTTCAAAATATACCACAGAGTCACAGTAACAAAACCAGCATAGTAACTACATAAAAAAAAAAAGACACATAGACCAATGAAATAGAAGATAGAGAAATAAACCCACATAGTCATAGCCATATGATTCTTGACAAGATGCCAAAAACATGTTAGCTAATGGTACTGGAAAAACTGCATAGCCATATGTATAAGATTAAAACTAGGTCCTTATCTCTTGTTCTGTGCAAAACTCAACTCAAAATGGATCAAAGGCCTAAATGTAAGACCTGAAACTTTGACACTGATGGAAGAGGACATAGGGAAACATTTCAAGATACAGGCACAGGCAATGACTTCCTGAATAGAACTCTAAAGTTTCAGGTTATAATAGCAAAAATCAACAAATTCGATTGCGTCAAATTAAAAAGCTTGTGCACGGAAAACAACAACAACAACAACAATAAAAAGAGTGAACAGAGAGACTACAGAATAGAAAAAAATAATTGCCAGTTATTCTTCTGACAGGACTAATTTTGAGAACATATAAAGTACTCAAAACATTCAAGCAAATAACCTAACCAACAAATGGGCAAATGAACTGATCAAATACTTCTGAAAAGAAGTACAAATGATAAATAAATATATGTAAAAATTTCAACATCTTTAGCCATCAGGGAAATGCAAATCAAAACTGCATTGAGATTCCATCTTACCCTAGGCAGTATGACTACCATTAAGGATACAAAAAAACAATAAATACTGGAGAAGATGAGGGAAAAAAGGAAATTTAATATACTGTTGGCAGGAATATAAATTAATACAACTACTGTGGAAATTAGAGTAGAGGTTCCTCCAAAAACTAAGAATGGAACTACCATACGATCCAGCTTCCCATTCCTCCATATACCCCCAAAGGAATTAGTCAACATACCATATTCAGCATATCTACATACCCATGTTTATCACAGTACAATTCACAATAGATATGTTATGGGATGAGCCTAGGTACAAAGAACAAAGAACATGAATATATATACACAGAGGAGCATTATTCAGTCAAAAAGAGTGATACTGTGTCATTTGCAGGAAGATGGGCGGAACTGGAGATCATCATGCTAAACAAAATAAGGCAAACTCAGAAAGACAAGTGTCACATGGTTTTCTCTTATGTATAATCTTTGGAGGAAAAAGAAGTAATGTGAAAAGTAAAAGGGAGCCTACTAGAGAAAAGGAAGGGAATCAGAGGGAGAGGGAAAGGTAGAGGAGGGTAATGGGGGGATATAATCAAAGTGTGTTATAGGTATGTTCAGAAATGCCACAATGAAACCCACTACTCTGTATAATTAATGTGCTGTAATAAAAATACAAAACGAAAAGAAACAAAGAGTTATCAGAGATGATAGAGATCAGAAAACGAAAAGATAAAATGTAAACAGAGTTGTGAGGAGGTGGTAATCACCTGTTTGAGTGGAGAGGTTTCTAGGAAGAGAAGACCCACAGTGCAAGGGTCCTCAAACATGGGTGTGCCTGGCACACTCAAGGAAGTCAGAGAAATCCATGCGGCTGGAGGATGGTCAGGAAGGAAGAGCAGCTGGAGATGAAGTCGGAGAGGAAGGATTAAACTTGTTCATAAATCATCTGGAAAGCAATCTGCTCTAACTTGATTGAAACAAGAGGTTTCTGAGCTGAGAAGTGCAAGATATGCTTATGTTTTTTACATCATTCTTTGTGCCTGATGGTAACACGATGGAAGTGAGAAGGTCAGTTAGGAGGCTACTGCACTAATCCGGCAGAGAGGCGAATGTGCCCTGGTCTGGGAGAGAAGCAGGGGAGATACAAGGAGAGATTGTACTCAAAATATATAATTAATGTCATATGTGTTTATGCTATAGCCAATGGAATTACCTGATAGAGCAGGTGTGGAGTGCCAAAAAAAAAAAAAAAGAAGGTTAAGTAAAACACTTAGATTTTTGGACTAAGTAAGCAAGCTGTTTACCCATCTCAAGTTGCTACTGATATTGAGAAGGGGAAGAATGTCTAAGGGCAGATTTGAGATATGTTAGGAGAAATACAAGAAGTATGAATTTGGACACGTTAAGTTGGAGACACCTCTTAAGAGTTTCAAGTGGACTTCAGGTACTCAGATATAGTTCAGGAGAGAGTGCTAGTCCAGAGATGGAAATCTGAGAGTCATTTACATAAAGGAAGTAGTAGTTAAAGCCATAAGGATTAGTGACTTCACTAAAGGAGAAATGCAGAGAGAAATGAGAAATCCAAGTTATTCCTCTGGGCATTCCAATACCTATGACATGGGGATGAAGGATGGCCAGCCTTAGAGACTTTCAGAGAGTGTGTGCTGAGAGACAAAGAAAATAAGGAAACGTAGTGTTAAGGAAGATAAAGAGATCAAATATGTCACATGTTTCTGAGATGCTAGGTAGGATAAAGACCACAGAAATGACACAGAATTAGCAATGTGGGGTCACTGATGACATTGACAATACTAGTTTTTTTTTTTTTTTTTTTTGTTATTTTATTTGTTTCATTTTTAAAATTTTTTTATTGGTACCAGGGACTGAACCCAGGGGCACTTAACCACTGAGCCACATCCCCAGCCCTTTTTTATTTTTTATTTAGAGACAGGGTCTTACTAAGTTGCTTAGGGCCATGCTAAGTTGCTGAAGCTGACTTTGAACCCTCCTTCCTCAGCTTCCTGAGCCACTGGGATTACAGGTGTGCCCCACCATGCCTGGTGACAATACTAATTTTGATGGCAAAAGATGGGGAAAAAAAAAAAAGGTTTAAGTCTAGTAGATGGAGAAAAAAGGAAGAAAGTAAACCCCTACTTTTTTGCTATAAAAGAGCTAAAGAAATGTGATGGAGGGTAAAAGAAGGTATAAGATTGAGAAGGTTTTTTGTTTTGGGGGTTTTTTTTGCTTTTTTGTTTTGTCTTTTTGCTTGTTTTTCTAATATGGGAGGAATGACCACCTGTGTCACATGGATAAGAATGATCTAGGAGAGAAGGAAAATTGGCGGTGTGGAGCGAAAGGAAAATTGCTTACACAAATTAAACTTAAAAATGATTACTATTGAGACATACCTTATGAAACAAAGGAAGACCACCCACATGTCCTGCATTTGACATCTGCTTTGAAGGAACAACGCCTACTTTCCCCATACCAGTGTTTCTGAATGCCTCAAGGATTCCCAACTGTGTTGACTTGCTGCCTACACTGACAGCTGTACAGTCAGAGAGAGATCCTGGCTTGGTCATTGACTAACTGTGATATCTGGTAAATTACAACCTTCTAACGTGCCCATATTCTCAAGTGTAAAATGAGTCCACTAAAGGACTACTGTCAGAATAGAGTGATTCCAAACCAGTCAGTCAAGAACTTACAACAGAGCCATACAAAGAATGATCATTCAAAATTACTATAAAAAGTGATAGAAATACAGTAATATTTTATAACAGTTTTACCCAGGATGGGAGGTGATGACCTGTATTTGAGACTGAGAAAAGGATTTTAAAAGGACAGATGAAGAAGAGTATGGGAAAGGTGGAAGAGCACCGCTGGAAGGAGAGGCTTCTGTGGTTGGGAGGAAAGGGCTGGAGTGACAGATGTCGAAGAAATGGTCCTGTGCGAGTCAGCCTTGCTGGAGTCCTGGGGCTTGACTCTCGTCCACTGTTGAATGAGGATGTCATCTCCTATTCATTAAATCGACAATGACATTCTGAACACTTAATTGATGTATTAGATTCTGGGACTAAAAAAGTTAGTAAGACAAGATTCCAGATGTTGAGTGGTTGTGTCAAGTCGGGAATAGACATGTAATTTAATAATGACAATAACACATTATGGAAATGGTTCTACTAAAGCATGTTCCAGATGCTCTGAGAGCACAGGAAGAGCACCTGACCATACCAGTGATCGGTCAAGAGCTGCAGGGACTGCTTCATCTCCGCAGCAAGGCCTATTGCCACACTTCTGCCAGAAGCACCTTATCACTGAGGCCTCTGTGACCAGCATGTTCTCTACCCGCTCCCTACATTGGCACTGACCAGTATCTGACACACTGTCCATTTTACCTGTCTTCTGACTCCTGTTCCTAAAATGGAAGCCCCACGAGGGCAGGGATTTCTCACTGTACCCACTTCACCCAACCCAGCACCAGGCACATAGAAGGTACCTAAACAATATGTGTTGAACGAATGAGTGAATCACATAAGAGTACAGAATGCCAACAAGGACAGCAATGAGAAGGATGAGCAACACATTTCTAGAACATGAAAAATGGATGGATGCAGCAAAACCAACCGAGTGAACATGAAAAGGCTCCCCACTGAAGGAGAGCCCAGAAAAAATTAATTATACTCATACTACACAACCCCAAAGAGATGGAGTGGTTTAAAGATTCAGGTTCCATAACAGTGGGATAAATGACTGGAAGGAAGCACAGTTATTAAAGGTCTCTGTGAGGATCAGGTGCACTGTGGCACCCTGGGGGTCACTGGGTGCAGAAGTGTGGAGCCGAGGCAACATGCTGGAAATGGAGGTTCAAGTAAAAGTCCATACAGAGAAAAGTGGGATCCCCAAGCCCTCTTCTCACTGACTCCTGGAGTGCTAACAGGCAGGTTAGGACAATAAGCAGAAGTCTCAACATCCCACCCCCGCCACCGGCCATGACTGACCCAAGAGAGTAAAACTCTTTGGCTAACTGGCATTTTGGGTCCCCAAGACAAACAGCCAGACACTTTCCTACTAACCCTATAATGAAACTAATTGATAAATAAACCTGATTCACACATCAAGAACTCTAATTAGTGTGTGTGTGTGTGTGTGTGTGTGTGAGAGAGTCAAATATGAGTAAACAGATAATCACATTCAGAAAAGTCGCTTACTTAAAAGGTGTCCAGGGGAGAAAGGAACTTAAAAGAAATAGGGACAGAGTACAGAGTAGAAGAAAAAATAGTCATCACAGAAATAAGAAAAGGCATTGCATCAATGAATCAAAAAAGAAGGACTAATAAATGTGAACAGGAAACAGTAACAAAAGAGATTTTTAGAGATCTACTTTATAAATGTGGTAGCAGAAAAATCATAGTTAATAGAGTGGTAGTAGATGAAGTTGAAGATCTCTTTGTAAAAGTATAACTAGAAGACAATTGGGATGGGGAGAAAGGGAAAGAAAAGGTAAAAAAAATAAAGGTTTGTGTCAGAATGAATAATTAGCTAACAAGTGTTCATGGAAGAGTGAACTGAGAAAATGGAGAAAAGAAAGTTATCTAGGAAATAATATCTAATTTAGTAAACAATGGGATAACACATAGAAAGATGCATCACTTTATTTCTTAGTTTTTTTTTTCTTTTTAATACTTCTTTGTTTTAATGGACAGAATGCCTTTATTTTATTTGTTTATTTTTGTGTGGTGCTAAGGATCAAACCCAGGGACTCACACATGCCAGTGCTCTGCCACTGAGCTACAGCCCCAGCCCCTATTTCTTAGGTTTTTTTTTGTTTTGTTTTTTTGTTTTTTTTTAAACAGACTTTATTTTTAACAGCAACTTTAGGTTCACAGCAAAACTGAGCAGAAGGTATGGAGATTTCCCATAATCCCCCTACCCCGCACATGCACAGCCTCCTCCTTGTCAACTTTCCTGTCAGAGTGGAATGTTCGTTACCCTTGAGTTCCATTGTTTTTACCATTGATGAACCTACATGAATACATTAGCATGGCTCAAAGTCCACAGTTTGCCTTAGGGATCACTTGGTGGTGTGCATTCTCTAGGTTTGGGAAAATGAATAATACAAAGCTTCCACCACAGCAATAACATGAACAGTGCTGTCTGCCTAGTCATGCTTGCCCCCGCCAACCCCTGGCAACAACCACTGATCTTTTACTGACTCAACTGGTTTGCCTTTTCCAGAATGTACTGTAGTTGGCATCATATACCATGCAGGCTTTTTAGGTTGTTTTTTTTCATTCAGTAATGTATGTTTAAGTTTCCTCCACGTCTGTTTATGATTTGATATCTCATTCATTTTTAGTGCTGAATAATATTCCATCATTTGGACGCACAACAGTTTGTTTATATGTTCTCTTACTGAAGTATATTTTGGATGCTTCCAAATTTGAACAATCATGAATAAAGCCGCCATAAATATCCATGTGCTGATTTTTATATAAACCTAAGTTTTCAGTTCCTTTGTGTAATTACCAAGGAGTGTTACTCCCGTATTACAAAGTAAAAGTATGTTTAGTTCTATAAGAACCCACAAAATGGTCTTCCAGAATGTCTACCATATTGCATTTCCACTAGCAGCGAAGTTGAGTTCCTGATGTTCCACATGCTTGCTATTCATTTGGTGTTGTCAGTGTTCCAAACTTGGTCAAATAAATATGCACTTGTGTATTAATCTTGTGTCCTTACCATTATAATCACTTGTTAGTTCCAATTTTTGTGTTCAGATTTTCTTCTTAGAAGACCATATCATGTGCAAAGGCAGTTTATTTCTTCCTTTCTAATCTATACTCTTTTTATTTCCTTCTCTTGCATTATTACCTTAGCTAGGACTTCATGTATGTTCAAAAGAAGTAGTAAGAGGGCTCTTGCCTTGTTCTTGATCTTAGCAGGAAAGCTTTCAGTTTTTTCACCATTAACTATAGGATTTCTTTGTAGACAATTTTTATCAAATTGAAGAAGTCTCCCCATCCCTAATTTACTACATTCTCATGAGTAGGTGCTGTATTTTATCAAATGCTTTTTCTGCATCTATTCTCATGATAATGTGATCTTTCTTCTTTAACCTGTTGATGGAATAGATCACATTAACTGATTTTCTAATGTTGGACCCTTTCATATAGGGCAATTCCGACTTGGTCATGGTTTTTCATTGTTTTTATATGTTGTTAGGTTCAATTTGCTAATATTTTGCTGAGGATTTTGGTATATATATTCATGAGAAACAGTGGCCTATAATTTTCTTTCCATGTAATATCTTTGTTTGGTGTGGGCATCAGGATAATTCTACCCTCATAAAATAACTTAAAAATAACTTAGTATTCTCTTTGCTTCTATCTTCTGAAAGAGATTGTAGAAACTCTGTATAATTTCCTCCATCAGTGTTTGTCAGAGTTCAGTGAACCTGGTGCTTTCTGTTATGAAAGGTTATTAAATACTGGTTCAATTTCTTTAATAAATAAAGATCTAGTAGGATTCTTTTTTTCTTCCTGTGTGAGTGTTGGCAGACTGTGTTTTGGAAGGAATTGGTTCATTTAATCTAGGTTATCAAGTTTGTGGACATGAATTTGTGATCCTATCCACTTATAAGCTTTTCAATGTCTACGGGACCTGTAGTGATATCCCTTATTTCACATTTCATATTGGTTATTGGTGTTCTCTCTTCTTTTAGCTAGCCTGGATTAGTTTATCAATTTTATTGATCTTTTCAAAAAACTAGCTTTTGGTTTCAATTGACTTGCTCTGCTGATTTTCTGTTTTCAATTTCATTGATTTCAACTCTGGTTTGTACTATTTCTTTCCTTCTGTTTAATTACTATGGACTTAATTTGTTCTTCTTTTTCCAGTTTTCTAATGATAATATCATTCTGGGGATGATTGATTTTAGATCTTTCTTCTGTTCCAGGCAAATCTTTTAAAGTACCAAACGCTAAAGAGACTGAAAATCCTAAAACATTCCTCAGAAAGAAGATATCGCATTTAAGGATAAGGATTAAAGATGGCATTGGCCTTCTTGACAGCAGCACTGGAAGCAGTAAAAGTGGAACAATTATTTTGGCATTTGAAGGAAAACAATTTTCAGCCTGGTGTTACATAACTAGGTGGTAATTAATTACCTGTAGATGTAAGGAAGCAACAACATTTTTCAGAAATTCCCATGTCTTAGTCCATTTGAGCCTCCATTTGTGTCTTAGAGGTCTTAAGACACAAACATTTATTTCTCACAGTTCTAGAGGCTGAGAAACCTGAAACCAGGCTGTGAGCAGATTCAGTATCTGGTGCAAACTTGAATCCTGATTCATAGATGCTCCTCTTCTGGCTGCATTGTTACATGACAGAATGTAAAAGTGGGCATTCTGGGGCCTTTCTATTAGGATAAGACCTAACTACCTCTCAAAAGTCTCACTTCCTAATACCATCACACAGGTGGTTAAGATTTCAACATGAGCTTTGGGAAAACACAAACATTAGTCCATAACACCCCAGAATGACAGTGATGAGAAGTCCCTGAACCCTGAGTTGTATATGGATACAGAGCAAGTTATACAAATTAAAACAGGAGTACAGAAAATTCAAGAAGGAATATTTCCAAAGGAGGAGGAAATGTGTGGTATCTGTGAGCAAATGTAAACATACTACAGGACTTAACTGTAGGTTATATTTGCATGGTTATAGAAATATAACACACCAAACATTGATTTAACCAAAAATTGTGAAATGAATATACTGGGAAAATGGGAAGAGAGAATCACACATACTTGGGAGATGCAAATGTCTTGCAACATAAGAAATGATAGTTGTAAGAAAATACAATTTCATAATCTATTGAGGAAAATCAATACATAATAAGTAAAATTGAAAACCAAGGAACACATCATAATATTAGAAAAGGCTAAAAGTAGCTGCTGCTGATGAGTGGAATTTGGGAGTAAGGAGGTATGGGGCTGGGAGCTACTCTTTATTGTCATAATATATCAATTTGCCAAAAATAAAGATTAGACAAAATTTAAGAGGCTGTGATTGATGCTCACTGAAGTACCTTTTTGCTCTTTTTTCCTAAGGATCTACGTACCATTAATTCCAAATATGACATACAAAATAATATTTCAGAAGTGGAATTAAATACTTCCAGCTAAATGAAACTGAGAAGGATCCATTAGGGAATAAAAGGTACTTGGACTGGTCCTTTCAGAATCCGATTTTTATTAAGTGAGAATATAAAATGTGGATTATTAGGACAATACAATGGAGAGGTTGATATTTCACAAATCAAGCACATGTTGTCAACACCTGGACCATTTTCTACAGTCGCGGATTGCCTGTGGCACAAAGAACACCTTTATCACTCAGCCACTAAGGGCTAGGACTCTTTCACAGATTACTTCAAGGAACTTCACAGCATCTCTATATGGCAAATATATTAACCACAGCTCATAAATGAGGGTGCTTGCCAGACATGGTAGCACACACCTGTGTTCCAAGCAATTGGGAGGCTGAAGCTGAAGGATTACAAATATGAGAAACCTAAGCAACTTAGCAAGACCATGTCATAAACTAAAAAATAAAAAGGGCTGGGGTATAGCTCAGTGATAGAGCATTCCAGCACCTCATGCATATATATATATATAGCTGGAACTTAGAGATGTCAAATCACTTTTTCATGATTTGTGGTTTAATCAGAACTTTAACCCTACTGTTTTCTGTTAAGATACACATTGTTCCAAATCTTTACCACATGCACCTCAGATACAGCATTATCTCCAGGATACATAAAGAACTCAAAAAACTTAACACCAAAAAACAAACAAACAAAAAAATCAACCCAATCAATAAACGGGCTAAGGAACTGAACAAACACTTCACAGAAGACTACAGTTGATCAACAAACATCTGAAATAATGCTCAACATCTCTAGTAATTAGAGAAATGTAAATCAAAACTACACTAAGATTCCATCTCACGCCACTCAGAATGGCAATTATCAAGAATTCCAGCAATAATAAATGTCAGTGAGGGTGTAGAAAAAAAGGTACACTCATAAATTGGGGTGGGACAGCAAATTGGTGCAACCATTATAGAAAACAGTATGGAGATACCTCAGAAAACTTGGAATGGAACCACCATTTTACCCAGTCATCCCACTCCTAGGTTTATACCCAAAGGACTTAAAATCAGCATATGACTGTGACACAGCCACATTAATGTTTATAGTAACTCAATTCACAATAACTGAACTATGGAACCTACCTAGATGTCTTTCAACAGATTAATGGATAAAGAAAATGTGGTGTATATACACCAGGGAATATTACTCAGCCTTAAAGCATTTTTCAGGTTAATGGATAGAATTGAAGAATATCCTGCCAAGTGAAATAAGCCAATACCAAAGAAACAAAGGCTGAATGTTTTCTCTGATATATGGATGATAATTCACAATAAGAATAGAGGTAATATGGACTAGACAGTGGGGAGAGAAGGAAGGGGTTAGGAATTATAGTAGAATGAATCAGATATTATTACCCTATGGGCATATATGACTACATGACCTGTGTAACTCTACATCATATACAGTCAGATGAATGAGAAGTTTTTATGTATGATGTGTCAAAAAGCATCTACTGCCAAGTATAACTAATTACAACAAATAAAAAAAAAACAGATATCTAAGAAAAGATGATGTTTTTTCCATTGCTCTGCCCTGACTTCTTAAAATATTTGGACATGAATTGAATGTTCAATATACAGAAACCCTTTTCAAAGGAATACAAATACAACAAATAAACAAAATCTAGAAGGACAGCCCCTGAACTCCTCCAGACAAACCCATTTCTAGTTCTTACTCACCACATCCTTCCCTATACCAGAGCATAGCTCAAACATAGTCTATCTACCAGAAATCAATAATATTGAATGGGTAAAGATTCTTACTACAAACAACAAAATCTACTCCTGCTAGTTTAAGGAAAAGGAGATTTTATTAAAATATGAACTCAGAGATCACTAGAAATGCGGAATGAACAAAGACAGGTGCAAACTCACAAAAAGTCTACCACCATGCTCCCCACACCTCCTCCCCCACCACACACACCATGCTCCCCACACCTCCTCCCCCATCACACACACCATGCTCCCCACACTTCCTCCCGCCCAACACACTATGTTCCCCACACCTCCTCCCTCACCACACACACCATGCCCCTCACACCTCCTCCCCCATCACACACACCATGCTCCCCACACTTCCTCCCGCCCAACACACCATGCTCCCCACACCTCCTCCCCACCACACACACCATGCTCCCCACACCTCCTCCCCCATCACACACACCATGCTCCCCACACCTCCTCCCCCACCACACACACCATGCTCCCCACACCTCCTCCCCCATCACACACACCATGCTCCCCACACCTCCTGCCCCATCACACACACCATGCTCCCCACACCTCCTCCCCCACTACACACACCATGCTCCCCACACTTCCTCCCGCCCAACACACCATGCTCCCCACACTTCCTCCCCACCACACACACCATGCTCCCCACACCTCCTCCCCCATCACACACACCATGCTCCCCACACTTCCTCCCGCCCAACACACTATGTTCCCCACACCTCCTCCACCACACACACCATGCTCCCCACACCTCCTCCCCACCACACACACCATGCCCCTCACACCTCCTCCCCCATCACACACACCATGCTCCCCACACTTCCTCCCGCCCAACACACCATGCTCCCCACACCTCCTCCCCACCACACACACCATGCTCCCCACACCTCCTCCCCCATCACACACACCATGCTCCCCACACCTCCTCCCCACCACACACACCATGCTCCCCACACTTCCTCCCGCCCAACACACCATGCTCCCCACACTTCCTCCCCACCACACACACCATGCCCCTCACACCTCCTCCCCCACCACACACACCATGTTCCCCACACCTCCTCCCCCACCACACACACCATGCCCCTCACACCTCCTCCCCACCACACACACCATGCTCCCCACACCTCCTCCCCCATCACACACACCATGCTCCCCACACCTCCTCCCCACCACACACACCATGCTCCCCACACTTCCTCCCGCCCAACACACCATGCTCCCCACACTTCCTCCCCACCACACACACCATGCTCCCCACACCTCCTCCCCCATCACACACACCATGCTCCCCACACCTCCTCCCCCACTACACACACCATGCTCCCCACACTTCCTCCCGCCCAACACACCATGCTCCCCACACTTCCTCCCCACCACACACACCATGCTCCCCACACCTCCTCCCCCATCACACACACCATGCTCCCCACACCTCCTCCCCCACTACACACACCATGCTCCCCACACTTCCTCCCGCCCAACACACCATGCTCCCCACACTTCCTCCCCACCACACACACCATGCTCCCCACACCTCCTCCCCCATCACACACACCATGCTCCCCACACTTCCTCCCGCCCAACACACTATGTTCCCCACACCTCCTCCCCCACCACACACACCATGCCCCTCACACCTCCTCCCCCATCACACACACCATGCTCCCCACACCTCCTCCCCCATCACACACACCATGCTCCCCACACCTCCTCCCCCACTACACACACCATGCTCCCCACACTTCCTCCCGCCCAACACACCATGCTCCCCACACTTCCTCCCCACCACACACACCATGCTCCTCACACCTCCTCCCCCATCACACACACCATGCTCCCCACACTTCCTCCCCACCACACACACCATGCCCCTCACACCTCCTCCCCCACCACACACACCATGTTCCCCACACCTCCTCCCCCACCACACACACCATGCCCCTCACACCTCCTCCCCACCACACACACCATGCTCCCACACCTCCTCCCCACCACACACACCATGCTCCCACACCTCCTCCTGCATCCACTTACACACACCACAGACCACACATCAGAACTCTTCTGAACAACTTAAGTTCACTGTTTCTGCCACCAAACACAGGATGTGGAGACATGGTTGCACTGCAGTCGCTGTATCTGCGGCACTCATGCCACTTCTGTGTCAGGAATTCTACTTTTCAATTGCTCTGTTGTCATGAACAGCAATTCCTCTGAAGCCAGCTGTATCAGCAAGATAGAAGCCCAGGGATGCCTGGTTCTCACATTGAGGACCTCCAATTGAAGCCTCACTTGGAAGTGTCAGACAGGGTAAGTTCAGGTCACTGCATTTATCTGTCCTGCAAGAGAAACTGAGACTGCACAAGTAGATTGGAAGGTGAAATCCATTGCATGTGAATTACTTTAAAATGCTGAAAGCCCCAAATATGACATATGTCCACTAGAAATCCATTCAAAAAAGATGAGGATTCAACTACTCCTGGATTTCTGGGCCAGGAAAGTAGGTGACTGATGGTATCATTACAGAGACAGGGGACACTGGAGGAGGAGGAGGAGGTCAGAGTAGGTGAGAAGATTGTGGGTGAGTGTGGGAAGTGCTGAGTTTGAGGTACTCATGAGATATGTAAATGGAAATGCTTAATTGAATATATGAGCCTGGAGCTCAGATGAAAGGTCAGAACTCCAGACAATAATGTGTTTGGCATCAGAATACAGATGGCAACTGATGCTGTGAATAGGATGAGACTGTCAGGAGAAGGCATGTTGAGTGATAAGAAGGCAGCCTTGGAGCCACACGGAGTTCAGACAAGTCAGTAGTGAGGAAGAGGAGAAAGAGGGAAAGGGAGACTTACAAAGAAAGGTCAGAGCACTAGAGAAGAGAAGCAAGAGCTGGTGGAGTTTTGGAAGGCAAGGTAGAGAGAACTTCAAGGAGGATGGGGAATCAATAATACAGTATAGACTCGAAAATGGCTCAGAGAACAGATCTCAAATGTTCTCCCCATGCACACAGCCCAAGGAGAACTATGTGAGCTCTATAAGTAAATTAGCATGATTATAGTAAGCACGTACAAGATGTACTACATGGAAAATCATCTACCCTGTCAGTATATACAGTTTTATCTCAATAAAGCCAGGGGAAGAGATGGAGTTCAGATGTTGTAAATTCTATCTCAGATCTAGGAAACACACTGCAGATAATTCATTATTCATTTCCTCCAGATTTTACCCCTCACTCCATGACTTTTAGTCTGGTTTGCTCTGCTCATATGGGGCCCTGATGTACTGAAACAGGAAGTAAGTGAAAAGGCAACAAGGGGGAGGCAAAAGAACATTCCTGCGAGCACATCCTCTCCAGCTTCTGAGTTCTGTGACTTTGCCCACATTGTCAGAAGTTCCTCCTCTTTCCACCTCATGAACACAGGTGATCTGACAGGTGTGTGTGGTGGTCTCTGGTCTCCTGCTGTGATCTCATCTATCTGTCTATGGTCAGTCCTTTCCCACACACTAAGCTACACCTGCCCCAAAAGATCTTGTCATTCATTTCATTTTCCTCCTTCCTTTGGTTAATTACTATTCACATCCAGGTCTCTCTCTATATTTCACTTTCTCCAAAGTCATTTTAAACCCTCTCTGCATGAACCTGAATTTAGTGTTCCTACTGCTTATTCCCAGGATACTCAGAGCTTCCTGTCATGACAAGGAAGTGCACAAGATAGGACTCCATTCCATACAAGCTAAAATACCTGCTCCATCAATTTGTGTGGCCTTAGGCAAGTCCCTTAACCTATTGAAGTCCCTTCAACCTATTTCTTGATAGCTACTAATAGACCCTGATAGTACCTAATCCACAGGGGTGTTATGAAAACTAAAAAAAAAAAAAAAAAAAAAAAAAAATTGCAGTTAAAAACACTAAACAAAGTAATTGAAAGATGGAAAGCACTCAGTAAGTATGGCCTATTATTAATACTATCACCATCATCTTATTGTTTCATGACATTGTTCAGTGTCATCTCTGCCTTTTTTTTAAATGCAAATGCCACAGGGGCAGAAACTGTATCATGTTTACGAATGAAAGAAAAATATCATCAGAAACTGAAACAGTAAGACCTAAATGCATGTTTGTTAAATGCAAATCACAAAGACTCAATCTCAACCCACAAACCTACCACTCAAGGTGTGCATTCAAAACTACATGCTATGCATTTCTATCCAGATGTATAATGAAGAGGTCAGTCAACACACCCTAAATCAGCAGTTGTCAGAGGATTCTAAGCACCCGCTCATCTAGACTTCCCTTTTACTGTTAATAGAACCACAACTTTAAAAATGACCTGGCTTCATAGCCTGCAATTCTTCCCTCTTCCTTGACCACGTCTGTTGAATGTCACTCATATTGATAATACAAGTGACAAGCCTGATTCAGGGGTGATAGCAGTGATGGCAGTCAGGTGAGTTTATAATAAAATAAAAATGATCCATCACACCCAAGACTCAGTTAACCTTTAAATATCAATGGGAAGGCTGGCTGAAGGAACCATTCCTGTGCTGACCTGCAAAAGGGTACCTGATGACAAGGGTTTTCTTTTTTAATTTATATCCCAACATTTATATTAATCATTTATTAATGAACTTTTAATGATAATAATCTATCATGCTATTTGCATGTTAATAAAAGGCAACTCTAAGCTTTTCCTTCATTCTGGCAAGTCTATTTTTGAATTTAATGGTGATAAGTAGCACAGTGGGGTAGATTTTTGCAGTAAGTGCCAAAGTGGTCTTTTGACCTCTAATGTTTTCTACATAATTAGAAAATTTCTAGTTTACTCTTACTTTGTTCTGATTTCTCATTTACCAAAGTAGATGAGGGGAAATTGCAAAATGATGAAAAGAATTAATGCAACTGGTGATAAGTCAGGTAGCCATCCTAATTGGGAAATCAAGTGAGCAGAAAGAGGGAGAAGAAGTATAAAGAGGCATAGGATTGTCCTGATGTTCTCAGGTTTAGTTGAGGTCCCAGGGGTGATGAGCTGGCTCTGAAGAATGGAATGATGTGTATATATGTGAGACATAAAAGCTGTGTCCCTGACACCTGGATCCATCATCTTCCTGAACGCTGACCATGATGCTTTATCAATAAACATGCCCCACAGCCATAGGATGAAGGAGTTCCAGACACTAGAAGCCTCATCAGTCAGTTGAGCTTGACGTTTTTTGGCTCATGACATCAAGGTCATGACCTATAGTTTCAGCCTGGTTTTCCCAATTAAATATCAATATGCACTTCCATAATGGTGAAAGATGTTCCAGTTCCAACTTTCAATGTCAATGAAACTAAGGTGTCCAAATATCAACTAAGCTTTTTTTTTCTATGTATTGATGGTTAAAAGCAACTTTTTAATATATATCTCTATTCTCACACTTCATTTTAGTCCATCGTCCATCCCACCACATGTATCTTCCTTCCTTTGACCTCCATTCAAAGATAACACAGAATCCTTCCTAAGAAAGCCAGGATTGAGTTGTCAAGATAACACAGAATCCTTCCTAAGAAAGCCAGGATTGAGTTGTCACATATAATGAGATGTGGAAGGCCTTTTCTTGCCTAGGATTCCAGCTGTCATTGAGCCACTGATTTAAGTGCTTAACAAGCATAACTTGAATTTAGTATTCCTAACAAACCTCCAAAGTAAGCACCATTACTATCTCCATTATACAGATAAACAAATAGAGGTGTAAGTATGTTACATGAAAGGCCCAAGATGATACAAATAATGAAAGGAAAAAATAGTGTTTGAACCTCAGCCTTGTGAAGTCAGAGTACACTCTTAAACATTGCCCCCCAGTGGCCAAAGGAAGAAGCTCAACTCTGTAATCAAAAGGATGAAAACCAAGTGGATCAGCACAAAGAACAGGAGGTGGATACCAAGTGCATGCCTTGCTGATAGAGGCTCTTCTGTTGGATTGTTTGTACAATCCACATCGTTTTCCCTGCTCCGCCCCACTATCTGGTTCTTCATTAGGAAGTTCTCTTAATTAATTTATTCCCCGGTTAGCAGAATGAAAACAAAACTAGAATGCTCTGCTGAGTTCTTTAAATTATGTATCAGCCCAAACAAAAGTGGCCACTCAAGGACATGGCCCCTGAGGCCCCAAAGCACAAAAATCACACAACATACCTATCGTTTCCTACTATGAATTTATTCTTCAAGGTTTCCCATAAATCACTGGTCTTTCATCTGTGCCTTACCAATTCCACTGGCTTTTACTCTAGTTACTGAACTATTTACTTACAGTAGCTTGACTGTTACCATCCAGATCCCCTGACCCCACAGCCAAAGCACTGCTTCTGCCAGCTTCCAGGAGTACAGGCTGCCTAGAGCTGAGTCTGTCTCCCAGAGTTGCCCTGTGCTGAAGGAATTCCTGGCCCAACGTTACACCTCTCCCTATAGGCAGCCTGAATTCAAGGAATTGGCCTAGGGCCACGTTCAAGGTCACAGCCTTTTTGCCTTAATGAGGGAGAATTGGAGCTATCCAAGCTCTCAGTGTCCAGGGGATTGACTCTAGGCTCCACTATGAGTGCACTGTGGTTCAACTTTTCCTTCCGCCCAGCCCGGTTTCCCTCTCTCCTCTGTAGGTGTTCCTGAGTGCACCCTCCAACACACCTGCAGGCAAATCTCAGGTCTGTTTCTTGGGAACTTAACCTAAGATAACACTCAACTCTCGACCATATTCATAAATACTATCATTTTAACTAAAGTGCAAGAATGTACTGTAAGGATATACACCAGAAGGCACATGGAATAAAGTTCAGATACGTCCCAGAAGGTAAAAATAATATAATATATGAATTGAGAAATCTGTGAATCATCCCTTCTCGTATGCTGCCAGGAGTCTGTGTTCACTTCACAATTTCATAATGTCATTGTTGATGGTCATTGTGTTACTTAAATGCCTCACCTTTCATTTTAGGGTTTGTTTTTAATCTCTAAATAAAGAGGTTTGATCAGTTACTGACCACTTCAGACAGTCGAAAATTTCACCTTAAATCTTCAGAGTAAAAACTCTTGCTGTCTTTATAGGATGTTGCATTTGAAGGTTACTTTTGTTTTTTGCATTATCTTGAGCTGCTCATCTAGTTATGGTGACTAGAGACAGATCCAGGATCAAACATATTGAAAGTCGTAGTTCAACTCTGGGAAACTGTTAGGACATAAATTTTTGGTTTCCCTTTGGGGTAAACCTCTCTGAAAACAATGCTAAAAGCTTTCACTGGGAAAACTTACTCTAACTAACCCCATGAGCATGAAGCACCTCAATCTCAAAGACTGACTAAAACTGCCTCCTTGCTTTCAGCACTAATACTGTTTCCTGTGATCCCTTTTCCCGAGTAAATTCCCATTGACCTTCCCTCCCTTTCGGTTTCTTCTTGGGATGGAAACATTAGAATAAAGATACAGTCTGTAAAACAGAAAGATGAATAGTTAAATGAAAAACCTCAATCTCAACATCAGATTTATAGGACTTGGTTTGTATGGTCATAAGCAAGGTAAAAATCATAAAAGTAACTAAAAGTGACTCAATTAAGGGGAGGTACTGGGTAGTGAAATAGATCACATTATGTTACGTGCATGTACAAATATGCTACAATGGAACCCATTACTTATATAATTAACAGGCACCAATAGATTTTTTTTAAAAGAAAAAATTACTTAATAAGGTTAATTAAACAGGAAACAGAATGGTGTGATCAAGGTTAGATTTTCTACATTCAGTTGTTCTTGGTCTTACAGGTACAGAGGACAGAGGCTTTTCTTCAGACTGTTAATACCTTCATACTATGTGTGGCTTTATGACCATGAAGACAGCTGAGCAGTCAGTGCACACGGACACTTTGTCATGAGGTGCGGTGGTAGGCTCTGCCTTTCTTTTTGCTTCTCACAGTCTGAGTTCCTTCCACCTACTCCCATCAGGGAAGGGGAAGATAACATCATGTGATTCCTGAAGATTCACAATTCACAAAACTACCCTATATACGTTTATTTTACATTTGGAGGTAGTTTATTTTTTAGATATCAGAGTACACATTATTATACTATGCCTGAAATTTCCTATGTATTTATATTTAGGGGTTCTTTTAAGTTGTACATGACAGTAGAATCCATTTTGATAAAATTACACAAGCACGAAATATATTTTATTCTAATTAGGACCCCATTTTTGTGGATGGTTACAATGGGGATTCACTTAGGTATTTTCATATGTGTACATAGGAAAATTATGTTAGATTCATTCTACTGTCTTTCCTATTCCTGTTCCCCCTCCCTTCCTTTGGTTTCCCTTTATCTAATCTACTGAACTTCTCTTCTTCCCCTACCCACCTGTATTATGGTTTAGCTTCCACATATCAGTCAAGATATTTGAATTTTGTTTTGGGGGGATTATCTTATTTCATGTCTTCAGATCCATTTGTTTACTGGCAAATGTCATAAAGTCATTCTTCTTTATGGCTGAGTAATATTCTGTTGTGTATATATACCACAATTTCTTTATCCATTCATCTGTTGATGGGCACCTAGGTTGGTTCCAAAGTTTAGCTATTGTGAATTGTGCTGCTATAAACATTGATGACACAGTAGTATGGTGATTTTAAATCCTTTGGGTATATACTGAGGAGTGGGATAACTGGGTCAAATGGTGATTCTACTCCAAGTTTTTCTGAGGCATCTCCATACTGCTATCCAGAGGGTTTGCACCAACTTGCACTACCACCAATAATGTATAAGCATTCCCTTTTTCCAATATCCTCACCAAGATTTTTTGGTACTTATTTTCTTGATAATTGCCTGATAATTACTTCTGACTGAAGTAAGATGGAATCTCAGTGTGGTTTTAATTTGCATTTCTCTAATTGCTAGAAACGATGAACATTTCTTCATATATTTGTTGATCATTCATATGTCTTAGGAATCACTTTAACAAAAGAGGTAAAGGAGCTCTACAATGAAAGGAATCACTTTAACAAAAGAGGTAAAGGAGCTCTACAATGAAAACTACAGAACACTAACTAAAGAAATTGAAGAAGAACTTAGAAGATGGAAAGATCTCTCATATTCTTGGAGAGGCAGAATCAATATTGTCAAAACGGAATACTACCAAAAGCACTATACAAATTCAATGCAATTCCCATCAAAATTCCAATGATGTTCTTCATAGAAAAAAAAGAAGCAGTCATGAAATTCATTTGGAAAAATAAGAGACCCAGAATACCTAAAACAATCCTTAGTGGGAAATATGAATCAGAAGACATCATGATACCAGATGTTAAATTATACTACAAAGTTATAGTAACAAAAACAGCATGGTACTACCACCAAAAAGAAGAACAATGGAACAGAAGACACAGAGACAAATCCATATAAATACAGTTATCTCATACTAGACAAAGGCACCAATAACACATACTGGAGAAAAGACAGCTTCTTTAACAATTGGTGCTGGGAAAACTAGAAATCCATATGTAGTTAAATGAAAGTTAACCCTTTATGCTCTGCACAGAAATCAACTCTAAGTGGATCAAAGACCTAGGAAATAGACCCAAAACCCACCTACTAGAAGGAAAGGTAGGCCTAACACTTCAACATATTGACACAGGAACTGACTTCCTGAACGAGACTCCTAAAGCACAAGAAATAAAATCAAAGATCAATAAACAGGATGGCATTAAACTAAAAAGCTTCTTCACAGCAAAAGCAACAATCAAGAGTGTGAAGAGAAAGCCTACAGAATGGTAGAAAATCTTTGCCACCTGCACCTCAGAGGGTGTTAATATCCAGAATATTCAAAGAACTCAAAAAGCTTAACACCAAACAAACAAACAAACAACCCAATCAATAAATGGGCAAAGAACCCCATCTTATATTCTTGAGGACAGAAAGCATGTAACTAATGATGATGAATAAAATTATATACTTGTAAAATACAATCATTACAGAGGTGCCCATCATCTCTGTATTGAGAGCCATTTAAACTAGGACGGATCAAGGCAATCAGTTCAAGGTCTGCCTCTATGGCTGCCCTTTTATTTGGAGAGGAACTCAGGAAGCTGACATGTAAAAGAAGTGCTAACTAATGGTGAGAAGGACAGAGAGAAGAGAGGGAGTAAGTGTGTATCTGCATCTGTGTTCATCAAAACGCCTGCCATTGTCAAAGTAAATTAGGCACCTTTGTCCCTCTCCATTGCAAAGGTCATCTTTAGAGCATGGACACTGAAACTGACATCATGTATCAAAATGTTCTGTCATGAAGCAGGCTTCAAGAGCACCTAGAATAGAGGATAAACTATCCCTGGGCTTTTGTGATATGTCAGGTCCACAGGAAGCAAAGAGGATGATGATCCAAGAACACACATCCCCTGAGACAGCTGTATTTCTGGTATTCGAATTAAGAAAAGAAATGATTGAAATAGATGCTTAAATTAGTCCTTTTCTGTGGTACTGGAAATTGAACCCAGGGGTACATTACCACTGAGCTTCATCCCAGCTTCCCACTTTTTAAAAATTTTTGAGACAGGATGTCGCCAAATTGACTTCAAACTTGCAATACTCCTGCCTCAGTCTCCTGAGTAGATGGAATTACAGGTGTGTGTCACCATGTCCCACTAGATCAATAATCTTACAGTGAAAAATTCTTGGAAAAAGAAAGTGAATTATTATAACCTAGCAATTCCACTTCTTTGTGTTTACCATAAAAATAGAGATATGATATACACAATGGACTATTACTCAACCAGAAAGAAGAACGAAATTATGCCATTTGCTGGTAAATGCATGTAATTCGAGAATATCATTCTAAGTGAAATAAGCCAATCCTCAAAAACCAAAAGCCAAGTGTTCTCTTCGATATGCAGATACTAACACACAATGGTGGGGGTGGAGAATAGAAGTTCATTGGATTAGAAGGGGAATGAGAGGAAGGGAGGAGAAATGGGAATAGGAAAGACAGTAGAATGAATCAGACATAACATTTATGAATACACAACCAGTGTAACTCCACATCGTGTACAGATAAAGAAATGGGAAGTTATGCTCCATGTATGTATAATATGTCATAATACACTCTACTGTCATATATATCTAAAAAGAACAAATAAAAAAGGGGAAAGAAATAGAGATATGAACTCAGATTTAAATAGATAATTGTAAATCTTGACAAAAGTCTAATGGGAAAATATACAAATATTAGTTGAAGATGCAAAACTATGAAGCCAATCATCAAAATGACACAGACAATTATTGCAACTTAACTGAAAACAGTTAAGTTATTACATACTATGCACAAGATGACCTAAACTTTATGACTACAGAGCATTAGGAGTTTGCAATAGCAGATAGTAGTTGAGGCACTAAGCCCCCAAATCCCACCCCACAATTTCACAGAATAAAGACTCTCCCAACCTCTGCCCAATACTATATCATCAGACTGTCTCCTCTGGGAAAGGGGAGAACATAGTGAATATCCCCCATGTTCTCCAGACCCAACAGAAATCCTAGAAAATTGTGTACCCATATTCAGATAGAGAAACCCAGGTGAAAAGGGAATAGGTTACTAAGATATAAGAAACAGAGAGAGGATTTGAACCCTGGTAATTTGACTCCAGAGTCTGAAATGTTAACAACGCACCAATTAGCTTCTGCATAAATAAATAGTAAAAGGAGATTAACTCATACTGATGCACACAAAATTTCATGATATTTACTAAAGAAAAAAATATTGGTGATGGCACATAAAATTTTACAAGGTTTAGCATGCTACTTTAATTCCTCCTCCCTTCTATATCATGTGAAAAGGCATCTGAATTTCCTCAGGGTCAATGGAATGATGTAGCCAGAACACATTGAATTTTGTGAGGGAAATTGGATTATTATTTACTACAAGTCAACTAAATCTTATTCACTGCTAGTAGTACAAAGAGATACAACTTGTTTGATATAAAAACATGGTATTCTCTATTAATTTTGAAGATACATAGAACTTTTAGTTTTGGGAATATTTTTTTTTAGCAAGCAAGGATTAGGTTTATTGTAAAAGAGAGATACAGATAGACTTCTCTGAAGAGAAAGGGCCCCAGAGCTGGGAATCCCCTGGGGAAATTTTTAATAGCACTGATTGTTAAAGCTGAGAGAGAGAAACTGTAAAATGGGCAAATGAATAATGGTTTATTCATGTAGTGGTATGTGATACAACTGTGAAAATGAACTAGATACAACAATACCCATGAATCTCAGTCACTTACAGAAGAATATGCATAATATGATTCAATTCTCTAAGTATAAAATATGTAAAAAAATTAAATAACATTGTTCATTGACACAAAACTTAACAGCAGAGTGACAACCCAGAATATTCGGTAGGCATTTTAATGGGGTGGAAAGTAGACGAGACCAGTGAACTCTCAAAGTTTTTGAAGTATGGACATGATTTCATTTCATAAATTAGGTGGGCAGTACATAGCTATTTGATAGGCTGCTACAGTCCCACATCTTACAAATGTGCTTACTGATATTATTTTGTGTAGCCATGTGATTTTCAACAAATTTAGGAAGTCAAACATTCTCTATGAAGGAAGATATTTTAAAATATTCTTTAGTTGTCAATGGATATTTATTTATTTATTTATTTATATGCAGTGTTGAGAATCAAACCCAGTGCCTCACACATGGTAGGCAAGTGCTCTGCCACCCCGTGCTACAAGCCCGGCCCCGATTTTTTTAATATTGGTAATTTGGCATGTTGTTCAGTTCTTTTTTTTTTTTTTTTTTAAGAAACCATTAAGACATTTATTTACATAAATGTATGAAGTACGCAGGTAAATCACACAAAAGCAATTTAGGGAAACTTTGATTTCTCTCTTATTAAATAACAACATATAAAACTCCCAACACAAATGGGACACTGTGAGGTGTTACAATTCTAGGAATGCAATAAGACAACATAACCATGAAAGTCAAATAATTTCACTGAATAAACCCACTCCAAGAATTTATCCTCATAAAACCAAAAAACTTTTTGTCAGAGGAAAATGGTTTAAACAAATTATGAGGAGGTAGGAATAGGATTACAGCCATCATTATCAAACCTAAATACAAATAGATAATATCGAACAAAAATTGTCAATACAGAAAGTATAGGTGCCTGCCAGACACAGTGGCCACACTAATCTCAGCTATACAGGAGTCTGAGGCAGGAGGACTGCAAGCTTGAGATCATCCTGGGCAACTTTAGTGACTCCCTGACTCAAAATGAAAACTAAAAAGGGGTGTGGGCATAGATCAGTGGTGGAGCAGGCATAGCTCAGTGGTGGAGCGCCCCTGTGTTTAATCCCCAGTACCAGATTTTAAAAAAAAGTAAAGCAGTATAGGTGACTTGAGACTAATTATCTGAACAAAACAAAACAAAAAAAGGAAAAAACAGTATTATAAAAATCAAACTTTGGAAGTCAGTGCATTAGGATGGTGAGGATTATAGGTAATTTGTCTATTTGGCAAAATTTTCTTCAGTGTTTTCAGCATAAAAGAAAAGGACTGGCTATCATTTTTAAGTTACTTCCTTTTCAAATAACCTTGACTTTTTCCTAATTAGTAAATTGTACATCAATTTTAAGATGGGGAAAAAAGGCAGAAATACCTCACCTATGTTCAAAAACCTAAACATTCCCCAAATATTAACTTTGGCAATGAGTGAAAACGTATGTAACCTATGCTGCTCTAACAGGCAGAGGTAGCCACTGCCACCTTTGGTTGACACAAATTGCTGGGTACTACAAATGAATAAGTAAAATAACAAATTTTCAATTTATAAATTTATGTGTTTGGCATTTCATGATATCACCATCAGATATCAGCACCCTTCTCATTTTTTGGTCTCATACGAAGAATTAGTTTTAATATTTTCATTCCAAATGTTGCCAATATGCTGAAAATGCTCTACTGAGGAATCTAACTTTTTATATTAACCACAAACAGATAAATCACAAATAAAATCACTTTAGCTTACCTGTCAAAATGCTGTTGCAAGTAGACAACCACCTTTAAAAAGAAAGGTAACTGATAAAAATCCAAAAACACGAATTTTACAAAATTTTAAATTTTCCTTTTGAAATTATATTTGAGTAAATGAAGAGGGAACTGAACATTTCTGCATATCTGTTGCATAACATATTACATTCTCAACAAAATATGAAGGACACATTACATGAAATTTACTATTTTGTAATTTTCAAATCGGAGCAGAAGGGATCAGCTTGACGTGTAGGGCAGCTACCTCCATGTCTATAAACACCACTAGAAAGAGCAAACCACTAAAAAATCAGGAAGAGAGAGAAATAAAAGCTTAAAATACAGGCTGCAGATTAAATTTTAAAAATTACATTACTTACTAACTTGGATGTTGTTCAGCTCTTTTGCCACTGTTTTGAATGTTTCCATTTTTAAAATCAATTTTCCAAAACTGAGGAATATTTTTACATTAGTAAATTTTAGTGTCTGTATCTGTAATTTATTTGCAGCTAGTTATTCTTGTCAAGGTTACTTATGCTAGTAAAAAAGGTAAAAAAATAAGTCTCAAAAATTATTCTGCTATTTCTTTTATTAAGATCATTTGTTTTTGCTCTTGTTGTTGTTGTTACAAAAGCAATTTAAATCATTATTGGAAAAGAGTGAAACAGAAAACATAGTCCAAGTAGAAAAAAGACAACAACACTCATAACCCCACTATTCAAAATGTAAAAATCTGAAAAGATGATCTTTATTCTTGTCTGAGTTAATTGTGGAGAAGTACCAGGAATGAAATCTACTAAATTATGCTATGTCCATGTAGAAATATATCATAATGATTCCTGTCTAATATATATCATTATAGTATACTAATTAAAGTAATAAAATAATAATAATAATAGAAGGGATATTAGTAAAGTAAGCGGATCAGGGAAAGGAGGAGAAAAGGGAATCTTTCTCAGAAATGAGATTGATCAAATGTTGTGTAAGAACAATCATGGCATAATGAATCCCACCATTATGAAAATAAAAAGTAAAAATATATATAATAAAACATTATATGCATATATTACATATATAATTATAGGAAGTATGGTTATTTTTGTAATACATGCTCTATCATCTACCACAATTTATTTAGTCAATCTAAATCAAAAGAAAGAAAAATTTTAAATCCACCTTCTCATTTTCTCTGTATCATAAAGGATTTGTAAAATAATTCAATGGGTACCCCAAGGCAGGAAAAAAATACAGCCTAGATGGAGTTTTGTTATAAGTGTCAATTCCAATCAATTGCTGATTTGGTTGCTTGAGATCTGTTTTGAGGCACTTTATGAAAATGCACCTGAGCTGTGAGTTCTCGGTAGTGTGGAGGTCACAGGAGATGGAAACAGGGTGGGAATGCTCAGGACCTGCCTCCTGCATCTGCCATCCCAGTCTCCAGGGTCTCTGCTTATGTGACCTTCCTCTGATACCTCTAGTTCTCTGGCTGTGTGCTCTAGGATACTCACTACTATATTCTGCACTTTTTGTTTCTGTCCTTTGTAGCCTATTTTGAAAGGTACCTAGATTACTCTGATCAATGTTGAAAGCTTGTATAACTGGAGATATTTAAGGCACCAAGCTTGCCTGGAAGTGGAAAACTTACCCTTAAAATATCGTAATGGATGCCAGGAAATCTGTAATGGCCAGTAGCATTTGAAATTTTAATGACTTAATTGGCAATACGGTACATTGTATACTATCCAGAATTCCCTAGGAAGAACCTGGAAAAGGAAAGCATCCATGCCTCCACTCAGTACTACAGATGCTCATTTTATGTAAGTTCTATGACGGTGAGAAGAGGGAACCAAACTGAGAACAAATTACAAAGTATGGAATTGGATCAGCAGCTCATATATTAAATCACAATAAAATATGAGGCATCACATCATACATGTCCATTTTTATAAACTCTCCCCAGTTACTACAAGCTCAATTGTAACTTTTAAATTGTCTCAGTAGAGTAGGTCTGGGCTCTAGGAAGGTTCCATTACCAAAAGGAAGGTTATGGATTTCTGAAACAACATAAACTTTGAAACTTTTTACATAACTCTGATCCATCCCCATTGCTACCGCATGCTCAAAAGATTCTCCTTTAATTAATTGCCCAAGCCTTCTCATTTGTGCTTCAAGAGGGCTACTTGGTATAGTAGGAAGAGTAGGGACTTTACAATTTGTATACATCTTTAAATCTTGGTTCTTATTTTCACTAGCTACTTGGCCTTGGGCATCCACTCTTACTCCTGTCTGCAAAATAAAGACATAATGCCTACCTTGCAGGAATGTTGTGAAGAGAAATAGGATAACATGTGAATATCACCTTGCACACTGGCAAGCTAGTGGTCTGAGTTGAATGAATGTCAGTCGAGCCATGTATGACAGGGAAATAATCTACATATATGAATTGCTGGTTATTTCCTCTTCAAAGTTTGTATGAATTTTGATGATACTTTCCCCAGTCTCCTTTTCCAGTTTTAGGACACATTTTAAATTCACTGAGAGGCAAAACTACCTCTCTTAATGTTTCATAATCCTCTGGCCCATTAGCTCTTCCACAAGTTAGGATCACAACAAGAGCAGCAAGCGCTGATCTTGGACACACCATGGCTTGTCCACACAGAGTCAAAACTGGAGCCAACCAAGGAGCTGAGATTATTCATAGTTTTAGTAGTCGTGAAAGCAGAAGTATAATCTGGGTTACCTTGTGGCTTGGAGGAAATGTTCATTTCTAGGGCATTGGGATAGGTGGGCTACATAGAGACTGAAATGGCTTTAGTGAGAAAAAAAAAAAAAAAAAGAACTTTCTACCTTAAATCTCTCACCTGTTCTGATCTGGGTGATTTCCTGGACACTGGGTTACTCTGGGACTGAGACAATTCAAAGGCACAGAAAATCTTGGAGTATCAGAAAGAAAATCAATTTAGAAGTAGGAAGTCCCTAGGCTTCTCTTTTCATCCTACAGGATGAATCCCTAAAACTTCAGGGGAGAGAAAAGTCAGAATTTCTCCCTCAATCTCAGGCAAACCACTGTACTATAAATGTGAAGCCTCTAAGGTGTGACAGTCCTTAATGGCCACTGTTCCAATACATTAGAGTATAAGGCAGACACCCACCCCTACTTAGGATGAAGTTCTTTGTATTTTATAAAATCCTGTTGCATACATATTTTATGTCATTTTAGTAGCCAAATGAGGTAAATGATATCTCCTCAAATTTCATAAGTCAGAAAGTAGAGGTTTCTAATTCCATGGTGAGTTCTTTTCCACTGGGCTATAGCTACTTCATCCCATTCCTTATTTATTCCAGTCACCTGACCTCCTGTTCTGCATCTCAAAACCATCATCTTCAGAAAACACCCACCACAAGTAGATATACAATTTGACAACCACAGCAAACAAGTTTAGAGTTATGATGGGCACACAGAAATAGTTAAGTGTGATTACACAAGAGATGATACAAGTAAACATGGACTTTGGAACCAGAATGCTTGGGTTCAAATCGTCATTTTTCCACTTAGCTAAGTAACTGTGGGAAGACACTTTTTCTTCTACGTTTAAGTTTCCTGATTTGTCAGATGGAGATAATATCAGTACCCAAATCATAAAGTTGTTGGGAGGAACCACATAAGTTAATGTGTATAGAATATTTAGATAATGCTTGTTGTATGGCGTAAACTACAAGTGTAAGTTACCTCATATCACTAAATTGGCAAACCAATTTTCTTTTTTTATTCTTATGTTTTTTATTAGTGCATTATAATTAAACATAATGGTGGAGTTCATTGTAATATGTTCACAAGTGCCCATAATATTCATAAGTGTTCCATTGCATTCCTGAGTTTCTCTCCCCTTTTCTTACCCTCCTCCCTCCACCTGTTCCCTTTTCTCTACTTTACTGGTCTCCCTTCTGTTCATTTTTTAATTGATGCATCATAAACACACATCAAAGTGGGATTCATTGTGATATAGTCATACATGCACATAGCATAGTTTTGGAAAACCAACTTTCTCACTCGAGAATTGTAGGCACTGCAACCAAATAGCCACAAAAGAAAAGTAGAAATACCCACTCCATCCTGAAGTAGTGTTTCATTCCCAGCAGAGATCATTGTCATTTTTCTTATTTTTTAGATTTTCAGACAATTTATGAAAATACATTTTTAAAAAATCTCATACTTGAGGCAGAATAAGCAATTTCAATCGCTAATTCAGCTACCTTAAGCCAATCATCTATTGTTAGCTCATATTTAAGACCTTTCACACACCCCAAAATAATAATTTAAATCTCTTAAACATAGACATCCAAATCCTTCTGAAGGAGAATTTTCTCACATTCAACCTCCATATTAACACAGAAAAGATCAACTTCTAAGAGGCATACAATCTACAGATTATGTGCCCAACTTTCTTTATACTGGATGCCTATCAAATGCCAGGCACAGTGCTGGACCTGAGAAATAACAATTTAAACTGTACAGACACAGTCCCTTCCATCATAGAACTTAAAAATGAGAATCGTGTGCTTTTCAATACAGTCACTACTAACCATATGTGACTATTTAAATTTAAAACTCATTACAATTAAATAAAAATAAAAATTTTCCTCATTTGTACAATCCACATTTCCAGTGTTTGATAGTTTTAAGTTCCTAGTTACTATTATATTAGACAGTACAGAGAAGGGAGAGCTCTAACACTATACAAATTTCTATTGGTTATTGTCAACCTAGAGAAAGACAAAAGTAAATAAACAGATAATGAGAACATGGCATGTGTGTTAGCTTTCTATTACTGTAACAAAATGGCTAAGATGATCACATTATAAGAAGGAAAGGTTTATTTTGGCTCACAGTTTTGGAGGTTTTAGTCCACGATTAACTGACCCCACTGCTTTGGGTTTGTGGCAGCAAATTATATCATAGCAAGAACGTGTGGTAGCATAAGCTCGTTTGCTTCATGGCGGCTAGAAGTAAAAGAGAGAGGAAGAAGCAGTGGTACCAATATCACCTACAAGGGCACACCCCCAGTGACTTAACTTCCTTCCACTGCACCCCCCCTTAAAGGTTCCACCACCTACCAACAGTGCCACAGGCTGGTAACCAAGCCCTTAACACATGAACTTTTGGAAAAACACTTATTCAAACCACTGCAGTGTGAATATGTTATGATGGAGAAACATAGGATGCCAAAAGAAAAACCTCTAATACAAACTCAGGAGGGAGAGAGGGATCTGGGGAAATTTTCTTAGTGATATTGAAACCAAGACGTAAAATGGCAACTTCCCTGTTGCAAAAATTGTGCAAGCTGTTTTCAGAATGCAGGCCTGGAACTCTAAGACCTGACCTAAAATGACCTTGGGTGCCTGGGAGAAACAAAAGTTCATGAGCAGCAGAACCTGGAAAATGAGAATAAGACCTCCAGGATTAAGTTTAGAGGTGAGTGTTGCTGTCAACAACTGTAAGACAACCAGAATTATTCACAAGTTCTACCAGTATAGGCGTACTGGGTGTGGATTGTTCTACCCAGACTTCTGGTTACATTCAAAGAGTCTTCAGTTTCCTCTTACCCTGGGAGCTTAAATTCCTTTGCCATTAGTCAACTGGGAAGACAGATATGAGCATGCCGCCTGTCTCCTTGTGAGATAGTAATTATACGAAAAAAGTGTGATTCATTGTGATATATTCATATAAGCACATAACTTAATGTGGTTGTTAATTTCATTCCCTAGTACCTTCCTTTTCTCCTCCTCCCTCCCCTAGTCCTCTTCCTCTACTCTACTAGTCTCCCTTCTATTTTCATGAAATCCCTTTTTATCTCTAGCTTCCCCATATGAAAGAAAATATACAATCCTTGACTTTCTGAGTCTGGCTTACTTCACTTAACATGATGTTCTCCCTTTCCATTCATTTACCAGCAAATGACATAATTTCATTCTTTTTCATTACTGAATAACTCCATTGTGGACGTATACCACATTTTCTTTATCCAATCATCTGTGCCACACACTTGGGCTGGTTCTATAACTTGGTTACTAGAATTGAACTGCTATAAACATTGCCATGCATGTATCTCTGTAGTATAATGACTTCAGTTCCTCTGGATAAATACTGAGGAGTGACATAACTGGGTCATATATTGGTTCCATTCCTATTCTTTTGAGGAACTTCCATACTGATCTCCACAGCGGTCATACTAATTTACAATCCCTTAAACACTGCTTAAATGTTCTTCTCCCCCCAACATCCTCACCAACATTTATTATTTGCATTCTTGATATTTGCCATTCTAACTAGAAGTAGACCTTTAATAAAGCTCTTTATTTTGGCAAAAACCCAGTGTCATAGTATTGGCTTCTATGTGAGTCAGGCAGTAAGCAGTAGTCTGACCTGAGACTTGTTTGTCTAACAAATATCTTCTGAGTACTTACCAGGTACCACCTGCTATATGCCATGTCCTGAAAATACAGAAGAATAATATAAGCAAAGAGTCTCATAGAGGATCTTCCTCAGAGATCCTCAACAGAGGAAGATAATAAGCACACTCTCTTAAGATGATTTGTGGTTATGATGAGTGCTGTGGAAGAAAAGAATAGGTGACAAAGAGAGACTACTTCAGCTTGCTTGAAAGTCAGAACTCAGTTGAGTTTGGGAATCATAAATATATAATGACAGGAGCTTCATGGCTCTGTGATTTTCCCCATCAGTGCTCAGTAACCCTGGAGAAGGTTCAAAACAGGCAGACAGTCGAAGTCTTGCAACAGAAGGATGGTTGAACCACAGAATTAAAGATGCAGGGAGGGGTTGTTGAAGTTCTGGACCATGGAATCCAAGTGTAACAGAAAAGCAGTGAAGGCAAGTTGGGCTAATACACACTGAAAAAATAGAACTCAAACTGCAGATATCAATGAGGCAGAAGGAGGTGAAGGACAGAGACAAGTGGGTGAGAGTCGGAGAGGCAGATAAGATACGGTCAGAGTAAAATGTCCAAATTTGATTGTTCACATTAAAAAAAATTTCTGAAAGTGGCTATAGAACAGGGTGGACAAAATGTTACATCAGTGAAAGGCAAGGAAGGTGTACACCCCCAGGATGTGAGGCTCTGACTCACTCTGTGACGCACAACTCAGATCGCTTCCCACAAGGTTGTCACAGACCTGCTTGACTGTTGATGTTTTTCCTCTCAGGATCAGACTACCAGACCCATCATGCCACTCTGTGCCCAGTTCTAGGAACAGCATCTCTTTTTTCAGGTCACATGCTTGAACTGAGTGCAGGACCACAACCACACCTACCTGTTGGGTTGGTGTCTGCTCGAATTAACAACCAGTCCCCAAATTTCCTGGCTGGAATATGCTCCATGACCCTCTTGGCAGAGGACTTCCTACAGCTCTTGCAGCTCTTCTGCAGAACAACTCCCTCCAGAACCTCTTTCACTATCTTGCAGATGTCGCGCCTCTTTTTATTTGCTCTTCGATAGTCTCTCTAAAGAACAAACTTGAAGCATTAAAAGAAATTGTAGGTGTATTTTTCTCCTTTGAATTTCTTACAAATCATTTCTCTTTCTCAAATTCGCCCACACCAACAAAAGGAGGACGTGAGAGGATTTCAAAAATAATTGCAGAAGCTATTTTGGAATCTCATTAAGCAATGAGGTCTGGCATAAAATCTGTTCTGGCTACTATTTCCCCCCAGGATTGGTAACATATAGCTCTATTCTCATCCTGAATTTTTGTATTTATTAAGCTGAGCTGACAGGGAAACCCTACCTGTTTTGTTTTGCAAAGCTTTTCACCCTTCTCCAAGTAGGGGTTAGTATCTGTGCGGGTTGGGGTATTTAAATGTTAATGCATTGGGAGGATGAACTGCCAATATTCTTGTCTGCATGTCAGATGATCTGAAAAGTCTATGAGGATTAGATGGAAAGAAATTATCCCAGCAGAGTTACAGTGACAAAAGCAACTGAAGTAATATGGCACCGTGCTTACGGGCATGGACTCCACTGCCACACTGCCCCCAATAGTAGCCATAGCCAGACATGGCTCTCAAGCACTCTAAATGTGCAGCTGAAATTATTAATAATTTTATAGTAATTGCCTATTGAAGTGATAATAGTCTAGATATATTGAGCTTAATCAAAAATTTTAAGTTGACTTTGTTTCTTTTTACTTTTTTAATGTATTTACTAGATGTATTTAATGTATTTACTAGAGCACAATTGCCTGTGTGCTCATATATATTTCTGTTGAATAGTACTTTTTCAGAGCATGAGCTACATGGGTTCACAATCTCACCAATTTCTACCTATGATACAAGCTGAAAAATATTTTCTTGGCCTGTTATAAAAAAATTACCTAATAGTATCTACTACACAGAATTAATGTGAGGTATAAGCAAATTATAACTATTGTATGTAATTCAAGAATTATCCATCATACTTAGTGCCCTCATTGAATGCTACTATTATTTTGTTCATAGTTGTCATGGTGTGGGGACAACAAGATTCTAGAAGAGACAGTGCTATGTCAAAACGAAAGAACTTTTCCATCTGGGTATGGTGGCACACACCTTTTACCCCAGTGGCTCAAGAGGCTGAGGCAGGAGGATCTCCAGTACAAAGCCTGTCTCAACAACTTAGTGAAACCCTAAGAAACTTAGCAAGACCCTGTCTCTAAATAAAATGTTAAAAGGGGGGGGGGGGATCGTTGGGGGCTATGCCGTGTGGACGGCGCCTGGCAGCTAGCCAGAGGTTGCTTTGATCACATCGTAGGTGAGGAGGTTGATTAACATAAGCACACCCAGGTGATTTGTCATTGGCCGTATCCAATTAAGTCCACGCACACAACGCACACAACGGGTGCATGGAAGTTCCCGAGTGCTCCCCATCGCCCTGCTCGTTTTGACCTTTACCATGATTGGGCAGCTAGCTCCTCGCCTAATCTTTGCATAATTGGCGTCAGCCCTATCCTTCACCTCCTGGAGGGCATATAAGCCGGCTCTCCCCGAGCACCCGGGTTTGAAGTTCCAGGCCCCAGGTTCGAGGTTCGAGGCCCCAGGTTTGAGATTGGAGGTTCCAGGTTCCAGTCCCCAGTCCCCGGGTTTCCTGAATCTACAATAAACCATTCCGAATTCAGAAACCTCGCTATTCGTTTGTCTCCTGCGCCAAATTGACTCCGCTGGACATTGTCAGGGGATGGAGGTGGAGCTCAGTGGTTAAGCACCCCTGGGTTCAATCCCCAGTACCATAACCAAACCACAACAATAACAACAACAAAAAAATACTTCTCTTTCTTATGGAAGGTTTGTACCAAATGTCCATTTGGATCTGGGTGAAATATGCCTAAGCCTTGCTCCCAGGGTGTCCAGCTATGTATTAGGACTCCAGTGACATCATCTCACATCCTGTGGATCAAAAGTCTTTCTGTCACATCAATACTTCTTCCAGGATTCCAAAAGGCACAGCTGTTGAAGAAGTACTCCAAATTTATTTAGAAAGGAACATTAGTAAAAATGCAGCACTGACCAGAAGTATAAAAAGTTGCTCTGCCACTGAAAGTCATTAGTATCTTGGGGTTCTGTTCCCCCAACAATGAAATAGAAATAAGAGAAAGTTCTATCAGTTAGATTAAATAAGGTAGTGGGACAGAGAGAGCTCTGGAAACTACACAGCACTCTGCCAACATCAATGCCTTCTACTTTTAGAACCATTGTAGGATTAGCTTTCCTCCCAGACAAAACATACTGTTGTTTCTCTGGGATTTTATAATTTCAGTCAAGTCATCCATCTTTATATTAGCCTAAATTTCCCCTAAATTGGTCTATTATTGTTTGGATATGAGATCTCCCCCAAAGCTCTATGTTAATGCAGAAGGTGAAATGATTAGAGTATGAGAGCTGTAATATTGTCAGTAGATTAATCCATTTAATTGATTATTAATTTGAATAGACTAATTGGGTGGTAACTGGGGCAGGTAGGGTATGGCTAGAGGAGGTTACTGCACTGGGGGGTATGATCTTGAGGCTTTTATTTTGTGCTGGTTCCTTGGGAGAGCTCTCTCTCTCTCTCTCTCTCTCTCTCTCTCTCTCTCTCTCTCTCTCTCTCCCCTTTCTCTCTCTCTCTCTGCTTCTGGCTGCCACTAGCTGTGTAACTTTCCTCCACCATGCCCTCCCACTGTGATGCTCTGGGCCCAGAGCAAAGGCAACAGCTAATCATGGACTGAACCTCTGAAACCATGAGCCCAAATAAACTTTTCCTTCTCTAAGTTGTTCTTCGGTAGTTTGACTACAGCATTGAAAAGATAATACACAGTCTTATGATAAAATACTGAAATTCTATGCTATAAAAATTCTGATACTACTTTGGAAAATAAAAATGTAAAAGATATCCACTTGAAGGATAAACTAGTAAAATTACCATAGGCTATTAACATTTCAGATCTTTATACCTCGCCAGGGACTTGGCAAGTTTTTGAGGAAATGGGTCAAAGATTATGTAAATTTTCCACTTGTCCTTAAACTCATTCATTCAATAAATATATATGGCAGAGTAGATTACTGAAATAAACACTGGAGAGGATAAGGGGGATTAGGATGTAGGGGGAAGTGAATGACTTGACTTAAATTAGGTATACAGACTCTGCTTCATTGAGAAGGTAATGTTTAAGCAAAGATATGTAGGAACTGATTTTGGAGGTATCTGGAAAGAGCATTACAGAAATAGAAAACAACTTATGTAAAAACTCTGGGCAGGGGCACACCCAGGAGTTCAAGAAACCATAGAGAACCTCTTCTGGTTGCAGAAGAGTAAGAAGAGTAAGACCCTGTCTGGCTTCTGGTTTTAACTTTGAAGCAAATGGGAAGTCACACCTAGTCAATTAATATTCAGAAACTGTCAAGTGATCAGACAGAAAAATCCTTAAGAAAGGGGTTACATGCAAGAAAGCAGTGTGCACTATGGATGAATCTGGGTAGAGTTTAGATATTTTTTAGAAGTCAGTAATTCCTTGATAATCCTTCTGATCTAGATTCCAAAAGTCTCTACTTTTCCTACCCTACAGGTTGTATACCAGGTTTACTCAACATATGGGTGGAGCAGACCATGTGTGATATTTGGTCAACTTGTTGGCTCATGAAATCAAGGAGGGATAAACCAGCAGCAACATCCAAGAAGAGAATACTCTTCAGTTCCTCAGAAGAGGAATGGGAGAAATGACCACAGATCCTTACTGGGTCCGGATATATACCACACAAAATTTATATATCACATAATATTATTTAAACATTGGCAGCACTAAACATGCCATATTCACAATTCTGTGGGTCCACCATTACTGTTTATTCCCCGGACATCTCATCACTCCCAACTCCCATTGCATTTTAATGTTCATTCTTGCCTTTCCTCTCTCTTACACAGTGATATGAATTGCAGAGCTGACAAGCTTCTGATTTGGATTCTGTGACAGTTCAGTATCACAAAATACAACTCCATATTAATTTTCACTTTCCTTTTCTAAAACATCCTGTGGTCTCAATGTGCCAAGCAAACAGAGGAAAAATAAAACTAAGCAGTTCCTGTATTCCTCAGGTTTCCCGATAAGTAGTAACACCAGGTAACACACTAACTGAGAAAGAGTTGCAAAAAGGATCTTCTGGGAAAGCTTATAAAAGGTGGGGTGGAGGCACAGAAATCATCCTTCATCTACTTTTTGCTTATCTACTTCTACTGCTTTGAAGAGAACCCAAGGAAGACATTGAGTCACTTTATGCTCCAGGGCTGTGAAGCACACACCAAGTATTACTGAGTAGACAGAAGTACCCTGGGGTCAACAAAATTTTGCAAAGCTATTGTACTAATCCTCGGTGTTTTAAACATAAGAAAGATAAAACATTAGATCAAATGACTGTTTAGGTCAATGTTTTTGTTGTTTCTTGTTCACTCAAGTCTGTTACTGTCTAATGAATTCAAGTTGAAACTACCAGGGGTCACCTTTGGCCTTGCTTTCCACCCCCCCACTCATCCTGACCCAGCAGGAAGAACAGCATTGCTTTTGAACTCTAGGTTTTAGTCAGGTTCCTCCCACCTCTAAGAAGTTCCTTAACCCTTTTCTTTCTGGAAAGTGTTACATCCTCTGGAATTGGTTAAGAACTTGCAGAAAGTTATGCTTTTTGTGGTGAAAATTCTCCCTACTTAGGCTTGAGTCATCTCCTTGCTTAGACTTCAGAAGAAAGATAAGATACTTGAAAGACAACACAGAAAAGCAGCAAGGCAACCCATTTTGTTTTTTGGTTCTGCCTTTTAATGGGATGTCCATGAAGTTCTTTTCTTCAGCAGTCAAATATCTTTTAGGCATGAAGTTATAAAGGTCCGTAATACCTAATGCTTCTAAAGCCATCAAGTGCAGAGAAATGGAAGAAACACTGTTCCTCCTCTATGACAGATTAAGAGTAATTTAGATGAAGCACAGATAATGCCATCAAGAAACATTATTAAAGACCTTGAAATGAATTAAATTTGACTGCCATTGTTTTAGCAAAGTTAAAAACAACAAATAGATTCTGATAACTTGCAGGACATACTGGAAAGCCATTTTTATGGCATATCGAGTCATAATGAATAGTTATAATTTTGACATAATAATTGCACTCAAGGGATATAGCTTGTGAAATAGAGAAGATGTTCACATTACAGTGAAGTATAAAGAAAACATGAAATGTTTACTTCAGAATTATTTATGATAGAAAAATTAAAAGAAAACAGTCCTAATGTAATAAATAATTAAAGACAACTTGCCAGGATTGAGATAGGCAACGAGATACAGTTCAGAAAGGGCAAATAAACTGCATGTTTGAATGGGACTTAGAGTCTAGTGGGAAAAATAAACAAAAATATAGGTCCAGTGATGATAATATCAATGAGAAAAGAAAGACAGGGAAAACAACTAAGACATAAATGATGGAGTCTGAAATTGAATTTAGGTCATTTAAACTGACAGTTTTCTTAATGTTTTACCAACTTGCCTCAAACAGACCTCCAAAGACTCAAGAAATTCACTGAGATCTACTACTCTAAATTGCCCATGGGGTGGGAAAAAATTGTTTTGTAGGAGTTATGAAGAGGAGAGTCCTTCAGGTACTTGTCCAGGAGGGCAGGTAACCTTGCTAAGCCATGGGACCTGTCAGTGACCAGCTTCTAGGAAAAAGGTAAACACAGAGCCTAGGACCCTCCCTTCAGTCTCTTCCCTGATCTCTGAGCAAGTGACTGAAACTAAGACCATGGTCCTATTTCCACATGAACTCTCTATCTCAGGAGCTATTCTATGGCATCTTACTCTGAGAACAAGAATCTGAGCTGCCACCAGACTTGAGTGTATAGCTATATTCATATTTATATTAGAAACACCATTTATGCAAAAAAGGTTCAAATTCTTTTTTCCCTTAGTCCCTTTCACTGTGCTCTTGCTATATACCAAGCTCTGTTGGATCTGAAGTACCATTTGAAAAACTATGCGTATTTCCAGTTTAAAATGTAGCCCAGCTACTAACTTCAGATGCAGCTGTTTCCAACTTTGAAGTGAATTATATAGGATGATAAAGATAAATGTAAAGAATATCTTACAGCACTAGTCAACCTATGGCCAGACTGTGAGAAGCTGCTTGATTAAGAGTAATCTGTTACCTTAATTAGCTCTGTTGCCCAAAACCTGTTCACCGAAAATCAAAAAGTTACAAGGACACTGTGTCTCTCCTCCAATTCCTGCCCCTCCAGATTATAGAAATGGAGCCTGTACCAAGAGGAAAACTATGATAAAGCCCTTTACCAGACATATATTGCTTTTTCTGTGGAGAAAGCATCACCTGTTAACATGCTTCTCCTTCTCAAACAGGTTCAAAAATCCAGAAAGCATCTAGAAAGCATTGAGGAAGAGTTGGGGGTTGGGAGGGTGGCAGACCCTTGCAATCACATTCAGTTTCCATCTAGGGAATTAGACATCCTCGCGACAAAGTGCTCCAGGCAGTGGGAGAAGCAGGTAGAGCTTCGACAACAACTCTGGCTGGGGATGGTTCTCTTGTAATCTAGTAGTTGGAATCTATAATAAACAGCAGGACAAGGCGCATCCCAGTAAGCAACAAAGCCACACTCATCAAACATAAGCTCACAACCATCCCCTCAGTGAGCTCAGGTACAACTGGGCATATTACTCTGCTCTTCAATGTCAGGTTGGACTGATGATCATTCTAATAGAAAAGTAGGCAGGAAGTAAGGCCAAGGACAGTCCAGATCTCCTCTGGAAGATGGTGGCTGGTAGAGAATTCTCCTTGTTGAAGCAGTCAAAACAATTTATTATTAGGCCCTGGCCCAGGGCCCAACAAGATACATTACAGAACAAAGCAAAAGAGACCTTGCTGTGTTTTGGAGCTAGATACAGGTGGTAGTTATACAACACTGAATGTACTAAGTGCCACAGAATTGTTTACTCTGAAGTGGTTAGTTTTGTTATATTAATTCACGTCAGTTAAATAGAGCACTTACTCTTAAACATTTATTTAAAAAGTGTTACACCTGAAAGAAATTTTCTTGCTTTCAGAAAATGACATGTCCCCACAAAATTCATGACATAGGATTTATGAAAGAAAGATCAGGGGTGTGTCTATATATATTTGTGTGTGTATGTGTATGTGTGTGTATTATAAAATACAAAATTTTAAATTTAAATATATAAATTATATATATGCATATGCATGTATGAATACATCACAATAAATCCTACTATTACATATAATTATAATGCACCAATAAAAACCATTTAAAAAGATTACTACTAAAATATTTTAAAAAGAAGAAAGCAAACACGAAAAAATAAATATAACATAAAAATAAGCAACATGGTAACACAAAATCCAAATGTATCAATTAACCCAGTGCATATAAACTAAACTCATCAGTCAAAACAGGATGTCAGACTGCATTAAAACACACTGCAGTTTTTGTGCTTTTTACAAAAGACATACTAAATCGTGAAAATATTGCAGAGCTGAAAAGGAAAAAAATGTGACAATACATTATATCAGTCAGATGATAACTGAAAAGAGCTAGCATAGCTATATCAATATTAGTCAAAGAGGACTTTAAGATAAATAGCATCATTAAGGACAGAGTTGCTATACAATGATTAAATGTTAAAGTCACCAAAACAAAATAACAATTCTAAACATGTATGCACCTCATTAAATAGACTCAACAGATATAAATAAAAATAGATGGATCTCTATGAACAAATTGACAAATCTACCATGATAGTGAAGAGCTTATAGCACACTTCTTTCAAAATAACTTATGATTCAAACAGCTAAAAAATGTAGCAAAAACATAGCAAAGTTGAACAACATAATTATCAACTCTGACCAAATGGAATACTTAAAAATAATTTTACTGTATTCAATAGGTATATAAAAGATATCTCAACAAACTTCAAAGAACATTTAAGAATCTAATTTGTTCTCTTAACCTTAGGAAATTTAGCTATGGCTATGGGAATAGTGGGGTCCAATGTTGAATGAACTGAAATATATTTTCTGACATGTAATCAATTGAAAGAAATATAAATTAAAATATGTAATAGAAAAAATGTAAAAGACATATCACTTGAATATCTAAATTTGGGGATGAAATTTTACCTACTAGGCTTTTTTTTTTAACTACAGAATACTGCATAATAGAGTTTTGTACTCTGATGTTTTTAACCTAATGTTATATCATAGGCATTTTGTCATGCCATTGTTCTTATCTTTCATCTAGGAACAGCTCTCCAACTCCTAAGTTTCTCTGTCCTTCAGTCAGAAATCAAAAGCCCTCTTCTAAATATAAAGTCCTATCAATAAGACACCTGCAGACCAACACACCCAGAAAATCAGAATTCCTTTTAGACTTAGTCTGGGTCAACCCTCTGAACAATGTATTTTAATTCCTACCACAGCCAAATGCATTTCCTTTTGTTAAGGTCTCAGTTTCAGTAAAATAAAAGATGACTTCTGTTCTTTTAGTCAACTGAAGGTTTAGAATCTGACTGCCTACAGCTTTCTCTTTTCTGGAATATAGTCAATAGTCTTTCCACCACAGAAATCCATAAGTACTATTTCCTCACAATTGGCTGATTAGCAACTAGTACCCAGAATTTTTTCTAGAAAACTTCTTTCAGTCCTTACCTCTCTGGGATCTCTTTGCATAGCAGCTCAGTCCTTAAGTCAGAGTTTCAGAGATGAGTAGGTGTCTTACACAGTAGAAATGTACATCATATAGAGCTTTTCACTAATTAATGGTGGGCCTTCATGAGAGATTTTGATAGATTATAAGGAAAAAGTGCCATTGGCTACTTTCACATGGAAGCTTGACAGCACTTATTTAGCTGGGTGCCAAGCACTGGGAAAGAGAGGGCCCAATTGTTACAGGATTTTAAAACTCCACCCAACAAAGTTCATTACTTTCTGTTTCCTTTTCCACACAAGCCTGAGCAATTTTTCTAATAACTTGATCTTGGCCAAAGAGAGTAGAGGGAAGTGAAAGCCAAAAGTTCTTATTTTATATTGTATCTGTTATGGTTTAGGTATGAGGTGTCCCCCAAATCCTCATGTACGAGACAACACAAGATGTTCCGAGGTGAATTGATTAGATTATGAGAGTTGTAACCTAATCAGTGGTTTCATCCAATGATGTGGATCAACTGGGCCACAACTGTAGGCATATACAGTGGTTGTAGGAAGTAGGTCACTGGGGACTCACCTTTGTGAGTGAAGCTCTCTCTGCTGATTACCATGTCCTGAGCTACTTTCCTCCTCCATGTCCTTCCACCATGATGTTCTGCCTCATCTTGGGCCTAGAGGTATAGAGCCACCTGATCATGAACTGAATCTCTGAAACCATGAGCCAAATAAACTTTTTCTCCTCTATTTTGTTCTTGTCAGATCTTTTGGTCATGCAATTAAAACAAACAAACAAACAGAAAGAACTAACTAACACAATATCCCATATTTCAAAGGAGTTTGGCATTTAGAGTAGTGGAAAAAAGAGAATGCAATGATCCCCTTATCTGTAGCCTTGCTCTTCTAGTTTCAGTCACCTTCAGTCAACCATTATCTTCTATCTACCCCAGAAAATAGGCGAGTACAGTACAACTAGAAATTCTAAGAAAGAGTCCCCATTCACATAACCCTGATTACAATATATTGTTATGATTATTCTATTTTATTACTAGCTATTCTTTTAGTTAGCTTTGCAGCAGTGTGACCAAAACGCCTGACAAGAACGATTTAGAGGAGGAAAAGTTTATTTGGTGCTCATGGTTTCAGAGGTCTGAGTCCATAGATGGCTGAGTTCATTACTCTGGGCCCCAGGTGAGGCAGAATATCATGGTGGAAGGGTATGGCAGAGGAAAGATGCTCATCTCATGGCAACCAGGAAGCAGAGAGAGAGAGAGAGAGAGAGAGAGAGAAGCGAAAAGGGGCCACAGGGAAGATGTACCCTTCTAGGGAACATCCCCAGTGACTTACTTCTCCAGTTACACTCCACCTGCCTATAGGTACCACCCAGTTCATTCAAAGGAGGATAGACTGATCCGGTTACAGGCTTCCCAATTGAATCATTTCACCTCTAAATATTCCTGCATCAACACAGGAGCTTTTAGGGGACACCTCATATCTAAATCATAACAGTTATTATGGTTAATCTCTTACCGTACCTAATTTATAAATTAAACTTTATCATAGCTGTGCAAATACAGGAAAAAACATAGTATTTGTAGGGTTCAGTATTATGTGCAATTTCAGGCATACACTCAGGGGTCTTAGCAAATATCCTTATGGATAAGAGGGAATAACAACTGTGTAATGGGAAATCAAGTTAAAGCTAAGAAAACATCCCAAACAGATCCCAAAACATCTCACTGTGAGAGACTATGCTGAGTGCAAGTATCAGTCAGTAGAAGAGAAAAATACATGAGCATAAAGGGTTTAAAATGGAGGAAGGAAATTGAGGCTGGAAGAAGGCAGCAGCCTGGGTTACTAGAACCATTGTGGCCTTGGGTTTGGTAGGAAAGGGTCCAATACCAGTTGGACCAGTTCTGCTGAGAGAGGCCTGAACACCTCAACTCTTCTGGACTCAAAGGTATTAGCCAGTTGCAGTGGCCCATGCCTGTAATCTCAGCACTTGGGAAGTTGAGGCAGGAGAATTTTGAGTTCAAAGTCAGCCTCAGCAACTTAGCAAAACACTAAGCAACTCAGCAAGACTCTGTCTCTAAATAAAATATAAGACGGCTAGGAATGTGGCTCAGTGGTTAAGTGTCCCTGTGTTCAATCTCTAGTACCAAAAAAAAAAAAAAAAAAAAAAAGACCCAAAGGTATTAGGTACTCTTAAGAAACAAATGTTCCCTGGATGCTACAGGGAGAAACTTTAAAAAGGAAGAAGTATGGAGTGTTCTTTAAAAACTGCAGAAAGAGAAAGAGATAGATGAGTAAAGAAAATAGAAATTGGATTTGACTTTCAAGTTGCTTTTTTTGTGACTTTTGTGAGAGTTGTTTCAGGAATAAATTAGAATAATGAGCAAGTGGCCAGAAAATGGCAATAGACTGTAGTTAACAGAAATTTAGCTGTCAAGGGAAGAACACAGGTAGGCCAACACATCTTGGGAGGTTGAGTGGGTGGCAGAAAAATAAGTTGCTTTTTAAATGAAGGTGACAGAAATGCATGTTTGTGTGTGCATGAACACATCAGAGGGAGTGTGCACTAGGTTGAAGAGTCACCAGAAATCACAGGAAGGGTGAAGCTAAGAGAAGATCAGATAAAGATCCAGGAGGCATCCAGAAAGGATGAGGTCTAAAGAAAAGATGAAAATAACCTTAGGGAAAAGAAGAAACACCCACTCAGGCAGAAGAGGTAGAAATATAGGAAACATAACATGTCAAGTCCAATAAGCACATTTTGTATAGATAACATCTGTTTCTCAAACTGAGAACCATTAGGCTATCTGATCAGTTATAGTTTTTGCAGGTGGACCCTGTAAAATAAAGTGTGATTAATGATCTCCTTCCCTAAATCTATGGATCGTTCTTTGTACAAGGAAATAATATGAAGGATGTAGACTGTTGAGAGCAACCATCCAGGTTCAGAACCCTGAAATAAAACAGCTCAGAAGAAGGAAAACAAATTGAGGTCATGTTCATCTTGCTAGACTTCTGGATCAGAATGACATTTTGAATTTCATATGTATACCCTCCCCCACTTCATCCAATGTCTTCCTTCATTTTATTTCAAACTTTCTTATGAAAAATTTCACACTGAAATTTGAAGACATAATGAACATGCATGTATCCTTCCCTTAGGTTAAAAAAAGTGAATACTTTGCTTTAATTGCAAATATTATATATATGTTTATGTCTGTATAAATTTATTTATGAACCATTTGAAACTAGGTTAGATATCATGATGCGTAACACAAAGTATGTCAGCACACATTTCCTAAACTAAGAATAATCAGTTTAGCTTTGATACCTTTATCAGACCCAGAAATATCAAAAATACCCTGATATCTTCCAATATCCAGGCTACATATCCCAAATTAAGCAACAAATCCTTTCCTAGTTGACTCTTCCAAACTAGAATCCAATCAAGAACCATGCACTGCATTTAATTGCTTTGCTTTTTTTTTGTTAATTTTTAATACAACAGAATAAACCACATGTTGCTCTTTGACCCCCCATTACATGGGTATTACTGTTTCTCAAAGTATTATTTAACATGTACCTGTGTCTCCTGTAAGATCTTTAATGTGGCCAGGTGTGGTGGCACATGCCTGTAATTCCAGAGGCTTGGAAGGTTGAGGCAGGAGGATGCAAGTTCAAAATCGGCCTCAGCAAATTAGCAAGGCCCAAAGCAACTCAGTGAGACCCTGTCTCTAAATAAAATACAAAATAGGATGTGGCTCAGTACCCCTGAGTTTAATCCCTGGTACCAAAAAAAAAAAAAAAAATCTTTCAATGTAATGTGGTGCTGGGGATTTAATCCAGAGGTACTCTACCACTAAGCCACATCCTCAGACTTTTAAGTTTTTTTAATTTTGAGACAAGGTCTCACTCAGTTACCCAAGTTGGCTTGAACTTGGGGTCCTCCAACCTCAGTCTCCCAAGTTGCTGAGATTACAGGTGTGCAACACTATGCCCAGCTGAACTAAGGTCTTGATTAAACACAGATGAAACATTTTAGGTAAGGTAGATCAAAGGTAGTACTGTTCCTTCATATGGTATTACTCAGCAAGCACACAATGCCAAGACATTCACTGTCACTTTGGCATGACTTGACAACACTTCTCTATATCAAAGAACACTTCACTCTTGGCAAAGAGCAAATAATCTGTAGGGTGTTGGGCCTCCTCCAAACATATTTTATAACAACCTTTCATCTAATGATTCCAAAATTCATTGATAATTCTTGCTGTAATCAATTATTTCAGGATGACAAAATGGCAATTTCTACTGGTATTATTCCTTCCACATTCTTTAGCTGGCAATCTTCTGCAATATAAGAGTTCTTTCTTTAAATGACAATGTGTAGCAGGCATGATGGTGCACTCTTGTAATCCCAGCAACTCAGGGGACAGAGGCAGGAGGATGGCAAGTTCAAGGCTAACTTGGGTCACTTTGCAAAACCCTATCTCAAAATAAAAAGTTAAAGAAGCTGGGGATGTAGCTCAGTAGTAAAGTGTCTCTGGGTTCAATACCTAGCCCCCCCCCACACACACACAAAGACACTGTAGAAATGATAAATGTTTGAGGAGATGGAAATGCTAATTACCCTACTATGATCATTACACATTATATACTTGTCTCAAATTATTGTACTGTATTCTATAGATATCTGCAGACAATATATGTTGTTTAAATTTTTTAAATGGGAAAATAAAGCAATGTGGTAGTTATTTGGGCTATTCACCCATACTCTGTTCCAATTTGTTTTGTTTTTTTCTAAGTATATGATGAGTGAATTAGTCAGCTTTTGCTTCAGCAGCAAACAATCCAAAATCTTAGTGGCTTGTAACAACAAACATTTCTTGCTCACAGGTCTTTGATTTTGATGGCCCAGTTATAGCTCTGCTTGGCTCTGTCTGTATCAGACACCGCATGTCTCTCAAACCACACCTCTGAAAAAAGAAGCAATGGCTCCCAGGAGTCTGCTGTTCTCTTACTGGATAGCAGAGAGTGCAAAAGAGAGAGTGAAAGCATGGAATGTCTGTTAAAACCTCTGCTTGGGTCAGTATGCTGACACTTCCACCCACACTGCATTGGACAAAACAAACCACAAAATCAGTAAAGGGAGGAAGTGTACTTTACCCCTGGTCTAGACCAGAAGAGAAAGCTATTTCCTAAATTTGGGTATGGTGACATAACTTTCTTGGGCCTGTGAAACTTGAGCAGACTTGTGGCGTGTTTTGTAGCACCTTCCTTTTCCCCTGTCATGGTGACCAACAGCATTCTACTTTATTCTCCTGTCACTTTGCATCCCTAAGGGAGGAAGATGTGGGTCAGAAAATCTGCCAAGCTGGGTGAAGTGGTGCATGCCTATAGTCCCAGCAACTGAGGAGACTGAAGCAGAAGGATCCCAAGTTCAAAGCCAGACTGGGCAACTTAGTGAGATCCCTGTTTCAAAGTAAAAACTAAAAGAGCTAGGGATGTGGCTCAGTGTTAGAGCACCCCTGAGTGGTAGGCTCAATTCCTGGTACCAAAAGTAGGAAGGAAGGAAGGAAGGAAGGAAGGAAGGAAGGAAGGAAGGAAGGAAGGAAGGAAGGAAGGAAGGAGGGAGGGAGAAAGGAAGGGAGGGAGGGAGGAAGGAAGGAAGGAAGGAAGGAGGGAGGGAGAGAGGGAGGGAGGGAGAGAAGGAAGGAAGGAAGGAATATATGCCACCAAAAGATGGTACCACCTTTAAATGCTTGAGGGTATTTCCATTCAGGCAAAAGTTCAAAGGAAAGGAAATGCATGTATCTCACAACAACAACAACCAGAAAGGACAGATAACATATGCAGAAGTTTAATCCCTCTGTAAAGTCTATGTGGTAGATCCTATTCCTATTTCACTTTATAATGGAGAAACTGAGGCAAAGAAAAGTTTTATGACTTACCCAAAGTCTTTAGAGAAAGTTGCAGAGCTAAGATTCAAACCCAGAGATTCTCAGCCAGAATCCATTACATCATAGGAAGCTCTTTCCCAAGAGCCAAGACTTTGGCTGTGGAAAGTTAAAGAATTATGCAAGACAAGTGAGCTTCTGTATTGCCTACAGAAACTATTGAGGGAGTCCTCAAACAGTTCAGTGTGGCGTAATTTTCTTGTTAAGAAACCACAGTCTTTCCCAATACCACTTTTCAAATAATATATGGTGGCAACTGTACAAACTCTGTGAATCATAGTTTTAGTGTATCTGTGAAAACAATCTATAGAAATGGGAAAATTATGAGATCTCAGACATCCATTCAGTATGCTTTTGTAAGCACTTACAATCTTTGTTGCTGTTGTCTAGGTTTTTGCTTGCTTACTTATTTAAGATATTTAACTTACTTTGTCTTTTTTTCAAATCCAGGGCTCTCAGTTTTCCCTCCTGTCCAAGCATCTCAACCTGAGTTCCAGCCCCACAGTTTGGTTTTAGGTAGAAACAACTCTCTCAGCTCCCTCTGCCAATTTTCTAAATCAGGTAATGACTGCAGGGTGCTCTGCTAACAAAGTCCACATTTCAAGGGCACTCTGCCAACTGGAGAGTAAGAAATGAAAACGAAACAAATTTTGTGGAAGCGAAGTATGGAGAAAGCTCTCTTCTTGGCTCTCAATTTAAAAATCATGCCATTAAAGCTTATGGTCTTCAGTGTCTATACCTTTTTTATATCCAGCACAGAAGTTTAAGCCAAGTACCTTTGAACATCTGTTCTGGACTTTTGCCAGACTCTCAAGGTACTACCATGCAGTCAAGTGAAGCAAGAAAAAAATAATAATATAATTGTCATTATTCCTCTATTTTCTTTGCTTTTTGTTGATTTTATTATTCATTTGAAAATGTGATCTAAAAGAGAATAGGAAGAATGTCGGGAGAGAGGATAAAGGATAAGAGTGACATCTCAAGAAAAAAGGCTAGCAGATCAGAGTTGGTAGGGAATAGAAAAATCTAGAAGAAAATCTGCAAACATCAGTCACTGTATTAACCCAAGCAACACTCTACTGCAGTTCCAGAAAATTCAAAAATCCCAGCGGCAAAACACTAAAACGAAAAATGATTTTTTGTTCATCTACCAGTCAGACGTAGTGTTTCTGGTCTGGTGGCGTCACTCCAAGCAGTGACTCAATGCCATTTCCTTCCACTCATATGGCCGTTCTATCTCCAAGATTTGGTTGCCAGCATTAGCACTGGCATCAATATCCAGAAAGTCAAAAAGAAAAAAGAAAGTGGAGAAAGTACATTGCACATTTGTGTTGTAACCAGCGTGGCCCATAAGAGACACATATCACATCCACCATGCCAGGTGTCTAGTCCTAACTACAGACTGGGGAGGCTGGAATGAGGGGTTGTGTCCTGAAAGGGAAACATGACTTGTTGTGTAAAGTTAGCTGTCTATACACAAGAGCTCTAGGAGAATTAGTCAGGATACTATCCTGAGAGCTGCTTGTTTGGGGGCAAAAAAAAAAAAAAAAATGGCACTGGGAAGGATTTCAAAGGTAAAAATTCACAGGCTGCCATCTCTTGGATCTGTGCAGAACAGACCAGCCTAAGTCAAAACCATGAAGTCATTTACAAAAGGCCTTTCTTCTTTCTTATGGCTTTCTCCCCTCACATGTTCTCAAGGTCACCCTGAGTTCCTCAAGCCCTGTATTTGATAGCAATTCTGCTCCATTCTCTCAGGACATTCCCAGGAATCAGGCTAATCAAGAGCTAGGATGTCCACAGCTGAGTTGAGCCCTGCCTTCAATAACATCTGCATGTTGTGTTCCTAATTTAATTACCTGAGTAAAAACTTTGGACCTCATGAAGATGAGTTAGTCATTTTATCACAGTCCAATTTAGAAGAAATTTGACAGGCAGCTGATCCTTTAGGCACTCCTCAGATCACAGCAAATAGGTAACTGCCTGCTACGCACAAGTAAAGTCATCCCACCGAGGAAATACTAACACAAATAAAGTCTCTGTCATTATCACAGTTATTTATAGCTTACAAAGCTCCTTAATATCCACATACAAATAAAAACATCATTATTAAATAGGAATAGTGTACCATCTGTATTTTCCTCATGAGGAAACTGAGACTTGAATAGTTAAATTACTTTCCTGAAAGGCACAAGGCTAGTCAAGAAGAGGCTAGTCAAGACTGAAGCCAAGATACACTGACTCCTAATCCAGTGCTTTCTCCTAATTCTGGGGGACATGGGTCCTTTCTTGTGATACCTAATATTTTCTAACCCATATGTCCCATTGTCCCATTTATGGGACACCTAAGAAGCTTAAATTGAGCAACAAATATACCACTTGTGGTAACTTTAAAATAAATCAATAAGATTTTAGAGTTCTACTCTTTTGAGAAAAGTAATAGGTGAAAGATTAGTGAAAATATTTATGATACTATTAATGATAATAAATTATAGAATTATGTTGGTGATCAAATTTATGATAATGTAAATGATCACAAATTTTACATGGAACTCTAAATTATGATTTCCAATCTATTTGAATGCACCTGTGGTGATTTCACTGAAATAGTCACAGCACTGAAAACTTGGGACTTACTGGGTGAAGAAATTTAGAAGTTTCTGTTTTTCAACTATCTTCAAGCTAAACAGTAGCCTATTTATCTGTGCTCTAACCTGGTTTCATGTTTGAGATTCTTTTCCTTCTTTTCCCTTTGAGGTCTATTACCTCCCAATCCATGTTCAGATTTTCCTCTTTTACCACCTTGCCTGCTTCCTGAGGGTGGGTTATCTGGAGGGCAAAAGATCACATTTTGACTGAAGTTGGCATGGCTGATATTATTGCATGTACTTCCCAGCCCACAGGAAGTTTTCCACAGCTGTTGCTGCTCTCCTTCACATCCACCATGGCCAAGCTGCAGAAAGGTAGCTTTCACCTTACCCGCCTTTTATTTCCAATCGTGAGAACTGATGGAACAAGCACTAAGCCACAGCATTGGAAGGTGACAGGAAGGCAAGTGAAGGGCTATGACTTGTCATGTGAGTTTATAGAGGACTGTCCTTATGACTCAAAAGATGGGAGTAAATTCCCTCTCAAAGCCCATTTGAATCTGCTCTGCTATACAGCAGGGCTGGGGAGTATTTGCCACTAGCTCTGCTTAGGAGGAAAGCTAACTTGTTTTCTCCATTTTCACAGATTCTCTTTATTCAAGATACTGCGCAGATCTTAGCCCCTATCATATCTTCCTTTCTTCTGTCCCTAGTTCCTCCCAACAATTTTCTCATAGTCTCCATCCTTCCTATCTTTTTCTTAGCTCATTTTGTCCTCCAGAAATTCTTTCCTAATTATTCATGCTTGCTCATTGCTTCCTCTCAAAACTTACCATATTAACTGTTTTTTTTTTTTTTTTTCCCTGTAAAATCAAGGATGAGATTATGGAACTGGAAACTATACGCCAAATCTAGCCTGTGGCCTAGTTCTGCAAGGATCTGAGCTGAGAATGGTTCTTACATTTTTAAAGGATTGCAAATCAAACAAAGAATAATAGTCTGCAGAGAAAGAGGGCCCAACAAGCTTGTAGGTCTTTTATGGAAAAAGTTTGCCAGTCCCTCTTCTAGGCTATGACCCTCTGATCTCTTATGGCCATCCTCAGTAATCTTCATTATTCTTTGAAAATTTCTCCCCAGTTAACTAACTTAAAGGATAGAACAAGATTGCAACCAATTGCAAAGAAGAACTGGAGCCAAAGGCCCTAACACTTTTCTTCAGGTGGCATGACACCACCTTTTGTTCCAGTTCGTTATTTAAGGGTAAAGTATTGGGGGTCACAAAGAACAACTCCTCCGACCACGGCCTTTACATTCTTTGTGTATCAGTGTTCCACTGACAGCCAGCACACCTGTCTCCTCAGTGCTGGAGAAAATGGAGTCAGGTTAGGTGCTGATGGCACGTGAAATTGCAAGAAGGTGTGCAGGAGAAAGGTCTGAAAACTTTACCTTCTGGATGCATCTTAGGTGGTGGCAATAGATCCTCCTCCCAAGCCACACCAAGTTAGAAACTGGTTTTATTGTTTTTCGCACACTGGAACACCACCTTCTCTCTGCTTCTGACTCCCCTGTTAGCAGGGTGAGGTGTGACTAGAGAGGTAAACAGCCTGGGAGGCAGTGATAGCAGCCTCCCCGGGGAGCCGGGTATTGGCATGCTGGTTGTGCCGCCAAGCCTGACTGCGTCTCAGGGACAAATATCAGAGCCAGAGTATGCGATGAGTTGGTAACAGCATACACTGTGAAAGCCTCCACTAAAAACTCTGACCATTATGAGAGGAAGTATGCTTTCTGTCAGCAGAACAGGTGAAAGCAAAGTAAAAGATAAACAATATACTGAAGCAAGCTTTATGGCCAAGACCCACCTAATTGCAGATACATACTGGGTACAGAATAATAACACTCACGCTTAACCAGAAGCTATGAGGGTAGATTTAGGAGACACATATAAAAACAATAATAACATCAAGGAGGAAGACCTTTGTAGGCCAACGACAGTGTTCCTACTAGGATATAAGAAATCCACATAGTGACTTTTATTGTTTAACAAACATTTATTAAAACTATGTGAACTGGAAGGTAATGGGGAATGAGACTGATCATATTGTTATTTACTTGTATTAATATGGCACAATGAATTCCATTATTATGTGTCCTTCATAATGCACCAATAAGAAAGAATAAAAAGGAAAAGTGGAAAAAAAATATGAGAATTGTTATTTTCCAAAAGCTCAGACAGAATAAAACCCTGGTTCAGGATCACATGATTATATATGACATTACAAAGAACAGAGGGGTCAGGGAGCAATCCACAGAGAAAGCACAGATGGAATCAGACGGGCATGGCTTTGGTTCTCAAATCTGTAACCCAGAAGCTGTGTCACTCACCTCTCTAAACCCCAGTTGGTTCATTTCTAATGTTGGAATAATACCTACTTTTCCAGGGTCTTGTGAGCATTAGGGACTCATTTTCTAATGGGAATGGATCATGGCTGACCCTCCAGAGGGAAAGAGGCAAGATAAAAAGGTGTAGAGATCTCTTATTTTGGGAAACAGAAGGTCAGGACCAACCTGAGAGTCAAGACACCAGAATTTCTGGCAGAATTACATCCTTATTTCCATAGCCTTTTGGAAAAAAACAGTAGAAAACATGCAGTTCTTACAATCAGTTCTACTGTGACTATGGGAATTCCTGACCACAAAAAGCATTTCAACTCCGGGGCTAAGAATTTTGCAAGTAAACCCCTGCCCCTCCATTGCTTGATGGGCATTCTAGACCCTCAAAAACAAACAAACAAAAAAATGGGTGCCAGGGAATAACCCCTTCTTTTCTGTCTCTAACTTTGAATTTTCTGGGTTTTGACATTATCAGTTTCCTTGAAGCTTCCTGGACACATTCATGTGACAAAATATATATCCCATCTGAAAATAAGTCAGGGAAGGAGGAAAGAAAACAAAGAGGAAAATGCACTACCAAAATTTCACTGCCTATCTCCACAGGAGCTACTAGGGAACAGCTCTACCTCCAGTCTGTGAAGTATCTGGTATTATCAGTAATGAAAATAACACCTGAAATTGGCAGAATCACTTTAGAAAGCAATAAAACATACCTGGTGAAGCAGAGCAGGAATATAATCTATGACTCAGCAATCCTATTCCCAGGTATATACCCTGAAATAAGTTGCTCTAGGAGATACAAATACATTCCAGCAGCATTGTTCATAATAGAAAAAAATACCTGAAAACAAAACACTGGTCGACCAAAGGCAGAATGCATTAATAAATTGTGGTAAACTCCTACCTTGGATCACTATACATCAATGAACACAAACTGCAGTGCACCTGAGAAGACGTATAACTCTTAAAAATATAATGGTGAAGGGAGCAGAAACAACTCATGCAAGAATACATTTCCCTTTATTTAAAGTTTAAAGGCAGGAGGATCACAAGTTCACAGGCCAACCTTGGACAATTTAGTGAGATACTCTCTCAAAATAAACCGGAAATGTAGCTCAGTGGTAGAGCACCCCTGAGTTCAATTACCAGTACCACAAAAGACAAAATAAAAAGCAAAAAGAAGTGGCATATTATTTGGGGATAGGTATAGGTAAGATAAAACTAGTTAACCCTGGGAATTACTAGTTAGCCCTGGGAACTGAGAGACATTTGCCACTGAGGAGCTTCGCCCAACAGTCTTAAAAGGAAAGGAAAATGTTCTCATTTTAAGCTGGTTGTAGGACCTGGAGTGCTCATTTTGTGGTTGTAATTATATTTTTAAACTGTTCATATGCATTATATACACCCCTGGGTCTTTATAATCTATTTCACAGTTGAAAAAAACGTAAACAAATGTGCATGGAGCCCCTTGGTTAGCATCTGCTCTGACTCCCCCTGAGTCAAGTAACATCGCAAGGGTCGGCCTCAATGAATGCTGTGGTCTGAATGTTTATGCCTTCCTGGAATTCACATGTTGAAACCCTAACCCACAAATTGGTGGTATTTGGAGACTGGAGATTGGGGGAAGCAAAATCTCTTGTATTTGTAGTAATGAAAATACAAAATCGATAGAATCATTTTGGAAAGCAATAAAGCATACCCTTGTAAAGCTGAGCAGAACTGTAACTCATGACTCAGTAACTCCATTTTCTGTTGGGATTGCTAGTGGGACCAGGACTCCTATGAAAGAGAGAGTAAAGAGTTGTTCCCACTTCTGCTATCTGAAGATAGAGCCAGAATGTGCCATCTATGAGCCATGAAGCAAGACCTCACTAGACATTAAATCTAGACCTTGGATGTCCTAGCCTCCAGAACCATGAGGAGCAAATTTCTGTTGTTCGTAAGCCAACAGTCTATAGTACTTGGTTTACAGCAGTCAAAATAGATGAAGACAACTAGTAACATAAATTTCATTCAAAGTTTTTTGAAAATGGAAATGAGTATTTTATATTGAAAGGCATAGAAAACTTAAACTTTTCCATTATGTCACCTACATCCTTCCTTTCTTTCTATACTGTTTTTAAAAATACTCTGTTTCTCAAATATCCATCTCTTCCAAAGCCTCTTAAAAGCCCCTCTATAAACTAGAATCATCAACCGTTCCCAGCTTACCTCCTCAACTGTTCTGACCAGTTCTTGTCCTAAAAGCATGGTTTGTGAGATTTATTGCCACAAAAAGGATGAAGCATTTTGAACCTCATCAAAAAAAACTATTGACTACCACAACAAAGTACTTTTAGAAAGAAAAAAGCATAGAATAGAAATCCATCCATACTAAACAGGAGTAAAAAATTCAAGGAGTACAGACAAAAACATAGGTATTGACTACCTTAGTAATAAAAAAAACTAGTTTCATCGTCATCAGAAGAGTAGATCCCATAATTTGTTCACCTATTCTAAGTTAATGATTCCACCTTGTGTTTCAGTGAGCATATAGAAGGCCCTGCATGTAAAACCCCACAGCTTCTTACCTGCAAACTAACCTCCTTATATCCACTCAACTTTTGCTTCCTCCCTCTGTGACAAGAAGGAAAGGGAAACTTTCCCACCAAAAGCTCATCCTCCCCCTCTGGTTCTGGATTTCACCTTTTCTTAAAATTCTAGAGGATTTCAACTCTTACATCATCCCTTTCCTGAATTATCTTCATGAGCCACAGCTTAATCTGCTATTTCCATGAAGAATATAACAACAGTAACAATCTTTCACTGACTCACAGCTCTGCAAAACCAGGAGTTCATTTCTCTATTCTCATTTATAAGCACCGTTCTTCACACATCCTGTGTCTACTTCCTGTACTCTGACCCTCATCAGACCTGACTGCATACTCCACCACTCCCTGAAACTACATGCCAGAGCACCTACTGACTTCCGTGCCATGTAAAGTTCTCTATCTTCATCTTCCTAAACCTGTGAACAACAGCACTCCCTCTAATTTGGAACCTTCTTTTTTGCTTCCCAAATCTCCCTCCTACTGAATGATTCTCTGCAGTTTTCTTTAATTGCTCCTCCTCCTTTACCTAGATGCCAAATATCAGATATCCAAAGAGGTGACTCTGAGCCCTCCTCCCTACATTCTTTTCCTAAATGATCCATCAATCTCAGAGATTTATGCATAATCTTTGGAGATCTCTTTTGTTTATATCTGAAACCTCTGAGTTGAACTTGAAATGCATATCCAACTGTCCATCTGGAAACTTCTCTTAAATAATTTATATACATTCCAAATACAAATGGAACTCTGAACTTTTTCTCAAGACTGTTTTTTTCTCCCTCTTCCAAACTTCTTCAGATCAGTTCTGGGGAATTCATTACTTCAGTGAAATATTCATGATTCTTTTCTTCTCTTCACTACCCATATCCAAATCATCAATGAATCTGATCAATATGTATCTTAACACAAATCTCCAATTCACATTCTTCTAGCTTCATTGTTATTTGATTATTCCAAGACAGTAATATTTTCCTCACTCATGGTATTATTTCCCTCCCACATCACCAGTCAAAAGAAACTTTTTGTCTATCCCACCCAAAGCTATCTGTCTCCATTGCAATCGCCTCTGTTCACTCCATAACAAACCACTTGCAACCACTTCATCCATTCACTTATTTATTCTATTGCTCTCCTTTTCATCCCATCTCTCCTATTAGAGCAGGTGCCTCAAGAGAGTCAAGACTTTGTATCATGATGTCCTCGTTTCTAGGGATCGTGCCTGGAATAAAACAGCTACTAAATATGGTGATAGGAGCAAGACAATAACAAATTTATCATAAACTTGCAAAAAAATAATGATTTCTTATAAATGAATTTGTCACTTCTTCTGTGCCAATCACTATGTTGATGAGACAGAAATAGTAGTCAAGTAAACACAGTATGGTGAGTGCCGAGGCAGAGGGCCACAAAGAACGTCATGGGTGGACTGGTGGATTCCTGATCTAGATAGGGTGGGTGGACTAAGTCAAGAAGGGCTACCCAGAGGAGCTGATGTCACACAGGGTGTTTGAAGTTACTAATGAGGAAATAGAAGAAGAGCACTCCAAGCAGAGTGAACACAGTGTGAAAATCCAAGAAGTTGTAATGTGCAAATCTAAGAAGATCTTCATCCTCGAGACTTCCCTCTACCTAATTCCTCCAACCAGAAGTATTTAAACCAAGGCTCCACTCGCTGCTCTATTCACACTTTTCATTCCTTGACCCAAAGCTAGATAGACATGCCATACCTCCACACATCACCTCCTCCCCACCCTCTACCTCCAAAAGTACTGACTATTTATTTGGAGCACTCTACATTACAAAACATATGCGACCCACCTTTACAACATATCTATTTCAAGCAACAGCAGCATTCTTTTCATGTGCTGTTAAAAGTTGCTCTACCAATGCTGGGCTTGGTGGTGCATGCCTGTAATCCCTGCAACTCAGAAGAGTGGGGCAGGAGGATCACAAGTTTGAGGCCATCCTCAGCAATTTAGTGAGGCCCTAAGCAACCTAGTGAGATCCTGTCTCAAAATAAAAAATAAAAATGGTAGTTAAGCACCCCTGGGTTCAACCCCCAGTACTACAAGCAATAAATAAATAAACAGAAAAAAATCAGGCATATCTTCAGAAATAATGTGGTTCACCCCTTTATTTTATAATTGAGACAATATTAATGTGCTAAGACCATATGTGTAATTGAAATACATGTGATGGTTAACTTTTGGTTTCAATTCGCCTCAGAAACAAGGTGCCCAGGTCATACATTTTTTTATGGGTTTGTCCTTGAGGGTACTTCAGGATAAGAAAAACATTTCAATAAGTAGATTGAGTAAAACACATTGCTTTCCTCAGTCTGTTGGAAACCTGAATGGAAAAGGGATTAATAAGGAAGAATTCTTTCTCTCTGCCTGACTGCCTTTAAGATAAGACAGTGGTCTGCTCTCATCTTCAGACTCAGATTTGGGCTAGAACTTATACCATCAGCTCTTCTAGTTCTCAAGGCTTCAGGCTCAGACCAGAACTATACCACCAGCTTTCTCGGATCTGGACTTGGTTAGCTTCCATAATCACATGAGCCAATTCCTTATAATAAATCATAAATCTCTCTCATATATATATTATATATGTATGTGCATATATATGTGCACAAATGTATAGTGTGTGTATAATAAACACACACACACACCATTAGCAGCTTTCTCCATCCCAAGTCCTGCCATTTCTCTGTATGACTGCATCACATGGCTGGCCTGTCCATATCCTGCTTTCTCTTTTCTTCAACTCTTCCAAATCCATTAAACTTCTTTTTGTCTCTACTGCAATCACTAATCCAGATTTTTTTTGTTTAAAATAATATAATCAAATATTCCATACTTAGAGAGTAGCCTTGTATCATTACAGCTAGCTTACTAAGTTACTCCCGCTGTTTTCACTGCTATTTGGCTCCTGACTTGACTTTCATGGCCACTTAACTTCACTTCTTGGCCTTCCATAGAAAAAACAGTTGCCAGTGTCCTAAATCCCCTCTGCCTTTGTCATTCCTTCCCACTCACACCTCCTCCTCCAAGGCCCCAAGCCCTTTAACCTTCAGCTTTCTCTGTTTGTACCCAAGCTGCTAATCGCTGTACAGAAAATCACTCAACTATAAATTCATGATTACAGTCTTCATCTGGTTTCTCCACATTAATCCACAAACTATGTTTCCTAGTCAGCTGACTCTCCCAATTTCAACAGTGATTACTTCAAGATTTCTTCGTTTTCTTCATACATTCGCTCTCTCTACATCTGGACTCACTGTTAGAAAACTACTCAAATTCTTACTTCAAAAAACAGATTCCACTAAGACAGAAACTTCCTTAGTCTCCTAACTATAGTGTGTTGCATGGTGGACGCCAACAAAGTTCTAATCCTTGAAAGCTGGAAAAACCTTGGAAAAAGTATCTTTGCAAATGTGATTTCCTCAAGGATCTAAAGATGAGACTGGCCAGGAAGGTAAGGTAGGGAATGGAGGGATTTAAGGTGGGCCTGAAATTGAATGGCAGGTGTCCTTATAGAAGAAAGGCAGAAGGCGATCTGAAACAGAAGAGATATGTAAAGATGTACACAAAGACTGAAGGTTTGCAGTCCCAAACAAGGAACCTGTTCAGAGAGAATGAGACCCTGCTTATACCTTGATCTTCATTGTGGATTTCTGTACTCAAAATCTCTGAGAAAATATATTTCTGTTATTTTTGGCAAGGGGAAGGTACCGGGGACTGAACTCAGAAACACTCAACCACAGAGCCACAACCCCAGCCCAATTTTGTATTTTATTTAGAGACAGGATCTCACTGAGTTGCTTAGCGCCTCATGGTTGCTGGACCTTGCTTTGAACTCGCAATCTTCCTGTCTCAGCCTCCCAAGTCACAAGGATTACAGGCATGTGCCACTGGGTCCAGCTCATTTCTGTTATTTTTGAACCACAATTTATTATGGCATTCCTATGAAATTAATAAAACTAGCCAAGCTGTCACTTATCTATATCCATATGTGCCCTATCAACCTTCTAACAGCGGCAGTAGCAAAAGGGAATACCTCCAATTTTAGTCTCCAACTAGGCTGTGGATCCCACAGTAATTACCATGGCTAATAGTGTAAGGCTCATTCTAGACAGTCTGGGTGCAAATCCTAGTTCCCCACTCTGTCTAGTGTTGGTTCTTCTTAGTACCCATCTGGGCTTATTCCCACTTTTCAAAAAACAGGATAACAGTAGCTCCCCTCTCAGAGAGGTTGTGTAAGAATGATTCAAGATAATGCTCTTAAAATGGTACCAGCACAAAGAAGGATATAATAATTCATTAATATCATCATTATCATCATTATCATCATCATCATCATTATTATCACCATCTCTGGCTGCCTTCTTAGGGACTGAACTGTTGACTATCCCCTCTCTTGTTCCTTCAGCATTTTTTTTTTCTTTACGGGATAATTTCCATGAGCATTTAAGCATTCCAAACCACTCCCTATGCAAAAAATAAAAGAAAAAATATTACTTAAACATACTGTTCCCTCCATTCCCTACCTTACCCCCAAATTCCATTTCATGACAAACTTTTTAATTTTATGCCTCCAACTTCCTCATCTCCCACTCTCTTGTGAACTCACTGAAATCTACTCTGTCACTCCACTGTGATATACCTTGACAAGCCACATAATACTAATAATACTAAATTCAAAAGAACACATAGTCCTTTATCAGCAATATTTGATTCTATTGCACATGCAACAGAAATGAGAAAAGCTTCTCATTGGCTGTAGCACCAGTCCTCTGGCTTTCTTTTTGTCTCCCTGGCCAGTCTCAATTCCTGGCTTCTGCCTCCTCTAACAATTTCTTAAATGATGGGTTCCACAGGGTTCCTTCTTAGCCATTCTTCTCTTCTCACCCTAGATTCTATGAGATATCGACCATAACATCAATTTACCCTCAACAGACTTATCATTCCTAACTTGTACCTTTGGACTAGATTCCTCTTCAGAGTTCCAAGCTCGTCTATTCAGCTGCCTATGAGCTATATCTACTCACACATCTTAAAAACCTCAGATGCAATATGTCCAAAGTGAAAATATTCATCCTTCCTGACCATTTTGAGAATCTATTTCTTTTGTGGTATTCCTTGTCTCATCAAAGAGCAATTCCCATTTGCTCAAGCCAGAGAGCTAGGAATCATCTTGCACTCTGTCCTTCCCTTCACCTCTCACTGCAGTTTCCAGGGAGTCTTCAATCAACATCTTAAATATCTCTCATTCATTCCCTTTCTCCCTCTCCACTTACCTAATATGTGCCAATGCCAGACTGCACAAGTCCCCACACTGGATTTCCTCCAGCCCCTCTCTCAATTCCAGCTAGAACAATCTTTCTAAGCTAGAAGTCTGATTTGGACACCCCCATCATTCCCGCATGCACCCACTTAAAATCATTCATTGATATTTGTTCTTAGGGTAAAATCCAAACTCCTTAAAAAGATTTATTAGCCTTTGCCCCCACCCCACCCCACCCTATCTAGTTCTTGGCATTAGGCTTTAGTCTCAGAGCCAGCCAGGCATGTCTTTGTTCTCTCTTCCCTTCATAGTTTAATGCCACTTCTCCAGGAGGACCCCCAGTACTTCCTTTAACAGTGAGTTTGCCCTAATGTATCAGGACAACTTCATCAACACCTGACTCCCACACCGTACAGAACCCCAGTAAGCGCCAGGGTCACGCTCCTCTTGTTCCCCCTGGGTACCTGGAGCTTCTCAAAGCTCCTGACCCACAGCAGGCACTTTGTAAAGACTGAGTGGGTAAATGAACTAATGCTCTTTTTCTTAGAGAATGATTCAGTAGACTCTGTACTGGTATGCCTCTAAATTCAGTATGAATCGTGACTGAATTTGTATATGTAAGATGATCATAATTACGAGTTATTGACTGAATTACCAGAGAGGAAGCAGCTAGAATGATCTCTCCCTGTTCTTATAGCATGAGTAAATTAGAAGGAAAGAAACGACTTAGTGAACATCTAGAAATGGAGAGAGCTAGTAGTGTGGCCTAAAGACCTGTGAGAAAAGGTTTTAATAGCACTGCATTCAGGTTAATATAGACTATTAAAAACACATTTATAGCAGTCTAGTTTACTGAGGGTCAGCTTGGAAACTGAAAAAGTACACATTGTAGTTAAGGAACCTGTCGGAGAAAAATTGGGGGTAAAAATCAAGTGGACAACCAAATCCAAATTTGAGATATTGCTAAATAAAACATTACTTAATCTTTGCAAGGCTGTTCTCTGTACCATTGGTACTTCATATATCTTTACCTGATAACCTATTTCTTATTCATACCATTTCAGATAATGGCCCTTTATTTCTCTTCTTGCATATAATAGACTGCAGATAAACTTTATAGACAACAAAAGAATTTAAACAAGGTAAATGTGGTATTTGACTGAATGAGAAAAATCTGGTCAGAAAAAAACATGTTTTAATGTTACTGCTTTGACCCACAAATATAGATGCCAAAATATGAAACTCACAATTCACAGGGGAGGATGCTGTAGGTGAAAACACTGACTTCCAAGAATACAGAATTTAGATGCTGCAACGGTTAAGTCTGGGTTGGTAAATATGAGCAAGCATTCCAGCAGGTGGCGCCCTGAACCAATTAATGAGAAACAAGTGACAATGGACTCAACACACCTACGCTCTAAGGATTAAAACCACCTCCCTTTTGTGACATAAATATTCTGACCACAAACTCAGAAGACTGTGGAATCCACACCCTGTGTAGAACATGCACTTTTATATGCACACGGAAACATTCCTCCACTAGGGAACAGAGTAACAAGAGCACTATGTTATTAAGGCTAACACTGACAAGCTGGACATACAGGAGGACACGTACTGTATGTGAGTTGAATCTGCTTCTCAGAGTCCATTTATCCCCTCCAAATGAGTCCTTAATACTGCCTAGTAAATACTCTGCATCTCTCAGCTATATTATCATCCTCTCACTCTCCACAATAACTAGTCCACATTTCTGTGCTCTCAAATATCCAGCTCCTTCCCTTTGTCCCAGTTCTCTACCATGACATAGCTAATTGCTATGAAAGAAGGAACAGGAAGAGGAGCTGCCAGGACACCACTGGATAAAATTCCACCCTAGCCTCCCTCCTTCCTGGGATTTCCTGCTCTACTTCCAGTGTTCTGGCAGCTCTAAATTCCATCCTATCCTACCTCAAGTCAATAACAAGAATAGTATTTTCCAAGTTCCAATCTCAATTTCTCTTTGACCTGATGAACACCTTCTTAGGAAGACAGGTGCCACCACCACCACCACTGGATGAAATTTTCTTGCATAGAACGTGCAAGTCTACATCTTCACATCTACCCTCTTTCTTCCTGATAGCAACAGAAGAGCTGGTCCTCTGTTTACTTAAAGAGAATCCCTTCACCTGTAGTCTGAATCTTTTGCCCCCCTTACTTTCTCAGAAATCTGGGCTGCCAATGGTTTTTCATCTGATTATGAATATTCATGACTCTGATTCCTAAAGATTTTGTGGATAAAGTCATGTCTGTTCCATGAAGAAATAAAAATAGGTGGAGCTATAGATATGTTTGGCCCTAAGCATATCATTATTGAAACTCAGTGGTGGGTACCAGGGTTTGTAAAACTATTCTGTCTACTTTCATTTATTTGTGAAATTGATATCAAACAGTTAAAGCAAAAAAAACAAAAGAATCTCGTTAGACCCCTCATCCCTTCCAGCTCATCACCTTCCTGTCATCCAAACTTCCAAGTTTAGCAGCATGCATTGCCTCAATGTCCTTACCTCCTATGCCCTCCAACCTGGTTTTCTAACCCAATATTCCACAGAAACCAAAACAACTCTCTTTTATGTCACTTACTCAGATGGACATATTTTAGTTATTGTCTTTTTTGACTTCTCTGCAGTATGTGATGCCCATCAAATACCCTCTTAGACACTCCCTTCTCTTCCCTGTCTTCAGAAATTATAATATTCTGGTATAACTCCCCTCTTCTTTGCTATTAGATGTTGGTGTTCCTCTTAGCTCATTCTTAGGCCCTCTTTCTTCCCCTCCAAATACTTTGTCCTAAGTGCTTTCAGAATTTGGCTTCAAATTCCTCCAATATGCAGATGAATTCCAAAATTAAATTAGTTCGGACCCTGGCCCAGTTCTCAACTGCATATAAACATGACATCCCCTCTTGCATCTCTCAAAAGCACCTCAAATTTAGAAGCTCAAGATTGAACTCACTCTTTTCTTTCTCAAATCTGGCCTGCTTCCATTGTTTCCCATCCTGGTGATGGTATGCAAAACACAATCCAGCCTGGTTAACTCCTCCCTCCATCTACCACTTCCAATCCATCAGCAAATCTTGCACGGTTTAGCTCACAGATATCTCTAAAATCATCGCCTTCTCTATTTGCCATTACCACCACTGCCATTTTTACCTTAACCCAACCTAACTTTGCTTTTCGCAACAAATCTTGGTGTAAACTTCTGGTTCAGCTCCAGTATCTATCTGGCGGCCTTCCACCTTTCTCTGAGCAGCAGCTGGAGTCATTTTTCCAAAATGCAAATCTGATCATGTTATTCTTTGGCTTAAATCCCTTCAGTGATCTCCCACTGTTTGGGGGATAAGGACAAAACCCCTTACAGGGACTACAAGGCCCTCTGGGGCCTTCCTCCTGCTTCTCCATCCAACTTGACATCATGCCACCCTTCTCCCTTACTCTTTGTAGTCAAACGAAACTTGCTTTTCAGTTCTTCATACATGGTGTTTCCCTTCCCACAACACTTCAGCGTATGCTTTACCTCTATCTACCAAGCTCTTTTCTACACTCTTTGCCCAGATTTTTTTTCTACTTACCATTTAGATGCAGTCAAGAGCCACATCCTGGAGGAAGTTGGCTTGACCTCCTTGAAAGAGCCCACTCCCCCAGCCATAGACCTTTCCTGCTCCATAGAGCTCTCTCCCATTCACACTTAAAATTTTGCATATGTCTGTGTGATAATCTGTCTCTTTTTGCTGATTATTGTACCTAGTCCAGGGTTTAGTACATAGTAGGTACTAAATTAATCTTTGTAAAAAGAGTAGATGAATTAATGTTTGTTCATTCGACCTTATGGGTTTCTATCTACTTAACCTGTTTCTAGACTACCTGCCTTTTCATCTCAGAAAAGATACTCAGGTGTCACAAACTCACTTTTAGTATTAATATAGTTCTGTGCTTTAATAACTAGGGAATGACAGGCGTCCATATATGGTCATGCCAGGCATCACTCTTCCTCTAAGATTTGAAGCCAGCAAATAATTTTTATACCTCAAAAGTGCCCAATACAATGAATGAGAGCCCAAAATGTGTACTAGAATATAACATAAAATGTAAGACTCCAGAGAAATGTGCTTGACACAGGCCACTTTGGACCATGTCCTGAAACCCAGGAGCAAGCAATCACTCTCTTCTGCCATCAGGAACACACTGAAAGAAAGAGGGGGGAAGAAAGCACTGTCAGAAGTTCGGCCATAATTAGAAAAGGAAAATGTTTCGTGTTCTCTTAAAATAAATACAACTGGTTCTGAATCGTCTGCTATTTTAGATGGTACGTTTCTCTCCTGAAAAGTGGTCTATTGATGCAGCAAAAAAAAAAAAAAAAAAAAAAAAAAAAGACAAGATTATTAGGGGTTGTTAAGTGATTCCCAGAAGATAGTCCCCTGAGAGTCAGACTGAGCTGAATCCAAGAAGGGAATTCTCCCAGAAAGGGATCTGTCCAGGAATGCAGCAGCCAAGCTCTGGTCTCCAATCTCCTCCCAGCTCCCAGGCATTTGTTTTGAGCCTACTTCCATCCCTCAAGACACCTGCCTTCTCCAGACAGATGCCGGCATACCTGGCTATAAATCCCTGCATTGCTGCACACAGAAAAGGTGTCCTGTGACCCTCTCCACAGAGCCTAGGAAACCTTGCTTCCAGAGCTAGACTAAGGATTGCTTCAGGGTTTCTCTGCTCAAAGCTCCAGAGAGAAATCAGGGCTCCCAAAGTGATCACAGTGGGGAGAAGTGCTCTTGGAGCGAACCACTGTCTAAAGTACATTATGCATTTGTTTACCTCCACTAGGCCTCCACTCAGCCCAAGCATTTTCAAGGGATGGAAACGTGCGGTTCAAGGCTAAGTCCCTCCAATGTTCAAGCATGGTCTCTAAGAAACCAGCTCAATACATGCAATCTGGAGAAGACGGGTTGACAGAATCATCCATAAACAAAGGAAGTCAGCATTTGCATTAGCTCTTACTGGGTATCCAGACACACTGTCTATCTAATCCAGACACTGTTTTATATCTTCCTTTAGTTAATTCTGGAGAAGATGTGGATCATTTTCTAGGTGAGGAATTCAAGGTTCAGAGAGACCTAATGTGTGCCCCAATCACACAAGTAAACAGTAAGACCCCAGATTTGGACCCAGGTCTGTATCATTCCCATGAAATTGCTCCTTCTACCATGCTGATGGTTTTCAGCTTCCCTTATCATAATACTCCACATCTCACTATTTATTCTCTCAAAAGGACACTGCAGAATAGTATTTCTATCACAGAGAAAAAAAATTCATCTAACCTCTGAGGAGGACATAGGGAAGTTTAAAGACACTCTGTTCCATGATAATTTATGGGAGTTACTATGGACATAAACACTGCAATACTGTTTTAGGGAGTATGCTCTATTTGCTACGGATTTTAAATACAAGCAAAATGAACATGTTCACTGGTAGGTGACAACTATGGTAATGACAATAAGTAAAAATAACCAGTTCCCAGACAAAATGTAAGTGATGTGTGCCAGGTCTGCTCTCCAGAGTTAATAAATCACTTTTGTAGGTGGACACTATTATAAAACTCCCCATCTCTGGTGACAGCAGAACCAGCCCTTGGAAACCACAGTGCCACCCCCTGTTGCTTCTGCAAGGCTGTGGGCCTAGCAGAACTACAAACCTGCCTGCATCTCCAACCCAGTCTGTTCTCTGCCAACAGCCTTTAAACTTGTCAGCCTTCCTCAAAACCCACCAGCAGGCCTCACCAACATGCAGGAAAGTCTGACCTACAAGCCCCATGTCCATGGTTGCTGAAGGGGCAGCCATCACCTCTGAAGTGGTCTGAAAATTTGGTAGAGTAGTTTTTTTTTTTTTTGTCAAAATGACTGGAGACCCCCACTAACTATAGAGAGGAAGGGTATCTGGGATTTATGTATCTAATGACAAGCAGGAACATCTCATGCGAAGAATTGCCCATGTTACGTACTTTTTTTGAATCACCTACTAAAAACCTATTCGCTGGTATCTGAGTCTGAAGTCTAACTCATTTTTACATATATGAAGACAAAAGAGTTTTATGCATGGTTTTAAAACTTCCTAAAGCTCCCAGAAATGCAAAGTACTGTGTACTGTGTGTTTTGCAAGATTTACTTTGTTCTGATAAAAAATTTAACAAAAAGTCTTCACCAGATTTGGAAATGACACTGCTAATGGATGATGTCCTTTTTTAAAAAAAAATACGGTATTTATTAATTTATCTATCTATCTATCACAGTACTGGGGATTGAATCCAGGGTTTCACACATGTCAGGCAAGTGCTCTACTACTAAGGTACACCCCCAGCTCTCTCTCATGATATTTAAGTCAGCAATGCAGCAATGTCTGCCTTGGTTTCCCTGTGAAGCTCCGGTATTCAAGACCATTCTTCATAAAGAAAGAAAAATGCTAATGTAGCATTTACATACTAAAATGCATACTATTTATTATAAATTTATTTCCTTTTATTTCTCTCATATATTACAATTACTCTATCATATTGATTTGTTTTAATTAATTTGAGTAGGAAGGTTATGTTACCTCTGGATTTAATTGTAGGAGAATAAAAGAGTCTTAAGTAAATACTTGACTTAATCAGGCAGAGTTGGATGTGACAGGATCAGCACTGCTCTTGGTGGCATGCACAGTATTAAACTCTGACCCTTAAACTCTCTCCATCACCTCTCCACCCACCACACTGACCTTTGGGCTTCCCTTCAAATTGGTCCAAACCTCAGGGTGTCCACTCTTGGTGTTTCTTTGCATGAAGTACCAATCTTCTGGATCTCACCCAACCCCTCTTCTTTTAGGTCCTCACTCCCTACAAGAGGGCCCCAAAACCACCACTCATATCACTCTCTATCCCCATCATTCAAATTCCCCCACAGTACCTAATTCCACCTAAAATTCTGTTTTAACATTTAGCTATCTAACCAGACATGATAGTACATGCCTGTAATCCCAGCAACTCGGGAGGCCCAGGCAGGAGGATCACAAGTTTGAGATCAGCCTGGGAAATTTAGTGAGACCCTGCCTCAAAATTTAAAACATAATAAAAAGGGCTGGGGATGTAGTTCAGTTGTAAAGTGCCTGAGTTCAATCCTTAGTAAAACACACACACACACACACACACACACACACACACACACACACTTTAACCTTTCATGTCTTGGTCATAAAAATATGCACTCCTGAGGGTGACAGGGGTTGCTATTTTGGATGCCACTGTCTGGAACAATGGTAAGTGACACAAAATGATGAATATTTGTTAAGTAAATGAATTAATGCATGAAGCTATTGCCTGTTTTCTTGCTGCCTAGGAGCTAAGAGAAATCTCTTTCTTTTTCCTATCTACATAATTTATAGCCAATCTAAGTCAGCGTTAATTCTTTCAAATATATCCATCAAATGCCTACCATATTTCAGATACTGAGAATACAATAATAAATAAGACATGTCTGCCCACATACTTTGCAATTAACGATCAGTTCCAGCACCTCTGAAGCATTTGAGTCCTGTGGTAAAGTGGCTGACTTTAAAAAATAACTATTTCTATTTTGTATTCTGAGTATTTTAAAAATATAATAATTATGAAATTCATAAATTGGGAGTTATACCTCCTGTATTAAGAAGAAAATTGCTATGGCATATGGAAGAATTTCACCAATGCAGAAAAGCTTCCTGTAGTCCTGATGATATCCTCTTCAAGTCCCCAAAGCATCACCCCTCAGAGACAAGTGCAGATAACCAAAAGCTGGCTGATGGTTAAGACTATGGAAGCTTCTCGTTCCACTCAGTGGGGTGGACTTTTCTACCTGTCTAGCTGAGATGAGGTCCCCTGAAGTGCAGCGGGACCAGCCATCCTCTAGAGGACCACACCAGCTAGAAGTATCCACTCCATCCTCTTTCTTGTCCTGTCCTGTGCCAGCACCAGCCCTAGTTAATGGTACAAAGTCACCCAGGATACTCCAGGTCGGAGTTAATCATTCAGACCCTCTCACCTCCCACTTTGTGGCCAGTCACCTTTCTCACATGCTGAAGAGACAGATGAAAGCAACCAGAAAATTAATGTAGTCCACATATATGTACAGAGCTGTACAATGGGCTTTCTCATCCATTTTCACATGTGTATGAAAGATAGTATGACCTCATTTCTACAAATAAGTGAATTAAAGTTCAGAGATTGAGCAAATTGGCAAAGCTATGACTTATACCAAAGCCCTCTGAAACAGAAATGACAGGCTAAAATCAGGCTTGGGTGACTCTATGGGTTTTAATTGTCACTGGCATAGATCTCACATAAGGAGCTGGCTATCTCACACGCTGATCAAAAGTGAACAAATCCCAACTCAGTGACTAGCTGGGTACATACCCTCTCCCTGTTCCCACCCCTGTCCACTGACCCCATAATTCCATGAAGTCTGATTATTATTCCCAGAAAGCTTCCAGGCTTGAACAAATCCTAGAGTGGGCCATAATGAACCTGCACCCTCGCCCTGACTTTAAACAGTGCATATGACAACAATCTCCTTTCTCTCAGATGTCTTACTGCTGAGCAGCCCCATTACAATAGCATGAGACAGGGGGATCTCAAAAGACTGCATGAAGCCAGGCACAGTGGTACATGCCAGCTACTCTGGAGGCTGAGGCAGGAAGATTGCAAGTTTAAGACCTGTCTGTACAACTCAGAGAGACCTTTTTCAACATAAAATTTAAAAGGGAAGGGAATATAGTTCAGTGTTAGAGCACCCCTGGGTTCAATTCCCAGTACTGGGGTGGGGCGGGGAGAGGAAAAACATAATGTTTGGATTATTGTTGAAAATATAACATCCCTTTTCTAAACTCCCTCCCCACTTTCCCTCCCTACCCCCTCCAGCACACTAATTTTTCCTCTCAGGTCAGGGCATAAACCAAAAATATCAAAAATAAAATAAGTTAACAATAAACAAAAGAATCCAGGAGGAAGTTTTAAGGAATTTCTGGTTCATACCAGTATCCTCCAAAGTGCATATCCACAGGGCTGTTGGGTAATAACTTAACAGCTGAGGTTGGCATTCCTCCAGGGTAATGCAGAAAGGTAAAGTTATATTAACTCCTAGGACAAGAATTTTAAGTTTCCTTAAAAGGCTACTACTTCAAAAGAATTTCAGGAGTTTTAACTTGTGGCAGATACACACATGTCAAAGGAAAAGGCACCAACCCCCATCCAGAGTCCTCGTCTGCCCCATCTTTCCCCCGACCCTTGGCATGGTTTGGTTAAACTGGTTATTTGGACACTCCGCTTCTCCCATCCCATCTTCCTCAGAGTCTAAGGCCATGGTTGTATTCTCTGGTACTCCATTCAGTGTACCATGTGGAAGGGATGCTGACTCTCCACCAGGCAGAGGAAGCTGTCCTCTTAGGTTTCTTGGGTTCACTTGAGGTGGAGGTCAGTCCTTGGCCTGGGCCATCCCTTGGCCCGAGCAGCGATGTGCAAGTGAGAAAGTCAGGTCAGCTCAAAATAGAAACTCGGAGCTACATCCTGATGTGACCAGGTTCCCAGTCTGCCTGAATGTGGCCCATTAGATGAGACAGGGAACAGAAGTGAATGCAGGATGAGAGAAGAGGTGAGAATCAGCTTGTTGGAGAAAAAAAAAAAAAATCTCAACAACCCTCAAACCTTGTCCTGCAAACAGAAAGGGTACAGCAAACTACACAGTGAAAGCATTTGAGCATAAGAACTTAACTTTCTGGGAACAAGCTCATCCAACTTACCCCTGGTAATTAGTGTGTTGCTGTGTGGTTTATTCCACTGAGACAAAGAGTAATGATTACATTTCACCTTTGAAATGTAAGAGGAAGTGAGTTATCAGCTTTAGCCCCCAAATCCCTAGGAATACAAAAGTATAGCTGACAAAGTGCAAGAAATTATTCTCTACATGACCCCTACCATCTGCTGGCCCAAAAAAGAATACCTCGGTCAAGGTGGGTATTACCTTAGAGGACAGCTGGACATTTCCTCCTTTGCATATGAGTCAATCTGCCTTTCTGTGTTCTCAGAGGTAAAAAGGATGAGAACCGTAGTGGTTCCAGAACCTGTGAGCTGGCTTCTTGGTCGCAATGTATCAATTATCCCATTATGAAGCAAGGATTCAAAGGCTGTGTGGGTCAAATTGAGCAGAGATGCAGCAGACATCTGAGCCTTCATTAGACAATGAAAATCAGGAAGGGAGAAACAGAGAAAAAATAAAAAGGGAGAAAATGCAAAAGGAAAGGAGGTCTGGGATTCTCAAGGAAAAGGCTTTCCTTTCTCTCCCCAAAGCCTCCAGGGAGGAATAAATATAATTATCAACCTAGCATTACAGCATTCGAAACAAAAGAGGCACCTGCCAGGTGACCATCTCTGCCGGGACTCGAACCCGGAACCTCTGGATTAGAAGTCCAGCGCGCTCGTCCATTGCGCCACAGAGACCTCACCACACACACAGCATCAGCACCAGAACTGAAAAAGCACATACCTTCTGCATCACCGAGCCATCTCAGCATCCTGCTCTCTGAGCGGTGGGGGGACAGGGACAGCTGGAAAATCTGGAGTGGAGATCCACCAGCCGGCTCCATCAAAGCTTTTTTCAATATCGTGGGTCCTAGGATCCTCAGAGGATTGGAGGAATGTGACAGTGGTCATTTTCCCAGTCTCAGAATCCCTGATAGGGTAGGACAGAGCTAGAGACTTTGCTCTCCTTTCCTCTCCATCCCTAAGAGAGGATACGGGGAAGTCTCTCTATTCTCATGCTAATGAAGTCAAGTGCACCCAGCCTGGCAGAGAAGGCAGAAGCCATCTCTACCTCCACCCCCATTCCTTCACTGTGGTTTCATCCCGGTCCAGCTATTTTCAGGCTGGGGCTGGGCAAAGCTGGGGGATTCAGGGAAAACCCTGGATCCCAGAAACAAAGGAGCTGCTTCTGCGAAGAAACACTGAATGGCGGCAGAGAATGGCAGGAAAGCTGGGCTCCAGGAATCTGGCCCGTTCCTCAGCTGTCAGAATTTATCTGTCGAGCCCAGAGAAGAGGTACCAGGAGACTGATCTGATGTTCCTCAGCATCTTCACTAGAATTAGGGACTAGAGTAGAAACGGAGCAGTGTAGTGTGTGTGTGTGTGTGTGTGTGTGTGACAGAGACAGAAATTAAGAGTTTGCGTGTGTACACGTGGGGAGAGAGGGTAAGAATGGCATTTCTCTAATGAAATACAGGTGGGTCTCTCAGTCAAGGGACATAGTCTTTAAAAACCTGTGTCCCTTCCCCCCACCCACTCTATCCCTAAGTCCCTGCGGATCTTTCCTCCCAGGGAATATATTTTCCTAATTTAAGAAGGGAGGATTTCTCAGCTGTCTGAGTTTGCTAGAGGCATCCAAGTATGATTAAACTGACCAACTCTCCATAACCATATATAAAAACTTCCCAAACCCAGTCCAGATCCAAGAAATCATTTCCTATTTTTAAAAACCTCCCAGAGAAGACAATTCCATAATCACTGTTGTTTATAATTTCCTCTGTGCCAGTTCTTTTGAATGTCTAATCCAAGTCCTTCTTATCTCACCTTCAACTTATTTTCTCCTATATGGTTCCCAGACACATTGAGATAATTGACCTCTATGCTTCCAATGATAATGCATTGATTTAAAGATTTGATTCAAGTGTTTACCACCCCACTCCCACTCAAAAGGTTACAGTAAAAGCAGAGAGCAGACTCAGACTCCTCTCCTCCTCTCTCATGGTGTGTTTCCACAATCTACAGCTCTGGACCCTGTCCATAGACTCCAATTATAACCCAATATAGTCCTAACCTGTCACACTAGGTATTGAGCAAGTAAAGGACCAACATAACTGCTCAAATAGGAAGAACTTTAAGGATTGTCCAAATTCCAAGACAGCACTTGAACGCACACTTCCCTACCCATCCTTATCACCCCAAGGATGAGACCTGGTAGGAAACACCACCAAGGTGATTCAGGGCATAGATGAAAGCAAAAGACTCTACCACCAGGGAAAAATAGCTAACTTCAACCAAGATGACCTTCCACATATGATTTCCAGACAGAAATGTGAAGTAGATGCATATTATAAACATAAAACAAGGAGGCAAAGAATAGGTCCTTCTTAATACATTTACCCTAGACTAGTTCAAGAACATGTCACACAAAACTGAACACCAGCCAGAGACTGTAGTATTCCAAGTGGCCATGAACAAGGTGCTGGCCAGGGATCAGTTCAGAGGTTCATGTGTCTGTAAAGGGAAGCTCAGTCACAAAGGCCCTGCTCACATGTAAAGGGAACGCAAGGTCAGCTTCTGAGAACACTTCCTGCCAAGGCTCCATGTTCTTTTACACACACACACACACACACACACACACACACACACCACAACCTTTGCTCTCCGTAAAGATACTGTCCTATACCCAAGATTTTGTCAGTCCCTAGTTAAGCCCAAAGCTTCCCTGCCTCTTAGATCATGTATTCTCCACAACCTCTAAGTAGAGGTCACCTCTTCAACTCCCTCCAGGAACTTCATTCATTTGCAATGTTCTCACTGGTTGCTGGGGATGGGACAGTGAAAGTAAGTTATGGTATGGTCCCACCCTCAAAGATCCTGTAGGTCAATTCCAATGTGCCTAAGACTCTAAAGATGTATGGCAGAAAAGAAGGGAATCATTCTGTTGTACACCAAATAAGGAGTCAAGTTTCCAAGTCCACACAGAAACCCTGTTGTCTGGATCTATTCCTTCCCTTGAATTATCCCTCCTTCAACATCCTCTCACTATCCCACAGAAATCTCTCTATTAGAGAAAAAAAAAAAAAAACTTTTTTCAGGGACTCTTTGTACTTAGAATCTATTATCAACAAAAATACTGGACTTCGTCTCTCTGACATCTTTTGTTTTATCATTCATAAGTCAGACAAGCTTCTCAACAGTGTGAATAATGTCTCCTAACTAGGTTTTCAATTTAAAAATAAGGAGGGGAACAATCAAATAAAGCTGGATTTTTAAAGGGGCAGGAAAGATGAAGCTAAGCCACTCGAAATGGTTAAGGACAGTACATTTTTTGTTCTTTTAAACCAGGTACATGCCATTTGTGATTATGTAAACCCTTAAGAAGATAAGTATATTTCCCACAAAAAAAAAAATAAAACAGGAGAACTGATTTAATTCTCCAAAGATATGTGACTCAAACATTACTCATGCCTCTAATTGAATACCACTTAGTGACCCTACAGACAAACTGTGATGCTCATGCATTATTTCATTCATTAAGTGTGGCTGGGATACATATGACAAATAAAAAAATTTATTTTGCTCTTTGGTCCAGAAAAAAAAAATCACAATCAATTCCCATATTTTACATGGTCTTAGGACTTTCTTTAGGAAAAGACCATACTTTAAAAGCCAAGGGATATTATCAGAGTAAGATAAAGAGACAGTTATTTGGATAGCACCCCCTCAGACACTTTATTTTCATCCCCCAGTCCCTACAACATCACAAACCCTATTTGTTCAATCTAGTCTGGGCACTCCCTCTAGAAATGGTTTCCATATACCATCTTCCACCTTTGATCAGCTCCCTCTTACTAGCTCACCCTTGGGAATTGACCCACCTCATTGCTCCTGTGAGCATCTCCCAGGACGGCTAAAAAAGGTGGTTGGCAATGTTGAGCCTCTGGTGCTAGGCTTACTCTGCAGAATCCGCAGATGTTCAGATCTTAACTCCCTATGCCTTAAAAAAGGATAAAATGGACATATCTACAACACAAAGTCCTTCAATTCTTTCATCCTTTGGAATCTTGTTCCATGTTGATTTGCCTATTCCTATCCTGTGTGTTCCTAACCATTGTGATGAAGCATCTAGGTTCCCAAAGCCTCCTGCAAATTGTTTGCTTCCTCTGTATCCCCTTTGCTCTTTTCTGAGAAGAAAGGAGATAATCCAGGTAATTATTAAACCTGAGAATCAAACTAAAGAAAGACAAATGCAGAACAAATTTTCCTTACTCATCTTCTCCAACTTTCAGAAATCATTCCAGGTTAGCTCAGTCTTCCCAAGCATTCCAGAAAGTAGACCCAGACCAATCTAGCTTGACAATGTGCTGCATCTCAGGAGCTAGACCAGGTCACAGTGACTTCCACACAGAAAGGATGAGGGAGTCAACAGTTTTGATGAGTGAAAGGACAAATGGCTGTCAGGTTCCACCATTATCTTTATGGGAATTTCAAAGAAAACTTTCTAGTTCACCCAGACCCTCCCACAAATGAATTAATTTCTGGTGCTAACTCTCCACATCAACCCCTTTTTTCATCTTTAGAATATGGGCTCTCTATCCTGTTTCTAACCCCCAATCTATCACTTTCTTGTGTCCCCAGTCCTGTCATCTTACAGTTTCCCTTCGCCATCCCATCAATTTCTCCTTCTTCCTCACTATACATAACCCTTAGTAACTTCACTTTAAAATGTCCCTTTCCCTCCATCCACACCTCTCATGATTCATGTCCATTGCACTTCTTCCCACATTCTGCAGCTGGCCTTCCCTAATCCTCTTACCATCCTGTCACTCTTTGTAAAGTTCAATTTCTTGGCCAAGCCCCACTCCGTTCTCATCTACTCCAAAAGCTTTTGTCTAAACTCACGGTTCCTGGTCTCTCCCAGCCTCAGACTGCTGCCCTTTTCTATCTCTGTCCGCCTTAGTCATCATCCTTAAGGCTCCCTGAGTTTCCCTAGCCTCCACACTCTTCTCTCATTATGCTCTGTTGCTACCAGATCTGAGTTACCATCAGCCCTTCAGCCTCAGGCCCTTTTTCTCCTTTCTCCAGATTTCATTCCTCAGACTTCTTTACTTACCCATCATCCATTTAGTACTGGTCTCCTCTCCTGCTAGGTTCCTTGTCCTTCTTGACCAAAGAGAGACCTCTCCTTAAGTCTCCAATCTACACTGCCTGTTCTGAATCTCTTTCTACCCAGTCCACATGGTGCCAGCTTCCTGAGGCTGGTTCAGAATGACTTTTTGGTCCTTCCCAGTTTTTCCCTTCCATTCTTCAGATACCTGGGGTTCTACAACACACCTGTGCCTCTTTATTTCTTTGCCTAGGACTCTATGCATCACAGGCTTTAAAACTGAAATGCCCTGAATAGGGCTCTGCTAATACCCAGGGCACTGAGTTTCCATGGGGATGTACTAGAAACCAGTCTCCTTGGTCTTCACAGTTACTGTGGAACCCTAGTCCTTAAAGATCAGGTACTCTAGGTCAGAGACCAAAGAACTAGAAGACAGATGCTTCAAGAGTTAATAACTTTTCAGATTTTCAAAAGCATTGGTTTTGCCTAATATTACAAAGTGAACTGGGCTTTCTCTGTCATTTGCTTGCTATGGATGACATTTCATATTCATCCTGGAAGGAACCTTGAGGTGAACATAGTAACGTAGACTCCACAATGGCAAAAGAAGAAAGATGTTCCTCTTTCACATTGTGTCAGTTAAATTATACATGATAGCTGGGCATGGTAGTGCATGCCTGTAATCCCAGTGACTCAGGAGACTGAGGCAGGAGGATTGCAAGTGTGAGACTAGCCTTAGCAACTTAGCAAGACCCTTTCTCAAAATAAAGGATGGAGGGCAGTGGCTCAATGATAGAGCATGTCTAGGTTCAATTCCCCTACCACCAAATTGGGAAAAAATATTACCATGGAAGTTTCAGAGTCTAAACAGTCTCAGAGACTAAACTTGTCTTTCCACAGGAATATTAGGTCTGACAAATCACAATAGGGTCAAACATGTTTCTTCCTTATATAATAGTTGATCATTACCTAGTGAGGAGCAGCCCTCTAAAATCTGTCCCTAAAGAACATTCCACTTCTATACTTATGACAGGGACAAGAGGAAGTGTTCTATCCAGGGTATATCAGCTCATCTCCTTCAGGTTCAGGTTCTTTTAGAAGGTGGGAGTTAAACCAGGCATGGTGGCACATACCTATAATCTCATTGATTTAGGAGACTGAGGCAGTAGGACTACAAGTTCAAGGCCAACCTGGGCAACTTAGTGAGACCCTGTATAAATATAAAAAATAAAATAAAAAGAGCTGGGGATGTGGCTCAGTGGTACAGTGATCTTGGATTCAATTCCCAGTACTGAAAAAAAATTTTTTTTAAAAGATGGGAGTTGAATTTCTAAGGTCCTTTTTCACATCATCTGCCTATAATCATGAGACAGTACTAATAATGATGATAGTAGCTGGGGCTGGGGGATACAACTCAGTGGTACAGCACTTGCCTTGTGTGAAATGAGGTCCATGGTTTGATTCCCAGTACTGGGAAAAGAAAAGAAAGTACAAGCAAATAATGATGACAAAAGTGTTCTGAATTCTTTATCTCATTTTATCATCAGAACTATCCTAGACTGGGGAAGAATATTATCATTGTCTTCTTCTACAAAGAAATCACCTTGATCAAAGTCATTAGGAAGTTTTCTCAAAGTTACTCTGCAACAGTGCAGCACCCCGACCTCTGTCCACTCCAGCAAGCCTCCAGGAAAGGTGTCTGCAGAGAAGCATGGATGATTCCCATTAAAATTAGTCCCAGGAAGCAGACTTCTGAGACCTTTCTCCCTAGATTTCTTTCCGGTCTTTGCTATCAAAGATTGGTGCCCTAAGATAGGACGGGAGGGCCAGGCAGGTCTGGGAATGGCCAGAAGGTGGGGTAAATTGTTGCTATGCTTGAAAGACAGAACAAGCAGCATCAGGTAAATGAACTCTGTGTGGTCTGTTGTTTGGCAGCCCATTTCTTTCCCAATTACCTAAAATCAAAACATAAGAAACTGATGTCCAGTTGAATGAATATTTGATTTGCTCCAAATCAATCAGCTGTTCATGTACATAGCTGGTCTCAGTTCCAGGTTTTCTGACTACTAATTCAGTGCTCTTTTTATTTCACTATAGTGCCACTGATCTCCAAGGTAGTCTCTGCACACAGAATGTGGAGAAGGAGAGAGGAAGAAGAGCAAAATGCTCTATATTCAGTCTTAAATGATAAACTAGGAAATTAAAAAGCTAGAATAATCTCTACCTGGAATCACAGAATACTCAAAAATAGAGGAGGATTTTAAAATAATTAAGCTTTGTTTGACCTTATGCATCAGTTGAAATGTTGGCATATGCTCTTATTACTTTATAAATTTAAAAAAAACAGTCTGAAGATTAAATTGAAAATGCTAAGTGTGTGAATGTTTGCTCTTTACTTTTTATATTTCTGTAGTCTGTAATTTTTGTCCACCCTCTCCATCTATAATTACATAGATTAGTAAACTCAGGCCCATAGAAATTAAATTACTTATCCAATACTACAAAAATACACTAAGCATTATGGTCCAATTGGAAAATTACAGACTTTAAAGTTGGGGTAAGCAGGGTTTGATTCACAATTCTGAGACTTACTGTGTGATGATGGACAATTTGAGCACCTGAATGAACTTCCCTGAGACTCAGATTACACCTTTATCTTTAAAAATCCACACAAATAGCAATGTCTGCTTTGTAAGGTCATAATAAGAAACAAATGAGATAAAGGTAAGAAAATCCTTAGCAGACTTGTGCCCGACAGTCTGTTTTTAAAATAGCGTATGCTCAGATTCTTTTTCCTTCCCCTCACTCACTCCTCAATTGATTTCAATCCAGCTACTGCTAAAGTGTCCTCGCTAAAGTTACTAATAGCTTCCTAATTGTCAAATTCAATAGTCTCACTTCACCTTCCTGTAGCATTTCACACTTGTGACCACAGCTTCATTCTTAAAAAATACTCAGTCTTCTGGTTTCCGTGGAACATGCTATGCTCTTCTTACTGGGTTTTTTAATTTCTCAATTCCTTCTTTCCAAATTCCTTCACCAGACCCTCCTCTTTCTTCTTAAGTATTAGCTTTCCAAAGAGCAGTGTTTATCAGACTACAAGATAGAATGTTGGTTGCATTTTTATAGTAGTAAATAAAAGAGGAAAGAAATGATAGATTAGATAGGATAGGCTAGGACAGGACAGGACAGAATGAAAAAGAAAATACCAGAGGACATCGTCCTCTAATAAGACCATGTTTTGTTTCATAATCTTATTTATACTTTAGTTACACACACATGAATATATATGAGCACACATGTTAGTCAGCTTTCTATCACTGCAACAAAATTCCTGAGATAATTAGCTTATAAAGAGAAAAGTTTCATTTGGTTCACAGCTCTGGAGGTTCTAGTCCAAGATCAGGTGGGCCTATTGCTTTCGGCCTCTGGTGGATGTACAGGATGGCACCGGTAGGGAGATGAAGGCACATCAAAACTGCTTGTAGCATGAGCCAGGGGGCAAAGGGAAAATGGGCAGAGGACAAGGTCTCATAATCCCCTCAAGGACACACCCTGAATGACCTAAAGAATCCCCCAGGCCCTGTCTCCCAAAATCTAGGGACCAAGTATTTAGCACACGTACCTCTGAGGAACATTCAACATCCAAGAAGCATGTGTGTTCTGGAGAATAACAAAATCTATATAAAGTTTTTTGTGGTCTGTGGTCAAAAATACTGCACTAAAATATTCCTTGGTTCTCTTCTTTTATATTTTCTCCCCGGAGGAGTTTCAATGGCACATATTATATAGCACATACTATCAGCTAACTGAAAACCTCCATATCCATATCTTAAAACCAGACATCTCACATGAAATCCAGATTGGCAAACTCAACTGCCCATAGATTATCATCTCTCTATGACTCCCAGCCATCTCAACTGCAGAAAGCACACATTGTACTCATATGTCCCCATAAGTATGCCTGTCATAATCCACTAACTTAGTTCATGGTAGCACTGTCCACCTAATAATTTATTAGTTTGTTTATTCCACAAACCTATAAACACCTATTATATGCCAAAAAATGTGTTATACGTTGAAGATAAAGATAAAGACAATGTCATATCTGACCTTAATAAAGTCACAAACATAAAAATAAACAGAATCATAAGACAAATTTGTCCAACTGTAGAGATATATCCGGCATGCTGCAAAAATAAAAATGGGTAAACCAATCCAGTCTGAGGAGTCTGTTTTCTAAAGCTACAGACCTAAACCGAGGTTTAAATTAAGAACAGCTGTTAACCAGTTTACAAAGAAAAAAAGACAGTGGAGTTGGGAGATTGTGTGTGTGTGTGTGTGTGTGTGTGTGTGTGTGTGTGTGTGTTAGGGAAACTGAGGAATAAAGAAGGATAGCACGAATAAAATTAAGCCAGAAAACATCTGGGTGACAAACTACAAGAAATGAGATGTTGCTGAAGTTCAAGGGCATGAAGTGACAGAGTGGATGGCTACAGAGATCAGGTCATGGAGCTCCTCCTACGTCATGTTAAAGGCTTTCAATTTTAATCCCACAGGAGATGCAAAGGCAGTGAAGGGTTTTAAGTAAGGGAGAACTAGGATTTGATTTGCATTTTAGATAGAGTAGTCTGGCAGCTGTGGGGTGGACAATTTCAGAAGGGCACGGAGGAGGCTTTTGCAGTAGCCAAGGTAAGTTATAATAGAGATTGCAACCACAGTAATAGAACTGGCTACACAACAGTAAATAGAAAGAAGATTGATTTGATCAAAGCAGAACTGGGGAGACAAAACTAGCCATCTAGTCATTTAAGCCAAAGTCCTGGAGTCTGAGAAGACTCTTCTACCCATCCTTATCCTCCAAATTTAATCAACTGCAAAGGTCTATCCATTTTGCCTCTTGCATGGCTCTCCAATCTGTCCCTCACTTTGCCTTTCTACTGCCTCTGACTTGGTTCACACAGTTCATCCTCTGTGACAAGGACTCTTTTAAAATTTTAACAACTCCTCGCTGTCTATGTGCAACAATCCTTGCTCATCTTCCACCCATCTGCCACATCACCAGCAGAGTGACTGTGATTTTTCTGGAAGGCAAAACTTAATATTTCTCATTTATCTATCACCTAGAGATAAGCCTAATTGTCATCTATCATCAGATTCTTGTCCATCTTTTCAACTTTGTTTATATTATCTCAATATATTATCTCAACCAAGTGCTTTGGTTGTACAAAGTCAAAGCACTTGCAGTTCCCTAAATGAAAAAAAAAAAATAAGGGTTCTAGTTCCTTATTAATATGCCTTTGGTATGCTGAAAGGTTTCCTCTTTCTGGAATGCCCTTCTTTTCTCCCCACCCTCACATCTGCTTGAAAGACTGCTCTTCCTCCTTGAGGACTCAGCTAATCACATCCTCCCTGACATCCACTAAAACCCCAAGCAGATTGGATCCCACCCATCTGCACACCATTACTCCAACCAGTGCATATGGCTATGGAAGTCCTGAACACAGTGCATTATGTAATTAATTTGTGCATGTCTGCCTCATAACAGACAGTAAGCAACTTGAGTTCTTTCTGCTCTTAACAGTCTGAGAAGTGCTTGGCACATGGTGGTTGTTCAATATATGTTTACTGAAAAAATAAACTGATTGACAACCAAAATCACTGAAACAGGTCTCTGTCCTCTCCCAGAGATCATTCCATAATACTACAGTTCTTAATTTTTATAATGGAAATAATAATTAAAAGTCGTGAAATGAGACCTGAGAACTTCATGAACTTTCTACTGTTCCACTGAAACATAGCACAACATTCCATTTTTTCCAGAGCTTCAGTTTTTATATCCAGTCTATTGAATATTTCCTATTAGATGGGGTCCTATCAGCTTAAACTCAAACAAACATGCCTATCAGCATGACTCAAACAAAGCTAACTGCTATAAATTGAGTGCTCATATCTCTCCCTAGTTCATAGGTTGAAACCGTAATCCCCAGTGCAATGGTGTTTGGAGGTGGCTCTCTGAGATATAATTGGGTCATGAGAGTGGAACCCTCAAAAACACAAGAGAAATGATTTTTTTCTTCATTCTTCCAGGACACACTGAGAAGGTGGTCGTCTGCAAACAGGAAGACAGAGCACACCAGGCACTGAATGAGCCAACCCTTTTATCTTGGACTTCTAGCCTCCGAAACTGTGAGAAATGAATGTCTTATGTTTACGCTACCCAGTCTACTGCTGTATTTTGTTACAGCAGTCTGAACGAAGGCACAAATTTTCCTTCATCCCAAAATACTACACCCCACAAAAATCTTCTCCTGACTCCACTGTATCTTTCCATGGCTCAGCATTTTCAAGTCACTCATATGCCAAAGCTGGGAGCTGTCTGATTTCTCCCTCTTGCTTACTTCCCATAACCAACCCCAAACATTCCCAGCACTGCTGCTCCACCTGAAGACTGTTTTACCTTGACTTGGGATTTCTGTAATCACCTTTTAGCTGATCTTTTGAGAACAAGCTTTTTGATTTTTGATATCTAAGCACATGATCATTGCAAAAGTATTAAGCACATAATATTAAAAAATTACATTCCCTTGATGACTTAAAACTCCCACTCTATAAATAATAATTATCAGAATTTAAGATGCAGCTAATAATAGGAACACTGATCAAGGGCCTACTGTGTGTCAGGCACTATTCAAATAATATTAAATAGATTCTATAAACCTCACATATCATACACCCGTAAGGGCATATGTAAAATTCCTGTCTCTGTCACCCATATAAGGAAAATAAAATATTAAGGGGTCTAAGTATCTTGCCTGAGGTCACACAGTCAATAGGCAGTCATTCATTTACTTTAATACATGTTTGCATGTACATGAAATATAACATATATACCTATATTGTTTTAGGCTTTTTCCTATTTTACACCAAAGGAGTAATACTAAGTGTATGTCTTTGTATTTTCACTTAACAATAATACATCTTGGGTATTTTTCCACCTTGGTACACATAAATTTACCTCATTCTTTTTAACTGTAACCTGTTATTACAAAGTATGATATAGCATTATTTATTTCACCAATTCACTATTGATGGATATCTGGGTTGTTTTCAATTTCTCACTACTGGAAAAAATGATGTGATGCACACCTCTGTACATAAATCATGGCATTCATGTGTGAATAGATCTATAGCACAATTTGTAGAAATAGCACCTCTGGTATTTCCATTTTTAATTTTGATACATTCTGCCAAAATATCTCCAAAAAGCTTTGCCGATATACATTCTCTCTCATAATGTATGAAGGTGCATATTCCCCAAGCAATTGCCAACACTGTATGCTATTTTAATTTTTAACAATCTGATGGGTCTCTTTGTTACTTTTTAACAACCTAGGGACTCTTCGGTGCTTTAACTTGTATTTCTTAAAGTCCAAATGCAGTTGATAATCTTTTTAGATGTTTATTGGACAATTATATATTTTTTCTGATAATTCTTACTCCTATCCTCTGCCCAATTTTCTACTGCTTGTTGCCCTTTCATGTCAAAGTACTGGATACTTTGTTTTATTATAAACTTTAATATTTTGGTATATGTGTTATAAATAAAATTTTCCCAATCTGTAACATTTTAAAATTTTGTCTATGGTGTTTACAATGATGTCAGTGAAAAACTCATGAAGTAAATCTTGGCAGTTCTTTCCTTTATGGATTCTGGTTTTTGTGCCTTGCTTAAGAAGACCTGCCCCACTCCAAGATTAACTATTTTTATGTAGTTTAAAAAACGTTAGTATTGTTAGCACATGTCCTTCTGAAATATGTTGTTGCATATGGAATTAAGAAAAGCTAGAGCTACACCACCCCAACTGACAAACATATGACCAATGATTCCAAAGACATCAACCAGTCCATTGCTTGCTCACTGATTAGAAGTGTATTACATGATGGAAAGAGCACTCTTCTTCATACTCTAAATCCATCAGTTGGTTTGTAACTATGCTCTCTCTTCTCAATAACTGATAAAATTATAAAGTAACTTTGGCTAGGTGGGAAACCCTTTTTCCCCTTATCCCCACGTGTTTAATAAAATCTTGTCTATTCTTGGTTTTTTCTTCCAGGGGAATGTTAGAATTGTCTGGTCAAGTTTCACAAAACATCTTTCTAAAATTTAACATAGTGTTGCATTGAATTTACAAATTAAAAATTATTACAGCTTAACCATACTGAATATGAGGATTCATATTTGAATAGTAATCAACTCACATAATATTCATTTTTTTTCTTCTGATGTTGGAGTAAAGATAAAGCTTTGCAAGGGCTGGGGATATAGCTCAGTGGTAAAACATTTGCATAGCACGTGGGAGGCACTGTGTTCAATCCCCAGCACATCATTAAAAAAAAAAAGAAGAAAAAAAATATTTTCAAGGCCAGGTTGTCAAATCTCACCCTCCTATGTCTGACTTAAAGCCCCCTCACCAATTTTATTTCCCTTTGTTATTCACAAAGTTTTCTTCAATCAAACCTACTCTAGACTAAATAATCCTTCATTCCCTATGTGAGAGGGAGAGAGCAGATCTATCCTTCATCCATACTCATTCTGAAGCACTGACATTCTGGGTCCACCCTTCGACACCATTAGACACCAGGCAAGAATAGGTGTGTTTTCCTCATTAACTTAAAGAGATCTGATTTGAAGAAGGAAAAGAAAGGCTTTATACAACTAACTACATAACTATAGAAATGGACTGATCTTTTCAGTCTTCATGGGTGAGACAAACTGGTATCATACAAGGCAACAGATACTGGGAAACCTGAAGAGAATTAACTGGGTCCAAACTAGCAGGATGCAGGATGTGTTTCATGCAGCATCTCTGACAGACAAGGTACACAGTAGAAATGAATGAGGGAAGGTCAAAAGAACTGAGGTAACACTACCTGAGAGGAGACAAATTAAACTGAACAGTGTTTCAGGTATGCCTTCCAAACTCGGAGGAGCTGGGACTGGGTCTACCAAGAGGCTGGGGAAGGTGCTGCATTACAGCAAAGTCACCGCAATGAGGGGGCAGAGGATCAGGAATGACAAGGGGTCAGGGTGGCCACACGAGGGTAGCAGAGAGCAGGCTAAAAAGAAGAGACCTGGGTTAACGTGAAGAAGTTAATGAAACTGAAAATCTGGATCCGAAGTAGTACTTTACCTGCAGACAATGAGCACAGGACAAGAGTTGATGGCACATCTCCAAGAAGTAGGTACCAAGAAAGGTAACTAGCATGTAGTGAGTTCTAGATGCTAGGGGTTTTACATAAGTCTCCCCATTTAATCATCTTCATAACAAGTCTCAAAGACAGGCAATAATTAAAATCTAATGCTTCACTAATGAAATGACTGATCTCAAAATGGCACGGCTGGTGTTAAGTCTCAGGTGAGTTCAACATCAAAATCCATGCTTCTATAATGAGTCAGAAGTGTCTATTAAATGGACCCAGAACTTTTTTAGAGCTGGACATACAGTCATTTTTAGGCCTCATGGTCCACAGATAGCTACTAGTTTCACATAAATGCAGCAAGAACACCTTAAATATATTCCCTTCCATTTCTGGTTTAATTGTAGGAATAACAGGAATAATTATCATCCTGACAGGTGCACAGAGACACCAGTGCACAAGGAAGTCCTGGGACTGGAAGCTCTAGTGAAAAACTTCAATAGGCATCACCTGATGAGGGAATTAACTATTCTACAAGTAGCAAGTGCTGGAATTTGGGGTCCCAAAGAGATCTTAGGAATAAAATGAACTATTACATGACCATAAGTTAGCCAAAGAGGACAATTTAAAAATAAAGAATAGCAAGGAACAAACAAGAGGGACTGGAATAGTATCTTGTATTCAACTTATAACCAACAGCCTTGGCCTTACTTATCTACTGGGACCTGTTCTGAACCCAACTATCTAAAAGAAAAGAATCAGACAAGAGGTACTGAAATGATAAAGGAACTGGCAGAAGGTTAAGAATTGGGACATTTCACCTAATGTACAAGAGGTTGAGGGACAATTTAATAACAGTCTGAAAGCCTCTAGAGGGACTTTATATAGTGGCTAGTAAAGAGAATGGGATGTCTTCTTTCATGAACCAGAGGGAAAAGCCTTAAATGGCAGTCGGAGGTTTACTTTGGGCCTTAGACAAGACTTCTCAATTGTAAAATCAAACTGTAAAAATCAAAGAATTTGAAGACTCTTCTCCAAAGATGTTGATGAGTGAACAGATTCTTTCATGCATCCATTCAACCAGTATTTAATAAGCACCTGTTATGTGGCAGGCATTTTTTATGTGCACTATCCTTTAAGTTTCTGGCAATACACCTTTGATCAAAATTGACAGAGTTTCTTTTCCTGTGGAGCTTACATTTACTAGAAGAAGGAATATATTAAGAAAATAAGTTGCAAGGGAATGGGCAGGGTTCTCTGAGGAAGGGATGTTTAAGCTAATATGCAAAAGCAAGAACAGCTAGCTCAGCACAGGGCAAAGGAGGAGGGTTCCAACTCAGATCAGACAGTGCACAAGTTGGGGTGGACAAGAACATGGCATGCTAGAGATATTTAAAATAAAAAAAAAAAGAAAACATGGCCATGAGGTTACATGAAATCAGAGAGAGACAAGGGCCAAACTGAGCAGGATTTTACAAGGTTAACAATGATCGGAGAGGAATAGTCAAGAAAAATTTTTGAATGAATCAGTGGTATTTTTTTAATTTGGAAACTTAACACACCTGTGTTCCAATGAGTATTTACATATATGGTTCCCTCCATGAGCCCTTGGTCAGAAAATGCAGGGTGAAGTTGAGTTGTTTTTTGAGATCCTCAGTGTGTAGGAATCACTTGGGAGCACTTGCTGGCATTCAGATCAGGAATCGTCATTATTAGCATATGAAACAGAAATATTCTAGATATCTGTGTTCTTTTTAACAGGTACCCCTAGGTTACTCTTTTTATCAAGCACAGATGGGAAGGACCAGAGAGTTTAGAGACACACTTAAATTAAGATCTCAGCTTCACCAGTTCATACTGACTTAAAGGAAGCTACCAAACTTCCCCAGTTTCATTTTTCTCATCTGTGATACTACCTGCAAGCTTCAGGGCCCTTCATAAATGCTAAGTAATACAGCATATACAAAGTGCCAGACACATAGTAGGCACCCTGTAAATGCTGGATGAATAAATACATGCACAAATAGATGAAACTTATATGTGAATGAAACATTTTATACACACACATATTTCGCTGTTTGCATTACCTGCTGTTTGAGCCTGCAATGCTCTTTATCACCAGAGAGCCCAAGAACTCAAAAGAGTGGAGGTGGAATCCTGGACCAGAAGTGAACCTCCATCCATCGTCTGTCTCTTATTTAGGCTTTCTTCTCTCTACTCTCATTCAACTGACTAACCATTCTGATTCACTACCCTCTGCCCCTTGTCACCTCTGTTCTTCCTTAAAACAGAAAATAACTTGCCAGCTCTCCTCCCACTCCAGCTCACCCTGGAGATGACCCTAGCTGGGAGATGGCCCGGGGTAACAGGTACTACTGAGGGAAGACTTTTTGTCAGGAACTTCCTTAGATGACTAAACATCCCAGTTAGTCAGGGGCTTTGTCAATTACAACACTAGAAATCCTGGAAAACACCTCAGTCCTTGGAAAACTGGGACAGATGGCCACCATACCAAACCCCTTACTTACAAAACTTAGGTTGCTGTGTGCCAGTGTCTGTGTACCCTACAGCACTGTCTACATTATGTATTGATATCTGGGTCCTATAACATTATCCTGTGTGTTATCGCTACCTTACCCATAGAATCCAAGACAGGACCACACTCAGTGGGTCCTATTCAATATCATGGTGCTGAATTTGTGGTCCCCAGAAGGGTCAGGCTTCTGCATCAAATGATGTGTATCCTCCTATCCATCCATCCACCACTGCCAGAGTTATCGCTCTAAAATGCAAATCTGGCACTGACATTTCTCTGCTTAAACCCTTCAATGCCTCCTTGTCTGCAGAATAAAGAGCAATCTCCAGCATGAATTCCCTTCAGTCCAACCACAACTATGTTGTTTCCTTCTCTGCTGTTTCTGCATATGCTGGTCCCTCTTTCACAAGCTCTTTCATTCCTTTTACACCTGGACAATTCCTAATCTTAAGGTTTCCCATAAATTTAATCTCTATCTTTTCTCTGCTCCCACTGTGCCCTATGTATAATTTTACAGTAGCATTTTTCACATGGTATAGTAATTCTGTGCTCGCAAGCCTATCTTCCCCACTGGACTATGAGTTCCTTGCAAGTAGGTTTCATTACTTACTCATCTTTGTACTCTCAAGTGACTAGCACCAGACATGGAAAATTTCTCATAGCATTTTTAACATCCACTCCCACTTTATTTTTCTGAAAGGCAAAGCATTGCTATCAGATTGGTTTTAATTATCAAGTATTTACATCCTTGAATATTATCCTATCGATAACCCTCACAGATAAAACGAGGCCCCAAAATGGTATGGGATTTAGTGATGGGATAAGAGAATCCATTGAGTGTTTTATTTTGCAATTTTAAAAAATGAAAATCTGAAAGTTAATAAGATATCTTTTATATGCTGCAACAAAACAATCAGGTCAAACCACCAATCAATTTCAACTAGCATTGTGCATGATGCATAGAAACTCAGTAAACCATAAACGAATGAATGATTAGGGAGCTCTGTTCTTATACACACCAAGTTTGTTCACCAGGTGTGATCATAAAATGAGGAAATTCTTATTTAACTTCATTTATATTTACAAATAGACCAGAATGTTTCTACCCAGAAATTTTCCAGAACACCTCTTCAGGAACTGCCTTAAGAACCAATATCTAAGTCCAAGTATAAGCCACTTACTATCACTTTACAGAAAAATCTTATTTTTGTATTACCCAGTATGAACTACCAACTTATCCATCAAGCTCGGATTTGAAAGATATTTGGCTATTTTCAAAATTAAAAGCTATTTTCAAAGGATAAATGTTGTCCACAAAGTGAAGTGATATAAAAGGCTGTGACACACTCAGGTCAATTCCAAGAATTAGAAAATGTATCTGTAGTTAAGTGGATGAAAATACTGCATAAGTGTATTAGAATCAATCACTTTATCTTAGATGTTGTGTATCCCAGTGATCAAATGCATACATACCTGCAGGGAATATACCAATGAAGCGTGGTTACACACATGTATGTATGTGTTTATGAAAAAAAAGTTGATTAAACCTTTATAAACATTTCATCTTAATTCAGAATTAACTGAGAATCTGCTATTTCTTTTTCTTTTTTTTTTTTCTTTCTTTTTTTTTTTTTTTTTTACTGTCTACACTAAGCACTGGGAATAATGAGATTCATGAAATATCATTCCTGACCTCAAAGAGCGCACAGTTAGAGAAGAAAAACGTGGACAGGCCAATGCAACACACAAAAAAAGTGTGTAAGAGTGGAGATGTATATTCAATACAATGGTAGCACTTAGCAAGAAGTGATTGCCTCTAGGTAGAAGGCTTCACAAAGACAGCAACAGCTAATCAAAATTTGGATGGATAAACACAAGCACAATTTTCATCCAGTCTAATGAGATGGGCAATCCAGGTATAGGAAATAGTATGTGCAAAGACACTGAGGCATGAAACAACACAGTGTGTTTGGGAAATTACAAGCCATTTGCTATTGCTGGAGCACAATGCAAGTTGAGAAACATGGAAACGTTTTATTGGAGAGGTTACGGATTCCCATGTAACTGAAAATGCGCATTTTTGTTTGTAGATGATTATATGTGTCTACTGTCTTTCCATAATACATCAATCAGCCTGTAGCTGGAGCAATAGTGACACACACATTTATTACATGATTTTATTTTTGCTTGAAGTTATCACAAAAAATTTCCCTGGTCTCCGCTCATATTTATTCTGTTCCACTCTTACTATCTCACCTTTTCCTCATTTCCCTACAAAATGTAGTTATCCAGATCCCTCCCTCCCTGTGTTGACTCCTATATGATCTGAGTCCAGCTACAGTCTTACAGGTCATTCTCTTGTCTAATATCAAGGAACTCCCCCTCTTGATTTCAGAACCAAGCCCAAATGGCCTCCTCCCAATAATAGCCTTCCTCAGTAGGTGTAAAGGTTAAGGATTTAGAGGTTAAGGATATTTCAAAGAAATCTGCATTTGAAACCCAGGTCTCTCATTCCTCATCTTTGTGCTCCTGTGCCAGTCACTTCACTTCTTCAAGCCTCACTGTCCTCCTCCTAACAGGGATAATGAATACCACAGAGAGGGCTTGTGCATATTGTAATAAATGTAAAGAGCTTTGTAGCGAGTCTGGCCCTTAATAGTTTTTGCTAATTATAAATTCAAAGAGTCTAGTGATTTTCATGCCTAAATCATATACACACACAGGGTGATTTAATTTGGTAGATATTTACCTTGACTTTATCTGCTTTTCTGGAAAGCTGTGGGAGGCACTGCTGCTGTGCCACAACTCCAATTAGAACGACGCCCCCTGGGGTTGTGCAATATGGCTACTCCGGGAAGGAGAGGAGGCTTTTCTCTGCAGTTTGCTTCTTTCTATAGTTTGAATATTTTAACTTTATCAATAAATTACCTTAATGTTTTAAAGTATCGATAGGGTCTCTGGGCAGGGAGATTTGGGACCAGTTTGTTTTTCGGGTTTCTATTTTGTGCTACTATTTATCTTTTTTTTTAAAAAAAAAAGAACTAAGTTAATCATAAGCTTTTAAGAAACTCAGAATTTTAGAAGTCATTCCAGTCAGTATTACCAAGGATTTTAGGGGAAGGTCGGTCAAAAAGTATTCAACAGGGAAGGGCAAGAGGTACAGGGGAATGAAATTAAACAAATTATGTGGTGCTCATGTACATATATGACACAGTGATTTCCATGATTATTTATAGTCATAATGTACCAATAAAAATGAAAAAAATAGCCAAATCAAAAAGAAAAGTATTTTATAGCAGAAAGAGGAGTGAGTACAAATGCTCCAGTCAAGCAGGACTGGATCTAGATTCACTATTTACAAATTATATAATCTTGTTATTCCTTTGTTTCCTTGTATTGGGAAGGGAAGTAAGACTCACAACCACATCAGCGTACTTTGTGGTACTTAAATGAGATACTGTGCATGTAAAGTACCCAGCACAAAAGACCTGCACATAATAGGTTCTCAAGAAATGGAACCTGTGATAATTTTTATTAGGTACAACTTGCTGTCCTGGTTGCTGGCTTAAGACTGGTTAGAATTAAGATGCTGGTTAAAACTGGCAATTAAATTGGGGTTGATATTCAGATGAGTAGTTAAAGTCTGTAATAGATTAGGGTTAGGATTGAAATTAGAATTCAATTAAGGTTAGAATTAAAATGCATACGGAGGTTATTATTAAGGATGGTGTTAATTAAAACTGGATAATAGAAGTGAGAAGCAGCATGAGGAGTACTGGATTAGTTGGGTGGAAAGCTGAAGAAGAAAGCAATGTGGAAACCTATGTAGAATTTACTGATAATGGAAAATCAGAGCCGGTGTAATGCAGAATCTGAATGGATATTGAGCCAAGTCCTCTGAGATTTCCCCCTACAGGTGCTATCATCCCCTCTCCCAGGCGAATATGTAAATTTCCCCCCCACGCAGGCTGAGTTCCTTCCCTTTCCTCTCCTGAGCAGAAGCAGCGTGGGGAAAGGAATGCCCAGGGCCCACACAGCTGTGTCCAGCCCAGCACTGGTGCCAGCACCACATTCCACTCCCCCAGCTACCCAGGCTGTTGCTGAGTGGACAGGGGCACCGAGGAGGCCAAACCCGCCTTCTTTCCACTCCCCTTTTCTGCTCCCCACAATTTTCACTATAGCTGCCAGTTCTAAAATCCCACAGACAACCTACTCCAGACTTTGTGCAAGTCTCTGGGAAACGCATATTGCATGTCATAGCATTTTAGAGCAGAGAGTAACCATAGAGATCACAATTCAACATGGATACTTTTATTTTACCTATTTTCATGATGGGAATAATCCTTGTAGGTCAATCTTTATTCACAAGGAGGAAGGAAGAACCTATTTTTAAGTGAAGAAAGTGCCTGCAGTATATTGGGGGCACCTGTACAAGGGCATTAAAATGATTACAGGCAAGGAGTTACTCCAAATGAGGAGTAACTCATGGAGAAACTACCTTTCCATTCTGAGATGTGCAGGAGTGAGGAATTCCTCAAATTGGACCTTGCTCTGAAATATTGGGAATGATTCTCCTTATCCTCCTTGTCCCTCAAGGGTACTACCTGCCCCCTAGCCAATACTGGTAACTCCTTAACTATTTAGCTGTATGAACACAGAAAATCATTTAGCTTCTGAGTTTCATTTTCCTCATCCATTCAACAAGAACTGTCATTAATTTGATAATCTTTAAGGTCCTTTACAACTCTAATACTCTTTTACTCTATAATTCTAAAAGCCAATGACTTCTTCCTATTCCCAAGACCTTAACTGCTGCCAAACTGATGTTGATGATGCAGAAAAGGGAAGAGGAGCCAGTAGGAAAAGAGCATTCCAGAGTCTCATTTGCTAACCTTAATACTGTCTCTCCAAAAGAGCTTCCTTCTTTATCTTCCACCTTTGGTACTCATCCCATGCCTTTACAGTAAAGGGTGGGGCCCGACCAGCAATAACCAGAGAATTAAGGAGGGACAGGCAGAAGTAGATCACAGAGGAGCAGAAGATGGAAAAGACAACTAATCAGAGGACTCCAGGACTTAATTCCACATCCTCCCCTCTCCATCTCACCCATCTCCACTCTCATCCCCCTCCCCATTACCCTGTCCTCTCTTAAGCCCACTTAGATGATCTCTTAAGTTTTCTTCTAGCTCCAAAGACAATATTCTCTATCCTAGAGACGCTTTAACTAGAAAAGCCTGATCCTTTCCTACTGAAGCTGATTCCTTTGGTACCCACCGCCCCTCCCACCACCCCACACACACTCCTTCCTCTGTCTGAATGACTAACCTCATGCCAACCTGTTCCCACCTGTCAGAAAATCTGATCTTCCCCTTATCTCTCCCCAAGCCCCACTCCTAGCCTCTTTCTCTTGAACCCAGGTCTCTACATCCCTCTACTATACCACCTCCATCTTCATTTCTCAGAGACTCCAAAGTGACCCAGAAACCCAGTGAGGCAGAATAGCTTGAAGTCACTGAGTAAGTCCAGTCAGGCAAGTTTATCCTGCAAGAAATAATAATAACTACCTAATCACTCAAGAAATGTTGAAGAGGCAGGCAGAAATCTTCCCCAGAAACCATAAACTCTAGAAACAGCAAGAGAAAGACAGTGGAGCTGCATCCTGACCACCCAGAGAATATTCTCTCTGTGATTCTCCATCATTGACAGTCATTTATATAGATTGGACTTTACTGGTTACGAAGTGCTTTCCACATCCTTGTCCTTGAATTCTGGGATGACAGAGGAATTAACTACATCAGAGAAAGTCAAAATACCTTATCTTTAAAAAGAAAATATGATTCAAACATTAAAGATTAGCACAAGGAGGCATAGTGATCATCACTGAAAGAACTGAATCAGGAGTTGGAAACCAGGCACTCAAATCCCTCACCTAGGGCCAAAATACTGGCCTCACAGGATTGGAAGACACTGTGATATCATATTGTTCCATATCCTAGCCAGCACCTGCATCTTTTATTAACTCTCAGTGTAACTTTGCATAGGTCAGTTACCTCCTTTGGGTCTCTGTTGTACCAGTATAATTAAGGAGTTAGATTAGATATTTTCCAAGAACTCTTAATATACCTGAAATTATTTGATTCCAGAATTCTAAAACTTAAGAAACTTACTCCCAAAAGGTTAAGTTTCAACAAAACTAACTCAGACAGATTCTTTTTCTGAAAACTCTTCTAGAGATCCTCAATCACAAAGAACAGCAAACACCAGGGACTTGGGACTCTTGAGCATGAGCAAGAGCAAACACCCTGTCTCTCTCATTCATCTTGTCTCTGGCCTAGGGAACAAGAGTTGCATTAGTCACAGATGCACTGGTCCTTAAGAGGGTCTGTAGACCAGCCATTCACCCAGGCATCTCACTAACTAAAACTTGAGAAGGAACGACAAGATCTTCTGAAAGATTAAGAAACAAGAAAAAAAAAAATTGAGGGCAAGGACTGGGAGTGAAGGGGTATAACAGAATTAAGGGAGAAAATACTGAGTTGGTTTTGTATGCTGCTTGGTTAGATGACAGTCTGAGGTGAAATCGTGTTTTTTTGGAAGGCAATTTCTTTGACTAGGGATTGGAGGAGACATTGGTTCCCATGGCCTGGAAGATTCTTTTCTGAGCTGGGGCCACAAATTGTTGCTGGACAGATAAGTAGGAGGTTTTGGGTAAGAAGAACTAGAGATGTTTGTGATTAGGAGAATGGTGATGGTAACTAGTTACCCACTGAGGAGAGTTAACCCTGGGCAAATTATGGATAGGGGGAGCCCGCGATTTGGGGGGATCCCCATTTGCGAAAGGAGAAGGCGGGGCTGAAGGACCTCAGGCTAGTGGGCACGCCCTTGCCCAGGCCTGCAGTGGCCGCTCCCGCCAGCTGGCCCACCGCCCTGCCCTGGCTCCTCTCCCTCCACCCCAAGACTAAGAGGGGTGCGCGCGTGGGGTCCCACTGCTGAGCCAGCTCCCCTCCCTCTGCTCCACACCCGAGCAGGGCTGGCGGAGCTCCCGGGGGAAAAGATGGAAGGCACCATCAATGCGCTGAGGGGGTGTGGGAGGCGGGGGGAATGGGGAATGCGGCAGCCTGGCCCCCCCCGCGACCAGCCCAGCCCCCCGTCACCCCCCCTCCACCTCCAACAGAATGGTTTGCTCCGAGCGCCCTATTTAATCCCCGCGACTGCAGCAGCGCCGGCTCCCTCCCGGTCCCCGCCTCGGCCCCGGGCTTGGAAGCGGCTCGGGGGCGCCCTTTCGGCCAGAGACGTTGTCTGCCCCCTCCCCAGCCCCAGTCCCTGGAGACCCAGGATCGCCAGCGCCCAGCCAGGGAGCCGGCCGGGAAGCGCGATGGGGGCCCCTTCCGCCCTGCCCCTGCTCCTGCTTTTCGCCTGCTGCTGGGCGCCCGGCGGGGCCAACCTCTCCCAGGACGGTGAGTGAGGGAGGGGGCGGCGCCAGGGGAGGTGGGGACTGACCCGAGGAGAGGGTTCGGATTGGGAGTCAGGCCGGGGGAGCCTGTTGGCTTTGTTTGGAACCGGGGGGTTAAAGTCGCCAGCCGCTCTAATACCCTTGTGTCTGTCTCTGAGCATCCCTGTCTCTGAGGACCGTGGGGTGTGCCGGCGTGTGCACCCTCCTGTGTACACCGTCGAGTGGGTGTCTGCGTGTGCGCCCGGGGTTTGAACCTCGGGGTTGATGTCTATTATGAGCAGCCCGGGGTCTGGATGTGTTGATGTCCGTGTGTGTCTGGATGTGCGCGTCTGTGTTGGTGTCTGGTTTTGCGTTTCTGTGTCAGTATCTGTGTGTATGTCTGTGTCAGTGTGTGTTGGGGGCGGAGTGAGATTTGTCGCTGTTTCAGTCAGGGCGTGTGTCGGGTGTTTGTGTATGTATGTCTGTAGGGGTTGGGTGACCAGAGCCATCCCCCAAACTGCTGTATGCAAACATTTCTTCTCCCCCGCCTGTCCCCCAACCCGCGGGCGAGCTCCGAGTGGGCAGGGAAGGGGGCCTGGGTGAGGCTGGTGAGGGGGGCGTGGGCAAATAAGGGGGGCTTCTCCTTGGAGCAAAACAACAACACTGGGAGGAGGGGGTCCCAGCTTGGCTGTATCCCTAGCGGTGGCAGAATCTGGGAAAAGAAACCCAGACAGGAGAGGAGGAAGAAGGTGGAGGGGTGGTTGGGGAGAAGGAAGGATCAAGATGTTTGGGGAGGAAGACACATGGAAAATCTAAAGCTTTCCTGGACTGAACATTGATTTTCCCAAATTTGGGGTGGGGTAGCGTACCTAGACCCTTTACCCAAGTCTACAACTCAAACCTTCTTTGGTTTGTAATGGTAGAGGGATTAAGGAAGGGAGTCGGGGGAGAAAAGAGGCGGGGCCAGGGGTGAGGGGACTTGGGGAAGAGCCCCTCCCGCCCAGGGCCAGGCTATGTAGGTCAGCGCTGTGGGGGCACCTCAGCCTTCTTAAAGGCTGCTGATGGTTAATGGGGTGGCATGGGGGCACTTTGTAGGGAGAGCAGGAAGGGAGCCTCAGCTCAGAGCTTCAAGTCCCCAGAGGAGGGAGGGCGGGCTGTGAAGGGACTACAGGAATGTATCCTCCTCCACTCTCCCTCAGCCTCAGTCAGAGGTGGGCTGGTGGGGGAGGGGGAAGAGGGAACAGGACCTCTGCGGAGCAAAGGGAAGTGAGACGAGCTAGGGGGAGGGTGGCGGCTATGCCCGGCCAGATGCCAACGAAAAACAGAAGAACCGCAGGGGAGGAGAAAAGGGGAGGCGGCTCCTGGGCGATGGACCCAGTGGCCAGCAGGGATGGGCACAGGGCGGGGCGGGGTGGAGAGGGGAGGGATTGAAACTGGGAAGGATGATGTAGAGAATTTCATCGGAGGAAAACAGGCGAAGAGCCAGGGTGCTGGAAGAATTATAGCTCCACCTTGCCTGACCTCCTCCCCCAGTCCTGTCTCCATCGTGGTGAAAGTGCTTCCCCTGGTGTAGGGACCCTGGGGATCCCCTGCCTACAGTAGACTGGCTGACTTCTTCCACCCTCTACTCATCAGACTCCGCAAGTGGAGTTCCCGCCCAGTCACCACAGAGACAGGAGCCCCACCTCTCCCCTACATGGAATCCCCTTCTCCAGAGAACTGTTCAGATGACCCTATTCACAGAGGAGGTGAGCAGGGTCGTGGAGGAGAGCAGGATAAGTGCAAGGCAAAGAGAGGCTGCTTGACTGTGTGTGCCTCAGTAATGACCGTCCTACTGGGCCTTGACTTTCAGCTGCAGCTCCTGGCTTTCCCTTCCTGCTTTCTGAACTAAAGGGGGCAAGTTCACCCAAACTCTGTTTGGCAGTGGGAACTGATGATGCCAGGGTGGGTCCTGAAAAGATGTCCTCCCAAAAGCCTCAAACTCTTCTACTCCAGGGTATATGGAGTTAGAGACTAGAGTAACTCTGTGTACTAGCCAAGACTTCCTTCACCAACTGCACTATTCTTTCCTGGTCCTCAAATTGGAAGCCCAGCCCCTACTCAGGCTTAAAGTTGAGAGAAAGAAATGCTCGATTCTCATATTTAGAAATAATTCTCAGAGCAGTGGCTTGAGAAAAAGAGAGGAAGGCAGAAAATTCTGAATGGGGAATTTCAAGAGAAGAGGTGGGAGGTAGGGAGATGAGAGATAAGGTCCCTTTCCAAAGAAAAGTCACATTGTGCAAGGTTTTGCTTGTATAGCATCATGTCTACAGAAAGTAGGCATCTGTCTAGGGTGCAGTATTTCAGGATATACTGATGTATGAGACATAACCACAAGATCTTCTATCTTAAAGTAATTCTGCCCCTGAGGTACTGGATCTAAGAAGGCCAGCTCTGATGGTGGGAGGTAGGTGCATGGATTTATTGCTCACAGATAGCAGTCCTGAAGGTCATTCTGACCAGTATCATGTAGGAGGTGTATCTCATACCTCTAAGTTGTCCTGGAGCCCCTGGGCATGGAATAAGGTAGTACATATCTTGATTGACAATGTTTGACCCAAACTAGGAGAGATATGGTTATCAAGGCTTAAGGATAAAATGTCCTAATATGCTAATGCTTGAATGGTCAAGGGTGTTGTGGGAGGGTGACTATTTCCATTTAGAATAAGGAAAACAAAATTCCTGTACTGCTGGGATATGTAACTCCCCAGAATACAACATAAATTTCTTAAGCTTCATAAGGTGAAAGAGGTATTAAAGGTCTGGAAAAAGGCAAGGAACTGATATCTGAACCTGGCCATTTAGTGCTCTGGCTAAACACTCAGGATTTTGCTACCTGTCCTTTCTTCTTATATTTCTCCACTAGTATTGGCAGAAGTTGGTAACTCCAGGTTTGAGGAATGTAAGGCCTATAAACTAATTGTACCCTGTGGTCATCCCTGGTGCTCAGCTTGACATTCAACTCCTTTGAATTCTTCCTTCCCCAGTATTTTCAGCACTCTGAGTTGACCTAGTGTAGAGACAGATGGATGGAAGGCCTTGTTTTGTTTCAGACCAGGATACAGCAATTTAACCTTGTGTTTCACTGTCCCATACATGAATATCTTTTCCTTCCCAATGACCTTCTGTCCACTGCCATCTATTCTCTAGCCCCCTGGCCAGCTGCCCAGTGTGAAGATCATGCCCAATGTGCTAGAGAAGTCCAGCAGGCATTCACTCCACTGCTGCCCACGGATCTGCTTGGCAGACCTACTCCTTCCAGTTTCTGGTTTAGTTGCAGTGATAATTCTTCTGTTTCTGCTCCTGTTCTCTTCCCAGTGGCAGCTATTAGGAAGGATATGCACTCCCTTAAGACACACATCTTCTGGCACAGGAAAGTTGAGACCATCACAGAGAAATTGGTAGAGTACAGTTTAGTTACTTGCTTGAAGAACCAGTCTGTCTGATGTGGCACCCAATCTATGGAATGTCAACAGCCTCCCCATCAGTTATGCCAAATGTTGTGTCCTCAACTCTCCTTGGGTCTGACCGCATGGTTGGTTTTAGTAGTTTCCTCTAGGGCAGTGGTTATTTCAGTGAAACCCCTTTTCGAACAAGCAAAACAGATCAAAGGAGAACTATTCTTGTTGAAATAGAGAAGTAAGACCTGTAGCCCTTGCTCTCTTCTTCTTGGCTTCCTGCCCTCCTAAAATCCTCAAGGCACAACCTGGGTTCTGCTATTCAATTTAAAATCCTCTGCCTGAGGCTGAGAGTAGAAGGAGCCAGTTCAGACCCTTCGGCTTGCTCCCTTTCCTCTCCCAACTGTGGAAGAAAGGAGGTCCAGATCTAATTTCAAGAGTGTCTTGTTTGGGATATTCAGTATTCACTTAGAGAGGGTGACTCATAGTTCTGCAGCCATAAAATTCCACAGATGGCATCTTTTTGGTGTTCTGGTCACTTTGAAACAGAAGACTGTAGTCGTGCCATTGCTCCATAAATCTTTATAGATTTTTATTTTGGTACTCCTTGCTGTCACTATACTTTCTGTAGAATGGGATCAAAAGCTGCTTTTCCTTAAATCACCTGCTAGGAAAACTATCTTCACAGTTATCACCAGAGAAATAAAACCCTGGGGGCTGTGCCTTGTCACATTCTTCATTATGTCTTATTCCAGTGGCACTGTCTACTAGCTCAACAATCCCTTTTTTGTTACTTAATTCTCAGTAAGTGGAACCTTATCTAAGGATGGTAATCTAGGTTCCAGATTCTCTTTGAAAGCAAGCTGTGGACTGAACCAGCTCCTTACTGACGACTGAATGAAAAATCCAGGGCATTAGAAAGATTGGGTAATTATATCTTCTTTTATTTTTCATGTTGGAATTTAATATTTCCGGTTTGACCATTGGTTATAGGCCAAGATACTGGAACATTTTGTTTCCTGTATGGGGTCATATCCTAGAGGTCCACCCATAAGCTCTGAGAATAGCAATCCCCAAGGGAATGCTAAGAGAGAGAAGCAAACCCATCAAAAAGAAAGCCTGGAGAAGCAAGCCATTAGGAAAAGATTCAGGTCTTTAAAAGTTCAGTCAGATTAAGAATAAATATTCCATGTCATTGTAAAGCAAAGAAGAATAACTCTCCAGGCCCAGAGACTTGTCTCTGCCTCTAAGATCATCAGTAGTGGTGATTCCTTACAAGGTCAGACCAGCTGATACTCAGGGCTCATAACTATGCAGGTAAAAATCCAATCCAATTTTATTATACATAACAAAGAAGCCCATCCCTTCTAGTAATGAGAAGCCAAACTCTCAAGAGTCGTGTCCATATGAAGCTACTGAGTTTCACAAAATAGAAGCTCAGTAAAGCTGCATATTCCTCACTGAAGCAGCAACTATTGAAGAAAGAAACACTATTCCTTTAACAAAATTTCCCTTAGTGCTGAAAGTGACCAAATTTCCCAAATAACATGGAGGTCTGTAAGTCCTGAGACAATACCCTTCTTAAGAGGCATGATCCCATACCTCTTCTCCATGCATATGAAGTCTGGGCTATTTATAGCAGTTTGGGGTGCCAGGGCATTCTTATAATATCTCATAACCTACCCAATGAGAATACACATTTTTGGCTTCCTCATATCCTAGTTCTCTGATGAGGGCACAGGCTCTCTGGACTGTGCTCCTTCATTAGAAGATAAGCCAAACTTTATTCATTATAAGTTCTTGTAAATTAAAACCCCCACCATCATTACTAATACCTAGGTATTTGACATAATTGTAGAGTTGATCATGTGTTCATAAACTAAGTCTGGTGGTATTTCTCACATTTTAGTACAGTTTCTTGTACTAAATATAGTACAACAAGAGTAAAACTCTCTTGTAGTTAATATATAGTTAATATACAATCTCTTGGATATATATCTGGCAGGTTCAAATAAAGTATTTCGGGAGGCCTTTGAGAACAAGCAGTGGTGTAGCATGATCCCCACAGAATCCCTGATGTCTGTTCAAGGTCTGCGTGCATGACAGCTAGCTGCCCTAACCTATGATCCCAGTTCCTCTGTTCTCTGTGGAACAAACTACCTGTGCTTTGAGCTCTCCACGGTGCTAGCCACTGACAGTGACACTTCAGGCTCTTCTTGTTGCTCTCCATGGTCCTGCTCTACCTCCAAGCTTCATAATCTCTTTACTCTCCACAGTGCAGCCCTTAGAACAGGGCTAGAATCTCCCTCTCACCCCGACCACAGACACACTCATGATCTTGACTGTGGTCCCTAAGCTGCTCCAAGGGGAAAAAACCCTGAGTTACAGATCTGGTGAGTTCTTGTGACCATTCAATCACACCTGATCTTAGTTGAGGTTGCTGAGCTGCTCCAAGGGGAACCAGACCCTGAGATAAAGATCTAGTGAGTCCTTATGACCATTTAATCAACTGTAGGAGGCTATAAAAGAGCATGTAATTCTCATGTTTAAAAAAGTGTATTTTGATTTGAGATGTTCAGGAAACAGGTCAATAATGACCTCAGATGGCCTCCAAACAACTAGATATTTTACTATATCTGGACTCACAGATTAAAAACAGAACTACAGCCATGTTTTATATTGAAACAGTATTTCTCATACATGATAAGCATATATGCACCACAGATGTGGAATGTAAAATGAGTCCTACTGGGTTCATAAGCATGCACCTCTCACCAGCACTCTGAGCCTGACAATCACACTGTGTTCTGACATGGTGCTTATTTTCCCTTTTCCCTCAACCTTAGCAAATGCAAAGACAATATGTAATAATGGGTTTTCAGAATAGATAATAGAGGAATCCAATATATGAGAGGCACAGAAAACAAATATCAAAACCCTGACTCACTTCCCCCACTTTTACAACCATCCAGCATAGAACTAAATAGCCTTAAGTATTCCATCCCAAAGTCTAGGTCCTTGGTGGTATCTCAGTAGACACATTTTCTTTCTTTTTTTTCTTTTTGGTACTGGGGATTGGACCCAGGGGCACTTAACCACTGAGCCACATCCCCGACCTTGTTTTGTTTGTTTGTTTGTTTGTCTGTCTTTGAGACAGGGTCTTGCTAAGTTGCTTAGGGCCTCTCTAAGTTACTGAGTCTGGCTTTGAACATGTGATCCTCCTGCCTCAGTCTCCCTAGCCACAGGATTACAGGCATGTACCACCACACCCAGCTTTCAGTAGACACATCTTTAAACTGGACTTTGTTACTCTCTGAGAGCATCTGCCAGTAAGCCAATGACGTAACGTATGGCAAGGAGCCGAGAATGCTCAGCCCCTGTCAGTCTTAGACCAGCCAGCCTTTTCCCCACATCACATCAGAATTCTACAAGCTACTCCTTCCCTAAATGCTAACTGACCCATGTCAATTTCTGCATGGTAGTTAATATAGTAGTTATACTGAAGAATGACCTACAGCAAAGTCTAGGTAAGGGAGCAGGCTTCCAGAATAAATTTCTAGGCCCCTGCTTTCTTTCCTCATTTGAAACAAGGAGAAGTTCCAGTCCTCAAGGACAGGTAATGGGAGTGATTTATCTCTATGAGTAAGCCTTCAGGAAGACAGAATTGGGGTTACAGTAACAGCTGGAGTATCTGGCATCTACTCATCTCTCTAAGACCCAGTTCTCACAAAGAACAGACATGTTTCAGGAAAGATTCGAATGTAGGGAATTCAACATATTTTTCAATGTGTACATCATCCCACTGTGTGAACTCTTATCTCTGGGATTCTTTAACCCTCTCATCTCTCTTTCTCTCTTTCTCTCTCTTGGGGGTCTACAAGAGAATAAGAAGAAGCTAAATAATATTTAAAAGAATTAAAATGTCATATGCTCTAAGGATTTATTTTCCCTTGCCCCAGCTAGACTTATACTAATTGTGTATTGATTGCTAATTATAAGCACCTTTAGCTCATTTACTTCCAGTTCAGGGTCAAGAAGATCAGGTGCATCACCTTGCCCTAGGGAAAAGAAAAAAGAAAAAGAAATGAAGGCTGATGCCATTCATCTCTAGGCCATTACTTGTCTCTCCCCTTTTCTTCATATACTCCCAAATATTGGCAAGGTAGGATGGAGAACAGTGCTTCCAATATTGGATTTCACTGGGAATATGCAGTTTCTTGTTTCACATGTTTATTTTTCATCTTCTATGCCCTGGATCTTTGCTTCCAATTCTGATTCTAGAATTCCAGCCAAAGCCTCAGACAGGGTGAAAAGCTCCTGAAGGTGAACTAGTTTATTGAGTCTCAGACTTAAGTACCTGATACTTCTTGGAAACCCAGCAAGACTCTAATAAGTACATCAATGACAGGTAGCTTGGGATCTATCATCATGCTCAGTCTTGAAAGAGCCTGAGGCCAAGTTCTTCCGTTATTATAAAATGAGGGGCCAGTTTTACCATCTGCTCCTAACCATTTGTCACCCAGCAAATGCAAAAATTACAGTGGGACAGTGGCACTCACTAGTTCTTTTATTTCTTAAGAATGAAATCTTTCCAAACATACATTATACGTTTCCCCTTCAATCTCTATCCTATAAGCTCACACAAATATAAGAAAAACGCCATCACTAAGCCCCTGGGCCTCTCATATTTTCATTTATCCTCAACTGCTGTTTAATGCCAACTCTTTTTTGGTTTCCAAGCCCTGGAGTCCAATGTCAGTGACAGATGGACTGAGCCTCAGCCCTGGGGAGGAGAGGATTTGGCCCTCTCCTGGGGAGTTTGAACAGAAGAAAGAGCCTAAATTCTGCTTTGGGGAGAATCTCTGAGTTTAAGCCATATGGTTTTCTGGAAGTAAGGGGTTCTGATTAATATGGGCATGTGAAAAGGGCTCTGTATCTGGGTCATAATAAAAGCTGTGTGTTTATGTCAGAAAAAGAATTAAAAACAGGGATATGAATAATGAGAATCACAGTGTGTGTGTTGGAGGACACACAAGGAAAGGAAAAGAGTAACTAGGTTGGAGAACATAGGCGTCTTAGAGAACAAAAATGAGTGTATATCCACATCAAAGATGAGACACTCAATGAAGGTTTAAGAAGAGCAGAAGATATATTTCTGTCAAAACAGTATTATTTGCCATTTTGGGGATTGTGAGATCTGTAGACTTGGAGGAATGTGTCTGTTTCAGGGAAGAGTTAAATTCCCAGGAAGGCTCAAAGTAAGTCTCATGTGAATGATGTGCCACTCTTTTAAAAATAAAGATTTTTTTTTTAAGTGGAAAGAATGAAGGGGAGAGACTAAATCTCAGTTAGGCTTGGGGGAATCAGGGGAACCTGAGTCGTGTGGGTGTGCAAAGCGGAACACATTTTTCTTCATGTAATGCTCCTAACCATTGCCCTGAACCTGTCATCCGCACCCTGACTCTGATCATCCAATGAAGGCAAACAGTAAAAACAAGTCAGGAAAATCAGAACCAGCAGAGATAAATGCTTTCTTGCCTGCCTTCTAACAAATTAAACTTTTTTAAAGCATTGTTATCCCACCACACCAAGCCATCATCCTGAAATATCTACAGCAGAGCATAAAGAGCAAAGGAGAGTGAGATGGAGCCTGTTCAGAACAGGAATCCATTCATGTATTCAAACAGGTACTGAGGCACTGGGAGATGGAGAGTTAAGAGCAAGGATCGGAAGCTGGGCTGAGATCTCCCATCCTTAGAGATTCTGTTTTTCACTTCCCCCTAATTATCTGAGATTTCCTGCCCATTCTCACTCCCTATCTATCTTCCCAGACCCTTCAACTCACCCTGTTATGTTTCTTTTCCCAAGTACTTTCTTAAAACGGGGGAATTCCACCCCCCAGTTCTATTACATATGTGTGAAAGCAGCATGGTAAATTCAGACAAAGGGTATAAAATCCCTCCTCCATTCAGTTTAACAGGATATCTAAGAACTCAGACCAAGTCCAGCCTCTTGACACTGTTGTATTTGAATGCAGAGCCCAAGTCAGACCCATCCTGATTTCTGAAGTATGTGATCATGGTGGGAAGGAAATGAGGAGATGGGGTAAACAGACACTACTAAAATGGTTCAAAGCTGTCATCTTCCCAACAAGAGTCAGTACCTGCACAGAACCAGCTCTCCAGAAGTGTTCGCTCAGCCCTCCCTTGTGTTTTGCCCCCTCCCGCCTTCGCAGCCTCTCAGTGCAGAATGCTAGATGCTTCTCTACAACACAGCCCAGTCCTAGAGGGAAGGAGCTGAGCCAAGGAAGGGGCTTTCGGGGGATTAGATCCCCCTCCTTTGCCTCCTGACTGCAGTTCTCCTTGTCAGGACCCCCAGTTGGCTGCAGAGGGGCTTGTTTTGGTTGGGGGCCAGCCCAGGGCTCCCTCTCAGTGCTAATGCACCGAGAACACTGACTCAATAGCAAATCAAAGCAACAGCTGTCCCCACCTCCTTCCCTGCCACCCACTTGCCAGCCTCTGCTCCTCGGAATCTTAACTAAGTCTCTGAGGGCCCCCCTCAGCCTACCACAAGCCCACTTCTGCCTCCAGATTTTTTTTTTCTCTTTAGCTCAAGAATAGGACATGTTCCTCTGCTTTTTTCTCTCATCTCTTTTAGCCCGTCTCCCACTTTAATTTTGCATGTCCACCGTGCTCTACAGTGTACATGCCAGTAGATATGTGCACAGGTAAATACACCATACACACACACACACACACACACACACAACCTATCCTCAGAGTCACTCTTTTTAGCTCCTAAGGACATGTCAGTAGCTTCTGCCCTTCAGCCTCCTCTTTTTCTGGAACTAGAACATGTCAGTAAGGCCTGTAGTTTGTGAAGATTCCATCTGCTGCATCTTCAGGAACTTCTTTCTCATCTTCTCCAAGCTCCTCCAGCCTACCTCATACTTTAGTAGACTTAGTTTCCTTGAGGTCTGGGGTCCTAGGGTTCCTCACTACCATATAAGGGGAGACGGGGAAGTAGGGAGGGTGGATGTCCCTAAGTGTGAAATCACACTCATCAGTAACATAAGCTTTAAATAAGCTAGTTCACAAGGACTGCTATAAAATGACAACAAGTACAGGAGACTGGGGTATAACCATAGCTCCCACCAACTGCTGGTGTGACCATGCTTGAGCTCCTAAACTTCTCTGAGCCTCTTGGTTCCTCACTTTTAAAGCTCCTAAACTTCTCTGAGCCTCTTGGTTCCTCACTTTTAAAATGAGAAGGTTGGACTGGGGATGTGGTTCAGTGGTAGTATGTGCAAAGCCCTGGTTTCAATCCCCAGCACTGCAAAAACCCAAACACACACACATGCACACATGCACACACACACTGGAGAGGTTAGGAGTGAATACCACTTAGGATCTTATCAACTCTAAAAGTCTATACTTCTAAAAAATCATAGAGGGGAAACTATTTTAGGCAGAATGGGGTGTAACAGAAAGAGGAAAGAATTATTGAATTTGGGCAATATACAGTCAGAAAGGGCATTAGTTTCATCCTCTTTAATACATTCAAAGATCATAAGAATAACCATCTCTGGCCATTAGGAGTCAGTAGAAAATGACCAGATATACAAAATGACTGTAGGGCACTATATATTTTTTTAATGACATCTTAAAGTTTGATACTTTTTTCTTAACATTTGGCTATGGAAAATTTTTTAATAACTGGTGGGTTTGGTAGGTTTTTTGGTCTTTTTGTTTTTGTTTTTGTTTTTGTTTTTTTGTTTTTATATTTGTTTTTGGTTTTTTTCCAGTACTAGGGAAACCAGAGCTGTATCCCCAGCCATGTATGTATGTGTGTGTATGTATGTGTCTGTGTGTTACATATATATATATATACATATATATATATATGTATATATATATATATATTGCGTGTGTGTGTGTGTGTGTGTGTGTAAGAATGAAGAGTTAACAGAAAGTTGTTTTTCATTTTAACCCCACCCCTCACACCCACCACAGACAAGCTAACCAAACTACCCCAATCCCCACTCAATCTCACACCATTCCAAATCCAGGAAATAAAAACCTTTCATTTTCAACCTGCAGGGGCTGGAACCAAAAGATTTCTGTAAGATGCACTGTAAAACCTGTTTGAGCCCAGATTGAGTCCTTCCAAACCCTAAATCTCCTGGATAACCTAATGGTGTGAGACCTCTGGGTCTATAAATCCTAGACGTCTAGTCTGAGCTTTACCGAGCTGGGGGGTTAATCGGCATGTTAGAAACTTCCTAGAGTGAAGATTCTGTCCCCTCCCCCATTTGCCACCTATTTCCACTTCTATCTGGCACACCTCCTAGGAGAGCACAGCAAAGCTGGGAGGCAGAGTGACATGGGGCCCAAGAGGCTCCTTGATAAACAAGGCTCCAGGTGGAGAAACCAGACAGCAACAGAAGTGACAGAGGAAGGAACTAGGAGCAGCGTGGTAGCCTACTCAGAAAGAGTGGCAGGGAGCAAGGACCACCACGGAGGCCTAGATCAGGGAGGCAGGCACCTGAAGCGTGACTGAGCTCTGAAGTTCTGAAGTGTATGTTAGCTGGAGTGCATCAAAGCTAAGGGAAGGAGATCCTTGAGGACATCCTGCTGCCTGTGGGGCGACAAAGGCTCATCCCTGAGGAGCAACAGAGAAAGAAGGAACATACACCTGAAAGGAGAGAGGTCCCTGAAGACATCCTGGGCCACCTCTTATGGCCTACCTTCCACCTGATGATGCTGGAATATCACAGATATTAGTGAAAAGCGAATTTAGGGGAGGGCAGGCAAAGTTAGAAAGGAATGGAGGGAAGGAAGAAAGAGAATATTTTGGAACACAGGTCAGCCAAGTCCAAGACTGGTGATTAGATAGTGACTTTAGCAGACTTCAGTAAATGTGATGTAATCATGGCTACACAGAGTAACTATAAGAAATGAAGTATAAAGACAGTCCTTTGTGATAAGGGTTGTTTTTGTGTGTGTGTTTGTTGGCTGGTTTGTTTTTTGTTTTGTGGGGGTTGCTTAAAAGTCCAAATGACTCCCCCAAATCCTGGAGTTATCATCAAATCAGGCTTTCAGATGGAAACTGGTCCGATTTCCTCCAAATGCACAATCAGCCATTCTCTGTCCAAGAAAGAAAGCTGTGGCATAAAGAAAAGCCCCAGCGGTCAAGTTGTAAGTCTGATTTTGCCATGGCCATTCCCTTCTGTGTGCAACCCAAATATACATAAGAATTCACTAAGATGCTAGAGTGGGGGAGAAATTAGGAGTGGTATCTTCTGGTCAAGAAGCCTAGCAGTGAGCTTCCTAATGGTGGATACACCCTTCTAAAAGTGGGTTCCTTCAGTATTCTGGGCCACAGCCCCCAATATGTTTTTGCCTTGGAGATAACACTCCTCCACCCACCTGTCATGGTAGTCGTGAGGAATAACAAGTAGGCTGGGAGGAGTAGTATTTTTAACTCTGGAGCTAGAGAAATGCTGAGTCATCACCATCATCATCATCATCACCATCCACTCCCACTCAGGTTTTCTCTGCCCTCAGGGAAGTGGGGTTCTGGACCCAAGCACTGGTAAGACCATCAGCAGTTATGCAGGATGGCTCTTGCCCCCTTGTCCTGCCATCCCAAATTGTGCACCTGTTTACAGCCCTATGGCCAATGCACTGTAGCTCCCAAAACAGACAGAGCAGGAAAGATATATAAACCAAGCAATCAAGGATATTATACTGGCAGACTATCATAGACTTCCCTCCTAGAGTCACTTAAATTGCAGACATAATACATTTTTATTCATTTGAGTCATTCATTTATTTATTCAATAAATATTTATTGAGCACTTACTATGTGAGAGGTCCTATGCTTACAGTGGAAAGCTGAATCATAGGTGTCACTGTATGCTTTAGAGAGGCACATTAGTAAGTCTCCAGTTCCCACCTCTGCTACTCTTAATATGAACAATCAATCAGAAAAAAATCAGTGGGCAAAAGGGCTACTTTGTCCTTTAAAATGTTGAGAATCCTAAACATATTAGAACCTATGGGTAAACAAGAAAAGAATCAAGGAAGCCCCAAAGCCTTCAAAGGCAAACAAAAAGATAATCTTTTAGTTTTTAGCCTAAGTGCTAGATTGCTACGACAACATGAGAAGATTTTTTTAGTTTTAATTAAACATGTCTGGTGGTTGATTAAGTAAAAGCCCCACATTGTGAGGCACTCAGGAGCTCAGAAGTATAAGAAATAGGACCAAAGGTATAGATGAACAATCAGAAATGCAGTCGAAAATGTAATTCAGTGGGCATCAATCATAGCATCACCACCAGCAGAAGTAGTCCTTTCTAACTTGCTATACTGTTCTTATCATACTGAGGTGAGCATCATGAATACTGTTTAGGGAAGTCATTCTTGGAAGGCAGTACAAGAAGGGATTTTAGTGAAAAGATGCAGAAAGCCTGGGCTTTGTGGTTAAAGAGGCCTAAGTTCCAAGTCTGTTCCATCCTAACACTTATTAGATGGATTATATGGACAAGTTCCTTAACTGAGCTCAAACATGTGCACATAATAATACTTCTTAAAAGCATGTATGCTGGTACACGCCTATGATCCCAGCTACTTGGGAAGCAGAGGCAGAAGGATTGCAAGTTCGAGGCCAGTCTGGGCAACTTAGTGAGACCATGTCTCAAAATAAAAACTAAAGAGGACTGGGGATGTATGTAGCACAGTTGTAAAGCACCCCTGGATTCCATTCCTAGTACCACACACACATCAAAAAAATAATGTCTGGAATAATGCATATGAAGTACCTTATTGGAATCTTGACATACAGAAAGTACTGATAAATATCAAGTCCCTCTGTCTTGTGGATTTCTAGAGCTTCTGTTTCTAGGAGGTCTACCCTGTCCTTGGCCTGTTACTTCCAATCCTATTGGGTTTGGGCAGATTTTGAGCCTAGGTCTCATAATAGAAGATGTTCAGCATCTGATTCATTTAATAATTAAATATTTATTGAGCACCTGCTATGTGCAATATGCTATATGTATGGGGCCAGTATGGGGTACAAAGATGAATCAGATATCAACCCTGCTTATGGATCTCTATAATTTAGGATGGAAGCTAAATGCGCAGCACAAAGTGAAAAATGATTCATCATTTAAGACAAGCAGATAAAGTGGTGTAACCCAGAGAAATGTGACATTATTCTCATATGCAACAAACAGGGACAACTTCTTGAAAGAGGTGCTTACAAATAGTAGGCTTTAAGGAGAGACAGAGTTTAGACATGTGAAGATGAGTGCAGAGCATTATCAACCAAGTTATTACCGAAAGGGGAATGAATACAGGTGAGCAAATGAAATTCTAAACAGCTCATATATCTGGAATATGGGATGAGTTTAGTGGAGAAAAGACAAAATTGAAAGGCAGTTGGCCTCAGACTGTAAAGAATCTTGAAGGCCAGCTTAACAAATCTGATATTATCTGTAGATGAGGGAGAGTCAGTGGAGGTTTCTAAGCATATATAATGTGACCAATATGACTAAAGGTAAGGCTCCTGCTTTTAACCAGTCTTTTCATTCATCCATTACTCAAATAGCAAGAGCCTTTCTTGAGTAATGACTGGTGGTCTCGAATGTCTGACCTATGTGGCAGAAGCTCCTTCCAAGGTCCTTGAGTAGAATTCTTACTAATTCCACTTTAAAGTCCATAGCTCCCTTTCAGAACTCTCCTGGTTTCCCTTCCCTTTCCAGACCATTCTTTGAGGGAAATTATGATGATGTCATAAATTATTTGTAAAATCTGAAACCAAAGAAGATACAAGCCTTTCATAAACCAGCTTTTAATTTCTGCTACTTATCCATGCTTCTGTTGATGGTATTATAATCACTCAACACTCCCAGGGGAGTGGCCATTCAGAATTTATCACTACAGGTCTACAATATTATAAAAACAGCAAGGAAACTTTCGGACACAAAAACAGACAACTCTCAAGAGGAGGCATGAGATCATAAGTACCTTTCAGTACTAGAGAGAGAAATGTCACCCCTAGGGGGTCAAAAAAAAAAAAATCCCAGCCATCTCTTGAACAATTCCTTAAAACAGGTGAGTTCTCTACAAACCTACAGAGGCAATATATCATGAATATCTCAAATACACCATTTATTGGAGGTATTTCCTACCAGTTCCCTCATCTGGACAATTCAGTTTGGTTTGACATACATCACCATTTCATTTATTCTTCCTATGCAGAAGAAACCAATGACAGCAAAATGTAGGAGGAGGGGAGGGATGAAAGAAATATAAGCAAGGAGAAATGCAACTAAGGAGAATGCTGAAAAAAGCACAGATGAAAGAAGCAGCAGAAGAGTGAAGACTGCAGACATGATGTAGGACAGAGTACATGCTCTGCCTGATTAACAGAATACCTAGCACAAGACCAAGTGTAGCTGAATGAATTACCAGAACCAATTAAATGTACTGGCAGCCCACTGTGGGCTAAGTGCTAAAGATACAAAGGTGAAAAAGGTGAGGCTCCTGCTCTTAACCAGCTCAAACTTTAGGTAACTAAATAAGTAAATCGCAATGCAATGTGCTGAAACAGGAGTTGTTCAAAAAGCATTTTGGGGGAGGACCACCAGAGAAAGGATTCATAAGAGGTATGCTACTTGGGTGGCTTTAGGTAAGTCATTAATCCTCTCTGGACTTCATCTTAAAAATGGCCGCCTATCTCTAGAATTGTTTTAAGATTAACTGAATCCATGGTTGAAAATCCACTCTGCAAACTGAAAGTTCTGTAAGATGGCAATTTCCTCTCTTCATTTGAGCAAGCGCACTATTTGGTGCTGACTTTGTGCACTAGGTACCAATACTGTGGGACTGAGCATAGACAACCCCCTCCCCAGGCCTCCCCACGTCCCTCCACCATTCCATACCTTTGTACAACCCGTTTGATTTTCTACTGTGCGTTGGTACAGCACACCCAGACACACAACCTGGAAAATAACAGGAAACACTCACCAATTAGAAGTTCCCTCCATTCTTGATGTCCAGAGAAAGCAGCATGGCAAGGGCTGGGCACCCAGGGACTGTCTGTGGGATTTGACAGCCCTGGACCTTTCTCTGTCCCCTTTTCCTTCTTTCATCCTCACCTTTCTGGCCTCTCTGGACGGCAGCTCTCATCCCCCTCCCCTGTCTACTTCTGGCTACTTGTTACCTGCTAACAGAGTTTCTGGCTTCTCTGCTTTACTCTCTCTCCCCAGTTGGGAAGAACAGAGCAATTTCTCAAATTTCCTGGGAGATGTCCGGGAGAAACAGAGGAAAGGGGAGCTGCCTCCACGGAGGCCAGTGAACCTCTAAAGCTCTCTCAGAGCCCTTTCTGATGCAAGAATCTCTGGTACTCACCCTTCCTTCCCGACTCCAACCCCGCTTCCCTTATCCCTTCTCCCTCTTTTTCTTCCTCTCTCCTTTCCTCTCCTTCCCCTCGCGTTCTCCACTACCCCTTGTCCTCCCTCTCTCCTCTTTCCCTTTTCTTCTGATTCAACAATTCTCTCCCTGGTCCCGGTCCTCTTTCTTTCCCGTGAACCCAAAGCCTTTGCCTCACTTCTTACATTAGTCTCGACCCATCCACCTGCCCTGCTTGGGTCCCAGCGCCCCTTTCTCGTCCTTTCTGCCCGACCCCCACTTCCCCGCCCCCAGCCGCCTGTCCCCCGCAGGCTCAGCAGCGCGCAGGGACCACTGGTGAAGTTCTCCCGGGGACTGCTGGGCCCGGGACGAGTAGCAGCCCCAGGCAGTGCTCAGCAGCCAATGACCTCACTGAGTTTTAGGCACGTGATTGGCTACTTCGTGGCTCTTGGGCGGGAGATCCTGAAAAGATTTCGCGGGGCCAGTTTCTTTGTCCCTCTGCCTTTTTAGCTTGAGTTGGAGAATCAGGCCCTTGACACTACTGTACTTGACAGAAAGGTTTAGGAACTAACTATTAGGAAGAAGAGGGTGACTCAGGCCCGGGATGAAGAAGAAAGGAGTTTTATCGTACCTGAGCAAGGAGTATAGTCAGTGAGAGAGAGGGACTGAAGGGCCAAACGGAAACCTTAATCTGAGCACTCCACGGAAGGTAACAATCTGGGAAGGCTGTCGGGGGTTTTCAACCCTGACCTTGCACTCTTCGATAATGAGTCTCACTTTGAAACAAATAGAGCTTTGTATTTGGAATCAGATGTTTAATCTCTACTCTTTGTTCTATTTGTATGACCTTAGGCAAGTCATTTATTCTGCTTCCAAAACAGGAATAATGCCAGCGCACTTGTTTTACAGATTTAGTAAAAGGATTAATTGTGAAAATATTTTCTAATTATTAAACCTGTAGTTATTTTGGTAGATAATATGGTGTAGCAGAAAGAATTCTGGATAAGGAATGAAAAATCTCTGGTTATCATGTTTCTGTAGTGCCCTCCACCAATCCACTTAGAGTCCTATGGGCTTTACTGTCCTTATCTGTGAAATGGGAGAAATGGATGGACCCAATGATCCCTAAGTTCTCTTTGTCTCTAACATGTACTAAACATAGCATTCTCTTTTAATTTACCCCATCAAAGGAGAAATCACTTCCTTTTTTCAGGACTCTAGTTAATGTCTCTCCTTTCTCTTAGGTATCCTGATGAACCTACTTTCCATAGGGGCCTAGCTTCTCCCGCACCCCCACAATGAAAGTGTAGACCCAAACTGTAGCAGTATATACAGGGCTCATCCTTGATGGAGATTCTCTCCCCAGGCTACTGGCAGGAGCAGGATTTGGAGCTGGGAACTCTGGCTCCACTCGACGAGCCCATCAGCTCCACAGTCTGGAGCAGCCCTGACATGCTGGCCAGTCAAGGTGAGAATCCAGGCCCCTCATCTCAATGTCCCTCGGATCCCTCACTCATCCTCACATCATCTGCCACTCATCTTGCCTGCACACCCATGTCCTCACCCCCCTCATTACCACACAACTTTTTCTCCTTCCCATTTGACATTTAGTTGTTAGTTCTGCACCACCAATTTCACTTATATCTACTCCTTCTTCCCTCACTCCAGTACAAAGACCTCTGTACCCCTACACCTCTTTCCAAAAATAAAATGATTCCAGAGAAATAGGTTACTCAGAATAGAGGTGCTGGAAAGATCCAATCAAGGATGATCAAAAGGAGCCAGAGACAAAGGGATTACTAGCTAAAAATTGTTCTATGGCTATGGTAAATCAAAGTTTTCCCAAACCTTTCACTGAGAGATTTTAAGAATATATCACTTCCAAATTTTCTCAGCCGGCTCAGTCACTGGCAAGCTAATCTCAAAATCATAGTTTTAATTCTCAAGTTAGATAATTACTTTGAGAAGCATTCCAACTAAAAGAGCACCACACTGAGAGACAGAGTTCTAGTCCTATCTAGAATTAGAATGACCTTAGAAAGTCATTTCACCTCCATTGCCTCACTGCCTATAAAGTGAAGTAATTAGATCCCATAGATTCCATGATTCTTAAAGTCTTCCTCGTTGTTGTTCTTTTGTTTTAACCATTCTAAACAGTAAAACTAACCACCAGGCTTTGTATTGTGATTTGGAAACAGCCACCCTGAATGGTGGATGCTTGGTATCAACTCCAGCACACACACCTTCACTGCTCAGGACCTCCTCTCTGATAGGGGCACTTAGTTTATGTTTCTTGGAAGAGGAGTCCTGGTAACTAAGAAAGGAAGGACAGGGGAAGGGGAAGGTCGGTGGCAAAGGGAGAGTGCAATTGTTTTTAAAGTGCTTAACAGAGGAAGTAAGTTTCTTGGTTTCCAATCCAGACAGGAACAATGCTGGTTGAGTAATTTAATGCCATAGAGCAGATTTTGTAGCATTTCAGAATCAGAGCTGGAAGGTGTTTATTTTAGATTAGTTCTATGAAGGTCAGTGTGGTTGGGTCATAGAAAGTCATTCTGGAGATGAGGGAATCAATATTAGGAATCAGAATCCATACTGTGGGGGATATGGAAAAATATTGGGTAGAGGAAGCAGGTGTTGTAATCTCAGGGGCTCCCAGCTAAGCCCGACTCCGAGGCACATTTGGGGTTAAATGGCTCATCCATAAGATTACTCATTAGTTCTTTTTTGTTTCATTTTTTAAACTTCGCTCAGGACAGAGAGATTAGAAAATGTACTTTCATCATATTGAAAAGAAAACTTCAAGTTTGTTTTTGTTTGTTTGTTTTTGTTTTTGTTTTTGTTTTTTTACAGGGGGTCAAACTCAGCAGCACTTTACCACTGAGCTGTTATTTTTATTTTTTATTTTGAGACAGGGTCTCACTAAGTTGCCCAGGCTGACCTGGAACTTGCGATCCTCATGCCTCAGCCTCCTGGGTCTCTGGGATCACAGGCATGTACCACCATGCCTTGTAATTACTTAGTCCTTCAACTCTTTGAAATGATACCAGGATGGTGGTTTGGGTTTGTATGTTGGGAGGTGGGAAGTACTTCTATTAAAGGAAATGTGTTAAGGGACTTATTGGAAGAAAATTTTTGTTAGAAATTTGAAAAATATGTCAAAATGTGTCAGTCTTTATTTTTTATATTTTGTTTGTTTGTTTTGCAATTTTATTAGCTGTTACATAAATGAATGTACAACCCGAGGACTAGTTTGGCCTCTTCCCTGTTTTAGTTTTGGGATTATGAGTCACAGCTGCTTCTCCTGTTTTTGCTCTTACATGTAGGTGGTGGCAGGGAGGCAAAACGTAGGATGACAGACATGTATGTATGGTCTCAAAGATGAATGGTAGAACCTGTCAGAAGAGACACGTGTGCCATATAGAATGTGCAGATTCGGGGTACCTTTATTCCTCTCAATGTTTATGGCCCTGTCAGTTCATTCAGAAAACACTCAGCAAGTGACTGTTTTTTGATGTATTCAAATGAAGAGAAAATAGGATTTATCTCCCCTCCACCACCACCGTCACCTCTCTTCCTTCCCTTATGAAGTCTTAAAAGAGTACACAGAGCTCTTGTGCACCAAAGCCTTGGATAGTCTGAACTAGATGAAATGGACTTTGACCCAGAAATGGGTAGAAGTTCTAAAGGTTCCTCAGGATACTAATCCAACTCTACTCTTGCAGATAGTCAGCCCTGGACATCTGATGAAACAGTGGTGGCTGGCGGCACAGTGGTACTCAAGTGCCAAGTGAAAGATCATGAGGACTCCTCCTTGCAGTGGTCTAATCCTGCCCAGCAGACGCTCTACTTTGGGGAGAAGAGAGGTAGTACGCCATGAATTATCTCTCTCCTTGGGAACCATAGACTGGGGAAGGGGACTGCTAAGCCAGAAGGGTATTGTCCCTGTAGTCCAGAGACTAAGTAATGCAGGATGTGCTATTTGGAAACGCAGCGAACTATGGGATCCTCAACTGTTTCCAGAGAAACTTCAGTTCTGTAGCTCTGACCTTGACCATGCATGGTCTTATAGGGTCCTAGAGGAGCATCAGCCCAGAGGAGCCCTACCAGGCAGCTGATGGCAGTGTTGTACCAGGTATTTCAAAAATAAGCACACAAGATCCAACCCACTTTTCTGAGTATCCCTTAGGCTACTGTACCCAGTGGCCCAAAAGAGTCACTGAATGAGCCAAAGATGGCTCAAACTCAGGAGGAGATTTTTGTCTGCTATCCCTACCCCACCAAAGATAGCAGACCTGGGATTGCAAGATAAATAACATGAAAGATGCCAATAAAAAACTGGCTTCCAATTTTCCCCATCTTTCCAGCCCTTCGAGATAATCGGATTCAGCTGGTTAGCTCTACACCCCATGAGCTCAGCATCAGCATCAGCAATGTGGCCCTGGCAGATGAGGGCGAGTACACCTGTTCCATCTTCACTATGCCTGTGCGGACAGCCAAGTCCCTCGTCACTGTGCTCGGTGAGGCCCCTAGCATGCTTCTTTGCAAACAACGCTCCATAAATGGGCCCCTGCAGCAGTCCAGAGCCAGGCTGACCTCCGGGAATTTTGAAAATTTAATGGGTGCTTCCCTTGCAATGGAAACCTAAGTTCTAATCCTTACTATTGTGGTTAACTGTTTGATCTGGGACAGGCTTCTTGTTTCCTTTAAGCAGGCATTTCCCAACTTTTAACCTGGAATAATCGTGTTTATACCACCTATCTCCCAAAATTGTGTGAGGGAAAACATGAGATGTACATGCATTGTTAATTATCATTTCTAAGACAAATCTCTCAGTCGTTTATAGACTATCATCTTCATACTGTGTTTCGATTTGCTTCTTCTCTTCCCTGAGCCTCAGAGTATTTCTGTGGCCACTTGGTTATGCTCTGGGGTGTCCAGTCAGATAGTGTTTTCTCAGGCATGGTAATCTATCTGCTACCCCACCTCTTCTCCTATGTCTTCCTTTCTGGTTCTCAGGAAGGAGATCAAAGAGAAAGATGATCTCTAGTCTTCAACTCATCTTTCTAAATCAGAGTAGAACCCAGATGTACTGACCCCTAGAGAGGCTATCTCCACAGGGAGAGCTGCAGTGTGACCTCATGGTGCCTCTCCTTCCTATCCTGGCCATCCCCTATCCATGGCAGGAATCCCACAGAAGCCCATCATCACGGGTTACAAATCATCATTGCGAGAAAAGGACACAATGACGCTAAACTGTCACTCTTCTGGGAGCAAACCTGCAGCCCAGCTTACCTGGAGGAAGGGTGACCAAGAACTCCATGGTGAGTACCTTCCACGTTGGGGCTATTGGAAGAGGTGGTGCTGGGAAGGTGGGTATATGTCTACGTATTGGTACATAAAGCATGGAATAGAAAGGGAATGATTAATATTTTGTGTAAACCCAGGTATGTATTTCCTTGTGTATACATATCCATTTGTCAGCTGGCACTGGGGGTTGAATCCAAGGGTGCTTTGTCACTGAGCTACATTCCCAGACCTTTTTATTTTTTATTTTGAGAAGGGCCTGGCCAAGTTGCTGAGGCTGGCCTTAAACTTGCGATCCTTCTGCCGCATTCTCCTGAGTAACTGAGATTACAAGTCACACCTATCTTAAGTTTGTCTAAGTTGAGACTAACCATCTGTGTCTACAGTGGGGCCCATGTGATATCTGTATGTTAGCACTCACGTGTGTGTATGTGTGTGTGCATGTGTGTGCGCCTGTTTCTGCTTTTAGGAGAACCAACCCGAATACAGGAAGATTCCAATGGAAAAACCTTCACAGTGAGCAGCTCAGTGACATTACAGGTTACCCGGGAGGATGATGGAGCAGACATCGTGTGCTCAGTGAACCATGAATCTCTAAAGGGAGCTGACAGATCCACCTCTCAACACATTGAAGTTTTATGTATGTCATGGGCTTGGGGGTGAAGAAGGACCAGGTATGAGATGAGGATTGGTAAAGGAAAATGTGCCTGATGTACGTGAAGCCCACAGAGAAGTGAATACATAAAAATGAGCCAAGAGGTAGCAGTGCCTGGCTAAAGGCTGGTGAGGTCTTAAAGTGCCCAGTAATAAATATTGTAGCCTTGGCAAGTCAGTCTCTCTTTCCACTACTTAACTCTGCCTCTGCTGCAGAGGAACAGACACAGACAGTATGCAAACAAATGAGCTGGGCTGTGTTCCATTAAAACTTTATTTACAAAAATGTGCAACTGGCAGGATTTGGTCCAAGGGTCAGTTTACCAACCCCTGAGTTAAGCCAGTGCATTGTATATAATTAGATTGCAAATTACAGTGGTAAGTGAAGCAAATCAGAAGTCCCAGGATATAGTCTCTAGTCTGTCCTCCACCTACTAGCTTTGTGATGTTAAGGTTACTTACCCCACTGAGCTTGACCCTTTGTGAAACAAGACAGATGAACAAGGGATCACTAAGGTTTCTTTTGGGGTCAACATTCCATGACTTCAGAAAAGTATGAATGCAATGAAAATACAGTCTTCCTGGCACCACCCCCTATTCCCAGATCTTTTTCCAACTGAGCAGTCTTCTGTTTGCCCTAGATCCATGAATTTTCTTGGTCTGCTGAGCTGAGATGGCCACCATTACTATCAGTGACATTGAAGTTAAGAAGCATGATCTACCTGAGTTTCCCACAAAGAGATTAAGATTGCTAGCTGTGTTACTTTGGCCAAAGCTTAATCTCTCTGTGTCTCCTGCTTGCTTCACTGAGTTATCCTGAGGATAAATAAAACCATTCATATGAAAGAACTCTATAAACTTCAAAGTGCCCTGTAATCACCAGCTCTGAGTGTGAGTCTCCTGGTCTTGGGCATTTGCTCTGAGCCTAGTCTCTGGCCAGATAAAGAAGGCCCTTTCCTCTCTGAACTCCTCTGTTAGATACTGGACCATCTGGCAATAACTGTCCAGGGATCTTTTGGCCCAAGTATGATCAGCAGTCAGTCAACAAATGTTGTACTCCAGGCACTGTGCTAGAGGTTTCTGTGGCTGTGGGGCCCCAGAACACCCATTCTCTCACCTGGCCTGACTCTCTTTGGCCTGTTTCATTTGACTGGAACACGTTCATTAACTGGTTGTTAAGGTTGGCTCTATCCTTAGGGGAAGCACAGTCTCTTTATCTGCCGTTCTAAACCAGCATCTGGTTGCATTGTTCTAAGCCACCATCTGGACCTAGCCTCTTAAGCAGCCCTTTGGCGTCAATGGCAGATGCCATTATTCCTTCCCAGAGCTCATCTATATTGTGTCAGTCCTTTTTGGCAGCCAAAATATGACCCCCATCTCTTGCCGTTTAAAAGCTCTCATTTTGTGTTTGGACTGACCACTCGAAGTGCTGTTTTGTGTTCAAACGTTGCTGCTGGTTCTAAGCTCCCTTGCAGAGTACACAGAACTAAGAGGTTGTGAACTCCATCAGTGTCAAGTTCAGGTGCCTTTGTTCTGTTAAAAATATGCATTAAGTCCTGTCTGTGTGCCAGGAAGTTGGCTAAGCATGGATAAATCACTTATTCCCCTTCTTAGCTCTGTGAAGACCTCCGTGAAGTCCACCCCAGTAAGAACAGACCTCCTGAAACCCTATCTCTAGGTGCTTAGTCTTTAATCACAAATGCTGGGGGGAGGAAGGCCTTTGTTCATAGCCTCTTGGGATTTTGAGACATTTAGGGGTAGAAGCCATAGTACATAATGGGGTGGTTTCAAGATTTGGGAGATCTCCTAAGTAGATATGGGCAATTTTGTGTTGACAACATTTCCTTCTTCACAGACACACCGACTGCAATGATTAGGCCGGACCCTCCACATCCCCGTGAAGGCCAGAAGCTGTCGCTACACTGTGAGGGTCGTGGCAATCCTGTGTAAGATCTACTTGCTGGCCTCTTGTACCTCTGCACTCTAAGACTGTCATCTTCACTGAATGTCTTCTTCCTATCTCCCCTGTACTGTCTGAGCTGAGCCTCCTACCCTCTGATGCTGTCCAGCATCCATCCTTTGATTGTTTCTTCTGAAAAGCATCAGGAGTAGGTGGGATCACCTCTCTAACTTAGCACCCTAGCCTGTCCTAAGGAACAAAGTTACAGTAAGATAAAGTTAGGAAATCTCCTCTTCTCTAGAATTAACCCAAGAGGCCACCTTCCCCCTGTCTCTGGAAATCTGAGTCCTATAGCTTTTTGAGCCTTATCAGTTTTTTACTTTTCCACTCCACATTTATTTTTCTTCTTTCAGCTTCCTGGCTTATGTTTTCCTTAACATTTCTGATTTTTCTACCTCAACAGCCCCCAGAAGTACCTTTGGATGAAGGAGGGTAGCGATCCACCTCTGAAGACGACCCAGGAGAGCGCGCTCATCTTCCCCTTCCTCAACAAGAGTGACAGTGGTATCTACGGCTGCACTGCCATCAGCAACATGGGCAGCTACACGGCCTACTTCACTCTCAATGTTAACGGTGAGCTTTCCAAATCCCCTTTCCCAGCATCTCCCTTCTCTGTACATCTCACACTCTTCTTCTTCCCACTTCCTGATAGCTTTCCCACTCACCTTGACTAGAAATGGAGTTAAGGAAAAATAGCTCCCTCATTGGAAGACTGAGGACTTAGGTTCTAGGTCTATTCTGGAATGTATATTAAGGGAAAATCAATGAAAGGGTGGGATCTCAACTGCCTTTGTCTAGAAACTCTGGCCCTCCTAGTACCATCTTTTGAACTCTGCACTCACCTGGCAATAAGGATAATAATTCTCCATCTAGAGTCCCTGGAGCCTATCAGATTCAAGCATATGTACATTTCCCATGCCAAGAAGCAGAGTTCCTCCTTCTAGGAGTAACTATGGATGCAGGTTGCTACTATCCTTTCCTTTTAGGAAGATGTTAGGCATACTCTAGTAGGCCCAGGCAGAAAAAAAAAAAAAAAAAAAAAGGTAAACTTATACTGTGTGGAGAGATAGTTAGAATCTTTTCTCAGATACTGTGTCTTTTAAAGGGACCAGTGGATGCTTCTTCTCTAAAGTTCTTCTCAAAACTGTGATCACCAAATGCACTAAAGAGTCCCTTTCAGGGACAGTTTGCAAAGAAATTTTTTTAAAGTTCCCAATGGCAGCAGGGTCCTGCTAGGAAGTCTTGCAACCCTTTCTGCAGAATAGGGAAAACACATTGTCACAGAAATTTCAGAGGCTCCCTAACTTGAAATGCCCATTAATACAGTGTGTGTGTGTGGGTGTGTGTGTGTGTGTATGTGTGTATTCGGGGTCTGGGGGGATAACAGCCAAGCTCCAGGAGATAAGAGGTCTGAGTTCTTGAGACCATAATGTCTAGATTGGTGATTCCAACTCCAGGAGCCAACCACAGCATGTGGGAGCTGCCTCAGCACAACAAACAGGGCTATTGTAAGATTCCAGGAGCAAAGACAAAGCACTGAGGACTGGTCTCTGCCCCCAGATCGCTCCAGACCAAGTCTGAACATGATTGGCAGTGAGAGAAAGTTCCTATGCCCTGTAGTTGATATCTTGCTGATCTCCATTGCCCTGTGCTTAAAAGGCAGAGGGAGTCCTGTTTGATTCATGTGCTGCCAGTGCTGACGCCTGGTGGCCAAGAGAGTCACTGCATCTGCTTCCAGGAACATCCTAAGTGAAAACCTGCCAGGAATGAAATTAAATGTAGAGACAGGGGCTCTACAGAGGTCATTTGGCAGTGGAAGCTTGTGCTTTTTCTAAGGCATTTCCACATCCATAGTTTCTGGAATAATTATCCAGGATTAATTTTCAATGCGTACTTTGTCTTATATACTCCTGGGAGGAAGATAGTGTGTTAAACCCCTTCTACACCATCACATCCACCCCATCCTCTCATGGAGCACAGGGGCCCATCTTGTCCCTTCCTCTCAAGCAGGGTATGAAAGACTAGTGAACAAGTCAGGAATGGTGACACACCTTTGTAATTCCTGTGACTTGGGAGGCTTGGGCAGGAGGATCACAAGTTCAAGGCCAGTCTCAGCAACTTAGCAAGGCCCTAAGCAACTTAGAGAGACCCTATCTCAAAATAAATAAATAAATGAATAAAGTACTGGGGATGTGGTTCAACAGCCCTGGATTCAATCCCCAGTACCAAAAATGAAAGATCTGAAGGAAAAAAAAAAAAGCACAAACGTTTCCTTTTCAAATAAGGTAAAAACAGGCGAGGAAGTAAAAAGCAGGCCTGGTCAAGCCTGAGGCATCCCAGACTCAAGCGGAGTCTAAAAGCAAGACAGTAAGACAGTAGCTCTCCCATGGGTCGGAGAATTACAGCTATGGCTAATGTAATTTTGGATACCTCAGAACCATACCCTGGGCCTGTGTACTTGTCTGTGGATATTTGAGTTCCTGATTATGGCTGGGGCTGTTCTCACCACACCCATCCCCTGTTGCCATGGGGATCTAATGGCAGAGATACCACTGTCATGGGAGAAAGCAAGTCAGTCCTTGTCCCTTGAGCCTTGGGATGGTGGTCAGTGAAATGGAATCCCAGGCCTCCTTGTTCAGACAGACCAGAAAGCTGAAGTTTTACTGGAGTGTTAAGATTTCCTGCCAAGAAAAAACACAGTTCTTTATGCTATCCAGATATTTCATTGTCGCTATTGTTAATTTGTGTGCATGTGGTGCTGGGGGATTGAACCTGGGGCTTCCATATGCAAGTCAAGTGCTATCTCAGTGAGCTATATCCCCAGTCCTTTTTAGTTTTTATTTTGAGACAGGGTCTTGCTAAGTTGCCAAGGCTGACCTCAAACTTGTGATCTTCCTACTTCAGTCTCCCAAATCATGGTACTACAGGTGCGGGCCACCGGACCTGGTTGAAGTGCTTTATTCTTGGCTGCATTAGCTTTTCACTGCTCTTTCCCTATCTGATATCAGGACAGCAGGAAAATAGACTGAGAAACCCCCTAGAGGAACTAGTTTCAAATACCAGTCGGACAGGAGGTTAAGAGGGCATGGGACATAAGGAAGGAACAACTCTGATCACCCACAAGTAAAAGAGAGAGAGGTTGGTAACAGGCATTAAAGCAGTGATCTTTGATCAAGGTCAAGTTTTGGTGCCAAGAAATCAACTTGGATGGTGGAATGTGAGCAGATTTTACTTATTCTCGAATATGTCAATTTTTTTTTTTTTAACAATGCTATGTTCCAGGCTTGGTGAAGCAATCTTGAGAACACACTGTGTCAGATCCCCTTTGCTGAATACCACTGCTCCATTCTCCTTATGTTAGGGCCTTTTCTCTGCTGAGTTAGACTACCCAGGGCCAAGTTCGAATGCTGAGATAATGGTTCCCCCAGATCTGACTGTGTGCCTCCCACTTCTCTCCAGACCCCAGTCCAGTGCCCTCGTCCACCAGCACCTACCATGCCATCATCGGCGGGATTGTGGCTTTCATCGTCTTCCTGCTGCTCATCCTGCTCATCTTCCTCGGCCACTACTTGATCCGGCACAAAGGTCAGAAGCATTATGAGAATTTGGATGGGCTGGGGAGATCAGTCAGGGGCAGGCAGGAAGAAGAAGGCTGCAAGAAGGGCCTGCAGATACTCAGTCGTCCCCTTGGAGAGTTTGAGGGGGAAAAATATGCAGCCAACCCCTTTAGTGTCAACCCTGTGATCACTGAGCCCACCAGCTCCACAGTAAAACCTGATTGCTTGGTAATCATCCAAGTAAAATCAAACCTTCCCACTCAGACAGCTGCTCCAGGCTGCTCTGCCTCCAGGGTCTCTGCTGTGTAAGACTGAGAGCTCCTGAAATGAATCTCTATCCCATTTTTTCCTGTACTGTCATCCTTTCTGTTGGTTTAGCTTCTTCCTTCTTGATCTCCTCACTCCTCGTCCTCACCCTATCTCTTTGCTCCCCACTTTTGCTGTTGTTAGAGTTTTTGTTTTCCCTCCTATATCCATGACACCTTTTCATTACTTCTCAGACCTCCTGCCTTGATATTGTTGCAGCCAGCAGCCTAGCTGCATGAGCTGGTCATATGTGAGCCAGCTCTCAACGACATTGCTCATGAAACTGCTCACAGCCAAGGTGTAGTGGTCCACCTGGAATCCCTGTAACTCCGGAGGCTGAGGCAGGAAGATTACAAGTTTGCAATCAGCCTTGTAATGTTGCCAGGCCCTAATCAACTTCATGAGACCCTGTCTCAAAATGACAACTAAAAGGGCTGGGAATGTAGCTTAGTGGTAAAGCACCCATGAGTTCAATCTTCAGTATGAAAATAAATAAATAAATAAAAGCAAAAGCTACTCATAATGTTGACATAGCAATTCCTCATCCTAGTGTGTACCTGCACATATATATGTGTATACATACATATATATATAAATACACACACATATATATATGCACTCGCGCATGCACACACATACACACCTCTTTCTCTTTGCATTTCTTGTCTGTATTATATCATAGAGGAGATTCTAATAATAAGGGCAGGATTCAGTATTCAGATGGATGTGGTCAGGTGAGAGATGCTGCCAGCAAAATGCAAAGGAGGTAAGGTAGGGTGGAAGAAAGCTCTCGGCAAGAGAGAAAAGTTACATAAGCATTGTGCAAGTGGGTGGGCGGGAAAGTGGAAGTGGGCAGGGTGGACGGTGGCAGCATAGAAGCTACTTCTGAAAAGAGGAGCCTCTCTCTCCACACAGGAACCTACCTGACGCACGAGGCCAAGGGCTCTGATGATGCCCCAGATGCGGACACAGCCATCATCAACGCAGAAGGCGGGCAGTCAGGAGGGGATGACAAGAAGGAATATTTCATCTAGGGGCACCTGCTCACCTCCTGTGCCCCCCAGGGGCCCCGTGGGGACTGCTGGGGCCGTCACCAACCTGGACTTGTACAGAGCGACCCCAGGGCCGCCCCTCCCGCTTGCTCCCCAGCCCACCCACCCCCCTGTACAGAATGTCTGCTTTGGGTGCGGTTTTGTACTCGGTTTGGAATGGGGAGGGAGGAGGGCGGGGGGGAGGGGAGGGTTACCCTCAGCCCTTTCCGTGGCTTCTCTGCGTTTGGGTTATTATTATTTTTGTAACAATCCCAAATCAAATCCGTCTCCAGGCTGGAGAGGCAGGGCTCCTGGGGTGAGGAAAGAAAAAAAAAAAAAAAATGAAAGAAAAAAAGAAAAACAAAAACAAAAAAAAACAAAAACAAAAAATGAAAAAACAAAATCAAAAAAAAAGAAAAAAAAGAAAAGAAAAGAAAACCTGGAATGCTCGAGGAGAATGAAGGTGGAGGGGTAGGAAATGGGTAAGGAACAGGGCTGTTTCGGAGGTAGGGGCTCTCCCCAGACCTCTTCCCTCTATTCTCCCAGCAGAGGAGGTTCCCAGACTTCAGAGACCCAGGAACAGGAAGGTTGTGAGCAGGGGCTGGTGGTAGCTTTTCCTCTGCGAGCCATGCACTGTGAGTCATGGATAGGGAGACAGGTGCCACCCTGAAGCAGAGTGGAAAAGTTGTCTGGGAGATGTGACCTGGAGCCATGTGGGGACCCAGGGCTTTAACACTGGGAGGACACGGGTCCCTGTAAAGAGGGTAGATTTGGAGAGAAAGGACTGATGGTGGAGAAAGCCCTGTCCACCCCTCCTCACGATGAATGAAACCAGGCCTTGGGGGACAGCAGAGCTCAGCTGCCCTTCCTAGTCCCAGCAGCTGTGGGAGAGGCGCTGCTCTGGGGCCTGAACCGCATCTGCTTCCCCGCCAAGGTGTCCCTCACTCTTACCTACCACCCTGGACTGTTGCACGGCAACCGCTCCTCTCATGGCATTGCTCAGCAACTCCTCCAACATCTTGTGCCACCTTGTGCCCCTTCCTATCCCCTATACCAGCCTTCGTTCCTTCCTCCCTCAGCAGCCAGGCAGACATAACAACAAAAATACTAAAAGGAGCTTCACTGCACTGAGCTGTTTCCTGCCCAAACTAAGGGAATAATGTGAACTCTGTGCGCATGCGTGTGTGTAATTGTGTGTAAACGTGTGTGGGTGTGTATGTGCTGTATGTGCCTGTGTGTCTGTGTGCATGAGAAGAAGAGAGGGATTGAGGAGGAGGGCGGAGGACAGGGGTCCTGGGCAGGTAGACGGGTGTAGAGCTCATAAAGGATGGCTTTGGGAGTGGGGGATTCCTAGTCAGGGTTTGTACCTCACCTGGGATGCTGCTCCATCCTGGTCTTTTCCATGCCACCCCCAATGCCCTCGTGTTTTAGAGAAAGGAGTCCCAGGATGTGTCTTTGCCCAGCTGTGCATCTCATCTCTCCCTGAAACACACAGCATCCAGCTCCTCCCTCAGCATCCCATCTCCAAGCCTTGGAGTCAGTGCCACAGCCTTTGCTATGCACCCCACAGGCCTCTCCCTGGCATTGACCCTGGATTTCCAACTGTGTGTAACCCATAGGTCTGGGTCCTCGCCCCTGCTTTTGGTTTTGTTTTCCTCCTTGTGGCCCAGCTGGTTGCTGTGGAGATGAGGCTGCTCACCCTCCCTGTGCTGGTGGGCCTGCCCCACCTCAGACCCCGGATGCTCTTGGCATTGCCCTCCCCTCTCCAGCATGTCCTCCCTGCTCTGATAACGGGCGTGCAAAATGGGGACACCTGCAATCCAGCAGGTTTGCCCACTCCTTCAGTTCAGGTAATACCTTTGTGAATCTTCCAGCCCCTGGTTCGGGTCCTGGGCACAGCAGGCAGCCCCCTCACCCAAGCCAGGGCCCCCTCCTCTTACAGCAACAAGGGAGCCTTGGACCCCAGGTCTCTTGGGCTTCCTGTCTCCCGGCACCCGCTTTTGGGAAAAATGATTTTTTCTCTTTGAGCTGAACCACTCTGTCCATATTACACAGAAGCCATATTTGTACGGGGGGCGGGGGGAGCAGGGCCTTTGTGCTGTGTGTGTCTGTCCACGGGTGGGCGGGTGGGGGAAGGGAGCAGGGAGGGGATCGTGTATCTTTATAATCTTTCTAACTCTCCTGTGCTAATCTCAGAGGGGTCACCCTCAATATATCTGGATTACCCGTGTCGTCCAGCTGCCTCCTTTCTGCGGCTCTCACTACTGCAGGGCTGCGTGTAGCTAAGGGCTGTTCTGGTATCGCCTGCACCTGGCACCTGCCATCTCAAGGGGGTGCCGTGTCCTTGCCATGTTCTCTCAAGAGCATCTGTGTATGGAAACAAAGGAGACAAGTGTCTTCACCCCTTTTTGCCGGGTCCTTGCTTTCCAGAGAGGGTTTGGGGTGGGGCATCCGACTGCTTCTCCAGCCCTCTGTCTGGCACTTGGGAACCACTTGGAGACACCCTCAACACTGTCCAGGAAGGAGACCGACCAGATCGTTGCCAAACTTACTTTCCAGCCCTCCTAATGTTCAACAGGAAACTGGTATCCTGGGAGACAAGGGAGTCATTTCTACAAGGTCTGAGTGCTCTGCCCCCAGGTACCCCTCTACGTGACTGAGAAAAAGTCCTAGACAGAACTGGGGTTAGAACGTCCCATGCTTTCTTGAAAAATGAATCCAAGTGTCCCCTATCCTGCTCTCTCTCACTGTTCTGACTTGGACACTCTATGACCCACCACTCCCAAAATCCAGGCTACAACTCCCACACTGAAGAAATAAAATGCAGAGACCAGTGACGAAATGGCAGAGAACCTGGGAAAGCAGCTGAAGGAGAGGCTACCAAGGAGAAGAGGCGTTGACTCCAGAGAATCTGCCTATAGGGAAGATGCCTTTTGTTTCTGCCAGCCAGAGAACTAGCAGTTCCACTCCACCACCACCCCCCAAGTCCCCAGAAGAAACTTGACTTATTGCTGAGATGTCAGTCCAATGAAGTAATTCCAGAACCTCTATGTTCCCAACAGAAATATGAGTAGAGATTACCCCATGGGCAACATGGGGTAAAAATATGGTATCCCATTGTCCCCAAGAGCCTTGCTTTAATATGCCAGACCACGTGTTCTGCTTGGATGTGGGAGATACACTTACAGGGCCCGTAGGTAGGTGGTGAAGCAAATGCCCAGTCACTTCCTGAGTAGGGTCATGATGCAGCCTTGACAGCTCCTTCAGTCCTCCCTCCCTCTCACACTGAAACACCACACCTCAGATAGCCATACACACTCCTGGACGCTGCCAACACCCAACACTCAGATGTGCACACACTGATACATAACACACACACACACACACACACACACACACACACACAGGTAAACAGGCAAATTCTACCCACCCTGGTACACACAGAGTCCCCACCAAAATGTATCCCCCCACAAGACTGAACAGATCCAACCACAAACACATGGCTGTAGAACACTGTCCTTGGATCCCACCCAAGGGGATGGGCAGCAGTGAGAGTCATCCGCTGCCATTGCACTACAACTTCCCAGCTCCTCTCTTATCTCTGCCTCACAAGTCACCTCTGGCCCCTCTTCCTTCCTTGTGCTTGAAGAATCTCCACTTGTTGGAAAGCCCCTTGGTTTCTTCCTTTCCATCTTCGGGAAAATGCCCCCTTCCTGGTCCTCGCCTTGTTCTTTTCCTGAGACTGTCAAACCCAAACTCAAAACAGGAAGCCCCAGTCAGTGCCCCATGTGGACCTCGGGCTCAGGCAGGCAGTAGGCGTGGGGCAAAGCTTCCTGAGTGCTGCCCCCATGGCCCTGCCCAGAACCTGAGGGCCTTCATTAGACCTCAGCACTTATCTGGGAACCACAGCTGCTGATAGAGTGTCCCGGTCCTTCTCTCTGCCAGCGCTGAGCCCACAGTGCTATGGGGAACTGCCTGCGCCCGGTGAGTGTAGGGCCCCACTCTCCCACTCCCGGCCCCTTTGCCCCCAGTGCCCTTCGGTGTGCTCCTCAGGTCTCTCCTTTTCTGCTCATCTTTTATCCCTCCCCTCATTTTGTTCTCTCTTAAAAATCTGTTTTCCCTTCCTCCTTGTCCCAGCCTCCCACCCCATCCTTCTCCTTTCCCTTCACCTGTTAGCCAGTTCCTTGCAGGTCCTTTATTGTCCTGCTCTGACTCTGTTCCTCCAGTCCTACCCCTTCCCTGGCTTTTCCATCTCCCTATTTCTTTTCCATCTCTCGGTCCCTCCACTGTCTTCTTCCATCATCCCTGCTGCCTCCAATTCCCACAGCTCCCTCTTCCTCCCAAGTCGATCTTCCCTTTGTCCTCCCTTCCCAAGTCCCCAAGGTTCCAGGAGGCTCTTGGTTGGGGTGACTGGACGCTGACTTCCTCCTCTGGGTATGCCTTCCAGGTGGAGTCCTCCTCACTGGACAAGAACAGCAGTCACTTGTCTCTTGAAAACTATACTTGGAATTATTCCTACGATGACGATGACGATTCCTACAAACTCCTTGAAGACTACCACATTCTGGACTCCGCTGCCCCCTGCCATTCCTGTAACCTTCTGGATGACTCCTCGCTACCCTTCTTCATCCTGGCCAGTGTCCTGGGTATTCTGGCTAGTGGTGCTGTCCTCTATGCACTTTTCAGATCTCTCTTCCACTGGCAGCTCTGCCCCAGTTGGCCTATCCTGGCACAGCTGGCTGTGGGAAGCACCCTCTTCAGCATCGTGGTGCCCATTCTGGCCCCAGGGCTAAACAGCACCCATAGCACCATCCTGTGTAGCCTGGGATATGGGGTCTGGTACAGCTCAGCCTTTGCCCAGGCTCTACTGATAGGGTGTCATGCCTGCCTGGGCCCCAAACTGGGTACAGGCCAGATCCGGGGCCTCACTCTGGGACTCACTGTGGGGGTTTGGGGAGCGGCTCTTCTGTTAGGGTTGCCAATCACCCTGGCCACTGACACTTCTTATGGTCTCTGCACCCTGGAATATAGCAGGGGCCTTGGGGCTTTGCATTCCACACATGCTGCAGTCTGCTTTTGCATCTTTATCTTGCTGCCCCTGGGTTTGTTGGGAGCCAAGGGGCTAAAGAAGGCATTGGACAGGGGACCAGGTCCCAGCATTAATGTCCTGTGGGTCTGGTTCATTTTCTGGTGGCCTCATGGGATGGTTCTGGGGTTTGACTCTCTAGTGAGGGCCAAGGTTTTGCTGTTGCCAACGTGTATGGCCCAGCAGATTCTGGACGTGATGCTGCACCTGGCAGAAGCCCTGGCCATGTTGCACTGTGTGGTGTCCCCCCTGCTCGTGGCCCTGTTCTGCCACCAGGCCACCCGTGCCTCCTTGCCCTCCCTGCCTCTTCCTGCAAGACGATCTTCTCATCCGGACACTTTTGAAGGCAAATCTTCACTTTCTTCCCACTTGTCAACCTGAATTAAAGTTTACACTGCTTTTATGAAGTGAGTAGTTTCTTGTTTTGTCTGGGGATGAAGAGGAGAAGAAGGAGAATGGAGAGAGAGGAAGACTTTTCCTGCCAGATTTTCCTGCCAGCATCTGTTTCTCTAGCTGGCCTGGGGAGAAAGTGAATGATGTGTAAACATCCTCAGGACACACACATGTTTTCTTGAGGTATGCGGTTACTGCCTTCTCCAAGGGGAAGAGAGGAGAAACTGGAGCATGATGGGAGCAGATGAGCCTTGAAAACTAGAAGACATGCTTAATAGGTAAATAAATAAGAGAAGCTCTTGCATAGAGCAAATGAGATAGGAAGAAAAACTGGAAAATCCAGGAACAGTGGCCTATGCCTGAAATCCTATCTACTAGGGAGGCTGAGGCAGGAGGACTGCAGTTTGAGGCCGGCCAGCCTCCTCAACTTAGTGAGATCTTGTCTAAAAATAAAAAAAAACCTAAAAACTGAAAAGGACTGGGCTGTAGCCCAGTAGTGGTAAAGAGTCCCTGAGTTCAAAAAAAAGAAAAAGAATAGAAACTGGAGAAAGAGAAAAGAGAGAAGAGCAATAATGTCACAGGTGTATTTCCCCTTCCCTGTTTACCGTGTCTAGACTCCCCCTCTGTCTTTTATCTCCTCTCTGGCTTTGTTTAACTACCAGGGTGGTGGTGGGGAAGGAGGAAGCAGCATCCTCAGACATTTTTCAGTCCAGAGTGTATACAAAGATCAGGTTAAAGTCACTTTCTAGGAGTCCTCTCTGAGGCTTATTCCTTAACATGACCCTGATTCCACTGTGTGTGTGTGTGTGTGTGTGTGTGTGTGTGTGCACGCCTCTGTTTCTCTATTAGAACCTAAATGCATGTGAGATGATGCATGTATGCAATAACACAGTTCTTTGCATATGCTTGCAGCTGGGTCAGTCCCTGGACCACCCGTGCCGGTGTGTGTGCACAGACTTCTTGCAGGGTCCCTCTCTCCAATTCTCAGGGAACAGAAGCAGGTTTAAGGATTTCCTCCTTAATCAAATGAGTTGCCCAGTTTTTTTCTATGTAGAGAGAAGTAAAATCAAGAAGTCATGAAGGATGGACAAACTTAAATGGGGAGGCCCTAATATGATTCATCTTCTGTTTGGAATCCCCTAAATCTCCCTTTTAAGCTCCAGTTCTTAAATCAACCCTTCTGTCTCACACAAACCTCTCCTTCTGCTTTCTGCACATACCCCAATATACTAAGCCCTCTCTTTCCCAGATATGCCCCTGATTCTCCTGCTGTGTAATCATGACCTTGGAAGCTTTATCTCATGCCATATCCAGCCACGTTTAGGTGATGGTTGGAGGGTAGCAAGTTCCTTTTCATATTGGGCACAACCTCTATGCCAACAAACTCACCCTCGACCAAGGAAGTCCTCAAAAATCTCCTCCCATGACCCAACTAAAGGCTGGGAACACTTGAGCAGGCACCTCACATCTATCTGAGTCTCGTTAAAGTCTTTCCATTTTTTTCCAGGACATGCCCTACCCAACTTGTTCCTTCAAAATGTTTCTGCTAGACTCTGGGCTTGGGGATAAATAGGAAGTATGGGAGGGAGGCAGAGATGACTGAAGACATCTTAGGCAGGAGGGTCCAAAAGGCTCAGAGAATTTTCCTGGGTGGGTGCTGTGACAAGGCCTCTAAATCTCCCACCTTCTGTCTCTTAGCAACCACCAGGTTTAGTTTCCGATTGGTGCAACACAAATTGAAAGGCGGGATTTGGGGACCATTGAGATGCGGGAGACATTCTGAAACAAAAAGAGAGGAAAAATGAAGAAAAAGGAAATAATTTACAAATCGAAATTATACTCAGGTCTCTCACCACAGTTGGTAAATATGTCCTAGTGTTTTTGTTTTCTCCTATTCCCTTTCCAGGCTCCTTTCAAAATCCCCCTCTAACCCCTGACCACTCTCTCAGTCCTGCCAGATGTTGCCCTCCTTCCTGACAAGGGACTAGATTTAGAGGCTGACCTAGTTGAGGGGAAGGAGAGGCTGTTTTTGATTCTCAGAAGCTTCCAGCATTAACCTGATGTGAGGAAGGCTCAGTTTAAGACCACTAGGGTTGTCTTATCTACCCCGCACCAGTGCCTACAGACAGAAGTCCCTCCTCACTGGTCCAGGTAGAGACAACCCAGACTCTTGGGTAATGGCTTGTCAGCTCTCGTATTCCTCACAAAAGAAAGGCAGAGGCAGAAGCTGGCAGCTGATAAGAGGTCAGAGTAGGCTGGAGACTAGCATCCCCACGGTTATCTTCCCCTCATTCCCACCCCTGCTGGCCTTGCCCTGGTCCTTCAGGGGCTGCCCTTTCCCTGCCATTATCTATTCTTCTGGACAGTTCTTTCCTACATCTAACTCTGACCTCAGCCATTTCTTTAAAGCTTTCCATGGGGACCTGCCCATTTAACTCACTGCATGCCACCAACCACTCTAAAATTGTTCTGAACCTGGCATCTTTTCTGAGACTCTTCAGGAATACAAATCCTGTTTCCTTAGAACCCTTAAGAATTTAATCTGAGGGTTGGCAGGGACTTTAGCTGTGTATGAGTTATTGGGCCTCCTGGCTAAGCAAAAAATCCTCTCAGAAAGATGAGAGCCATGGAGGCTAGCTCTGGGGAGCACACAAAACCCTGGGGAGGGACAATTTGCATTAAGGAGAGAGACGTATGTCTTGAGGGAAGTTTGAAAATCATGTTGAGGCTCATAATTCATGCATTTTGGGCTGAGGCCACTCCCAGAGGATCCAGGAAACAAATGCCTTGTCCTCACACCTTTTTATCCATCTCCATTTCCCTACCCTCCATTCCCATCTTCGCTGTCTTCCTGTAGCCACTCCCAGAGGAATTCTGACTGAGAACTTCACTGGGATTTCAAACCCAATTCATCGCCAACTCTAATTGCCAGGGATTTGCATGAAAACCATAGTATGCTATCTAATTATTCTGACAACCGCAGCCCGCCGTCTGGGCACAAGGAGAATCGCAGTTTTAATTAACAATAATGCACCTTGCAGATGAATGTGACTGTTTAGGTTAATTAACAAGTCCAAGTCCTTCCAAATCATCTCCAGACATCTAGGTGATTTGGGCAGGAGGGGTGAGGGGCACATAGTGGGGTAAGGAGTATTTAGAAATCAGTTCAGCAAAAGTGGTTGCTAGCTGTCATCTTTCCTCTAAGAATCTGAGGAAGGAAAGAGGTACTCTCCAAGGGGTGGCCTCTGGATAATTGATTTAGAAGAATTTGGTGCCAATGCTTTAAGGGGTATTTCAGGCATCCTTGTATCACACTTAGATTTAGGACATCTTTTAGACACACTTTTATAAATGAGAATACTAAATCCTTATCATTCTCGAATGCCTATAATTCACTGTCTGTTCATTTGCAAATGTGTTTTCTAGCATTAGCATCTGTACTTTCCCATCTTGCCATTTCTCCCCTCCCATATCTGGGGGCACTTAAAGTCATCTGTTCCTTAAGATTTCTATGATAATGTCTCAAGTTCCTCCCACCCCAAGGATAATAGTACTTTTCCTCAGTGTTCTGGAAGAATACATCCCATGTAGCTCCAAACTGCATCTTTGGTCTTTCTAGTTTTTCTAATAGCATGGATCTTGTCTTCTCTCTATTAATCAAGTATTACTAATATTACAGGAAGAAGAGAGGATTATACACCTCTTAGAAAATCTGGTAATAGTTGTCAAATGTGGTGGTGCATGCCTGGAATACGGTGACTCTGGAGGCCGAGGCAGGAGGAGTGCAAGTTCAAGGCCAGCCTCAGGAACTTAGTGAGGCCCTGTGTTAAAATAAAATTTAAAAAAAATTTAAAATGGGCTGGGGCTATAGCCCAGTGGTAGAGCATCCCTGGATTCAAACTCTAATAACAGAGAGAGAGAGAGAGAGAAGGAAAAGAAAAAAAAAGAAAAAGAAAGAAAAAGAAAGAAAATCTTGTAAAAGTTTCTCTTTAAGAAAATATACTCCAAATTTGGCATTTAGTTCCTCCCTATACTTAGGGGTAATCACAAGTGCTTTGCTCTCTTTTGTGGGACTTCCATGAACAGTCCATGACCTTTGCTCACTAAGCCGTACACCTGGTGGTGTACATTTGGTCCTACAAATGGACAAATTTGTTTTCTATTCTAAGAGCCTTTGCCCTTGACTCTTCAGTCCAGAACTCTCTTTCCTGTGCTCTTTTGTGACTAGCATCTTCTTATCTTTGGTGTCTCAGTGCAAATATCAGCTCCATAAGACTGACCTTCCTTGGCATCTCATGGAGCGTAGCCCCAGCCACCTTGTGCACCTACTTATTCTCTGCCACTTCACTCGGGCTGTTTCCATTGTAGCATGTACTCATGCTAGAATTGGCCTTGTTCATTCGCTTATGGGATTACTGATTTTCAGCAGGTTCACCTCTTTCTTTCACCACTAGAACATAAGCTGCATGAGAACAAGACCATCTTCTCTTGTACACAGAGTTCAGTAAATGTGGAATAAATACATTAATTAACTAATTTCCTATGAATAAAGCATGGCTTCACATGCTAGAAGGGTCACATTCCAGTGGGAAACAGGAACAAGCAAGCAAATAACTGGTGCAGAAAAATGTTGGAAAATGACTTTCCTGCCCTAAGTCCTCTGGGGCATCTCTCTCATGTCATTCAGTCGTTTAGGGCAGAAGAGCCTGAAGGACTGTCAGGACAAAGTTTCTGGTCTGTGAACCTGCTTTCGGTGTCAATTTATGGCTGGCAGATCCAGGGGGTCTTCACCACAGTTCCTGAGCATGTGTTGCAGGAACAGTTCTTTCTCTCCTTTGGGATACTGGCTCAGGACAGCAGGGGAAACCTGGGAAGGGCTGTCAATGTTTCATCTGTACTTAAAGAAAAATGAGTCACAGGACACTTGCCCAAATTCCAGGAGACTTTCATTGGCTCAGAATCAAATTCAGAGTCCAACCGCCTCCTCGGATTTCATCACACTGAAAAAGAGAAGCACACTCCCTTGAAACTAAAGGTCATTTCAGTCTTCATGTTGATTTCTTCCGTTTTGTTAGCCTAACCCCTTCCCTACCTCCGAACCCAGTCCCGGAGGTTCACCTTCTGGCCTCTGTCGCCCCCCTGTGGCAACTTATCTTTCTGCGGTTCTGGGTACTTGATTAACCCTTTAAGGCACTTTAGGGGGGATATACTTCATTTCATTTACAGAATTTATTGCACATTAAGTTTAGTGCACATTAAGTGCACATTTATTGCACATTTTGTGAGAGGTACTGAAAGAGGTAGAGATAAGTCAGACACAACTCTAGACATCAGCACCTCCCTGAACCTATCTGGTGCCCTCCAACCCCTCCCTTCTTTCCTTGGTTCTCAGGATTTCCCAATTTTTTCTCCTGAACAACCCTGAACATATGTGGAACCCGGGACACAAAAGAGAACCCCAAAGCTCTCAGATGAGTCCTCTATCTCATGGGTAATCCCAAGCCCCTAGTCAGTCCCTATTTTGCTGCCATGTTCAGGAATATTCTTTCCTGACCTCTGTGGTAATGGAGATTGAACCTAGGAGAGCTCTAGCACTGAGCTATATCCCCAGTGGTTCCAAATTTATATCATGGCAGGGTCTCACCCACCCTTGCTTTGAATTTGCTATCTCCCTGCCTCAGTCACAGGAGTAACTAGGATTTCAGGCTTCCCCACTGTGCCCAGTTAGAGAATTTATTTTTCTAGGAATGTTCTTTATGTGCAGATGCAGAGATGATGCAAGTGTAAGGGGAATTTCCAAGGTGTTTGCGCTAGATATTCTGGATACAGATATGCTGAAAAAAAATTACTGGGAGGAGAGAGAATAGATGTGGAACGTCAGAGTAGAAAGTTCTCTTCAACCAGTGTTCAGAATTTAGGGGCACCCAATGGAAAGAAATAACAGGGAGACTGGTTTTGGTTGAATGTTAGGAAAAGCTTTTCAGAATTGAATCTGTGCCCCAAGGATGGGCTGTCACATTCTTAATAGTGGAAGGAAGGAAGGAAAGAAGGGAAGGAAGGAAGAATGGATGAAAGGATGGATAGATAAGATAGGTAGATAGATAGATAGATGGATGATAGATAATTGGTTGGTTTACTCCTGTCTGTGATTTGAGAAAGAGCTGAGAAAGAAGTAGACTATCTCTGTTATCAGCCTGGAAGCTTCCAACAACACAACCATGCTTCTTCTCCACCCCATTGTCCTCTTCAAGCTCTAGAACAAGGCTGCTCTTTCATAGACTTGGTTGATTGGCAGGGGTGAGCTATGCAAAGTTTTGGGGAATATGAAAGGAGCAAGTGGGGGAAGGTCACTGAGATAGCAAAAACTGAAGAAATTAAATAAAACTTAATAGAGATTAATGCAAAACCTACGTTTTAAAAAATCAATTGCACTAAGTGGGATGGAAAAGGCCTGGCTCAACAGAAGTTGTTGTAGGAGAGAGAGACTTAGAGGTTTCACTTGGCTACAGGCTAACGATGATTCAGTAGTGTGTATGGCAGCCAAAAAGTCGATGCAAATTCAACCTGCATTAAGACACAGCATACAGGACAAGGGAGGGCAATACCAACCCTGCCCTGGACTGGTCATGTTTAGAATGGAGAGCTCAGCTCTGGGACCCATGTATTCAAAGGGCCACTAACAAATTAGAACTCTTAATAGGCAGAGGCCAAAATGATAATGAACTAGAGCCCTGCTATTGCTCTAAGGAGGGGATGAAGGAGCGAGAGTGTGTGAGTGGGGTGTGGAGACTTACACTGGAAGAGTGTAAGAAGTATTTAGCTTTCCTTAAATAGCTGAATGGTTGTGATTTGGAAGAAGCATTAGACATGTGTATTTCAGAACTAGGATCACTGGATGAAAAGAAATAACAAGGACATTTGTTTTGGCTGAATGTTAGAAAAAGCTTTTCACAATTGAATCTGTGCCACAAGGATGGACTATCACATTCTTGTTAATGGAAGAAAAGGAGGGAGGAAAGAAGGGAAGGAGGGAAGGAGCAAGGGAGGAAGGAAGAACAGATAGGTAGCTAGATAATGCATATAAGAACAGCATGTGTTCTACACTGATCTGTGTTCTTGTTTTACAGTGGTGAACATAAGATGTGTGAGTCTTGCCCTTGTGGAATTTAGAGACCAACATAAAATGTAGATTAAACACCAAAACATACATACACACACACACACACACACACACACACACACACACACATTAGAAATGTTGTTAGAAGAGAAATGGTGTGACTATGAACAAGAAGAGAATTCAAGTGTGGAAATAATTTGAGCTATGAGTTCACAGTTTCAGAACAGATTCAACCTGAGACCATAGTAGCAGATCATTAGAATGTAGTAGAGGACACACTGCATTGGGACAGAGCTGGGACCAGTCCAGTGGCTTTCTTCCAAATGGCAGTGCATCAGAATCACCTGGAGAGAGTTTTTCAATAGTCTTTTACCAAACCCAAGATACTCTGAATCAGAACATTGGGTCCCAGACACTCTGAAGCCCTATGATAATATATTAAATGAAAGAGCTGGATAAAAATGCATATTCATTGATTCTGGTGTCTGGGTCTCTCTTATGATGATTTTAATCTCTTTGTTTGAATTCTGGAATTAAATGCCTCTGATTTAAAGCTTGAATACTTTGGTCTCGTCAGGACCTGGTTTATAGAACAATGAAGGAATTCTTAGCCAGATATGCACCTGACCTGAATTTTTCCAAGAGGTGGGTACCATTGCTCCGCACCAATTACTGCAGAAAATGTAGCCGGTGCCTGGGGTCCCTCTAGTGGTCAGAAGTTGTCACTTCAGACCCCACTTTGCTTCCAGACCCAGGTTTGGCCAGAGAATTTGCTTAAGGGGGCTGGCTCTAAGAGGAATGAAGAGATCCTATGAAAAGAAAGCAAAGGAGTTTAACACATATTCTAGAAAGTTCTTCCCTAGAATCCATGTTAAAAAATAGAAGTGGCAGACCTCAAGAATTTCTTTCCAAATTCACCCTGTCCCCCCCTTTTTTTTTTTTTTTTTTTTTTTTGCCTTGTCTTGGATGATCTAAATTTAAAGAAGAAGGTTGAGGTATACACAACTTTTACTAAGCAGATAGGGTTTCCCCAAGATACCAGGTCATTGATTACTGATTCCCAGAGTCATTTTTTTTCCTTGAGAAAATATGTAATGTATCAGTCTTGGGTGGTTGGCTAGAGCGCTGGGTTGAGTTGGAAGACCTGGGTTTTGCATTCTGTGCTACATTGCTTAACCAGCTTTCTGAGTTTTAGTGTTCTTATCTATGAAAAAGCACATAATAACACTTGCTCTATTTAACTCACAGGTCTGAAGTACAGATTAAATGAGCTGACAGATGTGGAAGCTGTAAAATGAATTACAGCTGGGAGGAAATACATTGCTATTAGTATTAATGAACAGTTTGCCCTGCAGCCAATTGGGAAAATGTCCCTTGCCTTTTGGGGCCATTCCACCTAAAGATAAGTTTTTCCAAAGGCAGGAGCATGGGGGAACTGGACTGTGGGAATTACCCTTCCACCTCTGTCCCTGGGTCTCCATTCAGCCTAGCATCCAAAGGGCTAACAGAATCTGCCTGAGCAGTGTTTATTAGGAAGCTCTCAGGAAGCAGTTCTTTAAACAAGAGGCCAATGTGGAGGTGAGAGGGAAAGATGGTAGTGGTAGTAATGGGGGCTATTGGTAGGCATTTTGCTGGCATTTGGGCTGGCTTATGCTGCACTATGGTATTATTTACAGAAGATCATTAAGTGCTCATGACTGTATTGGTCCCTCTGCAGTATCCTTGATCATACCTAACCTTATTTTGAGGACCCTGAAAAAACCACATCCCAACTCTTCTCACAATCCTCTCGTACGTTTTCCATTCCTTGGAATATGATATCATTTGGAAGCTCCTTGTTATGGGAGGGTGAAGTCACTGTGAGAATCTGTCTGCTCAGCTTCCCCCAACTCAAGGAAATTATGCAAATGCCATAGATTCTAATGCCACTCAAAAGTGTGGACTATGGATCACAATATTGCTATCACATGGGAGTTTGTAGGAAATGTAAACTCTGTGCCCCACCCCAGACCTCCTTCTGAATCAGAATCTGCACTTGACCAAGATCCTAGGTGATTAGTCCACACATTGAAGTTTAAGGAGAATTCCACATTTTGCTGAATATTCAACATGGCCTTTGTCTTCATCCAGGGTCTTCCATCTCTCACCTGCTGCCCAGCTTCAGTAGATAGGTCCTTTCCCTAGTCTCCAAGCTGTCTAGACTCCACCTCAAAATTCAAGAGTTGCCATGCAGTGGGGGCAGGTCCCGCTCAAACAGTTCCCACGTTTTAGAAACAGTGACAAAAAGTCACATCCTCCATTCTTGCCTAGGCTCCCTCTGTTCCAGAAATGTAGACCTTCCTCAAACCTTCGCGCACTAAATGACATGGGTCTAAGGGCTTTGTGGCAATGGGGAATACAACCTTCCTACTTTTCTTTCTTTCTCCTGCTCTGGGTGCGAGGGACTTCCAGGAAAGGTGACTGCACAAGAGGGTCCATGCACTGGGGGTGAAGGAAGAGCAGGGTCAGGGTGAACACTGCAGAACTGGCCACAGGGTGGAAAAGTAGTGCTTCCATAAGTTTCAGGAGGCCACACGGGGTCACCACACACAGAGTCCCATACCCTGTACCCACAGACACAGGAGCAACCAAGTATACTTACATAGGGTATGCACAGCCACATGGACAGCCACAGCTTCTGAACCCTGCCTCTGGGCACCACATCCTTCAAGGTAGAGGCCACGCTGTGCCATTTCCAGTGGCCAGGACTGGTGTGCATTTGGTGGTACAGAACCATCACAGCTGAATCCCCACTCCACACACAGCAGGGATGCCTGAGATGACTGCCATTTGATACCTCTCTCCCTCTCTCTCTCATTGGTAAACATTGCCTTCTCCTACATTTATCTTTTCATTTACAACTGTCTCTAACATGGAAAATGAATTAAATAGACATTGCATACAAGGTAATGCATTAGAAATGTTACTGGGAGGAGGGTCAAGAGCAATGGGAGAAGATTAGGCAGCTGAGGAGAGATAAGAAGCCAAATGAAAGAAAGAGCAGAAACCAAAGACAGACTTTACCAGCCTCCTAACTGTGCAGAGAGCAGCTCTGGGCCATAGTGTAGGATGCTGGCTTGGATCATATAGTAGCTTCTGTGGTGCAGATGGGGGAGCTAGCTTTTCCAGCCTCCTGAAGAGCCTCCCAGGCTCCAGCCTCACTCACCCCCAAACGATTCCACCTACAGCCAAAGAGATTCTTAAAACATGCCAATTTTTCTGCCTCCCTCCTCTGAATGTCATTGGCTCTTCATCATCCTAGAGTAAAGCCCAGCACTACCATGGTATCTAAGGTCCACCCTACTTTTCCTAAACCTACCTTCACAGTCTTGTCAATCATTAGTCCAGTGCTGGATACATAGTATGCATTTAAATATCTGTTATATATGTTAATGCATACATCAAGGATAGAGGATAGGCCTTTTCAGACCAATATATTCTTCTTATAGAAGAGAAAAATGTGGCCCTCCAATTAGAAGTTACGCAACTTTTCCTAGGAACCATAAAAAGCTGAGATCTGAACCCAGGTCTGTGTTTCAGAAACACTTCAAAGCCCTTGCTCTTTCTTTTTCCTAATTGCAGCTGGTGGTGAGTCATAATAGCACATGTTGCTATATTTCACATCACAAATTTAAGACATTCAGATCTGACCTTCTAAAAGGAACTTTAAAGTCACTTAAGTTCAGCCTTCTTGCCTTACAGAAGATGGCCAAGGCTCAGGGAAGTGGAAGGCAATCGTAGACATCTTGGGTTAGGCCAGGGTAAGATGGTAGACATTGAGAATGAAAAGGAAAAGACATCAGACAACTTGACTTCTCCACATTAGAGAAAATAGAATCAAACCGGAGCCTACCTAGGTTCCTTAGCCACCCCCACAGTTACAAGAGGAGAATGACCAGGAGAACAAAAGAAATATTTCTCTAGCTAACCCCTGGGCCTGAAGGGAGAACTTGAACAGAATCCATCACTTCCTTCTGGCCTCACCACAAGGGGCCACATCCAGATGGAGAAAATGGTTAAGAGGGTCTCACATTTACATACATTTGCATATGTTTGCATATCCACACAGGAACATGTAGTTCATTCTCAGGCAATTTTCAAGTAAATGTGATTATTGCCACCTTCGGGTTGTCATGGATAGATTTTACTCTTCTCACTTTTCCTTCTCACCCGCCCACAGTGCCTGAGCCCTGGTTCTGGATGCATGATGTGTGTGACTGTCGTGGGGAGGGCACTGCTGGAAGGAGCCAGGAACATGGAGCGCCTCCGAGAGGTGACAGGGGCAGCCTGCAGCCAAGCTTGAGTCCAAACCTTTGTGGCGGCTGAAAGTAACAATAACACCAATTGGGTGTCCTCAGAAGGTTACTGTGCCTTTCACTGCAAAGGTGGAAGAGCAACACAAAATACTCTTCTGGCACACTGGACTGTGGGTGGACCATGAGCATTATATGAATGTAAGTTATGAAGTCAAACCTCAGGCTTCTAGTCTCTTTGGAGTCTTTTCCTCATAACTATATTACCCCAAATCTGCTCACCTTGGAGAATCAGTTTTTTTCCCCCTATTATTCAGTTCCAAATAAGTTCTTCCCAACAGCTCTTTCTTTCTTTTTTTTCTTTCTTTGGTGTTGGAAATTGAACCCAGGGCACTCTACCACAGAGTTACAACCCTAGTCCCCCCTAGCCTTCCCGTGGGTAGTATCTTAGGTGTCCACCACTGCACCTAACTCCAATAGCCTTTTAATAGTGCAGGGTGTGGCAGCAATGGAAGGGAGCCTGAACCATGGAAACTCTAGATTCAGTGAGGTAAGGACCAGTTTCCTATTTCATAAACAACTGTTTGCTGCATCCTCATGTGGCAGAAGGGACTAGTTCTCTGCTGTCTCTTTTATAAATGAACTGAACCTAAACCCTCATGACCTAATTACCTCCCAAAGCCCCTACCTCCTAACCCTCATATTGGGAGGTAGAATTTCAACATACAAATTTGGTTGGGATACAGATATTCAGTCTGTAGCTGCTGTCATTGAGAGCAAAGGCACCGAAGTCAGAGCTCAATTCCCAGCTGAGTGACTTGGGATAAGTTGCAGAATCTCTCTGGGTCAGTTTCCACTGAAAGTGGACCAGCTAGTGTCTACTACATTGAATTATTTGGAGGATTAAATTGACTAACATGTAAAGAACTTAACACATTACTTTGGCACTGAGTAAGTTTTCAAGATGTGAGATAAAATATAAGAAAGGCTTAATTAAGTACTAAAATATGTGATTTAGAGTTGTACAATTTTTTAAATTAGGGGAAAAAACCTTAAAAATTCTCGAATCCAATGTTTCTCAAAATAATGGTCTGTGGATTGTTGCCAATTTGTGACATTTTTTTAACCAACGTGTAGTAACATGTAAAAACAGAAAGCAGAAAGGATATAGTGGTAGACTATTCTTCTCTGATGTTCAGTCTCCCTTTTCAAAAGAGCTGATGAAAAGCAGGTGGTAAAATTATTAATCCTACATGAGTCCTCCATTTATTATAGTTGTTTTGTTCATGAAATTTAAAAATGAGAGTACCACTGCTCTAACAAATTAATGCTCCCATAAGAAGAGTAACCTTATATTGTCATCCCTTTGACTAGGTTTGAACCCAGATGCTGGAAATTCTGTGCATCTGAGAACTCAGACAGAGCTAAGCAAACCACTCTAAACCTTCTTGTGCTTGATTGTCCTTCAGGTCTTGGAAGATTACAAACATGAGGGAACTTGGTATAGAGGGCACAGCCTTTGGATTAGATTCAGTTCTGGTTCTGCTATCATGTTTGTTTTCTCCTCTAAACTTCTGCTAAATTGACTAAGAACATGTACCGCTGAAAAATGTGGTGGGGATCAAGGATCATAATGCAAGTGATCCTAATGCATTTTGCCACCTTCATTTTACTTCATTTTGTGAATGGTGAAGTCACCTGCAAATGTTATACCTATCTCTGAGAGACAGCCGTGTCCTTTGAGACATCTTTATACTGCATGCTGTTTATTCTGCATTGTCGTTTTTTACTTTTCTGAACATGGATGGAATATGATTTGTCAATACTCCCCACATAGTAGTTCACCCAGAATTGAGCATAATCTTCAGATCTAGTTGATTACATAAATAAAATGGGACAAAGAACTGGATTGGAAGGTCTTTTCAGTCTTGGGTTGAATGACTACTAATTAACCTTTATACCTTCTAACTCAGACCATCTACTCTTATGCATGGATTTCAGCACAAATGGATTGTGTTTTCTTTCTGATCAGTTAACAGCACCCTCCCCTACCTCCACCAAATCCCAGGACAGCTCATGTTTTGAAGCAATGAGAAGCTTGGTTCTTCTTATGATGACCTCAAGACTGCAGCAATGTTTAATCTACTTTACCAACTGTAAAACCTTCTCTTTGGAAAATGTAACAACAAAACAAGTTTAACAGGGCTGCCTTTTCTTTGGCATCTGTTTTCATATTACCACCTTCATTTTTCCCAATTATTTCTTCTTCATTTTTCATAGAATATTAGTTTGTCAAAAACCTATGTATTCTGCTCTAACCTGCCACACAGTGTCCTGAGAAATATCAAGAAGTAAAAAGAAGCAGAACGTCGGGATTAAGGGTATCAAATCTCAGATCAGTTTATTTGGATTCGAATTTGAACTCTTGCTGCTTATTGGTTGTTTGATCTTGGGCCACTAACTTAACCACTTTATTTCTTAGATATTTTGTTCTTAATAAGAAGATAAATATTAAACTTACTTCATCATGTTTTTCTAAGGAATCAATGAGTTAATATGTATAAAAGTGCTGAGAACAGCACCTGGCAAAATCCTCAGTAAATACCAAATATTAATATTAATATTATCATTGTCTTTATAGGGCCACGTGGACCTTCCAAATTTGTTCTGAGTTACGCTCTCCTCTTTATATCTTTTGTGCACATCTTTATTCAATCTGAGCTCATTGAAGAGCTCTTTATGAATCCCCATGGGTTTTGTTAGCTGCCTTCTCCTTTTTTTATCAGAATAACTCATGATTATTTTATTTGAATTTCATTTCTTAGAAGTGCCTGACCCATTAGAATGGAGCTCCATTATTATTTTGCATCACAGGTCACAAGACTGTAATCCTCTGTTCTGAACATTTAGAAATAAACTCCCCCATTGTATGGGGTACACTGATCTGAATATTTTACTTAATTTATTCATATATTTCCTATTTCCAAAAAGGTATTAAGAGGGTTGCCATATTTTATTATAATTGGGGGTACCCTATCATTTATCATTAGGTTTTTGAAATGATAGAAGCAATTTTCTCCCAGTTTCCTAACACATACACATCTTATCTAGGTCTTCTTTATTGGTCATAATTAAGTCTTGAGAATCAGTTCTCCCTCATTGCTTTTCTACCTACAGAGAGATAAAGTTGTCAGCAAGACCAGGCAAGAATTCATCAGATGTTCTGCATGAGACTTCCAGCAGATGTCCTGCTAGTTGAAGTCCCTCATCACCACTAGATCTTGCCTGTCTGCCAATTTTTGCAATTCAGAGAAAAGAGATTAGAGAGATATCTGTGTACCAACTGCACATGAGCCTGCCTCATCTCCTCTGTAAGAATGAAGTTTCCTATGAGGACATCCTCTGTTAAATATCCTTCATATATACCTCAGACTCCATGAGAATATCATCATCTTTTAAATCAACTGTTATCCAGACTGTAGGATTGTTATTATTTTTAAACATTAAACTGCTTTGAAAGAAGTATCTATTAAAGACTTCTTTGGCCTCTGACTCTATGCATGGTGGGTCAGGGTACCTGACCACAGGGTACCACACCCTCACAAAGTATATTCGTTATTCAGAACCCTTGGAAGAATGTAAAATAACTGGGTTCCTGGTGGAGTTCTTATTACAAGTCTCTGAGTGATGCTAAATCATCACACCTCTGGCTGGCACTCAACCTCATCTGAGCTGTTGGTTGTTGGTTTGTTAGATTTGGCTTTATGTATTTTCCATCTGTAGAATGATTTCTGGTGCTTCATCTTTTTTCACATTAGAAAAGGATGGCTATTTGTAATCATCATAATATATATACAATTGAATGTAACTTCCTTGAGGGCAAAGGCCTGCCTTCTGATTTACTCCAAACATCAAAGGGGGAAATACAGTAAAACAATAATTTGTTGAGCATCTATTATGTGTCAGAGAGTATTGTCAGAATAAAACATAAAAAGATAAACAGGATAGTCTCTGCTCTCAAGAAAATTCATAGATATGGTGAAAATAGGCATAAAACAGGTCATTGCAACACAGTGTGGTGAGGTTGGTTGGTGTTGCAGATATTGCCTTGCCTATCACAGAACACAGAGGAAAGGCACCTAGTTCATCCGGAAGAGAGTAGGGGAAATATTGCTTGTCAGGTTAGCTTCTGTCAGTGGTAAGGCTGAACTTAGTCTTAAAGTTCAGTAATAATGCCCTATTCTAAATAAATACCATTCAATTTACTTTTTCTTAGAGAAATAATATTGGTATGCAAAATGAAGGCTTACTTCCCCTCACTGGGAAGATGATCAGTATTTGGGTTTAAATGGATAGAGAAAATTGCTTCATTGTCTGTAATCTCTGAAAGGCCTAGATAATAAACTGTAAATAGGCTTTGGGGCCAACATCTGGCAACACTTTATATATAAGAGGAGTGGAATCAGACTTCATTGAGAAAGGTCTGAGGGAAGAAGGAGAGGAATTCAGGAAGTCGCAGGAGGGAAAATGCTTCAGGGTCCTGACTGAGTCCCTGAGGCAGTTATTTACAGAGCTAGAACTGGGTCAGGACAGGCCAAGTCCAGTGGACAAGGGAGCAGGCTTCCTGGGAGTGGTGGCTGCAGTAAAGGTCATTCCAGCAGAGCCCTCTGGGGATAAGCTTCTGAGTGGCAGCTAAGCAGTGCACTCTGAACCCCTGACCACTCCTATTCTCTGGGAATTCAGAGTCATTTCAGAGTCATTGTATGCAGTCTGGTTTCTGCCTCAGAGATTTCATCAGTAATATATTCTCTCTCTCTCTCTCTCTCTCTCTCTCTCTCTCTCTCTCTCTCTCTCTCTGTATTGCGGATCGAACCCAGGACCTTGCACAAGCTAAGCAAGTGCTATACCACTGATCTACATGCCCACCCTTCTTGTATTTTACACAAACACTTGGTACTGGGTTTTGAACTCCAGCCTCTCCGCTTGCAAAGTCAGCGCCCTACGGGATGGGCTATATGGTGAGGACCATGCCCACCCTTCTAATCAGCAATTCTTAAGTTAATGCAATGAGTCCAGTTATTTTGGAGATTCTCTAATTTGACTCATCCAAGTAATACTCCCTGACATGTGATAACTTCAGAAAATTCTTGATCACTTAATAAAATAAGGAAACATTGTTTTGATCTTTCTTCTATCACCATCCAGAGGGTAAAGAGTTCAAAAATCAATTTTCAGGGCATGGACTAAAGCAACCTGGAGACAGAGGGAAATGGATATCAGTGTTACTAATCTTTAATAAAATAGACCAGGGAGAACTATGTAGAATAAGTTAGGGAGCATGTGTTTTTATCCAGTAGGCTATATGGACTTATCATTAGGTTTTTAGCAGAGAAATGAGATGATCAAAGTTTAACTTAATTTAATTTTTTAAAAAAGGTATATTAGATAAATCAACTTGGATATTTTAGAGATAAAGGGCTTGAGGGAGCAAATTAGGAAGCTGCTGTAATGGGCCAAACAAGAGGTGAAATGGCTTGAACTAGGAAAGTGATGGGAGGGATGGGGAAGGGATGGGTCAAAGGAGTATCTAGGTAGCAAAACCAGCAGGATGTAATCAGGAGAGCAGCAGAGGAGGGAGATGCAGCAAGCAAGAAAAATAATACTTGAGTTTGTAGCTTGGGTGAAAAAGCATTTTTACAGAACACCTGTAATTTCAGCTATTCTTGGGGTTGAGGCAGGAGGATCACAAATTCAAAGCTAGCCTGTACAACTTGGTGAGACCCTCTCTCAAAATAAAAGTAAAATTAAAATTAAATAAAAAGGGTTGAGGATATAGATTAGTGGTGGAGCACCTCTGAGTTCAATCCCCAGGATCACACACACAATACACACACACACACACACACACACACACACACACACATACACACATACACACAAATGCACATGCAGAGTTTTTGCCACACATGGGCATGTGAGAAGTACATAAGAACAGGTCACTGTCATGATGATTTTTTTTTTATCATTAGCACTAAAGGTTTTAAAAATGAGACATCTAATCTTAGTTCACTTACTGTGTGATCTTGAGAAAGTCACACCATTTCTTCTACAAAATGAGATTTGACTGGATAAATCCTAAAGCTGTTTCTATTTTTGACTTTCCTGGAAAATACTATTGACCAATACTGAAAACAGAATATGAGATTTATGACAATGTTTCCATAGGTAGATGTGCTTCAAACTTCAAACAACTATCTTAAAATGAATTTTCAGAGAAGCATCCTAATTGGGGACTGCCACTACTCTCTTACATCATTTCTTTGTTTCTCCCTCAGGTATAATTTCTGAATATAAGGTTTGCTTGTCCAGAAATTTTTAAGAGGCTATGATATGTACTTCGAATTCTCTATAATATCTAGTAAAGTGCAAGGTATGTTTTTACCACTCAAAATTTACTTGAGCCATATTATATTCTGTCTTTCTTCAGAGGCTTAATTCTGATCCCAAAACTTTAAGTATGCAATCATTTAATCGTTCACTCATTCATTCTTCCCTTCTACTAACAAAAGTTAATAGCATATGTTATCAGGAGCAAAACCAATAGACATCAACTAAGGAGTGAACAGTGTAGCAGAGTAGATGGTAAGTTTGCAGTGTACCTCAAAATTGCTGGGAATTATAAAATGCTCTAAGAGAGATAGAGAAAGTGATATGACTGTCAAGAGGAGAGATTAATTACTTCCAGTGAAAAGACAGTAGTAAAGGCAGATGTCTTTGGGAGATATGATACAAGCTTGTGCTCCACAAGAAACTTGTGTAGTTCTTAGCCCTGTTTTCAGGTCCTTAAGCAGAAGACGTGAAGATGGTTGACCAGGTGCTGGGTGTGTGCTAATCTGGTAGGCAGAGTTCTGCTGGAGTGAAGTTCATCAGACCAGTCAGTGGTCAAACCCAGTTCTTGGCTTCACAGGGGGAGCACACTGTGTGGCGAGATCACTAGATTAGAAATTAGAATACCTGGGGTCCACTTTCAGCACAGGATTCTTCTTAATTGGGTGATCTTTGCCAGTCAGCACAACTCATTTCCTGTTACTTCATTGGAAGGGTCATTGGAAATTCCTCTTTATTCCTGTGAAAATTCTTAGACATGATTTGGTTGTGCAGTTTTCTGAAACTCCTCACTGTATTAATTCATTTAATTCCTATGGTAGACGGCAACACCAGGGTACCCGTAATCATCCCAAGTCATGAGGCTTTAAGTAGTGGAGAAAGGACCAAATCCAAGCTTTATGATGCCTGAGCCTGTACTGTCTGCCCTCTTGCCTCTCTTTCAGCACAACAGCACTTTGTAAACTGTAACATGGTATAATAATAATACTGAATAATAATAATAATAATGAATAATAATACTGCTCCAATGAAATATACTATTTGGTCCAGAGTAAAGGTAAATAGAGGCAGGAACAGTTAAGTAGTAAAATGTGTACATTACACAAACCTTAAAAATTGGAAGAAGTTCTCTTATAGTCACTAATTGGTGGGTCGTTCTGCACAGGAACTATGATTACAAACAATATAATTACACAGATTTTTAGCACTTAAAAGAAACTTGGTGATTCTCTAGCACAGATTTTTCATCATATTATTAAAGATATATACCCCAGAAGCTTAACTAACTTGACTCAGTTCAACAATTGGTCAAGGAGGGAACTGAAAACTATTAAGTGATTTTTGTTTTATTTTTGTAGAACTTAGAATTAAAAGAGAGGGATGTTTTGAAAAGCTAATGCTATAAAGTTTCTGTTGATTTAGGAATTGACCTTCTCCTGTCAAGGTATATTTCTCAATTATGAAACTGCTTCTCTAAGTCAGTTTTAGATACCTACACTCTTGATTTGTAATGCTTCTTGGAGAATATAACAGAAAATAGAGCCTTATGTTTGTGTTATGTCACTATGGCTCTATTTGTGTTATGTCACTTGCCCTGTGACATGGGATGTCTAAGAACATATCTTCTCACATTCACAACTTCCTCCAAATATATAAGGAGAAACTTCACTGAGTGGATTGCTGTTTTTCTGTGTAGTCCTTCAAAGGATATAACTGTTTTTAGATTAGGAAATTTGAGCCACTTACACCTCTTACACCCTTACTTACACTCTTACACCCTTTGAATGTACTTCACTTTGGGGTGTAAGACACTTTTAAAACTTCTACTTATGACTAGGTTCCAAGGTTCTGTTGCTTTGGTCTCTGTTAAGTAGCTGAAGCCAATCTGATAAGCTAATTTAAGCTGAGTCCCCAGCTGATAATGACTTTCTGTGTGATTCAGATAAGATGTGTGCTTGAGTTTTTGTGAAAAGAATTTAGGGTGCTGGGACAGAGCCCCTGTGGAGGTGAAAATTTGGGAGGGGGTATTAAAATAAAGCAATAATAAATGGAAAATAATAATAGCATCAGCAAAATTATTTTTTATGAAATGTTGGACCTAAGTCAGAAATATGGATTTTGAATGGGACTTCCCATAAATGTTCTTTGAGAGAACCAAATAAAAACGATCACACTATTTTCCTCTAGTTTTAAAGTGCCTTTAAATGCAAGCTGGTCACACAGGGCTTCAGGATTTATTGTAGTATATTTTCTCAAGGCCTCTTGACTTTGGGAGAAAAAAAAAAACTAATCTTTGAGTGGGTTTAACTAAATATGGGACTGAATTTTTCTTACAGAAGCCACAATGAACTTCAGAAGAAGCATTTTAATTAATTAACCAACAAATCAACTCTTTAAGCAAATCACTAAGAATTTTCAAGATACTAGTCATAGAGAAGGATTTAGTCAAAAGAAGAGCAAGCCCATTTTCTGGACTAGAAGCTATTCTGGCTTAGTCCAGGATATGTCAGAGAGGGGAGGTATGATTTTTGCCCATGAGTACCTGAGCTACAGGCCTATATCCACATGGAGAGGGAAGAGTCAAGGACATGGAGAAATGCTTTTAGTTCAGTGATGGGCCCAGGCCCACAGCAATGATTTAGTTAGGACATAACCCTTTGGCTACTGTTCAGTGCCCAAAAGTTTAGGATGTTGGCACAGAAACAGGCGGTGTCCATCTGGGCTGGTAAAAGCACCTGATTTCCATGAACATGTGATGAAGCAGGCGCCTGGAGCATCTCCTGACAGAAGGCTCTTGGACAACTTTTGCCACGAAGCACATTTCCACTACCATCCCATAAGGTGAGGGGGAGTCTTTCCTCCATAGATCACACCCGGGACTCACTTACTTTCCCCTCACCTCTTCAGCTCTACCCCTCCCCCACAGCTGTTTCAGAGGACAAAGTCACCTTACTGTAATATGCAAAGAAAGCTCTCCGGATACAAACTATATCTGGGTGAATAATTTTAAGTACAGTTTTATTTCTTCAGCTTGGCATTTGCTGACACATAAAGCATATCTTTATCATCATCTCCATCCTGTTTCCCAGTTTTAGCTTTTGTTGTCTCCCCATCCAGGCCAGTTTCCAGAACTCTTTGCTTTCCTGGGTCATTGAGGAGACAATGTCCTTCTTGTTTGTCCTCAGGTCCACACCTCAATGTGAAGCCAAAGCTATCACTGTAATTGCTGGATTCCAATCTGATGAGTTCTTGATTTCTACCCCAGGATTTCCCTGGGCAAGTTGATAAAGGACACACATATGAGAAAGCTTGAGAGGTCTAGCCAACACAATATGACTCAACTCCCAATTAGATGAGAATGCTAAACTTACAAAAGGGAGGTGGCTTGCCTTTGTGACATTTCATTCATCACATCACATTTAATATGTTATTGGAATGTACAGAATATTATCAAACTGACATGTAGGGAGTTTAAGGACAGGAACACTAAAGATGTGGAACTTTTAACTAATTCACTTATAAATATTTATTGAGGATTTAATAATAGTAACAACAACAGTAGACATTTCTGAGTGCTTAATGTGTGCCAGTCATCCTGCTAAACACTTGGTGGACTATCTAATGTTCACAATGACTATTTGAGACAGGAATGACTGTTACCCCTATTTAAAGGTAAAGAAATCAGGTTTTATAAAAATTATGTGGCTTACTGAAGTCATCCTGGATTTGAACCCAAGTAGTCTGACTGTGAAGCCTATGTGCTTCACACCAGGTGTGAAGTCATGTGTTTTGTATTGGACATTTAAAAAAATAAGATAGAGTTTCCATTCTCATGAAGATTATAGTCTAATAGTAGAGATAAGCAAATGAATAATTATCACACATTAATAAAGGTGGTGACAAGTTCATTGATTGTTCCTGTAATGGTCTTTTTGCTTCTTGATATCCTGTGAGTATCAAACTGATTTTCCTAAGGGACAGTATCTTCATACTCTGAAAGACTATAATAACTTAAACCCTCCTCAACTGGAACATGTTTATCCAGAGGAATTGAAAGAACTAAAAGAAGTTTACTGTAGAAAAGACTCAAGGCAAACACAGTAGTTATCTTTAAGTAGTGAAGAAGCAAATAATCAACAGATCAGAGAATTCTCCAACCTGTGACCACAGGCCTGTCACCTATCACATGTCGGGGTCTGTGCTTGGTGCTGGGAATATTGAAGAATCCTAAAAAATGCTAAGAAGAAATCTGAAAAGCAAATTGAGAGCCACTAGTTGATTTTTAGACACTAGGGAAAGATCAATGATCTCTTTGAGAGGAGTAAATGGGAAGATGTGGTGGACAAAAAGAATCCAGGAACCATGAAGAGAAAAGTAACTGAGAGAAAACTTAATCTAGGGTATATAAAGCAAACAACAATTCAACCAACAAACGATGTATTTTTTTTTTTTTTAAACTGGTGATTCAGTGACAGGGGGTTAGAAAGTTCAGGTTTTGGAGATAGTCAGTCCAGGCTCTGAATCCTGCCTCAGTTGCCTTCTATCTATTGATATTGGGCAAGGCTCTTGAACTTTATGAGCAGATATTTCCTCTTTTGTAACTGTGAAGATAATAATACACATATCAAAGAAATAAATGACAGGATGTGATGAATGCTTCTATATGTGGGGAAAAACAGCAAGCCATTGTCAACTTCATTCACTCTAACTCAATGTCACAGGGACTTGAATGGGGAAGTCATGTTGAAAATGCTGAAGTACATGAAATAACAAGACCAAAAGTCAGGTGGGAGGAAGGTTATGTGTTATTTGGAACATTTTGATTATAAGTGACAAAAATATAACTGAATTAGATAAGAGAGAGAGAGAGAGAAGAATCAAATAATGTAATTACTTGTTACGGTTTAGATATGAGGTGTCTTCCAAAAGTTCATGTGTGAGACAATGCAAGATTATTAAAAGGTGAAATGATTAGATTATGAGAGTTGTAACCTAACCAGTGGATAAGTCCATTGACAGAGTATGGCCAGAGGTAGTAGGTCACTGGGGGTCGTGACTTTGTATTTTGTCCCTGGTGAACAGAGCTCTCTGCTTCCTTGTTGCTGCTTTCCTCCTCCACACCTTTCTGCCATGATATTCTGCCTTACCTTTGGCCCAGAGCAATGGAGTTGGGCATCTATAGATTGAGACTTCTGAAACTGTGAGCACCAAATGTTTTTCTCCTCTGTGTTGTTCTTGTCAGGTCTTTTGGTCACATCAGCAAAAAAGCTGATGAAAACATTATTCATATAACTCATCAAGATAAGGTTGGATCCAGGGACTTAAATGACATCCTCAGATCTCTTTCTCTTAATTTTTTTCCTCCCTCAAGTAGGCATTTTCTAAGTTTGTGGCAAAAATAGTCTTTGGTATCTCTAGGCCTGCATGGTTTTTAGTGTTGACCATTTTGAAGTAGAGAAATCTCAAAGATCTCATAATCCCCAGACAACTCTGTCCTTGCTGGGACCATGTTCCCACCTCTGAGCTAATCATCTCTTCTAGAGTGAGAAAGGCAACTCTGAAGGACATTCATGTATCACAAGACCAGCAGGGACCCCCATCTCTCCCATGACTGGCATGAATAGATAATGAACAATCAGAAAATTCCTTCCCCCTAAACACAGCTAGGAATTGGGGAGGTACAGTTACTAGAAAAAATAATTTTTTCTTCTTCCTTTCCTTTATTTTCTTTTTTCTTTTCTTAAAGAGAAATGGTTGAAAAGGAAAGAAATAGCCAATAATATCTACAATTGAAAATGAGGTTGAAATTCAAGATATATAATCAACCTGTTCATAAATGTTAGAGGTACCAGTAAGATAAACCCAAAATTTGTTGTGTCTTCTCATTTCAAATACATATGCTAACAAACTAAATTTATGAAATTTTATTGCCATAAAATTATTTTAGACAATTGTTAGTGTCAGTAATGCTTTTTAATTTGGGCCAAGGATTTTTGCCATAGGTGCCACATATCATAAACGGAGCCAAAAATCAATTTATTAAAAATCAGAGATGCTTCTACCCTCAGGATCCAGTGTCCAGTGCTGACACAAAACACTAACATCTGCTCCAATAAGAACTTTCGCTAACCTTCACTACCCTAGAGAAATATTTTTCCATGTCTCTTACCCTTTGTCCTCAAAATTAAAAGCATTTATGTCCAAATACAATCAAGTTGGTGGGTTGTGGCATTGTAAGATGGATATTCCCTAGCAGGAGGAAAGGTTTGAATGACAGAAGCTCTTAACAGAAAAAAAAACAAATTAATTAACTTGTCAAATTTGTCCTCTCAGATAACATGAATGCAGTGAGCTCTTGTATAAAGGATTATCATTTCCCAGTAGCGTCAATTGTCCATTTTCCTGCTTCTCTTTGCATTCTAATTAGTAGTCCCACAGAGACTCACCAACTAGCACAGGTTGCACGTGGCAGATGAGAAATGTTTTACAAAGTTAAACATTCATATTACTCTTAAGTTTAGATATTTGTAACCAACATAATATACAAACTTTTCAAAAAGCATAGCACTACTACTTTATATTGGTGAATACATAATTGACCTCTATAATTGTGAATAATTTAATTTTGTAAAGATGTTTGAGATAGTATAAGTAAAAATTTAAATATTACATAAAACTTCAGCTTAAAATTTGAATTAAAAATTTGACATTTAATATAACTCATATTTGTTTTTTGATTTGAATAGTTAAGCATTATAAAACTTTCTTAAAAACAAAATTATTTTATTCATAAAATATTTTTTATTTAAACTTAATTTTTAATAAAAGTATATTCAAATATTATACACTTTGAAAGAAGACAATTTAAAAATTCTTTAGGTCAATGAGAATGAATATAAGTAAGAAAGTAATAGAAAAATTTAAAAATTTGAGCTCCTAAAAAAGTTGGAAAAAGAAAAGATAAAGGGAATTAACTTTTTAGGACTTTGAACAATGAAAGTGAACACACTTCTGACCATAAGACCTACATAAAAATCATAATTAAAACATTAAAAATTATTTCATGAGGATTTATGAAAATGATGCATATAAACAAGAAAATTATTATCAAAACCTGCAATTTAAACAGATGAAAGGAAATGTCTACAACTTCCTATCCTTTACTAAATAAGAATTTACTTATTAATAAAAAACGAGAATGAAAAAGAGAAATATTCAAGTCAAACTTATAATTTGGAAACATCAACTGCAATTTTGACCTGCCTGTATTAAGAGGAAGAAAGTCACATTCCCCAAATGGGCAAATTTCATATCTAAGTAAGACTAGACTTCTTGAGTGTTTTAAGATGAAGATATGAGAAAATGACTGTTTTGTCCTTTGGACATTTATATGAATATTTGAGGAAAACAGCATTTAGTTCAAATGAATGTATCTATGTCAGAAATCCTATCAAAAATTCAGCAGATTTTTTTTTTGTTGTTGTCATATGCATTTGCCTAGTTTGAATGTGTCACTAGAAGATATGGTCAGGTGTGTCAGTAGATATAACATTCTTTGAAAGAATTTGAAGATTATGTACAGTATTTTCTGTATCTACCGAAGTTGGAATATTTTGATTAAGGCATATTGAATTTGACCTTACAACCATAGTTAGACATCTAGTGGAAATGCCAACCAAATGCTTTTAAAAAACAATTAAATTTTGTTTAAACATGGTAAGAGAAATAAGAGAATATCCTTACATAAATAGTGAATCATAGTTGGTAGCTGAAAATAGAACTAAGTTTAATTTGTATTATTCACAGTCATCTCATAAGAAATGTTGCTTGTGTTACTAACATTAACAAAAAGTTGTGAACAACATCACCAACACCATACAAATAGTTCTTTAAAAGGGTAAAGAAATACTTCTCAAATTTTGAGAAATTGTTTTTTTCCCTAAATTAAAAGAAATTATAGGTGAAACATGTAACAAAAATGATACTTCAATAACATAAAAATAATTTAAGGGAGCTGGGGATATAGCTCAGTTGGTAGAGTGCTTGCCTAGCATACACAAGGCCCTGGGTTCAATCCCCAGCACCACCAAAAAAAAAAAAAAAAAAAAAAAAAAGAATTTAAGAAAGGATTCAAGAGAGTTTCCATAACTCCAAAGGAAAAGATTCATGTATAAAAATTCTGGTATGAATTTCTACTCAAATTATTTGTAAGCCCATTAGAGATAACAATATGCTGTTTAGAGAGAAAGATAACCAAACATTGCCATCCTTATTTTTTTAAATAATATTCCAACATTGAAGTTTTGAAGGAAGAACTTCAGCAATTTTATGTAGATCTAAATATTGCTTCTAGAGATAGTAAGGAATTGATATAAGTGGAGCAATTTATATGATATGATTTTTAAATTTTATAATATTCTGTGATAAAGATAATTTATTATATCAACTCCATTACAATGTTTGAACATAATACATAAAATTTATGTCTCATTTTCAACTCTAAATATTACTTTGAACATTTTCTTCTCAGTTTCAATTGCTTCTGCCTCAGAAAAGCAAATTTTCTACAAATTGAAATTAACAAAAATTATGCAAAGACCACAATCATTTAAGAAAAATAGTCTAATTTGGCATTGCTCTCATTAAGACAAATATTATGTGAAAATATTGATTAAAAGAACATAATTAGGGATTTTTCTGGAATGAATGCAAGAAAAATAAATTTCTTGGAATAAACATATATTTTAAGAATTATATATCTATTTTATCCTAATCCAAACATAACCAGTCCATAAAAAGAACACTCAGACATATGCAACAGTAATTTCAGGCATCTTTGATGTTTTGCCAACTTTTGGTCATATTAAAACCATATCTTTATACATAATTTTTAGTTTTGATCTTCTAAAGATATATTTGGCTAGGGAAGATTTTAGAACATATTTTATTTACCTTTTTCACTTGATTTACAACTTTTTTATATTTATACAAATATAATCCAGTTGTGTTCTTCCTATAGCTCACATGTTAGGTTCAATCATGGTTGGCATAACCAAGTGTTTAGTTGAAGTAACCATTCTTCCAAAAAATCCTCAACCATTTCAGAACATGTGGAAAGTCCAAAGCCTGCCCCATGATCTTTGAAATTCTTAGAGGTTTATATTCTCATACTTACATCTGGTTCAGTTTATAGGCTGCTTCATATGCAAGCATACTTCTACATTTGTGTGTTCACCTTGGTGTGGAATCCACATTTCCTCTGCTTAAAATTTTCCACATATGATATACATCAGACTTTATTAAAAGTTTTACAAGGTCATGGTGAGGGGCATGGGATGCAGAGTCATTGTAGAAACAAACATTCATTACAATTGAATAAATGTTGTTCTCCTTGCTCTAAGACATCCTAGCTATACTCCCATGAAAAGTGTTTCAAATTTCTAACACCTAAGTGGATTGTGCAGGCTTCTCACTGTCTTACTGTGTCCTTTACTTCCCATCATTCTGATCATATTTTCCTTAACTAACCATCTCTCTCCCATATCCTCTACTACCACTCCACAACTATAGAACAAAACTATTTCTAGTTCTTACCCCAAAACTTAGGTCCAAGTTTACTTTGGCTGTACCAAAATCCATTAAGGTGTCTGACAAAGGGGCAAGTTACTACATTAGTGGCACCAAAGATTAGCAAAATCCTGAGATTATTTTTTTACAATATTTATCCTCTGCTACTCCTTAGAAGGCAGCTAATGTTTTAAGTAACTGTATGATTTTCTTTTCCCCCTTGTTTCACCAGAAATAATTTCATTATAGCACAAACAATGTAGGCCTGTGACCCATCAGGGTCTGAGCATAACAGCATGGCTGCTGGTGGTGGGTGTTGTAGCCATTCACAATCAGACTAGCAACATGGCTGTATTTAGAAGGAAATCTCCTTGCACAGAAGAATGAACAAAGACAGAATGGAAGTACTATTGTGCATTTGAAAAACGGCTTTCATGGACCAGTACATGGAGGGTGCCTACTCAAGTGTTAGGCTGTCCTTGTCTTGGAGAGCAGTGTACCTCTCAGTTCTTTCCAGGGAACTCTAGAATTCTGGTGAGGAGAGAAAGTTAATTGCCTCAATTTACCAACTTATTCTCAATGAAGGAACAACTGCCCTCTGACAGATAGTCATTTTGGAGAATATAGGTCTCCCTGACTCATTCATACCATTTGTGGGAAAGCTAAACGTTAACTGGAGACCACTCCTCTTCTGCTGACCCTTCCACCTTCAGAAAAACTCTTACTTGTGCATATATTAAAGCCTTTGCTTGCTCTTGGTGCAGAGAAGGCTCTGCAGAATTTTTTCTGAAATCTTCTAGATCCTTCTCACTATCAGGAGTCAGGGACTATTCAGAAGTCCACGTAGGTCCTCAGTATGACACAACAGCTTCCTTCTGAGGAGTTCCTTACTCATTGCTGCTATGTTTTGGACCCCGAATCCTACAATCCTGAGAACGATTAATTGAGAAGGGCTATCATCAAAAGGTTAACCAGTCCCCTCTCGCTCTTCATTATATATACAGCCCTGACCTTAGCAATGCATTTCCTAAACATTTCCCCCTTCTTTCTGTTTTCCTCTTTCTTATCACCTCATCATCTCTAACTTGGATTATTGGAACAGCTCAATAACCAGTCACTCTGTGTCATGGGTTAATCCTCTTCTTCCAGCTGTTAGTAGTGTGATATTTACAAAATGCCAATAGCATCATGTCATTTCCATGGTTGAAAGCCTCCAGTGTCTTCCCTCAACAGGCAACTAGGATAAAGTTCACACTTGCTGACATGATTAAAAGAATTTAATAAGTTGGACCCTGTTTATCTTGAAGACATTATTTTTCTATATTTCTGGTGATCACTCCCCCTGGTCACCAACCTATGCTCTGTACTCTGCTACTACTACTGCTATTACATACTACTTTTTGTTTTCCAAAACTGTGGTATCTTTCTAGGATTTTATTTGTATCATTCCTTTGGCTTGTAATAAAGACTCATGCTTGCTTTGCTGATCATTTTCTTCTTTGATTTGCTTTTCATTTGGTGTATTACTTCCTACCAAAAGCCTTTCTTGATCCCTTAGACTGGATTAAGTTATATGTGTTACATATTACCTCTTAACTTATCTCTCTTCTGGGCTGTAAATCTGGTGCATTGGAACTATGTTTTACTCCCTTTATCCCAAAGCCTTTCCAAATGCCTAGCCAACAGGGAGTGCTCATTAAATCTGTTTACAAATTTTTATTGAATATTGACAACTATATATATTTATGAGGTATAAAGTGATGCTACCATAGATGTATACAATGTAGAATAATTGAATTGATCTAATTCAAATATCCATCACCTAGAATATATATCATTTATTCCTCCTCAGTAAAACATTGTTCCAATATCTTTCCATTTCCTCATTCCCCAGCCTCTGGTAACCACTATTCAGCTATCTGTTTCTGTGTTTGATATTTTTTAACTCCCATATATAAGTGAAAACAGGTAGTATTTGTCTCTCTGTGCTTGCCTTATTTCACTTAGCATATTATCTTCCAGGTTATTGAAGTTGTTGCCGATAACAATTTCTTTCTTTTAAAAGGTTCATCTGGGCCTGGCGATGCACGCCTGTAATCTCAGTAGCTCAGGAGGCTGAGGCAGGAGGATCACAAGTTCAAAGTCAGTCTGAGCAACTTAGCAGAGCCATAAGCAACTTAGGGAGATACTGCCTCAAAAAAATAAAATTGGGGGGTGGGGAACTGGGCATGTAGCTCAATGATTAAGCATCCCTGAAGCCAATCTCTGGTACCCTAAATAAATAAATAAATAAATTCAGTAGCATTCCATTTCATATGTCAAATTTTCTTTTTTTTTTTATTGTAAACAAATGGGATACATGTTGTTTCTCTGTTTGTACATGGCGTAAAGGCATACCATTTGTGTAATCATAAATTTACATAGGGTAATGTTTGATTCATTCTGTTATTTTTTTTCCCCTTCCCCCCCACCCCTCCCACCCTCTTTTCCCTCTATACAGTCCTTCCTTCCTCCATTCTTGCCCCCCTCCCTAACCCTAACTCTAACCCTAACACTAACCCCTCCCACCCCCCATTATGTGTCATCAACCACTTATTAGCGATATAACTCGTCCATTGGTTTTTTGAGATTGGCTTATCTCACTTAGCATGATATTCTCCAGTTTCATCCGTTTGCCTGCAAATGCCATAATTTTATCATTCTTTAAGGCTGAGTAATATTCCATTGTATATATATATACCACAGTTTCTTTATCCATTCATCAGTTGAAGGACATCTAGGTTGGTTCCACAATCTGGCTATTGTGAACTGAGCAGCTATGAACATTGATGTAGCTGTATCTCTGTAATATGCTGATTTTAAGTCCTTTGGGTATAGGCCAAGGAGTGGGATAGCTGGGTCAAATGGTGTTTCCATTCCAAGTTTTCTAAGGAATCTCCACACTGCTTTCCAGAGTGGCTGCACTAATTTGCAGCCCCACCAGCAATGTAAGAGTGTACTTTTCTCCCCACATCCTCGCCAACACCTGTTGTTGCTTGTATTCTTGATAATCGCCATTCTAATTGGGGTGAGATGGAATATTAGGGTGGTTTTGATTTGCATTTCTCTTATTACTAGAGATGTTGAACATTTTTCCATATGTTTGTTGATTGCTTGTATATCTTCTTCTGTGAAGTGTCTATTCATTTCCTTAGCCCATTTGTCAATTGGATTATTTGCATTCTTGGTGTAGAGTTTTTTGAGTTCTTTATAGATTCTGGAGATTAGCGCTCTATCTGAAGTATGATTGGCAAAAATTTTCTCCCACTTTGTAGGCTCTTTCTTCGCATTGCTGATAGTTTTCTTTGCTGAGAGAAAGCTTTTTAGTTTGAATCTATCCCAGTTATTAATTCTTGCTTTTATTTCTTGTGCTATGGGAGTCCTGTTGAGGAAGTCTGGTCCTAAGCCGACATGTTGAAGCTCTGGACCTACTTCTTCTTCTATAAGATGCAAGGTCTCTGGTCTGATTCCGAGATCTTTAATCCATTTTGAGTTTAGTTTCGTGCATGGTGAGAGATATGGGTTTAGTTTCATTCTGTTGCATATGGATTTCCAATTCTCCCAGCACCATTTGTTGAAGAGGCTATCTTTTCTCCATTGCATATTTTTGGCCCCTTTGTCTAGTATGAGAAAATTGTATTTATTTGGGTTTGTGTCCGTGTCCTCTATTCTGTACCATTGATCCACCTTTCTATTTTGGTACCAATACCATGCCGTTTTTGTTACTATTGCTTTGTAGTAGAGTTGAAGATCTGGTATTGCGATACCCCCTCCTTCACTCTTTCTGCCAAGGATTGCTTTAGCTACTCTTGGTTTTTTATTCTTCCAGATGAATTTCATAATTGCGTGCTCTATTTCTGCAAGGTACATCATTGGGATTTTAATTGGAATTGCATTGAATCTGTATAGCACTTTTGGTAGTATGGTCATTTTGACAATATTAATTCTTCCTATCCAAGAACATGGGAGATATTTCAATCTTCTAAGGTTTTCTTTAATTTCTTTCTTTAGTGTTCTGTAGTTCTCATTGTAGAGGTCTTTCACCTCTTTTGTGAGATTGATTCCCAAGTATTTTATTTTTTTCGAAGCTATTGTGAATGGGGTAGTTTTCCTGATTTCTCTTTCTGAAGATTCATCACTTATGTATAAAAATGTCTTAGATTTATGTGCATTGATCTTATATCCCGCTACTTTACTGAATTCACTTATGAGATCTAAAAGTTTTCTGGTGGAATTTCCTGGTTCCTCTAAGTATACAATCATATCATCAGCAAATAGGGATAGTTTGAGTTCTTCTTTTCCAATTTGTATCCCTTTAATTTCCTTGGTCTGTCTAATTGCTCTGGTTAGAGTTTCAAGGACGATATTGAATAGAAGTGGTGAAAGAGGGCATCCCTGCCTTGTTCCAGTTTTTAGAGGGAATGCTTTCAGTTTTTCACCATTTAGAATGATATTAGCCATGGGCTTTGCGTAGATGGCCTTTACAATGTTAAGGAATGTTCCCACTATCCCTATTTTTTCTAGTGTTTTGAGCATGAAGGGGTGCTGTATTTTATCAAATGGTTTTTCTGCATCTATCGAAATAATCATGTGATTCTTGACTTTAAGTCTATTGATATGGTGAATTACATTTATTGATTTCCGGATGTTGAACCAACCTTGCATCCCTGGGATGAAACCCACTTGATCATGGGTGCACTATCTTTTTAATATGTTTTTGTATGCGATTTGCTAAAATTTTGTTTAGAATTTTTGCGTCAATGTTCATTAAGGATATTGGTCTGAAATTTTCTTTCCTCGATGTGTCTCTGTCTGGTTTAGGTATTCGGGTAATATTGGCTTCGTAGAATGAGTTTGGGAGGGTTCCCTCCTCTTCTATTTAATGGAATACTTTGAGAAGTATTGGAATGAGCTCTTCTTTAAAGGTTTTGTAGAATTCGGCTGAGAACCCATCTGGTCCTGGACTTTTCTTTGTTGGTAGGCTATTGATGACTTCTTCTATTTCATTACTTGAAATTGGTCTATTTAAATTGTGTATGTCCTCCTCGTTCAGTTTAGGCAATTCATATGTCTCTAGAAACCTGTTGATGTCTTCAAAATTTTCTATTTTGTTGGAGTATAGATTTTCAAAATAGCTTCTAATTATGTTTTGTATTTCAGTCGTGTCTGTTGTGATATTTCCTTGTTCATTCCGAATTTTAGTGATTTGGATTTTCTCTCGTCTTCTGTTTGTTAGTGTGGCTAAAGGTTTATCAATTTTGTTTATTTTTTTCGAAGAACCAACTATTTATTTTGTCAATTTTTTGTATTGTTTCTTTTGTTTCAATTTCATTGATTTCAACTCTGAGTTTAACTATTTCCTGTCTTTTACTACTTTTGGTGTTGGTCTGTTCTTCTTTTTCTAGGGCTTTGAGCTGTAGTGTTAGGTTGTTTATTTTTTGAGTTTTACTTCTTTTATTAAATGCGCTCCATGAAATAAATCTTCCTCTAAGTACTGCTTTCATAGTGTCCCAGAGATTTTGATATGATGTTTCTTTGTTCTCGTTTACCTCTAAGAATTTTTTAATTTCCTTCCTAATATCTTCTGTTATCCATTCATCATATAATAGCATATTGTTTAATCTTCAGGTGTTGGAGTAGTTTCTGTTTTTTACTCTTTCATTTATTTCTAACTTCAATCCATTATGATCTGATAGAATACAAGGTAGTGTCTCTATCTTCTTGTATTTGCTGACATTAGCTTTGTGGCATAATATATGATCTATTTTAGAGAAGGATCCATATGCTGCTGAGAAGAAAGTGTATTCGCTCTTGGTTGGATGGTATATTCTATAAATATCTGTTAAGTCTAAATTATTGATTGTGTTATTGAGATCTATGGTTTCTTTGTTCAATTTTTGTTTGGAAGATCTGTCCAGTGGTGAGAGAGGCATGTTAAAATCACCTAGTATTATTGTGTTATGGTCTATTTCGTTTCTAAAATTGAGAAGGATTTGTTTAACATACATGGATGAGCCACTGTTTGGGGCATAGATGTTTATGATTGTTATATCTTGCTGATTTATGCTTCCCTTAAGCAGTATGAAATGTCCTTCTTTATCCCTTCTGACTAACCTTGGCTTTAAGTCCACATTATCTGAAATGAGGATGGATACTCCAGCTTTTTTGCTGAGTCCATGTGCATGGTATGTTTTTCCCCATCCTCTCACCTTTAGTCTATGGGTATCTCTTTCTATGAGGTGAGTCTCTTGCAGGCAACATATTGTTGGATCTTTCTTTTTAATCCAATCTGCCAGTCTAATGTCTTTTGATTGATGAATTCAGGCCATTAACATTCAGGGTTATTATTGAGATATGATTTGTATTCCCGGTCATTTGGTTCATATTTAAAATTTTATTTATTTATTTATTTATTTTTTGACACATCTTGGTTCCTCCTTTATTTGACAGTTCCTTTAGGATAATTCCTCCCTTTGCTGATTTGCTTCTTTGTTTTTTATCTCTTCCTCATGAAATATTTTGCTGAGGATGTTCTGTAATGCTGGCTTTCTTTTTGTAAATTCTTTTAGCTTTTGTTTATCATGGAATGATTTTATTTCATCGTCAAATTTGAAGGTAAGTTTTGCTGGGTATAAGATTCTTGGTTGGCATCCATTTTCTTTCAGGGCTTGATAAATGTTGTTCAAGGCCCTTCTAGCTTTTAGGGTCTGGATTGAAAAATCTGCCGATATCCGTATTGGTTTCCCCCTGAATGTAATTTGGTTCTTTTCTCTCACAGCCTTTAAAATTCTGTCTTTATTTTGTATGTTAGGTATTTTCATTATAATGTGCCTTGGTGTGGGTCTGTTGTAATTTTGTGTATTTGGAGTCCTATAAGCCTCTTGGACTTGGTTTTCCATTTCATTCTTCAGATTTGGGAAATTTTCTGATATTATTTCATTGAATAGATTGTTCATTCCTTTGGTTTGTTTCTCTAAGCCTTCCTCAATCCGAATAATTCTTAAATTTGGCCTTTTCATGATATCCCATAGTTCTTGCAGATTCTGTTCATGATTTCTTACCATCTTCTCTGTTTGTTCAACTTTGTTTTCGAGGTTAAATATTTTGTCTTCAATATCTGAAGTTCTGTCTTCCAGGTGTTCTATCCTATTGGTTATGCTTTCTATGGAGTTCTTAATTTGGTTTATTGTTTCCTTCATTTCAAGGATTTCTGTTTGGTTTATTTTCAATATCTCTAACTCTTTATTGAAATGATCTTTTGCTTCCTGAATTTGCTCTGTTAACTGTCGATTGGTGCGATCATTCGATGCCTGCATTTGCTCTTTCATCTCATCATTCAATGCCTGCATTTGCTCTTTCATCTCATCGTTTGCTTCTCTGATCATTTTAATTATGTACATTCTGAACTCCCTTTCTGTCATTTCTTCTGCCATGCTGTCATTGGATTTTATTGATGTAACATCTAGATTTGTTTGGGGCATTTTCTTCCCTTGTTTTCTCATATTGTTCAGGAATCAGTGGGTCCTTAAGATATTGCAGATTTCCTCTATTGACTTATAATGTTCCTGAAGATTGCTAGTATATCCCCTCTTATCCTTCAGTAGCCTGAAATCTTGGAGGAAGTTGATAATGCGGAGCTCCACGAAGAAGCTGCCTCTCTAGGGGTGGTGACCCTCTGGTGGGGTATATTCCCTGCTAGTGGGCAGAGGTGCCTCCACTTGTTGAGCAATGGTCATCCAATGGGGAACTAGGCTGCGGGCTGAGGCAAGGCCTGTTTGTACCTGTGTCTCTGGTTTTACCGTCCCTGTGGGAAAACCTCCCCCGGCAGGAAGACTCATCCGGTGGGGACGTCTCGCTGGTCAGTTCCCCTCCTAGAGGTTCCCCTCAATCTACAACTACCACCTGGGCTGGGCTGTCTTCCTCTGCAACGTTCCCATGGGCCAGGATCTACCTCCTGGGACTGGGAGCCTCACCCTTTGCGGGCGAGTCTCCTTAAGCTGCCTCTCCCAGAGAATCTGCCCGCAGTCCTGGAAACTTTGCTCCGCCCCTAGGCGTGTCTCTGTGCGGCTCTTCCAGCAAGAAGCCACCTAGCTCCTGGGACCCTGCTCTGCACCTAATCGCCTGGCTATGCGGTCCCTCCTCTGAGCCGCCACCTGGAGCCCCGTACAATAGCTCCGATACCCAGAGACCCACCACACACCTCCTCCTCCGGACAGCGGCTGGGTTTCCGACGCAGTCACTAGGAGCCCAAGCAATTCACTTCGCGCCTCCTCCTCCCACCAACCGCCCGTAGCCCTAGGCAGTCACTCCAAGACCAAGTGACCCGCCCTGTTCCTCCTCCTCCTCCTCGGGGTAGCCCCCCCGGGTGTTCAGGAGCGGTGGCTCCGAGACCAAGTGACCCACCACGCTCCTCCTCCAGGCAGGCCACCGGTGTTCAGGAGCTGTCGCTTTTAGTCCAATCAACTCACCACTCGCCTCCTCCTCTGGCAACCGCCTGTGGCTCTGATGCAGTTACTCCTAGACCAAGGGACCCGCTGCGCTTCTCCTCTTCCTCCGGGCAACCCCCCGGTATTCAGAAGCGGTCGTTCTGGGTCTAAACAGCTTGCCACGCAGCTCCTCCTCAGGCAGCCGCCCGGAGCTCCAGTGGTTGCTCCGAGTCCAAGCGCTGTGCTGAGCCGCCTCCTCTACGATGATCCCAGTTGTCCGTGTTTACCGCTCCAGTGGCGGGAGGGGCGTCTCGTCGAGCAACTCTACTTCACAAAGTTCCCTGTGTTCCGGGGCTACCTCCCCATCCCGGATGCCTCCCCAATGGGAGAGACTCACTCAGCGACTTTGAGTTGGTCCCAAGTCTCTCACTACCTCTCTTTTGAATCTTGCGTCCTGGAGCAACGTGAAATGCAGCCGCCCCCTAGTTCGCCATCTTGAAACCTGTCAAATTTTCTTTATCCATTCATTGGTCCATTTCATGATATGGCTGTTATGAATAGTGCTATAATAAACATTGGATGACATTGGTACTGGATTAAGAGTCAAAACCAGATTCTCCACCTCTGCTGCTGTAATTGCTGGCAGGGTTATGATGTAATTGCTGAGAACAGAGTATGTTCTCTAGTGTTAGTGTCTATTCACAGCAGGGGCTGCAGGTCAGCATTAGGGGCTGATCTTAGAAGACAGGACTGAATTCTTCAGAGGTGTTGCAGCTCTGTGTAGCCGGCTATGACTGCTAGTATTGCAACAGATCCCAACAACTAGCCAGCAACTTCCTTCCAGGTTCTTTTCTCATGAATTTGAAGAATTAAATACATGGACAACAGAGAGTAAGCCTGAAAGATAGGATTTTTTTCAAGTGAGAAGAACTGAAACAAAGTTCTCCCAAAAGTGAGAGGGGATCTGACAGTGGATTGCCAACTAAGTGTATTTGTCTAGGGGCTTAAATAACTACTTGGTAGAGACATTTATCAGTATCTATGTGAATCAGGTTTTGGAACAAGGGCTATTGGTTAGGCCCATGACATTCGGATTGGTTGTGCCCTTTCAGCCCTTAAATTTGAAATGTTTTGATAGCCTTCACTCAGGTCTGCCCTGCTTTCCCTTTTCCCACCTGGGACAAAGAAGTTGGCTGGAATGTTTGGAGGCTTAATTTTTATGGGGTATACTGTACATTTAGGGAAGGCCCTTTTGGGGACCCCATTGCCTTAACTGCCTATCCCCGTTTTACCATCTGTCTGTCCTGTCTATTGAGTATATATTTCTTCAATATACAGCTTTAAAATTCTCTAGATGTACACACAGACATGTGGATTATATGGTAACTGTGAGTTTTTTAGGTAATGTACAGTTTTCCATAATGGTTGTATTGGTTTACATTCCCATCAATAGTATACGAGTTTCTCTTTTCTCCCACCTTTGCCAACACTTATCTTTTATTATTTTGATAACAGTCATTTCAACAGATGTGAAGTGATATCTTATGTGATTTTAATTTTAATTTCCCTAATGATTAGTGAAGTTGAGCAATCTTCTTGCCTCTATTGACAGTTATGTCTTCTTTTGAGAAACATTTATTAAAGACTTTTGCCCATTTTTTAAACATAGGTAATTGCTTTGTTTTTGAGTTTAGTTTCTTTTATATTTTGGATATTATTTGGATACTTGCAAATACCAACTCCAATTCTGTAGGTTGTCTCTTCACCTGTTAATTTGTTTCATTTTCTGTGCAGATGATTTTTAGTTTGATATAATACCATTTCACAATTTTGGGGGTTTTTTTTGCTTGAGCTTTTGGAAAATTTCTTATATCTTTTATTTATTATTATTTTTCTTTCTTAGTCTAGCAAATGGTTTGTTAATTTTATCTTTCCAAAAGACCAACTCTTGCTGGGTGTGGCGATACATACCTGTAATTCCAGTTACTAGGGAGGTTTGGGACAGGAGGATCTCAAGTTCAAGGCCAGTCTTACCAACACAAACAGTTTGAAACTACATCGTCACACCATAGAAATGAAAAGTTGTACCCCATTTGTATACAATGAATCAAAATGCAGTCTGTAAAAATAAAAGTAAATAATTTTTTAAAAATGTTGGAAAATGTCTGCCCAGTTCCTTAGCTGATTTATTGATTGGATTCTTTGTAATTTTGGTGTAAAGTTTTTTAAATTATGGAGATTAGTACTCTATCTGAAGGATGTGTGTAAAAGATTTTCTCCCACTCTATAGGCTCTCTTTTCACATTATCAATTATTTCCTTTGCTGAGAAAAAGCTCTTTAGTTTGAATCCATCCCATTTATTGATTCTTGCTTTCATTTCTTGCACTCTGGGAGTCTTGTTAAGAAGTCTGGTCCTCAGTCAACATGACAAAGATTTGGGCCTACTTTTTTTCTGTTGGGTTCAGATTCTATGGTATAACTGCTAGATTCTTGATCCATTTTGAGTTGAGTTTTGTGCAGGGTGAGAGAGAGAGGTTTGGTTTTATTTTACTGCATATGAATTTCCAGTTTTCCTAGCACCATTTATTGAAGAGGCTATCTTTTCTCCATTGTATGTTTTTGGCATCTTTGTCTAGTATGAGATAACTGTATTTATGTGGGTTTGTCTCTGAGTCCTCTATTCTGTACCATTGGTCTACCTGTCTATTTTGGTGACAATACCATGCCATTTCTGTTACTATTGCTCTGTAGTATCTTCTTGAAACATGTTGTTTTTACATTATCTTTTGATTCATATCTCTTGACTACTAATTTTAGATGTACTAACATTAACAGATTTATCTATAAGATATTGTAATAGAGGTAAAATACATACCACGATTTCAGTCCAGAGTATTCTGGCATGTCTCTGTATTACTTATACCACTGAGTTGTGAACTTTTATATGTTTTATGCAATAAATTAATAACTACTGTTCTTTTTTTATTGTAAACAAATGGGATACATGTTGTTTCTCTATTTGTACATGGAGTCAAGGCATACCATTTGTGTAATCATAAATTTACATAGGGTAATGTTGTTTGATTCATTCTGTTATTTTTTCCCTTCCCCCCACCCCTCCCACCCCTCTTTTCCCTCTATACGGTCCTTCCTTCCTCCATTCTTACCACCCTCCTTATCCCTAACCCTAAACCAAACCCTAACCCTAACGCTAACCCTTCCACCCCCCATTATATGTCCTCATCCGTTTATCAGCGAGATCATTCATCCTTTAGTTTTTTGAGATTGGCTTATCTCACTTAGCATGATATTCTCCAATTTCATCCATTTGCCTGCAAATGCCATAATTTTATCATTCTTCATGGCGGAGTAATATTCCATTGTATATATATGCCACAGTTTCTTTATCCATTCATCAACTGAAGGCATCTAGGTTGGTTCCACAATCTGGTTTTGGTGAATTGAGCATCTATGAAAAGTGATGTGGCTGTATCTCTGTAGTATGCTGATTTTAAGTCCTTTGGGTATAGGCCAAGGAGTGGGATAGCTGGGTCAAATGGTGGTTCCATTCCAAGCTTTCTGAGGAATTTCCATACTCCTTTCCAGAGTGGCTACACTAATTTGCAACTCCACCAGCAATGTATGAGTGTACCTTTTTCCCCACATCCTCGCCAACACCTGTTGTTGCTTGTATTCTTGATAATCGCCATTCTAATTGGGGTGAGATGAAATCTTAGGGTAGTTTTGATTTGCATCTCTCTTATTACTAGAGATGTTGAACATTTTTTCATATATCTGTTGATTGCTTGTACATCTTCTTTTGTGAAGTGTCTGTTCATTTCCTTAGCCCATTTGTTGATTGGATTATTTGTATTCTTGGTGTAGAGTTTTCTGAGTTCTTTATAGATTCTGGAAATTAGCGCTCTATCTGAAGTATGAGTGGCAAAGATATTCTCCCACTCTGTAGGCTCTCTCTTCACATTAATGATAGTTTTCTTTGCTGAGAGAAAGCTTTTTAGTTTGAATCTATCCCAGTTGTTGATTCTTGCTTTTATTTCTTGTGCTATGGGAGTCCTGTTAAGGAAGTCTGATCCTAAGCCAACAAGTTGAAGGTTTGGACCTACTTTTTCTTCTATAAGATGCAGGTCTCTGGTCTGATTCCGAGGTCCTTGATCCATTCTGAGTTGAGTTTTGAGCAGGGTGAGAGATAGGGGTTTAATTTCATTCTGTTGCATATGAATTTTCAGTTTTCCCAGCACAATTTGTTGAAGAGGCTATCTTTTCTCCATTGCATATATTCGACCCGTTTGTCTAGTATGAGAAAATTGTATTTATTTGGGTTTGTGTCCATGTCCTCTATTCTGTACCATTGATCTACCTGTCTATTTTGGTACCAACACCATGCCATTTTTGGTACTATTGCTTTGTAATAGAGTTGAAGATCTGGTATTGTGATACCCCCTGCTTCGCTCTTTCTACTGAGGATTGCTTTACCTATTCTGGGTTTTTTATTCTTTCAGATGAATTTCATAATTGCTTGCTCTATTTCTTTAAGGTACATCATTGGGATTTTAATTGGAATTGCATTGAATCTGTATAGCATTTTTGGTAGTATGGCCATTTTGACAATATTAATTCTTCCTATCCAAGAACATGGGAGATATTTCAATCTTCTAAGGTTTTCTTTAATTTCTTTCTTTAGTGTTCTGTAGTTCTCATTATAGAGGTCTTTCACCTCTTTTGTGAGATTGATTCCCAAGTATTTTATTTTTTTTGATGTTATTGTGAATGGGGTAGTTTTCCTAACTTCTCTTTCTGAAGATTCATCACTTACATATAAAAATGCATTGGATTTATGAGCATTGATCTTGTAACCTGCTACTTTACTGAATTCACTTATGAGTTCTAAAAGTTTTCTGGTGGAATTTCCAGGTTCCTCTAAATATTTAATCATGTCATCAGCGAACAGTGATAGTTTGAGTTCTTCTTTTCCAATTTGTATCCCTTTAATTTCTTTGGTCTGTCTAATTGCTCTGGCTAGAGTTTCAAGGATGATGTTGAATAGAAGTGGTGAAAGAGGGCATCCCTGCCTTGTTCCAGTTTTTAGGGGGAATGCTTTCTGTTTTTCACCATTTAGAATGATATTGGCCATGGGCTTAGCGTAGATGGCCTTTACAATGTTAAGGAATATTCCCACTACCCCAATTTTTTCTAGTGTTTTGAGCATGAAGGGATGCTGTATTTTATTGAATGCTTTTTATGCATCTATTGAAATAATCATTTGATTGTTAACTTTAAGTCTGTTGATATGGTGAATGACATTTATTGATTTCCGGATGTTGAACCAACCTTGCATCCCTGGGATAAAACCCACTTGATCGTGGTGCACTATCTTTTTAATATATTTTTGTATGTGATTTGCTAAAATTTTGTTTAGAATATTTGCGTTGATGTTCATTAAGGATATTGGTCTGAAATTTTCTTTCCTCGATGTGTCTCTGTCTGGTTTAGGAATCAGGGTGATATTGACTTCATAGAATGAGTTTGGGAGGGTTCCCTCCTCTTCTTTGAGGAGTATTGGAATGAGCTCTTCTTTAAAGGTTATGTAGAACTCGGCTGAGAACCCATCTGGTCCCAGACTTTTCTTTGTTGGTAGGCTTTTGATGACCTCTTCTATTTCATTGCTTGAAATTGACTTATTTAAGTTGTGTATGTCCTCCTGGTTCAATTTTAGTAATTCATATGTCTCTAGAAACTTGTTGATGTCTTCGAGGTTTTCTGTTTTGTTGGAGTATAGATTTTCAAAATAGCTTCTAATTATGTTTTGTATTTCACTCGTGTCTGTTGTAATATTTCCTTGTTCATTCTGAATTTTAGTAACTTGAGTTTTCTCCCTCTTTCTCTTTGTTAGTGTGGCTAAGGGTTTATCAATTTTGTTTATTTTTTCAAAGAACCAACTATTTACTTTGTTAATTTTTCTGATTGTTTCTTTTGTTTCAATTTCGTTGATTTTGGCTCTAATTTTAACTATTTCCTGTCTTCTACTTCTTTTGGTGTTGGTCTGCTCTTCTTTTTCTAGGGCTTTGAGCTGTAGTGTTAGGTTGTTTATTTGCTTATTTCTACTTCTTTTGTTGAATGCGCCGCATGAAATAAATCTTCCTCTAAGTACTGCTTTCATAGTGTCCCAGAGATTTTGATATGATGTGTCTTTGTTCTCGCTTACCTCTAAGAATTTTTTATTTCCCTCCTGATGTCTTCTGTTATCCATTTATCATATAATAGTGTATTACTTAATCTCCAGGTATTGGAGAAGTTTCTGTTTTTTATTCAGTCATTTATTTCTAATTTCAGTCCATTATGATCTGATAGAGTACAAAGTAGTATTTCTATCTTCTTGTATTTGCTAACAGTAGCTTTGTGGCATAAAATATGGTCTATTTTAGAGAAGGATCCATGTGCTGCTGAGAAGAAAGTGTATTCATTCTTTGTTGGATGGTATATTCTATATGTCTGTTAAGTCTAAATTGTTGATTGTGTTATTGAGATCTATGGTTTCCTTATTCAATTTGTGTTTGGAAGATCTGTCCAGTGGTGAGAGAGGCGTGTTAAAATCACCTAGTATTACTGTGTTGTGGTCTATTTGATTTCTGGAATTGAGAAGGATTTGTTTGACATACATGGATGAGCCAATGTTCGGGGCATAGATATTTATGATTGTTATGTCTTGCTGATTTATGCTTCCCTTAAGCAGCATGTAATGTCCTTCTTTATCCCTTCTGACTAACTTTGGCTTAAAGTCCACATTATCTGAAATGAGGATGGATACTCCAGCTTTTTTGCTGTGTCCGTGTGCATGATATGTTTTTTCCCATCCTTTCACCTTTAGTCTATGGGTATCTCTTTCTATGAGGTGAGTCTCTTGCAGGCAGCATACTGTTGGATCTTTCTTTTTAATCCAATCTGCCAGTCTAATGTCTTTTGATTGATGAGTTCAATCCATTAACATTCAGGGTTATTATTGTGATATGATTTGTATTCCCAGTCATTTGACTCATTTTTGTTTTTTGACATGATTTGGTTTCTCCTTTCTTTGGCTATTCCTTTAGGGTAGTTCCTCCCATTGCTGATTTGCATCATTGTTTTTCATCTCTTCCTCATGGAATATTTTGCTGAGAATGTTCTGTAATGCTGACTTTCTTTTTGTAAATTCCTTTTGCTTTTGTTTATCATGGAAGGATCTTATTTTGTCATCAAATCTGAAAGTAAGTTTTGCTGGGTATAAGATTCTAGGTTAGCATATGTTTTCTTTCAGGGCTTGGTAAATGTTGTTCCAGGCCCTTCTAGTTTTTAGGTTCTGGATTGAAAAATCTGCCGATATCCGTATTGGTTTCCCCCTGAATGTAATTTGATTCTTTTCTCTCACTGCCTTTAAAATTCTGTCTTTATTTTGTATGTTAGGTATTTGTGCCTTGTTGTGGGTCTATTTTAATTTTGTATACTTGGAGTCCTATAAGCCTCTTGTACTTGGTTTTCCATTTCATTCTTCAGATTTGGGAAATTTTCTGATATTTTTTCATTGAATAGATTGTTCATTCCTTTGGTTTGTTTCTCTAAGCCTTCCTCAATCCCAATAATTCTTAAATTTGGCCTTTTCATGATATCCCATAATTCTTTTAGATTCTGTTCATGATTTCTTACCATCTTCTCTGTTTGGTCAACTTTGCTTTCGAGATTAAATATTTTGTCTTCAATATCTGAGGTTCTGTCTTCCAGGTGTTCTATCCTATTGGTTATGCTTTCTATGGAGTTTTTAACTTGGTTTATTGTTTCCTTCATTTCAAGGATTTCTGTTTGTTTGTTTGTTTTCAGTATCTCTAACTCTTTATTGAAATGATCTCTTGCTTCCCGTATTTGGTCTTTTAACTGTTGATTGGTGTGATCATTTAATGCCTGCATTTGCTCTTTCATCTCCTCCTTCAATGCCTGCATTTGCTCTTTCATCTCTTCATTTGCTTCCCTGATTGTTTTAATTATGTACATTCTGAACTCCCTTTCTGACATTTCTTCTGCTGTGCTGTGATTGGGTTTTATTGATATAGTATCTAGGTTTGTTTGGGACATTTTCTTCCCTTGTTTTCTCGTATTGGTCAGCTGTCAGTGGGACCCTGAGATATTGCAGATTTCCTCTATTGGCTTATAGTGTCCCTGTAGATTTCCAGTCTATCACCTCCCAGCCTTCAGTAGCCTGAAGTCTTGGAGGAACTTTATAATGCAGTGCTTTTGAAGAAAACTGACTCTAGCTCGCTACTGGTTCCAGGACTTGGAGCTGGCTCTGTGTGGAAAGGCTCTCACTGGGCGGTCTGCTTCGAGAAGCTGGCCGTGAAAGGAACCTGTCGCTGGAGGGGGCAGGGCTGCTTGGGGAAGTCCCTGGCTACCCTGTCCTGGTCCCTGAAGTTGCCTGTGGGTCGGAGTTCGCCGCTGCCAGAACTTGGAGCTGGTTCTGTGCAGAAAGACTCTCAGTGGGTGTCCTGCTCCGAGAAGCTGGCCATGTTGGAGGAACCCACCGCCAGAGTGAGCAGGGCTACCTGGGGAAGATTCTAGCTGCCCTGCCCTGCTCTGATATTCCACCCCTATTCGGGCCTGCCGCCCAGGCCGAGCTTCACCCGGTGGGGAAGATCACCCCGGGCTCTATTTTAGTCTGAGTCTCTCAATGCCTCCCCTTCTTGAATCATGGGTTCTGGAGCGACTGGAGATGCAGTCACCCTCTAGTCTGCCATCTTGGATCACCCCCACTACTGTTCTTTAGATATGAAGTGTCCCTCAAAAGCTCATGTGTGAGACAATGCAAGAAAGTATAGAGGTGAAATGACTGAGAGTCTTAACCTAATCAGTTCATTAATCCACTGGTATAGATTAATTGGACAGTAACTGTAGACTAGTGGGGTGTGGGTGAAGGAGGTTGGTCACTGGGGGTATGCTTTTGGGGGTTACATTTTCTGTCCTCTCTCTCTGCTTTCTGTTGCCATGTCCTGAGCTGCTTTCCTTCCTCCTTACCCAATGATATTCTGCCTCACTTCAGACCCAGAGCAATGGAGTCAACCATCTATGAACTGAGACCTCTGAAACCACGAGCCCCACATAAACTTTTTCTTCTCTACATTGTTCTTGTCAGGTTTTTTTGGTCACAGTAATGCAAAAGCTGACTAAAATAATAGTCTTTATTTACATTTTAAAGAATTCCCTTTAGAAATTACTGTAAGGTGGCCTAGTCATGATGAACTCCCCTACTTCTTTTTCTTCTAATTTGTTCTTTTTAGATATACATGAGAGTAGAGTATATTATGACATATTTATACAAACATGGAGTATATCTTATTATAATTTGGAACTCCCTATTTCTGGAGGATGACTTAGCTGAGTATTCTTTGTTGTCAATTATTTTCTTTTAGCACATTGAACGTATTGTGCTATTTTCTGGTTAGGAAGATTTATGCTGAGAAATCCATGATAGTTATCAAGACTCCTTTCTCATGGGAAGTTATATTTCATATATGTATGACATGTCAAAATACATTCTACTGTTACATATGACTACAAAGAACAAATAAATACTGTATTGAAAAAAGACCGTTCTCTGTAAATATGTTTATTATCTCTTGTGCTTTCAGAATTTTTTCTTTTACTTTGATTTTTCATGTTTGATTATTATGTGTATTGGTAGATTCTTCTTTGGATTGAATTTGATTGAAGATTTCTGTGCTTTCTGTACCTAAATGTTGGTGTCTTTTTCTCCTTCTTCTTTTCCTTAGATTCCTATAATCATAGGTTAAGTCTCTCGATGGTATTCCATAATTCCCATAGACTTCCTTTATTCTTTTTCATTTTCTCTCTTTTTGCTCCTTTTACTGAATAATTTCAAATATTCTGTCTTTGAACTCACTGATTCTTTTGCTTAAGTCTGCTATTGAAGTCTGCTTTATTTTTCAATTGGAAAATGTATTCAGTGTATTCTTCATTTCCAAGATTTAAAAAAAAAAAAATTGTTTCTATTTCTTTTTCGGGAGGGGTACTGGGGACTGAACTCAGTTGTGCTCTACCACTGATCAATATCCCCAACCTTATTTTGTATTTTATTTTATTTATTTATTTATTTTTTTGCGGTACTGGGGATCAAACTCAGGGCCTTGTGCTTGCGAGGAGGTAAGCACTCTACCAGCTGAGTTATCTCCCCAGCCCCTTATTTTGTATTTTATTTAGAGACAGGGTCTCACTGAGTTTGCTTAGCACCTTGCTTTTGCTGAGGCTGACTTTGAACTCATTATCCTCCTGTCTCAGCCTCCAAAGTCCCTGGGATTACAGGCATGCGCCACCATGCCCAGTTTGTTTCTATTTGTTTGTCAAACTTCTAGTTTTGGTCATATTTAACTTTCCAAATCTCACCCAATTTTTTAATCTCTATGTTCTTATAGTCCCCTGAACTTCTTGAAGAGGAGAATTTTGAATTCTTCATTATTTCATAGATTTTTATTTCTATATGGTCCTCTGGTGAGCCTTGTTAGTTTTGTTTTTTTGTTTTTTCTTTGTTTTTTTGAGGTGTCATGCTTCCTGATTCTTTGTAATTCATGTGTTTTCCTTTAGTATGGGTACATTTGAGGAGATAGCCACTACTTCTGGCTATTTTAGGTATTCTTTGGTAGGGACAAACATTCCCTATTTAGTCTAACTTGTGATTCTACATGGTCCAGGTAGTATTGAACCCAAGAATACAGATATCTTGCTTTCAAGATCTTTAGATAACTAAGCTGCCTCCCTTTCTCTGCTTTTAGGTGGGGTTGCTGCCTGGGCTCTACTATCAGGTAAGACCACTGACTGAGCTTTGTAACCAGTCAAATCTGCTGAATAGGCACCACAATTACCTACAATTGAACCAGTCAAAGGATGTATTCTTTGGTCAGGTGGTGTTAAGATCTTCAGTTAATAGGGTTACAGGCTTTAACCTGACATTAGTTAGAGTTATTGTTTGGAATGGATAGAATCTGAGTGTGGCAAAAATATTCCCTGCTCCTTGCTGAAATGTGCTGTGATGATTAGCTCTCTCACTAGATGGCGTGTTGAATAGGCTTTGAGACTGTGCCAAGTACTATTTAAGCTCTTTTGTATAACAGTACAATTCTTTGCTCTTTGCCAAATTATGTTGTGACAAGCATCTCTCTCCTTTGATGGTGCCTTGGGTTAGAATCTGAGTCTGGTCCTGAAGGTTGGCTGCCTAGGGTCCGAAGCCCAGAAGAACTAACCATCCCTTGTGGGAGTGAGCAGCTCAGTTTTACATGTGGGCTATGCTGTTGGCTGTCCCTCTGATACCACTACTGGCAGAGATGCCACAAAGACTTATGCACTGATCACTGTGACTGCACCCCCTTGCTTTATTTCTACTTAACCCCAACAGCATGTAAATTATGTATTAGAAGTCATTACTCCCATTGTGACAATGACCACAAAAGAGGTAAACACAATGACTTTTTGTGGATTCATAAGAGCATTGAGATTGCTTGACAAAACTGCCATCCCCAAATTTAGATAGGTGAATCCTGATAAAGATAGATTGACTTATTGCTAGGGTAGTCCTAGAATCATAAACTGGAATACTTACTGGAATTTCATGAAGTTGAGTGAGGAGTATACTGAGAGTAAGAAAGTCCTAGGGGCTACAACCTCAGGCAGCCCCCACATTTTATGGGTTTTACCTCAAGGAACCACACAGGGTTCTTATGGTGAAGGACTGGGACATTAATTATCCTGGTTCTGGTAGAGGGAGAAAAGAGTAATTTGTGAACTGCAACCTGGGCTTTCTCTATAGTGAAGCCCTATTCTCCAAAATTAAAGATTTACTAGAACTTCATTCTGCCTGGAGGAAGAGCATTTCTTTCACTTTAGATCTCTCTAGTTTTCCTATCTCATCCTGGAATGGGAAGAGAAGAAAACGCTTGTGAAGGTCACACCTTAGGAACACAGGCTCACTAAAAGAAAGAAATTTAATCATAAAATTAGATATGGCTCCCTACCTCCACACCTTTCCACCATATCAACAAGACTCCAGTATAATAGTGGGTCACACTTGAAAGAATTGCAAGGACACTAGAGGAATTTGATGTCTCTGGTCCCTATAGAGAAAATATCAAACACAGTGCAATTCCTAGCCAGAGCAACAGAAAATCTCACATTAAATGACTCTTTACCTCAGTTTGTATTACATCGTGTCACGCTTTTTACAATAACAAACAAAAAAGAATGCCAAAAGACAAGAAAAAATAAGATTTTGGAATTAATAGAAGGAATTAAAAGAACTGATTGATGCATTTAAGCACTCTAACACAAAAGTCAGACAACATTCAAATAAATGGGGAATGTAAATGCAGATGGAAATTGTAAGACACAATAAGAAACCCTAGATTAAAACAAAACAAAACAAAACAAGACAACAACAAACATACACTAGAACCAAGATAAAAAATGTTTCATCATTAGACTGGACATGAAAAAAACAGCGAGCTCGGACGATACCTGGCACTGGTTACTAGTTACAAAAAGCACAAAAATTAAAAAGAGATAAAAGAAAAAACAGAACAGAATATTGAAGAGCTATGTGACAATTTCAAACAGTATAACATATGTATAATTGGAGAAAAAAAGAGACAGGTCCGAAAAAATATTTGAAGTAATAATAGAAAGAATTTTTCAAAATTAATGTCACACTCCTAAATACTGATTTAGTAAGCTTAGAGAACACCAAGAAGGATAAACCAAATGTCTTTTCCCAGACAGATGTATCATTGAAGTTGAAGAAAACCAAAGACAAAGAAAAAATCTTGGAAAAGCCAGTGGGTAGGGAAACCACCTACTGAGCAACATGATAAGAATTACACAGACATCTTATCATAAGCCATCAGAAAGCAAGAAGAGAGTGAAATGATATTTCAATTTTGGGAAGAAAAAAGTCACCTATCTAGAATTCTTGAAAAATATGCTTTAAAGGTGAAGGAGAAATAAAGACTTTTTCAAACAAACAAACAAACAAAAAAACCTGAGGGAATTCATTGCCAAAAGATTGGCCTTAAAAAAATTAATAATAAAAAAAGACTTTGGATATGGAGGAACTTTGAATTGTGTAGAAGGAAATGAAGGGGGAGGAGGGGTGGGAAAAGAAATGAGAGTGCATTGAGACAGACATCATTATCCCTTTTACATGTATGATTACACAAATGGTGTGAATCTACATTATGTACAACCATAGAAATGAAAAGTTGTACCCCATTTGAGTACAATGAATCAAAATGCAGTCTGTAAAATTTAAATACATTTTTTTAATTAAAAAAAATTCTAGTCATTCTTTTAATGTAAAGGAAATTGTGGGATGTACATAAAGAAATGAAGAACATCTGAAAGGGAATAACCAAATTTAAATTTAAGTTTAAAATAAAATCTTTTATTTTCCATCATTTTAAAAATTATCTAAAAGATTACTGTTTAAATAATAATAATAGTAATATATTGAGTGATTATAGTATATTACTGAAACAAATGAAAGTAATGCCTAAGAGATGGGAAAAAGAAATTGGAAGTAAGGTACCAAACTATATGTGAAGTGGTATAGTGTTATTTGCAGGTGAAATCAGATTAATAAAAATGTAAGTTGCAAACTCTATTGCCAACAATTAAAAATTTTTAAAGAAGTTTGAGGCTGGGGCTCAGCATTAGAACTCTTGCTTAGCATGCATGAGACCCTGGGTTGATCCCCAGCACTGCAAAAATAAAAATATATATATATATTTTTAGAAGAAACATAATTGATATTCTAAGAGAAGAGATAAAATGGAATCATATCAAATGATCAAGGAGGGTTGGTGTTCTTGTTGAGAGGAAGGAACATCAGGAGTGTAAGCAGCTGAATTTGGGTAAGATCAATATATGTGGGGCACACACAGATTCTGTAGACACATTTATCTTATGCAAAACCTCATAATTGTTAATACTATGAGTTAGAATTTTTTCAGAAATTTTTGCATGGGATCTTCTGACTTTGACTGATGTCTCTCACTTGTTCTGAGAGAGGTATGGAAAGTGTCATGACACAGGAAAAACGATCTCAGTCAACTGGCCCCTGTGAGCATCATACAGGAAAAAGAAACCTGAGCCTGTATGTGTGAAATTACCCCCAGTCAATCTAAAATTACCAATTGAATTCTGAATCTTTTATTCAATTGTGTTCCATTCCTTAACCAGTAATGGTGTTACTAGAATATTCCAGAAAGGAAATTCTATTAGTTTGATAACTTTAAATTCTATTAGTTTGATAATTTGTCATAACAAATTATCACAGTATAAAGGCTTAACACAATAGAATTTTATTTGCTACTTGTTGTGGAGGCTTGAAGTTTGAAGTTAAGGTGCCTGCAATTTCTTGCTCCCATTGAAGGCACCACAGGAGGCGCCTTCTTTTCATGCTTCTGTACTCCTTGACCAGTGGCATCACAATATCACTCTCTACGTCTGCTGTCACAGAGCCTTCTCTTGTGGGCCTTCTTTTTTTTTTTTTCTTATAAGGGCACTTGCCCTTAGATTTAGTGCTCATCTTAATGCAGGATATATCTTATTCTGAGATCCTTACCTTAATTATACCTGCAAAGACCTATATGCCAAAGAATGCACATTCCAAAGTTCTGAATGGACCTATTTTTTAGCCAAACACCATTTAGACCACTATAGTAATCATTCTAAGTTATGGGTCTGACCTAGTGCCCAGAGGTTTTTCCTGGTGAAGACCACTGCTTTATTTGTTATTTATCAAATGTCCTAAAAGAAATTGTGTTTTTATATTCTGTAAGATACATAGGCTAACCGTAGGTAACTTTCATTGCTTTTGCTTAGAATTACTTCAATTAAGTTTGATAGCACTTGTCAGAAACTTCTTTTTTTAAAAAAATGAGGCATTGTTTAAGAAAATAATTCATTTGAAAAAAATCAAAACCTTTAAAGATATATGATTCCAAGAGGAAAAAATAAAAATAACTCTTTTTCAAAAGTGATAACTTTAGATCCTGTCTGATAAGCATGTCATCTGTGTTTTACAACCAGTTCTTAACACCAGACTCTTATCAACATAAACAAACAGAAGGAAATTCCAACTAAAATAAAATCACCTGAAACAATGGGAGCCGCTTTATTTTAACTGTAAACCTGAATGGGAAATGTTTGTCTGATCAGAAATTTTTGTAAGTTTTGTTCTTACAGATGGGAAGCCATCAGCAGTGACTAGCCTACATCTACCTCATTTTGGATAGACTCTGATGAGCACTACTCCCTTTTACCCTTCCAAAACTAATGGCTAATGGATCTTTTTTTGTGTGTGTGTGATGCTGGTGATTGAACCCAGGGCCTTGTGTATGTGAGGCAAGCACTCTACCAACTGAGCTATGTCCCCAGCCCCTAATGAAGTCTTTTGAAACAAAAAATGAGGGAAGAGTTTCTGGATATTTCAGAGAAATTATCATCTCCGAAGTTTAGTACACCTCTCTGCCAATGGAAGTTGGTGGCAACAGAAATTTCTGTTTAAGAATTAATTAGGAAGAAAAATCAGGAAGACCCTGCAGAATGAATATTCTGTCTAGATAGAGTAAAAAGTCATACTGAGGTAATCAAAGAACATTTTTTAGGGGAAGGAAAAAAAAGGCAATACTTTGTGAATGACAATGGATTAGAGGGTATTATATGCAATCAATAAGCCATAGCTATGATCAGAACCACTTAATGATTGAGAAATAATGGATCAACTGTCCAAAGTCAAACTAAATGAAACAAAAATGATGTCTGTAGAAAAGAGTAATGGAGGACCCAGTCCTAAAAGGCCAGTTAGCATTCAAGAGATAGTAGTTTGAATGGGTTGTATGTAAAGAATTTTTAAAATGCATTGCTTGCTTGCTGGAAATTGATTGGAATTGTTGAAGAGGTGGCACCTGAACCAAAGGCCCCAGCTGCTAGCATTGAGGGAGATGTAGAAGGGTGTAGGGAGCCATGACAAGATGACCTGTGAGGTCAGGGGAAGGGGCAGAACAAAGGAGCATTGAGAGAGTCGCTCAGTGAGGTCAGCTTCCTGGCTGATGAAAGTGCTTGTGGACACAAGTAGGGGACCCAATCAGAGGGACACTTCTGTATGCATGCGCCTAAGTGGGGACTCCAATAGAAAAACTAAAAGAGATGCATGGGCACGGGGGGCGACAATGAGCAATTGTGAGGAAAGTATGGACAGGGGAGAAGAGAGGGAAAGGAGGAAATTCCAGAACAATCCCAAACTTCCCCACTGGACTCCTGGGTCTGGGGCCCCTTCTCTCTGAAGAAGTCTGTTACTATCACTTTTGCAATACACCTGCTGCTTACTTGTTATCCCTGTGTCCTATTCTTTAATTCTTTGCTGAGTAGAGAGAGATACCAGACCCAAGGCCCCTAGATGGTAACAGCATGGCATACCTACCATTGTTCTTCTGTTTTTCCACTCTGTGGGCCCCTTTTTGTCTTTCCTAAGGTGAACAAATGTGGTCACACATGGTTTGAGGGTCATCAACTTCTCCCTCTAATGGTCATTGACTTTTCTTCCAATACCTCAGGGAAAATAATCTCAAAATTTATTAAACATTCTGGTTGCCAAATGTCTGCTGATTCTTTCACATAAATAGTGAGGCCACATGTCAGTTGGGATCAACCTGTCATTTTATATACATAATTGCTGAAAATTGGTTTAATCCTACTATTCTTTGTCTGATGGGATGTCTAAAGCACTCCTATAATTTTTTTTTTTGCAAAATATCTAGAATTTTTATTTCTATGCTTTCTTCTAATTTCAATGTCTTGATTCCTTTTCATCTTCTTTACCCCTGCTTCCTGCAACTATTATCTTTTCTCATCCCACACCAACATATAAAAGGAACCCAGCCCATTTCCTTTGTTTGTCACACAGTAGCAGTCAGCCAGATACTTGTTTTAATAACAGAATTTGTAGTAGGAGGGAATGAGAAACCTTACATTACAGCCCACAATACAAACTGTTTCATCATTAACTTCTGATAATTCTTCTTAAAATTCTTCAGTCAACTCCCTTTATCACAATTGTTCATTGTTCTACATTTCTCCCTCAGTCATCATATATGCCTTATTACCCAAACTCTCTGTACACATCCTCCTCTCTTCTCTATTGTAGAGGAACACCATAATCCAGGTTATTTTTATGCAGAGGAGTTTAAAATGTCTTTGTTTATCTATCCTTTTACAAACAATGACCTGGGGTATGTCCAACATTGTGATTTTGTTATAGAAAAGCCTATTGCTCCAGAAAGAACAAGTGGTTGGAGAAATTGCTTTAAATGGCGTTGTTTTCATGCCATTATGTTTTATTTGCTATATGTCACATCATAAAATTCTGAGACAAGAGTCTGAGATGAGATCCTAAAGCCAGAATTTTTTCTCATCAAGTAAAATAGGCAGACCAAAATTTGATTTCAGTTTTCTGTACAGACACCTAACAAGGGGTGGATTCAAGTTTTGAATACATGAAAATAAATGCTTAGAATGGAAAAAAAAGGTGATTTCTTACAAAAGCTCTGTGCAAATGAGAGAAACTATAAGCTCTTCCAAGTTCATCTAAGCCAGATACACAAACTTAATTACAATAGAAAGGAGCCATCTTCTAAACTGGACTATCCCCAACTATTCAGATGCCCTATTATATTTATGATGACTGGAGACAGGAACTTTTGAGTTAGTATTGACAAAAACAAATTCCAAGTCAAGTGAGCATAAATATACAGGCAAAGCTGTAATGCAAATGGGAAGTAAGGAGAATAAGGGGAAGGGGGCTTCACCTCCAGGTGAGGGGACAGCCATAACACAGAAAGTGCCAAAAAAAAAAAAGTACCAGGGACAAAAGAATGGCCCAGCCTTTCATTGAACTGCTGGAGCAGTAAGGGTACATAATCTCATAATTTCTTTTTTTTTCCAACTTTTTATTTTATTTGTTCTAATTAGTTGTACATGACAGTAGAATGCATTTATACATCTTGATAGATCATACATAAATGGAGTATAGTCTCTCATTTTTCTGATTATACATATTGCAGGATCACATTAGTCATGTAGTCTTACACATACATGAGGTGATAATGTCTGTTTCACTCTACTATCATTCCTCCCCCATACCCCTGCCCCTGCCTTCACTCCCCTCTACCTAATATAAAGTGACTCTATTCTTCCCTACCCCCCCCCCATATTGTGAATTAGTTTCCTTATATCAAGAAAACATTCAGCCTTTGGTTTTGGGGTTTGGCTTATTTAACTTAGCATGAGAATTTCTTTAATGAGTTTCTTTCTTGTGGAAGATACTCTTGCAGTAGCTCTTGGCATGTCCTGCACCTGGTGTTTATGGTTGATTTAAAAATAGGAGCGTAAGAAATGGCATATTTTATACTTCTTAAGAGTCAGGGAGTTTACCAGAGTTGAGAGTGAAGATTTTCTGGGTAACAGATTCAGAATTAAGACTGGAGAATTTATCTGCCACTGTGTCCCTTGTTCTGGTTTCTGTCCATCTCACAGAAACAATTTTGCAACTTTGATATTCACTAATTTAAAAAAGATAATAGAGTAGAATGAAGGTAATACCAGTGCAAACTTTCTTCCCATCATGACTTTGCTTTTACTTTATCTTTTATTTATTTATTTATGTATATATGTAGTGTGGTGCTGGGGATTGAACCCAGAACCTTTCACATGTGAAGCAAGAATATAATCATTGAGTGAAACTCCCTTTTAAAAAAGTATTGCATTGTAAAAAATATTCTTGAATAATAATAAATGAAGTACTATTTTTCTTGAAAATTATAATAAAAATCAAGATTTATTAAGTTCTTAGTAAGTGCTAGGCACTGAGTTAACAACTTTTTATACATTACCACATTTAGTTTTTACAATAACTCTGATATATGTACTTTACTCTCCATTTTACAGATAAGGACATGGAAGCACATGGGGTTTATTTTCCCAAGGGTATAGAGACTGGATTAGCTCCCAACGAAAGTGATCTGTAATGACAGAGGTCAACTGTTGAGCATTACACAACATTCCTTTTTGATTAGCAAGAAACTCAGCATCTCCCTGGGAAACCTATTTTATCTCCAGTTCTCTGCAAGACAGAGACTTCTTTACATTGGTATTAAATTTGTTTATCAACAGGCTTGGCTCAACCTACTGGGGCTGTAAAAAATAAAGCTAGCTCTCTTTTAGTACTATCCCTAAATTCTTTCTTCTATGACCAGTTTTTTTTTTTGTTGTTGTTTTTTTTTTTTTTTTGGTCCCTTCAAGCTCTGACTTAGAGTGTTAGCTCCACATGGGCAGAGGCTTTATGTGTTCTGCTAATTCTCAGTACCTGGAATGGTGCTTCACTCTGAAAGAGGGAGGATGGAAAAAATGCACTGCCCAAAATACAATTCTTGCCAAAATTGCATAGCTTGAATATGATCATGAGGATGCACCAGATAAATTTAAGATAAAAATCTGGCCTGTGTCTATAACAGAAAACCAAATAACTGTTCTGGATGAAAAAAGACTAAAGAAGCATGGTAATGGCATGCAATGGAAAAGCTGGGACATTCTTTTATTTCTTTTTTTTTGAATAACTGGTAAAATGTAAGGGGGAAAAAGTCTGTACATTGTATTAGACTATTGTTTCAATGTTAATTTCCTGATTTTGATAATTGTTGCATGATTCTATAAGACAATGCTTCCCAATTATTTTTTTCATTATTGTCTCTCCAAGGAAATAAATTAAATTAATTAATTGCATTCTTTTAATATGAAATTGATTTCTCCCTAAGAAGAGAAATTAAATACTGAGAAATAAGATTTTATTGGGTAGGGTTGAGCTCTGGAGGGTCATAGGTCATTGTGATATTTGAAATTTTCTTATTCTTAGAACCATTTTTTGTTTCCTTAGGGTTAATATCATCCCTATTGAAAATACATGATATAAGAGAATACCTATCCCTGCTTTTATGAAAGCATGCTGAAGTATGTAGGGGTTAAGGACGATCATGTCTGCAACTACCTTTACTAGTGCAAAAAATGCACAAAAATTCTGCACGTGTGCACATGGGTGTGTGCATGTGTGTGTGTAGAGGGTTTGTGGAGGGGGAAAAAGGAAATGGAGATAGAGAGACATGAGAATAAAAGAAAGGAGGGATATAAGCAAACATGGTAAAATATTAACATCTGGTAACTCTAGGTGCAAAGTATATGAGGTCTAAGGACACCCACATACATCAGTGGGAAAGAACAAAGAGCCCACAAATAAATCCTTGCATACCTGGTTAATTCATTTTCAACAAGGGTGCCAAGACAATGGGGAAAGGACAGTGTTTTCAACAAAAGGAGCAGGGAATACTGGATATCTACAAAGAAAACAATCAGGTTGTAGCCTTACATTTGCCATAGTTTGAAAGTGTCCTGTGAAATTCACGGTTGAAACTCCATCCCCAAAGGGATATGCTAATGGTACATGAGAGGCACAGTATTTGGGGTCAACCCATAAATTTGTTAGGTAGGAGTTCATGGAAACCAAGTCAGGGCACAAGAAAAATGCCCCTGGAGGACAAGACAGGGAGATGAGTCATCATGTCACAATTTATGATGTCCTATTATTACAGATCTGGGACCTTCCAAGAAACTGAGGCAGCTCTTGTGAAGACCCACCCTTTAAACCCTTGCAATCAAGTCAGAAAGATTTTAGACATGTTTCTCAGAGTGACACAAATAAGTTTATGGAAGAGACAGGAAAAAGGAAAGGGGAAACTCTCAAGGAAGAGAGTGGGTTTTCTCAGAGAGGAGAGGGATAATGTGCCTCTCCTTCACTCCAGTTTTATTGGGGATCCCAGAGAAGTTTCCAGAGAGTCCCACTCAGGTCCACCTCTTGATTTTGACTAACAGAAGGGTGACATCAGACCTTCAAGTAATCATTGCTGTGGCAATTCTAGGTTGCCTTGGACCAGTTCTAACTGGATTCTTAACCATATATTCTTACAGATTTTATTCTAAGGAAGAATTATCCTTATCTCCCTGAGTTTCAGGGTATGAGAACCAAAGTCTGGGTTCTTCCTGTTGACATTACCTGGAGCCTGCATTTCTCCTGCAGATAACAGATAGTTTGCTAGGAATGTGACATATCCTGTCAACTTAGGCCAGGCAGGGTTGCAGGTAAATTGCTTCTTAGAAAAGAAAGCACGTGGGACTCAACATAGTAGGTCCATTTTATAGAACTATTCTCTTAACTTGGGGTTCCCACCATCCTCATCTGTTTGTCCCCTACTACCATTACCATGACAACTTCCACTACTGCGGACTTATTGCCCATGGTAACTCCCATCACAGGTTTGGTATTCTAAAATGATCAGTGGGGAGTAAAGTGAACAGTATTCTAATCAGGTTTTCGAAAGCAATCAATGAGGGGTTTTCAAGATGGCGGACTAGAGGGTGGCTGCATTTCATGTTGCTCCAGGACGCAGGATTCAAAAGAGGAGATAGTGAGAGACTTGGGACCAACTCAAAGCCGCCGGGTGAGTCTCTCCTTTTGGGGAGGTGTCCCGGATGGGGCGGTAACCCTGGAATGCAGGGAACTCTGTAGAGTTGCTCTGCGAGACACCCCTCCCCCCCACTGGAGCAGTAAACACGGACCACTGGGAACATCGTAGAGGAGGCGGCTCAGCACACCACTTAGACTCGGAGCAACCACTGGGGCTCCAGGCGGCTGTCTGAGTAGGAGCTGCATGGCGAGCTGTTTGGACTCAGAGCGATTGCTTCTGAACACCGGGGGGTTGCCCGGAGGAAGAGGAGAAGTGCGGCGGGTCCCTTGGTCTAGGAGTGACTGCATCAGAGCTACAGGCAGTTGCCAGAGGAGGAACTGCGTGGCGAGCTGTATGGACTCAGAACGACCACTTCTGAACACCGGGGACCTGCCCGGAGGAAGAGGAGAAGCGCGGGGGGTCGCTTGGTCTAGGAGTGACTGCATCAGAGCCACAGGCGGTTACCAGAGGAGGAACTGTGTGGCGAGCTGTATGGACTCAGAACGACCGATTCTGAACACCGGGGACCTGCCCGGAGGAAGAGGAGAAGCGCGGTGGGTCGCTTGGTCTAGGAGGGACTGCATCAGAGCCACAGGTGGTTGCCAGAGGAGGAGGCGAGTGGTGAGTTGTTTGGACTCAAAGCGACCGCTCCTAAACACTGGTGACCTGCCTGGAGGAGGAACGCGGTGGGTCGCTTGGTCTCGGAGTGACTGCCTAGGGCTCGGGCGGTTGGCGGGGGGAGGAGGAGACACAAAGTGAGTTGCTTGGACTCCTAGTGACTGCATCGAAACACCGGGCAGCTGTCCAGAGGAAGAGGTGTGTGGCAGGTCTCTGGGTCTCGGAGCTATTGTACGGGGCTCCAGGTGGCGGCTCAGAGGAGGGGCCGCATAGCCAGGCGATTAGGTGCAGAGCAGGGGTCCCAGGACCTAGGCGGCTTCTTGCTGGAAGAGCCGCACAGAGACACGCCTAGGGGCGGAGCAAAGTTTCCAGGACTGCAGGCAGATTCTCTGAGGAGAGGCAGCCTAAGGAGACTCGTCTGCGAAGGGTGAGGATCCCAGGCCCAGAAGGTAGGTCCGGGCCCCTGGGAACGTTGCAGAGGAAGACAGCCCAGCCCAGGCAGTAGTTGTAGATTGAGGGGAACCTCCAGGAGGGGAACTGACCAGCGAGATCACCCCACCAGGTGAGTCTTCCCTGACGGGTGAGGTTTTCCCACAAGGACGGTAAAACCAGAGACACAGGCACAATCAGTACTTGCCTCAGCCCGCAGCCTAGTTCCCCTTTGGATGACCATTCGTCAACAAGTGGAGGCACCTCTGCCCACTAGCAGGGAATATACCCCACCTGAGGGTCACCAACCCTAGAGAGGCAGCTTACTTGTGGAGCTCCGCATTATCAACTTCCTCCAAGATTTCAGGCTACTGAAGGATAAGAGGGGATATACTAGCAATCTTCAGGGACATTATAAGTCAATAGAGGAAATCTGCAATATCTTAATGACCCACTGATTCCTGAACAATATGAGAAAACAAGGGAAGAAAATGCCCCAAACAAATCTAGATGTTACATCAATAAAATCCAACGACAGCATGGCAGAAGAAATGACAGAAAGGGAGTTCAGAATGTACATAATTAAAATGATCAGGGAAGCAAACAATGAGATGAAAGAGCAAATGCAGGCATTGAATGATGAGATGAAAGAGCAAATGCAGGCATTGAATGATAGCACCAATTGACAGTTTAAAAGAGCAAATACAGGAAGCAAAAGATCATTTCAATAAAGAGTTAGAGATACTGAAAAAAAAACAAACAGAAATCCTTGAAATGAAGGAAACAATAAACCAAATTAAGAACTCCATAGAAAGCACAACCAATAGGATAGAACACCTGGAAGACAGAACCTCAGATATTGAAGAAAAAATATTTAACCTTGAAAACAAAGTTGAACAAACAGAGAAGATGGTAAGAAATCATGAACAGAATCTGCAAGAACTATGGGATATCATGAAAAGGCCAAATTTGAGAATTATTGGGATTGAGAAAGGCTTAGAGAAACAAACCAAAGGAATGAACAATCTATTCAATGAAATAATATCAGAAAATTTCCCAAATCTGAAGAATGAAATGGAAAAGCAAGTTCAAGAGGCTTATAGGACTCCAAATACATAAAATTACAACAGACCCACACCAAGGCACATTATAATGAAAATACCTAACATACAAAATAAAGACAGTATTTTAAAGGTTGTGAGAGAAAAGAACCAAATTACATTCAGGGGGAAACCAATACGGATATCAGCAGATTTTTCAATCCAGACCCTAAAAGCTAGAAGGGCCTGGAACAACATTTTTCAAGCTCTGAAAGAAAATGGATGCCAACCAAGAATCTTATACCCAGCAAAATTTACCTTCAAATTTGATGATGAAATAAAATCATTCCATGGTAAACAAAAGCTAAAAGAATTTACAAAAAGAAAGCCAGCATTACAGAACATCCTCAGCAAAATATTTCATGAGGAAGAGATAAAAAACAAAGAAGCAAATCAGCAAAGGGAGGAATTATCCTAAAGGAACTGTCAAATAAAGGAGGAACCAAGATGTGTCAAAAATAAATAAATAAATAAATAAAATTTTAAATATGAACCAAATGACTGGGAATACAAATCATATCTCAATAATAACCCTGAATGTTAATGACCTGAATTCATCAATCAAAAGACATAGACTGGCAGATTGGATTAAAAAGAAAGATCCAACAATATGTTGCCTGCAAGAGACTCACCTCATAGAAAGAGATACCCATAGACTAAAGGTGAAAGGATGGGGAAAAACATACCATGCACATGGACTCAGCAAAAAAGCTGGAGTATCTATCCTCATTTCAGATAATGTGGATTTCAAGCCAAAGTTAGTCAGAAGGGATAAAGAAGGACATTTCATACTGCTTAAGGGAAGTATAAATCAGCAAGATATAACAGTCATAAACATCTATGCCCCAAACAGTGGCTCATCCATGTATGTCAAACAAATCCTTCTCAATTTTAGAAACCAAAAAGACCATAACACAATAATACTAGGTGATTTTAACATGCCTCTCTCACCACTGGACAGATCTTCCAAACAAAAATTGAACAAAGAAACCATAGATCTCAATAACACAATCAATAATTTAGACTTAACAGACATTTATAGAATATACCATCCAACAAAGAATGAATACACTTTCTTCTCAGCAGCACATGGATCCTTCTCCAAAATAGATCATATATTATGCCACAAAGCTAATGTTAGCAAATACAAGAAGATAGAGACACTACCTTGTATTCTATCAGATCATAATGGATTGAAGTTAGAAATAAATGAAAGAGTAAAAAACAGAAACTACTCCTGGAGATTAAACAATATGCTATTATATGATGAATGGGTAACAGAAGATATTAGGAAGGAAATTAAAAAATTCTTAGAGGTAAATGAGAACAAAGAAACATCATATCAAAATCTCTGGGACACTATGAAAGCAGTACTTAGAGGAAAATTTATTTCATGGAGTGCATTTAATAAAAGAAGTAAAACTCAACAAATAAACGACCTAACACTACAGCTCAAAGCCCTAGAAAAAGAAGAACAGAACAACACCAAAAGTAGTAGAAGACAGGAAATAGTTAAACTCAGAGCTGAAATCAATGAAATTGAAACAAAAGAAGCAATACAAAAAATTGACAAAATAAATAGTTGGTTCTTCGAAAAAATAAACAAAATTGATAAACCTTTAGCCACACTAACAAAGAGAAGACGACAGAAAACCCAAATCACTAAAATTCGGAATGAACAAGGAAATATCACAACAGACACGACTGAAATACAAAACATAATTAGAAGCTATTTTGAAAATCTACACTCCAACAAAATAGAAAATTTTGAAGACATCAACAGGTTTCTAGAGACAAATGAATTGCCTAAACTGAACGAGGAGGACATACACAATTTAAATAGACCAATTTCAAGTAATGAAATAGAAGAAGTCATCAAAAGCCTACCAACGAAGAAAAGTCCGGGACCAGATGGGTTCTCAGCCAAGTTCTACAAAACCTTTAAAGAAGAGCTCATTCCAATACTTCTCAAAGTATTCCATGAAATAGAAGAGGAGGGATCCCTCCCAAACTCATTCTATGAAGCCAATATTACCCTGATACCTAAACCAGACAGAGACACATCGAGGAAAGAAAATTTCAGACCAATATCCTTAATGAACATCGACACAAAAATTCTCAACAAAATTTTAGCAAATCGCATACAAAAACATATTAAAAAGATAGTGCACCATGATCAAGTGGGTTTCATCCCAGGGATGCAAGGTTGGTTCAACATCCGGAAATCAATAAATGTAATTCACCATATCAATAGACTTAAAGTCAAGAATCACATGATTATTCCAATAGATGCAGAAAAAGCATTTGATAAAATACAGCAACCCTTCATGCTCAAAACACTAGAAAAAATAGGGATAGTGGGAACATTCCTTAACATTGTAAAGGCCATCTATGCTAAGCCCATGGCTAATATCATTCTAAATGGTGAAAAACTGAAAGCATTCTCCCTAAAAACTGGAACAAGGCAGGGATGCCCTCTTTCACCACTTCTATTCAATATCGTCCTTGAAACTCTAGCCAGAGCAATTAGACAAACCAAAGAAATTAAAGGGATAGGAATAGGAAAAGAAGAACTCAAACTATCCCTATTTGCTGATGATATGATTATATACTTAGAGGAACCAGGAAATTCCACCAGAAAACTTTTAGATCTCATAAGTGAATTCAGTAAAGTAGCGGGATATAAGATCAATGCACATAAATCTAAGACATTTTTATACATAAGTAATGAATCTTCAGAAAGAGAAATTAGGAAAACTACCCCATTCACAATACCCTTGAAAAAAATAAAATACTTGGGAATCAATCTCACAAAAGAGGTGAAAGACCTCTACAATGAGAACTACAGAACACTAAAGAAAGAAATTAAAGAACACCTTAGAAGATGGAAAGATCTCCCATGTTCTTGGATAGGAAGAATTAATATTGTCAAAATGACCATACTACCAAATGTGCTATACAGATTCAATGCAATTCCAATTAAAATCTCAATGATGTACCTTACAGAAATAGAGCACGCAATTATGAAATTCATCTGGAAGAATAAAAAACCCAGAATAGCTAAAGCAATCCTTGGCAGAAAGAGTGAAGCAGGGGGTATCGCAATACCAGATCTTCAACTCTACTACAAAGCAATAGTAACAAAAACGGCATGGTATTGGTACCAAAATAGAAAGGTGGATCAATGGTACAGAATAGAGGACATGGACACAAACCCAAATAAATACAATTTTCTCATACTAGACAAAGGGACCAAAAATATGCAATGGAGAAAAGATAGCCTCTTCAACAAATGGTGCTGGGAGAATTGGAAATCCATATGCAACAGAATGAAACTAAACCCGTATTTCTCACAATGAACGAAACTAAACTCAAAATGGATTAAGCATCTCGGAATCAGACCAGAGACCTTGCATCTTATAGAAGAAAAAGTAGGTCCAGAGCTTCAACATGTTGGCTTAGGACCAGACTTCCTCAACAGGACTCCCATAGCACAAGAAATAAAAGCAAGAATCAATAACTGGGATAGATTCAAACTAAAAAGCTTTCTCTCAGCAACGGAATCTATCAGCAATGCAAAGAAAGAGCCTACAGAGTGGGAGAAAATCTTTGCCAATCATACTTCAGATAGAGCACTAATCTCCAGAATCTATAAAGAACTCAAAAAACTCTACACCAAGAATGCAAATAATCCAATCGACAAATGGGCTAAGGAAATGAATAGACACTTCACAGAAGAAGATCTACAAGCAATAAACAAACATATGGAAAAATGTTCAACATCTCTAGTAATAAGAGAAATGCAAATCAAAACCACCCTAAGATTCCATCTCACCCCAATTAGAATGGCGATTATCAAGAATACAAGCAACAACAGGTGTTGGCGAGGATGTGGGGAGAAAGGTATACTCATACATTGCTGGTGGGGCTGCAAATTAGTGCAGCCACTCTGGAAAGCAGTGTGGAGACTCCTTAGAAAACTTGGAATGGAACCACCATTTGACCCAGCTATCCCACTCCTTGGCCTATACCCAAAGGACTTAAAATCAGCATATTACAGAGATTCAGCCATATCAATGTTCATAGCTGCTCAGTTCACAATAGCCAGATTGTGGAACCAACCTAGATGTCCTTCAACTGATGAATGGGTAAAGAAACTGTGGTATATATGCACAATGGAATATTACTCAGCCATAAAGAATGATAAAATTATGGCATTTGCAGGCAAATGGATGAAATTGGAGAATATCATGCTGAGATAAGCCAATCTCAAAAAACTAAAGGACGAATGATATCACTAATAAGTGGATGATGACACATAATGGGGGGTGGGAGGGGTTAGTTTTAGGGTTAGAGTTAGGGTTAGGGAGGGGGACAAGAATAGAGGAAGTAAGGACTGTATAGAGGGAAAAGAGGGGTGGGAGGGGTGGGGGGGAAGGGAAAAAATAACACAATGAATCAAACAACATTACCCTATGTAAATTTATGATTACACAAATGGTATGCCTTTACGCCATGTACAAACAGAGAAACAACATTTATCCCATTTGTTTACAATAAAAAAAAAAGCAATCAATGGGGTGAAACTGTACACTATTCTAATCAGGTATTATAAGGTGACCAATGGGAGCACTTAAAGTAAGGTCTTCAATTCAGTTCTTATAAGGAAGATGATACCTCACAGAACAGCATATGAGACATTAATTTCCAGGCATGGGGGCCTTGAGCTTCTCTCCCTCACTCAGCCCACTTAGCTCTACCTGACCGAGTGCTACTTCCACCTTCACTGTCAATAAATCTGTACTTTGCCTATTTCTTCTGTGTGTCTTGCTCAATACTTTGGAACACCAAGGACCTTGACCCCAAATTGACACCCCAATGATAACAGATCGATTGAGTAACAGGTTTAGAGGGAATGGCTTCAAATAAAATGAATTCTTGGGCTGGGGAAATAGCTCAGCTGGTAGAGTGCTTGCCTCGCAAGCACAAGACCCTGAGTTCGATCCCCAGTACCACAAAAAAAAAAAAAAAAAAAAAAAAAAAGAATTCTCTAGGACTTGCTTGTTCTTCTTCTCATATGATGTCTGCCATGCCCTGAACCAGTAATAAGAAGACTCTCACTGGATGATGGTGGGTGCCCACATCATGCTCTTGGATCTCCCCACTTCCAGTCACAGTTAAATAAATCTCTATTCTTGAAACTTAGTCTGTGGTATTCAATCATAGCAATAGAAAACAGACTAAGACAACTACATCCAAAAATTAACTCAGAAAGGATCAAGAACTCAACTGTAATGGTTAAAACTGTACAATTCTTCTGTTCATAGGAAAAATTTTTACAACCTTTGATTTGGCAATTATTTCTTGGATATGTACCCAAAGCATTGGCAACCAAAGAAAAACATGGATGAATTAGACTTCATCAAGATTAAAACATTTTGAGCATTAAAAGATAACATATAGAAAGGGGAAAATATTTTTAAATCATATATCTTACTATTTGATATGGGGTTAATAGTTGTAATATATAAAACACCTCCTACAACTAAAAACAAAAGCAATTTGAAGGTGAGCTAAGAATTTGAAAAAATAGTTCTCAAAAGAAAATACACAAAGAACCAATATAAACACACAAGAAGATGTTCAATTTCACTAATATCAGGAACCAAATCAAAATCACAATTAAATAATACTTCACACCCATTAGGAGTGGTTCTTATTTTAACAACAACAAATAAGTGTTGATAAGAATGTGGAAGTACCCTTGTGTATTAGTTGTAAGTAAAATGAAGCAGAGAATGTGAAAAATTGTTTGGCAATTCTTCAAGAAATATTAAACATAAACCAGGCACTGTGGTGTATACCTGTAGTCCCAGCAACTCAGGAGACTGAGGCAGGAGGATCTAAGTTCAGGAACTCCTGTTCAGTACAGCATCCCTTTTTCACCTGGAGCTTCTCTTCCACTCTACGTAGGGGTTGGCACATGTGGATTAAGGCAAGGGTATATTAGAGTGGCTTGAGAGTACCCTCTCTACACCCAATAGATAGACTACTGCTCAATAGTATGCAGATACAAAGGTGTAAACTTGAGGCATTAGCTACATGTGATGTTGAGGCATTAGCTACATGTGAGGTTGATGCATAAAATTTCCTTAGAATCAAGACACATAATATGTACAGAGAAAAGATAAAAATTATCCTGCTAACTTTATATTGATCATATGTTAAGGTCAGATTACCTCTGCATGAACCGTACTGGATATTGGAGTTTATGTAGAGTTTACAATTATATGTTATCTTATTTCCATGTGATAGAGGAATTAAAGGTCTTACAAAGTAAATTCTTCTTAACTTCCTTGTTTGGTTCTATTGGTTCTATCAACTCAATTCCACGAGCTTAAAAAAGGTTGACTATAATGAACAAAGTTTGTGGGAGCCCCATCTATTTTTTCTCTCACACTTAGTCACTGGCTAATTCACCCTCAAGTTAGAAAAATCCCCCTGGAGAATTGAATGCAGCTAACAATGAATGAATGGGGTGTTAATTATTTCAGTTCGGCTACGAATTGGTTCTTTTTCATTCCTCTTCAGATAGAAGTAGAAACTTGAACGAACTGATATAAATACTACTTTTGTGCATGTTCTATCCTCTTCAATCCCTACTAGTCACTTATTCATAAGGTCCTAACTCCATTGGCTCAGTATCCCCAGAGTTGTCATCTCATATGCTGAAGCTCAGTTCTTAACAACTTACACCCTTTCAGGGCAGAGATGGGGATGAATTGTTATGCATTCATTGCTAAATTTTGTTTAGGAGATAAGTAGCCAGGTATATCCAACAGTTCACATTTATCTATAATTTACTAAATCCAAACATTACCTTCCAAATGATGTGTATCCTGTGAGATCTACTTTTCCCTAAAATGATATAATCACAGTAATGGTTTTTGAGGGGGATGGGGTGCCAAGAAGAGAGAGAGAGAGAGAGAAACATCACACAGTATTTATTCTCCTATTTTGCAAAGGAGAAAATTGACACACAGATGTGAAATAACTCACTCAAAGTCACAGTGTAAGTCGGTGGCAGGACTGGACATAAAAAAATGCCAGTAATAGAAGGGTATGCAATTATCTTCTCTGTTTGAGAAATTTAAGGTGTACAAAATGATGTTTTTAGAAACATATACAAGTTTTCAACAGGCAAACCAGAGAGCCTAGAGGATCCCAGCCTATAGGATTTGATGGCCTGCCCATATAAGAGACAAATGATGGAAAAAAGAAAAACAGGTTTTGTGCAGTTTGATAAGACTAGGGAGAAACAGTTAGACTAGTTCTCTGCAGGTCCTACAGAAGTGGTTAAAATTTATAGAAACAAGAGCCAGGTCATATACATATGTAGATTTTAGCTAGGATGGACTTAGCTGGAGAATATTTAAAATTTTTCTTGGCATCTGTCCTCAGCATGAGGAAGTTTTTATTCTCAGCATGGGGAAATAAGGGATGCAGAAAAGCAGTTATCAGGAAGTCACTTTTAATTTTAAAGGGGCTCTGTTTCATACGTAGTGAATTAATTTCTGCAGGCAAACAATTTAACATATCCATCATCTTCCCAAGTTCTGCCTTTTGTTTGTTAAGTGGTAGGAGCATATAAAATCTATTCTCTTTGCAAATTTTCAATAAGCAACATACTAATTATAGTCTTTCTGTTGCATAACAGATCTCTAGACTTAATTTATCCTATATGACTACAATTTAATTCTCTTTTGACTTACATATCCTCATTCCCTTCCCTTTTTCCTTCCCTGGTAACCACCTTTCTTTTTGTTTCTATGTATTAACCTGTTTTCTTAAGATTGCAAATGTAAGTGAGATCATGCAGTAATTTTCTTTCTGTATCAAGCTTGTTTTTCTTAGCATAATGTGCCACAAATTAATCTACCACCACTACGTATGGTAGTGTCTCCTTTTTCAAGTCTGATTAATATTCTCATATATATCTCACAATTTCTTTATTATTCGTCTGTTAACAGACCACCTAGACTTTTCGCATATCTCGACTATTGTGTATAATATTGCATTGAACATGAGAGTGCAGATATCCCTCTTAGGTGTTGATTTCATTTCCCTTGGATGTATAACCAAAAAGGGATTGCTGGATATTTCTATTTTTAATTGTTTGAGGAAACACCACCCTGTTTTCCATAATGTCTATCTAATTTGTATTACCACCAACGGTGCACAAGTGCTCCCTTTTTTTTTACAACTTCACCAACACTTTTGTCTTTTTTGTTTTTAACAGTCATCGTAATAGGTGAGAAGTAACATTTCATTGTGTAATCATCTCTGATGATTAGTGATGTTGAGAACCTTTTTATATATCTGTCACCCATTTTTATGTCATTTTTGGAAACAATGTTTATTCAAATCCTTTGCCCAGTTTTATATTTTTATTTTTTATTTGTTCTAATTAGTTATACATGACAGTAGAATGCATTTTGACTCATTGTACACAAGTGGAGCAAAACTTTTTATTTCCCTAGTTGTACACAATGCAGAGTCACACCATTTTGTGCAATCATGCACGTACATAGGGTAATAATGTTCTCTCATTCCACCATCTTTCCCACCTCCATATACCCTTCCCTCCCCTTCCTCCCCTCTGCTCTTTTCAAAGTTCATTCATTCTTCTTTTGCCCACCCCCAGTTATGGATCAGCATCTATTTATCAGAGAAAACATTCGGTCTCTGTTTTTTGAGGGATTGGCTTACTTCACTTGCATGACTTTCTCCAGCTCCATCCATTTAACTACAAATGCCACAATTTTATTTTCTTTAAGACTGAGTAATATTCCATTGTGTATATATACCACAGTTTCTTTATTCATTCGTCTGTTGCAGGTCATCTAGGTTGGTTCCAAGGTTTAGCTATTGTGAATTTAGCTGCTATAAATATTGATATGGCTACATCACTGTAGTAGGATGATTTTAAGTCCTTTGGGTATAGGAGGAGCGGACTAGGTGGGTCAAATGGTGGCTCCATTCCAAGTTTTCCAAGGAATCTCCATACTGCTTTCCAGAGTGATTGTACCAATTTGCAATCACCACCAGCAATGTATGAGTGTATTTTTTCCCCACATCCTCACCAACATTTATTGTTGCTTATGTTCTTGATAATTGTCATTCTGACTGGAGTAAGATGAAATCGTAGAGTAGTTTTGATTTGCATTTCTCTAATTGCTAGAGATGCTGAACAGTTTTTCATATATTTGTTAATTGAATATATATATATTCTGTGAAGCATCTGTTCAGCTCCTTAGCCCATTTATTGATTGGATTATTATTTTTTTTCTGCATTAAGTGCTTTGAATTCTTTAATATCCTGGAAATTAGTGCTGTATCTGACATGTGTGTGGCAAAGGTTTTCTCCCATTCTCTAGTCTTACAGGAAACAATTGTATATCTTCTTCTGTGAAATGCCTGCCCAGTTCCTTAGCCATTTATTGATTGAGTTATTTGTATTTTTGGTGTTAAGTTTTTTGAGTTCTTTATAAAATTCTGGAGATTAATGCTGTATCTGATATGCATGTAGTAAAGATTTTCTCCCATTCTGTAGTCTCTCTCTTCACTTTTTTGTTTCCTTTACTGAGAAAAAACTTTTTAGTTTGAAACCGTCCTATTTATTGATTCTTGCTTTTATTTCTTGTGCTTTGGGAGTCATGTTAAGGAAGTCTGATCCTAAGCCAATATGATAAAGATTTGGGCCTACTTTTTCTTCTATTTGGTGCAGGTTCTTTGGTCTAATTCCTAGATCCTTGGTCCATTTCGAGTTGAGTTTTGTGCGGGGTGAGAGATAGGGGTTTAATTTCATTTTGCTACATATGAATTTCCAGTTTTCCCAATACCATTTGTTGAAGAGGCTATCTTTTCTCCATTGTATGTTTTTAGCATCTTTGTCTAGTATGTGATAACTATATTTATGTGGGTTTGTTTCTGTGTCCTCTATTTTGTACCATTGGTTTACATGTCTATTTTGGTGCCAATACCATGCTGTCTTTTTTACTATGGCTCAGTAGTATAATTTAAGTTCTGGTATTGCTATGCCTCCTGATTCACTCTTCTCACTGAGGATTGCTTTGACTCTTCTGGGTCTCCTATTTTCCCAAAAGAATTTCATGTTTGCTTTTTCTATTTCTATAAGGAACATCATTGGGATTTTAATTGGAATTGCCTTAAATCTGTATAATGCTTTGGGTAGTATCTTTGCCCAGTTTTTAATTAGGTTGTTTGTTTCCTTACTATCAAGTTCTGCATATATTTTGGATATTAGACTTTTATCAGATATATGGTTTGCAAATATTTTCTTTTACCCTGTAGTCTACTTTTTTATTTTGCTGAGTTTTTCCTTTGCTGGCAGCAGCTTTTTAGCTTTTTATTCTGTTGTAAGCCCACTTGCTTAGTTTTGCTTTTATTACCTGTCAAGGCAATATCCAAAAAGAAAAAGAAAAAAAGTAACTGCCAAGGCCAATATTAAGGGGCTTTTTCCTTATGTGGTGCCACCCAGGAGTTTAATGGTGTCAGGTCTAGCTCTTACCTTCATATCTGCAAGCTACTTCAAGTTGATTTTTGTGTATAGTGTAAGGTAAGTTTCTAGTTTTATCTTTCTGTAAGTGGTTATCCAGTATTCCCATCATCATTCATAAGATTCTTAAGAATATTCTTCACATAAAGAGGAAGTCAGGTCTTCTTTCATCTCCCTAAGTCATAAATAGAATTTTAAAAATTATTTTTCTATGTTACTATGTTTTCTATGTTAATTATTCCTCTGTAGAGTTTGTCCTTTGATCTGAACTCACATTTGAAAGAAAGCCAGAAAACATGGTGTGTGTGTGTGTGTGTGTGTGTGTGTGTGTGTGTGTGTGTTTTGAGAAATCTATGATTAGGGATGAAAGTAGTTTATTTCTGAACAAATTTTAAGTTTTTAAATTTTTTAACTACTAATATTTTTATATCATTTTAAATGTTTAACCTCATAATTAATCTCATACAATATTTGTGGAAACTCAATGAGGTAGCTGGGTTTTGTTTTGTTTTAAGGAAAAGAATAAAAAAAAAAAAAGGTTTATTGCTTTGCTAGCAAAGGGGGAACACAGGGGACTCTTGTCCCAGAGGCTGCGTCTATCAGCAGGAACAGGGGGCTTTGAAAGAGGTGATTCAAAGGCCACATTCCTCTGTTGGAGTTGTAATTCACTTGCTAATTTGGGAAGTAGTCATTTCTGAGATCTTCTGGTACCATCCCCAAAGTCTGGATTACTTTGTTCCTATGGTGGGTGTGTGCTCAGGGACAGATAACTCTGCCTAGGATGAGGAAGAAAGGTAATCCTGTTTCCCTGCCCTACCCCTCAGAGATTAGGGAGGAGAAGAGATTAGAGAGGAGGAGAGATAAACACTTATTGTAGGTTACAACAACTTAGTTGGCACCCTAAGTATATGTGACTAGATATAAGTATACATCTGAGAACTGTATCTGAATCTTGTCTAAGTGTTATGTAAAAGTTTATAAAATGCAAGTTTATCTAGGTTTACAGGCAAATTAACCAGTAAGTGCTCTCTTATACATTATATCTGACATAGAAATGTCACACTGTCATTTGAAGACCTGTCTTATATCTGTTTGTTTTGACTAAGTCTATTTCTGATCATTAACATTGCATCCTAAATGTATAAGAGATTAAAGGTAGCTGGGTGTTTTATAATTCTCATTTTACAAATGAGGAATCAGTTTCATGGAAATGTGCAACTTCCTGAAGGTCATACAATTAGAAAGGGCCTAACCAAGACTGTGTCCCTTGCAGCACCTCTCTCTCTCTCTCTCTCTCCCTCTCTCTCTCTCTCTCTCTCTCTCTCTCTCTCTCTCTCTCTCTCTCTCTCTCTCTCTCTCTCTCTCCCTCCCTCTCTTTTCTTTTTTGCTGCTCTAAGGGTGAAACCCAGGGACATTCTACCACTGAGATACATCCTCAGCTGTGTTAGTTAACTTTACATCTCTGTGACCAAAATATCTGAGAAGAACAACTTGGAGGAAGAAAAGTTTATGTTGGGCTCATGGTTTCAGAGGTTCAGGGCCAGAAGTGAGGCAAAACATCATGGTGGAAGAGCATGGCAGAGGAAAGGAACTCAGGTCATGGAAGCCAAGAAACAGAGAGCACCTAAGTGGCAGGGACATACTTCGAGTAATCTGCTTCCTCCCGACTTGTCCCACCTGCCTACAGTTACCACCCAGCAGTCTATTCAGATTATTAATTACATGAATTAATCTACCGATAAGGTTATATCTCTCACCACTAACTGAAAGCCCCATCTGAATCTTCTTGCCCTGGAGATAATGCCTTCAGAACATGAGCTTTTCAAGGAACATTTCTAGATTCAAACCATAACACCAGCCATTTTTTTTTATTTTTAATTTTGATACAGGGTCTCGGTAAGTTGCCCAGGGTTACCTTGAATTTGCAGTCCTCCTGCCTCAGTCTTCTGAGTAGCCACCATGCCTGGCATTTATTCTTTCAAACTAAAAATAATGATTTTCCCACATACCCTCTTAACTGGCTGTTTTCTCTGGTCTTCGGGACGCCTGCTGCTCAAAAAAATCATCTCTTCTATTTTTCCACTTCCCTTCTCCATCCCCACTCTCTGTTGCTTCCTCCTCGTGAAACTTTCTAATGTACCTCCACTTAGTTTTCCAGGTTGGGAGAGCCCCACTGACTGAACTTCGTCCTACCTGGACCTTTGAAATGAGTATCGGCTATTGAGAGATGAGCGCACGCTTAGGCACTGTGGCAGTCCAAGTGAGCAGGCACGCTCACCATCTGGCTCCTATACTCTTCTTGGAAAAACAAGGTCTTGGTCCTGGTGATAGGGATCAAGTTTAGATGATAAGTATGAATAGAAATGAATAAAATTTTTTTCTCTTTTCCCTCCAATTTTATTGTTGTATTATAATGTTATGTAATGGTGGGATTTGTTGTTATGTATTAGTACAGGCACATAATATAGCAATATAGTTTGGCCAATGTCATTCCCCAGTAATCCTCACTACCCCCCTGGCCCTTTCCTCTACTCTACTGATCTCCCTTCTATTTTCATGATGCTTTTTTCTCCCTGAGCACTTTTTCAGGATGGGTTACTGTTCCACTTCCCATTTCCTAATTTCTCTTGAGAGACCATAACATATCAAACAAGGAAAGGGATTCTGTGTCTTTAGAGTACAGACTCTCTCATATTTCCTTTCTGTGTTTCCAATTCTTGGGACAAAGTGAATACATGAAGGACTGAACTTTCACCAGAAAACTGGTATCATTCACTGTGCAGGTTGGCTGCAGGCTTTGAAATGGAAGCAAGCAGTGGGTTGATTCTTTTTTCTTTTTCTTCCCTCCCCTGTTTTTTTTTTTTTTTTTTTGTTTGTTGTTTTTTATTTTTATCAGGACTAGGGATTGAATCTGGAGGTGCTTAATCACTGAGTCTCATCCTCAACCCTTTTTGTAATTTTTAGTTTGAGATAGGGTCTTGATAAATTGCTAAGGCTGGCCTTGAATTTGGAATCCTCCTGCCTCAGCCTCCAAAGCCACTAGGATTACAGGCCTGAGTCACCACACCCAGCCAGAGGCTATTTCTTGACCTTATTCATTCCATTACAATGGAACCTACTGGAGACTTTTAAGTGGGTGTCAGTTAGTGGAGATCAGAAGTGCCTGTTCATGATTCTGTCACTCAGGGAGTTTATTATTGCAAAACGAGGGGCTGCTTTTAGCCATTACTTTTCTACATGGCTTTTATTCTAAGTCATATATTTGTTTCATATATAACCATATTGAATTATTGGTTAAACTTATGAAACATAAGAAGCACTCATACTGAAATGTGATAAGTTAATAAGGAACAAAACACCATGGTCATTCAGAAAACTCACATAAAGATTACCTTTAAAATGAAAGATAAGGGACTGGGAGATACCTCAGTCGGTAGAGTGCTTGCCTTGTAAGCACAAGACCCTGAGTTTGATCCCCAGCACCCCCAAAAAAAAAAAAAATGAAAGATAATACTTAAATCTACAAAATGTAGAGAAAGTTACAGAATTTAAAATTGGATACCATGTATTTATCACATCACATTTCTCATAACTTTTCTTATCTATTGTTTGTAGAGAGTAACATTTGTGGATAGCTTAGAAATTTACTCCTGTTCTTTCCCCTTCCTTACTTCCTCCTTCCTAAGGGTACCACTGTACTGAGTATGTGGATTTTTTTCCTTTGCATGTTTGTGTGTGTGTGTGTATATATATATAAGTATATACACACATATATATATAAAAATACACACACACATACACACACACACACACACACACACACATATATATATATAGAGAGAGAATATTATTTTAGGTTTATATAAGCTTCCTAATTTTTGAAATTTATTCACACTTACTTCAGAAATATCCTAATCTAATAAATATTCTATAGTATATAAAAATATCTTTGGGACTTAATTAAATCCTTCAAAAGCAAATACTTGGGAACTAAGTATATTATTTAAAAATCATTTTTAGTCTCTAAATGTCAGAAACAAAAATCAAAATAATGAAAGAAATGTTTGTACACGTTTCTGATGAAGCACTTATATTTTTCTTTTTATATGTTTTATTATTATTATTATTATTATTATTATTATTATTTGGTGCTGGGGTTCAAACCCTGGGGGTCTTTACCCCTGAGGCAAATCCTCAGAACTTTTTATTTTTCATTTTGAGATAGGATCTCACAAAATTACCCAGACTGTCTTTGAACTTGTAATCCTCCTGCCTCAGCCTCCCAAATTGTTGAGATTACAGGTGTGCACCACTATACCTGGCATTAGATATGTACTCATTATTAAGATCCATAAAACTAAGTTACAAAGTAATCTTTAATTGTGTATCTTGACACAGTATCATATCCTGAGATAATAACTTATTTATTTTGTATTGTGCAAAAATATGCTGTAAAAAGTTATTTTAAAAATTCTGGGGAGTCTTGTTATATGGTGCTATAGCTGTGGTTTCAGAGTTAAAAAAGAGAAAAAGGAAGTGATTAGATCAAGCTGAAATTAAATAAACAAGACAAGGATCTTAACATGTCTGAATTCTAGTCACCCCATTTCTGACTCATATGCTATTATTATCCAACAACTAGCTCACTTGCTACTGATCACCTTGTTGGAGTCCAAAAGAATCACTAAGCCCATATCACCAACCCACAGACTCATCAACTAAATAAATGTATGTTTAAAAGTTGAGTTTAAATGTGGTTTGTCACAGAGCATAATTAAGTAAAAATACCACAACTTTAGTGGTTTTTGTTGTTTGCAACTGAGAACCTTAATTCATACAATATCCTTTATTTTTCATTAACCTGGGAACTATGGAACAATTTGTTCTATAAATAACCTTAAAATTCTTACTATAAGCTTAATCACAGTGATGGGTGCAGGAGATTGAGCTGTGGGGGGAAAAACACACCTGACCTATATGTTCTTGGATTTTAAAGTCTTACAATGTGTGATGAAAGAAAGCTGAAACCAATAAAGCAACTTTCAACAGATTTTTGTTGAAGGCAAAGAAATAAATACTAAGATAAAATATACATAGTCGGGTTTATAAATCATGAATTTAGGTCATACATAATTAGATTGTTCCTAGAATCTAAGCATTGATCTATGCCTTCCTGACATGAGCTCGATATATCCAAATTCATGGATACCTCACTTGAGCCCCCAGTTTCCTGATGGTGTCCTGAATCAGGTAGAGGGCATAATCTTAATGCCTAACATCCAGGAGTTCCTTCATAGAGAACTTGGCAACTTTATTATTGTGACTCCACAGCTAGATCTCTACTCTGCCACAAACCAAGGTGTTTCCATCCTACAACCCTGTTGAATTACACAGCCACCTGAATCAGTGAGTGTCCTTCTCCTGGTGATAATTTAGCCCTTAATGTGAGTGGAGAGTGGTTCCTCCAACAGCTCCACAAGTATGCTCATTTTATAGTCTTAACAATAGACTGCATGTAAGTCAATTTTTCATGTACAACAAAATACTTGAGATAATTGAGTTAAAAAGAGGAAAGGTTTAATTTGGCTCAGAGTTTCAGTTCATGACCAGCAGACCCCATTACTTTTCAGCCCATGGTAACCATACATCATTCCAGGGAGCACATGATGGAGTAAGCTGCTACACTAATGTTTGCTGGGAGGAATGGAGAGAGAGGAAGAGACTGACATCCTGCAGTTCCCTTCAAGGGCATACCACAGTGACATAAAACTTCTGACTAGGCCCCACCTTTTAAAGGTTTTCACCACCTTCCAATGATGCTAAACTGAGGGACAAAACATGATGAACATTTAAGATCCAGACTATGGTAGACTGCCATGACATTCTTAACACATAAGGTAATGCATGTCCCTTCAGGAGGACATACAGCCTCATGGGGTCAGGGGTGGGTAGTGGGGAAATGAACATGGCAGTTCAGAAGGAAATAGGATAATTCAAAAAGAAAGCAAAGGCACGACAGCTCAAAAGATAAACAGATTAGTTTTTAACCATTATCTTTGTTCAGTCAATATTTACCATTTATAACTTTGCTTTTTGTTGCTGGAACAAAGGCCTTGCCCCTGTCAGCACAATATAAGAAGCCAAACAGTGAGAAGACTGTGTTATTCCTCCCACTATCCCCGGAGACCCAAGGAGAGCATGATGGGGAAACTCCTTCAGGCATCCTGCTTCTCTCTATTCTCTCAGGAGGTGGGCACAGTCAGATAGGTCCTCAGCCTTGCTTGGAAGTTCCTCCAAGTCCTAGGGTATTCAGGGCACAACACCTTTTTCTGTTGCTGCTGTTTTGGGAGAGTATGAAAGAAAGATGATGTGTAAGTTACCTATTGCCATCTAAGAATTTACCTTTAGACCTAGCAGCATGAGACAGAAAGCATTTATTATCTCATATTTCCTGTGGAGCAGAAAACAGAGAGTGGATTAGCTGGGATTCTTATGCAAGGTCTCTGGTGAGTTTGTAGTCAATCAGTCAGGGCTGGAGTCTCCTCTGAGGGCTTCACTAGGGGAGGATCTTGCAGGGTGCACTCAGGGTTCAGAACTTTACAGGAGGTGGAGTCGAGGGCCTCAGTTTCTCCCTATTGGCCACAGGCCCCTTTTCATTCCTTGCTCCCCTGGGTTTCTGTAGAGCAGCCCACAATATGCAATGGGATACTCCAATAGTGAGTGATCTGACACATAGAGAGAAAGTGCCTAATGCAAAAGTGCCAGCATTTTCATAAGCTAATCTTAGAAATCATGTACCTCACTCCTGCTGTTTCTTATTCATTATAGTGAGTCAGCTCATACCTGATGGGAGGAGAATTATTTTAGGACATATTTTTAAAACCACCACTGATGCTAATGAATAAGGATATGCCTGGCAAAAGGCAGTCCCAGGGTTGGAGAAAGGATAACCAGCCTACCTTGCTACATGGGAACACCACTACCATTCATCCAAGAGAATAAGAAGGAATGTGTGATTTTTGCTAGAAAAAGAGAAGTTGGAAAAGGGGTGGGTTTTAACTCCCTGATCCTTTTCAAGCATTGTTATGGTTTGAAAATGAGCTGCCTCCCCAAGGCTCAAATGTGAGACAATGCAAGAACATTCAGAGGGAAATGATTAGGTTATGAGAGCTGTAACCCAATTGGTGAATTAATTCACTTGAATGGATTAATGGGTGGTGACTATAGAACATAGCAGTGGCTAGAGGAAGATCATCCTTGGGGGCATCCCTTTGTGGTTTATATTTTGCTCCTGGTGAATGGAGCTCTTTCTATTTCCTGGTTGCCATGTTCTGTGCTGATTTCCTGTCATGCCCTTTTGCCTACCGCCATGATGTTCAGCCTCACCTCCGGCTTAGAGCCATGGAGTCAGCCAACCATGCACCAAATAAACTTTTCTTCCTCTAAGTTGTTCTTGTCAGGTCTTTTGGTCAAATTGATGCAAAACTAAAATAAGCATTTAGTCTGAGTAAATTCTGAGAGGAAACAGGAACTCTTGGAAGTAGCTTGGAGTTTAAATCAGAGGATCAGTTTTCCCTAATACCTGAATGGCCTTTGTGACATTATTGAACTCTGAGTCTCAGTGCCTTCATCTATACAATGGCAAGTACAAATGACATCTACATGACAAAGAATTGTTATGAAGAGTGTGTGAGAGCATTTAAAGGCAACATGCACTTTGTGATGTGTAGATGTTATAAAATATTAGTTTTTTATTAGCTGTAATAAAGTTTTAGTATTTCAACATCTTTTTACCCCTTTCTATTATTGCCACTAAGAACAACCTCATCTCAAGTTTGAGATATTCATTTCTCTAATGTATTACTATCAGTAATAAGTTATTCAAAATTTCATTCTCTGGTTAACCATGATATTTTGCTCCAGGTTTATATACCAATGATAGGTAACAAACAGATATGGGTGGTGGGAACATGAGGTTAAGGGGATAATTCTATAAACAGGGGCAGCTGTCTCCCACCTGTTGTCTTTTAAGAATCAATTTACCTTCAGCCCTGCCCAGCTTGAGTCAATGGGATATGATATATTCCTCAGCAAACAACCTTTTATTTGTAAGAGAAATGCAGATCTGAAAGGGTTCTCCCTCCCTGCTGACAAAAAGACTATAAGTTACCCTGAAGGGGATGGGGCTTTTGTGACCTTTACACAGACCAGATTCCAGAACTCAGGGAGATATGATCATTAGAAGCAAGTTCCCTAACCATAAGATCTGTAAGAATAAATTTCAATAAAAAAAAGTCAGTATGGGCCAAAGCAACCCAGAATGACCTTGAATCTTTAGCATGTCATTGTAGTAGTAAATCTCCCCTACACAGGCAAAAGCAAGCACAGTAGGGACTTGAATATTTGAAGCAATCCTGCTGTCAATCAAAAGTCAACAGGTGGACATGGACAGGAATTTGTGGAAGCTTCCCTGGGACCCCAAGTAAAACTGGAAGACAGGAGAGGTGAGTCATCCTTCTCTTCTCTGAGAAGAGAAGTGTCCCCTTGACAGTGTCCCCTTTTCCATTTTCCTATTCCCTCTAATGAACTCAGGTCTGCTACTCTTAGCAACATATCTGAAATCTTTCTGGTGTGATCCCAGGTACAAGTAACCAAGGATGGTTATTGATGCCTTGGCCCAGCGATGGGCCCTTGCTCTGTGGCACTGACAAGACTACATATCACAAACAGGGAAAGAATCAGATCAAGGGTATAAATGCATGATTTTCTGATTTCCTTTCTTGTTCTTCCAGTTCCCATTTTATTGACAGAAGTTGGAAATTTTCCTTCTTTCTCTGTCTCCGTCTGTGTCACTGTCTCTCTCTCTCTTACCTATAATCTCTTCCTATCTTTCCTAGATTCCTAAATATTCTGTTCCTATTGTTGTCTAACATTGTCATTTCTTAAAAATCTCTCATATCTATGGAAATAGGAATTCAAAATTTTTTCATTTCCTACTATGAAGCAAAACTAACTCAATTCAAGATATCATATTATTTCTAGGCTGTCTCCCTTGATTCAGTTAGACACTGTTCTCTAATTATTTTCCAGACCATAGTATTTGTTAAATTTACTTTTCCAAGAAAGAAAAAAAAAATTTGTAATAATCAAACTATTCTTGTGAGTCATAAAAGGAAAAAAAAAAAATCAACAATAAGCCATTCCATGATCTTGGTGTTGCAGCCTTGAGAAATTGTAGAAAACTGGTCCTGCACTGACACACAAGAACTGCCCAAGGAAATGGAGGGGTTGTTAAGGGTACTATTAAGTTTGGGCCACGTGATTTGCATACTCTTCTATACCTCGGACTTTGCCCTAACCACAAGGGTCGGTCCATCATAGCCAAATCAAGTGTTGTGACGCGCCACTAAAATTCTATCTAACCCCAACCACAGGTATCCCATGGGAGAAATCTCAGAACCTCATCTGTGGTGAAAGAATATGGAGTGTGACATGCTTTATCCATTATGCTTAGCAAGTCAGTGAGTCATCTGTGTGTTCTTTTCTGTGACTAGTGTTTTCTCTTTTTTCCAGATGAAATCTGTAACAAAGATGTGTAGGGTTGATATAGGACATCTTTAATTTCCTTTCGTGACAGGACAGCTGAACCAAAAACCTGCCTTTTAACACTGACATTTGCTTATTGTCACAGAAACAATGCTCTTGCGGGAACTCCACAAACTTCAGCATGCTGTATAAAGTCTGTCAGGAGGCCGCCAAGGGCTCACCATGAGAGCAAATCAAACAAGAAAGTTGACAGTTTTGTTTCATTGTCTTTTCTCCACAGACATGAGAGGGAAGGTGTTTATTTTCCCTCCAGAATCAGCTACGGCCTATGTGTCCATGATCCCCCAGGTGAAGAAGCCACCACAGGAATTCACTCTGTGTCTTCAGAGACCTCATCTGTTCTTACAGCCTCTTCAACACTCGGGACCAGGACAATGAACTGCTTCTCTTTGTTGACAAAATAGAAGAGAACACACTGTACATTGGGAATGCCGAAGCCACTTTCAAGGCCCCCAAATCCCCTTATTCCTCAACTCTTGTGTATGAGCTGGGAGTTCACCTCTGGGATTGCTGAACTCTGTGTTGATAAGAAGCCCATGGGAAGGAAAGGTTAGAGAAAGGGGTACCCTCTGGGGGTTGAGGTAAAGATTATCCTGGGACAAGAGCAGGATTCCTGATTCCTTTGGGGGACATTTTGATGGAAAACAATTCTTTATTGGACAGATATGGGAGGTATCTTTATAGGACCATATACTTCCCCTAAAGGAGATGTGTGACTGGTCAATATCCTGAATTGGCAGGTCCTGATTCATGGAGATAGCGACAATGTGGTGACTAAGCCCAAGGTGTGGTCATAAGCCTCATTCTTTCCAGTATGATTTGTATCACATCTCTTTGAAATTAAATTCATTGATTTTTTTTTTCTGGGGTAAACTACATTGAAAAGAAACCCATGAAGTCTAGACAGGTCTTCAATATATATTATTTATTGGTGCAAAAATTACTTTGGATAGTACTGTAATTTTCTGCAGCATCAAATCATAGGAACTCAGGGGAACTTTCAGTACCAGGTACCAATCTTATAGAATCCTCTACAGCTATGGGAGGTCCTGTGGGGGCTCTGTGATCTCAGTTCCGCAGCCTAATAATGTGATGTCTCATGCCAAGTGTGGTGGGGCACACCTGTAATCCTAGCCACTTGGGAGTCTGAGGTAGGAGAATTGCAAGTTCAAGTACTCCCTGGGCAACTTAGCAAGACCCTGTTTTAAAATAAAAAAAATTTAAAAAGGGTATTGATGTAGTTTGTGGTCAAATGCCACTGGGTTCGATCCCCAGTACTGCCAAAAATAAACATAAAACATATATTTTTTAAAAATGATGTATCTATTGGGCGAAGCTTTTAGAAATTGACTAGTTTAGTGAGCAGGACCTCCAAAGAGAGAGTCTCAAAAGGGAGTTTCTCAGAGCAAGGTTTTGAAAGTGTTTTCATGGTGCCTACCCCAGAAAGGGGTGTCCTTAAGGAAACCTAGATAAAAGGAAAGGTAAACTTCCCTGGGTCCCTCTTCACACTCACTCTCAGTTTGCTGTCTTGGAAGTAGCTGTTCTGAGGAGGTGAATCTTTTATTCTCTTAGGTTCCATAAACATGCAGATTTTCCCTTCTTTGCCCTCCTACCAGTAGAGACTCTCAGGCCCTTTGTTTGATAAGCAGTGTACTTTCAACACATTTTCTATGAGGACACTAAGAGAGTCATGTAGGTGGCAGATACAGGTTAATTCTTTTTCAATATATGCTCTTTATAAAGCAGAAGACACTTGGAAAATTCTGCTTCTGTTTTCTTCAGACCAAATAATTCTAAACTCTCACAAATCAAGATAACCTTCCCCTTTAGAAGATAACAAGAGGAGCTTAGAAATTCCCAGACTACTGTTTGGAAAAGTGTCTAAATTTAGACTTTAAACTAGACACCCAACAATTCACAGAAGAGAATATCATCAAGGTGAAGGACAGACCAGGAAGAAGGTAAAGGGGAGACATGGACCCCAGGTAATGTTCTACCTAGAGAAGATTACAAATCTTGGGCTGATTTCCAGATCTGCAGTAAAAACAGCTAGTTGAAAGGTGGCATTAATAAATTCAACTTCAAAAAAGATTTCTAGATATCTCTATAGTTGTGAATACAGTATAATGTATGTTTTAACCCACAGAAAACACATAGTGTAGTAAAATTCAGAAACCCAAGATGACCAAGTCACTTCCTAATATTGATCATGCCCAGACTCACTGAGGGAATAGTTCTAATGTGAGCGTCAACAAAATTGGGAAAAAAATATTTTATGTGTCTCCAGGGCAAGTGAGAATGTTTACAGCTGACAGTATTTCTTCTGGAATGTCAGGATCTGTTACTCCTGTCACTGCCCGAAGGAAAAAGTAATGATAAGTGGGAAAGACAGTTTTGACTGTCTCCAATGCATCCTGTACACCAACCACATCTTCTTTGAAGTTTTTGAGCCCAATGTTTATCTGACATTTAGGTTGATCTTTCCACCCCTCACTTCAAATAGGCATTATGTGAACCACCTTTATGCCATCAACAAAACTAACAGCAATCAGCCATCCCCTTGCTTATGATTCCTACCAGCTTCCCATCTCCCAAGAAGCATCTGACCATGGCGGTAACCTGTGAGATTAATACAGGGTATAGGATGACAAATACGAGAGGGCTGGGAGTACAGCTCAGTGGTAGAGCATTTGCCTAGTATGTGCTTAAACCACCAGCACAGCAAAAATAATAAAAACAAATTTAAAAATTTGTAAAAGCAAAACTCAAGACAGCGGAACTTTTGATTCTTTAAAGCAAACTTAACCGCAAAATTTTGCAACCTTCTCTGGGTAAAGAATGAATGATAGAATCAAACTTCAGGGGCTTACAAAAATACCCAGACTATAACAGATTATACAGTAGTCCCTTCTACTGTAGGGAATACATTGGATACTTACAATTGAGAGTAGTACTGAGCCCCATGTATACATCCCTATGATAAAGTTTAATTTATAGATTAGGCAAAGTTAGAGATTAACAATAATAACTAACCATAGAATAATTATAACAATATATTGTAATAAATGTTATACAACTATGGTCTTAGTCTCTCTTTCAAGATATTATATTGTACATACTAATGGATGGGTAACATGTATAACATGGATACAGTGGACAAATATTTGATCCATGTCTCAAGTGGGATGGTGCAGGATTGCATGAACTTAAAACTTATGAATTCTTTATTTCTCAAATTTTCCTTTTAATATTTTGGGATTACAGTTGACAATGGGTAACTGAAACTACACATAAGGGGGTACTACTGTATGTCAAACTGCCAAAGATCCTAGGCAGGAGGTTTCTTGCCAATAGCACGGTGAAGGGCATCTTTGACCTCTTTGTTCCTTAAAGTATACACAACAGGGTTGAGGAGTGGAGTGAAAACAGTATAAGTCACGGAGATCAGCTGGTCCTGATCCCTGGTGTTCTCTGACTTAGGCTTGAGGTAGGCAATGGAGGCACAGCCATAGTGGATGATGACCACAGTGAGGTGGGAAGCACAAGTTGCAAAAGCTTTCTTCCGTCCTTCAGCAGAAGTAATTTTGAGGATGGTAGAAATGATGAGAATGTAAGAGATGAAGACCAAACCCATGGGTACCACAATAACCAGTGAACTGATGATAAAATTAATTATGTCATGTAGGGTGGTATCAGCACAGGAGAGTTTCATAACTGGGCGGATGTCACAGAAATAATGGGCTACCTCTCTATCACAAAAAGGCAGCCTGAACACAGATGAAATCTGAATTATAGCCACAAGCAGCCCAATGCTGCAGGCTCCCCATGCCAGCTGGGCACATACTTTCTTGTTCATGATGACTGTGTACCTCAAAGGATTACAGATGGCTACATAGCGGTCATACCCCATTGCAGTGAGTAGAAAGCAGTTGTTGATGGCCAAAGTGATAAAAAAGAACATCTGGGTAGCACAGCCAGCCAGGGAGATGGGTTGGCTTAGACCTATGAGGCTGGAGAGCATCCGTGGTATGATGACCAATGTGTACACAGTCTCTGACATGGAAAGCATACCAAGGAAGAAGTACATAGGAGTGTGAAGGTGACGATCAATGCTGATAATTGTCACAATGATGACATTGCCAGCCAAGGTTAAAAGGTACAAACTAAGAAATGCCACAAAGAGGGTAAACTGGTGTTCATGGAAGCTGGAGAAACCCTCGAAAACAAACTCACTCACCACTGTGTGATTTTCCCTTTTCATTGAACAAATTCCAGATCAAAAGATAGAGACTCAGGTCAATCAGTCATAATTCCTTAGGGCCCACTGCTTTGAACTGGAGAATCCTCAGAGGAAGAGGTGTTAAGGATTCTGCCCCTGGATGGATGCCAAGTTAGTGTCTCAACTGTTCATCTGTCAGTAAAGGATAGAAAACACAATGAGGAAACAATTTCATGTGTGGCAGTTTATGCACAAAGTTGTGGAAGAATCAATAGGGATGGGATAGAGCAGAAGGAAAGGTACCTGGGGCCAGCTTGGAAAAGATTTCCTGGTGAGTTAGAACACAAGTGTTAGGAGAAAACCAAGTTAATGAAATAGGAAAATTCATCATTAAACCTGAAAATAATTTTCTTATAACTTCAGATTTTGTTATGTAAAATTTGTTTAAACTAGAGTTTTCATCATCTTCTTAAATAACTTTCCTCTGGGCTGCCCAATGGGGCAACATTTTCTATTCCAGCATAACACCCGGGTGTGTGTCTTCTGTTCCCTTTGTATTTTTCAAGGGTTTTTTCACAAGTCATTCAACTTCTTCAAATCTGACTGTACTCCACACTTTTTTAAAACAAGAAATGTTCCCCTCTTTATTTAATACTTCCTCCTGTTCCTCAGAAAGTCTTCTCGGTACTAAACAGAACTAAATAGAATAGATTTTTTTTTAATCACTTTGGCCACCAACAAGCTCCTTGTAGTGTTCCTAAGTATTGCCCAATAACTTGGGCATTTTCAGACTTTTTTGAGCTTATGCTTAGATGCAAACCTTTATATGTCGACTGCTTCAATACTCGACTAAATTATCTTTTCTAATTTCTTCAAAATTGTAAATGGGGTAACTTTGTGAAAACCAAACATTTCTACTTTTCTTCTCTGAGAGGTTATGGGGGATCAAAAGCCTTTCATTTCCAAAAGAGATTAACAAATTAGTAATAAGTAGTTCCCTGACACTTCTTAGTTTTCATAAAGAATTTTTCTGTATACTATGTAACAGCATAACAACCTATATATATTAGATAATTATTATGTCCCATATTGCAGATGGGAAAATTATGACACCTAGAATCACATGCTTTATCCAAAATAACTAAGTATTTTAATTCTAAGGTGAGGGTTATTTGTCCTACCAAAGAAACATCATGACCATAGAACAAATGCAAGAGAAGACAATTTTTGTTGTTTTTTGAGAAAGAACTAAGGCATCTTTCCTACTCTGGGATAAAAATTACATTGACAAATATGGAAAAAAAATTGGGAAAACTGGAAATTTTTCAGAAAGTATTATCTAGATAACTTGATATTAGTATATTAGTGACAAAATATGCCCATTCTCTTTGGCTTAATATTTCCACTTCATATTATTTATTTTAAGGAAATGATCAGAGATATGTATCAGGTGTGCATATGAATAACTTTTCATGATATTATTTATAGTTGTGAAGATTAGAAACAATGCGAATCAATAAAGGAATAATTAAATTCATTATGACATATTCATCCGACTGGAATTATGCAGCTATTATAAATCTAAAAAGTGCTGACATGGAAAAATATGCTTGATAGACAGATGACAAGCTACAATTTTGTGAAACTAAAAAGAAAAGAAACAAAGAAAGGAAGGAAAGAACAAAGAAAGGAAACACATTTAATGACACAAATGCCATTAAAAACATAAATATACCAAAAGCTAAAAATAATGTTTTTTCTGGATAATTTATGGACAGTCTGAAATTATTTTCCCCCACTTTCTATATAATCCAGATTTTTATACTGTTATTCTCTTATAAAAACAAAAACAAAATCACTAAATGTCTTTCCCAAATGGAAATACATCATGAGGTTTCACAGATAATTAAAAAGAAAAAGGGTTAATTTACCTTGAAGAAGAGAAGATTGACAGTACAATGCATGGCCAATTTAAAGTCCCTAACCAGGCATTTTATAAAAACTTGAATGCCCAAGGGCCACATCCAGAGAATAGTATCTTCAATTTTTAAATTTTTATAGTTAGTTTAAAAAAAAAAAAAACTTTGTGAACAGCATTGACAGTAGAAGGTGGTAAGCCATTTATCACAGGTGCAAAATTTAAGGAAACACCAAAACAAACAAACAAACAAAAAACCTCAGGAATCCAAATGAATGGGATTTTAAGGCAGTATTTTAAAAACTAAAAATTAATTCAAAAATTTATGATTAAATGTCATAAGACAGGATAATGCTATTACCTCAGTGGATACAAAGCCTAACCACTCCTATGCAACTGGGATTCCTGATGTATTATGCAATAAGGTAAAACAAATGTGTATGTAACTGGAAAGTCAATCCTAGTTATACTAAGAACAATGAAAAAACACCTTGGGTTATATAACAGAAACGATAAAATTGAGCCTGTGCTTTCCTGTACTTCACCGCTTCCTCACCATTCCTCAGGAATAGGACTCAAGATGAAAGACCAGCTGAGTGCCAACAGTGGGATGGAAAGATCATGGTAGCCAAATAGGAGGTGTTGGCTTCCTCCTAAGGAATCATGTCACTGAGAAAAGCAATGTTTCACTCCAATTTCTATTCCCTTAGATTCTGGTTGTTTGGTCAAAACTATTTCTCTACCTTTGAAGGAATTCTAAACATTTCCTTCTAGAGAAATTTGTGTGTGTGTGTGTGTGTGTGTGTGTGTGTGTGTGTGTGTTTTGCTGGATCTGACAACCAATTCTGGACAAGAGGTTTATCTTATTCATTTCATTATTTGAGTCTTTCCAATTGGAAACGAGCTGAAAAAACTAATGTGTTAGCTACTTTTGGGTCCCTCAAATATAACTGAATCATAGGAACGCAGATTGAGGAGGCAATTTTAAAAGCACAGCACTCCCAACACCACCCCCAAATTCTGCTTTAGCACCTCCAGTTATTGGAAATTCATTATCATATAAGTTAGTATTCAATTTTTTTGGTAAGAAACTCAGTTTACTTTAAAAAATAAAACTAGATTTTTTTAAAATATGAAAATGTTCATGGTTGGGCCTATCAGTACAGAAAGTTATAAACAGAAAAGTTAGTTTTTGCCTCAATATATTCTGGTCAACAGGTAATCATGATTCTTGTTCTTTGTTTATTTCTGGGTTAAAATTTTCTACATATAACCATGCACATTTCCATATCATTTTAATTTTACACAAATGGAATTAGGTAGCACATAACAACTCACATCTTTTTTCATTGAAGATTACATCCTGAGTTCTTTCCATTACAATACTGCAAATCTATCTCAGTCTTGCATACTATATCTTCCATGATATAGACCCATTTGGATCTATTTTCATTAATTCTATTACTATTACTTTTAATCCTTAGAAATATTTACTTTCTATTGATTCAACACTCTCCTCTTGCAACTTACCACCTCCCACATCATTCCACCTTCCATTTCCTCTTCACCTGATAGTATTTCATATATGGAAGATTATTTTCATGTCGCTGTTAAATTTCATGTCCTCGAATCCATGACTATAGCAAGATGAACATGACAAAACATTAATGGACATGACAGTCAATATAACCAACTAAGTACTGAAAACCATAGAGTGAAAATAGTATGAACTTGAAAAATGAACATGATATTCAATTTTCATTTACTTCTGCCAATAACCATTCATCACTTCTGACCTTGGTAATAGGAAGATGAAGGCACTTTCCAGACCATGATCTTTAAATGATATTAAAGGAGCTGAGTTAGTCACAGGACACTGGTGAAAAAAACCCTGTGTTCAAGAGGCATTTACAATGGAAGTGAAAACCCCCAAGTGAGAACAAGCCAGCTCTTCCCAGTATCAAAAGAACCTCAAAACATTCCTATGTTCATTGAGGCTGGGGACACTCGTTTGGCCTGGGAAGTGGCCCAGGGAGAACAATGCAGTCTCTTACACTGCAGATTTCAGGAGTTTTGAATGTTTATTTTCTCCAAAAAGGAGCAAATCCCTATGTGAAAATTTCCTGCGATCATCTGTTGAGAATTCCTCTGGGATACCAAGAGGTAAGGGAGATCCTGAGAGCTGGTCTCAAGGGCTTCATTAGGAACTTGGTAGCTAAGGGAGGAGATGTTTCATTTGTTCTCTTATCTTGGGTGTTGTTTGGGTTTCAGATACTAATGCTGCATTTTATTCTAGTTAAGTAAACCACAAGAATACTGGATAAACTTACAGAGGGAAGATCCTGAAGTTGAGGTTCTCAGTATTAGCAAGCACCTAGCTTCTTGAAACTTACTCAAACAAATGGATTGGGACAAACAGGATTAGAGGGGCCAGAGATTTTTCTGGCCCAACTTCAGCCTATAGCCAATTTCCTCACCTCATTGATAAACATCTCAGCTTGACCCTCCCCTTTAGAGACATCTACTGCCCATACTTGGAAAGGGCAGAAGACACTCCCTTTGGTTAATCTCTGATCTTACAGGAGAGAAAATGAAACAGCAGTGGATCTCCAAGAAATTCAGTTTCTGTGTCAACCTGGCCATCCCACCAAGAGGATCTCTGTACTTATGGGAGGGGTGTAAGGAGCCATTCCAACCCTATCCTGTTTTTCATGGATTTGCCATGAAGGTCTTCAGTCCAGGCTAAGAGTTTTGCTTCTGAAACAACTCTATTTCCCCTCTGATTACAACAATAATGCACACTCATCATAGAAAACACAGAAAAGGATATAGGATCACATATATCACCTGTAACCCCAACTCAGAAATCAACAGCACTAACATTTTGGTGAATAGTTTAAAAATCTTTTCTTATGCATTCATCTATGTGTATCTGTTTATAAGCACATATATTTATGGAAAAACTGAGTTGGTTATTATTTTTGTAACCACTATCGTTTGATGGCATCCCTCAAACTTCATGTGTTGAAAACTTAATCTCCATATTTGTATTTAGAGGTGAGAACTTTGGGAGTTAGCATTAGATTAGGTCATGATGATTATCAGTCCTTTGTAAGAAGAGGAAAGGAGTCCTGGGACAGCATGCCTGTTCTCTCCACATCTGTCTGTGCCATGTTACTAAGTAGTAAGAAGGTCCTCACCAAATATTGGTGATGCTCTTGGTCTTAGCCTCCAGAATGAGGCACCAAGCAACTCAGTGAGACCCTGTCTCTAAATAAAATACAAAAAAGGGCTGGGGATGTGGCTCAGTGGCTCAGTGTCCCTGAGTTCAATCCCCAGTATCAAAAATAAATAGATAAATAAAAATAAACCAAAAAAAAATCACCTTGTACCCCATAAATATAACAATTATTATTTGTTCATTTCAAAAATAAAATTTCACAAAAAAGTTTATTGATAAGTGTTTCAACTTGATCCTTATTCAACTTGATCCCACCAATTTTTTATCATTTAATCAATTGATAAACTTTGTCTGAATCAATTTTTGTTAGGGGTTACAAAATAGTGCTTCCATATTTATTCAGTGGGATTCTTTGGTATAGGAGATTAATCAACTAGGTCTCAGGACTGTAAGCTAGGAATGAGTAGAAATGGAATTCAAACCTTAGTCCTCTAATTCTGAGTCTAGTCAAAATAGACTAATGAATCTAGTCCCACATTATTATACTCAGTGAAATAAAACTATTCACCTTTGATTTGTTAATGATATATGACTGCAAATTATCATAATCCCTGCAAGTGGATGTTAGCAGGATAGCAGGAATATCCCTTAGAAAGTAGGAGGATCTACCAACTGCAGTTAATTTATAAGTATCCCCTAAGCAGAAAATATTAAGACTCTAGAAGTAAGGGTTAAATGATGGTGCCCAGAAGAGAAAAAAATGAGGTACAGTTAAAGAATCTATGATTTCCTTTCATTCTGGCCACAAATTCCAAGTAACACATTTCAAGGTAATCTTTGCAGCCAAATGCATAGCCATGGGTGTGCCCTGTATATAAAATGAAATTGTTTGGGGTTTCTGGAAGAATTTGGGTTTTGTTTTGTTTTTTCACAAAGATGTTGGGATGGATACAGCAAATGAGGTTCCTCTTCAGTCACATGACTGAGGGGAAGAGCACCTACTGACTAGAATTTGGGAGCACAAGGAATTTCATATTCCTTTTTATTTATTGATTTTTATTGTGCTAGATTTCTGGTTATTTCTGTTTATAGTGAAATATCCTGTAGTTAAAAGAGTGGAAAGAGGATTACAAAGTCACATCTTTCACGTACTTTACATATTGTAAAGAGGAATGGTAGGCCATCAGTCATGAAAGAAAGTATTCTATGATATTAATTACCATTGCCATTAACTAAATAATAATCTAGAGGACTGATTTTCCTAAGCGCAGAGGCAAAAACGAGATTAGTGATTCTCACTAAGGATAAACAATTGAAGGGAAAGAGCTGTCCAGCATTCTGTAGAGTGTGTGTGTGCGTGTGTGTGTGTGTGTGTGTGTGTGTCTTTATATATGTATATATATTTGCATGTAATGAAGGAAAGGGGCATTGATTAGATTGCAATATCTTGATAGAATGGTCAATGAGTTAATTGCTCATTTATTCCTCTAATAATTATCTATTGAAGGGCTAAACATTATGTTCACTGTTCTAAGCACCAAGCAAAAACAGCAATGAGTCAAATGTACATAATCACTGACTTCATGAGTTGGTGATGAGAGGCCAGACAGGAAAAGATGGAATTTTCAGAGTGCACACCTGTAACCCAAGTGACTCAGGAGGCTGAGGGAGGAGAATTGCAAATTCTAAGTCAGCCTGAGAAACTTAGACTGTCTCAAAATAAAAATATTAAATAGAACTGGGAATGTATCTCAGTGGTAAAGTGCTCCTGGGTTCATTCCCCAGTACTGGAAAAAAAAAAAAGAAGAAGAAGAAAGAAAAGATGCAATTTTCATATATGGTGACACATGCTACTATCAGAATGAAGTATTATGGGAATAATAACTAATCTTGTGGTATGAATTTTGGTATACTAACTGCTTATCCAACAGAAAATAAAAGTCATAGGGAGATGACTGGTCTGTATATTCAACACTAAAAACGAATGTATTAACATTCTGAGTTATTCTAACTGTGATTAATGCCTCAGACACAGATCAGCTCCAGTGAGTTAACCATTGAGACCAGGGGCTTGCATGGTGGATAAAAGACCCTAATCAGTGAGTTCATACCAAGACTTTTCTAATGACAAATTCATTGGCTGTTCTTGTTTCGTTTCCTACATGATAACTTATGCATTCAAAACAATTAAATCACGTCCCATCTTGAAACTGTAATCTGGCTTGTGTGTCAATGCCATCTCCTAATGTTTTTACTAGGGAAGAGCTTATCAAGTGTGGTCATTTAGCAAATAGTGTAATTTGCAGAGGGAACAGTGACTGTCATTTAATCTGGTGATTCAATACATTTAGGATGGTCAAGAGAGCTTCTTTGCACTATCATATCAGTACGTAATTAGCCTAAACACATAAATTAGCCACCACTCACTCTAGAACATCGGTCTGATTTAATTGCCTGCTTGTTACTATCTGGTATAGTTTGCTCATTGATTTTTCCACTTTTTTGTCTTTCTTCCCACATGGGACTACATAGTTCTTAAGAGCACTTGGTCCCTTGTTCTTTCCTCAGTCCTAAATCTTCAACCAAAGTGGCAGCAAACACAACTGCCACCACTACCATGACAACGGGAGCCTCATAATTTAGTTCTGTATTTGCCAGTGAAGAATTGCTTAGAAACATAACTCACACAGACCACACTGTGGGGTTCAGGCTTCTCAGTCCCCAAAATAAAGGGATTTAAACTGATTGTATCTAAGGGCCTTTTCCATTCTAACATTTTATAATATTTTTTTCTATACTTTGGGACTAATGATAGAAAATCATGATTAGGAAAATGGAAACATCTGTCCCCACAAGTCATTTCTAATAACTGTCCCATCATTGCATCGTCCTGCCACCCTGCCACTATTCTGCTTTCAGCCTTCAACTTCCATTTGCAAATCTATTACTGCCTCCTGCTGCTTTTTCTTTTCACCCCTGCCAGCTTTGAGACAGAGGCACGAGAGGCAAGGTTTCTATATATGCTGAACTATCAACCTGGCAGGCGAGATAGGAGAAGGAGGGACTCACCTACTGGGCTGCAGGGGTCACTGCTCTTTGGGAATCACCACAGGACCATATTGTTCAAGTAACTAGCTGTTGTCCTTCTGAACTTGCACTCCTCATTGCCGGACAATGCTTAGATGCCAGGTCTGCAGTGGACCTGAGGGCACGTGCCGTTCTAATGTCTCACTTCATAGACACTACTGCTCTGAAAGGAATCTTCACTTATGAGGCATGAACCTGAAATCATTAACATTTTTATTATAAAACATATTTTGACCATGTCCCAATACCTTCTCAAAAAAAACCTATATCCCACATGACTGTAGATACTTGTGCTATCTATACCTATCTATACACATGTATGCATGTGTGTGAGTATACACATAACACTCATGTATATGAAAAGCCCTCCAACTCTTTAAAACAAATTGTTTCACTGCCTATATATGTGTGTATATATGTGTGTGTATACATATACATATGTATATGTGTTGCCTATATATATGTATATGTATGTATATATACACATTTGTGTGTGTATATGTGTACACGAGTGTGTGTGTGTATGTTCCCTAGCTTAAAATAGTTTGATAACTATTCATTACCCTTCAAATAAAAGCCTGGTACTCTGTCAGATTCTACCACACTTTCACTTTCTGGCTCTTATACACATTCTCACTCTCACTTTACCAATTTATGCCACTGTCTCCCTTGTTCATTATACTTCAGTCTTGCTACTGTTCTCTCAATCCCTAGAACTCTCCAAAGACTTTCTCATTATGGGGACTTTGAACTTCCCAGACTTTGTCTTTACCCATCTTCAAGTTTTAACTTCCTCTTTAATGTCATTTTCATCAAAAGTCCACCCTATCTAAAATACATTATCCCTCTACTTCTGTACAGCAACATGATTTATGTTTTTACAAACTTTAGTTATAAGCTGTTACTATTTCCTTATTTACTGTCTATCTTCTTCAACAGAAGCTTTACACAATGGAAAATATCTTGTATATGTGTTTCTTTTTTGGATCACCAGTAAATAGCAATTATCAGAGAACTTGGTACATATATACCAGATATATATTTCTTGAGCTAATATTAAATTTGTGTTGGGTTTAATGGTAGCAAGGGTATCAGGTCTGTATCTATATTTAAGCCATTCCTATCACTGGCCATGATAATTCAAGTTCAAAACTGCCTGTTTGGAAAATATGTTGTAAAAATGGCACTAATGAAATTCAAGGCTTAGTTTGTTCATTTTGGGAAGTCAGAATATATTATTAGCCAAAACTCTATCAACAGTGCTAATTTTAATAAGGTAGCCCTTCATAATTCTGTATAGTTCTCTTTTTCTCTTAAGATTAGCATCATGACATTATTGAACTGCATAGTAAATTAGTACAAATCCAATTTAGGAATTGAGGCTATCAAAATTATTTATTTCGTATTTACTATTATACATTTCTTCTAATTAACTGTTACCCCTTGAGTCATATGAAGAGAGGATTTTCTTCCTGGATCTTTCTGCAGCATGACTCTAGTATTTGCTATAATAAAGAAGGCTGTTTTGTTTTGGCAGCCTATTATATGGTGGGCTTTGTGTTGGTTTATTCTCCAATTTTATTGACTTGAACAACCTGAAATTCACATTCGCAGTACAACAAGATTCTTTGACATTTACTGGATGCAGTTGTAAATTGTAAACAAAAAATGCAAATGTAGGCGATAAAATCAAGTAACAATTTTTGGTTGTGAAATGGTCACCTGAACGATCTATAATATTTATGTTAATTTATATTATTACAATAAAATGGCATATTTTGTCATTAAAAATTTTGCAAGTCCTTGATTATGATAAACACTGGCCTATAGGAATGACCACAAAAATGTCCTAAATTTTTTGGCATTGCTCCACATTAGACCATGAGTTTTAATTTTAGGTTAGACCCTCAATGTTCATTTTTTGTTGTTGTAGTATTTTTTATACTGGAGATTAAACTCAGGTGCACTTGACCACTGAGCCACATCCCCAGTCAGTCCTATTTTGTATTTTATTTAGAGATAGGGTCTCATTGAGTTGCTTGGCTGAGGCTAACTTTGAACTCGAGATCCTCCTGCCTCAGCCTCCTGAACCCCTGGGATAATAGGTGCGGGTCCCTGCATCCAGCTCATTTCTTTTCTTAAACCTCTAGAAATCTGTAGGCGTTGCCTATTTTGGAGGAGGGAAAGGAAAATTTGATGAATATCACTAGAAACTGTCTTTCAGGCCCCCATCTTGCCTTCCTTTGGCCCTTTTCCCTTTTTTAAAATCTAGACCAGTGGTTTTCAACCCTATCAGACCCCATTTGATGTCATACATTTTATAGCTCTCTCTTGGTTACCCTGATAGATTATGAACTGACATAGCAGAGATGAAATTATGGTAAGGTAAGGTTAATGAAAGACTTCGAGCCTCCTCTGTTGCAAGGGCCCCTCCAAGACCCTGAATGAGTCCAACATTTTTGTAAAATTTACAGAAGTAAGATATTTGTCTTAGTCAGATTTCTGTTACTGTAACAAAATATCTGAGATAATAAACTTTAAAAAAGTGAAAGTTTTATTTTGGCTTACAGTTTTGGAGATTGTAGTCCATAATTGGCCCTGTTGCTTTTGGTCCTATAATAGGGCAGCACATCTTGGTAAGACTGTGTAGTAGAGGAAGGTGCTCACCTCATGATGTTTAGAAAATTAAAAAAAAAAAAAGAAGAAGAAGAAGAAGAAGAGGAAGGGCAGAGTCCCATTATTCCCTTCATCGGTACAGCCCCAATGACATGAGACTTCCCAGGGATCCCACCTCTTGAAGGTTCCACTACCTCCTACTAGCACCACAGGCCCAGGGAACAAGTCTTTAACATAAGGGTCTTTAGAGGATACTCACCCAAATCATAGCAATATTTTAGTCACATTTGGGTAAAAATACTAATTTTTCCCACTTAGCTTTTCTCCATTACCCTTCCTTTATTAGTGGCCTGAGAACAGCTAGAGGCCACTTTGTGTTCTAGCTAAGGAGAATTTTAACTTAATTCAACTCCTTTTCAGTGCAATAGATGCATGTGGTTCTCAGGCACTTCCAGGTATAGTAATATACCACAAGCCATCCTAGTTCAGGCATGGGTTTCAGGAAAACTCCTTCATCAAAGAGCCAATGCCTGGTTTACAACACAGAGGTGGACCGTGTAAGGTCATGCTGTAGCATGACTACTTCTTCCAGTGCCAGGCACTGGAGATCTGTGAGCAGAGAAGGAAAACCAAGGATGAAATATCTGGAGTCAGAGTTAATCTTATCAAAAAATTTTCCAATTACCAGATATGTGTAAAGTTGTTAGCAGAATATTTGCTTTGTTTCCATGTCTAATGAAAATGAAATTTTCTTCTATTAGAAATCTACTCAGTAATGCAGAACACAAAATGAAACACACCACAATGTTTTTGCCTTTTGTGATGAGGAGAATTTATCAGAATGCCTGTGTTTGTGAGGCACAAACCTGTAGCACTACTACAAACAGTGACAATGTTGTGTATGAAACTGCATTTTCTATGTGCCCCAGCTACCAATAGTAGAAAATAAATGCTGACCAATGATGCTAGAGAAATGAATTATTTTGTAGTTTGTCTATAAAAATGGTAACACAGGATTTCTGCCTGATAAAAGGAAACCAAATAGTATGTAGCAAAGATATGTAGAAAAACAAAAATATTATTATGGAATGTCTAAGCAGAAAACTGTTATTTTCTCTAGATTTTATAATGTTCATGTCTTTTGCCAGTTTTTGTCCCTTATAATTTGTTGTGATTCATTTTCTGGTTCTAAACAAGAATATCTCATACCTAAGATTGGATCTATAATTTTCTATTTGATTTCTTAAGAAGTGCTCCCTAAGTTTGTATAAGTTAGGTCCTGAAACAGGATCCATCTCAATGTTACCTACACATATATGGTTTTTAAAATCAATACATTTCACTGTTCTACCATAAAGAAGTAATAAAATGAGAAAACTTTATAACATGAAAAGTTGTCCAGGATGAGTAAATGTTACCATTGCAGTCTGATGTGAGGCTGACACAAGTGTCACGAGTCTTGTAGATATTTTTTTATCTGATCTTCTGAAACAGTGAACAATTCAAGGATTTTGTTCCAGGAAAAGCAAAGAATAATCTTCCCTTGATGTACATGATAGTTTATTTCTGTGAAATTTGGTTTACATGAAAACCATTTATCACAGTCAGGTACAGGGCTCACATAATTATAAGACATCCAAGTGGACATTCAAAAGATGTGCAGAAGCAGGACAGTTCTTGAATACACAAGGCTGCCTGGATACTGCAGAGCATTTGATTGTTTACTATTGCTAAAAATGTCTCCTGCATACCCATCATTGAGAAAAACAACCAAACAACCCCCCAACACACACATACACACACACACACACACACACACACTCACACACTCACACTTCCTAAAGATTGTGTGCAGGCAATCACACTCTCAGGGAATATGAAGATCAGAAAGATTCAGAATGACTCCCTGCTTTTCCCCATTTCCTCAGCTCCAACTCAGACCAATCTTTGCCCCCTAGAAATATGCCAGTCATGGTCCTGTTTAGCCAGGGTCCTGAAAAATAAGGGCTTCACAAGTTACCTATTAAAATGCAAATGTTCCAGACTGGGCTAAGACCTCTTGTCCTTATCTGCTAACAGCCTAGAGGGATTCCTTTAAGAGAAAGTTGTTTCCATTTTTCAACTGTGTAATTCTGTAAGGAAGCATAAAATAAACCTAGCCTACACTACATTTGGCCCGAGGACTGACTGCAAAAGTAGAACGTTCTGTCTAGAATCATACCTGGAAATGATCTTCCTGCTCTACCTATACCTTGAAGGCCTGTGTTTGTGAGGATGGGTCTGTCTGACTCACTGGCAGGAGGATCAGGAAGGATTCTCTTTGTCACAGTCTAACCCACGCCCTTACATAATAATCACTATATCAGTAATGTATAGAGCATGCCCTAAGCACTTCACTATATTAACCCACTTGATACTTACAAGCACCCTTAAGGCAAGTATTAGTAATATCTCCATTTTATAAGTGAGGAGGTTGAGACAGAGAGGTTTCGTGATGTGCATGAACAAGTAACCAAGGAGTGGTCTGAGCTAAGAATCAAACTCAAGTGTATGCACACAACCTGGACTCTTTATTAATTTTACAATTAATTTCTGTGAAATATGCATGACTAATAATTTGCTTATTTCTTTAATTTAAAAAAATTAAAAAAATATTCCGGCATTAAAAAAAAATACTTTGCTGCACCACCATGTCCCTTGTGAATCTTCCTCAGCAGGTTTATCATATAGTTTTCCCATTCTGATGGAAAGATTAGCTCACTTACTGTCTGTGTCTGTTGGAAGACAAAGGCAAGTAAGAAGCTCTCTAGGTCTTGGATGGAACATGGTGTTTACAAGGCAAAGGTCACGGTCAGTTTACTTGAGCTCACTTTTATGGTTTATACTACTCCCTTAACTATAAGCACAAAGAGGTCTCATTTGCAAAGTCTGAGTGGCTTATTATATATCCTGAAGACAGGCAGCTTGATTTCACAGATGGTCACACTTACATCACACCTACATACTGTAAAATAGATTATGATATAAAATAGATTATGCTCAGACAGTGGTCAGTGCTGAGAGATTTCAGGGAAACTACAGAAGTATTTTTCTGTGTTTTATAGTTTAGGGGGTACTCAAGAATTGTAACACTAGATAGAAAACATTTTCCTAGTCTATTGAGTTTCATGTCCATTCAGAAAATGACCATAAGTATCTGATTCTCTAATCTCTTGGTCTCCAATGACAAATTTCATCTGGTATATCTGGTAAAACCTGCCTACAAACAGTCCATAGTGTCTTAGTTTCACTTATATCAATCTGTATTCTCAGAATAGTATGGCCACCTTTAGATTTGAGTGATATAACATTATTTTATTATGAAAATCAAGGGCTTCAAATATATTTTACAACTAGTTTCCATGAAATACTATACATGTGTAAAATTCCACCTGGTTCTCCCCTCCATGTGAGAGAGAACTTAGTCTCTAAAAATAGAAGGGAAAGGATCACTGCTGGCATTATTTCTTGAAGTCTCATTTTTCTGTACCTGGGAGAAGAATGTCTATCCGTACCCAAGGATGCAACTTGTATAATCCCTGTCTTCATCTCTTTCTGAGTGACATTTACTTTGGGAGTCCTGGGAGTTTCCATTTATTTCTTTTAGATTTATTTCTTTTGGACCCAAAGTGGGTAACTGTTCAGGTCAAGACAGAAGTAAAAAGTATTAAACCACTGACTTTAATGTGAAAATCCACCAGGCAGTTAGCACCTGCTATTGAGTGCTCTTTCCTAGCTGACTCCTGTTCAAGGTGACAGAAGGAAAAGGACAGAGCTGACACTCTCTTGGCCCTAAAATTCTAGAAGAAAAAGGCAAAGATTTTTCTCTCTTCTCTCTTATTTCTAGAAATATTTGTAAAATGCAAACAATTAATGTGCCACCAGTACCAACAATACTGTGTGATTGTGGGTTGAGAAGTTGTCCCCTGAATTGAAGAAAGGAATTTATAGAACAGGAAGGTAGACTAACTAGATTAATGATTTCCTATGTGGATTATGGACTCTTGGGAATCCAAGGAGTTTTTGCATGAGTATTATGAATTCATATGCACTTCAATCTCAATGTATAGATCCAATGAATAAAAATTCCCCCCACCTCTGTTTTTATCTAATTTACCTGTCTCTCTGGTCCTGAGATTGAGCTCTTTTAACTAGCTTGCTTGGGTTCAAATCCTAACTCTTCTAGCAACTACATGTCTTTTAATAAAGTACTTAACTTCTTTATGATTTAGTTTCCTCCTTCCTAACCACAAAGAGTTGGTAGGAGGAGCAAAGGAGATAAGAGCTATTGCATACTTAGCCTTGCACTTGGTCTTTAGAAAGAGATCAGTATCTATTAGGTACATATACACTATGAGCAGACATCTTTCATCTTTTTATATTGGTTTTATAGAAGACAGGAAGAAGTTAGCATATGGACCCTTCTGCTTTCTAATTTTGGAGGGCACAAAGACCAAGCCACTTGTAGAGGCTGAGCCCTGATCCCTCCTCTGACAGTCATGTTCCAAAACATAAAAGTCCTTGTCCAAAGCATCTCACTTAGAAACCAGCTATGAGGACATCTCATAGTCCACAGGCCCTATAGTTCCTATGTGGTCATTTGAATTTTATTTCTCCCTTGTTACAAACTGAAATGTATAAAGACTTCTGAGAACCAGAAGGTCAAAACGGGCATAATGATGCTGATATGTATTGAGTAATGTGTACCGGATTCAAAAGCCTGTAGTAAGAAATGAGATTGAGATACTCTGCTGATTTCATGGAGCACATGTTCTTGATGTAGACAAGAAACCAGAAGCTCACTCCACCCAGATAGTGGAAATAAAATTTAAAGGGCATTTTTTATGCATATATAAGATAAAAAAAAAAAAAAAAACAGCAGGTGCATCAACTTGTTCTGCCAGGGTTCTGTGGAACTCCTGTTTAGTCTTAGTGTTCATGTGCTCCTTCTTAATTCTTGTTTTGTTCCTTTGACTTAAAAAATAAGCTTGAAACCCAAAAGGAGAAGGGGAACTTCTGTTTGTGGTAGGAGTTTTATGCTTTGGGAATTAGGGTAGGACTTTTTCTTTCTCAGCTTCATGTTGTTGATTTTTCTTTAGTGTTGAACAGGTGAGTGATACAATTTGTTTTTAAAACTTTAATGAACTGCTTTTGCTGATCCTGTTAAGTCCTTGCTGTTACTGCTTCCAAAACACTTCAGTGCTAACTCTAAATCTTATACTCTTCAAACTAGAACTAGTACTAGTACTGAGCTCACTTGAACTCCATCTAAGGAGAAGCTTCTTGGACAGTGTGCAGACTTCAGAGAAAGCCTTTAAATAGACTGAGTCACAGAAAAGTAACTGCCTCTGAAGGACACTTTTATTGTAAGACCACTGTACTAAGAAAAAGGAAACCCAAAACCCTGGGAAAATTCTTATCAATGTGGTAATACAGGATCTGTCCAATGAAACATCACCCTCTGACAGCACCTCAAACCTCTATATTTCTCACTTCCCCCTTGTCTCTTTCCATCAAATTTTCCATCCTGTATTCTTTCCTGATCCTGCTATTTTCTTCATAACTACAGAGAGGATTGAGATTACTTAGATAAATTAAACTGGCATAAGATACTGATTATCATCAAGGTATAAAAAAAGTAGGTTTCTGATTTCCCTAACCCAGTCAAAATTCATATTTATCCTGAGTCCTTACCAAATAATAATAAGATGTATTTATTAAACATCATTTTCATGCCAGATGCTATGTGATGCATTTTACATCCTTATTATCTCATTAAATCTCATAATAAAGCTATAATCTAGATACCAGTGTTGTCCCTATTTTACAATTAAATGTCAGTTATGTAAATGTTAAGAGCATTTGAATTTGGCTCATGAAACACCCACAATTTGTACTTTTCAAAATAACTTTCTGCTCTGTTTCAGATCTGTCACTAAAACATTGCATGTCCTGCACCAGGGACACCAATCTTTCTTATCTGACATACTCTATTTATGAATATTTTTTAGCCCTATATTCTCTCATTCCACAGAAAGTTGAAAGTTTTGCATAGATCTCTATGTGACTAAAGTGACTTTGGGTTTAATTCAAAGGCTTAATTCTACGGCCTCTGAGGAAGCACATGGCATAACTGAATGGTGCCTCATTGACTTCAGCTATGGAAAGGATTTAAGCACACTGTTCCTGCCTACTTCAGAATTTTGGCAAATATCAAATTAATGCTGCATGTAAAAAAAAAAAAAAAACCTTTGTAAATGACAATCCACAGTAGATATTTGTGCCATTATCCCCTCCAGTATCAATTCCAGATCCAAGAAGAAGGTGACCAACACTGACTTGGAGCTGAAATGTCAAAGAATTGGTCAGAGGGATCATGAAGAGGAAAAGAACTGATGAGGATTTAAAAGAAAAATGGTGTTCATGCTGGATGAATGATTATAAAGTTAAAAATTGACCAAGTCTAGGGAAGAAAATAAAATAAACTTAAATGCTTAGAACCCTATAAGTGATAGTTAGCATCTTCCTCCCTATTATAGGCCAGATCAGGACTCAGTAGAAAATTCTTTGAAAATATCTCTGGTTTGATTGGTCAGTTAGGAGATAATCAGTGAATCAGATGAAAATTTGTGGATGTGTAGACTAATATATCATCAGGAAATTAAGTAACAAGATGAACCCCCAAAAGAATTTTAGCAATTCCTGGTCAAACAATGAAATATGCTCAAGCAGTATATTATAATGATTTAGAGTTTGACTCTGGAGTTAGATTTTAGGTGTTTGAATGCCAAATTATCCATTTCCTAGGTGACAGCCTAAAACAAGTTAGTTGCTAAAGCTTTCTAAGAGCTATTTTTCCTATCTATACAATGTAGATAGTAGTAGGACTTAACTCATAAACTTTTGTGAGAAATAGATGAAATACCGGATGCGTTTAGATAGTGCCTGGCATATATTAAGTATTCAGTAATTGTTGCTTGATTCTGTTCTCCCCTGCACCCCACTTACCAAAGTTGCAAACAAAATTTTTAGGTATTGATTGATAGTTTAAGGAAGTTCTGTGACTCTACTTATGCCTGTCTCCCACCAAATTCCAAGTGTGCTTATGGAAGTTTATGGGGAGTGGAATAAAGGGGTAAATATAAAATTTCTCAGTTCAGAACAACCCTGAATATTATCTCTGGAGAAAGAGACAAGCCCAGGCATCTTTGATGAGTTAACTAGATATGATGCAGAAAACATTTCCTTCTCCTTTTTGGTTTCAAGCCTATTTCTGAGACCATAGTTCTTGCCAGCCCAGCCGGCACCTGGAGGCATAGAGGAGATGGCGGCTACTATGGGAGGGTGTGCCTCACTGTGCATAGCATTGCTATTCTTCTGTAAGTAGAGGTTCAGTTACCCCACCTGGAGGGACCCAAATGGATCTAGGAAGCAGCGGGGTGGAGCGGGGAACTTTGACTATTTTGGTGGTAGTGACCTTTTCAAGGACATGTATAAACCATGAGACATTTCCCAGGACACTGGAGTAGACAAGCTAGAAAGCATAGGAAACTGGCTGAGCAACACCTGAGGAGAAACCAAATTAAGAGCCTAGTTCCTTGCAATCATTCAGGCATCTCCCAGACTGCAAGATTCCTACCAAAGGAAGGAAATAAAGGAAAGAGAAGAGTTCCTTCTCCCCAGGGCTCAGATTCCTGAGATGTTTAGCCCTCCATAGATGTAGATCTCATCCTCACACCCAGATCCCAGCATTGTGGAGTCCCAGAAGACTGGGAATAGATGCTAACTTATCCTTTCTGGACTTTTGCAGCTCTGATTGGCACACTAACAGGTGAGTCCTTTGTCCTGTTCCCTCAGCATTCCAGTGTGTCTGGGTATCACTCTCCCCTCACTCATCCCTTCACTTTTGCTAATGGGTGTGAATCTGCCACTCCTTGGCCAACCCACTTCCCAGCTCCACCTTATATTTTCCTTTTTCTCTCTCCTGTAAAAGCTCCTTATTCTCTCAAGTCATGTCCTCTTTTTAAGCCAAACCCCATGTCACTTGCACATCTACATGTCTCAACCTCTCTTCTAGGTCTTTTTGCATACACTCATTCAATTTTTACTTTATTATATTATTATTATTATTATTATTATTGCTTTTTTTTTATAATTGAGAATGCTGAAACTCAGGTTAAGTGACTTGCCAGAGGTTACACAACTAACAGAGGACTGGATCTCACGTCCTTTGGGTTCATGTTCACTTCTTTGACTATATCACCCTTTTGTCAATACCATCTAGCTACTTCCTTAGCCTCTGTTCAAATTTGCATCACATCCCTTTGCTCCTGGAAGATATTTAAGACTAATTGTCTTGGTGACTCTCACTGCCTTCCAATATTGACCTAGTTTTTGTACTCTATATACACTAGCAATTAAATAGCCATAAAAAGTTGGAGCTTGGAAAGACCTTATATTTCATCTACTCTAATATAATTTTTGTTGTTGATTTGTTTCATTTTTGTACTGGAAATTGAACCCAGGGACACTTAACCACTGAGCCACATCCCCAGCCCTTTTGGTTTTCATTTTGAGACAGAGTCTGAGTTGCTTAGGGCCTTGCTAAGTGGCTGAGACAGGCTTTGAACTTTCAATCTTCCTGTCTCAGCCTCCTGAGCCACTGGGATTACAGGCATGCATCACCATGCCTGGCTCTAATATGTTTATACATCCACTATTCCTGCATTCATTCACTCAATTAATATCTAATGAACACTGACATGTAGCAACCATTGTGCTGAGCAATGGTCAAGTATGAAAAGAGATAGCAATTTTCATTTGTAGATACTGAAGTTCAATTTCAGAGAATTTGAGTGAGTTATCCCAAGTCATATAGTAAAAAAAAAAAACTTGTTTGTTTTTTGTTTTTAAATCTCTTGTGTCCTGTCCCCCTATGTTGGGAGTTCCCTGAGATCTCTATAGTGTTTCCTCCATTTTCTAGCACTTCCAGGAATTGGGACAGTCTTACTACCAGTAATACAAGGATATGCTGACAATTGATTGACTATTGACATGTTTGTGTTTTGAACCTGATTTTTTTTTCCTTCTGTATCTCTTTCCATAATTTTATCTTCTTGAAGGCACTCAAAAATCTATGCTGACCTTGAACCCCCCGTGGAATAGAATTTTTAGAGGGGAGAATGTGACTCTTCAATGTAAAGGGAATAATTCTCTTGAGGACAGCAGCACTATGTGGACCCATAATGGCACCATTTTGGTAGTGACAACTTCATACTTGAACATTGTGAATGCCACCTATCAAAACAGTGGGAAATACACGTGTAAGAAACAAAATTTTTACAAGAGTAAACCTGTGTACTTGGAAGTGATCAGTGGTAAGTTCTAAGGATTCAGGAATAGACATCTCCCATGTGAGGAATGAAGTTGGGAAGAATGGAACCTGGGCTTCTTATTCAAGACTGCTCCATTTCTCTTCTACCCTGCTTCCTTCTGCCCACCCTTCTACACTCTTTCAGTATTCTGATATTTTCACAATATTATTCCTCTACTCAATTTTCCTCTGTCTTTAGTACCTAGACACAGATGTATATTATGTTGGCAATTGGCATGATGAATATATAGACATTACAAGGAGATCTGTATGTGGAATAGGATCAGAAAGTTTGATTTAAAGATTTTCCCTGAATAATGCATGTGCCATTATCTGAATATTAGATTTATTATGAAAGGTGTCTGCATGTGTTCCTCATGTCTTCTGTTGTTACTCAAAAATAATTCTTGTATTTGCTTCATCTTTATCACTCTCCTCCTGCCAAGAATTAGCACACAACATACTTAGGCATGTGCGGGTTAATCAGTAAGTGTTGGACGAATGAACTAATGATTTCCTTTGGGTAGATAAGTTATTGTTATAGTTTATATTTTTCTCTGGAGTGAAAAGAGATATTTTAACATATATATGCAAATTTGAAATACAAACTAAAAACAGCGTGGAATAGCTTATTTCTTTGTAATAGATTCTAGGAAGTGGGCTGTGGATGTAGTTCAGTGGTAGAGTGTGTCTGGCATGTGTGAGGTCCTGGGTTCAATCCCCAGTTAGTAAGAAAAAAAAAAAGATTCTAGAGAAGGCCTCAAAGATTTATCCTGAATAAAATATGCTTGTACTAGTTAACCATATTCCCATTTGAAATTCTTTCATGAATGCTTTTAAATTCTTATGATGACATTAGTCATAGAACCTGACTCTTGTCTTCTACTGACTCATTGTTGACAAATATTTTTTGATTACTCACCAACTCCAAGGCACTGCACTGTCAGGCAATGGGGATAGAAAATAAAACCAGACATGGTGGCTGACCTCCAAAAACAGAGCTAAATGGGGAAAAGGACATTAAATATAGAATTATGCAAATAATTCATTAAATTGTTATACATGCTTTAAGGAAGTTTTGAGGCCAACTCTGATAGCAACAAACTGGGAAGCCTCTATAAGGTCAGAGAGGACAAAATAGAGTCTCCTAAGCGACAATTTTCTGGGAAGATTGTGTTTAGTTTCCCTTTTCTCTATAGAATTGCCTATAATAGATCTGGAGGGATTCTGGGTTTCAGTCCTTCCATGTATGAGTTCAGCAGAAAGGTATGACTATAGCTTCAGTCTGACTGTTCAGGAGAAAAAAGTTTAGAAAGCAATAGGTAAACATTATTTTCTGGTTACTTTCACTGATCTTACAAGCCAAGAAATGGATTAATGATAATCCATGGTTTCTGACATACACTCTATGCATGACCCCTGTTATCTCTCTCTTTCTGTCTACATCTCTGTCCCCCAATCCTAATTCCCTTTCTTCCATTCACTTTTAAATAAGTAAGATAATGAATGCTTTTCAGACTGGATGCTCCTTCAGGCCTCTGCTGAGGTGGTGGTAGAAGGGGAGTCCCTCTTCCTCAGGTGCCATGGTTGGAAAAACTGGAAGCTCAGAAAGGTGATCTACTACAAGGATGACTCAGCCCTCAAGTACTTCTACGAGAACCGCGAGTACTCCATTACAAATGCTTCACTTAACGACAGTGGCAGCTATCTCTGTAAGGGCCTACTTCAGAAGCAGCCCTGTGTCTCTGAGTCCCTTCAAATTACTGTAATAAAAGGTGAGTTGGTAAAGGAAAAAGAAATAGTCCACAGCAGGGAAGGAAGAGAGAACATCTGAGCCTGAAGTGTCTGTAGCTTTTAGAATGGGATCAGCTGTGATAGGTAAGAAAGGCTACTAGATTTGCCACGAGGAGACATAAGACATGGCATGCATCTCAGTCACAGATTCATTAGTTTTTAAATGATAGTGATAACTGTCCGCACTATGGGATTTTTATGAATAATGTGGTCATATTTGTTAAAAGACTTCGTTAAAAAAAAAAAACAACTTTGTAACCTGGAATTTGATGCTTAGGTTTTTATTTTGTTGTTGTTCTTGGCATAATCATAATTATGTCTAAAAATGCCAAAAGTCAGAATTAAGTTCTGATGGCAGTCACCTGTTAAACATGGGACCAAAGTGCTATCTAATGGCCATAGAACTACTCCAAATCTTTATTTTATCCAGAGGTCATGCAAGAAATGATAGGTTATTGATTAAGAAATAAGGCAGACCTAACAGGTTGTGAAGATTATTTTGATCTCAAATTGATTTGTTGCTCCTGAGGAAAGAACTTATATTTAAGATTGGGATTTTAAATATTTCAGTTTTAAATATTCCAAATTGAAAGAGAGTTCCAGTTTGAAGGAACAAAGGATGTGAAGAAATGGAGGAGTTGATTCTAGCTTACAAGTTCTAGGAAATGAAACCAACAGTCTGTATGCCTGTATCCTGGCACACAACAACTTACCCCGCAACTTACACATTGTGCCTGTGCCTGTATCCTAGAGGGAAAGGCCTGATGGACACAGAGTTGGCAGGTGAGCTGCCTTCATGCCTGTAAGAAAAACAGCCCTTTCCAGACTTTATATACCAGGGGGAAACTAAAATATTCTCCTTGCAAGGTAGAAATCAGCTATTTCCGCCCCCCTTGGCATGTTTATAAATATGTCCCCCAAAAAAATGAGGCCACAGGTCAGAATTAAATCCTAGTGGCAGTTCTCTGCTAACTTAAGAGCAAAGTGTTGTCCAATTGTCCCTGGACTTCCAATATCCTCATGTGTAAGTTGTGGGGTTGGTCTAGACTCCACTGGAATTGCTTGAGGAATTTAAAGAGAGATTGATGTCCCTGTCTTACCTTTTTAAGATTCTGGTGGGACTGGTTTTGTGTGAGGCCTGGGCGTCAGTAGTTTTAAAAGTTCTCTCAGGTATTAGTTATGTGTAGCTAGCATTGAGGACCACTGGTCTAGGTGATCTCCAAGTAATTTCTAGTTATAACATTTTGCAGCTTTAAAATTCCAGAATAACCACAAAATCAGTATTTTGTAAATAAAATCACAAAGTCAAGAAATAGTAGAATTGGAAGGCATTATGACCACTCCGGTATCTCTGTTTTACCCATGCAAGAAACCATGGTTTATTGATTAAGAAATCAGGCACTGATGAACCCTGGTTTCATTCTCTCCTTCCTACTTCAAAATCATATGTGGATGCTGGTCATGTCAGATCCAAGAAAGAGGTCATTTTTCCTATGACCTTCTCATTGGTCACACTGGCTAGAGGAATGGCTAGACAGGGATTCTTAGCAAATATTTAGCCCTCTTTAAGTTTCCAGGGAGTATAGTCTGTGGAACTTAATCCCCCAAGTGCTTTTTCTCTGTTCCTTAATACCATATTATGCTAAAGATGATAAGGAAGCAAAGCTCTGAACATGGTTCTTCAAGTTCTAACCTGAATCTACTATGTTTCTTGTTGCATTTGTGTTATATACAGCTCACCAAACCAAGTATATGTGGCTGCAAATTATTATCCCATTGTTGGTGGTGACTTTGTTTGCTGTAGACACAGGACTGTTTTTCTCCATGGAGCAGCAGTTTAAACTTCTCTTGAAGATTAAGGAAGCTGAAAAAGGCAGTGAACTTGGGAACCCACTTCCTAAGCCAGACCCTGAAAAGAACTGATGTCATTGCTTAGGAGACAATTTGCAACAGCAATATTTTACTGCATCAGCAATTGTTTCTCAATTGTCAGACACGACTTACAAGGTACATGTAAGTCTATGTTTGAGGATTTTCAGAATTATTTCATTAAACCAACTGCAACTGGTTGGCATGTAATAGTTAAGTGCTCAATAAATATTATTTGAATAAATGGAATAATAAGTATATTCATTTACAGCATTTATAAAAGAGAAGAACAATTTGAATAGAATAATTATGAAACTATGTAACATGATGCTTCTAGGGATTCTTGTTCGTTTGCTTGTGTGTTTTCTTCCAGAATCAAGAACCATGAAAATATAGATTTAAAAGTTCTCTCTTGACCATTGTAAGTATGAGCGAGCAATTAGAATTTGCTGTTGAGATTGATGCTCCTCACTTTGGTCATTTCTTTCACTGGCTCTTCCATGTATATAAATTCCTGTTTCAGACCTGTGTTTATCATCTCTTTCTTCCCATTTTCTTCTTCATATTAATACTTATCATTTTCCAAAAGGAATGTGAAGCATAGAGTTAGAACTTGAATATCATGTGGATTTACAAAACACACCATTTGCCAAGAGGTCTTCTTATTTTAATACATATAAAATATTTTTTCTCAAAGAAGGAGTATGTTATACAGATGATTAGAAGAATTCATCCCAAATTTGCCCTTGCGGTATCCTCTTGTCACCTCTGATCTCTTACCAAATGAGTCTAGGCAAAAACATACAACATTTGTTTTCTCATGATAGGCCACCACACATCATCATGAGTTCCCAGTTAGGAGTTGGTTTTCTGAAAATCAAGGCAGCAACTCTTATCTTGTGGCCAATGGAAGACAAATTCTATAGGCTGCCTCCTGGATAGGGATTCATATGAAAGATCCACCAGGTTAGTATGTTGTAGAACTGAATCTTTGAGGAAAATCTGTGTTCTTCCCTCTTTCCACTAAGTGGGTGAAGAGAGTAGGTGCATCTCTTTGAAACTGAAGGTGAAGCTTCCTGTTGTGGTAGGCAGAGGCACCTGACAGCCCAGGTCCTTTCATGACCTCAGAGAGTGGAGCAATCTTCCAGCCCTGGATTATCAGCCTAACTCTGTGCAGCTACTTACCAAGTTCATGTCCCCATCTGGTATTTCATCAACCTCCATGATATTCACACCAAAAAACCTCTACTCTACAAATTACCCAGGATCACTTCAGTTTCACTAGTTACATCCCTACAGAACCCACAATCTTTTTTGAAAATTGGAAAGGCATAGGTCCACTTTTAGTTTTATCTGTTGTTGTTGATTTTCAGCACACCCCTCAAAGCAGCAGTGATCTCACTGGAAAGTAGAGGCCCTGGGCTGCAAAGAAAATGAAATTGCTCATAAAGAATTTTGGGGAGACAAAAATAAAATGACTCCTTGTGGATTTGGAGAAAAATTCAGATTTTTTATTTTTAACCAGTTTCTAAGAACATAATACTGCACTGCTGACAACTAAATTGAGTCACAGTAAATATAGTTCAATAAACATGATGCAATCATTTTATATATATCCAAATATAGGCATTACTGACCTTCTGCCTTCACTAGAATATATAATGGCTAAGAATTTGAGCTCTCACCTGATGTCAATGACTGATCTAGAAATGTGATCCTAAAATATTGCAGGTTTGCAACCCCAGGAAACAGACTCTCAGACGGAGATTTAAATGCAGCAAGTTTATTAGACTGCATTCTCAGCAGTTATACCTGTGTGGGAGTGAAGGAAGCAGGATGCAAAAAGAGAGAAGCTGAGATGTCATGTGAGCACTGCAAAACGCTCAGACCATTTTGCAGATGAGAACTCTGGAGTTGGGGGTGTTCTTCTTAATTGTCTCAAGGAGATGCAATAGTCGGAACCAGGCAAATCACTGGTAGCAATATACCCCTACAAGGTAGTATGAATTTGTAGGAGGCAGCTCCTTTGCAAAGACATTTCCTGAAGAGGGACTCACCGAGTTCCCTCAGTCCATGGTTCTCCCAGAACCTGGGGTGAGATGATAATGTATGTGTGGGATGTGTGGGTCCTGATGGATGCAATCTGGGCATCATACCACAATATCCACCGAACTCAACTTCAGAAAGGAGACAGTTTTACACTGACCAACAGACTCAGTAGGTTTGACCAGATTAAACAGAATTACAAAGCAAAATTTTAGAATTATGTTTTGATTAATCTCACAGGAATGAACTCACTCTATCAGTTCTCGAAATCTGGACACAAAAGCAAAGATTATCTTGTATCCCCGGTCAGACTTCATGTGCAGGGCTTTTTGCAGAGAGACCTATGTTCATTTGAGTTAAGGGATGGGTTCATTTCTACCAACTTGCCCCATTCTCAGCACCAGAAGATCTGAAAACACTTTCACAAGTGATAGGTTGCCTCTGCAGGGTCAAGTCTCAAGATCAGATGGATTCTGGATGTTATAGGAATAGTATTCGAAACTTAGGGTATGTTTGCTCTGCGATTGCACTTCTACTGTGCTACTGTGCAAACCTTCAATGCACTATGAAGGCCAGAGCTGAGTGGAAGGATGAGATAGAGGATCCTTTCTTGCACCAGGTCATCTCACTTTCACCTGTGACTTGAAACCCTGGCTTGAACTCAGGTTTAAAGTTGAGAGTATTCAAGAAAAGACTCCTGAAAAATTAACTGCATTAGGTTTCAGAGCTTCCTGTAAAAATGTTTTAAGTCAAGCTTAAGATTTCTTTTCCTTAATAAATATTTTCCATAGTTGTAGTTAAAGTGCTTGTGTTTTTAACACTATTTCAGAGAGTTTAGGTCTACCATGCAAAGGGAACTCTACTTTTGCTTAGCTTCTTTCGAACTCTATCCTCTTTATTTCTGTGTTGAAAGAAAGAAAAACGTTAAACTTTTCAGCATGGCCTCCTTTTCAGTCTGAGTTTTCTCATTTGGGCATCTCAGGACTGAGAACAGCTACCATCTGTGTATCTGTAGCTGATAGTTTGGCACTCCTTATTCCCAGGTCAGTTAAGACAGATATGTCTCCAGTCTTTGAAGATTTCCTAGGTTGTGATGGAATATTAGCAGGTAACAAAAACAAAACAGGAGAAAGCCTTTAACAAAGAGGTGTGTTTCCTCATTTACTTTTTTTTTTTTTTCATTTTTGTTTGTTCTAATTAGTTATACATGACAGTAGAATGCATTTTGACACACCGTACACAGATGGCGCATAACTTCTCATTCCTCTAGCTGTACATGGAGCTGAGTCACACCACTGGTGTAATTATACATGTATATAGCGTAATAATGTCTGTCTCATTCTACTGTTCTTCCATCCTCACTGCCCCACCCCTCCCCTCACTCCTCTCTGCACAAAGTTCCTTCATTCTTCCTTACCCCTCTCCAAATTACTTTTTTAATGACTGCAAAAATTACTCTGAAACTCTTAACAACACCAAAAAAACAACAAAGAACTGTTTCTGAGGTGGTTTTCAAACTATTTATTCATCAGTTTTTTAGGACCCTGCAGAACTTTGTGTCTAACTGGATTTGTATAAGTAACCGAAAATATTCTCAGGATGTGTGTTGCTATGTGCAAGTGTGCATGGATGCACCTGGGTATGAGTGACACAGGCATGTAGATCTTCCTATTCTTACATGTCTATTCATATTCTATTCTTACATGTCTGCCAAGTCATTTTCTCATCCTATAAAGCAGGACATGGAAAAGCAAGACTACCCCAGTTTTAGCACCCAATTCGACTTAGTTTAACTTAGCCCAACTCTTAGTTCAACTCTTTTTGATCCTATATGTATGGATATTTATGAAATAGAATAAAAAGTAGTACATTATACACTAAAAGGAAAAAAAAAGACAAAAAAGGCTTCACAATCTGTCCTGCTTAAGGGGAGACGGGCTTTCTCCCCATGGCTCTGCGGAGAGCATCTTTGACTTCCTTATTCCTCAGGCTGTACACCACAGGGTTCAGCAGAGGGGTGATGACGGTGTACGTCACTGAGATGAGTCTGTCCTGCCCCAGGGAGCTCTGGGACTTAGGTTTGAGGTAGATGATGGAGGCACAGCCATAGTGGATGATGACCACTGTGAGGTGGGAGGCACAGGTGGCAAAGGCCTTCTTCCGACCCTCTGCAGAAGCAATCTTAAGAATGGTGGAGATGATGAGGACATAGGAGATGAAGACCAGGCCCATCGGTAGGACAAGGACACAGACACTGACAATAAAGTTGACGATCTCATTGAGAGTGGTGTCTATACAGGCAAGCTTAAGAAGGGGTCTCACGTCACAGAAGAAGTGGGAAATAACAAAGGCATCACAGAAGGGCAGGCCAAACACAGATGTTACCTGGACAATAGCCATGCCCAGACCAATTCCCAGTGACCCAGATGACAACTGGACACAGGTCCTCTTACCCATGATGACTGAATACCTCAGGGGGTTGCAGATGGCCACATAGCGGTCATATCCCATGGCTGTGAGCAGGAAGCAATTGTTGATGCCAAAGGTGAGATAGAAGAAGAGCTGCGTGGCACAGCTTTGGATGTCTATGGTCTGATGAGGATTCAGGAGGCCAGAAAGCATACGGGGAATGATGGCCACAGTGTAGCAGGTCTCAGAGACAGACAGCATGCTCAGGAAGAAGTACATTGGTATACGGAGGTGACGGTCCAGGTGAATAATGGTCACGATAATCACATTGCCAGACAGAGTCAGCAGGTACAAGGTTAGAAAAACAATAAAGAAGATAAGCCTGTGCTGCCACCCAAAGCTGGAGAAGCCTTCAAAGAGAAATTCAGTCACAAAAGTGGAATTTGGCTTTGGCATTCAGGCAGGCCTAGGTCAGAAACAGCTGGGTAAAGGAAAGTAAGGTGTGATGAGTGAACCACGAAACAGAGTTGACTGAGCCCAAGCTTTTAGTGAAGTGTGTCCAGCCTTTGGGCAAAGCCTCAGACCCCAGAGGCCATCAATGTTCACCTATTGACCAATTGTTCAGTCTACCTCTTTGCCCACCTTCTTCCTTGATACTATAGATGGGTTCCCTCTACTGCCTTGGGATTAAGGGCAGAGACAGAGGTGAGAGGAAAAAAAGAAAAATAAAATAATAAAATAGATTTGTAGCAACAGTTACCTGATTTCAATTTCTTGACTGTACACCCAGAAGTTGGATTCCTGGATTATACAGTAGTTTTATTTTTAAGTATTTGAGGAACTTTCCTACTATGTTCCATAGTGGCTGCACCATTTTACATTTCCACTACAGGTGTAAAAGGATTTCAATATCTACAAATCCTTTCTAACTCTTGTTATCTGTTGAGAATAGTTTTGGGGAGTTTTTAAAAATATTATCCATGATAATTGTTGGGAGGTGATATTGTGGTTTCAATTTGCAATTCCCAGTGATTAGTGATGTTAATCAGTTTTTCAGTTACCTGAGTTGCAATCAGAACATCAAAGAGATATTTGTACACCCATGTTTATTGCAGCACTCTGCACAATAGACAACTCATGGAAACAAGTTGTCGAGAGACAAACTAATGAATTAGTGTGAATTAATTAGTGAATAAAAATATGGTATATAAATAGAATGGAATAATATTCAGCTTTAAAAAGGAAGAAATCTTCCATTTGCAACAACATGATAAACTAGACAATATTATGCTAAGTGAAGTAAACCAGTCACAGAAGAGCAAAAGTTGCATGACTTCATTTTTGTAAGGTACCTAAACTAGTCAAACTGATAAAAGCAGAAACTTGTATTTACCAGGATCCAGGATAAAGGAACTAAGGAGCTGTAAACTTAAAAATCTGTTTGGAGGGTAGATTTCATGTTAAGTGTCTTATTATGACCAAATGAAACAGAAAATCAAGTGACGCAGGAAAGTTTTGAAGGTGATGTTTGTTCCTTGATTGTACTGGTGATTTCATGGGTTCAAACTCATCAAATACATTAAATACGTTCAACTTATTGAATATCAATTGTGCTTCAATAAAGTTTCTTAAAAAGAATGAAACAGATTTTTTGCCATTTAAGAACTGGACTTAGGTGAAGGGAGAAGCCGATGAGATGTAGACTGCACCCAGCTTTTTAGCTCCTCCTCAACCCCTCTAAATTAGTCCCCCAAGGATCCAAAGAACAGTGACCTAGTGAAAGACAAATGATTCCTGGGACTGATATTTTTTCAACAGTGTCTGCAGCATTCATTACCATGTGCCCTGCAAGGTCCCCACAATGACTACTTTCCCAGAGCCCTAGTCTAGTCCTAATTTTCACTTCCCTGAGCCCTGCACCTACATCCCCTGTGATCCTGGAAAACTAGAAAAGGGAGCTGACTAGTCTTCCCATAGATCCTGCAACCAATATCCTCTAAGACCATGAAAAATTATTTTATAAGGCACTGTAGAAACTTATCTCCTTGAATTCTAATCAAAAGAGGGAAAAAGAACAGAGTGAACCTGAAGATGTCCCCTCAAGTAGGAAAATAGACTTTTCTAGTGTGACAACAAAGATAAATTCATTTAACAAGACAAGGTCCAGATGCCCTATGTTTTACTCCAATTCTCCATATTCTAAGCTATGGTGAGGATAGAAATGAATTGGCACATCTACATTTTGTCTTACCCCAAGTGAACCTAGCAGGGCGAATGTACTAGGTTAGGTTTCACCTTGACCCTTAACCAGGTTTCACCATTCAGAAGGTTGAGAGTCAGTGGAATTACCTCCCTTCCCTTTTCCAACCCCCTCAGTGGCAGTCCCTCCTGAAACTCTCTCCTCTCTGTTCCCTTCTCTCTGTACTATCTACCAACACCCAACTTCTGATGACCATGATCATACCCTATGATAATGTGATGGTCCCCTAACTCACACTTCTCACTTTGGGTATGTTTCTACCAACTGTTGTCATTGTAATCTTTCAGAAAAACTCAGCTCATGGACCTCCCCTGAGTGAGTTTTTTCAATAGCTCTTCAAAATTTTAAGCACAATATTCAAACTCATTTGTAAATTGATTATAGTAATAAAACACAGAGTTGCTAAGAGAATTAAATAGGTCAATGTGTTAAAGATTTTGACCTAGTGCTTAACATGTTGGAAGTCCTTATAAAAAAGTAAGTTTTATGAGTGGTTATTCCTTTTTATTTTTCACAAATGATCCAGTTGAAGTTTGTAATAGGAGAAGAACAGAAGTGGAGTTAAGGGATTCATTTTAACACTCCTAGATTGTAAACAGTCCTTTGATTACTGAGCCTTGGTTTTATAAATTTCATCATTTACCTTCCACTTGCTCATATGGATTTTTTCCTTTTAAAAACCTCTGAAGTACATTGATTGGATTAATATACTGCTACATACACGTTTTTAACACAGCCATGGATTAGGAAGAATGCAATTTTCAGTTTTGTCTCTAATCCCCTCTGGATAATAACCAGTATTTTACTTATCCCATGGATCAGAATAGCCCATCCAACCAATATACATAGGAATGACCTAAAGTGATATCCAGATCACTTGCTATCTTGTAATTGATAGTTCAGAGTCTATCAATATTAACTCACAGTTTCCATTATACTTGTATACATTTAAATTCATGCACAGAAATCTTACCATGTGATTCCTCTCCACTAGGAGACCTGTGACTCTTCACTAGAAGATTCCTCATGTCTAGCAGACCTCACACATACTTGTGGCCTGAAGTATTTCTGATTCCCTCTACTGCCAGACTATTAGTCAACTCTAAGTTCCTAATACCTCTGAAACTCTATCAGCACCAATATGTGAGAATCCAGCAGATAGAACAATCAGCAAAGGGGTGCAAAATGGGGTGGTATGACCCAAGAATTAGAAAAAGAAGGATTACTTATCTATGATCTAGGAAATATAGGAAAGAAGTGAAAGATAACAGGAAGAAAATGTAGGGAAGGTACAGATGGACAGAAATAACCACATTCGGATACTGTCTTTGACTTTGGCAATTTTATTGCCTTTCCTGTCTTTCAAATAAAAGAAAAGTCACACAAGGCTGGTCCTTGACCAAATCCTAACTGAATATACTGTTTATTATGTTTCCCCAGAGAATAAATCTTATCCTGTTGTTTTCTGAATTTTTAAAAATCCACTGTGCACTGGGTACAAGTAGTGCACACCTGTAATCTCAGTGACTTGGGAGGCTGAGATCAACCTCAGGAATTTAGTGAGACCCTGTCTCAAATCTAAAATAAAAAGAACTGGGAATGTCATTCACTGGTAGAGCATCTCTGTGTTCAATCCCCAGGACTGCAAACAATCAAACAAACAGACCTCAAAACAAAAAACAAAAACAAAACATACAACTTACTGTCTAGTTTTTATTTACTTAAACCACTATTTGACTTGATTTTACTAATCAAAATCATTTCTTCCAGCAGATCAACGTGTTCAGAGGTCACAAAGCATAAGTACTATGCTAGTGCTAAGAAAGGAAAAACCAGCAAGATGGTGCTTGCTCCCTTGGGGCTTAGACTTTTGAACAACTTTTGGTATAAGACTCAATTAAAGACCTTTCAAGTGTTTTATGTCCCTTTTCTCTACATTACACTATTCACTGCTTTTCCAAAATCTTCCCCAGGAGACATCATGTTTTCCTTCTATAAACTGTCACTGCTATGTGACAACCAAGTTTATGCTTTAGTAAACATTCCCCATCCTGGTACATAAGGAAGTGATACTCACCAGGTAGCCTGATTCTTGGGTCTTCTAGAAAGTTATGCTCATGTCTGAGTCACATCTACCATTCTGGAAATTTGACTACTTAAAACAATAGATTATACATATTTTTACTAGGGTGATAAAATATTTCCAAAATTTTTGTCAATGTCCTTCATAAAGTTATTTAAAACCCAGTTCTTACTTAGCTTTAGAACACTTTGTGGAGATATGCTATTTTATTGAATAGTCTGTAAGTTTTCTTATGACAGGGTTAGTAGTCTTACTGAGCAGAGTGATGATTTTAGAGAAATTCCCCCTTTGCTGGCAAATCTCTAGGCACCACCCAAAATGTCACAACTAAAAACAACTTTTTAGAGAAGAAGGAAATAAGGTCTATCTCAGTCTTCCTGTGTCTGAGACCAAAGTGAAGGACAAAAAATGTCACATTCAGTTTCTCCAGATTTTCATAGCCCCACCCACTGAAAGAAGCCTGTCTTTGGGTTACAAAGTAGTAGCCCTGATTGGAGGTTCTTCATAATGTACTGATCTTCTGTCTCAAATTCTGGGTCTCTCTCTCTCCAAAAAGCATTTATTACTCTCAAGTGATTCAATGGCAGAAGCCTCAATCCAAACAGCAGAATGCCTGGAGACCTCATTACCAAGGCAGCTCATTTCCCAATCCAGAGAACTCCACTTAGGAGAATGGAATTAGCTAAGCTATTAGGACCAATCTCTGGGGTGAAAAGGCTCGTCTTTGCTCTAAGATGGTCCTATTAGGATCCATGTCATGTTTTCTTTCCATTTCTCCTGTGCCAAGGGAAGGGGAACTTAAGGCCTTATGGAATGACTCTTCATTTTGAGACAAGAGAAGTGACAATTGCCCAGTGGGGTTAAGTATGGATTCCTACTACCAGGTACATACAGGGCTGACCTTTAGGTGCTTTGACACTTGAAACCAATTTAAAGTTTCTGGGTAGATTCATCAGTTCTGTCTCTGAATTCTGTTGTATGAGTTTTTATACTTTTAAACTGATATTTCTCATTTTGCTTTGATTACCACACCCCTTACATTTATTTTGGAGTTTTGAGTTCAGTTTGGCTCCAGGACTCAGTCATGACAGGTCCTCCATATACAAAATCCATCTCATTTTCTATAGCTCAAATAGATTGTAATATGTCTATAGTCTCAAAGTACGTAAAAGTTGGCACTCAATCATCACACTTTTTAATCATTTCTTAGTATTGATCTTATTATATTCCTAACTCAGTTATGAGCACATTTAGGTAGACTCTCTCATTCATCTGTTGTTCTCTCAGTGTACCTAGAGCTGGGCATTCTAAACAATAATTGCTGTACTTATTCTATGTTATCATATGGTAGATACAAAGCTGTGGAATATACATATATTCATTCATTTTACCCTAACAATAAACTTGAGGCAGTGTAATTACACTTGTTTCTCAGAAGATAAAACAGGTATAACATATTATCTTCCACAGGACACTGAATTGAAAAATGGAAAAACAGGATGAAATGCAGGACACCCAGCTATATAAGTTGTGTATTGGTAAGCCTGAAAGCAAATTGAAATTGTGTTTAATGGTTGTCCTGCTAGTGGTAACACCCTGTGAAGCTGCTTTGGTAACGGTCAAAAAAATTTAGACTAGTGACATGATTTACCCTGGACTTAATTTCATGTTTGCTGCTAACTTCATGAGTGTTTAGATGGAAACTTTTCTTATCTGGGCCTTTTTATTCTTTTGTAAGTGATACTATGATAATGTGGTGGTCGTGATGAGGAGGAGAAGGTTTGCTAAATTTTGCATCCCATTATATCACCTTCCAATAACATGGTAAAGTGCATATATATGTGTCTCTCCATTTTACAAATTTTAAACCAAGACCATACAAGAGAAAGAAAATAAGCAAGTACTTCCTAGAGTTCTTTCCATCCTGCTATTCTTCATGTTGCTATAAAACCAAAGAAGGGAATTAGGTATTCTTTCTTCCTAGAATGGTACTATAATGACTATAATAGGTGAATTTGTCTACAAAGGCAGGAAGTAGTTGAGAGGTCCAGATTCCAGAGGGGGTATGCAGAAATGTTAGCCTGATATTCATTGCTTTGTAGTTTCCTTGAGGAAGTATAAATTGTTCTTTGTAGTTTTTGGTCAAAAGAACTAACAAACTGAGCAGATCAGCTGACATTCTCCATATGCTTAGGGATACATCCTACTCAAAGAGGTAAATTAGAAATAAATTAGGAGGGCCAAGATGGCGGACTAGAGGGCGGCTGCATTTCACGCTGCTCCAGGACGCAAGATTCAAAAGAGGAGATAGTGAGAGACTTGGGACCAACTCAAAGCTGCCGGGTGAGTCTCTCCTGTTGGGGAGGCGTCCCGGATGGGGCGGTAGCCCCGGAACGCAGGGAATTTGTGAAGTGGAGTTGCTCGGCGAGACGCCCCTCCCCCCACTGGAGCGGTAAACACGGACAACTGGGATCATCGTAGAGGAGGCGGCTGAGCAGCCGCTGGGGCTCCGGGCGGCTGCCTGGGGAGGAGCTGCGTGGTGAGCTGTTTGGACCCAGAGTGACCGCTTCCGAACACCGGGGGGTTGCCCGGAGGAGGAGGAGAGGCCCGGCGGGTCGCTTGGGTCTAGGAGTGACTGCATCAGAGCCACGGGCGGTTGCCAGAGGAGGAGCTGCGTGGTGAGCTGTTTGAACTCAGAGTGGGCGCTCCTGAGCGCCGGGGGACTGCCCAGAGGAAGAGGAGGAGCGCGGCGGGACGCTTGGTCTGGGAATGACTGCATCAGAACCACAGGCGGTTGCCAGAGGAGGAGTTGTGTGGTGAACTATTTGAACTCAGAGCGAGCGCTCCTGAGTGCCGGGAGGTTGCCCGGAGGAGGAGGAGGAGCGTGGCTTGTTGTTTGACCTGGGAGTGACTGCATCAGAGCTGCGGGCGGTTGCCGAAGGAGGAGGCAAGTGGTGAGTTGATTGGACTAAAAGCAACCGCTCCGGAACACCGGTGGCCTGCCTGGAGAAGGAGAGCGGTGGGACGCTTAGTCTGTGAGTGACTGCATCAGAACCACAGGCGGTTGCCAGAGGAGGAGGCGAGTGGTGAGTTGATTGGACTAAAAGCAACCGCTCCAGAACACTGGTGGCCTGCCTGGAGGAGGAGAGCGGTGGGACGCTTAGTCTGTGAGTGACTGCATCAGAACCACAGGCGGTTGCCAGAGGAGGAGGCGAGTGGTGAGTTGATTGGACTAAAAGCAACCGCTCCAGAACACTGGTGGCCTGCCTGGAGGAGGAGAGCGGTGGGACGCTTAGTCTGTGAGTGGCTGCATCAGAACCACAGGCGGTTGCCAGAGGAGGAGGCGAGTGGTGAGTTGATTGGACTAAAAGCAACCGCTCTGGAACACCGGTGGCCTGCCTGGAGAAGGAGCGTGGTGAGTCACCTGGTCTCGGAGCCACCGTTCCTGAACACCCGGGCGGCTACCCCAAGGAGGAGGAGGAGGAACAGGGCGGGTCACTTGGACTTGGAGTGACTGCCTAGGGCTACGGGTGGTTGGTGGGAGGAAGAGACCCAAAGTGAGTTGCTTGGATTCCTAGTGACTGCGTCAGAAACCGGGCGGCTGTCCGGAGGAGGAGGTGTGTGGTGGGTCTCTGTGTCTCGGAGCTATTGTACGGGGCTCCAGGTGGTGGCTCAGGGGAGGGGCTGCATAGCCAGGCGATTGGTGCAGAGCAGGGTCCCAGGAGCTAGGTGGCTTCTTGCTGGAAGAGCCGCACAGAGACACGCCTACGGGCGGAGCGAAGTTTCCAGGGCGGCGGGCAGATTCTCTGGGAGAGGCAGCCTAAGGAGACTCGCCTGCGAAGGGTGAGGCTCCCAGGCCCAGGACGTAGGTCCGGGCCCCTGGGATCGTTGCAGAAGAAGACAGCCCAGCCCAGGGGGTAGTTGTAGATTGAGGGGAACCTCTAGGAGGGCAACTGACTAGCGAGACGTCCCCACCGAGTGACTCTTCCCGGCCAGGGGAGGTTTTCCCATAGGGACAGTAAAGTCAGAGACATAGGCACAAACAGGCCTTGCCTCAGCCCGCAGCCTACTTCCCCGTTGGATGACCATTGGTCAACAAGTGGAGACACCTCTGCCCACTAGCAGGGAATATACGCCACCTGAGGGTCACCACCCTAGAGAGGCAGCTTCTTCGTGGAGCTCTGCATTATCAACCTCCTCCAAGACTTCAGGCTACTGAAGGATAAGAGGGGATATACTAACAATCTTCAGGGACTTTATAAGTTGATAGAGGAAATCTGCAATATCTTAATGACCCACTGATCCCTGAACAATATGAGAAAACAAGGGAAGAAAATGCCCCAAACAAATCTAGATGTTACATCAATAAAATCCAACGACAGCATGGCAGAAGAAATGACAGAAAGGGAGTTCAGAATGTACATAATTAAAATGATTAGGGAAGCAAACGATGAGATGAAAGAGCAAATGCAGGCATTGAACGATCGCACCAATCGACAGTTAACAGAGCAAATTCAGGAAGCAAAAGATCATTTCAATAAAGAGTTAGAGATATTGAAAAAAAACCAAACAGAAATCCTTGAAATGAAGGAAACAATAAACCAAATTAAGAACTCCATAGAAAGCACAACCAATAGGATAGAACAGCTGGAAGACAGAACTTCAGATATTGAAGACAAAATATTTAACCTCGAAAACAAAGTTGAACAAACAGAGAAGATGGTGAGAAATCATGAACAGAATCTCCAAGAACTATGGGATATCATGAAAAGGCCAAATTTGAGAATTATTGGGATTGAGGAAGGCTTAGAGAAACAAACCAAAGGAATGAACAATCTATTTGAAGAAATAATATCAGAAAATTTCCCAAATCTGAAGAATGAAATGGAAAATCAAGTCCAAGAGGCTTATAGGACTCCAAATACACAAAATTACAACAGACCCACACCAAGGCACATTATAATGAAAATACCTAACATACAAAATAAAGACAGAATTTTAAAGGCTGTGAGAGAAAAGAACCAAATTACATTCAGGGGGAAGCCAATACGGATATCAGCAGATTTTTCAATCCAGACCCTAAAAGCTAGAAGGGCCTGGAACAACATTTTTCAAGCTCTGAAAGAAAATGGATGCCAACCAAGAATCTTATACCCAGCAAAACTTACCTTCAAATTTGACGATGAAATAAGATCATTCCATGATAAACAAAAGCTAAAAGAATTTACAAAAAGAAAGCCAGCATTACAGAACATTCTCAGCAAAATATTCCATGAGGAAGAGATAAAAAACAAAGAAGCAAATCAGCAAAGGGAGGAATTATCCTAAAGGAACTGTCAAATAAAGGAGGAACCAAGATGTGTCAAAAATTTTAAATATGAACCAAAAGACTGGGAATACAAATCATATCTCAATAATAACCCTGAATGTTAATGGCCTGAATTCATCAATCAAAAGACATAGACTGGCAGATTGGATTAAAAAGAAAGATCCAACAATATGTTGCCTGCAAGAGACTCACCTCATAGAAAGAGATACCCATAGACTAAAGGTGAAAGGATGGGGAAAAACATACCATGCACATGGGCTCAGCAAAAAAGCTGGCGTATCCATCCTCATTTCAGATAAAGTGGACTTCAAGCCAATGTTAGTTAGAAGGGATAAAGAAGGACATTTCATACTGCTTAAGGGAAGCATAAATCAGCAAGATATAACAATCATAAACATCTATGCCCCAAACAGTGGCTCATCCATATATGTTAAACAAATCCTTCTCAATTTTAGAAACCAAATAGACCATAACACAATAATACTAGGTGATTTTAACACGCCTCTTTCACCACTGGACAGATCTTCCAAACAAAAATTGAACAAAGAAACCATAGATCTCAATAACACAATCAATAATTTAGACTTAACAGACATTTATAGAATATACCATCCAACCAAGAGCGAATACACTTTCTTCTCAGCAGCACATGGATCCTTCTCTAAAATAGACCATATATTATGCCACAAAGCTAATGTCAGCAAATACAAGAAGATAGAGACACTACCTTGTATTCTATCAGATCATAATGGATTGAAGTTACAAATTAATGAAAGAGTAAAAAACAGAAACTACTCCAACACCTGGAGATTAAACAATATGCTACTATATGATGAATGGATAACAGAAGATATTAGGAAGGAAATTAAAAAATTCTTAGAGGTAAACGAGAACAAAGAAACAACATATCAAAATCTCTGGGACACTATGAAAGCGGTACTTAGAGGAAGATTTATTTCATGGAGCGCATTTAATAAAAGAAGTAAAACTCAAAAAATAAATGACCTAACACTACAGCTCAAAGCCCTAGAAAAAGAAGAACAGACCAACACCAAAAGTAGTAGAAGACAGGAAATAGTTAAACTGAGAGCTGAAATCAACGAAATTGAAACGAAAGAAACAATACAAAAAATTGACAAAATAAATAGTTGGTTCTTGGAAAAAATAAACAAAATTGATAAACCTTTAGCCACACTAACAAAGAGAAGACGAGAGAAAACCCAAATCACTAAAATTCGGAATGAACAAGGAAATATCACAACAGACACGACCGAAATACAAAACATAATTAGAAGCTATTTTGAAAATCTATACTCCAACAAAATAGAAAATTTCGAAGACATCAACAGGTTTCTAGAGACATATGAATTGCCTAAACTGAACGAGGAGGACATACACAATTTAAATAGACCAATTTCAAGTAATGAAATAGAAGAAGTCATCAAAAGCCTTCCAACAAAGAAAAGTCCAGGACCAGATGGGTTCTCAGCCGAGTTCTACAAAACTTTTAAAGAAGAACTCATTCCAATACTTCTCAAAGTATTCCAGAAAATAGAAGAGGAGGGAACTCTCCCAAACTCATTCTATGAAGCCAATATTACCCTGATTCCTAAACCAGACAGAGACACATCGAGGAAAGAAAATTTCAGACCAATATCCTTAATGAACATCGACGCAAAAATTCTCAACAAAATTTTAGCAAATCGCATACAAAAACATATTAAAAAGATAGTGCACCATGATCAAGTGGGTTTCATCCCAGGGATGCAAGGTTGGTTCAACATCAGGAAATCAATAAATGTCATTCACCATATCAATAGACTTAAAGTCAAGAATCACATGATTATTTCGATAGATGCAGAAAAAGCATTTGATAAAATACAGCACCCCTTCATGCTCAAAACACTAGAAAAAATAGGGATAGTGGGAACATTCCTTAACATTGTAAAGGCCATCTATGCTAAGCCCATGGCTAATATCATTCTTAATGGTGAAAAACTGAAAGCATTCCCTCTAAAAACTGGAACAAGGCAGGGATGCCCTCTTTCACCACTTCTATTCAATATCGTCCTTGAAACTCTAGCCAGAGCAATTAGACAGACCAAAGAAATTAAAGGGATACGAATAGGAAAAGAAGAACTCAAACTATCCCTATTTGCTGATGATATGATGGTATACTTAGAGGAACCAGGAAATTCCACCAGAAAACTTTTAGATCTCATAAGTGAATTCAGTAAAGTAGCGGGATATAAGATCAATGCACATAAATCTAAGGCATTTTTATATATAAGCGATGAATCTTCAGAAAGAGAAATTAGGAAAACTACCCCATTCACAATAGCTTCGAAAAAAATAAAGTATTTGGGAATCAATCTCACAAAAGAGGTGAAAGACCTCTACAATGAGAACTACAGAACACTAAAGAAAGAAATTCAAGAAAACCTTAGAAGATGGAAAGATCTCCCATGTTCTTGGATAGGAAGAATTAATATTGTCAAAATGGCCATACTACCAAAAGTGCTATACAGATTCAATGCAATTCCAATTAAAATCCCAATGATGTACCTTACAGAAATAGAGCAAGCAATTATGAAATTCATCTGGAAGAATAAAAAACCCAGAATAGCTAAAGCAATCCTTGGCAGAAAGAGTGAAGCAGGGGGTATCGCAATACCAGATCTTCAACTCTACTACAAAGCAATAGTAACAAAAACGGCATGGTATTGGTACCAAAATAGAAAGGTGGATCAATGGTACAGAATAGAGGACACGGACACAAACCCAAATAAATACAATTTTCTCATACTAGACAAAGGGGCCAAAAATATGCAATGGAGAAAAGATAGCCTCTTCAACAAATGGTGCTGGGAGAATTGGAAATCCATATGCAACAGAATGAAACTAAACCCATATCTCTCACCATGCACAAAACTAAACTCAAAATGGATTAAGGATCTCGGAATCAGACCAGAGACCTTGCATCTTATAGAAGAAAAAGTAGGTCCAGAGCTTCAACATGTCGGCTTAGGACCAGACTTCCTCAACAGGACTCCCATAGCACAAGAAATAAAAGCAAGAATCAATAACTGGGATAGATTCAAACTAAAAAGCTTTCTCTCAGCAAAGGAAACTATCAGCAATGCAAAGAAAGAGCCTACAGAGTGGGAGAAAATCTTTGCCAATCATACTTCAGATAGAGCGCTAATCTCCAGAATCTATAAAGAACTCAAAAAACTCTACACCAAGAATGTAAATAATCCAATTGACAAATGGGCTAAGGAAATGAATAGACACTTCACAGAAGAAGATGTACAAGCAATCAACAAACATATGGAAAAATGTTCAACATCTCTAGTAATAAGAGAAATGCAAATCAAAACCACCCTAAGATTCCATCTCACCCCAATTAGAATGGCAATTATCAAGAATACAACCAACAACAGGTGTTGGCGAGGATGTGGGGAGAAAGGTACACTCTTACATTGCTGGTGGGGCTGCAAATTAGTGCAGCCACTCTGGAAAGCAGTGTGGAGATTCCTTAGAAAACTTGGAATGGAAACACCATTTGACCCAGCTATCCCACTCCTTGGCCTATACCCAAAGGACTTAAAATCAGCATATTACAGAGATACAGTCACATCAATGTTCATAGCTGCTCAGTTCACAATAGCCAGATTGTGGAACCAACCTAGATGTCCTTCAATTGATGAATGGATAAAGAAAATGTGGTATATATATACAATGGAATATTACTCAGCCATAAAGAATGATAAAATTATGGCATTTGCAGGCAAATGGATGAAACTGGAGAATATCATGCTAAGTGAGATAAGCCAATCTCAAAAAACCAAAGGAAGAATGATATCGCTAATAAGTGGATGATGACACATAATGGGGGTGGGAAGGGTTAGTGTTGGGTTTGGAGTTGGGTTTAGGGAGAGGGGCAGGAATGGAGGAAGGAAGGACTGTATAGATGGAGGGGAGGGGTGGGAGGGGAGGGGGGAAGGGAAAAAATGGCAGAATGAATCAAACAACATTACCCTATGTAAATTTATGATTACACAAATGGTATGCCTTTACGCCAAGTACAGACAGAGAAACAACATGTATCCCATTTGTTTACAATAAAAAGAAAAAAAAAAAAAAAAAAAAAAAAAAAAAGAAAGAAATTAACCCTCACAGAGACTGAAACTCACTTCAAATTAGTGTAGTGTAGTTAGATAAATATGATCGTTTCCCTAGTCTAACTACCTACGAGGAAGTAAAATAAAATCTTTACTGAAGAAGATAATATAATCCAGAGCCTCAATTTGTCTTTATATATTTTTTTTCATTTATAACTGGGAGGCACAACCTACAGCCCATCAGTTCATGAGCCCTGTTTTTGTGCAGCCTGCAAGCTGTATAATGGCTTTTACATTTTTAAGTGATTAAAAGCAATTCAAAAGAAGATAACATTTTGTGAAATGTAAAAATTTTATGAAATTCAAAATTTTGGAATCCAAATCTCAAGTTTTCTTTTACAACATAACCACATTTCTTCACTTATGTATTATATATGGTTGCTTTCATACTACTGTGACAAGATTTAGTAGTTACAACAGAGATGATCTAAATGAGAGATGATCTAAAAAATCTAAATGACTGATTTTCTGACCCTTTTCTAAAACATTTAAGGACTCCCGATATAGAGTTTTTAAGATGCATTAATTTACACTAGGCATATAAGAGAAACCACCAAAGGATTAAAAATCAAGAAATAGTTTTTAAAAGTACTAAATAGAAATAGTCCCATAAAAATATAATGCATTTATAAGATACAACTAAGGTGATTGTAATTGTGGCAGATTTTTCCTAAAATGATCCACAATGAGTCACAGTCATATATCGCCCCCTTCTTTGAGTGTGGCCAGAACTGTGACTTACCTCTATCCAACAGAAGATTGCAAAGACGATGAGACATCACCCACTTACATTATGTTACATGAGTCCATCTCAGCAATGATGCTGTATTCTTATGTAGTAAGATGTATCCAAGGGAGAGATACTTCCTTGCTGGCTTTGAAGAAGTAAGTTGCTTTAAAAAGAGGACTTAAGAGGTTTGTGCAAAAAAAAAAAAAAAAAAAAAAAAAAATGTGGGCACCCTCTAGGAACTGAAAGCAGTTATGGTTGGCAGCAAGAAAAAGGAAACAAACTCTAAAACAACCTCTAAAATCACAAGGAACTAAATTCTCTGAACAATGACCTGAGTTTGGAAGTTGGTGCCAAGCTGCAGGAAGGAAAATAATACTCCTGAAACTTTTATTACAGGTATGTGAGAATCTGAAAAGAGGACCCTGTTATACCACACCCAGGCACTTGCCCAGAAAAGGGCAAGATAATAAATATATGTTGCTTTCAGCTACTGATCTCATAGCATTTGTTATGCGTCAGTAGAAAACTACTAATAATTATTAAGTTGAGAAAATAGATGTGAAATCACAGCAGAAAGTTTAAAAACATTAAATAAAATTAAGTGAAAACACTACAAGTAAAAAGTATACTAACTGGAACTATGAATTTAGTAGAATGTTTTAATAGCAGATTAGAAATAATTGGAATAAAATTCAGTGAATTAGAAGACATGAGTAGAAAATGTCCAGACTGAAGCATAAAATGATATGTATAAAAGAGCACAGAAGCATATAGAACCTCCCTGTAAATATGTAAGCATATATTTAATTGGAGTAGAAGATTGATAGGAGAGATAGAATGTATCTGAAGTAATATATGAAGAAATTATAGCTATGAATTTTCCAAGTTTGAGGAAAACATCAAGATATAGATTTAATAATCACTCTGAATTACAAACAGATAAATACACCCACACACAATGCATGTAGGCATATCTAGGAAAATAGCAAAAAATAGATTAAAAAATTCTAAAAGCAAAGATAGAGAAAAAAGCTACATTATTTCCATGGAATTAAAACAAGGTTATTAATTTTTTTTAATAGCAGTAATAGAGAATAGCCATCAATGGAATTACATCTTCAAAGAACTTAAAGAAGTAACTGCTAACCTAGAATTCTACACTCAGAGAAAATGACCTTTAAGAAGGAAAACAGAGCAAGAATGGCTTCATGTGTGTGCAGGCGTGTGTGTGTGTGGTGTGTGTGTGTGTGAGAGAGAGAGAGAGAGAGAAAGAGAGAGAGAGAGAGAGAGAGAGAGAGAGAGAGAGAGAGAGAGAGAGAGAGAATGTATCATCAGCAGACATGAATTAAGAGAAACATGAACAGGAGTTTGGAGTTTGTTGTATGGAAGGAAAATATATCCTTAGAGGAAACAGTAATGAAAAATAATGAAAATATATTAAAAGTAACATGAAAGAACCTCCTAGGGAAAAAAAAAAAGAAACTCATAAGGAAGTGTAAATTAATACTTATTGTACACAAATACAACTAATACTTTAATAATACAATATAAATATATAGTATAAATATATGTAGTATAAATGTATTATGTAATATAAATACATATTTATATGATATAAATATATACATTTAGAGAGCTTACATTGAAAATAGTTTTCCTTAATTCTATGAACATATTTATAAGATATATATTCATGTCTTAGTTTGCTAAATCTAATATAAGTTCCTGTTCAGAATCAGATTTCTATTGACTGCTTTTTCCCCTTTAGTTTGGGCACAATTTTCTGTTTCTTTACATGAAGTATTTGGTTAAAAACTGAATATGCTTCAGTAACTCTGGATTTTGTTAATTATTTTCAAATGTTGTTTCCTTTTTAGTTTCTTCTGCAACTTAAATGCAGAAACTGCTATATATGAATGCTTATGTATTCTCAGATTATTATTATTGTTTTTTTATTTTATTTGTTCTTTTTAGATATACATGACAGTAGAAAGTATTTTGGCATATTATGTATATATGGAGTCTAACTTCCCATTCTTGACATTCAAGGCTCTGATTCCCAGAAACATACGCACGTGTGCATGCACACACATACATACACATACATGCCTAGTCATTTGTGTTTACGTTCTTTTTTTTAATTTTTTTTTAATTTTACAGACTGAATTTTGATTCATTGTACACAAATGGGTATATCATTTCCTTTCTATGGTGGTACACGATGTTGCAAATTGGTGCAGCCACTCTGGAAAGCAGTGTGGAGAATCCTCAGCAAACTTGGAATGGACGCACCTTTTGACCCAGTTATCCCACTCTTTGGTTTATACTCAAAGGACTTAAAATTAGCATACTACAGTAACACAGCCACATAAATATTTATAGCAGCTCTATTCACAATAGCTAGATTGTGGAACCAACCTAGATGCCCTTCAACAGATGAATGGTTAAGAAACTGTGGTATATACACACAATGAAATATTATTCAGCCATAAGGAAGAATAATATTATGGCACTTGCAGATAAATGGATGGAATTGGAGAATATCACGATAAGTGAAATAAGCCAATCCCAAAAAACCAAAAGCTGAATGTTTTCCTTGATAAGTGGATGATGATATATAATGAGTGTGGGCGGGCAGGGAATGAGAGAAGAATGGAGGAACTTTAGATTACATAGAGGGAAATGGGGGGGGTATGAAAAATGGTGGAATGAGACAGATATCATTACCTATGTACATGTATGATTATATGAATGATATTATTATTGTTGATGATGATGTTATTGGTATCATTTAGCTTTAGCTTCCCAGGCTTTCCCTGCGACTACCTAGTTTAGCAGTTAGCCAATGGTTTGGGCAGAGATTGTGCACAAACACCTAGAGCCCGGAATTTGCCATCTTCTGCCAAAAGTGGAAGATCATGGCACTCAAAGTTGCAGCCCCTTCTTGGGTATCAGTTTGATGTCACTTTTAGTCATGATTTCCCAGGTCTCCACTGTGTATTCATTGTTTCTTTGCATCCAGGGATGTGTGAGGTATTTATTTTAACCCATCTATGATTCTCTTATTTCCAGGATCTTAAAATTAAATTTATGGCTTATTTGCTCCTTGCCCAGAACCAAGACCGCACATCAGTTAGCAGAGCTGTGACTTTCCCTTATCCATTCCTAAATGAGTTTGCCACATTGAGCTAGGAAATCTGCCAATTTTCCACCCCAAATGTAGACTGACCCCTGGGAGAGGAGAGCTGTTGTTTTGTACAGCTAACACCAAGCAGTTAGAACTAGAGGTCCTGCCCACTGAACTGTGGGGATGAAAAGGACCATGGGAGCTTCTCCACACTAAATGGCTGCAGACTCTTGCTTCTAACCTGAAACTCTAGGTAATTTTTTAGCATAAATGTGTCTCAGTTTATTACTTGCCTTTAGAAAACTTCCAGTGTCTTAAATGGTTGCTTATGATAATCTAATTCAATTTTACACTTGTTTTTTCTTTTGCAAAAGGAAGTTGTTACCATCTACTTGTCAGCAGTAATAGAAGTTCTCTCTGTTCCACTCTCTCTCATTGCCTCCTAATCCACAAATAGTATCAGATCCCAAAAGATCCCTAATTCATAGCATTAGGAACCCAGAACATGTGCATAGTAATTGATTCTGACTTTGTTGCACAGAGAAGGAAGAAACATAATGTTCAGATAGGCAGCATGAATTGATGTGTGTACTTAACCAGAGATTCCAATTTCAATGTGTCTGCTCAAGATTAGAGCAGCTCTTATAGTTTGCTTAGTTGATTAACTGAAATGTGGATTCAACAGTGGTAAAGTTAATTCCCTACAGATCGTGGTTGAATAGGTGAGGTGCTGCCATTGAATGACTCCCTGATTTCAATAGGAAGAATGAGATCCCAATGCGTCAAGAGCCAAGTGGCATCATGCACCTATCAGATGTCAAGAGTAGATGTGGTTCATGAAATGGCTAGCTGTCTAATCAGAATTATTTGTTTGCAGAGCTCCTTGGAATTTTTTAATTGATCATGGTATTCCTAAGACTAAATGAGAGTGGAAAATGGATCTCTATAATAGTAATAATATGTTTTAAAAATCTCTAGGATGATAAACACAATCCTAACTTGAGTTATCATAATGGAGCATTATGACTTCTCACCCAATTCTCACACTAAAGGCAGCTATTATTCCCAGACCTTCATGAATAGCCAAATCCCCTTAAAGATAACTCCCTTGACACTGGGCAAAGATGTTTTATAAGCATTGTAATTTTTTTGGTAACTTTCCCTAAAGGAACTTGCATTCATTCATGAGGGTGACTAATTATAAAGAATATATATATTGTAATATATATACTGTATATAATATATAATGTATATAATATATAATATATATAATGTATATAATATATAATTATATAATGTATATAATATATATACATACATCCTTTAGGATTATTACCAGATAGTGCCTCTGAAGTAACACTTATGCCTGGATACCAAATACAGCTCACAATGAAAGATCATGAAAGTCAAATAAAAAACGGAATTTTGGCTTGATTTTAGCTTAGAGTGGACCCGGGGATTCCCAAACACACCTTGGTTTATTTTCCAATTTCCAAATGTATTATTTGAGATAGACACATGGCAATATATCACACATCTGCTACTTCAGCCAATTTCCAGAGTAACCTATGATATTCATTTCTATCTAAGACCAAGAATAAGAGAAGGCTCTGAAGTTAATACAGAATAAGTGTAAACAGCTCTACCATTAAAGGTTTATAAACTAGTAGATCCAGTGTACTCAGAATTCCTTTTTATATGATAGATATGTATGTGTGTTTACAATATATATTTGTGGCAATATAAAGATCTGTTCTCATGGGAATATGGTGAATCCTTTATTCAAGCATTCTAGTTGACCTACTGGGAGAAAGGCTATGACAATTCTCCATTATCATGAATTGAGTCCGTATCCTGACAAGCTGCAATAAGAAGATCGCAGTGCAGAAAACCTTCAGGTTTCTGAAAAAATGCCAGGCTTTTTTTCTTTAGAGAAACATTTTCTGAGAATTGACTTTTGAGTCACTGCTTAGTAAAGGCAGGTCTGTTGATGTGATAGGTACCCTAAGATGCCTATCATGAATTGGTTTTATGTCCCAACAAGCCAAAGTTGTCTCCGTGTCTTCTACCCTAGTTCCAACTCCCATTATGTTTACACCGGGAACATAATGTAGCCCCTTAATTGACTTTTCTGCTGCCGAACTTGCTCTTCTCCAATTCATTTTCCACATTTCAATTAGACCTTTTGAAATGCACATCTGATCGAGCTATTCACTTCCTTAAAAGCTTTGTTGGCTCCACATCAGCCCGACAATAAGCTTGAAGTCGTACAAACCTGAACATCCTCATTCCTTTTCACCTTCTAACATGATCTCTCCCTCAAGTTCTCTATGCACAACTTGGCTTTCTTCCACTTTTTGGAATGAGTTGTTGCCAGTAGTTCATCAAGTCTTTCACTCATGTTTTATTCTCTATCTTAAATTTTCTCCTAACTAGACCTGGTCGACTCACATTTATCTTAAACCTTCCAGTTCAAACATCATTCCTTAGAAAAATCAAGACTAATAGACAACCTTCTCCTCCATTGTATGCTCTCATACTATCCTACCTCTTTCCTTGTAGTGTTCATTTTTATTTGTAACAACGTATTTGTGAAATTATTTGTTTGAAATATACCTTATTGAGTAGGCTGCACACTGCACAAAGACACCTAATCAAGGAGTGTAGTTAACAAAATTCAGCCCAATGTCTATTGACAAGCTATAAATCTTGGTACAGAGCTCCATCTGGTTATAGAAAGGTAAGCCATTTTACATAAATACATTGTCTGTTTACCAAGCAGTGTGTACATGGACTGAATCTATCCAGAAGAGGCTCTCTTCTCAAATCTGCATAAAGATACTATGGATCAGTTACAGCTCTATACGTATCTCTCCTCTACAGTTCTGTAAGAGCAAATACCATGACTGAGTTCATCCTGATGATATCCCTAACAACTCAGCTTACTGCCTGGCACATAAGAAGATGTTCATTAACACTTGTTAATTCAATAGATGAAGAAATCATTCTCAGATATAGAAAAATAGAGAATGATTTTATTTAGCAAGCTTCTTCTGGATTTTTTAACAGAACACATTTCAGTTTACAGGATGCAAGCTACTTCTACAAATTAGTAACCAAAGGCAAAGAGTTTTGTTCTACTAATTGCCTAAATGTCTAATGAGGCCCCTAGGGTACAGACTCGAACTCTCTGGTTACTCCTGTGCCTGGGAGTGATGCTTGAGGGGAAGTCTTTGGTGTCCTAGAGAGAGTGAATCTGCTTCTCTTTCGGGAGTAAATAGAGTGTCTGTATGTAGGGTTTCCCAAGGTTTCAACCCCACAGGAAGACACTGAGGCAAGGGGAGTGTAAGTACTAGCCTTGAATTAGCCACTATGAGCTTTCTCTGACACTCAGAAAATGCTGACCTTCTCGGCTTGAGGTTTTCAATTTCTCCCATAACAGATCTCTTGGAGAGAGTCCATCTCAGTTCTTGTTTTTCTTTTCAAGTTCAGATACACCAGCTCCTAAGAGAATTTCTCTTATTTCCTTTGCCAGGTTTGCAAGAAGTAAATGGTTGTCGGTAGAAACAAAGAGGAGGAGAACTGCTTATAAATTTTCTGATTTTCTACCTTTTCCCATTCTGGTTTCCTAATGATATTCTTGACATTAGAATTTCATACTTTCCCTGTAACTTGCACAATGGCTGATTGAGAACTCATGCCTATAAAGTGAAATACAACATTCTCTAATTTTCCTTTTTGAACAATGAAAGAATCTGCTGTAAGTTGTGGGGAAGACAGTAAATAAGACAACCTTTATAATCCCAGAGCTGTTCTCCACTCCTGATGTCCCAGGGATCTTTTGAGTCAGCAAGGCTGAGAAGTGGACATTGTTCCTACAGCTATTCTTTCCCCCTCTAACTTGAACACCTTGCCTGAATATTCATTCAATAGGATTTTGATTCAGTGGGCATACATGGGATTAGTAGTCAGACATACCTGTTTCACATCTGGTCTTGCCAATTAGTAGACATGTGAATCTGACAAGTAGCTTATCCCACTGAGTCTCAAGTTCTCCATCAATAAAATACGAGTATTTTATTTCCTTGCAGAGTTATTACTCAACTTTAAATTATGTAGCCTGTCTAAATAGGAGAGGATATAGTATATTTTAACCAAATGTTAGTATCTGCATTTTGTTTCCCAACTACCTCAGCATTTGAGAGTCTCAGGGTCAACTTCATGATTCCATCAGTTTTCAACGTCTATAGGCTATTTTGACTTTACCTTATTTATTTTATTAGCGTAGTTAGGTGACTTGTCCTGACCTTTTTCAGAAAGGTAACATAGAGCATCAGGATCACAACTTCCAGAAATATGTACTTGTCATAATGTGTGCATGCATTTGTGTGTGTGTGTGTGTGATGTGCATATGAGTTATAGTGAAGCTGGGGATTCTATACAGATGCTAGAATTGCAGCAACAGAGATAAAAAGGAAAAAATTAAGCAAGCAAACAAACAAAGTGAGAACACCATTCTTTCCTGATCCCCACCCTCCCACCAGATGTTAGTAGCCATATCAAGAGCTAAACGAAATTGTGTTACATTAACCCATTTCCTCCGTCTCTTTACAGAGACATCAAAACCAACCCTAAATAAGATTCAATGAACTCTTCTATTTTTTAATGTCTTCCCAAATTCCAGGCTTCATTCACTTCCTTGTGTCAGTGTTACATCGATTAGTGCCTCAGCTGAAACTGAAAGAATTTCTTCTTCCAGAATTGAGATTTTTTCAGTAGAAAAGGACTCAAGTTTAGTGTCAAGATAACTGGTTTTCTAAGTTAGTTCTGTCATGAACTCTATGTGTGATATTAGGCTACTCTTTAATCCTTTTTGGAATTAAGTTTCTTCACATTTCTATCATAGCTATTTTTGAATAGTATGAGCATTATTACATTGAAGAATAAAGGAAGCTGATATATGCAAAAAAGATTCACATAACATTCTACTGGCTTTCCTGGAAAAAGAGCTGTTTACCAAGATGCAAATGGAGGATTGGAAAACTAACTCAAGATTAATCACATATGTCCCTTCTTATTGATAATGGCAGACCAACATTTAGTTCATCTATCCATCTTTTCCTTTCATCTTTCAGGTCTATTTTCTCTAGCAGCCTCTCAGCTTCTGCAACTTAATGAGCTCTGTAGACTTTATCCTTTCCTGTTTATCTGTATGCCAGTTTTTCTGCCTTTTCTTTGGGTGCTTCATATGCTCCACATGCCTGCAATCACCCTAAAAAAGAAACCATGTTCTCTACCTCTTACTGCCTGTGATCTTTGAAGCCTAGATTCTCACTTAAGTTCTTTGTCCTGGTTTCTGTGTGCCCAAGTGCTTCTGTGTGTGTCTGGCAGAGGTGTGAGTCTCCTCCTTTAGACTAGAAGTACCTCATTCGTTGGTTCCTTTAACACATACTTATCAAAAGCCTAAAAGGCAAAAATTGGGCAGGACTCTGGGGACTTCTGGTGTGAACTCTACCATCAAAAAACAAAGTCAGCTAACAAATAATTTCAGTTGAATATGACAAGTGCTATCAAAGAAAGAATCCAAAAAAACCAAGATGAGAGGGATGTATAGATGTGAAGACAGTAGTGAGGATAGCCTTAAAAGAGAGAGAAGACAAAATTGAAGATATTCTCCACCCCACTATATAAACAATATATACTCATTATTTTTCAGAACTCTATTTTCTTTCAGTAATGTGATTGCTTCTTCCTGTGCTGATACCACATTTTCTTAATTACTGTAGCCTTTTAATATAGCCTTATAATAAGTAATGACATTTGAAAGACAAATCCTCTCCTTTTGTTTTTCTTATTTAAGAGTGTTTTGGCTATTCTCGGAACTTAGAACTTCCATCTAAATTTTAGCACCATCAATCCAACAAACAAATCCAAAACAACCCATTTGGGATTCTGATCAAATTGCATTGAATCACAAATCAATTTTGGATTAATTGAACTCTTCAAATTATTATCTTCCAATTCAGGAATATAATTATTTATTTCAGCCTTTTTTAGTGACCTTCATTATGATTTCTGTAATGATTACTTTGTATTTTGAAGCTGTTATAAGTGATAACTCTAAGTGTAATCTGCTATCAGTTTGTTGAAGGACAGATAGGCAATGGATTTTTATGTATCAGTTTTGTACTAGAAGGTTGCTAAACTCTTAATAATTCTGATAATTTACCAATAGTTTCTTTTGAATTTTCTATGAACACTATCTTTAAAGAATGTCAGTTTTATTTCTTCCTTCTCAATTCTTATATCTTTTTTTCCTTTCTCTTGCCTTCCTGGGCTGGCTAGAATATTCAATACAAGATAGAAGCGAAGTGGATGAAGCATTCAACCTTATCTTGTCCCTAATCTTAAACAGAATCCTTTAGTATCTTACACTGAATATGATGTTGGCTGTAGAATTGCTGTACACAGACTTTATGTGCTTAAAGAGAATCTTTTATTCTCCATTTTCCAAGGGTTCTTCTTAAAGCAGACATTGAATTTTTAAAAAGCTTTTTTGAACAGCTTTTGAAATAATCATATGGCTTTTTTTCCTTTAAATAGTTTATTTGAAGAAATATATAACTGGGCTGTTTTAATTTTAAACAGTTTTCCATTCTGAAATAAAACCTGTCTTGTGCCTGTTTTATACATTGCTAGATTTTATTTGAAAATATTTTGTTCAAGAATTTAACATCTGTTATTTGTGAATGAGATTGTTCAAAGCTTGGTATCAAGATAATTATAGTTTCATAAAATGAAGTGCAGAGTAATTTTTCTTTTTTCTTTTACCTAAAATAGTTTGTGTAATATTGGAATTAGTTTATCCTTGAATGTTTTATAACACTTTTGGTAAAATTGTCTTGGCCCAGAGGTTTATTTGTAATTTTGAACAACGATCTTTATTTCTTTAAACACTCAAGGGATTTTTAGGTTTTCTAATTCTTGATATTGGTAGGGAATATTTTTCTATAAATATATCTATTTCATTACTAAAATTTTATTGAGATAAAGTTGCTCATAACATTATTTTTCATCTTTTCTCTGAAGTTGCTGTGACCGTATCTTTTTATTAACTCATAATGTAGTTTATTTATATCTTGTTTTCTATTTTTTTTTTTTTTGGTCAGTTTCCCTTGTCGTTTAATATTAAGTTTCCAAATTTTTACCTTTGCTGATATTCTCTATTTTATCCTTCTTTTATACATCTATTTTATCATTATTATTTTTTCTTCTACTTTCTTTGTGATCTTGTTTTTATAATGTCCTAGAATGGATGCTCAACTTACTAACTTTTCAGCTTTGTCTTTTCCAACAAGTAAGCATTTTAAACTACGCATTTACCTCTAATAATGTTTAATTACACATTGTGCATGATTTGGTATATGATTTATTTTATTAGTTTGAGATATTTTCCAATTATCATTATAAGGCCCTCTTTTGACAATGGGTTAGATTACCAGATATTTACAACTTCCCAAGTTACCATGTTTTTTGAAATTTCTAACAATCACATTATGGTCTAAGGAGGTGGGTTATCTTTTAAGAATATCTATTTTTAAGAAATTATCGAGAACAATTTCATGGGCCATAGGTGATCATGTTTCTAAAGATACAGGTGTATTGGAAAGAATGTTGTACATCAAACTTTTAAATAATGTTGCTTAAATTTTGTGTATCTTTGTTTCCAGCCCAAGAGTCTGGTCTGCCATGTTGCTGAAGAAGGAAGCTGATCCATCCAGTTTTGAACTGGGTTTTTGTGTATTGCATCTTTGCTTTGTGCATGTATTTGAGGTCAAGGCAGCATCTGATGTTAATAATTGGTTTTGACCTTCTCTTTATGTTTCAGACTTGATGTCCTCAATGAAAAGAGCCAACAGCACAGAGGTAAAAGAGTTTGTTTTCCAAGGTTTTTCCAATTTCCAAGAACTTCAGTTCACACTCTTTGTGGTCTTTCTTGCCCTGTACATGCTAACTCTGGCTGGCAATGTCATCATTGTGACCATTATCCGTATTGACCACCATCTCCACACCCCCATGTACTTCTTCTTAAGTGTCCTCTCCACTTCAGAGACTTTCTACTCTCTGGTCATTATCCCACGCATGCTTTCAAGCCTGGTGGGCCTGAACCAGTCCATCTCACTGGAGTGCTGTGGGACTCAGCTCTTTTTCTTCCTTGGTTTTGCCATCACCAACTGTCTCTTGCTGGCAGTAATGGGGTATGATCGCTACGTGGCCATCTGCAACCCGCTTCGCTACTCCACTGTCATGAACTGGAGGGTCTGTGCCACGCTAACATCTTCAGTCTGTGCCACAGGCTTCTTGTTCTCTCTGGTTCAGACTGTGGCCATTTTCAGATTGTCCTTCTGCAGCACACTGATTGAGCATTTCTTCTGTGATGTTCGACCTGTTTTGGACCTGGCTTGTGCTACCCCGATCATCAACGATATACTGACCTTAATTATCAGCCTCCTGGCCATCACAGCCCCTGCCACTTTCCTGTTTGTCTCCTATGTTCTCATTATTTCCACCATTCTCAAGATTGCCTCAGCTGAAGGCCAGAAGAAGGCCTTTGCCACCTGTGCCTCACACCTGACTGTGGTCATTGTCCACTATGGCTGTGCCTCCATTGCTTATTTCAAACCCAAGTCAGAGAATACCAAGGATCAGGACCAGCTGATCTCAGTGACCTACACTGTCATTACCCCTTTACTAAACCCAGTTGTGTACAGTCTGCGGAACAAAGAAGTCCAGGACGCTCTGCGCAGAGTGGTGGGTAGGAAATCCCTTTCCTAAGACAATCATCTCTTTCCCTATGACCATGTAAGTTTTCCAGAGGGAGTCTCTTAGGTAAAGTTACAGAGCCAGGGTTTCATGTGATTAGTGAAGTCTCAAACATCCCATTCAGGGACAGGGGAACTACCCTCTCAATTCTCACTTCCTCAACTTTTTGGTTAACATAATAAAAATACAGTTCACTGGACAGATCTGTACTCAGACAGCATTAGCCCTACTCCAGAAGATGATTACAAGGTCAAAGTGTGATCTGATGTTCCTTTCAAGCTTAAATTTAAAGGGACCAGTCCATTTTGCTGAAGTATAAACCACATTAAAAACACTACCCAACAAAACTACTTGGATGCTTTAATAAGTAGTTGCTAGGAGGATATGTGTAGAAGCCTAATTGTCTTGTGTTTTAATAAGATAAGCAAAGAAAAAATACAGATGACTTTTAAGAATTGGGTTTGGAACAAGTTAAAAACTTTCTAGAGAGAATATTTCCAAGCAACACTCTGTACATTTCTATCAGCCAGTTGTGGAACTCCAAGTGAAAGGGAACTAGGGGATTGGGGGTAGGGAGTGAAGGGAAGTTGATTGGAGAAGACTTCTAATCAGCATATGACAGCCACAGGACACTGGCCATGTGAGCAGAGCTCAAGTGACAAGTCTGATTCTTTGCTTCTAGCTGAAGAGAAGCAATATGAAGGAGAAGGTCTTGTGAGTTTGGAAAAAAAAAATGCCTTCTTCAAGGACAAGAGCAACAGCTCCAGGAAGAAAGGAGAAACTCTCAGGGAGAAGACTGCTGAAAGATGCTATGAATTTGGCTAAGAAGAAGGAAAAATTAGAAACATCCAAATTGTAGCTTTCAGTGATAGGCAAGCAGGAGAAGTGGAAGACAGAAAGATAAGGGTTAAGAGGAAGAACAAGAATTTAGAAAAAGTCCTTCAGATTATATCCTCTCCTTCCCTTTGTAAGCCAAGTCATAAAGGCAAGAGAAGAGAATTAAATAGAAATATGGAAGAGTCAACACAATGCCTTTCTAAAAAATTAGATAATTTCATGACTCTTGAAAAACTGAACAAAGTAAATAGTTAGAGATTTTGACATAAAAACTTCCAAAAAATTAAATCAACCAAGGTAGAAATGGAATAATAGGAGATTATTTACTGTTCCTCACCTCAAAAGATAAAAAGAAAAAAAGATTGAGGGTAAATTTCAGAATCAATTTGTAAGACCAAATAGGTGAAAAATAAAACTATGGAGATTAACAGTTTTAATTATTGAGCAAATCAGAAATTTATAAAAAGATGCACAAGAAATATGAGTACATAGCATTCTCTTTGTAAAATATTTTCAAAATACCTAAAATGCATAAACCAATTATGAATTTTATAAGGTACATATGCAGATGCATAAAATCTAAGCAAGTTTCACCATTCTCTCTACTCCCATAATTCTGAGTTTCTAATCCACTTGATGGAGAAAAGGTCATCTGGACTTCTTTATGTAAACTCTGGCAATTAATGGTTAATGGTTAATAAGTCACAACATGAGTAAAAACAGTAACATTCAAAGTTCTGCTCCTCTCCTTCCTTCCACTTTTCCCCACTAATCTTGGAGTGAAGCAAGTTCTGGTCAAGATGTCCTGTTTTCTTACTTTGGGTGTAATTGGTTAATGGTCATTTCTACCTCCCCATGTTGGACTGTGTAGAGCTACATACCCACCAATGGCCACTCTGGTTGCCATCCATCAGGAGGACTCTGGCATTTCCATGTTCTTAATCAGCTCTTAATCACTTCACATCTTGCTAGTGATCTTCAGACCCCTCAGGTCCCCTGGTACTCTGCCAGCCACTTCTTGAGGCACCTGGGCATTCAGTTGCACATTTGGTTCTATCATGTCACAGGACTCCATGTGATTTCATTGAATTTCACACCTGGTGCTTTGCTAATGTACTTCTGATCCACCAGGTCTCACACCCCTTCTGCTTTTATCAAGTCCTTTCCTTCGCCCCATGTCAGGGTTTAGTTAGGATGGGAGCAAGAGTGGGTCCTCCACAATATCCAACCAGCTATGATGTTGTCTCCTCCAAAGTCTGAAAACTGTTATTTTATTTTGACAGGAAACTTCAGTTCTTCCCAACTCTATAGTCTGTATTATACATTTCATATACAGAGTACAGTTAGCACTGAGGCTTTTGATATTCAAAATCATTCTTTGTAAATGAAAAGAGGCTTTCCTCTCTAGAAAAGTTCACTAACCTTAAAAAAATGATTTCAGCTTTCAATACAAATGTTTCATTTATTATTTCTTTTTAAAAAGGCTTTTTGAAATTCAATTGGCTTTTTAAAAATTCTGGATTCCTTTGAGTCCATCCTTCCCGGGGGGCAAATGAATGTCTCCTGGAATAATGTGGAACAATAATAATAATTTTTAAAAAGGGGAACATTGGATTACTCTCCACAGTATTTCTTCTTAGAGTATGTTTTGTGGAAATTCAGAAAACATTTACTTGTTATTTGAGATCTTCAAGAAAAAAAATCCTCTGTCATAAATTCTTTTCCCCAGAATAGAAAATTCTATTTTAAAAATACAGTATCCCAATAATGAGGAAGTGTTCATCAGGAGGGAGTTGTTGCCTCCCTAGACTGGATGTCACTTATGTCTGCCACTGGCATCTCCATCCTACATGTAGGGTGAAATGTTCACCTCCTCCTGGGTGGAGGGCGCTTTTCCTCTTCTTGCACTGTTCCAGCTCCTCAGAGTAGCCGATAGAGCCATGGGGTAGAATGAGATTCCTATGATGTTTACAGTTGAAGAAGTAAGCAAAAGTCCTGGTTAAAAGAAGCAGGAGGTACCCAGGGGCCTCCCTAAAGTGCCTCCCTTGTATTCATTCTATTAGCTCTCTCTGCACACCTGTCCCAGACCATATGTAGAGCCAAATTAATTGCTGTGCCTCTTGAAAGGATAACTCGTTTTTAGGTCTTATGGACCTGAATCTGTACATTTGGAATATCTTCATCTTCCCCAAGGGCTTAGTTTAGAAACCCAAATAAAAAACAGGCACATTTAAAGTAATCTAGTCCTTGGTTCCTACCTCTTCTATAAATGGGCAATGTAAGTACACAAGCAAACTTAGAGATTTCATTTGTCCTCTCCTTCTATCTATGAAATCTTCTTTGTATTCAAATAATTGAAAACACTCTGTAGAGCTTTTAATTATTTTTCTATTTTTTATTTTTGGTGGTACTGGAGATTGAACCCTGGAGTACTTTACCACTGAACTACATTCGCAACCCTTTTCAAAATTTGTTTATTTTGAGACAGGGTCTCCCTAAGTTGCTGAGGCTGGCCTCAACTTACAATTCTCCTGCCTCCCAGGTAGCTGGGATCACAGGTGTGTGCCACCATGCTCAGCACTTTTTAACTTTTTTTTAGGGGGCGGGTACTAGGGATTGAACCCAGGGGTGCTAACCACCAAGCCACATCCCCAGTCCTTTTTTATGTTTCATTAGAGACAGGGTCTCATTGAGTTGTTCAGGGTCTTGCTAAGTTGCTGAGGCTGGGCTTGAACTTGCAATCCTCCTACCTCAGCCTTCCAAGCCGCTGGGATTACAGGCATGTGCCACCATGCCTGGTTTTTAATTTTTAAATGAAGATTTATCTCAGTTAATTTTTCATTGTAGTTCCCCCTATTTGCCTCTAAATATGAGTATTTCTCAACACTCAAACCTTTTTTGAAGATGGCATTTTCTTCCTGTGATTTTTTTTTTAACATTTGTTTCCACTTCAAATTAAAATGCTGGTAATATCATATATTACATTCTCCTGGGAATTTTGGTCTATTCATAGAGTATCTATTCTGTTACATTTAAATATCTATTCCATGTGTCAAGAATATTAATTATCATAATTTTTAATGTTTTATCATCTAATAGAGTTAGTTGTCTGTCATTATTCCTCTTCAGAATATTTTTGGATTTGTTGTTGTTGTTAACATTTTTCACATGATTTTTAGAAGCAGCTTATCTAATCTGCTCCCTTTTGCAACACAGTCATACTTGCAAGCAAACCAAACTCCAGTGGTAGTTTATTGGAATCCCATTGTATTTATAAATTAATTCATGAAAAATTGACATCTAAATGATTTTTGAGTCTCCCTAATAAAAAAAAAAATAGCATTAATCTTCTGTTGGTTTGAGTCTCCTTTAGGATCAAGGATTTTTGTATCCTTCCACGAAATTTTAAACATTTTTTCATGGTTTTATGTTTTTTACATTTAAGATTTTTAATTAGTTTGTGTAAGCTGTGAGCCTTAGGTCAAGATTTTATTTTTCTCCTGTAGAAGTTCAGTTGCTTTAGGCCAATCTTTTATAAAGATTGTCATTCTTTGAATGGGTAAAGAAAATGTGGTATATATACACAATGGAGTTTTATTCAGACATAAAGAAAAATGAAATTATGTCATTTTCAAGAAAATGGATGGAACTCAAGACCATTATGTTCAGCGAAATAAGTCAAACTCAGAAGGTCAAGGGTCATATGTTCTCTTTCATATGTGGAAGTAAGAAAGGAAAAGGAAAAGAAAGATGGAGGTAGATCTCATGAAAATATATAATCAGAAAAATGAGAGATTATACTCCATTTATGTATGATCTATCAAAATGTATAAGTGCATTCTACTGTCATGTACAACAAATTAGAATAAATAAAAAATTTAAAATAAAAACTATAAATTAAAAAAGGGGAGATCAATAGTTGAAAGGGACCAAGGGGTGGGAGGTGGGGAGGGAGGGAGAAATTGCTGGGGAATGATATCGGTCAAATTTTATTGTTACATTTTATATTGTGTACATGTATGAATATATAACAACAAATTCCATCAATAGATAAAACTATAATGCACCAATTAAAAATGTGGGATAAAAAAGATTGTCATCCTTCATTGATCAATTTGCATCTCTGTCAAATGTCATTTGAGCATTTTTCTATGAATCCATTTCTGGGTTTTCTATTTTGTTCCAGTGATTTAGGTGCCTATTGTTTCATTGATTCTACTGTCTTAACTAATGTAGCTATGTAGTAAGTGTAAGTGAAGTAAATCCCCTTGCTTTACTTCTCTTTATTCTTCTTTGTCAATTTTTCTTTAGTTATTTCAAGATGTTTTTCTATAAATTTTAGAATAAACTTTTCTTTTAAAAATTTTTCTAGAATTTGGAAATTGCATTAAATCTAAAGATCAATTTGAAAATAATTGACATCTTTGCCATTTTGTATCTACCAGTTCATTAATATATTATCATTAAGGCCTTTTTTATCAGCATTTTATAATTTTTAGCACACAAACTTTGTACATATTTTGTTAAGTGTACACCTAAGTTTTCATTTTCTTTCGAGAAATCTTGAAACTGTGTTTTACTGACAGATTTCTCATGCTCATTGTTGAAAAGTGGAAATGCAATTGATTTATTATGTTGATATCATATGTTATGACCTTGCTTAACTCATTTATTTATTCTAGGAGTTTTTCTCTATTTGCAGACAATATGATTACCTACATGGAAAAATATGAGGGTATCTGCAAACAGGGATAGTTTTATTTCTTTTTTTCTAATCTGTGCCTTTTATTTCCTTTGATTGCCTTATCTTAGTGTCTAGAACTTCCATCTCTACATGAAACATGTATGATGCTAGCTATAGCCTTTTGTGATATGCTTTTTATCAAACTGAGTTTATTTCTATATATTCTTAACTTGCTGAGTTATTGTTGTAAAAGGGTATGGTTTTTGTCAAATGTTGTTGTAAAAGGGTATGGTTTTTGTCAGTTATATAATCATGTGGTCTCATTTAACCTGTTAAGGTGGATACTATTATTTGATTTTTAAAATATTGATCTAGCTTTGCATTTCCATAATAAACCCAATTTGCTCAAGGTGTATAGTTCTTTTTATACATGGTTGCATTTGTAATACTTTTTGTAGATGTTTTTTTGAAGATGTTTTTCATCTAAGTCAAGAGAGATATGGGTCTATAATTTGTTTGATCTACTTTTGTCTATTTTGAGTATCAGGGTAACACTGGCTTCTTAAAGTGTCAATAGTTTTTCTCCTCTCTTATATTTTCTAGAAGAGATTTTAAATTTGTTAATTCTTCCTTAAACATTCAGTGAAACCATCAGGCCCTAGAGATTTCCTTTTCAGAGCTTTTAAATTATAAATTAGATTTTTTTAATAGTTATTGGACTACTCATAATCTATCTAACAATCACACAATTATGCAGTTTATCTGGTTGACTTTGGGTGGTTTGAATTTATTTGAGAAATTAGTTCATTTCTTTCAAGTTGTTGAATTTACAAGCACAATGTTGCTTATGTTATTTCCATATTATCTTTTTAATAACTACATAATCTGTAGGGTATTTCCTATTTCATTTCTGATGATTTTCTTTTTTTATTATTGTCAGTCTTATTAGACATCGATTTTATTGAGTTTTTGTGAAGAACTTGCTCTATTACATTGACTTTGTCTATATTTTCTAGTTTCTTTTACTTTTATCTTTATTATTTTTCTCCTTTTGCTTGTTTGGAATTATGTTTCTACTGTATCTCTAGTTTCTAAAAGTAGGAGCTTAGATTACTGATTTGAGATATTTGCTAATAATATACTAATTCAGTGACATGAATTTCTTTAGCATGATTTTAGGTATATTTACATATTGTAATATGTATGTTGGATGTTCATTTTCAATTCTTTCCTATGCATTTTTTATTTTTTTGAGACTTTGTCCTTGACCTATGGATTTTTTTCACATTTTTTTTGTTGGCACATTATAGTTGTAGATAATGATGGAATTTGTTGTTACATATTTGTACATGCACACTGACCAGTGAATTTTTTAAAAAGCATATTGCTTGTTTTTCGTGTGTTTAAAGGTTTCCCTGTTGTCTTTTGTTATTGGTTTATAATTTGTGTCCTAGACTTTTTGTCAATCTGTTAGAAGACTCTGGATTCTATTTAAGTCATTTATTTTAGCAGTGTTTCACCCAGTTTTTCTGGCCTACTTTTGTAAGCTGTGGCTCCAGTAACTGTTTAATTTTTACAGCACTTTCGATGTGATTTTGGTTTGCTTGGTTTTTCTGGTGCTGTTGGGACTCCCAGTGTCCCCTGCTGGTACTGCCTAAGGGAATAAATAGGTTGTTGCGTTGCTAACTGGAGGCAAGTCTCAGCCTGAAGGGACGAAGATCCTTCTTGGGCCAGGTGTCTGTTAGGGTCATATGCCCTCTGCCTGTAGAGGATGCTGAGACTTACCTGGGTCCGGCATTTGTGCTGTAATCACTCTGCTAGTGCCCCCATCCCCATCATGGTCCTGTGTCTGGATAGGGGAGAAAAGTGTCAGTTCCATGGGGCAAAAGAAGCCTCCAGAGCAGGGTTTTTTGGTGGGGTCTCTCTTGCTAGTACCACCCCTTTGCACAACTGTTTCTGGTAAGGGAGGAGAATTTCAGCAAAAGGACTTACTGGACCAGGGACATTCCTCAATCTAGGAATCTAATGACCCTCTTCCTGCCCAGTTTCTCCCATGGAAAGCCAGTGAGTCTTTTTGAGAGATTTTCTCTCTCCCTTTTCCACCCTTGACTCTATCAATGCATTATAATTGCAAAAAAGGAACAAAAAGATGCAAGTACTACTAGCACCACAGAGTATAAAGAAAAATAAGATTATATTAGCATAATCTTCGGAGAAGTGTCAAAGTGTGCAAGATTCCCCAGACTCTCATTAATCTTCAGTTTAGGTTCTGCATACATGGACAGATTATAGCATAACAATGGCATATTTATAAAAGGAGCAGGGGACACCCAAGTGATTATGTAACAATAGGTGCTTCCTGGTTAAAGCAGTATTGTTAGAAAAAGGGAGCATTAAGATCTCAAAGCCAGTAGCAGCTTATTGTGCCACTGAAGAAACTTAGGACCACTTAGATTTTCCCCAAGCTACTGAAAAAAGAGAAAGAATAAGTTTGGGTACTGGTACTTCTTGACAAGTGTTGTCAACTCCATATACAAAATGGACCGTGAATTGCCTCATTTCCTTCCATTTCTGCTAAGACTATCCTTGCCAGAAAATAACTTTTCCCCACTATCCTCTCCTTGTTTACTTTTTGTTCTTTTCCAATGTTTTACATCACAAAGCTATCTCTTAAATATGAAATCAAATCAAGCCCTTCCCTAATTAAAACTCCCTAGTGGATTCCCATTGTACTTGGAATAAAGTCCACTTTCCTCATAATGGCTTGTATAGCCCTTCCTGTCCTCACCAATCATACCATTAAAACTGACCTCATCTCCGATAACTAACCCCCTACTGATGACTTCAGTAACTACCAACTTACTAAGTTTATTCCAATGAAGTATCTTTATGTTTATTATTCCTCCCATTTAAGGTGATTTCCTTCTCCAGATTCTTGTTCATTCATTCATTCCCATTCGTTGTTTATCATTTGAGGTTCAACTGAAAAGAGAAGTAATCCTTAGAGATTCCTTCCCTGACCACCTCCACTTATTGGTGATACCCACCAATGTCATTCTCCATTAGAAGGCATAGTTTTATGTTTTTTTAGTGCATTTAATCACAATCTGAAACAAAAGATAGGTTAAAAACAAGGGTTGTTTTTAACAACCTAAATACTTTTTTTGTTTGCTTTTTTGTTTGTTTTTAACAAACAAAATACTAAATAAAGCAAAGAAAAAGTATGAATTTACATATAAAATAAAGGCAATGTCATCAAGATGGCAGGATAAGAGATCACAAATGAGAAAATATTTGGGTTAAGGGAATGAGCTGAAGAGATAAGAGACAAAGACAATAACTCTTTAGAAAATATAAAAAGGTGCTCCATTTCTAAATAAAATAGATCAAATACATAGGAACAAGGAATGTGCATTTTCTGTATGGATAATACTTTAAACCTTTATTCGAACATATAAAAAATTAAGCATTTCTTTTAAATATTAACTTTGCATAGAAATCTTCCATTTTGCGAAGACTAAAGATGGTGAATCTCCCTAAAATTCTATGAATACAATGAGAAATCATTTTTCCAAAGTAGAATAATGTGGTAGAAATCTAGCAATGGTAGAATAAGGTATTAGCATTATGAGATATTTTTACTATTCTGTACATGGTGTTGAGACAATAAGCTAATTATTGGGATTAAAAAAGTTATATTCAAGTTAAGAAAGATAGTCCATTTCATTTCTCACAAAAATTAAATTTCAGATGAATCAAACATTGAAGCATAAGAAGTATAGAAGACATCATGGGTACTTTTAAAAAATAATCTTGGAGTTAGGAAGGTCCTTTCAAGCACTAATCAAAATGCAAATGCAATAAAATCTGATATCAAGAGATAAATGCATAAATATAATACTGGCAAAATATCAAATCCACAAAACCAGTAAAAATGATAAATGTTAGAAAAATATTTGCAACATGTATAATAATGGGCATATTTTCTTATCATAGAATTCTTATAATAAGAAAAGGACAAAATAATAGTTTGAAAAATGAGCAAGATATGTAAATGGACATTCACAGCAAATGATGTACAAAGGCTAATAAGCATATAAAAAGATACACAGCCTCATTCATAATTAAAGGAATAACATTTCAAAGCAAAATAACACACCATTTTTACCTATCAGCTTGTCAGATTTTTAAAGAGGTAGTGATGCTTGTGATTGATGGAAGTAGGAATGAGGAAGCATCAAACAGTGTCAGAGAGGATTTAAAGGATACATTCTATTTCAGTTTAAGTTTTGCAATACCTATTATGTTTTTAAATGAATGAATCACTGACCAAAGAATTTTACTTTCAAGAATGTATCCTATAGATACATACTCCCAGAAGGGCAACAATTATATATGAACAATGAATCTCTTTACTATACACCTAATAAATGCCAAAACAAACATCTTGAACATTCATTGAAACTTAGGTAGTCCAGATAAATTAAGTTCTATTTGTACTCCATAACGAGCTTTGGTATGATAAATCTTCATGTACTAATTTGTGAATTCACCCAGAAAGTACTGCTATGTGAAAAAGCAGGTAGGATAACAGTATAGAGAATGCAGTCAATTTGAATTACAGAATATGAGGGCACACACGCACACCCACAGTTACCTGTAGAGATGTATGCATGTAATATTTCTAAATTCTGTTTAGTGAGTTGTCATTTTATATAGCTGGGGTTAGAAACTTAGAAAAGAATTTAGAAAGCAAGAGCACTAACGTATGCTAACACACGGACAGGCCATTTTTTCCATTAGTTTGTTTTGTTTTGTTTTCACTGAGTGAGTCTAAAAGTAATTATACAACAGTAGCAATGAGGGAACCTGGCACCCAGATCTTGCTTTCTAAATATCATCTCTGCTAAAGAGGTGCTAGAACTTCTTGGAAAAATAGCTGAGTCCAAGACCAGGACAGGGGAAGTACAAGAGGAACCTGGAATTTTTGCTGGTATGAAAAATAAACAAATGCTCAAACAATAAGAAGTCATGTCAAAAGAATGTAGGGAACAGGCTGAAGCAATTTCCACTGGCCAATTTTGTGGTGATTTACTCATCAATATACATAATGTTCATAGTATCGATAATACCTAAATCTACTAGCATATAAACATCTCTTCTTTATAGTTGAATGCCAACCAATTGTCAAGAACCTATTGAAGGAATGTTGAAGATAGAAAGTTATTAAGGAATCCAAAAACTAGAGGGTAAAATTTGATGATGAGCAAGATATTAATCTATTTCATCCTACAAATAACTTATATATAAAGGGAATCTCTCTTACCCTCTTCCCTTTCCTCTACTCTACTGGTTTTCCTTCCATTTATGAATTGGTGTTTTGGTTGAGCTTCATAGATACACATAAAGGTGGAATTTACTATGGTATATTTATATATGTAGATAGCTTAATTTTTTTCAATTTCATTCTCTATTTTCTTCCCTTTTCCCATCTCTTTCCTCAACACCATGATCTTCCCTCTATTTTCATGGGATCTGCACCCACCCATTTTTTTTCCCTCTACCTTCTGCTTATGAGAGAAAATAGTCAATATTTGACTTTTTAAGTCTGACCTATTTCATTTAGCATGATGCTCTCCAGTTTCATTCGTTTACCAGCAAATGCCATAATTTTATTTCTTCTTATGACTAAGTAAAACTTCATTTGTGTGTATATGTCACATTTTCTTAATCCACCCATTTATTGACAGGCACCAAGGCTGGTTCCATAATTTGACTATTATAAATTGTGTGTCTACAAACATTGATATGCCTGTATCATTATAGTATAATGATTTTAATTCTTTTGGATAAAAACTGAGGAGTGAGCTAGCTGGATAATATGATGGTTCTATTCCTAGTCTTTTGAGAATCTCCATACTGCTTTTTAAAGTAGTTATACTAATTTACAGTTACACCAACAATGTTTAATTGTGTCTTTCCACCCACATCCTCACCAGCATTTATCATTATTATTTGTATTTTTGATGATTGCCATTACAACTGGATTGAGATTGCATTTCCTTAATTGTTAGGAATGTTAAACATTTTTAAAATTTATTTGTTGGCCAATTGTATTTCTTCTTTTGAGAAATGTCTCTTCAGTTCTTTTGTCCATTCAATGACTGGATTATTTGTTTGGCTTTTGTGTGTGTGTGTGTGTGTGTGTGTGTGTGTGTGTGTGTTAAGTTTTTTAGTTCTTCATACATTCTGAATATTAATCCCCTGTTGAAAAAGTAGCGGGCAACAATTTTTTCTCTCTTCATGCTTTTGTTCCTTTGCTATGAAGAAGGTTTTAAATTAGATGCCATCCCACTTATTGATTCTTGATTTTATTTTTGGTACTTTAGGAGTCTTGTTAAGGCAGTCAGTGCCTGGGCCAATATATTGGAGTGTTGAACCTATCTTTTCTTCTAGCAGTTGCAAAATATCTGGTATACTTCCTAGATCTTTGATCAACATTGAGCTGACTTTTGGGGAGGGTGAGAAATAGGAATCTTGTTTCATTCTTGTATATATGAATATCCAAACCAGCACCATTTGTCAAAAATGCTCTTTTCTCCAATATATATTTTTGGCACTTTTGTCAACTATCAGGTAAGTGTAACTATGTGTATTTTTCTCTGTGTCTTCTATTCCATTGCTCTTCATATCTAATTTGATGCCAATACCATGCTGTTTTTGTTTCTATAACTCCATATTATCATTTGAGATTAGTGATTGTGATGCATCAGCATCACCCTTTTTGATCAGTATTGCTTTGGCTATTCTGGATCTTTTGTTATTCCAAATGAATTTGAGTAGTTTTCTAATTCTGTGAAGAATGTCATTGGTATTTTGGTACATTGAATCTATATTATACTTTTGGTAATATGGCCATTTTGATAATATTAAGTTTACCTATCCAAGAACATGGGAGATCTTTCAATCTTCTGGGATCTTCTTCAATTCCTTTCCTCAGTGTCCTATAGTTTTCATTGTAGAGATCTTTCACATCCTTAGTTCGATTTATTCCCAAGTCTCTGTCTCTCTGTCTCTCTGTCTCTCTGTCTGTCTGTCTGTCTGTCTCTCTCTCTCTCTGAAGATTATTATGAGTGGGGTAATTTTCTCAAGTTCTTTCTCAGCAGATTCATAATCAGAGTATAGGAAAACTATTTTGATATATCAATGTTGTTTTAATCATCTTTTTCACTGCTGTGAACAAAAGACCTGATAAGAACAATTTTAAAGGAGGAAAAGCTTTTGGGGGGGCTCACAGTTTCAGAGGTGTCACTCCATAGGCAGCTGGCCATTACTCAGGGCTTGAAGCAAGGCAGAAAGAACATCATGACCAAAATGTGTAGCAGAGGAAAGCAGCTGGGGATGTGGTACCTAGAAGCAGAGAGAGAGGGAGCTCTGCTCAGCAAGAAAAAGCATATACCCCAAATTCACACCCCTAGGGACCCTCTTCCTCCAGCCATACCCTACCTGACTAGAGTCACCATTCAGCTAATTCCTACCAATGGATTAACATACTGATTAGGTTAAGGCTTTTGTAACTCAATCATTTCATATCTAAACTTTCTTGCATTGTCTCACACATGAGCATTTTGGGTACACCTCATATCTAAACCATAACCATGTTCAGCTTATATCTTGCTACTTTGATGAATTTGTTTAGCAGCTCTGGAGGTCTTCTAGTGGAATCTTTTGGATCTTTGAGACATAGGATCATGTCATCAACAAATAGATCATTTTTAATTCTTCTCCTATTTGTATTCCTTTAATTTCCTTCTCTTGTCTGATTGCTCTGGCTAGAGTTTCAAGAACTATTTTGAATAGGATGATGAGAGTGTACATCTTTGACTTGTTTCTTATTTTAGAGAACATGTTTTCAGTTTTTCTCTATTTAGTATATTGGTTTTGGGGTTGTTATATACAGCCTTTATAATGTTGAGGTTTTTAATCTCCAGTTTCTCCAGAATTTTTAAAATGAATGGGTGCTGGATTATATCAAGGCCTTTTCTGCAACAGTTGAGATGATAATATGATTCTTATCCTTAATTCTATATATTTGGTGAATTATATTTGTTGATGTGCCTGTGTTGAACCTACCTTGTATCTCTGAGATGAAACACACTTAATCATAGTGTATTATCTTTTTGATGTATAAAACATTAAGATTTAAATAACTGGAGAACCCTTATCAATTTATCCCAAGTGAGCTTTTAATCTAAAGCAACTGAAAAAAAAAAGTTTCTAAAGTTTGTATGAAAAAGTGAAGTTTCAACTACTAAAAAATAAAACAAGGTAAGTCTGGATTTGGTGGCACGCACCTATAATCCCAGCAACTCTGTAGGCTGAGGCAGGAGGATTGCAAATTCTCTGCCAGTCTTGGTAACATGGTGAGACCCTGTCTCAAAATAAAAAATAAAAAGGGCTGGGAAAATAGTTCAGGGATAGGGTGGGCTGGAGTTCAATCCCTATTACCACAAAAATAAATAAATAAATAAGTAAACAAGCAAATAAATAAAATAAGGAAAGTTTGTCTTCTTGCTAATTAAGACTTATTATGAAATTCTGATTATTAAGGCAGTGTGACTTGGGTACAGGGAGTTAAATTAACCAGTGACAGAATAGAAAGTGTTCAGACTGATCTATGCTTATAGATATGGAATTACAATATATGACAGAGATAACAATTGTAGACCAGTGGGGAAAAAAAGACTCCTCAGAAAAAAGTGCTGAGTCACATCCCCAGCCCTTTTTATTTTTTACTTCAAGACAGGATCTTGTTAAGTTGCTTAGGATCTCACTAAGTTGCTGAGGCTGGCCTCAAATTTACAATCTTCCTGCCTTAGCCTTCTGCATTGCTAGGATTACAGGTATATGCCACCATGCTCAGTGGAAAAGCTTATATTTAATCAACAGTGGCACATAAGCAGGGAACTGTCAATCATACTTTTACTCCAATTGCAGGTTATAGTGCTTATGAAGATACTACTGAGCTACAAACAAGAAGAAGTCAGGATACTAACTCTGTCAACGATAATTTAATTAAAATGTTTGAGTCTTCTAAAGAAACTAGTTTGGCTACTACTTTATTTTCTTATGTTGCTGAAACTTATAGAGATAAGAGCAAATGTTATTAACATTTTTATATTTGCCATAAACTTTTTTCCTTGTATAATTTTCTAAATTTAACAGTCACCACAAATTCTGTAGAGAAGAAGAATAGTTAATACAAAAAGCAAACAAAAAGGATGAGCCCAAGGGGCATTTTTCAAGTTTATCATGATATGAATTCAGGCACTTGATTTTTTGCCAACCATGTGAAAATTAACTTTGGGGAGAACTGGCAGGATCTGGTGGGGAGATGGATATGAAAGGAAAATTAGAATAAAATGCTCTCAGGAAAAATATGGCACCTGGAGTAGTGAGGGAAAAATCAAAAACAAAAACAAAAAACCTGGGCTCTTGGAGACTAGTGTGTTTATAATCATTTACCTGATGGTCCCTGAGGATGAAGCCCTGGCTCAGTCTGAATATTCAATGCCCTTTTGGCTTTCTAAAGCTTCTATTGACTTTTGAATTTGGATCTTCTTTTTTTTTTTTTTTTTTTTTTTTTGTACTGGGGATTTAACACAGGGCCACCTAACTACTTCTCCCAGCCCTTTTTCATTTTGAAACAGGGCCTCGTTAGGTTGTTAAGACTGGCCTTGAACTTGCATGTATCTCCCACTTCTGATTGCTACAGGACAAAAAAATGCCCAAATTGACTTTTCAGTTAAGGGAGAGAGAAATCAACTAACTCAACAAAAATCTTCTAGCATACAGCAGGGAGAGTTGCATGGTTTCCTGGAATCCTACACAGTGATTCTTAGCTGGAGCTCACTTGGGCTTTGTAACCATGGTTTTCCAAGGCTCCGCTGTATAAAAATAGAATATTTATTTAAAAAATAAAACCTGACGACTAAGCCACTGCTGTTTCTACTTGCAGTGAAAACTGCCTCAAGATTCCCAGAGCACAATCTAGTGAATGTGCCCCTCATGTAACAAGGTCCCCTGGCATAAGCTGTTGGCTTCCTAGTCCCCCGGTGACTCTGTAGGTGCTTGGTGAATAGCACCTAGAGACCCTGGAAACTGCTCCTCAGAGAGCCTTTCCTTGGTGTCAGAAGCTCTTCCACCAGCCAAAGAGTATATGTAGTGTACAGAGAAGCCCCCTTTATCTTTCCTTCTACCTCCATCCCTTTTGGAAGTGGAATGACCACATTCAGCTGACTTTTCTTCATGACCCAGGTTTGTGAACATTGGTGATCCATGGGCCACCTCTCTGACCTCTACCTTAATTTTTCTGTTGAATCACAGATTCACAGGGAGAGAAGTAAGTGAGTTATGGGGAAAGATTTTAGTAGTGAACAGAGGTGCCATGTGAGGAATAAGATACATGTATGACTTTTGTTGTTATGAAAGGGTCAAATTATGTTAAACTGGAAATGATCCTGGTGTCTGTGAATATCTGTTCTTCTTTTTCCTTTATTTATTACTTACAGAGATCTTCTGTTAATCCCAATAAATCATGGCTTCCCAGGATTAAAGAGTATCTCAACTGATATGGTGATAAACAATGTGACTCTGCTACATACAAGCTATGCTCCCTTGTCTATATTCTTGTCTTCAGACAATTCATAGTCCACTGAGAAAGTTTATAAAGCTTCATAAAGCATGTTTACAGTTACTAACCACACATCAGGGTCAAACAACTTTTCCTATCAAGAAGTAGTGTCTGGCATCTAACATAAAATTTATTTTTTGCAACCCCATCTAATTTCCTCTGAAATGCTCTGAGGTGTTGAAGCACAACTGTATGCTGATCCCTTGTAAATACCTTTGTGTAGATTTTTTTTTTTATAGAAAGTGGTGCATTTCTGAAAAATAGATAAATTAAATGTAATTTTAAAACTGCAAAATAAGCTTACCTTTGAAATCTGCCCAGTAGAAAACCATTGTATAATGTGATTTATTTGCTTTACTTCTAGCAAAATGCACTTTTGAAGCAACTCCATCCTTCTATTACTGAATTTGGATTTTTTACAACTAACCTATTATATAATTGTATGCTGGCTCCTAAGAGGGTAAAGGCTACGGGAGAAGTTGGACTATATTTGCCAATTATATGTTAATAATGGTATGCTTTTCTCCTGTTATAATGTTATAATTCCAATGTTAAAATGTAACCCAATTATTTCATTGTTGCTGTCATAGGCATAGCCATCAGGAAAACGAGACAAAGGTTAAAACATTTTTGCCTTTGGTTCTTTGAAAAGAAATTTCACTGTGATGCTCCAGCATTTTTGTTTCATGGCGGCTAGTTTGTGTGATGGAGCAATGATTTGTAATGATCCTACCTGTATATATTTGTATTCTACATTGTAGTGGTCACTGTGTGGCCATAAGGATTAGGAATGCATGGTCCCTTTCTAGTTATATTGGGGTAATTTTTGTGTTTATGCTACAGTTTTGTGGGGTGGGAGGAACAATTACAAGGGATCAGAAGACATGAGTTCTGGTCCTGGTTTAGTTCTTTGACACCTGTAAGTCCAAGGGCGATTCCCTAAGCAGAGATGACTTCAGTTCCCAAGTCTGAAGAAAAATTAAGCCTTATTTTCCCTGCTCCATTGGGTGTTAATAAAATTAAATAATGTATGTGAATATGTTTTATAACTGTAAATGTTCTATCAGGGGCTTAATGCTAAAAAGTCAGTAAAGAGTTCTATGCTAACTGTGCACAGACATGTAGGTCTGAGAGAGAGGTGGGAGGTAAGGAGGAAAAAAAAATTAAAAAGGACTTGGTTTTGGCTTTGAAAAATGAGTGGTATCTAGGGAAGAGGAATGTAGGACAGAGTTGAGAGGAGCAGTCAAAAGATTGGAATGAAAAAGCAGTTTCTCTGCCAAAGAAGCAAAAGCTCTACCCAAACACTAGAAGTTCAGGAGTTAGTATGTACCTACAGAGCCTGGAATTTAGCACGAACTTGAATGTATTTAATTTTTAATTTCAAATATAAATTTTAATTTTAACAGCATAGAATTCTTCTATCAACAATTCTATGATTGTATCATCACTACATCCACATAAAGATGAGGAAACTGGGCTTAGAGATGTTCAATCCTTGCCCAAGATAAGATAGCACATGAGAGAAGAAGGGAATGAGTTTACAACAGTTGCCTCTGAGGGCCATGTACTTTCGTCTCACTGAGAAAAAATAAAAGATAACATGTCTCCACTCTCCGCTCCCCAAAGAAGTAAGTACGAATGTGAATATAAATAAGCAGAAACCTGTGTTGAATTAACCATAAGTGTTTGCCCAGCCTACTGTTTGACAGAAACCACCCATCCAGGATCTTTATGTACCTTTTTCTTTCTTAGATACCATACATGATGTAATGAAGAAAGAGAATCACACTTTGGTGAGTGAGTTTGTTTTTCAAGGGTTCTCCAGCTTCCAGGAACACCAGCTCACACTCTTTGTTGTGTTCCTCGCACTGTATATATTAACCCTGGCAGGCAATGTCATCATTGTGACTATAATCAGCCTTGATCGTCACCTCCACACCCCCATGTACTTCTTCCTCTGTATACTGTCAGCTTCAGAGACAGTGTACACACTTGTCATTATACCAAGGATGCTCTGTAATCTCAGGGGTGCAAGTCAGTCCATCTCCCTGGCTGACTGTGCCACTCAAATGTTCTTTTTCATCACTTTGGCAATTAACAACTGCTTCCTGCTCACAGCAATGGGGTATGACCGCTATGTGGCCATATGCAATCCCCTGAGATACACAATTATCATGAGCAAGAGGGTGTGCTTCCAGCTGGTGTGGGGGTCCTGCAGCATTGGCCTAATTGTAGCAATGACACAGGTGTCAGCTGTGTTCAGACTGCCCTTCTGTGCCTCTAAGGTGGCCCACTTCTTCTGTGACATCCGACCTGTAATGAAACTCTCCTGCATTGACACCACTGTTAATGAGATCTTGACTTTAATCATCAGTGTGCTGGTGATCTTGATTCCCATGGGCTTGGTTTTCATTTCCTACATCCTCATCATCTCCACCATACTCAAGATAGCCTCTGCTGAGGGCAGAAAGAAGGCCTTTGCCACCTGTGCTTCTCATATCACGGTGGTCATTGTCCATTATGGCTGTGCTTCCATTGCCTACCTTAAGCCCAAGTCAGAGAACACCAGGGATGAGGACCAGCTGATCTCTGTGACCTATACTGTCATCACGCCCCTCCTGAACCCAGTGGTCTACACCCTGAGAAACAAAGAGGTCAAGGATGCTCTGTGCAGGGCTATTGGCCGAAGACTCTCCTGACAGGATGGACCCATTTCAAATAGAGTCTTGCAAGATTCTCCAGGCCCGAAAAGTGGAGCAGTGCCCACAGTCACTAGAGTTAAAATTCTGGAGCCCATTAAGATGTGGTTTGGTGAGAAGAGGAGAGAACAAAGACACTACAAATCCAGACACTTGAGAATGGAAGGCAACTCTCCAAAGATCAAACAAGCCTGCATCTCACAAGAACAAAGATACAGAACTCACTGGCATTGGGAGGTAGATGGCTATCTGGAGAGCCAGGAATTGAATGAAATCAGGGCTGTAGACAGAACTAATGAGGGGAGACTGATCTGAAGCAGGGGTAAAGTTTTAAATATGTAACACTTTTTTTTTTTTTTTTTGGACATAGAGTTTCTCCTTACCCATTTGGAGGCATGTAGGTTTTAAAGCTAACTGAAGTCATTTCTTTATGGACAATTCCAGTTGGTTTTTTTTTTTTTTTTTGGCATCTTAGATACCATAAATCAAGTGTATTACAGAGATAAGCATCTATAAAACTCAGCAGCAAAAAGTTTGGATCTTTTTTGTATAAGTTCCAGATTGACAAAATAGGAAAATCGGTATTTTCCTATTTTCCATAGGTGTTTTCAAGATCATATAAGAGAAATATTTTTGGAATGTGATTAAAATTCCTTGGAAATCTATTTAAAGAGATAGAAATATAATCATAACTTCATTTATTTGTAAGAACATGCAAATATTGTTGATGATACTCTATGTAAGGAATTATTTTTAGGGAGAGGAAAGGGTGTAGACAAGTTCTGGATCATTGTGATCGGCTTCAGAGATCCTGGCAGAGTGAATATAATCTACTAATGAACACAAGTCATACGTACAACTATAGTGAACATCTTACATGATATCTTTATGGATGACAGGGTGAAATGAGCAGTGAATGATCCCCCAGAGTCAGCTGAAAGAACAATTCTGCCTACTTGTACCAGGTGATGTATTTTTCACAGGACACATCCTACTTTATGTTAATTGCAAAAGCTAATGCTACATCTGAATATTTAAAATTTTTAAATAACCCATTAAGGTTTAGTCTTACATAGATTCAACTACTTACTTTGGGGAATTTCTGGTGAAATCCAAGAGAACCCCAAACTGGGGTTACCCTGTATTTTCCAATGGTTACATTTACTTTCACTCAATAAATAAATATATTTTATTTTTGTTTTTTGGTAGCCTTGAAAATGCTGCCCTGTACCTTCAACCTTCTCAGTAATAACTCTATATCTACAAACTTTGTTACTAAAATGGTAGGTAGCAGTTTTTAGAGGTTGGCAGAAGTAAGTGGAAATAACACAAACATTAAAATAAAAAGATTCAATTTTGTACTCTACTTCTTATTCACCATATATATTTCAATGAATCTTTAAATTTCTCTGAGCCTCATTTTCCTCATATGTGAAAGCTATATGCAAAGTTCCTTCTCAAACACAAAAGTCCTTTGGAAATGAGAAATAAAAGACAAATATCCTTTATTCTTGTTAGAATGAGAAAATAGCTATATTCCCATAAATTCATCTTCCCTTATCTGCAAAATGGGGTTACCAATCCCTGCTCTGTTTTCCCCATTGAATTGTTGTATGAATCAACAACACTAGACTAAACACAGCAGGAACAGCTGTGAGAACTGCAGGAAGTATTCAGAACTACAATGTATTATTATTGCTTTCATCACTAGTATTAGCTAACAAAATCCCCACACTCTTATATCTCCAAATTTTTCTAGCCATTTTATATTATTTTACTGATCTCTTTTGACTCTTATCTTCCTCCCATGTACTTTTAAGTCCTAATTGTTATTCCATTCTGTCATTAACTCTGTAGGTCATATATTTTTGGTCTCTTACAAAATAGTATTTCCAAAACCTTACATTTTTGTGTTGCTAACAATCCTGGTAGTTAATGCCTGTTTTCCTGCTCTACATCAAGCACTTTCCCCTTTGTACTTTAAGAATTTCAAACTCTTTATCATGACTCATGGTCTCCAATACAAAATGCGTGTTATAACAACCAAATACATACGTATTCATCTATGTGTGTGTATACATGTACAAACTGAAGCACAATAGTCACAGAACAGTAGTCAACTTAACTCATGCAGTATAGTCTCATGTTTTTCATTCAAGTCTATTATGTTTCCTTCTATTTCATTTTATTTAAATAATTTTTTTATTAATAGAGACATACTTACTGCACATTTTGACTAATTACTCAATAGTTGAGAGTTAAACTCTGTTTTCAACTGAAGTTAATACTAAAGTCCAGTATCAAAAGACTGTATTTCTGAGATACAACAATGAAATTTAAAATGTTACTTTAGAAAAACGGATTTTTACTATTAAACATTTATTCATCATGCTGAAACAGTTGACATTTTAGAAGAAAGACATTTAAACATGATTGTCAGCTTCTAAATCATTCCAGCAGTCACTAAAATATGCATTTACATTATTAGGTAGATGCTCATTTTTCAACAGAGAAACTGAGGTTGGTGGAGAAACAGAATATCTTGGGTAAAATATTTCATCATTCTTTAGCACTTTCTTCTTTGCTTCACATTCTTTATTATATGTAGATTAAAAATAATTCACAGTGGATATTGTTCTGTATGATTTGGGATGTAAAATTAAAATCAGGCTGTGAATTCATCTATAAAAGATTCATTGCTTAAATGGAATTAAGAAATTAAAAATAACACAGTACTTGAAAAAAACTTTAATATTTCTGAATGCTTTAGAAAGATGTTTTTTCTAAACCTATCCAATAGCCAACATACTCTTCTTTAATATTACCATGAAGTATTTATTTCCTATTTAACTATTTAAAACTCCTTAAATTTGTCCAAAAAGTTAACAATCTAACAATTTATTAAATTATTCTTGAATTTTACTCTTACAATAATAAATACAATGTATATTTAAATTGATAAAATTTCAATATAAAAAGTAAATAAAGCTAATTTAGTCAAAGCCACAGATAGAATGACTAATTACATTTGAAAATGTATGTTCAAATATTATTATAAGTCCAAATGACTTGTTTATTCATTATTAATGTTGTTAGATTGATTAGGACAAATAACTATTTTAAAAGGTGGGGGGTGGGTAAAAGGATATCAGTAAAACTCCCAATAAGGCTTATAACTCTCAATCAGAGAATGCAGAATTTTCCCCTATGGAACTTAGCATTTTGAGAGAAAAGACTTACAGGTCTAGAGGGTTCAATGCCCTATTTTGGGGGAAAAAAAAAAGCTTATCCTTAAAAAACTAGTTGTATCACATTGCCAAGTTTTATCACTCTAGTAAAGAACATCCACACTCTACACCCCAGCCACACACAAACACACACACACACACACACACACACACACACACATGCACACAGAGCTTCCAAAGAGCTTGTTACAGAATCACTCTTAGTTATGATTCAACTTATACGGATCACCAAAAATTTGAAGTCACTAACATAAAAGGAAATATCAATATAATAAAAAATAACAAACGAAAAAGAACATAGAAGAATCAGATACAGTGCAAGGTGTCTATTAAAGTCTGTCAAAAAACATACATTTCACATTCTCAGAAGGATGTCAAGATAATATCAGTGAGATAAAAGTAGAGTGCTATATAAAAGTCAAGTTCTGAGATGTATGAAGATACTTTACAAATTAAAAATGCATTAGCAGAGACAGAGTGAGGTGAAGTTGTAAGATGAAGGAGCACTAGAACCTGTCTCCTGACCTAAACAACAGAATCTGCCTGATGTAATTTCTCTGGAACCCCAGAGTCTATTGAAGACTTGCAACTTCCAGGGGAAGTCATGACTGTAAATTGCAGTCAATTCCCATCAATATCAACTCTTAGCACACTAGCAGCTAGCCATTCCTCTCTGCCAGCCACCCGGAGAGAGCTATGCACATGTTGCTGGAAGAAACTGCACACTGTTTTCAGAAGCCAGGGTAACCCTGCCCTCTAAATATGAAGAATCTGTGCTCTGATCACTTATCACTGCTTGTGATCATATACATGCAAACAAAGAAGTGAACAGTCATTGTTGCCTCATCTCTCTCCTGTGGTTGCAAGGGCCTTGACCTTCCAGCTGACATGGCTTCCTGGGAATTCAAAAGTTCAACCCCCGCTTTACCCATTTTATTTATCTTTTTTTTTTTCCTTTTTGGAAACAAGACATTGAAGATTTGATCATTCAAAAGCAATTGCACATACAAGGAAAATTAGAAAATTACCATTATTTTCCAAGGAAAGAGGCATACTCAGTCTGACCTTTGGCACAGATTCTACAACAAAAAAATAAAGATGAAAAAAGCAGAAAACTGGAGAATGAGAAGAATCTGGTTTCCAGAATAATGACAGTTACCCATGTTCAGTGAATCAAATTTAAAAAAAAATGGAATAGTATGATCCAATCAAACGACAAAAATAAATTCACTATCCTTGAAAGGGATATTATGGCAGATTTTTCAGATTAAGACTGTAAGACAATAAACACCTCCCCCTTCAAAAAGAGAAAAAAAGAGTGGGCAAAGCTAAGAAAACATAAAATAATTGAAATATTAATGAAGAGAGAGAAAAAAATAGAAAAAAGAAATCTTGGAGCTATAAAGTAAAAACACTGAAAGGAAAAATTCACTGGTGATATTCAAAGCCAGATATGATCAGGCAGAGGAATCAGCAAACTTGAAGAAAAAATTACTGAATCTGAAAAATAGAATGAAAAAAAGTTAAGAAAGGTGAACAAAACCTAAAAGAACCATGGAACACCATCAAGTAGACCAGCATATGCATTGTGAGAGCTCCAAAAGGAGAAGAAAAAGAGAAAGGGTAAAGAGAATATTCTAATAATAATGACTGAAATTTTCCCAAATTTTATTAAAGATATGAATATATACATCAGGAAGTTCAACAGTTCCAAGTAAAATGAGCTCAAAGAGACTCATATGAAGACACAATATAATCAAAATTTCAGAAGCCAAATCTTGTAAGCAGCAAGAAAAAAAAATTACTTCCTTATAGAATAGTCTTCCCTTACAAACAGTTTCACTTTCCACAATTTCTGTTATTTGTAGTTGTTTTAGTCAGCTTTTTCATTATGGTGATCAAAAATTCTGACAAGAACAATTAGAGAAGGAAATGTTTATTTGGGGCTCACAGTTTCAGGGGTTCATTCCATGGTTGACTGACTCCATGGGTCTGGACCTGAGATGAGGCAGAACATCACTGCAGAAAGGCATGAAGGAGGAAAGTAGCCCAGGACATGGCAACAGAGAAGCAAAGAGAGGCCTCTTCAGTAGGGACAAAATGTAAACCCCAAAGCTATGCCCTCGTTGAACCACCTCCTCCAGTCACATCCTACCCATCGATAGTCACTACCCAGTTCTCTTGGTTGATAAGGTTACAACTCTCATACTCTAACCATTTCCCCTCTGAACAATCTTGCATCATCTCACACATAAGCTTTTGGGCAAAACTCATATCTAAACCATGACAGCAGTCAACCATTTTTTTTTCTTTTGTTACTAGGGATTGGACCCAGTGGTGTTTTCACACTGAGCTAAATTCCCAACCCACTTTATTCTATATTTTGGGACAGGGTCTTGCTAAATTGCATAGGGCATGGCCAAACTGATGGAGCTAGCCTCAAACTTGTGATTTTCCTACCTCACCTTTCCAAGTCACTAGTATTCTAATAGGCATGTGTCACCATGCCTGGCTGTCTAAAAATCTTAAATGGAAAATTCCAGAAATAAGTCAAATGTTTTGAATTGCATGCTGTTCTCAGTAGCATCCTGTTCCTTCCCATCTGGGACATGAACCATCCCCTTATCCATGCTAGATACACGTTAGTCACTATTTTAGTCCATTTTGTGTTGCCATCACAGAATACCTGAGGCTGGGTATGTTATAAATAAAAGGGGTTTATCTATCTCACAGTTTTGGAGGTTGAATGTCTATGATTGGGTGCCTTACCTACTGCATCACAACATAGCAGAGGAACAGGAAGGGAACTGGCCGTATTCAGAAGGGACCAAGCATATAGGGTGGCCTTGCTTTTATAGCAACTCATTCTCACAAGAATTAACTTACTCAGTGAGACCAGCATTGATCCTTTCTGAGGCTGTGCCCCTGTGACCTAATTACCTTGCACTGGCTCTTACCTCTTAAAGGTTCCACATCAACATTGCCACACTGGAGACTAAGCTTCCGGTCCATGGACCTTCGGAAGATACTCAGACTATACCCAAACAGTAGCAGTCATTTAGCAACCATCTCAATTGCCAGATCAACTTCAGAGCATCACAGCTGTGTTCATTTAGTAATTGTCCTAAAGCACAAAAGTAGTGATTCTGTCCATTAGAATATGTTTTAAAAAAAACTGAAAAGTGCATTCCGTATGTGAAAAGTTGAAAGTTTTTGACTTAATAAGAACCTGAAGTTGCTAAGATCTACTGTAAGAACAAATCTTTTATCTATTAAATTGTGAAGAAGGAAAGAGAAATCTATGTTACTTTTCTGTCATACATCAAAGTACAGAAGTTACTAGACAGCGAGTGATAAAGCTTAGATAAAATGGGAAAGATTAAATTTATGTATGTATATATTAGAGAAGACATAGTATGTGGAGGGTTTGGTGCTACCTATAATTTCAGATGTTTACTGGGGATCTTGCAATGTATCATCTGCAGATAATGGGGACTATTAGACAAGTTACCCTCAACAAAATTATTATCAGATTTCTTGTCAGAAACCAGAGGTCAGGAGATCCAAGATGGCAGACTAGAGTGTGACTGTATCACCTGTCACTCCAGAACTCAGGATTCAAGAAGGGGAGGTATTGAGAGACTCAGACCAACATAGAGCCGTGGGGTGAGTCTCTCCCACCAGGTGAAGCTCAGCCCAGACAGTGGGCAGCTTCTCAGAGCAGAGCAGGGCAGCAAGACACTTCCTCAAGCAGCCCGGCTCCCTCCCACGGCAGGCCCGGTCCACAGCCAGGTTCTCATAGCAGGCCCGCCCAGTGAGAGCTTTTCCGCACAGAGCCAACCCCAAGCCCCAGACCCAGCGGAGGGCCCTGGCCTGCAGGCAGCTTCTGAAACCAAGGCAGGACAGGGAGAGGCTTTCCCCAAGCAGCCCGGCTGCCTCAGGCAGGGACAGGCCCTGTCTATAGCCAGCTTCTAGAAGCAGGCCTGCCCAGTGAGAGGATTTCCACACAGAACCAGCCCACAGCCCTGGACCCAGTAGCGGGCTACGGGCAGCTTTCTTCGGAAGCACTGCATTATCAAGTTCCTCCAAGACTTCAGGCTACTGAAGGCTGGGAGGTGATAGACTGGAAATCTACAGGGACACTATATGCCAATAGAGGAAATCTGCAATATCTCAGAGTCCCACTGATATCTGACCAATATGAGAAAACAAGGGAAGAAAATGTCCCAAACAAACCTAGATACTATATCAATAAAACCCAATCACAGCACAGCAGAAGAAATGTCAGAAAGGGAGTTCAGAATGTACATAATTAAAACAATCAGGGAAGCAAACGAGGAGATGAAAGAGCAAATGCAGGCATTGAAGGAAGATACGGAAGAGCAAATGCAGGCATTAAATGATCGCACCAAATACGGGAAGCAAGAGATCATTTCAATAAAGAGTTAGAGATACTGAAAAACAAACAAACAGAAATCCTTGAAATGAAGGAAACAATAAACCAAAATAGAAACTTCGTAGAAAGCATAACCAATAGGATAGAACACCTGGAAGACAGAACCTCAGACATTGAAGACAAAATATTTAATCTTGAAAACAAAATTCACCAAACAGAGAAGATGGTAAGAAATCATGAACAGAATCTACAAGAATTATGGGATACCATGAAAAGGCCAAATTTAAGAATTATTGGGATTGAGGAAGGCAAGAGAAACAAACCAAAGGAATGAACAATCTATTCAATGAAATAATATCAGAAAATTTCCCACATCTGAAGAATGAAATGGAAAACCAGATACAAGAGACTTATAGGACTCCAAATATACAAAATTAAAATAGACCCACACCAAGGCACATTATTATGAAAATACCTAACATACAAAATAAAGACAGAATTTTAAAGGCTGCAAGAGAAAAGAATCAAATTACATTCAGGGGGAAACCAATAAGAATATCAGCAGATTTTTCAATCCAGACCCTAAAAGCTAGAAGGGCCTGGAACAACATTTACCAAGCCCTGAAAGAAAATGGATGCCAACCAAGAATCTTATACCCAGCAAAACTAAATTTCAGATTTGATGATGAAATAAAATCCTTCCATGATAAACAAAAGCTAAAAGAATTTACAAAAAGAAAGTCGGCACTACAGAACATTCTCAGCAAAATATTCCATGAGGAAGAGATGAAATGCAATGATGTAAATCAGCAAAGGGAGGAACTACCCTAAAGGAGTAGCCAAATAAAGGAGAAACCAAATCATGTCAAAAAACAAAAATGAGTCAAATGACTGGGAATACAAATCATATCTCAATAATAATTCTGAAAGTTAATGACCTGAACTTATCAATCAAAAGACATAGACTGACAGAATAGATTAAAAAGAAAGATCCAACAATATGCTGCCTGCAAGAGACTCACCTCATAGAAAGAGACACCTATAGACTAAAGGTGAAAGGATGGGGAAAAACATACCATGCACACGGACACAGCAAAAAAGTTGGAGTATCCATCCTCATATCAGATAATGTGGACTTCAAGCCAAAGTTAGTCAGAAGGGATAAAGAAGGACATTTCATACTACTTAAGGGAAGCATGAATCAGCAAGATATAATAATCATAAACATCTATGCCCCAAACAGTGGCTCATCCATGTATGTCAAACAAATCCTTCTCAATTTTAGAAACCAAATAGACCGTAACACAATAATACTAGGTGATTTTAACACGCCTCTCTCACCACTGGACAGATCTTCCAAACAAAAATTGAACAAAGAAACCATAGATCTCAATAACACAATCAATAATTTAGACTTAATGGACATATATACAATATACCATCCAACAAAGAGTGAATACACTTTCTTCTCAGCAGCACATGGATCTGTCTCTAAAATAGACCATATTTTATGCCACAAAGCCAATGTTAGTACAAGAAGATAGAGATAATACCTTGTGTTGGGGGCTATGCCATGCGGACTCGCCAAGATGGCGGGTGGCAGCCAGCCAGAAGTTGTTTTGGTCACATTAGGTTGATTAACATAAGCACACCCAGGTGATTTATCATTGGCTGTATTCAATTAAGTCCATGCACACAACGTGTGCACAAGTGTTCCCAAGTGCTCCTGATCGTGCTGCTCGTTTTGACCTTTGCCGTGATTGGACAGCTAGCTCCTCGCCTAATCATTGCGTAATTGGCGTCAGCCCTACCCTTCACCTTCTGGAGGGGATATAAGCCAGCTCTCCCCGAGTGACGGCGTTCGGAGTTCGGAGTTCGAGTTCCAGTTTGAGGTTGGAGGTCCCAAGTTCCAGATTGGAGGTTCCAGGTTCGAGATTCCAGGTTCCAGGTTCAAGAGCCAGGGTTCCCGGGTTTCCTGATTCAACAATAAACCGTTCTAAATTCATGAGCCTCGCTACTCGTTTGTCCCCCACGCCAAATCGATGCCACTGGACGGCGTCAACCTTGTATTCTATCAGATCATAATGGATTGAAATTAGAAATAAATGATAGAATAAAAAACAGAAACTTCTCCAATACCTGGAGATTAAATAATATGCTATTATATGATGAATGGATAACAGAAGACATCAGGAGGGAAATACAAAATGCTTAGACGTAAACGAGAACAAAGACACATCATATCAAAATCTCTGGGACACTATGAAAGCAGTACTTAGAGGAAGATTTATTTCATGGAGCACATTCAACAAAAGAAGAAAAAATCAACAAATAAACAACTTAACACTACAGCTCAAAGCCCTAGAAAAAGAAGAGCAGACAAACACCAAAAGTAGTAGAAGAGAGGAAATAGTTAAAATCAGAGCTGAAATCAATGAAATTGAAACAAAAGAAATGATCAAAAACATTAACAATATAAAGAGTTGGTTCTTTGAAAAAATAAACAAAATTGATAAACCCTTAGCCACACTAACAAAGAGAAAGAGAAAACTCAAATTACTAAAATTTGGAATCAACAAGGAAATATTACTACAGACACGAGTGAAATACAAAACATAATTAGAAGCTATTTTGAAAATCTATACTCCAACAAAACAGAAAACCTCGAAGACATCAACAAGTTTCTAGAGACATATGAATTACCTAAACTGAACGAGGAGGACATACACAACTTAAATAAATCAATTTCAAGCAATGAAATAGAAGACGTCATCAAAAGCCTACCAACAAAGAAAAGTCCGGGACCAGATGGGTTCTCAACCGAGTTCTACAAAACCTGTAAAGAAGAGCTCATTCCAATATTCCTCAAAGTATTCCATGAAATAGAAGAGGAGGGAACACTCCCAAACTCATTCTGTGTAGCCAATATCACCCTGATACCTAAACCAGATAGACACACATTGAGGAAAGAAAATTTCAGACCAATATCCTTAATGAACATCAACGCAAAAATTCTAACAAAATTTTAGCAAATCACATACAAAAATATGTTAAAAAGATAGTGCACCACGATCAAGTGGGTTTTATCCCACGGATGCAAGGTTGGTTCAACATTCGGAAATCAATAAATGTCATTCACCATATCAACAGACTTAAAGTCAAGAATCACATGATTATTTCAGTAGATGCATAAAAAGCATTCGATAAAATACAGCATCCCTTCATGCTCAAAACACTAGAAAAAATAGGGATAGTGGGAACATTCCTTAACATTGTAAAGGCCATCTACACTAAGCCCATGGCCAATATCATTCTAAATGGTGAAAAACTGAAAGCATTCCCCCTAAAAACTGGAACAAGGCAGGGATGCCCTCTTTCACCACTTCTATTCAACATTGTCCTTGAAACTCTAGTCAGAGCAATTAGACAAACCAAAGAAATTAAAGGGATACGAATAGGAAAAGAAGAACTCAACCTATCCCTGTTCACTGATGACATGATTATATATTTAGAGGAACCCAGAAATTCCACCAGAAAACTTTTAGAACTCATAAGTGAATTCAGTAAAGTAGCAGGTTAAAAGATCAATGCTCATAAATCCAATGCATTTTTATACATAAGTGTTGAATCTTCAGAAAGAGAAATTAGGGAAACTACCCCATTCATAATAGCATCAAAAAAAATAAAATACTTGGGAATCAATCTCACAAAAGAGGTGAAAGACCTCTACAATGAGAACTACAGAACACTAAAGAAAGAAATTAAAGAAAACCTTAGAAGATGGAAAGATCTCCCATGTTCTTGGATAGGCAGAATTAATATTGTCAAAATGGCCAAACTACCTAAAGTGCTATACAGATTCAATGCAATTCCAATGAAAATTCCAATGATGTACCTTACAGAAATAGAGCAAGCAATCATGAAATTCATCTGGAAGAATAAGAAACCCAGAATAGCTAAAGCAATCCTTAGAAGAAAGAGCGAAGCACAGGTTATCGCAACACCAGATCTTCAACTCTACTACAAAGCAATAGTAACAAAAACAGGATGGTATTGGTACCAAAATAGACAGGTAGATCAATGGTACAGAGTAGAGGACATGGACACAAACCTAAATAAATACAATTTTCTCATATTAGACAAAGGTGCCAAAAATATGCAATGGAGAAAAGATAGCTTCTTCAACAAATGGTGCTGGGAGAATTGGAAATCCATATGCAACAGAATGAAACTACACCCATATCTCTCACCATGCACAAAACTAAACTCAAAATGGATTAAGGACCTCGGAATCAGACCAGAGACCCTGCATCTTATAGAAGAAAAAGTAGGTCCAGAGCTTCAACATGTCGGCTTAGGACCAGACTTCCTCAACAGGACTCCCATAGCACAAGAAATAAAAGCAAGAATCAATAACTGGGATAGATTCAAACTAAAAAGCTTTCTCTCAGCAATGGAAACTATCAGCAATGCGAAGAAAGAGCCTACAGAGTGGGAGAAAATCTTTGCCAATCATACTTCAGATAGAGCACTAATCTCCAGAATCTATAAAGAACTCAAAAAACTCTACACCAAGAATGCAAATAATCCAATCGACAAATGGGCTAAGGAAATGAATAGACACTTCACAGAAGAAGATCTAGAAGCAATTAACAAACATATGGAAAAATGTTCAGCATCTCTAGTAATAAGAGAAATGCAAATCAAAACCACCCTAAGATTCCATCTCACCTCAATTAGAATGGCGATTATCAAGAATACAAGCAACAACAGGTGTTGGCGAGGATGTGGGGAGAAAGGTACACTCTTACATTGCTGGTGGGGCTGCAAATTAGTGCAGCCACTCTGGAAAGCAGTGTGGAGACTCCTTAGAAAACTTGGAATGGAACCACCATTTGACCCAGCTATCCCACTCCTTGGCCTATACCCAAAGGACTTAAAATCAGCATATTACAGAGATACAGCCACATCAATGTTCATAGATGCTCAATTCACAATAGCCAGATTGTTGAACCAACAATGTCCTTCAATTGATGAATGGATAAAGAAACTGTGGTATATATATATACAATGGAATATTACTCCACCATAAAGAATGATAAAATTATGGCCTTTGCAGGCAAATGGATGAAATTGGAGAATATCATACTAAGTGAGATAAGCCAATCTCAAAAAACCAAAGGACAAATGATCTTGCTGATAAGCAGATGATGACACATAATGAGAGGTGGGAGGTGTTAGTGTTAGGGTTAGGGTTAGGTTTAGGGTTAGGGTTAGGGAGGGGGCAAGAATGGAGGAAGGAAGGACTGTATAGAGGGAAAAGAGGGGTGGGAGGGGTGGGGGGGAAGCGAAAAATAGCAGAATGAATCAAACAACATTACCCTATGTAAATTTATGATTACACAAATGGTATGCCTTTATGCCATGTACAAACAGAGAAACAACATGTATCCCATTTGTTTACAATAAAAAAAAAGAATGAAAAAAAAAAAAGAAACCAAAGGTCAGAAGGCAGTTGATTAATATAGTCAGTAATAAATGGAAAACAACAATAAAAGTCAACTTATAATTCTATAGCTAGCACAATTATCTTTCAAAAGTAAGGGGAAAATTAAGGTAGTCCCAAATAATCAAAAATTGACAGAATTGAAGAGCAAAATAGACATATCGACAATAATGGAGATGCACTCGCAATAATGGCTAAAACTACCTGACAGAAGATATGTGAGGAAATAGATTTTTTTTAAATAATTTGATTCATTATAATCAAATGGGGTATAACTTATATCTTTGGTTGTACATGAAGTAGAGTCATACCATTTGTGTAATCATACATGTACCTAGGATAATGGGGTTTGATACATTCTGTTATTTTTCCTTCCCCCCACCCCTCCCACCCCTCTTTTGCCTCTATGCAGTCCCTCCTTCCTCCATTCTTGCATTCTTGCCTCCCTCCCAACCCCCATTATGTGTCATCATCGCTTATCAGCAAGATCATTCATCCTTTGGTTTTTTGGGATTGACTTATCTCACTTAGCATGATATTCTCCAACTTCGTCCACTTGCCTGCAAATGCCATATTTAGATTATTTTTTTGAACAACATAACCAGTCAATGAAATCTGAGACATATACAGAACACTCTACCCAAGAGCAACAGCATACATCTTTTTCATCAAGTGCTAATGGGACATTTTCTAGAGTAGATGCTATTAGGCCACAAATTAAGTCTCAAAAGATTTTAAGAGATAGATATCATACAAGGTATCTTTTCTGAACACAGTAGAATAAAGTTAAAAATCAATAACAAAGTAAAACTGGAAAATTCACACATTTGTGGAAATTAAAGCAAACATTTTTAAGCAACCGATGAATTAAAAAAGATATAACAAAGAAAATTAGAAAATAAATAGAAATAATGGAAAATGAAAAAAAATAACAGTGCTGACAGGAAAATTTATGATCTATCAACATTTACATTAAAAAAATGATTACAAAAATACTCAACCAATAACCTAAGTTTACCACTTAAGGAACTAGAAAAAGAAGAACAAATTTAACCCAAGACTAACAGAGGAAGATAATAATAAAGATTAGAGAAGAAATGAATGAAACAAAGAAAAAAATAGAGAAAATCAGTGAAACAAAAAGTTAGTTCTTTGAAAAAAAAAAACTAATGAATTTGACATGCTTAGGTGGACTTAGAAAAACAGATGGAAGATTCAAATTACTAAAATCATAAAGGAAAGTGAGGACATTACTCCTGATTTTACAGGATTAAGAGTACTATAAACAATTGTATGCCACCATAGTATGTAAGCTAGATGAAATGGATAAATTCCTTCAAACACAAAACCTAACAAAACTAAACCAGGAATAAATAGCGAATCTTTATACACTGTATAACAATAAGGAGATTGAAGCAATAATCAAAGACCTCCAAACAAAGAAAAGATCTATATTTGAGACGTGACTGATAAATTTAAAGAACTGACACCAATCTTTCACACATTTTCTGAATAAGGTTTTTTTTGAAGAGGAGAAATTTCTTTCAAACTCCTTCTATGAGGCCAACTTTACTCTGCTAGCAAAGACAGATGCATACTCTACAAAAAGAAAACTAGAGAACAATATTCCTTGACAACATTGGTACAAAAATCCTCAATATAGTACTAGAGAACTGAATCTAGTGCCACATTAAAAGGACTGTACACCATGACCAAGTGGAACTTGTTTCTGGAATGCAAGAATGGTTCAGTATGAAAATTCATCAGTGCAATATACTTTTAATTAGAGAATTTAGACCACTTATATTCAGGTTTATTATTTAAATGCTTGTACTAGTTCTCATCATTTTTATGATGTTTTATCTTCTAATTGTTCTAAAATAATTCATGTTCATTTCTTTCCTTCTTATGCACTTATAAGATTAGTGGTTTTCTGAATTAATAATGTTTAATTCCTTTACAGTTGTCATTTTTCTCATCTACTCTTCTAATAAGCTCTTCTTTCCCATCCTCTCTTCATTGTGTTTATCTTGCTTTTCCTTCTGAGTGTCGAATTCCATTAAGCAGCTTCCTGTAATGCTGGTTTATTGGTCAAGAATTTCTTTAGCTTATGCTTATCTTGAAAGGTCTTTATTTCTTCTTTGATTTCAAATGATAACTTTTCAGTATATAATAATAATAATCTAGGTTAATAGTTATTTTCTTTCAGGGCTTGAAATACCCCGTTCATTCTCTCCTACCTAGCCTTTAGAGTTTCTGCTGAGAAATATACTGGTTTTCTGACCTGTTTGCCTTATGTGACTTGGCGCCTCTTTCTTGCAGTTTTTAATACTCTTTCTTTGTTCTGTACTTTGGCATGTACAATGTGTCATGGACAGGTTCTCTTCTGATTATGTTCATTTGGGGTCATAAAGACCTTCTATACCTGGATGTTCATATTTTTCCAAATAATGTCAAATCTTTTATTATTTCACTGATTAGGTTTTCCAAATCTTTAGCCTGTAGCTCTTTAACCTGGTCTATTTCAACTAAACATACATTTGGTCTTTTAATGGTATCCCACACATCTTGTATGTTCTATTCATATTCTTGTATGTATATATCATTTTTTATTCCTGACTAAATGTGCTAGTTCATCAACCTTGTTTTTAACCCCTATTATTCTTTCTTCTGCTTGATAAATATATTGATGAGGTTTTCACCTGAGGTTTTTACTTGACAAACTATGGTTTTCATTTTTAAAAACATCTACTGTTTATTTTTTAGAACCTTTATCTCTGTTTTGTATTTCTCTTTCATTCTGCATTGTCTTCCTTAATTCATTCATCTGTTGACGTGTATCCTCTTTGAATTTGCTGACATTTTCAAAATCATTCTTTTGAATTATCTGTCTGGCATTTTATCCATTTCAGTATCTTTGGAATCAACTACTAGAGAATGAGCAACTTTTAGAGATATCATGTTGCCTAGTTTTTTCAGATTTCTTGGGTTTCCTTGAGTTTCTATGTTGAGATTTGCACAAATGACTTCCACTTTTTTGTGAGGGTCTTCTTAGGGAACAGTCCTCTCTTGACAATGTGCCTTGGTATATTGATTTGTTGCGTAATGTTGAGTTTAATTACAACTTAACTTTATAATATTTTCCCTATAGTTTCTTTGGTTATGATTAGTAGTTTTTGACACAGCATGTATTGTGTTGGAAACTTTCTCAGTGGGTCTTGCAAGAGTGGGGTCCCTCTGGTAGTTCAGATGGCTGTGTTGTAGATAGGAATTTATGGGGTACATTCTCTGTGGTTAGTCTCCATTCTTGTCAGCAATATATCTGAAAGGATATGAGGATGAACTTGTGCCAGATTTGCATGGAGCTGTAGTGTCCACAACTTTTGTATTATTTCTCTCTGTTGTTACTATGATGAGGATGAATGTCCAGGTAGGGTTTCATACCACCCCCCACAAGCTGTGCTACTTGTGGCTAGGTTGTTGACTTGGGATTTTTTTCCTCTCCTAATCTTTATTTTTTCATTTGTTCTAATTAGTTGCAGATGACAGTAGAATGCATTTTGATACATCATAAATGGAGTATGACTTCTCACTCTTCTGGTTGTACTCGATGTGGAATCAAACTGGTCATGTAATCACATATGCACAAAGGTAATAATGTTCAATTCATTCTACTATCCTTCCTACCCCCATATCCCATCCCCTCCCTTCACTCCCCTTTATCCCCATGTACATCTATTTTTCCCAAACCCCACCCACTTATTGTGAATTAGCATTTGCATATCAGAGAAAACATTCAGGCTTTAGTTTTTGGGGATTTCCTTATTTCACTTAGCATGATATTCTCCAGCTCCATTCATTTACCAGCAAGTACCATAATTTCATTCTTCTTTAAAGCTGAGAAATAGTCCATTGTGTATATATATGACATTTTCTTTATCCATTCATCTGTTGAAGGGCATCTAGGTTGGTTCTATGGTTTGAATATTGTGAATTGAACTGCTATAAACATTGATGTGGCTGCATCACTGTAGTATATTGATTTTAAGTCCTTTGGGTATAAAGATGGATCAAATGGTGGTTCCATTACAAGTTTTCCCCAAAATCAAATATGTTCCTATACACCAGTGATGAATCCACTGAAAGAGAAATAAGGAAAGCTACCCCATTCATAATAGCTTCAAAAAAATAAATTAAAATACTTGGGAATGAATCTAACAGAAGAAGTGAAAGACCTCTACAATGAAAGCTACAGAACACTAAAGAAAGAAATTGAAGAAGACCTCAGCCAATGGAAATATCTCCCATGCTTAAAAAAATATTGTCAAAATGGCCATACTACCAAGTGTTGTACCAATTTAATGCAATTCCTTTGAGAATCCCAATGACATTCTTCACAGAACTAGAAAAAGCAATCGTGAAATTCATTTGGAAAAATAAGAGACTCAGAACAGTCAAAGCAATCCTTAGCAAGAAAAGTGAAGCAGGAGGCATCACAAAGTCAGATCTTAAACTATACTACAGAGTCATAGCAACAAAAATGGCATGGTACTGGCACCAAAACAGATACATAGACCAATGGTACAGAATAGAAGACCCAGAGACAAACCCACATAAATACAGTTACCTCATGCTAGACAAATGTGCCAAAAAATTCACTGGAGAAAATATAGCCTCTTCAACAAATGGTTCTGGCAAAACTGGAAATCCATATGTAACAAAATAAAATTAAATCTCTCTCATTCTGCATGAAACTCAACTCAAGTGGATCAAAGACATGCACTAGAACAGAGACCCTGTGCCTAATAGAAGAAAAAGTAGGCCCAAATCTCCACCATGTCAGTTTATGACCTGTCTTCCTTAACAAGACTCCTACAGCACAAGAAGTAAAATCAAGAATCAATAAATGGGATGGATTCAACTAAAATAGTTCTTCACAGCAAAGGAAACAATCAATAATGAAAAGAGAGCCTACAGAATGGGAGAAAATCTTTATCAAATGCACCTCAGAGACAGCATTAATTAATTAATGCTCAGATACAGCATTAATTTCCTGGATATATAAAGAACTCAAAAAATTTATCACCAAAAAAACCAAATAACCCAATCAATAAATGGGCTAAGGAACTGAACAGACACTTCACAGAAGAATAAATAAAATTGATAAACAAATACCTGAAAAAATGTTCAATATCTCCAGCAATTAGAGAAATGCAAATCAAAGCTACTCTGATTTCATCTTTCTCCATTCAGAATGGCAATTATCGAGAATAAATGCAATAATAAATGTTGACAAGGATGTGGAAAAGAAGATATGCTCTCCTCATCTTTAAGTTGAAGATTCCACCAAGGTTCAAGCAGAGCTAGGTCATGGATGGTATAAGGTGTGATTTCTCTTAGCTGGCCTGGGAATGTGGCTCACTGGCAGAGTATTCGCCACAACATGCTCAAAGTGTCAGCCTCAATCTCCAGTACCAGAAAGAAAGACAAGAACAAGCAGCAGTCACAACAACAAATTAAGGCAAACCAGTGCAGAAACAAAGTAAAAGCTGAATAAAAACTACAATTATCACAGCATGAAAGAAGAAAGGAGGAGAACTTAACTAGGTCTTAAGGTCAGAGAACACTATAAAGAAGGTGTTATCTATACAATAAGGGAAAGGTAAACAAATGATGCATGCACCTCCAAGGTCATCAACTTAGAGGGTCTAAGTTTATCAGATCCAGATTAATCAGGAAGAGAATAACTTCAGCTCAGGGGTTAAATATGGAGACTTTGGAGCAAAAGAGTCACTACTGATTTTTACTTCACTTTGGATAAGGTTCAAATCACTTTGCAATATAATTTGTTTGTCTATAAAATTATTAATATTAAATTTATTTCATAAGAATATTTGAGAATCAAAAGGCAGAAATCAAGGAGTAAAGTAACTGACCCATCGTAACATATCAAAAAATGTTGATCATGATTGCTATTGTCATTATTAGGGAAGACTGTGTCCTGGTTAGGGAATAAAAGGTGTTTCTGAATGGATCTAGGGTTGTGGGGCTTGTAGTAATTCCACAAGGCTCAGCCCTTGGGACCCGCTATGAAAAGAGACCTAGTTGTGAACGTGGAGTTGAAAAGTGCCTTGTTGTGTGGGATTTCCCAAAAAAACAACCATTTAATTTGATTGAATAGGCTATGTCATCATGTACTTCCTAGAATTGTGTGATGTGAGCTGAGTGAGCCTCTATTTGTTCTGTTCATACCATGCATAATTATATTGAAGTGAATCACATCCCTTCTCTGCTTCTGCCACTGCAGACTTCACAATCTCTTCTTATCAGACTACTTGCACATGGGAGCCCTTGCCACTCTCACTAGAACATTCTCCCAGCTTTGCTTTGAACCTGCTTTTGTACCAATGAGAAATTCATCTGCACAGCATGAAGGTGACCAAGGATTTGCAATGAGAGATCTTACTATTGTTTTCGCTGCTTCCTCATTAAATCTTATCCTTAAAAAAAGTTGTTTAGACTTAGTATGTGACTTTAAATCCCACTTTTTTTTCATTAATAACTCAGAACACTTTAAGTATATGTCTTCTTTTTCGGATGCATAATTTTGTATTTTATCATGGAAACTTGCCTGCCTTTTCCTGGCAGCTGTGAAGAAATCCCAACCATTTATTTCCATTGACTTCATATCTTCACAAAATTTGAAGAATCTATACATTTCCATTGAAACAAACAAGAATTTATCTTTATACTCATTTCCTATCTCTAATCTCTCCATGATAAAGTTTCTTCAGTTTTTAATAATGTTGGAAATAGAGTTTTCCAATGTTTTTTGAAACTGAAAATATATTTTTCCTTTACGTAGCAAGTGGGTCAAATAGCCTCTTGAAGATTATGTCTCTTTTATAAAGATTATGTCTCTTTTATAGAGACCAATATTTACCCCCACTCACTGCCACACACAGCATGGCTTCCTTCCCTTTTAGCTTTTACTGTACATATTTGAACTGATTGTAACAATTCTCCTTGGGTCCTTTACATAGCTGTACATTTTGGAACAAAGGCACTAACCACCTTTGTTCCAGATGATTATTTCAAGGATATTTTATAGCAAAAAGCCTTGGAAGACAGAGACGGCATCTCCCTTTGGAGTAGAGAGCAGGGTGGCTTGCAGTACATCATGCAGATTCAAGTTCTGTAAGTACAGGGTTCCACTTTTCTATTACAACTCATTGTAAGGGGAATACAACTCCCAATTCAAGTAAAATAGTGGAGATTTACATTTTCCAAAGAAATTTGCAAGGTGGAGAAGAAATGTACAAAAAAATAAGGGAATTCAGAAAAATTGCACAAAGTTGAAAGATTCCCCATCCCACCCTTCACCTCCAATCTCCTTTTCCTTTAATCCCCATAATCCTGTTAAGAAAGTTTGCAGTCATCAGAAAGAACATTAGAGAAATTCTTCCTGGGGAAATGAAGATTCCTGAGAGAATATGCCCATAGGTACTGACATCTGGGTACTTTGCACTGAAAACTACTTGTCACTTTATTGCCCTGTAAACTTCCAATTATTAGAGTTTCTTTCTTAGATACAATAGGGCAGCCAAGGTGTTTTCTACCATAGAAGACCACACCAGAAAAGTAAACACTATAAAAAAAAAATAAAAAAAGAAAGAAAATTGAAACACAAAGATTGACAATGCATTAAAAAAGAGAATTTTTTAAAAATGTGTAAACATATTCAGTATCCTCAAAGAGATAAAAGACTGTGTATATGAAATAAAATCAGGCTTCTAAAAGAATAAAATTCAGAAAACAGGACTATGTCTTCATTAATAAATTCACTATTTGAAATACCAGGCATTGTAGCACACACCCGCAATCTCAATGACAAAGGAGACTGAGAGGCAGGAGAATCACAAGTTTGAGACCAGTCTCAACAACTTAGTGAGGCCCTAACCACTTAGTGAGATCTGTTTCAAAATAAAAAGGGATTGGGATATAACTCGGTGGTAAAACCCTCTGGGTACAATCCCCAGTACCAAAATTAATTATTTAATTCACAATCTGGAAAAGAATTTGGGGGAAGTCTTCCAGAGAGTGTAGTAAAAAGAAAAAAAATGTTAGAAAATAGCAAACAGAATAGATAATGTGAGGATTCATAGAATAGGTGTAATGTCCAACAAGCATGTATTCTAGAACATGCAAATAGAAATAATAGAGGAGGCACAACATCAATGAAAAGAATATTTCAAAATTCCAGAGAATATAAATTTTAAGATTGACTTATTAGCATATTGAGGGGAAAACATAAGAAAATAACATACACTGAAAGCCATCATCATGTGATGTGAAAACTCTGGGGATAAAGGAAAATGTTAAAATCTTCCAAAGAAGAGAGAAAAACATATATTTCCAAGACCAAAGTTTCAAATAAAATTAGACTTTTAAAAAATTACACTAAAAGTTAGAAAATAGACAATGATTTCATAATTAGGAGGGGAAATTATTTCTATACTGCATCAGTACTTACATCAAGCTCTTCACAACATAGGTGGATACAATGAATGTATTTTTAGAGAATATCCTGTGTTCTTATTCTTAGAAAGTTACTAAAAAATTACTGGTGGAGTTGCAAATTGGTGCAGCCACTCTGGAAAGCAGTGTGGAGAATCCTCAGAAAACTTGGAATGACTCACCTTTTGACCCAGTTATCCCACCCCTCGGTTTATACCCAAAGGACTTAAAATTAGCATACTACAGTAACACAGTCACATCAATATTTACAGCAGCTCAATTCACAATAGCTAGATTGTGGAAACAACCTAGATGCCCTTCAACAGATGAATGGTTAAAGAAACTGCGGTATATATACACAATGGACTATTACTCAGTCATAAAGAAGAATGAAATTATGGCATTTGCAGATAAATGGATGGAATTAGAGAATATTATGCTAAGTAAAATAAGCCAATCCCAAGAAACCAAAGACTGAATGTTTTCCCTGATAAGTGGATGATGATATTTAATGGGGGTGGGCAGGTGGGGGGTTGAGAGAAGAATGGAGAAACTTTAGATTATATAGAGGGAAATGAGAGGGAGGGGAGTATGAAAAATGGTGGAATGAGACAGATATCATTACTCTATGTACATGTATGATTACAGGAATGGTATGAATCTACATCATGCACAACCATAGAAACAAAAAGATATACCCCATTTTTCTACAATGAATCAAAATGCAGTCTGTAAAATTTTTTTTTTAAATTTTAAAAAAGAAATGTATAGTCAAAATGAGGGATTCAGAAAATAGGTTAAGTAGCAGGTAAGCTTTCATCAATCACTGTGACAAAATAACTGAGAAAAATAACTTAAAAGAGGAAAGATTTATTTTTGGTTCATGTTTCGGAGGTTTTGGTCCAAAGTCTGCTGGGTCCACTGCTTTGCCTGAGGTGAGGCAGAGCATCATGGCTGGGGTGTATGATGGGGCAAAGTTGCCTACCTCATGGCAGCTGCAAAGCAAAGTGGAGTGGGGAGAGGGCCAGAGACAAGATATAGCCTCCAAGGGCCCACTCCCTTCAACTAGGTCCCAGGGCAGGGTCCTACCACATCCCAATAATCTGCTCAAATTATAAAACCATCCACGGTTTAATCCATTGATGAGGTCAGAGACCTCATGATCTAATCATTTCCTGAAGTGGTGGACATTCCAGATCCAAACTACAACAGGAGAGGACAATGAAATTCCAAGAACACTAGTAAAGAAAAGCTCCAGCCAGGAGTATAGTGCTGTAGTGTCCTAGAGAGGAATCCAATTCAGATTGGAGAAGGAGAGACAAGAATTCCAGAATGGTAGTCTTAAAACAAAAAGGAGCTAAATAACTAGCAGACTATATAAATAACTAAATATGACTTGGGGCAATTACCTGATGTTTAACTATATCTAACTCTATGGAGAAAAAAAGCTTTATAGTTCCAGTGGAAGTTTAAGTGTTGATTAATTATAGATAATTGAAAGCTAATCAAATAAAAACATTCAATTATAAAAATTCAGTAAGAAAAAAATTGCTCAGGAAGAGTTGTGCACTTATAGTAAGCTGTGTGGCTCAGTTATGAATAATATTTGCATATCATAATAATGTATGTTCTGAAAATAGATTTAATTTTTACTGAGAGGATGACAGGAGGGGAAGTATGTGGGTGTGTTTGTGTTCATGTGCATGCAAATGAGGTTATAAATGAGCTGGGAAGTCAAGAGAGAATGTCTAACATTTAGGAATCAAGAAATGCCATTATATGCATATTATCGATAAAGTAGCAGAAATATGAAGGTGCATAACATGAGAAACAGTTAAAAGAGTTGGAAGTGGATATTCTAGGAAGCAATAACTAATATGTAAAATTATATAGAAAATTTCACATTTTTAATTCTACATCTAGATTATCAAAAATATAATTAAGTTATAACAAGTATGACTGTAAAAAGAACAGAAATGGTGCATTTATAAATTTCTAGACAAAATGTAAACAAATATATTAATCAAACAAAAGTCTGACTAGGAAACAAATAAAAATTAGCACATCTTAATAAACAGGATATAAAATGTGAGGACAGCAGCATCTAACAATTTATCTAATTATAATAAATATGAATGGATTAAGCTAGATAATTAAAACGAAGAAGCTCTCAGACTGAATATTAATAATCTTTTAATTCAATTCACTATTTTAAAATGCATATGAAAATAATGTGACACAGAAAGGTTAAAATCAGAGAAATTGAAATAGTATTAAGGCAAATGCAGGAGAAAAGAAGGCTAATGTATATCACTAATAGCAGAAAAGATATTATTCAAAGTGGAAACCACTAAGGGACTTATAATATTGATTAAATGGTTCACCAGGAAGATTTTCCATTCATAAATTTATAAGGTTCTAACAGCATAGCTTCAAACTGGACTATACAAAAAAAAAAATGATAAAACTACCAAGAGAAATTGGCAAACAATCACAAAAGGAGATATTAAAACATTTCTTTTGGAAACTGATTAATCAAGTAATCGAAGGACAAATAGAGCTTACATAATGATGATAAGCTTGACTTGAACTCTACCCTTTGTAAAGAAAATGTTTATTCCTTTGACCTCAAAAAGATACCTCAGCATTGAAAATATATATTCATGTACCACACTGCAATAAAGTAAGAAATTAATCAAAAGAGAAAAGTAGGCAAACCCTCCTCCAATCTTCATGGATGTGGTTATTTATCTAAAAAACATTTATATAGAACTTACTATATGTTAGCCATTATTCTAAGAACTTCCAAGTATTTACTCATTCAATCTTTATAACAATTGTTTGAGGTAGGTGCTGTTATTCCTTACATTTTACAAATAAGGAAATTTGGGGTACAAAAATATTGGGCAATTTCTCCAAAGTTATATAGCTGATAATTGAGTGGTACAAACCCAAGGACTGTGAATCCAGGGTCTGAGCACTTGATTCCTGTATTAAACTTATTCTCTTAATATGCATATCTAAACAAACTGTGTGTAAAAGAAAAAATAAAAATGTGTTTTAGATCTTAAACACATATCAAATATAAATAAAGAGGGACATCCAAAGAAGTTTTCAGAAAAAAAGTATGTATTTACTGAAAAATAACAAATGAAGATTTTAATTCAAGAAGCTGGGAATTAATTAATAAGCCCAGGAAAAGTAGCACTCAATAATAATAAGAGAAAACTAATTAAAATATGAAAGTATAAAAAAACTAAAACAATAGAAATGCTATCTTTTAAAGTTTGTATCTTTGAAGAGATTAGTGTATAAATGAAATCTTTAACACTCATGATCAACAAATCAGAAGACCACAACAAGCAAAAAAAAGAGTAGGAAAAAGGATAAAAGAACAGATATAGATAAAACATCTATAAAAGCAACCCTTGAGCAAGGCACAGTGGTGCACGCTTGAAATCCCAGTGTCTCAGGAGGCTAAGGCAGGAAGATTGTGAGTTCAAAGCCAGCCTCAGCAATGGCAAGGTGCTAAGCAACTCAGTGAGATCCTGTCTCTAAACAAAATACCAAAAAAAAAAAAAAAAAAAAATTGGGCTAGGGATGTGGCTCAGTGGTTGAGTGCCCCTGAGTTCAATCCCCAGCACCAAAAGAAAAACAAAAAAATCAATCCCTTAAGCAATTTTATACTAACCTATTTGAAAAAGTATAAAATGACATATTTGTAGGATACATATGACATATATTTTTACATGTATGTATATAACTATATATAGGTATATAAATATAAATTGTATACATATATATGTAATTACATAGGAAGAAAAAGGAAATTTATTAGAATGATGACCCTAAAAAATGGAAATGGTAGTAGTGAAAACAACTTAAGAAGCAGAGCATAGAAAAGGTGTGATATTTCCCTGGTATTTAAAGAGGTTGTTAATTGCGAACCTCAGGTACTAAAAATAGATAAAGTGGGAAAAGATAATTATCAACCAATAATGGATAGATAAAAAAATAGCAAATTGAATTCAACAGTGTATAAAAAGACCTACTAGGGTTAGTCTTAAAAACATATGAAGGCGCCAACATTAGAAAGATCTATTAATGTAATTCACCCCTAACCAATTAAAGAATAAAAAGCATACAATTATATCAATGGAAGCAGAAAAGGAACTAGCTGAAAATTTAACAGCTCATTCATGATAAACTTGCAAACAAGCTAGGAATAGAAAGGAACTTCCTTCATCTGATAAAAGGTATCTGCCAGAGATCTATAACAAGCACCACAGCTAATGATGAATGAAATGTGAGAGGCATTTAAATGAAAATCTGGGAAAAGAAAAAATACCTCCATAACTGCTAGTATTCAATATTATACTTCACCAGCAAATGAAGGAAGTCAAAATAAATAAGAGGTGTAAAAATCAGAAAGGAAGAAACATAACTGTCAAAATGTACAGACGATGTAATCATCAATTTATTTTCTCCTCTTCAGAAAACAGCTCTATGCACTCCAGAGTTTTCAGTCTATTTCAGACAAAATTCATCCTGTTTCAGAAAAACATATAATAATAATCACATTTTAAAAAAATAATCAACCATTTTGCAGTTCATAATTCCCCTATCACGGTTTTCTTCCCCTTCTTATGGATTTCTAGTTCATTCTATCTCAAATTTCAATATTTTGCATATTTATATAAAGAAAAAAATAACTGTGAGAAGGACCAGTTGACAAATGAGGCCCAAGATTAGTGGATTATTTCAAGGTCTTGCTAAGACCTGCTGCCCACTTTACACCTTCCTTCGGCTGCTCCCTGAGGGATTGCAAATGGTTCTACTGAGGTTACTACTGGCCCTTCTCAAACAGTGATAAATATACTATGGAGTCATCTCTCAGCTGTGGGACTCTGACTCTTAATGGCTTATTAGCCATTAATACTTCCAATTTCTCAGGGTAAATGTTTGAGAGTATGTGGAGTGGACTGAATGTCAGCTACCATGCCATGCTCCTCATTCTCTCAGTGTACTTGACTTGTCAGGATACCACAATGAACTGTCTCACTTTCATGTCTCTATTTCCCAGAACACTGGGATTTAGAAAGGGAATTCTTCCTGCTTTTTTGAGTCTCTAAGAGAAAGTCATAAACTGGGCACCAGAACTCCAGAACTACCGAAGAGCCCAAATCCCAGGGGAACCTGGTGGGTTTGATATCTGATTCTCCCCCCAGGTTTGAAAAGCTCTGTGTTGGGTTTACCATATGTAAGGCTGCATCCGCTGACTGACTCAAGGCTGGGAGAGAAACACAGGGCTGCAGGAATGACCCCAGTGGAGGCTGTCCTTCTGATTCTCCTCATAGTCAGGGCCTCAGCTTTTCCGAGGTAGTAGTACCCAGTCGTATCCAGATTCTACAAAGTCAGCAGAACTGGCATGCCGTACAGAGGCAGTATCCCTAGTTTCATTTACATTCCATGTAGTTGGCATGTGAGACCTGATCATGTGTTTGTTGAGGAATAAATAAGTGAATGAGTCATAGTTCTTCAAATATTCAAATTGAAGAGAACTGAGATAGATCCTCAGTCCTTGGGACAGAGAGACATTGTAGTGTGAGAGACTTGCCTAACGAGGCTCTATCCTTACACATGATTGGGTTTGGAGGCTCTGTCTATAATAGGCAAGAGGTCCTCTTCAGACCCTGAACAGGGCAGGACCGTGTCTTGATGCAAAAGCTTTGTTCCTTTGGGAAACCTCAGAATCTCTGGGTTGATGAATCCCTTTATAATGAGATCCCCAGACATCATGGTGTCTAGATCTTGCCTTGGAGACCATCACTGTGACTTGAGGAAGGAACCCCAGAGACCTGGGACAGAGGAGATTGGTTCTCTCTGACAGTCTGCAATTCAAACTTAAACAGGGCTCTTAGGAAGCACAGGAGAGCTCAGTGTGCTTTCCCTGTGTTTGTTATTCCTAGACCTGACTAATAGGGGCAAGCAATTAACTGAAAGACCCTGGTGAGTTCTATATTTTTCTTCTAGTCCTTCTCTTTGAAAGACTCCCTGTGTGTTATACCCGCCATGGTACAACAGGACTTCAGGAAATAGTGGGTTTGAGCCTTATTCTCCTGGAAGGAGTCTCAGCCCTGCCCAGTGAGCTGTAAGTCCCATTCGATGACTTTACGAAGCAAGGATTCTTGTTCTGTAACTGGATATGGCCTTATGACTCATGATGTATCACCTTTTCTTTTTCTTTTCTTTCCTGAGAATATTGACAAGTGAGGAAAACGACTATACAGTTGTACTACAAAATTTAGACATCAAAAAACATAAATACTAAAAAAAAAAAAATCACATAGAAAAGGTGTAGTCTTAGAGAATCTCAGACAGCTTTTGAGTGGCTTATTTGGTCAATTTATCCCAGAATATTATCTTCCTGATGTAGCTTTGAGTGATCCAGGGGAATTGGAAACATCTAGATCTGTCTCCACACTATCTCATGCCTAATACATGGGTCTGGAGGCAGGTAGTAGAATATCTGACTCTGGTTAAATGAACCTAAATTTCCCTCTTTTTATGGAAAGGGTATTTTCTCTGAGCATAGACATTCCCTCAATTTTCTCCATTTCCTGTCCCATACATTATCAAGAAGTCAAGAAGACAGGTCAGTGAACTGATGTATCAGTGTTGTATAAGCACAGCGTTGAAGTGGGAGACCCTGGACACAGGGATTCATGTAGAATTTCTGTGGGGCTGGAGGGAATGCTAGAATGACTTACCTATGCCAATCAACATCCATATCCTTCCCCCAATTCTTGGGATTCTCTCTTTTAAGTTGTCTTTCTTTCCCTACCATCTCCTTCTCCTCATGTCTGTAAAGGATGGGAAAACTTCCTCTAAATGGCAAGTTGCCTCACCAGCATTAGCTGGATGAAGACTACCTTTTACCCCTGAAAGCCAGGCTTGGGGTAAAAGTATCAATGTATCATTCCATGTAAAATATAGAAGATAAAACAATGGCCTAAAACATTCGAATTTTGTAATGTCCTGGATACCATTTATTAATAGCATCTCCAAGTCAGTCTCTGCTAAATGGCTTATATAGGCATATTCTCATGGGATTCTCATATTAACCCTCTGAGGTAGATATCAGTAATGCTTTCATCTCACAGGTGAGAAAACTGAGGACTAAACATCTCCAAGGTCCTATGTGACATAACTATCAGGAAACATTTCCAAGGTCACGTGTGATATAGCTGTAGGTTGATTCAATTCCAGATAACTCCCATTCCTACATATTCAGAATCTGATCAGAATTTCAGAGTTGGATGGGATATGGATGGGGAAAGTAAGGATTAGACTTTCCATTTGCTAGGAATTAGAGAAATTAACAAGAACAGTCATCCATGAACATGAAAGAGAGAGAGAGAAAGAAAATAAGACACACTCAAGCAGATTCCAGAGCTGTGAGGAGTTGGGGATGAGGAAGACAGGTGAAGAGGGGGAAGAAATGTAATGTATTGTTTTCCTGTATAAGAACTGAGCTTGGCAATTTACATGTAGTAATTCACATAATCTCCATAGCAACAGTATGGAATATGTATTATTATTCTATTTTATAGGTGAGCAACTGGAGACAAATGAATTGAGCAAAGAAAATCAGGCATCTTCCTATTTACACTGGGATTAAAGCTAGAGGTTACTATAAACTTAAATATTTTGTTGTTTTTAATCACTGTTGTCTTATAGTTGCTAGTTTTCAAAGTTTCAGAGTCTTTATTGTGCTTAATTGGAGATTAGAAAGTAGAAGCAGAAACTCCCCTTCACATAGAGAGGAGTCTAAGGTATTAAAACAAGTGATGCATCATGTACAACCGCAAGAACAGGATCCTAATTAGAATAAGTTATACTCCATGTATGTATAATATGTCAAAATGCACTCTATTGTCATGTATATCTAAAAGAACAAATAATAAAATATATTTTAAAAGAAAAGAGTATGGTATGGTGATAAGGATAAGATGCTATGAATTGTAGAGTATGATTAACTCAATCTTTGCATCAAGGTTCCCAAACACCAACTAACCAATCAACACCCCCAAAGAAGAATAAATATGCATGCAGTTATAAAGTCTTAAATAAATTTAATGGTATGAAGATGGACTTAAATATAAGGACTTCATCTCTCTAGAAATTCGTGAAGCATGATATTAATATGTTTATGGAACTTAGTCACTAATTTTTACAGTTTTTTTTTTTGCCTTATATAATATGGTTGGAAACTGTAAAATTGCTTAAAAGTAACAAAACGACTCTTTCTGGGGTTAAGTTTTACTCTTTTAACTATTGCATTCAGCATATAGGTAATAGACATAAATTAGACAGTGCTAAACTGGTTCACATAATCCCACTGGCTCAGGAGTAAAACTTCTTTTGATATCACCATTATCCCTTGTGGGAGACAAATCTCTCTTATCTCTACAAAGTGTTTACATTTGTCCTGTTGAACCACAGCTATTCAAAGAACATCAAATAAATTAGAAAAATAATAGAATCATAACCCACCGAATCCAGGTCTCTGATTCCCAAAACCCATACTTTTCCTTTGTTCTACTCCAATTACTTATTTAAAATACTGATTTTCCTCTGAAGACAAAAGTAGAACATGTAGAAAAGAAAAAAGATGAAAACAGAATCACTCATATTCTTGAAGTACACAGCCCAATACATTAGCCAATAATCAGGTGTGGTTACAGAGCACTTGAAATGTGGATAGTCTGAAATGTTATGGGCTGTAAGCATAAAATGCATACCATATTTCAAAGACTTAACTTGAAAAGAAGAGTGCAAAATATCCTATCAATAGTCTTTACATTGATTACATGTTGAAATAATAGTTTATATGTATTGGGTTAGAGCACATTGTTAAAATGAATTTCAGTTGTTTTTTTATTTTTCATGTGGATATTAGAAAATTTGAAATTACATATGTGGCTTACACCATATTTCTACTGTGCAGTGCAGATATATGATATATAGGAAAAGTCTTTCTTCCTATGCATTCAAATAAATTAAAAGTTGTGATTGCTTTATTTAAAAAAAATGTGATGTCTGGAAACCCTAGGTCAGAAGCAAGATTGAAAAGGGAGTTGATTGTGGACCACAGAATGTTCTGGGTCCACACATTGTACTCTCTTCAAGAGGGAAAAAGAAGCAGTATCTCCTCTCACTGCCTTACTACAGATATTAATATATTTTGAATTTTAATGTGAGAGGAGGCAGTGTTTCACATCTTGATTTACCAAATGAAAACCCTTTGGAACAAAGTTGGAGGGGATCTTTTGCTTACCAGGAGTGTCCCTCACATATGATTTGTCCCTGGCTTGCACTCACTCTTTAAATGTGTCTTTCTGCTGTGGGCCTCTGAGACACCGCTGGTCCAAACCAGATGAGTTTGGGTGGAGATTCATGGCTGGGCACACTCATTTTAGTTCCTTCTCCAATTCCCATCTACTTCTAGCCAAGTTAATTAAGGGTTTCTAGTACCCCTTTTACATTTTTACTCTTTCCTCAGCTCTCTACTGTATGTTGCCCCAGTCGTAGAACCCTGAGAAACTTTAAAGATCCTTGAGTGCTTGGCCAGTATCTGAACGTTCAGAACTTCTGAAACCCAAAGGTACATTCTTTAGGAGTTACTGCACATGGCCAATGACCCTGGACCAGCCTACTGCTTCCAACCTGGACTCTCAGGCTTCCTACTTCATCTCTTTCAGACCCAGATTCTCTTCAATGTCAAGACCCAATTTCACAGTTGTGACAGAGTTTATTTTTGAAGGTTTCTCCATTTTTGGGTGGCATCACAGACTCATCTTCTTCGTGGTACTTTTGGTCTTGTACCTGCTGACTCTTACCAGTAATGCTGTCATCTTGACAGTTATCTACATCAGTCATCAACTTCACACACCCATGTACTTCTTCCTGAGTGTATTGTCCATGTCTGAGACCTGTTACACTGTGGCCATCATCCCCCGAATGCTGTCTAGTCTTCTCATGCCCCAACAAACCATCTCCATTCCAGACTGTGCCACCCAGCTCTTCTTCTACCTCACTTTTGGTGTCAACAACTGCTTCCTGCTCACAGTCATGGGGTATGACCGATATGTGGCCATCTGCAACCCCCTGAGGTATTCTGTCATCATGGGCAAAAGAGCATGTATGCAATTGGCAAGTGGATCCTGGACCATTGGCCTAAGCACGGCTATCATTCAGGTGTCTTCTGTCTTCAGCCTTCCCTTCTGTGATGCCAACATCATTTCCCACTTCTTTTGTGACGTTCGGCCCCTAATGAAGCTTGCTTGTGCTGACACCACCATCAAAGAATTTATCACTTTGCTCATCGGTCTCTGTGTCCTTGTTTTGCCCATGTTCTTGATCTTCATCTCCTATGTCCTGATTGTCACCACCATCCTCAAGATGGCATCAGCTGAGGGCCAGAAAAAGGCTTTTGCCACTTGTGCCTCACACCTCACAGTGGTTATTGTTCACTATGGATGTACCTCCTTCATCTACCTGAAACCCAAATCCCAGAATTCCCTGCAGGACAGACTCATCTCTGTGACATACACTGTTATCACCCCACTGCTGAACCCTGTTGTATACAGCCTGAGGAACAAGGAGGTCAAGGATGCTTTACGCAGAGCTTTGGGAAGAAAGCCCCCTTCTTAGGTGCTGATCAATCTCAATATAGTAATAAAATGCAAAGAGTTTAGTGAGGTGTCACAGTGAGGGAGTCAGTTGGAAAAAAGAAAAAAGATAACATGAGGGCACCGAGTGCCTGTCCGGGAAGCATCTAGGAATGAACAGGATAGAGCAAAACAAAGAAGGAAAATATTAATGGAAGAAGAGCTAGAGGGATCTGCCTAGCTGGATAGATGGGTTTACCAAGCTTGATGAAAATCAAATGAGATAAAGCATGTCTATGTATTGAAAATAGTAAACATTATTCCTGTTATTCTTGGCACAAAGCATGATAAACCAATAGGGAGGGTAGGGAAAATGTGTAACATCTTATCACATGAACTCATGTAAATGGAACCTGCCTCTGTGTGAAAATCAGGGCACTAAAATGAAAGGTTCTCCATTGTTTATGCATGACACCTCCAATATAAATATTGTTTATATATAATATAAATATAAATGTTGTTTATAGTTAACAACAAATTCACTCATTATTTACCTTGTGCCTCTTAATCTGGGTTTGAACCCTATACTGCTGTCAGGTGAAAGCTTTCCAGTTTACAAGCTGGTTAAAAGGTTGAATTTTGAGCAGCTTGAGCAAAAACCATAAAAATGTTTCCTTCTTCTTTGAAAATTAAAAAAGAAGAACCCCTATATTTCATTCCCCAGATACTCTGAGTAGTACAACGGACTCTATTGATACTCTGCCCAGAGCCCCTTTGCAGGGCTGGGGACACCCCTTCTCAGTCAACATGAATGTTAAATGTTAATTGCCCACACCTTCCCTCTTCTATGAAGTCTTGACCTTGGCTGAAAGGTAGAGAAGACTTTACAAACCCCACCTCTACAAAGGGCAGCCCATGACGAATGCCTGAAGGATTTAGAAGGTACAAAAATCCACCTGCCTTGCCTCAAGATGAAACCAATTTTAGTGGTCAATTTGAGAAACCTCTATTACACCAGGCTCTAGTCAGACTCCAGTTGAGACCACATCCTTGCTGAGGTCTTCCCTGTCCCTCTCTGTTCCTTCTCTTTTCTGAAGCCACTCCCTGAATCAACCCCTTGTACCCAAGTCCTAGTCTCAGGTTCTGCTTCTAGAGAACCCACCTCAGCAAGATGGCATCTGTACACACAGGGTGATGACTCAGGCTTTGCTCCGAGTGTTCTCTTTGCATCTGTTGCACCTTTAACAGTGCCTGGGACATAAATATTTATGAGAAGAAAGACGAAAGAAAGATAGCTGTGGGAAGCTAAAATACAATGAGAACTGGCAGACAGCCCTTCCTATTTTACTTTCATTATTTTAATACTTTCAGTCTATTTGTTCCTCTTTGTGAATCCTGTTTTGGTACGCTGTTTTGGTACACTTGTTGAAAGTAGGCAGTAGGCATCATTTTAAGCACTGTATTCATTTAATCCTCACCTTAAATCTAAGGGGTAGATAGTTTATATTCTTATTTCAACAGGTGAAAAAACTGAGACCTGATGAGATTAAGTAAATTCCTAAAGGTCACTCAATGCATGTGTGGTAGAATCAGAATTTAAGCACAAGCAATGTGATCCCAGAGTCTGTAGTTGCATTATAAGCACACAATGATTATTTTTAACCAGACTTCTTTACAATAAATAACCAAATTATGCTATTTTATACTTCTAGAAGAGGTCCCCAAACTAAGGGTTCTTGGGTACCAGAAATCAGTCTGGACATTCAGAAATTGTATAGCATAGTATCCTTTTATTCCTTGAATATTTTTGTGCATCCTCTCTCCACCCAGACATATCACAAAGAAGAAAGAAGGAAAAGGAGTTTGAAGTGGATCAAAGGTCATTGGGGAAATGATAGGGCTCAGGATCTGTCAGATTACTAACCTATATACCTATCTTCTCCCATAGATTTTGTTTACACTAACTCTTCCAAGAACTAATAACCTTGAGTAGAACATACTTAAGCAGTGTTATATTGTTTACAGAGCACAGGCTTTGGATCCAGAGAGACATGCATCCTGAATTGTAGGTCCATCATCTTCCTAAGAAGAGTGACTTAAACTGCATGGCATTTTTGTCCCAGCTGCACAGGAAGGCTGACATATCAACCTCATAGGGTTACTGAGAGGAGCCAGTAATGTTATGAAATAATATTTCCTAGCACATGGGATACATTGATAGCTGTTAATATCCATAACCACCCCCAACACACACAACACACACACACACACACACATGCACATTGCTGCTGGTCATTCTGAGATCAACATTAAGTCATCCTTGGCATGCACTTAATGGAAAAGCCCCAGTTTTAACAAGGTAGAATTAGTGAATTCCCTCAGAACTTTTCAAATAGTCTTCTTCTGTGGTCCCTGATCCATGTTCCATTGAAAGTAAACTGTTCTTCCAGGGTCTTCTAAGAAATACTTCCTGGATACACCTGCCGTGTTAATAAACCAGTCAGCCACCACCTGTCTGCATTTCACCTCCAGATTCTTATCTCCTGTACTTTACTTACTACTAGCTTACCAAATAATTCTCATATTATTTCCTCTTCTCTACTATTTGCCTCAGAGTCACTGTGAGTAGTCCCAGGATTCCTGCTTGCAACGTTCCTCTTATGCAGATGAACGAATCCTTACAAAAGCGTATGCAATGATTTTCAAATGTAACTTTAATTCGTTTGAAAGCACCAGTTACTAAATCCATAATTTTCTTTTTCAGAATTTGTTTTTTCTTTCAACAGGTATACATAGTGTAACTGTTATTATCCGGTTATTATTGCATTGAAGGTCCATGAAATATTTTGAAATTAAAAAGAAGTTTTCACATGCAGAAAACTTGGACACACTAGTTCCAAGCTACAGGAATAGGGTGGGAGACAGTGCAGGAGAGGACATGACTTTAGGAATCTCAGATTTGTTGTGAGTCCCATTCAGGGCCTTGAAAGTCTCTCATTGACAATTCCAAAGTATCATTGGGAATTTTATGCCTGGAATCCTAAGCTAAATTGGATATTATGAATAAACACTATAATAATTACTTGAATCTGGTCCCCAAATAAAGTGATATGTGGAACTAGAAGAGGTTATAGCAGGTTCTTTTCATGTTTTTGCAAGTTTTGTTTCCATAGTGTGTGTGTGTGTGTGTGTGTGTGTGTGTGTGTGTGTGTTTGTGTTTTCATTTCTTTCTAGCACCAAATCCCAATATATTTATGGTTGATGGCAGGGCTTCTCATGTATCTCTCATGCGCAATTTGAAACAATACTACCAACTTCACAGGGTCATTTGGAGGATTGAGACAAAATATATGTGAAAATGTTCAATAAATTTAGTTGCTGTTGAAGCTAAATACCTTTCCATCAGGCACCACGTTTTTATATCATCAACCCAGTTCCCCATTTCAAAATCTTTCCAATTGCCCCAAAGCAATGATATCATAAAGCATTTAGCTGTTTTGCCCAGCCCTACTCCTTTCCTGCTGAGATCCCATGGCTACCAATCTTCTAATGATATATTATTAATACAGAAATAATTTTTGATTCATCTGTTACAATAGGAAGCTATGTATATTTGCAAATAATCAGGGAGTTGACTGAATGAACCTGATAAGAGTAGTTTATAAAATGATTGGTTCTTTGCTCTCTCTTGATCCACAAATTGATTCAGGTACAAGCTCTATTGATCTTCCTCAAATGTCTCTCACATCCATCCCTTCTCTCTGGGATGACTGCCACCCCTCTAGATCAATCCCAATTATCTCTGTTACATCAGCCACCTAGCTGGTTTCCCTGCCTCTTCTCACCAATCTCAAATCCATTTGCACACTGCTGCCAGATCAATCTACCAACTCAGTGCTGGGTATGTCTTTTTCAAGGAAGGAAGGAAAATCGCTGGACAGATAGGAAGAGGCCACAGGGTGAGTGTAGTGTAGAAGTTCACTCCTTTAAGAGGTCAATTTCTAAGGAAACTTGAAGTCCATGAACAGAAGGGATAAGTGAGAATCACTTGAGAGGTCCTTATAAGTGGTAAGATCCAAAAACTCTAAAAAGCTTTGTAACCTCATCTCACTTTACTTACACAATGTAATTTCCCATGATCAGTCTGAGTATAATCAAGGACTAACTGTAGCATTCATATCAGTTTATTATGGTTTTCTATTACCTACAACTAAACTGTGAGCTTCTTAAAGGTTGGTGCAACATCTTATTCACTCCTGTATGTCCAACAACTTGCACAGGGTCTGGCATATGATAATTCCTAAAGAATGGATGGGCACAGATAAGTACCTCATGCTAAAGAAATTGCTAAGGAAGGAATAAACTAACTCATGGAGAGTTTTCAATGGAAAGTAAAGTTGGAGCTGGGTCTTGACAGACTAGTAGAAGTTTACCTTATGGAGGGAAGAAGAGAATGCTCGGTAAAGAGAATAGTGTTCAAAGGCTCATCTCTGTTTCCTGGCCCCAAAGAGAGAATCTCTGGGCCTAGACTGCTCTTTCAATCCTGAATGACAGAGGGAAACACAAGCAATGGGAACTGTCCTCCATAAGACCATGAATGTATTTGACTACTTTTATTCCAAAGTTAATTATAATGCATGGAATTCCCGCCTAGAAGTAGAAGTTCCTAAACTTCCTGAAATCCAAGACACTATAGCTGTAGGCTTAAGCTACATAGATTTGTCATTATGGATTTCCAAGACCTATCTGAAAAAAAGAAAAAAAACCCAATGTGCTTATTCAAGTGAGTAAAACTTGAACAAATTAACCAGTTTTCTTCAACTGTTTATTTCTACTTGAAGCAAAAACTTCTAGGCTCTCAAAGCACTAACTTGACAATTGGGTAAATGAGCCGCACACATAATGAGACCTCCAGATACCTGCTGCTTGCATCCTCCCAGACTCAGGGTGGCTCTCACAATGTCTTTAGGGAGTGACTCCCAGAAGGTCAACTGCTGATCCTTAGAGAGCATCTTTCCTGGCTTCAAAGACTCTTCCACACAAGAATGCCTGATTACCAAGCCTAACCACACTCCTATGAGAGTGTTTCTCCCCTGCCTGCCTGGCCTCAACCCCGTCATAGTCCTCTTGCTCACCCTGCTCTTCCCTGCGCCTTCACACTTATGACTGAGGGAGCCCAACATTTCAATCTTTCCTCCTTGGCCTCCTCCAGTCAGCTCTCCTTTTGTGCTTCAGGACTGGGCAGAGTCATGTAAGTGCTCTTAAAAAAAGGGGGATGAAATAAAGTTTGTTGCTCATGAGTTGACTTAGGATGTGTTCCTACCCTTGGTCTCCTTTGAAGAAGCATAGGCTTTCAAGGGGGAGAGGATGCTAATCATGCCATGGTAGTCATTCTTCTACCTCAAGACAGACTTCAGCCAAATCAGATAATACTCTAACCCAAGCATCTCTCAATAGGATCTCTACTGGTATTTGGAATAGGAAAATTCTTCCTTGGGAAGGACAATTGCATGTACTGCAGGACATTTAGCATCACTGATTGCCAGTAGCACCCTTGCGGATCATCATAACAGTCAAAGCTCTGCCAGGCATTTCTGATATCACTGAAAAGGTGGCATACCACTCCACAGCTGGACTACTGCCTAATTTTTGCTCAGAGACCTCACAGAAGATAAACTGTCCTATTCCACATATTTTAGTGTCAAGTGATTTTCTCTTTTGGAAAATATTTTCTACTGCAACTTTACTCTCTTTTAACATTCTTAGTGTAAATGATAAACAGTTGGTCATCAACTCCTGTTAAATAGATTTTTATAAACTTGAAGAAAGTCTCCATGCCTCCTAACCTTCATCGCTGATATGATTTACTTTATGTAAAAAGTCACTTTCTGAATATGCATAAGGAAATCAGAATATAATTTAAATACCCTACAGGAGGTTACTGTTAAAAGAGACAAAAATACAAAATATTACATAAATTGCACTGATCCCTATCCTTCAACAAATGATGTATTCTTATTGTAGTTTTCTTTTTTTTTTTTTTTTTTTGCATTCAGAGGCTGCTTTTACTTTGGGTGAGGGACACTTGAATTTGCTGCATCTTTCCTGATACAATTGTTTACCTCTGCAGAGTAGGTGTATTCTACTCCCAAAGTTGTATTGGCTGTAAATTTGCTTTTTAGTTTAGGGAAGGTAAAGATGTAGCATAGTTTATAACATACGTGAATCAGTGCTGTGAACTGTCAGCAGACTTCCATCATTCAGACAGCAGCTGGGAGAGGTTGGTGGTTGGTTAAGATTTGCCTTTTTCTTCTTGAAAACAAGATGAACCTTTCTGCATTTTCTTTGCCTCTATTTCCTAAAGGATGTGGATTTGCAAGAGGGATGATTCATAGTCTCAAAAGGAAAGAACTCTCCAGTCCATCCCTAAATGATCATTTCCAATCATCTAATTCATGCATAATTCTGAGCTAGTGAGATATGAAAAGACTTAAGAGGTATTATAAAATCTTTACTTGAGAAGACACTGCAAGGATGTGGGTATAAAATAATCCAAATAAACATGAGAACATTGGATTTTAGGGAGGACTGAAAATTTACATTGATCTATGAAGAATGGAGAAGAATTATGTAAGTGGAGGAAGGCCTTCCATATATGAGGGAGGAAGAGTAAGAGAGAAGTAGGAACATGCACTGCTATACCTTGAGAAAAGAGTTTATCCAATTCTCGAATGTGTAGGAAATCAAAACAGATGAGCACAGAGCAAAAAATATGTTAAGTAAATTCAGAAATTAACTTGAATCCACTATGAAATGTGTCCCCAGATTTACAGCTGAGAACTAAATTCAATCAATTTCAGAAATGTGCTTAAACTACTTTACTGGAACTATATAACTTTTATTCTTTGCACTTCAGATTTGGTGACTACTCAATGAAGAGAGAAAACTACACTCTCATCACTGAGTTTACTTTCCAAGGTTTCTCCAGTTTCCATGAGCACCAGATCACTCTTTTTGTAGTGTTCCTTAAGCTATACATCTTAACTCTAGCAGGCAATGTCATCATTGTGACCATCATACAAACTGATCGTCATCTTCACACACCGATGTACTTCTTCCTGAGCATGCTATCCACTTCAGAGACCATATATACATTGGTTATTCTCCCAAGGATGCTATCCAGTCTTGTGGGTATGAGTCAATTCATATCATTGGCAGGTTGTGCCACACAGATGTTCTTTTTTGTAACCTTTGGAATTACTAACTGCTTCCTGCTCACAGCAATGGGGTATGACCGCTATGTGGCCATCTGCAATCCCCTGAGATACACAATTATCATGAGCAAGAGGGTGTGCTTCCAGCTGGTGGGAGGGGCCTGCAGCATTGGCCTAATTGTAGCAATGACACAAGTGTCAGCTGTGTTCAGACTGCCCTTCTGTGCCTCTAAGGTGGCCCACTTCTTCTGTGACATCCGACCTGTAATGAAGCTCTCCTGCATTGACACCACTGTTAATGAAATCCTGACTTTAATCATCAGTGTGCTGGTGCTTGTTGTACCTATGGGCCTGGTCTTCATCTCCTATGTCCTCATCATCTCCACCATCCTCAAGATTGCTTCAGCTGAGGGCCGGAAGAAGGCCTTTGCCACCTGTGCCTCCCACCTTACAGTGGTCATTGTCCACTATGGCTGTGCCTCTATTGCCTACCTCAAGCCCAAGTCAGAGAACACCAGGGATGAGGACCAGCTGATCTCTGTGACCTACACTGTCATCACGCCCCTCCTGAACCCAGTGGTCTACACCCTGAGGAACAAAGAGGTTAGGGATGCTCTGTACAGGGCTATCTGCAGGAAACTCTCCTGACAATTTATGAAGAGTTCTCCCAAGGCTCTTGACATCCACTCCAGGTGGGAATATGAGGATGAGTGTCACATACACTTGACCCCTAGAGACCTGCCCCTATGACAGGAACCAAGGAAAATAGCAGAATCATGCAAGTGGGAATTTGAAAACCTTCAAATAAAGCCCCCAAATAAAGCATGGGCCTGCTTTGTGGATAAATAGATAAAGAAAGATAAGATAACCTGAAGAAAAGATCAGGAAGGAATGAGGGTTGAGGATTTTGACCTTTTGATTTCCTTGTGAATTTCCACCTAACAAAGGCAAAAAAAAAACAGAACCCAGGCTCACTTTAAATTGTTTCATACAGTCTTTTCCTTCTTACTTAAGATCATAAGGATTTCTCAGACAGGAATCCATGTTGGAACCCATTTATACATGACATATCAAGTAATAAGTCATAGGACAGGCAGGGAGGATAACCTCAGGATGGCAAAGCCTAGATTAAATAGATTTCCTGTCCTAGCTGCATTAATTCTTCCCAGGTTCTAGTATGGCTTATTGAAGTCAGTGACTAGGGACAGTTTAATTAGAGATCCTAGCCAAGTACCTATCTCATCAGCCATAATGATAGTCTTTTGAGGGCACAATCCAAGATCCTCCTGGGTCAGTTCAGCTGCCATTATTACAGAAAGCACATAATGGGCAAGAATGATGAACGAGGCTGTGTGCTGCATCTGGGGGAAATAAAGAGGAAAAAGCCCTATTGCCTGGATCCAAGAAGCTAAATTCTAGTGGCAAAGACATATATTTAAAAGCATGGTTTCAATACTTTGTCTTACATGATATACACAAAAAATTAAAAGAAAACTAAGAGAGCTATTGGTTAGGAGGAAAGAAAGGAGAAAAGGAAGGGGAGAGAGAAGGGAAGAGAAGAGAATAAGACTATTGGAGACATTAGGAAGTCTTGGGAGAGGATGTTTCCTATTGTCTGAATTGGCTTTATTTATTTATTTTTATTTGTTTCTTTTTTTACTGTAAACAAATGGGATACATGTTGTTTCTCTGTACATGGAGTAAAGGCATACCATTTGTGTAATCATAAATTTACATAGGGTAATGTTGTTTGATTCATTCTGTTATTTTTTCACTTCCCCCCACCCCTTCCACCCCTCTTTTCCCTCTATACAGTCCTTCCTTCCTCCATTCTTGCCACCCTCTCTAACCCTCTCCCTAAACCTAACCATAACCCTAACACTAACCCCTCCCACCCCCCATTATGTGTCATCATCTGGTTATCAGCGAGATCATTCATCCTTTGGTTTTTTTTTTTTTTTTTTAATTGATTCTTGCTTTTATTTTTTTTATTTTTATTTTTTTTTATTGTAAACAAATGGGATACATGTTTTTTATCTGTCTGTACATGGCATAAAGGCATACCATTTGTGTAATCATAAATTTACATAGGGTAATGTTGTTTGATTCATTCTGCCATTTTTTCCCTTCCCCCCCTCCCCTCCCACCCTTCCCCTCCATCTATACAGTCCTTCCTTCCTCCATTCCTGCCCCCCTCCCTAAACCCAACTCCAACCCCAACACTAACCCTTCCCACCCCCCATTATGTGTCATCATCCACTTATTAGCGATATCATTCTTCCTTTGGTTTTTTGAGATTGGCTTATCTCACTTAGCATGATATTCTCCAGTTTCCTCCATATGCCTGCAAATGCCATAATTTTGTCATTCTTTATGGCTGAGTAATATTCCATTGTATATATATACCACATTTTCTTTATCCATTCATCAATTGAAGGACATCTAGGTTGGTTCCACAATCTGGCTATTGTGAACTGAGCAGCTATGAACATTGATGTGGCTGTATCTCTGTAATATGCTGATTTTAAGTCCTTTGGGTATAGGCCAAGGAGTGGGATAGCTGGGTCAAATGGTGGTTCCATTCCAAGTTTTCTAAGGAATCTCCACACTGCTTTCCAGAGTGGCTGCACTAATTTGCAACCCCACCAGCAATGTAAGAGTGTACCTTTCTCCCCACATCCTCGCCAACACCTGTTGTTGCTTGTATTCTTGATAATCGCCATTCTAATTGGGGTGAGATGGAATCTTAGGGTGGTTTTGATTTGCATTTCTCTTATTACTAGAGATGTTGAACATTTTTCCATATGTTTGTTGATTGCTTGTATATCTTCTTCTGTGAAGTGTCTATTCATTTCCTTAGCCCATTTGTCAGTTGGATTATTTACATTCTTGGTGTAGAGTTTTTTGAGTTCTTTATAGATTCTGGAGATTAGAGCTCTATCTGAAGTATGATTGGCAAAGATTTTCTCCCACTCTGTAGGCTCTTTCTTTGCATTGCTGATAGTTTCCTTTGCTGAGAGAAAGCTTTTTAGTTTGAATCTATCCCAGTTATTAATTCTTGCTTTTATTTCTTGTGCTATGGGAGTCCTGTTGAGGAAGTCTGGTCCTAAGCCGACATGTTGAAGCTCTGGACCTACTTCTTCTTCTATAAGATGCAAGGTCTCTGGTCTGATTCCGAGATCCTTAATCCATTTTGAGTTTAGTTTCGTGCATGGTGAGAGATATGGGTTTAGTTTCATTCTGTTGCATATGGATTTCCAATTCTCCCAGCACCATTTGTTGAAGAGGCTATCTTTTCTCCATTGCATATTGTTGGAACCTTTGTCTAGTATGAGAAAATTGTATTTATTTGGGTTTGTGTCCGTGTCCTCTATTCTGTACCATTGATCCACCTTTCTATTTTGGTACCAATACCATGCCGTTTTTGTTACTATTGCTTTGTAGTAGAGTTGAAGATCTGGTATTGCGATACCCCCTGCTTCACTCTTTCTGCCAAGGATTGCTTTAGCTATTCTGGGTTTTTTATTCTTCCATCCTTTGGTTTTTTGAGATTGGCTTATCTCACTTAGCATGATATTCTCCAATTTCATCCATTTGCCTGCAAATGCCATAATTTTATCATTCTTTATGGTGGAGTAATATTCCATTGTATATATATATATGCCACAGTTTCTTTATCCATTCATCAACTGAAGGGCATCTAGGTTGGTTCCACAATCTGGCTATGGTGAATTGAGAAGCAATGAACATTGATGTGGCTGTATCTCTGTAGTATGCTGATTTTAAGTACTTTGGGTATAGGCCAAGGAGTGGGACTGAATTGGCTTTAAAACATTGATAAACTGGGCTGGGACTGTGGCTCAGTGGTAGAGTGCTTGCTTAGCATGTGTGGGGCACTGGGTTCGATTCTCAGCACCACATAAAAAATGAAAAAATAAAATAAAGGTATTGTGTCCATCTACAACTAAAAACATTAAAAAAAAACACTGATAAACTACTCTAAGATTTCATCTTACTCCAATCAGAATGGCAATTATCAAGAATACAAGCAACAATAAATTTGGGCCAGGATATGGGGAAAAAGTACACTCATACTTTGCTGGTGGGAATGCAAAATGGTGCAACCATTATGAAAAGCAGTATGGAGAGTCCTCAGAAAACTTGGAATGGAACCACCATTTGACCCAGTTATCCCACTCCTTGGTTTATACCCAAAGGACTTAAAATCAACATACTACAGTGATGCAGTCACATCAATGTTTATAGCAGCTCAATTCACCATAGCTAAAATATGAAACAAACCTAGATGCCCTTCAACAGATGAATGGATAAATGTGGTATGTGTATATATATATATATGTGTGTGTGTGTGTGTGTGTGTGTGTGTGTGTGTATGTATACATATATGTAATATATGCACGATGGAATATTACTCAGTTTTAAAGAAGAATGAAATTATGGCATTTGTTAGTAAATGAATAGAGTTGGAGAATATCATGCTAAGTGAAATAAGTGAAATCCCCAAAAACAAAGGTCTAATATTTTCTCTGATATGCAGATGTTAATTCATAGTTAAGGTGGGGGTGAGATAGGGAAGAATAGAGTTACTTTATATTAGGTAGAGGGTAGTGAAGGGAGGATCAGGGTATGGGGGTAGGAATGATACTAGAGTGAAACAGACATTATTACCTCATGTACATATATGACTGCATGACCGACATGATCCTACAATATGTATAATCAGAAAAATGAGAGATTAAACTCTATTTATGTATGATCTATCAAAATGTATAAATGTATTCTACTTTCATGCACAACAAAGTAGAACAAATAAAAAATTTTAAAGATTATATTGCAAAATAAGTACAATAAAGATTAAAAAAATAAATACTGATAAGAGATTGGCTGATGATTGTCTGAAGTTGCAGAAAAAGACTTCCAAAGAGAAGAAACAATACAGTTACAGATCAGAAAGTAAAAGCAGTGTTCAAGGAGTGAAAAATAATTCAGTGTGTTGACTCCAGGGTGTGAGAAGAGGAAACTGAAGGAGTTACAACCAGGAAGGTAGATCCCAGGCAGATTATGAAGGCTTCGTTTGTCACTGAGAGGATTTTTTTTTTTTTTTAACATTTAGAGAATGAGAATTACCCATGACTCAGGAAAACTAAGATTCAGATTATGAGGCATCTATCTGGATTTTTGACATCCTTGTTGTTCTTACTTAGCTCCACTGAGACATCTGAGTAGCTGTGTACTGCAGAGCTACAGATTACAAACCAAGACAATAACAGGAAAGACTGGAATCTCATAAACTTAAACTGAAGCTGAATAAGAATAAGAGATAGCATGAAACAGAGGTTGATCAGAGGGTATCATGTAAGTTTGTGGTTTAAGATAAAGATGAGCACCCAGCAAAGAAGGACTTGCTGTCATGTTAGTGGCTAGGCTGAACTGCAGGCCTTGGGACACATCAGGACACACCTTTCACTTCCATTAATCAGAAAAGCCTTCAAAAAATACAGAGACCCACATAATACAGAGACTCTGCACTCCAGAACATGACTTGCCAGGCTGCTCTCAAAATTCACAGAGGCAATGGTAAAAAAATCAAACCATAACTAGAGTTTTCTAAGAACATAATAGGTGGCTAAAAGTAACAAAGAGAAGTCATTAACTAGGAAAGAAAAGAAAACCTGAATAATTAAAAGCAAAGATTTGCAAGTAAAGATTTTGACCATCATTCAATAAACATTCAAGGAATCTTTACTATATGCCACATGCTGTGCTAGACATGGAAAATGTTGAAATAAACCCTGCAATGTCCCCTAAATAGAGGAATTCCCAGTCTTTCAGGGGAGATAGAACTATACAAAACTCACTATAGTGCAATGCAATAGAGAAATTGACAAAGTATGTTTAATATTTAATGACAAAGATGTAAGCCTTGGGATATTTTTTCCCAATCTATATAAAGCAAAATCTCATCAAGTGGAGAATGGGCTTTGCATGCTGGAGTTCAGTGAAATAAATACCTGTTACCTGGACAATAGGACTGTCTTGCTCTTTGTGCCAGGCTGTCTCCTGGGGCCCAGGGCTATGTGGCTCCTGACAGACATCACTTAGAACATTTTATTACCATGGACTTCTAGAACATTAATCACCTGTGTTTTTCAGATAACTTGTTTGAACAGAATAACTTAGCAGTCAGACATTGTAGAATCAAATCCTTTTGATACCTTTTCTCACCCCATGGAGATACCAGCCACAAAACTTTTTCTCATCTGTGGAATATTTTCAGCCTCTCACAGAATATTTGGCTCGTTCAAATAACTGATAGGAATTTCTCCCCTTCCTTGGAATCATTTTGGCCTCTATTCATGCCCAGTTTCACTTATGGGAGCAAATACTTCTCCATACTGTAATCCCTTGCCCAAGACACCTTCCAAACTATTATCTCACTGTTTACTCAAAACAATCCTGAGAAAGGCAAGACTAAGGCTCTCCATTATATAGATAGTAAGATAAGACAAAGGGCAAAGGCCCAACTTGAATTTGCAGTGTGACTCTTTCTGTTTACCCAGAGTATATTATCACCCAAGGGCAATTCACAGTTGTAACTGAACAATCAAGTTTTAAAAAAAATTTAAATTTTCTAGGACTTCAACTCTCCCAGATAAAACAAAAAATCTCATCTTGAGCCTTTTCCAAGAAAGAGGAAACTGGGATCCTTACTCTAGCCCATGGAGATCCAAGAGGAGAAGCATCATCTCCAGCACTGCTCAGGCTGTGAAGTCTAGTTCATGCAGAACCAGCTAAGACTGTTCATGAGTTTCCACCTTCTCAGTTATTAAAGCAAATCATAGAAAAACAGAGTCTCACAAACCCACATGGTCTTTATAGAAATAGATTTAATTCAGTAGTCACTGAGTTGTTAAGTCCAGTGCTAGAAGCTGAACACACAATGGTGAATTGTGCTTATTGTCTAACCACTGGAGGGGGAGAAAGAAAGAGATGTGCATATATAGATTATACTAATTTTTGTCAGATGATGAGTGCTAAACCGGAGCTCTAAAGAAGTAATGGGAGCACAGAAGGAAGAATAATTTGTTTCAAATAATGTATTTAAATTATAAATAAAGAAGGGTAAATTCAAGTTCTCATCCAGTCTCCCAATTCACCTCTTCTCAATCATATACCAACTTCTAGTGGGGTTAGGGTTACAGTTACGGTTAGTAGCAGTAGAGTGAGATGACATAGCAGAGATTTGAGGACTCTGGGGTGGTCCCTAACTTCTCTTTGGAAGAAAACTTCTTGCAACTTAAGCTGTGGACTCTTATTTCTGCAGGAGTTACCTGAAATTTTAGAGAACATGAGCACCTCACTCCCTGATTGCCCAATGGTGTAAGGTCTAGATGCGTCAAATGCCCTTGTAATGTCCTGGCTGAAAATCTCCTTTCCACAACCCATAAACCTGTATCTATGAGACATCTGTAAGCCATAGGGGAAGGCTGTGCCCTTGTGCTGGGCTATGGAGGACACAGTACAAATAATCACAAGGTCTCTGAACTGGGATAGTAGTTAATGGTTCACCTATATGACCTCAAGGAACTGAGAATCAAAAAGCAAAGAACAGAGAGCTAATAAGCAAGAGAACCAGAGCTTGAATCTGGTCTATCACTGAGTCTTCCCCTTCCTCATTCTGCAGCTGCAATGTATGACTAGCAAAAAAATGGGCTCCTAACCAAAGTCTGTTCTGGGTTCCCAGGAATTACAAAAAAGAACTCTTAAAGGAAGCAGATTTGGCAAAGTAAATAGAAAGATCTGCTTAGTGGGGTTAGGAAAACAGAAGAAGTATATTTTTCTTTGGTGTTAGAATTGAGTTTCATACCAAAGACTGGAAGTTGTGTGCTGTGGTTTCTAGATGTCATCCTAGAGGTTTCTGTGGATCCTCAGGGTGACTGCAGGATGGCCTGTGCTCTCACCACAGTCTGGGCTTTCCTTTCTGCACACTCACTTACCATCTCCAGGCCCTCTCATATATTCCTCTCTCAACCTCCAGCCTCAGCAGCTCCCTCATGCTTGCCCCTGGGGATGAGCTTACTCTGGCCATTATAGATCGTGTTCCTTCATGGAACAAATTAGCAGCACCTGCATGGTTATAAAGCACTTCATTTGGTCCTAACAAAAGGTCTGTGATGTTAGCAGAGAATAGCACCTCTTAGGCTACTGAGGCTGAGAGGAGATAGATAGCTTGTAATTGGTAGTCAAAGTTCAACAGCTGAAGGTTGCCAGAATTCCTATTTAAACCTAGTTAGTTGCCCTCTATCCACCCTCCTCTCTGTTCTTCTTTGCTTGGCAGATGTTCCTTTCATTTATTGTGTAAGCAACGGAGTATCTCCAACATACCTCTATCCTGACAAGCCAACCCTTCTATATTTAGTTTCTGCTTTCCTTAAAAATGACAGAAAGACATGTCCTGATTCAAGCTATGTTTTTCCACCATTGTGGCTAGGGAGAGGGGAGTTTGCTAGCTGATTCCATAATGTTCCAGACGGCCTAAGTATAAAGGTTCCCTTTTCCATCTACTTCTGACTTGCCTATATATATTTTTTCTTCTTCTACAGCTTGTTCTCCTATTCTAGAGGACTAATGGTTGTCTTTGATCTTTTGTAAGGAACTGTCTACACAGGTGTGGGAGAATTGCTAAACCATTTCTGGAAGTCAGTGAACTCCCAGCTGACTGCTGTCAATAACCCTTGTGAAAAAGAAACAAAAAGGACATCTATCATCTTGATTCTGAATTCTCAGGAAGACCCCCACCTTGTTCAGACAAGATTGATCAGTGTTTCATTGCTAATTTAACTGCATAGTTGTTCCTTTTGACCTAAACTAGTTCCAAAAGATTTATCTAGTTTAGAACTTTAGAAAGCATGCTCTCCAAGTATGCATGCAAATCTTTTTATCCTGTACCTTTGGGAACTTAAAGGTCAAAATATTCCATATTTTTATTTCTAGGTCTTTAATACTTTTATTCAAAGAAGTTGGAGGAATTGACTGGCTGAAGTTTAACTCTAAGCACTAGAGGTAAGAGGTAGAGAAAGGAAAGGCTTTTAACATGAGAATAAAATATGACATGGGTTGGAAGGAGAGAACACTGAAATATTGTTCTGATTTATTTCTCTAGACTTTCCCTTATTTTGTAACTTTTTGATTTAGTATTCCTATACCACAGAACAATTTAGATCTGAGACTCTCTTACTGAACAATTTTTAGGTAACTGTTTTTATTTCTAATCAAATAGAAATGAATAGATACTATAGGTAGTATTCATTCTACATAAATTCTATTGAAGATTTAATCAGTGGAAAAAGAACTAGAAGTTTTCATCCCATTCTTACACAAAAGAAGTTAAAAACCTCAGCAACTTGGGAGGCTGAAATAGGAGGATCATAATTATGAGGCCAGCCTGGGTCACTCAGGAAGACCCTGTCTGAGGCACAGAGGGGACTAGCTTGAGTGAGACACTTCTGAGGGCCGCAGTTTTATTGGAGCTTCCACAGTTTCATGGGTCTTACATCCAAGAACCCCAACAGTTTATCATGGTAAAGGTTCAGGAAGGATTTCCTTATGGTTCTTGTAGCAGGGAGGGAAAATTAATCAATGTCAAATATAACCGTATTCTTCTCCAACAAAGTCCTACCTTTATAGAAAATAACTTTGCCAGAACCTAATCTTAGCCCAGGGGAAGGGAATTTCTCCAACACCTAGTCATCTCTAGCCTTCCCATCTCATCTAGAGATTGGGGGGAAGGGATAGTCAACAAGGGCTGGAACAGCAAATAAACAAATGAGAAATTATGCAGGCAGGAAAAAGAGTAGATAACCTGGAGAAGATAACTATCCCAGAGAAATACACATGAAAGTCACAACCCTGAGACACAGGCCAACTGAAAGATTGAGAAATAGGAGGAAGATGATAGAACACTCCCTCTTCTCATTCCTCCCAGTATATATTCCAGCCAGGAAGGTGGCAAGATGCAGACACTCTGGAGAAGAGTACTTAGGGAAACCCAAAGTCAAGAGGGGAGACAAAAACAAGAACATCCTGGGAATTTGGAACCTCTGACCAGATTAACATAAATCATCATATTAAAGGCCTATTTATATTACTTCATATTACCAAGATAGCATGTATGGCTTTTAGCAAAAAATTGCGAGGAATAAAAGCAAAGAAAAGAAGAGACTGAAAAGACAAAACAAACATCAAAGCAGATTCAGATATATCACAGATGTTGGAATTATCAGGGAAGTTTAATAACATAAGAATTTTAAGGACATGTCAAGGACTCTAGAGTAAAATGTAGACAACTTATAAAATGGATAGATAATCTCAGTAGAAAGATAAGAAGGCTCAGAAATAAGAATAAATGCTAGAAATTAAAATCAAAGTAACAGAAATAAAGAATGCTTTCCATTAATTTCAACATGGCCAAAAGAGGAGTCAGTGAGTTCAAAAATATCTCAACAGGAACTTCCCAAAATGAATGGCAAAAAGAAAAAGAAAGGAAAAAGAAAGAAGGAAAAAGAAAACACAGCATCAAAAATATAAAAAAAGAAAAAAGAAAAAAGAAAAAGAAAAACCTGGGAGACAATAGCAAAAGACATGGCACATGTGAAATCAGAAAAACAGGAATAGAATAACAGGAAAATGAAGCAGGAGATATTTGAGGAATAATGACTAAGAAATTTCAAATATTAATGACTGACATGAAACCACTAATCCAGCAATCTTAGGGGAAAAAATGGGATAAATGCTCCCATGTAACAAAAACAAAACAACCATAACAACAGAAAGCATACTTAAGTACAGAAAACCAAGGACAAGATAAAGTTAAAGAAGTCACATAAAAAAATCACCTTACCTGTAGAGAAGCAGAGATAAGAATTAAAACAGACTTCTTGTCATGTAAGTAAGAAGGAGGTGGAGTGAAATATTTAAAGTGTTCAAAGAAAAATCTACCCACCAAGAATTCCATATAGAGCAAGGTTATTCGGTTATTCCTCAAAAGTGAAAAGGAAATGCTTTCTCCTAAAAAAAAAAAAAAAAAAATCAAACCAACCCTGAAGGAATTTATTGCCAACAGACCTGCCATTGAAGAAATGTTAAAAGAGTTTATTCATGAAGAAGGAAAATCATATTGGTCCGAAGCTTGGCTCAACATACAGAAAAAAATAGAGAAGAAATAAGTAGACATAAATAAAAGTTTTTATCTTTCTTATTCTTAATGAGCCTAAAAGACAATTGTTTTTATAACAATAATAGTAGCATGTACTAGGTCAGTGAAATGAATAAGTGCAATGTCAAAAGGAAGAGGATGGAAGAATCTATGATAAAATATATGTATTATATCTGAAGCAGAACAGTGTTTTTTGAAAGTGGACTTGGATTAATTTAAAATATTCAAAACTCCAGGGTAACTACTAATAGTTTTTAAAATAATAAAAAAGCTATGTTAAAAGAAGTGGAAAAAATTTAAGTATATAAAATGCTTTAAAAGTCACAAAACACACATAAAATAAAATGGAAAATGCAATAAATAGAAAACAGTTAAAATATGGCACATATTAACCCAAGTATATCAACCCATCTTAAACATGAGGGGTCTAAATATACCAGTTAAAAGATTAACAGAGTGGATAAAAATTAGGACTCACCTACATGTTTTATTTAAATAGAAACCCATTCAGACAGCTTAAAAGTAAGGAGATAAAGACATACCATGTTAACAGTAATTCAAAAAAAGTTGTAGCAACCATATAAATTTTAGACAAAGTCAAATTCAGAACTAAGAAGATTATAAAAGATAAAGAAGGGTATTACATAATGAAAATGGTGGCAATTCCATAAGAAGATAAAAATTACTAAATGTGCATATTCCTAACAAAAGGTCATCAAAATATATGAGGCAAAACTGTTAGAGCTGAAAGGGTAAAGAGACAAATCCATTATAGTTGAACACTTCAATGCCTTTTCGTCAGTAAATGATAGATTAAGTAGGCAGAATGTCAGTAAGGATGTAAAGAAAGCGAACAGAACTATCAATCACTTTATCTAATTGACATTTGTAGACTAATCCATCCAATAACAGTGGAATAAACATTCTTCTCAAGTTTGAGTGACACATTCACCAAGATAAATGTTCTGGGACACAAACCACACATTAACAAATTTCAGAGACTAGAAATCACATATCGTGTGTTCTCATACCATAATTAAATCAGAAATCAATAACACAAAGATAGCTGCAAAATCCCCAAATATTTGGAAATTTCCTAATAATTCATGGGTTAAAGAATATATCCAAAAAGAAATTTTTTAAAATTTATTTGAACTGATTGAAAATGGAAATATGACTTATCAGAATTTTGGAATGCAGGGACAACAGTGACTGAAATAAAACTTATAGTCTTAATAGCATAATTAGGAAAGAAGAAATCTAGCTTTATTAATCTAATCCTTGTATTAGAAAACAAAAGAAAGAAGAACAAATTAAGACTAAAGCAAGCAGAACAAAAACAAATAAATATTAGGGCACAAGTCAATAAAATTTAAAGTGTGTATATATTTTAAGCACACACATATTATATATATATATATATATATATATATATATATATTAAGTTAATCAACTAACCTACAAGAAATAAGGTACATGTTTCAGAAGCTTCCACTGATAAATTGTGCTAAAGCATTACTGAAGAAAATATCACGATTTTTTCTAGAAAGTAGAAGCAGAGAGAACACTTTCCAAGTGAGTCCATGAGGTCAGTGTTACCTTAAAACCAAAACCTGACACTGACATCAAAAAAATATGAGCAAAGTGTGTGTGTTTGTGTGTGGATGTGTCCCACAAACAACTGTCAGAGTATTCCAGGCATTCCAGACCAATTCAGGATTTGAAATCAAGCAAAAGTAATTTATTAAATCAATAAGCTAATGAAGAAAAATCATATGAACTCTTTGCTGTTGCTAAAAAAGTTTACGAGTAATTGTTGACTTGAATGAAGATTCTGCACTTTACGGAAAACATACTTTACTAATTTTCTCACATTTATTCTAAAAAAATCTATACTGAAATAGTATGTATATATGTGCATAAAAATCCAAGGTATTTTATAGCTGGGAAAAAGTACAAGTTCAGATGATTTTTTAAAATTAAACTTTTATTGAGAGAATCACAGCTTCACATACCATTGAAATAAATAATATAGACAGATCCTATGTATGCTTTGCCCACTTCCCCCAACAGGAGCACCTAGCTACTAGAGATGGTGCCATTGATACAGGCAAAATACAAATGTATCTATCACCACGAGGATCCCTCATGTTGTACTTTTATAGCTACATCCATCGTCTTCCCACCCCACACCTTTTTTGACCCCTGCAACCATTTGTATATTCCCCTTTTCTATAATTTTATCCTTTCAAGAATGTTATATAAATGAAATATGCACTATGGAGCTTTTAGAATGTTTTCACAGTATCATTTGCTAAAACTTCACTCAGCTCACCACAAGTAGCCAATAGTTTGCTCCTTTTCATTCTAAGAGTCCATTCTTTGGATGTACCAGTTTGTTTAAATATTCACCTGTTACTGAAGAACATCTGGGCTGAATCCAAATGCTCTATTATGAATAAAGCTACTACACAAATTTATGTATAGATTTTTGTATGAAAATAAGTTTTCATTTCTCTGGAAAATGCCCCAGGAATGAACATGCTAGGTCATATGCTAATTATGTTTTTAGCTTTTCAGGAAACCATCAAATGTTTTCCCAATTTTACATCCACACCACCAATGTATAAGTTATTCAATTTTCCACTCCATCAGCCTTCGGTGTTGTCAGTATTTTCTATTTCGATGGGTATATAATGATATCTCATTTTGATTTTATTTGCATTTTCCTAATAATTGATAAAGTCCAACATCATTTCCTATGTTTATTTGCCATCTGCATATTGTCTTCAGTGAAATGTTCATTACTGAGGTTTTTGAGACAGATTCTAATTGGATTTCTTTACTGTCAAATTTTGATAGTTCTTTATATGGTTTAGATACTAGTCCTCAGTGTGGTGTGTGTTTAAATGTCCTTTGAGACTTCTCTAGAGTATTGAGACAATCTGAAAATTGTCTTTTAATCCACTTAACATGGTTTTTATACAGCAAAAGTCTTTATTTTGATGAAGTCTAATTTATTAATTTTTCCTTTTTGAGACCATATATTCAGTGTTCAGTATTTTAGTGTTCACTCTGTTTAACCCTAGACCCTAAAGATTCTTTCCCATGTTTTGTTCTGGAAGTTTTATATCTAAATTTTTACATTTAGATCATGATCCACTTTGACTTAATTTTCATTTTAAGATATGAAACTTAGATCAAAGTTCCATTTTTACCCACTAGGAGTCTCCAAATGAACCAGCACCATTTTTAAAATGACTATCTTTTCTCCACTGAATTGCTTCTTAACTTTGGTCACAAAGAAGCAGGGTATTTTTGTGTCTGCTTTTTGGTTCTCTATTAAATTTCATTGTTCTGTTTGTCTGTTCTTCTACTGATGCCTCACAGTACGTTTTTGTGTATATATAGTCTTAAATTTGGCATACTGGTACTTTTAGGACAATTTTTTAAATGATTGCTCTTGTTATGTTATATATGCATAATGTATTCATAGGCTATAGGTGTCATCATTTTACCAGTTTGAGTAAAGAGAGTAGAAACCTTGTCTCCCTTTATGTCTCTTTATCCTTCTTCTTTTACAATTACTTAATATTTCCTCTGTGCAGATGTAGAACCAAATCAATCCTTATATAGCAATTACAATTTTTGCTTCAACTGGTCAAACATAATTTAGAAAACTCGAGAAAAGGGAAGTGTAATTAATTCACGCATATTTTCTTTTTCCAATGTTCTTTCTTCTTCCTCTCTCCCTGTACTATTTCCTTTCTGAATGAACATTTTCAGCTGTTCTTTTAGGATGGGTCTGCTGGCAACTAATTCCCTTTGTCTTCCTTCATCTGAGAATGTTGAACTTCCCCTTTCTTTACTGGGGGATATTTTTGCTGGATATAGAATTCTGAGTTGTTTTCTTTCAGTCCTTGAAAAATTTGTTTTGCTTATTTCTAGTCTCTGCTTGAGATGAGAAATCTTCTCTGAGTTTTCTTTCCTCTATAGGCAACTTGTTGATTCTAACTGCTTATAATGCTTTCCCTTTGTTTATAGTTTTCAGAAGTTTGACTATAATGCGTCTGGGTATAAATTTCTGTTTATCTCCTTTTGGATTATTTCAGCCCCTTGAATATGTATGTTTATGTCTCTTGACAAGTTGGAGGAGTTTTCAAATCCTAGTACTTTTGGCCCCTGTCCTCTTTCTTCTTTAGTTGTAGGAGTCCAGTTACACAATGGTAGTTCTTTTGTGATAGTTCCCCAGATTCGTGAGGTTCAACTCTTTATGTTTAGTCTATTTTCTCTGCTGTTCATATTGGATAATTTCTATTTTCCAGTTCACTGATTATTTCCTTTGTCCCCTTCATTCTAGTGTTGGTCCCTTACATTGAAGTTCTGCCTTTTATCTTTCATTTTATGGCTGAAACTTTCATGTCTCTGCTGAGGCTAACTATTCTTTCATTTACCTCAAACATGTTCATAATCCCTCATGAATATTTTTATGATGGCTACTTTAAAATCTTTATCAGATAGTTTTAACATTTGTGTAATCTCATTATTGGCATTTATTGATTATCTTTCAACATTCAGTTTGAGATCTTCCCATTCTTGGTAAGATGAATGATTCTTCATTGAAATATGGGAAATTTTGTATTATGTTGTGAGACTTGACATCTGATCAAATATTATGGGTTAGTTGGCTTCTTCTGATATTGTTAGGGAAGAGGATCTCTTTAGTGAAATATCTGTTCAAACATTTACTCATCCTCCATTCTGAGGAATCTCCACATTGCTTTCCAGAGTGGCTGCACTAATTTGCAACCCCACCAGCAATGTATGAGTGTTCCTTTTTCACCACATCCTCGCCAACACCTATTGTTGCTTGTGTTCTTGATAATCGCCATTCTAATTGGGGTGAGATGAAATCTTAGGGTGGTTTTGATTTGCATTTCCCTTATTACTAGAGATGTTGAACATTTTTTCATATATCTGTTGATTGCTTGTACATCTTCTTCTGTGAAGTGTCTGTTCATTTCCTTAGCCCATTTGTTGATTGGATTATTTGTATTCTTGGTGTAGTTTTTTGAGTTGTTTATAGATTCTGGAAATAGCACTCTATCTGAGGTATGGTTGGCAAAGATATTCTCCCACTCTATAGGCTCTCTCTTCACATTGCTGATAGTTTCCTTTGCTGAGAGAAAGCTTTTTAGTTTGAATCTATCCCAGTTGTTGATTCTTGCTTTTATTTCTTGTGCTATGGGAGTCCTGTTAAGGAAGTCTGATCCTAAGCTGACATGTTGAAGATTTGGACCTACTTTTTCTTCTATAAGATGCAGAGTCTCTGGTCTGATTCCGAGGTCCTTGATCCATTTTGAGTTGAGTTTTGTGTAGGGTGAGAGATAGGGGTTTAATTTCATTCTATTGCATATGGTTCTCCAGTTTTCCCAGCAACATTTGTTGAAGAGGTTATCTTTTCTCCATTGCATATTTTTGGCACCTTTCTCTATAATGAGAAAATTGTATTTATTTGGGTTTGTGTCCATGTCCTCTATTCTGTACCATTGATCTACCTGTCTATTTTGGTACCAATACCATGCCGTTTTTGTTACTATTGCTTTGTAGTAGAGTTGAAGATCTGGTATTGCAATACCCCCTGCTTCGCTCTTGCTACTGAGGATTGCTTTAGCTATTCTAGGTTTTTTATTCTTCCAGATGAATTTCATAATTACTTGCTCTATTTCTGCAAGGTACATCATTGGGATTTTAATTGGAATTGCATTGAATCTGTATAGCACTTTAGGTAGTATAGCCATTTTGACAATATTAATTCTGCCTATCCAGGAACATGGGAGATCTTTCCATCTTCTAAGGTTTTCTTTAATTTCTTTCTTTAGTGTTCTGTAGTTCTCATTGTAGAGGTCTTTCACCTCTTCTGTGAGATTGATTCCCAAGTATTTTATTTTCTTCAATGCTATTGTGAATGGGGTAGTTTTCCTGATTTCTCTTTCTGAAGATTCATCACTTATGTATAAAAATGCATTGGATTTATGAGCATTGATCTTGTAACCTGCTACTTTACTGAATTCACTTATGAGATCTAAGAGTTTTCTGGTGGAATTTCCAGGTTCCTCTAAATATATAATCATGTCATCAGCGAACAGGGATAGTTTGAGTTCTTCTTTTCCTATTCGTATCCCTTTAATTTCTTTGGTTTGTCTGATTGCTCTGGCTAGAGTCTCAAGGACGATGTTGAATAGAAGTGGTGAAAGAGGGCATCCCTGCCTTGTTCCAGTTTTTAGGGGGAACGCCTTCAGTTTTTCACCATTTAGAATGATATTAGCCATGGGCTTAGCGTAGATGGCCTTTATAATATTAAGGAATGTTCCCACTACCCCAATTTTTTCTAGTGTTTTGAGCATGAAGGGATGCTGTATTTTATCGAATGCTTTTTCTGCATCTATCGAAATAATCATGTGATTTAACTTTAAGTTAAATTTAAGTCTGTTGATATGGTGAATGACATTTATTGATTTCCGAATGTTGAACCAACCTTGTATCCCTGAGATAAAACCCACTTGATCGTGGTGCACTATCTTTTTAATATATATTTGTATGCGATTTGCTAACATTTTGTTGAGAATTTTTGCGTCGATGTTCATTAAGGATATTGGTCTGAAATTTTCTTTCCTCAATGTGTCTCTGTCTGGTTTAGGTATCAGCGTGATATTGGCTTCATAGAACGAGTTTGGGAGGGTTCCCTCCTCTTCTATTTCATGGAATACTTGGAGGAGTATTGGAAGGAGCTCTTCTTTAAAGGTTTTGTAGAACTTGGCTGAGAACCCATCTGGTCCTGGACTTTTCTTTGTTGGTAGGCTTTTGATGACCTCTTCTATTTCGTTGCTTGAAATTGATTTATTTAAGTTGTGTATGTTCTCCTCGTTCAGTTTAGGTAATTCATATGTCTCTAGTAATTTGTTGATGTCTTCGAGGTTTTCTGTTTTGTTGGAGTATAGATTTTCAAAATAGCTTCTAATTATGTTTTGTATTTCACTCGTGTCTGTTGTGATGTTTCCTTGTTCATTCCAAATTTTAATAATTTGAGTTTTCTCCCTCTTTCTCTTTGTTAGTGTGGCTAAGGGTTTATCAATTTTATTTTTTCAAAGAACCAACTATTTATTTTGTTAATTTTTCCAATTGTTTGTTTTGTTTCAATTTCATTGATTTCGGCTCTGATTTTGATTATTTCCTGTCTTCTACTACTTTTGGTGTTGGTCTGCTCTTCTTTTTCTAGGGCTTTGAGCTGTAGTGTTAAGTCATTTATTTGTTGATTTTCACTTCTTTTGTTGAATGCACCCCATGAAATAAATCTTCCTCTAAGTACTGCTTTCATAGTGTCCCAGAGATTTTGATATGATGTGTCTTTGTTCTCATTTACTTCTAAGAATTTTTTTTTATTTCCCTCCTGATGTCTTCTGTTATCCATTCATCATATAATAGTGTATTATTTAATCTCCAGGTATTGGAGAGCTTTCTGTTTTTTATTCTGTCATTTGTTTCTAATTTCAATCCATTATGATCTGATAGAGTACAAGGTAGTATCTCTATCTTCTTGTATTTGCTAACAGTAGCTTTGTGGCATAAAATATGGTCTATTTTAGCGAAGGATCCATGTGCTGCTGAGAAGAAAGTGTATTCGTTCTTTGTTGGATGGTATATTCTATATATGTCTGTTAAGTCTAAATTGTTGATTGTGTTATTGAGATCTATGGTTTCTTTATTCAATTTTTGTTAGGAAGATCTATCCAGTGGTGAGAGAGGTGTGTTAAAATCGCCTAGTATTATTCTGTTGTGGTCTATTTGATTTCTGGAATTGAGAAGGATTTGTTTGACATACGTGGATGAGCCAATGTTCAGGGCATAGATATTTATGATTGTTATGTCTTGCTGATTTATGCTTCCCTTAAGCAGCATGTAATGTCCTTCTTTATCCTTTCTGACTAGTTTTGGCTTGAAGTCCACATTATCTGAAATGAGGATGAATACTCCAGCTTTTTTGCTATGTCTTTGTGCATGGTATGTTTTTCCCCATCCTTTCACCTTTAGTCTATGGGTATCGCTTTCTATGAGATGAGTCTCTTGCAGGCAGCATATTGTTGGATTTTTCTTTTTAATCCAATCTGCCAGTCTATGTCTTTTGATTGATGAGTTCAGGCCATTAACATTCAGGGTTATTATTGTGATATGATTTGTATTCCCAGTCATTTGACTCATATTTGTTTTTGACATGATTTGGTTTCTCCTTTATTTGTCTATTCCTTTAGGCTAGCGCCTCCTGTTGCTGATTTGCATCGTTGTTTTTCATCGCTTTCTCATGGAATATTTTGCTGAGAATGTTTTGTAATGCTGGCTTTCTTTTTGTAAATTCCTTTAGCTTTTGTTTATCATGGAAGGATCTTATTTCATTGTCAAATTTGAAGGTAAGTTTTGCTGGGTATAAGATTCTTGGTTGGCATCCATTTTGTTCCAGAGCTTGGTAAATGTTGTTCCAGGCCCTTCTAGCTTTTAGGGTCTGGATTGAAAAATCTGCTGATATTCTTATTGGTTTCCCTCTGAATGTAATTTGATTCTTTTCTCTCGCAGCCTTTAAAATTCTGTCTTTATTTTGTATATTAGGTATTTTCATAATAATGTGCCTTGGTGTGGGTCTGTTGTAATGTTGTATATTTGGAGTCCTATAAGCCTCTTGTACTTGGTTTTCCATTTCATTCTTCAGATTTGGGAAATTTTCTGATATTATTTCATTGAATAGATTGTTCATTCCTTTGGTTTGTTTCTCTGTGCCTTCCTCAATCCCAATAATTCTTAAATTTGGCCTTTTCATGATATCCCATAATTCTTGTAGATTCTGTTCATGATTTCTTACCATCTTCTCTGTTTGGCCAACTTTGTTTTCAAGATTAAATATTTTTTCTTCAATGTCTGAGGTTCTGTCTTCCAGGTGTTCTATCCTATTGGTTATGCTTTCTATGGAGTTTTTAACTTGGTTTATTGTTTCCTTCATTTCAAGGATTTCAGTTTGTTTGTTTTTTTTTTTTTTCAGTATCTCTAACTCTTTATTGAAATGATCTCTTGCTTCCTGTATTTGGTCTTTTAACTGTTGATTGTTGTGATCATTTAATGCCTGCATTTGCTCTTTCATCTCCTCCTTCAATGCCTGCATTTGTTCTTTCATCTCCTCATTTGCTTCCCTGATTGTTTTAATTATGTACATTCTGAACTCCCTTTCTGACATTTCTTCTGCTGTGCTGTCATTGGGTTTTATTGATGTAGTATCTAGGTTTGTTTGGGACATTTTCTTCCCTTGTTTTCTCATATTGGTCAGCTGTCAGTGTGACCCTGAGATATTGCAGATTTCCTCTATTGGCTTATAGTGTCCCAGTAGATTTCCAGTGTATCACCTCCCAGTCTTCAGTAGCCTGATGTCTTGGAGGAACTTGAAAATGCAGTGCTTCCGAAGAAAGCTGCCCCTAGCCCCCTATGGTTCCAGGGCTTGGAGCTGGCTCTGTGCGGAAAGGCTCTCACTGGGGGCCTGCACTGTGCAGCTGGCTGTGTGGGAGGAGCCCACCGCCGTAGTGTGGAAGGCTACCTGGGGAAGACTCTAGCTGCCCTGCCCTGCTCTGATAAGCCACCCCTATCTGTGCCTGCTGCCCAGGCCAAGTTTCGCCCAGACGGGGAGATTCACCCCATGACTCTATTTTTGTCCAAGTCTCTCAATGCCTCCCCTTCTTGAGTCCTGGGTTCTGGAGCGACTGGAGATGCAGTCACCCTCTAGGCCACCATTTGGATCGCTTCGTTGAAAGAGCCTGCGGCCAGAGTGGGCAGAGCCGCCTGGAGAAGTCTCTGACTGCCCTGCCCTGATCCCACAGGCTGCTTGCAGATCGAAGCTCTCCGTTGGCTCCGGGACTTGTGGCTGGCTCTGTGTAGAAAGGCTCTCACTGTGCGGTCTGCTCCGAGAATGTAACCTTGAAAGGCACCTCCCAACGCAGGGGGCCGGGCTGCTTGGGGAGGTCTCTGGCTGCCCTGTCCTGGTCCCTGAAGCCGCTTGCGGGCAGGAGCACGCCGCGCTGTCTCCAGGACTTGGAGCTTGTTCTGATCAGAAAGGCTTTCACTAGGGGGCCTGCTCCGAGAACCTGGAGAAGCTGGCTGTGTGGGAGGGGCCCACTTGTTTTTTCATTCTCTTTATAGTTGCTTTAATGAAGCAAAAGTTTGCAATTCTGATGAAGTTCAATTTATCACTTTTTCTTTTATATTTGTGATTGTTATTATGTCTGAAAACTCTTTAACAAACTTCAGGAAAATTTTGTACTAAAAATTTATAGTTTTAGGTTTTATATTTGGATAAGATGATGTTTAGGTCAAGGTTCATTTTTTTTTTTTTTTAACAAATGGATATTCACTTGTTACAACATCCTTGCTGAACATATTATTCTTTCTCACCTAAATTGTGCCCTTCTATAAAAAATCAATTGTATATATTTGGATAAAATTTAATATTATCTTTCAGGAATATGATATGCCTTTTTCAAGACACCCCTCATATCTTTGTATTGCTTCATTTTGTCTTCTTTTGGTTCACTTATTTCTAGGAATATTAACAATGCTGACTTCCACGTGTCTTGGTAGTTTTTTCAAAAGAGTAGAAAAACTTGCCCAAGCTTAATGGCTCTTTGTTACATTATGTAGGAGCAGAGACACATGTGCTTATGCCTGACATGAAACCAGTTTGTCCAGCGGCCCCTCTTCTTGATGCCACAATTTCAAACAGAAAGTAAGCTGTCTTTCTCTAACTCATTCCTTCCTGCAACCCCCCTGTAGGAATCCTTTACAGGAATTCTTTCACATACAAATTGTGTGTTGCAAATGCATTTCTGTGTCTCTTACCTTAACAAATCTGAACCCCAGTGCAAGCATTACTTAGCTGCAAACTGACCCCCCATAGTACACTCAGAATGTTTCCATTTTTCAAGTATATTGCCAATAATGAGGTAACTGGAACCTGAACCAAAGTCGGTTAGTTATCTGGAGTCAATCACAATCTGAAAATATTAAATAGAAAATTCCAGAAATAAACAGTTCATAAGTTTTAAATTGCACACTCTTCCAAGTAACTTGATCAAGTCTTGTGATATCCTTCTCTGTTCTACATGGGACTTGAGTCCAGTGTATCCATGCTGGGTACGCTACCCACCCATTAATTACTTAGTAGCCACTTCAGTTATCAGATCACTTTTTATGGTATTGCTGTACTTTGTTCAAGTAATCTTTAGTTTAGTTGATAATGATCCCAAAGTGCAAAAGTAGTGATTATAATAATTCCAATATGCCAAAGAGGAGCTATAATGTGCTTCCTTTATGTGAAAAGTTACAAGTTCTTGAATAAATGAGGAAAGAATAAAGATCATAAAGATCATCTACTAAAACGTCTGGTAAGACTGAATCTTCTATCGGTAAAATTGTTAAGACTTTAAGCAAGAAATACTCAACAGAAAGTAGGAAATATTAGTGAGATCCACCTAGAATATAAAATAGGGAACTTTAAAATAAGGGGGAAAATAAAGCTATGAAAACAAGTGATGTCTTCAAGAAGGAGATTGGAAAGAGAGAGAAGCAAAGACTGAGGGTGGAACCTTAAAATTAGTAAGTAGAACTCAAGTGGTTGACTAATATTAATATAAATTTTAAAAGGCTAATTGAAAAGAGGCAAAGCACCTACTTTTACTCCAGGCATTAAATTAATTTTTGCTTTAATGTAGGAATTTTTAGATATTTGTTTTGTTTGCCATTGTTTTTGTTTCTGTGTATTTACTTGCTCTGCTGAGGTAGGATTACTACTGGCCTTGCATTGCTTTATCTTCTTGAATAAGAAAGCAAATACTTTCTGCTATGTGGCCTGAGAAAGCAAAGAATAGAATTTCATACTGGAAAAATTAGGATAATATAAGAAATATATAAGGAAATATATGGGAATGATTCAAAATCCAACTCATTGAACATTATAGTAAGTACTTTTCCTGTAGTCATTTTTTTTTTTACATTATCTAGGTTATATTTTATTTTAGAAGTCCTGTTTTGATTTTTCCCTTTGAATATGAGTTTTTTAATAATATTACAGACTTTTTGTAAGCATATTTAAAGCATACAAAATATTCCTTCATACATATGTCTAATATTTATTTTGTCATTCACAAGTTTTGATATTTGGATTACCATCTAATTTTTCTTCAGTACAAAAAGTATTTTTGTAGAAAATTGTAGCTTCTAATTTTTTAAATAATTCATTTTTATTCATCCTCATGTGAAACAGATTAAATATGAACATCAATTTCAGTTAAATGCAAAATGGTGATGTATTGCTAGATTGTAATACGCCCAGTTCTGCATGTGAAATTCCCATGGTGCACAAAAACAGTCCAATAACTTTTTTGTGGATAATGAATACAAACTTGGAGTTAATCCTTCTCCTTCAGTGTATTAACCCCAAATCTCTCTTCTAATAACTGTATTCTCTTTCTCTTTAAAAAAATCATTCTAATTACTTTCAATCATTGCTGCCATAAAGTTCAGTGGGTTTTGATTATTTACAGGCGTGCTGCATAGTGATGAGAGAAGAAAATGTATCTTTATGATAGTTAAGTATCACATCAGTGAGTCTAGGACTTGCTTCTAATGAAATGTTCACACTGAGGCTGAAATATATAGAATCCAAGGCAGACAGTTATTATTATGGGCTAAAATTTTGTTGACCAATAGTTCATAAAATTTTTTTCAACAAGACAATTTTTTAAAAGTAATCTGAGAATAACATGGCTTCAAAACAAAGCTGTAGATTCTCCTCTACAAAGAACTGCTTCTCTTCCTTTGCCTTACCAAAGTTCTGTTTTTGCTTCCTTTATGTCTCTTGACTTCCAAATTTCTGGGTATAGATATGCAGTTTGGCCCTTTTGTGAAATCACTGGACATAGCACAAATGTATCATTTTATAAATGAGGTCACCAAGTCTTACAAATTTTATGGGACCCTATCCAGCATCATGCAGATAGCTAGTTCGTGGCTGATTTAAAATTAACATATTTTCCAAAATACTACATTGCATAATAAAGATGGATAATCAAAAGTTAGCTAAAAATGTGTTTCCCTTGGGAGGCTAAATAATTCAGTGGGAAAAAAATGGGATAACTTTAGGTTTTAATTTTAAAGTTGTTTTGAAATGACAAATGCAAAGTCATGAAAAAGACAAAGCAAGAGGAAAAAGGTAAGTCTGCCTCCAGATTCATTCACCCTACTCCAGCCATGGCAATTTGTCCCTTCAGGGAGGGAGGGAGAGAAGGGATCTTTCAAACTGTCTTACCAGATGACCTCAGTTGAGACCTTTTCAAACATTCTGATAACCTTATCCTCCTCAGAAATCTTCTAGTGCTGCATATTTACACAGGCAGTGTGCTGACAAGTCTATGTCAGGCCATCAAAATCTTCATGACACAGATGAAACTCTCAATGTGTTTTCATAATTAATGATTAGGTGATTCTTCCCGAACCTAAAGATCCTATCAGTACACATAAGCCTTCAAAATAGTAATCTATCACACCAAAAGAAAAAATAAAAGTGAAAATACTAGGTTCAGATTGGGGGGCACTCGACTACATAAATCAATAAATGATTATTTTTTATTTCCTTTATTTTTTGATACTAGGGATTAAACTCCAGGGGCCTTTTGCCACTGAGTTACATCCCTAACCCACACCGTTTTTGTTTTGTTTTGTTTTTGTTTTTTGATTCATGATTATGTTGGTGAGGTTGGCCTAGAACTTGTGATCCTCCTACCTCAGCCTCCCAAATTGCCAGCATTGCAGGCATGCACCACCATGCTCAAATCAATAAATGTTTTAAAACAAAATATCTGTGTCCCAGTGTGATTAATTACCAAGTACTGTACTTTTGCACACATCTGTTCACTACTAACTATGGAAGGAGAAGAACATTCCTGGAAAGAAGGAAAAGAGGAAGGAGGAAGGGAGGATAAAGTATTTGACAAAAAGGAAAAAAGAACAACATAATTTGATAGTTTGCCATGTGTTAGGATGAAGTAAGACTATATGCCTTATTTTATAAAATGGGAATTTTATCCATGCCTAACCTATGAAAGAAATGAAGCTTGAAGTTCATATGTAGTTAGCAAGCCACAGGGAGATAGATTCAAATGTTACCCCTACAATTCTCCCTCTCTTCATTATCATATTCTTCTTGAATTAATGTGACCACTTCCTGAGAGATCTCCTTGTTCTTCCTCTTACTCTCCTCAGAACTGTCACTACTCAGTAAACAACCTTCATAAATGTATATCAAACTGTATCATCATCCTCTGATTGCACTCAAAATAAAATGTCAAAATTTTCCCATGCCTGATGTGACCTGTACATCTATCTCCAATCTCACACCCTCTTACTCCCATTTTCACTCGCTACCCTCCAGTCACACACCTTTCTTCAGCTCCAAGAACACAAAGCATAACCCAGATGTAGCCTTTCAACTTGTCATTCCGCCTGTCTCCCAAGCTTTCCCCTATACCAGAGGATGGCCGATCATGACCTGTAGGCCAAATGTGATGCCCTGACCCCTGCCTATTTAGGTAAATAAAGGGTTTTTTTGGTACACAGCAACCTCCAATCCTTTATATATTAGTTATGGCTGCTTTTGCACTACAATGACAGGGCTAAATAGTTAAGACAGATACAACATGAGCTGCAAATCTCAAAGCATTTACTACCTGGTCTTTTGAAAAAAAGTTTTGCAGTAGAAAAGTTTGACTTAGCTTATAGTCTGTCTCTACCTTGTTGTTCATACAAGGTTTTCATCTAAATTGCCACCGCCAAAGAGAAGCCTTCTCTGACTACCCAATCTGAACTGTCTCCTCAGAACAAACCACATCATCCTGTATTATTTTCCTTATAACATGTATACAACTTATGAATTAATTTATTTGTATAAGTACAGTGCACTAACTGTGTCCCTGGAGCTTCTATTTGCTTATTATCTAACTCCTCTCTCTAGAATATGCGTTCCATGGGACCATAACAGTCTAAGCATAACAACAACTTCAAGCTACTAACAGAATAATCTCTTGATAATTTTTTAGTAAAAGAATGCATGATGGAACTTTTGATGTTTATTACTGCAAAACTCAAGACTTTCCATTAGAGTATATGTGTGCTGCTCCTCCCTGAGAATACTCATCCCAGAATGCAAATTGCCTTCATATAATCCTTTCTAACAACAAAAGAATGTCTGACCATAGGAAAGAACAAAGGAGGTTTAGCTCAATTCTGCAGATCTATTTTATAATCAATAGAGAAGGGCCTCTGATCACCCTCAGGAAAACCTTAAAGTCTTTGGGATACAGAGTATACACTTGAAGAGTGGATGGTATACCAATATAATTGGCAGTGTCATATCACAATCTATTTGTAACAACCAGGCAAAACCATCTGGGGGGTTTCCATGAGGAGAGATGTTTGTTCTGGGCTGGTTCTAGAAAACACTTCCAGGTATGCAGTTTTTCTTGCTAGCTGAGCAACTTTACATTTCTCTTTACAGCATCCACTCCTTCTACTGATGTGATCACATGTCTTCCTGTTGACTAATCCAGGTGTATTCAAGACACTCATTTTAAAGCAGCCATGGTCTGAGAGTTGGTGCTCCTCAAAATTCCTGGGCGGGAATTACATACTCAATATGATAATATTAGGAGGTGAGCCCTTCAGGAAGGGATTTTGTCATGAGGACTCCACCCTCTTGAATTGGATTAGTGCCCTTATAAAGAAGCTTGAATGAACTCTCTTGCCCTTTCTGTCATGGGAGGTCATAGATGAACCACCCTGTGGATTGTGATGCGCTGACAGATCTGACTCCATGAGAATGTTATAGGCCAGACTCTAAGGGAAATGACTAAACAGACTCCATTTTGCTCTGAGACTCCATGTTATGTAGGAAATAAGCTTCTCCCATTGGAACACCCCGCCTCTGTGCCCATCATCAGTTACTTGGTGTGACATGTTTAATAATATACAATGGCAACTCCTATGTAGTAAAGAATTGCTCTCTTTTGATTCCTATTGCTCCTAAACAATGTACCATGTGAACAGTGATTGTGTGGATGTTAGCAACCATTCCTTAGTTTGTACCTAGGTAAGGGTCATTTTGACCCACTTCCCCCTCTGTCGATGATCTCATGGTGTTAATGTGTAATTTCGAATCATAGCAACAGACACTTATGATTAATGCAATTTTTGGTATAAGAACCCCTACAACCCTGTGGTCGGGGCTGTTCTCCCAATAGCCATTTTCTGGGGCATTGTGTGAGACAGTCAGCTGGCCAGCTTAATAAAGACTCTCAAATTTGGACTTCTCAGTAGTGATCAGTCTGTTCTTAAGTTGCTCCCCATAACATGGAATGTTCATCAGATTTTTGTCATTGTGACCAAAATACCTGACAAGAACAACTTAACAGAGGTGAAGTTTATTTTGACCTCATGATTTCAGAGTTCTCAGACCATAATTGGTCAACTCCATTGCTCTGGGCTTGAGTTAAGGTAGAACATCATGATGAAAGAGCATGGTAAAGGAACACTCTTCAGTTCCTAGCAGCCAAAAAGAGGGAAGAGAGAAGGGACAGAGAGAGGAAAAACTCAGGGACAGATATAGTCATAAAGGCCATGCCTCCAGTCACCTGTCTCCTACAGTTATGCCCCACCTGCCTACCACTCCGTAGTCCATTCAAATTACTAATCCATCAAATGGATTAATCCATGGATAAAGTTACAGATCTCATATTCTAATCTTTTCATCTTGCTGCCTTGCCTAACACATAAGCTTTTCAGGGGACATTCCTAGATCCAAACCATAACAATTAGGAATGAGCCCTCATCAAACACTTAATCTGCTAGCACATTGATTTTGGATTTCTTGATCTCCTGAACTCTGGGTAATAAATTTGTTCTTTATAAATTACCCAGTATAAGGTATTTTGTAATAGCAGACTGAGTGAACAAAAATAAGCAAGACAATTATCCAGTTCCTAACCATCTTTTCCATCTAAAGTTTAGTTATCTTGAGGTTCATTTCTTATACATCTTAATCTACTACTGAAAGTTGTTGCTAATACACTGATCATGTAAATAAAAAGTGGTAGTAAGTCAGTGCATGTGCTGCCCCTCCCTGAGAGTGCTCATCCCAGAATGCCCATTGCCTTCATTTGGACAGTCATTAAGGAATAAGAAGTTTCAAACCTTTTGGTGAGCCAGATTATTGACATAAGCCTCTGAATGTGTAAGGTACTACCTAGCAACTCTTGCTTGGGGTCAGACTGGTTATAATTAGTTGGAACATCTGCAATCAATTTATAAAACTGCGAAGTAAAGACAGGGGATTAGATGATATCTCAGTCCTTTCAATTCCAAGAACCTGTGCTGTATGATGGCTCTCAGAGACTTCAGGGCAGTGAGGAAAGGTATAGGTTATAGACATTGAGGTCACATTGATAGGATTAGAGTGTTGTGTGACTTGGGGAAACTTACTCAATTTTTGAGCCAGTTTCCTGTACATAATATGAAAATAATAATGCTTACCTCTTCTGTAGTTATGAGAATTATAAGGCACTAATTGCATATAAAGCACTTAGAGCTGTACTTCATTAACAAATGGAACCTATTTTCATTACTATTTTTCTCGTATGCTCTACTTTCAGTATATTTATGGTAGTATGGTACTGTTACATTGGTTATTGTTTTATGAAACCATTATCGTAGAAAATAGCACATACTACAGATAAATTTCAGAGAATTGGAAGAGCAGGAAAGAGTTGATAACATGAGCTGACAGAATAAGCTTATATATCAAAATTCAGGGAGTTAATTAGCACATTCCACAAATGGTCTATAATTTACTTTTTACCTTATATTAAAAAAAAAAAACTTGTTTTCAAGAGGGACTATTATTAAGGATCCCTGTGAGGGTTAATGAGACATTAGTATGAAAAATGAGTTGGCCCTTCTCTTGGAACTGATAACTGCTCTTAGTAAAATAAAACAAGATGGAACCTATCTATTAGAATTGATCTTTAGAAAGGAACAAGTTTCAGGTTGGCTGTATCAGCCTAAATGTAGTTAGAGGGTGGCTTTCTGGTACTAAGTAGACATGGGACTTGGTAAAGCTCCTTATTATATTTACCAAATTTCTTAGCATTGAAAACCTTTACTTTTAAACCTTATCCAATTTATTCTGTGTAATGAAATGAAGAAAATCATATTCCCCAAAATTTCTCTTAGGGAGACTTTGTATTTATTCAAAAGAAATGACTTTCTTTGGAGTATGAGACCCTAAGGAAATGCTCGAGTAACACAATACAGCAATTAAATTGTTCCGCCTAATGAAAGAATAAGGAGTTTTAACAAGAGAGAATCTTGTAGAGGGAAAAAGAGGCCAGTGAGGCAAGAAGATCACGGAGTGTGGTGGGGAGTAGGAGGAGGAATAGAGAACCCCCATTGATTGAATGACAGAAAATGATTCAAGAAAAGATTTGAAATACCTAATTGGAGGGGTGTTTAGGATATTTGCTTTGAGTGTGCAACAGAAATCCCTTCCTTTGTTTTCCCTAAGAGAGTTCTAAGAATGCCATTTGCATTACTCACTTGTGCTTTTGTGGATGATTTTGCAGAACCAAAGAGGTGCTGAGTTATGTGTTCAAGTTAATGCAGGAAGAAAATAGAATGCTCCAGAGATTCCTAACTTAGAGGACAGGGTGGAAAAGCTAATCTGAGTCAGAGATCTTTTTTGGTTTCTCATAATATTTTTAATGAAGCTTTAAAAATTCTCCATCTATACTACAATCCAAAAAGACCAGAGGGATAGGAGAACTCAAACTGTGATAGGAAGATTTGCAAGGGGAAGACAGAAATTTAGAAGGTAGCATTCAGAGAATAATTCCAGAAATCTACCTAGCTCATTCCTTGGAGAATTTTACACACACACACCGCCCAGTACCAGAGGTTGAACCTCTGGCACTCTATCACTAAGCTAGGTACTAATCCTTTTATTTTTTATTTTGAGATAGGGTCTCACTAAGTTGCCAAGACTGACCTTGAACTTGTGATAATTCTACCTCAGCCTACAGAGTAGTTGGCACGACAGGTTTGTGCCACTGTGCCTGGCTATTCTTTCTTTATTGAAGGCAGTGCTGTTCAAAAGAATTATAAAGGGAGCTGGGGTTGTAGCTCTGTGGTACAGTGCTTGCCTCACATGTGTGAGGCACTGGGTTTGATCCTCTGCTACATAAAAATTAATAAATAAAATAAAAGGTATCTTGTCAATCTACAACTAAAAAATATTTTTAAAAAAGAATTATAATGAAAATCACAGTAGGCCCAAATCTTCATCATTTTGGCTTAGGATCAGACTTCCTCAACAAGACTCCCAAAGCACAAGAAACCAAAACATGAATCAATAAATGGCATGGACTCAAACTAAAAAACTTTTTCTCAGCAAAGGATACAATTAGAATGTGAAGAGAGAGCCTACAGAGTGGGAGAAAATCTTTTCCAAATGCACTTCAGATAGAGCACTTATCTCCAAAATTTATATAGAACTTACAAAACTTTACACTAAAATTACAAAGAACCCAATCAATAAATGGGCCAAGGAACTGGACAGACACTTTACAGAAGAAGACACACAGGCAATTAATAAATATATGGAAAATGTTCAACATCTCTAGTAATTAGAGAAATGCAAATTTAAAAAACCCTTAAGATTTCATCTAACTCCAATTAGAATGACTATTATCAAGAGCACAAACAATATTAGATGTTGGCGTGGATGTGGGGAAAAAGGCACACTCATACATTGCTGGTGGAGTTGCAAATTGATGCAGCCACTCTGGAAAGCAATGTGGAGAATCCTCAGAAAACTTGGAATGGACCCACCTTTTGACCCAGTTATCCCACTCCTCGGTTTATACCCAAAGGACTTAAAATCAGCAAACTACAGTAACACAGTCATATCAATGTTTATAGCAGCTCAGTTCACAATAGCTAGATTGTGGAACCAACCTCAATGCCCTTCGACAGATGAATGGATAAAGAAACTCTGGTATATATATACACAATGGAATACTATTCAGCCATAAAGAAGAATAATATTATGGCATTTGCAAATACATGAATGGAATTGGAGAATATCATGCTAAGTGAAATAAGCCAATCCCCAAAAAACCAAAGGCTGAATGTTTTACCTGATAAGTGGAGAATGATATATAATGGGGGTGGGAAGTGAGAGAAGAATGGGGGAACTATGTAGAAGGAAATGAGAGGGAGGGGGTATGAAAAATGGTGGAATGGGACAGACATCATCACCCTATGTACATGTATGATTACACAAATGGTATGAATTTACATCGTGTACAACCATAGAAACGAAATGATGTACCCCATTTGTGTACAAATGAATCAAAATTAAAAGATAAATAAAAAAAGAAAATCACATAAGTAATTTTAACTTTTCTATCAGCTAAATTTTAAAGATATAGCAATAAAGAAGTAAAATTAATTTAAATATTTTGTTCAGTTTAATATTTTAAAAATATTATTTCACCATGAAATTAATGTTATTTTTATTAATGAGATATTTTACATTTTTTTTATACAAAGGCTTTGAAATCCAGTGTGCATTTAATGCTTGCAGTACATCTCAAATCCTACTAACCAAATTTTTAAGTTCTCAATGCTGCCATACCAGATAGTACTGGTTAAAAGCATTGATCCTGTATGTAGTTGTATCACAGACACATACAGGTAATGTATGGATACCTGGACAAATTGATGAGGAATCCATGTTTGGAACATTAATTGCATGGAAATGGAATTCAGAAAATTAATATTCTTGAATTTTGAATAAATGGTTTAATAAAGCATACCTAATAACTATTATTATTACATGAGACTACAGAAATAGTTATCCATATATTTTCACATTTAATCCTTTCAAAACAACATCTGTTGAAGAATCATTATTGAGATACAAATGGCGGGTTCGTGCCCAATAACTTTTTACCCTTCTTCCAGTTTGCCTTTCTGATAGGTTGAGAGAAAGCCAAAATCTGTATTTCCTAGACTCCCTAAAAACTAGAGCTCTTAATGTGATTAGTTTGAGTAAATCAGATGAACATTTTGAGGCTGAAAATGTGGCAGACACGGCAATTTTTTTTTTTTTTTTTTTTTTTTTTTTGTCGTTTCTACTCAGTAAGCACAGGTTACCAAGAGACAAGTTTTTCAGCTGCAGGATTAAACAGAAATGCCATCGTCCAGTCTCTGCTTGTGAGACATTGCAGAGCCCTGGGCATCCATGTGGCTGGAGCAGATCAGAGCAAATGCAGTTTTACTCTGGAGGCAAAGGCAGTAGCGGTCACATATTTTTAAGTATGTGGACTTTCAAATTTTGTGTATTCTTGAAGATGGTCCTAATGGTATACATTGTGGAGCAATCTGCATCTTAGTTGTAGGAGAAACAGGAGTTCTTTCAATCATTCAGTTTTGCAAGATAAATACTGAACTTTCTTTCAATCATTCCACAAGCCATTCCCATACAGAACCTCATACTGATCCATCTTTATAGATTCTATCGATGCTGCTCAGACAGCATGAGTGTAAGTACTACAGATAAAAGGAAATTCTAAACATTCAGAAATTTCTCATTTCAATTTTAGAAGACCAGTGGTCTGACATGGTATGCCATGACATCCCCTCCAAAGTAAACAACAAATTGCTGTGTCTTGCATCCCCTAACATAAAAAAGGAAACATAACACCAGGTGGCCTTTTTGAGTTCTGGAGGCAAAGCAATAAACATCTAGGTATAATGCTCTGGCCTTTATATTACGTGAACAACTTTCAATTTTGAGTAGGACCTGGAACATAAAGGGCTCTGCAGCAGATTCAGAATGCAGTGCAATCAGCCCTGTCACTTGGGCTATTTGATTTAGCAGACTGTGTTTTATTGGAGGTGTCAAGGGTAGAAAAAGTTGCAGTGTAGATATTTATGACAGACACCAGAGGGTGATTCACAACACAAGCTTCTGAGGTTCTAGAGCAAAATCCTACCATGTAAAGAAAGGAATCACACATTTTTATATAATCAGCTCCTTGCATGCTACTGAGCCCTAATAGAGATAAAAATATTTGACAATAATGGGCACGAAGTGACCATGTGCCTTGAAATTTTCTCCATGAGTTCGATCCTATTGAACCATCAAAGTCATAAAGTCAGTTATCTCTAGTAACAATCCATCATAAGATCCAAATTGTGCATCAGAGATTGAGCACAAGCAAGACCAAAAGGCACAAGCAAGCTGCATAATCAGGTAGCCTGAATCCCAATGTCATCCACTGTGGTTGTATCAGCATCATCCTTTCTCTCTTCATTTCAGTGATTCTATGATAGTTATGCATAGCCAGTTAGAAAGAAGAAAAAAACCAAACTTGGTCTACAGATTAGTTGGTTCAATATGTGGGCACAAGTAAAAAATAGATGATAACTGAATGATAACCTCACTCAGAGGTGGTCTTCAAACAATGGAGAGAAAGTTTTCCCAGTTGGTGAAATTGTGGTTATTATGTCTGTTTCTTCACTTTGTGTTCAATGAGAAATATTCCAACATTAGAATAACCTAACTAGTTAGTCAGACACTTAAAAAGGAAAAAAAGATCTGCAAATTGCAGAGAAGAAATTCTGGGGAAGAGTATTTGGATGGTTATAAGAGAGTGTGCATAAAGTGTGAAGATATTTGCAACACCCGTACGCCTACCAAGAAAGTTATCAATCTTGAAAAATTCACTAAAAAACCAAATAGGCCAAATGACTCAGCCAGTTAATAACTAATCTTTTTTTTTAACATGGGAAATAAATTGGAGTAGTAGTGCTTTACCACTGAGCTATATCCCTAGCCCTGTTTATTTTTTTATTTTGAGACAGGGTCTAGCTAAGTTGTTTAGGGCTCGCTAAGTTGCTGAGGTTTATCAGCCAGCCTTTGTCAGTGGTCCTGGCTTTAAGGGTACATCTGCCATAGCAGCAAAGTACAGGCTATGCATGACTGCAAAGGCAAATGTTGTCACTTACCAAGCCTTCTATAACTACTGCTGCTTCTGATCATCCAAACATGAGCTCCCAATATAGCCCTATTTATCAGGGAGACTGTTATGGTTGGAATCTGGAATGTCTCCCAGAAGTTCAGAATGATATGGTCCCTAATGTAGCAATGTGCAGAGGTGGGACTTTTGGGAAGTGATTACATCATGAAGGCTCTAACCTCACCAATGGATTAATTCATTGGATAGATTAATAATTCAAACAGACTTCTGAGAGGATGAGGAAACTGTAGGCAGATAGGATATGGTCAGATGAAGTAGAATACTGGGGTTGTGACCCTGGGGGCTACATCTCATCCCTGGCCTATCTCTCCCTTTTCCCTTCTCTCTCTCTCTCCCTTTCTCTCTCTCTCTCTCTCTCTCTCTCTTTCTCCATCTTAGCCCTGCCCCCTTTCTCTCCAACACTTTCCTCCAACACTCCCTTATGCCATGAGGTTCTGCCTCACCTCAGGCCCAAAGCAATGAAATCCTGACTATGAACGTCATGAAAGCTTTGAAGCAGTGAGCCAGAATAAAACCTTTCTCCTTTGTGTTTTTTGTCAGGTATTTTAATCATAGTGACAAAAACCTAATGCAGAGACTAACCAGTTATTTGGTGGCAAGTTGATTACATTGACCTTCCTGGAAGGGTCAATGGTTTATTCTCATATTCTCACAGAAATACAAATTTACTCTATGTAAGGGTTTGCTTCTTCCATCTGCAGAGTCTCAAGCTTTACCACTACTGGGGGTATAGTTCCAGAGTTCTAGATCTACTAGCATAGAATCCTGTTCAATAAAGCATTCAACCACTGGACCCACCTTGCAGCAAAGTAGGTGCAGGAATGGACCTATCACTGTGGAAACCACTGATGGTTTCATGTGCTGTACAATCTAGAAGCAGCCTGTCTGATAGAGTATTGAAATAACCTGCTAAAGCACAAACTGAAGTACAAGTTCAAAATTAACACTTTCCAAGTACAGGATTCCTTTCCTCCTGAAGACAGTATGTGCACCAGATAAGATACTTCTATTTGGCACTTTGTGCCCAGAGGGAAAAATACATGGAGAAACCCACTTGCTATCATTCACAGGGACTCTTTGGGGGAATTTGTGCTTACTGTCTATTTATTCTGGGCTGTGCGTGGTTGAACGTGATGGTCCTTAAAAGAAGCACATTTTGCAGGGACACATCAAAGGTGAGATTGGGCATTTTTAACTCCTTCCATACAAGAACCAACAGGTGATAAAGAGAGTTATCATTTTGATTGTACTGATTAACCCTGATCAGCAGGAAGAGGTAGGGATGTTTTACTCAATGGAAGAAGGAAGTAATATGTGTGTCACCTTGTGATCACTTAGATATCTCTTGGTAATTCCTTGACTAATTCCAATTGTGAATGGACAAGGGCAGCATCCCTATATGCAAAGGACATGATTATTAGGGACTCAGACATCTCAGAAATGAGGGTTTGGGTATCACCCTGGGTAAGCCATCAAAACCTTTAGAGGTGATAGCTAAGGGTGAGGGTCACTTAGAATTAATAGATGAATCAGGAAATGATAAGTTTCAGTTGTGGCCCCAAACCCAACTGCGATAATGAAGGCTATGTTTTGCCCCTCAACCTCTGTCCTCCAAGTTTTTCTTCAGAAAGAGCAACTTAATAGATATGAGTTACTGAATATATATTGAAAGTGAATCCATGTGATATAAGGGATAGATTGTGAAAAATATGAAGATGTCCTGCTCGTATTCCCCATTCAAAAAAGTATTTGTTACTTATATTTGAGTATAGATAGCTAAGAGCTTTGAGTTGTTAACTCCTTAAGGTCCACCTGGGCTTTTGAGTCAAGGACACGCTCTTGTGGTGTTCCCCTCCCCGAGTTGGTGACTAAATAATACCATGATGTAATGTCCCATCTATTTCCACCAATACTGGATTTTTTACTAAGCACTCATTTCTCCAGTTCTTCCCATAGGGATAGTAGGAACTTCGTCAGATCTATACTATGAACAAAAGACTCACTCTCATTAGCCTTATTTCTCACCATCCCTTTCACTGTTGTGCTAAGTTGTGCAAAGTGCTAAGTGGTTCGCATTCTTTCTCCAAGTCAGATTCTGTTTTCTGAAGAACCCAAATGAAATTGTTCATGAATTTTATTCTTTGCAGAGAGAAAAGCATAAATAAACTCATACATATAAAAATATAATGTTAAAACATTTGTTCTAATTGAATAACACAAAACAAAAGGATGGCAGGTAATAACAGTGTTATTATTGATGGACTTGGTGTTGTAATGTGAATCTGGTTGTCTCCCAAAGGCTCATGTGTGGAAGGCTTGATCTCCAATGCAGCAATGTTAAGAGGTGGGGCTTTGGGGAAGTGATTGGATCATGCAGGCATGTCTGTATTGACAGCTGAATGGAGTATTGGGAGATGGTAGAGGCTGTGGGAGGTGGGACTTAGTTGGAGGAAGTAGGACAGTGGGGACATGCGCTAGAAGGATACGTCTTGTCCCAGGTCCTGATCTCTCCCTCTCTGCTTCTTGACTGCCTTGATGTGACAACTGTCTCACCCACATCTTTCCACCCTGATGTTTTCGCCTTGAAGCCACCTGACCATGGACTGAAACCTTTGAAAACATGAGGCAAAACAAACCTTTCATTTTTAAAGTTGTTTTCCTAAGGTATTTGTCCCAGCAACAAAAAACTGGGCTTACAAAGCTTTAACAGGGTGGCATGTGAGTAGAGACTTGAATACAGCAAAAAATATATGAGATATAGACATAAGTATGTGAGGAGACTAAGAGAATATATTTTTGACTTCCCCCAGATTCACCACAGTTGTGTCTACAAATCACCAACTTTAGTTCTGTTCATTCTATTCTTTTCTAGTGACCCAGTATCCTACCCAATCAGAACTATCTAGACATTTTGAACATGGATTCCTTCACATCTCTTCCCTTAGCCTAAATATATCTCTCTGTATCTTTATTGCCCCCTCTTAGCCTGTGACCCTCTCTTTGGGGAAGAAGAGTCTGCTTTCATGGCCAACACTAATCTTTCCATTTGTAACTGAAGACAAGCAATGTAGTAGTGTTCTCAACTGCCAAGAAAAAATTATGCATTTCTGCCTCCGGGGAACACTGCCATTTTCACAGAGTATGAATCAGAAACTGCTGATGCTTCATAAAATAAGACAGATGAATCTCAGTGCCATATTGCCAAAGGACATGTTCAGTAGAGTGTTCATTAATTCATCATTTAGTGAGCACCTGGTTATGTGCCTGGTGTTAGCACTGATAATAGAAGGATAGCCAGGACCCCAAATCTTCAGCCAGCTGTCTCCAGCTATAGATTCTTAAATAGGGCATATTCTGCATAGGTGACAATCCAGGAAAATGTACAAATTTGTCCCCAAATGAAGTACAATGTTTTACTTCAGTGGCCAGGGCTGGTTGACATGTGCAGACCGAGATGTCCTTCAGTCAGTGCAAGGGAAGTTGAGACTTAAAGCCTTAGCATGACCTCTTTAATTTTTTCTGTCAGATCTTCTCCAGGCATTTGACCACCTGGAGTTTTTTAGTTTTGTTTTTCTTATTTTAGTTTTGAATTGTTAATGAAATAGTAAAAGGAGGGACAAAAAGATGATCTTAAATATAAGAATTTAAGTCTCCCTAAGGCCCAGAGTAGATTGATCCAAGGAGCTCACTCTAGGCTTTCTTTCTCCTATTTCTTTCCAAGATTGTTGTCCTTTCCTGGTACAGGGGTGCTCTGAGGTCAGAGGATATAGGTACTATAACTGCTCCAGCCCCATTGGAAATAAGAGAAAGTAAAATCAGGAATAATTCCAAAGACCTCTACAACAAAACATGCAACCTCTTTGATCCACCTGTTGAAAGATACACCTGCTTCTCCTCTTCTTGTTTCCCAAGGCCAACAATCAATCATAGCTTCCCAAGAACCTAAGAATTCCTTTTGTTTTATTTTAAGCTGATAGTTTCTTCTATTGAAAGCATTTATCCTGCTTTTCATGACCTGTCAGAAAATAAATAGCCACATAATAGATAACTAAGAAATATTACATTAAAAGTCCAGTATTTTCTATGTCTAAGTACATCAGAATTCAAATCCAGCTAGTTCTCTTGCCATGGTTGTCTGGATAAATACTGAAGGGCTGTCTCCACTCACAACTTGTAGTTCTGGTTTCCTCCTTACTCACACAACTCCATCCCTATTTCAGAAATTGCGATTTCCTGTCATCGTGGAGACAATAAAAACCTTAGGAGCCATGGTGATGGACTCTTAGAAAATCTTTATCCACTTCACGATTGGATGGATGATCCTCTTTCTCTCATCAAGATCAAGTCTGCTGCTTCTTCAGGACCCAAATCGAGCACTATAAACTTTAAAATTAGTTCTTCGAAAAAAAATAAAATAAAATAAAATAAAATAAAATTAGTTCTTCGAAGAGTGTAATAATATACAATTTGAAATGTGTTCTTAGGAACAATGTCTGCTCTCATCCTCAAAAAAAATATGTTAAAAAAAAAAACATTGTGAAGTGAACAGAGCAGGAACTATTAACTCCATCTTATAGAAGAGAAATGTGGAACACATTCTGGGGAGTCTGTCGAACTCCAAATTCTTTCATCACTATTAACTGCCTTTCCCCCAATTCGCATTGTTTGATCCTCAAAACCATTTTTCCGTAATGCAACTCTGTCTTTGGTCAGAGTTGGTTGAATAAAGAAAATTGATCTGATTACAATGGGATCATTCTGTGTCCCTCCTTTAGGAACCCAGAACTTGAACAGAAATAGAGATTTGGGGATTGAAAACATAGAGGACATAGGGATTGAAAATGAGATAGGAGAAACAGGAACAGGAAGTGCTCGGAAAAGATGAAGGTATCCACATGGACGAATTGTGACATTAAATCTGAACTTTTGTCACAAAAATAGCCATCGGGATGGGAGAAAAACAGAGTTAGATAGATTACAGGGAAAAAAAGGTAAAATTTTGAGAAAAAAATGCTTAAACCTCCCAATTCCATGACTTTCCATCTACTTTCTTCATAGGTCTGGCTACATATATCCTTGTCCTTCAGCTTTACAGGATGTTTCTATAACTTCACAATGATTTTTTCCTTTTCCTTGAGCTAAACCTAGTTGATTTCTATATTTGCAACCAAAATGAAAAATAAGACTCAAAGTGATTAAATTTATCCAAGATTGCATTGTCTGATAATGAAAACAGAAAAATGAAAATAAAAACCCAGGTCCCCTTATTTTTCTTATGGTAGTTTATTGCATCCTTAGATCAAGAGACAGTGAGGATAGTAAGGTTTGTGCATTAAAATCAAAAGGTAAGAGAAGAATGGAGGAACTTTGGATTATGTAGAGGGAAATGAGAACGGGGAGGGGACTGAGAGAGGAAAGACAGTGGAATGAGACAGACATCATTATCCTATGTACATGTATGATTACATGAATGGTGTAAATCTACATTGTGTACAACCAGGGAAATGAAAAGTTGTACCCCATTTGTGTACAATGAATCAAAATGCAATCTGTAAAAATAAAAAAAATTTAAAAATCAAAAAGAAGAAGATAATTCTCAAATTGAAAAGTCTATGATAATTATAGTAGGAGTAATAGTGGTCTCCCAAAGATACAGTCACATGTAACCTGGGACTGTGACCTTAATTTGATGAAAAGTGTTTGCAGATGTAATTAATTATCTTAAGATCAGACCATCCTGGATTAGAAGGGACCTTAAATTCAATGGCAAGTGACTTCTAAAGAAAAATGGGGAAGTCATACAAAGGAGAAGTCAAAGGGGAGACAGAGGCAAGGACCGGAGTGATGATACATCTATGAACCAATATGCACCAAGAATTGCCAGCCGCCACCAGAAGAAAGGAGAGGTGTGGAATTGACCAATCCTGTGCATATCTTGATTTCAGACTTCTGACCTTCAGAACTGTGAGAAATATATTTCTGCTGCTCTATTGCTGATTTGTGGTAAATTACTATAGTGGCCACAGGGATCTACTGCAATATTTGCAATATAAATTAATGTGAAGAATTTTTAAATTAGAGAATGAAAACTTAATAATAGTCTGGGTTTTTAAAACTACAATGTCCACATGAGAAGGTTAAGAAGTAGGGTCACGTGATTCTGTTTTGATCATTTAGCTGTTACTTAACACCTAAATTTCAAGTGAGAAGCATCTGCTGAGGATAGAAAGAGGAAAAAGCATTTGGCCTTAAGGAGCTCACAGTTTATGAGCTTGTATTTGGGTTGGACTGTTGAGGAACAGGTCATTGAAAGTAAATATTATTCTTACGTTTAATATTATTTTTTAATTTGTTGGGTAAAGATTTACTGAGAAATTAATAGGGGTCTTTTTCTCTCTCTCTCTCTCTCTTTTTTTTTTCTTGCTATGGTCTCATCAGGGAAAATATAAAACATCTTCTTTTTCCCTTCCTTGCCAGCACCAACAAATATACTACATTCTCCTACACTACACCCCTCATCCTAAAAAATGTTTCTACTCTGTAAGACCTTCAACTGAAGAAGAGAAGTAAACAGTGCTTTCTGCAAAAGTTGCAGAATTATTAAGACCAGCACATGGAATGATTTGGAGAAAACAGCTTCAAAGAAAGAAGCAGGTGTCAACCTCCAGCCTCTATAATCCCTTAGAAAAGAAACAGGAGAGAATTGGACAAAGGGCTCCACATCACAGAGATCTGCATACTTCTTCCACAACACCCCATAAGAAAAAAGAACTCAGAGAGAAAGCAGTTGTATGAGTGCCTGTGGATACTAAACCCTGTAAAAAGGAGTACTTTTGTATTCTACTGTAGTTATAATCTGTAAGGGCATATCTTTATTTGTGGTTGAATAAGTAGACCATGGGGCATGAACTTTTCCTTCCTTCCTTCTCTATCTCTAAAAAGGAGCAGTACCATTGAGTCACAACTAGATTAACACACAGTTGATTGGCTCATTTGCAACTTTAGTGAAAAATTCTATTTCCTATAATGTATATTTTATAGATAAAATGCTTCCCACATGATAGCAACATCTCATGGTGATTACATTGCACTTGAGAACTTAATGAAGGAATATGCTAGGAGCAATGTGTAATAAGAAGCTCTTGCTTCTCCTTAAAAAACAGAAATAGAACCTATGCATTCAAATTCCCTTCTTTAAAAAAGAGTAACTTGATCTTCTAAATTTATGAGATTATAAAAGTTCTCCAGCACTAACCAATACAAGGTTCCATGTCTCACCTGGCACAGAAATTGAGTGATTTCAAGTTAATCCCCAAGTCTACACATGAAACATCATCACTTTCTATAAGTTAAATGCCCGCATTTTCCTGAGTTGCATAAACTCAGGGTCCCAATATAATCTAATAGAGATAAAGGAACTAACACTGAACTGGACTCTTATCATGATGAATGGGAACCTGGTGACAGAGTTCATTTGACTTGGAAAGAAAAAGAAATATGACATTTGTTGTCCCAACAGATTTGTGAATTAATTCAAACCTAGTATTATTGCATGTGGAGAATCAATGCTTTGAGGAACTCAAAAATAAAGCTTGAGGAAATTTGAATAACATCTACTAAAGAGCCATTGTTATGGCTTAGATCTAGGAATGCTACTTGAAAAGCTCATGTGTTAGGCAATGCATCAAGGTTCACAGGTGAAAAGATTGAATTATGAGAGCTGTAACCTCATCAGTGGATTAATCCATTTGATAGATTTATAATTCCAACTGACTATTGGATGGTAACTATAGACAGGTGGATGTGGCTGGAGGAGATAGGTCACTGGGGGTGTGATCTTGGATTATATCTGTCCCTGGCCATTTTCTCTCTCCCCCGACCCTGCCTCTCTTCCTAGCTGCCATGAGCTAAAAGCTTTCCTTCACCACACAAACTTCTGAAACCACGATCCCAAAATAAACTCTTTCTCCTCTAAGTTGTTCTTGTCAGGTACTTTGCTTACAGCAATGAAAAACTGATTAACACCCTCATCTTTAATCTTGTGTAATGATTTTCCATTATACTTAATGGAAAAAAAGAGTAAAACTCCACATTATCTGCCCATAGCTTTTAAAAAGTGACCTAGCATTACTCTATAAATTCTCTTTTCTTTGGTTTTAGATCTTCTAAAAGAACACATACTTACTCAGCTACCAACTGAGAAATAAAAATCCCACTTATATCCAAACCAATTGCAATAGATGGAGCTGTCCTCTTGTAATTACTGCCACTTCAGGTCCTCCCAGACTCTCTCTCCTCACCAACAGCTCACCAGAGCAGCTTCACAGCTTATAGATCTGTAGGTTGCAGTGGTGAGCTCAGGTCACTCTGATCACTAGCTGAGTCCCTCTGGTTCTCTAGTTGGTGACCTTCTTCTGGTTGCTGGAAACAACACTGCAGACTTAAAACCATGACATCTCCCATTTCCTTTTATTTCTGTTGTCTTCTCTTCCCATCATCCTAGCAGGTCACATTTTTATGGCTTAGGAATTCTGGAACTTTCAATGGATCTAAGATCTCAAACTTCCAGACCCAAACCCCACCCCAGTCTTTGACTAGATTACAAAATGCATTTTTTTTTCATAAAATAACACTTGTCTTGAACATAGAAAATAGATGACAGTAAAATACTGAGAAGTTTCTACTGCCTAGCCCTTTAAAAATACTTATTGACTATTTATTGATCTGTTTGTAAATAAATTTACTGGGCATATTTGTTATAAGCAAAGAACAAAATGAACAAAGTTCTTGCTACTATTTTCATAGGTAGAGACAGAAAATAAATATTCAACAGACAAATATATAGTATTTCAGATAAAAAAAAACACAGAGAAAAACAAATTAAGGCAAAGGAAGTAAAGAGTGCTAAGAGGGGGATTCGTATTTTATATAGGATAGTTCAAGAAGGCATTTCAATTAAAACACTTTGCAGCAGAAATATCAAGGAATGAAGGAGCCAACCATGCAGAATGAGCGAAGAACATTCTGGACGAAACAAAGAATTGTTTCAAAGATTTATGGCAGGACTGTGCTTAGCATACAGGAGGAACAGCAAAGAAGCTCCTGGGGGTGGAACTGAGTCATCTCAAACAAGTGGAGGAGTGAATGGAGTAGCACAGTGGCTCTCTAGTGTGGCTGCACATTAGAAGCATCTAGGGAATTTCTTATTAACTAATGTCTAGATCCATCTACTTGCTATTGTGATTGAACTGGTTTGGAAACGAGGGCCAGGACATCAAAATTATTTAAACAGCTCCCCAGGAAATTAGCCTGCAAAAAATTTCAACTAGGAAAATGTGGTAGGTTTGCCTAACTGTACTTGGGCCCACAGAGGATCAGTATGTTTAGCACAGAGTGAGATCAGTGTCTGTGGTTGTTCTCTAGCCAGTTCTGCTGTCTATCTCAGATGCAAAGTAGGTAGAAATTTGAAGTTAGCCTTGGTTAAAGGTTTGCCAGGTGAATGCAAAAGAAAGAGATACAAGTGAATTGAGACTACGTAAGAGAGTTATTTTTATGAGGGACCATGGAATCTAAGCTGGATAAGGAGAGTTTAGGACAAGAAGGGAGTAGAAACAATGTTAGGATCAATGAACCCAGGTGATTTTGTGTCAAGAAGTCCTTTCCTGGGAGAATGGAGAGAGAGAGAGAGAGAGAGAGAGAGAGAGAGAGAGAGAGAGAGAGAGAGAGAAAGAGAGAGAGAGAGAGAGAGAGAGAGAGAGAGAGAACACACTGGAAGGACATTCAGTGGTGGTCATAGAGCTTTCAGAGGAGATATAGTTATTAATAATGGAATGATCAAGTGTCTGATCATAGAAGCATGTGGTTGTGGTAGAATGAAAACAATTATTAGGAGATAAGACAAAAGAAGGTGCCAGAGTTTGGCTCCTTTGATAAGCATGCTGTGTATGTTTATTAAAATCACTAAGAATTATGTCACCAGCATTGCCTTACTGGTGATAGTAATCTAGGAGTTAAAATATTCAAGAAATGGAAGAGAGCAGCCAAGGATATCTACAAGAGACTACAAAAGAATTAAGTTTCAAGCAGAGATAGCAGGAGCTTCAAAGTAGAAAGGTTTTTAAGAAAGGAGAAAAAGTGGACTGGAAGCAACAGTGGGGAGCAAATAACTACCTTACCCTCAAGTCAATTTATACACAGGAATAAAGAGACAATGGCTTCTCTATGAGAAGGCTACAAAGGAAACAGTCTCAAGGGAGGTTGGGATTTGGTGTGAGCACAAAGGTGAAGGGAACCTTCAAGTGAAGAACTTAAAGATATTTGGGGGATCTTGCTAGTTTTGGACCATAGATTCCCTAGAGAAAGGATTGAGGGACTGAGAGGTGTTGGAGAGCAAATTAGATTGTGAAAGAAGGTCTGAACCAGAAGGGATAACTTGGTATATTGAACGAGAATACAGTGTTTCAAATAGTGCCTGGTAGAGGGTAAGTGCTCAGGAAGCGTCAGCTCTTATTAGTCACAAATTGTCTTCCATTTCTAGAAGTTCCACATTTGCTGATGCAACCAACCATAGATTAAAATACTTGAAAAAATTCCAGAAAGTTCCAAAATGCAAAGCTAGAATTTGCCATGCACTAAGCATGTAGAGTACACACAAATGAAATGATGGGTGGGAAGCCTCCTGCCATTTCACAGATGTGACAGCCTCCTGCCACTTCACAGATCCTCAGTCTCTTCCCAGCACTCCTTGTTTGAGCATTGTTTGCCTTGAATTTTGTTCATCTTCTATGTACTTAGGTCTATGATGACTGCATCTGCACTGAACATATGCAAACTTTATTCTCATCATTATTCCCTAAAAATACTACTTATATAGCATTTACATTGTATTCAGTATTATAAGTAATCTAGAGATGATTTACATATACAGAAAGATGTACAGAGGTTATATGCAAATGCTATGCCATTGTATACAAGGGACTTGAGCATCTGAGTATTTTGGTATTCACTGGAGTCTTGGAACCAATCCCCTGTGGATCCAAAAGGACAATTGTATTATGGTGCTTGATGAGGACAGGGATATGGGCCATGATGAAATTAGTTCCAATGGACTTTGGGGATGACTATATTGATGAATTTCTGGGGCAAAGGTAAGAGTACAGATTTTTACAATAGTCTGTGGAGTTCTGATAAATGAGATTAAGTATAGATCCTTGAAAAGGCAATGAAGAACTAGGACCACCAAAATCCTATGAAGTTAAAAAAAAACTATTAAGAAAAATGAAAAAGACTTTCATCTGGGCACAGCGGTGCACACCTGTTATTCCAGAGACTCAAGAGATTGAAACAGGAGGATTTCAAGTTCGAGGCTAAACTCAGGAACTTAGCAAGACCCTCAGCAACTTAGTAAGACTCTGTTTTAAAATAAAAAATAAAAAGGATTGAGGATATAGCTTGATGGTAAAACATCCCTGGGTTTTTTCCAGTACCCCCCAAAAAAAAAAAAATGAATGAAAAAGATAAAAGGAGAAAAAAATTCACAAATATCAGGAGGGAAAAAAGTGGCATTGGTGGACCTGAAATTTTCAGAAATTCCTGAAATATAGAAAGTAATAGAGCAGAGTGAGTACCATGTGGTGGCTATAACTTTATATTAACTAACTCTGATACTCCTTCCTTCAAAAGGTGAGAACTATGCCCCTTCCCTTTACTTAGTGACTTGCTCTACATAAATAGAACATGCAAAAGTGATGGCATGTAACTTTCAAGACAAGGTCATAAAAGGCGTTTGACTTTCTCCTTGTTTGCTTTCTTGGATTGCTACCTCTGGGGAAATCAACTCTCATGTCATGAGGACGCTGAACTGCCCTATGAAGAGGCGTACCTGGGAGGAATTAAGGGACCTGGACGATGACCAGCTCTAACTCACCAGCCATGCTGGTGATCCACCTTGGAAGTGAAGTCTCAACCCTACTTAAACTGTCAGATAAGCCCAGGCAAAACCTTGAACTTATGAGAGACTCTGAGCCAGAATCACCCAGCAAAATCACTCCCAATGTCCTGACCCACAGAAACTATATTAGAAACTAAATATTCATTATTGTTTTGAGATGGTAAGTCTTAGCATCAATAGATGGCTAATGTATTATGTTCAAGGTTTAATGTTAGATTGGATGCACATATTTTTTAATAGAAATTTTTACTCATTTCCTTAACTTCCTTTTTGGGGCATTACTTCTGCACCCCTCTTAAGCTGGAGTTGTACCAATCTAGGACAGGATGGAGATGAGGTTGGAGTAAACATCTTTCTCTTCTCCCACTTACTGAGCCTTCACTAACAGACATCTTATCCTGAAGCAAGCCATGAACTGGGCTCAGACAGCAGAAGGTTTATTTTTTATAGCATCCCTAGAAGCATAGAAAAGAAACAGATTTCTTAGGATAGTAATACACAAAAGCTATACTAAGAGGCAGTCACTCTTGGCAGTATAAAAGGTCTGATTGTCTATAGATGTTTGACCCTGAGGCCATATCATCCTGCTTCTCTTTTGTTTTGTTTTATCTCTACTAAAATTTATTGAATTTTCCTTTCAAGCTACAAAAGTAGCACCTACTTGTTGCAACAATAAAAACAAAACAACTACCAGCACATAAAGAAAAAGCCAGCAATTTCCCCTTTCTTCCTCATTCCCAAGGTAATCAATGTTAACAGTGTGTTCTGTATCCTTTTACCTCCCTCTATATGCATTTACAAATACAAAAATATGTAGTTTCCTTTCTTTTATTTTCCCCTAGACTATACCACATGCATTAATCTGAAATACACATTTTCCCTTAGAATATATTATAGGCATCATTTCATATGATTACCAATAGATCGAATTCATAGTTTTATGTAGTTGTATGATATTCTATAGAATGGATCAACAACAATTTATTTAACTATTCTGTTAATGGTTGTTTCCAGTGTTTATGATTGAAAATAGGGCTGGGCTGAGAGTATAGCTCATTAGTAGATCTAATATGTGCAAGCCTTGGGTTTGATCCCCAGCACTGCAAAGAATATATACACACATACATGTGTGTGTGTGTGTGTGTGTTATATAATAATGGTGTAATTAATAAATATATGCATGTATAAATGGTACAATAACACACTAGTACCAACATATCTTTAGACCTTATTCCTCAGTGATTTATGAGTCAAATGAGTATTTTTTTTTATTTTATAATAATGTTTTAGGTAAGCTAAAGGTTTCTAGCCTTTCACAGTTATACCACCATTGTATAAGTGTTCCCATTTACCCATTCTTGATATGGTAGAAGAGAGCTAAACTTCTGCAGTTTGAAGTGAAATTAGTATCCCAATGACGTTTTGACTTCCATTCCCTGTTGGATATAGTGAGCTTTTTTCCCCCACATATTTGGGAATACTGGTCATTCTTTTGTTCTTCACAACACTTGCTGAAAGAAACAGCAAAAGAGAGGCTCTCTCCATGGGGTGATCCAAGATGGCGGCCTAGAGGGTGACTGCACCCCCAGTCGCTCCAGAACCCAGGAGTTAAGAAGGGGAGGCATTGAGAGACTCGGACTGAAATAGAGCCACTGGTGAGTCTGCCCACTGGGTAAAGCTCGGCCAGATAGAGGTGGCTTATCAGAGCAGGGCAGGGCAGCTAGAGTCTTCCACAGGCAGCCCTGCACACTCCGGTGGTGGGCCCCGCCCACACAGCCAGCTTCTCCAGGTTCTCGGAGCAGGCCCCCTAGTGAAAGCCTTTCTGACCAGAACAAGCTCCAAGTCCCGGAGCCAGCGCAGCGTACTCCCAGCGTACTCCCGCACACAAGCAGCTTCAGGGACCAGAATAGGGCAGCCAGAGACCTCCCCAAGCAGCCTGGACCCCTGCGGTGGGAGGTGCCTTTCAAGGCTAGCGTCTCAGAGCAGCCCGCCAAGTGAGAGGTTTTCTACATAGAACCAGCCACAAGCCCCCAAACCAACGGAGAGCTTCGATCCGCAAGCAGCCTCTGGGATCAAGGCAGGGCAGCCAGAGACCTCTTCAGGCAGCTCTGCCCACTCCGGCCGCAGGCTCTTTCCACGGTGTGATCCAAATGGCGGCCTAGAGGGTGACTGCATCCCCAGTCGCTCCAGAACCCAGGAGTTAAGAAGGGGAGGCATTGAGAGACTCGGAATGAAAGAGAGCCATGGGTGAGTCTGCCCACTGGGTAAAGCTTGGCCCGGGTGGCAGGCACAGATAGGGGTGGCTTATCAGAGCAGGACAGGGCAGCTAGAGTCTTCCCCAGGTAGCCTTCCACACTCTGGCGGTGGGCTCCTCCCACACGGCCAGCTGCACAGTGCAGGCCCCCAGTGAGAGCCTTTCCGCACAGAGCCAGTTCCAAACTCTGGAACCAGTAGGGGGCTAGGGGCAGCTTTCTTCGGATGCACTACATTATCAGATTCCTCCAACACATCAGGCTACTGAAGGCTGGGAGGTGACACACTGGAAATCTACTGGGACACTATGAGCCAATAGCGGAAATCTGCAATATCTCAGGGTCACACTGACAGCTGACCAATATGAGAAAACAAGGGAAGAAAATGTCCCTAACAAACCTAGATACTACATCAATAAAACCCAATGACAGCACAGCAGAAGAAATGTCAGAAAGGGAGTTCAGAATGTACGTAATTAAAACGATCAGGGAAGTTAATGAGGAGATGAAAGAGCAAATGCAGGCATTGAAGGAGGAGATGAAAGAGCAAATGCAGGAATTAAATGATCGCACCAATCAACAGTTAAAAGACCAAATACGGGAAGCAAGAGATCATTTCAATAAAGAGTTAGAGATACTGAAAAAAAAAGCAAACTGAAATCCTTGAAATGAAGGAAACAATAAACTAAGTTAAAAACTCCATAGAAAGCATAACCAATAGGATAGAACACCTGGAAGACAGAACCTCAGACATTGAAGACAAAATATTTAATCTTGAAAACAAAGTTGGCCAAACAGAGAAGATGGTAAGAAATCATGAACAGAATCTCCAAGAACTATGGGATATCATGAAAAGGCCAAATTTGAGAATTATTGGGATTGAGAAAGGCTTAGAGAAACAAACCAAAGGAATCTATTCAATGAAATAATATCAGAAAATTTCCCAAATCTGAAGAATGAAATGGAAAACCAAGTACAAGAGGCTTATAGGACTCCAAACATACAAAATTACAACAGACTCACACCAAGACACATTATAATGAAAATACCTAACATACAAAATAAAGACAGAATTTTAAAGGCCGTGAGAGAAAAGAATCAAATTACATTCAGAGGGAAACCAATACGAATATCAGCAGATTTTTCAATCCAGACCCTAAAAGCTAGAAGGGCCTGGAACAACATATACCAAGAGCTGAAAGAAAACGGATGCCAACCAAGAATCTTATACCCAGCAAAACTTACCTTCAAATTTGACAATGAAATAAGATCCTTCCATGATAAACAAAAGCTAAAGGAATTTACAAAAAGAAAGCCAGCATTACAGAACATTCTCAGCAAAATATTCCATGAGGAAGAGATGAAAAACAACGATGCAAATCAGCAACAGGAGGCGCTAGCCTAAAGGAGTAGCCAAATAAAGGAGAAACCAAATCATGTCAAAAAACAAATATGAGTCAAATGACTGGGAATACAAATCATATCACAATAATAACCCTGAATGGGTTAATGGCCTGAACTCATCAATCAAAAGACATAGACTGGCAGATTGGATTAAAAAGAAAAATCCAACAATATGCTGCCTGCAAGAGACTCATCTCATAGAAAGAGATACCCATAGACTAAAGGTGAAAGGATGGGGAAAAACATACCATACACATGGACACAGCAAAAAACCTGGAGTATCCATCCTCATTTCAGATAATGTGGACTTCAAGCCAAAACTAGTCAGAAGGGATAAAGAAGGACATTACATGCTGCTTAAGGGAAGCATAAATCAGCAAGACATAACAATCATAAATATCTATGCCCCGAACATTGGCTCATCCATGTACGTCAAACAAATCCTTCTCAATTCCAGAAATCAAATAGACCATAACACAATAATACTAGGTGATTTTAACACACCTGTCTCACCACTGGATAGATCGTCCAAACAAAAATTGAATAAAGAAACTATAGATCTCAACAACACAATCAACAATTTAGACTTAACGGACATATATAGAATATACCATCCAACAAAGAACGAACACACTTTCTTCTCAGCAGCACATGGATCCTTCTCTAAAATAGACCATATTTTATGCCACAAAGCTACTGTTAGCAAATACAAGAAGATAGAGATACTTCCTTGTACTCTATCAGATCATAATGGATTGAAATTAGAAATAAATGACAGAATAAAAAACAGGAATTTCTCCAATACCTGGAGATTAAATAATACACTATTATATGATGAATGGATAACAGAAGACATCAGGAGGGAAATAAAAAATTTCTTAGAAGTAAATGAGAACAAAGACACATCATATCAAAATCTCTGGGACACTATGAAAGCAGTAGTTAGAGGAAGATTTATTTCATGGGGCGCATTCAACAAAAGAAGTAGAAATCAACAAATAAATGACTTAACACTACAGCTCAAAGCGCTAGAAAAAGAAGAGGAGACCAATACCAAAAGAAGTAGAAGACAGGAAATAGTTAAAATCAGAGCCGAAATCAACGAAATCGAAACAAAACAAACAATTGGAAAAATTAACAAAATAAATAGTTGGTTCTTTGAAAAATAAATAAAATTGATAAACCCTTAGCCACACTAACAAAGATAAAGAGGGAGAAAACTCAAATTACTAAAATTCGGAATGAACAAAGAAACATCACAACAGACACAAGTGAAATACAAAACATAATTAGAAGCTATTTCGAAAATCTATACTCCAACAAAACAGAAAACCTCAAAGACATCAACAAATTACTAGAGACATATGAATTACCTAAACTGAACGAGGAGGACATACACAACTTAAATAAATCAATTTCAAGCAATGAAATAGAAGAGGTCATCAAAAGCCTACCAACAAAGAAAAGTCCAGGACCAGATGGGTTCTCAGCCGAGTTCTACAAAACCTTTAAAGAAGAGCTCATTCCAATACTCCTCAAACTATTCCATGAAATAGAAGAGGAGGGAACCCTCCCAAACTCATTCTATGAAGCCAATATCACGCTGATACCTAAACCAGACAGAGACACATCAAGGAAAGAAAATTTCAGACCAATATCCTTAATGAACATCAACGCAAAAATTCTCAACAAAATGTTAGCAAATCGCATACAAATATATATTAAAAAGATAGTGCACCACGATCAAGTGGGTTTTATCCCAGGGATGCAAGGTTGGTTCAACATTCGGAAATCAATAAATGTCATTCACCATATCAACAGACTTAAAGTTAAGAATCACATGATTATTTCAATAGATGCATAAAAAGCATTCGATAAAATACAGCATCCCTTCATGCTCAAAACACTAGAAAAAATAGGGATAGAGGGAACATTCCTTAACATTATAAAGGCTATCTACGCTAAGCCCATGGCTAATATCATTCTAAATGGTGAAAAACTGAAAGCGTTCCCCCTAAAAACTGGAACAAGGCAGGGATGCCCTCTTTCACCACTTCTATTCAACATCGTCCTTGAGACTCTAGCCAGAGCAATTAGACAAACCAAAGAAATTAAAGGGATACGAATAGGAAAAGAAGAACTCAAACTATCCCTGTTCGCTGATGACATGATTATATATTTAGAGGAACCTGGAAATTCCACCAGAAAACTCTTAGATCTCATAAGTGAATTCAGTAAAGTAGCAGGTTACAAGATCAATGCTCATAAATCCAATGCATTCTTATACATAAGTGATGAATCTTCAGAAAGAGAAATTAGGAAAACTACCCCATTCACAATAGCATCGAAAAAAATAAAATACTTGGGAATCAATCTCACAGAAGAGGTGAAAGACCTCTACAATGAGAACTACAGAACACTAAAGAAAGAAATTAAAGAAAACCTTAGAAGATGGAAAGATCTCCCATGTTCCTGGATAGGCAGAATTAATATTGTCAAAATGGCTATACTACCTAAAGTGCTATACAGATTCAATGCAATTCCAATTAAAATCCCAATGATGTACCTTGCAGAAATAGAGCAAGCAATCATGAAATTCATCTGGAAGAATAAAAACCTCGAATAGCTAAAGCAATCCTCAGTAGCAAGAGCGAAGCAGGGGGTATTGCAATACCAGATCTTCAACTCTACTACAAAGCAATAGTAACAAAAACGGCATGGTATTGGTACCAAAATAGACAGGTAGATCAATGGTACAGAATAGAGGACATGGACACAAACCCAAATAAATACAATTTTCTCATACTAGACAAAGGGGCCAAAAATATGCAATGGAGAAAAAATAGCCTCTTCAACAAATGGTGCTGGGAAAACTGGAAAGCCATATGCAATAGAATGAAATTAAACCCCTATCTCTCACCCTACACAAAACTCAACTCAAAATGGATCAAGGACCTCGGAATCAGACCAGAGACTCTGCATCTTATAGAAGAAAAAGTAGGTCCAAATCTTCAACTTGTTGGCTTAGGATCAGACTTCCTTCACAGGACTCCCATAGCACAAGAAATAAAAGCAAGAATCAATAACTGGGATAGATTCAAACTAAAAAGCTTTCTCTCAGCAAAGGAAACTCAGCAATGTGAAGAGAGAGCCTACAGAGTGGGAGAATATCTTTGCCACTCATACTTCAGATAGAGCACTAATTTCCAGAATCTATAAACAACTCAAAAACTCTACACCAAGAATACAAATAATCCAATCAACAAATGGACTAAGGAAATGAACAGACACTTCACAGAAGAAGATGTACACGTATTCAACAGATATATGAAAATTTGTTCAACATCCCTAGTAATAAGAGAAATGCAAATCAAAACTACCCTAAGATTTCATCTCACCCCAATTAGAATGGCGATTATCAAGAACACAAGCAACAATAGGTGTTGGCGAGGATGTGGTGAAAAAGGAACACTCATACATTGCTGGTGGGGTTGCAAATTAGTGCAGCCACTCTGGAAAGCAATGTGGAGATTCCTCAGAAAGCTTGGAATGGAAACACCATTTGACCCAGCTATCCCACTCCCTGGCCTATACCCAAAGGGCTTAAAATCAGCATACTACAGAGATACAACCACATCAATGTTCATAGCTTCTCAATTCACCATAGCCAGATTGTGGAACCAACCTAGATGCCCTTCAGTTGATGAATAGATAATGAAACTGTGGCATATATATACAATGGAATATTACTCCACCATGAAGAATGATAAAATTATGGCATTTACAGGCAAATGGATGAAATTGGAGAATATCATGCTAAGTGAGATAAGCCAATCTCAAAAAACTAAAGGACGAATGATCTCGCTGATAAGCGGATGAGGACATATAATGGGGGGTGGGAGGGGTTAGCATTAGGTTTAGGGTTAGGTTTAGGGTTAGGGATAAGGAGAGTGGTAAGAATGAAGGAAAGAAGGACTGTATAGAGGGAAAAGAGGGTTGGGAGAGGTGGGTGGGAAGGAAAAAAAATAATCAAACATCATTGCCCTATGTAAACGTATGATTACACAAATGGTATGCCTTGACTCTATGTACAAATAGAGAAACAACATGTATCCCATTTGTATACAATAATAAAAAAAAAGAAAAGAAACAGCAAAAGAGGGTGATTATTTTTTTCTTTTTCAATTGAGTTGAATAAACAAACTTCATTAATTAGGGCAATTTTATGTTAACAGCAGTGTTCAGCAGAAAGCACGGGGCTCCCATATACCCTCTCCACATCCCACACATAGCCTTCCCCATTAGTCATGGGGAAGTTTGCCTGTCACAAACCATGACCTAAGGTTGACAAATCCACAGCATTATCAACCAAATTCTACAGTTTACATTAGTATTCCTCTTTGTGTTTTATAATACTGTGAGCTTTGACAAATTTATAATATGTATCCACCATTATAGTATCATACAAAATAGTTTCATTGCCTCAAAAATCACCTATGCTCCACCTGTTTATTATTTCCTCCTTTATAACCATTTATTGGGGAGTATTTTTAAAAATATATCTAAGTCTACCAACACAGTCTTTTAAAATTAAGTTAAATTTCTTCTGAAATAGGAAGATGGATATGGTGGAGATGGTTCCCAGTGGCTGCCTAGGAGATCTGGGCTGATAGTCTTCAACTAATACCAAGGTGAGTGATACATCCCATGTTACATGCTGCCAGATATCAAGATCTGGGATGATTTTCTAAGGAAATAGAAAAGGAGACAAAAGTTTGAATTCTTGATTCAACTTGTACTGAGGAGTCACTAAGTTCACTCACACTACAAATTCAGATATGCAGAGAAAATATAATTTTTTTTATTTTGTCTATGATTTACCTTTCAGAAAGAATCTCTTTACTTAAAGATTAGCCATCAATACATTACATAGTTCAGTCTTGTGATATGAATGGTTTGCTTAGGTAGTAACCCCTTATTCAGAGAAAAGTATCAGTCACTCAGATAACCTTCCCAAGGTGACATCAGGGTGGCAGTGAGAGGCGGGGGAGAAAGGGGAATGGATCTCCCTGTCTCTGTGTGTACTCACTGGTTTCTAGGCCTCTCTTGTCCACCCTATTGTCCTTCTTTCATGGGGGAAGAGGTGTCTCCATTGAATTTAACTCAGGACCAGTAAGGTCCTTGCCATATATTATGGAAAAGAAATTTCAGTACGTGCCAGTCATAGGCACAGGGAAGTTTATTAAGGAAAGTAGATACACACTCAAGTGATAATGCAGGCCATCTTGAGATTTAGAGATACGTTTTGAGGTTTTTAGCTCTTTCAAAGAAAAGTTGGTGAGGATGGGTATGGAAAAGTATATGTATATATATATGCGTGTGTATATATATTATATAGGAATGATATCAGTCTGATGATCTCAAGGTGGTTTATGGTGGTCTGGTCAGGCTCAGGATTCTCAGGGTAGAGAGGTTTTCATTATCTGATCAATAGATGGTAATGGAAAGTTTCCTAAACTCTAAGCTTCTCAAAAATATTATCTCTCTTTACTAAATCAACTTTTGGGGACTTTAATTAACAGTGCACAGGTGAATTTATAGGAATTTGGGAGTAACAGGGCTAGAAGAGAGAGACTGGCTTAGGGAGGGAAAGAACTAAAAAAGTACACAGAATTTCTGAAGTAGAATCCTATTTCCTTGTCATTCCTTTATGTCTCCCTTCTACTTCCTATTCATTCTGTTCTACCTCACTTCTGCTGCCTGGAATCCTGTGATGAATCACCCTATGTGTCAAGTTGGCTATTCCATGGGACTCAGATATTAGTTTAAAAATTATTCTGTAAGAGTACTGTAAGAGTATTTTTAGATGGGATTAACACTTAAATCAGTAGATTTTGAGTAGAGTAGATTCCTCTCCAGAGTATGGATGGACTCATACAATCAGCTGGAGGTCTTAATAGAAAAAGATGGCCCTCCCTGAAAGAAGCAAACCAACTTTGGCAACTCTTCTCCAGTCTCCAGACTGCTGGCTTACTCTGCAGACTTTAAACTTGCCATTCTTCCCAGTATTAGCCAATTCCTCAAAATAAATCGATGGATAAGTGGATAGATGGATAAATAGACAGACAGACAGACAAGTATAGGTGGACAGAAAGGGAGTGATAGCTACCTCCCTGGACTACCTGTCTTCTCTTTCTTATATAAATGTGGAGATTATATACACATATATGTACTGCAGTCTGTGATCTGTAGCTAGTAAACAGATAATCTACTCTCTTGATTTGAGTCATTCCTCCATGAATCATTAGCTACCTTTTCCTGAGCTCAGCTGGACACCCATCTTTGAGTGTGTACAGCATCCTCATCCAGGCCTCTGGTTGGGCAATCCTCTCCAGCACTCCATCCTCAATGTAGGGTTGACTTTCCTTACCATGAATCTTCTGGATTCCCATGACAGAAGTGCCCTGAATAACTTCTTTCTATCTAACCACACTGCTCTGTTCTTTTATTTAGGCTGGGCTGCCTAATCTTGTCCTGGAGACTCTTACACATCAGAAATCTAGGATTTTAAATCAGGTCCTGGGAGGGCGTGGCTGTCCTTGACACTGCTCTTACTTTCAAATGCTTCTCTCATGCATCCTAAATTCAATACCCCATATTGAATGCCAGGTTCTCCTCCATTTCTAGAGTGTTCTTCCTGCTGCTGGAATAGAAAGGGAGCAGAATCTTTTTTTACTTCCTCTGACTTCTCTGTTCTTTATATCAAAAATCAATCCTCAAAGAACAGATATTAAAGGCAGAAATAGCTTCTTCTCCTCACTATGGGAAATTTTTAAAACTTACTATTCTCCAAGGCTGATAGTTGGCATGTGAGATGTGTATGTGGGCGCTTCTAACAGAATTTAGTAAATTCGTTCTTAGCACAATTCATTCTAGCTTACAAAGTTACTCAACTTTGCATCATCCTATCACATCAGAAACCAAATATTGTCGAGTTTTCCTCTTTACATTCCTCAGTAGTATTTACATTCTCCCCTATCCCAGATGGATCCACATGCCAGTGAGGTGAAGGACTTAGTCCTACCATAACAGAAGAGAAACAGTTGTATTATGCTCACTATGTACTTTTGTAAACAACTATGTATAATAATTCATTTAATCCTTACAATAATCCTATAAAGTAAATACTAATACCATTCCCAAGTTGAAGAAACTGAGGTACATGGAAATCTAAAACCTTGCCAAAAGTCACACAGTTATAAGCAGCTGAGCCAGAATACAAATGCAGGCAGCCTGGCTATAGCAGCCTGGCTATAGCATCTATGCTATTAATCAGTCCTCTAAGTTGCCATTACATTCACTGAATTGTGCTCCTGGAATTTTTGTGTAGCATAGCACTGCTGTTAGAGTCCTAATTCAGAACCATCTGTGCTATCTGAAATTGCAAGCTCATCCTCAAGTGACCACTGTAAGTCCAGCCAGCAAGAATGGTTTTTTAGCAACTTCACACTGGTGTGACTGCCAGGGAAACTATCAGCACAAATAAATGAAAATCTATGCCAAGTTCCTGGACAGAAGGTCACAAATCACCTTTATCTTTCATGTATTGTATGAAAGGCATGCAGGTCCCTTACATAAAATGACTTAATAGAATAGGCCTCTAGGACTCAACTACAAAGGCCTACTTAAACCTGGGGTATATGGTAGTAAACAAGGAATTTCTGGAGCATATGTCAATATGCTCAATGAGGAAAAGAGAAACAAAGGAAGAAACAAGGGAAAGAGAGACTTGGGATTTGGGGCAGGATTCTGAGGAAGTAATTTAGACACCTTCATATTTAGTGATTTACCAGTGCATAAGAAATTGAAATACAATTAAAGGAGACTTTCCCAAAAAGAAAGACTATTATTCTTACATGCACTGGATGAATAGATGAATGCTTTAAGGAACAGTTTACAAAGAGTAGTACTAGGTCAGGCACAAGTGATGTAACAGGAGATATTAAATATCTCTTAACAATGAGTTTGAGTCTGGAGGTCCTAATATATTTGCTATTGGAGTGATAATGAGCAATCTGGAAAATTTGGAGTGTAACTATATTTATATGAGACCAAAAAAATTGACAATAATGGCTCATACATCACATCTCAAGAGCAGAATAACTCAGGGCAACTTGGTGGAGAGTCAGTAGTTTTCAAAGTTAGACTTAAAGAGTGAGTATGAGAAAAAAATTTTTAGTTTGAATTCATCCCATTTATTGATTCTAGATTTTACTTCTTGTCCTTTAGGAGTCTTGTTAAGAAAATCAAATCCTAAGTCAATATTGTGAAGATTTGGACCTACTTTTTCTTCTATTAGGTGCAGAGTCTCTGTTCTAGTGCCTAAGTCTTTGATCTACTCAACTTTGAGTTGAGTTTCATGCATGGTGAGAGACAGTGGTTTATTTTCATTTTGTTACATATGAATTTCCAATTTTTTCAGCACCATTTGTTGAATAAGATTCTTTTCTCCAGTGAATGATTTTGGCACCTTTGTCTAGTATGAGATAACTGTATTTATGTGGGTTTATCTCTGTGTCTTTTATTCTGTACCATTGGTCTATGCTTTTTGGTGCCAGTACCATGCTGTTTTTGTTACTATGGCTCTGTACTATAGTTTAAGGTCTGGTATTGTGATGTCTCCTGCTTCACTCTTCTTGCTAAGGATTGCTTTGGCTATTCTGGGTCTCTTATTTTGCCAAATGAATTTCATGACTGCTTTTTCTAGTTCCATGAAGAATGTCATTCTTCTTAGCACAGGAAAAAATCAATAATTTGAAGAGAGAAAGCCTACAGAATGGAAGAAAATTTTTACCACATGCACCTCAGATATATATATAAAGAACTCAAAAAGCTTAACACCAAAAAAATAAATAACCCAATAAATAAATGGGCTAAGGAACTGAACAGACACTTCACAGAATAAGAAATATAACTGATCAACAAATATATGAAAAAAAAATTCAACATCTCTAGCAATTGGAGAAATGCAAATCAAAACTTCTCTAAGATTTCATCTCTCCAATCAGAATGGCAAGTATCAAGAATACAAGCAACAATAAATGTTGCCAAGGATGTGGGGGAAAAGATGCACTCATACATTGCTGGTGGGACTGCAAATTGGTGCAACCATTATGGAAAGTGTTATGGAGATTCCTCAGAAAACTTGGAATGTGACCCAGCTATCCCACTCCTTGGTTTATACTCAAAGGACTTAAAATCAGCATACTACAGTGGCACAACCACACCAATGTTTATAGCAGTTGAACTCACAATAGCTAAACTATGGAACCAACCTGTGTCCTTCAACAGATGAATGGATGAAGAAAATGTGGTATATATACACCATGAACTAACACTCAGTCTTAAAGAAGTATGAAAGGATGGCATTTCCTGGTAAATGGATAAAGCTGTAGAATATCATACTAAATGAAATAAGCCAATCCCAAAAAATCCCAAAACTGTTTCCTCTGATATGAGGATGCTAATTCACAATAAAGGGAGGGGTGACTAGGGAAGAATAAAGGTACTTTGGATTAGGCAGAGTGGAGTGAAGGGAGGGAAGGAGATGGGGGATAGGAAGGATAGTAGAATGAATTGGACATCAGTACCCTGCATGCATATATGACTACACAACCCGTGTGATTCCACATCGTGTACAACAAAAAGAATGAGAAATTATACTCCATTTATGAATGATGTGTCAAAGTGCATTCTACTGTCATGTATAACTAATTAGAACAAATTTAAAAAGAGAGTATGACCAGATACACATGCTAAAATAAAAGACAGAGAGAAAATAAAACAACCATCAGATTATTTGTCCCAATTTAAATTTTCATTTAAAAAATGTGCTTCATCTCTAGAGTCCCAACACTTTTCACAAACAGATGGAGGTATTTTGAGATGTAAACTTTTTAATAGTGCTCTCATATGTAGATGATATAATTATATTCAGAAGAACTTTGGAGGAGCATTCTAAAACATTCCTTAAGGTGACAAATTGCTTTGGAGAAGCTGGACTGTGTCACCTCTATGAAGATATATGGACATATGTTTCCCAATATGGGATAAGCATGTCTTCTGAAGGTTTCTGTCTCAGAGGCTTTGGTGGTTCATTATTCATTGTAAGTACTTTGTCACACACTACACCACAACGCCAGGCTCTCATCAGTTTGTTCTGAGAATGCTCCACTGGCGGAAGGATCTCTGGAGAGCAGGAGTATGTTCCAGGGGAATTGTGAAAGCTGAAAAAGATGGGTACCAATTCCTGGACTGATGGGTCAGGGACACATGGGAGCCTGCGTAGCAGGAGTCCTGTGAGCAGACACTCTGAATGAAGGCAGAAAGTCCAGCTGTATCTGTGTGAAGATACAGCTTATAAGACTTTCATAATGCACTCCAACACCAAAACAGATGATCAGAAGTTTGTGTTTGTCAGGAGAATTAATGAGAGAGGGAAAATGTCATTGACTAGTTAGAATCTTATCTGATTCAAGAAAAACTTTTAATCTGATTAATTAACAACAGCTTTCAGTACCAAGTCAGTCATCAGGAATCCATGAAAGGGTGACTCTTTCAGGCTTGCCTTGAATTACCCCTTCACTCTTGTCCTCACCAGTTCTAAGCTAAGCGTCACAAGGAAAAATTGGATGGCAAGTGCGGTAGGGGCATCAGAGTTCAAGATAAATTGTTCCTCCCACAGATAGGAGAATATGATGAAGGAAAAAATATATATGTATATACTTAAGTGGTATCTTTGGTATGGGGATGTAAAAGGGGGATAGATAGAGGGAAATCCTGTTTCCAAAATCCAGGAGCCAGTGACAACTCCTTGTAGAATGAAACTTCAAAACAAAGCAAAGCACTGCTTTAACTTATTATAAAAAGGACCCTTGGCAGAGGGATAGAGGTGACCCCCTCTTTATCCAGTGGGCTGGTAAGATGACCTCAGCTCTTCCAGACAGCCTTCCCACCAACCACCCCTCACAGTCCATTGATCAAGGTTAGTCATTACCCATGTCTGAAACAGTAAATTTCATGGATGAGGACAATAAAATCACTTCCAGACTAATTGGGCCCTTTTGTGGAATAATCTCTAGGCATGCATATGTGGGAGAGGTATATGCCAGAAAAAAATGAAATTTCTATTGTGAAGAAATGGGAAGAATAAGTGTCTGGTGTGCTATGAATAGAGTTCACTGCATTGTGTTTCACTCTTAGAGCAGAGTTCCCCAAATAATAATGGATTGAAGAAGACAGAATTTCAGTTTCTCCAGGTAGAAGGTCTAATGCTGTGTGGTGGCTCTCCAATCCTTTGGGGACCCTGGTTCCTTCTGGGTTTTTTTCTCTAGCCCAGTCTCTAATGAGGCTGGCTATGAATGCTTCACCCCCATTCATCTTAAGAACTTTCCAGTCAAAACGAAGGGTAAAGAGGCAACCAAATGAATATATAAGTATTTAAGAGATAAGGGCAGAGACCTGGCAGTTCACATGTTACTTCCATCTGTAAGGACCCAGGGACTAGAATGTGGTCATTTAGTGACATCTCACTCCAGGAAGCATTGTCTTAATTTTGGGTTTCCAAGTGGATCACTAGAAATCTCTGACATATCCACTAAACTAGTGGTGGTTCCCACACACCAAGGCTGTTTACACCCTAGTGAGTGTGCAAGGTAATTCATTGGACTGAAAAGGAAAATATTTAACATAATATTTTATAATATTTTATTACATTTATTTTTATCCCTAATATAATAATAAAAATCTTTTTACTAATATAAACTCTAACATAAATTGGCAACGACACCCTGGACTTAGTACCTATGTCAGATGGTCCCAAGTCATATGCAGTAGGTGATGTCCTGAGTATGAATCTACAGCCCAGAGTCATCGGCAGTGGGGACCTCACTCATTATGCACCTTGGGCATATTGACTTTCAAGACCAGAAAAAGATGTACATGTGTCTGTGTGGATTTCAGGTAATCTGGTTTAGTTTTTATTCCACGAAACAACACAAAATAGATGAAAAAGATCCCTACAAATAAATTGCAGATTGAAGAGAATCCTCATAAAACAAGCACGAGCACAACACCAAAAAGTAGAAGTCCTGTCACTTTTACAGCTGGTACAATCTCTTTATCAGCCACACTGTGAGCTGCAACAATTATAATGCACATTTATTTCTGTTTTTATTAATGATGAACTTTGCCTCGACGATACATAGTACTTTAAGACATTAGCTAGTAAAAGTAGTTAATCATCATCATTGATAAGGTATTTTTAAATGTTGTGTATTTCAAATTTTAAATGTTTTTAAATGTTTAAATGTTCTATTTTCTGTGTTTTAAAATTCATATATTAGTTCAATAAACTGCATAACTTAAAAATAAATGAATATACAACTATTTAAGAGATAAGAGAAAAATGTCAAAGAAAATCTCCAGTGTTAAACATGTTTGCAGGCCACTGCAACTGACTCACCCCAGCCTCTATTAGGAGTAAAATAAGAGTTTTGTCATAAAACTGCCAGCTCTCTTCAACAAGGAAAATGGTTAGGACACAAGTTTTATTTTCCTAAGAGTAGTAATAAATAGTGAAGTAGAGACACTAGAAAAAAAAAAAAAAGAAAAGAAAAATAGGAAGAAAACAGTCATGCACCATAAGAAGAGTAAATAAGATGATGTTTCATGTTGAGTGAGCAAAGAAATCTCAGTTCCTGAGTTGAGATAAAGGGTACAAAGAAGAGATCACTCAAAGGGAGGGGATGGGCAGTCTGAACTGGAGAACTCCCTTTGAGTTTGATACCAAGTATTAGCAAATCCCTTTTTCCTTGGAGGGTCTTTGCACATGAGCTCTGCACTGCGTGAGCTCAATAGCACCTCCTGGGGGAAGGGTACTTTGCTGGAGTGGTGCTCCACAGCAGGCTCTCTGGGAACACTGCTGCCCAGTACTGCCCTCTAAGCCAGGGTAGAACTGCATTTCTTTCCCAGGGTGTTTTCACCAGTTTTTTCACTGCTGCAACAAAAAGACCCAATCAGAACAATTTCAGGGAAAGAAAAGTTTATTAAATAAGTTTCAGAGGTCTTAGTCCACAGAAGGCCAGCTCCATTCCTCAGGGCTCGAGGTGAGGTAGAGCATCATGATGGAAGAGTGTGCCTGAGGAAGCAGCTCATGTGGTGATCAGGAAGCAGAGACAGAGGTCTCCACTTGCCAGATACAAATATATAACCCAAAGCCACAACCCCAGTTTCCACCTCCTCCAGCCATACCCTACCACTCCAGTTACCACTCAGTTAATCCCTGGGATTAATTCACTGATTGGGTTAAGACTCTAACAACCCAATCATTTCTCCTCTGAACCTCCTTGCGTTGTCTCACACATGAGCTTCTGGGAGACACCTCACATCCAAACCGTAACACAGAGCATCACCAGACCACAACCCTCCTGAATCCCCCAGAGTTCTTTCCAGGAACAGGAGAAGTTTGCATGAGATATTTTGATGCTTTGAAGTTTTACTTTCTCCAGAATCTTTGTAGACCTCATCGTGCCTCCAGCCCCTTCCACTGCTTGCTCCAGGTGTGAAGGCTTCTGAAATTCAAGGAAATTAGGGCCTTTACTTTTCTGAGACAGAGGAGTGAGTCCACCCCATGGTCCCAGCATCCATTAAGGCAAAAACACAGACTGCAGTATGAGGCATGAAGATCCTTCCCCCCAAATCAGACAAATGTCAGAAGGAAATTACAAGGGAGGAGATGTAAGAATAAAAACTCAAACAATGACCTGTTCTCTGTACTTCACCCTTGCAAGCAGCTAACTATTCAAGAATAATTTAATCTTCTATCTCAAAAAATGCCATCACTCACCACAACAGTTTTCACATCTTTCTTCAATCTTATAAATTCAGAGCACTCAACTTCTCTGCTTAGTCATTTTGGGCTCTGGAGGGGAGGAACCCATAGAATCAAAAAAAAAAAATGTGTGTGAGTTTCCTGATTCTAGTTCAGTGTCCCTCTAGTATAGGCCCAGCTCTTTCCTTTTGACAAGTTAAAGTAATCACATTTATTGACAATAAATGCTATTTTTCTTAGAAATAATGGTGAAATCAAATATGAGAAAAAGACATTCTTCTTACCTTTATGGAATTGGCTGCATTACCAGTGAAATAACTATCCATCAATGATTTCTTGGGAAGAATGATGGCAATCCAGATGGTTCCAGCTTCTATACAATCTTTTAGGCCCTGGGATTTTTCTTATAAAAGGTCATTCCTTATTTCTATTTCCTGACCACATCTCTCCAGTTTAGCTTCAACTCCCAAAGAACACTTCCCTTCTTGGGAGGGGTGTTATTCCTTTCTTGTTGGAGACTCTCAGGACTAGCACTGGAATAGATCAACCAATTCACCCATAAAGGAGCCTTTAAAGGGAACCTACTATAACCCTAAAAGACTCCCTAGGGCAGTGAAATGTAACTTTTTTTCAGTAATTAGCAAAATTCATCATCTTTTTATTTAGCCAAGTAAATATATGTTTTAAAGAATAATATTATCAGCCAGGCATGATGACACATGCTTGTAATCTCAGTGACTCAGGAGGTTGAAGCAGAAAGATCACAAGTTCTGGATTAGCCTGGGCAACTTAGTGAGACGCATCTCAAAATACAAAATTAAAAGAACTAGGGATCCTTGCAGAAATAGAGTAAGCAATTACGAAATTCATCTGGAAGAATAAAAAACCCAGAATAGCTAAAGCAATCCTCAGTAGAATTAGCGAAGCAGGAGGTATCGCAATACCAGATCTTCAACTCTACTACAAATCAATAGTAACAAAAACGGCATGGTATTGGTACCAAAATAGACAGGTAGATCAATGGTACAGAATAGAGGACATGGACACAAACCCAAATAAATACAATTTTCTCATACTAGACAAAGGGGCCAAAAATATGCAATGGAGGAAAAGATAGCCTCTTCAACAAATGATGCTGGGAGAATTAGAAATCCATATGCAACAGAATGAAATTAAACCCCTATCTCTCACCCTACACAAAACTCAAAAAATGGATCAAGGACCTTGGAATCAGACCAGAGACCCTGCATCTTATAGAAGAAAAAGTAGGTCCAAACCTTCAACTTGTTGGCTTAGGATCAGACTTCCTTAACAGGACTCCCATAGCACAAGAAATAAAAGCAAGAATCAACAACTGGGATAGATTCAAACTTAAAAGCTTTCTCTCAGCAAAGCAAACTATCAGCAATGTGAAGAGAGAGCCTACAGAGTGGGAGAATATCTTTGCCAACCATACCTCAGATAGAGCTCTAATTTCCAGAATCTATAAACAACTCAAAAAACTCTACACCAAGAATACAAATAATCCAATCAACAAATGGGCTAAGGAAATGAATAGACACTTCACAGAAGAAGATGTACAAGCAATCAACAGATAGATGAAAAAATGTTCAACATCTCTAGTAATAAGAGAAATGCAAATCAAAACTACCCTAAGATTTCATCTCACCCCAATTAGAATGGCAATTATCAAGAACACAAGCAACAATAGGTGTTGGCGAGGATGTGGGAAAAAAGGTACAGTCATACATTGCTGGTGGGATTGCAAATTAGTGCAGCCACTCTGGAAAGCAGTGTGGAGATTCCTCAGAAAGCTTGGAATGGAACCACCATTTGACCCAGCTATCCCACTCCTTGGCCTATACCCAAAGGACTTAAAATCAGCATACTACAGAGATGCAACCACATCAATGTTCATTGCTGCTCAATTCACCATAGCCAGATTGTGGAACCAACCTAGATGCCCTTCAGTTGATGAATAGATAAAGAAACTGTGGCATATATATACAATGGAATATTACTCCGCCATGAAGAATGATAAAATTATGGCATTTGCAGGCAAATGGATGAAACTGGAGAATATCATGCTAAGTGAGATAAGCCAATCTCAAAAAACTAAAGGGCAAATGATCTCGCTGATAAGCGGATGATGACACATAATGAAGGGTGGGAGGGGTTAGTGTTAGGGTTAGGGTTAGGTTTAGGGTTAGAGATAAGGAGCGTGGTAAGAATGGAGGAAAGGACTGTATAGAGGGAAAAGAGGGGTGGGAGGGGTGGGGGGAAGGGGAAAAAATAAACATCATTGCCCTATGTAAATTTATGATTACACAAATGGTATGCCTTGACTCCATGTACAAATAGAGAAACAACATGTATCCCATTTGTATACAATAATAAAAAAAAGCCAAATCACCTACTTTATATTATATGAAATAAATGGGTGTCATTTACCTGAAAAATACTTGACCATAGAACCCTTTGACCTCACAAAAAATAAAAAATTATCAACAAAGAACTAGGGATGTAACTTAGTGGTAGAGCACCCGAGTTCAATCCCTAGTACCACATGCACACACATAAACACACACACAAATATTATTATCATTACCTCTTTGTTAAATTAAAAATTATTTTTAGACAAGTGCAGTGGTAAAGCTTGTAATCCCAGCGACTTGGGAGGCTAAGGCGGGAGGATCATGAGTTCAAAGCCAGCCTCAGCAGCTTAGTGAGGCTCTGAGCAGCTTATCAAGACCCTGTCTCAAAATTTTAAAAACATAAGAAGGGTTAGGGATATGACTCAGTGGTTAAGCTCCTCTGAGTTCAACTCTTAGTTCCCCCCCAAAAAAATATATATATATATACACACACATGCATATATATTTATATACATATATTTATATATATAAAATATATACATAGATAAATATATACCTATGTATATAATTTTTTTATACCGCAAAACTACCAAGGCATAGTCTCAGGATGATTATTTAATGTTTTACTTAAATAAAATCAGCATTACTTAAAAAATTCACTATATTGTCCTTTTTTCTTCTTTTCCTCAGTCACATAAAACTTGACAAATACCAGTGTTTGTACCAACCACTGAGCTTGAGGAGAGCAGCAGAGAACAAGCGGTTTCCAGGAGGGCCTTACTCAGTTATCTATTAAAGGTCACAGAGAGAAAAACAAAGCTGACATGATTATCTGGGCTTGAAGGAGACGTTTTTACAGACTTTTAGTTTATAGAATGCAAACTTTTTAACGACAGGATTGTCTTGAGTTTCTTCAGATTCCCTGCTATGCACATGTTTAAAGGCATCATAATGTTTTTTATTCGATTACTTATTATTTGCTATAAGCACTTCTTCTAATTTTTTTCTCTTATACGGTACTTGGTATTTATTTGCACAATTATTTTTCTTTAAATATACAAATTTATTTCTTTTAACTGATAAGTAACCCCTTAAAATCTATCATGTTTTCTCTTATATCCCTGGATAGCAGATATGAATCTCTGTCTATGAATATAAAGTACAATAAAATGTTTCCTTTTTTATATTTGGATTTCTTTTTCCCAAGCCCCCATCTAATAGAACTTTGGGAAACGATAACCTTGCTTTACCTGTGATTCCCCTTTTCTTCCCTCAGCTGTGGCTTTTATGAATATTCTAGAGCTTGTGCAGGAATGAACCCCTAGGAAATGGATCATCTATCCACGTAGGTTGTCAACCCAAGGATATCCGTTTTCTTTATCAGCTTTGTACTTCAGACCCAATAGTTCTCTTGTTTCCACACCACATCTGGGATATCAAATCATAGCAGGTTTTGTCACATTTCTTTCAGAAACTGATGAAACAGATCAAAAGAATCAGTGTGAATATAGAATAAAATTTTAAAAACTCATTAGCAATCTTGTTAATCTTATTTGCATGCACATAAAGATACAAATATCTCACAGTCACAGAGTTTTAGAACATACATTCTTTTTAAGTGCACCCAATACATTTTCCAAAATTGACCATGTGCTGGGCTATGTAGTAAGTAAAAACATTAAACATATATAGTGTATATTCTCTGGTTTACAAAGAAATTCATCTAGAAACTGCAATATGCTTTGAAATTAAGAAATACATTTGTTAACAACGAATAAGTGATCATCTTTACCTGTTAGGCTTATAATATAAATAAATACACCATAAAAAGATGAAAATAATAAAAATAAATAAATAATAAACAAATAATGGTTTTCCTTTAAATAAGGCCCTCATCCTTAAGGAACTCTTTGTGTTAGAAGGTGTGTTTATATTTCAAAGCCTTACATTTACCAGTAAAACCAAGTTCTAAAAAAATAAATAAATAATAAATGAAAAATAAATCCCAATGGAAATTATAAAATAATATTCTGAATGACAAAAATAGTACATATGAAGTTTATCAGATAAAGTCACAGTTATGATTACAGGGAATTTAAAACCTTAAATCCATATGTTGGAAAAAAAGACTGAAACAAATCAATTATGCATTTATAACTTGGATCTAGTTAGGATCTATAAATCAAAAATTTTAAAAAATAATTTAAACCTGAAGAAAATTAAATAAGTGAAATAATAAAATGAATGCAAATATTAGAAAAAACAGCACACAAACAAAATAAAGATCAACAAAGTCAAAATTTTGCTCTTTAGGAAAATAATCAAGTTGTTAAGCCCCTACCTGGATAGATCAAGAAACAAAGAAAGCAAGAACACACACACACACACACAAATTCCATCATGATCTTATGAACATATGAGATCACAAGAAGATATTTATAGACAATTTGATATGAAAAATTGGAAATTTTAAATAATATAAACTTAGAAAAGTAGAACTCACAAAATCTACCACAAAAATATAGAAAATCTGAACAATTTTATTAAAGAAATTGAATGCATACAGTAGTCTCCCCCTTAGCTACACTTTAGTTTTCCATTTTTCAGTTACCTGAGGTAGATTATGGTCCAAAAACAGTAAATGGGAAATGCCAGAAATAAACAATTTATATGTTGTAAATTCAACACCATACTAAGTAACATGATGAAACCTTTCACCCTCACATTCCATCCCACCCAGGCCATGAATCGTCTTTTTGTCTAGAGAATCCACACTGTGTATGCTATCTTCTTGGGAGGCTTTTAGCAGTCAACCTGGTTATCACATCAATTATCACAGTATCACAGTGTTTGTGTTCATGTAACCCTTATTTTACTTGATAATGATAATGGCCCAAAAGCTCAGGGTAGTGATGATGGCAATTCAGATATGACAAACAGTGCTTCCTTTGAGAAGGTAAAAGAACAATAAGATATTTTGAGAGAGAGAGAGACTGCATTCACATAAATATTATTATAGAATATTATTATAATTGTTCTATTTTAATATTAGTTATTAATATCTCTTAACATACCTAATTCATAAATTAAACTTTATTATAGGTATTTACATGTAGGGAAAAAATAAGCTTGATACTATTGGAGGTTTCAGGTACCCTCTGAAAGTCTTGAAAACTCTCCCCCACAGGTAAGGAGGGCTACTATAAGTTAAATCTTTCTACAGAGGACATATCTGGCCCAGATGATCACTCTTAAAATACCAATCTTACAAAAACCTCTTCAGAGAATAAAAATGAGGGAACTTTTCCCCATTTATTTGTTAAGGGCATAACCTAATAGCAAAATCTGACAAGGACAGCAGCAGTACTTGAATGTGGTAATGCATCACAATCATGTTGGACTTATTCCAGGAATAAAAATTGGGGTTAACACTGTAAAATCAATGTAATTTACCACAATTACAGAAATAAAAAAGAAAACCATATCATCATCTCAATAGATCAAGAAAAAGCCTTTTGAGAAATTCAGTATCCATTCATGATGAAACTCTTAGCAAACTAACTGCAGAAAATGCATTGTGAAGCATAGATTTATTTTGTGACATCATTTTGGATATTCAAATACATTTTGGCTCTCTTCTCAACTCTCTACTTCTTGGGGTAATAAAGAGCTGATTAATGAAGAGTTTAATAACTATACACAAAGCCCTCTGTTTATTTTTAATATTTTCACAAGCTCAACAAGACATTTAAAAATTAACTGACTTCAATAGAAGTACCAAAAATAAAAGGAAGAAATTCTAGTAATGATACCATTCAAATGCATTTCCCAGTTTTGGATGTGGCTTTCAGACATAAAACATTTCATTTCAGATTTCAGAAGGGAACTCTTTTCTCCTATCCTAAAACATCAGAACTGGAGATGTATCTCACAGATGCACATGACACAGAATCTCAGATAGCAAATTACTTCCACAAATTTAATTCCAGAAAGAGCTGGTCCCTATGGAACTCATTTTCGTAGGAATCTACACCCAACCCCTGGATAGTCTGGCATAAGCAAGCCCCTACAAACTGCCTCTTCACCTTTCCTCATCAGGCCCTTCCACTGACCCAGAGCCCAGTAATGTCCCAGGAGGACTCCTAAGGCCAGCACCCAAGAGCACTGCTAAGGCTCTTTGATGATGGGGAAACCTACTGTTTTTGTTACTATAGCTCTGTAGTATAGTTTAAGGTCTAGCATTGTGATGCCTCCTGCTTCACTTTTCTTATTCAGGATTGACTATTCTGGGTCTCTTATTTTTCCCCATTGTACAACCTGTATTCTCCAATTCTGGGCCTAACAAAAACTAATTCACTGTCCTTGTACTTGGTACCAGAGAAAAGAAGGCTACAGGTAAGAAAGAAGTCAATGAAAACTTCAACAACAAATTATAAATCTCTGCAGAGGTTTCCCCAGTTATACAGCCAAACTCACCTAGTAAACAGTAGATTCTCCAGGGAACAAAAATTCTTTCTTGTGTATGTCTGAAAAAAAGAAAAGTGGAAAAGTATCTATCTAACAAAATGTCAGGTAAGAGAACAAAAAAGCAGTTCTTCATATAGCCTAGAAGTTAACGCCCTGACTAAGGTGCAGATGGCAAAGATTTTCTCTCATTCTGTAGGCTCTCTCTTCACACACTTGATTGTTTCCTTTGCTGTAAAGAAGCTTTTTAGTTTGATGCCATTCCATTTATTGATTTTTTATTTTATTTCTAGCACTTTAGGAGTCTTGTTAAAGAAGTCGTTTCCTGAGTTAATATGTTGAAGTGTTGGGCCTACATTTTCTTCTAGTATGTGTAAGGTCTCTGGTCCAATGTCGTCTTTGATTCACTTTGAATTTAGTTTTGTACAGGGTGAGAAATACAGGTTAACTTTCATTCTACTACATATGAACTTCCAGTTTTCCTGGCATTATTTGTTGAAGAGGCTATCTTTTCTCTTTTTTTTTTTTTTTTTTTTACTTTCTTTTTTTATTTTATTTTATTTTTTATTGTAAACAAATGGGATACATGTTGTTTCTCTGTCTTTACATGGCGTAAAGGCATACCATTTGTGTAATCATAAATTTACATAGGGTAATGTTGTTTGATTCATTCTGCCATTTTTTCCCTTCCCCCCTCCCCTCCTACCCCTCCCCTCCATCTATACAGTCCTTCCTTCCTCCATTCCTGCCCCCCTCCCTAAACCCAACTCCAACCCCAACACTAACCCTTCCCACCCCCCATTATGTGTCATCATCCACTTATTAGTGATATCATTCTTCCTTTGGTTTTTTGAGATTGGCTTATCTCACTTAGCATGATATTCTCCAGTTTCATCCATTTGCCTGCAAATGCCATAATTTTATCATTCTTTATGGCTGAGTAATATTCCATTGTATATATATACCACAGTTTCTTTATCCATTCATCAATTGAAGGACATCTAGGTTGGTTCCACAATCTGGCTATTGTGAACTGAGCAGCTATGAACATTGATGTGGCTGTATCTCTGTAATATGCTGATTTTAAGTCCTTTGGGTATAGGCCAAGGAGTGGGATAGCTGGGTCAAATGGTGTTTCCATTCCAAGTTTTCTAAGGAATCTCCACACTGCTTTCCAGAGTGGCTGCACTAATTTGCAGCCCCACCAGCAATGTAAGAGTGTACCTTTCTCCCCACATCCTCGCCAACACCTGTTGTTGCTTGTATTCTTGATAATCGCCATTTTAATTGGGGTGAGATGGAATCTTAGGGTGGTTTTGATTTGCATTTCTCTTATTACTAGAGATGTTGAACATTTTTCCATATGTTTGTTGATTGCTTGTATATCTTCTTCTGTGAAGTGTCTATTCATTTCTTTAGCCCATTTGTCAATTGGATTATTTACATTCTTGGTGTAGAGTTTTTTGAGTTCTTTATAGATTCTGGAGATTAGTGCTCTATCTGAAGTATGATTGGCAAAGATTTTCTCCCACTCTGTAGGCTCTTTCTTTGCATTGCTGATAGTTTCCTTTGCTGAGAGAAAGCTTTTTAGTTTGAATCTATCCCAGTTATTAATTCTTGCTTTTATTTCTTGTGCTATGGGAGTCCTGTTGAGGAAGTCTGGTCCTAAGCCGACATGTTGAAGCTCTGGACCTACTTTTTCTTCTATAAGATGCAAGGTCTCTGGTCTGATTCCGAGATCCTTACTCCATTTTGAGTTCAGTTTCGTGCATGGTGAGAGATATGGGTTTAGTTTCATTCTGTTGCATATGGATTTCCAATTCTCCCAGCACCATTTGTTGAAGAGGCTATCTTTTCTCCATTGCATATTTTTGGCCCCTTTGTCTAGTATGAGAAAATTGTATTTATTTGGGTTTGTGTCCGTGTCCTCTATTCTGTACCATTGATCCACCTTTCTATTTTGGTACCAATACCATGCCGTTTTTGTTACTATGGCTTTGTAGTAGAGTTGAAGATCTGGTATTGCGATACCCCCTGCTTCACTCTTTCTGCCAAGGATTGCTTTAGCTATTCTGGGTTTTTTATTCTTCCAGATGAATTTCATAATTGCTTGCTCTATTTCTGTAAGGTACATCATTGGGATTTTAATTGGAATTGCATTGAATCTGTATAGCACTTTTGGTAGTATGGCCATTTTGACAATATTAATTCTTCCTATCCAAGAACATGGGAGATCTTTCCATCTTCTAAGGTTTTCTTGAATTTCTTTCTTTAGTGTTCTGTAGTTCTCATTGTAGAGGTCTTTCACCTCTTTTGTGAGATTGATTCCCAAGTATTTTATTTTTTTCGATGCTATTGTGAATGGGGTAGTTTTCCTAATTTCTCTTTCTGAAGATTCATCGCTTATGTATAAAAAGGCCTTAGATTTATGTGCATTGATCTTATATCCCGCTACTTTACTGAATTCACTTATGAGATCTAAAAGTTTTCTGGTGGAATTTCCTGGTTCCTCTAAGTATACAATCATATCATCAGCAAATAGGGATAGTTTGAGTTCTTCTTTTCCTATTCATATCCCTTTAATTTCTTTGGTCTGTCTAATTGCTCTGGCTAGAGTTTCAAGGACGATATGGAAAAGAAGTGGTGAAAGAGGGCATCCCTGCCTTGTTCCAGATTTTAGGGGGAATGCTTTCAGTTTTTCACCATTTAGAATGATATTAGCCATGGGCTTAGCATAGATGGCCTTTACAATGTTAAGGAATGTTCCCACTATCCCTATTTTTTCTAGTGTTTTGAGCATGAAGGGGTGCTGTATTTTATCAAATGGTTTTTCTGCATCTATCGAAATAATCATGTGATTCTTGACTTTAAGTCTATTGATATGGTGAATGACATTTATTGATTTCCTGATGTTGAACCAACCTTGCATCCCTGGGATGAAACCCACTTGATCATGGTGCACTATCTTTTTAATATGTTTTTGTATGCGATTTGCTAAAATTTTGTTTAGAATTTTTGTGTCGATGTTCATTAAGGATATTGGTCTGAAATTTTCTTTCCTCGATGTGTCTCTGTCTGGTTTAGGAATCAGGGTAATATTGGCTTCATAGAATGAGTTTGGGAGAGTTCCCTCCTCTTCTATTTTCTGGAATACTTTGAGAAGTATTGGAATGAGCTCTTCTTTAAAAGTTTTGTAGAACTCGGCTGAGAACCCATCTGGTCCTGGACTTTTCTTTGTTGGTAGGCTTTTGATGACTTCTTCTATTTCATTACTTGAAATTGGTCTATTTAAATTGTGTATGTTCTCCTCGTTCAGTTTAGGCAATTCATATGACTCTAGAAACCTGTTGATGTCTTCGAAATTTTCTATTTTTTTGGAGTATAGGTTTTCAAAATAGCTTCTAATTATGTTTTGTATTTCAGTCGTGTCTGTTGTGATATTTCCTTGTTCATTCCGAATTTTAGTGATTTGGGTTTTCTCTCGTCTTCTCTTTTTTAGTGTGGCTATAGGTTTATCAATTTTGTTTATTTTTTCGAAGAACCAACTATTTATTTTGTCAATTTTTTCAATTGTTTCTTTTGTTTCAATTTCGTTGATTTCAGCTCTCAGTTTAACTATTTCCTGTCTTCTACTACTTTTGGTCTTGGTCTGTTCTTCTTTTTCTAGGGCTTTGAGCTGTAGTGTTAGGTCATTTATTTTTTGAGTTTTACTTCTTTTACTAAATGCGCTCCATGAAATAAATCTTCCTCTAAGTACTGCTTTCATAGTGTCCCAGAGATTTTGATATGTTTCTTTGTTCTCGTTTACCTCTAAGAATTTTTTAATTTCCTTCCTAATATCTTCTGTTATCCATTCATCATATAGTAGCATATTGTTTAATCTCCAGGTGTTGGAGTAGTTTCTGTTTTTTACTCTTTCATTAATTTGTAACTTCAATCCATTATGATCTGATAGAATACAAGGTAGTGTCTCTATCTTCTTGTATTTGCTGACATTAGCTTTGTGGCATAATATGGTCTATTTTAGAGAAGGATCCATGTGCTGCTGAGAAGAAAGTGTATTCGCTCTTGGTTGGATGGTATATTCTATAAATGTCTGTTAAGTCTAAATTATTGATTGTGTTATTGAGATCTGTGGTTTCTTTGTTCAATTTTTGTTTGGAAGATCTGTCCAGTGGTGAAAGAGGCGTGTTAAAATCACCTAGTATTATTGTGTTATGGTCTATTTGGTTTCTAAAATTGAGAAGGATTTGTTTAACATACATGGATGAGCCACTGTTTGGGGCATAGATGTTTATGATTGTTATATCTTGGTGATTTATGCTTCCCTTAAGCAGTATGAAATGTCCTTCTTTATCCCTTCTGACTAACATTGGCTTGAAGTCCACATTATCTGAAATGAGGATGGACACTCCAGCTTTTTTGCTCAGTCCATGTGCATGGTATGTTTTTCCCCATCCTTTCACCTTTAGTCTATGGGTATCTCTTTCTATGAGGTGAGTCTCTTGCAGGCAACATATTGTTGGATCTTTCTTTTTAATCCAATCTGCCAGTCTATGTCTTTTGATTGATGAATTCAGGCCATTAACATTCAGGGTTATTATTGAGATATGATTTGTATTCCCAGTCATTTGGTTCATATTTAAAATTTTTGACACATCTTGGTTCCTCCTTTATTTGACAGTTCCTTTAGGATAATTCCTCCCTTTGCTGATTTGCTTCTTTGTTTTTTGTCTCTTCCTCATGAAATATTTTGCTGAGAATGTTCTGTAATGCTGGCTTTCTTTTTGTAAATTCTTTTAGTTTTTGTTTATCATGGAATGATTTTATTTCATCGTCAAATTTGAAGGTAAGTTTTGCTGGGTATAAGATTCTTGGTTGGCATCCATTTTCTTTCAGAGCTTGAAAAATGTTGTTCCAGGCCCTTCTAGCTTTTAGGGTCTGGATTGAAAAATCTGCTGATATCCGTATTGGCTTCCCCCTGAATGTAATTTGGTTCTTTTCTCTCACAGCCTTTAAAATTCTGTCTTTATTTTGTATGTTAGGTATTTTCATTATAATGTGCCTTGGTGTGGGTCTGTTGTAATTTTGTGTATTTGGAGTCCTATAAGCCTCTTGGACTTGATTTTCCATTTCATTCTTCAGAAATGGGAAATTTTCTGATATTATTTCTTCAAATAGATTGTTCATTCCTTTGGTTTGTTTCTCTAAGCCTTCCTCAATCCCAATAATTCTCAAATTTGGCCTTTTCATGATATCCCATAGTTCTTGGAGATTCTGTTCATGATTTCTCACCATCTTCTCTGTTTGTTCAACTTTGTTTTCGAGGTTAAATATTTTGTCTTCAATATCTGAAGTTCTGTCTTCCAGCTGTTCTATCCTATTGGTTATGCTTTCTATGGAGTTCTTAATTTGGTTTATTGTTTCCTTCATTTCAAGGATTTCTGTTTGGTTTTTTTTCAATATCTCTAACTCTTTATTGAAATGATCTTTTGCTTCCTGTATTTGCTCTGTTAACTGTCGATTGGTGCGATCGTTCAATGCCTGCATTTGCTCTTTCATCTCATCGTTTTCTTCCCTAATCATTTTAATTATGTACATTCTGAACTCCCTTTCTGTCATTTCTTCTGCCATGCTGTCGTTGGATTTTATTGATGTAACATCTAGATTTGTTTGGGGCATTTTCTTCCCTTGTTTTCTCATATTGTTCAGGAATCAGTGGGTCATTAAGATATTGCAGATTTCCTCTATCAACTTATAATGTCCCTGAAGATTGCTAGTATATCCCCTCTTATCCTTCAGTAGCCTGAAGTCTTGGAGGAGGTTGATAATGCAGAGCTCCACGAAGAAGCTGCCTCTCTAGGGGTGGTGACCCTCAGGTTGCGTATATTCCCTGCTAGTGGGCAGAGGTGCCTCCACTTGTTGACCAATGGTCATCCAATGGGGAACTAGACTGTGGGCTGAGGCAAGGCCTGTTTGTGCCTGTGTCTCTGGTTTTACTGTCCCTGTGGGAAAACCTCACCCGGCCAGGAAGACTCACTCGGTGGGGACGTCTCGCTGGTCAGGTGCCCTCCTAGAGGTTCCCCTCAATCTACAACTACCACCTGGGCTGGGCTGTCTTCCTCTGCAACGATCCCAGGGGCCCGGACCTACGTCCTGGGCCTGGGAGCATCACCCTTCGCAGCACCCTTAGACTGCCTCTCCCAGAGAATCTGCCCGCCGCCCTGGAAACTTCGCTTCGCCCCTAGGCGTGTCTCTGTGCGGCTCTTCCAGCAAGAAGCCACCTAGCTCCTGGGACCCTGCTCTGCACCAATCGCCTGGCTATGCAGCCCCTCCCCTGAGCCACCACCTGGAGCCCCGTACAATAGCTCCGAGACCCAGAGACCCGCCACACACCTCCTCCTCCGGACAGCCGCCCAGTCTCCGACGCAGTCACCAGGAGTCCAAACAACCCACTTCGGGTCTCCTCCTCCTGCCAACCACCCGCAGCCCCAGGCAGTCACTCCAAGTCCAAGTGACCCGCCCTGTTCCTCCTCCTCCTCCTCGGGGTAGCCCCCCGGGTGTTCAGGAGCGGTGGCTCCGAGACCAAGTGACTCACCACGCTCCTCCTCCAGGCAGGCCACCGGTGTTCAGGAGCAGTCACCTCTAGTCCAATCAACTCACCACTCGCCTCCTCCTCTGGCAACCACTTGCGGCCCTGATGCAGTCACTCCCAGACCAAGCGTCCCACCGCTCTCCTCCTCCAGGCAGGCCACCAGTGTTCTGGAGCAGTTGTTCTGAGTTCAAACAGATCGCCACACAGCTCCTCCTCTGGCAACTGCCTGTGGCTCTGATGCAGTCACTCCTAGGTCAAGCAACCCGCTGCGCTCCTCCTCTTCCTCCGGGCAACCTCCCGGCGCTCAGGAGCGCTCGCTCTGAGTTCGAACAGTTCACCACGCAGCTCCTCCTCTGGCAACCCCCCGTGGCTCTGATGCAGTCACTCCCAGACCAAGCGACCCGCCGGGCTTCTCCTCCTCCTCCGGGCAACCCCCCGGTGTTCAGAAGCGGTCGCTCTGGGTCCAAACAGCTCGCCACGCAGCCTCTCCTCAGGCAACTGCCCGGAGCCCCAGTGGTTGCTCGAGCCCAAGCGCTGTGCTGAGCCGCCTCCTCTACGATGATCCCCGCTCCAGCGGGGGGAGGGGCGTCTCGCCGAGCAACTCCACTTCACAAATTCCCTGCGTTCCGGGGCTACCGCCCCATCCGGGATGCCTCCCCAACAGGAGAGACTCACCCGGCGGCTTTGAGTTGGTCCCAAGTCTCTCACTATCTTCTCTTTTGAATCTTGCGTTCTGGAGCAACGTGAAATGCAGCCGCCCTCTAGTCCGCCATCTTGGCCCGCCCTATCTTTTCTCTTAAGGGTGTTTTTGTTGCCTCTGTTTAAAGCAAGGTAATTATTTATGTGGGTTTGTCTCTCTGTCATCTATTCTGTCCTATTGGTCTTCTTGCCTGTTTTGGTGCCCAAACCATGCTGTTTTTGTTACTATAACTCGTAGTATATATAATTTAATGTCTAGCATTGTGATGCCTCCTGCTTCACTTTTCTTGCTAAGGATTGACTATTCTGGGTCTCTTATTTTTCCAGATGAATTGCATAACTGCCTATGAATTTCATGAATTTTCATGAATTTCATGATGTTCTATGAAGAACATCATTGGAATCCTGATGGGAATTGCATTGAATGTGTTTAGCACTTTTAGTAGTATGACCATTTTGACAACATTGATTATGCCTGTTCAAGAACATGAGAGGTTTTTCCATCTCCTAAGGTCTTCTTCAATTTCTTTCTTTAGTGTTCTGTAGCTCACATTATAAAGGTTCTTGGCTTCTTTTGTTAGATTGAGTCACAAGTATTTTCATTTTTGTGGCTATTATGAATGGGATGATTTTCCTAATTTCTGTTTCAGCTGATTCATTTTTGGAGTGTAGGAATGCAACTGATTTATGCATTTTAATTTCATATCATGCTACTTTGCTGAATTCATATATGAGTTTATAAGTTTTCTGGTAGAGTTTTGGGTCTTCTGAAAATAGAATCATGTCATTGGCAAAAACAGGGTTTGAGTACTTCTTTTCCTATTTGTATCCCTTTAATTTCTTTCTTTGCTTAATTGTTCTGGCTGGAGTTTCAAGGACTATGTTGAATAGAAGTGGTGAAAGTGGGCATCCCTGTCTCATTCCTCTTTTTAGAGAAATTGCTTTCAATTGTTCTCCATTCAGAATGATGTTGGACTTGAGTTTATGTTATATAACATTTATAATGTTAAAAAAAAACTTAACACCAAATATATCCAATCAATAAATGGGCAAAGGAACTGAACGGACACTTCTCAAAAGAGGAAATACAAATAGTCAATATAGTTATAAAAAAATTTTCAACATCTCTAGCAATTAGAGAAATGCAAATTAAAACTACACAGAGATTTCATATCACTCTTGTCAGAATGGCTATGATCACAAATACAGTAACAAAAAATGTTGGCAAAATGTGGGGGAAAAAGGTATACTCATACATGTTGGTGGGATGGTAAACTGGTTCAAGCTGCAAACTGGAAAGTTATATAGAGATTCTTCCAAAACCTGGGAATGGAACCACCATTTGACCCAGCCATTCTACTTCCATCCCAAGGGTTTTAAAATTAGAAAAGGACAGTGATATAACCACGTCAATGTTTATAGCATCTCAATTCACAATAGCTAAGCTATGGAGCCAACCTTGGTGTCCTTCAACAGATGACTGGATAAAGAAAATGTGGTATATATACACAGTGGAGTATTACTCAGGCACAAAAAAGAATTACTTTATGACATTTGCCTACAAATGGATGGATCTGGAGATTATTATGGTAAGTGAAATAAACCAGTCCCAAAAAGACAATAGTTGAATGTTTTCACTGATATGTGGAAGGTAACCCACAATAGAAGGGGAGAGAGAATAGAAATTCAGTAGATTAGACAAAGGAGAATAAAGGGAAGGGAGAAGGGATAGAAAAACAAAGTACAATAGAATTAAGCTGACATAATTTTACACCACATGTATAATACACATAAAATAATACACCACAGTGAATTCCACCATCATGTACATCCATAAGAAAGGGGTCCAAATTAGAGAAAATAGATTCCATGCTTATATAATTATATTAAAATAAATTCTACTGTCATGTATAACTAAAAAGAATTAAAAAAAAAGATTGTGCCTTTTCATTAGCATTTTCATTCCTTCCTTTGCCATATATTCTTCAGGCCACATCACTACCTCTCCTTCCTGTCTGAGCAAAGTCCAAGACCAGTGTCCTCGGGGGTACAGGTGACACAGTATCTCAGTATCCCAGTGAGTTGCTAAGTGTGTCACTAGTTAGCAGCAGCTTCTGTCTCAGAACTCAAATCCTGCTGTTCTGCCTACATGGATGGGAAGTGGAGGGGCTTCCAAGTTCAATAATTTGTTAACCATTTTTCACTTCTGTACACAGGTGCCATGAATCTGAGATTCTGAAAGGTAGGAAGGGAATGACCTTTGCCTAAGAAATCAATTTTAGTTAATTATTAAAAGCACCATTACTGCTTGCATTTCCACCTTTGTGACCCAGATTCTAGTAATGAGAAGACGGAGAATCATTTGAAAGCATTCATGTTAGGGAGGGGCCAGAGTAAAGATGGATATGGCTAACAGGACCCAAGCCTGGAGGTCCTTGTTTTCTTTCTCAAAGCTTAACTCTGCTTGTCCTTACCATTGTCACTGCCAGGCTTTCGTTAGCCACGGGCTGGTATCCCTGACTCTGACTTTGACAGGCATGCTTGCTTCTTCATCCTGCTTAGAACAGTCCTTCCTCAGCAAGGTCCTCCATCTTCCCTCCCTCCATCGTGCCCCCTTTCCTTCCTTCCTTCCTTCCTTCCTTCCTTCCTTCCTTCCTTCCTTCCTTCCTTCCTAGTACTTTTTGGGTACCTGTGATCTAAGCATTCCTAGGAGCAGAGGTAAATATGAAGAAAACACACAACACAGTCTGGTCTCCAGAAACTTGTAATTCATCTGCATTGTCACAGTTCACTCTAAATTCTCAATGGACGTTTCTACTGTGACCTCCATTCTTCATCACAGTCTATAGACATTCAGGACCCCATCTGTCTTTTCTAAGGGCTAGGACATCTGAGTCAGAGTGAGTCAGAGTCTTTCTCTTTGCCTGACTCATAGTTTCATTGGCTGTGACTGATTCATCCACATGTAAACTGTAATGCTGAGGGTACACTGGATGCTCAGGGTGGAAACATCAGCAGTGCTGGGAGAGACCAGGACTTACCCTGTCTTTATTATGCCTTATGCACCCTTTGACTCATTTTTTTTTTCCTGCATATCTTGCCTCCCTTGTATCATCCACCAGTCTTTCCCTGTCTCTTCCATATTTGGGCCCAAACTTATTTAACAACCTCACTTTCATCAGACCTCCAAATTTTATAGAGATCTAAGGGGTCTTGTTTCTCAGAACCCAAAGCCCCAGACCTTAACCTTCCTTTTCTGACTGAGTTTTCTCTGGAGAAAAATGTGTCCCTACCTTTTCCCTAAACCTAGAGGTAAGGATAAACAACACCACAAATAATTTCCGCAACATGGGGTGCATTATGTGGAGGCTGTGGAGACTGCTGATATTTCATAAAAGAAGCTGTGGAGTCAGTATCATGTTAAGGGGAAGAATACGCTCAGTAAGCTGCTGCTTCAGAAAATATTATTCTCTATAATCTTAACTTTAATAGCTTAAATTTAATCAAGTTCTCTTCGGTTGTCAAGTTTAAGATCTTACTATTAATAAACCAACAAAAGTTTCTTGGTGCCTAGCGCAAATTTGCCTATGGTGAGTGTTCAAAAAATTTCTTAATAGTTATTTCCTAAGTGTGGCTACATTTTGCTTCTTTGTCAACAAAAACTTTTGACATCTAAAACTAAAATACATCATCATTAATATAGTTGTATTACCAAGGCCACAATGGTTCTTATTTAGAGATTATTGCTTTTTCCTCTTTTCATGACATCTGAGTTCCTTCCAGTAGCTATCACTAAAATCTATATTCTTGGTGAAAATTTGGAGAGTAGCTGCAGTAGATTCTTGGGGAACTTTTTTTAATTCTTAAAATACAACAATAAGAAAACAAACAATCCAATTAAAATGTGCAACAAATATATCCATACTAGGGATTCTTACCCAGTGATAGAAAGGAACACACTGCTTACATATGCAATCACTTAGACAGTTCTAAGTATTGGGTTTATTCTTCATTATCTACCTTTTTAAGATGGAAAGATAGATCATTGATTTTTACCTCATTTCTCTAGTCTTCTATAAAAATTTAATGGTATGTGTTATCCCTGAGCTCTGCTTTAGCAGCATCACACAAATCCTGATGTGTTTTGTTTTCATTTTATTCAATTCAAAATATGTTCCAATTTTCCTTGTGATTTCTTCTTTGACCCATGGGTTACTTAGAAGTGTGGTGTTTAATTTTCAGGTATTTTCTACATAACTTTCTGTTGTTCATTTCTAACTAAATTCCATTATAGCAATACCAGATATTCTATGCCATTTTAATTCTTTTAAATGTACATAGGGCTTATTTTAAACTCTAGAAAATAGTCTGTTTTGGTGAATGCCCCATGAATACCTGAAAAGAATGTATATGCTGCTATTTTAAAACAGTGTTTTGTGACAATAAGTTATTGGAACTGTGACAAGTTAGTTGAAACTGTAGCTTCTTTTTTATTCCTTAATATTTTTTCTCCTCTATTTCTCCCATAGGTTCCTTTTTCTTCTCTATTTGCACTGATTTTGTGTCTATTTGTTGCATCAATTATAGAGAGATGAATTGAAATATTTAATATAGCACAGTATAATTGTGGGCTTGTCTATTTTTTCTTTTAGTTCTGTCAATTGGATTCATTCATTTTGAAACTCAGAAATTAGGTGTGCAGATTTTTAAGATGTGATAGCTTCTTGATTAATTGAGACATCATTTTGATTTGTTTAAGCTTTTCACAATTGGTTATCTTTTTTAAAAAAAGTTAATGTATAACCAAAATAATCTAGATAAAAGACAAAGTTGGCAGACTAACATTTCTCAATTTCAAAATCTTCCTACAAAGCTACAGTAATCAAGACTGTGTACTATAGGTATAAAGTGCACACGTAGTCTTCAGATCCATAGTAGATTAGACAATGGGGAATGAAAGGAAGGGAAGTGGGGATAGTAATAGGAAAAACATTAGAATGAATCTAGTATAATTTTCCTATGTGCATATATGAAAATACCTAAGTGGATTCATCATGTACACCCACAAGAATGGGGTCCTAATTATAATAAGATAAATTTTATTCTTGTATAATCACATTATAATGGATTCTACTGGCATGCATAACTAAAAAGAACCAAAAATAAATAAAAAATAAAGTAGACATATAGGTCAATGCAATTGAATTGACAGTACAGAAATAAACCCACATACCTTTTTTTGTCTTATTTGTTCTTTTTAGATGTACATGACCGTAGAGTACATTTTGACATATTATACACATATGGAGTAGAACTTATTCTAATTAGGATCCCATTCTTATGGTTGTATACCATTTACCTTTTCACCACTAATTTCAACAGAAGTGACTAGACAACTCAATTAGGGAAGTGTTTGTTCAACACTTGGTATTTGGGGCAACTGGATATCCACACACAGAAAAACAAAGCTGCTCTCCAGTCATACCATAAACAAAAATTCAAAATACATCGAAACCTTAAACATAGGAGCTAAAACAAAAATGTTTAAAAAAAACTTAGATATAAAGTTCTGTGATCTTGGAATAGATAATGATTTTTTAGATATGACATCTAACACTCAAGCAAAGAAAAATAAATTGGACTTTCCAAAAATTCAAACTTTCATGCTTCAAAGGACAGTATCAAGAAATTGAAAAGCATCTACTCAATAGGGAAAAAATATAGATTATATATTGGAACAATGTCTAGTATCCAGAATATATAAAGGACTCTTACAGCTCAACAACAAGAAGACAAATATCCTAATGTAAATTTCATTAAAATATTTCATTAAAATATTTTCACATTAAAATACTTTGACCTGATGACTGACAAAGAGTTTGCTATATACGCACAGATTTAATTCTGTATTCTTCAGTTTATTACACTGATTTATATGTGTGTTATTATTTTATAGCCTCACTGTCTAAACTATGTAGATTTACAGCAACCCTAATATTCTACTTTTTTCCTTTAAAAATTTGTTTTGGTTGTTCCAGGTAGTTTATATTTCCATATACATTCTAAATTGGTATTTCAATTCCTATTTTCCAAAAGCTGTTGGCATTTTGATTGAGATTGTTTGAATTTATACACTAACTTAGGGAAAATTGACATCCTAATAATAATCTTCCAGTCTGTGTGCATAATATTTATATCCAGTTTTTCATGTCTCATTTCTCTCAGCAACATTTCATAGTTTTCTGTGTGGAGGTCTTCATATATTTGTGAGAGTTCTCACTCTTTTACTGTTTTTAATGAAATTTAATGATATGTTACATAGTTTTTTGATCATTGCTCATATTTAGAAATACAATTGATTTCTATATATTGGCCTTTTATTCTAAAAGCTTACTAAATTTATTTACTAATCCTAGTACATCATTTATCAATTTTTTACATACACAACAAAATCTTATGTGAATAAAGAAACTTATACTTATTAGTTTACTATCTTAAGGCCTTTAATTTCTGTTTCTTGCCTCATTGCACTGGTTAAAAACAGTGGGGCAATATTGAATGTAAATGACAAAAGATGGCACCCTTATTTTGCTCCTGTTCTATGAGACCATACATTCTCTTTGACTATGAGTTGTGATAGCTGGCAGTCGAGAAAATTCTCTTCAATTAGTACATTGTCGTGAGTCTTTCACAAATAAGGACTAAATGTTGCCCATTTTTCTGAGTCAATTTTGAGTTAATCATATAACTTTACTCCTTTATGGTTATATGGTGGACTCATTAATTGATTTTCAAATGTTAAACTAATCTTTCATTACTTGGGAAAACCTTACTTGTTCATGGCATATGATCTATTTAATGTATTGTTGAATTTTATTAACAACATGTTGTAAAAGAGTTTTGCATCTATGTTTCAAATGTTTCCTTAAATCTTTGATAGAATTCGCCAGGGATGCCTTTGAGAACTGGTGCATTCTTTGTGAAAAATTTAGTTTAATTAATCGTGTACGGTCATTCCAATTTTCCATTTCTTCTTGAGTTAAATTTGATCACTTGTGACTTTCAAAGAATTTGTCCACTTCATGGAAGTAGTTTAATTTATTGGCACAAGTTTCTCATAATATTTCTTAATCTTTTTATATCTATGGGATCTATATAGTAAAATTCCTCTTTGTTTCTTCCTTTCTTTTTCAGTTCATCTATCTAAAAATGTATCAAATGTATTTATTTAAAAAATTCAATTTCATTGACTTTTTATTGGTTTTTTTAATTCATTTATTTCAGCTCTCATCTTTATTATTGATTTTCTTCTACCTAATTTGGACTTAAATTTACTCTACTTTTTCAGACTCATAACCCATTAAGCCTCAAGTTTTCATTCTGCAAACATTTTAATAAAATTGACACAGGTACATTGAAATAGATTGGAAATCATAATGTAAAGCTTATATAGACTATATATTGATTAGTAGCATAATATAATTATATTTATTATAATTTAATTATTATGACTATTTCATTATTCTATATAATTTTACTATATTATATTTTAAAGTTTTTGTAAATGTTCCACATCTGAGACAATGGAGCAAAATAGATTTTTAGGTAATATGGACCTTTCTTCTATACCAATATTAACATTCAAAGCTACAAAATTTTCTCTAAGCACTTCCTTAATTCCATCACACAAGTTTTCATATCTTAAGTTTCCATTTTCATTCAGTTCAAAATATGTTCCACTTATTGTGATTTCTTCTTGGAGTTGTGGGATATATAACTGTGTTGTTTAATAACAAGTATTTGTGGATTTTCCATATATATTTCTGTTGTTGATTTCTAATTTGATTCTATTTCACTATTTAGAAAATATTTTGGATCACTTTAACCATTTTAAATTTATCAATGTTTGTTTTAAAGTTTGGAAAATGGTCTTTCCTGGTGAATGTTTCATGGATACTTGAAAAGAACGTGTATCCTATTAGTAGATAGAATGTTCTGTAAATGATTTGAAAATTTTTTATATTTTCACACTTATTTTCTGTCTACTTATTACATAGATTATTTAGAGAGAACTGTTAAAATCTCCAATTATAATTATGGATTTGTGTCTTCTTTCAACTTTGTCAGTTTTTGTATCATGTGTTTTGAAACTCTGTTATTTGGTATGTGCAGATTTAGAATGCTGCATCTTCTTGACAGATTGATTGCCCTTTTTATCATTATGAAATTCCTCTTTTATTTCCAGTGATATTTCTTTAATGAAACCTAATAGATATGATATTAATGTAGTCACTGTAGTATTCTTATTTGTACTGTTTTCATGGTATGTAATGTTCCATCCTTTCACTCTAAGTTTTTTCTTTACATTTGAAGTGTGCTTCACGTAGAAGGCATATAGTTGTCTTACTTTTGTTCTGACAATCTCTCCATTTTGACTGAAGTCTTCACAGCATTTAGATTTTATATAAATATTAATAAGGTTGGGCTTAATCTATGATTTTGCTATTTATTCTATCTGCTCCACCTCTTTCTTGTTCCATCGCCTCACCTTACCCTGCTTTATTTGGATTGTATATGTTTTATGATTCTATCTGATCATCAATATTGGATTATTAGCAATACATATTTGTTCAATTTTAAGTTTCTGTTCAGGGGTTTATACTATTCATCTTTAACTTGTCATTAGAAAACACAATACCACCTCACATGCAAGGTAAGATTACACAATGTACTTTCATTCCCTTCTTCTATTCATGTGCTATCTTTCTCTTCTATTTTATTTCTATATTGTTGAGACTGTACTACATGTCTTTTAAAGGAATTTTAAAATGAATTATTTAAAGTATGCCTTAGGTTCACTCATATATTATTATTTTTTTTACTTTCTTCATCCCTTTCTATATATCTGCATTCTTGTTTGGTGATACTTTTCTTCTATTTAAATAGCTTTCAATACTTATTGTGATACAGGTCTGTTAGCAATAAATTCCCTTAGTTTTTTTGAAAAATATTTATTTGGACTTATAGTTGAATAATATTTTTTCTGAATTTAAAGTTCCAAGTGTACAAATGTTATCTTTTAGCACTTTAAAGATATTGTTCCATTGTCTTCTGACTTGCATTATTGTTAACAAGAAGTCTGATTGCTTTTTATAGTCCTGGGTAAATATACAGTATTTTTCACTGGGTAACTTTTAAAATAGTTTTCTCTTCATCACTGGTTTTAGCAATGGCATTTTTATATGCTTTGGTGTGAGGTTGGGTATGTACATGAGTGTGGGGTGGGGTATGTACATGAGTGTGTTTCTCTCACTTGTGTTTTATTGAATTTCTGGTTCTGGGAGTGCTATTGTTTGGATGCAGTTTGAGTATACCCTCTGAAGTTGCCTGTGCAGGAAGCTTGATCAACACTGGCGTGTGAAGAGGTGGAACTTTTAAGAAGTAAGTCTTCATGGAAGGTAATTAGGTCATGGGGTACCACCCTTGGAAGGGATTGATGCAGATTTCATAGGACTTTATGAGTTACCACAAAAATAATTTAAAAAAAAAAAAAAAGAGTGAGTATGGCCCTCCTCCAAACTCTTGCTTCCTGTCTCCTTCTCATATGGGCCCTACCATGATTCCATCCACCATATGATGCCATCTGCCACGAGGCCCTCTCCAAGCCCAAGTGGATGCTCCCACACTACTCTTGGACTTCTAGGACTCTAAGTTAAATAAATGTCTTAATATATTTTCTTAACAAATTACCCACATTCAGGTATTTTGTTATAATAATGAAGCATAGTAAATTCTTAATTTTCTATCAAATTTTAAAATTGCATTGCCATTGTTTATCCAAATATTTTTTACTCTAACTGTCCCTCTCTATTTTTTCCTCAGACTCCAATTACTTTTATGTTAGACAGTTTGATCTTTTTCCACAAGTAGCTGAAGTTCAGTTTATTGTTTCCAATTATTTATTTCTCTTTGTTCCTTTTTGGATAATTTCTATCCTTGTGTCTCTCATGATCTCTTCTTCTGCAATTCCTAGCCTGTGATTAATCTTATCCAGAGAAATTTTCATTGTAATATTTTATTTCTTCTAATTCTAGAAGTTACATTTGTTTCTTTTATATCTTCCACTTCTCTCTTAATTCCACCCCTGTTTTCTCTTATCTTTGAACACATTTGTAATTGTTTTAACATCCTTGTCTGCTAATTCCATCATCAGTTTCATTTCTGTCTCCTTATGGTGAATGATTTCTCTTGTGAATATAGGTGACATTTGTGATAGTCAGCTTTTCTTCACTGTGATGAAAAACCTGACAAGAATAACTTCAAGGGAAGGAAAATTTAATTTGGGGCTTATAATTATGGAGGACTCAGTCAATTGCCAACTCCATTGCTTTGGGTCTGAGATAAGGCAGACTATCATGGCAGAATGGTGTGATAGAAGAAAGCTGTAAGCTCATAGCAGCCAGGAAGGAGCAGGGGTGGAGGGAATACTCAGGGACAAAACACAATCCCCAAGGGGATGTCCTCACCCATGATGTCTTGTCAAATGTGTGCATAGCCTAGTATTTTGTTAAAGACTCAGGGGATGCTTATGCATATTTCTAGAGCTCTTATTTTGTGCATATTCCTCTTTTCTTATATCCTTCCTCATAATTCTCAGCTACACTGCCAGCTCTGGTCTTCAGTTTTTGTCTCCTTAGCTCAGCAAAACCTTGTGTTCTGCTTAGACTCCATTTCCCTGTGCTATATTTTATAAAGTGTCTTTAAGCAAAAAAGCAATTGTGCAGCTTAATTTTTGTATTTTTCTTCTTTTAAGAATCACAGTCTTTCAGTGCCTATTGTCCTAAAACTGAAAAGAGTCAATTCATATGTTTCCCCATTAAACATACCTATTTTTGAAGGGACTAATTAAATGATAGGTATTCCCTCCTGCCAGGAGTAACAGTATATAATTGACTTTACAACTCTTTTGTATACCATCAATTTACTGCCCTTCAGTTTCAAATTTCCTTTCATTCCTCATTCTGGAAAGAATGGAGTTGGGTTCTCGACACCTAGCCCAATGTTAAGCATTTTTAATACCAACTGCTATAGAAACATGGCAATATGAGGGACTCCCCCTCCTAGCTCCAGACTAATCCACTTGGATATCTCTTTTTAGGATAGATTGACTTCTCCAACACCAAATTCCTGAAACATGGGCAGCTTCGCCAGGATCCAGTTCCTGAAGTACGATGCAATCACACCAGTTTTCTTCAACATCTCTCTTTGTATAGTGGAACACCTTTCTTCACAAGACACCTTTCTCTGAATAGCTTTAGGGAAAGCTAAATCCAGAAGGTGGATTTCTGGCATACTCCAAGGTATGCATTTTCATCCAGGTGTGCTGGCATCTGTCTGCGATCTCAGTGACTTAGGAGGTTGGAGCAGGAGGATCTCAAGTTTGAGACCAACCTAGGCAACTTAGTAAGACTCTGTCTCAATTTTTTAGAAAACAACAGGAATGTAACTCAGTGGCAGAATGCCCCTTTATTAAGTCCCCAGTATCAAAAACAAAGAGTGAATTTCCAGAAAGTTTTCCTAGAATGACACCCTGCAACATCTCTGACATTCATTGTGCCAGTGTTGTACCCTCTCTAATAAGGTCTGGACAACCTTTGTGCAAGAAGGTTTGTCTTTCCCTTAGGTGCTTGTCACGTCTTTAGTATTCATATTTATTAAATTTTCCTAAATGCACACGTAAAGTTTCTAGATCAAAGCAGATTTCTTAATATGATCACAGCACAATCAATACCCAGAATAACATTGCAGCATCTCACACCCAATACCCTGCAGAGTGACATAAGAATCATTTAGAAAAATACCTCACACAAGTGGCAAAATTACCCTGCATGCAAGGGTTGAAGAAATATGAATGTTTTCCTTTTAAAAATGGGAAAGAGACTATTTTCCTCCCTTCTTTTTTGAGAGCAATTCTTTGGAATAGGATGAAAAGAATCTTTATTCTAACACTTCAGTATATAAATGAATTTATCTAGGGAGAAAAGAAAGCCAACATTTATGACTTTTACAAACTAGAAATTTCTGCATGGCCCCAGGTTTCTCCTCTTTTGAAATTTAAACACAGGGAGATAATGCTTTAACTTAGGTGCTTAACCCAAAATATAAAAATTTGACTCTTGGGGAGATAAAAGAAGGTTTACTGTATAGAAACAATTAACTTCACCATTAGGGTAAAATAGCAACAAATTGAATCCTCAGTGTATGTAAAAAAATAAAATATTTATAAGAAAAAATGAAAGCAAGCGTTCTCTGTTATTATAGTATGTACACTTCATGGCTCAAGAGACTGAGGTTTTTATAGGAATACTAAAAAATTCAGGAAAATTTGTTTTCTCACATTATTTTAGCCCTAGGAATGGTGACTGTTACTGGTATCTGCTCTTTCTACGTTGTTTATAATTACCTTCACTAATTGCTATCAAATTACTCATCATTCCAATCCCCTCTTATACTTAACAATTCATTATATTAAACTCTCTGTTCTAATTACTGTGTGGCTTTTGTCTCCTAATTGGGCCCTGACTGACTTAGAATTTATTCTCACTAAGACATCTAAAGTACTTGTTATCCTCTGATCCACAGATCCTATTTACACATATTTCCTCAAGGTAGTTGATGAGCTTGATGTTTTATGAAGTGTTATGACAAGCGAGATTTTTGTGCTCTGTATTATGTCAGAAAGAAGCAGAAATATCATAGTCCTAAGGCAAGACTGTGAAAGTATACTACTGGCTCTACCAGGTAAAAGCCACCATTTCTGGTCATCCTTACAATTGATATGGAAACAAAGTTACGACCAAGTGCTAGGTGCTATCTTCATTTGCTTCAGTAGAGGTTCTTTATCTGGGGCAGCAACTGCAGTTAATGTCATGAGCTGATTAAATTTATAGTAGTTTGCAGTCTTTCTCCATTTATATCTGACCTTCTTCACAGACCAAACTATAAGAATTAAATGGATGTTCTCAAAGTAATGCAGTATTGCTTCTCTTTTACAATCCTGATAAGAGCTCTAGGGGCTTCCGATCATAATGGCCCTCCTCCTCTGGGGTAGTCAGTCACTTTGAGTATTCTGCTCATTACTTTTTATGTCTATTCTTCTGTTGCTGTTGTTGTTCTTGTTCTGTTAAGATATACTTGACAATATGTATATTCTAGTTACACATTCAGGAATTGGGGAAATAACCACAGGATAAGTCCTTGAACCAAATTATCAGACCTGAAATAACACTTCATCTATCACCTGACTTAATGAGACAACACAATGAAGTATCAGAGACTCTTGACTGATTTCCAGCCCTATGATAATTCAGAGACTCTGAGCCTCTAGATTGAAAAGAAGGCCAAATCTCCCTGAGGAAGTACCCTGCATCACAGATCCAAGTACACAGTTGTAAATCTTCCACCAAAACTTCCCACCAAGGGATGTGTGCCCAGACACTAAAGCAACTGCACTGAGTGAAGTGAGCTCTCTAGATGCCCACCAGCCTCCTCTCATTGCTGCTCTGAGGATTAATAAATGCTTGCACAACATCACAGTCTTTCCCAGAGTTGAAATGTTACCATTTATTGTTAAACTAAAGCATTTCCTAACAGTATCTTTACATTTACCTCTTTCTTTGTGCTATAATTGCCATGTATGTGACATCTATACACATTATAAATCTATGCACACTATAAATTTTACAATAACATGTCATAATATTATTCTTACCAGGTGATACATTTTTAAAATCAATTAATAGAAGAAAAATATATTATTTTATATTTACACACATATTTAACATTTCTGGTGATCTTCATTTCTTTCTGTAAATTTAAAGTTTGCATCTGGTCCTATTTCCTGTCAGCCTGAAAATCTTTCATTAGCATTTTTAATACTGCATAAATTATCTATTTTTACTTATCTGAAAGTATCTTTATTTCCTTTCATTTTTTAATAATATTTTTGCTAGATATACATGTGTGGTTCAATGCCAAGATGTTCAGTTTTCTTCTGGCCTCCATCATTTTTGATTAAAAAGTCAAGTAAAATTATTATTTTTCTCTGATTTGTAATATGCTACTTAAATTGATGACTTTCAAGATTTTATCTTTATCTTTGATTTTAAAGATTTAACTCTGATGTACTTAAAGTTGATGTTATTTTTATTTATAGTACGTGGGATTCACTGATATTCTTGAATCTGTAAGCTCATATTTTTCACTAATTTGGGAATATTTCAGCCGATTTGTCTACAAATGTTTCTGTGGTTAAATTCTATATTCTCTTTATTGAGACTCCAAGTTCATGAATATTGGATTTCTCATTTGTTATATGGGTCATTGAGTCTATGTTCATTTTTTTCCCATTCATTTTTAATCTGTTCTTTAGATTTAATAATTTCTATTGCTCTGTTTTCAAGTTTGTTCATTTTATTCTGCTAACTCATCTATCATTAAGCATATTAGTAATTTTTTCATTTCAAATATTTTAATTTTTATGTCTAGATTCTCAACTGAAATTCACATGCTTACTCATTATAAGCATATTTTTCTGGAAGTTCTTGTACCTGCGATCACCACTTTAAAGTTTCTGACTTCTAATCAATTACTTATGGGACCCATGAGTAGTCATATAGACTACTTTTCCTTTGACTCTGGGTCACAATTTTCTGTGTGTTGAGCACTAATTTTATGCTAAACACTACAGGTAAATCAGAGATTCTGGATTCATTAACCTCGCTTGATGCACTTGTGTCTCTGAGTAAGCTTGGAATTAGGGAGCCTCACCTGAACACAGTGCTTGGACAGACTGGAGCTATTCACTTTGACCTTCTTCTACAATACATGCAAGGATGAAACTCACCAATCCTGAGGTAGGCTATTCTCTTTTCTGGGGTTCTTCGGCACCCTGTGTTTAACACTACTCATACTGTATTAAAATGAGTTCCAAGTAGATTGTTAGCTACTCCAAGGAAGACTCAGGTCTTATTTATCTCTGCATCTCTAGGGCCTAACCCAGTGCCTGACACACAGAGTGGGCATGCATATTATATTTGTTGAATGAACTAGCTAAATAATTAAAGGAGTCAGAAATCATACAATGCTAACACAGATTTCATAGAATACTGAAATATGTGGATCATTGAATTAAGAAGAAATTAATGTAAACTCAGTTCCAACTTAGTACATCAAGTGCCCATGATAAAAATGTGAAGACTATATTCATCATCATGAATAGACTTTGTTACAGAGACAGAAAAGGAATTATGACATTTCAGAAAAAGTCTATCAGTACTGATCAAAATAGAGACTTAAGATCTAAAAAGTGAAGTTTACTTATTCATTGTAGTTACTCCCTGAGGAGAATTAATAAATTAAGTGTGTTCATGGATATGAATGAAGTAACAAAAAGCATGGAGTTTAGGGTGAACAAATTTGTAATTGAGGCTCACTTCTATTTTCATCCTAATTCTATCTCTAAAGATCCATACAAGCTGAGGAAATTTATTTAAACTATTCACTCTCTGTGGACTTATCTAAAAATAGGACACTGATACTTACCTTACAGGAGTGCTATGAGAATCAAATGAGGTCGTAAATATGAAGGAAATTTGTAAACTGCAAAGAGCTATAGAAATACCAGGGATGAAATAATTCAAATAAAGCATTTCTTACCACAATACCCATCACATATAAAACTCCCAAAGTTTAGCTCCCTTCCCACAGAAACACACATGTGCATGTACACACTTGCTCACACACACACACACACTCGCTCACACACACACACACACACACACACACACACACACCTCAGCAGCAGCAACAAAACTGACATGATTTGTACTCCCTTTAAATATGTCTTCTTAAAAGTTAAGTTCTGTGTGCCACCTGCTAGCTATATGACTTGGGACTAATTTTATCTCTCCTGCCCACTTCCCTCCTCTCTTTTTTCCCCAGAAGCATGTGTCCCCATTAATAAAATATTTTATTCTATTTAACATTGGGAGTATTGCAGCTATTTTCTCCTCTAATCCATCATGGGTTGCAATCAGAAAATGTGAAAAAATATCAAGTAAAACTTGCTTTTCTCTAAAGAAGCTACAAAATCATCACTTAGAAAATTATGGCAGAAGTTTTAATATCCATAATAGTCTTTTAAATAATTTTTTTCTAAAAAATAAATTTTGAAATAACTCTTGATTTTTATATGTCTAGCTATCAAGTGGTCAATTTTAAGTCTGTCAAAATTATTGCCCTAGTTATGGCTTAAAACATTAATCCAGTGTTAGTACAGTTTCCTTCAAAAGAGTGACTTTAGGACTGGAGATGTCTTTCAGTGGTAGAGTACTTGCCTGGTGTGCTTGAGGCCATTGGTTCAATCCTCAGCACTTCGAAACAAAGGGGGGGGGACTTTTCCTACTGCAGTTTTAAGTATCTGATTATTACAAATATTTGAAAAACAGTCAACTGAGCTCATGGAGCAAGGGAGCAATGCTTAGTTCTATAATGGAAGATTGTCACCTCTACTCTGTTATCCTCTGTTAGCTGACTTTAGATGAAGGAATTCTCTAAGGCAGAGGAAATACAATAGGATATATCTTTCAAAAAATAAGCCTTGAGATCCTTGGACAAGACCTGATACTTAATAGGCCTTTGCATGTTCATCCATCCAAAGGTAAATTTAGCACATATTTTTGTCAAGTTAATACTCAACATAGTAATAGGCAGACAGAGGTGAATAACTCCCTGCCCTCCCAACACTTTTGGCTTTTTCTGGCTTGTGTGCTTCTGCTCAGTTTCTTCCCACTCCCCTGATCACTCTCCCTCACCCACCCTAGACATCAATTAACTCAATGCCACACAAAGTTAATTACACATCCAGTCACTATGAATTTTTTTTTCCTGACCTATACCCTTGACGGTCCTGTACATGCACCTAAAGCAAAATTTTTGTGCAACTTCTTTTGTCTGCCTTCCCCATTGAACTGTGAATAACATTGAAACAGAGTTTCTACATTACTCATCATCCTAACTTCAGAGCTAGTGAATTGTTTGACACATAGTGCCTAAGCAATGTACATAGACTGACACAGGGTGAATAAATAAATTATTACAGGAATTATTATTTCCAGATGAACAAAAGAGCTGAACAAAGAAAGAAGTACTAAGTGAATAGAAGTATTTGTAATATGCAAAGGAAGAAAGAGGAACACGAATATTGGAAGAAGAAGATGATAAAAATCAACAAAGATAATAAAAATAGCCCCACATCAGTCAGCAACACAGCTATTATGAATACATTATCAGAGGTACCACCAAAGTGACTCACTGTTCCTGACTCATCCTGCTGGGAGGGCCTGTGATCACTGAGACCTACCCACCCGTAGATCTCAGTTACCTCCTCCTGTGAGTCCAAAGCCATGCAAAGTATGTGAACAACTAACACTAGTGGGCTACTCACTCATCCATTCCTGCAGGAAGAGGCAGAAATGGTATTTAAACACTTAGGCAATGAGGAGAAAGAGATGGGATATGCTCAATAAAGATCATATTTGCCCTCTGATCCCTCAACTTCCCAGCTGGGACCACCCACATTTTCTCGTGTTCTCCAACTTAGTAAAAAAATAGCAGTGCCCATGTAGGTAAAAATGAACAGGTAGTTAGGCCCAGTGACTCAGAAAGCTGAGGCAGGAGAATTACAAGTTTGGGGCCAGCCTGAGTCACTTAGTGAGACCCTGTCTCAAACTGAAAAATAAAAAAGAGCTAGGGATGTAGCTCAGTGGTAGGATGCCCCTAGGTTCAATCCCCAGTACCACCAAAGGAGGAAACGTAGACAGGGTCAAAGGATGCTTCTTTGAGAGAGTTTAAGGAAATGTGGAAACAAAGTCTATGAAGAGAAGTTGCATCTTGTCTCACATTTCCATTTGGATTTGAAGAAAGAAATACTTAGAGAAAAATAAATAAATAAATATTATATATGGTGGGAAGAGTACATTCATATTTATATTCAAAATTTAGTGAAAATTTCAGAGTTCAAAACCCCCTAACGCTTGCCCAAGCACCCCAAGGTAACAATGAGCCTCAAATTGAGACACTTCTTCTATAAGTATATCAAGATATAGTTCAGGGACATCAGCTATTTTATCACTCAACTGGCACAGCTTGCCACAAAGGGACATTTGCAGAGGATCCTGGACCACCAGCTTTTGGCCTCCTCACATAGAGATCTACAGAACAGACAGAAAAGGACAGGTGACCTGGAAGATGCTCAGTTCTATTTCTATGACTCAAAATATAAAGATAAAACTGGAAGGCAAGGGATAGGAACTGACTTGGCGATGGGATAGCAATGGGTGCCATGAGTGTGTGAAAACTTTTGTTTCCATACCTGTGTCACTTAAGAAAATATCTTTCCATTCTGTCTCAGAGATAAACTCTGGAGGGAATATCACAAGACAAAATATTCCCACAATCTACCCCATTTGGAATATAAAATAATATAGCATGGTTATGCTTATTTTAATCTAAATTAGTTCCTGGAGAAGTATAAAGTTTGCATTATTTACTGAATGAATGAAAATTAATAGCATTTAACTTGAACTCTGGAATTAGCACAATCCATACCTAAGACAATGGCATTGCAGGTGCTATATAAAAATTTTAAAAATTAAAGTTTCCATAAGTTAAAAGGAGAAGAGTCTTTATGAAAAATGTATATGAATTTTTAAAATTTAGTTATGGAGACAATCCACCAAAATGTTCTCTTCTTGCTTAACCTCTAGGGAACAGCAGAGATTTTTGCCTCAACTGCACAGAAGGAAGAAAAACACACAGAAATGGATACGATTTAAAGAGCTAATATTGCTGGATAATAAAAGAGACCTTTTCTTCTTTTGGAAAGTTCTTCATTTTTCAATCAACAAGAATTAAGAAAATCTTTTCTAAAATGACTGTTACAGAGAGCATTTTTTAACTTCTGACAAGGAAAGCTTTTTCTCACATACGTCAAGAGGGAAGTGAAAGCTGCTATTTTCCTAACCTCCCTACCACCTGCATTCCAATTGCCTGTTGTCCATAGCCCTTTAGCAGAACTGATCAAGGATTTAACTGTCAGAGGCTTCATATAGAGTTGGAACCAAAAGAGTTCTCAAAACTCAAACCTTCAGACACAAAAACAAGTAGGTTTAATCCAGCTTGGAATGATTCTTGAACCTGGTAACAAAACATCAGAAAGCAGAAACCCTGTTTTCAGCCATCCCCAGAACATGAAAAAGAAAAGGACTTCTACTCCCTGACATTATTCTAGCCAGATATGATATGTGATGAACATTTGTGTTGTGGCTTGTTTGTAAGGAGATACACATTACACTGGGTTAAAAGTCTCCTGACAAAATATTATTTAAATCTGTTAAGAAATGCTTCTACCCATAGCTCTGTGTAGGGCATCCTTGACCTCCTTGTTCCTCAGACTGTAAACAACGGGGTTCAGCAGGGGAGTGATGATAATGTAGGTCATGGAGAGAAGAAGGTCTTTTTCTACAGAACTTTCTGACTTGGGCTTGAGGTAGGCAATGGAGGCACAACCATAGTGGACAACGACCACAGTCAGGTGGGAGGCACAGGTGGCAAAGGCCTTCTTCCGACCCTCCGTGGAGGCAATTTTGAGGATGGAATAAATGATTAGAACATAGGAGATGGATATGAGGCCTATAGGCACAAGAATCACAAATGAACTCACACCATAATTAATTATTTCATTGATAGTGGTATCAACACAAGAAAGTTTCATGACTGGGTAAATGTCACAGAAGAAGTGATCCACCACTGTGCCACAGAAGGGCAAGTTAAACATGGCTGTCACTTGGAGAATCGCCATAACCAGACCAGTGCCAAAGGACCCACATACCAACCTGGCACACATTCCTTTGCTCATGATGACCATGTACCTCAGGGGCTCACAGATAGCCACGTAGCGGTCATAGCCCATTGCTGTGAGAAGGAAGCAATTATTAGTTGCCAAGGTGACAAAAAAGAACATTTGAGTTGCACAATCTGGCAAGGAGATAGGCTGGTTATGAAAAATAAGACTGAAAAGCATTCGTGGGACAATGACCAGTGTGTATACCGTCTCTGAACTAGCCAGCATGCTCAGGAAGAAGTACATGGGAGTGTAGAGGCGATGGTCAACACAGGTGATAGTCACAATGATGATGTTTCCAGTCAGAGTTAAAATGTAGATGGTTAGGAAAACCACAAAGAGGGTCGTTTGATGTTTTCCAAAGCTAGAGAATCCCAAGAAGATGAATTCTGTCACTTCTGTGAAGTTCTTTCTCTTCATTCTGCTCTATCAGTGTCTGAAAGCAATAAAACAAATCATCAAGGGGAAACTTCTCATCAGCAACTGAACTTTAAAACAAAAGACAAAGCTAGCTAAACTGAGAGAGTTATCTTTTCCCCCTTTTGTGACCAGTGAGTTCATGTTTAGGGTCCATGCACAGAAAAAGAGACAAAAAAATTATGCTTCTTTCAGATGTGTACATGTGAGTGTTATCACTGCAGAGCAAATTTGGGGGAGATTTCTGAGAACACGATCATCTCACAGACACTTCTAATGTCAGAAAGGGAAGGGAAACAGCAAGGAGAAAGTCAGGTTCTGTTCCACTCCATGACAATATAAACCACATAAACCCTCTTAACAAGAACGAATACCACTACAGTGCATGTCAAGAAAGCCATAAATATGAGTGTTTGGGAACAAAATGATATAGCAATAGACAGTATGCAAGATGGGCAGACTTTGCAAAGTGGTTGTTGAATTTGGTGATAAGATCCCCAAGGACCTTTTCCACAGTGCTTAGGTTGAATTCTTGATTTCAGAAAGGTAATATGGTCCAGATATGTCTGTCATCAGACCCTCAAAGCAGAACAATGACAAAACAACTTCTGCAATGATCAGGCCACCAAAATTGATCACTCCAGTCCCATTGAAAAATTTTTATTTTTGATTTCAGTAGTTCTTTTGAGTGAGTCAGGAAGACAGAGTTGTGATTGAGAATTAAGAAAATATTGTTTAGTTTTCACTGTAGGACAACCTGAAACATAGATAAGGGAATATAAATTCCACAGTTGAGAGGAGGACAGATTCTGTCAGCAGTTTGGAGCCCAACTGACATCTATTTTAAAAAATTTGATGAACAGACAATTGATCTAATTATAGGAAGTACAGCACACTAGTCCCTTTTGGAGTACATATACCCTCCATTTGGGAGGCTGAGGCAAGAAGATCACAAATTCGAGACCAGCCTGGGCAACTTACACAGACCCTGTCTCAAAATTAAAAATAAGAAGGCCTGGGCATGCAGTTCAGTGCCACTGGGACCCTGGGTTCATTCCCCAATACTGAAAAAAAGAAAAAAATGGAGCACATATAACTTATGTGGAGAACATGCAGCTGATCCTGCAGCTCTCTACAAAGACCATTCATTGATTTCATTTTCAGAACTACTGAAATAGGCTTCCTCCCTCATCCTCCATTAATTTTTTTGAAGTTGGTGTCAACATGATCATGCTCATGAAATTGTTTGCTCACATGTTGCTGAAGATGTGTCCACTGCTAAAATTGTCAGAGCTTGCTTTTTCATCCTTCTCTGCATCCTTTAACATTTCTGACCCATGCCTCCTGGAAACACTCTCTGACCTTGGTTTTCATGATGCCACACGTCTGTCTTCCCAGCACTCACTCAGTTGCCTTCCACCAATATGCTCATTTCACTCATAGCATAATTACCATATGCTGTCCTCTGGTTGATCCTCAACCCTTGCTTTTTTTTCTCACCATACTATCCCTCTCATTTTTTTCCCTGTTATTTCTATGTTCATTGCTCAACTCTCTATTTCCATCACCAATCTTTTCCCCATATCTCCAACCTACCTCTCTCTTGGCTTTTCTATTTGTGTGTCTTGCAATCATACTAAGGTTTATACTTTTGAAAACGAACTAAACCTCAACTCTTCTCAGGCTTTGTGTCTCCCTCAATGACTTCACCAGCATTCCAGTTGGTCAGTGTCAGCAGTTTGGAGCCACATCTACTTCAGCATCCCTTCAGTGGACTTCTTCCTTAGAGTAGATCTCCTTTCTGTCCAAATTCCTACATCCACAATGACCCACTTAAGATTAGGGAGCCCAATCTTCTAGTCAGGATAATAAAACATGTTCACATTCTAAAATGCATATGGCTATACAGAGGATTAAGAATGACAAAATGATTTTCAAAAATAAGGACAAAATGAAAAGACTTGCCTTACTTCATTGAAAGAGTCTAGTAATCAAGACAGTATGGTATCAGTGCAAGGACAGACAATGAAATGTAGAGTCCAAAAATAGAACCAGATTTATATGATCAACTAATTTTTTCTAAGGTTCTAAGGTATCTCAAGGATGGAATTTTCAACAAATGTTGCTAGAACAAGTAAATATCCACGTGGGAAAAAAAAAACAAGCACAAATTTTACACAAGACACAAAATAACCCAAAATGAATCATAGAAATGTATAAAAGATAAAGCTACAAAAGGTCTAGACAAAAATAAAGGATGAAATCATCATGACCTTAAAATAAGCAAAGAGTCCTTAGATAACCAAAAGCATAATTCGTAAAGAACAAGATCACAAATTGAACTTTATCAAAACTAAAAGTTTCGACTTTTCAAAAGATTGTTAGAAAAACAAAAAAATAAGCCACAGAATAGAAAAAAATATTCATCATAAACAAATCAAAAAATTGCATCCAGAACATATGAAGAATTCTTGCAAATCAGTAATAAGACATGTTGGTAAATTGGCAAAATATTTAAACAGACATTTCACAAAATAATTTATAGAAATAATCAACATAAAAGATGTTCAACATCATTAGTCATCAAAGACATGTAAAATAAAACCACAATGAAACATGAGACACATCTTCAAGCCCACCCGAACAACTAAAATTAAAAGGCCTAACACCTGAGGTTTGTAACAAAATGAGGGAATCAGAAGTCTTTCATATTGCTAGAGGGGAAGTAAAGTGGTATAACCAATTTGGAGAACAATGTTGCAGTTTTTTAGAAAGTTAGATTTATACTTAATCTATGCTTCAGAAATTTTCCTATGTATTTACACAAAAGGAATGAAAACTTGTTCACATAGAGATATTTGTATGTGGATACTCCTAGCATCTCTCTTTCTAAAAGCCAAAAACTGCCAACAACCTAAAGGTCCAAATTATAATGAATCCATATAATGAAATATGACTCAGCAATAAAAAGAATAAATCACTAGTGCAAATAGCAACATAGCTGGAGCTCAGAAATATTATGCTAAATCAAAGAAATCAGACCCTAAAGAGGTAATGCAGCATAACTCTATAATATGAAGCCCTAGAATATACAAATTTAACTTATACTACTTATAAAAAGATCAGCGTTTGCCACAATTGCTTGGGAATTGATTGGGAAAGATCACAAGGGAACTTGAGGTGAAGGACAATTTTTGAATTGAGGAGATGGTAATACATGTGCATAAATTTGTCAAAACTCACCTAAATTTTTACTTAAAATTGGCAAATTTTACTGTCTTATATTATATTGCATTATATTGTGTTACATTGTATCATATCATATCAAATTGTACTATAACATATTTCATTGTACTGTTTTATATTATACATCATCAAAGTTGATTTCTAATAAGATTCTCATTTGGCCATGAGTTAGATTGATCTCTGCAAATCTGTCACTGCTAGACTTATGGTTCTTTGAGTGGGTTCCCTATGCTGTCATTCACTCCCTGGTACCCACCCAAATTATAAGTCCTCAGTGCCTGGAAGTACGTCCCCACAACTCCCAATACAGTCTTGAAATATAGCTGCTAAAAATATTATATTCTCATTCTTGGCTTACATGGAAATTTTTAAATCTATTAAATAAGAATGGATCTATTTTTAATTTTCAAAAATCATTTCTTAGCAGTATTTCAAGACAGTTCATTGCCTACCACTTCCATGAAAACTTCTCATAACAACCCCACTCCTCACTTCCATGACTTTCATAAAGCCTGTGCCCAGTGCAGTGCTGGCAACTGTTCACACCAACTCACCAGAGCAGATCACGCACATCACTTCCCAGCATCATAGTCAACAATCCAAGTTGATAGGTTGAAATCTTTTATGAATAGTTTGTATGAATATGTCAAAATATACTCTACTATCATATATAACCAAAAAGAACAAATTTCAAAAATTGACAAAAAGAAATAGTTTAACTCAGAAGTTAACAGACACTAAAAATCAAGACTTTTTTTTTCTTCATGAGAGTAGGTTGTTAAACATTTACCTAAAAACCATTGCCTTTATCCCAGTACCATATACAGTAGTATACCGCCTTTATTGTCTTGCATTGTTGTCTATTGTCTTCTTTATGTCCATTCCAAGTCCCAAATTAAAATGTAAACTGTGAAAAAATGTGTGCCAAGACTTCTGTATTTTCTGAATCCTCCACACAATGCACTCAGAGAACCCCTCAGTAAGTACTAGCTGATGGAAGAGTATGGAGAATCTGGAATTCCCACGGCAATGTAATTGAAGCAATTTGCCAAGAGGACTGAACTGGCTACCCCTGAAAATAATGGGACCCAAACAATGAAGGATGCTTCTCTACAGTATTGTGGGGCAAATTGCACTGTTTTTCTTCTCAGTTCTTCTTCACATTTTTCCATAGAGACATGGAGAACAGTGAGAGCTTAAAGCAAACTTAAGAGAAAAAAAAATGCTGCATGGAAAGAGGTCAGTTCATCTAGTTTTGATTTAGTGACCAATAATCTAAGAACTTAACAGAGACTAGTTTCTGAGTTGTCAACAAGGGTCAGATCCTTATTAATTGACCTTTCAACTCCTTTCTCTGTCAGGTGGTAAATGTGCCCAACTGTTCAAATTAAAGTATAGGCATATCGTGAGCAAAGCACCTTTCTGTAACCACATGATCATCACTCCTGGGTCCTCTCTTCTTCCAGGGGTTGTATAGATTTCAAGTTCATTAGTTCTTGAATCAAGTTCCCGTTCCTAACACCTAACTGTGAAACCTTGAGAAACTTGTCTTACCAACCCTCATTCTCATGGGTAAACAGGGTAGTAATAGTACAGACCTCAGGAGAACATTATGAGGAGTAAATGTGCTAAGTGCTTACTTAGTACACAGTAAATGCTCAATAATTGATACCTTTAAAAATTACCTTTGATGTGACTCTATAACTGGAAAAAGTCATACAAGGTTTTTTTTGAAAAGTCACAAAAAACAAAGAATTAAATATAGTGTGAAACAAAGAAAGATGAGAGAGAGAAACAGAGACAGAGGTTCATGTTTTTAGGTTATCCTCCTGGGAAAATAAGAACACTGAAAGAGAATAAAATAAAGAGTTAGGGCAGCATAGGTTTTCATCATGAAGACTGTGTGCCAAATAAAAGAGGAATAGAAAAGTTTACCATGAAAAGAGATGGAAAGACACTACGACAGAGTATATTGATATTATAAGAAATCATATATCTGATAATTAAATCTGCATGAACCTGCGAGAGAAAGTATTTAAAATCTGCAGTTTATGCCAATCTCCTCAATTTTATGTATAAATGAGTCTTGCAGAAAACAAACAAAATTCTATGACCTCTTCTCCAGAGACCTTGAAACATAAGCCAATTCTAAGATGCCAAGGATGGATAAAGTGACCTTTTTAAAAATCTGTGATTATGATAGATATCTGAAGAATCCAGAGGAAGGAAATCACTTGATCAGAAGATGAATGTGGGAGGAAGGAAAATCACTTGATCAGAAGATGAATGTGGGAGGAAAGAAAAATCACTGGATCAGAAGATGAATGTGGGAAAGAATCTGCAAGTCTGTTCCTTTAGGACTTGAGCCCAATCGGCCTGTTGGTGATATTTCCCTTCTAGAAGTCTGGATCCTGGCCTAGCATGGGGCAAGAACAAGTGGGACTCGTGTCTGCCTAACTTAAGGATATACAGATATTTCCCACACCTCTCAAACCTACTCTGGTAGGATCTACCAAAACCTTATGCCTCTTCAAGGATATGTAATCTTATAATCACTTACGTCTCTCCAGATAGGACTGCAGCTTAGAGAGAGTGACACATGACATGCCCACTGGTCCCCTGGCTCTGAAAATTATGCCAATAGAAGGACGAGAAGCAACTCCTATGAACTCAGAGATCAGGTGGCTACTCTCAGAGGAAAAGCCTTGTTGTCTACTTCTGCTCTCCTGAGTCTCCTTTCCTAAAAATTTCCTGAGTATCTCAAGGGAGCCAATGGAGTCAGACTCCAAACTGATGCCAAGGGATTTTGTTAGAAATAGGAATTTTTCCTATGTACCTATATGAATATACCACAATGAATCTCACTGTTGTGTGCATCCACAAGAAATTAATTTCAAAAAGTAAGGATGAGTAAATGGTAGAAAGAACTGTAGAGGGAAGGGAAGAGTGGATGAGGGGAGGGAAGGGGAAGGAGAGGTACTGGGGACTGAATTAGAACAAAATATATTCCATGCTTTTATAATTATGTCAAAATGAACTGTACTGTCATGTATAACTGAAAAGAACCAATAAAAACTAGGAACTTTTTATTTCCCTAGCAGTTGGTGCTTTGTGATTCCTGGAGTCATTCTCTTAGATGCTTTCTCTTTCTCTTATCCTGGACTTTATTGGAGGAGGTGTCATGTTTATGGATCAAGAAATGTCTTTAGAAGATAACAGGTTAGACTTTAGTATTTCCAAACTAGAGGGAAAATTGAGTAAGTAAAATTTGGTGTTTCTCAAGGACATCCTGTTGTTAATAAATTCAACTCAACAAGATAGATTTTCTTAGCACATCATAGCTTGAATATTGGTAAACTCCTTCTAAGAGACTTTCCAATGGATCTGTCAAGTCCTGGCATCTAGTGTTCCCTGTCTTTGCACAGCACCAAGTTCCCCGAATTCCCCTTGATTGATGCAGGTGACTTTCCCCAGAATATTTCACAAGGCTCTTATGAAATTAGAGAAGTGACATTTTAATTTTTCCATTCAACCTATGTTTATTGTTCTTTTACACATGTAAGTTATGGAATGGTATGAAGATTTTAACGTACTTTTAATTCCTGTTTATTCCATTTCCTAGAATGATTCACTTTTTATTTAGTATATACATACATACTCATGCACACACACACACACACACACACACACACACCAGGATCATAATCAAATAGTTATATCAGCTATGGAACATATATCCATCCCAAGTAGGTACATGTCCTTAAATCTCTATAACATTGCAATGGAAGTCAGACTAAAGGATTGTTGAGTCACCCCAAATTCTGTTTCACCTCATATTTCCAATCCAGTAACCTTATAATTCAGACTTTTTGTAAGTTCATAGTGACTATGATCTTTCACATAACCCTTAAAACCTTGGAAGTTATCTAAAATACCAACTTCCGTTTTGCTCATAGAATAGGCTTCTAGCAGCTCTCCTAATAGAGTTGATACCATCAATGGTTCCTATTCCTCCAACATTTATTCACATTTTTATTTTAACGTGGAAGAGTTGCAAGAATAACAAGGGTTGCTGCATAACCCTTCCCTGGATTCACCAACTGTTTACATTTTGCACCCTTTGTCTCTAACTCAAAATTGCATTGGAGTAAGTTGGAGGCATTGCACCCCTTTATTCTTATATATTTCAGTAAGTGCTTCCTAAGAAAAAGGAAATGCTAATAAAATTTTAAAGATACTGAGTCAACAAACACTATCTTGCCTACACACTTACTGGCAGGAAACAGAAATTAAGACCTAGAGTTTAATTTTCACATCACAATCCCAACACTTCCCTTTCTGGAATGGAAAGAACCCTGCTTCTTCTCTGATTCCTGATGACTCTGCTATTGATTTCTCCCCCAAAACTTGTGAAAGAATGACTTATTCCATAAAAGAAAGATGAGGAGGAGAAGTGGGGCCCCTTACTTATCATTATCACCTCCCCTTCTCCCTCCTAGTCAAGAACATTGATTCTAAGGAGGTTAGTGTTTTCAGAGTGACGGATCACCCACTATGAATGTCCATTTAGAAACCCTACAAATGTTCATCTCCAATTTTTTCTATGACCTGAATAATTTATCTTACTTTTTCCTGGACCATGGCTCATCTATCTTCCCAGGCAAAATTATGTGTTATTTTTTTCCTCTATTATTTTGTTATTTTTCTCAAACTTTGAGAAAAATTAACTCTTGAAACATTTGAGAGTAAATAGCTTACATACAGGGGTCATTAACATCGAATATTTCAGTATTTCATACAAACAAGTACATCTCCTATATGACCACAAAGCAATCATCAAAATCAGGGAGTTAACATGAATTCATTACTATCACCTAAACCTCAGATCCCAGTCAATGTTTTCCCCGATGTTAATCTCATTCTTCATAACAAAAGAATCAAATTCAGAATCAAGCTTTCTATTGGTTTTGTGGTTGTTGTTAACCTCCTTAATCTGGAGAAGTTCTTGAGTTTTTTCTTGTTCTTCATTATCTGGATATTTCCAAAGATTATGATCCAGTCATTTTGTTGAGTGTGCTTACATTTTAGTTGGTCTGGTGTTTAATCATGATTAGATCCATGTTTTAGGTTGTTGGTTAGGACAGAAGTGGTGCTATTTTTTCACTACATGCTATTAACAGGCATATGACCCTGAATTATTCTATTTCTTTTTTATTATTTATTTATTTATTTATTTTGCAGACTGCATTTTGATTCATTGTACACAAATGAGGTACAACAGACTGCATTTTGATTCATTGTACACAAATGAGGTACAACTTTTCGTTTCTCTGGTTGTATACAATGTAGGGTCCCACCATTCATGTAATCATATATGTACGTAGGGTAAGGATGTCTGTCTCAGTTCACCATCTTTTATACCCCATTCCCTCACCCCTCTGAATTATCCTATTTCTAATGATGTTTAACCATTTTATTGAGACAGTATAACCCAAGATCCTATATTTTAAAGGCAGTCTTTTTCCCTTTTAAATTGATATTTTGAAACAAGGTAGTTTGAAACTATGAAAATATCATTTTTTCCATCACACCTTTTCTCATTATTTATTCATCTGTATCATTACAGACTCATGGTTTGGTGTTTTATTCAATGGATTATAATTACTCTCATTGAAGTCAAATTATTCCCACTTTGGTCACTGGGATCCCCTTTTAGCTCTCTTTGATGTCCTTTTGACAGATCAAAATTATCACTAATCATCAGGGAAATGAAGATCAAAACTAATGGGGTATCGCATTGCAACTGTTAGAATAGTTATTAAAAAATAACCAGCATTGGTAAGAATGGGAAAAAATTGGAATGCTTGTACACTGTTGATGTGAATGTGAAATACTATGGCCACTTTGAAAAACACTATTAAGTTTCCTCAAAAAATGAAAAATGGAGCTGGGGAGATACCTCAGTTGGTAAAGTGCCTTGCCTTGCAAGCATAGGGCCCTGGGTTCGATCCCCAGCACCACAAAAAAAATGAAAAATGAAATTACTATATAATCCAGCAATCTTACTTCTGGGTACACAGACAAAAGAATTTAAATATTGAAGAGATAGCCCCATAACCTTGTTAATAGCAACATTACTCATAGTAGTTAAGATATGAAAACAACCTCAATGTCCCTCAAGGATGAATGAATAAAGAAAATGTGATACATACATACAATGGAATATTATTCACCCTTGAAAAAGAAAATCCTGCCACATGTGAAAGATGTGGATAAACCTGAGAACATTATGTTAAGCGAAATAAAGCAGTCATGACTCCAATCTTATAAGGTACATAAAATAGTTATACTCATAGGAACAGTAAAATGGTGGTGACCAGGGGCTAGGGACAGGAAAAATGGGGAACTGATGTTCAAGTTATGCAAGGCTAACAAATTCTAGAGATATGCCATCCATCATTATGTTCAGAGTAAACAGTCCTCTATTCAGTACTTAAAATTTTGTCAAGAGGGTAAATCTCATGCTAAGTATATATACCATACTTTTTAAAAAAAACTATTAACCCAAGAAAATGAGCACTCTAAATTGCTTGACTCAGAATGAGTGTTTTTCTTTCTTTCCCCTTAATTATTTCTTTACTTTTAAAAAAATCAACACAGATTTGCATTACTGCTTATCTAATTCAACAAAATATTTATTAGTCCCTACTATGAGGTCAAGTTCTAAGTAATGGATAGAATAAAGAAGAGAAGGATAAAATATTTCAAGAATTTTTTCAGGTTGTTTAAATAACACCCTTTAAACATACAAATAAAAGGGTGCTTATATACAAATACCTATAGTATGAGAGAAACACTATAATTATCAGAAAATGTCATGGTAATAACAATGATTTCAAGCACTTACTGTGCATAAAGCACTGTGCTAAGTTTTTAGTGTGTATTTACTAGCCACTAAAACCTACAAATGAGGGTAGTTGTATTCCTGTTTTATACATAATAAACAATAGGTTCAGAAAGTTTGAATGCTTGCTTCAGTTTGCATATTGAGAAGATGAGAGAGCTAGGTTTGGAATCCAGATTTGTCTGATTCCAAAACCTTTGAACACCATCACATTCAGAAGATGGAAGCATCCCATCTTAGGAGATTGGAAGAGAAGCAGATGGCGTATGAGATAACTTTTAAGAACCACTGGAGTTTTGAGAAGCAAAGATATGTCTGAAAACTACCTCAGTTATAAAGAAGACAATGTATCAAAGTACTTAAGAGGAGAATCCCAAGGCAGGTATAAGGATCCACATGTAAGAGTTTGCATGATGGGGTTTGTAAAGATTGCAAAAATTTTCAAATGGCTTTAGATTCCAGGATAACAAGTCATCATTTTGTTCAGGATGCAAAAGGAAGCGGAAGTGATCATCCAAAACTCTAAACCTCATTCAGAATTTTAGCTGAATGACAGTATGGGGAAATACTTTGAGAAAGTGGCAGTTAAGATCTACCTTGATGATTTAAATGGGGGCAAAATTATGAGTGGCAGGTTCTGAATTAGGAAATTCCATTCAAGAAGAATAATTTACTAAAAAATTCATTTTACTAGGAAGTAAAATGAAGAAAAGGGGGTAAATTCCTGGCAAAAAAAAAAAAAAAAGGAGAGTGCTCAAGAGAATAATCACATGGAAGTGATGGTTTTATGAACCCGTGCGTGAATGAATGCCAAGGCAGCATCACCAGATGGAATATGGATGTTGGACTTTGCCTTAAATGGCTGGGGGCATAACAGGAAGTTAGGTTGAATTTGCAAAAAGCAGTAGCTCTTTACTTAGATAAACCTGAAGATAACCAATGGGTAAATAAAAGCGGGACAAAGTTTGGCATCTCTGCCTGAATTTTATGTTTCCTTTATTTCCTAAAACTTTGTGACTTGCTTAGCTCTGTACATAGCATATTAATCATTTAAGGAGTATTCATCCAAAAACTTGTAATATAAGGTTTATTAACCCTAAATTTACCTAATTTATCTTGTCCCCCTTCAAGACTGAAAGATTTTCAGGAACACACATAGTATCCCACTTCAGCCCCCGAAATGGTGCATAGAAATCTCCAATTATTGCCATATGCCTTCCCAGAACAGCTGAGCCTTGCAAGCAGATCACTCCAAAATGAGACTGTCCCCACAAGCAGGAGCAATCACCTCACAGTAACTGAGTTTTCCTCTTCCAAGATTGCAGGTTTGATAGACAAATATTCTGAACTACAAGTGAAAACTGCCCCCTCAAAGTGATAAGGACTTCTCCCAGAGCCACCTCACAGAACCAGGACTGAGATAATGATAAAGCAGACCACAGTTTGACAAAGACTGACTGATTATGACCATCTCTAACCCACTGAACCAATTCCTCCTCTAAAAAACCTAAAACTCATGGCACGGGCCCCAAATACAGAGCCAAGATGTTTTATCTCATTTCACACTCTCACTGTGGCTATACTGATTAAAGTTTCTTTCCTGCTTTTCACCTTTACTGTTTGTGTTTGGTTATTGGGACAAGCGACTGTATCTAGTTTGTTGAACCCACAGACCCAGGCCTCTGACATAAGACTCTGGTAAGAGGAGAAAAAAAGAAAAAGGCCTTGTCCCTTAGCTTCTTCATGGCTCAGGAGGTTTGGGAAGATCACGAGGCTATTAAATGGAAGGTCCCCGGGAGAGTCGAGCAAGGCCCTCCTGATATAGTCAGTACAACCCCTCATCCATTCATAAATGCAAAGTTCCACAACCACTCTTCCCGGCAACAAAATCTGGATCACAGGGGTTGGTGCTCTGGCAGTTACCTCTGTTTAATAAGTAACTCCCATTGATTTCCCAGGCAGGTCCTCACCCTTCCTTTCCATCAGCAGCTCTGATTGCCTGCACCAGGAGGAGGGCCTGGAAAGTCACTCACACATCATTGGTGCTCTCCATTCCCCATTGTCACCCAGGATGCATACAGAGCTGAGTATCCTGAAGTCTTAGAGTGTAAGTCTCTATATAACTGAGTTAAAGGATAAGTAGACATAGCCGCTACCATCTGCTGTGCTCCTCTGGTCAGTTTCAGGTCCAGGACATGGGGCAAGCTGCTGCTTTGGGTCTTTGTCCTCACAAGCCTCCTGGAAGACTTTGCTCGGACAGGTAGGGAGGTCAGAAGTACATGAATATTTGTGATTCTGGTAAGTGGGTGAGGTCAGGATAGAATGTAAGAAAGAATGACCAGAAATTACTGAAAACAAGATTGCATGTGATTTTTCTGCTCAAATTTTAGGTGACCATTTTCTTCTTAGCTTCTTTCTCTCATAAATGTGGGTGGAAAGGTCTTTATATTTCCTGAAGAATCAAGTAATGCTCACAAGAACTTGATCACACTGCTGGAGAAACCTCTTACAGGGCTTCACTGGGAGTCTTTGTACTTACATTGACCTCTCTGGTGGCTATATTCTCTTCTCCTTTGGCATACAGACCAAGAGCAATGAGGCAATGATTTTTAAGTCAAAATTGAATGGCGTAAGTTTATTGTTTGGTGTGACAAGATTTCCTCTAAGGTCTATAAGAAGTTCCCTGTTTCAGTTAGGAGCTCTCCTCAGGCATTGCTGAATTAGGGAGTCAATGAGAAGTCTTTGGTGAGGAAAGGTCCCTCCCTGTGAGGGAGTTCATCCCAAGATTGTCCTGGGGCAGAAACAGGATTCTTATGAGGGTGAGTTTCATAATGTTACTGGCAATCTAGCTCAGGGACCCTGTCTGGACCTCATAAGAAGTAGACAAAAGATAAAAAACTTAATAGTGAACTTAATGCAATTTGATCAAACTGGGGAGAAGTAGCTAAATTACTTCTCTTTGCTGGTCCTACTGAAATAGTTAAAATTTATAGAAACAAAAGCCAGGTGATATACATAGGTAGATTTAGTTGGCTGAAGAGAGGCAAAATGGAACAAAAGGCCTGAAACACACAGTCACATTTAGTTATCCTGTGTCAGACAGAACTGAGTGGGCAGTCTCTGCTCCCATCCTCTTTGGCACCTGTCACAACTCTCCCCCACTCCCCAGTCTACACTCTCAATCTAAAGAAGTCATTCCCCAATTTCAGAGAGGGGTACTCCCAAATTCAGTCTGTTTCAATAGTATCCAGTCCATCTTGAGAGTGAGTGAGGATTCATGTAGGAATCTGTGCTGCACCCAAAAGAGATCCAATGTCTGCATCAGGGCATCTGCATCAAACCCAATATCCTGGATTGACTGATGGGCATTAAGCTATGAGATGAAGGGTTATGTGGTCACCAAGGTCCATTTGTGTAGTTGAAGTTCTACTCCAGCAGGACAAAGTTACTGGGAAGAAAGTCACTAACTGGAAAGACCAGCTTTGAAGACAATAACACTTTGTGTCCTGTGGCAATTGCTATTTCCTTTGAATTTCCAATCTACTGAGCTCTTTAATTTACAACAAAAGCATGCTCTCTCCCAGCATTTGTTCAATATTTCTTATTGTCTAAAACATCTCTCCTTCAGGGGTCCTGCTTTTTAGTTTTACTATTATTCATAAAAGAGAGAAAGACCAGACATAATAAAAACAACACTTGATTAGTAGAAGCAGCATTTAAATTTTCCATTTATTGGAATTTATTCCCATTTTACTCACAACTATTTATTTCTGTGGAATTCAATTGAAGGCTGCCAGGTTGGACTTTCAGGTCACAGCTAAACAAATAGAAAGAACAATTCTGGAACTGTTGTACTTCTCCCTGTGTGGCACAACCCAGACCTGTTCTAATAAAACACAAGCACGGAACCCAGGGAAGCAGGACTGTCTGAAACTGCATGGTCATGTTAGCTTTTTATCATGGTGATCAAAATACCTGACAAGAATAACTTAAAGGAGAAAAAGTTTATTTTGGCTCATGATTTCAGAGGTCCAGTTCATGGTCATCCAGCTTCATTGCTGTGAGCCCAATGTGAGGCAGAACACAATGTTGGAAGATCATGGTGGAGAAAAGCTGCTCACTTCATGACATCCAGGAAGCAAAGAGAAAAAGGGAGGAGCCAGTAGGACAAGATACAGTCCTCAAGAGCATGCCCCCAGTGACCTCTAGCCACACCGTACCTGCCTACAGTTACCACCTAGTCACCTAGTACTTTGGCTCTTTTAAATTACTATTCCAACAAATGGATCGATGCACTGATTAGCTTATCATTCTTATAATCTAATCATTTTGACTCTGAAAGTTCCTGCATTTTCCCACACATGGGCTTTGGGAGAAAACACATATCCAAATCATAACATTCCACTCCTGGCCCCCAAAAGCTCATGTGCATCTCATGATGCAAACTGTGTTTAGTACATCACCAGAAGTCAACATAGTTTTAACAGTTCCAGCATTGCCAAAAGTTCAAGTCCAAAGTCTCTTCTGAGACTCAAGGCAAACTGTTGGTTATGTATCCCCTATAAAAATCAAAAACAAGTTACATTATTCCAAAATATAATGGCACAATGGCACAATATAAACATTTACATTACAAAAGGAAGAAACAGAGCAGAGAGAGAAGCAATGGAACCAAAACCCAGATGGACAAACAAATCCTAGAGTTTCATGTCCAGTATCTGGGTCACACTGGGGAAAGATGTGATCTCCAAAGGGCTTTGGCCTTGCCAGTTGCAACCCGTATGACCTCTCTTTTAGGCTGGCTCTGTTCACAACCAGTGACTTTCTTTGGCAGATGTTTCATGTTACTAGAGTCTCTTAATTTCAGTGGTCTCCATTCTAGCTACAGCTTCACTATCAGTTTTTCAAATTGCTCTCTCAAGGGCAGCGTGCCTTCTGATGCTTCTACACTTTGCCTGATCTCCTAGGCCTTCCTTTGAAATCTCAGTGGAAGCTTCCATGACCCTCTAACTCCAGCATCCTGCATTCCTATAGAACCAGCACCAAGTGTATGATACCATAGGATACAGGGCACTGAAGGACTTGATTACCTGTACCAAGACCTACAATATAAAATAATGTTCAGCCCATGACTGCATGTAATAATATTACAATAAAAAATATGTTATCAAGTAATAATATTAATATATATAAATAGTAGTAATATTAGCATATCAGTAATCAGTACATTCATATTATTTACATTATTTGATACATCAATTTTTGCTCATTTATTCATTTATTATTGATTAGTACTTTCTACATAAAGGTGAAAACAACATTAATTCTGTTATTGTTTTTGTGTATAGCATGTGGCACACCATCCTAACTTAATGAAAGTAGGTTTTTTTTTAAGACTTCCCTTTTATTCTGTTTTTAGTGCATTATAATTATACATAGTAGTGAAGTTTGTTGTGACATATTCATATAGGCACATGACATAATTTACTCCAATACATTCCCCAGGACTTACCTGTTTTCTCCTTTTCCCTCCCCCTCTTCCTCTGTTCTTCTGTTCTTTCATTTATTTATGTATGTATATTTTTTCATTGATGTATTATAATTTTACATAAAAGTTGAATTCATTGTGATATATTCAAACATGCATATGGTATAATTTGATTGAAAATGGATCAAAGACCTAGAAATTAGATCAGAAGCAGTACAAGTGATAGGAAAAAAGAGGATCAACACTCCAACATATTGGCACAGGCGTTGACTTCCTTAATAAGACCCCCAAAGCATGAGAAGTGAAACCAAGAATCAATGAGTGGAATGGCATTAAATTAAAAAGCTTCTGCATAGCAAAAGAAACAATTAAGAGCATGAAAAGAGCCTACCGAATGGGAGAAAATCTTTACAAGTTATTCTTCTGGCAGAGGATTAATACCCAGAATATACAAAGAACTCAAAAAAAAAAGTTTAACACTAAAAAAGGACTTTTTAACTCCTTCCCCACAGAAAAGAACAGAAAGTGTGATGAGTTTAATCCTGGATAACTATGGCACATGAGCAATTGCCCTGGTTTGCTAAGAATGGAGTCCAAGAAGATCAGAAAGTTAGAATTCAGAATGACTCCAGGGTTTTTAACCAAAACAGTTGAAATCAACCAAAGAGAACACTTACAAGACCAGAAAATGTGTATAATGTGAATAGGAGACTTCAGAAATGGGGCTGAAGTTGCCATTTGAGTCTTCAGAGATTTCCTAAATGCTGAGGAAAAATCGTTGTCTGTGCTTATTGCAAGTCCCCACCAAGTGGTAAGGGAATGAATGGGCCAAGATCTTCAGGTAGGCATTCCTTTGAAATGGGAAAAGTTTAACTTCCATTTCCCATCTCTTGACTTATCCACATATCTTGTTTATGATACATCTTCCCATAATTTTATATTTTGAATACTAAAAAGGAGAACAGACACAATCCTATTTTATTTGACAAATATAATGAACATAATGTTTTGACAAACATTAAATTAATGCATTTTAGTTTGTCCTTTAAGATTTCTCCCTTATTCACACTGAAAATAAGCTATGTCATACATTTTTTTCAGGATAAGTACACTTTAGTAGGAAAAAAAAATTATTGAGCAGATGAAAATTACCTTCAACAAAACTGTGGAAGGTAATACCAGTGCTCATAAATATCTTATGCTTACTCCTGATTGGCATGTGAAAGATCACCCTTCTAAACTGTATTGTCCCTAAAGCAAAGTGGGACAGTAAAACTCCACGCCCTTGAATATCCCTTTTCTGTTCCCAAAAACCTAGCCAAGTGAAGGAAATAATAAGATCAAGTCTGGATTGAAACGTCCAAGTACATTTTATCTTGAAAGACAGCTACTTTCTTTTATACATATTGGAAACTTCAACAAGTTACTATTATCTTTAAAAAACTAATTTCTTGCAAGTACACTAGGACAATTACTCCTTTGGAGGCCGGTCACATGAACAAGTAATGCCAATGATGTCACTGCTTCTGCTGACTAACAAGTAATATCCCTCTCTGAGTGGAGAAGGTTGTGGAACTGAGAGCACAGAGAAGAGGGTAAGTATCCCTTGTCCAGCCAGCCATCACTGGACAGACAGCATGAGGGAGAGGAGGCACAGGACCATGAGAGATGAAGGAGCCATGTGTTCAGCCTATCACCACTGAACCCTTCCTGGAGCAGTTCCTGATCTCTTATACACTTTCCCCAATCAATCATATCTCCCAGGTTGTCTTTGAGCACTTTTTTTTTTATTACTTTCCTGCAAATTAACCCACTGCCCTGACACAACTGGGCTATGGATGAGACATAAACCCTCCCACATTAAATCAAGGCCCTGCAAAGAACTGAACAGACACTTCACAAAAGAAGAAATATGATCAGTCAACAAATATATGAAAAAATGTTAGCACTAGTAATTAGAGAAATGTAAATTAAAACTACACTGAGACTTCATCTCACTCTAATCAGAATGGCAATTATCAAGAATACAAGTAACGATAAATGTCAGCAAGGATATGAGGAAAAAGGCACACTTATATATTACTGGTGGGAGTACAAATTAGTGCAACCACTCTGGAAAGCAGTACAGAGATTCCTAGAAAACTTGGAATAGAACCACCATTTGACCCATTTATCCCACTCCTCAGCATATACACAAAGGACTAAAATCAGTATACTATAGTGATACAGCCACATCAATGTTCATAGCAGTTCAATTCACAATAGCTAAGCTATGGAAACCAACATATGTGCCCTTCAACAGATAAATGGATAAAGAAAGTGTGGTACATATACACAATGGAATATTACTCAGTCATAAAGAAAAATGAAATGATGGCTTTAACCAGTGAATGGATGGACTTGGAGACTATCATTCTAAGTGAAGTAAGCCAATCCCAAAACACCAAAGACTGAATGTTCTGTCTGATATTTGGATGCTGACTCACAATAGGCTGAAGGGAGGAAGGAGTGAAGTTTCACCCAATTGAATAAGGAGGAGAGGGGAAATGGAAGGGGGACCAGAATGGGAAAGATGGTATAATGAATCAGACATAACATTTCTATGTTCATAAGTGAATACATGACCATTGTAACTTCACATCATGTACAACCACAAAAATGGGAGGTTATACTCCATGTATGTATGCTATGTTAAAATACATTCTAGTGTCATGAATAACTAAAAAGAACAAATAAAAATGTTTGTAAAAAATCAAGGCCCTGATACTAGTTCACTGCCTGTGAGAAGAGCCTTGAGTCACTTCCTTTTTGAATACCTAAGCATGTGTGACAGCACCACATGCTCTGTATCCCCACAAGAGGAAAGACTGTATAATCCATTCTGGTTGCAGCTACAGGTCGTGTGGTCCCTTCATCAGCTCTGACTCCTAAATTAGTGGTGAACAGCGGAGCCCCACAACAGCTTGCACTGGAATGTACTATATTATATTGTGCCACCAAGAATCCAGCTTCAATTTATTACTGAAAGAGAATCATGCCTAATCTATCTACTGAATGCTAGATTAGGGACAGAGAATGAAAGTCATGGGAAAATTTGTCCCATCTGTTCCTCAAAGGTTATAGGAAGAAAAAGACAAACTGAAGAGAGAATAGGGAATTAGTCACAAGTGTGTGCCCTGTCCCTTGCCTACATCAGTCTAGAAAGTGTCTCATCAAAGTGAATTTGGAATTTCAACTTGGTTATGGAGAAAGGCCTAGAAAGCAAGCTTAACTTGTGATGTGTTTCTCAATAGGGAAGGTGAAACCCAGCAGTTTTCTCGACTTTGAGAAACAGGCAGAGAGCAAGTGGGAAAAAAGTCAATGAGTCTTTTTATGGGATCCACCTGGTGGCCCTACCATCAGCCTAGATCCCTGAATTGATGGTGAACATCAGAGCCCCACAACAGCTTGCACTGGTGTATACTATATTATGTTGAGGCCCTGAGAATCAATCTTCTTTATTACTGACACATAACCTTTCCTAGGGTCTATCTACTGAATGCAAGATTAGGGACAAAGAATGAAAGTCATGGGAAAATTTGTCCCATCTGTCCCTCAAAAGTTGATGTTATGAGGACATCAAGAGGAACTGAGGAATTTTTAGTGACATTTTCTACACCCAGTCACTATCCTTTGGAAGTATAGAGGAAGGAGATAAACCAGACACTGGCTAAGATCTAAATGGATGACTTAAATCATCAGTACGTACTAAGTGTCAAACACCCGCCCCCATTACCTACAAAGGAGAAGGTCAGACACTTATCCCCAATACACAGTTTCCCTTTGGAAACTGGTGGAGATACATGTTGAAAAGGATGTTCTTAGTGTTGTAAAGACCTCTCTGCTGTAAAACATGGAGAAGTTCTTGGAACTGGGTCATAGAACTATAATATCACATAATTGTTTTATTTATTCATTCTCTTATTTAATAACTAATATTTATTTCACATTGGCTATGCATAGGATCTATACTAGGCACAAGAAATAAAAGGATGAGCAAAACATACAGAATCCCTGCCCAAGGAGTTTTGTTCCTGGAATAAATGCCCCCAAGTCAACAGTTAACCAATATTCTGAACAATGGTTTCTAAATTCTTACTTTTCTCCAGGTTTTAGTTAATGCTATAATTTTCCCCCCAATCTCTCTTTCTGGAGAAGTAAATCTTTTTCAGAAGTGTTAATTCCCATTGAGAATGTCTACAAGTTATAATAGTTATAGCAAGTTTTCCTCAGCAATCTCGTAGTGTTAATTGAAATGGAACTTGGGTTACCTTCCCTGGGTACTTTTTGTAGCTGTCAGATACATTGGCAGTAGGAACAAAGAAGGGAAAATTCCTAACTAGAGGAGAACAAAAACTTGGCCATTAAAACCTACCAAGAAAAAAAAAAAAAAGGAAGGCTCTAGACAGCATACAGGTTCAGAAGCATAACTGGAGAAAGAAATCAAGGTCAGAGATCATGATAATTTCTGATCTTTCTAACTGTCTGTTATGGTTTAGATATAAGATATTCAGCAAAAGCTCAAGTGTGAGACAATGCAAGAAAGTTAAGAGGTGAAATGTTGGGTTATGAAAACCTTAACCTAATTAGTGCACTAATCCCCAGTAGGGATCAACTGGGTGGTAACTGTAGGCAGGTAGGATGTGGCTGGAGGGAGTAGGTCTCTGGGGATGCATCTTTGGAGTACATGTTTTGTCTCTGGAGAACTGAAACTCTCTCAGCTTCCTGGTGTGATATTCTGAGCCACTTTCCTCCACCATACTTTTCTGCCATGATGTTCTACCTCACCGCAGGCCCCAAGGAATGGAGTTGGCACTTTATGGACTAAGACCTCTGAAACTTTGAGCCCAAAAATAAACTTTTCCTCCTCTAATTGTTCTTGTCAGATCTTTTAGTCATAGTAGTGAAAAAACTAACTAAAACAGAAATTGTTACCAAAAAGTGGGGGAGTCATTGCTGTGACTAACCTCCCCAGGTGGTTCAGAAGCTTTCAAAGTTATTTGGAAATTTAAGGGAGGAATTTTTTAAAAACTCAGTGGAGCAAGCTTGAAAAGCTTCAGATTGATTAAAGCAGAGTGTAATGGGTGATTCTGGTGGGAGCTGAGAAGACCAAAATGCCAGTAAGCCTGCAGACAGTAAAGACTGGGCTCAAGAGGCTTCTGGTTAAGAAGTTATCTGCATTTTGCCCATGGCCTGAGACTTCTGTGAGGCTTGATTTAAAGGTAATGGAGTTTAATCTGGTGGAAGAAATTTCTAGGCAGAATAGCATTCAGGTGGTGGCATGGATATTGCTGGCAGCTTTTTAACCAAGTTTGTTGAGATAATGAGAAGCAGAAAGCAAAGCAGAAAGATTTGAAAAATTTGCAGTTTGGCCAGAAAACTGTGAGTAAAGCTAGTGCTAAGGAAGGTATGGATGTCAAAAACATTAGACCCACTAATGAAATGCTAAATATTTTACCAAGAAACAAAGTAAAGATGGCTTAAAGGTATCTCAGGAATTGGCAAGACCACACCCATCTCAGGTTCCAGAGTATAAAAGTACAATTCTTTTAAAAAGAGATCAGTGGGGCATCCTGCTTGCAGGGGGCCCTGCAGAGGAGGGGGCATGGCTAGGAAGCTGTTTCACTAAGCTCAGCCACCAAGTACTCAGAGGCTGCTGCAGTCATGGTCCCAGGAGGCTTGGCTACTGCTCCAGATGGCAGCAAACCTTGGTGTCAATCACATGATGCTGGTTCTGCAAGATTGCAGGATGCTGAAGTTAGGGGATCAGAAAGAATGGAGATAAGACAAGGAAGCCAAAGATGCAGTAGAGACCTTCAAGGTTAAGAAATGCCAGTACCATGGGATGTCTGCCAAGTAAAGGTACAGGAATTGAGCAGAAACAAGTCAAGAGAGAGGTCATGTGGACTGTAGCCATAAAGTCATAGGGGTGGAGCTACACAAGTCCTTTGGAGAGAACATCGCTATGCCATGTGCCCCAGATGATGAATGTGAAGCTACAGGACTTGTTTTCCCAGCTGGATTTCAGTCTTGCTTTGTTTCCCTCCTTTCTTTCTAAGCCCCTATTTCTTAATTTTGAAATGAAAAGTTTTACTCTGTGCCTTTGTATATTGGATATATATAACATTTTTTTTGTTTTTATCAGGGGCTTAAACTGAGAGTTTGCCTTGAGTCTCAGAAGAGACTTTAGACTTAGACTTTTGGGTAATCCTGGAACAGCTGAGATTATGGAAAATCCTGAAAATGAACTAAATGTATTTTGCATTGTGAGATGAACATAAACTTTTGGGGCCCAAAGTGAGTGTTATGGTTTAGATATGAGGTGCCCATCAAAAGCGCAAATGTGAGACAAAGCAAGGAAGTTAAGATTTGAAATGACTGGGTTATGAAAACCTTAACCTAATTAGGGCACTAATCCCCCAGTAGGAATCAACTGGATGGTAACTGTAGGCAGGTAGGTATGGCTGGAAGAAGTGGGTCTTGGGGGTTTGCCTTTGGAGTACAAATTCTGGAGAACTGAATCTCTCTGTGCTTCCTGGTGTGATGTTCTGAGTTGCTTTCTTCCACCACACTCTTCTGCCTTGATGTTCTACCTCACCTTGGACCCCAAGGAATGGAGTTGCTCCTCTATGGACTAAAACCTCTGAAACTGTAAGTCCCAAAATAAACTTTTCCTCCTCTAATTGTTGTCAAGTCTTTTGGTCACAGCAGTGAAAAAGCTAAATAAAGCTCTGTCCTAGGGTGATGAAGACCTTGAGCACATGGATACTCAGTGCCCTAGAACAAATGCCCTGCGGGCAGAGCAGTAATCAGTAACATCAAAGCCCCCTGCCCCACCTTTTTTGATCATCTGTCATACTCACAGAGCAATATTCTTCCTGTGTCAGTGGCTACTGAGAGAACATCCTCCTATGCCATCTTCTAAGGAATTACTAGAACAAAAGCATGTGGTGATATTCTGCCCTATACCACCAAATCCCACAATTACTTAGAGAAATTCAGTGTTGATCCTTGAGGGTAGAGTGAATAGTAATCTACCTGAGGTTATAGTACAATTCAACTTCAGATTGAATTGGGATGAAAATAGGAGGAAAGATCTGTCCTGGAAGTGCTCATCTGTAATGCAGTTTTAGAGTGTCAGAGTAAACTTTTCAGATGATCCAGAGATGTCCCCACACTGACATGGAACGAGAAACCAGATCTGGTTTACTAGAATCACTGACTTGAGAAAGCTCTCAGGTTAAAAATTGTCTTCATTTGGGCTTAAGAGTTTTCCATTACCTTCCAATGCTATTAATAGTAGTTATATCACATAAAATTAATACTGCTTTAATTTTAATACTGTTTAAATTTAATACTGTTTTTTGTCTTAATGCTCAAATCTCAACCTAATAGATTCCCTGAAAGACAACCTCACAGGTGAAGCAACACAGCATTTATACATGGAAAAATACAACTATAGGAGTCAGGGTTGGCTGATACATTCCAGATGACATGTTGCAAGAGATAAATGTCCTCCAATGGAAAGAGAATGTGCTTCACCAATGTCTAACTTCCACATGGCTCTTGGATATCATCCTCCAGCCCATAAACATGCATAGACAAAAGAAAGGAGGCAGGAGGAAGAAGAAGATGGAAGAAATATAAGAAGGGGAAGAAGGAAGAGGAGGGAGGAAATAAAGAAGAAAAAAGAGAAAGAAATGTATAGGTAGGTAAGTAAAGGATGATATACCAATTTGTAAAGCTTTTGGTTTCCAATATTGAACTCCTTCTTGCTAAGGATAGCTTAAAGTCACAATTTTTTTTTCTGTCTCTCACACCAAGAAGTTCAGAGTAGGTGGTCCAGAATGATGCATTTAAATATTTCCTTTGACAACATGTGGATTCTAAACTCAAAGTAGCTACAGCAGCTCTAGTTCTCATGTTCACACTAAAGGCAGGAAATACCTCTTTTTACAGAAAAGCAAATCCTAGAAACCTGCCACCTCACTCCACTCCATGAAGAACTGTCTCATGGACACCTGTATGATACGATGCTGGGGTAGTAGGTGTTTCATGCTAGAAAGGATGTGGCAATGGCAATTTCTCTGAAGCACATTTCAGTATCCAGTAACAGGATTCATGGGTTTAGGAGGTGTTGTAGTATTAATGGTAGTGAAAAAACTGTGTTCCAGAATCTGGCCACTAGCTACACTGCAGCTCAGAGGCTCTGTTGCCTCAGAAGCATCATTGGCATCCTGGACCCTGAATCACAATTAGAGTGGGATGTTTATGAATGCTGTGGGCCCCAAGTAGCATCCAGATCGCTCCCTTGACTTTAGCAGAAAAAGAAATAATCCAAATGGGCTAATTCCATACTCCTATTCTGTGAGCTGTTCCTGAGGACACTGCCTGCAGCTTACTTTTGCAGTCTTTGGTAGGTTTTGCAAACCCTTAATTACATGTCTTAAATATCTTTCTGTTTATATTAGCGAGCATGGTTTCTGCTTCCTGCAGTAGGACTCTCAGTGATGCACACGTCTACTGTTTTGCCACAGGTAGTGAGGTGGAAAGCAAGCTCTGCAGGGCCTCAGCCTCTACCCAAGCTTGTCAAGAAGAAACTAACAAGAACTAATTTCCTCAGCTTCCCTGAGCCTGCACAAGAGACCACATATTTACTTTCCAGGCACAGCTTTAATCACAAAGATCTGAATCTTTATAAGTGTCCATGGCTCTGACATTATTTCTTTCCTGAACAAATGACACTTCTTCTGCATCCTAAGATCTCAGTTTCCTGTTCTCTTTATTTTTCTTTTCTTTCTATTCTATAAAATGATCTCAGGACTCACACTCTGATGCATGAATACATCCCGGGATATTTGCCCTTCAGAATTTATAATCATTTTTGGAAGTTTTTTTCTCTATAAAACACAATTTGTTTAAATTTATGAATTTCCCCTCTCACAGAGTCACTCTTAAAAATAGATAAGGAGATGTACAGAGATTCTTTGCTGCTACTGTGTGTCAGCGGGGGTCAGTTGTGACTGGTCTATGATACAAGGACCTGATCTGAACCTTAAAGCCACCAGAACAGGAGCTCTAGAGGGCAGGGCATTTGTGTACTTAATGTTTTGTGTCCAGCACCTAAAATAATGTCTAAATCATAATATATATTTAATAAATACCTGTTGACTTAATGGATGTATACTGACACCTCAGAGAACACACCCCACATCACATCTATTACCAAGTCAAAACCATTGGAATCCATGCTACCCTCACTCACTTCTAGATGGTTTAATTGATGGTGATTTTTGAAGTTCAACTATATCTATACTGATTTTCTGTCTGTTAACTCTGTCAGTTATTGCTGGGAGGAGGGGTGATGATTGTAATAGTGAATTTGTCTGTTTTTCAGGTTCAAGTTGGGTCCTTGTGTCATGCCCAGCCTCAAGATATACAAAGTTTGCTCTAGATTCCCTCTGGTTGAAAGTATAAGAGTACTGAAGAAAGCAAACATTGTGGCTGACCCCAGGATTCACAGATGCTCATTTCCTGGTTCTGAGATTTACCACCTCTCAGTCAGCCTCTAACCTTAGTGATTAAAATCTTAAATCCCACTGCTAAAACAACATTGTAATGTTCTACTACCCCACACAGAGGCAGATTAAGGAATGGATCACCAAGGCAATTGTCCAAATTGACAAATCTTTTTTTTTTTTATTTATTTATTTATTTTAATTGTATACAAATGGGATACATGTTGTTTCTCTATTTGTACATAGAGTCAAGGCATACCATTTGTGTAATCATACGTTTACATAGGGCAATGATGTTTATTTTTTTCCCTTCCCCCCACCCCTCCCACCCCTCTTTTCCCTCTATTCAGTCCTTCTTTCCTTCATTCTTACCGCTCTCCTTATCCCTAACCCTAAACCTAACCCTAAATCTAATGCTAACCCCTCCCACCCCCCATTATATGTCCTCATCCGCTTATCAGCGAGATCATTCGTCCTTTAGTTTTTTGAGATTGGCTTATCTCACTTAGCATGATATTCTCCGATTTCGTCCATTTGCCTACAAATGCCATAATTTTATCATTCTTCATTGCGGAGTAATATTCCATTGTATAAATATGCCACAGTTTCTTTATCCATTCATCAACTGAAGGGCATCTAGGTTGGTTCCACAATCTGGCTATGGTGAATTGAGCAGCAATGAACATTGATGTGGCTGTATCTCTGTAGTATGCTGATTTTAAGTCCTTTGGGTATAGGCCAAGGAGTGGGATAGCTGGGTCAAATGGTGTTTCCATTCCAAGCTTTCTGAGGAATCTCCACACTGCTTTCCAGAGTGGCTGCACTAATTTGCAACCCCACCAGCAATGTATGAGTGTTCCTTTTTCACCACATCCTCGCCAACACCTATTGTTGCTTGTGTTCTTGATAATCACCATTCTAATTGGGGTGAGATGAAATCTTAGGGTAGTTTTGATTTGCATTTCCCTTATTACTAGGGATGTTGAACATTTCTTCATATATCTGTTGATTACTTGTACATCTTCTTCTGTGAAGTGTCTGTTCATTTCCTTAGACCATTTGTTGATTGGATTATTTGTATTCTTCGTGTAGAGTTTTTTGAGTTGTTTATAGATTCTGGAAATTAGCGCTCTATCTGAGGTATGGTTGGCAAAGATATTCTCCCACTCCGTAGGCTCTCTCTTCACATTTCTGATAGTTTCCTTTGCTGAGAGAAAGCTTTTAAGTTTGAATCTATCCCAGTTGTTGATTCTTGCTTTTATTTCTTGTGCTATGGGAGTCCTGTTAAGGAAGTCTGATCCTAAGCCAACAAGTTGAAGATTTGGACCTACTTTTTCTTCTATAAGATGCAGGGTCTCTGGTCTGATTCCGAGGTCCTTACTCCATTTTGAGTTTAGTTTTGTGTAGGGTGAGAGATAGGGGTTTAATTTCATTCTATTGCATATGGTTTTCCAGTTTTCCCAGCACCATTTGTTGAAGAGGCTATCTTTTCTCCATTGCATATTTTTGGAACCTTTGTCTAGTATGAGAAAATTGTATTTATTTGGGTTTGTGTCCATGTCCTCTATTCTGTACCATTGATCTACCTGTCTATTTTGGTACCAATACCATGCCGTTTTTGTTACTATTGCTTTGTAGTAGAGTTGAAGATCTGGTATTGCAATACCCCCTGCTTCACTCTTGCTACTGAGGATTGCTTTAGCTATTCTAGGTTTTTTATTCTTCCAGATGAATTTCATAATTGCTTGCTCTATTTCTGCAAGGTACATCATTGGGATTTTAATTGGAATTGCATTGAATCTGTATAGCACTTTAGGTAGTATAGCCATTTTGACAATATTAATTCTGCCTATCCAGGAACATGGGAGATCTTTCCATTTTCTGAGGTTTTCTTGAATTTCTTTCTTTAGTGTTCTGTAGTTCTCATTGTAGAGGTCTTTCACCACAAATCTTAATAGTTACTAAAATGTATTGAAATGGACAAAATTATATTTAAGAAGTTAGATTTGAGGAATCTCTTTAAAGTCAATAGATAGATATGTACGTGCATGTATTTGTGTGTGTGTGTGTGTGTGTGTGTGTGTGTACCTATGTGATGCTTAGGAAGGTAAGGCTGCCATTAAACATGATTAAATCATAATAGATATTCTTAAATAGTTATTTGGGTAATAGTCTAAAATACAAACTTTTATATTTAATATATTCCAGGAGTCAGGAACCCAAGAGCAGCTTAGCTGGGTGGTTTCTAGTCCAAGAAGGGTAGTCATCTTGAAGCCTGATTGACACTGGCAGATCCACTTCTGAGATGACACAGTCACATAGTTGTTGCCAGAAGCCTTCATTCCTTGCCATTTCTTAGCAGAAACTTAAGTTCCTCCCCAGTTACTGGGTGTCCTCATGACATAAGTAATCCAAGAGACTGTGAGAGAGCAAGCAGGAAGCCACAGTGCTTTTCATAACTCCTTTCTGGTCATAAATGGTCTTCCACATTATTTTATTCATTAATTCCAGTCCACACTCAAGGGAAAAGGAAGTAGTTCCCATCTCCTGAAGGAAGAAGCAGCAAAGAATTCACAATTCACGGGCATTTAAGACCACAACTGCCTCCAACCAAAGGTGAATTTGGTTAAATAAATAGTGTTTGATAAATTTACCACAAAATTTTACAGCCAAGAATGAAATTTTCAGAACATTGCAAGAAGTTTTCCCACCTCTTCCCTCCCAGTAGTGTCTAAATTTTCCTCTAAATTAATATTTAATAAGTATTTAAAGAATACTTCCCAACTTTTGAAAGAAAGCATACAACTATTAAAGGATAAGACAATTGGATAATTGAGCCTTTCTGGCCATCCTGTCTCAGGGGAAAAAAAGACATTTTAAAACTTCTCTGAAGGCCAAGGTCTTTGTTCCACTTAAAAAGAAAAAAACAAAACAGAGATTTAATTATAACATTATATAATGCTTTTCCTCTCTTTTCATTTATACTAGTAAAAAGAGGTCTAGTACAATAGTGGATTATAAGCAAGAGAGCTTCGAGACATGAATTCTATTTAAGAAGAATTTCTAGGGAAACCACATAAAATAAGGAGATAAAACAAAGGACACTAGAGGAAATTGAAGTCTTTGACACTTACAGCTAATGCAAACAATAAACACAGTCTAATACTTAGCCAGATAAACATGTCTACAAGCTCATACCTCTAAAATCTATTTTCCTCAGTTCCTATTACCACCATGTCTGTCTGATCAAAGAAGTAGAAGGTGTTCGGAAGACAGGAGAAGGAAGTCTGAAGTGACAAAATAAGCATCAGAACCAGACATAGATGTGATGGAGATTTTAGAATTATCAGAAGACAGGGAATTTAAAATAACTGATTGATATGCTAAAATTTCTAATGTAAAAGGTTGATTGTTTCTTTAACTGTATCAGGGCTACTGATAAATCCATCCAAGGAATTTGTCACTTTTGTTATTTTTTTATTTCCAATACCTCTTTTTGATATTTTTTTAGAGTTTCCATCTCTTTCATTACATTAGCCATCTGTTCGTGCAAGTTGTCTGTTTTTCCATCAGAAGCCTAGCATATTTTGTAGATAGTTTCAGTTTGCCTACTAACAGCATTGAAAGACAGGAAAGGAAAAACTGAGAGAACTACAGGAAATATAAACAAATCCACAATCATGGTTACAGTTTGCATCACCCCCTTCCCACAAATAATTGACAGATTCAGCAGGCAAAAAATCAATAAAGCTAAAGTTGAAAAATAGTACCCTCAATTATTAGGATCTGATTGACACTTGTAGAATACTGCCCCTAACAACACCAGAATACACATTCTTCTCAAGTTCACTTGGAACATTCACCAAGACAGACCACATTACCATAAAACACAAGTTAACAGATTTAAAATAATGAAAATTGTACAAAGTATACTCTCAGACCACAATGAAATTAAGTTAGTAAAAAACAACAGAAATAGAGCAGGAAAAATTCTAATTATGCAAAGAATAACAACATAGTTAGAAATAAAACATGGATCAAAGACAATGCCTCCAAAGAAACTTTTGTTAAAATTTGAACTACGCAGAAATATGACTTGCCAGAGTCTGTGGGTACAGCAAAAACTGTGCTGAGGGATCTATGTGTAGCATTGAACTCATACATCAACATAGGAGAAAGATCCAAATCAATAATACAAACTTCAACCTCAGAAAACTAAAAACCAATATAAACCTAAAATAAACATATGAAAAGAAAACATTAAAAGTGAAAAAGAGACTATCAGTACTGATCACATGGATAATAAAATGATAAGGAAATATTGTAAATGACTCTATGCCTTCCAATTTGATTACTTGGAAGAAATGAACAAATCTTTGAGAGGCAGTCTAACAAAACTCACATATGGTGTGTGTGAATGGGTCTATGCATTTAAAAAATTGAATCAATAATTATCATCTTCCAAAAAAGAAAGCCCCAAGCCCAGGTGGTTTCATTGGTAAATTTAAGAAAGAAATTATATCAATTATCTACAGTCTGCTTTAGAAAATACAACAGGGAACATTCCCTATTCAATCCTTGAGGTCAGCTTACCTAATGCCAAAACCATGTAAAGATATTACCAAAAAAAGCTAAAGAACGATATTTCTAACACTGGTTTTAAAAATTCTCTACACCAACAAATCATATGAAAAGAATTACATATCCTGACCAAGTGAGACTTATATCAGGTATATAAGACTGGTTCAACAATCAAAAATTAATTAATGTAGCCTATAAAAAGAAAACCATACTATTATATCAATGGAAGCATAAAAATTATTTGAAAAATTCAGCACCCATTCGTGATTTTTTTGAAAGTATCAACTAGGGATAAAGAATGATTCTTGACTTGATAAAGAACATCTTTTTAAAACTTACAAATATGATCCTATGTAATGATGAGAAACTACATGCTTTCCTCCTAAAACTGAGAAGAGCAATAGCATCCCATTCCATCATTCCTATGAGGTATTGTATTGAAAGTCCTAGTGAATGCAATATGGTAAGAAAATAAAAAAATAAATAAATATATACATGCACACACATTGAGAAAAATGTAAATGTATTTGTTAGCAGATAAGATTGCCATTTGCCAACAAAAGGACATTACTGAAATTAATAAGCAATTACAGTAAGGTAACTGAATACTAAGCAAAAGTATATGATAAATTAACAAAAAAGTCATTTGCTTTCCTGTATAACAGCAACAAACAAGAAGAAGTTTGAATTTGAAATAAAAATCACAGCATCATTTACATTATTACCAAAAAAAGTTGAATTGGATATAAACTAAGAGATTACATACAAAGGTTTTGGTAGAAATCAAAGCTCTTGATAGAAATCAAGGACCTAAATAAACAAAGGTATATTATTCTTTCCAAATTGACCTAAAGATTTAAGGAAATCTCAATCAAATTCCTACCAACTTTTTTTGTGGCTTTTGACCTACTGATAGTAAAGTTTATGTGGTAAGGAAAAAGACCCAGAATAGCCAACCCAACACTTAAGAAAAACAAGAAAGTCACAGAACCAACATTATTCAACCCCAAGACTCACTATGAAACAACAACAACAAAAATGATGTAGCAATGGGAGAAAATATGCATGCAGATTAATGGAACAGAATAAACAAACCCACACAAATATAGTCCATTTGATCTTTGACAAAAGAACAAAGGTATTTGAATGGAAAACAGATCATCTTATCAACAAATGGTGCTAAACCACTGGATATCCACATGCTCAAATGTGAATCTAGACACAGAGTATAAACTTACAAAAATTAACTCAAGCAGACTATAGACCTAATAATACAATCAAATTATAAAACTTCTAGAGCATAATATATAAGAAATCTAAGTCACCTTGCATTTAGCAATGACTTTAGATACAACTAATACCAAATGCACCATCCATTGAAAAACGCTGATAAGTTATAGAATTTATTAATAAACTAAAAACCTCTGCTCTGTAAAACCACAGGTTAAGATGAAAGAGTTTTCATCTTATATATATCTGATGAAAGACTTTCATCCAAAGTATACAAAGAACACTCTGAAAACTCAACAATAAGAAAACAAACAATCCAATAAAAAATGGACAAAAGTTCTGAACACTTCAGAAAAGAAATACTTATTTGACAAATATGCATATGAGAAGATGTTCAATATCACATCATACTAGGAAATTGCAAATTAAAACAATAATGTGATACCACTACACACCTATTTAAATGGTTAACTATAAAAACAAAATGTAGCAAAATGCTCTGTCATCGCAGGTGGGAGTGCACAATGGTACAGCCACTTTAGCACAAACTTCCTATAAAAGAAGACATAGTCTTATTATAGGACCCAGCACTCATGTTCATAGGCATTTAACCAAATAAGTTGGAAACATGACCATACAAAAACCTGCATGTGAATATTTATATAACTATTTATAGTTGCCAACAAACAGGAGCAACCAAGGTGATCATCAATGGGTGAAACAAACTGTAGTGTATTTATACAATGGAATACTATTCAGCAACAGACAGAAAAAAATCCATCACTCCATGAAAAGATATGAAAGAACTTAAATGCATATTGCTAAGTAAAATAAGGCAGCCTGAAAAGTCTACATACTGTTTATATGTATATATACATATATATACACACACATACACATAGACACACACATGCACGTACACAAAATGGATGTATGTGTGTGGGTATATGTATGGTTACTTTTTGGTTCTATTCTTATAGGGAACCCTGACTAAAAAGATCCATGGTTGCAAGGACATGTAAGGGCAAAGAGAGAGAAATGAACAGATGAAAAAGGGAATATTTAAGGTAGCAAAAGTATTCCGTGTGATATTATAATAGTAGATACATGACACTGTGCATTTGTCAAACCTACAGAAGTGCACAACACAAAGAATGTAACCTAATGTTTCTATGCTCTTTAGTGAATAATGATGCAGTGATATCACTTTATCAATTGTAATAAATGCATCACAGTAATGCAAGGAGTTAATAATAGGGGAAACTTTGCCGGGGAGTGCTCTGTACCATCTGCTTGATTTATCCAGGAACTGAAAACTAGTTTCAAAAAATGAAACTATTAATTAAAAATATATATGATTATCTAATAAATTTTGAAAAGTATTTAATAAAATTTAACATTCATTCATGTTTTAAAAATTCTTAGATCATGAAAAGAACTCTTCATTTTATTCATTTCTTAATTTGTTCTCTATACTGCTTTTTTATTTTTTTAAGGAGTCATCTTTTCTACTGGAACTGGCAAGTACAGAGGGAACTATAAATAATAATGATAGGTAGCTCTTTTAAAGTATTTACTGTGTTCCAGGTACTCTTCTGGATTCCACAGGCAAAATTAATTTATTTAAATGCCATGTCAACCCAATGAGATAAGTTCTATAATTATCCCATGACCACAGATATGTACTTGAGGCACTAGGAAGTTAAATAACCTATAGAAGTCACTCTCCCAGAGAGTGGCAAATATAGGACTGGAAGCCAGCAGACTGGTGGGGGTTGGTGTTCCATGATCTTTATTTCCACAATATACTGCCCTAACTGGAAATGTGGAAATTAATTTCTTGCATCAGAAACAACAAAAAATTTTCCTCCATTACTAAGCAGTCTCCTTTTTCTTGAAATTCATGTCATGCACTTTGTCCCTCTCCCAACCCACTCATCTTTATCATCAGAAGTCCCAGGAGCCTCCCTTGACTTCCTGGAGAGCTACAACATTCTATTTGGGCTAGGATCTTTTTTATATCAACATCTGCTGTATGTTCTCACTGAAGCACATGTAAGTCATGATCCTGAAAACACAAAGTACACCAGATCCTCAAGTATCTTGGACACAGATATCCAAAATGAGAAAAGTGTAATCAGGATGCACCTTCAATGTGTCAAGTGCCAGTTGATTCCTACATGTGGCTGTTATGTATTTCTTATATGCCTGTGTTCCATCCAAACTTTCATTACCAGCCCTACATCATGTTTTTTACAAATCTGTTTTGATCTTTGCTTTTTCCTTATCTGCAAGCACCCATCTCACCCAACATTATTGACAGTTGATCTCACTTCTGAGTTCCTAGAAGGTCAGTCTACCTAAAATAAACTTTCAACTTATCTCCTCTTACTCAAAAATATCCTCCTCTCTTTCTACTTTAATCTTAAGACAGAGGTGTCCCTCCTCCTGACCAAGATACTAATAACAAATGACTGACTAGCCCTCCACCAACTATTTATGCCCACTTTCTAAGTCAAAGTATAGCATCACCACTGAGAAGCAAGTGAACAGCTGATAATTACATTCCTCAGACCATTTGCTTCTAAGGATGACCATGGTAATAGCTCTTGCTAAGGCAGTGTATGAAGAATTGGCATGTACCACACCCAAACCACCAAGGTAAAGAAGCAGGTGAGTTTTTTTGTTTGTTCGTCTCTCATCTTTACCTGGAGACAGATATCCATCATTGGACTATATAACCCTGGAAATAGCAGGGCCATATGATGGAAGATCCTGAATCATGACTTGGAGTAGACCCTATTACCAATCAGAAGCTTTCAGTTGTATTTTATCTGAGCCAGAAAAATCAGTTCCCACAATGCTAAATCATGAGATTTTTGTAGTTCAGTCTATTACTGCAGCAACAATTATCCATAACTAATACACTGGTACTTTCTGTTCTCAAGCATTTAAATCTTGTTCCTTTCTTTGTATTTTGCAAAGTAAAATTCAAAGATGCCTAAAACAGAGACTTACTTGCACGAAGTAGATGATCAATAAGTGTGTTAAGCAAATATAAATTTCTTAGAGTTCTGAAATTGTTTACTTCTTTGTAAATTTTTTAAATGTAAAGATACATTCAACTGACATACTAATTGGAGTGTGCGACAAATTTATGAAAGTAACTCTAGCAAAACTAAATAGTATAGACTTTGTAAAACACTGCTCTTCTTCCTTCCTTCCTCTTCCCCTACCATCTGATCTCCTTCTGTTGTTGCCATGAGATTGCTTTTGGAAAAGTCATGGTGGCTGGTCCCTAAGCAAATTTCTGCTTCTTAAAGTGTCAGAAATCTCTTGCTTATTTCTATTTTAAACATCTCAACTTAAATAGTACTTTCCCAGAGACATTTTCTTTCCATTTACTGGCCATTTGGTTGCCCAAAACAGAAAACTGCAATCACCCTCCCTGTCCTTCACTTACAGATTTTGACAGAGAAAATAGAATATGAAGAGTACAAAGGTGTATGTGCTCATGACATGCCTGGGAATAAGTGCATGAGCCAAGAGTATATGAGACAATTTGGGGGGCAGGGATTGAAACCTTTTAAGTTATAACACAGCTTACTATTTACTGACTTTGACTTATTCTGTCCACAGTTATTTTATCTGCATCTCTCACCTGTGTATAAACCTATTCAAAAATGTCTCCATATACCAACAAGTATCAAATCCAAAGTGCTTCATATGGTCTAAAATACTCTCTATTTTTGCATCATATGCACAGTATTAAACACACTTGCCTTACACAGACTTTCTGTACTCTTCAACTATCTACAATGTCCTTTCTTCTCCAAAGCACATTTTTATTCGAATTTCTAGATCCACATCAAATATTTCCTCCTGTACAAAGCCCACCTCAAACCAACTCACCTTTCCCCATAGCGATAGTTATGGCCCTTCTTCAGCTCTATTTCCAGCATCCTGTGATATACCCTTTACTATCTCTATTATATCATGTCAGGAGACAACAGATTGCAATTTCTCCAAGTAAAACTGAGGATGATTTATCTCTGTCTCCCTAGTGCTGGGCCCAGTGCCTGAACTCAAGAGTGAGCAAGATGCATTTGTTGAAACAAATGTTTATGGTAAAAAGGACATTAGCAAAATCTCACAAACACTCAGGGAATGACACTGTGAGGAGTTCAGCAAAAATCTTCATTGAACAAACATCTATTAAACTGGTCAAAATTATCAAAGACAATCATTTAAAACTTCTAGTAATTGACCAAAGGGTTTACACTAAATTGAGAATCATTTATTCAGCAAAATCTCTGCAAACTTGATAAGAATGAATTGGTAAAAACAGTAGGCGACTGTGACATTTGAGATAGGTCTGCACTCACGCCTCTCCCAGCTCTGGGCAGAGGGAGAGTTATTCTAGGTGGATTGGGCAGCTGATGAAAGTCAGAAGATTTCTGCTGCACCAGCTCAGTTCTGCACAGGACCTAATCTAGGAGAGTAGCAGCAGTGCCCATTCCCCCCATTCCAACTCTTGCTCCACAGAAAAGTTCCAGGTAGGTCAACTAATAAAGAACAAGCCATCCCAACCATCCCACTCCTGCTCTATACACAGAAGTGCCACCTAAGTACCAACACAGATTCTGGCCAATCATATTTGCTGAACAAACGGTAACCCCTAAGAACACAAGTAAGTTTTTTTTTTTAATCTGAGCAGAGATATCAGAGATTTTGTACTATTCAGGAAAGAGGTTTCACAGTATTAGTCCAGCAAAGTCACAAGAAGAAGCTTGTAGCTTCTTTAGCTTATAGCAGCTAAACAAACTATGGAGTCAACTTCTGTGTCCTTCAACAGATGAATGGATAAAGAAAATGTGGTACATATACACAATGGAATATTACTCAGCCGTAAAGAAGAATGAAATTATGGCATTTACTGGTAAATAGATTGAACTGGAGACTATCATGCAAAGTGAAATAAGCCAACCCCAAAATACCAAAGGCCAAATGTTTTCTCTGATATGCAGACACTATCTCACAGTAAGGGGGATAAGGAAGAGCAGAGGTACTTTGGATCAGACAAAGGGGAATGAATGAAAAGGAGGAGGAATGGGAATAGGAAAGATAAAATGAATCAGACATTACTATCCTCTGTGCATATATGATTACACAATAAATGTACAATCAAGAATGAGAAGTTATACTCCACATATGTATAATATGTCAAAATACATTTTACTGTAAAGCCGATTATTATTCCATTGTATATATATATCACATTTTCTTTATTCATTCATCTTTTGAAGGGCATCTATGTTGGTTCCACAGTTCAGCTATTGTGAATTGAGCTGCTATAAACATTGATGTGGCTGTATCACTGTAGTATGTTGATTTTAAGTCCTTTGGGTATAAACCAAGGAGTGAGATAGCTGGGTTAAATGGTGGTTCCATTCCAAGTTTTCTGAGGACTCTCCATATCGCTTTCCATAATGGTTGTACCAATTTACAGTCCCACCAGCAATGTATGAGTGTACCTTTCCCCCACATCCTCGTCAATACCTATTGTTGTTTATATTCTTGATAATTGCTATTCTGATTGGAGTGAGATGAAATCTTAGAGTAGTTTTGATTTGCATTTCTCTATTTGCTAGAGATGTTAAACATTTTTCATATATTTGTTGATCAATTATGTTTCTTCTTCTGTGAAGTGTCTGTTTAATTCCTTAGCCCACTTATTGATTGGTTTTTTTTTTGATGTTAAGTTTTTGAGTTCTTTATATACCCTAGAGATTAATGCTTTATCTTAGGTGCATATGGTAAAGATTTTCTCCCAATCTGTAGGCTCTCTCTTCACATTATCATGTATAACTAATAAGGACAAATAAAATATATGATAAAAAATAATAATAAGTTCTGAAAAGGAAGTAAGTATCCAGAGGCTCTACAATATTTTATCTAAAATATTTCAATAAAAATATGAGATGTAAATTGTCAAGAAAGTGTAACACATACACAGAAAAAGAAATCAAGCAATAGAAACTGCTATTGAGGAGAGCCTGATGTTGATCTTAGCAGATAATTACTTTAAAGCAGTTGTTATTGATGTGTCTGAAGAACTGGAAAAAAAAAATCTTGAAGAGTTAAAGGAAAATATGACAAGAATGACTCAACAAAATATCAATGAAGAGAGATCATTTTATAAAAAGAACTAAAGAATAGATTTGAGCTGGCATAATAAATAATTAGCAAATTTGAAGCTATACCAAGATAATCATGCATCTGAAAACAAGAAAGAAAGAAGAATAAGTAAAAATGAACATAGCCACTAGGAATTGTAGGACACTATTAAGCAGATGAGTGTGTGCATAATTGCAGCATCAAAAAATGTGGTCATGCATTTCTCAAATTTGAGGAAAACCGTAAATCTATACAGCCAAGAATCTCAACGAACTTCCAGTAGGATAAATGCAAAGAGACTCATGCCCAAATACATCACTGTCAAATGTTAAAAGTCAAAGATAGAAAAGAAAATCTTGAAAGCAGCAAGAGGAAAAACAACTCAGTATATAGCTACAATGGAATCCCAATCAGATTAACAGCTGACTTCTCATCAGAGGCAGAAGCCGGTAGTCTCATCCTGAAAGAAAAAAACCCAAAACACATATCAATCAAGAATACTGTATTCACCAAAACTACCTTTGTAAAGAAGGTAGCTTGGTGACAAATTTCATGTGCAGTTCCTGGGTTTGATCCCCAGCACTGGAAAAACAGACAAACAAAAAAGATACAATAACCAAATTAAATATATATATTTATGTGTGTGTGTGTGTGTGTGTGTGTGTGTGTGTGTGTGTGTGTATCTATCCATATATATATGAAGAGAGGCTATGGGACAGGTAGGGCTATGACATCGGGCCTAATATTCATGTTATCAGAGTCCCAGAGAGAGGAGAAGGAGGTGAAACTAAAAAGAAGTTAGAAAACTATGATTTAATGTTACTCAAATTTTTCAAAAAACATAAATCTATAGACTCATGAACCTGAGCAAGTCATAACTAGAATAAATCAAGAAATATCCTCGCTAAAGTACGTTATAGTCAAACTTCTGAAAAAAATTTGAAATCAGTCAAAAAGAAATGTCAAAAGAATCTGAATGACAGTGGATCACTTCAGAAATCATGGAGGAATGGAGGAAGTTGCACAATATTTTTTGAATGCTGAAAGAAACAAACTGCCAACCAGAATTCTACATGTAATGAAAATAGTCCTCAGGATTGAAAGACATATTAATAGTCAGAGAAAGGAATACTAAGAGATTTTTGTGACCTATCTAAAAGGAATAGCTAAAGAAAGTTCTCTAAATTCACAGGAAAAAAAAAAAAAAAGAGGAGGACTCCTTGGAACATCCAGGAAGGAAGAAAAAACACAGTAAGTAAAAATATAGGTGAATAAAATAGACTTTTCTCTTCTTCTGAGTTTCTTCCATTATGTTTGAAAGTTGAAGCAAAAATTATAACATTGCTCAACATAGTTTTCAATGTAGGTAGGTAATTATTTAAGACATATGTTATGAATAGGGAGGGTAAAGGGACATTAGTCACAGTCACACAAACCTTCACGTCCTAAAATGACTAAAATGACATAGAACTATGCACGCACAGATGTGCACATGTACACACACAGTATCACATTTCTAGTTTTGACTTTGTACTTTGTATAATTATGTAAGAAGTAGCCATTGGGAAAATTTTAGTGAACGTATTATCCTGGCAACAGTGTACCTGTCTCATTTTTATGAGATCAGATATTACCTTGATATCAAAACCAAAGACATCATCAGAAAAGACCATATCTTCTCTGAATATAGATGCAAAAATCCTCAACAAAATAATAACAAACTGAATCCACAACAATATATACCAGGACCAAGTGGGAATCACCCCCTGAATGCAAGATTGGATTAACATTTAAAAAATCAATTAAACAATTATAACCATACCATGGAATATTTTTCAACCATTAAAAGAAATGAAGTACTGACAGAGACTACAACACTGAATGGACCTTGAAAACACGATGCAAAGTGAAAGAAGTCACACAAAAGATCACATATTGTGTGATTCCCATGTAATATGAAGTGTTCAGAAAAGGCAAATCCATTAATACAGAAAGTAGAATAGTAGTTGCTGTGGTCTGGGATTAGGGGGAAGCAAGAACTGATTTCTACTAGGTACAGTATTTCTTTTGAGGGTGATGAAAATGTTAGAAAATTAGATTCCGATAATGGTAGCACAGTTCTGCCAAGACATTAAAATCCAGTGAATATTTTTGGTATGTAAAATCTACCTCAAAAAATTGCTTTTAAAAATCACACCAAAAAATATTTCCTTGCATTCTGGGCATTTACTACAGTGGCAACATTTCCCATGAACCTCAGAATTTACTGCAGATTAGTTCCCTCCCCACAATACTACCAGGATCACTTACATCCCCACCTCCAAAACACACACACACACACACACACACACACACACACATCCTTCCGCAGAAACTGACTGAATTGAGGTCTAGTACCTTTCAAATCTTCTTTTCTAAAGACCTGGGTCTTGTGCTGGGGATCATGCATTGGTCTTCAGCTCAGGCTCACCTGTTCCACACCTCATTTCTCTCTTCTGCCAAAGGCACTTTTACCCTTACCTTATTTTTGTGTTTGCTGCAGCTATTTTATTCCATAATCGGTTTTATTATAGGTTGAGAAGTGAGAGTAGGATGAGAAGTTAGCCTAAACTACAGAGAGAGGGAAAAGAGAGCCCATGAGATTTTCTTTCCTAACCTGTTTTTTCCCCCTCATTCTTTTCACCCTGAGATAAAAAGACATGGCAAGGGAGGCAGAAGAAATGTGTCCTGGTGCTTCTAATGCTAGGAAGCACAGATATAAGGTCTTGTTCTTTGCCCAGTGTTCACCAGTACATTCATCACCTTAAGTGTATTAAGATCCTACAACTCGCGGGTACCTTATGCCAGGTACCAGACTTGCAGGGAAGGATGCCAGTATGCATTCTTTTCATCAAACCTTCTTTTTCAGGTTTCTGTGCTGGTCAGACCATTCCCTTTGGCCATCTATGCAATTCACTTCATCTGTAGAACACACATCTCCATTCTAGTGCCATCCTCTTTCCTTATGATCCCATGTAGAACTGAGTCTTGTGAACAAGTGCTCCCTTAATAGCTCCCCCACATCCTTAGGTATGTCCTATTTCAGCTTCTGGAATGTTAGTCTCATTTTTGAATGTTCATCTCTCTCTTGAGACCCTGTGTTTCTTAGGGTTCCTTATAGGTTATGTATTTGTTAAAGGTTCTATCTAGCTTAGTACTATGATTAGTACATTATAAATACTCAGCATTTATATTTTGAGTAAAATTTCTCTAATAGATAAAGAAAATGTGGTATACATACATAATGGAATATTACTCCACCATAAAGAAAAATGACTATGACATTAACAAGTAAATGAATGGATCTGGAGACTATCATGCTAAGTGAAATAAGCCAATCCCCCCAAAAAACCAAAGGTTGAATGTTTTTGCCGACATGTGGAAGCTAACCCACAATAAAGTAGGGGAGGGGAAGAAGAGAAGTTCAGTAGATTAGACAAAGGAGAAGGAAAGAAAGGGAATGGAGAGAGGAATAGGAAAGAGAGTAGAATGAATCTAACATAATTTTCTTATGTACACATATGAAAATACCTAAGTAAGCCCCACCATCATTCCCACCCACAAGAATAGGGTCCTAATTAGAATAAGATACATCCTATGCTTGTATAGTTTTATCAAAATAGATTATATTGCCTTGTAAAACTAAGAAAAACCAACAAAATAAAATTTTAAAAGATACACATTTTAAATTGGAAATTATGCTGTGATAAGTACAAAATATTATATGTATTTGCAAAGTGTTGTAGAAGAAGAGATGAAGGACCAACCAACTTTGCCTGGGGGAATTAGAGAGTAGAAGAGCAGAAAGCATTGTAGATGATGATGATGATGATGGTGGTAAAGATGATAAAGGCAACCTCTACATTTGACATCACCTATGGAGCCCACATCTTCAAATATATTTCCTATCATTCTCTTTTATATTCACTCCTCTCTAGTCCCACATGACTACCTCTCATTTCTCAAACAGTTCGGAATTTTCCTGACATAAGCCTTTGTACTGTTTTATGATCATTTTGATGAAGATATATTTATATGTATGTATATGCATATATACATACAGCACTGCAATACAAAATTTAGTTCATTCTAAATTTTCAACCAAATAAAGTTTTGCAAAACCCTATTCTAGAGTAATAGATTTTTACCTCTGGTAAGTCAGAGACATCTTTGAAAATCTGATCAGAATATGCACATATGCCTGCATGCACATTATTTTGCACACAATTTCAGAGAATTTTCAAACACATTTCAGAACCCCTAGGGAAATAGGAGCCTCAGCTTCAGAGTTACCCCTAAATGTGTGTCAGACACTGATCATCACTGACATGTTCATATCACCTATTAATGTGCCTGGTCTTTCAAATGAGAGATATGGGAAATTCTAGGAGAAGACACCCACTGTGCCTGGGACCCATGAACTCCAGAAGTCTGTTGCAGGAAGAGAAAATTACAGGTGACCAAAAATGTGCCTCAGGCTGCTTCTGTGCTTTAAAAACTATGACAAAAGTATAAGACAGAAAAATGGAAAGAACTGACCTTGGGGCTAAAATAATGAGTCACTTATTCCCAAAATATAGGAGTGTGTGAAAATAGATGCTGCTATACTGAGGGTTTTGCAGTGTATTTTCTAGCTATGTCTCACGATGGATATACATGAAATTTTTCTTAATTACACACATAACTGCCCATCCAAGGGAAAAAAATGTGTTAGATAAGGGCAGAGAAGTGCTCTTCAGAAGAAAAATTCTAGTGGGAAAAGACACATGGCAAAAATAACCTTGGTCTGCTTCACTCCACTCTACCCACCCAGCAGAAGAGTAAAAGGCATTTGGGGGACCTGATTCATTGAAAACTGCAGTTTTCACTTAAGAGGAGAGCAATCAAAGCCACTTGCCCAGAATTAGCCACCACCAACCTAAATAGTTACCATGTGGCCACTACAGAATGAGCAATTCTCAAAAGCTTTCAAGGAAGAAGAAAATAAATAGTTAAGAAGAGGACATCAAGAACGAAGGCACCATTCTTTGAGAAAAGCCACCCATCTGTTCTTCCTCTGCTCAGCTTCCAAGGCTGCAAGAATAATGTGGTTTAAAAAAAAAAATTCTGTTTTCTCCTACATAAGTAATGGGTACTCCACCTAAATATATACTATTTAAGTGGCCAGTAGGGTTGGATTCCTGGAAAAAGGACCTTTCTGCTGAAACTATTTACTTTTCAATCAGCAAATGGTAAGGAAGCCTTTTTGAAATGCCTATTAATGGCCATATAACTCAAATCATGGGACTAGGGAGAGTCTCAGGTGGTCCCTGGGATTCTTTCACTGAAGTTATTGCTGCCATCATCATTACTAGTTCTGGTCCACTCAGACAAAAGTCAAGAACCAAATGGCCAGGTGAAGTGGGAGTCAGGAGGACTTTCAATCAAAATGCTCACACATAAGAATAAGTCATCAAAGTACTCCTGGCGTGCCGCCGCCTCCAGGTAATGAGCACCCTGAGCGGAAATCCTAGCCTCTGCCTTCCTTTTAGAGCTTAAGTGGAAGAGCAGTCTACGTGTTTGAGCCAATTCACAACAAAGCTTTCTATTTGGTCCACTTGTGGTATAGAAAATGTTTGTGAGCAGGAAAAACATTGCCCTAGACTAAAGGTCTCCTGATGAAATGAGTCAACCTGTGAAGAAATTCTTCTGTCACAGTTGTATACATGGTGTCCTTGGCCTCTGTGTACTGAGACTGTAAACAGCAGAGTTCCACAGCAGAGGAATGATAGTGTAGGTCTCTGATAGGTGGCCTCTTTTGTATTTAATTCATCTAGTTGTTTATAGACAATAGTAGTCTATGGCCATACCACCCCAAATATACCCAATCCCATCTGATCATGGGAGTTAAGAAGGACCAGGTCTGATTAGTACTTGGATGGGAGATGGACAATAGTGACAGCTGTACAGAACAATGACCATCTTGAGGTCCCCAGGTCCCCAGCTGAGGCAGCTCCAAGCATGGTGAAGGTGATAAGGATTTTAATGTAGGAAATACAGACCAAGTCCATGAACATAGATGTGGTGAATAAAATACTGTTTACTTCATGGACTGTGTCATTAGAACAGGAAAGTTTCATGGTAGAAAGGATATCAAGAAGTGGGTCATTGCAGTGTCACAGAAGTGCAAGTGGAACAAGATATCATGTGGACAACTTCTATCATCAGACCAATGTGAAAGGCAGCATGCACCACTGGGACGCACACTTGTGTTCACAAAGACGCTACCCTAGGAATTTCCAGACAACCACCTAACACTTGACAAATACCAAGAAGATTGCTTGATTCTGACCTGTGAGGCTGTGTGGCACAGTAACCAATGAATATGTCTCTGAACTAGCCAGCATGCTCAGGAAAAAGGATATAGTCAAGGTGGGCAAGAGCCATTGATGACTTTTCCAAATGCAGATACAGAAGACGACATTCACAGAAGCTGGAGCTGCCCAGGAAGGTGAACTCTGTCAGCTTCTGTGAGGCTCTTTCTCTTATTCTGAAGGCTTAAGGCCGTCAGTGAAATGGGTCAATATGGAAAAACTCTTGTTCTGACATGAACTGTAAGTCATGGGTTTGCACCCAAACATGGCATAAGAAAAGGAAAAATGATAAGAGCAAAGCAAGACAGCTCTAGACAATACCTCTAAGCCACACATATAAGAAATCTGTCCCTGTTTCATCAATCATGTTTTCCCTGTCACTGTGGACTGAGAAATATATTCCCATATCCAGGTAAGGGAAATTTTCCCATCAACATACTCCAGGTACAGAGTTACACTGAGTCCCTGTCATTATATTTTTATCTTTTGCACATCTCACTCTCAGATGCTGGTGTCATGAAAGGATCATGAACAGCAAGGATATGGTTGTGACAGTGGGCTCTAATGAAAGGCAAATTTTATAAAAAAAAAATTACACTGAAAAAGAAGATGATAAAGACTGGGGCTGCAGCTTAGTGGCAGAGCACCTGCCTAGCATGGGTGGGGCACTGGGTTCCATCCTCAGCACCACATAAAAATAAAATAAAATAAAATAAAGGTATTGTGTCCATCTACAAAAAAAAATTAAAAATAAAAATAAAAAGATGGATAAAAAATGCATTTCTGGGACTGGGACTGTAGCTCAGTGGTAAAGCACTGGCCTAGCATGTGTGAGGCACTGGTTCCATCCTCAGCACCACATAAAAATAAAAAACTAAAATAAAGTTATTGTGTCCATCTATAACCAAAAATATTTTTTAAAAAACTATTTCAGTAACAAAAGCTAAATTTTATAAGGACTACAGAAAATAAGTGGCTCAAAAGGAAGTAATATAGGAATGTAAAAGGCAGAAAATGAGAAAGAGACATTGTGCTATCCCAGAGAGTAGGTTCAGTTGAATTCTGAATTTAAAGTGAGATCTTGGTGAGGTCACTTAGTCTAGATGTTTCATTGAATCCAAAAGTAGAAAATAACAAAGTTAGCAGGCATTTTCTTTTATAAACGAAGCCTGAAATTAGGAACAGAGAACTGAGATCAAGAAAAGACTCCCATGTATCAGCAGGGTCTGGAGAGTGACAAGCCAATTTGTGAAGATACCAAAATTGAGAAGGGAAGTAGAAGTCTCCTAAGTAGCCTGGAGCCTGGCATTTAGAATCTGAAAAAGGTACTGCGGTAGAAGTCAGTCACAATCTCAGGCATTGTCTCGGTCCGTTGTGTGCTGCTATAACAGAAAAGCAGAGACTAGGTAATTTGTAAATACTAAAAGTTTATTAGCGTCATGATTCTGAAGGCTGGAAAGTCCAAGATCGAGGGGCTGCATGTGGTGAGAAACTTCTTGCTGTGTTCTAACACCATAGAAGACATCACCTGCAAAACAGCAAGAAGGAGCCAAACTTGCTTTTACAACACACCCACTCTTAGAGGAATGACATTAATACAGAGTCCTCATGACCTAATCTTAATCTCTTTCTTCAAGACTCCACTTCTCAACACTGTTGCATCAGGGTAAGATTTCAGCACATAAACTCTGAGGGATACATTCAAACCACGGCATTTCACCTGGGCACCCAAAATGCATGTCCTTCTCACATGCAAAATATGTTCATTTTATTCCACTAACACTGAGTCTTAACTAGTTCCTGTGCCATCTAAAAAGTTCAAAGTCAACTACACATCCTGAGGCAAATTCCCCTTTAGCCTTTGAAATCAAAACCTGTGTTTCCCCTTTAATTACAGATTCATCTTTAAATTATTTCTTTCCCCTTTTGTTTTTTCTGTAAGCAGACAAAAGAAGAAATAAAGTACTTGCGTGCGTAGACATTTCTTATGCTAAATGATCTAGTCCATTGCTTTTAAATTCTGACTTCCTTAAAGCCCTAGAACACAGACACAATTCCATCATTTTTTTGCAACTGTATGACAAGGATGGCCTTGACTCTAGTGTTCAATTCCTTGTTCCTCAGTTTCATCTGAGATCTCATCAAATGTCATTCACTGTCAATATTTTTGCCAGTATTTTCGTCACAACCACTCACATAATCTCTAAATTCTAGACTTTCCCTCGAGTTCTTTACTTCTGATCCCTCACCAGGATGGTTCTTAATTCTCTATTGGTGGAAGTGTAGGCTCTTTCTAACCTACTCCTGCAAATTCTTCCAACCTCTAGCCATTATTCAGTTCCAAAGCTGCTTCCATATTTTCAGGTATTTGCTACAGCAACAGCCTCACTTCTCAGGATCAGTTTTCTGCCTTACTCCATTTTGTGCTGTTATAACAGAATACCACAGAACTGGATAATTTATAAATAATACTAATATATTTTACTCATGGTTCTGGAGGGTGGGAAGTCCCAGATCAAGGGGTCACATCTGGGGAAGACATCTTTGCTGCATTAAAAGATGGCTGAAGAATGGATAAAGAAACTGTGGTATATATATACAATGGAATATTACTTATCCATAAAGAATAATAAAATTATGGCATTTGCAGGCAAATGGATGAAATTGGAGAATATCATGCTAAGTGAGATAAGCCAATCTCAAAAAGCCAAAGGACGAATGATCTCGCCGATAAGCGGATGATGACACATAAAGCGGGGTGGGAGGGAGGCAAGAATGTAGGAAGGAGGGACTGAATAGGGAAAAGAGGAGTGGGAGAGGTGGGGGGAAGGAAAAAATAACAGAATGAATCAAACACCATTACCCTATGTAAATGTATGATTACACAAATGGTATGTGTAACCATATGGGAAACAAGATATATCCCATTTGTTTACAATAAAAATAAATTTAAAAAAAAGATGGCTGAAGGTTTCAGTGGCGGGTGAGCACAGCAGAGAGAGCAAGAGGTGGACAAACTCACTTTTATACAAAGCCCACTCTCACAATAGTGACATTGACATTGATTCATCTGTGAGGTTAGATCTATTCACCTCAAAGAGGTGTGTCAACAGCACCTGAAAAGTGACAGGCCAATTTGTGAAGATTCCAGAGTTGAGAAGCAGAAGTAGAAGTCTGCCAGCAGCCTGGAGCCTGGCATTTAGAGTCTGAAAAAGCTACTTGGGTAGAAAGGTCAGTCATAATCTCAGGTGGATACTGATTTTCCTCCATTGTTGGAGGAAATATTATGGAGTGAGAAACAGAGACAAAATAACCAATCTGTCAAAGAGAGACAATCTATGATCTGTGTGGGAAAAAATACACATTGGACCCTGAGTTTCCTAAGGAGAATCTGGTTTATTTTCTTTTGTTTCTTGTCAAAACCACTGAACCTTAGGAAATAGACTCCGGTCTTTTCCCCACCCCCATTATCCCCTGAAACTTGAATTCTGCCATGCCCACTTTACAAAAATTGCTCTTTCAAAGGTCACCAATGAAATTTTTATTGCAAAATCCAGCATCCGTACTACTTAGATCTCTCTGATGCATTTAATGGCACAGGACACTGCTTCCTGGAAACGCGTGCTAACTTGGTTTCCATGGCACTGCACACGGTCCTTCCTCTCCTGCCAAGCCCCAACTCTTCTCCCACCTCCAACCAATGAATGCAAATGTCCTCTCAGGTCAGTGTGTGGATTTCTGACCTTTTCCCTCCTCTTTTCCACTGAAAGAAATAATCCATCATTTCATCATCACCTAAATGTTGACTCCTCTGAAACCTATATTTCTAATCCCAAGTGGCAGTCACATATTTCAGATTCTCTACTGGCCTTTTTTTTTTTTTTTTTTGTGGGCAGGTCATATTATTTTAAATTCAGCATTTTGGGAATTGAACTTATCACCTATCTTCCATCTCCTCCAAATTAACCCACTCTCTATGATCCTAACTGCACTAGTAGCATCATACTTTTAAAAATTATATGTGCTATGGTTTGAATATGCTCCCAAATTTTATGTTTTGGAAACTTAATCCCCAAAAGAACATTCAGTGTTTTGAGAGATGGAAGCTTTAGGAGGTGATGGGTCACTCATGGGTTAATGGATTAAAAGCTTATCTTGGAAACTTTGTTATAAAAGCAGGCTCTCTCTGGCATGCTTGCTGTGTCTCACTACATTATCTCTTTTTCCATTTTATCATGTGGAGAGAAGGCTATCATCAGGTGTTGGTACCATGTTCTTGGACTCCCCAGCCTCCAGAAATGTAAGCTAAATAAACTTTTATTCTTTATAAGTTAGCCAGTCTGTGGTAATCAGTTATAGCAACAGAAAATAGATTAAGATAATATATAGTCAAAAATTTGGAGTAAATTTTAGTTAGGTTCTATATTCTACATATTTTTATTTTTAAATTCTCATCTTTTCCTTTTAATTCCTTTTCCATAAGACTCTCATCAGAATGAAATTGTGTAGCTTTGATTTTGTACAACTGCATACCAGGGTAATAATCATGATTCCGAATTCATCCAATGCCTCTAAATGCTTATAAGTAAACTTAAGATAACAGAACATACAGAAAATAACTCCTAGTACTAAAGTTCTCAGTACTAAGAACTTTACATTTTACTTCAGTGTCTTCCTTCCTGTCCAGCACTTTTAATAGTTGTTGTGACTTCTTTTCTTCCATAAACACCTCAGACCTTAGAAGATATCTTTAAGGTATTCTTTAATCCTTCCAGTGAACTTTTGTCATAGCTCACTCCCTGCCTTTTTGCAGCTCCCAGTCAGGTCCCCCTTCTGGTGTTGCCAATGCCTTCTTTCCCTTTTTTTTCTGAGGTCAAACTCAAGTTTATGCCAACTGACTGACCCAGGAGGCACACTGGTGGCCCTGCTTCTCTTCAGCATCCTGTCGTCTTTCCTCTCTTACGCTCAACCCTTCTGGAACCATCAGACAGGAACCCACCTATATCTGCATGTTCACAGGCAGGAAGGCACCCAGGAGCCTCATGGCAATAGCAGGTTTTGGTTCACCTTGAGAAACACCACTCAGTTCTGAAGACCCAGGATTTATTTCCCTATATCCTGACATTGTATAGAGAAATAATCCTTGGTTTCCAACTCGATGACTGTTGAAGCACAGTCAATTCTCTTACAAAGCCTGAAAAATATATTCCAGGGAAGGAAATAATCAGGCCCCATTTTTTCTCCCTCTTTCCCATCCCACTATGAACCCTGCTTTTTCAACCAAGATTGCTTCTTCACAGTGTCTCAACACACTTTCATGGGAAACTATCAGCCCTGGCACTTGACCCCCAACAGCAGTACAAACCTCCTTACCTCTAGTCTTTCATCCCCCAGTCCAGCTCCATGGATTCATCTCATAGCCAAAAAAAATCTTCTATATTAATATCTAAACCACTTTTTGTTGATAGAATGATAATTTGTTAATTTATGATGAAAACTAGAAGCAGCTGGTGAACCCTGTTCTGTGAATTTTATGACACTCATTAATCAACATCTGGGAATAGGAACTGCATATTCCCAGGGTTCACAATAAAGGTTACCTCCCCGCTCCTATTTATAGTGTCACCTGCTCATATTTTATCTTATTTTGCATTGCTACTAAACTTTTGCATGTAAAAAGTCCTTACCCTACCTGTGCCCTTTGATTGCACAAACATATCTAAGGTTCCTTTCACATGTTAAAAAATATCATATGAGTGATGTAAATATGAATAAGACCAAGTAACCATCTTTTGCCTAAAGGAGATAAGAGATAAATATGCTAATATTTTCAATTCAAGGCAGTTCATGGCAATACACAAAAAGACTTCAAACTGATAATAGTAGCCAACGAGATAATGTTCCATGCACTTTATGCATATCATACTTTTTCATTTATCCTCCCCCAAAGTACTGTAAGGTAGATAGTTCTATCTTTGTTTTGCAAAGAAGGAATCTGAGGTTCAGAGAGCTTTAGTGTCTTGGATGATAGTCAACCATTAATAAATGGAGACACTGGAATCCTACGCCAAGTCTTTGGTTAAGACCTTCTGAGGAGTCCAAAAGAGGCAAAATTAATGTCCTGTTGGGTCATCAACAAAGTCTTTGTTTTAGTCAGCTTCTGCACTGCTGTGACTGAAATGGCCCAACCAGAACAACTGTAGAGGAGGAAAAGTTCATTTAAGGGCTCACGGTTTCAGAATTCTCAATTCATAGACAGCTGGCTTTATTCCTCAGGTCTCAAGGTGAAGCAGAACAACATGTGAAAGAATGTGGCAGAAGGAAGCTACTCACATGATGATCAGGAAGTAGAAAGAGAGAGAGAGAGACTCTGCTCACCAGATACAAATATATATCCCAAAGCCATGCCCCTGATACCCCACCTCCTCCAGCCACACTCCACCTGCCTTCAACTACCACTCAATTAATCCCATCAAGTGCTAATTCACTGATTGATTTAAGGCTCTCATAACCCAATCATTTCCTCTCTGCACCTTCTTGCATTGTCTCACACATAACCTTTTAGGAGAAACCTCACAACCAAGCCATAAGAGGCTTCATGAAGCAGATTACTCTCAAGATTAATTTTGAAGAACAGTTAGAATTTCAAGAAATAGAGAAAGATAAGAGAGAAATGCAAGACAATTAAAGAAATAACTAGAAGTAACAAAACCATGAAAGCCAGGCATCTGTGAAGAACAACAATTAGAGGTGTTAGACTGAAGAATAGGATTTGATTCAGAGTTTACAGCCAAGCTGGAACAAGATGGGAAACAGCATGGGCTTCCAAGCAGAAGGATTAGCATTTAATTCAGGATGTAACAGGCTGTGTAACTCCAACTCCAACACCTACCCTTACTGTGCCACAAGTCAGATAAAGCTTCACAACCGTGATTCAACCTGAAAAAAAAAAACATAGAAGATAAAGGAAACTTCCCAGAGATAAGGATAATCTGAACAATAGTAGAGAAAGTTAATTACTGGTGGCAGTTATTGTGCCATTGAAAAGGTTGATCAGAAGGCCTCTACTGAGCTGAGAGAACAGAGAATGAATTAGAAGATAGACAACGCAGATTCCATAGAATTTAGTGATGAGAGAGAAGAAAAGTAGTACAGATGAAAAGGAAAACCTCAGTTTAATATCTTACAGGCAAAGCAGGTTTGAGCAGCAGCTAATATAGTGTGGCTACTTAAGTAGTAGCAGAGAGAATGGAGATGAAGGTCACAGGGATTGTGCAAGGGTCAGTCACCACTGACTTCCCAGCACCCAATGTAGTGCCTGGGAATTAGTGAATAAATATGAGTGTAATATATTGATGGAGTCATCACCAAAGATCAATTAAATACACCCTCAGTGGCCAAGAACTCAAAAGAGAAAAAAAAAAAAAACGGAAGAGATGCTGACATCTCTGCAGGTATTATGTCACCAGAAAAAGGTCAAAATGAGAAATGAGAAAATATAGGATAAGAAAGTATCATGATACACAAAAGAAGAAAAAGAGCTAAGTAACAGTGGAAAAATACTAAGCTACGAGGGGACAAAAGTCTGTACTCCAACGGTCTCTTTCCCTTTCACAAGCCTAGATATATTACTCAATATTGAGTTAATCAAGAGTAAAGGGCTATTTGGAGTCTTCAGGAGAAAACAGAATCCCAGAATGACCTACAAATGAAGATTGTTTCACAGAACTATAAAAGGCTCAGGAGCTCCTGTCACAGTACCAGGCCATCAGATAAAGGGGCCTCTAGAGAGCAGAGTTAGAGCCTTCTGATGTGGCCAACCCAGCCCCTTATCTCATCCACAACCCTGAAGCTCCACATTCAACCTCTTCCCAACAACAAAATCTGGGTCACAGGGGTTAGTGCTCTGGCAGTTACCTGTGTTTAATAAGTAACTCCCATTGATTTCACAGGCCAGGTCCTCACCCTTCCTTTCCATCAGCAGCTCTGATTGCCTGCACCAGGAGGAGGGCCTGGAAAGTCACTCACACATCATTGGTGCTCTCCATTCCCCATTGTCACCCAAAGTGCTCATAAAGCCTGCGGTCTAGGAATGTGAGTCTCAGGAGCTACGTGGACAGCCACCGTGCTCTCTGCTACCTTTGTCACTGCAGCTGCTGCCCCACTTCAGGCCAAGGACATGGACAAGCTGTTGTTTTGTGTCTCTGTCCTCACCAACCTCCTGGGAGCCTTCGCTCAGACAGGTAGGGAGGTCAAGGGGAATTGTTCAAGGAGCCTGAGATGAGAAAAGAAGTTGAATATGGGATAATTTTCCCCTGAATTTATGGTGAAAAGTCATTGCATTTCTTCTTTTATCTCACAGACCTCAGTGGAAAGGTATTTGTGTTCCCCAGAGAATCTTCTAGTGATTATGTGAATTTGATCACACAGCTGAAGAAGCCTCTGCAGAACTTGACCTTGTGTTTGCGAGCCTATAGTGACCTTTCCCGCCCCTACAGCCTCTTCTCCTACAACGCTCAGGGCAAGGATAATGAACTACTAATTTATAAAGAAAAAGTTGGACAGTATAGTCTATATATTGGACGGAGCAAAGTCACAGGCAAAGTGTTTGAAGACTTCCCTGCCCCAGTACACATCTGTACCAGCTGGGAGTCCTCCTCAGGCATTGCTGAATTTTGGATCAATGGGAAACCTTTGGTGAAAAAGGGTCTGAGGCAGGGATACTCAGTGGAACCTCACACCAAGATTGTCCTGGGACAGGAGCAGGATTCCTTTGGAGGTGGTTTTGATAGGAGCCAGTCCTTTGTGGGTGAGATCGGAGATTTGTACATGTGGGACTCTGTGCTGTCTCCAGAAGAGATCCAGTTTGTGTATCAGGGTTCCTCTCTCAATTCTAATATCCTGAACTGGAGGGCTCTAAACTTCGAAGTAAATGGTTATGTTGTCATCAAGCCCCTGGTGTGGGCCTGACCCTATACCTGTCGCTTTTTGAATTTCCTATCTACATATTTGTCTAATAAAAAAATGTATTATGCCACTTGCATTTGTCTAGTGCTTGTCAGAGTCTTTGGTCTATTTTTTTTGGTAACTGCCATTTCATCATCCAGAAAAATCAAGTTGTAAGGTATGGAGAGAGAAAGCTTTAAGTAACTAGGAAGATACAACACAAAGCCAGAGCACTCAGTGAGCCAGGGTGGGGGTTTGGGGAAGAAGAGGCAACATGTACAAATTACCAAATAATTATTTTAATAGCAATTCAAAATATGTGTAGAATTGTAATAGAAATCTTTGTATTTGTTTTTCCAACTACCAATCAATAGAAAAGAGATCTGAGGTTGCTACAGGGAGACAAGTATAAAGAGATAAGTAAGCAATAGTTGAGAACTTGACAGCAAGTAATGAGCTAGAGGAGAAGAACTAGAATAGGAATGAAAACTAAAAATGCAAAAGAAACCGGGATCATTTTGTGTATAGACAAACGTGCCTTTCTGTCTCAAAAACCCCAGTGGTATTATTCAGGGCTTGCTTTTCATAATGCTGCACTGATATGATCAAGAACAAATTATACTACGAACATTGCTCACATGAATCCTCTGTTTCAAATCCTTCCACCGATCCCTATTTCTCACAGGATGTAATTTAAACCTCTTAAGGTGACTGTACCCTCCATTTCCCGGGCTGCTCACATTTCTGTGTACATTTCAGATACGACTCAGTCCAACAAGTAGCATACTAATTATAACACTCCAAAATAATTGTCAGATGCTGTTAGTAGTAATTATTTTGTGATTATAAAAAGGATGGAGCACAGGATGGAGAATGTCTGGCATATTCTCAAAAGATATGAGTTGCCTTCCCAGAGAAGCAAAGACCTTGGAAGAAGTTCGACTTCATAAGGGCAAAAAGACAGTCCTTACCTACACATAATAGTAATGAAGCCAAGGGAAATCAAAAAAATAAAATCCAGGACAGCTTACAAATGACAAGCAGTGGACACTTCAAATCCTAAGGCCATTCGTCTGAAATGGACAAAGAGGCAGGCAACAGACCAAGAAAGTAGGGGAGGGTCTGGGAACTTCTAGAATGGGATCAGGACACAGAGGAACAGGTAGAACCTGGGAATATTTGATATTCAGAACATGGACTTAGTTAGACAGGAACTTCAGCAATACAGGAAATTATTAGTTTCTAATTGCCATTCCATAAGCTAAAGTTTGCTTTATGTTTCTTAAGACTAATTACCTTTCTTTCCACAAATGTGCATTGTGAGTACTAGAAAGACCATCTATTCTTGCCTAACATGTTTGCATCAAGAACATGTGAACATGTTGCTTGCCCTAACATTGTATAAGCACTCAACAGTAGAATGTTTTAGTTCAACAATCCCCTCTGCCAAGGAACCTAAAACAAATTTCAGGAATGAAGCCAGTATACTCAATAGTAGCATCTATTTGTTCAATTATTTATTGAGTCACTATTCTATTCCAGGAACTATGCCAGGCACTGAAAATATTATATTGGGTGAAATAATCGTGGTGCTTGCCTTTTTTTGGAGTTTATATTCTAATAAGTCTGTGTCGTCTAAAAATGGATTTCCCTAACAGTAATCAGCCTGTGCTGTAATCCATTCCTCACATCTCTAGGATTTTCTTCTATCACAGGTTGATATCCTCCTACTTCCCCTCCCAATTCCATCTGAGGTAGAGGCATAGTTTATTCTTTCTTTTTCTTGTTGTCTTTTCTTTTTCGTTATTATTGTATTTATTAATACATGCTAATTGTACAAACTGATGAGTTCCCTGTGATATTTCCATCCATATCAACCGTGTCCAGTCGCCCTTCTTCCACTCTCAAGCCCCTGCCCCAACATCTTTCCTAGTCCTCCTAATTTCTTTCAGTTCCCCCCCTCACCTTTCTCCATTTCTAGTATCTATTATTCCATTCCATATTTCTACAAGGTTCACTTATTGTTTCCTTAAAAAAGTGAGAACATGTGGTATTTGTTTTTCAGTGTCTGTTTCACCGTTCACTCATCAAAATGTTTTCCAGTTGAATCCGTGTTCCAGCAAATGACAGAATTTCATTTTTCTTTATGGACAAGTGGTACACCCCTGTGTGAATATATCATGTTTTCTTTATCCACTTATCTGTTGGAGGGCGCTTGGGTGATTCCCATGGTTTGGTTTATTGTGAATCATGCTGTAATGAACACAGAGGTACAAGTAAGTATCTTTTTGGTATAAAGAGTTCAACTCCTTTGGATATATATACAATTGTGGAATTAGTGGGTCATATGGTAGTTTTAGTTTTAGTTTCTTGAGGAATCACCATGCTGTTTTCCATAATGACTATACTAATTTACATTCCCAGGAGTAACTAAGGGTTCTCTTTTCTCTCCAGCATTTATTTCTTGTCTTTTTAATGATGGCCATTCTAAATAACTCATGGTTTTAATTTGCATTTTTCTGATGAGGCCCATAGTTGTACAACTGTGTCCAGAGTGAGAGGCCAAAGGTAAATGCAAAACACTTCACCCAGAGCTCTTGCAGATACAGCAGCTTCTCTGGATAGCTTCATGGGATTCTTTGGAGGATTAGATGTGATTATCATACAAAGACCCACTCAGTACATGTTCTGCCACACTGTAAGTGATCAGTAATTGGTAATTGTTAGGTGTGATGATAATGAGAATGACTCCCTAAAACTTTTAAGTCTCTTGCCTTAATATCTTGGTAGAGTCCTACAAGTAAAAGCAACATTCATGCTCCATTTTCAGTCTCTATTCCTAAATCTAGTCCTTACCTAAAAAAATCCATGCATGTCCCTTCTAATACAAGAAACAAGATAAGCTCTTTCTATATACAAAGAGAAGAATCATCTTTGACTTTATATAGGAGCATTTTCACCCATAACTAACCAAGAACAAAACACTAGCAAGGATTCAAAAGAACAAATAGTGCTAAGTGACATTCCATACACCTTCAACTAAGGTTGAGTTATTTTTTTACTGGAAGAAGATTCAAGTATCAGCCATGTGGGATCGAAGCTTGCCCAGTATTCCTGTGTACCCCACTTGTAATGAGATCCCCTGGCTTATTTCTGGGTTCTGATTCCATGCAGACCCACAGGATGAATAGTAATCTCCTAGAAAATTAACCCAGGAGCCAAGAGTTACACAACAGAACTCCTCCGAGAGTCCCTTCCTAATCATGGAGTTTAGGAAGCAGGTCTTCTAAAGGCAAAGCAAACAGGACCAGAAGGACTCAGTGTGATTAGCACTTAGGGACCCAGCCAGAGTCTAGTGGAATATAAGTGACCTCAAAATCTCTGAAGGCTAGCCTAGAACCTAATAAGGCTGAACTTGTCTTTTAGCAAAAACTGAAAATCAGGTTTCATGGCATTACAGAAGTCTTTTGTAATTGTTTGATTTGTTCTAAAATACAAAAAAGAACAGACAGATTCCACACACTTAAGAAGATGGGTGGGCATTTTTTAGTCTGAGGAGGCTCTGTCCCAAAGGAAAATCATTCTGTTATTTATTGAAATAGTTCATGTAATCATCAGACTCTTACTAAGTTGACCCCTCCATCCATAGTTTCTTAGATTTGTTTTATTTAAAAGTGAAAAAAGGGGAGAGGAGAGGAGAAAGGAGGGGAAGATCAGGGAGGGGAGGAAAGGAAGGAGAACGAAGAGGGGAAAGAAGAGGAGGGAGGACAGGAGAGGAGTGGAAATTCTGATAACAAGGCACCATCATTATTTTTTTTAACTGCACAATTTGTTTACACACAAAATTTAATTACAGAGACTTAGCCTACCTTGAATATTTTAATTCTTTTAACATACAGATTTTGTTTCTAGGCAAAAATGTTGCATATAAAAAGATTGAAATGTTTTGGCATGTCCATGGTTTCTATAATGATTTCTTCCCTTTGCAAATGGTATTTCCTTTTCACCCTCAAATTGTGTTTCCCCCTCCACTTATTTTTCTTTTTTCCTCTGCTAGGAATATTGGCTTCATGACTAAGATTTTGATGCATGAGCACATTTCAGTGTTCTTACTCTCCCACAGGGTTTTTATCCTTCTGGAATGTATAAATCATTTTGAAAGCTCCTTTCTGTTCTATGCCGTGCTTTTGAGATTATCTACTGGTGTGTTCCTTACACAGAAATGCCCCTAGGGCTCAGTCACAGAGAAGGCCCAGTCTTGGGTGGCAGAAGGGCTGCTGTTACTGTGCTCAGTTGTACTCACTTCTGACTGGGTAGAGACTCAAATAGCAACCAGTGGGTAAAAAATAAATAAATAATTAAATAAATAAAGGGTTGGTCTTCTGGGGCTAAAACAGTTGTTATATTCACTGATACACGTTCCAGCTGCTGAGAACTCACCCCAGCCAAACTCCACTGGTAGAACGGACAGTTCTTTGGTTGCATAGTGCCCTTTGTGACCTTTCTTCCCTTCCCAAGGTGAACATTGGTGCTCATTGTAAGTTTTCTTCTGTGTCGAGCTACCCAAAGGCCAAGAAAAACTAGCAGTGGAATTTACTCCCACCTCCCATAAACCCATCCCTCTCACTAGGACTTCTCTCACTTCTTAGAACAGTAACAGCCTTGTACTTTCCATCTGAGTCATGAGTTCCTCCACACTAACAGTTTGGGATTGCTTCTGCACCCCTGAAAGAGAAGGGTTGAAAAGTGAGACAACTAGGTAGTTGCTCTTAATTGATGAGGGACTCTAAAACATCTCCAGGTATATAATCAAGTGGAGGAAAATTTAGGTTAGAACTCTCAGGTTGAGTAACATGGTTGGGGAGAATTGAGAAGAACACTTGGAAAAATTGTAAGCAAATGATACCTACTTTGTGTGGTATAGATGGTCACTGAAGTATACTTTGTGAAGGACAAATCCCAATTACTACAGGACTTTTATTTATTTTCCTTTTTGGGTGGGAGGAGCTAAATGGAGAAATGGGTTTTCCCTCATGCTTCTTGGAAAGGAGAACTGATAGCTCCCCCACAATTATGCATAATTTCTGATCAACAACAGAGCATATAGATACCAGAGGTTGCAGAAGATTACATCCCCTAGTGACATAATATAGTTTGCACAAGTACGCACTATAATGTTCACACAATAACATCACCTAAAAATACCCTTCTCCGAATGTGTCCCCATTTTTAAATGAGGCATGACTGTAAATACAAAACAATAGGAAAAGAACATTGATCGGAAAGGGCTACTCCTGCTCCCATTGCCCTTTGAATCTAATCCAAATGTGCGTCATAGGCAATAAGCTAAATTCTTTTCCCATTTTTCTTCCTGGGTTTATGTACCTGGCCCACTGTGTTAGTCAGCTTTTATTTGTTGTAACCCAAAACGCTGACAAGAATAATAGAGGAGGAAAAGTTTATTTTGGCTAAGTTCCAGAGAGGTTCAGTTCATGTCAGTCAACTCTGTTGTTTGAGGCCAAAGGCGAGACAGAACATCATGGTGGAAGGGCATGGCAGAGGAGTGCTACTCCACTTATGGTGGCCAGAAAGCAGAGAGAGCAAGGAGAAGGGATCACAGCAAAGACAAACACTTCCAGTGACCCACTTCCATCAGCCATGCCCCACAGACCTACAGTTACCACAGCATGACTATTCCCTGTGAAATATGACTAGTGTGACAGATGAACAGAATTTTTAATGTTACTCAGATTCATTTAATTTAAGTGGTTATAACTGTTTAGTTCTAACCCATCCTTTCTAGACTATAACTTAGAGTTGCAGCATCACTCTCTTTAATGTGTGTCTATCTGATTGCTATCTCTGTGATCTTTTAATAAAAACTATTTTAATTATAAGTGATATGTTGGATTTTACTTGGGTGTTTGCTTCCTTATTTTCTAAGATGAAGTCTTTTCCAAAACACTCACAGTATTTCTGTGAGTTAAGTTGTGTTTCCCATATTTAAATATTTGCTAAATCCCTAGTGGCAGTTTTTTAAAAGTGCTAAAGTTCTCTGACTTTATTCTATTGTTTAAGTAGATGGTTTAAACCACCATCTGATAGGTGGTGGCAAACAGAATCCCTCATCAAATTTCCAGCAAACTGTGTGCTTACAAGGGGGAACGCAGGGCAGGATGGGGCTTTGTGTCTTTTCTTCCTCATTCTGAATTTTACTCCATGTGCGTGGTGCCATTTTTCAGCACCAAATCATCATCCAGTTCTCTCCACTATTCCAAAGAGATCATCTAGAGCCAGGAATATCTTTGCAGACTTCTGAAATTCTAGGCTGGGGGAAGACCAGAGTTCTTTTAAGAACTGGCTATCTCTTTCTTATTTCTGTCCTGTATCTTTGCAATTTCTGCAATGAAACAAGACTTCTTAAAGAAGCTTTTGAGAGATCAAGGCTGGGTATAGAACTCCTGGACAGGTGTGAACTTTTCTCTGATGGTGCTTTCAGGGTCAGGTCACGAGGGATTCATACCCTGTGCCTAACAAGGGCATTCTCTGATGACTATGGACATGCCTTCCTCCAGAAGGAAAGTCTCTCTCCTGAGTATGAAGGAGTCCCCTTCCACTGCCATCAGACCACCTATACTGCAACTTTTAGGTGTAACCCACTCCCTCAATAATCTCTGGACTAGTGTATTAGTCTGGTTTCCAAAGAAACAGACACAGATATTTATATATAAAATTATAAAAAGAGATTTATTCATTTGGCTCACACAGAGACTGAATAGTCCCATGATGGTTGTCTGTAGGTTGGAGAGTCAGGGAAGCCTGAATCTGCTCAAGCCAAGAAGATGAAAACCTAAGAATGAGAAATAAGGCCAATGATGCAGTCTGAATCCAAAGGCCAAAGAACCTGGAGTCTGATGTCCAAGAGTAGCAGCAGGAAAAAATGAAACTTCTCAAGAAGAAAGAGAGAGAAAAGAAGGAACTTCCTCTTCTGCTTTTTTGTTCCATCTGGGTTCCCAGTCTATTAGATAATGACACTCACATTGGAGTGTTGGTCTTTCCCACTCAGTTCTCTGAAATGTCAATCTTCTCTGTAAACACCCTTATAGACATAAGAGGATATATGCTTTACCAATTTTCCAGGCATCCCTCAACCTGTCAAGTTGGCAACCAAAATGAACCCCCCTCCATTAGTAACTACTTGCATATCTTCAGACCTGTCCTTTGCAGAGGGTCAGAGGGAGTAGGATAGGCAGGGCTGTTCTGAGCAGGAAAATGCAGCAATAATGAGAAAGTGAAGAGTAATCAGACCTCCTTTAACCTATTTTAGTATTGGTAGCTGTTACCACCAGTGTCCACTCTTTCCCTTTCTCCTTCTCCATGCAACTACTCTTCCATCAGTCCAGGGGTCAGAGACAAAAGGTTTCTCCCACATTCTTCCTCAATCTAAATTCCCTTGAAAGCAGACAACCACAGCCCACTTGTGCAATCAGAAGTTAAATATCAGAGCTGAGCCCAAGAAGAAGAGCTGCAGAAAAGATGAGTCATAAACTAAAGAAGAAACATCTCCTTCTCCAGTTCTGTTTCCTACAGTGGTCCAAGTCTGTGTCCAATTTTTAAATAAATACTTGTGCTTTTATATTTTTAAATAATAAAATGTGGCATCATGTGGTGGAAAGGTAGAGGACTTGGAGTTAGAAGGCACTGAGTGCACTGTACCCATTAATGAATATAATTTTTTTTAATTCCGCTTCACTAGCCAAAAAAAGTAGTTTTGATCCCCTTATTTATTTATTTTGTGCAGACTGTTATTGAGTGAAAAATGCCATTTACATTGCTTTCAGAAGCATCAACCCTCCCCATTTCCACCCGGACAATTTGTTGCTCTTTCATATGTGTTCTTAAAGTTCTTTGTGGGAAATTAAATTAATATAAGGTTTTTTTCACTGTGCTCTCATCACTTGTTTCTGTCACTGGAGTCATAAGCTTTGTAGGAGTAGAAACTTGTTTTTCTCATTATTATTCACCTTGCTCTATAGAATGGGTGCTAAATAATTCTTCCCTTTATGGTTGGAAACCTACTATTACAATGCTCTATGCTTGGATTTTCCTCCTATGTTTTGATCAGTTAGATACACTTGCTGTCTTAGATCATTCACAACACTGTAACAAAAATATCTGGGACTGAGTAATTTAAAACAACAGAAATTTATTTTTCTCATAGTTCTGGAGGTTGTAAAATCCAAAATCAAGGAACAGGCAGGTTCAGTGTACAGTGAGAGCTCAACTTCTGCTTTGAGGATGGTACCTTATTGCTAGACACTCCCAAAGGGACAAATAGCGGATCTTCATGTATCAGAAGAAATGGGAGAACAAAAGGGGCCTGTCTTGTTCCTCTAGCCCTTCTATAAGGCTGCTAATTCCATTTTGAGAGTTCTGCCCTCAGGACCTAATTACCTCCTAAGAGGCTGACTTTGTAATACTACCACATTAGAATTTAATTTGCAACTTGAATTTTGGAGGGGTCCTGAGACATTCAAGTCATAGCTCCTACTGTTGTTCCTGTCCTTGGCATTCTGTCCTTACCTCAAGACAAGCATAGTCTTAAGCAGGTCCACAGTGGAAGGATCATGTGGGTCTGTTTTTCCACCTACACTGGATTTTCTGCAAGCCAACATCTCGGTTGTTTTAAAACCTCTCTCATCCCCAGTGTTGATTTCATCACTTGCACTGATTAATCCCTTAGCAACCCAAACCCAGAAGCACTAGAGCTTTTAACAAAAGGTCATGGAGTTACCAGGAAAATTATTCCTATCCATACTAGGATATAATCTTTGAAACTTACTTAAAAGAAATGATTTTTAAAAATAGAGTGATAAGACATCAAGAATCAGAACATTTCCTAATTACACTGTTGGCTAAATGAAAAACAAGCCCATTATAAAGCTAGAAAAATCCTTCTACAATTTTTAGATTTTAAATTATAGTACAGCAAAAAAGTTCAGCCTATTTTGTTGTTGGGGCCCAAATACTTAAATTTCTGACCCCCTAATTTCCCAACCCCTCTTTCTCTTATGAGAAAGACAGTGACTGAACAAGAAAATGGACATGAAAACACCAACCCCCAGCAAAATAAAAATCTTGATTGAGCAGAGCACCTAGACTTGAAAAATGAGAAAAGAGGGAAAGAAGCAGATGAGTCTGAAGAATAGATAAATGGTAGATGTCAGATGGATCCAGCTTTTTAGAAACTCATCTTTGAAGAGAACAGGAATTCCAAAACAGCATAGCAATATAGTGTAAAGAAGGCAGTTACATTTATTGAGGATTTACCATAGGTAAGCACTATGCTAAGTGGTAGTCATGTGCATTATTTCACTTAATACTTCAATTTCATACTGTGTGGCAATTTCAAACAGTCTTCAAATATAATGCCCCTACTTGATCCTTCAAACAACCTTGCAAAGTATGCATTTACATCCCTGCTTTTGAGGTTAATGGTAGAAAGGTTAACTGATTTGCTTCAAGTTACACAACAGTAATTGACAGGAATTGATACCAAGATGGACCAGCTAATTCAAACTAGATATGCTTTTCACTATACCATCACCATCTCTCACCCTTAATCCTCCTGAAAGACATATTCTCCCCATTTTGAGTCATCTCATCTCATCCTGGACATTCTTTCCACCAAAAAGTCTTCCTTCATTTGTGGTATTGCGCTCCTATAATCCCAGCTGCTGGGGAGGCTGAGGCAGGAAAATATCAAGTTTCAGGCCAGCCTGGGCAACTTAGCAAGACCCTGCATCAAAATGAAATAAAAAATAAAAAGGGCTGGGGGATAGCTAGTGGTAGAGCTCCCCTGGGTTTAGTCCCTAGTACCAGAAATTTTTTAAAAAGTCTTTCCTAAATAAATTATTGATACTTCTCCTATTAACTCCCACATTGTAAGTTTGTCTCTGCCTTGGCAATGTATCCAAATCGCCATTCCCTAGTTTGCCTCCCTTGTCTCACAGTACAACCTTCAGGAGAAACACTGCTTCTGTAAGCCTAGTGCCTAGAGATATCTTGACATAAGACGTACCCCAGCAAGTTATTTGTTAAATATAAAATTGAAAGGCATAATGAGCACATTTGTAAATGCTTCTTGATGGCTCTGTGAGTTGACAATGAGTGTCCATTGCTGTCCTGTCCTGTGAAGCACCCAAGTTCTAAGATGGCAGGTTTTGCCCCTTTTTAAAAAAACTCACAGACATTCCTGCTTCAGAAATTTCATGTTTCCCTTTCATGATCTTTTTGTCTTCTTGTTTTTGTGATATCATCTGTCATATCGCTAAGCTGTCAGTATGCAGAACTATAGCAAAAATTTTTCTTTCTCATGTGCCATTTCCAAACTGATTGAGTAAGTAAAGCAGATGAAAATATAGAACTACCTATATACATATAGAATTGTCTGTAAAGTAACACCAGAGAAAGAGAGAGACAGAGAGAATATTGCATACGGGTCAAGACTACAGACTCCCAGTGTTCTAATTTTGACTCTGCCACTCACTAGATGTTCTATCTTCTCCATGCATCTATTTCCAGAATTGTAAAACAGGGTAATGACAGAATCTAGGGAGGTAGATGTCATTCTTCCCATCATTATAGGGTTTAGAAAGGTTAAGTAAACTGCCGTGTAGTTAGTAAGTAGTATAGCTGCCAGCCTAACATCAAACCCTGTATTTCTACTATGTCACAGAATCCAGGAAAGAAAAATATCCCCACAGGGATGTAGGTATATGTATACACAGATATATGTACATCTACATGGCTCTACACAAATGCCTACATATTATTATTAGTCCATGTATCAAAAGTATACTGCATGCAAAAACCTTGCTAGACACTGAGGCTAGAGTGGTAATTAAGGTATCACAAGCCCCGCCTTCTAGAGAAGCAGAGGAGTTCAAAACTGAATCAAGTAGTTACAATAAAGTGTGATAAATCTTATGATGGGATAAATATGTGATAATATAGGAACACACATTGGTGGGTTCTAACAAAATAAAGGATTTGGGGAAGAGTTACCAGAAGTAGAGTTTAAGCTTAAAGTCTGAAGATTCAGTAAGAGTCCATTGGATGAAACTCTGCAAAAAGAGTGTGGGAAAAGACCATCAAAAATATATTCCAGGCAGGAGACACAGCAATTGCAAAAGTAAGTGAGAAAATCATTTAAATTACAAAAAGTTTAAGGAGATGGGTCATAGACAGGACAGCAAGTAGAGAGATGGTAATAATCACATAATAAATGAGTTTATAGCCACACCAGAGAGTGCATATTGTAAAGGCAATGAAGAGCATTTGTACATCATTAAGTAAGAGCAATGACATGGTTTTACTTCTCATCCAGAAAACTCACCTTCCTACCAGAGGGGAAAACAGATTATAAATGGGGGAGACTGGTTTGCAAGCTACTGGGAGACTAAAGAGACAGGCCATGGTGGACTAGGCTGGAATGGAAGAACTGTTGATGAGAGAAATTGACTGATCTGCGAAATTCGTAGGAGGTAAAATTAATATTTTTTTGGTGAGCCAATGTCTGGCATAGGCAACTGGGTAGACAGTTATCCAATACAAGGAATGGTGACAGAGAAGGAACTGGGGAATAAAGGAGACAATAAGTTGCATTTGGGGCATGTACAGTTGAAGAGCCTGCGAAATATTCAGATGGAGCTATCTAGGAAATAATCACAGACCTGGAATTCGGGAGTGTTCTGAGCTAGAGATGTATTTAAGAATCATAAATATGTAAATGGGAATGTTTAAAGTGGGAATAAATGAGTTTTCCCATGGAAAAATGTGCAGAAAAAAAGAAGTGCACCTAGGATACAATGCTGAGGAGCAGCTAATGAGATGGGATACTGTGCGTGGATCTGAGGGAAGTACTAACAATAAAACGAGCCATCAGGAGAGCAAGATAAGGGAAGAAGAGGGGCTCTCTGCACCAGGTTCCAAGGTCTTTAATGATAGAGGGGTGCTAATGTCCCCTGGTAGATAGGAGAGGGAATGGGGATGTTAAGACCTTCAGATTTAACTGTAATTGGGTTTGAGATCCAGTAGCTACTGTGCAGAAGAGGAATGTGCAGAATGTTACACTCTTCCTCTGACCCTCTGTTTTCTTATCTTTCATGCCCTGGGACCACAGAGAATTCAAATCAGAGTTGCTGGAGACCTCTACCCATTCCAGAAGGCTGCTGTCTCTTCTCCCAGCTGCCAACATCCTTAGAATGTTCCCTCCAAATTGGAAGATGGTAACAAAGGAACAGAGGAAAAACAGCAGGATGTTCTAGAAGATCTGTGACTAGACTGAAAGACTCATATTAACACTCAAGGGAAGGGGGCATGAGTTGATGGTCAACCCATGAGTCACATGATGTTATGACCAATATCCTATATCACAACCCTATACCAGTATCCAAGGTATCTCAGAACAGAAGTTTAAACACAAAACATTCTCATCTTCTAATCCTATCCCTGTGGAGATGCTGGAAATATGGTTAAGTGGGTAGTAAAGGTGAGGTAATATGTTACTCCTCAAAGTAACAAGGTCATCAGTGACCTCCCACCATGCCCTTTTGCCATTATGTCCTGTTACACTTTAGACCCAGAGCAATGGGGTCAGTCCACCATGGACTGAATCTCTGAACCATGAGCCCTAAATAAACTTTTCTGCCTGTAAGTTATTCATGTTGGATATTTTGATCACAGTAATGCAAAAACTGACTAAAACAGATGGTCGCTAACATTTTTGGCCTGCTATCTTCTTCAGAGTTTGTTAAGGGACCCTAGAAGCAGCCTTTCTACCCTCAATCAAACGACAAATTTCTCATCCTTCTAGTCACACATCACATCCCACCTCAGTCTAATAAAGGGCCAGATTAGGGACTGGAAACATGCTAAGGTTTGGATAAGTGTCCCCCAAAGGTCCATGTGTTGAAGGCTTTGTCTAGCCCATGGTGATATTGGGAGGTGGTGGAACCTTTAACAAGTTAGAAATTTTCTGGTGTTATGGGGTATGTCCTTGGCCCTCCTCTTTATTTTTTTCACTTCCTGGCAACCATGGGGTAAGCAGTATACTCTATCATAGGCTATCCTCATCAGAGCCCCAAAACAAGGGGACAACTGACCATGAACTGAAACCTCTAAAGCTGTGAACCAAAATAAACCTTCCCTCCTTTTAAGTTGATTATCTCAGGTATTTCTGTTATAGTAATGGAAATAGTATAACGCTGTGGTGATAAGATATCTCCATCCATTCCCATTCTTTAATTTTTCACAAGCTGGAAAATCATTCAGATATGGGGCAATGCTGTGAAAAGAGTTTCCTTTATGGATGTCTTCTTGTGCTGGAAACTAAACAATCTGACTCAGTACCTAGAAGGCAAGTAGGAAAGGAATCAGCGACATGGCAGGATGTTTTGTTAGAACTGAAATTTCATATGCTACCTTGCATCTGTGAGCCTCACAGGGTCCCAAAAGCCTAGCCATGAGTTATCTTGCTCTTGCCAGATATGCCTGCCACCCAGTGGGAAAGGTTCTCCCCATCTAATAGTTCTTGGGCTACCTGGACCACTTAGGAAAATGAGACTAGCAACAAGGTTATGTGTGTCTTCTGAAGGCAGGGTATGAAAAGGGCAAGACTCTGTACTCCCATATCAAGTAACTGTCTGGAAGATGTGGTAGGGTCCTCCACAGAACCCAGGCATGTGCCAGGGCTGGCATTTAGATGTCTGCCTCACTCAAACATCACAATATCAATGTGTCAATGACAGTGTCAGTGTATGACTCTGACAGCATCAGAGGGTCAATGACAGCAAAAGAAGCCATAACAACCATTCCTAGGAGACTGCAAAAAAGGCTATCAATTAAAGTAACAGAAATTTTTCTCTAACCCTTTCCTTCCTCACTTCAATACCTTGAGGAGCTAAGTTATGAAGCAATAGAGAAATTTCAATGCCAGACCAGTGATCAATCTAATGCCAATCTCCAAGTTGCTGAAGAAGATAAACAGTAGACCCTCATCTTTTCCTCACTGCTTTCAATACAAATAGCTGAAGAAGGAGGAACATCAAGAGAACATGCCATTGTTCCCATTGGTCTTCATACCCTGCAAGGCACAAGTTTAGACATTGCCAAGGCTGGCAGAGAAAGTTAGAAGGGAATCTCAACTTTTAATAATTAAAAGAGAGAAAAACATTATGGAATCTGTTGAAAATAGCAGTAAGACACAGGAAATAGAAATTCTAAATTCCACAGAGCCTAGTTGGAAACAGAAGTTGGAGAAAAAAAAATCAAACTGTTTATATCCATCCAACTGTGTTAAAAGTGATCAATAAGCTGATTACACAGAAATAGGATTTGTCAAATTGTTTAACTCTCAATGGAGTTCACATAGTAACATATAAGGATTTTGTTCAACCTTCAAGAGTTAGAGATATACACACATTTTCAAAACTGTGTAAATCACATATGTAGGGGACTGTTCTGCCATTTTACAGGTGCTCAATAAACATTTGTTAAGTGAGAGCAACTGCATGGAAGACATTGGGGGTTGGCAGAAAAGAATAGGGGTAAGCTATGAATGAGGATCTCAGTTGTGTTATCAGCTTTTCATCATTGTGACCAAAATACCAGACAAAAACATTGGCTGGGCATGGTGGGGCACACCTGTAATCCCAGCAGCTCAAGAGGCTGAGGCAGGAGGATTGCAAGTTCAAAGCCAACCTTAGAACCTTAGTGAGGCCCTAAGCAACTTAGTGAGACCCTGTCTCAAAATAAAAATAAAAACTAAAAAAAAGAAAAAAAGACTGGGGATGTGGCTCAGTGGCTAAATGACCTGGGTTCGATTCCTGATACCAAAAAAAAAAAAAAATTAAAGGTGGAAAAGTTTATTTGGACTCACAGTTTTAGAGGTTTCAGTCTATGGTTAGCAGACTCCATTATTCTGGACCTGAAGTGAGGCAAAATATTATGGCAGAGGGTGTAACAGAGGAGCACTGCTCAGTTCATGGCTGCCATGAAGCAGAGTAAGAGAGAAGTCAGGGACAAAGTACATAAAGGGCTTGCTCCCAGTGACCTGCTTCCTCCCGCTAGGTCCCACCTGCTTACCCAGTGATTTATCTCAAATTAATAATCCATCAAATGATTGGGTTACAGTTAGCATAATTGAATCCTTTTACCTCAGAACATTCCTGCATAGTCTATCACATGAACTTATTAGGGGACACTTCATATCCAAACCATATAGCATTGGTTTTCTTACAACTTTTACTAAGCATGCAAGAATGTTTTGTTCTTGTTTAGTTAAGAAAAGACACACCCAGTCAGATTTGTAGGAAAGTGGGAATCATTGAGGAAATGTAAAAACATGTATGATTACTAAAACCTGTTCCTTCTCAGGCCTGTATGATAAGGAGAAGAATAGATCATTGACCTAGGTTTCATATCTGATACAACTTTCCCGTTTTTTTAATCATGTCTCAACTCATCCCCAACCTAATACTAGTCCCTTTCTCAGCACCTTGAAACATCTGGGAGTACTCTCCAATCCCTCTACCTCTGAGAAAACTTACAAAATCCAGTTCCAAAACCTGTAGGTATGTCAGCACTGGACCTGATTTAAGTGTTAGATCCATCACTAGAGGAGCAAAATATGACTTTCTCTAGGTTTCACCCAAGGCCGACATCTTCCCTGCACCCAGTAGAGGCCGCATCCTTGGTACTTTTTAAATATTGGTGAGAGAGTGGTTTGAGATCTTCCTATATGGCTTAATTGACATTCACAGTAAGAAGCAACTTAAACTTCTAAATTTAGAAGATATTATAAGTTAGTTCTAATGTAGCTGAAGTAGTGAGATACCAATTGGAGGCCCCAGACCCAGGTATTAACATCCAGTTCACACCAATTACAATGTGACCAGTCTTCATTTGGAGATGTATGCTATCCCTAATTTATGGACTAGTTTATCTTCTTGACCCTTTTTCTATAATGATTCTCCCCAAACTTTCTTCCCCTCTGGGAAAAGGAATATAGAGAAGGAGAAAAGAGCATGAAGATAAGCAAAATATGATCGTATACAATTATTTAACTACATATATGTATATTCAGCCATTTTTTTTCTGTAATAGAAGGATAGGCCTATAAAGAATAAAAATATTTCTTCTTTCTACTATTAATGACTTGGGTTCTGTTTTAACAGGTTATTAGAGTTCTTCCCAATGGGATAAAAAGAGGTGAAAGTCAGGAGGTAGGAAAAAGACAAGGAATAGTGAAAGACTTGACAACCTGGGACCCAGAGAAGAAACATGATCCAAAAGAGGAATTGATGCCCAGGAAGTGATGGCCCAGCTGGTCTAAAGAATCATGGAAAGGGAGGGGTGTTGTTTGAGCACCTTGGTGAGCCTGGGCATCTTACCAGTTGGCCACTAACCTCCAGAAGAGTGAAAACTTCACATGCCCCATGCAGGGGTTCAGGCCAAGTGATCCCCCAGTGTTCATCTAGCAAGGAACTTTTGATCCACCTGCACCTCTCCTGCAACAAGTTCCAGCTCATGCTTTTAACTGTGTGTTTTATTAATTTAATCCATCCCCTGTTAAGAGTTTGGCATTGATCTTTTTCTATTACCAGCAACACTGAAGTGAATAAACTTCACATACTAGTCCATATATGTGCAAGTGCAAAACAACACAGAAGAATCCTAAACACATAGGGCTCAGTGAAAAAAATGTAAGGTACAATTAAATATAAAATGTAATTCCATTAACCAGACAATGGAGGCATGTCAATACATCTTTAAGAATATGTGCAAAATAAACACATATTAAGTAGAATAAAATGTGGGAAGGTATGAGGAAACTAAATCATTGTATTACAACAGGAAGTTAATGGATTACTTGAATTTGATAAATCAAGAAGAGAAGTAGCATAGAAATAGAGAAGTAAATTCCAGAATACAAAGCCTAATGAATGGCCTCTAGGAAGCAGGGCTTAGGAGAGAGGAGGGATAAAGTGGGAAAGTGCTGTTTTTCATTACAAGCATTTTAGTATTGTTTGATTTTTTAAACTATGGTGTGCATAACCTTAATAAGAATAAAATTTGGAAAGAAAAGCAATAAAAGTCAGAACTAAATAAATAGCCCTAAGGGCAAAGACATGGAAAATAATGCATTTAGATTTTGAATTTCAAATCCAAGAGAATTTTTTAAGCTTGTGTATATATATGTGTGTGTGAGTTCATATGTGTGTGTATTCCCCTCTAGGAAAATTACATTACCACAGGTAATAAGTGGGACTGCTCTTTTCTTCATATCCTCACCAAATTAAGAATTAACTTTTTAAAAGTCTTTGTAGTAGAGTATAGAGGTATTGTTTTTGCTTTTTGTTTTTCTTTCCTTTTTTGGCAGTACTGGATATTGAACCTAGGGTGCTTTACCACTGAGTTACAACTCCACCCAGCCTTTCTTCATTTGAGACAGGATCTTGCTAAATTGCCTTGAATTTGCAAGCCCTCCTGCGTTGGCCTCCTGGGTAACTGAGTTTCTAGGTTGTCCACCACTGCACCCAGTTTCATGGAAGATTTTTGAAGAAAACCAGGGAATGCTTGTTTCTTCAAAATGGATAGTTATAACACTACCCTTATACCCAGACATGTGCATGCACATGTGCCCAAGCACACACACACATACACACTCATTCAAGACAAGCCCAGTGACATGATTTTGGGGTTCAGTACAAATCAAATGCAGGGATCCTTGTTTAAAATTATTAAAGTGTACATTAAACCAAGTACAAGGCCAATCTAAATCCAGGGTCCTGAGCAACCCATAGGTCATATGCCTGTGAAGCCAGTCCTGAGTTCTGGAGAAGAACCTGGGGTTTTCAGTTTTAATAAGAACCTCAAGTATCTTTTATCAAGGTTCCTGAGAAGTATACTTTGAGAAACACTGCTCTACACCCATCCATAAAAGCCAGTAAAGCACTGAGGAACAGCTGCTGATGCCAAAAACAAAGTTAAACATGCCTGGAAAAAATGTAATTAACAATACAGTATATTTTGGTCTTATTTCACTGATGACATGAGTTGAAGGCACCAGATTATATACCAAAAGACAAGCAAATGCTTATTTCAAATAGGAAGTGACAGACTGAAGTTTGGTATATCTGCTTTGGTCATCAATGAGGAATACTAGCCCTGGGCGTGGTGGTGCATGACCAGTGGCTCGGAGGCTGAGGCAGAAGGCCAGTTCAAACTAGCCTCAGCAATTTAGTGAGGCCCTAGGCAACTCAGTGACACCCTGTCTCTAAATAAAATACAAAATAGGACTAGGGATGTGGCTCAGTGGTCGAGCATCCCTGAACTCAAGTCCTGCCCACCCCCCAAAAAAGAGGGATACTAAATGGCAAGAGCAAGATGGGAGCCCCAGTTTTTATGCTTGCAATAGGATGAAATAGGTCACTCAAACAGAAAGTGCACTCATTAATTAATTAGCTTAAATGTTGCTGCCTGCGGTTTTCTGAAACATCCTCCAAGGAGTTCACAATCCAGTGAGTGACTTAAATAGTTTGATATTGGCAAATATTATAATAGAGTCATGTCTATGATACCCTGGGACCAAAACAGAAGTGTAGCAAAGAAAAATACGGTAAGGTAGGAAAGAAAGAGGTGTTTCTTAAAGGAATTGTTGAAATTATAAGAAAGATGGAGGAAGAGCAATTGTGATAAAACAAAATTTTAACAAAAATAAAAGAGCATGTTAAGATGTGACATCAAAAATAGAAAAGACAGTGGAATGAATCTGACATAACTTTCCTATATATGTATATGAATATGCCACAGTGAATCCACAGCGTATATTCACAAGATTAGGATCCTAATTAGAATAAGATATACTACATGTTTATATAAATACGTCAAAAATAGACTCTACTGTCATGTATATATAAAAAGAACAAATAAAAAAATAAAAAATCAATTAAAAAGATGGGATATCGAGGCCAAAAAACAAAACAAAACAAAACAAAACAAAAACAAAAATGCCCTGCACAAGGACACCATGAACAAAAAAGATGGTCAAAGAAGAGGTACCATACAACCAGAACCGTGGGTCCTGATGTGGAGAAAGACAGGCAAAGAAACCCTGCTTCGCTTCTTAGCCTCAGGTCCAGATGAGCCTGGGAATCCATGCTAGGGTCAAGAATCTGTAAGGAAATTCAAGCCCACCTTCAAGGAAGCAATGACTTCCCCAGTGAGATGAGTCTGAACAAGGCAGGAAGACTGAGCATTTTCCCCTGCTGAAACTCCCCTTTACTATCTCAATTAGAAAAAATAAATTTAACAGAGTTTATTCAACAAAGAATTCAACAACACTCAAAACTGGAAGAAGTTCAGAGAACTTCACTCCAGCAGTGTGAGTAGCAAGCTTTTATAAGCTGAAAACGAGAGCAAAGTAATTACTTGATTGGCATTTGACTTATTTGGGTATGGTTTGGTGGTAGGTCCCCAAGTTTCTCACTAGTTGTTTAGGTGGCTGTCTGTGATAGGCTGAAATTCGAATCAAAATTAATCAGTTATGGAAATCAGTATAAAGGTTCCTCAAAAGACTAGGAATGGATCTAACATAAAACCAAGCTAAACTATTCCTCAGCATTTATCCAAAAGAACCTAAGTCCGCTAAGTCGGCAAATTACAATGACCCACACATACCCATGTTTATAGCAGAGCACAACTCACAATAGCCAAACTATGGAACCAGACTAGGTGTCCATCAGTGAATGCATACAGACACACACACATACACACACACACACACACACACACACACATACACACACATACATACACACACACACACACACACACAATGGAGTTTTATTCAATCGTGAAAAAAAAGAATAAAATCATGTCCTTTACAGGAAAATCAGTAGAACTTGAAAGCATATGTTATACAAAATAAGCCCAGCTCAGAATATCAAGAATCTTGTGTTTTCTCTTATATGTGGAAGTTAGAGAAAAAAAGGATAAAAAAGAGGGGGCTCTTGTGAAGATAGAAGGGAGACTGATAGAATAAAGGAGGGAGACCAATAGAATAAAGGAAGGAGAACAGGGGGAGAGAAAAGGGGAGGAAAAAGGGAGGTACTGGAAAGGAAATTGACCAAGTTATGTCATGTGTAGGTATGAATATGTAACAACAAAGCACAATATAATGTACAATTATAATGCACCAATAAAAAATGCTCTTAAAAATTAATCCATTATAAGGAATGCTCCTGAGTTTCAATTTTCTGTGTCGGGTTTCCAGATGCAGAAACAATTCCAGGTTAATGGCCTCCTGCTTATTTTGCTTTAACACATGGCTGAGTATTACCCCATAGACTGATGTCCTTGTGAATACTGACATGGTCCAGCCGGCCAGGATAGGATGCCCTTAAAGTTAGGCTGCATTGGAAGCTGGTACCTGATAAATAGCACAGTTGTACCTTACCGAATAAAAAAAATAAAAGCACAGACTTTTTTATTCTTTTCCTGGAAACACTGACTACCCTGTAGGCAAGTTGGGTTTGGAGAGTTTTATGCTTTGTTTTGTTTTTCAAACCACACACTTTTTTAAATGTCTGATTATCATAACTTACTTAAGAGATTACTTAATCCATTGCTAGCATCTTAGAACTTATTTGTCTTCAAAGACCTCAGGAGAAGTGGCCACAGGTTATTTTTACCGCAGAATCATTTACACATAAATCATATTTACAGAGGATTACCTGTATCACCTATTTGAATTTCTCTACCAAGCAAGATTCCCTCCAGGCCTAGAGCTTATGTATAAATATCTTGTTCCTTTGCAGTCTCAGGCTGTCATGACGTATTCCACCTCCCACTTTAGTTTCCCATTTTTTTCTCTAAGTGCTTTGCCTTCATATACACATCATTTGCTGTCTTAATTCTTTGACAAATAAGAATATTTCCATCGTCTTTCACACCTATTGAGTTTTCTTCCCTGTGGTGTTTTCAGTTTGTATCATCATACTGTTTTTGCATATATTTTTCAGACTTGCTTAAAACTGTATGTTAAAATTTTCCTAAAGTCATCTTCCTTATAAAAAAGTACTTTTAGACCTCAAAGAAATGTACATATCTACAGGATTGTAAAAAGGTTGTGACTAGGTTAACTAATGCTATAATAAAAATGAGAATCATATGCACACACAAAATCACTTTCGAGCCCACCCTAACCCACTATCACTAAAGACAAGAATGTCTTCAAAGGCAAAGAAAAGAATGTTTTTTCTTTAGTGATAATGCTTTGAGTTTTGATGTGATTTGCTATTTTTTTGAAGACCGACCTTAATATTGACTGTGATATAACTTGACACAAATAAAAATATATGCACATAGGGCCCTGGCCCATTAAACAAAGTCATGCAAAAAAAGGCAGGAAAGTACAAAGAAATGAAAAGTATGATTCTGATTATTTGAAGGAAAGAGGCCTTGGTGATCCCACCTAGTGCTCACCTACCCCTTGTACACAAACCCTCACAAGACACACATAGGTAATGAGCCAATTGTGCTCATACACCTGAGTAGAGACTTGCCAGATGGAGAAGAAGGAACCCAGACAAGATGAGGTCATCATCACAGGTAAAGTTAGGTCTTGAGGGGCTTTAAGATGTAGTAGAAAGGCAGTGGCAGACAGGTAGAGAAGAAGAGGGGTATCATATAACTAGAATGTTTCCATTACAAATAATCATGCGGATCCTGTAACTTTACCTTCACTTTGTTCTATGTATAAGGAAACTGAGACCTAGAGTGGTTATGTGATGTAGTCAAGGTCAGAAAGCTTGCTTTTAGCAAGCTCCATTTTGTCACCCAGATGCACTGACTTCCGTCCACCACAGCACTCTCTTCAGGTTGACCTGAGCTCCTGTGAACAGTGGATTAGAACATTGAAAGCCTGTAAAACAGGGAAGGACAATAGCTGTGATTGGAGAATATAGATTAAAATGGTGTGTCAAAATCCAGAGTAGTGATACAATTCAAAGAATTCATAAGCAAAGATGATGAAGGATATAAATGAATTAAAAATAACTGCAAATGTTCAAAACTAATGGACGTCTTTACTCAGTCATCTGGATACTGTGTTTATTATAAGGTCAAGGAGTTGAACAGGGAATGGTCAACCCAACTTCTTAGATTTTCCTTCTCATGCGCAAACTGAAGATAATATTCCTTACTATATTTCAAGATATTAAGATATAAAATAACTTACTTAACAAGTATTTCTTGATTATTTGCTATAAATCATACTACTGAGAATATACAATATAGACACTAATCCTACCTTGAACATATTTGTAGTTTAGTATTGCATATGTGGAAATACCTTATAAAATATAAGCTACCCCACAATCTATTATAGTTATTATTATTACAACTATTACTAGGGAATTAGTAAAATGATTAACACTCTCAAAAATGTTAGATATGTTAGGAATAAAATCTTATCTTTAGGGAGGGTAGAGAGTTACTGATAGAAAGAGTAGATAAAGAATTTGGGGGGCTGGAGTTGTGGCTCAGTGGCAGAGCAAATGCCTAGCATGTGTGAGACACTGGGTTTGATTCTCAGCACCACATATAAATAAAATAAAGGCCCATTGACAGCTAAAAAATATTAAAAAAAAAAAAGAATTTTGGTTTCCAAAATGTTTAGATGACAAGGAGACCTACAACGGGAAATGCGGGATATAATAGACATTCAGCAAGTATATCCTAAGTGAGTAAATGAAATTAATTAATGCATGAAGATTTTTAAGGGAAATATTCATGATGAATCAGGACATACAGTTACCACTAAAGGAAGAAAGCAAAATTAAAAGTGTAGATTTTTGGAGTCACAGTAAAAACTAACATTTTCTTAGAGCTTTTTATCTATTGAGGTTATTCTAAGTGCTTTACAAAAATAAACTCACTTATGTTATTACAGTTCTCATCTTGCAAGTGAAGAATGAAACAGGAAGAGGATAAGGACTTGTGCACATCACACAAGGCAGTGTGTACACAAGCGTACACAAGTTCAACTTGACTACCAGGTTATCTTGTGTGTTCTTGATCTTACAAAAAGAAATGATAAATGACCAAGACCAAATGATCTCTTATAACAAAATAAAAATGTAGAACAAAGAATAACAAGAGTCCATGTAAATTCATGGCTTTGAGGAGAGAAAAGGACCAGAATTGGGAAAAGTAAACAAGGTAATATAGTGGAGGCGGAGGCCAGAATGGATTATCATTCTGATAGGAAAACAAAGTCCAATCTATGTATGTAAAACAGAGGTAAGCTAATATAGGAAATTGGCTGACCAAGTAATAGAAATTCTGAGAATATCAATAGGATCAGCCCAGTGATTACCAACATCAAGAATCTACTAATACCTCATATTAGATGGACAGAAAAATCAATGTCTTAGCTTGGTTTCCCAACTCCCTGCCAGACCCTACTGCAAATCAAAGCCTGAGACCACAGCTTACATGCAAGTAGTTTATTTAGAAAGAGATTCCATGGATTTTCATAGTGAGGTACCTGGGAGAATGGGAGTAGGAGACAAATCCAGGGTAAGGACATGTTGTTGAATTACTGCTTTGGACCTCTGAGGCTCATTCCTACCCAGAATCTTTTGAGGAACACATAGAAGACTCGGGACTAAGTGGAGGACTTCTAACTAAGGACCACGTGTGGAAAGTATTTTTTCATCAGCTTCCATTCCTCATTTGTGAAGGGTCACCTTTGGGAGGTTGACGTTCTGTTTTTCTAGATGCACATGGTTGCTTGCAAACAGGTTTTCAGAAACCTCTATAGTGTGGTAGAAATTCCAGGGCAGAAAGTGGGAGATATACTAATGCTTGGGCTGAGAACCTGTGAGCCTGAGGCAAGTTGAAATCGTCTAGAACTGTCCACCACAGCTGAGCTGAAATCAAAGACTGGACTGAAAATGATGTGAGTTAGGGCACTAATGCAGTCTGATACAGAAGTGTTCTCAGAACCCATAGGTTGGGATCACCCAATGAATGCTGGGATTAGAATAGGATTCACAGAGCAGAAGCAGCTGCTGCTGGAGATGCTACCCAAGGCTGAATGAGAGAACTGAACACTTTCACTTCTCTCTTCCCTCTATCCTCCAAACTTCCATTGTCTAAAGCTAGCTGACACAGGAGCCTGGCAAACTCCACCAGCAACACATCCTCCCACTCTGTGGTTTGCCATTTTACTTTCCTAACAGCAGTGTCTATTGATGAATTTTTTTTTTAATGTCATTTAATTGTTCAGTCTTTTCTTTACTGTTAGTGCTTTCAGTATCCTGTTTAAGCCCCACCACCACCACCTCGCCACCAAGGTCATGAAGATGTTCTCTTATGTGACCTTTCAAGATTTATCATTTTCTCATATATGTTTACTTTTACAACATGCCTGAATTTTACTTTTAAGTATAATCTAAGGTCAGGATTGGTTTTCATATTTTTCTAGTTGGATAATTAGTTGATACAGGAGAACTTATTAGGGAGCTTATTTCCTACTATTTTTTAATGTCACTTTATCATAAATCAAATATTCATAAATTTATTATATGTCTCTTACTAATCTTTATTCTGTTTCATTGATCTACCTATCCATATGTCAATACCATATGTCTTAATTACCATTACTTTAGGAACTTCAGATTACATAGAGGGAAATGAGAGGGAGAAGGGGGTTATGAAAAATGGTGGAATGAGACAGACATCATTACCCTCTATGTACATGTATGATTGCAAGAATGGTATGAATCTACATCATGCACAACCATAGAAACAAAAAGATGTACCCCATTGTGTACAAGGGATCAAAATGCAATCTATAAAAATATTTTTAAAAATTTTTTAAAAAAGCATTGAAATCTGAGAAAATAATCCTCTTTTTTCTTAAGAACTTTTGTAGTTCTTCTTGGTCTTCTGCATTTTATAAAAATTTTAGAATCAGTTAATTTCCACAAAATGAACTATTAGAATTTTTAATGATATTCCATTGAAACTGGGAATTAATTTGGGAAAACATGACAAAAACTTTATAGCCAATATATGTAAAGAACTTCTAAAAATCAATAAAAAATTTTAAAAAAGGAGACCTGGATAAGCACTTCACATAAAAAGATATCCAAATAGCAAATAAACATGAAAAAATCCATTCAACCTTAGTAGTGAGCCAGGAAATCAAATTTTAACCATAATTAAATATTACCACATACTTGCCAAAATAGTTGAAAATTTCAAAAGCTGGCAATACCCAGAGCTGGAGAGGTGGGGCACCTGGGATTCTTAAGCACTGCTAGCAAAAATGGAAAATGGTATACAATGACTTTGGGAAATGACGTGGTAGTTTCTACTAACTGTGAATATGTATATATTCTATGGCCCAGCAATTTTATTTTTAGGTATAACCCAAAATGCATACATATTTTTCCAAAAATGTGTATAATAATCATTTAAATAATCATCCCATTAGCCAAATAATGGAAACTTACTGTTAATGTGAATTAACAGTAGAGTGGATAAATTGTGCTGGAATTACACATCAGAATGTGCAATGAGAATGAATAAATTACTAAATGGAACAGTATGAATAAACCTCCAAACATCCTCTTGAGGAAAAGAAAGACATAAAACAATGCAAACGGATTCTATTTTATGTAGAGTTCAAAAATCAGCATAATCAACCCATGAAGTTAGAAGTCAGGATAGTGGTGTCAGATGCAGCAGTGCATGCCTATAACCCCAGCAGCTTGGGAGACTGAGGCAGGAGGATCCCAAATCCAAAACTAGCCTCAGCAATTTAGCATGACCCTGTCTCAAAATAAAAAATAAAAAGAACTGGGGATGTTGCTCAGTGGTTAAGAGCCCCTGGGTTTAATCCCTGGTACCAAAAAAAAATTTTTAAAGAAAGAAAAAAGAAGTTAGGATAGTGACAAATTACATGCAGAGAAATTAAAGGGTAGTCTTGGAAGGAGACCAGAATTCTTCTGAGGTACTGAGAGTGCTTTACTGTATTTTTTACCTAAGTGGAGTGACATGGGTCTGTTCATTTCATGATAATGCATCAAGCCACGCACTTCTGATTTGCGTACATTGCTATATGTGTACAATTGCTCCATTTTAAACATTATTTAGAAATAGCTGATGCTTGTAAAGCACTAAACACAGTGACTGACACACCAGAAAATTAATAAGTATTAGTTATATGAATAAAATAATGAACACAACAATACAGATTTTTAGTAGTTTGGATCTATGATTCCTTTATCAATACCCTGTGTCCAAGAAAATGTGTAGTGGGAGGGAAAAGCTGCCCAGTGGAAAGCTGTTGGAATGATTATTCCATTGGGAATGGGGGGGGCGTATATCCATTCCTATAGCCTCTTTTCTTAAAGCTAAAACAACTCTTCTGCCGTTTCCTCATTTTCTATAGAGAGGGAATCCTAGTCTTAAATAGTTCTTTAATTTTTAGTCTTTTGGGACACACATATCCATACAAAGAGACTTTTTTCTGTTCTCTAATTCATATCAATTAACACTTATCACCCTATGAATAATTAAGACCCATTTAATTACAAATGATAATAGAAGTCCTGCTCCCATGAGCAAGCCTTTTTTACTTTTTGACAAAGAGAAGGATTTCCACACACTCTCTAGGTCTCTCTATTCTGCCTGGCATTAAGTTTGGGCCTCCTTATTTGGATATCATAGGTTACAACCCTCACAACCCTCACCTGGTTTAATCATTGAAGTTGTCCAAGGTCATTCTGCAGAACTCTGGGGAGAATTTCCTTCTGTTTCATCCTCTTATTTGGACTGTCAGTTATCATCCACCTCAGCCATGCCCATTTTTTTACAGCTTCATTTTAGATAAGAACTCATTTGCCTCCCTGGTTACACTTCCTCCTTCTTTTATATGGGGGATTTTCCAATCCAGACTGGTGTGTCTGCTTCACTTTACTAAATGCATTCCTTACTCAAGGGCATGCTTAGCCATATTTCTAATTGGTCTGTCCCTTTCAGTCATAAATGGAAGATTCCTGCCAGGCAGCGGGTTCCATGCTCCCTGGGCAGTAGTTCTCCAGTTGAATATTTATACTCGAATTCCATCAGAATAGAAAGTTCTCTCTTTTGTTAACTGCTGTATCTCCAGCTCTCTGCCTTAGTAGGCAATCAATTCATATTTGTTTTTGAATTAACATTCTGTGGTTGGGATGGCAGATATCAGGCATATAATTATGCCTATGTCTTAGGCATAATGTCGCTATACTGTTGCACTGAAGACATAGTGAACAGTAAGTCCAGCCGGTAGTTCCCACAGGGACAGAATGTTAAAAAAAAAAAATGGATACTAACCCAGTGCCATGGTTCATAGGGCCAGAGGTAGAAGAGCAAAATCAATATGAAAGTGTGTGAAGGCAAGTCATTGGACCTACACAATGGAGGTCAAAAATAGCTGTACCTGAGGCAAGAATTAGGGTCCAGGTACAGAATAGAAGAGTCCCCAGTACGTAGCATAAAGTAAATATTTGCCATATGAATTAATGAATGAATGAACAAACTTTCATGGGGACTAAGAGAATCCAAAGCCAAGGGTACAAGTTATAATACGCAACTTTAGGTCACTATTATGTGATGCGGACTCATACTCTGTTTTAGTCAGCTTTGTGCTGTGTGACCAAAAGACATGATAAGAACAACTTAGATGAGAAAAAGTTTATTTTGGTTCATGGTTTCAGAGATTCAGGCTACAGCCAGCCAACTCCACAGCTTTGGGCCTGAGGTGAGGGTGTGCTAGAGGGAAGTAGCACATGGCAACAAGAAGCAAAGAGAAAGCTTCACTCACCAGCCACAAGATATAAACCTCAAAAACTTGCCTCCAGTGACCTACTTCCTGCAGTCACATCCTACCTACCTACAGTTATCACCATATCAGTTAGGATCAGGCTGCAACTCACGTAATCCAATCTTTTCACCTCTGAACATTCTTGCATTGTCTAAAAGGTGAGCTTTTAGCAGGACCCCTCATATCTAAACCATAACATACTCCGTTGTATGCTTTTACTATTACATTATAATATTAGTATAAAAAGTAGCATTGTGTTGAGTCATAGTCACAGAAGTCTTATCTTCTTTATATCCTGAAATCTGGATTCCCCTCCGACCATCCTACTGAAATTGCAGGCCACAAACCCAGTGGCCACAAAGAGTGTAGCAATTTACTTTCCTACAGCAATAAACGAGTGTCCTTTTCTCCACATTCTTGCCAACCCACTGTGTTTTCCATCTTTTGATCTTTGTCTGATTGATGAAAATTAGCATCACGGTGAAGTTTAATTTGCATTTTTCCAATTATAAAGGAAGTTGCACATCTTTTCATGAGTTTATGAGCTACTGGTCTGTCCTTTTTTATGAACTATTTATTCATGCCTTTTGCCTAGATTTCTAGTGGGATATTGGTCTGTTCCCAAACAACCTATAAAAGCTATCACATAGTACAGAATTCAATCCTTTGTAATATGCCTTGTAAATATTTTTTCTAGATCATTTATCTTTTGTCTTTGCATCTGTCATAAAGGATGTTTAATATAGTTGAAGTTTTCAATATTTTCATAACTGTCATATTTTATGGCATGTGTAGATAGGCTCTCTTAAACAGAATTTTTCTTAAAGACTCTTGATTTTCCTAATCATTCCCCTTGCACTTAATCCTTAATCACTTGGAAGCCATTTGGTCCTAGATGTTAAGGATGCACCATGCAACATTTTTCTTGGTAGTAATTTTCCAGATGCTTGAGTGAGTATTCTTCCTTTTACTACTGTTTTAAATGATGTCTAAATTTCCATATGCATTTCGGTCCATATCTGGACTTTCTATTCTGATGTATTAGTTTTTATACTTTTTTTTTTAACCCTCCCTAACCCTAACCCTAACACTAAGCCCTCCCACCCCCCATTATGTGTCATCATCCACTTATCAGCAAGATCATTCATCCTTTGGTTTTTTGAGATTGGCTTATCTCACTTAGCATGATATTCTCCAATTTCATCCATTTGCCTGCGAATGACATAATTTTATCATTCTTTATGGCTAAGTAATATTCCATTCTATATATATATACCACTGTTTATTTATCCATTCATCAAATGAAGGACATCTAGGTTGGTTCCACAACCTGGCTATTGTGAATTGAGCAGCTATGAACATTGATGTGGCTGTATCTCTGTAGTATGCTGATTTTAAGTCCTTTGGGTACAGGCCAAGGAGTGGGATAGCTGGGTCAAATGGTGGTTCCATTCCAAGCTTTCTGAGGAATCTCCATACTGCTTTCCAGAGTGGCTACACTAATTTGCAACCCCACCAGCAATGTATGAGTGTTCCTTTTTCCCCACATCCTCACCAACACCTATTGTTGCTTGGATTCTTGATAATCGCCATTCTAATTGGGGTGAGATGGAATCTTAGGGTAATTTTGATTTGCATTTCTCTTATTACTAGAGATATTGAACATTTTTTCATATATCTGTTGATTGCTTGTAGATCTTCTGTGAAGTGTCTGTTAATTTCCTTAACCCATTTGTTGATTGGATTATTTGCATTCTTGGTGTAGAGTTTTTGAGTTCTTTATAGATTCTGGAAATTAGTGCTCTATGTGAAGTATGAGTGGCAAAGATATTCTCCCACTCTGAAGGCTCTCTCTTCTCATTACTGATAGTTTCCTTTGCTGAGAGAAAACTTTTTAGTTTGAATCTATCCCAGTTGTTGATTCTTGCTTTTATTTCTTGTGTTATGGGAGTCCTGTTAAGGAAGTCTGATCCTAAGCTGACATATTGAAGATTTGGACCTACTTTTTCTTCTATAAGATGAAGGGTCTCTGGTCTGATTCCGAGGTCCTTGATCCATTTTGAGTTGAGTTTTGAGCAGGGTGAGAAATAGGGGTTTAGTTTCATTCTGCTGCATATGGACTTCCAGTTTTCCCAACCCCATTTGTTCAAGAAGCTATCTTTTCTCCATTGCATATTTTTGGAACCTTTGTCTAGTATGAGAAAATTGTATTTATTTGGGTTTGTGTCCGTGTCCTCTATTCTGTACCATTGATCTACCTGTCTATTCAGGTGCCAATACCATGCCGTTTTTGTTACTATTGCTTTGTAGTAGAGTTGAAGATCTGGTATTGTGATACCCCTGTTTTGCTCTTTCTGCCGAGGATTGCTTTAGCTATTCTGGGTTTCTTATTCTTCCAGATGAATTTCATAATTGCTTGCTCTATTTCTGTAAAGTACATCATTGGGATTTGAATTGGAATTCCACTGAATCTGTATAGCATTTTTGGTAGTATGGTCATTTTGACAATATTAATTCTTCCTATCCAAGAACATGGGAGATCTTTCCATCTTCTAAGGTTTTCTTTAATTTTTTTCTTTAGTGTTCTGTAGTTCTCATTGTAGAGGTCTTTCACCTCTCTTGTGAGATTGATTCCCAAGTATTTTATTTTTTTCGAGGCTATTGTGAATGGGATAGTTTTCCTAACTTCTCTTTCTGAAGATTCATCACTTATGTATAAAAATGCATTGGATTTATGAGCATTGATCTTGTAACCTGCTACTTTACTGGATTCACGTATGAGTTCTAAAAGTTTTCTGGTGGAATTTCCTGGTTCCTCTAAATATATAATCATGTCGTCAACAAACAGAGATAGTTTGAGTTCTTCTTTTCCTATTCGTATCCCTTTAATTTCTTTGGTCTGTCTAATTGCTCTGGCTAGAGTTTCAAGGACAAAGTTGAATAGAAGAAGTGAAAGAGGGCATCCCTGCCTTGTTCCAGTTTTTAGGGGGAATGCTTTCAGTTTTTCACCATTTAGAATGATATTGGCCATGGGCTTAGCATAGATGGCCTTTACAATGTTAAGGAATGTTCCCACTATCCCTATTTTTTCTAGTGTTTTGAGCATGAAGGGATGCTGTATTTTATCGAATGCTTTTTATGCATCTATTGAAATAATCATGTGATTCTTGACTTTAAGTCTGTTGATATGGTGAATGACATTTATTGATTTCCGAATGTTGAACCAACCTTGCATCCGTGGGATAAAACCCACTTGATCGTGGTGCACTATCTTTTTAACATATTTTTGTATGTGATTTGCTAAAATTTTGTTAGAATTTTTGCATCGATGTTCATTAAGGATATTGGTCTGAAATTTTCTTTCCTCGATGTGTCTCTATCTGGTTTAGGAATCAGGATGATATTGGCTTCATAGAATGTATTTAGAAGGGTTACCTCCTCTTCTATTTCATGGACTACTTTGAGGAGTATTGGAATGAGCTCTTCTTTAAAGGATTTGAAGAACTCGGCTGAGAACCCATCTGGTCCTGGGCTTTTCTTTGTTGGTGGACTTTTGATGACCTCTTCTATTTCATTGCTTGAAATTGATTTATTTAAGTTGTGTATATCCTCCTGGTTCAGTTTAGGTAATTCATATGTTTCTAGAAACTTGTTGATGTCTTTGACGTTTTCTGCTTTGTTGGAATATAGATTTTCAAAATAACTTCTAATTATGTTTTGTATTTCACTTGTATCTGTAGTGATATTTCCCTGCTCATTCCGAATTTTAGTAATTTGAGTTTTCTCTTTCTTGCTCTTTGTTAGTGTGGATAAGGGTTTATCAATTTGGTTTATTTTTTCAAAGAACCAACTCTTTATTTTGTTAATTTTTTGGACAATTTCTTCTGTTTCAATTTTGTTGATTTCAGCTCTCACTTTAACTATTTCCTGTCTTCTACTTCTTTTGGTGTTGGTCTGCTCTTCTTTTTCTAGGGCTTTGAGCTGTAGTGTTAAGTCATTTATTTGTTGATTTTAACTTCTTTTGTTGAAAGCACTCCATGAAATAAATCTTCCTCTAAGTACTGCTTTCATAGTGTCCCAGAGATTTTGATATGATGTATCTTTATTCTCATTTACTTCTAAGAATTTTTTAATTTCCCTCCTGATGTCATCTGTTATTCATTCATAAGAATTTTTTTTATTTCCCTCCTGATGTCTTCTATTATCCATTCATCATATAATAGCGTATTATTTAATCTCCAGGTGTTGGAGAAGTTTCTGTTTTTTATTCTATCGTTTATTTCTAATTTCAATCCATTATGATCTGATAGAGTACAAGGTAGTATCTCTATCTTCTTGTATTTGCTAACAGTAGCTTTGTGGCATAAAATATGGTCTATTTTAGAGAAGGATCCATGTGCTGCTGAGAAGAAAGTGTATTCATTCTTTGTTGGATGGTATATTTTATATATTCCATTAAGTCTAAATTGTTGATTCTGTTATTGATATCTATGGTTTCTTTATTCAATTTTTGTTTGAAAGATCTATCCAGTGGTGAGAGAGGTGTGTTAAAATCGCCTAGTATTATTCTGTTGTGGCCTATTTGATTTCTGGAATTGAGAAGGATTTGTTTGACCTACATGGATGAGCCAATGTTCGGGGCATAGATATTTATGATTGTTAGATCTTGCTGATTTATGCTTCCCTTCAGCAGTATGTGATGTCCTTCTTTATCCCTTCTGACTAACTTTGGCTTGAAGTCCACATTATCTGAAATGAGGATGGATACTCCAGCTTTTTTGCTGTGTCCGTGTGCATGGTATGTTTTTTCCCATCCTTTCACCTTTAGTCTATGGGTGTCTCTTTCTATGAGATGAGTATCTTGCAGGCAGCATATTGTTCAATTTTTCTTTTTAACCCAATCTGCCAGTCTATGTCTTTTGATTGATGAGTTCAGGCCATTAACATTCAGGGTTATTATTGTGATATGATTTGTATTCCCAGTCATTTGACTCATTTTTGTTTTTTGACATGATTTGGTTTCTACTTTATTTGGCTACTCCTTCAGGCTAGTTCCTCCCATTGCTGATTTGCATTGTTGGTTTTCATCTCTTCCTTATGGAATATTTTGCTGAGAATGTTCTGTAATGCCGGCTTTCTCTTTGTAAATTCCTTTAGCTTTTGTTTATCATGGAAGGATCTTATTTCGTCGTCAAATCTGAAAGTAAGTTTTGCTGGGTATAAGATTCTTGATTGGCATCTGTTTTCTTTCAGGGCTTGGTATATGTTGTCCCAGGCCCTTCTAGCTTTTAGGGTCTGGATTGAAAAACCTGCTGATATCCGTATTGGTTCCCCTCTGAATGTAATTTGATTCTATTCTCTCACAGCCTTTAAAATTCTGTCTTTATTTTGTATGTTAGGTATTTTCATAATAATGTGCCTTGGTGTGGGTCTGTTGTAATTTTGTATATTTGGAGTACTATAAGACTTTTGTACCTGGTTTTCCATTTCATTCTTCAGATTTGGGAAATTTTCTGATATTTTTTCATTGAATAGATTGTTCATTCCTTTGGTTTGTTTCTCTGTGCCTTCCTCAATCCCAATAATTCTTAAATTTGGCCTTTTCATGATATCCCATAATTCTTGTAGATTCTGTTCATGATTTCTTACCTTCTTCTCTGGTCAATTTTGTTTTCAAGATTAAATATTTTGTCTTCAATGTCTGAGTTTCTGTCTTCCAGGTGTTCTATCCTATTGGTTATGCTTTCTACGGAGTTTTTAACTTGGTTTATTGTTTCCTTCATTTAAAGGATTTCTGTTTGTTTGTTTGCTTTTTCAGTATCTCTAACTCTTTATTGAAATGATTTTTTGCTTCCCGTATTTGATCTTTTGTTTTTTTTTATTGTAAACAAATGGGATACACATTGTTTCTCTGTTTGTACATGACGTAAAGGCATACCATTTGTGTAATCATAAATTTACATAGGGTAATGTTGTTTGATTCATTCTGTTATTTTTTTCCCTTCCCTCCCACCCCTCCCACCACTCCCTTCCCTCCATACAGTCCATCCACCCTCCATTCTTGCCCCCCTCCCTAACCCTATTCCTAACCCTAACCCTAACACTAACACTAACCCCTCCAACCCCCCATTATGCGTCATCATCCACTTATTAGCGATATCATTCTTCCTTTGGTTTTTTGAGATTGGCTTATCTCACTTACCATGATATTCTCCAGTTTCATCCATTTGCCTGCAAATGCCACAATTTTATCATTCTTTATGCCTGAGTAATATTGCAATGTATATATATACCACTGTTTCTTTATCCATTCATCAATTGAAGGACATCTAGGTTGGTTCCACAATCTGGCTATAGTGAACGGAGCAGCTATGAACATTGATGTGGCTGTATCTCTGTAATATGCTGATTTTAAGTCCTTTGGGCATAGACCAAGGAGTGGGATACCTGGGTCAATTGTGCTTCCATTCCAAGTTTTCTCAGGAGTCTCCATACTGCTTTCCAGAGTGGCTGCACTAATTTGCAACCCCACCAGCATTGTATGACTGTACCTTTCTCCCCACATCCTCGCCAACACCTGTTGTTGCTTGTATTCTTGATAATCGCTGTTCTAATTGGGGTGAGATGGAATCTTAGGGTGGTTTTGATTTGCATTTCTCTTATTACTAGAGATGTTAAACATTTTTCCATATGTTTGTTCATTGCTTGTACATCTTCTTCCGTGAAGTGTCTATTCATTTCCTTAGGCCATTTGTTGATTGGGTTATTTGCATTCTTGGTGTAGAGTTTTTTGAGTTCTTTATAGATTCTGGAGATTAGTGCTCTATCTGAAGTATGATTGGCAAAGATTTTCTCCCACTCTGTAGGCTCTTTCTTCGCATTGCTGATAGTTTCCTTTGCTGAGAGTAAGCTTTTTAGTTTGAATCTATCCCAGTTATTAATTCTTGCTTTTATTTCTTGTGCTATGGGAGTCCTGTTGAGGAAGTCTGGTCCTAAGCCAACATGTTGAAGCCTGGACCTACTTTTTCTTCTATAAGATGAAAGGTCTCTGTTCTGATTCCAAGATCCTTAATCCATTTTGAGTTTAGTTTCATGCATGATGAGAGATATGGGTTTAGTTTCATTCTGTTGCACATGGATTTCCAATTCTCCCAGCACCATTTGTTGAAGAGGCTATCTTTTCTCCATTGCATATTTTTGGCCCCTTTGTCTAGTATGAGAAAATTGTATTTATTTGGGTTTGTGTCCGTGTCCTCTATTCTATACCATTGATCCACCTTTCTATTTTGGTACCAATACCATGCTGTTTTTGTTACTATTGCTTTGTAATAGAGTTGAAGATCTGGTATTGCGATACTCACTGCTTCACTCTTTCTGCCAAGGATTGCTTTAGCTATTCTGGGTTTTTTATTCTTCCACATGAATTTCATAATTTCTTGCTCTATTTCTGTAAGGTACATCATTGGGATTTTAATTGGAATTGCATTGAATCTGTATAGCACTTTTGGTAGTATCGCCATTTTGACAATATTAATTCTTCCTATCCAAGAACATGGGAGATCTTTCCATCTTCTAAGGTTTTCTTCAATTTCTTTCTTTAGTGTTCTGTAGTTCTCATTGTAGAGGGCTTTCACCTCTTTTGTGAGATTGATTCCCAAGTATTTTATTTATTTCGAAGCTATTGTGAATGGGGTAGTTTTCCTAATTTCTCTTTCTGAAGATTCATCGCTTATGTATAAAAATGCCTTAGATTTATGTGCATTGATCTTATATCCCACTGCTTTACTGAATTCACTTATGAGATCTAAAAGTTTTCTGGTGGAATTTCCTGGTTCCTCTAAGTATACAATCATATCATCAGCAAATAAGGATAGTTTGAGTTCTTCTTTTCCTATTCGTATCCCTTTAATTTCTTTGGTCTGTCTAATTGCTCTGGCTAGAGTTTCAAGGACGATATTGAATAGAAGTGGTGAAACAGGGCATCCCTGCCTTGTTCCACTTTTTAGAGGGAATTCTTTCAGTTTTTCACCATTTAGAATGATATTAGCCATGGGTTTAGCATAGATGGCCTTTACAATGTTAAGGAATGTTCCCACTATCCCTATTTTTTCTAGTGTTTTGAGCATGAAGGGGTGCTGTATTTTATCAAATGCTTTTTCTGCATCTATTGAAATAATCATGTGATTCTTGACTTTAAGTCTGTTGATATGGTGAATGACATTTATTGATTTCCTGATGTTGAACCAACCTTGCATCCCTGGGATGAAACCCACTTGATCATGGTGCACTATCTTTTTATTATGTTTTTGTATGCGATTTGCCAAAATTTTGTTTAGAATTTTTGCATTGATGTTCATTAAGAATATTGGTCTGAAATTTTCTTTCCTTGATGTGTCTGTGTCTGGTTTAGGTATCAGCGTAATATTGGCTTCATAGAATGAGTTTGGGAGGGTTCCCTCCTCTTCTGTTTTATGGAATACTTTGAGAAGTATTGGAATGAGCTCTTCTTTAAAGGTTTTGTAGAACTCGGCTGAGAACCCATCTGGTCCTGGACTTTTCTTTGTTGGTAGGCTTTTGATGATTTCTTCTATTTCATTACTTGAAATTGGTCTATTTAAATTGTGTATGTCTTCCCCTTTCAGTTTAGGCAATTCATATGTCTCTAGAAACCTGTTGATGTCTTTGAAATTTTCTATTTTGTTGGAGTATAAATTTTCAGAATAGCTTCTAATTATGCTTTGTATTTCAGTCGTGTCTGTTGTGATATTTCCTTGTTCATTCTGAATTTTAGTGATTTGGGTTTTCTCTCGTCTTCTCGTTGTTAGTGTGGCTAAAGGTTTATCAATTTTGTTTGTTTTTTCAAAGAACCAACTATTTATTTTGTCAATTTTTTGTATTGTTTCTTTTGTTTCAATTTCATTGATTTCAGCTCTGAGTTTATCTATTTCCTGTCTTCTACTACTTTTGGTGTTGGTCTTTTCTTTTTCTAGGGCTTTGAGCTGTAGTGTTAGGTTGTTTATTTGTTGAGTTTTACTTCTTTTATTAAATGCGCTCCATGAAATAAATCTTCCTCTAAGTACTGCTTTCATAGTGTCCCAGAGATTTTGATATGGTGTTTCTTTGTTCTTGTTTACCTCTAAGAATTTTTAAATTTCCTTCCTAATATCTTATGTTATCCATTCATCATATAATAGCATATTGTTTAATCTCCAGGTGTTGGAGTAGTTTCTGTTTTTTGCTCTTTCATTTATTTCTAACTTCAATCCATTATGATCTGATAGAATATAAGGTAGTGTCTCTATCTTCTTGTATTTGCTGACATTAGCTTTGTGGCATAATATATGGTCTTTTAGAGAAGGATCCATGTGCTGCTGAGAAGTGTATTCGCTCTTGGTTGGATGGTATATTCTATAAATGTCTGTTAAGTCTAAATTATTGATTGTGTTATTGAGATCTATGGTTTCTTTGTTCAATTTTTGTTTGGAAGATCTGTCCAGTGGTGAGAGAGGTGTGTTAAAATCACCTAGTATTATTGTGTTATGGTCTATTTTGTTTCTAAAATTGAGAAGGATTTGTTTAACATACATGGATGAGCCACTGTTTGGGGCATAGATGTTTACGATTGTTATATCTTGCTGATTTATGCTTCCCTTAAGCAGTATGAAATGTCCTTCTTTATCCCTTCTGACTAACATTGGCTTGAAGTCCACATTATCTGAAATGAGGATGGACACTCCAGCTTTTTTGCTGTGTCCGTGTGCATGGTATGTTTTTCCCCATCCTTTCACCTTTAGTCTATGGGTATCTCTTTCTATGAGGTGAGTCTCTTGCAGGCAACATATTGTTGGATCTTTCTTTTTAATCCAATCTGCCAGTCTATGTCTTTTGATTGATGAATTCAGGCCATTAACATTCAGGGTTATTATTGAGGTATGATTTGTACTCCCAGTCATTTGGTTCATATTTTAAAATTTATTTATTTATTTATTTATTTTTTGACACATCTTGGTTCCTCCTTTATTTGACAGTTCCTTTAGGATAATTCCTCCCTTTGCTGATTTGCTTCTTTGTTTTTTATCTCTTCCTCATGGAATATTTTGTTGAGAATGTTCTGTAATGCTGGCTTTCTTTTTGTAAATTCTTTTAGCTTTTGTTTATCATGGAATGATTTTATTTCATCATCAAATTTGAAGGTAAGTTTTGCTGGGTATAAGATTCTTGGTTGGCATCCATTTTCTTTCAGAGCTTGAAAAATGTTGTTCCAGGCCCTTCTAGCTTTTAGGGTCTGGATTGAAAAATCTGCTGATATCCATATTGGTTTCCCCCTGAATGTAATTTGGTTCTTTTCTCTCACAGCCTTTAAAATTCTGTCTTTATTTTGTATGTTAGGTATTTTCATTATAATGTGCCTTGGTGTGGGTCTGTTGTAATTTTGTGTATTTGGAGTCCTATAAGCCTCTTGGACTTGATTTTCCATTTCATTCTTCAGATTTGGGGAATTTTCTGATATTATTTCATTGAATAGATTGTTCATTTCTTTGGTTTGTTTCTCTGTGCCTTCCTCAATCCCAGTAATTCTCAAATTTGGCCTTTTCATGATATCCCATAGTTCTTGGAGATTCTGTTCATGATTTCTTACCATCTTCTCTGTTTGTTCAACTTTGTTTTCGAGGTTAAATATTTTGTCTTCAATATCTGAAGTTCTGTCTTCCAGGTGTTCTATCCTATTGGTTATGCTTTCTATGGAGTTCTTAATTTGGTTTATTGTTTCCTTCATTTCAAGGATTTCTGTTTGGTTTTTTTTCAATATCTCTAACTCTTTATTGAAATGATCTTTTGCTTCCTGTATTTGCTCTGTTAACTGTCGATTGGTGCGATCATTCAATGCCTGCATTTGCTCTTTCATCTCATCGTTTGCTTCCCTAATCATTTTAATTATGTACATTCTGAACTCCCTTTCTGTCATTTCTTCTGCCATGCTGTCGTTGGATTTTATTAATGTAACATCAAGATTTGTTTGGGGCATTTTCTTCCCTTGTTTTCTCATATTGTTCAGGAATCAGTGGGTCATTAAGATATTGTGGATTTCCTCTTTCGACTTATAATGTCCCTGAAGATTGCTAGTATATCCCCTCTTATCCTTCATTAGCCTGAAGTATTGGAGGAAGTTGATAATGCCGAGCTCCACGAAGAAGCTGCCTCTCTAGGGGTGGTGACCCTCAGGTGGTGTATATTCCCTGCTAGTGGGCAGAGATGCCTCCACTTGTTGACCAGTGGTCATCCAAAGGGGAACTAGGCTGCGGGCTGAGGCAAAGCCTGTTTGTGCCTGTGTCTCTGGTTTTACCGTCTCTGTGGGAAAACCTCACCTGGCAAGGAAGACTCACTCGTGGGGAGGTCTCGCTGGTCAGTTCCCCTCCTAGAGGTTCCCCTCAATCTACAACTACCACCTGGGCTGGGCTGTCTTCCTCTGCAACGATCCCAGGGGCTTGGACCTACCTCCTGGGCCTGGGAGCCTCACCCTTCGCAGGCGAGTCTTCTTAGGCTGCTTCTCCTCAGAGAATCTGCCCGCAGTCCTGGAAACTTTGCTCGGCCCCTAGGCATGTCTCTGTGCGGCTCTTCCAGCAAGAAGTCACCCAGCTCCTGGGACCCTGCTCTGCACCTAATCACCTGGCTATGCAGCCCCTCCTCTGAGCTGCCACCTGGAGACCCGTACAATAGCTCCGAGACCCAGAGACCCACCACACCCCTCCTCCTCCAGACAGCCGCCCGGTTTCCGACGCAGTCACTAGGAGTCCAAGCAACTCACTTCGCGTCTCCTCCTCCCGCCAACCGCCCGTAGCCCTAGGCAGTCACTCCAAGTCCAAGTGACCCGCCCTGTTCCTCCTCCTCCTCCTCGGGGTAGCCCCCCGGGTGTTCAGGAGCGGTGGCTCCGAGACCAAGTGACCCACCATGCTCCTCCTCCAGGCAGGCCACCGGTGTTCAGGAGTGGTCATTCTGAGTTCAAACAGCTCGCCACGCAGCTCCTCCTCTGGCAACCGCCTGTTGCTCTGATGCAGTCACTCCTAGACCAAGCGATCCACCGTGCTCCTCCTCTTTCTCCGGGCAGCCCCCCGGTGTTCAGAAGCGGTCGTTCTGAGTCCAAACAGCTTGCCATGCAGCTCCTCCTCATGCAGCCGCCCAGAGCTCCTGTGGTCGCTCCGAGTCCAAGTGCTGTGCTGAGTCGCCTCCTCTACGATGATCCCGGTTGTCCGTGTTTACCCCTCCTGCGGGGGGAGGGGCATCTCGCCGGCAACTCTACTTCACAAAGTTCCCTGCATTCCGGGGCTACTGCCCCATCGGGGACGCCTCCCCAACGGGAGAGACTCACCCGGCGGCTTTGAGTTGGTCCCAAGTCTCTCACCCGTATTTGATCTTTTAACTGTTGATTGGTGCGATCATTTAATGCCTGCATTTGTTCTTTCATCTCCTCCTTTGCTTCCCTGATTGTTTTAATTATGTACATTCTGAACTCCTTTTCTGACATTTCTTCTGCTGTGCTGTCATTAGGTTTTATTGATATAGTATCTAGGTTTGTTTGGGACATTTTCTTCCCTTGTTTTCTCATATTGGTCAGATATCAGTGGGACTCTTGAGATATTGCTGATTTCCTCTGTTGGCACATAGTGTCCCTGTAGATTTCCAGTATATCTCCTCCCAGCCTTCAGTAGCCTGAAGTCTTGGAAGAACTTGAAAATGCAGTGCTTCCGAAGAAAGCTGCCCCTAGCCCACTACTGGGTCCAGGGCTGGGGGCTGTTTCTGTGTGGAAATCCTCTCACTGGGCGGGCCTGCTCCTAGAAGCTGGCTATAGACAGGGCCTGCCCCCACCTGAGGGAGCCAGGCTGCTCAGGGAAAGCCTCTCCCTGTCCTGCCCTGGTCCCAGAAGCTGTCTGCGGGCCAGGGCCTGCCACTGGGTCCTGGGCTTAGGGTTGACTCTGCGGAAAAGCTCTCTCTGGGTGGGCCTGCTCTGAGAAGCTGGCTGTGGATTGAGCCTGCCACCAGGGGAGAGCAGGGCTGCTTGGGAAGACTCTTGCTGCCCTGCCCTGCTCAGAGAATCTGTCCCTGTCCGAGCCTGCTTCCTGGGCCGAGCTTCATCCGGTGGGAGAGACTCACCCCACGGCTCTATGTTGGTCCGAGTCTCTCAATACCTCCCCTTCTTGAATCCTGTGTTCTGGAGGGACAGGAGATGCAGTCACCCTCTAGTCCGCCATCTTGGATCTCCCACATTAGTTCTTATTTGTTAATACAATCCTATTTTAACTTGTACAACTTTATGTTTAACAGTAGAAATTTCCCTTGCCATTCTTCTAATTTTTCTATATAAACTTTAGAATCAACTTATTTTATTGAAAAAAAAAGTCCTGCTAAAGACTTAATAAAATGACACCAAATTCATAGATTAGCTTGCAGTATTCTATCCAAGAACATAATATCCTTTTCCATTCATTCAAGCCTCCCTTATGTCCCTGAGGAGGTTGTCAAGTTTTCTTCCACTATATTTTGCACATTTCTTTCAATTATTAGAAATGTTACCTGTCCCTGTTGTGGCTATAATAATTGGATTCCTTTCCATTGTAGCCTCTTTTAAGTTGTTATTTGAATATATGAAGGCTATTGCTTTATTTATATAATTTTATGTATCAACACCTTTCTAATTTTCTTAGCAACTGAATAAATTCTCAGTTGATTCTTTGGATTTTCCCAGAAAATAATCCAAATTCCCTCTCCTTCACTTTCTCTCACCCTCTCTTCTTCTCTCTTATTGATGATAGCTGCTATCTTTAGAACAATGCTCAAAGTTTTTTTTGATGGTAGAAATACTCTGGGTTTGTTTTTGCTTTTGATTTTTGTTATGGAACTTCATGTTTGTGTCCCCTCAAAATTCACAGATTGAAACTCTATCCCCCAATAAGATGTTGTGATGGTTAATTTTGGGTGTCAACTTCACTGGATTAAGGGATGCCTGGTAAAGCAAATTTCAGATTGTGAAAATGTTTCCAGAGGAGATTGTCATGTGGATCAGCAAACTGAGTGGGGAGACCAGTCCTGAAATGAGTGGCACCATCTAATTGGCTGGGGACCCAGAGGAACTGAAAGTGCAGAAGGGAGAGACTCTCTCTTTCTCTTTTTCTCTTACTCTCTCTTTCCCTCCTCCAACCCTCACTTTCCTTCCTGAGCAAGTGCATTTTCTGTTGCTGCCATCCTTGGGACATCACACCATCACACATGAAGTTCTTTAGCCTTTGGACTGGACTTGAAACAGCAACTCTCAGGGAGATGGGAAATTCTCTTGCCTTTGGCATATCATTATTCTGTCTCTTATTTTGACACTTCTTGATCTTCAGACTGACCTGCTTCTGACTTTCCTTGCCTCTCAGACTTACAGTGAGTCATTGTGAAACTTTTGAACCTCTATGATTGCGTGAGCCAATCAAGTAAATCCCTTTTTCTATGAATGTAGTCTGTTGGTTTTGAACCCTAATACAGATGGCATTAAGAGATAAGGTTTGGGGAAAATAATTAGGTAATGAAAGTTATATGGGATTAGGTTCCTTACAAGAAGAGGGAGAGAGAAATAGCCCCATTTCCACTGCCTGAGGATACAATGAGAAAACAGTTATCTGTAAACCAGGAAGAGGGCCCTCTCCAGAATCCAGTCACAGTGGCACCCTGATCTTGGATTTCCAATCTTCAGAACGCTGAGAAATAAATGTTTGTTGTTTAACTTATCCACTCTAGGTTATTCTGTTATAGAAGTCCCTCAACTGACTAAGACAGTTCCTTAGTATGATAAGTTATATCAACAAACCTCTTTCTGAACATTTTTGTTTTATGTTGCTGAAGACTGAACCCAGGACCTTACATATACTGTACCATTTTTAATGCTTAGAATGAACTCCACGTAGTCTTATATATTATGCTTTTAAAGTGCTACTAACTTCTATTTGATCATTTTATTTAGGATGTTTGCATCAATTATTATAAATGATGTTGATGCAAATATCCTAAATGACATTTTTAAACTCAATCTCTATTATACTTATGCTTACTTCCTAAATGCATTTGGAAGCACAAATTCTTTTCTATACATTAGAACAGCACTATCCAATATAGTAGCCAACAGCAACATGTGGCTATTTAACCTTAAATTAAAATGAATTAAAATTAAAATTCAGGCCCTTAGCATTTAAGTGCTCAGTGACCACCTGTCTGACTGTTACTGAAAAAAGATCTAAATAAATTCTCTAGCTTCACTTGCTCTTGTGTGACCTAAAAATCACTAATTTCAGAGGTCACACAGCTGGGCAATACATTATTAGACTCCCACTAACTTCGCTGTAGATAACACCTCTGACAGGTGGATTATGATGATAATGGTTGCCTAGGTTACTTTTCAGGGACTTGAAGGCTGCTTTTGCTGAAAACACTGACTCTTCACTCAGGCCTACAGATGTTCAGTGAATGACTGGAACAGGGGGAAAAAGCTTGGCATCTCTGCCTTCCTATTGTGTCTGTCTGTCTTACTGCCTAAAACTTTGGGTCTGATTTCTACTGTGCCTGTAGACATAGTGAACATTAGAGAAATGTTTTTCTGAAACTGTAGTACAAGGTTAACCTCTTTCCACTCTCTTTAAGTTCAAAGACAAGTACGAGCCGTCTTGACTGGAAATACCAGACCATGAAAGAAGTGAAAAGAGATATCTGAGTTCCTGGAAAATCCACACCTATTCCTAGAAAAGACATTAATATTGCCTCTCTTTATTAGCCTACCCCTTTCTCTCATTATTCCTATTCTATGTCTGTAATCTTTCAACTCCCTGGAGTTGAGAAGTTGACTTAAAATATACGCTCTCACTTTTCCAATCTTTGATGACTACATGAAGTTTTCTTTCTCCCCAGTACTTGTCTCTCAGACTTTGTGTTTTCTACAGAATGAGCTTCCAGACCTGCATTAAGTAACACTGGTCAAGGAAGTTAAAACATTTCTTTATCCATTCATCAATTGAAGGACATCTAGGTTGGTTCCACAATCTGGCTATGGTGAATTGAGCAGCAATGAACATTGATGTGGCTGTATCTCTGTAGTATGCTGATTTTAAGTCCTTTGGGTATAGGCCAAGGAGTGGGATAGCTGGGTCAAATGGTGGTTCCATTCCAAGCTTTCTGAGGAATCTCCATACTGCTTTCCAGAGTGACTGCACTAAAGAATGATAAAATTATGGCATTTGCAGGCAAATGGATGAAATTGGAGAATATCATGCTAAGTGAGATAAGCCAATCTCAAAAAACTAAAGGAGGAATGATCTCACTGATAAGTGGATGATGACATATAATGGGGGGTGGGAGGGGTTAGCGTTAGGGTTTGGGTTAGGTTTAGGGTTAGGGTTAAGGAGGGTGTAAGAATGGAGAAAGGAAGGACTGTATAGAGGGAAAATAGGAGTGGGAGGGGTGGGGGGAAGGGAAAAAAACAGAATGAATCAAACAACATTACCCTATGTAAATTTATGGTTATACAAATGGTATGCCTTGACTCCATGTACAAACAGAGAAACAACATGTATCCCATTTGTTTACAATAAAAAAAGGAAGTTAAAACATTTCTACAATCACACAAATTTCTAATTTATAGTGATTCTATAGAATCTAAAAGGCAACCAGATCATCTCTTCTTTAATGATGCTCTGAAAGAATAGCACCTGGGAAAATGTATGTCTTGGATAGAAATTAGTGTTCTGATTTTTCTACACTTTCTGGAATTAATTTTGCAAATTTATACATTATTACTAGAAAATTATTCATTTAGTCAATGTTTTCAAACTTATTTGAGTAGGGTTAAAAATTCATCTGTTATGATTCTTCTAATTCTCTTTTAATTTATTATTATTTATTTAATCATTTTTCATTAAGTGAGGAATTTTTGCTATCTTCATGTTTTCTTGACTAGATTAGGACATGGTCAACTGTGGTCCCCAGTTATTCAATCAAACACTAATTTAGGTGCTGTCATGAAGGTATCTCGCAGATGTAGACTTATATCAGTATCCAAGCATGGAAAATTTTCCTAGATAATCTAAGTAGGCGTGTTATGGTTTGGATGTGAGGTGTCCCCCAAAACTCCACATATGAGACAGTGTAAGGAGGTTTGTAAGAGAGGTGATTAGGTTATAGCTTTAACCTAATCAGTTAATTACTTCCTGATGTGATTACGTGAGTGGTAACTGGAGGCAGGTGGGGTGTGGCTGGAGGAAGTGGTTCATTGGGGCCAGGGTTATGGGGTATATATTTTGTATCTATCAAGTAGAGTCTCTCTCTGCTTCCTGATTGCCATGATGTGAGTGGTTTCCCTCCACCACCCTCTTCTGCCATGATGTTCAGCCTCACCTAAACCCTGAGGAATGGAGCCAGCTGTCCATGAATTGAGACCTCTGAAAACCTGAACCCTCAAATAAACTTTTCCTCCTCTAAAATTGTTGTGGTCCGGTCCTTTAGTCACAGCGGCAATAAAAACTGGCTAAAACAGTGTGACTCAATCTGTTGGAAGGTTTTAGGAACAAAATGAATCTCACAAGAAATTCTGTTACATACTGCAGCTTTAGCTCAAGCTAAGTCTTCCCTTCCTGATGACCTGCCCCATGGATTTCTGACTTCCCTAGGCAGCCCCACAACCACATAGCCATTATGTTTCCCTAGTTGAACACTGACTGATATAGATTAACTATTAGTTTTTTTGTTCTATTAATTTTTCAAAAGGACAGCTTTTCATTTATTAATAATTATTTCTCATTTCCCTATTTTTTAAATCATTAACTTTTTGCTTTTATCCTTCTTAATTCCTTCATTCTGCTCTCCACAGGATCATTTTATTGGGTTTAAAATAACTTGTTGAGATAGATGATTAAAATATTTGTTTTCATTCTTTTTATTAATATATATTTTGAGATTATTAATACTTTTCTGAGCACTGCTGTAGAAATATTCCACAAGGTATACTTCTAATATTGTTATTAAATTTCTAAATATCCTGCCATGTAGGCTTGGATCTTTTCTCAGAGTTGTCTCGTAGAGTACTTTATTGTGTAATCTTAAATTTTTTAGTGCACTTTGCTGGCAATCTCCCTGGCTCCTTTTGGATACACCCCTGCCTGATTTTATCACCTTTCAGAAGCCACATATTTTGTAGTTTGACATTTTGGCTGGTTCCTAATTTTTCCAAATATAGACTTTGCATTTCAATTCTCATTTCTAAGGAGAGAAGGAAAATATCAATATTATGCTACCATCTTCAAATTGAAAGTCTCTTTAAGGATGTCAAATATATTGCAGAGGACCAGTTCAGCATCCAGACAGACATTGAGATACAAACATATTTTCAAGATACCAAAGTATCACAAAAAGGCAATTTTTATTGATTTAATAACTTTGCTTGGGAGTTATCACATCCTGTGGATGCACTAAATTCACACTGAAAACTACTGTAACTACCACAGGACTGGGGAGTCCATCTTTAGGGATGCCATTTTTTTTCACATAGAGCCTAGGTCTACTCTCATTTTATTATCATCCCTTGTTTTAGTAAGGAAAGTAGTTTTTCCTAGTTCTCCTTTCCCTGAAGATGTATTTATCAAGGGTCTTAACTGTACACAGAAGCTTCAGACCTATTTCTTTACTTCAAAAAGCATTTTTCTCTTTACCTAAATTTACATTAAAACCTAAGTTTGCCTGGGAACCAACAACCTGAAGCACACAGGCCTGGAGTGAATCAGAGCATAGAGTCTAGAAAGCATTGACCCAGCCCTGGGTACTTAATGGGCCTGGCCATGGGTAATGGGGACATTGCCAGCTTTGACCACACCATAGAAATGGAGCATGGCAACTTTGGAGGAATCTTCACAGGTTCCTTTGGCAGAATTGAAGGCATGGAGTGTACAGGAAGGCTTCACAAATATTTGGGAGAAATCTCCCTTTTGATTTTACCTAGAAGGTGCTGAAGGACAAAATCAACAAATGTGGCCATGTGCTCTTGTTTGACATCAATATGGAGAACAGGAAGGTCCAAGGGATGCAATATGGTTAAGTTTGAGCCAGTAGAGGTAGTTGAGAGAGCCTGCAGGATGATAATGGCAAGAAGTTGAGTGGCAGATAGATTGATATTCTAATTAATAGAAATGATTAAGCAGTTGCCTTTTTAAAACATCAATACCAGACCTCTGCATTTCTATTTTTTGTTAACCATTTTAATTTGTTGATTGAATGCATAAAGATATGTTAAAAGCTCAGTTGTTTTAGTAAGTTAATTTGAATTACTTTTATAATAATGGGGTTCCATTTAATTGTGTGCATTGAGATTGCAACATGTGCAATGCTTTTCCTTGTAGCTGTGTATCTGACCAACATCAAAAATGACTTTGACAATAAATACCAGTTCCTGAAAAAGTGGGGGGGAAATGAGCTCTTATAATTTTCATTATCTTTTTTTTCACTTTTACAGACTGCATTTTGATTCATTGTACACAAATGGGGTACATCATTTGATTTCTAAGGTGGTGCACAATGTGGATTCATACCTTTCATGTACTCATATTTGTACATAGGGTAATGATATCTGTCTCATTCCACCATTTTTCATACCCCCTGCTCTCTCTCATTTCCCTCTATGTAATCTAAAGTTCATTATCTTAAAACAGGAACTAGGCAAGACCTGTCATCCTAGACTGCATGATCAAGCCAGAAAAAAAATAATAAGAGCATGCAAATTAATTAACTAAAGTACCTCATATAGAACAGCTGTGCAGTAATGATTCCCTGCTCCTTTAATAATGCACAGCTGTTTAGTGCTTTGGCATTAATCATGGGTATAAAATCCCCAGATCTGTTCTTTAACCAAGTGGAGGTTTTGCATTCACAGGACTCCTATCTTAGAAACTTGGGATGAGAAAAGCAGAAGACAACCTGAAGTAACTACAGACTTCCTCACTAGGCATGATATTCTCTACAGGACAGCCAGTCATATTCAGGATAGAAACACATTATTCTTCAAACTAATGTAAATATTTCCTTCCATGGTCAGGAGGGTGGGTCCTCAGTTGCTGTCCTCCCCCTGCCCACATGCACCATGAGGATTCCCATCTCTTGGCTATAGTAAGACCTGCCATTTGGAGAGGACAACTCGGAGAAGGGCACTTCAAAGGGAATTCAGGCCAGAAAATTCCTCCAGGGCTACAAGTGATAAAAAAAAATAATTTCAAACCTAGAATACTATATCCAACCAAATTATCAACCAGAGGTAAAGAAAAAATAAGGATTTTTGTATATGCAAAAACTTAAAACATTAACTGCTCAAGTACTATTTCTTTTGGAAGAAAAAGAAACTTATTCTAGATTTTTTTAGCAAAACAAAAATATGCAAGAAATAATATACTTCCTGTTAATCCAGTAATGACAGATGCATTTGAAAAACAGCTACATAAAACATTATTTTAATCTAAGATATAAAGAGAGAGATTGAATCTATCCCAGTTATTGATTCTTGCTTTTATTTCTTGTGCTATGGGAGTCCTGTTAAGCAAGTCTGATCCTAAGCCAACATTATGAAGATTTGCACCTACTTTTTCTTCTATAAGATGCAGGGTCTCTGGTCTGATTCCAAAGTCCTTGATCCATTTTGAGTTGAGTTTTGTGCAGGGTGAGAGATAGAGGTTTAGTTTCATTCTGTTGCATATGGATTTCCAGTTTTCCCAGCACCATTTGTTGAAGAGGTTATCTTTTCTCCATTGCGTATTTTTGGCCCCTTTGTCTAGTATGAGAAAATTGTATTTATTTGGGTTTGTGTCCGTGTCCTCTATTCTGTACCATTGATCTACCTGTCTATTCAGGTGCCAATACCATGCCATTTTTGTTACTATTGCTCTGTAGTATAGTTGAAGTTCTGCTATTGCAATATCCCCTGCTTCACTCTTCCTCCTAAGGATTGCTTTAGCAATTCTGGGTCTCTATTTTTCCAAATGAATTTAATGATTGCTTGCTCTATTTCTGTGAGGGATAGAATGCAAAGAGAGAGCCTACAAAGTGGGAGAAAATCTTTGCCACACGTACTTCAGATAGAGCACTAATCTCCAGAATCTATAAAGAACTCAAACTTTATACCAAGAATACAAATAACTCAATCAACAAATGGGCTAAGGAAATGAACAGACACTTCACAGAAGAAGATCTATAAGCAATCAATAGATATATGAAAAAATGTTCAACATCTTTAGTAATAAGAGAAATGCAGATCGGACCCGGGCAGGGCAACTAGAGTCTTCCACAGGCAGCCCTGCGCACTCCGCCCACACAGCCAGCTTCTCCAGGTTCTCGGAGCAGGGCCCCTAGTGAGAGCCTTTCTGACCAGAACAAGCTCCAAGTCCCGGAGCCAGCGCAGCACAGGTACTCTGGCACACAAGCAGCTTCAGGGACCAGGATAGGGCAGCCAGAGACTTCCCCAAGTAGCCTGGACCCCTGCGGTGGGAGGTGCCTTTCAAGGCTAGCTTCTCGGACCAGACCGCCCAGAGAGAGGCTTTCTACATAGAACCAGCAACAAGTCCCCGAACCAACGGAGAGCTTCGATCCGCAAGCAGCCTCTGGGATCAGGGCAGGGCAGCCAGAGACCTCTTCAGGCGGCTCTGCCCACTCTGGCCGCAGGCTCTTTCCACGGGGTGATCCAAGATGGCGGCCTAGAGGGTGACTACATCCCCAGTCGCTCCAGAACCCAGGAGTTAAGAAGGGGAGGCATTGAGAGACTCGGACTGAAATAAAGCCACAGGTGAGTCTGCCCACAGGTTAAAGATCGACCGGGTGGAAGGCCCAGATAGTGGTGGCTTATCAGAGCAGGGCAGGGCGGCCACAGTCTTCCCCAGGTAGCCTTCCACACTCCAGCGGTGGGCTCCTTCCACACAGCCAGCTGCATGGTGCAGGCCCGAGTGAGAGCCTTTCCGCACAGAGCCAGTTCCAAACCCTGGAACCAGTAGGGGGCTAGGGGCAGCTTTCTTCGGATGCACTGCATTATCAGATTCCTTCAAGACATCAGGCTACTGAAGGCTGGGAGGTGATACACTGGAAATCTACTGGGACACTATAAGCCAATAGAGGAAATCTGCAATATCTCAGGGTCCCACCAACAGCTGACCAATATGAGAAAACAAGGGAAGAAAATGTCCCAAATAAACGTAGATACTACATCAATAAAAACCAATGACAGCACAGCAGAAGAAATGTCAGAAAGGGAGTTCACAATGTACGTAATTGAAACGATAAGGGAAGGAGATGAAAGAGCAAATGCAGGCATTGAAGGAGGAGATGAAAGAGCAAATGCAGGCATTAAATGATCGCACCAATCAAGAGTTAAAAGACCAAATACGGGAAGAAAGAGATCATTTCAATAAAGAGTTAGAGATACTGAAAAAAAAAAAAAAAAAAAAACAGAAATCCTTGAAATGAAGGAAACAATAAACCAAGTTAAAAACTCCATAGAAAGCATAACCAATAGGATAGAACACCTAGAAGACAGAAACTCAGACATTGAAGACAAATTATTTAATCTTGAAAACAAAGTTGGCCAAACAGAGAAGATGGTAAGAAATCATGAACAGAATCTATAAGAATTATGGGATATCATGAAAAGGCCAAATTTAAGAATTATTGGGATTGAGGAAGGCACAGAGAAACAAACCAAAGGAATGAACAATCTATTCAATGAAATAATATCAGAAAATTTCCCAAATCTGAAGAATGAAATGGAAAACCAAGTACAAGAGGCTTATAGAACTCCAAATATACAAAATTACAACAGACCCATGCCAAGGCACATTATTATGAAAATACCTAACATACAAAATAAAGACAGAATTTTAAAAGCCGTGAGAGAAAAGAATCAAATTACATTCAGAGGGAAACCAAACGAATATCAGCAGATTTTTCAATCCAGACCCTAAAAGCTAGAAGGGCCTGGAACAACATATACAAGCCCTGAAAGAAAACGGATGCCAACCAAGAATCTTATACCCAGCAAAACTTACCTTCAAATTTGACGATGAAATAAGATCCTTCCATGATAAACAAAAGCTAAAGGAATTTACACAAAGAAAGCCAGCATTACAGAACATTCTCAGCAAAATATTCCATGAGGAAGAGATGAAAAACAACAATGCAAATCAGCAACAGGAGGCGCTAGCCTAAAGGAAGAGGCAAATAAGGAGAAACCAAATCATGTCAAAAACAAATATGAGTCAATTGACTGGGAATACAAATCATGTCACAATAATAACCCTGAATGTTAATGGCCTGAACTCATCAATCAAAAGACATAGACTGGCAGATTGGATTAAAAAGAAAAATCCAACAATATGCTGCCTGCAAGAGACTCATCTCATAGAAAGAGACACCCATAGACTAAAGGTGAAAGGATGGGGAAAAACATACCATGCCCATGGACACAGCAAAAAAGCTGGAGTATCCATACTCATTTCAGATAATGTGGACTTCAAACCAAAACTAGTCAGAAGGGATAAAGAAGGACATTACATACTGCTGAAGGGAAGCATAAATCAGCAGGACATAACAATCACAAATATCTATGCCCCGAACATTGGCTCATCCACGGACATCAAACAAATCCTTCTCAATTCCAGAAATCAAATAGGCCACAACACAATACTACTAGGCGATTTTAAGACACCTCTCTCACCACTGGATAGATCGTCCAAACAAAAATCGAATAAAGAAACTATAGATCTCAACAACACAATCAACAACTAGACTTAACGGACATATATAGAATATACCATCCAACAAAGAACGAATACACTTTCTTCTCAGCAGCACATGGATCCTTCTCTAAAATAGACCATATATTATGCCACAAAGCAACTGTTCGCAAATACAAGAAGACAGAGATACTACCTTGTACTCTATCAGATCATAATGGATTGAAATTAGAAATAAATGACAGAATAAAAAACAAAAAATTCTCCAATACCTGGAGATTACATAATACACTATTATATGATGAATGGATAACAGAAGACATCAGGAGGGAAATAAAAAAAATCATAGAAGAAAACAAGAACAAAGACACATCATATCAAAATCTCTGGGACACTATGAAAGCAGTACTTAGAGGAAGATTTATTTCATGGGGTGCTTTCAAAACAAGAAGTAGAAATCAACAAATAAACGACTTAACACTACAGCTCAAAGCGATAGAAAAAGAAGAGCAGACCAATACCAAAAGTAGTAGAAGAGAGGAAATAGTTAAAATCAGAGCCGAAATCAATGAAATCGAAACAAAAGAAACAATTGGAAAAATTAACAAAATAAATAGTTGGTTCTTTGAAAAAATAAATAAAATTGATAAACCCTTAGTCACACTAACAAAGAGAAAGAGGGAGAAAACTCAAATTACTAAAATTCAGAATGAACAAGGAAACATCACAACAGACACGAGTGAAATACAAAACATAATTAGAAGCTATTTCAAAAATCTATACTCCAACAAAACAGAAAACCTCGAAGACATCAACAAATTTCTAGAGACATGTGAATTACCTAAACTGAACGAGGAGGACATACACAACTTAAATAAACCAATTTCAAGCAATGAAATAGAAGAGGTCATCAAAAGCCTAACAACAAAGAAAAGTCCAGGACCAGATGGGTTCTCAGCCGAGTTCTACAAAACCTTTAAAGAAGAGCTCATTCCAATACTCCTCAAACTATTCCATGAAATAGAAGAGGAGGGAACCCTCCCAAACTCGTTCTATGAAGCCAATATCACCCTGATACCTAAACCACACAGAGACACATTAAGGAAAGAAAATTTCAGACCAATATCCTTAATGAACATCGATGCAAAAATTCTCAACAAAATTTTAGCAAATCGCATGCAAATATATATTAAAAAGATAGTGCACCACGATCAAGTGGGTTTTATCCCAGGGATGCAAGTTTGGTTCAACATTCGGAAATCAATAAATGTCATTCACCATATCAACAGACTTAAAGTTAAGAATCACATGATTATCTCAACAGATGTAGAAAAAGCATTCGATAAAATACAGCATCCCTTCATGCTCAAAACACTAGAAAAAATTGGGGTAGTGGGAACATTCCTTAACATTATATAGGCCATCTACGCTAAGCCCATGGCTAATATCATTCTAAATGGTGAAAAACTGAAAGCATTCCCCCTAAAAACTGGAACACGGCAGGGATGCCCTCTTTCACCACTTCTATTCAATATTGTCCTTGAGACTCTAGCCAGAGCAATTAGACAAACCAAAGAAATTAAAGGGACAAGAATTGGAAAAGAAGAACTCAAACTATCCCTGTTCGCTGGTGACATGATTATATATTTAGAGGAACCTGGAAATTCCACCAGAAAACTTTTAGAACTCATTAAGTGAATTCAGTAAAGTAGCAGGTTACAAGATCAATGCTCATAAATCCAATGCATTTTTATACATAAGTGATGAATCTTCAGAAAGAGAAGTTAGGAAAACTACCCCATTCACAATAGCATCAAAAAAAATAAAATACTTGGGACTCAATCTCACAAAAGAGGTGAAAGATCTCTACAATGAGAACTACAGAACACTAAAGACAGAAATTAAAGAAAACCTTAGAAGATGGAAAGATCTCCTGGATAGGCAGAATTAATATTGTCAAAATGGCTATACTACCTAAAGTGCTATACAGATTCAATGCAATTCCAATTAAAATCCCAATGATGTACCTTGCAGAAATAGAGCAAGCAATTATGAAATTCATCTGGAAGAATAAAAAACCTAGAATAGCTAAAGCAATCCTCAGTAGCAAGAGCGAAGCAGGGGGTATCGCAATACCAGATCTTCAACTCTACTACAAAGCAATAGTAACAAAAACGGCATGGTATTGGCACCTGAATAGACAGGTAGATCAATGGTACAGAATAGAGGACATGGACACAAACCCAAATAAATACAATTTTCTCATACTAGACAAAGGTTCCAAAAATATGCAATGGAGAAAAGATAGCCTCTTCAACAAATGGTGCTGGGAAAACTGGAAAACCATATGCAATAGAATGAAATTAAACCCCTATCTCTCACCCTACACAAAACTCAACTCAAAATGGATCAAGGATCTCGGAATCAGACCAGAGACCCTGCATCTTATAGAAGAAAAAGTAGGTCCAAATCTTCATCATGTTGTCTTAGGATCAGACTTCCTTAACAGGACTCCCATAGCACAAGAAATAAAAGCAAGAATCAACAACTGGGATAGATTCAAACTAAAAAGCTTTCCCTCAGCAAAGGAAACTATCAGTAATGTGAAGAGAGAGCCTATAGAGTGGGAGAATATCTTTGCCAACCATACTTCAGATAGAGCGCTAATTTCCAGAATCTATAAAGAACTCAAAAAACTCTACACCAAGAATACAAATAATCCAATCAACAAATGGGCTAAGTAAATGAACAGACACTTCACAGAAGAAGATGTACAAGCAATCAACAGATATATGAAAAAATGTTCAACATCCCTAGTAATAAGGGAAATGCAAATCAAAACTACCCTAAGATTTCATCTCACCCCAATTAGAATGGCAATTATCAAGAACACAAGCAACAATAGGTGTTGGCGAGTATGTGGTGAAAAAGGAACACTCATACATTGCTGGTGGGGTTGCAAATTAGTGCAGCCACTCTGGAAAGCAGTATGGAGATTCCTCAGGAAGCTTGGAATGGAAACACCATTTGACCCAGCTATCCCACTCCTTGACCTATACCCAAAGGACTTAAAATCAGCATACTACAGAGATACAGCCACATCAATGTTCATTGCTGCTCAATTCACCATAGCCAGATTGTGGAACCAACCTAGATGCCCTTCAGTTGATGAATGGGTAAAGAAACTGTGGCACATATATATACAATGGAATATTACTCCGCAATGAAGAATGATAAAATTATGGCATTTACAGGCAAATGGATGAAATTGGAGAATATCATGCTAAGTGAGATAAGCCAATCTCAAAAAACTAAAGACGAATGATCTTGCTGATAAGCGGATGAGGACATATAATGGGGGGTGGGAGGGGTTAGCATTAGGTTTAGGGTTAGGTTTAGGGTTAGAGATAAGGAGAGTGGTAAGAATGAAGGAAAGAAGGACTGTATAGAGGGGAAAGAGGGGTGGGAGGGGTGGGGGGGAAGGAAAAAGAAATAATCAAATATCATTGCCCTATGTAAACGTATGATTACACAAATGGTATGCCTTGACTCTGTACAAATAGAGAAACAACATCTATCCCATTTGTATACAATAATAAAAAAAGAGAGAGAAATGCAAATCAAAACTACCCTAAGATTCCATCTTACCCCAACTAGAACGGCGATTATCAAGAATACAGGCAACAATAGGTGTTGGTGAGGATGTGGGGATAAAGGTACACTCATACATTGCTGGTGAGGTTGCAAATTAGTGCAGCCACTCTGGAAAGCAGTGTAGAGATTCCCTAGAAAACTTGAAATGGAACCACCATTGGACCCAGCTTTCCCACACCTTGGCCTATACCCAAAGAACTTAAAATCAGCATACTACAGAGATACAGCCACATCAATGTTCATAGCTGCTCAATTCACAATAGCCAGATTGTGGAACCAACCTACATGCCCTTCAGTTGATGAATGGATAAAGAAACCGTATTATATATATATATATATATATATATATATATATATATATATACACACACACACACACACACACACACACACACACACACACAATGGAATATTACTCAGTCATAAAGAATAATAAAGTTATGGCATTTGCAGGCAAATGGTTGAAATTGGAGAATATCATGCGAAGTGAGGTAAGCCAATCTCAAAAATCCAAAGGACAAATGATCTTGCTGATAAGTGGATGATGATACATAATGGGGGGGGGGTGGGAGGGAGGCAAGAATGGAGGAAGGAAGGGCTATAGAGCAAAAAAAGAGGGGTGGAAGGGGTGGGGGGAAGAAAAAAATAACAGAAAGAATCAAACACCATTACCCTATGTAAATGTATGATTACACAAGTGGTATGCCTCTTACTTCATGTACAACCAGAGAAACAAGTTGTACCCCATTTGTTAACAACAAAAAAGGAAAAAGAGAGAGAGATGAAAAAGGAGGAAGGGAATGAGAGAAGGAGAAAGGGAGGGATGAAGGAAGGAAGGAAAGAAAAATAAGATAATATTAAACAGAAAAAAACAAAGTCAAAACTGAAAATAGCTAGAAACCCAAATAGAAATTACATCAGTTGTAAAGATATTTCCCAATTCTAGTCTATTTGAATTTTCTTCTTTTGTTGTGTTTTGCTGTTTTGTTTATTTGTTGTTTATTGTGCTGGGAATTGAACGCAGGGCCTTGTGAATGCTAGGCAAGAATTCTACTGCTGAGCAATATCCCCAGCCCCCAAATTTCTTTTTGGTAATCTCAAAGGAAAGGAAAATCATAACCAACACCTAGAATCTGTATAAGATGAGGAATCTAACAATAAACCTCTCTCCCCAATAAGATGAGACCCGAAAGAATTACATCCTTAGGATAAGGGTGAAGGGAATAAATGATCATTTGTACAATCTTGCCACCAGGTTTTGCAGCACTGCATGTCCAGGGAATCTCAGATCTGGAAAGGGGACTAAGATGATCCTGGATCAGCAGACCCTCCAAAACCATGGCTAAAGCAAACACACACTCTGAAGAAAGAGATTCATTCTATCTACCAAAATCCCTAGAAGTATACTTTATTTATAGTGATAAGAACACAGTCAAATAAATCAAATACATGAGGTAATAGACTACAAGAAAAAAATTACCACTAAAACATCATTTTTGACATTATCAAACCTAGATTATAAAAGTACTATGCTTACTATGTTAGCAGGAAATTTTTTAAACTTGAAAATGTCTGCAAAGAACAGAAAAAACTGACATTACATACTTAAAGAGGAACCAAATGAAATTCTAGAACTGAAAAGTTATATTATCAAAATTAAGAATAAAAAGGATTTACGAACTGTACTCAACACTGGGGAGGTGGTGCATGCCTGTAATCCCAGAGGCTAAAGCTCTCTAGTAGGATATATAATAAATGAAAACCCATGCCTAAATATACCATTGCACAAATGGAAAAAAAAAATTAAAAATAGCTCAAAAACAGATAACCACACATACACACACACAAACACAAAATACTTTATAAACACTTGTTTAAAAAAAGATCATTAAAAGAACAACAGAATTGAAAGGTGATTTCATAATACAAGCAATGAAGGTAGAAGATAGTGGAATGCAGGCTTTTTCCACGGGGCGATCCAAGATGGCAGACTAGAGGGTGAGGGCATCTCCAGTCGCTCCAGAAGCCAGGAATCAAGAACGGGAGGCAATGAGAGACTCAGACTAAAATAGAGCCATGGGGTGAGTTTCCCCGACTGGGTGAAGCTCGGCCTGGGCGGCTGGTACGGATAGGGGCGGCTATTCAGAGCAGGGCAGGGCAGCTAGAGTCTTCCCCAGGTAGCCTTGCACACTCCGGCACTAGGTTCCTTCCACATGGCCAGCTGCGTGGTGCAGGCCTCCCAGTGAGAGCCTTTCACCACAGAGCCACCTCCAAGCCCTGGAACCAGTAGGGGGCTAGGGGCAGCTTTCTTCAGAAGCACCGCATTATCAACTTCCTCCAAGACTTCAGGCTACTGAAGGCTGGGAGGTGATACACTGGAAATCTACAGGGACACTATAAGCCAATAGAGGAAATCTGCAATATCTCAGGGTCCCAATGACAGCTGACCAATATGAGAAAACAAGGGAAGAAAATGTCCCAAACAAACCTAGATACTATATCAATAAAACCCAATGACAGCACAGCAGAAGAAATGTCAGAAAAGGAGTTCAGAATGTACATAATTAAAACAATCAGGGAAGCAAATGAGGAGATGAAAGAGCAAATGCAGGCATTGAAGGAGGAGATGAAAGAGCAAATGCAGGCATTAAATGATCGCACCAATCAAGAGTTAAAAGACCAAATATGGGAAGAAAGAGATCATTTCAATAAAGAATTAGAGATACTGAAAAAAAAAAAAAACTGAAATACTTAAAATGAAGGAAACAATAAACCAAGTTAAAAACTCCATAGAAAGCATAACCAATAGGATAGAACACCTGGAAGACAGAAACTCAGACACTGAGGAAAAAATATTTAATCTTGAAAACAAAGTTGGCCAAACAGAGAAGATGGTAAGAAATCATGAACAGAATCTACAAGAATTATGGAATATCATGAAAAGGCCAAATTTAAGAATTATTGGGATTGAGGAAGGCACAGAGAAACAAACCAAAGAAATGAACAATCTATTCAATGAAATAATATCAGAAAATTTCCCAAATCTGAAGAACGAAAGGAAGACCAAGTACAAGAGGCTTATAGGACTCCAAATATACAAAATTACAACAGACCCACACCAAGGCACATTATTATGAAAATACCTAACGTACAAAATAAAGACAGAATTTTAAAGGCCGCAAGAGAAAAGAATCAAATTACATTCAGGGGGAAACCAAACGAATATCAGCAGATTTTTCAATCCAGACCCTAAAAGCTAGAAGGGCCTGGAACAACGTTTACCAAGCCCTGAAAGAAAACGGATGCCAACCAAGAATCTTATACCCAGCAAAACTTACTTTGAGATTTGACAACGAAATAAGATCCTTCCATGATAAACAAAAGCTAAAGGAATTTACAAAAAGAAAGCTACCATTACAGAAAATTTTCAGCAAAATATTCCATGAGGAAGAGATGAAAAACAACAATGCAAATCAGCAACGGGAGGAACTAGCCTAAAGGAATAGCCAAATAAAGTAGAAACCAAATCATGTCAAAAAACAAAAATGAGTCGAATGACTGGGAATACAAATTATATCACAATAATAACCCTGAATGTTAATGGCCTGAACTCATCAATCAAAAGACAAAGACTGGCAGATTGGATTAAAAAGAAAAATCAAATATGACATCTGACTAATATAAGAAAACTAGGGAAGAAAATGTCCCAAACAAACCTAGAAACTATATCAATAAAACCCAAAGACAGCACAGCTACCTGCAAGACGCTCATCTCATAGAAAGAGATACCCACAGACTAAAGGTGAAAGGATGGGAAAAAAACATACCATGCACACGGACACAGCAAAAAAGCTGGAGTATCCATACTCATTTCAGATAATGTGGACTTCAAGCCAAAGTTAGTCAGAAGGGATAAAGAAGGACATTACATACTGCTGAAGGGAAGCATAAATCAGCAGGACATAATAATCATAAATATCTATGCCCCAAACATTGGTTCATCCACGTACATCAAACAAATCCTTCTCAATTCCAGAAATCAAATAGACCACAACACAATAATACTAGGCGATTTTAGCACACCTCTCTCACCACTGGATAGATCTTCCAAACAAAAATTGAATAAAGAAACCATAATCTCAATAACACAATCAACAATTTAGACTTAACCGACATACATAGAATATAACATCCAACAAAGAACGAATACACTTTCTTCTCAGCAGCACATGGATCCTTCTCAAAATAGGCCATATTTTATGCCACAAAGCAACTGTTAGCAAATACAAGAAGATAGAGATACTACCTTGTACTCTATCAGATCATAATGGAATGAAATTAGAAATAAATGACAGAATGAAAAACAGAAACTTCTCCAATACCTGGAGATTACATAATACACTATTATATGATGAATGGATAACAGAAGATATCAGGAGGGAAATAAAAAAATTCTTAGAAGTAAACAAGAACAAAGATACTTTATATCAAAATCTCTGGGACACTATGAAAGCAGTACTTAGAGGAAGATTTATTTCATGGGGCGCATTCAACAAAAGAAGTAGAAATCAACAAATAAATGACTTAACACTATAGCTTAAAGCCCTAGAAAAAGAAAATCAGACCAACACCAAAAGTAATAGAAGACAGGAAATAGTTAAAATCAGAGCCAAAATCAACGAAATTGAAACAAAAGAAACAATACAAAAAATTAACAAAATAAATAGTTGGTTCTTTGAAAAAATAAACAAAATTGATAAATCCTTAGCCACACTAACAAAGAGAAAGAAGAAGAAAACTCAAACTACTAAAATTCGGAATGAACAAGGAAATATCACAACAGACACGAGTGAAATACAACACATAATTAGAAGCTATTTCAAAATCTATACTCCAACAAAACAGAAAACCTCGAAGAAATCAACAAGTTTCTAGAGACAAATGAATTACCTAAAGTGAATGAGGAGAACATACACAACTTAAATAAATCAATTTCAAGCAATGAAATAGAAAAGGTCATCAAAAGCCTACCAACAAATAAAAGTCCAGGACCAGATGGGTTCTCAGCCGAGTTCTACAAAACCTATAAAGAAGAGCTCATTCCAATACTCCTCAAACTATTCCATGAAATAGAAGAGGAGGGAACCCTCCCAAACTCGTTCTATGAAGCCAATATCACATTGATTCCTAAACCAGACAGAGACACATCGAGGAAAGAAAATTTCAGACCAATATCCTTAATGAACATCGACGCAAAAATTCTCAACAAAATTTTAGCAAATCGCATACAAAAATATATTAAAAAGATAGTGCACCATGATCAAGTGGGTTTTATCCCAGGGATGCAAGTTTGGTTCAACATCAGGAAATCAATAAATGTCATTCACCATATCAACAGACTTAAAGTTAAGAATCTCATGATTATTTTAATATATGCAGAAAAAGCATTCGATAAAATGCAGCATCACTTCATGGTCAAAACACTAGAAAAAATTGGGGTAGTGGGAACATTCCTTAACATTATAAAGGCCATCTACGCTAAGCCCATGGCCAATATATTTCTAAATGGTGAAAAACTGAAAGCATTCCCCCAAAAAATGGAACACGGCAGGGATGCCCTCTTTCACCACTTCTACTCAACATCGTCCTTGAAATTCTAGCCAGAGCAATTAGACAAACCCAAGAAATAAAAGGGATACGAATTGGAAAAGAAGAACTCAAACTATCCCTTTCGCTGATTGCATGATATATATTTAGAGGAACCTGGAAATTCCACCAGAAAACTTTTAGAACTCATAAGTGAATTCAGTAAAGTAGCAGGTTACAAGATCAATGCTCATAAATCCAATGCATTTTTATACATAAGTGATGAGTCTTCAGAAAGAGAACTTAAGAAAACTACCCCATTCACAAAAGCATCGAAAAAAATAAAATACTTGGGAATCAATCTCACAAAAGAGGTGTAAGACCTCAACAATGAGAACTACAGAACACTGAAGAAAGAAATTAAAGAAAACCTTAGAAGATGGAAAGATCTCCCATGTTCTTGGATAGCCAGAATTAATATTGTCAAAATGGCCAAACTACCTAAAGTGTTACACAGATTCAATGCAATTCGAATTAAAATCCCAATGATGTACCTTACAGAAATAGAGCAAGCAATTATGAAATTCATCTGGAAGAATAAGAAACCCAAATAGCTAAAGCAATCCTCAGTAGAAAGAGCGAAGCAGGGGGTATCACAATACCAGATCTTCAACTCTACTACAAAGCAATAGTAACAAAAACGGCATGGTATTGGTACCAAAAGACAAAGGTGGATCAATGGTACAGAATAGAGGACATGGACACAAACCCAAATAAATACAATTTTCACATACTAGACAAAGGGGCCAAAAATATGCAATGGAGAAAAGATAGCCTCTTCAACAAATGGTGCTGGGAAAACTGGAAAACCATATGCAACAGAATGAAATTAAACCCCTATCTCTCAACCTGCACAAAACTCAACTCAAAATGGATCAAGGACCTTGGAATCAGACCAGAGACCCTGCATCTTATAGAAGAAAATGTAGGTCCAAATCTTCAACTTGTTGGCTTAGGATCAGACTTCCTTAACAGGACTCCCATAGCACAAGAAATAATACCAAGAATCAACAACTGGGATAGATTCAAACTAAAAAGCTATCTCTCAGTAAAGGAAACTATCAGTAATGTGAAGAGAGAGCCTACAGAGTGGGAGAATATCTTTGCCAACCATACTTCAGATAAGGGCTAATTTCCAGAATCTATAAAGAACTCAAAAAACTCTACACCAAGAATACAAATAATCCAATCAACAAATGGGCTAAGGAAATGAATAGACACTTCAAAGAAGAAGATCTACAAGCAATCAACAGATATATTAAAAAACATTCAACACCTCTAGTAATAAGAGAAATGCAAATCAAAACTACCCTAAGATTTCATCTCACCCCAATTAGAATGGCGATTATCAAGAACACAAGCAACAATAGATGTTGGCGAGGATGAGGGAAAAAAGGTACACTCATACATTGCTTGTGGGTTCCAAATTAGTGCAGCCCTCTGGAAATCAGTATGGAGATTCCTCAGAAAGCTTGGAATGGAACCACCATTTGACCCAGCTATCCCACTCCTTGGCCTATGCCCAAAGGATTTAAAATCAGCATACTACAGAGATACAGCCACATCAATGTTAATTGTCTTCTTTAATTTCTTTCTTTAGTGTTCTGTAGTTCTCATTGTAGAGGTCTTTCACCTCTTTTGTGAGATTGATTCCCAAGAATTTTATTTTCTTCAAAGTTATTGTGAATGGGGTAGTTTTCCTAATTTCTCTTTCTGAAGATTCATCACTTATGTATAAAAATGCCTTAGATTTATGTGCATTGATCTTATATCCCGCTACTTTACTGAATTCACTTATGAGATCTAAAAGTTTTCTGGTGGAATTTCCTGGTTCCTCTAAGTATACAATCATATCATCAGCAAATAGGGATAGTTTGAGTTCTTCTTTTCCTATTCATATCCCTTTAATTTCTTTGGTCTGTCTAATTGCTCTGGCTGGAGTTTCAAGAAAATATTGAAAAGAAGTGGTGAAAGAGGGCATCCCTGCCTTGTTCCAGTTTTAGGGGGAATGCTTTCAGTTTTTCACCATTTAGAATGATATTAGCCATGGGCTTAGCATAGATGGCCTTTACAATGTTAAGGAATGTTCCCACTACCCCAATTTTTTCTAGTGTTTTGAGCATGAAGGGGTGCTGTATTTTATTCAATGCTTTTTCTGCATCTATTGAAATAATCATGTGATTCTTGACTTTAAGTCTATTGATATGGTGAATGACATTTATTGATTTCCTGATGTTGAACAAACCTTGCATCCCTGGGATGAAACCCACTTGATCATGGTGCACTATCTTTTTAATATGTTTTTGTATGCGATTTGCTAAAATTTTGTTTAGAATTTTTGCATCAATGTTCATTAAGGATATTGGTCTGACATTTTCTTTCCTTGATTTGTCTTTGTCTGGTTTAGGTATCAGGGTAACATTGGCTTCATAGAATGAGTTTGGGAGGGTTCCCTCCTCTTCTATTTTATGGAATACTTTGAGAAGTATTAGAATGAGCTCTTCTTTAAAGGTTTTGTAGAACTCGGCTGAGAACCCATCTGGTCCTGGACTTTTCTTTGTTGGTAGGCTTTTGATGACTTCTTCTATTTCATTACTTGAAATTGGTCTATTTAAATTGTGTATGTCAAAATGGCCATACTACCAAAAGTTCTATACAGATTCAATGCAATTCCAATTAAAATCCCAATGATGTACCTTACAAAAATAGAGCACGCAATTATGAAATTCATCTGGAAGAATAAAAAACCCAGAATAGCTAAAGAAATCCTTGGCAGAAAGAGTGATGCAGGGGGTATCGCAATACCAGATCTTCAACTCTACTACAAAGCAATAGTAACAAAAACAGCATGGTATTGGTACCAAAATAGAAAGGTGGATCAATGGTACAGAATAGAGGAAATGGATACAAACCCAAATAAATACAATTTTCTCATACTAGACAAAGGTTCCAAAAATATGCAATGGAGAAAAGATAGCCTCTTCAACAAATGGTGCTGGGAGAATTGGAAATCCATATGCAACAGAATGAAACTAAACCCATATCTCTCACCATGCACGAAACTAAACTCAAAATGGATTAAGAACCTCGGAATCAGACCAGAGACCTTGCATCTTATAGAAGAAAAAGTAGGTCCAGAGCTTCAACATGTTGGCTTAGGACCAGACTTCCTCAACAGGACTCCCATAGCACAAGAAATAAAAGCAAGAATTAATAACTGGGATAGATTCAAACTAAAAAGCTTTCTCTCAGCAAAGGAAACTATCAGCAATGCGAAGAAAGAGCCTACAGAGTGGGGAAAATCTTTGCCAATCATACTTCAAATAGAGCACAAATCTCCAGAATCTATAAAGAACTCAAAAAACTCTACACCAAGAATGCAAATAATCCAATCGACAAATGGGCTAAGGAAATGAATAGACACTTCACAGAAGAAGATCTACAAGCAATCAACAAACATATAGAAAAATGTTTAACATCTCTAGTAATAAGAGAAATGCAAATCAAAACCACACTAAGATTCCATCTCACCCAATTAGAATGGTGATTATCAAGAATACAAGCAACAACAGGTGTTGGCGAGGATGTGGGGAGAAAGGTACACTCATACATTGCTGTTGGCTCTGCAAACTAGTGCAGCCACTCTGGAAAGCGATGTGGAGATTCCTCAGAAAACTTGAAATGGAACCACCATTGGACCCAGCTATCCCACTCCTTGGCCTATACCCAAAGGACTTAAAATCAGCATATTACAGAGATACAGCCACATCAATGTTCAAAGCTGCTCAGTTCACAATAGCCAGATTGTGGAACCAACCTAGATGTCCTTCAATTGATGAATGGATAAAGAAAATGTGGTATATATACACAATGGAATATTACTCAGCCATAAAGAATGATAAAATTATGGCATTTGCAGGCAAATGGATGAAATTGGAGAATATCATACTAAGTGAGATAAGCCAATCTCAAAAAACCAAAGGACGAATGATATCAATAATAAGTGGATGATGACACATAATGGGGGGTGGGAGGGGTTAGTGTTAGGGTTAGAGTTAGGGTTAGGGAGGGGGGCAAGAATGGAGGAAGGAAGGACTGTATAGAGGGAAAAGAGGGGTGGGAGGGGTGGGGGGGAAGGGGAAAAATAACAGAATGAATCAAACAGCATAACCCTATGTAAATTTATGATTACACAAATGGTATGCCTTTAAGCCATGTACAAACAGAGAAACAACATGTATCCCATTTGTTTATAATAAAATTAAAAAAAAGTGTTAATTGTTGCTCAATTCACCATAGCCAGATTGTGGAACCAACCTAGATGCCCATCAGTTGATGAATGGATAAAGAAACTGTGGCATATATATACAATGGAATATTACTCTGCAATGAAGAATGATGAAATTATGGCATTTGCAGGCAAAAGGAAGAAATTGGAGAATATCATGCTAAGTGAGATAAGCCAATCTCAAAAAACTAAAGGAGCAATGATCTCGCTGATAAGTGAATTAGGACATATAATGGGGGGGTGGGAGGGGTTAGCGTTAGGGTTAGGGTTAGGTTTAGGGTTAGGGATAAGGGGTGTGGTAAGAATGGAGGAAAGAAGGACTGTATAGAGGGAAAAGAGGGGTGGGAGGGGTGTGGGGGAAGGGAAAAAAATAATGATTCAAACATCATTGCCCTATGTAAACATATGATTACACAAATGGTATGCCCTGACTCCATTTACAAATAGAGAAAAAACATGTATCCCATTTGTATACAATAATAAAAAAAAAAGAAGATAGTGGAATGGTGTTTCAATGTTGTCAAGGAAAAACTAACTTCCAATCTAAAATACCACATCCAGTGAAAAGTTTTAAGAATGAAGGAGAGGACAGAACAAGCTCCAAGTCCCGGAGCCAGTGCAACGCAGCGTACTCCGGCACGCAAGCAGATTCAGGAAGCAGGATAGGGCAGCCAGAGACTTCCCCAAGTAGCCTGAACCCCTGTGGTGGGAGGTGCCGTTCAAGGCTAGCTTCTCGGAGCAGACAGCCCAGTGAGAGTCTTTCTACATTGAACCAGCCACAAGCCCCCAAACCAACGGAGAGCTTCGATCCGCAAGCAGCCTCTGGGATCAGGGCAGGGCAGCCAGAGACCTCTTCAGGCAGCTCTGCCCACTCCGGCCGCAGGCTCTCTTCACGGGGCGATCCAAGATGGCGGCCTAGAGGGTGACTGCACCCCCAGTCGCTCCAGAACCCAGGAGTTAAGAAGGGGAGGCATTGAGAGACTCAGACTGAAATAGAGCCACAGATGAGTCTGCCCACTGGGTAAAGCTCGGACCGGGTGGCAGGCCCAGATAGAGTTGGCTTATCAGAGCCGGGCAGGGCAGCTTGAGTCTTCCCAAGGTAGCCTTCCACACTCCAGCAGTGGGCTCTTCCCACACGGCCAGCTGCACAGTGCAGGCCACAGTGAGAACATTTCCGCACAGAGCCAGTTCCAAACCGTGGAACCAGTAGGGGGCTAGGGGCAGCTTTCTTCGGATGCGCTGCTTTATCAGATTCCTCCAAGACATCAGGCTACTGAATGCTGGGGGGTGATACACTGGAAATCTACCGGGACACTATAAGCCAATAGCGGAAAACTGTAATATCTCAGGGTCCCACTGACAGCTGAGCAATATGAGAAAACAAGGGAAGAAAATGTCCCAAACAAACCTAGATACTACATCAATAAAACCCAATGACAGCACAGCAGAAGAAATGTCAGAAAGGGAGTTCAGAATGTACGTAATTAAAACGATCAGGGAAGCTAATGAGGAGATGAAAGAGCAAATGCAGGCATTGAAGGAGGAGATGAAAGAGCAAATGCAGGCATTAAATGATCGCACCAATCAACAGTTAAAAGACCAAATACGGGAAGCAAGAGATCATTTCAATAAAGAGTTAGAGATACTGAAAAAAAAAAACTGAAATACTTGAAATGAAGGAAACAATAAACCAAGTTAAAAACTCCATAGAAAGCATAACCAATAGGATAGAACACCTGGAAGACAGAACCTCAGACATTGAAGACAAATTATTTAATCTTGAAAACAAAGTTGGCCAAACAGAGAAGATGGTAAGAAATCATGAACAGAATCTACAAGAATTATGGAATATCATGAAAAGGCCAAATTTAAGAATTATTGGAATTGAGGAAGGCTTAGAGAAACAAACCAAAGGAATGAACAATCTATTCAATGAAATAATAAAAGAAAATTTCCCAAATCTGAAGAATGAAATGGAAAACCAAGTACAAGAGGCTTATAGAACTCCAAACATACAAAATTACAACAGACCCACACCAAGGCACATTATTATGAAAACACCTAACATACAAAATAAAGACAGAATTTTAAAGGCCGTGAGAGAAAAGAATCAAATTACATTCAGAGGGAAACCAAACGAATATCAGCAGATTTTTCAATCCAGACCCTAAAAGCTAGAAGGGCCTGGAATAACATATACAAGCCCTGAAAGAAAACGGATGCCAACCAAGAATCTTATACCCAGCAAAACTTACCTTCAAATTTGACGATGAAATAAGATCCTTCCATGATAAACAAAAGCTAAAGGAATTTACAAAAAGAAAGCCAGCATTACAGAACATTCTCAGCAAAATATTCCATGAGGAAGAGATGAAAAACAACAATGCAAATCAGCAACAGGAGGCGCTAGCCTAAAGGAATAGCCAAATAAAGGAGAAACCAAATCATGTCAAAAACAAATATGAGTCAATTGACTGGGAATAATAATCATATCACAATAATAACGCTGAATGTTAATGGCCTGAATTCATCAATCAAAAGACACAGACTGGCAGATTGGATTAAAAAGAAAAATCCAACAATATGCTGCCTGCAAGAGACTCATCTCATAGAAAGAGACACCCATAGACTAAAGGTGAAAGGATGGGGAAAAACATACCATGCACACGGACACAGCAAAAAAGCTGGAGTATCCATACTCATTTCAGATAATGTGGACTTCAAACCAAAACTAGTCAGAAGGGATAAAGAAGGACATTACATGCTGCTTAAGGGAAGCATAAATCAGCAAGACATAACAATCATAAATATCTATGTCCCGAACATTGGCTCATCCACGTACATCAAACAAATCCTTCTCAATTCCAGAAATCAAATAGACCAAAACACAATACTACTAGGCGATTTTAAGACACCTCTCTCACCACTGGATAGATCGTCCAAACAAAAATTGAATAAAGAAACTATAGATCTCAACAACACAATCAACAATTTAGACTTAACAGACATATATAGAATATACCATCCAACCAAGAGCGAATACACTTTCTTCTCAGCAGCACATGGATCCTTCTCTAAAATAGACCATATTTTATGCCACAAAGCAACTGTTAGCAAATACAAGAAGATAGAGATACTACCTTGTACTCTATCAGATCATAATGGAATGAAATTAGAAATAAATGACAGAATAAAAAACAGAAACTTCTCCAATAACTGGAGATTACATAATACACTATTATATGATGAATGGATAACAGAAGACATCAGGAGGGAAATAAAAAAATTCTTAGAAGTAAACAAGAACAAAGACACATCATATCAAAATCTCTGGGACACTATGAAAGCAGTACTTAGAGGAAGATTTATTTCATGGGGTGCATTCAGAAAGAGAAGTAGAAATCAACAAATAAACGACTTAACACTACAACTCAAAGCGCTAGAAAAAGAAGAGCAGACCAACACCAAAAGTAGCAGAAGACAGGAAATAGTTAAAATCAGAGCTGAAATCAACGATATCGAAACAAAAGAAACAATTGGAAAAATTAACAAAATAAATAGTTGGTTCTTTGAAAAAATAAATAAAATTGATAAACCCTTAGCTACAATAACAAAGAGAAAGAGGGAGAAAACTAAAATTACTAAAATTCGGAATGAACAAGGAAACATCACAACAGACACGAGTGAAATACAAAACATAATTAGAAGCTATTTCGAAAATCTATACTCCAACAAAACAGAAAACCTCGAAGACATCAACAAATTTCTAGAGACATATGAATTACCTAAACTGAACGAGGAGGACATACACAACTTAAATAAACCAATTTCAAGCAATGAAATAGAAGAGGTCATCAAAAGCCTACCAACAAAGAAAAGTCCAGGACCAGATGGGTTCTCAGCCGAGTTCTACAAAACCTTTAAAGAAGAGTTCATTCCAATACTCCTCAAACTATTCCATGAAATAGAAGAGGAGGGAACCCTCCCAAACTCGTTCTATGAAGCCAATATCACCCTGATACCTAAACCACACAGAGACACATTAAGGAAAGAAAATTTCAGACCAATATCCTTAATGAACATCGACGCAAAAATTCTCAACAAAATTTTAGCAAAACGCATGCAAATATATATTAAAAAGATAGTGCACCACGATCAAGTGGGTTTTATCCCAGGGATGCAAGGTTGGTTCAACATTCGGAAATCAATAAATGTCATTCACCATATCAATAGACTTAAAGTTAAGAATCACATGATTATTTCAATAGATGCAGAAAAAACATTCGATAAAATACACCATCCCTTCATGCTCAAAACACTAGAAAAAATTGGGGTAGTGGGAACATTCCTTAACATTATAAAGGCCTCTACGCTAAGCCCATGGCTAATATCATTCTAAATGGTGAAAAACTGAAAGCATTCCCCCTAAAAACTGGAACAAGGCAGGGATGCCCTCTTTCACTGCTTCTATTCAACATCATCCTTGAGACTCTAGCCAGAGCAATCAGACAAACCAAAGAAATTAAAGGGATACGAATAGGAAAAGAAGAACTCAAACTATCCCTGTTCGCTGATGACATGATTATATATTTAGAGGAACCTGGAAATTCCACCAGAAAACTTTTAGAACTCATAAGTGAATTCAGTAAAGTAGCAGGTTACAAGATCAATGCTCATAAATCCAATGCATTTTTATACATAAGTGATGAATCTTCAGAAAGAGAAATTAGGAAAACTACCCCATTCACAATAGCATCGAAAAAAATAAAATACTTGGGAATCAATCTAACAAAAGAGGTGAAAGACCTCTACAATGAGAACTACAGAACACTAAAGAAAGAAATTAAAGAAAACCTTAGAAGATGGAAAGATCTCCCATGTTCCTGGATAGGCAGAATTAATATTGTCAAAATGGCTATACTACCTAAAGTGCTATACAGATTCAATGCAATTCCAATTAAAATCCCAATGATGTACCTTGCAGAAATAGAGCAAGCAATTACAAAATTCATCTGGAAGAATAAAAAACCTAGAATAGCTAAAGCAATCCTCAGTAGCAAGAGCAAAGCAGGGGGTATTGCAATACCAGATCTTCAACTCTACTACAAAGCAATAGTAACAAAAACGGCATGATATTGGTACCAAAATAGACAGGTAGATCAGTGGTACAGAATAGAGGACATGGACACAAACCCAAATAAATACAATTTTCTCATACTAGACAAAGGTTCCAAAAATATGCAATGGAGAAAAGATAGCCTCTTCAACAAATGGTGCTGGGAAAACTGGAAAACCATATGCAATAGAATGAAATTAAACCCCTATCTCTCACCCTACACAAAACTCAACTCAAAATGGATCAAGGATCTCGGAATCAGACCAGAGATCCTGCATCTTATAGAAGAAAAAGTAGGTCCAAATCTTCAACTTGTTGGCTTAGGATCAGACTTCCTTAACAGGACTCCCATAGCACAAGAAATAAAAGCAAGAATCAACAACTGGGATAGATTCAAACTAAAAAGCTTTCTCTCAGCAAAGGAAACTATCAGAAATGTGAAGAGAGAGCCTACAGAGTGGGAGAATATCTTTGCCAACCATACCTCAGATAGAGCGCTAATTTCCAGAATCTATAAAGAACTCAAAAAATTCTACACGAAGAATACAAATAACCCAATCAACAAATAGGATAAGGAAATGAACAGACACTTCACAGAAGAAGATGTACAAGCAATCAACAGATATATGAAAAAATGTTCAACATCCCTAGTAATAAGGGAAATGCAAATCAAAACTACCCTAAGATTTCATCTCACCCCAATTAGAATGGCGATTATCAAGAATACAAGCAACAATAGGTGTTGGCGAGGATGTGGTGAAAAAGGTACACTCATACATTGCTGGTGGGGTTGCAAATTAGTGCAGCCACTCTGGAAAGCAGTGTGGAGATTCCTCAGAAAACTTGGAATGGAAACACCATTTGACCCAGCTATCCCACTCCTTGGCCTATACCCAAAGGACTTAAAATCAGCATACTACAGAGATACAGCCACATCAATGTTCATTGCTGCTCAATTCACCATAGCCAGATTGTGGAACCAACCTAGATGCCCTTCAGTTGATGAATGGATAAAGAAACTGTGGCATATCTATACAATGGAATATTACTCCGCAATGAAGAATGATAAAATTATGGCATTTACAGGCAAATGGACGAAATTGGAGAATATCATGCTAAGTGAGATAAGCCAATCTCAAAAAACTAAAGGACGAATGATCTCGCTGATAAGCGGATGAGGACATATAATGGGTGGTGGGAGTGGTTAGCATTAGGTTTAGGGTTAGGTTTAGGGTTAGGGATAAGGAGAGCACTAAGAATGAAGGAAAGAAGGACTGTATAGAGGGAAAAGAGGGGTGGGAGGGGTTGGGGGGAAGGGAAAAAAATAATAACATCATTGCCCTATGTAAACGTATGATTACACAAATGGTATGCCTTGACTCTATGTACAAATAGAGAAACAACGTGTATCCCATTTGTATACAATTAAAAAAAAAAAGAATGAAGGAGAAAGATTATTACAAGGAAAACATGAGATGTCTGTATGCACCTATAAACTTGGCAAAATTAAAACTTTGATAATGCATTCACATTCATAAGTATTGACAAAATGTGGAAAAATTTGAGCTCTCAAATATTTTACTAATGAGAATATAAATTAATATCACTACTTTGCAAGGCAGTTTGACATTTTCTAGCACAGTTGAAGATACACATTTACTGTGATCCAGCAGTCCCACCAAAAAATTACTTAGCTGTTGTGGTATAACAAAAATATCATCTTTGTACCTGGTGACTGATACAAAGCTTCAAAAATCCTTGCATTTTCTGAATGAGGTCTTTGTTATGCTAATGAGGTGATTCATGGTGAGCCCTTGGATAATTTTAGGATGTCAGTTGATCACCAAAGAATAACAAGCACATTATTTATTATTGGTAGAATTTTGAGCCCCCCAAACTCCAGGTAAAGAATGGGGGCTGCAGAATGAGTTCAATCATAAGATTAACTGTTCAACCAGTTACGCCTGGGTAAAGTAACCCCCAATGAAAACCCTGGATGGAGGGAATCAGGGGAGCTTTCTGGAGTTTTCAGATTGATGTGCTGAAAGGATGATGCACCCAGTTTCCAAAGAAGTCATGGAAGTGCTGCAGTTGCCTGCCCACCCATATATTGCCCTATGCATGTCTTCATTTTGCTGTTCCTGATATGCAAACTAAAATCATAACTGTAGCACTTTCAGTGATTTCTGTGAGTTAACCTAGTGAATTATCAAATCTGAGTGGGACATGAGAACTCCTGAATTCACAGACTGAAATGCAGACACCCACTAAGATCCCAGTTGGCATCTGAAGTGGGGCTAATTTTGTGTAGGACTGAGCATCTTGTGGGATCTGATGCTAACTCCAGGTGCTTAGCATCAGAACTGTATTGCAGTCCACCATAACTGGAATAGAAACAGCATTTTGAAGCTTGTAGCTGGCCAGACAAAAGATCTGTGAATGATGTCTGAAGTGGGGCAGTCTTATGAAGAAATTTGTCCATATCTCATGGGGTCTGCACTACCTCTGGGAAGTTAGTGTCAAAATTGAATTGAATTGTAGGACATTCAGACAGTTTCACAGAACTGATGTTGGAATATGCCTGCACACTGGTAGACATGCATAAGTGTGTTTATAGAGCTTCTATGAAACCAAAACAACTCAAATATCCAATGGTATAATTGATAAATTGTAGGATGTATGTATAAATCACAAATATACATCACCAAAAAAATGGTTAATCTAAAAGACAAAATGTTGGACAAAATAAGTCAGACATAAAATAATATATACTATGCAATTTCATTCATAAAAGTCCAAACATAGGCAAAACTAAGTGAACTCTTAACATTTGTGATGTGTACTAAGACAGAAAAACTGTAAAGCCAGGAAATGATTTCCAGACAAATCAAAGAGTGATTCTTGTTTACAGGGAACAGAGAAGGTTGTGATTGTGAAGAGACACATCAGCAGGTTTTGGGGTTGCTAGAAATACCCTCGTGGTCTGGTTAATGGTTTTTGCTGTATTTTTGTCATTTTTAAAAGTCTTTGAAAAGTAAAAGTGATACATTGTTGGTAGAATTATAAAATAGTACATGAAAATCAAATGGAGATTCCTCAAAAGACAAGGAATGGAAGCACCATATGATCCAGCTACACCACTCCTCAACATTTGTCCCAGTGAGACTTAGAATACTAAGTAATACATACATACCCATGTTTATAGCAGTGCAATCCACCATAGCCAAATTATGGAACCAGCCTAAGTGTCTGTCAACAGATGAATAGATTAAGAAAATGTGTCATGTATACACAAGGGAGTTTTACTCAACCACAAAGAGAATGAAATTATGTCAATTACAGGAAAATGGATGAATCATCATATTGTGTGAAATAAGCAAACCATACTCATAAAGTCAAGAGTCATATGTTTTCTCTCACATATGGAAGTTAAAAAGAAAAAAGAAAAAAAAAAATGTATGTAGGTACAGGGCAATCTCATGAAACATAGGTGGGAGGAAATTCATGAACATAAAAAGGAGACCAATAGACTAGAGGAAGGAGAGCAAGGAGAGGAAGGAAGGGAGGGAAAAAGGAGATTCTGGGGAATGAAATTGACCAAATTTTATTATTATGTTGTGTGCATGTATAAATATGTAACAATTAATTCCACTATTATGTATAATTATAATGCACCAATATAAAAAGAAATAGAAGTAATTAAGAGAAATAAACCTATTAAACCTATAGGCACTTTTGTGTAATTGTTGAGATACTGCCATGAATTATATAAAAGGATGTGAAATAAATGATGTACTCCATTTGTGTACAAATAATCAAAATGCAGTCTGTAAAAAATTTTAAAAAGAGAAAAATAAATAAATAATGTAGAAGTTAAATGAATTCAAAACTGGAAGTTGAAAGGGAAAGTAAATGGATACTTTTTAAAAAACTTGCTCTGATGCAGGAGATTATAAAAACAGGTAATTTATTGACTGGTTTGTGAATGTGTGTGTGTATCTAAATTTAGATTATTTAAAATAATACCTTGAATAATAGTAATGTGAAGTATGACTTTTGAAATAGAGCATTAATTTTTTAATCTTTAATCTTAAAACCATCATCTACACAACTCCTTGTGATATAAGTTTAAAATATAGATTTCAGGCACCATACCCTCAAATATACAGACTCAGGATCTCTGAAGTAAGAGTCTATGCATCTGCTTTTAAGAAGTACTCTGGGTGATTTTAACTATGTACACTAGAATTCTATAACCCATATTAAAGAGGAAATGGACAAAAAAAGGGGACAACAAAAGCAAAGCAAAACAAAACAAAAATTCCTTAATAAATCTAACAAAAAGAAGAAATGTAGAGTGGCTACAAAAAATATTAAAAACTAAGTAGAGTGGCAAGACCAAGTACAAATATATTCATAATCATAATAAGTGTGACTGGATTCAGACTCTAAAATTAGGTTAAATAAAAAAATTTTAATCCAGATAATGTTATTTATAAAAGACCAACTTAAACAACATGCAAGAAAGTTAAAAACTAAAATAGCAAATAAAAATATATTGGGTAAATTCTACCAAAAGAAAACAAACTAGCAATATAGAAGTGAGACAAAACAAAATTTAATGTAAAAGTTCAATAAAGTAAAATTATGTCGTTATTTTATAATGATTACAATTCACCAACATTTAAGAGTTACAGACAATAAACAGAGTAATACTGCTATGTATTAGGAATATGAAGAGAAATTTCAAGTCCACGATGGTAGGAAAGACTTCAATATTCCTTCCACAGAAATTTACACATCAACTAGAAAAAAGAATTCAAAAGAATACAGAGTATTGGAAAGCATGATAAGAAAATCCAAGTTACTAGATTTATGGTGTTTGGTACTACACAGAGAATACACATTTTCTTAAATTCCATTGAAATATTTGTAAAATAGACTAAGTGATCCCAAGGAAGATCTCAGTATTTTAGGGAAGTGCAGCTAAAAGATAGTGTGGGTCTACAAACTTACAAGGCTGTAGGAGGTAGAAGAACACGACAGAACGTAGACCAATTCTGTCACACAGCACACAGTTCAGTTCAGCTGGACATTTTGCTTTTTTAAATAAAAAGACTTATTTTGAAGGAAGAAGAACATTGACCAAAGTCCTGGGGTGAATATTTTATCTCACTACCAATGGATAATAAGTAATTAATTAGCCCAGTTGCTTAGGATAGTTTTGTGATCAACGAAAATAGCACAAAACTAGCATTAAAAAAAATTTTAGGGGCCAGGAGTATAGCTCAGTTGGTAGAGTGCTTGCCTCACATGCATGAGGCCGTGGGTTCAATCCCCAGCACCAAAAAAGTTAAAAAAAAAAATTTAAAAAATTATCCATTGAGAAAATTTATTTTTTAAACACATCCTTAGGTTTAAAATAGCAGAAGTGTAAGTAAAATCACAGACTCTTTAGAAATGATTAAGTGCAACAATAGCACTGTATTTCAAAAATCTGTGAGATGAGGTCAGAAGGAAATCAGAAGATATTGGATGGCCTTAAATGTATTTCAAATATGAGTGAATTAAAAATCAAATTCAGAAGTTTTTAAAAAAAACTGTAAAATGTCAATCAAAAAAGTAAAAAAAAAAAGGAATGCATAAATTTAATAAAAGAAAAATAGTTAACTTTGGTAAAACTCAGAGTTCATTCTCTGAAAATGCCAAAAACATAAACAAAGCTAAGGAAAATATAATTGAAGTAAAAACAACCCCTGTCAAGCCTGAGGGAGGGGCTAGACAATCAAGAAAGCACAGAGCTTGAGGACTCCAGAGCTATGGCTGTGATGGAGAAACTCAGAACTACAGACTGAAATATTTGCTGCCAATGACACTAGATAATTTAGAGTGAGAAAAAGACAAATGAGATACCCCAGGGTTTGGCTCAAATATGGAGTGAAAAGGATGAGTATTTTATGACTGGTAAATGACTCTTACAGCTTGTATTCACTAAGGTGAGATCACTGAAAACCACTTTGAGAATTAATTCTGAAGACTGACAAATTAAAATACCTATTGAGATCATAACCTCTCTATATTTCTTATATGAAAATTATGGCATTGATGAAAAGTGGGTTATTGACCCATAGGATATGGACAATCTGGAGGACCAGAAACTAGAGAATGATGACTACAACCCAATAAAACAATTCCAATTCCACATGCCTTGCTGCTTCCTGCTGTATCTTTGAAGTAATATAGCAAGTTCCAGCATATATTGCCCTTCATTATTATTCTGCAACAGAATAGAATTGTGATCCACAGGATCACAGAAAGGTGATCCACAGAATCAGATTAGAGAAGAAAGTTGCCTCAACCAGAAGGGATTACAGACATATTGCTAACTTCTTGTACTTGCACTCAAAGTATTAGATAAGGCATTCATAGAGTTCTGAAAACACATAGTTCTGAAATACTCTGGATTGGTTCATGGAAACCTGGACCCAACAGTGGCTCAGGCATCACTAAGCCCAGAAAGCAAGGGCTAAATATAGCAGAAGACTGCAGAAAATAGGACTAATAGATTATGTCTATTAAATGAATCCTCCTTGTTTCAACAATCCTTTCATTGTGATACATATGTGTGTATGTGTGTGTGCATATGGGTAATATAAAATAAACTTCTCTGATCATTGTGACACACATGTGTGTTCGTATATACACAATATAAAATTAATTTCTATGATAGCTTTAGGACAAGATTAGCAAGGAAAACACTGAATATTGAAAAGGAGTTCTCCTGGATGATTTTATGACTTTTTTTCCTGATGTTCAAGAATTTGAGGAACAGTTGAAATCAAAATGGGGTGGGGAGAATTCTGGGAGGAAGGTTGGACCAGGTGGTAGCACAGGACCACTTGAAGTAAATTGGGCATAAGTTTGTACAGTGATGAGGGTGCTTTGAGAGTGCTTACAAAGAGAATTTTCTCTTTCTCTTTTTCCATGAAGTTCTAATAAATAAATCAGTAGATAAGACCTCAATTGATTTGTATAATCCAAAAACCAGAAGAAAAAGTACTCTAAGGACAAGTGGAGAGAAAACTGACTCTAGTCAGTACATTGAAGTGTTGCTCCTGAGACCCTGGAACGAGTGTGAATGTACTGCAATGGAACCTTGGGGTCATGAAGGAATAGTTTTTGTAACCATTTTGTTTGGCACTTTTGGTAGGAAACCTCTTGGTATAGAAAGTTTTGCCTGCTCTAATAGTCAGCTAAAGGTCAGGTGCATTTAGATGAAGTTGAAACTGTTAGCACCATTATCAAAGATTTGAAAGATGAAATTGTGTTGATTTCAATTAATTTTATGCTCAGAGAGAAATTTTTTTCTTTTTTTGCAATGGTGGAGATAAAATGCAGGGCCTTGCACATGGCAGACAAGGCCTCTACCCCTGAACTCTAACTTCTACTTGGTGCATTCTTTTCAGTGTTAGTACACAGAGAGTGTGGAAGCAATTTGTCACTTGTTCCTGTCCAGGAAATATGATTATTTTCACCTTGACAAAACCATTTGACACATTTTAATCTACAGGGGCCTTAACCATTTCATCATCCCTCAGAACCTCACTGTATTGATAATGTCATGCTGATAGAACCTGGAAATAAGAAGTAGCAGATGCTTTCCATGTTTCAGTACATGATGAGGTCCACAAAAATAGAGAAGGATCAGTCATTTCAGAGTAGCCCATTCAGAAAGAGCCTAGAGCCAAAACACGTCTGCGTTGTCTGTACATTCTCATTGAAATTCCTCATGGCAGACAAGATTCTTAATAATCAGAGAGTTATGCTGTTGTTGTCAATCACCCTCTTTCTCTGTACACCCTCTCCTTGCAAATGGACCAATAAACCATTAGGCCATAACAGCCAGGATAGAGGATATGATGGACCCCCAAGACCATGAACTTCCAATCACCAGGTCCCACATAGTTAATCCAACACTGAACTCCCAATTCTCTAGGAGAAATTCTCTATCATGAATATAGTAGTGACTGATCCTCAAGATGAACAACTAGGGATTTAGGTTTGTTTCCCTACTCACATATCTGCTAGCACCACCTCTACACCAATGGTGACCTTGACAAAAGAACACATTTCACAATGAAAGTGAATTGGGTGCCTAACGCAGGAACTAACCAAATCCTTTTCTAATTGTTTTGACCTATGAAAGGCTTTTCTATATAAGGTGTGTGTGTGTCTGTGTGTGTGTGTGTGTGTGCACATATATATCTACATGTATATGTATATATATACATCTATCTTATGACTCCTGCATGTATTTCTAAAGCTAATTTTTCATTTTGTACAAAATATGATAAGTAAATGATTATAAGTTAAAATTTAATCACTATATCATTAAATATTGCATTTAAAATTCATTTTATAATACCTTTAATAATTCATGATATAAAAAGACATTTTCACATTTAACTAGTGACATGCTATTTAATTTGCTTTAAGGTACATTTGAATATCTAACTGTATTATAAAAATTGATATTATATCATGTTTGATTTGGAACCCAAATGGAGTGCTCTGCAAATAATGCATTATTGGATATCATCATGACAAGTTTTCTTCCTTAATACAGAGAATGCTTAATGTGCTGCATTAGAGTTTTGATTAGCTGAATGCCACTTAAAGATTTTGTAAGATCAACTTGAGGTGAATTGACTGAATTATTGTCATTAACTTATATTTCAGCATCAAGCTTCATTATGTTTCTTGTATTTATCAATAGACCATTATGGGTATAAATTAAATAATATGCAACTATGAATAAAATTATTTAAAACAGTATAATGATCAAAACCATAAAGCAGGTTTTTTCTTAATACATTCATCTGATTGCCATTAGCCACAGAGTATGCTCATTGGATCTATATTCACAGGTACCAAAACTGTTTCAATTACAAAAGAAAACCAGAAGCCATTAAATAACATATCAGATACTTAACCAAAAACACTCAACATTCTTGGGATATAACTGTGAACTATCCAGGATAGAAAAGACTGGAATTTCCACCCTGGGTCCAGCTGGGAGACACAGACTGGGCTGGTATTTTACAGAGTGTCATGAAGCTCTTAGCAGCAGTAACCAAGTGAATATTCCCTCACATCTGACACATCTGTCACATCTGACAGCCAATGCAGGGAGGTGGGACAGGTACCTCTGACTGTTTACACTTATCTTGACTAATTCTAAAAAGGATTTGAGATGAATTGAAAAAATGAAGAGAACATTAGTTCAAAAATAAGTTAATAAGGCAATCTGGATAAAGAAAAAATAAGGATGAATAACTAAGTGTTATAGACATTTTAATACCTGAAGGAGGAATATTGTTTATCCATAATGTTGAGAAAATCTGTAAAGTCTGAAAATATCAGATGAAAAATACTGGAAATGAAAAATAATCACTTATATTCCCATTTGGTGGCACTGTCAATTTTTTACATCATTAATAAATGGCAATTGAGCATATCTAGTAAAATCTACCAATTTCATCTCCATGTATCTGCCATGAAGAAATAGACATACAGACTGAGGTCTGACGCTGTCACTGAGCCTGCCCACCCCCTCACCCCGAGGTCGGATGCCACAACCTGCCCCCATACCAAGGACAGAGGCCAGTAGCTGAGCCTGCCCACCTGCCCCCTACTGCTGAGGGACACTGCGCCTGCCTCCATGCTGACTCAGCACACACTCGGGGGCTCCCCAGCTTCTTTGGAGGCTGGGGCAGGCATTTTGAATTATTCCTGAGGGCAAGGTCATCATCATTGGAAGGGCAACTCCCTTCTGGAGACACCTACAGGAGACTGGAGGCCCTTTGACAGGCACCTCTATATACTCACTTACATCCTACACCCTTCCCCATCCTCTTGTTCACAACTAGAAATACTGTAAATAGTAATCAAACTGATCCTGTTCATTACAATAATGTTAAAGTCTTTATAGGGGATATCTGGTTCAGGGCTGCATTTTCTCTGTATTGGGTGCTACTGGTATTGATCTCCCGTTCAAAGGAGAGGTAGTGGAAAAACTGCAGGGTCATAATAAACCTGCAAGGGGGGAACTTCAGTTTCTCTGATCTTCACTGCTAGAGGGAAATATATAGAAACAATATGAAAAAACAGGGGAAGAAAATGTCCCTAACAAACCAAGATGCTATTGTGATAGAATACGATGACAGCATGGCAGTAGAAATGACAGAAAAAGAGTTTAGAACCTGCATACTTAAAATGATCTGTGAAGCAAAAGGCAAGATAAAAGAGCAAATGCAGGTAATGCATGACTATTCCAGTAAACAGTTAAAAGAGCAAATGCAGGAAGCAAAAGATCACTTCAATAAAGAGATAGAGATTCTGAAGAAAAAGGAAACAGAAATACTTGAAATGAAAGAAAGGACAAACCAAATTAAAAGCTCAGTAGAAAGCATCACCAACAGAATAGATCTCATGGAAGACAGAATCTCAGACAATGAAGACAAAATATTTAATCTTGAATATAAAGTTGAACAAACTGAGAAGATGTTAAGAAGTCATGAACAGAACCTCTAAGAATTATGGTATATCATGAAAAGACCAAATTTAAGAATTATTGGAATTGAGGAAGACACAGAGATACAAACCAAAGGCATGAACAAGTTCAGTGAAATAATATCAGAAAATTTCCCAAACCTGAAAAATGAAATGGAAAATCAAATACAAGAGGCTTACAGAACACCAGGTGCACAAAATTACAACAGATCCACACCAAGACACATTATAATGAAAATACCTCACATACAAAATAAAGATAGGATTTTAAAGGTTGTGAGAGAAAAGTGTCAGATTACATATAAGGGGAAACCAATATGGATATCAGCAGATTTCTCAGTCCAGACTCTAAAAGCAAGAAGGTCCTGGAACAGTATATTTCAAGCTCTGAAAAAACACGGATACCAACCAAGAATCCTATACCCAGCAAAACTAACCTTCAGATTTGATGATGAAATAAAATCTTTCCATGATAAACAAAAGTTAAAAGAATTTACAAATAGAAAGTCTGCCCTACAGAACGTTCTCAGCAAAATATTTCGTGAGGAGGAAGTGAAAAGCAACAATACAAGTCAGCATAGGGAGGAACTACCCTAAAGGAGAAGTCAATCAAAGGAGAAACCAAGTCAAGGTAAAAACCAAAAATAAGCCAAAATGACCAGGAATACAAATCATATCTCAATAATAACCTTGAACGTTAATGGCCTAAACTCAATAATGAAAAGACATAGACTGGCAGATTGTATTAAAAAGAAAGACCCAACAATATACTGGCTTCAAGAGACTCATCTCATAGAAAAAGACATCCACAGACTAAAGGTGAAAGGATGGGGGAAAACATACCATGCACATGGACCCAGTAAAAAAACAGGGGTCTCCATCCTCATATCAGATAAAGTGAACTTCAAACCAAAGTTAGTCAGAAGGGATAAAGAAGGACATTTCATACTGCTTAAGGGAAGCATAAAACAGCAAGATATAACAATTTTAAATATTTACACCCCAAACAATGGAGCATCTGTGTATATCAAACAAACACTTCTCAATGTTAAGAATCAAATAGACCAAAACACACCGCTCTCACCACTGGATAGATCCTCCAAACAAAAACTGAACAAAGAAACTATAGAACTAAATAATATACAGCAAAGGAAACTATCAGCAATGCGAAGAAAGAGCCTACAGAGTGGGAGAAAATCTTTGCCAATCATACTTCAGATAGAGAACTAATCTCCAGAATCTATAAAGAACTCAAAAAACTCTACACCAAGAATGCAAATAATCCAATCGACAAATGGGCTAAGGAAATGCATAGACACTTCACAGAAGAAAATCTACAAGCAATCAACAAACATATGGAAAAATGTTCAACATCTCTAGTAATAAGAGAAATGCAAATCAAAACTACCCTAAGATTCCATCTCACCCCAATTAGAATGGCGATTATCAAGAATACAAGCACCATTTGTTGAAGAGGCTATCTTTTCTCCATTGCATATTTTTGGACTCTTTGTCTAGTATGAGAAAATTGTATTTATTTGGGTTTGTGTCCATGTCCTCTATTCTGTACCATTGATCTACCTGTCTATTTTGGTACCAATACCATGCCGTTTTTGTTACTATTGCTTTGTAGTAGAGTTGAAGATCTGGTATTGCAATACCCCCTGCTTCGTTCTTGCTACTTAGGATTGCTTTAGCTATTCTAGGTTTTTTATTCTTCCAGATGAATTTCATAATTGCTTGCTCTATTTCTGCAAGGTACATCATTGGGATTTTAATTGGAATTGCATTGAATCTGTATAGCACTTTAGGTAGTATGGCCATTTTGACAATATTAATTCTGCCTATCCAGGAACATGGGAGATCTTTCCATCTTCTAAGGTTTTCTTTAATTTCTTTCTTTAGTGTTCTGTAGTTCTCATTGTAGAGATCTTTCACCTCTTTTGTGAGATTGATTCCCAAGTATTTTATTTTTTTCGATGCTATTGTGAATGGGGTAGTTTTCCTAATTTCTCTTTCTGAGGATTCATCACTTATGTACAAAAATGCATTGGATTTATGAGCATTGATCTTGTTGGCTTAGGATCAGACTTCCTTAACAAGACTCCCATAGCACAAGAAATAAAAGCAAGAATCAACAACTGGGATAGATTCAAACTAAAAAGCTTTCTCTCAGCAAAGGAAACTATCAGCAATGTGAAGAAAGAGCCTACAGAGTGGGAGAATATCTTTGCCAACCATACTTCAGATAAAGCGCTAATTTCCAGAATGTATAAAGAACTCAAAAAATTCTGAAAGGCCCCAGCTCCATGCCTTGAACCCTGAGTCGGGGCTAAGCCCCGCTCCTGTCCTTGACGGATAAGGTCTCCAGGCAACCGCACATTTCTTGGACAAATATCTCTTGGCAACCTTGGTGGGCACGGGGGCCCAGCAGTCCTGTTGGTTCTTGAGACAGTTAGCAGCACAGATACCACCCTGCTCTCAACAGCACGCCCTGCCCGGAGGCCGTTACACTGATAAACGGGAACTGAGAAAGAACCGGGCGATTGGGAAAGTACAGAATATCGAGTCAAAATAGGAACTGATAAGCAGGAAACAACCTAGGTGACCTATGTGCTGGATTCAAAATAGCCAATAAGAAACCTGTTGCTTACCGCACGCGAAACCTGCCCCTTCACCCTATAAAAACCCTATACCCCAAAGCCCGGTGTGCCAGTTCACCGAAGCTCCGGCTGAGGTTTTGCTGAGCACCCGCAGGTGCCTGTGTATCCATAAACAGCCTCTTGCTATTGCAGCCAGTGTCTTTGCGTGATCTTCCTTGGACAGGGGGACGGAGGGTCTTTCATTTGGAGGTCCCACCAAGATTTGTGTTCTTGCTGCCCCGAATCCCTGCCCGAGGAACTTCTGGAAGAACTACTGGGAGGTAAGCTGGCCAGCTCGAGCTCGTTGTCGTGTTGTCATATTTCTTGAATTTCTGCATGTCTCTTTCCACATCTCTTGAGCGCAGCGTTAGTATGATCACGCGTGGTCACTTTGTACTTTGGGGCAGCCCGAGAAGGAGTTGACGAACTCAGACTTCTCCCCTGCCACCCTGGGAGACGTCCCAGGGGACCTAGTACCCGATGCTTCGGGATTTGTTTTTTGGCCGGAGGAACTTACGCTCTCCAACACCATTTGGTACTTTCGGTTTGGTACTTTCGGTTTGTGCCGAAGACACGCAGCGTTTGTGATTTGTGATCTGTTGTCTTGTCTTTGTTCTCTTGTGCCTGTTCCTTAACTTCCTTTCCGCTAGCGAGACTGAAATGGGGCAATCCATGGTAACCCCCCTGAGTCTCACCCTCGACCATTGGCAAAATGTCCAAAACCGTGCCAGCAACTTGTCGGTCGAGGTCAGAAAGAAGAAGTGGGTAACCCTCTGCACCTCATCGTAGGCTGGCCCAAAGGAGGGTCTTTCATCTTGGTGGAGATGCCGGGAAAAGATTTACGCCAAGGTAAGTAAGCTTCTCTCTCCACACACCCCACATCTGTTTGAGGTGCATCTTTCTTTCTGTCTCTTTATTTTTGGAGGGCAAAAATGGGCACCCGTTGGCTACTTAAATGCAGTTAGTGCAGCCGCCATTCTTAAGACTCGGGTGAGAGGTTTCCCGGCCCAGGAAAGTTTCCAATCACCTGCTCTATAGGCATGTTGGACTGTGCTGAAGCCGTTTCCTACTTTTCTGTCCAGGCCCGGAGCGCAATTGCCGTAAGTACACAGTGTCCCTAGTCCTGACCTGCCCAGGATGCGTGGAGGTAAAGAAAAGGTTAGAGCAACTACGGGGTTCTCGGCCCGGGCTACTCTCGGGTGGACCCCAAAGGTTCCTTCTCCAGACTCCCCCTCCTGACAGCCCTGAGGGGTATCCAGGGTGATCAGTAGACAATGGCACTGAGGGAAAGCGCCAATCACCCTTGCCTCCGTATGGGCTGTACAGTGCACAACACTCCCGCACATCCACTCCCTCCTGGATGCTCCCTTTCCCTTGCCAGTCAGACATTAGGAATTCAGACTGTAGAATTAAGGCCTGGAATAATTAGTATGAAAATGCCCAGGTTCCCTTTGTTCGCATAGTTAGCCTTCACTAGTCTAGACATCTAAAGTCTCCCCATTACTATTTCCATGCTTAAATGTGCTCACTGTGTTCTCTTTAAGCTGCAAAAGGGAAGTATTTAAAAACCCCTCCCGTGTAACCCTCCAAGCAAAGGGTGTTATACGCCTAACAACCAATAGATGTCCCCTCACCCTCTGGAGATTCCTTTAGTCTACAGGGCAAGAAAATAGGTAAAAGGCACACTTTTTACTTTTGTCATCGTTTTTCATAATTGGGAGTTTACAGTGGCAGGAGGAAAGCAGTAATGCCCTTAAGTCTGAATCCTCCCAGGGTCTCTAGCACAGGGCAAACTAGGACCCTCGCACTTTGCCGAAGAAGGCCGGAAATAACTTTGGCAAAGCCAGGTAGTGAGAGACGGGTTTTTCTGGACTGTAAGGAAGCTCAGTTAGGGAGACGTCCCTCATACTTATAACTCAAAAGGGAGCTTCTCTCTCAACAGTATTGCCAGGTTCACCACTAGCCTGCATACTGCTAAATTGCAAGTGATCAAGAAAAGTGCCTTTCATATGTTACCATGCTTGACAGCAATAATCTCTACCATGAGAGGAAAAAGCCTTGAGGAATCGCCCACTAAGGGAGGAAAATTAAGGGAACCCTCCCAACTTAAGATAGGCAAAAATAAATTTAAGGAGGCTTTTGGAGGATCCTAATAAATATTGAGATGTTTCAAAACTTATGACAGGTATTTGACCTCACCTGAAAAATTATGCTATTAACCATCTAGAGAACAGGCAGTTCCCAGAAACCATCCTAACTGGGATTTAAATAATAAATAAGATGCCTAAAAAAAAAAAAAAAAAAAAAAAAAAAACTATTATGCAGCCTTCAGGAAAGTCCTGCTATTTTCATGGAGAAACTTAGGAAAGCAATAAGAAAACACACCACTCTGAATCCTTAATCCATAAAGGGTCACCTACTTTTAAAGTATAAATTTATCATTTAGTCAGCCCCAAATATTTAGAGGAAATTTCAGAATTGGCACGTGGCCCTGATCAATCCTCAGATGATCTTCTCTAGCTTGCATCTTCCGTTTTTAATAGACATCAAAAAGAAAGAAAAGGGAACATATAGGCAAGAAAAAGGACTTATTAAAGATCATTCAACCTAATAGAAACTTTTAATGCCTTGCAATAGTCCATGCAATTTGCCCATTTTAGAAGTTAAAAAGCAAACTGCCTAGTCCAAAACCTTAGAATAATGAAGCAGTAATTTCCCCCACCCTGTAGTTCTTAATTCATACACTTTTATCTTGGACTCCAACTGCTGCTTGGTTTACTAAGTTAGATTTAAAAGATGACTTTTCCTGTCTATGCTAGACTCTGAATGGCAATTTGTTTGCCTTTGAGGAACCAGATACTGTATCTTAACTAACCTAGACAGTATTGCCTCAGGATTTAAATGGTCCTCATGAGTTCTGGACAAACCTTAGCTAAGGAATTAACAAAATTCAAAGATAAAACATTCTGTGATTGTTCTCCAGTAAGTAAAGTACATCCTTTATGTGCCTCCAACCAGGAGGAATATCAAAAGGCCATTGCAGAACTCCTAAACTTCTTAGCTAATAGAAATTATAAGATCTCAAAGATAAAGCTTAATTATGTCATCAACAGGTTCAATACTACAGAAAATAGCCACTATGGGACAATATTCTGTCCTAGGAATATCAAGAAGGGGCCTTACTTCAAGCTCCTGTCCTCAGTTTACCTATGAAGCAAGATTTAACCTGTTTGTCACAAAGGGGAAAATAAATCCTGGATAGGCAGCCATAGGCAACTCAATAACCAATGGCATATCTCAGTGAGGAACTTAGCATAGTAGCTTTATTCTCAAAAGTAATAGAATATAAGGTCTCATAATTTTCTTTGACGTCCAACCTGTCCTGATGAGATGGTTAAAGTGCCTTAGGCACAAAGTTTCTATTAAAACTGTTAGATCCTTTCAGATCTCAGTCAAGGCTTACATTAAAATGTAAATAAAAGAAGCCTAAAGGCTCAGTAGCAGACCGGTCTCAAACCCAAGGAAAAAAAGGTAAAAAAGAGCCTTACCTAAACTCCAGCAAAAGTGAATTTTATGGTGCTTTACTGAAGTAATTAATGGCTGTATCATTTTTCCAGGACTCTTGTTTTTTTAATTCTATATATATTTTTGAGCTCATGATTTTTTTGATCAGTTCTATTTTATTCAACTAGAGTTCTTGAACATCTGTTACATTGCAATGGAGATTCACCTATAAAGTTACAAGGCCTTTTAATTTTGTGTTATTTATATGTCATGCTGTCTGGTGTCATGTTTTGTCTGTATCAAAACTGAGCACTCCTAAAATTAAAATTTAAAAATGGATCCAAATACTTTCAATTCACATGATTTAAAGGTTCAATTCAAATTGGGTAAACTAATGAAAGTAAAATGTCTTTGAAAATAACTCACAAGTCTCTAGGTGGTCAAGCAAATAAAATATTGATGTTAATAAAATGTCTAATATCAATTGTTCCTAGGACTTTTCTTCAACAGGAAAGAGACAGCAAATACTGTTCAGGACACTTGTCTGCTTTCTTGGTTTTTACAAAATAAGTGAATTAAAGTTAACATGTATGGGATTACTCAAATGTGTTTGTAGAGACATCTGATTAATTTACAAAGTTAAAATGCTAATTGTTAAATAACATCAAGTACTCTTAACTCCTTAAATTCCATGGGGTAACATACTTAAACATTATTGGTGTTTTCATAGGTTAGGTTAGTAAATAAAAGGGTTTAAACTTGCTTTGTGTCATCACTAAACTAAAAAAACAAAGTTACTAAGAGTTATGTCCTAACAAGTGCAATTCTATATACAAAGGGTCCCAAAAGTTTCAACTGTGTTTCAATTAGAGTACTATAAACAACAAAATATTTAATCTTGTTAAAATAGAGTAATTTATCTAAATTCAGAAATTTCATAAGAGTCGTTTCAGAATGTGAACAAAAAGGGGTCAATAGATAGAAAAGAAAAAAATAAATAAAAGGTTCTGGGTATGGAAATATATTTAGTAAAAGGAAAAAGAAAATGTTTCTGGGTAAGAAAGTGCTTGTATAATGAAATACATGAGGGTCTAAGTAAGTGCTAAGAAAGTCTGTGTGTAAGTAAAGGGCAAGTTTCAACAAGTTTGCGTGTAACTAAGTTGGTTGTATGTATGTGAAACAGTTAAAGCTATTTAAGGTTTTTCCTAAGGTGAAATACTAATGTTCTGATATAAACCAAAGTTTAATCTATATGGTAAAAATAACATGGTAAAATAACAAGGATTTCTTAGAAACACTAATTTACTCTTAACTTTATGTCTATCAAGTTTTATTCTTTAGAACAATTAGTCTTAAAAATTGAGGTTTATACAATTATGGTTAAACAACTGTTAGAGTATTGTACTATGTTACAGAGTCTACATTTTTCTTTAAAAACTAAATTTGGTAAGATAAAAGTGTCAAGGTAATTGAAAAATAGTCACTAGTTGTATATTAAATGTGTTCATATTTTCCAGGTATACAAGTTTTTAAAGCAGGGAATTTATCAAGCTGCTATTCTCCAGATTAAACTTGTCTGTAATGGTAATCTTAAACTTATAAAGAGTAAATTTTAATTGGGGATTTATTTCTATCATTTAATGTTCTATTATGGGACATATTATCAGTAAGGTATATGTAAAATTGGTTACTTATTTCACTGAAATAAAAATTTAAATATAAATATATATCTAAGAGTTAGTAACAGCCTGATTTGTTTAAAGGTTCATATTGTAGAAGGTAAAAGCATTTTGCTACACAAAAGAAAAGTTAAAAGCTCTCTCAGCCTTTCTTTGATTGATTCCTGTTTTGGATATAATGTTAGACTGTGTTAACTAATGTTTATATGGACTCAGAAATCAATATATATAAACTTCTTAAAATGACATTTAAGAAAGAGTATAATGCATTATAGCAAAAATGGGACAACAATGACTGAGATTGGGGTCCCTGACTTCATGACTGTAGCATGCCTGGTGCCTGGAAGTGTTCCTGTGTAGGAGCACAAGATGCCTAACTGCTGTGGCAGTAACCTCCCTGGGGAGGCTCTGTACAGGAGTCCTATCAGCTCTTACATTGATATCAGGCACACAGCTCCTGGGCAGAAAGAAACTGTTTTGCTAGATAACCAGGGTTTCATCAGTTCCCTTCTCCAGTTCCTGCCCACCTTACAGTAACTTTGGACAGTGGACTTCTTTGAGAGCTACACAGAGCTCCTAACATTGTACTTTGCAGTTGTGGGAAAAAGTTATGTAGATGGTCTAGTCTCTGTAACTCTCCTGAAAACAAAGAATAATGCTTACATAGTCTTTAACTTAATAATAAAACATGTATAAATGTTGCTAGCATAACTCTTTAGATCTACATTTCCATCAGAGAACAGAGCTCCATCTGATCTCAGCTTAATCTTCAAAATCTGTGTTTATAAACCTTTATTTTCTAACACTCCTTTAACCCTCACTGAACTTAAAAATTTGGTCATGCTGGTCATGGCAAAAGGGGCAAAAATTAGTTGTAGAATTAGAACACTTAAGATCTGTAAAGAGTCACGCCTTACCTGAGATAAGGCTCTGCCTCCCACCTTACTGCATATTAGAGTGACTCCAAAATAAGTCAGACTTCAGCTTATTTAAAGTTATATTCAAAAGACTGGTTTTTGTTGTAAAATTACTATAATCTCAAATAGGAAATATAATATGGTTCTCAGTCAAAATTCAAGATAGCTATTATACAAGCAGAATGTATTTTTACTCTTGCTAATTTCATTTTGTAAAACTGTTACCTGTTAATGTTTTGCAGAAGTAGCTGCTTCAAGAACACGCAACCTAGGTAACTTGTGATAATAAGCCATCACCTAACAGATAGTGGTAACAGATACCAGAACAGATAGTGGTAACTTCCAGAACTAAGGCAGACTCCAGTTAGATAAAAGGGTAAATAACTGTAAAGTTATGAACATTAAAGTTAGAGCCCAGTACTCTTACTTTATGACTGGTGAGACTGGCTTGCTGGATGATTAAGATCAAACTTAGAGATTGGAATTAAATACAAAAGGCAAGATAGACCAATATTTGGATCTTTTGCCCTCAGTCAGCCTGAACCCAGGGAATAAGAGGACTTCTCTAAGGAGCGCTGCAACTCTGGGTCACACAACCTCCTGATCAAGGAGATTGTTGAGACTAGAGGATGAAAAAAAAATCGCTCAGTGCATCTGCTGCAGAGGAGGGTCATGGAAAAAAGGGAGACATCCCTTAATGCTTCCAAAGGAAGTCACCTCATCAAGGAGACCCTGCCTAACCAATGGCACTGGTGGAGCTAAGAAGCTGCCCTTAAGACCTCTACAAGTGGCCCCTGTGGGAACTCAACTGACTCTTTAACAAGACAGGAACCAGGTCAATTTGACCAGCTTGATCTTAGACACCCAGCAAAACAGTTAAAACCAAAATATAACCATTCTTGGGCATTTAAAAGAAATAATAGTTAAATGTAACTTAAGATGTACACTTGTATTAGCCCACTAGAATAAAGACTGGAAGCTACAAATGAAAGAAAGATTCTTTAGCAAATGTGCCTGATAGCTATCAAGAGAAACTGCCAGAGTCAGAAGTTTTTAGTCAGTTTAAGGCCTGCAGACCTTCCTAAGCTACACAGGTAGACTTAATCTATGTTTGCTCGTATGATCATCTATCCCTAAGTAACAGAAGTATAGAGATCTCTACTAAACACAGGTTATACCAATAAAGGGATATTTTACAAAAATCAAATAACATTAAGTAGCTTAACTATATTTTTGGGACATCTATGACATTAAGAGTTAAATGTTGTGTTTACATTCCTGATAACCTGGACAATGTCAAAGTTCCCAAATAAAGGCCTTGTCCTCGCCAGCCTTTGCTAGGCCTAGTTAATGGGAACAATTTCTCAGTTCTTCCACCACCTGGTGAGAGATTAACTTCTGTCATTTTCATGATACTCAGTGGAATGTTCCAAATGCTGCAACATTTACTTTGTACTAATCTCATTTGAGTACTCATGTCTTTTTGTTCTTCTATCATAGAAGCACCCACCCCAGATAACTTACAACCTGCTCTTCCCCAACCAGACTTCTACCTTGGACCCCTCGATTGACCCGATTTTTAAAAAAGGAACTCCAAACTGCTTACCCCTCACTGCCCCCTTTCAGCTTCGAAGCAGCCAGAACGATCGGCGCCCCCTTTTCCTTAAAGCAGTTAGGAGTTCCTATAGCTAAGGGGGGAAAAAAAAATTGGAGAACAAAAGAAACTTTAACCTATAAAAGATGTAGGGTGCGCTCACTTCTTGGGACTTTTAGAACATCAGCATAACCGAGGCAGGATGGACAAATGGATATAGGATTCTATCCATGATAAAGAAAAAGGGGGGAATGAAAGGCCCCAGCTCCATGCCTTGAACCCTGAGTCGGGGCTAAGCCCCGCTCCCGTCCTTGACGGATAAGGTCTCCAGGCAACCGCACATTCCTCGGACAAATATCTCTTGGCAACCTTGGTGGGCACGGGGGCCCAGCAGTCCTGTTGGTTCTTGAGACAGTTAGCAGCACAGATACCACCCTGCTCTCAACAGCACGCCCTGCCCGGAGGCCGTTACACTGATAAACGGGAACTGAGAAAGAACCGGGCGATTGGGAAAGTACAGAATATCGAGTCGAAACAGGAACTGATAAGCAGGAAACAACCTAGGTGACCTATGTGCTGGATTCAAAATAGCCAATAAGAAACCTGTTGCTTACCGCACGCGAAACCTGCCCCTTCACCCTATAAAAACCCTATACCCCAAAGCCCGGTGTGCCAGTTCACCGAAGCTCCGGCTGAGGTTTTGCTGAGCACCCGCAGGTGCCTGTGTATCCATAAACAGCCTCTTGCTATTGCAGCCAGTGTCTTTGCGTGATCTTCCTTGGACAGGGGGACGGAGGGTCTTTCAATTCTACATGAAGAATACAAATAATCCAATCAAAAAATGGGCTAAGGAAATGAACAGACACTTCACAGAAGAAGATGTACAAGCAATCAACAGATATATGAAAAAATGTTCCACATCCCTAGTAATGAGGGAAATGCAAATCAAAACAACCCTAAGATTTCATCTCACCCCAATTAGAATGGCGATTATCAAGAACACAAGCAACAATAGGTGTTGGCGAGGATGTGGGGAAAAAGGAACACTCATACATTGCTGGTGGGGTTGCAAATTAGTGCAGCCACTCTGGAAAGCAGTGTGGAGATTCCTCAGAAAACTTGGAATGGAACAACCATTTGACCCAGCTATCCCACTCCTTGGCCTATACCCAAAGGACTTAAAATCAGCACATTACAGAGATACAGCCACATCAATGTTCATAGCTGCTCGGTTCACAATAGCCAGATTGTGGAACCAACCTAGATGTCCTTCAATTGATGAATGGATAAAGAAACTGCCATATATATATACACACACACATACATAATGGAATATTACTCAGCCATAAAGAATGATAAAATCACGGCATTTGCAGGCAAATGGATGAAATTGGAGAATATCATGCTAAATGAGATAAGCCAATCTCAAAAAACCAAAGGAAGAATGATCTCGCTGATAAGTGGGATGACACATAATGGGGGGTGGGAGGGGTTAGTGTTAGGGTTAGAGTTAGGGTTAGGGAGGGGGCAAGAATGGGGGAAGGTAGGACTGTATATAGGGAAAAGAGGGTTAGACAGATCAACACCAAAAATAGTAAAAGACAGGAAATAATTAAAATCAGAGCTAAAATCAATGAAATTAAAACCAGAGAAACAATTCAAAAATTGACAAAACAAAATTTGGTTCTTTGAAAAAGTAAAGAAAATTGATAAACCCCTAGCCACACTAACGAAGAGAAGGAGAGAGAAAATCCAAATTAATAGAATTCGTGATGAAAAAGGAAAGATCACAACAGACACCATTGAAATACATAACATAATTAGAAGTTACTTTGAAAATCTATACTCCAACAAAATAGAAAGTATCGAAGACATTGACAAATTTTTAGAGGCATATGATCCTCCCAAACTGAACACAATCTAAACAGATCAATTTCAAGCACCGAAATAGAAAAAGTCATCAAAAGCCTACCAACCAAGAAAAGCCCAGGACCAGATGGATTCTCAGACGAATTCTACAAGACCTTTAAAGAAAAACTGATACCAATACTCCTCAAAGTATTTCAAGAAATAGAAAAGGAGGGAACCCTTCCAAATTCATTCTATGAGGCTAGTATCACTCTGATACCAAAACCAGACGAAGACACATCAAGGAAAGAAAACTTTAGACCAATATCCCTGATGAACATAGATGCAAAAATCCTTAACAAAATACTGGCAAATTGCATACACAAATATATTTAAACTATAGTGCCCCATGATCAAGTGGGGTTTATCCCAGGGATGCAAGGTTGGTTCAACGTCTGGAAATCAATAAATGTAATTCTTCACATCAATAGGCTTAAAGTTAAGAGTCACATGATTATTTCAACAGATGCTGAGAAAGTGTTTGATAAAATACAGCATCCCTTCATGCTCAAAACACTAGAAAAAATAGGAATAGTAGGAACACACCTCAACATTGTAAAGGCTATCTATGCTAAGCCCACAACGAACATCATTCTTAATGGAGAAAAACTGAAAGCATTCCCTCTAAAAACTGGAACAAGACAGGGATATCCTCTTTCACCACTTCTATTCAACATCATCCTTGAAACATTTGCCAGAGCAATTAGTCAGACCAAAGAAATTAAAGGGATACAAATAGGAAAAGAAGAACTAAAGCTGTAACTATTTGCTGATGACATGACCCTATATTTAGAAGATCCAAAAAAACTCCACCAGAAAACTTCTAGAACTAATAAATGAATTCAGCAAATTAGCAGGATATAAAATCAGTACACATAAATCTAAAGCATTTCTATTCATAAGTGATGAATCCTCTGAAAGAGAAATCACTCCATTCACAATAGCATCAAAAAAAAATAAAATACTTGGGAATTAATCTAACAAAACAGGTGAAAGACCTCTACAATGAAAACTACAGAACATTAAAGAAAGAAATTGAAGAAAATCTTCAAAGATGGAAAGATCTCCAATATTCTTGGATAGGCAGAATTAACATTGTCAAAATGGCCATTCTACCAAAGGCACTATACAGATTCAATGCAATTCCAATTAAAATCCCAATGACATTCCTCATAGAAATAGAGAAAGCAATCCTGAACTTCATCTGGAATAACAAGAGACCTCGAATAGCCAAAACAATCCTGAGTAGAAAAAGTGAAACAGGAAGTATCACAATACCAGACATTAAACTATTCCACAGAGTAATAGTAACAAAAACAGCATGGTATTGGCACAAAAATAGACAGGCAGACCAATGATACAGAATAGAAGACACAGAGACAAAACCACACAAATACAGTCACCTAATACTAGAAAAAGGAGTCAAAAACATACAATGGAGAAAAGATAGTCTGTTCAACAAATGGTGCTGGCAAAACTGGAAATCCATATGCAGTAAAATAAAACTAAATCTCTATCTCTCACCCTGCGCAAAACTCAACTCAAAATGAATCAACGATATAGGAATTAGACCAGAGACCCTACACCTAATAGAAGACAAAGTAGGCCCGAATCTTCATCATGTTGACTTAAGATCAAATTTCCTCAACAAGACTCCCAAAGCACAAGAAATCAAAGCAAGAATCAAAAAATGGGATGGACTCAAACTGAAAAGCTTTTTCTCAGCAAATGATACAATCAAGAATGGGAAGAGAGAGCCTACAGAGTGGGAGAAAATCTTTTCCATACACACTTCAGATAGAGCACTTATCTCCAAAATTTATAAAGAACTTACAAAACTTCACACCAAAATTACAATGAACCCAATCAATAAATGGGCCAAGGAACTGGACAGACGCTTTACAGAAGAATACATACAGGCAATTAATAAATATATGAAAAAGTGTTCAACATCCTAGTAATTAGAGAAATGCAAATTAAAACAACTCTAAGATTTCATCTTACTCCAATTAGAATGGCTATTATCAAGAGCACAAACAATAATAGATGTTGGCATGGATGTGGGGAAAAGGCACACTTTTACATTGCTGGTGGAGTTGCAAATTGGTGCAGCCACTCTGGAAAGCAGTGTGGAGAATCCTCAGAAAACTTGGAATGGACCCACCTTTTGACCCAGTTATCCCACTCCTCAGTTTGTACCCAAAGGACTTAAAACCAGGAAACTACAGTAACACAGTCACATCAATGTTTATAGCAGCTCAGTTCACAGTAGCTAGATTGTAGAACCAACCTAGATGCCCTTCAGCAGATGAATGGATAAAGAAACTGTGGCATATATACACAATGGAATATTATTCAGCCATAAAGAAGAATAATATTATTGCATTTGCAAATAAATGAATGGAATTGGAAGATATCATGCTAAGTGAAATAAGCCAAGCCCAAAAAAACCAAAGGCCGAATGTTTTACTTGATACGTGGAGAATGATATATAATGGGGGTGGGGGGGTGGGAAGTGAGAGAAGAAATGGGGAACTTTAGATTATGTAAAAGGAAATGAGAGGGAGGTGGTATGAAAGTGGTGGAATGGGACAGACATCATTACCCTATGTACACGTATGATTACACGAATGGCGTGAATCTATATCGTGTACAACCATAGAAACGAAATGATGTACCTCATTTGTGTACAATGGATCAAAATGCAGTCCGTAAAAAATTAAAAGATAAATAAAAAAAGAAATAGACATACATACATGCTTAACAGTACATTGACCTTCCACAGCTGAGAGTTTCACATCATGGATTCATGAATCCATATTTATGGATCTGTACTTAACATGTATAGATTTTTTTCTTGCCATTAATCCCTAACTAATATAGTATAACAACTCTTCATAGAGCAGATACATTGAATTAGGTATTATAAGTAATCTAGAAATATTTTTAAGTATATGGGAAGATGGGCATATTATATGTGAATACCACACCAGTTTAACGTAAGGAAATTGAGCCTTCATAGATTTTGGCATCTGTGTGTTGATTCTGAAATCAATCCCTGATAGACACCAAGGAATGACATATTCTGTTATAAGTAACAGTTTAAAAAACTGAGAGACATAACACACATACATTGAATATAATTAAAGGCACCTTAAAATCCAAGGGTGACAAGTTGGAAATATGCGTGGGAACAGCAGTCCCAGAGAGCTCTTGTGAGGCAGGCCGGCTGGTGCCTAGTAGCACAATGTTGACTAGGGGAGCAGTAACCTGGGTCTGATAGAATTTGTACGAGAGAAAACAAATCTGAAAAAGGAAATAAACACAGCCTTCAAGTTCAAATGGAAAATCCATTAGCCAGTAAAATTGCTGTGACCATGAAAACAAAATGGTTACTTTAAGCAGTGGATTAAGAATGGAGAGTAGAGAATTGAAAGAATTGCAAAGAGACCATTTGAATACTAAAAGGGCACCTAGATAATGAATTTGACCACTGTGTCAGTCTGCTAGGGCTGCCAGAACAAAGCACTACACACTGGGTAGCTTAAACAGAAATGTATTTCCTCCCAGTTCTGGATTCCAGTTCTGGAAACTGGAAGTCTGAGATCAGGGTATCAGCGGGGTTTCCTTTGGAGGCCTCTCTCCTTGGCTTGTCAATGGCCATCTTCTCCCTATCTGCCGACGTGGTCTTTCCTGTGCATGTTCGTATCCTAATCTTTTCTTAGATGGAGACTGATATTATTCTATCAGGGCCTTTTGAAAGGCCCTATCTCCAAATAAGCTCATAGAGGTATTTGGGGTTAGGTTTCAACACATAAGAAGTGGGAGGGGGCAAAGGGGAGGGACACATTTCAGGTTATAGCAACCTGTACAGTTCCAGATCTTCTGCTAGAAGGTACTTCCTACTCCTTTCACTACACTTTTCCTTGATAAAGCTCAATAATCTGACCAGTCTTTTGTTTAGATGTGATTTTCTTAGAGACAGCTTTCCTAAACTAAATGACCCCAACATAAATTGGCCTCTTCTTTTTAACTTTCATCATCACAGTTTTCAAAACTTATTCTTCATATCAATTATCATGGTTTCTAAAAATACGACTGGGTGCTATTTTGTTGTTAGTGTCCTATATTATTCAAACCATTCCACTACACTATGGCTATGAGGTTTTTTTGGTTCACTACCATCCCAAAAAGTTACACAGCCCCTAATACATACACATACTTGTATTAGTTAATAATTATTGAGAGCTTAGCATGTGCTATTTTGCTAAGTGCTTTGTATATATTAATACTTTATTCCTCTATAAGAGGAATAATAGTTATTTTTATAAATGTGAAAATGAGAGCTTTCATGTTTTATACAGCAAGCTGAAAATAATACAGCGAGCAAGTAATAGAGCTGAAATTTGAGGATTTCCCATGTTCAAGGACAGCATGGGGGATATGAGTTAATGTAGCAATGGGAACTATTTGTTGAACTGCTAAAAGTGAATAAATAACACAAAACTACCATAAATATTCCATCTCACTCCAGTCAGAATGGCAATGATCAAGAATACAAGTAACAATAAATGTTGGCAAGGATGTGGGGGAAAAGGTTCACTCATACACTGCTGGTGAGACTGCAAATTGATGCAACCACTCTGGAAAGCAATATGGAGATACCTTAGAAAACTTGGAATGGAACCACCACTTGACCCAGTTATCCTACTCCTCCATTTTATACCCAAAGGACTTAAAATGAGCATACTATAGTGACACAGCCACATCAATGTTTATAGCAGCTCAATTCACAATAACTAAGCTATGAAACCAACAAAGGTACTCTTCAACAGATGAATGGATAAGGAAAATGTGACACATATACACAATGGAATATTACTCAGTAATAAAGAATAAAATTATGGCATTTGCCAGTAAATGGATGAAACTGGAGACTACCATGCTAAGTGAAATAAGTCAATCCCAGAAAACCAAAGGTCAAATGTTCTCTCCAAATATGCGGCTGCTAATCCACAACAAGAGAAGGTAGGAATAGAATTCATTGGATTAGACAAAGGGGAATAAAAGGAAGTGGGGGGGGTAAGAATAGGAAAGAATAAATCATACATAACCTTTATATCCTTATATATCAATACATGACCAGTGTAACTTCACATCATGTACAACCACAAGAATGGGATCCAAATTAGAATAAGTTATACTCCATGCATGCGTAATATGTCAAAATACACTCTACTGTCATGTGTATCTAAAAAGAACAAATAAAAAACAAATTATAATTTACTTATAGAAACACTATTTCATCTTTGAAAAAGATAAGATTTATATGCCATATCATGGGAAGAAATGACAAAATGTTAAGTGAAGAAGTCAGTCACAGATAAGCGTACCTTCCTACTTTGTGTGTGTGTGTGTGCGTGTGTATATGTGCATGTGCACACATACATGTACACATTTTTTATGTCCTGAGAGAAAATCGAAATAGATGTACCCTCAGGCAGTTTTGGAGAACAGCAAAACAAATTTGAGGGAGAAGATTAGAAAGAATTTCTGCTCTTTATGGTAAATACTCATGTATTTTTAATATATTTTACAAGAAGTCTCTAATTTACTTGAATTTTCTAAAAATGATTAAAAAGAAAAATAGAAGAATAATTAAAACATGTTGCTGAATTTAAAGTGTAAATGTTTTAGAGACAATTCCAGAACAGTTTTCCAGGAGTTAGATTCTATTGTCTTCCCCTTTCTCACCGAACCACTGTGCAGTAGTAAAGAAAGGAACCTCTCAGATGTCCCAGAGTTTCTTTTAAGACTGTATTAAAAAAAAAAAAAAAAAGTGGAAAACAGACAAAATTGGGCTGCGTGAAGAAAACCAGAAGTCACACTATATACAAAATAATACTTCTCCATGAGGTGGGGAAGGCATCAAAGTGTGCCAGGGTTGGAGTCAACAGAAGGACATCCTAGGACAACTTGGGAGTCATTAGTTGAAGTAGCAACAGGAATTATCAGATAAATGGACTCCTCCATTCTTGTTTGCAGGGAGCAGCAAGGATGAGGTCTTGGAGTAGAGAGACAGGGAAAGTATCCCAGGCACCTGACAATACTTTAATTTTAAAAGATAGCAAATCTTGACTCCTGGAAGGGTCAATGCAGCACTTAATAGCACCTACTGAACTCTGACTCTTTCACTGAGCAGCGGGAGCTACCTCTTCATAATGACATAGCAAAATGAGTCTAACAGGCCACATCAAAGGGCACCTCAATTACAAAGATGAGCCAACAACAAATAACCTCTGAATATTTGCAGAAGCCAGCACACAGAAGATAAACACCAAACTCAGTAAACAGTAGTGCTTTACATGCCAGGTAACAGAGATATTAGTAAGAATAACAGGAATTTAATGAAAGAGTATGACATCCTCAAGAGGTGAGAGATTATATTGCACTCATAAAAATATCAACCAAGATCATGGAAATTTAAACCTTAGTTATTGAAATATAATACTTCAAAATGTATGGGCTAAATAATAAATCAGACACAACCACAAAAACCAAAGTGAGCTGTAACATCAAATCTTAGCTTCTACCTGAGGTATAACAAGCAAAAGAAGTAACAGTATCTCCTGATGAGGTTAAATGCAAGAGTGTGGTGGCAGATGACATCACATTGACTTGCAGCAAGTGAATATGTCCTTGGGTTGTCTCCAACAAATGACAACTGTGCCACTGGTCCCAGCTGTGCAGACACAGCACCAAAGATTTCTTTATCTTTGGTCTTCAACAGTGTAATTACAGTACATCTGCATCTTCTTGTATGTTCCCTACATGTTGACCTTAGCTCTAAGATAAATTTTTCTCTAAAGATGGGACATTTTCAGCCACTCTTAAAATCGTTTCTGCCTATTGATTCAAGTTATTTTTCTCTTCCTTTCTTTCTCTCCTCTCCTTCTGAGACTTTCATCAAATAGGTTGGTCAATTTGATCTTGTCTCACAGGTCTCAGAGGCTTTTTTAATTTTTTCAACTCTTTTCTCCCATTACTCAGATTTTTTGATTTCTATTTATGTGTCTTAGAGCTCATGGATTCTTTTCCTGCCATCACAAATCTGCTGTGGTGACCCTGGGGTGAATTTTTCCTTTTATTTATCATACTTTTCAACTCCAGAATATACCTTGGTTCTTATTAAAACATATTCTCTATCTCTTTACTGGAATTCTCCATTCATTGAGTCATCTTCATCATTCTTTAATTCTTTAAAAATGCCTTCCTTTAGTTATTTGATCATATTTATGGTACCACTTTTGACATATTTGTCTGCTAAATCCAACTTCTGGGGACACTCAGAGGTAGAGAGTCTACTGACTACTTTTTTCCTGTATATGAGTCACTCTTTTATGGGTTGGTTTTTTTTGTTGTTGTTGTTTTTTTTTTGCAAGTTTCATAATTTCTTGTTGAATACTTCATGTTTTAGATAATACATTGAAGCAACACTGAATTCTGACATTTCCCCTAAGGCTTGCTATTATTGTTTTGTTTGGTGACTTGTCTGAAAAAAAAATCGGTGAAGGCTGTCTCCCTGGCAGTGTGTGGCCCTTTTTATATTTGCATGTAAATTTTTTCCTTATTCTTATTTTTAAGACTGAATTCCTAGAAGTTGCCCTTGTGTTACACTTGTGTCTAAACAGACGAGTATTGTACAGGGGTTGTGTTCAAATGCCTAGAGCCACTAGAACTTGCTGATGGATTTTATGTGGGCTGAGGAATGTGTCTAAACATCAGACTGTTTCAAGTTCCCCAGACTTTTACAGAGCTCCGATAAAGACTCTTGTGTGCACAGGTGTGTGTGTGTGTGTGTGTGTGTGTGTGTGTGTGTGTATGATATTAGGGATTAAAATGCACGCTCTTTTGACCAGAGATATCTGTGATACCTGGACCACTCCAGTGCACAAAGTCTCCAGTCAAACCGAAAGGTATGAAAACTCCATCCAATCCTTCATGGCAGTCTCATTTTCTGGTATTTCTCTTTAAATTCCCAGCTGTTGATTCAAACAGCAGCATAGCCTCAGGCTAGTGGAGACCTTGGTCCTCCCCTTTTACCTGCCACTGAGATCAGCTCCTTAAGGGACCCTGGAGTGAGACTCTTCTGCTGTGGCAACCAAGCTCCTAGCTTCATGTCTTGCCTCACAGGAGGCCAGCAGACCTGGAAGCCAAGCGTGGAAAAGTCCCCAGGCAAGAACACCCCCACTCACGCTGTTCTCAGACATAGTTCGGTCATTTCCAACCTCAGGCTGGGAATGTAACTCAGTGGTAGAGCATTTGCCTGATATGCACAGACCCTGTGTTCAATCCCCAACCACACACCACACACACACACACACACACACACACACACACACACACACACAGTTTCTGAGTTTGAGGTACACTTTTACTGAATTTTCAAAGAGCTAAAATAATCATTTTTGACAAGTTTATCAAGATCCATAGCTGCTTTTGAAAAGATTTCTTAACCTTCTAACTCTATTTTGTTGGAGACTGAATAATTTAAAATTTATTTTAACTAAATGTTTTTATAATAATAATAAAACTCACATTGTGTACATCCATGGAAACAAAATGATGTACCTTATTTGTGTACAATGAATCAAAATGCAGTCAATAAAAAAAAGACAAATAATTAAAAAATAAATTCAAAATTTTTTTAAATAACAATAAAGCTATACTGGATGGAATTCATAGAGAATGAAAATCTAGATAATTTGCTTAGATAATTCAAAGAACTAGCAAATAAATATATTTAAATATTATACTATATAATGATTAGTATATAATCATTTGAGAAATAGACAAGAATACTTAATATCTGAGTTATGCTTTTTTTTATTGTAAACAAATGGGGTACATCTTGTTTCTCTGTACATGAAGTAGAGGTATACCATGGGTGTAATCATACATTTACATAGGGTAATGGTGTTTGATTCATTCTGTTATTTTTAACTCCCACCCCACCCTTTCCACACCTCTTTTCCCTCTATACAGTCCCTCCTTCCTCCATTCTTGCTTCCCTCCAACCCCCCATTATGTATCATCATCCGCTTATCAACAAGAACCTTCATCCTTTGGTTTTTTGAGATTGGCTTACCTTACTTCCCATGATATTCTCCAATTTCAACCATTTGTCTGCAAATGCCATAACCTTATTATTCTTTATGGCTGAGTAATATTCCATAGTATATATATACCATTTATCCATTCATCAATTGAAGGACATCTAGGTTGGTTCCACAATCTGGCTATTGTGAATTGAGCAGCTGTGAACATCAATGTGGCTGTATCTCTGTAGTATGCTGATTTTAAGTCCTTTGGGTATAGGACAAGGAGTGGGATAGCTGGGTCCGATAGTGCTTCCATTTCAAGTTTTCTAAGGAATCTCCACACTGCTTTCCAGAGTGCCTACACTAATTTGCAACCCCACTAGCAATGTATGAGTGTACCTTTTTTCCCACATCCTCGCCAACACCTATTGTTGCCTGTATTCTTCATAATCGCTATTGTAGTTGGGGTGATTTGGAATGTTAGGGTAGTTTTGATTTGCATTTCTCTTATTACTAAAGACGTAGAACATGTTTTCATATACCTGTCGATTGCTTGTAGAACTTCTTCTGTGTAGTGTCTGTTCATTTCCTTAGCCCATTTGTTGATTGGGTTATTTGTATTCTTGGTGTAGAGTTTTTTGAGTTCTTTATAGATTCTGGAAATTAGTGCTCTATCCGAAGTATGAGTGGCAAAGATTTTCTCCCACTCTGTAGGCTCTCTCTTCACATTGCTGATAGTTTCCTTTGCTGAGAGAAAGCTTTTTAGTTTGAATCTACCCCAGTTATTGATTCTTGCTTTTATTTCTTGTGCTATGGGAGTCCTGTTAAGGAAGTCTGATCTTAGGCTGACACGTTGAAGATTTGGACTTACTTTTTCTTCTATAAGATGCAGGGTCTCTGGTCTGATTCCAAGGTTCTTGATCCATTTTGAGTTGAGTTCTGTGCAGGGTGAGAGATAGGGGTTTAGTTTCATTCTGTTGCATATGGTTTTCCAGTTTTCCCAGCACCACTTGTTGAAGAGGCTATCTTTTCTCCATTGCATATTTTTGGCCCCTTAGTCTAGTATGAGAAAATTGTATTTATTTGGGTTTGTGTCCATGTCCTCTATTCTGTACCATTGATCTACCTGTCTATTTTGGTGCCAATACCATGCCATTTTTCTTACTATTGCTTTGTAGTATAGTTGAAGTTCTGGTATTGCGATACCCCTGTTTCACTCTTTCTGCTGGGGATTGCTTTAGCTATTCTGGGTTTCTTATTCTTCCAGATGAATTTCATAATTGCTTGCTCTATTTCTGTAAGGTACATCATTGGGATTTTAATTGGAATTGCATTGAATGTGTATAGCACTTTAGGTAGTATGGCCATTTTGACAATATTAATTCTTCCTATCCAAGAACATGGGAGATCTTTCCATCTTCTAAGGTTTTCTTTAATTTCTTTCTTTAGTGTTCTGTAGTTCTCATTGTAGAGGTCTTTCACCTCTTTTGTGAGATTGATTCCCAAGTATTTTATTTTTTTCAAGGCTATTGTGAATGGGGTAGTTTTCCTAACTTCTCTTTCTGAGGATTCATCACTTATGTATAAAAATGCATTAGATTTGTGAGCATTGATCTTATATCCCGCTATTTTACTGAATTCACTTATGAGTTCTAAAAGTTTTCTGGTGGAATTTCCTGGTTCCTCTAAGTATACCATCATATCATCAGCAAATAGGGATAGTTTGAGTTCTTCTTTTCCTATTGGTATCCCTTTAATTTCCTTGATCTGTCTAATTGCTCTGGTTAGAGTTTCAAGGACAACATTGAATAGAAGAAGTGAAAGAGGGCATCCCTGCCTTGTTCCAGTTTTTAGGGGGGATGCTTTCAGTTTTTCACCATTTAGAATGATATTGGCCATGGGCTTAGCGTAGATGGCCTTTATAATGTTAAGGAATGTTCCCACTATCCCTATTTTTTCTAGTGTTTTGAGCATGAAGGGGTGCTGTATTTTATCAAATGCTTTTTCTGCATCTATCGAAATAATCATGCAATTATTGACTTTAAGTCTATTGATATGGTGAATTACATTTATTGATTTCCTGATGCTGAGCCAACCTTGCATCCCTGGGATAAAACCCACTTGATCATGGTGCACTATCTTTTTAATATATTTTTGTATGCAATTTGCTAAGATTTTGTTGAGAATTTTTGCATCAATGTTCATTAAGGATACTGGTCTGAAATTTTCTTTCCTCGATGTGTCTCTATCTGGTTTAGGAATCAGGGTGATATTGGTTTCATAGAATGTGTTTAGAAGGGTTCCCTCCTCTTCTATTTCATGGAATACTTGAGGAGTATTGGAATGAGATCTTCTTTAAAGTCTTTGTAGAACTCAGCCGAGAACCCATCTGATCCCAGACTTTTCTTCGTTGGTAGGTTTTTGATGACCTCTTCTATTTCATTACTTGAAATGAATCTATTTAAATTGTGTATGTCCTCCTGGTTCAGTTTAGGTAATTCATATGCCTCTAGAAACCTGTTGATGTCTTCAAGAATTTCTATTTTGTGGGAGTATAGATTTTCAAAAAAGCTTCAATTATGTTTTGTATTTTAATCTTGTCTGTCATGATATTTCCTTGTTCATTCCGATTTTTAGTAATGTGAGTTTTCCCTCTCCTTCTCTTTGTTAGTATGGCTAAGGGTTTATCAATTTTGTTTATTTTTTCAAAGAACCAACTATTTATTTTGTCAATTTTTTTCTTTTTTTTTATTGTAAACAAATGGGATACATGTTGTTTCTCTATTTGTACATGGAGTCAAGGCATACCATTTGTGTAATCATACGTTTACATAGGGCAATGATGTTTGATTCAATATTTTTTTCCCTTCTCTTCCACCCCTCCCACCCCTCTTTTCCCTCTATACAGTCCTTCTTTCCTCCATTCTTACCACACTCCTTATCTCTAACCCTAAACCTAACCCTAACCCTAACACTAACCCCTCCCACTCCCCATTATGTGTCATCATCCGCTTATCAGCGAGATCATTTGTCCTTTAGTTTTTTGAGATTGGCTTATCTCACTTAGCATGATATTCTCCAATTTCATCCATTTGCCTGTAAATGCCATAATTTTATCATTCTTCATTGTGGAGTAATATTCCATTGTATATATATGCCACAGTTTCTTTATCCATTCATCAACTGAAGGGCATCTAGGTTGGTTCCACAATCTGGCTATGGTGAATTGAGCAGCAATGAACATTGATGTGGCTGTATCTCTGTAGTATGCTGATTTTAAGTCCTTTGGGTATAGGCCAAGGAGTGGGATAGCTGGGTCAAATGGTGTTTCCATTCCAAGCTTTCTGAGGAATCTCCATACTGATTTCCAGAGTGGCTGCACTAATTTGCAACCCCACCAGCAATGTATGAGTGTACCTTTTTCACCACATCCTCGCCAACACCTATTGTTGCTTGTGTTCTTGATAATCGCCATTCTAATTGGGGTGAGATGAAATCTTAGGGTAGTTTTGATTTGCATTTCCCTTATTACTAGGGATGTTGAACATTTTTTCATATATCTGTTGATTGCTTGTACATCTTCTTCTGTGAAGTGTCTGTTCATTTCCTTAGCCCATTTGTTGATTGGATTATTTGTATTCTTGGTGTAGAGTTTTTTGAGTTCTTTATAGATTCTGGAAATTAGCGCTCTATCTGAAGTATGGCAACCATACATTTGCCCTTTTAACTCTTGATTGATGCAATAATTCAAATTCTGCATTTGCAATATCTGAGTTATTGAAAGGTAATCATTAAAATAAATAAAATTTGGTCAAGTCAAAGCAATGCATGGGGAGGAGAAAAAAATATACAAAATATTAAATAGAAAACAAAGGAATAAGTCCAAACTTGTCAGTAATCACATTGATTAGGTAAATCTAGCCTATCAGATATTAGCATTTCTCTGATTGTGTTCATTTAATAAAACTATATGCTGTTTACAAGAGACACTGAAAACAGAATGATATGATAAAGAAAACAATATCAGAATAGGAAATGGAAGTACCAGACGAATCACAAAACAAATGAAATTGAAAAAACAGTCTTGAGACCCTATGAAATAAAATTCAAGACTAAATACTTGTAAAAGAATCAGAAATGATTGATATTAAAACAAAGTATATTAATAAAAAGCAAATTTGTATTAATACAATAATTTGTATTAATATGAATAATAATATATCCTAATATATTTATTTAAAATCATAAACCTTAGTGATAATGTTGTGTGTAACAAGCAATATAGTTTTGAGATAAGTAGGGCGATAAAATGAACCACAATAAGAAATGAACAAGTGGAAAATCATAGCACTATGAAACAGCTCTCTGAAAACAGATCAAAAAATGTATAAAGATCTTACAAAACTTTACACCAAAAATACAAGGAACCCAGTCAATAAATGGACCAAGGAACTAGACAAACACTTTACAGAAGAAGATATACAGGTGATTAATAAATATATGAAAAAGTGCTCATCATCTCTAGTAATTAGAGAAATGCAAATTTAAAAAACTCTAAGATTTTCTCTTACTCCAATTAGAATGGCTATTATCAAGAACACAAACAATAATAGATGTTGGTGTGGATGTGGGGAAAAAGGCACACTTTGCTTGTGGAGTTGCAAATTGATGCAGTCGCTCTGCAAAGCAGTGTGGAGAATCCTCAGAAAACTTGGAATGGACCCACCTTTTGACCCAGTTATCCCACTCCTCGGTTTATACCCAAAGGACTTAAAATCAGCAAACTACAGTAACACAGCCACATCAATGTTTATAGCAGCTCGATTCACAAAAAAAAAAAAAAAAAACTTTTTAAAAAAGACATAGAAGAATTCAAACATTTAACAATATTAATAATATACATACAGACACATACCATATGCTTGTATGTAATCTGTGAATAGGTGATAGTTTACACGAGATAGACATATATTTGACCATGTGTTGGCCAAAAAGTAATTTCAACATGGTCCAGTAAACTGACATCAACTGTGTTACAGTGACTGACTATAATACAATTGAATTGGCAATTAAAAACTAATAAATAAATTTCTTCCCCTACTTCTTGACAAAAAAAAGATTCCTCAGTGATTTTAAGTATATAATGCATTATTATTAACTGTAGTCACATGTTTTACAATAAACTCTTGAACTTATTCCTCTGATTTAACAGAAACTTTGCATTCTTTGAAGAGGAAATTGCTAAGAGTAAATTTGAAGTATTTTCACCACAAAAAAGATGAGGATGTGAGGTAATTGCCTATACAAATTAATATGATGTAGCCATTTCAAAATGTATACATATTCTAAAACATCATATCATAAACCATAAATATATACAATTTTTACTTGTCAATTAAAAGATAAATTTGAAGCATTAAAATTAAAATGATATTTTAAACTTATGATGTTTTGGAATAACATGTAGCAATACATGAAAATGGGCAAAGAACACACAAAAAATTTGAAGTTATAAATATACTCATTTAAAATTATTAAAATTTAAAATAAATATGTTGCCTTTTAATTCAAAGAACTAAGAATATACAAACAATCTAAAACAAATGGCACAAAAGAATGAAGATGATAGCTAAAATTATTAAAATATAAAGAAGAAATATTAGTAGATATTAATATTAAGGAAATATTAGTAGATATAAATATTAAAATCAAAGCTGGTTATAGAAAAAGACTAGTAGATCATATGTTTGATCAGAGAAAGAAGGTATAAATAAATAATAATAAAATAGAAAAAAGCCTACACTGTAGAAAGAACATTACAAATAAGTTTATGGAAACAAAACAAAATCTAAATGAATTGGAAAATTTCTAGGAAAATATGAATTCACAAAATTTGAGGAAGATCAGGAATGAATTTTTAATAACTTAAATCATAGGGAAAATTATTCAAAAAGATCCATTTCTCCTTAATGAACTGGTCCCACATGGGTCATGGGTAAGTTCTGCTAATAATTAAGAAATAAAACATTCCCAGCATATACAATTGTTTCAGAACATAGAAAAAGATAAAAATCCAAACAACTCATTTTGCATTGCTAACATGATAGTGTTACAAATTCTGGACAAATATAAGAAAACTATATACTAATCTTATTTAAGAATGCAAATAAAATTATATAAATATTAACAAATCAAGTTAGCCAGTGTATTTTTAATTAGTTTTTTATTTGTTCTAATTAGTTATACAAGATTGTAGAATGCATTTATGCATTTTGATAAATCATACATAAATGGCATGTAATTTCTCATTTTTCTGATCGTAGATGTTGTACGATCACATTGGTCATGCAGTCATATATGTACATGAAGTAATAATGTCTGTTTCACTCTACTACCCTTCCTACCCCCAGACCCCTTCCCCTCCCTTCACTCCCTCTACCTAATCTAAAGTAACTCTATTCTTCCCTAGTGCCCCCTCCCCTTTTTGTGAATTAGCATCCACATATCAGAGAAAACATTCAGCCTTTGGTTTTTTGGGTTTGGCTTACTTCGCTTAGCATGATATTCTCCAGCTCCAACCATTTACTGGCAAATGCCATAATTTCATTCTTCTTTAAAGCTGAATAATATCCCATCATATTTGTATACCACATTTTCTTTATCCATTCATCTGTTGAAGGACACCTAGGTTGGTTCCATAGTTTAGCTATTGTTAGTCGAGCCGCTATAAACATTGATGTGGCTGCATCACTGAAGTATGCTGATTTTAATTCCTTTTGGTATAAACTGAGGGGTGGGGTAGTTGGGTCAAATGGTGGTTTCATTCAAGTTTTCTGAGGAATCTCCATACTGCTTTCCATAATGTTTGCACCAATTTGCATTCCCATCAGCAATGTGTGAGTAGATCTTTTTTCCCACATCCTCGCCAATATTTACTGTTGCTTCTATTCTCTTTTTAAAATTATTTATTTTTTTTATTTTTACAGACTGCATTTTGATTCATTGTACACAAATAAAGTACAATATTCATTTCTATGGTTGTACACCATGTAGATTCATACCATTCATGTAATCATACATGTACTTAGGGTAATGATGTCTGTCTCATTCCCCATCCCCTTCTCATTTTCTTCTACATAATCTAAAGTTTCTCCATTCTTCTCTCACTCCCCACCCACCCCCACCCCCATATATCACCATCTTGATCATTGCCATTCTGACTGGAGTGAGATGAAATCTTACAGTAGTTTTGATTTGCATTTCTTTAATTGCTAGAGATGTTGAATACTTTTTCACATATTTGTTGATTGATTGTATTTCTTCTTTGAAGTGTCTGTTAAGTTCCTTAGCTCATTTATTGATTGGGTTATTTGGTTTTTGGTGTTAAGTTTTTCTGAGTTCTTTATATATCCTGGAAATTAATGCTTTATCTGAGGTGTATGTGGTAAAGATTTTCTCCCAATCTCTAGGCTCTCTCTTCACATATTGATTGTTTCCTTTGCTAAGAAGCTTTTTTAGTTTGAATCCATCCCATGTATTGATTTACTTCTTGTGCTTTTAGGGGTTTTGTTAAGGAAGTCAGATCCTAGGCCAACATGGTAAAGATTTGGGTCTACTTTTTCATCTAAGTAGGTGCAGGGTCTCTGTTCTAGTGCCTAAGTCTTTGATCCACTTGAGTTGACTTTTGTGCAGGGTGAGAGGTAAAGGTCTAATTTCATTTTGTTACATGTGGTTTTCCATTATTCCCAGCACCATTTGTTGAATAGGCTATCTTTTCTCCAGTGAATGTTTTTGGCACCTTTGTCTATATGAGATAACTTTATTTATGTGGGTTTCTCTCTGTGTCTTCTACTCTGTACCCATTGGTCTACATGTATATTTTGGTGCAATATCATGCTGTTTTTATTACTATAGCTCTGGAGTATAGTTTGAAGTCTGGTATTGTGATGCCTCCTGCTTCACTTTTATTGCTAAGGATTACTTTGGCTATAGTGGGTCTCTTATTTTTCCAAATGAGTTTCATGATTGTTTTTTTCTAGTTCTATGAAGAATGTCAGTATATATAATGGAGAATACATTTACTAATTACAACCAAGGAGTATTCATCCCAGGACTGCAAAAATGGTTTAGAAGAAAAAAAAATCTATCCTATTACTTTATCTCATTAACTGAGAGAAAAATTATATCATATAAATACTATGAATATAATTTTATAAAATTTAAAGTCATATTTAATATAATATATATTAATATAATATATATTAATATATATATAATTTATATATAATTATAAGTTAGTAATATGCAAGAATTTTCCTCTTTAAGAAGCATATTTAACAGCAAACTTACAGATATTATATTTAATGATGAAATATTTCAAGTATTACAGTTTGGGAATAAAATATATGCTTCTGTCATACCCACTATTCAAATTTTCCAGAAGTTTTAGCAAAAGGCAATAATACTATTTTTAAAGCATAAATATTGGGGGAAAAAAGATATAAAACTACAGTTGCTAACCAACAATAGAATTGCTTATTTAGAAAATCCAAAACAATAATTGAAATTAGAACTAATAAGAAAGTGACCAAGGTGCATTTTCAAGATGGCGGACTAGAGGGCGGCTGCATTTCACATTGCTCCAGGACGCAAGATTCAAAAGAGGAGATAGTGAGAGGCTTGGGACCAACTCAAAGCCGCCGGGTGAGTCTCTCCCATTGGGGAGGCGTCCCGGATCGGGCAGTAGCCCCGGAACGCAGGGAACTTTGTGAAGTAGAGTTGCTCGGCGAGACGCCCCTCCCCCAACAGGAGCGGTAAACATGGACAACTGGGATCATCATAGAGGAGGCGGCTCAGCACAGCGCTTGGACTCGGAGCAACCACTGGGGCTCCAGGAGACTGCCTGAGGAGGAGCTGTGTGGCGAGCTGTTTGGACTCAGAGTGATCACTTCAGAACACTGGGGGGTTGCCCGAAGGAAGAGGAGAAGCACAGCGGGTCGCTTGGTCTAGGAGTGACTGCATCAGAACCACAGGCGGTTGCCAGAAGAGGAGGCGAGTGGTGAGCTGATTGGACTAAAAGGGACCGCTCCTGAACACCGGTGGCCTGCCTGGAGGAGGAGCGTGGTGGGTCACTTGGTCTTGGAGCCACCGCTCCTGAATACCCAGGGGGCTACCCCGAGGAGGAGGAGGAGGAGGAACAGGGCGGGTCACTGGGACTCGGAGTGACGGCCTAGGGCTACGGGCGGTTGGCGGGAGGAGGAGACGCAAAGTGAGTTGCTTGGACTCCTAGTGACTGCGTCGGAAACCGGGCGGCTGTCCGGAGGAGGAGGTGTGTGGCGGGTCTCTGGGTATCGGAGCAATTGTACAGGGCTCCAGGTGGCGGCTCAGAGGAGGGGCCACATAGCCAGGCGATTAGGTGCAGAGCAGGGTCTTAGGACCGGCTTCTTGCTGAAAGAGCTACACAGAGACACGCCTAGGGATGGAGCGAAGTTTCCAGGACTGCGGGCAGATTCTCTGGGAGAGGCAGCCTAAGGAGACTCGCCTGCGAAGGGTGAGGCTCCCAGGCCCAGGACGTAGGTCCGGGCCCCTGGGAACGTTGCAGAGGAAGACAGCCCAGCCCAGGCAGTAGTTGTAGATTGAGGGGAACCTCTAGGAGGGCAACTGACCTGCGAGATGTCCCCACCGAGTGAGTCTTCCCTGCCGGGGGAAGTTTTCCCACAGAGACGGTAAAACCAGAGACACAGGCACAAACAGGCCTTGCCTCAGCCTGCAGCCTAGTTCCCCATTGGATAACCATTGGTCAACAAGTGGAGGCACCTCTGCCCACTAGCAGGGAATATACTCCACCTGAGGGTCACCACCCGTAGAGAGGCAGCTTCTTCATGGAGCTCCGCATTTTCAACTTCCTCCAAGACTTCAGGCTACTGAAGGATAAGAGGGGATATACTAGCAATCTTCAGGGACATTATAAGTTGATAGAGGAAATCTGCAATATCTTAATGACAAACTGATTCATGAACAATATGAGAAAACAAGGGAAGAAAATGCCCCAAACAAATCTGGATGTTACATCAATAAAATCCAACGACAGCATGGCAGAAGAAATGACAGAAAGGGAGTTCAGAATGTACATAATTAAAATGATTAGGGGATCCAAGATGGCAGCCTAGAGGGTGACTGCACCCCCAGTCGCTCCAGAACCCAGGAGTTAAGAAGGGGAGGCATTGAGAGACTCGGACTGAAATAGAGCCACAGGTGAGTCTGCCCACTGGGTAAAGCTCGACCTGGGTGGCAGGCACAGATAGAGGTGGCTTATCAGAGCTGGGCAGGGCAGCTGGAGTCTTCCACAGGCAGCCCTGCGCACTCCGGCGGTGGGCCCCGCCCACACAGCCACCTTCTCCAGGTTCTCAGAACGGCCCGCTAGTGAGAGCCTTTCTGACCAGAACAAGCTCCAAGTCCCGGAGCCAGCACAGCACAGCGTACTCTGGCACACAAGCAGCTTCAGGGACCAGGATAGGGCAGCCACAGACTTCCCCAAGTAGCCTGGACCCCTGCGGTGGGAGGTGCCTTTCAAGGCTAGCTTCTCGGAGCAGACCACCCAGTGAGAGGCTTTCTACATAGAACCGGCCACAAGCCCCCGAACCAACGGAGAGCTTCGATCCGCAAGCAGCCTCTGGGATCAGGGCAGGGCAGCCAGAGACCTGTTTAGGCGGCTCTGCCCACTCCGGCCACAGGCTCTCTTCACGGGGCGATCCAAGATGGCGGCCTAGAGGGTGACTGCACCCCCAGTCGCTCCAGAACCCAGGAGTTAAGAAGGGGAGGCATTGAGAGACTCGGACTGAAATAGAGCCACAGGTGAGTCTGCCCACTGGGTAAAGCTCGGCCCGGGTGGCAGGCCCAGATAGAGGTGGCTTATGGGAGCCGGGCAAGGTAGCTGGAGTCTTCTACAGGCAGCCCTGGGCACTCCAGCGGTGGGCCCCGCCCACACAGCCAGCTTCTCCAGGTTCTCGGAGCAGGCCCCCTAGTGAGAGCTTTTCTGACCAGAACAAGCTCCAATTCCCGGAGCCAGCGCTGCGCAGCGTACTCCAGCACGCAAGCAGCTTCAGGGACCAGGATAGGGCAGCCAGAGATTTCCCCAAGTAGCCTGGACCCCTGCGGTGGGAGGGGCCTTTCAAGGCTAGCTTCTCAGACCAGACCGCCCAGTGAGAGGCTTTCTACATAGAACCAGCCACAAGCTCCCGAACCAACGGAGAGCTTCGACCCGCAAACAGCCTCTGGGATCAAGGCAGGGCAGCCATAGACCTCTTCAGGCAGCTCTGCCCACTCCGGCCGCAGGCTCTCTTCATGGGGCGATCCAAGATGGCGGCCTAGAGGGTGACTGCAACCCCAGTCACTCCACAAACCAGGAATTAAAAAGGGGAGGCATTGAGAGACTCGGACTGAAATAGAGCCACAGGTGAGTCTGCCCACTGGGTAAAGCTCAGCCCGGGTGGCAGGCCCAGATAGAGGTGGTTTATCGGAGCTGGGCAGGACAGCTAGAGTCTTCCCAAGGTAGCCTTCCACACTCCAGCAGTGGGCTCCTCCCACACAGCGAGCTGCACGGTGCAGGCCCACAGTGAGAGCCTTTCCGCACAGAGCCAGCTCCAAACCGTGGAACAAATAGGGAGCTAGGGGCAGTTTTCTTCGGATGCACTGCATTATCAGATTCCTCCAAGACATCAGCCTACTGAAGGCTGGGAGGTGATACACTGGAAATCTACCGGGACACTATAAGCCAGTAGCGGAAAACTGCAATATCTCAGGGTCCCACTGACAGCTGAGCAATATGAGAAAACAAGGGAAGAAAATGTCCCAAGCAAACCTAGATACTACATCAATAAAACCCAATGACAGCACAGCAGAAGAAATGTCAGAAAGGGAGTTCAGAATGTACGTAATTAAAACGATCAGGGAAGATAATGAGGAGATGAAAGAGCAAATGCAGGCATTAAATGATTGTACCAATCAACAGTTAAAAGACCAAATACGGGAAGCAAGAGATCATTTCAATAAAGAGTTAGAGATACTGAAAAAAAAACAAACTGAAATACTTGAAATGAAGGAAACAATAAACCAAGTTAAAAACTCCATAGAAAGCATAACCAATAGGATAGAACACCTGGAAGACAGAACCTCAGACATTGAAGACAAATTATTTAATCTTGAAAACAAAGTTGGGCAAACAGAAAAGATGGTAAGAAATCATGAACAGAATCTACAAGAATTATGGGATATCATGAAAAGGCCAAATTTAAGAATTACTGGGATTGAGGAAGGCTTAGAGAAACAAACCAAAGGAATGAACAATCTATTCAATGAAATAATATCAGAAAATTTCCCAAATCTGAAGAATGAAATGGAAAACCAAGTACAAGAGGCTTATAGAACTCCAAACATACAAAATTACAACAGACCCACACCAAGGCACATTATTATGAAAATACCTAACATACAAAATAAAGACAGAATTTTAAAGGCCGCGAGAAAAAAGAATCAAATTACATTCAGAGGGAAACCAATAAGAATATCAGCACATTTTTCAATCCAGACCCTAAAAGCTAGAAGGGCCTGGAAAAACATATACCAAGCCCTGAAAGAAAACGGATGCCAACCAAGAATCTTATACCCAGCAAAACTTACCTTCAAATTTGACGATGAAATAAGATCCTTCCATGATAAACAAAAGCTAAAGGAATTTACAAAAACAAAGCCAGCATTACAGAACATTCTCAGCAAAGTATTCCATGAGGAAGAGATGAAAAACAACAATGCAAATCAGCAACAGGAGGCGCTAGCCTAAAGGAATAGGCAAATAAAGGAGAAACCAAATCATGTCAAAAACAAATATGAGTCAATTGACTGGGAATAATAATCATATCACAATAATAACGCTGAATGTTAATGGCCTGAATTCATCAATCAAAAGACACACACTGGCACATTGGATTAAAAAGAAAGATCCAACAATATGCTGCCTGCAAGAGACTCATCTCATAGAAAGAGACACCCATAGACTAAAGGTGAAAGGATGGGGAAAAACATACCATGCACACAGACACAGCAAAAAAGCTGGAGTATCCATCCTCATTTCAGATAATGTGGACTTCAAACCAAAACTAGTCAGAAGGGATAAAGAAGGACATTACATGCTGTTTAAGGGAACCATAAATCAGCAAGACATAACAATCATAAACATCTATGCCCCGAACATTGGCTCATCCACGTACATCAAACAAATCCTTCTCAATTCCAGAAATCAAATAGGCCACAACACAATAATACTAGGGGATTTTAACACACCTCTCTCACTACTGGATAGATCGTCCAAACAAAAATTGAATAAAGAAACTATGGATCTCAACAACAAAATCAACAATTTAGAATTAACGGAAATATATAGAATATACCATCTGACAAAGAATGAATACACTTTCTTCTCAGCAGCACATGGATCCTTCTCTAAAATAGACCATATTTTATGCCACAAAGCAACTGTTAGCAAATACAAGAAGATAGAGATACTACCTTGTACTCTATCAGATCATAATGGATTGAAATTAGAAATAAATGACAGAATTAAAAACAGAAACTTCTCCAATACCTGGAGACTAAATAATACACTATTATATGATGAATGGATAACAGAAGACATCAGGAGGGAAATAAAAAAATTCTTAGAAGTAAACGAGAACAAAGACACATCATATCAAAATCTCTGGGACACTATGAAAGCAGTACTTAGAGGAAGGTTTATTTCATGGGGCACATTCAACAAAAGAAGTAGAAATCAACAAATAAACAACTTAACACTACAGCTCAAAGTGCTAGAAAAAGAAGAGCAGACCAATACCAAAAGTAGTAGAAGACAGGAAATAGTTAAAATCAGAGCCGAAATCAACGAAATCGGAACAAAAGAAACAATTGGAAAAATTAACAAAATAAATAGTTGGTTCTTTGAAAAAATAAATAAAATTGATAAACCCTTAGCCACACTAACAAAGAGAAAGAGGGAGAAAACTCAAATTACTAAAATTCGGAATGAACAAAGAAACATCACAACAGACACGAGTGAAATACAAAACATAATTAGAAGCTATTTTGAAAACCTATACTGCAACAAAACAGAAAACCTCAAAGACATCAACAAATTTCTAGAGACATATGAATTACCTAAACTGAACGAGGAGGACATACACAACTTAAATAAACCAATTTCAAGCAATGAAATTGAAGAGGTCATCAAAAGTCTACCAACAAAGAAAAGTCCAGGACCAGATGGGTTCTCAGCCAAGTTCTACAAAACCTTTAAAGAAGAGCTCATTCCAATACTCCTCAAACTATTCCATGAAATAGAAGAGGAGGGAACCCTCCCAAACTCGTTCTATGAAGCCAATATCACCCTGATACCTCAACCAGACAGAGACACATCGAGGAAAGAAAATTTCAGACCAATATGCTTAATGAACATCGATGCAAAATTCTCAACAAAATTTTAGCAAATCGCATACAAATATATATTAAAAAGATAGTGCACCATGATCAAGTGGGTTTTATCCCAGGGATGCAAGGTTGGTTCAACATCCAGAAATCAATAAATGTAATTCACCATATCAACAGACTTAAAGTTAAGATTCATATGATTATTTCAATAGATGCAGAAAAAGCATTCGATAAAATACAGCATCCCTTCATGCTCAAAACACTAGAAAAAATTGGGGTAGTGGGAACATTCCTTAACATTATAAAGGCCATCTACGCTAAACCCATGGCTAATATCATTCTAAATGGTGAAAAACTGAAAGCATTCCCCCTAAAAACTGGAACAAGGCAGGGATGCCCTCTTTCACCACTTCTATTCAAAATCGTCCTTGAGACTCTAGCCAGAGCAATCAGACAAACCAAAGAAATTAAAGAGATACGAATAGGAAAAGAAGAACTCAAACTATCCCTGTTCGCTGATGACATGATTATATATTTAGAGGAACCAGGAAATTTCACCAGAAAACTTTTAGAACTCATAAGTGAATTCAGTAAAGTAGCAGGTTACAAGATCAATGCTCATAAATCCAATGCATTTTTATACATAAGCGATGAATCTTCAGAAAGAGAAATTAGGAAAACTACCCCATTCACAATAGCATCGAAAAAAAAAAATACTTGGGACTCAATCTCACAAAAGAGGTGAAAGACCTCTACAATGAGAACTACAGAACACTAAAGAAAGAAATTAAAGAAAACCTTAGAAGATGGAAAGATCTCCCATGTTCTTGGATAGGCAGAATTAATATTGTCAAAATGGCCATACTACCTAAAGTGCTATACAGATTCAATGCAATTCCAATTAAAATCCCAATGATGTACCTTGCAGAAATAGAGCAAGCAATTATGAAATTCATCTGGAAGAATAAAAAACCTAAAATAGCTAAAGCAATCCTCAGTAGCAAGAGCGAAGCGGGGGGTATTGCAATACCAGATCTTCAACTCTACTACAAAGCAATAGTAACAAAAACCCCATGGTATTGGGAGATCAATGGTACAGAATAGAGGACATGGACACAAACCCAAATAAATACAATTTTCTCATACTAGACAAAGGTTCCAAAAATATGCAATGGAGAAAAGATAGCCTCTTCAACAAATGGTGCTGGGAAAACTGGAAAACTATATGCAATAGAATGAAATTAAACCCCTATCTCTCACCCTACACAAAACTCAACTCAAAATGGATCAAGGACCTCGGAATCAGACCAGAGACCCTGCATCTTATAGAAGAAAAAATAGGTCCAAATCTTCAACTTGTTGGCTTAGGATCAGACTTCCTTAACAGGACTCCCATAGCACAAGAAATAAAAGCAAGAATCAATAACTGGGATAGATTCAAACTAAAAAGCTTTCTCTCAGCAAAGGAAACTATCAGCAATGTGAAGAGAGAGCCTACAGAGTGGGAGAATATCTTTGCCAACCATACCTCAGATAGAGCGCTAATTTCCAGAATCTATAAAGAACTCAAAAAACTCTACACCAAGAATACAAATAATCCAATCAACAAATGGGCTAAGGAAATGAACAGACACTTCACAGAAGAAGATGTACAAGCAATCAACAGATATATGAAAAAATGTTCAACATCCCTAGTAATAGGGAAATGCAAATCAAAACTACCCTAAGATTTCATCTCACCCCAATTAGAATGGCGATTATCAAGAATACAAGCAACAATAGGTGTTGGCGAGGATGTGGTGAAAAAGGAACACTCATACATTGCTGGTGGGGTTGCAAATTAGTGCAGCCACTCTGGAAATCAGTATGGAGATTCCTCAGAAAGCTTGGAATGGAAACACCATTTGACCCAGCTATCCCACTCCTTGGCCTATACCCAAAGGACTTAAAATCAGCATACTACAGAGATACAGCCACATCAATGTTCATTGCTGCTCAATTCACCATAACCAGATTGTGGAACCAACCTAGATGCCCTTCAGTTGATGAATGGATAAAGAAACTGTGGCATATATATACAATGGAATATTACTCTGCAATGAAGAATGATAAAATTATGGCATTTGTAGGCAAATGGATGAAATTGGAGAATATCATGCTAAGTGAGATAAGCCAATCTCAAAAAACTAAAGGACGAATGATCTCGCTGATAAGCGGATGAGGACATATAATGGGGGGTGGGAGGGGTTAGCATTAGGTTTAGGGTTAGGTTTAGGGTTAGGGATAAGGAGAGTGGTAAGAATGAAGGAAAGATCATCGTAGAGGAGGCGGCTCAGCATAGCGCTTGGACTCAAGCAGCTGCTGGGGCTCCGGGCGGCTGCCTGGGGAGGAACTGCGTGGCGAGCTGTTTGGACCCAGAGTGACCGCTTCCGAACACCGGGGGGTTGCCTGGAGGAGGAGGAGAGGCCCGGCGGGACGCTGGTCTAGGAGTGACTGCATCAGAGCCACGGGCGGTTGCCAGAGGAGGAGCTGCGTGGTGAGCTGTTTGAACTCAGAGTGGGCGCTCCTGAGCGCCGGGGGACTGCCCGGAGGAAGAGGAGGAGCGCAGGGGGACGCTTGGTCTGGGAGTGACTGCATCAGAGCCACGGGCGGTTGCCAGAGGAGGAGCTGCGTGGTGAACTGTTTGAACTCAGAGCGAGCGCTCCTGAGTGCCGGGAGGTTGCCCGGAGGAGGAGGAGGAGAGCAGGAGCGCGGCGTGTTGCTTGACCTGGGAGTGACTGCATCAGAGCTGCGGGCGGTTGCCGAAGGAGGAGTTGCGTGATGAGCTGTTTGAACTCGGAGCAGCTGCTCCAGAACACTGGTGGCCTGCCTGGAGGAGGAGAGCGGTGGGACACTTAGTCTGGGAGTGACTGCATCAGAACCACAGGCGGTTGCCAGAGGAGGAGGCGAGTGGTGAGCTGATTGGACTAAAACAACCGCTCCTGAACACCGGTGGCCTGCCTGGAGGAGGAGCGTGGTGAGTCACCTGGTCTCGGAGCCACTGCTCCTGAACACCCGGGGGACTACCCCAAGGAGGAGGAGGAGGAACAGGGCGGGTCACTTGGACTTTGAGTGACTGCCTAGGGCTACGGGTGGTTGGCGGGAGGAGGAGACCCGAAGTGAGTTGTTTGGATTCCTAGTGACTGCGTCGGAAACCGGGCGGCTGTCCAGAGGAGGAGGTGTGTGGCGGGTCTCTGTGTCTCGGAGCTATTGTACGGGGCTCCAGGTGGTGGCTCAGGGGAGGGGCTGCATAGCCAGGCGATTGGTGCAGAGCAGGGTCCCAGGAGCTAGGTGGCTTCTTGCTGGAAGAGACACACAGAGACACGCCTAGGGGCGGAGCGAAGTTTCCAGGGCGGCGGGCAGATTCTCTGGGAGAGGCAGCCTAAGGAGACTCGCCTGCGAAGGGTGATGCTCCCAGGCCCAGGACGTAGGTCCGGGCCCCTGGGATGGTTGCAGAAGAAGACAGCCCAGCCCAGGTGGTAGTTGTAGATTGAGGGGAACCTCTAGGAGGGCAACTGACTAGCGAGACGTCCCCACCGAGTGACTCTTCCCGGCCGGGGGAGGTTTTCCCACAGGCACGGTAAAGCCAGAGACATAGGCACAAACAGGCCTTGCCTCAGCCCACAGTCTACTTCCCCATTGAATGACCATTGGTCAACAAGTGGAGGCACCTCTGCCCACTAGCAGGGAATATACGCCACCTGAGGGTTACCACACCTAGAGAGGCAGCTTCTTCGTGGAGCTTTGCATTATCAACCTCCTCCAAGACTTCAGGCTACTGAAGGATAAGAGGGGATATACTAGCAATCTTCAGGGACATTATAAGTTGATAGAGGAAATCTGCAATATCTTAATGACCCACTGATCCCTGAACAATATGAGAAAACAAGGGAAGAAAATGCCCCAAACAAATCTAGATGTTACATCAATAAAATCCAACGACAGCATGGCAGAAGAAATGACAGAAAGGGAGTTCAGAATGTACATAATTAAAATGATTAGGGAAGCAAATGATGAGATGAAAGAGCAAATGCAGGCATTGAACGATCGCACCAATCGACAGTTAACAGAGCAAATTCAGGAAGCAAAAGATCATTTCAATAAAGAGTTAGAGATATTGAAAAAAAACCAAACAGAAATCCTTGAAATGAAGGAAACAATAAACCAAATTAAGAACTCCATAGAAAGCATAACCAATAGGATAGAACAGCTGGAAGACAGAACTTCAGATATTGAAGACAAAATATTTAACCTTGAAAACAAAGTTGAACAAACAGAGAAGATGGTGAGAAATCATGAACAGAATCTCCAAGAACTATGGGATATCATGAAAAGGCCAAATTTGAGAATTATTGGGATTGAGGAAGGCTTAGAGAAACAAACCAAAGGAATGAACAATCTATTTGAAGAAATAATATCAGAAAATTTCCCAAATCTGAAGAATGAAATGGAAAATCAAGTCCAAGAGGCTTATAGGACTCCAAATACACAAAATTACAACAGACCCACACCAAGGCACATTATAATGAAAATACCTAACATACAAAATAAAGACAGAATTTTAAAGGCTGTGAGAGAAAAGAACCAAATTACATTCAGGGGAAGCCAATACGGATATCAGCAGATTTTTCAATTCAGACCCTAAAAGCTAGAAGGGCCTGGAACAACATTTTTCAAGCTCTGAAAGAAAATGGATGCCAACCAAGAATCTTATACCCAGCAAAACTTACCTTCAAATTTGACGATGAATAAGATCATTCCATGATAAACAAAAGCTAAAAGAATTTACAAAAAGAAAGCCAGCATTACAGAACATTCTCAGCAAAATATTTCATGAGGAAGAGATAAAAACCAAAGAAGCAAATCAGCAAAGGGAGGAATTATCCTAAAGGAACTGTCAAATAAAGGAGGAACCAAGATGTGTCAAAAATTTTAAATATGAACCAAATGACTGGGAATACAAATCATATCTCAATAATAACCCTGAATGTTAATGGCCTGAATTCATCAATCAAAAGACATAGACTGGCAGATTGGATTAAAAAGAAAGATCCAACAATATGTTGCCTGCAAGAGACTCACCTCATAGAAAGAGATACCCATAGACTAAAGGTGAAAGGATGGGGAAAAACATACCATGCACATGGGCTCAGCAAAAAAGCTGGAGTATCCATCCTCATTTCAGATAATGTGAACTTCAAGCCAATGTTAGTTAGAAGGGATAAAGAAGGACATTTCATACTGCTTAAGGGAAGCATAAATCAGCAAGATATAACAATCATAACATCTATGCCCCAAACAGTGGCTCATCCATGTATGTTAAACAAATCCTTCTCAATTTTAGAAACCAAATAGACCATAACACAATAATACTAGGTGATTTTAACACGCCTCTTTCACCACTGGACAGATCTTCCAAACAAAAATTGAACAAAGAAACCATAGATCTCAATAACACAATCAATAATTTAGACTTAACAGACATTTATAGAATATACCATCCAACCAAGAGTGAATACACTTTCTTCTCAGCAGCACATGGATCCTTCTCCAAAATAGACCATATATTATGCCACAAAGCTAATGTCAGCAAATACAAGAAGATAGAGACACTACCTTGTATTCTATCAGATCATAATGGATTGAAGTTACAAATTAATGAAGAGTAAAAAACAGAAACTACTCCAACACCTGGAGATTAAACAATATGCTACTATATGATGAATGGATAACAGAAGATATTAGGAAGGAAATTAAAAAATTCTTAGAAGTAAACGAGAACAAAGAAACAACATATCAAAATCTCTGGGACACTATGAAAGCGGGTACTTAGAGGAAGATTTATTTCATGGAGCGCATTTAATAAAAGAAGTAAAACTCAAAAATAAATGACCTAACACTACAGCTCAAAGCCCTAGAAAAAGAAGAACAGACCAACACCAAAGTAGTAGAAGACAGGAAATAGTTAAACTGAGAGCTGAAATCAACGAAATTGAAACGAAAGAAACAATACAAAAAATTGACAAAATAAATAGTTGGTTCTTTGAAAAAAATAAACAAAATTGATAAACCTTTAGCCACACTAACAAAGAGAAGATGAGAGAAAACCCAAATCACTAAAATTCGGAATGAACAAGGAAATATCACAACAGACACGACCGAAATACAAAACATAATTAGAAGCTATTTTGAAAATCTATACTCCAACAAAATAGAAAATTTCGAAGACATCAACAGGTTTCTAGAGACATATGAATTGCCTAAACTGAACAAAGAGGACATACACAATTTAAATAGACCAATTTCAAGTAATGAAATAGAAGAAGTCATCAAAAGCCTTCCAACAAAGAAAAGCCCAGGACCAGATGGGTTCTCAGCCGAGTTCTACAAAACTTTTAAAGAAGAACTCATTCCAATACTTCTCAAAGTATTCCAGAAAATAGAAGAGGAGGGAACTCTCCCAAACTCATTCTATGAAGCCAATAATACCCTGATTCCTAAACCAGACAGAGGACACATCGAGGAAAGAAAATTTCAGACCAATATCCTTAATGAACATCGACGCAAAAATTCTAAACAAAATTTTAGCAATCGCATACAAAAACATATTAAAAAGATAGTGCACCATGATCAAGTGGGTTTCATCCCAGGGATGCAAGGTTGGTTCAACATCAGAAAATCAATAAATGTCATTCACCATATCAATAGACTTAAAGTCAAGAATCACATGATTATTTCGATAGATGCAGAAAAAGCATTTGATTAAATACAGCACCCCTTCATGCTCAAAACACTAGAAAAAATAGGGATAGTGGGAACATTCCTTAACATTGTAAAGGCCATCTACGCTAAACCCATTGCTAATATCATTCTAAATGGTGAAAAACTGAAAGCATTCCCTCTAAAAACTGGAACAAGGCAGGGATGCCCTGTTTCACCACTTCTATTCAATATCGTCCTTGAAACTCTAGCCAGAGCAATTAGACAGACCAAAGAAATTAAAGGGATACGAATAGGAAAAGAAGAACTCAAACTATCCCTATTTGCTGATGATATGATGGTATACTTAGAGGAACCAGGAAATTCCACCAGAAAACTTTTAGATCTCATAAGTGAATTCAGTAAAGTAGCGGGATATAAGATCAATGCATATAAATCGAAGGCATTTTTATATATAAGCGATGAATCTTCAGAAAGAGAAATTAGGAAAACTACCCCATTCACAATAGCTTCGAAAAAAATAAAGTATTTGGGAATCAATCTCACAAAAGAGGTGAAAGACCTCTACAATGAGAACTACAGAACACTAAAGAAAGAAATTAAAGAAAACCTTAGAAGATGGAAAGATCTCCCATGTTCTTGGATAGGCGGAATTAATATTGTCAAAATGGCCATACTACCAAGAGTGCTATACAGATTCAATGCAATTCCAATTAAAATCCCAATGATGTACCTTGCAGAAATAGAGCAAGCAATTATGAAATTCATCTGGAAGAATAAAAAACCTAGAATAGCTAAAGCAATCCTCAGTAGCAAGAGCAAAGCAGGGGTATTGCAATACCAGATCTTCAACTCTACTACAAAGCAATAGTAAAAAAACGGCATGGTATTGGTACCAAAATAGACAGGTAGATCAATGGTACAGAATAGAGGACATGGACACAAACCCAAATAAATACAATTTTCTCATACTAGACAAAGGTTCCAAAAATATGCAATGGAGAAAAGATAGCCTCTTCAACAAATGGTGCTGGGAAAACTGGAAAACCATATGCAATAGAATGAAATTAAACCCCTATCTTTCACCCTACACAAAACTCAACTCAAAATGGATCAAGGACCTCGGAATCAGACCAGAGATCCTGCATCTTATAGAAGAAAAAGTAGGTCCAAATCTTCAACTTGTTGGCTTAGGATCAGACTTCCTTAACAGGACTCCCATAGCACAAGAAATAAAAGCAAGAATCAACAACTGGGATAGATTCAAACTAAAAAGCTTTCTCTCAGCAAAGCAAACTTTCAGCAATGCAAAGAAAGAGCCTACAGAGTGGGAGAAAATCTTTGCCAATCATACTTCAGATAGAGCGCTAATCTCCAGAATCTATAAAAAAACTCAAAAAACTCTACACCAAGAATGCAAATAATCCAATCAAAAAATGGGCTAAGGAAATGAACAGACACTTCACAGAAGATCTATAAGCAATCAACAAACATATGGAAAAATGTTCAACATCTCTAGTAATAAGAGAAATGCAAATCAAAACCACCCTCAGATTCCATCTCACCCCAATTAGAATGGTGATTATCAAGAATACAAGCAACAACAGGTGTTGGCGAGGATGTGGGGAGAAAGGTACACTCATACTTTTCTGGTGGGGTTGCAAATTAGTGCAGCCACTCTGGAAAGCAGTATGGAGACTCCTTAGAAAACTTGGAATGGAACCACCATTTGACCCAGCTATCCCACTCCTTGGCCTATACCCAAAGGACTTAAAATCAGCATATTACAGAGATACAGCCACATCAATGTTCAAAGCTGCTCAGTTCACAATAGCCAGATTGTGGAACCAACCTAGATGTCCTTCAATTGATGAACGGATAAAGAAACTGTGGTATATATATACAATGGAATATTACTCAGCCATAAAGAATGATAAAATTATGGCATTTGCAGGCAAATGGATGAAACTGGAGAATATCATGCTAAATGAGATAAGCCAATCTCAAAAAACCAAAGGAAGAATGATATCACTAATAAGTGGATGATGACACCTAATGGGGGGTGGGAGGGGTTAGTGTTGGGGTAGGAGTTGGGTTTAGGTAGGGGGCAGGAATGGAGGAAGAAGGACTGTATAGAGGGAGGGGAGGAGGGGGGAGGGGTGGGGGAGAAGGGAAAAAATGGCAGAATAAATCAAACAACATACCCTATGTAAATTTATGATTACACAAATGGTATGCCTTTACGCCATGTACAGACAGAGCAACAACATGTATCCCATTTGTTTACAATAAAAAAAAAAAGAAAATGACCAAATACATGATCAGGAAACAAAAATTAATAATTTTCTTTTACAAAAGCAATAAATCATTAAAATATTATAGGAAACAGCAAGATTTTTAATAATAACAAAAAGAAACCATGAAATTAAACTCAGGAACTCATGCTTACAGGTATCAAATTTTAAAGTATATTACTAGCACAGCATATTACTGGGGCTATAATAGACAAGTAAAAGAAAGGAACTCAATGGAGATCAATGAACAATATAATTTAATGAATGCTAAAGATGATGTTTTATAGAGGAAGAACATTTGTTCAATAAATAGTAGTGACACAATCAGCTATCAATTCAGAAACAACACCATAACATTCTCAAAAATAAATTGTAAATATTCACATATAAATGTGAAAACAGAAACTTAAAATATAGGAAATATATATGAGAATATATTGTATGACTTGAATATAAGACTTGAACAAGAATCAAAAACAATGAAAGCAAAGCATTGATATATTTGGCTACTTCAAAATTTTAACTTCTGCAAGACTGCAGACTTCATTAAAATCTTGCAAGACAAGATACAGATGAGAAAATATTTGCAAAGTCTACAGCTGATGATGAATTAATATCTAAATTCTAAAGGATATTTCTTAGAATTAGGAATCGAAAGGCAAACAGAAAAAAAGGAAAGTAATAGAGGAAAGCTTTATATGTATGTGCAAAGAGAGTTGTAGAATTGTGAAAAACTGGAACTGACAAAAATATTGAAAGGTAAAAAGTGTTTTGAGAGGTGAATTTATAAATAAACCATCATTGATATTACAGAATATTCATACCATTTGATTTTTTTATTCTTTAATTTTTTTTTTTTTTTTTTTTTTTTTGCCGTGCTGGGGAGTGAACCCAGGGTCTTATGCTTGCCAGGCAAGGACTCTACCAACTGAGCTATATCCCCAACACCCATGTGGTAATTGAGGTAGCAACATTCACAAGCACAGAAGATCTCCAAGATACATTGGTAGTGAGTTTAAAAAAAAAATGTTTTCTGAAAAATACCTAGACTCTTACATGTCTTTAACAAGGGGTAGAGGGAGAGAGAAAAAACATCTGGAAGGATATATACAAAACTAATAAGAAGCCAGGGGCAGTGACCCACACCTATAATCCCAGCAATTTAGGAGACTGAGGCAGAAGGATTGCAACTTAAAGGTCAGCCTCTGCAACTTAGAGAGATCCTATCTCAAAATAGAAAGGACTGGGGATATGGTTCAATCTCTAGTACCACAATAAAGTAATTAACTTAATTTAAAAAATTAAGTTAAAATATTATTATTTCCTTTAGGGTGGTCAGTGATATTAATAGGGGTGATTAAGGATTTTTCTTTTATTTGATTTTATCTTGATCTGTGAAGTTTGAATTGTTTACAATGAGAATATATTCATGTATCATTTTTTGCACCCTTAATTAATTAAATATTTTATAAAGCCTGCATCTTGCCAGGCCCACCCCCAAAGAAAGCAAGCCCATAACCAAGAGAGCAGAAGCACCGCTCATGTCCTTACCCTGCATCTTATTCTTGTTCTTGAAGATTCTTAGAAGAATCTGCACTTGTGGGTTAAAACCCCACAGAAACTCCAAAGAAAAACTCCAACAGGCAACTCTTGTGTCCTCTAGTTTGATAAATTGAAAAGATAAGAAAATGGGAACAGCCAGAAGTTGTGATCCCTTCAAATATTTTCAGGAAGCAACTGACTTTTTAGGAAAGGACACCCTTTGTTCTAGGGCAAAAATCACTTGAAGGTCTTTTTAATTTTCTGGTGTCTTTTAAGCTCTCCCATTGAACTTGGAAAAGATATTGAAATAATCAAATATAAAATGTTTCAGCTGAGCAGGTTGTGTTCCGTTAACTGATATAAATTGCATGTGCCATTTAACATATCTTTATCCCTGCAGATTGTATTCTAATTGGTAAATTTATCTTCCCTGTATGAGACTTTCTTGCTGATTCTTGGAAGGTCGGTGTGTTATTATTCAAGTCCTTACGCACCAAAGAAGAGAGTGGGAAAACGGCCATAAAAGATGTTCAGACTTAACATTCCATCACTGGAGAAGAGAGTGGGAAAAAGATGGCTGGACTATTGCCCCCACTGGACTGTTACTGTTCCATGTGTGGTGTTATTTAAGACAAAATAACCCAGATGGCATCAAATGCACTGATGTCTGTGAACTAAGTTCTGTTGCCTTTGGGTAGAGGTAGATTTCATCTTCCCAAAGAACATGAGCAGTACCACTGTTATCCTAATGAATAGGCCAGATTTCACAAGCAGCAGAACTTGGGGTTTCACCTAAGAAGAGTGAAAGTGTTCAATATCTTTCTGCTTCTAAAAGAATAGTTAGGCTTGCTGCAGTGGCACATGCCTGTAATCCCAGCAACTTGAGAGGCTGAGGCAGAAAGATCGTAAGTTCAAAGTCAACCTCAGCAACTTAGCAAGACCCTCTCTCAAAATTTAAAAAACAAAAGGCTGGGGATGTGGTTCAGTGGTAGAGTGTCCATGGGTTCACTCCCCAATACCACAAAAAAGGGGGGGGTTAGGTTCAAAGGGACTCCAATTGAGGAGAGTAAGGGAAGGGTACTTTAATGTGAGCCCTAGGGCCAACCCCTGTGTAGATCAAAAGCAAATACCAGTTCAGTAGGGTGCCCACATAGTGTATGCCCACAATTCTAAAACAGCAATTATCTGGGTCTGTTTACCTTCCCTGTAAATTCATTAATTAATTTTCTTAGTCTTAAGGTTTGAGAGGCAATGGCCCTTAATTTTAAGTAAATGCCTACTTTGATTTTTTTTGTTGCTTATGGTTGGTTTTGGGCATTTTGTTTAAATTTTTTTTTAGTTCTCTGTGATTATGCATAATAGTGGGATTCATTGAGATACCTTTGTATATGCACATAGCATAATTTGGGTAATTTCATTCCCCAGTATTTTCCCTGCCCTCCTCTCTTCCCTTCCCCTGTTTCCCATCCTCTACTCTACTGTTCTTTCTTCCATTTCCATGATATTTTCCTTTCCCCCCTTTTTTTGCTCTCTTGCTTCCACATATAAGAAAAACATATGACCCTTGACTTTCTGAGTCTGGCTTATTTCACTGACTCTGTTCTCTAGTTCCATCCATTTTCCTGCCACTCTGGAAAGCATTATGGAGATTCTTCAAAAGACGAGGAATGGGACCGCCATATGACCCAGCTATCGTACTCCTTGGTATTTATCCAAAAGAATTAGAATCATCAGACTACAGTGAGACATACATACCCCTGTTTATAGCATCAAAATTCACAATATCCAATTATGGAACCAGCCTACGTGTCTGTCAAGAGATGAGTGGATAAAGAAAGTGTTCTATTTGGTTTTGCTTCTGTTTGCTTGAGAATCCTGTAAAAGAGTTTAGAAGATGTATAAGCCTTCTCATACATTTTAATTTGGCAATTAAATTTTTCATCACAAGTTTAAATAATTGCAAAATATATAACTCCCACATATTATAAATATTTACATTCTAAGATGAAAATATATCATTTGTTATATATATTCCATAGAAATTGAAATGTCATACACTTCACTCACTTAAATATATATAAACAAGTTCTTTTTAACCGTCAAAACTCACAGCATTCCTTTTCCTTCTTGGGCTCACGTTTCCATTCTACTTCCCCCCATAGAATTTGATCATAATGTAAATTTTATGCTTGAAAGTATGTTACTGATCACCTTATCATAATTCCCTGTAACAAAGATAAATAAATGAATAAGTGAAAATGCATTTTTTTTTAAGTTCCAATAGCTGTAAGAATCTAAATGGTAAAGAATTTCTTCTGGATTAAGTTATCATTTCAATTTGTATTTGTATGTGGTTTTGATAAGTAATTTTAAATATAAAAAATATGTTTGGGCAGGAAATACATTTCTTAATAAGATAGATGAGACTTTTTAAAATTAATTTATACATACATGGGTGAACATTCTTCATTATGAGAGTGAGATTTATCATCAATTTTATTCCCTTTTTAATGTAAACACTGAGACAACTGTTCATATATATAAGTAGACACAGATGCAAAAAGCTTTATTATAGTAATGTCCTTCATTTCCCTTTAATTCTTTTCAAATAATATACAACAAAGCACAGTTATCAATCAACAAAAAATTAATTTCTATCCACTAACAGTCTTCCTCCAGTTTTAATGAAAGCAAAAACTTGGAACCACCTGAGTTGCAAAAGGATTCATTACAGATCATTACAGTCATGCCCTCAACACCAGCACCAGTCCTTTAAGATGCCACCTTTGTTGGCACCTAGACACTTTTACTGTCACTCTTTGAAATGCCTTCATTCACTCCCAGTGCACCCCAGTTTGAGAACAGATAGGATAAACGAAAACAACAACACCCCAGAGGGATGCTCATCTTGAGGTAGACAAATGCAATCTGCAAATGGGTGAGAAGTGCCCAAGAGACAGACAACTAGCTAATACCTACATATTAAAATTGGAGCCATAAAAGCAGACAAAAAAGAAAGACCTTTTTATTATCTCCAAACTGGAAAGGTATTTCTACATATGAAGAAAAAGACTGACATAACAAAAGAAAATACTGATAAGTTCAACTCTATAAAAACAAAAGATGAATATATGAAAAATCTGTCATAAATCAGAAGATAAATGACAAACTGGGGGAAAGTATTTGCAGCTCATATTATATTTAAAGGCCCAATTTCTTTAATGAATAAGAAACAAAATCAAGAACCCATAGGAAAATTAGCAAAACAAAAGATAGCAAATATAGTTCATAGAAAAGAATATCTAACAATTCTAAAAAGAAGAGATATTCAATTTTAGCCTTAATGAGGAGAGAGAGAGAGAGAGAGAGCAGGCAAGGCAAAAGGAAACCAAAGAAAACCAGGCAGGCTAATTAAAACTACAAGAAGCCAGACAGGGCACAGCCTGTAGTCCCATACTCAGGAGTCTGAGGCAAAATTGCTTGAGCCCGAGAGTTCAAGGCCAGCCTGGGAAACATGGGAAGATCCATGTCTCAAAAACAAACAACAACAACCGACAAAAACTACAACAAACTATGACTTTTCACCTAGTGCGTTATCTAAGAGCAAAAGGTTTTGAGAAACTCACTAGGTTGTCCTGCAACTTTTCGAGTTATTGTCATCGGACTCCAGCCCCACCCTTCTGCACTCCATGTTGTCAGCACTGGAATTCTACCACCGCCCTCATTCTGCTTTGCCACCAGGCTCCTGTCAGACTCTGCTAACAGGAGTAATAGGAGAGTAGAAGGCTACAAGAGAAAGAAAGTTTTCCTCTTCATTGTCTGCTTCCTGTCCTGTTAGCATCACCACAGAAATTTTTTCACTTGCAGCACATCAGCACGTGGCCATTGCAACAACCAAATCCAGTTTCACCTTTTCCAACACTTGGAGATTCAGCTGATCATTACCCTCTCAGAGAACCATCACTATCAAACCAGTGCTCCCTGCTAGAAGTCTGGTCCCAGCCCCACGGGGCCCCTCTGCTGGCTCAGGGCACCATCTAAACCATATCCCTCCTCAGAGGTCTGAGTTTCAATGCTGTGATGACCCTCATCCAAACTTCTAAATTTTAATAATTTCAACCTCTTCACCTGTCCCCGAGTCCTAGAGATGATGACTGCTTTCTGTAACTACCACCTCCCTAAGGATGCTTCAGTATTCTCTTCTTGTCTTTAATTCTCTTCTTAACAACCTTTTGCCTAGTTAACAATTCATTATATGAAACTGTAGAAATGGTTGGTATGGTTTCTGATTGGATCTTGACAGTACAGTGGTCAAAGGTGTGGAAACACAAGCAATCTCACATTATTGGAGAGAGTGTTAATTGATACAGTTCCCAAGAAAGTAGCAATTAACCAACAATTTCATTTCTTGGAATTTATCTGAGAGAGACACTCATATCTATGTGAAACACTGTGTATAAAAGGAAATTCACTGTATTTTTTATAAAAGCAGAAGCTTGGAGGGGAAATTATAAACTCCACCAATTAGTGCATGTTTTAAAAATACAATGTATTCATTAGTGAAACACTGTGCAGAAATTTAAAAATACTCGTTAGAAAACTCTGTTCTGTACCAATATGGAATGATCCTTGGTAAGTATAAGAAGAAAGGTGTGAAACAATGTGTTTATAAGCTGATTCTTCATTTTAAAAAATGTAAAAGAATATATGTTTGCATAGAATATTTCTGGAAGGATACACAATAAACTGGGTGCCTAGGAACAAAGATGGGAGGGAGAGACTTAAATTTTACTGTAAATCCTTTTGGCTTTCTTGAATTTTGTTTTATATATATATATATATATATATATATATATTATATATACATTTGTATATATATATTTGTTATATATATGTTACATATAATGTTATATATGATAATATACAATACATATAGTATATATATGTATAATATATATATTACCTATACAATAACCAAAAATGTTTAAATATCTAGTAGAGAAACAGTACAGAGGATTTTTCCAGTTTGAAATTGCATAAGGAGCAAAATATTTATTTGTGCTGTTTCCTGAGATCACATTTAAAAGATGCTAAGAGAATAAAATTATATAACCCACAACAATGATGAGCATAGAAGAGAAGCTATAATCAAGTGGAATATTTCTAAACATTCTGAAAGATAAAATAGTAGATGAGAGATTCTGAGGCTGGGCAAGGGAGATTAAATAGCCTGGAATATACGAGGGAGTAGAGGGGCCCTTAGCCAAGGAGGAGAAACACAGGACAACCCAGAGAGACCCCAGGCATCTCTAAGACCCAGAACCACAGACAATAAAAACAAGACCCTGAAAATTAACAGCATCAGTTCTCACACTCTCCTCTCATCCTCTGGCAGAATGATTAGTAAATAAGTGTTTTGGTTCCATGCCAAAATAAATACCTACAAAAAGAGCACTTTTCTAAGGAAAAAGAACAAAAACAAACTAAAGAAAACAAAAGGAACTAGTGATAGTATTTGGATCAAAAGGTGTAGGGAGTCCTTCAGATTGGGTAACTTAAGGATCCCCAGCCCAAAGACTGACTCCCCACATAATTATTCAAAGTCAAACCAGCAATGCACACATAAGCACACATATACACACACACACATTCTGGACTTTTTCAATAGTCTTTTTTTTTAAATATGATGCATAACAAAAATCACTATGCATCATTATGTATACATACTGGGGTAAAAATATAGTATTCTCAGTATACAACTGAAATAAGACAGAAGAAAGTAACTGGAGGCAGTACAGATTATTCAAGGAAAAAGAGAGAATTCAGACATAACTCCAATAATTTATAATTTTCAGAGATCATAATCTCATATACGATAGGGGTAGTATAAAAACGGATCAGAGAACCAAAAACAAGGCACTTAAAAATAAAAGTATGTAATCATCACATTAAACATTATTAGTAAATAATGAAAATACGAAATGAAAAAAATCTCAAGAAATAGGACCCAATGATAAAAAGACAGAAATGAACTCATCGGAAAACCAATCCAGAAGTTCAAATATTCAACCAATATAAATTCCAGAAAAAGAAAACACATATGGATAATCGTGAAAGAAATAATAGAAGAATTATTAAAGCCAGGTATAGTGTCCCACTCTTGTAATCCAGCAACTTGGGAGACTGAGGCAGAAGACCACAAGTTCAAGGCCAACCTCAGCAACTTAGCAAGGCCCGAAGCAACTTAGCAAGACCCTGTCCAAAATAAAATAGAAAAAGGGCTGGAACATGGCTCAGTGGTTAAGCACCCTTGGGTTCAATCCCTGGTACCAAAAGTAGAAGAAGAAGAAAGAAATCATTAAGATTTGGCAAATAATTTTTCAGACTGAGATCCTCCATCAAATGCCCAAACAATAAATAGAAATATTCACATCTAGTCCCAATTTCTTGAAATTTCAGAACACCAAGTATAAAGGGAAAACCTAAAATTTATTGAGAGGAAAAAGCACTTCAGTCAATTATGATAAACAAGTAATATCAGACTTGGAAATCAACATAAATTTTAAAAGAGAAAATCCTCCACAGTAATATAGGAAGAAAAAATAATTTTCCAGCTTAGAATTTGATAGCCATTTCATTATTAATCCAGTGTGAGAACAGAACAGACATTTTCAGATGTGCAAGGACCCAAATGATGCCTGTGTATTATACCCTTTCTTGGAAATTACTTTAACGCACTCCAGCAAAGCTGAGTGAAGCCGGAAAAGACAGAGACACAAGATCAAAGAAACTGGGACTCCAACATAGGAGAGTAATCGAAAAGACTCAAATGACATCTGTCAGGCCAACCTAAATAACAACCAGTCCAGATTAGAGAGAAAGACAGTTCAGTTGGCTCCAAAATAAGGTATCAATTGGTTGGGGAAAGAAGGAAAGGAATGCCTTTAATTTGGTCAGATCTTACAACAACCATCTAAGAAAAATAAATAAAGGAGATTAGAAACTCCAAGGAACAACCACAGAAAGAGCTAGAAAGGCAATGTGATCATACCGTATCACTTGGCTCTGCAGTGAAGGATATCGATGCTAACAGAATCATTTTAAATACTCCTCAGTTTCAGTTTTATATGTACGGGGGATTGAACCCAGAGGTGATTAAACACTGAGACACATCCCAAGCCCTTTTTAATTTATATTTTGTTTTTTTGTTTTGGAGTTTTTTAATTTTTTTCAATAATAAAAGACAGCAAAAAGGAGAAAATCTCTTTTCTTAATTCTTTTTCCTTTTTATGTGCTGTTCACATTTATATTCAGGAAAAAAAAGAAGAAGAAATGAATTCACTGAATTTACTTTTTTTCATTCACATATAAAACTTTTTCATAGCTTCACAGCTTGCTATCTGATGTATTTTTTAAAGTAATCATTATTACCAATCCAGAAAACTTTGTAATATGCTTCCAGAATATTCACTTCATCACTTAACTGTTCACCCTAATATCTAGACTATTTTTGTTATTATTTTTTATTTTTACAGACTGCATTTTGATTCATTGTACACAAATGGGTTACAACTTTTCTATAGTTGTGCACGATGTAGATTCAGGACCATTTTTTTTTTTGTTTTGAGACAGTGTCTCCTAAGTTGCTTAGGGTCTTGCCAAGTTGCAGAGGCTGGCTTCAAACTTGCACTATCCTCTTGCCTCAGCCTCCAAGCGTCTGGTTTGGGAGACATGCACCACCACACCCAGCTCAGTTTCAGCTTTTAGAATCACTCTGTGGACAAAGCTCATAATTCTTACTATGTTAAGAATCAATCGTAAAATCTATTGAATCTGGTGATTTAAAAATAGAAAGCACCATTTATTTCTGTAAACACAAACATTTTTGCTTTCTCCAGTTTTCTGTTAATGGCCAAACAAGGGAAGTGAATAAAGTTTTACTGATATTTGAGACTAATAAAATAAAAAATGAAATAAAAATCTAAAGCAAACAAGAGGAAATTGAAAAGGAGAGGAAAGAAGTAAAAGAAAGTTGTAAATATTAACTTTTTTATCCTATAACTGTAAAGTGAAAAGACAGGGTTGTCTGTAGGGTCTCTGCTGTCTGGAGTTGAAGGTTACAATGGAATTATTGAAATGGTGGTAGAAGTTCACTCGGGAAAAGTGGTAAAGATGGATTCACTCCTTTTCTGCTAAAATAGGAAGTCTATAGACAGTGGTGTTTAAAATGGATAAAATAAGAAATAACAAGCTGGGCATGGCATCACAGGCCGTAATCCAGAAACTCAGGAGGCAGAGACACAAGATTCGCAAGTTCCAAGCCAACCTGGGCAACTTAGTGAGACCCCATCCCAAAATAAAATAAAAAGGGATGGGGATGTAGCTCAGTGATCAAACACCCTGGATTTAAGTACCACAAATAATAATAAGAGTAATGATAATGATGATAATAATAATAATAGTAATAGAAAGAAAAGAAGGCAGAACTTTTTCTTAGAAAAGTGAAGAAGACTACCTCTATAAAAACAATTTTAGAAGTTCAAAGTGATTGCCTCCATGAAGTAGGACTGGGAGATAGAATGGTGCAGCAAGAGACCATTACTTTTCTTTAAAACACTTCTGCACTATTTCATTGTTTCGTTTTTGTTTTGTTTGGGTTCAGATTTTTTTTATTTTTTGTTTTTGCTTTTTGCAGTGCTGAGGATAAAACCCAGGGCCTTGTACATGTGAACAAGCAGTCTGCCATGGGGCTACATCCCAAACCTTCATCTTTTTATTATAAGCATCTATTAGTTGGATAAATATAAACACAATTTGCAAAATACTAAAGAGGTGTTACTTCATATATTGATGACATTGAAGATTTGAAGTAGATATGGGAAATATGAAAGGGATCAATAAATAAGAAGATTACTTAAAATTTTAAAAATCAATAACATTTTCTTGAGGTTCTCAGTAAAAAGAATTAATGAAGGGCTGGAGAAATAGCTCAGTCCGTAGAGTGCTTGCCTTGCATGCACAAGGCCCTGGGTTTGATCCCCAGCACCGCCAAAAAAAAAAAAAAAAAAAAAAAAAAAAGAATGAATGATTTGAAGAATGTATAAAATTTCTTAGCAACTCAAAATAAGGCTGTTCACCAGGCATGGTGGCACATGCCTGTAATCCCAGCAGCTCAGGAGGCTGAGGCAGAAGGATTGTGAGTTCAAAGCCAGCTCAGCAATTTAGCAGGACCCTAAGTAACTCAGTGAGACTCTGTCTCTAATAAAATACCAAAAGAAGGGCTGGAGATGTGGTTAAGTGCCCCTGAATTCAATCCCTGGTACCAAAAAATAAAAATAAAAACAAGGCTGTTCTTCCCATTCCCTAAGTGTTGGTGAGCCAAGATAAGGAAGAAGGAAAAAAAAAAAAAAAAACAAAAACAAAAAAAAAAAAAAACACTGAATAGGATCTCAGAAGACGGAATTTAAGCCTCACATCTGAATCTGACTCACAACTTTTAGAAAATCAATCCTCCTGCTCCACCTCAGTTAAGACTTCTGCCAAGTGAGAGGCTGCTCTAGGTCAGCTGATCTTACAGCCAGGGACACCATCCTCCCACAGGCCATGGTGAACCTTTGTGGGGCCTTTTTGATTGTTACAAAGATTAGGGGATCTGTTGACATTAGATTACAGAGCCAAAATACTCTATACCTCCAATCCTTGGGATAGTCTGCACAACCAAATTATCTCTTATGACTTTCAAATGTCTTTCCAAACTGTCACATAGTTTTTAAAAAAAATAATAGTCATCATAACACAAGCCTACTACTCCTATTTGTTTTACCATGAACATTGAATATATTTTACATGATTTTAACTTTAGCTGGATTTCCAGGAATGCAACAGAAGAGTTATTTTGCTTCCTTCCTAATTTCACCAAGACTTGTTCAGCAGTTCAGAAAATTATGTGACCAATAGCAAAACTTTTATAACAAATCTTCCATGTGTAGAGGCCACATTTGTGGTTATTGAATTCATGGTGATTCTACATAGAGACATAAGCATCCAATCCACTATATCATCTACTGAAGTCATGCTCCAACATTTTCATGTTGACATACATAATATTTTATCATAAGCTGATTTCCTTGTATTTTATATTGCTGTTTAAGCATTCTATTGATAAGCTCAAGTTATGTGACTGATAGGTTATATTACCTATAGATTTCATGTCAAGATAATGAAGAGGATGCTATAAATGAATGAATTTGATAAGAGCAGAATTCTATGCATGGGTCTAGATAGTTTCTAAAACTCCTTCCAAGAATATACTTGTCATCCTTTAGTAGCCCCAGGTTTGTAACATTCATATGGAGTAGGATGTACTTTCTTAACAGTTTAACTGGTAATGAACAAAGAAGACATATGTATGTTCTGCATTCTTTTGTAGCCACTTAAATATTTAGGAATTATCCCAATGGTCCAGAATGTTGCCTGATTTCCCTCTCTTGTGATTCTGTGCAGACGTCAAAGCAATGAGTATGTGAGGCACCTGGTGGATAGACCTTTTACTTTCTGTAGCCACTGCAAACATGTTATTAAGTGTCTGCTATCAAGCAGTCAACGCATACCTTATTAGACATCAGTGCCTCACTCATACTGTTTCTTATACATAGATTTTATTCTAAAAGTTCTGCAAAATAGGCAAAATTATATTTGACTTCTGAATTTTACTAAAATCTTACTTCCCCTGTGAAGAATTCCATGGCAGTTTGTCTCTTGCCGTCTTAACTTCCCTCTCTTCTAGAATAATTGACCTCCCACCATTTTTACTCACACATGCATAACAGTAGTTTTATCATGGGAGTATAACTATAGGTTTATAGGGTTCTTCTCATGCTAGTCTGAGAGTTATCAAAGAGCAGGGACTGTCTCGTTCATGATTTTATCCATAGGATTTGACTCAGTAGGAGACTTTCAGTTAAAATGCATTAGATCAATGGTTGAGTGAAAGAATGAAGGATTTTCTGAAATTTTCACAAAAGTATCATAGTTTTCATTCATTCATTGCTCTCATTCTTCATATTTCCTCATAGACACATATATCCTATTATTTATCTGTAACTTAAAGTCCTTTTGTACTGGGTTTGCAGGATTACAGAATTGTGTCTCAGGACACATTTACAATGGGATTCCCACCACAGTAATCTCTTGCAGGCAGCTGCTTATCTCCTCTGTACTACAAATGTCAGGAAAACCTTACATTGTCAGTATCCTCTCCTGTCTTGTAGGGATACCTCTAGGAACTACTTCCTTTCCTTTGTCCTGATTTCAGTGCCCCAGCACATTTCATGGTAGATTGAGTAAAAACGGCCCTAAGCATCCTTCAACTTAGTATTTTCCCCCCATCATTTTCTTTCTTCTTTTTTGTCCTTCTCTTTCCCGTCTCTATTCTCTTTCTTCCTACAGCTTGACCATAGTTCAACTCTGACTGGGTGACACTGATCACAGGTTACCCTGCCTTGCTGACAGCTGGCATATGATTCTGCCATTGCTACTTTAAAAGCTGGGGAAGAGGACTGCTCCCCTTGGGTTCCCCTTTCCTCCAAGGCCCCTTTGGCTGCTTCATCCAGGATTCCTTCTTCTAGTCCCAGGGCTTGCTCTGTAGCCTGACCTTCCCCATCCTCTCTAGATCTTGACCTTTGCACACTCCTTGCCTCTGAGTGAGAACCACTCTTTAATCCCCAGGAGACAAACCATGATTCTTATTGTTAAACACATTAGACCCATATTCCAATGTAATTTCGAATATTTTCTGTGAAATATTCACTGTATTTTCTTTTTCTTGAAGTATAAGGTCTCTATATCTCCGATCCTTAAAATAAAATGATTAGGAGCACAATTTGAACCTGCCAACACACAACATGCCACAGCCAACAAAGTGCTTCTGAGTGCCTTTGATACACGGAGTCTCATGCCAGAAGAAAGACAGGACTGTGCTCTTACTGCTCATGCACAGCAAGAGCAGCAAATGACATACTCTGTACACACTGGTTTTTGCTTGTTTGTTTGTTTGTTTGTTTAGTAAATAGCAACTATGGATGAACTTACTTTTTCTATTCAGGAAAGAGAATAAGAACAATACAGGAAAAAATGAGTCCTAAGAAAAACATTGCACAAAGCATGAATAAAACCAGAAAGTATCTAGTACTTCTAGGAGTTCCCCCAGAATACCTTAATTTGTTAACAAATTATTTGTGCATTAGTAAAAACAAGATAAAATTATCACCCCCCTCCAATAGGCAATTTTTAAACCTCCCCAAATTATCACCCTCTCCCAATAGGCAATTTTTAAACCTCCCCAAATTCTGTTTTCCTTTATTCCATAGAGAATTTCACTTTCTTGTTCTCTTTATTATAAGTTTCTATGATGAAGAACACTTCCTACATCGTTGGTTTTCATTGTCTCAGTGAAACATCCTAGGTATGTGCTATCCGATACAATAGGCACCAGCCAACTGTGGCTACTTAAATTTTAATTAAAATTACATAAAATTTAAATGCAGTTCTTCAGTGGCATTATCACATTTCAAGTGCTCAGTAGCCACACAGGGCTAGTGGCTACATTTTGAATAGCCAAAGTGGTTTTAAATAGCCACAGGTGGCTATTGGCTACTATTTTAGACAGCACAGACTCAGATGATTCCCTAAGAAATGAAAATGTGTTCTCAATTACAGAGCAGTACAAAACATTTTCTTCATCACAGAAAACCCTACTAGTCAGTGCTGGTCTAGAGAAACACCTATTCAGGGCAGGGCTGATTAAAGTTTCTTTGTAATAGTGGCATGGAAAGGTAACATTGCCATAGAGAATTTATAAAACTCAGAGCCAAAATGTCTTGCCCTTTTAAATGTGATTGAAGCTCATGGGGCTGTGGAGCAAAATGTAAGCATTCCACATACAAAAGATAGTGTGACTGGGATGTAGATGTACACAGACACCGACAGAATGGAACAGGAAGAGGCTTGTTGAAGCTATCAATAAAAGAAGAGGAAAAAGCCTATCATGTATGAGCTGAACAGAAGGGACTCCTCAGGGGCAGAGTTGGAAGGTGGTGTGATTTGGTCCTGTTAGGAGCATAGTCAGTGGCATGTCCTAAATTCCATGAACCAGCTTTTTTTTAATATGAAAGCATGGAAAGAGACTGGAAAAATTGGAGTAGGAACTCATCAGGACTGCTACCTCCAACCATGCACCCTGTCATAGAGTTAACCCAACCATTCATATAAAAAACAACATATGGCAGCAGCTCAGGAGGCTGAGATAGGAGGATCACAAGTTCAAAGTCAGCCTCAGCAGCAGTGAGGCACTAAGCAACTCAGTGAGACCTTGTCTCTGAATAAAATACAAAATAGGGGGCTGGGGAGATAGCTCAGCTGGTAGAGTGCTTGCCTTGCAAGCACAAGGCCCTGAGTTCAATCCCCAGTACTGCAAAAAAATAAAAAAATAAAATAAATAAATAAATAATAAGAAGACACAAAATAGGCCAAGGATGTGGCTCAGTGGTTGCCCCTGGTTCAATCCCCAGTAGCAAAAAAAACAAAAAAACAAAAAACATGGACCAACAGTGCAGGCTGGACCTGAGAGGAGTTTGTTGTTTTGTTTGTTTTGTTTTTAATTTTTCATTAAGGTCTCAGGTATAACTTCTATAAAATGAATGCACACACTAAGTGGCTATGTGTGCTCTAATTTCTGAAACCAGTGATCTTCTACCTCATGTGGCAAAAGGGAAGTATATAAGATCAGTGCCAAATCCTCTCTTTCTCCTTCTGTGCTCTGGAGTGAGGATCTTAGCAGCTGAGTTTTCAGTTCACAGATGTCTTAGAAGCCCTTGACTCCACATAATAGCTAATAATGTGAATCATTTTCCAAAACTGCTTTTTCTAAAGACTTTGTTTTGGGGACAAGAAAGGCAGGGTCATTCCCAGTCAGGGAAATTACTGAGAATTCTTTATTAGAGATCTAAGATACTTCCAGAGCTCCAAATCCCTGTGGTCATGATGGAACCCTGGAAAAATTTTATTCCATCCACCATTTTACAGAAATTATTCAAAATATGAAAGAGCTTTTTTTAACCCAAAATTATTTAGAGAGGTAATCAATTAGAAATAAAACACATACTCATTCTGCCCACTGATTAAAGCCAGCTCTCAACCTTTTTGTCTTCCTAACTTCCATTTAACCCCAACGACCATAAGCATTTCTCAAATTTAATACAGCTGCCTTAGACCTATTTTGTCTCCTACCTGGACTTCTGACACACCTCTGATCTGGTGTCCCCACAGCCACCCTGTCCCCTTCTATACCAGTTTACACAAAGCAGCTGGAGCAAATATTCTAAATACAATTATCGACTCTCACACTTTAAATATTTCAGAGGTTCCTGTGTAAGGATTTGCCACCATCTGTATGAAACCCACTCGAGGTGGCCTAATCCAATGCCATTTATAAACCTCACACCATAGCAGTCTGAGTGATGGAGTTCAGCACTGATACAATGGCTCTGCTGTGCCATCAGGGAGCAGAATTCTTTAGTCTGCTCTGCTGTCGGTAGTGATGACCTCCAGTCATTGGGACCTTCATGTAGAACTAGAAAAATAAAGCAGCAGGCAACTACAGACTTTTCCTCACTAACAAATGTCCAGAACTGGGTCACAGAGCCCCTTCTAACTACAAGGGAGAACTGAAAATTGAGCATTTCAACTTCCCATTCATCATAGAAAAGTCAGTCGAGAAAATAAGATTGGAAAGGGAGTTAAGAGGTCCAACCCTCTTAACTCTAGGGAACTTAGCATGCATTTGAGCTGCTTGGTAACTGGGACCTTGTTTAATCCTCTAACTTCATTTCTCCTCATGCCCACCTGGAACCTCAGTGTCACAACCTGATTATTTTCAATTCTTAAAACATGTCAGAATCTTACTTACTCCAAATGTTTGCACATGTTGTTTATACTGGTTCACATCCTCCTTTGACCAGCTAACTTCTACATTTTCCTTTCTCATCTTACAGGACACATCCTCTGGGAATGATTTCTTCACATCACGAACCTAGAGTAGTTGACCCCCGCTAATTTATTGACTGTGTTGTCAATGACTGTTGTATGTGCAGATTGTCACTATGACAAAGTACTTGAAGATGGAATCAGGTTCTGCCATGTTTACTATTGTGTTCTGAGTGCCTGGTCTGGAGTCTGTCAAAGAGCTAGGGGTAATCACTGCTTGTTGAATAAACAAGGCAGGGATACTCACTGGGGTAGTAATATATTGAATATATTGTATTATATCCTATTCTAAGCAAATAGCATTGAGTTTCCATGTCTCAAGTCTGTAATTGCAAGCAACCAAAGCTGTTGGAGATAATTCTCCATTAAACATTTGTTCTCCAAAACTCTGAGCTCTTTCAGAGATTAAACTGAAGAAGGCAGACATATGGAGATATCCAGGAAGAATGAAGAGAACTAGGCTGGGGAGGGGCAGAGGCTGGCAGATGCAGTGAATATTAGAGATCTTGGCTCCACTCTCAGTCGGCCACTCCGGGAAAGAACAAGAATCTCTGAGAAGATTGCTGCAAGGTGTACCTCAAACCTCTGGGCTCTGTTATGATTTGGATCTGGAAGCGTCCCCCAAAAGTTCATGTTTTGAAAGCATGCTCCTCAGTACAGCAAGGATGAGGTGAGAATTTCAGGTAATGACTTGATCATGAAAGTTGTAACCTCATCAGCGGATTAATCCATTTGTTAGATTAATAATGTGAATGGATTGTTAAATAACAACTACAGGCAGGTGGGGCATGGATAGAGGAAGTAGGTCACTAGGGACATGGCTTTGAGCATTATATCTTGTGCCTGGCTCCTAGATGACCTTTTCCTCTCCTCCCATTCCCTCTCTCTCCTTCCTGGCAACCATGAGGTAAGCAGCTTTCCTTTGCCATGCCCTTCTGACATGATGTTCCACCTCACCTTAGGCCCAGAGCAACTGAGTCAGCTGGCTATGGACTGAAACTCTGAAACCATGAGCCCCAAATAAACATTTCCTCCTCTAAATTGTTCTTGTCAGATATTAAAAAACTGACTATCACAGGCTCTCAACCTGGACTAAAATGCCTGTGATCTATGACTGAAGTAGCAGAATTGCAGACTTCAAGGGTCCATATAAGCTTGGACAATGGTCATCTCATCAGCATCTAGTGGGCCTCTCTGACACTTGAGTATTAATCTAAGACTCCCTGGGACCTTTACATGACTTTGAGGTCACAGATAGGAAACTCCAATGATGACTAAATTAGAAATTTTCAGCAACTGTATATAGGACAAAAGTCCAGAGACTTATTTAATTTGATTTAAAGCAAATAAAGATGTGACATTTCTTGCTCACCTGAGTTTATTGAATAAGATTTATATTCACTACACCAATGGATGGCTTAGTGATTTATGCCACAGCCATATGACGGATGAAATAATAAGCAGTCATTCAAACTAACACTGGCATACCCAGAGAAAAATAAGCCTCACAATGACAAAGTTCCATAATGGTGTTCATTACCTGGTTTTATTTTCTCTAGACACCCTTATTTTTAGCCTAAAATCTGGATCCATTCAGTCAAGGTCTATCAATACAAGAATACCTGAAAGATCTTTATAAAAATCTTTAGAAAAATAGCAAATGGATCCATTGAGAGTTACTACACTCACATTCTATAATGAGAACAATGTGTTTATTGTACCTGTGCAATCATAATTACTTGACTTTTTGGGTCAGACTATGTGTCATGATTTGCCTCCTCTGTTCCAACTCACTGAAAAAAGGGAGTATTCTTAATCCCAGTTAGATAAGTAAACTGGTGTCTGTCCTGGTCACATGTTAATGCCATTTCCTAAATCCCCTGATATTACAAAATCCCATACAATTTGATCTACTTTGATTTGATGACTCAATAATCAGGCTTCATTATGTGCTTATGCACCTGTTCAAAATAAGGTTCACAGTACTAGGTCTCTGTCTTAGTCCTTTATGGGAAGCTGTAACAGAGTTCCACAGAATACATAATTTCTAAAGAGCAAACATGTATTTCTTACATTTCTGGAGGCTGGAAAGTCAAAAGTGAAGAGCTTGCCTGTGTTAAGAGTATTCTTACTGCAACAGCCCATAGTGGAGGGACGAGGACAAGAGAACTCAAAAAGGAAGGACATAATTCATCCTTTTATCAAGAAACCACTCTCATAACAACCAACCCACTCCCACAATAGCCACATTAATCCATTCATGACAGTAGAGTTCTCATGACCTACTCAGCTCTCAAAGGCCCCACTTCTCAACACTGTTACATTGGGGATTGTCAACACATGAACTTTGGGGGACATTTTCAAATCAAAGCAGTCTTCTGATTTTTCTGGAACATCTGACATTTTCTATCCCTCATCAAAGTGGAAAAGAGAATTGACTCATTAACAGAAATCCTTCATGCTCCTTCCCTAACCCCCAGGGCTACATCCCCCACCCCTGGAGATTTAAACCAGGAGCACTTTACCACTAAGCTTTATCCCCCAGCATTTTTTTTGTTTTGTTTGTTTTGGTTTTTTTGAAACAGGTTCTCTCTAAGTTGCTGAGGCCGCCTTTGAACTTGTGATCTTCCTGCCTCAGCCCTCCCAAGTCACTGGGATTACAGGCATGCACTTCTGCATCCAGTTTATATCAGTTACTTCTGGGCATCCCTAGACATTCTCAGAGTTTTGTCCCCTCTTGGGCTTTTATTATTGTCATTCACTTTTCTGAAGCTCACGAAATCTTGGGTGTCGTCACATACTCTCACTGTCACCCCTGCCCGCTGTGAGAAAGAAACCTAATGTTCATTCCAGGGTTGTTATCTCTAGAGCTCCCCAAAACACCCTCAGTGTGTGTCAAGGCTGGATGCTCTCCTTCAGCCACAAGGTAGTGAGGAAGTTTTGCTCTGTTTTCCCATGAAGCAGGGGAAACTGATCTTTTCCCCACTCAGTGCACACCAAAACTGCCTACTTTCCCCACTCCCCCACCTATGACTGAGTTCTTTAAAAATACAGCTTATTTGTAGCCCCAAATCTCCAGATGTCTCAAGACTGTGTCCACGGGGATTAACCAGGAGAAAAACCAATCTGAGATACACACTAAGCTATCCTCCTGTCTCCAGTTTTTCACAGATGTCCCAAACAAATGCCATCTCTAGTCGAGGATAAAAGTTCTTGGGCAAATTGACTCCTCCTGGTTCTCTTCTATATTATCATACATGTCATAGTCCTTTTTTCTGGTTTCTGCTGTATACACAAGGCTATAATTGGCACTAATTTTATAGTAGACTACTTGTTTTTATCTCCTCAGTCTCGACCATCTATCCCTGCCTATTTCTAAACCACAGACACAAAAGCAAGATGTCTTCTCTGACAACCAGGATCCCTGAGATTTACATAGAGCTTTAGATAAGATTTGCAGAGCATTATGGAAAAGGGGGAATAAAGATTTGCAGAACAAATGTGACTTTCTCTCTTCAACCCGTCCAATAGAAAATTCTGAAGCTGTAGCTGATTATAAGAGCATTTCCCTTATATTGTCCTCTATGCACAATTGAGCACCATGGAGTGATCTAAAATTACAGCTCAGAGCCCAGAAATTGATCATAAACTGATCATAATTCATTATAAATTGAGCACAAACCACCAACTCATTTATCTGAAGTCATGTCCTGCTAATTGTAACTTTTTCTTCAATATTTCCCAGCAGGAAAAAATGTATTATCTCAAGTTGCATTCAAAATCTCGCCACCTATGAATAATTCTTTGACTCCTCTTCCTTCCACAATCTTCCCTGCCCTCATTTCAAAGGTAAACAAATTGCTCTATTAGTTTTTACTCCTATAGGCCATTATTCACTAACCTGTTACAACACATTTCTGGTTGGAATATAATTGCTTGTGTATGTCTACCCACCCATGGGTTGCAAGGACTGGGGCTGCACCCTCTCCTTCTTTCATAATTCATTTATTCAATAAAGATCTTATTTCATTTTGTGCCAGGCACTGTTCTAAGCCCCACTTACCAGTCTCTATCTCAAGAGACATTAAATGACTGAATTGGAAACAGAACGTTCAGTCCTTGTTCCTAGTGCTGATCAATAATGAGGATGGTTTTGAGAAAAGGAAAAAGAACTTGTCTTGATTTGCTAGCAAAGGAGAAGAGCAACAGATTCACCTCACAGAGGCTGCCATTCTAACTGACAGGGGCAACTGAGGACTTTAAAAAAGCAGACACGAGGACTATTTCCCAAGTATATTTTCAGTAGATCTAATTAATGTTTGATTTATAGCCTTGAAAGAGCTGTTGTTCCAGCCTCCAAGTCCAGAGTTTCTTTATTCTTTTTTTATGTTTTCATTTTTTAATTTTTATTTTTTACAGACTGCATTTTGATTCGTTGTACACAAACGGGGTACAACTTTTATTTCTTTGGTTGTACACAATGTAGATTCACACCATTCATGAAATCATACATGTACATAGGGTCATACTGTCTGTCTCAGTCTACTGTCTTTCCTTCCCCACCCCTCCTGCCCCAAGAGTTTCTTTATTCTTGTGGACAGTGAGTGGAAGGACAGATAACTCACCTTAGGACAGGAAGAATGTTAATCTTATTTCCCCCATGGTTGGAGAAGGGAAGAGGGAGAAAAGAAAAGAAACGAATGTCAATTTTGAAATAAGCCCACGGTGGTCAAGTAGCAGGATAAGCATGAATTGGACCCTGTTACATGAAAGGCACCCCTGTTAGTTTTTGCCTAAGCAAAAGGAAAGGAAAAGAATTAAGAAATAAGTAATAAATAAGTAACTCCCCAAGAATCTTTCAGCCTTTGGTTGCTTCTTCCTAGTACTTTTTCCATGACACGCCAGGCCATTCTGCCAGTCTATCAAGCTTCTCACCTCCTCAAATCCCTTAAAGTGAAGGACTATCTGAAACTATGACAGGACAACTGTATTTGGCAGCTCCAGCTCTGGTTCCCTGAGATTTACATTCTCAAGGGTTCTTTCTAATATCACCTCATTTTAAATGAACCCCCCAAATGGAAATAAGCCTCAATTCTCCATAATTCTCCATACAGTTACAGTTAGTAAGAACATCACCAAAAAAAGAATGTTTTTAAACCCATGGAGAAATTAGACCCAGTGCCCTGGATATGATTAGTTTTTGTTGTTGTTGTTTGTTTGTTTTTTCTACCACTGAACACTAGCTACATCCCAGCCCTTTTTTTTTTTTTGGACACAGAATCTCACTGTTTCCTAGGCTGACCTTGAACTTGTAATCATCCTGCCTCAGAGCTTCCTTAGTTTCTGGGATTACAGATGTATACCACCCTGTCTGGTTCCTGGATTTGACAGTTCTTGAAGCCCACTGATTTGGCTTTTTCTCCTCAGATCACTTTAGTCTACTACTCTCTTAACTCAATGGAAGCCTAAAGCAAGGGCCAAGGAAAATCCTGAACCATTTCTCCCCCAAGTTTATACCCACATAAGCAAGACCTAAAATAGGAATGAGTTCCCTCTCCTTCCTGCTCAGCTCCACCTTGCAGTCAATTAAGATCATCCTCTTCCCAGAAAGATGAACTCTAAGCTAGGCTCCATATGAAAATCAGCATTCTACTTTTCTGTTCAGCCTTACCTATAAGCTCAGAGCTGGGAAAGAGAAAACCATATAGTTAGTAGGTAAGAGGATGTTTTTCTTATACTGCCAACACCTGCACCATGCTTCCCACTCCCAGGAACTTTGGTAATCTATTTTCCTTCTCTTCTAACTTCCTGTTGGGTACCTTGCTCCTTGATTGTTGACTTGCCTCTGACTTGTTTTCTCAGATTTGACTTTGGAACATTCAACCTATAGCATTTTGCTTACACCACACACAGACACACACACACACACACACACACACACACCCTGAAAATAGGAGAGTGAACAATATATCCCTCAGGAGACCAAGGGTCATATCATGAAGCAAATGCTACAAACATGAAAAGTCTTACCAGTTTTGCATTTTATCCTAAAACATATTTTTAAACAGAATGCATATTTTGCATTCTGATTTCTAATAATTGATTTTTTTTTCATTTAGGTTTAAAATTACTCAAAATCATTATTAAGTGACCCAACCGTGTCCCACCTATCTTACCACCCTGCTGGTAAGAGGCTGAGGATGATGTACAAAGTGTGTCACTTTCGAGATCTGGACTGAGTAGAACTGAACTGACACCTGATAAATCAGATTCAACAGTCAGGCAATTGCTCTTGTCTGTCTTGGTATCATAATATTTCAAGAGTCTAGGCGCACTCATGTAGATACAAATAGAATCAGTTTTTGGCGATGGCGGCTTTATGCTTTGTGGGAAGAGAGGCTGCTTGTTTGTTTATTTTTATGTTATATTTTCACATCAAGTAATCACCTAGGTGAAAAACCAGAATACTGCCAATGAGTGACAGCATTTTCAAATTGTACTTGGTGGAAATTTTGATCAGTATATTTTCTTACTGAGAAATCAAGTAACTTCTGACATTTGTTGGACGAAAATGCTGATCCACTGGTCAGTTTATTTTACTGTTTTAAGAAAATACTTGCTGAAGGAATTGATTTTCAGCAAAGAAAGATGGTAATGATGTTATTCTTCACTTTACCACCAAAGTTGTAATTTTCATCACATCCACATGAATAAAGAATTCCAAATGACTCATCGTCTCCACAATCAACTTTCTTTAATCAATTCTCAAACGTCATCTTCATTTCAGCATGTTTGTTATATGCCATGGAAACTTTAATAGTTTTTGCCTTACAGTTATTTATTGAGAATATTCGGGTTCTTTCAAGTTGCTAGTTAGTCAAATTTGTGATCCCTCTCTCCGTTATTAAGATAAGAATTTAATCAATTCACCTATGTAAATGTTTATGCTTTCCGAAGATGACTTTTTTTTCTTTATAGTTAAACATTAAATCATCTTTAATTTTTAAATTCTAACACTTCCAACTAATTCAGAAGAATGCATATGGCTGAAAAAAATTTTTGAAACCACTTCACTGTCCATAATAAAATTCTTCTGTAAAACAACTGTCCTAAAAACTGAAACTTTTTTAAAAAAATTTTAATTACTTCAGGAACTTCTCCCTTTAAGAAATTTCCCAAATATAAAAAACGATTGGGCAAAAGTTTTAACCAACCCTAAATTAACAAGTTATTTAAATAATTTCAAAATCAAAATGGTTGAAAATTTTATGGAAAAGAATATGTTTTGAGAATAAGCTCTCAGTATATCCTTCCTAAGATTCAGAATGAAGTTTCCGAAAGTGAGAACACAGACAAATATAGTTTTTTTAATGTGAGAAAAATCATTTTATGCTCATTCACATTCAAACATAACGAAACCTACATTTAGTTAGGCTTCTAACCCTCTAAACCTTTCAATTCGAATGCTGTTACTGCCAATTATTAATGACAAAAGGTAGTTTTTTGTAACTAATGCTTCACTGATGACCATATTTTTACATTTCCCTGAAAATCCTACTTGTGACTTCAAGCTTGCACTGCAACCTGTCTTCACAAAAACAGATCCATATTCTCACTTATAAATAGTTTCTCAATGTCCATAGGTTAAAAGATAAATTAATAATGACAGTTAATTGGTGAAATTCAGAAATGCAGTTTTGTGTTATTGAAACTATACAAAGTAAACATTGATAAATGTTTGAATGCAGTTGCAGCAGGAATTTGAAGTAAATTGTGGAAATTGTGTGTGAGAGAAAGAAAAATAGAGAGGAATAGGGAAAAAAAAGGACCCGTGCAGGAATCTCCTACACATGCCTGGATCTGTGAAATCCTGGTCCTCCCTTCTGTTCCCACACAACTCAAACATTCTAAAACAAAGATATGAGATGTGAACTGGAACTGCATGCGACCAGTTTCCAGCCATGTAGAAGAACCAGGCATGAGAGGATGAACAGAAAAACAAAGATGAGAGCATCCCAGCAGCATCCTGGCCACGCCTTCTTCTCTTGGCAATCTAGCTTCGTGAACCAAACAGAGTCCTGGTTCCTTATGATGATTTCCATTAGGTTCCCTCCTAACAAAATAAACAAAACCACGAAAGAGCTCTGCCTAGCACTCTATTAATTCAGCAAGCACAGAGGAACCCAAATATAGAGGACTGGGTTTTGCACTTTAAAAGAAATAACCTCACTTACCGATTAATTAGCTATGGAGCACTCTACTTATAACCTAGCAAGTAGTCCTGCAGTGGGGACATTGGAGCCGGTTTTCAAGATGAATAGGAGTTTTCCCACTGCTTAAGGCAGAGACATGTGTTCACATATGAGAAACACTCCATGCAAAAGCAAAGTTATGAGGCTGGATGACATGTTTGGGAAGAGCAAATAACTCTGTATATCTGAAGTGTAAAGTAGAAGGAAGAAGTGAAGAGGATGGAGAAAACAGACACAAACTCATGAAAACATTTTCTAAGGACAATGCCTCAGGATTGGAACTGATTGATCCTCCAGAGTGAAGCTCTCCAAAAGGAGGGAGCACAACTTGGAAAGGCAAGTTGACGCCTTCATGCCAGACCAAATTCATAATTTGTAGGGCCTGTGTATGATGAAAATCCAAGACCACTGTTCCAAATAGTTAAGAATTTAATTTCCAGCAGCTGGGCACTGAATCCAGCATGGTACCCTTCTGTGCACCACCAAACAGGTGGCACACCTGTAAAGTCAGCCCTGTGTTCAGACAGGAAGAAAATTAGAACTATTTTGTATTCATTCATCTTGTCTTTTCCAAATTTCTATTTCTAGGAATATCTTATGCATAAAATTTTTAGCGTATATGTAATTGACAATGATGTGTCAACATAGGTTCATGGATCATCACAAATGTATCACTCAGGTGAGAGATAGGAATGGTATGAGAAGTTATGTAGGAAGGAATGGAGGTATCTGGGAACTCTCTGTACTTTCTGCCTCAATTTTGCCATGGACTTAAGACTGCTAAAAAAAAAAGGTTCAATTTTTTAAAAGCAAGATATATTATAGAAAAGCCAATGACTTTTTTTAAACTACCTGTTATCCCTTCCCTCCCAGAAAACCACTCTAAATATCTTAATTTGACTCCCTTTAGTATTTTTCTAAGCCCATACAGATATATATGTTTTCCCTATTTTAAAAAAAAGTGGGAAAATATGAGTATCAATATCCATTCTTTTTTCCTTAAATGTCTCATGGACATATATCCACGTCAAAGTATTCAAAGACACAACAAAATAAACCTTATGTGTAATCCTCACAGTGGATCCTATGATTGCTCCCCTCAATCTTTATCCTAACTTTCTCTGTTGAAATAATGCTGTTAGGACAGTTCCCAAGCTCCCTTGCAGCTAGACTTGATGTAAATCAGGTTCTGCCAATCAGTGAATTTATATAAAATTGGAAAGATGAATCTAAAAGATGGAAGTAGAAGTACCATTTCTCTTCTCTTCAGGTGGTTTTTGTTGATTCACAAATTCATGGAGACAGAGATTTCCTTCTTGCAGTGTTCTGTATTTGTTCTCTAATACCCTACATGGTTAGCACAGCTGCCACTGTCTCTGATTCTAATGCTACTGCTGATGCTTACTGAGTGGCAGCTATGGAATTGTGTTCTTAAAAGTGGGATTTCTGTGTGTCACTGCTTAATTGTTCTGAGTCCTTTACTTCATTCATAGCAGCCAGCCAAAGGCCTACTTTTTCAGTTCATCCATTAATTTTCCCTCTACAATATTTAAAATAGTTTCTCATCTGTACTTGAAACACTGGTAACCTATCCAATCACTTCAAATTTTTTACAATAAAGAAATAATAGAGAGTTCCCCACTACTACATATGTCCCTGAATCTCTGAACTCTTATTTGTGTTTTGCTGGTCTATTGTCAAACCCTTTTCAAATGCCATATCCATTTGATTCAAGTAGCTTTATAGATATCAAGTTCTGGTAACTCTTAAAAACAAACTCCTCTTACTATCTAAAAACAAACTCCCCTTGCTATTTTTTTTTATTTCAAAATTTCTTGACATTTATCACATATTTATTCTTAAAGGCCAAGTTCAGATTTTTTCATTAAAATAAGGTAGAATTTTTATTCAAATTATATTAAGTTTATATATATATTAATTTAAGAATGACTGACATTCTTGGAATGATGGAGATTTTATAATATGAAGTCTCACCTCCAAGAAGATCACACATCCCTCCAATTTATTCTATTTTAGCCTTTAATGACATTTTACTTTTCCTTCATATGAATTTTGCAACTTCTCTTATAACTTTCTTTATTCCTTAAGAGCAACGGTTCTATAGAATATGACAAACTAACGGGCACTCATGGATCCCTCCCTAGAACCAAACTCTAGAAGAGCTACGACAGTGAGAGGGAGGTTGCTGGATCTCAGAAGTTTTTAAATGGGAAAAATACTTCGAAAAAGCATGAGATGACTAAACCCCAATATGACAGGAAAGAAGGTCAAAGCAAAAGGAATCTAGGGCCCATGACTGGGGAGAGATGGGGAAATGATATTCTAGTTGGATCCTTTATTTCTTCCCCACATCGCCCTGGCAGCACTATGACCATTCCGTCCCAGTGGCTTAATGAAAAAACAGCCTCCCCAGCCCCGCCACCAGCCTGACGTAGCAGGGAGACTCTAGCTGGGGTAAAACACCAGTTATAAGAAGTATACATAGTCTGGTCAACGGACTAAGCATTCTCTTCTTCACCCTCCTCCCTTATCTCACCTTATGGAAGAATCAATCACAACAGCGGGAGATACTCTTTGGAAACCAGAAAAGCTCAGTGCAGAAGAATTAGGGGGTCCTAAAGGATGAAGTTACCTGATGGGGGAAATGAAATACACAGAAAATGCTGAGACCACAATCCAACACTAGAAACTCTCCACCCTGGCTTGTATTCCATTTCCAATCCCAAACTCACCCAGAGGAATAAAAGCCAGAGCACAAAATCTTGTCTCTCCATCAAGGCACATACAATCTGACAAGGTAGTTGATGGTTCCAAAGGTATGTGTGCTTGCACAGAAAAAAGGAAATAGAGCTGCCTGAGATTGCCATTCTCAGAAGTACCCACTTGCAAAGCTGAACTTTCTCTCTCCAAAAGGAGATGCAAGGAGAAAACATCATGCTCAAATGCAAATTATTAAAACATTCTCCCTTGAGATTAGGAACAAGAAATGGATGTACACAATTTCCATTTTCATTCACGTGATGGTCCTAAACAATAGAACGAAACGAAAAATCACCTATGAGTCCATACTGAGAAGAAAATGGAGTAATAAATGAGAGGAGAGAAAGTTTTCCCTTATGTACAATGTCATAATAAAGGAGAGGGAGTGATGGAATTAGAAAATCACCATTTGATAAACTATCATAGTAATAATGAATCTAGCCAAGAAATGTCAATGGGTGCTAAAGCTAGTAAATGAAATGTGATAGGGCACAGTATGTTTATACAGTCTTGAAGTGTCTCCTCACAGCATATTCACTAATTTCAAAGAGAAAAGAGTAACTTTAAATGGAGAAAAGCAAATGAAATCCCTGTAGTCAAATGATCAAATAATGGGATATATCAAAATTGTGTTCATTTTGATAAAATGCAAAGAAAAGACTACAGCCTCAGTGCTGTGATATTTCTTCCAAAAAATCATAAGCTGAATCTATTCATTAGTAGACATAAGATAACCCCAACTTAGAATCATTCTAGCCTGTAACTTTTAATATGCAAGTTATTAGTGTTTTACAAAGACCAGAAAGAATGAGAAAATGCTCCAAATATCAAAGGAGACTAAAAAAACATGAAACTAAATTCAGTAAGTGATCTTAGAGTGGACCCATTTGCTATAAAGAGTGTGATTTGAACAATTGATGAAATTAAATGGGATCTATAAGTTAGACAATCCTGATATAGCAGTGTTAATTTCCAAATTTAGATGCTTGTATTGTGGTCAGGTAGGAGAATATCCTTGTTTCTATGAATCGCACACTAAAGTATTTGAGTCTAATGGAGCACCATGTCAACATCTTATTTTTGAGTGGTTCATTAAAAAGCTTTTATATTAAACAGATACAAATAATTTGTGGAGTTAAAAGTCAAAATAATGGTTCTCTTTGACTGGGGAAATTGTAACTGTGTATGTGTATGTGAGGAAAACAGGTCACGGGGAACTCAGAGACTACATCTTGACCCTAATTCCTTCCTCTCACTCTGCTCCCTGGCTACCATGAATTGAGAAACTTTCCTCTATCATGCCCTTTTGCCATAATGCTTCTGCCTTTTGAGCCAATTGGATATGGACTGAAACCTTGAAAACCATGAGCCAAAATAAATCTTTCCTCCTTTAAGTTGTTACTGTTGGGTACTTAGATCACAGCAAACAAAAGGTGACTAATATGTCTTCTAGCATTTGGAATACTTTGGTCTCTTTGGAAAATTTAGAGATTTTTAGTAGTCTACAATTGTGAGAACTCTCCTGAAGCTACCAGATCCCCTTACTATCTATTCAAAAATTTATAACTTGAATCTATCATTAGAAACATCAGTTAAACCCAACCTCTTTTTTGGGGGGAGGTTAGACTTGAACCCCTGAACTATACCCCAACCTTTTTAATTTTATTTTTGAGACAAATTCTTTTTAGGTTGCCCAGGCTGGCCTTAGAATTGTGATCCTCCTGCCTCAGCCTCCCTGGTAGCTAAAATTACAGTTGTGAACCATTGCACACAGCTAATCCCATGTAATCTTAATAGTTTTTTAATTTCTATTTCCCTACCTGCTTATTCCCAAAAGAGTAATGCTAAATCAAATGCGGTCTCTATTCCTGTACATTCTCTCCTTTCTCTAAGGAGTAAGCTACCACACATAAGAGCTCATGGTGTAAGTAGAATTATGGACTAACAATGTCCTGCTCTCTAAGTATTTCTCCATCCTCAGCCAGATCCAAAGTACTACATAGCTGCTGCTGCTTTTCTGAAATTAATTAGTCAACAAATATTTATTGAGAACATACTATAAGCCCATACCATTCTAAAAACTGCAGCTACAATAGGGAATAATGTCTCTGCTCTATGGGATTTAGTCTAGTGGGGGAGGCAAGCCACAAAAAAACAACAATAAAAAAATTTCAGATAATTATATTTGCTTCAAAACAATAACAGATATAAAATGACTAGGGAAGTCCTCTCTAAGTTGCAGAATCTGATTTGAGACAGAATTATGCACAGCCAGCCTGCCACGTGAGTATCTAAAGAGAGCATTTTAGGCAACAGAGAAGAGCAAATGCCATGCGGGTAGAAAAATGGGGGAAAAAGAGATTATTAAGAATACATGGGATTAGCTGGGCATGGAGGCACACACCTGTAATCCTAGCTACTTGGGAGTTGAGGCAGGAGGATCGAAAGTTTGGGGCCAGCCTAGGTGGAAATGTATGAAATATATTTTAAGTTATTTAATATAAGTTCCAGGTGACCATGATTTTGTAGGGGGTGAGGGAGATGTTGCTATTTCTATGGTTTCACTGCTTATCCAAGCACCTGAAGCTGGTGCTTGTCATGTTACAAGCATTGCATGTATTTTTATGGAGGAATCATCAGACAGAGGGACTGGACTTCAGAGAATGAGAGAGAGATGTGAGACAGAGTGACAGAAGGAGCAGAGGTCAGAAAAACACAGGGTCTCAAAGACCAGAGAAAAGGTTTAGCATTTACACTAAGTGCAATGGGACACGTTTGCAGTTATCATCAGGAGACTTGATCTTATTTAAGATGGGTAAAAGCATTCTCTTTGCTTAGTGGGAAAGGGGACCTGTGTGGTGCAGAGGTGCTTCTTCTTTGAGCCTGGCTTCCCAGCAGAGGGTCAGTCAGCTCCAAACAGTGTTTGACTGTAAAATGAAGCCTGTCTTTTAAGTGGATTTTAGCCTTCCTGAGTTTCTGATGTTCTCCTAAAAGTCGTAGTGAGTTTTCTGACCTCATGCCAAATTCAGAAGCTTCCTCACCCTCTCTCTGAGTCTTCCATCTGCCTCTGAGCAAAGTTGTTTCCAGAGACCACAGTGTTCCAGGTACAGGCCTTTTGAATTTTCCCCTCTGCCTTAAGTTGTGATAATTTCTATGATTTTTTCCACCACAAGCTAACAGCCCCTGTAGAGTCAAGTATCCCTTCTTCTATATCTATTCTTTGATGGATTCCTTTACCCCACTGAGTCTGACCTACAGCCGTGAGTCTTTGAATTCACAGTCCTGGTCAGCTAATGATAATGTTATTAGTGTTAAATTAAGTTTGACATGAGGATGCCTTATGTACTTTGGTCCTTACATACAACCTATAACCTGAGTCCATAAACTCACTAAAAGCTTAATTTAGCATATTTTTTGTCACAAATAGCTGAGTCTCAGCCAATGACAGCAGCCAAGCTCTAGCCAATTACAGGTGACCAACTGTTGAAGTTCAAATAAGGTAAACTGGGAGCTGTAACCAACTGAGCTTCCATTTTCTGTCCATAAATGCTCTCTTGACACAATGCAGAGTGGAGTTTCTCTGAACCTGCTCTGGTCCTGAGGGCTGCCCAATTCGCAAATTATTCTCTGCTCAGCTAAACTGTTGAATTTAATTTGATAAAGATTTTCTCCTAACAATAGTAAATCATAGATACATGTGTTAAGCACTTGCTTGTGCCAGTGAAGTAGGCCCTATATTATCCCCATTCAAAAGATAAGGAGGGAGCCGCCCAGCAAGAGGCTTCGGGGCAGAGCGAGGGTCCCAGGCCCTGGTAGCAGGACCAGACTGGCAGGCAGCTTCTTGGAGGAGGGCTGCCCAGCGAGAGGCTTCAACACAGGGTGAGGCTGCCTGGCCCAGGAGATAGGTCTGGACCCCTGGTAACGTCACAGAGGAAGGCTGAGCAGCCCAGGTGGGTAATTCTGGACCGAAAGGAACTTCTCAGAGGAGAGCTGCCCAGCGAAACTTCTCCACCAGGTGAGTCTTCCCCGACGGGCGAGGCTTTCCCACCAGGTGATAGAAACCAGAGACAGAGGCCCAGACCAGCCATGCCCCAGCCCGCAGTCTAGTCCCCCTTTGGCTGACCATCGGTCAACAAGTGGAGGTGCCTCTGCCCACTAGCAGGGAATATACTCCGCCTGAAGGCCCCCACCCCTAGAAGGGCAGTTTCCTTGTGGAGCTCTACATTAGTTCCTCCAAGACTTCAGGCTACTGAAGGCTAAGAGGTGAGTTATTGGGAATCTACAGGGAGACTATAAATCAATAGAGGAAATCTGCAATATCTCAGAGTTTCAATACTAGAGAGGTAGATACCTGACCAATATGAGAAAACAAGGGAAGAAAATGTACCAAACAAACCTAGATGGAATAGCAATAATATCCAATGACAGCATGGCAGAAGAAATGTCAGAACGCGAGTTCAGAAAGTACATAATTAAATGATAGGAGAAGCAAACGATGAGATGAAAGAGCAAATGCAGACTTCGAATGATTACAATCAATCAACAGTTAAAAGAGCAAATGCAGGAAACAAGAGATCAATTCAATAAAGGGTTAGAGATACTGAAAAAAAAAAAAACAACAGAATTCCTTGAAATGAAGAAAACAATAAACCAATTAAAACCTCCATAGAAAGCATAACCAGTAGGATAGAACATCTGGAAGACAGAACCTCAGACATTGAAGACAAAATATTTAATCAGGGAAACAAAGTTGACCAAACAGAGATGATAAGAAATTATGAAGAGAATCTATAAGAATTATGGGATATCATGAAAAGGCCAAATTTAAGAATTATTGGGATTGAGGAAGGCTTAGAGAAACAAACCAAGGAATGAACAATCTATTCAATGAAATAATATCAGAAAATTTCCCACATCTGAAGAATGAGTGGAAAATCAAGTACAAGAGGCTTATAGGACTTCAAATATACAAAATTACAACAGACCCACACCAAGGCACATTATATGAAAATACCTAACATAAAATACAGACAGAATTTAAAGGCTATGAGAGAAAAGAATCAAATTACATAGAGGGGAAAACCAATACAGATATCAGCAGATTTTTTCAACCCACACCCTAAAAGCTAGAAGAGCCTGGAACATTTTTCAAGCTCTGAAAAAAAAATGAATGCCAACCAAGAATCTTATACCCAGTAAAACTTACCTTCAGATTTGATGACGAAATAAAATCCTTCCATGAAAAACAAAAGCTAAAAGAATTTACAAAAAGAAAATTGGCACTACAGAACATTCTCAGCAAAATATTCCATGAGGAAGAGATGAAATACAATGATGTAAATCAGCAAAGGGCGGAACTACCCTAAAGGAATAGCAAAATAAGGAGAACCAAGTCGTGTCAAAAAACAAAAATGAGCCAAATGACCGGGAATACAAATCATATCTCAATAATAACCCTGAATGTTAATGGCCTGAATTCATCAATCAAAAGACACAGACTGTCAGACTGGATGAAAAAGAAAGATCCAACAATATGCTGCCTGCAAGAGACTCACCTCATAGAAAGAGATACCCATAGACTAAAGGTGAAAGGATGGGAAAAAACATACCATGCACATGGGCTCAGCAAAAAGTCAGAGTATCCATCCTCATATCAGATAATGTGGACTTCAAGCCGAAGTTAGTCAGAAGGGATAAAGAAGGACATTTCATACTGCTTAAGGGAAGCATAAATCAGCAAGATATAACAATCATAAACATCTATGCCCCAAACAGTGGCTCATCCATGTATGTTAAACAAATCCTTCTCAATTTAGAAACCAAATAGACCATAACACAATAATACTAGGTGATTTTAACACACCTCTCTCACCATTGGACAGATGTTCCAAACAAAAATTGAACAAAGAAACCATAGATCTCAATAACACAATCAATAATTTAGACTTAACAGACATTTATAGAATATACCATCCAACCAAGAGCGAATACACTTCTTCTCAGCAGCACATGGATCCTTCTCTAAAATAGACCATATATTATGCCACAAAGCTAATGTCAGCAAATACAAGAAGATAGAGACACTACCTTGTATTCTATCAGATCATAATGGATTGAAGTTAGAAATAAATGAAAGAGTAAAAAACAGAAACTACTCCAACACCTGGAGATTAAACAATATGCTATTATATGATGAATGGATAACAGAAGATATTAGGAAGGAAATTAAAAATTCTTAGAGGTAACGAGAACAAAGATAATACATCATATCAAAATCTCTGGGACACTATGAAGCAGTACTTAGAGGAAAATTTATTTCATGGAAGGCATTCAATAAAAGAAGAAAAAAATCAACAAATAAAAGACCTAATACTACTGCTCAAAACCAGAGTAAAAGAAGAACAGATCAACACCAAAAGTAGTAGAAGACAGGAAATAGTTACAATCAGAGCTCAATCAATGAAATTGAAACAAAAGAAACAATTGAAAAAATAAAAAGTTGGTTTTTGAAAAAATAAATTAAATTGATAATACCTTAGCCACAATAACAAAGAAAAGGAGTGAGAAAAACTCAAATTACTAAAATTCTCAATGAACAAGGAAATATCACAGCAGACATGATCGAAATACAAATGACTGGGAATACAAATCATATCTCAATAATAACCCTGAATGTTAATGACCTGAACTCATCAATCAAAAGACACAGACTGGCAGATTGGATTAAAAAGAAAGATCCAACAATATGCTGCCTGCAAGAGACTCATCTCATAGAAAGAGATACCCATACACTAAAGGTGAAAGGATAGGAAAAAAACATACCATGCACATAATTAGGAGATATTTTGAAAATCTATACTCCAACAAAATAGAAAATCTCAAAGACACCAACAGGTTTCTAGAGACATATGAATTACCTAAACTGAACGAAGAGGACATACACAATTTAAAAAGATCCATTTCAAGTAATGAAATAGAAGAAGTCATCAAAAGCCTACCAACAAAGAAAATTCCAGGACCTGATGGGTTCTCAGCTGAGTTCTACAAAACCTTTAAAGAAGAGCTCATTCCAATACTCCTCAAGTATTCCATGAAATAGAAGAGGAGGGATCCCTTCCAAACTCATTCTATGAAGCCAATATCACCGTGATATCTAAACCAGACAGAGACACATTGAGGAAAGAAAATTTCATACCAATATACTGTTTTTTTTTATTGTAAACAAATGGGATACATGTTGTTTCTCTGTTTGTACATGGCGCAATGGCATACCATTTGTGTAATCATAAATTTACATATGGTAATGTTGTTTGATTCATTCTATTTTTTCCCTTCCCTCCCAACCCTCCCACCCCTCTTTTCCCTCTATACACTCCTTCCTTCCTCCATTCTTGCCCCCCTTGCTAACCCTAGCTCTAACCCTAACACTAACCCCTCCCACCCCCCATAATGTGTCATCATCCACTTATTAGCAATATCATTCGTCCTTTGATTTTTGAGATTGGCTTATCTCACTTAGCATTATATTCTCCAATTTCATCCATTTGCCTGCAAATGCCATAATTTTATCATTTTTTATGGCTGAGTAATATTCCATTGTATATATATACCACAGTTTCTTTATCCATTCATCAATTGAAGGACATCTAGGTTTGTTCCACGATCTGGCTATTCTGAACTGAGCATCTATGAACATTGATGTGGCTGTATCTCTGTAAATATGCTGATTTTAAGTCCTTTGGGTATAGGCCAAGGAGTGGGATAGCTGGGTCAAATGGTGATTCCATTCCAAGTTTTCTAAGGAGTCTCTGCACTGCTTTCCAGAGTGGCTGCACTAATTTGCAGCCCCACCAGCAATGTATGAGTGTACCTTTCTCCCCACATCCTCGTCAACACCTGTTGTTGCTTGTATTCTTGATAATCGACATTCTACTTGGGGTGAGATGGAATCTTAGGGTGGTTTTGATTTGCATTTCTCTTATTACTAGAGATGTTGAACATTTTTCCATATGTTTGTTGATTGCTTGTAGATCTTCTGTGAAGTGTCTATTCATTTTCTTAGCCCATTTGTCGATTGGATTATTTGCATTCTTGGTGTAGAGTTTTTTAAGTTCTTTATAGATTCTGGAGATTAGTGCTCTATCTGAAGTATGATTGGCAAAGATTTTCTCCCACTCTGTAGGCTCTTTCTTCAAAATGCTGGTAGTTTCCTTTGCTGAGAGAAAACTTTATAGCTTGAATCTATCCCAGTTATTGATTCTTGCTTTAATTTCTTGTGCTATGGGAGTCCTGTTGAGGAAGTCTGGTCCTAAGCCAACATGTTGAAGCTCTGGACCTACTTTTTCTTCTATAAGATGCAAGGTCTCTGGTCTGATTCCGAGGTCCTTAATGCATTTTGAGTTAGTTTCGTGCATGGTGAGAGATATGGGTTTAGTTTCATTCTGTTGCATATGGATTTCCAATTCTCCCAGCACCATTTGTTGAAGAGGCTATCTTTTCTCCATTGCATATTTTTGGACCCTTTGTCTAGTATGAGAAAATTGTATTTATATGGGTTTGTGTCCGTGTCCTCTATTCTGTACCATTGATCCACCTTTCTATTTTGGTACCAATACCATGCCGTTTTTGTTACTATTGCTTTGTAGTAGAGTTGAAGATCTGGTATTGCGATACCCCCTGCTTCACTCTTTCTGCCAAGGATTGCTTTAGCTATTCTGGGTTTTTTATTCTTCCAGATGAATTTCATAATTGCTTGCTCTATTTCTTCAAGGTACATCATTGGGATTTTAATTGGAATTGCATTGAATCTGTATAGAACTTTTGGTAGTATGGCCATTTTGACAATATTAATTCTGCCTATCCAAGAACATGGGAGATCTTCCATCTTCTAAGGTTTTCTTGAATTTCTTTCTTTAGTGTTCTGTAGTTCTCATTGTAGAGGTCTTTCACCTCTTTTGTGAGATTGATTCCCAAGTATTTTATTTTTTTCGATGCTATTGTGAATGGGGTAGTTTTCCTAATTTCTCTTTCTGAAGATTCATCACTTATGTATAAAAATGTCTTAGATTTATGTGCATTGATCTTATATCCCACTACTTTACTGAATTCACTTATGAGTTCTAAAAGTTTTCTGGTGGAATTTCCTGGTTCCTCTAAGTATATAATCATATCATCAGCAAATAAGGATAGTTTGAGTTCTTCTTTTCCTGTTCGTATCCCTTTAATTTCTTTGGTCTGTCTAATTGCTCTGGCTAGAGTTTCAAGGACGATATGGAAAAGAAGTGGTGAAAAAGGGCATCCCTGCCTTGTTCCAGATTTTAGGGGGAATGCTTTCAGTTTTTCACCATTTAGAATGATATTAGCCATGGGCTTAACATAGATGGCCTTTACAATGTTAAGGAATGTTCCCACTATCCCTATTTTTTCTAGTGTTTTGAGCATGAAGGGGTGCTGTATTTTATCAAATGCTTTTTCTGCATCTATTGAAATAATCATGTGATTCTTAACTTTAAGTCTATTGATATGGTGAATTACATTTATTGATTTCCTGATGTTGAACCAACCTTGCATCCCTGGGATGAAACCCACTTGATCATGGTGCACTATCTTTTTAATATGTTTTTGTATGCAATTTGCTAAAATTTTGTTGAGAATTTTTGCGTCGATGTTCATTAAGAATATTGGTCTGAAATTTTCTTTCCTTGATTTGTCTCTGTCTGGTTTAGGTATCAGGGTGATATTGGCTTCGTAGAATGAGTTTGGGAGGGTTCCCTCCTCTTCTATTTTATGGAATATTTTGAGGAGTACTGGAATGAGCTCTTCTTTAAAGGTTTTGTAGAACTCAGCTGAGAACCCATCTGGTCCTGGACTTTTCTTTGTTGGTAGGCTTTTGATGACTTCTTCTATTTCATTGCTTGAAATTGGTCTATTTAAATTGTGTATGTCCTCCTCGTTCAGTTTAGGTAATTCATATGTCTCTAGAAACCTGTTGATGTCTTCGAAATTTTCTATTTTGTTTGAGTATAGATTTTCAAAATAGCTTCTAATTATGCTTTGTATTTCAGTCGTGTCTGTTGTGATATTTCCTTGTTCATTCCAAATTTTAGTGATTTGGGTTTCTCTCGTCTTCTCTTTGTTAGTGTGGCTAAAGTTTTATCAATTTTGTTTATTTTTTCGAAGAACCAACTATTTATTTTGTCAATTTTTTGTATTGTTTCTTTTGTTTCAATTTCATTGATTTCACCTCTGAGTTTATCTATTTCCTGTCTTCTACTACTTTTGGTGTTGGTCTGTTCTTCTTTTTCTAGGGCTTTGAGCTGTAGTGTTAGGTTGTTTATTTGTTGAGTTTTACTTCTTTTATTAAATGCGCTCCATGAAATAAATTTTCCTCTAAGTACTGCTTTCATAGTGTCCCAGAGGTTTTCATATGATGTTTCTTTGTTCTCATTGACCTCTAAGAATTTTTTTAATTTCCTTCCTAATATCTTCTGTTATCCATTCATCATATAATAGCATATTGTTTAATCTCCAGGTGTTGGAGTAGTATCTGTTTTTTACTCTTTCATTTATTTCTATCTTCAATCCATTATGATCTGATAGAATACAAGGTAGTGTCTCTATCTTCTTGTATTTGCTAACATTAGCTTTGTGGCATAATATATGGTCTATTTTAGAGAAGGATCCATGTGCTGCTGAGAAGAAAGTGTATTCGCTCTTGGTTGGATGGTATATTCTATAAATGTCTGTTAAGTCTAAATTATTGATTGTATTACTGAGATCTATGGTTTCTTTGTTCAATTTTTGTTTGGAACATCTGTTCAGTGGTGAGAGAGACATGTTAAAATCACCTACCAATATTGTGTTACGGTCTATTTGGTTTCTAAAATTGAGAAGGGTTTGTTTGACATACATGGATGAGCCACTGTTTGGGGCATAGATGTTTATGATTGTTATATCTTGCTGATTTATGCTTCCCTTAAGCAGTATGAAATGTCGTTCTTTATCCCTTCTGACTAACTTTGGCTTGAAGTCCACATTATCTGAAATGAGGATGGATACTCCAACTTTTTTGCTGAGTTCATGTGCATAGTGTGTTTTTCCCCATCCTTTCACCTTTAGTCTATGGGCATCTCTTTCTATGAGGTGAGTCTCTTGCAGGCAACATATTGTTGGATCTTTCTTTTTAATCCAGTCTGCCAGTCTATGTCTTTTGATTGATGAATTCAGGCCGTTAACATTCAGGGTTATTATTGAGATATGATTTGTATTCCCGGTCATTTGGTTCATTTTTTAAATTTATTGATTGATTTATTTATTTTTTTGACCCAATATCCTTAATGAACATCGACACAAAAATTCTCAACAAAATCTTAGCAAATCACATACAAAAATATATTAAAAAGATAGTGCACCACAATCAAGGGGGTTTTATCAAGGGATGCAAGGTTGGTTCAACATCAGGAAATCAATAAATGTAATTCACCATATCAACAGACTTAAAGTCAAGAATCACATGATTATTTCAAAAGACACAGAAAAAGCATTTGATAAAATACAGCATCCCTTCATGCTCAAAACACTAGAAAAAATTGGGATAGTGGGAACATTCCTTAACATTGTAAAGGCCATCTATGCTAAGCCCATGGCCAATATCATTTTAAATGTTGAAAAACTGAAAGCATTCCCCCTAAAAACTGGACAAGGCAGGGATGCCCTCTTTCACCACTTCTATTCAACATTGTCCTTGAGACTCTAGCCAGAGCAATTAGACAGACCAAAGAAATTAAAGGGATACGAATAGGAAAAGAAGAACTCAAACTATCCCTATTTGCTGATGACATAATTATATATTTAGAGGAACCAGGAAATTCCACCAGAAAACTTTTAGAACTCATAAGGGAATTCAGTAAAGTAGCAGGATATAAGATCAATGCTCATTAATCGAATGCATTTTTATACATAAGTGATGAATCCTCAGAAAGAGAAGTTAGGAAAACTACCCCATTCACTTGAAAAAAATAAAATAATTGGGAATCAATCTCACAAAAGAGGTGAAAGACCTCTACAATGAGAACTACAGAACACTAAAGAAAGAAATTAAAGAAAACCTTAGAAGATGGAAAGATCTCCCATGTTCTTGGATAGGCAGAATTAATATTGTCAAAATGGCCATACTACCAAGAGTACTATACAGATTCAATGCAATTCCAATTAAAATCCCAATGATGTACCTTGAAGAAATAGAGCAAGCAATCATGAAATTCATCTGGAAGAATAAGAAACCCAGAATAGCTAAAGCAATCCTTAGCAGGAAGAGTGAAGCAGGGATATCGCAATACCAGAACTTCAACTATACTACAGAGCAATAGTAACAACAATGGCATGGTATTGGCACGAAAATAGACAGGTAGATCAATGGTACAGAATAGAGGACACAGACACAAACCCAAATAAATACAATTTTCTCATACTAGACAAAGGGGCCAAAAATATGCAATGGAGAAAAGATAGCCTCTTCAACAAATGGTGCTGGGAAAACTGGAAGTCCATATGCAGCAGAATGAAACTAAACCCCTATTTCTCACCCTGCACAAAACTCAACTCAAAATGGATCAAGGACCTCGGAATCAGACCAGAGACCCTGCATCTTATAGAAGAAAATGTAGGTCCAAATCTTCAACATGTCAGTGTAGGATCAGACTTCCTTAACAGGACTCCCATAGCACAAGAAATAAAAGCAAGAATCAATAACTGGGATAGATTCAAACTAAAAAGTTTTCTCTCAGCAAAGGAAACTATCAGCAATGTGAAGAGAGAGCCTACAGAGTGGGAGAAAATATTTGCCACTCATACTTCAGATAGAGCACTAATTTCCAGAGTATTTAAAGAACTCAAAAAACTCCACACCAAGAATACAAATAATCCAATCAACAAATGGGCTAAGGAAATGAACAGACACTTCACAGATCTACAAGCAATCAACAGATATATGAAAACATGTTCTACATCTTTAGTAATAAGAGAAATGCAAATCAAAACCACCCTAAGATTCCATCTCACCCCAATTAGAATGGCGATTATCAAGAATGCAAGCAACAATAGGTGTTGGAGAGGATGTGGGGAGAAAGGTACATATATTGCTGGTGGGGCTGCAAATTAGTGTCGCCACACTGGAAAGCAGTGTGGAGATTCCTTAGAAAACTTGGAATGGAATCACCATTTGACCCAGCCATCCCACTCCTTGGCCTATACCCAAAGGACTTAAAATCAGCATACTACAGTGATGCAGTCACATCAATGTTCATCGCTGCTCAGTTCAGAATAGCCAGATCGTGGAACCAACCTAGATGTCCTTCAATTGATGAATGGATAAAGAAACTGTGGTATATATACACAATGGAATATTACTCAGTCATAAAGAAGGATAAAATTATGGCATTTGCAGGCAAATGGATGAAATTGGAGAATATCATGCTAAGTGAGATAAGCCAATCTCAAAAATCCAAAGGACAAATGATCTCGCTGATTTGCGGATGATGATACATAATGGGAGGTGGGAGGGGGGCAAGAGTGGAGGAAGTAGGGACTGTATAGAGGGAAAAGAGGTGTGGGAAGGGTGGGGGGAAGTAAAAAATAACAGAATGAATCAAACACCATTGCCCTAGGTAAATGTGTGATTACACAAATGGTATGCCTCTCCTTTATGTACAAACAGAGAACAAGATGTACCCCATTTGTTTACAATAAAAAGAAAGATAAGGAAACCCATAGAATATAGCATGTAAGTAATTTTGCCTAAGGTAAAATTGCCATTAAGAGATGGAATTAAGGAAGGAACTCAAAAAACAAGTTTGTTATTTTAAAAGGAATGTTTTAAGAAACAATAAATGAGCTGTACAAATGTACAGTGCAGACCTTCACTAGTCCCTCTTTGACTCTGAACATGATAAAAATATCTGGAGAAGAATGGGATCTAGTTCTACCTTTCAGTCTTTGACATCAAAAGGACAAAGTTCAAAGACTGGGAATCAGAGCCCAGCTTGCCTTGAGATGAGCCTGCCCCAGCTCCTGCAGAACTCCATGACCTTTTGATTTGAAACTACAGGATAACCTGCCCTGGCTGTAAGATCAACTACATTCCCAGTGACCATCAACCCTTTGCATGACCTGTGGGGGTAGTTTACCCACCATGCTGTTACTGGTCTTACAAGTTAAGTCCCACTCAGGACCTACTCTGGCTGCGTGCAGGTGAAGAACCTCTTAACAGAGGAGTCTCCATCTCTCTCTCCTTGGTACTATTAGGACTTTGAGGGGACAATTTTACAATTTCTCCTGTATAGAATGAACTGAGAAATAGACACTCGAGGATCACAGCATTGGCCTCATAGTCAACAAAACTGGATTTGAAGAATGACCTTTCTAAAACTTTCCCCCTCCTTGTCAAAACTTCAAGACTTCAGGACAAAACTACAAGACTCTCCATCTACTTTGCACCTGGTGGAGAGAGAAGGATCCACAAGTCCCAGAGAGAGCTGTCATATGTGTATGCCCTTGGGCCCTTTGGCTGTGGACAAGACTTGGGACATGGGACCAGTCCCAAGGGCAGGAGCCAGTCTATGGGACAAGAAAGTTTCCCCAGTCCATCCCCCTCTCAAAAGAACCCAAGACTTCGTCTTGCCCAATTATACTGCTGTTATTAAGGCTGTCCTCCCGAGTACTCTGAGTCATCCCTTCAAGAGATATGAAGACACACATATCTGAAGAGAACCTAAGAGAATCAAGGACAATTGAAAGAAATTGGCAGAGGTGAAGGGTCCTTTAGTCAGTCCTGGAGCTAAATAATCAGCAAACTGAGTGTAGCCAAAATCCATCAGCAAGCTAGCTAAGGTTAACAGACAACCTAAAAGTGATCAGGTAGGCAGGAAGGGGCACTCACTATATCTAAATAAATAGCAAGATCAAAAAGTACTAGAATATATAAGCATTTAAATCAATTGAAAAAAAATTTACTTAAAAAGATTAATCACAGGAAATTTTAGAAAACTTTAGACAGCAATTGCATTCATTAATCTCACAAGCGAATTGAAGCAAAAAGAGACTTGATGAAAGATGAGAGTTGAAAAAAAAAAATACCAAATCTAAAAAGAATTTAAGGCAACTCAAAAAGCATTGCAGAATTCAAGTGGCATTAGAAATAGTAAGGATCCCACTCTGCAAAGTGAAAAACCAGTAATATGGAGGACAATTTTGAAAAACAAATTTCAAGATATAAGGATAAAGAACAGAGATAAATGTGATCTGAGTGTTGTTAAATGAAAAGGAAAAACAATGGAAATTTCAGATAATGAAATTTGGCCATCCTGAAAGAAAAAAATAGAATAAATTAAACAAATAACAACAAAACATTTCTTAAATTTTTGGATCTTCAAATTCAAAAGATTAAAGAAGTAAAATGATTCCAATTTATAATGATCACATCCTGATGGTGGAGTTCAATGCTGGAAAATTTATATTCCCCTATCCTTTAGTTAATGCAATAAAGCACAATAAATTGGGGTGAGTGTATCACAAAGACAAATGAAAATTTTGGCACGACTATAGTTAGAGGCATGCAATCTTTTAGAAGAAAAAGTTGGCTCTTGTGCTCTTAAACACACATAAATTCAATGCTCCCAGCCTTGTCCAAACTTTGGAATCACTTTGAGAGCTTTAAAAAACATGGATGCTTGGGACTCACATCCAGAAAATCATACTTAATTGGCCTGTTGTGTTACCTGGTGATTTTAAGGTGCAGCTGTGAGTGTTGTACTGTGTGCTGTGCTTATGGAAACAGAGTAGATGCAGAAGAGGTGAAATACAACACCTGTGGCTGGGCACAGGAGCCCTACATGTGGACCAAAAAGATCAGATCCAGAGACAAGGGTAAGGAGCAGTCCCCAAAATGAACCTTCAGGACCCACAGCAGGACCTTGTGGTGCTGAGGAAGACAAAGGAGGGAAGTAAATGTTTATATTCACAGAGCAGACCTTCAGAATGATGGGGGACAAAGATTCATAGCAACAAATAAGGGGGCCCATGAGGTGTGGTCCCCAGGATCTACATTCAGGACTCATAGCAGGGCCTCATGGCCACAGCTGGGACTTGATGAACACCTCACCATGTGCTTTACATGTCAGCGCTTGCCAGTCCAGGACATGGGGATTGAAGATCCCATTAACAACAGGTTGATCTGACCTGGAACCAGTACAAATTTCCAGATGTTCACATCTCCAAGGTCTCCCACCAAAGACTGGTCTGCATCAAAGTCTCTACCAAAAGAATCTTGATCCTGTCCCAGGATGATGTTTGCCTCTGTCCCCACCAAGTATCCCTTATTGAGCATCCTCCTCACTATGGTCTTCCTATCCACGCAGATCTCTGCAATCCCTGAGGTGTGCACCCAACTAACACAGAAGGGCAACAGTACAGGAGAATTCTTAGGAGAATCCATCCAGGGATATGCTGCATCCTCCAGTGTAGGGGTGCCAGGCTAGCTCAGGTAAGGGCCATGGAGTCAAGACCTCCAGATTCCGGGAGTTGGGTGGAAACAGGCTTGTGGCGAGCAGCCTGCAAACTCGTTTATCGTGGGAACAGGTATACATTTTATAAGTTTCTTGCCCAATAACAAGGTGTCACAGGGGATCAGACCACCAGGCTCCTATACAGGTTCCCTTGGTAACACTAGGTCAATTTGGGGCAGTTGTTTACTTTCCTAGGTGGGAGAAGCGTTCCCTTCAAGTTTACACACTTGAGACATTAACTACTGTGAGCCAAGAACTAGGATTTCTCCCAACACTCCAATCTTTTGCTTAAAGAAGTGGGTCTCATTATCTAGTATTGAGAGAACAGGCAACATTCCTGGACCAAGTCAGTGTGGATGCTGAGACACGTGGGGAAGGTCTCCATTGGATCCTTTAGACCATAGTCAGAGTCACAAAGGAATCATGAAACACTGGTCAACACAAAGGCCTTTGTGTTCATGTTCGTGGGATAAAAAGAAGAGAAAAGATCATCAGGTAAACTTGTTAGGCCACAAAAATGAATTTTCTCTACATGTCCAGGGATGTTGAATTTAGAAACCACAGACTGACCTCTTCCCCAGACCAGCTCCACACCTTAGCTAGCCCTTTGCCCTAACTCAGCTTGATATAATCACAACTGCATCTGAGGATGAGGTCCCAGCTCCCATCTGAAGCAGTACCTGCCTGGGAAAAAGCCCTGGGGAGACTGATGAAGACCAGAATAACAGGCAACTTCATGCTCCAAGTCTGGGAAACTCCATGCTCCCTCCCTGCTATTGGTGTGAACAGAATTTGAATTATCCTCCTGGAAAAAGTATCAGTGGCTGAGATTCTGGGTTTGGACATTTGAGATCCCTCCGTCTCAGGTCTGCTCCACCTTGACCTTAAATGTGCTGCAGTCAGGTGTCTCAGCTGGTAAATGATTTTCCAAAATTGTCCCTTGGAGCCATGAATCAAAGCTCTAAGAGCAAAGAGAACAAGATAAATCACAAAATGAGAGATCAATATGGGTTATTTATTAGAGACTCCACAGTGCCGGCTGGTGCTCCAACAGCTCTATGTGGCATGGTCTGGTAAATTAGGAGCATCACAACCTGGAAAATTATGTAAAATATGAGAGACAGAAGGGAGACTTTTTCATAAAGAAAACCATTTAACATTACTTAGTATACTGAAAAATTGGAAAATTGAGTATGTTTAAGTAAACTGTATATATCTCCATCCACTAACCAGAATGGATAGCCATTTAAAAAGTTAACTGTGAACTTTTTATGCTATAACATGTAAAAATGCTTCTGATTATAAAAAAACAAAAATAAAAGAATTGTATATACCCTATATTTAAAAGAAAAAAAAAAACTGTAATTCTTCCAAACCATGTGCTCTTGTCATAGTAGAGGAATCATATAGAAATTTTCCTCCGCAACATTTCCATAATGTAGTTGGATGGCTTCTAAAATGAAGTGTGTATGTGTATGTGTGTGCATGTATGTGCATTTAATTAAGAAACAAGAAAAAAAGGAAATGAAGATCAGTAGTCCTTGAAGCACCAAAAGCTACTATTTCCTGTTATGAATAGGACGCCCAGTCAGAATGTGGCTATTTGGCTTTATGCCCAGAAGAACTAAAACAAAGGTACAGTATCAGTTAGGTATATTAAGATATATATGTACAAAGTATTTTGTAACATACAAATTCCTATGTAAAACATTATAATTTTATGTAAAAAGAATCTCAAGTTTATTCATCGTGATCTCATAATGAGATATTCATTTTCCTATTGATATTCAATGAGAAATTAATAATAGAGATTATTTCTCCACTGACTAGAAGAATCAACTCAGATGTAGGTAGAATATTATAAACACACAAAGAAAAAGGACTATTAAAATATGAATATGGCTGGGAGTGGTGGCATACATCTGTAGTTCCAGCAGCTTGGGAGACTGAAGCAGGAGGATCGCAAGTTCAAAGCCAGCCTCAGCAACTTAGGGAGGCCCCAAGTAACTCAGTGAGACCCTGTCTCTAAATAAAATATTTTAGAAGGGTTGGGGATGTGGCTCAGTGGTTAAGTGACCCTGGGTTCAATCCCTGGTACCAAAAAAAAGGAAAAAAAAAAAAAAGGAGTGTGTTTCTAGGATGGTTTGATATTTAAAAATGTATAATTAAATCTTGTTTTTGTTTTTGTTTTTTGGTACCAGGGATTAAACCCAGGGGAGCGCTACCACTATCACTGAGGCACATCTCCAGCACTTTTTTTTTTTTAATTTTGAGACAGAGTCTTGCTAAGTTGCTGAAGCTGCCTTGAATTTGCAGTCTTCCTGCCTCAATCTCCCAAGTTGCTGAGATTACAGGCATGTGCACCACCCCTGGCCCTATAGTTAAATCTTTGAATCATTCTTTCCCAAACTTCTCTCATCTGATTTAAAAAATATAAAAGTAGCTTAAAAAAGCTTCTGTCCTCTCAATATAACCACTTGTCCTTTAAAATATAGATTCATAATTTAAACAGGTGAAAATATTAGAAGAAAGAAGACAATGTTTTCTCAATACCAAAATTAATTTCTTGTTAATGTCTGGGTTCCCCAGGTGATTGAAAAGAACATGGAAAACAAGATGATGGGTGGACACTGGAATTTTTATTGACTTCATGGATCCCACTGCATTATTAGAGCTACATCCCAAATGGACATACTGAGCAACTCTTAAAACAGAGGAGGAGAGAGGGAGCCCAGGGAAGTGAGAACTAAAGCAAGAGAGAAAGAATTTGAGAGATCTTCCTTCTGAACCCACCCCTGGTTCCAGCAATCTGCCAGCACCATCCTGTAACTTCTCACATCAACTGCAGAGCACTAGGTGTCATAAATCAGCTTGCAATGTGACCTCACCCTTCCCTCAGGTAGGTTGCATGAGAGGCCACTCTCTTTGCTTGTGATGCTCCAATAAAAATACTTAAGGAGGCTGGGGTTGTGACTCTGGTAGAGCACTTGCCTAGCATGTGTGAGGCACTGGGTTCAATTCTCAACACCACAAATAAGTAAATAAATCAAAATAAAGGTCCATTGACAACCAAAAAATATATATTTAAAAAAATATTTAAGGATCCAGCCTTTCTAGATATGTTGGCACTATGGTTCCTCCCTGTTAAAACCCCAGTAGATCAGACAAACTCCCCAAATTTCCCAGATCCAAAGTAACAATCATAGGGAAGAAAGAAAAACATGATTAGACACACAGAATGTTGTTATCACAGCATGGTTTTATTGAATAAATAGCAGAGTAAATACAGGGCTATCCTTTGACTTGATTTAATCCTGGAGCAGCTTAAGACTCAACTCCAATGCTGATACAGACAGCTGGGCACCCTCCCTACATTCAAACCAAAGCCACTACAACACAGGGAAAGGAGGTTGCAAGGGGCATGTTGGTCAGAAACAACCACATGAACTGTCAGGGACGACAGCTGTGACCTGCATCTCTTCAAAGCTACCACTCAACCTGGAACTGTGGCACGCCATCCTCCACTGCTGGAGACTCAGCTGCACACTGTAATCAGCTGAGAAGCTTTAGAGACACTCTCAATAGGTTTCTCCACCAACGAACCTGGTGTGATGATTTGAGGTAAAACTCAGGCCATGGGGTTTTTTGAAAGCTCTCCAGGTAATTCTAATTAGCATCTAAAGTTGAGGATCACTGACCCACCAGGAATCCTCATGTGATCCCACGCCTTTGGTGAATGCTTCCCATGAAATTACGTCTAGGTATACAAGCCTGGGGAAGAGTTGAACGGGTCCAGGTAAAAACAGAACTTGGCAGTGCAGCGTGGCACAGGCAGTCTAATCTTATGATAATGCTGAGGCCAAGTAAGATCTCTACATGTGAGTCATGCTACTAAACATAAGGACCAAATTTTAAGTAGGAAGATTGTCAGTGCACCGGTCATGTCAGTTAACTTTCTGGATATATGACATCCTGCAATGGCCTCCTTGTAAGGAAACACACACACATCCCACACTCTCCCTCAACTGCAGCTAAGTACAGGGGATGAACTTTTGCTGCATGTGGCAGTGGACAAAGTGGTTAGAAGTGTCAGGCTCTGCAGTCAGACTGCCTCAAGTTCAAATCATAGCTGAGTAAGTCAATGAATCTCTCCAGATCTAACTTTCCTCACCTGTAAAATAAGAATTATAAAACAGTCTTTACTTCACAGGGTTGTCAAACAAGAAAATATGTGTAAAGAATGTAGAACAGTGAGTGGCACAGGGTAAGAGTTCAGTAAGTGTAGGGTATTAAGATTATGCGTGTGCTGGGTGTAGTGGCATACACCGGTAATTCCAGTGGCTCAGGAGGCTGGGACAGGAGGATTGCAAGCTCAAAGCTAGCCTCAGCAGTTTAGCGAGGCCCTAAGCAATTTAGTGAGACCCTATCTCAAAATAAAAAACGTAAATGGCTGGGGTTGTGGCTCATTGGTTAAGCACCTCTGGGTCAAATCCCTAGTACCAAAAAAAAAAAAAAAAAAAAAAAAAGGATTGTATGTGATCTGCCCTGGGTGATTAGGCAATTCTCATCCTTGGGACCATGATGAGACCTCATGAAATCACTTGACTGTGTGAACGAAAGGTAGCAGAGACCCCACTGAACACAACAGAAGAGGGCCACTGTGATACCCTGAGTCTAGCTGCACTAAACCCTTCTTTAAAGAAGACCACCAACATTTCAAACCAAAATCATCCTCTTTGGCAGATGTCATCTAATTTTTAATTAGATTACACATAACAACTCTGTTATATGACAATTTACCAGTTACCTAGGGATACATTTTCCAACAAGATTACATTCAAGTATCCACCAGTAAACTAAATTGCTTAAATTTAAACATTGTGGGAATGCTTTATTAAGATTTTCTGATGTTCACTGAATGCTAATACCAGCTATTAAAATTTTCCTGGTTAAAATTATTAGGGCCAGAGGCTGTCCACTAGACCATATGTAGCAACGTACCCATAATTGAATTCTGAAGAAAATATTAGCTCAGCCCACATCCCTGGGGAGCTGGGATGGCCTTCTATAATTAAGACATATCTCTTGACTGGATTCTGTAACTGGAAAAGAGTGTCAGTCCTTTCTTCTGCTTAGCTGATGTGTCAGGGTATATGGATCTGTTCTTATTGGACAACAGAGAAGAGCTACACTCACATTTTTGCCCAAGAATGTATCTCATTAACTTCTGTGCTTCTAAATGGTTATCAAACGTCAATTAGGGAAATCAATACTCATAAATAATTACTTCAAAGATTTTCTGTTCATCCTCCTAATGTTCTGAACTTAATTCTTAGCAAATCAGACACCTTATTCCTGCCAACACAGACAAGTTCTACCATGTTGTACTTTTGTGGTATATAATGTTTAGGCATATTAATACAACATAGACTAATAATAATCATAACAAGAAACTGTTAGAAGAGCAGATCGGGTGAATGCATTTCTGCACTGAACCTGAGAGCAGATTGCTGAATCTCAATGATCTTTAGTTTTTGGTTCTCAAACTGGAATAATGATAGAGTGGAAGTATTCAAAACCCCACAACTGACCCCACATAAATGACCAGCTATCTCAAAAGAAGGGCCACACTTGTCAGAGGTTAGAGTACCATATATATGTTCTCACAAGACAGTAATTGTAAATCTGAACTCACAGAGGGCCTTGGTTTCAGAAATGCATTAGAAAAATTAGTCCCAGCTTCCAATGCAACCACAAAACAGGTCAAATTCATTGGAGTAAACAGGGGCTTTATTGACCAATGAACCTGGAAAATCCAGGTGCAAATTCTTTTCCAGAAAAAAATTGGTTTAGAGACTCGATATAGTCAATTCTGCATTATTCTGTAAGCCTCTCAACTCTTACAATAATAGGAAGGATTATAATTTGTCCTTTTTGGAACTTCAAAGCAACCAAAAACAACGCCCCCACACACACCCAAGGAAAGGGAGTCATTGATACTCTGATAGGACAGCTTAGGTCACAAGCCCATTCTGGCTATGTTGGTAATGGGGGTTGGTGTAGCTCCACACATGAAGTAGAAAAAGAATTTCCCAGAAAACACATAAAATCAAGAAGACATTATAAGCAAATAAAACTATTGTTACATAAGTCCTAGGCAGTAATAACTGAAATAACTATACCTGTATGTCTCATTTTGTCCAGGAAAGAAGCCAAGTTTTCTCTGCCATGACAATTTGAACTGCCTTTACAGGGTACTTGGAAGAAGTGGAGGAAATGCACAGTACTAATGGATTTTCCACTTCAGAAGATCTAGACCCATGATACAGTGATGAGCATTCTGAACACCAAATCCAGAAAACCTCAGTCAATGTCCTAGCTCTGAGATAGAAGAGCCCTGTGAATGTGGGAAGGTACCTCCTACTTTCTGGGGGACTCTGGGTAGGCAATTAGATTAGAAGATCAGCACACAATTCCCATCTCAGAGATGTACTTGCCCTGTGACTTTTTACAAATTCACTTCTCCTTTCTGGATGTCAATTTTCTCATCAATGTGAGGGTAAGAGATGATCTCTAAAGTCCTTTCACTTAAAAAATAAATATATAAACAAAAACATCTACAATCGTGATTCTTCTGGACAAAGTTCCCCAACGTGGGTAATAAGTTCCTAAGCCAGACAATTAAATTCTGTCCCCTGGTGCTGAGGAAGACAAAGCAGGGAAGTAAATGTTTAAAGAGCAGACACAGAGCAGACCTTCAGCATGGATGGGGACAAAGATTCATAGCAACAAACAGGGGGCCCATGAGGTGTGGTCCCCAGGATCCACATTCAGAACTCATGGCAGGGCCTCATGGCCACAGCTGGGGCTTGATGAACACCTCACCATGTGCTTCATATTTCAGCGCTCGCCAGTCCAGGACATTGGGACTGAAGGTCCCACCAACATACACCATATTGATCTGATCTGGAGTCAGCACAAAGTCCCACATGTTCACATCTCCAAGGTCTCCCACCAAAGACTGGTTTGCATCAAAGCCTCCACCAAATGAATCTTGATCCTGTCCCAGGATGATTATTGCCTCTGTCCCCACTGAGTATCCCTTATTCAGACTCTTCCTCACCCTGGGCTTCCCATCCACCCAGAGCTCTACAATCCCTGTGATGGACTCCCAGTTAACACAAATGTGTACCGGAGTCATAGTCACTTCAGGAACATTGAAAAATATTTCAGGCCCACCCACTGAAATAAGATATCCTCTACCAAAAGACCAAAATACAAGGATATCATTAAATTGTTTCTTGGTAGCATAAGAGAAAATACTGTATCCTCGTGTCTTGGCCAGTTCAGTGTAGATGTGGAAGCACAAGGTGAAGGCTTTCAGTGGCTTCTTTAACTCTGCTTTCAAGGATACGTAGGAATTATCCGATTCTTTAGGAAATACAAAGGCCTTCTTAGACATGTCTGTGAGATAAAAAAAAAAAAAAAAAAAAAATTAGAGATGAGAAGTTTCTCAGATCACAAAGATCTGTCCCTCTCTTACAAATACAGTTTGGGATCAAGAAACAGACTGATCATTTCTCCAGCTCTGCTCTCCCCAGTCCCCACCCTCTCTTCCATGCTGAATGTTTCTCTGAATTTCATTTACATGATCTTAGGCCCCATCCCACCCCTATCCCTCTGATCAAATCTCCGATATAGCCTGTGATAACCCCTACCTTTCTGGCCAAAAGCATTAGAGAAGCTGATCCACACCAGAAAACACCACAGCAGCTTCTCCATGGTCATTCCCTGCTGCCAGTGCTTCTAGAGTCTGGATGCACCTCCTCAGAAAAGTGTTTGTCAGAAAGCTCAAGAACTAGAAGTCCTAGCTCCCTCACCTCAGGCCTGCTCTATCTGACCTGGATTTATATCCGCAATAGAACAGGAGTCTGTGCCACTTTGTAAATGATTATCTAACACTGCCTCTGGGACAAGTGTCAGAGTTCTGGGAAAAAGGGAAGCAAGATCATTCTGGAACAGAGAAATCAATGTGGGTTATTTATTACAAACTCCTGTGACTACTGAATCGCCAATTCTTTGTGACAGGAAAAAATGAAGAAGCTTCCCAGGGTTCCACTTTGGCTGTCTATCCTGAGAAAATGATGGAAACTCTTAACTTAATAGACAAGTGGCCATCTGTGTGCACATGAACACTGCTTCTCCAACACTTACTTCAGTCCAGGTCATGGGTTTCCATGGAGGGAAGCTGACAGCCTGAGGAGATGGGCATCATCATCAACCCTTTTCAAAAGCTGCCCATTTACAGATTGGGAAAGAAAACAAACATGCCATTCCCCGAGCCAAGAGCAAATGTTTCTTGGTCAACTGAGTGTACTTATTAAGAGATCTTTCATAAGGTGAGACATGTGTTTGATCACAAATGTACCATAGTGGCAGAGCTTCTTTACACAAAATATTCACTGAATATATAAAGCTTCAGGAAGAAGTCAGGATGATCCACATTGGTCTCCATTGCTGAAGTAATTCAGGTTGCCTTCCACACTGCCTGGCAATCTTGCTACAGTTCTCTACTTAACTCACATTTCCAGATGACTATTTTGCTCCTTCATGAATTCCACCAAATTTCATTCATTCTTTCACTCATGAGTTCACCTCTTTGTTGAATCTACATCGTGCACAGCCATAGAAACAAAAAGATGTACCCCAATGAATCAAAATGCAGTCTCTAAAAATAAAAAATAATTAAAATAAATAAGTAAAAAAGAAAACTAAAATTCAAAAATTTTCTACCAAATTAGGGGGGAAAAGATGAAAAAAAAATTTAAAGCAATCAGAAAGGACTACTATATCCCTTGTAGCAGAGGCTCCTGGCCATTCCCTAGTATCCATGCTCCACTTTTTTTTAAGAATAGCATTTGTAGTTGGGCACATGATCACTCAGACAAGCACTAAATGTCCCACCCCCTTCACATCTAGGAGTGATGAAGTCATTACTTGCTAGTAAATGAGCTGTGAGCAGAATAGGAACAATCTTTAGGATGGTCCCTTAAAGAGAAGATGTGTGTGTTCCCTTCCACTTCCCCCATTCCCTTTAGTGAGAATTCAGACATAATAGCAAGAGATGGAGTAGTCACCTTAAGATGAAAAAGAATAAGCTGCATATTGAACTTGGCACAGCAACAAGATTATTTCTTTTGGAGTCACTGTATTAGTCCTAGACTGCCTACCTGAACATTTACATAAGGGAGAAATAGTTTTACCTTTTGTAAAATCACTATTAATTTGGTCTTTCTTTTACTGAATCCTACCTAATATCATTATACAATCTCCCACCACAAAACCTATCAGCCTTTCTGTCAGATAAACCATCCCTGTAGATATCTAAATTTGCATTTGAGCAATGGAATCCAGGCCCTCTCAATCACTCAGGGAATTTTGCTCCTGGACATATCCTCAGGATAATTAATTTCTTCATCTTTACTCAGTCATTTCCCAAAACAACAATACTGCAATGAATTTGATATATTAGAGAAAGAAGAAAGGAGGATAAAAAATAAGGAAGAAAGAAGGAATAAGGGAAGAAGGAAGGACGGAGGAAAAGATTAAGTGTACTTACAACTTCCATTTTCCCCTTTGTTGATCCCACCTCAACCCGTGAAAATCAGATTTTGGTTTCCACCAGTGAAGCCAACATGTACAAACACCTCTCTCTTTTTATTTATTTTTTTTTCTCTTTTTAAATTTAATAAGGGATTTCCCATTCTGATCTTACCCAACTCCTCACTATATCCAGCACAGTTCCTAACTCTCTCTCTCTCTCTCTCTCTCTCTCTCTATCATACTTACACATTGATTCAAAAAGTGAGAAATTTTAAGGCCTTGTGCCTAAAAGACATGGTTTTCTGTTCTACTACTGTCCAGTCTTGTCTCCCAAGTAGAGCTGAGAGAAAGAACCTCGATGACACTCAGTCTCTAGGTCCAATCTCACCTGCCCACAGCTTTACCTCAGGTCTTCTGAAGTCTATTAGCCATTTTACATGTTTCAGTTGGTCTTATGATACATATATTTCAAAAATTTGACAAATAGGAATGCCTCTTTGACAATGCCCTGAGTCCAAGACAAATGTGTCCAAACTTACCTTACTTGTACTGAAACACACTGTCATCCTTGCCACCAAAATCCTCCCAGAGACGCTCAGGTCTTTGTGGAAGGGGCAGCATTTAAACCAAGCCACAAAAATTGAAGTAGGAGATTCAAAACAAAGAGAATAACATGAGTGATGGTAGCCACCAAATTTTATTTTCTACTATTTCATACATAAATTCAAAAACTTCAATTGAACCTCTATACCATGATAGTCCATTTTAGTGAACAAAAGTCCTTTCAGTCCAAAAGTTTACTAATTTGCAAGTCAAAACTCTAAGAACTCCATGGTCTGCAGATTGTACCAATTCATTCTTTTATTCACCCTCTCTCCTAATTAATTCAATAGTGTAACTTCCACTTAGTGTTTCCTACTACCTAGTCACTGTTAGAAATGGTGATCTGCTTTACCAGCAAAATTGTTACATTTGTACTCATTATGTATTAGTTACTGTTGCTCCCTATCTGGCAACAAGGTCCCATGTACCTCCGCAGGGCCAGGGCCGGCCTGAGGAGAATACAGGCGAGCAGGATGATGAGTGTCGGCAGCAAAGTAAACACACCAGAGCCGGAAGGTCTGTCAGTGCAGGAGGCACAGCAGGAATCTCCTTTATTGAGGAAATCACACAGCTTTTATGTAGGGTGGGGGCTACTCGGGAACCAATTAGCTTAAAGGTCAGCAAGGTATGGGAGGTTCACGCAGGTGAGAGTCCCCTAGGACTATATGGCAAGCAGGAGCTGATCATGTTCACAGAACTGTTATTAACCAATCCCTGATGGTGATCTGATTTACCATCATTAACTATTGAAACTGCCTTTGAGGCCTTGATCTTGCTCACTCACCAGGGAGTAAGGAGTCAGCCTGATTTAGTTAACTTGTCATTAGTCCCAACAAGTTACTATCTCTGTTGCTGTTATTTATATAAACTTAATAATCTATTGAAATATTGGGCCTAAGGTCATTCACATAAAGTAAGATTTTGAAGGTTTCTTAAAACATGAACACATAGTCAGATCTGTGACTTGTAATTTTTGTTGGCAGAAGTATGAAGGATGTATTGAAATGAAAGAGGTTACAAATTGGGAGATCACTTGATGAGTCTTAGTTCACTAATTCAATGAAGACAAATGTTACAAGAATTTACTAGGGATCAGGCACTAAGCCATTAATACAACTAGTTATGTTAAAGATAACAGAAATCTAGGGAAGAGGGAAGGAAAAGAAGAAGTACTAGGGAATGAAATTGACCAATTTATACTGTTATATATTGTATGCATGTATGAATATGTAACAATGAATCCTACTATGTGTCAAAATGCACCAATAAAAAGGGGGGAAAAGAAAAAATACATAACAGAGTTCTAAACTAGGGTGGAAGCAGTTGGGATGCAGACAAAGGGTACAGATTTTAGAGGAATTCAGTAGAAATTTAATAGGAAGAGAAACCTGATCAAATATGGAGCTTTGTAGAGCAGTATTTAATGCTAGCTAGCTAGAACACTTATGTCAAGCACCAAGTGAAAGAGGCCAAGATGGCTCAATGATTAATACCTGGATCAGTTGGTTTCATGTATTTGGTATTCAAATGCTACAACTCTAACCTAGGCTAGTATCTAAGAAAGATGACTCCAAAGACTAGACAATGGGGAATGGAGGGAAGGGAGGGGGGCGATAACCAAAGGAAAGACAGTGGAATGGCTCTGACATAGTGTTCCCACGTACATATATGAAAACAACACAGTGACTCCAACTGCATGGACATCCATAAGAATGGGACTCTAACTAGAGTAAGATATATTCCATGCTTATATAATTATATCAAAATGGATTCTGGCGTCATATATAACTAAAATGAACCAATAAAAAATAAAAATAAAAAATGATAAGTGAAATTAGTAAATCATTTAGACTTTTTGGATTTATGAATAAATGGCTTTACTTTGTAAAGTTAAAAAAAGAAAAAACATGCACATAGATTGATACAAATACAGGATCCCCATCTCTGTTAGAAAAATACAAGAGGAAATTCAGATTCTTTGATTTATGGGCAATAACATTACCTTCTTTCTTTTTTTTTTTTTTTTTTTTTTTTTTTTTTTTGTGGTGCAGGGAATTGAACCCAGGGCCTTGTGCTTGCAAAGCAAGCACCCCACCAACTGAGCTATATCCCCAGCCCAACATTACCTTCTTAAAAACCAACCAACTGCCATACCTGGCATATAGTTTGTGCTCAGTAGCATTGTAGGATGAACATATTAAGGAGTAACTGAATGAACAAAAGGAGAGATGGCAGGGGAAAAGCACAGAAGACAAATTTAATCAATAGTGGACTGAGCACTAATGCCAATACCTTCTTCCCACCTCAATTCCTACAAAGGACAAGAAATATATTTTTAAAAAGGAGATCGATGTAATGCCAGAAAAAAAGAGTTTCAGCAATGAAAGGAAATATGAAGAATCTCTGAAAACCAGAAAGCACCAAAATTACATCATAGAAGAAACATAACCCAAAACATATGCAGGGAAAGGGCTGTCATTAAAAATGTGAAGTGTCTCTGGTGTGCACCAAAACAAAGGAAATGAGTGACAGAACACAGAGTAGTAGTGGTGATGAAGGAGGGTCTGTGCCATCCCCTGCCCTCTTTAACCATGCAGTAAGAACAGATGTCTATGCACTCAGCTTAGAGCAATGAGTCCTTTGGCCCAACAGGAAGGACTCTGCCCAAAAGGCTGTGGACACCCAGGAGGAAATCCTATGTTCCCAAACCTAGAAGAAAAATTACTGGTCTACCCTGCCTGTACTTCCTGTTCATTCTTCATAATTCCTAGAGATGACCCACAGAAAACAGTAAGAGCATCCACAGGCAAGTCGAAAGAATCAGTGCCATGAGAGGAGGGCGGTCCACTTAAAAATTAGGTGCACCTATCTTAGGAAACAGAATTTAAGAGCAAAAGGAAAACATTTTTTTGAGAAGTATAAATTAAGAGACTCAGAGTACATGAAGCATAAACAAAAATAAATAAAAGACAAAAATTATAGGAATCAAAACTATGATACTCAAAACAGCGATTTCAGAGAAAGAAAATATTTGGATTAGAGGAAGGAAAATAATCTAACAATAATAGGAAAATTCCCGGAGTGGATAATGAAAGTGGTCAGATCAAAAGGGCGAGAAAGTACCAAGCAGGATGTATAAAAAAAGACCCATGTCTAAACTGTGACAAGGATTTGATAACCAGGAAAAGAAGCAACATCAGAAAAATTTTCACACAGTATGTTTATGTATCCCAGAAAAGAATAAGAATCAATAAATACACCACAAAGAAATGATAAACATTTGAGGGACAAGATATGTTAATTAGCCTGATTTAATCATTGCATAACATGTATCACATCATACCCTATAAACATATTCAATTATCATTGAATCAATGAATATTAGAAAATTGTCAAGAAAAATGAAAATTAAAAAGAGAAAGCTACCTGGCTTATGTTAAGTATCTGATAAGTTTACCCAAGATCCAAATAAAAATAATGCAAGAAAAGAAAAGGAGGAATCAATTTCATCTGTGAATCTCTTCTATGCAAAAAGTATAAGCAAATCAAAATTAATCTACATACAAGAAAGTTGAAAACATCACAACTAAATAGAATTGGCTAGCAAACAAAAGTGAAGGACCAAGCAACCCACAAGCCTGGTTGGATCAGCATTTACTGAGGACCTGCGCAGTAGGAAACCATCATATTTTAGGGCAGGGCTTAGAGATCTGACAGAGCCTAGGAGCAGACTCTGGGAGAGGAATCTCTAACCTTGAACTAGGAGACTGCAAGATGAAAGATGTGCTGACTTCTCCCCTGGTGTGATCTATGTCCTGATATAGTAACAATATGGCATGACAACTTAGCATTCATGGCAAGTGTGGGCATCAGCCATTCCCTGGTGCAGTGGGCTACTTAAACATTCATAGCAGGAGACAAGAAAGCCATCCCCTGACATGACTGAAGGGTAGGTGTCCAAGCCTTGCCATTGACAAGGATTGATTGTCTGAGTAGTTTCCATGGGGATTAACAATGGGTAGTAGGTAGTCAGCTACAGAGAGTTCTCTTGGACAAGGTAAAATAATTAACACCTATCAAAGGTTTCCTCAGAAATGCACGATAGCTTAAAATTAGAAAAACCTATAAATGTAATTTATGCCATTTTCACAGACTTAAATAGCAGCATCACAAGATCATTCCAGTGGATGATTTTAAAATCGTCTTTTTAAAATTTTTTGTATTTTTAAAAATTCATCATCTAGCCTCCCTAAATTAAAAGTAAAAAGAGTTTCTACTAAAAACCCACCACAAATATCATTCTTAAAAAAGAAATTCTAGAAACTTCCCTTTAGAGGCAGGAGTATAAGATACCTGCTATCTACCTACTGTATTGTGCAATTCCATGCAATAAAAAAGTGATCTGATGATCAGAAAAGATCAAAAATATATAACAATGTATGCTTGTGATCATCTATATTTTAAAATTCTAGAAAAGCTGTACATAAACTATGAGGATCAATATTTGAATTTTTATCAAAGAACTATAAAACTCATTAAAAATGTTCCTTTTCCCCATGAAGTGATCCCATAAATTATCCCAGTCATGATACTGATAAAACTAATAAACCATTTGGAAATAATTCCAACAGAAATGGGCAAACTTTTATTTATAAAGTATATCAAAGGACATCAAAATGAATAGCAAACTACACCACATGCATTAACCTAGTATCATGATGGTGTTGATGCTCCCTAAATGAATGTATATGTTACAGTAAACATTTTCACACATAATCCAACCACTCTATCTCTAAAAATATAACATAAAAACACCCTCAGAGACACATGCAAGGTAATTCTCTGAAGCATTGCTTCCTGTTAGCGAAGAAAAACAGAAGGAATTCAAATGTCCATGAGTTGGAAAAAGTTTATTCCTATTAAAGAATTGTTTACCTCAGTTAAAAGGCATGAAAAAGATATATAGACACCTTTCTCTGTAACAAATCAAATGTCTGGATGCAAATTAGGTCATGCATCATTATAATATGCAAATAAAATATTTACATAAAATAAAGAATAGCATCAATATAACATAGAGGTTATATTCATTCATATGCTACAGTGAAATGAAAGACCACACTTTCTCACAATCAAAGAAAAATCCTTAGTAATACGTGAAGATCTTAATGAAAAGTCTGAAAATTCAGCCTAAGTGCTATTCATGCATGCAGTAGGCAGTTTAGTGACTTCAAAAATTGCTATGCATTCCACAATTTTCAGCTATGTTGTGATGCCGCAATTGCCGATGAAGAAGCCACTGAGACATTTCCTTTTGTGTTAAAAAAAAATTTTATTGATGACTTAACTATACTCATAATCAGATTTTAAATTTTGATGAACCTGGCCTCTACAGGAAGTGATAGCACTCAAAGGAGGCTTCAGAGCTCTGGACAGAAGCTGCAAAAACCCAGAGTATTTGTGAAGCTGGCAAAAGTATCTGGAGAAGCCTTCACTGTGCTAATAGTTTCATTGGATAGTTATTGTTCTTGCTAGTGCTCTGGTATATTAGTGCACTGGTTTTGAGTGGACTGCCCCTAATTATCTGTGGTTCTAATTATCCAACAAGCCTTGTTATTTTTAGTGCACAATTACACAGAACATGAGGATTTTCAGGAATGCATACATCACATTATAGCTAAACAAATGCATTTCAAAAAGGATAGATCTCAAAAACAATACTGAATTTTAAAAAGCAAATTATGAAAAGCTACTTAAATGGAATGGCACATTGACTTTTAAAATCCCAAACAATATCATGTAGCATATATAAATATCTATGTATCTATTGTGTTTATAGGTATTAAAAACAATGAATGATTCATCCCAAGTTGAACCCATACGTTCATTTTCATCCCAAGCACCCACAAATTCATTCTGCTAAAGAGAGAAATATCAGACAAACCAATTAAGAGACATTCTACAAAATACAGGATTTGTACTCCTCAAAATTGTTAAAAGTCATGAAAAACAAGAAAAGACTAAGAAGTTGTCACAAACCAGAGGCAATTAAAATAACACAATAGCCAAATTCAGTGTCCTGAATTGAATCCTTAAACAGGAAAAGAACATTAGCATAAAACCTGGAGAAATTTTAAAAATTGACTTTTACTTAATATTAGTGTACCAATACTGTTTTTTAGTTTTGACAAACGTACATGGCAATGTAAGATGTTAACATTAAGGGAAACTGGGTGAAATGCATATGGGAATTCTGAATTATGTTTGCAAATATTATTCCAAAATTATACTTTTATTAAAGAAAAATATTCTATTCAAAAAAAATATGTAAGAAAGGCAACAATTTCATTACCATGTTTACATCTGGGACAGAAGATCAAGACTTCTTTAAGTTATTTGAGTGTTGTTAAAATATACATACATGTGATGCAAATTTTCAATTCTTGGTAACATGGTTTTTCAAAATAAAAAAATACAAATATTTGTTCCAGTAACCATTAGAGGAGGAGTATAAGTACTACTTAAGGGAGGAAATATGAAGGTTGAGGTCTGAGGAAGCTTACCAGTGAACTTCTCTCCTTACCATCTGAGTCTTAAACCATTAGAGAAGTCAGACAAATGGAGACCAAAATACTGTTTTTAAAACTTAAAAGGACCATACTGGTGAAGATGATTTAATACAAATATAGTCAGTTTCATTTATCTGATCCCAGGTAGTGCTAGATCAGATAGACTTCCCCTTGTGATTGCGGAGTATTTATTGCCAAGGTCATCAGGTGGCCAAAAAATTCCAAACATATGCTACTTAGAGGCAGGTGGGTCCCCAACACACACACACACACACACACACACACACACACACACACAGACTCAACAGAATGAGAAAGGCACAGACACACACAGTCTCAATTTATTCAACCAAAGTCAATGATAGGATAAGTCACTCTGAGAGAGGGACCAGAACAGGGGACAAAATGATGGATAAACACTTGGGCCTGCCTTCATAATCTGTCACTAAAAGTCTTTTCCTACTCCCCAGTTCTTACAATGTGTGGAATGTACCTTTTCTTACCCTCTGGTTCTCAATCAAATTAACAGGTGTAGGATGATGTCAGAAAATAGAAGCTCTTTGGTTTTACTCTCTTAATTCATAATCATTACTTGCTAAAAGTCTTCCCACTCTTAGAATGTACAGAATGTGCCTTGTCTTTCTTCTATTCAGAATGTGCTATCCTTAACTAAACCATAAACTTCAAGTGACATCATGCCAAGAGTCTCTTCCACTTCTTAAAGGAATGATCATAAAGATACCATCAACTAGAGGTAAGGCCTCCCCTTCTCCATTTCTTTTCCCAATTAAATCTTGGCCTGTATATTCATGTATATTCATGCTCACTTGACTTGGATTTTGTTTTTGTTTTTGTTTTTATCAACACTGAGTCAAAAGTTCCCATCTTCAGAATCAACTCTTTCCAAAGGCGGGCTGCTAAACCAGTTCTCCAGAACAAAAAAAAACTTGATTTGTTGTTTGCTGGTTTCCAAGCTGTAAATACTTCCATTAGGGCTGATTTCAAATTGCAGATGTGACTTTACTGAAGGTAGAGCTGAGGGGAGGTGTGCAGGACACCAATGACTCCTCTTTGGAGAGGAATGAGCAGAAAAGTAATGAGGCCAAGCACATTTGGGGCTGCTTCAATCAAGGAGTGGGGAGCAAATATTTCACCCCAAAAAATATATCTACTTTTGGTTCTTTTCTCCATCAAGCTCAATAAATAAGCCTCTAATCAATCAATGACATGTCTATCCCCAGTGCTCCATTACAAATTCTCCACAACTGCTGGTGGCCAATATGGATTTTTGCCCTAGAAACTGCAATAGGTCAGAATATTAGATTAATTAAATTATAAAGCTGTAATCAAGTCTAAAATTCACTCTCTATCCCCAAATCCACATTATTTATAGTCATATTTACCAATATAATTTTATCAGAAGTTCTGTGTGGAAATTAAATGAAAATATTAAGCTATTTTGATAATCAATGCCGATAACATAAATGTCCTGAATCTAAATACAAAATCTCTTCATTGTTAAACTTTTGAGGAAAGATTAAAGTCCAAAATTTAAATTTCCTCATAAGTAAAGAGTAAGTGAATTAAAGACAAAAGTCAAATTGTCTCACTCTTGTGAGTTAAAATTTTAAAGAAATTAGACTCCACATTCATCCTCCTCAATTTCTAATTTTGCTGTCTCATCCAGAAGTTCATACTGAAATGGTCTGGGTAAATCACATTCCTTCAACATCCTCAACCTGGGTTTTCTCACTACCTGGGGTGTGTCTCCCTCAAATCCAATGAATTGGAGTCCTTCCTTCAAAGAGTTCAAAGAGTTTAACGGGACACACCAAATGACCACAGCATTGGCTCCAGTCCACAGAAGTATAGAAAATAAGCTAATACCACAGCTACTTAAATCAAATATTACAGGCAAAATGATTTCCTTCAAACCCAGGGCTCAGTATGTTACTGACAGCCAAGCTCAGGAACCCTACCTGGATCCTGGGCTGACCGGATTGGGACCCCTGTCCTCTAAGATGGAAAAAAGAAAAGGAATTTCATGCAGCTTGATCACACTAGTGAGAAACAGCTGGAATGTTTCTCCACCAGTCCCACAGAAACTTTAACAATTTAGAAAAACAAAAGCCAGGTGATATACATGTGGAGTTAGTTAGCCTTTCTAGACAGACCAGACAGGGGCTATCTTCTCTCTAGATTTCTTGGTATCCTCCAGGTCAGAGGAGGCAACCCTCCAGTCTTTACTTTGGGTATGAGGAAATTCAGGATGCATAACAGAACAGTTATCAGGAAGTTATCTTTAATTTTAAATGGGTCCTTAATTTCAGTTTGTTTCAAATATTGACAAAGGCAAAAACAACTCCATAATATCAGACAATGAGAACAGCTGAAGACTGTTTTCTCGAAATGCCAGTGAATTGATGTCAGGTGTCCTTGGTCTATATCCTATAAATTCATTTGGGAGAAATCTCTTGAGAGATTAATTTAATCTCTTGAGGTATTAAATCCACATTTACCCTGAGAGGGAATTCACCTTGGCATACTCTGAGAGCAGCACAGAAATCATGGTTTCCTTCCTGAACAGTTTGGAACTCTGCCATGCTGGCATTGCTTGTCGCCATGCCCCTGTCTTCTTTGATGTGTCTTTCTTCCTTCTGTGTACTCAAAAGCTCTTGATTCCCATCCATCCCTTTGAGCCTTCGTTTCTGACACCCCCAGAGGTCTCTCATCTAGTGTCAGTCTCAGCAGTACATTTGGGGACAGGAATGATTGGTTCTGGGCCAGAGGCTGCTGCTGTAGCCTTCTGCTGAGGAATCATTCAGTCCAATGAAACATGCACGGGCATGGTCTCTCCCAGGCCCTCACAACAGTTTCATCTTTATAATTACCCTAAGCAGACTTTGAACTGAAGCTGCTATGTGGTTTCCAAAAGTCAGCCCTACACGGCCAAATACATCCTTAAGAAATTATTTCACCAGCTTCCGAATGTCCCAGGTCAGCATTTCTTTCTGCCACACCATTGCCTTACGTAATTAACAAAGCCAGAAACTTCTGTGGAGGGGATGACTCAATTCAAGTAAAAAATAAATAAAATGTGCTTGCTCTTCAAAAGTAGCATCCAAATTCGGCTCATAGCACTCCCTTCCCACCAATCTGCCACTCTCAAGCTCCTTGTATATAGAAATTCTAGCACCATCACTGTTGGTCATTGGTACACTCTGTTTGGCTACAGCAGTTGTTTCTTTAACATCAACAAAGTCAGTTGTGATTGGTAAGCTGGGTATTGGTACAGAAGTTACAAAATTGTTTTTCTCAGCCATTTGCTATTTTTTACCACAAACAATCAGCAGTTATCATAAAGTATACTAACAAATGGAGAAAATAGGAAACAAGGAATGCAGAACCAAATACTCTTCCTCTCCACCCATCTGTTCATGTGCTCCATTGTAGAGGTAACTACTGTGCTGTCTCCTCATATTAATGCATCTTTTGACTCTATCACTTCATCTTTCTTTATATAGCTTTCTATCAAGTAAGATTTAACTATTCTTTTTTAAGGTAAAGTCCAGTATTTGTTGCATTTTTTCTTAATTTATTCATGATAGTAGTTTTATGAAGATAGTATTTTTAAATTGTTCCAATGACAGCATTGCATAAATTTGTTTTCTTCTTTCTTTTCTTTTTTTTAAATTTGTGCATTAGAATTATACATAACAGTGGTCTTTGTTGTTACATATTCATACATGCACATAACATAATTAGATCCATTTCATTTCCAGTACCTCCTCCATAGCATAAATTTCAAACTATGTGCCCCATCTCATATTTTCCCCATAATACCTCCTATTTCTTACTTGATTTTTGAAGACTAGGAAGTTATTTCATAGCAAGTGGTGTTACAACAGAAATGCTGGCATTGAGAAATATTCACAGAGAGATTTCAAATCTAATTAGATCATTTATATGGGATTTTCTATCTTTAAGATTGGGCCAAAAACTTAAGCCAGATTCTAACATAGAAACTAAATTCAGAAAAGAAAAAAAAAAAAAAAAAGACTTCTGAAAATCTACAAAAAACAGCTGTTCACCTAAATCCTGCTAATTTAAGTCTCTGAATGGCAGAATACCATGGCAGAAGAAACACTACGGAGGGGTCTTCAGTCAAGATCTTTCTGTGGCAGACAGCATAAATCTGAAAGGACTTACTGAAAGGATATTGCTTATGAGAAACTAGAACCAGGAATCAAAGCAATTCTTTTTCCATCTCAAACTGGAGGACCTCTCAGCCTTAATTCAAAGTTATAAATAGTGTGCCAAGGCATGGCGACACTTGCCTGTAATCTCAGTGGCTGGGGAAGCTGAGACAAGAGGATCGCAAGTTCGATGCCAGCCTCAGAAACAGCATGACCCTCAGCAGCTTAGCAAGACCCTGTCTCAAAATAAAAAATAAAATGGGCTGGGGATGTGGCTCAGTGGTAAAGTGCCCAGGGGTTAAATCCCCAATATAAAACAAAACAAAAAAGTACATATATAAATTATGGAATAATCTATGTAGTCCAGATTTGGTCAAGAGGTTGATTAGGTCAATATACTTAAGAAATCAAAGTCAGGGATTTAAGGGCACATAATAGAAACATAGCTGCCAGAAACCATCTTTGGATATTAAGTAGGGGCTCTGTTATCACAATAAAAGGGCTGATGAGACACAAAATATAACCTGCTAGGAGCAGGGTACAGAGGCACACTCCTGTAATCCCAGCAACTTGGGAGGCTGAGGCAAGAGGATCTCAAATTCAAGGCAGCCTCAGCAACTTAGTGAGACCCTGTCTCAAAATAAAAAGAGCTAGGGATGTAATTCTGTGGTAAAGTGCCCCTGGGTTTAATCCTGAGGGCAAAAAAAAAAAAAAAAAAAACACAGAACTGCCAGAAATGCAATGCTGCAGAATGCTCAGAAAAAAAAACCCATTAATAAGTAATCCTAAAAGTACACTTGCTTTACATCCATCCTTCCTACTGCTCTTTTATAATTAAGGACCAAAGTCCCCAACAGCCCTTATATTTCTCTTGCAGATTCTGGATTCAGCCAGAATTCTTCAAAGACCTACATGGTCTCTTGGGTTCCTCAATTAACTACAGAATCAATATGTCTAATCAGTTCCACTCCACTTGTTTGCTGTCCCTCCTTCATAGACTTTTTCATTTTAGGTTTTGTTTACGTTTTCTACAATAAACTCTAATGAAGTTGTGTGTGTTGGCATATGTTTGTAATCCCAACAACTCAGGAGGCTGAAGCAGGAGGATAGTGAGTTCAAGGCCAGCTTCAGCAACTTAGCAAGACCCTGCCTCAAAATTTAAAAAAAAAAAAAAAAATTAGAAAGGGCTGGAGATGTAGCTCAGTGGTAAAGTACCCCTGGTTTCAATCCCCAGTATTCCAAATAATAATAAATTTTAATGAAGTCAACATAAATAAATAACAATAACTAACATAACAAGTTGCATGAACTACATAAAGCTCTTAGATAAAGTTACCTGGATTATTCTTTCATGTGTTCTTGGCAGGCTTTTTTTTTTTTTCCCCACTAGTTTGGTGATTTAGTCCTGTATTCACCAACAGAGGGGCATTTCATGTTCTCTGGGTAGAAGGCACAAGAGTCATCTTCCTATCTTCACAGGGAGAAGGGCTTAGGCTACATACCTATTCCAAGAGATTTATAAACCACAATATTAAATATCAGATATACACACAGACACACTCAGAGAAGTGCTGAATCTGTTCAGCATGAAGTACAGGGTAACTTTGTTGATCACTTCTATGGAGGTCCTTGGTTCAATCAAGATCCACATTCCCTTCGAGTTTGTGTTCCTCATCTATTGTACTTAGTAAGCTGAAAACTACAATTCCCAGGCAACTTGCTACTAAGGTTCCACATGTGATATATGTTTAGCCAAGCAGAAACACTCACCTGATATTTGAGTACACAGAAGATTTCCAAATGAATAGATTTCTAAATTTTTGGATTCTATGTCACTGTCCTGGAACCCTGGTACTGAACAGACATTCACTGTCCTTCACCCACCTGCCCCCATTTCCATAACATTTTTTGTTTGTTTTGTTTTGTTTTGTTTTGTTTTGTTTTGTTTTTTACTGGTGGTACCTGGGACTGAACTCAGTGGCGCTTTACCTGAGCCCATTTTATTTTTTAATTTTGAGATAGGGTCTTCCCTAAGTTGCCCAGGCTAGCCTTGAACTTGAAATCCTCCTGCCTCAGCCTCCTGAGTCACTGGAATTGCCACCATGCCTGACCATCTTTCACATTTTTGATGTGCCTTCGAGAGCATACACCTTTCTTTTAAAATGAATAAAATATAATCACCATGTCTAGTGAAGTTCTTAGAATGACTACAGATATTAATATATTATTCTGATTTACTGATCCCCAAAAGTCACACCTCAGTGTTAGGTACATGTGTTCACAGACATTTCCAGAAGAAATACCATGCCTTTTATGGTACTTCTTGCTTCATAAGATTTTAGCTTCACATTACATTGGATTACTACAAATTAATAAGAGAAAGCAAAATTTATGTTATCTGATTTTTATAATTTTATCAGGCGTAAAAATCAATAATCATATTTATCTATATCATTTTAATTTGGACCTTGTTGATTCTAGTCATCTGCATTACAAGATTCTTTCCATAATGTATTTCTTAGTGGATTTTGTAATAGTCTTTGAAATACAAATACAAGTATTAAGATGTATTCCTTGAAAATATAAAATTAATAATTCACCAACAAAATTCTTAGGTACAGTGAAAAATCATGTGCCACAAATGTTTCCAATATCTGAATAATTTAATACTTCTAAATATCTGCAGTAAGATTTTACCTTTTGAAATAAAAATTTTTAATTGTTTGTTTTGATGAGTAGAACTATTTTCTCCAAAATCATATATCAAGGCCCTAATTGCTGGATGGATCCCCAGAATGTGAGTTTTTTTGGAAATAAGATTGTTGCAGAAGTAATTAGTTAAGATGAGGCCGTACTGAAGTAGCATGGGGTCCAAGCCAGTATGACCAGTGTCCTCATAAGAAGACAGCCATGTGAAGACACAGGGACACCTGTGGGAGAACACCTAGGCAGTAAAGGCAACAACCGAAGCAATGTCACTGCAAACTAAGGAAAGTCAAAGATTTCCAGCATGCTATCCAAAGCTAGTGTGGAGCAAGGAAGGGTACCCCTTTAGGTTGCAGGGGGAGGATAACCCTGCTGACACCTTGATTTCAAATTTCTAGCCTCTAGAACTGACAAAAAAAATCTGTTGTTTTAAACCACTTTGTGGTACTTTGTTATGACAGTACCAGTAAACTAATACAGATATCTTTCACACAAGTTTAATTTCAGTTTTGAATTTCACCATCACTATCTAGTAAAAGAAGTTGGCATTGTATATCATTTAAATGTTTTAAAATTTTCCAGTCTGTAGCTAAGATTCCATGAAGGAATCAGTGTCAAAAAAGCAGTCATGAGAATTCCTTTAGACACAATACAGTAGCAGTTTGAGTTTCTATAAAAGACTCAAGCTCTAATAGAAATATAATGGAAGTTTTTCAACCAAAGTTCCAAGGACTATGTAGAATTGAAAGCAAAACAACACCAATACTAAACATAATGAGTCTTACATGGAACATGTTTTTCTTTCCATTAACAGCCATTCTGCTTTGTGTTCTTCATCACAAGACATTGTCGAACAATAGTATGAGAAAAATCTCTAGTGCAATGTGCAGCAATTTATTTACAGAATGTCGACTCTAAAATTAAATCAATTCATTCTTTGCAAGAAAAACTAAGGGCACTGGTAAAATTATCTGTAAACTTAACATTTAAACTCAATTATCAAGATTGGCTTGGAGAGTCTTATAAGAATCAACATTACTTACCAGTTTCAAAAATCTACTGAAAAGTAGAAAATTTTACATAAACATGGAAAAGCTTTTATCTGGTGCGTCTTTGGTAAATAAAAAAATTATATAAATTTGCCATTGCAATTAGATACTTTCCCTATTCTGACAGTACTGTAGTTTGTATAATGAATGAATTGACTAAATAATGGTAGAAATGACAACAAACAGTTCCATAGAACTTACTAAGTGCATGTTCATATTCACAAATCCTTTTGATTTGGGGGTAGATACAACATTATCCCCATTTTACAATGAGGAACTGAAGCACAGAGAAATAGTTCACCAGATTAGGATACAGATTATACTAGATAAAGTACACCTTAAACACAGAAAAATCCACAGATGTTTTTTAACCATTCCCAATTAATAAACTGTCTACATTGGTAGAGAAGAAAATGCATGCTGAGTACCTTGTTCATGCTATTTTTTAAATTTGGAAACTTTTATTCACACTGTTCACTTTACACTAGGAATGGGACAGGGTCTCTACAAACAAAATTTTTGCCCATGGGTGCTTTATGGGTGAGCAATCTGTACAATTAATTATACATGGGGCCCTGCTGTTACATTATTTTTGAAACAAGAAGACCTACACTTTAATTTTGCCTCACAAATTTTGTAACTGGTCTCAATTATTACAATGACTATAAACAAATAGATTTTTTTATCTATGCTTTAAAACTTGCTTTAGCCTGGAAACGTAATTTTATTGATAAACAAGCTTTGGTTGCAAAAAGTAGAGTTCTGAGTTATAGGGAGTATTGGATATTGCTATTTAAATTATAAATATTATAAAATCAAGGGAGTTAAACTTGCATCTTTTTAAATTGATATGTAAGGAAATGGGATCATCTGATCCCCAGCTAGTTGCTGCATTCAAAAATGAGATGGTTGTCATGGGGATGCATAATGGCATGTTTATTGGGACTGAATATGAAGCCAGAGTCAGACTTTTTCTTACAAAGAAGAAATAGATTCGGTTGATTGGTTTGAAAATGAATATTGGCTTTGCTCATTAGATAATATAAATACGTGTCGTGGTTTTCCCAGGGCAGTTGTGGTTTACTGGCATAATTAGTAGTCCATCATCATTAGACTATATGGTGGACAATTTCCATAAATTGACTGAATAAACCCTAGATCTAGCATCTTTTATTCCCCCCAAAGAAGTATATAAAGGTATATTATCAAAATATTATCTTATCAAAGATGAATTAAAATTAATATTTACAAGTTCCTAAGCCTTTCTAAGTCTATCTGGTTAAATAGTTACCTCTAAAAGGCAACAGATAATATTAAGGGTACTTTGATGCATCTTAATTTTAGAGAAATTAAAAATTGGGAAACAAATCTTTTTGTACATCAGGTAGTTGGGGGATTTCTTTGTTTTTTCAAGATATAAGGAGAACCTAATCAGTTGATGGAGTGTTATATATAATATTTATGACAGAGAACCTGAGACTTGAGGTATAACTGGAAAGGCATTCAAAGAATGAAGCAAACATGCTTGTATAAAACATGTTCTGATCCCATCTACTTATTTGCATGAACAAGATTTCTCAGAGACTACATTTTTAAAAGAAGGAATGGAAATAGAACTAATGGTGAATCCAGCTCATCACTGCTCTAAGTCATATTTATTTACAGACATATGAACTGGAAAAAAAGAATAAAACTAGTCAGTGAAATTCTGATGAGGAAAAGGATATTTACACAGTCTTTAAGTGTCTTCCTACAAAATGCTTGTTAATTACAAAGAGGAAAAAGTGTAACTTTATAGTGGAGAAACCTAGCAGACATGGCATTAGGTAAGGAATCAAAGCTAGCATCATCAGTACTGGGATGAATTCAAATTATGCTCCCTAGACTAGATGTAAAGAGGAGAAAGCTCACCAGCTCTGTGACAGAACTGCTAAAATGCACAAACTAATTCTAATTGTGAGGAAACAGCTCACACAGAGCTCTAATAGAGGGACAGGCTACAATGAACTGATCTGTAATCTAAAAAATGCCAATATCACAAAAGAAAGTTTGAAGAACTCTCTCAGACTGAAGGAGTCTAAAGAGACATCACAACTAGATGCCAGGTGTGCTCTAGATAAGGCACTTGTGCTACACAAAGGACACACTGGAACAACTGGTGAAGTTTTGAGAGGGTCTGAAGTTAAAATGATATAGTAATAGATCAGCACTAATTTCTTGATTTTAATGACTGTGTTGTAGTTATAGAGGAAAATATTCTTGCTCATAGAAATTATACATCAAAGTATTTTTGTGATTTCTTAGTCCATTCCTGCTACTATCACAAAATACCATGAACTGGGTAACTTATAAATAATAGAAATTTCTTTCTCACAGATCTGGAGGCTATAAAGTCCAAGATCAAGGTACCAGTGGGTTCCAAGTCTGGTGAAGGCCCAGTCTTTGTTTCCGAGATAGTGTCCTGAACACTGTGTCTTACATAGGGAAAGGACGAAGCTAGTTCTCTTGATCCCTTTTATAATTAAGGATACAAATCCTCTGAGTGAGTAGAGCCCTCATGACTTAGTCACCTCCTAACAGCCCTCCTCTGACTACTATCACAAGGAGTCTTAGACTCCTACACATGAATTTGGGGGTACACATTCACACTATGGCAAGAATATCACTTGGTAACTTCCTCTCAAATTCTTCAGAAAACAAAAAGTTCTTTTTATTATTCCTGTGGAAGGGACCACAGGAATAATAATGATTCCCATGTCACTCAAAAAAGAGTCAAAGTCCTTACAGTGGTCAATTAGCCCCTTCAAGATCTGCCCCTCCCCCTCTTCCTTTTGCACTTCATCTGGAGATTTCTCCCTTTACTCTTCTCCAACTACATAGGTCCACTTGCTTTTCCTCAAACCCATCTGAGACACTCCCATCTTAAGGTCTTAGCTCTAGTTATTCCTTTTGCCTAGAAAGTTCTTCCTCCAGAAATACACCTGGTCAGTTCCTTCTTCTCTTTCAGGCCTTATTACAAATGTAACATAATTTCAATGAGACCCACAAGAACCACTGCTCTGATTTAAATGTCCCTTCCAAAACTTATGTTGAAATTTAATTGCTACTGTGATCATATTGGGAGGTGGAATATTTAGGAGGTGAATAGGTCATGAGGGCTCCACCCTCATGACTGGATTAATGCTGTTACTGCAGGACTGGGTTAGTTATCATGGAAGTGGTTTTGTTATAAAAAGTAATTCTCTCCCCCAAGTTCTTTTGATCCCACCCACTCTCTCTCCTTTGCCATTTTTCACCATGTGATATCCTCCACCATGTTATGATGCAGCAAGAAGGTCCTCACCAGGCCAGGCATGGTGGTACATGTCTGTAATCCCACAGTCACAGGATGCTGAGGCAGGAGGATCATGCGTTCAAGGCCAGCCTAGGTAACTTAGAAGACCCTGTCTCAAAATAAAAAATAAAGAGATGGGACTATAGCTCAGTGGTAGAGTGCCCCTGGGTTCAATAGCTAGTACTGAAAAAAAAAAGATCTTCACCAGATGCAGCCCTAGGAGCTTAGATTTCCCAGCCTCAGAACTGTGAACCAATAAACTTCTTTATAAATTACCCAGTCTGTGGTACTCTGTTACAACAGCAGAAAATGGACTAACGCTACTGCCTTATTTAAAAAGACCAAAAAAAAAACAAAAAAGTCAATCTTTTTCTTGATTCCTAAACCTTTCTCTAGTTGTCTTGTTTTTATTTTTTCTTTTCTTCTTTTTTTTATTTTTTCTAATCTTTTGTACATGAGAGTAGAATGTCTTTATAAATTTTGATAGATCACACATAAATGGAGTATAATCTCTCATTTTTCTGATTATACATATTGCAGGATCACATTGGTCATGCAGTCATGTATGTACATGAGGTAATAATGTCTGTTTCCAGTCTACCATCATTTTTCCAGAACATCTATCCCCTTCTACCACATACCACATAATATAATTGTATATTATATTTATTATTCATTGTCTGTATCTACCACTAGATTATAAGATCCATGGGAAAGAGGAATTTTTATTTTCTTCATTGATTTATCTCAAGTTTCTAAAACAGTATATGGGCACATAAATATTCATGGAATCAATTAAAGATTTCCAATCCTGGGAGGGGGATAGGGTGAATTGGAAATAACATTTTATACTTTTTTTTATTTCTCAAAATAAAACATTGAGGTTTCTTTTTTTTTTTTTCTTTTAAGGAGGGTGTAAAGAGTAGGACTTCCATTTCTGGCAATATAAAACTGAAAAAATCCAAAATATAAAAGGTTTTGAAATTCTGGGTAAAATATAAAGCATATTTTTAAATGCATAGTCGAACTACAAGAAAGCAAAAGAAAGTCCTAGGAGACAAGATGAAAAGGAGTAGGAAAGCTACAGTGAAAGGTAATAAGGGCATGTGGTTATCTTACTTGCACAAGTCTTAGCTGCAGGGACAGTGTACACAGCATTGTAGAGTGGGAGCTGAGACGCGCGCACACACACACACACACACACACACACACACACACAGGAAGCCTACTCAAGTAGTTATGGAAACAGAAAAGTCTGTCCTATATTTTCTTAAATTTAGCCTTGGTTAAAAAAATTAGAACAAAGCCCAAAACTAGAAACCTCAATGAACAATTATTAATAAGGAATCTTCTAAATTGGTGGGGGGCAGATGGTTGACCAAAATGGTTTTAGAAGTCAAGAAAAGCTAGCCATCACAGAATCTTACCTCCTACCTCCTACAACAAAACTTAGTACTCCCCATTATTTGAGGCAAATGGAATAAATTTCAATTTCTTAAAAGCACCACAGGATTTAACTGAAAGAGCTCCCACTGACCAATGCTGAATAACAAAATAAATAAAATAATACTGAATTATAATATAAAGTATAACTATCCATAGTCCATATTGATATAAATAAATGTATGAGTAAATAAATGAGAGAAGAGATGAAAATCCTGTACAGAAGAACTCCAATTATGTATGTACATATCTACCCTCAAGGAGGGGGAGTGTGTAGGGAGGGGGGAAATAGTTTCACCCTCCTTCAGTGTGCGATGCACAGGGTGGCATCCTTGCAAAGAATGAAGAAGTATGGAAAGGCAATAGGTGGGGGAGAGTAACTTTAAAGAGGAATACTGCTTCAGTCAGCGATCAAGGTCAATATTAGCAATCACAAATCATGCCGATAATTTGTATGCTTAATAGAAGATGAAGGAAATGACACTTTACCTCTGTGATCTTCCTATCAAAAGCCCACACCCCCAGACTAATCATGAGGGAAAACAGCACACAAATTTTAATAGGAAAGCATTCTATAATATACCTGACCAGTGCTCTTCAAAACCATCAAGGTCATCAAAAGTCAGGAAAGCGAGAAACTGTCACAGCAAAGAGGAACCTAAGGAGACTCGACAACTAAATATAATATGGTACTTTGACTGTGACCCTAAAACCAAAAAAGAATATTATTAGGTTAAAACTAAGGAGATCTGAATAAACTATAGACCTTGGTTAATAATGTATCAATGCATTATCAGTTCATTATTTGTAACAAATCTAACATATTATAGTAAAATTTTCATTATAGGGGAAATTGTCAGGAGGGATTATATGAACACTATATTCTCAGTTTTTCTGTAAATTAAATTTAAAATTATTCTAAAATATTGTGCTCACTTTAGCAGCACATATACTAAAATTGGAACAATACAGAGAAGATTAGCATGGCCCCTGTGCAAGGATGACACACAAATTCATGAAGCATTCCATATTTTTACTCTCCTGATAACTACTGCAGTTAAATTTTTACATAAAATAAAAGATTATCATAACAAAGTGACTTGGGTTTTGAAAGTGATTCACTATATAGATGGAGACTATTTTCTTTTTATAATAAAATTAAACAACAAAAAAATAAAGTCTATTATAAAAAATAGTAATAATAAAATTTTTTTTTTTTTTTTAACAAGCCTTTTTATTGTTGTCTTTTTTTGTTTTTTGTTTTTTTTTTAATCGAAGGTCCCTTACTGGTCCTGCTTCCATGAATGGTCAAGACCAAGAGAAAAGGGAGGGGAACCAGCCGGCACAGGGAGGGATCATCTCCACAATATTCCATTTATACACAGAACTAAACAGACAAGCACAGAGTCACTATTGCGGTTAGAAGTTGGCAGCATGGGATAGGGGAGGAACAGGTGGGGAGTAGGGGTGTCGTTAAAAAAAATACAGGCCTCCCCCCAAACTGGGTGCCTGGGGGAAGACTTGGTCTGTTTCAACCCAAGAGGAATCAGAAGATCAAAAGCAGTTTGGGAAGGCCAGAACCGTCAGGGATGAAGGGAGAAGGAAGGTCCAGGGGGTGGGGGGGCTGTTTGGCAACTGGGGTGAAGGGAATGCCCTCCCCCTGCTGGGATCCCCCCAGCCCCTCCGGTCTGGCAGGAAGGGGGCAGCCTGCAACCCCCTAGGGCAGGTCTGGGGCTGCCAGATGCTCCAGGCAGGGGGCTGGAGAGGGCTCACAAAGGCTTGCCCTCCAGAGAGATGACAGCACTGCCCCCCAGTTTTTCAGCCAGGGTGCAGCGGTCCTTGACCTCCTCATAGCAGTTTGCTTGTAATTCATGCTTGATCCCTGTCAGTTTCTTCTTGATGGCGTCCTTAGAACTGGCATAGATCATTTTGCTCTTAAGGGGTGCAGACTCAGGGGCCCAGAAAATAAACACCAGGTCCTCCTTCTTGCTCTCCTTGGTCTCGTAGGTTGCATCATAGAGGGCATAGCGGCAGTCCTTGTCTGGCAGCATCTTGACAAAGGTGGCGTAGGGGTCATCCACTGTCTGGCCCACATCACCTACCAGAATCTCCTTGCCCTCCTCCAGGATGATGTTCTTCTTGTCCTCACTCAGGCAGAAAAGCACCGCCTTCTTGCGCTTCTTCACTTCCTCTGGCGTGGAAGACTTGCGCACCTTCATATCATTAAACACCTTGATGACGCCATCAGAGACAGCCACACCAGAAGCCATGTTTCCGGAAGCGAAAGGAAGACGGCAAGAAGAGCCAGCGAAGACAAGAGCCGCCGCAGCTGCTGCCGGGATCCGACTGAACCATAATAAAAATTTTTGGAGTTAACCATAAACTGTCTACACCTAAGCCCATATCTCAGGATCTACTTTTGAAGAAACCCCAACAAGGATACATGAAGTTATTAAGTCATTGACTGAATAAACTACAGTACAGCCTACTGTATAATAATTTAAAAGAGTTGGATCCATACATGTAAAATGGAAAAAAATCTCAAGAAACTTTCTAAAATATGATTCTCACTCTATAAATGAATTACAATAATACATTCATATGTGCTAGCATATGAATAATAATTTTCTGGATATTTACATAAGAAAATTAATAGTGATTACCTCTGGGTAATGAAATGGCTCGTGCCAAAGATATCATAGTGCTGGCAAACTGGTTCTCTGGAAAAAAATAAAAAGCCCTGATTTGTAGCATGTGTCGATTTTCATGGTGTGAATAATACTCCATTCTACCATGTCTGATTTTAAGCTACCCGTGACTTAACAGGCTGAGAACAATTCCTGAATAACCACCCACTCTTGTGAGCCAAGAGTGGTTCATCTCCAATACACCATTGGGTGAAAATATGCAATCGTTTTATATTTTACATGCTAGTTAAATTTATTTCAATTACATTTTTTAAAAAAATTATTTATACAGGCGATCCAAGATGGCGGCCTAGAGGGAGACTGCACCCCCGGTCGCTCCAGAACCCAGGAGTTAAGAAGGGGAGGCATTGAGAGACTCGGACTGAAGTGGAGCCACGGGTGAGTCTGCCCACTGGGTAAAGCTCGGCCCGGGTGGCAGGCCCAGATAGAGGTGGCTTATCGGAGCCGGGCAGGGCAGCTAGAGTCATCCACAGGCAGTCCTGCGCACTCCGGCGGTGGGCCCCGCCCACACAGCCAGCTTCTCCAGGTTCTCGGAACGGAAGGCCCGCTAGTGAGAGCCTGTCTGAACAGAGCACGCTCCGAGTCCCGGAGCTGCTGCAGTGCAGTGTACTCCTGCAAAGAACCAGCGGAGAGCCTCGATCTGCAGTCAGCCTCAGGGATAAGGACAGGGCAGCCGGAGACCTCTTCAGGCGGCTCTGCCCACTCCGGCTGCGGGCTCTCTTCACGGGGCGATCCAAGATGGCGGCCTAGAGGGAGACTGCACCCCCAGTCGCTCCAGAACCCAGGAGTTAAGAAGGGGAGGCATTGAGAGACTCGGACTGAAGTGGAGCCACAGATGAGTCTGCCCACTGGGTAAAGCTCAGCCCGGGTGGCAGGCCCAGATAGAGGTGGCTTAGCAGAGCCGGGCAGGGCAGCTTGAGTCTTCCCAAGGTAGTCTTCCACACTCCGGCAGTGGGCTCTTCCCACACGGCCAGCTGCACGGTGCAGGCCCACAGTGAGAGCATTTCCGCACAGAGCCAGTTCCAAAACGTGGAACCAGTAGGGGGCTAGGGGCAGTATTCTTCGAATGAGCTGCTTTATCAGATTCCTCCAAGACATCAGGCTACTGAAGGCTGGGAGGTGATACACTGGAAATCTACTGGGACACTATAAGCCAATAGTGGAAAACTGCAATATCTCAGGGTCCCACTGACAACTGACCATTATGAGAAAACAAGGGAAGAAAATGTCCCAAACAAACCTAGATACTACATCAATAAAACCCAATGACAGCAGAGCAGAAGAAATGTCAGAAAGGGAGTTCAGAATGTACGTAATTAAAACGATCAGGGAAGCTAATGAGGAGATGAAAGAGCAAATGCAGGCATTGAAGGAGGAGATGAAAGAGCAAATGCAGGCATTAAATGATCGCACCAATCAACAGTTAAAAGACCAAATACGGGAAGCAAGAGATCATTTCAATAAAGAGTTAGAGATACTGAAAAAAAACCAAACTGAAATCCTTGAAATGAAGGAAACAATAAACCAAGTTAAAAACTCCATAGAAAGCATAACCAATAGGATAGAACACCTGGAAGACAGAACCTCAGACATTGAAGACAAAATATTTAACCTTGAAAACAAAGTTGAACAAACAGAGAAGATGGTAAGAAATCATGAACAGAATCTCCAAGAACTATGGGATATCATGAAAAGGCCAAATTTGAGAATTATTGGGATTGAGGAAGGCTTAGAGAAACAAACCAAAGGAATGAACAATCTATTCAATGAAATAATAACAGAAAATTTCCCAAATCTGAAGAACGAAATGGAAAACCAAGTACAAGAGGCTTATAGAACTCCAAACATACAAAATTACAACAGACCCACACCAAGGCACATTATTATGAAAATACCTAACATACAAAATAAAGACAGAATTTTAAAGGCCGTGAGAGAAAAGAATCAAATTACATTCAGAGGGAAACCAATAAGAATATCAGCAGATTTTTCAATCCAGACCCTAAAAGCTAGAAGGGCCTGGAACAACATATACCAAGCCCTGAAAGAAAATGGATGCCAACCAAGAATCTTATACCCAGCAAAACTTACCTTCAAATTTGACGATGAAATAAGATCCTTCCATGATAAACAAAAGCTAAAGGAATTTACAAAAAGAAAGCCAGCATTACAGAACATTCTCAGCAAAATATTCCATGAGGAAGAGATGAAAAACAACGATGCAAATCAGCAACAGGAGGCGCTAGCCTAAAGGAATAGCCAAATAAAGGAGAAACCAAATCATGTCAAAAACAAATATGAGTCAATTGACTGGGAATACAAATCATATCACAATAATAACCCTGAATGTTAATGGCCTGAATTCATCAATCAAAAGACACAGACTGGCAGATTGGATTAAAAAGAAAAATCCAACAATATGCTGCCTGCAAGAGACACATCTCATAGAAAGAGACACCCATAGACTAAAGGTGAAAGGATGGGGAAAAACATACCATGCACACGGACACAGCAAAAAAGCTGGAGTATCCATCCTCATCTCAGATAATGTGGACTTCAAACCAAAACTAGTCAGAAGGGATAAAGAAGGACATTACATGCTGCTTAAGGGAAGCATAAATCAGCAAGACATAACAATCATAAATATCTATGCCCCGAACATTGGCTCATCCACGTACGTCAAACAAATCCTTCTCAATTCCAGAAATCAAATAGACCACAACACAATAATACTAGGCGATTTTAACACACCTCTCTCACCACTGGATAGATCGTCCAAACAAAAATTGAATAAAGAAACTATAGATCTCAACAACACAATCAGCAATTTAGACTTAACGGACATATATAGAATATACCATCCAACAAAGAATGAATACACTTTCTTCTCAGCAGCACATGGATCCTTCTCTAAAATAGACCATATTTTATGCCACAAAGCTACTGTTAGTAAATACAAGAAGATAGAGATACTACCTTGTACTCTATCAGATCATAATGGATTGAAATTAGAAATAAATGACAGAATAAAAAACAGAAACTTCTCCAATACCTGGAGACTAAATAATACACTATTATATGATGAATGGATAACAGAAGACATCAGGAGGGAAATAAAAAAATTCTTAGAAGTAAACGAGAACAAAGACACATCATATCAAAATCTCTGGGACACTATGAAAGCAGTACTTAGAGGAAGATTTATTTCATGGGGTGCATTCAAAAAAAGAAGTAGAAATCAACAAATAAACGAGTTAACACTACAGCTCAAAGCACTAGAAAAAGAAGAGCAGACCAATACCAAAAGTAGTAGAAGACAGGAAATAGTTAAAATCAGAGCCGAAATCAACGAAATCGAAACAAAAGAAACAATCGGAAAAATTAATAAAATAAATAGTTGGTTCTTTGAAAAAATAAATAAAATTGATAAACCCTTAGCCACACTAACAAAGAGAAAGAGGGAGAAAACTCAAATTACTAAAATTCGGAATGAACAGGGAAACATCACAACAGACACGAGTGAAATACAAAACATAATTAGAAGCTATTTCGAAAATCTATACTCCAACAAAACAGAAAACCTTGAAGACATCAACAAATTTCTAGAGACATATGAACTACCTAAACTGAACGAGGAGGACATACACAACTTAAATAAACCAATTTCAAGCAATGAAATAGAAGAGGTCATCAAAAGCCTACCAACAAAGAAAAGTCCAGGACCAGATGGGTTCTCAGCCGAGTTCTATAAAACCTTTAAAGAAGAGCTCATTCCAATACTCCTCAAACTATTCCATGAAATAGAAGAGGAGGGAACCCTACCAAACTCGTTCTATGAAGCCAATATCACCCTGATACCTAAACCAGACAGAGACACATCAAGGAAAGAAAATTTCAGACCAATATTCTTAATGAACATCGATGCAAAAATTCTCAACAAAATTTTAGCAAATCGCATACAAATATATATTAAAAAGATAGTGCACCACGATCAAGTGGGTTTTATCCCAGGGATGCAAGGTTGGTTCAACATTCGGAAATCAATAAATGTCATTCACCATATCAACAGACTTAAAGTTAAGAATCACATGATTATTTCAATAGATGCAGAAAAAGCATTTGATAAAATACAGCATCCCTTCATGCTCAAAACACTAGAAAAAATTGGGGTAATGGGAACATTCCTAAACATTATAAAGGCCATCTACGCTAAGCCCATGGCTAATATCATTCTAAATGGTGAAAAACTGAAAGCGTTCCCCCTAAAAACTGGAACAAGGCAGGGATGCCCTCTTTCACCGCTTCTATTCAACATCGTCCTTGAGACTCTAGCCAGAGCAATCAGACAAACCAAAGAAATTAAAGGGATACGAATAGGAAAAGAAGAACTCAAACTATCCCTGTTCGCTGATGACATGATTATATATTTAGAGGAACCTGGAAATTCCACCAGAAAACTTTTAGAACTCATAAGTGAATTCAGTAAAGTAGCAGGTTACAAGATCAATGCTCATAAATCCAATGCATTTTTATACATAAGTGATGAATCTTCAGAAAGAGAAATTAGGAAAACTACCCCATTCACAATAGCATCGAAAAAAATAAAATACTTGGGAATCAATCTCACAAAAGAGGTGAAAGACCTCTACAATGAGAACTACAGAACACTAAAGAAAGAAATTCAAGAAAACCTTAGAAGATGGAAAGATCTCCCATGTTCCTGGATAGGCAGAATTAATATCGTCAAAATGGCTATACTACCTAAAGTGCTATACAGATTCAATGCAATTCCAATTAAAATCCCAATGATGTACCTCGCAGAAATAGAGCAAGCAATTATGAAATTCATCTGGAAGAATAAAAAACCTAGAATAGCTAAAGCAATCCTCAGTAGCAAGAGCGAAGCAGGGGGTATTGCAATACCAGATCTTCAACTCTACTACAAAGCAATAGTAACAAAAACGGCATGGTATTGGTACCAAAATAGACAGGTAGATCAATGGTACAGAATAGAGGACATGGACACAAACCCAAATAAATACAATTTTCTCATACTAGACAAAGGTTCCAACAATATGCAATGGAGAAAAGATAGCCTCTTCAACAAATGGTGCTGGGAAAACTGGAAAACTATATGCAATAGAATGAAACTAAACCCCTATCTCTCACCCTACACAAAACTCAACTCAAAATGGATCAAGGACCTCGGAATCAGACCAGAGACCCTGCATCTTATAGAAGAAAAAGTAGGTCCAAATCTTCAACTTGTTGGCTCAGGATCAGATTTCCTTAACAGGACTCCCATAGCACAAGAAATAAAAGCAAGAATAAACAACTGGGATAGATTCAAACTAAAAAGCTTTCTCTCAGCAAAGGAAACTATCAGAAATGTGAAGAGAGAGCCTACAGAGTGGGAGAATATCTTTGCCAACCATACCTCAGATAGAGCGCTAATTTCCAGAATCTATAAAGAACTCAAAAAACTCTACACGAAGAATACAAATAATCCAATCAACAAATGGGCTAAGGAAATGAACAGACACTTCACAGAAGAAGATGTACAAGTAATCACCAGATATATGAAAAAATGTTCAACATCCCTAGTAATAAGGGAAATGCAAATCAAAACCACCCTAAGATTTCATCTCACCCCAATTAGAATGGCGATTATCAAGAATACAAGCAACAATAGGTGTTGGCGAGGATGTGGTGAAAAAGGAACACTCATACATTGCTGGTGGGGTTGCAAATTAGTGCAACCACTCTGGAAAGCAGTGTGGAGATTCCTCAGAAAGCTTGGAATGGAAACACCATTTGACCCAGCTATCCCACTCCTTGGCCTATACCCAAAGGACTTAAAATCAGCATACTACAGAGATACAGCCACATCAATGTTCATTGCTGCTCAATTCACCATAGCCAGATTGTGGAACCAACCTAGATGCCCTTCAGTTGATGAATGGATAAAGAAACTGTGGCATATTTATACAATGGAATATTACTCCGCAATGAAGAATGATAAAATTATGGCATTTGTAGGCAAATGGTCGAAATTGGAGAATATCATGCTAAGTGAGATAAGCCAATCTCAAAAAACTAAAGGACAAATGATCTCGCTGATAAGCGGATGAGGACATATAATGGGGGGTGGGAGGGGCTAGCATTAGGTTTAGGGTTAGGTTTAGAGTTAGGCTAAGGAGAGCAGTAAGAATGAAGGAAAGAAGGACTGTGTAGAGGGAAAAGAGGGGTGGGAGGGGTGGGAGGGGTGGGAGGGGTGGGGGGGAGGGGAAAAATATAATAAACATCATTACCCTATGTAAACGTAAAAAAAATAAGTAAATAAAAAATAAAAAATAAAAAATAAAAATATGTTTAGAATAAAAAAAAAAAAAGATATGAAATATAATTTTATCTAAAGAATTAGAAACACTAAAAATTATGTATATCAAGTATTTATTTGTCAGATGTGAGATAATTATGGTAGCAATTTTTCTTAATGTTATACATTATTATGATTATTCAAGAAAGTCTATTCTCGTTTTTTTTTCATTTCTTCACTTTTATGAACACCACCACCCCTGTTTTCTAAAGTATGTACCACTATGTGTTTGATATACACTTTAGACTATCTGCATAATTAAAGATATATAAAATGAAAAAAAAAAAAAAAAATTATTTATAAAGAAAACTGTTGAGCACTTGCTGAGTTTTTCATTTCCAGTTCTTGGTTACACATAGTCTTGGAAATAAGCCCAGGCCCGCATTCCCCGGCCGCAAAGGAAATCAGTCAGCAGAGATCAAGATGAAGGAAATGTGCCCTTTTTATTCCCTTCCTTTCTGGGCTCTCATTAGAACTCATGTTTCCCACCCAAAAAAATAGAAGGTCAACATGCCATGGAGTTTCCTATGGGCACCTCCTTGTGCTCTTTACTTTATGAAGATGGAACACACTCGAAGGTGAGATCATAAACAGGAAGAGAAATGAGGAGCTCTGGGAAATGAAGACAGGGACATTGCAATTTATAAGTTCATTTTTGTGACCCTGATCGTTTTTGAAAACTATCTCAGAGCCATTTTCTTTTAGAGTGGCTACTATCACCTGATAATAAATCAGGTAATGCCCTAAACTTCTTCAAAAGTGTCTTCCTCTTGATTATGATTCAGTAGTAAAAAACACTTAATTAGAAATCAAGAAACCCTCATTATCATCCTAACACAGATCCTATTGTGTGCAAAAGTCTGAACAGATCGCTTACCCTCTCTGAGCCTCAGTTGTCCTAGTGTATAAAGTAAGAACTTTGAACTACAAGGTTCCTCAGAAACTCTTCGGTCTTAAAAAACCTACAATTCTATTTCTGGTCATCAAACTCACTTAAAAGAAGCTCACTCTTCCCAAGAACTCAGATCCTCTGAAGTGTCCCTAGGTCCAATACACAGAGATGGAAGAGCCAGCGCCTCCATGTGGACAGCAGAGGAATGGCACCAGGGCCTAAGTCAGTGAGAGGAACAACCCCCAGCAGACACTGCAGCCCCAGGACCAGATGGGGCATGGGAGACACTTCATCAGCACCACCAGTCCAGGACCTTAGACGGAAGTCCCCACCTATGGACAATGCTAATTCCTTCCATGACAACAAAATGCCTCTCTCGTTTGTGTCTTTTTGATACTAGGGATCCAACTCAGTGAGCTATATCCACTGAGCTACATCTCCAGCCTGGTTTTGCTGTTGTTTGGTTGATGGTTGGTTGGTTGGTTTGGTTTGGCTTTTTGCTGATGTTTGTTTGCTTGATTGGTTGGTATTGTTTACATTTTATTTTGAGACAGGGTCTCGCTAAGTTGCTGAGGTTGTCCTTGAACTTGCAATCCTCTTGCCTCAACCTCCAGAGTCCCTGGGATTAGGAATCCTGATTCTGCTCCCAGATCATTTTTGCCATCGTACCCTCAAAATATTCTTTCCAAGAGCTTCCACACTAAGGTGGTTTCATCCATCAGAAATGAACACGATCTGAGCTTGGCTCTGAGCCACATAGATACAAAAAAGGAGCATGGAATCCTCATGCCTCTTGTCAGGGGAGGAGAGAGAGAGAAAAATGCCTAAAGGGGATGACATTATTACTGTGGTCCCTGGTGGCAAAGAAGAGCAAACTCGAGCTTACAGTGAGTTCAGAGAAGACTCAGACATGGGAAATGGCCTACAGAAGCTTCCCCAGCTATAGCTTAAAAATCTCATAAGTATCAGTTGACTCTTTACAAAGTCTAAGAGCCGTTCCCCTGAGATTTGTGGGAGAAATGAAACAGTGAAGGAAAGTAATTTTCTCTAGGATCAGAGGCCTCACTCTGCCACTAGGATCGTTAGGGAGTGTAAATCCCTAGCAATAATCACAAAGATCTTCGTGTCACTTTTCAGAATACAAAATGCCTCTCACTACATTACCTAATCTGATTTTCATAACAAGCTGAATTATTGGTGTCACAGGAAAAGATTTAAGAGGTAAATCAGGAGCTCTGGGTGTGGTCCCACACTCTACTATTCACCAACTTGTGACTTAACTGAATTGCCTCAGGGCTGGTTTTGCCTTCATTTGACAGATGAGAAAACTGAGGCTCAGGGAGCTAAGTGATGTGTCCCTACCAACAGGGACAACACAGAACAGCCTGGAAAAAATGAAGACTTGAAACAGCAGCTTCTTCATTGTAAGGCATAATATTAACATGAAAAGATAAAAATAATATCCAAAGGCTGCAATAGGCAGATTGGATAGAAAGGAAGGACAACAGAGGTTAAGAAGATATGAACCAGGTGCAGTGGTACATGCCTGTAATCTCAGCAGCTCAGGAGGCAGAGGCAGGAGGACTGACAGTTCAAAGCCAGCCTCAGCAACTTGGCAAGGCCCTGAGCAACTTAGCAAGACCTTGTCTCAAAATAAACAATTAAAAGGGCTGGGGATGTGTCTCAGTGGATAAGCACCCCTGGGTTCAATCCCTGGTACCAAAAAAGAAGATATAAAATCTATCACCCAAAACTCACATAGTTTATTTATTAGAGAAGTGGTTAACTGTGTGAATTCAATCCAAATGGAATCTCTAAAGAGCAAAATAAAGGGGTGAGCATGATTCACATCTGTTAGTTCTCCTGAACAAGTCTGAGAGAGGACCTGGAGTTTGCCAGGGGGTCGTGGCCCCCAACTGGTAAGTCATAGCAAGTTATCAAAGATCTCATAAAAGGAGTCATTTAGACACAGCCTATGGTTCTCCTGGACACCTCATCTATTCAAGAAGGGTAGAAGCCTAGAAATACAGACAACAGCCACCTAAGAACTCCTTATTTAAAATACTATTTCATTTTTATAATAGACCTGCTGCCTACAGGTTTATTGTTGTCATTGTTTTGTATTGGGGAGGGAACCCAGGGACATTCTACCACTGAGCTACATCCCTAGCTCTTTTTTATTTTTATTTTATTGTATTTATTTTATTTTGAGGTAGGGTGTCACTAAGTTGCTGAGGCTGGCCTTAAACTTGTGATCCTCCTGCCTCAGCTTCCTGAGTTGCTGCTGTTCCAGGCATGTGCCAGCATGCTCAGCTCTGCCTGAAGGTTTTAAGTCATACCTTCTAATTATGGTTGAACAAGAAGAGGTAACTCCCATGGCTAGGTAACTGTTTCCTATCTACAGTTCAATCACACACTTCTCAAGCTTGCTCTTTGCAGCCTGAAGAGTCTTTGGTGGGGAAGCCATGCACCTGAACAGTGTCTTCCCATAGAAACCCCCTCCCCACTCCACCATGTTAAAGTCTCTGGAAGAGACTTTTCTCAAAAAAATAAGGAGGAGCTAGAATTAGCACAAGAGTTTCACCATGTCCATGCTTCCAAAAACTTGAACAGCAACTGTAATGGAAGACAAGATGGAGATGGCAATAAATCACGGGCCCCTGCTTTGCCCGCTGGAGGGAGCATCATTCACAGAATATCCCTGTATTGGGCAGTAGTCATGTGAGCCTAACTCTGCAGTCCCTGACTTTCAGTTGCAATCTCCCCAGCCAAAGTTTTGCTTCTTTTGGGGTTTTAGAAGGAAAGGTGCTATCAAGCAAAAGATATTAATGTATAAATGTTTTTCGAACGCAGTTGTCCCTCAGTTTCCATGGATGACTGGTTTCAAGACTCCCTGTAAATACCAAAATCCATGAAAGTTCAAATCCCTTATATAAAATAGCATATTATTTACATATAACCTAAGCTTATCCTCCTGTACACTTTAAATCATCTCTGGATTATTCATAATGCCTAATACAATGTAAATAATTGTCACACTGTATTGTTTAGGGAATGATGACAAGAAAAGCTTGCACATATTCAACACAGATGGAATTTTTTAAAATATTTTTGATCCATTGTTGATTGAATCTGCAGATGGAGAATCTGCAGATAAGGAAAACTGACTATATAGTCCCTTAGGAAGTGCTGTGTATGGATGAGACTCAGCTTTACATAGAAAATGGACAAGTTTGCCAATGAGACTCACTGCACTCCAACCTCCACAATGCAGAAGAATCACTATAACATGATGTGATGCTGATCCAGAGAAGAAAAAAACCACTGGTCCCAACATCTCTGTGTACTATCTGACTGTTGGTTCCAGGCTACAATTTGTGTTGTACGAGTTCAGCCTCTCTCCATTAACATTTATAAAATGTGATTTGTGTACCTTAGAGAGTTTGATTCCTTCTGCTTTATACAATTGGATAAATCAAAAGGAAAATGCAGAGGCTCACCTTAGCATTTAAAAATAAGTCAGTTGTTTCACTTATGCACTATCATGATAAGATACAGAGTATGCATTGGCCAAGGGGGATGAAAAGCATATGCACAGTCCGTGTGAGCTCCATAGAAGGGGAGGTCTGTGTCAATACGAACTGATTCACACATAGTCACTGTTATGGTTTAGATATGAGGTATCCCCCAAAAGTTCTTCTGTTAATGTGGGAATATTCACAATGATTAGATTGTGAGAGCTGTAACATAATCAGTCCATCCTAGTTTGAATGGATTGACTGGGTGGTAACTATAGGCAGGTGGGGCATGACTGGAGAAGGTGGGTCACTAGGGGAAATCCTTGGATAGGTTCACCTTCCTTGTGGGCCCCATCCCCCTTCTCTGCTTCCTGGTTGCCATCAGGGTAAATCTTCCCTTCACCAAACCCTTCTACCATAGTGTTCTGCCTCAATTTGGCCCCAGATGCCTTGGCAATCTATGGACCTCTGAAGCCATGAGCCCCAAAAAAACTTCCCCTCCTCTAAGTTGCTGTCATCAGGTATTTTGGTCGCAGACACAAAAGATGCCAAAAAACATAACAGAGACCCAAATATAGTGGCATAAGCAAAACAAAGGGCTCATTTTCTCACATAAAAGAAATCAAAAGATAGAAGGCCTAGGGTGATATTGCAGTTCTATGAAGTTATCAAGGACCCAGGCCCCCCTCTAACTTATGACCTGACCATTCTTATGAGCTGGTTTCTGTGCTCAATGTCACAAGATTACTGATGAGATCTGGCTATCATACCTGTTTGTGAAACTGGATAGGAGAAGAATGGAAAGACCAAGAGCAAAAGATTAGTCCCCAGTATTCTGTTCCCTTTCCAGGAACCTTCCTGAAAGTCCCTCTCAACAACTTTCCTCAAATCTCATTGGTCAGAACTTAATCACATCATCAAATGTAATTGCAAAGAAGGCTAGGAAATACAGTCTGTTAGCTGTGCATATCATCATCATAGTAAAACCAGGGCTTATTTCTGGAAAAAATGGAAAAGTAGATATTGAGTGAACAAATAGCAGGTGTGTTACAGCATTATAAGATCAGTGAATTCAGCTGTGTGATCTTAGCTGCACTCAGTGAGGAGTAGATGTGAAATCGCTGCCATGGTGAAGGTGGGTGCTGTCGGCATGAGCCTAGCTGGAAGTGAGAAAAATACAAAGTCAGGAGTGAGATTGACAATGAGGTATGGGGCATATAATCTGTGTGGGCTTGGTGGGATGGTTAGGGTTATGCTCAGCTGATCTGGGCTCAGTGGCATTGTAAAGCACAATCAGTGAGATCAATAAGAGAGCAGTCATTGCAGTCCCAATAGATGGCAAGGGTTGTGCAGAGTTAGTGCTAGTTCATGTCTGATAGGCCTGTGGAGATGAACCTACTGAAGTCTTCATACTACCAGGTGCAGGGGACATTCTTGTAACCCCAGCGACTTAGGAGGTTGAGGCAGGATGATCATGAGTTTAAGGCCAACCTCAGCAACTTAATAAGACCCTGTCAAAATAAAAATTAGAAAGAGCTGGGGATGTATCTCAGTGGTAGAGCAACTCTGGGTTCAATTCCTAGTACAGAAAGAAAGAAAGCCTTTATACCCATTTTGCAGTTTTTTTTTTTAGAACCTTAGTTCATACAAAGTGCTCAGCAAGATTATGGAAAGTTGGGAAATGCCCTATCATGCTGTGTGCACTTCATGCCCAGTCCTACATCTCCATAGAGAATTGTGATCAGGGTCTATCTTCATGGGGCACATGTGACATTTACAGTTAGGTGACTCTCTTGTCAGTTCCAAGTAAGCTCCACTTTGCCATTGTGCTTCTATGGCCAAGTTTCCTTAGATTAGCGGCCTTCATACATCACAGCAGGCAGGTTTATACACCTCCACCTAAAGCCAGAACTGCTAACAAATTACCTTGACATGTTGATTGCTTGCCTTATCTCACCCTGGAGGCCTCTAGAGTCTTCCTTCACATCACCACAAACACTTCCAATTACCGCATTGGTTTATCAGGGTCTGTTTTCTTGGTGTTCCATGACCTTGGCTGTCTGCGTGATACATCCTTTGAGTTGTTGCTGCATCCCTCTTAGATTTGCCCCTGCTTATCTCTGTCTCGGCTCCTCTAGGAAGTGTTTTATTGCCCTCGCTGGCATGATCCAATACTAACATTCTTCAAGCAACTCTAGAACACCTATAGGTGGCCTCTGTAAGAGATTTTCCAGAACAGCATGCCATACACATTGCTTTATCAGATTTCATGAGTTGCACAATGGAAGGAAATCATTACTTAAGATTTCAAAGCACAACAGAGAATTTCAACATGAACCGGGAATGGGACTCTGTGGATCATCCAGTCCTTGCCAAGCTAATGACAGGAAGGAACAGCTGATTAGTCATGTGATTGCCAAGCACTGGCCCAAATCCTTCCCCATGTCAGTGTTTCCAGCTCCACCAAACCCTACCTCTCAAAAGGCAGCTGCAAGTAATTATATAAAGAGTTACCTCCGTGGAAATCCATTAAGTTAAGAGTCACACCTGAAATTGTTTGATTTTGGTTAGACGTATGATTGACACTGTGCCCTTAAAATCATCATGAGCTTCTAAGAGATGACATTGACTCATCGACTTATCTGTCATAATCAGTTATAATTCTATAAATAAACCCAATGTGAATTCTTAAGAGCAATGGTCTGAAAGAACTGATATTTGAGAATCCACCTATCTTACTTCACAGATGCAGCAATATATTCTTGGAAAATGACAAGAAATAAATCTTGAGCTCATTTGTTAAGACTTAGCCATAATTGTGTACTCTCAACATACCTGCAAGACAAAGTACCACTTTGCTGGGATAATACATGAATGCCTTTCCCAAATGAGGATCTTGATTTGAATTAGTTATCTTGGATGTGAAAATTCTCCTTCCTCTAATAATATCCTAAGGAGATAAGTTAGAAGTTCATGCTGAAAAAGTTACTACAAAAAACTAGGCTCTGTGGGCAAACTGAATTTTGTTCACTTTTAGAATGAGGAAGAGCAAAAATTATCACCCATGAGAATTATATCAAATATCCTGCATCATAAGAATATGTCCAGTCTTCTTTGGACAGATGGACTGACTCAACTTCTGGACAACATAGAACTTAATATAAATTTGGAACAGTGCATTACAATTTATAAAGTCATAGCTAACTTAACAACCGGAAATAAAAATTGTCCCTTCATTATAAAATAGTTCTTATGTTTAAGCATTCTTGAACTCTTATTATGTTTAAAATCAACCCCATAATCAAAAAGATTATGAGCATTACACCATATGCTAGGCAAAGATGTGAGATCATCAAGTCCTGCGACAGTCTTCTTGTATACCTGTATGCTCAATGAGATTGAATCTTTACTAGATCATGACTGAGCAATGAGACATCCCAGACTCTGAATGGGAAGTCAGGCAGAAAAATAAAACAAGGACAAGAATTACAAGTGGGGACTGGGAATGGGAATTGTCAATAGGGTTCAGAAGCCAAGTGAGCCATCAGCAAACAGATACATATCAGGATTCAAGATTAAGTTTGTAGATTAAAAACCAAGACAACAGTTAGGACCAGGAAACCCATAGCACCAAAGAGCAATTCAAATCAAAGCGTCAGAATCCAAGAAAAAAGTCAAATCAGCCAATCACAAGGCACCATCATGATGGTCTTGAAACTGAAGCACCTGCTATTTATTTTGGGATGAAGCTCTTACACCACTTCTGTGGGAGCAGAATGTGACCATTCCAGGTTGTACAGGTAGAAGCAAAGGATCCATGTTAAGAGATGTAGTCAAATGACCCAGGTCTAGTGTTTGGAATCAGACTGAAGGGCATATCATGATACCTCCACACAGTGCCTGACAAAAGTGAGAACTCAAAGCCAGTAATTGACTACCCCTCTTGCATCAGGATTTCAATGTACACTGGCCAGGAACAACCACTAAGGGTCAGGGGAAAGAAACAGAAATTGAGAATCTTTGCTGTGACACTTACCTACCTCTTGGTCAGTACCATTTCCTACTTCCTGGCACTTTTTTTTTTTTTTTTTTTTTTTTTTGCGGTGCTGGGGATTGAACCCAGGACCTTGTGCTTACGAGGCAAGCACTCTACCAACTGAGCTATCTCCCCAGCCCCTGGCACATTTTTTCTGATGTTTCTCAAGCCCCAAGAATTCCATGCTGTCCATTTGTGGTCCAAAGCCTTCCTGGAAGGCACAGCATACAGACCTCTTCTCTGCACCTCAAAGTTTGACAAATGAAAAAAAAGTGTATCTCCCTGCCCCACCATGTCCTCTCCCCACACACCCCATTCTCTTTCTCTCTCTTTCTTTGGAAAACATATCATAGATGCTGAGGAAAGCACACATATCAAAGTAACTAACTGAGATATAAATGATGAATATGCTGAGCTCTCTGAAAGGTATTTGAATTTGAAGGGAAGAACTAATTAATACAAAAGTACCCCTGGAACTCTGCCCCTACCACTTCAGAGGAACAGGGTTGAAAGAAAAAAAATTATTTCTCGTCTTAAAAAAAAATTACTTAAGCATATGACTTGAGTTATAGCTCTAAAAAAATGTTGGTTTTCCTACACAATAAAAAATATGTATTAATCAAGACTTCTAAGGACTCTGTTTAAAGGCGATAACTGATTCATCTCCCCTATCTCCCTTTTTAATCAGATATAGTTCTAGGAATAAACACAGACAATTTGAATTTTAATGATTTCCAAAAAATGATACTTGACTATATAAAAAATTCAGACATTTCAGTTTTCTAGGACAAGTGATAAATTATTGCAGAGGCCCCACTGCACAGTGGAAAAAGATTGAACTCAATATTGCCTGAGCCAGTCCCTCCTCATGCCTGGTCTTAGTGTCTTAACAAGATAATAATATAGACTTTTCAGAGTTCTTATAGATTAAAAAACATACATGTGTGAAGGATCTAGCACAGAACGTGGCACACCATGGGTGTTTGATGAATAGTAGCAAATGTTAATATTAGCTGACTTGTCTAAGAAGCTAATATCACCTTTCATTGTAAATACATTTCTACCTAGTTAAAGGGAGAGAGGAAGGGGGAGAAAAGAACACCTAGGTGTAGTCGTAGAAATTCCATTGTAATAGCAGAAATCTGGAAAACCATCCCAGTCTTACTCCCAGGCAGCTGTGTGTCTGTGCAAGACACCTAACTTCTCTGGACCTCAGCTTTCCCATCTGAAAAATGGAGGCACTGAACATGTAATAACCTTGGTCACTTCCAGTTCTGAAGGTCTCTACCTTCACCTGATTATTTTCCCAGGCAGAAAGAAGGCTGGTAAATGACCAGATTTTGCCCCACATTCCTCTGCATTCACCCTTCCACCTACAGTCCCCAATCCTGCCTCTCATCCTTGGACCTTGACCAAAGGCACAAATAGATTTGGACTCCTAAGACTAGATGTAAACCCACCATTGATAAACACCCTGAGATCTGGGACAATTTGCTTAAGTTATCTGCATCTCTGTTTTCTCCTCTGTAAAAGTAGAAGAATAATATTCACCTCATTGAGTTTTTATGAGAATTAAATGAGACATGTATATGAAAATGATTTATAGACTGTACAGCATTGTGCAATGTTAATATAACAACTATAATTATTGGTGATTTACACTGTTGGAAATGTTCTATGGAAAGTTCGATTCTGAGTCAGGACACTTGGTCATCAACCTAGGCTCCTGCCCTCTGTGGGTTTTGTGTACCCAGAAGAATCAAGTCAAATTACATTGAATTTTGCTGGATTCAGATATTGATTCTGGTTTTCCTGAGAAAGGAGATTTGTTTAAACTTTCACTTAGAGGCAAGTGACAGGAACTTGTTTTAATGGCCCGGAAAAGTTCTCACCCCATTAGCAATATCCTACCCATGTGATCTGAGGTTTTCCTATTTCAAGAGGCAACTGCAGAATTTCAGGAGAGTTGCCTATTACTAATTGTATCAAATCCATCAATTGCTGGAAACAACCACATGATCTGTCCCTACAGCACCCCACACTTTTTTTTCAGTAATGAACATTGAACCCAGGGGACCTTTCCTACTGAACTACATCCCCAACCCTTTTTATTTTTTTCTTTTGAGACAGGGTCTCACAACATTGCTGAGGCTGGCCTTGAACTTGTGATCCTCCTGCCTCAGTCTCCCAAGTATCTGGGATTACATACTTGAGTCACAGCACCAAGCCAGAGCCACACTCTTAAGCTTTACTGGGTTTACTGTTCTGCACAATACCAGCCTCCTGTGGTCACAAAGAGGCTATAAGAAATGTAAGGCAGGGCTGGGGATATAGCTCAGTTGGTAGAGTACTTGCCTCTCATGCACAAGGCCCTAGGTTCAATCCCCAACCCCCCCCCAAAAAAAAAGTGTAAGGCAGTCTAACAAGAAACTGACCAGAGTACTATATTCTTTCAAAGTGTCCTAAAATGTCCCGTTTGTAGGGCCATGCAATGTTGTTCTACAAATCTCTTCCGAAATTTTCTTCTCCAAAGTCTCAAAGCTATTCCTTAATCAAAGGTTTTAAGTAGTAACTTTAGAACATAGTCCCATGTGTTGAGTTTTCTGAGCACAATCAGCTATGTGGAAGTTCTAATTAGCATTTCTCTCTCTCCCTGCTTCCTCCCCCTTCTCTGTCCCACCCCAGACCTTCCCATCCACTTTTCCAGGTCATATGCCCCCAGACAGAGCTAGACCTATAAACAGAAGAGTAAGCAACTACTCATATGGTGTAACTGGAGATATGTCGCAATCCCCACTGCCCAAAATATCTTCCCCACCAAATGCCACAGTGTCTAAAATTTCCAGTATTAAACTCACTGTTGTTAATCTCCTTCCTTCACTTCATCTTCTCTCCATGTTTGCACAATTAAAGCTTATCCACTCTTCCAGGCCTAGCTCAGTATCACACTTACCTGAAGTCTTTGGGATCCCCCAGTTAGAAGTGATGTCTCACTCCTCAGAATATTCACAAGGCTTCATTTGTACCTCTTTTATGATATAATGTTACTTTACCTTTAAACATACTTACTATCCCAACCCATCACAATCTTGACATTCAGTTCCTCAGCTGGGTCTTATTTTTCTACTACCATCCCATCCCCCCAAGAAACCAGGCTTAAGTTAATAAAGAACCACTACCTGTAATAGCTTGTGTTAAGATTTGGATATGAAGTGCCCCCAAAAGCTTCTGTGTTAATGCAGAAATGTTTGGAAGTGAAATCATTGGATTGTGATAGCTGTGACCTAATCAGTTATCCTACTTTCTATCCGCCTATGTCTGGGTGGTAACTGTAGACATGTGGGGTCTGGCTTATGGAGGTGGTCACTGGAGCATGTCCTGGAGGGTTCACCTTCCCTGCCCCTTTACACCTCTCACTCTTTCCCTCTCTCTCTTTCTCTTCTTCCCAGCAGCCATGAGCTGAGGAGCTCTTCTCAGGCACACCCTTCTGCCATGATGTGCTGCCTTATCTTGAGCTCAGAGCAATTCAGTCAGCCTATCATAGACTGAACCTCTAAAACCATGAGTCAAAATAAATTATTCCTCATCTAAGTTGTTCTTGTCAGGTATTTGGGTCACAGCAACCAAAACCTAAAACAATTTGGATCTGGAATGTCCCCCAAAGATTCATGAGATGAAGACCTGGTCTCCTACTGGTGGCACTATTCAGGGTGGTGGAAATTTTAGGACGTGGGGCACAGTTGGAGGTCACTGGGGGCATGTCCTTGAAGGGTATATCTTGTCCCTGGCCCCTTCCTTGCTTCCTCTTTTTGCTTCCCAGCTGCCAGGAGGTGAGCAGCTCTACCACGTGCTGTCCTCCATGATCCTTTGCCTCATCAAAGGTCTAAAGCCATGGGGCCAAGTAACCATGGACTGAAACCTTCAAATCCATGAACCAAAATAAATCTTGCCTTGCTTGTTTATCTCAGGCATTTTTTATTGGTGCATATTATTTATATAGAATTATTGGTTTCATTTTGGCATATTTTTATATACATAAAACATAATTTGATAAATTTTCCTCCCTAATACTTCCCTGCCTCCTCTGTCACAGTGATGGAAAGTTGACTAACACACTATCTGAGCCAGGTCAGATAACACAGGAGCCAGGTGAGAGGCAGGCACTGACCAGTGGGTGTCCTACAAGTGAATGAATGGTGAGACAGAGCTTACCTAGGCTGAGATCTTGCCCTTTGCTATATATGTTCACTTCAGTAGTTACTTCACTTCTCAGATCTCTTCTTATAAATTAAAGCCATTGGAGAATTATAAAATGCCAGGACTCACCTGGCAATCATTGTTACTCCACTGTATGATCTTACACCTCACATTGATTCAGCAAGGATCCAGCACTACTTGCATTTATTTTCTGAAATGGTCTGATAATATGTTTACTACAGTGAGATGCTTTTTAAAAGAAAAAATGTTCAAGGATAGTAAGAAAAAGCCCAGGAAAGACTAAACACAGAAATAAATTTTCTATGCTCCTGTTTACTTCCAAGAGTAGGATAAATTCAGCTTTGAGCTTCCTAGAAACCAAAGCAAAAAGTATTAAAGTAAAAACTTATTGTTGATCAAGAAAATACGGCTTTTCCTGATAGTAAGATCCAAGAGAAACTGATGTAGTAGATTGGTGCTAAAAACAACCCAACAAACTAATATGCCAAGGAGTTCTATAGAACTGTTTCCCGCAGTATCCTTTCACACAGAGGTGTTTCAGTTATCTATAACTGCACAGCAACCTCAAAATGGTAGCTTGAAATGATAACATTATTCATTATTATCTCAATGGGAATTGACCAGACTCAGCTAAGCAGTTCTAGGGTTTCTTACAGAGCTGCAGTCAGATGGTGACAGAGTCTGGAATAATATGGAGCCTGAGCATGGAAGACTCAAACACCTGAAGGCTGGAACAACTGGTCCTCTCCTGCAATTGCTAGGGGCCATGCCATGTGACTCTAGCTTGGTAGGATCAGAGCAGCCAGAAATTTTCATGGTTGGTCAGGCTGAGAGCAAGAGAGTCAGGCTGGCTTTATCACCTTGTATGAGCTAGCCTCAAAAGTCACACAGCATCACTTCTGCCACATTTCATTTGCTAGAAACAAGGCTCGAAGACCAACCTATATTCAAAGGAAGTGCAACTAGTCTCCATCTTTTGACAGAGGAGTGTCCAAGAATGTGAGAACATGTTCTAAAACCACCATTAATGACAAAAAGAGAAACTTGCACTTTAATTAGCACTATTCCTTGTTTTTGTTCATTTGTTTGTTTGTATGTTTGTTTCAGTATTGAGTATTGAACCCAGGGTCACTGAGCTACATTCCCAGTTCTCTTTATTTTTCATTTTGAGATAGGGTCTTGCTAAGTTGCCCAGGCTATTCTTGAACTTGTGATCCTCCAGCTTCAACCTCCTGAGTCACTGAGATTACAGGCACTCACCCATGCAACTGGCACACAATTCTTTTGATAAACCAAAGAGGAGATAGTCTGACTTGATCCAAGGATAAAACTTAGAATATCTAAAGTTGTACTATCAAATATGGTGTCCACTAGTATAAATGGCTATTTAAATTTTAATTAGTTGGTTAAAGGTAATTAAATAGAATTTAATTTTAAAATAAGTAAAATTTTTCAAATAAAAAATTTTAAATACTGTCCTAATTAGCCACATTTCATATGCTCCATAGCCACACACAGCCAGTGACTCCATGTTGGTTAACACAATTACATAATATTTCCACCATCACAAAAAGTTCTATTGGACAATGCTAACCTAGAATAACAAAAGAACAATATCTCCCTCAGATGTCAATCAGAATTGTTCCCTCCTCTAAGATTTTATGCAGCCAGGCATGGTGTCACACTCCTGTAGTTGCAGCTACTCAGGAAGCTAAGGAATAAGGATTGCAGATTCAAGGCCAGCCTGGTCAACTTAGACCCTGTCTCAAAATGAAAAATAAAAAATGGTTATGGATGCAACTCAATAGTAGAGCACCCCTGAATTTAATCTCCAGTATCATAAAGAAATTTTTTAAAAAAGAGTTTAATAGGCATTGGGCAGCAGACATGTTCAAATTTTAATATTTGAAAGAGAGTGCAAACCGCATGAAATCCATGTTGCTAAGGAAGGATAGTTAATACAAATTAAAAATCAATTCATCAGGAGGTAGATTTACCTCCTTTAAAGAAAATGAAGGCTCCTAACCAAGGCCCAAATAGCTGCTCCCCCTCCTCCACATGGAGGTTTTCAGTGGAGGGTCTGCCAACAAGACCAAGGCCTTCCTTCAGACAGCTCCCTAAAAACTCTTTTCAACAGCTGCAAGAAAGAGGGAATCAAAGCTACAACGTTCATTCCCTCACTCTTTAATTAAGTCAACATTTACTAAGAAGGTACAAACGTATGTTTTGTACCTGAATAGTAAAATTTTTTGAAATAGATTTTACTCATCCCCTGATCCCAGAAATAAACAAATAGCATTTGTGGAATTGTATTCTACCACCTCTAGGAAGTCACAAGTTCTTTGAGTTGTTTAAGGAAGGCCTTCAGTTTGGGGACTGACACTACAGGAAAACTGGTTTGTATAACACTCCTGTTTCTCCTAGACCAGACACTATACCTATGCTCTAAAAGCTTGCTGAGCCTAAGTTTTTTTTAAGGTGAATACTGTTCTACAAGGAGTTTATAAAAATATGCCTTGATCATTTTCCTTCATCCTGCCAAGAAAGGGTTCTGATTCTTAATAAGCTGAGTTGCTTGTTGCAAAGATATATGAACAAAATAAGATCAAAACAAAACTAAAAAACATCTAGCTGGTAAGTTCACAAGGGTCTTCTTTTGTCATCTGCTATTGAATAAATCAGCCTGAGTGGTGTATTCACTCAAAAATGGAAATCCAGCCCCTGTAGTTTCTGAGTAGTGTCCAAGAATCATTGCAATTTGTTCTACTGTTGCCCTTTTGCTCCTAAGTCATGCACATAGGTGGTCATGATAAAAATAGATCCACAGTACAATTGATTCTCATTCAAGATTCAATAGGATGCTAGGATACTGGACAAATGATGTAAAATCCTGGACTGTGGATTTTACAAGTATGGATGCTATGTTTCTCATAGACCAAACAGATGCTGGATTAGAAAAAACAAAGTCTGGTCAGGAATTTGCATCCTAAATTACTTACTCACTTTCCAATGCACTCAAGAAATCTTTTTTTTTTTTTTTTTTTTTTTTTGTAATAGGTATTGAACTCAGGGGTGCTTTACCACTGAGCTACATCCCTAGCCATTTTTTGTTGTATTTTTATTTTGAGTCTCACTAAGTTGCTCAAACTGACCTCAAACTTGCAACCTTCTTCATCAGCCTCCTGAGTAGCTGGGATTACAGGTGTGTGCCACCACACTTGGCAAGAAATGTCTATTTTTTAAAAAATTGTTCTAATTAGTTATACGTGACAATAGAATGCATTTAGGAAATGTCTATTTTTAAATATCATCCTTTTCTAGTGAAACCACCAAAGAAAAATTGTTGCAAATGTACTCCTAAGCTGCTGAAAGAGTTATCTGGCTATATATAATCATTATATATAAGCCAATTAAATTGCAAATATTATCTGCCAAAACTGACAATTTGGGATTTAGAAAATTTGAATTCAAGCCACTCTATTCTCTAGTAATATAAAGAGGACATTTCTGGTTAGTGACAATAAAATTATATCACCAGCTTAGAGAATAGTTATTTTTGTATTTCTTATAATAGGGGTGCATGTAGCTAGCTCATGCACAAACTGCTTCAAAGCATTAAGATACAAATTTAAAAAGAATAACTGGAAGAAGCAGAGACAGAACACAGTTCAGTTTTTTAGATTAGAATTATTATCTGATCCATTATCAGACCATTCCTGGGAATGCTCCTTGCGGTCTAAGTTCAGAGAGTGCATAAACATTAGTAACAAAATCTTGTATCCAGGCTGCATTGAATATTCAGCTTCACCCTCCCCATCCCTGTCTTCAGCATTGCTCAACCTGCTCTGAGTCTCAGGAGGCTGACTTACAGGAGATACATCAATAAGATCCCTTGCCCTCTCCTTTCTAGAGGAATTCAACTTATGGGAGGCACCAATGGAAGATTTAGAGGATGGGAAAGAGAAGGTTAAAGTACCTGTTCCTCTGGCTCCTTCCCTGCCAGTCCTCCATGGGTTAGCTGCACTCCTTAACCAAAGGTCATAGCTCAAGTCTGACAGTATTCCTCTTAGAGTTACACTCTGGATTCCAGTAATCCTTCACTTCCTTTGATCTCTTAGGGTTGGTAGGTTGCAGTGTCTCCCTGCTATCATTAGCCCAAAGTACTACACCCATGCTTGATTTTTTTTTTCAAACCTGCCTATACTTTTGTATATAGTTCCTTTTATTAGGCTAGTTTGTATGAACTATTCCTGACAAGCTCTGCTGATACACCAGTTTATTACTAGTTTCCATGCACAAAGACCAAAGAAAGATCTATTAAATTTATACACAGTCTCAGATTTCCTGATTTTTCCACCACATCATAGAGTCAAACATGATCAAGAATATAATTGTATACCTAAATCCAAACTGTTCCTCATAGAAAATATTAGTCAAAAAAAGATATAGAACTATTTATGAAAAGCATTAAAATGAAAAGTCCACCAAAATGATGACTCTATGACTTGATAGAGCAATATTGTCCATTAGAAAAAGCAAGAGTCAGGGGCTGGGAGTGTAGCTGAACTCTTGCGTAGCATGTCCAAGTCTCTGGTTTCCATCCCCAGCAAAATTAAAAACAAACAAATTATCCCCCAATTAGATCATAACTTGAGCAGTTCTGGTGGCACGAAGTCTTCAGAGGTGCTCTTTGATCAATAGTACTACAAGAGGCAGTAATATCAGAACCCACTCAGCAAACAGTCTTGTTATCCCAAAGACTCGTGTGGTTGTTCTTGAGTTAAAGGAAGGAGCCTTACCACCTACTGCCATGTTGCAGGAAATGAATAAAATTCTTGAAGTTAAGCAGACCTGCTTTCGAATCTCTAAGTCAAAAATCATTTATAAAGTGTAAGAAATATTTCCAACATAAGGTAGTTATGAGAATTAAGTAGAAAAATACATATAAAATACCTATCACAGTGACAGATTCATTAAAATCACTAACAAATGAAAGTTCAAACAGAAATCCAACAGAAGGAAACCAAAGAATCACACCCAAGACCACCAGAAAAACAGCGAGGACATCAGGGGCAAAAAATAGAGGAAGGAATTGATAAAGTTCCCCTCCAGTGTCATCCACATTTTGAGAGCATTAATAATGGATGAATTCACTTCTCAATTCCCTTATGTAAGGAATAGTCACCTAAGGGAAATTTCTTATTCTCTGTCCTGGAATATCTCCAACTTTTCTTCTCCTAGCATTTTATGTTTCAGGGCTAATTAACACTTCTCCCAATGCACCAGAGTGATCATTTCTGGCTATTACAAACTAGCTGGGAGGTCGGCACTGTTCAAATGGGCACAGACTAAAGCAGGTACCTCATTGGCAACCATGATGCTTTCCAACTAGACACAACTTCCCCTTGCACCCAATTCCAGAAATTTCCTGAGTGCAGGGCCAACTGGTTCCTCTGCTTGCTCTTTTGAGACTGTCCCATCTGAGTGAAAAACATTGCCTTTGCCCATTTGGCCACATCAGGACCAAGAAGTTAAGATCATCATTTCCTCACAAATATGACACCTTCCTTTCTATGTCTTGGGTTATGACAGTGTGGTAGTCAGCTTTGCATCACTGCAACCCAAACACCTGAGAAGAACAACTTCAAAGAGGAAAGATTAATGATGGCTTACAGTTTCAAGAGGGTTCAGTTCATGGTCTGCTGGCTCCATTACTTTAGGCCTGCTGTTGTCGCAGGACATCATGGCAAAGAGTTCGTTGGAGAAAAGCTTCCCAGCTCATGACAGTCAGGAAAGAGAGAGGGAAAGGTCAAGGACAAGATGTAGTTCCTAAGGGCACAACCCCAGTGACCTACTTCCTCCATCCATGCCCCACCTGCCTGGTTTCCACCACCCTCCAGTGATCCATTCAGCTATCAGTGGATTAACCCACTGATGAGGTCAGACCCCTCATGATTCAAACACTTCCCAAAAGCCCCACCTCTGAACATTGCTCTGTTGGGGGCCAAACCTTTAACAAATGATCTTTTTTTGGACATTCTATATCCAAATCATAATAGCCAGGGACATGTCACTGATGCTACTACTGGACAGAATTTATATTTTAACAAAAATGTGTAAAACAAGATTCTTCAGTAGGACTATAAGGAAATGAGATTGAGGACAAATTATTTTGGCAAGTGAGAAAGAATATTCCAAAGACTGAAACAGTACACAATGTATTTATAAGACCAGTGAAAACACATATGAGAGACCTAAAGACAAATCAATGAAGAATTTTTGCCCTATTCCTGGATTTGGTTTACTGGTCCCTAACCCTGTGATCATGGCCCCAGTTTTTCTGATCCTGAACTTGCTATTCCATGGATCCTCAAGACCAATGTCTCAAGGGAATCCTCCATGAAATGTTGCTTGGTGAAAATAGAAAACTCATGTAAAAGGAAATCAATACATCTACTGTGTGCCAGGGATTGTACAGCATGTTTTTACACATTCTGTCAGTTAATCCTAATAGTAACCCCATAAAAGAGACAATATAATCCCCATTTCACAATTAGAAAAGCAAGAACTTGAGAAGTTAGGTAGCTTGCTCAAAATTGACTTGTAGAATTAGAACTTGCATCATATCTTCCTATTTCCTAGTCCATTCTCATTCCATTCTATCACACATTCATCAAGGAGTTTTTCATTATTTAGCTCTGAGACCCTCTAACACATTCTTTACTCCTCTATCAAATCTTTATCTTTTACACAAAGCTGTTAAGAGAGTTAGTGAATTGTAGTCATCCAAATAATCAAAGTGTACAGCAGCCCTCTAGTCTCCCATTTATTAGATATACCTAGATGCTTGAAAATGGACATCTACATCAGTTGCACAATAAACCACCCCAAAGCTAATGGTTTAAAACAACTTTTTTGTTGTTGCTGTTTTTTGTTTGTTTGTTGTTTTTTGGAACAGGGGATTAAACCCAGGGGTACTCAACCACTGAGCAATATCCCCAGCCCTTTTTTGTATTTGATTTAAAGACAGAGTCTCCCTGGGTTACTTAGGGTCTCACTAAGTTGCTGAGACTGGCTTTGAACTCGCAATCCTCCTGCTTCAGCCTCCTGAGCAGCTGGGATTATAGGCGTGTGCCTTCATGCTCGGCTAAAATAACATTTTATTATGTCTCATGATTCTGTGGATCATTTGGGCCATTTTTCCCTTGGTCTTTCATGAGCCTGCACACAAAGCTACGTGTAGTTTGTGGGTTACCTGGTGACAGGGTTAAACAAGGACAGCTTGAAGCAACAGGGTCTCTCTCTCCATGTTGGTCTTTTATAACAGCCTTTTCATATCAGGTAATCTCAGGGCAGCCTGCAAGAGGACAGCCCCAAGTGCAAGCATTTTTCAGTCCTTGGCTTCCCTCACACGTGCAGGTGTTCCACTGACTACAGCAAGTCTCACAACCAAGCCCAGATTCAGCCCCTCAGTTCAATCTCCTGTACCAAAAAATAAAAAATAAAAACAACCTGTGTTTGCAGTTAAATCATTTTCTCAGCTTACTTCCTGACTCCTTGAATTTTGAATCTCCTGTATACCATTTAGTCTAAACTGATCCAATTACCTTATAAACTTTTTCTACATACCAGGTTTTTAATGTAGTGATATTAAAAAAAAAAACTATACCCACAATCATTTCTACAAGCCTCTGCTTCATCAGCATGTCAAGATGCTATGCAAAAAATACTCTTCAATTTCTTAGAAGCCCTTTTGTGTAGTAGGGGGAATCTAGCAGATATCAGTTTAAGTCCTCCTGGAGTATTAACAAAATCTTGTTTACACACCAATGATTTGATTTGTACCTTGAAAATATTTCTTCTCCTCATCCCAGTACTGGAGATTGAATTGAACCCAGGGGCGGTCTACCACTGAGTTATATCCCCAGCCCTTTTTATTTTTATTTTGGGATAGGGTCTCTCTATATTGCTGAGGCTGGCCTTGAACATATGATCCTCCTGCCTCAGCCCCTGAGTCACTGGGATTATAGGCCATGCGTGGTCCCTGAGGAAATTTCTCACTCAGAGAAATCTTTTGCTACCTGAAGAGCCTGGAAATGTGAAAACAGTTTTATTTCCCAGTTTATCACATCCTGAACCCTCCATATTTGCTTTAAATTCTGCTTAAAATGGAATGGTTCTTTGGTTTATCTCTTCTTATATCCTACTATATATAACTTTTTAAAAATTACGTGACCTCTTCATCATTCTAAATGGATATTTCCTTAAGCCAAATCCACAGGAACATTTGTTAAGCTCACTTTCTATCTTCTGAGTTTCTGGAGGTGAGAGTATTGCCAGTTATTCTACTATAAAATATGATTTGTCCTTTATCAGCCTCCAGTAGCACTTTCCTCTCAGGTTACCAGGCTCTGCTAACACTCTAGTTGCTGCCCCTATAGCCTCTGCCAGCCTTTCAGTCCTGAAGTCAATATCATATAGTTAAGATTTTGTTATAGCAGCACACCATGCTAGGTATCAATTTTATATCAGTCTTCCATACCTGAGTTTAAAAACTTAACATCTTAATTTATTTCTTGTGACTCTCTGAATTATCATTATCATTATTCTTCTGTTGGTCATGCCTGGGATCATCTATGCACCTGCATCTATCTGGGAAATCCTTAGGCACTGGGCTTATTGGTCCTTTTAGTCACATGGTACTTAATTCCAGGATTCTCCACAGTATTCTGGTTTCAGGGTTCCAATATGACAAGCTCCAATGTGCAAGTACTTATCAAATCTCTGTTTCCATCAATTTTATTTATGTCATATTAGCCAGAGTAAGTCAGATAACTGAGCCCAGTGGTAGGGGAATATATTAGGGTGTGAATACTAGGAGGTATGATCCATTAGGATTATTGCTTTAATAATATACTACAGTGCCAAAATGTAACTTTCATGCTTTTTTCTGTATTCCAACTCAGGTGTATATAACCCAGCATTTTGTTCATCTAGGCAAATTTGGTATATATTTGTTAATTGGATTGAGGGTGTGTAGAGTTTTAGAAACACAAGGACCAGAAAGGCTAAGACTACTACAGAGTATAGTCTTGAAATTCAAAACACTACAAAACAAAACTAACCACTAAAAACAATTTTTTTCAGGTATAGTGGCACACGACTGCAATCTCAGCAACTCCAGAGGCTGAAGCAGGAGGATCACAAGTTCAAAGCTAACCTCAGTAATTTAGTGAGAACCTGTTTCAAAATAAAAAAATAAAAAGGACTGGGGATGTAGCACAGTGGTAGTGTTCCCCTGGGGTCAGTCCCCAGTACCACAGAAAACAGGTGTTTTCCTCTCACCATCTTTCTATGTTCTTGTGAAATAAATGTCTTTTCTGACCAAAAGTCTTTAGAGAATCATGAATTTCAAATAAATGACTCTGAATCATCAACCTTGTATCTGTTATGGTCATACCAATTCAAGAAATAAATTCTGTAGGAATTTGCAAACTTTTCCATCCTAAATAACTGTTTGAACATCTGAATGATCATACAATGAAGATTCTCCCATATTTGCACAAGAGAAAAAAGAATTAAACAGAATTACTGGCATTTCAAAACCAGTATTTGAATTTTGCTAAGATCAAATGTTAGACTTGATTTGTCTTTCCCATGTGAGGATATAGGTAAATTTAGTTTTTCACTAAAATAAAGAGAATCAGGAATGTGTTTTAATGGTCTCAAAGGTTCTCTTCCTATCAGTCATTTTCTCCTGAAGAGGTTGGGGTTTTTCATCAATAGTACAGGATAATGACAAATGCATTTGATTCATGATATCTTGCTTTCAAGGACTGATAGGCCATAAAACTCTGTGCCAAAAGACACATTCTTCCCTTGCTACCCAGTGTGATTCTAATAATCCAGGTATGTTTGCGCTATTTTCCCCCATGCAGCAGAATATCCCATCAAAGTGTAACAAGGGGATTCGCTGAGAACTCAATTTGCATGTGGTGGCTTTTGTTCTGTTCTGTTTGCTTGCTTGCTATATAATTAACCCTCTGCCTGACTTTCCAGTTCTAGCAAATGATGTTCCTCCCCAATCTAGAGAACAACAGGAGGAATTCCCCAATCTATTTCAAGGGATCTGAAGGAGCAGTTAGTACACTCTCTATGAGAAGCACTTACTAATCAGCCCTTCCAAATATGTAGATCCTGCTGTGATGATGATTCTGATGATGATGATGACAACAACAGCCAGTGCTTATTGATCCCTCATTCTGCTAAGCGTTGTTCAAAGCACTTTTCATGGATTAACTCATTTAATCCTCACAACTCTATGAGGTTGGCACTTTCAAGAGAAAGGCACTAAGATGTAAAGCAATGTGTTTGGGGTAATGTAGTTTTAAATGCAGTGTCAAGGATTCAAACCCACCGCCAACTCTTTTGCTTCAGAGATAACTGGTCTTACACAAAACTCAGAATTGTTTACAGCATTTACAGTCTTGGGACTGCATCCTTGACTGTAAGTCACAAATGCTCACACATTTTGATGTTCATTGTAGAATTTTTGGTGATTCTCATGAACTGTTGACTGAAAGGGAACTATGAAGCCTCTGACCAGACACCTAAGGTCAACAATATCTCAGCCCATGTCCTTCTCCCCTTTGTTGTCTGCAACCCTATACTCTCAACTAGATTACTACCTACATCACTATCTCTGCAGATATTTCATGTCCCCCAGTCTTGCAAAGCTGGGACTCTCCTGTGTCATGCACCCTCCTCAGTCACCACCACTCCATCCTGCCCCAACACAGAGTCAATGAAAACATGTTTCCTGAGAGTCTGTCGTATACCAGGACCCATGGGAGGTAGAGAAGTCAGACCAGCACACTGGGAGCTTTCATTCCCAACATCCCTGACTCCCAGTTCAAGAAACACAATTAATTTGGAGAAACACCAACCTGGAAGTCAGGGGAGAGGAGGGATGTTTAGAAAAGATCAGACTAACCCACCTTTATAGTCCCTTCCAACCCCATCCCTATCCCTTGATTTCTCTCTAAGGCAACCATTTATTAGTTTGATTTCAACGCACACACTTGTACCTGTAATTACTATATAATGTCTGTTTACTATTTTAAATGAAAATGAATTTAAATTAATCTTGTTTTGTGAATTTCAAGGCACCCCCTGAGATAAATGAAGACACTCCAGGGTGTCATCAAGTGAGTGCCAGGAATCCTTGCTCTAAAAAGTTTAGAAGCAAGTTCTTTAAACCTTCAAGGAGCCAGAGGGGAGAAATGTATATAGCTATATAGACAGAGAGAGCACATTAAAGGGAGTTTTATATGTACATTATTCATATATATGTGCACACATACACATAGATACATTTGAAAGGTGGCGTACCAAAATATGGTTATCTTTAGGTGAATTGCCTCCTATAAATTTACCATCGATGTCATTCATCTCTAAGTTCTCTGCACCACATAGAAGATTCTCAGAACAATATTTCCAAAAATCCCCTTCACCATTTATTTTGAGTGCCAATAAGAAGCACTCCTATGAGATCTAAAAGGAGAAGAGACCATTATTTGCCTGAGGCAGAGAAGAGGTTCAAAACAGCATCCAGGTGAAGTTCTGGAGACCTCCCCACATTAGTGCTGCAGACTGAAATAAATGGTGGGAATTTTCCAGAAGTTCTTGAGATTTACAGTAGAATAGCTTCCAGATAGAGTCTTTGAGAGCGTATCATTTAGGAACATCCAACAGGTAGACTTCATATTCCTATCCTCCTTCCCCCCATACCTGGAAAGCACGGAGCGCTTCTCTTTTCCTAATTAAATACCATGTACTATAAACAGGTAGTAGGTAATCATTGTTTTTCTTTTGTATGTATATGTATCTTAATGGTTTTGTAACAAACGTACATCATTTGTATAATACAGCAATAAAAGTTTTAAATGTTTTAGATATGTAATATAATAGATGTTTCAATAGTGATACTATGGAACCTCAAAACAGAATCACAAAACATATGTAAGAGAGCACAGAAGCCTTCCTAAAACATTGTTTTGGTCCAGAATGTACCTTGAGGAAGATGAGATATTGCCATAAGCTAAAGATATGCATAGGGCAGGTGAAAGGCACTGCATGAGCAAAGGCATATGATACAGCTCTGTTTATTAGACAACCCACACATAGCTCGGTGTGATGGGGACATGTATTGTTGCAGAGGCAAGAGATGAGGCTGACGAGAAAAGAGCAAAAGGTGTCAACCCAGAGAGCTTTGTATGCCAGTCCACAAACATTAAAGGGCTTCCTCGTAAAGACAATAAGGAGTTACAAAAGAACTGGAAAAGTAAGATCTGTGCTCTATGAAGTCGGCAGAGCCGCGCAGAGGAGAAATGTGTAGAGGCTGGAGTGTTGGGGACCAGGCCAGAGACCCACAAAGGTGAGCAGTCCTGAAGAAGTTCTGGAAGGATGACAATCAAGTGAGAAGGTCAGCTATGGAGAAGAAAGGAGAGGATGGAGTGACAGGAGGTTGTCTGTGACATTCATCTTCCCCTTTTCCCCAAAACTGCAGGGAGGATGGAGGTCCTTACATTGGAGGATAATGATCAGGGAAGTTTCTGCTATGCCTGGAATATAGTTAAAAGGTGGAGAGACTAGGGAGTAATATTTCAAGCATTCCTCCAGAAAGGAAATCTAGGAACCAAGCCCTTCCTTGGAACAAAAACAGGAAAGGCACATGTACATTTGCATGTATTTTTCTTGGACATCTCCCTAACCTGTAGATAAAGCCAATAGATTGTTCTAATCAGGGACCATTAGGTGTTTCTAATTGTCCTTGGGCTTCCATCCAGGCCAATTAGGTGTTTTTCAGACCTCTCCCTCTACTGATGAGCTTCTCTGCCACAGTCCTGCTCAGCCAAAGCATCTCAACTACAGAGAGAAGACACCTGAGAATCTCCAGGTGTGTGACTAGGTCATGTTTTGGGTACTATCAATGACTATCAAGCAGAAGAGGAAAAAAAGAGCTGTGGGATTAGCCAATCTTATATGAGAATTTGTCCAGCATTAGTGTGCATACAAACCACCTGGGGATCCCATGGGTCTGGGATGGGGGTCTACACTTCTCACAAGTTCCCACATGATGCCAATTGTGGATCATACCTCAAGAAGCACTGGTCAAAAAGTGATTGGGGGAACAGGTAGGGGTTTGGAAAGTTGGCTAAAAGAAACTGACAATTCTGAGCTTCAATGATTTTTTTTTTTCATCTGCACTGGAAAATGAAGTTATGCATTCTATAGTTTTAAAGACTAGAAGACTTAAACAAAGCAGAGATGAGAAATATTATGGCGATTTAAGGTCTACTATTGTAGCCAGCATATTAAAGATAAGAAAATAAAGTAAACAAATAAGGGCATCCTGAAATTTTTTCTATTGCTGCATAACAAATTTCCACAAACTTAGTGGCTAAAGAAATACCCATTTATTATGTCACAGTCCTGTGGGTGAGAAGTTTAGTTATAGGGTAGCTGGATCCTCTGCTTGGCTTCCAAACAGGCTGAAATCAAAGTGCCAGCGGGGCTGTGACTCATCTGAGCTCAGGACAGCATGAAGAGAAGTGGAAGAGTCCACTGAAATGGTTTCCAAGGCAAAAGTGGCTCTCACCTGAGTGACCCCCAACATTCTGCTCTCCACCGCCTTTATCGAATGGTTTTTCAGAAATCAAAGCCCAGTCCCAACTCCTTCCCCATCTCCAGCTCCCATAATGATAACATCTGGTGTAAAAGAGCAACACCTGACATCCCAGCTCACAGTTTCAATGCACTCCTGCAATGACTCTAAGTACCATAAAGGTGAAATTGTGAAAAGTACAAGAAATCAACTAGTAAATTGTGAGATTTCAGTTATGGAACATTCGGTAACCATGGACAAACCACACATTTTCAACAAGCTAGAAAAAGAGAGAGGGAAACAACAAAAAGCTATCAGTGCCATCTTGTGGAAAGACCTATATTAAAATGCCCAAGGTGATCTGGCCACACCCATCCCCTTTCAAAACCTCTACACCCAAGGCCAACATGCATCTAATAGACACCAGAGGAGCTCCATTATTCCTTTATAGATATTGTTCTGATCAATAGAGGCTATGTTCTAATTGTTCACTCCCTATCCCATGACCAGTTATTAAATCATTTGTGTAGCTTCTCTATCCATGTGAATACCACGTAAATCTTTACCTCCAACACCATACACAAAAAAAAAAAGAAAGAAAAAAGAAAATTCATACTCAAACTACACTAGTTGGTTCTCCTACACAGCATGATTTTCCAGATGTGGAAAATTTGCATTGACTTATCACAACACCCCACACAAACACGCACATATCACACATGCACACACATGCACTCTGACCACAACTGCTTATGGTGTAACTCTTTTTTGTTAAATTAAATTTATATTTTATTTCACTTCTTGAGCTTATTAGGATTTATTTCTCTTCTTTCCTTCAAACTGAATATTTTTATCTACATTAGTTACCTATTGTTACACAACAAATTACCCCAAAAGGTGATTGCTTTACACAATAAATATTTATTATCTCACCATTTCTGGGAGTAAGGAATTCAGGAGAAGGTTAGCTGAGTGATTTTGGCTCTGGGAATCCGTGAGGTTATATTGTAATCAAGATGTTGTACCCATCATCTAAAAGTCTTGATGGGGCTAGAAGATTTACTTCCCAAATAGTTAACTCACTGTTGACTGTTGGAAAGAAGCTTCAGTTCCTCACTGCAGAGATATCTTCATGTCTGCAAAACATGAATGTTGGCTTCCTCCCCAGAGTTTCCCATGGCAGCACTTCCCAAGAAAGAACAAGGCAAAAACCAAGACTTTTATAACCCGAGTATAGGGAGTATACACTATTATTTCCATGATATCCTACTGGTTACAAAAACTGACCCTATCAAAGTGGAAAAGGCATGAGATGCTCATTGGGAGCCATCTTGGAGGCTCCATTCTTTCTTCTTAGGTCCAATTTCCAGATAATTGAGCCCCAGGTGGGAAATGTGTTTAGACACAGAAAAATCAGAAGATGTACAGCACAGAATTCTGACTATAGTCCAAGGTCCACAGGTATCCAAACTGAAGCAATCCTTTGCCTTGGATACAGGGTCCTATTTGGAGAAAGGAAGTCTCTGAGCCTAACTTCATCTCTATCTTCTACTGACATCAAACTGTCAGGGAACTGGGGCCTCAACATGAACAAGGACTAGGTCCAAACATTTTTATCAGCTAAGAAAGGGGATGCTAAGGAAGCTCTAAAACTGTTTCACTGAACTTTTCAGAGGACAGAGAACAAAAGGGGAAAGGAAGATGCCATCTTCAGAAGACTTCTAGTCATTCCAACCCAAGCTTATCTTTCCCACCACTGACTTCTTTTCATACTAGCTATTTTTACTGCACAATTAGATTTTTAATATATATTATCTGATTTTCAGATAGTTACAATTGCTTCAATGAGCAAGTTAGTCCTTTATTATATTTTCAGGGTCCTCTCTGCCACATCCCATGTCTGGGAGGAAAGGGTTGATTGCCAGAGGAGGATGTTGGCTGTTTTTCTCTATCTATTATCCAAAAAACTTATCTATTCAATAAATACTCTTTTTATGAGGGGGTGTGAGAGGTCCGGGCCATACCATCTCTGACCTCTATATAACAATGAGTAGCCCAACTCTCTTCTATTTATAGATAGACAGGTAAAAGGGGCAAGGACTGGAAGGAGCTTCTTCTTTGATACAGGATAGGGTGGAGTTAGGGGAGCATCCTCTTAGGGGGAAAATTCCAGAAAGAGACAGGGAACCACTCCCACACAGCGCCACATACTTCCCAGCAGTTCCTAGCAGCCAGGCCTCTGCATCACATGGCTCAACCTAGTCTGTTTCTGCTAAATAAGGATGGTTTCCCACATCATATGTTCTGGGAATAATTATATCTGAGTCTAAAACTCCTCCCTCCAAGTAAATTCCTTGAAGTCAGACAAAATTACTTAAGCTTATTGCTAAACCTATCATCAGCATCAACAAATATGTCCCCTAACACACTCACATACACACACAGACACAGGCCACCATACACGTAACACACCACAGGAGCAGTGTTCGATTTAAATTTTTAAAAAAGGCTTATTTATTCCTTTTTACAAAGTAATTGAACTTAGCCAGGTTCATACTGACATAGTTCCTTAGAAGCAAAGACATGTTAAAATGTACACTTTGAAGGGGTGCTACCCAATATTCAACACAGTCCTCAAGCTCATGCAATTAAAAGGAACCACAAAAGCACAGTCACCTTCTGCTCAAGACTCACATTCACACCCAGAAATGTACATTCACAGTCTTACTAATGCATTGTACTTACTTATTTTCTACTCGTTTGTTTATTTAACATTTTTGAGCACTGTGTGTCAGGCTCTGCACTGGAGGTGGGAACTAAAAGATGAGGGTGGCAGTCTTAGCTCCTATGCAAGCAGGTAACTCCCCTTCAGAGAAATAATTACCATACTGGGAGAACCTTTATACAAGACAAAGTAGGGGTGGAAGTACAGAGTCTAAAACTTCCTGGGGATCAGATCATCCTACACAGAGGAGAGAGGGTAAGAAGATCAGTATTACATATGGGGTTTGGGTGCTGACATTGTTAGTTGTAGGGGGTCCTAGCCAGGAAATGATCAAAGAGGGTTTTCCTTTAAGTTTGCAACTTCATGGGGCCAAGACAGAAAATTAAATGGGAACCTGACAATGGAACATAACTCAGACAGGGATTCTGGGATCCTCCCATCCTGGGTGTATTGGAAGGAGGGAAAAGGACTCCTCCAATGGGAACTGGCCTTTCCTTAGGGAGGCACCAGTGGATGAGTGACTGTGTTTCTAGCACGATAGTCACATAAGAGGGGAAAATAATTGTTTGCAGGCACAGGGAAAAAGAGAATCTCCCTTCCCCTCACCCCCACTTCAAAAAAAATGGCATTCCTCTGGAGTAAATAGAATTTGAGTTGGATATCAAGGAGGCAAGGAAGAGGCAGGGAGACATGTGGGAAGATTTTCCCTGATGAGTGGAAGTAACAAAGAAAACAGAGCAAGGCAAAGTGCCTAAGAAGTGATTAACATACAAGAGAAAGTCCAGGAGTCTTGTCTCCAGTGAAACCAGAAATCCTGGGAAGCAGGATTGGAATGAGAGAGTGGGGTGGGGTGTCTTGGCCACACTGAGAAGGAGGAAAATGAATGAATTGGGCAGGCTAGAAAGATTGGTAGGGAGTTTTGTAGGAAATGGGAGTGCAAACAGGAAGGGCTTAATCAGGGTTCTGATTGTATGGATGGGGAGAAAAGAGGAGATTTGGCAGCTCCTGGAACCTAGGAGAGAGGTTGTCTGGGTAAATGATTAAGTGTATTTTCCACTGGGTCATGGCAAACTTTGAACTTTGGGGAAAGAGAAATCTTTTCATTTTACTGGAGCCAGAGGACTAAATAGTCAAATGTGTGTGTCAAGAATAGGTGGGGCAGAGGGAGGGAAGTACATTTTCATGGCCAAGTACCCTGGGCTTAGATCAACGTGTCCTTGACCAAGTGAACCAGCTTCTCTAAGCCTCAAGTTATTCATACACAGAGCATGTATAAATACCTTCCACATGTGGTTCTTCCGGAAAGCAACTGGCACAGGGCCTGGAACGTGAGCAAATTAAAAGAGGGTTATAATAAAAATAAATTTAAAAAAAAAGAGGATTAACTTTTTCATAGTTACAGATCTGCACCATTAGAAGAACATCATTCAAATGAAGATATAGACTGTTCAGATTCTAGCTGAGATACCATGTTCAGATCTAGGTCCTCACCCTATGAGAACAACATTGGTTTGCCCAGGACAGTGTACCTGGAAACCTTGAAATATAAAGAAATATGGAATCTGGATAAACTTAAGAAAACCCAAAGGTATTTAAACCAGATAATGTTTGGAGGTATCAGCATGATTATGTAAAAAGGACATATTTTCTGCTTCATTTTAGAAAGCAGTACTGTGTTTTTAAGTATTCTGGATCCACTCGTCATCTTCCTTAATCTCACAGTGCTTTCGTTTTCTCATCTGTAAAATGCAGCTAATTTGATCACATAATTGTGGCAACTAATGAGTTAAGATATCTAAAGCTTAGACGAGTACCTGTCACATAATACATGCTCAATAAATGTTAATTCTTATGTTGCTGGCTGGCTGTTATTATTACCATATTACTATATTACCCTGGGTAAGATTTCAGGGTGTCACTTGGCAGCGCAGCCATCTTTCAGGTAATTCCCTTCTACTGGAAGAGTTCCAAGAAGTCCCTGACAATGACCCATCAGTCATTGGAGAAGCGAGTCCTCCCCAGACCAGAAGTAGATTTGTCATCTTGAACATCTGCTGTAAAGAAAGTAATTTCAATGGTTGGAACTGGAGAATATCATGCTAAGTGAAATAAACCAGACCCAGAAAAATCAAAAGTATTGAACGTTTTCTCATATGCAGAAGCTAACGGGAAAAAAAGAAAAAGGTGGAGGTGGGGGATCGGATATAATAAAGATATAGGGAAGATCAGTGGAGTAAAAGGAGACAGAGAGAGGGAGGAGGGACAGAAAAGGAGAGAAATTGCAGAATGAATTTGACGAAATTTCACTATGCGCATGCACAAATATACCACAGTGAATTCCACCTTTCTGTATATCTATAAAGCACCAATCAGAAACAAATGGGTGAAAGGAAGACCAGTAAAGGAAGGAAAATAGGGAGAGGGAGAAGGGGAGAGAAAGCAGGAAGGCTACCGGGGACTGAATGGAGTATATTAAATTCTATGGGTGTATGATTTTGTCAAAATGAGCCCAACTATTATGTATAACTATAATGCACTAATAAAAGACAATAATAAAAAGGAAAGAAAGTCGAGGTCATGTCCTTAAGGAGGCAGGGGCAGGTAGACAGTGATGCAGTAACGCCAAAGCACCACCAGGGAGCAGCAGAGTCAGACCCCGGATTGCTTCATTACAGAAGGCAATTAATTTGTTCTAGGTTTTCTTCTTGATTGTTCGAGTTGCGCGCACAGCTGCAGTAATCCCGCCGTTTTTGATTGTCCAACCAATCAATGTCCTGCTCAGTCTGGGCGGCATCGCGGGTGGGAGGAGTCTCTCCGAGCCGGACTCGCTTTCCAGCCCCCACCCCAGCAGCTGGGCCAATCCCTCTCCGCTGAGGGGAACGTCACTAGCGGGGCGGTGTCCCGCGGACCACGTGGCCCCTCCTGGCACTAGTTACCCGCAGGTGGCGGGTTACCAGGTCCCTAGAGGGCGAGCGACCAGAAGGCGGAGCAGGAAAGGCCGGCCTAACCTCTAGTGACCCTCTGACTGTGCCCTTCCCCAGCGATGGGCGTGCAGCCCCCCAACTTTTCCTGGGTGCTCCCGGGCCGGCTGGCGGGGCTGGCGCTGCCTCGGCTCCCCGCCCACTACCAGTTCCTGTTGGACTTGGGCGTGCGGCACCTGGTGTCCCTGACAGAGCGCGGGCCCCCCCACAGCGACAGCTGTCCAGACCTCACGCTGCACCGATTGCGCATCCCAGACTTCTGCCCGCCGGCCCCCGACCAAATCGACCGCTTCGTGCAGATCGTGGATGAGGCCAACGCCCGGGGAGAGGTCAGCAGGCAGGGCCAGTGAAGGGAGGGAGGGACCTGGAAGTGGTCTACTGGGGACGAGGGCGGAGCTAGGGAGATCTACTGGTGAGACCGCTGGGCCGCAAGACGTCTGCCGCAATCAGACAAAAAAGCAAGGCAGGGAGGGGCCGGGCCTAATTGGGAGGAGTAAAATAGAGCCGAGCTGTGTGAACTGCCCTTGAGGAGAGAGAGGTCGCTAGGAACCAGTCACTATTGTGAGTGGAGAAGGAGACTGATGAGCCTACTTGGGAGACGGGGTGGTTGAAGGTAGATGGAGGCAGTTTACCATTTTTTAGAACAGTGCTCTCCAAATATAATGGAGACATCTGTAATTTTAAATCTTCTAGCATTCACATTATTAAAATACATTTTTATTTACTGGGTTAAGATTACCAAAATTAATTTCTTGTGCTATTTATTTGTATATTTATGTATTTATTCATTTATTTTGCAGTACTGCAGATTGAATTCAGGTACATTCTACCACTGAGCTATATCACCAATACTTTATATTTTCTTATTTTTGAGACCGGATCTCTCTAAGTTGCAAAAAAGTTCCCAGTTACTCGGGAGGCCTGAGGCAGGAGGATCTCAAGTTCAAGACCAGCCTCGGCAACTTAGCCAGACCCTGTCTCAAAATAAATACTAAAAGGCCTGGGGATAGATCAGCCCTAGGTTCAATCCCCAATACCCCCTCAAAAAAGTAAAATGAAGCAGGTGAGATTAATTTTGTTAACATTAACCCAGTAAGTCAAAAATATTATCTCAAAATATCAGTATAAAATGAATCCATGATATATCCATTCTTTTTCCTGCTGCAATCTTCAAACCTCGATATATATTTTATATCCCATCTCAATTTGGACTGGCCACATTTCAAGTGTTCAGTAGCCACTCATGGCCAGTGGCTTCTGTGTTGGACAACAGAGGCAGAGGGGTATGGAAAAGCAGATAAAGAGTCCAGTTCTGGGCCTAGCCACTTCATAGCCACCCAGGTGCAAGGACAACCTTCCATGGCTTTAATGTCACTTCTAGCTCACAGAGGTTCTGAGACTTGTAGGGAGAAGGGTCCTACTCAGTGGGGGAAGGAAAGTATTGGGGAAGGCATCAGGCACCACCCCATGTAGCTCACTCTTCACAGGCTGTGGCAGTGCACTGTGCCCTGGGATTTGGGCGCACTGGCACCATGCTGGCCTGTTACCTGGTGAAGGAGCGTGGCTTGGCTGCAGGAGATGCCATCGCTGAAGTCCGGCGCCTGCGACCTGGCTCCATCGAGACCTATGAGCAGGAGAAAGCTGTCTTCCAGTTCTACCAGAGAACTAAATAAGGGGTCTCAGCACTCTTCTGCCAGGCCCTTTTCTCCTGCCTTGTGTGGAAAATGGAGCCAGAGACAAAGGGAAGTGGACTATGTCTTGAGCCCTCTGGCTCCCTCTGGCTCCCACTGAAGTCTGCCTTCCCTGAAGGCAGGTCCAGATTGACAGGATGGCAGGAGCCCCATTGAAATGGGAAGAAGTGTGCTGCTTCCTTGAATAAATAACTTATCAGAACCAACTCATACTGCACAGCACTTTACAAAGCGCTTTCACACATCAACTTATTTGAACTTCATGCTGGCCTTGCAGTGAAAGAAAGGCAAAGACCTCCCCTTTTCTTTGGAAGAGGTAGCTAAGGCTCAGGCCCAAGGTCACACTGCTAGAGAGCAGGAGGATGGGCCACGACTGCAAGACACATCTTCAACCCGTAAATGTGCTGAAATTCTATATATCCATTCCCTGAGGATATTGGCTATGGTTTCCAGGGAACTGGTCAATAAAAGGATGCAAATTTCTGGCAGCCCAGCTTCCCAGTATCCCCAGGTCTCTAAACACTCCCAGCCAGAAGGGCCCCTGTTGATGTACCCCTTCAGTCTAAGCCGACCTGCTCCATATGTCACCTTTGCCCTCTCAGGACAAAGTAGGCTTAGATGTCCTGCTTATAGATGGCCACCATCTCCATCTCCCCAGGAATGGGCACTTTCTGCCAGCCTCAGGTGCCGCTCAGCTCATATAGGACTTCCAGCCCATCTGGCTGCCCCCAACCTCAAGTCACAGTATGCTGGAACCAGCCAGTTTGGGTGAATATGCAGAGTGGATATTTGATAAATAAAGAGCGCTGGGGCTATGAACCTTGGCCATGTTTCTCAGATGTTATCTTCATTTCTCCTCTTTTGGACTCCATCCTGACACCAGTGCCACACTTGACTTCTGAGAGATAGGATAAGTAGCATACATTAACCAAATGGACCCTTTTTGCTATTTTATCTGCTTGAACCCCGATTCTCTCTTCTGCTGTGGCAAACTGGGCTAAATAAGGTAAAATTCATCATGAAATACGTATGGAGTACCTGCATGTACCAGATTCTTTTAGATGTGGATGTTCCCCAGCAGAATGAGACATGACTTGCTCGCAGGAGCTCTGAGCTCCTAAGAAGATGGGCACAGATAGAGCCCAATCAAAGCAATTTCTAGATACTAGAAACAATGCCTATCATTCTAGGTCTGTGAGACATAGGGGAGAGAGAAGTCAAGGTCCTGGTGCCCCATAGACCCCATTCCTTATAGCCTAGACTAGAGCAGGCTAAGACAACCTCTCCTCACTACTTCTTTCTCCTTCCAGCTACCACCTACCCAACTCAAATGTTATCCAATACACCCATACACAAAAGGTATATCAGCTGAAATCTCACAAGAGAAAAGCTGTAAGATGCCGTGCCCACAATTTTCTTCTGTGATATATCCGAGGGTTTAATTCCTGCACTTTATTTTCTTAGTCTCCACCTTGCCTACCCAGGTGAAGATACCCACCCAAAGAGAAGTAACCCACAACCCCATGCATTCAGTGTGTAACAGAGGAAGGAGAAACAATACAGAGGGGACACACTGACTCCCCTCTCCTGCCCCAACAGCATGCTGCATCCTGAGTCTTGAAGCAAACAAAAGCCTCCTCCAAAGGAGTGAGTATGGGTGGGTGGATGGGTGGGTGAGCATGTGCACAGGCGTGCTTTCCTGTGGAGGTGCTGGGGAAGAAAAGGGTGTGATTGGTCCACTTCCTGAACCTCTCTGATCCATTCTGAAGATTTACCAATTCTCGTCTTTTCTGCCTCTCCTTTCCTCTTTTGCTCCATCCTCCCTGCATCATCTGCACTGGAGCAGAATCTGCCCTTTCCTTCCTCCCAAGTCTCCTTTGAAGGAGATAGAAAATTTTTCTAACCCCATTAAAGCCCTGTGTGCAACCTCCCTCCCCATAATTTAAGCAGGTCTCCTCTGCCTCAAGAGTTCCTTAGGGAAATAAACATATAATTATGTGCTTAAGGAAATCGCTTTTTAAATAAGAGTTAACTTGAAATGAAAAACTCTGCCCTTATCTTTCCATCTACCTTGAGAAGTTGGCCTCACGCTCCATTTGCACCCATTCTCTCCCCCAGATTTCTTCACTTTCTCATCACCTCCTCTTCTGTGTTTGTCCACCAGTGAGGGATAAGAGTTTAGCCATGACTAATCCCCATTCTATCCTACACTGAGGTGAGGACCAAGTCGCCTCCCTCTAAAAAGCACATTTGTATCGCATCAGACCTGAGTTCCCCAATCTCAGCACCACTGATATTTGAGGCTGAAAACTCTATTGTGGGAGGCAGTGCCTTGGAGGATGCTTAGCAACATCCCTTGCCAGTAACACACCAGTCGTGACAACCAAAGATGTCTCTAGACATTGTCACATGTTTTCTGAGTGAATAAAATCTGCCCCAGTGAGAACCACTGCATCAGACCAATAAGCAGCAGCTGCTGTCATCCACTGTTCTTTCCTGAGGGAGCAGACGTGAGCCTTTCTCCTGTGAATGCACACATCTTAGTAGGGGACAAAGAGTCAACTCAAACACCATTACCTTTCCTATCACAACCAGCAGTCATCCCCAGTCCCTCAACCTTGCCCAGGAAACGTTTCCAAGATGGTAATAGACATGAATAACTTTCTATATTCCAGAGGGTTCTATTCTGAATGAGCTGCTGGTGAGCATTACTACAACAACTCCCAACACCCCCCCCTTTTAAAGTTCCATTCATGTTTATCGTCTGGTATGTGATCCAGGTTCTGTGCTGAATGAGGCTTTTCTGTCCAGAAATCATTATTCCATATCACCTGGGCTCCATACTAATCATTTCTTAGGTTCCTTTCCCAGAAAATTGTTCAGGTAAAGAAACAACTAGTGTCAAGATGGGAGGAGAACCAGCCACACTCTTGAAGATTCCAACCTGACTGGTTCTCCCACATCCACTTCCTTTGCAGGATGCCCCAGCTGGGTTCCTTGTGCTTTCTGGGTTCTTGTCCATGGCTGCCCAACAGGCTATATGCCCCAATGCACAGCTTCCTGCTGCAGAGAGGACTAGAGTGGGAACATAGGCCCAAACACATGCAAGTTCAACTGTTCATGCCTCCTTTGGAACTAGACTCAGTCAGCTTGACCCTACAGCCATTCATAGCATGCAGGCATCCTGTCCACAAGAGGCTCATTGCTGCTCTTTCCCTGGTTGAGAAGGTGTGCTTCTTATGAACACCCTCCCACCCACAACCACTCACTCATTCTCCCCCAGATCAGATCTCCCTGGGGCAGTGATGAACCTGGGGCAAACCATAAATCATTTCCCAGAATGAATGGCACCCATTTGCCAAGCTTCAAATCATACCTTCTGCTATCTGTATCCTGCCATTCTTTCTGGTCTCAAAAGATTGTTTTGTCACAAAACAGTGGCCATTTCCACTAATGCATTTCGCACTTTGTTGTGACCATATTTGCTTGCTTATATGAACATAATTACCATCATTCATGAAGCACTTACTGTGTAGCTGGTGGGTTACATACATTGCTTTATATTACTGTATCCCTGCAACTCTGCAAGTCAGGTTTTCTCATTTTTATAGATGAGGGAACTGAGATTTAGAGAGAGAAATGACGTGCCAAAACCCACACCTGTGTTGAAGAAACTGGGATACAAACCTAAATGGTCTCATGAGTCTAGAGCTTGTCCTTCTTGGATCACACATCCACCTGCCAAGACTTCCCTGGTTCCAGGGACATAGAAGAGTCTATATTCATCCTCAAAATTTGACCTTATGGGCCATCTTATCTAGTCCCCTTCAGTGACCAATCTCTTCATCTTCTTAGGAGGCCAGGGGACAACCCTGCACCTGGCACTGAAGTTAACAGCACCTGAATTACGTGCTGCTCTTTAAAATGCAGCCTGAGCACTGAAGACCAAAATAGCGAGACTTTTGTGGGGCGGTACTGTCACATCCACCATTACCTAATTCAGAGCATGCAGATGTCCTCACCCAGCATGACAGTCTTGAGGCATGTGTTGACTGGCATGCAGCCCTGAAAATGTCTTTTTATATCTGATGATTTATTAAAAACCCTAATACCTGTTCTGATTTTGTTGTTGTCATCTGACCCCTTAATGCAGGTGAGGCACTGTGCCAAGTGCTTTATAGGCATTATCTCATTCACTCCTCAAAAAAAAAAAAGTAACCCTATGAACAAAAAACTGTTACAATAACCAATGCACAGATAAGTAAACTGAGACCCAGAGAGTTTAAGTACCTTCCTCAAAGTGGAACAAGATTCATAGTTGGAGCTAACAACCTCCTTCCCTCTTGAGAGCAGAGAGGAGACACCGGGTTGTAATTAGAAAATATATAGCAGCATCTTGTGTTCCCCAGAATGGAGGCATTTGGGCTCAAGGGACTGTCCATGGAGCCCTCTGATCACTAGGCTTCCCGGACTGCTGCCCAGCTATTCATCAGCACAGCTCTGACCTGGGAGTGTGCCAACTACAGGCACCGTCATCATCCCAAACAGGCTTCTGCCTCAAGCCTCTAATACCATCAAAAATATAGTCCCCTGTTGATTTAGAAATGAGTTACATAAGCACATCTTCCATTACCTCCCAGATTTTCTCCAGCTATTACGGATTCAAGGCATACTCCTGAGAAAGCATGCTTGTCCAAGCAAGCAAAAATTTGAGAAACAATTTGGTGTACGTCCATGCCTGAAGTTGATGACTTATTTGCAACCTTGATAACTGAGTCCTTTGTGCCAATAAATTGCTAAAATTGCTTCAACCACTGTCTCACCCTATTTTTCCCTTGACTTATTCTGTCACCATGGATATGTGATCATGAAACGAATTAGTGGTATCACCTCTGAATTTTCAATCTGTGGCATTCTGTATGGCAAACAGTTCTGGAATTTTTCCCCCAGCTTTTATAATAACCACACTGTCTTCTTTTTACTAATATACATCAAGTGGTTGACTCTGCTCCAAATCCAAGGTGGCTTTATGGAAAATAACAATCAGTGCAGTCAGCCCATGAGTGACACTGCTTGTTTCTCTCAATAGGTTTTATGTGCCTTTCTGTGCCCCACTCCCCACCCTAAGAAAATTGTTTATTTGCATGTTTTCTGTAGGTATCCTGAATGAGATCTAGCTGGGGCAGGGTGCGACAGTGTTGCAGAATAGAATTAAGTAAAGTAGCCACACTGGGATCAAGCCTACAGGCAGAACCTTGCCTTTCTTAACAATGATCCATGAGGATCTAAGGAATCCAATTCTTTCCTCCATTTCTTCCCTCACCCCAGATGTTCTTCTCTCCCACAGCCTTTGTTCTTTCCACTCTCCCACTCTCATGTTAAATGATTCACTAGGACTCAGAACTTAGAAAAGCCATTTTATTCTTGCTTATGGTTTATTGCAGTGGAAGAATGTAGAGTAAAATCTAGAACAGGTAAAAGATACACAGGACAAATTCCAGAAGAAACCAGGTACAAGCTTTCAGTTGTCCTCTCCCAGTGGAACCACATGGACAGGACTTCATTCTCCTAGCAACATATGACAACACATACAAAGTACTGCCAACCAAGAATGTTCCTCTGAACCTCGCTATCCAGAGTTTTTATTGGGAGTCAATCACCTAAGCATACAGCATGTGAATGATTGGCCTTAGCCACTCAGTCTCTAGCCACAACAAATATCAAACTGTAACAACATAGCCCAAAGCAGCCTATGCAAATAAAAACAGGTGTTCCCCATAAATCACATTGCTAGCATGAACCATCTGGCTGGCCCAAGATCCCAGGTATATGCAGGTATTCTAATCAAGCAGGACAGTCCAAGAGTTCAGCAGTCATCTTTCAGGAGCTGGTCCAGGACAGGCCTAAAGACCTTTGGATTGTGTAAGGTATGGGCAACACAGTACTGCTAGATTAACTTTGACTGAACACTGCCAGATACTTTGCATTCTCTCCACGTGACAAGCACCTTTTATTACCTTTGTCTGGCATGTTCCTCTGCTTTTTGCTTAGTACCCAGCTCTACTAGCCCCTAATAGTCTCCATTTACACTCTTCAGAGAAAAGTGGTTTCCAGCAGCCCCAATGTATTCCCAAAACACCTGTCCTTGTTCACCTATAATGATTCATTCAGTCATTTAATGTCTTTCTCTCTCTCTCCTGCTAGAGTCTGAGCACTATGTCCCTACCTTTAGCACCCAGCACAATGCCTGACCTATGGGAACTCAATAAACATATAGTAATTGATTAACCTGTTTATTTTCACATAACAATAAAAAGGAAGAAAAGAATTAATCTAGGAGATAGATAATCCAGTGAAGGAATATGTGATACACATATACTCTAAAGTATAAATGCAAAGATGAATACATACAATTGGAAAACATGCAATGCATAAATATTTAAGCAAAATGCTGTAGTGATTAAAGAGACAAGAGGAGTGAACCTGGTATGGTTTAAAAAGTTGAATTTTTCAAGGAGATGTGGCGGGTGTAGTTGGATAACCTAAAGCAATATACAAATGTTGGGTGCTACTAAAAATACCAGTGTCATATGGTAGGTACCAAATCCATACAGGGAAGCTTAGAGCAGGAGGTCGATGGGATGAATGGGTGAGGGGAGGAAAAGGTATGGGGAGTCAATCAATATAAATGAAATAACCCTTTTTCAGTGGGCAGCAGAGAACACAGGGTAAGGTAAAGTAGTGAAAGGGCAGCAGAAACTCATGCCAAAGGGGAAGGACCATATCCCATCAATAGTGTGGAGTCACCACAGGTTTCTGAGTGAGGACATGTCACTAGATTGAATTTTTCTTAAATCACATTCCTACAGAATGGCCCCATTACTTAGCAGCAGTATGGTGCTTTATGATTTAACATTGTCGAAAAGAGACGAGGTCTCACTGCTGCTGGTTTTTAAGACTTTTCAGATGATAAGAGTTAAGTAAGAACCTGCTTTTCCCTCTTGCTTGAAGTTAATGACTTTAATGCTTTGCAAAAGAAAGTAAAAGGGTTGTTAAGTCAGAGTGCTCACCCTCTGGGCTTGCAGGTTATGATTTTTTAATGCTTTTCAAATGGGAAAGGATCTCAAGTGAGTGTCATCCCTATATGCTAGAAATATGTCTTTCAGATGGCAGTTGGCAGTGGCTTCTGCACACCCACTGCTCTGTCTGATTCACTGGTGTTGCACTGTCAATCAGGCTGTTGCCATCTGCCAGTCCGTCAGGTTCAAACATCCATGGGGTCAGGAACACCAGGGCCTACATTCAGTCCATTGTTTTGGTATTTCTCATTGCCCCAAGGATTCAAACCTTCTACTTCAGTTGCACTTCCCACCCCTCACTTTCTCTGCCCTCGCCTCTATGCCCTTACCTTCAAACCAGTTTTCTCTTCTCCAAACAGTGGTCCATTTGTCAATGGCAGAAAACTCAAACAGACCAAGTAGATGGTTTCCAGTTAGTGGAGGGTGTTGTGTATAGCAAGGAGGGACATGCTGGAGACTCCAAAGACAGCTTCTATCATGGGAACACACAGGGTCCCTGTCAGAATGGAGGCAGTTGCAAAAGTCAGAGCACCTGTACCTGGGGCTCTCCCAGCTGGCACTCTTCAACTGGATACCTGGAGAGTAACAGAGCAGCAAGGACTCCCAGGGAGCCCCCAGTAAACCTCCATAGAGGCCTGCAGAGCTCAAGGTGGGATTGGGCAGAGAGGACGGCTCAGGTTCTCCACAGTGTGTTCTTCCACCCTAGAGGATCCCAGATTTTCCCTGGCACATGTGCTCAAATCCCTCCAAGGAGAAGGAGAGGCTGGGGATGCATGGTGAGCTTCAGGCTCCAGTAAGAATCACGCTGCACCTTTGGACATATCTTCAACCCACCCCAACCCACTTTTGTTCACTTAATAACCTGGAAACCACAAAGGATGTCAAGGAGAATCCCAGGAAAGGCAAATCAGAAATGAATTAGGGAATTACAAATTAAAACAATAATAACATGATTTTATATACAGCAGTGCTGCACACTACAAACTCAAAATACTAATATCAGCAAGGTTGAGGGGAAACAGAAGTTCTCAAACTGGTGGGAATGTATAAAATAATACAATAGTCTTGGAGAATGAGTTTGCCCCCAAATCCAGTCACTTCTTATTCATATGAACGTTTGTGGACAAATTCTGCAGCTGAGCAACCTAGAAACAGGTATGAGACTATTCATGTATTCATTCACTCAATACCTGTTTATTGAGCACCTAGAATTATGTACCAGACACAATTCCAGGGTTTGAAAACTGAACATAAGCAAAAGACAAAAACCTATACCCTCTAGGAGTATATGTTCACCATCGCTTAAATAGCCAAAAACTGAAAACAATCTAAAAAGATATTTTTAGAATAGAAAAACACTACGCTGGAGATATCAGCATCAACATAAATGTGTTTTGGGAACAATGTTGGATAGGTAGGAAAGAAACATGCAGAATATTAGATATAGAATGTATTAGCTTTTTATCACTGTGACTAAAATACCCAACAAAGACATCTTAGAAAGAAAAGTTTATTTGGGGCACACAGTTTCAGAAATTCAACCCTCAGTCACTTTCTGTGTTACTATGGCTATGAGCTAAGGCAGAACATCATGGTGGTAGGACATGGCAGAGAAAACCTGCTAACTTCATGTGGCAGTCAGGAAGCGGAAAGAAAAACAGAGGGGCCATGGACAAGATATAATCCCCATGGGCAAATCACAGTGACCTACCTACTTCTTCCAGCCCTACCTTACCTGCCTACAGTTACCACCCAGTTCAGTAGTCCTTTCAAATTATTAATACATCAAATGGATTAATCCACAGATTAGGTTACAACTCTTATAATCTAATCATTTCACCTCTGAACATTCCTGCATTGTCTCACATATGAGCTTTTGGGGGATACCTCATACCCAAACCATAATCCAGAATTTTTTTTTAAATACTATAAATTGCTTTTGGAGACTTACATTTGTGATAAAAATAAGTAGTTTGGACACCCTCCAATCTCAGGATTTCAGCTGCTTCCTAGAAGGGGAGACAGACTAGAAAGGACTGCTTTGTTTCTTAAAGAAAACATCACAACAAATAGATGTGTGAAAATGTTGGCCCTATGTATTTTGGATGTTAAGCATATGTATGTTTATTTTAGCAATGTAGATTCTTTTCAGTTTTGGTTCATGATGGGGAAGTTTCTGTTTTGTATTGCTTTCAATTTTTAGGAAACAGTTGGGGACAGAAAGAATTAGGCCCCACTCTCCCAGCCATCCAGAGACTGAAGCCTGCCCTGTAGGCATCTCTGGGATCCCCATCTCCACCCTTTGGCCAATGGATGCAACAACTAGGAGGGAGACAGGAGCAGAGTCCAGATCACCCGGCTGCTATCCCGTGTGCCAGCGAGCTACTCCACGCCCCCTGGCGGCCCGAACCAGCTCTGCAACTCCGTGGGAGAGAATGGAGAGCCAGGAAAATTCACCCACCCTCAAGTACTGGAGGAAATTTGTTCAACCACTTTAAAGAGAAATCTGGTATTATCTAGTAAAGATGAAAAGACACATACTCTATTATTCGGAAATTCTGTTTTTTAGAGTTTTACCCTAGAGAAACTCTCAAACACACACCCAAGAAAATGCGTGCAAAAGTCCTTTGCAATATTGTTCACAATGGCCAAAAATCGAAACCAGCATTATCATTCATCATCAGAATAGATGAACAGAGTCAGACATCTGGATTCAACGAAACACTATGGCAGTGAGAATGACACCACCACATGTGTGTGTCTGGATCCACTTCACAAACCACACAGAGCGAAGGGGGGAGTTGTGAGTCCTCTCCTAAGATACAATTTACAGGAAACTGTAAAAATGCAAAACAGTGCTAGTTATTGTTGGTGGGAACCCACAAAATGTGTATGAAAACAGATATAAGAAGGATAAATAACAAATGCAGGAATAACTTCTGGAAAGAGACGGAGGAGAATGGAATTGGGAAGAAAGTATACATGGAGTTTCTGTTGCTCGTGAGTATTTTCTTTCTTTAAGGAAAATAAAGACCTCAAGCAAATATGACAAAAATTTAGAATAGTGCCCATGCTAGATGGCAGATATCCAGATATTTCTTGTGTTACCTGGTATAAATTTTTGATTATTTATCCTTTCTAAAAGAAAGAATAAAGGGGGTGGTAGATGGGGAAGAGCCTCTGAGCCAAAGGAATAGTCAATAAAGACCCAAGAAAGAAACGTGCCCCCTGTATTAGCTGAGGTGAAAGATCAGCAGGAGCTTGGTAGGAGAGGTGCATGGGAGAGAGAGGTAGGCCCAGGCATGCAGGACATCATAAAATAAGGTCTTGCTTTATTTTCAGGGCAATGGAGTGACCTTGGGGTTTTAAGAAGAGGAGTTGTCAAGTGCAGAGTCAAGTTGTGCCAGGGCAGTGAGACAGGTTGCTGAGAGAACAAAGAAAATACCCAGAGATGGCATATGAGGCATAAGACTTTATTTAGAAATGCTTACAGGGAAGGTGCAGTGACAATAGGCAAGACAGATAGGGCCTCTGTCCCTCAGGGTACTTCGTTAACCAGTACCTTCTTTTCCTCACAGCATTCTCCTCCATAGTCACCACTGAGAGAGGGGTTTTATATGCTAAGCTACAGTATTAGCTTGCTTAGTTTGCTTGTTATGATCAGTATCCCAAGGAACAACTGCCCTGGTGTATGTGCCAGGGTAGACACAGTGGCACATACCTGTAATCCCAGCTACCTGGGGCACTGAGGCAGGAGGATTGCAAACAAAGCCAGTCTCAGCAATTCAGCAAGACCTGGTCTCAAAAAATAAAAAGGATTGGGGATGTAGTTCAATGGTAGAGTGCTCCTAGGATCAATCCACAACACACACACACACACACACACACACACACACACACACACAAACAAACAAAATGCTTCTGTAGATAACAGTAATTTGCCCTAGTTCCCAGCATACATGAGAGAAAATCAGTGTCCTTCAGCATTATATATATCTGGATGCCCCAACCCAGTCGTGTTCTCCTTGTTCCCTTAACTTGACTAGGTTTGGGGGAATGGAAAGGGAGCCTTCAAGGACATGCTGCTTTGCTATCCCCCACTTTTTAAGGATGATACAGGAGTATTTACATTGGTGTAAATGTAAGTTTACACTGTGAGTAGGTCACTATTTTATTCTGTGTATAAAATGGAAAAAGAGGGCAAGAGCAGAGACACAGGAAAAAACTAAGAGACATTTACAGTGACATGTAAGGGTTAGGGGTCACTATTGTGGTGTCAGGGAAGCTACAGCAATAAGGTAGATTTGAAATAAATTTTGGAGTGGAATCAACTTGGTAGTGAAGCATGGTTCTGAATTTTCTATTTGAGCAGCAGAGTCGGGGGGTCTGTTTAATGAGATGAGAAAACTCACGGGGAGGAAGATGGGAAGTGAGAGTATGGTTGGTTGGTTGGTTCCTAGCAATGAGGAGAGGGATGAAGAGTTTTATTTTGTACATGTTAAGTTTGAAATGTTGGTCAACTACCTAAGTGAAGGAGAAAGCTGGCAAGTGTATATCAGGTCCAAAGTCCCTGGGAAACTCAGTTCAGGTCAGGAGTTATAAGTTTGGGTGTCACCAGCATATGGGAGACAGCGTAAATAGATAAGGAAAGAAGGCCATGACCCAGGTCTGAGCAACCCTAAACTTGGTATCAAGAAAAAAGAAAAAGCCAGCAAATAGACAAAAGGAGGTAGAGGGAGAATCAGGAGGGAGCATGTGACAGAGACCAAAAAGAAAAGTGTCTGAACTCAGAAGTAGTGTTCCACTATTGAAAATGCTTGTGTGCAACCAAATAAGTGTAGGGCAGAGTTGCCACTACCCATCCCCCCCCCACACACACACACAAAAAAAAAGGGGAACTGAAATCTTTGTAACCATGTCAAAAGCAGTTCAGTGGGCAGGGACTCTCCAGAGGTTGAGGTCAGGTGGTCCACAACTGCAAATTGAGGAACAGGGATTAAAGAAGAGGCAACAGCAAATATGGACACGTTTTTTGAGAAACTTGGCTCTGAAAGGAGGATAGAAATGGAATGGATGAGAAAAGGGATGAGTAAGGCAAAGGAGAGGTTTGCATTGGATGATATTTGTGCAGGTCCAAATGCAAATGCAAATAATCCAGTAAAGAGAAAAATTGATGGTGAGAAGAAAGTCAGGGAGGAATACAGGAAGGGGAGCTTTGAAAAGAGGAAGAGAATGGATTCGAAGCCACACAAGCTCATTTGGCTAAGCCAGGATTTCAATTCTGCTCTGCCTGACTCTGTGCTCTTTCCCAGATACTCATTACTCCTTTTCATTGTTTGCTTGCTCATGGATGTTCAGCTCCCAGGGTCTAGTGCACTAAATCCTTTACCACCATCTCCTCTAAATACACAAGTCTTATGGTCTTCCCATTCCCATCTGAGTTCCGCATCTACCCAGGGAACTGGAGGGGAAAATAAGCAAACTGAAGAAAATTAATTCTGACCTATTTTATGCATTCTGTATAAATGCATGAAATAGATTATGTTTGACAGTGGTAAACAGAGAACCAAAAAAAATCCAATTTATCACTTTAATTATATATGCTTTTCTTCCTCAATCTCCAGGGAAGAATGAGCCTCCAGCAGTTTTCAGCCCCTTCTGTGGAGCCATTCTCCAGTTTCTAAGGCTGTTTTTGGTAACCACAGACTTCTAGTCAAGGATGCCCTATCTGAAGCACATCGAAAAAAATTTAACGTGCCACTAGGAAAATATATGCAAGGAGAAATGTAATGGGTATGTATTAAATAAGGAGTGAGGACTTAGAGATGGAGCATGGAGCTGTGACCCAAGGAAACTGCATAAATTAAGTTGAATTGCCTCCAAAGAAATGGATGATCTCTCGATGTCACTAAGGAAAATGTAAAGGCACTGAGTTATTCAGTTACTAAGCTAACTCAGAGTCAATTAAACACCTTTAGGTACAGAAATCTCACATTTCAATCCATTCATTTATTTATTGGTACTGGGGATTGAACCCAGGGGCACTCAGCCCTGAGCCACATCTCCAACCCTTTTTATGTACTTATTTTTATTTTGAGATAGGGTTTCCCTAAGTTGCTGAGGCTGACCTTGAACCTTGAGATCCTCCTGCCTCAGCCTCCTAACTCTCTGGGATTATAAGCATTCACCACCACATGTGGCAATCCACTTATTTATTTATGAATAAGAGAATGAGAGGGTAAGAGAACCAGAGAAGACCACGACTCAGCAGCCATCACACTGACTACTGCATGCATATGCAGGAATAGAAAGAAGGGGCTTCTGCTTTATATCAATCTCCATCCCACATATATTTGTTGAAGATGTTTTCTGTGCCAGGTATTGAAGGTACCTTCAGCAAAGAACAAGGCAAACGTGGCCTCTGCTCGAAAAGTGCAACCCTGTGGGGAAATGCACGAGAGAGGCAGTTACAATGCCAGGTGAAAGTAAGACAAGGGGTACATGTACACCTAGCTCAAACATCATGAAAAAGTTTCTGCAAGGAAAAGTTTTAGAAAAAGTTCTGTAAATCTAAGACTTTGTTTTTTGGACTAGGGACTGAATCAGTTCTGCAGCACTTTTTATTTTTTATTTTGAGACAGGGTCTTGATAAACTACTTAGGGCCTCTCTAAGTTACTAAAGCTGGCTTTAAACTTGTGATCCTCCTGCTTGAGCCTCCAGAGTCACTGGGATTAAGGTAGTGTGCCACTGCGCCCAGCTGGGATTCCTTGGATTTGAGGTGGTACAGATGAGAATGCTTAGCAAGAGAACAGAGTAGAAAGAGAACGGGCCTGGGACCAGAGTCTGCAGCAGTCCTTCAAAGTCCCTAGAGGAGGGAGATTGAGCCTTCAGAGGAATGTGAGGAGTTACCAAGAAAGAGAAGAAAAAACAGAAGAGGGCTGTGTCTCGGTGTTTAAGAGGAGATAATCAATAGGAAAAATGCCTGCATGTACTCAAACAAAATGAGGACAAAATCCTGTCCCTTGGGCATGCTGGAGACATGAAGGAGGTTGGAGACAAATTGGAACTGGTTGCAGTAAATGAGAGGAGAGCAAACACCCCAATGCTTCTCAAACATTTTTGTTTGTGCTGCATAAAGATTATCTTTAAATGGAACTGGTCAAGGCTGCTCCCAGCCGAAGTGTGGCCCCACCTAGCCGCTCTGAGAAGTGAGATCAATATCTTATAACACCTGTCACCATTGTGGCACAGCAATGCAGATTGGCTATAAATAGGGGCTTTGCAGTGGGTGTGGAATCAAGGGAAGAGCTGCTGGCTTGGTTTGGTTGGTTTTAAAAAAAGACTTGAGCATTTTTCAGAAGCATCTATGAAAAAGATCCAGTTGAAATGGAGTAATTGAATTCATGGGAGAGAAAATGATAGAATAGTATTAGTAGTACAAAACTCATTAGAAGGTATAATAGAATCCACCAGGCATGGTGCCTCTCTCTTGTAACCCCAGAGGCTCAGGAGGCTGAGGCAGGAGAATTGCAAGTTCAAAGCCAGCCCCAGCAATTTAGGGGTTGGGTTCAATCCCTGATACCCAAAAAAAGATATTTAAGAATCCAATTCCAGATTGAGCAATGGACGTACAAGGTACTGTACTGTGTGCAAAAATGTAATCCTCTCAATGACACTAAAAATTGGGTTATTTAACAAATTTAAATTCTGAAGCTTAGTGAGATTAAGTCACTGCCTTAGGTACCCCACCTTACAAGCAGCATAACCAGGACTATAATCTACATTTTTCTGACTCTGGAACTCCTAACAATTATACTTTGATGTATCTTGAACCTATACTGTACTTGCTCTGGGAACACAAAGATGGATTACATTTGGTCCTTGACTTTGAAAAGAAGACTAGAAGCAAAGAAAGACAATAAAACAAATACAATGCAGTGTGATAAACAGAATAATGGAGACATGGGAGAATGCTTTAAGAAGCACAAAGACTATATAGTGTGTACCTATCTTTTCCTCAGCTCATGGAGGCAGGGATGGACTGGCATAGAGAAGAGATTGTTTGTTTGTTTGTTTAAGTTAATTGGATGGAAGGAAGATTGGACAGATGATTGTGTGGATAGGGAAAGAATTTTCAGTATTAATAGGTTCCCTCCTTGGGACAACTGTTGTCCGTGTGGCCACAAGAGGTCGCTACAGACCTGACACATAGTTTTTCCATTGACACCAGGCCTCTCTGGTTGCTTTCTGAAAGGAAGAGTGAGGACAGAGGGAAAGAGGGTGGTGACCAGAGGCTTCAGATTCCTGCTTCTGCAGACCAGGCCCAGAGTTTCGTCCTTCACCCTACGCCCTCATCTTTCAGCTCCTGTCCTAAGTTCGGGGCTTTTGGTAGATTTCTCCAATTTCTTCTCTTTCCCACCTATCTCAGAAGTAGTCTAGGGTCTTTCCTTGGACCCCGACATCCAATGAGGAATGTAGCTCCAATCCCAGCAGGTTGAACAGCTGAGTGCCTTCACATAAATTATTTCATCTTTCTGGGTCTGAACCCATACAAGTTCAGGATGGAAGGGAGGTTCTGTGGTGCATGACTTCCTGATTCCCTCTTCCTCTAACCTTCATCAAGCACTTCCTATTTTCCTACCATTGCCCTAAGACTGTGGTAGCCAAGAATGCAACCACTAGCCACATGAAAATGATAAATTCAAATTGATCAAAACAAAAAAAAATTAAAATTTAACTTCCTTGGGGAGCTGGAGTATAGCTCAGTGGTAATGTGTGCCTGCATGCACAAAGCCCTGGATTCAATCTTTGATACTGTCAAAAAATAAAATAAAACTTTCAGCTTCTCAGTCTTAGTAGCCAAGTTCAAGGGCTCAATAGCTACATGAAGCAAGAGTTACTGAAGTGGACAGCCCCAAGAGCATTGCCATCATCAGAGAGTGTTCTACCAAATAGCACAAAAGCGCTTCTCACATTTTTATCCCATTTAACCTTCCTTACAACCCTACAATGCTGTATAATTATTTATCCACTCTAGAGATAAGGACCCAGAGGCCCAGAAAGCTTTAAAAACTTAGCCAAGGTCTCTAAGCCGATTAGTATCCAGAACAAGGATTCAAGCTCAAGTGGTTGGCTCAATGCCCACCATGTTGCCTTTATGCCCAGAGCTGCCCCAACCCTGCTCTCCTGTGCTCCCCTTTACCTCCTGTGAGTTAGGCTGACTTCTCTCATTGCCCAACAGTCATTGACCCTTGTAGTCACTGCCTTGACATTCACCCTGAATAATGAGGGCCCTGGGCTTTAACCTTCCCCCAGGGGAGACTCCCCATGCTCTTGTCCTCCCACCTCTTCAAACAGCTCAACAACTCCCTTAGAATATTAGTATTATAACTTCTGGTTCCTTCCCTAACTCTTGGTTCAAAGTCATCCCCAGTCCTGGAAGAGTCCTAACCTGGGCAGCAGCCCCACTGCTACTTCCTGGGGTTTTCGTCATCCCCAAGGGTGAATTCAGTCACCTTTGAACATGCAGCAGCATCTCACTTCATGGGGGTAGAATAAAAAGTCAGGCTGCAGTTCACACTGTCAGCTGCAGAACCCAATGACCATCAAAGCAAGCAGAGAAGGAGCATCAACGAATCTGCATGCAAACCAGCACTGGTGTTTGCAAGCCAGGTCTTTCATGGTGGCCCCCCCTCTGTCTTCTGCCACAGTTGCTACCCTGTAGAGCCTCTGCTTCACCCACTGGGCCTGCAGCAGAACAAAGTTGTCACTCAAATCTAAGAGATCTGTTGGCAGCAGAATAACAAAGGAAAAGAAATAGATGTTGACATCTCTAGGTAAGTGGATGGGATTCCTATCCCGTTCCTCATTGCTTTTACCTCTCTACTGCTTATACCTCTCTTCTGAGCAACTGAATCCCTAAAAAATGTCCTGAAAGTGTCAGATTGTTTTTCCACACCTCCTGAGTCAGAATCTAGGGCAAGAAAACAGAAAATATGGAAACTTAAAATTTCCATATTCCCACTTAATTCCCACTTAAAGACTTCTAGGAAATCAGAAAGTTCTCCCTGGTATTTACCAGACTCCTCTATTTCACCTTAAACTCACATGTTCTATGTTGTTTCCTCAGAGAAGATGGAGATGTATGACCTCCTTCTCAGTAAGGGACCATTGAGTAGTTTACAATTTTTATCTATTACAAATAATACTGCTGTGAAAACTCTTGTGTATGTCTTTTTGGGTTTTGTTGTTGTTGTTTGTTTGTTTGTTTGTTTGTTTGTTTTGAAGGGAGGTGCTGTACTGGGGATTGAACCCAGGGCCTTGCACATGCCAGGTAAGTACTCTACCACTAAGCTATATCCCCAGTCTTTGTGCATAACTTTTGATACCCATACTAATGTGTTTCTGTTCCATTTATTGTCAGGAAAATGCTGTGTCATTAGGTATCCATATGTTTAGGCCATTTTCCAAAGCGATTGTGTCAGTTTGGGGGCCTATGTTGAGGCAGCACATCATTATAGGGAATTCATGGTAGAGAAAGCTGCTCACCTCATGATGGCTGGAAAAGAAAGAAAGAAGACCAACATCCCACAATCCCCTTTAAGAACATCCCCCCAAAGATCTATGACCTCCCACAAGGCCCCACCTCTTAAAGGTTCCACTACTTCCCCACAGCACCAGGGGCTGCAGACCAAGCCTTTAACACTTAGGCTTTTGAGTGCGTTCCAGATCCAACTGTAGTAAAGAGGGACCTCAGACAACTAGAGCATTCTTGATAGAAGAGGGTAGATGATTTTAGAGTTTCCAGTACTGTGCTATCTCCCAAACCAAGAGTGTCTAAGACCAAATTCCAGCAGCCTCAGGATCTTTCCAACAGGGATATCCCCCTGTCACATTAGTGGCATCGGATCTGCTATTTTGCTGCTACTATTTTTCTCCACACACACACACCATTTTACAACCCAGATTGCTAACCCCCAAACTTCCTAGTTAGTCATTGGTTCAGATTGTTAGCTCAAGAACCTCCTTGCCAGCCATTGGTCTGTTGTTTGCCCACTGAAATTCCAATACTTAAGAATGGATCTACCGCTATTCTTTCTCTTCCTCACTCTCGCTCTTGCGCTCTCTCTCTCTCTCTCTCTCTCTGACACACACACACACACACACACACACACACACAATCGCACTCTCTCTTTCTCTCTCTCTCTCTCTCACCCTGCAGGCAGACACTCTGCCTGTCCACGTAATAAAATCTCTTGCATGAGTTCCTGCAGCCGAAGTGGTTTTTGGGTACTTTCACACATCCCATGTGGTTCCCTGACATGAGGTTTCTTAAGTGACAAAAAGAGTGTCAGAAAGTGCCTATTAGTTATTTACCTGAATCCTGATATCTTGTGTTCCAGAAAATCAGTTCACGTAATACACTTCAACCAAAGAAAATACCACTGTGAGCTTTTCAAATTTCTTCCCCACTTCCTCTACTTAGACAATCAAGCTTCGACACCACCCAGGTCAGAAGGGCCACCCACTTACCCTGGGTCTGAGGGCTAGGTGTTCAACACACACACACACACACACACACACACACACACACCTGCACTCTGACCTGCACTTCCTGCTCCATAATAAGACAGGTACCATGATGCTCTGTACTATTGAGCTGTTCTTTGGTAAGTCACGGTACATGGGCATCCCCTCCTGGAACACTAAGGACTGAGACACAAAGTTCTCAGTCTTTCATTTCTCAATTCAATGCACGCATGCCAGCATGCTTGGGGTAGATGGGCCCTGGGGCATAGGGACTCCTCAGTATTTCCTGTCCCATCTTCCTGGATCCTTGGCAGAGCAGCTCTTTGATGTGCCAGAGATGAATTAAGGAGGTAGAAAATCACATTCTGAGGTTCCCTTGTTTCACCTGATTTTTACCCAGTGAAATCAGGTTAAAATATTCATCAGGGTTGTTTGTGTTAAAAGTGGGGGAGGGTTATGGAAGGAAAAGAAGCTGCAGGAAGGTATTGGTGGAGAGATCAGAGAAATGGGAAAAGAAGTTTCTATGCATTTTGTTCAACAATGGGAGGTGGGATTTTACAGGGTAACATAAATGCCTCTGCATTTTTTAGATCCACTTAGCAATGACCAGACTTCTCACTTGGTCAAAAGTTGGTGTATTGGGTATCCAAAGCCCTTTTCAAATTGACCATTCATTTCTTTTTCTGCTTATATCCTTTCTCTGTTGGTGGCAGAGGGTAGAAGGTGGTCTGACTTTTCCTTGGACCCAGTTTGAAGAATCAAACCCACTCTCTCTGATCCATATCTTCTCTTCTTTCCACTTCTCCCTGTGCCAGTCAGTCATGCAGGTGACTAGAGGATCTGGTCTAAAAGTGAAGGACTGCCATAGGGATGGTCTCTGGGCTCCCCCAATTGCAGCCAGATCATCACTCTATGCATAAAAGACACAATTTGTTCATTTATATTTTTCCATTGATAGTTTCTGAGTTGGTCTGCTTTTTAAAAACTCAGTTCCAATGGTTTGCTTGGTTTTTTTTGCTGTGTTTTTGTTTTCATGGATCCAGAAGAGTGAAACTGTTGTTCCTAAATATGATCTCTTCCTGACAGAGTTTCTGAGAATTTAAACCTGAGAGGAAAATGCCTATTCCACCCACTGTTCTTCCCTCTCTTTCTCTTTGACATCGCTGTGCTGCTCCCTGCACTCTGTGAATGGCTATTTAGATGTGTAAAAATGTCTAACGTCATACAAGGACAGGATAGCCCAGTACCTGTGTACGATCTAGTGGGAGATTTCCAAGGGCAAGTTGCATGACCTTGTAAAAGAAACAGTCCTTGGACTGAGGGTATAGCTCAATGGTAGAGCACCTACCTAGCATGCACAAGCTCATGGGTTCAATCCCCAGAAACACACACACCACAAAGTAAAAGAATAAAAAACAGTTCTTGGACTTGTCAGGATAAGGTCCAGGAATGACCAGGTGACTAGCTCACACTGTAATGGAGAACCAAGCACAATCTGTCCACACTTGATGCCCAGAGACCCCAGAAAAACAACCTAAGATACATACCACAAGGCCGGACCTGTTAGGAACGGTTGCTATAATGGCAAAGCAGCTATTTCCTTTCAGATGTGAACAGAAAGGAAAAAAAACAAAAACAAAAACAAAACAAACACTGAATGTTTACTTTGTAGTGCATACATTTCATCTAATCTTTAGAACTTCATAGGGCAGTTATTCTAAAACCTACTAAACAGTGAAGGAAACTGAGTTTTGGAATGCTTAATAATTATCCTGTGAACAAGAGCAAAACAGGCACACAAACTCAAGTTCATCTGATCTCAATCCCAATGCTTTCTCCATTCCACCACTCTACCTCTGGTCTGGAAGTAGTTGGATTCTAATCAGGAAAAATGGGAAAACACTAATTCATTTAATATGCCTGGCAGGGTATGGTCACAATAATTGATGGTTATTACTATTCTTAGCTATCAGGAATCCAGGAGGCGAGGGGCCCTAACATGGAACGTGCTGGTTCATGGCCAAATACTAAATATATTAACTTTGGAAGATGGGTCTTAATTTTCTTCTGAACCAAGCATGAGGCAGCTTTCCTCCCTTACTGTAGTCCACCACCCATGTACTCACAAAGAATGCATGGCAGGGGTCATGGGACCTCCACACAATCCTTGCAGTAACATGGAAGTCACATAGCAAAAAAAAAAACAGCATGTTCCACCATGGCAGAACTCAATCATTAAATAGTTCTTCATGTGAAACTAAAATCTAATGCCCTGATCCCTCTAATTTCTGTCAGCCTCGTTTCTGTCCTATGAAGTAACTAAGAAAAAGTCTCTCCCTTCTTTTAAACTTGGCCAGCTAAACAAATAATGACCACTATTGTGCCCTTACTCTATTGCACCTCCCCCAGATAAATATCTCCCAACCCATCAGTAACTCCTAACAAGTAACAATTTCTAGGCCCTTTTCCTCATCCTGCCGTGTCTCAATGTGCTTTATCAGTTGCCAGGAGCTGGTTCTTTTCCCTCCCATAGTGGACTAGTAATGCAGAGTTTAGGAGGCTACTGCCTTCACTGTTTGAGACTCTAAAATGCAACTGAGTTTCACAATAGCTCTTGACCACTTTATCACGCCGTCACCTTATCAGTCATTATCTAAGTTTTCCAGTCCTTCTTTATAGGAACTACTGTGATCTAATATGTTAGTCAATTTTTGTTCTGGTCAAAATACCTGAAAAGAACAACTCAGAGGAGGAAAAGTTTATTTTTGGCTCATGGTTTCAGTGGTCTCAGTCCATCACCAGCCAACTCCATTGTTCTGGGTCTGAGGTGAGGCAGAACATCATGGCAGAAGGGCATGGTGGAGGAGTCACTCAGCTCATGGCAGCCAAGAAGTAGAGAGAAAGTGAGAAGCCAGGGACAGAATACCCAAGGGCACACCCCAGGGACCTACTCCTCCATTCATGCTTCACCTGCCTACAGTTACTCCCCAGTAGATCAGTTAGCTGTCAATGAATTAAACCAGCAAATGGATTTAGCCACTAATGAGGTCAGAACTCTCATCCTCTGAAAGCCCCACCTCCGAACATTGCTGCACTGGAGATCATGCTTCCAAAACAAGAGCTCCTCAGGGGACATTCCAGATCCAAACCACAACAGCATGTAACATCCACTCTGTATGTTCCCAGTTGGTTGCCAGCATAATTACAGAAAGCAATTCTGCAATCACAACTCCAAGGTCCTGCAGTACCATAGGCAGCAAGTCGTCTGGACTCCAATGAGCCCATCTGAAGTGGCTCTAGGCTCTCTGGTTGCCTTCTTTCTTGTTATAGGCTTTGATAACCTCAACCCTGTTTTTGCAGCACTTTGTAACTGCAAAATTGTTTTCCAGGGAGGAGGGGAGAATAGGAGAATCATAACTACAGAATCAGTTCTCAGTCACTCTGAGTTCAGGTCTCCTTTCTGCTTTTCATTAATGTAACAACCATTTTCACAGGCAGTAGGTCACTACAACCTTCACAATCACCCTGTAAGAAAAAAAGACTATTACTATTCCTATTACATATACGACAGACAAGGAATTGGAGGGTTTGGGAATTTAAACATTTTGGGGGCGGAGAGGCAGTGGGTACTGGGGATTGAACACAAGGGTACTTTGTAACCTCTGTGATAAAGTATTTTTGTTTGTTTGTTTGTATATTTATTTAGTGGTTCTGGGGATTGAACCCAGGGGTGCGTTCCCAGCCTTTTTTTTTTTTTTTTTTGAGATAGTCTCTCTCTAAGTTTCCCAGGCTGTCCTCAAATTTGCAATCCTCCTTCCTACCTTACCCTCCCAAGTTCCTGAGATTACAGGCATGCATCACCATACCCAGCAGAATTTAGACAATTTTTCCAAGATCACACAGAAAGAGGTAGATTCATGAATCCAGTCCAGGTTATCTGCTTCCAAATGCATGATTTCTACTACACCAAGAAAATAGAAGGATGGAGAGATGATTAGAAAGAGACTCATACTTCTATATATGAGCTAACCCTAAACTGAGAAAAAATTAAGTTGAAGGAAGGACTCCATCTGTGTCCAAAGTAGTGTGAACAGCAAGAATTACAGCATGTGACTGGATGAGACAAATGTATGCTCTGAGAGGGTTTTAAGGCACCCCTTTGAAGCCCATTCTTGCATTCCTCAGTATCCTAGGACCTTGGAGCACATAGGACATTTCAACAATGAAAGACACAAGTAGACTGCACTTAACCCCACAATGATTCATTGTTTCATCCCTTGTCCCAAAGTCCAGAATATTCTCCATTGCTTTATTTCCAACTATGCCCCTCGATTTAGGGTCCTCTATCCCTTGAGTTATTCATACCCATCTTACTGTATCTGTAATCTTTTTTTTTTTTTTTAGCAGTACTGGGGATTGAACCCAGGGCCTTGTGCTTGCGAGGCAAGCACTCTACCAACTGAGCTATATCTCCAGCCCTGTATCTGTCATCTTATATCTTGACTTCTCTTCCCAGATCATCTTTCTCCTTAAATATACAGGCATTTAAGACAGGTATGGTGGAGCACACCTGTAATCCCAGTGACTTGGGAGGCTGAGGCAGGAGGATCGCAAGTTCAAGGCCAACCTTAGCAACATAGCAAAACCCTCAGCAATTTAGTAAGACCCTGTCTCAAAATTAAAAAAATTAAAAAGGACAGGGGATGTGGCTCAATGGTAAAGCACCCCTAGGTACCCAGTACCCACACCACAAAAAATAAAAAATCAGGCATTTAAAAGTTCTAATGCAGTACAAGTTACAAGTGTGGTATGTGATACATGTAGTTCATTAGTAGTTCTCTCATTTATCTGAGCTGCCTGACCATGTCCCACATTTTTTAATGATCACTCCTTCAGAGAAATTTGCCTCCTCAATCTTATCACTTCCATATTCTATTTCTTAGAGCTCTATGGATTTACTAGACCCTAGGAAATGGGTACAGAACTTGCTACATGGGTTCTAGTTCTACATGCCCTTCAGCACATTAGTGTGAGAGTCTAGTCCTATGTGTTCTAATTTTTGATCCCTATCCTACACAACAGGACACAAAGGAAAGCATTCATGCATTTATTTGACAAATGCTTACTGAACACAGATAATGTTCCAGAAAGAGGTCCTGGGCATGAGGAACATGAAGATAAGCAGAGTCCCTGCTCACATTCTAGACAGAGGAAGATAGGTGATAACATGCTGGCAATTTAATGAAGAAGACAAATTCAAATAGTGATAAGTACTCTGATGAGAGTACAATGGGATTATTGTAATAATGACTGGGGCGAATGCTTTTGATTGTGGTCCCAGGGAAGACCTGTCTGAAGAGGCAACATTTTTAACTAAGACAGGGCAGAGCATTTCAGGAAGTGGATTCATCATAAAGTGATTGGTTAAATGGTAGGGTAGGTGAATGGTTGAGTGGCTAGGTGACTGGGTGAGTGACTGGGTGTCTGGGTGACTGGGTGGTGAGTTATTGGGTGGCTTAGTTGTTGGCTGTCTGAGTAGTTGGGTGGCAGCATGGTTGGGTGGTTTGGTGGCTTGTGGCTTAGTGACTGGGTGATTGGGTAGCTCTGTGGTTAGGTGGTTAGGTGACTCGATGGCTGGGTGACTGGGTGACTGAATGGCTAGATTGGTAGATGACTGATGGCTTAGTGGTTGTGTGGCTCTGTAGTTAGGTAGGTGGGTGGTTGACTATGGACATAAGCAACCAATTAAAGTAGAGGCCTCCCAGTATGAAAATTCTGGTATTTAATCAAATCGTATCATTTTTATCTTTAGTAGTTTCCTGTGTTGGAAAAAATAAGTCTTATCCATGTCTTTTTTGACCTACATGTGTCTCTGAGCCAACACTTAATGAATGAAGATAGTGCAATTGTGTCCCCCAGCAGCAACTGCAGAACGTACCAGATTAGGCCCCTTCTTCAGGATTCTTGGCTAGGGTTCAGGAAGAGAAGAAACCTGACTCCATTGGCTAAGGTTGAGGGTAGTCCTAAGGCAACGGGAGTCTCAGCAGAGTGGCTCTGGATCTCCTTCCTAGTCTCTTAAAAGTGGCTGTGGCCTCTATCTCTCCTCTCAGTGTGGCTCTGGAACTCCTGTATTCTCTATTCAACAAGACATGGACTCCCTTCTGTCCTTTTTATATTAAGAGAAGAGGCACCTATGTCTGTCCATCAATCTTCCCTGCCCTCGAGCCCATCCTGTCCCAAGGGCCTCCATGGCACTTTATGTCAAACAGTAAAAAAATGACCTACGAACAATTTGACCTCCAAGGACATGTTCTGTGATTCAGGGGAGAGAATTCAAACCATTACTTAATGCTGAGAGAAAGAGGAGTTGTGGAAGCAAGACCCATCCTTTAGTAATCCTGTGAACATCCCTACTTTACATCTGTGGTGGGAACAATGGGTCCCAAGCATCCAGGGAAATCTAGGCAAAAGCTGGGGCTCACCTCAGGGCTCCCTGTTTGATTATTCATCATTACTCTTGGGCCATTATTCCTGGTTCCTAAAACTATCTGGTGCTAATGGGTATCTGGTAAAACCCTAGATTTGAAGGAGATGCCTCGCCTTCGAAATGCCAGGCATGGATGCATACAAACTGTCCCAGGTGGATTTCCACAAAGATGGAAAACTCCTCAGTTGCTCTAAGAACAACCAGACTTGCTTCATAGAGACAGCAACAGTGAAAAACAGTGGCCAGTAAAGCTGCAATGAACAGAAGATATATACCACACCCTGGTTCACATACACCTCAGAGGCTATTATGGTTCAAGTCCAAGGCAAGACACCACGTTAGAGGAGTTGGAGAATTAGGGTGCTGCTCAGGAACCCAGTCTTTAGAGGCCAGTAGCTCTGTGAGCAGGACTTCTCTCTCTGCCTATCCCTGATGTTGGGCCAATGCATGGAGTCCTGAGGCTCCATGATGCTGTCTAAATGTCCTCTTAACACCCATGAGGCTGTATGGAGCCAGGAGAAGGAGGAGGAATTGGAAAGAGCCCTAAGCCAGCTCAGTCACTCGCCCTTCTTCTCTTTGGACCAGATGACTGCTAAGGGACCTTCTGACTCTGACTCCTGGGATTCCAGAGGGGCTTGGCTATGTGAGAGTTATTTCAGAGTTTGTGGGTGGGAACAAGAAGACAGGTCCTGAGGATGAAACTATCCCATCTGGGTCAAGGTGCTGCAGACTGGGCTTAGTCCTTGACCTTCTAGACCTCATTGTACAGGAATCCCCTCCAGAGCCCTGGGCCTGTGTCTTCACAGAGCTATTCCTGTGTCCTGTGCTGAGTGCCATCCCTTCTCCTGAGCCTGGTGAGGACAGTCCATTGACCCTAAGATGTCAGAAGAAGCTGCATCCCCAGAAGTTTACCAGGCAGCTCCTCTTCTCTTTCCATAAGAATGGCCACACCTTGCAGAACAGGAGTCTCCACCCAGAGCTCTCCATCCCAGGAGTCAAGGAGAGAGACTCTGGGCTTTACTGGTATGAGGTGGCTCTTGAGGATCACTGGATCCAGAAACAGCCCTCATCTGGAGATCGAGGTGCAGGATAAATGGGCAAGGGAAGGGGAGATACTCCCCAGAGTTCCAGGAACCAGGAACCCCTTGCAAGTGGGGGAGGGTCCCAAAGGAGAAGGGAGCCTGGTGCTCACTCTTCTACCCCATTTGCTGTCCCAGCCCCTGTGTCTCATCCTCTGCTCACTCTGTGACATGGTTGCTGGTCCTACTGTGAGGGACATGGTGGAGCTCCTTTGTGAAGCTCAAAGGGGCTCCCCCTCCCATCCTGTACTCATTCTATCTCAATGGGGAGATCCTGGGGAACTACTCAGCTCTCTACAGTGGAGCTGCCTCCTTTCTCTTCCTATTGAAGTCAGAGCAGGACCCTGGGAACTACACCTGTGAGGCTGAGAACAGTGTCTCCGGAGAGCAGAGAGCCCATGAAACTCTATGAATGGTACGTTTTGTCCCCAAACCAGGCTCTGAGCCCCAGCAAACTGCCAGAGGTCAGATCACACTCCTCTGTGCACCCTCGATCACACCCAACACAATGATGGGCCAATGGCAGGCTCTACATGGACTGAACTGGGCCCTAACAGAAGGGACTGTCCACTGAATCTGGCAGGGAATGTGGGACCTCACTGGGGGTAGGTGGTGTTATATGGACATTCATGACATTACCTGCTTATACTGGAATCCTCTGAGCCATCTTCATTCCCATTTCAAGGTTCCCCAGGCCATTTGTTTTCCCTAAATTCATTATTCTGCCTCTTTCTGTGCCAGTCTTGGTTGTATTTCTGAGTTCCATCCTCAATGCTCATGGTCACCTCTCCTCCCTCCTTCCCCAGGTTCTCTTACCAGGAGCAACCAGTTGGTTGCCTGGCTTCTTACGTTCCTGCTTGTCCTGATGGTCATTGCTGCCATACTTCTAACTTATTTAAGACCCTGGGGGAAAACTGGTTAGCAACTCTTTGGGGCTTTCTGGGTTGCTGAATCCCTATGCCAGGTACTTACCAGCCTTTGAGAAGCTAGCACCTAACAAGATCAACCACTCTCTTCTCTTGAGTGTTGGTTGGGAGGAGGAATTTCTCTTCCCATATCACACAAAAGGGCACGTGGAGGGACACAAATAGCATCCAAAACATAAGCACACACATAGACACTCTATCTCACATGCCCACAGGAAAACAGAGATGCACAACACACAAAATTGAACACTCTGGCATGAATAGAAGCATAGATGAAGGAATTCTGCCAAGCCAAATATGATGTATATCCATGTCCTTCACATTAAAAATAATCACTGTAGTCCATAAATACGACTGAAAAGAAACCAAGGCCTCCAACTCTCTCTCATTAAACTCAGCAGAGCTCTGCTCAGCTCAGTAGAGGAAAATGAAAAAATTAGACCTATAGTGCATATATACATTCTCTCTTTCTCTCTCTCTCTCTCTCTCTCTCTCGCTCTCTCTCTCTCTCTCTCTCTCTCTCTCTCTCTCTCTCTCTCTCTCTCACACACACACACACACACACACACACACACACCCCTTGAATGTTGACTCATCTAAAATGAAACATGACAGAGAGAACTGAGCAATAGCCTTGTCCCAACACTGCTGTTTACTAGTTCCATAGCCTTGGGCCAGTTCATTCTAGAATTCACTAAATTATCTTCCTCTCAGGGATGTTGTAAGGGTGTAAGTTAATGAGACAGCATGTATCTACTACCTAATGTGTTTGATTGGTGTGTTGAAGGTGCTTAGTAAGTTCTCTTTCCAGTCTAAGCAGAGGACGGACCCCAGCAGGTTCCCCAGGCTGCCCATCCAATTCATTGAAAATAAAAGACTTGGTTAAAATTCTGATATAGAGGATTCTATAGAGAGGAAGTGAAAATAATCAGAAAAATAGAATTCAAAGGTTATCTATTAATTTTGATATTCCAGATTCCTTTTCTTCCTGTCTTGGTAATGATAATGAAGCTTGGTGATGAGCACTGGCTTTCAAAGAAATCACTTTGGGTAGCTACATGTTTATTCCAACTCATCCATATTCACTTCAGGTCACATTTAAAGGAATAGATATCAGTGCCAGAGCTGTTTGGTGCCAATTTGTTCCTAGGGCTTCAAATTTGCCTACAGGGGTTCAAATCCACCCTACTTTCTCCTCCACTGGGGCAATGATCCTAATTTCAATCTGTCTAGGGCAAAGTGATAACTCTCATAGGCCTCCGAAGCTAGATTTACTTATTCCAGTGTTCAGCTCCCACTGTTAAGGAATTAGGAATGAGTTGTCCAAGAGCTGAGCTGCCCAAGGCGATCAAGGAATATCACCCACTCATTAAACCAAAGCACTCCTTGACCATCAGGCAAGTTATCTGCAAGGTGCTCTCCCTAGCCCCAGCCCCAGTCTCTTGCCTCAGCATTTAGGGTTTAAGCTACCATTCAACTTCCTCTCCCCTTTTTAACATAACAGTTTTCATCATTTAACAATTCTTACCATTCAACTTTCTATCACCTTCTTCCCACTAGTCTTAAGTCTGGATTCTGTGCAGACAAGATTTACTTTAAGGTATCTCCGTATGGTAGGAGAAGGTGGAGACAGACACAGAACTGGGCAGGGAGACTGCTAGAGCAAGGGGCCACAAACTGAAGATCTGTGAGTCCTACCATCCCTGCCTTTGTCATAGAGCCTCCCCAAATGGCCCAGCCTGACCTCAGTGACCATTCCTGTCCACTTATCTCTGGATCAGAGTACTAAAGACAGGTAACATACACAGCCACCTCCCTCCCCAGCCCCAGACAAGACAGTGGAGGAGCAGTTACTGGTAAAGATCCTCCAAAGGAAGATGCCGCTTTCAGGAAACAAAAAAAACATCCTTCTCCATATAGAGATTCTATACCACCACATCCACCAACCGTGGAGCAGTCGGGCTCCATTTTACAAAGAGCCCATCCCTCATGCAAACAGGACTCCTGGTGGTGGTCCTGATATCTCAGAATCTCAGGAGCACAAAATATACTTTAGAATATTACTCAAAAAGCCACTTTCAGCCCCAATTCCACAGCCACACAAGAAAAACAGCCATATTAAAACAGTTTTATTCTTCATACCCCCTCTAAAAGACTCTCAACTATTTCCAAATAGTGTATCCATTGCTCAACGACAACAACAAAAACCACAACCAAAATATTCAAAGAATTGAATGTCTGAAGGCAATTTTCAAAACATATTGACCAATGATGATGTCACTGGAAAAATGATGTGGTCATGCAAGGGAACACTTCAAAGCAGCACTCACCCACATGTACAAGTTTGGAGTGTTTGTTTAAAAGTGTTCATTTTACTACTTGTCACACCTCCCATAAAACAAAGTTCCATCGAATTCATGGAACTCTTCATAGGATGGAGACTCAGAAGCACAGCACTGACAAATGAGCATTAGGGAATATTTAATAACCAGGGGCCTGTCTGAGTCTCCATAAATGCCCTCTTGGTTTTACAGGAGGGGCCTTTTCCACAGTTCCCACCTGGTGACTCTGGTGCCTTCTTGATGTTAGAGCTAATGAGCATGTCTCAGTCACTAGGCATGAACCAAGTGTTCTGGAATCCACATGTGACACAGTTCCTACCCCAGCAGTTAATTTTCAATTCTGGAAGCATCTACTTTCTAAAGGCAGAATTCTAGTGGAGAAAAAGCATACAGACCTAGTTTCTGATTTCACCAATGACTATGAACTTGAAGAAGTCACCTGCGTTAGCCTCAGTCACCTCATCCATAAATGGAGATAATAGTATCCACCTTTGCAAGATGATTGTAAAGAATATCAAACATCAAAGAATTAGGGAGACATTTTGGAAATCCAACTATGTGCTGGTCACTGGGTTAAGCGTTTCACTACCAAGTAGACATTTTACATGACATTCCCAGTCCAATGTCTGGCACATAGTATGTGGTCAAAGTTATTAGCTTTTCTTCCTTCCCAAAAGCAGCCTGGCTTGTGGGTCTGGGCCCTTTCTATACAAGGGTGTGACCCATCCTTTCTGACCCTGCTTCCTCCCAGTTTGTGATTCCCATGGAGCCATCCTACCTCCAGGGTATTTTTCAAAAGAAACATCCTATAAAAATTAATCATGTCCAGACCTGTAAATTAACCCTCATAAACAAGCCAGCCTCAGGCCTCCAGCAGCTCCACTGCCATCCTTCTCACACACAGACTTTCTGTCCCCACTGTTCCACCTGCTCTGTAAGGGAGGCTCAGGAAATTGTGTCTTTGTGTCTCCTAGGAAAACTTCAATCCCAGAATCTATCCCCAGCTCCAGATGGAGATTAGTGTCCACTGTATGCAAACGGTAAGGACTTCCAGTAGGTCCATGAAGGTAGAGAAAGAGGTCCTCCTGAGCCCAGAGTCTTCATAATCTGAGTCATTTGGGGAAGGAAGATGGCAGTTTCCAAAGAGAGCTTGAGGAACAAGTGCTATAGAACTGGTGATGGGAGAGGGAGGCAGAAAAGAAGCCAGGACTCCAAGGGAGAAGACAAAAAGGGTTTAGACCAAAAGTCAGCAAATCATAGTCCATTGACCAAACCTGACCTGCTGCCTGTTTTTGTAAATAAAGTTTTATTAGAACACAGTCACACACATTTCTTCTTACATATTTTGTATAGCTACTGTCACACTATGAAGTTGAATAATTGCAACAGAAAACATATGACCCACAAAGCCTAAAATATTTACTGCTTTTTTTTTTTTTTTCTGGTTTAAACAGGCTAGGGAAGCTGCTAAAGTCTGTTGAGGGGGCCAGGCACCTGCCAGGATGGATACCCCCACATTGCTAATAGATCCCCATTACTAGTTATCTCCATGACAAAGCCCCTGATTGGCTTCCCTCTGTAAGTGTCTTTAAGACATTCATGACTGGAAGTGGGAGAGTCAATTAGATCCCATTTAAGCTTCATTCATTCTTCCAGTACATTACCAGAAAGAGAAAGATGAAAGTGTTACCTGCTCTCTGGTGCATACAACCTCAAAGAGGAAAGAAGGTGAGTGAACTGTGGCCAGGCTTAACATCTTTGCCAAATGGAAGTTCTCGGACTAGGATGCAAGTATATAATTATTACCATTACCATAATTACCATTACCACCACCAGTACTGTTACCAACAGCACCTTACTTACCACCGCCATCCCCTCATTCATTACCATCATCACTATTACTACCAGCACAATCATTACCACCACCTTTGCCACCACCATCAATACTACCCTAACCACCACCAACCCCTCCTTTACTACCACTTTCACTACAATCATGACTACCATCAATCCTTCCCTCACTACCACCAGCACCACTTTTATTACCATCGTGACCACCACATATCCCTCATTACAACCATCACCACAAACCACCAATTCTAACAAGTCAAGTAACCTCTCTGAGTCTAATCTACAAAAGGAAGACATTGTTTATTTTGTAAGACTACTAGAAGTTGTTAGGAATAGAACCTGGACTCCAGAAGTAAATCTTAATGATTGCATGTAACAGACATTCAAAAATAGGTGTGTGTTTGTCATTGTTTTTTAATTGCTCACTTGCTTCAATATTTCGAGTTCTGGTCTATAAAAATGGTTAAACTCAGCTTCTCCTTCCCAAGAAGGGCACAGGGGGGAATGGACAGCCAAGGTGTCTTAACTCAGGCAAAGTTCTCCAGAAACTGGCTGGTCACTGCCCAAAGAATTGCCAGAGCATGGGAAGTCAACATGGGGAGTTCTTTCCTAATAAGAGTTACAATGAGGACCTAAACTAAGAAATAAAAAAGAAACCAGCCTCTGAATATATAGTTTTCATTGGCAAATTAAGGAAAATCTGACCATTTTAATCCTAATAGGAAAACAAAGGGTAAAGGCATGATTTGGGTGCTGGGGTGGGGTTGATGATCTGCCTCCAATTCATTCCTCCTCTAGGTGGGCTTCCTTGATGTGTGGGATTTGAAACTCAAAATAAGGAGAGGCCATTATATTCTAAGATGATTAGGAAAGATGCCACAGGATCTCTTATCAATGAGAGAATCTTTGTAAAGATTCACTATGTACCTACAGTTCCTAATTTATACAGAAGTGACAGTAGATTTCTCGTCCTAATATGAAAATGAATTCATAACTCCTACTTTGCAAGATTAACATGAGATTAGATGTAATATATGTAATCCTCATACCTAAAAGGTTGCCAGTTATACAGCAGGGGTCTAATGTAGTGGTGATTTTAAAAGCATCTTTTAAATTTTCATCTCTTTTGAGCCTCATTATAACCACTGGCCAATGTGAAGAAGTTATTAACTTTTGGCAGGGTAACTGGCAGTGAGAATCTAAGTAACTGGCCTAAAGCCACACAATTGGTGATGGTCAAATTGGTACTAAAAGCCATGTCTCCCAATCCCCTGCTCTGTCTGTTTTCACATTGAGTATAAGTAAAAAAGGAATCTCCCGGTCTGGGTTCATGCTCTCTAGAGGTAGAGAGATGGCAAGGAGGAGGTGGGGAGGAGATGTGCTTCTGAGCACAGGTACCCTGACCTGAGTGCTTCTATCCCCCACAACCAGGCCTGTTGAAGAGTTCACCTCAGAGGGAAAGGTGAGAGGGATACCTGCTCTTTTCCTACCCTCTGTGCTTCCTCATTCTGATCTAATCCTCCCACAGGACAATTCTACCTACTCAGAGAAGAGCTGCTCTCAGCCCAATAAGAATTCTGTGAAGAATTGAATTTAAGAAGCAGGACACACCAAGACCCCTTCAGTGACTGCAAGGATGTTCTCTACCAGTGAATGCGGCCCCCTCCAGCCTAACCCATATCCAGCCTCCAGTGCTCCCCAGGCAGTCAGTGGTCCCCCAGCCTCTTGTAGTTCCTGAGTCCAGCAGTGAGAGAGTCCCTGAGCCCTCATCCCGGTCAGAAATGCCTGAATTGTGGATTCCTCTATCAACAGAAGGCCAGGCAATGGTGTGGGAAGGAATATCTCCTCCAGTCCTCCAGTACACATACATTTAGGTTGCAGAAATGACACTGGACACAGCCAAGATGTCTTCTTTCCACAAAAGTGAAATAGTTTCCTGAAAGAGAGAAATATTATATATATATATATATGTGTGTATATATATATATGTTATATTTTATATATGTATTTTATATATTATAACATACTATACATATACATATATATGTATAACATACATATATATGTATGTTATATTATATATATATATATATTTATATATATATGTAGAAAGAAAGAGAGAGAGAGAGAGAGATACTTGAGCATGAATTTGTCTTGACCCTGAAAGGAAAGAGCATCAATCTCAGCATCCCAGAAGGTTGGTCCTGGGGCAGGCAACTCTGTAATGAATTTCCAACTTTTCAGCTGCTGCTGAGGACCATGAGGGAACACAAAGCTAAGGGGACTCTCCTAGGTTTAGCAGGACCAAGGTCAGACAGGAAAGTTTCTGACCCAGATAACATCACAGAATTCTTAACAATGGGGCCAGAGCCCTCCAGGCACCAAGGACTCTGCCTTTACCTGCAGCCCCATTTCTCATCAGAGCCCTTCCAGTTCACCAGAGACAGAACTGAGGCTGGCCTAGAGTCTTGTGTGTGGAGCACATTGTTAACCCTTACTTGTTTAAAAAGATATGTGGTTGTAAAATCCATTCTGTTAATAGAAATACATCAATTCATTTTGTATTGTTCATCATTATCAGTCATTTGCAATGCCTGACAGCTTGGTTTGGTTTGCTCAAGGAGTTCACACTCTTTGATTCCTAAGAGTGGTCAAAGATTAGTTATACTTGCTCCTGCAAGGCCCTGACCTGGCTTCATAGGATCCTGGCCTCGTAGGATCCAACAGCAGTTGGAATAGCAGAGAGTAAAGTTCAACTTATAGATGGGGACTACACCAGATCCCACCTGCTTTGCCTGTGAAGGAGGCATCAACATCATCAGAGAGCTCCTGACACCGTGGAGCTACTAACATTTCGTCCCTGGAAAAGCAGCGTTGACATCACCTGGGATCTTATTAGAAGGCAGCACCCAGACCTGCTGAATGGGAATTTGCATTGCAATAAGATCTCCAGGTGATTTGCATGCAAATTAAAATTTAAGAAGTGCTGGTTCACCTACAAGATAGATCCTTGAAGTTCATCCACTCACTCATCTTTGGGTGCTTAATTGCCTGTGGTTCTATTCTGACTGAAGACAGAAAGACTTAGGAAAACTAGTAAGACTTCTTCTGTGAAGCGTCTGTTCATTTCCTTAGCCCATTTGTTGATTGTATTCTTGGTGTAGAATTTTTTGAGTTCTTTATATATTCTGGAAATTAGTGCTCTATCTGAAGTATGATTAGCAAAGATTTTCTCCCACTCTGTAGGCTCTCTCTTCACATTGCTGATAGTTTCCTTTGCTGAGAGAAAGCTATTTAGTTTGAATCTATCCCAGTTGTTGATTCTTGCTTTTATTTCTTGTGCTATGGGGGTCCTGTTAAGGAAGTCTGATCCTAAGCCGACATGTTGAAGATTTGGACCTACTTTTTCTTCTATAAGATGCAGGGTCTCTGGTCTGATTCTGAGGTCCTTGATTCATTGTGAGTTGAGTTTTGTGCAGGGTGAGAGATAGGGGTTTAGTTTCATTCTGTTGCATATGAATTTCCAGTTTTCCCACCACTCCTTGGCCTATACCCAATGGACTTAAAGTCAGCATACTACAGAGATACAGCCACATCAATGTTCATAACTGCTCAATTCACAATAGCCAGATTGTGGAACCAACCTAGATGTCCTTCAATTGATGAATGGATAAAGAAACTGTGGTATATATATATATATATATATATATATATATATATATATATATATATAAAATGGAATATTACTCAGCCATAAAGAATGATAAAATTATGGCATTTGCAGGCAAATAGATGAAATTGGAGAAAATCATGCTAAGTGAGATAAGCCAATCTCAAAAAACCAAAGGACGAATGATCTCGCTGATAAGCGGATGATGACACATAATGGGAGGTGGGAGGGGTTAGTGTTAGTGTTAGGGTTAGGGTTAGGGTTAGGGAGGGGGCAAGAATGGAGGAAGGAAGGACTGTATAGAGGGAAAAGAGGGGTGGGAGGAGAGGGGGAAGGGAAAAAATAACAGAATGAATCAAACAACATTACCCTATGTAAATTTATGATTACACAAATGGCATGCCTTTACTCCATGTACAAACAGAGAAACAACATGTATCTCATTTGTTTACAATTTAAAAAAACTAGTGAGACAACCAACACTAGCATTTTTTTAACTTCTGTTCCCCTTTCCTCCTTCCCTCCTCCCACCCATCCCCTCACCATCCGCATCTTCCTCTTCCTCATTGTCCTCCCCATCTCTCTCATTGTGGTCCAGTCACTGTCCAGAACACAACAGGGACCCCTCTCTTTTCCAACAATCAGTGATCCTGCTGGGAAGACTGAGAAGCACAGGGTCCTTGTGGGTCAGCTGGGATGCACCCACAGAACCCAAGCCCTTGCCATGCCCTCTATAGAAGAACCAACCCCTTGTAAAAAGCCAAAGGGAAGACAAGCCAGCTCATGAAGAGAAACACTGATGATGGGTACCAGGAAGAAACCAGCCCTTCCAGTTGTCCCCATAGACCACAGACCACCTCCTTCCAAAGTTGTCCTGCCTTTCCCTACCCTGCCCCCACACCAGCACCACACAACATGTGGCCCCCAACTGGTGCCAGTCTGTGAATTGCTTTTTACTAGTCCATGACAAGATAAGCAGAAAAATTACAACAAGAATTTAGAAACTTTTATAGCAATCTGACAGAGTAATTTTATGTTTGTTTAACACAATCATAAAAAATTAGGGCCTGTCTTTTGTATGCATGTCTTTTTTATTTCATTTTTTCTAGTAATTTGCTTTTATTGTATTCTACAAAAAGTATAGGTCCACAGTGGATTGGAAATAAAAAAGAAAAACAGGTTCTTCAGCACAGATGGGTCAGAAGCCCTATCTACACACCCACTCATACATACTCTTATTCTCTCTCACACACATTCCTCTGACCTGGCTGTTCAGGCACTTGCTCTCTCCCTGGAATCTCTCCCCACCTCCAGTTCTATTTGCACAGCTGAAAACATCATTTTCCCTTAGTTTAAAAAAGAATGAAATGGAATTTTTCAAATGAACCAATACAAAGAAAATTGAAGGGGGAAAAAAAGAACACAGAGAGAAAGTAGAGTTTTCAGAGGAGATCCACGATTTCAGCCCAGACTCCCACTGGATTGTGGGTTATTGGCACACCAGTCCCCCAAGCTCCATTTCCCAGCCTCAGTTGTGAGAGTAGGAATCTGCTTCTAAACCTGGAGGATGCTAGGGGCAGGGCAGAAGGACCCCGGGAGAATGGGACATCCATAGTTTTCTAGGGACTGGACCCTGCTGATACTAAAGAAGGGCAAGAGGAGACTGGAAAGCGCTGCTGCCACAGGTGACAGACCACAATGATCAGGAAACTGTCCATCAGCCTCCCTGCATCCCCCATGCTGGGACATATTCTTTTTTCTCTCCAAGTCAGAGCTAAATGCAAACATTTTTTCTGATTGAGTTGGCTGTGCCTTTTCTAGGGATCTGGGATATATGGGGTTCACCTTATCTAAAGGACAAAAAGAAAGCAAAGAACTCAGTAAGTACTTGAGGTTGGAGAGGCAAATTGGAGATGCTCCTTAAGGGAAAGAGGAAGAAAGCCCCAGCTGGGAGACTCGCAGCCGCCCTCTAGTGACCCTCTCCTGTAGTCAGGGACTTACACCAGCGTACACCCAGGCCTGACCCATTCATTGGACAACTTCATTGTTACATACAAGCTGAAAATGGCTCCCTAAACCAAGAGTGTCCCAGACATTTGGACTTCTTCAATTCCAGGTTTGTTAGCTCAGATGTGGCTAGAAATTAAGGTCTGCATTTTTATTTAAATGCACACCCACCAAACAGTTCTGTGTCCTTCCTCTTTGTATTAACTTTGGCAACATTGACTACTGACAGACTATACAGCATTGGAAAGACTCAGACTTTTCATCCAATGTGGGAGTATTTTATGTACTACCACATATTCTGGAAGCACCTGCAGCTTCTCAGACCCAGAGTCATTGGCAATTCTGCTTCTACAGCAGACATTGCTCCCTGTGCCTACGCTCAGAGAAATTCTACTCTTAGACCCTGAAAAACAACCCACGTTCTACTTGTTTCTGGAATTCATTCCCACACAGGACACAGATCAATAGAGATGCCTCCTTTTATCGTTGGTACATGGTCACTGTCATCATCAGCATGAGTTCCTGACCTCATGGGGTTTACACAAGCTCGATGCTCTATAAATGTTTGATGCACTAGCCTGCACAAGATGGGAATCCAACAAGTGTTTGGTGAATGAGTGAATGCATGAATGAGCTTCCGGTTTCCCCTCTCTACCTCAATAAAGCACAACTGTGGCTTCACTTCATTTTAATGCAGCCTCCCTTCACATCTCTGGGAAGATGCATCATTGCCTCAAAAGCAGAGCAGACCGAAAGCTGCAGGGCCCTCTCACCCCTGTCCTGCAGTATTCCATCCCCCTCACTCTATCTCCTTTCTTTCAGGTTTCTCCCACTCCAGTTGTTTACGACATGTCCCTAGGTTATTAAATATTCTATTAATTCATCCTAATTTCAGGAGAGAAAGAATTGGGATTAAGCAGGAAAGGTGACATCGGCACCAAATTGAAGGAAGAACAGAGATTCAGGACCACACCAGCACTGTCTCACAGGAGTCAAGGTACACCCATTGCACACCTGCAGAAATTCAGCAACAGTAAGTCTTCCTAAGAAATGGCAGAGGCAGGGCTCCTTCCAGGGCGTTCTGTCTCAAACCCAGCTTTCACCCCACAACTACCTAAACTGGCCAGCTGGGGAGAGGCTGCCAGGGCCTGGTAGCATGGTGTTTGAATACAGATCATGCAAGTAGGCTTTGGTGAAATTAAAAAAAAAAAACAATACTTCAAGCTGGGCAAGAAGGTGCACCTGTAATCCCAGATACTTGAGGCTGAGGCAGGAGGAATCCAAGTGTGAGGGCAGCCTAGGCTATTTAGTGAGACCCTGTTACAAAGCAAAACAAAAACAGTGGCGGGGGGCGGTTGGAAATGGAGCCACTGGGTTCAATTCCCAGTACCACAAAATCAAAACAAAAACTTCAACAAATGTGGTTAAATGATCTAATTGGCTGTTATTACCAATTCACAAATTGGGGCAGCAACCCATCTAAATGCACTTGATGAGCTGAGCAGAGGAGCTGGCCTTTACAGGCAGAAAGAGGCTGAAGAAAACAAAAATAGGAAACAAAATGGAGAATTGGTCATCTATCAGTTCCTCTCCTGATAGGGCTTCCTCAGGTGCAGGTAAACTGGTCCCCTTCTGGTTGGCTAATGTGAATTTCTTGGTGTTTGGAAACTAGCCTATTTAAAGTCCAGTGTGATTACATGGCACCTGGCATGAAGGCCTCCACTCTGGTTTGGGTGGTCACTTGGGCCTGATGCTGGAGTTCAGTCCAAAACAATGACCTCTTTTAAGATCCACCCAGAAGTGGCGTTCTACCTGTTCCCTTCAGTCCCCAGTCCACATCTCGCTGTAAGGCCCTGGCCCTCTTTCCTCACTCTTGGCTCCCCAGCAGCCTGCTGGATGCTTCTCCCTGTTCAACAGCTGTTCTGACTCCTTTCCTGCCTTCCTCCTCTTTCTCTCAACTCCTTAAGCACGGATTCTTCTTTTGCCTTCTCTACGTCCCCCACTGGAAGAAGCATGGCCCCATTCTGCCCTCAAAGACAGAGGATCTAATATGGGCAGCTTGGTGCACTCTCCTCCAAATTCTACAGGCCTGCATCTCTGCACCCAGAGGTTCAAGGTTAATGGTCAAGTTCAGGCACTGCATGTTGTTTGGTCATGGTTAACACCTGCTCCTCCCCCTTCTTACAGCCAGCAGTGGAGGGGGGCTATTACTGGTGGGGCGCAAGTTGCTCCACCAGGCAGATGGAGCTATTCCTCTGGTCTCTGCAAGCGCAGACTCTACCTGACTCTGGCTTCCCAGAAAGGCCCCAGGGAGGCGGAGTAGCAGCCCTGGCTGCCAGCTGTTCTCTTAATTAAGGAATGCAGGGAGTGGCCCCTTTGAACTTACCAGCTAATTTGCTCCAGCGCACTCCCCCCTGTGGCTGGGTAATTAATGTGGTGTGAACTAGTGATTAGCAGTAGTGGGAGAACCAGACTGCTGCAGGCTTAACCCTTCCCTGCATCTAGGCAGGAGCACTGCCTTTCTCCAGCTATCACACTGCTGACCCAGGCTTTTCCCTTTGGCTGGGATATTTTACAGGCCTCACCCATCTTCCTCCTTCTCAGCTTCTGCAAAATTCACCTCAAGGAAAGGAGCTCTGGGTTGGGGCAGGATAGGGGACCACAATGGGCAACCAATTCTGCTAAGAGGGACAATGATTGCCACCTATCTCCTCAGAAGGAATTCAGGATCTCTCTCCACACTTGCCCCACTCGAAAGCCCTCCCAGTCTCTCCAGAATAACTCCATCCAGTTTGACAGATGCTTGGAGGGCATCCCCTCATGGAAAGCCTGTCCTTGGCAATAGACAGGCTGCAGAAATAAAGGGGACCCAGTCCTGTGCTCATGGAGCTCCCTGTCTGGAAGAAGAAAGTCAGCTGGGTGCTACCCAGCCTCAAACACGCCTTTATTTCCATTTATATGGTTTTCACTGCTTTCATCTCTGGCCATTTTGTAGCAATGGTTAATGTTTGAATGCTCACTGTATATATGCAAGAAGCATTATAAACCCTTGCAGGTGTTCACTGGCAGCATTAAGAGGTAGATACTGTTATTAACCCCACATTCAGCAGATGAGCACCTGAAAGTCAAGAGGTTATTTTGTGCATGATTTTAGAGCCAAGATTTGATCCCAAGTCTAACCCCAGAGCTTGAATTCTTATTACTACCCTCCCCCATCCATCTGTACTCTAAGACTCACCTCAGACACCAGCCCCTCCACTACACCCTCCCCAGCCTCCTACCCGCCCAGGCTGGGGCAGGCCTGTGCCCTCTGGCTCCCACAGCATTCCGTGCACACTTCTTGCATTGTTCTTGCCACATTGATTGTAATTATTGGGTTACATATTCCATCTCCTCCTCTAAACTTTGAACTCCTTAAGGGCAGGGACTAAGCCTTTCATCTCTGTGTCCCCAGCATCTGGCACCTAAGTAGATGCTCAATAAATGCCAGATGAATGAATGACAGAACTGACAATAGAGTCATAAATGATTCCCCTCCTTTGGCCTCTATCCTGCAGCCAGACAGCTTCCAATTCTGCCAGGTTTCCTGCTCTGCCCCTTTCTCTCTACTGCAGATATTTCCTTCCTTCTTCAGGCCCTTCTCCTTTACCCAGGACCATCATGACAACTGTTCTGCAGAATTCCCTGTCTCATCTTTCTCTCCCAATTTGCCCTGTACACTGTCCTCTCACTGGGAAGTTATCCCCAGCTCAAAATCTATCTCCTATCAGTGCTTCTCGTAGCATCCCCTCAGTCCACTGGCCACACCGTCACCTAGAGAAGAATGCTTGTTAGAACCATAGATTCCTGCGCCCCTCCCCACCCACTGAGCTGGCATCTGTAAAGACCCAAGTATTTAACAAGATTAAGAACCACTGACGTCCAGAATACCTTAACCCAGTATTCAAGGCCTCTTTAATTTAACCCCAATCTCCCTTTCCATCCTTCCCTCTTGAGTCCTAAAGTATTCCGCCTGCTATCCCTTGGTGTTCCTGGAACCTACTTGGTACTATCCTACTGCCAAGTCTTTGCACACTCTACTCTCCATGTTCATGGCCAGTGCCCAACCTCTGGCCTTCCCCTTTTTCTCTTTCTATCTAAATAATGCCTGTTTTCAAGGTATAATTCAAATTCTGCCTGTTCAGAAAGCATGCCCTGTGCAGATCAATAGAGGCCTCTTCCCCATTCCCTCCTGCAGTGCTGACTTCATGTATGGCCCACTGGCACAGAGCAGTGCCTCTCTGCCAGCAGGCCTTCAATGTTCCTGACATTTCTGTTGCAACATTTTGGTTGTGAGAATCTAGAAGGCAGGAACTCTATCCCCAAACCCTCCTACTCACACCCACATCCTATATGCCTCATTTCTGGCTGACTTCAAAGCATGGTAACATCCAGATTGAGTGACAGATCACAGACTACACAGGACCAGACACAATGAACCACATTCAGGACAATCAGGAATCTTCTTCAGTGGCAACAACTTCAAAAACCTTCCCTGAGCAGGATGTAGTGGTACACACCTATAATCCCACCAACTCAGGAAGCTGAGGCAGGAGGATCGCTTCCATTCCAAGCTAAACTGGACAACTTAGTGAGACCTTGTCTCAAAAAAAAAAAAAAAAAAAGGACTGGAAATGTAGCTCCATGGTAAAGCACCCCAGTAGCAAAAATATAAAAAATGTAAAAATGTCCCACCTCTACCAGGGCTACCAGAAGGTCCTTTCTGAGAATTATAAGGTTTACATAAAGCAAAATTAGTACCTGTGTCTAGAATTTATTCGCCCATTGGTCAGATTATCCCCCACACACGCCAGTACTAGAGATAGAACTCAGGGTGCTCTACCACTGAGCAGCATCCCCAGTTCTTTTTATTTTTTATTTCAAGACCGGCTCTCACTAAGTTGCCCAGCCTTGCCTTGAACTTACAATCATCCTGCTTCAGTTCCTAAGTCACTGGATTTACATGTGTGCACCACCGCATCCAGCTTCATTAACCAGGTATTCATTAAACATCTATAATGTGTCAAGCAGGAGGGGAGTAGAGAAGTGAATCCAAGATCTTGCTGGCTAAAGAGCTTGTGAAAACCATAAAACTACTGCAGTCCACATTACTAAGGGAAGAGTGGGGTATGCACAGAGAAGGGATTCTCACTGGCCTTGAAGTCTAGCTGACCTCATCATCATGCCCAGCCTGCAAGGGTAAATGGAACAGCACTCCTGGTGGAGGAACAAATAAGACACATGGAAGTGTGAAATGAGTGGTTCTGAAAAGAGGTAGTTCTAGCTGGGGTGGCCAGAGAGCAGAGGGGATGTGGGCAGCCAGACTGGACAAGACAAAAAACCTCACAATCAAAGCCAAGAATTCAGTCTTGATCACGAGGGTGGCAGAAGCCTAGGAAAGAGGAGAGGAGAAGTGACTTGACAGCAATTGCAGTTTAGAGGGCTCTCTGTGGGCAGGGTTGGATGCAGGAAGTCCTGGTAACAACAAGGAACACATGGGCTTGTGTAGGAGTGTTTGTCACCATGCATTAGCCAACCATGTACACAGGAAAGAGGCTGACTTACAAGAATCAGCTCCTGAAGGCCCAGCTAGGCCAACAGCCAACTTCCACTCTACTTGGGATGTTTTCACTTTCAGGACATCTTGTTCTGAGTCAAGATTCCTCCTTCTGAATGTGGGACTTTCCAGAAGGACTTCAGCTCCTTCCATGCATCCACTTGGCCTGGGATGTTCTGGATTTTGATTGTCGAGGGAGTTCATCTGCCTCTCTGGAGAAGGATGGCCAAGTGCTTCCTGCGGAATCTGCTTCTCTGGGAAGGTAAGTGGGACAGGTATATGGCTTGTCCTCAAACAACTGAAAACCCCTCCCCAGCTGCGCTGGTCAGACTTCCAGGCAAGCCCATGCCTCAAGCTAAGTGTGAAATAGGAACCAGGGAGGGCTAGAGAAGAGCAAAGCAAGTTCTTGAGCAACATTAAATGCTAGACAGATACAAAGAGATCTGGGTGGGAAGAGGTGGCAGCACTAGGACCATCAATATCCATAGACATGAGTTATTTGTGGCCCAGGACAGAACTAAGCCAGTTGCACTGCTGGTTTGGAGAGAAAGTTGAATGTGGGAATGTTGAGGGTCTGTCAGTGTTAACACATGGGAATTCTGCATATGGTCTGGGGAGAGATGAGGGCAGGGAAAAACAGGAGTCCTTACAAACTAAGAAGTGTATTTTCAGCTGCCTGGGCATGGGCCACCACTCCTGGTCACATCTTGCTCATATTCTGACTCTTTCTAAATGATTCAGGGTACCAGGAATAGTATGGTAGCTAGGAAAGAAGATTCTTGGTTTACTTGCCACTGTGTCACCAATTAGCTTTGCTATCATAGGATGTTTAATTTTTCTATATCTCAGTTATCTGTCTGAAAAATAAAGAAAGTAATAACAATCACTAAATGTTGTGAGTGTTAAATCCACATAATGAAGTTAGTCAATGCCTGGTATGAATTCATGTTACCAATCATTATTATTTCTATTGAATCAGTGAGTGAGTGAAGATGTAGCTTGCAGGTGCAGACATTTGAGAAACATGCACTTTGATAGTGATGAGTTAGGCAAAGTGATTAATCTAGGTTGATTTGTGGGATGTTTTGAGGCTTAATGACAATCCAAGGTCCTTGCAGGCCTGGGCAAGGGTAGGTGGATACTGAGTAGGGAAGAAAGAAAGGAGTCAGTTAAATATGGTCCATGTGGACTTGATGGTGGCCAGCAGTGGCATGGTATTGGAATGACTGATATGTGGGTCTCATCAACAGGGGGCAATCCTTCCATCAGTGTGATACCTGAGTCCCCTCCTTGGTCAACAGATAACGAACGTGACATTGGTTAGCTCCTGTAGGGCCAGGGATGGGAGTCATGGGGTGTGGAAGAGATCAACTTTCACTGTTAACATCAGAGACTCACAGGGACTTCAAGATTGTTTTGTCCAGTATCCCCACCTAAGTTCCCAGCCATAAGGGTTCCAAAGGCCCTGAAGATTCCTTCAACACTTCTAAGTGTTTGTGAGAAATCATATCTTAACCTTTAGAAAGGCCTAACTCCTCAAGAATTCACAAAATCTTTCAGGTCAATGAACATGTGAGAACATTGTCCTAGACTTTGGACATGTGGATATTTTTAAAATAACTTGTTTATTTTTGAACATGCTTAGCAGATGCTCTAACACTAAGCTATATCTCCAGACCTTAAATGAATTTTTAAAGAGCTCTTCATGACAAAAAAGACCAATCCAACTACTCTGGTACAGTCCCCTTGTTTTATAGGCAAAACCACTGTTGCTTAGAGGGGAAGGATGATGCTCTCAGATCACACAGCTGATTTGTGGTAGAGCCAGGACTGGATAGAAACTAGGTCTTGATTGACATCTAGTGAAATTCTATCTGTATGTTATGTGTTCACTTTGCATTAACACTAAAGCCATCTCTAGTAGGGATAGAGATAGTTGGGGCCAGTAGGTTGATGGTTGAGGGACTGGAGTTATTGAGGCCAGCAGAGTGAACATCCAGATACATCTCCTTAACCCAATTCCCAGCACTTGGGTACGTTACACAGTGTCCTTATTTTGCTCTGTACAGCAGTGGCCACTGCTGTGTCACATACAAGGTCAATCCCTAGCAAATTCAGTACAATTTACCAAACTTCTCCTATAGCCTGGTCCTAAACCCAGTGGGCATTGTAAGTGCAAAGATGAAAAAATTGATGTTGCCCAGGCACAGTAGTGTATGCCTAAAATTCCAGCTCAGGAGACTGAAGCAGGTGGATCACAAGGTCAAGCCCAGCCTGGGCAATTTAGCAAAATACAAATAAAATACAATAAAAGGGGCTAGGTATGCAGCTCAGTGGTAGGGTGGCCCTGGGTTAAATCTTCAGTACTTCAAAAAAGATGTTGTTGCCCTTAGAGAACCTACAGTCTGGTGGGAGATGTTGATCAGAAACAGAAAATAAAATAGAAGGACAAGATTAGTCAGAGCGCTGATCCCTGACCACTGTGGGAACAAGAGAAAGAGCATGCAACCTGCGGTAAAGTATGGGGGAGGTTGGAGGAGGCAATGACATTTCAAGAATGAGCAGAAATAAGCCAGAGGAGACAGGATCTAATACTACTGCTGTGCCAGGCACAGGTCAGTTTTCAGCAAATTCAGTACAATTTACTGAACTTCTCCCACAGCCTGGTCCTAAAAAGGGAGGGCATCGCCAACACAAAGATGAAAAGAAAAATTGCTTCATCTAATCTAGTAGATCTAGTCTATTCTAGATCTAATCTATTACCAATCCCACTTATTACACTTAATCTCTCTCAATTTGTCCCACCTCTCTCAACCCCATGGCTCCATCCCTTAGTTCATGTTTGCATTACCTCCTTGAGTTAATGCCAACAGCCTCAGTCTTACGCCACTGCCAGTGCTAGAATGATCTCCCTGACCATGCATCTAATTATGCCAGTCTACTGCTTAGAACCTATCTGAAATCCTTGCCCACCCACATTGCTCTAAAACTAAAGCCCAAATTCTAATGCTGCATTCAGGACCCAGCATGCTCTGGCTACCCTGACCACTCTACAGAGTCACTTCCTACTCCCCTGCAGAGAACCACTTTCAGTTCCCCAATGCACTTGCTCTCTCCCTCCAGCCCCTCGAGCATGTTGTTTCTTCTGCCTGTAGCACTTCCCCTTCCCTGCTCTAGACAGCCCTCCTCTTGGCCTGACTGGTTCCGGTTCTCCTTCAGGTCTCAACTTACCTGTTTCTTCTCTAAGTCTCTCAAGACTGGGTGAGGTTCCCCATCACCCTACCTGTGTTTTCCTAGGACACCCATTCTTCCCATCATGGAAGTAATAAATTACTCTTGCTTGAGTGTCTATCTTCTCTGTGAGCTCCATGAGCACAGGGCTCAGATTCTCTTCCTGTTTTATCCCCAGTCCCTGCATAGTGCACCCTCAACATAAGAGGAAGGAGTTCGAGTGGAGGGATCCTAATTTGCTCCAGAGCAGCTCAGCTGCGTGCAGGAGTGGAATGAAGAGTGTTTGCCAGCAGTGACTAGAGTCTCTCTTCTTCCAGTTCTTTTTCCCATTGCAGTTATTGGTGCTCAAGTACTAAGCAAGGTGGGGGACTCTGTGCTGCTGTTGGCAGAGCATCCCCCTGGCTTCCAAGTCCGTGAGGTCATCTGGAGATCTCTTTGGCCTTCAGAAGAGCTCCTGGCCATGTTTTTCCGGGGCTCCCTGGAGACTCTGTACCACTCCCGCTTCCTGGGCAGAGCCCAGCTGCACAGCAACCTCAGCCTGGAACTCGGGCCCTTGCAATCTACAGACAGTGGCAATTTCTCCGTGCTGATGGTGGACACAGGAGGTCAGACCTGGACCCAGACCCTGCAGCTCAAGGTGTATGGTGAGTGTACCTCACACTGACTCCCTGACACCCCTCCTTCCACAAAGTACCAGACAGGCCTCCTGAGCTCCAGGAGCTCTGGATGACACCAGAAACCTCTGGTCTCTGACCATATTCTACCTCAGAGAACAGCTGATCCCTGGAAGTCTCTAAGACAATTCTCCAGATACTCCCAGGTGAGCTCCTACTTAGAACAACTGGGCTTTGCCATCCCACCATCTTCGTCTCAACTCCAACTCTACCTTTTCTTGGCTCAGCAGGCTTGGACACAGTGCTTAGCCTCTCTGGCCTTCACCTTTCTTGTTCATAAAGTAATAGTTGTAATATTACCATATATAATACCCATAAGGGTGAAATGCAGTGGCACTTAGAAAAGTATCTAGAGCAGAGACTGACCTATCAATTCTAAGGTGTCATCGTAGATTACAAAATATGCCATTATTTTATGTACCATTAGAAAGGAAAAGAAAAATGTTATATACTCTATGACACAGTGGGAGTTTTATTTACAAATTAAATTCAAATTAGACTAAATACAAAGTATGGAATAATTTTCTTTTCCTTGTTTTTTGGGTTTTTTTTTTTTTTTTTTTTTTTTTTGTCCTGTTTGGGGTATTTTGGTGCTGGAGATTAAACCCAGGACCTCACACATGCTAAGCATATGCTCTACCCCTGAGATACCCCCAGCCCTACATTTCTTTTTCTTTCTTTCTTTCTTTCTTTCTTTCTTTCTTTCTCTCTCTCTCTCTCTCTCTCTCTCTCTCTCTCTCTCTCTCTCTCTCTCTCTCTCTCTCTCTCTCTCTCTCATTCTTATGGTACTGGAGATTGAGCCCAAGACTGCTCTACCACTAAGCTATATGCCCCAGGCCTTTATTTATTTATTTATTTTGAGAGAGGGTCTTACCAAGTTGCCCAAACTAGCTCCTGCCTCAGTTTCCTGAGTCACTGGAATTAAAAGTGTGCACCACTATGCCCAGTCAGCCCGACATTTCTTTTTTATTTTTAATTTTTTCCAGTACTGGGGATTGAAACCAGGGGTGCTTAACCACTGAGCCACATGCCCAGACCTTATCATTTTTTTTTTTTTAATCTTGAAACAGGGTCTCACTAAGTTGCTGAGAACCTTGATAACTTGCTCAGGCTAGTCTTGAACTTGTGATCCTCGTTCCTCAGCCTCCTGAATTGCTGGGATTACAGGCAAGCACCACTGCACCCAGCTACATTTCTTAAAAGAAGTCTTTTAGTCTCAGTCATATATCACTGTAAAACAAATTATTTTGAAATTTAAGGGCTAACCAGTTACATTTGTACACACCTTAACCCCAGTCACTCAGGAGACTGAAGCAAGAGGATTACAAGTTCCAGGCTAGCCTGAATAACTTAGCGAGACCCTGGGTCAAGATTTAAAAAAAAAAAAAAATTAAAAGAACCGGCACGGTGACTCTGGAGGCTGAGGAAGGAGGATTGCAAGTTCAAGACCAGCTTCACCAAGTCAGTGAGGCCCTAAGCAACTTAGTGAGACCCTGTCTCAAAATCAAAAATAAAAAGACGCTGGGGTGATGGCCCAGTGGTTAAGTGCCCCTGGGTCCAATCCCCAGTACTAAAAAAAAAGAGAAAGAAAAGAAATTGGGATGGGGGAGGGGTTTCAGATTTAAGAAATGAAAATAAGAATAGAAGCTGGGAAGAGGGAAGCAGAGAAGGAAAGGCTGTAAGCAAACTGTGAAGGCATCTCAAACCCAGCAATGGCTTTCAGTGGTCCTCGGGTAAGCCCTCTGAGGTGCTGATATGCAATTGAAGTACCTTTCTGGATACACAAAATCCCGAACCAGGTTGCACATCTTGGGTAGAAAAATACTGGATGGATTTCAGCACCCTCATGACCCTGTTAGCCCAATGCCCTTATGCAGTGAATAATTTACACAGCCACTCCGGCCTCCCTGGGACCTCTCCCCCTTTCTGAATCTCAGCTGCCGCACATGTGAAATGAGGACACTGAATGCAATAATACATGCAGCACCCACACCACTAAGCTCTCAACTGCCTTGTTCTCAGCATCTGAATTACAGATTTTAAGGAAATTGCTGTTTTATTGCTTCCAAATACATAGCGTGATTAGAACTAATTGCAGGAAGCTGCCAAGCTGCCGTCCTCGGGAGCTCTGCTTTGACAATAGATAAGAACGATTTGAATTAGCAGATCAGTTACTAGAAATGTCAATGGGTGTTTCTACTGTGCCTGATCGTGTTTGGAAGCAGCTTGTCCTCTTAAGTGGTGTAAATATCCCCCCTGTAATCTTTGTTTATACTATTAGTGTGCCCAGCAAATCATTTCTTTTTTCATATCACAAATCCCACCAGATTGAGCTGGCATTAATGAGGTTTTACTCTGCTTGACTCTGGAATGCTGTCAGAGACTGAACCCTCCTGTTGTTACCAGAGTGCTCTCCCACTGGCCCCATCGCCGCAGAGACTCAGGATTACACATCAATCTATATAGGAATGGAAAGCCACAGCTTGGGACATCAGGACACTGATTTGTTCAGTGGCCCAGGTATCAAGCATCTATTTGACAGCACTAGAGAGAGAAGGTTATCAAGATAACAAGACAGAGCCCCTACCTCTGGGCAACTCCTTCACAGTATTTTGCACCCTTGTGATTATTTTCTTAGTTCTTCATAATCACTTGTCAGTATCTGTCTTCCTCACCAAAGTGCAAGCTCCAAGACCTAGGAATGTGCTCATTTTCTTGCTTGACTTAAATGCTTATCATCTCCTGTTGACTGACTGACACATGTGAGACAAGTGCTACAAAAAGTGGTATCCAATGTGCTTGGAGATGCCTAGTGCCATATTTAAAATATCAGGAATGGTTCACAGTCAAGGCACTCAGCGATGCATCCAAGCTGGGCTTTGAAGGATGTGTAGGAGTTTTGTAGAAGGACAAGAACAAAAAGCACGTCTGTGCACAGATGATCCATGTGGAAGCAGAAAAGATATGAGACAGCATGACATGTTTGGGATAAATGCAAATTAAATAGCGTTGGCAGAGAAGGGCAGCAGGAAGTATAGCTGGAAAGGTTGACATGAATCATTTCACGAAGGGTTTTGGTTACTAGGCTAAGGAATCAGCTTCTGTCCTATGGGCAATGAAAAGCCAAACAAGAACAAGAGAGGCCTAGCAACAGGAGCCATCTAACTCTCACTGGAGCCAGACCTGGAGCCCTGCCCAGCATCCCTGTAACACACCTGCTCTTCTGTTCTTGCCTAGATGCGGTACCCAGGCCCACGGTTCAAGTGTTCATTGCTGTAGCAGGGGATGATCAACCCCTCAAAACCTGTCAGGTCTTCTTGTCCTGCTGGGCCCCCAACATCAGTGACATAACCTATAGCTGGCGACGAGAGGGGACAATGGGCTTTGGTGTTGAATCACACAGCCTCTTCACAGACGGACAGGTGCTGAGTGTTTCCCTGGGACTAGGAGACAAGGATGTGGCCTATTCCTGCATTGTCTCCAACCCTGTCAGCTGGGACTTGGCCACAGTCACCCCCTGGGAGAGCTGCCATCATGAGGCAGGTAAGCCATGAGCCAGTGGTCAATGGTGGAGGGATTATAAAGCATTGAGTCCACCTCTGACGCTACCCCTCCATGCCCAGCACCAGGTAACGCCTCCTACAAAGATGTGCTACTGGTGGTGGTGCCCATCTCACTGCTCCTGTTCCTGGTTGGTCTCTTCTTTGCATGGCACTGTGGCCTCTGCTCAGGTAGGGGTCCTTGCTGGTGCAGGACATGGGTGGAGGAGGTGGATCCACGGGGGAGGAGGGTGAAGGCTGGGCCTCCTTCTACTTAGGCTTCAGATGACCTATCTCCCACCTCTCCTGCCTCATTTCTTGGTGCTCTCTACTTCATACTTTGGTTTCTAACCACACTGAGCTACTCGAAGTTTCTTGTTTGTTTTCTTGTTTGCTTGTTTGTTCTGTTTTTGGTACCAGGGATTGAACCCAGGGGTGTTCAACCACTGAACCACATTCCCAGCCCATTTTACTTTTTTATTTTGAGACAGGATCTGGCTCATTTGCTTAGGGTTTCACTAAGTTGTTGAGGCTGGCATTGAACTTGCAATCCTCTGGCCTAAGCCTCCCGAGTTGCTGAGATTACAGGCATGTGCCTCCATGCCAGCCTTGAAGTTTCTTCTACAGTTCTCCAAATGAGCTACTCTCTTACATAAATCTTCAGGCCTTTGAATTTTCTGTTCCTTCTTATTTTCTGTGATTTTCCACCCACTCCCCTTCTCCATTTGGCTAATTCCCAGTCAGTCTTCAAGGTAAGGATGTGCAGGAGGGCTTTCCTGACCACACCCCTCACCCCTACAATCAGGTTGGCTGATTAATGTCCTTCCTTTAATATCCATTGATTACCCCACTTATATAACTAATTATACTCATAACCCCCACACTCGGAATTCTGAGCCCTTTAAAGGCAAATGCTGGTGTCACCAGTGAGGAATGCCTAGTGCTTCCTAGAACATAAGTGGCATTAGTAAATATTTGTCAAGTGAAAGTGTGGATGAATCTCAACCCCTTTCTGAAAGAAGCCTCTCCCTGGCCAGTGGCTGATAAGGCCATCTTCTTCAAAAAGGAGGGAATAGAAAACTCTGAGATCAGAATATGTTCTAGGCTCTACATCCAACTTAGCCCCTGCCTCTGGCCAGGATGCCCTATCTTTGAAAGAACTGACCTGGTTTCATGGCCATTTCCATGCCAGGCAGCCTGAGTTTCATGGTCCCAGGGTCAGCAAAGAAGTAGCACAGAGATCTCATTGCAGTGGATGTGTCCTGGAGGTCCAGAGTCTTGGCCCAAGCACTAAGAAGGGTGGGACAGGAAAGGCAGGGTAGCAGCTGTGGCTGCACTCTGCCTGTAGGTCCTATCTGCTCAGGGGAGAGTCAAGACCTGGCCCTTTGCCCCCAAGAGGCCTAAGGATTTATGGAAAGAAGGTAGAAACCAAGAAAAGAATGCCCCCCGCCCAATACTGGGTATTAAACTCAAGGCACTCTGCCACTCTGCTACACCCCCAACCATTTTAAATTCTATTTTGAAATAGTGTCTCACTAAGTTGCTGAGGTCGGCCTTGAATTTGCAATCCTCTTGCCTCAACTTTCTGAGCCGCTGGGATTACAGGCATACACCACCACACCTAGCAAGAGCAGTTGTTAAAAAACAACTTTTTTGAGAGATAATTCACATAGTGCACAATTCACTGGCTTTTAGTCTGTCCACAGAGTTGTGCATTTATCACTACCCCAATTTTAGAATATTTCCATTACCCCAAAAGAAACCTATAACCCCAAATCCTCCATTCCTCCCACAGCCCCAGGCAACCACTAATCTACTTTTTGTCTCTATGTATTTTGTCTATTCTGGACATTTTGTATAAATGGAATCACATTACGTGGTCCTCTGTGACTGGTTTTATTCACTTAGCCTAATGTTTCAAGGTTCAGAAAAGAGCACTTTTAGCCATTGAGAAGGGATAAAGAGGACCTAACCACCTGGGATAGTGGAAAAACTCCACACAGAGAGTTCAGAGGCTAGTCTTATCTCTGCCATGTGGCCTCTGGTCATTTAACCATGTCCATCTATCAACCCTAACTTTCTACAGCTTCTACAGTTAAATGTATGGCACAGGTGCACATTAAGATTAGACATTAAGAAGAACTTCCTGTACCTGAAAAGTTTCCTTTTCCAGGATTATGGAAGATAAAGAAAGATGTCCCTTTGCCCGAGGTGACCTTGTGTGAGAAAACAGGATTCAGAGACCTGGTGCCAGACTAAGTATGACACATTCTAAACATTCAAGGAGTAACTTTCTTTCTGATCTCCTCACCAGGGAAAAAGAAGATGGATGCCTGTACTGACCAAGTGACTGCAGAGACAGAGAACCCCCTTGTATAGAATGTGTCATGAGGGACAATAAAATCTGACCACTGGATAATGAGGAACCTCTCTGCCCCAGCACAAGATGCTCTGGGGACGTAGCTGGAACCTGGAAACTTTCAAGGACCTTATACCTCCTTTGACACTCCTGTCCTGCCTCCCAGGAACAGCCTGGGCAGCTGTCACACTGGGAGGACAGAAAGTATTGGCACAAACCTCCACACCTCTCCCTTCTTTCTCCCCACTTTTCATATCCTGGCTGTCTTTCCTGGGCAAGATGGGGCTAACAGGATGTTCCCTCAAGAACACCAGAAAGCCCAGAGCAGTGGCACATGCCTATAATCCCAGCAACTCTGGAAGCTCAGGAGGATGGCAAGTTTGAAGTCAGCCTGGGCAACTTAGTAAGACCCTGTCTCAAAATAAAAGATAATGAAACAGGTTGGGGATGTGCCTCAGTGGTAGTGCACCCCTGGGTTCAATCCCAATACAACAACACTGGAAGTTCTCCAAGATCACATGGAGACTGATTGTTCAAGACATTCATCATTCCCCCACAACTATACATAAAGTTTTACCCAACTGGCACCAAAGAATTGCCTCCAGCTTTGGTTCTGAACTCTAAAAGATAGCCGACATTAGAACTAACAAAATGAATCACACACCACCAGTTCCAGTCTAGCCGTAGCCTGTATGGTTTGAGATTCCAATACTTACTGATGGTGAATTATTACAAGAACAGGTCTCAAATAAGTGAAGGTGGGGGAGGACAGGAATTCCTCTTTCTGACCTGAAAGCTTTTAGGTCATTTGAGTTCGTGGCCCCTCAAAAATATTTTGCAGTTAAGGTTGACCAAGAATGGTTGACATGCCATATGGTTGGAACTAGAGCCATTTTTCTGGTAACATCCTATTAATAGACATCATCACCATCTCCATTGACCCTAATCCCTCTTGCAGGATCTGGGGGAGGAAGGCAGAGGGTGACATTTAAGGTTTTCTCCTTGCTCTCTAGCTTAGTGACTGAAAATATACACTGAAATACTGAAAAGATATACCGAATTTGCCTTTACCAACAGGAAGTTCTTGCTCAACTTCAAGAAAAGCAGCTGAGCTCAGGATGTCTTTCTGCCTGAGATTTGGAGTGAAGATCCAGGAAAAGCTACAAAGAAGGAAAATTATGGAGAGGAGGGGTGCTGAGGCATTTTAAACTCTACCATTGTCCTTCTCAGATGCAAGTGCAGAAAAGCTACCCAAGTTCAAGGAGAGAAACAAAGACCCCACCATTCAGTGGGAGGATTGTCAAGATCACATTGCCATATGGGGTGGAAGATGTTATTGTGGTCACCTTTAGAAAATACATGCTGCTACTGCGTGGATCTGTCTGGAAAGTTCTGGGCTACTTATTGCCACTGGAGAGTAGGGGAAACTTGATGATCTAAACTTACCCTCGGGAATTAGTAGCTGATAAAATTCATAGTTAACTCCCACCCAAATGTAACTGGATTTTATTCTGGGGCCTCACTCAAGTCTTCATAATAGAGAGGAAAGAGGTATTAAAGAAATAGGGGTAGATTTTGAATATTTACCCAGCGTGGCTTTGATGCTTCTACCAAGATGTCAGTCCTGTCCTAGGACCTTCTCTCTTATCCCTGATGCCTGGGAAGTCAGTCCACTGTGCAGAAAAGATCAGCACAACTGAATCCCTCCTCCACTCGACTGTTCTTGGATTTCCCCTTTGTGGCTCTTTTGAGTTCCCCTGAATTTCACCTGGATTTACCTAATTCTCATCCATTTCCTGCACCCACTTCTCTCCTATCACCTTCCACCTAAGCCCACCTGCAAAGTGTACATGCCCACTCCACCTGGCCATTGGTGCTGCCCTCACGTACAGGTATTCCTCATGCCTGATCACTAAATCATGCAAAACTGGCCTGCCCCTAAAAGTGATGTAAGAAAGAAAGCCTGAGATCTAGCAATGAGCCAAGGTGGGTCCATGGAGAAAAACACACCACTCCCCACCTTTCTTTCCTTCATCTCCAGAGTCAACTCATATCAGAGCAGTTGTGAATGGGGTGGGGCCCACAGTTCTTCACAAAGTGACTCTTAGCAATTTGCATACACAGTGATTTCATAGTGAGCTGCACCAGGGCCTCTTTGAACAGATCTATGCTGCTCAAATAAACTAGTGTTCCCATCCCCAATGATTCACTTGTCAACTAGTAGACTTATTAACCTTCTATTGAAAAACACAAAGTGTTTCCAAGAGACCAATTTTTGTGCTCATAAGCTTTGAGATTGATGCTTTAAAAGTTACATCATCACAAATAGGAATTGAGGGTTCATGCTGGGTGCACTTACACGCATGGGGAAATTAGTCATAAACAAAGCAAAGCCCTTGCCTACATGGAGTTTACTTTCTAGATGATATAAATAAACAAAGAAGTGTACATTAGATGTTGCCAGGTACTGTGAAGAATGATAAGGCAGAATAAAAAGCTAGGGAATGATGTGCTGGGGAGAAAGGATCTGTCTTAGATAAGGTGTCACTTTCTAAAAAGGTGGCATTTGAACTGAGGGCCAGGGAAGTGAAGGAATGACCATCTAATGGCAGAAAGTGCTCCAGACAGAACAGAAAATGCAAAAACCCTAAGTGAGAAAGATCAAGTGGCTGAATTCAAACAAAGCAAGGAGAAGAGAAGGGAAAATGGTCCAGAGAGAGTCTGAAGTCACATCATATGGCCCCTTGTGATCTTCAGAACCCTCCTTCCTTAGGGTTTGGGTGACAGAGAGCCCCCCATCGGTTCAGATGTCAGACTGCGCCCAGAATGACCTTTTACATCCTTATTTCCATGAGTTGGGTTCTGTGGCACATGCCTGTAATCCCAGCAGCTCAAACAACTGAGGCAGGAGGATCACAAGGTAAAGGCTAGCTTGGGCAACTTAGTGAGACCCTGTCTCAAAATAAACAAATAAATAAATAATTGACTCAGTGGTAAAGCTCTCCTGGATTTTATCCCCTTTACAAAAAGAAAAAGAAAAAGAAAAAAATACACCTTTGTTTCAAATAGGCTCACAATCAGACCAGAACCCTCTCCAAATCTGCTAAGGATTGGACCCAGGGTCACTAAGCTATATTCCCAGCCCTTTTCACTTTTTATTTTCAAACATGGTCTTGCTAAATTGCTCAGTCTGAACTCAAACTTGAAATCCTCCTGCCTCAGCCTCCCAAATCTCTGGGATTACAGACATGTGAACCGTGTCCAGCTTCTTATTTTTATTTTACTTTATTTTGTCAGCCTTTGCATCTGTTCTTCTGTGCAAAGGACAAACACAAGCACTGCTAGGGCAAAGAAGTCACGTGACATGATAGTGGAGAGAAGGGAGAAGGACACAGTAAAGGAGTTGCAGAGAACATTTTTTCGTTAATGGAGATATGAACACCCAGTGCTTTTTTTAAAAGGAGCAGGGAGACTAAAAGACAACAGCTACAAACATTAATGCCATCTCTGGCCAATATTCCTTCCATGTTTATGAAAAAGTAGTACCTGTTTTGTTAATTGGTTCTTGGTTACTTTCTGATCTCTCAGGGAAGCTCTGCCTTCTTCCAGATTTGACTCTATGGCTCACTGCACCTGTTCTGCATGCAGCCTGAAGGAAGGGCCTGTAAGACTATCAAATGTGACTATCCCTAATCCTGGAAAGTTTGAGCAGTTGCCTCCTCTTGGGCTGTGTGCTGTAGGATCAGGCTGAGCCCACGGATCAGTAGTGGGGATGTTTGTACCACACAACTAGCCTGAGTCCTGCTCTGGGGGTCGCTCTTTCAGGGAACACTGGAAAACTTAAGTGTCCATTAGAGAATGATCATGATGGTGAAAAATTCAGAAGCTTTATCATATGAGAAATGATTAAAGAAACTGGTCATGTTTAACCTGGAACAAAAAATTCAGAGGGGCATGCATCCTCAAATATTTGAAGAGTTATCACATAAGCCCAGACTGTGTAACTGAGTCCAATGGAGCTTGTCACTAAGAGGCAGATATTGACTCATATGAATAATAGGATATTAAAACTGAAAACTGAAATTGGTTATACTCAATTCAAGTTTTTTTTTTAAGTATTGGGCACTGAGGGTGCTGCACCACTGAGACACATCTCCAACCCTTTCTATTTTTTATTTTGAGACAGGGGCTTGCTAAGTTTCCTAGACTGGTCTTGAACTTGTGATCTTCCTGCCTCCCAAGTCTCTGAGATTATAGGCTTGCACCACCACAAACAGCTAAGTTGTTTGTTTGTTTGTTTTCATTTCTTAGGTGGAAAACTGATGCCCAAAGAGATTGTTACATCCCTAAAATTACATAATTAGTCAGTGGGAAAAGTCAGAATTAGCTTTAGTTTATCTAAATCAATCGGCATTTCACACTGTACCATAGTACCAGAGAAGAACTTTCTAGCAAATGAAGACATCCAAATATAAAATTTCATTGAATGTACTTAATTCATTCAGCTGTTTCAATAAATATGCTAAAGGAAAAACCATCTCAGAACAAGATCACAGACTGGAGGCTTTTCAAATTAGGTAGGAAGTTGTGTTTTAGGAATGACAAATACACAGCACATATATCCAGACTTTGGTTTTCCAGGGCTGTGTCAGATGCAACTATTAATTATGACATACTTTTCCCACTGAGCTCACATGTAACCCTCAAGTTGCCCCTACCAACCAATTAAAGTTAGGAATCAAGATGAAACCTATTAGCCATTCCTTCCCTAGACAATTCTTAAGATTCTTCCATTATTAAGAAAGAATTATAAATTAAAGAATGAATGAATAACCAGGCACTGGGGCGTACAACTTTAATCCCAGTCACTTAGGAGGCTAAGGCAGGAGAATCACAAGTTCAAGCCAATTTAGGGAGATGTAGGAAGATTCTGTCTTGAAATAAAATAATAAAAAAGATTTGGAGCTATATCAGTGGTCAAGCACCACTTGGGTTCAATGTCTAGTACCAAAAGAAGGAGAAAAAGAAGAGTGGGGAAATATTTGTATCAATCAAACTTCTTTGACAGAAATCAACTCTGGTCTTAACTAAAGTAAATAAGGAATTCACTAGAAAGTTGTGGGTAGCTTAGAGACCCAAAGAAAATGCTGACCAACCAGGTCACAGAAAGGAAAAAGCCAGAGACCTTGAGGATGTAGACCTTGGAGCCTGGGTAGAATCACTCTGTTCAGTTTTCTGTTCCCTGGTTGCTCACTGAAGATTCCAATGCCAAATAATAAAGTTTGACTGGTCTAGCTGAGGCCATGGACTTTCTTTTGGGGAGATTATGGTGGAGTTGTAGGATATCTTGTCAGAGGCAGCAGTTGGTTTAATAAAGTAAAATACCAAACCTGGCAGGTGGTATGTGCCTGTGATCCCAGCTACTTGGGAGACTGAGGCAGGAGGACTGCAAGTTCAAGGTCAGTCTGGGCAACTTCGTGAGACCCTGTCTCAAAATAAAATTTAAAAGTGGTTGGGGGTGTATCAGAGTGGTAGAGGTCCTCTGGGTTTAATTCCCAGTACCTCCAAAAAATAAAATAATAAAGTATCAAAAAGAGAAAAGTTTGAACAGAATCTATAGAACAGGAAAGGCATCCATCTGTTCATTCAATAAGCATTTGCTGAGCACCTGCTGGGTATCAGCATCAAGAGTTTCAGAGATGACTAAATAGTAGCATCACCATCCTCAAAGGGCTCATAGTCTCATCAACAAACAATACCAGTGAGTAACCATCCCCCAGCAGGAACTTGAAGGCATATACTGGCCTGGGAGACCTCTGCCCCAGTGAGGGCCAACTGGTCCCCAGGGAAAATGGTAAAAGGGCAGAAGGTCTGGCTTGGGACCAAAGCTTTTGCTAGCAGGAAATGAAGACATAGATATGGCCTGGTAGTTTCCTGAGGCAGGTCTTCCCAGAGCAGCAGAGATTTCTTTAACTGTTCCCAGAACTCAGAGACATCACAGCTCCCCCTACAGAAAGATACAGTCTGTTCACAAGTGCTGTTCCCAAATTGGAGTCTGGCCTGCATGCCTGGACTAAGAGCTTGGTGAGCTTAGTCCTGTTGGCCTTCAAGCTGCACCCCCCAGCTGGGAAGGGTTCTCAGGAGTTTTCCAAGGTCAGGTATAGTCAGTGAAATTCAGCCTAGCTGCTCCCCACCTGCCCACTGATCAGTCCACTCATGAGGTGCCCACCTCACTGCAGGAGCTCAGAGTTCCAGTGTTCTCATTATGGTTCTGCTGACCAGGTCCAAGACCCATCAACCCCCCAGTCCTTCCAGCCACAACCCCTGGTAGTCTGGCCCTCTTTCTTCCTTGCTCAGAAATACCATGGAATTTCCTTGCCCCTAATTGATCATAATAACCTTACAACCTAACCTTTCCAGAAAATTCCTAACAATCCCCACACATACTCAAAGCCTTGATTTTAGAATGAAAATATGAGAGATACAGATGCAGGAAAAAGGACAAGAAGGACGGGCTCTCAGCTTGAGGCTTGGGCACTCAGGAGATGATGCTCTTATCCATCACTCACCTGAGAGGGAATTTAAAACCAAAGGCCAGGATTAGCAACCAGAGCTTCAGTCAAATCCAGACAACAGCTAATGCAGAGTTTATTCTTCTGGAGGCTGTGCCCGGAAAGGACAAGCACAGCAGGATGCCTGCCAGTCCTTTCCCTGTGCAGTTATCTCTGAAGACCATAAGCACGGAGAGCATCACCCTCTCACCAGAGCAAGAAGGCCACTGCTCTGGCTTATGCTACAGAGGCCGGCTCTGACTTTCCTCCACAGGCAAGATACCAAGGGGACACCCACCTGGAGCTGGCTCCCGGCTTCGCAATCCACTCCAGGAATCCACGATCCTAGGATTTTCTCTCCAAATAGGAATTTGAGGACTCCTTTCCTGGGTTCATCCTGTCAAAGATGGGCCAAATCACCTATCACCCTAAGGTCTAAGGATAGCTTTGAAAGGGGATGCGAATGAAGTCCAGAGTATCCACATGAGTGGGACAAAGGCCCTTCACAGTGTGGGATGGAGATGTGAATGGAAATAAAAGAGGTCTATCCTAGGGCCTGGGACAAGGGACTAGTTTTTCCTACACTAACAAGGTTTGGAATGAAACTCCAAAGAGTCCAAAATTTCTGAATCTAAACTTGACTTTGCAGTTTATTTGAAAAAAATAAATAAGTAAAATAATAATTTTATATGACGATTTTTTCTCTTGATTTATGATTACAAATGTTAAGGGTGAGTCTGAATATAAGGACTCCTCCCCTGACTTTTTGTTTGTTTGTTTGATACTGAGGATTGAATCCAGGGGCACTTTACCACTAAACTACACTCCCAGTCCTTTGTATTATTTTTTTATGTATTTGTTTGTTTATTTATTTTGGATGCCAGGGATTGAATCCAGGACACTTAACCACTGAGACACATCCCCAGTCCTTTTTATTTTTATTTTGAGACAGTCTAAGTTGTGTAGGGCCTCGCTAAATTGCTAAATCGGGTTTGGAACTTGCAATCCTCCTGACTCAGCCTCCTGAACTGTTGGGATTACAGGTGAGCACCACCACATCCAGCTTTTTTTTTATTTTTTATTTTGAGACAGGTTCTGACTAAGTTGCACAGACTGGCCTTGGACTTACTATCTCTTCTGCCCTCAGAGTAGCTGGGATTACAAGTGTGCACCACCATGTCCAGATTAACCCTGAACTTTTTTTCTATCATAATTCCCATCTATCTCCTGAATCTGAGACCCCCCCAACCTCCCACCAGTGACTAACAGCAAACCCCCAGTTCTCACTGCAGCTTAGGAGTAGCACAACACAAGAGGGCCAAAGTCAAACTTGGGACAATAGACCCTGATTTCCCAGAAGATAAGCTGTCTGTCCTCAGTGTTCATTCTCCTAGCCCACCTTTAATGAGCACCTACTATGTGCTATATGCAGCTGTGAATTAGACAAACATCTCTGCACACAGGAAGCTTGCAATCGAGTAGGAAGAGACACAATGAATATGCACACGTGTTTAATTTAAATTGTGCTAAGCTTTGTAGAAGAAAAGAACTGAAAACCTTGAGCAAGAATATCAAGGGAGGCTGCCTATGGCAATGAACATCTATACTCCCAGCTGTTCAGGAGGCTGAGGCAGGAGGATTGCGAGTTCAAGGCCAACTTGGGCAATTTAGCAAGATCTTGTCACAAAATAAAAAATCAAAAAGGCTGGAGCTATAGCTCAGCGTAGAAAGAACATTCAAGCAGCAGCCAGCAGGGAGAGTAAGAATTAATAAAGCAGAGTCAGGAGGGCCTGCACTCTGAGGAACCAGCAAGTGTGGAAGCCCTTCTGGAAAGACCTTGGCATATGTGAATGCATGAGGGAAGTCCCATGGCCAGAGGGTAATAAGCAAGAGGGACCCTGGGAGGAGACAACAGCAGAGGTCAAGTAGGGTCTAGTTGGACATGGTAAGATTTAAATTTTAATTATAAATGTAAAAGGAGGCCACTAAAGAGCTTTAAGAAGGGAAAAGACGTGATCAGACTTCTTAAAAAATCACTCTGGTGCTGTGTGGTGAATAGATTGAAGTAGGGAGAAGAGAAAGCAGGAAGATGAAGCTATTGCAGCAAACCTAGCAGAAAATGACAGTAGCTTGGAATCAAGACAGACACAGGGAGAAGAATGAAGTGGGTGGTTGCAAAAAAATATATATGGGAGGTAGAATAGGTAGGACTCATAACCTCAGTTCAAGGAGGGTCAAGAATGCCACAAGGTATCTGACCTGAGCAACCAGTCAGATGGAGGTGCTACACACGCAAACTGTAAATACCCACAGAAGAGTATGTTACGGGGTGAAGTTGAGAATTCATTCATTATCTTATATATATATATTTATATGTTTTTGTGATACTGAGGATGGAACTCAGGGGTGCTCTACCACTAAGCCACATCCTCAACTCTTTTTAAATTTTATTTTGAGACAAATTCTCACTAAGTTGCCAAGGTTGACCTCCTCCCATCTCTGGCTCTCAAGTTCTGGAATTACAGATTGCACCACCAAGCCCAGCTCATTCATCCTTAATTATCATGGAACAGGGGCTTGAAAAGGAACAAACATTTGGAGGCTGAACAATATATTGGGATGAATCATATGAAAATTGTCATTCTTGCAAGTTTAAAAATGAGTCATATATAGGTAATTTTATATGCTTCAACCTAATAATTCAAATGGAAGTTTACTTGAGGAAGAAAAATCCTCCTGTGCCCTGACTCCACTCCCAGCTAAGACAATGGGGACATGCTTTTAATCAGGTAGGTTTTCACACTGCAGATCTGCCAGGTTCCTTCAACAAGAACCTGAGGACACAGGGACTGCAAGACATCCTTGGGTGAACAGGTCCTCCCACAGCACCCTCAACCCCAGCTGGTCCAGGATCATGGTATGTCCTGGTCAACTCCTCTGCCACCTGGCCAGAATTCTGAATATCAATTTTTAGAAATTTCTGGAACATTCAGAACCCAAGATTCATAATGGTGGGAGTGTTTGAGCTGCCTCAGTAGCCATGTGGGACTGTCCTTGATCCCATCCCTCCCCAAGAATCCATCTCACCTCATACCTACCCCTATAGCATTCAGGGTCCCACATGTAGTGTCTAGATGGAGCCCCTGATTCTGTCTAAGGGAGGTTTTCCCAAGCAATGACAGTGAGCTGGTCAAGTGGGTATGGTCAGACACAGAAGCCATGGTGTATTATTCATTGCAAAAGAGCTGGTTTGCTAGATGTCATGCCTCTCCCTCAGAGGTAAGTTGTAACTGCCAGACCAGAGGCTCTGGGGCATCCCTTTGTGGAGAGAACACGAAGAGGAGCTTCCTCAGAGTCAGGAGGCTGGAGAGAGTCACTTTTGCTGGACAGTGAGGAAGGTGCTGCTTACTACAGACTAGTGCCTGCTGGCAAGAGGCTCACAATCACAGGGCTGGAACAGAGCTGAAACAGAAAATGTTTCTGGCTATTCAGTCACTCTGGGCTGAAGATGTCCCATAACACTCCCAGGGTGAATGGGTTCCCTGAAGGAGGAGAAGGCAGAGAGTCTGGGTCATGGGGCAGGGCTGTTCCTAGGCCTGCAGAGAAGGATTCTGTGATCTTTAGTGTCCTATCCCTAGAAGCTGTGTCCATCTGGCCATCATTGTCCCCAGTGAATGTACTCCCTGCTCACCATACAGGTCCATGGGAGGGATGTACAAACATCCATCACCACCATGTCACTTTGCCTCTGGGGGCCAGCACAGCCTCAATGCTACCGTTAGAGTAGCCTCATTCCTACAGGACTGAATCAACCATGGTCTAAACACTGAAGAGAAGAGCAGTTCTCTTGCACTGTCTGCTTTGGGGATTCCTGGGGAAGATGGAGGGGAAGCTAGAGTGCTGAATGGAGGAGGCTTCAGTGGGCAATGAGCAGCAGAAGTAAGGACCCTTGGCCAGGAGCCAGATGACCTGCTGGGAGCATACCAGTTGGCAGGCACACCTTACTTCTCCCCATCACCCAGCCCTAGCTCTCAGGGGCCTTAAGATGGAGGTGACAGCTATCAACAGTGCCACTCACACTCTCCATTCCAGACAGACTGGGCTCTTGTCTGTCACCTGAACATGACACAATCATGCACTCTATCCCTTTATCCAGGCTCTTCTCCCTACCTCCCAGCCCACAGCATTTACTCCCTGATCCATCTTGCTTTCTAAACAAGGATTCCAGGCACAACCCCAGGCACTCCTACTTGCAGAAGCCTTCCCTCAAATGATCTCATGGCATCGACTCTTTCCAGAGCACTGAGTCAACAATCATATGTGTCATTTTTAAATTTCTCCAAAAGCACTTAAGGATGTCCCTTGGGAGACTGATTGCTCCTGGAAGGATCAGGTTTGATACTCCAGTCCTACCACTCACATATAGTAAGTGCATCACCAAAACATACTTGCTAAGTGAATACAGAGGGTGGGGAATGTGCAGGTGGCCAATACATGGCCACTGTTCAGACATTCCCTCCAATGAGGAAGCCAAGAATCTCAGGCCAGGCAATTCCATTACTAAATCTCCCCCTTCCAGACAGGAAGTCACTAGGCTGGACTCAGACAACCCTCTGAACATCTTAGGAAATTTTCATCATCCATGAACAGATTTGGGCTGCTTCTCAGGAGCCATGGGCCTGGGGATTAATCCTGTTGCAGGTGCTCCATCCCTCCCATCCCTTTTCTTTCTTTGACACAACATTTATTCTACTTGAAAGGCTGAGGCAGAGTGTTACAAATTCAAGCCCAGCCTGAGCAACTTAATGAGATCCTGTCTCAAAAATTTAAAAAAGTGCTGGGGTTGTAACTCAGTGGTAGAGTGCTCCTGGGTTCAATCCCCAGTACCTCAGAGGAGGAGGGGCAGAAAAAAATATTTATTGAGTGCCTTCTACATGCCTGACATTTTTTAGAAGCTTAAATACCGTAATGAATAAAACAGATCAAGATTATTGCCTTGCGCTTCCTCCTGTGGAGCTGATAGTATGGGAGAAGAAGGGGTGAATCAATTAGCAATGATTACAACAAATAAATTATAAACCATGTTAGAAGGGAATAAGTGCTACAAATTAAAGAAAAAAATGGGGGTATAAGGGCAATGGGGAGTATATCTCCTGGTACCATTATTTAAGGTCATCTTAAATAAGGGGGCTATAATAGGCCTCACTGAGAGGAAGACAGACAAGCAAAGATTTGAAGAAGTTAAGGATTTAGTTGTTGGGGAATCTGGACTAGAGTCATTGTGGGCAAAGAGAACAGCCAGGGCAAAGGCCCTAAGGTGCTAGAAACAAGCCAGTGTGGCTGGAGTGGAGAAATCCACAAGGAGACAGACAACTGGTAAATCAGGTCAGGGAGGTGAGAGAAGGCCCTGGGTTCAGTATAAGGACTTTGACATTGAGAAATCATTTTGAAGGCTTGAGCAAAAAAATGATTTAACTATCACTCTGGCTTTTCTGTTGAGAATAAACTGTAGGTGGAAAAGGAAGTATGGCAATCAGTCTAGGCATCATTGCTGTAACCCACACAAGAGATGAAGGGTGACTGGGAGCTTTAAGGTAATGGAAGAGAAGGTTGGATTCTGGCCCTGCTCTGAAGGCTGAGCCAGCACGGCCTCTTGACTGGTTGGATGTGGTGCGGGGAGTGGTAAAAGAAAGAAAGGAGTTAAAGGACAGAGGTACCGTGAACTGAGAAGGGAAGACAGTAGAATAGATTTAAGGTTGATCCAAGGTAGTTTTGGGAACATGCTAATTTTGAACTGTCTGTTAAGTATGTAAGCAGAGTTGGGCACTTGTCTATAATCCCAGTGACTTGGGAGGCTGAGACAAGAGGATCCCAAATTTGAGGTCACCATGGGTAATGTAGCAAGACCCTGTCTTTAAAATAAAATAAAAAGGTTGGGGATGTAACTCAAAGATAGAGCACCTCTGTGGACCAATAAATAAATCTAAGCAGAAAAGCATGAAATTTAAGAGAGAAGTCTGGTTTAGGTGCCTAAATGTGGATGTTATTGGCATAAAGATTTTAGGTGGCTAAGTAGGAAGATGGGATGGCTAGGTAGGATATTACTACTATCCACTCACTTTCTAGACTGAATGCTCCATTCCTGGAAAGGCTAATGTTTACTGAAAGGAAGGAATCAGATTTCTCCACAGGAACAATGTTATAATAGCAGGTTAGGCTCCTGACCAAGGATCTGTTGCTCAATTTTTCAATAGCAGTGATCACAAACATGGCATATCCTCAACAAACCATTAGTGAGAAACCCATATTCTGTACAGGGAAGAACTTTGACAGACTATTAGTCAGAGGAACAGGGGCACCATGACCCAGTCTGTAGATATGGCAACTTGCCCTTACCTGAGAGAGCCAGAGCACTAGAGAAATTGTTTCCCAGGCCTGCCTGGCTCTGGTTGTCCACTGTCCTGGAAAGCAAGTTGCACATGCACCTTTAAGATGAGTTTGGGTTGGGCATGGTGGTGTACTCCAAAAACTCAGGAGGCTGAGATAGGAGGATTGCAAGTCTGAGGCCAGTCTGAACAATTTAGACTGTGTCCCAAAATAAAAAGTTCTGGGGATGTAGCACAGTAAGTGCCTCTGGGTTCAATGCTCAATTAAAAAAAGAAAGAGAGAGAGAGAGAGGTTTGGGGGAATATGTCTGGCTCATTCCATACCATCTACCTGAAGGTCATCACAAGCAGTGATAATTATCTTCATCCCACATTGAAATAAGAGTCTCTAGTACATACTTTATCCATTACTCTAATTTTAATCCATCAATTCAAACAGGTTTTGTTGTTGTTGTTGTCCTTGTCATTGTTGTTGTTTCAGCACTGGAAATTGAATATGGGGACATTTTACACTGAGCTGAATCCTCATCCTTTTCTATTTTATTTTTTATTTTGAGATGATATTTCACTAAATTGCCAAAGCTAGCCTCAAACTTTTGATCCTCCTGCCTCAGCCTCAGTAGCTGGTGTTGCAGGTGTGCACCACCACACCCAACTCAAAAAGATTCTGAGCTCAAAAAGGAGTAGGTGTTGAGAACGGAAAAGACAGGGCCCTCCCCTCAAGGGAAGCGTAGGCTGATAGAGATGAGAGAATGATAGTACACTCCCAAGGTAGGACAAAGACAATAAAGGAAACACCCTTCACCTTGTCTGGAAAAAGGAAAGAGACTTGGATAATGGGACAGGGCAAGGCCAAGTTGGCTTCCTGTGGAGGCAGGCCAGGAAAGAGGAGAAGGGAGGTAGAGGAGTTTTCCCAGCAAGGAAAACTGACTGGATCTAGGAGCTGAGGCAAGAGCTGGGGCTAGAGCAGGCATCAGGAGCCTAACTCCCAGCCTTTGAAGATGAAGGGTTAAAATGTTGCAAGTAGACAGGCAGAAGGAGAGGGGGACCAGTCAGGGGATGACTGAGAGAACTTATAGGAGGAGAGTCCCCAGGCAGGGTCTGGAGGAGACTGGAGGAACCCATTTTCAATACTGTTGATTCCCATAAAGTTGAAGAAAAGTTATGTGCACTCTGTTGGGAAGGTCTCCCCTCAGCTTTGTGTGGATATTACCAGAGTCCTAGACCAGAAGCCTGGGGACCCAATGAATCGAGTCCAGCCACTCATCTCAAAAAAAAAAAAAAAAAAAAAAAAAAAAAAAAAAAAAACTACAGAAAAAAGGTAATGATGAAAAATAGGAAAGAAACTTTTATCAGGGGGAAGATAAATAGACCCACATCCTCAACCCTGTCTTTCAGGGTCTGACAACGAGTTTGAGGTTTTATAGAAAGGGGAATGAGAGCAAAGTTTGGGGTTTGCATAGTTGGAGGGTTTGCACAGCTGCCAGAGCAGGTGCTCTTGATCAGGTATGGTCTGGTCCATCGTTATTTTAGGGTTGACCAGCTGGGTCCTTGTCAGAATAAGGAAGTTGCTACTGTCTGGGGTCGGGGATGGCTTCAACTTGGTCACAAGATGTTTGCCAATAAAACCTAGTTATCCCTGGAATCCAAGGTGACTCAAATCAAAGAAGACTGATGCAAATAGAGGCAGAGACGATAAATCTTTTAATCCTGCTTTTAGTTACCCATTGAACATTCATAGGCAAAAGTGAAGAGACTAAGACTTTAGGAATGATCCACCAGGTCTCCCTGTTGTCACAGTCACTCCTTCAGAGGGCACCCCAGGAGACACTAGGCCCAGAGGGCAGCAGCTGTGTCCCGAGTGCTAGGAACTGAGAGTGGGTCAAAGGGGAAGGGCACAGGAGGACACACCCTGGTACAGGGAGGTGGCCCCAAGGATTCTGGAAGCTCATCCAGGACCCTGCCAAGCTTGTGTTTCAGGTACTTCCTGTTATTACTAATATCATTATTACTAATGAGGATTATTGTCAATATTAATACCTGCATGTGACTCCAGGCCTCCTCAGAAGTGTCTCCAGGAGCCAGAAGAGGTGGCATACTAGTTCTCCTACTTTAATACCTGCTGTCCTAAACTCCATGCTCCTTCATCCACATGAGCTGTCTCCAAGTTCAATCCCATAGCTTCATTCTCGCTTCATCCCCTTCCCTGTGGACCTCCCACTGCCTCCTGCTTTCATCTCTGTGTAGCTAGATCTGTGCCTCCAGGACTATCCTCTTTTGGGAGATGAAATTATAGATTAGGGATGTGGAGGGTGAGAGATCAACGATTCACCTGGGCACCCACTATGCATGAGATTGTGTAATATGCACACCACACAAAATAACACTATAAACGACTCCATTTCACAGATGAAGAAACTGAGATTCTGGGAGTTTATTAATTATGAACTCAAGTCTGTCTGACTCCAAAACTGAGGCTCCTCTGCATATGTGAACATGGCTGACTCATAAATATTTATTACAATTTTCCTTCCTTCTTTTCTTCCCACAAAAGCCCATGCAGGACCCACCATCATCTCACTTCAGGGTTTTACCCCATCCTCCTCTGCCTAATTTCTGGCCTTTGTCAAGGGCTTCAATCTCTTTCCTACCGCACATGGTCCCATGCCATCTGTCTTTCCCAGAGCATTCATAAGGTTACCAAGGACCATAGTCACAGAGGGCTGGCAGATGGCCATCTTGTCCACTCTCCAGCAACAGGCATAGTGACCACACCCAAACTCTTCAAGATTCCCCAAAGCAGCCTCTCCTTTCCACCCTTCCTTCCCTTCAGCATACCCTTCCTGGCCCAAGCAGAAGCAACCAAATGGAATCAAGTTTGTTTCCACAGACCAAGAATAAACAAAATGATTATTCCAGATGGGCTAGACAGATGAAGAATATGAGCCCCAGAGCAGGGTTTCCCAGACTCTCACCAAATCAGGTGATAATCCAGGAGGAGGCTTCTGGAGAAAGCTTGGAACCAGGGTTAAAGTTTTGATCCAGTCCCCTGCCTACAGGCACTCCGCAGTCTGTGCACATAGATATTAGGAGTTTTTCTAACTCTGGAAGGATAATAGTTAGGTTATTGGTTTAGTTACCCAAACTCCTTTGTTCCAGTGAGTCTGGAGATAAAATTAAGTTCCCTCCGCTAGTCACCACAATTTATGCCTAGAATAACTGAAATGAAATGGGCATGATTACACCACATAGACAATTCATTGGGATTCCAATAGATTTGAGAATTTGGGGATGAAGAGAAGATGGCTAAAAGATGACTTCCTAAATCTGAGGAGGAAAATCAGAGAATATGAGGCAGTAAAGACTCAGAAGTGTCTCCAGGAGCCACACCTGTAATCCCAGTGACTTGGCAGGCTGAGGCAGGAGGATCTCAAGTTCAAAGCCAGTCTGGGCAACTTAGCAAGACCCTGTCAAAATAAAAACTAAAAAGGGCTGTGGATATAGTTCAGTAGTAGAACATCCCCTGGGTTCAATTCCCAGTATGACAACAACGACAAAATATCTCTAGAATGAAATTCCCAAGGATGGATACCCTGGGGATGAACTAATAGAAATCCTGTGGATACTAAGTTAGCTTAACGACCCAAGAGTGACCTTGGTTCCCAAAGAGATGTAAATTATGTAAATAATTTGTCAGTAACCAAAAGAACTAGAGGGCTGGGGAGATAGCTCAGTCGGTAGAGTGCTTGCCTTGCAAGCACAAGGCCCTGGGTTCGATCCCCAGCACCCAAAAAAAAAAAAAAAAAGAACTAGAATTAGCCCTGGCAATTCTGAGAAGAGATGCAAAAGGCAGAACTAGGAAGAGGAATGGAGACAAGAGACTTCATGCTATTTGTGTCTCTCTTGAAAAACGAAAATCAGATCTGTCTTGAGATTCCCACACTTGAGGTAGCATTTGTACACCTAGTCTTCCACTTACCTGGTGCTTAGGTCTGGATAAGTGTCCCTCAAAAGGCTAAGTGTTGAATCGCTAATGGTGCTATTGGGAGAGGGTGAAAACTTTTCTTTGTTCCTTCCTCCCTCCGTACCTCCCTCCCCCTCCCTTCCTCCCCCTCCCTTCCTCCGCCGTCCCTCTCTCCCTCCCCCTCCCTTCCTTCCTTCCTCCATCCTTCCCTTCCTTTCTTCCTCCCGTCCACCCCCTCCCTCCCTCCCTCCCTCCTTCCTTCCTTCCCTTCCCTTCCCTTGCCTTTCCATCCCTTCCCTTTTTGTGGTACTAGGAATTGAACCCAAGGGTGCTCTACAACTGAGCTATATTCCAGAGTCTTTTATATTTATTTATTTTGAGACAAGTTCTCACTAAGTTGCTGAGGCTGGTTTCAAACTTGGGATCCTACTGCCTCAGCATGCAAAGGCACTGGGATTATAGGTGGGTGCCACTGCACTCAGCAGGTGGAAACTTTAGAAAGTAGGGCTAATGGGAGGAAGTTAGATCACTAGAGATGCCCTAGAAAGGGATGTTGGGACCCTGGTTCCTCCTCTTTCTTTTTTTCTCCCTGCTTCCTAGCTGCCATGAGGTGAGCATCTTCTTCCTCCATATACTTCCACCATGATGTGCTACTTTGCCACAGGTCCAAAGGCAATTGGACCAGGCAACCATGAAACCTCTGAAACCATAAACCAAAAAATTCCTTCTTCTTCTGAAGTTCATTCTCTCAGGGATTTTGTAACAGTACTGCAAAGCTGGCTAACACCTGGAGATGTGGTCCTGAATTTTGCAATTGTTAGTGCAGTCACTGTTTAAAAGTAAATTACATAAGCTTACAATTAAATAAGTTATATTAAAACAAAGGTGATAGTACTGAAAACTCATTCCTATTTGATTATCTTTCTACAGTTCTCTTGAGGTTATTCACTTCTATTCTATCTGACTTACAGAAATACTACAATGGTGTACTACTGAACATTTCTTCTACTTCCATGCCACTAATATCAGGTTGACAGCTTGAAAACAGCCATGGTGGTAGTACTTACATCATAGAACTCCAGCAATGCTATCAACCAGAGCATCCCTGCCTACCTCCCCACACCAGTCCTAAAGCCACCAGTAAATATTTATCACAAGTGCCCTCCTCCAGCACTGAACAAGGTTTTGGGCAAGAGAAATGAACAAAAAAGAATGAGGTGTTCCTGTAGCAAAATCCTTGGAACAGAAAACTCCCTTCCTCTCACTTTGGGACATTGAGCAGGGTGCTGGCTACAATCTTGGCTTTGGATTTAGGTACTACCCTCACTTCCTCACATCCTAATCAAAAGTTGCTTCCAAATTCTCTCTGAAATCTCTCGCTGCTTTTTAATGGGCTGAGTCATTGCCAGAGCCTCACCGTTTCCACCTCTCAGATGAGGGCTAAGTCTAAGCATGACTTCCTGGCTCCCAGAATGTAGAATGTAGAATGTAGAATGTAGAAGACCATATCTCTCAAAACAATCCATACAGCAGCAGGTTGCCTCTATCCCTCCCCATCTTGCAAGAGGTTGCGCTGAAAGTGCCTCAGGCTGGGAGCACCATTTCCAGATCAACCTAGTCAGCCCCCTGCCTTAGGGCAAAAGTGTGCCAGGTGCAGTGCCCTGCTGAAGATCTAAATCTGTCTGTGAATAAGACATCTGAGAAGTGCTCAGAAGTATGACCAAGTATGTGAAAGGACAAATGGTTCCTGAATTTCTCCTTTCCCTACCTGTTCAGTACCCTTTCCTCTATACTCCTGCCCATTCCCCAACCACCCCATCTCCCAAGCTGCCAGGTTAGTTGTCTCTGGTTCCCTTTGTCTCACCACTATCTTGTTTCTCCTCCCAAGTTCTGTCAAGGCAGATCCAGCAATGCAATTGCCCCTTTGCAAATACCCAAGCCATCTCCAGCATTTCCTAATTATGTCTTCCTGCTTCTACCCTAGGGCCAGGCAGGGTTGGGGATCCCTAAACCCAGATAGTCTGGAACCCATGCATTCCCCATTTCATGTGACCCTAGGATACAAGCAGGAAGAATTAGGAAGACCAACTTCTTTTCAAGAGAAGAGAGACAGAAAAGTGCCTAGTCTCTCAACAAGCCCGTGGCTGGGGAGAGGCAGGTAGAACTAAATGACCTTGAAGTACTATTCACTTCTGAAGATCCCCTATCTCTAGATCAGACAGGTGCCCAGTTCTATGTCTCTTGAGCTGGGCTGTATGAAGTACAACCACTTGGTCCACTAGAGGCAGCTGAATTGGAAATGTGATGCTCTGGGTTCCCTAAGAGTAGAACTTGGATCAAGAGATAAAAGCTATATGAGTTCAATAGAAGAAATGTTCTATTAAATACTGGCAATCAGAGGCTGAATGGCCTGCTTTGGGAAGTGGTGAGCTGCCACTGGAGGGACATAATAAGTTGGAATATCCTCTGTCAGGGATGCCATTAAAGGAATCCAGATTCAGAGAAACAGCCTGATGTCCTGGAGTCAAACATTTCTAGAGCAAATTCTGAATTACTGTATTGATTGCCTTGATTGAGATACCCGATATTCCTGGGTCTCAGTTTCTTCATCTGTATAATGAAACTAAAGTAAAAGATGAATAAGATAAATATTCAAAAGCAGCTGGCACTTAGTGGGTGCTCAATATATCTAATTTCCTTCCCATAAATGGAACGTTGGCTTAGACAGCCTTGAGGTCTTTGTACCCTCACAGACTCTGGATCCTTTTCTGGTTGCTGAGAAGGAAAAGCATACCTCTGGGAGAGATAAAGAAGTCAGGATTAGGTAAATGAGGGGAGAAGACAGAAGGATGCAGAGAAAGGCCAGGGGAAAACTGGAGGTCATCTCTGACAGTCCAGTCTCCTATTCTGACTTCTGACCTTCTGGTTTTAAAGTCCATTCTGAGGGACCACACTTCTCCCACAGTACTGTGAAGGAGTAGGATTAGATAGGACTTCCAGATACGACTTCCCCTACAAGAAGGGGAAGAGGAGATGGTACAAGTATGGGGCAGGGCAGCAGAGCACATCCTCCCTGTCCCTTCACCCCATGCCCGCCCCTCCGTGGAACACCGGACAGCCACCTCAGTCTTAAAGCTTCTTTATTGTGCTAACACTGTTGCCTCAGAGCTAGGATCTCACACAAAAACAATTCAGTCCAGACTCCCACCCACCCAGGGTCCAGGGACTCTCTGCTTTGGCTGGGAACACCCAACCTGCGCCTCTTCGGCTCTCGGATACTCACTCCGCCAGCTCCTCCCTCCCTCAACCCCTGTACCCCAAGCTCTGGAGCCTCCGGGGTGCGGAAGGGCTCTGGACTGCGTTCCTCCGAACTTTCCCGCCTCCTCCCACTTTGGGGGAGAAGGCTCTGCCGTCCTACTCTTTTCCCGAGGAAAATTCCTCAGCTCCCTAGTCGCCAGGCGGTCTGAGGGGAGCGAGGTCTGCGCCGGCCCGAACGTGTCCCCAGTTGCAGGCAGAGAGCCCCGCACCCGCCTCCCGGCCGGGGAGCAACTCGGCGCGAGGCGCGCGCGCTCACACTAAAAGGCCGTCCTTGCCCAGCTGCGGCCCCTCAGCGCATTCGGCCTGGTCGGCGCTCTTGACCTTGACGTAGACCTGGGAAGGGCCTGCTTCGCAAGCAGCAGAGACGGTGCGGGGCGCTAGGGCCACGTCCTCTGGGCCGCCGCAGGGTGGAGGCGCGTACTTGCGGCGCAGGGAGCGGCTGACGTTCTGCGTCGGGTACCCCAGGAGGTGGGTGACGCGGTTGCCGCGCCCGCTGGCCTTGCACCCTGGCGCTACGGCGTCCTCTCTGTGGAAAACAACAGGCGGGCGGGTGAGCAGGCTCCTCCGCGGCACGGCGTGGGCACGGCCTGGGTAGAGCTGGGGGCTCTTAGCAACCTCTCGTCTCCCGCACCTCCCTCCACCTGCCTCTTGCCTCTTTCTCTTGGCCTCAACCTACTCTCCTTTCTGCACCTTCCTGGGCCGGCGACCCTGCAGAGATCCCAGGTGCCACAGTCCCATCTTCCAGACAGGACTTGTCCACACGTGTTTGAACAACCCACGGCAGGCAACCCCCTCCAGGCGCCCTCCATCTCTTTTTGAAGTTTAGCAGAACTATCACGTCTAATAGGGAATGAGCCTTATAGTTCCGGGAGCTGCTCTCCCCTTCCTTCTCAACTTACCCTGACCTTGTGCACTCTAGCACGGCTCTCTTCTCACCTCCTACCCATCAATCTTCTCCATTTTTCCCTCCATTCCCAAGGCATTGCAATCATTAGCACTGCTAGTCTTGTTCTATTTTTATTTCTAGTTTGCTTCTAATATAAGTTATTAGCACTATTCTTAACTCTTCTTAAATAAGCATGTCAGAGTTCTCACCGGGGAAACGTGAAAAACCATAGACCCTGCCCTCCAGGAGCTTACAGTCTAGACAAGACAGACAGAAGGGCGCATAGACTGGAGAGAAATGGAGGGCAGGGGAGCTTAGGTGGAGACTGGAACGGGAAAGGGGGAAAGACAGAAAAGCCATGCGGCGAGGTGCAGGTCGACATGCTGCAGTCCCAGCACTCCTTGGTGATGGTGGGCAGGTTTGGGGTGGGGTTCCCAGCCGGCCGGTGGCAGGCAGGGGTGAAGAGGGCAGGGCGCCGGTCCCCTGCGGCACAGCAGCATGCAGCATGCATCAGGTTTTACCTGATCTCACTAGCCAAGTCGCCGCAGGCCCCTCCGCCGACCCCGCCGCCGTTGCCGTAGCCGAAGGCACCGCGGGCGCCACCAGCCCCGGAGCCTCCGCAACAGCAGCAGATGAGCCCCCAGATGCCCACCGCCAGGCAGGCCAGCATGAGCAAAGTGCCCAGCACGGCCCCGATGATCATTCCCACACGCCGGGTGTCTGTGGAGAGAAGTAGGGGCGGGGATCAGGTTTCTGGCAGCCTCACAGATGGTAACTGACCAGGAGGTGCCAGGCCAGGAAGGGGGTCTGTGGGAGCCCAGGGAATTTCCAGGCCCTGGTACACCCAGTGAAGAAGGTAAGGAGAGATGCAAGTTAACCCCTTATGTCTGCATGTTTATCCCAGGCCAGTTGCTCTAGCAGTAAAAAGACAGTCAGTGAAGACTCCAAAATAGAACCCAGTGCTCAGTGGTAGAGCACTTCCCTAGCTCTGCCAAGCCCTGGGTTCCATCCCCAGTACCTGGGAGGGGGACACAAAAAAGAGCCCATGTGCCTCCCTCCAGTCCTACTTTCCCAGCCAAGAACCCTCAGAGACAATACACCTACCTGAGACCTTCACCTCCACCACACAAACACTGTAGCCCACGTGGTTGGCCACTGTGCACTGATACAATCCATCATCATCTCTGGAGACACCTTTCAACACCAGATCCCCATTGTTCAGGCCTGAAATCGGAGGAGCATCAGAATGATGGGGTAAGGTAGAGAATCTGTATCTTAAAGCTCCCACCCCATCCTTAGCCCCTGTGGGGTGGGGTTTGGGACATCACTTTGAAAGGAGGGAAGATGTACGCAAGTGCACCCACACACACACAGCTCCACTCCACTCTGCAGGTGAGTCACCTTCCCCCTGCTGGGACAAAGGTAAGGAGGGACCCCCTCTTCCAGCAACAAGGCAGAGACACCATTAATTCATTCTATGATATTAGGGGAACTCTCCTCCCTCTCTTCATTTGTACAGTACAGACAGCATAAGACCAGAGGAACTCTAAGGTCCTTTCTAACTCTGTTATTCTTTAATAATGAATATTATTCACCTTTTCTATATACAGACACTTCATACATCTCATCCCATTTAATCCTCATAGATCTCTGACAGGTAGATATTACTATTCCCTTTCCATATGGCACAAAGAGGTTAAGCCACTTGTTTGGGACTTTCAGTCAGTCATTGTCCCAGCTCAAGCCCAGCTCCTTCCATGGAAGTCCATATTCCTTCCAAATTAACCATACTACTTTTGACCGACTTCCTACTTTTGCCTTCTCTTCTTCCTTCAATAGCAGCTGTTGAGTGAGGTCCAGAGGAGTAGGCTCCCACATGTTTCCAGGTTTGACTTGGTGACACTGAGGAACCAGTGAAGCCCCAGCTGGTCCCAGAGTCCCTGATCATGTATGCATTCCCTCTCTGCCCTCACCAAGGCCCCCTCACCTTGATTTATGGAGCTGTGGAAGGACTCCTGATAGGAGAGCTCAGAGTGGAAGCTGTGCTGGGAGTGGTAGGACCCGGCTCGGTAGGGATGAGTGTGCCCACTGATCTTGGCCCACTTGTAGGAGAGGGGTTGGGAGCCCCCGTTGGCAAAGCACTTCAGCACCACATCGTTGCCCTTTGACATGTGGCCTTCAGCCCAGCACATGGGTACTGCAGGACGAGCTGCAAGGAGGCAGGCAATTGTAAGCCAGGACCCAGACTAGAGGCAGAGCAGGCTCAGAATGGCCACACTGCCTTAGCCCTAAAGCCTGGTGAAGGGGACTCCAAGGGAAACCTGGCCTTACCTTGGACAGTGACAATGACCTTCCGGCTGGCCATGGTGGTCTTCTTCACCCGGCACTCATAAGTTGCTGTGTCAGATACCTGCAAGTTCATGAGGTTGATGGAGGCATCATACTGGCTGGGGTCTGAGGCTGCAAAGCGAACCCTCTGCTGCAGATGGGGGAGGTTGCCATGGTTGATCCTTTTGTCCTGGTAACTAAGGAACTGTAAAGAAGAGAAGAAAATAAAGGCGGTGAGACAGGCAGAGCCACAGTTGTGGGGTGGCCGCTCTGGGCAATTGACTAAACTTCTCTGAGACTCAGTTTTCTCAGCTGAAAAATGGTAATAATGATGCCTGACTCACTAACCTCCAACATAATGGGTGAGATCAGATGAGGTCAGTTGGAGAAGTATAAGATCAGGCTGGGAATTTCTTGAGGTCAGAGACCATACCTCATCTTCCCTTTGGAATACAGTGGGAGGAGGGAGACTAACTGCTAGCTTGATTCCCAGCTGCACAGTTCTTATGAGTCATTGCCTGAGAAAACTTGGGGGAAGTACAGAGTATTAGTTTCCTAAATTTCTCTCCTTCTCCCCTCAGGATCTTGGCTGCCCAACAAGTAGACATCACAAAGTACAGAGTAAGGAGAATCCTATACCCAACACTCACCACATTCTCCCTATGCGAGGGGTCTGAGTTGACCTGCATCCATTCAATGTCCAGCCCATTGGGACCATAGTCCTCAGGGTCCAGGATGTAGGGACAGCCCAGTCTCACATTATCACCTTCCGCAAGGTACAGGACCTCCTGGCCATCCCCGTTGATCCTCACGGCAGACAGCAGTGCTAGGGTAGGGGTAGAGCAGATGGGGTGAAAGAAGGCAGAGCCAGAGCTTGAGCAGTCAACTTCAGCCTCTCCTTCTACCATTTTCTGTTGGCTGTCACCCACGGCTCAGTGGGGTTTCTCTAGGGTGTTCCTGCCGTTGTAGGTGAGCGTGTATGTGTGTGTGTGCGCGTGCATGCCCACGTGAACTAGGATAGGCATGTCTGCATGCTTGTGTGACTTATTTATTTATGTAGCAGTGTCTATGCATGCTTGTTGGGCCATATATGTGTGTGTGTGTATATATATATATATATATATATATATATAGAGAGAGAGAGAGAGAGAGAGAGAGAGAATATATATATTCTATGATTGTGTAGGTGTGTATATGAATACTGTTTGTACATACATAGCTGTGATGTATGCTTGTATGTAGACATTGTGTGTATATATGTATGTATGAATATATACACATATGTATATTGTATGCTTATAAGTATTTGAAGCTGCAAAGATATTCGTGCACATTACCGTGAGGGATATCTACTTATATATTTACATGATAGTGTGACTGTTCTAGTGTGTGTGTGTGTGTGTGTGTGTGTGTGTGTGTGTAGGCATTTGGAGAACCCAGAGTGTCTACTTGCCTCAGTGGAAGAATTTGACTCAGTAAAGGTCATTTGTGTGAGCCAAATGCTCAAGGAAGCCTGTTCAAAAGCTCAAGGATGGACACAGTGATTTTGGGGTCCCTTTCCAGCCTGGGAACCAGATTGAGTATGTCTGTGTGTCAGTATGTGTGTACATGTATGGGTATGACTGTGTCTGCAGCTGTATGTCTCTGCATGGTATATGACAATGTGCGCTTGACTGTGTAAATGCTCTAAGTGATAGTATATGCCCTTGGGTGACCTGGCTACGTTCATGTGTGATGGGAAGTAATGGTGTCTGCCTAGAACTAAGGCAGCATGTATCTGTAGGATGAGCCTTGCATGATGATATATAGCATTATAGCTCATGTATCCTTCCCCATGAATGTCTGTGTGGCTCAGGTACAGACACTCCCATATGCTAGCTCCCACTGGGGCCCCTCCTGCTACTGAGTCAGACAGGTGGCCATGGTTAGGAGCCAGGATCTGGAAGCTTAGGGCTGAACTCCTCTCCCTCCCTTCTCTGAAGCCCTAAGGCAAACACTAACCCCAACCGGTTAGACCTATAGAGGGATAAGAGGGGGGATGGACCCAGGGCCCCACCCTGGGCACTCAGAGCCCCGCCTCCCAACCTCCAGCAACATTTCCCTCCTCCAGCCCCTCATCCAGCTTGTCCACTCTCCATCTACAGCCTTTTCTGAATCAATATATACTTTGGAGTTCCTACCCCAAGACTCAGCAATCATTCTGTTTTGCCCTTCACTGACTCAGAACCTCTTGCACACTTAGCATCTCACATACATACACACACAAACACACACTCACACACACAAAAAAATTATACGGTGTCAGAGTTTACCTACATATAGACACATACCCATTCTTTCAAGCCTTCAAAATGCAGTCACATACCCCATTCCTACACACACAGACACAATCAGGTCTATACAAAATGGACGCACATTTGCAGGCAAACACAGTAATCCAGAAACACGCCCACTGCACGCTTATATGATTTCCTGTGCATTCATTCAAGACCAGACATATCTGAGAAGCCCTGCCTGCCAGGTGAAGCCAGAGAGGCCAGTGAGAGCCCTTTCAACAACCCCATCCACTCAGGAATCTCTGAACTTGCCCCTGGGAACCCTGACTGTACCCTAATGCAGTTAGACTCCAGGGTGACCCAAGGCAGGCAGGCAGGCTGGCTGCTGGGGCTATAACGGGACAGGAGGATGCCTCTTCCAGCTCCAGGCCAAGGGAATACCAGCTCATTCCTGAGATAAGGATCCTGATGTCATCTGCCAGATCGTGGGGCGGCCCAAGGCAATTTAGGGATGAGCCAGAACTCAGGTGAAAGAAGAAACTCCACCCTGGGAAAGAGCCACTGGAAGCAACCCTCAACAGGGAAGATTCTCTTCCTCCACACCATGGAGGCCAGGCAGGCAGGAGGGTAAGTATTCAGGAATAGGGGCTCGGGAAGGAGGGATAGGCTAGAAGAAGAGTACCTCCACCCAGCACTAAGCTGAGTGTCTTTCTTCAATTGTCTCAGGCCAGGAAGCCTCACCCCAGCTTCTCAATCTCCTTAGCTTTCTCAGTCTCCTCCCAAGGCTTGCAGCCTTTTCTGTACCTCCTCCCTCTTCTTGGGAAGTTGTTCTAGTGTCTCACCATGATTCCTCTTGCTGTGACACTTCCAGAGAATGTGAGAGAAAAGGGAAGCCGGGGGCGGGGGAGGGAAGAAAGCCAGAGGGGATGAGAGATCTGGTTGGGAAGGTTTGGGGAAAGAAAGGAACCGGAAGAAAACAGCTGTGACTGTCCCCCCACAAAATCGCCAGGGGCTGGCTACCCTCTAGGGGGTGTCACCTCATTCCTAGTGACTACCACCTCCACCGGTAAATCCTTTCTGAATTTCCCAGCTGTTTCCAGATGGAAAGTGAGAGAGGGTAAGGGAAGGGAGGAGAGAAAAGGCAGTTCCACAAAAAGGCACTGGTGCATACGCGGTGTCTGTGCTCCCACACCCACAGACATACTGCAAACATGGAGATATCCCCACACTCCAGAGCACAGCCAGAGCTTCCTGAGTGGGCTCTGCCAGCCTCCTCAGACCAAGAGGATGTCACAGGCATCCTGCCGTAAATACCAGAGTCACACAGATACATACACACATGCAGAGGCTAAAATGGTTCCCCCCTCACCCTCCTTCCCCTTCCTACTTCATCCTAAATCCAGACCCCAGGAGGGACTCCAAGTCGTTTTCAGCAGTGCCCAATGACTTTTGCTAGAACTTGCCCAACCTGGGCAGGCAGCCAGAACATCCACGCCTGATCCCTGCCCTCCAGGAGCACCCCAGCGTGGTGGGGAGGCTCTGGAAGTAGTCATCCATCACTACTCTCATCTTGGAGAGGTCACAGACCTGAAACTCTCACAGAACAAGGAGGTCCAGAGCCAGGGTCTCGGACCTGGGCTCTCCAGTCAGGATGGAAGCAATCCACGCATCCAGATTTAGCCTTTCAAGGTAAGCAACTCCCCTGCCCTATGCTCTGACTTTGGGAGAGGAGGCCCTCCCACTTGAAACAGCAGACAGACTATCTGATGGAAACTGATCCTTCCCAGGCTCCTCCCCAACCCCCACCCAGAGCTGCTGCTCACCTGACTCCTACCCCACCCCCAACCCTTCTGGTAACAAGGCCTGTCCTCCAGTTTACAATATGAACACTGCACGTGGGGCACCTGCACATGTGTGAGCCCCACAGGCTCTCAGACACCATGAAGAGCAACTCAGAGACCTCTGTACACAGACACTACCCCAAACCTTCAGGCACAGATTCTCCTGGGGAGAAGCCCCCTGGCAATATCCAAACCAGGATGGTAGCAGGGTGAGGGTGGGTGGTTCCCTGTCAGGGCCTTGCAGACCACCTTTGAGAATCCTCTGTAAGTCCTTACTGCCCCTTTCCCTGACCACCTAGCCTCATGCTGGGCATCCCTACCCACTGCCCAGCCCCATACCTGGGCTGAGGCACAGGAGTAGAAGTTGGAATGCTCCTCGAACTCCCATGTCTCTAGGCTCGGTGTTTCCTCCGCCTGAGCTGGGTTCCCGTGGACTGATGGTGGAAGGTGGAAGGGGCAGGTGGAGGAAGGGGGAGTCGAGGGCCCAGACACTGCCCGGGGTGGCAGGAGGTGCAGTGAGTGCCCCAGCAGAGGAGCAGCCAGAGTTATTTCTATGAGAGGGAGGGGGCCTGGTCCCCGCCTTGGGGAGGAGCCCCAATAACCCTAATTAGCGGGGTGACAGGATGGCCTACCCAGGCATTACCCAGCCCTCACCCAAGCTCTTCCCTGTCCTGAGAGTGGCGCAGGGCGGCCAGCGGGACTTATAATTAGGCACCTGTTAAACCTCCATTTCCTCCTGGCCACGTCCTTGGGGTGACAACAGTCGCCCCATTTGACAGCGTCCACAGAGCTCCCCTCACCACTCATTTACTGCCTCCTTCCCTAGGGGAAGTGGGAAAGAGGAAAGAGAAGCCAGGCTTGGGGAGGAAGAGAGGCCAGGCCTTGAAGAGTTAACACTAACCCAGGATGGATGTCTGACACACCCTCCCAGTGCAGGCCCAACTGTCCAAGTCCCACCCACTCCAGGCATCCCTGATCCTCCAGGGGGACCCCTTCTAGGAGGTCTGTGAGAAAGTGCACCAGGGAAGGGGAGCCTCCCCCATGCTGGGACCTGGAACTGGAGGGAAAGTCAGGCAGATGAAAGGGATCCAGGAATACCCAGCCCACCTTCCCCTTGAGTTCTCTGGTCTTTCAAAGGTAATGGGGCCTCCTGAGTTGAGAGGAAGAGGAGGGGTATATGAAGGGACAGGGTCATCCCCTGCAACTGTGCCCCCATCCATGCCTTACTCAAGGACTCCACAGGCATTGGGACCCCTGGGAGCCAAAGTTGTCATGGGGGATCCAGGCCTCTACCTCCCACACAGATCTAAAACAGTTCACTGAGGGCTATAAAGATGGACCAGGGCATGTGGAGGGAGTGAGGTACAGGGATGGGGTAAGGGAAAGAGCTGTCCCTGGTGAGAGAGGCCTGTGTGAATGTGGGTACCCTCACACAGTGTACAGGTGGGAGGCAGGCAGGGAGTCGGTTGAGTAAGGCTGAGCCCCTCTGGGTGTGCTTCCCTGAGGGTTGGCTTGGTATCCTGGCCCCTATGCCCAGAAGAGTGGCCAGGCCTAAAGGGTTAATGTAGACTGGGTATGAACTGTGCCCTTGAGGCCAAGGACCCTCACAAACTTGACTGGTCATCAGGGTGACAGCATAGTCCTAGGAAGGCTGGAACTGGGGCAGGTATGGTCCCTACCATCAGGAGGAGAATGTAGAAGCCTGGATCTTGCTGTTGGTCCCCTCATTCCTCCCCTAGACTCCAGGGCTGCCCCACAGGAGGCAGATCATGAGGGGCCCCATGCAATTGCTTGACTTCCTTAAAGGAGCCAAGAGCCGTCCCTTACCCTTGACATGGAGCTCAGTAAGAACAGGGGGGGAAGAGTCTTGGGGAGGGTTATGAGTCTCTGGGATGCTGTCAGGACCCACCCCTCTGGGAAAAAACAAGAACAATAAGGAAGCAAAGGAGTCCATGCGTCTCCAAGTTTCAAACCCCTCTACCTGAACTCCCAACAAAAACAGGGTGCTCTGGGCTCCCCAGATGTACACAGTGAATATCCTCATTTCCTTATTTATTTTGAGTTTATGGAATTGTCTTGTGCCCTCTGGAGAACAGAGATCATTATTATCATTTTACAGATGGGAAACAGAGGCCTGGAGAAACACAGGGATTTGCTTAGTTGATACTGCTGGGCCGTAAGTAGAAGATAGCCAAACATCCTGACTCTTGGCCCAAAGTGGTACAAAAAAAGGGCTCAGTGAGAAGAACGCAAAGAAGGTTAATGGCGGGTAGAGGGGAAAATAAGTGGAATGAGGAAACGAGAAAGGAAATGAGTAAAGGGTGGGGGTTTAATTGGGCTCTGAATTTGAGCTAATGTTAGAGTTGGGTTGAAGGCTGGAACTGGGGTTAAGTTTAGGGTTAGTTGAAATTATAAATGAGGTTGAGGTCAGATTTGAGGTCGGAGTTGGAGTTTAGCTTGGCATTAGGGTTAAATTATAGCTAAAACTAAGGCTAGAGTTAATGGCTGGGATTTGTGTTATGATAAGGAATAGGATTTTAGTTTCATTTACAGATATGCTTAGGAATACATCTATGGCTAACCTGAAGGCTGGGTTGAGATCAATCTAGGATTAGTTACAACTGGATTAGAACTGAGTTTGGGATTTGAGTTATAATAAACTATGGTTGGGGTTAAAACATGGGCTAAAGATAGACGAATGAAGGATTCATGAGAATCAAAAATGAGATTTTATTTATTATACAGAAAGATATCAGCTTCTATCTGCTAAATTCAGGTTTGGCTAGAATGTTCGACCCTTAGGTCTGGGAGAATACCAGTGGTACCTATTGATTGTAATCCCAAGATTTGGGGAATGGATCCAAATATTCATGAGCCCATCTGAGGGGTATGAAGTAATTTAATCCCATAACAAATGTAACCTCCAAAGACCTGCTGCACCCCTAAAGTTCCTAAAGCTTGGTTTGGTCAAGCTCCAATAAAGGCACTGGGGAGGGGATGTAAGAAGCTAATGGTAATGGAGGGAGCTCAGACACCAAATTGAACCAGAAGACAAGGCCCATCAGAGGGAGTCTTACTAGGGAGGAGCTCTGGTTTTGAAGCAGGTCATGATAGTTGGGGGAGAATAAGGACCTAGTTGCTTACAGAAGAATAGCCACTTTTCAGAGGCAGGGGGTTCTCAAAGCCTAAAAAGGCAGAGCACCATCATTGGTCCCCTTGACCTACTGATGGCTAATTGCCTCCTCCTTGCAATTGGAGCCTATAAAAGAAGTTGCCAGCCTCCCTGCCTTGAGCCTTAAGCCCTGCAGGGTTTGAGGGGAATGGTGATGGAGGGGGGTGCCAGGCATAGGTCCAACCCACAGTCCTCTCCCTCGAAGACCAGCCGACAGCCCATACCTCTCTCTCTGGGCATCTTCAGTAGGGGAAGAGGGCACCACTCCAGGGAAGCACCCTACTTCAACTCCTCCCTTTCCTTTTCCCCCATCCAGTCCCCACCCCAAACATTCCATTTCCCTGCCCACTTCCTTTTCAGATCCCATAAAAGTTCAGACAGAATCTCAGAGATTATTGGACTTCCCCTCTCTGAAGAGATGGAGAGAGAGAGAGAGAGAGAGAGAGAAAGGAAGAAGAAGAAGAAGAGGAGGAGGAGGAGGAGGAGGAGGAGGAGGAGGAATTATTGTTGGAGTTGTTTGGGGGAAATAATGACTAGTTAAGGGGCAGAGATTAAGACCATCAGAAATACATGTGGCATGAAAATGGCCTCAGAGGCTCAGAGACATAGGAGGTAGAAGATTCAAGATATGATCTGGAACCCTAGGAAATCTTTCACTTTTCTGGGGTAAATGACTCCAGTTTGAATGGCATTTATTTCTATTCTAAGATAGAAAGTTTAAGCAGAGGCCTAGAAGGAGTGAACAGAGACATAAAAGAGAAGGGAATAGGCAGGATAGGGACCTGAAGTCAACTTCTGAAATGAGGTGCAGCCCAACCTCAGAGCCTTTTGGGGAGGACAAACAAAGGTCTTAGCCTACCTACTCTTCCTCCAAAGTCCCCTTTGCAGCAACTCATATAACCCTGTAAACCCTACCCTCCCCTGTCCCAGGCTGCTCCCTAGGCTCTATAGGTTTGGACTCAAGCTCTCCATCTACCCTGGCCACAGCCAAGCCCAGAACTATAGCTTGACCCTTTCTAAACCCCTCCCATTCTTCATCCGCAGGTCCTACAGTCCCATGTAGACTAGTCCCCTGTCCTGTCCCTAGTCCCCTGTAGACCTAGGCTCACCCCCACAACACCTAAGGAGGAGCTACCTCAGAGAAAACCTTTGAAGAAAGAGCCCAGGAACAGAAGTTATGAACCATCATGGAGAGACAGTGTCATGTAAGCCTCAGAGGCAAGGGGTCATGGAGTCAAAAAGCTGCCAAGAAGCTGCTGCATCTATTATCTTTCCACCAGCTTTCATTGAAGGTTTGGGGCAGAGAACTGCCAGGTGAGGCTATGGTTGGATGGGAAGGATTCAGAGATAGGACAGGTGGCTGATGGGAGCAGGAAGATATCCAACTAGAAAAGATTAGAGTTAGCCCCAGAAGAAGGATGAGATATATGTGAGGGGTTAAGTTTGAGGATGTAGGTTCAGGTTGGGGACTAAGGCTCAAATCAGGGCTGGCAAACAAGAACTTTAGACACAGGTGACCCAAGGAGTTCTTAAGTCCCTGCTCAGACTTCTTAAGCCAAGGTGATTCCCACTGGCCCATCACAGAAGAAGAGGGACACTAAGAGGGAGCCTAGCTATACCCAAATCTCTCCCATCAAGCAGTATCCTAGAACTGTCCCAGATTTATAAAAGTAATCTGAACAATTGTAATCACTATCTCTGAAGGATTGGCCTAACCCACCACTACCTCAGTAAAGAACAATAGCAAAGGGTGGTTGATTGATTGCCATCCATTGAACTGTTATCAAGAAATGAATAGAGGCAAGAAAAAATTCCTTTTAAGGAGTGTGTGAAATCCTGATGACCAAATGAAGGAAGAATAAGAGACCTTGATAATTAAGTATCTTCACTTCAGAGAGATCAACCACATGATGCAGAACCTTCATCCATTCCATGATTGGCTGGATTTTGTGTTAGTCCCTGGAGACACAGCAATGAAGGAGACTTAGTATCTGTCATTCTGGGGTGCCCCATCATCCGGTGGGGGACACAGACAAGTGAAGGGGTGCATAACCCACAGTGTGATAAGCTATGCTAGTGGGCTCAAAGTCTAACCCAGTGGAAATGATTTGAAATCTTTGAAAATTTGAAAGATTAGTGATGATGTACCAGAGAAAATACTAGGGGTGACCAGAGGAATATTTCAGTGATTGGGAAATAAGCTAGGCACAAATGAGAGGAGAGAAGCCAAGTGTAACAACTAATGATTATTTTTGGACTGAGGAGGGGAGATTCTTGAGAATTGAACCTCTTGGAACCTTCTAGTCAACCCCCCAGAGCCCCTCCCTGGGATCAGAGCTCATAACGAACTAAACAACTAAGATCAATTGGCCTGATCCATATGTCTGTGTATGGAGAGATTTTGTGATATATTAATCCATATGTCCAATAAGAGTTTGGCTTTTGAATTTGTAGAAATAAAATTCACCTTTGCTTTGCTACCTGGTTTCAATGGATACATATCTGCAGGGGAGAACGGGGCTCCCCTTCAAGCATTAAAATGACTACCTTGCCCAGGAAAAAGTGTGGGAGCTAGCAGGCATCAGAGGGAAGTCTTCCCCAGTAAGCCCGACCTGACCAGCCCTCACTATGCCTTCCCTGTTTGTTTCCTGTTGCCTGGATACTAGAATAAGGGACTGAGAAAGGAAAGGTGGCGCCAGAGGAATTGGGACTCACAGAGAACACCAATTGCTCTGTCAGGGCTGGCTGGGGATGGAAGTATTAACTGGCAACAGGCCCAGCCCAGTGGATAGTCAGTTTTTTCCTTAAGTTCCCTCCCCTAATTTCCTCCCTCTAAAACTTCTTGCCTGAATTGCTGGAGAGCCCTGTGTTTCCAAAACTACAGGCACTTCCCCACATAGGGTTAAACTGCACAGCTGCTGGAGTAGGAGACAGCTGAAGGGGTTATAGTCATGGAAAAAGAGCCTGGGGGATGGGGTTGTAGCTCAGTGGTAGAGGCTTGCCTAGCATGTGTGAGGCACTGAGTTTGATCCCCAGCACTGCATATAAATAAATAAAAATTAAATGTGGTCCATTGACTACTAAAAAATAATTCTTTTAAAAAAAGGACTTTTGTGTGATCCCAAAGAGCAGAAATAAGTCTATGCATTAGATGCACAAGAAGAAATATATTGACTTGACATTGAACTTTCTAAGCACCAGGACTGATCTAAGATGATTGGGTTGCTTTATCAGATAGTGTCCTGTCTCTCAGAATGTGCAAGCTCAGACTACCCAGCCATTAATTAAGCTAGAGTTCGCAAGGGAGATTAAGGCACCAGAAGGTCTTTGAGGTCCCTTTTGGCCTTTAGGAAGCCATCGCCCAGGCTCCTATTCTTTGCAAAAAGAGTAGTTAAGAGGAGTACGAGAGAGAAAATAGAGAATGAAGAAATCAGTCTCTGAGCCTCCATGATCTCTGCACCCAGACTTTTTGTCTAAGACTCCTGTGTCTCCCCTCTACCATCACCTGAACAGTTGCCACCCTTTCTTACCCCAAAAGCCCTGCCTGGCTTTGAACTCTCACAGACCTTTTCATCCAAGTCTAATCAAAGTGTTTTTACTGAAACCAATTAATGCCCAGCTGTGACCCAAGTCACAGATGGGGATGCCGAGGCCTTCAAGGGCACTAGAGGACATCCCAGCACCCCACTGAGTCAGGGCCTGCCTGGTTGAGCCATCAGAACAGACTGCTGAATCATGCAGCCTAGAGCTGCTTCTGCCGCAGGTGCAAATGTTCTGGAACCGCCCCTAAGCCACAGCAGAGTGTGGTGCTGGCAACAAGCAAATGAGAGCAGATAGGGCACAAAGCCCGGCCAAGAGCAGAGGCACATGTACCCAGGAGGTAGCTGCCTGCAGATGTGACTCAGTGCTCCACAGCTGGAAAACCCAACCACTGGAGTTTTTAGGCTGAATCAGCCCAGTCTAACACTGTAAGGACTCAAGGGTCCCAAGGGCACAAGACAGGGAACTAGTACATACCTTGGTTTTTGTGTTTTGGATTTTTATTGTTGTTGCTTTTGTTTGTACTGGGGATTGAACCAAGGAGTGCCTTGCCACTGAGCTATATTCCCCAGCCCTTTTTAAAACTTTTGAGACAGGCTCTCCCTAAATTGCCCATGCTGGCCTTGAACTTGTGATCCTCCTGATCCTGTCACCCAAATTGCTGGGATTGCAGGTGTGTGCCATTGCACCCAGCACAGTATGTACCTTTATACATGAAATAATGTAAACTCAATATATAAAGGAATCAAATACCCATACAACAAAGTCAATAATAGCTTGGGCACTTTAAAAACAAAATCTTCACATCAACAAAGACAGTGTACCAGCAGCACTTCCTACATATCTTCAGATTTCCTCAACACCACTCTACTTCCTCGTCCATCTCAGTGTGGAAAGAGAGATGGGTTACCACAGACAGCAGCCTTGGATGGGGAAAGGCCTCTGGTTCACCTTTAGGGAGCCATGTCCTTGTCTACCATTCTCCTCCAAGCTCCCACTTTTTGCAAGAGTAACAGTAGCTGCCTCTCAATTACCCCAAGACTGATGCAATAGTTTAGAGGGATACATAGAACACATTTCCACCTCTGAGAATAAGCAGAGGAAAGCTGAATCCTCTTTAGCAGAAAGCACTCCCACCATAGGTCTGACCTCTAGCAGAAAGACTGAGGCTAGTTTATTCCCGATTCCTGAGTCTGGGGGACCCATTAGAGTCCTCGACATCACACTCATTCTCTTTTTCCTTTGTCCCTAGGCCCCACCACCCACTCTGCAAGTTGGGCTCACACAGCCTCCTGCTGGTTCTGCCACTACTGTCACAATCCTGACCCACCAATCACCACTCAAGCCAGGAGACTTTCTCTGTAACTATTCCCATGGCTATTCCCAAGCTAGTGGAGTGGAGGGTTTATAAAAAATACCCACGTGGAGCTGGCTGGCTACAATCTCAACTATTCTCATACTCTCAGAAGTATCCCACTTCTAGGAACTAGGCTCCTGCTGACAGTCCAGGCTAGCCCTGGAGCCAAGGAAACCTGTGCAGCACTTCTCAAGAATCCTGAGGGAAGAAACCAAACCTCTCTTCTGTGGGCCAATTTCATGATAGAATTTTTTTCTTTTTCCTGGTACTGGGGATTGAACCCAGGGGCACTCTATGACTGAGTTACATCTCCAGCCCCCATTTTTTTTTTTTTTTTGGAGACAGTCTCCCTAAATTGCCCAAGCTGGGCTTGAACTTGTGATCCTCCTGACCCAGCCTCCCAAATTGCAGGGATTACAAGTATGTGCCATCATACCCAGCCAAAGATAGGAAATTCTTAGAGACTGGAAGGAGCAACCTCGAGAGAACTCCGAGTTTCTATCCCAAGCCATCTTCACTTGCTCAGAGGTGACTGTATTCTCCTTTCTCCAAAGCCATGTAATCTATAACTGCCCTGTATCCAGGCCCTGTCCAGACAGTCTGATTCTTGGGCCTTGGGATCTTCCAAGCACCACAGACCTGCTTTTTCACCAGCAGCAGCTCTGGTCAAATGCTAATCTTGATTTCCACCAGTGAACTAGCCCATTGTTCTCAACATGGGTTCCCATACCTGCATTCCACAGGGGCCCATTCTTTCCAACCCTGAGATGGATGACAGGTGTGCAGCTGACAAACTCAAGGCACTAAGGAAAGGCTCTTCCTGACTTTCCTGGAAGAGAGAGTCCTCCAAGATAGGTAAGGGCTTATTCTTTGGGCCTTGAAGGTCTCAGTGGATCAATAGACGAGGTCACTATGCCAGAATCCTTGGTGGCACTGCTGTGTCTTTCTCCCAAACTGGGCTGGGTACCATGTCCTCCCAGGACCCTAAGAGGGGAAGGTATCAGCTGGTTGCAGTTAGTGATGGTGAGTGGGGAAGGTGAGAAAGTCTCTTCCCCAAACAGCTGGGGCCTGCCCACCTGATTGGGTGGGGAAACAGTCTTCCCTGGTAGGGAAGGTGTAGAGGGTACCTGGGATAGCTGCACAGTCCTGAGGAAGGGGAAGCACAGGAAGCAGCTTGCTGACTCTCCCTGGGCCCTATGAAAAGAGGACTCTTGCCCCAGGCCCTTGTAACCTGGCGTTGCAAACACCAAGGACGCGCCCAGCAGCCGTCCTCTACCTCCTCTAGTGCAGAATGCATGGAGGAAGACAAGACTGGGCTTTGGATCTGAGAAAAGACGCAAACCCCTGTGGGTGGGGAGGAGCAGAGGGGCACCAGAGTTATGGGAGCTAGGTGGAAGCCCTCTCCCAGGGCATACAAAACCAGGAAGTGGCTCCATCATTGGAATCTGCTCTCCCACTCCACATGATCCCCTGGGTCCTTCCAAAAAGGCTGAGGTTATTCTACAGGTACACAGAATCTGGGGGAGGGGTGTGGAGAATCAGAAGACTGGCACAAACAAGAGGTTTCCAGGAAGGGGCACCAGGTCTGTTGTAGTCACGGAGTGCTCAGAGGGTACCTGGCACATGGCAGGCACTCTGTAAGTACCTGAATGTGTGAATAGAGTAGTTTGGGGGAAAGTGAGGAAAGTTAAAACAGAAAAATGGCTTTAGGGAGCTCCACTTATGGGAATGAAGTTGATTGGGGAGAACTCAGCCACATGAGTGAGGGGGCAGCTGTGTTTGGGTAAGGAGCTGGGTCCCGGGCGTGCCTGTGGGGGGGTGGGGCAGGTGTCTGTGTTGCAGTAGTACCTGGAGTTGAAAGGGCTCCAGCAGGAGAGCACTGAGACAGGAGCTGTGGACTCCAAGTTCAAACACCACCCCCCTCCACAGATGTGGTGAGTCATGACTGAGTCTTGGAAGAGCTCTACATCAGCCGGTCCTGGTCCTCCCTCCCCAGCTTCACTCCACTCAGCCCTCACACCAGCCCTCCCCAAGACAGCATCTCCAGTTCTGCCTCAGTGCCTTGAAATGCCTCCAAACTGGGTGCAGAATAGATGCAGAGACCAGACTGTGAGGCAAGTGGACACCACAGGGGATGGCAAAAAAGCCTGGAGAACCCAGCACAAATGAACCCCTAGTCTAGAAAGGACAATACAAGAGAGAATCCTCCCACTCCCTGCCCCTGAGCATCACATGGCCCACATTTGGGTCCCCATAACCTTTTTATTGATTGATGGATTGATTGATTGTGGTACCAGGGATTGAAACCAGGGGTGTTCTACCACTGAGCTACATTCCCAGTCCCCCTTCCTTTTTTAAATTTTGAGACAGGGTCTCGCTAAGGTGCCCAGGCTGATGGTCTCAAATCTGTGACCCTCCTGCCTCAGCATCCTAAGTCACTGGGATTACAAGTGTGGACCACCACACCTTGTCCCCATAACCTATTTTTCTCCACCTTTAATCCCCTGTAGCAGCTATAGCCCCACAAGAAAGCTGTTCCTTAGAAAAGTACAATAGATTTAATCCATAACTATGAAATGTCTAGATTAGCAGCAATTAAGGACACCCAGAGACTGGGCAGAATCCGTCCCCCGAAGGTATCCTGAGGGCCACAGAGGCTCCCCCTCAGTTCACAGAGGTGGTGGGCAGGATGTTGGCTTTGCGCTCAGCTTCAATGCAGTATTTCTCAGGAAGGCCAGTGGCTCTGTCAGGAAAATGCAGGGAGGGCGTAAGGAATGTATTCGACCACAGTGGAGGCAGAAGAAAGCAGGCTCCAGGTGAGGTTTACAGAACCTGGGGACCTGCACCCCAACCTATTCCCATAATCCATTCACAAGCCAGTATACTGCCAAGGAGCTCCCAGAAAGCCAGGAAGACCCAGTCCCAGAACCTTCTGGTGGAGCCCACTTTAGAGGGCCAGGAGAAAGGTCCCTCCCTGAACACCTGTCAGCCCCTCCATCCCCAAATCTGCATTTTCTGGACTACCATGCAATCTCTTTGGGGAAGGTGAGAAAAGCCAGGGAAGAAAGGATCCCAGTGCACCTCAGCTCTTCAAGTTTTTTCTTCTTGATGTCATCAATGCGCTCACGCCGCTTCTGGGCCTCCTCTTTGAGGCGCCGACCCTCTTCAAAGGTGGCAATCCGGTTCTGCACCTGCTTCTGCTGGTTCTCTCTCACCTGGCGACGGAGCTCATTGGCATGCTGTAAGCGCTCTGTGGCCTTTTTCTCCTCCTCCAGTCGCTCCTTCTCAATCTGCTCTCTCTGAGCCCTGGGGGAGGGGCACAATGAGTGGAATGGTCTAGGCTGAGCTCCTCTAATGGACATGTTTCAGAGACCACAGCCCTCCAGGCTCCAGCCAGCTTCTTCTGCAACTCAGGGATTAGCATGAAGGCAGCCACCATGTGTTCTGCCTCCTCCCACCAGCCAGAACCAGCCTCATGATCATACAACTGTATGTCATGGGCATACTTAAAAGGGCCCGAGGCCTGGTGTAATGCTCTGCTGTCACGGTGTAGAAATTCTTAATAATTTTTTAACAAGGAGCTCCACAGTCTAATTTTTCATCGGGCTCTGCAAATTATGTAGCTGGTCCTACAACCAGTTTCACCCACTGGGAGCTATTTTTCCTACTCTTCCCTCATAATAATGCATAACTCTTCTCCAGCTTGTTCTAATATATCTTCTTGCCTATCTTCCTCCTCTCCTCCCTTCTTTCCTTTCCTAACAATAATAACATTAACAATCTGCATGCATATTAGAATCATCTGCAAGATTTCAAAAGATACTGATATCTGCACTGCACCGCACACCACTTAAATCACAATTTGTGGTAGAGCCTAGATATCTATTTTTTTTTAAAGGTCCAGACATTTCTAAGCACCATTTGGTAGGGTAGATCAGGCTATTTATGCTTAATCAACAGGCTGAGAGTTAAAGGCATCCCTCTGTCCAAAAACAGGTAGTCTCTATGTAGGCAATACTTTGGGTTTGTTTTATGTTTGTTTGGTGGTGGTACTAGGAATGGAACTGGGGGCTTCCCACAATGCTAAGCAAGGACTCTACCACTGAACCATATCCCAGTCTAGGTCATATTTTTGAAGTAGGAAAATTTGAATTGCTAGCTGTGGCAGAGGCACTCTTAGAGAAAAGGTAGCCATCATGGAGGTCACATGGCCTGGAGACACTAGGTCTAGATGCTAACCTGGGACAGCGGGTAAAAGTTGAACTTCTACAAAGGACTGTTCCAACTTTAATAACTGGTTAGTGCATATGCTTCAAGAAAACAAAGCAAAGCAAAGACAAATGGGTCAGTGGCAAAGGACTTTAATTTCATTCCATTAATATTTATTAGTGCCTGCTAAAGGCACACAGATGTCCAAGAGCATTAAGGTCAGAGAAGAGAGGGGAGACATCTGGAAAGCAATCTGGAGTCCTAGAGCAGAATCTTTGGGAGCATTTAGGAAGCTGCCTTCTTTACCAGGTGTCCAGTGACCACTGGCACAACCCCGAGGGCAGGGAAAGTTAGAGTCCCAAAGGGCATCACAGCCACTGGGAACAAGCAAGAGCTGCAATTCTATAGAAGACCAGGAGTCTGGTTCTGGCAAGGACAGAGCTTTGTGTAGATCTACTCTGCCTCTGGTAGGGTTCTAGATGACCTGGTCAACTGAATACCACAACTGAAACAAGATAAAGAGGAAGGTCCTATAGCAAGGAGACCAAGAAAACAGGGTCCTACTGTTCAAACTCTACTTATCTGAGCATAATTTCTGTAATTTCGTATTCCCCAAATTCAATTTTGTCTGTTTCTTTTTTTTTTCCTTTTGAAAAATTTTGATCTTAAGCTGAACCAGAATAAAAAGGAAGCTGTTCTCAGTTAAGCATGATCCAGTGGTAACAGATCTAATCGGTAGGAAATAGAGCAGAAAGGAAAATCAAAGGTACCTGTGATTACTGACTGCTTTGGGGGAGGGTCAGAACAGTGACGGATATGAACATTTAGCTTCCACTTATGTGTTAGAATTACCATTGAGCCAAAAGATAGTACACAAATAAAAGGATAAAGAGCTTCTGAGCAGGAAAGATGGATGAATACAGGTGAGGTCCAAATATGAACCTCTAACATCCTTCCTACAAAATAGGAAAATGTAGTGCTTATTAATTTCTAATGCCCCCCTCCCCCCGCATGGCATCCAGCACAGAGCCTTGCTGGATGTGCTTAATATATATTTGTCAAATCAATGGCAAAGACTCCATTTAAAGTCCTACTCCAGTGATACAACCCTTAATGACCGAGGTTCTTCTGTCTCTCCTAACCTTCTCCTGCTTGAAATTTCATCACTAATCAGCAGACAGACATGGGGAAGAGTCAGAAAGGACTAGATTTATACCTTTATTTACATTTTACTCCTCCAGGATAAATATTTCCAATAACCCCCAATTCCTTAAACACTTCCAGTTGCTATTTTCAAATTCTCTAATCATAAAATACTTGAGTGTTTTGTTGTTGTTTGTTTGGGTTGCTTTTTGTTTTGGGTTTTGTTTTGTTTTGTTTTGTTTTGTTTTGTTTTTTTGGTTTTTGTGGGGGTCTTTTGTTTGTTTGTTTGTTTGTTTGTTTTGGGCCATACGGGGGATTGAAGCCAGGGGACACTCTACCACTGAGTTACATCTCCAGGTCTTTTTATTTTTTTTAAGTTTATTTATTTATTTATTTTTGCAACAGGGTCTCATTAGACGAGAGACCTGAGTTGCTAAGGCTGGCCTAGAGCTTGAACTTGCCATCCTCCTGCCTCAGTCTCTTGAGTGTCTGGGGTTATAGGCCACTCCTGAATGCCCGGGTGTCTGAAATATTTCAATCACCCATCTAGTTAGAGTGACTGCACCAACTCGGTCATGACGAATGTGCATCTGTTAAAATGCCTGATAGCTCCTCTCCATGCAATATGGCCCATCCCTGCTGCATATTCCATACTCTTTCCACTACATTGCAGACAGGAAGCCAAGGTTCCCAGGCCCCTCCTACCGAAGAATCCTCTCGAACTCATCCCGGTCCCGTTGCACCTGAACAGCTAGAGTGTGCTCCTTGAAAGCCACCTGTTCCATCCGAGTTTTCCGTAGCCTGGCCTCAGTTTCCATCTTCTTCTGTGCATTTTCCTTTTCCTTTCTGCGCCACTCTCGGTCCGCAGCCTCCTGGTTGCGCTTGGCCCGCAAGGCATCCTGGGAAGGCAGGGGACCAGTGACAGCACACAAAAACCTCAGGTACAGACCAGGTACAAGTATCTTAGTCTGTTTTCTAAAGCACCATGGACTACTTGGCAGCAAATTATTTTAGGAAAGAATAAATGGAATTCTAGCATAGAAACTTTTGGGTCAGAAGATACCCTGAGGAGTCATCTTGTCCTTCTACCCTACTCATTCCAGTTCTTTCCCTGTTCCTCAAACACCTCCAGGCAGACCTTCAGTGTTTCTAATTTTAAAAATTGCTTATGATGGAGCTGCCATAGTTTCCTCTTGTGACATATTTCATTGGTCAGTTAAGGTAGAAAGTTCTTTATGTAGCAGCCAAAGACTTTCTCTCAAATCTTAAGTCATAGTTCTGCTCAAGCCTTGCTGCCATGAGCATTAGGGGCAGGCCCACCCTTCCTTCTCAGTCTACTAAAGCCTAGATAGCATGCATCCCCTCTTTTATACCTCCATCCTTGAGGTTACTTTATAGGTTGTCAAAGGCACATCTGCTGGGATGGGAGAGACAAAGGGAAGTCAAAAGGGAAAAGAAGCAGGCACCTGTTCTGCTTGGTAATCCTGGGCCTTCTCCTGCATGGCCCTCAGACGAGTGATCTCCTTCTCTTTTTCCCTGCGGATTCTGTCCTGCTCAGCCTCAAACTCAGCTTCTCGAGCCTGCAGGGAAGCAAAGGCCTCATAGACAGACTAGTTCTCATTGCCCCAGCCTTGCCCAGACCACAGGGTCCCAGCAACACATTTTCCAATATCTCCCTACTGCTTCTTTTAAGATAGGCAAAAGAGGCCAGGCACATGGTACACATCTGTAATCCTGACAACTTGGTGGCTAAGGCAGGAGGATTGCAAGTTCAAGGACAACCTCAGTAATTTAGTGAGATCTCAAAATAAGATTTTAAAAAGGACTGAGAATGTAGCTCAGAGGTAGAATGTTCCCAGACTGAATCCCCAGTACATTTAAAAAAGCAAAATAAATATAGAAATGAATGAAAATAAAAATGCTTCATTGTTGGCAAAAGGCTTTCCCCTGCATTATATCAGGCAATTCTGATCTCATGAGATGGATAGTATAGATGAGAAAACTGATGTCCATAGAGATCAAGGATCCTGTCTAAGATCACCCAGACAGTAAATTACCAAACAGGATTTGAATACAGGCATCCTGAGCCCAACTTTCATACTCCTTCCATTACATCACAGACAATCTTCAAGTTGCAGGGCCACTAGCCCAAGTAACAACTGTGGCTCCCTGCCTGTCTTGTAAAGTGCAATGCAGGTGAAGGTTATCTCATTAGTCCCTGGGCAAACAGCCAACCATGCTTTGGGCGATTCTGCAGTGGTTCACAGATACCTGAGGATTGAACCATCAAAAGCACTTCCCTTTACCACCTCTATCGCATATCCCTAAAGCTTCTAAACCACTATTTCTTTTATTATTTTCTTCTCCTTCTTTTTCTTTTGTACTGAGTAGTGAACCCAGGGGTGCTTTACCACTGACCTATATCCTTTTGTTATTTAGAGACAGGGTCTGACTAAGTTGCTGAGCATTTGTTTAGTTGCCAGGTTGACCTCAAACTTGTGATCCTCCTGCCTCAGCCTCCCAAGTCCCTGGGATCACAGGCATGCACCACTGTGCCCACCTACCAACCACTATTTCTTAAGCAGTCATGAGATGCATGACAAAGGTTGAGTGGAAATGTAATCTTCCTATAAGGAACCTTTCTTATCCCTCTTTTCTTTTCTTTTATTATTATTATTATTATTATTATTTGGTGCTGAGTATTGAACCCATGGGTGTTTAACCACTGAGCTACATCCCCAGCCCTTTTTTATATTCTACTTAGAGACAGGATCTCACTGAGTTGCTAAGTGCCTCACAAAGTTGCTGAGGCTGGTTTTGAACTCAAGATCCTCCTGCCTCAGCCTCCTGAGCTGCTGGGATTACAGGTATGCACCACATGCCAGCTCTTATCCCTCATTCATCTGCCCGAAGAACTGTCTACTTATGGGCCATTGCTCAACTGTGTCAGCTGGTTCCTTTGTTCTACCTTGCCCTAGATGGCAGGGCAGGAAACTTAGGATGCTTCCACAACCCATCTCTGCCTTTAGCTCTGAAGGGTTAGTTCTGGCTGCAGTAACAGGCACCATTGGGAGGGGAAGGGCTAGTGATATACAGTCATGTGTCACACAGTATGTTTCAATCAGTGACCTACCACATATATGATGATGGTTCCATAAGATAATATCACCCATGGTGTTGTAGCCATCTTAGTTGGCATACATCTGTTATGTTCAACAATGATGAAATCACCTAATGACTCCTTTCTTAGGATGTATCCCATCATTAAGTGATTTGTGATTGCACTTAAGACACTTATAGTAGATTATAGATATGCCCAAGTATCTGATCCCTTTGCCAGCCTCCAGCCTCTCCCAGCATCACCTGGCCAATATCCTTTCCATGGTTGAATACAAGACATATTTCCCTCCTGCTCAGGAATCTATGATTCCTCATCATACCCTACCAGTTTCCCTCGAGGTCCAAGGCATCCGCCAACAATGGCTCATAGCTCTTCAGCATCATTTCACCACCTTCCTTTCTCATCATGACCACCACAGAATCTCTGCTGCAGCCAGCAAATCTTTTCATTGACTCCTGCACATAATTAACTCATTATTACCACATCACCCACTCCAGGAAACCACTGTTGCATTCCATTCAATGAACGCTGCATTACTCTGGGCTCTCTCAGGCTAGTCTGATATTGGACACACATTGAAGCATTCAGTATATTCTGAATCAATCAATGGCTACTTCCCATGGCTGGTGTAAAGATGAAATGAGACATTAGAGATGGGGATGTAGTTCAGTGGTACAGCACTTGTCCAGCATGTGTAAGACCCAGAGTTCAATCCCCAATACCACAAAACATAAAATAAATGAGATAACACATGTAAAACACTTAGCACAGAGCTTAAATACACAGTCTAAATGCTCAATAAATGGTGGTTATGTAGTCATTGTTATGTGCAAACCATCTATGGTCCCAATTTTGCATCCTTGCTCCATTACTTGCATACACCCAAAATCCAGTAAGAAAACTAGTCAATAAATGAGCTTTCCTGACTTTTGTTTTCTGTGATTTTGTGTTCAGCATAAATAGGCATACCAAGTATGCCTTTCCAAATTATAACCACAAGCCAGGTTCAGTGGCAAATACTTATAATCCCAGTTATTTGGGAGGCTGAGACAGGAAAATCCCAAGTTCAAGGCCAGTCTCAGAAAGTTAGTGAGACCCTGTCTCAAAAAAAAAAAAAATAAATAAAAAGGGATGAGGGTATAGCTCAGTGGTACAGCAGCCCTGGGTTCAATCCCCAGTACCACAAGAAAAAAAAAATTATAAACACATCCTCTCCCACCCTTCATGAAGAACCCCCACCATAAAGGAACACAGAAAAGTGTAATGTTTTCTGTCATCGTGGAACTTTGAAATTTGCAGGGGAGACAAGACTGACACATGAAGAAATAATTTTCCTGCCACTTTGATTACTTCTTCTTCTTTTTCCATACACCCACGTTCACTCTAAATTATGCTTACAAGGCTTCTTTTGCACTCTCCACAGACCCAAATCATTTCATCACTCAGTTCTTCCCCAGAAGGAGTTCACACATTTGTGAGTTACAGCCACCCACAACCATTTGCAGACATGGCTCTTTATTTCACCCTGCATTTGTTCCTATAGGTTGTATTTGCAAGGGGAAGGGAAAATCTTTATTTTCCAAGTCTAACACACAATACAGGATGCTCAATGTAGGAATACTCACAAGAAATTTATGGAGGTACCAAGTCATGAGGAATCTACAAAATCTTTACTTTCACCAATCATTTTCTTTTACTTCCCTTCTAGCACATGACCCACATACCAATTTCTAAATGAAGGTGAATGAGGATAACAACACACGAATTTGGTTGTCCTTTCTACGCTATTCTCTGTTAATGAACAAGTCTGGCCAAGGTGAAGAGAAAAAAAAAAAAAAGCCAGGCCCTTGAACAAAGAATGTACATTTTTAGAATGGAGACGTGGCTGCCTTCTACTGGAATCCCCTTAGCACCCAGGCCCTCTTCTCCTGGATATAAACATGTCATTCCTGATCACAGGTCCCAGTCATCAGAAACCAGGTTCTTACCATCTTCTTCTTGGTGAACTCCATCACCATTTGGTCTGCCAAATTCTCCTGAGCCAGCAGCTCTGCTTTCTGCCTCTGGTTCTCATCATTGATGCGCTTAATCTCAGCCTGCATCTTCAGTTTCTCTTGATGCCTTCGTTCCAGGTCCTGCCAGTGCAAGTAAGATAGCCTATGAGTCAAAGGAGGTAAGACAGAAAGCTACTATCTTTCTGACAATAAGAAAAAAAAAAGTTACTGTCTCTCTGACAGAGAGAGAGAAAGAGAGAAAAGAGACAAATGCAAATGGAGTCAGGAGACAGCTGTACTGCCTGCAGCCCAAAACCTGTTCTTTCAAGGGTTGTCAATGACTGCTATCAAATGACCTCTTCACAGTCTTCATCCAACTTGAGTTTGTTATGGCCTCTGACACCGCTGGATTGCCATACACTTACAGGAAGTGAAGGCTCTTAAACTTCTACTCCGTGACCCCTACATATTATATAAATCTTAGTTGTGTGGCTTTCCTCCTGTTGACATCCTCCTGCCTTCAATTTCCTTCTATTTTAAATCCCAATATTTTTTATTTTTTCACTTATTTTTTACTCATAAACACAAACTTTCAATCTCCATTCAGCAGTAATAACTAGGAAAATAAATATTGCCCCATGGGATGTGGTGGTGTAGGTCATAATCTCAGTCACTCGGGAGGCTGAGGCAGAAGGATCACAAATTCAAGGCCAGCCTGGGCAATTTAGCAAGACCCTGTCAGGAAACAAAAAGCAAAAAAGTCTGGGGATGTAGCTTGGTATAGAGTGTCCCTGGATTCAATCCCCAGTACTGCCCCCCCCCACAAAATCCTTATAATTAAAAAAAAATGTATCTAAATGTGTGTGTGTGTGTGTGTGTGTGTGTGTATTCCCCTAAGAGAATACTTTTCATTCATTGGGTCACTTTTTCATAGGCTTTTTTTTTTTTTTTGGTACCAGGGATTGAACTCAGAGGCACTCAACCACTGAGCCACATCCCCAGCCCTATATTTTGTATTTTATTTAGAGACAGGGTCTTGCTGAGTTACATAGCACCTTGCTTTTGCTGAGGTTGGCTTTGAACTCAGGATCCTCCTGCCTCAACCTCCCAAACCACTGGGATTACAGGTGTGCACCCGGTGGTATAGGCTATCTAAAAACCAGGAAAGGTAGGCCTTGTGCAGATGAATAAACTGGTGCCCAGCATTAACTGACTTTCTCAACATCACACAGCTAATAAACCCTAAAGCCAGAATTTCGAAACCCACTTTGTCTTAAAGTTTTACTGGATTATTCCAACTTTCTGTTCTCTCTCCATTTCTGAATTCCCTCTGCAGAGGTGATGCCACATTTCTTGAGAATTGATCATACACTACCTTGTAGGGTCCTGTTCATTTCATATGTGTTTACTGTGTCCCAGTTAGAGGACATGTACCTGTGTCACATCCCCTCTCTTCACCCAAAGTATCTAGCTCAACTTAAGGAAAACAGCAATACTAACTATTGCTAAATGAGAACTACAGAGAGTGGCACATGAGAAAGGGATGGAGGGAATCAGACACAGAAACATGTGTTTCTGAGCAATGAAGAGCAGAGTACCAACATGACCCTGATGATAAGACTCTTTCTAAGGAAAGAACCCCTGCCTTTTCCAGCCCCAAGTCCCCCAAATTTCCCAATGATCTGATGTTCTGAGCCCAGGCACATTTTCGGGTCACAAAGTAAAAGGGTGTTGGAATCTTATGCAGCTGCCCTCAACCCAGCACCTCTGATCAGTCTCAGACTCCTTGCTTCAAACTCTCCTACCCACCAACTCACCCTACCACCCACACTATTTCCAGCTCCCTCCATTTCTTCAGAAACCAAATCCTTTCTGGGCCTTCCAGCTCCTCCTCAGCCCAGCTTCTGCCCTGATACACTCAGGCCAGGCAACCCTGCTTGTGTGTCCTCCTCCATGGCTTGGCTCACAGCCCAGTTCAGGACTCCCTCTTTCTCAAAGCCTCTGAGCCAGGGAAGCACAGCAACCATCACCTTCAAGTTCACGTGGTATATGAGTCATAGCTGTGAACACTCCCTCACTCTCACTGTCCTTCTTTGCTCATTCCACTCTTCCCCTTTTCTCGCTCTCCAACTCTCACACTCCTTTCCCTTTCTCCCTTTTTTTCTTTTCCCACCAGTTTTGCCACCCCATGTCTTAATGTCATTAACACTCAAAGCTAAGTAAGCTGCTGACCTCTGATCAAGAACATATATACAATTATGTATTTCTTTGCTTACTTCTTTGCCTATTTATGTACTCTCTGGTTTGTTGTTTTGGTTGGTTCATTTCATTCCCAAGGAACAAAGTGACTTTCCCTGTTTCTCATCTTTGAAGACCTTCAAAGCAACCTTCACTCTTTCTCCATCTTGCTAGCAAGGTGGAAAAGCTGCTCTTGCATCCCCTGAGATGACAAGACAGCTCTAAAGCTGGTGAGGCACAGGGTTCTGCCCTAAAATTGCCTAATAATACTTCCTGGAGACTCAGGGAGTGCCTATTGGAAGGACATCCAAAGGACAATGACACAACATCAATGTAATGGTGTTGACTCACTGACTCCTGAAACTTCCTAGTGAGGCCACCAATCCCAATCCCCCACCATCTAGTTGGGTTTTCCAGTTTTGTTTCTTACTCCCTTCCCTGCATATTTGCCCCATACCTCTCCTTCCTGACCCTCTCTCACTCTCTCTCTCCTGCACCAGGAACTGAAATAACTTGGCCAGGTATTTCTGTCTTCTTGACCCCCTCAGTCTCCTTCTCAAGCACCTCACAAAGCTATGTGCCCCCATTGCTCCAACTATCCAGGTGATCTTCATCCGACTCTTCACGCTGGTTCCTCACTCTGCAGGTGATCTGAGAATCTTCATAATTTGAAGTCTCCCACCTGTGGGACTGTGAGACTTTATAGTCCCCCGTCAATCACCACTATCAAATTCACTGGTGTACATTTATGGATGCTTATCATTCATAAACATGGAGAAGAGATGAAAAAAATGTGCTCCACAAGTTAAATGGTACCATGAAGAAATAATCAACAACCCAATGCAGGACATTCTTTAAGGTACATAACCTGGGACTGGGGCTAGGGCTCCGTGGTAGAGCACTAACCTAGTGTAGGTATGGCCCTGGGTCCAATCCCCAGAACGACCAAAAAGAAAAAAGAAAAAGCTTGCCTAAGGCATATGACCTGAATGCTTCAAAATATCAGTATTATCAAAATGAATGCATGGTGAAGGGGTTGGGAGAAATAAGACAGTTAATGGGTACAGGGACACGAGTGAATAAGAGGAATCATTTCTATGTTCCGTAGCACAGAGGGATAATTACAGCTGACAACAATTAATGGAATATTTCAAAATAGCTAGTAAGGAAGATTTTGAATGTTCCCAGCACAAAGAAATAATAAATATTTGATGTGATAGATAGGCTAGTTTCCCTGATCTGACCATTATACATCATATACGTGCAATGAACGATCATGCATGTATACAATGTGCAATGTACATTTATGTGCCCCATAAAGATGCACAATTACTATGTGTCAATTAAAACTGAAAATACATTTTAAACAATAAATGAATCAACAAATGAGGGAAGCCTTCTAAATCAAAACAGACAAAAGAGACTTAACCAACTGTAATGTGCAAACCATGATTGGAGCCTGGTTTGGAAAGAAAATAACTGAAAATACATTTTTGAACAACTGAGGATATTTGAATATGAATTTTGTATTAGGTGATAATAGGGAATCATTAGATTAGAGTTTTTGATGGAGGATGATAATAATGGTATTATTGATATGTCAGAGTGCCCTGGTTCTTCAAAAATGCAGGCTGATGCAATTGATGACTACAGGTCAAGGTGTCTGCAATTTAAACTAGATTAACAATTAGCAAAATATGTATATACACCTAGAAAGAAACAAGCCATAGCCAGGAGAAGTGGCCTGTAATCCCAGCTACGCAGGAGGCTGAGGCAGAAGGATCTCAAGTTTGAGGTGAACTTGGGCAACATACTGAGACCCTGTCTCAAAATAAAAAAATGAAAAAGGCTAGAAGTATAGCTCAGTGGTAGAGCTCCCTGGATTCAATCCCTAGTACTAAAAAAGAAAGAAAGAAAAGAAAGATAGAAACAAGCCACTAAAATAAATTGTTAATATTGTTAACTCTAAGTGAAGAATTTATGGGTGTGATACAATGCTTTCAGCTTTACTGTGTAATTTTTTTAAATAAAAAAATTGAAAGGAAAAAACAAATGCTCCAAATCCCTGCTGTGTCCCCTCACTGTGCTACAGGCTTTTGTATACTGCAACTGATCAGATAAGGCAAATAAAAGAGGAGTGTTTAAGTCTACTTAGTTTGGGCAGGTATTTCATCAGTTTTTTTGTTTCGTTTTGTTTTGTTTTGTTTTGCAATAGATATGCCTACTAACAGGAAGAAAAGGTTTGGCTTCACAACACAATTAATGACAATGGGATGCTATGTACTTTGAATGAGGTAACAACGGGGAGCCTAGAACTAGACATTGCTGCTGTTCATCCAAAGTATATAATAGAGCTAGATAATTGAGGGAGGGCCATACAACATCCCTATGTTTATTTGTGCAAAGCATGCAGCCAGTATATTTTCTTTATGTGTCTGTTCACACTGATATGTCACTGGGACACAAAGTCCCCAGGAGGCAGGAACAGTATCTATCCAAATCACTGCTCATCCCCCAGCATGGTACCATGGCCAAATAAATATTTAACATGGCAATAAAAGGTTGATGTTATGAAATGAGCATGTGCCTAACAGAAATCAGTCCACACCCTACATCCCAAAATCCTGGAGTACTTTGTTGCTGTTGCTGGAGGAAACTTGGCATGACCTGTCCAGCCCTGTTACCCGCAGATCTTCTTCCTGGAGCTGTTCCAAATACTCCAGCATCTGCTCCTTCTCCAGCTCCCGCTGCTCTGAAAGCAGAGATCGCTCATCCCGGTTCCTTTCCATCTGCTCCACAATTTGCCGTCTTCCTCTGGGAGGGAACAGTACCACACAGTCTCAGAAACCATGGGTCCATGTCTCTCTGCTCTAACCTCTATCCAAATAATCCCCAAGATGGGAGGTTTCATGGGACAATTTGATACATGCCTCTTAACATGGATATGCTTTGTGGGTCCAGATAAAGTCCTTCCTCAGCAAGTCCTAGGGGATCAGTCCTTCTTTTCTCAGATCTCGGCTCTGGGGACCCACCCTTCCTGAGATTCCTGTTCAATCTGTTTGCCCAGGAATCATCCGACACTTTAATACAGCTTCTCTTTTTCAATAGTAACTAATTTCTGGAATCCTGCTTCTTCCCAAGTCTTCTCAGAGTATGGGAGCTAGCATGGTATGTTAGCCTCACAGAACTGCACAGAATTTAAAAGACTAATTCTTCTAGTGCTTCTGCAATCACTCAGTTTATCTTGTCTTCCCACCCCACTTTCCATGCCTAGTGTGACAACTGTCTTTTTTACATTCTCCCTCAAGTTTAAGACTGTCAGCTGCTGGTAGATAGGGCTAAGTCTGACCAAGTCTCTCCACTGGGCAAAGCCCTAGCTCAACAGTAAGAAGCAGAAAGAGTGGGTCTACAATCAGCACTTCCAGGGATCCCTGTGTATACTGGGATGTCAATAAACTTGGAAGCATTTGAACCCCACAACATGAATCAAGAATGGAAGAATGGGAGAAGACAAGATTAGAATAAGAAACAAGGGAAGCTATATGAGATTCACAATCAGAAGGAGCACTTGAATGGATTCACACTCCAGAAGAAATAAACAGGAACAGTGAACCAAAGATTTACATGGAAGCATGACTGGACTCAATATAAGGACCGGATCAAATCATTAGCTCTGCCTAATGAAGCAGAGGTTTTTCCTTTATTGGAGGTATTTATGCAGAAGGTAAACAGTCACTCAGCCACTAAATAAACTTTAACTGGGACCCTATGATGGTCTACTGGGTACCTACTAGAAGCACAGAGATGAATGGTTCAAGAGAACAAAATACAGTTCTCTTTAGATAAAACTGCCATTCAATGTGGCAGGAAGACTGCTCATAGAAGTAATTCATGTATTGTATGGTTGGTATTCTAACTCTAGGACACTATGATTCTATAATTTACCTACCCTAGGATTTGTTCTTTTCTGCAAAATGAAGAAGGGAATGAATTTATTCATTCTAATATGAATTAAGCACCTACTCCAGGCTGAACATTCTGGTAGGCCCAGGAGCTTCAGAAATGAATGGCAGGACCTCTGTGCTCAATAAGCTCACTAAGTCTAGTGAGGGTCAGGGAGACACAACACAAGAAGTGGTACCCGAGAGTATAAATGCAGAATGATGGGGTACAGACAAGGAAGTCACTAAACCTGCTGGTGAAGTAAGGGAGGGTTATCAGGGGAGGTGACAGCAAAGTTACACACTAAAGAAAGGAAAAGCATTTTCCAGGAGGGAAAGGAAAGAGAAAGGTAGTCAAAAAAGATGGAACAAAAGTCATGAATCTGTAGACACCTATAATCCCAGTTACTCAGGAGGCTGAGGTAGGAGGATCACAAGTTCAAGGTCAGCCTGGGCAACTTAATGAGACTCTGCCTCAAAATAAAAAATTAGAAGGGTTGAGGGTGTAGCTCAGTGTTAGAGCACCCCTGGGTTCAATCTCCAGTACTGAAGAAAAAAAAAAGATCATAAACCTGTGACAAGGAGATTGAATTGTGGTCAGATTGAGAAGCACCTGTTATGATCTTGAAAATAAGCTTTAAAACTTCTAGGATTCTTATAACGAGGGGCGGTGGCTGGGGGAAGAGAAGAATGAAGGAACTTTGGAAGGTGTAGAGGAAAACGGGGTGGAAGGGGTGGAGGACAGAAAGATAGTAGAATAAAACAGACAGTATTACCCTATGTATATGTATGATTACATGAATGGTGTGAATCTACATTGTATTCAACCATAGAAATGAAAAGTTGTACCCCATTTGTGTACAATGAATCAAAATGCAGTCTGTAAAAATAAAAAAAATTTTAATTAAAAAAAAAAAAAAACTTCTAGGAACTCTGCATCACTCCATAAGGGGTAGCAGATGATACTGACCATCAGACCTCACTACCTCCCTCTTTGCTGGGCTACATGGACCTCAAGAGATATGGGTATGACTTAATGGAGAAATGCCAAAACCACATCTTTACCGTATTCTTTCTTCCCTCCTCTTCCTATCCAGTTCTTCCTGCCTTTGAATAGATTTCTGCCGTTCCACTTCCATCATCTGATCCAATCGCTTCTCCTCTGCATCCAATTCTTTTTGTATCTGCTGCTTCTCCAGGATTTGGGCATCCCGGATTGCATGGCACTTGGCATTGAGGATAATCTAGGGAGTGGAGACCAAATTGTGAAACTAGATCTGGGGGCAAGGATAGGCAGGGATGCCCTGTAGGTTTGTGGAAGTTTAAGGGGTAGAAATGGAAGCAGAGTATCTTGGAGTGTACTGGAAATGTACACTCTGATCATAAATCCAGAGAAGCAAGAACATTATGGTATTTGCTTTCCCCTTAAAAATTCCTGGGTTCCTACTAGGTGCCAGTATCTGTGCAAGAACAGACCACAATAGATTCTTTCAAGGTATTACAGTAAAAAAAAAAAAGTACTATAGTGTTTGGGGGTTAATGGACCATCTTTTGGGACCCACGGACACCAAGTTAAGATCAATGAAGTTAAACAATCTAGAAGTATAAGCTGGAAGAGCCCAACAAAATACAAAAAGGGATGAAAAACATGGGTCCAGCCATAAAAACCAAGATGGAAAAGCTTTGGAAAATAAAAGGAGATACATGTAAAAAAGATTTACCTGAGACAGAAATCAGAAATGAAGGTGTTGGGAGTCAACATTTTCATTTGATCAGGAAATTAGCCGCATGCAAATGAATTACAAAATAGAATTTCAAATGAGTCCCTGGTTTTTATGCTTTCAGCTAAAGGAAGCACTCTGGGCACTTCAAAACAAATCCCATTGCCTCGACCACCCTCTGTGGCCAGAATTGAACTAGCAGGATAAAAATAAAAGCAATATACTCATATTTGTTTATGAATCACAGTTCAAAAAGGCTCTCCTATATCTTAGTTTATTTAATCCTGCCAATAATTCTGCTTAGTAGTGTTATCATCCTCATTTTGCAAATGAAGGAAGTGAGGCCTCAGAGAAGCCCAGTGACTTGCTCAAGGTCACGCAGCAAAGCAGGTCCTCTCTGATCACAACTACTTTGGGTTATATAACTCTCCCATGCTCCCCCACTCACCCTCCACCTCCCCACACCAACCACTGTTTCCTCACCTAGCCGTGTGTGTGAATGAGAGGAAGGAGAGAGTGACAGTAAGAGGAGGACACCCACCTTACTCATGTCCTTGAGCTCTTCCTCCTGCTCCATCCGCAGTTTGTCAGCTCTCTGCAGGAGGTTCTGGGCCCGCTCCTTGGCCACCTCCTCCAGGTCACTGAGCTTCTTATTGTTCCTCCACACCATTTCCTTCTGTTTCATGATCTTCTTGCGTGTCGTCACTGCATCCTAAAGGAGGTGAATCTGGATCGGTGGAGGGATTATTCCCTGTGCTCTGTGCCTCAGCCCATCACACCATCAGAACTGAGAGTTTTCACAACCTGACTTCATTCTCTGCTCTCACCTTGGCCCAAGTAACCCCCATCCCAGGAATTTCTCTGATCTTTATTCTGCAACATTTCTTAACTTAAGTACACATTCACCCCTCATTTCAGGATCCTCAAACTAGGATTAGTTCTCACTATCTTGAGATGCTATCCTCTCCCCAGGACTTTTTCTTCTTTTATTGTGTGGTATTGGAGATGGAACCTGGAGTGGCAAGGTTCTTTACCACTAAGCCAAATCCCCAGCCCTTTCTATTTTAATGGATCATTTTAATGGCCATGAACTTGCAATTCTCCTGCCTCGGGCTCCTGAGTTACTGGGATTACAGGTGTGTGCCACCTTGCCCAGATCCCCTGAACACTTCTATTCTGCCACCCATCTGCAGAGGTCAAAGTTTAGGGAAGTCAGCTACCACAATGGCTTCCTTCTCCTTCTTGAAGGCCTGCTCCCTGGCCTCCATTTCTTCTGTGGTCAGGACGTGGGATGCCCATTTGATTCGCTCAAACTCCTCAGGGCTGATGATTAGGGATTCTCCAGAGGGATCCTTTGTCGGGACACTAACACAGGAATGAATGGAGTTAGGGAGGAGAGAGAGTCAAAGCCCTGGGCACCCTGCTCCAGACTCCTCTGCTCTCTTCCCCTCCCTGCGCCATGCTAACTCTCCAGCATGAACTTGGTCAATGATAGGAGAGACTGCAACTGCACAGATCAGTGGAGAAAAGGGCTTTCAGGTAAGCAATGCACACTAAAAAGAGACATTTTAGGTTCTCTTTCTCTAAGGTCCAGTTCATATGCTATCTTCTCTGTTCAGTTGCCCAAGACCCTCCCCTATGTTCACACATGCCCACCCTGTCACAAGGCCCCATAGATCACCTCCTCCTCTGAGTCCCCACCACAATCTGTTCTTTCTGCCTATATCCTAGCCAAAGGGATGGAAACTCTGTCTTAATCACACTGGTGGCCTAGTCTCTGGCAGAGTGATTGGTACTGAGTGATCACTCAAAATCAAGCTGTTGAATTGAACTTTAAAAATAGATTATTCCTAATGACATAAAAAGGGCAAGGGGACGCCAGACAAGGTTGAAATAGATGACGGTGAGAAATCTAAACATCCCTGCCCATCCAGCCGATAGAGAAGCTTTGAACCCTAAATATTAATTAAAATCTCTGATCAACAACTGCTGGAGACATGTCTATAGACCTCCCCTTGTAGCTGCCCAACGCATTCAACAAATCTATAGCTAATTATAATGATTACAAACAAATGACATACATTAAAGATGGGGGAGGGAGCAGTTGGGGAGTGGGAATTAAAGCTGCTTCTGGGTGAGGCAATTTAACAGGTACAAGGCAATAAGACGCAGACAGTATGAGACAGGAAGTGAAACCTCATCTAATAAAACCAGTGTGTGTGTTGGAGGAGGGGATATCCAAGAGGTAGACCAAATGAGTAAGTAGATTTGGTGACACGGCCCAAAAGAATTTGGATCTGGAGTAAGCAGGAGGGATCTGAATCTAAGACAGCAGCTTGGGGAAATGACCAGCACTTGATTCCCAGTGCATCTTCAGCACAAGACCATTCCAAAGAAGGAATCCTTTTTCAGGGCCCCAGACCTGACTGCATAGCCAGCTGACCACATCTGGCTATTGGATGTGCTGGGGCTGGCCAGACCAAGCTCAATATGGGGCTATGATCAGGCCCAGCTCCTGCACTATGTACTAGCTGTTGCTCCTCAGCTTATGCCAGAGTTAGCACTTCCTGAGAATTCAAGTTTTTAGCAGGTAGAGCCAGATTAGGAAGAACAGTTACAGAGAGTGAAGCACTTATACAAGAGTTAAACCACTGAGTGTCATGTTGGCTCACTGCATTTTTCTGAGCTTGGTCTGAGCCCCATAAGAGGGGTCCATGCAAGGGGCTCTGCTCCAGTCAGGAAGCAAAGCTGAGATAGTCCCAAAAGAACCCAAGGAGCCCTTCTGATAGCCTCGAAGTCTGGGAAGGAGCCACAGGCTAATTAGGCATCTGGTCAGTTTCCCTTTGCTTCAGACTCTTAATGCAGCTGAGAGGAAGTGACTCATCTGGATCACTTCCCTTTACCAGGTTTGCTAATAGAAACTTAGAGAGGACCCACTAAGCACCTCCCCTCTACCATCTCCTTAGATCCTTTAGCCAGCAGAAGAAAGGGAGGAGAAAGCAGCTGGGAATAATGGGCAATAGTATATACAAGGGGAGAAACAAGAGAGGTCAAGAAGAAAAAGAAAGAACAATGAAATGAACGGGGAGAAATGAATAGGAAAGAAGTGGGGATTAGGCCGGCAGAATGAAACCTGGTGAGTTTCCCCATCTCCCTGCAAAAATCTTCAGAGGTAGTGCAGGCTGAGTGAGGGAGACCCTGGGGACTCACATGAGTTCTCGGACCATGTCCCGGGTGATGAGCTGGATTGTCTCTGGCTTGTGGTCCAGGCCCATGGCAGTGAGAGTTTTCCGGATAGTATGCTTATCTCGGAGCAGCACGATGGGGCTGTCACTCTGGCCCTGGGTCAGGGGCTATGAAGTCAGAAAGAGAGCTTTAGAAGCTGGTCACCCCACTTCCTGCTGTTCAGTCCTAACTTCACATGTAGCCTTCCTCTCCCCTGGGGTTTCCGCCCCATCCAGTGGAAGATTAGGCTTGCTGGGCCCAGAATGCAAGACCACCATGAGTAGCCACGGTACTGGGAAAGCAGCATGGTGTTCTTTATTTGAACACGGCCAGATGTTCTGTACTGGCCAACTCTTCTAAGAACCAGGCTTCCTGTTCTTGTGTAGTTACTCGGTGCAGCATGGTTAGGGACAGTGGCAAGGAGAGGAAGGAGAAGAGTTGCTAGCGTATATCCAGCCCAACTTTAAAATCGTCAGGAATAAAAAATATATTTTGGGCTCTAGGTTCTCCTGTCTTCATAACAGATTCTCCTGTATTAAAGAAGGAATAATTAACTCTTCTGTATCATATTGTGAGTTTGAAGCAATACGATTTCTTACAGACTAATACAGTCTAAAATATTAATAATTTTAATTATTTCTAATAATTCCTTTGAACTCTTTCTAATAAATAATTTGCTTTGAATCCTCAAAAAGAAGCCATATTGAGGGAGTTACATATAGCTTAATGGCAGAGACATGCTCTTAAAATCCAATATGGTGAGAAAGTCAAGGAGTCAGAATTCAGCAAAAATTAATACAGATATCTAATCTGTATTATGAATTTTTTTAACTTCTAACTGTGACAGAGTCACAGAACAAGAAAACGTTTATTTCTGGGAATGACTAAATACAGCAGAGAATTCAATTGTCATTAGTGCAGCAACTGGGACCCTGAGAGGAGACAGGGGTGTGGCCTTGCCTGTCCTAAGAGCTTTGCACACAGTGCTGAGTCCTGCTGCCACCTGGTGCTCATCTCTGCTTCCAGGCAAGCAGTACTTGGTCATGCCACAGACTACTTCTGCCCCCTACTGCCAGCTGAGGGACTTCCTGGACTTCCACCCACCCTTAAGACCAAAGAAACTGGGGTAGGACCAGCATTTTTCCTTTTATTAGCCAGCACAACTGCTCCTGGAGCACTTGGCCATTTCCAAACCTCTCTTTGCTATTACTAGAAAATTCCATATGGACCCGAAATAAACAAAAACCAAATGTAAGTGAAATTGCATTCCTCTGATTCTTTCCCTTACCAATAGGAAAACTGCCACAGAGTAGAAGTCTTCTAAATGGAAAAAGATGCCCATCTTGAACCCTCTGAAAAGTTCTCTCCTGTCTACAACCTTCCCAGCTGCCAGAGGTATTCACACTACCACTACAATCTTTTCTTTCTTTCTTTCTTTCTTTTTTTTTTTTTTTTTTCTTTCTTTCTTGGTACTGGGGATTGAGCTCAGGAGCACTCTACCACTAGGCTTCATCCTCAGTCCTTTTAATTTTTGAGACAGGATCTCACTAAGTTTCCCACACAGTCTTCAAATTTGCAATCTTCCTGCCTCCCTTCCTCAGTTCATTGGGATTACAGGCATGTGCCACCACGTCCAGCTCACTGCTCTCTTTCTTCTGTCTCATCTCTTTCTCTTAATCTTTCACAATCCCACTCTCCATGTCTTATTCTCTATTTCTCCTTCCTTCTCTTACTTCTCACCTATGGACCTTCATGTATATCAAAATTTTTCAAAGGAAGTCTCTAGCTCTCCTTTTCTTGACTAAAGGGATTGTCAACCTCACAGCCTGGATGAGGTTTGCAAATAAAAACCTGCCCATTTCCCAAAGCTAAGTAATTGTTTCAATTGAGCAAGCGAAAAAGGAGGCTGTACTCTGATGCTCTTCTTGGGTGAAGAAGAAAGAAGTTCCTCTATGTCTTCAAGCTGTGCCCACCAGCCCTCAATTGGTTCATCCTGAAGCTCTCAATGAGCAACTACAGAGCTCTCTGTGGCTGAGTCTCCCTTTGATATCACACCCAATCTTAAATGCTGTGAAGACATCAGGACTTCAAAGAAGTCAGGCACCCCAGTTTACACAGGCCACACTAGAGATCAGAGCTCAACAGTGCTGATCTCAGAATTCCCCTTTGTTCTCAGTCTGAGAGTTACATAAGAAAGTGTGATGATTTTGACCTGTGCAACACTGGTCTGGGTCACTGCCCAGGTGGCAGATACCTGGAGGGGCTTACTGAGGGCTACTTTTTTTTTTTCCCCCTGGTACTAGAGATGGACTCCAACAGTGCTCCACCACTGGGCTACATCTCTAGTTCTTTTTAATTTTTATTTTGAAACAGAGTCTCACTAAGTCATCCAGGCTGCCCTCGAACTCAATCCTCCTGATTCAGCCTCCCAAACTGCTGGGATTACAGGTGTGTACCACAGTACCCAGCTCTGAGGGTTACCTTGATACCTCCAAAGAGGCTCTCGTCTACCTCAGAGTTCACAGCTTTGGTTCGATAGCGAGTCCTATTTCGTGACCTGTTGGAAGCGGAAGAAGAGGAACTCAAGATGCCAGTTGTGCTTAGCGGCTGTAAGAAGAAGAAAAGAATTGGGTTCATCACTCAGACTCTGGGCAGAAAACACTGTCAGCCCATGTTGGGAACAGAAGGGTAGGCATGTGAGAAAACTTAAGGAAAGCATTTGTGTAAGCTCTGAAACACAGGAAACAAACAGCAATAGGTAGACAACATCCCCACAAGAAACTGGGGAGTCCCTCAGCAGAGGCAAGGCACACTGGCTATGTAAAAAGGAGCATTTCTGTAATCCCTGAAGCTGAAGAAGGACAAACTGGTCAAGCAGCATGGAAGAAAGGATAAAGGAAATCTGTCCCTGGATGGCAGGAAAGGAACGACACTTCAATTCATTACTTATGCGCTTCCAGTTTCCCCTTAAGAACAACCTCTCATGAGGCGATTTAAGCTGCCTCCCCAGAAATGTAAAGTGTTTTCTTTGCCTCCAATCTTCTCAGCTTCAGCTCCAGGCCCCCTTCACAAGTGACATATTACTTGACCTCCTTCATGCCTTGCAATCTCACAAGGTCATGGTGAGGCTCAGAGGATACAAAGGATGTTAAAGTACTTCCCCCACTACTAGGCATGTGGTTGGCAACTTAATACACTTTAGGCTATGGATGAATGATGAATGATTACCAGCTACAGTCAGGCAAACCAGTTAACCAGTTCATAATATCCACTATGTGGCTTTTTCTCTCCAACTCGTTTAGTGTGCGTTCATCATTTAAGTCCCAGGATCTTCTTAAGTTTGGCAAATTTTCCCTTCCAATCATTGTGGGAATCAGGACTCATCTCCAACAACAGAAATAGAAAACACCAGGTATTTGTCTTCCTTACTTGGGCATCCCAAGCTCACAATGCCTAGGGAACTACTGATGCAAGAAGCAGAATGAAGTAAGTCTTTCTGACAGGCAACATGGGCAGCCAAACCCAGAGTCAGGGGTAACACTGATAAAAACACAAGTAGCAGCACCCTGCATTCAAAGCTGGCAGTGTTGGGGGACAACGGTGCGTCAAGGGGCCTTGCAAGATCCTTTCTACTTTTGATTTGGGCCTTGGTTCCAGCCATCTGTTTGTTCCTGTTTTCCAAGCCTAGTTTCCCAACTTTGGTGTAAAATCAGTGAGCTCTCCAAAATCCTCTCAACACATTCCCTTCTACTTTAGAGTCTTGCTATGTTACTTATAATCAAGGATCCCAACTCACACAACCTCAATTCCACAAAGTCAATCCAACTACAAGAGGATTAACCAATCCAATCTTTAGGAGGCAGTTTCTACAGGGTTTTTGTTTTTTTGTTTTTTGTTTTTTTCTGTACTGAGAGTTGAACCCAGGGATGCTTTACTACTGAGCTACATTTCCAGCCCCTTTTATCTATTTTAAGACTGGATCTTACTAAGTCACCAAGACTAGCCTCAAACTTGTGATCCTCATGCCTCAGCCCACCCCATCCCCTGCCCAAGTCCCTGCAATTACAGGAATGCACCAACCACACCCACCTCCAGGCTTAATCTAAAACTGATTCAAATCTCTCTTTGGAGAAGTCCATGCCCACCCCACCCCACCACACACACACACACACACACACACACACACACACACACAACACAGCTCTGTAAATTGGGCTACCTTGGGGGAATGGACTAGGTATATTGGGTCCCTCCAAGCCTGGGAATCAGCAGCCATCAAGAGGACAGGGTAAACAGAAAAGAACCATGCATTCCAGGTCACTGAACCCCGGATACTGTTGTGAAAGCTCTCTGATCTGCCATTACCAACCAGACCCCCCTAGCACCTGTTCCACCTGTATCGGGTTTTCACACTAAATTGGGCAATTATTCTCCAGCTGGCTCTGTTCCGAACAATAAGCACTGCTGTGTGTGCCTTTCCCTTGCTGCCTGGCACAGCCAGCAAAAAGCTTAAGATGGAACCTCCCTTTACATCCTCAGGCAGCCCCAATACAGCAAAGCAGAAAAGTTTGGATTTATTAAAAGGTAAATATAGCAGCCCTGAGGATGCCTAATAACAGCCTCAGAAGGGTTATTATATGGTGGGTGGTGAGCGACTGCTCCTCTTTCCACCAAAAATAGAATAAAAGGAAATGAACAGAAACTGCAGTAGATGGGATTGAGACTGAACATTGGGAATAACTGGAATAGATGGAAGAGGCTTTGGATCATGAAGGATGGTCTCAGTTCTGTACATAATTAAGAAAAAAACATGCAGTGCCTGACACACAGTGGGAACCCAATATACATTTGATGAAGAGCAATGAACAAGGCTGAGCAAGATGACTCTCAAGGCATGCAGACCAGATAGAAATGGATGCCTTTGGGAAACACATCTGCCCTGCTCCAAGTCACTCCACCAATCCACGTTTTCCAAATCATGTATGTGGTCTGCATTGTGGATAATAATGTATGTGAAAGGGCTTTGGAGTACAGATGGAAAGTATTATTATTGTTTTGCATTTGTTTTCCTGTTTCTTTTCAGGGGCTCCCACAGGTTTTCTCTTTGTGGGGGGGCGGTCCACCAGGCTATAGGTCCCTCCAGGGCTCAAGCTGCATCTCCTCCTTTCGGTGTTCTTAGTGCCATGGCCAGGGGCAGTAACCACAGGAAATAATTGACTGCCTTAGCCTAAAAGTCAGAGCAGAGGAAGGAGAACAAATGACCACAGGAAAGTAGTCACTGGGCAGGACAGAGGGAAGCTCTGAGCACTAGGATTGGGTATCTGAGAAAACCTCATTTGAGAACTGCTGAGTTTGAAGCCACAAACCTTACCCCAGGATTAGAATTAGTTTTGCCAAGAGTAACAAGAAGGATTAGGGAGGTCACTATGTAAAAGTACTAGAAAAAATGAAGAACCAAGCAGAAATGGAAAGTTGGCTCCTTTTGGGCCAGAGGCAATAGCTAAGAGGTTCTTTTAGGAGGTGAAGGGCTGGTTTTACATCTTGAATGATGAAATAAATATCTCCAAGAAGCTGAGCAGCATCTAGAGAGACGCCTAACTAGTCCTGCTTGGAGTCAGGAGGGACAGTTCTGGAAGGGAACATAGCACTCCCCAACTTCCAATAGCTACGGAGGCAAGGGGGATTGGGGAAGATGAGGATTGAGGACAGATAAAGATGCCACCCCTGCTTGGATATGTTCATCTTGGTGACCCAGCGAACTCCCTTCCCTTCATATACTATCTTCTCCCAGGAACATGAGAATTCAGACAAGGGCAGGAGGATGGCAAGTTCAAGACCAGCCTCAGCAACTTAGCAATACCCTGTCTCAAAATAAAAAATAAAAAGGACTGAGGATAAAATAAACAGCCCTGTAGTGAAGTGCCCTGGGTTCAGTCTCCAGTACTAAAAATAAATAAATAAAAAATCTTACCAGAGCTAGGGGGGTTCTAAAAGACAGATGCAGGAAGATTAGCTGCTAAATGGAGATCGATTTATACTCACTGATAGAGGGTGATCTTCATAACACATATATTTGGGGGGAGGGGGCAGGTACTGGGGATTAAACCCAGGGCACTCTACCACTGAGTTACATTTCCAGCCTTTTTCTTTTTTATTTTGAGACAGGGTCTTGCTAAATTGCCCAGGCTGACCTCAAACTGGTGATCCTCCTGCCTCCACCTTCCCAATAGCTGGGATTACAGGGTTGTACCACCACAACCAGTTTATAACATATTAAATTTTTAAAAAATCACATTCTGAGAAATATATAGGTATTCCTGAAAAAATGTTTGTATGAAAGATGTGCACACATAATGTGTCACTAAAGAATCTTCACAAAGACATTTAACAGTAACTTCATCTTAAGACAGTAAACTGTTTCTTGTATTAAATAGTTTTCTGCCCTAAGTAGGTAACTATTTTCATGACCAGGAAAAATAATAAAACTATTTTTAGTTGAAAATAAAGTGTAACAGTGGGCTTGGTGCCCTGGCTCTGCAGGCAAGAGCATGGAGACCATATAAACCACAGTACTGTATATGCCAGGATTCAGGATGTTTAACTCAAATCTAGCAAGACAAAGATGGAGCAGGACTGGAATGAGTCTGTGTAGAGTTTTCCTGACGTAGTTGCAACACCTGTCAACTGAAAAAAGACAAAGGCATGTCCTTTCCTAGATATCCTCTGCAATCTGGGATCTTGTTCCTCTTTTGCATAGAGTTACCACAGACTGACAAATTCAGACTTTAAACTCTTAGCCTGGTTCCACTTCTCTTTCTGTAGATGTTGGTTACCAAAAAGATGGGGATTCCCACACACAAGGTCCCTTGCCTTTTATTCTGAATGATCCATTCAGTTATCCTCTTTCTTCAAATAGACCAGGTTGCTTATCTATACTGAGGTCCCTGACCCTCCTTCTGGAAGATGTTATTAATCATTACCTTTGTAAGAGTCCTGGGGGTCTCCCAATCCTAAACCTCCCCATCACTGCCACCTCTTTTCATTCCTCTTTGCCCTCTCAAAAGCTAGTGAGTAAACAAAGGATGATGACACATCTGAGTAATCCCAGCAATTTAGGAGGCTGAGGTCGTATGATCACATGTTCAAGGTCAGTTTAGCAAGACCCTTTCTCAAAATAAAAAATAAAAAGGATTGGGAATGTAGCTCAGTGGTACAGCATCCCTTGGTTGGATCCCCAGTTCCGCCAAAAAATTTAAAAAAGCTAGAGAATAGCACCACACATGCATATATTTGCACACACACCCATACACACACAGCCTGCCAGCAACCACTTTGCTCACTGCTTCTCCAAGGTGTCCATAGGCCCAATCCTGTGTGAGGGATTTTAGAAGGGCTCACTCAGCTGGTCAAACCACTCCCCTGAGTGGCCCTAGAGCAGGGAATCCCTGACCTGGGTACTCTGCAGCCCACAAGTCTAGTCCAGTTGCAACTTACTAATTCATGAGGGCTTGGAAATAGAAAACTTGTAAAACAGGAGAAAATGAGAGCTCCATTTACTGTATGCAAGGGCAAACAGACATTTAAGGAAATACCAGGTGTGATGCTAGACCTTCACAAACATAACATATACACTGTACTAATAAGGGAAGGGGAGACACTGAATCAAATAAAATGCATATCTGAAAGGGGATTTAATTTCAGGGAGTCCTCAAAAGTTGGGAATTACTCTTTATTGAACATTTATTTATTTCATAATTAACAACATTCTTCTAAAAGCCGTTAAGACCCAGAAAAGCAACCCAGCCTCTAAACCTGAAATGTCTTCAAAGTACACCCAAAGTAGCCACCTTTACCACTGGTATGCCAGACAATCTACAGTGAATTCTAGTAATTATTGGCTCCAACAATTATCCTCTGCCTCCCTGTACCCCTCCAGAGCCAACACACTCAAGAACACGTGTCCTATTCATAGCTCCTCCCATGTCTTGCCCTTTTCTACCTTCATGATCCTATATGAACTTCAGGCTTGCCAGACCTACCCCAATCTCTTTTCAGGCTCTGGTGAACCTGGGACCCTACTTATTCATTCATTCATAAATGAATGTCTATTGAGACCTAATGAATGATCCAAAGTCCTGCTAACAGAAGAGAAAATGAGGCTCAGGAACATGAGGTAACAACCCATAATCACCCTAATGTTTGTTAATGGCATAATAGGTACTATAACCCATTATCTGGCCTCCTCACCAGTATTTTTCTCCACAGCACATCACACAATCCCCAGTCCTTGGAGACCCTAGCCTGATAGGTGGGGAAGAGGGTCGGAACCTCCCTTTCTCCCCAATTCTTCCACTTAGCCCCACTGCACATCGACAACCCCTACCGACTCCGCCCCTAATTCCTCTTTTGAACCCCTCCCTAGTCTTCCTTTGCTTCTTCTAGGGTTGTCCTACCTACTCCCAGACCTTCCTGACCCTCAGACCCAGACCCAACTTCTGCCATTCCCAGCCCCCACTTTACCCCCTCCAACCCAGTTCAGGACACGTGGGCTACCGCTGCCCAGAGCCTCACCATCTCTGCGGCCTCCTCCACAGCCCGCACTGCCGCGGGGCTCTTGGTGTTGACGCGTTCCCATAACAACCGAGAGCCCGCGCTCTCCGGCCTGGCCCCGCCCCAGGCCCCGCCCCTCCCAACTTGGGAGGGCGGTCACCGCGTGCTGGTAGTTTAGGAACCGGAGCTCCTCCCTCCAATCTTTCCCTCCTCTCGAGCAGGAATCGTGGCTGTAAAAGGCTGACCCGCCAGGATACGCCCTTTATGGCCGAACTCAGACAGAACTCGAGACTCAGGGGCAACTAACTGCCAGCTGCCCCAAGAGCTAGGCCTAGCCGGGGTCAAGTTTTCCCCAGACCACCCCCCCAACCCTGGGTTACCATGGTTACCGTTGCCCCAGTGCGCGGGAGGAGCCTAGCCAAACCTGACCCCGAGTTTGGTCCGCAGCGGAGCAAGCAGCATTAGACCAAATAAATTTCACAATAGGAAGGGGAGTCCATTAGACCAAAGAAAAACTTCCGGCTTTGAATATGGGTTTGCCGTCTCAGGAGCAGTTCTTAAAAGCCTCTGACTTCCCTCTCTGAGATCTGAGAGAGCTTATTAAAAAAAGAAGTAAAAGCTGGGCACGATGGCACACGCCTGTAATCCCAGCGACTCACAAGGTTGAGACAGGAGGATCGCAAGTTCGAGGCCAGCCTGGACAACTAGGCGAGACTGACTCAAAAAGGGCTGGGAATGCAGCTCAGTGGTAGTGCACCACAGGGTTCAAGACCCAGAACCGGGGGAAAAAATAAAAATATAGGCCCTAGAGTCAAAATCTATGGATCTGGCTTTGGGGAACTTTTTTCCCCGTGGTACTGAAAAGAAAGTCCAGGAATGCTCTACCATTGAGCTACATCCCCAGCGCTTTTTAATTCTTTCTTTTGAGACGGGGTCTCTCTAAGTTGCCCAAGCATATGTTATAGAACCGGCTGGGAACCAGCTTTTTAACACTTTTTCATTTGTATGATTTGAGGAATTTAATATTCTCAATTTGATTTGGCCCTTTTATCTCCCAGCCTTCAGGGACAGAGAACTGAATTGACCTGGACAGCCTGTATACTCCAAACCTCACAAAGCCTTCCCACCAGCCAGGACGTGTTTCTTCCTCAAGTGTTGATTAGCTGAGCTCTTAGTAACTCTGCAATTCCGTGACCCATGCCTCACTTCCAAACCTCTCCAAACCCCATTAGCAGTCTTTCTGAACCTTACTCCAACTTAAGCATGGAGAGTCACAGACATCCCCCACCCCCACCCGCCCGGAATGAAGGAAGGGAAACAGGGCCACCTGCTGCAGCTTCTAAAGAACTTATTCCAGCAAGCTTCACATTCCTTCCCTTATCTCTTTTGGGATCCTCAAGAGTACAAAATTGCACTCCCTTCTCCAGGAAGTCCCACAGAGTGTTGGATCTAGGAGGGGAGGGAAAAGCTTATTAAAGAGCACAGTCCTTGAGTGACTTGGGAGGGAAGGAAGGAACTTTTCTGTTTCTGGCAACTTTCTTGCCCTGCCTTGGCATTAGAACCCCCTTTCCTGCAGCCCAGGAAGACAAGTCGCCCCAACCAGGAATCAGATGCTACCAGAAAGTTTTTTACCCAATTTTCTGCCACATTCTTCTGAGGTAGTTATTGTCCCTGTAACCAAAGAGGAAACTGAGGCCAAGAGAGATAACTGTCTAAGCTCAAATATTGTGTTCTTTTCTCCACCCAAACTGATGTGTGTGTGCACGTGCACGTGCAGGGGTGTGTGTGTGTTACTAGGGATTTAACACAGGTTTGCTCTACCTCTGAGTTACATCCCCAGTCCAGTTTTTTACTTTCTTTTGAGACAGTCTCCCTGAGTTGCCCAGGTTAGCCTCGAACTTGCAATTCTTCCTCAGCCTCCTGACTTGCTAAAATTACAGGAATGTGCCACCACACCCAGCAGGCTGACTTTTTTGAAGCAAAAGTGTAAAGTTGAGGCAGGCAGGAAAGAATGACAGAGTGTAGTGTAAGGAAATCACCTTCCGAGGTGATGTTTGAATTGACCTCAAAGCTGACAAAGTCCTAAACTCCAGACTTCCTCTTCATAGGAACCTCACTAAAATTCACAGCAGGGCCCTGAGCTGTCACTTTAGTCATGTATTTCTGTACCTTTGCAAAAGGAAATCAATTTAGGGAAACATTTATTTTGGATTTGGTGAAACATGTCTGTGTGGTTTCCATCACTTGCATGTATAGTTAAGTTACTGTCCACTGTCCTGGTGTAGGAAAGGCTTTCTGGAACACCCTTTCATTGAATGTCCAGGCATCCATGTACTGACCATATTCTTCATATGATTGTACTATGGTGTATGACACAAAAAGGATAGGTGATGTGGAGGAGAAACAAGGTTTAAAATGTACAAATCCAGAAGCCAATCTGTGAAAAAATTGTTCTAACCATCAGTGGAGTAAAATTTTAAGTGGAGGCCTGGGGAGATAGCTCAGTTGGTAGAGTGCTTACCTCGCAAGCACAAGGCCCTGGGTTCAACCTCCAGCACTGCAAAAAAAGAAAAAAAAATTTATTTTAAGTGGAGATTGTGTTCTTATCAATGCCTACTCAAAACTGAAATTCTCTCGGACCAGGAAAAGACAAGGTTATGTAGCCTATATAATTATATGTTATGCATCTCATCAGAGAAAAAGCTGCTTCCAGAGCACCTAAACTGGTTGAGTACTGTTTTTCCAGCACTTGATATGTTTTCTTGTTGTATTCCTCTCTTAAATAGAGTATTTTAAACACACATACCTACTTGAACTTTTCTAATTGTAAAGAGGTAGTCTTTCCATTTTAAAACTATTCATGTCTTATGTATTAGTTTTATACTGCTGCTGTAACAAATGACTATGAATTTAGTAACTTAAAACAACATGAATTTATAAAAGCTCTAGAGTTTGACCCCAGTCTCACTAGGCTGAAATCAAGGTATCAACAGGGTTGCCTTCCTTCTGTAGACTCCACTGCTTCTAAGAGTTGCCCATATTCCTTGGCTGACAGAGCCCCCCTCTCCATCTGCAAAGCCAGGATCCATGCATTTCTCTGACCATTTTTCAGTAGTCATCTCTCTGCTGGGAAAGATGCTCTGATGTTAAGGACTCAGGTGAGTAGGTTCTTCCTACCGGGATAATCAATGATCTTCACCCCATCTCAGGCTCCTTAACTTCATCTTATCTGCAAAGTCCTTTTTGCTATGTAAGGTAAATATTCATAAATCCAAGGAATTAATGGGTGGACATTTGGACACTGGGATTGGAGTGGCGGGAGAATACTTTATTCTACTTATCACACCTTGCAACAGTACAAGGATATTTTAAGGACTGCATATTTTCAAAGACTTGAAAAAGAAACAAAATGTAAACCATTTATTTAAAAAGTTGATACACTTCTATTCAACATTGTCCTCAAAACTCTAGCCAGAGCAATTAGGCAGACCAAAGAAATTAAAGGGATACGAATAGGAAAAGAGGAACTTAAGCTGTCACTATTTGCTGATGACATGATTCTATATTTAGAGGATCCAAAAACCTCCTCCAGAAAACTTCTAGACCTCATCAATGAATTCAGCAAAATAGTAGGCTATAAAATCAACATGCATAAATCTAAAGCATTTTTATATGTAAGCGACGAAACAGCTGAAAGGGAAATGAGGAAAACAACACCATTTGCAATAGCCTCAAAAAAATAAAATAAAATACTTGGGAATCAATCTAACCAAAGAGGTAAAAGATCTCTACAATGAAAACTACAACACATTGAAGAAAGAAATCGAGGCAGACCTTAGAATATGGAAAGATCTCCCATGTTCTTGGATAGGCAGAATTAATATTGTCAAAATGGCCATTCTACCAAAAATGCTATACAGATTCAATGCAATTCCAATTAAAATACCAATGAGGTACCTTACAGATATAGAGCAAGCAATCATGAAATTCATCTGGAAGAATAAGAAACCCAGAATAGCTAAAACAATCCTTAGCAGGAAGAATGAAACAGGGGGTATCACAATACCAGAACTTCTACTATACTACAAAGCAATAGTAACAAAAATGGCATGGTATTGGCACCAAAATAGACAGGTAGATCAATGGTACAGAATAGAGGACAAGGACACAAACCCAAATAAATACAATTTTCTCATAATAGACAAAGGTGCCAAAAATATGCAATGGAGGAGATAGCCTCTTCAACAATTGGTGCTGGGAAAACTGGAAATCCACATGCAACAGAATGAAACTAAACCCCTATCTCTCACCCTGCACAAAAATCAACTCACAATGGATCAAGGACCTCGGAATCAGACCAGAGACCCTGCATCTTATAGAAGAAAAAGTAGGTCCAAATCTTCACCTTGTTGGCTTAGGATCAGACTTCCTTAACAGGACTCCCATAGCACAAGAAATAAAAGCAAGAATCAACAACTGGGATAGATTCAAACTAAAAAGCTTTCTCTCAGCAAAGGAAACTATCAGCAATGCGAAGAGAGAGCCTACAGAGTGGGAGAATATCTTCGCCACTCACACTTCAGATAGAGCACTAATTTCCAGAATATATAAAGAACTCAAAAAACTCTACACCAAGAATACAAATAACCCAATCAACAAATGGGCTAAGGATATGAACAGATGCTTCACAGAAGAAGATCAACAAACATATGAAAAAATGTTCACCATCTTTAGTAATAAGAGAAATGCAAATCAAAACTACCCTAAGATTCCGTCTCTCCCCAATTAGAATGGCGATTATCAAGAATACAAGCAACAATAGGTGTTGGAGAAGATGTGGGGAAAAAGGTACACTCATACATTGCTGGTGGGGCTGCAAATTAGTGCAGCCACTCTGGAAAGCAGTATGGAGATTCCTCAGAAAGCTTGGAATGGACCCACCATTTGACCCAGCTATCCCACTCCTCGGCCTATACCCAAAGGACTTAAAATCAGCATACTACAGAGATACAGCCACATCAATGTTCATAGCTGCTCAATTCACCATAGCCAGACTGTGGAACCAACCTAGATGTCCTTCAATTGATGAATGTATAAAGAAACTGTGATATATATATATATATATACACACACACACAATGGAATATTACTCAGCTATAAAGAATAATAAAATTATGGCATTTGCAGGCAAATGGATGAAATTGGAGAATATCATGCTAAGTGAGATAAGTCAATCTCAAAAATCCAAAGGACGAATAATCTCACTGATAAGCAGATGATGACACATAATGGGGGGTGGGAGCGGGGCAAAAATGGAGGAAGGAGGGACTGTATAGAGGGAAAAGAGTGGTGGGAGGGGTGGGGGGGAGGAAAAAATAATAGAATGAATCAAATATCATTACCCTATGTAAATGTATGATTACGCAAATGGTATGCTGTTACTCCATGTACAAACAGAAACATGTATCCCATTATTTACAATAAAAATAAATTTTAAAAAAAAGTTGATACAACTTGAATATGCCATTTCAAATATGCCATTTGAAACTGCATTTAGTCTCTTTGAAGATTTCAATAATAAAAGTTAAAATTAACAGATTTTTGACTTGGACATATATCAATAGTATATTTTTTGCTTTTGTCACCTATGAATTTATGTATTAAGGAACATAAAATTGACTTCGAATTAAGATTCATGAGACAAAAATATAAAGACAAGCCATGAAATCAGTAGAAATTATTTTGAAATTCGGAAGCAAATTATAACAAATTTTCAGATCATTACAAAAAGGTAATGCAATAAGAGGAATAGACAAATTTTGAATAGAATAAGTAGGCATTTAGATTGCTTGGTAATTCAATTAACAAGGAGAAGAAAATCACTTGAACGATAGGGAGAATATTAAAATTTCTTGTTGATTTAACAAAAAGCATTGACATTGATAGAGAGTGCATGAAACTCATATTAGTACACTAGAATGAGATTTATGACAAACTGATTAATGAGTGCCAGCAATTCAAAGAACAGTTCAAATTAATTATTGAACAATGCCTTGAAATCCTACCACCACATAAGAAAAAAATTTAGGACAGATTTTCCCAAATTTGACAACCATCATAAAAATTGACATGATTTTACCCACAACAAACTGTGAAATGAAACATTCAAATCTATTAATAATAATAAAAGTGTTGATCAATCCATGTCAGGGGAAAGAATGAATTATCTTTCTATTCTCTCTATTAAAATCAATATGATAAAATCATTGTCATATTGAAGAGACAGAATTTGCAATCAAAAAGACAAGAATAAAAAAGCTTTTTAGTTGTTTTAGGTAGTTAATTTATAAATCTTAGGTTGCTCTTCTAGATGTTATAATGTTTGTAGTATTTGCAAGGCTATAAGCTTATAATTTGTTGTGATTTCTTTTATTATTCTAAATGCGTATTGCTGTAATTAATTTGTATTAATAATTTTGCACTGCTTTTCCAAAACTGTGTACGCTTCAGGCCCTATAAAACCAAGTTCCATCACTGATAAGCAGGGAGGCAACCATTCCCTTCTTAGCAAAACTTGGCTCAAAGTGCAGCCACATCCGGCGGGGCTAGGGTAAGTGCCCTTACTCTCAGCTCCCACCCTCAGCCAAGTCCTGCCCACTCCTCCCCTCACTGTTCTTTTCCATCTTTTCCTTCCTTTTTCTCATCTCACTTCTACTTCTATCTCTGGAATCCTTTTCCTTCTACTTTGGTCCCCAAGCTTTCACTTTATTCTCCTCCTGTGTCCTGTCCCCTTTTCATCCCATTCTCATGGCCCAGCAAGCCAAGGGGTGAGAACAATGGGGGAGGTTAAGAGGTTAAAGATGCCAGAGGAAAAGGGCAGGTCCAGATTTTCTGCTCAACCCTGACTGCACCCCTGGCTGCCTGACCTTCCTACCAAGTCAGTACTCCCAGAGAAGTCTCAAAATAAAGCCTGGATTGCCAGCCAGTGGCCCAGAGCCAGGAGCCAGGGGAGAAGCTGAGTCCTGAGGAGGAGCCAGGAGCGGAGGAGCCTGAGCAGAGCCCAGCAATCTTACACTGGACTTGGCCCTGGCATTGCCTCCGCATCTCCTACGGGGCCTTGGAGCCTTGCTGGGTGCCTGGTAGTCAGGCATTGACCCCCACCATGTTACATTCCCCTCCAAACACACACTGACCAATGAAGGAGACATAGGAAGTTCAATTCTGTAATGAATAAGCATATTGAAATGGGAGGAGCCTGGAAAACAAGGTCCAGCAGAGGCAGTTGGCTAAAATGAAGTCTGGCTTCTCACTTAAGCATGTGTCCTGTCTAAGAGCAATGAAAAGGAAGACTGGCTCCCTGCTTGTAACTCTCTCTCCCCTCCCCTTCCACCCAGTGAAATACATTTAGGAATCTGCACTTCCCGACACTGGATCCTAGATGCCAAAGCTGGATGAGGATAAAAAAGGTTGGGAAGTTGGACAGGGTAGCTAGGCCATGGATTTAGAATGAGATGGGGTCTCCACATTACCATGTGGAGGAGATTATGTGTTATGTGCATGTGGCTCTTGGTTAGTGGTGATTTTTTTTCCCTAACATTTTCTCGAAACTCCTTTGCTAAGTCCTGAGAGTTCTCCAAGATAGGGCCCTCCCTCCTTCCCACTGGACCTGCCCCCATTGCCCTCAGCCTCTGTTCCCATTTTAGGAGTGCCCATTTGGTCCTCAGTAACATACTGTTTCTTCTACCTAGTCATAATCCCAACTAGCATGGCCTGTAGGAAGTTCCCCCATACTGCATTCCCTGGGGGGAATGCAGTGAAAGTCAGAATAGCAAGGTTTGAACCCTGGCCTGGACCTGGTTTCCTCATCCGTGAGATGGGGTAATAACCTCAAAGAGAGATGCTATGAAGATAAGGCCAGGCTCAAAGAAAAATCACTTTGCACGGTGCCCTACAGTTTTCTTCTCTTTCTCTTTCCCCTGTGCATGGGGCAGGGGGGTGGGCTTTGTTTTCAGTGCAGCATAAACACCACTCATCATCAGGAAACAAATCATAAACCTTCTGTATGGATGCTAGAGAGGCTCTTTTACTGTCTCCTTTCTTCTAGAAACACTTGAACTCTCCCAACTGCCCTAAATTCTTTCAAATGAAAGTAAGTCTCAAAACATAAATAAATATTCAAATGCAAATTATTTTATTCTGGTTATCGCCTTCCCTTTTTCTTTAAAATTCCCTTCCTCGTTCCTATTCTTTTTTTTAAATTTTTTATTTGTTTTAATTAGTTACACATGACAGTAGAATCTCTTTCCTATTCATAAAGACCAGTAGGCTTTCCTGCTCCAGACCCAAAGACCCATCTAGGGCAGAGGGACAGGAGAATCTGAAAAGCAGGAAGAAATATGAAATAAAGGAGAAAGAGAAGGGGGTAGGGGGCTCAGGGGGGAGTAGAAGTGAGGACTAATGGAAGGTATTTGGAGCTGGAGGTCCTAAATCTGGAGAAGGGAGACAGAAAGGAGGACAGGAGAGCACAGGCCAGGGGACACAGTGATATTGGTACCATCCCAGGAGAGATCAGGTCATAGAGAGGAAGTGAAACACCAGTGTAAAGACAGAGAGCCCCTCCTTGTCACCAACACTCTTCCTCACATTCCCAATGGCACACACCTCCCAGGCCAAAGAGAAAGACATTGACAAATCTGCAGCCTCTGTTCCTTCTTGAACATCAAATCTCCACTCTCCTGCCTACCCAGGTCCTTGGGCTGGCGTTACCCTGGTGTCCTGGCCAGCCTCCACATGCCTGGCACCAACTTCCCCTCCTACGTGACAAGCACGGGCCCTGAACTGGGTGGCGGATGCTGAGATAAGGCCAAGGAGGGGAAAACCGCCAAAGCCAGGAAGTTACACAGCCTGGTTCCCCTGGCAACTCCACCACAGTCACCAAACAGTGCAGGGTCGGTGAGGAGGAGGAGGGGAAGGACAACTCCCATTCACAGCTTGGACGAGAGCTCTTCCAGACCTCAATTTTCTTTGGAGAAACTTCTCTCCTATCTTCTCGGACTGCACAGGCTAAGAATTATAGAGGAAGCTGTTCAAAAAGCAAATTCAAAATACCAACTCTTTCCAGTTTTACCTCAGGTTCTTTGTCTGTAAATAGGTCTAACTGGAATCTGCATTTCTGAGGAACATTCCAGGTGACTGTGACACTGGCAGTCCTAGGACTTCACTCAGAGACCGCGTGTGTTTCAAGAAGTTGGGACTTCTTGTGATGGGGTTAGGAGAAAATTCAAGATGGGGCCAGGATAACCCCATCATCCCAAGTCTCCTGGAGTCTGTAGCAACCCCATCTCCAGAACTGCTTGACTTTGGATATTTTTTTCTTTTCTTATCTTTCTGTGTGTGTGTGTGTGTGTGTGTGTGTGTGTGTGTGTGTGTGTGTGTGTGATTGAACCCAGGGCACTCTACCACTGAGCTACATCCCCCAACCTTTTTATTTTTTATTTTAATATAGGGTCTCGCTAAGTTGCCCAGGCCTTGAATATATAATCCCTTTTGCCTCAGCCTCTCGAATACTGGGATTACAGGTGTTCACCATCATGCCCAGCCAGTTTTGGGTATTTTCAGCATCAAGTAGGTGACCAGGAGTCCAGTACATGTAAAAACAATTCAAGACCATGAACTTTGAGAACCTGAGTTTTTAAGAACCTCCTGGACCCTTAAGAATAGGGGCCACAGGAAGACACCTAAGGCATGCTTTCTAATTTCAAGTACCCTGGAGCCCTGGGCAAATCACCTACAGTTGCTAGGCTTCCGTTTTTCTCTTCTCTCCAAAGAACATGGAGATACTAAAGCCTTACCAGGAAGCAGCAAACCTTCCTGGGATTAACAGATACGCAAGTGCCTTGAAAATTCAACTCTGGGTATTGTCCTGGTGGTTGTAGTAGTGTTTCTTGCTGGGGTAAAAGTGGGGTTATCTGATGGAGGTCTAAGGTCAGGGATCCTTGAGAACAAACCCAAGCAGCAGGATCCAGGGCTTACCTCAGGCATTCTCTCTTAGTTCCCATCTCCTTGAACTGAGAGGTGTTTGCTGCAGAGGCTGAACTTCCGGTACTTCTTGCCAAGCCTGACCTCTTCCTTCCCCCACTGTGGCCCTGGTCTCCACTCACAGGAAAACCACAGCTCAAACCAGCTACAAACTGAACCCTTCCTCTGGGTCAGCCATCTCACAAGTGAGCACCATGAGAGGGTAAGCAGTAGCTTGAACTTCTGTTCCTAAAACTTTAAGTGTCAGTTTGTCCACTAGCTAAGCTCAGCAAATTACTTTTACTCTTAACCTCAGTGTGTTCATCTATAAAATGGAAGAAATTAACTCATTTTGTCCCATAGAGATGGAACACCTATAAAAACTTAAATATAGCCAGGTATGGTGGTATACACCTATAATTCCAATGACTAAGGAGACTGAAGCAAGAGGATCTCAAATTAAAAAATAAAAAAGACAGGGAATGTGGCTCAGTGGTAAAGCACCCCTGGGCTCAATATTCAGTATCAAAATAAAAAAAACAAACAAGGAAATTTAAATATAATATATAATTATATGATATAAAGATAACTATATTGTAGCAATAATTGTTACTATATTATTATAATGATATTATTGATATAATAATTATACTATAATTAAAATATCAATTAATATAATAATACATACAAGCTTTAGATTAAGATTTCCAACCTATTTTAATGCACTTGTGTTAATTTCATTGAAATATTCACAGAATTGAAAACTTAAGACTTAATGGGTTATTTTGTGATGGTACCCACTACTCCTGAATTTCCTATCCTGTTCCATTGCTAAAACCAAAGGATGTCTTTCTTGATCCCTCTCCCTTTCTTTTACAGAAAGAGCACCAAATAACTTGAACTTCATTTTCTTTTTGCCATCTCCACCACCCTTCACTTAACCCAGGCCACTGTCCCTTTGGCCCAGACTACTGCACTAACCTACTAAGTCTGCCTGTCACAGATCTCCAATCTTAAGCTATTCTCTACCCTGGAGCCTCACAGACCTTTCCGAATAAAACACAACTGGCAATTCTTCATTCCCATTCTCAAAACCCTTCAGTGGCTTCCCTTCCCTTCAATGAAATGTCCAATATTGGCGGGATATGGTGGTACACACCTGTAATCCCTGTGACTCAGGAGGCTGAGGCAGGAGGATTGATATCAAAAACAGCCTGGACAACTTAGAGAGACCCCATTTCAAAATAAAATATAAAAAGGACTGGGGATGTAGCTCAGTGGTAAATTGCCCCTAGGTTCAATTCCCAGTATCACAAAAAACAAAACAACAACAACAAAAAATCCTCCTCTTCATCATGCTTCAGTCCCACAGAGACCCATATTTCTTCAACAGAAACCCAACAATGTGGTAAGTGGTGTGATAGCCTCAGTGTCTGAGGCTGAGGGGGTGTTTGACCCCTTCACACTCACCCCAACCCCAGTGATAGTGATTTGTCCTTCCCCAACAATCCCTTCTCGCCTTGACTCAGGTCTCTTTGACCATTACAGGCAGGAAAGGAATAGCCCCTCTCCACTGCCTTCCATTGAAACTTGACCTCTGACCACAGAGCCAGTGACTGCTCCTCTTTCTGGGGAAGCACCCCCAACAAGTTTTCCCACTCCCCTGGGCAGATCTAGGGAGATAATCCCTGAGACAGATAGCCTCAGCTCCCCAGGACTTTCAGGAATTCATCCAGGGAATCGGGTGGGAAGGTTGGCAAGAAATCCTCCCACAGAGCCCTACCTGCATTCCTCCAAAGGCACATTTCACTGGCTTCTTGAATCATCATGGACCCTGTCCATGTTTTATCTCCCTACAGGACCATACACACTTTGAGCAAAGAGCTCATGTATCAGCCGCCCATACCCTATAAGGCCTGACACAGAGTAAAACCTCAGTAATTGTTGAGTGAATATATGAATGAAAAAAAGTAGTGTGTATCTGAGCATTCCCAGGCAGAACTGCCCATTTTCCTCCAGTAGGAGATGAGATTTATACCTATTATTGAAGACATTCCTCCTGACCCTTCAGAGATTCCAGAAGCTAATAACCTTCAGAGTCAAGAGGATTATTTTTCCTTGTCTAACCTAAATTTATCTAGATAAAATTTCAGGGCATTTTCTTCTAATCTACCTCCCTGACCATAGGGACTAAAACCCATTTCTTTGCAAGGAGATAGTTATTAATTTACTCTTTTAGCCTTTTCTTCAACAAATTTAATCCCAGGCCCCTTATTGTTCCCTCTCTGGGGTCCTATTGTCCAGACCTTTCCTTATTCCACTGCTCCTTGGGTCTTTTGTCAAGTTCTCAAAGGTTTCCTTCAGCTGTAGAAGTAGGAATGGGACATTTTGTTCTCCACAAAGTCATGTACAAACACAGATGCCTACGCAAACAGGACAACACCTCTGTGCATCCATAATCCTCAATCCTGAGTAAACACATATGCATAGGAAGCCTCCTCATGGCCACTGATTCATCTCCTCCCACCCAAAGCCCCGAGCCCTAGTGCATTGAATTCCATACACCTGGGTGCACACTCACATGCATATGAATAGACCATACAGATCTATGCTTTTTACCCACAGGTTAGCCTATCTGGGCAGAGCATCAGAAGCTCTTCTTCCTCCTCCCTATTTCTGTTCCCCAACTCTCCCTCCCATTGGCCACCATGAGCCAACCCTACTTTCCCTCCACCTCCACAGTGATTTTCCTCTTCAAGGCTGAAGGCAAACAGTTGGCTTCTACCTCTTTCCCCTGCCCTTGTTCCCTTCCCCTGCCTCCCAGTACCTTCCATTTGTACAGAGCACACACAACACTCTCCATTCCCTTCTCAGACTCCACCCCCCTGACTGTAGAGAGCGAGTGAAGCTTCTTGGGTTTTTATTGTTTGGAACTAGACAATGGGAAAGCATGGGACCTGAGAAATGAGCTGGTCTTTAGCTCAGATCCCATGACAAGCTGGGTGGCTGGGGCTTTGGGTTGATAGGGCACAGCGTTACTAGTCAAGGGGACTCACAAGCAGGAAGGTGTTGTGACATTCATTCATTCATTCATTCAACAAATATTTATCCGGCTCCTTCAACGTGCCAAGCACTACAAGAACAAAACCAACAAAAATCTGCTTCTGTGCAGTGTACATTCTACAGGTGGAGACAGAAAACAAATAAAACATATTTGATGTTGGGTGATAAATGAAAGTAGAGGAAGAGGATAGGACACAGGCTGAGGGCAGAGTGTGCAATTTTAAATAGGGTGATTAGGACGTTTGAAGGAGATAAAGGAGTAAGCTACAGTGAGACCTGGAGGAGATTGTTCTAGGTGGCTGGGACAGGCCTATAAATGAAGTATTATCAAATGCCAGTGTGAAAAGTTATGGAGAATGGGGGGTCTCAGAGATGGCAAAAAAAGGGGATGCTACACAGAGGAGCTCTTTCTCCTGACCACACCCTGGGGCCCAGTCTGGGCTCTAGAGCCTGAAGGAACAGGAGAAATGGGAGAGGTCAAATCATAGATAAAACTGTGACCTCAGGTTTCACAGTTTGTTTGTTTGTGCTAAAAAGTAAACAGAAAACAACATAAAATTTTGAGATGCCAATGAAGGTCAGTTCCAAAAGGAATTTACTGAACCTACAGTGAGATGGATCAAGAGGAAGCATGGAGATTCTTCACAAAACTTGGTAGGTAGATAGCAGTTGCAGCCAGAAGGGAGATAAGTACCTCTCAAATCCAGTTTGCCTTGAAATGTTATTCTAGGAGTGGAACTAGGGCTAATCAAAGCATCTTTGACCCATTCCGTAGAGCAGTGCTCACACGAACCCCACCTTTTATTACCTATGCTTCTACTTCTTGAGCACTTATTATGTGCTAGCATCCACTATGCAAAGTGCTGTCCATATGTATCTCATGTGATTTTTACAGCAGAAAAATAATTTTATGAGGAATTATTCTCTTTAGTTTACAGATGAAGAACACCACCCAACACCTTTCATCCCACAGTCCCTCCAAAGCACCACTTCTGGCTTAACCTGGAACTGCACAGGCTCAGCTGGACCTTCAGTTGAGTTGACCTGGGCTCAAATTTCTGCTTCTCTGCTTAATTGCTGTGTGATCTTTGGCAAGTTTCTTGTCCTCTCTGAGACCCAGTGTCTTCGTCTGGGGATAAAATGGGAGCAATAATACAGTAACATCCACCTTATGGACTTTTGTGAGAATCCACTTGGAGATTGAAGTAGGGTCAGTACTATGATACATCACGTCTCAGAAAATTGTGAAGTGTGTGGCCAATAATGTGTAGCTATAAATAGTTTAGTTAAGTCAGAGAAAGTTGCAATTTTTTTTTTTTTTTTTTTTTGGTGAATTCAGTGTTTTCTCTGCAATGACATCCCTCTCTCCCACTGGCATTCCACAAGGCCTTCCTGAATGGGAGATAAAGGGGTGGAATGATAGCCAATTCCCTGGGAATTTGCACATTGGCTGCAGCCTATCTTATCTGTGCCACAGCCCATGGGAGCAGAGCAAGCAAGCAAATACCATCTCTTCCAGTGTGGTGTCAGGAGAAGGATAAGATCCGGACCTGATAACTACAAACCTGTAGCATGGGGCCTTGCGCGTAGTAGGGCTACTCAGAAGAGGTAGCCACAGAGAAGCCGGGCCAGGGGTGGAGAATAAAAGTTCTCTGCTTACAAACACTACAAAATCTGTCACTCTCAGGCACAATGTTGTGGCTTTCTCCTCCTAAGGAGACAGATACCCTAAAGCATGGCAGGGGAGAAGGATGATGGAGGGCAGGCCCTTGAGGCTGGCTGATGTGGATGGATCCTAATACAAGAGCCCAGTCCAGGGTCCAGGTTCTCCCTGGGAAGACACCAGGTCTGATCCACATGGCTTGCGGGGAAGATGACACCTAGGGATTGAAACTGTGTGCCTAACATTCTTGCCTGGGTTGAGTTGAAGGTTGGAGAGAACTTGACCCAAAGTTGATTATCTTGGTCCAAGGCCACCCAGTTAAGCTTTCCCCAGCATGTAGCTCATAGGTGGCTGCCTGGGATAGATCAAGGTTTCTTTCCACTAGCCACCACCACCAACCAATTCACTCTTGTTCACTCCCCAGCTCTACTTCCCCTTCATGGCTGCAGCCCCGCCTTCAGCCTCTAATTGGTGTGACCAACTCCAACACAGGCCACCTTGCCCAAAGGCTGCCTGAGGGTCTCCCTCCTGGAAATGGCTGCACTTCAGGAATCAACCCTCTGCACCTTCCTGCAGTGGCTCAGAAGCTGATCTGGCTGCAGGGGTGAAAGCACCAGGAAGGACTGCCCAATTCATTAGGTAGGGAGGGCCTCACCTTCCTGTGGAAACTGCCCACATGTTCTGCATTATGGCTCTCAGCCCAAGGACAGCTGTAAGATCCTATCCCTTCTCAATCCCAGCCTGCCCTTCCCTAAACCAAGAACAAAAGAGAATGGGGGAGGTACCTGAAGATAGAGCTAAGCATTGCAATCTTTTATCTCTGCCCTCTTCCCTCTACCATTCTCTGCACTTTGCCCAGTATTCCTCCCTTCCCCATAGTGGGCACAGTGGCCCTAGACACAGCCAGAGTCCATCCAAAAAACACTGGGATTCTTTATTTAAATCAGCACACTCATATTTCTCAAGCCCCAGACCATGGTGGGCAGCCCTCCCCCCTCTGTCCCTTCAACCTCACCCCTCAGCCACAGAGAGGGGAGTGGAAAATAAAAAGCCAAGAGGGCCTCTGCTAAGGAAGGCTGCCCCAGATGTGCAGTGAGTACAGCCCAGCTGTGGCTGGGGTGGCAGTGGCCGCAGGCCCCTCCCTATAAATTAAGTCCCTGCAGCCACAGCTGTGGAAGACGCATACTTGTGGAAGGATGGCCAGTCCAGCATCAGGTCAGAGGGCAGCATCCCTGACTTCCAGCCAAGGAATGGACTGAGAGTACAGAACTCAGGGTCAGGAGAGGTCAGAGGCAAAGAGGAGAGGCCTGGTGGGGAGAGGGAGACTAACACCCCCACCCCACCCCGAATTTGGTCCCAGGGAAAAGTTGGTCCAGTTTTGATGGGGGTGGGGAAAGAATGTATTAGTAAGCACAGGAGGAGAGGCTGCCAACAGGACAGGTTGGATCCCCACCCTGGCAGAGAGGAGCCGAAGATCTCCAGGGGCTCTCAAGGAATGTCATTGCTAAAATATACATATACATATATATTAACCATTCACAGGAGGACAGGAGCAGGGTGGGAATCAGAGGATCTGGCGTGGCATTCCGTAGCCGGTCATGCCTGCCTGAGACGCCCCACGGTTGGTACCCATCTGTAACCCAATCACGTTCTTGCCCTCTTGCAGCTGGTTGTCCGAGAAGTTCCGAGGGTTCTCCTTGGATTTCCTGAATGGGAAGGGAGTGCTGGTTGGAAGGAAGCCAGAGGCTGCACCAGTACAGCTCTTCCCTGAAAAGAGCACAGGCTCTGCAGTGGGCTCAAGGGCTGGTCCTGACTCTGCCCTTGAGGTCCTTGAGCTGTCTGAAGCCACCTCCTCATCTCTCCAAGGAGACAGTCACTTACCACCCCAGGGAATTATATGGATGAAGTAAGAGGAGTTTTATGAAAGGGCTTTGTTGTTTTTGTTTTATTTCTATTTTTTGAAGTACTGAGACTAGGGATTGAACCAGGGGTACTCAACCAATGAGCTATATCCCCAGGCCTCTTGAATTTTTACTTTAAAGCAGGGTCTCAAAGTGGCAGAGGCTAGCCTCAAACTTTCAATCCTCCTGTCTCAGCCTCCTGAGTATCTGGGATTACAGGGTCAGCTGCCACAGAGCCATCAAGTATTTCCTAGGGAAAGGAATGGGCAGGAGCCCTGTGGCACAGGGCTCTATGGCCGCCCCAGCAATACTTACTTAGGAAACCAATTGGGATCCCCAGAGAAGAGCCCATCATCCCGGGCTACCGCCAGCCCACCCAGGTTCATCAGCGTCCGTTGCACACAGGCCATGTTCTTTCCTGGAAAGATGAATATATTGGCTCAGCAGGGCTGAGCTCCTGGATGACAGGGTTCCTCCTCACTCACTAAGCCAGGCCTGGCTTCCAAATTCTTTTTACTCTTTGTTCCCATTCCAAGCCCCAACGTGGCCAAACACACACACGTGCATGCGCACACACAAACACACACCCTTCTTTGTCTTCAGAAAGCTCAAAACTTGTTCCTGGTTGAAATGGACCAGCCCAATCTGCGGTGTCCTGGAGGACAGCCCCCAGGCCCTAGCCCACCTTCCCAGAGATCCACAGTTTGGAAGATGTCAGTGGTGTTAATCCCATAGCGCTCAGCTGCCTGCAGGAACTGAGAGATCTGCTCCATCTGCCTGAAGGCCATGGTGGAGGCCTGGATCTTCTTCACAGGGGCCTGCCCTTCAGGGTATAGTCCATTAATAAGCTCACACAGCACCTGGGGTGGGGATAGCAGGTAGTAGAGGTGAGGATATGCCAACTGCAGATCAGCATGTACAACCCTTAGCACCAGAGGTAGTGAACCAGAGAGGTTCCTTCACCCTGAGTAAGCCTCAGGGTCCTTCTTGCCCAACACACAGCCTCTGAGTCCAGAGGAACAGCTAGTGTTTAGTCTTTCCTTGCTATGCCAGTTTCACTGTTTAGAGCCTACCCTCCCACAGTTTTTTCTCAGAGCTCTTCTTCCTTCATGTCACCTAAGGCCTTCTTCTTCAGGGTGGAGGAGGCACAAACACACTTATCTTCCCCTGTGGAGGGAAGAAAGCGTGGGTCCTCTCACATCCTTGATAAAAACATTCAGGCCAAGGAAAACCCTGGATTTACATGCTCTTGTTTTTTTCCTTCTTCAGTTAATTAATCCTAAGTCCCCCCAGTCCTGCTCTCTCTACACCTCCAATCCAGTAGGGAACAGCTCTCACCGTGCCATCCTTGAGCCAGACCTGGAAGTTTTCACGTCCAGGCTGGGGTCGGCCCACATCCTTGCGGCACTGGGTGGTGATCCACTGGATCAGGATCTGCTCCAGGTCAGCGTCATACTGTTTCTCTATCTTCTGCTGCACCTCCCGGCTCAGGCCATATGTAGGTCCCCTGTTGGCCATTCTTAACAGCTGTAGTAGCTGTGGGAAGCTTGTAAAAGGACACAAGCAGGCCCATGGTCAATATTCTGCACCTATGGGGTGAGGGATTCTACCTGAGGGGACAGACACCATATTTGCCAGGGTGAGCCCATGGATGAGGAACAGAACTGCTGCCTTATGAGGGAAGCTTCACCTTGACCCGCAGACATGGGCTAGATTAGCACTGCTCAGAACTCTGGGAAATGTGGGGCCTCAGGGACAATCTCTGGATTTCCCCCACCTCTACCATAAGAAGTCTGTCTATTATATTGAGCATTCCCACTCAATTTCATTTGAACAAATGGTTTTATTACTAGAATGAAGCATAAGATCCACTGAAATAGAATATAGGGTAAATGATTGAGGCAAGTCCTCATTTGGGATAGTCAACTTTTGCAAAGGCAAACTGCACAATTCAGATCACATGTAGTAGGAATGAATGGAAGAGGAAGGGCAGAAGCAGTCTGGGAGGGCTTGCTCAAAGAGGTAGGCAGATTTTAGTAGGCAAAGGGAATATCTGAGAAACCAGGGAATCAAAACAAATTCTCCTTTCCCTTCCAGGAACAGTGGTAGGCAGAATAATGACTCCCCAAGGGTGTCCACATCCTAATTCCCAGTACTCTTGGATATATTACCTTAAATGGTACAAAGAGACTTTGCAGATGTGGTTAAAATCAAGGATCTTGGGATGGGGAGATTATTCTGGATCATCCAAGTGGTCCCAATGGATCCTTACTAAGTGATCCTTACTAAGTAAAAGAGGCAGGGTCATGAACATGCAATGGTCGCTAGAAGCCAGGAAAGATAAGGAAATTGAATCTCCCCTTGTCCCCTCAGAAAGAATGCAGGCTTGCTACCCCTGGATCTTAGTAAGATTCCTGTTGGGGTTTCTAAAATTGTATACTACATGTGTAGTAGTTTGTTACAGTAGAAACAGGACAGAAACTTTAGGTGGTAGTTTTCAGAAAACCTAGAAAGAAAGGGAAGAATGGGGAAGTACACAGGAGGGTTTCTTGAACTTCAAGGACCTTGGTTACCAAGTACTAGGTGGTTTCTGACCACTGGCCTGAGGTGGCAGCACCTTGCAGTGGGCAGCCTGCCTTTTACCACAACTCCACTGCTGAAGTTCCACACCCAGAGGCCTGCTGAGCAAATCCTGGCGGTGCTGCTGAAGCCAAGGGGAACCAGAAACAGAAAATAGACATAGTCCCCCATTTCCTGCCCCAGCACTTCCCTGGATGGGCTCTTCTCTCTTCTATGAAATAGAGCTGGTTGGTTGCTCACAAAGGGGGATCCCCAGGACAAGTAGGTACCTGTGATCAAGAACAGTAAAGGGAGCCACACCTTCTCCCCACATTTGGCTCCAGGCCAGTTCAGACTGAAGGAATAAAGTCATCCTGGCTAAGCACCCCAGGTTAAACAATCCTGACACCCCCTCAATAAGCCTCAGGGCTCTGATGAAGTACAAGGAGCCAGGCTGCCTCAAATAGCTTCATATCTCTCATCCCCAGAGGTTGTGTCTCAGCTCAGAACCTTTCCCCACACACCAAGATGGCTGCTCCTTTCTACTCCAGCTTATCGAGCTGCACATTTCCGGCAGAAATCCTCCCCATAAATCAGTTATTTTTAAACCTCATTCAGAGTGACCCAGCCCCCACTTCCCCCGGCCTGAAAGCTGGGCCAGATAAATGTCAGTCTGGGTCTTAACCCACACCACCAGAGCCCTACACACAATCAGCTGAGGGAAGGCAGGCGGGTGGCATGGCTGAGTCTCAAAAGAAAGACAAGATTCCCACAACCCCTGTCAAGTCCCAGTTGCTCAGTCACTGCTTGGTCTACATAAGCCTACAACTTGTGTCCACAGAGGAATGGCTTGAAGACTAGTTTGAGGAGGGGGCTAAGTGTTACTATCATCAGCAAATCCCCTTTACCCAGTTCAACTTCTAGACTTCTCATCTTGAGCAGAAGAGAGTCAATCACCCTGAGGTCCAGGGAGCACTATAGCACAGGTAAAGAAAGGGTAGGAGAATGATTAACCTGGACACCAGAGTTAAGAGGGAAGAGAAGGGCCCAAACCAACCCCTTCCAGGGTCCCCCCCTTCCACCAGGGTAAGACAGACATAGTCACACCCAGACCTACCTCAGGTTTAAGAGTGCATGTTTAGGGCCCCTCCCTAATTCTGGGGCCTGGATACAGCTGGCAGGGTCATGGCCTCCAGCTGTTGTATCTCTGCTCCACTCTGGGGCCATTGCCCCACAGCCCTGGGGTTCCCGAGCCACAGGGTAAGAGTTATGGGAAGGAGAAGTCCCAGCTAGGCCCAGCCAGGCCAGCAGCTGTTTCTCTTCCCCACCCCACTTAGACAGGCAGCAGCTGATGGGCTGTGGCTGCTGTAGCTGGAGAGGCCCACCCTAGTGACACCCAGAGGACCTACTCCTGCCCTCCCTCAAAAGAAGGGAAAAACATCAAGTCTCCTATCAGGGTGGAGGAGAAGAGATATGCCCAGCTGGAAGCCAGGTGTGGGAGATGCCCAGAGACAAACAACTTGGGGAGTGGGTTGGCAGTGAGTAACTACTCTACAATAGAGCTGACTACAGCTGTGGGAACAACTCTCAACCCCCACCCACTAGGTTACAATAGTGGGGAAAGGAGGAGGGGACACCAAAGGCATGTCAGCCCTCTGCCCTACCCAGATTCTGGGCTAGAAGCTCACCTCACCCCACTGGAGGCCAAGGCTGAAAGGGGAATACCCACTAGACCGTTGGGGGTTAGATTTCAGAGTTCTGGCTGAGGTGTTCAATTGGGAAGACAAAGGGACTCTCCACTGACTACACAGATGGAATACAGTGGAACTTCCCAGCTCAGATTTGGGGCTGGGACTATTCTGAAAGAGAGATGCCACAGAAAGCAGGCAGAAGCAATGACAGTAGGAGAACTGTGGTTAAAGGGCTGCTTTAGGGCAACCCCCACCCCAAGGAACCTCCCCTCACCACCTAAGAGTCCTAAGCAGAAGAGAAAGCTGAACTATACAAACAGGAAGCCACAAGGTTCACTCCAGAGGGAAGGAGGTGGAGGCTAGGACGTTGCTATGGTGTCTGTGTACCAAACACTGGAGGTAGGGTGGGGGCACCACAAACACCCACTCCATAGACTTCATGGTGAAAAGACTCAACACAGGAGCACAAGTGGGATCTTCACAACAATCCTTGGAGAACATCAGATGCCAAGGATTCCTCAAGAAGGTGGCTGCGGAGGGTATAAACAGCATTTGGAGATGGGAAGTCATTAGTTTGGGACAGAGAAGCAGACTAAGGGTAGTTCAGAAGAACCACACAGGGAAGGCAAGGTGTGTTCTGAGATAGCCCCCACAGGTGAAAATCCTGGAATGCAAAGGAATGGAATGAAGAAAGGATTAGAGGTCAATCCCCAGGGGGCAGAGGCCAAGGTTGGGGGTGGGGGGTTGCCACCGACAAAGACTATTTGTAGGTTCTGAAATGGTAGTGTCCTGCTGGCCCCGCCCTACCTTGGCCTCCTCAGCAGTTTGAGGTCGGCCCTGTTAAGTAGGGAGAAATTGGGAGAGGGGTTGGAGATGGGGAGCTGTCCCTGACTGTGCTCTGAGTAACAGACATAGAGTGGAACCCCAGCCACACCAAAGTTCTCCTCCTGCACTGCATCTCCACATTTGACCCCCCTTTCTTTCTGCCCCAGAGATACCACGTTGCCTCAGAACCTCCCGGTACAGTCTCCAGGAAACCTGAGGAGCTGGTGAAGGCTGCAGGCCACTTCCGGTCCTATAGGTCCAGCCCCTTACAGCCGCCGCCCCCACCCCCACGGCCACACCCTGGGCCGTTACCGCGGATGAGTCACCCACCGCCCGCCCGCCACTGGGGTGACGCAGTGGTCTGGGCAGCCCGCCCGCCCGCCTGCGGCCACCACCGGCTTTCCCAGCAGCAGGGGGCATGGGAGGGGGCAGCAACAGGATTTAGGCACGGGTAGGAGGGCCTGGAAAGCAGCCATTCTCTCACACACACGCACCTCAAAGTAAGGGCACTCAGGGGCGGTCAGGGCAGCACTCTCCAAAACGCCTGAGGTCGAGGAACTCTCCTAGAGACGACTGGAGCTTAACAGATGGCGAGGCCACTGGGACCCACGCACCGAGACCTCTGGCCGTAGCCCATGACCGAGTCCCCAGAAAAGCGAGTTAGCAGGAGGAGGTACAGGAAAGATGGCCTGAAGATGCAGTGGGCAGGCAGTGCCCACACGTGCTCCTGGAACCAGGAAGTGAAGGGTCACGCATGAAGCCCCGGGAGCGCTGAGCTAGAGCTAGGCGCGCGCCAAGACCTGGACGCGCCGCCAGTCGGGGCCAGTCAGCTAACATCCGACGCCCTCGTTTCCTTGTCCCAACGGGACGCGACGCAGGAGTCAGAGGGTGGGGCTTGGTGCCTGAGCCCCTACTCCAGACGGACGCCCCGTCTAAGCACCAGCAAACCTCGCCTGATCTCATCGCCCAGCAATGCAGGGTTAGGACAGGGGGACCTGACACCACGGGGCGGGGCAGAGCAGTCATCGAACCCTTGTCTGGCTCCAACCCGTGATCCCCAAGACCCCTGGAGCAAATCTGAAGTTCTGGCTTCTTACTTTCTAGATACCACGCAGTGCCCCCCGCCTTGATCCCCGGGTCCTGCTCACCGTCCAAACGGGCGGGATAACGACACACGCACGTCAGGGGCTGCTGCAGCGAGTGGTGCGCCTGGGCTGGCTGGCTGGAGGTTTTCTGGAGGGTCCCGCCTCAGACGGGGCGGACCGGGGGCGGGGCAAGGGCCAAGAGAGTTTAAAGGCGCCGCAGCGAACAAGCCAAGAAAAATGGTTAAGAGAGAGGGGGCAGTGGGCTTGACGGAGGGGTAAAGGAGCTGGAGAGTCTAAGATGTAGCTGCCGTGGTCTCCACTCATGAAATACTCAACTTCCACTCAGGATCCCAAAGATTTGGGTCCCAGTAGGAAAGCTGCCCGTATTAGCTTAAGACTGCGGGCGTCTTTATGCGTGAAAGAAAACTGTTTTAGAGACTGGCAAGGTAAATGAAGGCACAAGAAGACCCACACACACCCCCAAATGACTGGGGTGTGACAAGACTGGGACTTGCAGGCTGGGACAGCATCCCCACGTGGTCTTGCTTGCCACCTACTTCAAGCCTGGGCAGAAACTAACAGTGAGGTCACTCCTTGCCTGGGGCACAAGGGGCGTGGTCAGTGTTGAGACCTGGGTTCTGGATCTGATTTCTTTCAGCCTTTCAGCTCCTCCTCTATGATTTGGCTTCTCTTCATAAATCCTGGAGAAATCAGAAGAGTGCTAAGTGGAGGAAGTTGATAGAGGGTTCCTCTGTCTCTTAGGCTACAGGGCTGCATAGTTTAGGGATCCAAAGATTACCTTCCACCTTTCAGGATTCTATTGAGCTAAGTATCCCTGGGTGGACTTCCTTGCTTAAATCACCAGTAGAGTATTTTGGGGAGGTTTGTTTTTGCAACGCTGCGGGTGGAAAACAGGCTCTTGCAGATTATAGGTAATATGCTACACTCTCAGCCCAGCGAACTTCTTCACATATGGTAGAGTCCCCTGTTAAGCCTGATAGTCAAAGACATCCCCTCCCCTTTCTGTTCTGTCCCCTCCCTGTCCTGCCCAGATTTATGGAGTGTCAAGAGTTTTCATTCCTCTGTGCCTTTACAAAAGCTATGCCTCTACCTGGGATGCTTTTCCTTCTTCGATTGTCACTTCACATGCCCTAGCCCCTTACCTGCTGTGTGACTTTCAGGCAAATTACTAAAGCACTCTATGCTTCTGTTTCCTATCTCACTCTATGCTTCTGTTTCCTATCTAGGAAACAAGCTAACTGTACTACCTGACTTACAGAGCTGTAGAGAATTAAGTATTACTTGGGAAAAGCTTAAAGCAGTGCCCCGCACACAGTGAATGCTATTATCATCACTATTACCACCTTCTGTGTGAGGATCCCCAAACTCCCCCATATGTAGCATTTGTCCCGGAACACACTGTAAGCTTTCTCTAAATGTCGACTCCAACTGAACTTGTTTCTTTGTTCTACATAATAAGTAACACATAGTTTTATCACAGAACTTATCACATCATACTGTAACTATTTCTATATTTGTTTGCCTCCCTGGGTAGAAAGAACTCCCCAAGGGCAAAGCCTCCTCTTTAGGAAACTTAGTATTTTATCACAGCTTCTAACTTAATGGCTAGTCTTTAGTGGCTAACCTTAGTAGACACTCAATAAGTGCTTTTTGAGTGATTGCTGAATGTACCCCATTCATTCAGAGAGTCCCCTTTTCTTTAAGTGTTCAGGAATTTCCCCACCTCTTAGATTCAAAGTGAGATAACAAAAACATTTTTCAGATTTTCTTTATTCATCTGTAAAAAAACTTCATTCACACCACAAACACCACACACACACACACACACACACACACACACACACACACAGGGGCAGACTAAGATCCCTGTTTCAATCCCCAGATTCACCTAGGGGGTTAGCACATACATCTCATATAAAGCTCACCCAAGTCCACCATCAGGGTCAGTGCCTGAATACCACAGAGGCAGGGGGAGGTGCCCAAGTTTGGAGATAGGTTTCATTGGGGGCCTCCTTTGCAGGTCCATAGGCTTTTTTCCAGTCTCACATTAGTGGTGTTCACAGGAGAGTAGCCTGTTCAGGGTGGGAGACTGGCTGTCGATAGGCTGGTAGCCGGGCCCTAGTGGCATCTCTGCGGCGGCGGAAGGCCAGGAATTCCTCCCGGAGGGCAGCACAGCGGGCTTCAGGGCCAGGAACTTGGGCAGTGTTCAGGAGGCAGCCCTCCTCTGGAGTCTTTCCACCTGCAAGAGGAGGGCAGGGCAATGAGAGAAGATGCCCGGAGATGCACTGGAGGAAGGGCCAGAGGTGAAGCTCTAAAGGGCCTTCTGGTACAGATGAGTTGAGTAAGCAAGGCATAGTCTGTGGCAGAGAAGTGTCTGAGTACAGATGAGTCCTAAGATGACAGGGACAATGTGAGACAGTGCAGCCAAGAGGGTCTTTCTGGAGGTTCACACACCTAGCTCTGGCTCAGCTTCAGGTTGTAGCCGAGAGCTGCCCAACCCAAGGTGCAAAGTCTCCAGCAATTCCATGTCCCCAGGGAATTCTGAGTCCCATTCATAGTTCTCATCCACAGATGTGTTCCTCCTGTTAAAAGGAACAAACATGGTGTGGGTGGAGTAACACTGGGTATCCAGAAAAGTCTAAGCCCAGGGCCCCCAAACTCAGGTTAGACCATGGGTTTTCTCTGCAAATCCCTGGATCTCAGCAAGAGGTTCTAAAAAAAGACAGGGTCTCTTGGTCCCAGAAGTGGAGTGAAGCAGGGAAGGTACAGGGTATTGGGTGAAGAGAAATATGGGACAAGAGGGCAGGACTGGGCTCAGGGCAAGGATGGGCAGGAACTTCCCTCACCTCTTGCTGACTGTCACCACATGCTCCCTTCGGGACCACCTCTCAGGCCCACTGGCCCAGCTGCTGGTGTCTCCTGGAGCTGGGCTGAGGTAGCTGCCCCCTGCAGAGGGGGCTGTGGAGGGAGGGCGAAGAAAGGAAGCACTGCCCCGCCCACTGCTCTGGCTTGTCAAGCTGCCCCTCGGGGCAGCAGGGAAAAGGCCTAGATGTAGCCGCTCTCTTAGTGTCCAGTCAGTTGAAGTTGTGTAAGGGGATTCTGGGGTGGCCCCAGCTCCTACCAGAGCCCCAGGAAGTGCCGCCCTGGAGGACATAGTAGGGGATTCTGGAGTGTGAAGGAAAGATGAAGTGGGGCAGGGTCGGGTATCCATGTAATCTGGTGGTGGGGCAGGGCTGGGATCCTCAAGAGGGGGCCAGTCCCCATCCACATTCATCTCCCGGAAGAAGGGCAGGCTCAGGTACTGAAGAAGGGGTCCAGGACCTGGCAGGGGACTTGGAGGAACTGCTGGAGGGGACCCCACAGGGCTGATGTCTGCAATGCAGAGGGGCTGGGGTGCCCCACTGGGGCTGCTGCTGCTACAGTCAAAGGACCGAGCCAGACGCTGGGCTGGGGTCCTAGGTTCTGCCCGCTCCAGTTCTGACCTTTCTTGGGGGACCCCCACAGTGGGTCCCATCACAAAGCGCCCATCTGGGCCCCGGCAAATGGGTTCCAGGGGTAAGGGTCCCCGCTTGGGTGGAGGATCCAGATGGGGGCTGGGGGGCCGGGCAGGCTCTCCCCAGAGCAGACTCTGGCGCAGGCTAGGGAGAGGGGAGCCTTGGAGCTTCAGCTTGGCCACGCTGTCAGGGCTGCTGGAGCCCGGAGCAGAGCTGGGGAAGGACAGGAGATCAGGGTCTGGCCTTGAGAGGTTTGGTGCACAACAGAGCAGAGCTAGGGAGAGCAAGTGAGGAAAGGACCAACATGGTGGAGGGGTGGAGGGAAGGCACAGGCAACACTGGATCCACCTCCAGGCTGGGGCCTCTGCATTCCCGTTCTTAACTCCCTCCAACTCTGTTCCTGATCCTCCCATCCCTCCCAGAGATACAGAAGAGGAAGCAGAGGATACTGGCCAATACAACAGGAAGGCAAAAGGAAGTCAATTAAGTGGAGGGACTTACTGTGGGACTGACTTTCTGGGCGGAGAGAAGATAAGAGGTGGATCTGTAAGGGCATGAGAACAGGAGGTGATAACAGGCAAAACACAAGCTCCTCCATGACCCTCTCACCCACCACTAGTCGCCCAACCTCAATCCCATCTGGCTGGAAAAGGATAGGGAAGACAGGGTACAGAGCTATGGTAATGCCCCGCCCCCTAGGCTACATGGAAGGGAGGGATTGTTCCTCCCGGTGGGGAAGGGCTTATGGAGGGGCGGGCCCTTCTGGTGGGCTGAACCTCAAGTGGCCAAGTGCTCTGGACCCACAAGGCTGAGGGTGGAGGGAACTTACCCTGACGGAGGCGCTTTCGTCTGCGGCGGGCAGCCCTGCGCCGGTTCATGAAGCAGGCAGCCAGGATGCTCACTAGGACGGCCACACCCAGGAAGCAGACCCCGCCCACCACACCAGCCAGCACAGGTTGGGGCAGCAGGCCTGGCAGTTGCGTACGAGATGGGTATACCTCCAGGCCTGGGTGAAGAACCAGGGAGAGTCAGTGAGCTCCGAGTCCCTGCAATCCCCAGCTCCCTTCTCCCCTGCAGGTTCTCACCTGAAGTGGAGACATTGGCAGTGTTGCTGGGATCACTGACATAGCTACCCGCAAAGGCCACAAGGCGGAACTCATAGAGAACATCCTGGGAGATGGGGATGGAGTGCCAGGAAGTGGATCAGACACAGCACCACCCACTTCAGCCCCATTGGTAAAGACTTTGCAGTTGGGAGGTAAGGATGAAGTGAGAAGGGGAGGTGAAGATGGTCAAATCAGGGTAAGAAGATTAGGAAGTTGGGAGATTGAGCAGGACACTGGAGAGTCCCTGAGAGGACCCTCACTCTACCATGTCCAGCACATACCTTGATGAGACCTGGTACCAGCAGCTGCATTTCCGTGCCTGCCACAGCTCGGTCCAGCACCTCCCAGCCCTGGGAGCCTTGCCGTCCTTCCAGGACATAGCCATCCAGTCTCTTAGGGATCAATTCTGGGGGATCCCAATGCAGGAGTACCCCCCGGGGTGTCCTCACTGCCACCAGACCTCGGGGAGGGGACAAGGGAGGCAGCATCTCTGTTGGGGGAAGCCTGGGGGCAGCCGGTGTGGTAGGAAGGCCTGAATGGGGCAGATAGGCAATTCAGGGATAGGATTCCCAGCATTCCTCATATTGCCCCTCCCCTGGCCTTCCACAGCCTCAGATACCCAACCATTCTGCCTGAGTTCTTCCACACCCCTCTCCAGATCCCAAGCTTCCCAGCATCTTTGTTCCCTCCCCATCCCCAGGTCCTTCCATGTCTTGGTTTTCCCTACCAGTCCTTCCCCATCCTTGTCTCTGCTACTCTGGGACATGAGTTCTCTCACCTTCTGGAGCAGACAAGACGATCTCACTGAAAGGCCCACTCCCCAGCTTATTCTGAGCTAGGACGCTGAACTGGTACTGAGTATGGGGTTGCAGCCCAGGCACTAGGAGGTAAACAGCCCCCACAGGCACTGCCAGGGACAACCAGTCATGATGGGCTCGGTCAGGACGCTTGGCCCTGGGAGACATGGGGAAATGGGAGAACTACTCATCAACTAGGAAGATTTGGGGGCCATGCTCCCCTCAACCATCCAAAGTCTGAGGACCTGGACCCCAAACACCCAAGAGTCTGGAAACAGGTCAACAGAGCTAGGACATAACTAGAGACAGAAGAATGGGAGAAAAAGCAAATAGAGGTAGGGTATAGGCAGTTGTAGTTCACTCACAGTGGGGTATACCAGACACTGAATCTCTGCAGATAGCCACCATCAAAACCAGGCTCCCAGGAGACATTGGCACCCTTGGGCAAAGGCACCACAGAAACATTGGTGACAACATGAGGGCTGGTGCCTGGGGAGGGATAATGGATGGATGACAGTCAGGGTCTTCAAGGAGGGTAAAAAGCTTGGGGAGAGGTCCTTTGACACCCCCACACCCATCATCCCAAGGGTTCCACACCCACAATCCCCCATCTGAACCTCAAAAAACAATTCCCCTGTTTCCCTTCCCACATGGTTTCCTCCAGCTCCAGCCTATTCAACCACTAACCCAGCACGTAGACATCGGTGGTAGCAGCCACTCTTGCTACAGAATTGCTGGCACTACATTCCCAGCGCCCATGGGCCTCCTTGGTCAATGGTCGAAGAATGAGGCTGCTGTTGTGGTCCACCTGGATCTGACCCCGCAGTCCCCGGCCTACCTACAGAATCACTGGTCAGCCCTGAGGACACATGCAGCCAAAGGGGCCACTCATCTCTCTAGGCTGCTTGTGTCCTCCCCACCCTGCCTCTGACAGCCAGCTCCCTCCCACAGAATGGCCAGGGGCACAGAGGCAGGGGTGCAGTGGGCATGAGTCCAGGCAAAGCAGGGTCAGGAGCCTTACCTTGGCCCAAGAGACAGTAGGAGGAGGGTCTCCTTGGGCAGAGCAGGGGATGAGTAGCTCCCGCCCTACTTCTTGGAAATATTCTTCCTTGGGCCGTTCTATAAAAGCTGGGGGAGCCTGCAGGCCAGATCTATATTAGAAGGGATTTCTCTTCCATCTGTCTAAGGTTGGGTACTCTCCATTCCAGATTCCCTGTTGCACCATATATCTACATCTCAATCTCATTCTTTCTCCACCTCTCAATTTCTATCTAGCGCTTTCTCGCTTTCTCTCTCTCTCTCTCTCTCTCTCTCTCTCTCTCTCTCTTTCTCCCTTTGTGTTCCCCAGCAGGTAGGACTGAAGGGAAATGATGGGATAGATAAGGACTGGTGGCCAGGGCAAGACTCTCTGGAGATGTACAGACCTCTACAGATCCCTCCCCTTTGTTACCTTCCCTGCAGCTCCTGAAAGGGAGGCAGCATGGTTAAGATGAGTGAAAGGTAGAGCAGACAGATATCTTGTTTTGTGAATGTGGTGCATAATTGATATCCCACCTCCCCAGCACCATTTTTGGAAAAACCTCTGGGTTGCTGACAACTGACAACTGCTGCTGTGGCCACCTGGGAAGCACAGATTTGGAAGCCCCTCCGCATCTGCCCTGTCCCCATCCCATCAGCCTTGCCTTAGTACACATCTTCAGCTACCTGAGCCATTCCTGCTGCAGGCTTAGACCCACCCTGGGCCTCACCTTGAGCAGCACACGGGTCACAGGGGAGGGCCCAGCAGTACCAAGACTGTTGTAGGGGGTACAGGAGTATTCTCCCAGGGCATCCTCATTCCCCAGTGCGATGATCAGTGAGCCTTCTGTGCCCTGGGACCAGCCAGGGAACTGGAGGAAAGAAGAGATAACAATTTCAGAAAGAAATTCAGCAGAGGCAAGGTGGGGATGGAGAGGCAATACTCACACTGGAGAAGACTCCACAACTCTATGTGTAGGCCTGAACTCTCTCTAAATTCCAATCCTCCATCTTTCTCTGCTATAGAAGCATCCCTACCAATGGGTGTGAGGCTGTGACTACATGGCCCCAGGCTGTGACTCCACGGCCCCAGGGATGCCACAGAAAACAATGAGAATGGCACTCCTGGAGGTGAGTTATGCAGGGCTCCCTGCCTGCTACAATCTCGCCTCCCTGTCTGCACTACACTCCACCACTAAATTCTGCATAAAGTGCCCCCCCATCATCCTCCTCAGTAAATGTGACCCCTCACTTTCCCGCACTCCCCCTATCTCAAATAATTAACTGTTATCCTTTTGTCTGAGCATGAGGGCCCATCCATCTTTTTCCTGTCTTCCAACTCAAACTCCATAACCCTCTACATGAATCATTTCCACAGCCTTACAAACCCTTTCCCATTCCACTCCCTCTCACAAGCTCAACTCCTGATCTTGGTTCCAACACTGTCTCCCACTATTGCTGAAAAAAAAAAAAAAAAAAAAAAAAAAAAAAATTTACTCCAACTGCCTTAAGACTTAAAAAAAAAAAAAAAAAGTCACCAATTTATTGAGTAGTACTATTGTAAAAATCCTGACCTTGTGATTAAAAGATGCAAGGAATTTACAGTCTCTGCAGACAAACAAAAGATCCAATCACCCTGGGATGAGGTAATATTAAGGGCATGTGCAGTTTTTCCTTTTGGCCCCAACCTGTCTTTCCAGGTTTCTCTGCACCATACATGTCCCTACAGGTATTGCAGCCACCACCAAACTGCCCAATTCATTATTTCATAAATGCACTATACCACATCCTGTATCTGGCCTTTGGTTTCTACATGGAGTGACCATCCCATTTCCAAGGCCCATCACTAAAAGTCCCAGAATCCATGGCTGATCTGTCCTCAACCAGGCTTAAGAGGAAGGCATTTAACTCCATCCCTGGCCTTCTGACAGAGTCCCTATTCCTGTCCCACTCCCCAAAGATGGTGCCTTCCTTAAGGATTTGCTGCTGTTCCCCACCCAAAACCTACACAGCACCCAGTAAGAAGTTCAGGTTCACTGAACTGAATTAAATCGAGCTAACTCCATTCTATTTGGACTTCTGACCAGAATAACTTAACCAAGCCTTCCCCACCCCAAGCCTTTACCTTGTCCAGCTGCAGGGCTTGCCCATCCTTGGTCCAACTGACAAAGAGCAGTGGGGGGTTGGCACGAACTGGGCATCGGATGACTCCCTGCATGCCTATGGGCAGGGGGGTCTCAGGAGGCATCACTGTCACCTGGGCTGGGTCTGGAGGAAGCAGTGGAAAGTTGGGAAAGGGCTTTGGCCTAGCCCAGGGGAGGGGAGCAGGCTTGGGAAGGAACTGGAGGTCAGGCTTACAGAGCACAGTGAGATAGGCAGAGGCTGAGGGCGGATGCAGGAGGCCATTACTGGGCACACAGGTATAGTGACCAGCATCGTCAGGTTGGGCAGCCTGCAATCGCAGGCTCCCATCCACCAGGATCCGCACTCGGGATTGCAGGCGGCTGCAAGAGGGCATGTGTGAGCAGGGGGCCAGGCCTTACCCAGCCAAGGGGCTCCTCAAAGACTGTACATCAATTCCCCATCTCCACTGCTCCAAAGTTGGTTAAACTCACCTAATATGAAAGACATTAATGCCATCCAGGAACCAGCTGTAGGTGAGGTTAGCAGGGTATGCCTCAGCCCTGCAGGCCAAGGAAACATCCTGGGAGGCATTGACTGTGCTGTTCTTGGGGGGCACCACAATGACAGGGGGTCCTGCAAGGAGCACAGGAAGAGATAGGTGGCCTCAACTTACAGTCTTCCCAGACTTTCATTCTATTACTTTTCCTTGACTCTGTCCTCTGAAACATAGGTTTGGGGACTGGAAAGGAGAACCTCCCTAAGCATAACAAAAGTTCATCCTCTCCCTGAGCCCAAATTCTCCCTCTTCCGCCAGGGGCAACTTCATCCGCCTGTGTGTTGGGTGTGGGAAGAGTCAGTTTGAACTGTGAATTTACCCTTTCTTTCCCTACCCATCACATCTTAAGTCACCTTCATGTCTCCTACCCTCATTCAGTACCATAGAGCTCCCCCCAAGATGCTGCAGCCACTGATTCCAGGTTTCACTGTCACTGTCACTCTAATGGCCACTCATACAGAAAGGCCTCCTTTAGCCACAGGAGTCTTCTGCTCCAGAACCTGCAGCAGTGCCTGACTCCTACCACACTGAGCTCACATTTCTTGACCTAGTCCTGTGGGTTCCATAACCTAAGCACTCCCAACCTGGCCACCCACCTTATCATACATCAGCCCTAACAAACACCATCAGGTCAGTCTGACACCACACCAGACTTACTCCCATCCCCAAGCCTCTGCTCTCTGAGCCTCTAGGACCTGGCCCATCCACCTCCTACAAAACTGTCTGACTGCTGCAATCTGCTGCCCTCGACCCTTCCTTGGATCCACTGCCTGGACAGTCAGTAACAAGAGGTAACAATAGGAGCCCACGAGTATAGAGCACCTGCTGCAGGCTGGCATTAAATGCCTAGTCCTTTGCCTGTTCATCTTACTGAAACCTCACAAAAAGCTTTGCAGAAGAAATTACTGCCTCCCCTTTTAGCATAATTTTTATTATTACTATATTATTATTTGGTACTGGGGATTGAGCCTGGGGGTACACTACCACTAAGCTATCATCCCCAGCCCTTTTTCTTTTCTATTTTGAGACATGGCCTCACTAAGTTGCTCAGGCTGGCCTCAAATTTGCAATTCTCCTGACTCAGCCTCCCAAGGAACTGGGATTATAAGTGTGGGTCACTCTTTCCCTTTTGTAGTTGAAGAACTGAAGGCTCAGAAGCAAAGAGATTATAAAGTGACTTGCCCCAGAGGTCACAAGGGAGTCAAGATTCATATTCAGGCTTTCCTAAAGCCAGAGACAATGTCCTAACTATTCCCAGCACTGTCTTTCTCATGGTACCATGGAGAGCCAACACTTGCACAGTTTCACAGGTTAGTCTTACTTTTCCATGTAGATAACAGGCACTCTGAAGGTAGACAGGCTTTACATCTCCCAGCTTTCCTTCTAAAGGGAAGGTCTTGGCTAGAAATTACTATGTTCTCTGCTGAACCGAATTAAATTCTTGTCATAGTCCTGAGCAGTAGATAGGAACTACCACTGGGCTACATCCCCAGCCCTTTTTATTTTTATTTTAAGACAGGGTCTTGCTAGTTTTCAGAAACTGGCCTTGAATTGACTTTCCTGCCTCAACCTCCTGAGTAGCTGGGATCACAAGTGGGTACCATTGTATCCAGAAGATATGAACCTCTTTATTGAGATGAGAAAACTGGAGCTTGGGAGGGTCACCTGGTTCACAGTTTAACACCAGCATCCATGTCCTTTCCACTACAACACATTGATGGACACTATTTATTTGCCCATTTGCTAATCCATTTAAAATCAAGATGCTGATTTTAGAGCAACAGCCTATATTTGGAGCCCTCTCACCCTGCAAAGATCCTCCCTTAGGCAGAATCCTCCTCCCATCCTACTATGTGACTTCCTAGCTATAGGTCACTGTCCTCTCACATAGTTGTCCCTTGTCCCCAGGCCTCCCATCAGAGCACCTAGCACCAGCAGCTCGGTGGAGTAGGTGGCACTGCCCTCAGTGCTCGAGGCTTGGCAGGTGTAGACTCCAGAGCTGCTTCGCTCTACCCTCCGGATCCACAGTGTCCCATTCTGCACCTAGGGAAGGAGTAAGAAAGGTCCCTTCCTGCTGGGCCAGTTTCAGAGCCTGCACGTCCCAGGCTGGCCAGCAGAGGGAGGCAGTACTCCAGGCTCAGTGAAGCCAATGCCAAGCCCTTCTGAGAGCTGGTCTTCCAGCCCAGTTTTGGCCCCCTCTGCCTTCCAGCTCTGCCCCCACCTTTCCCTCACATTTCAGCTGGCCCACTCTGCCAGCCCAGGGACTCACTTGCACCTGACCTCGGCCCTGACCAAGGTCCTCTCCTTGGAGCTTCCAAGTCACGTGAGGTTGGGGACTTCCCCTGGCCACACAGTGCAGGGTAACTGGCTCCAATTCCTGCACTTCCAGTACTGGAGGAGGTGTCTCCTGGAATTGAGGGGGGGCTGTGGGGGATAAAGGCATCAGGAGGGGTTATCAACCCAAGGAGCAGTATCCAATGCCAGGGAGACAGACTACTCAGGGCAATATCCCTCAGCACACCCAGCTTCATGGGAATCCCAGCTCCAGATCACCCTATCTGCTACACTGGGGACCAGGTAAGGATTGTGCCAGGCCATTCCCACATACTGGCCTGGGCTGAGCACAGGCTGTATGTCCAGAGTCAGAGAGAAAGCTAAGTGTTCAGGGAGCCAGGCTTGGGTCCTAGGCTCAGCTCTGATACTAACCAGTGGCATCACCCATTTCTTTGCCCGTCTCACCTATGAAACAGAAATGATTCTAAGCTCTTCCTTTTTAGGGATGAGGGAGAATTAATAAGGCTCTAGGTGTAAAGGAGTTTTGAAAACATAAAATGCTATAAGTAAGTAAGCTGTTTAACTCAGGACCCAATAGCTCCCTCTCCCCTATTTACTACCCTGGCCAGGGACATATAAGGGAAGAAAGAGGAAGTGGAAGTTCCTGATGTTGAACCTAAATGCTGATTGGATTTAGATATGAAGAACTGAAAGAGCAAGAATAAGGGGAGGGGTAAGATGCAACCACTAAGTGAACAAAAGGCAGGGTGGTGCACTGGAGCTGCATGTGGGATGGAAACAGAATTCCCTCCTCCCCTTCTGCCACCATCCAGGGTCCCCACTATCCTTCTCCCCTCCCTTCTCCACCATCTGCTCCCCAGCTTCATACAATTGACTGTTAGGTGCACCCAGGAGCCGTTAGCAAAATCCTCTTCAGGGCTGTGCTGGTCCAGGAGAAGCACACGGCACTCGTACCAGCCCTGGTCCTCTACCCGGAGCCCCTCGATCCGGAGAGATGCTCCTGTGTGCAGCTGGACTCGTCCTGAGGAAAAGCCCTGAATCAAGGTTGTTGAAAAGACCCCACAGAAGCCTGAATCCCCTGGTCACACTGGCCATTCTCAGAAGTCCAGAACAGTCTCAGTCTCTCTGTTACCCTGAGAGAGTGGGGGATGCATAAGCACAGATGGGATTACAGTCATTGAGGGCAGGTCCCTTTGTTCAGTCCTTCTGTCTACTACTGCCCTTCAATAGCTGGTACTCAGTCCAGACAAAGAGAAACCCAGAGGGGTGGCTGGTGGACAAAATGTTCCACTGAACTACATACACCCAACTTCCAGGGCTGTTGGGGAATAGGGTTTGAAGAGCCAGCACTGGTCTGCTCTGGATTTATACAGGATAGTCCTATCACTGAGCTTCTTTTGAAGGGGGAAGGTCTGGGCTCCCCAGGGTACTCTTCCTTTCAGAGGACTTTGTCCCTGGAAAACCCAGTGGTGTCGGGGGCCCTAGCATAGACCCAGGCCTCGCCTGCCAAAGCCCCTAATCCATCAGGGCTATTATCAGCTGCCTAAGCGCCTTAGGGTGGCCAGAGTCCAGTCCAGCCAGGCAGCAAAGTCAGCAGCCTCCTCACCCCATCCCATCAATGCCCCAGGGCACTGCAGCCCTGGCTGACTGACTACATGTGGTTCCACAAAGCCACACACCACAGCACAAGCAGATACTTCATTCCCATCCGAAGTAAGCATCCATGGCACACGACTAGGCTCAGATTGAGGTGCCCACCCAGTCCTTCAGCACCCTCTCCTGATGGAACCCTGCACCCCAGACAGCTTCATGTGGCCCTGGCAATGTAGCCCAGTGAGACAGGCACACATTTGAGAGGCAGATGGAGCTAGGCACAAGTTCAGCTCTGCTGAGAACTCTTTTGGGCAAGTTGCTTAACCTCTCTGTCCATTTCAGTTTCCTCATATGTAAAAATGAAAAAGAAAAAAATTGGGGTGACTGGAAGAGAAAGATAGAGAAAGGAGAACATACAGCATAGTGCCTGTTGCTCAAATAAAGGTTGTTAAACAAATTAACAAGGTCCAGATTTGAAATCAGAACCCTGCATTCAGTCCTGGCCCTATCCCTTTCCTGATAACACATCATCTCATTTTTCTCTCTCACATCAGTGAACTGTGCCACTATGTACCAAGTCACCCTACAAGAAATTCAGTCTAACCTAGATTCCTCTATCACCCTCCACATGCACTTGTTCATAAATCCTCCGAATCTTACTACACTCACCAGCTGCCCACCTTAATGTGGAGAAATGTGTGTTTCACAATACTGGGGTACAAATACCAGGGTCTTGCATGTGCTAGACATGGATTCTATCACTAAGTTGAACCCCTAGCCCAAGATTTTGTAAATTTTCTGGGATATGTAAATGCAGCTCCAAGACAAGCATTGTCCCCATCCTAGCTTCTTAATAGAAATCCTGAAGCTATTGGTGCACCTACCCCTCCAGTCTGCTTCCATTCTACTTCCAGAGTGACCTGGCTAAAACAGAAGCTCCCCCTACAGTGCCCCTGTTTCTACAGGAAGAACCTTCAAGTTGAGACTGGCTTGTGTACTCAGGCCATGGTCTTTTTTCTTCCAAGAATTGGTTCCTGGGGTGTGGATTCTCTAGGAAGGGTGGACCTGCTTAAAGGGCTAGGTATTTAAATCTCCACCCAGGAGATAAGATGAAGCCTACCAGGTAAATATTTAACATAATCATACCCTTCCACCCACCAGTAAATTCCTCGGTAACCCTAATCTGCCTGGCAACTAAGTTCTACGGACCACCAGCCTGGGGTCCCTTTGCCCCAAGTGATAGAAGCTTTTCATTATGGCATTCTCTGAGCTCTTGAAGAGGGAAAGGGATTGAGTGTTGAATAAGGACCATGTAATAATAGGCATTGTCACCACATTTAATCCTCCTGAGAACTCCACCGTAGATGAAGAAACTAAGGTTTCTTTCTAAAACATCATGGCTTACTAGCGACAAAGCCAGTCCTCTGTCTCCAGATGCACTTTCCACTGGTGTTAGGATCATGTTACACCTAGGGCACAGAGCATAATCTGTATATTCTCACTTGGGAAATGTTGGGAGCCGATAGCCTGTAGTCCCAAATGTCTGTTAACCAGAATATCCACTGCAGCATATACAGGTCCTAACTTTCCTAGGAGATTGGACTGCTGGCCCTACAGTGATGCACAGGAGCAGGACAATAACCAGGGGAAGCAGTCCTGGAACTCCTGAGTCGTAGGCCCACCTCCCTTAGGTCTGCTGTCCACCTGCAGGGCAAAACCTGATGGACTTCAGATCTCACCACACACAGGTGTGTGAAGAAGACAGGAACACAGTCTCTGTTCTCTCAGGCTCTCAAAAGGCAAGAAACCCACATTCATGAATATGGGCAGGTGCATGTCCACATAGAAGTTCACAAAATGCCCCAACTGTGCAGTCATTGCACCATAAAGCAAGAGGAGTTAGGAAGATGTAACATAAGAGAGGGTTTTGAAGGATAAAAGGTGGTAAAGGAAGGGACTAAAGGGGGCAGGAGTTCTAAATGGAGAAGGAAATAACTGATTTTTTTTTTTTTTTTTTTTTTTTTTTTTTTTTTAAGTACCAGGATTGAATCTAGGGGCACTTAACCACTGAGCTACATCCCCAACCCTTTCGGGTTTTTTTTTTTTTTTTTTTTTGGTACCGGGATTGAACTTAGGGGTACTCAACCACTGAGTCACATCGCCAGCTCATTTTTGTATTTTATTTAGAGACAGGGCCTCAATGAGTTGCTTAAGCCACTGGGATTACAGGCGAGTACCACTGCACCTGGCTATTTATTTTTATTTTTTATTTTGAGACTGGGTCTCACTAAGTTGTGATTTTTAAAATTTTTAAATTTTTAGTTAAGTCCTGGGAATTGATTCCAGGGGCGCTTAACCACTGAGCCACATTTCCAACCCTTTTTATTTATTTCTTGGTTTTTATTTTTTATATTGAGACTGGGTCTCACTAAGTTGCTTAGGGCCTTGCTAAATTGTTGGGACCGGCTTTGAATTTTCGATCCCCTTGCCTCAGTCTCCTGAGTCACTGGGATTACAGCGTGCCCCACTGCACCTGACAAAATATCTGATTTTTATCAAACAATTCAGTAGTAAGAAAACCCATGTCCCCTCTGTAGGGGCACCTTAAAATTCCCAAGAAAACCAGCACAAAAGTCAATAGCCAAAAGTCCATCCCACAGATTATAGGAGTTGGTCTAAGATCCATTTTAGGAAAGTTGGTGTAGACCAAACCCAAGAAGCCCAGCCTGCCTTTCCCCTGGTGCCTGGTCTATTTCACATGAATGCGCTGCAGACACCGTGCTAGGTACTTTATATAATAGCAAAATTAATCCTACTAGTAATCCTCACTTGTTTTATTCTGCTTTTTTTTACTACTTTTGTACTAGTTTATAAATCTAGTTTCCTACGCTGGATGGCATCTAGAACCCCCAAGATCTGAAGCTTTCCCTTCAGCACGATCCCTAAGGGTCTGGTCTCTCATGGTTCCTCACATTCTAGGCCAACAGCCTCATGCACAGTCCCAGGCCTATCTCCTCTCGCTTGTCCAGAGGGTTTATGACAGAACAGCATTGTTCTTAGCAACCTCCACCTCCTGTTGCTTAGCAACTGCAGTTCCAAGTCCCCTACACAAAGGCTGAGAGGCCCCTTCCACTCTGTGAGGCAGAAAAAGGGTTAATGAGCTCAGGGGCCTCCCTCTGGGGTCCTGACTCTCAGGGACCAGCTCTGGCTGATTGGGAGCTCCAGACTGGTCACAGGCAGGGATAGAAACAAAGGGAAGAAAGCCCCCAAAGTAACTGCTTATGGCCCTTGCAGCTCAAGGAGCAGCAGAGGACAGAAGGAACTCCTTACAGGTAGACAGGGTTGCTAGCCATCCAATGGCCATCCCAAGATAAGAGAGAAACTGGCAAGAAGGAAAAGTATTTCATATCTCCCTGGTGGAGTCCCAGGGAAAGCCCTTCTCCCACCTCTCCGCCACCTCCCCCTTGCCTTGCCCTCCGTCAGACAACATTCTCAATCTATCCAGCCTCAGCCAGACAGTCCAGGCCCCTCCCAAGCTCCAGCAGGCAGAGACAGGGAGGGAGGACTGGTGAGCACAGTCGTTTTTTTTCTCCACTTGTGCTAATTGGGGGCCTCTTTCATCAAGTCCCACAGGGCTTGTGTAGACACATACACTCCCACCAGGCTGTTTGCCAATAACTGCCCCCAGTTTGAAAATAAACTCTTCCCTTCTGCTTGCGGCACCTGCCTGCACTGCCTCCCCACACTGCTCAGCCTGCCTTGTGGCAAGAGCCCAACCAATCCCAGGGTTTCCCTCAGCATTCAAACTAAAGAGGGAAAAGGTGGGGGTCTCCCCATCAACATCCTCCAAGGTGGCGTTTCCTGAGTCTCCTCACTAAAGGAGGAGGTAACAAGGCTCTATCTTACTCAATAGCTTGGACCTATCCTTAGGACCTTCCCGTATGCCCACTAAACTATTCAGATTTAGGCTCCATTCAGGATTAGGAACAAGTCATTTTGGGGAGTCAGCTGGGATACAGCAGAAGGCTCCAGGGAGGCCCACACACCAGAAGCATCAACCCAGTCAGCCCCATCCATGCACTGACCTTTGGGAACAGGGGCCCTCCCCAGCCCCTGTATGCTCTTCTCTACTGAGAATCAGGCCAAGTCCACACTACAGAAGCAGAGAGGTCATAGCCCCACCCACCATGTTGCCCCATCAGCCCTCTCCCTAGAAACCTGCAACCCTCAAATTAGTATTTGGGATAGAGAGGGAGAGGAAGGGAGCAGGCAGATAGTAGAGCTAGGGACCAGGATAGGGCCAAGTGGGAACACTACAGAAGGTAAGAGTGGAATCTGAGGGCTTTCTTTTCTTTTCCTGTGTGTGTGTGTGTGTGTGTGTGTGTGTGTGTGTGGTGCTGGGGATGAAAACCAGGGCCTCACTCATGCTAAGCAAGCACTCTACCACTGAGGTACATTCCCAGCCCAAGGTTTCAAGATGAGATCTAGGAAGAGTGATTAGAGAATTAGGATGAACCCTTGGAATAAGGCTGCAGGATATTCTTTGGAACAGACCATATGGAATGCTAAATAGCACAACTGTAGAGTATGTGCGTCATGCATGTATGTGTGTGTGTGTGTGTGTGTGTGTGTGTGTGTGTGTGTATGAATGAATCTTTCAATGAATTAACACTGCTTGGGAGCAGAGCTATGCTTGTCAAGTAGAATTAAGGCAGTGGAGCTGGAAATGAGACTGAACAGGGACAGAGCAGTTAATAAGAGGCCTTGCCCCCCCCAGCTCATCTTTATTAGTTTCTGCCCTTCCCTCCCATCTGAGGTGAACACTTACCCACGTAATTAGGATCAATTCGGGGAGAGTAGAGGCCAAACTGGATGAAGATGGGAAGCAGGAATCCAAATCGCAGCCACTCAATGACATGCAGAGGGGGACGGCCAGCTGGGGGCAGCAGGTCACAGCCCAGCACTGCACTCTCCCCAGCCCGGCCTATCACAGAGACCACCTCAGGCTTCCTGCGACCTACACAGTGGGGGACATAAGGGCAAGCAGAGGGCCAGAGCAGAGGGTTGGGAAGAGATATCTATAGGTTTATTTGGACTTTGGGTGACTGGAGGAACTCCCAACTTCTTCAGAGCCATCCCTACCCTTCCCCTGCCCTCACATGCTGGAAGAACCCCTTGGGAAATTCCCCCAGGTCCCATGACTAACAGTGAGTTCTTGAGTTCCAGGGGTCCAGCTCACCGTCAGCCCCCTGGCTGATGATCAGGCTGAGGATGGCCAGACTGAGGCACCAAACCATAGCACAGCTGGCCTGCTCACCCGGCCCCTCCTAGCCACAGGAGCCCAGATGGAGGGGCCGAGGGAGGTCCACACCCGGGGTCAATCCTTCTGATCAGCCTTAGGTAACAGGTTTCAGTTCTCACTCTTCTGGAGTTAGGGCTTAGCTCAGGTAACAGCCAAGGAAGCTATATTCCAGAGAACCAACAGATCTAAATGCAAAATGCAAGGTAACATTCAGAGTTTGGTCAGTAGTGGAACCCAGAAGAAACCCACAGTCAGAGAAAAGCACTTAGAAGAAAAGGAGAGAGGAGAGCAGATAAGTGGACAGACCAAAGAGAGTTGTTTTGTTTTGTTTTCTTTTCTTTTCTTTTTTGCTGTTCAGGGATCAAACCCAGAGCCTCATGCATTCTAAGCAAGCACTTTACCACTGAGCTATATCTACAGTCCTTTTTATTTTGAGACAGGATCTTGCTACATTGCCCAGGCTGACCTTGAACTTGTGATCCTTCTGTCTCAGCCTCTTAAGTAGCTGGCATTACAGTTGCACACCACCATTTCTTGCCCCAGCCTCCCCCCCCCCCCCCCACTGGGGATCAAACCCAAGGTCTCATGCATGCTAGACAAGCACTGTATCACTGAACTACATCCCAAACTCCAAGACCACAAATCTTGAAGTCCTAGGAAAAGTTGCAGTGGGAATACTGGGAGGATGAAGGTGGGCTGGGCAAGGATGACACTGAAGAAATGTCAGGTGTAAGCATAGTTGGAAAGATATTAGGAAAAGCAGAGGAATTCTGAAACTGTCTAGTTTATAATGTTCTCAGCAAACTGAGCCAGGAAAAAACTGGGGATTTCTAATACCCTGGGGGAAAAGTTTTCAGAGAAATAAGGGAGATCAAGGCCCTCATAACCCAGACTCACCTCCCTTCTCTCCTCACTCTTGATGTTAACAAGGTAGCAGATAGCAAAACAGAAACAGTATTACTGCTCCAACTCCCAACTGTTACAAATAAGGACCCCAAGGATCTGTGATCAGGAGCAGATAGCTAGTTGGGACAAATCCTAAAATAGAATCTAGGCCACTTACCTCCCAAGAAAGTGCCCTCCAGGATGCCCCCATACAATCCCTTCCCCCTTTTCCCAGCCTCTATGAAGAGCCCCAGAGCCTGGGGACCCCATGGTCTCTTGAGTCACTCAGCCTTGGCTTTGACAGTAAATCAGGCACTTGGAAGAGGAGCTGCCTGCTCCCAACTGCTGATATCAGGGGCCCAGGCAGAATCCTCCAGGTCTGGGCAGGCCCCAGGGCTGGCAGCTGGCGCCACTTCCTCTTTATGATGCTACCAGGCAATCCTCCCTCTGCTAAGCACTTCTACTCAAGTGCCTCACCCCAATTCCTCCCGCTCACACCTCTCCAATATCCTCAGGGTGCCAGAATTTGCCAGATCCTCCCTTCCCAAACCCTTGGGGGCATGATCCACAAGAAACCAAAAATGCCTTAGTCCCTAGGGTACACAAAATGAACCCTGGATGGCACAGAGGGTAGGAACTCTTGATGGCCCCATCCTTGCAGGTCCTAGGGCAGTCACAGTGAGCCAAGGGACCCTGCTTGGGGCCTGAAAAATCCAGGTGGACTGGGTACCAGGGCCTCCACCCAACTCTTGACCTCACAGTTTGATGCTAGTTATTTAAAAATCTTTCATCTGGCAGTCTCATCCTTACCTCTACACAATGCCCATGTGTGTCTATCTCCCAGCAATTCACCACACCACTTACCCTGTCTCCCAGTGCCTTAGCCAGCTCTCCCATACTCCCCTGAAAAGCCTTTTTTCCAAGGGTATAGTATAGGAATCCCCAGTTCTCTTCTGATTCAGTTTGCCAAGAACCTTGTAACCCAGTCATTAGGGAATCCTTGTTTTTCCTAGGACCTTTCCAACTCCATTGGCCCCCATTTTCCTCTCCTTCCTAGTCTCCCCACCGGGCACTCCCTCATTCTCCCAGGAACTCCCATCAAAATCATTCCTACTTCTCACAGTCCCCCTGAAATTCCAGTTTCTCACACCTGATCTCCAATTGCACCTACTCTTCTGCGATTACCAATACCCCCTGATGGTCTCCAGAATCTCCACTCAGCCACCCACTTCTCATCTTCTCCTGGGAATTCCCCTCCTTGGAAATCTGCTTCAGCTCACAACACACTTCTGATACTCCATCCTCAGTATTCCCTTATCCCTCACATTCTCTTGCCCCCTAGAACTCTTCTTTTCTTTGGGAACCCACACAGAACTCCCCCACATTACGTCCAGAACTCCTCCAGTGCCGGGGAACACCTATCCATCCACCAAGAATTCCACTTTACTCCCCAGAACTCCCCTAGTTCTGCTCCCCGAAGAATTCCACTTCTCTCCAGAGCTCCCCCGCTTCCTCCTATTCTCCCTAACTCCGCACCGTTCCCCATGCCCCCGCCAGCACCCCACTTCTATTCCCCAGGACACCCCCGCCCTCACCTGCTCTGCACCGCTCGGCTCAGCTCTCGCAGCCACACAATAGGGGGCGGACCCGCCTCCCCGCCTCAGATGCCCCGAGCGCCTCCCGTCGCCCTGGAGACCGCCAATCTCCCTCCCGCGGTGGCCAATTGGAGCCAACAGAGGCCAGGCTAGGCGGGCGGGACCCCTGAGCCGCCTGGGAGTTGTAGTTTCAGGAAAGAAGGACTCAATGGCACGTGGGCTCAGGTCGCCCCCTCGTGGAGCTCTCTACAACTAAGAGTGGGAAGGCGGGTAGCCGCTTCCCGAAGCAAGCCAGAGGGGCTACCAGGATAGGCCGGTGCACCCGGGTCTTCCGGAGCCTACACCTTTGCAGGTTCTTTGCACGCCCAGGTTCCTTTGTAACCTACCTTCTCCCCTGTCCCCACTCCGAACTCGCGAGCCACAGAGGCGGCAACAAGGGTTGAAATCTGAGCCTGGGGGCGGGAGCATCAGGCGGGGGCGAACAACTGCCCGCTCTCCTCCCAGGGGATCCACCCAAGTCCCGGGCTCATCCGATTTCCTCCCCGATTCCCATCCCCACCTCCACCTATTTCCTCTCTTGCCAGACTGGAAATACCTGTCTGCACTGGCGAGCTCCCAGATGTTGCCCAGGCGCCTCCCATGTGTGCAGCTGGGAGAGGCTGCGCTCAGAGCTCGGGGGTTGCCAAGGCAGCTCTGGAAGCAGAGTGACCCAAAGAAACAGGCCCAGAAGGAAGAAATGACAGGCATTCTGACAATGGAGATTGGAAGGGGAGGAATAAATAAATGATCTCTTACTGAACCCTTGCAGGGTACCAGACCCTGGGACTAGATACTTTATAACTCATGTAATCTGTACAGAAACCCTGTGAAATAAGTATAGAACCATTTGACTAAGGAGAAAGCAGACTCAACCAGAATACTTCTTACCTAAGCATAGGCAGAGTTGCATTCAGACCCAACTTGGGCTTCATTAAACCCATTCCCTTTGGAGACTTCACCCTGAAATAGTAGACTGAAACTGAGGTATTTGGATTCATAGAACTATGGCTGCAAGATCAGTAGACACCCGGTTGGATGGACTCTTTTGAATTGTTGGCCTGTTAGAATTGTCTTGCAACAGAATTCCTAGCACATCGTCCCTGGTGGTGGCTATCCAACCCCAATCTCTGTTCACATCCTGAACCAGGAAGTTCAACATTGCTGTGGTATGCATTCCATCTTTAGTAAGCTCTGACTGATAGAATGTTCTATCGAGTGTAACTGTCTGGATGCTTTTTGCCACAGAGATGGAAGTGTACCTGGGGGAGAAAGAGATAGGGCATGTTCTCTCCCACCCTTTCCTAAAGTAGCAGCTTTGCTAGCATCACTTTACATTGTAACAGACTACTTTACCAGTTTGTAAGACTATAATAAAAATGTGTTAATGTTTTACCAGAAAGTAAGGGCAGGAAAGATGGTCACAGGGAAGGCTTTTTACCTTCTTGGCTCCTCACCAACCGGAAGGAGCCCACACTAAATCAGCCCCTCCTCTGGTCCCAAAGTTTCATTTCTGCTATTTCCAGTAGTTTCTGGGGGATAAATTCATCTCATTTGGACACTAAAATAACTTTTTAAAAAAGTGATATTTCAAATTGTTCAAAAAGTTTATGAGATGCTCATGTTTTTCTGGAAGCTTACTTGTGAGTTATTGTCATCATTTTCATTTGATTATAATGTATACTGTAAAGTTTTTAGTAAGAAAAGGAACCTAGCCCTGTAACTTGTTCCCTCACCAACCCAGAAGTGAAAGTTGATAAAAAAAAAAGAATAAATTTTAAAAACAGTCCCATAAGTTAAAAACTAAAGTTTTTCCTCTAGTTTGTGCCTGATTCATACTCATAACTTTCTCTGGGAAAGTTTATTCAGTCTGCCAGGATTCCACCTAACTTTGGTATCAGCCAGTCCTCATATTTTCCACCTGCTGCAAGAATATGAGAAGATGGTGATTCTACGGATGCTGATGACCACATGCCCATGAGCACTGGTGCTCTCACTATATTAGAAAAGAAGTAAGGTTTCCCATTATAGTCATTAATTTTGTATATTATGTCTCCTGTTGCAATGAGATGCTAAACTTCATAAGAACCCAGAGTCTATTGGAAGAGCCGCTGCCTACTCTCTAGTCTGGTTTGCACCTAGTCATTTATCATAGTGTGCAGCCTTGCAGTCCTTAGAGTCACTGTGCTCCTTCATGTGTCAGTGTTGTAGCACTTACCTTCTCTCTGGTTAGAATGACCTTTTTCTCCCTTCCCTGGACTCACTGCTAATCACAGATGAAAATTCTGTTGACTTCTAGAACACCTTCCCTGACTCCTCCCACGATACTGCATCTTTACCAGCACTGTGGGCACCCCTGATATCTTTACACAAGTTATTTGTGGGCAAACAGTCTGTTCTGTCTCACCAGTGCTAGCCCAGTTCCCTGACACTTAGTAGGTGCTTTAGTACTCCCTTCTCCAAGTTTACTTTCACCTATTTCAATTGGTGAGGAAACTTTGGAAACTATAAAGTGCTATTAAGTGATCTGAACTTCTAGCAAAGGAAGAGGCCTGGACCTCTCTGAGCTTATATTCAACCTTTTGGGGGTCTCTGCTTTCCTTTTCCAGGTGTTCTGGGAAGTTTGATGGCCTCCTCCCTTCTTCATTCACAGACTGGATGTGAGAAGAACAGACTTTGCCAAGTCCAGGGAGATCCTTGAGCCAGCCATACAGGGACCATTCATTCCTTTATTTACTTTCTGTGTGCCAGATTCTGAAATACATGAGAACTGGGCTGACTCTCTCTGTGCATGATGGACTCCAGGTGATTTTTTTCCAGGTAGTATCCAGCCCTATAATGGCACCTGCTAGGATAGATAAGAAAGGAGCCAGAAGTATTTGGGTTGCAGAGTTTTTTGGAGGCAAGATTGCTCCAATCTAAGGGAGGCACAGAGTACCAGCCTCAGACCAAAGACTGTCTTCAAGAGGGACAAGGACTCTTGCCCTTGGACAGCAGAATGGATCAGTTTAACAATTTTAGAAGCTCTTTGGGACTGGATTTTCAACCTCACCACCTCCTACCCAAGTCTGGCAGTTACATAGATAGGATCCACAAGATCTGATCTGAGGAATGATGGAGACAGTGACACCTTAAACTTAGGGGAGGAATTCAGACTGATCACTGAGTCAGGGAAAGAGCAGAAACATAAGCTTAAGGGCCTTTGCCAGCAGGTGGAAGGTAGGCAATAACCCAAGGCAAGACTCCATAGAGAAGATCTGACACATGGAGATCTATAAGGAAGGAACAGACAGGACAGTGGTACCAACCAAAAATAGAAGTCAATGGTCCAAGAACTTGGCTATAAAATCCAACAGAACTGTCACCCCCATGAGGAAGACATCAGAGTCCGAGAGCAGCTGGCATCAGGTAAATGAAAGAGGTCTCCAAGCTCAACTCCAAACCAGATAGAACTGAACTAGGGTCCTTCCCATCTCCCTGTGATGAGAGTGGAGTAGGTAGAGCAGTAAGTAAATTTATTTGTCAGGATGAGAATGGGGACAGAAGAGAAGAAGAATCTTAGCAGAAATAATTCCATTTTTATTCAAGTTTGTAAGGGCCTGAAATTCTCCCATTTAGGAGTCACAAGTTCAGTTAGGTAAAAAGGACTTATCATCTCATTTAAAGCATGTATGTGTTGGTGGAAATGGGATGGGCAAAATAAAAGAAAATAATTCCTCACTTTGAGTGGGTCTTTCAACTCACTCCCCAAAGGCAGGACTGGAAAAGCACATGGGCTTGGAGAAGGAATCTAGAATGGAAAGAAAAGGTAGAGAGTGGGTTTTGCCAGAGCCACCAGTGAGGACAAAAGCACCAAACATGGCTCCCCCAAAGTAGTGGATACTTAATTTGATTTTATTGCCAGGTGGTCTTCTCTTAGAAAGTATGGCCTTTCGAGTATCCACTCTTGAGAATCCCCATCCCCAAGCGCCCACCAGACTGGAAGATTCCTGGGGCTGGGAAGAAACAAGGCTCAAGGTACAGGTCCCTAAGGTGCAGTCAGGCTGGACTGAGGCCAGTCTTGCCCCTCTTCCTCAGTTTCATTCTGTTTCTCTTGAGTTTCTGCATCCTTGGAATTTTGCATTTTTTCTGGACTCGGATGACCCAGAGGCCCACCACTAGAATTATCAGGAGTAAGAGGAGCAGCAGTCCCTTGGCCAGGAGGCAGAAGAATGTTGAGGACTTCTCAGGATAGCCAGGATCTGGAATAGAAGAAGGGAGGGAAAGGGGCTTATCAGAGAGAAAGGCAAGTTAAGATTAGGAGGCAGACACCCCAGTTTCCACAAGAAGTGTCTCAGGTTTACAATCAGTTTATGTCTCTGCAAGTATCTCTGATAATTCTATGCACAGAAACTCAGGAACTGAACTCTGGGAGGCAATCTCAATTCAAGCGGAGAAGAGATCTTTGGAAGTTGGGAGCATTAGACTAAAGGAGGGTCCCCTCCCCAGTCCTGGTGTCAAGATGCTGTGGGAGGAGAGTAGGTTCTGGAATCTGTGTGCTGTTAAGAACTGGGATGGGAAGAGAGATGGGGCCTTGAGCACGAGTCTTGCATGAGCTTAGGGATTGTTTCTGGGGTCCTCATACCTGCACAGAAAGGCCCAGCAGGGATAGGACGGGAACTGATATTGCTGATAGGGTTGCTGACCCTGCAGATATAGGAAACAGCATTGTCCCCAGGCCTCCAGGATGTGCTGAGGATGGGGCCTTCATGGTCTGTGCCAGCACTATCCTCCCAGGAGAGCCAGCTGTAGGTCACATCCATGCCTGCCTTCTCCACAAAGCATGTCAGAGACATATTACAGGAACCTTCCCCTGAGATCTCAAAGTTCACAGTGATGCGGGGTTTCAACAGCCGTTCTAGAAGAGATAGAAACACAAAGACTCACTGAACAATCGGGAGTTGAGTCTGTTTTTCTAAGCTCCTCAACCCTGGGGCACAGTTACTGCTTCCAGAGCCCTTTCCCCTAAATAACAAATAAACAAAACCAAACAAAAAACAACCACCATAAACCTTGTGGTTCCAGGGTCCCCAGGCTAAGGTAGACTGAGCTGTTGTTGGTGTCTTCTACCTTCTACCTCCTCTTTATACCTTCTCTTTTACTTTTTTTTTTAATACTGCAATTAAAGATTAAGCCCAGGGGTGCTCTACCACTGAGTCACATCCCCAACCCTTTTAATTTTTTATTTTGAGACAGGGTCTTGCTAAGTTGCCCAGGTTGCCCTTGAACTTATGATCTTCCTGCCTCTGGAATCACTGGGATTACAGGTGTGCACCACCACACCTGGTTCTTTTTAATTTTTGTACCCCATCTTCCTCCAAACCCTCTTCTGCTTCTTTGATTCTGATTCTTTTGATCCGGCATTTGTATTTTAATCATTGTCCCTCCAAGATTTAAGTAGATTGAGTGTGACAGGTACAAAGAATAAATTTGGGTTCAAGTAAATGAAGACATTGATTAGTAGCCCTCAAATTGCACAGTGGGATTATTAGTGCTCAGTAATGGAAGTAGTGTTCATCCCTAGGACACACAATCTGAGTGGGAGAGAAAGACCCCTTAAAGCGTGTATACACAACACCCCTCATCCCTGCATGGGGACAGCCTTTAGTGCCCAGTCCAGAGTAGTTCATCCCTCTGTTGCTATAGCTCAGATACTGGGGCTGGGCATACTGGAAGGAGTTTCCCCTCTCATCCTTATCCCCCCAAACAAAAACCCTGAGTTCTGAGACCCCTGATTCCATGGCATTGGAAGCTCAGGAGAGCAGAAGTAAACAACAGTTTTATGGTTCCCAGTCTAGACTCACGGTAGACACGTAGATTGTACAGCTGGGTGGTTGACAGCTGAGATGTCCTCAGGTTGACTTGAGCTTGGTAAGACCCTGAGTCCTTCCAGCTCAGATTGCTGATGTACAGAGAGTAGCTGGGCTCCAGGAAACTCACTCGACCCTGATACTGAGGGTCAATCACCGTGATGGTAGCTGGCTGTCCCTCTTTCTGTGGAATCACCATGGCAAGTCTTCTCTGGGAGGACCAGATGATATTCTCAACCTCTTCATCCAAAGGTATTTCCAGGGAGAGGCTGATGGACTCCTGAAGGACTGCAACTACTTCCTCAGGATCAGCACCATCTCCAGAGTTCCCTTTGGCTGCAGATACAGGAAGAATGAGATGGAAAGAGCCCAGCTGGCATCTCTGGGCTACTGAGCTTAGCAGCAGGAGCTGTGGCTCCACCACAATTGAGAAACTTCTCAGTCCTACCTCTTCTGGCTGTAGTTTCCATTGCTCCTGGGTTGAGCCTACCAGTGGGCTTCCATCTGTCTTTTCACTCTTCAAATTTTACCATCTCTTTTGCTACCCTGGGACTTCTCCACCTTCTGTGTTCCTAGCTGTCTTTCTCTTTTGATCCTGCCCTGAAGCCACACCCTGTTCCTTGTACCCCCAGAAAACCTGACACATTCAACCCCCCCAAAAGGGTCTTACTAGCCCAAGGCCCAGATGAATGGGAGAACTGAGTGGAAGAAGACAGTCCTGTACAGGAGGGGGCAGTCACTCACCTCCCTGGAGTAGCAGGAAAAGGATCAGCCGAGGAAGGGGCCTCATGTCAGAAGTGACTTGGTTGGTCCCCCAGGCTGTGGACAAGACAAGCTTCTAGGAGGCTCCTAGATATAGTGACTGGTTGGCAGTCCTGAGGAAAGGGAAATAATTCTTACTCTAACTTCCTCCATCCTCACTAAGCCCCTCCCTACCCCTCCCAGAAAGAGTTCTCTCTCTGGGTCTGATTGTCAAGATGGTTTGTCCACTAACTCATGTACATGTCCATTCAACAAACAGCTCAAATCCCACTTCCTAATGAAAACTTTCTATACTCCCTGCACTCTGTATGCCCAGACCCCCATAGATACCATATGCCCTGAACTCTTAAAGCTCTCCCTAGCCTGTCATTTGGCTCTCAGCATACTCTGATCCAGTTCTCAGTGGTTCCTATGTAGCTGTGATCATTTGACTCTATAAACATCTCCCCAGATGGACTCCATCTTTTGTTCCCTCTGCATGTCTTGGCATTGCTGGCCCCTTGCTAGTCACACATTAGCACTCAATTGATATCTTCAGAATGAACCAATGAAGGAACTCTTTATTTAAAGGTAGTGTTGTTCCCATTTGAAATACTACTCAGAGGGGAAAATTTCAAAAGCAGTTTGGACCAGAGTTGATCTAGATTATTGATATTATGTAAAGACTTTAGATCATTCTATGTAAATGTATTGTTCATTGAAGTTATAGGAAGATTATAGCCCTATTCAGGAAGAGATTGCAGAGCATTGGGCAATGACCCTGGACATCCCCAACTCTCAGGCAGTCTGTTTTTACCCCAACGGTCTTCAGAGGTAGTTTCTGTCCCCAGTATTCAAGCTAAGACTGGCCACCATGTGCTTGAATGTTCTGCAGTTTCTCTAACATCAGATGGATCCTCAGATTGAATAATCTTTAAGTTTCTTCTAATATTCAAGTCTATGAATCTGTGCTCTAATGAGGAAGCAAAAATGGTGTCTCAAGTTTGAAGACACAATGAAGGCAGATATATTCAATTCTAGTCCTGTACCAACATTCCACATCTTTAGTTCAGCAAATTCAGCACTTAATCAAATGTTTATTGAGCAGTATCTATGATCCACACACTGTTCTGAGTGCTGGGCAATCAGCAGTTAACAATAATACTGGATTGGGACAAAGGAACCCATAGGCTAACAACTAACCTTGGACAAATAACTACAAATTTGATGTATCTTGCAAAAGCAAAAACTGGAGTCACCTATAACAAGATGACTTTGGAAAGTTGTAGTTAAGAGAATTGAGAAAAAGCTATCAGGAGAAATGATATTTAGGCTAAGACCTCAAGGATGAATAGAAACTGCTAAATGAAGAAGATGAATGGATAGTTCTTTTTAAAAAAATATTTTTTTAGTTGTTGTTAGACCTTTGTTTTATTCATTTATTTATATGTGGTGCTGAGAATTGAACCCAGTGCCTCACATATGCTAGGCAAGCACTCTACCACTGAGCTACAATCCCAGTCCTGAGAAATGGATAATTCTTAAAGTTCAATTTTTGAGCACCAAGCCTCAGGGATTAGGATTTTTTCTAAATAAAGGTAGGTCTGATTTTGACATAAGTATGAAACTTTTTTTATTATTTAAAAGATAAAATAATATCAAGCAATTCCAATATGTGATCTACATCCAAAGAAAATGAATCAGTACATTGAAGAGATATCAGCGCTCCCATGTTCACTGTTGGAATATTCACTATAACCAGGATTTGGAAACAACCTAAGTATCCATCAAAGGATGGATGGTTAAGGGAATGTGGACAAACACTCAGACTTAAAAAAGAAGGAAATTCTGTCATTTGTAACAACATAGATGAACCTGGAGGACTTTATGTTAAGTGAGAACAGTCAGGTACAGAAAGACAAATAGCACATGATCTCACTTATATATAAAAAAGTTAAACACATAAATAGAGAGATTGGTAGTTTCCAGAGACTGGGAGTGGGTAGGTAGAGAACTGTTGGTCATAGGATACATAATTTCAGTTGGACAGGAAGTACAAGAGATCTGTTACACAACATGGTTACTAAGGTTTATAACAATCATAGTATTCTTGGAAATTGATAAGAGAGTAGATTTTAAATGTACATATGACAAAAACAAAATATGTGAAGTAATACTTATATTAATTAGCTAGATTCAGCCATTTCACAAAGTCACTTGACGGTATGTTGTATGTGATAAATATACACAAATTTTTGTCAACAAAATGAAATTTTTTAAAATAAAATTAAAGCAAGAAGAAAAAAACAGATCATGTGCATAATGTTCAGTGTTTAAAGGGTAAGTATATCTGTTAAGTTCTTTGAGAAGCAGATGCTGGAATTAGGAGTAAAAGAGGCTTAATGGGGGTTATTGCCTGGAAAAGATCAAAGGGGGAAGGAGCAGATGGAATACAGAGAGCTTCAGGCCACGATGCAGGTCTCATATTCTCTGCTAGTTCAACAGGAAGGTCTGGCATAAAGGTTGCCCAGTAAAGGGAACCTGTGTTGGGCAGGAGTGTCCAGGTACACTCACCGTGCAAGAACATCCAGGTGCCAATACCGCGTATAGTTGTTGGCTAGGTTGCCCAGGATCCTGCCAGTGCTACAGCCTCCATGTCAGTTCATGTTGAAAGGAGAGTGAGGGGCCCCTTCATGGCTACTACAGCAAGTATGCTGATAGCCAGAAGGTAACTGTACTCTGGTTTATTAAACCTGTCTCCCTAAATAACCATAAACAGTCCATTAAGCCTATCAGGGAGAGGAAAATAATTTCTACCTCCAGTCTTCACTGAGCTATCCCAGTTCAATGTAGAGAAAGTAGCTTCTCAGAGCATGATTCTCAAGTCCGATTCTAATTCTAGCTCATGGATTGTGACCCACATGCAACTACATTTCTGTCTCCCACGGTTTCTTTGCTCTTATTCACTGGGGTAATCTTCCCCTGCCCTGGGTAAGAATTCTGGCCTTGGTTTCTGGTCTCAGTTCGGAAATGAAAGTTTCCAGCTGGGTGTAGTGGCACACACCTATAATCCCAGATACTAGGGAAACCAAGGCAGGGAAATCACAAGTTCCAGGGCAGCCTTGGCAACTTAGCAATACTGTGCCTCAAAATTTAAAAACTGGGGATGTAGTTCAGAAGTAGAGCACCCCAGTACAGGAGAGAAAGAGAGAGAGACTTCCTGTCCCATGTGACATATAAAAATTCAAACCTAAATTACAATCAAATAGTCTTTGCTTTTCCTGTCTTGGATCAGTTTTGGGCTACGAACTTGAGATAGAAAGGAAGGAAAAATCTCCCTGCTCTCTTCTCACTCTCAGTTTACCTCTACCCACTGCACCCCTGACTGATTCACTCTCCAATTGCTTCCCCCAGCCCATGTTTTCCTCTCCAGAAAGATGGGGAAGGATGGAGAGTTCTTACCTGGCTGAGAGACTTTGCACTTCTGACAACTGGTTAAGAGGAACTATTTTATATTGGGGTACAATTATGGCTCCCTTTCTTCCACCTTTGGCCAGGAGTGAATGAACCTCTATTTGGGGTGATCATTTGCAACTTCTTCCTCAGTCCTTGGACATCTGGCCACATACTTGTTATGCAGGACCCAGGCCAACCAAGCAGGCTATCTGTCAAGGGTGCCCTCAGTTGTTTATCATAAACATTCTTGCCATGACAAATTCCCTCCAGGATCTAGGGCATGGCTCCATACTCTTGGCTCCTTCTTGGGAGTCAGATCTTAATTCATAACAGTTTTTACTCTCTGACTTAATCTTAGGCTGTCTCCTAGGACTCTCATTTGCAGGTCATACTTCTCGAAGCTTCCCAATTCTTCTTGAAGTCCCTTTTACCTGGCTTGTGGTCAGAGGTAACAACTATTTGCAAAGAAGTCTTTTTCCCAGTTATTCTCTTTCAATTCTCCAGCCATGAATGAGGGGCCTCCAAGACCAATGACTTGAAGTCATTGGTCTTAATTCCCCCTATAAATTCTGCAAGGACAGCTCTCCCTCACACTATCTTTGATCTCCTGACACCTGTCACACTGTCAACTCCATGTAATCAAGCAGGAAGACATCCATTCTAACATCTTGCTTACAGCACACACTTAGGGTTCCCTGTGGCACAGCCTGTTCACCCTGTGGTGGGCAGTTTTATGACTGAGTCCCATCTTAAGTTTATACTTTGGGCAGGCTCTGTTTTCCTGCTTCTTCATTTTTTTCTACAAATGTAGGAGGCCATCCAAAGCACAGGTGCAACTGGAGCGGGAGCGTGCACCAGCCAATAAAGTGAAGAGTTTGTGAATAAATGTTCCCTATGATGATTCTGAAGCATGTTCTTCACGGTTCTTCACAAGGACTGAGCTCCCATTGTCCACAGCAGTAATTAACTGGCATATCTTTTATTGACTTTTCTCCCTTCTCCATCTCATCTTTCTCATTCCTTCTTCTTGGATCATCTCCCAGAGAGACTTCCTCCACCCAAGTTCTTTTCTGAGGGTGTGCTTTGAGGGAAACCACAGTAAAACATTTATATATGTCAAAGTGGTTGCACCAGCAAAATTTAGACCTCCTTCTCTTCTGCCTGGACCTTTATGAGCAAATAAGCCCCCTGCCACAATTCTGATATAAAGCCTTAGGAAAGAGAGAGAAGTGAAAATTTGACCATGCTCTGGAAGAGGATGGAGGAGGATAACAAAGGGCCAAGACTTTGCTCAATATTTTTCCTCAGCTTCTTTTTGGATCTGAAAAGATGGGAACCCCTACAGCAGAGCCACAGTCCTGGAGGAGTCATTAGTAAGTAAGTTCCAATTACATCACCTCCCTCCCCACTCAAAGCATTTCGAGACTTGCATGTATATGCTGTTCTGGGACAAGCCCGCACACTTGATATATGCTTCTCCTTTTCCTTTCTTTTTCCTTTTCCTTTCTTTTTCTTTTTCCTTTTCAAGTGTCTGTGCTAAAAGGGTGATTGTTTAATTGAACCGTGAAGGTGGCTAGAGAGAACTGAAATGGTCTGCAAATTATTGAACTGCACCCAAAGGAGTCTTTATGAAACAGAGGAGAAAATGATGTTCTTTGCAGTGGGGCCAGCCTGTGCAAATCCTTGTGGTAAGAAAGGGCAGAGCATACTGAGGCACGGAGGGCATCTAAGTAGAGGGAACCTGGAGAGGGAGGTGGAGACAATTTGAGATGAGGATAGAAAGGTGGACTGTAGACAGCTTACCCAGGCCTTGTAGACCTGCTCAAGAGCTTGTAAGTCATATTCTCAAGAAATTTACATTTGACAGAGAGGGGGAAATACAAAATGAGAGATAAAAAGGGAAAACAGGGGTAGAGGGAAAGTTTATTACTGATGATCTTATCATTTTGGGGAGAGGGAGTACTGAGTATTGAACCAGTATTGCTTAACCCCTGAGTCACATCCTCAGCCTTTTTTTATGTTTTGTTTTGAGACAGGGTTTCACTAAATCCTTAGGACCTTGCCAAGTTGCTGAGGTTGTTCTCTAACTTGCAATTCTCCTGCCTCAGCCTCCAAAGCCACTGGGATTACAGGTGTGCACCCTGTAGCTCCCCATTCTGATGATCTTAAGATAGGAAAGATATGAACATATTTAAGTGCTAGGGAGAGGAGTCAGTAGGGAAGAGGGTTGAAGATGCAGGCAAGTCCTCTTCTCCACCCATCCCTCACCCCCAGAAGGTTGGAGGGAGCTGGGATTAGGTGTCCAGAAAGAGGAGCTAGTCTTAGATTACAAGATGGATCCCCACTATAATCAGAAAATATGGGCAAAGATCCAGGTAGTTTTGTATGTGTCAAGAAGTTCAGGAAAGCCAGGCATTGTAGCACATACCTATAAACCCAGCAGCTTGGGAGGCTGAGACAAAAGGATCACAAGTTCAAGACTAGACTCAGCAACTTAGTAAGACCCTGTCACAAAATAAAAAATAAATAAATAAAAGGATCTGGGGATGTGGTAAAGTACCTCAGTGGTAAAGCACCCTTGGGTTAAATCTCTAGTACAACAACAAAAAAAAATGTTCAGGAGAGTGCTGTCTGGTGATTTCAGTTTTCTCTACATAGCAGAAGCAAAGTTGTCTGCTGAAACTGAAGGTTGAAATAAAAGGCAGGTATTTCCAGAGTACAGAAATAGTTTGGAACAGATGAAAAAACTGTATTTCGAGGTTTCTTGGGATAGACCCAATTTAAGCATGCTGTTCTTGACTAATTGTTAATGGTACGTCCTTTTACTCTCAGAAAATGTCCTAATTTAGAGGATAAATTATTTGGTTATTCTAGAAAAAGTGCAAAATTTTATTAAAGGAATCACAGTGAGGTAATATTAAGGTTTAGATTTAGAAGTGTCCCCCCAAATGCTCATGTTTTGAAAGCATGATCCCCAAAGCAGAAAGGTTCAGAAGTGGGCCTTTTAGACAATGGTGAGAGCTGTAACCTCATCAGTGAATTATTCCATTGAATGGATTAATAATTTGAATCTATTACTGGATGGTAATTATAGGCTGGTGGGATGTGGCTTGAGGAAGTAGGACACTGGGGACATGGCCTTAGGGATTATAGCTTGTCCCTGGCTCTGGACTGTGAGTCCCCCACCCTCTCTTTCCCAGCTACCATGAACTTAGTAGATTTCTTTAGCTATGCCCTTCTGCCATGGTGTTCTACCTTACCTCAAACCCAGAGCAATGGAGTCAGCTGACCATGGACTGAACTCTCAAATTGTGAGCCCCAAATGAACATTTCCTCCTCTAAGTTACTCCTACCAGGTATTTTGGTCACAGAAATAAAAAAACTAACATAGGTGGCTGAATTTGTAAAAGTAAAAAGCCACCCCTAACTTTTCTGGGCAACAAATGCCCTGAAGATCTAGAGGGAAACAATGGATAAGAGAAAGCATTTGTAACCAAAGTTTGGGTTCCTTCATTTGTATAACAGACTCACAAGACCTACTTTATAGGATAAGTTGGAAAATCAAATGAGATAATGCCTGTAAAGCACTTAACACGGAGCTTGGCACGTGATGAAACCTAATGAATATGAGTTGGGGTTATTACTAAAAGTTAGCTAAGTATAGGGTTCATGGGCTTTGGCATTATGAAGGCTTGGAGCCCCTTGGTAAAAGGCCAGGGTCAGTGGTTATTGAAGAGAATATGCAGAAAGTCTCTAAAATGCAAATGGGTTTATTTGAGAACATTAGCTGGCAGCACTACTCAACCTGATTTGAGGAGACAGAGGGTACTGATGCCAAGATGCATGGATGGATTCAGCTTGGTGTTTTCCATGTCAGCTACCTGTTCACAAGACCAGCCTCTTAGGTATGCAGAGATGCGATATACTAAGCAGATGCCCTTTAACCAAGCTCCTAAACAATTCATTGCTGGCCTCTCAGACATCACCTGTCCATATCTTAAGTTAACTTGTCTTTCCTTCTTTCTGAAATGAATTGGTGTGTTCCTCTGGATTACGTATCCTTTGATTCCTTTATGTTGATTGCTCTCAAAACATAAGATGTGTACGACTGCAATTAGGATCATGAGGATGGATAGTTAAAATGCCCATGCCTTTGGTTCCAAACCCAATGAGTCAGAATGGGAAGAGGAGTGGAGGATAGGGCCTAGGAATCCCCTGCTCATCAAGCAAGGTCCTCAGATGATTCCACTGTAAGCTGAGTGGGAAATTGCACACTTCACCTGCTCTTTTGTTCTATTGGAGCAGAGGGGAAGTTCCCCAGCTTGCGATGTCTCTTGTCTCCAATTACAAAAGTTTTTTTTTTTTTTTCCCCTGAGCAAAACCATGAAATGATATGCTTTCTTCTTGGACCAGGCTTTGAAGAACAGGAGAGGGGCTCCACAGGCTTTTAATCTGTTTTCCTGAGCTTTCTGAAAAGCTGTCTCATGGACTGCTATGAAGAGACAGGTGCAAGGCCACAGGTGTCACCCTGAGACACGGCTTTTATCTTCTTATATTTGAGACCTCTGAAGGGTTTGTTTGAAAATAAGGTGCTGTTGCTAAAAGGAAAAAAAAAAAGTAACATTTAGAATTTGATGAGTTTGTCCAACCCCTTATTTTACAAATTAAAAGCAAACAAATATAAAAGTAAAATAAAAACTCTCAAGAGTTCCAGAAGGTGGAAGGATTTCTTTTTTATTTTATTTTATTTTTTAGTTGCAGATGGACACAATACCTTTATTCATTTATTAATTTTTATGTGGTGCTGAGGTTCAAACCCAGTTCCTCATACATATTAAGCAAGTGGTCTACCACTGAACCACAATCCCAGCCTGAGGTGGAAGGATTTCTTCAAGTTCACATAGTTAATATCAAAGCTGGGACCAAAACTCTGGTCTTGTTGGTGGGATTTTACTTGATTAAATGAATTTGGGATTTAACAGAACTACCACTGGTGATGTCCTGGCACATAGCAAGCCCTCAGTAAATGTCATCGTTATTGTTGGTGTCATTCTTAATTTGTATTTGTATTCATTTGTTATTGATTTGTGCTTGAGACTGGAAGCTGGCAAAGCAAGCATGAAAGAAGCAGAGGAGAGTGGCCTGGGGGACAACCAACTGGCTGCCCAGACAGATCTGCATGTGATGGTATTTTTCAACTTTAGTTAATTCAGCACTGTTCAAGTGTTCACAGTAAGCTAACTCATCAGTGTCCCAGAGTTGATCAGAATCTGGCATGCTGTCTCATTTTATCAGAGCTGTCATTAATGGACATAAAATTGGCTATTTCTCCTACAAATATTTATTAAGCTTCAATCAAATGCAAGGCACTGTCATAATGCAAAATACAACTGTGAATGGGAAAACATGGAGCTTACATTATCACTGAGGTCAAGATAAGCAATATGCAACGAATATAAAACATCAAGTGACAAAGTCCTATAAAGTCCTATGGGGAGAAAAACAAACAGAATAAAGGAATAAACAGAGATGGGGGCAAAAAATATCCTTTGGTTCAGTGTTCAGATCAAATATGCCAGTTGTGCTCCATTGCCCTGACATTTCTACGGTTAATGTGGGGAGTTACCCCCAGAAGGTTGCCCAGGGAACATGGTGCTAGCTAGAGGGAAGGAGATGATCTAAGATTCAACAATTCAATGACAATCTAGCATGTTCATTTCTACCATATAATTTCTTCTGTCAAATCCCTGGATGCTGTGGTCTGGCTGATAAAGGCCCCAGACAGAACTAGGATGGGCACAATTAGGGTATATACTTCTGTGACTCTCCTTTGGCATTTCGTTCACATCTTCCCATCTCATTTTTCTAATAAAGTTCTTTCATTTGGTCTTTTGTTTCTTTAGGGACAATTTGCATATCTCATCTCTTATCTAGTAAATATTGATTCCATGCTTTACGGTTCAGAAGGCAATTTTATTTTCTCCTTTTCCAAGATTATCCTTCTCTTTCCCCCAACTCTATTAAATATTCTCTTGATAAAGGCTACTGCTCCTTCATTAACTTGTATAAAATGACCTGTCTTCTCCAAAAAACTTATCATTTACAATATCTTCCTGATATACCATGGCCCTCTACCCTCTAGATCAAATTCTTCTTGCAGGGGAGAAAAAGGTTATCTGAGAAACTGATCTTGGACCACTGAAGGTGGCTTGGAGTTTAGGCCAGAACATTGTGAGGCAGGATTTTCCAGATCTGAGAGGTTCCCTTTCTCCAAGGGGAGAGCCAACTAGCTAATAGTACACCAACAATGGAGACTTTTTCTCCCAATCTGCAGAAATAGTTAAGAAGTAGGGAAAGCCTTGGGGATTCCCCCCAACGAACTACTAGAAAAGGAAATAGAGGGACAGGAGAAGTGGAAGATTTAGGGTCAGCAACTCCAATCAAGATGAAGAGTACATAGAGGGCAGAATTTTCCTAGGATAGACATTTCCTGGCACTTGGGATAGCCAACTTGTAATGACTTACATTGGGAAGTGGAAGAAGGGGAGTAGGGTCTAGTCTCTAACTCTCTACTTCTCAAAAGCTTATCTGATGAAGTTTTATCTAAAAACAATGCAGTACAGTCTTTCTTCTGCAACACTGGTTGCTGAACTTCAAAAAATATCCATGCAATTTGCCTTCAATGGAAACATTACAAGAAACGTAATTTGCAGTGGACACTGAAGTGTATAACTCATCTCAGCACTTCAGTGAAACCCCAAGGTAACTCTTTGGAGCCCATAGGGTCCTATGGAGCCCCTTTGCTCAGGGATTGCAGATGGGCAGCATTAGCACTTGGAATTCTAGAATTTCCACCTCCATTTCAACCAAAAAATACTGATTCTTTACCTATTTACATATTGGGATTTTGAAAAGATTTTCTTTGTGTGGGAGGGAATTTCCCTTAAAAACCCTCCTTTAATTGTGTTTATCACCCTTTTATGACCTTAAAACCAGATAAGAATGTCATATATTCCTATATATGATCATGGCTTGCTTTGGCAGAGACCCTTTAAAGTTGCAGAGATGCCCCTACTGTAAACCACTCATCTGGAATAAGCTGAGTGATAAGAAAGATTAAACACAAGTCACATCAAGGGGAGTCCATACAGACTTGTCCTACTGAAACACTTTGTGGCAATACCCTTAGTTTGTATGGAAGGGTGTTAGGAAAGCTCAAGGGTGCTATGGAAAAGATGTAACTAAAAATGCTATTCGTTATCATCACACAGTGTCTTCTTAAAAAAATGCCTCCCAGTGGCAGGAACAGCATTTCCTTGAGCAGTCCTGTGACTTTTTTCCCAGTCACCATACCCCATCAGGGATCAAACACAGAGACACTCTACCACTGTTTTTAATTATTTTTTGATACAGAGTATTGCTAAGTTGCTGAGGCTGACCTCAAACTTGTGATCCTCCTGCCTCAGTCTTCAGAGTTGCTGGGATTACAGGTGTGCACCCCCTGCCCTTGTGATCTTTGTAGAAGACTTCATGACCCCTTAGCAGCTGCTGCTAGAAAGCACAATACATTTGTAGCATTCCTTTGTCCAGGGATAGAACACTAAAGAATGCATTTTGGATATCGACCTTGTTCCTTACTGCAACTTACTTTCCTACTCTACTTTCTTCTAACCTCCTTTTCCTAGCTGATTGGTATTTTATCTTGCTGCATTGTGTACAATTTGTAGGACACATGGGAGAGTCTAGCCAAGTGTACAGTTAGAGAAAACAGTCCACAGGAGACTGTCCCCACTTCCGACACCAACTGCAAACCACCCTTTTCCATAATTTGCTAGAAGGACTCACGGAACACATTCACAGCTGTTATATTCATGGTTATGGTTTATTACAGGGGAAATACACAGATTTAAAAATCAGCCTAGGGAAGAGGGCATAGGAGTCCAGAGAAATACCCAGGACATCATCTCCTGTGGAGTTAGGACTGGGAGTGTCACTCTCCCAGTGTCAGTGTGACAATACACATGGTATTGCCAACTATGAAAGCTTGCCAGAGCCTTGGAATTTTCACTGGGGCTAGATCACACACTGCCCACGTGGCTAACCTTGAGTTCCCAGCCCTTCCAAAGGTTGGGCTGATACCTTTGTCTCCAGTCCCTCTAAAGGTAGAAATAAATAATACTTGACTCAAAGTCTCCATCATAAATCATATTGGATTGTCTGGTGACCAAGGCCCCCTAGGCAAATAGACACTCCTACTAGACATGACATGGCAAGGACCTAGAGATCACCTCCCAGTAGTTGAGGGCAAAGGCTAGAACTGTCTTTAGGGAAAGTTGATTCTTCATTACACAACATGTAAAATTCATCTTTAGGACAAGGTGAGAAGGAGGGAACAGATCATCAAACCACATCAGACCATCAAACCAAATCTCTCTCTCTTTCTTTTTCTATTTCTCTCTCTCTCTCTCTCTCTCTCTCTCTCTCTCTCTCTCTCTCTCTCTCTCTCCCTCTCTCTCTCTCTCTCACACACACACACACACACACACACACACACACACACTCCTGTATATGTGAAGACCACTGCTCTTCTAGACTTCTAGGACTTCTAGGATTCAAGGACTCTAGAGGAGAACTCAAGGGAAGGACTGAAGCAAGAACCCTATGTCCACAGTCATTGAGTCCCTCTGTGAGCTCATGATATCATAGGTTGGATAAGGGGACTAGAGTGCTGCTTGACTCTTCTTAACTGAAGAGACACCTCACAGCACCCTCTGGGACCCAGGTAGGCCCAGAGAGGCAGACACAGGTTGAAACACTGACTCTGGCTCATCCTATCATCTTACTTTATTGGGTTAAGATGAGCACATGTGCAGTAAATGTTGGGAGTCCTAACAGGTTTGCAGGGACCATTTGGGAAGGACACTGTCAAAGTCATAGTTGATACCAAGACTTCAGAGCCTCAGAGTTACTCTCATGAATCTTCTGCAGCTCTTAGAAAAAACATCTGCCATTCCTCCCCTGGCACTCTGAGCACCCTGTGGTTCCCAACACGCATGCACGCGCACCTACATATGTGAGGCCATGGAGTACCCTCTGCAAAAAGATATACAGACCTATGTTGGTGGCTCACCCCACCAACAAAGGAAATGGGAAATGTGGCCAGCTCTGAGGAGAAGGCATCCATGACCTTAGAAAATAATGAAGGTCCAGCTGAGGCTGCCAGGCTCCTGGGGGTCTTCCAAGCCCACCTGCACACAGGACTACTGCTCCTCTGCCTCTCTCTGCTCATCTGCTGTGTGTGCCTCTGACTGTCTGCCTGCTCCTGCACCACTCCACCCTCCACCCAGCCCAGCTGCAAGAGAAAAGTTCCCCATGTCTCAGGTCAAGATCTAGATGGCTTAGAGTTGGTGAGATCTCAGGAAATCGGCTCTCCAGAAGGAATCACAACTTCTGTGGTTATAAGAAGGGGGTTCATCTCACAGCTTAGGTCCTGATGCCTTCAGTTATATTTGCATGAGATTGAGATTCCTCTCATGCCACCTGTCTACCTGTCCAAACTCTCTTCCTTCTGCCAGATTGGGGAGGGTGACCCAATGATCAGGATGATCAGTTGTTTCCCAACCCCTGGGGCTCAGGTCCTGGATGCAGGATAAGATTCACCATCCAGGGAGAGTTTCTCTCTGGAGACATGATTCTTGGTCTCGAAGAAGCAGTTCCCAGCATCCTGCTCTGACTTTACTAGGAAGATGAGGGCAGTATCCCTGCCATGGGGAGCTGGATGGTTCCCCAGTATCTCCTTGTCAAGGTAGAATAAGTGCAAGGTTAGAGGGGAGTCCCTCGGGCCTCACAGAGGAGTTCCACCATGTCCCCCACAGCAGGATCAGAAGCCCTATGTCACAGAGTGAGCAGAGGAAGGGAATGAGATGGCACAGGAACTGGGATGGTACATGGGGTGGGAGAGTCAGCCTGACTGTCCAAGTACCAGGCTCCCTTCTCTCTTGGAGACCTTCCCCAACTCCCAGTGGGTCCTATTGCCTGATGCCTGGAACTCTGGGCAGTGTCTCCCCTTCCCTCACCCATTCACCCTGCACCTTGATCTCCAGTTGAGGGCTCTGTTTCTGGACCCAGTGACCCTCAAGGGCAACCCCACACCACTAAAGCCCAGAGATTCTCTCCTTGACTCCTGGAATGGAGAGTTCTGGGTGAAGGCTGCTATGCTGCAAGTTGCAGCCATTCCTATGGGAGGAGAAGAGGAGCTGCCTAGTGGACCTCTGGGGATGCAGCTTCATCTGACATCTTAGGGTCAATGGACTGTCCTTGCCAGGTTCAGGAGAAGAGATGGTGCTCAGTACAGGAGACGGGAATAGCTCTGGGTAAACACAGGCCCAGGGCTCAGGAGGGGAGTCCTGGACAATGAGGCCTAGAAGGCCAAGGACTGGGCCCAGGCTGCAGCTCAGATGGGAGATAGTTTCATTCTCAGGACCTGTCTTCTTGTTCTCACCCACAAACTCTGAAACAACTCCCACATAGCCAAGCCCCTCTGGAATCCCAGGAGTCAGAGCCAGAAGGTCTCTTAGCAGTCATCTGATCCACAGAGAGGATGGGCAAATGGCTGAGCTGGCCTAGCGTTCTTCCTAATACCTTCACTTTCCCCTAGTTCCAGACATACCCCATGGGTCTTGGTGGTGGCGGCAGGAGGTGGGGGGCTTTTAGCATAATGGAGCCTCAGGACCTCATGCATTGGCCCAACATCAAGGGCCATAAGAGGGAGGAGTCCTGCCCAGAGAGCTACTGACCTCTAGATACTAGATCCCTGAGTGGCATCCTACTGCCCACCAGCCCCTCTAAATGTTCACTCACCTTGGACGTGATCATGTGGTAGCTACAGGTATGTGTGAACCAGAATACAATAAACATCTGTCCAGCGCAGCTCTATTGGCCACTGCTTTTCACTTTAGAACAAGTAAAGAATTCTCCACATGTGTAGAACTTCACCTGGGATAGTATTGTGGGCCTCCATCCCTGGCATGTCAGGGAAGGGCATCTCCTTCACACACAGGTTTGGCAGGAATTGGAGATGAAACCAAGCTGTGATGAAACCAAGGTTGAGCCCTGAAGCTGCAGGTCCAATCTGTCCAGTTCTCCCTCTTGTCCCCAGCATAAGGCATCCCACTGGGGATGGAGACTCCCAGAGAACCCCTCACAGCTTTGTCTCCAGTCCTCCCCTGGACAGAGAGGACCTCTGCTTCCCTTTACCTCATCTCCTTTTCCGTCTCCTCTTCTTCCTCTTTATTTTCTGTTCTTCTCTTAACTTTTCCCATTTCCTCCCTCTCTGACCTTACCATATACTGGGTAACTCTTTACTAACATGTTTGGTTCCTCCTGAAATCATTCCAACCAGACAGCAACCTTATGCCTCCTGCAAAGATTCACATTTGTTCACTCTTCACGTGAGTCCCCAGTTTAAGCTGAGACAACAGCCCCCACCTCTGATATCAGGTCAGACCCCCTAAGATTCCCGAGACAGGAGAGCCTGATCTGGCTCCTGCTGGTCCCTCCTCAGATGCTCTCCCAGGCCTGAGCCCAGACTCCATCAATGTCCCCACACCAATGCCCATCCTCACCAGGGATGCACTCTCCACTCCAGTCATGCAGCTGTTGTTCCCATTCTCAACCCAAGTCTTCTGTCCTATGCAGCAGGATAAGGGTCTCTCCCCTGGCTTCAAATCTCCCACAAATCGAGAGACACAGGTCCCAGGTAACCTCAAGAGACAAAACCCATGATTAAGAATTGGACCTGAGGATCTTCAAGAATAATTGTAGAAACAGGATTGATTCATAGAAAGGTCCATCTCATCTTTATTACAAGAAAGATGAATACAAGTATAACCAGCCTCTTTCTGGATGATAGAATACCTTCCATCACTCTAGAACAGATGAGGCCCACAGGGTTTCTAAGTGCAACCCCAGGTTCTCAAATCCATCCCTGTCAGCACTAACCGCAGAGCACTTGGGTTTCCAAGTGCTTCCTCCCCCAGAAGTTACATAAATAAGTCCCTGGAAGTCTGGGTACTCATTTATGTCACAGATTCTCCTTTATGACAAGAGGACCAATTCAATAGGAGGCAGAGAAACTATTTATTATTAATTCATTCATTCACTTACAGTTATCATTAATTAATTCATTCACTTATTCATTCCTCAAATATTAATTGAGCACTTCCACATACCAAACACTCAGATTTATGTGTGTGTGTATACATATATATATAATTATTTTTTCCTGGTACTGGGGATTGAACCCAGCAGAACTCTACCATGAGCAATTTCCCCAGGCCCCCCTTTTTTTTAAAAAATTTTGATATAAGGTCTCACTAAGTTGCCCAGATTGGTCTCAAACTTGTGATCCTCCTGCCTCTGTCTTCAGAATAGCTGGGATTATAAGTATTTGCCACCATGCCCAGCTAAGGCACATGCTTATTAATGGTCTAGTAGATTTAAGAGAGAGAGAGAGAGAGAGAGAGAAAGTTTTACAAATGAGGACAATATTTGACTGGTTCAGCCTTGGGAGGAAATCCAAACAGGGGACATATTTTCACCTTATCTTGAAAAATGTGTTAGTAGAAAGAAGAAGCAGGGAAAGGCCATTTCACAGCCAAGAGAATTTTTGGAACTGGCAAAATATTTTATGACTGGACAGGTAGGCTATAGGGAGGGTGGTGCCAATGTGTAAGTCTGGAGAAGTAGTAATCAGAAATTCAAACTATGCCAGAATGATGGGAAAGAACAGGAAGAATTTGAGATTGGGGAGTAAAACAATTACATTTGCATTCAAGATCACATTGCTTCAGTGTGAAGAAGAAGCAGAGGGGGACAAGAAAAAAATTTAAAAGACAGTAAGATCATTGCAATTGCTTAGGCAAGAGAGGAGATTATCAACTGAGACAATATCAATGAGGTGGAAAGGAGAGGATGGATATGAGTGACGCCAAGAAGGTAGAATATGTAAGACTTAATGATATAGAGCTGAAGATTTGATGGGAGTTGGGGATAAAGGAGAGTGAGGAGCTAAGGATAGTAGAAATTGAGGAGGAGGAGGAGCTGATTTGTGGGAAAATATAAAGAATTAAAATGTCCCCATCTTAAGACAAGGTGTTTTGGGTATGGTCAGCTGGAGATACTCATTAGTTTATAGAATCTGCATATAACTTAAGTATCTATTCTGGGTTGGAGATACAGATTTGTAAGTCATTAAGTCACCATACTTTTGGTAGTATTTGAAGCCAATCATGTGGGAGAGCACTCTGAAACTCAAGAATGGAGTTTAGAGTGGTGTGTGTGTGTGTGTGTGTGTGTGTGTGTGTGTGTGTGGTGTGTCTTTACTCTTTTGCTTTTTTTTTTTTTCACTACTGGGGATTGAATGCAGGGGCACTCTGCCACTGAGCCACATCCCCAGCCCTTTTTATTTTTATTTTGAGACAGGTTAAGTTGCTGAGGCTAGCCATGAACTTGTGATCCTCCTGTCTCAGTCTTCCAAATCCCTGGGATTGTAGGTATGTCCTACCACACCCAGTTCTTTTGTCTTTTTTGTATGAAAACAATATCTATTATGTGTGTTTGCAGTTTATAATAGAAGAAGGGCAAAAACAACTAAACTGTTTACTAATAAGTGATTAATTAAATTGTGGTCCAGCTGTGTAATGAAATATGATGTAGTCATCAGAAAGAAAGGGTAAATCCATAAATATGGAATGAGCCCCAAGATGAAGGATTAGTGAAAAACTTTAAAACAGCAGGTGGAATTGTGTATATGGTGCACCTCCATTTGTATAAAAAGAAATACATATATATTCACATATGTACATTTGTATATGCATATAAAATTTTAAAATAAAACAGAGTAGACAATACAATCAGACACAAAAGCCTAAACTTAATAAAATGGAGCCCACCTAGCTGGGCTTCTTGGCACATGTCTGTAATTCCAGCTACTGGGGACGTTGAGGCAGGAGGAGCACAAATTCAAGACCAATTTGGGTAACTTAGGGAGACCCTATCTCAAAGTAAAATAAAAAGGACTGGCAATATGGCTCAGTGGTAGAGAGACCCCAGATTCAATCCCCAGTGCAGAAAATAATACTTATAATAATATGGTGCCAGCCTTACTAACTGATGTAGTCAAAAGTTGTAGGCCCTCAACCAGACAGCTGTTCCTTTAGATATTTTCAAACAGCCTGGGTGGTCAGAATGGGACATGAATACAGGCATAAACCCAGAGACATGCTGGAACATGAAATTAAAAGCTCATCAAACTTTCCATCAGGGGAATCTGCAATGGAGAAGTGAGAGGATTAGATTATATAATAGGGGTTTCTTGGTAGAAGGAGTGGTTAAACATGGGAATGGTGCATACAGGAGGATCTGTGAGCTCCCCTACTCCTTCTTCCTACACTGACTGGAGAGCACCAGGCGCCCCTCCTCCACTGCTCCACCTAGTCACAGTTCCTGATAAGCCCCATGGGAAGAGTTCTACACAGCATCTGGCCATCCTGGCTTTAGGGTCTCCATGGAGCCAGCCCATGGCATGACTCCCCCCACTTCCCTTCCACCCTGCTTCAGAAGGAACGAAGAAAGGAGGCCAGATGGCACTTAAGTGAAAACCACCTCATCCTCTAAGAAGCAGGCAGGAAAAGACCCAGAGGTGGGGGTAGAGGTAAAGTGGGGAACTTCATAAAGGAGAATTTGATTTTGGGGGGAAAAGTGGGTCTATAAATAAGACACCAGATCTGATGAGGTGATCCCAGGAAGGTGGGAAGAATTCCTAATCTCTCAGGGGCCTGATTCCAACTGGAAAGAGGCAGATGGGACAATTAGAGTCACGTTGGTGACAGTGCTAGGATGGAATCCACACAGACCAAGAAGAGGCAAGGCAGATAAAGAGGCACAAACAACATCTTGTACCACAGATTCCTGTTGCCCTTTTTTATTTGCTTGCTTCGCTTTTGCTTCCCTTAGTCTCTAGTGAAGACTTGTCTAAAAGTTCCAGCCTCTCAGCTGTAGGTGCAAGGGGAAGGAAGCAGAGCTCCCCAAAGTGCAACATAGTAGACATCAGCAATGGTAATGAAGAGACCGAAGGGAAGGCAAACCTCAAAAACAGAGAGAACCTCAGATCTGTGTGGTCCAACCACCCCACTCCACCAGCCGGTCCTTGTTAAAGTCCAAAACTTTTGTTAAGTTTTGTTACTCAGGAAAAAGGGCAGTGTAATTGACCACCAACGTCCACAGTGACTGCATCTGTGGACCCAACCAACCACAGATGAAAAATATTTTAAAAGATGTTTTTCGCTGTACTGAACATGTACAGAGTTTTTCATTGTTGTTATTTCCTAAACAAGTATTTACATGATATTTACAGCATTTTAAGTGTGAGTAACATGTATATTATTTAAACTATGTGGGAGGATGTATGTGGGTTATATGCAAATACTATGCCATTTTATATGAGGAACTTGAACATCTGCAGATTTTGTTTTCCAGAGGGTTCTGGAACTGATCCCCTCCATTGATACTGAGGAACAACTATATAGCAATAGGGACTGAACAGTAACTGGCTCTCTATTGCAGGAAGCAGGGCTTCTCACTCTCCATATCATTTTTTCCCCAAGCTAACTATTATGGTTTGGACATGAGGTGTTCCCCCAAAATTCCTGTTAATGCAGGAATGTTGAGAGGTTAAATGATTAGTTATGAGAGTTATAACTTGATCAGTACATCCTAGTTGGAATGGATAGATGGGACATGACTGGAGTAGGTGGGTCACTGGGGGCATGCCCTGAAAGGATTCATCTTCCCTGTGGACTTTTCCCATTTCTCTCTCTCTCTGCTTCTTGACCTTGCCACAAGTTCAGCATCTTTTCTCTGCTGGACCTTTCTGCCATGATGTGCAGCCTCACTTTGGGCCCACAGCAATGGAGTCAGCTGTCTGTGGACTGAGACCTCTGAAACCATGAGCCCCAAATAGATTTTTCCTCCTCTGAGTTGGTCTTATTGGGTATTTTGGTCATAGTGACCCAAAAGCTAACTAAAACATCAACCCCATAAATAGTGAATTTGAATGTGTGAAAATACAGATTTTATTTTGGTTGAGGGGATGGGGAGTCCATTTATATTTATTTATCATGAGGCACAGCATTGTCTTTACACACAACTAAATGTGTCTCATCAATATTGTCAGTGTTGTTTCATTTAATTTCAATTTGGTTATGTTCATTTTTCCAGGTTTAAGGTTCACTTAGCACTGCCATGAGCAGAAAACTTTGCTAAATTGGTATGGGTAGGAGGAAGTTGCAGTACTGGTTACAAAACAGAAAGAGTAGAGGGCTCCCTAGGTGGCAAGGTTCATTGTTCTAGAAAGGCCCCTCTCAATCACATCTCTCTAGGACCCACCCCAGCCCCTACATAAAATTCCACTGATTTCTTTTTGGTTGTCTCTACCTTCCCAAGTTCTTCTTTTAATATGCAAATACTGCTAGGAAGATAAGAGGAAACCGCTTCATAGCTGTGTTTAGAAACTGTTTTAAGATGTTCATAAATGTTCAGGAAAATGTAAATCTCCTTGTGAAGGAGGCTTTGATGAAGCAATGAGCTCATTTTGGTAAATGTGCAAACTTAAGCATTTAAAGCAAAGTGGTTTAAATCAAACTGAGCTTCAAAAGGCAGGAGTTAAGAGTCATAGTATGGAAGCCAAAAAATATTTTCTTGACTGAAAGAGACCTCTATGGCACTCTTTACCATGAATGACCCAGAGAAAATAACACAGGAAGTGTTTTTGTACTTCATTTCTTCTCAGTAAAGATTTATCTGATTTTTTTCTTTTTTGGTACAAGGAAACTGACCCCCAACGGTGCTCTACCATTGAGCTGCATCCCAGTCCTTTTCCCTTTATTTTGAGACAGGGTCTCACTAAGTTGCTGAGTCTGGTCTCAAATTTGTGATCCTCCCCATAGTCTCCCAAGTTACTGGGATTACAGGCGTAGGCCACCATGCCCAGCTAGATTTATCTAATTCTGCTGCATGTAAGGGACTGTGCTGGGTAAAACTGGGGACACAAAGCTGCATAAAGCAGTTCTTATACCCAGTCAAGACATGCAGGACAAAACAAGCATGGAAACAAAGTGTCAGGATCAAGGAAGGTAAGCAGCTCATCTAGTTGGAAAAGGGATTCAGAGACGCTATAACAATAAAAATTATACATGAAGAGACTGGCATGAACAAGGGCGAAGAGGTGGGAAATCATAGCATGTTTTAGGAAACCTCAAATCTGGATGGAGCAGAGGATAGGATTAGGGAATTGGTGGAAAATGAGAGTGGAAGAGAAGATTGGAGACCTCAGAGTAAGACCAAAACAAAAAATGGACCAATCAGCAAAAACTGTCTTCCTCTCTTTTCCATTAATTCCATTGCTGAGAGTTCATCCCTCATCACCTAAGAGAATGGTGATTCTCAGGTAAACTCCAGGATGGGCTCCCAGGCCACAGACACCTCTAAAATGAGCTGAATCCTTGGATCTACTCAAATCAGGAAGACTGACCTTCTCGGCTGGCACAGTACTCTTTCCCTTCTGATCAGTCTTCCCCTTTGCTCTGTCTCCCAACCTCCTTCTCCAACCTTGGCATCACCAGTCACCTCTGAAAGAGAATAGAGGTAGCCATGAGGTAAAGAGAAAAGGGGAAAAGGGATGCCAAGGTTGGATGAGTCTGGTGATCACACTGAGGCCATACCACCCAGGTTGCTCCCAACCAACAATGGAGCACAGTTGGGTGCTAGAGAAATGCCACTGCTGCCTAGCAAGGGGCTTCCCTAACAGGCACTCTCTGTTCTAGAACACCCTTTCAGCCTACCCAGGTTTTCTCAGAGGTGCACTGCAGTCTGAGGCTCCCAGCAGTCCTTGCTGTCCCTCCTCCTTCCATGGGTGTCACACCTGCACTGTGGCCCAAAGGCTCTCCTCACCTAGTCCTGTGTGTCCCTCACAGGTGTGGTGCTTCCCCCAGGGAAGTTCGTACAGGTCTGGTTTTGTCTTGGTCTCTGCTTCTCTTAAATGATCTGGCTGCCTCAATCTCCCTTCATTCAATCCTTCCTCCCAATGTTAAAATTCTCCTTCTTGAATTCATATTTGATCTTGTCACTCTGCTTTCACTCTTTCCAAGATGTCTGGTCAAAGTCTATCCACATTTAGTCTGTGCTCAACTGTATGCTCTTATACCCCAGCTTCCTCCTGATAGCCATAGGGGACTACTTGCATTTTTCTAGACTCCAGTGCTTTTTCACATAAAGACTTTTTTCCAGATAATTCCTTCTTCATGGAAATCTTCCATTCTGCAGTACCCTTTCTTGCCACACACACACACACACACACACACTCATGCACACGCACACTTCTAGTGATCTTTCAATTCCTACTAAGATCTATTCCAAATGTTCCCTTCTTTGTAAAGCTTTCCTGGGGCAGGAGATCCTCCTCCATTCTTCTTGGGCATACCACAGGCTCCATAGATGTATGAGTCAGCTTAGGCGACCATAACAAATAGCACAAACTAGGAATCTTTTTTTGTGGTGGTACTGAGGATCAAACTCAGTGGTACTTTGCCACTGAACTACATTCCCAGTCATTTTATCTTTATTTTAAGACAGGGTCTCACTAAGTTGCTTAGGGTCTTACTAAATTGCTAAGGCTGGCCTTGAAGTTGTGATCCTCCTGCCTCATCTTTCCAAGCACGAGGATCACATGTGTGTGCCATTGCACCCAGCACAAACTAGGAAACTTAAACAAACAATTTTGTTTTTTCACAGTTTTGGAGGCTAGAAGTTCAAGATCAAGGTATCAACAGGGTTGTTCTCTTCTGAGTCTTCTCTCTTTGACTTATAGATGGTCATCTCCCTGTGTGCTCACCTGGTCTTTACTGTGTGCATGTGCATCTTTAGTGTCTCAATGTCTCCTTGTGTCCAAATTTTCTTTTAGGACACCAATTGAATTGGATTCAGGCCCACCCTAACGACCCCATTTTAACTTTACCCGTTATGATTTGGATCTGGAATGTGCCCCAAAAGATCATTCATTGAAAGCATGGTCCCCAATGCTGTAGGGTTCAGATGTGGGACTTTTATTGAATCATAAGGATTCTGAACTCATCAATGAATTAATTCATTTGATACATTAATCCATCAGTTACTGAATGAACTACTAGGAAGTAAGACCTAGTTAGAGGAAATAGATTACTTGGAGTGTGCCCTGCAAGGGTTTATCTTCTCTCCAGCCCCTTCTTCTTTCTCTCTCTGCTTCCTAGTTGCCATGAGCTGAGAAACTTTCCTCCACCATGCCCTTCCACCATGTTTTTGCCTTGGAACTAACCAGTCATAGACTGAACCTCTGAAAACATGAGCCAAAATAAAACTTCCCCCCTCCCAGTTGTTCTTGTCAGGCTTTTGGTCACAGTGACACAAAGCTGACTAACATACTACCTCTTAAAATACCTGTATCTGAATACAATCACACTCTAAGGTACCCAGGCAGACACACACTCAAGTAGAGGAAATCATGTCTTCCTCTGTGCTATTTTTGTACTCCATACTAACCTCTCTTATGACATTCATCAAACTGCCCAGCAATTCTTTGTCTCTTAGGAAAATCTTTAAGGTAGGAATGAAGTCTTCTCTATTCTCAATCCTAGCTTATTACATGGTGCCTAGTAGGTGCTTCAATGTTGAATGATATTATCTCTATGTACACTTATGTATACATGTGTACACATGCCTGTGTGTAAAATGTAACAACATTAAAGTTTCTAGTTCATATGCCAATATCTTGGTCAATTGTGAACTCTCTGGCTAGACTTCTCTCTTACCACTTTACCCCCACATCCAGCCTCTTTCTCCCTGTTCCATCAACAGTTTGTGACTCTTCATCTCTTGAGTGGGTGGAGTAAGGCACATATAACTGGTATTTGAGAAGCCCTGGACTAGAGTCCCAAATCATTGACTTTTATTAGGTGTCCAAGGGTGATAGGAAAAGTTCCCCACTCCTAGGGAAGGGATGATACAGTTACTAAGAAAAGAAAAGAAAAAAAAAATCAGGTCTCCCTAAGGAAAGGTTTTCTGTCCACTGTTGGATCTTTTTCTTAAGTTAATTCAAGTTGTCTTCTATTATTATCAGTAAATAACTAAAAGAGCTTAATGAGTTAACTTGAAGATCACAGAAGGAAACGACCTGTTTGAGAGATCGAGCTTTGGTTGAAGGTCAGTTTTGGCCATTAGAACACAGTTAATCCTGGTGGCAAGGCAGGGATAGGGCGGTGGGGCTATCTGACCTTTCAGGTTCCTTCTATGAGGACAGAGTTACCTCTTCAGGTCAATAGTTCTGACCTTCCCTTCTTCTCTCCTCCAAATGAGAAACAAATATCAGGAAGAAGAGTTCCTTGAAAATGTCGGAGCGCTAAAGGGAAAGAGACACATGTTATTCCCCACACAGTCAAGCCAAGCAGCAAGGAATGGGGACTGGGGAAGGAAAAGTGAGACCTGGAGAAGAAAGGCCACACCCCTTCAGCAGCCTCCCGTGCGACAGATGGGATAGAACAAAGGAGATGTTCTTTCCTAGGAGCAGAGCAAGCTGCCCTACACAGAAGTTTCAAAAAGGAAGCAAAAAAAGCTGCAGTCTCCAGAGTTTTCCTTACATTATTGTGAAAATAAAGTCATCTTACAAGTGTAGTCTGAATAATGGCTCCCCAAGATGTCCACCTTCTAATTCCCAGTAACTGTGAATGCTATGTTCTGAGGCAAAAGAAACTTTGCAGATGTGGTTCTTTAAGAATTTCGAAATGGGGAGATTATGCTGAATTATTGGGGTGGGCCTGATGTAATCACAAGAGCCCTATGTGAGGAAATTTGAATGCAGTCACATGATGACATAGCAGAGCCAGGGACAGAAGATGCTTCTTAAAGATAAAGGATGGTAGCCATGGAATATACTTACACTCTTCAGTAGATAACAGCTGGCATAGATTATTGCTGTGAGGATTAAATGATGTAATAGGTTTGATAGTAATCATGCAATAAATGTTCACTATTATTCTTGGGTCTCTTAGATGTGCACTGTTTAATATAGGTGCCACAAACCACATATGACTATTAAATGGTTGAAATGCGATTTTTCTGACTTGAGATATGCTGTAAGTATAAAATATACACCAAATCTTGAAGGTTTAATATTATGGTTAATATCAGTTGTTAACTTGGCTGGATTGAGAAACTCCTAGAAAATCGGTAAAGCACACTTTCCAGAGAAACTTGGCATGTGGTTCAGCAAACTGAGCGGGTGTTATTTGCTTTGAAGGACCACCCATGAGGCTGGGGACCTGGATGGGACAAAAAGTGTGAGGGGGAAGCCTGCAATCCTGCGCATGCTCTACTCTTCTTGAGTGGGCGTGGTTTTGCTACTGCCATCATCCGGTTTCTTCAATCTCCAGATTATTCCGCCTTTGAATGTGTGCTTGCATCAGCTACCCTCCAGGCCTTCAGCCTCAGACTGGGGCTGCATCTTGTTCTGAGGCTCCAAATTCTTGGACTGAGCAGCTAGCTACTGGTTTTCCCCAGCTCTCAAGTCTGCTGACAATCATTGTGGGACTATTCAGTCTGATCATCCTGTCATCCAATCTGTTAAATCCCTTCTTATAATTAGATACACATTCTATTGGTTTGATTCTTTTATAGAATCCTAATACCCTTAGCAAAAAATGTGAAATAGTTCAGTAACTTTAATATTGATTACATGTTGAAATGATATTTTGGAAGTATCTGATTAAATAGAATATATTATTAAAATTAAATTAAACCTGTTTCCTTTTACTTTTTATTAATGTGGCTACTAAAAAGTTAAAATTATGTATGTGGCCCACATCATTTTCTATTAGACAGAGTTCCTTGAGTCTCTGGGCACTTGCTGAATGGAGCAGTATGGAGACAATTGCCTATGTGTCCAAAGAGTGGTATAACACACTGACTTCTTTTTTAAATTTTTGTTGGTGTTTTATAATTACACATAATAATGAGATTCATTGTTACATATTTGTACATGTACACAATATAACACTGTATTTTGGTCAATTTCATTCCCCAGTACCTTCTCTTTCTCTTCCTTCATCTCTCTCCCTGGTACTCTTCCTCTACTCTACTAATCTCCCTTCTATTTACATGAAATTCCACATACACACTTTTTTTTCCTTTTGCCTCTCTAGCGTCCATATATGAGGGAAAATATATGACCCTTGATTTCCTGAGTTTGGCTTATTTTGTTTAAAAAAATGATCTGAAGTTCCATCCATTTTCCTGCAAATGATTTAATTTCATTCTTCTTTATGACTGAATAAAACTCCATTGTATATACATACCACATTTTCTTTATCCATTCATCTGTTGATGGATACCTATGCTGGTTCCATAATTTGGCTATTGTGAATTATACTGCTATTAACATGGGTATGCTTTGTCACTATATATAGTATGCTGACTTTAATATGAAATAGACCAAATTATGTCGTTATATTGTGTGCATGTACAAATATGTAATTACAAATCCCATAATTTAACAAATATTGAGAAGTGAGATAGCTATGTCATATGGTGGTCCCATTCCTAGTCTTTTAAGGAAACTCCATATTGATTTACATAGTGGTTGTACAAATTTACAATCACACCAGCAATGTAAAAGTTTCTTTTCCCCCTCATCCTCTCCACTATTACATGAAATTTTGTATTCTTTATGGCTCTCATTCTAACTGGAGTGAAATAAAACTCAGTGTAGTTTTATTAGCACTTCCTTAATCGCTAAAAATGTGGAACATTTTTCCATGTATTTGTTGACCATATTTTTTCCTTGAGAAGTGTCTATTTAGTTCATTTGTCTACTTATTGATTGGGTTATTTGGTTTTGGTTGGTTTTTTAGTTGTGTTGTGGGGTTTTTGAATTCTTTATATATTCTGGATAGTAATTCTCTGTCAGACAACTAGCTAGCATAGTTTTTTTTTCTTTTTTCTTTTACCACTCTGTAGGTTCTCTCTTCACACTCTAATTATTTTGGTCTTTGGGGTTTTTTAAATTTTTTGTTTGTGTTTTGTTTTTACCTCACACACTGACTTCTTTACCCAGGGTCCTGGGACTCATCTGCTCCTCTTCCAGGTATTTCTATGATGCTACCCAAGGACCCTTCCTGGAAGCACACTGAATTCTTCACTGACAGGTACAACTAAACAAAAAGAATAAATTCAGTTGCCTCAAACACAGTACAGGCCCTGCACCAAGCAGAAGGAAGTAATTGCTCATCTTCTCTTTTAAGTATCGAGAGGGTTCAGTGCACCAAGCTTCTGCATCCAGACTCATCAGACACCTGAACCTTCTATGCCATAGATTATTCATTCTTTTAATCCCTGCCATCTGCCCCCAAAATGATTGCCCAACAATCTGCCACAGTGCTCAAGAGTCATCCACTATTTTTGTGACACTTTGAAATAGGACTTTTAATTCTGTCTGGAAGCTGTACACAGGTTTTAGAGGTGTTGGGTCTCAGGAGCATCAGGAACTTGGCCTGTTTCGATTTCTTCTCTGGCCCTGCCCATCTGTCTCTTTGCAAGAGTGGCCCTAGGCCAGAAAAAAATCCCTCCCAGCTCCTCTCCTAATTATCCCTGAAGATACACACATGCACAGTCTTCACAAAGACTCTATTGAAATTGATTCAAAGGATAGTAGAAGTGACAAGGCTAGGAAAACTTTGAGGGTTCTAGAATAGTGCTCAGATCTCACAATCACAGGCCCTGGCCTATGAGGACAGACATGAACCTGGACCACTGCCTTCTTGAGAGTGGAGCCCACCACCCCATGCCTCACAGTGAAAGGTACATAGGCCCTTTTCCTGAGAAGTCCATTCTTCACTTCATTGGCCTGAAGAGGCAGGAGGGACAGAAGAATAGGTGCCATCCTAAGGGTCTTGAGGGCTATTAGTACTTTTTTAGATAACATTTTTTATCACTGCGACTAAAACACCTGACAAGAACAAGAGAAGGAAAAGTTTATTTGAGTTTCAGAGTTTTAGAGACCGACTCCATTGTTCTGGGCCTAAGGTGATGCAGCACATAGTGAGGGAAGGGGCAAGTGGAGGAAAGCTGCTCAGCTCATGATGGGGTCAGGAAGCACAGGGAGAGGGTCAGGGAAGGGGCTGCAGGAAAAATGAATGCTTCCAGGGCACAGCCTCTGTTACCCACCTCCTCCAGCCACTCCCCATCTGTCCACAGTCACCTCCCAGTCAGTCCATTCAAACTAGGATGGACTAATTAGGTTACAGCTCTCACATCCAATCATTTCACCTCTGAATAATACTGCACTAACACAGGAGTTGTCGGGGGACACCTCATAATCAAATCTATAACAGTTCTTAAGAGGTTTCCAGTCTGAATAAGTTCTCAGTATCTACCTCTGGATATTCCTCACAATACCCGTTAAAATCAGTGTTTCTAATTAAATATAGATTTATCATATAATCCAGCAATTCCACTTCTGAATATACACCCAAAATAATTGAAATCGGGGACTTGGATATTTGTACACCCATGTTTATACAGCATTATTCAAAATAGCCAAAAGGCATTATAATCGAAATGCTCATGGAAACAAAATGTGGTGTATATACACAATGCAATATTATTCCTTAAAAAAGGAAAGAAATTCTAACACGTGCTACAACATGGATGAACCTTGAGGACATTATGCTAATTGAAAAAGCCCAGCACAAAAGAGCAAATACTATATAACTTCTCTTTGATGAGGTGCCTCAAGTAGTCAAATTTTGAGAGACAGAAAGTAGTTCAGAGGTTGCCAGGGGCTAGCCAAGGGGGGAATGGGGACTTATTGTTTAATGGGCACAAAATTTAGTGGGCAAGATCAAAAGAGTTCTGGACATGGGGATGGTGATGGCTGATCACTATGTGGATGTAGTCAGTGCTGCTGAAATATACACTTAAAAAGGTTGAAAGGGTAAATTTCATTATGTGAATTTATCACAGTCTTTTTCCAGAAAAGGAACTCCAATTAAAAATAAAATTCATGGTTTATAACATTGATAATTAGAGCCAGGTTGAGACCAAATATGTTTTTTTTTTTTAACTTTGAAAGTTTGTTTATTTTCAACACAAAAATATTGTGGGGTGCTATGTCATGTTTAATATATGTACACATTGTGTAATGAACAACTTTTTAAAAATACATAGTTACTTTCCAAATATCTTTTTTTTTTTGGATTTCAGAGCATTTTGTATTTTGTATTTTTTTGTTATTGTAAACAAATGGGATACATGTTGTTTATCTGTACATGGCGTAAAGGCATACCATTTGTGTTATCATAAATTTACATAGGGTAATGTTGTTTGATTCATTCTGTTATTTTTTCCCTTCCCCCCCACCCCTCCCACCCCTCTTTTCCCTCTATACAGTCCTTCCTTCCTCCATTCTTGCCCCCCTCCCTAACCCTCACTCTAACCCTAACACTAACCCCTCCCACGCCCCATTATGTATCATCATCCACTTATCAGCGAGATCATTCTTCCTTTGGTTTTTTGAGATTGGCTTATCTCACTTAGCATGATATTCTCCAGTTTCATCCATTTGCCTGCAAATGCCATAATTTTATCATTCTTTATGGCTGAGTAATATTCCATTGTATATATATACCACAGTTTCTTTATCCATTCATCAATTGAAGGACATCTAGGTTGGTTCCACAATCTGGCTATTGTGAACTGAGCAGCTATGAACATTGATGTGGCTGTATCTCTGTAATATGCTGATTTTAAGACCTTTGGGTATAGGCCAAGGAGTGGGATAGCTGGGTCAAATGGTGGTTCCATTCCAAGTTTTCTAAGGAGTCTCCACACTGCTTTCCAGAGTGGCTGCACTAATTTGCAGCCCCACCAGCAATGTATGAGTGTACCTTTCTCCCCTCATCCTCGCCAACACCTGTTGTTGCTTGTATTCTTGATAATCGACATTCTAATTGGGGTGAGATGGAATCTTAGGGTGGTTTTGATTTGCATTTCTCTTATTACTAGAGATGTTGAACATTTTTCCATATGTTTGTTGATTGCTTGTAGATCTTCTTCTGTGAAGTGTCTATTCATATCCTTAGCCCATTTGTCGATTGGATTATTTGCATTCTTGGTGTAGAGTTTTTTGAGTTCTTTATAGATTCTGGAGATTAGTGCTCTATCTGAAGTATGATTGGCAAAGATTTTCTCCCACTCTGCAGGCTCTTTCTTCGCATTGCTGATAGTTTCCTTTGCTGAAAGAAAGCTTTTTAGTTTGAATCTATCCCAGTTATTAATTCTTGCTTTTATTTCTTGTGCTATGGGAGTCCTGTTGAGGAAGTCTGGTCCTAAGCCGACATGTTGAAGCTCTGGACCTACTTTTTCTTCTATAAGATGCAAGGTCTCTGGTCTGATTCCGAGGTCCTTAATCCATTTTGAGTTTAGTTTCGTGCATGGTGAGAGATATGGGTTTAGTTTCATTCTGTTGCATATGGATTTCCAATTCTCCCAGCACCATTTGTTGAAGAGGCTATCTTTTCTCCATTGCATATTTTTGGCCCCTTTGTCTAGTATGAGAAAATTGTATTTATTTGGGTTTGTGTCCATGTCCTCTATTCTGTACCATTGATCCACCTTTCTATTTTGGTATCAATACCATGCCGTTTTTGTTACTATTGCTTTGTAGTAGAGTTGAAGATCTGGTATTGCGATACCCCCTGCTTCCCTCTTTCTGCCAAGGATTGCTTTAGCTATTCTGGGTTTTTTATTCTTCCAGATGAATTTCATAATTGCTTGCTCTATTTCTGTAAGGTACATCATTGGGATTTTAATTGGAATTGCATTGAATCTGTATAGCACTTTTGGTAGTATGGCCATTTTGACAATATTAATTCTTCCTATCCAAGAACATGGGAGATCTTTCCATCTTCTAAGCTTTTCTTTAATTTCTTTCTTTAGTGTTCTGTAGTTCTCATTGTAGAGGTCTTTCACCTCTTTTGTGAGATTGATTCCCAAGTATTTTATTTTTTTCAAAGCTATTGTGAATGGGGTAGTCTTCCTAATTTCTCTTTCTGAAGATTCATCGCTTATGTATAAAAATGCCTTAGATTTATGTGCATTGATCTTATATCCTGCTACTTTACTGAATTCACTTATGAGATCTAAAAGTTTTCTGGTGGAATTTCCTGGTTCCTCTAAGTATAAAATCATATCATCAACAAATAGGGATAGTTTGAGTTCTTCTTTTCCTATTGGTATCCCTTTAATTTCTTTGGTCTGTCTAATTGCTCTGGCTAGAGTTTCAAGGATGATATTGAAAAGAAGTGGTGAAAGAGGGCATCCCTGCCTTGTTCCAGTATTTAGGGGGAATGCTTTCAGTTTTTCACCATTTAGAATGATATTAGCCATGGGCTTAGCATAGATGGCCTTTACAATGTTAAGGAATGTTCCCAGTATCCCTATTTTTTCTAGTGTTTTGAGCATGAAGGGGTGCTGTATTTTATCAAATGCTTTCTCTGCATCTATTGAAATAATCATGTGATTCTTGACTTTAAGTCTATTGATATGGTGAATTACATTTATTGATTTCCTGATGTTGAACCAACCTTGCATCCCTGGGATGAAACCCACTTGATCATGGTGCACTATCTTTTTAATATGTTTTTGTATGCGATTTGCTAAAATTTTGTTTAGAATTTTTGCATCGATGTTCATTAAGGATATTGGTCTGAAATTTTCTTTCCTCGATGTGTCTCTGTCTGGTTTAGGTATCAGGGTAATATTGGCTTCATAGAATGAGTTTGGGAGGGTTCCCTCCTCTTCTATTTTATGGAATACTTTGAGAAGTATTGGAATGAGCTCTTCTTTACAGGTTTTGTAGAACTCGGCTGAGAACCCATCTGGTCCTGGACTTTTCTTTGTTGGTAGGCTTTTGATGACTTCTTCTATTTCATTACTTGAAATTGGTCTATTTAAATTGTGTATGTCCTCCTCGTTCAGTTTAGGTAATTCATATGTCTCTAGAAACCTGTTGATGTCTTTGAAATTTTCTATTTTGTTGGAGTATAGATTTTCAAAATAGCTTCTAATTATGTTTTGTATTTCAGTCATGTCTGTTGTGATATTTCCTTGTTCATTCCAAATTTTAGTGATTTGGGTTTTCTCTCGTCTTCTCTTTGTTAGTGTGGCTAAAGGTTTATCAATTTTGTTTATTTTTTCAAAGAACCAACTATTTATTTTGTCAATTTTTTGTATTGTTTCTTTTGTTTCAATTTCGTTGATTTCAGCTCTGAGTTTAACTATTTCCTGTCTTCTACTACTTTTGGTGTTGGTCTGTTCTTCTTTTTCTAGGGCTTTGAGTTGTAGTGTTAGGTTGTTTATTTGTTGAGTTTTACTTCTTTTATTAAATGCGCTCCATGAAATAAATTTTCCTCTAAGTACTGCTTTCATAGTGTCCCAGAGATTTTGATATGATGTTTCTTTGTTCTCATTTACCTCTAAGAATTTTTTAATTTCCTTCCTAATATCTTTTGTTATCCATTCATCATATAATAGCATATTGTTTAATCTCCAGGTGTTGGAGTAGTTTCTGTTTTTTACTCTTTCATTTATTTCTAACTTCAATCCATTATGATCTGATAGAATACAAGGTAGTGTCTCTATCTTCTTGTATTTGCTAACATTAGCTTTGTGGCATAATATATGGTCTATTTTAGAGAAGGATCCATGTGCTGCTGAGAAGAAAGTGTATTCGCTCTTGGTTGGATGGTATATTCTATAAATGTCTGTTAAGTCTAAATTATTGATTGTGTTATTGAGATCTATGGTTTCTTTGTTCAATTTTTGTTTGGAAGATCTGTCCAGTGGTGAGAGAGGCATGTTAAAATCACCTAGTATTACTGTGTTATGGTCTATTTGGTTTCTAAAATTGAGAAGGATTTGTTTGACATACATGGATGAGCCACTGTTTGGGGCATAGATGTTTATGATTGTTATATCTTGCTGATTTATGCTTCCCTTAAGCAGTATGAAATGTCCTTCTTTATCCCTTCTAACTTTGGCTTGATGTCCACATTATCTGAAATGAGGATGGATACTCCAGCTTTTTTGCTGAGTCCATGTGCATGGTATGTTTTTCCCCATCCTTTTACCTTTAGTCTATGGGTATCTCTTTCTATGAGGTGAGTCTCTTGCAGGCAACATATTGTTGGATCTTTCTTTTTAATCCAATCTGCCAGTCTATGTCTTTTGATTGGTGAATTCAGGCCATTAATATTCAGGGTTATTATTGAGATATGATTTGTATTCCCAGTCATTTGGTTCATATTTAAAATTTTATTTATTTATTTATTTATATTTTGACACAACTTGGTTCCTCCTTTATTTGACAGTTCCTTTAGGATAATTCCTCCCTTTGCTGATTTGCTTCTTTGTTTTTCATCTCTTCCTCATGGAATATTTTGCTGAGAATGTTCTGTAATGCTGGCTTTCTTTTTGTAAATTCTTTTAGCTTTTGTTTATCATGGAATGATTTTATTTCATCATCAAATTTGAAGGTAAGTTTTGCTGGGTATAAGATTCTTGGTTGGCATCCATTTTCTTTCAGAGCTTGAAAAATGTTGTTCCAGGCCCTTCTAGCTTTTAGGGTCTGGATTGAAAAATCTGCTGATATCCGTATTGGATTCCCCCTGAATGTAATTTGGTTCTTTTTTCTCACAGCCTTTAAAATTCTGTCTTTATTTTGTATGTTAGGTATTTTCATTATAATGTGCCTTGGTGTGGGTCTGTTGTAATTTTGTGTATTTGGAGTCCTATAAGCCTCTTGAACTTGATTTTCCATTTCATTCTTCAGATTTGGGAAATTTTCTGATATTATTTCATTGAATAGATTGTTCATTCCTTTGGTTTGTTTCTCTAAGCCTTCCTCAATCCCAATAATTCTCAAATTTGGCCTTTTCATGATATCCCATAATTCTTGGAGATTCTGTTCATGATTTCTTACCATCTTCTCTGTTTGTTCAACTTTGTTTTCGAGGTTAAATATTTTGTCTTCAATATCTGAAGTTCTGTCTTCCAGGTGTTCTATCCTATTGGTTATGCTTTCTATGGAGTTCTTAATTTGGTTTATTTTTTCCTTCATTTCAAGGATTTCTGTTTGGTTTTTTTTTTCAATATCTCTAACTCTTTATTGAAATGATCTTTTGCTTCCTGTATTTGCTCTGTTAACTGTCGATTGGTGCGATCGTTCAATGCCTGCATTTGCTCTTTCATCTCATCGTTTGCTTCCCTGATCATTTTAATTATGTACATTCTGAACTCCCTTTCTGTCATTTCTTCTGCCATGCTGTCATTGGATTTTATTGATGTAACATCTAGATTTGTTTGGGGCATTTTCTTCCCTTGTTTTCTCATATTGTTCAGGAATCAGTGGGTCATTAAGATATTGCGGATTTCCTCTATCGACTTATAATGTCCCTGAAGATTGCTAGTATATCCCCTCTTATCCTTCAGTAGCCTGAAGTCTTGGAGGAAGTTGATAATGCGGAGCTCCATGAAGAAGCTGCCTCTCTAGGGGTGGTGACCCTCAGGTGGGGTATATTCCCTGCTAGTGGGCAGAGGTGCCTCCACTTGTTGACCAATGGTCATCCAACAGGGAACTAGGCTGCAGGCTGAGGCAAGGCCTGTTTGTGCCTGTGTCTCTGGTTTTACCATCCCTGTGGGAAAACCTCACCCGGCAGGGAAGACTCACCTGGTGGGGAGGTCTCGCTGGTCAGTTCCCCTCCTAGAGGTTCCCCTCAATCTACAACTACTGCCTGGGCTGGGCTGTCTTCCTCTGCAACGTTCCCAGGGGCCCGGACCTACCTCCTGGGCCTGGGAGCCTCACCCTTCACAGGCGAGTCTCCTTAGGCTGCCTCTCCTCAGAGAATCTGCCCGCAGTCCTGGAAACTTCGCTCCGCCTCTAGGCGTGTCTCTGTGCGGCTCTTCCAGCAAGAAGCCACCTAGCTCCTGGGACCCTGCTCTGCACCTAATCGCCTGGCTATGCGGCCCCTCCTCTGAGCCACCACCTGGAGCCCCGTACAATAGCTCTGAGACCCAGAGACCCGCCACACACCTCCTCCTCTGGACAGCCGCCTGGTGTTCTGACGCAGTCACTAGGAGACCAAGCAACTCACTTTGCGTCTCCTCCTCCCGCCAACCGCCCGTAGCATGAGGCAGTCACTCCGAGTCCGAGTGACCCGCCCTGTTCCTCCTCCTCCTCCTCGGGGTAGCCCCCCGGGTGTTCAGGAGCGGTGGCTCCGAGACCAAGTGACCCACCACGCTCCTCCTCCAGGCAGGCCACCGGTGTTCAGGAGCGGTCGTTTCGAGTCCAGTCAACTCACCACTCGCCTCCTCCTCTGGCAACCGCCTGTGGCTCTGATGCAGTCACTCCTAGACCAAGCAACCTGTCGCACTTCTCCTCTTCCTCCGGGCAACCCCCCAGGTGTTCAGAAGTGGTCGTTCTGAGTCCAAACAGCTCGCCACGCAGCTCCTCCTCAGGCAGCTCCTCCTCAGGCAGCCGCCCGGAGCCCCAGTGGTTGCTCCTAGTCCAAGCGCTGTGCTGAGCTGCCTCCTCTACGATGATCCCAGTTGTCCCTGTTTACCGCTCCAGTGGGGGGAGGGGCGTCTCGCCGAGCAACTCTACTTCACAAAGTTCCCTGCTTTCCGGGGCTACCGCCCCATCCAGGACGCCTCCCCAACGGGAGAGACTCACCCAGCGACTTTGAGTTGGTCCCAAGTCTCTCACTATCTCCTCTTTTGAATCTTGCGTCCTGGAGCAACGTGAAATGCAGCCGCCCTCTAGTCTACCATCTTCCCAAATATGTTTTCAAGTCTACTAATTTAAGAAAACTCATCCCTGACTCCTTGTCTCCGCTAGGGAGACCCTCCAAGCTTCTCTCAGCTCCTCTGAGCATTTCTCCCCCAGGTGGGCTTCATTCAGATATTTCCTTGCCTCTCCTTAGAAACTGATGGTAGCCTGAGAGATGCATTTTCACTTGGTCTCTTGGTCATGGTGGTCTGCTGCCATCCATCACCCTCAGAGAAGGTCTGCACCTTGGAGCAAGAAGTTTAGATGAAGGGATATCAGCAAGGTGAGCACATTTGGCTACACACCTGACACCAGTGACATTGTTAGTGTTATGGTTGGGATATAAGATGTACCCCAAAGACTCCTGTAATAATGCAGGAATGTTCAGAGGTGAAATGATTGGATTATGAGAGCCCTAACCTAATCAGTCACCCTAGTTTGAATGGAGTGACTTAGTGGTAACTGTAGATAGTTGAGGCGTGGGTAGAGGAGGTAGATCATTGGACATGCCCTGCAAGGGTGCCCCTTCCCCCCTCTAGTTCTCTCTCTGCTTCCTGACTCTGCCATGAATTGAGCAGCTTTCCTCCACTGGGCTCTTCCCCCATGATGTGCTGCCTCACTTGTGCCCAGAGCAATGGAGCCATTCGTGAGACCTCTGAAATTTCGAGCCTCAAATAAACTTTCCTTTCTGTAAGTCAGGAGTTTCACAGCAACAAAAAAAGTTAACTAAAACAGTAAGAAAACTGATATTTTTACCACAGTCTTCTAACTATTGAGACTCTCACTTGGTTAGTTTAGAACTCAAGCAGGAAAGAGAGAAGTTATTCATCGATGCCTTAAAATCTCAGCATTACCATTATCAGACAGGAAGGTTATGTTTAGGGTTTTCTGCTGGACCCAAGTTTCAGCAGCCTTATCTAAGGAAGATGTCTATGAAGAGCTGGTTATCAAGCTGGTCTCCCTAGGATCCAAATTTTCTGTTTTATGAGGCTGTGTATAGGACTCTGCAAAGTATGTTTCTCTGTTGCCAGCTTGCTCTTGGTTGAATTCTGCCAAGAGGGATGCTATAGAGAGGCTAGGAGAAGAAGGGAGAAGAATTTTCAGACCTGCTTCTCCTGGCAAGTAGGCCCAGCCAATGGCCCTTCACTCCTGAGGCAGATTGGTTTCAGTCCCCAGCTTCTGTCAGCAATTCCAGAATGAGCCACATGATGTACCCACACTAGCCAGTCAGCCCCCTCCTTAGAGATCTGAGTTCTGTGGGGCCCCTCCTTGAACAGACTAAAAGGCCCTTAGTCAGAAATATATTTTTGTCCAATAATTAATTTCCTATATTAAACATTTTCCATTGAGAAAATGGTTGCTGTTTCCCTGGCTGGGCCCTGACTACTATGAGAGATTAAAGTCTGTGACACCTAGATAGTTAGGGTGACCTTCATAAATCCTGCCTCTGGTGTCCATGCCCCTTATAGTTCCCCCCATTTTTTTTTTTTTTTTTTTTTTATTTATTTTGTTGTTGTTGTTGTTTTGCGGTACTGGGGATCGAACTCAGGGCCTTGTGCTTGTGAGGCAAGCACTCTACCAGCTGAACTATCTCCCCAGCCCCAGTTCCCCCCATTTGAGTTGGGGCAGGACCTGTGACTTGATTCCAACACACAAAGAGGAAAGGACTTTGTAGACATAATTGAGGTCCCAAAGTAGATAGTTGACTTTGAGTTTATAGAATGGAAAATGATCTGGGACAGGTCTGACATAATCTGGTGAAAATTCATAAAGGAGAACCAGGTCCTGTCTGATGTTGGAGAGATTCTCCTTGCTGACTCAATGATGTGGCAGTCCTTTTGAGGAGACCCCCAGGGCAAAAGAACTGAGAAAGTTCTGGAAGACTTGGGAACAGTCTTCAGCTGACATCAGGCCAAGCACTGGAGCTCTCAGTCACACACCCACAAGAAAATGAATCTGGCCAACAACATGAATGAGCTGGGAAACAGAATTTCCCCGAGTGAAGACTCCTGATGTAAATGAAGCCCAGCAGAAACCTAAGCAGAGAAGTCACTAAGCCACACCCAGACTCCTGACCCTGTGAAACTGCAAGTTAGGTGTGTGTTTTGTTTTAAACTTCTCAATGTGTGGTAACTTGTTATAAAGCAATAGAAAACTAATACAACATCTAAAAGGCAAGACATAGTATGAGGCAAATTGAACATAATGTTGAAATTACCCATGAAATTCCCAGGGAAGCTGACATTGACAGTCCAGCACAGCTGGGCTCTTTCTTCTAGATTAGAGCGTATGGTACCAGTTGAAGTAGGTGGCTTTCATTTAGGAACCATGTGGTTCAAAACTACATGTATTTTTAAACATTAGACTCACACTCAGCATATCAAGATATCACACAAGAAAACTGAGATTTCTGAAGATGAAAGCAGATTTGTGTCTCCCTCTCACCCACATTTTGTAGTATATACTCATTGAATAGAATAGCAGGAGGGAAGTCTCTTACTGCTTAAAATATTCTCTTGCTAAGTATATAATTGGGTTTACTTAAGTTGAACAAGTAGGTAATGTAATTCTTCCTTATTTGAGTTTTCGTGTTTGCATTTTTAAATTAATAAAACATTTGTAATAAATGTTGGGGAAGCTTCTTTTTTACTTTATCTAGTTTAAGCTAGACACAGTGTCACACACCTATAATCTTGGTGACTTTGCATGATGATGGATTGCAAGTCTGAGGCCAGCCTTAGCAATTTAGCAAGACCTAGTCTCAAAATTTAAAAACAAAAACAACAACAAAAGGACTGGGCATATAGCCCATTGATGAAGTACTCAGTACAAAAAAGAAAAACAATATATGTGTGTGTGTAGTTTAGCCAAGACTATATTAACCCTGACAATAGTTCACTGATAAGAGAAATGGAAAAATACTCTCTCAATGGTTACCACTGGAAGTCTGAGGAGTTTCTAGAGAAGGGATCTTGACTCAGAACAAGTGGAGTTCTTGACTCAGGACAAAGTGGGTTTTTGGCTTAAGGAGATGGAAAATAGTTTCAGCACGTGCCAGACAGTGACATAGACAACAGTTCATTTAGAAACCCAGAGGCATTTCAAGGGAGAATGTGAGCCATCTCCAGAGAGAGAGACAGCATGGCGTTAGTGTGGGGTGTTAATATTTATGGAGAAATGGTTGCTAGGGGAGGGCCTAGAGGTGGAGCCAGGGCGGTGTTACACGATTTTCCTCTGCTAGTGACTCGCCCTCACCTTACTTTTTGCGGGTTAAGGTGTAGGCTAAGGGTGGAAGCTTGCTCAGCAGTGGTAACGTGGGCGTTTCCTGCATTTCACGGTTCTTGGGCGCTTCTGATATCCCAGTTATAGGTGAGGAGTTCTGCTTCCTCAAATGTTCATATTAAAGAAACACCCGAGGCAAGCACATAAAGCAGGTTTTATTTAAAGGTAGTAACACAGACTTCTCCCAGGAGGGAGAAGCGTGCCATGGCTGGTATTCTGGTATCCCAAGAAGTGAGAGCACCCTGCATCTTTTATAGACTCAAGTTTCCTTTGTTCTCCTGCTCTCTACCCCATCCTTTATCTCTCTCCTTCAGGCATTTGTGACCAGGCCCAGGAGCTGCCTGTGGAATGGCCAAAAGGTGGGAAGCAGGGGGAAGAGCCAAATGAAGTGCCCCTCCACCCCGCCCCCGGGGCATTAATTAGCAATTCCCTGTCTGCAGTCTTTTGAGCAGGTAATCTCGGTGATCAAAGGGCTTTGGAGACACTGAGTTTCCATTCTCCCTGGGTCGTCTCCAACTTCCGAGCCTCCATTTCCGTGGTTGGACTGGATCACCTATCTATCCTAACTGCCTGTCTCCAATTCTGGCTTCCCTTCTCTTGAGACTTAGTCTATCTTCCCTTTTCTCTATTCCCAAGTTGCTATCTCAAAGTTAGCTGCAGCAGAACTTCTTTTGGTCTCTGTTTAAAAGATGGCAACAGAAGGATTGAGGACAGATTCTCTACCTCTGGTCCACAAAAAGAATAATAATTTATACTAGTGAAATCAGCACAGATGTGTCACAAAAATTATTTGAAAGTGGAACTAGGCAAGAGATTTCTACACTTTTTTTCCTCTTGTGGTACTGGAGATTGGACTCAGGGGTGCTCTAACCAATTAATTACACCCAAAGCCCTTTTTATTTTTTCTTTTGAGACAGGGTCTCCCTAAGTAGCCCAGGCTGACCTGGAACTTGTGATTCTCCAGTCTCAGCCTCCCCAGGAGTTGGTCTTGCAGGACTACCCCACCACACCCAGCTATTTATGCTGGGCTTGATTTCTATGGAACAGTTTGTTTTACAATACTGTAGAAACAGAAGTATCTTTTAAACTTGTGGCTTTTTGTTCAATAAAGATATAAATAATTTCTGCCCAATGGAACGGATAACCTCAAAGGTTACCATCTACAGTCAATTACCCATAGCACTTCAACCAGTTTTGCATCTAAGACAGCAATTTTTTTTTTCTTTTCTTTTCTTTCTTTTTTTGTACTGGGTTTTGAACTTCTACCACTGAGCTACATCCCCAGCCCTTCTTATTTTATTTTGAGACAGTATCTCACCAAGTTGCCCAGGCTGGACTTGAACTTGTGATACTCCTGCCTGCCATGTTTACAAGTCACTGGAATTACAAGTGTGCATTTTTGTAGGCTGCTAACCCAGCAATCTTAAATTAACATTTATTTATTAAATTGTGTATCTGTATCTTTTATATTCAATTTTCAAGTGCTCTTTGAGTCAATTTTAGCATTTTACAAGTTCTTATACTAATTAATGAGTTATTGAATAAAAGTTTTGATATGGTTTATTTTGTGTTTGCATGAGAGTCATACTTTTACCTTTTTGAAAATTATGTTTTAACCAATGTCCAAAGCAGAGTGCCAGCCACAGGCCAGAAACTTCCATGTCTTTGGCTAGATGACATTCAGCTGGGACTAAAGAAAAACTACAGAGTGATTTTCATCTCATGTCCTTGAAGCATGACTTTCCAGCTTCCCTTAGCTCTGCAAGGACAATAGAAGACAAAGTCTGAGACATCCCCAATTTGCCTCTGGAAAGGCAAAGGTAGGCCACAAGGCAGTCTGGAAAGGGTCCAGATGGAATATTTTTTTAGCACAGCAGCATAGTAGGCTTCATGAGAAGCTGGGCAGAAAAGGCCCACATCAGGAGCAGGTACTGACACAAGGCAGCAGTGACAATAAAGAACCTTATTTCAAAGCAAAATGACTTATCTTTAATTTCTATATGGCACCACCATCAATGAGGTTAGGTTGCAACTGGTCTGGTCCAATCCCTACAGGCTAAACAGCACATGATTTTTTAAAGTATTTGCAAATACACTAAAAGCAAACTTCCATCTTTTCTAAGTGTGAGAATTTTTCACCCATGTCTCCAATTCTCCTATACCAGCTGGATATCCTATAATTTAATTCTGACATGAGCTATCCAGAGTTGGTGTCATATTCCCTAGGGTTAAGGGCTCAGTTCCACAAGTCTGCCCTCCTTTTAGACACCATCATAAGTATTAGGTCCCCAGATTATACACACTTCTGTCTGAGTTGTTCACAAAGTTAGAGTTTCCTCCCCTCTCCCAACTCAGGTTCAATAGTTTGCTAGAATGGTGTACAGAACTCAAGATGCACGGTATCTAACAGTTACCAGTTTATTATGAAGATACAAACGAACAGGCAAATGAAGAGGCATATAAGGTAAAGTTCAGAAGGGTCCTGAGCACAGACACTTCTGTCCCCATGGAGTTCAGATGCATCACCTTCCTGGCACATGAATGTGTTCACCAACTTTGAAACTCCTGGACCCCATTGTATAGAGGTTTTTAAGGGATGTTTCATTATATAGACATGATGGATGAAATTATTGGCTATTGGTGATGAATCTAAATCTCCAGTCCTTTTTCCTTCCTGAAGATTGGTGGTGGGACTAAAAGTTCCAGGCTTTTATTCAAGGCTTGATCTTTCTGGGGACCAGACCCCAGCCTGAAGCAATCTAGGGGCCTTTGCCAAGAGTCACTTCCTTTAGCATAAATGCAGATATGACCAAAAAGGACTCCTTAAAAAGAACAAAATTTGGTGGGAGGGGTAGGGGGGAAGGGGAAAAAAATAACAGAATGAATCAAACAACATTACCCTATGTAAATTTATGATTACACAAATGGTATGCCTTTACGCCATGTACAAACAGAGAAACAACATGTATCCCATTTGTTTACAATAAAAAAAAAAAAAAAAAAAAGAACAAAATTTGCTCCCATCACTCAGGAAAGTCCATGGATTTTAGGAACTTTGTACAGAAACTGGGGACAAAGACAAAAAACATTTTTTTTCATTATCCCACACCAATGGATCCAGATAAATTCATCAGAAAGTCAAACATAATAGCTATGATGATATATTTAAATGTTACATTCCTCTACTAAATAACAAAGTCTCATATTTGATTCAACTATATGTTTCCATAAGATACATATCCAAAACAAAGTGACTCAGTATGTTTAAAAATAAAAAAGTGACTCTGTGTGGTGGCACATGTATATAATCTTACTTGGGAGAATCCCAAGTTCAGGAAGATCCCAAGTTCAAGGCCACCCAGGCAACTTAGCAAGACCCTGTCTCAAAATGAAATAAAAACACTTTTAAAGGTTGGGGATATAGCTCAATGGCAGAGCTCTTGCTTAGCATGAATGAGACCCCAGTGACACACAAAAGTAAAATTAATAATAAAAGTTAAAAAATAATACAAAGATGGGGGTAGGGATGTAGCTCAACGGTAAAGCATGTACTTAGCAGGTGCAAGGATCTATGTTTGATCCCAAGCACCAAAAATTAAATTAAATTCAAAAGATGGGTAATTAATCAGGGAAGAGTTAAAATCCTAAACCATTAAACAAAATTAACACCAGGCATGTGGTGCATGCCTATAATCCCAGTGGTTCAGAAGGCCGAGGCAGGAGGATTGCAAATTCAAGCCCAAAAATGTTCTGAGGATGTAGCTCAGTGGCAAAGCAATCTGGGTTCCATTCTCACTATTCCTCACTCCCCCACAAAAAAAGAAAGGAAGAAAGAAAGAAAGAAAGAAAGAAAGAAAGAAAGAAAGAAAGAAAGAAAAAGTTAAAAAATATATTACATATTAAACCATTGAAACCCTTAAAAGTTTTTCAAATCTAGAAATTACACATGACTACACTGTATACCACAATACAGTAAGTCCAGAAATGGATATATGTATAAACACACACATACATATAAACATATATATATGAAATATGTTCAGCTACTTGGTTTGAAAACTCTTCAGAATAATCCATGGATCAAAAAGGAATCCAAAACTGCAATTTGCAGAAACTTGGACAACAATAATGAAAATACCACATATCAACATCACAAGGAGACAACAGAATCTATAATCAGAAGCAACCTCGAAGTATTCAATCAAAATAGTAATTAACATTTGTCAAGCACTCATAGCGTTTCAGACACAGTGTAGAACACTTTTATCACTAGTTTCTCAGTCCTTATAATCCACCTGAACTGCTTTTACTGTATTATCAAATTAAAAGCAATACAAATATTATGAAGTAAGCATTTAACTGAAAAAGTTAAAAAGAGAGTTATTAAAGTGTAAAAAGTAGAAAAAGTGCACTAATAAAGTTAAAAAGATACAACCAATTGAACTCCATCAAAAGAAAATTGATAAATCCCAAAGGGTACATGTGGCAGAGTCTTTGGGACTCCTCCCATATGCCCAGAGTATCATCACTTTGCTATCTTCCAAAAGAATTCTAGTGTCAGTATCTGCATTTTTTTTTTTTGCCCAATTGCTTTTTCTGAGGCCTGGAATCCCTTCTGCCTGTGCCCACCACTGGTTTTAAGTGCCTGGGAATGAACACCCTGACACTCTGAACCCAGTCTGCCTCCACGTTCAGTAACTGCCAACCTGTGGTATCAGGCAGGAGTGGTGTATAATTAACCCATTCTCATCCTCTGTGGGAAACCTCTCTAAGCCCTACTTTCTTTCCCATCCCAGTACCCACAGTGGAGGCTGTCTTCCAACCCCTACATCACCTCCCTGTTTTCCTCCTGCACCAACCAAAAAAAAACACTGGAACTCAAATCTTTATCTCAGGGGACTATAACTGCATGTATAAAGATTAACTTTTAAAAATATTTCTATGTAAAATAACATTATACCAACTTATAGGAAAAATTTTATTAAAATGTAAAGGTATAGGAAAACACAAATTATCAAAATTGATTCAAGAAAATGTAGGAGGTTTGGGATAAATTGGAATACATTGCCAAAGAATTGCATCCTCCGAAGATGGTAGATCTAAATATATATGTATATATATAACCAACAGTCAGTTGTTAAAGCTAACAAAAAAGGAGACTCTATAATATTAATAGTAGATGAAATATATTTCCAAGTCATAAATCTGACTAAAATAGCACCAAAAAAGAAAATTACAGACCAACCTGACTTATGAATATAGATGCAAAAATCCTGAATAAAATATTAGCCAATTAAATGCAGCAGTGTGATAAAAGAATAATGCACTGTGATCAAGTAGGTTTATTTTTATAAGAATACAAGTAAGAACCAAAATTAGAACTTCTATTAATATAATATTACCCATAAGAAGAAAAAGATTAACTCAAGAGATACTAACAACATATCCTTTTGATAGTAAGAAAAACCCAAATAATCTAGAGATGAAAATATACTTATTTAATATGAAAAGGTACACCCACCTCAAACCAATAGGCAATATTATATTTAAAGGAAAACTTTGAGATATTTGCAGTAAAGGAAGAAGTAAGATACAAATGGTTACTACTGCCACTGTCATATAATACTGTCATGGTAGTTCCAATGCTCAACAATAAGACAGAAATGTATAGCTAGGGGAATATAATAAAAATACCGATGTACTACTATCAGAATCAGAAGTAGGATAAATGTACAGATATCAGAAAAGAGAAAAGTCTTAATTGCAGTTGACCAATTGCCTATCTTTAAAATCCAAGTATATTATAAAAAATAAAGATCAACCAAAGGAAAACAGGCCATCCATTCTGAGCTTGCTAGTAGCAGGATGATCCACCATCATCACTTGCATTTGGCAGTCTGAGGAAGAGAGTAGGGAAGATTTATAGTGGGGGGTTAGGGTGGGAAAAATTTTTAGTTATGCTCTCTGCAATATATTGAATGTTTGTGCCTCCCCCCTTCCAATTTCATAGGTTAAGATCCTACTCTCAATGTGATGGTATTTGAAGGGGAACCTTTGGAAAGTAATTAGATTATGTGGATGGAGTCCTTGTGTATGATATTGATGTTCTTGTAAGAGGCCAAAGACCTCCCTCACCCTCTTTCTGTCAAGTGAGGATAGAAGTCAGTAGTCCACAACCAGAAGAGAGTACTCACCAGAACCCAACTGTGATGGCACCTGATCTCATACTTTTTAACTCTGCATCAGTGAGAAATAAATTTCTGTAAGCCACCTAGTATGATACTTTGTTATAACCCCTGAACTAAAACATTCTGATAAACTGTTGTCATGGGGTAGCTGAAGATGGGCTAACTGGAAGTATTCTATGTGATTGATTTGAAGAACATATTTGACTTTCTCTGGTTGGTTCTGAGTTGGAAGCAGGGGCAAAAAAATTGGGAACCTGGCCATCATTAACAGTCCTTACTTTCTGGGCCAGTTACTGCAGAGGTACTAGTTTGACTTCCTGGGCTGGTTGCTAGGAAGTTTGCAGGTCATAGTCCTACTGTCATGTATAGTCTGGCATTGGCTGTTTATATATTCAGTCTCTTAATGCCTGCCAAAAATAAAAATAATTACAAAGTAAAGTAATGGATTAGAGTTATAACCTAGATTTCTGTCATCAGAATAGCTTCAAGTCATTCTTGATGGTAGAGTGCTTGCCTAGTGGGCATGAGGGTTCCAACCCAGCACCACCACAAAAAAAAAAAAAAAAAAAAAAAAAAAAAAATACAGAAGGATTAAAGAGTTGAATGTAAAAAATAAATGAACTATTCAAAAATACAAAATTTTGGGTTTGGAAAACTATTTTAAACTATGACACCAAATATAGATTCCGTAAAAGAACACGTAGACTAGCCAGGCATGGTGGTGCATGCCTGTAATGCCAACAATTTGGGAGGCCGAGGCAAGAGGAACACAAGTTTGAGGACAGTCTCAGAAACTTAGTGAAAGTCTGCCTCAAAATTAAAATATAAAAATGGGATAAAGATCTAGCTCAGTAGTAGAGAGACCCTGGATTCAATCCTGAGTTTCTAAAGAAGTCGGGAGGTGGGGTGGGGAGGGTGCAGTGTTCAGCCTCACAAGTAATGATCATGAAATTAAAATAAAAATGATCAAATTCTATTTTTTAGAACTGTAAACTGTGAAAGCTATGAAATAATTAAATTATTAATTCTTAGCAAAGACATTTGGCTGGTTGATGTGAAATTGCTATCACTTTGGGAGAAGACAATTGATAATGTCAGAGAAATGTTCTGAATGTGTCTCTGGCCCTTATAGTTCCATTTGTAGGATTTTAAAGGAGACAGTTAGACATATGAGCAGCACATGTACAAGGGCATTTATTGCAATGCCATACATATGACATGGGAACAGCCCCCCTCCTCTCTGCCATCAGAGTCCCTACCTAGATTCGGGAGGCAGAGAAGTCATAGACACTATTTTACTGCGTTAGCTATTGCCCCTTAAGTATTGCTTAATTACTTGATGTTGTCTTGAGTCTTAATCCTTCAGCTGTGCCACTGACACTTTCAGTATTTGAAAGAGTGCTATAAACAAAGGGCTGAGTACCATGGTGCCATGCAGGAACATCTTGTGACATGAAGACATGCCACTGATATTATTTTGCTAAATGAAAATGTTGACTATAAAGTTACATGTCCATGGCATATTCTGCTGCTCTCAACTCTACTTTATTCCTTGTTTTCTTTCAGCCAGTCCAACAGTAATCCAAGGATGTTGTTAATAGCAAAGTCTCATGGAAGAGCTGAGGGGTGGAGTATAATTACAGCACAGGGCAGGAAACCACCTCACATTTAACCTCAGACATCCCCTGCCACCAGAGCTCCCTCCTGTTGTGCTCCTGCAAGGACTCTGCCCTTTTCCATGTCCCAGAAAATTTCCCCCTCCCCTTCTCACATCTCACCTCCCTGCCTCCTGGTCCTCACTGCCCACAGTCTCTTAAGCGGCCAGCAATTTACTCAAAGTTTCGCCTGCTGCTGTGAGGAGCATTTTATTACTCTTTTAGTTTCACCTCCTTTTTCCATGCCCTGGCAAAGGGTAGGAGCAAGAGGTATACCATTCATACTTTCTGAAGACCATTAGGAATGTTTCTAAATTCTAACTTCCTCTGAAAGGCAGAAGCAGCTACAGTCCTGTGTGTGTGTGTGTGTGTGTGTGTGTGTGTGTGTGTAAATAATAGACCTCTTTTCTTTTATACTTCCTATTTACGTATGCATATGGTTAGGAAAAAAAGACTGGAAAAGCATGCTCTAAAATAGTAACAACAGTTTATTCTGATTGAATTTCTTTGTGCTGATATGTTTTTTCCAAGTCTCCAAAACGAGTACATATTAACTTTACATTTATGAAAGATTGTGTTTTTGTTGTAACGACAACAAAAAATCATTCTTTCTTTGCTACAAAAGTTTACTAGTCAAATGTAAATACCTTTCACAATGTGTGTTTCTTTCACCTAGTTCTCACTGATAGAAGAAAAAGCAGGTTTATAAACAGCTATAATTAAAATCTAAAGTATGTATGTCAAAGATGTCAACAGGCAAAGATGAAATAAAAAAGCAACTATTTACTAATATTCAACACTGATCCTTAGGTTCAAAAGGTGGATGAAGCCTATCCTGGATTTATACCATGTATTTCCTGGATTTATACCATGGATAACTTTTCAGTGGTGTTCAATCAAACTGTTAGACAGTTGGCCAGATTCATGGCCCATGAATTTTAACCAGAGATAAAATTTGATAAAATCTATCAATCTCAATGTTTAGTTTTCCAAAAATATTTATGTCAGCCATTTATCTACATAAAATATGTAAGGGACCATAGACTCTTAGATTGAGATTGAATATGTAGGAGATGTACACACTCTGGTGGAAGAATGTAGGTAGGTTGAATAGTGATCCTCCAAAACTCATGTCAACAAGGAACCTCAGAATGTGCCTTAATTTGAAAATAGGGTCTTTGCAGATGTCATTGGTCAAGTTCTCAATTTATTGTAAATTTAGAGAGAATCAGCCCAAGATATAGCAGAATGAGTAGGTTAATTGGCAGGAGAGACTATATTAAGAATCCACAGAAGACGAGGTTCTTATTGGAGTACTCCTCCTCATTGAAAAGGTGCTTTGGGAAGCTGTTGGGGGACAGGTAGAAGAAAAAAAGGGAGAGTTACATTTTTGTCAGTATAAATGAATTGGAGGAATGATCACTTAAGTCTAAGTCTGGGAGTCATTTAACGCAAGTAGTACGATATTCCTTTCAAGAGGAGAGCAACAGAAGTCAGCAGCACAGCCCCAGCATCTCTGCCCCACTGGATGGAAAAGACAGAGGCCTCAGGAATCAGAATCGATGGGTGACTGAGAAGAACCCCAAGCACCAGGAAGTAGTCTGGAGGGTGTCAGTAAAGGGAGAAGTGTGCAGATGTTTGAATAGTCTGAACATTGAACTCACCAATTCCAGTCCAGCTGGAACAAGACTGTAGTGAGTGTCAACTTGAAATAGTAAGCCAAGGGCACATGAGTCTGAACCATTCATCTCGACCCCAGCCTTGTCTGTCTGTGAAGAAATATTGCAAATAACTCAGAGCCAGAGCTGTTTTTATATTCAATAAAAACAGTATTCTGCATGGAAAGTATTCAATTCATAAATGATGATAATACAAAACCTTTCCACCTTGAAGGAGGCAGAAGCTGGTGGCCTCAGAAGCAGGCAGACAGTGTGCCTAGCTTTGTTGAGAAAGCTCTTAGCCCATGGAGAGGTTTATACTAGCTTGACCAATTCAGTGAAACTACCTGAAGATGATTCCAATCAATTCCCAATTATTTTCACTTGATCATGTGAATAATTCCCTTTGTGGATTATTATCAATCTAGGGAGAATTTCTCTGTCAGGAAAGCAGAACATTTGTGAAATGATGCTGTATGTAATCTCACAATTTAATTAATAGTATAATCCAAGAGGTTGAAAAATCTGCTAGGAAAAAAAAATCTACTAACCAGGAAAATGGAGTACGATAGTAATGATAACACTATCACTTTGTTTTTATTATGGATTTTAATAATATCATGCTATTTCCAAAGCACTGAGAGGATGTGGGGCAAAAAAGAAGGCCTCCAATTTCTGGACTGGGTAGTTTCTCAGTACCATTCACTGATGAAAAGTAGGCAGGAGAAAGAACAATTTTGAGGACATACAGGGGCATGTGAAGGAAATTGAGGGGAGTTGGGTTTGAAATTTAAGTTATATGGAAAGGAATTAACATTTGTTAAGCATCTACCATGACCCAGATTCTGTGCTAGATATTTTCCATTTATTATCTCAGTGACTTTTTGTTTTGTTTATTTATGGTACTGGGGACCACTGAGTGACATCCCCAGTCCTATCTACTTATGTATGTATTTATTTCTGAGACAGGGTCTCACTAAATTGCCCAGGCTGGCCTTGAACTTATGTTCCTCCTGCTTCAATCTCCCAAATATCTGGGATTATGGACATGTGCCACTACACCTGGTTTATCTCAGTGACCTTACAACCGGTCCCCAAGGAGTTGAGTGAATGATTCTGGAGCAAGATCTCACAACCATAAATGGGTCATATCTCCATTTCACAAAAAGAAAATCCAGAAGGTTCAAGTCCCTTTCTCAAAGTCACACTGCTGGGAAGTAGCAGGACCAGGACTAAAGCAGAGGTCTCTATCTCTCAGGAGAGTGCTCATCCCCCATCCCAGGCTGCCTGTCCTAACCAGTGGACTCCATGTTGCTAACTCTGCAGAACAGAATTTCTGAACTTTACTCTTCCAATATGTACAGGTTTCTGTGGCTTAACCCCAATCTACCTTTCTCACTTTGCCGCAGGGGACAGCCTCTCCCAGACAGAGCTATTCTTGCCTCCCCTGCTGCTCCAGGGCCAGAGGCCTCTCCATCTCCTCCTTACCCTTCCTGGTTTTCAGTCCAGTCCCCTGACCCTGGGCCCCAGGTGAAGACTAACAGGAATATACCTCTGAAGGCACATAGCTTGCAGGGACCACATGGGATTGGCTTTTTTTTTTTTTTTTTCTCTTCATTTAATTATTGGAGATCATATCTACAGGAAAGTCTCTGGTTTGAGCTGAGTTCATTGAAAAGTGGAAAGGGAAGACATTTTTCCTGCAGAGTATTGGGAATCAACTCCCTGGGGCTTTTAGAGCTGTGACCAGGATATGACTCCTTAATCTTCTCTTCTTAGCCTCTGGGAGCTCTTCATATCCTCTTGTCCCTGACAAATAGGCTGATGGGGTCCCTAGGATTTCTTCATAATACCAGTCCAGATGGTCAGGAGGGGCCCAGGTAAAATCTTACAGAATTGAGAGACACAGACCTTCAAAGGAAGATAGTGCTATGGTGAACATCTCTGCAGGATGTCCAGAGCCACAGGAACAAGAAAAGGATCTGAAGTAGCCAGGCTTCTGGCCCCCACTCAACAAGGGCTTGGAGGATACAGTCCTGGGAGGTGCTGGAGGCCACATGGAAATCAGGGCTATGTGGTACCCACACCTTCAGTGTTCATAGTATCAAGCTGTGGCCTCTGGTTGCCTCCTATAATTTCAGGAGGCCCCAAAGGGCCTGCTTTTCCTTGTTGCATAGCAGCAATAGTGGGGGAACTAATCCAGATCACATGTAGAACTTGCTGACCCCAACAGCATTTCCAGAAGAAAAGTGGCTGATCTTCTCTCTTCCCTACAGAGCTTGATTTCCCTAGAGCTGGGTCCTTCATTAAACAAGATGAAATCAGTGGTCTCCTCATCCCTTCCATTGGTTGGTGTTAAGACCATAGAAAGAGCTTTAGGTCACTTCCAGGGCTGGGTAAGCATGGCCTTCTAATTCTATTCTCTAGAAGATCCCCAGCTGGGGAAGCACTGGAGTCAATGCGCCCTTCCGACCTTCTGTCCTAAGTTACTGTAATGTCATTCCTATTCCTCTATTACCCCAGTTTTTCAGCCCTATTTTAGGCTTCTTCTGCTTCTTCCCCACCCCCTGAATGTCCTCAACCTAGGGGTGCCATCCAGCTCACTCATGTCTTTGACACTGGAAGAACAAAATGAGGGGGAATTGGTAAGCCCCTCTAATTCTTGAGCCCCCTGGGTACCTGGAGCTCCAAGACTATAAACAACACAGACTGTCAGCGGACGAGATAAATGAGAGCAGAAAGGAGGCTTCAACATTTACTATCTTCTGTTCTTATTACTTACTGCTGATAACTGTCTTCTTCTTTTACTTTTTCTTTTTTTTTTTTTTTTTTTTTTTTTTTTTTTTGGTACCGGGGATTGAACCCAGGGGGCATTAACCACTGAGTCACATCCCCAGCCCTTTTAAAATTTTTTTATTTTGGGGCAGGATCTCACTAATTTGCGTAGGATCTCACTAAATTGCTCAGGCTGGCTTTGAACTTGCAATCCTCCTGCCTCAGCCTCCCGAGTAGCTGGGATTACAGGCTTGCACCACTGCACCCAGCTGGCAACTGCCTTCTAATAGATCTCCTTGCCTTCACCTCCCATCTCCCCACTTCTCCTACACTGAGTCTTTATATTGTTCAGATCTTATTGTGTGTGTGTGTGTGTGTGTGTGTGTGTGTGTGTGTGTGCATAAGTCTCTCTACCTCTCTCCCTTGAAGAAATCTTGCAATAACTCCCCAGTTTTTTAGTGGAGGAAGTTTGACCCTTGGGCATAACCTGCAGCCCATCTCACTCTAGTTTTTGCTTTGTTTTGTTTGGGGTTTTGTTTTTGATACTGGGGATTGAAACCAGGGCCTTGCATATGGCAGGCAAGCATTCTACCACTGAGCTGTGCCTCCAGCCCTCTCCATTCTTATTTTTCTCCATTCCTCATTCTGTCCCTTAAGCTCCCACCTGTAGTCCTGAGCACTGTGTGTTTTATGTGTCCTTCTCTGAATTCTCTCTTGGCTAACTCCTGCATGCCCTTCAAGACCCACCTTCTGCTCAAGGCCTGCCCCACCCCTGCACATACCAGTCACAGCTGTTGCATTTGTCACTGTGTGCCAATAGTCTGTTTGCTTTCTGTCTCTCCTACCAGACTTTGAGTTTCTTGAAGGCGGAGACCATAAATATATGGTCCCCAGGCCTGGCTCCACAAAGACTGAAAGAGGAAACCATAAATGAACATAGGAATGATGTTGTAATAACACCTGTCCCTGCTGCCTACCAGAGTCAGCCTAGTGAAAGGACTGACCCACAGTCCGGAGGGTAAGGATGGCCTTGTTATCCCCAGGCCTAGAGGCACCCAGCAGTTAAATAACAAAAGCTTTAATTCCAGGAGCTTAATTTAACATAATGGATGAAGCCTGTTCTCCAAGAGGTGGGTGGAGCAGAAGTGAGCGGGCACATGCTCATCTTCTTTACTGTCTTGGCAGATAGACACATCTGCCACCTACTTCCACTTCTACTCCACAATGTCTTCCTATCCCCAGGATCTCTGTTGTTCCCAACTATCAGGGGTGATGCTTAGCCCTTGTGCCCCCTCAATCTACTGCTCCTCTGGGGTTCCTCTATCTAGGGTCAGGTGACAACTTGGCACCAAAGTCCTTAAGGCAGAGCCTCCTACCTAGCTCTACCTCCCCACTGTACCCCACCGGTATCACAGATGTATCACTGAACTGGAAGGGCTCTTGGTCCACCACCTAATGCCACCTGGTGGTCACACCATTCCCCCAAAATCCAGCCTCCCTCCCTGGGAGTTTCATTCTGGTGTTCGTGGGCCCGCGACACTTTGGCCTTCACGAATCCTTCATTTAAAAAGGAAAATAAAAAATCTTCTATTTTACAGCTGCCTGTATAAAGATAAAAGTAACCCAGGCTGGGTTCATGATTATATACTCATTCTCAGTGGTGTGTGTGTGTGTGTGTGTTTAATTTCAAAAGAACTTAAAACATTTTCATGGGCCCCAAAAAGCATCGGGTCCCACCGTGCCGCCTGTGCTGAGGAGCACGGCCTGGGTGTGACTCTCCGCGCACCACAGGGTACAGGAGGGAGGTAAACCTATTTCACGCTGGCGCCAAAGCCTGCGCCCTCTGTCGGCTGCAGCAGCAACAGACGCCCCAGGTACCATCGGGGAAGCCTGGGTTACTTAAAAGAAGAAGAAGGAAAAAAAAAAAAGTACTAGAGGCTACTGATTTTGATCGCCTCTGCTTTGCTCTGACTACCACGGACAACCTTCAAAAAAGGCAGAACATCCCGGGTCTAATCCACCATCCTCGAATTGTTGGCTCCAGGAGCCAAAGGTTTTTTTCAGATCCTGGATATCTGAGAACGTATAGTTGCAATGGAATTCTATCTTCATCAAATTGCATTTCCTTAAAAATAACAATTTCTGGTAATCTCAGGAATTCAGGGAAATAGAAGTTTTACTTTGCACACAGGTGGGATTTCAATATAAAGGTAAAACTAAATGAACATGGACCCGCAATACTTTGAATTATTTTTTCAGCGAATAATTTATCAAAGCAATCAACATCATAAGCCATGGATTCTCATTTTATTAAAGTTTACACAGCTATTCAGCAAAAGTGAATGTTCTCAAGCAAAATATTTGCCTAATCAACAAATCTATTAAATAAAGCATTAACTCTATGGCTGAAAATTTATGAAAATCTCTATATTTACTAATTAAATTATGTTTTAACTGCATTAATAGATTCATCATTTAAGCACATCCATTGAAATTTTACAAATTTGTTCTGGCTTTGGTAAATAGAACAGGTAAAGATAAATTTTAGATTGAAAAATAAATGGCATGTTAAAATAATAAAGAGAAAGATTGTTTTGTATTTCCTTAGTTTGATAAACCCAAATAGGAACATATCAAGTTTCTTCAAATGGGGAGGGATACACCTGTAAAAGATTAGAGCAAGCATGTCTTGTTTTACATAAATAATTGCATTGTGTTTTGAAATTGTGAAATCTGATCAGAGAACCAAACCAGTTGGCCTCTTAAGTACTGTTCCCACATTTTTTTAAATGAAAGCTTGGACTTATAAGTTTTCAAACATTTTTAGCTATAAAAATACTTTTATTAAGTGAAACAATCTTAGTTAATAAGTTAATCTTTGTGTTTTTACATATTATTTCATTTTCACAACACTGCATGATCAGTGTCCTGTTGCAATTTTGTCAAGATCACACAGCTAAAGTGAGCTGAATACTTCAACTCTCATGTGCTTCAATCTTCAAAGTCCTCTCTGCTTCTCAGAGAAGGAGCTTTTGCTGACTGAGAAGGTGAGTGCTTCTCAGAACCTCAAATCCACTTCTCATCCAAGGAGCTCAGTTTGAGAAATGTCTAATTTTTTTTTAAATTAAAAATTAATTTCAGCAAGGTGTGGTGGTACAAACCTGTAATCCTAGCAACTCCGGAGGCTGAGGCCCTGTCTCAAAATTAAAAATAAATGGCTAGGATGTGACTCAGCAGTAAAGTGCCTCTGGGTTCATTTCCCAATACAAAAAATTTTTTTTAAAAATTTCAACTAAGATTTGTCCTTTTGACTGGTCAAATAAGTTTTTTCAATTTTTTAAATCAAGATTGTAACACAATTTTTAAAAAATTCTCATAGTTATCTTGGATCTCCCAAACAGACCCAGGATTTTCCAAAAATCTATAGAGCCCAAATTTTAAAGTAAAATTCAGCGTGTGGACCATATGCACAATAATATGGCATGTAGTGACATCTACTGGTAAATTGTGATATTGCAGCAAATAGCCTTTGATAGGAAATAAAAAGCTGGTTGGTGCTGAATTCTACTAGTATATAGTCTTTGTTTGGTATAAGTAAAAATGAGAAAAATTGTTTTCATACAGAGAAAGCAAAATGGAGATCTTGGAATCTCCCAGTATGGCCGAAAGTCTCAGTCCAGTCCTGATTTTATCATAATTAGCTGTCTAGACTTAAGTCACTCAATCTCAGGAGCCTCATCTTGCCTCAAACAAGATCATGCCATCTCAGAGGCTTTACGGTTGTGTCCCTCACAGCACTAAGGCCACCTGCAGGGTTCTGTAAAACAGACTTCGTCAGAAGGGTGTGGTTCCTCTTCACACCCCTACATTCAGTACATCTTTGTCGCATTTCCTGAACAAATTTTTTGAACAATATTGTTTTCAAAAAGAATTCCACAACATAGTATCAAAAAAACATTCTATTTCTAGTGTACAGATCTGGCCAGCCCATATCTTATATGTGTGTGTGTGTGTGTGTGTGTATTTTCCTGGGGATTGAACCCAGTGGCACTTTACCACGTTCTATTTATTTATTTTATTCTGAGGCAGGGTCTTGCTAAGTTGCCAAGGCTGGCCTTGAACTTGTGATCCTCCTGTCTCAATCTCCTGAGTACCTGGGATTACAGGTGAGTGACACAGTGCCTGGCTCCTGCTCTAAATCTTTATGAGATATATATATTAAAAGATAGGAGTCCCAGCTAGGCACTTGCAATTTGGTTGTGAAATAAAGCAAGTACATCATCTACTCATTCCTTAACTAAGCATTTTTGTCCAATCAATTGTGAAGTTTTTTTTTTTTTATGAGAACATTTCTCCAATTTTATAATACATACCAATGGGAAAGAAAATTCTTTTTATAGTCAATCTTGCTGGAAGGCATCTTTGCTATAAAACTAGTGTTTCAGGAGTCTCCTGGGAAGAACTCATGATGGAGCAGGGATCTACTGTCATCACTGTGCAACAGTGTTGCTTCTTACAGGAATTGGATGAGATTAAGAGACTCTTTGAGTATTATCTGTTGCACTGCTTAAGCAAAGTATATAAGGCTCTAGTATCCCAACCCAGAAAATATGTTACATATCTCCAACCTGGAAAGACATGTAAGATAGCTGCAAATTTCCCATGAAAAGTTCATCTCCACTTAGAAATCAAGATGTCTGAGCTGGTTGTGGAGGCACACGTGCTCTTGTAATCTCAGCAATGTGGGAGGATGAGGCAAAAGGACTGCAAGTTCAAGGGCAGCCTAGGCAATTTAGTAAGATTGTCTCAAAACTTAGAAGCGGAGCTGGGGGCTGCGGATGTAGCTCAGTGACAGAGTGTGTCCTCAGGTTCAATCCCCAGTGCCACAAAAAAGGAAGAAGAAAAGAAAGGAAGGAGGATATCAAGTTATCTGAACTTTAAACATTTCTATTAAAAAATAAGGGAAAATATGTTCCTCAATTATCCAAATAAGGCAATAATATCATGAATTATTAGTATTGACTAAGCACTTTCTCTGGTCCTGAAACTATTCTAACAACTTTAGTTTACTTAATCTTCACAACATTCCTGGAAAGCGTGTTCTATTTTTATCAACATTTTACAGAGGAGAAAAATGAGGCACAGGGTTACTAAATAATTAAGGAAGTTATGATTAACCAAATTAGCTGTTTCAAACTTTCTGCCCTTGAGGAAGTTACAAGAGAGAATCAAAGACTGACCTAGTGGCACACACCTGTAATCCCAGTGGTTTGGGAGATTGAAGCAGGAGGACCGCAAGTTTAAGGCCAGTCCAGGCAAGTTAATGAGTCCCTGTCTCAAAAAATAAAAAGAGCTGGTAACTCAGTAGTAGAGGGCCCCTGAGTTCAATTTCCAGTAACACACACACACACACACACACACACACACACACACACGGTCATAATAGCCTCAAAGTTCATCTGTTACCCTCAAGGGCTTTGCTGTGGGCACATCCTACACCCAGCTCTGGACCCAGGGACTATTTGGGCAACTGAAGAATCCTACCTTCTGTACAGAGCCAGAAGTGGTGAGGTCAGTGCCTGAATATTGCCTAGCACTGTATGTAACAAGGAAAAGGAAATAAAGTCAAGTTCTTTTGACCTGTCTCTATTTCTTAGCATCCTGCACAATCTGTCTTATTGGAACCAAAAGCTTCAATGTACAATATTTTACAATCTTATCAAATCAGAGATGTCCTCCTGCTCAAATTGAGCCCACTTGGATGGTATTATGGGCAAAGTGACAAGAGTTTCAAGACTTCAGCAGGCTTAAAAGAATCAAAGAATTCTTTTACTGTCACCTTTTTTTCTCCATCCAAAAAATTCCAAGAAACACTTGATTGTAATGTATACAGCTTTCAGATCATGGTTGAAGATAAAATTTTCTTTTCAAATATTTGATTATTATTAAAACCACCTTCCCTTCCCTACCCTACCTCCGTCCCTAAGAAAGAAGCCACTCCAGACCACAGTCACGTCCCAAGGGCACAACTGATTAACTCTCAAAGGAAGTGTCCTGACCTTTCAATTATCCTCCCAATAGTAAGGATGATGAGCTTGAAACTCTCAATCATAATTCACCAACCATCTCAGACCCACTGCAAAGACAGGTCTGCTCTGATAGATATATCATGTGGCAAGCAAAGAACACAGTCTTTCTCAGAGGAATTTCATAATCACCATGTCTTTTCTTCCCTTCCTGTAATATGTATAATTTATCTTCTCTTGGAAAGGTGCATATAAATGCAATTTACTTAAGAACAATAAGCAAAGTTACAATCTGCTAATTCCTTTTGTTTCCCAGGAGAAAGGAAAAAATCTTAATTGCATCCTGTGTATTTAAGACCTCAAGTTCATAAAGGGGAATTTAATTAGAGATCTTCAAAAAGGAAAGACATTCCTGATTTGTCAGATCCTTAACAAAAAATATCTTTATGATCCTAAGTCAGTCCCATCCTTGAAACATTGATTAAAAAGCCTTAGGTGACATTGAACAAATGGCACAAATTTCAGGACTCCAGGATTAGAGAGATATAGACTCCCCTTGACAGCAAAAGAAAACACCAGTCTCAGGATTTCTAGAAAGAAAGGACATTAAGGACATTGTTCAACCTCCCACTTGATGTATTTTTCCTTCTACAATATATTTGGAAAATGGTCAGCCTCCCTTTCTGTTGTCCAGAGGCTAAGAGGAAAAGACTGTCTTACTTGACATTAAAAAAAAGTGCTTGTCCCCAGGTGACTATAAATCCCAGGTAGCATTCAGGTAATTTCCCTTGCAACCAACTGAGTGGGCTGGAATTTTCTCAAGATATGAACTGGAAAACAGAAGCTGTCCATCTATTTTTATCTACTCTTCCCTCTCCACCAGACTCCAAGAGACAGCATGAATGCACACAAGGTCCGCTCTTTGAGAGTCAAAATAATTTAAATAAATCATATTTCCAGTCCAAAGCGGCAATCTGAGTCAATGCATTTAACACTTTCCTTTCATAATTCCTAGCTGAAATGACCTATGAGATAGAAGAGGGCAAAATTTCCATGCTTCAGTGTGACAGGGACCAGAGATGAGTGAGGGTTACGAGGCTGTCATTTTGTGGAGAGTGGTGCCAATTTCAAACCCCACCATTGTCTTGATAAGGGGACAGGTGCTGGAGTTCTCAAGGAGGACCAGGTGGCCCCAGGTCTGCTCAAGACTTGTTTACAGCATTGAAAGCATGGAGAATGGAGCAGAGAAACTGATGAGGTGTGCTCTTGGTGAGAGCTGCCCACATCCTCCAGAGGGGCACTGCTGCCTGGTGGGATTCAGCTGCCATGACAATCACAGAGGGAGTCCTTCAGCCAGGGGTGAGTCCACCTACCCAAAGTCACCTCTCTTTTTACAACTCACTCAAGGTGACACTTACTAATTATAGGGAAGAAAATATGAACTTGTTTCCTATACCAAGATTGAAAGTCTTCCAGAGCTATCCATAATCTCTAAAAGAACCCCTATTCATTCCCATGCTTGACAATCACCAACCTTCCAATGTTAGAGAACATGGAAGAAAATGACCAGATATAGAAATAAAGGGAATGATATGAGAGTGCCTGACAAACTTAGTAAGATTCATCTGAATTTATTCTAGAAAACACTGAATGGCAAAGATCTTTTTCAAAAATGGCCTAGAACCATTCAGGTGGAAAACAAAGCAAAATAAGGTGTTTATAATGAGAAATGGCAGATTTCTCTTCTGCACCTTAAATGCAAAAATGTCATACAATAGTAGAACAGATGATAAGTATGTGTGATGGAAAATGATACAGCAGTGAAAATGAGTGCGGATGAGCTGCATGCATCAGCATAAATAGTATGCATATGATATTGGCAAAGGAATTTCATAAAAACACATACAGATTGGGGCCACATACTTGTCTAGCATGCATGAGACCCTTGGTTTAATTCCCAGTACCATAAAAACAAATAACACAAATACATAAACAGTATGATCCTTTTTTAAAATTGGCTCTTTTTAGTTATACATGACAATAGAGTCCATTTTGATAAAATTATGCATGCATGGAATATATCTTATTCTAATTAGGGCCCCAGTTTTGTGGATGTATACAATGGTGGAATTCACTGTGGTGTAGTCATGTATGTGCATAGGAAAGTTACGTCAGATTCTTTATATGTAAAAATCAAAAACAGCCCAAAAAGCATTATTGTTAAGGTATACAAACCTAAGAGCTAAAACCATAAACAAAAAGCAAGATTATATTAACTCAAAATTTGGTATAGAGGTTTTTCTGGGGGAAGGACAGGGATGCAATTGGGATGTAAGGGACAGGGATGCAATTTTAGGTATTGGTGATGTTCTGTTTTCATCTGGTGGGTAACTGCATGGGTATTTGTTTCTCTGACCTTTAAACTACATAAATGCATATCATAAGCTATTTTATAATGCTTCACATTAAAATTGTTTTTACAGTCAAATAGAAAATAAAGAAAAATAATATCTATTAGGGTTCGACAGAGTCAAGAGGATATATAGAAGTATACAGAAAGATTTATTCCAAGGGATTGGCTCATGCAATTATGGAGTTGGAGAAATTCTACAATCTGCCTTCTGCAAGATAAAAGCCCAGGAAAGTCACTGATGTAGTTCTAGTCCAAGCCTAAAGGCCTGAGAACTAGGAGAGCCAATGGCATAAGTCTCATTCTGAGTCTAAATGCCAGAGAACCAAGGGCATTGATGTGTAAGAGCAGGAGAAGATAGGTGCTCTGGCATCAGGTTCATAGATCATTTGTGCCAGGGCAGTGAGATAGGTTTCCAAGAGACTAAAGAAAATATCCAGAGTTTGCATATGATAAAGTTTTTTGGAGATATGCTTATGAAAAAGGTCCAGTGGCAATAAGCTAAACAGATAGCACTCGTGTCCCTCAATGTGCTTTGCCAAGCAGTGCCTCCTCTCCTTCATGACATTTTGCCCAATGATATGTATCCTTCCCACAGTGCCCTCAGTTCTGCTACAGTCACCACTGAGAGGGGTTTTATACATTAGGCTGTAGCAGCAGTGACATCATCAACATCAGCTTATTTAGCTTGCTTGTATGACCAGCATCCAAGCAGCAACTGTCCCAGTACACACACAAGAAAGTAGCTTTCTACAGATTACTCTAACTTGCCCTAGTTCCCAGTGTACATAAGAGAAAGCCAATGTCCTCCAAGATATTACATATCTGGACTTTGCAGCCCAGGCTTGCTCATAAGAACAATAATGTTCCCTTAACCTGGCAAGGCTTTGGGGAACAGAAAGGAAAGAAAGCATTCAGAGACATGGGGTTTTACTTCCCCCTCACCTTTTTTAAGGATGATAAAATAAATTTACACTTTCTCCACTTTTTTTTCCTATTCAGACCCTCAAAAAATTGGATGATGCCTGCCACATTGGAAGGAGGATCTTCTTAGTCTATTGATTCAAATACTACTTTTCTGGAAACACTCTCACAGACATACCCAAAGATGATATTTTGCCAGCTATCAGTCCAGTCAAATAAAATTGACAAATAAAATTAATCTCACAATATATAATGAGAATTATGTATATATTATATAATATATAATGAGGATTATAATATTATATATAATACTATATATATAATTTTTAAAGAATGTACCAGTTAATACAATTAAAAAATTAAGCATGGATGCAGCAAGAATTTTAGATGACGTATATTTCGAGAAAAAAATGCAAAACACAAAAGGTGGGGGGGAAGATTACAATAAATGACCTCACTTATGAAAAGAGATGCAAATTTCCTAATTGTTTTTAAAGGAAAATTAGATTAATAGTGCATATTAAGTAGTGTAGGTATTATTAGAATTTATAATAAAAATACACATGTGGCTCAACATTAGAAAATCTCTTATTATAAAATTTGATTCACCCATGTACAACCACAAGAATGGGATCCTAATTAGCATAAGTTATACCTCATGTATGTATAATCTGTCAAAATACACTCTACTTTCATATATATCTAAAAAGAATAAAAATAAAGTTTGAAATTTAGAGAAAAAATATAGTATCAATAGTATTGAAGTCATTTGATTTGATCAAACTCAATATATTACTGATATTAATTTCAAAAATATCATTGAACTATAAAAAGCATGTTTTTGACACAATAAAAATGCTTACTTCATACTCAAGCCAAACACAGGGCATTCCTATTAAAATCAGGTACAATATCAAAGTGTCTACTAGTGTGACCATTATTCAAAGTGATTAGGAATCTTTAGGCAAGTGTAACAAGACAAGAAAAACAGAATTACAAAGTATACAAATTGAAAAAGAGAAGACAAGTTTATAATTCTTGCATGATACAGTTACGTAAAAACTCAGGAAAGGACTGGGATGTAGCTCCACTGCAAAGCGTTTGCCTCACATTTGCAAAGCCTTTGGTTCAATCCCCAGTTCCAAAAAAGACAAAAAAAAAAAAAAAAAAAAGAAGAAGAAGAAGAAGAAGAACCCCACCCCCCAAAAAAATTTTAAGAAAACTCAGGAAAATTAACTCCAAAACAGTCATTATTAATTAGAAAAATCTCATAATGTGTCCAAATGCAAGATAAATACATAAAACATAATAGCAGTAGTTTTGATCTTTAAAGCCTTCAGGGTGGGCTGGGGATATAGCTCAATTGGTAGAATTTGCCACACATGCACAAGGCTCTGGGTTCAATCCCCAGCACCACAAAAATAAATAAATAAATAAATAAATAAATAAATAAACCTTCAGGGGCCAGGTAGAAAATAAAAATGAATGAAGTATATGGGTGGGGACATTCCCTGGGGAAGCTCCTGCACATTTTTGTCAAGAGACATTGTGAGTCCAGTTGCTAAATAGCCTGATTTTTCAAAAGAATTTGTAAAACTAGATTTTTGTATAAAATTTCCTGATTTTTATAAGCAACCAATTAAAAAAATTACTTGAATAGAATATATTCATAGGCTAGATATGGCGGCCATAGGCCTCCAGTGTGTAGCTTTTCATCAGTACTTCACTACATGTACTTTACTACACAACCAATCTTCAAATCTAATGCAGAGAAATGTTAAATGAAGCAAAATTGGTTAACCTTTGAATAGTTAACTGTTTGAAAAAAATAAATTTAAATTCTTACTTTTTATGTCACATCTAATAAAGTCCACAGATAAAGATTTAAATGTAAGAAATGAAACTAAACAAGCATTAGGAAAAAATACATATATATCTATAAATATTTATATAATCTTGGGTTAAGAAGTGCTGTTTAATAATAATGACAGATACAGAAATCATAAAAAGGAAAAACTGATCTTGATTACATTTTTCAGTCTTTTCAGGTCAAAAAATAAAAGCCTAATGGCAGGCTAGGAAAAATATTTAAATAAAATATTTTAAACAAATAGGATAAGTGTCTCATATCCAGAGATTGGTCTTACAAATCAATAATAAACATCTCCAGTGAATATTGAGTACAAGAGGTAGCAAAGCCAGTCATAAAATAAGAAATGCCAGTGACCAATGAGTATATGGTTCAAATTCACAACTAGGGAAAGAAATCAAATCAAATTTTCCCTGTAAACTTGACAAAGATATTTTTAAGATTATTTTTCAGGTCCAATGTTAACAAATGCATTCCTTCTGGTGAGAATATAACATAACCTGTAGAACAATTTGGCAATGTTTGTCAGACCCTTTGATTCAGCAGGTCTATTTCTAAAGATTTAGTCTAAGGAAATAAAAATACCAAGGATTCAGTCACAACGATGTTATTGATATACCAACAGAACATAAAAACAAAAACAAAAAATGGAAACAATGCAAATACTGATAGATAATTAGCTAAATTAGTACATTCATACTGTGAAATTCTTGGCAGTCATTTAAAGTCTGAAGAAAGTCTTGAAGACTATTTATTATTGAAAAATACATTGCTAAGATTTTTTCAAAAGTTTATGTTAAATTAAAGTGAATAATATGACTCCAAACTACACAGTGTATGTGATCTTTATGTGTCTATGAGTCTAGAAAGCTATACCCTGAAGTATGTTGACAGTGTCTCTGGATTGTATAGTTATAGTTAATGTGCTTCACATTTCCTTTTTTTAAAATTTTATCTTTTTTTATAATGGACTTAATGTTTTGATAGCAAGAGGGAAATTTTTATTTTTACTTGAAAAATAAAGGAAGTTGAGGTCCTCAGGTGGACTAATTAATTACTATGGTTATGTGGCCTTACTAGGTGGAACTAGATAGAATTCATAGGGAAATACGTACACAGTATGTAATCAGCAGGTCCACCTTTCTACTTGTGTTTTGCTCAGACTGCTTTTAAAATAAATTCACGTTAAATGCTCATTAAGAGAACCACTCCAGATATATGTGAAATGCCATGAGAGAGCTTATGCAGGCTTTAGTTTAACACTATTCAAAATTAAATTTTTATTGCAAATATTCCACAAAGTGGATTCTCTGCATGTGGTTTATTAGGGTAGGCTCTAAGAACCTGGTTTTATCCATGGCCACTTAATATACTTAATGGATCTTATACAAATAGTTACAGGCCCAAAGAGAGATTTATTGGCAGACTTGGCCTTCCCTCCAGGCCCAGTTAACAGTGAATTCCTGCCAACCACTCAAATACATGGAAAGTGAAGCCAAAAAGATTTTGCCAATGATGTAAGCAAAGAAGTCTAGAACTGCAAAGGGTGTGACATTTACTACATGAAGCTGAGGGTACATTCATAAACAAGAATGCAAATGTCCAAAATAAGCTAAGTATAATATACAGAAATTATACATTTCTCATTACAAATGGATTCTCTGGAGCTCAGACTTAGGTATCATCCCAAGCAATCTCAACCAGGCCCTTACTTTTGAGTGACATCTATAATTTGGTGGCTCCCAGATGTGTATCTGACTGCCCCCAGACTTCCTCACTAAGATAGCTAACATCTCAAGCTTGACAGGATCAATTCCAAACTCTCTTTTTCTTCATAAACCTACTCCTTCCACCAGTCTTCAAAACGCAGTACAGGACATTATTATCCATCCAGTCGCCTGAGCCAAAAGCCTAGGGTTCATTTTGGATTTTCTTTTTCTTCTCCCTCACCCCTAATCCATCAGCAAGTTTGGTTAGTTTTCTCTCCAAAATACAAAAATGTATTGCTGAATTCACTCACTTATCACCTACCATCTCTACTACTATTACTCAGATTTAAACCACCAGCATTATTCTTTCGATTATTGCAAAAACCTTCTAGCTGGTATCTGTAGAATCCATACTCCACTGAGTATCCATAGTATTTTTTAAAAGGCAACAACAAAAACAAAAACAAAAAACTACTTCCTCACTCCTTGCAAATTGCTTTCTAGCCTCAAGGGTTTTTTTTTTTTTTTTTTCTGTTTTCTAGGATGCCAAGTTCATCCTCTCTGAGAGTCACTGCATTTTGTTTCCTGTGCCTGAAAGTTCCTCGTTCCTCTACTATCCCAACCCTGTTAATTAGTTTTAAAATTTTAGTTTAATTAGTTTTAAGAAAACACGTTGAGAGCACGCAGTGTGTAACAGGCAACTGAAGACTTGCGTGCTGGGGTACTAGTCTCCCACTATTTTCAAGATAGGCACATGTGCTAAACCAATAATGATAATGACTGCGGTCAAAACCAACTGAAGTGATTCTATGGCTCATGAGTTTCTCTTCCCTGGGACGAGTTTCAACAGTTAATTTCTCTGTTGGAAATTTAAAACCTAAAGACCAGAAGTCACCTGCTATGGAAGTCCTCAAACTGTCCAATTTCTTGCCTCCCCAGACTTCTTGTTCAGCTCCTTCTTTGGAGTTTATGAACTATCCAATATTCTTTATAAATTAGACCTTCAGCTAAAATCGATTTCTGTAACTTATGACTGAAAAAAACTTAAAAAGAGACCCATCTTAATTACCTGGTCGGCTATCTAGAACTCAGTACCATGAAATCTTTTCTTACTGATGTCTGTTGACTATCCCAAGGCATCTGTGGAATCTTAATTCAACATTGATGTTGGTATACATGGGACAATTTAATATGCACATATGCACACGTGCATCTGAGCATGCACACAAACACACACCTCTCCCTCCCTCTCTCTCTCCCTACTCCTGTCCCCACCTAACAGCATTCTAAGTCTCTTATCATCCTTTGCACTTTTCTCCAGTCCTTCAGGTTGGATTTCTGTTCTACCTTGATCTTTGCTCACAGTACCTCTTTCCACCAATATGCCAGGCTCCCAATTTTACAAGAAAATAGTGAATTATATCTGCCTACACAAAGAGGTCCCGCACATGCACAATCAATAAATCTGAGCTCTAAAAAGGAATCCTCTTTCACCTAGAAGGAGTTTACTTACCTTGTCTTTCCTGGGTTTTCTATTTCATTGTCCTCAGTAGCTGTGTCTACTCACCAGGGCAAGGGCATCAATTTTGGAGGTCAGAGATCCCTTTGATGAATGTCACAGACATTTCTCATAGGAAAAAGATGCACACACACACACGCACACATACACACAATTTTACATAAAACCAGGGTTCCTGGACTTCTGATTAAGAATCATTTCACTGAGTATACTGGCCAATTTTTTCATTATTATAACAAAATAATGGAAGCAGGCTAACTTTATAAAGAAAAGAGGTTTATTTAGCTCTCAGAGCATTGTCTCAATTCTGGTAAGGACCCTTTTGGTGCTGTGAAAGGGAGATGACATTGCAAGACAGAAAGCCAAAAGGGCTATGGTGCCATACCATAGACAAGACAAGCTCCCAGTGATCTAAGAATCCTTTACCAAGCTCCAATTCTTAATGGCCCACCACCTCCCACCACTACACTGAGGACCAAGCCTCCAAGACATGAACCTTTGGGGGACGAACAACATCCAAACCTCTGTGACCACTTTCCCTCCCATGCAGACACTGCCATTAATTCTTACCCTTTTTGTCAATAACTCCTCCAAGCCTCTGCTGAGAGACACTGATAAAATGAACCTAGTTCCTCCCTCCTAGGGTTCATTACGCTGAGAAAAAGAAAAACAGAAACACAAAGCATTCCCAACAATTACAGGCAGTTACATGTAGGAGTCATTAAATGCTTCCCCTACTGGAAGACTTCCCCAGGATAAACACTTTATAATTTCCTAGATTACAGTTTACCTTGCACAACTTATGTTTGAATTGTTTTCCTTTACAGGGAGGCTTTCTTGAACCCTGGCTGAGATTAGGAAACAGTCAGGTCTTATTAGCAGCACACTTACCAAGAATTTCTTAGCTGGGAAGATTATCATAGTGATTAATCTCATCTACTTTTTGTTGTCAATTTCAGAGGGTGACATTTTTTGGCCTTTTTCCCAGATCCTACAGATGTCAATTGGAAACTTGCAGCTTCTTGTATACTATCTCTACCTTCTAATTAGAAAAGAGGTTTGAAAATGTTAGAGCTTTCTGGCTTGACTTCTCCAAGCTAAATTAGAATCTACAGGGGAAGAGAAAAGGGAAAGAGAAGAAAGATGGGAAGAAGAAAGACTGGGTGGATAAGATTTTAAAAAATAAATAAATAAAATGGAAGGCAAGTCAACAACTGGACAGAATAGTCCAGTTTTTTTCCTACCAATGCTAGTGGCTCACAAGACTTCTACTCAGCTCAGTCTGACTCCCTTAAGGGGTCATGGATGCATTTATTTTGTTTGAGTACTTGCTTTTCATTAGAGTTAACATGGTATAGAGCAGACTTTTTCAATGCAATAGGCTAAATGTTTGTTTCCTCCCTAAACTCATATGTTGAAACCTAACCCTCATACGTGGTGACAGGAGGTGGGGGTATTGGGAAGTGATTAGGTAGGTCATGAGAGTAGAGCCCTCATGAAGATTAATGCCCTTATAAAAGTGATTCTGGAGAGTTCTCTCACCCCTTCTGACATGTGAGGATACAGGGAAAAGATGGCCATTCCCAATCTAGGATACTGGTTCTCAACAGACACCAAATCTTCCAGAACCTTCATCTTGGACTTTCCAGCCTTCAGAACTGTGAGAAATAAATTTCTGCTATTTATATGCCACCAAGTCTATTTTTTGTTATAGCACCCTGACGGATTAAAACACTCAAACTTGGCAGTAGTTTAGCAAGATAATTCTTTGCTGTGGGGCTTCTCTGTGTACTGTAGAATATTTTGCAGCATATCTGACTTTAACTCACTAGGATGTCAGCAATATAGCCCAGTTGTGCCAACCAAAACATCCCAGACATTGCCAAATGTGCCCAGAAAGGAGGGGAAATTGGCTCAGTCTGAAGAATCACTCAAGAGAAGAAAGACAGACCTAGGTTCCAACACTAGCTCCAACCTTAACAAGTCCATAACCTTAAAAGAAGTAGTTAATTCCTGAGCCTGTTTTCTTGTCAACAAATAATACTTATCTTAAAAGCCTGAGGATTAAATGAAATGAGATGGAGCCAGGCACAATGGAACATGCATGTAATCCCAACAACTCAGGAGGCTGAGGCAGTAGGATTACAAGTTCAAGGCCAGCCTCAGTAATTTAGCAAGACCCTGTCAAAAAATAAAAAGGGGTTGGGATACAGCTTAGTAGAAGAACACCCTGAGTTCAATACCCAATATAAAAATAAAATAAATAAATAAATAAATAAATGAGATGATATCTAAAAAGCATGCAGGCTTACTATAAGTGCTCAACAAACATTTGCTTCCTCCCATGCCCACATTTATTTAACAAACATTTTTACATACTTGTGCTGTATGTTAAGGATATAAATACAAAACACTTATCCTCTGGGAGCTAACACACTGAGAGAAAAAGGTAAATGCACAATTTAATATAGCAAGCACAATATTAGAGATTATTTGCCAACTCCTACAAGTCTGGCCCTGTTTTTCTTTTTTTCCATAATAGTAACTTTCTTTTTCCATAAGCTTGCCATATACTCCTCTTGATAGAGTTGGGTCTTGAAAAATGGCGGCAGTTCATCTGAAGGCCAGGAGAGAAGCAAGCAAGCTAGGCAGAGAAATAGCACTGGCCAGGGGTATGCAGTGTGGTAATTTCAGGAAACCGTACTGTCTAGTGGGTTAGAGTAAGGATGAGTGGGGGGAAATGGTGCAAAAGGGAGGAAGCTAAGGAATAATAATTTGGACTTCTTGCAGGTCATGGAGTACCCAAGGATGCTTTTATCAGGATGGTACCATGATCAGATTTGCTTTTGAAAGTACATTGTGACAGCAGTGTGGAGGATAAATGAGAGATGGAATGAAGGGCAAGAGGGATGGAAAGCAAGACCAGTCAGGAGCTATTGATTCCAGATGAGAGATAATGAGGGCCTGCACTATAGAATTGGCAATGACAATGGCAAGGTGCCAGCAGGCTCCAGGGACATTAAAAAGTAGAACTGACAGGATTTAGTGACTGATTAGATGAGGGGGGGTAGCCAAGTGGAGAAGAAGGAAGAGGAAGTGATTTTAAACTTCTAGCTTAGAAAATTAGGTGGATACCGATGGCATTTAGAAATGACAGGCAGCGAGCAACTGCCTTTTCTTTTTCACAGCTGCCACCATGGACACTGTGCAAAGGAGCCTACTACTCCTAGCTCCCACTTGACAGACTCATGTACAACTCAATTCAACAGATCTCGGAGAGTATGTGGCATACCCAGCAGCTCAATGATGCAGTTACTTCTGCCTGTCTTTACTTGGATCTGTGAAAACCCTGGAAAATAATATCAATAAATTTCAATAATCCCTATCCACGAGGAGCTCACAACCTAGATGGCATAGACACACACATGGGAACTACAGTACAAAATGACCTGCACTACATAATGGAGATACTGAATCAGAGTATATTTCACAAAGGTCATCCTTGAACTGGACAGGAGCTGGCAATGCAGACAAGGGGAGAAGGACATTATAGCCAAAAGAATAGCAGACAAAAAAGCACTAAGAATTAGTATAATTTGGTATGACTGGAGGGAAGATGAAGCAAGAGATAGAGGCAAAAGTCAGATGATAAAAGGTCTAATGATCTAAACTAAGAATTATCAAAGGTGATTAATCACTGAGTAATTTTAAGGAAGTGTTTCAAAGCTTCCAGTACTTATCCAGTATTAATGTAAAACAGGTTAGATAACAAACATCTCAGAATGTTGTGCAACTTTGCCTGGTTGATAGGTAAATGAATTACTTTATGTCCATTTTCCTCTAATCATTGCATTATAACTCAGTTACCATCACCTTAGCATCAATCTCCTTTATTAGACTGGAAGTTCCTTGGAGGCAGGACTGTTATCTAAACCATCTTTATACCCCCAACCTACCTGGCCCAAAGAAGGCTCCTACTAGATAATGAATGACCTTTTTCCTGCCTTCCCTACCTTCTACAGCCCAGCGTGTCACCTTCTGTTACCTATAGCTAAATGTAAAGGGCAATGAAGAGAAAGGAATAACTTTGGCTCCAGATCAGAGCTCTGGTCCTATTCTAATATTTGCTATAGTGACAGAAAGCTGACACACCCTCCAAAGCACTTCATCTAAAAATAGCACCCATTCCCCTTGCCTCATTGTCATTACCCTCTATTTCCATAGTATGCCTTATTTTCCTTTGTGACAATCATCAGCATCTTGTACTTGAATATTCTCTGCCTCACTCACAGGTGCATTTACACCACCTAGAATAATGCCTAGCACAGGGAAGATGCTCAGAGCCTTGTGTTAAGTAGTTTGGTAAATTAATGATATTTGCTGGATAAATGAAGTTTTCCTCTATAATCAACCATCAATAATATAGTATTAAAAAAAAAAAAAAGGCTGGGGACGTGGCTCAGTGGCTAAGCGCCCATGGGTTCAATCCTTCCTATAGAGGAAAAAAAAAAAAAAAAGGCTTTCAGTTGGGCATGGATCACACACTTATAATCCCAGCAACTCACGAAGCTAAGATAGGAGGAACACAAGTTCAAGGCCAGCATCAGTAACTTAGTGAGAACCGTCACAAAAGGAAAAAAAAAAAAATTTTTTTTTTAAATGGGTAGGGATGCAGTTCAGTGGTAAAAAGCGCCCCTGGGTTCAATCCCTTGTACCAAGGGGGGTAAAAAAAACTTGCAAAATCAAGTAGAATTGGAATCAGAAGCCCTGGGGTCCAGCAGTCTTGCTACTAACCAACTTTTCAGCTTGAAAAATCACTTGTTTCTGAGCTCAATTTTCTTATCTGCAATTTTACAGATCAGTATATTCATGGAACTTAATGGGGTCTCATAATATTTTATGAATGGAATGTTTGATTTTACTGCTATATCATCAACAGTATGGACTTTTTTTCTTCTTAAGGGTTGGGGAGCTTAGGGGCATACGCCAAACCTCCACCCCTTAGATTCAGCTAACATATGACAAGAATACCCAAGCACAAAAAATGTCAAGCCTGAACCAGTCATTCAAATCAGGAACCTGTGTGGAAATCTTTACATATAAATACTATCTTTTCAAGGAACCAGATCAAAATTAGAAAGAATTGGAGCTAGGGATATAGCTCAGTGGTAGGGTGCCTGCCTGTCAAGTCCAAGTACCTGGGTTCAATCCCCAGCATTGCAAAAAAATACAAAATAAAGTTTATAGTAACCAGTAATGTAGTTAAGACAATTATTTTGCATAAACTCAAGTTCTTCCTATACCCATTAGATTGGGGAGCAGGGTAATAAGAACAAAAATAATTATGTAGGAAATAAGGTAAACTGCTATGTAAGTTTAAGGTATTAGGATTAATAAGGAATCCAAAAGGATTGCAAATGGTGGGGAGAGGAAGGAAAGGTGGGGAAGGGAGTGGAGAGTGAGATTACCATAATTACGTTTTTTTAAAAAATATTTTTATTAGTTGTTGATGGACCTTTATTTTATTTACTTATTTATATGCAGTGCTGAGAATTGAACCCAGTGCCTCACACATGCTAAGCAAGTGCTCTACCACTGAGTTACACCCCCAGTCCCATAATTGTTTTTACGTGTATAATCAAATATGCCACAATGAAACCCCCAACCCAATTTGCTACAGTTAACATGCACTAATTTAAATAATAATTTTCTTAAAAAAAAAAAAAAAAAGATTGCAAATGAAAAGCCAAAAAGAGAATTTACAAAACTGGAAAGCAAAAATAAATGAAAAAGCTAAATCCCCCCAAAAGATCAAATTAAATCACTTCTCAAATTAATTTGTTTTGCAGCACAAAAAATGTAAAATACCCTCTGCCTCTCTTAAGAAACACCTGCACTTCTTTTATAAAGGATTTCTGGCAGGGAAGAATCTGGAGTTGAAGATCCCAACAAAAATTTGTGGGCTTCTAAGAATATCCTAAGAGAATGATTTAAAACATGAAAAATGTTTGAAGTTCTTTTTAGAATATCAAAAATTGGATGTAATCTCAAAGATCTAACAGTAAAAGAATGACATATTTATGATGTGAACATATTAAGCAATTTTAAAAATATTTTTTAAAAGTTGCTAGACCTTTAATTCAATTATTTATATGTGATGCTGAGCATCGAACCCAGTGCCTCACACATGCTAGGCAAGTGCTCTATCACTGATTACAACCCCAGCCCCATTATTTAGCAATTTCAAGACTAAATATGAAAAGCCACAAAAAAGAATATTAAAGCAAATAATAATAATGTGAAGACAACTATTAAAAAATAGCCAGGGAGGGCTGGGGAGATAGCTCAGCTGGTAGAGTGCTTGCCTCGCAAGCACAAGGCCCTGAGTTCGATCCCCAGTACCGCAAAAAAAAAAAAAAAAAAAAATAGCCAGGGAGCAAGACATGGTGGCACATGCCAGTAATCTCAGCAACTTGGCTGAGGCAGGAGGATCAAAAGTTCAAAGCCAGCCTCAGCAACTTAGCAAGACCCTGTCTCAAAATAAAACGGACTGGGGATGTGGCTCAATGGTTAAGCACCCCTCCCTGGTACCACAAAAAAAAAAAAAAAAAAAAAAAAAAGAAGGAAGAAAAAACAGCCAGGGACAGGGAATGCTATTTCTATATCCCACTTCTTTCCTTCCAATTCTATCAAAAATTTTTGTTATTAAAAAATAATTTAAAAATTATTAGTATAAAATAATAATTTCAATAGGCAAGAAAGCCATAGTTGGGAGGCCACTGGTTAAAGTGATATATACAAAGAGCCCTCAAAATAAGACCTAACAATTGTTATGGGACTAGATGTTATAGGAAAGTCACTGTCAATGACTGCTGTTTTCATCCACACAGCAGTCCATGAACACCTATTCTTTCCTTTCTAATGCCAGGTCCCAAAAGATATGCACCAAAGAAATGTTGACAGTAATAGAATTCTTAATTATGACCAGTCCATAGACATTTTATTCTCAAAGATTTCTTAATGCCTGAATTGACATAAAAATACTACTTTTCTGGAGCTTGTTTGTTCATAGGGTTTTTTTTTTTTTAATTTTTGATTGTAAAAAACAATTTGTTAAATTACTGATCTTTTAAAACCACAATCACTAAATCATGCTCATATTGAGAATGTTAGGAAGTCCAAAACCTAGATGGGCTATTTTTTTTTTTTCTAGGATGCTTGTTCAAACAATTCAGAAAGCACTTTCCCCTGGAAATACAGTGATAAGAGAGACATCTCTGCCCTTCAAAGCCTTGTTTTCCTGATTTTCCTGGTCTAGTAGGATATTCCTTGGGACACTGCTTACTCTCCAGGAGTCTCCCTCAAAGTTTTCCATTTCCATTATGGACCCTTCATAAGTGGGGTATTTACAAGCTGGGGAATGCCTTACTAACAATTTAACTTTTTTTTTTTTTTTTAACAGTATAGCCAACACTTATTTAACTTAAAATATGAGTGAAAAATCTTTTTAGCAATCAAAAAGTTGAAATTAGTTAAAGGGATAAAAGTATACTAAAATGTCCTAATAGTTTGTGTGTTTAAGGACCGCAAACCAAAAGCAAAAGGGTATTTTTTAAAAATGTGATCACTCAAGTTTAAAGATGGGTGAATTTAAATTTAATCCTTTTTGTATAAAACCAAACAGTAATCTAACACTTCTAGATATAAAACAAGTTATAACTAAATTATAAAACAAATACATGAAACATGATTACAAAATGTGTTGGGTTACTTATCTTCTAAACCCCAACATTTAACATAAAATTTTAAAATTTTCCTAACTAAGCATGGTAGTATTATTTAATGCCTTATGTCTTAAAAAAAAAAAAAAAAAAAAAAAAAAAAGCTGCACTTTTGGAATACTTTTGTGAATTTTCACAGCAGTCAGAAAAGCTTCGAAAAGAAAAAGTTGGGGGTTGAAGATAAGACACAGCTTATGACAGTGGCATAGTACACTTGGAACAAATACTGGCTTAGACCTGTCTCTTAACTATATTCCTCTACTTTTCTACAAGAACTTTAAGCATCTGATAGTTTCATTTCCCTTCTATTTTCAAACAAGTAACCTTTAACTCCCATTGTGTTCCAAGTAAATGAGTCCTAAGATTTTCTATAGGGTGGACCTCAATTCCTGAGTTCTCTTTATATATAAGGCAATACTGGTTTTAATTTCTGTTGGAACAATGGAACTTTCACTAGAGTGCTTAGAATGTTCAAAAAAAATTTTTCCAAAGCTCTTTTCTGGTCCATACAGAAGTCAGAATGTAACATGAGTGGCAGAAGATGCAGAACACATATTAGTCATATTTGATTCTCTCTCTCAAGGTTTCCTCCTTGTAATGGGAAATAATCTGAATCAGGATGGAACAGTTGATAAGAAGGAAGAACAAACCAGCTAACCAAATAAACAGAAAGGTATTCTTTCCTTGAAACTCAAGAACGTAGGCTGGAGCCAGCCATAAGGCTTGCCCTATAAACCATAACATTAGGAGGACGACAGCTCTTTTCCAGGGTATCCTCACAAGTGGCATCACAAGGGGCAGAAGGCAGAGATACCAAAGAAAGTACTGGGAGGTGCAGACTTTGTTAAAAGTCACAAAAATGGACGTATGAAGAAAACAACAAAAGGCAAGGTCTCTGTAATAGGCGAAAGACACTGCTGAAAGCAAGATGAACTGTGGCAAGAATGCGGCAATGCCCAAAGAAAAACTCCACTTGCTCTCTGCCGTCAAATACAGCATGTAGAAGTACGGAGAAAAGTTATGACGGATATCTCGCCTAGTCAGGTGATAAAGGTAGGTGTGCTCCAAAAATTCCCAACCATATTTATAGTAAAAACCAAAGCTCAGCGAAAAAAATGTGAGTCCAGCAACTGCTACAAACAGCAACACTGTCCGATTACACAGCCTCTTCAAGAATTCGTACAAACGAGCCTGGAAAGAATACCGGGATTCACGAAGGCCTTCATCATTGTTGCGTTCTGGCAGTAAGTGGAGAGCTATGGGGAGGATATAGGTCACTGGATACATCTTCATATGCACCGCGAAACCATAGACTACAGCGGCACATGCGATGAGTCGTCTCTCTATTAAATACAGAGCCATAAGCACCAGGGAGGCGACAATGGAGTCCGCATTGCCTCGGCTGGATACTGCCATAGGCAGAGGGTTAAGAAGCCAAAAGACACAGTAGCCACACGCCTGTCGGCGCCCCAGCCCCTTCAGAAGCAGCAGACGGTATAAGAGGAAAGCGGTGAGGAGGTCACAGCTGATGAAGAGAAACTTTCCAAAGAGTTCGCTGAGATAGATGTTGGGAGTGAGGAGCCAACCCAGCAACGGGGTGTAACGATAGGTCGCCCTCAGATAAGGGGAGCGCCCTTCGGTGACGAAACGCGCGGCATCGGTGAACACGTGGTAGTCTATGTCTGTATACCTCACGAGCAAGGTCCGGTCCTGAAAGACCCCATAGAAAACCAGGGCGACTCGGGCGAGGAAGGCCACGCCAAACACTCCGGCTGGGGGCACCCTCAGGTTCAGGAACCACTCTCCCCAGGGCTTAGTGGAGCCCATGATCTTCCTGAGACAGCAGCTCAGCCCACGGCTCCAAACTGCGTTCGTATCTCCAAACCTCACTTAGGTTCCTCGGCTAAGGTGGCCGACGCATCTCCTACGAGCTAGGGCGCCAACAGAAACAACAGCGGGAAACTTCCGGCTCGAAGCTCCGCCTCCACACTATTTCCGGTCTCCAGCCCGACTCGTGAGTCTCCTTGTACCTAGCCTTCATCCGGATTGGCTGTCTTGCTTCCGCTTTTTCCTCCGGCTGAGGCGGGATTTCCGGCCCTAGGGTAGAGCAACATCCGCTTGCCCGGAAGGCTGTACTGGCCGGACCAGAGTTTTCTTTGTGAGTGACTGCTCTTCCTTCGCTTCCAATTCCAGTCAGCAGAAGTGGACCCCTGACGCCGAGCGAGCCTCAAGCTTCATCCTTCAGGCCTGGAGGGAGACCTGAGAGTAAGAATGTAGGAATGAAAGGAAAATAAACCTAAGATAGTTTCTCATGCTTTACCTCACCAACTCTCCGGTATTCCCTAGGGCTCAGTGGGCCCATGGAGCGGGCTAGGTTGAGTTGAATGAAATCAGAGTGTGTGACCCATACAGTATTGGGGAATACTTAATATTTTTAAATTGTTAGCTGTTTATCTGAAGTTCAGATTTCAGTAGGCAGTCATATTTCATCAGGCAACCCTAGGAGGGGAGACAGGGAAGCCTCCCAGACTTCCTAAACTCTGTCAGACCTTCGTGCCTCCGTACCTTTGTGTTTGCTATTCCTTCTACCAAGGTTGCCTTCCCCTTCCCAGTCCCTGTGGCAAACACCTTCCCAAACCTTTATGCTTCATGTCAATTACCAACTCCTAGAGCGATATTCTAGCTCTCAGTCGACTTCCTCATAACGTAGAATGATTTAGATACCAATCCTCTCAATCCTTCTTCGTGTGAGGGTAGAAGTACTGGGACAGAGGGTAACTAAGCGCCAAAAATCATTCACACAGAAGACACTGTACTAACATAAAAGTCCTGCCCAGTACCTGTCATTCCAGTGCTCCAAAACTTCCTGGTCGTTCCATTGTTACAGTATTTGTCTTGTCACTTAGTAAGCCTGTTTTTTTCTTCTGTTTCCTTTTCCTACTTTTCTGTTAGAACTCTAAATTCTTTGAGAACAAAAATTATATGATTTTTTTCTGTACCTCAGCATCTAACACAGTACCTGACATAAATTAGTCATTCAATAACAATTAATTGATTTAGATGTTCTTCCTTCTAGAGTGGCATCCCTGGAGTGCTCTCAGCTCTTTTCCCTTTCAAATATCCTTTACCTTTGTCCATGTCTGCCCTTCACCCACCCCACTCAAACCTGATTTCCATGAATTACTCACCAAGGACTCCAACCCTTTCCCTTCTGCAGTCACTTATTACACTATTATAGTCTGCATTGCAGAATTTGATACTTTAAGATTTATTTATAACCCTTTTAGTGAGATCATAGGTTTCTTTGGAGTAGAAATTGTATCTTATCCTTAATTTATTTTTAGTTCCTTATAATTCATTGCAGTCTTAGACACATGGTAAATGTTTAGTAAAATCTAGTCTGATGTGGTGGTATGCACCAGCTACTTGGGGGGCTGAGGCAGGATGATCACAAGTTTGGGCCAACTTGGGCAACTCAGGCAGATCGTGTCTCAAAATAAAATAAAGGTTATGGATGTAGCTTAGTAGTAGAGTGTTTACCTAGCGGTGTGAAGCCCTGAGTTCAATCCCCAGTTACACCCCCCCACCCCCCCCACCCTCCCACACACACACACAGTTAATAAATTCCTACTGAACTTGATTTTACAGATAGAGCCTGCTTCCTAGAGGAGTCTGTTAGTCTAACATAAAGAAAGGAGGTGAGTCTATCCTTTCTGAACATGGAGCTGTCAGGACTACTCATCCATTTGAGAGTTCACATTTATTCTTTAAATGAACCATGCTAATCTTTTACATTCTGTGTTCACATTCAGATATCTCTATGGCCTTTAATGTGCCTTGGTATAATTATATGCCTTAGATCAACAATTACTTGTATGCATTTTTCTTGCAGTATGTTAGTCATATATTCAGTGGCAGCACATCACCATTTAAATAATTATAATTATGATGATGATTTGTAATAGCTGGATTTTTTGACGGCTTTTTTGCAATTTACCAGGCATTGCATAAATACTTTTCATGTGATGTAGGTACTCCTACCTTTGCAAATGAGGAAAATAAGGGCTTATGAAGGATAATTTTGTAAGTCATACAGTCCCATAGTAGTAGAGCTGGAACTCCAACCATTTCTGTCTGACTCAAAGTATCTTTATCATATGTGACTGACTTGTCAATAAAATGTTGATTACAAATCCTGATTTCCTTCTGTTTCCTCTCATTAAACTCTTATTTGGATTATCCTGATATTCTCTGTCACTGTGACTCTATCTTTGATTTATTCTTTTGCTCTACGAATTATAGATAAGTAAGACGGAGTCCCAGAGGTAAAGAATATGAGAGGATTAACTAACTAAATTAGGGGTCTTCTGACTGGGTTGGCTTAGGTAGTTTGACAGTCTGAGGATTAACTAACTAAATTAGGAGTCTTCTGACTGGGTTGCCTTAAGTAGTTTGACAGAAAGGCTTCAGCCAGTCTTTCCCTATGTCGCTGACATAGTAGAAGAGGTAAGAGGCGCCAAATTTGGGCAGATACAGAAACATACAACTAATCAAAAGAAAGCATGTCACTGAAGTCAAAGGCATGAAATATAGATAGTAGTTATGCAAATGTAAAAGGGAAGGAGTCCTCTAAAACAAATTGGACAGAGGGGTCCTACTTTAGTTACTATTTCTAAGTGGGATCAATGAGTCAAAGGACCCCATATTGAGTTTTTTGTTTTGGGCTTAGGGATTCTGTCTTATCTCTGTGACAAAGCAACTCATTTTTTCAAATACTCAGTTATTCATTACCTCTTGGTCTAGTTATAATCCTTAATCCTTTTTAGTCCCCCTTCATTATCTGTCCCTAGATTTCATACTTTTAGAGCCCATGACTTGGGAAAGCATGCTTGTATAGCTGTTCTTAGCATCATTAAATAGGATATTGACCTTGTACCCCTATGCTGCCTATGCTCTCATTAGTTTTCTGTGCTCTAAGAGGGTCACCTCTATGGGCAGCATCTCTCAGGCTTCCCTGAAATAGACTAGTGGGAAGCACTAGATCTTTGATGGTGTCTGAGTTTTTCTACCTAAGGCCAGGGTTCTGGTTGGAACTATAGCCCTCTCCCTAGGGTTCAACTCTCACCAGGTTCCAATAACTGTCCTTTCAAGTTTAGGCCTATAAAAGCTTTCTGCTTTGCAAGACATTTTGTGCTTCACAGTCTTTTGCTGATTTACTAAACCTGCCTATACCATATAAATAATCCCTTCATTAAAACATGTCCAATTAGCTCTTCAAATGTTTCATCAGTTTCCTGCTAGAACTCCAATCACCTTTTTGTTACATCTTGTCTTGCAATTTTTAAGAATTATATTCCTAATTCTTTTCAGGCCTATCATCCTAGTCCAGACCTTCAACAACTCAATATGTGTCAAATACCTACACTAGAACAGGATCTGTGGCAGTCATCTTTCCCTCAAGCTTTTAAAAGTCCCAACTGGTTTAATGTCTCCTATCTCAATTTTACTGCCAGATGGACATTCATAAAAGTATTTCACTTAGATTCTTTTCTTTCTCAGGCTTCTTCAGTGGTTCCCAACTGTCCAGTGGAAAAATAATAAATGCTTCCACCTGACATTTAATCCCTCCATTATAAGGCTTATCTTACTTTTCAACTTATTCACCTTAAAGCCCTCTGTTCTGGGCTTACTACATATCTCCTAAATATGTCAGGTGCTTGCCTCCTAAGATACTTTCATTGAGCTGTACTCTCTGCTAAGAATCCTATTTCAGTTCACTTACTGAACGCAATTGATCTTTCAGTGCCAAACTCAAGTCTCTGCTCCTCTGTAAACTCTGTAAGACCTTAACCAGTAGAAATAGGCTCTCTCTCCACCAAACACTGTATTGTCTTTTCTATTTTTTAACAGTTGATGATGTCATGCTTTTATGATTACATAACCAACTCCACTGAGTAGTAGCTATGTGAATTTTAGGCAAGTTCTTTGTCCTCTTTTCTTTCCTTCCTTCTTGCTGTATTTATTGAGCATCTTTCATGCCAGGCACTGTGCAAGGTTTGAGCTATACTGGTGACCCAAACACTTGACAGTAATCCCAGCCATGTTTCATTTAAAGTCTAGCAAACAAGATAGACATCAGTCAAATTCACAAGTGAAGTAAGATGGCAGCTGTCATTAGTACTGGAACTTTTAGTGGGGTTCATTTGATATAAGGACATAACCAGGGTGAAGAAGTCCAGAAATTGGCAGGAAGTATGGGGAGTTCCAGAGAGGAAATAGCAGGTGGAAAGCCCTAAGCCTGCACATCTCCTATTTGGTTTTTATTTTCTTCTTCTTTTTTTTTTTTTTTTTTTGTACTAGGGATTGAACCTAGTGGTGCTTAACCACTAAACCACATCCCCACCCTTTTTTATATTTTATTTAGAGACAGTATATCACTCAGTTGCTTAAGGCCTCACTAAATTGCTGAGGCTGGCTTTGAACTCACAATCCTCCTGCCTCAGCCTCTCAAGCCATTGGGATTACAGGTATGCACCACCATGACCTGCCCTCTACACATCTCTTGATGGCATGAATCATGTTTTATATTTCTTTGTTAGTCAGATGGTACCATCCACATATTAGGAACTCTGTATTTGCTGACTTTTCTTGAATCTTATGTCTAATGTGTCCTAACCAGACCTCTTAGATTTCTTTTTGTACTTCAAAACTTGTTAGCTTTATTAAACTTTATTTTGTTCACACAGCTTCTTTACATGTTAAGTAGCATTGGCAAACACATTTACAGAATTATTCTCACCATAGTCTTATAAATATGCCCCAAATATTTTAGCCATTTATTTAACAAGTGTTTAATACTAATATTAAACAAATAAATGACCATAATACATATTGGCATGCTTTATCTTTTCTTTCATTCCTTTTTTTTTTTTTCAAGAAAGAGGTCTGTTTTTCTCTTAGTATTAAAAGCTAAATAGGGAACTGGGGTTGTAGCTCAGTGGTAGAGTGCTTGCCTAGCATGCATGAGGCACTGGGTTCAATTCTCAGCACCACATACAAATAAATTTCAAAAATAAAATAAAGGTCCATCAACAACTAAAAAAAAAAATTAAAAAAAAAAAAAAAGCTAGATAGGAAGATCAGGAAGCCTATCTATTTGGCCTCTGGTGCAGACCCCCGGTGTATAATATCTTGACAAAGAAGCAGAAAGGGAAATCAGAACTCTTAGATTGATATTACTTCTTGCCTAGAGTCTGACCCTGTGAATGTTTTCTACAGAAATCTTATTCTTTGTAGATGTTGTTAATTGTGTGTCTGGCATTAGCATATGCTACTTTTATTGACCTTTTTAGTTATATTTGTTTTATGTTACTTGTTATTTTGTTTCTCTTTACTCAAGTTTGTAGGAACTATAGACTTTTAGGAACTATGTATTTCATATATCTTATACATTTCATAGGTCTTATGACTCATCCCTGGTGTTTTCTAAATGCTGTAGATTTGTTAAGTCTAATAAGATCTAATTTGTCCCTTCTTTTCTCACCACTATCCCTCCAAAAGGAATAAGAGTCAGTGACTATATAATCTGTGGCTTCTCATCTGAGAGAATTCAGGACTGGATAATTACAACCAGGCCTTTTTCAAGCTAGTGATAGGTAAGGGTAGAAGAGAAGTCCATTTCTTTGAGATTTGGGAAGAAATGCCTGATGATTAAAGTAATTGGCTTATAGAGCCTTGAGGATATATAAGGAAAACCAGTCAACAAGTCTACACGGTAACACGGAAGGAAGATTGGACTCATGGTCACTGGCCTTAAATGGATACAGAGCAACTTGACTTCCTGGTTTAAGCCGAGCCAATAGTCAGATCCCTGGGTCTTAATAATTTTTTAGAACCCTTTATCCTTTATGCTCTTTTGTTCGTTTTTGTTTGTATGTTTTGAACCCAGAGCCTCACACATTCTACCACTGAGCTACACCCTCAGCTATATCTCCTCTTTTAAAACCAAATTTAAAAGGTATTTGCTAAAGGATCCTAAAGTTAATAAGGAAAGGTGTATACCAGAGTGGAAGGAATTATATCATTAACAAAAAACAAGAGAGAAATGCAACAGAAGACCTGGCTACACGGTCAGAAATTCTAGCACATCCAATTCATCTCTCTTCTTCCATATGTGAATTCAGGCCTTAATAATAGTATAGGTTTAAATTTCTAAAAGAAGCTAGAGTTAAAACAAGAGATTCATCCATTTTATTTAGTAGCTTGTTTTGAACAGTCATAAACAGAAATCTCCATCTTTTTTTCCCTATGTAAATTCAAGCCAGCTTAGGTCTTTAACACAGTAAATGGGAAAAACCATCCCTGGATACTTTTCCTTTGGTAGCGTTGGCCATGGACAGAGTGTGGAGGCCCAGCTAACTACAGCATAGGTAGTGTATTATTTTTCAAATAAACTAGGTTACCTAGCAGGGATAAAGGACCGAGGTGGCAACCTTGGAGAGGGTACAGTGTCCCTGGTTTGTGCCAATAGTATGATTGGCTTGCTTCCTCTGCTCAGACCTCATAGGGAAATCCCTGTACAGTCTTATTAACTAACCAGAGTTCAGGGACTGGGGTGGGTAAAGAGGTGAAGCACAGTGTAGAGATTTCAGAAACCTCTCATGGAACTGCACCATCCCCTAGGGCAAGTTGATAGCCCCACCTCCCCAGTTTCATACAGAAACATCAAAGCCAAAATATTCCCATCCATGCTAATACCAGGACTAGGATGCTTCTGGCATGGATGACACTCACTCTAGGCTATTTGCAGCCATATAGAGGGCTGGGTCTCTGTTTTGAGAGTATCTTGGGCCCATTAACTCTTTAGTCCCTCCCAGACACCAGGGTTTTCAACTTCTCAGCTTAATTCTAGGGACTGGAACTGCAGCTCCTCCCATCCCTGTGCAAGAAGGGAAAATAAAGCCTACTTTGAGAGAGGAAAATGAAAGGGAAGCATGTGTGCATTTATTTATTTATTTGTTTATTTTATTTATTTTAAAAGGTGCTACAATAGGAGGATGCTGCTGGGGATTCGGGCACAGTTGAAGTAGTAGATTTTCCTAGATTTCCATGGATAGAGTATCTCCTCCCACCCATTTCCTCCAAGCTCCTCTCTTCCTGATCCTCTCAGTAGCAGAGGTTCATCAAAACCATTAACAGATGCCTCTTTATTTCTGAAAAGGAGCTTCCATCCCTCTCTTTCCCAGCACAAAACCTGAAATCCATCAACCATCTCATTCCATGTTGAAACCAGGATCACTATAAGTCTGAAAATTTGGTGTCATACTCCACAACCAAGGCAAAAATATCTGCCCCCTTTTTTAAGGTCTCTGAATACTTCCTTTCTGTACATTCAGTATATTTGGGCCTATATACATCTTTATACATATCTCTCTTTATATATTACCTCTTTTTTCTCCTTAGATAAACCTTTCTTATGTATCATATCCTAATTCCCCAAGTCTCTGCCCATCCCTTGTTTGCCAGCCCAAGTAAGTCTCAAGGGTTTCATTGATTTCATTAAGTTCTTCAGCCCCATTCTTTCTCATCTTCATACCCTGGGTATCCTTTCCCATCAGTTATTTTACCCACCTTTGAAATCTCCCCCTTAACATTTGTGCCTACTACTCTGCTGACATTCCAAGTCTATGACTGTTGTAGACAGGGCACATTTCTCTCCAGACCCAGCTACTTCCAAATGTTTTCCTAAACCCTCGAAAGAGGATTCCAGAACAGAGAAGACAGACTGAAGTCTAAAGAACCTTTTAGGATTGAGGGTGGGAGAAACTGTTCCTTGGGGAAGAAGGGGCTTATTGGAGAAGATGCCAGATTGCATTAATTGGACAGTATGATTTAAAGTGCAACTCAAAGCAAAGCCTGGGATAGCAGAGGAGGTTCAAAAAGGATTAAATCAGAAAATGTTCTCAGTACCTTGTTATTCAGGAATCTGAGAGCCGGGGTGGGGCTTAGAATAGGCAGCAGGGGAACAGGAAGAGAATACTTCTTCAGGAGGGAAGCAACAATATGCAGAAGAAACCAGATGGGGAACAAATTGATAAGAACACACACACACACACACACATACACACACACACACACACACTGCAGTACATTTTGTCCTTACATGTTGAAAGAAATCGAATAAGTTTAATGTTGAATAATGTTGAAAGCACAGAAGTTGGCTCCTTGCCTTCTGTTCTTTGCTTCAGATTTTCAAGTTTTTCTAGTTCTTATTTTTATGAGAGCTGGACAGTAATGGTGGGGTTTACAGTAAGTGGAGACTGAAGGGTCTTCATTTTCAAGATAAAGTTAGTTGAGTTCAAGGAGGGATTCATATGAGAGGAATACGCCAGTTGAAATAGGTCCAGCCTTAAGACTGAGTGAGATTTTCTGCAAGGTTCTGCACAGAGATGCACATATACACTCTGTTTAAGTGTGTAGCTTGTAACAATTGGTCAAGTTCACCTTGAATAAACTGCCACTTGATTCATACTGGGATTCTATACCAAACAACTTTGAAAGGGTTCCTTTATATGTAAATGAGACCAGAAATCACTCATAAGATTTGGGATATTACAGAAAGTTCTGGTGTCTATATGCCCTTCTAGGACCCCTACCATACTTGCCACCAGGAAATAAGGAATGGCCTGAATCATCTCTTAAAGTGGCTTTTTAACTTGCCTGAAACTAGCTGCATGGCAGAAGAGAGTAGAATTGATGCTGATTTTCATGATTTTTATACCAAGTCTCAGTAGGAGATCATGGGTATAATTTCCTCCCCTCCCAGCATTGCCTGGTGAAATAACTGGCACTTTTCAGAAAGACACCAGGAGGTATAACAAAATAGTAGTTGCCAGCCAGAGTTCTGCTTCTGCACAAACCTCAACAAAGCATCACCAATTCCCAGAGGGTCTGTACAGCAGTGTGGAAATCCAAGAAGTTACCCATCCCATGTGGTTGGTTTAACTTTCCTGAGGAGTCTGTGCCCTGTGGATCTAGTTTTAGTTGAATATCTGTGTTAAAAGAGGGAAGCCCTCACATTTCTCTTTCTTTCACTAAAGGCTTGGGGTTAAGGGAAGAGGGGTCTGGGCTGAACAGGAAAGGAAGAAGAGAAGTCAGGTACAGTGCAATCTGCAGTATCATTTTCAGGCCTTTTCATGGGGTTTGGTTACTGAACTTATTCAAGGGAACATATTGGCTAGGATCCTCCCATTCACAGAATACAGGGAAACAAATTTTCCCAGGGCTACCTGGTGGATAGGTTCAGAGTTTTAGACAAGAGCTCCAGCACTGAAGATTTAGAATCCAGGATGGGTGCAGGTGTGGGGGTCATGACTGTATATGTTTCTTGAGTTACTCTTGATTCTCTGGGAATAGAAACTGAGAGAACTGGTTATCCTAAGAGTGTCCACTTGAGAACTAGAAAGGAGAAAATGGTAGGGACCAAGGGCCCAGGTTATGACCCAAAGTTACCAACAAAAATTAAATACACCATGACAAACTAGTTGCTTTCAATAGAGGTTGGTAGAATCCCCAGGATACACTGATTTCAGATTCCTGTATTTCTGAGAGCACAGACTACAAAGTGACCATTAGAGATATTCTTTCCTTAAGGAACTGGCTAGACAGAAACAGATGGAGAGGGCTCCAACCTCAAGTCAACAAACACTTGTGGTGGCAGAAGATGGGCAGAGTCTATCCATCCAACCACATGGTCCTTCTAATGTAAGTCTCCAAGCATGGCTGAGGCCTTTTAAGCCAATTCAACCTAATCTTCCCTTTCCTTCACCCATCCTGGTGTAAGGGAGTTGTGTGCATTGGGGTAGAAGCAGGGGGAGGTGAAGGGGGACAAAGGGAGGAAAACTTGAACTCCAGTTGGCCCAGACTTCCAACAGGCCTCTGTGTTGAAGAAGGGAGAGTGGAGGATGGATGCTTCTGGAACTCTCCAGTGACCCTAGGTAGTATCCCTTGCCCAGGGCATCGAAAGAGGAAAAGAGACCAGAGGGCTGGGGAGGTGGGAACAGACCATCAGACGTTGCTGATGCGCACACTTAGGGCACTGCCCTCCTTCTCAGCTTGCTCCCTTAATGACTCCTCCAACTTGAGCTTTTCAGGGTCTCCATAGCGTACAGTGCTGTCACGGAGGCCACTAGGAGGGGCCACTTTCACAACCTGGTCAAAAAGGCTGAAGTCAGCTATATATTTGCCACTGGCTGACAGTGAGATGGCAGGTGTGAACTCATAACCCCAAAGAATCTCCTCAGGCAGGTAGGAAGTGCGCACCTGGCAGGTGGCACTTGTGGATTCCACTGTACCACTTAGGATCAGCACCAGCTCAAAGTCACCTTCACCACTACGAAGGGGGAGATCTTTCAAGGGACTGGTCTCATCTACCACATGGTAGAAGGTAAGGGGCAGAATGAGGAAGGGGCTGTCGGAGGCTGTGTCTACTTGGAAAGTCACGTTGACCTGATTGAGCCGAATGTTCTCACCCTCCTTGGTTTGATGAGTCTGAAGCAGTTTTCCTGTCACCTGGCAGCCAATGAGGAGGCTCTTACGCATATTGGCAACCCGGATCATAAGGCAGGGCTTCCCATTGTGGGAGGCTACGACTGCATGCTGGCTGAAACGAATGGTTTCTGCACGCTTCTTGGGTCGGGCAATCTTCGCCAGGAAAGTACCTGTGATGAAGATTTCCAAGATGGTGGTGAGCACCAGTTGGGCAATAAGAAGCACAATGGCCAGCGGGCACTCCTCACTGATGTAGCGGAACCCATAGCCAATCGTGGTCTGGGACTCAAGGGAGAAGAGGAAGGCTCCAGTGAGTGTGTGTACCTGTACCACACAAGGGGTGTGGTTGGCAGGGGGACCCAGTTCCAGTAGGTCCCCGTGGGCCACAGCCACCAGATACCATACAACACCAAAGAGGAACCAGGTGCCTGCAAAGGTTGCAGAGAAGAGCAGGAGCTTGTAGCGCCACTGCATGTCGATGAAGGTTGTCCATAAGTCCTTGAGGTAGAGGAAGCGCTTGTCAGCAATGTGTTCCATTCTCACATTGCTGCGACCATCTTTTGTGAGGACTCTCCGCCGTCGTATAGGTGGGCCCACTAGGGGCCGGCTTTCTGTCTGAGTGGTCTGGCTGTAATACACCTTGGCAACTGATGTCATCTAGAGGGGACAAGACAGTAGAAAGGTTATTGTTGAAATCCAGCTAACTGGTAGACACCACCTAATGAGAAGGAGGCATTGACATTCATTTTGGCCCCACTTACTTGTTCTTTTATTAGCAAATATTTATTAAGCATTTGGTGTATAGCAGCCATTGTGCAAGGTGCTAATGACTCAAAGATGTGAAAGGCATCTAAAAACTTGAAACCTAAAGAGGAAGTTACAAGTTCAATAAGCAAATAATTGCAACAATCTAATATTTGTAATTTTTAAATGAGGAGAGGTGAAGAATAAAGAGTAATAAGTTCATGATTCCTTGAAAGTGGGAAAGACTAATGAAGGCTCTACTGATCTCAATGCACCACAAAACCAGTTTTGTGCAATCTAATTTTGAAATAGGATCCCTCCCTATCCTCACAAATATCTATCATAAGGCAAGAAAGACTAGCCCATTGAAAGCCTTCCAGGCCAATCCCGATAACATACACATATACCCTTAGTTTTTCCTTTCTCTCTCCTAGTTCCAAGTTAATAACTACTTGTGATTCTAAGATCTGAATGAGGAAATAGCAGAAACTGCCCATTCTTCTACCCTCCAGGATGTTCTCCAAGTACCCAGCCCATTTCATTTATTATCATCATATATTTGCATCGTCTGGGGAAATTAGGTCTGGGTTAGGGTCTCAGTTGTTAGAAAGAGCACAGACAGGACTTGAGCAAAAAGCAATAAGCAGTGAAGAGGGACAACATACCGAAGCTTCTTGGTAGCCTTGGAACATTTCCCCAAGGATGGGCAGGAAGGCCAGAATGTAAGTAGCAAAATTGTGTTGACAGTGAAGCAGGAGAATTACAAGGGTATATTAGTGGCTATGTCTGCACAGGCTCAGATTCAGGATTGCTTTTTCCCTGATAGTAGAAAGTGGAACAAAGATCTGAAATAGGAGACAGTTCACTTAATACAAGGTGCCTGGCATCCTTGCCCAAAGAGTAACTTGTACTTTTCCAGCTGAGAAAAATTCACTTGAGCCCTTGAACTCTGGAGTTGATGAACCTGATCTTCTTGGAAGGAATAGAGTGATCTCTGGGGAGTTTGACCCTTTTTGGAGGTCATAGAGGCCCATCATTCTCCATTTCAAAAGTCTGAGCTGGGGCTGGGATTGTGGCTCAGTGATAGATTTCTTGCCTACCATGTGTGAGGCACTGGCTTCAATCCTCAGCACCACATAAAAATAAATAAAGGTATTTAAAAAGTAAGCCTGAGCTGTTGCATTTTATCATTCTTCATATTTCGGTTCTCCCCTCCCTGGAAAATTCACCAATGGATGAAAAGTCTATGACTTAATGTTCACAAGCAGCCAGGATGCCCATTTACCAGTCCACAGGCCATTTGAAATTTTATCTACCTGAAAATACTACTTAACCAGATTTGATTGCTATTTACTATTGACTGCTCAATGTCTTTGGCTACTGTGAAGGGAAAAAAAAAAAAAAACAAACTCTACAACTCTGAAGTTTGGAGAATTCCCATTTAGAGCCCAAAGTCAACCCTATTTAGTACTCAGTGGTACTAATGATAACAAACAACCACCACAATGCCTGTGCATATATTCCATTTTAGAGTTCACACATCAACCTTCTTAATTTGATCCTTGAACTCTTGAAAAGAAGTTGTAAAACCTCCATAAGAGACTCTGGGAAATATTAGAGAACAGAGGAATTGAGAGTTAGAGATGAATAAATGTGATTTTAATTTTCAAAAGAAAAATGAGGTATGCTTTGCCAACTATAGACAAATAAAATATTGATCCTGGGCAAGACTCTTGAATACGATTTTCAGATTCTAAGAATGGGAGAAAGAAAGTTATTAATAGGACAGTGTGAGTTTCCAAAAAACAAAATGCATCAAAATAACTTAATTTCCTTCTATGATAAGGAAATTAAATTAAATTAAATTATTGTTAAATTTACAAATCAGAGAAGTGCAATAAAGTGTGCCTAAACTTCAGCAAGATCTTTTGACAAAATCTATATCATTATGTCTTATCGGGAGGATAAGAGAGAATGAAAGAAGGATAATCTCATTAGGTGACTTAAAAGTAAAAAATTAGTTGTTCTGATGAGTGGACCATCATGGTCTAGAATTAGCTTTCTATTGATGTACCAAAGAGCTTTATCTTTTGTCTTGCCCTATTCAATGTTCTAAACACTAATTTCATTCAAAACCAGAGAACACCATGGCTATCAATTATGTGGATGACACAAAGCTGGGATGGATTGCAAATGCAAGGGCTGGACAGAATTAAGATCTCAGAAGAGCCAGATGAGTGAGCCAAGTAACAAAAAGGATAAATGCTGGATTAAATACTTGGGTCCAAAAATTACCTGAACAAGTTCAGTATAGGGAAGGTGTAACTTAGCTAGTAGTGCCATGAAAAAAATAATTAAATATTTTAGCAGAAAATAAGCCAGTATAAGTTATTTCTGGTTGCCAAAAAAAGAAAAGCAATACAGTCTTAAACTACTTCAAAGTCTCTAGAATAAGAAAGTAGTTGATTCTGCTCTACTTCTTTCATCCCACACCTGCAGTATAGAGTCTCAAGGAGCAATCAGGATATGAAAAGATTCAGAACCAGATCACATGGCAAATAGTTGAAGGAATAGAGACAAGGTAAGGATATAATAAACGTGTGCCAATATTTGGCTTGAAGGGCTATTACGTGAATATAGGTTTGGGCTAGCTAGTTCCCTGAGCTCCAGGTGGAACAACCAGCATCAGTGAGTTCACATTACAGGGAGAAAGCTTCCAAACTGTTATTACAGAGGACACTGTAAGGATCAGGACAATCCAAATGTGTAAAGTCCCTTGAAAGGTGGATGGTGCCCTGACCCTGACAGTGTGCAAAGATGGTTTGGACTGGCACTTTACTAGGATCCTATATAGAAGATTAAAGTTTGAGATAGGGGTTAAAGATTGTCGTTAAGCTTTGACCGCACTCATGGAGGATCAGGATGCCTGTCTCTTCCCTGCTTCTGATCCAGAAGCACTTTACCACTGAGCTACATCCCCAGCCTTTTTATTTTTGAATTTTGATATAGAGTCTCACTAAATTGCTGAAGCTAGCCTGAACTTATCCTCCTGGGATTATAAATGTACTTCATCACACCCAACTACCCCTGTCTTTCTGTGGTGACATTCAGGGATTGAAGGGAGATTCTGCATATCAGGGAGAGTGAAAACTCTTAGGGCTCAAGGAAAGGCTTGTTTATCATTTTCAATATAATAGCCTATGATTAGTTATTACTTTAAAGTTTATAAAATATGTAATTTGTTCTCACACCACAAGGTAGTAGACATCATTAGAAACTAAGGCTTAGAGATATTTGCCTCAAACAGATGAGCGATGGAGTCGGAACCTGAACCCAAGTTTCCTGGCTCCTGGTTCAGAACCTTTAAATTGTAACAACTGCTTCTGTGGATCCCAAGTTCATTTCATGGATCTCATACTCTTGGGAGGTACCTATGTTTCCTTGTACCAAGGACCACAGTTGAGACAGAGAAGACAGAACCTGGAGCTTCGGATCCTAGTGTTAAGGTCATCAGTTAATTGGCACTGGAAATTTTGGCTACTGGCTAGCCTCTTTGTTGCCCCAGGCTGGGCTGTTGTGTTTGCCGCCTCCAGATGTTGTATCTGCTGTTGCCAGCCTTTATATCTGCCACCTCCGGCTGTGATCTGCTGCTCCCAGCTGCTGTGACACCTCCCACAGCCAAGCTGCTTTGTTCTGCAGAGTGACCAGAGTCAGAGCAGATAAACAATCAGTACACTCCACCCCCAAACTGGCCAAAGCCCCTGGGGAAGAAAGCAGGCCAAAGTTCTATGATCTGTCTCTGCCACACCCTAATTACACATCCTTCCTCTAGAGGGTGCTATTTTCCCCCAAAACAATCCCAGTCAAATACCAGGGGTAGTCAAGACCAGCCTGTGAGTAGTGAAAAAGACAGAAACAGGAACATCCCTAACTTCCTCCTCTAAGAACTGATGATTCTTTCCCTAAAACAAAAGCCAGTCACACCTACAAGGATATCCAACATGTTCCTTCAGCAAACACTAGTTCTACCTACTGCTTGGTACTACAAGCTCCCTAGAGCTGTCTTTTGTTACCTGCAAGCTCATTCATTTTAACTGGAAGTCACTTATTCTCCAGAATTATTGGATTTATCAGAGACTTTCTTGGGTGCAGGACTGCTCTTGAGTATGGACACTTTTGTTGTTATTGTTTTTTTTTTTTTGGGGGGGGGCGGTGTTGGTACTGGGGATTGAGCCCATGGACACTGAACCCTATCTCCAGTCCTTTTAATTTTTTATTTTGAGACAGGGTCTCAATAAGTTGCCCAGGCTGGCTTCAAATTTGTAATCCTCCTGCCTCAACCTCCCAAGTTGCTGGGATTACAGGTATGGGACACAGCACCTATCTAGGACATGGTTCTTGTGACTTTTCTAACCAAAATTGGTCAAACCCCTTCTTCACCCCCATTGCTTCAGGGTAAACCTCATGCCTCTTAGCACAGCATTCAAGGCCCTTATTCAAGGATTTATTCTACCTATTGGTCTTACACTTGGCAATCTTGCACACATGCCTAGACTCCAGCTCTATAGAGAACCTCACTGTCTGATCCTTTCTACCTTTGAACCTGCTTTCATACTGCCCAGCTCTATGCCTACCTGATGACCTCTTGCTTACCTTTTAAAATCCAACTCAAGTAAGAATTAGTTGCTCTTGGAAGCCTTCCCTATCCTCAGAGAAAATCTTCTCTGGGCTTCCTCCCACCCCACCCCAACATGAGTTTACTAAGCATGTTCTTTACATATTACCATTTTACAGCACCATAGTGCTTTGAAATGTGTGTTTACTATCTGTGGTCTCTTAATTTAAGGCCACAGACTGACTATGCCACAGACTAACTATGCCTTGCATCTGTTTTCCTAGAACCAAGTACAGTGTATTAAGAAAGGCTGAGTGAAGGGATGACTGAAAACCTCGGCTTGCCCAGAGTGAGTAAGGTAGCAGCCTTGGTTCACCTCTCAGGAGATACCTAATGGCCATGGCACTATGGGAGGGGACCCAAATTTACATAGGCTTCACTAATGCTGCAGAGGCTTACAAATTCTTTTTTAGAAGGTGGGAGAAAGAAAGCCCCTAGACATCAGTGCCAGCCCTCATCTGTCCTTTTGCAGTGGGGTGGTGTATCTTTTAAGTTACTATGGGGCACTGGAGTTGATTATGCTAAATTGTGTGACTAGAGAAGATGCCTCAAGCCCCTCCCAGGAGAGTAGGCAGAAGGGCGGGGAAAAGTTGCCCCATTCCAGGTTGGAATAAGGGACCCCAAGAAAAGAGTAGTATTTGTTTTCTCTGCAGCAAGAGCAACTCAACTGTAAAGAGCTTTGGGAGACATACTAAATGCATCATTTCCAAATATGAACAAATTCTCTTTCTTCTCCTATACATTCTCCTCTTTTATTCCCTAAATCATTAAAGATGCCCTTTTCCTCCCGCATAGCCACAAAGTCTTGGGATCATCTCACGCTCTCCTCCCTCCTCACTTAACATTCACCTAATGCCATGTACTGTGGATATAGTCCTTGTGCCTCCTCCCTTCATTTCATTGACATCCTTTGGGTCTTTCATATCTATTGTCTGAATCACTGCATAGCCTTCTCCATCCTTTCTCTCCTCAGATTCATCCTACTTTGCCACTGAATTACTCTTCTTCAGTTACGCCTCTGAACATGAATCAACGAACATTTATCAAGTACTTGGCAAAGCACTTTTACATTTTATTCTCATGGCTTACCTAGGAGATATTAAGACCATAGATCCTATTCTATTAACAGGGAAATTAAGACTCAGTGAGGTGATGTGAATGGGTACATGGTGGAACTGGACTCATGCTCAGGTCTACTAGTTCTCCAACCCTTCCACTTTTCTTTACACTATAATGGTCTCAGTTCTTTCCCCAGCTCAAAAAAACTTTAATGTATCCTTATTATCTATCAACGAGAGGCCAAACTCAGGCTGGCATCTAGGACCTTCTGTGATCTGATCCAAAACCTCATTTCCAAACTTATTCCCTACCACTTCTTGCCTCTGGCACAAATCAGAGGAAACCAAAAACTCCCCACTCCCTTCTTACCTGCCTTCACATGATTGTTCATGCTTTTCCATCTTCTTAGCCTCTGAACCCAGTTCAAATGATCCCTCTTCCATGAAGCCTTCTCTTATACCCACAGCTTTAAGTTATAGTTCCATTTTCTGAGTTTCCATGAATGTACATTTATACACATCAATACCCTTTAAGGCACATCTCTTGGTACATGTCACATCATTTTTCTTCTACTTCAAATAAGCTTATTGAAAGAAGACTCTAGGAATAATATATCTTGGTTATCCTAACAATTAGCACAATATATGGCACATAGTAAGGGCTCAGGAAGTATCTTATGAGTGAATTAATGAGAAGAAGGGGCTCCAAACCCCTCCAGCATAGGGGTTAACCTAGGAGAACTGGAAGGGACTCTGTCCTCATAGTAGGACTGAGGACATTTGCAAGCTTTTGTCCTAGATAGAAAGGATGGAACTTCACTCTGTCCTAGAACCTTTGGAGCTTTTTGTTCCCCCTTCTTGTTTGTATCTTCTCTTGATTTGTCTTGTGATGTTTCTCTTTTTTCATGTACACATGGAAATCCCAGATAACTAATTAGAAATACTAAAACCAAAGGTTTTCATGTGTGATGATGTTGCCCACCATGTGCAGTTTGAGTTGTGTTTTCATGCATTCATATATAATAAGTATATTTTAGCATCTAGTGGGTGCCAGATTCTAAACAAAGCACTGAAATTATTGAGATGGATCACATAAGGTTCAGTCCATAAACTCCTTCCAAGCTGATAAAGGAAGTGACCATAAAACAGACAGGGAGTCATAAGTGCCATATAAAAGGTATCAGTGAAAAGCAAGGTGACACCTAGCTTAAGGAATCAGGGTTGGGGAGGTAACTAATATGTATTAACTGAGCGCCTATTATGTGCTAGGTACTGGAGTCAATTGGTTTTCTCTTTTATTGTTAACTCATGTAATTCCCCCAAAAAATCCTATAAGAATTTCATTGTCCCCATTCAGACCAAGAAACTATTTAGTAAGTAAAAGTCATACGCTGATATTTTTCTTCCTTACCCGATGGCCTCACTCAGGGAAGACCATGGAGAAAGGTGACATTGGGACTGGGCCTGAAAAATAGGCAAGATTTGGAGATTGGGGTTTGTAGGGGAGGGTCAAGGAGAATGACCTTCCAATGAAAGAAGCATATGAGGAAAAGATATAACATTGAGGAAATCCAGGGCTAGTCAGGGAATAAGAAGCCATTCGATTGACACATGGAGAGCATAGGAAAGACCTTAATAGGACAAACTGGAAAAACAATGATGAGATCTGATCCCACAACACCCTCCTGCTTTGTAGCCTACTTCATGCTTTTAACGTTGGGTAGTAGCCACAGCATGGGTGTGGAACCATAGCTCCCTTGTCACTTTTCCTACAGGGCTCAGTCAAGGGTGCTGGACATCCTCTCACAGAAACACTAGATGACTTTCTTTTTTTGACCACCTCTTTCAGATGTTTATTTCAAGGATATGGAAGGAATGATGGGCACTGTAATTTACTGAATGCCTACTTTATACTAACACTTCACATTTCATCTTTGCAAGTATTCTGTAAAGCATGTCTTACAATCTTTAAAATACTGATGAGTAAATTGCAGTACAGAAAGCCAGAGTACACAGCTTCTAGGTAGCAGAACTAGGATTTGTACCTGGTTCTGATCAGGTTTCAAATTTTTTTCTCTGTAGCTTCATATTAATATTATAGTGAATTTTCCTTCATTGATCAAACCCAACATTCCACAACTGGAGAAGAGGACATTAGGTGATTGACAGGAGACTAACAGGTAAGAAAATAATCACTAGCAATGTTAGCTGGGTATGATGGTGCATGCCTGTAATCCCAGCTACTTAGGAGGCTGAGGCAGGAAAATCACAAGTTGGAGGCCAGCCTGGGTAACTCAGTGAGACTGTATCTTGAAATAAAAAAGGAAAAGGGTTAGGGATGTGGGTCAGTGGTAGAGAGTCCCTAGATTCAATCCCCAGTACTGGGGGGCGGAGTGGGAAAAGAACACTAGCAATGATTTCCAACATGATGCATCTGGTGGTTGGAGGCAATACTCTTTCTTAGTGGCTGCTTTTTCAGGCTGTTCCACGTTTTTATCCCTTTCCCCCATTTCTGTGTCTTGTGCTTTCCATTCTTTTCTCATCTCTGCTATTTTATGTTGCCCCATTTGCCCGGTCTTACATTTCATCCTGGCTGTTACTAAAGTGTTTGCCCCTTCTGTTCTCCTTTTTACCTTCCTTGTTGTCTTTCCATTCTCTACATATCTTTCTGTATCATCCTTCTTCTCATAGTTTCTCCAGCCTCCATCCTACAGGTCTGACTTTTTAAAGATGGTGATATGGAGAAATAATACAATTCTATCCATCTAATCTCAACTCTTTCCTTTTATTAATATATTTACTTACTTTTGGTACTGGAGATTAAACCCAGGGATGCTCTGCATGGAGAAATAATACTATTCTGCCCATCTAATCCCAACTCTCTTATTTATTTATTTACTTTCTTACTTATTTTTGGTACTAGAGATTAGACCCAAGGACACTCTGCCACTCTTTTTATTTTTAATTTAATACAGGGCCTTACTTAATTGCCCAGGCTGGCCTCAAACTTGCAATCTTGCCTTAGCCTCCCAAGACACTGGAATTACAGACATGCACCACCACACCTGGCTAATCTCAACTCTTGTTTTCAAATTCTTTATTCTTTTACATCCCAGGACCTACTTGTCCACATTAATATTCTAAGCCCTAGATCCTCTTGAGTATTATCCTTATTTCTCTCTGGAAAAGTCTCTAGATTGAAGGATTTGGGAATGGGATCAGAAAAGGAGGCAGTTTTCCAAGAAAATAGGAGGAATGCCCACCATGGTAATTAACTCGTCTAATTATTTTAGATTGGAAGGTATTTCTGAATCGGTCACTGTTGGGTAGATAGAAATAGGGAATTATGCCAGGTGTGGTGGGAGGCTGAGGCAGGAGGATCACAAGTTCAAGCCCAGTAACTTAGTGAGACCCTGTCTAAAAAAAATAAAAAAGGCTGGGGATATATCTCAGTGACAGAACACCCCTGGGTTCAATTGTTAGCACAGGAGGGGGCGGAGGCAGAGGATAGAAGGAAGAAGAGAGAAAGAGACATAGATAGAGAGAGAGGTTATAGATAGTACCAGCTCACTCTGTCCCAGAATCAGTCACCATATCCAAGTGCTTTGTGTTGGGAGAGTCCTATGCACAGGCAGAAGGGTTTTGAGCCCTCAGTCTCAAAACTTGAGGCTAGGCTGTCTCCAAACTCACACTTATCTTACACAGTTGAGCCAGGTATGTGTCCATGCATAGTATTCTGGAGATGAGTAAGAGAATCAGGCACAAAGATGTATAAAACAAGACCCAACAACAAGGGGCAGCAAGTGTTACCAGGAAGAAAGTACACTGCACTGAGATGCAAGAGACTCTGGAGCCAGTCTCAACTCTGCTACTGACTTGCTGTGAACTTGGGAAAGTCCCTAATCCTCTTGACTTCATGTTTTTCATGGAAGAAGGTCATATGAGTTCCTTACTTCTCCAAGTAGAGCACACACCCTTGCACAGGAGGCTCTAGAGCTGCAAGATTCATTCTAGCATATTTTCCTCAGATATCAATGTTAAAAATCTTAAGGGAAAACAACATGTTAACATACACAAGTGCCAAACAAAGTAGATCACACCTGTAATCCCAGCTACTGGGGAAGCTGAGGCAGGAGGATCACAAGTTCAAAGCCAGCCTGGGCAACTTATCAAGACCTTGGCTCAAAATAAAAAATCAAAAGAACTTGGGACATAGATCAGTGGCAGAGTGCCCCTGAGTTCCATCCCCAGTACTGAAATAAATAAATAAATACTTATAAACAAGCAATGCACAACAGAATAGAATGAGACATTTACATTACTTAAGACCAAAACAAATCTCAAGGGCATCTAATGTATGGTACCTGCAGCTGATCTCTGTTGCTTCAGAGCATAATCTCCCTCTCCTCTTTCATCCAAAAAACATTGTTGGGTCAGTTTGTAGGTACTATGTTAGAAGATGACTAAGGTCATTTCCTCCTACTGTGGTCCAGGCCCATTCTTCCCACTGGCCTTGGTGGAGGGAGGAAACAAGTACTCAACCACCTTCCATCAACTGTATTATCTCTTTTTTGGATACCAAGTTCCACTTGAATTGTGAGCTTTGAAGCCTCCAGAAAGAGATCAGCTGCACTAGGATCTGAAAAGATGCATTTCCAGGTTTCCAAATGTATTTTTTTAATTGATGGTGGTGGTACTGATTTAAACCCTGTGGGCTTCATACATGCTAGGCAGGAAGCTCTACCACTGAGATACATCGGAGCTCCTTTCAAATGTTCTTAATGAGAGAAGGGGGAAGAGAAGAGGAAGGAGGTTTGGGTATAAGAGGAAGGGCAATAAGAAAAGCTCACAGGATTATGTAAGCTCTCAAGGTTAGAAGAAGAATGGGGTTGGGTTTGGGGTTCTTTTCAAACTTAATGTCTTTATTCATCAATCTCCCTCCCGTTCTGCCCCAAGGAAAATAAACAAATAGAAATGGAGCCAGATGCACACAAATCTTGAGGTGGGGAAAAAGAGGGCAGTGTGTGTGTCCAGAGGCCTGACTTTCCAGCTGGGTCACTGCTGCCTCTGTCTCCCACCCTCGAGTCTCCTTCCCCTTGGCCCTCCCATCCTCTGGCCCCAGCCTGACACCAAGGCTCTGGGCTGAGAAAGAATAGGCTTTTCTTCCCTTGTGTCAACGTTTGGAAAGTTCTCATAGTTTGATCAAAAGAAAGGATAAAAGCCTTCAAAGCATTTCCTGGGAGTCTGTGACCTGTGCCTGACCCTTCTGACCCTCCTGTGTGTTTTCCAGTCCAAGAGAGGGAGGGACAAAGAGATGGGGCCATGTCAGATGTTCTCTATTTAGGCACCACCCCTGCCAGTCATTGTAAGTTGATTGGGACCAATGCCCTTCCTCCATCCCAATCCCCAGGCAGTGCCTTCTGTCCCCTTCTAGGAGGGAATAGCGTTCTTGCAGAAAACTGCCCAGAGGGTGGCATGTCAGTGACCCCCTTTTCTCCTGATGGGTGGGTGGGAGGATGACTTCTGTGGCACACTGCCTCTTTGTGCACCTGCTCTCCCAACCATCCACAGCATCCCCAGCATACTTCCTCCCTAAGTGGATACAAGTCATGGTGTCTGCTCCTAAACATCGTCTAGGACAGGAAGGCTGCACATCCTGGGCTCTGCAGGGAGTTGGTCTTTTGTGAGGAGCTTGGCACTGTGCAGAGTTCAACTGAGGACAGATGCTGTACCACTTCATCCTCAGCCCCAGCTCCAGTGATCTGAGAGCCTGTTAGCCTGGCTCCATCTGGGTCCTCACCTCAGAAGGACATCTACTTGGATATGTTAACCCATCCCTCCTCACTTTGAAGAGCCAGAAAAATCATTTATCAGTGCTAATATTCAGCTGGGAGCAGTGGCATATATAGAAATAACTCCTATTGTTAGCCTATTATTATCAGTAAGATATAAGATACTGAAAAGTTTCCCAGGGAATTGAGGAAAATCTGAGGGTCTGGGCTGGGTTAGGGAGGAACTGAGTGGACATGTCTGTTCAGGGTTTCCTTCATTTGTCACTTCTACCCTGGATCTGCAATCATTTATGGCTTGGTATAGGCTCTGAGGTTCTCCATAAGAGGTCTCTATGTTCAACTTCTCTCCAAAGACACTGATTGAAGCAATCAACTAGTTTAGATATTAGAAGTATCATTCCAAACAAAGGCACCTCAGGACAGTTCACCTCCACCCCAGTCTCATCTGAGTTTCCAGCAGGGGGACTGGCAGGACTACAGATAGAGGGCAGGGGCGGTGAGATTTATAGGAACTTCACAGCTACCTGCCATTCTCCTCCCTAAACTGAAGATTTACCTCCCTACCACAAGGGGGCAGGGCTCTCCAGTCCCATGGAGTGCTCTTGCCTGAGCAGCCAGCCCTTTTCCATAGAGGCTCATCAATGCCCCTACCAATACCCCAGCCCACTCCCTTTACTATTAGGCCAAACTATATGAAATTGCCAATTAACAATAAATGGATCTAAGGGCTGGGGATGTAACTCAGTGGTAGAGTGCTTGCCTAGCATGTATGAGTCCCTGTACCCCCCCCCAAAAAGTCTCATATTGGTAATATTAAATGTTTCAATTTGATAATACTAACAATAAAAATAATAGTAATACCCACCATTAGAATCTGGGGCTTTGCAGCCCACAAAGTCCTTGTGCAAATTCAAAATAATTCCATTTGATTCACACTGTCTCATTGGGTGGCAATAAAAGCAACAGGAAGCTCACTTCAAGGTCACAACTGACTTTCCAATCATTAAATCCCTCCACAGCAGCATTTGAGATCAACGACCAGTCAGGTCATTTTTCTTCTTCTTGCTGGTGAATGAACCACTGGGTGCTTAACCACTGCTTTACACCCCCAGCCCTTTTTATTTTTTGAGACAGAGTCTCACTGAGTTACCCAGGCTGGCCTTGAGCTTGCCATTTCCTGCCTGGGTCACCAAGATCATCCTATCCATTACTGACTTGGTAAATTTGGCTTCTACTGCAGTGAGGTGGGAATTCACTGATTTTGTAGACCGCTAAGGCTAGTCTAGGTTTTGGGATTTGGGGCAAATCATTTAAGTCTCTTAGTTTCCATTTCTTAATCTACAAAAATGTCCTAATAATACAGAGGTGTTGGGAGAATTAAATGAGATCGTGCATGAAAAAACTCTTCATGAGTCATGAAGCACCAAGTGTGTGGAGAGTCTCCAAAATGATAAGAAGATTGGCCTTTTTTGACTTTTGATGGGTCTGTTTTGCTGTGGTCTCCCCTTTGCCACATCATTGTTGTTTTTTTTCAGGCATCTGTCCTAACCCCTCTATCCTCCCTTCTTCAACTGTTTCAGCCACTCCCATGGATTCCACCTCACCTCTACCCTGTGTGTACAGGCTCCCTCTTTCTGGGACCTTCCAATTTTAACATGTTCAGTCCCATGTCCTCTCTCCTCACGAGTCTCTTTTGTGTTACCCTTCTTGTTCACAGAATTTATGCCCATTCAGCGCCCAAGCTCAAAACCTTAGCATCCCTCCAAATATCCCTTCTGCCCCTTGTTCAGTTAATCACTGGATCTTATCAATTATGCCCTTGCAGGCATCTCTCCATGTTCTTTGAGGCTACCCTAGATCACCCTCATATTCTCTTTCACCTGAAATGTTGGAATAACCTCATGGTCCTGCCCCAGGCTCACCTTCCTCACCCCCAGTCCTTTGGCTACCACAGTACCTTTCTACAACACACTCTGATCCCATCACTCCACTCCAACTTGTCAAGCCACTTGGGTCTCATCACAAAAGAGATGAGACCCAAGTGGCTTGACATAGTATTCAGAATCCTTCACCATCTGACTCCACCTCACTTTTCACTTTTGCTCCTTCTGCTTACATCCCCAGATTCTAGCCAAAGAGAACATGGTCCATACTCTACTTGCCTGCCCCATGCCTTTGCTCCTACAGCCCTCCCCACCTAGAATGCCTATCCCTGTCCTCCCAGCTCCCCTCCATGCCCCCTTTCTTCCATCTAAAATCCTATGTATTCTTCAAGGAACAGTTCCAAAATCTTCTCTGCCTGAAGCCTTTCCCTGGTTCCCAGATAAAAATATTTAATCTATCTCTACACTCCTGGGACATTTTACTACACCATCCTTTTTCCTTCTCAAGAGATTGTTTTTGAAGGCAGAGACTGCCTTTGAATTTTAACTGATACTTTTGAATTTAATCTAATTGTTTAGAATAGAAAATGGACTTAGACATGAAATCTCCTGGTGATCCTAAACTAGGTATGGTAACTATGCAGCACATGTATTACCATTCATTCCCACCCCTTAGCTGATCCAACTAGTTCATCGCAGTACTTTTTTCTAACTGAGCCTCAGAATCTTTCTTAACACAGCAAAAACCATTTCCAATCAAACAGAATGAGCCTAACAAATGAAAAATATTTGTTATCCTGGCATGACTGGGTCACAGCCGAAAGTCCCTATCTATTTTTCTTTGCCACTATTTGTCACCCTGGTCTATGTCATGTACCAGATAAGGGAACTTCAGTCAATCTCTTAATCTCTCTAGATTTCTTCATCTAAGGAGGCTATAAAACTTCATGTGTGTGTGAAGGATTACTTGATGTAAATAAAGTATGTGAAATCTGTAAGGCCCTATGGAAATAAGGATATTATTATACTACTTTGGAAATAAAGAGAAAACACTATGGAATTAAGGAAACTAAGACTCACAGAGGTAGGGTAACTTGTCAACATTTATTTAATAGCAAAACAGAACTTCTATCTCCAAGTCCCATGAAATTTTTGTTTACATTGCTTCTCTAGACCCCAGTGGACTTAATGATGCTCAAGCTAACTCCCTGCCTTATTTCTGTTTTCTCTAGAGTAACAGTATTTGTAGAATAGGATTTACTACTGTCACATAATTTGAGGAAGTTTCAGACTCACTGCTCTTTCTTCCCACCTTCCTATCATTCCCAGGATGAGGCTTCCTCATCAACCTGTCAAGAGGTGGGAAACACATGTGGTGAGGATCCTGAACAGGGCTAAGTCCCTCAGTTACTGTCCTCTGGCCCCTGCCATCCCACCTGTCCCCAAACTCAGGGGCTCCAGGAAACTGGTGGGCTTTTTGAGGCCCAGGATGGTCAGGCCTTAGGAGATAAGGTTCTGTTACCTGATCTGTCACCAGAGTCTGGGAAACTAGAGAAGGAACAGGTTGTAGGATTTACTCCTTGGAGGTTCCAGGGTCATGATGGGGATCCCCATTTTAGAGAAGAAGAGACCAGCAAGATCCCAGCTGAAGACCCTTTTCTATATGCTTTTTCATCTACCATCTTGGATAGTGACAAGGGAGGGCTTGGACCTTGTTGGTAGATGCCCAAATGTAGTATAGAATGCATGGAGAGGCAGAAAAGCTACTTCTCAAACTGCAAACATCCCTGGGGCAGCTGCCATAGGGATCTGTCTCCTGCTTCCAGGAAGGACCATTCTGTCTTTGAAAGAGAATAATCTTTTCTGAACTGTTCCTTAACTGTATTTTTTTTTCCTTAACTGTATTTTGTTCATCTTTGTGTCCTCCTCAATGCCTGGTGTTTCTGGATTTTTTTTAAGGTACTAGGAATTGAATCCAAAGGTGTTCTTTCACTGAACTATGTCCCCAGCCTTATTTGTTTATTTGTTTGTTTGCTTGCTTATTATTTTATTGCAGGGACTGCAATAAAATTTTGCTTATTATTTTATTGTAGGAACACTCTACCACTAAGCTCCTTTTCCAGCATTTTTATTTTTTATTATTTATTTATGTGTTTACTTATTTATTTATTGTGGGGATTGAACCTAGTGTACTCTGTCACTGAGCTACATCTCCAGCCCTTTTTATTTCTTTTTGAGATAAGGCCTCACTTAGTTGCCCAGTTGACTTCAAACTAACAATCCTCCTGCCTTGGACTTCCAAGTTTCTGGGATTACGAGTGTGCACCACCATACCCAGCTATATTTCTGAACTGAAAAGAGTCTGAGGATTGACATTCTCCATTATCTTTCTTTCTTTAGGCTCTCTTTTCAAATGTGTATTATGCTTTGTCCTTGGGAAGTCCTTCCTCCGAGTTTCCCTTTGAACTTATGGGCATTGGGGGAACACAGGCCCAATCCCCCCACCATCGGCCTTTACTCTAGACTGAGGAACTATCTTCTCTCTAGTCCCTTAGCCCTCACTCCACACTTTCCTTGGCCTCATTTCATCCACACTCTCCCTACTCTCACAGTGAGGAGGGCCATATGGGGAAACAGGCTCACAGCATACTGTGATTAGCCGAGTTGCTAGAAATACAGTCTTAATTGGAGATAGACATCTCTTTTGTGATGGGAAAGGGGAGAGGCAGAAAATGTCAGTCCTGGGCCCAAAACATCTGCAAAGCCAGATAGCACTGAACCTGAAGCTTTGCTCTGGACCAGTAGATCCTCCTAGGGCCTCCATGCTTTCAGTGCCTCTGTGACCAAGGACAAAAGGGATGAGTCTTAGGAGAAAGAGAGAGAGAAAAGTTGGGAAAGAAGGGCAGAAGAGAAGCAGAGGGACTCCATCTGTAAAGTTCTAGGAGGACAGGTAGGACAGGGTACACAGTCAACCTGGCTTCTGCTGAGCTTCCCAGCATTCATAATTCTCTATCTTCCATCCATCCACTCTCTCACTTGCATACTCCATCCACCAGCCACACCAAATTTCTCTCACTCTGGAACTTACCATGCTTTCTCCTACCAAGAGTACATTGCAAATCATGGAGCCTCTTCCTTGGACCCCTTCCCAATCCACTTTGTCTGGTTAATTTCTCCTTTAGGTCTCAGCTTAGGTGGTACGTTCTCTGTAAAACCTTTAAGGATGACCCCAACCCCCATGTGGACTGTGCCCTTCTTTGTGTTCCTAGAGTAACCATGAACTTGACCTATCTCAGTCCCTTCAGAGTGCCAGGATTGTGCTAAGTGGTCCACACAGTGCATCATTCTGTCCCCTTAGGGAGGTCAGTGATAGTATTGCTCTCACATAAATAGTGTGGAAACTAGACTTAGACTAGCTGACCTGCCCATGAGGACTGCTAGTAAAGAAGAGGTGGCACTGTAAGTTGGACACAGGCCTGCTTAAACCAAAGTGTGCTTGCCATCTTGCTGCTCAGCCCTGTATCATAAAATGTTGGTGCTCATAGGCCTTGCATGGCTAACTATTGAGCCCCTCATTTCACAGAAGAGGAAGCCCAGGGTTAAAAATGGTGAGGAACTTTCCCAAGATCCCACAGCTAGCTAGTAGGGCATCTTATTTTATATCATAATCAGAGCAATAACATTTGCCTTCATTCCAACTTCTTTCTTCCTCCAAGATCTAACCCCAGGGTCCCAAAGTACCAGTTGATATGGAGCCAAACTTGGAACCCATGGAGCTCTTCCCCTGTCCAACCATAGTCACAGTGGGATGTGTTCCTCCCATCCAACAGGCCTCAGGAGTCTCCTTCACCCCAGTGAAGCAACTGGTCCAGAAATAAGCCAAGAAAAGTTAGAATAAACAGCAAATAGTGAGTTCCCTGGGGAGTGAAAGGGACACATTCAATGATGTTCTCATTGGGGACTATGAAAATGGTCAAAGGAGTAGTTCCTCTGAGACAGTTAGAAATCCCATGGTTCACAGGGCTCTGAGAGTCACTGGAACTATCTCACAGGCCACCCAACCTTTGTTCAACAGGAGGCAAAGGGGGATCTCTTCTCATCTCTTCCTCCCCTATACCCAGTAATACCTTAAAACCAGGAAATTCTTCCTGTTCAGTCAAATGTTATCTGCTGCTGCCTAAGCAATCTATTCTTATTTTCCCCATTGATGGAGAGGGAGACACATAGTTACTCCATTCCTATAATTCATACTTAAGGAATCTAGCTACTTTCACTGACAGGTGTTCTCTTAACTCCCTTTATTTCTTAGGGCTACTGTTTTGTTTATAGAGAGCAACCTCTGACCCTCTCACAGAGAAGTCCAAGGGTATCTACAATCACCCCTTCCCAGCTTTCCATTTATTTTTTGTCCACATTACTCACTTAAGGAGAAGGATAGGGATAGGGATGGCACACAGACACTGACCAGATACTGAACTAGATTCAGAAGTGGGTATCTCACTTTTCTCTCCCAAAATAACTAACTGCCCCAGTACAGCAGGGAAGGTTAGTTTTATTTTGAGTAGACCTCTTTCTACAACAGGGGACATTTAAAAGGACATTTGGAGGCAGAAGAACCACACCAGAGCTGGGAGAGAAACAAAGACAGATGGATGATGCAGCACAAGCAGAATCCAGTAACAGGGGGTGGGGGTACATCTAGATAAGGAATGGAGAGAGCCAGGTACAGTGGTGCACGCCTATAATCCCAGCAAATCAGAAGTCTAAGGCAAGAGGATTGCAAGTTCAAGGCTGGCATAGGCAATTTAGCAAGACCCTGTCTCAAAATAGAAATTTTTTTAAAAAGCACTGGGGATGTGGCTCAGTGGTAAAGCACCCCTGGGTTCAACCTCCAGTATCAAAAAATAAAAATTAAAAAAGCAAATGGGGAGAAAGAATAGAAGAATCCTACAGTCCTTTTGTATAATTTTTATCTAAGTGAAACATCATGGAGATAGGTGTTCCATAATTTTGACAGAGGAGCAAACTACTATCAACTTAGCTGTGACCTATCCATCCTCCCAGGTTTCCCTTGTGGAATCAGTCCTCAAATCCCTGGGAACCCGATGGGATTTTTTCTCTTCCCCTTTAAGAGCATTTGCTCCAGACTGCTAGAAGATGCCCAAACCAGGAGAGTAGGAGAGGCAGACACACTCTCCACAGTTTCTTATACAGACATAGGATATTCACTGGGAAGTTCAGACCTGGGCATCTTGAAGGACTTATTCACAGAAGAAGCCTATGAAGTTACTCCCTCCAGTGATCCAGAGTCAGTAGAAGGAATGGGGATGGTGGGAGGGTAGGAACTAGAGGCAGTGGAAGGGTCAACGTGACCTTTTGAGGTTTTTTTCTAGACCCAGAAACCAAGTTAAGATCTCTGTTCTCCCTACTCCCAACTGCTACCATGTCCCCATTTTTTCACAAAGAAGGTAAGTAAAAATTCTACAGTAGTACAGGTTCATATGAGTGGAGCCAAGAGATAACTAGCACATGTACACACACTCCCTTAGGGCAAGAGACCAGTCTGTCCCAGAGTTGCCACCAACTGTCTAGACACATTGTCTCACTTCTTAGAACCTTCCTGGGGAAATAATAACTGTTCCATCTACCTCACAGAGAAGTGAGAGAATGAAATACGCCAGAGTGCACTGGGCAAATGCAAGGGATGGTCACCCTGGGCCTGTGTGGGGTCAGGATGGGGGTTAGTTATTCACATGTACTTCCATCCAGTGTGTTTGACTCAAAACTGGAGTGGGGATCCTAGCCCACCAGATTCTCTCTTGGGTGGAGTAGGAGTGGTAGAGCTGTGCTCAGAGTTCAGCAGAGGCTGTGATATGGTTAATGTCTGTGGTTAACGTATAAGCAGGTGTGGTCTGGGGCAGCAGGACATTCCCCGCCCCAGGGCTACATTCTTGAGGTCACGACAAGTGCAAACTTGTTATAACCTGTGTTGGAGCAGCAGAGGGCAGCGGGGCACGAAGGGGCGTGGTGCTGAGATGCCTGGGTGGGGTAGGCAGAGAAAGTGTGCAGGTACATGTGCTGGCAGGCAGGGAGCATGGACGTGCCAGTCTGTGTGCCTGGCATGGCATGTTGCATCTAGGCACATCCACTTGGGCATGTTGGGGGAGCCGTGTGTGGGTCCGCATAGATGAGTGTGTGCCTGTGTGCCTCTGCATATATGAGTCCAAGGGTGTCCCTGTGGTAGGAAGAGTAGGGGGTTGGGCAGCCACAGACCCAGGCTGGGCATATGGAAGGAGGTGTGGGCAGGCTATGATTGCCCCTGCCCAGTCTCAGGCCTCAAAGAACCTGCATTCCAATTCCATCCACAGACTGCCCCCGCCTCTGGTAGCAGGGCCTATCCCCTCCTGTGCCCTCACAGTCTGCTGCCCTGTCAAATGCCCATCTCACCAGCCTGCCCAGGGAGTAGGGGGGTCACCCTGCCCATTCCCCCTGGCTCTGGGCCCACTCCCCCGTGCTCTCTGGGCCCTCCGGACACTGGGGAGGTTGGGGGTTGGTGGGGGGAGGCTCTGAAAGCAGGTGACTGTTTGGGGGAACTCGGGGACAGAGCCCCCATTGTGCCCGCCCCAGAGCCGCCTCAATGGAGCTCTCTGGCACAAAGGGGCTTTGACAATGGGCAGGACATTAGTATGCAGAACCAGCCCCTCAGCCCTCTCCTGTCCCACAGCCCAGGGGCGGGAGCTGGGGGGCTGCTGGCAGTGAGAAGACAGGCGGTGGGGCAGGACTGAGACTGAGGAGAACTTAGCCCACAGGGTCTCCCCTGTGGACACTGCCCAGGAATCAGGAGAGGGAGACTTGACTAGAGCCCCCAAACCTGCCATTCCTGAAAGAGGACTCTCTAAATGGAGAAAGCCACACGGATAGGAAGGGTGGGGAAGGGGCTGTGAAAGACCAGGCCCCTTGGTCCCCCAAGGACCTTGGTGGGTCATATGAGTCCCACCCATTTAGGTAGAAGAGCAAACACAGAGCACTAGATAGCAAGATCTCAAACCAAAGCCCAGAGCCACCACTGGCACAAAAGCTGTGTCTCAGAATGGTCCAGGCTTTTGGGGTAGGAGAGGGATCTGAACCCCCAAAATCCAGAGAGAGTATGTTGTCAGGGTTTGGGGATCTTGGGGCTTCTACCCTCTTATAAGACCTCCAATACTGTGATGGGGAGAATGAACAAACCACTAAGAGGAAGCAGGCATGGTGATTAGGGACAACAGCCCCTACTCCTCTTCTAGGGAGTTCAACCTGATTTGATGAAGGGGGAACAGCTGAGGGGAATTCTGCTCAAGGGTCATAAGTTATGATGAGTCCTTTCCCGGTATGTGTGTCTATCTCCCCATCTGCCTCCTTCCTTCCCACTCTATTCTCCCACCCAGCAATCCCCCAGCACACCAGGTGTCTTTCCCAAGGTGCCATGTTCTGTCCAATGTCACAGTACAAAGGGCAGAGATAAGATGCAGATAGAGGGCTCTTCCCTAGAGACAACTGGGATACTGTACAGAACTGCTCTTCCAAGGCAAGACAGAAAAATCTCTTAGGTTTAGGCATATCCTCCTAGATTTATTTTTATTCCTTTCAGATGCTATTGAAATCAGGAAGTCTTCCCTGACATGTGCCCTCAAGGCTTTCTGCTGTACTCTATGAGCCCTGGGTGGGTCATCTTGGATTGCTGGGGGATAGGTTAGATGGGCTTCCTTTCCTCTCTGGGAACTGCCCCCCATAGAGTCTAGTTGAGAGAGCACAATCAAACTCCTGGTTCAGTCCCACAACTTTGCCTGGAACCTTGCACAAGTCACTTGCCCTCTCTGAGTCAAGAAGCCCCCTGTGTAACATGGAAGGATCACCTCTATGTCTTTCTTCTCTGGTCTGATGGGCAATGGGTTAAGAGACAAGGTTCTGGAATTCAGTAAGAGTTCACATTACTGTGTACTGTGCTAAGCACTTTTCTAATGTATCATTTCATTATGAGAAACTCTAAAACATAGACACTTTGTTAAAAGTACTGTTGTATAGATGAGAAACCCAAAGCACAAAGATGATAAGGCTTTGCCCAATGTCACACAGCTAGTGCATGGTAGAACTAATATCCAGACTCACATAGGTAGTTTGTCCCTAGTACCCGCATGATTAACCCCTACCCCCATACTCTCTCCCTAGTGAAGACATTCAGAAGACCTGGAGGAGGGAAATCAGTCAGGAAATTCTGATTGGTCCAGGGTCTTTAAAAATGTTTGCAGAAGCCAAGCACAGTAACACATGCCTGTAATCCCAGCAACCTGAGAGGCTAGGACAGGAGGATCACAAGTTCAAAGCCAGCCTCAGCAACTTAAAAAGATTCTGTCTTAAAGTTAAAAAAAAAAAAAAAAAGAAGAAGAAAAGAAAATGAGTGAAGCCTAGGAACCCTTGAGGTTTCCTAAAACACTTCATAGGTTTTATAAGGTCAAACTTATCTTCATAATAATGTTAATATTACATTATTCTTTTTACTCTCATAATTTCAAGACTGTTCAGTGGAATTTTCTAGAATGTAGCAACAGATAGGAGAAACCAACTTTTTTATTAAGCTATCCATTAAAAAGATGTGAAGGGTTGGAGCTGTACCTTAGTGGTAGAACACTTGCCTAGCATGTGTGAGGCAATGGATTCAATCCTCAGTTTCACATAAAAATAAATGAACAAAAAAAGGCATTGTGTCTATCTACAACTAAAAGTATTTCTTTAAAAAGATGCAAAAAAAAAAAATAAGACAATGTCATTCTTACTAAACTCACCATTTTAGAAAATATAGGTATTTTTCACTAAAATGTGTCATTTAACAGGAAATGGAGTTATTGCTGTTATATTTTCAATGAATTAATAATGATTTTAGGTCTCCCCAGTGTTCTTTTTTTTTTTTTTCAGTGCTAGGGATTGAACCCAGGGCCTTGTGCTTGTGAGGCAAGCACTCTACAAACAGAGATATATCCCCAGCCCCCCCCCCCAGTGCTCATTTCTAACACAGTAAATATTGATATAACCCTCACAAAGTTCTTGAGAGTCTTCAGTAACTTCGAAGTATGTGACAGGGTCTTGAGTAACAAGTTTGAGAGTTACTACACTGCTCTAGCTAATCTCAGAAGCTCACTATCTTCTCATACCAACTTCCAATGTCTTTTTTTTTTTTTTTTTTTTTTTAAGTAATAGGGTCAACGAGGAAGATTTAGGCATAGTAAGAAGGTGTGTGCCTGGGTCTAGAACAGGGGACTGGGACCAGGGGTGAAGCTAAAGGGGGTCAGTCTAAAGAGAACATAACACTAAAAGGCCAGGCCTACACTAAGAGGTGTCCCCACATCTACAACATTGCAAGCCCCTGCTCAGAGATATGTACAAGACCATGGAGCTGTCCCAAGCCAGACTCTCACCTCTAACCCCTGTTTCCACTCCAGACACTGGCTGACAAGACTGACATGAGACTGGAGTCAGACCTCCCTGGAGAAAGGCTCTGTGGGCCTGGACACCCACATGCTATTTTGTGTGTGTTTGGGCCAACAATGCTTGGAGGACAGGAAATTGGATGTTCTAGGGTTTACTGTTTGTAACCTTAGAATGAAGCCATCTAGTAGTAGGAGAGGAGTCTCTCTTGAAGCTCCCCAGAGAGTTGAATACTGGGGTCTTATATATGCCCTACTTACTGTAGGATGCCCACATAAGCCTCTAAAGTCAGGGTCCTCCCCCCAAATAAGCAAACAGAAAGGTTTCCTGGCAGGAGTCAAGCTGGACAGTAGCCACTCTGCGTTCTAGGAGCCAAGCATTTTGCTGGGTGCCAAGGAGTCTGGGAAGAGAAGAGATGCCTTGCTTCAGAGAGTCCCCTGAAGAGGTATAAGCCCTACCCTAGAGGAACTTCCAAACTAATGAGGAAGATGTTTCTTCCAACATCATCATGAATGGGGCATCCTGGGCAAAGTCAGAATTGTAAGGGAAATGCAAGATGGCAGAGTAGAGAAGGAAACAGGAAGAAGGTGGTTTGCAGGAGGGGTGCAACTTAGAATGTCCTAAGTGAGGGTCCTGAGTTGTGGTAAGAGTGTGGTTCTGAGACTGCCTTGAATATGGTCCCCTGGAACAGCTGAAGAACATAGTCCCAGGAGATATGGATGCTGGAAGGAAGGGGGAACGGCATAAAGTCTCTTGAAAACCTTGATTGGGAAACTTTCATCTGGAAAGTTTTGCCAATGGAAAGGGCAAAAACTGATACTTCAAGATGACAGTTCCAGTGTTAATTGCATAGCAAAGGGAAGGAATCAAGGAGAGAGAGGCTGGAGTCAGGAAGGTCACCAAGAAGGCTACCATAGGCAACCAGGCTGATGGGATGGACAGGCTAATCAGAGGACAGAAGAGGAAGACACTAAAACCTGAGACAGGTTGGGGCAAACCAGGACAAGAAGAGGACAGGCAGGATGAGGAGGAAAAAAGAGACAGAGTTATGTGGGGAGTGCAGGGAGAGACGTGGGGATCGAGAGAAGCTGGTGGAAGACAGACGTTACTGAGAATGAATGAGAGAGACTATTTTGGGGATGCTTGACAGCTCAATTCACATTTACTGAATCTGATTTGAAGACAGGACATCTGTTTGGTAAAAATTCAAGGGACTACGAGTGTGGAGACCCAGGCTCAGGTGATAACCAGCCTGCTGGAATAAAAGAGGAAACTCATCCTAAAGGACTTGATCATTCTTCCATTTTCCCAAACTCCAAAAGAGTAAAAGATAGAGTCCTAGGACAGAGTCTAAGAAAAACAACCATGCCAGGCTGAGACAAGGCCCAGGAGCCAGGAAAGATGACAGAGCAGAAAGAGTCAGGGAGGTGGGATAACCCTAACAGCCAACAATAGCACTTTTTACATGTTAACTACCTTCTAAGCCCTTTACAAATATTGACTCTTTTAATCCTCACAACTATTATTAACCCCATTGTATGGATGAGGAGATTTGTGTGGCTACTGAGTGGTAAAACCAGGATTTAAACCCAGGAAGTCTGACTTCAAGGCTTTGATAGTAACCAAATAGGAGGCCTGGGATAGCCATCCATAAGAGGTCCCTTGACAGTTGTCAGATAATCTCTACGCCTATGAGCTTCATAGCACCTCTCAGATGAGCTTTTTAGTGGAAAGCTTTTTTGTTTAGGGGTTATTTTTTATCTTATTTATTTCCCCCCAGAAATTATCTTTCTTCCTTTCCCAATCTTCATTTCAAATGTCTTTCCTTTTATGGAATGTGCTTCCCAAAATCTAACCTACTAGAAGAGCTGCAAAAAGGCAGTCTGAAAGTAGTTTAGTCCTCTGGGGCCCCCACTTCTCCAAACCCTTTCTGAAGGCCACATAGTTCAGTTCTGACTTCTCTTCCACATTCCAGAGCCAGCCCCTCCTTCCCCTACCACCTCAAATCCAGGCTCCAGGCTGGCAGACACCCACGGGAAGGTTTCTCCCACAATCCCTTTCTCTTTGCCCTTTCAAGGTTCTGATGGGGGAGGGGGCAAAGAGGAACCAGCCAGGATGTACTCCATGAAAAAATGGCAGCAACTAGAGACTGAACCAAGATGAAGGAAGAAAAGCATTGAACCTCAACCTGAGGGAGAGACTGAGGTAACACAGTAAATTCAAGAAGCTCTCATTCTCAGGTGCTGCCCCCTTCAACCACATTTCACTGGGGACTACAACATTTGGATTCCAAACCTCCCTTTTCTTTCTAATCTTTCTGCAGTTTCATCTCAATGTTGTCCCTGTTTTAGGACTTCTTTCTAGTCCCTTCCAGGGCCTCAGTACTGTCCTGGACAGCTTGGCTTCAGCCTGGACAGTAGCACTGACCATTCAGGCAAGAGAAGAATCTAGGCCAGGGAGAGGAGGGAGAATGGAAGTTTTTTCTTCTGTCCTAAATAACCTTTGGCAGAAAATTTTAGGGGCTCTGTCACCTAATGTCTCTTTCACTCTCCACCAATGTTAGAGGCCTCAACCTATTTTTCCATCTTGTGTGCAGAAACCAAGAAGCTCTGAGGAAATGGGTCTTACTGCATGACCCACCCATGAGAACCCTAAACCCCCTTATCCAAGCAATCCCAAGATGACTCCAGAGACCTTCATCTGAACCCACCCAGATTCAAGTGTTCAGCCTCCCTGGTCCCTAGGGAGAACAAGGAAAGGAAGGCCTCTGGGTCCTCTGCCAATCACTTCCTTTCTAGCCCAAGCCAACAAAGCTGGAGCTGTAAATGAGCTCCATGTAAAGTGGTACAGGTAGGGCCACACAGAGGAGGTGGGAGAATGCCAGCGCAGAGATAGCTGATCCCCCACAAGCATACGCACACATATACTGAATGTGGGGCAGATGTTAGGGAGACATATTTTTCCTTCTTGGGGTAGGGGGCAGCAGTGGGATTCTGCATTAAAACTGTAGAAGGAATGGGACCATAAACCTGCCCCCCCCTTGCCAATCCCACCCCCCCTCCCCGCAAGTCAGTGGAGTCATTGCCATTTGATATCCGCTGAGACAACTTGGCTGCTCTGGGCTCTGGGTGGGGGGTGGGGGGATGGCTCAGAAAACAGCAGCTCCTTTCAAGGCCCAGGTTGGCAAGAGCTTTGGAAGGCTGGACTGGCCCAGATCACCCCCAACTCCCCCTCCTTCCCTCCCTCCCTCACCACACCACCAAAGGACTCACAGGGCAGGGGGGAGCTGGCACTGCCTGGGCCATGCCTATTGCCTCCACAGTCCAGCCCTGGACCCTCTCCCTGGCATTATGCCTTCCCTCTCCCTCTTCCCTCTAATCTCCTCTCTGAAGAACCATCTAGGATCCCAGACACCTGTTTCCTTCTAGACTTGGTCCCCCATTTCCATTCTACACCCTGAGGAATTAATGAGCCCTACCACTTGGCCCATAATGGTGCCCACCATCATGCCAGGAACATGTTCAAAAACACTTGACAATCATGGGGAGAGGGTTTCAGGATAAAACTAAACTAAACTCATTGGTGACTGGTTTCCTACTACCCACACCACACCCTCCTCAGCACCTCCTATCACCTCTCTTTCACTCAGACTACCTATGGGGAGTCCCAGTGGGGAGAAAAATAATTCAAATGCCACAGCAAGAGCAGACTGGCCAGAAATCTTTAGCCAGAATTTGTATTGATAAGCAAACTAATCAGGTTTTAGGCTTTGGATTCTTTGGGGGCTCCAAATTTAAACTGGCTTCTTTACCACCCCCATTTCTCCATCTGCCACAGCCTGCCTAGGGCACTTCATTTACTGGAATAAATTTCATGATACCAGAGGCCCTACCCCCACTTTTTTCCAGTTTTGTCCTACCTATCCTAGGTTCAGCTCTCCTCCGCCAAATCAGAAAGTTCCAACTCTCATCTCCTTCCTAATACAGGTGCCCTTGGTTCATTCCTGGTGTGAGGAGGGATGGGATGGGAAGGGACATCTCTTTTGGGAGGATGAATTTATAGATCTCAATCTACCCTCTTGTTCTAGAAGGAGTTGCTCTGCTCCTTTTTTCCTGGAATTCTTGGCTTTAAACAGCTGGATTGGGGGGGGGGGGGCAATAGGGAAAGGTCTTGAAGTGGGAGCCAAGTTGGGGTGGAAGGAAAGGGGTCCGCAGGAACACAAGGCTGCTGTCTCCCTCTAACCTGTGTTTTTTTTCCCATGTGTGAACTGGTATCAGTGTGTGTCACTATGGTCACTACAAATGTGTCACTGTACAGAGGAGTATGAGAGGAAGGGGTACAGTCTGTGCGCGTGTGTGGGGTCATGCATGGTAATGTGTGGTGGTAGCTGTAATAACTGGAAAAGCTTCAGGTTTGTTCAGTGGGAGGGACATGAGGAAAGGTCCTTCCTTAGATGAGAGAACTGAGGTGAACAACCTGGATAGAGTATGCTGCAGGAGGAGCCCTTCCCAAGCGGGTCTATTTGGAACTACCTAAGGTGGGGTTGGGGCGGGGGCGGGGGGGGGGGGACTTGATTGTATCCCTGAGGCCAGCCAGGGTAGGAATCAAGTCAGTGTCTCTGGAGAGTTAAATGAAAAGGACCCCGGCCAGGGAGGCAGCACTCCTTCATCAGGGCCAGGGTCTTACCTTGGGTCGAAGGTGAAGTGGTCCCTCGGATGGGCTGCGGGGCAGCGGGACAGATGGACGGACGGGGCGGGCAGGAGGGAAGAGCAGAGCCGTGCGACGGGCAGGGCCAGGACTCTTAAACCCGGAGCTGGAATCAGATAAGGGCTTGTCCAGGGGCCGGGGCCGGGGTCGGGCCGGCCGGGGGCAGAGCTGGGCCGGGCCGGGTCGCCCCCACCCTCCGCAGCGCTGGAGCCAAACTTTGTGTGAATGGAGGGGCCCGGAGGGGGGCCGGGCAGGCGGAGGCGGGGGGGTGTCCTGAACCGACCAATGGGAGAGTGGAGCGCCAGACACGAGCGGTTGGGATTGGAGTGGTTTGGCCAAGGGGCGGGGCGTGAGGGCAGGGAAGAGAAGACCCAGACAGATGGAGGCGCAGAAACACCCAAAGACAGAGACCCAGACAGAGTCAGGGAGAAAAGGAGATGAAGGGACGATACACGAAGCGATAGAAGCCGAACTGGCAAGATGACAGGGGAAGAGAGAAGGAAGAAATGGGAGGCGGCCGTGTCAAAGACGTGGAACCAGAGGGGGAGCCGCGGGCCGGACTGGGGCCGAGTTAATGAGGTGGAAATTAATTCAGGACTGGTCCACTGGCTCTGGCAGGCTGCTTCTTGGAGTGAGATTGGGCAGGCTGGGCCTGGGCTCCCGGGGCTACAGGCTATATCATTCAGCTCAATTTCTGTTATTCACCATTTCCTAAATAATTGGTGCGGTGCTGGATGCGAAATAAGAACATCATCCCAGACCAGGCTACGCGACTTCTCCTGGAAGGGAAGATAAGTCTGGAACAGGAGAAAAGTGCGGGAGATTTTGAAGGCTGCAGAAAGGGAAAGGCCCTTCTACTTAAGGGACTCCTAGCAGATGCGGAGGGAAAGAGATGGCATCTGCTGAGGGTCCCAAAGCATGCAGAGGATTTAGGAGCGAGGCAATGGTGGGGAAGTCACTTAAAGCAGAGAAAACACATAAGCAAAATTTTGAGGGAACATGAAAATATAAGTCCATTTGGAAAAAACAGCATGAGGTTGTTCCATTGGATTAGGGTATAGAGGAGTGGTTCTCAGCATTATCAACATCTTCAGGACTTCGGGACTTCATCATCAATATTTCTTTCATTACCTGGATCTGTGTTTTGAGAGGTTGTTTTTTTTTTTTTTAATCCACAATCTCCCTTCTTGGCACTTATTAAAGAAGAACATAGTTGTTTCCCATTTTCATTCAGCATGGACATTTAATTTCTCATCAATAACCAGTGTTACTATATTCAGTTGGTACAAATCCAGGAACAAAAGCTAAGAAACTATAAATTAAAGCCATATGTGGGTAAATGTACCTTTCAAAGAGCCCTCATTGGGGAAGAAGGAAGGACTGGGCTAAAGGTAAGGCACTATTTATTGAAGTGAGCTAGCAGGTTTGAATCAAGGGGAATCAGTTGGCAAGTAGATGAAATAGAAAATAACTGTAATAATTCAGGCATGAAGAGACGAGAGCCCAATCAATGTGGTGACAATGAAAGGTAAACACACTGGGGTTCAGAAAAGTCAAAAGAAAACAAAAAGTCAGACATGGTGGCACATGCTTGTAATTTCAGCAACTCTGGAGGCTAAGGCAGGAGGATCACAAGTTCTAGGCCATCCTTAGCAACTTGCAGAGACTCTGTCTCAAAGCAAAAAAAAAGGTTGGGGATGTGACTCAGTCATACAGCATCCCTGGGTTCAATCTCCAGTACCACACAAAAGAAAGAGAGAGAGAGAGAGAGAAAGGAAGAAGGCAAACAAAAACTTAAGGACCAACTCGACAAGCAAAAGAGAGAGGTTTCAGAGATCACACTAGAATCTGAAATTAAACAATCAGGAAAACAATGAGATCCTTAATGGACATAAAGAAGCTCAGGGGAGGAGCCAACCTGGTAAAAGGACGGAGATGGGAAAGAAGATATGATGAGTTCAGAACTGGGGGGTATGGAGAGGGCTTGAAGCCAGAGAGAGAAGGAGGTAGTTGCTGCCAAGGCAGGGTGAGTTGAAGCCATGACAGCAAGGTAGCTTTCAACAAAGACAACAGTGGAAAGACAGCCTGACAAAGAGAATGAGGAATTCTTACATTTGGATGCTGAGAAGGGTCCCCAAAGAGTAACAGTGAATCCACCAGACAGGCAGAAAGAAGTCAAAGAGTGAGTTGTCACAAGAGTCAAGGAAGAAGCAACTGTTCAGAAGGAGGTTGAAACAGTGTCAACTGGTACAAAGAGAGGAGGTATTAGATTTGGCAATGAGAAAGCTACTAGTGACATTTGAGAACAGTTGCAGAAGAGTGATCAAGGTGAGAACCAGATTACAAGGAATCTGTTAGAAAGTGAGAAAATGTTGGCAAGTATAGGTTACCCTTCAGAGAACTTTACTCCAAAGGAGAGAAATACAATAGACATAAGGACAATGTACTAGAAACAGTCTCCCAGTCTTTCTTCAAGTTCTCCATACTCTCTGTTCCTGCAAATAGAAATGAGGGGCTGTGGTAAGGTGGTCTAAAGGCCACCCTATAGGGCTGCTATAAGAACTTAAAGGTAATAAGAACAGAATATCTTAAAGATCCCTAAGGAGCCCTCAGTCTTGACATTCAGAGCTGGAGAGGATTTGGAGACTTCGGTAAACTACAAAATAAAGTGGAGAACATCAGAGAAGAAAAACCAAAAAACTATAATGATTTATGGAATCATTAATAGACATTTATTTTGTATTTATATTTTTCCAAAAATGTTATCTAAGCATTTGGTTTCAGTTATCATCCATGTGTCAGTATCTCCAGCCCACTTGGATATTCATTTCAAATTCAGCACATTTAAAGTAGAATATGTCATCTTGCTCACATGAATGTTCCTCTTCATTTATTCTCTACCACAGTGATACACTATATAACCCAACCAAAAACACAGTAGCCTGCAAGACTCTTCAGTTTTCCTTATTTCTTCTTCCTTATCTAATCAATACATATACTTTCTCTTTTTTTCCAGTATTAGGGATTGAACCCAGAGGTACTTTACCATTGAGCTACATTTTTTTTGAGACAAGGTCTTGATAAGTTGCTCAGGCTGACTTTGAACTTGTAATCTTCCTACCTCAGCCTCTAAAGTAGCAGGAATTACAAATGTGTGCCACCAGTCCAGCTAAAGTTACCTACTTTCTAAATCACCTAAATTTTGCCCATTTCCTCTCTATCCTACTATTTTGCAATAGTCTGGGACACTATCACCTCTCACAGGACTACTGTAGCTACTTCTAACCGTTCTTCTTACCTTCATCTTTCCCCACTCTAATATCCTTCAGATCATGAATTCTTTTATGTAAAAAATCATTAAGCCATAATGTATTAGCTCTCTGAAACACAAATCTGACCATGTCACTTCTCAGTTCAAAAACCTTCAATAATTGCCAATAGTCTATAAGTAAAATGCAAGTTCCTTACCATAGGACAGAAGGCCCATTTTAACTTGGACATGGCACCATTCCACCCTCATCTTCCACTGACCCTACACATCCAAACCTAGAACCACTTCTTCCTCCAAATCCCATGGATAAGTCTTGTGTTCTCTTTCCATATCTTGCTCCTGGAACCTCTGAAACTTATAGTGTCTCTGAGTGATGCCCGAATTTCTATCTTCACCCCTGCACTCTCTTTGGAGATACACCTCCATGATTCTAGTTGCCTGCAGGGGATTTGACAGGCCCCAAACCAAGCTCATCATCTTCCTCCCCAAGGCTGGGTGGGAGTGCTCATAATTTCCTTATTTCTGTGTTTCTCCTGGTCAAGCAGACCAAAAATCTAAAAATAGTCTTGAATCTTTACTCTTGCCCTATGCTCTGTCCCATGGTATGCCAATTAAGCTACCAGAGTTCTGTTAATTTAAAATGAATGATTGAAATTGAGTTTTCATTCTTCAATTATGCTTTGTAACAAATATATATATATTTTTTATATATAAATATATATATTTGTGTGTATATATATATATATATATGTAAAAAAGAATATGTAGATTAGTCACTAGGAACCCAATAGGGAATCAGTGATGGGGCCTAGGAAATTAATATTTTTGAGTGTTTACTATGCATCATGGATCTTGAGATAGGAAAATCAAGGTTCAAGAGAGTTTTTGGTGACTTGCCTATGGTAGCATAGCTAGAAAGTTTTAGATAAGGGATTTGAATCCATGTATGTTTGACTCCAAAGCTTGTCTTAGGGTAATACTAGAGAGAATTTGTATAGTTTAGGCACAGTCTTATTTTTTAACTAGAGGCTATGACCCTTGGTCACACATCAATATGAAAAATTTCCCTGGGTTATGATGTCCAGTGTCCACCATACAAAAGGACAAAGGAACTCTTTCCTTCAGGACTTCTCTCTCTTCTCTCATTTCACAACTTGCATCTTCCTGATCTTGTTCATTGCCCCTTTCAGACTTATTCCTCCCAACTTTGGCCTCCTTCCTTCTTTCACCTCATTCATAGTGGGAGTAGGGCCCCCCTCAGGAAGAGTGCAGGGGTGAGCAACCTGTTGTAGGAGAATCCATAAATGTGCACTAGTTTGAGGGGCTTTTGCTGAGGGAAGTAACAGTAGATAGGAATCAGGGAAACTTTGTGTTGGGAGGCATGACAGAGGGGTTCAGAACCGGGAACAGTTAACAAGTCAAAGGAGTTAGCTGGAAAGGACAGAGGAACTGATATGGCTTATTTCTGGATTCCATCTGACACATTGGTGCTAAGGCCCCACAATGCTGGACAAATTCCATTAGGACTCCTAGTAGCAGAATGACTCTGGTCACAGAGGAGTGATCCAAGAGAGGGACTGAGCTACGTCCCCCCATCACTAACAGATGCTATTTAAGTAGACCACTTTCTTTCTTTCTTTTTTTTTTTTTTTTCTTTTTTAAGGTGCTAGGAATTGAACTTAGGGCCTTGTGCATGTGATGCAAGCACTCTACCAACTGAGCTATATCCCCAGTCCTAGACCACTTCTTCTAAGTAAATGTCATATACACAAAACCACATTTTAAAAGACATATATTAGGGGATGCCTCATTACATTGCAAAAAAATTCTTCCCTTAAAGAGAAAGAAAATTTCATTAATTATGTGGTTCTACTAGTGTCTTTCCAATTGGGTCTACTGATAGGGTCTACTGATAGTACCCTGTGGTGAGAGGGAAACAACAGGGAATTAAGAAATGACCACTGTGGTGATAGATACCTGTAGTTCCAATGACCCAGGAGGCTGAAGCAGAAGGATCACAAGTTCAAGGCCAACCTCAGCAATTTAGCAAGACCCTGTTTCAAAATAAAAAATAAGAAGAGCTAGAGATGTAGCTCAGTGGTTAAGTGCCCCTGGATTCTATCCCCAATACCAGAAGGAAGGAAAGGAGGGAGAGAGGAAGAGAGGAAGGGAGGGAAGAAAGAAAAGGGAAGAAAAGAAAAGAAAAAAGAAAGAAAAAAAGAAGAAAGGAGGGAGGGAGGGGGAAGGAAGGAAAGGAAGAATGGAAGGAAGAAAGGAGGGCAGGAGAGAAAAGAAAAGGAAGAGGAATGACCAGAAACCGGGTGTGATGGTGCTCACCTGTAATCCCACCAACTCAGGAGACTGAAGCAGAAGGATCACAAGTTTGAGATAGGCCTCAGTGACTTCATGAGACTCTGTATCAAAATTTAAAAAATTAAAAGGATTTGAGATATAACTCGGTGGTAGAAAACCCCTGGGTGCAGGGGGAAAAAAAAAAAAAAAAAAGAGGAGGATGCCTGGAGTTGGAGTTGGGTGATATGAGTCTAAGTCTTGATTATTCTTTGGGTACTCATTTCTTATCTGTAAATGAGGCAACTCCTGGACCAGCTCTAAATGTCAAATAATGTTTAAATCCCAGTCTGTCTCTTCCCAATCCTATAAAGCAACCCAGAACCATGTGTGAGAAGGCTTCTGGTTCTCTTGCTCTTCTGAAAATGCCAGAAACACAGGAATAACCTCAGTCTGAGGAGTCCAGCCAAGACTGTTTGTCCCTGGAGCTGTACTCTGCTTTTCCTTCACTTCACTGGAATGTCCAGCTGTGGTTCTTTACCACATCTCCTCCTTTGACCATATCCTTCCTCTGTTCAGAGTTTTCTAAGGCCCATCTCCTTTGAATTTATAGAAATTGATATAATCTACTAGATTGGCCTCCCCACTCCACCAAGCTTGTTTCTTCAACCGTCTCCTGTCTTTAGGCTTTCTCTCCTACCTCCAAGCTTTTGCCCAAGAAGGCTCATGATCTTGCTCAAGCAAGTCTTCCCAGGTGGATGGACTCCAGGGCTTGCTACAAAGACAAGTGCTAATGGCACAAGGCAGACCTGCACTGAGCCGCCAATCCTGCCATCCTAACCCAGAGCTGGGCTTGGCGGAGGAAGGGAACTTAATTCCCCCCCTCAAAAAAAAATCCCACCTCTTCTCCAAGCCACATACCACAAGGACTGCACCACCCAGTGGGCTGCTTTTTCTATTTTTCACCAAGTTTCTTTGTAGCCTAGCAGAGAGGCCCAGCTGTACCCTTCCTGTCCCCAGTATTTTTCATTTCCAATCTCCCATCATCATAACTGTACTGACATATTTGGACTGATTCCTAGCAAAGTTGCTTTATTCTCTCAGTACCTAAAAACAAGAGATCTTGCCTATTTTTCTGTTATACTGGTGACTAGGAATACTTTTATTTTTATTCTACCTCACTTCAAGTTCAATGATAAACAAGGAATTGCGGTTAGATAACAGGTAAAGTCTAAAAATCTGCAGATCAGTAAATCAATCAGGTGAGAGCAGCACAGTCTCCTTGTCAAAGAGGCTAGGTTCAGGGCAGCCAGAACTGAGGCAGGGGGCTGGCTGAAAACACCCTCTGAAGGGCACTGCCAGCTCTGTGATTCCCCCTTCAGCAAATGGGGCCAGATATATGCAAATTTCTTCTTGCCCAGGAGTTTGGTTTCTTCTCTCTGGAGCTCCTGGCACAGTGGAACCAATGGGAGCAGCCACTTGGCAGGACGGAGAAGGGCAGACTAGCAGTCTCAAGGCTCAGGTGACAAGGCCAGGCCCAGGAGACAAGGATGTTGACTGGGGCTTTAACAGCAGTCTTGATGCCAATCTCAGGCTGAAAACTCGATATTTCCACTTGAAACAGCAAGAAACACAGCAAAAAGGTTGGGCAGAGAAGGGCAATGCACCAGGAGTGCCCCCTGCAGGTCTCACTGGGTGGTGCCAGGACAGAGGAAGGTGTCTTAAACTGGATGGGGCTGTCAAAAGGTCCCTGAGATGATGGTAAGATGATGCTGACTATGACAGTGAAGAAGAAGGAGGAGGAAGAGAGAGAGGAAAATAGTAGCTAGCATCTACATGGTACTTACATGTCAGGCATTGCTTTATGTGATCTTTATGACAACCCTCAAGAAATGGATAATATAGTCATTTCCATTTTTTTAGATGAAAAATATCTTGAGGTTTAGAGAGGTGAAGTAAAATTTCCTCAAAGTCTCCCAGGTATTAGAGGACAGAGTTGAGATTTTTAACCCACATCATTGCCTCCCAGGTTTAAATTATTCAGCATCCTCCACTGCCTCCCCTCTGCCTTGCCAATTTGTTTCAGAAACATCTATCCCTCCAGTGTCCATTTTTACATCTTCCTGCTCATCCAGCTCATATTTTCTTCCAACTTTAAGCAATCTATAAAAGAATAGATCTATATCTTGTGTATAATAATGTGGATAACAACAATAATGTCTTGCACCTAACACCTTGCATCTGTATATCACCCTACTTTTAATTATTTCCCTGGAACTAGGGCTGGGGATGTAGCTCAGTGGTAGGGCACTTGCCTAGCATGCACAAGGCCCTGGATTCAACCCCTAACACTGAAAAAAACTTTTTTATTTCTCTGGGGGAAAATGGGTCTTGAAGTATTTCCTTTCCTCCAAGATTTTTTTCTGAGTTTTTAAAGTGTTCCTACAGCTATTTCCATATAACCACAATTGATTTATAAGAACATTTAACGTTCTGCTTTTTTACATAACATTCTATCTACACACACATTCACATATATAAAATAACTATTACCTTGAATTTCCATTATACTAAGCTGTTATACCATATGCCAGTTATTACATTACTGAGGCAGTGTGACTTTGTGAAAAAAGCATGGAGCTGATAATATCAATTATTGGCAAGGATGTGGAGCCACAGGAACAGAAATTCATTGCTGGTGGGCATATGTGAAATGGCACAGCCACATTGGAAGACAGTTTGGCAGTTTCTTACAAAACTAAACATATTCTCACCATGGGATCCAGCATTCATGCTCCTTGGTTATTTACTCAAAGGAGTTGAAAACTTGTTTCTACACAAAACTCTGCACACAGATGTTTATAGCAGCTTTATTTATAATTTCCCAAACTCAGAAGCAACCAAGATGTCCTTCAGTAGGTGAATGAATAAATAAACTGTGGCACATCCAGACAAAGGAATATTATCCAGCACCAAAAGCAAGTGAGCTATCAAGCCATAAAAAGACAATGAGCAGGGACTGGGGCTGTAGCCCAGTGGTAGAGCACTTGCCTAGCATGTATGAGGCACTGGGTTCGATCCTCAGCACATAAAAATAAATAAATAAAATAAAATATTATCTACAACTGAAAAATATATTTAAAAAAAAGACATGGAGCACTCTTAAATGCACGAATGAGGGCTGGGGATGTAGCTCAGTGGTAGAGCACTTGCCTAGTATGTGCAAGGTCCTGGTTCAATCCCCACTACTGCCCCTCCTATCAAAAAACGTATAAGTGAAAGAAGTCAATTTGAGAAGCTACATATTGTATGAGTCCAACTAGATGACATTCTGGAAAAGACAAAACTATGGAGACAGTAAAAGGATCAGAGGTTTGCCAGAGATTAGTGGGAGGGAGGGATGTCTAGGCAGAACACAGAGGATTTTTAGGGCAGTGAAACTATTTGGTATGATACTATAATGGTGAATACATGTCATTATACATTTGTCCAAACCCACAAAATGTACAACACTAAGGGTAAATCCTCATGTAACCTATGAACTTTGGGTGATTATGTTGCCTCAATGTAGATTCATCAGTTGTAACCAAAGTACCACTCTTGCAGGGGGTATTGATATTGGGGGAGATTATTCAGTACAGGGGCAGAGGACACATGAGAAATCTCTGTACCTTCCTCTAGATTTTTGCTGTGAATCTAAAAAAATAAAGTCTTAGAGCTGGGGGTGTAGGTCAGTGGTAAAGTGTTTGCCTAGCATGCATGAGGCCCTCAGTTTGATCCCCAATACCAACCACACACACTAAAAAAAGTCTTAGCAAAGTATGGTGGTGCATCCCTATAATCCCAGCTATTTGGGAGGCTGAGGCAGGAGTATCACAAGTTCAAGACCAGCCTCAGCAACTTCATGAGACCATGTCTCAAAATAAACTAAAAAAGGGTTGGGAATGTAATTCAGTGGTAGAGTGCCCTGGTTTTGATCCCCAGTACCACCAAAAAAGAAGAAGAAAAAATATTTTTAAAGACTGTACAATGAACAATTACTGTGGGTCCTAACCTAAACTTTTCTCTGTTGTATACCTGGGTTGTTTCTCAACTTTTTGATATTAACAAAATATATTTCAAAGCCCTTCTATTTCTATTGCCTGACTTGACCTGCACACTGTGTGAAATAGGGAGGTAGGGGTTGTTTGCTCATGCATACATTCTGGGATAGGTGAAACAACCGTGCCTCAGAGAAGTAAAGAGACTCCTATGGGTCACATCAGAAATCAGTGACAAGGATTAGACTCCTGACCCTGCCTCCCTTCCCTGCCTTGGGTAGATCCCTTTTCCCTCTAGCAACATCCTTCTGGATCAGAAGCCTCTCCAAAAATGGAGACTGTGATGATGACCTGACCTCAGGGCAGTACCTGTAACCAGAGGACCCCATTGGCAGCAGTGAGATGCCAGCTCCCAGAAGACCCTCTGAAATCCTAGGAAATCAAACATTTTATTCCCAAACACCTCAAAGCCCATAGTTTTCCAGAGCAAGGAGCTTCCTAGGAAAGGACCAGCATGTAAGCTTTTATTTCTCTCCCTCTCTCTCTCTCTCTCTCTCTCTCTCTCTCTCTCTCTCTCTCTCCTATGAGGGGGTGAGGAGGCAAGCTCTGAGTTGTCCAGGAGGAGGGACTTTGACTAAAAATAGCTATGGCGTGTAGATCAGCCCCTAGTGGTACCTAAGACCGGGGGAAGGAGGAGGATGCTTTGGAGCTGTCGCCAGACTGGTTGCCATGGAAACGAGAGAGGAGCAGGGGAGCCTGGGAAGTGGGGATGACACAGATAGCAAGTCCTAGTCGGAGCTGCCGCTACATTTAGGAGAAACAGCAGTGTCTGCGGCTCCCATTCTCCAAGGGGGCCCGTTTTGGGGGGGCAGTGTCAGGGGCATGGACGGCACCCCCCCAGGGTCTCTGCTGCTGGCTACTCTCTTCTCCACGAGCTGTGAGTTGAGTTGTGGGGGACTTGGGGTTTGGGCCCCTATTTCCAAGGCAAGTGGGGGTTTGGGAGGAACTGATTTCTGAGGGAGTTTTTACCAGATCTCCTTCCAAAAAAATGAGTCCCCTTGCTGCCCAGCACTCTCCAGGGGAAGGAAAAAGAGTCCAGGAAAATGTAGTGCTGAGATATTCCAGAAAGGGGTCATAGCATGCCCAGGAAGTAAGAAGGAATAGATTAGGAGGAACTAGAATTATTGGAGGGAAGATGCAAAAATCAAGTCCTTGATCTTGAGACAGAGGCAACAATTACACACCTTTCCTTCCCCATGACAGAAATGCAGTCCTCTCACTCAGGAAGACAGGCAATGAGACACAGTCAAAAGAAAGCTCACTAGAACCCTAGGACAATGGAGAACAAGAGAGTTTGGGGATCATCAGACATTGAGGTCCCTTTCCCAAGCCTGGGCATAGAGATAGAGGTCAGATTATTCAAAACCCTGAGAGAATGTTTGGAAGCCACTTGGGGTTAAAGCTAGGATGCATTCTACCCAACCAGTTTGCTGCATGACCTGGAGTCTGGGAGCCAGATCACTCCTAGGACATCCTGAGCTACAGGGAAGGAAAAAGAAGCCTGTTGTTGGGGGAGGGAAAAGGTCTTAACCTGCTATTGCCATGTTGCCCCTGGATCCTCCATGGAGTCAGTTGTCCCATGACTCCATGGAAAATAAATATGGGAGTGCCTCTAAGCTCCGAGTCATCTCTTTTTGATTTCTCCTTCTGCCCTCTACCTCAACACACACTCTCTCCAAAGGTCTGGGCACAGAGCATTTGGTTCCAGAGTTTAAAACTCTAGGGTTCTGGATTGCAGGTATATATCCAGGCAGTTTCTCCCTTGGACCTGGTCAAACATCCAGGTCATCTGTGATCCTTTTGCCACACTCCTGCTTCCCTCCTCCACCACTAGCCCAGGTTTCCTAGGAATTGGGAGTAGAGGACAGGAAAGAGGGAAGGTTGACCACTTCTAATTCCTTATTCTAGACTTTTCCTTTTGTGGTTCATACTGCTTAGGGGTCCCTGGGTGACTAAGAAAGGATTCTGGATCTCTGTCTCTCAGGGCAGATTGCAGCTCAGAGAGCTCCTCAGAGGAAGAATTTGAAGCAAAATCAGGTGGGCTTCACTTGGAATGTAGGCTTTGGGGCATATGGCAGGTGGGAGTGGGGTTGGCATTAAGATAGTGAATGGGAAGTAGGAGGCTGTGGGGGGAAAACTAGAGCATGCAGGGAAATAGATGAAGGTGCTCAGGACTTCCCTTGGTCTGATTTCCTCTCTGATGAAGAATAGTATGCTGAGGGGCATAACTCTTGATGTGCCCTGTGGATCTCATATCCTCTAGCTCATCCCCCACTTTCAGACTGTCTCCTTTGGGGAGAACCCAGGGAAAGTGGAGCTGACACTAGAGCAGCAATGGTCACAGGCTTCTAGGATTTCCAGTGGGAATATTTAATCCTTGAGCACTGGAAATTGATAACTTACTTGCCATAGCTTATGTTTCTTTCTCTTTGGTACATTTGTTGTGGGAGGGGGTGGGGGATGTAGGAAGGAGTGGGAAGACTGAGGTCCAGGGAGGGAAGAATGGGAAAGGCTTTCTGTGCATCATTCTTGGGGGGAACTTTATAAGAACCTTCAGGTTGAATCATAGAGAAGTCATTGGGGGGTTACACTGACCATAGCTGGGCAAGGGTGGCAGAAGTCTTTAGGTCAAGAAGAACTCCACTCAGTAGAGGCTGATTAACTGCCCGTCCCCAAGGAGCCCACTCTGATGATTTCAGAAACTCCCTCACAGCTTGAACGTTTTGTCTAGGAACTTCCCCGTGAGGTGCTGCACACCCCAGCTAGAGGTGTTGACACAAGGTTTAGGTACTGGAATGCCTGTATTTCCTGAAAAATCGTCATTGAACTTGCATAGTATATCCAGTTCATGTGCATTTCCCATTTAATCATCACAACTTTTTGAGCTTGGGGGCGGATAGTGTTGTGTGCATTATTCCCATTCTACTGATAGGAAAATCGAGGCGGAGAAACACAAAGGGAGTTGCTCAGGGCTACTCCACTTGGTGCTGGCAGGGAGGTCTCGAGTTTCCCAATCCTGGGAAGGTCCATTAACTCGGTAAACCTTTATTAAGCCCCTCCAGGACCCCCAACGCCACCGAGGCTCCAAGCACGGGGCCGCGCAGGGTGGCCCACAGGGTCCCCATTGGTCTCCAGGCGTGCTTTGCACTGGCACTGACAACAACGTCCGCAGCCCATCCCTGGTCGCCTGTCGCCCGGCGCCGTCATGGCGCAAGAAAATGCGGCCTTCTCACCAGGGCCGGAGGAGCCGCCGCGGCGTCGCGGCCGCCAGCGCTATGTGGAGAAGGATGGTCGGTGCAATGTACAGCAGGGCAACGTACGCGAGACGTACCGCTACCTGACCGACCTGTTCACTACGCTCGTGGACCTGCAGTGGCGCCTCAGCCTGCTCTTCTTCGTGCTCGCCTACGCGCTCACCTGGCTGTTCTTCGGCGCCATCTGGTGGCTGATCGCCTATGGCCGCGGCGACCTGGAACACCTGGAGGACACAGCGTGGACGCCGTGCGTCAATAACCTCAATGGTTTCGTGGCTGCCTTCCTCTTCTCCATTGAGACCGAAACCACCATTGGCTACGGGCACCGTGTCATCACCGACCAATGCCCCGAGGGCATCGTGCTGCTACTGCTGCAGGCCATCCTAGGCTCCATGGTGAACGCCTTCATGGTAGGCTGCATGTTCGTCAAGATCTCGCAACCCAACAAGCGCGCCGCCACACTCGTCTTTTCCTCTCATGCCGTGGTGTCACTGCGCGATGGGCGCCTCTGTCTCATGTTCCGCGTTGGCGACCTGCGCTCCTCGCACATTGTGGAGGCATCCATCCGCGCCAAGCTCATCCGCTCGCGCCAGACGCTGGAGGGCGAGTTCATCCCGCTGCACCAGACTGATCTCAGTGTGGGCTTCGATACTGGCGATGATCGCCTCTTCCTGGTCTCCCCTCTTGTCATCAGCCATGAGATCGACGCCGCCAGCCCCTTCTGGGAGGCGTCGCGACGCGCTCTAGAGAGGGACGACTTCGAGATCGTGGTCATCCTAGAGGGCATGGTGGAAGCAACGGGTGCGGGCGGTCTCGAGGAAGGGAGGGGCATTGCTGGGAGGAGGAGAGGAGGGCCAGGGAAGTTGCAGAAGGATGGACCAAAAGATGATGAGGTCAGATACTGGGGTGATAGTGCAACCTGGCTCAGAGGTGGAAGCTAGAAGAGGTATGAACAGAGTGAGGGGCCTGGGGAACAGGCCTGGAGCTTTGTGACACATGAAATAGGAAGAATAATAATCTGTAACACTCGTAATGCTTACTCTGTGTAATGCACCATTCCACGGCCCTTTTTGTGGTACTGGGGATGGAACCCAGGGCCTAACTCATGCCAGGCAAGCACTCTAGCACCAGCGACATCCTCAGTCTTCAAATCTCTTTATACCTCTGAGTTCATTTAATTCTAGCAAGAACCCTCTGAAGATAACTTGTTGCGTTCATTTTTCAGAGATGAGATAGCCCCAAAAAGTTTAAGTAAATGTTCCACCATCATAAGCCAAAAAGTACCTGTGCCTGGATTGGTCACAGGAGGTCTGGCTTCAGTGCCTAGTGATCCCTACTTGAAATAAAAGTTTAGGTTCAGGGTTTTTCAGACCAAGAGGTCTGGGTCCCTGGAATTGGGTGGTAAAGGTTTTCCCTAACCTGAGTTATTTCTGGGTGAGGACCTTTAAGAAAGGTTTCACTTCTGTCTCATTTATCCCATCCATTCATCAAGATTCTCAACTTTTACTGACAAGGGAAATAGATTATTGTATCATTTCTAGCCCCCAGAAAGAACTGGAAATTCACCTGTGATGTCAGTATCTCCAGCTTGGGCCTACACAGTAATGTGTTTGGGAGCAGGTATGAAAAAAACAATGTAGGAGCAGAAAATGTCCTTAGGACTTAAGATCTAGAAGTTGGATGAGGATAAGGAAAATGCAGATGATGAATAAAGGTCCATTAGGGGGCGCTGCAGCTCCTGCTACTGAGGTCAGAGCTGTTGCTCCCTGCTAGCATCTTATGACAAGCTGGTGCCTTCAGACCCCTTCCCTGGCCCCTTCAAACTGAGCCTATGCTTCACCTCCCTAACCCCACCCCTATACCAACCTCCCCCCAAGCTCAATGTTCTCATTCCACCTTTACTCAGATTGGGCTCACTCTAGCTCTCTCCCTTCCCATTCACCCTATTCCCCTTCCTCTACCTCTCCAGCTGTCACTCCTTTTTTGCCAGTATCTCAGGCAGCACCCTGGAAACCTCCTGTTCTGCCCTCTTTTCCCTTTGTACCTCAGCCCCTGCCTCTCTTCCTATCAGCCCCTCTTTCTGCAGTGACTTTTGTGCCTTTTCTCCTCCCTGAAGAGATTCTTCTTATTCTAGCCTTCCCCAAAATGTCACAGGGCCAGACTTTCAATGTTAGAACCAGTCTCTGGTTAGCTAATAGTCACTTTTCTGTTTCCCCCTTGTTTTAGAGATGAATTGGGGAGAGACCCTGGTGTAGGAGGAGACTGACTGGCCCTGGGGTTGCAAGTAACCCAACAGGGAAGACAGAACACAGGCCCCCAGCAAGGAGGACTAGGGAGGGTGAGGTATAGATGATAGCAATGGAGGCTTGTCTGATTTTTCTAGAGAGATAAAGCTGGAAAGGATGGTAATATTTTAGGATTTGAAATGCTTTTGAAAAACAAGAATAATGAGCCAAAACCCAACTAGATGACATTTTAAAGGAATAAATATAAAATTCTACATTTAGACTTTTAAAAAAATCACTTATGTAAGCACAGCATGGAGCTCTAGTGAAAAAAAGAACTGGGGGTTTTAGTTGGCCGCAGGCTTGATGTCGTAGCAATGTGATGCAGCTTCCAGAAACGTTTATGTAATGTAATCACAGGCCCTATTAGCTAAAACATCCTGGCCAGAAGCAAGAGATGGTGAGCCCTCTTTTATGCATGAATTAGGCCACAACTGGAGAATTTATCACACTCAAAGGGACACTTAAAGAGTCCTCTTTGGCCATTCTGGTTTGCAATCAAGAAAGTAAAATTCAGGTCAGGTCAGGGATGTTTAATCTGAAGAAAACAAGGGAACCTGAATCCTGTTTTTATATACTCAAAGGTGTGTCATGTAGGAAGAGAATGAAACCAAGGGGTAGAAATCCCAGGAGACAGGTTTTAGCTTATATAAAGAAAAACAACCCAACTATTAGAGCCATCACACAAAGGAATGGGCTTCATTTGAGATGGTAAGCCATCAGTCCTGGGAAGTAACCAAGTACAAGGTAGATGCCCATTGTTGGGAATGTTCCAGTAGGGAACCCTATGTAGAGTGAGAAATTGGAATAGACAATCCTTAAGGTAGTTTCAAGGTTAAGGAAGGGGAAATGTGAACTAGGAAAGGGAGACAAGTGGATAGGGAAGAACAGGAATGGAAATGGGGAAGAAAACAGGCTGCACCAAAGTGAGGTGGGGCCTTGGGGATGGATGGCAGGGAGGGTGCTGGGAATGGAACTGTGGGATAAGAGACAGGAAAGGGAAGCCTGGGGCTGGGATCCCCCTGATACATGCTCCTTTTTTCCAGGTATGACATGCCAAGCTCGCAGCTCCTACCTGGTGGATGAGGTGCTATGGGGCCACCGCTTCACATCAGTTTTGACCCTGGAGGATGGCTTCTACGAGGTGGACTATGCCAGCTTCCACCAGACTTTTGAAGTGCCCACACCCTCATGTAGTGCCCGAGAGTTGGCAGAGGCTGCAGCCCGCCTTGACGCCCATCTCTACTGGTCCATCCCCAGCCGGCTGGATGAGAAGGTGGAGGAGGAGGGGGCAGGGGAAGGGGCAGGTGGGGAAGCTGGGGCTGACAAGGAGCAGAATGGCTGCCTGCCACCCCCAGAGAGTGAGTCCAAGGTGTGACCTGTTTCCTCCAAATCCCTGTGGCAGACCGGAGGCCAGACACAGGTACATGGGGAGCTGGATGTTGGAGGTAGAAGAGGAGCCAGGTGACATCCCAGGGATTGTGCTAAAGTTGGAGAGGTCCTGGAGAACCTTGAGTCTAGAATACAATAGGGAAGGAAGGAGCCCTGATTTCAGGAGAATGGAAGGTGGGGATGGGCAAACATACTGTCTGTCTGTGTTTGACCTTCACATCTGTTCATGGGTAGATGAATGGGCAGAAGGATGGTCTTATGGGGGTTAGATGGGAGATGGTGACAAAACGACAACTAGTGAACAGGTAAATAGACCAATAGTTGGTACCATTTACCTGGAGAGTTGGTGCACTCAGGGCTGTAGCTACCCATAGCACACCATTGTGCAAATTCTAAAAAGGTATCCTTTTCCTCCAGACACATGCATTCCCAAACCAGGATGCTTAGCTTGGGGAACAGTGTGAGATGGAGTGCAGTCCCCACTCACCTCCTTGGCATCCTCTCTGTGTGTGACACACCTATCACAGCTGAATACAGTAGCCCAAACTGAACCAGAGGAGAGAAAGCTAGACAGATATAGGCACAGATGAGGACCACTCCCTCAGCTCCACCCTTCCACTATGACAGACTCAGGAGGAGGATAAGTAGCCATAAGGGAGCTCAGCCAGTTTCAACGACCTTGATACTCAGGATGTAGGGCAACAGGCAGTGGGGACAGATGCTGGAGCTGGGGCTCTGGAGCAGGGCCTGGGAAGAGGGGACCCACAGATGGTTATTTTGTGACAACAGAGCAAAATTTTGCAGGTACCATCACAGAGGTAGGATGGGACAGCTTCAGAAGCAGAAGCGCCAGGGAAGCAATCTAGAAAGTGGTATCATAGGGAGAGATGGTGGTTCCTGGAGAAGCAGAGTCTGTCCTTGAGGCAGAGTTAGGTGGATTGTCCAAATCACTGATTGAATGTCAGATGAGGCAGACCTTCAAAAATCTTGTTCCTATCACCAGAACATAGGGCACATGGAAAGAACACAAATACACCGGTGGCAACTGAAAAAGGTACTGTTCACTTTGAGAACCTGGGCCATCTCTTAGAGCAGGGAGTGGGAGGGTCTTATTGATCAGAAAGATATGAAATGAGTCAGGCAGAGAGAATGATGAAAGGCAGAAGTTGTAAAACTTTGCTGTGCATCAGAATCACCTGGCGAACTTGTTAAAATGCAGATTGCTGGGCCCTGCTCCCAGATTTCTGACTCGATAGGTCTGAGGTGGAAACCAAAAATGTGTGGGTCTAACGAGTTCTGAAGTCATGCTGACACTGCTGGACCAGGAACCACAATTTGAGGGTCAAATAAGGTGGGGAGTAGCTGAAGAGAAACTAAGGATCCTGGGGGAGCAGAGAAATGTGAAGGGTAGAGTTTTGTATGTGGGAAAGAGACCCAAGCCCAGGCTAAAGAGTTTAATTTTGGGATCAGGAATTCAGTGGAAACTGGTCAATGACAAACAGAGGTGGTATATGGGAAGACAAATGGGCAAGAAAGATAGGACAAAGCACTTAGAAGGCCTTTTGGACTCCTGGAGAGGTAATGGGGAACTGAAGCAGGAAGGGCTTCAGAGGCAAAAGGATCAAATCCCTTGTAGGATTGAAAAGGCAGAAATCAATATGGGAGAAAACGAGTCCAAACATCTGGGTGTTTACCACCTACTGTCAGCACCCCTGGGACAGGGATCTCTGGAGATGCACAATCTTATGCCACCCTCCAACCTGTCCTGATTTCATCCCAATCATCTCAAGATGGCAAGAGGAGAGCAATGACAAGTTGAAAAAAGGCAGAAGGTTGGTTGAGAGGACCTGAGGCTGGCTGCCTGGAGAAAAGTGTAGCCCAGGCGAGTATGGCCTTATGGGACCAGCGAGGACCTTCATCTTTCAGCCAACTACTCCCCACTCCTGTCCTTGAATAAAAGTCTGAGCCCATGGGGGAAGGCAGGCACCCCAGTCTGCTCTGTTCCAGGCTGGGAAGCCAGGATCCTAGGGGCACTGTACCCTTCTAAAGGCAAGAAAGAAGACCCAAGCCCCATCCCTTCCCTTCAGTCTAGGCATGGGCATCTGCCTCAGGTCCCAGGGCCACCTGGGTCACCCTCAGTCAAAGACAAGGGCCTAGAATGCTGATGACAGCTATTCCCCCAAGAATAGACATCGCGGTAGGGGATGGGGAGCAATCTGGGTTTCATGCAGTGGAACAGGTGAAGTTTAGACAGGAGCGGGGGCTGCTTGGTGTGTACACACGCACACACACAGCACTGAAACCACTGTAACTAAACTGAAAGAGAAACAGACTAAAACAGATCCCTCCTTCCCCTGGAAATCACCGAGATGCAGTCACACCTGTCCTCACCACGGTCACCACTCAGGACACCACTGTACAGTGCAAAGAGTCAGGAGACCTGGGTTTTAGTGCTGACACTGTCACTAACTCCCTCTATGACTTGTTCACATCCCAGGGAAGTGATGCTCAAGTTTCATCACTTCTCTGGGCCTCAGTTTCCTCATCTGTAAAAATGACACTTAGCAAACCAGTTATGCTCAATAAATGTTAAATAATTGAATTAAAAGAGGTAGACTGGATGCCACTACAGGGGCAAAACAGGCCAGAATTTTGGGATCAGAGGATCCTTAAGCAAAGGGTGAGACTAGGCTGGGTGTGGAAGCCAGCAGGGTGGGTGTGTAGGTATAGAAGCTCTGTGGACACAGTCATTTCAGGCCCTCCCCTGACTGCTGTTGTCCCTGTTCTAGGGAGCCTATTCTGCTGCTGTCAGGAGGCAAAATTAAGGTCAGGAGGAAAAAGACTGAGTTCCCAGGGCCTGGAGGGAGAAGTCAGGTTCAAAACTAGCTCGACTAGGAAAATGAGGACAAGAGAGGGCGGTGGCCAAGTCTGGGAAGCTCAGAAAGGGCACTGACCCTGGAAGCCCCTGCCTTATAATGTGGGAGAAGGTTTACCTCCCCAAATAGGAGCCCCATTAGGAGTTGGCTCAGCACTGACAATTGAGGCAGCAGATGGGACCCAGGTGTTCCCTCCTGGGGTGGGTGGCAAGGCCCATGGAGACCAGATGGTGTTTATGGTGGGAAGAGAGGCCTGGTTTGTCCAGAACAGGTTATCAACCCCCAACAACCTCCCTGCTACACACCCCAGCCTTTCACAGCCTCATGGCAGGGGAAGACACAGCCAGGCCTGGATTTTATAAAACAAATTTATTCACATTTTAGAAAAACTAGTTCAAGGACATGGAATGACCTTCCTAAAAGACCAAGAACAGAGGGCCAAAGGGAGGAGCTAGGGTGGGAAGGCATGGGGAATGGGGCCATGTCTCCCACTTTGCATGGGTGTAGGTCAAATAAATTAAAGGAAGGGTGGCCAGAGGGAGAGGTATCCAGGAAACCAGAGGAGGAGTTGGAGCTGGATGGAAGACAGCTGACACCTGCAAGAACTGGAGAAAGAACGCAGAGTGAACTAAGGACAGAGCCCTAAGTGCAACTCCCTTTTGGTCTTCACCCCACTAACAGTATCCCACAGAACCAAGCTGGGTGCTCCTCCTCCAGGTGGAGCCCAGGAGGAGGCAACTCCGCACAGCATGGGGAAGCCTGAAGAAGGCAAGGCCAAGGCTCCTTCCCCTCACCTGTGGAGCAAGGGATCACCGTTTTCGAAGCCTCTTCATGAAGCAGCAGGTGATGGTGGCAAGAATGGTGGCGCCGGTGACTAGGGCCACTCCTGTACCCACCAGAAGGGGCACAAATAGGGTGTCCAGAGCTGGGTGAGAGAGGATGGCTCTGTTCAGGGGGAGTACCATCGTTCCCCACCCACTGTCACTCTCCCCTTCAGGTTCTCTGGACCCACCCACTACACACACAGAAGGCCCTCCCTGCTCACTGCCTGCCTCTCTCTGCCATGGCACAGATGGGCACAGAGGGGATCTTCATGTGAAGTGATTCAGAGGAGAGAAGATGGCAGCAGGAGGTTGGGAAGTTGGAAAGGAAGAACAAGGATAGGGGCTGGGAGGGAGGCAGAGATAAAGCAGGTGGAGGGAGGGGAGTTACTCACCATGCGTGTAGGGGTAGACTGTGACAGGTCCCGAGCGGGCACTGCCTGCCTGGTACCAGCTGTAGTCAGCATGCTGCACCCAGGCACTGGGGGCACAGTGGTACACACCTTCATCCTCAGGACCCAAGCTGTGCAATCTCAGTCGATGGCTTCGGGGACCCACCAGCTCCACGCTGACAGGGCCTCCACCGGGTCGGACCCCCAGCTCTGCCACACCATCCTGGCCCACACCGCCTACCAGCTGGGCAGGGCCAGAGCTCAGCTCTCCTTCCTCCAGTCGTTCCACCCACCAGCTGGCAGCCAGACGCAGGCCTGGGGGACCACCACGCACAGAGATGTTGCACAACAGGGACGCAGTCTCCCCACGGTATACCGTCCCCCCTGCTAGCCATGCCACAGCCTCCAGTGCTACACCTGCAGAATGAAGGACATGGGATCAGAGGGTGAAGGGTCAGAATTCATGGGGTCAGGGCTGTTGTCAAAGCAAGTATCCAGAAAACTCAGGTTATTCCCACAATCATGATGGAAGAGTGAAACTGAAGAATGGTAGCAGCTAATGAATGGGGATTAGGGCGCATAGAAATGGAAGGAAAGGGTCCTAGAAGCCCCAAACCCTGCTGAGGGCACAACCCCATCTCACCTTCCTCCCGTACATGCACAGGGAGAGGCCGGGAGCGGGCACTGGCTGCTTCACGAAGCCGGGTCCCAGACCCCCGAACATAGGCTTTGGCAAGGCAGCGATAGGTACCCGCGTCACCAGGCCTGGCAGCCTCTAGCCGTAGACGGTAGGTTCTAGATGCCACCTTCTCCATGGCAATGTGCCGGCCCTCATAACCAGGGCCCAAGCTGCCCACGCCTTCTGTGTCCAGCTGGGCTACCAGGCGGCCAGGCCCAGGTGCCCCTGCAGGTGCCATCTCCCAGCCCACAGAGTATGCAGCATGACGGCCTGGCGGGGGCAGTGCCCCTGACACATTGCACAGCAGTTCCAAGGGTTCCCCTGGGCCAATCCGACGTTCACCAGGCCCCACTGTCACTGCCAACTGGCTGGCTGAAATGTGAGGAAGAAGGGTGTCATGGGGGAGGGGGGATTCCCCACCTATAATTCCTTCCTTGACAGCAACAATTTGCAGGCCTCCTGTCTGCCCTTCACTTGGTGTGACCATCCTGCCCAGAGGCCTGAATCTTATGTACCCTTCACCCATGGCCTTCCTATCTCCATACCCAAGTTGTGAGTAAAGAAAATCTGTCACGGGTACAGAGAAAAACAGTGCCAACAGAGGTGCTCACCCTATGCAAGATGAAGAACTCATCTATGCCAGATGAGTCCCTGGCATTGTCCCAGGCAATGATCATCTAGTAACCCCCATACCCACTGAGATACGCCCCCTCCCATGGCAGGACATGTGGCACTCACACAGTGTCTGCACATCCACATGGGCCAGGACAGCCCTCTTCTCTGCAATCTGTGCCCAGCTGCCATCGGGATCCTGAATCCACTCAGCAGCGGTACAGTGATAGGTGCCTGCATCACCTGCCTGGGCACCCCCGACCACCATGCGGTACCGATCAGTCCCTTCCTTGCCAAGCCGCAGTTCCCCGGCAGCCAGCCGTTCAGCATAGGGAGCTCCAGCCTCCACAGCCAAGTTAGATCGGAGTCCCACCACTTCCTGCAGAGTGGCTCGACCCACTGGAGCCTCAGGCACAGCTCGCCCAAAGGACACAGCCAGGTGTGTGTGCTTCTCTGTGTTTGTCCTTGCCAGACATCCCAGGGCCAGCTCCTGCCCCTCATGCACTGTCAGACGTGGTGGTGAGGTTGGGGCCTGACGGCCTCGAGGCCCTGGAGGGGCAGCAGAAACCTGCAGCATATCTGGAAGAACTGGAGAGAACAGTTGGAATAAAGGACAGCTGGGAGCTGGCAGCCCTTGTTGCTATTTCATGTACAATCCATCCCCTGAACTGCCTGAGTTCCAAAGGGCAAAGATTGCATGTTATATTATTTCTTTTATAACTCAGTGGTGCCAAGCAGTGCTGGACACACTAAGGCGCTCAATAAATACTTGCTGAATTTCACAGAATCAGTCCATTGCCTCTCCCTCTTATGTTGGATACTGGTACCTGTTTGAAATACTCAGAAAAGTAGCCCTGTCTTCCTTAGAAGACAAACTTAAGAGCATAAGAATATCACATGGCATAATTCCTACCCACTTGTACTTTTCCCTCCCCAGATCTGGGTCCAAGACTCTCCAGGAATAGAGTCTATTCAATCCATCAGACTTCCCCATCCTATCCAAGAATGGAGAAGGTACTAGATAATGGAAGGACACTTCCTCTTCTTCCAGGAAGTAGCCTGATAGAAGAAAAGCAATGGACTATAAAAAAGAGATCTAGGTTTGGTCCCACAACAGCCAATGACTCTTTGGGTGATTCTGAGGTAATACTTTGGTTCTCAAGTTCATCAAATGCAAAACCCAAGGGTGGATATGGAACATCCCATCCCAGAGCCCAGTACCTCTCAGCTCAACTTTGCCACTGTAGCTGCCCAGGTAGCGGGCGTCTGTGGAGGGAGTGTAACACTCATAAATACCAGCATCCTGGGCCTGTAGGCGGGCAATCTTGAGTACCACGGCATCACCCTGTAGACGCTGCACCTGCACTTCACCAGCTGCCACACGGGGCCCAAACACAGCATAGGAGAATCGTGTATCCCTTGTACTGATGATGCCTAGTGCAGCTTCTGGGGCCTCAGGCCTGTACAGGAACCACTCAAAGTCCTGCTGGTCAGGGCCCTCGTAGCCACTCACATTGCAGGAGATGGAGACAGCTGTGCCAGTCACTCGGTACAGGGGCCCCTTGGGGACCAGGACCTCCCGGGCACAGCACATGACTCCTGTAGGGAAAGGCAGAGGAGTAGGAGGTGTCTAGGTCCCCATTCCATGTCCAACACCACCAGCACCATTCTTTGACCCCTGCCTGTGAAAGGAAAGGAAACCTATAGAAAGTTGGTACACAGTGGGCCTCTTGTGAAGAACAGGGAAGGGTTGCTGGGTTGTAGGGCACCTGAGTCTCATAAAAGTGACATGGACCCAGGTTTGTCTCAGAACTCAAAAGCATCCCATTTCTGGCTGGCCAGAAACAGAGCACCTATAAGCATGATTCCTGATTTTACCTGTCTCACTTCCAGCTAGCCTCACCTCCCCTACCCCATTCCCCACTTCCATTACATTTTTAGGACTTGATCAGGGGAGCCTCTGGTTAAGGAATTCTGAGACCTCCTTTGCTAGAGGGGATTCAGTAAAATCTTGCTCAGAAGGGCTGACTGGTTCAGCTATGTCACCTAGGCCAGACAATGGAGCCAGTGGCCCTCTCTGGACAGGGTACAGACTCAGTCAGTTCTCACTACACAATGCCCTCCCCACTCCAGCTGTGCCATGAGCTCACTATTTCTCCCACCCCACAGGGCTGCCAAGGCAGCTGGGACTTCTGGAGCAAGAACCAGGCTCTGCCCTGGCCTGGGGCAGAAGATTCCCTCCCCCAGTGCCTGCCAATCTTCTGGCGAGCCCAACTGATATACATGCACCTCCCCTCCCTAACAAAGCCTTCATTTGCATAATATGCCACATTTACATACAGCTCCCTTTCTGTGGAAGGCCCTAAGCACTGGCAACCCTTTTTTTCTCCTCTACACCAGACTCCATCCCTGCCCCAGGAGACAGTCTTGACAGCCTCAGAACACTCAACTGCTTCCTTCTCTCCCTCCATCCTTCCACAGCTCCTATCTGATGATAAGATCACAGAACCCCAGGATGTAAGGAAAGCTGTGTTGGTCCCCTCCCACTAGCTTACAGATGAGAAAAGTAAGGCAGGAGAAATACAATGTTTTGCTGTCACTGAAAGTCCTCTGCAGAGGGACAAAACCAGGGAGGAAGAAGGGGACACTCCAAGCGGAGGCCTAAGGGAACCTCACCAACCACAGTCATTTCCAGGCTTCCCAGGGGTATTCCACAGCCTTTTCTGCTGGGACAGGAGGAAAATACCCAGACTCCACCCTCCATCTCTAAGGCCCTTTCTTCTCCCTCAGGCTGAGTCACGGGGAGAACTCATGGTCAGTAGTTAGTTAGGCCACAAGCTAGCAGGAGGTAGCTTTCAGCCCCAACCTCATCCCCAGACATTTGATCTGGAACCAGTCCCTTCCTCTTCCAGGCCTTGGTTCCTGCACTAAAAGAGAACTGAGAACTTCTACTTCTAACAGTGAGCTACCTCTGACAGCTGAGGGTGTGACTCAGGAGGACCCAGCTCCAGGCACATTTCATAATCAGGATGATGGCAAGGTAGTCAAGCTGACACCTTCCAGGTTGCTTTGGGGCAGATTGCTCAGGAAGTCCCCTCCCACCTTCCCGGCTCCACAGCTATTGATGCTTGGAGATCCCCATGGGAAAGTCACCCCCACAACCTTAGGAAATCAGTTGCTGCCCAGTTCCCTCTTCCAGCCAGACCCTCTCTGCTGCACTAGCCAGGAAAGCAGAGTCCTGCTTTGGGGTCAGATCTGGGTTCAAATCTAGACCCTAACACTCACTAGATGTGCTCTCTAGGGTAGGTTACTTCATTCTCCTCAGCTGCAGATGAATGTCAGCGTCACATGCAGTGGGTACTCAGATCCCAACAGACTCCTATCTCTGTGCACCAACCCTGGGCTCCTCCCTGCTCCATGATGCTCACTAGGGAAAAGGAGCAAGCACTAGGCAACCAAGTCCCACTGCTCCTTCCTCTTTGTACATCAAACTGCCTCACCCCCATCCCCCCATCCCCACCCAGGGCCCCAAGGAGAGGTCTCATTCTGGTCTCATGGGGCCCAGGGACCTGCAACAGGGGAAGACTTTGCTTGTCACCACTGTGTGGTTCAGATCTAAAAACAGAAGGCAGCTAGGGCACCATAGGCCTCTGCCTTGACTACAGAAGCTCTGGAGTCTCTGCCCATCTACCTTGCAGCACTCTTATTTCAAGGGCTTCAGTCTCCAAAACATCTGTACAGGTAGTTTAACTATTTCCACGCCCCACTCTTCCCAAGACCACCTCCTACAGGGAACCCTCCAGTTCAGGTCATTGTCACTACCCCAGTGCATCCATGCAAGGTTGGCTTCATACACTCCACCATGAACACCCACACCACAGACAGGGTGCTTGGAGATGCCAGGATCAGTCTCTCAGAGCCTGGAGTCTCCTGAGACAGGGAAACTGGGACTAAGGGGGTCTCACAACAGGCCAAGTGCTGTATGCCAGAGGGAAGGAAGGGCAAAGAGGGACTCAACTCAGGGTGGAGATGGAGGTAAGGGAGGGAGCTTCAAATGAAGTGTATGGGGAGCAATTAGGGGAGACTTACTTCAAAGATGTGGGTAGAACCAGCCCCTAGGCATCCAGCCAACTCTGGGGCAATTACGAAGACCGGCGGGCACTGCCCACGCAGGGCAGGCACCCAAGGCCAGGCCTGGAGCTGAGTGTGAGACAGAACTGAATCCACATTTAGACACAGCTCTGCCCATAGAGAAGTAAAGAAGGGTCTGCCTTCGGAGACCTGGTGGTGCCTTGGTGGCACCTCGGTGGGTCTTCACTGTGCCCTAGCTCCGAAACTACAGCTGGGGAGCCCCTTTTTCGTGTGACTGCTTCGGCGGGCTGCCGCAAAGAGAAGCTAGGCGCCGAGCCCCGGGAGACTGGAGACACACCTGACAGAGAAGTGGGGGTTGCGAAGAGCTCCAAAATGCTGGGAAGGCGGGCCCGGTTGGACGCCGGGTGGCCGGCACCTGCCCTGCGGTGCTCAGAACGGGACGGGGATCCAGCTTACCCAGCAGCAGCAGCAGCAGCAGCGTTGGCTTGGGGCCGGGGGCGCCCATCCTGCGCGGCCGGCTTTAGGGAGGTTCCGGGGGGCTGCTTGGGCTCTGGAAGGCTGGGGGCACGGGGGGCGCATGCCCAGGTGGGGGGCAGGAAGCGGAACAGCGAGGCGTGGGTGCGCGGAGCCGAGCGAAGCAGAGGCGCCAAGTCCCCTCCCTCCCCCCGGCCTCCCACCGTTTTCCCTCCAGCCCTCGGGAGCTCGGGAGACCATTCCCGCCCCGCCCCAACCCAGGCCCCGCCCACACCCTGGCCAGGCGGCGGCCCCGCCAATCTCCAGCTCTAGCCCCGCCCTAACAGGGCCCCGCCCACACCCCGGCCCTACCGCGGCCCCGCAGTTCTCCAGCCCTGGCTCGGTCCCCGCCCCAAGATCGGCCCGCCTCAATACCCAGCCCCGGCTTGACTCCGACCCTAGTGGTGGCTCCGCCCCAGGCCCCGGGCAGGCTGAGCTGACCACACCTCGTCTCCGCTAATCTCCACCCACGCCCGCACTGAGCTCGCCCTGCCGAGCACTTGTGGGCCTTACCCGGCGAGTCGGGTGCACGCATTCAGAATCCAGTTATGTTCTCTGAGCCGCTAGTCATCGCTGCAAACCCTGCTGATTTAAGTGGCGGCAGGAGGGACAAGGAACTCAGAGCGCGAAGGGTTTGGGTCGAAGAGTGCTTTAGGACCCGGAAGGTCATGGAACACCTGTTTACCAATCCCTTGGAAGAAACAAGGGAAAATATGTTGGGCGAGTGAACCATGGGTGATCCTGGACCAGTTGCTTTACCTCCTTCAACCACAACATGAGCGGAATTGTTGACATTCACTCAAAGGGTTACAGTGGTACATAAGCTGTTTGGCACAGGACAACTAACACGAAATGGGGGGGGGGTGTCGAATTAATATTTAAACTGCTTTCTAAGAAGTTTAGTTTAGACCTAAAACTTAGGGGGTTTAGGTGAAGAAGTTTCTGTATTAAGAGAGAAGAGATGGACATAGCTCTCTGTTTAGAAGGGTGGGACCTGCCCTGGATGTAGGAGAATGGTAGAGACATTTGTCTTTCCCTGGACTCTGGAGAAGGTAGAGAGTGAGGAGGGTCAGGAAGGGTGAGGCAGGTCTGCAAAGCCAAAGCTGTCAAACTGGCCATCAGTGGAATGTGACCCCAAAGCTCTTCCAACACCCTTTATCCTCCACCCCACTACCTGCTTCTTATCCCCCTCCACCCTCCCACTCACACAGCATCCTTTATAGATGAGAAAACAGGTCCAGAGGGAGGAAGTGACACAAGTCAAGCTACGCCTGTCTTGACTTTCTATTCCCAGGACATGGCATATTGCCCCCTTCAGAGGAGTATTCATGCACTTGCCAGTGGATGCCACATCCAGCAACCCTAGAAAACCCAGAGAAACTGAGAAGAATGTTTTTGACTCTGAATAGAAATCAGTGGTTGAGTCTGACCTCCCAGCACTGTCCAGACTGCCCTGGAACAGGGCAACAGGGTGCCTGCTCCTGCCCACTTTGACTATCTCTAGCCTGGTTTCTTCAGATCCATTTCTCTAAATCATCCACAGTCCCTGTTGAGCTGTGTGAACATGAAAGACCCAGGGAGGCTTTTGGAGGAAAACCCTTCTCTCCCTTTACTTAGAAATTGAGTGGATTTAATGCCTTTCTGATTCTTATGGTTTGACAGATGTTAAGAGCACCATTATCATCATAATAGATTTATGGAATGCTTACACAATAAGGGTAGTACTCAAAAGGGTATTATTTCTAGCCTTTACAGTATGTTTTACAAGAAGATGTCTTTTAACCAATGAGGAACCTGAGGCTCAGAGGGTTAAAATGTCTTGCCCTAGGCCACACAGCTTTTAATTAATCAAGGCTGACTTAAACCCAGAACTGCCTGTCCCAAAATCATTCTGCACTGTACTGTCTCTCCTTCCAAGCCTTTCCATTCTGTACAATCATTCATACACCAAATACTGATTGGGCCAGGCCTTGTGCTAAGCAAGATAGTGCTGTGGTAAACAAGATCAAGGCCATCTTGATTCCCTTCCTTCAGGAAAATTAGCCATTGTGTTGCAGGGGACATACTGTAAACAAGTAATAAACAAACCTCATTATGGGCATTATGAGGGAGTTCTTCAGGGAGCTGAGAGATCAACCCTCATCCTATGGCTTGGGGCTGGGAAGGAACTGGGAGTAGGTAGGGGTTGAGGACGCATTGTTGTCTCCAGAGGGCTTAGGGCCGAGAGCTGCTTCCTCACACGCCTCCCGCAAATGTGAGTTTCAGAGGTAGCCAGCAGGGGGAGCTCAAAGCCCAGGACTGACTCACCCTCTCAGCGGCTTATGTAACTGGGAAAGCTGGGGGAGGAGAGGAAATGGCAGGCACGAGGCACATCACACACACAGACGCAAGTACCCACAGTAATGGAGAAGGCCTTTACGCAGAAAGGTGTTGCACATATACCCAACGGAGCAATGCACAAACACACGCAAGCACACACTATAGAAGAGGAATATATCATGTAAACGAGGGCATCACTGTGCCCATCCATTTCAGGCACAAGAAAACACAGGCTCACCTAGGCTGATGTGCTAGGACAGGGTGAGTGAAGGAAGGAGAAAAGGAACCTCTCATTGAGCCTCAAGGCCAGACTAGACATGGATGAGGAAGGAGCCTGGTGGAGTAGTGACCACGGGGACCTTGGCTGGGATGTGTTGTCACTATACCATCACCAGCTTCCTATCCACCCACTCCCATGTACTACCAGATGTGAGCAAATGTCAAACACTAGTCTTGTGTTACGTACTCATTTAATTCATTTCGCCTCCAAATTACATGGTACAAAGGTTGTCATGAGTATCATAAAGACCATTAAGACCCATGTTCTGCCCTAAAACAGTTTATAATCTGGCTGAGATGCCACACACTGCAGTCACAACAGAGGAGTCATGGCCCTGGAAGAGGAGCACAAAGACTGAACTGTTAAAATATCCTGGCCTGTGCCAGGTGCGTAACGTGATCTCATTTAATCCTCAACAGAACCCTGCGAGGTTAGTGCTTTTATTATCTCCATGGGAAAACTGAGGCATACAGAAGCTAAGGAACTTGTCCAAAGTTAATGGATAAGATACTGTCCAAACTCAGATTTGAACCTCAGATTTTCCAACTCCTGTCACATTTTGTGTGTGTGTGTGTGTGTGTGTGTGTGTGTGGTGCTGGGATTGAACCCAGGGCCTTGTGCATGCAAGGCAGCACTCTACCAACTGAGCTATAACCCCAGCCCACATTATTTCTTAAAGGCAAACGTCACAAGAGACAAAGTTAAACCTGAGTCCAGCATTCATAAATACACACTATGGACCTAGATATTACTGTGGATACAAAATGACAAACACGACAGCCACTAAGACACATGGAAATGATGCAGATACACTAGTAATACTCATCTCTCTCCCTCAAATGAGTGCAAACCCAGCTTCTTGGGGAGCTAAGGATCACAAACAGGAATGTCCTGTTTGTGTGTGTTTATAATTCCTTGACCCCTATTGCACTGAGAAACTGGATTTTCCCACCCTCCCAAAGGGAAAATTCTCACTGCTGAATTGCTGGAAGCTCAAACAAAGGGTCAGAGGTAAAGCAAAGACTTACACTCACCTGGACAACAAACCAGGACCAGCCCAGAGTCCTACTGAAACAGAGGTGCACAGGGCAAATGTGCCTACCCAAACATACTCATGGAACCACAAACCTTCTCCCCCAACCTCATCCCCACCCATATGCACATCTACACTCTGCCTTCTCCTTCCTTCCTCCCAGAACCAGGGTCTGTACCCTCATGGTGGACTCTGTGTGTGTGTGTGTGTGTGTGAGTGTGTGTTCCCTAAACACTCCCCTTACCCTGGCTGAGCCCACACTCCTGCCCAAGTTCTCAAGACCTGTGCCAAATGGGTGGCACAGTTGTTCAAGAATAGGGGAGCCACAATGCCACTGGGGCCTTGGCACAACCTAGCCCTGACCCCTGAGGAGGCCCTGCCATTTCTACAACCAGGACTAGTGCCAGCTGCCACCTACTCTGGAATACCACATGCATGGATCCCTCTGAGCTGGAATCCCCTCAAGCCTCCCTCCCCTGACAAGTTCTTTGTTTCCCTAGTCTCATAGGGTGGGTGCCTGGGCTCTACCCCAGATGCTTCCCCATGATTGTCCTCTGTTCCCAGCCAGCTAAAAGGGAACTGCTGGAGCAGACATGTGCCTAGAGGGAGCAAGGGACTGAGGCAAAGTCCCTCTGTGTGATATCACTTCTTCCCCAACCTGAGCAGCTTGGTGGGGGTTGGGCAAGTTGAGGGTAGCAGATGGCAACAGTTTGGTTAGACAAAAGTCTATGGAGTGAGTGTTGTAGATGAGCCTCAGGGGGGCAGAGGTAGTTAGCACCAGGTGACTGCCTCTTGAGTCACTGAGGTTGAGCAAGAGGCAAATTTGGAGCATGGGCCATTTATAGGTTTGTCTACACCCAGCTCTGAGTGAGAAAGAAGGAAGTGATAATAACTAATACTTACTGAAAGCCAGCTTTGTGTTGGACATTGTGGTTCATATCCTGCACACATTTACTCATTTAGTCTTCACAACAAACCCAGGTGATTATCTCTAATTTACAGACGGGAAACAGAGGCACAGAGAAGTTACATAATTTACCTTAAGTTCTCACAGCTAGCAAATGGTAGCAACCAGGCAGGTACAGTGGCACACATCTGAAATCCCAGCAACTCAGGAGGCAGAGGCAGGAAGATCGCAAGTTCAAGAACAGCCTTGGCAATTTAGTGAGACCGTGTCTCAAAATAAAAAATAAAAGGGGCTAGGGATGTAGTTCAATGGTAGAGCACCCCTGGGTTTAATCCTGGGTATCCACCCCCAAAAAAGGTAGCACCTAGATGCAAATACAAACTGACTCTCAAATTTGAGTTTTCTGAACATTTTCCCTCCTGCTTTCTTAACCTGCACACATTTATCTCTATGTTCACATATGCGCGCGAGCGCGCACAAACACACACACACACACACACACTTCTGATGCCTATGCAATATTTTGAAATAACTTTTTCTACTAATATAGCTCCAATTTCTAGAATATAGTGAGTGTTCAATAACTGTTTTGTTGACTGAATGAATCAATGAACAGGGTCAGAGACCCAAGACGTGAGAAAACAATGAGAGCTGGGTTGTGTGGTAGATATGAGGGAAAGAGGACTAGGAGAGATTTCATGCACCAAGCCCTCTGCCTTGAGTAATAAAGACTCGCTTCTAACAGAGATCCTTCAAAACTCACCAGGTGGGGCAAGAGCAATGGAACCCAGCTTCACAGGATGTTGTGAGGTGGAGGTTCTCCACTCTCCTCTCCAATGAGAACAGAAGGTAATGGGGTGTGAGGAGAGCTCTGGGAACAGGGGGTACATGGTCACCCAGACTTTACAACTAAGTTCAGTTCCTCCTGCGTTTTCTCCTCTCCCTGCCCCAGGGCTGCAGGCTCTTTCCTGGCCTCCCTATAGCCTGTCCTTACTTCCTCCCCTTGTCCACCTGGACCCTGCAGGAACACAGCACCCCTGGGCTATTTTGGCTGAAGAGTAGACAATTCCCTTTTTGCCTGGTCCAACTGAAACAAGTGTGGAATTTTTCCAAAACCTATTAGAAAAGTAAATGGAAAACAAAGCCAGAAATAAAGATTGCAAAAACAAAGAAACAGATGGGACAGTGGGGGTAAATGCGGGCCTCGGGAGTGAGTGTGATCCCAGAGTCCTGATGCTAAGTGACTGGCCCCTCCCCGCCCCTACCCTGCAACAGCACCCTGTGCTTGACCCTTTTATGGCGGTTCCCACTCTGTGTTGTAATTAAGACTTGTTTCTATCTGCCTCTCCATCTTGGCTGTGAGTTTCTCAAGGCCACTGTTAACTCTCTTTTGTTCTGCCCCCATGCCTAGCACAGTAGCCTGGCAAGGACTAGAAGCTCAACAGACATTTACAGAGTGACTGACTGAGCCAGTGAGTGAGCAATGAGTGGGTGACGTGAAAGGGAATCTGGCCATCTTCACTGGCCACTTCTACCCACAGCTGAAAGTTTCTCCTTTCTTCTCTTTCAGAACCTAAACTCTTCATCCCTCAAGAAATAACCCAGGTCAGCTTCCTAGGCAGCCTAGGAAGGGCTGGGCTCTGTCCTCTAGGGAGGGAAGGTGCCGGAGATCAGATCCAGCTGAAAAAGAAATTGCAGTACAAAGGCCAGGACATTGGAAATCAAGGGCAGAAAATAATGGCTAACGTTCATCAAACATTGCAATTCTCAACACAACTCTATGAGTTAGAGCTAGAAGCTCAGAGAAGCTAAAAAAATAAATAAATAAAAACCGCCTGACCTTAGATTTCTTTTGTAGGCATTCTAACTCCACAGCACAAGCTCTTAGCCATGTGATAAAGCTACATCTTGCGTAATTCAAATCACCTTATGAAGAAAGAGCTAGTGGAGGTGGTGGGTAACAAGGGTGTGGAGGTCCCCAGCTTCAAGGTCAAGGTAATAGGGAATCCAGGATAGCAGGACTGACCTCTCAAGGTGGGCTCTGAGGTGCTGCAATTTGACAAGGAGGATCCCAGTCCCAAACTAAATATTCCTGGGGAAAGGGGACTAGACAGAACAAACTTGAAAATCAGGGATTAAGGCATGTTACCAATCAGGAATTCAGGTGCAGAAAACAATGCCTCTTTATACCCAATTACATCTTTAAAAAATCTGTGGAACTGAGACTTCAGAACCAGGTGGCAAAGCATTGGACAGACCTGGATTTACCAGCTCTGTATCCTGGATCCCACAACTGGTTTTCTCTAGCCTTAGTTTCACCTAAGTTTTCATCATCTCTAAAATGAGAATTATAATACTGAGCTCATCTTTTTCTGAGGATTGCTGTTAAGATAAATGATGAAAAAAGCTGGGGCACAGGGGTAGAGTGGAATCAGTGACCAGGAGAGGAGACCCTTCTAAATGAGTCTTTCCATTTCCTGCAATCCTCTAAGAAGAGGGTAACCTGTACCCCGCCAGCTTCCCCACCACACCTGCCTCAACTCTTCACAATATGACTTTTAAACTTGACCCACCATGGAAATATTTTTTTCAAAGGTCACACCAGCGACCTCTGAGTTGACAAAAAAAAAAAAAAAAAAAAAAAAAAAGACCAATTTTCATTTCTGTTTGGCCCCTGAAATCTGAAACGGTTAGGTTTTTTTTGTCTCTTAAAACATTTTTCTCTCTCAGCTATCAGGCCCCTTGGCTTCATCTAGTTTTCCCATCTCTCTGCATCTCCATATTCCAGACCTTCTTTTCTACCCTAGGTGTTGCCCAGGGTTTTCCTCAAGACCTTTGACCTATTGTCCTCTAGCTCCTCTACCTTAGCAATCTCCTGTTGAGTCCTCTGTCGTGGTGGCTTCCATGGCCAGTGCTCTCTCCCAAGCTCCAGTCTCCATTTCCATTACTCACTGGTCACTTTCTCTAACTGCCAGTACTACCTCAAACTTAACAACCCAAACCAGAACTTGTGACTTCTCTCCTAAATGACCTTTTCTCTTCCCTACCTTGTTTGAGTTAACTTTGCATCCACACCTCTCCCATTCCCAACTCTTTCCTCCTTTATCCAATCAGCTACCAAATCCTAAAATTCTGTCCCCTTGAAGATTCTTCCCATTCATCCCTGTCTCCTCTCTGTTGTTGCCCCGTCTTGCTTTCCAGATCTTTACCATCAATAGCCCACCCCCATCTCTCCCTTTTAGCTCCCCACACCCATGTACACACACTCATGTACACACACACACACACACACACACACACACACACACACCCTGCAATCAAATGAGCCTTGCCTTCCTGGGCCACAGTTTGAATGAGATTTCGCCCCTGCTGAGAAACTTTAAATGGTTCCATATTGTTTATAGAGATGTTTCTCAAACTTGCTTGGTGGTAAAAATATAGACTCCCACTCCCCACCTCCACTCTCATGAATCAGAATCTCTAAGAGACATGCCTGCTGTTTTATATTTTTAACAAGCATCCAGGTGACTCTTATCATCAGAGTCTTTTAGGAAACACAAGCATTTAAATGACAGTTGGGTGTTCAAGGCCCATGATATGGTTCCAATTTTCACTTCCAGTATCTCCACGTTTCTCCCTTAGGCTCTGGGCACCGTAGCCCTCTGCCTGTGCTCATGCTGTTCCCTCTCCTTTTTCTCTCAGAGCCAGATCCTACTAATCTGTCAAGGCCTAACTATAATGCCACCTCCTCCCTGAAGACTTTCCTGAATCTTCCAACTGAGAACCATCTTTCCCTTCTCAAAGCTGCCATCTTCCTCTAGATTTAAAAACGGTGTCAGCCAGCACCTGGCAGTGCCTTGGCTCACAGGTACTTGGGGTTGGCACTTTTCCCTCCACTCTGTCTTCTGGTACACCCTTCCTTGTCATCTCTGAAGTCAGGAATTTTTGCCCATGAGCTCCTGAGGACAAGGACCCAGAGTGGATCCTTCTCTTCACAGCATGAAGGTTAAACATTCAGGCTCTGGAATCAAACTGACTATGTTTGAATCCCAGTCTCCCTTACTTGGCTTAACTACTTAGAATCTGTGTGTCTCCGTTTCCCCATCTGTTTTTATGAGGAACAAATTAAACAATGCATACATGCTGTCTCCCTACCTTCTGGAGGTTGGGAAATCTAAGACCAAGGTGCCAGCAAATCCCATATCTAGTGAGGGATCACTTCCTGGTTTGCAGATGGCCATCTTCTTACCATCACATGGCAAGAGGGTAGAAAGGGAGCAAGCTGTCTCTCTTCTTCTAAGAGCTTAATCCCATCATAGGGGCTCCACCCTCATCATCTAATTACCTCTCAAAGGCCCCACCTCCTAATACTCTTACATTAGAGGTTAAGGTTTTTCAACATGTGACTGGGGATGTGGGGGACAAGCATGTAGTGTCCTGGTTAACTAAACATTAGCTGTGATGAGCTAGAGATCTTGGGGGCAACTTGGCTCAGTGACTCTCAACCCTGCCTACCCATCTGGGAGCCCTTGAAAAAGGACCTGGGCCCTACCTCAGACAAATCAAAACAGGATCCCTAGGGGTGAGATCCAGGCATGGGGCATTAACATGCTGCTATAGCAGGTGAGAATTCTTAGTTAATCCAACTACCTCACTGTATTAATGTGAGGTGAAGGATTTAGTCAAGCATATATGGTATGTTAATGGTAGAACAAGTCCTGCATTAAAATCCTCTGCCCATTCTCCAATCCAGAACAGAGTGACTTCCAGCACACCAGGGCCAGGTCTTTGTTCCTAGATCCTTGGAATGGGAGAATCACCCAGGTAGAACGCAGAACTCAGGGCCACCCAATCTCACTCAGCAGAAATGGAGGTGGAGAAAATAGAAGGATTCTTAAGGAAATGGGGAAAGGGAGTCCTCAAGAGCTAGGAGCTAGCCCTGAGAAGATGGGCTCAAGGGAGGGTAAGGGGATTTGGTGACCTAGTGGCATGGGATTCTGAACAAAAGAACCATGAGAGTGGGAACCTTGCTTGCCTGGTTGTAATCATCTCCCAAATACTCACAGGGAATATGGTATACACAGTAAGCGCTCAACAAGTGGGCTAAATGTCTGAATGATGCAGTAGCATCAGAAAGAGAATGTACTGTTGATTAAGTCACACCCCCACCCCTAGGGGGAAGTGATGGAACTTCCAGACAGGAGCACAAGAGCAAAAGGATCCTGGACTTTCAGAGAAATTGAGGCACAGGGGAGGTCAAGCTCCCTGGAGTTCCAAGGAGTCCATTCTGTGGGAGGGGGGCCCTGTCCCTGTGTGCCAGATGTCTGCAGGGCATCCTGTCCTAGTTGGATATCCAGAACACCAAAGGGGACAGGCAGACAAATGGAGCTACATCCCGGGCCAAGTGGAAGGGGCCTGGTAAGGGAGGAAGGAGGAGGCTGGGGGCCAAGCCAAGCTGCCTCTTGATAGGGGGAGCAGGGAGGCGGGGTGCTCCAGGCCAGTGGCTGGGTCAGATCTCTGGCCAAAGCAAACCTTCCTCAGGGGCCTAGGGGCCAGTTCCCTCCCTGCCCAGATGGAATCAAAGGCAAACAGGAACCCTGCAGGGCCCAGCTGTGACCCTTGCCCTCCATTCTCAGCAAGACCCAATTAACCCCATCCTCCTTATGTCCCCGAACATCCTCTTGCCAGCCCAAGGAATCTGGAAACAGATTGATCTGGTATTTACTCACTGGATACCAGCCAAAAACCCTTCTCCCCAAGGGACACCCAGACCCCGTCCCACCTGTAATGGTGTCTCCCTGTGAAAGACCAAGGCAGTGTTAGCTCAAGTCCTAAGTCTTTGTTTCTATGCCAAGAGTTAAAGGGACAAGGCTTACTCCTGTGGGCCACACTAAACAAAGGAGGGGCACATGCCAGTAAACAGGACAAGAGCATTGCCCCTTATCTCCTTCCCAGCCAGGTTTCCAGGCAGCAGTTCTCATGCAGGTAACTTTGCTGCTCCCCTGAACTAAGGAGGAAGCGGCCCAAAACAGGAACATGGTAATCATCAGTGCCGGGAAGGGACCTTAAAGGTTTTCCAGTGCTGCTCCTTGTCACTCAAATGAAGACACGAAAGCCAGAGTAGAACAGCCTCCTGACCAAACTCACTCAGGTGACTCATGGCCTCACTGGGACCAACTCCGCTGACCTGACTATATCAGATCATGGTGGGGACCCTAGAGAGGGGCAGGTAGGAAACAGATGCAGAGCAGCCTTGTACCTTCATGGTTGGGGAGAGAGGTTGACACCATAGATTTTTCCCTTTTCCTCCCTTGCATTTCCACCTGTGTGTCTAGGGAGGAACACAGCATTGGAGCTATCCAGGCCCGGAAGGAAGTAAGGAGGACAAAAAGAGGCAGGAATGGAGCAGAAGTCAAGAGACAGGAAAATACTTCTGAGTGCTTTTTTTCCTCCTGTTTTCTCTCCCACCCCACCCCTAGGATTGAACCCAGGGGTGCTCTGCCACTTAGCTACATCTGCCGCCCTTTTTATTTTATTTGGAGACAGTGTTTCACTAAGTTGCTGAGGCTGGCCTCCAGCTTGCAATCCTCCTGCCCCAGCCTCAAGAGTTGCTGGAATTGCACTACCATACCTGGCTCTTCCTCCTCTTTTCTGAATTCCATATAATATGACTTTCACAATTTAAAAAGGACAATAAAAATCATCCTGAGGAAAGAGTAAAAATGGCAGAACTGGGCTGGGATTGTGGCTCAGTGATAGAGTGCTTGCCTAGCCTGTGTGAGGCACTGGGTTTAATTCTCAACACCTCATATAAATAAATAAATAAATAAATAAATGTCAATCAACAACTAAAAAATATATATTTAAAAAAATGACAACTAAGAAGAGACAAAGGAAGAGATTTTTTAGAGTCTAGTTTGATAGACTTAAAAAAAAAAAAAAAAAAAAGGACCAGGGAGAAAACAGGGAAACAGACATACAGGGAGAGATAGAAAGAAAACCCAATGCCATTCTTGTGGGCCAGCGGGGAAACTAAGGCAGAAGCAGGCCTTAGACAGCTACTCTGTGGCTCTGAGCCCAACTTTCCCACCGAGCTCACCACAATCTGAGGGAGTGAGAGGATAGAGGACTAGGGAGGAAGGGGGAATGAGAAGGCATCTTTCTTGGACATTAGTCAAGGCCACCCCAGGCCTTCCCAGATTCTCACATAACCCATCCCCCCAAAGATGGCCTCCCCTTGGAAGCACAAAACTCCACCATGTCCTCAGAGAGACCCAGAAGCCTGGCCATGGTGGCAAGAGCACAGCCCCTAAAAAAGAAAGGGAAAGGAGAGGTTGGAGGATTAGAAGAGAGAAAGAGAGAGACTGCCCAGAAGCCTGGCAGCAGGAGAGCAGCTCCAGGGAGTAGGCCTGAAGAATGGCGCTCCATCCAGGACTGGGGCAGAGAAGTGGGGTGAGGGGGCGGGAGGAGGGACTGTGGGGGTGACGGAGCCTCCCAGCTCTTCCTTCCCTCCTTCTGTCCCTCCCATTCTCCTTTCATGATCTTGAAACAACCTTCAAGTCTGGGCTGAAAGCCCCAGGAGGCCAGTCACTTAGGAAACAAAACTGTTTCTTGGAGACCTTGCAAACCCATCTGCAGCTGAGCAGCGCCCACCCCTCCCCCGTGCACATACTCATTCTCCCATGGACGCTCACGTACGCCCACGCCCGGCTGCGCCGAGTTCCCTACTGGCCCACACACATGCATGCACGCCCGGTCACACGTGGCGGGCCTCACGCTCATATACAGAGAGCTGATTTGTAATTGATTGATCACTCATCCAAGAGAGTGTACCCACAAGCAGGACTCTTGTCTCCCTCAGTCATTGACTAGCACACAAACACAACCAAATACATTCCTCCGTCTCTCTCTGACTCCCTCTTGCTTTCTCTATGTATCTATCTCCATCTCTCTCTCACACATACACACGCACACACTCCTATGTCCCAAATCTTCCCCTACCAAATAAATACACTTTCCATACTGCCCCTATGGACCCCTTTCCCATATTTCTAATCCGTGACTTTCTCTCAAACCTATTCCTGTGTGGTCATCCTGGTTTCCCACCCCCTGCCTTAGTCTTTTTGTCTCCCTCCTTTCTTTGCTCCTCTCAATGACAGGGCATTGATCCAAATGGGCACCTCTGACTGGGTTCACAGGAAGCAGTAGCCCAATCCAGACACTAGATCAAAGGACCGGGTATCTGTACCAGTTTGTGTCCTAGCATGGGGTTGGTTCATGGTGGACAAGCAGATGGACTTCCAGAGCCTCAGTTCTTGCAGGTAGGGGGTGGTCAGTGAGGCATGCGTGAAAAGTGAGCCTGGGGTGCCCTGCCCACCTCTCACTTGTTGGATCCTCAAGTATTGGAGCAGCAGTAACCTTGAGGGCATGGCAGGGCATGGCAGGAAGCCCAGCAGGCTGTATGGGCAGAGGAAGGGCCAACCCTTTCCGGTATTGAGCTGGCTCTAGGGACCAGAGCCAGGGCTTGGGAAGGACTGGGCAGTACTTGGAGGTGCCAGCAGGGGTGAGAGGGGTGGAATGCAAATGGCTAGAGTCCAAGCCACATTCAGGTTCTGGAACTTAAGTTTTCTCTTACGTCTCACCTGTACCCTGGAGAGGGCTGGGCGGAACGTAACCCAGGAATTCTAACCCAGGAAGCTAAGGCGCAGGTGCCTCCTAAACCCAAAGTTATCATCTCATGCACCCCCAGCCCCAGGGTAAGGCTGCCCTGCATTCAACACCACACTGCCTTTGGACCATTCCTGATGTCTAGCCACAAACCTTCCAGCTACAATCTTCAGCTACATCCCTCCCTCCCTCCACAGGCAAGGGCTGTATCTCTTTGCCTTTATTGTTCCCTCTATATTCTGCCCCAGACCCAAATCCAAGGTCTGGAGAGGGACTCTCTGCTCACTCTACCCACCCTCCTGCCTGGAACCCTGGAGGAGGAAGCAGGGTGCAAATGGGATGTGACCTTCCGATCCCTGTAATGGAAAATCTCCACTGCAGGCCCGGAGGGGGTCAGTTATTTAGGGAATTCAGATGTGAGCCCTGTGTCCAGAGAGTGGATTTGCTGAAGGAAAGGTCGATAATCCCTCTGCAGGGAGTTCCCTCCAGGGTCAGAGAGGAACCCAGGCCAGCCAGCAGTACCTTAGACCTCTGAGCCAAAGCCCCACATCCCTTCCCTCCTGTCGGTCATCCTCCTTCCTTTTCCCTCAGAGCTCCCAGACCTGCCCCTGTTCTGCTGGCTTCCCTTCATTCCACCTCTGTGTCCAGAGAAATGGGGACACTCCAGGAGAGTCCTGTCCTTTGCTACCAGGAGAAAGTAGAAGCAGGGTATTCTTCTCTCTCTGCCCTTCTGTTTTCTCCTTCTCCTCTTTGCCCCCCATTCTCTGACTCTTTCATCAAATGAGTAGCAGCAACCCTCCCCCACCCCCACCAACTAGCTGGCCCTGTCCTTGCTCATCTCCTCTACCCAATTGTAGCTGGTATAAGGTTAAAGACAACACTTTCAGCCCAAGATGAGGCCCTCTGTCCTCTCCCCAGGCTCTCCTTCCAGTTTCTCCCATACTGCACTGCAGGAGGCCTCTTTTCTGTCTAACTTCCATCCTGCATGCTGCAGATTTGCCTTCCCTCACCTCTTGAAAAAAGGATGCAGTCAATCTCATTTCTAGTTCCTGGATCTGGTATCTGTCACGACACTGACCTCCAAGTACTTTTCTTTTTGGGGGGCAAATATTGGGGATTGAACTCAGGGATGCTCTACCTCTGAGCTACATCCCAAGCCCTTTTTAAATGTTTTACTTCGACACAGGGTCTCGCTAAGTTACTAAGATTGATCTCAAACTTGTGATCTTCCTGCCTCAGCCTCCCAAGTTACTTAGATTCAGGAATGCGCCACCCCACCCAGCTAAATCTCCAAGTACTTCTTAGAAACTCTGTATTTTCCTCTTTCGACTTCTCCCCAGTGACTTACCAACCTCTTCATCAGCAATGAAAGAAGAGTTGTGTCCATTCCATAAACAAGGGGTAAGCAAAATGAAGAGATGTCATCAAATACCTGTTTCATGGGTTCCAGGAAGGAGGACCCTCAGGTCCCCACTATCCCTTACCTGATCCTCCCTACCTGCTTCTTGGCCCCAGGGTCTTGATTATCTTGGAAATCTGTGGTTACAGAATGGAAGGGCTTGGGGAGTTGCTCTCTCCTCCATTCCTGTCTTCATGCTTCCCCTCGATTCTCACAGGGCTCCCTTCTGAAATGCCTCAAATGCAAGGGCTAACCTCAGGTTGCAATTCTTATTTTATCTGGGCTTCACTGTCCTTGCAACCTCTATAGTAGAGGAAACAGTCTCTGCTTCTTTTTCTGGATAGATGGATATGTACTCAGATCTGGTTCTTTATTCTCAACTCAAATTGTTCAGTTCCTCTAAGCATCAGTTTTCTCACCTGGAAATGTAGGAAGGATTAGACCACATGGCCTCTGGCATCCTGGGTTCCGGAGCTGACTGCTCCCTACGGGGCACATTCCCCCACTCCCCTTCCCTCCCTTCTCCTCCCTTCTCCTCCCAGTTGTGGCTGCCACAGGCCAGGGTGGGGGTTGGGGGTTGAGGGAAGCCAGGGGGGCACTCCACAGCGGGGACAAAACGGACCATCAACAGACTAGTTGCTAAAGGGGCGGGAGGGGAGGAGTCCTCAGGGATCCTGTTTCAACAAACGTTTCTTTTTCGAGGAGGGGAAGGCGGGGGCGAGGGGGAGAGGGACCTATTTAAAGCTACCCTGTTGCTCCGGCTGTCTCTGTCTGTCTGCCAGGGTCTCCGGCTGCCCCAGACGGGTGGTGTGGGCTTGGGATCTTCCTGGTGACCTCTCCAGCCTAGGTCCCCTCAGCCACTCTGCCCCAAGATGGGTCGTGGGGTGAGTATCCCCAAAGAGCAGGGGCCACTCTCTGGAGGGTGAGGGAGGCAACAAGAGAAAGAATGAAATAGGAATGGGAGGAAGGGGGAGAAAGAAGCTGACCAAGTGGGATAGTTTGAACTTGGAACTCAGTCTCCCAGCTACACATGCACGTACAGATCCCATGACACTGACACTCGGGGCCTAAATGCCTCTTCTCTACCTGCCGGCCTGCCCCCTGCCCTCCCAGGACTGTCTGAAGGCCATCATGCACCCCTCCAGCTCTCCCCGCACCGGACCCCACATTTCTGTGCATCTCTTCCTCAGAACAGTCTCGCCTGTCTCTCTACATTTTTTGGCCTTCCAGCTGACACTATTAGATCTTCTTGCCTCTGCGACCCCCTGAAAATATCCACTCCTCTGGGAGTTCCAGCCTGAGATGATGGGGGTCCAATCGGAGGTTGGAGAGGAGCCGTGGAGCATCTCGCTCTCAGAGTCACCAAGCAGTTCCTGACACCATCTCCAGGGGCCTTGCAAGCCAGGGACAACTGGGAGGGGTGTAGGGAGGAAGAATGATGTGTCCCCAGCCCTGACACCAGCACCCCTCTGGATGTCCCCAGCAGCATTGTCCTCTCCTCCAGACCATGGGCTTTGAGGACTTTCCCAAAAGCTGGTGAGATCTGTCCCCCTCCATCCCCACTCCCAGTTCCAGTCCACCACTGCCCATGGCATTCATTAGTAATGGCTTTGCCAAGGGGAAGATTAATAACCACATAGGGGCAGGCGGGGACAGGGCTTAGAATTCTTGGAAATGAAATTCCCATATGGAGAAAAGTGACCCAATCCTTTACATACTATGCCTGACTACTTTCCTTTTGTGGCACACGGGCGAAAGAGCACAGAGGGAAAGAGCATGGAGAGCCATGAGAGGGTGGGAGGAAGACGGTGCCCGTGGGGAGCTGTGGGCCAATTTCTGGGTGCCCAGTAGAGTCAGGCAAGGACATGTTATTGCACTGAGTTGAGCAGCTGGAAAAACTCTGAGCCTGAACACCAGGGTTCCTGAGCTAGGGTGGGAGCTGGGAGGAACCAGTGTGTGTGTGTGTGTGTGTGTGTGTGTGTCCCCACAATCACATGTTCCCTATAGTCTGGAAGTGCTGCAGATTTTCTGAATGAGCACCTGTATGTGTCTCAGTCCATGAATTTGCAAATATACTAACTCTTAAGCCGTGGGAGCATAGATATTACCTTGGGGTGAAGGAGGTGTGGGGGTCTGTAAACCTGCCCTTAGGAGCTGTCTGTGAGGTGAGGAAGAGGTCACAACCCTGGGATCTTTAGCTAAACCTTCACATCTCTGGCTCCCTATAGAAAGGGAGTCCCCAAATGAGGTGCAGAGCCTTTGAGGAGAGACCAGGGTGATGGGGTAAGGCAAACCTCAAGTGGAGAGAAGGAAGGGAGGTAGCCCCCTACCCCAGCTCACAGAGTCCTGCCTGGGAAGCAGTTGGATTTTGATATCTCCAGTCTTTTCTCTCCTGGGACCCCTGCAGCCCCCTTAACCTTCATCCCCAGTAGTTGTGGGTAAAGCAACAACAAGATGAGTTAGAAGACGATCTGGTCTGTTTGGCATGAAAAGCTGGGTGAAGTGGGGAACTTAGGCCCTGGAGCTTAGAGCCTACCTAAGGAGACCCCCACAGAGGGAAAGCACCCACTACCGCACCAGGTCCTCTGGTTTCTCTCCTCTCCTATCCCTTCTTCCCTGCCTCTCCACCCCAGAGCAAGGCCTAACACAGTCCCTCACCGTTTGGCCCTGAAGGACAGTGTGGGAGTTAGGAGAAGGGACGACACTGGTGGGAGGGAGCCCAGCCTGCTCCAGCTGCCATGAGAGGCTGGAGGGGGTGGGGAGAGTTGGCTGGTTTCCAGCTGCCCCCACTCTGTCCCAGCCTCTGGCTTTCTCAGAAAGAACTCTCTGTTCTCCTTCAGCATTCAAGACCCAGAGAGAGGGACTTGTGGTTGGGGGAGGGAGGAGGAGAGGGAAAAAGGGAGGGGGTCCTTGCTTCCTCTTTCTTTTTTGCCTGGGTAGCCTCTGGCCCCAAATCTCTGCAGGCTCCTGGCTGTGGAGCCTGAGATCTTTGCCAGGGCAGGAGGAGGGGGATGGGGCAGTGTGTCCCAAGCTCTGGGTTTGTGGGAGAATGGGGTGGGAGCTCAGGGAAAGGAGGCCCTTCATGGAGCAGCTTCGCTCAGCCACAGTCCCACATGCATGGGCCAGCAAGCCTTTTAGAAGCATGCATTTGATTCTGATTTTTATTACTTTATTCATGTCTAAATGTACTAAAATTTCTCTGGACTTTGCTCCTCTGCCCCCAACCCCAGCCCATCCTGATGCATGCCTATGCTCTATTCCCATCCTGGAAGTTCCTATGGACGGGTGGGTGGGTGGGAGGGGTTGTCTGTTGTCTTTGATTTCTTGCTTTCATGCCTCTGGTCCCTTCATTGATTTCCATCCTTTTATTAACCCTGTCTCATCCACGACAGAGTTAGTAAATTCAAAATATTTTAATTCAGTCAATGAAGTGAACTCTCTGACCTGGTACAGTGGTGCACACCTATGATCCCAGCTACTCAGGAGACTGAGGCAGGAGGATTGCAAGTTCAAGGCCAGTCTCAGCAACTTAGTGAGACGCTATTTCAAAAACTAGAAAGGGTGAGAGACGTGACTCAGTGGTAGAGCACTCCTGGGTTCAATTCTCAGTGCCCCAGCCTAAATGAACCTAAGTCATCTGGGGAAAAGAGAGATGGAACAACCCCCAAGTCCTCCCCACTTCTTCTGTTGAGCTTCTCTGTCTCTTTGATACAACTGGCTTTTAGAAAACTGTGCATCTAGAGGGGACTGGATTCATAGATGCTTCAGACAAAGACAAATGCATGATTACTGGTCACTTTTTCCGAGAGGATCACTTCTGAGCATACGACCACCAAGAACTCATATCCTTTTAGGTCATTGTATCTGGGAACAAGTGTCCACCTTGCACTGCGCCTCCTGCTCATGGCCTTGCTCCTGATTTCAGTGGTCAGACTTCTGCTTCTCAAGAGGCTCGATTTGTGACATTTTATGATCAGGGCAGTTGCCATATTCCTGGAACTGCTCCTGACTCTTTGATGGTTAAAAATTGCATTATTCTGCTAGGCATGGTGGTGCACACCTATAATCCCAGCAGCTTGGGAGGCTGAGGCAGGAGGATCACAAGTTCAAAGCCAGCCCCAGCAACTTATTGAGACCCTAAAGCAACTTAGAGAGACTCTGTCTCAAAATAAAATATAAAAAAGGGCTGGGGATATGGCTAAGGGATTTAGTGCCCCTGGGTTCAATCCCTGGAACCCCCCCACCCCACCCCCCGTCGCCACCACCAAATGCATTATTCTGGAGCACAGAAGATGTAGGGTGTAGGGCAGCAAACCTATTCCTTATTAAATCAAAATGGTGGATACATATTGATATGCATGTGTTCAAACCCATAGAATGTTCATCCCCGCCAAGAGTGCAGTGTAAGCTGTGGGCATTGGATGATTATGATAAAAAATGTGCCCTCTGGTGCTAGATGGTAGTTGATGGGAAGGCTGTGTACCTGTGGGGGCAGGGGAATAGGAGAACTTTCTTGACTTTCCACTCAATTTTCCTGTGAACCAAAACAAAATTACTCCCAAAATCAGTCTGTAATTAATTAATTAACTAATTGCAGGACTGGGGATTGAACCCAGGAGCATTCTACCACTGAGCTACATCCCAGTCCTTTTTGATTTTTATTTTGAGACAGGGTCTCAGTAAGTTGTCTGGGCTGGCCTTGCCTCAGCCTCCTGAGTAGTTGGGATTATAGTCATGTACCACTGTGCCCAGTTCGGTCTATTTTTCCAAACAATGTTACCCCCCAAACATGCATTATCCTGAAAAAAAATCAAAAACTTTGGCTGTTGATCCTACTACTCTTCATGATGAAAAGAAGAATCACATAGGGGTATAGAAAAACCCATCCCTGAAAACCCAGTGTAGCCTTCAGGATCCAGTGAGGAACCAGAGGCACCAGGCAGAAACTGAGCAGCCCTTCTGTAATGAGAACACTGTATCCTGAGGAAGGGAGAGGAAGAGGGGGAAGACGGTGGAGTTTCTCACCCACTATTCTTGGGCACTAGCCACAACCCCCAGGTCTTACCCAACCCCCTCCTATCCTGTTACTCCAAGACAGCCTCCACTTGGACAGAGAAATCTCCATCCTCTCCCTAGAAGTTCCCTGTGAGACCCTGGAGGCCTGGCGGTGACCCTGAAGGGAAAGGGGTAATGAGGGCTTCACGAGTCTATAGTTAAAATGCCAATCTGATCTCACAGATGACCCAGGAATGACTAGATCTAAGAGTTACATGAATTTTAGCTTTAGATTTACCCTCAAATGCAATTTCTTATATTTTTGGATGAGTGGAACTGAGTTCCCATTTACCCAGTTGTGCTTTGGGGCACCAAGACCTGAGAAGTACCTTTTCCAGTCTCAGGCAGGTGTGGCTTTCTTACCTAACCTCACCTGTAAATCCTGGCCAGTAGGAGGGACACGGGACTCCCATCACCCCTGTGTTCTCAATTCCTGGGCACCCTCTGACCCTCCACTACGGACTTGTCTCAGTTCATCTGTTCTGCCCCTTCCACCTGCACCATGCTACCACCAAACCCTTTTCTCCTCCATCTGCCCCGAGACTTACTTTTCCAAATTCCTCTATCTCTACTCCTCTCTAAGTACAGTAATCATAGTGTTGGGCAAAGACATTCTTACAGGGTGCTTCTACTCCTCTATCCCACCCCCGCCATGTCTACTCCCTTCCAGAATTCTCCTAAAGAGCATAAGATGGCGGTTTGCAAAATTTTCATATTGGTCCTTAAAAAAGAAAAAAATCTTAGCAGAAGCTTACATACTAAATAACAAAAGTGCAACTCTCCAGTCTTGAGCCCCTTGGTCTTCCCCGAAGTTTGAATGTGGGGCCTCACAGCTCTGCCATTGGTCTGTAAACTGAGGGTCTAGGCCCTTCCAATCCCTGCTCTTGTCCTCCCCCAGAGTAGTCAATGCCTTTGAATCCGTGACCCCCACTCCCAGCCTATGCTCCCTGGCTGACTGGTGGGAACAGGGACTCCAGCCTGTCACCTGCTGATTCGCTATGCTCTCCCTTCCTTCTGCAGGATGGCCGGGAGTACTCCCCTGCCGCCACCACTGCGGAGAATGGGGGCGGCAAGAAGAAACAGAAAGAGAAGGAGTTGGATGAACTGAAGAAGGAGGTGGCCATGGTGAGACCCACAGACCCACAGCAGGGTCACAGAAAGGGCCCCATGATGGGAGAACTGCCCTGAAGCCCTGTGCACCCAGAGAGAAGCTCCGTGCCCTCTCCCACACTCCTCGCCTTACCCCCACCCCCTGTTCCTGCAACCTCCTTCCCCAAAGTAACTCCACTTCCCTTCCCCAGGATGATCACAAGCTATCCTTAGATGAGCTGGGCCGCAAATACCAAGTGGACTTGTCCAAGGTGAGTGGACCCAAGAGGTGAGAGAAACATGTATCAAGTGGGAGAGCCTTGAAAATATAATGCAATGAATGTTCTTATAATTACAGTTGAGGGAACAGGCTCAGAGATAAGAGAGCTGCCCATGGTAACGTGGCTAGTTAGTGGCAGAGCCAAAACCAGAATCTGGAATCCTGTTTCCTAGTGCAAAGCTTTTACCCTGTATTCCCAGGAAGCCAGGACTCCTGAGAACACAGGCCTCTTGGCAGGGCTCTTCCTTTCACCCCGAGAAACCACTGGCACACAACCTCTTACAGAGCTGATACACAAGAAATAGTGAGGTGGCCCATTCCTGTTATTACAGTAATTTGCTGAGTCCTGCTACATACATGGCACAGTGATAGGTTCATTACGTACATTTCTCTAATTCTTGCAACAACATTGGAAATATACTCTGTTGGCCTGGTTATTAAAGCAAGAAGAATCAGAGAAGGAGATAACTTCCAAGGTCACATGACCAAGTAAGTGGCACAGTCAGATTGTCAAACTCATCATTTTGAAATATTTAAAATATCTTAATTTTGTTAATCTTCTGGGCATGATGGTGCATGCCTGTTATTCCAGCTACTTTGGAGACTGAGGCTAGAGGATCACTTGAAATTTAGTTCAAGACCAGTCTGGGCAGCATAGTGAGACCCTCTGATCTCAAAAATATAAAAAGTTTTAATTAAAAAAATTTAGGGGACTAGGGAGATAGCTCAGTTGGTAGAGTGCTTGCTTCACAAGCACAAAGCCGTAGGTTCAATCCCCAGCATTCCAAAAAAAAAAAATTTAGAGGCGAATATCTCCTCCTACATTCCACTCCTTCTTGATCTCTCTCTCTCTCTCTCTCTCTCTCTCTCTCTCTCTCTCTCTCTCTCTCTCTTTCTCTCTTTTTAAGTACCAAGGATTGAACCCAGGGGCTCTTAACCACTGGGCCACATCCCAGCACCTTTTTTATTTTTTGTTTGAGATAGGTTCTCCCTAAATTGCTTAGGGCCTCTGTAAGTTGCTGAGTCTGGCTTTGAATAACTCCTCCCTCAGCCTCCCAAGCTATCAACTGCCCCTCTTAAAATTTCATGCACCCATACCTTTACGTTACTTTATTTTCCTTAATGATACTTTGCACTACTTGGCATTAATATGCATTTGTTTATTGTTCTTTATAACCTTTCTAGATCACAGGCTCCACAAGGGTAGGGACTTTATTGGTTTTGACCATCTCTGGTTTTCACATAATTCCTGATATGTAGTAAGTACTAAATACACATTTAGTAAATGAATGAATGAATGATAGACACAAAGATAATTAAGAAGAAATAGCCTGTAATCCCAGTAACTTGGGAGGCTGAGACAGACGGATTACAAGTTCAAAGCCAATATCAGCAACTTAGTTCAGTCCGTAAGCAACTTAACAAGACCCTGTCTCAAAATAAAAAAATAAATAAAAACGACTGGGAATGTATCTCAGTAGTTAAGCTTCAATCCCAAGTACCCAAAAAATAAACAAAGGAGAAATCCCTGATCAAAATTTAGTCCCAATAAACAAATAAATAAAATTGCAAACAGAATTTTATTAATATATTGTGGGAATGTAGAAAAGGCGATCTGATCCATCAGCCTGGCACAAGGGGAACAGAGGCTGACCAGGCTTTCTGTGGAAAGTAATAGGTGATTGCCAAAGTTGTGTGATACTGATGGTCAGTGATGTAGAGGTCTCTTTGTAGCTTCGGTAAAAGGGGGAGTCTTTAAAAAAAAAAAAAAAAAAAGGAAAGAAAGAGAGAGATATGAGAAAGGACCAGACCAGATGAGGTGTCATTCCAGGGGTTTTATCCAGGTTGTCTCTAGGGAGATGTTTTGGTCCTAACCAAAATGTGTCTCAATCCAAAAACCATCAGAGATGGAGCCACAGTCAAAATCTTCTTCAGCCTTCGAGGCCTTCAAGTTCCCTTACAAATGCCATCTCCTCTGTATGGTTTCTTCTGATGTGCTCCTTCCAACCAGGTGGGGTTTTTCCTCTCCATCTGGACATTATTTCCCTGCCAAGGAGCTGATGGGATGTGGAGGGCCAGGCTGGTTCCAGATGCATCTTCCACTCCTTTCTTTGTTCCCTAGGGCCTCACCAACCAGCGGGCTCAAGACATTCTGGCTCGGGATGGGCCCAACGCCCTCACTCCACCCCCCACAACCCCCGAGTGGGTCAAGTTCTGTCGTCAGCTTTTTGGGGGCTTCTCCATCCTACTGTGGATTGGGGCCATCCTTTGCTTCCTAGCCTATGGCATCCAGGCTGCCATGGAGGATGAACCATCCAATGACAATGTAAGCTGCACCTGACCCCTGGCCCAGCTTATGGCTCTGTGTCCAACTCAAAACCCCCAATATAGTGATGGGGAGGGTGCAGGGAATAAGATCCTCACGTCATGGTTCCATAGCTAACCCTGAACCTCAGGCAAAAAAGGAGTGAGGCTTTAATACGTATCTATAAAGCACTCCCCAATATGCACACACACTCAATATTGAGAAAGCAGCCTCTCCCTGTTCCTTCCCAGGGAAGTGGGCTTGTCCTTATTCCTGGTCTTCACCCCTGAAGAAATCCTAGCCCTGGGAACTCTCCAAGATGTTCCCTACCCCTTCTATTCTAGGAGATTGGGAGTTGGAATATCTAAAGAGGTTGAAAGAAAGACTTTCCCCTACCATTCTTACTCCCAGGCACAGGTAAAAGTCTGAACTCTCCTATAGGATGAAATTGAGTATTCATTCTGAGTGACAATTGCCCCTCTAGTTTAGGGAAGATCATATCCCTCAAGGCTGTCTCCTTGCCAGGAGCAGGACACACACCTGTAATCCCAGTGACTCAGGAGGCTGAGGCACGAGGATCAAAAGTTTAAGGACATTCTGGGCAATTTAGTGAGACCCTGTCTCAAAATAAAAAATAAAAAGGACTTGGGATATGGCTCAGTGGTTAAGCACCCCTGGGTTCAATCCTCAATATAAAAAAAAAAAAAAAATCTCTTCCCTTATCAGCTATATTTGGGTGTGGTGTTGGCAGCTGTGGTCATTGTCACCGGATGCTTCTCCTATTACCAGGAAGCCAAAAGCTCCAAAATCATGGATTCCTTCAAGAACATGGTGCCTCAGGTAGATGGCAAGAGTGGGCTCCATCTGGGCTGGGCATAAGAGTTCTGGAATGGCCCAACTAATGCCCTTTTCAACTCTGGTGCTTTGAGATGGAAAGGGTAGAAAAGACTCCAGTTCCCTATACCGGGACCTAGGACTTAGTTTTGTCACCAAGGGTTTCTCCTCACTCTTGATGGGGTTGGAGGAGACCAGCAGGAGATGAGAGCAGGGATTGAGACAAGCATTTCATGAGATGCCTATGGCCTCTCCTCAGCAAGCCCTTGTGGTTCGGGAGGGAGAGAAGATGCAGATCAACGCAGAGGAGGTGGTGGTGGGCGACCTGGTGGAGGTAAAGGGTGGAGACCGTGTCCCTGCTGACCTCCGGATCATCTCTTCTCATGGTTGTAAGGTGAGGAGGTCACACCAGAACAAGTGGTTGGATCTAAGAGGCAGACTATACAGACTGAGAATGAGCCACTTGGTTTAAAAGTTAGGAAGCCCAGTTTCAAATGTCAACTCCTCCCCTTTGTCTCCCAGTTGAACCTTCTAATGGCATATGGTTCTTTTGCACTGTTACCTTGTTTCTGTGTGTTGTGAATGCTCTATGCCCTGGGTATTTCTTTGATTTCCACTTTATAGTAATCATGTATTGAGTACTGATTATGGGTCAGATTCTTTACATAAGTTCACGTATGCTATTTAATTTCAGTCTGAAAGAATGGTGTGATCATGCAGGGCTGACGCATGTGACCTCACAGGTTATGCCCTGGGAAACTTCAGGAGACACCATTTGCATAGGCTACATATTAGTAGTGCCCCCTGGAGGTATGCAGTGTAGTGATTTTGATCACATTCTCCTATTTATAGATGAGTAAATGGAGGCTCTGTTGGTTAAGCAAATAACCCAAAGTCACATAAGAAGTCAGTAAGAGCAGGATTCCAAATCAGAGGGACCATAACTGAGTAATGCCATAAATATGTGATGAGGCCAAGTGTAATTTTGTTCCTCCTGTCATGAAGATTGAGGGTGGTTTGGAGCAGGTTCAGGAGACAGCTGCATGCACATGAGTGCTTTCTGCCCATCTGATGACTGCACACTTTTTCCTCTTCAGGTGGATAACTCATCCCTAACAGGCGAGTCAGAGCCCCAGACTCGCTCCCCTGAGTTTACCCACGAGAACCCCCTGGAGACCCGCAATATCTGTTTCTTCTCTACCAACTGCGTGGAAGGTAATGAGCTGACCTGCTAAGGGAACTCCTCATCTGAGCACAATGGAAGGGAGAGTCCGAATCCCAAATCCTCAGTCAGGATTGGGGGCTGCGATGTCACTTACTTGCTAAAACCTCTGCCGTACAAAGTGACATTGAGGGGTTGGAGGCCCTGAATATTACATAAATGGCACTCTCCAGAAAGCAGAACACTGGCCAGGGGCAGTATGACTCCATGGGAAAGTTATCTCCCCACAGAAAAATCTCTGGCCTATCCATCCTGACCCTGCATGGTTTCCAAAACCTTCAGGTATTGGGTCAAGACCCCCAACCCCTACAACTGAGCATGGTGATACACAACCTATAGCACCAGCTACTTGGGAGACTAAGGCAGGAAGATTGCAAATTTCAGGCTAACCTTGGCAACTTAGCAAGACTATCTCAAACTAAAAAACAAAAAGGGCTGGCACTCTACCCCTGAGCTAAATCCTCAGTACCACACACACATGCACATACATATACAGATTCCTAGGGATCTTTGGATTCAACTGATGTCTTCTATTGATTGTGGTTCTGGTCTAGTGGTTTCCATCTCCAGCCCTTACTCTGACCAGAACTCCAGGTTGGGGAAGATTTAGGAAAGTTTTCAGGCCAATGAACACTTGCGTCTCCCTTCAGGCTACATTTAGGACTGTGTCAAACAAACAAACAAACAAACAAAAATTCTCACTGTGAAGAGGCTGCCCCATTTGCCCCACCCCTGTTCTAAAAAGATGAACAGTAAAGGTCAATAAGAACTCTGGGAGCTGCCATTACTTAAAGGCAGGGGTCCAAACACAGTTGAAACCTGTGCCTTCTGTGGTCACGTCTGAGCTGAGTCAGGGATGACTCAGGAGTAGGCAGTAAGAGAAGGTGGTAACTAGACCTCTGAAAGTGGGACAAAGGAGACCTCATATCCAAATTCCACACCTTTCCCTTCCTATCACTCATTTCTCCTCAGCATATTATGTTTCTCTGGGGTTGTTTTCCTCCTTCAGCAAGTTGGAATTACAATGAAAATAACCATGCATTAAATTTCCTAAATTTTTAATATGCTGAGATTCTGAAATTTACATTTCTCAAAATTGATTTGCTCAGAAATGCCTGATAAGATATTCATAATGTTTATTCTACAGCTGGCTTTGAAGAGAGGAAATGAACAGAGTTAATAGCTGTTGATTGCCTACTGTGTGCCAGTCACTGGCCTAGGTACATTATGGCATTATCTTATTTAATTATTAAAACAACACCTAGGTAGGAATTCAAACAGGTATTTGAACCCAGATTTAACTGACTCCAATATACATATTCTTTCCACTATACCACACTTCTTTTCCAAAGACTCCCTGTAACATCACAAAAGAGTTAATATTTGCCTACCTTCTTTTACAGAAATTCATGCCAAACATCAAGAAATCAGATCTTGAGACTACACAAAAAAAATCCATAATGAGTGCTTTGTGTTCATAGTATACTTTTGGATAGTATCAAGATTGATTTTACTGAAATGCTGCAGGCAATTTTTACTTCATTTATCGAATCTCCTCAGTTTGAACTTCAGAATTATTTGTAAGACTTATCCTGGGGCCCAAATATAAGAGAAAATAATTTGCTGTTTGATCAAGTCTGGGATTGGTGATCTATGCAGGGAGGGTAAGCCCATGTGAGGTACAGCCTACTGAAAACAGGCTCCAGAATCTGAGTTCTTGAGCTCATGGTTTTCTTTACTCGGAAAGTAAGATGAGACATCCCTGGAAGCCCCAAGGTATCCATCCTGGTGTTCCTACCTCTGTTTCAGGCACTGCCAGGGGTGTGGTGATTGCCACAGGTGACCGGACAGTCATGGGCCGTATTGCCACTCTGGCCTCAGGCCTAGAGGTTGGGCGGACACCTATAGCCATGGAGATTGAACACTTTATCCAGCTGATCACAGGGGTGGCTGTGTTCCTGGGGGTCTCCTTCTTCGTGTTGTCCCTCATCCTGGGCTACAGCTGGCTGGAGGCAGTCATCTTCCTCATTGGCATCATCGTGGCAAATGTGCCTGAGGGGCTTCTAGCCACTGTGACTGTGAGTAGATCAGACTGAAGTACCACCAGGGGAGGCCCTCATTACCCTTTTTTCAGAGTGATAGAGTCACAGCTGCTTATTATTTCAGCAATTTTTGGTATTGAGTCCCTAAAGTCACATATAAGAGATCATGTGACACATGGTTCACAGAGTTTGAGTCTGAAAAATCTCGTGTTGGAATATATCTGGGCACTCGAATTTCTTTTTTGGAGTTTGGTATCGTCACCTTTTCTCACCATGTGCTCATCACCCTGCTGCAGTCTGGGGCTCATCCTGGCCAACTTGCCTGCAAAGTCTCTCAAAGGTCACCAATGACTAACTAGCAAATCCAGTGACCTTTTCTCAGCTCCCTTCCTTAACTCTACAGCTGAAATGGATACTGCTGTTCATCCTAGAATTCTGTCCTCCATCAAGTACTGTGGTTTGTCACTATTTTGGTTCTCTTCTCTATCCCCTACAGCAGTTCCTCCTTCTCCTCCAACCCTTATTCTCAGGCTTCAGCCCTCTGCTTTTCTCTTTGTACCCCCAGAATGAACCTATCTCCTCCCACAGTCTCTAGTGCACGTTCTGTGAGGATGGTTCTCACATCCCCACACCCTTTTGGAGTTTTAGTCTAATATCTTCAACCTCCTGCTGGGCACTTAACCTTAATATGTACCTACAATCCCAATTCAACACATCTAAAGTTGAACACATTCAATACTTACTTCAGGGATTAAGAAAGACAGAATAGAGTTATGGTTCAGGGTAGGGTCATGGACATCTGTAGCTCCAAACTTACCCCTTTTTTATTTTCCTCTCTTTCAACCAGGTGTGCTTGACCCTGACAGCCAAGCGCATGGCACGGAAGAACTGCCTAGTGAAGAACCTGGAGGCAGTGGAGACGCTGGGCTCCACGTCCACCATCTGCTCGGACAAGACGGGCACCCTCACTCAGAACCGCATGACTGTCGCTCACATGTGGTTTGACAACCAGATCCATGAGGCTGACACCACTGAAGATCAGTCTGGTGATTGGGTGCTCTAGGGGGACTGAGGGGATTGAGGGCATCAGCATGGCAGGGTGGTTGGGGGTGAGATAAGGGTTCTAAAACGGAGGCCAAACCAGACATGGTGGTGCACACCTGTAATCCCAGCAATTCAGGAGCCTGAGGCAAGAGCATCTTAAGTTCACGACCAAACTTGGCAACTTATCCAGACCCTGTTTCAATACTGTAAAAGATGGCTTGGAATGAGGCTCAGTGGTAGAGTGCCCCTGGGTCTAATCCCCAGTACTACACACACACACACACAGAGAGAGAGAGAGAGAGAGAGAGAGCCAAGTTACTGATTCTCTCTGATTTTTTTCCAGGGGCCACTTTTGACAAACGATCCCCAACATGGACAGCCCTATCTCGGATTGCTGGTCTCTGCAACCGTGCTGTATTCAAGGCTGGACAGGAGAACATCTCTGTATCTAAGGTAGGGTGTCAGTCAGCACACATAGCAGGAGTATTTGGTGGATGACTCCATAGTCCCCTTGTGATGCCCAACTTTCCCTCTCACATCCTGTGGGGCTGCCTTGGGGACTTGAGTGCCCTCCTCTCTGGTCCTCCACTCCCTTCCTTCCCCAACTGTGACACTGAATTCTCTTCTCTTTGGCAGAGGGACACAGCTGGTGATGCTTCTGAGTCAGCTCTGCTCAAGTGCATTGAGCTGTCTTGTGGCTCAGTGAGAAAGATGAGGGACAGGAACCCCAAGGTGGCAGAGATTCCGTTCAACTCTACCAACAAGTACCAGGTCTGGATGGGCTGCTGGGACAGGGAGAGAAAGGGAAAAATTATGAAGAGTGGGTATAGCCAAAGAGAATCCACAGAAGGAATGAATGAGGCATCTGAGGTCATGTCCTCTCACCCCTGCCTCTCTCCCAGAACACTTGCTTGACTGCATGTCTGGTTGCAATCACCCACTAACTCCCAGACCTTACTACATCCCTTCCATGTGCAATCTGTCACTTTCTCAACTCTTCTTACCATAGCTCCCCATCCACTGTACAAAGTCTTCCAGTTCTGCCATCCCATTTAATTGAAGCATGCTTCTATCATTCCCTTATGGTAACCATCACCAGTTTTTAGGCATCTGTTAAATGTCAAGAACAGTCTCAGCTATATTCTATATGAGCCATGAAGGTAAAGCCCCCTGGGCCAGTGTAGGATGGGGGATGCTCATAGGACCCATCCATCCACTAGCACAGTGCCTGTCTTAACTGATTATTTTTTCTTTTTTGGCACCAGGGATTGAATCCAGGGGTACTCAACCCCTAGAAACACATCCCCAGACCTTTTTTAATTTTTAATATTGAGACAGGGTCTCACTAAATTACTGAGGACCATGCTATTTTGCTGAGGCTGGCTTTGAACTCCCAATCCTCTTGCCTCAGTCTCCGGAGTCACTGGGATTACCGATGTGCACCACTATGCCTAGCTTCTTAACCGATCTTAATAACTATTTGTTGAATGAGTGACTGTCCTATGGAAGCAACTCTCAGATTTCAAGAGTTGGGACTATAAGCAAACACCTTTTTACACTCTGAGATTCTCCTGGTGTTGACAGTCTTTGATGGATTGGATTTTTTTTTTCATTTTGTTTTTGTTTTTGTTTCTTATTAAGGGAGATTTTCTTACCAATCACTGCTCACTGGTCTGTACCAGGTCCTATGCTGGGCACTGAAGCCCATCTGGACAAATACAGCATCTTCTGTAACTGCCTTTCTCCTTTCCAGCTGTCCATCCATGAGCGAGAAGACAGTCCCCAGAGCCATGTGCTGGTAATGAAGGGGGCCCCAGAGCGCATCCTGGACCGCTGCTCCACCATCCTGGTGCAGGGCAAGGAGATCCCTCTCGACAAGGAGATGCAAGATGCCTTTCAAAACGCCTACATGGAGCTGGGAGGACTGGGGGAGCGTGTGTTAGGTAAGGGTCCAGAAAAGGGAACAGGGCTGAGAAGGATTCCTAAGCCTCTGTGGTGTCCCTAGGGCAAGGAGCACTGGGGATGCCCGGGCAGCTACTCTGCTGCTCTCACTCCTCCCTTCTGCCCACCCCCAGGTTTCTGTCATCTGAATCTGCCTTCTGGAAAGTTTCCTCGGGGCTTCAAATTCGACACAGATGAACTGAACTTTCCCACGGAGAAGCTCTGCTTTGTGGGGCTCATGTCTATGATTGATCCACCCCGGGCGGCTGTGCCAGATGCTGTGGGCAAGTGCCGAAGTGCAGGCATCAAGGTACCGGCTTCCCTCTCCCCTCTGTCCTCACCTCCATCATGCCAAAGGTCAAGGGACTGCAGTTAGCTGCTGCCCTGAAGGACACAGCCCATGGTGGCTGCCTTCCCACTGACTCAGAGGAGTTGTCCATCTAGAAGGAAAAGTAGGCCCCTGCCCGGAGCTCTTACCCTCTCCCTTTTGCTCAGAGTGGTCAGTTTCCCATGCCCACCCTCTGCCTCCCTGGCACAGTTCACTGTTCCATCTGCATGTGCAGCCTGCCCTTCTGATTTCAAGCACAATCTGGACCCCATACCTTGGAGACCTTGTTGTCTGACCTTTCCCAACTTCTGCCCACTCTCTAACCATCTGGGGTGGGATCAGCAGGCTCTTGTCTGCTCCCACTCACTGAGTCCATCACCCCATAGACATCCCCCAGCACCACTCCTGTGAATGCTTCTCACTGACCACTCCCTCCTCCATTGCTATGTTTGTTCTTCATTCAACAAATATCTGTTTACCAACTGTGTATGGGGCACTGTGCAAGATGCTGGAGTCAACAAATGAAACCTCTCTTCCATCTTGAAGCTCACTTTCCTATTTCCAAGACAGCTTTTTGCCATCCCTTTTTCTGGTTCTCAACTCGGGTACCATAACTTGCTCTTCTTTCAACATCTCACATGCTCCCATTCAAGCTATCTATAGAGAGCCAGGTCCTGTGCTAGGCCCTGGGATACAGAGATGAATGAGATATTGAGATATAGGGCTTGGCCTGCACATTTCTTGGTCCCTCAGGGGAGACAGATGCATTTACAGCCCTTCACAGAACAAACATCGCAGATCATCAAGCTCCTTTTATGGATCAGATACTCGAATAAAAACAATTAGGGCTGGGTTTGTAACTCCGTGTTAGAGTGCTTGAGGCCTGAGGCTTGATCCCTAATACTGCAAAAAGTCAGTTGTTTATATTTTTACATGAATCAGGCATTACTATAAGCAACAAACCTATACAATCTCATTTAATCTTCATAATAGCACTAAGCATTAGTATTTTCCCCTTTTCACAGAAAGGAAAACTGAGATAGAAAGTAACAAATCCAAGGTCACACAGATAGTAAGTCATAGAGCCAGAATGTGAACCAAGGCAAATCCTGCTATTTCTTAACCATCACACCAGAGGATTTGGTGTGTATATGTGTAAATTCTGAACCCCAGAGCCACTCTAAGGTAAGCATCATTACCTCCATTAAAAAAAAAAAAAAGAAAAAAGAAAACTCAAAGTGGGTAAATAGCTTCCTCAAAATAGAACTGCTGAAAGAGGTGGATTGAGAATATGAAGCACGGTGGCTTGTCTGGAAGCCCGTGTTCCTCCTGCTGGCTCAGATGCCTCTGCCACGGAGGCCTGGACAAGGATGCTATGGGAGGTCAGATCAGGGAGAAGTTAATTCTGCCTCAGGGAACTGGACAATGTTTGACACAGGGGATGAAACTTGATCTGGGCCTTGAAGGCTGAAGAGTGTTCTGTAAGGCAGTCAGGGAGGGGAAGGCATAGCAAGACCAGAGGGAACAGCATGTGCCCTGACATGGCTACACTGTATGGGACCACGGAGGGGTGGAGTGGGCAGTGACGGGGAGAGATGGCAGAGGAGCGCTGGGGATTGAGGTGGGAATGTTGGGTCAGGACCAGTTGGAACAACTTCACTTAAATTCCAGATTTGGGCTTTATCCTGTGTGTCATAAAGGGCCCAGATGTCACAGGCCTGGCTTCAAGGCTACTAGATGGAGGAGGGACTGGATTTGGGGGAGAACTAAAGTCAGGTTGACAGGTTAAAAGGCTTGCCAGATGCGGTGGCACACACCTCTAATCCCAGCAGCTTTGGAGGCTGAGGCAGGAGGACTGTGAATTCAAAGCCAGCCTCAGCAACTTAGCAGGACACTAAGCAACTCAGCAAGACACTGTCTCAAAATAAAAAAAATAAAATAAAAAGGGCTTGGGATGGGTCTCCGTGGTTAAGTGCCCCTGGGTTCAATCCCCATTAACAAAAAAGAAGAAGGCTATGTGACAGCTCAGACAAGGAATGGTGTCCTGAACTAGGACAGCAGCAAAGGGACTGGAGAGAAATAGTTGCATTTGAAAACTGTTTGGAGAACATGGTGACTGCACTGGATATGGGAGGTGAAGATGATGGGAGAGGAAGAAGGGACAGAGCAGAGGAGCAGGCCTGGTGGGGTGGTAGGAGTAGAGATAATGAGTTCAGTTTGGACCCCTAAGTTCAAAGCATCTACAAGAAGTCCAGAGATGCAAGGAATAGTTGGAATATGGTTTAGAGATCAGGAAAGAAGGTCAGAGCTAAGTACGGTGTCACACACCTGTAATCCCAGCAGCCAAGGAGACTGAGGCAGGAGGATCGAAAGTTGAAGGCCAGTCTCAGCAACTTAGTGAGACGTTGTTTCAAATTTTAAAAAATAAAAATGGGATGGGGATGTAACTCAGTGGTAGAGCACCTCTGAGTTCAATCCCCAGAACAACAACAACAACAAAAGATTAAGTGAAAAAAATCTAAACAATCCTAAAGCATTGAGGCTTCTCTTTCAGGGGATCCTCCTTAATTTCCACTCTGTCATGGATGCTTTCCCCCATTTAAACAAACCATCTCTGATCCCTTGAACACTATGCAACATGTCATTGTCCCCCTCCCCCGTGTCCTGCCCCCTACTTTCACTATTTGGACTGGGAACCAGCTTTAGATATCTGTTAGTGGTCTGGCTTTACCTGATTTTGGAAAAGGACTAAAGTGAAAATGTCAACAATGCTCTCCTTTCCTTCTTCTCCTTCCTACCAGGTGATTATGGTAACTGGTGATCACCCTATCACAGCCAAGGCCATTGCCAAAGGTGTGGGCATCATATCAGAGGGTAACGAGACCGTGGAGGACATTGCAGCCCGGCTCAACATCCCTGTGAGTCAAGTCAATCCCAGGTGAGGCTTCTGCAGGAACCCCTTGCTCCTAATCAACATGTCCTCTCCCACAGAGGCCTTGAGGGTCCCCTTGGAGTGTTTGGACAGCATCTCTGGGACCTTCGACTTAAGGCCTTAACACCTCTGTGACTGGTTCCTGTATCCTGAGTTTGTGTCCAGACTTTTCCACTAATGATCTGTGTAACCTCGAAGGCATCACTTTACTTCCCTGAACCTCTATTTCCTCAATTACAAAATTAGGATGCCAGCAGGGATGGTGGCACATGCCTGTAATCCCAGCTACTCAGTAGGCTGAGGCAGGAGAATCACAAGTTCAAGACCAGCCTGGGCAACTTGGCAAGATCCTGTCTCAAAATAATTAATATAAAGTGCTGGGGGTGAAGTTCAGTAGTAGAGCACTTGCCTAGCATGTGTGAGTCCCCAGTACAAAAAGTAAAAAGAAAGAAAGAAAAAAAAGGACACCATCTACATGCAGGGTTGCTTGCTGTAGGAGTAGGATATGCATGAAGGGAACAGCACACGGCCTAGCACGCTGTACTTATCCTCATGGTGATCCTGCATGAGGATGTGGTGTCACCTCCTCAGAGGGAAATGGGGTAACTGAGCATTCAGGGAGAGGGGCATTAAAGCAATGATGGAGCCCAACTTAGCCGGAGCTGGGGGCCCAAAGATGGTGAGAGAATGCAGGGGGACTGGCTTGGGCACCTGTAATCAGTCCCTGCTGCCCCTACCCTCCAGAGAAGCCAAAGCATGTGTGGTACATGGCTCAGACCTGAAGGACATGACATCGGAGCAGCTTGACGAGATCCTCAGAGACCACACAGAGATCGTGTTTGCCAGGACCTCTCCCCAGCAGAAGCTCATCATCGTGGAGGGGTGTCAGAGGCAGGTGAGCAAGGCGGCAGGAGGCAGGAACAGGGCAGTCAGGGGTCAGACCGGCAGTTACTTGGTCCTCAAGTATTGGCCCTATCTTCTCTCCAGGGAGCCATTGTGGCAGTGACAGGTGACGGGGTGAACGACTCCCCAGCGCTGAAGAAAGCTGACATCGGTATCGCCATGGGCATCTCTGGCTCTGACGTCTCTAAGCAGGCAGCCGACATGATCCTGCTGGACGACAACTTTGCCTCCATTGTCACAGGCGTGGAGGAGGGTGAGGAGGCTGAATGTGTTGGGATGGTGTCTGGCCTGTCTGAAGCCAGCACCTCTGCTTCTCATACCTTTATTCCCATGAAAGAGTCAACCTGGGGTTCCAGGAAGGCAGCCCCAGACTGCTTTAGGTTTCCTCAAACAAAATCTTCCTCCCTCAGGATAAAGGGCAGCCATGCTTCAGCAGATAGGGGTGGGAAGGGTCCCTCTAATCTCCCTGATGCCCTCAGGACCTCTCCACAGGCCGCCTGATTTTTGACAACCTGAAGAAGTCCATCGCGTACACCCTGACCAGCAACATCCCTGAGATCACCCCCTTCCTACTGTTCATCATCGCCAATATCCCCCTCCCTCTGGGCACCGTGACCATCCTGTGCATTGACCTGGGCACAGATATGGTGAGGCCAAAGGAAGTAGTGGGCAGACAAGGAAGCCATGTAGTCACAGTGGGTGGGTGAGTGGGTGCAGATGAAGGAGAGGTGCTCTAAGGAGGCCGACCAGTTAAAAGACAAGACAAGCATGGCCCGCAGGATAATAGGATATCAATATGTGTGTGTTGGATTGTGTCTAAGATTCTTCGGTGCTAATTGGTCACTGCTCTTATCTCCCCCATCCCTTCAAATGCTCTCCCTTCCCCTATCCTACCTACTCAGGTCCCTGCCATCTCCTTGGCTTATGAAGCCGCTGAGAGTGACATCATGAAGCGGCAACCGCGAAACCCCCAGACGGACAAGCTGGTGAATGAGCGGCTTATCAGCATGGCGTATGGACAGATTGGTGCGTCAGACCCGGGCTGGGGAGGAAACCTCAAAGGCTTGTTTTTCCAGCATTCGGGAGGGTTGAGCCACAAGAAAATTTCCAGGACAGGGACCAGCTCTCCGAGAGTCAGGGACTTCCATTTCTGGCCCTGAGGAGCTGGCCCCTTCCTGCTTCCTTCTCTGATCCAGGCCCCCCTGCCCTTTGTTTACCACTCACAGGGATGATCCAGGCACTGGGTGGCTTTTTCACCTACTTTGTGATCCTGGCAGAGAACGGATTCCTGCCATCACGGCTGCTGGGAATCCGCTTGGACTGGGATGACCGAACCATGAATGACTTGGAGGATAGCTATGGCCAGGAATGGGTGAGTGGGGCTGTATGAGTGGGATGCACACGCATGGAGGGCCGGGTGGGGAACCCCTGGCAGGAGTGGCCTCTCGAGACCCACTGGGACTGGGGGCAAAACGTGGATTAGATGCTAGCCTTTAACATAGCCATGTTAAACCTGAAGGCACGTCACACTCTGGTCCTACCCCTTCCTCTGACACTCTCACTTCTCTTTGCCGCCCAGACTTATGAGCAGCGGAAGGTGGTTGAGTTCACGTGCCACACGGCCTTCTTTGCCAGCATCGTGGTCGTGCAGTGGGCTGACCTCATCATCTGCAAGACCCGCCGCAACTCCGTCTTCCAGCAGGGCATGAAGTGAGCCCCACCCCTACTGGCACCCACCCACCCAGGCAGAGCACTGGGCTCGCTCACCAAGCCACACAGGCCAGGCTTCCAACGCCAGATCACGTGACTCAAACCCCTGGGCCCAGGTCTGCCAAGGGGACATCCAGTTTTAATTACCCAGGGTTTATTCATAGCCAGATTTGAAATAGATGAAAGACAAGGAAGGAATGATAGGACTATTCCTAATGAGTTCAGATTTTGCTCCTAAAGTATATTTTGTTACAGTCTCTTTCCACCTTCCTTCCTTTTCAGCTTCTCTCTATCCCCATCTCTCTCTACTTTTTTTTTTTTTTTTGGTACTGGGAATTAAACCTGGGGTGCTCTACCACTGAGCACATTCCCAGCCCTGTTTATTGTTTAAAATTATTTTACTGGTATATTATAATTATACATTAATAGAGGGATTCATTATATGCTGTATTCATACATGCACATAACATAATTTGATTTCTTTTAATTTTGAGACTAAATTGCCCAGGTTGGCCTCAAACTTGTGATCCTCCCCCCTCGGCCTTCTGAGTAGCTGGAATTACAGGCAGGCTCCCTGTGATTCCTGCGTACCCTGTTCCCTTCCCTCTCTCCTTGAGTGCCACCTACCCTCAGCCTTTGCCCAGCCCTTAAATCCAGGGTCTTCTGTATTCCCCGCCACCACTCAGCAAGTAGTCTAGTGTACAGCACTTGACCTGTGGTGCCACTGTCCACCTGAAAGCATATTCTGGCCTTCTTACGGTGACACCATGTGCTTGGCACTATGCTAAGTTTCTCACAGATACTCTTAGCCTCACAAAATCTCTATGAAGGGGATTCTGTTGCTTACACTGAGTGGACAAGAGGCCCCAAGAAAGTTAAATGGTCGAAGGCCACCAGGTTAGTAAAGGTCCATCAAGCCCAAGCTCTTGACTCCCAGCTTACATTGTGATGTCTCACCCATCACAGAGCCTGGCACCTGTTTAGAACTCAATAATTTGTGACTCTAGCCTGGATGGGTGTTGAGGAGTGCTAAAAGTATCAGTCTGGTTTTCTTCACTTTCTTCTACTATAATTAACTGTCATGATTCCCCAATTGAGTTTTGTCCCAGAGAGTCTAAGAAATTGAGTACAGTCCTGGAGCTTGGAACTTATTATGCAGACCATGGGTGACAGAGGAAGGTGAACCATCAAACTGGATTGATTAGTCCAGCCGATCTGAGAGGCAAATGGGAAAGAAACAAAATGAAAGTCCAGCTGGATATAGGGAAGGGGTACTATTACCAACCAGTCACCTGGCAGCCTCAGAGCACTTTGGTCAAGAACCATTGGGGGTCCTCAGAGATGCTATTTGCATTATTTTAAAAGGCTTATCAAACCAGATGCAGTGGCACAGGCTGAGGCAGGAGGATCACAAGTTGGAGGCCAACCTCCACAACTGAGCCAGATCCTATTCTCAAAATAAAATGAAAAGAGTTGGAGATACAGCTCAGTGGTAGAGAATCCCTGGGTTCACTCCCCAGTTACTATAAAAAATTTTTTTTAAACTTATCAAGTGCTCACCTATGAGAAGGCTACCAGGCTTGCTGAACATGTTCTTAAGCAAAAGTCAAAAAAAAATCATGTCATACAGTTATTACTTGTTAATTCCCAGTTCTATTTGGAAGCCATGACTATGTCTAATAAATTTTAAATGGGGAAATATATTCATTTCTTATTAAAAAATGCAACTGGAGAGACAAAGATTAAAATATGGAATTTAAGGAAGAAAAATATGATGGTCCTTGGTGAGTGCAAAGTTGGGGAACTATTGGCTCAAGCCATAAAGGGGTAAGTGTGCAAAAGACCACAAAGGATGAAGTGATAATGTAAACAAGCATTTTCTATTTCCAAAGCTTTCCAGGTAGTGTTCTCATATTATCCCCAGCAGTCCTATGATATAAAGGTGAAAATTTCTAATTTATAGAGAAAGAACATGAGACTCAGAGAAGTTAAGCATTGTTTATCACCCAAGTCAGGAAGTGGCAGAGCTGGGGATAGACCCCACCTCTGTGACTCCAGAAACTGCTGTCTAAACCTTATTCTATCGCACTCTTCAGTTCTAATGTAGTGGGCATGTATTAACCACTTACTACGCAGTGAGCATCCCCTGGGCGAGGACTTCACAAACATCCTCTTCATCAATAAGGCATACACCAAAGGAGTTTTCAAAGTAACTTGGGGAGATGATACTTTCCCAGACCATGTGCCTGGAGCAATAACGAGATTAGAAGATGCCTGAGGGCAGCCCCATGTTGACCACTGCACCACAAAGCATATTACCCAGCACATAAGAATTATTTAATGAACAAATATATGTGTGATCGACAAACATTGGAGGTAAACTCAATAAGTAGAAAAAGAAAAAAATTTTTTTTTTGGTTTGAGACAAGGTCTCAGTAAGTTGCTGAGGATCTCACTAAGTTGCTGAGGCTGACCTAGTACTTTCAGTTCTCCTGCCTTAGCCTCCTAAGTCACTGGAATTACAGGCATTTGCCACCACACCTGAAGAAAAGAAAATCATTCTTTGGTTACATAAAGCATGAGAAGAGGATGTTTGAAGAGGACACAGGAAGATGTCATTTCCTTTACATTTCTCCTTTCCTCTTCCATCCCCAGGGGCATCTTTGGATCTCTCCCTCTCTTAACCCCCTTTAAAATACTACTTATGCTCCTTTCTTTGCCTTTTCAGGAACAAAATCCTGATTTTTGGGCTCCTGGAGGAGACAGCATTGGCTGCCTTTCTGTCTTACTGCCCGGGAATGGGGGTCGCCCTCCGCATGTACCCTCTCAAGTAAGTGTCTCTTTAGGTGGCCTGAGTGAGCAGTGGGCCCCTCTAGGATTCAGAATCTATTTGAATCCTACTTTGTGTGACACCTTGCCAACCTCTGATGCTCCTAACACTCCCCTCTGTTGCTTTCAGGGTCACTTGGTGGTTCTGTGCCTTCCCCTACAGTCTCCTCATCTTCATCTATGATGAGGTCCGAAAGCTCATCCTGCGGAGATATCCTGGAGGTAAGTATCCCCACGCCCCACCTTGGTCCCCAGTAAAGTCCAGCTCCCAACCCTGGATTGCCAATCTCTAGGGCTTTACACCCACACTCCACCCCTACCATGAATCCCTGCTTCTACTCCTCGGAGCTCCCAGATCCTGGGGTCCCAGGTCCCAGGAGCCCTGACTGTGGAACCTGCCCCCTCCCTGACCTCTGGGATTCTACAGCCCACTTAATTCATCCATCTCTGAGGCTCCCACCTTCCACCTGGAATAACAAAGCATCAAAATTAGAAGGACCCTTTGAGGTCACATATTCACCTTCATATTTTATAGACAAAGAGAAGAGACACAGAGGTGAATTTGTTTAGGGTCATACAGCAAGGAATAGCAGAACTGGCACTAAAACACAGGTCTCTAGACACCCAGGCACCAAACGACAAGTTGTATATTTTTTCCAGCCAGCATTTTTGATGACTTATTAAGTTAAAAATGAATGACCTATGGTTCATGGATAGTGTTTGGTTTCATGTCCCCAGTGCCGTGTGTGTGTGTGTGTGTGTGTGTGTGTGTGTGTGTGTGTGTGGTTTTTTTAATTGTCCCAGTATAAAAAACTCAGGGGCTTTCACATGAAATCTGAATTTCTGACTTCTGGAAAATCAGAACTGTCAATCCCATGACTGAGTTGCTTCACAGCTCCAGTGGGCAGCTGCTTCCTTAAGAGCCCTGCTGGAATAGGCATTGTCACCCGCCACTGTGCTCAATACAAGTCTCCCTGCAGGGAGACTCTCCTTCCCCTCCCTCCATCTGCCTGCAGCTGCTTCCCTCAGCCCTTCACCAGGCCTCTCTTTCCACCTGGACTTATCCACTCAAGCCCTTAGGCAGTTGATCTCTAACCTCCTCTTGAATTCACAAGGCAACCCTCACCCCACTGTCTCTAACAGGCTGGGTGGAGAAGGAGACATACTACTAAGCCCACTGGAAGAAGAACCATGCCCGGGAGACATGGGGTGCTCTGGAGGTGTTGCAGAGATGGTGATGGGGAGGGACGGAAAAAACTGGGGTGGTATTTTGGGGGATTTGGGAAGAGAGAATGAGACAACTTAATAGCCTCAGTTGGTAGGGTAGGTAAATAAACTTGGGGTGATTGCTCCATAGACCTGTGAACACGCAGATTAGTCACTGCTTGTTAGGGTCCTCTCCCCCTATCCTTTCTCATCCCACTCCACCATGTTATCTATTTTGTTCCAAGGAATTGAGGGTTGCCCCAGCCTCCTAGTGTCTAATCCCTTCATTCCTACCTCCTACTCTAACAGATCAACATCCAAAGGTAGGAGTCTGTCTAATCCTTTGGTGGAAACCCTCTCAGATCATCATATGTCCACTTATGGCTCCAGCCTCACCATCTGCCCACTTTTACCCCTCCTCAGCATCCTGCCTGCCATTCTGCTCTGCTTCCCCTCTTCCCTTGAAATCACAAAGTCTCCTGTGAGTGCAAGGGCCTGAGGCCATACAGGGAAGCTGGTTGGAGAGGCTGGGCCTGTCCCCCAGTCCAGAATAGTTAGGGACCTGGGCAGGCCAGTAGGAAGCTAGGGTACTGACTGGAGGAGGAAGACAGCAAAGGAAGAGGGGCAGAAAAGGAAAACGGAGAGCACCAATGGCAGACATTTGGTGTGTCTTGAGTCCCAGGGAGACAGGCTCCAGGTCTGTGTCTTGCCCTTCTAGAATACCCCACCAGCATACCAAATTCACAGCTCATCAGAGTAGCAGCAGAGACAGGACCAGGTGGCAATCTGGGGAGCTCCACAGATGCCACACTGTGTGTCCTACTGGCTCTTGGGTAGTGGTCTTCTTGGTCCAAGAGGCCCAGATGTCACAGAAGCTCCAGCTGTTTCAACCACACACACATACTCACACTTGGCAATATCCTACCCTAAGTTTCTGGTCCCTCCATGTGGTCTGAGACCACAGATAGCTGCCAGTTCTCTCCCAGCCTTTCCACTCCCTGCCCCTTCATGCCCATCCGGATGAACCACGTCATCCCCAGCACTGCCAAGCCAGCCCTGGAAAAGGCATTCCCAGACCATTGGCTGGAATCGGGGTGGAGAAGTTCCCAGAACATTCCTGTCTTTCAGGGACACGCAGAATCAGCATAGTTCATGACATGGTCAAAACCTTTGGACAACAGGAGGGAAAATATTAAGAGACCTGCCTTTGACCTCTCAGTTGGCAGGGATACTCCTCCCAGGCAAGTGCCCTTCACACTGATGATCACTGTGCCCACTTCCCCTGGAGACAGGGAGTTGGTTTCAGGTTCTTATGGCAGATACTTTTTTTTTTTTTTTAAACTCCCTCTCCACCTAACATTTTTGCTCTGCAGGCAGCTCTGCCCCTTCTCTAAGCCTGGCTTAGAAGGCATTGGGAATGTCCTGCATAGGGACACCTAGATGAGCCAAGCAAAAAAGAAAGAGAGATGCCTGCAGAAAATGGAAAGCCTAAGGCAGAAAGGGAGGAAGCACAAAAGACAAACATTAGGTCAGGCCTGTGAACAGTGTGCCAGTGGCTGTCATTTCATCACACTGGAAGTTTGTTTTATCAGAAGCACCTTGAAATAAGTGAGTTATTGCCTTGGCCTTGAAATCTGAATGGAAAACCATATTTATCTGGGTCTGATTAATTTGAAATTATTGACTGTGGACAGAAGTTTATCTTGCACAATCAATAAAAGTGGCATTTGTTTAGTAAATTAAGAGCATAAATACTATTGCTAGGAGTGGCATATTTAGTCTACCTAAAACAACACTTTTCAGGCACTTTAGGAACATCCATATAGAAGTAGCAAATGCATGGGCTAATCATCATCAATCCTGACGTATTTGTTAAAGAAACATCTACAAGGTCTTTACTGGTGACCTTTTGTAAGACATTAGTTTGAGGTACTATATATGTACTTGAAAATAATAAAGTTGCATTTCTTTATGAACAAAAATGTCTTCCATAACTGATTTTTATACTTCATACTTTTCTCCCTCCCAAATGGTGGTATTAAAACGTGTGCTATGGCAGAACTTGGTTTGTAGAGGGAACAACAGAAAGAGCCCAAGTATCCAGGGTTTGAGGGAAATGATCTGGGAGCAGATGGGGCTGATGAAGAAAGCTAAGAGGCTAAGAAATTAGGTTGCAAAATAACCTACAAGAAAATATAGTAGGGGCCCCCTTCCTCATAGCCAATCCCACTCCAAGAACCATGACAGTTTGTCCAGGACAGTAAAGAGTCTATAAGTCTATGAGGGCCCAAACCTCATGGCCAATTTGACTTTTTCTGGTGCAGACCAAAATCAGGCCACTTTGAACCCGTCCAATTGGGGGAAGGAGACAGTAGGCTGAGAATCTCATGGTCAACACCAATTGCATGTACCATATGCAGAGTACTGTTCTGAATGCCATATTTAGGGGACCCTTGAAGTTCACCTGAGTAGGACGTGTTGGTAACCTTTGTGGGCAGAGTGTGATGGGCAGTAGGGAGGGGCACTTGTGTGCTGGAGATGGAGGGGTGGATGGGTGGTGTGCATTCCTCCAGGGATCCCTGGGTTTGGGAGACGGGGAGAAACCCTCTTACAACCCATACCAGGATTTCAGAATAACAGTCAGAAGTTACTTCTTGTCCAAGTTACATTCTGACTCCTTTATTAAAACTCTACCAGCAAGGCTGGGGTTGTAGCTCAGTGGTAGAGTGCTTGCCTAGCATGGTGAAGCCCTGGGTTCCATCATCAGCACCACATAAAAATAAATAAAATGAAGGTGTCCATCTACAACTAAAAAGATTTTTTAAAAATAAATAAATAAGCAATGAACCTGCCTCTGTTTAAAAAAAAAACTACCAGCAGTAGCGATGTTGGTTCTCATAGGATGTTTGTAGGAGCAATAACTGCAACTTACTTTATGTAATAGCTGTCATAAAGCTACTTTTATCCTTAAAAGTTTGATTAAAAGAAACGGATCAAAGTTTTCTTTAATCTCATCTTAGGGCCTTAATTCTTTTTTTAAATTTTTTTTTAGTTGTAGATGGACACAATACCTTTATTATTCATTTTATGTGGAACCCAGTGCCTCACATGTGAGAGGCAAGTGCTCTACCATTGAGCCACTATCTCAGTTCTCAGGGCTTTAATTCTTGACGGCCCCTCTGACATGGACAATTTTCTCTCATCTCTCTGGCTTCCCTACTTCATTTAGATCCCCCCTTCAATATTATCCCCTTGGAATGGCCCTCAGAGCCCACCTCAAATAAACTAACTCTCCTTGTACCTCTTTCTCCATTCTCTTTGTTTTTATTCATAAATACTTACTATCTCAAATTTAGATAGACAAATTTAGATAGATAGATGTAATATATAAAATATATGCATATGTAATATACAAAAGTACATGCATATAGGGCTGGGGGTGTCGTCTAATGGTAGAGCGTTTGCCTAGCTTGGGTAAGACCCTGGGGCTCAATCCCAAGCATTACACACACACTCTCTCTCTCTCTCCCTCTCTCTCTCTCTCTCTCTCTCTCCCTCTCTCTTTCTCTCTCTCCATATACATATATGTTAGTTTTTTAAATTTACTTTTACTTTTCATCTGACTTTTCTAGAACTACTTTCAATGAGACAGGACTTCTATTTCTTTTGTTCACTACTTTTATCCTTTCACCTAAATCAATGTCTGACACACATTAGGCGATTAGTAAATATTTGTTGGAAGATTGAAAGAATCCTTACAACAATCCAGTAAGATGGAGATGACTGTTACCTCCAATTTATAGACAAAACAGGTTAAATTATGTATCTAGAGTCTAAAAGGTTAAAGTAAGCATCAGAAGTAGGATTAGAGCTAGGCCAGCCTGGCTCTAGGACCAGCCCTCTGAACCACCATGCTCGTCTGACCTGCCAGGTACAGAAAGCCTGTGGCAGCCAGAGGCCTTATCAATCCAAAGACTTGGTAAAGTGTGGAAACTGTGAAAGGATTCAGGAATTTGGGGACAAAGGCCACTGGAACAGTAGGGACTGGGCAGACCCAGGTGATTAGAACCAGAGAAAGAGAGAAGACCTGATCTTAAAAATGCAAGAAGGGGCTGAGATGAAAAGATCAGCTATCTGCTAGAGGTTCTTAGCAAAGACATGAGAGAATCTTACTATTGGGTGTAATGTTAGAAGGTGAGGCCTACCTCTGACCCAGAAGAGATGCTTCTCATGGCCTTGCCCTTTTATCTACAGAATAGGAGATGTGATAATCCACCAGGGAGAGACAGTATGCTAAATACTCAAAATACTAAGAATGAAACAAAAACTAGAAAGAAGCGGGGCATGAAGGTACATGCCTATAACCCCAGTGACTCAGGAGGCTGAGGCAGGAAAAAAACAAACAAAAACAGAAAAACTAGGACGTGATTAGATTAATATCAAAGGAAGACATTTAATACAAAATGAGTCTTACAAAAAATATCCTTGGCTCCAGTGAATTCAATGGAGATTTTTTTCCCAAATTCCTCAAAGAATATCCTCATATTATATAAATTGTACTAAATTTTAGAAGAGAATTTTGTATTACCTAGCCTATTTTATGGAATTGAACCCAGGAATGCTTTATCACTGAACTACATCCTAGCCCTTTTTATTTTTTACTTTGAGACAGTACTTTGCTAAGTTACCCAGGCAGGCCTCAAACTTGCAATCTTCCTGCTTTAGCCTCCCAAATCACTAGGATTATGGGTGTGAACCACTGAGTCCTACTTGAAAAAATCTTATCATACATATATTAACTTGACTACCACCACATAAAGGAGCTCAGGGACAGTATATTGCAAGGAAAATGTTAAAACTTGTATTAACTAAGAAAATGATTTAGTTATTCATTTCAATAGTGTTGAGAAGGCTATTGATAAAACTCAACATCTATTCCTGATTCAAATGTTGAGGAAAAAGCATGCTGGAAAATGTAATCATGTTCAGAGAAGAGGGGAAGGGGTGGAGTCCAGAAAACTAATAATAATAGCAACTGCAGCAAATACAATAACAACAATATTTGATATCTTGGATAAGGAGAGTTGGCATTTAAAAGAAACAAACTAACCAGGCATGGTGGCACATGCCTGTAATCCCAATGACTGGATTTTAGGGAGGCTTAGGTAGGAGGATCTCAAATTCAAGGTCAGTCTGGGGCAAGTTAGGGAGATCCTGTCTCAAAATAAAAAACAAAAAGCACCAAGGATGTAGCTCAGTGGTAGAGCAGCCCTGGGTTCAATTCCCAGTACAAAAATAAATAAATTCTAAAAGAAGAACCAGCTAGAATAAATAAAAGCATATTGCTTTTTGCAAATAACATGACTGCCTACAAAATCCAAGGAAGACAACCAAAGCAATAGCAGTAACTATTAAAAAAAAAATATCCTGGAAGCAGTAAATTCAAAGTTACAGGGCACAAACATTTATTTAAACAAATAAATGTATCCCCAGGTATTAGAGAAAATACGGCACTAAGGGCTTCTATTTACAATAGAACAAAAACAAATTATAATCCAGGTTTAGTGTGTGAGGCACATGGTATTTTAAAAATTTAAAAGCAGGATGAAAGAAATAAATACATGAATACGTGGAGACCGAACTTGCTATTTGGGATGACAGAATGTAGTGAAAAAAATAAAATAAAATACTATAGCTCGGTGTGGTGGCAAACACCTGTAATCCCAGTGCTTCGGGAGGCTGAAACAGAAGGATCGAAAATTCAAAGCCAGCTCAGGCAATTTAGCAAGATACTGTCTCAAAATAAAAAAAAATTAGGAGCTGGGGTTGTGGCTTAGAGGTAGAGCGCTTGCCTAGCACATGTGAGACACTGGGTTTAATCCTCAGCACCACAAAAAAAATAAATAAATAAGACAAAGCTACTTAAAAATGAAAATTAAAAAATTAAAAGGGCTCAGTGGTAAAGTGCCCCTGGGCTCAATCCCCAGTAGTCCCCACTCCAGAAAAAAAGTTACTATATAAGAGTTAATCTAATATCAATTAAAATCTTCACTATATTTCCATAAAACAACATGTTGGCTGCAAGAGTAATCAGGCAAGAATCGGAGGGTTATTTTTTTTAAGTAATTATGAAGTAAATGAAGAGATAACTATGATGATAGCACGTTTACCCCAACAGATCTTAAAACACTTCAGACCAAAGTGATTTCATCATCTCAATCTTGTAACGTTAAGACAAAAATCAGAAAACTTATTCAATATGGATTGAGAAACTATTTGTGGACAAGCTGCTCTGGGCCAGGCATTCTTCTGGAGACCAGGAAAGGTTATGGAGAAGGAAACAATGAGCAAGTCAACAGATAAGTGGGCAGGACAACGTTAGAGAGTGAAGAACACCGCAGAAGTGGCCCAGAGCGGGCCGGGGCCAGAGGGACTGCTCTGATTCGGCTATCAGAAGGTCTCTTTGAAAAGGTGAACTTTCGAGCTAAGATCTGCGGATCAGAATGGGGTTTCCAGAAATACTTCCAGTTGAGTCTATCTCCATGTAGTTGCTTCTGGGGATCTCCTATGAGCAAAGCTGTGTTGTCACAGAGATGATGCAAAGATGAATTCAGTAATTTTGACTTTAATTCTGACCTTGCCCTTAAGGATTTTATAATGGACATTAAACAGAAAGACAGGAGAAAAGGTTTACAATGTGTATGGTAAGGGCTTTCTACTCATCAACTGAGAAAAGAAAACAATGGAAAATTGGATAAATAATAACAATTCACGAAAAGGAAAATAAAATCCAGAGAGCCAATAAATACAAGAGAAAATGCTCACAAGACAATAAATAAATGCAAATTAAAACTAGAAGATAAACTGGGCACAGTGGCACATGGCTATAATCCCAGTGACATGGGAAGCTAAGGCAATGAGGATCACAAGTTCAAGGCCAGCCTGGGCAATTTAGCAAGAATCTGTCTCAAAATAAAAAATAAGAAGGGCTGGGTCTTCAAATAAAAAGGGCTGGGGGTGTAGCTCAGGACCTCGAAAATGACAACAACAAAAACTACAAGATAACAAATCTATACCCATTATAATGGAAAAAATGTAAAAGGTCAAGGTCAAGGTCATCCAGCATGGAGAGCACACATTCTTGCATATAGTTGCTGGGATCTAGACAAAAAAAAAAAAAAAAAAAAAACCCTAAGAACAATTGGTAGAATATTTTAAGATTTTTTAAAAAAATATATTTTAAGATTTTTAAAAGAGTGTCTCCTATGATTCAGCAACAGAAATTGATTCTGCAGAAATAGAGGCTAAAGCTACCTATAATATGGACACCACTGAGGCAGTGTTTTCAATAGTTAAAAAAAAATGGAAGATATCTTATAAATCCATCAGCAGTGGGAATGATCAAATAGGCTGTGGTCAACACAGAATATGGAATGCTTTGCAGCTGCTGAAATGATAAGCTTTATGCACTTGACAGGTTGATTAATGAAAGCAAGATTGGATGATTGTATAAAGTTTAAAAATATATCTCCATTTAGGTCTCTATTTGTATATATATAGAAAAAAGTCTGAAGGACAGGCAGTATTGACTAGTCATTCTGGCCATGAAGAGTTGGGAGGGAAGGGGAACCGGACTTTGAATTTTTATTTTATATATTTTTATTGGTGCATTATGATTATACATAATAGTGGAATTCACTGTGACATATTTATACATGCACACAACATAATTTGATCAATTTCATACCCCAGTAACTTCTATTTTATACATTTTAATAGAGAAGAAAAATCTAATCTATTAAGGAGACAGACTAACCCTGATTCCAGCTGGGAAGGGAACATTTTTCATATGTGAATTTTGAAGGAGAATTGTATCTGTACTAAGATGGATGTTTTCAGATATGGTCATATATTTAAAAATCATGCCCAACCAAAATGCAATTAAATAAATTGCCGAAAGGAAACTGAAAGGAAATATGCATGTGACATGCATAACTGAAAATATGTATATAAATGATTGATAGAAACACATAAGCACTTCTGATCCTTTTTGAAAGGAGACAAAAAAATACTTTGCACATAAAACATAAAAAGTCAAGCACTTACTGAGATGTCAAAGAAGGTGTACAGAGAGAAAAATCCATCATTTTAAAATGAGGAAAGAACCAGTTGTGGTGACACAAGCCTATAATCCCAGCGGCTCAGGTGGTCAAAGCAGAAGGATCATAACTTCAAGGCCAACGTGGGCAACTTAGTGAGACCCTGTCTCAAAAAAAAAAAAAAAAAAGTGTCCAGGCACAGTGGTACAAGCTTGTAATACCAGCAGCTTGGGAGGCTGAGGCAGGAGGATGGCGAATTCAAAGCCAGTCTCAGTAATCTAGCGATGCCTTAAGCAACTTAGTGAGAGCCTGCCTCAAAATAAAAAAGAAAAAGGGCTGAGGATGTGGCTCAGTGGTTAAGCAACCCTGGGTTCAATGCCCAGTGCCCCCCCCAAAATAAAATAAATAAAATTTAAAATAAATAAATAAAGAGACTGGGGATGCACCTCAATGGTAGAGTGCCCCTGGGTTCAATTTCCAGTACCGTAAAATAAATCAATCAGAAAAATAAATAAACAAAATAAGGAAATACTGTAGTATCCTCATGAAAGAGTATAGCTTTAAATGGGATCCTAGTTAGAATCAGTTACATTCTATGTATGAATAATATGTCAAAATACACTCTACTGTCATGTATATCTAAAAAGAACAAGTAAAATTTGAAAAAAAAAGTTTAGATTTACTTTGAGAAGAACTATATATTAAGCTACAAACAAAATGACTCATACTAAACTCAAGCTATTTATTAAGCACACCCCACATATATGCCAGACACTGTGCTTTATGTAAAGCACCTTACTTTAATCCTTACTCTTGCCATCTTATAAGATAGATAGCATTCTCCTTCACAGAAAAGGGAAAAAAGGCACAGAGAGGTTAGTTAACTTGCCCAAAGTCACTCAGCTGACAAGCAGAGGAGCCAGGATTCAAACCCAAGACTTATTTCCAAAGTCGAGATCAGGTCTATTTGGCTAACTGATCTCTAAAATTAGAGGATCAAATTCAGTGTTAGTAAAGAGGAGTGCACACACAAGAGTACCTGCTTTATTTTTCTGTCAGCTCTCTGGGTCTGTCTAAGCCTCAGAGGCTTCAGGACCACACGAGGCCTTTGTTCTAGCTTTGCCCTCAGACCCAAATTCTCTCTGCAACAGAATCTGCTCTGGTCACCTTCACAGCCAAAGGCTGAGAGGTGCGGATTCCGGGTTAGAACTTCCACAAGGCCTTTGTGATGCCAGGCTAGGCGGTTGCCAGGGCGCACACAGGGCCTGGGGCTGGGGGCTCCCAGCGCCCTGAAGCTCGCTCCCTCTCCATTCTTGCTGCACTTCCCACCAGCTGGGTGCCGTGGGCATCTTCATCACTCAGGCACCAGGAATCCTGGCCGCACTATTCACTTCCTCAGCTCCGACTCTTCAACCTTCCACCTTTTCCTTAGATCTGGAAGCCCAGGTTCTTCTCACCCAGCTCCTTCATTCTAGAAGCTTCCTACTTCCAGTTTTACGGCTCAGGTCTCTCTCCCTCACTCTCCTTTCCCTTCCACACCCTTGCCAATCACGCTCACTTCTTCTTTTTAGTCTGCCCCATCTTGCTCTCTGCACCACTCTTCCCTACCTTCTGCTCCCTCCTCCCGCCAGTCCCCGCGCCCCCCCTCCTTCCTTTTGCACCCTTCATCCTCCCTCCCTTTGCACCCCGCTCCCTCTTTTAACCTCCTCCCACTGCTGAGCTGGGTCATCTCTATCCAGGGACAACCATGGCGTTCGGAGGGAAAAAAAGGACAGGGAGACCTCACGAGAGGACTCCAAGCCCAAGACCCAGAAGGAGGTTTAAAGCGAAGAGTCAACAAAAAATGAAAAGGAAAAAAAAGACAAAAGATTTAGAGGAACTAAAGAAGGAAGTGGTCATGGTGAGTACTCCCAAAGCAATGACCCTGAAACACCCCTCAACCCCACTGCCTGCCAACTACACAGCTTAAGAGCATCATACAGGACAGTTTGGTGGCTCACGCCTGTAATCCTAATGACTCAGGAGGCTGAGGCAGGAAAATTCTCAGTTCCAGACCAGTCTGGGCAGTTTAGTGAGACTCCATCTCAAAAAAAAAAAAAAAAAAAAAATTAGGACTGGGTTTGTGGCTCAGGGGTAGAGCACTAACCTAGCGCATGTGAGGTACTAGGTTCAATCCTCAGCACCACGTAAAAATAAATAAATAAAATAAAGTTATAAAAATAAATAAATTAAATACATAAAAGGGGCTGGGGATGTAGTTCAGTGGTAGAGTGTCCCTGGGTTCAATCCCCAGTATACCCCCCACCAAAAAAGAAAAAAAAATAAAAGGCAAAGAGTGAATTACATAGGACTGAGCTATCTTTTTCCCCAGGATGTTTCTTCCCCTCTCCCTGGAAATTACCTGGGGTCACCACCTCCCCCTCAATGACTCTACTGTCCCTGCAGGATGATCACAAATTAACTTTGGAAGAGCTGAGTGCCAAGTATTCTGTGGACCTGGAAACAGTGAGTAAGGAGTTCCCAAAGGGAGGCAGGTGGTCTCCAACTCTGATTTTGAGGCTGACAGAACCAGATGGAGCTAGAAATCAAGCCCCCTAACCTCAAGTCCAACATCCCTACCTCTCTCCCTCAGCTGAGATCCACAGGACACTATTTGGGAAAAGATAATAATGGTAACTACCCAAAACAAAGCTTGGGACATGGTAAGAGAATAATGGTTCAGGTTGTGCCTCTCAAACTTTTTGTCCTTAGAATCCCATCACACTTCTTATCATTTACCAAGGACCCCAAAGAGCCATTGCAGTGGTGCACGCCTGCAATGCTAGCAGCTTAGGAGACTGAGACAGGAAGATTTCAAATTCAAAGCCAGTCTCAGCAACTTAGTGAGATCTGGTCTCAAAATAAAAATAAAAAATAAAAAAGCTGGGGGTGGGGCTCAGTTGTCTCTTTCTCCCTCTTGACCTCCATCCCTATTTCTTCTTCACTCAGGGCCTTAGCCCCGAAAAGGCAAAGGAAATCCTGCTTCGAGATGGACCCAACACACTTACCCCTCCTGCCACCACTCCAGAATGGGTCAAATTCTGTAAACAAATGTTTGGTGGCTTCTCTCTCCTGCTGTGGACTGGTGCCATTCTCTGCTTCTTTGCTTATGGCATTCAGCTGTATTCCAAGCAGGAACCTCCCAAAGACAACGTGAGTCTGTTCAATTAACACTGGTCAGTCCAGTCTCTGCTCAGCCCCTGAATCTCTTCTGCTCAGCAGCCTACACTCCTGAAGTCTTCTGGCCACATCCCTAGGAGTACCAGCACTTTCTAAGAAAGTCCTTGGTTCATCTTGCCTTTATTTAGAAAGTTCCTGGGTCAGCCCTCTGACCCAATGCACCATTGCCCTCAGAAACTTTCTCTGCTTTGCTGGGTACAGTGGTACATGCCTGTAATCCCAGCCATTCAGAAGGCTGAGGCAAGAGGACTGCAAATTCAAGGCCAGCCTGGGCAACTTAGTGAGATCCTGTCTCCAAACAAAAAATAAAAAGGATTGGAAATATAGCTCAGTGCTAGAGCACTCCTGGATTCAATCCCTAGTACTGGGCGGGGGGGGGGGGGGGGGCGCAGATAACAGAAACACTCTCTCTCCTTTCATGATCTTCCCAACTGATCATCAAAGTACTCTGCAGTCCTTTCCTCTTCCCCAGAATTTTAACCTCTTCACCTCCCCTGTCTCCTTATTTTCCTCACTACCCACTGCCCACTCATAAATAGCCTTCCTGGAGAGGGAGATTTAGGCCTTCTTTGGAGCTGGATTTTCCCGACCACTCACCATACCTCAGAGTTCCTTCACCAAGAAGGCACATATGCTACCCTGTCTGATTCTTCTCAGGCCCTCTGCCCTCCAACTCGGCCCTATGGGTATATCCCCCCAGAGACTGGCTGTTACCTTTGCAAATTGCTTTTCTGAGGATGAAGAGGGAAAAAAGCACCTACTAATGAGCCCTTCTTTCCATCTCCAGCTGTACCTGGGCATCGTGCTGTCCATCGTGGTCATCATCACTGGCTGCTTCTCCTATTATCAGGAGGCCAAAAGCTCAAAGATAATGGAGTCATTTAAGAACATGGTGCCACAGGTAGGACTAGTGTGAAAGGATCTTAGGAGATATAGAATGTGACCCTTTAGTTATTAAGTCCCCTGGAGAATTACACCCTACGATGAGTGAGCTGAGCAAGGCTAGTGCTGAGGGCACTGGGTTACTCTAAGGCTTTAAAAGTACCTTTAAAAACTGTGAACCTCTGAGAAAGATACACCAGCACCAAGAAGTAGTCTAGTCTGAAAGGCACCATAAGAATCTAATGAGGAAATAGCATACCCTTTAAAAAGAAGGCATAGAACCAGGCACAGTGGTGCACACCTGTTATCCAAGCTACTTGGGAGGCTGTGGTAGGAGGATCACAAGTTCAAAGTCAGCCTGGAAAACAGTGAGACCTTGTCTGAAAATGGACTGGGGGTGTAGTTCAGTGGTAGAGCACTTCCCTGGCATTCACAAGGCCCTTAGTTCAATCCCAGCACCAAAAAATATTAAAAAGAAAAATAAAAGACAAGAGTTGGTAGGGAGGCTAGATTTTTCAAATGTCAATGATGTTAAAGATAATAAATAGCTCAATGGTAGAACATTTGCCTAGCACATGTGAGGCTCTGGGTTCAGTCCCCAAAACCACACACACACACACACACACACACACACACACATACCATGAACAATTGTAGAATTGTTCCAGATTACAGGAGGTTAAAGAGACATATTACTAGCCATGCTTGGTAGCATGTGCCTGTAATCATAGCAACTCAGGAGGCTGAGTCAGGAGAATCACAACCTCAAGGCCAGCTTCAGCAATTTAGTGAAGCCTTAAACAACATAATGAGACTGTATCAAAAATAAAAAGAAGGGGCTGGGGAGATAGCTCAGTCGGTAGAGTGCTTGCCTTGTAAGCACAAGGCCCTGCGTTCGATCCCCAGCACCCTGGGGATGTAGCTCCGTGGTAAAGAGGCCCTGGGTTCAATCCCCAGTACCAAAAAAAAAAAAAAAAAAAAAAAAAAAAATCAATACTTATATCTCTAGGTTTGATGCAATGCTGGAGGAAAAAAATAATGTGTGTGTGTGCGTGCCTGCGTGTACATGTATGTGCTGAGGATTGAAGCCAAGGCTTCTTGCATGCTAGCTAGGCAAGTGCACCACTAAGCTACACCTGCAACTCAAAAATAGTGCTCTAAAAGATGTTTTCGGTCAATTGACAAAACTGGAATACAGATGGTAAATTGAAGTATTATATCAATGTGAAATCAGTAACTGTGTTGTGGTTATATAAGAGAATATCCCAATTCTTGGGAATTGCACACTGAAACACTTAGGATAAAATACCATGAAATATGTAACCAAACCTCAAATAATTCAGGAAAAAAGCATTTGTGTGCCTGCGTGCACGTGCGCACACACACACACACAAACACACACACAGAAAGAATGTAACAAAGCAAATGAGATAAAATGTTAATAGGTGAATGAACGTAGGCTAAAGATTATAGGTGTTGATACTATTATTCCAACATTTTCAAAAATTTAAAATTATTTTCAAATAAGTTTTTTAAAGATACCTGGAAATAATAGTAGACAGAAGTTCCCAGGCATTTGCCTGGAAACTTGTAAAAGAATTCAGAATTTCCTAGCAATGTTCTAACATTATAGCCCAGAATTTTCTTCTCTTTTTAATATCAATATAATTTCATCTTTTCAGCTGGGTGTAGTGGCACACATGGGTTAATCCCAGTGACTTGGGAGGCTAAGGCAGGAAGATCATGAGTTTGAGGCCAGCCTGAGCAATTTAGCTCCTGGCTCAAATTTTTTAAAAAATTATAATAAAGTGCTGGATGTGTGACTCAGTGGTAAAGTGTCTCTGGGATCCAATCCCCAGAAATGTGAAAAAAATATATATTTTTAAAAATTTTGTCCTTGGGTAGGAGTTTTTTTTGTTGTTGTTGTTGTTTTTTCTTGTGGTGCTAAGAAAGTATTTTTGTAGTTTTGAACTAGATTCTTGGAAATTATCAGTTAGCTTTTGCTGCCTAACAAACCACTCCTAAATCTAATGACTTGAAACAAAATATTCTTTCTGACAATTTTGTGGCTGGGATGTTGTTTTGGTCTGTGCTGACCTCAGCTGGTGCTAGATGATCTAAGATGACCTCATTCACTTGTCTGGGACCTTGGCTCAGAAGTCTGGGACAACAGAGACCTTTCTCCTCATGATCTCTCTTCTTTCTGAAGACCAGCTCAGACTTGTTCATATGGTGGCAGGGGGTTCCTTGTAACTATAGGATAAGTCCCAACATAAAAGCACTTTTTAAGCCTATGCTTCGTATCACATTTGCCTAGTGTCTTATGTGTCATAGCAAGTCGTACAGCTAAGCCTAGACTTAGGGATGAAAAGATAGACACCACCTTTGGATGGAAAGACCCGCAAAGTCTCATTTCAAAGAGACTTGCAGATGGTGGCTATAGGAACGTGCAATTGTTTTTTGGGTTTTGTTTTGTTTTGTTTTTATTTTCCTGTACTGGGAATTGAACTCAGGGCCTTAAGCATGCCATACGAGGCAAGTATGCTACCACTGAGCTACATCCCCAGCCTTTTTGTTTTATTTTGAGACAGTCTTGCTAAGTTGCCCAGGCTGCCTTCAAACTTGCCATTCTTCTGCCTCAGTCTCTCAAGTTGCTGGGATTACAGGTGTGCTCCACCACGCCTGGCAGGAGTATGCAATCTACCAAAGGCAACTGCAGAAATATTGTAGTGGGTGACAGTAAAAAATAAAAGTCAGAGGAAAGAGTTAGGAACAGGAAGTTATAGGACAACAGGAAGTTGAAGACCAGGAAAGTTGAAAGTTTCAGAAATGACTCTGCACTGTCTTCCTATAGCAAGCTCTGGTAATTCGAGGTGGAGAGAAGATGCAAATTAATGTACAAGAGGTGGTGGTGGGAGACCTGGTAGAGGTGAAAGGTGGAGACCGAATCCCTGCTGACCTCCGGCTTATCTCTTCACAAGGATGCAAGGTGAGGAGATGTGGAAAGCTAAGGGAGGGGGCTAAGGTGGTCCTACAGTATGGTAGAGACCTGGGCTCAGTGAGAAAAAGTTTGATGTGCCAGGTGTGGCACATATGTGATCCCAGTAGGCTGAGGCAGAAGGATCACAGGTTTGAGTCCAGCCTGGATGACTCAGTAAGACCCTGTTCAAAAGTCAGAAATAGAAAGGATTGGGGATGTAGTTCAGTGGCAGAACACCTCTGAGTTCAACTTTCAGTATCAAACACACACACACACACACACACACACACACACACAGAAGAAAAATTTCAGAACCTTGAGAAGTTACTAGTGTGAGTCTAAGGTTAGACAATAAGATGCTGGTGTATACATTTTTTTTCTGTCTCTATGTAAATGATGATAGGTAGAGATACAAATGTACCTGCCTTTTCCCAATACTTATGACCTATCCTTCCCATCCCAGGTGGACAACTCATCCTTGACTGGAGAGTCAGAGCCCCAATCCCGCTCCCCTGAATTCACCCATGAGAACCCTCTGGAGACACGAAATATCTGCTTCTTCTCCACCAACTGTGTAGAAGGTAAATATTGAATCATAAGTAGCATAGATTCAAAAGCAGAAACAAAAACAGAAAGATTTCAAGAATGCTCTATCTTCTAAAGGTATTAGGATAGGAAGAACTGGTGCACAGCTTAGCCTAGCAATCACTCATGATCTGTGTGACCTTTGGTTCAAGGTCAAAACCACCATTTCCACCAGTGCGGTGGTACATGCCTATAATCCCAGGGACTTGGGAGGCTAAGACAGGAGAATCCCAAGTTTCAGATCAGCCTGGGAAATTTAGCAAGTCCCTTTCCCCCAAAAAATAAAAATAGCTGGGGATGTAGCTCAGTGGAAAAGCACCCTGGGGTTTATCCCAAATTTCACCCCCACTGCCGCAAAAGGCCAGCATTTCCACATTTGATGATACCGAAAGTTTAGTTGATTTTTGTGTGGATGACATAAGTATTGAGTGCTTAGCACAAGGCCTAATACATTGTAAGTTCCCTACGATTACAAGCTATTTTTCTAGCTAGTGAATAGACCATGCTCTATGTGCTGAAAAGTCTTCTCCTAGGTAAGCCCTAACTTCTAAATAGTCCCTTGTCCAGGGAAGATACTGGCATTGAGAATTTGAGTTACCAGAGGTGCTGCTCAGACTTTGACTTTGCTCCTAGAATCTAAGGCATCTTTAAACCAGGAGGCAATTCTGGCCAAAGTGGTAACAAGGGATTTAATATCATTATGTCAATCTCTCCTTTGCCCTTTCCCTTAAGGTAGCTTGAAGACTCTCTGGAACATGCTTGAAAACCATTATTAATGCTTAAGAATAAATGTTCATGTATCTAGAAATAGTTACATTTTATTGAATGCAAAAATTCATTTTACTGGATGTACCATGTCAAATACTACAGATATTACCTCTGATCACAATATTATATAGTGGGTATCACACCTATTTTACACATGAAAGATGAGGGTTCAAAGAAATTTATTATCCAAGGGCATAATTCATCAGAAGAAGAGGACCATGTATTCTAATTCAGGTCTATCTCCAAATACCACGTTCTCCCCAAGACATTGCTCTGAACTAAAAGATTACTAATGACTTCTCTCTCCCTCCTCCTACCCCCTGGTACTGAGGATTCAATCCAGTACTAGAGAGGTCATTAACCAGGTGTAGTGGCACATGCCTATAATTCTAGTGACTTGGAAGGGTGATGTAGGAGTATCACAAATCTGAGGCCAACCTCAGCAATGTAGCAAGACTCTTAACATCATAGTGAGCCCCTGTCTCCAAATAAACTTTAAAAACAGGGCTGAAGATATAACTCAGTGGTAGAAAACTTGTCTAGCATACACACCTCAATCCACAGTAACTCCCCCCCAAAAAAGAGAGATAAAAGAAAAAGAAAGAAGAGTAACTTCTGAATACAAGACTGAATATACTCTGAGGTTTTTAAAATAAGTGCTATTCCATAATATGTTCCTTTTCTGAGTGATTCTGACTCTGACTTTAATAGTAGAAATCTCAGTCATTATGATAAAGCAGGAAGAATTATTTTAACCCAAGAATCTTGTCATGCCCCTCATTTCAAGCCATGTAGGTGAGTGCCTGCATTGTGTGTATGTAAAGCCCTACTTGATGTCCTCGTTGCCCTTCTGGCTCTTGGAGTAGTGCCGGAGGAGAGAAAAGCCCTGGATGAGCACAGCAGCCCAGCTGTTGTGGCCTCTGCTCCCCAGCAGAGGTCAGACTGGCTCTAGCCAGCAAAGCCAGGATTGGCTCAGGTTAAGCAGGGCTTCCCAACTACTGATATTTGGGGCCACACAATTCTTTATTAGGGGAAGAAGAGGGTTGGGTTATCCTGGGCATTGCAGGATCTTTAGCAGCATCCCTGGCTTCTCCCCACTAGATGCCAATAGCAGCCCCTCCTAGCCCATTTAGGACCACCAAAATGTCGCCAGACATTGCCAAAAGTCCCCTGTGTGGGGGTGGGGGGCAAGTAATTCTTCCAGTTGATAACCATTCCTGGGGCTGTAAAAACTATTCAGCAGCTGGAGGAAGAAATATACAGGCAACAGGAAATTTTCAGATAAGTGTAGTGAAGTTTTGTTTTGTTTCATTTTGTTTTTAGTACTGGTAATAGAACTCAGGGGTACACTGAGCTACATCCCCAGGGCTTTGTACTTTTTATTTTGAAACAGGGTGTCACTAAATTGCTTAGAGCTCACTAAATTGCTAAGGCTGGCATCAGACTTGCAATCCTCCTGCCTCAGTCTCCCAAGTCCTTATGATTACAGGTGTATGCCATTACGTACCCAGCATGAAGACCTTCTCTTGAAGGCACTTTAGGCAATAAAGTTGGGTATCACTGGATAACTGTGAAATCTATTCAGAGTTTTTTCCAACTTGGAGACTCTTATTAGCATAAATTAAATATGAGGAGAATAGAGCCTTATGGCTAGGCATGTCTTGGTTAACTGCCACTGACAAAAAAGGAAAAGTTTGCTGGGAGCCTGTAACCCCAGCAGCTCAGGAGACTGAGGCAGGAGGGTTACAAGTTCTAGGCCTGTCTGGGCAATTTAGCCAGATCCTGTCTCAAAATAAAAAAAATTAAAAATAAGGGCTAGGAGTGGTAAAAAAGAAAAGAAAAAGAAAAACAACAGATTCTCCTAGTAAATGAGGGTTTTAAGAGCTCTCTGTCAGGAACTGTGGGCAAGGGCTGGGGGTGTAGCTCAGTGGTAGAGTGCTTCTCTATCATGCACAAGGCCCTGGGTCCAATCCCAGGAACTGGGGGCAGAAACCAATACAGGTATTTCTTATATCACTATTTCATATCGTCCCTCTCCTTTCATCCACAGGTACAGCCCTCGGTGTTGCGATTGCGACAGGAGACGCCACAGTGATGGGCCGAATCGCTTCACTGACATCAGGCCTGGTGGTTGGCAAGACTCCCATTGCTACTGAAATCGAACACTTCATCCATCTGATCACCATGGTGGCTGTCTTCCTTGGTGTCACTTTCTTTGGGCTCTCGCTTCTCTTGGGCTATGACTGGCTGGAGGCTGTCATTTTTCTCATTGGCATCATTGTGGCCAATGTGCCCGAGGGGTTGCTGGCCACTGTCACCGTGAGTAGACAGGGTGGAAGGTGGCCTCAAAAGCCAACAAAGCACCCAAGGAGAATGAAATCACTAGTACCTGTTTCGTTACTGAACCTTTCCTGTACAGAGTATTCCTGACACGTGTATGGGTGCCAGAAATACTTGAGCTACCAATGTTATATCACTTCTTCTGCCATATTTCCTGGCATCTTCTCTTTCTCCTCAGCAAGAGGAAGTGAATTGTGATGGAGGAAGGGTTGGCCTACCAGTCACCAGGAGTGAATTCTAGTTCTGGGTATATTGGTGGTGAACTTGGCCAAACCACTTAACATCTCCAGGCTTCACTTCATCAGTTTATAGAGAAAGATTAATTTAGAATTATAGAATTCTACTGGAAAGGACATCAAAGTTCATGTAAATTCAACCTTTAGACCAATGCTCAGCATCCTCTACAAAATCCATGGGAGATTATTTTTCCTAAGAATAGAAAACCTATTTTCATTGTCTCATTGCATTTAACTGTGGGACTACTGTAGTTAAAGTTCTTATTTTTTTCTTCTGTTTTTGTTTTGTTTTGGTAATGGGGACTGAACCCAGGGGTGGTCTACCATTAAGTACACCCTCAGCCCTTTTTATTTTATTTTGAGACAGGGTCTCGCCAAGTTGCTGAGGCTGGTTTTGAATTTGTGATCCTCCTGCCTCAGCTTCCTGAGTCTCTGGGATTGCAGGCCTGTACCACCACGCTCAGCTTCTGTAGTTAAATTTCATTGTGTTAAGTAGAAATGTATGATTTCCTGTTTTCATCCTCTCCCTTTTACACCTAAAGAAATACAAAATAAGTTGATTCTCTTTCTTCTACAGTCTAGCCCTTTAGATTTATGGTGGTATCCATTATGCCCCTTCAAACTCTCCCAGTGGGAGGTGAAATAATCCCTTTTCCTTTAGCCATCCTTCCTGTGACGAGTTCTCAGACATCTTGTCTTGCTGATAACCCTTTTGGGGTATGCTCCAGTTTATCAACAGTCTTAAAATAGAAATGAGAATACTTGGGGTGTTTTTGGACTTGTATGAAAACATTGGGACTAGTGATTATAAATAAACTATAATCCCATGACTAGAATCCTGAACTTATATAACCACAGTCTAAGAATTTATTAACTTTTTAAAAACCTTGCCACACACCAGGCTTACTTTTAATTAATTAATTAATTAATTTCCTGGTACTGAGAATTAAACCCGGGGGTACTCAAACACTGAGCCACATCCCCGGCTCTTCTCATTTTTTTTTTGAGGCAGGGTCTTACTCAGTTGCCCAGGCTGACCTCCAATTTATGATCCTCCTGCTTCGGCCTCCCGAGTCACCAAGATTATAGGCATGTGCCACCACAGTCAGTTTACATTGAATTTATGACCAGCAGAAATCTTCTGGTTTAAATGATTTCTCAAGTCCTTTTCAGTGCTGTAATATTCCTTCCCAATATCTTCATTTTAGCCTAGTCACTTTTTCAACTGTTGGTATGATGTCTCACCCCAAATCCATTCACACATACATAGCACCCTATACCACAGTAAAATATTAGCTATCTGTGCAGTCCCTGGAAGGGCTGGATATTAAGAGAGAAATGTGGCCTGGACTTGAATGGAAAAGAGGCTACTGAGTGAAAACCCTGCAAGGGCTCTGGGGGAGAGGATCACTCTCTGTGTCTCTAGTAAAGAAATACACTAAAACTCCTGCCACAAAGCACAAATCAAAATCACTTCCCTAGTGGGATGTGGTGGCAAAAGTCTGTAAACCCAGCGCCTCAGGAGACTGAGGCAGGAGGATCTGAAGTTCAACTCCTGGGCAACTTAGCAAGACACTGTCTCAAAATTAAAAATTAAAAATTAAAGCGGAGCAGGGGATGTAGCTCAGTGGTACAGTGGTCCTGGGTTCAATCCTTAGTACTGAAAAAAAAAATTACTTCCCTAATTTCCTTTACCAGAGCCACAGATGAACTCTCTAAGGAGTAGGCGAGAGTAGAAGGAAAATAAAAATGATTAATTCTCCAAAACACAAAGTAATGTAAGTAGTCCATCTCTCTGTGCATTCTCTCCCCTCTTGGTGGCTACAGGTGTGCTTGACCCTGACAGCGAAGCGCATGGCGCGGAAGAACTGCCTGGTGAAGAACCTGGAGGCAGTGGAGACGCTGGGTTCCACGTCCACCATCTGCTCGGACAAGACGGGCACCCTCACTCAGAACCGCATGACCGTGGCCCACTTGTGGTTTGATAAGAATGTGCATGAGGCCGACACCAGTGAAAGACAGTCTGGTGACTAGTGGTATTGGTGGACCAAGAATGGAAGGATTTGGGGGATGTGATGAGTTAGCTGAGAGAATGTTGAGTTCGGACAAAGAGGAGCGAGTTTCAGGAAAGTGGAATGGAGAGAAGGGAGATATAGAAGGAAAAGAAGTGTTACTTTTCTGCAGCATTTGGGTACAAAAGAGAATGTGAATAACCCCCTACTTTTAACTGTGCCCTGTTCACAGTTCTTTCCTTCTTTCTTCCTAGGGGATACATTTTCCAAGGACTCTGATACCTGGTTCATCTTGGCCCAAATCGCTGGCCTCTGCAATCGGGCAGACTTTAAACCTCATCAAGAAACCCTGCCCATAGCTCAGGTGTCAGGCCTAAGGGGGAAGAGGTACCTCAGTGTCCAGGGTATCACCTGTCCTCTTCTCCCAAAAGCTCTTTCTCAGCACCCAGTGATTTCCCCCAGACACTCCCTTCCCCACTCTGCCCCTCTCTTTGTGGTCTCAGGTAAGCCCCGTGCCCAGGTGGCATGTTCCTGGGGTTGACTATATAAATTCATCCTGGCAGCGGGAAACAACAGGGGATGCTTCTGAGTCAGCCCTCCTCAAGTTCATCGAGCAGTCTTACAGCTCTGTGAAGGAGTTGAGAGAGAAAAACCCCAAAGTAGCCGAGATTCCCTTTAATTCTACCAACAAGTACCAGGTACAGAACCAACAAAGGTAGGAGAATGGTGGTGAGGGATGGGTGAGGAAAGGGGAGCTTGGCCTTTGCCTTCAACTTCACCTCTGAGCAGTGGGATAGCTCAGGAGAACCAGCATACCAATCAGATGAAGTGGCAAAAGCTGGTTGGTGGAAGTCATGTTAGAGTCACATGTGACTGTTGCAGGGAAGTACCTGTGTCTACTATGAGATTTGTCACTGTAGAATAAGGTTGTGCTTGCAAGGTATTCTATTTCATTAGCCATCAGATATTTCCATTTACTCCATGCCTGCAATTCCAGTGGCTGCCATCAGGTCTCCGATATTATTGTGAAGTTTTTCATTTCATAGGAACATTTTGATCAATTCTACAGGGAGAAGTAAACAATAGAAAAGGATAGGCTGCGTGAGGGACAGTCATGGCACAGACAATAAAATCCATAAGGGACAGGAAATACAGTATTTCTTGCCCAGTGAGAATCCTGGCAAATGTTGAAGAGAGGGTTCCAGTAGAAAGCAGGGAACAGTGGCCTTACCCGGATGAGAGCTCTCCTAGTTGGTTCTGGGTTCTATGGACACTATACTGACTTGTTTGGAGGAGCAGGTTCCCCAACTCTCTGTAAAGGCCATTCAGGTGTGGGTAATGGGAAATGAGACTCAAAAACCAGCCGTGTATTTCTGTCTTAAAAAACACATAATAGCTACCCAAGAGGCTGGAGCCGGAGGATCACAAGTTCCAGGCCAAACTTGGCAACTTCTCGAGACTGTCTCCAAATTCGAAAAAATTTTAAAAGTCAAGGATATAGCTCTGTGGTAGAATGCCCCTGGTTTCAATCTCCAGTACCATAAATAAATAAATAAATACATACATAATAACAGTGATAAAACAATATAATCTATATAGATTTTTAAAACCCCAACTTATCTATATTTTCATATTGAACACTGAGCAAGTAAAAGTTAAACAGATCCATATCCTTCCTGATTGGTTTTAGTAATTGTAATAAAATAGGTCTCCCAGGCCCAAACTGCAAACTTTACTTCCGTTTTTTTCCTGACAGTCGATGGCCTTGCTAACCAGACAGGAATTTTGTGGCTTGGCAGGGCCTGAGTAAATCTTTTGGAAAAAATTAAGTACCTTTCCCTCCAATATGATTCAAAATAAAATCAAAACATATTCACAACAATGTTGGTATGTCCAACAAATAAGCATTGTTCCCTAAAATGACTATTAGCTTCTTCTGAGCTACTGAGTATCAAATTCAAATGGCAGGACAGTCCTCAGAGGTACACCACATGTGATAGGCCAGTCTTCTCTGGGAGGCTCTGAATTAGCTGACTCTGTTCTTTGTAAGGAACATCTATAGTCTGCTGGTCCTTAGCAAAGCTTGGTTTATCACCCCCACCTCCCCAGATGGAAATGATATGAAGAAGATTTTCTGCCCTGATATTTCTAGGTTTCTCCCTACATCTTCTCTATCTGTAATCTTCTATCAAGATGTGATTTTTGCTAGGTGTGGGGTGCATGCCTAAAATCTCAGCAACTCAGGAGGCTGAGGCAGGAGGATCACAGGTTCAGGCCAGTCTGGGCAACTTAGAAAAGTAAGGCAATTTAAAGGGATGTAGCTCAGTGGTACAGCACTTGCCTAGCATTTGTGAGACCTGGATTCTATCCCTAGCACCATGAAAGAAAGAAAAAAGAAATCAAAATTAAAAGGACTTCAGGTGCAAGGTTTTGTTGTTGTTGTTTGTTTGTTTTTGTGACCAAGTTACTAACTTCAGTAGTTCTTGCTCTCACCTCTGGACCTTTCAACTCATTCAACAAATATTTATTGAGCTCTCAGAAAATTAAGCTTTTAAATCCTTTTATAGCTTTCTGCTTAAACATGGGTTTTCCTGCTAACTGCTAAAGCATATTTTGAGCATTAACTGAACAGTCTCTAACTGAATGGTTGTAACCACATTTTACACACTGGTTTTCCACCCTACTTGTCCTTTGAGAGTGCGGTCTGGCTTCCCCCACGCTCCCACAGTTCCTTTCAATGGGCTGACTTTGTTCCCAACAGGCAACATAGCAAGCATTTCCTATCAATCACAAGAGGAACCCCAGAGAGGGCTACTTTTCATACATCAGAGATCAAGAGAAAATTCAAAATCTAAGCTGATCGTACACTTCTCTCTCCTGCTTGCTGTAATCTCCTCAGGTTCACCACAGGAATATGCCCCTTCCCTGCCCTACCTCACCCTACAACCCCCTCTATTAGCCCCTTCCAGGGTACTTCTCACCTTTAAGACAGTAGCTAGAGGACCTGGATGCCTAGCCTATGGTGTTCCACAATTTTAAAATTTATTTCTTATTGTTATTTATATGTTCATTTATTTTTGTGATACTGGGGATTAAATCAGGGCTCCAGCATGCCAGGCAAGTGCTGTACCATTGAGCTATATCCCCAGTCCTTTTTATTTTATTTTGAGACAGGGTCTTGCTAAATTGTCTAAGCTGGCTTCAAACTTGTGATCGTCCTGCCTCAGCCTCCTTAGTAGCTGGGATGACAGGCTCAGAGTGTTTTTCACAACCATCTCTCAGAAAAACTCACTGAAACAGGCAAGGCAGGACCTTTTTCACTTTATGGAAGAACGAAGGTTTTGCCAGATCAAGTAGACTGACCTGAATTCATGAAACTAATAAGGCATTCATGCTGGCCCTAGAACACAGGTCTTTGGACTCTTATTTAAAGTTTTCTCTCCTGCCTACTTGGCTATGTTTCTTTGCCAGCTCTGCTATTTCTGCTCATGAGCCATCCAATCAGCAAGGAAGCAGGAGGAATGCAAAAGTGCTCCTCATAGAGTTCCAGTCTATCTGGATGTGGTGGCACATCCCTCTAATCCCAGCTACTCAGGAGGCAGGAGGATCACAAGTTAAAGGCCAGCCTTGGCTACTTAGTGAGACCCTGTCTAAAAGAGAAAGAGAACACTCACAGAGTGCTTCCTGTAATGGAGATTCATGTGCAAATAATACCAGTGTGGGGGTTCCTGGAAAGGGCAGCTGGGCTCAGCCTTAAGACCAATTTGACTAGGGCAAGGGGGCCAAAGGATATATGGCATGTGAAACATGTTGCCTAATTTTTTTAACCTTCAAAACCTTCCTCTTGGGCCAGGTGAAGTGACACATACCTATAATCCCGGCAGCTCAGGAGGCTGAGGCAGGAGAATCATGAGTTCAAAGCCAGCCTCAACAACTTAGTAAGGCCCTAAGCAACTCAGTGAGATCTGTCTCTAAATAAAATAAATAAATATAAAAAATGGGCTGGGAATGTGGCTCAGTGGTTAAGTGCCCCTGGGTTCAATTCCCAGTACCTAGGAAAACCTTCCTCTTGGTTTTTGCCCTTGACCCTGGTTCTCCCCTCCTGTCCCATCACTACTTCCTCTCTTCTCCCTAGTTGTCCATTCACATTCGGGAGGACAGCTCCAAGGGCCATGTACTGCTGATGAAGGGTGCTCCTGAGAGGATCCTGGAGTTGTGTTCTACTTTCTTCCTGAATGGGCAGGAGTACCCAATGGATGATGAAATGAAGACTTCTTTCCAAAAGGCCTATTTAGAACTAGGAGGCATGGGGGAACGTGTGCTGGGTGAGGAGCTGTGGAGGACCCCCTGGAATGAATGGCATGGAGATGATTGTTTGTGGGGTGAATAGTCTAGGATGTTGGGTGTGGAGGATAAGGGAAATTGATGAATGACTACTGGTCTCCTGTCTCTCTCCAGGATTCTGCTTCTGCAATCTGCCTAGCAGTTTCTCCAAGGGATACCAATTTAATACAGATGAAATAAATTTTCCCATGGACAGTTTGTGTTTTGTGGGCCTCATATCCATGATTGACCCTCCCCGTGCAGCTGTGCCACATGCTGTGAGCAAGTGTCGTAGTGCAGGGATTAAGGTAAATAAACACCTGGCCACTCCAGAAGATCCTTACCTGTCACAAGTTGGAGCAGTTAGTAGAAAACCTTGCACAGAGTAGGGCTTAATTATCTTAATTAATTTCTGCCTCCTTAGTGCTTATAATTTTGTTGTTGTTGTTGTTGTTGTTTGGGGGTGTTTGCTTGTTTTGTTGAGACAGAATCTCACTGTTAACAGGCTTATTTGGAGCTCATAGACTCAAGTGATTCTCTTGCCTCAGCATTCTAAGTAGCTTGGACAACAAATGTATATTATATCTGACTGGGTTTATGATTTTTAGTCTTGAGATATCTAATATTAAATTCTCTCTGTAGCTAGAATTCTATATTACAATGAACATTAAGAATCACTGGGGAAGCTTGAAAAATCTAGGCCACACCCAGACCCATTAAATTAGAAATTCTCAGGATGGATCCCAGGCACCAGGCATCTCTATTTTAAAAAACTTTCTTCAGAACCCCAATGATTGGGAGGCTGAGGCAGGAGAACTGTGAATTCAAAGCCAGCCTTGGCAACTTAGTGAAGCCCCAAGCAACCCAGTGTGACCCTGTCTCTAAATAAAATACAAAAAAGGGTTGGGGATGTGGCTCAGTGGTTGAGTGGCCCTGGGTTCAATCCCTGGTACCAAAAAACAAAAACAAAAGCAAAAAAAAAATCCAAACCCATTGAGCAGACAAATTTGAGAACAAGTTTCCAGCATGTGCTTCTCAAACTCATATACATTTGAATCATTTAGGGATTGTTTTGAAATGCCGATCCTATTTCCTAGGTCTAGGGCACCTGGACATTATACATTTTAAACAAACTCCCTGATGCTACTGTTGCTGCTGGTCCATAAACTTGCATAGGAAAAGCAAAAGGTTAGAGGATGTGTTATAAATACACCTCTGGGATGGGTGGTAAGTGATGAGGCTGGAGCAGGCAAGAGCGAGATGAGATTTGCAAGCTAGGGGGACCTCACAGTGACTGACTGTGAGCAGTGGTCTGACTCACAGTGAGCAACTGTCCTAACTGGTTTATGTCCAGGAATAAAAGCCAGAAATGAAAAGGATTCCAAGGATGAATCTTAGCTGCAAAACAAACCTAGTGATGAGAAGTCCTCTTTGATCAGGGTGGGCCTTGGACTTCATGGGATGATAGCAGTAGAATTCCTCTAATTCTGAGATGCTGTATATCCCACATTTTCTGAGTCAAAGACTCAAATACATATTCACAGATTAGATATTGACACCTTTCCTGTTCATACCTTATGTTTTTCATCACCTACATATTCTGGGATGAAGGGAGGGCAGGTTAGCGTAGAGGGGTTTGAAGTATTTAAGATGGACTAGAAGTTCTCTGTTGGATCTAGATTTATACTAGACATCTGACTGTTGGCAGTTTGTCATGGGGTCAGCTGAGGCCACGCTTAGTTCAATGATTGGTCACTGGAGTGAAAACCAAAGAAAGGATGTTGGAAATTATTGTGAATGAATTCTCTAATCTCTACAAGGTTTTCTGAGGTAGTGTTTTGCAGAGATAGCATTGGCATGGCACATATGTGTAGAACCAAATTACCTCGATATTTCCCCATAGTTCTATAAACTACCATAGCACTGGGAAGATGGGGTTGATTTGAATTTTCTAAGCTTTGGGCTGGGTATAGTGGTACATGCCTATAATCCCAGCAACTCAGGAGGTTGAAGCAAAAGAATCACAAGTTGGAAGCTAGCCTGGACAATTTAACAAGACGGTATCTCAAAATAAAAAATAAAAAGATCTGGGGATGTGGCTCAGTGATGAAATGCCTCTGGGTTCAATTCCCAGTCCCCCCAAAATAAATAAAAACAAAAAGGACTGAGGATGTAGCTGGTTGGTAGAGTATCCTGAGTTCAACCCACAATACAGAAAAAAAATTATGATTTTTAAAATCCTATTTATGATGGGATTCTTCAAATGAGGAATCACACTGTGGATGGAGCCTAAAATGTATCTCATCTGGGAGTTTATGCATCCCTTTAGCAGGAAGAGTCACACTTGTGCTGACAGGTGAGGAGGCCCTAACAGGGAACAAAGGGGTAACAGGATGTCTACCAAATCAGGATGTTGTCACAGCCTGAGGCGGTTAGCGCATGATGGTCTGTGAGGACTCTGAAGGCTGGCTGTGAAGCAGGAGGCCTCAGTGCTTTCTGGCCAATTGTTGGCCACAAATTTACAGGTCCCCACTGTAATTTCTTAGCTTCTTCTGGAACCTAAACTGACAGAAATTTGGCAAAGACATTGAGGAATTGAGAATCATTCCCTCTTCCTTACAGGAAAGTATAAGGCATATGTAGAGTGCTAACAGGGAGGACAAGGTGGAATGAACACATAGGAGCTGGTCATGTAGGCTAGATGGATCCCCCAGGGTCAGTTCTGGAGTGGTGCTGATGCTGAGCTGATGAATGATACAGGGTTGCTCAAGAAAAGTGGTTGGATCATGTTTACATGACAGCAAAGTTTTGACAAGGAGATGATTAGGGTACTGAGCTTCCCAGGTAGCCCTGTGCTCACAACTTTAAAATAAAAGTGATTTTTAAAAATTAAAAAATGCTAGGCATAGAGGTACATGTCTTCCAGTGCTAGTAACTTGGGAGCCTGAGGCAGGAGAAGCACAAGTTCAAGGGCAGCCTTGGCAACTTAGCAAGATCCTGTCTCAAAATTAAAAAATACAAAGAGGCTATGGATGGAGTTCCAAGGTAGAATGCCCCCAAATCCAACCCTCAGAACCATAAAAAAGAGAATAAAATGAAAATGTTCCCATTATATATGGTAGGATCCCTGTATGAAGACATTTGGCCATTCCAAGGAACCTGGCCCCCTCTAAGAACTACAACCAAGCATTCAATGTTGTTGTGAGAGTCTATGGTTTCTTTACCAACACTGGAGAGTTTTCCTCAGTTAGGTCTAAATCTGAAGGAAGAGGATGGAAGGGGAAGGAGAGGGCAACGAGGAAGATTGAGTGGGAACATCAGAGATATAGTCAGCACCAAGAAGTTAGAAATGAAATACCTTTAGTACTTGATGAATTCTGGAAACTACTAGATGCCCTTTACCTCCTCAAAGGGAGCCATTTTCTCTAGAACTGTGCCTCTGTTGTATGAATGCCTCTCAGTGCTTGGTGGAATCATGTCCCAGGAACTCACTCTTGGGGTGATTGACTTAGAATTACTATTTCTCAGGTTTGGAATGGTATTGCTGGAAGTTAAGAAGAACAGTCCATTTAAAGGATCAAACTGGGTTAGATGCTAAGAATATATGAAGATGATACCAGACCTTGTCCAGTAGGTCTTGGGCACAACTGATGAGCCACTGGGAAGCTTGCATGGCCCTGTTTGAACCACATTTAGAGGACAGACTTTTGTCCCAGGTCCTCACCTGCTATCAGGCACTCCCACTGGCCAAGCTTGTGAGGATCCAGTGTCCTACAACCCACCAGGATACTTAACATGGGCAGTCATGGGTTACAGCTCAGTGCAAAGGACAGCAAAGGACTGCCTGTGGTTACCACAGCCTCGTTAGCACTTTGTTGTCTTCTTCCAGGAAGTTAGGGGTGCCAGTATGGAATGATGAGGGCTCACAAAGCCCTGATCCTTGGGGAATGTCCTACAAGTCTTACTTCCATACTTTGAAAGCAAATAGAGTGAACTCTGCAGGATCTCCATTCCTGAATGCAGTGAACAATTTAGTCACAGTCAGATGGTTTCTTCCTACCTCCCTTTAGAGCTTGAAAAATTGTGCACCTGGAAGGCACTTGTGGTTCCCAGGTGCCCATCATTCCTTCATTCCCCCAGTCCAGGGTTATCTGTTGATGCCTTACTATATGCTGAGCATCGTGCCAGGGCAAGAAACTTAACAAGCATATCACCCTCACAGAGCTCTCAGTCAGGTGCAGAGAGAACAAGTGATTACCACATGGAGAAGCGATAGTGCTGAAATGTGGAAAAAACAGAATGCCACCAAATCACAGAGCATGGGCAACTCATCTCTGGATGGCAGTGGGACAGGACTAGGTACCAGGTAGCCAAAACTGAGTTGAAACTTAGGGGCAGGGTGAGGTAGTGGGACAGAGAGAGGAAGGAATAAGGATCTGAATGTACCTGAAGCTCTGCTAGGCAGGTGGGTTATTCCAGACATTCTTTTATTACCACTTGTTCTATGCGTAGGTGTTCCTGTCTTGGTGCTTAAGGAAGCAAAGTAGCTTCTGGAGAAATTAAATGGAATTTTGAATATAGATATACACCCAAATTTCTTGACTTATTCCTGGGAAATCTAGAACCTGAATCATCGTGTGTTTTATAGTCTGCTAGTCCTGACTCATTCCCAAGAGTTGAAGTCACAGAAGCAAGGTGTTTGGTCTATTGGGAATGAGCTAATAAAACTCTTATTGAATGAAAGCAGAAAGCTATTATTCCTGGGAGAGCCAGAAGGAGGATCCAGGGCTTCTCTGAAGATGATTCCTCTTCCTTCCCCTCCCCCAATCAGGTAATCATGGTAACAGGGGATCATCCCATTACAGCCAAGGCCATTGCCAAGGGTGTGGGCATCATCTCAGAAGGTTCAGAGACAATAGAGGACATTGCTGCCCGGCTTAACATCCCTGCCAGCCAGGTGGATATCAGGTGAGATCCCTTTAGAACTCAGATCTGCCATTTCCCTCCATCATTTGTCCCACCCAGATCCCACTTTCTAAAGTTTTCGAAGTCAATTTCAGTTGGTAGGATTGTGGGGTTTACACATTACAAAGGAAAATATAATAAGGAAATAACCAAGGGAATATGTCAGTGAGTCTTCAGAGGAAGTAGGAAAAGAAAAAAGAAGAAGAAAAGGAGGAGTTGTCATAAAGGGAAAGGGGATGGAATATGTCATTTGGGAGTTAGTGAATGCTGGGGACAAGTGAGGAGACAGAGTTGAAAGAATCAAGGAATTTAGAGTAAGGTTGGTTAGAGGGCACCAGCACCCATGGTGATTTCCAACAGTTAGAACTAGCCTTTTGAAATTCTCTCCTGCAGGAATGTCAGAGCCATTGTGGTGCATGGCTCAGAGCTAAAGAACTTGGACTCAGAACAGCTTGATGAGATTCTCCAGAACCACACTGAGATTGTGTTTGCTCGGACCTCTCCTCAGCAGAAGCTCATCATTGTGGAGGGATGTCAGAGGCTGGTAAGGAGCCCTGGAGAGCCTGGCAGAAATCATGAGGCAGAGTCCAGCCCCAAACCAAGCAGGGGGACCTGTGGATTGGACTAGAAAAGACTCCACAGTGACCTTTGGTTTGGGGTTTCTCTGTGGGCTTAAATATCTCAGGGGAGCAGGAAAAGGAGGGGCTGAGACTACTAGATCAAGCACGAGTCCATCAAGAAATGGGATTCTCACCTTTAATATCCTAAGCTATTGGGAGACTGAGGTGGAAGGAGTGTGAGTTTGAGCCCAACTTGGGCAGCATAGTAAGACCCTGTCTCAAAAAGAAAAAAGGAAAAGAAATGAGGTGCTGAAGTCAAACCGATCTTTGGGACTCGTCCTAAATCTGTATTCATTAGTGTGTTCACTACCTCTTTCTGGACTTCCCCAGGGAGCCATTGTGGCAGTGACAGGTGACGGGGTGAACGACTCCCCAGCGCTGAAGAAGGCGGACATCGGTATCGCCATGGGCATCACTGGCTCTGACGTCTCTAAGCAGGCAGCCGACATGATCCTGCTGGACGACAACTTTGCCTCCATTGTCACAGGCGTGGAGGAGGGTGAGGAGGCAGGGTGCCCAAGGTTGGGACTGACCCTTAGACTCAGCTAGGTGTTGGTGTACATGACCCTTTGCCCATCATCTAATCTCCATGGTCCTGCATAGACTGCAAAAAAAAAAAAAAAAAAAAAAAAATCACTGTATGACAGTGATCAAAATACTATATCACAGTATTTTGCAAATTAGAGTCAGCTGATACTTAGAACATCACTTTTTTTATGAGATTGGAAGAAAGTCCAGATTTGCTGGGAGACTGGGACTCTGGTATAGCATGATATCTTCTTTGTCCTATCGCTGGGATTCAAGTGTGTTTATAGCAAGATGTAGCTATACTCCATACTTCACAATCTCCAGCAGGGTCCCCTAAAGAACTTCCTGCTGGAATGATGGTGACACATCAGAAGAGGTTGGAGACTACCTATGAATTGACTTCATGAACCATTAATTGGGCAACATAGCAAAACCTCTTTCCCAGAGAATTCTGAGAGAATTTCACAGAGAATTCTGATGAGAATGCCCATTGGTGAACCAGAAAACTCCAGAATGCTGAATCCCGGCCTCCCTGCTCTCTGCCTGGAGCTCTCTTACTAAAATATGATGATCCCTGTAATCATGATTATCTGCTGGGTACAATGACGTATCTGCAATCCCAGCTTCTCCGGAGGCCGAGGCAAGTTAGAGACCCTGTCTCAAAATGAAAAAAAAAAAGAAAAAAAAATTAAAAGAGGCTGGAGATATAGCTCAGTGGTAAGCACCCCTGGGTTTAATTCCCAGTACTAAAAATAAACATTAAAAAATACAGCAGGGAGGGATTACAATCTTTGAAGGGTACTCAGAGAAGGACTCAGCAATCTTGCAAGGCAAGAGGAATAATGCTCAGAGGGATAAGGGGTGCCCAGGGTCATAAGCTAGTTATATCAGAAAATGAGATCCAAACCCCGGCCTGTCCCAGATTTGGGCTCTTTCCAATTTAGCCTTAGTCCTTTAAAGTCTTTAATACTGGCATTCTCAGACATTCAGGATTAACTAGGCCCAACCCTGCTTAATTTTCAGAGATCAGATAACATTAGCCATTTCGAATCCAAGAACAAAGAGTACACAGTAAGGGCATGCTAATAAATCATGAGTCTAATTAATAGTCACACAAGAACTGTGTGCAGTGGTGCATGACTATAATCCCAGCAATTTGGGAGTCTGAGGCAGGAGGATTGCAAATTGGAGACCAGCATGGGGAAATTAGCAAGACCCTGTTTCAAAATAAAAAAAAATAATAAAATAAGGACTGGGACTGTAGCTCAGTGGTAGAGCGCCCCACTCTCCAGGTCCCAGGTACCACATAAATAAATAAGTAAATAATAGTCACACAATTGAGAAACAAAACTGGGACCACCAAGGTCTCCCTTGAACTACCAATCTTTTCATGGACCATGACACTTCTTTTAGTGGTCTCTGTCTAGAAGCTGGTAAGTGGGAGGTGTGTCCTTTCTCTGTGGTTCTCACAGAGAGTTCACTGTCCTCCCCAGGCCGCCTCATCTTTGACAACCTGAAGAAATCCATCGCATACACCCTGACCAGCAACATTCCTGAGATCACCCCCTTCCTGCTGTTCATCATCCTCAGTATACCACTACCACTAGGGACAATAACCATCCTCTGCATTGACCTGGGCACCGATATGGTGAGGATCCAGCTGGGACCCAGCTCTCAGAACTCTTGTGAGATAGATCAGGAGTAGGAAAAATCCATGTCAAGTGACAGGGTAGAGCTGGAGTTACTTGTAAGTTTCCTTCTGAACTTTGGGGCCCTGTCATTTCCGCTCTCCAGGTTCCAGCTATCTCACTGGCATATGAGGCAGCTGAAAGTGACATCATGAAGAGGCATCCGCGAGACCCAAAGACTGATAATCTGGTGAACCATCGTCTCATCGGCATGGCTTATGGACAGATTGGTGAGCCCAAGGAATGAGGAGTGAAGGGAGAAGGGAGCAATTACCCCTGCCTCAGTTTGGAAGTCTGGGAGATATGTTTTCAACAACAAACTCTAAAAGGCCCTGGGGACACAAGGAACTGTTGATCGCTGATCTGCCCATCTGCCCTTGACTTAGAGTCCAGTTCAAAAGGAATATACATAAGATGATAGCATCTTTCCATGGGCTCAGTAACAAGCACAGCATAGCCCTAACATGTTACAGGAACAAACAAACAAACAAAAAGCAAGCAAACTCACCAATTATGAGATAGTCAGAGAGGTTTTATGGGGGAAATAGAACTTAACTTGGCATTGAAGCATAGTGTTTAGCCTTGGTACTATATGGTCAGGGGACCAGCAGAGAAGGGATGTTCACATGGTATGCCTACAGAAGAGTAAATAAACCAGTTTTCTGGTGCTCTTAGTCTTCATAGAAAATAAGGCTGCAGATATAGGAAGCATTTATATTAGGGCCAGCCTTGAAAGACATTTGAATGTCATTGAACGTCTTTGTTCTTGAGTTGCCACAGTGGAGTGTTTCAGATAGTAGTGTGAGGGATAAACAGGGAAGAGATTCAGGATGAGAGAGATCATCCCAATACCTGGGGGAGGAAAGATGTAGAAAAAGCATAGACTTAGCAATCAGACCTATATTTGAATCCCAATTCTACCACCTACTGCCTGAATGACCCTGGACAATGACAATCTTTTCTGTGTTTCAGTTTTCCCATTTATGAATTATAGACAATAGTTCAGAACTGGTATGAGGATCATGTCCACAGGTGCATACACAGTGCACAGCCCTGTAGTTAGGAGGCAAACATTAATGTTAGCCAACACTGTAGTCCAGGCATGGAGGACAGAAGTTTTGACTAAGGGACAGGCAAAGGGCAGATGGCAGAGATGTAAGAAGAGAATAAAACTTGGTAAGTGTCCAAATGTCCAGGAGAAATGGTCAAGGAGGAGTTCAGTCATCACTAAATAGAAAGAATGAACAAATTGCCTCCAAAGTCCTTAATAGTCTTAATATTATGTGATTCAAAAATGACTCTGGGTTAGAGTTCAGAAACAAATGTCAGTGTTTGGCAACAGTCACACAGTGATGATAGGATAAGAAGGTTGGTGGCAAGAATTTAAAAAAAAAAAAAAAAACATTTTTTTTTTTTTTTTACCATTTATTTATTTATTTTTATGTGGTGCTGAGGATAAAACCCAGTGCCTCACACATGCTAGGCAAGTGCTCCACCACTGAGCCACGACCCCAGCCCAAGTACCTTCATTACTGCGTAGACATACCAACCCAGCTGGAAGTAAACCTCTACCCCTGTCCTATTCTTGGTCTGCCTTTTGGGGTCCTCTGAACCAGTTTCCTCAGTCCTGTGACTCTTTCACAGGGATGATCCAGGCTCTAGCAGGATTCTTCACCTATTTCGTGATCCTGGCTGAGAATGGCTTTAAACCTTTTGATCTGCTGGGCATCCGCCTGAATTGGGATAATCGATTCTTAAATGACCTGGAGGACAGTTATGGGCAGCAGTGGGTGAGTAGACAGGGTGGGGTAGTAGAAAGTGATCAATAAGAATGAGGAAGGGACAGGGAAGGCTTCTTTTTTTTTTTTTTTTTTTTTGGTACCAGGGATTGAATCCAGGGGCACTTAACCACTAAGCCACATCCCCAGCACTTTTTTTATGTTTTATTTAGAGACAGGGTCTCACTGAGTTGCTTAGGGCCTTGCTAAATTGCTGAGGCTGGCTTTGAATTTGCAATCCTCCTACCTCAACCTCCCAAGCCCGTGGGATTACAGGTGTGCGCCACCCAGCTGGAAGAGCATTTTTGAAGGGTGGTAGAAAGGAGGCACCAGACAGGGTTGATACTTCATCTCCAGTCCTGTCTTAGTGATCTAACATTTGACCACGTTTCTAACCATAACAGTGAACTTCTTCTCTGTTTATAATGACCTAATTTCTGATGGTTTCTACTGTCTGTCGTGTATCCTTACCTTCCTGGTCTTTTTGGCTCCTTTGGAATTGGAGGTCTTGGTCATATCAACTTCATCTGGACCAATTTCTGTTTTTCCAGGTTATAACCAGAATTTCCCCCAAATGAATGCTAGGTCCTCTCCTGTTTCAATGTTTCCCTCCATAAGAGTTCAAATAATATGACTTAAAATCTGAAAACCTATATTCTTTGTATATTCCTTCCTCATTGTTCTAAACTTCTTTCTTCTTTTTTATTAATACAGTATAGTAATCTTCTACTTATAGTAATCTTCCCTTATATCCAAGATGAATGAGGCTCAAACTGAAGCCTTCTCCCCATTAATATGTGTCCAAGAATTTTAAGAAACTTGCTGTTTTTTACAATTGGTACCTTATAATTATACATAATGGTGGGCTCTATTGTTGCATATGCATACCTACACACAATGTAACAATATACTCTGGGCAATGTTATTTCCCAGTATTGCTTTTGTGTGTGTGTGTGTGTGTGTGTGTGTGTGTGTGTGTCTATGGACACTCCCATTCCAATTCCTAAGACCATAAGACACATGACACCAATTATCACAAGAATTACAGCATCACAGAGGATGTGTAGTCTATGATCTGTAGTCTATAAGTGAGAACACTGAATCTAGAAAGTGTAATGACTTGTTCAATGTCCTATAGAGAATCCCTAGAAGAACTGGACTAGAAATCTGAACTGTTGATGCCTGTCCTGCACTTTCTCACTTCACCATGATGCCTCCAAACTAAGCTAATTGCAGGTTTCTCAAAAGTCTATTCAAATCCGAGTTATTGGAACGATGTACTTCATACACATTGGCTTCTAAAGTTTAGCTGTGGTTGGGTGTGGTGGTGCACACCTGTAATCCCAGCAACTCAGGAGGTTGAAGCAGGAGGATCACAAATTCAAGGTCAACCTGGGCAAATTAGTGAGACCCTGTCTCAAAATAAAATGAATATATACACAATGGAATATTACTCAGTCATAAAGAAGAATGAAATTATGGCATTTGCAGGTAAATGGATGGAATTGGAGACTATCATGCTAAGTGAAATAAGCCAATCCCAAAAAACCAGAGGCTGAATATTCTCTTTGATATGAGGATGCTAACACACAATAAGGGGAGAGAGGGAAGAGTAGAAGTTCATTGGATCAGACAAAGGGAAATGAAGGGGAGGGAAGATGGATAGAGGAATAGGAAAGACAGTAGAATGAATCAGACATAACTTTCCTATGTTCATATATGAACACATGATCAGTGTAACTCCACATCATGTACAACCACAAGAATGGGAAGTCATACTCCATGTATATATGATAGGTCAAAATACATTCTACTGTCATGTATATCTAAAAAGAACAATTTTTTAAAAAAGATAAAATGAAAAGAGCTAGGGAGGTAGCACGGTGGCAGAGTGCTTGTCTACATACACGATGTCCTGGGTTTTTAATTCCTAGTGCTGTATAAACAAAACAAGAAAGGATGGGAAATTATGTACGTGACAGAGATGACTACAGTGAAGGATAGCTGTGGCCTGAACATGCTGACTGAGCTTATCTAAGGTCTTTGCTTGGATCCTCAGTTTTTAACTTTTGTTTCTAATCATTTAAGGTTTTTAAAATTTTTCTCCAAGTTCATCCATATCTCATGTGGTTTGATATGTAGTATCTCATCCTTGTGTGGTCTTATATATTTTCAAATTCCTTATTTTATATATGAGTTATTTATAAATATACTTTAAAAAAAAAAAAAAAAACAGTCTTTTTTCCCCTCCAGTCTAATTTAGATGTACTACTTCTGGGTTCCTGCAGCCCCTTGTGATCTCTCTTTTATAACCTATTATAGTACTGGCATAATTAGCATATTTATCTCTCATACTAGACTCTAATAAATTCTCTTTACAGTACTGGGAATTGAACCCAGAAAGGTTCTACCTCTGAGCTAGATCCCTGGCTCATTTTTTTGTTTTGTTTTGTTTTGTTTTGTTTTCTTGAGATAGGATCTCACTAAGTTATTGAGGCGGGCCTTTAACTTGGAATCCTCCTGCCTCAGCCTCCCAAGTCACTGGAATCACAGACGTGTGCCCCTGCACCCAGAGTCTCTAAGTTATTTATGTGTATAAGAAACATGGAATGAATAAGTGAATGTCTACTATCCACCACTGTCCAGTGCATTCCTTTTCCCCTCTGTATTCATATTGCCTTCTGGTCCACCTTCCTTTCTGACTCTGCTGTCCTAAGTTCGTCATCTTCTAAACCATACTTCTTATTAATTTAGTAAATATTAATCAAGCCATGAACTGTACACAGGGAGGGAACACAAAGATAAATAAGACCAAATCTTTCTTTCTTTTTTCCCTTGGCTTAAACCCAAGGCCTTGTGCAGGCTAGGCAAGTGCTGTACCAGTGAGCCAAGTCCCCAGCTCCCAGGTCCTTGTTCTTGAGGACTGTTACTTGACTGTTCCTCAGTCAAGTAAGGAAAACACATAAACAAATCATAATACGTTATAAAAAGTGCAAAAGCAGAGACAAGTGGAGTTCAAAGAGAGAGAAACTAATTCAGCCTAAGGGTCCTGGAAAGCAGAAGAGAAAAGAAGCCTTTGGGTTATCTGAACACCTCTGACACTGAGGTGTCGCTCTGCCGCCCTCCCCCAGACCTTTGAGCAGCGGAAAGTGGTGGAGTTCACGTGCCAAACGGCCTTCTTTGTCAGCATCGTGATCGTGCAGTGGGCTGACCTCATCATCTGCAAGACCCGCCGCAACTCCGTCTTCCAGCAGGGCATGAAGTGAGCCCCCTCCAAACACCCCAACACCCCCAGACTCACACAGAGACAGACCATTTTCCCCTGCCTTTTCTCCCTTGTCTCCATAACAGTCACAAACGTTCTTCCCAGAAACAAGGTTCTAATATTCGGGATCCTGGAGGAGACACTCCTGGCAGCTTTCCTGTCCTACACTCCAGGCATGGACCTGGCCCTGCGAATGTACCCACTCAAGTGAGTGAAAAAGGGATTCAAGCAGGGGATTCTCCGGGCACAGGGAGAACATGTGAGAGGAAATGGGAGGAAGGGTGTGTTTGAACAGGACAGTGACCAGCGAGGGGCTGCTGGATAAATGGGGCTACACTCGGTCACTTAAGGAGAGAGTCATCGATTCTCTGATAAATAGATCTAATTTAGGGAGGTGTTAGAGACTGTGCCAAGTGATCACAAGCCACAAGATGTGCAAATTTAGCAGACTTACTAGTGTTTAACTGAGTGGACTCTTTTATTACATTGATGTGTGGCATAGTTGTACAAAAATGCATATTTCTTAGAGTTGAAATAACCATAAAAACAGCATGATCTAGACTTAGCTAATTGCATTATATTAATGCACAAATATATTTTAATGTGTACAAAATGAGTAGACAGAATAAAATTCTTACTACTTGATACCTTTTCTTGGGAAACTGTGGCGTTTTTGTTGTTTATTGTACTGGGAATTGAACTCACTGGGCAGCCCTAACTTTTTTTGTTTTGTTTTTTTGGAGATAGGGTCTCACTGAGTTGGTGAGGCTGGCATTGAACTTGCAATGCTCCTGTTTCAACCTCCCAAGTAGCTGGGATTACACACATGTGCCTCCACACCTAGCTTATCTATAAAGTCTTAATAACACACACCTGGTAGCACTGGGGACATAGGTCTGTGGTAGAGCTTGTGCCTAGTATTTGTGAGGTCCTACATTTGATCCTCAACATGCAAATAAATTACTAAATACGCACCTGGCAGAATGTTGAGAAATACACAGAGAAATGGATATAAAGCAGTGAGCATGCTTGGGTCACGGTAGATGCTTTGTTAACAGTAGCTTGGACTAGGGATATAGCTCAGTTGGTAGAGTGCTTGCCTCGAAAGCATGAAGCCCTGGGTTCAATCCCCAGCACTGCAAAAAAAAGAAAAAAAAAACCAGTAACTTTACACTTGTTGCTATAATGTCAATATGGAAGTAATAACAAATGCAGTTGAACATTATCTGTGCTTCCACATACTCTGTATATACCTTGACTATGGTACTTACCACCTAATATTGTGGTTCCTTATTTTGTGTGTGCATTCACCCTCTTTTTTCTGATTCTCTTGATCTCTTTGAGGCCAAAGACTATCATGTAACCATTTTCATTTCTCCAATACCTAACAGAGATGCAGATTAGATATATAACTATAGTTCAATGAATGGGTAAACAAGTATCAAAGTTTATACTGTGTCCATGTGTGGAGAATGAACCAAGGCTTAAGCCTACACTCTCCAATACAGCAGTCACTATCCATGTGACCCACACTGAGCTCTTGAAATATGGCTAGTGAGCCTGAAGAACTGAATTTGTAATTTTAATTTCAATTCATTTAAAGTTTAAAACTAAAGCAGCATTAAATATTTGTCTATTAAATATGACTTTATTATTTTGGTTGGACTAACTTCCCTATAGCCATTGAAAATTTAGTGTCTGAATTGAGATGTTCTATCAGTGTAAGATACCTACAAGAGTTTCAAGACGGGATCAAGTGTTCACTATCTCATAATATTTATATTTATAAATCCATAATATTTATATTTATTATATACATGTCAACATCATAATATTTTGGATATGCTGGATTAAATAAAATTATTAAAATCAATTTCACCTGTTTCTTTTAACTTATTTTAATTTGGCTATTAGAAATTTTGAAATTTCACACATGGCCAACCATTGTATTTCTATTGGGCAGTGCCATTTGGTTTAAACTCTCTCTTTTCTTCTTCTTCTTCTTCTTTTTTTTTTTTTTGTAATAGGAATTGAACCCAGGGGGCAATTTACCATTAAGCTACATCCCCAACCCTTTTCATTTTTTATCTTGAGACAGCACCTCTCAATACATTGCTTAGGGCCTCACTAAATTGCTAAAGCTGTCCTTGAACTTGCAATCCTCCTGTTTCAGCCTCTCAAATTACTGGGATTACAGGCATGCACCATCATACCTGGCGCTTTTTTATTCTGAGTCAGGGTCTCACTAAGTTGCTGAGGGTGTAGGCCATCTCTTTACTTTGTCACCCAAGAGAACGACTGTGGTCCTGATTCAATCCCTTCCCAGGGTGCATCTTCTTGGTCTCCAAATATAGAAGAGACACAGGAAGAAAAAACATGTCTCTGATTTTGCAATATGTAGAAATATATACATACATGTACATATATATATATAAATAAATAAATAATCATATGCGTGTGTGTGTATATTTTTTGGGGTGGGGCAGGTACCAGGGATTGAACTCAGGAGCACTCAACCACTGAGCCACATCCCCAGCCGTATTTTGTATTTTATTTAGAGACAGGATCTCACTGAGTTGCGTAGTGCCTCGTTAAATTGCTGAGGCTGGCTTTGAACTCACAATCCTCCTGCCTCAGCCTCCTGAGCCGTTGGGATTACAGGTGTGCACCACTACACCTGGCAATATTTTTTGTTGTTTATTTTGTTTTCTTGGCAGAGTATTTCCACACTAGATGTCTGAGGATTAGCTCAGATAAGCCTATCTCACTACAGCAACCTCCCCTTTGTTAAGTACAAGATCTAGAGTATACAGGAAACAAAGGGAACCTCCCTCAGCAACTCCATGAAAGTCAGCAGATAATCCCTATGTACACTGCATGTACCTCTGAATAGCACATTTACCATGTTATCACTGGCTTTTTATATTCTCCTCCTCTCCATTCCCAATCACTAACTCCCCAGACTCTAACCTCCTCAAAGGTGGGGATCAATTGGATCTTATTCACCCTGCTGTCTCTGGCACAGACTCAGTCACATGTGGGCACAATACATGAAACTCACTACTCCCACACACTGTCCTCTGTGCCTGTTCTTCTCTGGCCTCTGTAACTTCAGTCACTGACCAAATCTTGCTCTCTACAGGTTAGCCTGGTGGTTCTGTGCCCTTCCCTACAGCATCCTTATCTTCGCCTATGACGAAATCAGAAAATTCATCATCCGTAAACATCCTGGCGGTGAGACTTCCCCAGGCCTTGCTCTAACTGAGGGGTCACCAGTCCCCTAACAAGCTCTCCCATCAGGGCCAATTTTCAGGACACACTGGCCTTCCCCCATGTCACTTTACTGTGCAGGACCCCAGCCCTCTTATCCTTGATTCTACCACCCTGTTCAGTAGCATTTCCAGGCCACAGGCCTCCAGTCTTCTCCTTGGTCTCCCTTCTGCCAAGCCCCCCTGCTGCCTCCCTGCTGCCTTCTCACAGTTCACTCTGATCTCTTCTCCTCCACAGGCTGGCTGGAGAAGGAGACATACTACTAAACTCAGAAGAGGAAGACTTCACCTGATAGAGGGTTGTCTCGAGAGCCAGAACTATGATTTGGACACAACATCTGAGCGAGCATGAGTTGGGGGCAGAAGATACTAGGATGGATGAGAGAGAAAGGCAATCCTGGGCGGAATGAGGGCATCATGGGTGGGTTTAGGGGAATCCCAGCCTGCATCTGTTTGGAGCCCAGCAGGGAGGGACAAAGTCCAGTAGAATCCAGTCGCCAGTCTGGAGAGTAAATGTTTAGAACAGCTCTCACCAAGCTGAATGTGTTCCATCTGATTTTTTGGGAGTGGGGATCCCTACATCTTCAAGTGACCTGGTTAAGGTTGGGAGGGAATCAGAATCAAGCATCCTTGCCCCTCGTTAGCTCCCCCTCCCCCCTTTTTTTCCCCTGAACTGGAAATTGAACCTGGGGACTTGTGCATTTTAGGTAAGCACTCAACCACTGAGCTACATCCCCCAACCATATCCCCCATCTTAAAGTCACTCTGTGTCCCCTGGAGAGCAAGGGACAAATGACTGTCACCAAAGTTCAGCTGTGATTAGAGATTGGAAGAGGGAGGGTAAGAGGATCAGATGAACTGCACTCTCTTAAAAGAGTCACAGCATGCATATACACTCATCTAGTCCCTGCCTTGGATTTCCGCAGACTAGCTTACGAATCATAGAGTTGTAACACGAGGAAAGACCTTACTTCACCAGGCATGGTGGTGCATGCCTGGAATCCCAGCAGCTCAGGAGGCTGAGGCAGGATGATCTCAAGGTCAAAGCCAGCCTCAGTAATTTAGGGAGGCCCTAGGTACCTTGGCAAAACTGTTTCAAAAATTAAAAAGAAATAAATGACTGGGATTGTGGCTCAGTGGTTAAGCAGCCCTGGGTTCAATCCCCAGTAACAACAAGCAGAAGAAAAGAAAAAAAGAGAAAGGAAGGAAGGAAGAAAGGAAGGAAGGGAGGGAGGAAGGGAGGGAGGGAGGGAGGAAGGAAAGAAAAGGGAGACCTTACTTCACCGGTGAAGAACCTGACATTCAAATAACTTGGGAATCGTCACATGGTGAAGGAGGTCTCTTCTCTGAGGCAGACTGATGGCCCCTGCCCTGTGACCCTGTCATCAGAGCATCTCAACCCCATCCCATCCCACAGCGTGTCTTCTCTGATGCGGCCTTGAAATAGAGGTTTCACGCTTGTTAGATAAGTGCTCCACCAATTATGTCCCCGGCCCTAGGCCCAGGCCTTTTGGTGCACTGGTCTCAGTTGAGTGACAAGTCCCAGGGAGCCTCTCTCCTGCCCACTCTCCTCTCCAGTTCCTTCCTTCCCTCTTTTCTCCCTTGCTTGCTGTTTCTGCTCTGTGAGCCCCTCCACTTTGTCCCATGGTTCAGTTCATCCTTGGCATCTTTCAGAGTAGAAAGTCTCAGCAGGGTGCAGTGACATGCAACTATAATCCCAGCAATGCAGGAGGCCAAGACAGGAGGATCACACATTCATGGCCAGCCTGGGCAACTTTGAGATCCTGTCTCAAAATAAAAAGGGCTGTGGCTATAACTCAATGATAGAGCACCCCTGGGTTCAATGCCTTGTCCTGAAGGAAAAAAAGAGTGAAGGGTTGGGTCCACCCAAATACAAAGCAAGACAGAAATGCTAAGGAAAGCTAGGGGGGAGTATCAGCTGTTACCAGAAACAAAACCCATGCATTAAGTAACTGCATACTAGGCCGGGCACTGGGACAAGGGCTATACACACACCCAATAGTTCAAGCAAATGTATTCCTACTAAACCACCCCATTTCACAGATGAGGAAACGAAGGTCTGTCTGATTCCAGAACTTGTGCCTATAACAACTATTCAGATTAGTCTTATAGTAAGGGCTGAGTTGAAATAGAAATACAAAACAAAACAACATTCAAAAAATAGGATGGTGGAAGAGGAAAGATTGTGGATGGATCTGGAGGATGAGGGGTCATGGGCTGGCAAAGAGAACACAAACCCACTGTACAGAGAGAGCCAACCTCTCTTCCCCTCTACCAGCCCCTCCTCAGGCTCTCTCTTCCAACACAAGGTCTCCTAGGGACAGGGCTATATCAGTCTGGGGTCCTTCCCTGACTGCTGACATGGCTGAACCAGACTCTGGAAGATGGAGGGACCAGGAGGTATGTGAGTGAGCTGGGGAGGGGGAGTGAAGAGGGGCTGGCTCCTCAGGTTTCAGTAGCGGGAGCTTTGGGTGTCTGGTGGGTTAAAAATACAGAGGCCCCAACTCAGGGTCATTTGATATCAGTGACTGAGGCATGTTAAATCCAAGAGCCTGAAGGCAAGGGGCCTAGAGGTAAGGGGACTGAGTAGAAAATAGAGAGCCAAGCATCAGAGAGAAAGCCGGGTGGCGGGTGCAGGAGCTGGAAAGAGTAAGGGTAGAACTAGAGCCAAAACCGGCAACCCCAAAGGAGCAGTGACTGCAGGAGAGGAGGAGGAGGAGGAGCAGGCCATGGTCACCACATAGTCCTGTCTCATGCCCTTGGGGGTACAAAAGGTCCCGTTGATCATGTAATAAGTCTAATGTCCCATTGTCTCTCTCCATAATGCTGCAGAAGTAAGAAATTGGGATTGGTCATCATCTGGGTCATCTACTTCTGGGCAGCCCTGCCCCTTGCTCCCCACCATCTTGGCTAGGGTTCTTGGCTGTAGCACATCAGTTGCTCTCCTGGGAGAGCAGGAGATGGAATTCTGAGATCTCTTCAGTTGTAATGTGCCACGCTTGAGCTAGATCTGGCCTCTCCTGCTACTGTGACAGCTGTCCCTGTTGGACCCAGTCCTGCCATGCTCTTGAGATGTTCTGTGGCCTTCCTTACTTAGTTGTGTAAGGTCTGCCCCATGGCAGTATGCAAAAATTATCCTGCTAATACAATCCCATGCCCCTGCCTGAATGCAAAATATATATGGTCCTTCCAAAATGAGAGTCACCTTGGGAGTGGGGTAGGGTTATCTAACTTTGATCTGGTCTCTCCATGGTCTCCCCATGCCTCACTTTACCTGTGTATGATAACAGCCTTGGAGAGCCATGAAAATGATCCTTCCTCAGGACCCAGAGCTGAACTCATTCACTCTGTTCTCACTTCCAAGCTGGAATCCAGAATTTTTAGCCCTTTCTCTGCAGTGCTGCTTTAGGTCTCAGGTGCACAGAATCAATTGACATTCATGTTTTCCTCCTGTTAATTTTTTCCCTCAGTGTTTATACCTAATCCTGTCTTTGTCTTGTCAAAGACATAGGAATAAACAGTAGTTATTAGTTGTCTTCGGATTCATGCAGCCTGGGGAATCCTCCCTTCCCACTGTGCCCTAGAAAACAGAGTCCCCTAGGATCAGGGCAGAGAGTGCACAGAGGAGGTGGCAGCCAAATGACATTCCCTCCTCATGGTGGGCCATATGGGCAGAGAAATCCCAAATCTGCACCCTGTGGGATGGGATCTGGGCCAGCTCTGTCCTTCCCCTGCATTCCCCAGTCAGGAATGTTGAGTGAAGCAAAGGAAACTGGCTGGAGCTGAGCCAGGTCGCCAGTTTTGGACTCCACTCCATCTTTTATTCAGAGAATGATCTCATCCTTGGTCCTGATTCTTTAAAGGGAACTACAGGGGGTCTCTTTCCTGCATCCCAGACTGTATTTTATTGTCCCCCTCCCCCACTCTCTTTCACAGGATCAAAGAAACAGACTTCACCTATAGAAGATTCCCAGATTTTAGGATGTAGAAGCAATACTACATTTGTCCCTTTTGTCCTATACTATCAGTTTAGTCTCTGACCCAGAATACACCTCCTCTCCACCTGCATTTCCTTCTAATTACCCCTACCCTACCCTCGGTGATCCCTAGTTACCCCCATACCTCCCCTCCTCCAGTCCCAGCTTCACTTACCTCCGACTCATCTGGTCTTATTTTTAGATCAGTGTCTCTCCCTTTTCCTTTCTTAATATGGTGATGAGCTCTTAGGCCTGCATGGGGACAGGGGCTGAGGAGCCCTGGACATGGGGGAGGGGGAGGGAAGGAGCCACTGGGAGCCTGGGGGAGAGGTGTAGGATATGGGAGGATTCAGGCCCTCATGGAGCTGTCCTAGCCTGGGAAGGTTATCTGTCTCTCCTGCCAACCACGGAGACATATTTAGACAGGACCAGGTGGGGACCAAGGGGTGCCAATTTCAGGGGGCAGCTCCGGTTCCCTCCCCGCCCCCTGCTCTTATTCCTCCTCCTGACCCTTTTTCTCTTGGCTCTGTCGGCAGTTTCTCCAGGACCCAGCAGTGTCCTCTGTCTACTGCTCTGGGCCACTTCCTACCCCACCCCCACCTGGAGCCCCTAACTCAGGATTTGGTACCTAGGGGCCCCTCCCTATCCCCAGCTAACCACCTCTGGACCAGGAGAAGCAACCCAGATCTCTCTACCTCCAAGAGCGCTACAGAGAGGATGGGGGCCAGGATAGTGCCAGGTCTGAGACAGGCACTGCTGTTTTTGTTGGTCCTGGGGACACCTAAGTCAGGGGTCCAGGGGGAGGAAGGGCTGGACTTTCCTGAGTACGATGGTGTGGACCGTGTGATCAATGTCAACGCAAAGAACTACAAGAATGTGTTCAAGAAGTATGAGGTGCTGGCACTCCTTTACCACGAACCCCCTGAGGATGACAAGGCCTCACAAAGACAATTTGAGATGGAGGAGCTGATCCTGGAGGTGAGTGGGAGACTGCAGGCCTATGGCGCATGCTCAGCCCCTTTCTGAAAGCCCTGTGGCACAACCCCAGGGAGTTCTTTTGAGGGGTGGGATCTGGAGGTGGGGGCAGTATCAGAGGACTTCTTTCTTGACCAACAGGACACAATTGGCCTGTGACCTTAGCCAAATGAGAAACAGACTCAGGAACCCAAAAGTATTACCACAGTTAGGTAATTGTAGAAGAGACACTACAGGGTGATTACCCTTCCATGTTGTAGGAGGCTGGTGGATCTAGGTTTGACTCAGATGGAGGGTGAAAGGGGAAAGGGAGGTTCTTGGGGGCAAGGGAAGAACCATGATGTAGTACTATGTATTGCACTCCCCAATGCCACCAATACACGCTCCTAACCACAATATGCCCCTTCTTAGTACGTTTAGGGGCTGCACTCCAATGGGGTTCAAACTGAGCACAAGTTTAAGTGCTATTGATATCATAGTCTCCTGTCACTTAAGGCTAAATGGTTAAATATCTCCTAGAGACCACCATGCCTCCCACTGATCTCCCTGTCCCCTCTTTCTTCCTCCCTGCTCCCTAATTCCCTATCTGGCTCTATTGGATCAAGCTGGATGTCTCCACTGAAAAATTCTTATGGTTGAAGGGGGGCTTCAGAATATCTTTTTTGTTGTAGGATGAAATTCCTCACCTGCATCCTGACTTCAGATCCAAAGCAGAAAGGATTACTCTAAAATGAAAATGGAAAAAAAAAAAAAAAAAAAAAAAAAGCCTACAATTGGGAGATGTGGTAGCACATACCCCTTCAGGAGCCAGAATGTGTTTGAGTTTCCTTGTCCAAGTTTCCTCAGCTCCTTCTCTGGCTTGACAGTGCAGATAAGCCCCAGTTGTTCGGAGTGTGAAGCATTTCAGGGTGAGACACTGAGACCACAGGCTCTCATGTCTGTGTGCCCCTGCTGGGTGCTAGAACACCCTTCTGATTAATGAGGTATTTTTATCCTGAGTGCTCAGTATCCCTGGCCATCCACCTGCCATCTGCCTCCCTTCCCTGTCCCCCTAAGAATCACAGTGGTGCCCAAGTTTTGGGTGGGGTAAAGCTGTGTTCTGGGCCCATGGAAGAATGAATCAGGGTTGAGTGTTGAGCTGGGAGGCTTATGGGGGCAGGGACTGTCTGTCCACAGTCTAAGGACTGGTCTAAGTTCAGTGTGAAAGGAGGAAGTTGGGCCTGCATGAGGGGAACTGTCTAGTCTCTGCCAGTCTCTTGTCAAGTGGTGACCTCTACTCTCAACTCTCTGGTCTTCCCCACTCCTCAGTAACATGACCAGACCCTTCACACCCACCAACCAAAATTCTTCCGTTGGTATTCACTTGGAAGGATCTCAGGGATTCTAACATCATCCCCACACTGAGCTTGGCCTTTGGAACAGAGTGCAGGGCCCAAACCCTCCAGGAGAGAAGGGTCCCTTAATCACTCGAAAGCCAGATTGCCCAGCATTCCTCAGGAACTGTGCATCGTCAAGCTCAGTGCCTTTATGTTCAACATAATAAGCGTGCTACAATAAATATTCATAAACTTAAAGTTGAACCAACTGCAGAAATGATGGAGTTGTAGGGAGTTTTGGGGTTTCTGGATCTTAGCATAAGATCAAGTTCAACTCTTAGACTTCCTGTACCCAAGTATAAAGCATGGGGTGGAGAGGAGAGGCAATAAGAATTCCAAGAGCCAGGTGTAGAGGCTGAGGCCTGTAATTCAAGCAGCTTGGGAGGCTGAGGCAAGAGGATCCAAAGTTCAAAGCCAGCCTCAGCAACTTAGTGAGACCGTAAGCTGAGGATGTGGCTCAGTGGTTAACCACCCTTGGGTTCAATTCCCAGTACTGGGGGGGGGGGGGGGGGAGGAACTCCATGGATTAACTTTAACCCTAACCCCTCCCTCTAGTTAGCAGCCCAAGTCCTAGAAGACAAGGGTGTTGGCTTCGGGCTGGTGGACTCTGAGAAGGACGCAGCTGTGGCCAAGAAACTAGGTAAAGGAATGGAGGGAGGAGCAAGAAGGGGAAGCAGCCTGTGGGATGGGGAGGCCTAGGGTGGAGGACTTGGGGGGACCCTGGGTTCTGAGCGGGTAGGGAACTCCTCTACCATGTCTTTTTTGGAAGGAGAGGAGAAAATGCTGAGATGGGAGGGTAATGACCTGTGTTGGTGGGTCCCAGCCTCCTCTTTGTTCCTTATTTCCCAGACTCTATACTCAAATCCCAGCATGAGGTGGGGTGGCCTTCTTTATACTTACCTAGACACAGGGCTAGGTGCTGGAGAGAAAGGGGAAACGAGAATACAGGCAAGGCTGGAGAAACCCTGCAATCGCCTCTTCCCACCCCTTCCCCTCCAGAACCACCCAGCCACCAGGGGGCAGCACGAGCTCAAGACCAGACTCCGGATGTGGGTGGGGGAGGGGTGACTAGTAATAATGAAGTCATCTGGTCAGTAATAGCAATGTTAAAGGACAGGACAGAGAATTAGCTACTAGAGTTCTCAGAGGAGACAGCAGGACTACATTTCTCAAGTTATGACAGGCAGAGAGAGACAGCAATATGGCTAAAATCTGTATCTCCCTGTTGTCTCCCCTTACACCCTAGCTGATGCCCTCATCTTCTCCCTGGAGATCACCTATGGCCAGGCTAGCCTCCTGGTTCAAGCCACAGTTGTGGACACCAGGGGTGTAGGGGTAAGGGACAGTGGAGGCAGGTGGGACAGAGAAAGGGAGAGGTGGAAGATGTGGGGTCCAGTAGGATGGCAGAGTGGGCTGTGACTCAGGTTTTGGACTAAAGAATCTGTGGGAAGACTGTGGTCAGGGCTCACCTTCCATTCACTCCCTAGGACTAATCGAAGAGGACAGCGTTTATGTGTTCAAGGGGGATGAAGTCATTGAGTATGATGGCGAGTTTTCAGCTGACACCCTGGTGGAGTTTCTGCTTGATGTGAGCACTCCCCTGGACTGGATCACTTTGCTTTAAAACTCCACTGCCCCATGATCCTTGCTAACCCCAACTCTATCCCCCACAGGACACCCTCCACACATACCACACAACACACACACCAGACACACCACACCACACATGACACACCACATACCATACAATACATATCATGCATATCACACACAAAACACGCACCACACATCACACACTAGACATAACACATGCACATCACGTGACACACGCATAACATGTGCATACCACACACCACACCATGTATGACACACACCACACAACTCACATCACATATACACACACCACACACACCAGAGACATAACACACAGACCATACAACATAGCACATGAACACAAGGTCATACACCAAACAGCACAATACACACAACATACCACACACACATCAAACATGACACACACCACACATTGGTACACCACAAACACACCACACAAAATACACACATCATATATGTCTATCACACAACACACAACTCACACCACACAGTGCACAACACACAGCATACAGCACATAGCACACAAGGTCACACACTGCCTGTATGCTCTATCAACTTCTAGCCCCTCTTCACTTCCCCACCTTCTCCCTCCATCCTCCTCTGGTTCTACTGAGGACAGAAACACTGTCCTTCAATGTCCCTCCTCTTCCAGGTCCTAGAGGACCCTGTGGAATTGATTGAGGGTGAACGAGAGCTGCAGGCATTTGAAAATATCGAGGATGAAATCAAGCTCATCGGCTACTTCAAGAACAAAGACTCAGAGCGTGGGTAACCCTCAGACTCCCTGTTTCCCTCCCTGGTCCCTCATCTCCCCCTCCTCCTGCCTTCCCACTCCTCCACCTTCCCAGCGTCTTTGCCTCCTAACTCCCTGCCCTTCTTCTTCCTCCTACATGGGGGGCTCCAACATCTGCTCTAATCTCCCTGGCAGGGGTGTCAGACAGGCACCTCCCGCACCCTGACTACAGCCCCACTGTATTCACCCACTCTCAGAGGACTAGAGGGGGTGGGTCTCAGAGTGAACACCTCCTGCCAAAGAAGAACTGGGGAGAGATGCTGGAAGTCACTGATTCCAGACTGACTCTACCTTCCCCCCTCAGATTACAAAGCCTACGAGGACGCGGCCGAAGAGTTTCATCCCTACATCCCCTTCTTTGCCACCTTCGACAGCAAGGTTCTCCTCCTTGTGGCCATACTGGGTCTCCCTACACCTTCAGCTGCCCTCCGGCCTCCTCTCCCAGTCCTGAGGGGGCCTGGTCCCATCCTACATGCTGGCATTCCCCCCCAAACCCAGCTCTTCCTTTCCCTATAGATTTTAGAGCTGGAGAGAAGAGGGGCTTTAGATTATCCAACCCACCCTTCTCATGACAAACTGAAGCCCAGAAAAGTTAAGACTCTTGTCCAGCGTCACAGTGGCAGTGACAAGAGCCCAGGTTTTCTGACTGTCTAATGTTCGACACCCCATGATACTGCTTCTCACTTTGACCCTGCATCACTTGCTCTATTCCCCTTACATCTGCTCCCGAAAGGTGGCAAAAAAGTTGACCCTGAAGCTGAATGAGATCGACTTCTATGAGGCCTTCATGGAAGAGCCTGTGACCATCCCAGACAAACCCAATAGTGAAGAGGAGATTGTCAACTTCGTGGAGGAGCACAGGAGGTGAGGACCAGGGCTGGGGAACCTTAATTAACTGGCAAGCTGGTGTGCCCTAGATGAACACACTTCTGAGCACTGATTGCTCACTGATAGATACACTGGTAATTTTGCACTGTGTGTGTGTGCGGTGTATTGGAGATTGAACCCAGAGGCCCTCCATCAGTGAGCTACGTTCCCTGGCCCTTTTATTGAGACATGGTCTCACTATGTTGCCCAGGCTGGCCTTGAATTTGTGATCCTCCTGACTCAGCCTCCCAAGTTGCTGGGATTGTAGGAATGCACCACCACACCCAGCTCCTACAATAGTTTGCAACCCAATACTTAACCATGCACCCTACACAGAGAAGGGCCTCTGTAAATAGGTATAGTTAATTGTGATGTTGATTGTGATTTAAATAAAGTCTTTCAACAAATGAGTGCTGGGTTGGGGCTGTAGCTCAGTGGCAGAATGCTTTCCTTGCACGTGTGAGGTACCAGGTTTGATCCCTAGCACCACATAAAAATAAACAAATAAAGGCATTCTGTCCATCTACAACAACCACCAAAAAGTCTTTTTAAAAAATAAAAATAAATGAGTGTTTAGTGCCTGTGGTCAGACTTGAAACTGCAAGGTATCTTCTGTAGCTATTGTTAAGTTTAATCCTTTTTACAACCTCAGTAGCAGGGAGTATGTGTCAAAACTGGGATTTTACCCTGATCTGTCCCATGTCCCTTTTTGTATATGTGTGTGGGGGGTGGGTGTTACTGAGGGATGGAACCCAGGGGTGTTTTACCATTGAGCTACATCCTCAGTCCTTTTTATTTTTTTTTATTTTGAAACAGGGTCTTGCTAAATTGCTTAGGGCCTCACTAACTTGCTGAGACTGGTCTGGAACTTGCAATCCTACCTCAGTCTCCAGAGTCATTGGGATTATGTGCATGTGCCACCAGAGTTAGATGTGCTAAGTCCTTTCTCATTTAGTTTTCAAGGGAGATGGAGGGAGTGGGAGGTGAGGGAAGGGTGTAGCCCTCCAGGGGATATTTGGCAATATCTGCAGGCACATTTAGTGCTGGGTGTGTTGCTGGTATTTAGTGGTTAGAGGTCAGGGATACTGTTTAACATTTTATAGTGCACAGGACAGCCCCCCACAACAGAAAATGATCCAGATCCTGCCTGCTACAGGGGTACACACCTGTAATCCCAGTAATTCAGGAGACTGAGGTAAAAGGATCACCAGTATGAGACCAGCCTGGGTCACTTAGCAAGACCCTGTCTCAAAATAAAAAACAAAAAGGGCTGGGGATGTGGCTCAGTGGTAGAGCGCCCCTGGATTCAATCTCCAGCAATGAAAGAGAGAGAGAGAGAGAGAGAGAGAGAGAGAGAGAGAGAGAGAGAGAAAGGAAATAAAGAAAAGAAAACGAAAATCGTCAGGCCCTAAATGTCAGTAGTGCTGAGGTTGGGAAACGCTGCCCTATACTCACACATAATTCTTTTCCTTCACAGTACTCCACAACTGAAAATACCCACTCATCAGTATAAATACTACTTATTCTTTTCCCCTAGAGTATGGCCCCCTTCATTAGGGCAGGAACATCTCTGCCTGGGTCAACTCTCCAAGCACCTAGCTCAGTGCTTAGAATGTATCAGACTCTCAATTTTACTGAATGAGTGAATAAATGAATTAATGAATTCCCTGATATCCAGTTCTTACTTTTATCCCAAAGGTCTCTCTTCCAGTCCCCTTGACACCCCTTCCCCCACCGCTTTAACCCTGCAGTGATCTGGGCCTATCGCCCAGAGCTTAGGCTGTGCCAGATGGCTTTGTTCTGGACTGCTTGCTGTCTGTGCCCTGGGCCTGACCCACAGGCAGCCTCAGCTATGGGGACCCTTTGGATGGTGATGTCCTTCTCACCCACTAATTAGCACCCCTCTGTCTGTCTCTTTAAGATCAACCCTGAGGAAACTGAAGCCTGAGAGTATGTATGAGACCTGGGTAAGTGTCCCTAGCCATGGTCAGGCCCTCAGGGGGGCAGTAGGAGTGGCTGAAGATGCAAGTCCTAGGAACAGCCCACCCTGCTGTTGCTCCTCAAGGCCACCTGCAGAAAGAGCAGTGTGGGGGTGGGGGGGGTTCGGTTTTGAAGACTGTGGCAGGAATCAGGAGAGAGATATTAAGTAGATGAAGATGACAAGGGGGCAGAGACAAGGATTACAAGAGGAGGTGTGGGGGTTCTGGAGCAGAAAGGGACAATGTCACTTGGAAAAGGGTTACTATTACAGGAATATACTGGGTCTAGCCACATGTGATGGTGCATGCCTGTGATCCCAATGACTTGGGAGGCTAAGGCAGGAGGATTGCAAGTTCAAGGCCAGCCTGGGTGACTTTGAGACCCTGACTCAAAATAAATAAAAAGGGCTAGGGATGTGGCTTGGCTCATGCTGGATCCCGAAGCTGACTTTCCACACGATCCAGGTTCAAGGAACATCTGGGGTCTGCTGGGCTCTCCAACCTTACAGAGTAGAGTAAGGTCTCCTCTCTGCCCCCCACCCTGCTCTCCTTCTCAACCCCCAACAGGAGGATGACCTGGATGGAATCCATATTGTGGCCTTTGCAGAGGAAGCTGATCCTGGTGAGGGAGAAGCACTGGGACTGGCCTGGGGGCAAGTAGGGGTGGCATGTTGTTTGTTGGAGCATAGGCCTCACGTGGGAGGCATTCCAGGGAGCTTGCAAGCAGCCTGGGGCTAGACATGTGGAGTTGTGGTAGGCCGGGAAATAGATCTGGATTCCTGTTTCCTGTATCCCTTTTCTCTCTGCTCTACCTCACTCTTCGCTTTTCTCTTCCCTTCAAGATGGCTACGAGTTCTTAGAGACTCTGAAGTCTGTGGCCCAAGATAATACTGACAACCCTGATCTTAGCATCATCTGGATTGACCCTGATGACTTCCCCCTGGTAAAGGGCCCTGCTCAGCCACTACTATCCTAACATGGGACCTTGGACTGTGGCATATTCTGAGTGCGGGCTTTGTTTCAGAAATCCTAAATCTTCCAGCTGGGGGGCTTGGGAGGCTGCCCCTGTTGCATGCTCAAGGGCGTTGTGGTCAAGGGGAAGAAGACCAGAAGTGATGTCAGGGGACATACTAGAGTAGAGGCTGCACAGGTAGCTCACGTGCTTGGGCTGACTCCCAGAAAAGCAGAGTTCTCACCGGCAGTTGGGCACCATAACCCTGGACGTGAGTGAACACATGTACACACTCAATCAGAATCATTGCAGAGATTCCACCTCTCTGGGGGTGGTTTTGTCCTCAGTAGACCCCCCAGCACCTAGCACTTACTGTTGGATGAATAACTGAAAGAACAAATAGAAATGTAGCGACATTCGACATTCGTGATTGCCAAGTATAACTACCTTAAACTGGGCATGGTGGTGCATGCCTGTAAACCCAGCAACTCTGGAGACTGAGGCAGGAGGATCCCAAGTTCTAGGCTAGCCTCAGCAGCATAGCAAGACTTTGTCTCGAAATATAAAAAGGACTGGAGATGTGGGTCAGTGGCAGAGGGCCCCTGGGTTCAATTCCCACTACTGAAAAAAAAAAAAATAAACAAAATAAAACAAACAGTAGCAACAACAAAACTATTTTAGTGTAGAAATGCAGGAACTGAGGGCTAGAGAGAAGTGATTTGCCCAATGTCGCAAGGTCAATCGGAGCAGATCCAGAATCAGAACAGGGGTTTCTAATCAACTTTTCTTTGCAAAGGAGGAGCTGGTGTACCCAGCTGACCTCCTGATACTTTCCCTTTGGAATTTCCACTTTCTTGGCTTAGCTCTACCCACTGCTTTCAAACCCTATTGCTGGGGACATCCCCTATCCATTGCCAGTTCATTCTATCCTCTCTCCTTGTCCCTGGGCTGACCCTCACACCCACCCTCCTGAAGTCCTGGATCCCATTAAGCTGCCCTATTTGGATCTCTCCACAGCTGGTGCCATACTGGGAGAAGACATTTGACATCGACTTATCAGCCCCACAAATAGGAGTCGTCAACGTCACTGATGTGAGTTTCCTTCCCTCTATCCTGATTGAGCTCCAGTCCTTCTTCTCTCTTCCCCTCTAATAGCCAGAAATTGAGCCCTTCCCAGAAGAAGCAGATCTGTCCACTCTGATGGTTGGATGGAAAGGAAGATTCATGATCAGAACATGCCCCTGTCCCCACCCATTGAAATCAGTTGCTTGTCCTTCAAAGCCCAGTTCAAATCCTTTCTTCTCCATGAGGTCCTTCCTTTGGAATCATTCCCTCCATGGCACTTTTGGAGCTCACCTAACATTGGGAACAAGATTTTTTTTGTTTGTTTGGTATAGGGGATTGAAACCCAGGGGTGCTTTACCACTGAGTTTCATCTTTAGCCCTTTTTATTTTTTGGTACTGGATATTGAATCCAGGGGCACTTTACTGCTGAGCTATATCCTCAGCCCTTCTTATTTTGAGACACAGTCTCACTAAGTTGCTGAGGCTGGCCTCAAACTTGTGAGCTTGCCTCCCCTTCTTGAATCACTAGGATTACAAAGTGTGCACCATTGGGCCCAGCAAAAATAAGACTTTTTTTTTTGGTGCTGAGGATTGAAACCAGTACCTTGTGCTTGCAAGGCAAGCACTCTACCAACTGAGCTATATCCCCAGCTCCAAGACTTTTGAATGGCTATTTATATATCCAGTGTCTCTTTCATCAGACTTTAAGCTTTCTGTGGGCAGCTATTTTCTCAGGCACATGTAGTAGATACTTCAAAACTGTTCATTAAGTTGAATCGCATAAACCATAATCTTTGCTTTCATAGGATTAATCTAACTGGGCAGGCAAGCATTCTGTTAATAATGAGGTTGGATCTGATAAACTTCATAATAAATATAGAAATAAAATATTAGCAGGGCTGAGAGAAAACAAAGGGATTTCTGCTTGAGAGAACAAGAGAACAATTTGAGAGAAAGTAGCACTAAAATGGAGATCGTAAACTGGGCATGGTGACACTCCGGTACTCCCTGCGGCTAGGGAGGCTGACACAGGAGGATCACAAGTTCAAAGCCAGTCCCAACAACTTAGCAAGGCCCTAAGCAACTTAGCAAGACCCTGTTTCTAACTAAAATATAGGAAAAGGCTGCAGATGTGGCTAAGGGGTTAAGGGCCCCTGGGTTTGATCCCTGGTACCAAAAAAAAAAAAAAAAATGGAGATTGTATGATATAAAGGATTTCAATAAGTGATGATAAAGGGAAGTCATCTCCAAAATGAGGAAAAAGCAAGCTCAAAAGGTCGAAAGTAAAACAATGAATACCAGGTTTGGGAGTAGGCAATTTAAAAAAAAATTTTTTTAGTTGTCAATGGACCTTCATTTTATTTATTTCTGTGTAGTGCTGAGAATCGAGCCCAGTACCTCACACATGTTTGGCAAGCGTTCTACCACTGAGCTATAAGCCCAGCCCAAGAATTTTTTATGATTTTAGTTTTTAGGGATTGCTGGAGACAGTATTGAAAAAGCAGGAAAAACCTTGAATGACTCAGCATGGTGGCATGTGCCTGTAATCCCAGTGATTCAATTCTGAGGCAGGAGGCTGGCAAGTTCAAGGCCAGCCTGGGCAATTTAGTGAGATCCTTTCTCAAAATAAAAAATAAAAAAGGCTGGAGAGGGTAGCTCAGTGGTAGAGTGCCCCTGAGTTCAATTCCTATTACTGCAAAACAAAACAAAACAAAACAAAACAAAACAAAAGCCTTGATTGAAGAGTTGATACTTTATTTCATTGACCATGAAAAGCCACCTAATGATTTTGTGGCAAGGACATGACAGAGAGGTCTGTTTTTGGAAAATCAGTATAGCAAGAGCAGGGGAGACAGATTGAAGGCAGTTCTTTTGCCATCCAGCTTTGTTTTTCCACTTGCACATGCTGCTCTTTTAATCTATACCTTCACCTAGACAGTTTCCCTGACTATTGAAAGATGAAAGGAAGGGTCTGAGGCTATAAGGAAGGATGTTCAGCATCTGATGAGTGGGAGGACAAGTCCAGTGACCTGGGCAGAGCTTAGTTTCTGTGCCCCTCCTGTACCATATCCTAGGCGGATAGCATATGGATGGAGATGGACAATGAGGAGGACCTGCCTTCTGCTGAGGAGCTGGAAGACTGGCTAGAGGATGTGCTGGAGGGTGAGATCAACACAGAGGATGATGATGATGACGATGATGACGACGATGATGACGATGATGATGATGACTAGTTGCTGTGACAACCATCTCCTAGCCCCACCTTACTCTTCATGTACCCTTGTTTCTTCCCTGTCCTTCCCTGAGCTGCTCCAGGGACACAAGGTCATCCTACCATAGGGCCAACTGGGATCTATATATTGGGTGCTAAGACTCTGATCTCCTTCAACCAATGAGGAAAGGAGCTACAAACACCAGCCCAGCTCTCTCATCTAACTTGTTTCTTATCCCACACGCATCTGTATTTATTGTTTCTTCCAACACTCTCCATGTTCTTGCTTGTTGTTCTCCCTATCTCTCCTGTTCCTCCCATCTATGCACAATCTTCCCCAACCCTCTCGAATCCTGTATCCATCTGACTGTCCTATCCCTGGCCAGGAGGAAGGAAGGGTACTCTGTTTGGGGCTGTATCTCAGCCATTTCCTGTTAATGTATTCAGGTCAAACAAGGGCTTAATAAAGAGATCTGGGGCAGCATAAGCAAGTGTTGAAGTCTCACCCTTGTGGCAGGAGGGAGGTGGCCAGAGAATGGGTGATTGAGGTGTAGGTGTCTTGTGAGGGATGATAGGAGGGGTTGGGGCTTCCTCCAGAGAAGCTTGGATTATGTATCAGCTTCAAGTCAACAAGCCTTCTCTGAACACATGGTGTTTGTCCAGGGCTGTTGTTGGGCTCTGGGAGAACAGAGAGTGCCAGGCCTGTCCCGACTCTAGAGCTGATTAGCCTCACGGAGAAGTAAGACAAGCACACTAAACAATTGAAGAAAAATACAAAGCAATATGTAATTAAGCAATTGTGTGCTGCTTGATAGCACCCTCCCTGCAGCTTTTATTTGAACACTGAGACTGAGCCCTGATTATTCTTTCTCAATGTGGCCTTCCTAAGGTCACCCCTCCTGCAGTTCCCTAATCTGCACTTTTCTCACTGCACTTTGTTTCTTGGTGGTACCAGGGATATATCCAGGTATGCTCTACCACTGAGCCTAATTCTCAGCCCCTTTCTATTTTTTATCTTGAGACAGGGTCTTTCTAAGTTGCTGAGGCTGACCTTGAACTTACAATCCTCCTGCTTCAGCCTCCCAAATTGCTCAGATGACAAGTCTGTGTCACTGGGCCTGGCTCACACTGCACTTTCTATATACATCTCCATCCTAGTAATCAACACATTCTATTATAGTTCTTCACTACAGTTCTGTATTCCCCACTAAACTGTGAGTGCTTTGAGGACAGGAACCGAGGCTTTCTCCTTAAATCCACAAGGCCTGTACATAAAATGTTGTCTAATATTTATTAAAAGGAGGAACATGAAAAAAAATGTAGACTCAGAAAAGAGAGATCAGAAAGGCCTTGATGACTCCCTAAAAGAAGCAAGCCTCTTCTAGGCCTCAAATTGAAGAATGAGATATGGATGGAAGCAAAAGAGTTGGAAAGGGGACATTTCAGTCAGTGGAAACATCAAAAACACTGGCAGTCTGGGAGTGGTGGTGCACAACTGTAATTCCAGCAACTCTGGAGGCTGAAGCTGGAGGATCATAAGCTTGAGGCCAGCCTTAGCAATTTAGCAAGAACCTGTCTCAACAATAAAAAGTCCGGGAGGATATAGGTTAGTGGTTAAGCACCCTGGGTTCAATTCCCAGTACCAAAACCAAAACCAAACAAAAAAACAAACAAAAAAAAAAAAACCAAAAACAAAAACCAAACAAACAAAAAAACACTGGCAGGAAGTATTTGTAATATTGGGGGCATGGAGACCATAGAAACAGGAGGAGAAGTCCTTGAAGTTGGTAAGATTAGGGGAGGGAAGATGATGGAGGTGACAGAGGCGAGGAGCCCAGCTCATAAACAGAGGCTGTTATTATCAGAATGAAGTGGAAAGAACCTGAACCTGCATGGTGGTCATGGGAATGGAGAAGAGACATTGACTTTTGTGCAGTGGGGATCCCCTGGGCCTGGGCCTATCAAGAGTTCTTTGCAGGCAGGACCCACAGTTTCTCCAGGATAGGACCAGGCTGGAAGGAGCACAAGGAGTTGGGGGCAGGGAGGACCAAACTGCTGAACGAGCCCATATATACAACAAATTCTAGTTTTCATGGAGCAGGTGTAAAGTTATTGCTGGTATACTATGAGGATGTCTAAGTATGGAAAACTGAGACCTGGGGTTAGTTTTCCAGTTTTCACTTTCCACAGATGAATCCAGGAAGTGTTCCTAGAGAAGCAGCAGGAGTGTAGAGAATAGAAACCATTTATCCATCCAACTAGTACCCATTAAACAAATGTTTAATAAGCAGTACAGGCACTAGTTTCATATTATTAAAATGTTATTAAGCTTACTGGAAGACCCCAGATTAAATAATAGTTCCTATTTTTTTTGGGTGCATCTGTACCAGTCCCTAGAGTCATGCTATTTCTGAACCTCAGAAGAACCCTATAAAACTGGCACTCTGGCATCCCTATCTTACTGATGAGGACACTGAAGCTTAGGGGCATACTTTGCCTAAGGAAAGAGTTGAACAAGCATGAAACCCAAGTCCCTGTGCCTTGTTGCCTGTCTTATTTCATTCAGATACTATATGCCTGTGGATAAGTCATGCAGTTAATTCAAAGATGAATTAACAAAATAGGTTTTGGCTCTATGACATGGAGCAAATGAGATACATACACAAAGGCAAATTATGAGGGTGAGTTACCCTCAGAGGGGCAGTGATGGAGCACACTGAGGATGAGGAAGAGCCAAGAGAAAGGCTGTAAAGTCCAAAGTGGCAGGAACATGAGCTGCTTCTAGGGGCAGTTGGATCTAAGAAAGCAGGGGCTCATCTGAGGCTTCTGGAAGAGTGTCTGCCAGGTGGAAACTGAGGCGAGATTAGAGTGTTCCATGAGGTTGTATGAAGGAACACTAAGATTGCTCACCCCTCTTCCCAGGGCCAGACCCTGCCAGAGTTGAGATGACCCCTTCTGCTGGAGATGGGGGAAAACAGATGCTTCCCCAATTCTCCCTTCCCTCTTCTCAGTCTGGTTGAGAATATGGGGGAGGAAAGTCCCTGAGGTGGAGGGGAAGTGAGAGCTACCACTCTGGGCCCCAGCAGAGGGGCAGAGCTAGGAGACAGAGCTAAGTGTGGCTTCAATAGCTGTCTATATTTGCATGGTGAGGTCACTGCTGCTCTTTTTCTCCCCCCAAAATAAAATTACATCATGGTGGGGGGAAGGCAGAATGGGGTGTATTTGGGAAAGGTGAGAGGAACACAAGAGGGTCGTCCGGCATCATCCTAGAGAGAAAATCCATGGTTTCAGGTCAAGCAAAGGACATCACCATGTTGCTTCTTGCCAGGGACCCTCTGCCTCCACTTCCAGGGTGAATAAGTGGGGTCATTTACTCCCACTCTCCTGATCCATAAAGCTAGGAGAGCGGTTTCTCCAAATACCAAAGTAAATAGCTTAAGAGGAGACATTGGCCAAATCCCTAAACCTGAATTTATTCTGTCCTTTCAGGGGTCCCCGTCGTGGTCACCCAGAGATCAGAAGGGGAGGGTGTCCCGTTGGGAAAGAATTAAATCTGGACATTGTTTCTTAGTTTAGGAGGAAGAGACAGCATCCCTCCACCCAATTCTGTCCCTCATCCTAGGAGCCTTCCAGAACCCCAGCCCCTCGGTCCCCGCGTCCCCTCCCCCTCCCCCTCTTATCGCTCCCCGCCCCCCGCCCCTCCCCGGCTCTGACATCACCGGCCAGCCGGGTGGGGTGAGGCGGCGCTGGGCTCGGGCTCGGGCTCCGCGGGCGGAAGAGGCGGCGGCGGCGGCAGAAGCGGCGGCGGCGGCGGCGGCGGGAGCCGAGGAGGAGGCTCCGGACGCTGCTCAGGAACCGGGGACCTGGGAGTGCCCGCGCCCTGGGCTCTCAGTTCCGGAGGCGGTGAGACGGGCAGAGGGGTCATGTCGCGGGAAGGGGGCAGATTTGGGGTCTGGATTTGAAGGAACGATGACCCGGGATGCCGGGGGACAGATAGGGGAGCGCCGGGACCCAGACAGGTCCACTCTGTGTCAGGCCCGGCGGGGTTGGTCTCTTCGTGCGTCCAGAGCGCCGCGCGTGTGCTGGAGGCGGTGTGGTTTCGGCCGCCCGGTCCACGCTGATCGGCAGTTTGGGAGTCCGGCCGGGGCCTGGGATTAGGATGCAGCCTGCTTCCCGCCCAGCCGGCTCGGCCGGCAGCTCCCGCCCCTCCCGCCCTCCCCGCTCTGGCTCCGGACTCGCCTCCGCTGGCGGTCTCCCGGCTCAGCCCTGCCACCATGTGCCCTCACCCCCAGCCCACTGAACCTGGGAGAGAGGTGGGGTCGGTGAAAGCTTACCGGACTTAAGGAGGAAGGAGCTGGGGGTGTGGAGGAATGGAATATCTAACTAAACCCCCTAATTAATTCCATATAATTGGTGTCAAAACTGACAGGGACACAAACACACCTCTGAGAAACAACCAGCACACACAGTGACACACACCCATGTGACTCTTACACATACTGTCTCGCACACACCAAATCACAACCTTCCCTGTGCTACACATCCAAACGCCCACCACAACCCACTACCTCCCATGTGGAGTCTCCTGGACTATAGGGCTCCAAGACATCAGTCTAACAGGACAGTTGAGTAGTGGACAGAAGGGGCCACTGTCCCCAAGACCATCCTGATTTTCTGGGCAGCTTTAAAATCTTGGTCTCCTTTAGAACAAGGAGACAGGACATTGAGGACTAATGAGTCAGTGCTCTTAGCTGGGTGATAGGGGTTCTGGTGGCTTCTCTTGCTGGGTCCAGTTAGAGCTTAGGGCACTGGGAGTGGCTAGTTTCTGGACATCAGAGTGGCCAAGGAATGGAGGAGGGAGTGGAAGAAAGGAGAAAAAGAATGAGTATGAGTCAGCCAAGGATGGAGCCCAAGTCAGAGGAAGACAGCATGAGAGGAATGTGTGTGAGAAGGAGACAGACATGGAGGAAGGGACAGAGCCAGAGAGGGTCAGAGAATCACTGAAAGGGAGAAAGTGAGAGAGAGATGGTCAGAGGAGTGCAAAAGAGTGCTGGAGAGTGGACTAAAGAGGCTCAGAAATTAGGAAGGATGAACTGGGCGTGGCGGCACAGGTCTGTAATCACAGCCCTTGGGGAGGCTGAGGCAGGAAGATCAGGTTGGAGGCCAGCCTGGGCAACCTAGCAAGACCCTGTCTCAAAATAAAAGAAAAAAAGAGCTGGGGGATGTAGCTCAGTGGAAGAGTGCCCCTCAATTCTCGCCCCAGTACAAACAAACAAAAAGCCAGAAGAAATTAGGGAGGATGAAAGCAGGGAGTTAGGAGGCACATGCTGAATTTGTATGTCTTGTTTCTCTAGGTTATGTGTGTGGCCCCCAGGCTGTCAGGGTGATTAGCATTAATTGCTCTTCCCTTTGCGGTTAAACACTCCACTGGGGAAATTGCCAGAGATGCCCTAGGCTGCCAGCTTCCCTAGGTGCCTACTTCCTTCTCATTTCTGTGACACCTGAGCCCATCATGTGCACATATGTTGTCATGCATGAAGAGGGTCACAGAATCACACAGTAGGTCGCCGTCACACAGATTCTCACCTACAATGTCAAGATGGACATCTCCACCAGAGAGTGGGCAGCCAACCACTGCATCTTCAGACCCCTACCATCAAATGTTGTAGCAGCAAGGCTCACCCCTTCCTCATAGTAGCTCTGAGTATTCAGGTGGGGACACTAAGTTACAGAACCCTGGAGCTCACCCCTTCCTAAATAGTTGCTCTGAGTATTCAGCTGGGGAAACTGAGTCACTGGACCTTGGAGTTCATGGCTCCCACTGGATGGGTTGGGTGAATAGGGAAATCTGGAAGGGATGGATGTCCATTGAAAGGGAAGGAGGAAAAGGCATCAAAAGACTAGGAAGAGAGGAAATGGATGAGGAAAATAGAGATGGGAGAGAGAGAGAAATAGGAGCAGGCAGTGCCTCAAGCAGATGAGTGGAGACAGAGATGGGCTAGGGAGGGTCATGGGCCCCATTCCTCCTCACCATCAAGCAACCCTCTGCCCTGATCCAATACCTGCTGTCTCTGGTTGCCTCCATCTTGAGTCTGGTTCTTGTATTACACTAAGGGATGGAGGCTTTGTCTCTGTCCCCATGCCCAGGGGTTATGCTTCTTGGACTGAACATTTTGGGGTCCTGGTATTCTGCCTCCCCTTACTCCCTGACTGACCCTGAAACCTGAGAACCCTCTTCTTCCTTTGATATATGACTAACGATGATTCCCCCAGTTCCTCCCCAAAAAGAAAGCTGGATAGAAGTTTGGGGAGGAAGCCAAGTATGATATTAAAGAAATAAACTACAGGACTGCTTGAATTTGGTTCCCAGATATAATATAAAATAGGATAGCTAGAACCATACTCTCTCCCTTCCCACCCTCTGCCTCTCCTCAACTACTTCCTCCAACTTCAAGCAACAAGATCTACAGACTTGAGTGAGTGCCTAGGAGTCCCCTCCTTCCCATTATAGGCACCTCCAGTTTCTTGCAGCTGTGCAGGATGACCCCTCCCCCCAGCCTGAGGCAGCTGCAGCAGATGTGGAGGAGGGAGGGCACTAGCTCCTAATCCTCACGCTTCCCTTTCGATTCTCAAAATTTTACTGAAAAGCCTGGTGTGGTGGTGCATGCTTGTAATCCCAGCAACTCTGTAGACTGAGACAGAGGATTACAAAGTTCAAAGCCAGCTTCAGCAACTGAGAGACGCCCTAAGCAACATAGGGTGACCCTTTCTCAAAATAAAAAATAAAAAGGGGTTGTTGATCAGGGGTTAAGTGCCCTGGGTTCAATTGCTGGTAGTCACACACACACACACACACACACAAAAAAAAAAAAAAAAAAATTACTGAGGAAAAACCAAAGTCTAGGAGTGGGGATAATCTACCATGAATTAATATCAAAATGCACAGAAATTCTTTTGGTGCTGCCACTTCCTTCATAGGTGGTTATCCCATTTTGCCAGGCTTCTCAAAGCAGACCCAGGGCCTGACTCCTCCCCCTCAGTGCCTACGGAGCACCACCTGTCATCGTCCCAACTCCTGCCCTAAAAGGTCAGTATATAAACAATGCTTACCTCCTGCCTCTCTTTCTCTTTCTCAGCATCATCCTTTTCAGTTGGTTCTACCTTTGTCAGGGCTCCACCTGGAGCTGGTTTAGGAGAGGGAGGAAGGAAGGAAGGTATGAGGAAGCGGTGAGCAGCACACAGAATGAACTGGGAGGGAAGGGGACTGACTTCCTGGCAGCCTCGCCCCGGTTCCCGGTTCCCAGTTCCTGTGCTGGTATCCTGTCCTAAGAATGGCCTCCGCCCAGGCTGCCTGGTGTTCTCTGGGCAGCTCTCTGCACTGCCCCAGCCATAAGAAGGATTTTTCAGAGCAAGGAGGACAGAAGATTTCTCTGTGGGCTCTAAGTTGTTCTAAATCTCTGGTGAGGAGAGTCATGAAGGATGAAGGAGCCAGGTTCTGCCAAGTCCTACCATAGCCAGACCAGCCAGGGACAATATTTGATCAGTGAGTCTTGAAACCCATATAAAGGAGATTCCATTTTCCCACACATGAAACATACCCCTCAAACTATTCTGCCTTTGCCTTTGCTACCACACCAAGGCATGGGCAAATGGGATCTAGAGAGGGAGGTAACCATGACCTTTCCTTACTCCCTCAGGGGACCCTGTTTCTATCCTTTCTGTTCCTTACTCCCCACTCCTCACTCACATTCCATCCAGTGGTTTCATTGTCCTGATGACTGGACTGGGGGGTACCCAGAACTGAGGTTGCTATGGTTACAGCTGAGCTGAGACTGCAGCCTTGTGAACTCTCCTCCCCTCCACTTTCTCCCAAGATTCCTCATTTGCAGCCTCACTCTCTCCCTTTCCCATCTTCAGCTCTCTTCCTCTATTCTGTGGGCTCCCCTCACCCTCTGGATGGGAGCCTGTAGTTATATACTTTCTTACACACACACTCAGCTGGTTCAGACACATACAAACACACATCCCACATACACTCACAGCCAGTTACAAGAACATCTAAACACACCCACTGCCTCCTCCACACACCTGTACCCACACTCAGGGATCAGCATCCACACATACATAAGATCTGGCACACACACACGTCACCCCCCTTGCCACCTTAATATTCCCGCCCCTGTTACTCTTAGGGACCTACTTGTATCTGTTTCACTCTTCGAAAGCTCCTACCCGCTACCCCCAGCCTTGGTGGGTGGGTGTGTTACACACACTAATCCCTTCCCACCCACTCCCTGTAGATCTGTTGTTTTAGATTGAGCCCTAAATCTCAATTCCTCCCAAGAGATATATTCTCTCTCTCTCTCTCACTCTCATTCCTCCCACAGGATCTACCATATTTACAAACTCTTCTTCCATGTGAAACCAAGGCTGTTTGACCCTAATGCTATCCCCTTCCCTAGCTGAAGCTGAGAGTTTGGTAGCAGGGTCTCATCTATTGGGGCAGGTTCTTGTCTCTTTCCTATGATGTGCTTTCCCATCCAGCCCTGCCCCCATCCCTATCCTTATCTCTAGACCCCCTCCCCATCATCCCCCTTCCATCTCCACCCTTTTCTACCCTGGGATTATCAGTGGAGGCAGGGCTGGGCTCCAGAGCCTGCTGCTGTGACCTAGATTTCAAGGCTGGGATGGTTCCTGGTGCTGACAGTCGGAGAGCATTGTTCCTGGCCCAGCCTGGCAGGGCCACCGCTGGGCCCTTCTGTCTGGTTTGCACCTGGGTGTGCAAGTGAGAGTGTCTATGAGTGACTGTTTCTGTGGGGGTCGTGCTGGCCCTGCTGTCTGGTTCATTGTCTGTTTGTGTCACGGTGCCTGCCACCAAGGGAGGCTTGTTATTCTGGTCCAAGAAGGGGGCTGGGAATGGGGACTTCTAGGTCCACACCTCTTATTGTGTGATGGCCATGTCTCTCTGCCTCAGTTCCCCTGTAGTAGAGCCTAGAAGTGAGGAAAATAGGGGTGTGTCAGCCTGTTCCCTTTGATCTGCCACATTCCCAGCTCAATGTTGGGTTGATTCGTGGGCACCCTCAGTTAGGGACAAAGTCATCTAGCTCTTTGCCCACCCTTTGGTCTAGCCACAGAGTGTTTCTGAAATGATTTCTTCCTTTTTTTTTTTTTTTTTTTTCCCCTTGGGGATTGAACCCAGGAACCCACTGAGCCACATTTTCAGTCTTTTTTTTTTTTTAATATATATATGTATATATATTAGTTGTCAATGGATCTTTTATTTTATTTATTTATATGTGGTGCTGAGTATTGAACCCAGGGCCTCACCCATGCCTGGCAAGTGCTCTACCACTGAGCCATAACTCCAGCCCCCTCCAGTCCTTTTTGATACAGGCTGTCCTTAAGTTGCCCAGGCTAGCCTCAAACTTGTGATCTTCCTGCCCCAGCCTTTTGAGTTGCTGGGATTATAGGTGTGCCAGTGCACCCAGCTATGATTTCAATTTTTTATGCTTTTTCTGATTTTAAAAGAAATATATACTCATTTTAGAAAATAAGTGCCCATTTTGCACTCACTACTAGTGTTTCACATTTTATCAAATCCAGAAAGTTCATTCTAAGGTCCAACCTTCTTCCTATTTTAGCTACAGTTCTGTTTTAGGGGAGGGAGGCCTTGAATGTTCCCTACCTTCTTACTTAAGGATCATGAATGAAGGCCTAGGTGATATGCGGCCTTGCCCAGCACCCTGTGGGAGGACACACTAAAGGCAGTGCCAGCAGGTTGTTGATGAAGGAAGGGGTGGCAGCCCCCTTCCTGCCAGACTCTCCCAAAGCTGCATCTTGATGCCCCTCCCCCCACCACCCAGCCAGCCTGGGAACTGGGCAGGGGGCCAGAGCCAGCCGCTTGGTATTCTTGGGCGCGGGGGCTGCAAGCACAGCACAAAGGCTGGGAGACAGGGCTGAGTGGGGGCCCCTGTAACGATTAAGGGAGAAAATGGGCAAAGTGGGGATGGCCCATTACTTTCCCTCACCCCGAGCCTTGATGGCTTAATATGAGGCAATGCATGAAGGGGCCAGGGAACCATCAGACCAAGCAACTAGGCATCCTTCCAAAATGAGTCATTAGTGGGGTGGTGGGCAGTTGAAATGAGGACCCCTTTGCTTCTGGGGAAGAATGGAAGTGAGAACATGTGAATTTCACCCAACCCCTCCAGCTCTTTTATAGCTGCTTCTTCCACAGCAAGCCTCTCCCTTGTTGATGTTTTGAATTTTTTTTTGACAGAGGGAGGGGCTGGAGGTGGGTGGGGCGATTCTGGGGGGGACTCTGAGACAGCAGCGGGTGAGAAAGTCGGAGCAGATTGCCATGGTAACCGCCTCCTCAGTCAGGGGAGCTGTTGCCAGGGTTACTGTTAGAGGGGGAAAAAGAAGAAAAAGATAGTGGAGGGGGGGAGGTATGACTTATCACTCTAGGTTCCAGCATTGCTCCTAGTTTGAGTGTTTTCCTGTCTATCCCCACTGTTTCCCCTAGGTCTTCATTTTCTCCCTCTGGCTCTGTTCACCTATGTTCTAGACACATGCCCGGCAGGGCAAAGACAGTGTCAGTATGTGAACTAGACTCAATACACAAAGTCTAGATTCCTTTCCCTTTGTTGCCTCTCCACCCCAGTCATGGCCGAATACGGGACCCTCCTCCAGGACCTGACTAACAACATCACCCTTGAAGATCTGGAACAGCTGAAGTCAGCCTGCAAGGAGGACATTCCCAGTGAGAAGAGTGAGGAGATCACCACGGGCAGTGCCTGGTTTAGCTTCCTGGAGAGCCACAACAAGCTGGACAAAGGTGCGGGAGGGGGCTCAGTCCACTTGGCAGAGAGATGAGCACAGAGCTCTCACACATGTACCTCTTGACAAGGCAGACTAGAGACTCTAGGGCAAGAGTTTTTGGACAGTTTTCATTGTGCCCCTTATCAGTAAAAAGCATTATTTGGATACTCCTGTGCTATTATTTCATATATGAATATATATATATAACATAAAAACAATTTAAAAGTGGAAACATTTAAAAGAAAACTGCAAGTTCTAGCTTTCTTTTATCTGCTTTTAGAGACTGCTGCTCTGAGGGACTAGGGGGGACTATAGAGTGATACCATGCAGCTGGGGGCTTTCAGGATGACTTGGGAGTTTAAGATGGCTTTGAAAGGAAAGTGGGACTTCTAAGATAGAATCCAAAGGAGGGCCTGCTAGGTAGAGGAACAGTCTCAGAGGTGGGAGTTTCTGGTGTGTTTGGAAAAGCAGTCCTGCTCAGCCTGACTGGGACATTCTGTATGTTTAGAAGTAGCTGTGAAGATAAGTTAAGACTGTTGTAGAGGGCCTTGAGTGATAGGTATTTGAGAGAAAGTGAGGTGAGTGACCTCAGCACTCTTCAGAATTATTATTAATAATAATAATTAATAATAATAATTTAATAATTATTAAATGTGGGTAGCAGATAGGGGAGCTGAAGGACATATTATGGTTAGGAGCCAGAGGTCTGAGGCTATCTGTAATATCTTGGAGCTGGCTGAAACAGGGTGTCATTCTTTTGGTTATGTCCATATCTCTCATTTAGAGTGACTTTTCTTACCAGATCCAGAACCTCCCTTGGATCTCACCATTCCTATCCCATGTGTGCTATTGGGAAATTCTTCCTTGATGGTTACTTGGATGAAAGTGTAAAAAGGATAAGGAGGGTACGGTATTTGGAAGGCAGTTTTTCTATTGTCCCTTTCCTGTCCCTGCATGGGACTTGATATCTAACCCAAAGCCCCTCCCCTCACCCCTTCTATTGGTGGTAATGGGTTTTGAACCCAGGGGCACTCTACTACTGAGCTATATCCCTAGCCCTTTTTGAGATAGGGTCTTGCTAAGCTGTCCAGGCTGGCCTCAAATTTACCATCCCTTCTGCCTCAGCCTGAGTTGCTGGGATTACATGTGCCACCACACCTGGCCCAAAGCCCTCATTCTATTTCTATAACGTAGAAAGTTCACTGACAAACTCTCTGCCCATCCTGGGAATAGCCTTGTACCATTGTGTGGGTGCTTTAGCTTTCTTTTCCTGGCTTAGTAGCCCCTCTTCCAGTATTGCCTCTCCAATAACCAATGTGAGTTAACTCAGTTGTGGTTCCAGAACACTGTCAGAGAGGGGAAGTTGACTGCTACTGCCTAGCTCTGACCTAGTCTCCTGCCTTTCTTCAGACAACCTCTCCTATATTGAGCACATTTTTGAGATCTCCCGCCGTCCTGACCTACTCACTATGGTGGTTGACTACAGAACTCGTGTCCTGAAGATCTCTGAGGAGGATGAGCTAGACACCAAGCTAACCCGCATTCCCAGTGCCAAGAAGTACAAAGGTAAGAGGTCATGTCTTTGACATAGTTGCACCTCTGCCCCTTCCGTTATCCTGAAGTAAAAGCATTTTGGGAGAGTGCATGTTGGTGCTCAGTGGGCTTACCTGGCACCTCCCACAGCTTTCATCCCTGGACATATCCTTTTTGCCCCTAGACATTATTCGGCAGCCCTCTGAGGAAGAGATCATCAAACTGGCTCCCCCACCGAAGAAGGCCTGAGAAAGGGGGAGGAAGAAGAGGAAGGTTGGACCTTCATCAGACCACTCCCTTCCCTAGCCTCCATGGGAGGGGGCAAGGGCAGCACCCTCATGCACCCACTTACTAACCTGGTCCTAACTCCCTTACTGTGCGCGTGTGTGTGCGTGTGCGCACGCTCTGGCTGTCTGTCTATATGTCTAGCTCATCTAGTTCCTCCTCCTTGTGAGGGGGGTGGGGGTCGGGATGGGGGGGCTTAGTTTCCCCACTCTAGGGAGAGGTGGGGGCTATTTCTATGCAAATAGAAATTGGCACATTCCTACCTACTTCCCTTTCTTCCACTTTCCCCCACCACATCTTTAAAATGTGGAAGCAGAAAGGACCTGCATTTTCCTACATCGAGGAGCTGAGATGGTGAGGTATGGGAATGGTGGGTAAATCTAAAAAGCGGGGAAGGAAAGGAGGGAAGACAAAGAGGCCAGTCTCCACCTGGAAGGGGCGAAGAAAAGCTGGAGTTCAGTGTTTGTACCCTGATGCTGGACTAGCTAAAAGTTCAGTTTCCTGCTATTCCTCAGGCTGGAGGGCCTAGGTGCCAGCAGGTCCCTTTTTATGCCCCTTTCATGGGCGTACGATAGGTATAAGCCAGGGGTCTAATGGAAGAACACCACTGGATCCTGTCCTGGTCCCAAAGAGCAAATCCTATGGAGCAGCCAGCATTCAGGCACCCCCCATCCCCATCCCCCACCAACATTTTTGCTCTGGAAAGACTAGGCTTGGAACATGCACCACTGAGCCTGATATGGGGACACAGACATGAGGGATGGACCCCTTTCCACTCCTTTATTCCTACTCAGACTGTTGCACACACTGACCCCAAACTTAGAGAGGTTGAGAAATGAGATCCTTAGGTTTTAACCTCAACCTGTCCCTTCTACAGGGTCCCAGTGTGGATACTGCAGGCAACCTACCCTCTCTCTACTCAATCTAGAACACCCCAAGCCAGAAAGAAGTGTTTTCCGTTGCACTGATCCCCACCCCAATTCAGTCTCTTGGAGGGGACTCAGTAACCCTTATCAGCGACACCCTAGCCCCCTTGGGCTTGTGGATGCCTCCTAGCCAAATCACTGGAGTACAGCAAGTGACCCCAGCCTCTTGCCTGTCCCAAGATGCCCTTCCCCAACCTGACCGTGCTAACTGTGTGTACATATATATTCTACATATATGTATATTAAACCCGCACTGCCATGTCTGCCCTTTTTGTGGTGTCTAGCATTAACTTATTGTCTAGGCCAGAGTGGGGGTGGGAGGGGAGTGGCAGAGGCAAATTGCTACATGTTCCAAACAAACAAACAAAAAAAACCCCAACAAACATTAAATTCACATGCAAACTGAGAGACTATTTAGAGAAAGTTGGAAGTTAGCAGCTTTTAGGATGTGGGAGCAAAACTTTAGTGGGAGCAGAAGGTTGGCTGTTTGAAGAGGGAAGAAGCAAGACTGGTCAGAGTGCACCCTCAACTCGTAGCTGAGCCCAGTCTGTGTGTCCCCTCTGGTCACTGTTGCAGACACCTGCCTTAACACACACACCTCGAGGACTCCACGGTTTTGCCTTAAAGGACCTTCCCAAGTCTCCCCAGCCCTGTCTGGCTTCTCCCTTGAGAGATACTTGTAGAACTGGAAGTAGGGAAATGAGCGTGAACTGTCCTTTTATTTGGGATGTTGTGTGAGTGGGAGACAGAGGAAGGGAGAAAATGAGAATAAGGAGCCTTCCTTATGGAATAAATGGGAGAAGAAAGATGGGGTTATTTCAGCAGAGTCTAGTAGTTTCTCTGTAAGGCAAAATAATCTAAAAAAACTAACTTTCCCTCCCACCCTTTGTCCTGCTATAAGGCTGCCCCTATCTTGTGCTCCTCCATCTGCAGTGTGCACGGCCTTGTTCTAACCCTGGAATAAAGGTGACTGATTGTACTGTACTTGATTGATTCTAGAATTTCTGAGTGACCAGAATTTTGTAGCCTCTTTTGACTGGGAAGGCGGGGAGAAGTATTTACCCCTACCATCCTTTACTGCAGCCTGGAACAGGGACCCAGAAAACACCCTAAATAGCATCCCCCATCTCAACCCCATCTGCGAAGTACCACTGAGCTAAATGGGGCCTACTTCATTTATATTTGTCTCCAGTTGGAGCCTGAGCATGAGAACTCAGTATATTCCAGACTGGACTTCATAAGATTTTAACATGGACAGAGGTAGAAGGCAGGACTAGGCACCTACATTGGAAAGAACAAAAGCAGTCGATAATGAATGAACAGGCCACATATCACACAGAGCAGGAGTCGGAGTGTGGGGGAAAGCTTTACTGAGAAAATACAACAAATTCCAGAGTGCATGGTTTTCAGTCCTACCTTCTCACTCTACTAAGCAATAGGGAGACAGACCACTCAGTCACCATACATTCGCTATCGCAGGAAGAAAGTGCAATAGCTAACATCTAGTCTGAGAGCCGCTAGGAAAAGGGGCAGGAGGAAGGAATGTCTGGGACTACCATCCTCTTACTCTTTTCCCCTCTTCATGGCCTGGTTTAGTAGAATCCAACTGTTCCAGGATGCAGAATTCCTAAATGGATCTTGTGGAAATTGGGGGCAGAAAAATAGCAGCAAAAGCATTAAGGGCAAGAATTCAAATAGGATTTTCATACTCAGTGACAAGAAAGGTGTCCAAGCCCTAGCCACCAGAATCAATCCTGTTTTTTCTTTTTTGGGGTTCCTGGGCTTGAAGCCAGGGTGCTTTAGCAATGAGCTACATCCCAGACCTATATATTTTTTTCTTTTGAGATGGGGTCTCACTAAATTACTGAAGCTGGCCTTGAATTTATTTCCTGCCGCAGCCTCCTGAATCACTGGGATGCATCACTGTGCCTAGTTACATTACTGTCTTTCTTGTCCCTCAATCCCAAAATGACAAGTGGTGGACAAAGTATAAAGTCAAATCCAGGAAATTTCCCCTTCATTCTCTTATGAGGAAGGGCTGCTATAGAACTGGATGGCTTAAGGAATCAAAGCTAAAGGTAAGAAAATGTATGCCTCTTCTGTCATACACAAGATCAGGAGAGAGTCGGCAGTGGCAGTGCCCTTCCTAATGTTCAGTTATGTTTTAAGGATAGGCCAGACTGATTTGAAGACCCATCCTGGGAGCTCCCCTGAGACTTAAGGAGAGTTAGGAGATTTGAGGCAGAGTTGAGAGAAAATGTTTTCCCCAACCCCTACACCAAGGCAGGAAAGGGCAGAATTGAGGATCCTTCCTTCATTGAGTCTTCTAAAACCTAAGAGTAAGCCCCAGGCTTTAATGGCCATACACAAAGGGCAAGTTGACCGTGGGTGTCATCATCTTGACATCATTACTCTTGCTCATTCTTCCTTTAAGTCCCTTTATTGCATTCATAGAGAATATATAGGTATTTAAACTTTGACAATAATTTTAACTTGATACATCCAAGTTTGACTTGTTTTTTAATATATTTATAGATATAAAATTAGGCCTCTAACAGTGATAGGGACAGGGAGATTGCTGCCACCAAACAATTCTTAAAAAAAAATAATAATAACAGAAGAGGTAATATCCTTCCTATTCTTCCACCTCTGCCCCTCCTCCCATCTCTCTCCAATCTCCTTCACCAGACCTATTTAGGGGGTGATGGGATGAAGAGAAGAGAGTGAAGGATACATAATCAAGTGCAAAACACTGTGATAAGTACAGAGAATGAATGAGGTGGAAAGTGAGAAGTGTGGGATGGTTAAAGGCTCTAAGGACTTCCCAGAAAAACAGGATCCTGGGATAGGGTTGCTCAGGGGGAAAACAATGAAACTGTCATAAGACTTTAAAAAACAAAGGAAAAAAAAGGTCAAAAACCTAAACCAAAGAGCGAGTGGCACTCCTACTTTCCACTCTGCCCCTTGGTACGGAACAGCCAGTTGTTCCCCTCACCCACCCCCTACAAAGGAAACAAGGGAGATTAAAAGAAGCCCCATTCCCTATCCTAAACCAGTTAACAAAACAGGCTCCCCCACTACCCCCCCCCAAAAAAAAGCTTCAGGGAGAGGCCATTTCTGCTGAGTCCTTTGTGCCTCTCCACCGAACCCCATTTCAGGGCTCAACTCCCACTCCTAGGTGCTGTCTGTTGGTTCAATCTCCCTCTGGTCTGTCCTTCTGGGATGTCTTCTAAACAAAAAGTCCAAAGTGCGTTTCTGCTGAATTTAAGGGCCTGGGACAGGAAAGCGGTGCCCAGGCAGGATCGGGTTGGCAGCCCCAGCCCGCCCCTCCTAGGTATGAGGCCTCAGGATGGCATGCATTGCACCCGGTCAGGGCCCTCCTCCTCGTCCGATGTGTCTGAGGAGCTGGGAGACTCGTCAGAGTCCGCGTCTGTGGCCCCAACCCCAGGTTCTCGCCAGCGCTGTGGAATGGGAAAGCCTTGTTAGTAACCTTCCTGGAATAAGAACAAGACTGTAAGGTCTTAGCTAGGCCAGGGATCAGCAGCATTTTTCTTAAAGGGCCAAAGAGTGGATACTTCAGACTTGTGGGCCACACGGTCTTTGTCACAACTATTTAACTCTGCCACTATACCATGAAAGCAGTCATAGACAATAGAGAATGGGTGTGGCTGTGTTTCAAATAGAATTTTATTTACAAAAACTGGCAGTAGGTCAACTGCCAATTTGCTGACCCCTGCCTCTTCTAACATGACAATAAATACAAGAGTCACCCTAAGACATTTCTTCTTTACCCCCTCCCTACCCTCCTGCCACTGCCCTTATATGTATGGTGACAGAAGATAAGAGCAGATACCAACCTCTCTGCTGGGGGCTCTCTGGGAACAGGGGACAATGGATGGGAAACCCAACCAAGACCACTTGATTGCTCCTTAATTTAGTAGCCCTCATAAGAGGGTTATTGTCCTTGGGAGCTCACTTCCAACCCCAGCTTACCCGGTGATGGCGCCTCTGTCTCAGGTGATGCATAAGAAACCAGAGCATGTGGCTATCAAACAGGTCAGTGTGGTGTAAGCTATCTTCATCCCGCTCTCGCTTGTTTTTCTTAATCACCTGAAACCCAAAAGGGTTGGAGATGGGGATGACAATGATAGGGACCCTGGATCTGATCAAGAAGGTTGGTGTTCCATCCCAATAAAAGCTTCCTTGGGTGCTGTTTTTCCTGAAGTGGAGCTAGATTCAATTAGAAATGGATGTCCTGGGTTCAGCCACTGAGAAAGTGGGAAGTTTTAATACAGAATAATAATTCCTGAAGATGCTCCCTACCCTATTCAACTACCAACAAGAGGCACTCATAGCTGTCCCCTGGAACAGGACTGTTCCTGCAGAGGGAAGGTCAGGAATGTTGGGGAAGAGTATTAGAGCAATGCCTTTAAAGAATTGGGCAGCAAGTTATTCCTTCCTATGGCAGTGAAGACTCCTAACAGCATATGAACAGGTAGAAAGAAAAGTTCTGCAGACATCCACTTACATCCTTTAAACCAGTCAGCTCAGTGGAAGCTTCAGCTGTGGGTGCCCAGATCTTCACATCATGGTCTAGGCCACTGGTTGCCAGCACTGGCAGGTGAGGGTGGGGCTCAAGACAGTTTACCTGGTCAGGAGAAAAGGAAAGCACAGGATGAGTGGTGTGTGGGAGCAGGGTTTATAAACCACTACTCACCTTGAGCTTGATCAGGGCTGAGGCAGTCACTAGAAAGGCAGGCCCACCCAGCCTGAGCTTAGGCCAAAGGGCCCTGAGGGTGGAGGAGACACTGGACAAACTGGGTACAAGACCAGGCCCCTCTATCATTTCCCATGTATTAGTCAGGGGTGGCTTCATTCCTAGACACAACCCTAGGATTGGGTGAGTGACTGGCTATGCTTACTGCTGGCTTCACAAGAAGGCTATGAGGTTTGGATGACCTCATTCACTCCAGACTCTAAAGTTCCAACTTGCTTGAGGCTGGAAAAAGAATATCTCAGTGGCATTCATCAAGTGGCAAATAAATTTTTAAAAATGAAGGAAGTAGCAGCTGCCAGTGAGGCCCCAGAGAAGAGTGAGAGAACAATTATATTCACTTGGCACTGTTTATGAACTGGTGGAAGGCAGAGGCTGGGAAGAGGAGGTGCGCTGGAGGGGGAATGATGGAGGCTTGCTGCTTTTGAATCCTGTATATCCCAGGGGACAGCATCCTGATATCTGTCCTAAGAACACAATAAACTCAGCTATAGGGCAGCACAATATAAACAAAGCAGCTCCCTGGGGCCCCCACTGCATCAATTTTAGCTACATTCTGAGTTTTTCACTGAATAAGAAAAAGAACTACATATGGCTTGCAAGTCTTTAGGCTCAGGCAATTTCCTTCAGTCTGAAAGCACCCATGCCCCCTGCTGTCTGATTTGGAAACTTGAGTTTCCCTAACAGGGCAGGGCAGGGCAGTTCCCATCCCCACAGGAAGAGCTAGTTCCAGATCTAGCTGCTAAAGCATTTTCAGGCTTTTAGTCAGATGGGAAATAGATAGGAAAGACGCCTTGCAGTTGCCCTGCGGTCCAAGAAAATAACCCCTGGCAAAAAGCTGCTTTTATGGTTCTCTCTGGACCAATCTCCCCTGCCTTGCCTACACAGAGATCAAGTAAGGAGAAGCTAAGGGCAAGCACAGAGAATAAAGCTGAATAGCAGACTTCCAACCTTCTTTGACTTCCATTTTATATATAAACAAATGCTCAGAGAATACACTCTAAATCTGAGCCTAAGAGTAAACCCCATTGGTTTTCCCCCTCTCCCATTTCACACTTGACTGTGACTGCAGTTAATATTTGGCTCTTTCAGGCAGTATATTTGGAGCATAAGGAGGCACTAAAAAGAAACTCCAGGGCCTGAAAATATTATCAAAAGGTATGTGACAACTTACACATACAAACCTGAATTCATTCATCAGCTCCTGATAAACCCTTGCTATAGACCTGTACTCAAAGATAGCTGGTTTTCAACAAGTCAGCAAAATTAAAAAGCTCAGAAAAGCTCAGGGGAGTCTTAGATTTAAGACTAGGACAAAGCCAATGGCAAGAGGAACAAGAGTAAATTACATACAGTACCTGAGGTGGAGCCTGCAGGAAAGTCAACAGAGAACTTCTGGGCCAGAGACTTGGTCAGTTCACCAGACCTGTCTGAATGCCAGAACTTACCTGTCATTAATTCTTGAGCAGAGAAAAGAGCTCTGGCCTTAGATGACTGGGCTGGGGGCATGTAGGAAATGGAATAAAGCATCAAAGTGCTCTCGGGAGAGTAAGGAGTTGTCCTTTGAAATTCCCCACCCTTGTCCCTGTGAAGTTGAATGGGAACAAAGAAAGGAACCCAAAATAAGGGTTAGGAGACATAGGAAAGATGGATGATGACGTCTCAAAGCACTCCGGTTCTAAGATTCTACTTTATGATACAGAATTGTTTCACAATCTACACTGAGGCTGGAGCGTGGTGACCTCCATTGCTGAAAGATTAGAACAAAAAACAGTGAGCCATGGGAGAACCACAGATCTCCTGGCTCATGCAGAGGCAAGAACAAGTAAGGAAGCTCACTTCAGTGGGTTATCCCTGTATCTCTTGTTCTATCTAGTCTCTTACTCGTAAAACCGCTAGAACTCAGGCCTGGGGTCCACCCATCCCAAGTAGATGCTCTCCCCACCTGAGTACCTGGATTAATCATCCAACCCTGATACTGGCTAAACGGAAAGCAAACTGGCCTGCAGAGTGCTTTTAAAGAACAGATAAGTACTGGCCTGGGAGGAGGGCATTCATTCCTGCATCTCTCTGGAACAGAATACAAGACAATAGTTGATAATTAAGAAAGAATTCACTGATTCAAGTTTGAGATCAGCCAGGGCAACTTAACAAGATCCTGTCTCAAAACAAAAAGAGATGGGGATATAGTTCTGTGGTAAGGTGCTCCTGGGTTCAATCCTAGTACCAAAAAGATGGGTGGGGACGGGGAGGATTCAATGGTCCCTTTTGATTTCCTTCTGACTACATGCCTATTGCATAATTCTCATTAAGACTCCAGTGTGCCAGGTGCTATGGCATATACCTATAATCCAAGCAATCTGGGAGCCTGAGGCATGAGGATCACAAGTTCGAGGCCAACCTCAGCAACTTAGCAAGACCCTTAGCAACTTAAAGAGACCCTGACTCAAAATAAAAACTAAAAAAGGGCTGAAAGGACTGAGATGTGGCTCAGTAATAAAGCATCCCTAGGTTCAATTCCCAATACCAAAGAAAAAAAGATTCTAGTGTTTTGGATTTGTTAACTGCAGATGACAGAGGAGGACTGATGGAAAAGTAGGAAATGAAGAGGGAAGAGAGGGGACACACCTTGAACTTCTCTCCTCTTGCATTCAGCCTATAGAAGCCCTTATTTATATTGATTTATATTGGTCCCAGGTCTCAAAAATTTAGAGGAAAATGTGAAATATTCTTAGGGCAAGGCAGAAAAAACACAAGAAGGAATGGGATTCTGATTGCAATGAACCATTCTAAATTCTAAAATCATTCTCTGGTAAACCTCTAAAGTCCATGATTGGGCTCTTTGTAGTTCCCCACAGCTTAAGAGGAATGAAAAGGAAGAAAGTCCAAGCAGTCTTAATCATTATTTAGAGGCCAAGGGTAACCAGACTTGGGTAATTAGTACAATCTAGCCTTTCAAACTGTCTCTTTCCTATCTTCTGTGGTCAAAAGAGTTCTGAACTCTTTCCTAATTCTGGGTCTCAAAAAAGAAGAAAAAAAATGACATGGTTAACTAGATATATCTTAAAAGGTAACTACTCTCCACTCCTTAACTTGATCCTCACTTCCTTTCTGCCCTATCTCCACAGAGGATGCCTGTAGAACTCAAGACAGGCAGATGATGAAAAAATCCAGGGTTATATAGCAGGCTGCTCAGCCACTCTTTGAGAAAAACATTGTGCCACATTTGCTTTCTCCCTATATATACACACATGCTGTATGAGTTTGCATCCATTTGAAAGTAAGCGTGACATTTCAACCCTAAATACTTCAACATGTATCTCCAAAGTGCAAAGATATTTTCCCACATGAATTTACCAGATCATATAAAATCTAATGTTGGATACCATGTTACCTAATATACAAACTGTATTCTGATTTTCCCAACTATTCCAAAAATGTTCGTTTGCACTTTTACCTGCTGACCCAGGATTCAGCCAAGATCACTGCTCTACTTATTTAGGGGATGAAACCTGGAGGCTTCTTTAACAGTGTATAGGAGGCGTGGTGTGCCCTGAACTCTAATGGTCCTCTTCTGGAAAAGGTCCATGCTTAAGCTGGGTATGGTGGTGCATACCTGAAATCCCAGCCAGTTGGGAAGTATGAGACAGTAGGATTGCAAGTCCAAGGCAAGCCTCAACAACTTAGCAAGACCCTATCACAAAAACAAAGCTGGGCAAGGTGGTACACACCTGAAATCCCAATGACTTGAGAGGCTGAGACAGAAGGATTGCAAGTTTGAGGCCAGCTTCAGCAACTTACTGAGATCTTGTCTCAAAATAGAAAATAAACAGGGCTAGGGATGTGGCTCAGTGGTAAAGTGTCCCTGGGTTAAATCCCCAGTACCAAAAATAAATAAATAAAACCAAAACCAAACAAAAACAAAACAAAACATAAAACCTCTCAGCATCTCAAGACTACGTTGCCTTTAAATTTAATTGGCTGGACCTCTAAGACATGATATCAAGTAGTCACAATGAAAATTCAGGGCCCCTACTAAAACCTACCTTAATGACCTGAAAAACTAGGGAGCCAGCCAGCTCAGCATACCATACTCACCACACCTCCCTTGTCCCCCTCCATGAACTGAATGATCTGGCAAGATGATTTTTCCCAAAGGAAGATGTGCCCGCAGTCACTACCGCTGACCACAAACTCGCTCTTGGGGCCATAGAAATTGACACCTTTTACTGAAATAAATGAGGGAACAAACCACATGAGGATTGGCATCAGGCCTCTATATATTTCTCTTGCAGGGAGTTCAGTTATTCACAAACTCCAAATTAGATGAGAGTCAAATAATTCCTTTCATTTTTACAAATCAAATGAAGAGATTATACATGTATTAACAGATAATTATAACAATCATGCCAGTCCCAGAGACTACTTATATTATCTCAAAGAGCTCCATAGGGCAGAGGAGTCTCTAGTTGCTTAGCAATAACCGGCCTCATTTATACCCTATCAGGTCTCCTTAATGCCTTACCTGCCTGAACCTGTATAGGCTAGCTCTGCCCACCCCTAGGCAGCACTGCATTGGCTCTAGGATTATCCTTAGTATAATCCTTCATTGATACCTTGTCAATGCTTCTTGGGTCACTGGTTGATCTGAGACTGATGAAAGTATATGTCACAATCACCTAAGACTCATTTGAACTGTGCTTACCAACAAGGCTCTGAATAGCAGGGTTCCATTCTCTAAAATTAGTAAAAAGAAGGAGTCCCAATTACTAAAACCATCCATACTGGTCATTACAGTACATTACTGGTACATTACTGGTACCCTTTTTGTGGGCTGAGATCCAAGTACAGATTATTCCTTCCTTTCGTACCAGCTCAAGAGAAAAAGTAAATCTAAATTCTACTCCAAGTCAAATTATGACACATCTGTTAGCAGTGGTAACGACAAATGGCAATGATTCACCAACTTTTCTGTACATTAGAATAGGAGGTTTACAAAAGTCCCAGCATTCAAGTTGTACCCTATACCAATTAAGTCAGAACATACAGGAGTAGCTCCAGGCATCAGTACTTTTAAAAAGATTGTCAAGTGACTCTAATGTGTACCAAAGTATGGTAACCACAGACACTGAATAAAAAAGGTCAATCTTCATTGCAAGTTTAAACTAGGCACTACCATGACTCCTCCTCTGCCTCGCTCAAAAAAATAATTTCCTCTTCTCTCCCTAGTGGTACAAGCTTATGCTCCATTTTAAGTAAGTCAGCACCACTGACTAAACGCAGATTTTCCCTGACTCCTTAACAAGCTCTTTGTGCCCATTTGGAATTTACCTAAAGAGAAAAAGGGGAAAAAAAATCAGTAAAGTCTTATGCTCAAATCAATTAGAAGCAACATGCCTGCAGTGAAGATGCTTTTGAGTAAAGTGGAGAAAACATGAAAACTCCAGCCCAATGGGATCAACTCTCACTGCCCAAGGTAACACAGAAGCCTATTACTTAGGTAACTCCTCTTTGTACAACCTGAATGAGACACTGTGGTTCTCCAAGCCAAAAAGATTTGGCCACAGAAAACTAGAAAAATAGTCTCACCTGTGGCATTATTTCTGTGGCCCTTATATCTCTTAACATACTGGGCCCCATCACTGTGAGAGGAGTTGAAGAGGTAAATGTCTTCATCATTATAACTGGCCAGGAGCTCTGCCAAGAACAAGAACACAGCAGTGAAGGCAAAAGCTGAAAAATGCAGGAATCAGGAGTTGGGGGTTGGGATGGGGCTTCTTGCTACTAGTGCCCTCTTCTAATACCCAGGTGTAGCACCCATCTTACTTAGTTGGAACAGCAAGCAAGTAAAGTTGTATAGGGCAGACTAGGAACACACTGCCAACCCAGGGGTAGCAGAATCCTCAGGAAGATCATATTCATTCATTGACTTATATTCATGAGTCAAAGACACAAGAACCTGCTCAGGCCTAGTAGCCTGAGCTTTAGGACAGGCCCTGCCAAATATCACCTGCAGCATTCTGCAAATGGTGCCTGGCATCTGCAAGGGTCACTGCTGCATCCTCCCACTATGTGCTCACCATCAATGACTACTCCCCAGCTGCTCCACTTGGAGCTATAGCACAGTGGTGAGCACTGGAGGGCACATGCCTCACTGGCTCAGTAGCTCCCTAGACAGTGGAGGCATGCCAGCCTAGGAGCTGGGTCCTGCTCACGTACCTGTGCCGTCGTGGCTGTACACAAGACAGGTGATGTTTGCTTTGGACTCACTGTTCACCTGCAATAAGGAGCAGATACTGACTGATGCCCCACCCCCCCATTGGCACACCATCTTCAGGAACAGGTTTTCCTTTAAACTCCCCTATATCTTCTCCCAGAGATTGAGAGAAAGAGAGAGAGAGAGACAGGAGTACGACTAATGAAACATGACCACCTCAAAGGGGAGAGTCTTAGGGCCTTGTTGTCTTCTCTCTGCTAGTCATTTCGTATATATGGTTTCATTAGGATTCACCATGACAGTGCAAGGCTGTTACTGTTTTGTTGATGAGAATACTGCCAAGACAAAGCTGGTAAGTTGGGAAGACAAGATTCTAATCCAGGTACATGACTTGAAAGTCCAAGCTCTGCTCTTCCCACTATACCAACAAGTTCAAAGGCAGACTTGGGATCAAGTCAGGGAAGCCAGGAGTCACTGGACCTTCATGAATCTTACCAGGTGATGAGGACAGAATTTCTTGAGTACACCATTATTCTCATTTTCATCAATTTTCCTCTGGTCATAAATCCTGTAATGGAAGAAGCAATGGAAATGTCAAAACTTCCAAAATGATCCCTCAAAGAGCTGCAATTAGTGGCACAAAGCAGTCTGCTGAATGAAGATAAAGGACATTTTCCTCATCAAGCTCTTATGTAAAGATCCTCCATTCCCCAATCCATTTCCAAACCCTAAATCATTCATCCATGTACTTTCCATATCAAGTAGCAATCCTCAATTCCATGAATTTCTAGTGATTAATCTCTCCTCTCAACTTTTATATCACTTACTGCTTATTCCACTTAAATAATTAACATCACAGAAATTTTAAAATTACCTATCCCAAAGAGTTTATTACTCCTGGGCAGAGACCACACTGTTTGTAAATGAATGGGTCTCTGATTCCTTTTTATTTGGCCACTTCTCCCTCTCACATCCCACAACGACTATTAGAAAAACCACCATTTTCTTGAAGACCTTTACTCTTTTCTTTATTGCCATCAAGCAAACTACTTTCATCTTTCCTACTCTCCAATCCAAGTTTTATAAATATTTATGGCACATGTGTGTCAAGTATTATGCTAAGTGTGGAAATAAACTGAGGAAAAAGGTAGATCCAGTCTGTCTCTACTCAGCAGTCTTCTCTAATCTCAGAGACTCTCTAAAGATGCTCTTAATCTCATTATCTCCAGGGACCTTGTTTGATTGACTAGTCCATTTCTCAAACTCTTCTTTCATTGTTGTCTAAAAATTTTTTCCTACTGTTGCTTTTTCTCTCTTTCCCTCAGGAAAATTACTCAAAAGAACAATATAAATTTAATGTTTTTACTTCCTTACTTTCTGTTCACTTCTCAACCCATTCCAATATGGCTTTCACTCTCAATTTACCACTAAACTTCTCAGACTGCAATCTTTAGTAACCTAACTGCCAAAGCCAACAAGATACTTTTCAAAGCTTTCTCTCTTGTTCTGACATTTTTCATTACTACTTCTTGAAACATCATCTTTCCCTGATGGCCAATTGTTCCTCAAAAGTGTTCATGCGCTTGTCTGTTTATCCCTTAAATGCTGATGTTCCCCAGGGACTTAGTCTTGAATTCTGACTTTATACCAGTGAATTTTAACCTGAAGTCCAGAGAGTATGTAAACCTCCAGAAACTGCTTATGTGCATTTTTCTTTCTTTCTTTCTTTCTTTCTTTCTTTCTTTTTTTTTTTAATTTATTTGTTCTCTTTAGATACACATGACCGTAGAGTGTATTCTGACATAGTATACATTACTGGAGTATACCTATTCCAGTTAGGATCCCATTCTTGCAGTTGTAAATGATGTGGAGTTTACTGGTTGTGTATTCATATACAAACATAAAGAAGTTATGTCCAATTCATTCTACTGTCTTCCCTATTCCCATCCCCTCTCCCTTATGTGTATTTTTCTTGAGAAGGGGTCCAAAGTTTTCATATACTCAGAGGTCTGAGTCTCAAAAAGGAGGAAAATCCTGCTCTATACAGTGTCCCCACCTTATCCAGTTTCACTTTTTTCCTTTCAGTTAACTATAATCAAAAATGGTCAAGAAGATATTAAGTTGAAAAGTCTAAAAAGACATAATTCAAAAGTCCTGCATAATTTTTATTATGGTGTAATACTACAAGCGTTCTATATTATTATTAGTTATTATTCTCAATCTCTCACTGTGCCTAATTTATGACTTTTTTCATAGGTATATAGGTATAAGGGGAAAAAAAAAAGTATACAGGGCTCATTACTATCTGCAGTTTCAGGTATCCACTGGGGAATGTATCCCCTGTAGATAAGGGGGGATTATTGTACATTACTTTGATGATAAAATCTCATTACTGATGCTTTAAACACCACCTCCTAAACATGATATATGACTTAAATCTGTTTCCAGACCATACTTATTTTGAGCTCCAGACATATATCTATTTAACAAATGGATATAACAGGTTCCCCAAAAGTAAACTAATTCTAAATGTATCCTTTTCCCCTGAATTTTTTTAATGGCACTATCATTAATGCAAGTGATCAAACAAGAAATCAGGTACCTTCTCGTCTGTATAAAAATTTCTCTCTTGTCAATTTTACTCCCTGGATATATTTTTAGACAGTATTTGCTTTCTTCACCACTTACCACATTTTGCCTAGATAACAGCAGTATCCTTCTAATTCCCCTGCTTGAACTGTCATCAGAATTATGTCTGAAGTGTTAAATTTTATGTAAATTCCTTGATTATATCTCCAGTGATTTTGCAAAATCGACTGAATAAAGTTCAAATCTGTTAGTATGGGTATCTACCACTGCTTCAAGATCTGACACAAGAGCCAGATATAATAGCACATAACTACTTGGGAGGCTGAGAAAGGGGGATTGGAAGTTTGAGGCCAGCATGGGCAACTTAAAGAGGTCCTGTCTCAAAATATCAAAATAAAAATGGCTGTGGCTGAAGTTCAGTGGTAAAGTGGTTGCCTAGCATGTGTGAGAGCCTGGACTCAATCCCAAGTACCACAAAAAAAAAAAAAGAGGATGGTGGAGGAGAGAGGGAAAGAGATGAAAGGAGAAAGGGAGGGAGAAGAGAATTACCCAGGAAACGTTTAATAAATGAACAATAACAAAGTCAGGTGAGTGGCAGGGGGATGGTTACATTATCAATTACAGCTCTTTCAAATTTATTATTCTCTTCACTAACTTTAAATCAACATCTCTCAAATATCACTAAGCCATTATAAGATTCAGCAAGGGCTGGGGAGATGCTCAGCTGGTAGAGTGTTTGCCTCACAAGCACAAAGCCCTGAATTCGATCCTTAGTACAGAAAAAAAAAAAAAAAAAAAAAAAAAAATTCAGCAAGTCAGCAAATTAACAAAAAAATATTGAAATACTCAAGTTCCACAGGATGCTTTTTGATATATGGTATAATTCTGTGTTCCTTAGTATGTAATGCCTTTTGTCCTTTTACTTTATAAGGATATTCTTACCTTTCTCCATTTATTAAGAACCTACTATGTCCTAGATATGATGATGTTAGACAAGGGTTGGTAAACTTTTGTGTATTTTTATACTGGGAATAGAACCCAGGGGCATTTTACTACCACTGAACTATATCCCCAGGCCCTTTTGTTTTTTATTTTGAGACAGAGTCTTCCTAAGTTACTGAGGGTCTTGCTAAATTGCTGAGGCTGGCCTTCAGCTTGAGATCCTTCTGCCTTAGTTCCTTGAGTCACTAGGATAACAGGTGTACATCACCACATCTGGTGGCAAACTTTTTTTTTGAAGAGTAAGACAGTAAAAAGTGGTACTGGAGATTGAAACCAAGGGAGCTTCACACTGAACTATATCCCCAGCCCTTTTTATTTTGAGACAGGGTTTTCCTAAGTTGCTGAGACTGGGCCTTGAACTTGTGACTCCTACCTTAACCTCCTGAGTTGCTGGGCTTATAAGCATGTGCCACTGTGCCCAGCTATCCACAAGGTAAAGTCATCTCTCATCTTCTCCTGTGATTTCTTATTAATACAGTTTATCTCAGAATACAGTTAGAAAATATGGTCTCATTTCAAAAGGAAGATGATGCTTTTCAACTACCATCAAGAAAGCAGAGTCTTCTGTATGGCTTGAGAGGCTGAGGTTCTAAGCAACTTAGTGAGACCCTGTCTCAAAATAAAACAAAAAGGGCTTGGGATATGGCTCAGTGGTTAAGGGTCTCTGGCTCAATCCCCTATACAGAATAATAATAATAATAATAATAATAATAATAATAATAATAATGAAAAAGAAAGCAGAGTCATTCATTTTTATAGTGCTATTGCCTCTTCTCTTTTTCAAGCTGACAATCCCAAAGAAATATAGTTAAAATAAAAACTAGATAGGAATGGATAGTTTACAACTAAAGGTCAGAAGGAAACTAACTGGGGCATTGCAGATTGAATTCATGATGTCTGTTTTCCTTAGGATGTTGTCTCAATAGCCAGTGTTTCAATAAATGTTCACAGGAACAAAGATTATCACTACAGATAAAGAAAATGGCTCAGGATAACAGGAGCCAAAAACCCTCAGTTCACACTTAGGGCTACCATGTCAAATTATTTTTAAATTCAAAACCGATATACAAAATTGCAAGTGCAATGACAATTTATTTATAGAAATGGTAGAAGTCGGGCACAGTGGCACATACTTATAAAACCAGTAACTTGGGAGGCTGAGGTGGGATATTTCAAGTTTGAGGTCAGACTCAGTAACTTAGCGAGGGCCTCAGCAACCTGTCTAAACACTTCTCAAAAGAAAAAAATGTGTAGCCAGGCACAGTGACACATGCCTGTAATCCTAGTGGCTTTTGGAGACTGAGGCAGGAGAATTACAAGTTCAAAGCCAGTGTCAGCAACTTAGCAAGACACTGTCTCCAAATAAAATTTAAAAAGGGCTGGGGATGTGGCTCAGGGGTTAAGTTCCCCTGGATTCAGTCCTTAGTACCAAAACACACACACACAAAAAAAAAGAAGAAGAAGAAAAACAAATGGCCAACCAATATATGAAAAAATGTTCAACATCATTAACAATTAGGGAAATGCAAATCAAAACTACACTGAGATTTTATCTCACACCAGTCAGAATGGCAGTCATCAAGAATAGAAAAAATAAATTTTGGGGAGAATGTGGAGAAAAAGGAAAACTTTTGAACTGTTGGAGGAACTGTAAATTAGTACAACCAAAATGGAAATCAGTATGGCAGTTCCTCAAAACACTAGGCGTGGAACTACCACAAGGTAAAGTCATCTCTCATCTTCTCCTGTGATTTCTTATTAATACAGTTTATCTCAGAATACAGTTAGAAAATATGGTCTCATTTCAAAAGGAAGATGATGCTTTTCAACTACCATCAAGAAAGCAGAATCATTCCTGTATGGCTTGAGAGGCTGAGGCTCTAAGCCATATGACCCAGCTAAATCACTTCTTGATATTTATCCTAAAGAATTAAGGTCACAATCCCCAGCACTGAAAAAAAAAAAAAAAAAAAAAAAAAAAAAAAGAATTAAGGTCACCATACTACAGTGATGCATGCATACCGATGTTTAGCAGCACAATTCATAACAGTCAAACTGTGGAACCAGCCTAGGTATCCATCAACTAATGAATGGTATATGTACACTATGGAGTTTTTATTCAGTCATAAAGAAAAATGAAATCGTGTCATTTGTGGGAAAATGGATGGAACTAGAGACCATTATGTTAAACAAAATAAATCAAATTCAGAAGATCAAGGGTTGTACAGTTTTCTCTTATATGAGGAAAACTAGAGAGGAAAAAGGAAAAATACAAAGGGCTAGGGATGTAATTCAGTAGCAAAGTGCTCCTGGGTTCAAGCCCCAGTACCAAAAAAGGAAAAAGAAAAAAAAGAAAATGGTAGAAGATATTTACTAAAACAGCAACTGCTGGTAATTATGGGCTTATGTGAAGAATTATTAGCTGCTAGTGAAGAACTTGATCAATTCATCAGGTTTCTTTAAAACATGCAAAGTCATCTACATAACAGGAAAAGCCAGCCCTCAGAGACCGTTACATCAAGGAACAGAATACCTCAGAAAGGTGTTTAAGTGTTCTGTAAGTCGGTAAAAATTAACAATGGTGGTAAATGAACTTCCAGGCATTTCATACCTCACCATTCAGGAATACCAAGCAACAGGTTCACAAATTTGACACATTAAGAATGGTCTGCTTTTGTTTTTAAAAACCTGCAATAAATCCTATAGAAAAAAAAATTAAACAAACAAACAAAAAAAGACAATGTGCCAGTCTCGAACTCTCAAAAACACAGAAAAGCAATAGACTCACCTTACAAATTGATCTCGTCCACCTACTGCAAACTGGTGGGTATTGGCAGGATTCACATAGATTGTATACAGCCCCACTTTCTTCTCTTTCTCTTTTGTCACCACCAGTTTCCTTTAAAAGCAGAAAAAAATACAAAGTTTTAGTCTCCTTAAGACCCAGAAGATCCTGACAAATAAAAGCCAAGAAAGCAGTGTAAGCAAGGCTAATAAGAAAATGAAAAGATTCTCATCTGGAAAGAAAAAGTATTTTTGTTTGTCTTAGACACTGAAAAAAGAAAAAGCACATATATTCACTATATGCTACTTTGAAGATGGGGAAAAATTTGCAATAAAATTATTTTCTTGTGTTCCTTAAGAAGTGTGAACTAAAGGTATATGAATGTCCTGCTCTTCAGGAAGCCTTTTAGCTAGAATCCAACATGTTAACAACCAGTCATTAAAGAGATAATATTACCCATACAGTTCCATCCTTTATTTACAAATAGTGTATATCTTCCCAGTCACTTAGAGAGGAGTGGAGGAAGACTTACAGAAACAAGTGGATTAAAAAATAAATTTAGGCCAGGTGTGGTGGTGCAAGCCTGTAATCCTAGAGGCTGGGGAGGCTGACGCAGGAGGATCACGACTTTGTAGCCAGCCTCAGCAAAATCGAGGTGCTCAGCAACTCAGTGAGACCCTGTCTCTAAATAAAATACAAAAATAGGGCTGGGGATGTAGCTCAGTGGTCAAGTGCTTCTGAATTCAATCCCCAGTATCTGCCCCCCCCACCCAACAAGCACACAAACAGAAGCAAAAAATTTAAGTCAGTCTCTCTCTCCCAGAAAGACTCTTCAGTTTTAAAAAACAAAACAACAACAAAAAACACGCACTAAAAAATAAGCCATAGTTTTCTAACACAGAGGTACTCCAAAAGAAAACAGAAGAGAACATTCTTATGAAGATAGCTCTTTGTAAGGCTGAAAAAAATACTTCAAAATTATCCTGCTTGTAACACAAGAAGGGTAAGTGTTAGGACAGCCAAGAGCCCTGAGGAAAACAGAGAAAATTCAGAAGCTTAGAAGAATCTAGCTTAACCATGATTTATCCCAGCTTAACGGTGGCATTAGGAATACCCATATCTAAGTGTCCAGTCAAATCTGACATCATGAAGATTAATAAATTTACAGGCAAGACATCAAGAAACTACAGAAAGAGGCCTGGCTTTAGCTTTTGTTTTTTTATTTTAAGGTTGTATTCATTTTTGATGCTATGGAAACAGAAAGAAATATAACCATGACAATGAATTTTCTTGTAAAGAAACAATTTTAGCATCCTCTCTGCATAGTCAAAAGTCAGTCCAGCTCTGGGCAAAGTAGAGATTTTGATTTTAAAATCTCTGTAGTTTTCCATTAAAAGAAAAGAGTACAGAGATCACTGAAAATGAATATCATTAGGAAGAAATCACCTCTCCCTCATCTCAAAAATCCAAAGCAGAAAATATGTCAAAAGTATTGGTTTCAGTCAGGCACAGTGGCACACGCCTCTAATCCCAGGGATTCAGGAGCTTGAGGCAGGAGGGTCACAAGTTTGAGGCCAGCCAAGGCAACTCAGTGAGAACCTGTCTCAAAATAAAAAATAAAATAGACTGGTGATATAGCTTCATGGTAAAGCACTCCTGGGTTCAATCCCCAGAAACAACAAAAACAACAAAAAGGTGTAACAGTTTCAAGAACAAAGGAAGAGATAGCTCTACTGAATATCAGACAAGGAGAGGAAGGAGGAGGGCTGGGGATTATAGTTCAGTGGTTATCAGTAGAATATGCAGAGACGCTTTAAATAAAAAACGATCAATCAAGGCATTAGGGGGGAAACATTTTTACATCAGAAGTTAGCATGAGAAATATGAGACAAATTCATCAAATTTTGCCTTAATGAGCAGGTATGTCCTACCAAAAAGGGGAAAACAGATTAGGTAGGCCAAAGAATTCCTTTTAAGAACACCTCAAATTAGGTTCCATTGGCAAAAGGAATATACCACCCACAGTTTCATTCAAACTATTTTCTTAAGCTGTTAGACAATTCCATGAGCTCCCAGAGAGACATCTATCACATATATACAAAAAAATTCCCTTATGCCAATTTCATTTTTTAAAAAATGCATGATATAAGCAAGTGTTCAGGCACTACCTGAACACATGAAGATAGCTTGAATTTTTTGACCAAGACCTTCACATTCAGTCTTCTACCTCACTCCAGCCTGTAAAACTACTTCTTTAACTCCTAAAGCAAATACTTTCTGAATACCCTCTCTTATCCCTCCAATCTAGAATCTGGGCCTCCTACTCTGGTTTCTCCAATATGCCAGGCCCTAGTACACGCCTGTGATCCCAGTGACTCGAGAGACTGATGCAGGAGGACTGCAAATTTGAAGCCAGCCTCAGTAACTTAGTAAGACCCTCAGCATTCAGTAAAACCCTATCTCCAAAAAATAAAAAAGGACTGGAGATGTAGCTCAGTGGTAAACTGGCCACAGGTGTAATCCCCAGTACCAAGGAGATGGGGGGGAAACAGTTTTCCCAATTCTTCCTCCTTTACTTTCCATGCTACCATTGTGCTCTCAGTCAGATTTTCTGCCTACATTTTATTCCAAATAATCTGCCAAACTCATTTACTCTACCCATTATTTAAATCATTCCTGTGGCTGAATAGTAGGTTCCCTCTGAACCTGATACACAGGAAAAAATCTCATTCTGCTTCACACAACTCTAACATGGTAGATCAAATAAATTCATTATCATTTCTTGTATCTGTATCCTTTCCTTCTCCTATGGAAAACCTGCTACTGTCCCATTATCATCAAAAAATGACAACCTTATAACTGGCAACAACAAACATTTGGTTCAAGAGATTAAATGTTCTTCTCAAAGCTAGATAACTAGGGATATAGCTCAGTTGGTAGAGGCCCTGGGTTCAAATCCCCAGCACCGCAAAAAAAAAAAAAAAAAAAAAAAAAAATTGTTTAAAAGCTAGATAACTAAAGAGCTACAACTATAGACATTTCTTAATTTATAGTGGGGTTTTGGCCCAATAAACCCATCATAAATTGAAAATGCATTTAACACACCTAGCTTACTGAATACCATAGCTGGGCCACATAGTACAGTGTCAGTTGTTTGCTTTCATGATTGGATGGCTGAATAGGAACTATGGCTTTTTGCAACTGCCCAGCATTGCAACAGCACTGCAACTCTGGGGAAAAGATCAAAATTTCAAAATTTGAAGTGTAGAATCTATACTGAATCTATATCACTTTCACACCATCATAATGTTGAAAAATCACTGTCATGCATCATAAGTTGGGGATCTTCTGTACTAGAGGGCAAAGCCCTTCACACTCAGGCTTATTCCTTAGTCCCCTTCGTGTGTGTGTGTGTGTGTGTGTGTGTATGTCTGTCTGTCTGTCTGTCTGTCTCTCTCTCTCTCTCTCTATATATATATATATTTTTTTTTTTTTTTTTTTCATACTGGGGATTAAACCCAGGACACTTTACCACTGAGATACATTTCCAACACTTCTTATTTTCAGACAGGGTCTCACTGAGTTGATGAGATTGGCCTTCTGCTTCATCCTCCTGAGTCACTAGGATTACAGGCATGTGCCACCATAGTGTTCCCCTTCCACTATGAACCCAACACCATTTCCCAAACTTCCTCCTCTTAAGGGTATATAAATAACCAGTATATCCTTTTTCTGAGCCTGAAACATTTCCATCATTTAAGCAGTTGTTGAAATTCTACTTTCCAGACAACTTTTTCAAGACATCTCTCTAAAGATAAAAGCATCGACATCCCTTTCTTAATACTGGTATTGAACTACATCTGTAATAATTTTTAAAACTAAAAAGACAATAAATAATCTAGGCATCAATCAACAAGGCATTGATGAGATAAACAGTGGTGTGCCAATGTGCCATGGTTAAAAATTAGGCTTTCAGTATTAAGATTCCTCAAAAAACTAGGGAATGACACCACCATATAACCCAGGTATCCCACTCCTTGGTATTTTCCCAAAAGATCTGAAATTGGCATACTGCAGTGATACAACCACCTCAATGTTTATAGCCATACAATTCACAATTGTTAAATTATGGAATCGACCCAGATGCCTGTCAATAGATGAATGAATTAAGAAATTGTGCTGTGTGCGTGTGTGTGTGTGTGTGTGTGTGTGTGTGTAAATAAAATGGAGCTCTACTCAGCCCTAAAAATAATGAACCTGCTGCGTGAGGTTCACTATAATCCCAGTGGCTCAGGAGGCTGAGGCAGGAGGATCCCAAGTTCAAAGCCAGCCTCAGCAATTTAGCAAGGCCCTAAGCAACTTAGCAAGACCCTCAAAATAAAAAATAAAATGGGCTAGGGATGGGGTTCAGAGGTTGAGTGTTCCCGAGTTCAATCCCTGCTACAAAAAAAAAAAAAAAAAAAAAAAAAAAAAAAAAAAAAAAAAGGCATTTGCCAGTAAATGGATGGAAATGAAAAATATCATGCTAAGTGAAATAAGTCAAACTCAGAAACCCAAAGGTTGAATGTTTTCTCTCATATGTGGAAGCTAGAGTTAAATAAAGGAAAGGGGGAGAGAAGGATAGGACAGCATAAAGAACCAATCAAACAGAAATTAATAGATGAGCTAAAGGAAGTCTAGTAGGGTAGAGGAAAGAGAATGGGAGAGGTAAAGGAGGGGAAGGAAAAGGGCATGACCTGAAACCAATTTCTATGCATGTATGAGTGTGTCAGGATGAACCCAACTACTATGTATAACTGTAAAGCTCTAATCAAAAACAAAACCAAAAAAAAAATAATAGAATATTAGATAGGCTTGGTGAGACTGAAACAGGAGGATTCCAAGTTCAAGGCCAGCCTCAGCAATTTAGTGAAATCCTTAGCAACTCCACAAGACCCTGTCTCAAAATAAAAAATGAAAGGACTGGGGATATAGCTCAGAGATAAAGTGGCCTGGGTTCAATTCCCAGTACCACACATAAAAATTAAAATTAGGTAAGCTTTTATAGTCTGACATAGATCTGCAAAACACATTAAAATATTAAAAAGGCAAACTTCAAAAGCATAGTGTGTATGTGTATGCATACATATAATTATCCCATTTATGGGGGACAGTGTATATGTATATATTTAGGTACACATATTCAAAAGGGTCTGGAGAGGTTTTCAAAATTACTAATAATGGTTACCAATGGCTAGAAAACTTGGGGGTACACAGGGAGAATTTATATTTTGTCTATGTGCTTTACTCTTTGAATCTCTTAAAAGTAATCTGCTTATTATAAGAGCAATAAAAATTTTTTTTTTTTTTTTTTTTTTTTTTTGCGGTACTGGGGATCGAACTCAGGGCCTTGTGCTTGTGAGGCAAGCACTCTACCAGCTGAGCTATCTCCCCAGCCCAATAAAAATTTTTTTAAAAAGGAAACTTAAATAAGTAATAGAAGCTACAACTTAATTCCAGCCATGGAGCCAGAAGCTATACTTGAGCATCAAATATAAACATATATAAATTGATACACACATGTATGTATACATATGTGCATATATACACACACACACCAACAATCTTTACAGAAAGGGATTATAAGTCAGGGTAGATCTTAAGCCCACAGTAAAACCAAAGAAACTGAGGTTCAGGATATTACATAGGTCATAACTAGTTGGGCCTGAGTTAAGATTTAAACTAGGACAGATCAACATGTATCCAAATAAGATGCTGTGTTCTTTCTATGGGATCACAGAATTAAAATAATTTATACATAAATTATTTGTCTTAAATTCACGTATGAGTGGGCTGTGGTATGATAGAACTCTATGATAGCTAACAATATTTTTTTCAAGGTTTATCATTTGATAAACTGAATTGAAAATTTACAGGATCCTGTCTCTCTAAGCTAGTATGTAATGTTTCTTGTACATAAAGTGAATGGCACCTACGTGGCTGGAAAGGATGAGATCAAGTTATTAAAGCCCTCGTATAATAACCGCTGTCTGAGAAATGAAAGTAAACTCTGTGGTATTTCACTCTGAGAAACAGGCCTAAAAAGTAAGGAATTCTAAACCTTAAACTATCTCTTACCATAGACACAAAGGTACTACTCTGATGGACCTGAGAGCTGAGCATTATCAGGACATATGAAATACTTTCAGGGCCAAGGAATGGAATTTTATAAAGATTATTGCTATACTCACGAAGCTGGCCGGTCTTGTCTCAGGTCAATAGTGAAGACAACTGCATCTTCCCCTGCAGACAGGAACGTACAGGGAGAGTCTGGTTCTAGGGCCAACTAAAGGAGACAAAGGGAAATGGATGAGGTTTCTAAAGATCAGAATTAGAGTCAGTCTAGTTCCCACTCCTTTACTTTTAGAAAGAGATGCATTTAAAATGCCTTGGCAAGTGGGCTGGGGTTGTAGCTCAGTGGTGGAGCACTTGCTTAGCATGTGTGAGGCACCAGGTTCGATCCTCAGCACCACATAAAAATAAATAAATAAAATAAAGGCATTGTGTCCATCTATAAAAAAGAAAATGTCTTGGTAAGAGCAATGTCTACCTTTGTTGTTGTTGTTACTGTAAAATGCTAGGAAAAAAGATAACTTAAGCTCTACTCACTCTTATTCTGTGAACTATTCACGGTCTGTTTATTCTATACAATTTAAAAGGACAGGTGATTTGCTATTTTAACTAAGTCCCAAAGGGATGTGAATAGAGTTACCAAAGAAAAATATTAGTCATGAAAAATTCATTCTCAAAAATCAATTTTATGCCTTCAGATATGGAGAAACATGGCAATAAAGTTTCCTTCTTTTTCTTCACGCTTCATTCCCTACACCCTAGTTCTAAAAAGGAGTCTTCTAATGGGGTTGGGGACAGGTTTAAGAATCAGAGAGGGGGCTGGGGAGATAGCTCAGTCAGTAGAGTGCTTGCCTTGCAAGCACAAGGCCCTGGGTTCGATCCCCAGCACCCAAAAAAAAAAAAAAAAAAAAAAAAAAAAAAAAAAATCAGAGATAGGTGATTTTCACATTTCCTGAAGCATCTGAATAAGGATGCTACATATTTTCTTAGGGTTTGAAAGAAGGGATTACAATCCCTTTTTTCTTTTTTTTTTTTTTTAACCATCCTTTTAATAACATGGAAAAACAAAATACCTACCCTAAGAATGGAGAGTTTTTAGTTCCTTACTAGCTACCACCATGACTACTTGGCCTATATTCACAGCTCTAAATGGGGCTTCCAGAAATAGTGTCACTTATGAGCTGCAAGTTGTAAGCTGGAAAGTTGGAGTGCTAACATACGAAGAACCAACTACTAGCACTCTGGAAATGTTAAAAATGTTCTAAAAACAATGAGAATAACTTTAAGGGATTTGGAAAGCATGAGACATCAAGGATCTCCAAACCAACCACTGCTCAGCCTAGAAGACATAATCAACAGAATGCTACAAGTATGTGATCTGATGATCTTTCAAATACTTGTTTTGGGTGGCTGTTTTTGCTCCCTTCTTAACTACACAAATCTTAGCACTGAAAAAGATGAGGCAGATGACCATAACAAAAGGGACACAATAGGCAGAGATAAGGGATGATAATGGTTGATATCCATAAAAGATTTAGACTCACAAACTTTGTTTTTTCACTTTTTGTGCAGTTGTGGGGACTGAACTTGTGTGCTCTATCACCAAGTTGCATTGCTGCCCTTTTTATTTTGAGAAAGGGTCTTGCTAAGTTGCCTAGGTTGGACTCGGACTTGCTATCCTCTTGCCTCAGCTTCCTGAGTATCTGGAATTACAGGTGTGTGCTACCATGGCTAGCTGAGACTTTCTTACCTTGTGGGATGCTCCCTTGTGCTGGGCCACACGCTTTGTATTCTTGCAGCACTGTGTGGCAGACAGTTCTGCTACCCGAACCTGCCCATCCCGGGCACACATCGCCAGGGTAGAATCACCGCTGTTGGGAAGGAATTTGGCCTGGAGTATTAAGAATCAAACAAACAACAAACAAAAAAACATAAAAAGAAATTTGAAAAGGTGACAGTAAGAGGAAAAAACAAAAAAAAGAGATGATGACCCCAGTTCACCCTTTTTTCTTGCATGACAATTTTTTTTTTTGGAAACTAGGGGTTAAACCCAGGTATACTTTACCATTGAACTTCACCCCCAGCCTCTTTTTAACATTCTTCCTTTTTTTTTGTCAGTGCTGGGGATTGAACCCAGGACTTTATGTATGCCATTGCAAGCAGCTCAGCCTTTTTTTCTTTTTCCTTAAATTTTGAGACAGGGTCTTGTTAAGTTGCTGAGGGTTTCACTAAGTTGCCCATGCTGGCCTTGAACTTAAGAGGTCTTTTTGCTTCAAGTTGCTGGAATTAGAGACATGCACCACTGTGCCCAGTGTTTTTCTATTCATACAGCGGAATAAACCTAATTTCTCTTAGGAGTTAAAAGAACTTCCTCTGATGTAAAAGCACATTTCAGTTGACTCTGAAAGGTTGAAGTGGTACATGAGTAAGCGCTCATGTGAATTAGGGTTGTACCTAATAGAGAGAAAGTAAGAAATATTCAGGAAGCAAACATAAATTTGCCACAAAGGAAAAGGAAATTATGAATACTGGGGAAAAAAAAGGGAACAAATTTATGGAGGATGGGGCTAAGGAGTAAAATCTTCAAGGAATAATAACAAGGAATATTAGCTAATTCCTAGCAAATGTTATTAAGTACCAGTCATGATTCTTCATGCTTAGCTTCCATTGGTTTTGTTATTGCTGTTGTTTTCCTTTTTTTTGGTGGGGGCTAAAATCCAGGGTCTTACCCATTCTGGGCAAGAACTCTACCAACAAACTATCCTCCAAGCCTATCAACTGTTATTTAATCCTCATAATTCTATCTGATATCAGTTCCATTTTACAAATTAAATAACTTCACATGTGTTAGGGCCAGGATTTGAGTCTAGGCAGTTTGGTTCAAGAGCCCATGCTCTTAATACTATATTACCTTCTACCACTGCATCTATAATACATCCCTGATGAGTTCCAAGAACTTATAATGAGGTTTCTGATGCTTATATGTAAGCATATCTGATGCTTATTCTCTTAAGGAAATAAGAGGTTGCCATGGGTCTTTCAGTGTGTCACTAAGGGAACCAATGTAAGGTCCTAATGTCTAATTCCTACCAAAACTCACTTTCAGCTTCCACTCTAAGCAGCAGCTCAGATTTTTCTGATTCAAGTCTGATTCTCTCAGTTGCTATTATGAATCCTTGCCTCACCTGGAAGACATTACTTTTGTGGCCACTCTCGAAGTCCAGTACTGGCTGCCGCCGTACCCAATCCCACACCACCACCTTCAGGTCATCGCTGCCACTGGCCAGCCAGGTGCCGCGCTGGTTAAAGTGCAGGGTATTGACACAACCGGTATGGCCCTCAAGCCCATGCTGCAGGCGGAACCTCTGTACAAAGACTCTTGCCCCACAGGCCTCATATACAAAGCGGGCACTTGAACCCAGCTCCCGTTCCCTAAGGGCAGGGAGGGCTTGCCAGCGAGGTCGGGGCAGGGCTGTTGTCTCTGAGGACACCCAGTCTTCCAAGGCCCGCTCATCATCTGATGAGTCCTGGTCACGGTTAGCTCGCTTGCGCTGTACACGGCGCCGAGGTTGTTCTTCTTCCTCCTCTTCTTCCTCTTCCTCTTCCTCTGAGCGATCATGAACTCGGTTTTCATCATTGATGGAATAATGGCCAGTGTCCTCCATGCTGTCAGAGTCCTTTTCTTCACCTGAGCTTTCTGTGTCTGTGCCTCGACTTTCTGTACTGGTGCGATTGGGGCCACCATCATCCCCAGTCAAGCTTAAACTCAGGTCTGAGGCCTCTACTTCAATGCCTGAGGATGTTTCCCTTCCCTCTTCAGCTCCAGACATCTCCTCTGGACTGCTCGACAGGCTTCCTGCACATTAATAAAGAATGGGTAGGTAAAAGGCAAAAATAAGGAAATAGGATTAGGATAGTTATCAGAGGGATTTTGCACTATAGTCTTAGAAACCATTATATCAAAAGACTAAGAAACAATCTTCAGTCAAAGTGTTTCCATTACAAATGCTTATAGAGTACTTCTAGAGGAAATCTTGTAACGAACAAGAAATTGAAAAGATTAAGATCAAAGCAACACACACATAAATGTATTTCAATAAAAGCAAAGAACTACATGACAATCTGTAATAAGTTCTGGAGAGGCTACGTGTTGGCATATTGTACCAAAGTGTGCCTGACACAACCACCTTAGGCTCTGTCCTGTTGTATAGGCATCCATTAGTTACAGCAAATAATTAGACTGACTATAAGAAAATTTCCAGTTGGGTACAATGGCACACACCAGTAATCCCAGCAATTTAGGAGACCAAGGCAGAAGAATCCCAAGTTGGAGACCAGCCTGGGCAAGTTAGTAAGACGTGTCTCAAAATAAAAAAATAAAAAGGGCTGGGATGTAGCTCAATGGTAGAGTGCTTGCTTAGCATGCATGAGGCCCTGGGTTTAATTCGCAATAACACCAAGACAAAAAAAAGTTGTTAAGAAAGGAAGAAGAGATTTTTTTTTTTTTTTTTTTTTTTTTTTTTTGTGGTGCTGGGGATTGAACCCAGGGCGTTGTGCATGCGAGGCAGAAGAAGAGATTTTTAACACTGCGTGCTCATGACCTTCTTTCCTCAGATGACTACAAATTTTTATCTTGCCAGTCTAAAACCTGTTAGGGAAAGACAGATCAGCTGTTGACTCCAATATGATGTTTAACTCTAATACCCTAATACTAATGCTTAACTCTAATACTGATGTTTACGAATTCATAACTGGAGCACCATTAGAGAAATGCAAATCAAAACTACTTTTAAGATTTCATCTCACATCAGTCAGAATGGCAATTATCAAGAATTCAACCAATAAGAAGTGTTGGTAAGGATGTGGGGAAAAAGGTACACTCATACACTGTTGTTGGAACTGCAGACTGGTGCAACCACTTTGGAAAGCAGTATGAAGATTCGTAAGAAAACTTGGAATGGAACCATCGTTTGACCCAGATATTCCGCTCCTTGGTTTATACTGAAAGGACTTAAAATCAGCATGTGATGCAGCCACATCAATGTTTATAGCAGCTCAATTCACAATAGTGAAACTATGGAACCAACCTAGATGCCCTTCAACAGATGAATGGACAAAGAAAATGTGGTACATATACACAATGGAATATTACTCAGCCTTAAATAAGAATGAAATTATGCATTTGCAGGTAAATGGATGGAACTAGAGAATATCATGCTAAGTGAAATAAGCCAATCCCAAAAATCTAAAGGCTGAATATTTTCTCCGATAAATGGATGCTGATCCATAGTGAGGGGTGAATAAGGAAGAATGAAGGAATTTTGGATTATGCAGAAGGGAGTGAGGCAAGGGGTGGAGAGGTGGGGATGGGAAGGACAGTAGAATGGGACAGACATTATTACCCTATATACAAGTATGAAAAACAAATTTTTTAAAATAATAAAAAAAAAAAAAAAAAAAAAAAGAACTGGAGCACCTTACTGATTAGTCATCTGGTATAAAGCAGTTATTTGTCAAGATCCTTGAAGCAACAGAAATCCTAGACAAAACCCAGTACAGAAAACACATAAACAATACAAGTACTTTGTTTTGATGGAAGGATGGGTGACACAGAAGTACCTCAGCTAAGAGCACAGTGTGAAAACACCTGGGCTAGGAGTTGGAGGAGAAAGGGAAAGTTAACAGAAATTTGAATAAGTCCAGAATCATATTTAGTGAGACTGTTACATATGTTAGGAAAGTTAAAGAGGCTGGCCACAGTGGCGCATGCCTATAATCCCACTTAGTCGGTAGGCTGAGGCAGGAGGATGGAAAGTTCAAAACCAGCCTCAGCAACACAGCGAGGCCCTGAGCAACTAAGCAAGACACTGTTTCAAAATAAAAACATAAAAAGGGGTGGGCATGTGGCTCAGTGGTAAAAAACCCCTGGATTCAATTCTCACTACCCACCCCCTCAAAAAAGTTAGAGAGATATAATTTGAAATGTGATTGGGCTTGAGCTGGGGAGTGCTAAGAAGGGATAAAAAATACCACACCTAACAAGTAAGTGGGAGAGGAAAAATAAAATAACAAAACTCTGAGATATTACTAATATTGACAAATGCAGACTCTGAAAGTTCTATCACATTAATATAAGGACTGGAATGTATTAAACACTCAGCAAGAAGGTCACAACTATCAATGTATATGTTCTAGTCCAGGGTTGGCGAATTTCTTCTGTAAAGGGCCAGACAGTAAAAATGTTAGGACCTGCAGATCATATGGCACTTTCACAACTATTCAAACTCATTAGCACACACACACAAAAAAATCCATGAACACCACATAAATGAATGGATATAAAACTTCACAAAAATAAGTGGCAGGCTGGCTTTGGCTTTTAGGTTATAATTTGCCAATCCTTGATCTAAACTAATGACCAAGTTCTAAATCAATAATTTAACTTAAATCCCTCTGGAACCCTATGCCTTTCAACTAATCCCACTGAAAAAGGAGGGGAAGGAAAAAAGGAAGGCAGGTACAATCCTAGTTGGTTAGGGTTGTAACTTCATTTTATTTTGGCATTGGGGATTGAACCCAGGGCTTCACACATGCTAAATATGCACTCTACCATTGAGTTATATCCCCAGCCTGATAACTTTATCTCTTATCTAATATCTTTGATGAATCTATTATCTACCATGTAAAGAGACCTCTCAATATAACCGGAGAATCTCATCTTCCCCTCAAACTCCCTTGTTCCCATTGTCAGTTAGGTCTTATTTTTCTCCTTCATTAATAACACTTCCTAAGCGCAGCCCACCTTTACAGCCTTCCAGAATTCTAACCTCCTGACTTCTTGAAATGTTACTGTTTTCATAAGTGAAAACACCAGATAAAATTTGAAGGAATAGTATGTTCTATACTCAAAACAACCCAGGAAGGGTTTCTTCCCCCACTAAAATCCTCCCATTTTTCGGGGAAGAGGAGAATTTCAGTTTATAGTAAAAATAGCTTCATCTTCATTTTGGCCCCTTACCATTAGCTAAGTCTGTTTTGCCATCTGTGCTGCTCCCTTTGCTGGACATCTTTAATGATGTTTGCTGTAGCCAGCCTGGATTTGGGAGAAGAAAATGAAATAATTAGAAAACAACTTCAGAAAGAAAACAAAAGGTACAAAGAGATTAAACAATGTACAGGCTTTGTCAGTTTTATAAAAATGATTTTTGTTGTGTGTGCTTAATAGGTCTTCTCAGCTACTGAAAAGCACATCAGAACTTTTCCCCCTATATCTAATTCCATAAAGGAAAATATTTGGGGAAGTCAACTGCCATCTCTTTACCTTATTAACTGAGTAACTGGCAGTGTTTTTTCAGGGTAAGAAGGAACTGAAATAAAACCTGGAACAGTAGGCACATATCAAATGACCGAGGACTGCAGGCAAAGAGCATCAACTCAACACAGAAAGCTAGCTTCAGCACTTCCCTGTAGACAAGGGTATTCTGTTTTGAGCAATACTCATATGTATCCACAAACTCTGTAAAACTCTTGTTTTCACAACATGAACATTCAGGTTCTTGATATCATTTTACACACCAATCAACAGAGGTAGCAGAAATCAAGCTCCTGTTAATTACTGAACTTGGGCTTTATGTTCACTCAGATTTCTTGTTTCAAGCTTATTATAGATATTTTGGAATATAAGAAGCAGAGCTGAAATTTGAACTCAAGAGCACCTAAGACTCCTAAGAAAAACTCTTAAAGTTTTCCCCCTTTTATGGCTAATAGTCACCAAGTGCAAAGGTGGGAAAGAAAAAGGCATTTCCATTAAACTACCTCAGCTCACTTTATACAATGGCAGACCTTCACCTAATACCACCAACTTTCATCAGACTTGTCATTCTGGCAAATTCTAACTAGGAACCAGGCTATATAGCTTATTTCCTTTATGCCACCATAGCACATTCATCCCCTACACCGCCCCGCCAGCCTTACTGCCACCTCCAGCAAATTCCAAAGAGTAAAGAATAATATTATTCAAACCAGAATTTTGTTAAGCCCTTTCAGTGCCTTGGACAAAAGGCAGTAGTAAAAGACAAAGTATGATTATGACCCCAGTCCTTGGGCCCAGGCACACTGGCCTCTAATCTTTCAACAGCCCTTTCATTCTGGTAACAATTATCCCAGAAGCAGCCCCATCCTTATGCTTGCCCCCTACTCTCCTCTATAGAAATCCATGCTGCTTCATAAAAAGTATCCTCTGCCAAGAGACAGCTGCCCAAAGATTTCTCACTGTAGGCCAGAGTAGGGGAGTAGAAACACTGCAGGAACAGGGTTGAAGTTAAATTTGAGGAAAGGACACCTGGAAAGGAGATGATAAAAGACAATGCCAACAAAAAGAACATGTGTGAAGCCACATAAAGGAAACACTGAAGAGCTGTTTGTAAAGCAGGCTGTTTTCCTCCTCTTACTTTGACATATATAATTCTATAACAGTATTCCTCACACAGCACTCTTAATGCATCTCTTAAGTGCATTAATTCCCATTTCATGGGACACTTCTGTTTTTCCTTCTCAATAGTCCCTATTTATAGTCTTTAGCATCTCAGCAATATCTTTGCCACACTTGGTATAAAATTAATTATATTAACTGCAAAAGTCCTATGACATGGGGAAAATAATTGCACTGCTTTGCAGAAATTACAAAGTAAAGTCATAAGCAGACCACTGTCTTGCGGTCAACTGGGAATGGATTTTTCTTACCCCTGAATCCCCCCCCGGAGCCGGGGATCGAACCCAGGGCTCTGTGCTTGCAAGGCAAGCACTTTACCAACTGAGCTATCTCCCCAGCCCACTTACCCCCGAATTAAAACTGTCTACCACACTTCTCATTCTATCATTATCGACTCCCAGATAAAAATTTAAAAAGTCAGCTCCAGAGAACCTTTCTCAAAATTAATATCAACTTCTACAATAGTCCAAACTGCCTAAACTTTAGAGTCATAACTTCTCTAACATATACATTTGCTCTTCCAGACTCCATGATCAGGAATAACCAAAGACTATATATTCTCATCCAGCTCTGAGATGTGGAAAAAAGGGAGGCATGAGGTTCAGCATATACCCAGAGGTTGTGGAATAGTTTTGGGTGACCCTGCTTAAGGTTCTTTCAAAAAATGGCTGTCAGAATTTAATGCTAAATTCAGAAAGAGAAAATCCTGTGAATACTTAGGTCAATCCTGTTTAATCACTGAGTTAATAGGAAGAAACCAGAGTTTAGCAAAATCAGTCCTAAGACTGAAAATTAGATGTCCAGGATTTCAGTATGTAAGCCATGCCATTAGCATACTTTGCACCCTTAGATGAGCTACTTAAACTTCTCTGCACTTCATTTTCTCTAGCTATAAAATAGCAAGTTGAGTGCACTATATTAAAAAATCCAAGCCAGGCAATGGTGCAAACCTGAAATCCCAGGGGCTTGGAAAGCTGAGGCAAGATGATCTCAAGGTCAAAGCCAGCCTCAGCAACTTAATGAGGCCCTATGCAAGTTAGCAAGAAACCGTCTCAAAATAAAAAATAAGGACTGGGGATGTGGCTCAGTGGTTAAGCATCCTTGGGTTCGATCCCTGGCTGGGGGAGGGGGCGGGGGCGGGGAGAGAAAAATCCAAATTCTGAAACTTTTTGAGCTCTGACGTGACAATCAAAAAGCTTCAGATTTCAGAGCACTTGAGATTTTCATATTAGGGATGCTCAACCAGTAAAGTCTGTACAAATATTCCAAAAATTGAAAAACTCTGAAATGTGAAACACTTCTGGTTTCAAGCATTTCATCTATGGGACATTCTACCTGTAGTAATTCCAGAGATGCTATAGATAAGCAGAATTTTATTTTAAAACTTTTGGAGAAGGGTATTCTGGAGCAGGTCTCCAAACTTTATGAATCTCTCAGTGAAAAGTTTGAGCAGAAACACCCAATATTTGTGTTGACATGCAATCAGCTCTCCTTAAATATTCAGATTAACTTTTCTAGGATAAATACCTAATAGATAATTTGACATTCTTTTCCTATATATCACTGGAACACCTTATGTCTCTTAAGTGCACTAATTTATACTAATTTATTTCATGGGATCACTTCTCTAGAAAGTCAAGAAATGATGGCAATAAAACACAACTATTTTTGGAATGAATTGTTAGAATATAAATTTTAATCAAAAGTTGCGTGTGGTGGCACATTCCTGTAATCCCAGAGACGGGAGGTTGAGAAGGTAGAAATACTATGGGAACTTTGGAATATAATTAGGTTTAGATGGAGTCATAGCTGGGGCCCTCACAATAGGATTAGTGTCTTTATACAAGACACCAGAGTTCTGTCTCACCACTTCCATGTTAGGACACAGTGACTAGGTGGACATGTACAAGCTAGGAAGAAAGACTTCACCAGATACCAATCACATAGGCACTTAAATCTTAGACTCTGGGCCTTCAGAACTGAGAAAACAAATTTCTGTTGTTTAAGGCACCAATTTAAAGTATATTGCTATGGAAGTCTAAGCTATTTAAGATGCGATCTAAATTAAAGCAGGTAGAGACACTGTCTATACCCTGGAACTCAAGTATAGGAGCCACTCTAGAGTCTCTCACACTGACCCATGAATACAAACAACCTTATAATCTGAAGTTTGGGACCACATTTGACCCAAACGCACATTATCTTCATGATTCCCCTGCCCCCCCATATTGGGGACTGAACTCAGGGGTACTCTACCACTGAGCTATATTCTGAACCCTTTTTTATTCTGAGACAAGGTTTCACTAAAATGTTCACGCTTGCCTTGAACTTGCAATTCTCCTGCCTAAGCCCCCCGAGTAGGTGGGGTTAGAGGTGTGTGTCACCATGTCTGACTCTTCATTCTTCAATACATTACACCTCCCCCCCAAAATCCAGTTTTATTTTCATTAATTTCCATGTACATTCAGTCCAAAGCAAACCATGCTGGGCTTAGAAGAGCTGATGAGCTCACTGCCCCAGGTAGCTGGAGGAGTTTAATTAGATTAGCTCTCCTGCCTGTACTCTAAAAATAGCGGTAACCCCTGCCAAACTGAAGGTTAAAGAGTAAACCAGTGGAGGATGGGGAAAAGGCCAGGTATCATTTTAATTTCACTAAGAAACTCCGGTGGCCTAGTTTTTTATGCCTTAATAAGGCCCTGCACTTTTAGCCAACTATGTGAAATATTAACTAAAAACTAAGCAGAGTTTATATATTAGATAAGAGGACTCTGTAGAAGAGGTATCAAACATCTCATTTCAAATCAATGGGGCTGCTTTCCCTTGCAAAAGAGGCTATGTATGATAGAACAATTGGATATCCAAAGCAAAAAGAAAAAAAAAATAACAAAAACACCCTTAACCCATAAATTGCACAATATGCAAAAACTAACTCAAAGTGGGTTATAGGCTGGGGTGTAGTTCAATGGTAGAACATGTGCTTAGCATGCAAAAGGCCCTGCATTCAAGCCCAAGCATCCAAAACATACATACATAAAGGAATTCAAGATCTAAATGTATAAGTTAAAATAACACAATTGCTAGAAAAAAACAAAGATGATTATCTTTGTGACCCTGAGGTAGGCAACTATTTCTTAGGATAGGATACAACTGTAAAAGAAAAATTAATAAACTGAACATATCAAAATTAAAATCTCTTCAAAGTTAGGTGTGGTGGCACACATCTGTAATCCCAACCACTTGGGAGGCTGAGGCAAGAGGATTACAAATTCAAAGCCAGCCTCAGCAACTTAGCAAAGCCCTAAGCAACTTAGAGAGACCCTGTCTCAAAACAAAAAAAAAATCTAAAAATAAATAAATAAAATGGCTGGGTATGTGGCTCAGTGGTTGAATGCCCCTGGGTTCAATCCCTGGTACCAAAAAAAAAAAAAAAAAAAAAAAAATTTAAATGACAAGCTTTAGATGATAGTATCTGGAAAACATGTGACTGATAAAGGACAGGAACCAGAATCTATTTTAAAACTCTTATAACTAAATAGTAATCACTTGAGAAGATTCTTAACATTATTAGAGAAATATAAATTAAAACCACAATGAGGCCGGGCACAGTGGTGCATGCTTGTAATCTCAGCAGCTTGGGAGGCTGAAGAAGGAGTATCACAAGTTTAAGACCAGCCATAGCAACCTAGCAAGGCTCTAAGCAACTTAGTGAGACCCTGTCTTAAAACAAAAAGATCTGGGGATGTAGCTCAGTGGTAAAGAGCCTCTGAGTTCAATCTCCAGTAAAGGGGGGAAAATAAAAACAAAACAAAAACAAACAAACAAACAAAACCCCACAATGAGAATCCACTAAACACCTATTGGAGTGATTAAAAATTTTTAAGTAAGGAAAATTTACTTTATATCAAGTACTAACAATAAGTTTAAGAACTAGAACTCTCATTCAACACTGGTAGAAACACAACAGTAATTTGAAAAACGTTTTGGTAATTTCTTATTAAGGAAGACATACCATACAACCCAGGAGTCCCACTCCAGGTAACCTTCCCACCCCAAGAAAGAAAATGTCCACAAACTTAAAAACCTATAAGTGAATGTTTTAGTTTTATTTAGATTAATTTTAAAAACTGGAAATAAATGTTCTTCAACTGGGTCATAGATAAACATACAGTGGCATATCCACATAATAAAATACTACTGTGCAATAAAAAGGAATAAACTATTGATACAAGCAGCAACATGGTTATCAGATATGTTATGCTAAGTGCAAGAAACCAGACTCAAACAGTTATGTAATATATGATTCCATTTATGGTACTCTGGGAAAGATAAAACTATAGGGATAGAGAGTACATTGGTGGTTACCATGGGTAGTGTGTGGGGGGTGGTGAGGAGGGTGGAATTTACTACAAAGGGCATGAGAAAACTTTTTGGAATGATGGAGATGTTCTGTCTCAATTGGTGTTACATGACAATGCATTTGTCAGAATTCAAAAAACAGATCAGCTAAAAAAAAAAAAAAAGAAATTTTTACTGTATATAAATTAGACCCAATAATTGTAGCCTAAAAAAGTGAGAATGGAAGAAGAGTGAAGAAAAATTTAAAAAGTCACAAAATTGTTATATAACAGATAATACTGAACAATTAAAAACAGGACATTTTCAAGGTTGTGATTAACATGTAAGTTGACTAAAGTAGTGAATATATCACAGTAAATGAGACCAAAATGTCAGGTCTTCTCACTTGAAGTGTCAGGATTTTTGCTGCAACCAAAGTCACTTGTGTGATTTATCAGCAAGCAACATGAATTGTAAGATGAATCCAAAATATAGAAAAAAAATAGCCAACCCTATTGTTTTGGTAAAACAATAAAAATATCGGAAGCTTAAAGTAGATCAATGTTTTTCTAGCAATTATACTACTGACTTGTATGTTTGTTTATTTACTGATGCTAGAGATCAAAACCAGGGCCTTGCATATGCTAAGCACATGTTCTATCACTGAGCTACATCCCCAGCACTGATATGTTTGTGCTTTTTATTTTTAAAAATTTCTCTCAAGTTCATTTTAAATCCTTCAGCATATAGGGCCTATAAAAATTGGTCTGATAAAATTTTATGACCTAGGGCCTGATGGAAACATCAACATATAAATACTACTACTGGACTGACTTTAGTCCCTTTATTAAGACTTGAAATCAGTCTCAGTCAATTCTTCTGACTTAAATAATCCCAGTATTCTCAGGCCAGTCCATGATTCATTCTGTAATTCAACTGCTCAATTTTCCTACAGAAAATCCATATACATTTTTTTTGGTAGTTGTAGATGGACAGAATGCCTTTATTTGTTTATTTTTATGTGGCACTAAGGATCGAACCCAGATCCTTACACATGCTAGGCAAGTGCACTGCCACTGAGCTACAGCCCCCGCCATTCATATTTCAACGGGGCAGGGTATTAGAATTTTCTTTGAAAGGTGATGGTACAAAAATACTTGTTATTAGTAACACAGATATTTGAGAGTCACATAGTCCCTGGTTCCTCTTGGGAGGACAGATGTTCCCTATCACTTATAATTGAACAGATGTTCAGGGCTGATCTCTGTCCAAAGTACAAATTTGCTTTTCTAGGTCCCACAGTCCATCTGGTATCAACTAGTCCTACTTTCCTTACCCCCAATTTTTGTTTTCAAAATGAAATGACTCATTTTAAATTCATTCTCCTTACCTTAATATTTTTCTGCTTCACAACAAATACTTCTCCAAGCCAATTTTCTACTCTGCTGCCAGCTACATTCTAACAATATAATGTTTATTAGACAGAGAACCTCTGGCATGGAAATTCAAAGGATGACCCCAAAGAGGCTTGAACTCATGCTGAATAAAACATGTTTATAGAAAACAGAACTTTAGGCTACTTTCTAGTAAGTACTTGGAGGGGCTGAATAATCAACATTGTCTCCTCTGACAAGCTGGATGGAAGAGAAATGCTGGATGTTGCTGGATCAAGGAAATTAATCTCTATTCCTACTGTGCAAGATGTGACAACAGAAGAAAATCCAATTGTATATAGGCTCATATTACCCATTTTTATTCAAATTATAGGACTCTGGCACCACCCAGTGGCCCATCTGTACACAAACATGCTGGTATACAACAAAGTACCAGGCAATACAGAATCCAAATATAAACAATGTGTCCACAATCTTTTTTGTAGCCAATTAACCAATTAAGAAAAATGAGTATACAATTATAATAGATACAAGTATATCACTTAAAAAGCAAAAATGTTACAGTGGAACAGAGGAAAAGATTATATTAGTTTCAAAGAGAAGGAAAAGCTTCTGTGGAAATTAACTTTCAAGATGAACTTTGAAGGAAGGATAGAATTTCAATGGGTGGAGTTGAGAAAAAAAGATATTCTGAAGGTGCAGAATGAGAACCAACATGTAAGTTAAAAACCTGACAGGTTCAAGAAAATATGAGCAGATGACAGGCAGAGTTGATTTAATTAAAAAGTATAATCAGCAGCTGGGGACAGTGCTGCATGCCTGTAATTCTAACTACATGGGAGGCGAAGGTAGGAGGACTAAAAGTTCCAGGCCAGCCTGGGCAACTTCATGAGAACCTGTCTCAAAACAAAACAGAAAGAAAGAAAGAAAGAAAATGAAAAAAAGGGAGAGGAGTGCTGGGGATGTAACTCTCTGGAGAGGGCCCCTGGATTCAATCTCCGGTACCCATCCCCCCACACACACACAAAATATAATAAGTAGAAGGATGGGGGTGAAGTTCAGTTGTAGAATGCTAGCACAGAATGTGTGCACCAGCATCACAAAACAAAACAAAACACCCATATAGTAGGTTGTTACGTGTGTGTTATGTGTCATATAATTTTGTCATTACAATGAATTGAAGAAATTAACAAAAAAGGAAGGGGAATCAAGTAAAAAAGCTATTGTAGTTGCCAAGATAAGGAGTAAAGGGGGCATGCCTTAGGCTGATAACAACAGATGAAAAGGGAGTTGACATGAGAAATACTGTAGAGACAGATAATATTTAGCTCTTTAAATAGGTATAAAGCCAAAAGTCAAGACAAGTTTTGAGCCTGAAAATCAAATGCTACAAATGAGAAGTTGACATGTGGGGGAAGAGATGAATTTGATTTTGAATGTTTAAAATCCAAATGGACATGCTAGGAAGGTAGTGAGAAAGGTAGTGCAGGTAAGGATCTTAATAAATAAATTAATGCCAGGCATGGTGGTGCACGCCTGTAATCCCAGGCCTTGGGAGGCAGAGGCAGGAGGATCACAAGTTCAAAACCAGCTTCAGCAACATAGTGAGCTGTAAACAACTTAGTGAGACCCTATCTCAAAATCAAAAAAAAAAAAAAAAAAAAAAGGAGAAGAGGAGGAAGAAGAAAAGAAATAAAAGAAATAAATTAGGGCCAGAGATACAGATTTGTGAATTGTCCACACAAAGAAAATTCATATCAGATATCTAATAAATTATACTTTACTAAAAACAAAAAGAAATACAAAAGCAAGCTCTGAGAAAGGAAGTCCACAGAAAGAATCTTAAAAAATACATATCCTTTGAGAAAAGAAAGATGGAGCAGAGAAATAGGGAAATAGGAATAATAATGAGTTAAATGCCTTGGAAGTCAAGTATAAAAAGGTTTCAGGGAGGTGAGAAATGTCCATGTTTCCCCTATTTCCAATGCTATAAAGGGGGAAAAAAAAAAAAAGATGTATACTGAGAAAAGGTTCTAAGAGTCAGAACAGTTTTTCCCATGGAATTTCCAAAGGGACTGGATGATTTTCTCCCTATTTAAGCATCATAAATACCAGAATTCAGCTATCTCTTCAGTTAATTCTAAAATAAATATATATATATATGTGTGTGTATATATATATATATATATATATATATATATATATATATATATATAATTTTTTTTAAGTCACTAGGATTACAGGCATGTACCACCATGCCCAAATAAACTTTCCTTTAAAAACTCATTAGCCTATCTATCAATTTAACATAACTTGTGACCATGTCTAAACAAACATTTTTATTCCTATCATCTGAATGTTTTATACATACTTTTATAAGAAATATTTAATTCTACCTTTCGGTTCATTTGCATCACCATTTGGTAGTGAAGAGCCCTGATCTTAAAGACAACATGGTAAAACAGAAAGAAAAGGGCTTTGGGGTCAGACAGACTTGGGTTTGAATTCTACTTCTTCTTATTTATTTAGAGAATACTTTTTTAGTTTCTGTAATCCAAACCCATGTAGATAAGACCTTACATATTTAATACAGTGCATACAAATGGAAAAAAATTAAGTTTAATGTTTCTAGACTTACAAGGCTGTTAATTTCTGTATAATGCCGACTCAACATGATAAACTGGGATTCTTTTTCCAAAGATTTTTTAAAAATATTTCTTTAGTTGCAGATGAACACAATACCTTTATTTTATTTATTTATTTTTATGTGGTGTTAAGAATCAAACCCAGTGTCTCACACATGCTAGGCAAGCACTCTACCACTGAGCCACAATCCCAGTCCCTTCTTTTTCCAAAGTAGAAAGCACAGTTAAAGTTTTCAAAAATTCAAATTACATGTGTGTATATATATTTATATAAAAGAGCAACAATAGCAGTATGAATTCTATTTCTTCTATATTTTTATATTTGTTTCCTTTTATATTTGTTTCCCTGTAGGAGCTGGTTTAGAGGATTAAAAATAACATATGCAAAAAGACTGTCTGCGCACAGTAGTTTTCCAACTCTGGTACCAGACTGCTTTACTTAGAGAAATCTGGGCTTCTCTGTCACTCAGAAATGATCCTCCATACATTGTACGTTAGGACACAGTTCCAAGTTTATAAAATTTGCTTACCACTCTCACTGGCCTTTTAAAAAAAATCAGAGAACTTTGTTAATAACTTCTTTTGAGCAGTCATATTTTGTGTACTGGGGCAAAGCAATCCATCCAGGAATTCACAACATGAGCCTCCCTCTCAATTTCTCCCTCTTAGAAGTTCCAAGGATACCCAAGATGGAAGACTGCAAAGCAATCACCACAAATACTGATAAGGAAGATGAGGAAATCCTTTATAGTATTTTTCTATAAATAAAAAACTTCATTACTCTTTTGGATTAATGCCTTCTCTCCCTGTTGGTAACACCAAATGCAGTTTATACTTTATTGGCTTTAATTCTGGTAACAGTATTTCAGAGTATGTTAGGAATGCACTTAACCCTTAAATGATGTTTTCTAGCAGCAAAGTTGTTACTCTTTATAATAACATGCAAGTCCACTTATCTCAATTTAAATAATCCTAAGGGTTATCTATTTTTCATTGGGTTTCCACTATGACTTATCTTTCCTATCAGAATTCAGTCCCCATTTCCTTTCAGTTTCTACCATTTACACTTCAAATTTTTCTTGTTGGGGGCTGGGGAGATAGCTCAGTCGGTAAGCACGAGGCCCTGGGTTCGATTCCCCAGCACCCAAAAAAAAAAAAAAAAAAAAAAATTTTTTTCTTGTTAGAAAAGCCACTATACAGAAAAAAAAAAAAAAAAAAAAAAAAAGCTTCAAACATACTACTTTAAAAAAATATGGGCTTAAAAAACATATATATATAGGCTTAAAACATCAAAAAGTACCTTCTTGCCTGGCATGGTGGTGTATGCCTTAATCCTAGTGGTTCAGGAGGCTGAAGCAGGAGGATTGCAAGTTCAAAGCCAGCCTCAGCAACTTAGTTAGGCCCTAAGCAACTTAGTGAGAACTTGCCTCAAAATAAAAAGGGCTGAGGATGTGGCTCAGCAGTTAAGTGCCCCTGGATTTGATCCCTGGTACCATAAAAAAAAAAAAAAAAAAAACAATGTACACTCCTACCCACTTCAGGTTACAGGGCAGAGTCTAATGCTGAGTACCAAATAAGTTCAACAAAACATACCTGATAAGGTGATAATAAAAAAAGTACACCAAAGGAAAAGTCTCTTTGTTTAACCTTATACTAGTTTTCCAAATGGCTAGGAAAAACCAGAAAGAAAAAGATAACATACAAGGCAAGTATAGATTCTTCACATTAGAACTTGGCCAGACTGCCTTAAACATAATCATCAGAAGATAAGAGCAAATATCTAATTTTTCAGATAAAGTGATGAAAACCTATATGATGATCCAATCCATTAGACATACCATATTTCATTAATAAGATGGTATCTTTGTTATATTAATCACTCCCCAATACCCTTGGCAAACTCAGAGCAAGCTCAGTTCATTATTTAATCTACATTATAATATATTCCTGGGATAAGGCAGTACCTGAGAGATCGGACTTGTGGCACAGAAACTATAACCTGTAGAGATAAGATGGCTATAAAAAAATGAGCAATGCATAAAATTCATCAGGCTTTTTTTTTTTTTTTTTTTTTTTTTTAAGGAAAGGTGTTGAGGATGGAACCCTGGGCTTCACACATTAAGCAGGCACTTTAGCACTGATCTACACCCCAAACCCATAACAGGCTAATTTCTGAAGAGCTTTCAGGACTTTCTTCTTACTCTTAGAATGACTGAATCAGTAAAAAGAAAGAGTAGGTAGTCCCTTTTTCCTGACAGATTTTAGCAGCACTGAAGTTTCTTTGGTACATTTATGAAAGTGAAAAATGAATTTTTCTTTATTATCAATAAAAATCATCTAAAATGCATTGGTTTTTGGCACTGAAATGAAGACAAGGTAGTTCCCCTTATTTAAGGGGGATATGTTCCATACCAGAAACTGTACATAGTATTGAACTCTGTGTATTTTTTTCTATACATACACACCTATGATAAAGTTTAGCTTATAAATTAGACAATTAAGCAATAACTGATAAAATAGAATAATTATATCATTACATTGTAATTAAAGTTATTTGAATGTGATGTTTCTCTCAAAATACCTTGCTGTACCATAGATCTTTGCAGCCTCAGCCTAAGATTTTTCTTCTTCCCTTATTTAAACTGAAAATATTTGCCTTTTTACTGAAAAGAAACACTTTATGGCTTCTCTTGGGCATATATGAATTGTCAGCAACACCACACTTGCACTTTGGGTTCATCATTAAGGAAAACAAGGATTAATGAACACAAGCACCGCCAATACCACAACAGTCATCTGATAAGCCAAATGACTGCCAAGCAACTCATAGGTGGGTAGTATATACAGTGTAGATATACCATAGAAGACGATGATTCATACCCAGGCAGGTCAAGGCAAGGTTTCATCACATTATGCAGAATAGCAAGCAATTTAAAACTTAGGAATTGTTTACTTCTGGTCTTTTCCCATTTAATACTTCTGTACTGTGGTTGATCACAGAGAGCAAAACTATAGACAAGGGAGGGCTATTGTACACATGGTCACTACCTCCATGCCTGATACTGATTTAATTAATTCACAATAGGTAAAGATAAACACCAGATCATCTGGCTCACTGATAACCTACTTTAAAAAAAAAAAAAATCCTAATTCCACCTCACTCCAGAAAAAAAAATTTAACATAAATTTAAAAGTAACTCTAACACCAATGTTACACAATAAGAAAGCTGTTTGGTATCTCTTGCCCTTTTATAATCTGGACATTTCCTATACATGTTCAGAGTAACATTTCTACAGTAGAAACAATCCAGTAAAAAATCTGAAAGCAGAGTTTAACTTGTCACTCCATGACTTCAAAAGCCTGTAATTCACTTAATGGGATACAGGACTAAAGGCATAAAACTGAAGATTTGACTTCCACAACAGAATAACCTCTATAAAATGTACCTTATTAGAGTCTGTATGCTTTTGAAATGCCAGGATTGTTTTAAACTGGCAACAAAAGTGGTTGCTTTCTTTTAGCTCTTTCTGAAGAGCAGCTTCTATTTTAGTTAACACGAAGGACAATGACACTGAGACTGATTCTTACACATTTAATGGACTGCATTACAAAATGCCCTAACAGACTGGTAGTGGGAATGGAAAAGTCACAGGCATACCCAGTCCTCCACCCCAGTCATCCTAGGAAATACTTCCTAACAAGATGTCATAATTCTTAGGTAATAGATAAAATATAAAAGTATTAATAGAAAGATAAGAATTTTACAGTTATGATTCACAGTCTAAGAATATTGATTCACTGTATACCATAAAATATGAAACTCTTCCTGAAGGTTGGGGGGTGGGATTCTTAACTAGTACATGTAGCATTAAGATACAAAGTTATTCCTCTTTCAACATATTTCCTTTCTTTCCATCCAACACAGATCTCCAGATCTCAAAAAAACAACTGCCCACCTCACCAATACCCCCAAGAGTCTTTACCTTAGAGAATTCAGAAGCTCAATGGTGGTAATGAAAGTTGATAAACCCTAAAATGACCACTTGTCTGAACCAATAAAGTTGCTTTCATTGCAATGTCATCAATATATTGCAATTTTGTGTGCCCTTGGCTCTTCCAAAAATATGTGGAAAAAAAGCCCACAAAAGGTTTAAATTCTTTATCTGTGATGTTTTATTATTAAGATAGTCCGAGCTTGGTGTGGGGGACTGGCGCATGCCTGTAATACCAGTGACTGAGGTGGTTGAGGCAGGCGGATCACAAGTTTAAAGCCAATCTCGGCAATTTAGTGAGGCCTTAAGCAACTTGTCTCAACCTGTCTCAAAATAAAAAATAAAAAGAGTTGGGGATGTGGTTCAGTGGTTAAGCATCCCTGGGTTCAATCCCCAGTTACCCCCACCCCCAGCAAAAAAAAAAAAGATGGTGCAGTTGTGAAGATGAAAAAACAACTCTATAGTCCTAAACCTCTTAGTACTGATTCATTTCAGAAAAAAAAGAAATATTTTCATGGTCTAGTTCTCTGACAATACATTGATAAGGATCACCAAGGAGTTTAAGATCCTGGAGAAAATGTACTCTCTCCATGGCAAAAATGAAAGGCATAAAGGATAGTTGCAGTACAGGTGGACAACATTATAGCAGAAGGGGAAGGAATTACAACACTGATAACTCTGATCAGGTGTGCTGAGAGAGATCAAGGGGAAGGAAGCAATGAATAAAGGAAATTACTGAAGTTTACTTTAAGAATACATTTCGAAATATACATACACCAACATCTAATACTCCTATCTTCTGGTCTTTGAACCTTCATCACACTGTCCAGTTCAGAAGGCAAACCTGGGTGGGCACTTGCAAAGCACATACCTAAGCTGAACAATTAAAAATGAATGGGGCTGGGGAGTTCAGCAGTAGAGGCCTTTATTAGCATGTACAAAGCCCTCGGTTCAGTTCCCAATAGTGCAAAGGGGGAAAAAAAGAAAAACTTAACAAGAAAGTTAAGTTGTTTTGTTCTAAAACAAAAGGCAAGTAAGTATAAATGAATTTACAACTTCTCATAACTGTATGAGTGACATGGAAAGAAAACGAAATATTTTTTGTGTACCATGTGCTAGGCATAATCTAAGAGCTTCATATAGGTTCCCCCATATAATACTAACAATGACCAAGGTAAGTGGTATTATCCCACTTTTAAAGATGTGGAAATCAAGAAAGAAGTTTAAGTAACTTGCCTAAGGTCACATGGCTATTAAATCGTAATTCAATAAAATTAAACCCAGGTCCTATGATGGACTTACATATGAGCCATCACTAAAAATTTTATGATCCAGTCCACCATGAGCATATTCTAATCTGGGCACCAAGTGGAATAAAACTTAACAGTATCACTCTCAACTGTTTCCTACTATAAATCATAAAAATAGCCAGGTACAGTGGTGCACACCTGTAATCTTACTCAGAAGGCTAAGGTGAGAGGATCACATGTTCAAGGCAAGTCTCAACAACTTAGTGAGACCCTGTCTTGAAAAATAAGAAGGGCTGGAGATATAGCTCACAGGCAGAGCATCCCTGGGTTCAGTCCCCAGTACTGGGAAAAAAAAAAAAAAAACCATCATAAATACTACAAATAGGCTAAGTCTACCTTCCAAAGTCACTCAGCTTTTCTGTCATATCCTATGAGCTTTAACCATAGCACTCTTCTTTCATGCTGTTCAATGCACAGGATAATTCTAAGAATTCTGCAGACCAGCTATAACCACTATATTCTTTTAAACCAAAATTTATCCATTATATTCTGAAAAGTTGAAATTCTGAGATGGATTGATCTCAGACACCAACTAAATGCAGTATCATTCACCACCCCTCAGCTTTAAGTTCATTATAAGTGACTAAATATTGTCTAAATAGCAAAGATGACAACCCAGAGCCCTGGGAGGGGAAGAAACCTGATTTAACAAAAGGCTGAATAGAATTCAGGCAAACAAATTCTTAGTTTTCTACAGTTTAAGAAACATGATCCACACAAGGCAAAACACAAGACAAATGAATAAAGAAAAAAGAGGGAGACATGGGGTGGGGGACATACATTCACTTCTAGGCTTAAGTCATTTGAAGAGAGACAGTCATAGTCTAGGACAGAAAGTCAAAACACAGCCAATTAAACTTGGAAAAGTAATTAACCAAAACTGGAATGCAGCCAAGAACAATACCCAAACTCTTTTGGAAATTGTGGTAGGAATCTTATGATTTTAGTGGTCAGCACTTAAGCATTAGGGCAGGGTCTCTCTAGAACTCAGGAATTTAAATGCCTTCAACTCCCACTCACCTTTCCTCCTTTTATCACTGAAGTAAGGCGAGGCTGAACTCCTGAGAAAATAGGTCTGCAGATTCACTGAAGGACTGAGAAAAGTTAAAGTTTACATGGCAAAGGTCTCTCTTCTACTAAACATAATAAAAATATTTATGAGTACACTTTAGTATTTTTTAGACCTCCTCTAAACTATTTAAAGTCAGAATAACTTATCTGACTGCTCAACAATAATACACACACACACGGAAATAAAATGAACAAAATTTAAGGATTAGAAGTCAGGCAAGCTAGGAGACATTCTAGCTCTACTAAAACTAGAAGTCATTTAGAAGGAAAACCTGAATCTTTTCAACATTAAACCACAACCAAACAACCTCTCAACAAGAACGCATAGGGCAGGGCGGGTGGGGGGGTGGGAATTTCGGAGAGAATGTGATAGCGCTAGTGCCGGTTTGTTTACAGAGACTCCAGCAACAATCATATGAGTCAGAAATTCAAGCCACCAGATGCTTTCCAACTAACAGGGACCAAACGGGACCGTTCTAAGGTGTTCTAAGAGATTTGGAGGTGGGAGTTGGAAAACTAAGAGAATCGTATCATAAAGAGTACAAGACCAGACGGTAACAACCGACTTCTGGTTTCTTGGATCTCGGCATTCCGTACAAGGTGCTGGGCCTGAGAACTTGGGATGGGGGAGGGGGACCCATTGCGCGATGGCCCCGAGGTGACAGGGAGACGCAGGGCGATTCGCATCCCCCAATCTAAAGGGAGAAATGAGAGCACACAAATGGGTCACCCGACGAAGTAAGAAGTCCCTGTGAATTATGGGGTTGGCTCTTGGGGGCAACCCCAGGGCTGACCTGAGAATAGGACAACCGGTCCTCCTGACAGTGACTCGGGTCAAGGGAAGGAGACGACCTGAACCCCAGGATCTTGGGAAAGGGATCAAGACTACCCTGTGGGGTACCGGCAAGGGAGACGGGGGGCAGGCCGAGCCGGAACGAGACACGGACCGGGTAGGTCAAGGGGGGGGTGTCCGGCTGGGGCAGTTACAAGCACGGGAGCCGGCGAGGCTCAGCAGCCCGCTTCCCGTCTTGGGTCATCCTTCTGCCAGCGGCTGCTCCGACTGTTCCAGGCCCAGCCGCCCCGTCCACTGCCGCCACCAACGCCGCCGCCATCTTACACTGGCCAGCGGCCGCCACCACCACCGCCTCCGCTCTCTGCGCCTGCGCCTGCGCCGCCACGCTTTCCGGCCTCGTTTGCGACGATGTGCTCGAGAAGACCAAGGAAAGAGTGGTCGCGCGAGCTCACGACTCCCAACCCTCCACGGAGGACGCATAAGGGGCGGGGCTTAAAGTCAACGGAAAACTGTGAGGGGCGCGTGCGCATTACCGAGGAGGCAAAGTTGTTTTCGTAACGTTGCGGATTGCTGGCATCTCTCGTGATAACTCAAAACACGTGCGATTTAGGGGCTTCCCACAGATGTGACGGAAAAAAACTTCATTTTCAGGGGTGTGGCAGGCAGATCCCTGGGTGACCACCAGTCTTGCCAGTTTTGAACACCCGGAACGAGCAATTCTCGACAGATTTCTTCTGAAAAAAACCCTTTCCTCTGACGACTTCGTCTCCGTAAGCGGCTTAAGGAGGCCCACTTTACCGATAGCCCTCAATTATCCGTCTTTATAAAAAGGGCTCAAGCTTGAGGTGCAGTTAAAGCTATTCTCCGAGGAGGGGTGATGTGAAGGTTTCCAAGAATGGGTCGGTGACGAAGCGTGACTTGTACACTCTGTTTCGTGCTGACACCTAAAGGAATCCTGTAGAGGATTACTCCCAGCTGCCAGACTGGAGATCGATGGATCGATCGATTTTTCTTCCTTCCCCGCCCCTTTTAACCGTTCAGGGTGCAAGAATTGGACCCCTCACCTCCTCTCTACCGTTATCATCCTGTTCCAAGTCGTACATTACTTAACTACTTGGTGCAATAGACACTACTTCCATTACTGCCCTGCTACAATTAAATAGGATAGCCGGAGTGACTTCTTAAAATGGAAGTCAGGTCATAGTCCCCTCTTGGAAACCTCTAATAGTGTCCGACCACATAATAAAAATCAAAATTAGCAGTGACCTCCATGTGAGGCTCCACATGATCTGGTACTTGTCTTATTTCTTTGATTTTATCTCCTCCCACACTGCCTAACTCTGCTCTAACCTTTTTGGCTGTCACTCAGACCAAAGCATATTCCAGCTCCCTTTTCTTGGACCGCGCATCTATTAAATCTTCATTAGACTGAATCTTTCCATTTAGAACAGGTCTAGTACACCAGCTTGCATTGCGTTTTCCACAACGTTTTGCCTATAATATTTAACCTATAATTATGTATTTTTAATCTAGCTATCCTGTAGAATGTAAGCTCCTGGGGGCAGGAACTGTGCCTTTTTATCTTTGTAACGTCAACATGTATAACAGGGCTAGAGTGCAAAGTAGCTATTATATGACGACCATCCTAATTTATTCTTTCATTTAGTCAGTCAACTACTTACTGTATTCCTACTGTATGGGAGGGCTTGTTCTAGGTGCTGGGACTATAGCAGTAAATAAAACCAAGATTCTGGGGCTGGGGATATAGTTCATTTGGTAGAGTGCTTACCTTCTATGCACTAAGGCTCTGGATTCAATCCCCAGGACCACAAAAAAATAACATGGAACTTATTACTTCAGGGGATGGGAATGTAGTGGGAAAAGAGACAAAAAATAACACAAAGTTATGAGAAGTACTGTATAGGAAAATAGAGTAAAAGTGGATTATTAGGGTGGGTGTGCTCTTTTACATTGGGAGTTTGGGGAAGGCCTCTTTACTGAGGTGGCATATGCATAAAGACCTGATGTAGGAGAGTGCCCCATGCATTAGGAAAGAGCATTCCAATCAGAAGGAGAAGCAAGGTAAAGACCCTGAAGCTTGATTGTATTTAGGAAACCAGTGCAGCAAAAGCGCAGGTAAGGAAATTAGTTTGGAGGAAGAGCCAGGTCACTTACAGGCTTATAAACCAAGGAAAGACTGAATTTTACCTATGAAACCACACAGGATTTTGAGTAAAAATGACATCATCTAATTTATAACTGGTTTATTTTTTTATTCTTAATGTCTTTTTAAGATATTGATAGACCTTTATTTTATTCATTTATTTATATGTGGTGCTGAGAATTGAACCCAGAGCCTCACACATGGTAGGCAAGTGCTCTAACCCCAGCCCCCTTATTTTTATTTTTAAAAGTTTTAGAATGGGGGATTCAACCTAGGGGCACTTAACCAGTGAGCCACATTCCCAGTCCTTTTTATTTTTTATTTTGAGACAGGGTCTCGTTAAATTGCTTTACTAAGGGCCTAATTAAGTTGCTGAGGCTGGTCTTGAAATTGTTGCAATTTTCCTGCCTCAGCCTTTGGAGTTGCTGGGATTACAGGTGTGTGCCACTACACTTGGCTGAAGAGGTTCTTTCTGGTTGATTTTGTTGTTGTTGGTCCCAGGGATTGAACCCAAGGGTACTTAACCACTGAGTAACATCCCCAGCAGACTTCCTTTTTATTTATTTTTGAGGTAAAAGTTTTATTGCTTTGCTAGCAAAGGGAAAGCAAAGGAGACTCGTGTCCTAGAGTCTGTGATTTCATCTTATTTTTTATTTTGAGACAAGTTCTCATTAAGTTACTTAGGGCCTTGCTAAGTTGCTGAGGCTGGCTTGGAGCTTGCGATCCTCCTGCCTCATCCTTCTGAGTCTCTGGGATTATAGGCATGCACCACCATACTCAGTCTGATTAATTTTTTTAACTGCCTACAAGGAGGCTGAAAGACCAAGTTAGGAAACTATCACAGACCTGCAAGACTAGTATTAAAATGGACATGATAGGAAGTGTTGGACTCTGAATGTACTTTAAAAGTAGCACAGAGATGACTTGTTAATAGAGTAATTGTTAGATGTAAGAAAGAGTCAAGGATATCTCAGGTTGACTTGAGTAACTGAATAAACAGCAATGTCTTTTACTGAGAACACATGGGGGAACAGAAACAGGTTTTTTGGGAAAATATTCAGTTCTGTTTTAGACATTAAATTGGTGATTCTATTAAATTTCTAAATGGAGCTACTGAATGAACAATTAGAAATACGTATCTGGGCTGGGGTTGTGGCTCAGTGGTAGAGCACTTGCCTAGCATGTGTGAGGCACTGGGTTTAATTCTCAGCACCGCATATAAGTAAATTAATAAAATAAAGATCCATCAACAACTAAAAATTAAAAAAAAAGAAATGCATATCTGGAGCTCACAGAAGGGAAAACTGTAGGGATAAATTGAGTCATTAAATTATAAATATTATAGATAGCAATGGGATGGGGAAGGCTCAGTTAAGGTAGATGAGAAGCAGTTCAATGAGACCTTTAATCATGAGGCATTCCAACTAGAAGAGTCAGAGAAGAGGAGCATTCAGCAAAAGTTATCGAAAAGGAGTAATCAGGAAAGAAGGCTAAGAAAACCAGGAGCAAAGGGTCTTACAAAATAAGTTAACATAAAACATTTTATGATATGATGGATAAGCTATATCACTCCCACTCAAAAGACTGAAGATAACTAAAAACTGACCAACGGACTTGGAAAAATGGAGATTAAAATTTTGACAAGAGTGGTTTTAGTGAGGCATAGGGAATCAAAAGCTTCATCCTCCATGATCTGGTTTTCGTATCCATTCCCTTGTGAATACCATTGCTATTCTCACCAAAACAACTGCTGTTAGCACTAGTTTTTCCCATTCTCCTTTGGGCTTTCCTAATGAATTTGGGGTTGTTATAATTATGTCATAAAGATACTCAATTGCATTGATTTCTGTGACACTACATTCCATAGTTCTCTTTATATCATCTCATTGATTATTTCGTTAGCTTCTCTTCCCCTTCAGCCCATGTTCTTCCAAAGTGATTGGAAGTGATTCCAAAGTGATCTATTTTTACAACTTGAACTACCATCTACATAATTATGAATTTTAAGTCTTTACTTCCAACCCAGGCTTCTGTTTTAAGATGTAGACTCACAGACTTGATGGATAGCACTTTTTAAAAACTGCTTTATTAAGATATAATTCAAATACAATTCACTCAAAGTGCACACAGGTAAGTGCAACCATCCCCACAGACAATTTTAGAACATTTTCATCACCTCAAACAGAAACCCAGGGCAACCCTAAAGGGGTCCCTTCTTGCCCTTGGAGTTCTGTCTCTTTTCTTCTTACATGAATAAATCCTACTTCTTAAGAGAAAGAAAGAAACCCAGCACTTTAGCTATCACCTGCCCTCAACTTCCCATGCTGCCATCTGTCCCTAAGAAACCATTAACCTATTTTGTTTCCAGAGATAACCTATTTTGTTTCCAGAGATTTCCATATTATGAACTTAAGTTTTGTCACTTTTGTGTGGCACTGGAGATTGAAACAGGAGTACTTTATCACTGAGTCACATACTCAGCCTTTTTATTTTGAAACAGTCTTAATAAGTTGCTGAGACTGGCCTGGAACTTGCAATCCTCTTGCCTCAGTCTCCAGGGTTGCTGAGATTACAGGTGTGCACCACTGTGTCTGGCTTTATTCTAAATTTTCATATAAATCAAATCATACAGTATGTGGTCTTTTATGACTGGCTTCTTTCACTTAGCACAATTTTTCAAGTTTCATTCATGTTGTAGCATGTGTGGGTACTTCATTTCTTATGGTTAAACAATAAATATTCTGTTGTATGGATGAAACATTGTTTATGCATTCATCTGTTGATGGAGTTTCACTTTTTGGCTATTATTTATTTTTCTCGCTGTTGAATGAATCCAGGAGTGCTCTAACACTGAGCTACACCCCCGCACTTTCTACTTTTTGAGACAGGATCTCGCTAAGTTACTTAAAGCCTCCCTAAATTGCTGTGGTTCGCCTTGAACTTGCCATCCTCCTGCCTCAGTCCCTAGAATCGCTGAGATTAAAAGGCAATGCACCACCATACCTGGCTACTTTTTGGATAATATGAGTAATCCTAATATGTGCACGTTTCTGTGTGGATCCATTTTCATTTCTCTTTGGTATGTAACTAGGAATGGAATTGGTGGATCATATGTTTAACTCTGCTTAAACATCTGAGGAATTCCCAGACTTTTTTCCAAAGCAGTCACAATATTTTACATTCCCTTCAGCAATGTATGAAGATTCCGATTTCCCCTCATCCTTTGAATACTTGTAATCTGATTTTGTTGATTCTAGTCATCCTAGGGGGTTGTGAAGTGGTATCTCAGTGCAGTTTTGATTGCAATTATCTGATGACTAATGTCAAGCACATTTTCATGTGCTTTTGTCTTCTTTGGAGAAATGTCTATTCAGATCCTTTGTGCACTTTAAAAATGGGCTGTCTTTTCATTATTGAGTACACATTCTAGACACAAGTCCACAGATGCGTGGTTTGCAAATATTCTCTCCCTTTCTGTGGATTGTCTTTTCAATTTCTTGATGGTGTCCTTTGAAGCACAAAACTGTTAATATACACTTTATCTTTTCTTGTTGCTTGTGCTTTTGGTATTCCATCTAAGAATGCTTTGACAAACCCAAAGTCATAAAAGTTTTATCCTTTGTTTTCTTCTAATGGTTTTAGTTTTACTTCTTGCTCTTAGGTCTTTGACACATTTCGAGTTAATTTTTGTGAATAGTGTAAGGACAAAACTTTATTTTTTATTTGTGGCTATCTATTTATTCCAGCACCATTTGTAAGAGTCAGTTCTTTTTCCACTGGATAGTCTTGGCACTCTTAACAAAAATCATTTGACTACACAAAAAGTTTTATTTCTGGACTCAATTCTATCCCATTGATCTCAGTGTCTGTTCTTGTGCCAGTACTACACTGTTTTATCATTGTTTTGTACCATGTTTTGAAAGTGAAAAATGAGCCCTCCTACTTTATTATTTTTTAGCATTGTTTTGGTTATTCCATGGCCACTGAAATTCCATGAATTTTAGAATCCATTTGTCTGATGGAGACTGTATTCAATCTAGAGACCACTTGGAGAGTGTTACACTTTTTTTTTTTTTTTTTTTGTACTAGGAATTGAATTCAGGCGCTTAACCACTAAGCCCACATCCCCAGCCCTATTTGTTTTATTTTGAGGCAGGGTCTCACTAAATTGCTTGGAGCCTTGCTAAGTTGCTGAGGCCAGTTTTGAACTCAAAATCCTCCTGCCCTGGCATCCACAGCATCTGGAATTACAGGCATGCACCACTATGCCTGGCTGTGTTACAGACTTAGTAACAGTTAAATTTTCTGATCCATGCGCATGTATATTTTCCCATTTATTCAGGTTTTCTTTGATCTCTTTCAACTATGCTTTGTAGTTCTCACAGCATAAATTTTTCACTTCATCTGTTTTTACCTTTTTGATGCTGAATGGAATTACTTTCCAGATTTCATTTTCAGATTGCTTGCTACAAATGTATAGAAATACAATTAATTTGTGTGGGGGGTGGGTGCTGAGGATTGATCTTGGGGCACCCTATTACTGAGCTCTATCCCCGGGCTTTTTTTTTTTAACTAGGGATTGAACCCACGGCTCTTTGACTGCTGAGGTTCATCCCCAGCCTTTTAAAAATTTTTTTAAATTTTGAGACAGGGTCTTGCTAAGTTGCTGAGGCTTTGAACTTGCAATCCTTTTGCCTCAGCCTCCTAACCTGCTGGGATTATAGGCACGCACCACCACGCCCAGCTATCCAGGATTCCTGTTCCTCACAATTTCTGGGAACACTTCAGAGGAGTTGCTGCAATTGGTCCTGAAGCTATAAATGTTATTCCACCTTTCCGTTCTCTGCCACCCATTCTAGTTTAATCTCCCCCTGGACCAGCACTTCTTTTCGTCTCAGTGGCTTACCTGGCGGGGAGACCCCAGACTCATCCCTGAGGGTTGAGCTTCTGGTGATTGTGCCCTTTATAGACCGTGTTTACTTACCCATTTACATTTAAAACCCAGAATGGGTTTAGACCTAAGAGATATACCAGGGAACACATATATCATACACTTTCTTCTTTGCCCCATTATATACCAGCATTCCCCCGTCCTTGTAATGAAGACTCAATTATCTTAGACAGTGGTATTAGAAGCCTAAAGTTATCCAAATGGCAACCATATCTTAAGTGTACTGAGATTCTTATGATGTGCCTGATGGAAGTATACCCTCTCTGGGAACCAGGGCCTTCAAACCTTTAGAACTTAAAGTTGCAGAGATGGGAAGCACAAGTTCCTCAGGCAGATTACTGGAAATGATACTGATCAGGTTCACTCCTATTTCCACCTCTTGGTTCTAGAGACAAATGGTGATAAAACACCCTAATATGGTCAAGAAGGTTTATATTTCATTGTGAAGGGTGCATTGCAGCACCAAGAAAGCCCTTTCAAGAGGCCACTGTACTGCTCTACCAGTCTAGCACCTTCTGGATAGAAAGATATTTGGTAGGATCACTGGATCTCAGTGCCCACATGACCATGGGCATTTGCCCCCTGGCACATCTGCTTTGCCATTAAGTGAGTCTCCTGTTCTGAGGCATTATTATGTTGGATCCCATACCAACAGATCAAATATCAATGACTCCTTGGATGGTGTTACTGGCTGGGGTACTATAGGCAGGAAAAACAAAGCAAAACACGTATCAGTCCTGATCAGAATTCATTTGTAGCTTTTCCAAAATGGAAGAGTTAATGTAATAAACTCCACCAAGTCGCTGGTCATTCTTGAGTAGTACCAAACTGGGGGTTCAGTGTTGGTCTTTGTTCCTGACAAACTGGATAATCCGTTGATTTAGATAGAGCAGCAGCTAGATTAGTCTTGAGTAAGAGTGAAGTCCATCCAAACAGGACAATGAAGAGCCTCTATCTCTGCCATCCTGATGATTCTATTCATGAGTACAATGTGCAAGTGCTGGGCTAGCTGAGGTAGTCCTGAACAACTAATCCTGTTGATTTGGTTATGCAGTGCTCTGCTGGTGAATATTTTAATAGGTCCCATTTTCACAGAGCCATCCAAATGCCCTTCACCAAGTCTTGGTTTTACTCATTTTCCTGTGTTGCTCCTACCAAGGCCCTGTCCAACCAACACATTGACCTTAACGAGTTCACGAATCTTATCCCAGGCCACTTTTTTCCCCAAATGGGATAATCAAATACATTGCCTGATGCCCTACACATTGAAAGGACTTGCCCTCATCATCACTTTTCAGAGCTACTCATGAGTGGGGCTACTAAGAGGCTACAGTCCCTATTTGGCTTGTTAGGCAACAGCCAGCTCATTCAGACCTCAATTTTTTCCTCCTATCAGACCATTGAAGAAATTTTTGTGTGGCCATAGGTAGGCCCTAAAGCAAAGATGTCAATGCAACACAAGTAACTGACACAGGAAGGCGGCTAAGGCCCTTTGTTCAATTTAACTTGTGTCATCAAGTTTGTTTAGGCCTGTTCCTGAATGTATCATTTCTGTTGTAAAATGGATTGCTGCTGTATTCACCTAACTTTACAACTTGATCTGACAAGAACCAGCTAGTTATGTAGGTAACTGATCATACAGTCAGTCACTTAATATCTCATGGCCAGGCACTGATTCTCTACTGGAGCTTAACAGCCTGCCAGAAGATGCTTTTCAAACGGCAAAACTCTGTCCTAGAGGTCTGGATTGCCAGAAAATCCACACAGGATCTTTTCTTATCATATATACCTCTAATACCATGGAATTTTCCAGGTCACATGTCCTGCCCCTACACCTGTTGCTGAATCCTTTCTTGCATTCCTAAGGACAGAATATACTGCCTCCAAAACTGTTAAGAGCTCTGTGATAACCTGTACGTTACTTGAGGGAATATAACAGAATGTTTCAAATCAATGGACTCCTAAAAACTTCACCAATTTGGTAGACCCTTGCACCTTTGCAGAACTAATCTCCCATCTTGAGTATGTCTCACCAAGAATTTGAAGAGTACCTGAGCTGCTTGGTCATTAGGTTAGATTAACACACCCTTCATACCTGATTAGCATAACCCTAGTGTAACAAACAAATGTGACATTTTGCAGAATCTGCAGGTCCCCCTGCACCCCTATCCCTTTTGTGGTACCAGGGATTTAACTCAGGCACTTAACCACTGAGTCACATCCTCCAGCCCTTTTTATTTTTTATTTAGAGACAAGGTCTTGCTAAGTTGCTTAGGGCCTCACTAAGTTACTGAGGCTGACTCTGAACCTACAATCCTGCTGCCTCAGCCTTCTGTGCCCTGGTCTTTTTTGACCAGACTAACGTAGCTCTAGGTTAAAACAGCAAATATATACTGTTGTCTGTTCTTGGTAAGTGCAAACAGCTTCTAATCTTTCTTCCTGAAAGGTAATGAGAGAACATATTCACTAGATCAGAGATTTGTGAACTTTGGATAGTATTTTAGGCTTTGAAGGTCATATGGTCTCTTACGACTATACTCTGCCACTGTAGCACAAAAGCATCCAGAGATAATATGCAAATGGTGACTGATGCATGTCAAGCATTTATTTACAAAAACAGGCAGTGGGCCAGATTTGGCTTATAGGATTATAGTCTCCTGATCCTTGTGCTAGAATGTCATATACCTATACCAGAGGTTGCGTTACTCTCTACTGTAAAGAAAACCATCTGACACAGCACTGCAATTGGGACTACTACTTGCTGAGGTTTGCAGTTGTCCACTGGTTTTCACCATAAGCCATACAAATTTTGCAAAGGCCAGACAGGTGTAACTAAAGGAGGTTATGATGAAGACATCTTTACATCCTTAAGTCTCTATCATTTCCTCCATAATGTAGCATCATTTTTTATTTATTATCTTGACAACAATTATTACTCATTTTAGGGGCTTCTACTTGGCCTTGCTGTGAACTGCTAAACATGTTCATTCTGATTATACATTTGAAAATTGGGGAAATGACCATAAAGTTTTGGGTAGTTATTTTTTGAGACAGGGTCTCATTAAGTTATTTATGGCCTTGCTAAATTGCTGAGGCTGGCTTTGAACACTTGCTTTTTCTGCCTCAGCCTCCTGAGTCACTGGGATTACAGGTATGCACCACTGTGCTTGGCTTAAAAGTGGGTTTTTGGATCCACTGTAAAGCAGATTTGGGTCAGCATTCCATTTAAGGCCTGACTGCACATTTTTCTAATGTAATGGAGTGGGTCTGGCTGCTATTAGGAGGGAAGGCAGTATGTGGTGCTTTGGGTTCCTGGGTGTGTGTCAACTCAGATCATGTATCCCTGTTTTCCAACTCTTCTGGATATTCTTTCTTCTCATGCATGCTAGATAAGGGCTTTACCACTGAGTTACATCCCCAGTTGCTCTAGTGTATGGTTAACTAAATAGTTCTTTCAATTGATAGTCTGTGAATCTAAAGACTATCATGGGCTTAGAAACTAGCAAAGAATTCTGACTTCAATCTTGTTCAAGTTCTTCACCTCTCTTATTTAGGTATTGTGTCCATCTACAACTAAAAAAACACTTTAAAAAATCCTATCATCCCACTGCTACAAGGAAAAACAGTTCTTTAACATCTTCCATTAGCCTCATTCTATAGATAACCACTTCTAAAGTTCTTAAAAATTGCTGGTAGCCCTTCATCAGTGCCTTTCCTACTATATTAAAAAAAGAAAAAAAGGAAACCCAGGCCTTTCTGAGGAATATGGTCGGCTGGGTAGGTTTTTCATTGTTGTATAACATTTATTGAATGCCCACTTCCTCAAAGCTGCCTGGGCTTTTTTAATGTAGACCACTGTTTTCCCCAAGATCCCAAAAGCCATCTCGGCAGCATATTATAATGGCTTCATGAGGCCTTAAGAGGATGTTCTACAGCCAGGGAGGATGTGGAGGCCCGCACTTTAAGCTGAATGACCTGGGTCTTGAAGAAGTTGGCTTTCTTTACCTGGGAGGGAAACCATGCCAAAAAATCAAAAGCAAAGAAGTATCCAGAGAGGAACGGGCCTCACTGCCAAGGGGTGTATAGAAAGCTTCTGTCACTGCTGTGAATGCAGTCAGCATCCCCACAGCTCAGAACCAACAAGAAGCAACGCGCTCCCTGTTTAATACAACCCTCAACTATGCAAGTTGCCTGCTTCTTGCCATTGGGACTTTTACTCTCATATGTGAGGAGGGAGGTCCCCTCCTGCAGACTTGCTGCAGAACCATTTTGTATTAAGTCTGGTCTGTGTCTTCCCAGTCCCCTCAGAACCCTGAGCATTGATGGTGACTGCTGGATCTGTCACCTCATCAAACTGGATGTGACTCGTGCCTTGTCAGATTGCCAGAATGTAGAGAAATGTACTGTCTTTTTTTTTTTTTTTTAAACAATGTAATTGCTACTTGATAAGGACCGAATGTTATTCTAGTTTCATGTTTAATTTGAATTAAATATATTCTGTGGTTTATATGAAAAAAAAAAAAAAAAAGAGGATGTTCCAGTGTTAAAGGAACAAGTCCCTATTATTACAAATTCTGTATGGATTTGATTCTTAATTCATGAAGTCATCCATACAATCACAAATTTATTACCTAAGGTACAGAATTTTGGAACAAAGAGGCACTTTCTATAAAGCTTGAGAGCAGCATAAATATTTCATTAAACCTAAGCTTTGCGATTGTTATTTTAAGCAGCAGAAAAGGCAGGCTAGAAAAATGTGAGATGTTCTTCCAGTGACATATTCTTGCTGCAGAACAAGTTTTCTAAAGGCAACTCTCACATGGGAGAGAACTACAAGTATAGAAATACATGTTTGACTAGGGTCTAGGAAGAGAGTAAAGAGGACCCAGAGCAATGCCTCTCAAAGGTGGTTTGAAGACTTGTGTTAGTCTATGAACAGGCTCCCACCATCAATTTGTGGCATGAGGAATTAGAAATTAATAGTGTTTAAAATTTTTAAACATTTTACATTGTTGCGATATCCAAGTACATGACCAATGGATTCAACCTGTTTGGACAGTTTGGATGTTGTCAAAATTGCATGGTGGTGCATGCCTCTAATCCCAATGGCTCAGGAGGCTGAAGCAGGAGGATCTCAAGTTCAAAGCCAGCCTCAGAAACTCAGCTAGGTCCTGAGCAACTTAGCAAGACCCTGTCTCAAAACAAAAAATAAAAAGCCTGGGGAAGTGACTCAGTTAAGTACCCCTGGGTTCAATCCCCTGTGCTAAAATAAAATCTTGTAGGGTGGGTCAAATGCAGTACAAACTCCATACCTGTCAGTTTTGATATATGAAGGAATAAATGTGTAAAAACAAAAAACCTGGTTCTATAACACACATGGTTTAAGAAAGACTGCCCTAGGGTACCCAGTTTTATCCCTCCACAAGACCTAGAATAATTCAAATAGTATTTTTGGAAGAGAGAGTAATTAGAAGTCAACTCGCTTATGTTCAATCAAAATAAAAATGAAAATGAGTGTCTTGGGAACAGAGCTAAAGTACATTAGGGGATCTTTTAGATTCAAGGATTAAAAGCCTTGGTCAGGCTACCAGGAGTCAGAATCCAGAAAAGAAACTGGCAGGACAGTATGTGCAAGCTTCAAAGGGCAGAGCCCTTTTATTTATCCCTCCTCTATTCTTTTCCAGTTTTTAGCTGGAAATTTAAGGAGAGAATTTTGGCATTCAGATCACATAGCCATCATCACAAGTCCCCTTGTACTTTTTCTACCTATCACAGAGTAGGAGTGTCACATTCAGACCTGGGTTCTTCCATGCTCTGATAAGGTATGATAGCTGGACTTTTCCAAATAGCCTAAGGCCTCTAGAACATTTCCTTCCTTTCCAATGCCAGAGAATGTGTGGGACCTTTAAAGAGTGAAAAGTTTTAAACCAGGGGAAAGTGACAGGTCAGTAGCTCAAAGTGACTCAGATGATGAATGTGAATTGTTCTGGCAAGAGTTATTTTCCAGTGAACAAGGACAGCCAGCTAGGCTGACCAGGGTATCTACCAAACATATGGCAGCCAAGGTCCATAGATCCACTGAGAAGGGCAATGTCAGCTCAAAGATAAATAATTGAGAAAATATGTTAATAATACATTACTAACATTAATCATAGTATGAAAAGTTAAAATATAATCCCAATTAAAGGGCTTTTCAGATTGAAATACGCAAGAGAAAATGAGGAAAGAGAATTAACTAGTCTCCTTTGCCAACTGAGGTGCAGACTAAGCTGGGGAATGGAGGTGGTGGTGGAGGTCAGCAGGATGTTATATAAAACTAACCTAATTCCCTACACTGCAGCTTACAGAACCAAGGAAGATCAGAAAAAGACCTGGATGAAAAACAGGCCACACTCCTCACTCAGAATATTTATTAGACACTGCCCCATGGGACTGCAGGAAAAGCGACCTAGGCTGCACCCCTACTCCTTTCCCAAGCACCTTCCTGAACCAAGGATTCTAAGGGAATCAGAAGATTCAAATAAGTCAGAACATACCTGGGTAGAACAGCCATTCATTTGTCAGACTTGACATTGCTATCATGTGTTTGCCAGGGAGGGAAGGAGTCAGTGAAAGTGATGGATGAACCAAATGAGGGGGAATAGGATGGGCCCTTCTTTATCACAGCCTGTGTAATGAAGGAATGAAGGGTATTTTAAAGAGAGGAGGTAACATGACAGGCAGGAGGCAAAGTAAAGTCAGGGGCTGGGTTCACCCAGATCATATAACATTGTAGAAAGAACCAAAGAAAGCAACTTAAGTTCTCAGGCTGGAACAGGAAGTTGAGGACTCAGCACCTAGAGGGAGGAAAAGGCTTCTCTTCTAACCTACTATGACATATACTAAGTCCCTTTCCCTTCAGAGAATTCAGAATGGTCTGTCTAAAGGCAAGAGGGCAAGGTGACAGACCTACAGCTCTAGATGAAGCTAAGTTTCTTCCCATTCCCAAAGACCATGTCCAAGAGAAGTATAGAAATAGAGTCCCAGGACTCTGCCTCTACTCCCCAGATCCAAGAGAAGGAGTAGAGAAAAGGCACAAAGACCCTGGAAGTAAAGGTGAACATCAGTGTGGACATATATAACATTATTTGCGGGGGAGGGAAGAAGGTGCATGCCCCCAAAGGGATACCTTCCTTCACCTGGCATGTAGCTGATCTTTGCTAGCAGCAGAAACCACATGAGCAGGGCTCACAGAAATGGCCTGTGGAACAGATCCTATTCCTAGAAAGTCAGAGGAAAAGCCTCAGCCAGTATGGCACAATTTTGAATGGGACTATGGAGGGCTGTGGGCAAACTGCTCCTGCAGACGACATTCCTGCCTCAGTTCCCAATGGTTCTGTCGACTCCAGATGTTTCCCATGGCTGGGACTCAGGGAGGAAAACGTGTTGTCTCACATGATCAGACACTGTTCACCACTGGCACCTGGTGGGCCCGAGAGATTGAGGGCATCCAGGTCAAAGTTGAGGCCAGGAGGCTGGAGAAGAGATGAAGGAACTCAGATAATTGCTCATATTTCAGGTTAGAGTTTCTGAAGGTCCATCCCCAGCAGCCATAATTATTACGTTAGGTAGAATAACTAGAGGTTCTGAAATTGTTGAAACTGGGTGCTCAGATTAAAATCTAGGAGATGATATACTCACCATCTCCCCAGCCAGCTCTTTTGGAGGATGACCCAAATCCTGTAGCTAGAAAACAGAGAATATAAGATAAAAAAAAAAAAAAAAAAAAAAAAAAAAAAAAAACCAGAAAATAACAGAGGAGCCTGAAAAGGAATCTGATTAGTAATCTCTCTGATTTCTTCTGACCATACTGTATGGTTTCTCTTATGCTCCCTCCTCCTCCCAGGTTTGGCAGTACAGTATCCTTCCTAGGCAACTCCTTCACTAAAACCCAAGCAGACAGCACCAGTGGGCAGATGGCAAGAGGAAGTCTTACCTGCTGCATAAGATCTAGCACCGTCTCAAAACGGGACTTTTGAGTAGCCTCACTGTCTGTAGGTGTCTCTGCCTCAAATTGCTCACATATTTTTCCCATGACATTGTGCTGCTCCTGATATTTTTCAAACTGCTCAGGAGGCAGAGATTCCCGGTGACTCTGCAACCACTCTGGATACTAAGAAAAAAGAGAATGAATAGGGAAGAATTAAATGCACAATGGGTAGGAAAGGCGAATGAGAATACTTAAAATGTGAAGGAAGGGAGAAAGAAAAACTAAATAAATGAGAAATAGCACTTACTCCAATCAGATCATCTGGCTATACTAGCATCTGTTTTCACTAGATATTAGCAAACTATTTCTGTAAAGGGCTAGGTAATAAATATTTAGGCCTAGAGGGCCCTTTGTAGTCTCTGTTGTACACTCTTCTTTGTTGTTGTTTTAACAATTCTTAAAAATGTAAAGACCATTCTTAGCTTGACTTTTGGACTTAGGTCAGACAAACTCTTGTCTCTTGACTCCTGGTCTTACTATTCCTTTCATATTTATCCACATGTTGCTCATGTCACTGAAAAGTTTCCATTCCTATATTTTATCTCTCTGGTAAAATTATAAGCTCTTTGATGGAAGGGATCATCATTTGAACTCTTCTTAAATTGTTCATAATAGGAAGCCAGTGCATACTTGTTGGATAAATGAATGAAGTCAGAATACAAGAAGGGTTTGATCAGACAATCCCAGAGTCTTGAACCAGTTTATAGAAAACTATAGCTGAAGGATTTCTCCTTCCACCCTACAGATTCTCAGTGTGGTGGGTTTATTTCTCAGAGACACATATCCCCCAACTCTTCCTACCCCCACACCCTCCCAAATAAGCAAAGTATGAACAAAAAAGAGGATCTTGTGCACTCATTATTTTTGCTGCAGGTTTGGAGCAAAGCAACCCATATGAGTTGACAAGGGGAGTAAAGAGAAAAGGCACAAGTGGAAATTCACAAACCTTTTCTGTGATCTCCTTCAGTGATGGGTACAACACATCCTTGGATAGTAGGTTCTGCATAATACTCTGCATGATGGGGAGGATGTTCCCTTCCCCATCCCCTTCATCCATGCCCAGACCCTCCATGGCCTTGGTCAGCTCCTCTTCCGACATGCCTGAGTTCTAGACAGGACAAGATGAGGTGATGCTTCCTGGGATGCTTATCACCCTTTCAGGTGGGAAAGAACAATCTAAACTTGCCTATAACAAAATAGTGAGACAGGGACAGTCTTGGGAAGATACCTAAGAGCATGTCTTTTTAGACTGCTAGTAAAGTGTCTGGAAGTGGGTCCCTTGTGATCCCCTACCCCTTCCCTGCTCACCTGAAGATCAGTGGCATTTTTGGCTAGGCCACTTAATGTTTCCTTTAGACAAGAAGTGAATTCTTGCTGGGAGTTTGCATCACTGCCTAGAAGAGACCAAAACAACCAGGATCTTTTAGGATTTTAACTGATTGCTTGCCTAGATTGACTTTGTTACCAGCTGGATATGAAGCATATACTAGTAAATCACTAATGCTTCAAATCTCTGAATATTCTATGATTATCTTCATAGCCATTTCTTAAATCTACATGGATTGTATATTAGTTTATTTGCCCCAGTGACACCCACAATAACACTGCATCCTTTAAAATGGTCACTTTTGGATAATATTTTCTATTATTTTATAACTTACCTCATTCCTTTCCTTAACTTTGGTTCCCATACCTCCTCCCAATGCCTCACTCTAGTCATGGCTGTTACAGTATGATTTCTTCAATTTTACTGAGAATCCTGGTGTTCTCAAGCAAGAAAGACTTAACAGGTCTGTACAGATATTCTCTTTGTGTGAGGTCTCCTCCTTACCCACTCTTCCAGCAGCCTCTGAGAGCTTTTGGAACTGCTCCACCAGGTGGGGCTCTTCCTCAGCCAACTCCTTCATTGCCTTTTCGAACTCTGCAGTGGCTTGGGAAGCCAGCTCACTGTCGAATAGTTCCTGGAAAAACTTCTCTTGGGAGGCGAAGAGGGCATCCTGCAGGGGAGGGTTGTCAAAATGCATCCTTTATGGCACAGCACTCTACTAAGAGAAGACAGGTAGTAGCTCTAGGGAATGCAGTACCTCCCTCCTGCCAACCTCACTGGACATCCTATCTACCTCTCCTCTCGAGAACAGCAAGAAAGGCTTCTGGCCATTGAGGGAAAGGTATAAGGTTGCATTAATCAATCCAACCATTTAAACCTGCTCTTTTCTCAAGGAACATCCTTAAGATACTTCCACTGAACCTTAAGTCCCTGTTTTACAAGGACTGAGGCCTGCCAAGAGCACTCAGCAATGTGAGGCCAAAGCACCCTTCCACCCTCCCCTAAGGCCCACAGGGGCCTGCCCCACCTCTGTTCAGAGCTGCATGCCCATCCCTCCCTCTCCCTTAAGGGGGTGGAATTTATACTTTGGCAGTGTCTCCTGGCGATCTCTTCTGGGGCCCTGAAGCATCGGGGGCCGTGGTGGTAGGAGGGGGTGCTGGGGAGGGTTTGGCTTTATCGAAATCATCAAGAGCACCTTCAGAGACAAGAGACATGGTGTGTGTGTTGGGGATGGATGAGGATGCAAGGCTGGGTGTTTTATGGGAAAACATTGGGGGAAAATGATTGTTCCAAGTGTGAACTTTCCTTAAGTTTTTTCTTTTTTGGGAGTCTCTCCTTCCTGGCCCACTGATCAATAAACCTTCCACCTCCCTCAGTATTACCAAATTTATTGTGATTAATAAATAAGGTGGAACAAGTGTCCATCTCAGAGAAAGTTAAAAGAAGTTCTGCAGCAATATCTCCACTTCCACACACTAGTTATTTCCTAGAAATTACATACAAATATCCAACAAAAGCGGAGGACACAGATGTCCTCATTCTCCTAAACTCACTTTGGAGCCTTAAAAGGCATAATCTTTGGCAAGACAGCACAAGATGTCCCACCCAGATTTCCATAGGTCCTGACACTAGTACAAATTGAGGGGCTCCATGCACTTCATGGGAGAGAATTAAACTCTTATGTCATCTTCCAATATAGTTCTCCCACAGCAAGCTCCCAGAGCTCCTTTTGGTCTCATCTCTGCAGTTAACTCTGCCAATTCAGAGTCACTTGGCACTCTTCACTGTTTCTCTTAGTTTTTCTGCCTGCCCACATCTCTGTGACTGAGCAAGAGATTTAAAAAATTCACCTCTGTCCTAAAAAGCCTGTGTTGTCACCACCACTCTGTATGCCAGGCCTAGGGAAAGGGCACTGGCCCCACTCTGGGCAAGAAACCAACAGCGGAGTGGAGGAAAAGCTAAAAAAGAAAAGAACATCCACTGTCTTTCAAGAGGATGAACAGTCTTTCCCTGAGAGCAGCCCACCTTCATTTTATCAAAATAGTGGAAAAGGAGTTTGCCTGAACTACTGGACATGATGAAAGAATTGTAGGGGCATGTAAAAGAAAGGGGAAAGGACTGGGAGGACAAAGACAAGGCACAGCAGGACGCCCAATGGGTTTAAGAGTTAATGTATGTTCGCTGCCCACTTAAGACCAAAAGATGCTACCGGCTTAAGGGGAGTTAGACTTGAAGAAATTACTAATCTGATGCAAGGGGAATTGGAGGGGGCTCGTAAACACGATCCTACAAGGTACCGTTTCCCCGGAAGGGAGATTAATGGTCTGGGCAGCTTAGGGGACCAAGGTGAACTACCTAGCTCCCACCACGGAGGAGGGACAGGGTGACCCAGAGATTTTCTTTGGGATCGCGGGCAGACCTTCGCCCACTCCAATCATTGAAGATACTTTCCCGCTACACCCCAATATCTCAGGATCACTCCCCTGAATGGGTCCCCACACCTGCCTCCTTTGGGCCTTTCCCATCACGGGCTCTTACTTTCCAGAAGCTCCTCCAATTCCCGGTCCGCTTCGGCCCCAACACCACAGCCTTCCTCAGCGGCCGCCATCTTGCTGTCTCCGGCTTGCCGTAGGAGGCGGGACTCCAGGCGCCGTGGCGTGCCAGCCCCTAGCTCCCGCCCACTCTGCCTCGTACAGTCAATGGGATCATTGGTCCCGGGAAACCGCCATTTTTAAAGGGACAAGAAGAGGAGGCATTTTGCTTTTTTGTTTATTAACCCTGGAGAACTTACTGTTATTTTAAAACTGGTTTCTTACTGGCTTATACTCTTGTCACTTAACTTCTCACTTTACCTGGAGAAGCTTTCATTATTGCTCCCCGAAATTTGGATAGGACACATTAGGACAAATTACCTACAAAAACCTAGAGTCTATTCATATATGAGAAGGTAATTATGGTGCATATCATACTATTTTCGATTCTCCACTGCCCCATTTTTGGGGAACTAAGGGTTGAACTCAAAACCTTGCAGAACGTGCCAGTCAAACCCTTTACCACTGAGCTACGCCCCCAGCCACGCCCACCTTTCTACTTGGTATTGGGGATTGAACCCAGGAGTGCTTTAAAACACTGAGCAACATTCTGTCATTTTTATTTAATTTTTTGCTTTTTGTTTGCTTGTTTTGAGACAGGGACTTGCTAACTTGTTTAGGGCCTTGCTAAACTGCTGAGGCTGACCTCAAATTTGGGATTCTGCTGGCTCAACCTCCTGAGTCGCTGGAATTACAGGTGTACCCTATCAATTCATATCCTACCATTTCCCTCCTCCCGCTTCCTTAAGTATTTCATTCAAATGTCATCTTTGACATGTTTACTTTGAACCAGGCGTTGTGATGGCGCACCCCTGTAATCCCAGCGACTCTGGAGGCTGAGGCAGGACAATCGCAAATTCCAATTTTAAAGCGCGACCCTGTCACAAAAGAAAACAAAACAAACAACCAGGTGCAGTGGTGCACGCTTATAAATCCAGCGACTAGCGAGGGAGGCTGAGGCCAGAGAATCACACATTCAAAGTCAGTCTCAACAGTTCAGGGAAGCCGTAAGCAAATTAGCGAGACCCTGTTTCAAAATAAAAAATAAAAAGGGCTGAGTATGTGGCTCTGATTAAGTGCTCTGGTTTCAATTCTTGATACCAAAAGGGGGAAAAAAATCTGAATAAAATTGCAAACTGTTCCTCCCCCACTCACACTTTGAATCCCCACTTTTTTCTAACACTGAACACTATCTGACTTACTATAGATTTATTTACCTTGTTTATTGTTCTCCTTCCCAGCCTCCCGGCCCCCAGCAGAATTTTAAGCATGGCGAAATTAAGGATTTTAGCTGTTGTCTTCATTGTTGTATCTCCAGTTCCTAGGCTAGGGCTTAAAACTTGGTAGGCACTCATTGGTCACTCTTTTCTTTCAGGCTCCAGTCAGGCACATTTCTCTGCTGAGTCTATTGGATATCTCTCATTTCCTATTCTCCATCAGAATTGTTAATCTAAAGGACATGAAGCCAGAAGCTTAGAATTCAATGTAAGAAAAACTGAATCTGGGACCTTGGACAGAGCAGAGGGTAACTGGTAATGTAATAGCAGATGTACCTTCCCTCTGACTTATCTTTTTCCTTTTTAAAATTTAACTTAAACTTCTATAATCTAATCTTTCCTTGGTAAACCACTTTCTCCCCAACACTTGTAACAATTTATTCCAGACTTTCTCAGTTCTCTTTTGAACTGTTCACATATCTCTAGTATGATCCCCAGTTTTATCAAACATGTTGGTATAAAACTTATGAATGTGCAGATTTTTATCAGCTTTGCATAATTAATGATTAAGATGAACTAAAAAACAAGTATCACTCTTTCTTTGCATTATTTCTTAAAATTGATTCTGCTTTTTCTGTTTACTGTTGATATTCCTAACATCTCATCTCAGTATTTACTCATCTTCTGGCTGCTCTTTCTGGTTTTTTGTTTTTGTTGTCCTGGGGATTAAACACAGGGGCAGGCACTCTATCACTGAGCAGCATCATCTCCAGGTCTTTTTATTTTTATTTTGAGACATATGCATAACTGCTTATATATATATATATGGAAAGTTTCTGAATGGATCCCAATTTCTCAAGAGGCTGAGGCAGGAGGATCACAAGTTTGAAGCCAGCTTTAGCAACTTAGTGGGACCCTGTCTTAAATAAATTAAAAAAAAAAAAAGGATTGGGGATGTATTTCAGTAGTAAAGTGCCTCTGGGTTCAATCCCCAACATTTCAGATAAAAAGTTTCTGAAAGGACATAAAACAGCTAGTAACAGTGAGTGGTTACCTGTTTTGGGGAAGTTGTTAGAAACTGGGTGGTCCATGAAAGGGATACAAGTTAAGACTTGTCACAATAATTGATATTTTGTAACTATATGAATATATTGTTTACTGAGAGCGTGAATTTCAAATGCAAAAAAAAGTATACATTTTAAAGGCATAGTACATCATTCTACCCAATTTATACAAGCAAAACATTGTACTGCTAATGTAATCATTGTAATATATAATGTACTACATATTAATCATATATGTATATTGCAGGAAAATATCTAGAACGGTGATAAAATACATGGTAGGTGCCCAGCAACTATAGGCTCTAATTAGCAATAGCTGGAAGATGGCAGTCAGAAAGGAAACGGGCTGGGCCCAGTGGCACATGCCTGTAATTCCAGCGACTCAGGAGGCTGACACAGGAGGATCCCAAGTTCAACTTAGCAAGATGCTGTCTCAAAAAGTAAAAAAGGCTGGGAATATGGCTCAGTGGTTAAGTGACCCTGGGTTGAACCTCCGATACTAAAAAACAACAAACAAGGAATAAGGAGCTACTTGCTTTCTACCACTCTCACAGCAGTTTAGGTCTATGTCTCACATATATCTTATGAAAAATATGTCTTCCCACAATAATGGTATTTATTACTTTTGTAACTAAAAAAAATATTGGAAGAAAATATATCTGCTTTGATAGCTGGGTATGGTGGTACATGTCTGTAATCCCAGTGACTTGGGAGGCTGAGGCAAGAGGATTACAAATTCAGCCTCAGCAATTGAGCAAGACCTGTCTCAAAATGGAAAAGAAAAAGGGATGGAAATGTAGCTCAGTGGCACAAGTTCTCTGAGTTCAATCCCCAGTACCGTCGGGGAAAAAAGAGAGATCTGCTTTGATGGGACAGCTATAAGATATGAACAGGAGCACGAAAATGTTCAAGAAATAAATGGCAATCCAAGAAGCTACTGTAGAAATTTATTCAGTGTAAGAAAACAAAAAACGAGTACAATGGTTGTAAAGGATAAATCAATGGAAAGTGGTGTGCATTTTGGAAAACCAAATGATTTCTTTTTAGACCTTAGGTTCCTGAGCACACAGAGGGTGCATGCTTAGTAATATAATGCCCAAGGAAAAAGGGGAGATATCTAAGAGTTTGGTGTGGCTGAGTAAAACTGGTATCTTATTCACTACATTCTGCTCCTTTTTAGTAGAAAGGAAACAAAGGTGGTGGGGAGGGAGGAATAAATATTGAAGGAATTTACTAAACAAATGTCCATTTTCCTTGAAAGATATAAGTTGGAAAGGCAAGGCCAACTGTGACCAACTGTGGTCACCTTGAGGAAAGGAGAGGGCCTCATGAACAATGAAGTCAAGTTTTGATATTCTGATTTGCCACAGAAGAAGAGAAAAGGAACACTTAGTTTTAAGGAGATACCAATAATCGGAAGGGTAGCTGTAGGAAAAGGGTACAGAGACTTTAGAGACTAATTCTTTGAAAGAAGAATGTTATTGACTCCCCTGCCCCCGACACAAATGGGGCCTTAGCGAAACTGAAGAGGACTGATCCTTATACCAATCACATCTTTGCCAATCTCTGTCACCTGTAGATGAGGAAACAGAAGACAAGTTAGAGATTTGTGAGGTTGAGAACCTAGTACTTTAATTCCTTATATCCCACAATGAACATAGTGGAAGGGTGTTTGTTCCTGAGAGATGAGCAGTGGGGTGAAACTAATTTTCTCTAGTATCACTGCCTCAAGGAGCTGAGGCAACTACAAGTAGGGAAAAGAACCACCATATTTCTTTCTCTTTCCCCTTCCCTCAATATCCTAGATGCATAGTTGAGGATAGTACTTACTGTAGTGACCCTGCAGATTTGACCCTTGAACTCAGGGGAATAGCAGGCCCCACTAAGCGGACACTTCTCCACTGGCTTTCCACGGTAAATGGGCCGGTAAGATGCAGCACAAATGTCAAAGGGGTTGTGCATGTCATAATTAAGTTGGTAGGCATCTGTGGGGTTCTTCTCACAGGCGGACAAGATTTTACGGGTCTAGGAGAGTTCAGAAGGAGTATTTTATTTAAGAACACAGAAAGTCAAATGCAATAAGTCAAATGATCTCATCATCACGATTTTGTACAACTGTACTACATGAATACAGGTCCCATCCTTTGTACAGGATGTATGTAAAGAGTTAACAATCATCAATCCTGTTCGATCAAGATTTCCTCTTCACTTCTCAAAGTGGCCCCATGGATCTAGACCCAGAATCTTCCACCAAATCTAAGAATTATCAAGGTTAAAGCCTAGAAAGGGTTAAAACAAGTCAGGGCTTCCATTGCCCAAGAAGAATTCTTTTCAGAGGGTACAAATAATGTGTATGTGAAGTATGAGTGGCTGAGATGGGATATCTGGAGCTTAAGTAAAAGACTGGGGTTGACGGGCAGTACAGCTATTATAAGTTAAAGGTCACTCTCAAACCAGTGCCAGGTCTGAATAAATTATTACTTCAGTTTCCAGGAACAACAAAAAAAGCACCTGTGTCTGTAATAATAAATAAAGGATGAATTCTATTGACCCTCAACTTCTTTTGGTACCAGGGATTAAACTCAGGGGTGCTTAACCACCGAGTCACATCCCCAGCTCTTTTTATTTTCTCTTTTGAGACAGTGTCTCACAGCTTAGGGCTTTACTAAGCTGCTGAAGCTGGTTTTGAACTTGCGATCCTTCTGTCTCAGCCTCCTGAATTGCTGGGACTACAGCATGTGCCAGTGCACCTGACCTTCTGGCTCTTTTAAAATGAATGTTGTTACATATTTTATTTCAGAGGCAAGGGCCTTTGATCTTCTCTATATAAGAGCAGATCTGGTCCCCCTATGGTTACTGAAGGAATTTCCATCTACCTGTTGAGCCACCTCAGGTTTGGGCCCAAGTTCTAGCAGACGTCGAGCAAAAGTGGCAGCGGTTTTGAAGTTCTTGAGCTTGAAGAAGAGGTTGAGGGCTGTACGAAGCACTAGGATCATATGCACAGGTTGCAGGTTTGAGTGGGTGAAATAGGCTGCCATCTGGTGGACAGAAAGAGGAAAGATGGCTACAGTTGGGGTAGGTCATATATAAAGTGATATGCAGGCATAAAAAAACAAAGCAAGCCAGTAGAACTGGCTATAAAACAAAGAGGCCTTTTCTCTACCAGAAATGGAGGATTGATGAGATTAGAAAGTAGGGTGGATAAATATGGACTAGTCCCACAAAAATGGACTCCAATTATTCTTTCTTCCCAGAGCCAGAGCTGCATTTGGAACCAAAGAATTTAGTCTAAGGGAGGGTAAAGGGAGGATTCCTCTGCAGAACACAGTTCCACAGATCTCACCTCACAGATGCGTTTCTGCTGGTCTAGAGTTTCTTTGGGCAGCTTCTTCCTTTCTATCTCCATGGACAAACCCACGATGTATTCACGGCAAATGGTGATGAGCTGCTGGGCCTGGCAAAGTTGCAGAGGAAGGTCATGGTACAAAAGCAAGAATATGGCAGTGCTTAAGTCTGAGATAAGTGGTTAGACCCCTCCTACCTCTGCAATCTCTTGTTTATTGTCCACAACAAGAAGTGGGACGCTGAGTAGGATGGAACGGAATTTTTCCACAGCCTCCTCAAATTTGCCAACCGTGGTGAGCTGGTAGCACAGCTGCAACCGTTGGATGAGGTCATTAAGCTTCAGGCCCACAGCCGGTACACCATTCTTCAGCCCAGCATCCTTCCTGGAAAGGGAAAAAAACAGGAGAGTCAGCAGCCAACTAGGATTCAACTTCTTTTTCTGGCAAACATAACCACAGCTACCCTACTGTGAAAGTAGCTAGGGAACAGGATGGCAGCAGGTGTAAATCTAACTCCACAGAGTAACAAGCCAAAGATCTTTTCCAACACAAAACCCTAGCTCTGGGACAATTCTGACTCTGTCATCTGAGGCTACTATCTGAAATATCTACCCCAGCTTGGAACAGATAGAAGCAAGGAGCAAGAAGCCTTACCAATTGCGATTAGGGTAGCCATACATGGAGGGCAGGCAGGGCAGAGCCTGATAGGTGGTACGGCCTCGGGCATATGTCTGTAGGAATAGTTGCTTATAGGGGCCAAACTGAATTACTCCTACCTGGTCGTGAAGGAGCTGGAACACAGAGGGAAAGAACCATAAATTAAGGTATTTAACTTTTCTATACTTGTTTTCTCATCAGTAAAATACACTTAATTATAAAGACCGACTTGTTTAATAATACTATCATGTATTTAGCATAGTGCTTTGCACACATTGAACAGTGAATGGATGTTAGTGGTTGTTGCAGTTATTATTACTATTATAAAACATGGCTTAGAGTTCAAAACATACACCTGTTCAGGAAAGGATGCTGACCTCACTAATGTGAGCCAGAAAACAAGGTATAAATGAGTGGAAATGGCTGGAAGAATCCACCTGTAAGGTTACTATGCCAGGTGGAAAGTAGCTAAGAGGAAAGTCTTATGAGGCAAGTTCCTTAAGCAAGACCAAGAGCATTCATGATAAATATAGACCTCTGTCTTTGTAGGTCAGATCATTTCCATTTGGCTAAAACAATGAGTCAACCTTCTGCCTGAGCCCCTGGGCTAGGTACATGCAAGAGAAAAGGCCAAAGTGACTGTAAGAAGACTTACCCGCATGGCTGTTTCAAAAGAGCCTGCTAGGATGTGATCAACTGGAAGCTGAGAGTTATTGCACCAGATCTAACAAGAAACAGAAAAACCAATCCAAGTGAAATTTTGCCTTTTTTCTTTACAAATTATCCTCCTCTAGATCTCTTAAAGAAAAGTATCCAGTCAGGTGCAGTAGCACACACCTATAATCCCAGCAAGAGGACTGTGAGTTCAAAGCTAGCCTCAGCAACTTAGTGAGGCCCTGCCTCTAAATAAAATGGAAAAAGGGCTGGAGATGTGGCTCAGTGGGTAAGTGCTCCTGGGTTCAATCCTGGGTACCAAACAAACAAAAAAGTATGCAATACTTTTCCCACACTAATCCAGTATTAGCCAATTCTGAAACACTCATCCCATGGGGCTGTGCTTTCCTGCTTACTTGAGTTGGGCTTGTTCCCTTGGTTGGGGGCACAAAGAACCCATCTTCAGCCCCACCACTTGCCCCAGGGGGTACATCCTAAAGGAAAAACAAAATATAAGTCATTTTTAAGCCATTCAAGCATTTTGTTATGTGAATCTAAAACACAACCATTTACCTTGTTTCCCACCTGTACTGGGGAGAGGGAGTGGGAGAAGATCCCCATAATAAGAGCCACTTCATCAGCAATGAAATGACATATCAAAGTCCCAATTTAGATTTTGAAAACTTGCTGCCTTTTTCATAAGCTGCTGCTGGCACAAACCTGATAATTATTTTTTCTTCTGAATGGGAGATAAGTATCAAATTAGAGGTAGGAAATTAAAGTGGTAAGGTCACTAACTCATACTTTCTCATTCTTCCTTCTTTCAAATGGTAGATAAGCATCAGGTTAGGAGGACCATCTAGACCCTTCCTTTTGGAGACCTCAGGACAGGTGTGTGTAGGGAATGTAGTAAGACAACTGGTTGTCATAGGGAGAAATGCAGAGCTTTCCAAGGGTGAGAATTCCACATACCAGCTCAGGGGGGAGCTCAAGATCTTCTTCTACATCCCAGCCACCTCCTTCTTCCTGTCCCTTGCCAAGAGCATCATCCCCCAAACCTTCTGTAGCTTCCACAAACCCATCTGTAAGGAAAATCCAGATCAAAACAGATTTGAGTATTGGTTCAATCTTAAAAGAAAGCAACATGCTGGGATCCTAGTGGGCTCCACGGTTTGGAAGCCTAAAGAAGTGCCCCACAACTAGTCCCAATGCAATGAGCACATCTCCCCAAACAGTCCTAGAGCAGCACTCTTACCTTCATCCAGCTGCAGTTCAGCATCCTCTCCCCAGCCCTCTGTACCAACAGTGTCAATGTCAATGTCAGCTGCCAGTGCTCCTCCCTTCCCTACCAAGGGAAGGAATAGAAAGAAGCTGGTTAGAGCCCAGTGAAGTCTGAAATATGGTCTTCTCTGTAGTCAAGTTGTAGTCAAGTTTCAAAACCAGTTGCCTAAATTCTGTTCACTTATTATTTTTATATACTATTTATTTTTGTGGTATGTATGTTATGCTAACTTGCAATAGGTTTCATAGAGGGAGGGGACAAAAGAGATAACCAGACTTTCTGCTACCATGAACTGACTCTGCTTACCACCCTTTGGCCGCCAACTCTTGGAATGTCTTCTTGATATCTTTGCTAAGTTATCAGTGCAGTGTATGCAAAACATGAGGATATAGAATAGGTGGAGGAGAAAGAAGAAAGAACAGGGCTGTGCAAAAAATGCACAAAATCTGTTTAGGATCTTATTTAGAAGTGAACTAATATACGTATCCAAGAAAATAGTAGGTAAGGTTGGCAGTGGTAGAAGTAGAGGGTGGTAGTATACATGAGCATATACCCACTGGACATAATTAGAAGCAGCTGAATTTGTACCTCAAGACTGCATATCATAAATGATAAAATATAAACAGACAATATGACAACATATATGGTAAAACCTAGTGAACAGACCAAAATATTTACAAAGGTTATTAGTGGCATCCCTCCTATCACTTCTCAGTTCCTAACTTTTTAATTTTTACTGATCTCAAAAAGTCTTTGTTCAGGGGGCTGGGTGTGCAGCTCAGTGGTTGAACACTTGCCTAGCACATGTCAGCCTCTGGGTTTAATTCCCATAGCCTCCCCACCCCCACCTCTACTGCAAAAAAAAAAAAAAAAAAAAAAAAAAGTCTTTTTTCAGTTTTTAAGACCATAGCTCTGACTGGCATTTCAGTGCTCCATGAGGCTTCATACACACAACAAAGGACAGATGAAACTAAATGCTAATGGTACTCTATAGGACAGTTCTTTACAAAACAACAAAAGTGCCATGGGAGAAACGGGTACTGACCCTTGCTGGCAATGGAGCCTTCAAAGAATCCTTTTGACACAGTCAATAAAGGCCAGTTCGTATCCAATGGCATGATAGGTGCAGGTGGCTGGAGCAGCTTGGCATTAGGGTCAATGTCTGGGATCTGAAAAGCAGAAAAAGAAAAGAAGTCAAACACAAGAACAGCTCTTAGGAATCTTGTAGAGAAGGTTATGGAGCCTCCTTTGAGGTCATTTATATCTCAGTTTCTCTGCAACCAGGTGGAAAGATAAAATTTATAGTTTTAAATTGTCTCTAGATCTGAGTTAATCTTGTAATTAGAGACACTCATGAAAATAAAGACTCACTGTCTCTTTCTCTGGGTCAAATGTCTCTTTCAGGCTCTCAGCTTCTTCATCTAAGCCATGAGTAGCAGCTGTGAGATAGGCCAATGATTCTGTAGAAAAAACAGATTTTGTGTTCTAGGCACATTTCCAAGTAAATGTTGTAGTGGTAGGCAGAATGACATGACCTCCCAGTGATTCCTATCTCCTGGTATTCAAGTGTGTGTATAATATCCTCTCCCACTTAACTCACGGCTGGACTTACTACTTAGCTACTAATGGACGAGAATATGGCAGAAGTGATGGGCTATCACTTCCAAATTAGTTTAGGTTGTTTTTTTGTACTAGGGATTGAATCCAGGGGTGCTCTACCACTGAGTTATGACCCCAGCCCCTTTTTATTTTGAAACACGGTCTCACTAAGTTGCCCAGGCTTTGAACTTGTGACCATCCTTCCTCAGATTTCTGAGTCACTGGGATTAAGGCCTGTGCCCCTGTGCCTGGCTGTGGTTTCTATCTTGAGGGCCCTCTTGCTTACTTACTCTGAGAAACCAACTGCCCCATAAGAAGCCAATATGGCAAGAAAATGATGCCTTCCAAACAACAGAGAGAAAGGACCTGAAGAATGCCAACATCTGATTAAAAGTGGAATTAGGAGAATCCAATTGAGAATTGAATTCAATTGAGAATTCAATCTCGATTGCAATCAACTGAGAATCCAATTGACCCTTGATATATTTATATTTACAGCCCTGACCAACACCTTGATTATAACCTTAAGATAGTCAATGAGAGCCAGAGTTAAGCCATTCCCTGAACAGCGAAGTAATGTTTGTTGTTTTAAAGTACAAATTAAGTATCCCTTGTCTGAAATGCTTGAGACCAGAAGTGTTTCAAATTTCAATATTTTAGATTTTGGAATATTGCACAGATCTTACTGGTTGAGTATCCATAATCCAGAAATCTGAAACATAAAGTGTTTCAAAAATCCAAAAAAAATTTTTTTTGTATTAAAAAATTTTATTTTTTAACTGATAGAAAAATAAAAATTACACATAGTAATGAGGTGCCTTGTGATATTTTAATACATGCATACACTGTGTAATTTTTGAATCAGGTTAAACGTATTCATCTCCCCTGACATTTATCATTTCTTTTTTTTTTTAAATTTATTTTTATTGTAAACAAATGGGATACATGTTGTTTCTGTTTGTACATGGAGTAACAGCATACCATTTGCATATTCATACATTTACATAGAGTAATGATGTTTGATTCATTCTGTTATTTTTTTCCTCCCCCCCACCCCTCCCACCTCTCTTTTCCCTCTATACAGTCCCTCCTTCTTCCATTCCTGCCCCCCTCTCAACCCCCATCCGCTTATCAGTGAGATCATTCGTCTTTTGGATTTTTGAGATTGGCTTATCTCACTTAACATGATATTCTCCAATTTCATCCATTTGCCTGCAAATGCCATAATTTTATTATTCTTTAGAGCTGAGTAATATTCCATTGTGTGTGTGTGTGTGTGTGTGTATATATATATCACAGTTTCTTTATCCATTCATCAATTAAAGGGCATCTAGGTTGGTTCCATAGTCTGGCTATTGTGAATTGAGCAGCTATGAACATTGATGTGGCTGTATCTCTGTAGTATGCTGATTTTAAGTCCTTTGGGTATAGGCCGAGGAGTGGGATAGCTGGGTCAAATGGTAGGTCCATTCCAAGTTTTCTAAGGAATCTCCACACTGCTTTCCAGAGTGGCTGCACTAAAATCCAAAAATTTTTGACCATAATGTTGGTGCTCAAGATGTTTTGGATTTTGAAACATTTTGGATTTTTGGATTAGGAATGTTCAATCTGTACTAAGTTTAAGATAAATCTATCACACAGCAATTAACTGGTAATGAATATAGTCATCTTTAAGATATATTATTAATGTTTATGACAACTTTGGTTCCTATCATACCCTATATATAGCACTTAATTCATATTGGCTGTATTTCAAAATAGATCCTAAGCTGAGCATGGTGGTGCAGGCCTGTAATCCCTGTGACTGGGAAGGCTAAGGCAGGAAGATTATGTGTTCAAGGTCAGTCTCTGGAACTTAGCAAGACCCTAAGCAACTTAGTAAGACCTTGCCTCCAAATGAAAAATAAAAAGGGCCGGGGAACGTGGCTCAGTGGTTAAGTGCCCCTGGGTTCAATTCCTGGTACCCCAAAACAGAAAACAAAACACACCAAAAAACCCCCCCAAAACAAAACAAAAACACAATAAACAAAACCCTGAATCTGACCATTACTTATTCATCCACTAGCTAGTATCTTGATCAAACCACATTTTTCACCTTTTTCCTTCCCTAAATATCTCAAACATACATAGTGAGTTCTCGACAACAACAAAAAATCCCTAAGAGGTATGTATGAATAAATAACAAGTGAAACCTCCAGACTGGAAACAAAGAAATTCTAATGACATTCAACCAATTGCATTTGCTAGGGTGTCTGTTCTGGTACTTTTAAAACCATCCCTTTCATTGGGTATGGTGGCACACTCCTGTAATCCCAGTGGCTTACGAGGCCGAAGCAGGAGGATCCTGAGTTCGCAGCCAGCCTCAGCAACTTTGCAAGGCTCTAAACAACTCAGTGAGACTTTGTCTCTAAATAAAATATAAAAAAGGCTTGGGGATGTGTCTTAGTGGTTGAGTGCCCATGGGTTTAATTCCCAGTACCAAAGAAATAAAAATTAAAAATAAATAAATAAATAAAGCCACCCCTTTTCCATGACTATTTTTCTAAGGATGACAGCTGGACACACTTCCAATTTGGCTTTGAAGAAAATCTTCTGAGAGATTCAAGATGGCGGACTAGAGGGAGGCTGCACTCCTTGTCGCTCAGAAACTCGTAACTCGGGTTTCAAGCAGAGGAAAATCTGTTTCTCTGTAAGGCAGTCTTTGCTGCTCATGGATCCCCAGCTGTTTACCCCAGTTGTCCACCTGGACCACCTGCAGTCTGCCAGCATATCAACTACTTTTTGAGTGAAGATCGTTCACTGACTGCCACCTATCATCCACCATGTGCCCATTTGTCTGCTTCTTGCCTACCTATCTCCTGCCTTTCACCTACCCAGCACCCACCACCTGAGGTCCACCTACTGATCATCTTCCAGTAGCCTGCAGACTGCCTTGATTCCACTTTCATTCTTCTGACGATCTAGTACTTCTATATACTCTTTCCTTATCCCATTAACAGTTATATCCTACATCCCTCCCCATCCTCTTTGTCCACTATGAGATACTGTAGACCTCATTTCAAATCTATTTGTTATACCATAGATAATAATTGAAATCATCCTCTCTGTTTATTATGACAACATTGTTAACATCTTCATAGGGGCTATTTGGTTTAGGGCTGCATATTGTTTGTACTGGATGCTGCTAATATTGATCTTCCCCTAGCTAGAGGGGAAGATACATGAACAACATGAAAAAACAAGGGAAGAAAATGTTCCAAACAAACCAAGATGCTATGTTAATACAATCTAATAACAGCATGGTAGAAGAAATGTCAGAAAAAGAGTTCAGAATAAATATACTTAATTAAAATGATTCACAAAGCAAAGGATGAAATAAGAGCAAATGCAGATCACTCCAATAAACAGTTAAAAGAGCAACTGCAGAAAGCAAAAGATCACTTCAACAAAGAAATTCTGAAAAAACAAACAGAAATCCTTGAAATGAAGAAAACAATAAACCAAATTAAAAACTCAATGGAAATCATAACCAACAGACTAGATCACTTGGAAGACAGAACCTTAGACAATGAAGAAAAAATATTTAATCTTGAAAATAAAGTTGACCAAACAGAGAATATGGTAAGAAAGCATGAATAGAACCTCCAAGAACTATGGATATCATGAAAAGACCAAATTTAAGAATTACCGGAATTGAGGAAGGCAAAGATATATAAACCAAAGGAATGAACAACCTATTCAATGAAATACCAGAAAATTTCCCAAACCTGAAGAATGAAATGTAAAATCAACTACAAGAGGCTCACAGAACACTGAATGCACAAAATTATAACAGAGCCACACCAATGCACATTACATTGAAAATGACTAACATCCAAAATAAAGAGAATTTTAAAGGCTGCGAGAGAAAAGCATCAGATTACACATAGGGGGAAACCAATATGGATATTAGCAGATTTCTCAGCCCAGACCCTAAAAGCTGGAAGGGCCTGGAACAACCTATTTCAAACTCTGAAATAAACACGGTTGCCAACCAAGAGTCCTATACCCAACAAAACTAGCCTTCAGATTTGAAGACGAAATAAAATCCTTCCATGATAAATGAAAGTTAAAAGAATTTACAAATAGAAAGCCTGGGCTACAGAACATTCTCAGCAAAATATTCCATGAAGAGGAAATGAAAAACAACAAAGTAGGTCAGCAAAGGGAGGAACTATCCTAAAGGAAAAGCCAATCAAAGGAGAAACCAAGTCAAGTTAAAAATCAAAAATAAGCCAAAATGACTGGGAATACAAATCATATCTCAATAATAACCCTGAATGTTAATGACCTAAAATTCATCAATCAAAAGACACAGACTGGCAGATTGGATTAAAAAGAAAGACCCAACAATATGTTGCCTTCAAGAAACTCATCTCATAGAAAAAGACATCCAGACTAAAGCTGAAAGGATGGGAAAAAACATACTACACACATGGACTCAATAAAAAAGCGGGGGGTTTCCATTCTTATATCAGATAAAGTGGACTTCAAGCCAAAGTTAGTCAGAAGGGATAAAGAAGGACATTTCATACTGCTTAAGGGAACCATAAATCAGGAAGACATAACAATTGTAAATATTTATGCCCCAAACGGCATATCCATGTAAGGCAAAAAAATCCTTCTCAATTTCAGGAATCAAATAGACCATAACACAATAATCCTGGGCAACTTAAATACACTGCTGTCAGAATGCATGAGAAAATGCTTTCCCCTACAGAGTCCTATCAATAAGTATGTTAGCTAACTTAGGATTTTTGCCAATGAAGTGAGAGAAAATGGTCTTTTATCTGCAGTTTTAATTTACATTTCTTTTTTTTTTTTAAAGGACATTTTTTAGATGCTGATAGACCTTTATTTTATTCATTTATTTATATGTGTGCTGAGGATTGAACCCCAGTGCCTCACAAGCTAGGCAAGCACTCTACTGAGCCACAACCCCAAGCCCAACATTTCTCTTTTTTCAATGAGTGAAGCTAACTATCTTGTTGTTTATTAATAGCACATTTTATTTCCTTTTTCTGTGTTTTGAAAGGATTATGATTTTGTCAATTTATATGTTAGAAAGAATAGCTCTTTGTGATATGAGCTATAAATATCTCCCTTAGGTGTCTTTTTTAAAAGTTTATGATTTTTTTTCCATAAAAAATTGATTTTTTACATAACAAAAAGTACCAGTGAAATAATTTATGACTTGGGGATTTTGAGTCATGAAAGGTTAGATAGTTCTTGCTAACTCCAGATTTGTAAAGAAAAAAATTTCAAGTTTTCTTATTATTATTTAATGGTTGTGTTATTTAAAAAATATCTTTAGTACATATGGAATTTATCATGGTATATGAGGTAAGGCAGGGATATTTACTTATCCCTATAACATTTATTAACTACTACTTTTTCCCAGTGATTTGAGATGATGTCCTCTTTATACATTCAATTTCTATATGTATCGAGTGTACTTACTTCTAGGCATTCTGTTTTGTTAATAGGCCAGTATGATACTCTTAAATTATTTAGGCTTTTAAAAATGCCTTAATAAGTTTTAGTGCTGGTCCTACTTCTATGTTTATTTTTTTCACTAAATTTAGCATCAGGTGACATAGCTTAAAACTGTTAAATTATCATTGAGATTTAGTTAAAGTTACAAAAAGTTAAAGTTACTAAAGTTAAAGTTTAGTTGATTTACACAATAATATGGTCCTTCTATTTGTAGAAAGACTTTTTTTTTGACCTTTAATAGGTTTCACATTTTTATTGACAAACATGTTAATATTTTTTTGTTACTGTTATATATGAAATCTTTTCTTCCATTAAATCTTCCAAAAGATTGTTTGAATATATGTAAACTACTGATTTTTGTATGCTAATTTTTGTACTTGGTAATCTAATTGAGCTATTTTACTGTTTGTAGTAGCTGTTAATAAAATACCTTGAATCTTCAGAAGAATAAAAAAAGAATTATAGTTGCCCATGAGTCGGCCACTATAATATTTAGTGCAGCATATTTATATAATAATAAATTGGAAACCCAAGTAGACCAATAGGTGACTGGCCAAATATTATTATAATACCACTACATAGTGATTTACTATGGAATCATTAAAATTATATTGTGTAAGAGTATTTAATATAAAAAAATGAAACCTTGTTGAAAGAGAAAAGCAAGTTACAAAATACTGTAATAGTGTGATCCTATGTATGTAAAAGAGAAAAACTATGTGTGCATTAGTATGCATTTCTGTGTGTAACTTGTAAATTGAATAAAGATGACACATTTTGAAAAAATGGGAATAGAAAAAAAAAATCTTGAGCAAGGTATAAACATGTTTCTATTGAAAAAAAGAATAATAGGGGTGGGGAGATAGCTCAGCTGGTAGAGTGCTTGCCTTGCAAGCACAAGGTCCTGAGTTCAATCCCTAGTACTGCAAAAACAAACAAAAAAAAAAAAGTATAATAGAGGGCAATTCCTCACCCCTATAGATGACTAATTCAACTTGAATAGAAAACACTTCCTAAGGCCCCAAAGAAACCAGTGAGTTTTGGGTAGATACTTACTCTGCCCACAGTTCTTTAGGATTCGCACTCGCTCTGACACGTCACCCAGGTATAGGGCATTCTGATAATGGCCACTCATGTCCTTCCGGATTTCAGCTGCACAAAGTCAGTAAGAGACACCAACTTAGATTTTCTCTCTCTTGCCTATTTGTCTTCCACTGTACCCCCCTCTTCCCATCTTTAGTTTTTGGGCCCTCACCAATCTTCATCATCTTGCGAAGTTTCTCCAGGTTGCCAGTGATAAGGTACAGGAAGGAAAGTTTATCAAAGTTTTTGGTGCGCTGATAGCACATTTCCACAATCTGGTGGTTCCCTTGTAACAGGGCCACTTCTCCCAGCTTTTCCCAGCAGTTCTTGTCATCCAATGCTTTGGCTGCTTCCAGAGCAATCTAAAGAATACCCAAGATCAGTATTAACAGAATACTGTGGAAGATGCTATGACTCAAAACAAGGGACTCTGCAATCAAAGTATTTGCCTAAATAATTGCCCAGGGAACTTTCTATATTTTCAATTACTCCTAGCTTTCACTGTATTTTTTATTTTAAATTGAGAATCCTATCTACAAATAGGATCTTTGGATTCACAAATAGAAGAAATCACAGTACATCATTCTCATCCCCAGAAATCTGCTTTTACATCAGGTGTGGTGGCTCACACCTGTAATCCCAGTTGCTTGGGAGGTTGAGGCAGGAGGATTTTGAGTTCAAAGCAAGCCTCAGCAACTTAACTTAGCAGTTTCTGATTCTACAGGGTCAGTTCTTGCTTAGCTATCTTATTTTCTCTCTGCCAGGTTTGAAGAGTCACAGAGACTTCAGGAAAGGCAGAAAAAAAAAAAAAAAAAAAAAAACAATAAAAGAAGGAGTAAAGAACTGGAAAAACTAGTCTCCTATGCTCTTTTCTCCTTTGCAAATAATACCTGTACCCTCTGTACCTCAACAACCAATAAGTACTCCATTCTAAACAAGATCAACTATCAAGAGATTTTTGAAATTCAGGTTATCTTGCTTTTTATCCTAGAAGTCAGTGAATTCAGACTAAGAATAAAAATAATGGTGTAGCAGAAGCAGAAACAGAGAAAAGTAGAAACAAACAAATGGCAACAGGATGATGTTCAATCTAATAACTAAAAAATTCTATTATTCTAGTTTCAGAAGCAAGTTGAGAATAATGCCCCCTCATGCCACCCTAACCCTTTCACCTTCTCTAAATATGATCTGGGGCTGATGACCACATTCCTCTTACCTCAATGTTTCCACACTCTAATGCCAAACTAAAGCGAGTTTTCTCATCCTTGACAAAATGCAGTGCCACTTCAGGATAGCCCTTCTTCTGAAGATAAGCAATAATAGACTGGCCAACTAGTTTGGCGTTCCTCACCATGTGTAATACCTAGATATTTGGAGTTGAGTAGGGCAGAAAGTAGAGGTTACTTACAACAAAAAAGCAATGTTGTCCCTCTTAATACCTCTAGTATGCTTCCTCACTCCATACCTCATCATATTTTCTGTTGATCAGGGCCAGCTTGAATTTGAATTCAGTGGGATCGATGGTGAGTACTCGAGGACGACACTCTCTGTCCAGGCAATATACATTATTGCCCTTTACTCGTGTGACATAGATGGGTAAATCCAGAGTTCGGATGATCCCGTGGTCCCTAAGAATAGTGGGTAGAGGTCACAACTTTGAGTGAGTGAGGGGGGAAATCTGTGAAAAAATGAACCAACCAAGGGCACATCCTTTGTGTATGTGTGTGTGTGTGTGTGTGTGTGTGTGTGTGTGCGCGCACGCAGGCGTGTACAGGGGGTGCCAGGGATTGAACCCAGGGAAGCTTAACCTCTAAGATAAATCCCCAGCTCTTTGTATATTTTTATTTAGAGATAGGGTCTCACTAAGTTGCTGAGGCTGGCTTTGAACTTGTGATCCTCCTGCTTCAGCCTCCTGAACCACTGGGATTACAGGTGTGCAACACCACACCCAGCAGGCACATCCTTTCATCTTCTTATTAACCTTTCTATTAAATGCCACTTAAGCAACAGTATAGGAGCAAGTAATTAAAATTAATTTATTCTTTTGAATGATGGGACAGATGGTATGATGTTTCTTTACAAGGTATCAATCCAGGAGCTGAGTAATGGACATGAACTAGACTTAACAGTTAAACTTTAAATTCCTGGGGTTTTTTTTGTTTTTGTTTTTGTTTTGTTTTTGTTTGGTACTGGGGATTGAATCTAGGGGTGCTTTGCCACTGAGCTATATCCCCAACTCCTTTTTATTTTTTACAAAGTAAAAGTTGTTGAGGTTTATTAATCTCCTGTTTCAGTCTCCAAAATCACTGGAATTACAGGCGTGCACCACCATGCCTGGCTCAGTTCTGAGGATCTTAAACTCAATACATGTAAAGATGTCTAATAAAATTCAAAATTCATTTAAGATAAAAACTCTTAGCTCACAGACATAGCAAAAACAAAAAATATCTTAGGATATTAGTATCATAAAAATTTATAGCAAAGCTTGCACAATGCTTGTACACTAAAAGTTCACCCTTAGAGGGCTGATGATGCAACTCAGTTGGCAGAGTGCTTGCTTAGCATGTGCAAGGCCCTGAGTTCAATTCTCATTACCACCCAAAAATAAACAAACAAAAAACCCCAAAAGTTCACCCTTAGAAAGATATATCAATGTAAAAGCATTTGAAAGAAGAAACAAAACTGTCACTGCCCACAGATGCTATAAGTATTCATAAAGAAAATACAAATAAATTATTAGAATTATAGAGTGTAACAAGATCCCCCAAATAAAACTGATATAAATCTAACCAAATAATTACAAACTATCTATAGAAAAAAAACCATGAAACTTAATTGAAAGACACTTCAAATGACCTAAATAAATGAGAAGCTACTATACCATGTTTACAGATCAGAAAATCAATATTGTGCAGATGACAGTTAACCTCATATTGACATATTCAGTGCAATCCAAACTTCAGTTGATTTCACATTGGAAAAAAAAAAAGGAAAGATTAGAGGACCTGTTTTATTAGATGTGAGATTTATTATAAAGCTACAATATAAGAAAATGTAGAATCAGAGCAGAGACAGGTAACAGAAAAAATCCTTGCATTTTTGAAAATGTGACTTACATATGACAAAGGTGAAACTGTAGAACAATGGGAAAAGGGTGGACTTTTAATAAATATGCTGGGCAACTGTGTGTCCTTATGGAAAAATGCACAGCTGACCATCCTATACCTCACATATGTACAAAAATCAACTTCAGGTAGATTATAGATATAAAGGGCAAAACTATAAAGTTTTTGTAAGAAAATATAGAAGAATGCCTTCACAATTTTAGAGGTCAATAATTTTTTTTAAATACATTGGATACAAAGTTCAACTATTTATAAAGATACTAAAGCCCAACTATCCATAAAGAATAAAATTCATAAATTTACATTGAAATTAAGAATTTCTGTTGCTTTATTAAAAGGCAACAAAAATAGAATCAGAAAACATGCTATAGAGCAGGAAATTTTAATATGTGTAACACAGCGCTGACAAAGGATTGATATCCAAATATATTAAGAATTCACACAAATTAACCACAAAATAAAATGGGAAAGATTAGGTAACTGGGAAAGAATAGATAACTCAATGAAAGAATAGAGAAAAGTCAGGTACAGTGGAACTTGCCTATAATCCCAGGTACTGGAGAGGCTGAGGGAGGATTACAAATTGCAGCTGGCCTTGGCAAGAACCTGTTTCTAAATTAAGTTAAAAAAGGAACAGGAATGTAGCTCAGTGGTACAGCAGTTGCCTAACTGAGGAAGGAAAAAAACATCTTGAACAGAATTCATAGAAGAGGAAATCCTAATAGATGGCCAGATGAAAATGTGCTCATTCTCAAAAAGAGAAAAACAAAATCAAGGAAAAAAGAGATACCCTTACACATTCACCACAAGCACAAAAATAAAAGTGTTTTAAAGCCAAATGTTAGTCAAGATGACATGCAAGGAAACTTATATAATACTGCTGGACACGTAAACTTTCAAACAATCATTTTGGAAGGCAGTTACCTGGTAAATGTGAAGGTATGTATACTCTATGGTGCATCAGTTCTACTCTGGTATACACTCTAGAGAAAAGGATGTATGTGTGTACCAGAAAACATGAAAAAGGATGTTTAAATGAAATTGTTTGTAATCACCAAAAACTAGACTTCACTCAAACACTCCCTCAAGAATAGAACTCACACATGGTATAATCATATGATGAAATATTATATAATAATGAAATAAATTAGAGCTACAGCATGAAAGAATTTTATAAAGAAACTTTTGAGCAAAATACAAAATAATATATTCAGAATGATTTCATTTACATAAAGTACAAAATCAGGCAAAACTAAATCACATTAACACATACAATGGCTGGTAATTTTATAAAGAAAACGAAGAAATAACCATAAAAATCAGAATAATGTTACTTTGGGGTAGAAACAAAGAGGGTTGTGATTTCTAAGGACCATATGGCAAAGGCCTTCTGGGGTGCCAAAACTGTCCTCTTTCTTGACTTGGGTGGCAGTTACACAGATGTTCACTAAAAAAATTATTTGCTATTCTATATATTTAAAAGTTATGACACTTTCTACATTTGAGCTATATTTCACAATTTTATTTGTACTTTTTTGTTTTGTTTTGTTTTGTTTGATACAGGATCTCATTAAGTTGCCCAAGCTGGCCATGAACTCTTGATCCTTCTGCCTCAGCTTCCCAACAGAGTTGGGATTACAGGTATGTGTCATGATTTTTTGGCATCATGATTTTAGAAGAGCTGGAAAAAAGAATGTTCTGATGTCTCTAGTGCATATATGCCAGACAAGGCTTTTCCATCAATGAAGCTCATAAAGGACTTCAGCTACATCTTGAGATAGGACTGTGATTTTTAAGAAGCTATCTTCTCCTGCTTTGTATTCCAGATAATTAACTTACCCCGTGGTGACAGCATATTTGATGTGGTTGCTTGTGGTATAGATAAACACCCCACTCTCATCCCAGGCCCCACTCTTGACACGAATATTCTCATGAATGTTACATAGAGCATCCAGTTTTCGGTTACAGATCACAATGGCTGTAAGAGGCAAAGGGCATGAGTGCTCTGTTGGACAAAGTGAGTGTAGCAGACTGGCAGGGATGGGGGGAGGGAGGGAGTGGGCTCTAAATCAGGGTGGATCTATGAAAACTTACCATGTTTGGCCAGTAGTGCTACATGAGACATATCTGCTGACCAGATAACATATTTCACCTTGGAAATCTTCACAGATGCCAGAGTCCTGAGATGAGAGAAAGAAGGGCAAACATGAATGGATCTGAATCCCGGGGTCTAGGGTTAAGGCCAATGTCCTTTTATTAAAAAAAAAAAAAAAAAAAAAAAAAATTTTTTTTTTAGTTATAGATGAACACAATATCTTTGTTTACTTTTATGTGGTGCTGAGGCTCAAACCCAGTGCCTCACATGTGACAGGCAAGTTCTCCACCACTGAGCTATAAGCCCAGCCCAAGAACCATGTTCTTTCATCCTCAAACGTAAACCCCAAGGTAATGTCAAATAAACATTTCTGTATAGTAGCTCAGTGACTTAAAAATTGGCTCACATTGTACTTCCCCCCTCTTCAAGTTCTTGCCTTTCATTTTCTCATATTATTAGGGATATTTATATATTTTCACCACTGGACCACAGGAACTGTGACATTCATCTTGGTGTCCCTCTCATTCTAAGGCCCAAGAGCATTCTTTGTTCAGGTAAGTACTATAAAAACAAAGAAGATATAATAAAGAAGCCCCTTGCTATAATGCTAGAGTATATATATGAGCAGAATACAGAATGATCATGGACAAGGAAAAGTAGCCAGAAAGAGTCTTGGGAGTTATGGCATAAGAAGTGGCCAAGCCATGTGGCAAACTTCCTTGTGGGGAAAAAAGCTCCCACTAAAGATGTCCACTTTCCCCCACTGTATGCTTGTCCTTTTACAGGCACCTATATGTTACCGTTTCTGCTGTACATCAAAGAGTGTGATGGAATCTGCATCTCGAAGTAGAAGGTTGCCTGTGCCAGCATAGAAGATCTCATCACAGTTGGGAACCTGTACCTTTTTGGTGATCTCATTCTTCAGATTCTTGATCAGAAGCTGAAAGGAATATTGAAATGTCAAGAGAAAAAGTGAGTATATAAGATGATGACAGTTGATAACATCCTTTAGCAATTATTCCTTAGCTCCAATAAACTAAGTATAATTCTCCTCTGTTCAAGTTAATCACACATCAGGTAGACAGATCATTCCAAAATCCTCTCCAAGGGTCTTATTACCATTAAAAAAAAAAAAAAATTCTGAAGTCTAACTAAAGTCTGAGATTCTCAGTCAACTAGAGAGAGAATTTAGAGGGCTTAAATTTTTGTTAAATGTTTTCTTGAGAATTTTGCTTATCTTGTACTGAACCTATTACATTTGAAGTACCAGTGGAGTTAGGGCAAGGAGAGAGATCTACTCATAGTCCAGTTCACCCATTTCAAGTTTGATTCTGATTTTGGCTTGGTTCAAGTGGTCAAGAGCTTCGTTCTTAAGCCCAAAGCCACAGTATTATCAACTCAGATCAATAAAACTTTAAAACCTTTTTCCCAGGAGGGTTAGTGTAGGGCTAGGTATAGAAGTAGAGTCAATAGATGAGGACCACAGCTGCCAGGGGAGAATAAGGAAAAAACAGTACTCTTTATTTTGCAATACACAAGCCACTGCCATTGCACTACCCACACTGGTTTCTGCTCTTAGTCTTAACTCACCGAATGCATCCGATCTAGGACAGCAAACCGATTTCGAGCAACCCAAACGGCTGTCAGGCCTGAGGATCGCTTCCCTTCAGGGGCTGAGGAGAACAAAATCAAAGAGTGAGAGCATGTGGTGAGCCACCAGCAGGTGACAGAGTCAGGTGCCATGGAGCTGCCAGTCTTGCTGGCTGCCATCTTGGCTTTGCCAGTTCAGCTGCTTCCTAACTAATTCAGCCATAACCTGAGGCTATTGTCAAGTGACTTTTCCCTACCAGTCCCCTCCAAACTCCAACCCCCACCCCTGCCAAGCTTCTTTTCTCTTGGCCAAGTGGCTGCGTTTCAGCCAACACTGCGTATTGGCAGAAGGGCTGCCCATCTTGGGAGACAGCACACTCCATCAAGCTAACGAGCAAGGCCTCCCTGGCCAAGCTGTGGCACAGCAAGCAGTCTGTCAATGTCCTAAGACCTCCTATCTGAACAAACTGGAGTAGAGACAGCCCCCTCCCCAGGTCGCAGCTGCTCAGCTGCTTTTAACATGCAAATATAGACCTCCTAGTAGGGCGGGGTGGGGCAGAGCACTCCCAACCAAATCTTGACAGGCGAGTTCTATGCTAGGCAGTATTTAGCACTAAGCTGTTGCTCTGTAAATGTCAAACAACCATTCCTATAACCCTAAAGAGAGTTACAAAATGTTCCTCAGTTTTGTGGCTGATTAGAATTTTCCAATAGACACTCTTCACCCTCTATGAAACTTGTAAAGGATGCACTGAAATACTCTTTTATCCATTATACCAGCAGAAAACTGGACAAAACATGCTGGCCAGCCTTGTCTTATACTTCTCTGGTACCTGGAGTGGCAGACAATTTAAAAATCTAATTATTATCATAACTAACATTCCCAGTTTTAGGGGTCAGGGAACAACAAAACTATTCCAGTTTTTTAATCTTTTTTTCCTGTTTCCCACCGTAGAGTCAAATCTTTATAATTTATTATCCCCCTCAAAGGATGGAGAGCAGAAAAGTGATAATAAAACAAAGATATTTTAAACTCTAATAATTATAAATAGATTTTGGGGGAAAAAAACAAGGGGGTAGGTTGGGAAGAACCAAATCACAATATTTAGTCAGAAATGGCTTTACTGGCTAATTTGTAAGGGGGACTTTCTCTTTCTGTGAGTACGAACACATTTAATAGAGGGTGAACTGGATTAACAACAATGACCTGAGGTACCCACAAAAGGGACAGAGCTAACAAAACATCACTTGAGAATGTGTTGATGAGATCCAAGTTTGCTAGTAAAAGTGGGGACCTGTAGAGTAAATCTCTGATATGCTAATGTCTCTAAACCCCCTGGAGGAAGGGCATTGAAAGGAGAAGTGAGAGTCAAATCCATTCTGAGACTGTTTTGTCAGCAAGTTCTAATAGTAAGAATGTCAACAAGGGATAGTGGTGATGAAAGAGGTAGGCAGGGGTCTCAGCTGGATCCTGGGATCCCAGGTGGGGCCCTGGGCTGTTAGCAGCCTCATCTTTTTGACGTGCAAAAGGAAGCAAATCGGATCTGGATGTGGATAGAAGAGTATAAATCCCTAGTCCCAGGATGAGACATTGCAAGATTGGAACCACATTTTTAAATAAATGAAACTACCAGGGTGAAAGTCATATCAGCTGACAATAAACTAGGATAACATGCTGCGCTGAAAGGGAAAATGGAGAGTTTCTAATAACCAAATTATAAAATATATATATCTAGCTGGGGTAATAAAATGGAGGGGGAACATGAATATTTCACACCATGGTCGCCTCTGATGTAACTGTCAGCAGCACCTGCCAACAGACATGAGTGATGTGACCACAGCCTGGGGATGGGATGTGAAAACCTTGAAGAGGAATGATGATGTGGGTAAGCAGAGCTGGAAGCAGGGTTAGGTAAACAAAGAGCATGCCTACCATCAGGATTCTGAGAATCAGCATCTTTGGGGATGGTGTATAGATCATAAGTACTATTCTCTAAATTGCTGGCTCTCTGTAGAGGAAAAGGGATATTAAAATGTTAGCAAGGGGCACCCAAGATACCAGTTTACTCTGACAGAGAAAACAGTTCCATTACAGAAAACAATCTGAAACTATACTTTTGTCCCTCTTCACCCAGAGAGTATTCAAATGTTGCCACATCTAAGAATTACAAAGCTCTTAGCTAAACAACTCAGCAATGATATTTTTTTTATCCTCTAAGGAGGCAGATTATATCTGAATGAAAACAAGGGTTGCTCTTTTCCACAAATTAAAAGCCTAATATCCCTGACATTCTGGAGTCCCACCTAAGTATATGCTTATCAACATAAAAAGATTGCTTGAAAGAAAAACAAAGACATTAACGAAAAATTGCCAGGGAAATATGGAAACTGCCAGGAGAATATGGGACTGTTAGATATGAAAGAAGGACCAAGACTGTACACTACAGGTTATATAAGAAAAGATATTTTCATTCTTTTAAATTCAGCCACCAGGGCATTAAAATTAGAAGGTCCTTTTTTCTTTTGTAGATTGTGTGGCAAGAAAGGCAACTCCACTGAAAAAATCCCCCTTTCAAAATCTATTTTCACCCAAAAGGAGAGATCAACATAAGCATGTTCTTTGCATAGGATATAGTTGTAAACTCTCTCTCCAATCACTTGCAGTAATCTGGGTCATTCATCTTGATGCTTCAATAAGTTTAGGTATTATATTGGCCTTATGAAAGATTCACATTCACAAACCTTCGATTTCCTTATGAAACCTGAAGCCTTCCTAATTTATGCCTAGTTTGTGTTCACTGTGTTAGCTCCTGCAAAATGACCATTATATAGTTTTTAAAAAGTCATTATAGATTCACTCAGGGCATAAGAAAGATACCTAAGGAGAATTTAGGAGGAATCCATAGGTTACTTACTGTACACAATAGGACTGCATTTTCTGCTGGATTATATGACATATTGAACACTGGAAACTTAGAACCACTAGAGATACACATATAGAAAAAGGAAAAAACAGGGAATAGGTATAAGAATAGAAGGAAGAAAGGAATTATTCCTTCATCTTCTACTTATCCAATATTTATTTATTTATTTATTTGGTTCTGGGGATTGAACCTAGGTATACTTTATGACTAAGGTATATGCCTAGTCCTTTTTATTTTGTGACAGGGTCTTGATAAGTTACTGAGGGCCTCACTAAGTTGTAGAGGCTGATCCCAAACTTGCCATTCTTCTACCTCAGCCTCCAGATCATTGGGATTATAGGTGTGTGCCATGACACCCAGCACTTCTTTTTTTTTTTTTTTTTTTTTTTTGCGGTACTGGGGATTGAACCTAGGGCCTTGTGCTTGCGAGGCAAACACTCTACCAACTGAGCTATATCCCCAGCCCCACCCAACACTTCTTTATCTAATCTTTATATACAAACTCATCATCTTTATAAAGAGAAATAAAATTATGTAAATACTGCATTTTTTTCTCCTCCTTTTTGTAAGGCTTGGGAGCTCACTGCAAGCCCTGGTACAAGTCAGATTATTTAATAAAAAGTAGGGTCAGCACTCACTATAGTGAGTAGGATTGGTTTTGCTTGGGTACAAATTCCTACACATAATTTTGTAATGGACACCACAGAGTAACTGATGTGATCTGTCTCTGGCTGGTTTCTCCTGTCCCTTAGATTGTTCACATAAACCCATCTTTTTATTGTAGTGATGCTAGAGGGAGGTTATCAAACTCGCATGCCAACGTTTGCCACTATGAATGTTTCAGCATGCTGATGCAGCTGGCTTTCCAAAAGGACAGTTCCTTTTGCCAGGCATCCCAGAGGTTATCATATCTTCAGAGTTAAGAGTTTCCGGAGATATATATTCTGGTTTAGAGTTGTGTACATTTTGCTGGAAAGCAAAGAGAGTTATGGAAAACTAAAACTCTTGTATAAACCTCCATTATAGTACTTACCCTGTACTATCATCATTTAGGTCTATCAAATCACTATGCTATGAGTTCTCTCAAGGTAGATATGCTAAATAAAGGTTAAAAGGCCCATTTCCAGCCAGGTGGGGTGGTGCATGCCTGTCATCCCAGTGGCTCAGGAGGCGGAGGCAGGAGAATGGCAAATTCCAAGCCAGCCTCAGTAAGTCAGCAAGGCTCTAAACAACTCAGCAAGACCCTGTCTCTAAATAAAATTTTAAAAAAGGTTCAATCCCCAGCACCACTGCCCCCGCCCCAAATGCAAGTCTCCAATTTGGGATACTTTCTACCAAGACCGTTTTTCTGATTTATAAGAGAACTAGGAAACCACAGCAATATAATTTCCTTCCCCCAGGGTCAATCAATAGCACTCTCAATAGGGGAACTCCCATTTTACTTCTGATCACCTCCTTATTTGCCAGGCTAGGGTTTAAACTGAGCAGGGTTATCCCTTGGGGATATCCATTGTGATAGAAGGTAATTTAAAAGAAAAAGAGTTCAGTTTTTGGGCAATGTACCATGGTGACTGATGAAAAGGTTTGTAAAAAAGAAACAAATCAGATTAACCTCCGCAACTGCATCACAGCTACATCCTTAGAACTGTTGAAATCCAGCTGACGTAAGAATCGGTCCTTGACATAATGCAGCATGTTACCATGAACAGCATAAGCTGGCCGTTCCCGTTCTAGCTTAAACACAATCATGCCACCATCATGGCCTGGAGGATAGGGAAGAGTGAGAAAAGAATTAACTATAGGCAAAAAAGAAAAAAAAAAAAAAAATCTGGAACCAAGAGATGCACAAGGATGATTATACATTTATGTGAAAATTAAGATAAGACACCTGCTATGGTTTGGATGTGGTTTGTCCCTCAAGGATTCATGTGCTGGAAGTTTGATCTTTAGTGTGGCAGTGTTGAGGTGCTAGAATTTTTAAAAACAGAGCCTAGTAGAATGTGATTAGGTCATTAGAGGGTGAACCTTCAAAAGGGATTAATGTTGTTCTCTCAGACTAGTGATTAGTTCCCTTGAGAGTAGTTTGTTATACTGAGAGTAAGCCTGGTGCCTAAATCTTCTCTGGCTTCTTTATGGCAATGAGGTATCTCCGTGCCCACACTCCTGCCATGATGCCATCAGCCATGCTGTAACATAGCCAAGAGAGTCATCACCAGAGGACAAACAGTTGCCCCATCTTGGACTTTAGACCTCCAAGACTGAGTTAAATAATAAAATATCCAGCGTCAGGGGTTTTGTTACAGCAACAGAAAGACATTAATACAACACCTAAATGTATCCCTTATTTGCCTAAGTAATTTGCCTAATTTTTGAAAAAAAAATTTTTGGGGGGTAATGGGGATTGAACTCAGGGTCAGCTCTTTCTATTTTTTATTTTGAGATAGGTTATTGCTAAGTTGCTGAGGCTGGCTTTGAACTCGTGATTCTCCTGCCTCAGTCTCCCAATATGCTGGGATTATAGGTATACACCACCACTCCTGGCCTTGAAATCTTTATTCAAGTAATTTTCTGTGAATACTTTCTTAATACTAAATCGTACCGCCACATTTAGACACACCCTTCTCTGTATTCCCCTAAAACTTTGTGCAGACTCCATTATAGTACTTATTTCTATACTGTAATCATTTAAATCTCTCATTTCCATTATACCATTAGTTCACTGAAGGCAAAAATTGCAATAATTTCTAGTCTTCCTTAGTTCCCAGCAAATAACAGTATCAAGATTATTTGCTAAAAAGATGAATGCTAGTGCTAAAGGCCTTTATGGTTCTGTTTTTAAAAATGTTTTGCTCTTACCCTGTTAGCAATGTCCATTCCTTAGGGAAACATTCTATTCTTGTACTCCTACTGTCTGTTCTCCACACATAAACCACTACTATCATTTCCCTTCCCAAAATCTTCCAATGGTTTTCCACTCACTCAGGACATCATTAAGTTCCAACCATGATTTATAGATAATGCACACTTAGCCCAGGTGTGGTGGGTAATTCTAGCAGCTTGGGAGGCTGAGGCAGAAGGATCAAGAGTTCAAAGCCAGCCTCAACAACTTAGTGAGATCCTGTCTCTAAACAAAATATAAAAAGGGCTGGGATGTGGCTCAGTAGTTAAGCTCCCCTGAGTTCAAACCCTGGTACCAATAATCATAATAATGATAATGATGCACACTCTGGTGTGATCTCCCCTTGCTATTACTTGGTCCCTTACTCACAAGCTTCTACTGGTCTCTGATGTTGTCTAACATGTTAAGCACTTCTCTTTGTCATCCTACTATATGTTCTTTGCATTTGCTCTCCAGTGTTTCATTCCTTTTCACTTTTCTGAACACTCAATATAAAGTAATCCATACAATTGTTCCTATTTACTACCTCACTCACACCTTAATTTTTTTTTTTTTGGTAGTGCTGGGGATTGAACCCAGGACCTTGTGCTTGCGAGGCAAGCACTCTACCAATTGAGCTATCTCCCCAGCCCCGCACCTTAATTTTGATAATTTTCTTCAAAGCATTTTTTTTACCATGCATTTTATATATTTACTATTTATGGTCTTTCTCCCTAACTATGAATAAAAGATCCATAAAGACAAGGACTTTATTTTATGTACGGCTGTAACACCAGAACCTACAATGGGGTCTAGCACTTAATATGTATTTGTCAAACAAATGAATAAGACTTTTTAGTTTTTAGCTTCTCAACCTGAGACTCTAAGTGTCCCATATTAGCCTCCCATGAGCTCCTAGGAGCTACTCAAAGAGAATGAGCTATACCATTAATCATGGTACGGAAAGAGCACTAAATACTACTACTCTAAGATAAGGAAGAGTAACGTCAACTAAGTGACTCTGAGAATTCTATTGCATAGGGTTAGCAAATACAAATTTGCTAGAGACAAAGCTAATGAAGAATTACTTCCAAGTAATTTGAACTAAAGCAATGACAACAACAAAAAGAAGAAATGGCCCTTACCTGCTGCAAAGAGGTTGAGGTTGGGGTGGGCAGCTAGGACCCAGAAACGATCATGGTCCCTGCGGAAGGTCTGAACCCCAGTCCTACAAAGCAAATGGTACACAAAGAAACATTAATTTCTGAGGAATTGTTAGCCAACCACATGCAAGAATACTGAATGGTGAATCTGCAAGCTGATTTAAAAAGCAAGTCAGGGACAGTAAACTGTGTATCAAAAGTAAAGGCATCTATCATGTTAAAGTCTAGCAAGGAACAGAATGAGGAGACATCAAACTGATCCTATTATTTTGATACTTTAATTTCTCCCTATTCATTGTAAATATTTTACTGTACTGTTTCATTTCATATTATTTCTGTAGCTAAAGCACTGGGGGGAAGGGAGAGAGAAAAATGTTCAAATTCAGAGAAGAAAAAGAATACACAGGGATATTTCTATTTGATAGAAAATTAATAAATGTTGTCGATCTCTAGGTCTCTTCAAGTTTTACAAATGTTGAAGATGATGAGAGACAAAAAGGAACATTATAATCTAATTTTCACTTTCCTTTAGTACTGGAAATTGAACTCAGGGGTGCTTTACCACTGAGCTATATTCCCAGGCCTTTTTAAAATTTGTTTGGGGATAGGATCTCACAAAGTTACCCAGACTAGCCTTGAACTTGTAGTCATCCTGCCTCAGCCTCCTGAGTTGCTGGGGTTACAGGAATGTACCACCACACCCAAGTTCCAATCTAATTTTTAAAAGGAGAAAGTAAGAGAGAGAAAGGGGCTATTCCTCTGGGTTTGGTCAGAAAGAGAGAAAGGGGCTATTCCCCTGGGTTTGGTCATACAACATCAGTAACTCCCTTACCGCTTAGACATATCCCAGACTCGAATACTCTTGTCTTCCGAATTGCTGAGGATCAACTCTTGGCGAGGGTGGAAGACAGCACAAGACACATTGTTATAATGGCCCCGACAGGTGTCAACCTCCCATGCCTTTGATTCTGAAGGATGAAAGAGGATTAGGTCATTGCAATTCCCTATTACTATAAAACAATCCTCTTAATCAAGTTCTAAGTACCATTATGAAATACTAACTTCTGTCTAATAGGGCAGTTTTTCTCTTTCTTTCTGCTTCCTTTTTATCCCTTTGGTGCCAGGAATCAAACCCAGGACCTTGCACGTTTGGCATATGCTCTATCACTGAGCTATACACCCAGCCTGAAAATAGGGTAATTTTCTTCATTTGAGACTCTCAATCTTTATATCTCTGTCCTTTCATTCCAATCCTCCCAGCAATTATAAAACCTCTGCTCCATCATTCTTCAGGTTTTTACCCAAATTTATTCATCCTAATAACATTTATCACTAGCTACCATTTCAGAGCAAATGTAAACTCCAGGACAGAAGCTTGCTTTATTTATTTATTTGTTTGTTTGTTTGTTTATTTATGGTGCTGGGGTTTAAAACCATGGCTGTGCACATGCCAAGCAGCCCTCTACCACTGACCATATTAAAAAAACTACAGAAAAAAAGGGCAGTGCCAATGTTTCCAGGATTACATAAGATAATAACCTAAGGTAGGCCAAGTACAGTGGTACATGCCTATAATCTCAGCAGCTCAGGAGCCTGAGAAAGGAGGATCTAGAGTTCAAAGCCAGCCTCAGCAAGGGCGAGGTGCTAAGCAACTCAGTGAGACTCTGTCTCTAAATAAAACATAATACAGGGCTGGGATGTGGCTCAGTGGTTGAGTATCCCTGAGTTCAACCTCCAGTACCCTCACCCAAAAAATAACCTAAGGTAGGAAAGCAGATCAAAATACAGCAGATCTGGTTACTTTACTTTGATGGGTAGCAGTCAGTTACTATCCTTTTCCCTTTCTGTTTTTCAGTACTAGAGACTAAATGCAGGGCAGGGCCTTGTGCATGCTAGGCAAGTGGTCTACCACTGAGCTATAGCTCCAGTTCCCAGCAGTCAATTTTTTAAGACATGGTGATACTGTTATTATGGTTCACTCACCATTCATGCGCCAGATCTTCACTTGACGGTCATCTGCTCCAGATACAATAAGGGGCATAGTAGGGTGGAAAGCAGCCCAGTTTACTCCACGATCATGACCCTATTTAAAAAAAAAAAAAAAAAAATAGTTCTTTCAAAACAGCTTTATAACCATCAGACAAAGCAAATCAATGAACCATGCTGGTGTTGTAAAAGATGTCTCTAATTTACTCTTTATGTGAAGACTCAAGGGACTACGCCACTATGTAAGGTTTTGAACATTAGAATTATCATGTCAAACTACCCAGTGTTATTCCAATTCTCATGGCCATTTCCACATACTTCTACCCCTAAATTCAGTTTCATTTAGGATATTTTGCCTTGTTTTTTACTTGCCTATTTCTCATTTCTCTAATTATTAACATCTCAAGTATAAACACCTGTGTTAGCAGGGTATAGAGGCACATGCCTGTGATTCCAACTGCTGGAGAGGCTAAGGTAGCAGGATTCCAAGTTTGAGTCCAACCAGAAAAACTTAGTAAGAACCTGTTTCAAAATCAAATTAAAAAACAAACAAACAAACAAACAAAAACTGGGGATGAAGTTCAGTGGTATTAGGCACCTGAGTTCAATTCCCAGTACTGCAAAAAAGAAAGAGCTATTTTATAACTTAATGCAGAAATTCTCAATGTATGGTCTGAAAACTCTTGGAACATTCCCAGGATTCCTTTAGGATGTCTGCAACAAATGGAAGGTGTGCTGATATAGTTCATGTTTTAATTTTTTGCAGTACTGAAGAATGAACCTAGGACCTCATACACACTAGGCAAGCACTCTATCTGAGTTACAGCCCAGCCCTTTTTTTTTTATTTTGAGACAGGGTCTTCCTAAATTGCTCAGGCTGGGCTCAAACTTAAGATCCTCATGCCTTAACCTCCTAAGTAGCTGGCATTACTGGCAAGTGCCCCCGTGTCTGGCTTTGTTCATGTTTTAAAAAGTTCTTGGTTTTAGGCTTGGGACATAGCTCATGGCAGAGTACACGGTTAGCATAAACAAGGCCCTGGTTTCAATCTCCAGTTTCAAATATGGTTAAAACTGACAGATACAACCTACATAAACAAAAACTGAGGTTCTCAACAAATTTTAAGAATATATATTCTCAGACTAAAAAGTTTAAGAACTGCTAATCTTAAAATTTACATAGTTGTAGTTCATGTGTGACAAAATCATGGATAAGGCAGTTTTGATTCAGAGGTACTTTTGAGACATTTTGATGTGGTTAAAAGCAGTTGGGTTTTGAAGACAGAGAGATCCAAGTTCAAATCCTAAGTTTTTTCATTTACTAGATACATGTGATCTTCAGTAAACTGCTAATTTCTCTAAATATCAATTTTTTCATTTGTAAAATGAAGTTAATGATACCTACCTCAGTGAACAGCTGTAAGGATTAAATCAGATATTTTTTATCTTAAAAGATCTGGTTTCTTTCCCTTATGCTTTTCTCTTTTCCCACAATGAACAGAAGTTACTTACACATGGTTTACTATAACATTGATTACATTTCTTTCTGCCACATGCTTCCAGAAGGTTTGAGAACAGGTTCTGCTTTGGGATAGGACAGTGATGGAGCCTATGTTCAGCTTTCTTCCTTTCTCTCTACTGGATTTATAAGGCCACATGAAGCTTCATTTCTCTGTTGGTTTACTCACAATTCTATTTCCCATGCCTCAAATAGCACCTGACACTTAATAAATACTTGTTGAGGTAGGGTGTGGTGGTGCATGCTTGTAATTCCAGTGACTCGGGAGACTAAGGCAGGAGGATTGCAAGTTCAAGTCCAGCCTCAGCAATTAAGAAAGGCCCTAAGCAACTTAGTGAGACCCTGTCTCAAAAAGCAAGAATAAAATGGCTGGGTGATGTAGCTCAGTGGTAAAGCACCTCTGTATTAAATCCCTGGTACCAATAAATAAATGAATAAATAAATAAATAATTGCTGAAGGAATAAATAATGAATGACATGCTGTGATTTCCCCCAGAGGACAGCCCACACCCAGCCACTGGCAGCAGATATAAGTACCTCTAGGACATGCTTCACCACTGCATCCGTAGTTCCAAATAGATCAACTCCAGTTATTCCTCTCACATCTGACTCCACTGCACCAGGGGACAAGTTTTTTTTTCTTAGACCTTTGATGGGGTAAGGAATGGGATGAAAGAAGCAAACATAATGTTATCATAAACAGCACAGTAGCAGAAGCAGAAAGGTACAGAGACAGACTAACATCAGAGAAAGGAAAATGAAATTTAAAGAGACAAGAAAGAAAAGAGACTCAAGAGCTCATATTTCTAAAAATGTTCAAAATTCTGAAGTACATTCACTGTCTCCTCTTCTGTTCCTTAAACACTCAAAAGGCCCACTACTGGTTTTCTTTCAAAGGAGACTGATCCAAATTTCTGACATAGCTCACTTCAAAAAATCTCACCCAAAGAGCTATCCACTTCAGAAAATGCCCACTTTCCATTTTTCTGGTTCTGGAGACTGAATCCAGGGGTGCTTAACCACTGAGTCACATCCCAAGTCCTTTTTATTTTTATTTTGAGACAGGATCTTCTAAGTTGCTTATGGTATTTGCTGAAGCTGGCCTTGAACTTGGGATCTTCCTGCCTCAGTCTCCCAAGTTGATACAGGCATACACCACCACACCCAATTTTTATTCTTCAATGATCTTAAAATATGGCCTCAAATGGCAAACATTCAACTTTCACTTTTTTTTTAATTGCATGAAATATATAACAATATTTTTCCGTCATCTCAAAAAATTATAAAGAAAAGTCATTTGGGCAGGCCACAGTTCAGTGTTTCTTAAACTGGAAGCTTGGAGGCAATTCAAAGGGAAGTCCCAAATGGGTTAAAGAAACAAACTAGATCTGTTAGGCACAAAAAAGCTATCTGGCCTGGAAGAGACTAAAAAATATGATGAAAAAGATACTGTTTTGAAGAAAGAGTACTATGCAAAAAGTATACTCATACCTTCTACTTGACCCTTGAACAGGGCACAAGGTAATTAAACTTTCCCATCACTTTTAAGTTCTTACTTAAAAGGCTGGTCATAGATTTGAATATATGTATTTTGCTATAAAAATTTTTGGAGGCTGGCCTCACTGAGAGAAATGAGCCCCAAGTCTGAAAACAATAGGCAAAAGACACCAGGATGAGATATATCTTATTTGTAAAAGACCCACATTTGTGTTCACCTACACCTATCCTTAGAAGCTATTTGTGCTATTGTCAGAATCAAAATAATAAGACTACTACCTTACATTTGAAAAACACTTTTGATTTTCAACACACTTGAACATCACACAATTTGTTTCTGATAACAACTCTGAGATAGACAAGCAGATAACAGTTTGAAGATGAGAAAACAGAATTGGGAGAAAATCTCATGTCTGAAGTATTTGGGGTGCAGGGAGTAGAAGATGAAATTACTTAGCACTTGCAAAATAAAACATAATAACATGTAATGGAAAGAAAATAAAACCTAAAGTAGTTTCAAGCCTAAAACTTGGCATCAGTTGGAAAATATGAAAACTTAAGCTATTATACTCATTGTTTTAAAATCATTCTATAATTGTGGCACCTAAACGTCAGCACTGGAGAAGCAAGAGTCCATGGAGTTTTAATTATCTTGTCCTCCATTTAAGATGAAAATTTAGCCAATAGGCAAAATCATAAAGATGATGCTAAAAAAACCAAACCAAAATAAAACAAAACAAAACAAAACAAAAAAAACCACTCTCCCAAAGCTTCATAAATATGTTATCACAAGGATGCCTTCTTTCACTTCTTTCACTTATCCTTTTAACAGGATCTGTCAACTTTTTCTAATGAATCTGGTGTATGAGACAGATTCAAAGAAAGATACAAAGACAGCTGTGAGGAACTTCACCTCCAATAAACTTCAACAAGCACATTAAAAGGAAAGCTGTATGACAGAACGGAAGCCTTTGTTGCACTTGTGTATAATGATCCAGGAAAAGGGGAAGGGTGAAACAGACAGACGAATAGTGACAGGCAGTGAAAAGATACTTAGGAAAAAAATATTTGAGGCTTCGACAAGTCACTCACTAGGACTGAACGACAGATGGAAAATTTCTACAGCAGCTACCCAAATCCAGAGGGAGAAGAGAACACTCTCAAAATGGACCAGTTTATGCATGCCTCCCAACAGGGACCAGGGGAAGCAGTAAGGAAAGAAGTATGAGGACAGGATTTGGCAGCATATTAATACTTTTTTATTAGTCTTTTAAAAAATTGAGCCTGAATTACATGAGCTTGACATGCAAAGGTGTGAGCATATTAAAAGACTTTAACAGTTTACTTGGAGGCTCAAAGCTAAAAAGGTAACCTGTCTTCACACTAGGATGTAAATACATTCCATCCCCTTTTTCTTGTGGTGCTGGGGATTGAACCCAGGGCCTTGTGCATGCCAAGTAAGCAAGCACTCTACCAACTGAGCTATATCTCCAGTCCCAATACATTCCCTTTTAAACAAATAGTTTTTGCCAGGTTAACACAAAAGATTCAGGCTATTCTAAGCTCGATTTTTATGGGAAACATTATCAAGAGACAGCTTCTCCTTTGAAGATTTCTACACTCTCGGTGCTTACCTACTAGCTCAGAGAGTGTCCCTTTCAAAAAGAGACAATCAAAATAATCAGAATTTTCACCAGTTCTCTAAATTTGGGGGTATTCATTCTCTGATTCAGAACTAACTTTTCCCTTTGTGAAATATTAGCCCTGATCTCTAACAGGTCTGGAAGTTAATTTCTCTTCCTTTGTTCAGAATTATTTGAACAGAAGCAAAAAAAGAGTCCTCCTGAAAAGAGCATGCTGGTTTCTAGAAAAGCAAAGAGTAAGTGCAAAAGTCTAACCCAAAACCTCCTTCTACTTGATTAAATACCAAAGTATCTCCTTCTATGCTGGTTAAGGGGTTACTGAAAAGATTTGCGGGTGCAGAAAAACACTTAGAAATAGTAAAGAGAACATTAACATTAGTATGTGAAGTTAGCACAAAATTCTCATGAACAGACATACAAAATATAGCAATTACAATGTTATTATATAGTAATGCATGCAATTCACACATTCAAAAGCAAGTATATAAACCCCACTGGGGTCATACTCTCCCTCTCTCCTCTGATCTAGGGCCCTTAATTTTGATGCAAACATGCTTTCTGCTTGCAAAGTATGAAGAAAAGTATTTCTTGCCTTGGGCTTTCAATGATCACTAATGAGAATCCAGCCACCTGATTGCCCCAAATTGCTTTAGGTAGACCAGTGGGAATGTGCTATCCTAGAATTAGCACAAACAGTACTACAGAGTGGAGCAGTATAAGGCCCTTCTTAACTCTGTGTTCTGTGAAAAAAGCCCTACTGCTTAAAACTGGAGTTTAGGTATATAACAAATTAACTTCTCCATGATCCAGACTGGTTATTAGCTATATACCATTCCTAGAAGAACTGAGAAAATAATCAAAGTACTTTCCATAGCACGTAATTTTCTCAAAGAATTTGGGTTGGGAAAAACTATTCCAAATAATTGTCTGAACTGCTGGAACAGTGTGACCTTGGATCTAACCCCCACAGAAGCCTATATCCTGAGATAGAGAAGGTACTTTGAATGTGTGCACAGTGAAAACCATAGTTAAGTTACTGGAAGAGTAAATGCTAAGTTCCCTGGTACTGGCAGTGAGGAGAGGGCACAGGCTCAGATGCCTGTACCTAACTCCTCCTGATGGCATGGCTGGTCACATCTGGGTGTACTTCAAAAAGCCTAATCGGTCTGACGAAAAACTGCAATGGCAAATCCCTAAAGGAAGGAGTAAATTGCCTTTTCTCCAATACGATCTTGTCTATACCAGTCTCTTCTAATTCTAAGCCTTTGAAAATTGCCAAGACAGCATGACCTAGAGGTTCTACTCTCCAATTGTTCCTCTGTTCTCTTGCTTGTTTCTATGATGCATGAATCTTAAACAACTGCTACGACAACATTCCAAATATTGTATCCAGGAATTCAAATTTTCAATTAGATATTCATCACTGGCTTGTAAGAACAGCAAGTACCATATTGTCCCAGCCCACCATGCCACAAGGAAGTTGGGTAAAGTTATCACCTCAGCAGTTCAATGCAGAAAGATGACTTCTTTATTACCACAAAGAATCAGGCAAAGGCCTATAAGGGGGCCTCCCTTTCACAGAATGAAACACTGTTTTGCAGTCCAGTCACTAACTTTTCAGAGAACTCAATCTCCAAGAATTTTTAAGGTAACGAATAAAGACAATATAGCAAGCAATAAGGAAATACAACTGGGAAGAAAACCTCAATATTTAGAGTCTCATTTCCCAATTCCAACATAAAGCTCTTCCACCTATATCACAGGTATGGTCCTTGCTGTGCATTTAAATTCTTTGGTTAGCAAATTCTTAGATTTCCTTTATACTGCACTAAACATTTAAATCCTTATCTCAAAATCATGAAAGGTACACTATGAAAGGAGGAATTATTTCAAACATCAAAAATCTAATTATTTATTTCCATGTCCTAGAAGCCTGCCTACCAAAAGATATTCTGAACAAAAAAGTCACCAACTCCCTTCTGTCCCATGTTCTTTACACTAAAAGAAATCTAATAGAGGAATCTTCCTATTTCCAAATAAGGCAACAAGATCCAAGAGTACTGTTCTCCTGCATTAATCTGTTTTCAAATTTCTTTTTGTCAAAGATGTATTCTTTCTTATTTGAGTAGGAAGACTGACTCTTAATCAAATACTCCAAAGGTACATAAATTTTAACTAAAAACGGATATAACAAAAAAGTTAAGCTAGGTATGGTGGCATGCACTTGTAACCCCAGCAACTTTTAAGGCTGAAAGAGGAGGATAACAACTTTGAGGCCAGACTCAGCAACCCAGCAAGAACCTAAGCAAGTAAGGGAGACTCTGTCTCAAAATAAAAAAGGGTTGGAGATATAGCTCAGTGGTAAAGTGCCCGTGGGTTAAATCCCTAGTAACAAAAAAAATAAATAATAAAAATTAAAATTTACTCAAAAGAATTTTCCAGAGTAACCACTTCTCACAGACAATACTTCTAACATGAAGATCCATCAAACATAAACAAACAATATCCTCAGAAACAAAGAGGCTATATATGGGAACAGAATATTCTAACTTTTCCTGTTCTAAGCCAACTACCTTCACTATTTTAAGCAATTGCAGTTTTGCGCCAGACACGACAAGGTTGTCCCCTGAATTTGGGCAGCTCACCAGAAATATCCCAAACGCGCACAGTCTGGTCCAGGCTAGCTGATACAACCAGGTCTTCTGAGGGGTGGAACTGAGCACACATTACGTAATGGTTGTGCCCCGTTAACACACTGCAAGGGAAAGAAAAAAGATAATACTAAATTAGATGTGGAAATCAATAGACTCCTAAGTTAAATACCTTTTTCCATATTCAATAAATACTTATCCAATTTTACTTTAAGGGAGAAAAAGGCACGTAATTATAACAATTCTGAACTAAAAATAATAAGCAAGGTCATGTGTTTTAACAGTAGCTCTCTTCTTGACTCTAATGCTTTAGTATTTAAATATTACTAATGTCAGAAGAACTGAATTGCATAGCTGTACTCTCAGACTAAAGATATATTAAAATATGAAAATAAATGGAATTTTAGTAATTTATGCTAGGAATTATCTGATAGATTTTAGTAGGGCATGATTAAAGGACATCATTTTAAACATTCCTTACTTCTTCACATAGAATTCTATGAGAGTTTTATCTCCAAACTCAAAGTAAATTGTCTAGACCCTGAGTCAGACTAGGCCCTAACTCAAGTTTTAAGGAAACAGAATTGAAAAGCAACTAAAAATTCTTGTTCTAAAAGCCTAACTTTACAACCTCTTCTCTCTGGGAAGAAATTATCAGAAAATCCAGATTTACACATTACTGAGATTGTCTCTATATTTATTATTTTATATTTAAAAGCATCCTGCAAACTAACAGTAATTAACCAGCAAATGTGGTACATTTGCAAAGAACGATCATTGTTCTGAAAATAAGTTGATTATGAAAAAATGGGAAGAATTAAGACTCTTTTGGAGGCTTCTGCCTCCTGCTTTACCAGACACAGGTTCTAGATTGCCAGTTCCACACTCGGATGGTCTGATCATCTGAGGCACTCAGAATCCAAGGATATTCCTGAAAGATTTCAGACAAAGGCTTTGAATATTAAACAAACTTGTTCTGTTAGGCTCCAGTAATTATTTTTTTCTTTTGGGGGAGCATTCCACTGCCTATCACCTCAGCTATATTAGCAAAGGAATTGCTGCTTCTGGTATCAGGCCAACTGTCTTCTCCCACCAATTTACCAGTTTTTCCTAACTTGGGTACTTTCACCTAAAAGAGTTAAGACTAGAAGCCAGACAGAGGCATAATAAACTTTCAGAGGCAGATGACATAATACATATTTATATTTGTTTTTATACATTTACATGTGTATATTTATACTTATGTAGCTAATTTTGCAAATTAAGATCCAGTGAAAGGCCCTTCTCCTTACTGTAGGATGGGAATACTGTTTTATAGTCTGACATCTCCTGGTTAGATCAGTTTCAAAAAAATTACCAAGTCTTAGTAATCAAAGCAGCAATATATAAAGAAAATTTGGTGCTGGGTACAATGGTGCACACCTGTAATCCCAGCAACTTGGGAGGCTGAGGCAGATCACAAGTTCAAAGCCAGCCTTAACAACTTATGGAAGTCCTAAGCAACTTAGCAAAACCCTGTCTTAAAATAAAAAAGAAAACAGGCTGGAAATGTGGCTCAGAGGTTCAATTCCCAATTTAAAAAAAAAAAAAAAAAAAAAAGACCATTTGGCTTTTCTGTACCTCCAGAGTTTAGCACAGGGCTTAACAAGTTACATAAACAATTACTGAACTGGGAAAAACAAACAACAAAAACAACAACAAAAAAAAACAACAAGGTTTTTCACATGTTCTAGGCAAGGGTCTTCAGAAAGTGCTTTATGGTAATGACAAGTAATTTCTACCTAATAAATTATCTTATTGAGTAATTATCATTCCCAAATATTTCTGGTGCAATTTTCTCATTCTCTCCTATTCTAGCCTAAAAGATTTAGATTTTTAAAAAGGAAAAAAAGTATACTCTATCTGCAAATACTTGTTTATTTCATTACATTCTAAATTAATTCAAGAGATTTAATTTACTGGAGCCAAAAAATAGAAAAAGTTAATTCTAATAGTACAGAGTTACAAGATGATCCATCCAGATTGAGAGTGGATTAAAAGGCTGATAGTCTCTAATCTGTAATATACTGCTTAAATCTCCTATGATACCTAACAGTTCAAAGAAGGCAGTAAGCCTGGCTACGGAGGATAAGGAGAGAGGCATGATTAATACTTCAAAATGTTTATTAGCTCATCAAAGTGGCATCTTTGCTTGACCTTTTTTCCAGGCATACCTAACAATACCCCACATGGGAATAGTCTGCAAACTTTGGTTTGCTAACACAGCAAACTTGAAATAAAATCCCTATTTCTCCCTACAAAGAAACAATGACTTCCTCATGGAACCCACTAAATCCAATTAAATTCAGTAATAAACCCGAGTGCTTCTTTTATAGTAAGAAGCAAAGTAGAAAAGTGAACACCCAAAGATCCTAGAAGAGTCACACCAATAACAAAATACTTTTATCAAAGCATAGATTCTTGAAAGGAATAGAGATTACTATGGAGAAACTAAAGTATGCTCCACAGTTAGAGACATCATGGCTACTTACATGATGGAAAAACGTGGTGCGAATATAATCCAAGTGTCCAAGCAATGTGAAGAGACAGCGCCGAAGTTTATAATTCCAAACCTGCAGAGACAAATATGTCTAACTAAGGAAAAGGATGTAAGGGTCTTGGAGTCAGGTGTAGTGACACACTTCTCTAATCCCCGTTACTCAAGAAGCTGAGGCAGGAGGACCGCAAGTTTGAGGCCAGTCAGGGCAACTTAGCAAGACCTTGTTTCAAGATAAAATAAAAAAACAGGCCAGGGATATAGCTCAGTGGTACAGTGCTGACCTAGCATGTCAATGTCCTATGTTTTATCCCTAGTACCACACACCAAAAACAAAAACAAAAAACAAACAAAAAAAGGTATGCCTGGAAAGTGAGGACTGAGGATCTTGGGTTAGTATTTTTCAATAGAGTGGAAAATTGGTAGGGAGTCTTGCTTAAAATTAGAGGAAAAAAAACAAGTATGAAAACATAGGTCAGCTAAACAATGTGAGGGTGGACGGTGGTGGGGGTGCTGGGTTAGGAAAAGCTAAAAATAAAATTTTGAAAAGGGGACTAGGGATGTAGCTCAGTTGTAGAAAGTTTTGCCTAGTTTGCATAAGGCTCTGGGTTCAATCCCCTAGCACTGCAAAACCAATCAAATTATAGAAATGTTTTTCTTTCTTTGGGGAGAAAAGTTTTTTGTTTTTTTTTTGTTTTTTTTGAGACAGTGTCTTGCTCTGCTGCCCTGGCTGGCCTCAAACTCCTAAGGTCCAAGTGATCCTTTTGCCTCAGCCTCCCCAGTAGCTGGAACCAGTTGAGACCAGCATATGACAATGCACCACTGTCCCTGGCTTGAGAAAGCATTTTAATAATAGGAAACCATTCATTCATTCAGTTAACTTGAAACTCTTCTTTCTACCATACAATTACGTTTTGATCTTAAATATAGCTACCTTGACACTTTACCTATCACTTTAAAAAAGTAGATCTACGATTCCAAAGGAAAGAGTAATATAACATATGGCATCATCATCTTGACTCCTAATTTGATGGCAAATGATGCTCATACATTTGTAAGCTGTACTTACCTATCTTGTAAATAAACTTAAACTCATTATTATAAAAAATACTACATTACTCAGTGAGGCTGAAGCCCCCAGTACTGCCAAAACAAAACAAAACTCATTTTAGGAAAAAAAAAACCATTTTCTTAAGTAATGATCTTTCCTTTCTTAAATTATAAGAAACCCAAGGTAACCAATTTTTTTTTTCAGTAGTACTGGGGATTGAACCCAGGATCTCACAAATGCTAGGCAAGTGCTCTACAACTGATCTACACCTTCAGCTACCCTTTTTGATTCATTTTTGAGACAGAGTCTCATCAAAGTCACCCATGTTGGCCTTGAACTTGCAAAATTCCTAGTTTAGCCTCCTGACTAGCTAGGATTTCAGGCATATGCACTGCACCCAGTTCTTTCTTTTTTTTTCCTCCCTGATGATTGCTTGAATTGAACCCAAAGTCTTATGCATGCTAGGCTAGCACTCTACTATTGAGCTACACCCCCAGGTCCCCAAGTTAACCAATTTCTTTTTCATTTTTTTTTTGGTACTGGGCCTATCCCCAGGGCCACTTTACCATTAAGCTACATCCCCAGCCCTTTTTTAAAATTTTGAGATAGGGTCTCAATAAGTTGCTTAGGGCCTCACTAAGTTGCTGAGGCTGGCTTGAACTTGGGATCATTCTGCTTTAGCCTCCTGAGCCACAGGGATTACAGGTGTGCACCACCACATCCAGCCTGAACCAATCTTGATACTCAGTGTTCATCACTATAAATAACAGATACTTTATTTAGAAATGTTATGAGGTAATATTCTTAAGGGTCTTTGAGAGCTATCAGGTGGTATGAACTCCACTAACTACTCCCAGGATCTAGTGCCTAAACACTAGAAACAGAAAGAATGGTGCTTCCCATAATTCTAATCACTTTTCTCCATGGGTACCTGTCATTTCCCCCCATAACCTAAGTTCTGCCATACAATCTACAATGCATAATTTCTTGAAAAACAGTAACTTTTTTAATGAAGTAAATTTAATTCACATGGTTGGATATAATTAGATATAATGAAAATGACTTGTGGAGGTAAATAGACACAATTCTGATTGATTTTGTACTGGGGATTGAACCCAAGGGTGCTTTACCACTGAACTACATCCCCAGTCCTTTTTTGAGACAGGGTCTTCTAAATAGCTGAAATAATCAAGTTTACTTCATAAAAAAGTTAGTGTTTTTCACAAGCTACTTCAGGAAGTTATATATTGTAGATCATACAGCAGAACTTTGGTGATAGGAAAAAATGACAGATACCCATGGAGAAAAGTGGCATCAGAAGTATGAGATGCATTGTTCTTGCTGTTTCTAATATTTAGGCACTAAATTCTGGGGGCAGTTAGTAGAAGCTCACACCACCTGATGGTTCTCTAAGACCATTAAGAATATTATCTTGGGCTGGAGATATAGCTCAGTTGGTAGAGTGCTTGCCTTGCAAGCATAAGGCCCTGGGTTTAAAAAAAAAAAAAAAAAAATTATTTCATTATAATATTTCTAAATAAAGTATATTATTTGTAGTGATGAACAATGAGTATCAAAATTGGCCCCAAGCTGGATGTGGTGGCACATGCCTGTAATCCCAGCAACTCAGGAGGCTAAGGCAGGAGGATTTTGAGTTCAAGCCAAACTCAGCAGAGAACCTGTCTCAAAATAAAAAATAAAAAGGGATGGAGATGTGTCTCAGTGGCTGAATTCAATCTCTAGTACCAAAAAAAAGAATAAATGTTCCTGAAGAACAGAAGCCATTTCTAAATTCCCCAAAGAGAAATATATTTGGCACACAGTAAGGATTCAATAAGTATTTACCAGATAAATGCTCTGGATGTTGTTAAAAGCCTAACTCTATATGAGTGAGTTGTCTTGTCTTTCAGAAATTCCCAAAACTTTCCACATCCTTCTGTCTTTTATTCCCAATCATGACAGATTCTCTGTACCTTAATCTTATAATCATCTCCACCAGAGACAAATAGTGGCTGCTGCTTATGGAAGTCAATGCCTCGCACTGGACCTGGGGGAGAGAGCAGGCAACAATGTTAGAGAGAGTTGCTCTTTCTATTTTTTTTTTAATTGGTTCTTTTTAGTTATATGTAACAGTAGAATACATTTTGACATGACTATACAAGCATGGAATACATCCTATTCTAATTCAGACCCCAGTACTTCTCCTTTCCTCTACTCCTGCTCCCTTCTCTCTACTGATCTTTCTGCCATGTACCCATAGTTATTATTTTTTAAAATTAATTTCTTGTGGATGTACACAATGGTGAGATTCACTGTGGTGTATTCATTATGTGAACATAGTAAAGTTATGTCAGATCCATCCCACTGTCTTTCCTTTTCCTACCTCCCCATTTTCCCTTCATTCCCCTTTGTCTAATCCACTGAACTTCTATCCTTCCCTGCCCCCTACCTTTATTTTGGGTCAGCTTCCAAATACCAGAGAAAACATTTGACCTTTGGTTTTGGAGATTGGCTTATTTCACTTAGCATGATAATCTCCAGATCCATCCATTTACTGGCAAATGTCATAAAGTTATTCTTCTTTATGGTTGAGTAATACACCACTGTGTATCTGTACCACAGTTTCTTTATCTATTCATCTGTTAAAGGGCACCTAAAGGGCACCTAGGTTGGTTCCATAGCTTAGCTATTATGAATTGTGCTACTATAAACACTGGTGTAGCTGTGTTACTATAGTATGCTGATTTTAATCCTTTGGGTATATACCAAAGAGTAGGAAAACTGGGTCAAATAGTGGTTCCATTCCTAGTTTTTTGAGGAGTCTCCATACTCCTTTCCAGAGTGGTTGCACCAGTTTGCAATCCCACTAACAATGTATGAGTGTACCCTTTTTCCCACATCTTCACTCACATTGTTACTTGTATTCTTGATTATTGCCATTCTGACTGGAGTGAGATGAAATCTCAGTGTAATTTTAATTTCCATTTCTCTAATTGCCAGAGATGTTAAACACTTCTTTTAGAAAGTTGCTTTTTCAATCTCTATAATGATTCCTAATTAGAATTTTTCAGTTCTATCTATTCCACATCCTTTAAAGGATCAATCAAGGTTTTAAACTACTCTAGGAGGCAATAAATGCCTTATCTTTTTAATTTCCTTCTAGAAACTGACTTACCATCATGTTCATCAAACTTGTCAATGAGGGTGCACATCCGATAGTCCCATAACTGAATGACCCCATTGTGCAAACTGGTCAGGATCCAGGGTCTTTTGGGGTGAAAACTGAGCCCTGTGGGGAAATGATACAATGAGCTAAATAAGGACCACAATGCCACCTTCTGACAAATCTGATAATAAGAAGGAACATCTAGGTTAATCATAGGTTCATTTATTCATTCCACATGCTAGATAACATATTGGATGGCAGAGGCTTCAAATTTTGTGTTGTCAGGTGTTGGACTTTGTTATATTTCTTTAAATACTGTGGGGCAACTTTTTTCTAGGATGTTGTTAAGTTACTTAGAATGTTCAATTGTTTTAAGACTTGATTTTAAGTTTTGCTAAGTGGGTGCATAGCAGTCTTTAGGCTCTAATTTGGAATCACTATTAAGGTAATACCTATCTGATGTCTCTATATGATACTCTGTAATATCATGAGACCTTTGCATTCTGGTTGGAAGGAACACAAACTATTCCCAGCCCTGTGTGAGCTCCAGGGATTGCTCTGCCTTCTTTTCAATGGTTCTTTTCTAAGTTTTGGATAGTTCTCTCATATGCAAGCACAGATCAGTACTCAGAAAAAGGCCTAAAGGGACCACTTGCAGATCTCCAGTGTTCTCTCTGTGTAGCTTCCTCTTAATATCATGCCCAGCAAATTTTAGTAATATTTGCTTCCTCATATTCTAAACTGTCTCCTCAGGGAGTTTCACGGTGTTCTTCCTCCTCCTTTCTCTGCAGCCTAGAAACTAGGCATAAATTGAAACAATCGTAGAATTCACTGTACTTACTTCCCATCTCTCAAGAATCACTTTCTTGCATTGCCTGTTGTACAGATTCTAAAAACCTTTGCTTCATACAGATTGCTCAATTGTGTAGTATTTAAAATATAAAGGTTTATCTGGTCTTTGTTAGTCTATCATGACTATAAATGGAAGTCCTCAGATGTCACAAGTATTAACAATTTAGAGTACATCCTTTTAGATGTTTAATATAGTTATGTACAAAGGCTTTAATATTTTATGAAAATGGGGATCATATTGGCAAGTGCAGGAGCACATGCCTGTAATTCCAGCAGCTTGGGAGGCTGAAACAGGAGGATCACAAGTTCAAAACCAGCCTCAGTGATAGTGAGGCACTAAGCAACTCAGTGAGACCCTGTCTAAATAAAACACAAAATAGAGCTGGGGATGTGGCTCAGTAGTTGAATGCCCAAGTTCAATTCCCAGAACACCTCCCTCCTAAAAAAAAAGAAAGAAAATAGGGATCATATTACAATGGTGTTCTGCAAGCTTCTTCTCACTTAAATAAATGATATAGATCTATTACATTTAAGTACATATAAGCCAAACTTTTAAATTATTTTGAGAAGGTATTTAAAATACCTGCCCTCCTCCCACCCCACTATTAGAAGGCTGAGGCAGGAAGATCACAAATATGAGGTCAGCTCTGGCAACTTTGCAAGACCCTGTCTCAAAATAAAAATAAAAAGGGGTGGGAATGTAGTTCAGTGGTAGAGTGCTTGTCTAGCATGTGTAAGGTCCTTAATTCAATCCCCCCCCCCAAAAAAAAATTCCCCCCAATTTTTGGCTATCAGAAGGGCCTATTAAAAATACTTCTACACATAATCCAGGCTATGTGCATTAGTACTACTTTACGATGAAGACCTGAAACTGGTATAGCTTAGGAATAGAGAATGTACATCTAACATTTTGATAGATACTGTTTAATTATAAAAACACTATTGGTATACAATCTCATTAAGAATACAAAGGCACTTATTTTGCACGTGTTGGCTAACACAAGATGTTATCAGTTATTTGTTGTTTTACAAATCTAAATGTTATCTCCCTAAATGTTATCTTTTTGTTTGTTTTGTATTTCTTCAATTACTAAATGAGGTCAAGCTATTTTCATTAATTATGAAACATTTGCATTTTTTCAAAATCATCTATTTTTAGAATAGGTTGTTCATTATTTTGTCTTTATGATATATGGTAACAGTCTAAATGGGTAAGCACGCTCAAATTCTTTGACATCTTTTTTCTTTTTTCATTTGTACTGCCTAAGAAGAAATTAGAAGAGAGTTCAAAGATAATAAAGGTCCATTTCAACCATTCAGGCCCCAGAATTCTCTCATTTTGGAGGGATAGGTGGCAGTTGTGGGGATTAAACCTGAGGCTGCTCTACCACTGAGATGTTTGTAGCTCTTTATTATTATTACTTATTTATTTTGAGACAGGGTTTCACCATGTTTCCCAGGCTGGTCTCAAACTTGTGATCCTCCTGCCTCAGCTGTTCTCAGAAATTACTTTTAAAAATTTTTTGCTTGTTTATTTTAATACTTGGGATTGAACCCAGAGACACTTTAACATTGAGTTCCATCCACAGCCCTTTTTTTGAGACAGGGTCTTGCTAAGTTGCTGAGACTGGCCTCAAACTTGTGATTCTTCTCCTCAGTCTCCCAAGATGTCTGTGCCCAGCCTAGAAATTTTTAATGGTACCCTTCCAGATCAAGGTTCTTAGAAACTGGTCAAAATATATTCTCATATTAATGATCTTTTTTCAGTTACTGAGTCAAGCCAGGCACTATAATAAAAATTTTCCATATTCTTCTCATTTTAGTTTTCTCTAGAAGAGAATATTAATTGCCCTTGTTTTAAAGATGAGAAAAGAAGGGATTTAGAGATGTTACATAAGTGGTCTTAGGTCATATGGCTTGTTAGTGGATGTTTCAGTATTCCAAAGCAAGCCCACCTGACTCCAAAGAACAAGTTCCTAACCACTTTGCGGTGCTGCATCTTCCTAAATATTCCAGATATACTTTTCCAGTTCTTATTAGACCTTACTTTCTGTTTTTCTCATTTTAACATTCTAAGACACTACTGTGATCTCAATCATTTGCCCTCCAAAAATTTTTTTGGCTATTTATCTGAAATTCCAATATAAATGGATATCATGTATTTTATCTAGTAATACTATTAATCTTAGACTTCACTGGGGCTTACAGGCCTTAATGCCCTATTTCCAACTAGGCAATAATGTCCAAAGGAAACACTAGATGTTGAGATGGCGCAGACAAGCCTCCTACGTGAAGTAACCAGTACTCATCTTCGAAAAAGCTACTGTAACAAAGGTCAAGACTCAATCCCCTGAGCCTCTCCGTATAATTCGGTCATCAAAGGGCCATCGGGTCACAGAGCCTAGGGAGCAGAACAAGCAGGGAGCACAGCCTCCAGGGAAGGAAATGGAAGGTGAAAGAACAGGGAGCAGGTCTAAGGAATCCGCTGCGGTGAGAGAACCACTTCATAGGTAAATCAGAGCCCCGGAACACACAAATGAAAGAAGACTGCAAAGCCGCCCGCCAGGACCAACCTCCCCTCCTGTCCTCCCCTGATTTCGCCCGGTGGGACTAACTGGGCCAATAAGTCCACCCATTTTCTGTTTTCCCGGTGGCGACGCCGCCCCCAACATCCCGCCTTTTTCCCCCCTTTACTTCTCTACTACCTTTGACCCGCGCGCTCTTGGTCTCGAATTTGGTCAGCATCTTTCAGGCCTCCGGCCGCTACGTCGGATTACTGGGATCCTCCACTCACTGCTGCCCTTCCGATGGCTCCACGTCAGCTCCCGGAAACTCCACAGGACACGAACTTCCGTCCTCTAGAACTCCGGACCACAGAGACGGTGCCAGTGGCTGCCTAGAGAGGCCACTACTCTACTGAAGGAACATCCAAGCTTCCGCTCAGCTGAGAAGCAAGATGGCCACGGCTGGGGGCCACTCTGGGGCTGACCTGGGAAGTCTGGCTCTTTTTCGCCTTCTGTCTTTCTCCGTCCTACTAACAGGTGAGGCATCCCCGTCCGTGAACTCGGCTTTGTAAGGGGAACTCTCCATATCCGCCCAACCACAAGCGCCGGCGTTTCCCTTTTGGTCCCGGCTGCCCCTCTGTTCCCCCCTCTCTGTAAATCCTCTCTCTCTTTCGTTCCCGCAACAGAAGTTCCTCCTTTGCTGGGACCTTCATCCCTGTCCCTCGCGGCACGTAGTGCCGCTTCATTCCCTTTTCCCGGCCTTTTCCTGGGTTTTCAGCCTACTTCCCTCCCATTTTGTCCAGATGCCTTGTTTCCTTCACAGCCCTGGCCACCCTACGCACAGTTAAAAGGGACAGGTGTGAAAGTTCAGTTTCCTTCCCAGCCTTTAGACTTTGTGAGACCAAACGAGCCTTGTTCTTAGGAACTGTCAGGCATTTAAAAGGCAGAGCCCTCATTTCTTGTTCTGTTGGTTCTACCATAAACTCGCGTCCATGTATCTTACCTTAGTTTCTTTCATCAGTAAAGAAAGACTAAGGCAGGTAATGGATACTCTTAAGACCGTGAGGTAATGATTTAAGGAAATTCATGTTTTATAATTTGCATAAGTGTTAGCTTATATGCATTTATTTTCAGGAATATGACTTTCTACGTGATTGATCCCCAAAATGCAGACCTGCCTGTGTAAAACCATGACAGTGCCTTCGTGAAAATTCATGTAGATTTTAAAGATTCCCAAAGGAGAAACTGTAGCTGTCCCACACTGTAGGAACACACAAATGACCTATTGGTGTTAGATTAACTGAACAGGTGTGTAGCATAAGGTTTCTCCCAGTTTTGTTTAGACTCCTGGAAAAAAAAATCTCAGAAAGGTGTTTTTGCTTGTTGTTCATAATTTGTATTCTTAGACCAGAACTCTTTTATTCACTAGTTAGTAATATAAATACAGGCTAGAAAAGTAATGTGATCGCCCATGAAACCAGAAGCTGGCACTTCTAATGTCAAACATCTTTCCTTTGACAGATCACGTTTTCTCTCTTTAGGCTTCACTTAATTTTTCTTTATGGAGTTTGTAATAACATTCTAAAGTACATAGTGGGTACTTTGTAGAACATTTATCTGTTCCAATAATGTGCCTAAGAATTGAAAAGAATTGGCATTAGTCCCATTTTTAAAAGTATGATATTAAATGATTTATCCAAGTCACAAATCAAGCTAATGACATGATAGAAATTAGTTCTAGTGTCTCTTGATTTCTTCTGACACTTTTTAAAAATTTTTTATCTTTTGATTAGGTTTGTGCAGGGGAAATTCAGTGGAGAGGAAGATCTACATCCCCTTAAATAAAACAGCTCCCTGTGTCCGTCTGCTCAATGCCACTCATCAGATTGGCTGCCAGTGTGAGTTGAGATTGGGATTTATGTTTGTGATCACTGATATTTCAGTTTGTGCCCTGGATACCAAGAAAGATTCCTGTCCTGCTTAGTTAGGCGTCTTGATACTCGCATTTGATTATGTGATAGGAGGTCATAGAAAGCCATCTGTCAAACCAGACAAGATGGTTAATAAGAGCTAAAATTCGTAAATGTTACATGCCAACCTTTTTACACTTGCATCTCATTTAACCTCCACAACCCCTGTTATTGCCATTTTACAAATGATATAACTGAGATTTAGAAAAATTGAGTAACTTTCCCAATACCATACTGATAATAAGCAGTGATGCTAAAATTTGAACAATGGTGGTCCAGGTTCTAAACCAGGACTCTGGTTTAGTCATCCAACTTAATCATCCAACCATATTGTTTTCTTTTTCTTTTTTGGGTTAGGGATTGAACCCAGGGGCACTTTACTGTGGGCTATATCCCCAGCCCTTTTTATTTTTTATTTTAGACCGGATCTTGCTAAGTTGCCTCAAATTTACAATCCTCCTGCCTCAGCATCCCAAGTCACTGGGTTATAGGCATGTGCCACCACACATGCTACACTGTACTGTTTTCTAAGGAGAAAAATTAGGGAATTCATTCATCATATGTACTCTGATCATTTTGGAACCAAAATGAGCTTCTGAAAGGCAGTGAACTAGCTGAAGAGAAAGCACTGAAAATGCCAAATAGTTGTAAGTGGAATTAATGAAGCATTTGAATTTTTTGTTGTTGCCATTTCTGGGATCAAACCTAGGACCTCATGTATGCTAGGCAAGTGTTCTACCACTGAGCTCCATTCCCAGCCCTAGCATTCAGATTTATCTTTCTGCTTTGTAAATGTGTTCCAAACTATGACACTATGGTTCTAGAAGCTATAAAAATCACAATGAAACAAAGTTGTGATCTGAAAGCTGAATCCTTTTATTGCTGCTTAAGCCACTATCTTCAGATTTTGGTCTTTCAGTAACTCTGTTAGAATATAATTTTGCAGGGACTGGGGTTGTGATTCAGTGGTGGTGCAATTGCCTAGCATCTGTAAGGCACTGGGTTTGATCCTCAGTACCACACAGAAATAAATAAATAAAATAAGGGTATTGTGTCCATCTACAACTAAAAAAAAAATTTTAGAAAATATAGTTTTGCAGGTTGGCAGGAAGCTTATGGTCTGATCTTTGTTTCTTCAAAATCAAATTGCTCACCTCTGACTTTCAGTTTACCTCTGTAATAATGGTTGGAATAGTCTTGCACAAAGCTGAAAGTCAAAGTTTGTTGTAGATGTTTATTAATGTTGCTAAATAAACAGCATGGTCTCAACAGAGCTGTGTGATTGCCTGAAACCTTCCAATTTGGTAAAAGGAAACTGAGTTACTAGGAAGTAAGGAACTTGTTCAGGGAGGCAGTTTGTACTTTTCTACCTGTCCTTCCCTGAGCTAAACTTAACAGTTAATTGCACCATGTCCCTGCTACAGGAAATTCTGGGAATGACTTGCTTGGTTCCAAACAGTCCCAAATAAAGTTTTTGTTGGATTTAGTTTCTAAACTGGGTTTGTGGATGAAGGACAGCTAGGTCCATAATGGGCTGAGATCAGAGTGCTGAACTTGCTAGAACCTCCACTGTAAGTGCAAAGGCCCAGGACCTCATCATCCTGGAGCTGGACTCAGAAATCCCCTTTGGAAGTGAGTCATTCTGCATGTTCTTTAAGCAGCTCTGTGGGAAGCATAGCAGCAACTTCTAGAGATAAAGCTAAGGGCCGACACAGAGAAACAAAGGGAGGAGTTGGACTCTGGCCACTTCCTCATTAAGATCTTATTTCCTTTTCAACCTAGTTATTTCTAAGTCGTATTTCATAGTGTCTGTGTGTTCTTAGCAAGCTATCCCCTCTTTAATTAGATTCGCTAGCATAATTAAGGAGAAAAAGTGAGATCCAGATTTGATTTTCTGATTATTATGACCTGCTTCTATTGGACCCTTAGAGCACTCAGAGGAAGCTTATGTGTAAGTTTCTTCTCCTTCCCTCCCTTCCTTTATCCCCATTGTGTGAGTAGGGGTAGAAAAGTTGTTCCTTGCTAAAGGTCCAGAGAGTCAGCAAGTTACTTAAGACTACACAGTTGGAACCCAGATTAGAATCTAGGTTTCTTTAGTCCAGTATTATAGTTTGTCTCCTTTCTGTCCTCCGTGGATCTGAAGTTACGTATTTTTAAATTTATACCAGCTTTTCCTTCTACCATGTTCTAAGTGCTATGGCAAGAACTGTTTTTGTTTGATTTGTTTTTAGTTTTTGTTTTACGTAGAACTTCTATTGGTATCTGGATACTAACTGAAGTTGTTCCAAACTCTGGTATTTCTCCATATTTTACTATTATCACCATTGATATGAACTTGATAAGTATTTATTATATATAAGTCATAGTTGAATTATGGGGACTCTGCCTTCTTATTTAGATTTTGTCATATCTCATGGGAGAAAAATCCTGCCTGGCTAGCAGTTGGGAAGTGCTTATGGTTTTTGTCTTCTACCAGGTTATAGTATTTTTGTACCTTGGTCTAGAAGCGTAGTTCTCATGCTTAGCTGTGAATAGTAAAGAACTAAATGTGGTGTGTTTTGAAAACACATGTATCTGGGCCTTACCTTCAGCAATATTAATTTAGAAGATCTGAGGTAAGCATCTATATTTTTTAAAACTCCAGGAATTGTGTTGTATTGCTCATTGGTAGACTGTGCTCAGTTAGCATGCATGAAATTCTGGGATCAGTCCTCAGCAACTGCGCAAAAAAAAAAAAAAAAAAAAAAAAAGAACTTCCAAAATGGTTCTATTACATAGTCAGGGCTAAGAACTACTGCAAATAATTTATGACTAACACATCCAGTCTTCAGTGGGGAAAAGACTGCCAGGTAGACCCTAGGATGTCTCTACGTGGATCCCTAGAGACTTGAAGGGTATTACCAAATGCCTTGAATGATGAAGAATTTCAGGCATTCTGGACTATGGATCATCATTCCTCTAGAGCAGTGCTTCCCAATATTTGTCACATCATGAGATGCATAGAAATGTTATTGGTATGGCATCTTAGCATATATACAAATGGCTTTTTATGTAGAACATCTTGGAGTAAACAATGAGATATCTTCTGGCTGCTGGTGACCAACCTACGGACACCCTGGATTCCCAGGAAGGAAGGCAATCAACATTTATTTGTTTATTTATTTATTAATTTATTTTTGTACCAGGGATTGAACCCAGGATGCTTAACCACAGAGCCACATCCCCAGCCCTTTTTCTATTTTATTTAGAGACAGGATCTCCGTGAGTTACTTAGGGCCTCACTAGGTTGCTGAGGCTGCCTTTGAACTTATGATCCTCCTACCTCAGCCTCCTGATCTGCTGGCATTACAGATGCGTGGCACCATGCCCAGCTCAATATCAGCACATTGCTTATCCATTCAAGACCTGTTAATTGGGAAGTTCTATTCTTGATTAACCTCATCTGATATAATCCCAGCAGCTTGGGAGGCTGAGGCCCAGAGAATCAAAAGTTCAAAGCTAGCCTCAGCAATTTAGTGATGCTCTTAGCAACTTAGTGAGAACCTATCTCAAAATAAAAAATGAAAAAGACTGGGGATGTGATTCAGTAGGTTCAAGCGCCCCTGGATCCAATCCCCAGTACCAAAAAACAAACAAAAACAAAAACCTCACCTAAAACTGGCCAGGAGCAAGTGAAAGTCATCTGCAAAATAGTGCAAGGAAATGGTGATCCAGGAAGGCTACTGAAGCCAATTGAATCTACACATTTTATCAAAAGAAGATTCAAAGCTAGAGATCCAGACTGGGTTGTAGCTCAGTGATAGAATGCTTGCCTAGCATGCATGAGGCCCTGCATTTGATCCCCAGCACCACCAGGGGGAAAAAAAACAAAAACAAAAAACCGTCATGGTGGTTCCTGTCTGTAATATCAGCAATTTGGGAGGCTGAGGCAGGAGAATCGCAAGTTCAAGACCAGCCTCAGCAATTTAGCAAGCCCCTCAGCAATTGTGAGACCCTGTCTAAAAATAAAAATAGGACTAAGGATGTAGCTCAATGGTAAAGCACCCTGGGATCAGTTCCCAGTTTAAAAAAAAAAAAAAAATCCCTTCCAAACCAGAAGTCTAAGCTACAGATCTAAAATCTGACATTTCTGGAGACATGTTTAAAAACTTGAATATCTACTTTTCTAGAATCTTATGTATGTGGCTAAATGAGGTTGTTGGAATTGGGCAAAAAATGATCAGAGTCTTTCTGTTGTTTAATGAATAAGACTCCTAGTGACTCCTTTTGAGCTCTTTTGTCCTCCATTACTTTCTTCAGATGAACTGGAGCAATTCAGTTCTTCAGTTGAAATCCAGAGGTGGCTGTATTCACTCAAACACGTTGTAACATCTTTAGGGATAACAGATCTGCAAAATCAGTAAGGTAGTCAGAATTATCAACTGTGTGAGTTTTAGTTTGATCCATTCTCTCCTGGCAGCTTCAATTAGTGGAGACACAGGGGTTATCCATGTAGTGGAGAAAGAAGAGGACCTGCAGTGGGTGTTGACAGATGGCCCTAACCCCCCTTACATGGTTCTGCTAGAGGGCAAACTCTTTACCAGGTAAGAACTGGATATGACTACTGGAAAAATAGATCAAGAGAAAGAAAGATTCAGTAAATAGCCCTTGTATTTGTGAGGCTGCCCTACCAAAGGGAATCACCTTAATGCCCTTAAAAGTAGAGCTCTAGTGGGAAAGGATTTCAGAGAGGAAGAAGTGCCCAAGGTAGGTGAGATTAGTCCCCAAATGCATATTGGACCATAGTCTAGATTGAGAGATTCAAGGCCAAAAAGGGAAGAAGTGGTTTGAATTTGGATCCCTTTATTCTCCATTCATTTCCATCCTGGGAAAAGGATATTGGAATGTCTACTACCTTCCCGTTTCCTTTCATGGCATTTCTTCTCTTATTTGAGGGATGTAATGGAGAAGCTGAAGGGGAGAACCAGCCGAATTGCTGGTCTTGCAGTGACCTTGGCCAAGCCCCGTCCTACCCCGGACTTCTCTCCTAGTGTGCAGTGCCCAAATGATGGGTTTGGTAAGAGCCTCAGGAGAGCTTTCTGTCACCCAAGGTTCATTGTTGCTTCAGTCTCAAGTCTCTGTGGCAGTGCTGGGAGGGGGTTTCTGGTCTCCATCTGTGTGTATCATGAGCATCTGACTCCCGAAAAGAAGATAGTGTTTCTTTGTCTTTGCCACTTGTCCCTTCCCTCTCCTCCTTCCCCTACTTCCACTTACCTTCCATCATCCTCTCTTGTCACATGCTTAGATCGCTCATCTACCAGCCTAAAGTTCCCTGATACCAGTGTGTCTATTTTAGTGTGGGCAATGACAGATTCATTGTTGTTTCCTTGAGTTATTGTCTCTTTTTGAACTTTTAATCCACTCCGATGTCCTAACCCTCCTCCCTAACCTGATTCTAAACCCTATTTCACCCCACCCTGCTTCTTCCCTTCAGGTATTTACTCCAACTCCTATGGGTCAGAGTTTGCTCATTGCAAAGAAGTTCTGTGGAACAATCTGGGCAATGGCTTGGCATATGAAGACTTCAGTTTCCCTATCTTTCTTCTTGAAGATGAAAATGAAACTAAGGTCATCAAGCAGGTAATGACTCTAGCAGCTCCTAGCAATTCTAATGAGAAAGAGGATTATTTTTTAGGCTCTTCTTTTTAGGTGGAGGTTCATTTTATCGGTACACACCTTGAAAAATAGTTGCTGCAAAAAAGAACCAAGAAGTTTATCCATTTCTCTCCTGTCTGATATCACAGCATTAACAACTTTTAGACTAGAAGAAAAGATAAGGAATATTTGAAAGAATAATATGAAACAAGGCCCTAGTTAAGAACCAGATAAGCTGGATTCACAACTGTAATCCCAATGACTTGGGAGACTGAGGCAGAAGGACTACAAGTTCAAAGCCAGTGTTAGCAACTTAGTAAGGCCCTAAACAACTTAGCAAGATCCTGTATCAAAATAAAAAATTTTAAAAAGAGCTGGGGATGGGACTAAATGGTTAAATGCCCCTGGGTTCAATCCGTGCTACCAAAAAAAGAAAAAAAAAAAAACAGAGAGAGGGGAGAGAGAAGGGAGAGAGAGAGAGAGAGAGAGAGAGAGAGAGAGAGAGAGGAGAGAGAGAGAGAACCAGATCAAAGGGGCACTGTATAAATTAAAAGACTCAGTTCAATCAGTTCAATAATGTCTTCACTGGGTGCAGTGGTGCATGCCTGTAATCCCAGTGGCTGAGGAGGCTGAGGCATGCCTGTAATCCCAGTGGCTGAGGAGGCTGAGGCAGGAGAATCATGAGTTTAAAGCCCAGTCTTAGCAATTAAGTGAGGCCATGAGCAACTTAGCAAAACCCTTTCTCTAAGTAAAATATAAAAAAGGGTTAGGAATGTGGCTCATTGGTAAACCCCATAGGTTAAATCCCTGGTACCAAAAAAAAAAAAAAAAAAAAAAAAACTAGCTGAATAACCAGGGACAATAGTGTATGCCTATAATCCCACCTACTCAGGAGGCTGAGGCAGGAGGATTACAAATTCAAGACCAGCTTCTGCAATTTAGCAAGACCCTCAGCAACGTAGTGAGATCCTGTCTCAGAATAAAAAGAGCTGGGGATATAGCTCCATGGTAAAGTGCCCCTGAGTTCACACCTCAGTACCCTCCTGCACACACACACACCACACACCACACAAAGAATAGTGGCTGCAGCTCCAGATTGAACCAGGCCATTTAGGATTGGATAAGTTTATCTCCTCCATTGAGGTCATTGAATCTGTGTCTCTTTGCATCTATTGAGGAGTTTTTCTTCTTCAACCTATAGATCCTGTGGTTGTACCAGGACACCTGTAGTTCAGGGGCAGATGTCTCCCAAAAGAGAGGGGCTTAAGGATGAAGCCAGGCCTTCCTCTTTCTGGGAAGTTAGGGAGGGGCTCCACAGCTGCTGAGTTGAGTCCATCTCTCCTTCCAGTGCTATCAAGATCACAACCTGAGTCAGAATGGCTCAGCACCGACCTTCCCACTGTGTGCTATGCAGCTCTTCTCACACATGCACGCTGTCATCAGCACTGCCACCTGCATGCGGCGCAGCTTCATCCAGAGCACCTTCAGTATCAACCCAGGTAGAACCTGTCATGTTGGGTGTACTGTGGTGGGGGCAAAAGGGCCTGTTCAGGGAATGTTGGCAAGACCATGGCACAGGCAGCAAGCACCGCGTGGAAGAAGTAGCAACAATTTTGAACATTTTAGTAGTTTGTACCTGAAGTAGATGACAGCAAAGAAACTAATCTGGAACAGTTGGAGGCAAAGAAAATAACCCACAGAGTTCACAGGGCTGTAGTCAGAGAGGTCTTACAGGTCTTTATAGCTGCTCTCTCCCTTAGTTCTATTGATCTCTTGTTGTTTGTGTCCTGCTCAGAAATCGTCTGTGACCCCCTGTCTGACTACAACGTCTGGAGCATGCTTAGGCCTATAAATACATCTGGGGCATTAGCTCCTCATGACAGGGTTGTGGTTGCTGCCACCCGGGTAAGTGTTGGCCCCTGATCAGCATGGGCAGGGCTGGCACAGAAAGAGCTGGCAGGGTCCAATGTAGCAACACAGACCTGTACTTCCAGCAACATGGGAGCCTAAGGCAGAAGAATCACAAATTCGAGGCCAGCCTCAGCAACTTAGCAAGGTCCTGTCTCAAATAATAAAAAGGGCTGAGGATATAACTCAGTGGTAGAATTGCCCCAGGTTCAGTCTACAAGCCTTTATTAGGCATTATCCAATTTCTGAGTTGCTACATTGGAGAGGGGTCGAGGGACTCCTGGGTGCTATCCATTTCCACAACACGTGCATATTCTCTTGGTTGGGCAGGAGAGGGGATTTGGGGCCTGATCCTAATTTCCAGTTTAAAAGTGTGCCTCCCCTGTTTCTTGCCTCTGAACTCAGCTGGACAGCCGTTCCTTTTTCTGGAATGTGGCTCCAGGAGCTGAAAGTGCTGTTGCCTCCTTCGTCACCCAGCTGGCTGCAGCTGAAGCTTTGCAAAAGGCACCTGATGTGACTACCTTGCCACACAATGTCATGTTTGTCTTCTTTCAAGGGGTAAGGACTTTTTTCCTGGGGTTGCACGGCAGGGAAGGAGGTGGATGGCAAAGGTGGGAGTGGCTATTATTTGGGGAGAAAAGCCTCAGCATTTGACTCTTTCGTTAATCAGTACAGAGCTTTTAGATGTTTCTTTGTATCTCCCCTTTGAAGTTCTCTATTTTAGGAAGCCTCTATGCCCTAAATTTGATGTGTTACCAACCCCTTCCATTCCCCATTGATAAGACCTATTTGAGACTTCCTTTTACTTTTATTGTCCCTTTGTGACATCCTGCTGGTCCCTACTGGCACCACAGCCTGACCCTGGCATAAGAGGATGGCAGATGAGGCTGAGTTAGTAGAAGTAGAGAAGGACTCCTAACAGATAATGTTTTTTGTTGTTGTTTTGTTTTTTTTAAAAAAAAGACCTTTGGAAAGGCTACTTTCCCCATTTTTTCTAGACTTGAGAAGTCCTCTGATACACACACGTGAGAGACAGTCATAGCTGGAAGATAGAGGAGCCATCCTGTCTATAACTTTGATGTTCCGGCTTTCCTTGAGGCTGCCCTAACCCTTTAAAATTTTTGTTCCCTTTCCTACCCATCTCCAACCCTCAGGAAACGTTTGACTATATCGGTAGCTCAAGAATGGTCTACGATATGGAGAAGGGCAAGTTTCCTGTGCAATTAGAGAATATTGACTCATTTGTGGAGCTGGGACAGGTGTGCATCTCATTCTTTCACCCCCGTTCTTCCTCTGTTGTCATTCTTGCTAAAGATACCACCCTCCTCTTTCTCTGACTCCTTTTCCTCAGGCATGGGCTAGAACTGGAGACTGACTGTAAATGTTGCTTCTTTATCCTTCTTCCAGGTGGCATTAAGAACTTCTGCAGAGCTCTGGATGCACACAGATCCCATGTCTCAGAAAAATGAGTCTGTGCGGAACCAGGTAACCCAACAGCTCAGAATATGAACCCCACATTCCAACCTCTGCCCTGTCTCCACTAACCCTGGGGTCTGTGAGTTAGATTACAAAAAAGAGTTAGCCTGGAGGGCTGGGGATATAGCTCAGTTGGTAGAGTGCTTACCTTGCATGCACAAGGCCCTGGGTTCAATCCCCAGCACTGCAAAAAAAAAAAAAAAAAAAGTTAGCCTGGGTGTTGTCTAAAGGATGAACAACACAGTTCTTATTTCTTGTTAGGAAAAATTGCAGGCTCAGTGACATCTGTTTGGTTTCCTGAAATCAGTAGTTCTCTAATCATTTGGTGCCTAGCAAACTACCACTGCCCACCTAGGACAAGTGAAACACTAGCTCCCTTCTCTCCTTGCTACCTTGAGTATTCAAGTGTCCAGAGGCCACCCTGCCTCTGAAAATTCCTGCCCAGATTGTCCTCCATTTTCTTCACTACTTGTTCCAGACCCTTCCTCTGTAGCAGGTCTAGCTTTAAACCTGCTTTGTACCATGCAATCCTGTTCCTGCTACTTTAGCATATATATCGTTCCTTCTCTGGCCTCCTGTGGCACTTGGAAGTTTTTTTATGATTTGCCCCCTCCAATTCTGCACAACAAATAATAAGTGAAATATTTACTGAGGATAAGGCAAGAGTCCTGAGGAGAATAGGGTTTACCTATAAATGTGGGAAAATATAGGGACCTTCTCTCTGCCCTAGTTTCCTAAGTGTAAAAAATATTGGTGGAGCTGGGCATGGTGGCACACACCTGTAATCCCAGTGACTTGGGAGGCTGAGCAGGATGATCACAAGTTCCAAGGCCAGCCTGAGCAACTTAGACCCTGTCTCAAAAAAAAAAGAGAGAAAGGGAGGATGGGAGGGAGGTAGAGAGGAAGGGGGGAGGGAGGTAGAGAAGGAGTGGGTAGAGAAGGGAGGGGAGAGGGAGGAAGGGAGAGAGGGAGGACTGGAATGTAGGTCAGAGGTAGAATGCCTCTGTGTTCTATCCCCACTACTACTTAAAAAAAAAAAAAAAAGATGAGAACCATATGAAATTCAGAGAGCCTTAGTTCCAAAAGGTTTAAGGACCATAGGTCTAGGAGAGCATGGAGCAGCTCTCCACACAAGCAATTCTCCCACTTCCCATCCCTGTGTCCCCTCAGTCAGTCTCCTTTGTCCCTCAGGTGGAGGACCTCCTGACCATACTGGAGAAGAGTGGTACTGGAGTCCCTGATATCATCCTGAGGAGGCTGAATCAGTCCCAAGCGCTACCACCCTCTTCTTTGCAGCGATTTCTTCGAGCTCGAAATATCTCTGGTGTTGTTCTGGCTGACCACTCTCATTTCTTCCATAACCAGTAAGAGTTACCTGACCCCACACCTTATTCCTTCTGAACTGGAATCTTTTTGCAGTCTGGAAGAAAGGGCACCATCTCCTCTCTCCCACACAACATCCTCTCCAAAACCTCCAGGCAGTTTGTGTTCTTTGCTTAGTGTCTTGTTTACATCAGACCTAGCATCCTCATTGACTTGAGGTGGGTCTTAGATAAACACCTTCCACCTTAACCCTTTTCTGATAGTCATTGTCTGTTATGGTTCCTTCTCCAGGTTCTTCTGGGGCCTGAGTTCCCCAGGGTGACCAGCAGAGGGCATCATCTCAAACGAGCATGGGAAGGATGGGAGTGTTCCTTAGCTGGAGTACAGAGTGGTGTCCCTGTGTCAGGCTGCCCAAGGGTACCACAAATAGTACTCATATTCTGTGAAATAGAACATGTTCATGCCGTATGGTAGTTGCACATGATTATTGTGCTGAGGGTTCCAGAGATAAGAAGTGAGATGCTATTAGTTTCCTCTTTCTTGGTTCTGGGTATCCTCAAACTGTCCCTAACTTGAGGCCAGGGATAACAGGAAACTTCTCATACAGACTGGATTGCTACCTCACCAGCCTTTCTCAGGTCACAGAGAAAGTAAAAATGCTTAAGCTCTGGTTCTCCAAGCCATCGAAATAAGCCCTTCTTAACATTCATTCAGGAGAATGACAGTTCTATTGTCAGCTATCTTCTTCATTATCTTTCCTTGGCGTCAATTTGGAGTGAGGTTGGATTCATCATTTGAACACATTTTGAACTCGATTATGTGTCTGGCTTGCCTGGGGCAGGGATTTATTAGTGGTAAAGGCTGAGAGCTCTCTTCTCCTGGCCTCCCTTTTAAAATCTAATTCCTTAGAGTTTCCCAAGGACCGTCATGGTGATTATTTATTTTGCCATGTTATATGTATCAGTGATTATATATATCAGTGTGTTTATATATATCTGGGCCATTCCTGATCCTAGTACCTGCTAATCTACCCTTCACTCCAGCCACCATCAATAGAAATGTTTATGGAAATAGTCACACAATTGTTCTGATGGTGTGTGGCAGAAATCTCTGGACACCTTTTTAGCCAACCTCCTGTGTCTCCAACCCAAATGATATTAGAAGAGCCTCCTGTGATTAAAGATCTCAGGTTTTTTTTTTTTTTTAACCTTGTCTTTGTATTCTACCACTCTTACCTTTACTCCTACCTCCCCATTCTCCACACTGTTTTTGACTGTGAATCCTAATTTTCTCTCTTCCTCAATAATGAAACATAAGACACCAAGTTGAAGCCTAGGGGTATTTGAATAGGAAAGGAGCAAGGTGCTGGTCGATAGAGCCAAGACTTGTGCTGACTTTTCTGACAGATATTACCAGAGCATTTATGACACTGCTGAGAATATCAACATGAGTTATCCTGAGTGGCAGAGCCCTGAAGAAGACTTGAACTTTGTGACAGAAACTGCCAAGGTAGTACTGACCCAAGTTGGGTGGGAACATGGTGAACACAGCAAATAAATATGGTTAGAATGTTGACACTTGAGGATATAAGAGGTGAGCCGTTCAGCCACTCCCCTCACCCACTTCAGGCCCTGGCGAATGTGGCCACAGTGCTGGCACGTGCCCTGTACGAACTTGCAGGGGGATCCAACTTCAGCAACACAATTCAGGCTGATCCCCACACGGTGAGAGCAAATGGGCCCCTACTTCTTTCTGTCTGTGTTTACATAGCAGGCTATACCCATCCTTTATGTTCCTTGCCTAACCTTCTAATTTTGGGAATTCAGCATGCCTGTTGGTGCTGGGAAGGATGATAGCCCAGAAAACTCTTGGGTGGGCTTCATCTGCAACCTTGTGTCCCTACTACTGTCTCCCAACCCCAGTCTGGCTCCTGCCCCATGACTGATCTCTACTAATTCTTTCCCTGGGCTTGTTCCAAGTCACAGGGTTGTTTTTTGTTTTGTTTTTCTCTTTTTGCTGTTTTAATCTTAGGTCACTCGCCTGCTATATGGGTTCCTGGTTAGAGCCAACAATTCATGGTTCCAGTCTATCCTCAGACAGGACCTTAGGGCCTACTTGGGTAAGCATCTGATGTGGGAAGAGGGACCCTTACCTGATGAAAGGTATTAAAAAAAAGGCATCATTTTGGATTAATCTTTATTCTTTTTTCTCTTTTTCTTTTCCCCTATTTCTTTCTCTTGATGTTTGTTGAATCCTTTATTCTTAAATGTCTTTTCTGGCTCCTGCCAATTTGGGGCTCTTCTTATTTCTGCCTACTCTCACCCCCTCTTCCACCCATCAAATCCTCCCTTCCCTATGGCCTGCAAGGCGATGGGCCTCTTCAACATTACATCGCTGTCTCCAGCCCCACCAATGCCACTTATGTTGTGCAGTATGCCTTGGCAAATTTGACTGGCAAGGTGATCGACCTCACCCGAGAGCAGTGCCAGGATCCAAGTAAAGTTCCAAATGAAAACAAGGATGTGAGTGGTGGTGGGTGTCGGAAGTACCTCGGGACTCTTTTCCTTGGGAAAACTGGAGGGTCTCCTAAACCCAGATGGACCTAGGGGATTGGGATGGAGAGGTGGAGGGATGCAGCCCTATGAACCTGAGTGTTGAAGAGGCAGTAGCCTAGATAAAATTGAACTACTTAAAGGGTAAAGAGACTGCAGCCAGTTAGTGAGTTGGAGTGTGGCGCTGATGGGGAGGGAGTAGAAGGATCATCCTAGCCCTGTGTTGTGGCCCATTTTCCTCTGCAGCTATATGAGTACTCATGGGTTCAGGGCCCTTTGAATTCCAATGAGACAGATCGGCTCCCCCGGTGTGTGCGTTCCACGGCACGACTGGCCAGGGCTTTGTCTCCTGCCTTTGAACTGAGTCAATGGAGCTCCACTGAATATTCCACATGGACTGAGAGCCGCTGGAAAGATATCCATGCCCGGATATTCCTCATTGCCAGCAAAGAGCTTGAGGTGAGATGGGACCAGAAGGGAAGTGGCAGAGATATATTTTACTTTTTTCTGTTGTCTCTTGTCTTGTACCCCTTTCCATTTCCCATTTGCCCCAGATCTGCAGCAAATGCTGTAAATCTGTCCTGTTGAGAGACCACTCTTCCTTCACCATTAGTTTGAGAGAACCCCATGTATCCCATAAGTTCTTTCATAGCTCCCACTCCCATCTGGCACAGCTGGGATGAGCCAGATTTGAGCCTGTGTCATTAGTAAATCAGTAATATAAGCATCAGGAAAGAATCAAAGCTATGGGTCCTGCCTTCAAGATACTTAAAATCTAAGTAATGCAAGATGAAAGCAAGAACAGAAATACTTCTCTCTTCAAATAAGGGAAGTTAAGTGCAGATTGGGAAGATGTTGCCATACTTGGTGCCTGGATTCCAGTGCCAGAATTCAGCCATCCTGTCTTCCCAATTATCCAAAATTGCATTGAGTTCTGATAAGCCATTTCTCCTTCCCTTACCTCGCAGCTTATCACACTGATGGTGGGGTTCGGCATCCTTCTCTTCTCTCTCATCGTCACCTACTGCGTCAATGCCAAAGCTGATGTCCTTTTCATTGTTCCGCGAGAGCCAGGAGCTGTGTCTTACTAAGGAGAACTCCAGCTTCCCCTGCCAGCTCTGCACTTCACTTCCTATATCATTTGTCCCACTGGGAACAAACCACTAGTTTGTCACTGGAACCTCTGAACTGGGCCTGTCTCAATTTGTGGTTAACATAAAGGAGTAGAACTGTCCAGAAGAGACAGGAAGAAATAAACAAGTGGCCTCCCCTCATCTCCCTCTTCCCCATTTCCTCCTTCTTCCCTACCCCTGCAAGATTCTGGGATTACAATAGAGGCTTCCTGTTCCTATCCAGAGTCACCGGCTCTAATTTACCCTTCTTCAGGATGTCTCTTCCCTTCCCATCCTGCCCTGTATCTCCTTGGTTCCCACTCTTGCCCCTGCCCCCCACTCCCAACCACTGCACTTAACCACCTTCTGGACCAGCAAGGGGAACATAAAAGGATGAACATCAGGATCAAACTACAGTGAACCCCAAGGAGGACAATGGGGTTTTCTGGGCTGAGCCTGCTATCTCCTTCCCACTGCCCTTTTTAGGTCCTCAGATGGCACATTAGGGTGGGCTTGCTGCCAGGTGGGTATCCCATCTCTAGCCCACAGTGCCCAACTGTACTTTTTATTAAGCTGTAACATCTATTTTTGTTTTTTCCCTTTTTTTTTGTAAATATATAAATATTGAGTTTCATTAAAATAGATAATCCCACACAACATGTACTGTCAGCTGTTATTCTTCCCAGACCTCCTGAACTGAAAGTCAATGAGGTTGTTACTCTGTATGCTACTACCATAGTCTCCAATGTTAGCATAGTTTCTTAGTTTCTTCTCACTTTGTAGTAGATACTTTTTGGGTACTGGGGATTGAACCCAGGGGTGCCTTACCACTGAGCTACATCCCCAGCCCTTGTGATTTTTTATTTTGAGATAGGGTCTTGCTGAATTGCTGGGGTTGACCTTGAAATTGGGATCCTCCTACCTCAGCCTCCCACATTACTGGGATTATATGTGTGCACCACCATGCACTGCTAATTGTGTTTTTTTTGTAGACTAAAACAAGAGTTGTTTGGGATGTTTCAGAAAGACAACCACAGCTCTGAGTCTTCATGGAGGCAAAATTCTGAAGTAGAGCAGAACTACTAAGTGTTCATGGCTCGTGACCGAGTCAGCCAAGGGGGAAAGGGAGCCAGCAGGGGAGGGAGCTATGCCCCAACCTTCTCTCCCTATCACTGGCCAAGAGTTTGTTTCTGACACATGCCTGAAGACCAACAGCAATAGAAAACCGACCATTTGCACATGTCCTGAGCATTACTCTTAAGTCCCCTGATTGGGCTATTTACCTTTTCAGATCCCACTAAGAAGAGGTGATTTTTCCCCAAGTTTATTTCCAAGTTCCTTCAGGGGGGCATGTTTGGGGTTCTGAGATAGGAAATACACCCTGCTGCTCCCCTACCCTAACTCCCTAGTTGGAGTTGGAGAGGCTGTATGTTGTGCTGGCGGGAGCCGAGCACAGCTGCCACCATCATCTGGGCCAGCTCCATGCCTCCCTCGGCCAACAGGTCTCCCAGTGGGCAGAGCAGTAAACTCCCTCATCCTGCTGGCAGCTTTGGGAAGTGGGGACATGGCTGGGTACCAGGAAGGGGACTGAACAGGGATGCAGAGGTTCAGGCAGAATTGAGGGATCAGGGTGGGTAAGAAAGAAGGGTTTGAGATGTAGAATCTTTGATATTCAGTCTCCTGTCCCTAAGGATAAACCCTGAACATAAGCTTGTTTTCTGTGCTCCCCTAACAATCTCCCCCACAGGCTCCATGGAAGGAGCACAGTCACTCAGATGACCTACTGGGGCTCCCAAACACATTCTGTCTGAGGCCATGGTACTGGCACCTCACCAGATGTCTTGTGCCACAAAGACTATGTGTGACTGACTGGAGCATCTTAGGGTCCACGTACTTCCCAATTTCTAAGGCTCCTTCTCCCTCTTCCATCCAGGCCTGGTTTACCCTGTGCCTTCTGAAATGCTTCATTTTCTAACCTCTTTCCTTTTTCAGGGAGCTTGCTTTCCTCCTGCTCATTTCCAGTTTACACTGCCACTTCTCTTCCTGCTGACCCATGCAGAAATTTGAATAAATGACCAGCCGCCCTCCCACCCCCAGGATCCAGCCTATGTGATACCTCATTCCTCAATATTAACACTGAAGGCTTTCCTACCAGCTTTTCCTCAGCCTATTTGAATAAAACTACTATTTTCTCTTTCCAGTTTGGGTTACTTCTTCCAAATGCACATATGAGGAGTTTTGTTTGTTTTTCTCAGTACTGGGGATTGAACCCAGGGACACTCTACCACAGAGCTACATCTCATCCTTTTTTATTTTTCACTTTGAGACAAAGTCTCACTAAGTTTGTCCGGGCTGGCCTTGAACTTGCAATCCTGCTTCAGCCTCCTGAAGAACTGGAAGTACAGGTGTACACCGCCATGCCCAACTGATTTTTTTCTCATTTAAATGCTGATTTTCTGTACCATGATCCCACCTTATGCAGTAGGATTTGGTTTCTTTGAGGGAATTTAATAAGACCTTGGAAATTGTGTGTGTAGTTGAAATCATTTGATAGACGGGGGAAACTAGCCCAGAGGACTGATGTGGCTTGCCCAGAGTCACACAGTAAATGAGCAAATTAGGATTAGAATGTCTTATATCTGCACTGGCAGCCACGGCAGTAATAAGCATTTTATTGAGCATGGCTATGGGTAAGACACTCTGCCCCAGCTTTATAAAAGGGTATTAGAGATACAGTGCCTTCCCTTTGAGATGCTGGACCTAGAGTCTAGATTGCATGAAAGGACAGGACACAAGATAAATAGCCAGGTGAGGCTATGTATGCTCCATGCGAGATCAGTGCCCTAAACAGATTCCACCTGAGTTTGGAGGATGGCAGGTTTCGTTTGGGCACAAGGCCAGTAAGGAGGAGCCTCATGTGGGAAGTACTCTGAACTAGATTTTCTGGTCTGCCACGGATCCTGTGTGACCTTGGGAGGGGCATTCCCCTTCTCCAGGCTATAGATGAGAATTTGTAAAGTGTGGATTTAGGGGAGGGGCTGCTGTCCAAGGTCCACACTGGCTCAGTCTGGTTCTATGAAGGGACAGCTGGAGGTGTAACCTCTCTCTTCTCCCTTTTACCCTATGATCCTCAGATCAGGAACCATTTTAAAGGTTGGCCAAGTTTTGGTGCGGTAGTTCACTCCTGTAATCCCAGTGACTCAGGAGAGAGAAATATCACAAGTTCGAGGCCAGTTTGGGCAATTTAGCGAGAACCTGTCTCAAAATAATAAGGCCTGGGATTGTAGCTCAGAGATAAAGTACTCCTGGGTTCAATCACCCAAATCCCTTGTACTTCAAACAACAAAACAAAACAACAGGCTGATTAATTCTTGAACTCTCAAAGGCAGTACTAGTATCCATTCTAGGAAGATGCCTGATGGGCACCATTGTCTCCTAGCCCAGGGACAGTTGGAAATTTAGGAAATTGTGGCAGAAGACTATATAACAAAAACCCTGTCATTCAGCATTCCATTCTCAAAAAGAAAGAAAATGCTTTGCAGGACTGGTTATAGTTGGAAAGGAAAGAGAGAACCTTCCTGAAAGGTTGGGGTTCCAGTAGGCCTCAAGGAAGGGTTTTTACGTTTCCTGAATTCAAACTCAAAAGGTCCAGGAGTTCCACACTCCTGTTGTAGAGAAGGACTCCATGCCCAGTAAGGAGAAACATGGAACAGGAGTGGAGGGTCATCTCAAGAGGCCTAAGGAGCAGCCATCTCTCTGAGATGATGCAACTGTTAGTAAATATTACCAGCCTCCAACTCAGGCTGGGTGATTGCTCAGGGGCTGGAGGATAGGACCCTGGAGTCTCCATTCTCTCTCCCCCAACTCGAAACTGAGGAGGGGTTATAGAACCTAGGGGGAAGGAAACAAACCCTGAGATGAGAGGGTGTCCAGTAAAAATGAGCTAGTGAAAGGTAACTGAGGAAGTAGAATTCCTAGCAGGGTGGAAGAAGGAAGGGGAGGGGAAAGCTGCACTGAGAGGGAACCAAGCCTGAGGGGAGAAAGGCCAGGCGGGCGTGGCCAGGAGGGGAGTAGGCCCAGCGCTGGTGGTGACAGATGGGTGGACACAAAGAGGAGAGCTTCAGGGAAGACAGATGGATGGGGGAGGGAAAAGAAGAGGGTTGGGGGCGGGGCGGTACAGTGGTTGGAGGTCCTAATGAGATTGGAGCTGAAGAGAGGTGAGTGGAGAGGAAGAAGAAAGGCAAGGCTGACTTATGAGACAAAGGCATTAAGGTCTAGGGGGCCAGGGGCCAGAGGGCTTAGGGGCTGGGCCCTGAAAAAGGGGTTTCCAGCGGACTGGCAGCAGAGAGAGTGACAGATTGTATAGTTAGCCAGAGTGGAGACCTGCTGTCACCTTTTAGACGCACAGATAGGTGGAGGCAGAGAAGGACAGACTGACAGAGACCACGTGGAAACAGACAAGGAGATTCGAAGATGAAGATGCTCCAAGATGTGTCACTACTTCCCACAAATACGACAGCTCCTGCCCAGGCTCCTCCTGCCTGCCTTGCTCCTGTGACCCCAAAATACCACCAGTCTCTTAAAAAATCACACCCCAGCCACGGGCCACTCCCAGGGAAGGGTCAGGCAGCGTGGCACAGCGAGGGTTAACACCGTCTGCTCTCCCTGCCAGCCGCTTGCCTGGTTGGGTCCCCAGGGCTCCCCACATATGTCACCCCCTCTCCTGCCAAACCCACTGCTTCTCAGCTCCTCCAGGCCCTCCCCCACCCTCAAGGATGGGCCCAGGCCCCTATGTCTTCTCTACCCACCAACTCCCTCCCCCAACAATCTACCTACAGGCTATCTGGGGACAGAAAGAGATTTGTGAATCACAGCCTGAAAAAGTGAATGCCTATAAAATGCAAAATAACTGCAATAAACCACAAAGACATAACCCTCTTCCCCATTCCCAAGCCCTGCTCCTCCTACCCTCCTTACAGTAAAGGCCCCCACAAAACTCTAAGGGTTCTCCTTGCCTCTTGGGGCATGGGGATGACCTCAGCTCTACCCAGTTTTTCTGCATCAGTGTCTCATATACACAAAACTTCTTGTGGGCCTTGAAATCACCATACAAAAGTAAGAGGGCAGGTTGAGCACTTTAGGTTGGTGCAGCACTTTCCCACCTGTACTTTCCAGCCTGTCTGACCCAGATGTCACAACAGCTCTATGGAGAAGGTAACATTATCCCCATTTCACAGATGGCAAAATAAGACTCAGTCAAAGTGAATGACTTATCCAAGGTTACCAGGACTTGGACCCAGGTCTAACCGACCCAAGGTTCAGTTCCTTTCCACCATTCCATGCTTTCAGCTCCTCTTTATTACCATGAATGTTCTTTTTAGCTACTACCCTAAGGAACAAAGACTGAATCTCTGAGTGAAGCCTGGGGCTGGGGGCCCCAGAGTCCAGGGTCCTGTTTGACAGGTGCAGAGGAGGAAGAAGTGGTCCTCAGAGCATGCTCTCACTTGCACTAGGGATAGCTCCAGCCAGGTACTACAGGGATGGAGTTTGTGGAGCTGACATATCTGAGCTAAACAGCCTACAAGGAGGGAGGCTGGCAGTGGGGGTTTGGCTCCTTCTTCCCTCTCCATCCATCCTTCCACTCTATCTATTCATTCATTCATTCATTCATTCATTCATTCATTCATTTGGTACCAGGGATTGAACCCACGAGCGCTTAACCACTGAGCCACATCCTCAAACCCCCTTTCCACTTTAAGAGTCTCTTTAGGTTCTGATTTGTTTTCCTTACACGATAGGATCTGAGCCCCTCATTTCAGTAAAAATCCCTCACCTACATCCTGTTTCTCTAGTTTCCAAACTTGTCTCCAATAATTTTCCTGTTTCCTCTCAACTGTCCCCTCTCTGCTTCCCCCATGTCTACGTCTCCTTTCTGTCTTGAGGCCTCTCTCAGACTGTCTCCCAGGATCAGCATCTCTCCATTGCTGAAGAGCTATGTTTTCTCCATGTTTGCATTCACTTGGGTCTCCCTAAAGGCCTCCAATTTTCAGATCTGTCCTCATGTTTTTATCTCCCCTGTTCCTTGCATCTCTGAGTCTTCTACAAAGACTTGGGAACCTGGCAATTCTGCCCCCACCCTCCCATTTTTATCTTTGTCTCCCCTGTGTCTGTCTCTCCCTGTGTTTTCCCATTTCTCTGTCTCCCCCATGTCTGTTGCCAGTGACTCTGTAGTTTCTTTTTTCTCCTTATGTCTCTCTCATCATTTCCCTTTGCATCCCCTCTCTTTCCAGATCTCATTCTTTCTCTATTTCTCATCTCCCTCTGGCTCTCTCTCCTGAGTCGTTTGGTCTCCCAGTTCCTTGGATGGGTTGGAGGGCAGGAGGGTGGGGGAGGTAGAACTGTTGTTGCTGGGGGGCTCATTAGGTGGAGATTGGTTTTTAATCAGCACCATGGCAATGATGATGCAAGGATTGAGATGCCACCTGATCCCCTGCCCCCCCCCCCCAAGCCTTCTTTCCCCTCCAGCTCAGCCCATCTGCTGGAGCTGGGGCACCTGTCTGGGCCTGCCCAGGTGGGAGTTGGCACCTCCCAGACCTGGGGGCAGGGAGAGCAAGGGGAGCTGGGGAGGAATTACAGAACTCCCCTTAGGGAATGCCCCAACCTGGAGAAAGCCCAGAAAAGATTGATCAGTAACAGAGAAATGGCAAACCCCTCCCTAGTCTGAAGGCCGGCTTTGCTCCTACTAAAGTCTAGGTCCACTGCAAACATTGTCAGCCTTAATCTCCATGGCTACCCAAGAAACAGAAGAAAGACACTGAGGTTCAAGAGGTTGTTACTTGTCCAAGGTCACACAGCTGTGTCTGGAGTCCTCTCTGTTCACGGTTTATCTTAGATACTCACAAAGGTTCAATGAAGACATTCAACAGCTGAGTAGGGGAAAAGAACTTGGATACTGAAACCCAGTCCACTGTATCTCTGTTTCCCTTCGCAGGGTGCCCCCTCCCTACTCCTGTCACCTTGCAATACACACACACACACACACACACACACACACACACAATGAGGCCACTGAGCTATTGATATGAGCACTTAATCAGTGCTTATTTGCATATAGTTTTATATATAACTTTTCTTATTGCTCATTTGATGCCTCACACACTCCAAATTTGCCCAACCTATCCTGCCCTCCTCTCCCAGTGTCCTTCCGATCCTGGCTCTTCCTCTCATGGCACTCCTCCCTCCTCCTCTTGAGCCCCTACTTCTTTCCTCCTAAGAGTCCATAATTTCCAGTGAGTGAGGTTAGGCTGACTAGCCTTAAATAATTCCTTGTTGGGGCTGGGATTGTGACTCAGTGTTAGAACACTTGCCTCACATGTGTGAGGCACTGAGTTTGAGTCTCAGCATTGCATATAAATAAATGAATATAAAAAGGTCCATAAACAAACTAAAAAAAAAAAATTAACAAAAAAATTCCTTGTGGGGTCTGCATCCAGAATCTGACCCTACTCCTGGTCTGGTGATTGAGTAGGTGGCAAGATAGGGGCTGGATAAGAGGGACTGGGGTAAGTAAGTCCCAGGGTTATGAGGGTGGAGGCCTGCACAGTAGCAAGAGGCAGCCTGGCAAGGGGTGGGTACCAGCTTTACGAAGAATGAGAGCATAGTTAGAGCGAGGACTCCCAGGTCCTCTTGCTGTGTTTTAGTGATGTCCACTTGCTCTTTTTTCTGTTCCTGTTAGTACCTTGGAGATCTCTCTTCTCAGGGAAAAAGAGATATGGGGAAGGGGTCCTCAAAGTCACTGGGACTCAGAATGGGACCACAGCACTTAAATCTAGCTTGCTAGGGGCCTCTGCCCTTGCAGCCTCTGGCGTGGGAGGCTGAGGGGGTTCATCTGTGGTCCTGCCCTGGCTCTAGCCCCAGCCCCACCCCTTCCCCAGCTCTCCATTTCTTGCTTATGAAATATGCATGGAGAACAGATGTCCCTGCTCCCCCACTCCCCGCCCCCCCCAGGACCAGCCTCCGCCCCCAGCTCCCTGGGGGGTTCCCAGATCCCTCTGCCAATGGCTGCCTGGCCTGGCTATTTAATATTGATGAGAGGGGGACATGGATAAGCCAATGGAGAGCTGGGGGTGTGTGTGTGTATCTCCATATATATACATAGGGCTGGGCCAGCTCAGGTGTGTATGTGTCTGTGTCTGTGAGCGTGGGCGGACCCAGTACCTTCCCAAGTCCACTCCTTCCACCTGAATCCTATATCTCCACCATGTATACCCCTTTCATCTGTTCTGGAGCCGGTACAGCCATGCCAAGCTCCCTCCGAGAGCTCTAGAAAGCCGGTCACTAACTTTGCAGACGGATGAACCCCGAGCAGCCAGAGGAGACTGGGGCTTTCAACGCTTGCCCCTCTGTCCTGCCGTCTTGGATCCCGTGGGCCCTCCTAGGTAAAAGGGGAACCACGATGCTGGGAAGGGATGGGTGTGTTCCTCCAATTCTCTGGCTTAAGCCTCTTCTCAGTTCTTCCTTCTGATTCTGTGTGCTGTGTCTCTCCATCTCCGCCTTTCCCTTTTCCCCACTTCTTTTTGACTCTTTGTGCCTGTCTATCCTCAATCAAATTGCGGTTGACAGAAGTACAGTGGGAAATCCTGGATGTCTTGGATTGCAGTGGCCCTGATCCTTGGATCTTGGAACTTTCAGACCAGATGTGGATGTTGGGGTGAGAACTTAATGGGAATATAGAAGCTACTGCTCAGACTGGAGCTGAGGACAGTGGACCAGGGGGAGATGGGTCAGATGAGGAGCACAGAGAGGGGAATAGAGGGCATGTCAAAGTGATCAGGGTGGAAGAGACATGGGGACCAGCAAAGAGAATCGGGTTATGCTAGATGTGCTGTGAACCCCACAAATGATCTTCTGGTTCCAGCTCAAGCATGGGAGTGAGGAGCTGGGGCGCTAATCATGCACTGTGTTATTCTCCCACACTATCCTACAGTATTGCCATCCCTCTTATTCCTTTGGGTCCTAGAATACGGAGTATGCTCTTACTTTCAGCATTAAACTTCATCTGTTTGGTGTCTTGGTTGTGTGTGTACTTGTCTTCCCCATCATCAGATGTTGATGACTTTCCATCCCCTAGAGCTTAGTAACTGTATGTCTACTTGACTTGAGCCTGTCTTCTGTGGTGTGGGGTGTTGGCCCCTGTGAGAGCATCTGTCAGGCAAGAGAGCCAGGGTGAGAAATAGGGGAGATGGTGAGGGAGCCTCAGTGCTTGTTTTTATTAAGTAAGGCTGAGATCACGGTGTCTGTTCCTACTAACACTCCTCCTAAGCAAAGCCCTTTCCCCAGCCACATTCCTGCTGCCTTCCCCTGATCTCCTCTGAACCTGAGGCAAGCAGACCTCAGCCAAGCCTCATAAGGGTAGCCCCAAGAAGCTGTCTATGCCTTCCTCTGCAGGTCATGCCTGAACTACCTTGGAATATGGAAGAGTGATTATGTTCCCTTTCTCCAATCTTTCGTGAAGAGTCTCCAAAAAGGCCAGGGAATGGCAAGGACTGAACGTGCTGAGGACAGAGCTGGAAGAAGGGGTGGTCCTGGGCAGGGGGATTGTCATGAGAAGAGATATCTTCCCCTGGTTCTAATGGACACAGCGGTAGGATCCGATGTGCACAGTGGTCATGTAGGGGGAGGTTTGGGGGACTGGGAGGAACTAAGCTAGGGCTGCTGTGCTAAGCTCCATATGTCCCAGTCTACACTACAATGGACAATCTGTGTGTTTTAACCCCTTCCCCCAAGAAGCGAGGGTACAGAGGGACCCCAGAAGGAAAAAGAGTATAAGGCCAAGGTTTTCAATTCTCCCCTCACAATTAGGAACGGTCTAGCGTCAAAGCCAACCTCTCTTGGAGCTGTTGCTTCCATCTTACCCTTTATTTATTATTATGGTTAAAAAAATAATAAAAAATTACCATCTAAACCATTTTTAAGTGTACAGCTAAGTTGGGCATTATGGTGCATGCCTGTAATCATAGATACCGAGGATACTGAGGCAGGAGGCTCGCAAGTTTAAGACTGGCCTGGACAACTTAGTGAGACCCTGTCTCAAAATAAAAAATAAAATGAGATGGGGATGTTGCTCAGTAGTAGTGCCCCTGGGTTCAGACCCCAATAACTGAAAGAAAAAAAGTATACAGCTCAATAGTGTTAAGTATATTCAATGTATTGTGAAGTAAATCTCCAGAACTTTTTCATCTTGCAAATGGGAAGCTATATACTCATTAAGCCACTCTTTCCCTCCACCCTCCAGCCCCCAACAACCACCACTCTACTTTCTGTTTTTATGAATTAGACCACTTTAGATAACTTGATGTAAGTGGAGTTATAGTAATTTGTCCTTTTTCGACTGACTGATTTTACTTCATAGATCCTCAAGGTTCATCTGGTATAGCATATGACAGGAATTACTTCCTCTTTAAGAATAATAGTCTAATATATATGTATATATTATAATATATATAATATGTACATATATGTCTACACAGACATACCACATTTTGTTCATTTATTTATCTATTGATAAACATTTGAATTGCTTCTACTGTTTGGTTATTGTGAATAGTGCTGCTATGAACATGGGTATAAGAATATGTCTTTGAGACCCTACTTTATTTGGATATATACCCAGAGATGGAAGTGCTGAATCATATGGTAGTTTCATTTTTCATGTTTTGAGGAACATTCATTCTGTTTGCCATAGCAGTTGCACCATTTTACAGTCCCACCAACAGGGTATGAAGTTTCCCATTTTTCCCATCCTTGCCAAGACCAATTTTGTTTTAGATTTGTTTCCTGGTTTTCTTTTCTTTTTTCTTTCTCTTTTTTGCAGTGCTGGGGATGGAACCCAGGGCCTCCTGCATGCTAGGCAAGAGCTCCATGGCTAAGCCACATCACTAGTCCTTGTTTTCTATTTATATAGTAGCTATCCCTAGCGGGTATGAGGTGATATCTCATCGTGGTTTTGATTTGCATTTCTAGTAATTAAGGATGTTCAGCACCTTTACATATGCATGGTTATTTGTTTATCATCTTTGGAGAAATGTCTAGTCAAGTTCTTTGCCTATTTTTAATGAGATTATTTGATAGTTTTGTTGTTGAGATATAGGACATGTATTCTGGATTTAACCCTTTATCAGATATATGATGTGCTAATATTTCCTCTCATTCTGTAGGTTCTTTTCACTCTGTTGAATGTGTACATTAATGCACCAAAGTTAATTTTGATGTAGTTTTTTTTTTTTTTTGCTCTGATTGTCTGTGCTTTTGATATCATACCCAAGAAATCATTGTCAAGTTCAATGTCATGAATCTTTCCCCCTATATTTTCTTCTAGCAGTTTAATAAGTTTAGGTCTTCAGTCTTTTTGCTCAGTTTTAGCCTTCCTTGTGTTTCCTCTCCATCTTTTAACTTTTCTTTTCCTGTTACATTTTGGATCCTCTTTCCTTCTTACTATTTTCCTCCTACTGCTTCTCACTATGTCCACATGTCTCTCTCTGGCCCTGCCCTGTCTCTCATGTTCTGCTGTTTCCCCACATGCACAGTTCCTTACCACTCCCAGGCCAACTTAACCCCCACTTCCCTGACTCTGATTCTTAGCGGTCCACTTCTTTCTCCCTCAGCACCTGTCAATTCTCCTTTCTTTTTCAGGCTCCATTTCGGAACCTTGATATGGAACCCTGAAGTGGCTCTGATTTCCAGAGTTCAGTGGCAGACCCCACCACCCCAGGCCCTTCCTGCCCCTCCCACAGCCAGCTTTCAAGCTCTGAGAGGGAGGGGTGGGGAGGGGATCGCGATCTCACAAGACAGGGGACCATCATGATGCTCAACTCAGACACCATGGAGTTGGACCTGCCTCCCACTCACTCCGAGACCGAGTCGGGCTTCAGTGACTGTGGGGGTGGGGCAGCCACCGATGGTGCTGGGCCGGGGTGTCCGGGCGGGGGCCAGGCCCGGGGGTCGGAGTCAGGAGAGCCTGGCCGGAAAGACCTGCAGCACCTAAGCCGGGAAGAGCGCAGACGTCGGCGCCGGGCCACGGCTAAGTACCGCACGGCTCATGCCACGAGGGAGCGCATCCGCGTGGAAGCCTTCAATTTGGCCTTCGCTGAGTTGCGTAAGCTGCTGCCCACGCTGCCTCCGGACAAGAAGCTTTCCAAGATTGAGATCCTGCGTCTGGCCATCTGCTACATCTCCTACCTGAACCACGTGCTGGACGTCTGAACTCAGCCTGTCTCCTGTCCCGGACTCTCCCTTCCTTCCGGGGTCTCTCTAGAGCCCCTTCTACAGCTCATTGCTTGGAGTGGACTTCTCCTCCCCATCCCAAAGGCACCAGGCCCAGACAGTGCCCACCGCTGGTCCTGAAGGCCACTTTCTTTTACTTACCTAGGCACCCTGAGATCTGTTCTCATGAGTTCCTTCAGAGTGTTGCTGTTAGTGGTCTAACTGGTCAGAATCGTTTGCTAGAGTGATCAGAATAGAGTCCTGTTGGATTTCCTAAACCCAGTTCTCTGGGCTGCTGCCTTTTCTACTCTTATGTCCAGATTTTCAGAGTCCCCAGACCCAGACTCTCTTCCATCTCTCCTAGCCTGTGGTGAGGATGGGGCATCAGAACTAGAAGGGTGTAAGGCTGGGATTAGAGTCAGGGAAGGGCTTCTTCATTTTGCTTGGAGGAGGAGTAGGCTTTTGGGAGATAGAGGATGAGTGAAATAACACCTGAAAGGGGAATCTCAGTAGCCAGGAATGATAGAAAACTTTTTTGCTTTTCTTTTGTCCATCTTGGTCCTGAGGCTCAGCACATACAGACCTCAGTTCTTACTCAGTAGTGAGTGCCTTGCCCTCTCTGAGCTATTTGGCTGCCTCCCTGCCCACTACCATTCCAATCTTCTCCCTCCCTGTGGGCCCCTAAAAAAGGGAAAAACTCAATCCTGGGATGGGGGTGACATCTCCAAATAGCATATGGTATCTGCAGAAGGCCCAGGCCATGCGTGGGTGGGCCAGCCCTGACAGCCACTTTCTTCTCCATCCCAACCCACCCTGAAGATGTACAGAATCCATGCTGATTCCTCACTAAGATGCAAGGGGATGCCCTATTATTGCCCTCCAGGACTGCTCCTGGTCCCAGAGCCTATTTATTACATTTTTTTTTTCTGTTTCCTTAAGTTGCCATTGCAAAAGAAGATACACTCCCACCCCACCTCATGGTTCCCCCACCCCATGGTGCTGAGCCCCACTCATTCATTATAGCCCTGGGCCAGCAGAACAAAGGACCTTAGAACCTGTCTAGAAGAAATGAACTCATTGCATTTCTATGATCCCTCCACCCTTATACCAAACTCCTAGCTCTGCAAGGATATTTATTTATGTATTTATGTATTTATTTATTTATTTATCTATTTATTTATTTATTCATAAATATTACTATTTATTGCCGAGTTGTGCACTTTGGGGTAGAGGGCGGGGGGCTCCCAACTGTTCTAGCTGGGTCTCTCTTGCTCCCTTCCTGGTCCCTTTCCTGCCCTTTCTCTAACTCCAGGTGTGTGTGGGAACCCCACCCCCTTGCTTACCACACCGATATCCCTTCCTCAGATCCATCTGTCCTAAACTCCTGGTCCTCTGGAGCGGTGCACCTCCCCAACTGTGGGGCTCCTGGATGTCCTTTTCAATACCCTCTATCCCCTGACAATCCCACCCAGTCCCAGCTACCTCTTTTCTCTCTCCAGCCTTCCCCGATGACCCTCACTTCTTAATACCACCAAGAGCAGGCCCCCAGGGTCTGTGTCCTGTGTCTTGTGTGTGATTCCTTCCTGTTGCATTTTCAATTTCATACATAAAGAAAAATTAAAGTGACCTCGTTCTAGCGCCATATATGACTGTGGTTCATTCAATTGGGTTGGGATACTAGCCAGTAGGTTATGGAAGGGTATGCATTGAGAGTCCCAGGCTTTGAAGTCTCCTCTGGGAGGTGAATGGTCATAAAAGCTCAGTGTGTTGGGCGAATGAATATGGAGAGAAGGGGCCACAGGGCAAAGAAGTCAGGGGAGGATATAATACATGGGTTCCAGATCTCCTGACTTGAAGTCCCATATTCCTCTATCTTGGCACTCATCAAGTGATACTTTCTGACATCTCTGATGTGCTCCAGTTCCTACTTCCTATGGACCTGAGAAAGAGCTGAGTGAAAATCCAAGTGAAATCCAAGTTAAACATATGTCCAGTGGTTTGTGCTGCTGTGAAAACCCATGGCATGAAATTGAGACATTGTTTTCTAGTCTCTAGGTTAAAATTTTTTTGAAATCTCAGTTTTTGGTCTATTTTGTGTTCCCCAGTTTTTGTTTTGTTTTGTTTTTTTTTTTCACCAGATATTGAACTCAGAGGTTCTTAACCACTGAGCTACAGCCCCAGCCCCCCCCTTTTTTTTTAATTTTCTAAATTTTGAGACAGGGTCTCATTAAGTTGCTTAGGGCCTTGTTAAATTGCTGAGGCCAACCTCCCCAATCCTGGAATTACAGGTGTGCACCACTGCCCAGCTGTGTTCCTTAGCTTTAAGATACTGGGGAAAATATGATGGAGGACCTGGGACTGAGCAAGGAATGAGGAAAGGGATGAAAAAGAGTGGTGAGCAGATATCAAAGTCATCCTGGATGGGATCCTAAAATCAATCTGTCAAAGAAACTAAAGTGTTCCTCAGAGGGTACAGGACTTGCCCAAGGTCACACAGCTAAGATTCAGGCCCATATTTTTTTATTCTTCAGTGCTGGGGTTTGAACCCTGGACCTCAAGCATGTGAAATATGTGGTTTATCACAGGTGTGTGTGGGAACCCACACCTCCAGACTCTAAAACCGTGTTCTTGATGCCCTCTGCCATCTACTCTCCTCTGTCTTCCTGAAATGATCCATACGAATGGGTGGTGCTCTTTTGTACACATTTTCACCGAAATATTGATAAACTAGAGAGGATTCAGAGTTTCGTAGTCAAGAAAGCAAAAGGTCTAGAGATATTTCATGAAAGGAATGGATGGTTGAAAATGGAAGCTATGTGTCTTGATAAGAGTAGATTTAAATTTGGGTGCAGAGGTGCATTCCCATAATTCCAGTGACTCAGGAGGCTGAAGCAGGAGGATCGAAAGTTTGAGGCCATCCTGGGCAAACTAGCAAGATTCTGTCTCAAAATAAAAATTAAAAAGGTCTGGGGATATAGCTCAGTGGCAGAGTGCCCCTGGGTTTCATCTCCACTATTGCAAAAACACATTCTGGGTGGCCTCAGGAGGCAGAACCCAGATAAGTGATTAATGAGTGAAGATTGTAAGAGAGCAGATTTTAATTCCAAGAAAAGATTTGCAAAACCTGAAGCTGTTCAGAAATGGAAGCACCTGCCTTAAAGAAGAGGCATCCAAATAGAGGGGCTGGAGACTCAATCACATGCAGAGATACCGTAGTGCACATCCCTGCCTCAGATGGAACCCTGGCTAGGTACATTTGAAGATCCTTTCCAAATCTGAGGTTATAAGAAAATGCTGAAGGCAAACAGTGGGAGGAGCATGCTGACACCAGAGCCTGGCAAGAAAGAGGGCTGAACTGAGAAGATGAGGGAGAATCTGAGGACAACAAAGGACAAGAGTTAGAAATGAGCATAGAAATCATTGAGTCCAACACCTTTCCTTTTTTTTTTTGCTTGTGGTACAGGTACTGGGAATTGAAGAACTCAGGGGCACTTTACCACCAAGCTATATCCCCTGTCCTTTTGTTTTTTAGTTTGAGACAGGCTCTCATGAAGTTGCCAAGGCTGGCCTTGAACTTGCACTCCTCCTGCCTCAACCTCTAGAGAAGCTGAGATCATGGGTAGGCAGGACCACACCCAGTCCAACACCTTTGCTTTAAAGGTTGATAAACTCCTGCCCAGAAAGGTGTTGTGACTCATCCATGATGATGAACTGGGATTATTACCCAAGTCATCTGCTCCTGGCACCCCCCACCACCCCACCCAGTGCTTTGTGCCTCTTCTTGCTCAGCAGACACTCACAGTGCCTGCTGCCTGCCCTGGGCTGGAGAGCAGAGGGGTTAGGGGCCCCTCCCTTCAGGGGTCCCTCAGGGCCTGGGGGTGGTAAGAGGGGGCAGCTGCAGCTGTTCAACCGCTAGCTCCGAATTTCTTCAGATAATCAATTGGCCTCGGCTGCCGCTCTGCTCCACAGGATGGGGGAAGGAGATGGAGAGTAGGAGGAGGAGGGAACAGGGAATGGGTGGTAGAAGAGGAGTGGTCATGGAGATGGAAGTCCTTGGGCTGAAGGGAAAGTGAGAGCTTCTGTGCTAATAGACAACAGGGAAAGAGGAAGGGATTACTAGAAGAAAAGAATTCTGTGGTCTTATTTCACTTCCCTCCAAAACCCAGCTTGTGGGCTGGTGAGGTGGGAGAGGGCAGTGTGGGGGCCCAGGTGAGTGAGATTTTTGCACCTCTCACCCTTTCCTTTCTCCTCTATCTTCTTCCTAAGTATCTGTAGCCAGGGCCCCTTTCGTTTGTCCATGCTCTCCCATCCCCAGTTACCCACAGGCCCCTGACCTTCCAATCCTGTCTATCATAATTGCTCCCCTCTGTCCTCCATCTTAGCAACCCTCATTCCTAGTGACAGAGCAGAAGGCAAGGCCCCAGGGGCTTGAGAGTGGGGGGTCTCTAAGCCACTCCTCCTTTCCTACACACACACACACACACACACACACACACACACACACACACATTGTCGTAGGCTGCCAGGCATATGGCCCCTTTGTGCCCACACAATGAAGGCCCTGTCTGTGCCCCTTTCCCAGTCTGGGCATGGTGCAGGCTGTTCTTCTCTCTGTGATTTCACCCACCTCCCTTCCTTCTCTATCCCCAATGCAGTGCCTGCCTAATTCACCTTCTCTTCTCTTTTTATCCACAAGGCTCCTCATACCACTCCTTCCTTTATCTTTCCCTCTCTTTCTTCTATTCTTTTCTATGCTCTTGAAGCTGACCCAGCAAGGACCACGGACAGAAGAAAGAAACTAACAGGACATTCACAGTCCAAGATGTAGTGTGGGGAAAGAAGAAGGAAGCAAGCAGAGAAGTCATCTGTTTTTTTTTTGTTTTGAGGTACTGGGGTGCTCTACCACTGAGCTACACCCCACCCATGTTTTATCTTTTGAGGCAAGGTCTCACTAAGTTGCCCAGGCTTGCCTCTAAATTGCAATCCTCCTACTTCAGCTGGGATCACAACCATCTGTCTCTAAGGCTGGCAAAGAGGCAGAGGCAATAGCAGCAAGATTGTAGTAGAGAGAAAGCTCATACTTGGTAGCCAGAGGATCTGCATCTTGGCTCCATATTCATCTTTATTCTTTGTGCCATAATGCCCTTTCTGAGTGTCCATTTCCTCATCTGCAAAATGGGATGATAAGATCTGCCATATTATGAGAATTAAATGAGATCATCATGAGGGTGCTTAGCACCATAAGTGCTCATTAAAACAATTCATCAAGGGTAGTTAGTAGCGGGGTCAACCTATACCGTTATACAGTTTGTGCATTGTACAAGGTACCAGTCCAGGGCAGTGAAAGGGCCTGACATCCAATCCCCTTTACACCAGACCAAATGTAAAACAGTAGCCCTGACCATCTTAGGAACCAAGATATGACGGGAAGGGACAAGAGGCTATGGGTCATCAGAGAGGAAGACCTCTGAGTTCAGTCTTTGGAAAGTTGGGACTAGGTAAGCTGTAAAATGTAAACTGAGGATGGAGAAATTGCAACTGAGAAAAAGGGTGGGATTTAAGAATGGAATAGAAGGAAAATGGGGTGGGGATATTCTCAAAGAGATGTGTTGATGGTCTAATGACCTTTCTCTAATCTCTGTTCCTTTTCTGTAAATCCTGACAATTGGTTATTAAACACTGCCCCCTGCTGGCCACTAGCGGAGGTTTGTTTGCTTTTGTTTTTGTTTTTCTGTTCTGTTTAGGGGCCAAGAAACTGGAAAAGAGAAGAAACCACCAGACCTGGGACTAAAGTCAAAGGGATTGTTGTGGGACCTGCATCCAGATTTCTGTTCTAGGCAGAGGTTTCTGGAAAATGAGAGAGGGTTGACTGCTGACTAGTGAGAGACTAAAATTCATAGGTGTTGCTGGGCACGGGTGGCACACTCCTATAATCCTAGCAACTCGGGAGGCTGAGGCAGAAGGATCAAAAATTTGAGGTCAGCCTCAGCAACTTATGGAGAGCCTCAGCAACTAGAAAGATCCTGTCTCAAAAAAAAAAAAAAAAAAAAAAAAAAAAAAAAAAAAGGAAAAGAAAAAAAGGGCTGGGGAGATAGCTCAACTGGTAGAGTGCTTGCCTTGCAAGCACAAGGCCCTGAGTTCGATCCCCAGTACTGGGAAAAAAACAAAACAAAAACAAATAAAAAGAACTGAGGATGTAGTTCAGAGGTAGAGTGCCCCTGGGTTCAATCCCCAGTACCATACACACACACACGGGGGTGAGGGGGGAGAATTCATAGGTGTTTCATTTATATAATAACTTATTTCATTTTTTATTTGTTGTGTGACTGTGTTTTTTGTGTTCTGTATCTGGGGATGCAATCCTGTGTGTGTGGTTTTTGTTCATGCCTGCATCTATGGGCTTGTTTTCCGTGCCCTTTTTTAATCTGGGTGACAGCTGTCAGTAGGGAGTGAGGGCAGGAAGCTGTTTAATTTCCTCTTCCCTAGAGAACCTTTCCTTCCCTCTGTTTTTGTTTTTGTTTTTTTTTTTAACCTCTGTCTTTCAGTCCCAGCAGTCACATAACTGTTGACAGGTTGTAGTGTCTTTTTTCCCACCTTCTGTCTCACTTTGTTCTTTAAAATATTTTATTGGGGCATTATGATTATACATAATGGTGGAATATGTTGTTGCATATTCATACACACACACAATATAACAATATTATTTGATCACTATTGTTCCCTAGTATTTCCCCTTTCCCTCCCTGCTTCTTCCCCAGGTCCCTTTCCTCTGCTCTACTGATCTCCCTTTGATTTTCATAAGATCCTCCTGCCTTTATTTTTCATTTTCAGCCCTAGCTTCTACACATGAAAGAAAACATGCCATCCTTGACTTTCTGAGTTTGACTTATTTCACTTAAAATAATGTTCTTAAGATTCATCCATTTGCCTGCAAATGACATAATTTCATTCTTTATGACTGATAAAACTCCACTGTATGTGTGTGTGTATATATATACATACACACGCGCACACACACACACACACACACACACACACATATATATATATATATATATATATATATATATATATATACCATATTTTCTTTATCCATTCATACACTGATGGACACCTAGTCTGGTTCCATAATTTTTCTGCCCCATTTTAGTAATGCCAAGTTCAGAGACTTGCTCCTCTCTGACCAGAGACACTTGTGCCTCCCAAGTGAAATGAGGGGAGAGGAAGAGCCTTGAGATCACAACCTGTCTGTCACCTACCTCCTTTTTATCCTTCCTGGCATTGAAGTTGTAACTTTATTGCCTCCTCCTTCATTGGTGGATTCTATTTTATGTATTGCAAAATAATTTAGTGAATAACCAGTGTGTACCAGGCATTGTTCTGGATTCTGATGTGCAGACTTGGGCTCCCTCCCTCCATCTACTTGGGAGGGCAGTGTGGGTGATAGACATGTAAGCACATCAATTTTCCTACCATGAAAACATGCAAGGAATAAAGGACTAAAAGGAAGACAGAAAACAACTCAGAGGGAATGTCGATGAGGGAGGGAGCAGGTAAAATCCGAGTTGGGTTTTGAAGGCCAAGTAGGGTTTGACAGGTCTGGGAATGTGCTCCCATTGAATTTTGCCAGGTATTGCTGAGACTCCCATTCACTGGACAGACACTTCCTAGCTGTAGGAGTGCTGATTCACAGCTGGGTCCTGCTTTATGACTTGTCTTTGGAGGAAGACAGATCCCTCCCTGGTGCAGTCTGCATGCAATGACTGGTTGGTATGGGTTACAAAGTCCCAATGTAGGGACAACCTTGAAGGGCTTCCCCTATTTGAGGGCCTCTACAGCAATTGCATTGTATTTCATCTTCTCCCTCTGCTTAATTCAATTTCCCTCACACCTAAGGACACTCTTGAGTGAACTCTCTCCTGCATGCAGTATCAGAATTAAAGAATCCATTTCTTAGCTGATGCGTGGTGGTGCACACCTAAAATCCCAGCAACTCAGGAGGCTGAGGCAGGAAGGAGGGTTTCAAGTTCAAAGCAGCCTCAGCAACTTACTGAAGTCCTAAGCAACTAAGTGAGACCCTGTCTCAAAATAAAAAAGAAAAAGGACTGGGGATGTGATTCAGAGATAGAATGCCCCGGGTTCAATCCTCAATACCACAAAATATTAACTAACATAATTATATATATATAAACTCTAGATTAGAACTTCCAACCTATCTTAAGCATCTATGTCAATTTTGTTGAAATATTTGCAGAATTGAGAACTTGGTACTTAATGGGTAAGGGCAATTCTGAAGAAAGACAGCAGGGGTCAGGTCTGCACAGGGAACAGTTTTAGGAGCTTTTGAAAGGTCAGCTGCCAGAAGTTAAGGAGAATGGGGAAAAGCGAGCAGGTTTAGGAAAGCTAGGTATGTATGCATGAATGTATCGGAGATCTCTACCTGTACTTCACCTAAGCATTCCTGTGTTGTGTACTTTACCTGTCTAGGTCTTAATCATCTTTCGTGACAATGTAGATAGATGTTCTCACCTCTGGAACTGCCCGCTGTGTGATGTGTCCCTCCTGTAGTCCTCCAAGCTTGCCCACTTCCACCTCACTTCATTTCCCTGTCTGTACATAGCTGTAGCTCTACGATTGTGCTTACCATGTTGAATTAGACCAAAATCATCTATCTATTAGCATATGGGTTTTGGTGTGAACTGGAGAGTTACTGAAAATCTTTGAGCATCTGTTTCCTCATCAGAGATAACATCCAAAACCCTTAGTCCAATGCTAGTGCATAACAAAGCTCAATAAACAGTGGCTATATTAGGATAATTAATGCTTTTATTATTTGCTACTTCAAATTACTGAGTAGTTCCAACATCTGCCTGTTACCATTCACCTTGAGAATATGGATTTGTTCATCTATTTCAATCCATTTGACATTTCAGATATGGTTCTTGTAGACTATTTCCTCCAGAACTGTGTCTTATATTTTAATTTCACTGGAATCCAAGTGAAAATTTAATTACTAAGTAAATACTCAAGTATGCAGAGTTTTTTTTGTTTTGTTTTTTGGCACTGTGAATTGAAACCAGGGGTACTCTACCACTGGGCTATATCATCAGCCTGTTTTTTTTTTTAATTTTTTGTTTGTGTATTTTATTTTATTTCTCTTTTTCCACATTTTTATTGGCACATTATAGTTGTACATAAGGGTAGGATTTGTTGTTATATATTCATGCATGCACATAATATAACAATATAATTTGACCAATATCATTTCCCAGTATTTCCCCTTTTCTTCCCCTCTTGCCTTCCTCTGCTCTAAGATCTTAAAAGAAAAATTTTATAAATATAATACTGTGCATGGTGGCATACGCTTATAATTCCAGGGACTCAGAAAGCTGAGGCACGAGGATCAGAAGTTGAAGATAAGCCTGGGCAACTTAGTGATACTCTATCTCAAAATAAATAAATAAATAAAAAAGGATGGGGAAGTAGATCAGTGATAAAGTGCCCCTGAGTTCAAGACCCAGTACTGAATAATAAAAACAAAAAAACCTCCATCACCCCTTCTAATAATTATATTATTATTGTTATTTTACCTTTGACCCCTTTGTTCTAACTATATTTTATTTTTTTGGTGTTGAGATTTGAGCCTTGCAGGCTGAGCACATGCTTAACCACTGAACTATATTCACAGGCCCAATGTCTACATTTCATTAGATATAAAATTGGGGTAGGCATTCAATTTTATTATTTCCAAATAGCTATGCTATTTTCCTGATATTATCTTTTCTTTATAGAAAAAGTTATATTTCTTCCTTTGCAATATCTTTATATATTTTCCTTTTCTCCCTGTCCCCTTTTTAATTTTGAGAGTTATTTTTATAATCTGGATACAGTCAGGTGCTTCTGTCATCCCAGTGACTTGGGAGGCTGAGGCAGGAGTATTCAAGTTCAAGATCAGCCTTAGCTGTCTCAAAATAAAAAATGAAAAAATAAAAAAGGACTGAGGATGTTGCTCAGTGGTTAGAGCACCCCTGGGCTCCATCCTCAGTACCAAAAGAAGAAAGAAAGAAAAAGAAAAAAAAGAAAGGAAGAAAGAAAAAGAAAAGACCCAGAGACCCAGAGAGGTGAAGTACACAACACATGAGTACTCAGGTGAAGTACAGGTAGAGATACCAAGGGAATAAAAGCATAGAACTGTGTGTGGTGGTGCACTCCTGCAATCTGCAATCCTGGTGACTTCAGAGGCTAAAGCAGGAGGATCAGAAGTTTGAGGCCAGCCAGGGCAACTTAGTGGGAACCTGTCTCAAAATAAAACATAAAAAGAACTGGGGATGCAGCTCAGTGGTAAAGTGTCTCTGTGTTCAATCCCCAGTACATTCATTCATACATAGGTACATACGTACCTAGCTTTCCTAAACCTGCTTCCTCTTCCCCATTTCTCTTATCCTCTGGAAGCTGACCTTTCAATAGCTCCTAACACTGTTTCCTGTGTAGACCTGACCCCTGCCCTGTATCTTTATGTCAAAGAAACAACTGGTGCAGTTGATGGAACACGGGACAAGAAGTCAGGAGACCTACCTTCTAATACTGGTGTTGCCACTAATTGGCTGTATGGTTCTGGACACCTGTTTTCCAATCTGTAAAATAGAGAAAGATTTCTTCCAACCTCCAAAAAGTATACTTTTATTATTTGCAAACAGATTCCTTTAAAGTCACATATTCTGCCAGGTTTGGTGGGGCATAACTGTAATCCCAGCAGCTCAGGAGGCTGAGGCAAGAGGATTGTGAGTTCAAAGTTCAGCCTCAGCTACTCAGCAAGGCCCTAAACAACTCAGCAAGATCCTGTCTCTAAATAAAATACAAAAAGGGCTGGGAGTGTTGCTCAGTGGTTAAGCATCCCTGGGTTCAATCACTGGTAACATAAATATAAATAAATAAATAAATAAATAAATAAATAAATAAATAAATTCACACATTCCACAATTCATTTGTTCTCAGTCTCTTCACCTGCATTCCATTTCATTGGATAAATGTTTGCCATTGTGTGCCCTTCACTGAGTTAAGCTCTGGGTATAGAAAGATAAAATAAGGCATTGTTTGTGCTACTTCAGAAGTTTGTAGACTAGCAGGGCAGACATATTTAAACAGGAAACTACCATACAATGTCATAAATACTGAGATAGAGATATACATAGCTCAAAGGAGGCTCTCTGGTCAATGGGTTGCTAATTTTGCTTGGGGAAGTTGGAGATGAATTGCAGAGGAGGCCATAGCTGAGTCTTAAAGGATGCAGAGAACTTTCCAGGCAGAAAGGTCTTCACACCTTCAGCAGGGGAAACATTTTGTGAAGATTGGGGTATCACAGAGCCCCATGTTGGCAGAACAGTGAGTAGAAGGGTAGTTTGAATGTATGTCTGTTGAATGTTTGGTCTTTGAATGAAAGAGCAGCAGCAGTAGATAAAGCTGGAGGAGAAGAATGAGTCAGATAGGCAAGATCCTTCGATACAGCGCCAAATTTTTATTTCATCCTGTAGACAACAGAAAGTCATTGAATTTATTTAGGCAAGGAAGTGACAGACTGATTTCTCCTTTAGAAAAACTGCAGAAAAGAGGATGGGTTGGAAGGGAATGAGACAAGTTCAGAAGTGATAAAGGTCTGAATAAGCTAAGGGGATGGGAGTGGAGGAAAGATAATGTTCCTTTGAAATCTATTATGTTATCCAAGGAATATTCAAGTTAAAGGAGGAAGAGATTCAGTTCTCATTTTCTCAAAGAGATCAGGATCTTGACCAAGGGCAGTGGTACATGCCTCTAGTCCCAGTGACTCAGGAGCCTCAAAATAAAAAAATACAAAGGACTGGAGATGCAGATAAGTGGTAAATTGCCCCTGGATTCAATCCCCAGCATCCAGGAAAAAAAAAAAAAAATAATGATCTTATGTGACAGACGTACTTTACAACAACTCTACAAAAACAAACTAACAACACTCCAGCAAGGGAACAGTGTAGCTGGGTCTGGAAATAGAGTCAAAAGCATTGAGAATGGTCCTTCTAGCAAGGTGGATTCTAGAGAAATAGCTCTGATTATCATGGGGAATGAAAGTGTGCCCCAGGTTCATTGGTAGGGCTGCAAGAAGATGGAGGGTGTGAACTGGCACATGGGCTGTGGTCACTTGCACCTGGGAGGAGACTGAACTTTCTAGTCACTCACACTGAAATACTTTTAGAAGTGTCTATGTACTAAGGATTTCCCTTTCTCAGAGTAAGGTTGTAAAATAAACCCCACTTTTCACCGGAGTCCAAGACTTCATCTTTGCCACTGTGGACTGGGACTGATCTCCTGGGACAGCTTCATCTATATGGGAAGTAGGCATTTCTCTATAGCCTGGGATATATATATATATATATTTTTATAGAGAGTCCACTGCTAATTTTTGAGCTCTTTACATCTTCAACCTCTCAGGGACCCTGGGACCCTGAATGACCTTTGGTCTGCTTGTCCCGTCCCTGCTGACCTAGGCCCATGAACTAGTGAGGAGTTGAGAGTTTTAATCAAGGGTCCTGGCTTTTGGCTATGAGATTTTTTCCCTGAGCAAGACTTCTGAAAAAACTAGGAATTCCCTAGGCACATAACAGGGAGGGGAATCTTGATTGAGAATTGACTGGGACACTATCAGTGTGTAGAGAAGGTGCCTTCTGATATCTCATTAGTCCCGTTTGTATAAGTGGAATGAAGGTTTAAAGAAAGAAAAAACTTGCCTATATCCTCAAGGCTAAGATTTGTGAATTCAAAGTCCAATCTATTTCACTTTATTGTCCTTCAGGTTTCTGACCTCCCTGTTATGGTAGGTTGGCCTCCTTGGGAAAATTCCTAAAGAATTAGACAAGGTCATTTGGACCCCAGGGCACATGGACCTTCTCTTTGGGTCTCCTGTTTCCTTATTCTGTGAATTGAGGAAGTGTAAAATCTAGATGGGTTTCCATCCTAAGGATCAGGGTGGAGGTAGTTCCAAGAATTGCTGGATAAGACATGCTACAATTAGACTCAATATTGGACATATTCTCTGTGACCCAATATTCTCATTGCAGAGATGTAACTAAAAGCCCTTCAATCTTACTCTCAGAAAAGAGAAAGGAAAAGACCAAGCTTATTCAAGTCTGATGCCTGGTATCTGTTAATCCTGAAGTCTTATCTCCTGACATTTCAAATTTTGGGGGGATGGTCTACAGAATTATCTCTGGTTCTGACATTAGAAGACCTTTCAAATTTTTGGGGCCCTTCTGCCGTCTGTGAAACAGGCTACCAGTATGTGAATAAAATTCACACCAAATCTGCCAGAGAGTCATATGGCGCCACCACAGCCCCAACACTGTGTCAAATTACACATGTACTGTCCAGCACCGGAGGTGTTCTCTGGGAAGGGCTGTGGACACTCTCCTGTGTCCCTTTACACTTCCTCAATATTCTTACCTCTTGTCCTATGTACACCTGGTTGTGGTACAGAGCCTGAATACAGCCCACTGCCTGACACATGATGGGCACAGGGGAATGAGTGCCTTATGCATGCAGATGATTCTGTGTATTTCATAAAGTCTTGGTGCTAAGTCATTGGCTGACCCGTAATAAGTGATGATGAGGAGAATTTGGGCAAAGGAGAAAAGAAATGCTTCTTAAGATTCTCCATCTTTAAGCACTCAGTGCAGACAAAGATGATCTGTCCTCATATTGGGATAGGTTTAGAATACACAACAAAAAGGAAAGAACTTGAGTCTTGGTCCTGGAGGAGCAAAAGTCCTCAAACAAGGGACGGACAGGAACTGGGAACCTCCTTCCCTGGGATTTCTTAATCACAAGTTTAGAAGGGTAGGTATTGAAAGCTGGAAGAGGTTGAGATGTTGAGAGGGCCTTGCCCTGCTTGGGAAGTGTGTGGAGATGCTTTTGAAGTACTACTAGTCTAGATAAGTGACAGGTTACACGGTAATAATACTAACAGTAATATAATAATATTTGTGCTTTCACTCATTAGAGGGGAACAGGGTCTTCCCACAGGTCTTTATAGTAGAAGTTGATCTTGGTAGGTTCAGATCTATTGCCCATTTCATGAACCCTAACTGGTTTCTTGGTGTGTTGGAAGTTGGAAATGCTCTTATATGTGGGATATTTTGTGATAATCTACAATTCCCGTGTAGCACCCTCAATTCTAAAGTATTTGAAACTCTGGGAGGAAAGCCCTGTCTGCCTGGGGTTGGGCATCCAACTGGCCAAGGGATTTTTACTCTTGAAGGTTTCCTGGGAGAAGGCCCCCTTTCTTGTCGCCATCCAATCTTCCAGGCTCCTCATCTCTCTCCTTCCCCCGCTCCCCCAGGGCAGGGTTCCTTTTGTAATTAATCTCAACACTCAAATCAGAGGGGAGGAAAAAGTGTTAATGAGAGAGCGTCCCAGACTGACTGGGAGGTCGGATGCTCGCAGCTAGAAGACTGAGTAATTAAATTATTTTTGGAAGGGGGGGCGTTAGGCAGTGATGGTGTCAGGGAAATCCCCGTATAAATGGGAAGAAGGGCGTCTCTTGCCACTAATTAAAGTCAGAGATTACCCTCCCTTCTCGTAGCTCTAGGGGGAAAAAAAATCAATCTTCCCACGTCTCAGATTCCACGGGATTTCGTGTAGCCGGGTTTGTGGCCGTAAAGAAGAGAATATGGCCAGCCCCAGGAGTCTGGGGGTCTCCCTTTTCGACAGGGAGAGCAAGGAAGACAGCCCTAAGAAGGGTTTAGTGCTGGGCCAAGGCTAAGAATCGAGGCCGCCCCCTACCCATCCTTTGGGGCCGGGGTGGCCGCTAAAGGAGGATTCCCAGGATCTGGGAGGGCCGCCGGGCATCCGAAAGCGAAGGGCTGGGGGAGCGGCGACTCCGGGAAGAGCGCGGCCGCAGACAATGGACGCAGTGGCGGGAGTGGCTGTGACTGAGGGAACAGCCGGGAGGCGGCACCCGGGAGCGCGCGCTCCCCCGCCCCCTGCACACCCCACTCTGGCTCCTATCCCCTCCCCCTCCCCCTCCTCCCCCTCCCCGCCGGCTCCCGATCTGATTCCTGATCCCTGATTCCCTGATCCTTGGTCCCGCCATGGGAGCCTGAGCACCCTTCATTCCCCCGGCCCCCTGCCCCCGGGGCCTCGAGGGGGAAAGAGGCAGATGGTCTGGGACTAAGCAGGGGGTGAGCGGACCCAGGAGCCCCCCTCAACATCCCACCATCGCCGGAGCTGCCCGTCCGGGAGCGCGGAGTTCGGAGCGACCCGGAGCGCTGCGGATACAAAGGCGCCGGGCCGAGCCGGGCGCCCGCCGAGCCCACCCGGCAGTTCGCAGCGGCGGGTGAGTGCCGGGCCGCGGGGGCGCGGGCAAAGTTTGCAGGGGGGAAAAAAAAAGAAAGAAAGAAAAGAGAAGCAGAAAAGGACAATCATGCAAGGGGCCGGGGGTGTCCGGCCCTGGCGCGAGCGGGGTGGTTTATGGGGGAAGGGGGGCTCGGGGCAGCCCCCTTCCGGCCCACTCTCCCACCTCACGGCGGAGTACCCCCCAACTTTGGGGAGGGGAAGGGGCGCGTGAAGAGGGGGCGGAGCCCAGGCCTGGAGAGCCGGGGACTTTCCTGGGCCTGGGGCCCAGGCGGGGGCCTTAATGATCCCAGGGGAGCCCATTGAAGCCGGAGACTGGGAACGTGTGTTGGAGGTGGGGGGAGAGGCGGTGGAAGGATCGGAGTCTGGAGGTATTGAAAACCAGGGTGTTTAGGGGTGCATACACACCTCAGAAGTGTGGGGAGGGACGGGGGCAGGTACGCGTTCAGATGTAGAGTGGAGTCTGGGGAACCGGCCGGAGACTGTGGAGGAGGTGTGTGTGCAGCCCAAGGATAGGGCTGGCATCAGGAAACCCGGGCACTGTGCTTGGGGGTGGAAGGGACCCCCCTCCTATTTACCCATTGAGGGGCCCTGCTTTAGTGACTTTTAAAGGGTTGGTGGAGGATCAGTGTGCATGATTCTTTGTTTTTGTGTGTGTGCACGCTTTGACGTGCTGCGTGTTCCTGCAGGTGGGCCCCTGGGTTTTTGGATGTGTAGGTGTTTTTCTGTGCTTGAGCGTGTGTGCACCCACAGAGGGGTTGACCAAGCATCTGCTGTACGTTTGGATGTGTATTTATGTGTATACTCAGGGGAAGGGGTGTGTGTATGTGTGTTCGTGTGTACGTATCCTCCTGCGATCACGCTGGAGAGAGGCTTACAGAAAAGAGGTGCTAAGGAAGGTGGGTGTGTAATAGCCGAATAGAGTATATGTGAGTAGGTACGTGTGCACCTGTGCACTAGGAAGGGACGTGAGTTTCTCTCCTCTGGTGTGTGTAACCAGTGTCGATGGGTATCCAAGTGTGCCTGCTTTTTCTAAATGTGTGTTGGGGGTACCTCTTGTCTCTGCAGGCAGCTTTTCCTGGCAGAGAGCCCACAGGAACGCTCTCTGCAGGATCCTGAGGCTTCTTGCATAGCCCTGCCTAGGTTCACCGTACTGCCTCAGTATATGTAGGGTCTCTTGAGTTGTCTGTTTTGGGAGGTGGGTTTTTCTGGAAGAAGGTGTGTATTGTAAAGAATAGGGAGCTGGGGGTTCTGGTAGTAGTCCTAGAGGAATTTGGAGGACTGGTGGAATCAGGGAAACAAGAGGAACTCCTGCCCCCATAGTCATAGGTTGAGTTCTGTTTGAAAAGACTGCACATTTGACTTCTCTACTTTCCAGCCTCCTCAGGCCACAGTCCTCTTGGAAAGCTGTGCTGGAGATTGTGCTCCAACCCTATCTCTAGGATCCTAAAGTTCCTGAGGAGTCTGAATTTTGATGTAGGATGGAGGCAAAAGGAAGAAGCATACTTGGAGGCTTGAGACCAGTAGGGGATAATTTGGGTCCCCCCTCCGTGGAGTTGGGAAGGAGGTATTTCTTCAGGAGTTTCTTCAAGTGTGTGTGTGTGTGTGTGTGTGTGTGTGTATGTGTGGTTTATCTTGCAGTTTCCCTTTTCCCTGGTGAGAAGCATGACTGGGATGGTGTCAGACCTGAGCTTGAGACAGGCCTGATGTTCGTGTTGTGGGGAAGGGATCTGTATTCATCACATGATAATATGGTGGGATGTCAGCCATGGTCTGAAGTAGATGTATTCTTCCCAGAAAACCAGCAGCTACCTCCTTTCCCTCTTCTCTCTTGTCCTCATTTGGGGGTGAAGGGAAGGAAGGGCTGGGCATCTTTTTTAGGTGATGCTCCCCCATTGTATGTCTTATTTCTCCATTGCATTCTCTCAGCCATTTTGCTCTTGTTGCCAGGAGTTAGGTTGAAACACCCAGTTTTAAGAACTGAAGATGTGATGGCACATGCCCATTAGGGTCTCTGGGCAATTGGAATTGGAATGTCAGCGTCTCCTATGAACATGTGCAGTGGAATGTTCCTCTGGGGCTTTCTACCCCTTCCTAAGGCCTAGGGATAAGAGTAGTGGGGGTTAGAAAAATGTCAGAATTAGGGATAGGAGCAGAGTAGGAAAAGACCAGTTTTTTTTTTTTTTTTTTTTTTTTAATGAATGATTCCTTCAAATCACATACCTATCTGCTGGTTAGGGTTCTCAGGGCTAGCAAGGGATTTGCATCTAAGGTGATGAGCCCTTGCTTTATAGTACCATACTTATTTGCTCTGTATACATTCACTACATGTATGCTGCTAGGTCGTACTGGCAGGGGCTCTCTTCCAAGAAGGAGGAATTATGGTCAGACAATAGGAAGTGCCATTTTAGAAAGTACTTCCAGATTGGGAACCAGTGATCATACTGGCCCCTCCTTACCCATTGTCTTGTTCCTGCCTTCTATTTCCTTTAATTCTTCTGGGCAAGTCTCTGGTGTGCCTCCTGCTGCTCCATAGGATTTTTCTAGGTGTGAGGAAGGGTTCCTTTTTCCTTGGCCCTAGAGTAGGACAGACTTTTATTTGCTCTCTGAGGGGAGAGATCTGGAACTCTCCTTATCCCCTCTGAGTTTTAGGAACTCCAGTTGCTTCCTTTGTGTGTTTTTCCCTTGGAGCTCCCCACACTATGAGGCCAAAGAGAGGAGTCAGACAGAATTGGTTGGAATTAGTACTTAATAGCACTGTGACCTTGGGCAAGTTATTAAACCCCATTCCTCAGCCTCTTAGGTACCTTAAGGCACCATTCTCCAAGCCTAGACTGGCCGGTCCACAGGAATCCCAGGTTCCATTGTGGCCTCTTTCCTGGGTTTGCCCTTAAATTCTGGCATTGCTGCTTCTTCATTTTGTAACTTGAGATAAAATGTGTAACTTTTTGAAGCCTCCACGTGGAGTTAATAGTAGGCCCCATCTCCTAGGATCATGAAATGAAATAATCTGGAGAGTCCCTTGCCCAATACTTGGCACATAGGAAGCACTCAGTAAATATTAGGTGGGATGGCTTGGATTCTGACTGATGGCTATGGTAAGAGAGAGAGTTCTGGCTAGTAGGGGATGAGAGCTAGCTAGACTTTGGTTCTGCTTCTCTGGCAGACCACATTAGGCACTGCCTACTATCTCCCAGACACTAAATGAAGCACAGAGGCTAAAGGGGCTAATACAACAGGCTTCCACAGGGGAAATATGCATAAACACACTGATTCTCCTCAACCTTGTGGTTCTCATATTGAGGTATGTTCTGGAGGCCTCTGGAACATAGAGGAAGAGTGCTTGGTCCTAGGATGATTTGCCAGGGAAGGTTCCTGGAGGAGATGTGTCCTTAGCTGGATTTTTTAAAAAATCAAGGCAAAATTCACATAACATAAAATTAACCATTTTAAAGTGAATAATTCAACGACATTTAGTACATTCAGTGTTGAACAACCATCACCTCTATCTAGTTTCAACATTTTTATCATCCTAAAAGGAACTGCATACATATTAAGCTGTTGCTCCCTATTCCCTGTGCCCAAGTCCCTGACAACCACTCATCTGCATTCTTTTGATGTGGAGTTACCTATTCTGAATATTTCACATAAATGCAGTCATAAAATATGTGACCTTGTGTCTGGCTTCCTTGGCTTAGCAAAATCTTTTCAAGGTTCATCCACATTGTAACATGTAGCATAAATCAATACTTCATTCCTTTTTATGGCTGAATAATATTCCATTGTATGAATATACTTCAGCTGGATTTTAAGCCTCGGCTCTGCTGATTCTAGGCTTATTTATGACAGTCAGGCAGCCATATAGGGAACAGAAGTGGGTACTGATGGTAGAGGCTAAACTTGAGCAAGAACGAACATGGGGTGTATGGTATTGCTGGATCCTGAAGTATGAAATAGGAATTGACCTCAGTTTCCCTAGCTATAAAACAAAGTTAATGATCCCTTTCCTTCTTTCTTTTCCTATTGTCATTTGGGGTTGGTGGACTGGGCGGTTTTATTTATTTATTTGTGTATTTTGAGGGGAGGTTTTAGAGGAGCAGAGAAGCCAGGCTATTCTTCCTTTTCTCAACTTTTTTTTTTTTCCCCTTTGGTACTGGGGATTGAACTCAGGGATGCTCTACCACTGAGCTACATCCCCAGCCCTTTATAAAAACTTAAAAAAAAATTGATACAGAGTCTTCCTGGGCCTTGGACTTGTAATCCTCCTGCCTCAGCCTTCTGAGCCAAGTCACTGGGATTATAGGTGTGCCGCCTCTCAGAATCTTTTTTAACTTGCCCTTTCCTCTTTCCTGACAGCTCCCTCCTGTATGCCTCTACCTTTCTCCTTCTGTTTTCCTTGGCATCACTTCCCCCTGAATTGGTGTGAAATGGCTCCTCTTCCCCTCTGCAGGTGGGTAATCCTGTGGATGGTGAGATTTGGGCAGCAGAGGTGAAGGAAAGGCCTGGGAGTAAATTCTACTCACACTCTGTGCCCTGGAGCCCACCCCTTTATCCTGTCTCTTGGTGTTCTGCTTGGGCAGCCTTCTATCACCTCCTTTGCTATGACCTGGATAGAACTGCAGTGGGCTAGGGAGAATCTTTTCATCTGTTTCCTCCACCCTGCTTAGTACAGAGTAGGAGAAGGAGGCTTCTATGGTGGGGCCCTTTGGAAATGAGGTGTTCTGTGCTTGTCTGATGCCCCTGGCAAGCTTGGTAATTACAGACAAGATTGCTGGGAACGGGTTTGGGAGAAACAGGCCTGGAATCAACAGAGTTGAGGCTATCCTGGTAATCAGGGTGGAGCAGTGAGAGGGGAGAGTGGGAAGAAGCTGGGGGCTGGGGTGGGGCGGGAGGCTAGGGGCCCCCTTTCCCTGCCATTCCGCACACAGCTGGGCTTAGAGCCTAGAGGAGAGTGGGAGGTGATTGGAGCCCAGGCCTGGCCTCACTGTAAGTGAGGAAAGCAGGAAGAGAGGAGAGAGGCTGGGGGATCAGCAGCCCCTGAGGACAGAAGCAGAGTGTGAGAAGAGGATTTGGCTGCTTTCTTGTACCCAGAGTTCAGGTCTAAGTTAGGGAGGAACCAGCTCTGCACGCAAAGGTGATTCCATCTAATTTGGGGTGGTGTCTTCCTTCTCACAATGAAGCTATTAGAGGAGTAAGTAGACAGAATTGATTGTGCACTGCATAAAGGCGAAAGAGATAGGAACTAACATTTTGTTTTAATTATTTTGGTACTAGGGGTTGAACCCAGGTGTGCTTAACCCTGAGCCACATTCCCAGCCCTTTTTATTTTGAGACAGGGTCTCGCTAAGGTGGTTAAGACTTTGCTAAGTTGCTGAGGCTGACTTTGAATTTGGGATTCTCCTGCGACAGTCTCCTGAGTTGCTGGGATTACCTCCAGCAGGAATTAACATTTTATTGAGCATCTGTTATGTGCTAGACTGTATAATATTCTGTATATATTAATACATTGAAGACTCTTATCCCTATTTTACAGATAGGAAAACAGGTTTAGAGAAGGTGAGCGACTCATTGAAGATTCATAGCTCATAAAAGACTGTGCCAAGTCTATCTGACTTCTTTGCTCTTCCTTTTCCCCAAAAGGCTCTCTTCACCATTCTCTGCTCTCATCCTAATGAGATCTGATTGCTTATTATTGCCTTCTATTTTGAACTTGAATAATTCCCCTGTTCCCCTGAAAAGCAGAAATGAGTCTAAACATCAACCTGAGAAGTAGAGAAATCTACACCTGAAGTTGGAAGTCAGACAGGATATCATGGGGGAAACCCACTTCACTGTGGTAAGCCTTGGCAGGGCCATTTTTGGGACAGGAAGCTCTCATCGGGCTTGGCCCCTGTATCCTCCTGGGCCACCATTTGGGGTAGAAATCGTGGGCTCCTGAGTGCTCCATAGGGCAGCTACAGTCACCATAGCTCATTGGGTCCTGTGATCTTGAGGAGCTTGGCCCTCATTTTGTGTAGGGTTTTCCTACAGCTCCCTCACAGTGCCCTTCAACCCTGGCTCTCACCAGTGCCTGGCTCCCCCTGCCTGTCCAGAAGGCAGAGTATTTGTGTGTGGGTCTGGGGAGGGGGCTCTGGCTTCTTAGGGTAGGGGGTATTGTCAGGTGCTGAGCCTGAGGTGCGAATGCAGTAACTTAAAAAACAACGGAGTGTGAACAGGAACACATATTTTGTCACCTGCTTTTCTCCAGGAATGGAAGTGGCAGATATAAGAGATGGGGGAGTTGAGCATCTTCAGAAAGAGTGAGAAGTTCAGGGAGAGGTGCGGGGGAGTTTGTCACCATGGTGGAGGCTGGTTGGTGTCGGGGGGTCGTTTGACTGGCTCAGTTTTCTGAGGTCCTGGGCTAGGGTGGGAAGAGGAGGTTTTATGGGGAAACTCAGGCCTGCCTCTCTCATCCCCAGTCGCACTGTCTCACACCCTGAGGCTCACTCTGCTGCTTTCCCCATACAGCCCAGCCTTTGCTGACAGTGTCCCATATGTTGTTCCTCCCCCACATCTCAACTCTCCCCATCCACACCCCAGCCTAGGTTGGCTAACTTCCCCTTCCTAAATAGCAGCTTTCTACCTTCATGTGCCTTAAGGCAGGGGCTGGGTGAGCAGGCTTTGAAGATCTCTTGGGGTCAGGGTCAGTTGGGGCCTACCTAGGAAGTGGGCTATGGAGAGAAGAGAGGGAGACATTTTGTTTGGAGTGCAGAGGAAGTTGACTAACCCTCTCTCATTGTCCACTTTTCCCTGCCTGTGAGGACACCTTGAGGTGCCTCTTTTCCTTCTTGATTCTTCCACAGCTCACCTGGTGGGCAGGGAGGGCCCAGTTCTCTGTCCTAGTCAGAGAGAAAGCAGCTCAAAGCCCAGTGGGTGGGGATTGTGGGGCCTCTCCACAGGTGAAAATTAAATAGAGCATCCAGGCCTCTAGAAGCCCTAGTTACCTTCACACCAGCTTCATGTCCTCTCTCCCCTCTGGACTTACCTGGGACAGATGCCAAAGGGATTACTCACCCTTTCTCCTTCCCCTGCCCCCACCATCTTCTCTTCAAGAATGACTAGGAATAGTCTCATGGGAGGCTAGGGGATGGGACTCTGTAGTATGAGAGTTTGTGTGTGTGTGAGCGCATACATGCTGCTTTGTGGGGAGGGACTTTCTGAGAACTTGGATGGGGGGTAGGGGTGCCAGAGAGACAACAGAGCAGGCCTCTACAGAACCTGCCTAGCCTGGTGGGTGGAGCTGGGTGGGGCTGACAGAAGCCAGTCCAGGTTGTAGAGGGGGAATAGAGCGTAGGTGTATGTGTGTGTGTGTATGATGTTTCAGTGTGTCTGTGGATTTGGAGGGTACCCAACTTCACCCCCTGCTTTAGACTGAGGGAAATTAAGGAAGTAGATAGAGAGGGCCTTAGCTCTGTCTTCTCCAGCTCCTTTCCAATTAGCATCAAGCTCAGGTATCCTGGCAGGAGCCCAGTCTGTGGGCCCCTTCCCTGGGGTCGGGTGGAAAGAAGCTGCTCTGGAAGCTCTGATGCCCACATGACCCAGTGTGGGCCCCTCCCCTGCTACTCAGCTCAGTGAGGAGAAGGATCCTGCTCTCAGCCTGAGGCTGTGAGGTTGGTGAGCTCACGTCTGGGCTGTGCTGGGAGAATGCCTGGTTACCAGTGCAGGGTGGGGCACCTGGTGCCAGCTCTTTGGCTACCCAATTTTGCTCTTTTCCACTCCCCAACCCATTGAGATCCAGTTGTTCTCTCTGGCTTCCCGGACAGCACTGTCACCCAAGGTCATTGGGTCCTTTTTCAGGATATAAGAATGAGGGTGGGGCAAAATTTCAGTCCCAGTTTTGGCTTGGAGCTTGGGGTTGGTCCTTACTTTGTGCCTTAGTTGTTTTGTGGTAGGAAAAACGCAGCATGGGCCTCTTGGGATGGCTGACTTGTCCATGTACCAGGATGGATAGGGATGAATGGAGGAACAACATTATTCTTATAGGTGGATGGCTGGGTGCAGAATCCACCCTTTTGGAGGATGGGGATCATTGGTGTCGGCCATCTTAGTTTAGACTTACCTAGTCTCTGACCCTTTGTCACTGGTGAGAGACAAGGACATTGGAGAGGAGTCAGTAAATCCTTCTCTTGCTGGGAGTGCTGACCATTCAAAGAACTAGAGTCTAGAAAGAATCTCATGAAGGATCCTGCTCCCACACCCAGAGGAGCACTCCCCGAAGTCAAGGGTGTTAGGAAGGTTTTTCCCAACAATAATAGGCCCAAATGGGATGTGTGTAAGTAGTGACCATGGGTTCACCACTTTTTTCTCTGGATTGTACTTGTTTGTCAAACCGGGGGTTGGACTTGTCCTTTTTCAGCTGGAACCTGCTGAGGAATGGGTGGGTCAATGCACTGTCTACTCCTGGAGGGAGAGTGGGAGGAACTGTGTGGGCATAGGCAGAGCTTTGGGTGCCTTCCTCTCCTCTATGGAAGGCATGGTAGGTATCTGTTATTTCACCCCACCATGAACCTTGAGTCCCCCACCGTCACCCAATGGGGCTGCCTGGATTGAGCACATCTATGAAACTTGGAATAATGTGGCAAAGAGAAAAACCAAGCCAGGACCCTGAAGTGGGACCACTGTACCTCTGAATCTCCTCTGTGCCTCATGCTAGCTAGCCTTGTGACCTGGTGGGATGCTCTACCTCTGGGCAGATGTCTAGCCCTCTGGATTCTGAGCTGGGAGACTGGACACCTGGCTTGGTTCTTGCCCACCTCACTCCCCTAAAGGTGAGCATGCCCCAGTTCAAGTGGAACTTTCATTGATATCCTTGGACATTGGGGCTGTGATTGGCAAAGATTAGGGAACCATGGGACTGGGAGTGCCACTTGAACATGCCCACCCATGAGCTATAGTGGGGAAGGGGATGCAGGGCATATGCAGTAAAACCCAGGCTCTTCTATAGAATCAGAGGCCTTAAATGGGTAAGGGTCCTTAGATCCTCTTCAGGAGGAGTCTGAAGAAGTCATAATGTCCCTTCTACTGTGTCCAGGCAGGACCACCCTTCCCTAGTCCCTGACTGAGGAGAGGAAAATGGGCCTACAAAGAGATCTGCCCCTGTCAGAGCAGAACTTTTGGCTTCTTGTCCTCTTTCCTATCCTCTTCTCCTTTCTGGCCTGTCTTATCTTTTTTGTGTGTGTGTGTGTATGGTACTAGGGGTTAAACCCAGGGGTACTCTACCACTGAGCTACATCCCCAGCTCTTTTTATTTTTTATTGTGAGACAAAGTCTTGCTAAGTTGCTCAGGCTTGCCTTGAACTTCTGATCCTCCTGCCTCAGCCTCCCAGGTTGCTGGGATTACAGGTGTGCACCATCACTCCTGGCTGGCTAAGATCTTTTCTAAAATCAAACCCAGGCACTGCTGCTCTACTGGCCTGGAACTTCCAGCTCTGCCCTCCATGTGGGGGCGGTGGTGCCAGTCATTGGCTTTTTAGGTGCATGTTTGTGTTCTGTCCCTTCCCCACCCTTTCTTTTCTAGCCAGATCACCCTGGTTCCATCGTGCTTTCTCCCAGCCCATCCTCATGATATTCTGCCTCCTGTCTCCACCCGTTAGCTGGGACTAGGCTGCTGGGTGTGCCAGGACTAGAGCAGTGGCAGAAGGAGGTAATCACAGCCGCCTGGGCCTGGTCATCCATCCTCTGCACACGCCATGCTCAGGGTGCTGTGTCTGCATTCAGTGCCTTGTCCACTTGAGCTGCTCCTATGAATGAGGGAATGGAGAAGGGTCAGACATCCTGGTGTGTGTTTTGGCCACTCCCCTTCCCACAACACACACACATACCCCAGGGCCTTGCTCCCTCTGCCTCTTGCCAGGTTTCGAGTGCATTTTATCCAGAGGCCTCCAATTGTTTCCCAGAGAAACCCGATCCAGAGCTCAGACAAAAGCTGGGGCTGCCAGAGGAGAAACCCCATTCTCTCCCCCTCTGTCCCTATCCCCCCACCTTCATCACCTCCCTCGCTTTGGATGCTGGGTATGGGTTCCAGGACCCAGCTGCCATCACCTAGGCAACAGGGGGCTTTGGTTGCCATGGTGATCAATGTGGGAGAAGCTGGGCAGCCAGGACAAAAGCCCCCCCATTCCCCCAGCCCCCGCCCCCCCAATTCCCTGGGGATGATACTGAGACACATTCCATTAATTTTATTTCTGAAAGGCCTTTGGAGGGGAGAAGGGTCTCCTTTTTTGTGCTGGGCTCTCTTCCCTCGCTCTCTCCTCTCTGGCCTCTTTTTAACCCCAGATAATCCACGGCTGCCTTGAGCAGGGACTGAGTGCGTATTTTTTGTCTTGGGGAGTTGGGGGTGAGGTGAAAAGCAATGGGATGTATTTCTTTTTACAGCCTCCCACCCCCAACCCAGTGCAGCTCCCCGCCCTGCGCCAAGTCTGGACTTCTCTTCCCCTCTCGTCATCCTTCTGACATTTCCACTTGTTGATCTCATCCAGCCATCCCCTCCCCCACTCTCTTCCCTGGGAACACTGCCCACCCGGGAGACCCTCCAAACCCCCGATTCCTGAGACTGATTAAATAAAGGGAACTTCTGCCCTTCTCTTTGCTCACATCCCATTCCTTCCCCCAACCTCTCCCATGCTTGGGTTAGTTTCTAGAGTGCTCGAAAGACCAGCAGGCAAGGATCTCAGAAGTTGGGTTCATTTTTGGCCCCTGTGTCTGGTAGCAGAGGGAAGAGCTTGATTTGAGCATTCTACCTTGGGTTGGCAGGCTAAGGATGCAGGGTTTGTGTCGGGTCTTTAATAAGTAGCTGGGGAGGAAGGTAGAGAGCTGTAGGCTGAGCAACTCAGAACAAAGAGCTGGGAGGGGATTGGCACACTTGTCTGGCTTGAAGTTTATCTGTAGGGGAAACACAGTGGCATCAACTTACCTCTAGGTGTGTTTGAAGTGGTAGTTCTGGTTGGGATTGTGTTCATGTGTGTGACTTCTTTATTTGGTCGTACAAATAGCAAGATTTATTTATACCACCACTTTCCTTAGTCTTAGAGAAGGTGTCTGGGGATTGGAATATGAGTGATCCTGGAGCTAGAGCCTTATTTATTTTTTATTTTGTTTTGGTACTGGGAATTGAACCCAGTGTTGCTTTACTATATCCCTACCCCTTTTATTTTTATTTTGAGATGGTGTCTTGCTGAGTTGTTGAGGGTCTGGCTAAGTTGCCCAGGCTGGCCTTGAACTTGGGATCCTCTTGCCTCAGCCTCCTGAGTCACCAGTCTTACTGGCTTATGCCCTGCTGGAGCTAGAGCTTTTAAATTGCTTAATTGACTGCTAGCTGCACAGTTTATGAAAGCACTTATTTTGCCCCGTGAGTCTTAACAGCAACCCCATGGAGTAGGTATCATTTATTACCTTCTCTGTTTTACTAGTGAGGCTACCAGTCTACAAGCATAGAGGTTAAGTAACTTGCTTATAAGCACACAGCTAGTTAGTGGGAGAGTTAGGTTTTGAACCCAAATCTTTGCAAATTGCAAGCTCTTTTTGCTGTTAGCTCTAGCAGACACAGGTATTCAGAGTGAGGGTGAGGAGATGGAGGGTGTGGGGTCTAGTGTCTGTCTGTACTCTTAATCCTTTCCCTCTCTACTTTGCCATTCCTCTCACCCTGTAATCCACTTATTGTGTTTGAGCCTGCTGGCAAAGTTCAGTTTTTCAGAGGACTAGAAAGAATGGACTGAAACCACATCAAAAGTGGTGCAGGTAAGATGTCTAAAGTACACGGAGGAGTAAACCGGTAGAATGGGTTCTCAGGAGACGGGTAGAAGAACCCAACATGTAATTTGTAGACAGGGGGATGAACATGGTCCCTATTTGTGGCAAAGGGTTTTAGAGAAGTTCAGAGTTTGGTTGAGGTATTATGTCTTTCACTCCTGAATGTGTCCCTGTCACACACTTGCTTTGACATGGGGATATTGACAAACATCACTAGCCTATGGATTATCTCCAGATAACTCTGGGAGGAGGATAAATGAATGATTTTATCTCTCTACAGTCACAGTTTCCCTGACAGGCAGGCAGGCATATTCCTTTACTATGTGGTATCACTCATTTTCAAGTTGCAGATGGCCTAGAGTAGTTGGAGAAAAGTTAACTATACAGAGTAAATCTATTTTAACTCTTAATTGGTTTCTCAGCAGCATTGACCTGGTTGACTTTGTTCCCCTCCTTGAAACCTTCTTGCGTTCTTGGCTGCCTTGAGATTCCACTCTTCCATCCTCTTGCTTCTCTGGTCTGGCCTTCTCAGCCCCTTTATTAGGCTGCTCCTTTTCTTCTAGACACATGTGCAGTTTAGAGTTCTCTGGGCCCTTATGCAATCCTGTCTGGATGTGACCCTATTCGTCCTGGTGGTTCTGTACATGCTCTGTACCTCTTGCTCAGACTCTTCAGAGTCCAGCTCCTCAGATGCCCAGCTTCTTTGCAGCCATGAGCTTTGCATATGGGAAACAGAACTCACCTTCCTCCTCCCCAGACTCACTTGCTGCTTCTTTTTTAATTTTTTAATTTATTTTTTGGCAGTGCTGGGGATTGAACCCAGGGCCTTGTGCTTGCAAGGCAAGCAGTCTACCAACTGAGCTATATCCCCAGCCCTCACTTGCTTCTTATTCTTTCCCACTGTTTTTATGGTATGACCAACTTCTCCCGTGCTTAGGCCAGGGATTCTTGATGCTCCCCTCCCTGTCATCCAGTCCTTTCTTAGGTCCCGTTGATTCTACCACCAACATATGTCTCAAACATGACATTTGTCCCTCTTCTGTGCTCTACCACTAGCCAGATCTTCATTACCACAGTACCTGCTTACTGATTTCGCTATTTCTACTTTTCTCTTTTTCTAGTCCATGTCTGCATAGCTAAAATAGGCTTCCTGTTGTCTTAGAATAAAACCTGAGCTCTTCACTTGGCTGTCTCTGTCTCCATAACCCTCTCCTGCCTTCAGCTCTGGCTCCATGACCTTTTTTTTTTTGTTGTTCGTTGTCATTCTTTAAATGCTCATAACTCTTTCCTGACTTTGGCCTTCCTTTCAGTGATTCCTCTACTCTGGTCTTTCTCTTCCTCCCTTAGGCGTCTGCTCGGGTGTCATTTCTCAGACTTTCCAGATTCTACTCAGTTTTTTTTTTTTTTTTTTGGCAGTACTGGGGATAGAAATCCAGGACCTTACACATGCCGGGCAAGTACTCTACCACTGAACTACCCTCCCAGCCCTTTTTAAAAATTTTAAATTTTGAGACAGATCTGGCTAAGTTGCTCAGGCTGGCCTCTACCTTGTGATCCTCCCACCTCAGTCTCCCAAGCTGCTGGGATGACAGGTCGACTCATTTTAAAGTAGCTCCACGTAGTTTTCTTTGTTCTTTTCCTTCCAACATGCTGATATGGTTGCTTGTATTTATCTGCTTTTTTGTTTAGTGCATATTTTATCCCTAGACCATGAACTCAGACTCTTTTACACCACCATATACCCTGGACTTCGCAGAGTATGTAGTTCATAAAAGGTGCTTAAAACAGGTTTGATGAATCAGTGGGTAAAGATAGGAAATAAGTGCTTGGTGATGATGACTGTTGGCTAGGGTCAGTTAGGAAAATAAATTGGAATTGGGGTCAGAGGGGAAAACACTATTCGGTGCTAGGCTAGCTGGGGCTGTGGTGAGGGCTTGGCTTTGAAGGACTTGGGGAAGAAAGGAGGAAAGGTAACCTTCCCTTGCAGAGTTAGAAGGTGAAGTGTAGATGTAAGAGTCCACCCCTCAGCCCATAAATAGCCAAATAAACTCATGTCTTCCCTATTCCAGACTTCAGGCTTTTGGAAAATGGTTTCTACTTATTCATTCGTTTTCTTTTCTCTTTTTTTAGTTCTGAGAATTAAACCTAGGCTCTCACAAATGCTAGGCAAGTATTCTACCATTGAGCTACACCCTTAGCCCCTCTATTTGTCTTTTACTCCTACCCCTCATGATAGTTCCCATTCCTCACCTTGCACCCTCTAGTGCACATATGTGTGCATGTACACACACACACACGTATATACACACACACGTGTACACACACACACACACACACACACACACACGAAGAGCCTCAAAGAGAGTTCTCAACCTGTCCTGGAGAGTAACAGTGGGTACTTTTGAAGTAGGTCCTGGGGAGGTGGTACCAAGAGAAGCAGATACAGACAGTCCCTTGCAGTCACACTCAAATTATAAGTGGGGCAAGGAGGAGTAGATGAGGAGGGAGAGACCTGAGGTAGTCTCTGGACAGAAACCAGCTCCTTTTTGCTTTCTTTTGTTTTTGTTTTTTGTTTTGGTACTGGGGATTAAACTCAGGAGTTTTCTACCTTTGAGCCACATCCCCATCCTTTTTTATTTTTTATTTTGGGACAGGATCTTGCTAAATTGCTGAGGTTCTTGCTGAGTTGTCCAGGCTGGCCTTGAACTTGCATTCCTCCTGTGTCAGTCTCTTGAGTCACTGGGATTACAGGCTAGCGCCACTGCATCTGGCTCCGTATCTGCTTTCTGAGGTCTCCATTGGTTCAACCTGGGAGCCTGGCCAGAACCAGCCATCTCAGAGCCTCAGTTTTCCTGGCAGAGAATGGGAAAGCACTGCCCCATTCTCTCCACCAGGAGGTTCAGGATCAGTCATTCTGGGTGGCCTTCCTGCCTTGGGAAACTTTGCTGCTGGCGTTTTCCCCCATCCCTAGCCTGGGCACAGTTGGGGGTGGGGGACTCTTCCTGGCAGGCAGAGCAGGAGGAACTGAACTTGCTGGACAGAGCTGGAACTTGGAAGGAAATATCCTCAGGCCATTGCTAGGCTCATCTGAGCTTCCTGTGGCTGCCCTTTGGGGATCGTCTTGCTCTCTGTTCTGATCCACTGGGAGCTGGAGCACCCTCTAACCAGCTGCTTCCCCTCTTCAGGAGCGTCGCTTGATTTTCTCTGAGATAAGCCCACCCTTCCAGCAAAATAGAGTCCCTCAGGGTGACAGTTGACTTCCTAAAGGTGCCTCTTGGCCTGAAGAAGCCGGTGCTGAAGGAGGTGGCTGTGGGGCCCCCCAAGAGGCCCCAGCCTGCGGCCCTGGAGCGCTACAAGGCGCGGCGTTCAGACGCCATGGACACCGAGTCTCAGTACTCGGGCTATTCCTATAAGTCGGGCCACTCCCGCAGCTCCCGCAAGCACAGGTGGGTATGCGCATGGGAGTGACACAGTGGTGGAGGGAGGGCTGGGAGCAGTTGAGAGGTGGGCACGTGCCAGTGTGGGGGTGTGCTGATAAGACCCTGATAAGACTTCTTTACTTCTCTTCCTGTTTCTCTGGCTTCCTGCTGCAGGGACCGCCGGGACCGACACCGCTCTAAGAGCCGAGATGGGAGCCGTGGGGATAAGTCAGTCACAATCCAGGCTCCAGGAGAGCCCTTGCTGGACAATGAGTCCACACGGGGGGATGAGCGGGTGAGTATCAGGGAGATGAAGTGGTCCAGTCTAGTGTTTTCAGATTGCCCCTTGGAGAAACTAGAGGCTCCTGCAGGGAGGGGAAGTACCAGGAAACCTGGTGTCTTCAGACAGAGACTAAATCAGGAAGAATATCTTGTTATACTTTCTGTGACTTAGCATCCCAAGGTAGGATTATTACAGTAGAATTCAGGGAATTGTAGTGCAAATCCTTTGGAGGCAGCAGCCTTTTTTGTAGACAGGGATGACCTGGCTGTGTAATGGGAACTGCCCCTTGTCTCCTTTGGAACTGTTGCTGGGCAGTCAAGCTGGTTGGGAGTCTAGAGTAGGAGAGCTGTGGTGGAGGGTGGCCTGGGACTAGACTGGGCCACCTTGAGTTTTTCTTGAGCCTTCAGGTGCCGGCACTCCTGCGCCCTCTGGTGTCAGCTTGCTAATCAGAATCACCTAGGTCTTGGGGAATGGAGGTGTGGTGGGGAAACGGGGAGGGAGAAGTGAGGCTGAGTGAATGAGCCAGGTGAAGAGAGTTCTTCAGGACAGGGTAAGCAGTTACTCTTGTCCTAACCTCTGTGGCCCAGTGTGCTCCTCTGTAGGGAGCACAGAAGGCAAAACACAGCCCTGGAATACAACAGGGAGGAGATTTGAGATGACACCTGGTATTTCCTGAGTTTCATTCCTCGTGTTCTTTCTTCTTGGGAGCATCTTATTGGGCTGGAGACTCCAGCTTCTTATTCCTCAGAAGAAATCTCTATGACTGACATTGGAATTCCTGGATCTTGGGAGTAGATCAATATCTGAGGAAAATATTCTTTCTCCATCTTTCCCAGTGGCTTCTCCTTAGGACTTGGCTTCTGGGGTTCTTAAAATAACCCTGAGACATGATCTGGATCATGTCTGTTGTTGGAGAGGGGTTCCCAAAGCCTTGGTCCTTGAGAGGGATGGCAGCATGTTTAGGGGTCATTGGGTCAGGAGTAAACCCAGTTCCTTGAGCTGAAATCACGTAGCGTATCTACTTTTTATTCAGATCAGATTCTTCTCCCATCCTTGGGAAAGGAGATTCCTCATTCTCTGTAATCCCTGAACCTGCTGGTTAGTCTGCTACATTCCCCACCTCCAGTGTCTCAGTCCTATGTTCTGAATGCCATGAGTGTCATGATATAACTTCATATATCCAAGCTATCTTGGGAGTGAAGGGTGGGGACACTAAAGATCCTGGTAGTCTTAGGACTCCTCTATGGAATGGCCTCCAGCCACTGCAGAGAAATAGTTTTGAGCAGAGCACATTTAGAAGGGCATCAGGGACCTTAGCCTGCCTACCCTTTGCTTCTAGGATCAGGGAGTCCTTTTGCTGTGGGCATTCAGATGGCCCAGTGTAGAACTTGCTTCACAGTGACTCCAAGTCTGTATGGTGTCCCCCATGCTCTGTCCTGATCATTCACCATCCTCCTCTTCCCTCTAGTATCTTCTGCACTACTTTTATGAGGTCACTGCCTTAATCAGAAACCCTCAGTAGTTCCCCATGCCTGGAGGAGTGCTTGGAGCTTGGTGTGATCTGAACAAGCCCCTCCTGGCTTCTCTGGGCTTCACCTTCTTGGCCATGCTGTTCTCTGCTCCTGTACTTGAATCCCCAGTTCTTACTATCCTCTGGGTACCTCCCTCCTCCTCTAGCTTCTGCTTGATACTATGGAAAACTGCAGAAACTGGAAGGAACTTAGAAGACAGGACTTCTACAACTTTAATGTTGGAGCAATTCATGGGGATCTTGTTAAATCCAAGTTCTTGTTTGGTATAGGTGGGGGTAGGCCTGCAGATCCGCATTTCTAACAAGCTCCCTGGTGATGTCCACACTGTCAGTCCTCAGAGCACATTTTGAGAGCCACCCTTAGAGATCAGTTAGTTCTGAGATTCTCAGTCTTGCTTGAACATTAGAATTATCTGGGGAGCTTTTCATAAAAAAAGGTTGACAAGCGCATCTCACTCTGCTATAATTGGTATCTTTTCCAAGCTCCCCAGGTGATTCTAATGTGTGCAGCTGGGTCTGGGAACCACAGACCAACTTCTAATTCAGTCTAATGTTTTCATGTCACCCACTGCCAGGGGTCATTTCAGGTCTCATCATTCCCAGGAAACCTATTTTGCTTGGCAAGTTTGCCCTTAAATCCCTGTTACTGCCTGAGCAGCTCCCTTGGCATTTGTCCATGCCTCCTGCTCCAAGGGTCTTTGCTGCACGTGCAGTTTTTCTCTCCCACTGATTGGTGTATAACTCCTCGAGGGCCCAGCTCTCAGACTTCAATATCTGCAGGAGCCAGCCTTGGCTACATTGTAGAGCTCAATGAATACTTTGTAGTACCAGGGATTCAACCCAGGGGCCATCCACAGCCCTTTTTATTTTTTGAGTCAGAGTCTCACTAAATTCCTAGATTGGACTTGTACTTGCTATCCTCCTGCTCCAGCCTCCAGAGTATCTGGGATTATAGGTGTGCCCACTGTGCTGGAATGATAGTTACATATTTATCAATTTCCCTCTCTTCTTTCTCCCTCTCCTTTCCCACGTGTTGCTCTGTCTCTGCGTTCTGTTTTCCCTTCTCCTCCTCCTCTTATCTTTTCACCGTCCTCCTGTCTGTAGGATGACAATTGGGGAGAAACCACCACGGTAGTCACTGGCACCTCCGAGCATAGCATCTCGCACGATGACCTCACGCGAATTGCCAAGGACATGGAGGACAGTGTTCCACTGGACTGCTCCCGTCATCTGGGTGTGGCCGCGGGGGCCACTCTGGCGCTGCTCTCCTTCCTCACCCCACTAGCTTTCCTGCTGCTACCCCCACTGCTGTGGCGGGATGAGCTGGAGCCATGTGGGACGGCCTGTGAGGGCCTCTTCATTTCAGTGGCCTTCAAGCTGCTCATTCTGCTGCTGGGCAGCTGGGCTCTGTTCTTCCGCCGGCCCAAGGCCTCGCTGCCCCGTGTCTTTGTGCTGCGAGCCCTGCTCATGGTGCTCGTCTTCCTGCTTGTGGTCTCCTACTGGCTCTTCTACGGAGTGCGCATCCTGGACGCTCGGGAGCGTAGCTACCAGGGTGTGGTGCAGTTCGCGGTGTCGCTGGTGGATGCCCTGCTCTTCGTGCACTACTTGGCTGTGGTCCTGCTGGAGCTGCGGCAGCTCCAGCCCCAATTCACGCTCAAGGTTGTGCGCTCCACCGACGGGGCCAGCCGCTTCTACAATGTTGGCCATCTCAGGTATGAGTACTTGGGAGTAGATGGGATGTGTACATGGAAGAAGAAGGGTGGGGCAGAAAAGGGTTTGGGGGAGGGTTTGATGGTGAGCCTGGAAGTGATGGGCTGGCAGGGGTAGGGTGTTGATACTTTTGCACATAGTAGGTTTTCAGCATTGCTTGCTGTGTAATGGGATGGTCCTGTGTAGTGAGTGTCGTGAGGCAAGATGCTGGTGGGAGTTAATGAGTTAGGAGGGATCAGGCAATTGGAGATGAGAAATCTTAGTGGGGGATGGATCAAGGGCAGGAGCCCTTTGGGGCATGAATAGGGGCTTTTTTAACCTTTCCTAGAGGCACAAGAAGCTGACCCTGGCTAGAAGAGGGACCCTCAGAGATAGAGATACAGAGGGTAAATGGGAGGATAAGTCAGGTTCCAGTAGATTTGTGGGTAGAATGCTCCCCATGCCCCCAGGCAGTATAGTAGCAGGACCGCCTGGGTTTTGTCAACAACCTTGGGAGGATGCAGGAGGAAGTTTGAGCACCCTTTGCTGGGAACTCAGGCCCAGTGCCCTTTCTCCCCTGAGCTTCAGCATGGCAGGGAGGAACTAGTGACCCCAACTCTGGGAATGATTGGGAGCCTGGTAAGTAGACTTCAGGCTTGAGCCAGGCTTCCTGGAAGCAGCTTGTCTCCGTCATATCCTCTCCTGCCCTGTCGACCTGCCCTGATGTGTCCCTTTCCCTGTACCCCTGTCTGTCCCTTCTCCCTCCCCCTCCTGCCCTCTCCCCCACAGCATCCAGCGCGTGGCAGTGTGGATCCTGGAGAAGTATTACCATGACTTCCCTGTCTACAACCCTGCCCTCCTCAACCTGCCCAAGTCCGTCCTGGCCAAGAAAGTGTCTGGCTTCAAGGTGTATTCTCTCGGAGAGGGTGAGCGGCCCTGCTCCTCCACCCCTCCCGGCCTCTTCCCAAACAGGACTCCAAGTGACTTCCTCTCTTTCTCTCACCCCCTTCATCCCTTCCCTTTTCCTTTCTCCAGCCCACGTCCCAGGCCCTTCTGTCCTGTCATTTCCCTTGACTTCAGGTGGCTGGTCTTAGATGCTGATTCTACTTGCTGTCCCTTTATGCTATGGTGTGTTCCCCCAATCTGGCTCCTCTGTGTCTGCTTATCAGCTCTGGTCTCAGCCCTTTGGCTCACCTGAGCCCAGGAGGCACATGTGCAGGACTTCTGCCCTTCCAGTGCCTTCCTGGTTATTTTTCCCCAGCTTCTCCAGAGGTGGCCAGGAGGGCTGGGAATGGGTGGTATTGCTGGGTGGTGGGAACAACTTCTCTAAACACAACAGGCTGTGTCTCTGGAACTCCTGGAGTGGGAAGAGAGGCCACACTGTGATGTGCCCGTCCTCTCTATCCTGATCCTGTGCAGAAAACAGCACCAACAACTCCACGGGCCAGTCTCGGGCTGTGATTGCGGCTGCGGCCCGGCGGCGGGACAACAGCCACAATGAGTACTACTATGAAGAAGCTGAACATGAGCGCAGGGTGCGCAAGCGGAGGGCCAGGTGGGTCCCTGGGGGGAGAAGAGGGGTGGAGTGGGGTGGGATAGAGTGAGGGGTGGTGTTTACTGTGGGATAAGCTGAGGAGTGGAAGCCCTGGGACTTCTGAAATTGCTTGAAATAGATGAGCAATGATGATATAGGGGTATGTGTATTTGTTTTTCAGTGCTGCTGTAACAGATTACCATGTAAACTCAGCAGCTAAAAGCAACACGTTTATCATCTCCTGTTCCATGGGTCAGGTTCAGGCTTGCTGGACCATCTTCTCAGGTCTCAAGGCTGAAATAAAATCTCACCCTGAGCCTGCGCTTTTCCTCCAACCTCTCTGACTCTTCTTTTCTTGGCAGTACCCAGGACTCCACCCAGGCAGTCTACCACTGAACATCCCAAATCCTTTTTAATTTTAATTTTGAGACAGGGTCTCTCTAAGTTTCCCAAGCTGGTCTGGAACTTGCAGTCCTCCTGCTTCAGCATCCTGAGTAGCTGGAATTATATGCACACACCACCATACCCAGTGCTCACTGACTTTTGGCAGAATCACCTTATCATGCCATCCCACATGCAATTTCCAGCATGACAGTTGGCTCTTTCCTGCAGGAGGAATCTCTGACTTCTTTTCCCACCAGCTGGAGAAAACTGCTTCTAAAGAACTCATGTGATTAGATCAGGCATAACAGGATAATCTTATTTTAAAATTGGCTAACCTGGTTTACTTGAATTACATCTGCAAAATGTACTGAGGTTAAGCTGGGTGTGATGGTGCATGTCTGTAATCCCAGTGACTTAGGAGGCTAAGGCAGGAGGATCAAAGTTTGAGGCCAGCTTGAGTTTGAGTACCACTCTTTCTCATAATAAAAAATAAAAAGAGGCCTGGGATATAGCTCAGTTAGTAGAGTGCTTGCCTCACATATATAAGGCCCTGGGTTCAATCCTCAGCACCACACACACACACACAAATAAATAAATAAAATAAAAATAAATAAATTAATTAATTTAAAAATAGAAAAAAATAAAAAGAACTGGGGATGGAGTTCTGTGGTAGAGTGCTCCTGGGTTTCACCTCCAGTCTTGAAAAAAATATTGAGATTATTGAGTAATGAGGGAATGGGATTCTAGGGTATCATTTTTGCATTCTGCTCACTGTAGTGGGTTAGTGACTTAAAAAGACGTGAACCTTACCTGCAATAGCAGGGACTGAGGCTGGCTAGGCTTCTACCAATAGATCTTGACAGCTTAGCAGATGGGGCTTTTTTTGCCTGCAAAAATAAGGTTCTTGTGTCTATATTTTGGTAAATTCTTTTTTTTTTTTTTTTTTTTTTGGTGGTGCTGGGGTTTAAACCCAAGCTCTTATACATGCTGGCAAACTCTACTACTGAGCCATTTATGCTATCCTTACTCCTCCATTTTCCCAGTTCACATTATTATGTGAACTTAAGTCATGCATGAAGAAGCTTTCTTGTTGCCTACTGCTGTCAGTTCCCCTCTGGATCTGTTGGGATTTCTTGAGGGAGGAGCAGAGAGCCTTGGGACTGAACCATTCATTCTACACTCCACCCCTTCTCCCACATCATCTCTAGGCTTCAAGGGAAGGAGGCAGAAATGAAAAGTTGTACTCCAAAAACAAACAAACAAACAAACAAACAAATAAGTAAATTCCATTATTATGTACAACTAAAATGCACCTGTTAAAAGATGTGGGGGAATAAAAGAAAAAAGAAATGGCCATTCTGCCCCTTTGCCTTCTGCCCCACTAAGGTCTTTGGATTTCATGTGCTGCCACCACCATTCTTGGCACTTATGTGCTCTTTTCTCCCCCCATTACCTTACTTGGAACTGAGAGAAAGCTTTTTCCTTTACTTCACCCGAGATAGATTCTTTTCAAAAAGAACTTTGCTGAGGAACTGAAGCAAAAGAAAAAACAGAAACTGTAGATCTGCACAATGTATACATTCTTAGCCCAGGGTCCATCCTCATTGAAGGTCCCAGGTCTCTGGGTTTCTGATTACTGGGCTGTAGGCCTCCTTTCCTTGTCCTGTCACCTCAGGTTGATCTTGCTCTTAGGCCACATGGGTTTTATTTTGTTTTTTTTAGACTTTAGAGAACTGTATTATTTAGCCTTCTTAGTTTTTAATAGATTGTCATTTTAGGTTTCTTTAGGGTCCTTTACTTTGTTTTCCCTCTTCCCTAATCCCTATCCTCAGTTCCTCCACATTGTAGGTGCTCACTTTAGTGTGTTTTATTTCCTTAAAACCTGTATATATCCTGGACAAACTTGATGTTTGTATGCTTTTTGTGTAAGTTAATTTTTTTCCTGCTTCTCCTTTAACACTGTATTTTTGAGACTTATCCATATTGACTATATACCTAGTTTGTTGCATCTTATCACTGCATAGTGTTTCATAGACTTTTCCCAATGGTACTACACAAAATTTGGATTATAGTCATCTTCGTACTTTTTTCTGTTTTGATAGAGAAATAGTATCTTACTTAATTTGCATCTTTTTGAGCCAGTGCCTTCTTTATATTTTAGTCTCTCAGGCCTCTTGTGAATTGTCAGTTCACCTTTTCTGCCCATTTTTCTAAGGAGTGCTTGCCTTTTTCTTCTTAATTTGTAGCAAATTCTTTGCATATTCTAGATGTCAATCCCTTGTTGGTTTTAAATGCTGCATACATACCCCACACCCATCAGAGGTCACTTAATGCTTCCCATGATATCATGGCTGAATAGAAATCTATTTTGAATCAGTCATATCTGTTACTTTTTGACATGATTAAGTGTGGTGTGTGTGGGGTGGTCTTGTTTAGGAAGGCTTTTCCTAGGATTTGATGGGATTCTTGGTCTTTCCTGTAGCACAATTGCTAGTTGTCTCTCTGTGTTTGCCACTAGACTTGTCCTTGCTCCCTGAGCTCCATAGTTGTTTCTTGCCCATAGTGGCAGAAAGCTCCACCTTCCCCAGCCCTGTTGGAACTTGTGTTATTTCAGGGAGGGCACAAGAGCCCGACCTTGCCTAGGCTGTGGCAGTTGAAGGTAGTGGAGAGGGAAAAGATGTAAGGTGGGCATCTGGTCTATACCTTTCTGGTCCCCTAGGCTTGTGGTGGCAGTGGAGGAGGCCTTCACTCACATTAAGCGACTGCAGGAGGAGGAACAGAAGAATCCAAGGGAGGTAATGGACCCCCGGGAGGCAGCCCAGGCCATCTTTGCATCCATGGCTCGTGCCATGCAGAAGTACCTTCGGACCACCAAGCAGCAGCCTTATCACACCATGGAGAGTATCCTGCAGCACCTTGAATTTTGCATCACGCATGACATGACACCCAAGGTAGGCCTACTGCTCCCAGTTTCCTCCTTCTTTCTCCAGCTTCTGGTCCTCTTCCTTTCCACCTTCTCTTTCTCTTGTTGTTGTTTTTCTTTTTTTGCAGTATTAGGGATTAAACCCAGGGGTCCTCTACCACTCAGCTACTATATCCCCAGTCCTTTTTATTTCTTATTTTGATACCAGGCCTTGCTAAAGTTGCTGAGGGTGGACTTAAACTTGTGATTCTCCTGCCTCAGCCTCCCATGTTGCTGGGATTGCAAGTGTGAGCTACTACACTCAGCCTTCCCTTATTCTCTTCTCACCTCATTCTATACACCCCCTCCTCTCTCTCTCTCTCTCTCTCTCTCTCTCTCTCTCTCTCTCTCTCTCATTTCCACCTTCTCCTCCTTGTTATCTCTTCTCTCATCCCTACCTCATCCACCCTGTATGCATGGAGTTAAGTCCTTAGGGGGATGATTGTGACCTGTTTCTCATCTTTTTAAGGACTCTGGAATTTCCAGATGCAAAGTCCCACCATTACCTGTGACCCCTTTCACCTCCCCATATGGTCTTTGGCCTGTGATCATTTTCAGCCATTACCCACCACCCAATTCAATTGCCATCTTCCTAGAATGGCTTTCCCTGAGCTGCCCTGCATGAACAGGTGTCTAAAGATATTGTATCTTGATCCCCCTGGCTCCTTCCTCCTGCAGACCTGCTTGGCACTAATTATACAAGCTGTATGGGAGGGATGGAAGGAAGAATGAGGGGAGGGCAGCTTGGTGCAAAAAGAGCAGAGGATGGGGGTCAGGGGACACAAGTTCAGTCCTGACTCTGTGGAGCCATATCACTTCTGAGGTGCCATCTTTTTTATCCATAAATCAATTCTGCTTTGACATTCCAAGATATTATTTCATATGCAGAGTGAGCCTGGGGACATGCTAGCTGTTTCTGGAAACTGTGCCCAGGAGATGAAGTCTCTTTTCCTCCTCAGGCTTTCCTGGAGCGGTATCTGGCAGCTGGACCCACCATCCAGTACCATAAAGAACGCTGGCTGGCCAAACAGTGGACACTGGTGAGCGAGGAGCCAGTGACCAATGGGCTTAAGGATGGCATCGTTTTCCTCTTAAAACGCCAGGACTTCAGCCTGGTGGTCAGTACCAAGAAGGTGCCGTTCTTCAAACTCTCCGAGGAATTTGTGGATCCCAAGTCGCACAAGTTTGTCATGAGGCTGCAGTCAGAGACCTCAGTGTGATCATGCAACTGCAGGGGAGTGGGAGACTTTGGGGCCTTCTGCGGGGTGGGAGGGGGCTTGGTTCTCAGGCCCAGCCACATTCCCGCTGCCCTTCTTCCTCTTGCTCTTGTTTTTTTACTTGAATTAACTTACCCCTCACCCTGTCTCCTTATTTTACCCATGTGAACCTGGAGAGATCATCCTGCTGTTAACAGTACCTGGGAACCTTCCCCATCTCCATCCCCCACTTTTATATTCCTCCAGGCCCTGCAGGAATCAGTGCCTCTCTCCCTTCTTTTCCCCAATTTTCCCTAGATGACAGTCCCTTCTGAAAGGGCACAGGCCCTCCTGATTGTACCTTCCCTTCCTGAGCCCCCATCACAAGCCCACATTCTTCTAGCCATTCTCTCCAGTGGCCCATGACAGGATTTCTCTGGGGGTATGGATATGACCCCAGAGAGCCACAGTGCCAAACTCCTCCAGGGCAGCAGATATCCCCTCCTGCCCCTTCACCACACTCATATCAAACCCAGAGTTCTTGGGCAAGGATGTTGCTGCCACATAGCCCCGAGTTAGGAATCTCCCTGTAGCATTATTTGTTCCCAGCTACCCTCCCCGATCCACACATATTTAGAGCAAGGGAAAATCCCATAATTTACCTGGAAGTCTCCACCTGCCAGTTCTGATTGTTGTAATCACATGTGACCATAGGCAGACTGAGGTGGAAAGCCTCTGACTACTTCCCCAGGGCCCTAGGGGAAGGTCCAATGGTCTTAAGATAGATCCCTGAGGTCAGAGAGACACTTGTCACTGGCCCCTCCCCTCTGAAACTGTCCTGACCTTCATGCCGACTCTTCTCAATGAAGGACAGACTCCTGAACAGACTTAGTGGCGAACAGTCCCTGACCAACTCCATGGTCTAAGGCAGATGCTTTTCTTTTCTGCACCAGCCACCCCAGTCCTGCTGACTTCTCTTGGCTCCAGAGACCTGTTGCCTCATCTATTTATGGGGGAGGAGCCAGCAGCTCCTCCTTGTTCCCTGCCTTAAGTCCAGTTCTTTGCCTCAGGGGTCTCTTTTCCTTGGCCTTCCAGGGTCCCCTCCTCTCCTGTCCTCCCCTGGTTCTCTGGGCACTGTTTTGGGGTGAGAGACCAGGATTACTGCCTTTAGTGGGTATATAACCCCTCACCCCATTTTAGCTTCCATCACCTTTGCACCAAATCTGAATTCTCAATAGTGTAGATCTCATTGTGAGCAAAATTCACTGGCCCTCTAATACATCTTTTCACAGTGAATTTTCGCTTATAAATCAGATACCATTAAATTATATAGTTTTTGCCAAGGGGAATAGAAGTAGGAAATGCCCATATATATATATCCTTCCAGGAACCACATGGAGAACTGTTTTTATGGCCGAGAAGGAGCATGCCCCTGGGTTCACTCTTTAAATAACGCACAATTCCCCTATATAGGCCCTTCTCTTCCCTGGAAAATATTCTGGTACTTTCCTTGTAAAGCACATTCTGGAATAAGCCCATCGAGCTCTTACCTGGGAGGCTTTATCTCTATAGTGATAACCTCATGATTGGAATTTCTCCTGTCCTTTCTGAAAAGGCACATCTCTCCACCTACCATGTAGCTGGTTCATAGCTGGTTTGTCAGTCAGTGCTTATCTTATCCCTTGTCCCCAGCAGGGGTCCTCTAGGTTAGCCTTTAACTGGGGCTGGGGGTCTTTGGATAGGCCCATGTGAAATACATGTTGTTCTGGGGGTCCTGGGAAAGGTATCTTTTTTAAATTAAAATCTGGTTTCAGAGGAGTCCCTCTGGGTCACACAAATACCTCACTGTCCTGGAAAACAAGACCTGGATGGTGATTGAGGTCATTGCCTTTGTGGGCAACAGTAGGGTGTAGTGTGGTTTGGGCGTGTGGCTGGGGTGGACAGAGGAAATTATTTGTGGTCATAGTTGCTGCCCCAAGTTAGGGATGGGGGAGTGTTTATTTTAAGAACCTGCCATGTTTTTAATCACTGTGATTTTTTCATTCCTTTTTCCTAAAACAAAAAGAGAAACGAACCATTTTTCCCCCCTAACTCTCTCTTTCTCTAAGCACTAAGGGCTGTGACTGAGAATGGTAGTGTTTTGGTTCTTTGCGTCAGAACTGTGGTATCTTTGTCTTTTTTGGTTATTATTATTAATATTTTTTGAAAATGTCAGGATGAGTTGTCAAGTGTATGGCTGTGTGTGTGTTCTTTTTCCTGTATGGGAATTGTCTTCATGCTGTGAACTGCTGGGGGTTGGGCAGCTGGTCCCTATGAGCAGTTTCCCCCACCAGGCGTGTCCCACCACTCTCTGGGTTTTCCCATTCTTCCTCTGAGGGGGGTGTGCCCACTTGTGGCAACCCTGCTCCATCACTGCAGGGGATGCTGGGATGCTGTGCTGGGCATCTCCAGTGCTGTTGTTTCTATGACTATGTGGCATCCTAGCTCACCCCCAGCACACCTACTTGGCCTTCCTTTTCATGGCCTTGGAATGCTTGTCTCCCTTCCCAGCACACCAGGACACTGTGCCTCAGTCCTTCACCTACCTCGCCACTCTACCACTGTCCCCATTGGTTCCCTTCTCTGAAAGTAGTATTTGTGTCTGGTTTATTCTTTTTTATGTCCCTGTAGTCTCTTGGTTTTTCTTCCCATTCCTTTCCACATCAGCCCTTAATTGTTCGCTTCCCCAGCCCACTCAACATTCCCATTGCAAACCCTGATACAGCACCGGTGAGGAGACGTCGGATCCCTGGAAGCTTCTCATCTGAAACACCTTCCCAGGGTTTGTTTCACCTCTGCTGGGCCCAGATGAGCTCCCTTTCTCCTTTGTGGTGTCTGTCAGTCTGTCTTCGCTCTCCTCTGCCCTCCCCATGGGGCAGTATCTGCTGATGGACTCAGTCCTGGTGTGTGACTGTTGTGATTTTGTTCTCTGCGCAAAAGGAAGGGGCTTTTTGAGTTCCTTTCAAGTGAGATTGTAAATGTAGAATTTTCCACTGTTGAATCTAGATTTTTCCTTTTTTTTCCTTTTTTCCTTTTCTTTCTTTTTTTTCTCTTTTTGGGTTACAGAGCTGAGACATTGTGCATGCATGTAGAAAATTGTAAAATGTAAAGTTTTTTTTAATATATAAAAAGCTTGTTTTTACAGTTTGCAGTGGATCTAAACATTATGGCAATTTTAGGGATTTTTTTCTTAAACATAGGAAACTAAAACTGTATAAATTTTTTTTATACATAAAATAAAGACATTTGACTTTTGTGGGGGCATTCTGTTGCTTTTCTTTTTCTTCTCTCCACCCCCCGCCCCCACACAGGAATGGGAGCAAAAGAGGGCTGGGGAAGAGTGAGTATAAATGGGTCCTTGTTAGGGAGTGAGTGGGCAGCAGGGGGCAGTGTGAGCTCCTCAGTGTTCCACAGGGCCTCAGCAGTTGGGAGCAATGGGAAAATAAAAAAGGAAATTGCTGGTCCGAACCCTGATTTGTAAGAGAGAGAAATGTGAGGACTCTGCTCTGAGGGATGGTTGTCAGGAGCATCTCTTTGGGTATGTCCTTTGCAGCATGCTTGTTCTGCATGGCCTCTAGGTGAGGGACAGGAGTAAACTTTTTAAGATGTCATCTTTCTAAAACAAAAGATGCCATAGGAGTTTGAAGCAATAGTTGATGATTTCAGTCGTTAGCAATAGCTTCTCACATTTCATTAATAACCTCCCCAAAGTTTATCTCATTTTATTTTATTTTACTTATTTATTTTTTAATTAGAAAAATTTCTGCTCCTTTCACACAGCTTATTGTTCAGGAAACAGTCTTGCATAATATGTGGAATAACATACTATTGCTCAAACTGTTTAAAGGCAAAGCATGTTTGGTTTAGCTGATCCGCAGCCCAGAGCTTTCTGCTTATAGGATCTTGCTTCCTGGTCTTACATTAATTTCTAAAAATCAGAAATGTCTCCAAATAATGTTACAGGTGTTATAAAAAATAAACACTTTATTCAATATTATAGCTTTAGAAGCACAATGTATACATATCTACATATATTGTAGATATACTATACATATAAATGTGTATATATATGTAATACACACACACACACACACACACACACATATATATTTTTAGTTCTGGGTGGGGATTGAACTCAGGGGTCCTCTACCACTGAGCTACATCTGCATCCCTTTTTATTTTTTACTTTGAGACAGGGTCTCACTAAGTTGCCTAGACTTACCTCAAACTTGCCATTTTCCTGTCTTAAACTCCCAGGCTGTGCCACCATGCCTGGTTATGTTTTCTTTAAGAAATGAAAAACTTAGAAAAGCATGCTATCTAGTTTTGTTGGTACATTGAAGTAGATTGACAGGAAAAAAATGCTGTGATAAACTGAACTCTTACACAGCTAGAAATTCTGTCTCAGCCTGAATATACTTTCTGTGGTTTTACTTGTTACTTCTTTTACTGCTTCTCTTCATACTTTTCCACATTTCATAGTAGAGGGCTGGTATAGTCTATTATTTTTATTTCCTTAACACTTGGTCACTGCTTACCATGTACCTGATAATGTCCTAATGGTACAGCCTTTAAATCGTCTTTAATAAGCAAATCCATTATCTGTTGATTTCTTCTCGAAAGGCACTCTAACCTATCAGATAGCCCAGAGATTTTATTCTCATGAATACTCTGGCCATGAAAAAAATTGACAGGGTCCAGATGAATCCAACTAACACGAGGACAAATCTGTTGAGTTTTGGAATTTTAGTTGCATTAGACGGGTCCAGGATTGTGAAACCTAAACCTTTCATTGTAAACAGGAAGCTGAATGCAAGTCCTTCCAGGATATATTGTCCATTTACTCTGTAGGTTAAGAAGGCTACTGACCTCCGATGCCCATATATGTCAGTCATAGAGCCAACGCTTAAAGGTTCAACAAGAGCACCATAAATCTTTCCTCTGGTGATCAGGAAATAAGACCTGATCTCTATCTGGTAGAGATACCTCGACCAGAGTGTACAGTTTTATGATTAACAGCAGAAGCACCCAGGGCCCTTCTTCAGCTTCAGGTTGGGACATCTGAGCCCTAAGAACAACATTTGGTACAAAATTTTCATATTGATGGTGGCAGGACATAGTTTTATTTATTTATTTATTATTTTTAAATTTATTTTTTGTAGTTGTAAATTGACAGCATGCCTTTATTTGCTTATTTTTATGTGGTGCTAGGGATTGAACCCAGTGCCTCATGTGTGCTAGGCAAGTGCTCTGTCACAGAGTTACAACCCCAGCACCACATTATTTTATTTTTTTAAGAGATGGGGTCTTGCTATGTTGCCCAGGCTAGCCTTGCACTCTTGAGTTCCAGCATTCCTCTTGCCTCAGCCTCCCAGGTAGCTGGAACTATAGGCATGCAAGATGGTGCTTGGCTTTTCTTTTATTTCTAAACATGTAGACCTTGTTTGTTTGTCACCTTTGTGCTTGTTATTCATCTCTAGATTCATCATCAAGAGATCAGGGCCTTTTTCTCAACTTTAGCCAGAAGTAACATTCGGTGATTTTGAACAAAATGCTTAGCACCTGAACAATTTTCAGAGGTTAAAAACAAGCAAACCTAAACTTCCTGCATAGAGTCGAGCCATTTACTGGATTTAGTCCTCTTCATTCACTTCTTACCAGGCCCTGAGGATATGAAGGCAAGAGACTTGGTCCTCATCCTGGTGGAAGTCCCAGTCTATAGGAGACACCAGCCCAGATAACTTCAAGTGAGTATGCATGATGTGTGTTCATGGGTGGAGTGCAGACAAGCTCTGGCTGATTCCGGGGTGTGTGGGAGACTTTCTTCCTTTAAGAGATTGAGGGAGTTTAGAACTCAAGAGGGGGTAGCACAGTATCCTTGATATTAGGTTTTGTTTTCCTAAGTATTGCAAATATGTATACCAGTTCTTCACATATAGTTGGTGCTCAGTGAACAAAATCATTAAATGAATAATGGATTAAACTAACAAGTCTACAAATTGAGAGAAAATCTTTACCACATACACCTCAGATAAAGCATTAATCTCTGGGATATATAAAAACTCAAAAAACTTCCAACACCAAAAAAAAAAAAAAAAAAATCAATAAAGGAACTGAACAGACACTTCTCAGAAGAAGTCAATAAATATATGAAATAATGTTCAACATCTCTAGCAATTAGAGAAATGCAAATCAAAACTACTCTAAGGTTTCATCTCCAATCAGAATGACAATTATCAAGAATATAAGCAACAATAAATGTTTGCAAGGATGTGGGGAAAAAGGTACACTTATACATTGTGTGGTGGGAATGCAAATTGGTGTAACCATTATGGAAAGCAGTATGGAGATTCCTCTGAAAACTGGGAATGGAACCACCATTTGATCCAGTTATCCCACTCCTCAGTTTATACCCAAAGGACTTAAAAATCAACATACTACAGTGACACAGCAACATCAATGTTTATAGCAGCTCAATTCACAATAGCTCAACTATGGAACCAACCTAGGTGCCCTTCAACAGATGAATGGATAAAGAAGATGTCATACATATACACAATGGACTATTACTCAGCCTTAAAGAAGAATGAAATTATGGCATTTGCAGGTAAATGGATGGAATTAGAGAATATCATGCTAAGTGAAATAAGCCAAACCCTAAAAACCAAAGACCAAATGTTTTCTCTGATATGCAGAAGCTAATTCACAGTAAGGTGGGGGTGTATAGGGAAGAACAGAGTTACTTTATATTAGGTAGAAGTGAAGGGAGGGGAAGGGGCATGGGGGAAGGAATGATAGTAGAGTGAAACAGACATTATTGCCTCAGGTACATATATGACTGCATGACCGATGTGATCCTACAATATGTATAATCAGAAAAATGACAGATTATACTCGATTTATATATGATCTATCAAAATGTATAAATGCATTCTACTGTCATGTACAACTAATTAGAACAAATAAAACAAGCAAAATAACTTGCCATAAAAAAAAAAAACTAACAGTACAATATGGGCATATAAACAAGATCATATACTTGCTTCTTCTCCCTTTAAAAAATTGTTCTCAGGTCCGTCATGTGAAAATAAAAACACTTCCCTTGAAACTGCACCCCTATGCTCATGGCTCTGCCCTTTTTTCGTAGCTAGGTTTGCATAAGAATCATTTTGTTTACTGTTTTCAGTGTGCCTTGAGTCAACTTTTGGTTTATTGTGACAAAATTTCTACCCAGCATGCCTTGAAATATATATATATTTTTGGTACCAGGTATTGAACCCAGGGGTGCTTAACTACTAGCCCTTTTATAATATTTTCTTTAGAGACAGGGTCTCACTGAGTTGCTTAGAGCCTCGCTAAGTTGCTGAGGCTGGCTTTGAATCTGAGATCCTTCTGCCTCAGCCTCCCAAGCCTCTCGGATTACAGGCGTGTGCCACTGTGCCTGGCCCTTTGAAATAATTCTTAAAAAAAGAAAAAGTGCTTTTAAGTCTTGAATGCCTATGATGTTCCCACTTTTGTACCGAGGTTCTTTTGGTAAAGACACAGGATATGATCCTGCCTCAATTGAGCTAGCTTTTGTGGACCTTTGAGGAATCTGTATTTAACATCCTGGACCTCTTCCTCTAAGTTTGGTTCCAGGAACTAGTAGACTTAAGTCTGATTTCAACATTTGATCAATGTTTGATCAATCTTTAAAAGATTGCTTGTTATGAACAAATGGTATTTGTAACTTTAAGTCAAAGGTATAGTTTTTGTGGAAGTACTTCATATATCACTGAAGACAGGGGCTCAGCTTAGTGGATTGTCAAGATCATGTCTGTGATTTCTTGACATTAGCGCCCACGTGTGGTCATATAGCCTTTGCCTTTGAATGCAGTCTAGAGAGGGCAGGCGGCTGGGTCTTGGGGTGAATTGATATAAGAATCTTAGACCCAGTTTTTAGTGATTTGCTATTAGTTTTTTCTTTTTGTGGGGGGCAGGTTAATGACTTCTACAGAACAGGAAGTCAACTACTTAAAATAGTCCTTAACTTTTTTTTTTTTTTTGATACCAAGGATTGAACCCAAGGGTGCTTAACTACGGGACAACACTACCAGCCTGTTTTCTTTTTTCTTTTGAGATAGGGTCTCACTAAGTTGCTCAGGGTCTTCATAAATTGCTGAAGCTGGCTTTTAACTTGCAAATTTCCTGTCTCAACCTCTGGAGCCTCTGAGATTACAGGCATGCTCTACCATGCCCAGTCAGTCCTTGACTTTTTATTTGTTTAAGCATGGGATGGAAACACTCTTTCAATTCCTGGGAAGGCTGGGGTGGGGGAAGTTCAGCCTCTAAAAACCATTGCAGCATTAGTGCACATGTGGTGGAAGATGCTAGAGGGATGGTAAAGGGCTTTCCACATGGTAGGAGGATCCTAGAGAACTGTCATCCTTGTTCAGCTTCCCAGTTTCTCTTTCAGTTGAAATGGGGTCCATTTCCCTGTTACAAAGGGCAGGACAGAAAAGGTAGAAGCTCAACAGCAAATGCCAAGTGTGGAATAGTCAAAGAAGGTAGTGGTTTAGAGTTGGGAGAACTGGGCAGAGCATTGGTTTCTCGTTTCATCAGATTTTGGGGGATACTTACCTGTGCTAGGTATGGGGTGTAAAGATAAATAAACATCCCTTTGGAGCTCATGGAATTTTTGCTAGTAAGATGGGGAAATTTTGTGTTGGGTGTGGGGGTACGTGCCTGTAATCCCAGCGGGTCAGGAGGCCAAGGCAGGAGGATCACAGGTTCAAAGACAGACTCAGCAGTGTAGCGAGGCCCTAAGCAACTCAGTGAGACCCTGTCTCTAAAGAAAATATAAAAAAGGGTTAGGGATGTGACTCAGAGGCTAAGTGCTCCTGGGTTCAATCCTCGGTACTAAAAAAAAAAAAAAAAAAAAAAAAGAGGATTGGGAAATTTTATTATTTTGTCACCAGCCATGGGCCACCCAAGGAAGAATGCTATCCTCTAGAGGGCTTAAGTACCATCAGCAAGAAGCAGAGTGAAGCCAACACTGGGTGAGTGCATTGAACTTGATAGGCAAACTATTTTGATGTTACTGCTCAAAAAAAGTCATCTGCATTCTGATATCCTGTAAGAGAATCACTTTGGTTGAAAAAAATTTAGATCAGTTGTATTTTGTCCCTCCTTTCTTCCTCCCTCCCTTCCTTCTTCCCTCTTTCCCACCCTTCCTTCCTTCCTTCCTTCCTTCTCTTTCTTTTTCTCTCTTTCTTTTGGATTAAACTCAGGTGTGTTAAACCACTGAGCCACATCCTCAGTTCCCTTTTGTATTTTATTTTGAAAAGGTATCATGCTAAGTTTCTGAGGCTATCCTTGAACTTATTATCCTGCCTCAGCTTCCCAAGATGCTGAGATCACAGGTGTGAACCACCATGCCTGGTTTAGGTTCATAGATTGTAACAAATGTGCCACTCTGGTGGGGGATATTGACAAATGGAAGTGGTTATGCATATGAGTAGACAGGAGATATAAGGAAAATCTCTGTATGTTACACTCAATTTTCCTGTGAATCTAAAATTGTTTTAAAAAACAAAGTCTGTTAAAAAAAAGTCAAGCAAACAAAACACTGAACAAAATCTTACCTAGTTCTAGACACAGATCTGTTAACAAAAAGTACTGGTGCAGGTACTTGTGATTCAAGAAAAAAGAAAAAAAAAAAAGCCCAACAAAGTGAAAATGTGCTATTTCCCCTAAACTGTGTCACTGTGGAGCTTGGAAATGTGACAAAAACAAGTGAAGAAGAAAAAAGAGGGTCTGGTTGTCCAACACCATGTGAGCTAAAAATTTGCATGAGTGCACTTAAATGTGTGAGGAGATAGGGTGGTTTAACTTAGTAGTGGTTTTTGCTCCTTTCAAGTTCCTGTTAATGCTAGTTCTCTTTCACATATGAATGTGTAATTTTAGGGTGGGGTAGACTTGGGATAGTTTTTACTGTAGTGAAGAACACCTGCTGAAAGACTGCTTGTCTTCTGCCAGTTTACTTACAACTTCATAGGTGGAATCCAGTTAGAAAAGAAAGCAGGTACAGCTGACTTTGTAGATTTCATTTTCAAGGACTGGTATGTGTTAGTTAGATGTAAAGGGAGGGCAGTTTTGGTTCGTCGATAACTCCCAGAAAAGACGCTCCGCAGATACAGGTCTCACACAAGGAACTTTTATTCAAGCGGACAAAACGTGTCCGCTCGGGGGAAAGGGGAAAGGGGAAAGAGCAGAAGAAGATGGCACAGGGTTTTTTGTATTGGAATTTCGCGGGCTGGGAGGAACCAATCACGGAGGAGAATTATTACAGGCTGACTGATGGACCAATGACATATTGGAACATAATGTAGGGGGGGCAGGAAGGTTATGGCGACGTAAGCCGGAAATTCCTGTAACGGGAGAGGCGGGCTTAACACAGATTGACAGGTGATGCCTGTAGCAGGAGAGAAAAGGTGGCTTTATACCTAACATTCCCCCATTTCCTTTTTTATAAAAAAATTTTTTTTGGGTACATGGATGAAGGTCAGTCTTCTGTAATTACTTCCTGCTGGGGTGTGGACATAGAGCTGGTATCATTGTGACAGGAAGACCTGGAGACTTGATAGTTTCTCTGGAGGCACATCTGCAGCCAGGCTCCAATTTTTGTGAGATCCTGATATTTCTGTAATACAGGTTGATTAATTGACATGGAAGTAAAAGACAGGGGGTGGAAGAACTGAGAAGTTGTTCCCATAACAAGGCCTAGCAAAGGCTGGAGAGGACAGGCCTTCATTTGGGAGTTTCAACATTGTCTAGGTCATCAGGAATGTGAACACAACATTTAGTTCTAGCAAACATAGATTAAGCCTATTTGTGTCTGTAAGCCTTAAACTGACTAAAAACTTCTGACTCTAGCAGTTTCTCTTGATAGTTACTATTATTTTTAAATGCCCAAGAATGGCTATACTTTGGTTTTAACTGATTTGCTAGGTGTTTAAGATCAAACTGGTCAAAGTGACCTGTTCCTGTCTGTTAAAGAGTCAGCTAAGTTTCCACAGGGGTAACTCATAGAGAACTTAAGAGCAGTTTCTTAGCTCCATTAGTGCAATTGGTTAGGCAGGGTCTTTTTGATGACGTGACTTTCCTTGAAAGCGCCAGGGATGTCTCCCTTTTTCTGTGACCCTCCTCTGCAGCAGATGCACTGAGTCGCTTTTTCTCTAGCAGTCTCATCAATCTCCTTGCTCAGGAGGTTGTGTGACCCAGAGTTGCAAAGCTCTTTGGAGAAGTCCTTTTATTCCTGGGTTCAGGCTGACTTTGAGGGCAAGACCCAAATATGGAGTTTTTCTTGGCCTCTGTATTTAATTTCTATCTTTAAGTTTGATCTTAACCATCAAGCAAGTCACATATGAATGTGTAATTTTAGGGTGGGGTAGACTTGGGATAGTTTTTACTGTAGTGAAGAACGCCTGCTGAAAGACTGCTTGTCTTCTGCCAGTTTACTTACAACTTCATAGGTGGAATCCAGTTAGAAAAGAAAGCAGGTACAGCTGACTTTGTAGATTTCATTTTCAAGGACTGGTATGAAATTCAGTTCTTTTGGTTTGGAGCATATTAAAGAATTCAGCACTAAGGAACTTTCTGGGACTGAAGTGTTCATGTGTTTGTTTTTTTTTTTTTTTAATTCTATCTTGAAGTAGGTCCCCAACATAAAGCTTCTCAAACTTTAGTTGTGTATATAGCAATTGTGCACATCACTTGATGATCTTATAAAAATGCAGATTCTGATTCAACAGGTCTGATGTAAGGCCTGAGACTCTTCATCTCAAGCAAGTGTCTGGATGTCTTAGCTTGGTCTACCATAACAAAATACCAGAGACAATAGAAATTTACTTCTCCTAGTCTTAGAGGCTAGAAATCTGAGATCAGGGTCCAGCATGGTTGGGAACTGGGGAGGGCTCTTTTCTTGGCTTGTAGATAATGCCTTTTCTCTGTGTCCTCACTTGGCAGATATATATATATATATATATATATATATATATATATATATATATATATCTCCATATATATATATATGGAGAGAGAGATAGAGAGAGAATGAACCAGCAGGGCTTTGATGTCTTTTCATTTTCATAAGGGCCCTAATACTGAGGGCCCCACTCTTATGAATCTTTTAACCCTCTCAAAGTCCCATCTTGAAATAACATTAAATTAGGAGGGTAGGCTTCAACCTCTGAATTTTGAGGGGAACATAATGCAGTAGCTGCTGCTACTGTTTCACACATTTTACATTGAGTAGCAAGGCCCTAAGAGAAGGTCTCCATACCCATGTAGTTTAAGGGGCCCACACATTCTTTAATACTTAGATAAGATACTTGACGCAAGAGATCACAATCAAGAGATTTAGATTTCACGAATGTAATAAATAGCTTGGTAAAGTCAATGTTGCTCATATAGAACTGTATCATCTATATCAAATTGTGATTTTTATGAGACTCTTAAATGATATTATTAAATTGCCATATGTGTGGAGTTTGTGCAAAACAGTTCAGTGAACCTCTTAATCGATCTAATGAGACATTTATTTATTTATTTATTTTTGCTGTACTGGGGATCGAACTCAGGGCCTTGTGCTTGTGAGGCAAGCACTCTACCAGCTGAGCTATCTCCCCAGCCCCCAGTGAGCCATTTATGAAGATGTAAACAAGAGACTATCTGGTGAGACCTTATCACTGCAGACCTTAGAAACTAAAGCTCACCACATGAATTAACTTTGGCCAGTGCATGCCAACCTGACCAGTAGAAAAGCCCTCTGTTTTAGGAGTTCTACCATGTTTACAGAGTTCCAGATAAGATACCTTCATTTACTTCAATATTTACATTAATTGCTGTGGGTATAGAATGAAAGCAAATTATTGTCATTTATCAATAATTTATAACTGATAAATCTTCTCAAGATTTTTGCCCAATTTGCAATTACTGTGCAAATGTTAAGATCATAATGACCATGTAGTTGATGTTGCTGGAAGCTGCCTTATCTGAGTTCAGTGTTTTTCACTTACTCAGTCATTCAACAAATATTTGTTGAATACTTTCAATGTGCCAGGAGCTATGACAGTAACTGCAATGAACAACTGATGTGGTGTTGGTCTTTTTTTTTTTTTTTTTTTTTTGTAGTACTGGGAATGGAACCCAATGGTGCTCCACCACCGAGCCACATCCCCACCCCTTTGTATGCTTTTTATTTAGAGACAAGGTCTTGCTGAGTTGCTCAGGGTCTCACTAAGTTACTGAGCCTGGCTTTGAACTCATGATCCTCCTGCCTCAGTCTCCCGAGTTACTGTGATTACAAGCATGTGCCACCAAGCCCAGCTCAGATATTGATCATATCATTTAGAATATGGCAAATGTAATTAAAGAGTATAGGGGTTATGGGATCTTACAAGAAGGAATTTAACCAAGTGAGGCTGTCAGAGAAATCTTCCTTGGGAACAAGCAATATTACTTCAACTCTGTGTAAAAATTTCTGATTGGAAAGATGGGGCACGAAACTTGAACTAAGAAGAGCTTCCCTTTTCTCTTCAGTGCAGAAACTGTGTTCAAGTAATTGCTGTTTAAAAAATGAGTGTCAAAATCATTGACAAAATAATTAGGAAATTGTCAAAAGATTTCCTGACTCTAAGGGAGTGGTTTTTTTTTTTTTTTTTTTTTTTTAAAGATACATTGATGGCAGCTGAGAAGTTTTAAATGAATCTTTGGTTCTAAGAATAAAATAAAAAGAGAGGGGGATGAATTGAAGATCCAATGTGTCTTGTGTATATAACCACATGATTGTTTAGCCCTAAAAGAGGAGGAACTTTGTGGAAGTCCCTCATGTTAATAACACTTAGCTATTACCAGGTACTGGCTATTTCTAGCAAGAAAAAGCATGGTTCTTCCTAAGAGCAGGATTTTTGTCTTGCCAAACAGTTGCTGCAGGTGTAGTAAATAGTAGTTATCATTTGTGGAGAATTCTGAGTTAAGCATTTTCAGTTCAAGATTTTATTTTACCTCGGAAACTTTATTATTATTATTTTGGCAGTATTAGAGATTGAACTTAGGACTTCATGCAAGCTAGGCAAGGGTTCTACAACTGAGTTACCTCCTTAACTCTTTATTTAACCTTGGATTTTCAACAAACCATGTGGAAACCCCTATTTCTAGGATTCCTGATATGACACATATTGTGGTTAAACAGATACCCAGAAAGGCCTGCTGGGTGCCTCAGATAGGATACCATACAGTGTTAGTATCTTAGAAGATGCTAGTCCAAATGCTCTATTTTCATCAAGTAGTCAAAGGAAAATAATGTTCTGGGGATAGAATGAAACCAGTCATATGGGATAGCAAATATAAATAGAAATGCTAATATATTAATTTATAACAGGCATATCTAGATTGGGAATTACAGTTGGACATAACTAAATGTCCCTTCATGGTGAGGTACTTCAGAATACTTTTCTCCTTATCTACACACTGTTCCTGGGTGGTCTTCTCTGGTCCCATGCCTTTAAATATCAGCCATATACCAGGTAGTCTAGGATAGCGATAATGATCATGCTTGGGCTTTTCTTCTGGCCTTATCCCTTGTAGCTATGTGATTTTGGAAAAGTTTTCTGTTTCTTCATCTTTAAAATGAAATAATAATGCATTGCCAATCCCACGGGGTTGTAGGGATAAAACGCTTAGACATTACCTCTTAGATAAACCGCTTAGTTATATGCTAAGTATTCCCAAATATCTATTTCTTTTCCTGACTTCTCCCTCGAACTCCAGACTCATAAATCCTAGCACTTATTTAACATCTTCACAAAGATATCTGAGGGATATTTCAAACTTACTGTAGCCAAATAGAGTTGATTTTCTGCCCAAATATGCCTCTTTCCTGTTGATTATATGTCATCAAACAGCACCATCATCAACCTACTTGCTCCAGCTAAAACTTATGAGTTATTCTTGATGCCTCTTTTTCTCATTCTCCACATTCAGTTCTTCCATCTATTGCTGGAACATACCATGCTCATTTCCAATGCAGAGTCTTTGCAGTAGTTCATTTTTTTTTTTTTTTTTGTCTGGGATACCACTTGATCTTTGTGTACCAGGCTGTGGTCATTCAAATGTCACAGACACGTTTTCTATAAACAAACAGTATAAAGTCTATCTGTAGTAGATTTGGAAGACAGAGATAGTATTTCTCTCTTTGGGGCAGAGAGCTAACCAGACTCTGCAGTGCGGCTCTGTCAGTGAGGAAAGATTAACACGTCCTCCTTTTCTACCACTCACCCAACACTTGGATGAGGATGAAAACATTATCACTACATCCCAGGGAATCTCTCAAATTTCCCAACCAGGCCTGCCAAGAGGCCCTTGTGCTTTCCTCTTTCAGGAAAGATGACTCTACCATCATCTCAGCCTCATTACCCAAACTGAAAAATAGATTTTATACCACTTGGAAGTTAATAAGTTTGCCTGTCATTGTTTCATGGATGCTGACAGAAGACATGAGACTCCAGGGTCAGAGACAAATGACTTTATTATGAATGGCCCAGTGGGCAGTGCGAGCTTTGTGTTTGTATTGGTTCTCCTTCCTCTAAGTTCCATTGGGTGATACAGTACAGATGCTCCATTTACAATAAATAGATTTCTGCCACAGCCAAGGAAACCTGAGGTTAGGAAACCCTGGTATATTAAAGGGAATTTACATGGGACACAAATATCTTCACATTTTGTGCAATTTACAGTTTTTCCTTAGACTTCCTTTTCACTGATTCTCAAAAAAAATTTTTAAAGTCCCTGATCAGGTGGCCAACCTGCTAGATACTGCCTATTAGTTAATGTAGATATGAACCCAGGCAATCTCTCTTCCAGATAATGTGGACAACTAGATATGCAGACTGAAGTCCTCCCTACTGGAGAGATTTTCTTTCATCCCTTACTTTGCAGCCATCACTGAGTGGGGCTGCCATGGAGAGGCCAGTCTCTTCCATTTAGGACTGGCATGGTAGGCACAGCCAGGTCCATGCTTTTTCTTCTTCCATAATGATTCAAGGGAACTTCCCAAGAGGCTATAGGTATGGGGACTTGAATTTGCCATCCTCCTGACTCAGCCTCCCAAGATGCTGAAATTAGAGGTGTGAGCCACCACATCTGGTTTATGTTCATCAATTGTAACAAAAATACCACTCTGGCAAGGGAGAGGTGGGAAAGTAGTTGGGGGAGTTACTAAGCCACCTATTTATGCATTTTACTTGTGTATACTGGACCTGTTCAGACCTGGTTTTGTATCTTCCGCTTCTGTTTTATAATGGATACTGTTATGCACATTCATTTCATACTTGAGGGTTCAGATAACCTGCAGTCATAATGAGCAGATTGTGTTGCATGGTACTTAATGTCCCATGGCAGACATTCCATCTCTTCCAACTCTCAGAAGCAAGCCAAGAACTGCTTTCCAAATGGAGAAAGGTCATCAGCACAAAAGGGAACGAGTTTACTGCAAATCTCCAGGTGTCTTAAAGACTTCCAAGGTGGGAAAATCAATCTAAAAGTTTATGTGTATGTGTGTGTGTGTGTGTGTGTGTGTGTGTGTGTGTATCCTAGGCAAGTCGTCTACCACTGATCTATACCCCTATCCCTCAATTTGATTACAAATAAATGCAAGGGACTCCAGGCTTAGATCTTTTTGGTTTATAAAAAGGGAAAATGATTAGGAATGATAGATTTATTATTTTCATTATAAATTTAAAGTTATAATTTAGCTATAGTTTAAAACTAGGAGAAACCCCTGTGTACCAGGTTTTAGAAAGTTTTATTATTTAATAAAATAAACATGAGAGAACTAAATTTTAATTCAATTTTACTCATAATCAAAATAAACCATGTAACAAATTACATTGTTTTGTGACTTTGGGATTAAATTGTATCTACTCTTTTGGGGGGGTATTTTTGCTACAGCATAATTAAATAAGAATGCAAACGTAACATTTAATTAATTTAAAATTTTGTATTTCTACTTTAACAAAATAATTAGATATGTGGAATTATCTAAATTCCCTACACTTATCCTGTAGGACAAGTAAGTAATTATTACCTATTTTATTATTTTAAAGTATGTGAATTTAAACCTAGATACATTGAGTTATAATTTAAATAAGTGGTAGATCTGTATAAATTGGTTCTTTTAAATAAGCATTATTTAAACAAGGTGATATTGCACATTATGTGGGCCTACAGAGTTAATCCACTTACACCATCCATGTAAAGTTTTAAGGTATTTTTGGTTTCTGACAATTTAAAAAATATTAAGTTATTGTATTTCATCTAAATATTCACTTAACTGTATTTTCTAAGCTCATTGACTTTGGTTATAATATTGAATTAAATTCAATTTAACATAATATGTATGTATAGTATAATATTTAATTAGTAAATATTGGCCAGGCAACTTTTAAAGAAATTAAAATCAAGAGAGATGAAAAAATATAGTACCTAGTCATTACACAGTGCTTAGGTGTGTTTTTAAGCTCTGTGTCTGTGTAAGCATATTCTGCTGCTGCAATCACTGGCTTTAAGATAATAAAAATCAGTACTTTAAAAACATTTTCTTATAAATTTCTTGATAAGATCATGGTTTATATATGAGAATTTTAAAGGCTTAAATAGTTATTGTTATTTGAAATATTGTTTTAACTATCAAACAATGAAAATGTCATACTAAGACAAATTGAGTTAAAAAAAAAAAAAAAAGAACTTGTGCTTGGCATGGTGGTGCACGTCTGTAATCCCAGTGACTTGGGAGGGAGGCTGAGACAGGAGGATTGCAAGTTCAAGGCCAGCCTCAGCAACTTAGTGAGACCCTGTCTCAAAATAAAAAAATAAAATGGGTAGGTGATTAGCTCAGTGGTTAAATGCTCCTGGGTTTAATTCCTGGTACAAAAAAAAGAAAATAAAAATGAAGTCAGAGGTTGTGTGGCTAGGAGAAATGAAGATTTGCCTTTGGTTATACAGTCTGTTCTTGAGAGGTAGTAAAGAATTCTTGGGTGGCTCAACCATGGAGGCAGAAGCCGCTACACGCTGCTGGTGGCAGTGGTTGTGTTGATCCTGGGCAGGGACCCTCAGGAGATTACAACCAGAATTGAACTATTCTGGGCATTTTATTTGACAAGGGAGATGAATGTTTGAGATGAGAGAAGGCAAGAACATTAAAGCTTATATAACTGTATGTTGTGGTGCATCAGATCTTAAAGATTCAAACAGTGTCTGTCATCTTTCTTGGCTAGGTTCAGTGATCTCTTTCTCCTGCAAAGGGGTAGAGATTATGTAAAGCAAAATACCAAGATAATCGATCAAGAGTAGAATGGCTATCTGCTCCTCCCTGTTTGACAGCTGCATCTTCTCATGCAGTATCAGCTGCATCCCTATACATGATGGTGAAGGTTGGAGAAAATGGATTTGACTGTATTGGGCACCTGGTCACCCAACTCCAGCAAAGTGGGTATCGTGTACCATTGATGACCCCTTTGTTCATCCCAGCTACATGGTTCACTTGTTCCAGTATGATTCCACCCATAACAAGTTGAACAGCACAGTCAAAACTGAGAATGGGAAATTTCCATTAATGGGAAGTCCAACTCCATCATCTAGGAATGAGATCTTGCCAACATCAAATGGGAAAATGCTGGTGTTGAATTTGTTGTTGAGTCTGCTGCTGTCTTCACTATCATGGAGAAGGCTGGGGCTCACTTGAAGGTTGAAACCAAAAGGGCCACAGTTTCTGCCTCTCCTGCTGATGCCCCCAAGTCTGTCAAGGAAGGGTGAGACCACAAGAAGTATAATTCTCTTAAGATTGTAAAGCCTGCTGTACCACTGTTTAGTGCCTCTGGCTAAGGCACAACAACTTTGGTATCATGAAGGGCCTCATGACCATAGGCCCTCTGATAAACTGTGTCATGATGGTCATGGGATTGCCCAGTGCATCCACTGGTGCTGCCAAGGCTGTAAGGTCATCCTTAAGGTGAACGAGAAGCTTGCTGCCAAGGCCTTCCATGTGCCTGACCCTAATTGTGTCATGGATCTGACCCATTGCCTGGAGAAAGCGGCCAAATATAACATCAAGAAGGCAGTAAAGTAGACATTGGAGGACTCCCTAAAGGACATCCTGGGCTACACCAAGGACCATATTGTCTCATGCAACTTTACAGTGACATCCACTCTTCCACCTTTGATGCTGGGTCTAAAGGTACCTCTCATACTACTATAGCAAAGTTCTTGGGTTAGCCCTTTCCAATAGTCCTATTGCTAAAAGACTGCTTGAAAGAGAGATAATAGCTCCTGTGTTCTGTTAGTGTTGCTTCCTAGAGTTGTCTAAAGACCAGCTCTGATTTTCTGTCCAGCATCTAGAAAATAAACTGGCATACAGGAGTTCTAAAGAAACACTTGTTGAATGAATGCATAATCAAAATTGAGCAATTTATTAGGTGTTGGGCACAGTAATAAGTCTTAATACCTCAAATAAATCTTCATTTAACCCTCATACCTTCTGTTACTGATACTATTATAAATTTAGAAAATAAATTGAAGAGATTTAGGCTCAAATAAGTTAAGTGATTTCCTGAGGATTACTTAGTGGATAACTGGCAAAGAGTCAAACTAAGTCTTTTTGTCTCTGAATTCCATGAGCTTAATCACTATATTCTTAACAATTAAAATCTAAGAAGAAACTATGTAAATGCAATGTTTAGATTGGAGAAAAATAAGAAGTTCAGTTATTGTTTCAACACTCAACATTCGAAAGAAGCTTCCCATTTCTTTTTAGGGTCTGGGATAAAGTTGAGTGCACACATCTGCTTTCTGTGTTAACATACTCCTCAACTCATTGAAGTGGAACAAAAATAAAAGAAGGTCACTAGACTTTTTTTATAATCATAATTTTTTTTTCATTTCCATATATTCTGCTCAGGTGACACTGTCCTGTCAGAGTGGGCACGTTTCTCAAAATTAACATCTAAACTGATGCTGGTTATGCCTTGGGGGTACTTTATTGACTGTAAAACAAGAGTTTCTCACTCCTGGAAGTGTAAATATTTCTCAAGGTTATTTTGGCTGTATTTGTTATAAAATGGTTGATTTGGTTAATGACACAGTCAAGGGCCTTTTCTATTCACAGGTATCTTTGTTTTGATCTTATCAATTCACTGTATCCCCCTGGAAATTCTATTAAATGTTTTTCTTCTTCAAAACCCAGATTTCACATTCAGAATTTTTGGAGACCAATAGGTTAGGTCAGGTTAGTTTAGTTTAGGTTTGTTTGTTTGTTTCTTTCTTACTTCATTCTTTCTCTTCCTCTTCCCCCTCATCCTTCTTTTCCTCCTCCCCTCCCCCTTCTTCTTCTTTATTTTTGGTTTTTAGGTTTTTATTCGCACCCAGATTATCCATGGGACTCTAGGATAGAGGCCTGTCAGCATTAAGTTTATGTAGTCTGTCACATGGCATACATGAACAAAGAATGGAATTTTTAGGCATGGCTGGCTAGCTCCATGTGCTCACATTTATTCAGTTAATTTGGGGCCCAAGGTTTCAGAGGTTTCCTTTATGGTCAGCAGGCTTCATTGCTCTGGCCCCAAGTGAGGCAGAATATCATGGTGGAATGTCATTATGGAAGAAAGCTGCTCAGCTCATGAAGGCCAGGAAAGGGAGAGAGAGAGAGAGAGAGAGAGAGAGAGAGAGAGAGAGAGAGAGCGAGAGAGCAGATATAGTCCAAGGGCACGTTTCCAGTGACTTCCTTCACCCACATCCAACCTGCCTACAGTCACTATTCATTAGTCCATTAAAATGATTAATTCGTCAAATGGGATTAATTCATCAGTGAGGTTATGGTTCTCATAATTGAATCATCTCACCTTTGAAAAATTCCTGCATTGACTGAAATATGAGCTTTTGGGGTGACATTAAAGATCCAAACAAGGACACCCGCTATTGGGCCTCAAGGGAAAGAAGGCAGTTCATTTTCCCTTGTGGGAACTTTGATAAATTCTTGGGTTGTTTTTTATACAAATGAAGGGTTTCTCACCTGCAAATGCTTTGGGGATTTTATATATCTTTATGCCTTTACAGGCTATTTATAGAGCATGTTCCTTAGTAAGGAATGATGATCAGTGATAGCCAGCGAAGTTGTTTAAAATATACTGTTTATAATAACCTTGTCCATTAAGAGTAATTAGGACACACATTTCATAGGATAGACCATAAAATTTGAAAACCTCAAGATTCATCCATGCTTTCACTGCCCTTAATTTCTTCTGGGATTAAAGGGGGGCAATAACATATCAACCTAGACCTTAAAAAATAAATCGTTGAAAGAGTCATGGCAGTTTATTTATCCAAAGTACACTGGTCTGACATTCTGTCCATAAATCTAATGATTGTGAATACTATAGCAAATAAAAAGCTTGAACACTTTCCAAATGAAATATCAGTGAGCAGGCCCTGAGATGTCTGGTTACTAAAGGCCATGCATGCATTGGTAAGACAGCCATGTAATGGGTAAAGCCTTATGAAGTTATTATAGAGCATTAAGGGCAATTCTTTCACAGGTTCAAGAAACCCTGAGTCAATGGGCTTAAATCAGGTTTCATTTCTGTAAGACACTGCTTGAACTTTTTGAGAAGGGTCCAAACAAGTTGGTTATTAATAAGGCCTCTGTTTTAGATCCATGCCTCTAACAATAAGGGTATATCATCCCTACCAATTTAAACAGCTACCTCTCAATATGTCTTTCCTTAGATATCGAGACTACCAAACAACCCACATTTTCCTTGAGTTTCAGATCCATGGGAAACTTACTGGAAGCTCCTAATGGTAGCCTGAGACTACGGAGGGCTGGCACAGGACTTCTACTCTAAACCTGACTATAAAATCCAAAAACTTGGGCTGGGGATATAGCTCAATTGGTAGAGTGCTTGCCTCACATGCACAAGATCCTGGGTTCAATCCCCAGCACCAAAAAACAAAAACAAACAAACAAAAAACTTTCCAGACTTGTTTCAGATAAGTTTCATTCTACAACAACTGAAGAAAGAAATTTCTAGTAGGACAGCACTAACTGCTCATCTGTTGGAAAGAAGGTACTAAATAGATTGTAATTCATCTCCTTTCACTCAGTTCTGCCCTTGCACAAGCCCTGCACCACTACCCTCCATCAGAAATATCCACAGTTAAAATTTCCTGTGTATCCTTTTAAATTTTATTTAAATGTACAAAAATATAATTATATCTTCTTCCCCTGACCATCTTTCATACAAATGGTAACATATTGATTGACATTGCTCTATACCTTGTGCCTGACACAGAAAGGACAAAAGAGGTAATATTGAAAAATTTAACTACATTAAAATAAAAACTCTTATCTATCTAAAAAAAAAAAAAAGGCCTATGAAAAGAGTAAAAATGCTGTCATGGGTTAAAGGAATATATTTGCAATACATATATTTGCATTATTATAAAGGATATATATTTGTAGCTCTCATAAATTAAAAGAAAAAAGACAGTTAAAATTTTTAACTCAGTTAAAAATTGGGCCAAAGAGATGACAGTTAATTCACAAAGAGAAAACCCAAATGTCTTGTAAACCATTAAAAGATCAGAGAAATACATATTAAAACCACAATAAGAATTCACTTCACATTCATCAGATTGGCAAAAACGGAAGCCTGACAATATCAGGTGCTGATGAGGTGAGGCAATGGGAGTGAGAATTGTTACAGTCATTTGGAAAATGATTTGATAATATCTGGCAATGCTGTGGAGACTGCCTCTTGATAACCCCACAATTGTACTCTTAGGCAGAGGCCCTGCAGAAACTCTTTAAAAAGGTGCACCTGGAGACATATGTCTTTCACCTTTCTTTTGAACAAAGAAGGCAAAGCAAACAACATAACAAGAAACTCAACTTAAATACCCATCATTGTGTTTACTCTATAATGGGATACTATACAGCAGTGAAAACTGATCACGGAATCAAAGTAAAAAAAAAGAAATTTCTGAGCATAATATTGAGCACAAAGGAACATTATTTGCATGCCACTTTAAAACTTAAAAACATGCATCATAATACCTTTAAAAATCTAGGAATATAAATATTGTCTACGTATTAAAAAATGCCTGGGAATGATAAGCACCATATTCAGGGTAGTGGTTACATCTGGGCAAAGGGAAAGTTCTTGAAGAATGATCAGAGAGGTTTCAGCTATATTTTGCTGATCTTAAAAATATATACTCTAAAATTTTTAAGGAAAAGCGATTTTTATGTAATTTTTGTTTATTAAAATAGGTGCTGAACACATCAGTGTTTATTTTCATCCTTTTATTCTTTTTATTCATCTAAAATATTTAAAAATAAATTATTTGATTCTGGGTAGTACTGCTAACTTTGCTAGGAGATCTGAATATGTTCTTAAAACAATCAAGTTTAATTGAATTTTAAATTTCTAAAGTATTTTCTTATTATTTTATTTAATATATAACATAATTTTCAATCATTTGCTGTAAAGAAATCTGCTGACCCAGATATAAGGAAACTCTCTAGGTAAGCTATGTTACCTGACTCCTGTCACCTGTTCTCCCAGTTCTCCCTGTTCTCTGTTTGACTTACCCACGAGTGTCTCCATTCTGGCCCAATGGTGGACTTGCAACTTTCCACTTACTTCCCATTTAGCATGGTTCAGAACTTTTCTTTAAGTAAAACTTCATTTTTGCCCTAAGAGGTAAGAACTTCAACAGGTCTATTATGTAATAATTTGATATCATAAGCCCTACATAGGAGCAATACATCACAGACAGGAGAGCTCAAGAGTTGGTGTTTTATTTAATACTTGATGGTAAAAACCTGTCATTATGGCCCCTTACCCAGTATAATTAATGACTAAGCTATACTAATAGTTCAGACAGCTGTGGAATCCCTGAGGCTGACTGAGGGGGAGCGAGTATTAAGTTTTGCCAGGTTTCCCATCCTTACAACATGTTACTCCAAGCTCAGCAAATACCTGCTAGATGACCAGTAGGGTAACATCTCAATTTTAGCTTCACTATCACTATCCAAGTCTGGAATTAGGATTTAATAGACAAATAAGAATCTTCTTCATATGAGTGTTAATCAGCCTTTCATCATCGTGACCAAAATATCTGCAAGAACAACTTAGAGGAGGAAAAGTTCATTTGGATCATGGTTTCAGTCCATGGTCAACCGACTCCATTGCTCTGGATCTGGGGGAGGCAGAACATCATGGCAAAGGTTGTGGCAGAAGAAAGAGTTGTTCAGCTTATGACAGTTAGGAAGCAGAGAGAAGAGAGAGGGAGGGAGGGAGAAAGGAAGGAGCTAGAGATTAAGATATACCCTTCCAGGGGAGCCCATCCCCACCCCATGACCTATTTCCCCCAACTAGATCCCACCTCCCAGTAGTCCATTCACATCAGTGAATTAATCTACTGGATGGTGAGATCAAAGACCTCATGATCCAATCGCTTCCCAAAAGTTCCCACCGTTGAACGCATGAAACTTTGGAGACATTCCAGATCCAAATCATAACAATAAGCTATTATATCTGTTGCTGAATCATAGTCTTCATTTATTTATGGATCATAATCTTTATTCAGTTTTAAACACTGGAGTTGCTCTTTGTGAGTAACGGTGGAACTAGACCAAGGTGGGTTTTTGGCCAGTACAGTTGGACAACCTTTTTCCTACAGGGTCTAGGATAGAGAAGAACCTAGACAGTATTCCACATTGGTCACCTTTGCAGGTGGTCCTCATAAGGAAACTCAGTGGTAGCAAAATCACCGATTTTTTTTTTTCCCCCTAACTGCCAGTCCATACTTTCTGGGTTTTACTAGCAGCACTACATAAAATAAGTAATTATCAAGAACTAATCTAGATATTATAAAAACAGTCACACATACTTAGGCAAGCATCTTGAAAATGGCATCCTCTGGGCAAAAAATAATGTAAATTAGGTGAGGAAAGAGTAATTTTTATGCTCAGTTTTTTTTTTTCTTTTGCTGTGCCAGGGATCAAACCCAGGGCTTTATGCTTGCCTCTGCCACTGAACTATTCCCCAGCCCCTATGCTTAGTATTTATTTTATTTTTGATTTTTAAAATTAGTATCTTATTTCTTTTGAGCTTCTGGAATTGTATTTGGCTAGCATTTAGGGTGGGGGTTGCCAGACATAGTTTTTACACCAACTAAGGGTTGACTCAGAGATTAGACCCAAATATCTGTGACATCCTGGTTAAGGGAATCTTAGAAATTTTTAGGAATAATGTAGCTGGGTACTTTGTTTTGATTTTGGGAAGCCTGGCTGCATTTTTTAAATTCACCCAACAGTACCAGCCAAACTGAAGTTCTCACCTAATATGCTATGAGTACATTTTTTCTTTCCACATGTTTTATTGCTACATTATTATAATTGTACATAATGATGGAATTTGTTGCTACGTATTTATACATGCACACAATATAACAATGTACTTTGGCCAACATCACTTCCTGACATATGTGTACCTTTTTAAGTCACTTGCCTTCTTCCCACCTCTCTGGGTTTTTACTTTCATTTTGTTTTTAAACTAAGTTTGCTGAGGCTGAATGTAAGATCAGCTGGGGATTTTAAGCTCTTTTTGTCCTAAATTTAAGCTGGTTTGCAGGATTTTGTGCCTCTTGCTAACGGTGGGGTGGCTTAGGACTGTAGGCACAGCCATCCTGTTTCCAAGCAGGTACCACCCCCTTCCTATTTATTTTCTTAAGTTATACATAGAGATAGTTCAAACAACTTTGAATTTTTTTTAAAAGGAGTTTTAGGGCAGAAAAACCAAGCCATCTGCAAACCCTGTTGGAGGCAGAAAGTCCCTCTAGTCTGAGCCACCTGCAGCTGTCAGAAAAGGGGTCATGCATACTCTGAGTTGCTGCTCTTGGTACCCTGGGAGTCTCCTCTGATGATGCCTCATCTTTATCTGTGAATCACGGGAGTTGGGAAGGTTGACCTTGTAGGTTGACCTTTAGGTGCTTTTTGAAAGGCTTTGTTTCCTTTAGTTAAAGGTGCTCAAGTTTTTACTAGGAGACTGGGGTTAGGAAAAATGTAATGTTTAATTTTTGCTTAAGAAACTCAGATGTTCTATTCAGATCTGTGAGTGCATGGAAGGTGTAAGTGCTTCTATCTTAACTCCTATGAGTTATTTTGCTTCCAAAGTCATCAAGGTTGGTTTTGTGATGAGTGATTGCATGTGATGGATGTAGATGTGTAAAAGGATAGGAATTGTGATAGAGGAGTTGCATGAAATCTTGTGTTTTTCAAAACATATTCACACAATTCTTTACTTGTGCTTTCCTAAAGCCCTCTGAAGAAATGTGGCAGAAGAGAATGGGACCTAATAACATGATTTATATGTATTCACTTTTATATGTATATATATACTTTTACATATGTTTCATAACAACTCTATAAGATAGGCACTATTACTGCCCTTGTTTTACAGATGAGGAAATGGATGCTGCAATAAATTAAGTAACTGAGTCAAGGGAAGTAGTTTGTAAGTCGTAGGACTGGGATTCAAATCTAAGTCTACCATCTGCAGAGTCCAGCATTTAACCATTAGTCTACACTATTTTTCTACAGAAATAAGGGTAAAGGGTCTCTGTGTGATCTTAGAACCCAGTTTGGAGACCAACTAGTTATCTTAAAACATAGGTTTTCTGACTCCTAACCAGTGCCTTTTTCTTTCCTTTACATTTTTATAATGAAATATATCACACACATACCATATTGTATGTGCCATTTTTGTTGAACCATGTGAAATTGTCAATATTCGCTCAGGTTTTGACACATAACAATGGTAACTTTATGATTTAATATATTATGTTCTATTTTGATAAAGCATATTCATTCATATTTAGTGAACCTATTAAATGAACTACTATATCCTAGTTTGATGAGCTAGTTTAAGAGTTAAAGCATAAGCACTGTTCAGTTTATTTCAAACTTGCGATCCTCCTGCCTCAGCTTCCTAGTTGCTGGGATTACAGGCATGCACCACTGTGCTACTCAAGTAGAATAGAACATTGCTCTCTGTGTGCCACTACCCATCTCATACACCTTTTACCCAAACTCTGAAAATAACCCTGTACCTTTGTTTTGATTACTTCTTTCCTTTATAGTTTAACAACTCTGTTTGACATCCCTAAAGAATATAGCTTAGTTTTCCGGAGGTCTTTATAGAAATGGATTGTACTGCCCATGTTCCTTTGTGACTATTTTTTTTTTCCTTCAGTATTATTTGTGAGATTGATCCAGATTAATGATGTAGCTATGGTTTTTGTTGTATAATATTTCACTACATGAATAAATCAAATTTATTTGTTCATTCTGTCACTGATTGGGTTCTTGTGCTTTCCATCATAAGAATCATTTTAAAGTACATTGGCACAGGAATAAGACTCTTTATTTTTATGTTTGAGTATAAGGGAAACAGCGGGGACAAAATATTCCAAGATGACTTAAACAAAGGACAAAGGTGTGCAGTTTTTATGGCATCTGGGGGGTAGGCAGGAACCCTGATTTTTTTTGTTCATTTTTTGGTTCCGAGTGTTGAATCCAAGGGTGTTTAATCACTGTGACTGCAGCCTTTTTTTTACATTTAAAAAAAAATTTTTTAGAGACAGGGTATTGATGAGTTGTTAAGTTGCTGAGGCTGGCTTTGAACTCTTCATCCTCCTGCCTCAGCCTCCCAACCCACTGAAATTACAGGTGTGTGCCACTGTGTTATTAATTAATAATAATAATAATAATAATATAATAGTAATTAATTATTACTGTGTGTTAATAAAATAAAGGTAACTGTATGTTGCCTTAGTGACTATGCATGCATTTGTCCCTCACCACCTAGATCTGCCCCTTAGCATCTGGGAAAATCCCTAACATTTTTAGAATAGTGCAAACTAATGTCTTGTCTCAGAGAGTTTGATTTTAGTGACCTTACTGTGCCTGTCTCTGACTTCTTGGTATTTCTGCTGACCATGTAGTCTTAGGAGACTGAGCTGGTTTCCCAACCTCCTGTCTCCTGGTGTGTTAGTTTAATTTTATAGGGTTGAAGATTAGTCAACTTTTTAACTACTAATTTTATGGTATGTCTGTTAACCCTATAATTCTGAGAGTCAGCTTGGCTGTCTCAGTTCTACTGTTGAAGAACATTTTGGTTGTTTCTTGGTGTGGCTAATCAGCCACTTTGGAGGACATTGTTGCATGTGTCCCCTGATGCACATGGCAGGAATCCTTCCATACATGAGGTACATTCTTTTTATTTATTTATTTATTTTTTACAGACTGCACTTTGATTCATTGTATACAAATAGGTTGCATCATTTCCTTTCTATGGTTGTGCACAATGTAGATTCATACCATTCGTGTAATCATACATGTACATAGGGTAGTGATGTCTGTCCCATTCCACCATTTTTGGCACACTTTTACATTGCTGGTGGGGTTGAAAATTCGTGCAGCCACTCTGGAAAGCAGTGTGGAGAATCCTCAGAAAACTTGGAAAGGACCCACCTTTTCACCCAGTTATCCCATTCCTCGGTTTATACCCAAAGGACTTAAAATTAGCAATCTATAGTAACACAGTCACATCAATGTTTATAGCAGCTCAATTCACAATAGCTAGATTGTGGAACCAACCTAGTTGCCCTTCAACAGATGAATGGATAAAGAAACTGTGATATATTACACAATGGAATATTATTCAGTCTTGAAGAAAAAGAATATTATGGCATTTGCTGATAAATGGAAGGATTTGGAGAATATCATGCTAAGTGAAACATGAGGTATATTTTTACAGGTAGAATTACCACTGGGTGGAAGAAAATTTTATATCAAATTACTCTGCTTCCAGCAGGTACAACTTATACTTAGTTTCCATTGCCTTAATATTTTTGTCCCCTGGGGAGTGTAATGGTATTTCATGGTGGTTTTATTTATGTATTTGTCTTTGGGGCACTGGAGCACTGGAGATTGAACCCAGTAGTGCTCTGTAACTCAGCTACATACCCAGCCCTTTGTAAAATTTTGAGACAGGTTCTTCCTAAATTGCCCAGCCTGGCTTTGAATTTGTGATCCTCTTGCCTCTTGCCTCAGTCTCTGGAGTAACTGGGACTAGAGGTGTCTATGGTTTTAATTTGCATTCCCCAGATTATTCATGAGATTAAGCATTTTTTTCATGTCCTGATTGTTTGGATTGTTCAGAAACCTTTTGCCTTTTGGGAAATGCCTGCTGATGTGTTTACCTCAATCTTATTTTCTCTCTCTGAGTTCCTAGCAATTCATTGTATGTTTCTGGATATTAATCTTTTATCATTTATATATGTTGTAAATATTTACTCCCAGTTTGTGGCTTGGCTTTTTGCTTTCTATATGAATTCTTAAGGCTAACAGATTTTGAACAAATTAGTGTATGAATATGGTTAGTGTTTTTTTTTTATTATTGTAAACAAATGGGATACATGTTTCTCTGTACATGGCGTAAAGGCATACCATTTGTGTAATCATAAATTTACATAGGGTAATGTTGTTTGATTCATTCTGTTATTTTTTCCCTTCCCCCCCACCCCTCCCACCCCTCTTTTCCCTCTATACAGTCCTTCCTTCCTCCATTCTTGCCCCCCTCCTTAACCCTAACTCTAACCCTAACACTAACCCCTCCCACCCCCATTATGTGTCATCATCCACTTATTAGCGATATCATTCGTCCTTTGGTTTTTTGAGATTGGCTTATCTCACTTAGCATGATATTTTCCAGTTTCATCCATTTGCCTGCAAATGCCATAATTTTATCATTCTTTATGGCTGAGTAATATTCCATTGTATATATATACCACAGTTTCTTTATCCATTCATCAATTGAAGGACATCTAGGTTGGTTCCACAATCTGGCTATTGTGAACTGAGCAGCTATGAACATTGATGTGGCTGTGTCTCTGTAATATGCTGATTTTAAGTCCTTTGGGTATAGGCCAAGAGTGGGATAGCTGGGTCAAATGGTGGTTCCATTCCAAGTTTTCTAAGGAATCTCCACACTGCTTTCCAGAGTGGCTGCACTAATTTGCAGCCCCACCAGCAATGTATGAGTGTACCTTTCTCCCCACATCCTCACCAACACCTGTTGTTGCTTGTATTCTTGATAATCGCCATTCTAATTGGGGTGAGATGGAATCTTAGGGTGGTTTTGATTTGCATTTCTCTTATTACTAGAGATGTTGAACATTTTTCCATATGTTTGTTGATTGCTTGTAGATCTTCTTCTGTGAAGTGTCTATTCATTTCCTTAGCCCATTTGTCAATTGGATTATTTGCATTCTTGGTGTAGAGTTTTTTTTGAGTTCTTTATAGATTCTGGAGATTAGTGCTCTATCTGAAGTATAATTGGCAAAGATTTTCTCCCACTCTGTAGGCTCTTTCTTCGCATTGCTGATAGTTTCCTTTGCTGAGAGAAAGCTTTTTAGTTTGAATCTATCCCAGTTATTGATTCTTGCTTTTATTTCTTGTGCTATGGGAGTCCTGTTGAGGAAGTCTGGTCCTAAGCCGACATGTTGAAGCTCTGGACCTACTTTTTCTTCTATAAGATGCAAGGTCTCTGGTCTGATTCCGAGATCCTTAATCCATTTTGAGTTTAGTTTTGTGCATGGTAAGAGATATGGGTTTAGTTTCATTCTGTTGCATATGGATTTCCAATTCTCCCAGCACCATTTGTTGAAGAGGTTATCTTTTCTCCATTGCATATTTTTGGCCCCTTTGTCTAGTACGAGAAAATTGTATTTATTTGGGTTTGTATCCGTGTCCTCTATTCTGTACCATTGATCCACCTTTCTATTTTGGTACCAATACCATGCCGTTTTTGTTACTGTTGCTTTGTAGTAGAGTTGAAGATCTGGTATTGCGATACCCCCTGCTTCCCTCTTTCTGCCAAAGATTGCTTTAGCTATTCTGGGTTTTTTATTCTTCCAGATGAATTTCATAATTGCTTGCTCTATTTCTGTAAGGTACATCATTGGGATTTTAATTGGAATTGCACTGAATCTGTATAGAACTTTTGGTAGTATGGTCATTTTGACAATATTAATTCTTCCTATCCAAGAACATGGGAGATCTTTCCATCTTCTAAGGTTTTCTTTAATTTCTTTCTTTAGTGTTCTGTAGTTCTCATTGTAGAGGTCTTTCACCTCTTTTGTGAGATTGATTCCCAAGTATTTTATTTTTTTCAAAGCTATTGTGAATGGGGTAGTTTTCTTAATTTCTCTTTCTGAAGATTCATCACTTATGTATAAAAATGCCTTAGATTTATGTGCATTGATCTTATATCCCACTACTTTACTGAATTCACTTATGAGATCTAAAAGTTTTCTGGTGGAATTTCCTGGTTCCTCTAAGTATACAATCATATCATCAGCAAATAGGGATAGTTTGAGGTCTTCTTTTCCTATTCGTATCCCTTTAATTTCTTTGGTCTGTCTAATTGCTCTGGCTAGAGTTTCAAGGACGATATTGAAAAGAAGTGGTGAAAGAGGGCATCCCTGCCTTGTTCCAGTTTTTAGGGGGAATGCTTTCAGTTTTTCACCATTTAGAATGATATTAGCCATGGGTTTAGCATAGATGGCCTTTACAATGTTAAGGAATGTTCCCACTATCCCTATTTTTTCTAGTGTTTTGAGCATGAAGGGGTGCTGTATTTTATCAAATGCTTTTTCTGCATCTATCGAAATAATCATGTGATTCTTGACTTTAAGTCTATTGATATGGTGAATTACATTTATTGATTTCCTGATGTTGAACCAACCTTGCATCCCTGGGATGAAACCCACTTGATCGTGGTGCACTATCTTTTTAATATATTTTTGGATGTGATTTGCTAAAATTTTGTTGAGAATTTTTGCGTCAATGTTCATTAAGGATATTGGTCTGAAATTTTCTTTCCTCGATGTGTCTCTGTCTGGTTTAGGTATCAGGGTAATATTGGCTTCATAGAATGAGTTTGGGAGGGTTCCCTCCTCTTCTATTTTATGGAATACTTTGAGAAGTATTGGAATGAGCTCTTTTTTAAAGGCTTTGTAGAACTCGGCTGAGAACCCATCTGGTCCCGGACTTTTCTTTGTTGGTAGGCTTTTGTTGACTTCTTCTATTTCATTACTTGAAATTGGTCTATTTAAATTGTGTATGTCCTCCTCGTTCAGTTTAGGCAATTCATATGTCTCTAGAAACCTGTTGATGTCTTCGAAATTTTCTCTTTTGTTGGAGTATAGATTTTCAAAATAGCTTCTAATTATGTTTTGTATTTCAGTCATGTCTGTTGTGATATTTCCTTGTTCATTCCGAATTTTAGTGATTTGGGTTTTCTCTCGTCTTCTCTTTGTTAGTGTGGCTAAAGGTTTATCAATTTTGTTTATTTTTTCGGAGAACCAACTATTTATTTTGTCAATTTTTCCGATTGTTTCTTTTGTTTCAATTTCATTGGTTTCAGCTCTGAGTTTAACTATTTCCTGTCTTCTACTACTTTTGGTCTTGGTCTATTCTTCTTTTTCTAGGGCTTTGAGCTGTAGTGTTAGGTAGTTTATTTTTTGAGTTTTACTTCTTTTATTAAATGCGCTCCATGAAATAAATCTTCCTCTAAGTACTGCTTTCATAGTGTCCCAGAGATTTTGATATGATGTTTCTTTGTTCTCGTTTACCTCTAAGAATTTTTTAATTTCCTTCCTAATATCTTCTGTTATCCATTCATCATATAATAGCATATTGTTTAATCTCCAGGTGTTGGAGTAGTTTCTGTTTTTTTACTCTTCCATTTATTTCTAACTTCAATCCATTATGATCTGATAGAATACAAGGTAGTGTCTCTATCTTCTTGTATTTGCTGACATTAGCTTTGTGGCATAATATATGGTCTATTTTAGAGAAGGATCTATGTGCTGCTGAGAAGAAAGTGTATTCACTCTTGGTTGGATGGTATATTCTATAAATGTCTGTTAAGTCTAAATTATTGATTGTGTTATTGAGATCTATGGTTTCTTTGTTCAATTTTTGTTTGGAAGATCTGTCCAGTGGTGAGAGAGGCATGTTAAAATCACCTAGTATTATTGTGTTATGGTCTATTTGGTTTCTAAAATTGAGAAGGATTTGTTTAACATACATGGATGAGCCACTGTTTGGGGCATAGATGTTTATGATTGTTATATCTTGCTGATTTATGCTTCCCTTAAGCAGTATGAAATGTCCTTCTTTATCCCTTCTGACTAACCTTGGCTTTAAGTCCACATTATCTGAAATGAGGATGGATACTCCAGCTTTTTTGCTGAGTCCATGTGCATGGTATGTTTTTCCCCATCCTTTCACCTTTAGTCTATGGGTATCTCTTTCTATGAGGTGAGTCTCTTGCAGGCAACATATTGTTGGATCTTTCTTTTTAATCCAATCTGCCAGTCTATGTCTTTTGATTGATGAATTCAGGCCATTAACATTCAGGGTTATTATTGAGATATGATTTGTATTCCCAGTCATTTGGTTCATATTTAAAATTTTATTTATTTATTTATTTATTTATTTTTTGACACATCTTGGTTCCTCCTTTATTTGACAGTTCCTCTAGGATAATTCCTCCCTTTGCTGATTTGCTTCTTTGTTTTTTATCTCTTCCTCATGAAATATTTTGCTGAGAATGTTCTGTAGTGCTGGCTTTCTTTTTGTAAATTCTTTTAGCTTTTGTTTATCATGGAATGATTTTATTTCATCGTCAAATTTGAAGGTAAGTTTTGCTGGGTATAAGATTCTTGGTTGGCATCCATTTTCTTTCAGAGCTTGAAAAATGTTGTTTCAGGCCCTTCTAGCTTTTAGGGTCTGGATTGAAAAATCTGTGATATCCGTATTGGTTTCCCCCTGAATGTAATTTGGTTCTTTTCTCTCACAGCCTTTAAAATTCTGTCTTTATTTTGTATGTTAGGTATTTTCATTATAATGTGCCTTGGTGTGGGTCTGTTGTAATTTTGTGTATTTGGAGTCCTATAAGCCTCTTGGACTTGATTTTCCATTTCATTCTTCAGATTTGGGAAATTTTCTGATATTATTTCATTGAATAGATTGTTCATTCCTTTGGTTTGTTTCTCTAAGCCTTCCTCAATCCCAATAATTCTCAAATTTGGCCTTTTCATGATATCCCATAGTTCTTGCAGATTCTGTTCATGATTTCTTACCATCTTCTCTGTTTGTTCAACTTTGTTTTCGAGGTTAAATATTTTGTCTTCAATATCTGAGGTTCTGTCTTCCAGGTGTTCTATCCTATTGGTTATGCTTTCTATGGAGTTCTTAATTTGGTTTATTGTTTCCTTCATTTCAAGGATTTCTATTTGTTTTTTTTTTCAATATCTCTAACTCTTTATTGAAATGATCTTTTGCTTCCTGATTTTGCTCTGTTAACTGTCGATTGGTGTGATCATTCAATGCCTGCATTTGCTCTTTCATCTCATCGTTTGCTTCCCTAATCATTTTAATTATGTACATTCTGAACTCCCTTTCTGTCATTTCTTCTGCCATGCTGTCGTTGGATTTTATTGATGTAACATCTAGATTTGTTTGGGGCATTTTCTTCCCTTGTTTTCTCATATTGTTCAGGAATCAGTGGGTCATTAAGATATTGCAGATTTCCTCTATCGACTTATAATGTCCCCAGTGCAGGCCATATAGCACATCTCATAGAGTGCCAGCCTCTCATGCTGGAGGCCCAGTTTCGAGTCCCCAGCACTCTGGGGCACTGGAAATAACAAACAAACGAAACCTGACTTATAATGTCCCTGAAGATTGCTAGTATATCCCCTCTTATCCTTCAGTAGCCTGAAGTCTTGGAGGAAGTTGATAATGCAGAGCTCCATGAAGAAGCTGCCTCTCTAGGAGTGGTGACCCTCAGGTGGGGTATATTCCCTGATAGTGGGCAGAGGTGCTTCCACTTGTTGACCAATGGTCATCCAAAGGGGAACTAGGCTGCGGGCTGAGGCAAGGCCTGTTTGTGCCTCTGTCTCTGGTTTTACCGTCCCTGTGGGAAAACCTCACCCGGCAGGGAAGACTCACTAGGTGGGGAGGTCTCGCTGGTCAGTTCCCCTCCTAGAGGTTCCCCTCAATCTACAACTACCTCCTGGGCTGGGCTGTCTTCCTCTGCAACGTTCCCAGGGGCCGGGACCTACCTCCTGGGCCTGGGAGCCTCACCCTCTGCAGGCGAGTCTCCTTAGGCTGCCTCTCCTGGAGACTCTGCCCGCAGTCCTGGAAACTTTGCTCCGTCCCTAGGCGTGTCTCTATGCGGCTCTTCCAGCAAGAAGCTACCTAGCTCCTGGGACCCTGCTCTGCACCTAATTGCCTGGCTATGCGGCCCCTCCTCTGAGCCGCCACCTGGAGCCCTGTACAATAGCTCCGAGACCCAGAGACCCACCACACACCTCCTCCTCTGGACAGCCGCCCGGTATTCTGACGCAGTCACTAGGAGTCCAAGCAACTCACTTCGCGTCTCCTCCTCCCGCCAACCGCCCGTAGCCCTAGGCAGTCACTCCAAGTCCAAGTGACCCGCATGTTCCTCCTCCTCCTCCTCGGGGTAGCCCCCTGGGTGTTCAGGAGCGGTGGCTCTGAGACCAAGTGACCCACCGCGCTCCTCCTCCAGGTAGGCCACCGGTGTTCAGGAGCGGTTGCTTTTAGTCCAATCAACTCACCACTCGCCTCCTCCTCTGGTAACCACCTGTGGCTCTGATGCAGTCACTCCTAGACCAAGCGACCCGCTGCACTTCTCCTCTTCCTCCGGGCAATCCCCCGGGTGTTCAGGAGCGGTCGTTCTGAGTTCAAACAGCTCGCCGCGCAGCTCCTCCTCTGGCAACCGCCTGTAGCTCTGATGCAGTCACTCCTAGACCAAGCGACCCACCGCGCTCCTCCTCCAGGCAGGCCACCGGTGTTCAGGAGCGGTTGCTTTTAGTCCAATCAACTCACCACTCGCCTCCTCCTCTGGTAACCACCTGTGGCTCTGATGCAGTCACTCCTAGACCAAGCGACCCGCTGCACTTCTCCTCTTCCTCCGGGCAATCCCCCGGGTGTTCAGGAGCGGTCGTTCTGAGTCCAAACAGCTCGCCACGCAGCTCCTCCTCAGGCAGCTGCCCGGAGCCCCAGTGGTTGCTCCGAGTCCAAGCGCTGTGCTGAGCCGCCTCCTCTACGATGATCCCAGTTGTCCGTGTTTACCGCTCCAGCGGGGGGAGGGGCGTCGCGCCGAGAAACTCTACTTCACAAAGTTCCCTGCATTCCGGGGCTACCGCCCCATCCGGGACACCTCCCCAACAGGAGAGACTCACCCGGCAGCTTTGAGTTGGTCCCAAGTCTCTCACTATCTCCTCTTTTGGATCTTGCGTCCTGGAGCAACATGAAATGCAGCCGCCCTCTAGTCCACCATCTTGAAAAACCCCAAAGGTCTTAAAATCCTAGTGTTTTTTTTTATGTTTTTATTTAGGAAAACTTTTCCTGAGGCAAGGTCATGAAGATATTCTGTGCTGTCTTTTCAATTTGTTGTATTTCTGCCTCTCATATTTAGGCCTTTAATTCTCCTGGAATTGGGTTTTGTGTATGGTTTGAGATCTTGGGGAGGGAGGACCAATTGTTCCAGTGTGGTTTATTAAAAAATTCATCTTTTCCCTATTGCTGTTATATATCATTTTTTTGTAATACTTTTTCCAGTGTGGGTAATCAATGTCCCTTGCTCAAATATGGCAACAATGAAGTTACTAATTTTTACACCTCTTCTTTCCTCTTCCCTATTTATTGTTTCTATGTGCTTATTTTATAAATATGTAGTGTTATAAATGCACTCCAGTAGACTTAGTATTGAGTATTTTCTTAACTTCCTTGAGTTAGCTTAAAGCAGATTACCACATTCATGTCTTCCAAGTTGCCATGTCTTCATCTACTGCCTTGTCCCAAGTCATGCAAATCAGGGCCTCATGTCTGTAATGGTTGTAACCATTTGATATGTTGGGGAGAAAAAGGAGCTAATTTAAGTCAGCAAGCAAAGAATTTGGGTAGCAAACTAGAGAAGCAGTGTCTGAAGAAGTTGTTTTATGGAAGCAAGAAACTCTAGGTCCTTTATTATTTTTTGTGTGACTCTGGACTGACCCCTGTTTTCTTTTTTCAGTACTGGAGATTGAACCCAGAAGCACTTTACCACTGAGCTACGTCCCCAGCCCTTTACATTTTTTATTTTGAGACAGGGTCTGATTAAGTTGCTTAGGGTCTTGCTAAATTGCTGAGACTGACCTTGAACTTGCAATCCTTCTGCCTCAGCATCCCAAGTTGCTGGGGTTGCATGCATGTGCTACTGAACCCAGCAGACTGCAACTTTCATGCATTGTACTACATGGACTCCAGTGTCTCTTTCACTTCTAAAATTCAATTGGTACTCTGTTGCCATCTTTCTGTGTGATATCATATCTAAACATCTTCTTTCTGGTTTCTTTTCCTTTAGCTCCAGTTTCTCTTACAATGCCTGTTCAGGTGGAGTGTTGAATAAGTACCTGAATTGTTTCTCATTTGGACAGAACAACACTGATGTGCCAGGGAGTAACTGCAGTGGAGGCTTTCCCCTTACGTGGTGAAAGTAGATGGGAAGTTTATAGAAAGGTGGAGGCCTATGCAGTCTGCTTGCTGAATCATTATGGAGCCTCATAGTAAGACAGGCACCTCTTCGAACATGTTCAAAATGATACCAAGAACTACATCATTTATTTTTTTAGCTTGTTGGAAGATGTTGTATATATACATAGCAACGTGTTTTAAAAATGGAAGCAGATATACAGAAACTCACAGGGTACCTCCTGATGTTGTCAAAACCAGCAACACATGATGCCAGCTTCAAGGAGCTCATAGTACAGAACTTCCACGTAGACAATGTGGGACAGTCCATAGTATACCGCAGCAGAAATGAGAAATATTATTTCTTGGAATTGTACTTGTGAGTAACCTTGGACAAGCCTTCTAATTTCCCTGAACTTGAACTTTTTTATTTGCAAAATGAGGCATAGAGGATACTGGATAATTAACATTGTTTCTAAAATTCTCTTGATTCTGTGCCCTTGGACAAATCACAACTCTTCCTATTTTTTTTTTTTTTTTTTGGTCTCCTTAGTGGACAGATTGTAAAGGTCAAAGTGTATTTAAGGACTTTGAAACCTTACAAGGCTATGCAAATGTGATGTGTGGTTATTACTATTGCCTCCCACCTCCAGGCTTGAATGAGTTTCTCAACTGGTTTAAAATTTCTGGAGTTTATTGCAAGATGAAAATAGTCCACCTTATTAAAGCATGATTAGGAATTTTAAAGTCAGGCATGTAGTCCTAGCAACATGGGAGGCTGAGGCAGGAGGAGTGCTTGAGTCCAGGTGTTCAAGATCAGCTTGGCAGCATCATGAGACCCTGTCTCAAAAATAAAAACATTCCAGGAAGGTAACAGCAGAACTAGGCCAAATGAGAGACTCTGCATGATTACTTACACAGGTCACTAGCTCATGATGCCAGCCTGGTGATTTTGTTGCCAGATTGTAATTTCTATAATTACAATAAATTATAAATATTTGTATCTTCTCTCCTTGCATCCTTTGGTAATTTATAAGATTATGAACTCTTCTCAAGTCTTTTTACTCATCTAATGTGATACACAAGAGCCAGGCTAGTTATTACCCATTTAGTATAAAGTGAGGGAATTCATTGGATGGGGTAATATACTAGAATGTAAGTAAATTTTAGTTTCACTTTTAATTACATGGGATAATTTTGGTCTTCTATTTGAACTTCAAGGATTTAAGAAAAATTTCTTTGAAACCTTTCCTTGCATACTAATGTAATTCTCAGTCCCAGAGATTGCCATTTTTTTTTGCCTAGAACAGAGCTACTTTTGATTTTGACAAACTCTTAAGAATGCTAGAGTTGGAACTTTTGAAAAGTTATTGAGCTGAGGATTAGGGCACATGGGGAGTTACACACATAAAGCTTAGTGCTTCAAAGTAAAGAATAACTGTGTATTTAATAGATCTGGCCAAAGATGAAATTAATTGTTTGATAGTCACTTACTTATCAGTGAATGTGGAGTAACTAGCCTGGGTCACTCACCGGATGTGATACGGAAGCATGAACATTAGGTAGAAGTTTGACTTATAGCATCTTAAGAACTTTCCAATGCTAGAAATCTTAGCAAATTAATCATCAGGTTAACTTCTTGTCTTACGTTTTAATTTTTTTCTAGAGCTGGGAATTGGACCCAGAATCTTGTGCATAGTAGGCAGGTGTTTTATGGTGTATATCCCCAGTCCTTGTCTTTTCGTTTTGAAAGTCTGTTAAAGTGAAAGTGGGAACAAATGTTCTTTTTAGGATGATGTAACGATTGAAAATTAGATTGTGGTCATGGTTATACACTATATTTACTCTATAAATTTACTAAAATTATACTGTGTACTTAAAATAGGTGAACTTTATTGTACATTATACCTTAATAGATCTGTTTTCTAGACTCTCAATACCATAACTCAGATTTTTAAAGCAATGTATTGATTTTACAGTACATATTATATATGTTTAAAGTAATTGATATTATTTTAAGAAAGTAGATATTCAAATAAGAAGTTAAATTTAATACCTGGAAAATGATCTAAAACATATTAAAATGATGGCAACTTTTAAGGAAATGGATGTGAATTAGCACTGAAGCTGCTGTCTTATTTTTTTAAAATATTTATTTTTAAATTTAAGTATCATAGAACTTACGTTTTGTGGAATATAATTCTATGAATTTTCACAAGCATTCAGTCCGTAACCACCCTCACCATCAAAATATAGTGCAGAGGCTAGAGATAGAGCCCAGTGGTAGAGCTCATGCTTAGTATGCTCTGGGCCCTGGGTTTAATTCCCAGTGCCATGAAAAATAACTAAAATAAAAATTTAAAAAGGTTGTATAAAATACAGTATAGTTCCACCACACTAAAAAGTCCTATTTCCAGTCAAACCCTTTCCCCACCCACAAACACTGACAACCATTGATTCATTCACTGATCAATTCTTTGACCTTATAATTTTTCTCTTTGAATGACATGGTGTGACATACACATTTTGGAAATCTTTTCAAACTTAACATATTGATTTCAATTTTTCAGTTATAAAAGTAATGGTTATTTTGGGGTTGTGGGGATTTCCTCGTGGGCTAGCAGTCATGTTGAGAAGGGTGAAGTCAGAGACGGATGAGATTAGATTGATTTCAGTCACACTCATAGCTTTATAGGTGGTTAGATCTGGAAGGGCTTTCCCAGTCATTTAGCCAATATCTCAACTGTAAATTAAGATTTAGAAGAGAAGAGTCCAAAGCTTGCTTAACTGGTTCCCAAGAGCCAACTTCAGTATTCTTTTGACTATTATATTCCATGATTTTTACTATCATTTTTTTGTGAATCTAAGTTCTGGTACAAATATGACCTTTTTGTGCTTTTTTTGTTACATTCATAATTGCTAACAATATTTAGTAACTATCACTAGCATTGTGAGAAAGGCAGTTTTTAGATTATCATCTCACTAATTTATTATTACTGGCTACTTGTATCATGAAACCATAACTTCTTCACTACCACTGATTTGATGGGTGTCTGGAATCCTTTAAATTTAGCTTTAAGTTTCATGTGGTGTAGGTCTTCTAGTCAGGATTTTTTCTATCCATTCTGAAAAAAGTCTTTGTTTTGCCTTCCTTTCTGAAAAACACATTTTCTCTGGACAGAATTCTGGATTCGTTTTTTTTTTTTTTTTTTTTTTTTTTTTTTTGTCTTTTGGTTTGTATTTCTTTTTTTGCTAGAATTTTGTGACAATTCTTATCTTTCTTCTCCTATGTGTAATGTTTCTTTTTCCTCTAGCTGCTTTTAAGATTTTATTTTTATCACTGGAGTTTGGCAGTTTGGTTATGCTATTATTATGGGAGCTTTAGGGTGGAGGCCCCAGTTTCAGGATGTCTCAATGGACTAGGTTCTGCCACCCATTACAAGATGCCAATAAAAGAGACAACCAGAGGTAAAGGCAAGAAAGAAACTTTAATCAGGATAACTATACCAGGAAGATGAGAGGACCAGAGTTCTCGGCCCTGTCTTTAGGAGTGCTGACATGAACTCTAAGATTACATAGGGAAGGGGAAGCTGCTTGACTGCACAGTTAAGCAGTCTTGGTCAAGTTGTGTTCTAGTTGGTCATTATCTCAGGATTGGTCAGGAGGGGGCCCCGTTGGTGGTGATATGAAAGTTGCTGTGCCAGGGGGATAGTTTCAACTCATCACAAAATGTTTATTGATCAGACCCGTTATTCCTGGAATACAAGGTACGCGCAGAAGAGAATAACTCAGAGCAAAAGAGATAGACACAAAACAGACGCAGAGATGACAAGTGTTTTTTATTCTGCTTTTATTACTCATTGGGTATGATCAGGCATAAGTGAAGGGTCAGTGCATTTTGCAAAACTATTCTCTAAGTCCTTATTACATATTACTCATGTTTTTTTAAAATGTTTGTCTTGTGAGGGGTTCATTGAGCATCTTGGATCTCTGTGTATGAAGTTTTATCAAATTTGGAATATTTTTAGTCATTATTCCTTCAAATATTTTTCTGTTTCTCCCTCTTTGAGTCACTGATTAAATTTATTCATTCATAACTTAAATGGTTTATTTTGCATGATATTGAGTTCACTGATCACTTCTGAACCTGTAACTCCCAGCTGGTGTATCATCATACCAGATATTGTATTTTTCAGCTCTATAACCTCTATTGATTTTTTTCTGTATCTTCCATTTCTTTCCACATGAATACAACAAAACAAGAAGTGGAAGATACAAAAAAGAAAAAAATGCAACTTCTGCTTAAAAGAGATTTTAGGTTTTTTGTTTTTGTTGAGACAGTCATAAAAGTATACCTCTCTAATCTTGTGTTTCAGGAAGCCTAAGTGATTGATGACTCCGGCAGCTGTGTCTGACTCCACCATTGTGTTTGCACTAAAGCTGCTCTTTTAATGGGCTGCTCCTAGCCAGTGACTGAATGTGGTATGAATACTAATACAGGCCTTTTCCTGCAAGATGCAGGCTCCTCTGATGAGTGACTTTGGCTTGAAGACACTGCCACAGCCTGACTGAAACTTTCTTAGAATGGCACAATAGTCTGAGACTCTACTTACCCAATTCTTCTTCCTCTTCTCTCTTTTTCCAAGAGTAAGATCTACATCACAGTCTGAAGAGTTCCCCTACCTTTTCCAGTTCTGTCTCCTTTTTCCCTCATAGCATCTCCCCCAGTACATCTTTGACATCTGCTTTTTGGAGGACCTGGACTAACATATTTATTTTCATCATTCTTATTTGTCTTTTTAAAATTTCTAGTCAGTATAGGATTTCATTTAAATAAAAGTTTCCAGATCTAAAAGTGTTTGAGGACTGTTGATCAGTTTTTCTCATTTTATTATTGAGCTTCAGTACCTCCAAGGTCCCTTTTGAATACTGAGTTTACAAACCTAAACCAAAATATATTATGGTAATCATCATGTCATAAAGGTCTGTTCCTTTTTTATGTGGAAACTGAGGCCCTCAACCAAAACTGAGGGCCCTAATGTCCTGGTTGTGACATTACTACTAACTCCTTTTTAGTGCTAGACAAGCCACTCAACTTCTCTAAGCTTATTAAAGGAGTTGGGCTAGCTCATCTACAAAGCCATTTTAAGTATAAAATATAATTTTAGAAAACATAAGTGAGTTGCCTGACCAATTACCCAAAAATTTGTTTAGGGAAAGAATGTCTGAATTGAATTCTTTTTTCTAATAAATAATAAAGGACTCAAGATTTTTGTCTTGTATTGAACTGTCTTTTAAAAAAATACTCCGATAAAACTTTGGTGGTAAAAGATGTGATCTGAGGACACAGTTTTTAGGAACAAATGTATTTTTTTTTCTTTTTAAAGGTGGTTGACTTATTCTGTTAAAAAAAAGGAATTTGGTTTTGATCCTTGAAGGAAACAGAAAAGGGAAAGAAGAGAAAGATAAATGAGTGAAGCCATTAAGAGGGTATAAAACTAAGAGAGCTATATATAGAGAAAATTCCTGGAGATAGTATGGGTAAAGGGTTTATCAGGTTAGAGATAACCAGCAATTAGTGAAAGTTTTTTTTTTCTATATTAATTAGGCTTCTTATGTTTGAAAATGACTCAAACTCAGTGCAAAGAAGCTTAAATAAAAAAGGGATCTTAGTAACTCACAGAGTTTGGAAAGACTCCAGGATAGCTTTCAGCATCTAAAGAAAATATAGTAACCAGAGCTGCAGAAGCTAGAACCAGAAACTTGAATTAACATTGCCAAATCTCCCTTTTTCTCCCTCCCTCCCTCCTTTCTTTCTTTCTTTCTTTCTTTCTTTCTTTCTTTCTTTCTTTCTTTCTTTCTTTCTCCACATTTTTATTGGTGCATTATATTTGTACACAATGATGGAAATTGTTGTTACATATTCATACATGCATGCAATATAACAATATAATTTGGCCAATATCACACTCTCCAGCACTTCTCCCCTCCCATCTCTCCCCAACTCCCACCCTCTGGTCCCTTTCCTCTACTGATCTCCCTTTGATTTTCATAAGATCCCTGCCCCTCTCTACTTTCTTTTTCTTTTTCCTCTTTAGCTTCCACATGAGAGAAAACATATGACCCTTGTCCTTATGAGTTTGGCTTCTTTCATTTAACATAATTAATTGTCTTTAGTTCCATCTATTTTCCTATAAATGACATAATTTCATTTTTCTTTATGGTTGAGTAAAACTCCATTGTGGGCCATTTGGGATAGCATGGGGCCCAGAGAAGGGTGCAGGAGCCATGGTTGTGGCCCCCTCAGGTAAGGCCTGCACAAGTAAGCAGGAGAGAGGACATCCTGAGCCCCTCCCACTGCCGGCTTACCTGGGCCCTCCCGGCGGATCCCCCAGGGGCGGAGACCTGGCAGAAGCCTCTGCACACTGTGAAGAAGGAGGGAGAAGATGACAAAGATTCATCAGGGATGTGTCCTGTCTAGTGGAAACCTTCATAGCACTCATCCTGCAGAGGCTCATGAATGACCTGGTGCCTGTCCTGCAGAGGGGGAACAACTCTGATGTCCTTGAATTTTTGTATACATACCAAAACTTGACCAGAAAGTGCTGGAGTACTGTGTAAAAGGTCCAAAAACGTGCAGCCAGATGTTGAGGAGGAGTACCTTCAAGGAAAGAACACCCTCTGCTCCATCACTGAAATGTGGCTATTCCTCTATCCAGAAGATTTTTTTGAGGTCCTGGGACATGGACAACCTGAAGCTTCTCAGAACCTTCCTGCTGCTTACCATGTCTGAATCAGAGGTGACGTTCCATGTCTGGAGAGACTCCTTACATAGCTGGAGAATCCAGATCCCAGTGAGTCTGGGCCTTCTGATGACAGGGCCGGCAGTAGATGACTGACAGTGTCTACCGAAGAATCTGTATTGGTGTCACTGGGAACTAACATTTGGTCCCAAGCCAGACAAGCCTGACATCTAGTTTGGAAAGACATCCTGTTGCAGGGAGAGGGGCTGGGCTACTCTCAGAGGCAGCGTTCTAGTGTGAATTGAGAAAGGCAATCGTATTGGGGGTATTTTCTTCTGCAGCTCTAGCACCACCTCAAGTGATAGAATGGCCTCAAGCAGCAGTGGCCCAATTTACATGTTTGCATTTCGGGCAGCATATTATCAAATTCCTTGTGGTGGAGGAAGAACAGCCATCAAAATTGGAAGATAGCTTATCTCTGGCACCATCCACACAGGGAGAGCTTGAGCCACCAGTGGCCACTGTAAATCTTCAGGAAGAGGAGGCAGCTCAGCTGCTGCTAAGCAAGCCAGAGGATGTTGAATGATGTCTTTCTGTTTTATAGATGGTGATCCAGTTGTGATCCCATCCTTTCAACGAGAGCCAGCTTTCCTGGGAGCAACATAAATTTCAGGCACCAAAACACCAGAGGCAGGAGGTCAAGAAACTGTTAGGCCAGCATCCCTCCACTTCGGCTGGAATGTTTATCCATTGCCCTAGTTCTAAAGTCCTCTATGGCACCTCCCACATGTGAGCTCCTGAGCATTACCCAGTGCCAGATCCACCACTACAGCTATCCTTCCCCTCCCCTCTGAAATTGTCTATTTTATTTTTTTTTTTATGGTAATTTTTTCATTGTTTGGGATGGCATCATACATATTTTTAGTAATAAAATTTTACGTCAACATAAAAATGCTTACGCCATTCAAAGAAACTCAAGAAACTCCACTGTGTATATATACCACATTTTCTTTATCTATTCATCCATTGATGGACACCTAGGCTGGTTCCATATTTCAACTATTGTGAATTGTGCTACTGTAAACTGGGCATGCATGTATCACTGTAGTATAATGACTTTGATTCTTTAGGATAAATACTGAGGAGTGGTTTAGCTGGATCATATGGTGGCTTCATGTCTGTCTTTTGAGGAACTTCCATACTGATTTCCATAGTGATTGTACTAATTTATAATCCCACCAAGAGTATAAAGTGTTCCTTTTTCTCCACATTCTCTCTAGCATTTTTATTTGTATTGATGGTGTGAGATGAAATCTCAGTGTAGTTTTGATCATTGCTAATAATGTCAAAACGTTTTTTCATATATATTTTGGCCATTTGTATTTCTTCTTTTGAGAAGTGTCTGTTTAGTTTCCCTGCTTATTAATTGGGTTATTTAATTTTTCTTTGAATTTAAACATGTTTATTAAAATATTTAAAAAATTGTGCTATCAAAATAATTTACTTTCTTATTAATCTACAAGGAAAAAGCACAAGCGGCAAATTTATTGCCTGCTATAATTTCAAAGGGGTATTCAGAATTAATTTTATTTTGAAATTGCCACAATAGCTACAATGTGACTGAAACATCTCTGATTTCTATTGATGATGTCCCAGTTATGCTATTACTGTTCTGTTTTTGTTTTTAATTAATTTTTTTATTGCTTTTTTCTATTTAGTTATACATGACAGCAGAATGCATTTTTATTCATTGTACACACATAAATTACAACTTTTCATTTCTCTGGTTGTACATGATGTAGAGTCACACCATTTGTGTAATCATTCATGTACATAGAGTAATGATGTTTGTCTCATTCCACCATCTTTCCTTACTAGCTCCTCTCCTCCCCTCATTTTCCTCTACACAATCCAACATTCCTCCATTCTTCTCTTACCCCTTCCCCAACCCCAGTTATGTATCAGCATCCACTTATCAGAGAAAACTTTTGACCTTTGGTTTTTTGGGACTGGCTTATTTCACTTAGCATGACAGTCTCCAACTCCATCCACTCACCTACAAATGCCATGATTTTTATTCTTCTTTATGGCTGAGTAATATTCCATTGCATATATATACCATAGTTTCTTTATCCATTTATCTATTGAAGTGCATCTAAGTTGATTCCATAATTTAGTTATTGTGAATTGAGCTGCTATAAATATTGATGTGTCTGTGTCACTGTAGTATGCTGATTTTAAGTCCTTTGGGTATACATTGAGGAGTGGGATAGCTAGGTAAAATGGTGGGTCCATTCCAAGTTTTCTGAGGAATCTCCATACTGCTTTCTAGAGTGGTCGCACCAATTTGCAATCCCACCAGCAATGCATGAGTGTACCTTTTCCCCCACATCCTCACCAACATCTATTGTTGCTTGTATTCTTGATAATAGCCATTCTAATTGGAATGAGATGCAATCTTAGGGTAGTTTTGATTTGCATTTCTCTAATTACTAGAGATGTTGAACATTTTTTCATATATTTGTTGATTGCTTGTATATCTTCTTCTGTGAAGTATCTACTCAATTCCTTAGCCCACTTATTGATTGGGTTACTTGCATTTTTGATGTTAAGTTTTTTGATTTCTTTATAAATACTGGAGATTAGTGCCCTATCTGAAGTGTGTGTGCTAAAGATTTTCTTCCACTCTGTAAGGCTCTCTATTCACATCCCTGATTGTTTCCTTGCTGAGAAAAAGCTTTTTAGTTTGAATTCATCCCATTTATTGATTCTTGCTTTTATTTCTTGTGCTCTGGGAGTCTTGTTAAGGAAGTCTGGTTCTAAGGCAACATGATGAAGATTTGGGCCTACTTTTTCTTCTATTATGTGCTGGGTCTCTGGTCTAATTCCTAGGTCCTTGATCCATTTTGAGTTGAGTTTTGTGCAGGTGAGATATAGGTGTTTAATTTCATTTTGCTGCATATGAATTTCCAGTTTTCTTAGCACCATTTGTTGAAGAGGCTATCTTTTCTCCATTGTGTGTTTTTGATGCCTTTGTCTAGTATGAGATAACTATATTTATGTGGGTTTTCTATGTGTCTTCTATTCTGTACTATTGGTTACTATTGCTCTGTAGTATAGTAGAAGTTCTGGTATTGTGATACCTCCTGCTTCCTGCTTCCTGCTAAGGATTGCTTTGGCTGTTTTGGGTCTCTTATTCTTCCAAATGAATTTCATGATTGCTTTTTCTATTTATGTAAGGTACATCATTGGGATTTTAATTGGAATTGCACTGAATCTGTATAGCACTTTTGGTAGTATGGCCATTTTGACTATTAATTCTGCCTATCCAAGAACATGGGAGCTCCTTTAATTTTTTTATTTAGTGTTCTGTAGTTTTCATTGTCTCTTTTACCTTTTTTGTTAGATTGATTCCCAAGTATTTTATTTTTTTGAGCTTTTATGAATGGGATAATTTTCCTAATTTCTCTTTCAGAGGATTTATCACTTATGAATAGAAATGCATTAGATTTATGACTGTTGATTTTATATCCTGCTACTTTGTTGAATTCATTTATTAGTTCTAGAAGTTTTCTGGTGGAACTTTTTGAATCCTCTAAATATAGAATCATGTCATTGGCAAATAGGAATAGTTTGAGTTCTTCTTTTCCTATTCATATCCCTTTAATTTCTTTGGTTTGTCTAATTGCTTTGACTAGAGTTTCAAGGACAATGTTGAATAGAAGTGGTGAAAGAGGGCATCCCAGTCTTGTTCTAAGTTTTAGAGGGAATGCTTTCAGTTTTTCTCCATTTAGAATGATATTGGCCTTGGGCTTAGATAGATAGCCTTTACAATGTTGAGGTATGTTTCTATTATCCCTCATTTTTCTAGTGTTTGGGCCTGAAAGGGTGCTGTATTTTATCAAATGCTTTTTCTGCATCTATTGAAATAATCATATGATTCTTTTTTTAAGATTCTTTTCTTTTAAATTTATTTTATTGTAAACAAATAGGATACATCTTGTTTCTCTGTTTGTACATGAAGTAGAGGCATACCATTTGTGTAATCATACATTTACATAGGGTAATGTTGTTTGATTCATTCTGTTATTTTTTTCTTCCCACCACCTCTCCCACCCCTCTTTTCCCTCTATACAGTCCTCCTTCCTCCATTCTTGCTTCCCTCCCACTCCCCATTATGTGTCATCATCCACTTGTCAGTGAGATCATTCATCCTTTGTTTTTTTGAGATTGGCTTATCTCACTTAACGTGATATTCTCCAATTTCATCTATTTGCCTGCATCCATTTATTCTTTATGGCTGAATAATATTCCATTGTATATATATAATCATATGATTCTTAACCTTGAGTCTATTGATGTGATTAATTACATTTATTGATTTCCAGATGTTGAACCAACCTTGCATCCCTGGGATGAAACCCACTTGATCGCAATGCACTATCTTTTTAATATGCTTTTGTATGTGATTTACCAGAATTTTATTAAGAATTTTTGCATCTATGTTCATCAGGTATATTGGTCTGAAGTTTTCTTTTCTTGATGTGTCAGGATGATACTAGCTTCATAGAATTTGGATGGGTTCCCTTCTTTTCTATTTCATGGAATAATTTGAGTAGTATTGGTGTTAATTCTTCTTTGAAGGTCTTGTAGTACTCAGCTGAGAATCCATCTGGTTCCAGGCTTTTCTTGGTTGGTAGGCTTTTGATGGCTTCTTCTATTTCATTGCTTGAAATTGATCTGCTTATATTGTTTATGTCCTGCTGATTCAGTTTGAGTGGATTATATTTCTCTAGAAATTTGTCGATGTCTTTGAGGTTTTCTATTTTGTTGGAGTATAGATTTTCAAAATAGTTTCTAATTATGTTTTGTATTTCAATAGTGTCTGTCATGATATTTCATTTTTCATCATGAATTTTAGTAATTTGAGTTTTTTCTCTCCTTTTCTTCATTATTGTGGCTCAGGGTTTATTGATTTTGTTTATTTTTTTCAAAGAACCAGCTTTTTGTTTTGTCAATTTTTTTAATTATTACTTTTGTTTCAATTTTATTTATTTCAACTCTGATTTTAACTATTTTCTGTCTTCTACTTTTGGTGTTGATCTGTTTTTTTTCTAGGGCATTGAGATGTAATGTTAGACCATTTATATGTTGATATCTTATTCTTTTATTGAATGCATTCTGTGCAATAAATTTTCCTCTTAGTACTGCTTTCATGGTGTCCCAGAGATTTTGATATGTTGTATCAGTATTCTCATTTACCTCTAAGAAATTTTTGTCTCCTCCCTGATGTTTTCTGCTATCCATGCATCATTCAATAGTGTATTATAAGTCTTTTGATGTTGGAGTAGCTTTTATTTTTTATTTTATCATTGATTTCTAATTTCATTCCATTATTATCTGAAAGAACACAAGGTAGTATCTCTATTTTTTTATATTTGCTATGAGTTGCTTTGTGGCATAACATATGGTCTATTTTAGAAAAGGATGGATCCATGTGCTGCTGAGAAGAAAGTGTATTCACTTTTTGATGAATGGAATATTCTATGTATGTCTGTTAAGTCTAAATTACTGATTGTACTATTGAGTTCTATGGTTTCTTTGTTCAGTTTTTGTTTGGAAGGTCTATCCAGTGGTGAGAGAGGTGTGTTAAAATCACCCAGTATTATTGTGTTGTGATCTATTTGATTCCTGAAATTGAAAAGGGTTTGTTTGAGGTACACAGATGCTCCATTGTTTGAAACATAAAAATTTACAATTGTTATGTCTTGTTGATTTATGTTTTCCTTAAGTAGTATCCCTTCTGACTAACTTTGGTTTGAAGTCCACTTTATCTCGTATGAGGATGGAAACACCTGCTTTTTTTTTTTTTTTTTTTTTTGCTGAGTCTGTGTGTGTGACACGTTTTTCCCCATCCTTTCACTTTCAGTCTGTAGATGTCTTTTCCTATGAGATGAGTCTCTTGAAGGCAGCATATTGTTGGATCTTTTTTTTTTTAAAGCCAATCTGCCAGTCTATGTCTTTTGATTAATGAGTTTAGGAGATTAACATTCAGGGTTATTATTGAGATATGATTTGTATTTTTGATCATTTGGGCTTATTTTTGGTTTTTAACTTATTTGGTTTCTTCTTTGGCTATTTCTTTTAGTGTAGTTCCTCCCTTTGCTGACTTTTACTGTTGTTTTTCATTTCTTCCTCATGGAGTATTTTACTGAGAAAGTTCTGCAATTCAGGCTTTCTATTTGTAAATTCTTTTAACTTTTGTTTATTATGGAATGATTTTATTTCATTATCAAATCTGAAGGTTAGTTTTGCTGGGTATAAGATTCTTGGTAGGCATCCATGTTCTTTCGGGGATTGAAATATGTTGTTCCAGGCCTTCCTAGCTTTCAGGGTTGAGAAATCTGCTGATATCCGTATTGGTTTCCCCCCAATACCTAATCTTATACTTTTCTCTCATGACCTTTAAAATTATATCTTTATTTTGTATGTTGGGCATTTTCATTATAACATGCCTTTGTGTGGATCTGTTGTAATTTTGCACATTTGGCATCTTGTAAGACTTTTGTATTTGATTTTCCATTTCATTCTTCAGGTTTGGGAAATTTTCTGATATTATTTCATTGAACAGGTTGTTCAATCCTTTGGTTTGTATATCCGTGCCTTCCTCAATACCAATAATTCTAAAATTTGCTCTTTTTATATTATCCCATAATTCTTGGAGGTTCTGTTCATGATTTCTTATCATCTTCTCTGTGTGGTCAATTTTATTTTTAAGATTATATATTTTGTCTTCATTGTCTGAGGTTCTGCCTTCCAAGTGATATAGTCTGTTGGTGATGCTTTCTATTGAGTTTTTAATTTGCTTTATTGTTTTCTTCATTTCAAGGATTTCTGTTTGTTTTTTTCCCAGAATCTCTCTTTATTGAAATCATCTTTTGCTTCCTCCTGCATTTGCTCTTTTAACTGCTTATTGAAGTAATCATTCATAAAGGATGATCATTTGTTGCCTGCATTTGCTCTTTTATAGCATCCTTTACTTAATGGATCATTTTAATTATGTACATTCTGAACTCCTTTTCTGACATTTCCTCTACTGTGTTGTCAATGGATTCTATTAATATAGCATCTTGGTTGGTTTGGGCCCTTTCTTCCATTGTTTTTTCATGTTGTACCTGTAACTTCTCCTCTAGCAGTGTGGATCTGAGGTATTATAGTCCCCCCAACCCCATAGGTTTACAGTGCCCTGCAGGTTTCCAATAATTCACCTTTAAGGGGGAGATCAATTTAGCAGCACCCAATACAAACAGTATGTAGTCTTAAACCAAAGAGCCCCTATTAAGATGTTAACAGTATTGTAATAAATAGAGATGATGAGTTCATTTATTACTTATAGCACAAATAATAGGTTTGCAATAAGGTCTACAATTTCTAATGGTGGAAAAAAGGATGGGGGAGGAGTGTAGGATTTAATGTTAATGAGGTAAGAAGTGAAAATGTAAATGTACTAGATCATAGGAATAGTGAAAGAGGAATCAAAGGAAGTTGGTTATTAGTATGAAAAAGGGAAAAAGAGACTCTGAGGAAACAGATAAATAAGAGGAAAATAGAGTGTGAAAAGTAAAAAATAAATAAAAATTAAAAAAAATCTACATCAAAAGTATAATATACTATTAAAACCTCCCAGTCTTTAGTAGCCTGATGGATGAAAGATACTTGATTGCAAAGATGATGGGGATGTGAGAGCGAAAAATGAAAAAAAAATGGGGAAAAGAAGAAATAAGAGTCTTGAGGGAAAATTGAATAATTGTTTCTGTTGGAGTTCAGTATCTTCCCTGCCTCCCTTCTCTTCTGATAGGTGGAGTTGTCTGGAGTTTGCTGGTAACTCCACCCTCAGGATGATGACAGTTACTAAGGTGGGAGGACTAGATTTGGAGGCAGGACTCTTTGGAGGCAGGGTATAGCAATTGCCAATTCCTCTGGAAGACCCCAGGACTCTCCTTTGGGGTTCACTCCTATGAGACAGGAACCTTCTCTCACTTGTGGACCACACAATTCCTGGTCTATAATTTAATCTCTAAATTGTATCTCTCCTGTCCCTGCCCTTTTGACTGTCTAATCAGGAACCTCTCTCCACGGAGTTCTCCTCTAGCAGTGTGGATGTAGATGTATTAGATCATAGGAATAGTGAAAGAGGAATCAAAGGAAGTTGGTTATTAGTATGAAAAAGGGAGAAAGAGACTCTGAGGAAACAGATAAATAAGAGGAAAATATAGTGTGAAAAGTAAAAAATAAATAAAAATTAAAAAAAATCTACATCAAAAGTATAATATACTGTTAAAACCTCCCAGTCTTTAGTAGCCTGATGGATGAAAGATACTTGATTGCAAAGACGATGGGGATGTGAGAGCGAAAAATGAAAAAAAAAAAAAAATGGGGAAAAGAAGAAATAAGAGTCCTGAAGGCTAGGTGCCAGGGCCTGTGCCCCTATCTCAGAAAGTTGATCTGTATTGGGAAAATCAGGACCAGGCATTGAAAGCTGTGTGCCAGCTGTGTAGCTGCAGGTACCGGGCCAGTTGGTGGCCAGGTGGTTGGGAGACTGGGGATTGAGCAGCCGGAGGACCCTGTTTGTTGCTAAACTGGAGGGACCAGGTGCTAGGTGGAGTCATGGACCAGGCTGATGTTGGGTCCCAACAAGTGCTCCTGAGTTGTCTCTGGGATCCTGGTGGGTACCAGGGTTGGTTGGCTGAATGAGCTGGGATCAAGATGCCCTCATACCCTTTTCCCACCTACTGACCCCTTGTAAGGCTCTCTCCTCCCTGTGTAGCAAGATGGTGGTTCTTAGTACACCTAGCAGGGATACCTCAGATGCAACCAAACCTGAAGGGCCCTTGGTGATGGTCTTTCAGGACCTGGCTGATATCCCTAGACATAAGCGGCCATGTCCTAAGTTGGTGGCAATAGCAGCGGCTAACCATAGGTACCTTGATAATGAGCTTCTAGTCTTCTGCAGGTGTCCCAGGATGGAAGCTGCCCAAAATAAAGATGACAGCATCAGTGTTGGGGTTAATCCAAGATGGCATCAGAGATGTCCCAATATGTTGGTAGATGGGGAACCCTGGCCTCTGTGGGGGGGCATGGCCCTGGAGAGCCATGCCTTGATTTTTTTTTTTTTTTGGTTTTAAGGTTTTCAGTTTTTTATATGTTCTAGATATTAACCCTCCATTAGGAGAGTAGCTATCAAAAATTTTCTCCCATTCTGTAGGTTCTTTCTTCACGTTCATAATTGTTTTCTTTGCTGTGTAGAAGTTTTAAAATTGGAGGCCATCACATTTATTAACTCTTGGCATTATTTCCTGAGCTTTAGGAGTTCTTTTGAGAAAGTTGTTGCCTGTGCCTATATACTTGACCCTACATTTTCTTCTATGGATTGCATAGTTTATGGCCTAATTCTTAGGTCTTTGATCCATTTTAAGTTGATTTTTGGGCAAGGTAAGAGATAAGGGTATGGATTCATTCTTCCACATATGGATAATCAGTTTTCCCATTTGTTACAAAGGCAGTCTTTTCTCTCATGTGTGTTTTTGGCCCCTTTGTTAAGGATCAGATGACTGTCGATGTGTGGGTTTTTCTCTGCATCTTCTATTTTGTACCATTGGTCTATGTGTCTGTTTTTATGCCAGTACCATGAAATTTTGTTACTATACCTCTGTAGTATGATTTGAAGTCTGGTATTGTAATGACTTCAGCATTGCTTTTTTGGCTTAGAATTGCTTTCGCTATTTGGATCTTTTATTTTTCCAAATTAATTATAGATCTTTCCCCTGCTATTTTGTGAAGTATGTCATTGGTACTTTGATGGGGATTGAATTGAATCTACATATTGCTTTTGGTAGTATGATCATTAAAAATACAAATTCTGCCTATCCATTAACATGGGAGATCTTTCCATCTTCTGAAGTCTTCTTCAATTTCTTTCTTCCATCATTGTAGAGGTCTTTTACCATCTTGGCTAGATCTATTTCTAGGTATCTTATTTTATTTTATTTTTTGAACCTATTGTGAATTAACTTATTTTCTGATTTCTTTCTCAGTAGATTCATTGTTGGTATATAGGAAAGCTACTGATTTTTATATGTTGATTTTGTAACCTGCTGCTTCACTGAATTTATTAGCTCTATCAGTCTTTTGGTGGAGTTTATTTTTTTTTTTGATCTTCTAGGCATAGGATTATATCATTGGCAAACAATAATAATTTGACTTCTTCCTTTCTTATTTTCTATCCTTTTTATTTATTTTTCTTGTTGAAAGTTTTTTTTTTATTATTATTGCTTCTGTCTCACTACAAGTTACTGGTCTGTTTAGGTTTTCTGGGTTCTCTTGATTGATTTTTGGCTGATTTTATTTGTCTAGAAATATATCATTTCTTCTAGGTTTTCCAATATATTGGTGTATAAGTTTTCAAAATAGTTGCAAATCATTTGCAGGATTTCTGTGATGTTTGCGATGATTTCTCCTTTTTCTTCTCTAATATTATTATTTGGGGTCTTCTCTTTTTTACTTTCAGTTAGTTTGCTAAGGGCTTATCAGTTTTGTTTATCTTTTCAATGTTTTATTGATTCTTCATATTTTTTAAAATTCTCAAGTTCATTGATTTCAGCTCTGATCTTAATTTTTTCCTTCCTTCTACTGGTTTTGGAATTGGTTTGATCTCCTTTTTCAAGGGCCTTCAGATGCATCATTAGGTTGTTTATTTAGGGTCTTTCTGATTTTCTTATGTAGGCACAGATAGCTCTAAACTTTCCTTTTAGAACTGCCTTCATAATGTCCCAGAGGTTCTGGTATGTTGTATCACTATTCTTATTTGAGTTTCAGAATTTTAAAAATTTCTCCCTTGATTTCTTCTATCATTATTCATCATTCAAAATTGTACCATTCAATCTCTTTGTGTTTATATAGTTTCTGTAGGGTTTGTTATGTTGATTTCTAATTGCATTCCATTGTTTTCTGATAAGATGCAAGGAATTATATCAACTTTTTTTATTTGCTCAGAGTTGCTTTATGTCCTAAAGTATCGTCTATTTTGGAGAAGACTTCATGAGTTGCTTAAAAGAAAGTGTATTTGGCTGTTATTCGATGACATATTCTACAGATATCTGTTAAGTCCATTTTATTTATAGTATTTTTCAGATCCAAAGAGTTTTTACTGAGTTTATGTCCAGATGACTGATCTAATTGTGAGATAGGTGTGTTTAAATCACCCAGTATTATTGTACTGAGGCCTATTTGAGGTTTCAATTTGAGTAGTGTTCCTTTTATGTAATTAGTTGCACCCACATTTGGGGCATAATATGTATTGTTGTTATATCTTCCTGTTGAATTGTTCCCTTTACCAGTATGAAGTGACCTTCTTTGTTAGATATGGGAGTAGCTACTCATGCTTGTTTTCAGGCTTCATTATTATAGTATACAAATTTCCATCCTTTTATTTACAGCTTATGACTGTCTTTGCCTATAAGGTCTGTCTCTTGCAAACAACATATAGTTGGGTCTTGTTCTTAACTCTCCAATTAAAAGACAGCTTATGTCTTTTAACTGGAGAGTTGAGATCATTTACATTAAATTTATTACAGATAGATGCTTATTAATTCCTGCCATTTTGATTTATTTAGAATGTTTAATTTGGTCTTATTTCTCATTTGCTTAGCTACGCTTCAAATGAGATTTGTTCATTTATGAGCTCTGGGGTTTGTTTTTATTTCTTCCATGTGGAGTTTCTTTCTTTCTTTCTTTTCTTTCTTTCTTTCTTTCTTTCTTTCTTTCTTTCTTTCTTTCTTTCTTTCTTTCTTTCTCTCTTTCTCTCTCTCTCTCTCTCTCTCTCTCTCTCTCTCTCTCTCTCTTTTCTTTCTTCCTTCATTCCTTCCTTCATTCCTACCTGAAGATTTAACCCAGGGAGGCTTTACCACTGAGCTACATTCCACAGTCTCACCCTTATTTTTTATTTTGAGATGGGGTCACACTAAGTAGCTTATGAGCCATGCTAAGTTGCTGAGACTGACCTTGAACTTATGACTATCCTGTCTCAGGTTCCCAAGCCTCTGGGTTTGTGGGGGTGAGTCACCATGCCTAGCTGAAGGATTTCTTTCTTTCTTTTTTTACATTATTAAATGTTTAAAAAAATTTGTTCTTTTTAGATATACATGACAGTAGAGTGTATTTTGACATATTATACACACATGGAAAATAACTTACTCTAATTAGGATCCCATTCTTGCAGTCAGAGGATTTCTTTAAATTAGTTCTGTTGTGCTTGTTTAGCAGTGATGAATTCTTTTAGTTTCTGCTTATCTTAGAAGGTTTTTATTCTTCAATTTTGAAGGATAACTTTTTGTGAAATAGCAGTCTTTGTTGACAGTTATATTCTTTTAGGACTTGGAACACATCATTCCAAGTCCTCCTGGTCTTTAGAGTTTGTGCTGAGAAACTCTAAAGTGATTCTGACTGACTTGTCAGACATTTTTCTGACCTGACATTTTTCTCTTGAGGCTTTTAAAATTTTATCATTACTCTGTATGTTCAGCATTTTAATCATAGTGTGTTATGAAGAGACTCTTTCTTTGGTTTTGTCTATTTGGGGTTCTGAATGTCTCCTGTATTTGGATGTCCATCTCATTCTCAATGTTTAGAAATTTTTCTGTTATTAATTATCTGAAGAACTTATCAATTCTATTAACCTGCACCTCAAAACCCTCTTCAATTTCAATGATTCTTAAATTTGTTCTCTTAATGTTGTCCCAGAGTTCTTGTATATTCTGATCATGGCTACTTATTTTCTTTTCTTTAATTGTGTCTGAATGTTCAAGGCTGGCCACTCTGTCTTCTGACTCTGAGATTTGTCTTCAGCATGGTGTATTGTATTAGAGAGACTTTCAACTGAATAATTTTATTTGATTTATTGTATCTGTCATTTTTAAGATGTCTGTTTGGTTCTTTTTCAAAATCTCTATCTCCTTATTGAATTTTTTATTCATATCCTGTATGACTTCCTTAATTCATTCAGTTGTTTTTCTGTATTCTTTTGGGATTCATTGATCATTTTTATAATCATTCTTTTGAATTATATATATCTGATAATTCATCCACTTCAATATCTTTGGGGCCAATTGCTAGAAAATTATAAACTTTAAGTGGTGTTGTGTTATTTTTTTTGTATATTTCTTGTATTCCTGTGTTTGATTTTATGCATTCATTGAGAGGGATTTCTCTTTCACTTTTATGTATGGGCCTTTTTAGGGTATAGTCTTCGCTTGGGAAAGTGTCCTAAAGTGATCCCCTCACAGGTGTGGTATCCACAGCCTTTGTGTTAATTCTGTTTTTTTTTTTTTTCTGTAGCTGTGGGTGTCCCTAAGTGGAATGTGAGGGCCCACCCCTAGCTGTTTCTCTTTGGGGCCTGGTCATTAGTTTGGGTTTTTGCTTCCTTTATTCTTTGTATTAAGGTATAGAAGTTTGACTGTCATTAATTTGTGTCTTTTGGTTGAGTTTATTTCAATAGCAAGAGTCTGTACCTTGTGAATTTGTAGTGTTCCTGAAGGTTCCCAGTATTTCACAAAATAGGGGGAAACAAACAATAACTACAACCAATACAAACAATATACAGCATTAAGGTAAATACCTGGTTCCTACTATGACATCTATAATGTTAATCACTACAAAAAACAAACAAGTGAACAGAAATGGTGAGGTCAGTAATGTCAATAGCAAAATGACAAGTAATAATAAACTAGTCTGGCAAACAATAGGTGTCAACTATGTTATCCACCGCAGTAATAATTACAATAGCATGAATGGTGGGGGTAAGAGTTATATAAACCAATTAGTTCTAAAAGGTGGTAAAAATACAGTTAATTAAGAGAAAAAAATGTGGTAGGAAGAAAAGAGTTTACAATTTCAAAAAGTGAATAGAGAGAGTACAGAAGAGATGTAGGTGAAGGTTATAAGGAAGGAGGAGAAAACTAGGAGAAACAAAGTAAAGGGAGAGAGAAATAGAGAACAAGTGAATTTGGTTGTTAGCAAGAGAAGAGAGAAATAGAAACAAGAGAAACAAACAAATGAAAACAAAATAAATCAAAACTAAAACATACAAACTAAAAATCCTGTATCTCAAAAGATAAGGCAAGGAAAAATAACTACATTTAAAAGTGCTAAAAATGAGAAAAAAGAAACAAATATGTATATGTAGTCCATGAACCAATTAGCACAGCAAGAACACACACACTTGTGCGTGAATAAAAAAAGGAGAAAGATTTTTAGTGAAAAATGAAGGAGTTGTCATCATCACTGAAGTGATCAAAATAGTCAAAGAAAATGGATGGTCACTGTCTATGCCCAACTGTCTTTCTTTCTGTTACTTCTTAGGCTATTTACTGAGAGAGTGAGAGCAAGGGCTGGGGTTTGTTAACCCCTTTCTCTTTTTGTATTGCTTACCAAATTTCCAGTTGGATTGGCCCAAGACTGAAACTGGTTGAAATAAGTATCATCTTCCCTTCTGACCAGTATAAGGATGGAATGGGAAGTACTGTCAGCTGAAGTTCTGTCTGCAAGACCAGATCGATGTATTCCCAGGGTGGGGTTCCTGCAGAGTTCTATGAGGGGAGCTCTGTTATGAGGGACTTAGGTCTAATCAGCCATTAGGGGCTTTGCTCTGGAAAGGTTAGCTGAACACACCCCCTGGACCTGGCAGTTGCTGATCTCTATCAGGAGTCTGGATCTCAGGAGCTTCCCAATAATTCTACTTATGGGGCAGGGGATCAAGTCCTCCACTCTGCTGCCCATGAACACAATCTTCCCAGACTTAGTCCCTAAGTGTATTCACACCTGCATTTTAAAATTCCCAGCCCACTTCAGCTAGTCCCATGACCTGCCAGACAAAGGAAAATTGAGTTAGGCTCCCTTTCACTTTTCTGATTTGAATCCCACTGGGTACTACATTCTCTGTGCCCGTTTCACTCAGATTCTGCTAGGTACACCCTAGACTGAAGGATAGGTGCTTGGCAGCAGAGTATGGTAAAGTTTGCTATGATCTTCCAGCTTCTGCAGCAGGAACTGCAGCATAGCCACCTCAAGATGGCTGCCACTTCTTCTCTCTTCGGCCATTTGAGAAACAGCACTTTTCAAACACCAGTTCACAGTGTAGTGTCTGAATCAGCTAAGTTCAGGCTGCTTTTCTGATCTTGGGTTTTTTTGGTACCAAGTCTGTTCATTGTGTTTCTCTCTCTTATCCTTTCCTGATGTGGTGAACCAGCACTGCTACCACTGCTTCTGCTGCTGCTGCTGCTGCTTGGCTCCAATGTACTCTTTTTTTCTTTACTTAATGTTCCCAAATTTCTGAGTCTCTAAGCCACATTCGACTGTCTGATACTGAATTTTAGTGAAATCCCTCTTTCATCCACTTTACTGAGGAGCAGTACTCTGTAGCTTCAATCCCAAGCTACAGAGCAAATAGAAATGCACTCTTTCTCTAATCTGCCATCTTGAATCCCCTCTGGATTTTAAAATGGAAGGCAAAGTAAGTTTATAAAGTTTATAAGGTTTTTCTTCAGGCAGTGAAGGGATTCCTCAGGAACTCCCAGGCAGTGTATGTATCTGGGAGACCTTGGAAAGCCCCAAGAAAAACTCTCTTTTGCAATAGTCCTACAGTCATGACACCCAGCACCCAGATCCTGAGTTCTCACTTCCCTTTTTCTTTTACTATTTTTCTCATCTCTGCTTGGCTCTATTTCTCTTTCAATGTTGACCTTGTTCTTTCCTTTTATGAATAGGACTTTGTCATGCATAGGAAACATGGTTGCTGCCAGATTCATCTCAGTAATCATAGAAGAACTTCTTTTGAGTCCAGCATCCATTTAACAACTCCAGGAACCTGTTCTTATTGGTCCTGCTTGAATTAAATGTCCATCCCTTAGACTAATCATAGTGTCAGGGAAATAGGGTACTATGATTGTCTTATACAGGTCATGTAACTCCAATTTTACATAGGGGGAAGAGTCTATTACAACAAGAAGGAGGTGGAAATTCTTCCTGGGAAGATAAACATAATAGCTGACTCTTTGTGTTGCTTCAGTATAAACCAACCTCTCCTCTGAAAATCTTTGGTATCCATGCAATGGCTTTATGTAAATGGGGATTTTAAGGTGAAAATTATAGAAAGAACCCTAGGCCTTATCTAGGCATAAGGTGGTAAGAAATAGGAAAATACACACAAGTGGCCAAATGATCCATAAACTGAGTGCATTAATCAGAATTCAGAGTTTGGAGCGAGAGGTGACCATTAAAACCATGCTTTGAAAGAGGGTGCTGATTGCCATAGGATGTGGAATGGAGTTGAAGCACATCTTATGTACAATTGTGACCTGGAATGGAGCAAATTTACAATTGCAGGCTATTTCTCTCATGGGGTATATTTTAGTTTCTTAATAGATTCCTTGACTGGCAGCTTTAACTAATTCCTTTGATGTAGGTGATTTCTTCTTCTAATTCTCCTTCTCCCCATCCAACCTCCTCCTCCTCCTTCTTCTTCCTCTCTTCCTCCCCACCCAACCTCCTCCTCCTCCATTTTCTTTCTTTCTTTTTTTTTGTTTTTTGTACCAGGGATTGAACCCAGGGGCACTTAACCACTGAGCCACATCCCCAGTCCTTTTTTATATTTTAATTGGAGACAGGATCTTGCTGAGTTGCTTAGGGCCTCATTAAGTTGCTGAGACTGGCTTTGAGAAACTCCTTTCTCAGCCCACCTCCCTTCCCCAAGTTGCTGGGATTATAGGCGTGTGCCCCCATGCCCAGGTTAGGTGATGCTTCTCATCTAACTGGCTTGTTTGAAATTCTCTCTGAACTGAGCTTCCTCTATGGAGTGGCGAGCTTTCAAACTGGCTTCAGGTCTACTCCATCTTGGAAAACTTATGTCTGGTCCGGGGAGACACTCTTGTATGCCTCTATCACCATCTGTGGATGATCCTCCTCTTTCTTTCTCTGCTTTGTGACCTCAGGCATTTCTGTCACCAGCTTCTCTTCAAACTCTCCCTATACCCCAGTGTGTTAGTCAGCTTTTTGTCACTGTGACCAAAAGACCTGACAAGAACAACTTAGAGGAAAATATGTTTATTTGGGGCTCACAGCTTCAGAGTCCCATGATTGGCTATCTCTATTGATCTAGGCCTGAGATGAGGCAGAACCTCATGGCAGAAGAGTGTAGTGGAGGAAAGTTTCTCAGCTTATGGCTGCCAGGAAGCAGAGTGAGAAAAAGAAGGAAAAGGTCATGGACAGATATAGTCCAGGTCCTGACCTCAGTGACTTACTTCCTCCAACCACACGCCACCTGAGTAAAGTTAGCACCCAGTAGTCCACTCAAATTATTCATCCATAAAATAAATGAATGCACTGATTAGGTTATAGTCATCATAATAGAATCATTTCACTTCTGAATGTTCCTTCATTGCCTAACACATGAGCTTCTTAGGGGATATTAAAGATTGAAATTATAACACCCAAATTCTAGAAGACATATGTCACCCTGAATGATCTTTTATTTATTGTCATATTGAAGCCTGCCCCAACTGGTTTGAGGTAAGGTTAGAGTCTCTTTTCCCCATGGGGGAAAAGGAATAGGACACAGAATTCCAACAACTCCTTCCAAAGAAATCCTCTTTGTCCCCTTCTCTTTGACTTCATCTTCCCATGTTGCTGAAGGGCCACAACACCAACGTTTGGCTGTATCTTTTGTAAATTCTTAAATGAGTGGGCAGAATGAGTGGGCAGAGTGAGTGGGCAAACTTTTTCAGGTGAGGAAACTTAGCTATTGTTTTGCTTTTGGTTTTTGGAGTCTCAGCTCAAACTAAACAAGAAAGAATCCCATTTAAAATTCCTTTTATGCATTACACCATTTAATCATTTAGGTATATCAGTTCCTTTTTACATGTGGGAAACTAAGGCTTAGAAATGTTCAGTGCCTTGTTCAAGATCATATGGATGGGAAGTGACAGGAACAGAAAAATAAACTCAGATCTTTCTGATTTCAAAGTTTGTGCCATTTTTCCTTTGCAACTGTGAATTATCAGGGGGTTGTCTTTGGTTTGTGCTCTGAGTTGGCATGAGAAATCTTGTTCAGTGTTGGTACCTCTGACTCACTATTGCATTCTTAGTCCATTCGCCTCTGTGCCTAAGTTTTCCTTTATGTAAGCTGTGGAACATATATAATAATAATAGTTTTTGAAAATGACTCCCTAAGAGAACTTCATTGATGTGAGGTTTAGGGGTGGGTGGGTGGGAAAAATATTATTAAACTAAAGTTTATTGAACACCTACTACAGTGTGTCAGTCAGGCTTTGTGATTAGTTTCTTCATATACACTACTTACTTTAATTTATTTAGAGTTAATTTAAAATGTTCAACAACTGGTGTGGTATAGCTACTGACCAGTTGAGAAGGTGCTGGCTATAAAAAATCTTAGTCATTGAGTTGAGCTGTACCAACGTGGACTTCCAGGAGAGGTTGAGCAACTCACATGAGGCCAGTTGGTCAGTGAGGTGGACCAGGATTCACTCTCAGGGCTGTCCCCGGACTAAGTTTATCCTCTTTCCAGTTATTTGAACATTCCAGAGGAAAGTAGACATGCGAAGACTTGCTCTGATAGTTCTCAGAGGTGGGTACTCTGATGTTATTTGGGCAAGAGTAAATGGACTAAGAAGTTTCATTTTCATAGTTCTCTTTCAAAGGAACACTGTTTTGCTCCTTATCTGTTTTTCTCATGCCTCTGGTGGACTCACAGAAGTTCAGTTATGAGTTTCAGAATGTGCTCAGTCTTACATCCTGTCCTTGAGATAGCAGTCCCAAACAAGATGCCTCTGAATTCCTGAAAGAACACTCAAGACAAAGGAAGAAAGTGGGGGTGGGGGTAGGGAAGCATGCAGGGAAGATCGGGAAGAAAGGGGTCGGGGAGAGAGAGAGAGAGAGAGAGAGAGAGAGAGAGAGAGAGAGAGAGAGGTAGAATTCATACCAGGGCTGGTTTGGACCTTCTATCTGTATGTTTAATCAAACAGGCTCAGAGTAAATGGAAAGTTTGCAAATTTAGAAGTCATTTCTGGCTTCCTAACAGCTTTCAACATCAAAGGCTTTGGAGCCTTCAGTATATTCATTCAATACCAGGACTGTGATACCACCTGGGAGGGGAGGAAAGGGTGAAAGGTAGACTCAACTATTACTTGTGGAAATACCGAGGACAAACAGGAAGAGTTAAAAAGGAAATGACTCATATATGGTGGAAGGGGGCCATTGCTTTATCTTTATTATCACTGTACAGAGAAAAGAGTTTCCATTAGCTTTATTTTTAGGAGTTTTTCTTCAACAACACAAATCCTTCTGTGAGGGATCCTAAATCCCTTCTATGAAGGAGACTCACTTTTTCTGAAGTCATCACACATTCCCTTGACCTCTTCTTTTAACTTCACATGAACATCTGCATACTGAATGTTGTACTCAGTATTTACTGAAGAAAACAGTGGATGGTCAGATTTATTGATAGATTATTTAGAAAACCATGAGAGTGGTTGCAAATTTTAGAAATTCATCTGAGAAATAGAAGGCACTTGGGTGTAGAAAAGCTCTTTAATAGACCCCTTTTGTTCCAATCTAGGCCTCAGAGTCTGTTCTGAAAAGGGAACTATTGTTTTACTAGGAAGAGTTTAAATTGATCTGTATAAAAAAGTAACAGGTGTGATTTCATTTTCTTCTGGGGAAAGGAGGAGTGGTATGCTGGTAAATGGTTTATTCCAAAAAACAAGAATAAACAAATGGACAAATAAAAAAAAAAAACATTAAACTGATTTGTAGCACTTACCCATTTCTGTTGTAGCACCAAGTCGGGGAGTTAGGAAAAGATGGGTGTAGGCATATGGTATATCTGCTTTGTAAGTATGTAGATGCAAAAACACTCGGGAGTAAGCATAAGAGTGGGCTTCAGGAAGGGTGCAGGCTGTGAGCTGGGGCAAGTGATACCCAGTGAAAAAGTCCCTGTGCAGGGATGACCAAGGGACTTTGAGCAGAGTGATTTAAAGAACTCAGTTTTATTATGGTTTTCTATTCTATGCTGTACTTATCCTGAAATCTTAAGTGAAAGTGGAATAGGCAGACTTGTGTTGGTGGTGTTTTGAGGGCCAGAGTCCATGCTTACGATGGAGCAGCATGGAGAGAACACACCTGTAGAATATGAGATGACAACAGGGATTGGAATTCTGTAGAATTCTGTAGAATGTGTCAGATTTGTTTGAATATTAACAAGAAGTCTAAATTATAATTCTGCCAATATTTTTCCAATTAATGTTGTTTTCATCTCATTCTCAACTTATTTACAACCAAACTCATATGTTCTCCCAAAGTAACTTCCAACTCACATTACCAAGTCTTTATTTTTGTATCACAATTATCAAACATGAACCCCTGAAATCATCTCTGAATAACTTTCCTGTTTCCATGTGCAATCAACTTTAAAGTTCCATCCATGTTTTGTTGGTTGCTCGGCCTGTCCATTTTTTTCCATCCTGGTTTCCCCCTCCCCCAGACCTTGCAACTACCATTTTACCTTCTGTGAATTTTTGCTGTTCTAGATATCTAACATAAATGGAATCGTACGGTATTTTTCTGATTCCTTTTATTTTAGATATTTAGAATATGTATATCATCTGTGACCAGATGATTCTACTCACATAATGTCCTCCAGGTTTATTTCTGTTTTATCACATGGCAGGATTTCTTTATTAGGACCTAAGAGTCTCTGAATTTCTAATTTTTGTGATGATATACTTAATCTCTGGAACTTAAATTTTATTAAATCTTGTTTTTTATTTTTTATGTTTTTGATAATTTTAACCAAAATATTTTATATTCTAGTTCATGTTGTCAACCTGTTATTTTAAGTGCTTTAGGACTTTAATTTTCCTTTTAAAAATATGCTTTTATTCATAATGCCTTGCATGCTTTGAATTTTTCAATGTGCACTCTTGTTTCACAAGTCTTCTTCTTCTTCTTCTTCTTCTTCTTCTTCTTCTTCTTCTTCCTTCTTCCTTCTTCCTTCTTCCTTCTTCCTTTCCTCCTTCTCCTCCTCCTCCTCCTCTTCTTCTTCTTCTTCTTCTTCTTCTTCTTCTTCTTCTTCTTCTTCTTCTTCTTCTTCTTCTTCTTCTTCCTGTGAGAAACCCTGGTAGTTGGGATTTTGGAACTCTCCTTCCTGAGCACATGTGAGTGAGATCCAAGGATATTACAAACCAAGATAAATCCTGGTGTTAATTTGTTGGCCCAAGGACTCCAAGGTTATTCGGAAGGTATAAATTTGAGTCTTAAACCAAGTAGAAGATGGAGATCTACGGTTTTGAATTCTCAGGTTCTCAGAGCTCAGGTGGACAGACAAGCTTCTTGGTTGTCTCCCATTCAGATGTGTGAATTTTCCCCCAAATTCACCAGATAGTGCTGTCATTGGATAGTGCTAACTGTATTAGGATTTCCTGTTTCATCTCTTTATCTTAAAAAGTCTCAAGGCCTCATTTCTCATTCTTGAGTCAACATTAAGACCCAAGACGTTGGGTGTGGGCTCCTGACTCAGGCTAACCAAACAGTTTCTCTTGGGGATTGATACTGACACTGTGAGAGAAAGCTTTAGAGTCTTTTAAAGTGTAGAACTGCAGGAGGTTGCCCTGTCATACTGGGGAGAGTTTGGAGAAGATCAAGTCAAGCAGAGGCAAGCAGAGCTGAGAGATGAAGAAAGACGATGTTCTTGTATTATTTGAATGGTGAATCCTACAGGGCCCAAAGTCAGTTCTATCTCAGATTTTCCAGCTATATGAGCCAATAAATTCCTTCAGCTTTCCGCCCCCACTATACCACTTTATAAAAATTTGATTCTTACAACCAAAAGCATTATGACTAACGTATCCAGTCTTTATGTCTGTTTCAGGAATGAATGTATTAATTGCATCAACAGAAAACACAAAAATGGTGTCTTACATAATTAAGGGTTTATTTACCCCATAAGTGTTAGTTATGTGCATGTGACCAAAATACTTGACAAGAAAAACTCAGAGGAGTACAAGTTTATTTTGATTCACAGTTTCAGAGGTCTCAGTTCATAGTTGGTCAGCTCAATTGCTCTGGGCCTGAGGGGTGAGGCAGAACGTGATGGCAGAAGGGCATGGTGGAGGAAAGCTGCTTAGCTCATGGCAGCTGGAAAGGAGAGAGAGAGAGAGAGAGAGAGAGAGAGAGAGAGAGAGAGAGAGAGAGAGAAACAGTGTGTGTGTGCAAACCACAGATAAGATAAACCCTTCTAGAGCATGTGCCCACTCATCTGCTTTCTCCTACTAGGTCTCACCTTTCAGCAGTCCATTCAGCTGTCAATGGATCAATTCATTAAATAGATTAATACACTGATGAGGTTAGAGCCCTTATGATCCAATCATGGCCTAAAAGCCCCATCTTTGAACCTGCTGCATGGGAGGACCATGCTTTCAATGTGAGACTTTGGGAAATATTCCAGATCCAAATCATAACACCATGTAATAAAAAGTGTGAGGTAGGGCAGTCCAAGCTGATATCCCAGCTCCACAATCCCATCAGGAACCCAAGTTCTTTCCACATGTCTGTTTTGTCATCCTTACTGTGTTGATTTTGTCTTATTTGTTGACTCAACATTGCTAAGTGACTGCAGCTAACCTAGACCTTATGACTGTGTTCTAGGAAAATGGAAGAAGGAAGCATTCTCAGACCTATTCTTATGTCTCATTCACCAGAAGTGTGCCATATGGCTTCCCTTAGCTGCAGAAGAGCTGGAAATTAAATGTTTAGCTTTTACTATTTCTGTGTTAGAGATAAACAAAAGAAAAGAGAATAGACAAACCCAAACCAACAACTTAGATTATTTTCTGGATGCCAGCACTATGTCTTCCCTTTGCTTATTCTACAAAACATCAGCTATCTGAGAGTTATACAAATCATCCTATATTTGAATGCTAAGTGTTATTGAATAAAAACCACAGAAGTGTGGACAATGAAGCTTCTACAAATTAGTACTTTAATATACTTAGACCCTCAGAAATGCTTCTTAGTTCTTTTTATTTTGGTTTTATTAGCTTCCTCTCTCATTCCCTTTAATTATTATTGCAAATCTCTAATCTGTACTGCCTCCCTTAAGCCTGCTTCTCATAGGCACTTCACTCTCAACAGGTTGCTGTCCCTTGCTTTGCTGAGAAAATTGAGGCCATCATTATGTAAACTTCCTCAATTTCCTGTAACCTATCCTTTCCCCCTTTCTTCATTTTCCTTTGGTTTAAAACCAGAACCTATAGTTGTGGTCTTAACTTCAGTCATGTCCGTTATGCTACAAGTTATTCGATGCTCATTTCATTCATTATTGTACCCCATCACTTGGCATCCTGTGGTAGTAGGCACACCATAAATACTTGCTGAATATTTTATTGACTTCTTTTTGTAGATCTTAGCTACACCAATTATTTCTTTCCTCTCCTGAATCTTTTCTCCCTCTGTATCTCCTTTCTGTCAGTCTACAAACACAATTTTTACCCTAAAAACCAAAAAGAAGTACCAAGAGTACAAAATGTCCTGCTAACATCAAATTTTTCTCTTTCTCTGCTGAACTAAGCTTCTCAAAAATAATCTCCAATTTCAGCCACTACTTCCATTTCTTCCAGTAGTTTCTCAAGTCATTGCTTTGTAGCTTCAACTCTACCAGGTCAATGAAAGATTCCTGTTGACTTCTTCCTCATCAAACTTGTATATTACCTAAGTTTTCTGCAGAATTTACTTACCCTCTATTTCTTGGGACTCTTTCTTTCCTTGAATTTTCTGATATTAGTATTTTCTGGTTCCCATTTTACTGCTTATTCTTTTCTTTTTCTTTTTTATTCTGTTGGGGTTCCTTCCCCAGTTGTGGTATCCAGGACTTTGTAATGATCTTGTCTTTTCCCTAAACAAATGCTCCTTGTGTAATCTCAGCAGTACCATGACTTTGGCTGCCATCAAATGAAATACTTCCCAAGTTTATATCTCCAACTTTAACCATTTTCTTTTGTTCAGACCTAAGAGAGATAAGGGAAAAATGTGGCTATCTGTAAGAATAAGCATTCTTACAGATATATATTCTTACAGACAATAGTGAGTGCAAAGGCCCTGTGTTTGGCCTGTTCAAAGGAAACCAAGTGAGGTTGGAGCTGAAAGAGACTGGGGAAATGAGGTCAGAGAAGTAATCATGATGGGGAAAGTCAAATCATGTAAGGCCTTGTAGGCCATTTTAATGAACCTTACTTCTACTGGGAGTGAGATGAAAAGCCATTGGAGGGTTTGAACAGAGGAGTGATATGTTCTGACTGAAGTTTTAAAAGAATCACTCTGTGTTGAAAATAGATTGAAAAGAGTCAGATAAAGTAGGGCAACCCAGTAAGGATGCTGTTGTGGTAAATTAGACAAGAGATAACAGTGATCTGGACCATGGTAACAGCAGTGAAATAGCTGATTATAGATCTATTTTAAAGGGAGAATCAATAGCCTATGATGGCAGATTGGGTTTCAGAGGTTTGAGAAAAAGGAAAACTCAAACATTTTTTTTTTTTTTTTTGGCCTACATAACTGGAATGATGGAGTTCTAATTTACTGGGAAACATTGTGAGGAAAAAAAGGTTGGGATGATTAGGAGGTAAGATTTGGGTCAACAAAATTATGAGAGAGGTATTCAGATGCAGAAGTCTTGAAGGAGTTGAATAAAGAACATCGTTTAGGAGGAAAGGGCATGAGGAGCATGAGGGACAGTAGAAAGTGGTTGGATCAAAAATGAACTGTAGGGGCTGAGGGTTTGTTTCAGTGGTAGAGAGCTTGCCTAGCATGTGGGAGGCCTTCTTTTAGCCCCAGCACTAGAGGGGAAAAGGGAAGAAAGAAAAGAGCAAAGGGAAAATGGATTATAGGCTGGGGTGAAGGTTAAAGGTTTTTGGAATTGATGTATAAGAGGGAGTAAAATGAAAGATAACAGGTGGTATGTGGTAAGCTTGAAATTAAGATCATATAAGAGTTGTAGACTTTGGTATAAAGGTATGACTGTACAGGTGAAAGACCGAAAGGCTTAAAGGAGTGAAAGGAATGGAGGAAAAGATAACTGGAGGGGAGGTCAAGAATATGAAAAGCTGGACTAACAGAAGGATCATTTAGATGGTTAGAAGTATAAAGGAGTGGTGTTAAAGAATGTGTGTAGGCAGGACCTTTACTCTTTAAGGAGTTGGGGGAAATGGCCAGAGGATGGCAGATGACTGAAACAGGAAGAGTAAATAGTGGGACAGCCTTGCACCATGATATTCAAAGCTAAAATTGCTCAACTATGGTTACACATGACCTCCCACTTAGTAAAATTTTATGTTAAGTTTTCTGCAGAATTTGTCATCACTTGCACTTTCACAACCTATTTTTTTAAACCTATGTTTTTTAAATGTTATGAACCTAGGACCTGTTGGTTCTCCTTCCTCTATAAATCCCATTTTTTTCATCTCTTGACTTTTTCTGCTCTGGGTTCCCTACAAGTCCTCCCTTCTCACTATACACACACTTTCTGGGTGATCTCACTAATCTCATGACTTTGACTGCCATTCAAATGCATAAGGCTCCCAAATCATTATTTCTAGCTCCGATTGGTCTTTGTGCTAGTCTAATATTTCTCACATGCACTGGACAGCCTTCAGATGACCTTCAGGTAGCTTAATTGACTTGAGACTGAATTAATTATCTTCTTTTCCAATTTCTTTTCTTCATTTTTGAATTCCAGTCAACCACTAAGACACATTTGACTTATCACAGTCCCAATTTCTCATCTCCCATATGCACTCAAGTTCCTAATTCCTGTGAATTCTATTTCTGAAATATGAATTCTATTTTGGAAATGCCAACATTCATTAAATTCAACTCTTTCCCTCCTTTAAATCTATACGCACTACAAAAAGTTAAAAAAAAAGGGCAGACAGCATTTCTCTAGCTTCATGGAAGTCTAAGAATTATAGTTTGTAGGATGTTAATAGCTACAGTACAGTGAAGTACAGAGGAAGATAAGATGGATATTATGTACTAACCCCCTATATTGACATTCTCTCCTGAGATTGAGTAATGTGGCTTCCCCAAAGAAGGCATGTTCTAGATTGAGAATCACTGTTTTTGTGAATCTATACCAGATCAAAAACAAAACAAAACAAAGCAAAACAACAAAAACCCTCTAATTGCTCCTTTGTTTGTTTACCAGAAATTTATAATATCTATATTATATCAGGCATAATTCTGAGTCCTGGGAATGTAGGAGTAAAGAAAATGGATACAATCAGCATTTTCATTGAACTTAGAGTCCAGTGGGGGAACTTGAAGTCGAGTGGGGAAGCCAGGTAAGAAACTTCCATATAAATAAAGTGATCAGCACTGTGAGAAAAGAAAGGGCAACAGGACAGAATGAGTGGGGGTAGGGAGGTAGGAGCATAAGGTCAAGTAGAAGCATCAGAGAAAGCATCTTTGAGAAGATGAGTTTGTTTTTTTTTTTAACCCAGGAGTATATGAATGCTGCAGATCAGTGGGTTATGCTAGGGCTTGGGGGATTAGAACTCCACAAAGAGAATAGCCAGCAGAAAGACCCTGATTGGGAAGGTGTGGCACATGCAAAGACCCAGTCAGTATCTCTGAAGTCCTTCTTCATAGCACTTAACACAGGGAGCAATGACCTATTTATTTGTGTTTGCCTATTTAGCTACTGCATATTTGTTCACTGTTATCCCCATGATCACTGAGGACTGAGACCAGGTCTATTTTGTTCAAGGTTACATATCCAGTGTTTAGTTCAGTACCTGGCACACAATAGCAGTTGAGTGTTTACTAAATGAAAAAATAACTAAATAACTACTTCTTAGATATAAAATCATTTGATTAGTTGTGTAATTGGTACTTTTTGGTCTCTCACTAAAAAACGATAATATCGACTGTGCCTTATCATACTACACATTTTGCCCTGTTCTATAGACAGGATCCTTTCTCTTGTCACTTCAAAGTCTCTGTCCTAAGAAGTTAGATGTTCAAGTTACTTTCCCCTTTGTCCCAAATTGCCACGAATTCTCCTTTTGACTGGGACTGTTAGCAAATCCTGAGAGAGGCCTTGAAATGGTGTTCTCCTTTCTTTGGTTCATTAAGAGCTTTAATCATATTTAGCCTATGGAAATGAACACAGGAAAAGAGAAAAGCAGAATTTAAGGTGATTATGAGACATCTAGGAAGTGTCCATTCAGCAGAATCTAGGAAAATAAATCTACTTATGGGACAGGAATCATAAAAGAAGCTAAGCTTAGCTTCTTCTGAGCCAGAAAGAAAGGAGAGGACTAGGATATTGTGATTTAATGAGAATAAGAGGAGGGAAATTCAAGAAATGGAATGTGAAATGCTGCAGAGAGTAGCAGACTGCACAGGAAAGGCCCCCACATCTAGACGGTGGTATCTTTTAAGAATGCAGCTTCAGAGGCACAGTGAGTATAGGTGTGAGGAAGTAAAAGTTTTGCATATAGCCATTCATTCTACAAGTCTGGTAGTAAGAGGTGAGTGATGATGTTCCTTCCTTCCTTTCCACAGAAAGTATCTTTAGCTGACTTTTGGGAATAAGAAAATCAGGGGATCAGACTTGCTCCCTCTCCATTTGAGAATTCAGTTCTCTGCCCATTCTTCTCATCACCTTGAAATACAGGGTGTTACCGAAATCCAGTGTTACTCTTCAGCAACACTGGAGCAGGGCTGCCCTCTCTGTGTTCTGCATCCAGTTGCGTGTTCTTCCTCATATCAAAAAATACACTGGATCCCAAGGGAGGTTAAGTGGATCTTAAATGTGGGGAGTGGATAGAGGATCAGACATTGTTATTTTGGGACTAGCTATAATGTTCCTTTAACCAATGCCAGGTGGTGGGAAGATTCATAGCTTAGGATAGAGGTGGGAAATTTAAATATTTTTATGAACCAGGCAGATATTGTAAGTGAGGGAAGTAGGCAGGCCAGTCCAGGGGTGAAACAGAGAGTACGAGACCCATTGAGAATAGGACAAATGCTCTTCTGTTAGTTGCTCTTCCTGTAGGAATGTGGTCCCGTGTATTAAAAAGCAGTAAGAATTTAGGATCTCTAGGTCAATTGTCCCATTTTTTAATGTTAGTGATTAAAGAAAAAAACACTATTGGAGCCAGATATTTGTAGATAGGACCCTGGTCTCTAACTGCTAGTTGTGACTTTAAAAAGTATGCCAGGGGAATCCTTCCTTTTTTCCTTCCCCATTCTTCCTTTCTTTCTTTCCTTTTTTTTTTTTGTGGTTCGAGTATCAAACCCAGGGCCTGGTGTGTATTAGGAAAGTGATCTACCCTTGAGATGCACCCCGAGAATTTCTTTAATTCATTAATCTCCACTCTCTATTGCACAATGCTACCATCCTTGTGTCCCTGGCCCCTTTTCCTCAGTAGTCACTAGACGTGGATTTTTTTCCCTCTCTCCTTATCTGCTGGCTCCGAGGTAAGTAGATAGATGGGCAATGTTCTATGTTATTGTTTGAATGTAAGTGTCCGCCCAAAAGCTCATGTATCAAAAGCATGATACCCAATGCAGCAATGTTCAGAGGTGAAATGATCAGATTAAGAGAGCTATAATTTAGTCAGTGGATTCATTCATTTGACTTATCCATTTGATGGATTAATAATTTGAGTGGATTACTGGGTGGTAACTATAGGCAAGTTGGGTGTAGCTGGAGGAGGTAGGTGATTGAGGATGGGCCCTTGGGGATTATATTTTGTCCCTGACTTCTCTTCTCTTTTCCTCATATTCTCTCTCTCTCTCTTACTCTCTCTCTCCCCCCTCCTTCTCTCTCCTCCCCACTCTTCTTCCAAGTTGACATAAGCTGAGCAGCTTTCTGCTGCCACACCCTTCTGCCATGATACTCCACCTCACCTCAGGTCCAGAAAAATGGAGTCGTCTAACCATGAACTGAACCTCTGAAATCATGAGCCCAAAATAAGCTTTTCCACGTCTAAGTAGATCTTGTCAGGTATTTTAGTCACAGAGATGAAAAGTTAAAATGCCCTGTAAATATGAGTGGGAAAAGATGGGGAGATATTTCAACTATAGTTTAGTTTCTTAAATCCACAATGATGCCATCAGTTGTCTCTTAAGGATAAAAACAGACTCTCACTGAGATTTATTTCCTTTTAAAGACTAATTCCCTGTAATATGTATACAAAAATGAATGTTTCTCCTGGAATCACTTTGGCAGTTAGAAAATATCATTGCCTGAGTCCCAGGCTGAACCAATTAAATCAGTATTTCTGGAGATTGGACTCTGCCACTGGTGGTTTCAAAAGCTCCCCAGGTGATTCTAATGTACAATCATGGGGCTAAGAACCACTGCATAGGTGATAGAGTGGTGTTATGGGATCTGTCCCTTCTCTTTCTGTTTCTGACCATCATGAAGTGAGTGATTTGTTTTGCCATGCCCTTCTGCTATGATGTACTGCCTTACCATAGGCCCAGAAACAATGGAGTCAGTTGACCATGGACTGAAACCTCTGAATACGTGAATCAAAATATATTGTTCTTCTAAGTTGTTTTTCTCAGGTATTTTGTCATAGTGAAGAAAAGCTGACAAATACAGGTGGGTGTGTTTGGGGAAATGTAAAGCATGGAGAAGTTTGGAATATCTGGGGTAGTAAAAGTATCATTAAATGGAACAAAGGGCCAAAGAGAAATGGAATGGATTTGTGGTGTGCTATATGGTTCTGTGATTTTCTATGACAGGCTTTATAGGTTGTGTGTAGCCACTAGGAAATTAGGATGAGTATCGGGAATCTTTTGGTTTGGATATTGGCCCAGCAGAGTGCAAAGCTAAGAAAGAGCGTAGATAGAGTGCTAATAATGGTTTTATTGATCTGTGAACAGGATCAAAGATAGTCATACAGAGGTTAAGGGAAGAAACACCAGTGGGTATAGGAGGAATGCAAGGAAGAGGGAGAGGATGATTTGAAACTTGGGGGTCTTAAAAGCTTGTCTCTATTACATGGCCTTCAGTAGATGGGTTCCCTCTGACAATATTGGGATGTTTACAACTTCGAGCTTACTTTTAAAAATTGAGGAGAATTTGGTTTAAAAATCACAGAACAAAACATTCTTACTGTTATTATTTAAACAATTCAGAGATACATACAAAAAATTCCAAGAAAAACTGAAGGTTGTATGAGAAAGGAAATGTAATCATAGTCACTTCCTGGTTCAGTAACCAACAGTATTTTGCATAGTCACAATAAATCACTGAGTATGTATTTAAGGAAAATTGATCTGTATTTCCATCCTGAGTAGGGAAAGAATGAGCATAAACAAACATAACAGGCAATCAATAGATAATGTGTTTTGTGTCTGTGTGTGCAGAAGGGGAAGTAAGGGAGTGGGGAATATGAAATAATAAAATATATACTTGTTATATACATTTGAAAGCACTACTTGACTTAACTCTTTGAGGGTTAAACTCAATCAAAAGCAAAAAAAAATGCAGCAGAACTACATATTTTGATTTCAGAAAGTTGTTTAAGATAGAATGTTAAGCAAAGCAAAATAAAACACAAAGAAGCAAAAAACAAAATCAAATTGAAAAAATATTGCTTTTTGGTTAAAAAGTTATTTTTTTAATACGGAGCCATTATCTTGGGGATTATGGAGGATTTGAGTTTATGGAATGTTTGAATTATTCACAATGAGCAATATATATTATATCTGTGAAAAAAAAGACACACTAGAAAAAGTATATCAAAAAACATCCCAAGCCAACAAACAAACAAAAACAGGGAACACTTCCCAGGAGAAGAGGAGCATTGTTTTTCACATGAGGTAAAATAATAGAATAGAATTCAAAAACTTGAACAAAGGGAAGAAATGATGTGGGGGCAGGGTAAACAGTGTCCTTTCTCCTTATTGTGCTGAAGATTTGTGAGATTTTGTGAGTTCAGGAGAATGAAATTTAATAACAACAATATCAGTAATAACTCTTAACAGTTATGACTGACATTTCTCAAGTTATTTTGTGAGCTAGCACCATGCTAAGAGCTTCAGGTGAATAGTCATCCCCTGGTATCTGGGAGATTGGCTCCTGTACCTGCTGTGGATCCTAGATACCCATTCCTTGTATAAATTGCTGTAGTATTTGATACAACCTATGCACATCCTCTTGAGTACTTTAAATAATCTCTAAATTACTTAAAATATCTAACACAATGTTGTTATACTGAATTAAGGAATCAATGACAAGACAAAAAAGTCTGAAAATGTTTAGTACAGATGGAATCTTTTAAAAAATTTTTTTGATGTGTGACTGGTTGAACGCAGAGAGGTTGAACACAGAGAGTCGACTGTATTGCCTTAATTCTCACAAAACCCAATTACATGTTCATTTACTTATTAAAAATATTTATTGAACACTTGTAATAAAGTAGTCATCATCTCTGCCCTCAAAGAATTTATGGTTTAGTGGGAGAAATAGAAATTAAACAAATAAAATAAATATTTGATGGCATTTGGTAAATAAACGACAAGGGAGGTAGAACAAAATAATAGGGTGATCTACTTTAGATAGGGTGGTTTAGAAAGTGGTCTCATAGAAGTTGACATGTTTAAGCCAAGACCTAAAGAACAGGAGGAAGAAGAAGATCCTCAGGAAGATGTGAATGATTGTAATACAGAGAACTTTTTCCTCTACTAGAGGAGCTAAAGATCAGGGAAAGCATGGAGGGAGAGTGGTGCTTGCTAAGTCTGGGAATGGACCAAACAATACAGGGCCATGGAGACTGTACTTCATTCTGAGTGCAATGGAAAGCCTACAGGGTTACAAGCAGGCAAATGAAGGATCTGATTTATATTATGAAACATTACTCCTTAGCAAAAGCAAGGCACTCAGTGAGACCCTGTCTCTAAATAAAACACAAAATAGGGCTGAGGATGTGACTCCATGGTTGAGTGCCTCTGAGTTCAATCCCTGGTACCAAAAAAAGAAAAAAAAAAAAAGAAACATTACTTTAGCTATCTTGTGGAGAAGTGATTGGAGGGGAACAAGAGCAAAATTAGGAGAGCTGTTCAAAAGTTCTTGTGGTATTCAAGGTTGGAGGTGATGATAGTTGGATATAGGATGGTGGTGGAGAGTTGGAGAGAAGCAGATGAGTCCAAGATATATTTTGGGGGTAGAGTCCAAAAGGCCTGGTGGTAAAGAAGCCATAGTCAGGGAGGACTTAGATTCCTGGTTGAACAATGGAGTGGACATATTGCCATTCTCCTCTTTTTTCAGTCTATGACACTACAACTCCAAGAGATTATGTAATATGTTGCAGGAGGTATAGTTAGTAACTGATGTGCCAGGATATAATTGTGGGTCCATTCAAGTCCATACATAACCAGTCTTGTATTCTCTCTACAATGAATCATAACCTGCTGTTTTCTAAAAGGAGAGAAATGATTTTCTGCTGAATTACAACCTGTTGCCCACAACTCCGTTTGTTTAGTTATCAGAGAAAGTCAATGTGCAGATATGTTATCTGAAGAATGTTTTGTCCTGGAATGGACTAGAAAGCATTATTTGGATCATATTCTGGAGATGATGTTACTCCTTAAGTGTTTGATGTAGGTAAACAGGATCAGATCTGAAGGATTGGAAGCAATAATCTTACATATTCAGATTCTGTTGCAAGTCAGAAACCTGTTTCCTCTCTTTGTCCTTTCCTATGGGCTCAGGAGATGTGTTACCCAGAATTTCTCTGAGATTTCTCAGCAATTTATTTAATGTTGTTAAGCGCAGTTGCCCTGGGAGAAGTGGTCTTAGTCTGGGGGTAAAAAAGAAAAACAAAGTACGTTAATAGAGACCAGAGTCGCAGCCACTCCACCCCATGTCTACAGATACGGAGGGGATGGGGGAGCCCTCATAGGCAGATAGTAGGGATATTGATGGAATAAGGCAGGATTAAATTAAAAAAAGAAACAAGTAGTTTGAAAACTCAATTATGGGTGATGACCCTAATACAAGATAACTTCTCAGATACATTTTGGATGTCCTGAGACTTTCTGGATCCTCCTGCTATTTTGGGCATCTGTAAAATGGCCCTTGTACTTTATTTGCAAAATCATAGGTCTGGGGAAAGGCATAAGAATATAGGAACATGGGTTTACCTCCTTGGAATGATTAATTGTGGAATAAATTGTAACTGTGTCCTTTTTTGTAGGTGTTGGGATTCCCATTTCCTGTGGAAAAAAAAATCACATACATTTGGCTCACACAGAGACAAAGAAGTTCATGCATAGATATATTCTTGGGAGAAGCAAAGTGATGAAAGAGGGAATACGTCAAAGTTCTTTTTGAGGAAGGTCAAGGAGTGTGTTTAGCAAAAGGTGCTGGAGACCAAGTCCCACTAGTTTAGACCTGGAAAGTTTTAATGACTTTTCCTGAGACCAAAACTGAAGAGCAAACCAGAGGACCTCAAAAACCAGAGAGAGACAGAGAGATGGCCTTGTGTGAAGAGAGGGAACCATTCTCATCCTGCATCCAACTCTACTCTCCTCCATCAATTTTATAAGAACCAGCTTGTATACCAGATTATTACTGTATTATATTTTCTTATCACAGGTTTTTACTTGTTATAACTGGAGAAGTCCACTTTGCCTAATCCATTTGTCTCTATCTGTCATTATAACTGCCTGGTCACCACATCATTGGGGGTCTTCTCAAGCATTAGGAACTGGTAGATTAGGAACACCTTGTCATCAGACAGGCTCTGTCTGAAATAAGCAGTGCAGTAGCAATAGCAGAAGTCCCCAGTCCCCTTGAAGAACCTGCTCATAAATTAATGACACTTTAAATTAATGAAGGAATATTTAGAGAACTGTTAAAACCTCAAAAACTACATTTTTTTAACCAAAGAAAAAGCAGGAAGTTAGTTTTGGGTTTTCTGGACAGTGATTCAGTTTGCTTTGAACAGGAATTTGGAAAGGCAATTGAACAAGCAAGAGTGTCCCTTCTTGTCCCTTCTCTTCAAGGAGCCTACTTCACAAATGCCTGTAAGGCAGTGGGTGAGAAGGATTTGCTTGGGGAATTCAAGATTTCTAGCTGGGTCATTGCTACCATCATTTCAAGAATGGCAAATTTTTTGCCTCCCAGAGGTATAGTGTTATTTAGAAATGTGACATATAGATGTTTTATTTAGGGATGGTGGAGACAGGAGTGATAGAGGAGTTTCTAATGCTTGACCAAGACCATCCTATTATGTTGGCAGAGGAGAGGACAGCTGCTCATGGGTTTAGTTTCCCCTGCTGTGGAGGAGTTGCAGATTCTTGCCCCTCTCCCCCTCTTGAGAGACAACATCTTTGCTCCCCTAATGTCTCTACATCTAGGGTGAGAAACCTCCTGTTATGGAACTGTCTCCACAAACTCAGTGGAACTCTGATCCAGTCAGCAAGTATTAATTAAGTGTCATGTTAGGCTATAGGAGAACAAAAAAGAAAATCTAATTCACCCTTTCAGGCAGCTTTTTATTATACTGAAGGGACAAAATCTACTGAGGCATCAAGCAGAGAAGAGTGGAGAGCAAAGAAGAAATACATGTTCACTGTGGGAGCAGCAGACCCTAGAAAGGTCTTGTGCTATCTTTGTAGCCCCTGTTGCTGCCTTCTCTCCTCAGTATTGGATGTCAGCAGTCAGATGATTGTGACTGATAAATTTGTGGGTGATCCCTGTAAAAAATACTGACAGTGATGTAGTATGAATCTAAAAGGACTCACCTGTTTTGGGTAAGTGACATGAGCATACACAGTGCTCCCTGGAGAGACTGAAGTGTACTCTATGTTTTGCAAGGACTCAGCTGTTAAGACAAAAAGGCACTGTCAGTGGCAGAAGGATTTTGGGAGTACTCTCAGTACCTTGCCTTTTCTGAGCACTTTCTGTCCCCAAAGAGGCAATTGTCCAAGCCTCCCCTTTCCTTAGGGCTCGCTTGTACAGTTCTGTGTTGAACCAAAAACTTCTTAATCATGTGGTTTGTTTCTGACCGCATCTCTTGAGTGGGAAGTGCCCTTACACTTCAGAAATTCCCTCAGGCTTCTCATGTGAATGACTAAATAGCACTATCTACAGAAGAGCTGGAGATGCTGTGAGCATAATGCAGGAAACATTTATTAAACTTTCACAGGCCCTTATGTTGAATTTGATTATATTAGAGATGAGGAACTGCAGGCCCAAAAATCTCAACTAACTTGTGTAAAGTCACACAGGAAGTGATGGAACAGGAACTGGAATCTGTGTCTTCTGACCCCAGTCCTCAGGCTCTTTTCTAAGCACTGATGTCTCGCATCTCTTACCCATGGAATAAGATTCAAAGCCAATTTGAGTCCAGAGCCTGTATTTGCATCTCTAGATCACACTTTCTTTTTCAACTGTGTCTATCCACTGTCCAAACCCTTGCTAAACAGCAGTGATGGATTCACAGGCAATTTGATTTTGAGTCTTTGATCCATCCATCTTTTCTCTGCCTGAGGTTTTCTGGGTGCAAATGGACAGGCCATCAGCCCTTTCACTAGAACAAATTTCTCCATCAGAAGGGAGGAGAGTGACTCTGATCTCACTGTGTGAGATCCTTCTTATGCTTGTGAGGGACCCTATAGATCTCATGGCTATGAGTCATCTCTTGTACCATGGGGTGCATCTGAGTAGTAACACTCTGACTTCTTGTCAGCCTCCTTCCTCTTTCTTTCATCTTTCCCTGTCTGCTTTATGATCAGTAGTTAAGAGTGTGGGTGCTCACCAGGATGCTGGGTTTGCTGAGTACGCAAACGGAGGGAACCTGAAAAATAAATGAGGAAATTGAAATGTCTGAGAGAGGGGCTTTTTACCTCCTACCCCCATGGCGCCTCTCTAGAGGATGTGGAGGAAGGGGCCCCAAAGGAAGGGTAGGTGACAAGTGGACCCTGAGACTGAGTCCTGCTTCTCCCACTGGGACACCTCCTTTAGGATATTAGTAGGTGCTGGTCACATTCCGAGGGTCATCCCAGTGTAGCTGAGCCAGGGTTTGTGTCCTCCCCACACTTCACTTGTTTTCCATAAAAGATTCTTAGCAATCAGAGGTCCCAAACTTTAATTATCTACAACCTTGGAGGAGAAACAAGTAGGAAGAAAGAACACCTGCCTGTTCTTTTCTTCCAAACAGGTTTGCATACAATGATGACTATAGCAAGTGGAAACAAAGAAGCCAGAATTATAATCCATGTGCTCACCCCATATAGATTTTCTTTAGTTAAAACACCTGAAAAGAAAAAAAAGAAGTGGAACTTCTTCATACATATAGAATGAGTCCCAAAGTGTTTTTCTCAGGGCCTCCACTGGGCCTCTCCTTGGCTGCCTTCAGGGATTGGGTGGGTCCCTCTGTACCCAAGAGCTCTAGGGCTCTGGCAGGATTTCTGGAGAGTGAAAGTCCCAGTGGCAGCAAGGTAGGATGGAGTCTGGTAGAGACAAGGGGAGAGAGCAGTTCTTCTTTCTGAGTCCTTTTTTTTTTTGTCCCCCCTCACAGGAGGGCTTGCAGAAGAGGAAGGAGGAAGGAGAGACTGTGGAGGTAGTGAGAAACACAGAGCCCCTGAGGATGCCTACACCCCACCTCCAGTGGCAGTTTGACTGTCTCCCACTGCCACAGTTTTGGGAATCTTGTAGGATGTGAGGACACGGTACTCCCCGCAGTTGCTCAAGGCTCTGAGAGGGACTGGAGGCTGACTGTTACCTGTGCAGAGACTCTGGGCAGTGACAGAGAAGGATAAATTGCTGACAGGGTTCTCAGCTATGCAGGTGTATTTCTGTTCACTGGAAATTTTGGGGTCCCAGAAGATAGTGAGGTTTGGTTCTCTTAGAGAGATGTTTCCTGAGAACTTCCACCCAAACGAGACAGTATCATTTGGATTCTCCACAGAGCAGATCAGGTGGATCTCACAGGTGCTATTCCCAGATAGTTGAATGTGATGGGTAACTTTTAAGTTACTCAGTCGCCCTGTGTACAGAGAAAAGACTTGGGTTAAGGATGAATGACTCAGTTCAGACTGCTCTAAAAATTACTCATTACCTTTATGTTTTGGTATTTCACTTCTGCTGTGTGCACTCTAGAAGACTCTGCTTGTATTATCTAATTGATGGTAGCAAGGTCTGGGGTGATAAATGAAAGAGACTTCAGGGAGAGAAATGGGAAGAGAGAGACCAGCTGAGTAATTTGGGACTGGCCTCTCTACCTTTCTGGGGTCCACTTTAATCCCTGGGGTACCTTCTGATCTATGGACAATACCTCTCATAAAGACAATTTAGACACTATGTTGAGGGCCCTCTCCTCATCCTTTGAGTTGATATAAATGCAGAAATTTCTGAGACCAAAGACTAGAGAGTGTTGCCTAGAAGAAGTAGCTATTGCCTAGAATTAACTATGAACCAATGGAGACATGAGAACAGGACAAAAATAGGCCCTGACCTGAGGATGGAAGTAAAGGTAACCCAATGAAGAACAGAAAGTCCAACTCTTTGGTTAGAAAAGACCGAGTAATGCTTTAAACTTAATTAACTGAAGGGTTGGGGGTATAACTCAGTGGTAGAGCATTTGCTTAGCATACACAGGGCCCTGGGTTGAATCCCCAGCACTGGGAGGAGGACTTAACGGAGAAGTTGTAGAACTAAATATACTTATAACCTGCCAGACTGGAGTTCTTGTGAAGAGAAAGAGTGTTGAATTTGGAGACAGGAAAACCTGGGGTAGGATCATGATTTTATTGGTTACTGGTCACATGACAAATTATTAATATCTCTAAGTGTTGGTTTCCTTATCTGGAAAATCAGGTAATAGTATCTACTTTTCAGGTAATTATGAACATTAAGAGAGACAGTGCCTAGCGCAGGGATGACAAATAATTGGCATGAATGTCAGGGCTGACCTCAAAAATATGTTGTTACCTTTTCCCATGTAATGAATATATAATTGGGTATTTGGCATTTACACCTGGATAGGAGTATATCACAAGCTCAGCATGTCTAAAAGGACTTCTGTTTTTCTTTCTAAAATCTGCTCAATCTGTACCCTTCCCCCACTTAGAGATAAAAATTGCATTGTTTCATTCCCTGGGGCCAAAATCCCTGGAATTATTTGTGACTCATCTCTTTATCTCATACTAAAATAAAAAAGTTCTGGTGACTTTTCCTTAAAATACATCCAGAATCTAATCTCTTCTCACTACCTCTACTGCTACCACTCTTGTCCAAGCCAGCATCAATTCTTGTCTGGATTATTTCAATGGCTTCCTTTTTGGTCCAGTGGATCTCAACAGTGTAACCAAAGATATTCTTTAAACAAAGTCAAATCATCTTGATTCTTTGCAAAACCCTCCAATGGCCCTCAATCTCATTGACCACAGAAGCCAAAGTCTTTATGATGACTCTCGGTGCCTTACTTGATACAGCCCCCTATTTCCTTTCCAATCTCATTTCCTATTACTCCCTCTTTCACTCTGCTCCTTGTTGTTCAGCCTCTTTGATGTTCCATGAGCATGCCAGGCACAGGGGAGTCTTGCTAGGTGTGCTTTTCCTCCAGATATCTGAATGGTTCACTCTCTTACCTCCAAAAGACTTTGGCTCGTACGTCCTGTTTTCAGTGAGGCATATTCTGATTATGCCCTTCAAAATAGACTTCTACTTCCCAGCACTCTGATGCTCCTTATGTTGTTCTAATCTCCCTTTTTATTTCCCCATAGAACTCATGGCTTTCTTACATACTTCATCACTTGTTCATACATTATATGTATTATTTATTACCTGCCTTCACTACCTATTCAGAATATCAGGGGGGTGGGGATCTTTGTGTATTTTGTTTACAATTTAAGTGGCTAGAAGAACACACATGCATGTACATTATTCATGGCCAACATGGACCATGTCGTTGACTCAGTAGGTAAACCTAACATGTCTTCAACATCTTTCTTAACACTGAACTCTAGTCAGTTACTCCCAATTCATTGGTATTGGCCTATAACATCAAATCTTTGCCACCCTTATATCCTCATGCATAGGGAAGATTGGTCAATATTGAAAAACAAATCTACATATTACATTTCAAAAATTCCTTTGCACTCTTGTAAAACCAGTTGCTGAAGCTTATTCATCTCTTTGTGTGTGGGCTTTTGAAGGAGAGATAATATGGACTTAAAAAACATTTAGGAAAAAAGCCCTGAAAGGGATTGATATTGAGTTCCAGGAGTATGGTTGTTGCAGGAGAATTCACGCTTAGTGTCTCAACTGTGTCAGAACATTGTCTTAGTAAATGTTGGTATGGTGTCTGTTCTTGGGCTCTCCATTGTATGTGTCTCACTTCTCTTCAGGATCCTAGTACTGCCTTGATCACCTGATGATCAGTGAGGGTGATCCTGTCTATAAAGGCTTGGTGATCCCCTAAAGATACATCCATGTCCTAATTCCTAGAACCTGTGAATATTACTTTATTTGGAGAAAGGGTCTTTGCAAAAGGAATTAAGTTAGATAGGAAGATTATCCTGGATTATCTGGGTGGGCCCTAAATCCAATGACAATTGTCTTTACAAGAGAAAAGCAGAGGGATATTTGAGACAGACAGAAGAGGCAAAATCACAGAGAAAAGAAGAGGTGATGTGGCCACAGAGACAGAGTGGAATGATGTGGCCCCAAGCCAAGGAATACTAAGGAATGCAATCAGAAGCTGGAGATACAGAAAACAGAGTCTTCTAAGGGCCAACAAAGGGAGTGCACTGCTAACCACAACTGGTTTTTGGACTTTAAGTCTCCAGACCTTTGAAAGAACATGAATATATTTCTGTTGTTTTAGTCCTTAACAGTCTCAGAAAATGAATACCCTGGTCTTGGGTCACTTTGCCCCTTTAGTTGGAATCTTCTGCTCAGAATTGTCCCAAACATCCTTTCTCCCCCAGTAACCTTTACCTGTTCCATGTCATATTATTTCAAGGACATGACTTTGACTAATCTAACATGATAGACTCATCAAATATCCAGGGGCTTCACACTAAATGTTAATGAGTGTCCCATTTATAGAGACATTTTAACAATATTTTTTGTTTGTTTTGGTTTTTTTTTAGATCATATCTTTTAATCCAAAGGACTCCAAACAAATTTTAGACCTTATGGGATCTCTGGTAGGTAGGAATTATAGACTCTCAGTGGTCTTTAAAGTTGTCTAGTCTGGAGGCCAACTTAATGCTTGAACCCCTTGTGAAACATCTCTGGTAAGTGATGGTCCTAAAGCTATTTATGGTATCTTTGAACATAACTGATTACTACATTTTTTTTTTCTGATACAGATCATAAATTACCTCATTACAGTTTTCCTTAATTCTATGTTGAGGATATTTTCACTGTTTAATCTTGGGGAGGCATTTTTTTCCCTAATGATCAACATGAACCATCTAGGGAAAATATTGTTAAAGATTAAATAACATTGACAGAAAAGAGTTTTCTCTGTCTTGGCTCAGCCTCACAGAATACTTCCTGGGTAGACAGCTGTTCTGCACACAGATCACACTATTAGATCAGGCTACCTTTGTGGCAGTCTTGTTAGGTGGAAAGTGCTGTCACATGACGTGTCTGTGACTGTAGGCAAGTTCCTGTGACCAAGGCTATACTGAAGGCATAAGGGTTGCACCTGCCTCATGGAGATTTGTGAGGGTCACATGCCAGATACATGTAATGTATCATTTATATTACATTTCTGGTTGAAGGGGGCCTTTTTATCAGATAAAGGAGAGTGAGGTGATGCTGAGTGGAGAGATATTCTCAGCTCTGCCATCATTTGACTGTGTAGTGTCACTGAGTTGCTTTACCACTGGACCTCATTCTAACCCCAAATGCCATCCTCTTTACCACTTGACTATAATGCACACTTGTAGTCACACAGGATTGGAAGATCTAATATGTTTTAGTCCATAAAAAATTAAACCCAACATTTAGACTCACTAAAGATCCTCAGGGTGTAACTGGAAAACATTAGAGAGCTTTTTGTGTTGATCTGGGCTTTGTAGAATCCTGTGTCTGTCATCGTCAGGTTGCTGAGATGCAAGGAGTACGACTGGGTGAAGGTTAATCGCTTTGTCCCGTTCTTATCGGGCACCAGGAGTTGTCGCTTTCCTAATTCATTTAGGCTTATGACTGCTAAGATTATTCCATTGTGAGTCCAGCTGATCATGTTGACTTTCTCATCCATAGGAAAATTCAGGGGAAAAGTTACTGACTCTCCCAGAATCCCATTCACCACCGATGAGGGAGAACTGCCTTGTGAAACTGTATTTCCTGTAAACATAGAAGGAAAGGGCTATAAAACTGTCCATGGCAATCTTCCAATTCCTGTGCCCTTTCCCCTAACTCCTCCCATTTGTTAAAAATCTTTTCAAAAGGAAGCCAAGAGAAATGATGGGGAGAGAAAGGGTTAGGAGGGTCACAACAGATAATCATAGCCCCAGTGGCTCCACCTCCAGCAAAACATCTGGTATTCTTGGTGAGTTGGCAGATGATCCTGGCCCAGTGCCCACTTCTATACTAGCTGGTCATTCCTGGGCCATGACTCATACTTTGTTACCCCAGCCCCTGAGTTTCTTGGGCATCAGGTGGTGAGGGACATGAAACTACATCAACTCCCTGGCACAGACTCCAAAAACTTCAAGTCTTTGCTAATGAAGTATAATTACAGTTGGACATTTACTGATTACCGACTGTCCACACAGTATGCTAGCACAATTGAGAGAATTAATAACAGGGATTTACTGCATACATAGTTTTTCCCAATGCATTATTTCTTTTGATGCCAACAACAATTCTTTGAGGCAAATGGATTAGATTATTATTTCTACTTATAGATAAAACCCAAGGCACAGAAGTTATCTAACTTTCCCAGGGTTACATGACTAAAGAATAGCATAATCAGCATTCTAACCCAGGTCTTCTGACTTCAACTACTTTTAATTTTCATGATGACAGAAGGTATTTTTTTCTGCTCTCAAAAAGATTTTAGCCTAGTGATTGAAGGGCTAAAACTGATAAAAACAAAAATAATTTTAAAGTAACACATAATAGACACATTCTTATAAGCCCATTTCAGAGACCATCAACATTTGAGCAAAAAGGGTGAAATGATCTTGATTCTTAAAGGTGTTTTCTTAGTGTTCTTTGCCATTCTTAATGCTTGTCACACTATTTTCTAGTCCTCTATTTGTCTAACTGATCATGCTTGGGTATTCATGTAAGTCAGCACTCAGCACTCTGTACTATGCCTGACATGTGTTAGGATTTGCAGAAATGTGTGAGTCAGTGAATAAATAACCATAACCAGACTTCTTGGGATCTCTTACTTCTCAGGAAAGAGCTGAGTGTGTGTGTGTGTGTGTGTGTGTGTGTGTGTGTGTGCGCACGTGCATGTGTGTGCATGCGTGCTTGCGCATGTGTGTTTGGTGTGTGTGGAGGGTCATCTCCTGGAATCTTGATACTCCTCAGGAACTCGCACTTCCTTTTTCTTTCCTGATTTGTCATATGGATTCCATTCTGCCATCAATTCCCCTCTGTACTGCATCTTTCCCACCAGCATTTTAACAAATGGTTATTTGTCCTCTTCACCCCTCTTACCTTTGGGAATCACATGGGCGAATATCACATGCTAAATCTTTTTTTTTTTTTTAAATCAGTTTGGGGTTTATTTATTTATTCATTTATTTATTTATTTTATTTCTTTTTTCACAAGCAAAATCTTGAACCAAAAACATTCATACACACACACACACACACACACACAAATGTGCACACACACACACACAAACAGCTCATTCTTTTGCCTCCATAATGTCTTTAATGCAAATGTTCCCTGTCCAAGAGTCCTTCTGTGACCATGCTTTCCTTACTATCAACCTCCACCCATACCCAGCTAGCTACCTTTGGATTTACTTTTCTCTATAGTACTTATCATTTAGTGTACTTCATTGTTTTCTCTTCCTCCTCTCCACTGGGATTTAATCCTCATAGAGGCAAAGACTTATTGTTTGAATCTAGAATGTTCCCAAAAGTTCTTGTGTTAGAAGCATAGTGTCCAGTGCAAGAAGGTTCAAAGGTGGGACTTTAAGCAGTGATTGGATTATGAGGGCTCTGACCTCATCAGTGGATTAATCCATTGATAACTGAATGGACTCCTGGGAGGTGGAACCCAGTTGGGAGGTAGCACACTGGGGTGGGTGCCCTGTAAGTGTTTATCTATTTCCCAGTCCCCTTCTTTTTTTTTCTTTCTCTCTTCCCAGGGTGCCATGAACTGAGCACCTTTTTCCCCCTGCATCCTTCTGCCATGATGTTTCTGACTTGGAGCTAGTCAACCATGGAGTAAATCTTCTGAAACCATGAGCCAAAATAAACTTGTTCACTTCTAAGTTGTTCTTGTCAGGTATTTTGATCACAGTGATGAAAATCTGACTAATACACAAGGATTTGTCTGCCTTTTCCACTGTGGTGAATATTTGTGGAGTGAATGTACACATCTCTATCCCTCCTCTTGGGGGTTTTCTGTCCAGGATGTTAAGCTAAATTCTTCTTAGTAAAGACATTGGGATTTATCTAGTCAAGAACTTACTCATCAGAAACTGTTCCTCTCTGGCATAGCATACTCCTTTAAATGCCCTTGCTTTTATAGATTGCAATAGTTTATTTAACAAGTCATTTAGTCTATTATTTGCTCAGTTCTATGCTACTTCAGTGAGTAAAAATTTAGAAATCAGGACATGCAGACCATATTTATTAGTCTGTATTTCTGTCTCTTTGTTGTAATTATGAGATTATTTTCTCCCTTTTCCATAAACTTGAGAGAAAATATTATGCTTATTTTCTCTGTTTTCCTAGTGCTTAGTACCATTTCTAGTTCAATAGATATAGTTGTTTCCCTATTTCACCCATTGGTTGGATATGTTTCTGGGAATATGAATAATGTCTTAGCATTTTATTTTCCCAGAATCTGGTCCAGGGGATTCAGTGAAACTAAATAGATTAAGATTAGAATGCAGAGAGTTTTAAGGGTCACCTGAACAATAGGGAGTTAATTTGGGACAAGTAAGAAACATGGAGTATTTTTGAGAAGTGGGAAAGTATGAAAAAAAAAAACAACAACAGTGTTTTAGGAAGAAGATGATGGAGGTAGAACTAAGCTGATTCTGAAAATGAGTAAAAAGTCAAAAGAAACTATGGAGTTGTTAACCTAGAAGACTGGCCTGTCTATAGAAACCAGGGATATAGTAGACCTCTTTACTTAGCATGTAATTCAGAGATTTAGTAGAGAACACTATATAATGATATACCAACAAACTGGAGGAGAAACAGGACAGGATCTTGAGATAGAGTTAGGATAAAAGAAAGTTACTTGTCTAAGTGACAGAGTCCTGGGTAAATCTGGAGCAGAGGGAAGTGGCTGGTAGAGGATACTGAAGATATGGTAGAAAGAAGTATTTAGAACGAATAGTGCCGTTTCTGAGAGGAAGCCAGGATGGGGTTCAGGAGCACAGGCAGAGATGTCAGTCATGATAAAAAAAAAAGAATATGGCTAAGGATCTCAAGAGATTTAAGTGTAAAAAGGGGAGTAAGATTGAGATATTTCACATAGATTGTCTTTAAAATTATAAGAGAGGTAGATCTGATAGGTCCAGGAAGATGAATACACATGAATATTCTCCAGAATAGATCATATATTAGGTTGCAAAAAAAAAAAAACCTCAATAATTTAAAAAAACTCAAATAATATAGTCTTCTCTGATCAAAATGGAATAAAACTAGAAATCAAGAACATAATGAAAATTGGAAAATTCATGAATGTGTAGAAGTTAAGTGACATTGTCTAAAACAATCAATGAATCAAAGAAGAAATCACAAGGGGAATTAGAATATGTTTTGAGATAAGAGGAAATGAAAACACAGTATACCAAAATGTACGGGATGTAGTAAAAACAGTGTTCAGAGGGAAATTTATAGCCGTAAATGCTTTTGTTAAAAAGAAGAAAGATCTCAAATCATCAATCCAGAAGAAATTAAATCTTCAATACCTGAAGAAACTAGAAAAAGGAAAGCAAACTAAACCAAAAGCTATGAGAAGGAAAGAAACAATAAATACTATAACAGAGATAAACACAAAAGAAAATAGAAAAACAACAGAGAAAATAATGAAACCAAAAGTTGTTTCTTTGAGAAGATCATAAATTTTGCTACAGTGGTGAAGAAAAAAAAATTGATAAATTACTGAATTTAGAAATGAAAGTAGGGACATTACTATAGTGCTTCCATCAATAAAAAAGATTATAAAAGAACACTATGATATTTGTATACCAACAAATTGAATAATCTAGATGAAATAGAAAAACTCCTAGAAACACACAAACTACCAGACACATGAAGAAATAGAAACTTAAGAGAACCTTATAACAAGAAAAGGGATCAAATCAGTGATCAAAAACCTTCTGACAAAGAAAGTCAGGTGACTTCACTAGTGAATTCTAATTCTTCAAAAACACTAATCATTCTTTAATTCTCCCAAAAATAGAAGAGGAGAAAAATACTTCGTAACTCATTCTATTTGACCAGAATAATCCTGATACCAAGGCCAAAGACATTAGGCAAAAAAGAAAACTACAGACCAATATCCTTTATGAAGATTTATGCAGAAGTCCTCAACAAAATACTAACAAGCTGAATCCAATGATATATCATGGGGATTATACATCATGATCAAGTTAAATTTATCTCAGATAACCATACCCACATTTACTACTTCTATACAACATTGTGTTGAAAGCTCTAGCCAGAGCAATTAGACAAGCAAAAGAAACAACAGTCATATCAATTGGAAAAGAAGTAGTAAAACTATTTCAATGCAAAGATGGTATGGCCTTATGGACAAATAGAAAATTCTGAAGAATCCACAAAATTTAACCAGAGCTAATAAGTGAACTTGCAAAGTGGCAGGATTCAAGATCAAAATCAAAAATCAGTTGTATTCCTCCACACTTGCAAGGAACAATCTAAAAAAGAAACTAAGAAAACAATTCCACTTACAATAATAATTGAAAGAATAAAGTACCTAGCAATAATTTAACCAGAAGATGTATACACTAAAAACAAAAAAAAATTCCTGAGAGATATTAAAATACACCTAAATAAATGGAAAGACATTCCATGTTTATGGATTGGAAAACAATATTAAGATGGCAATACTGCCCAAAGTAGTCTACAGATTCAATGCAATCTGTATATCAAAATTGCAATGACTTTTTCCTAAGTGAAAACGTCAATCTTCAAATTCACATGGAATTGCAAAAGCTACAAATTCATATGGAATTTGGAAAAGTCCCAAATAGCCAAAATAATATTGTAAAAGAAAAATAAAATTGGAGGACTTATACTTCCCAATTTCAAAACTTATATAACTATGGTAATCAAAACAGTGGAGTACTGGTATAAGAATAAACATATAAATGTCTTTACAGAATAGAATTGAGAATCCAGGAATAATTTCTTCAACAAATTGAGACAACTACAAAAAATGAAGTTAGACCCTACCTCTCACAGTTTGCAAAAATTAACTCAAAATGTATCAATCACCTAAATACAAGAGTTAAAACTATAAAACTCTTCAAAGAAACCATAGGAATAAATATTCATGATTGTGGATTTGGCAATGGATTCTTAGATATAATACCAAAAGCACAAGCAACAAAAGAAAAAAAAAAAAACAGATAAATTGTACTTCATCAAAATTAAAAGCTTTTTTTTTTTTTTTTTTTTTTCTGGGCGTGGTGGCAAACACCTGTGATCCCAGTATCTTGGGAGGCTGAAGCAGGGGGAATCACAGATTTGAGGCCAGCCTTGGCAACTTCAAATCTCAGAGGAGATATTACTTCCAAAACCTTTCACAGTCTTTCCTCATCACCTAGTCCAGAACACATCTGTTTGTTTTCCTCTACCACAGGGCATTGCTTAGTTTCTTCCTAGCACAAAGCTGTGCAATTTTGTATACATGTGCATGCTTGTAATTATATATATGTGTGTGAATATGTAACCATGTGTAAGGTGGTAGCTGTGGGCACAGCTTCTGGAGCTAGGCTCCCGGATTCTAGCCCTTGTAACCACTGTTCTCTTACTGGGCTCTGGAACATCTGTATCTGCATCTGTTTCCTGCAGGCCCAGTCAAATGTACTTCCCTTTCTACCCATCCCCCATAGCTACGTGACTCTAAGCTAGTTACTTAAATGTTATGTCCCTTCTTTTCTCATCTGTGAGGTGCAGGGTTGTTACTAGAAATATCCACAGAAATGGGGAGAATGAGAGGAATTTTAACAGGAGGACATTCCAAATAACTTTCTTTTCTTTCCCTTCCTTCCTTCCTTCCTTGCTTCTTTTTTTGTTTGGTATTAGGGATTGAACTCAGAGGCACCTAACCACTGAGAACATCCCCAGCACTTTTTATATTTTATTTAGAGACAGGGTCTCTCCAAGTTGCTGAGGCTGGCTTTGAACTTGCTATCCTCCTGCCTCAGCTAAATTTTTACATGCCTGTAATCCTCCATGCTAAATTTTTATCACATTAGTTATTATGGGCTTTATCTGGCAGCTTTCTTGTCTGGTCTCCTCTTCCTGAACACTATACTTTGGTCACAATGAATTGTTTGTAGTTTCCCAAGCATAATATGAAACTTCAGATTCTCTATGTAATTGGACAGCCAGGAACAATAAGAAGTCTACATTGATTAAGTCCTTTCTCACTGACATATGAAGCATTGCTGGGTTAGCTAGCTAACTCCTGATTTGCATCAAAGGAAGGGGAAGCTTACATATTATTATTATTATTATTATTATTATTATTATTATTATTGCACTTGGCAAGAGGTAAGAGAACTATTTCTGTTTAGGTCCCCCAAACTCAGACTACATGGACTCATAAGTTAGATGAGGATAGTGAAGCCTATAAAATATAATTAACTGACCTGAAGTTGCACAGTAACATAGTAACTGAATAGTAGAGGACTCATTTTCTTGATCTTAGTTCTCTTCACAGCACAACATGTAGGTCATAATCCCCAAATAGTCTTAATTCACAAAAGCCCATTTCACAAAAGCCCCAGAAAATACATCCCTTACAGGTAGATTCATTTGAAGTTGTTACCCCTAAAATCATCTGTAGCCTTTATTATTCAATGCAGAGAGAAGGTGGCAGTTTATAGTTCACCACTGTGAACCTACCTGCTTCTTGGGTACAGTCAGCCAGACAGCAGTATCTACATGATTTAGATTGAGCAGGCTGCACAAAAGCAAGGAGTCACTTAATGACAACGTGGGGTCGCAGGAATATTTACCTGAGGCACCGCGGAAGACAAGTAGGAGAGATTGGAACAGCCAGAACATGCTTTCAGAGGTGGAGACCCGTACTGGAGACACTGAGTGAGTCAACAAATTGAAAGCACCTCTTAGGGAAGACTTACTTCCTCTTAGAGATACGATATGATTTTTTTTTTTTTTTTAACCCAGCGACGCTCTACCACTGAGCTGCATCCCTAGTCCTTTTTATTTTTTATTTTGAGACAGGACCTCACTAAGTTGCTGAGGCTGGCCTTGAACTTGGGATCCTCCTGCTTCAGCCTCTGAGTTGCTGGAATTGTAGGTGTGTGCCACCATGCCCCATTTATAATTTTAATTCTTAAAAATTTATTAATATGTATGCAGTGGCCTAATATGCCCTTGAGAAATTGTGTGTTTTTTTGTTGTTCAGTGGAGTAGTCTGTATATATCTGTTAGGTCCAATTAGTTTGTAGTATTGCTCAAGTACTCTGATTCATGACTTTTTAAAAGTTCTTTTTGTTTTCTTTTCATCATATTTCATCATGGTTTCAGTTGTTGTTTGATACATTTCTTAGGGACAGTTTCTGTCAATTTATAATTTATTTTGTTACTTTAAATGCACCATGATTTTTCCACTTATGTGTGGGATTTTTTTTTAATTGGAATTATTTCCACATAACCGCCCCTGCCTCCAATCTCAAGAAAAGAACCATCACTCCATATTTGTACACTGGCTCTATCCTGGGGTTGTCTTTTACCAATTATCTGGGCTTTTTTTTTTTTTTTTTTTTTTTTTTTTTTATTAGGCTCCTATAGGTTGGATATGGCTTGGGTGTATCCTCCAGATTTTTATGTACCAGAAGCTTGGTCTCCAGCTGGTTATGTTGAAAGGCAACAGAACCTATGAGAAGTAGGACCCGAGGTCCCCACTCTGCCCTTGCCACATGTCCCAGCAGCTCTGGTAGTGGGAGAAGTGGCAGCTTCAGAAGCTTGTACCACCAACTTGCCCAAGAGGATGGTTTCATTGGTCAAAGGGATAGTGAAGGAAGAGCCCAAGAGGGTGGATGATTAATGATGGTGTTAGATAAAGCTGCTCCTCCAAAATGGGAAATGAAGCCCCCCTCCCCCCAAAAATGTAGTGGGAAAGAACAAATCTTCAGACAAAAAGTGCCAAAATGAAGAAAGAAAGAAAGAAAGAAAGAAAGGAAAAGGGGGAGCAAAGAGAAAACAGGTCAACATGGCTAACCAAGGAACTAAAGTTTTCCCTGCAGCAAATCGGCTAAAAACACAGAGAGCCCAGCTTCTGATGGAGCAGAAGAAAAGGAAGCCAAATCACTCACCACGTCTTATTAGTGCTCCCTGTGTCCTTTTTTGTACAATCCAGAGGAATATTTTTATCAACTATTTTGTAAATGCAAGTTTTTTAGTAGTTCTAGCAACATTTTCATAAAGGATTCAAAAGAAAGACTCATAGAGCTCAACATATAAGAATCCTTGTGCCTATGATTTATTACAGTGAATGGATGCAAAGAAAAATCAACAAAGGTAAAAGGTACATAGGGGAGAGTCCAGAGGAAGCCAGGCACAAGCTTCCAAGAATTCTCTGTTGGTGGAGTCACACAAGATATGCTTATTTTGTTCAACAACACATTGGGCAACACATCTGAAATATGGCCTACCAGGGAAGCTTGCCTGAGCCTAGGACTTTTGTCCACAGGCAGTCATGTGGATATCCTGTGCCTAGCACATATCAAAATTCCAGAGTCCAAGCAGATATTCAGCACATGTTAAATTGTTCTGCAAACAGTTTATGCAGTGTGAGCTACTCCTGTCAGGGAATGGTCGGATCCATTCAAAGTTCAATTTCTGAGGACCAAAACTATGAGTTTGCTTTTCAAAGAATAGTAGTTTCAAGCCTGCTGTATTAATGTTTCTGTGTTTTCTACCTCTTAACTGTGTTTTCTGTACAGGTGATGAAACCAGTGTTTTTGTACTGCATTTCCAACCAAAGATTTTATAGCATCTATTAAGGGAATGTTCTAGGAGTAAATATAATGATTTTGTCTTTGAGACATGTACTAAAGGATTGTCATATTTCAGGTAATGCTGTTAAAGGCTTTATGAACTGTTGCATTTTCAATAATTCATCAAATTTTTAAAAAAATTTTTTTATTGTAAACAAATGGGATACATTTTGTTTCTCTGTACTTTTCTCTGTAAAGGTATACCATTCCTGTAATCATAAATTTACACAGGGCAATGTTGTTTGATTCATTCTGCCATTTTTTCCCTTTCCTCCCACCCATCCCACCCCTCTTTTCCCTCTATAGAGTCCGTCCTTCCTCCATTCTTGCCCCCCTCACTAACCCTAACCCTAAACCTAATCCTAACTCTAATGCTAGCCCCTCCCATACCCCATTATATGTCATCATCCGCTTATCAGCGAGATCATTCTTCCTTTGGTTTTTTGAGATTGGCTTATCTCACTTAGCATGATATTCTCCAATTTCATCCATTTGCCTGCAAATGCCATAATTTTATCATTCTTTATGGTGGAGTAATATTCCATTGTATATATATGCCACAGTTTCTTTATCCATTCATCAACTGAAGGGCATGTAGGTTGGTTCCACAATCTGGCTATGGTGAATTGAGCAACAATGAACATTGATGTGGCTGTATGTCTGTAGTATGCTGATTTTAAGTCCTTTGGGTATAGGCCAAGGAGTGGGATAGCTGGGTCAAATGGTGGGTCCATTCCAAGCTTTCTGAGGAATCTCCATACTGCTTTCCAGAGTGGCTGCACTAATTTGCAGTCCCACCAGCAATGTATGAGTGTACCTTTTCCCCCACATCCTCGCCAACACCTATTGTTGCTTGCGCTCTTGATAATAGCCATTCTAATTGGGGTGAGATGGAATCTTAGGGTAGTTTTGATTTGCATTTCTCTTATTACTAGAGATGTTGAACATTTTTTCATATATCTGTTGATTGCTTATACATCTTCTGTGAAGTGTCTGTTCATTTCCTTAGCCCATTTTTGATTGGATTATTTGTATTCTTGGTGTAGAGTTTTTTGAGTTCTTCATATATTCTGGAAATTAGCGTTCTATCTGTAGTATGAGTGGCAAAGATTTTCTCCCACTCTGTAGGCTCTCTCTTCACATTACTGATAGTTTCCTTTGCTGAGAGAAAGCTTTTTAGTTTGAATCTATCCCAGTTATTGATTCTTGCTTTTATCTCTTGTGCTATGGGAGTCCTGTTAAGGAAGTCTGATCCTAAGCCAACAAGTTGAAGATTTGGACCTACCTTTTCTTCTATAAGATGCAGGGTCTCTGGTCTGATTCCGAGGTCCTTGATCCATTTTGAGTTGAGTTTTGTGCAGGGTGAGAGATAGGGGTGTAATTTCATTCTGTTGCATATGGTTTTCCAGTTTTCCCAGCACCATTTGTTGAAGAGGTTATCTTTTCTCCATTGCATATTTTTGGTCCCTTTGTCTAGTGTGAGAAAATTTTATTTATTTGGGTTTGTGTCCATGTCCTCTATTCTGTACTATTGATCTACCTGTCTATTTTGATACCAATACCATGCCGTTTTTGTTGCTATTGCTTTGTAATAGAGTTGAAGATCTGGTATTGCAAACCCCCTGCTTGCTTCACTCTTTCTGCTGAGGATTGCTTTAGCTATTCTGGGTTTCTTATTCTTCCAGATGAATTTCATAATTTCTTGCTCTATTTCTGTAAGGTACTTCTTTGGGATTTTAATTGGAATTGCACTGAATCTGTATAGCACTTTAGGTAGTATGGCCATTTTGACAATATTAATTCTTCCTATCCAAGAACATGGGAGATCTTTCCATCTTCTAAGGTTTTCTTTAATTTCTTTCTTTAGTGTTCTGTAGTTCTCAATGTAGAGGTCTTTCACCTCTTTTGTGAGATTGATTCCTTTTTTGATGCTATTGTGAATGAGGTAGTTTTCCTAACTTCTCTTCCTGAAGATTCATCACTTATGTATAAAAATGCATTGGATTTATGAGCATTGATCTTGTAACCTGCTACTTTACTGAATTCACTTCTGAGTTCTAAAAGTTTTCTGGTGGAATTTCCAGGTTCCTCTAAATATATAATCATGTCATAGGTGAACAGGGATAGTTTGAGTTCTTTTCCTATTCGTATCCCTTTAATTTCTTTGGTTTGTCTAATTGCTCTGGCTAGAGTTTCAAGGACGACATTGAATAGAAGTGGTGAAAGAGGGCATCCCTGCCTTGTTCCAGTTTTTAGGGGGAATGCTTTCAGTTTTTCACCATTTAGAATGATATTGGCCATGGGCTTAGCATAGATGGCCTTTACAATGTTAAGGAATGCTCCCACTATCCCTATTTTTTCTAGTGTTTTGAGCATGAAGGGATGCTGTATTTTATTGAATGCTTTTTCTGCATCTATCGAAACAATCATGTGATTCTTAACTTTAAGTCTGTTGATATGGTGATTGACATTTATTGATTTTCAAATGTTGAACCAACCTTGCATCCCTGGGATAAAACCAACTTGATTGTGGTGCACTATCTTTTTAATATATTTTTGGATGCGATTTGCTAAAATTTTGTTGAGAATTTTTGCGTCGATGTTTATTAAGGATATTGGTCTGAAATTTTCTTTCCTCGATGTGTCTCTGTCTGGTTTATGTATCAGGGTGATATTGGCTTCATAGAATGAGTTTGGGAGGGTTCCCTCCTCTTCTATTTCATGGAATACTTTGAGGAGTATTGGAATGAGCTCTTCTTTAAAGGTTTTGTAGAACTCGGCTGAGAACCCATCTGGTCCTGGACTTTTCTTTGTTGGTAGGCTTTTGATGACCTCTTCTATTTCATTGCTTGGAATTGATTTATTTAAGTTATGTATGTCCTCCTGGTTCAGTTTAGGTAATTCATATGTCTCTAGAAACTTGTTGATGTCTTTGAGGTTTTCTATTTTGTTGGAGTATAGATTTTCAAAATAGCTTCTAATTGTGTTTTGTATTTCACTTGTGTCTGTTGTGATATTTCCTGGTTCATTCCGAATTTTAGTAATTTGAGTTTCCTCCCTCTTTCTCTTTGTTAGTGTGGCTAAAGGTTTATCAATTTTGTTTATTTTTTCAAAGAACCAGCTATTTATTTTGTTAATTTTTCCGATTGTTTCTTTTGTTTCAATTTCGTTGATTTCGGCTCTGATTTTAACTATTTCCTGTCTTCTACTACTTTTGGTGTTGGTCTGTTCTTCTTTTTCTACAGCTTTGAGCCATTGTGTTAAGTCATTTATTTGTTGATTTTTACTTCTTTTGTTGAATGCGCCCCATGAAATAAATCTTCCTCTAAGTACTGCTTTCATAGTGTCCCAGAGATTTTGATATGATGTTCTTTGTTCTCGTTTACTTCTAAGAATTTTTTTATTTCTCTCCTGATGTCTTCTGTTATCCATTCATCATATAATAGTGTATTATTTAATCTCCAGGAATTGGAGAATTTTCTGTTTTTTATTCTGTCATTTATTTCTAATTTCAATCCATTATGATCTGATAGAATACAAGATAGTATCTCTATCTTCTTGTACTTGCTAACATTAGCTTTGTGGCATAAAATATGGTCTATTTTAGAGAAGGAGCCATGTGCTGCTGAGAAGAAAGTGTATTTGTTCTTTGTTGGATGGCATATTCTATACATGTCCGTTAAGTCTAAATTATTGATTGTGTTATTGAGATCTATGGTTTCTTTATTCAATTTTTATTTGGAAGATCTATCCAGTGGTGAGAGAGGTGTGTTAAAATCGCCTAGTATTATTGTGTTGTGGTCTATTTGATTTCTGGAATTGAGAAGGATTTGTTTGACGTACATGGATGAGCTCATGTTTGGGGCATAGATATTTATGATTGTTATGTCTTGCTGATCTATGCTTCCCTTAAGCAGTATGTAATGTCCTTTTTTTATCCCTTCTGACTAACTTTGTCTTGAAGTCCACATTATCTGAAATGAGGATGGATACTCCAGCTTTTTTGCTGTGTCCATGTGCATGGTATGTTTTTTCCCATCCTTTCACCTTTAGTCTATGGGTATCTCTTTCTATGAGATGAGCCTCTTGCAGGCAGCATATTGTTGGCTTTTTCTTTTTAATCCAATCTGTCATTCTATGTCTTTTGATTGATGAGTTCAGGCCATTAACATTCAGGGTTATGATTGAGATATGATTTGTATTCCCAGTCATTTGACTCATTTTTGTTTTTTGACATGATTTGGTTTCTCCTTTATTTGGCTATTCGTTTAGACTAGTTCCTCCCGTTGCTGATTTGCATTGTTGTTTTTCATCTCTTCCTCATGGAATATTTTGCTGAGAATGTTCTGTAATGCTAATTCTTTTAGCTTTTGTTTATCATGGAAGGATTTTATTTAGTTGTCAAATCTGAAAGTAAATTTTGCTAGGTATATAAGATTCTTGGTTGGCATCCGTTTTCTTTTAGGGCTTGGTAAATGTTGTTCCAGGCCCTTATAGCTTTTAGGGTCTGGATTAAAAAATCTGCTGATATTCTTATTGGTTTCCCCCTGAATGTAATTTGATTCTTTTCACTCGTGGCCTTTAAGTTCTGTCTTTATTTTGTATGTTAGGTATTTTCATAATAATGTGCCTTGGTGTGGGTCTGTTGTAATTTTTTTTTTTTTTTTTTATAGTTTCAGGTTTTATTTTCATAATTCTCTTCCTATTAAAGCAATAATCTGTATTTCTATAACAACACGCAATATTTTACTCATCAAAGAGCTGGAAAAAATAGGAATAAAGCACAAATTCCATACACAAATACCATACTCTGCATATGTACAAATAAATTCAATATATTAAACATATCTTGCAGACTGACTTCACTCACGGTATTAACAGAAAACGGAACACTGGATTCTGAGCACGTCATGCAGACTCTCATTGTAGTGCAGCAAGGATGCTGAAGCCTGGGGAGATTCGTCATAAACACGGAGTCTTCCACTTGTGACTGCCCTCAGGATGAAGGCCTTTACGCAGGTGGAAAGACAAAATGCACAGATGCTCTTCACGAGACACCAGGAAGAACGGCCCTGACATCAGGAACTAGCCCCCGTTCTGCACATCTGCTCCTAAAGGAGGCAGGGAGGGGCTCTCTCCGTCTCAAGCCCTTCATGTTCGAGCCCAGCTGCATGAGGCTACAGGATGCACTGGCTCATTCCTCCTTTTCTTCAAGGTCTCAGTATGTGAGAAAAGTAAAATAAATTTTCCCCCACAAGGGTATAATGAGTAATATGGTCTAGAGACAGACAGTCTAAAATATCTTTGAGTACCACCAAATCTGTTTAAACATAGCAAAGTAGCTCAAATGAGCATTAATATATAACTCCAGAAGTTTCTGACTGGATCTAAAGAGTACACACAGCAATGATGGAGCCTTAGAAACATTGATTTCTCTTTAAATAAAAATGCCTAGATACAGCTTTATTCAGATTGTTCATGATCTCAATGTAATTAATGAAAATGAGCTAGCTGCCTGCCAACTCTACAAGTAACTTAAAGCATTGAATTTATTAGTGTTTTGCATCAGACCTACAAACCAGACAGCATCCTGATGTGCACCCACGCAGGCACACCTGCCAAAGGGTGCTCCTCCACCTGAGTCCTGCCCATGGCCACAGTGACCATGGCCAGTCACCATGGCACTCCTGTGGTGCTTCCAGAGGTCCAGACTAAGCGGACCGTATCAACAAGGGCTGCTCTAGGGTGTGCCAGCCAATGGAAGCCTGCGGGCACACCTGCTGCTGTCCTAGCCTGCCTCCGATGAACAGATGATGCAACGCTCTAAGCCACCCGGCTGCAAAAGGAATGAATGCTTTAAAATGACGTTTGAGGAAGACGCCACGAAGTGTGAGAGCATCCGCAGTCCCGGGCTTTAAATGCATCGTCCCTCCCAGCTAAACGTGAGCAGGGCACAGCACCTCCCGATTCAGGAAGAGCTGGTCAAGCTGCAACTCTGCGAGAGACCACTTCGGAGAAGAAGCCCACGCACACTAGACCGATGCAATCCTGACCTCCTTCTCCAAATGCACAGAAGGTTTCCACTGGCTCCCGTTGGGTCAAGAGTCAAGGAGGATTTCAGACCAGTCACGCTGTATGCTTTTTTTTGTTTGTTTTTTGGATGGAAGAAATACCCACACTTCAGAAAGGACTAGAGACATTTACAGTTATCATTCTAACATGCTACCTTTAGAATTTGGTGAGATCACTTATAAAAGCTTAAATGCATCTTTTACTGTGAGGCTCAAAATCACTTCTGTACCAATCTTGTCTCTGAAAAGATTTAATAATTTAAAGATATCTAATATCATGGGAGATAAATTTCCTTTTCTGCAAAACAAAAAGTTTCAAAATAATCATTCTTACCAGTAAACATCACTTTTAGCAGCAATATTAAATAAAATGCAAATGAAAATTTCTACAATAAATTACAAGACCCCAAGAAAGAAGAATATCTATGCCTATTGTTCCTTTTGTTTAGGATAATTTGTCTAGAATGTAGCTTGTAAGTTTTAAAATTGACTTATTAACATGTGACAGTATGTTTTCGGCTAATTCTTGCTCTTACAATGCTTCACAGGCAGAAGCTGACTCAGGGAAATGGATCACGGTAACTAAAAATTCACCTCTGTTAGCATTCAAAATCCTGACTTCACTGAAGTGCGGGTGCCCCAGGCAAGCCCCAGGTCCGTGAAGGTGCGTGCCGGGACCCTCTGCCTTGCTCTTCCCGCAGGCACGGTGCTAGCACAGGCCTCCTGAGTACTCGTCCTCCTCCTCGGCAGCTGCTGCGCTGACGCCTTCAGGCTTGGCCTGCGGTGTTGCTGGCGACTTCTTCTTGATTCCCCCTCCTGGAACCACCAAGCTCAGGCCCAGCTTAGCATAATCGTTGTCCATGTACTTGAAGAGGGGCGAGTTGCAGACCTCTGACACTTGATCTTGGTCCTGCTGGTCGTAGCCTTCCAGCAGCTGCTCCAGGGCGGCACAGTCTTCACTGCCATTGAAGCCGGGGATGCTGTAGCTCTCCCTGACACACCTCTCAGCAGCCACGTAGTCATTTCTGTGCAGGTGAACCAAGACTTGAGCAATCGTTTTCTTATAACAAGTTGGGTAATTCTCAATTTCCTTATAAATATTTTTTTCTTTCTGAATAGAGAGTGCCGCCTCATCAAACCTGCGTCCTCGCACTAGCAGTCTTGAAGCTTTCCCCAGTAGTTCAACCGCCTGCCGGAGGCGCTCTTCATTTTCAAACACATTAGCTGTCTGCTGATATAACTGTACAGCCTTTTCTGGATCTACATTTTCTATAAGCTTGCCGGCTCGCTCCAGGGCCATGGCGGCCGTGTGGGGAGTGCCATTCTCCAGGTACATCATGCTGGCCTTCTCAATCAGCTGCACGGCCTCCGGAAGCTTCTGCATCTCCTTCAGCATCATGCCAGCTTGCTCATAAGCTTTGGCAGCATGAAAAAGAGCCCTGTTGTTTTCATGGGCAACAGCTTCCCTCAGGCAGGCATCTTTTGCTTGTTCAAACTGTTTGGCATTTTTGAAAGCAACAGCTGCTTTTCCATATTCAGAGGCGGCACTGTCATAGTCTGGCTTCCATTTTAAAAATCCAGTTTTCAGGTACTTCTCCGCCTTGGCCAGATGCTCCAGCCCCTCGTTGATCTTCTGGGCCGCCATCGCCGCTGTGCGGACGCCCACAGCGCCGCCGCTTCCGCTCTGTTGTAATTTTGTATATTTGGAGTCCTCTAAGCCTCTTGTATCTGGTTTTCCATTTCATTCTTCACATTTGGGAAATTTTCTGATATTATTTCATTGAATAGATTGTTCATTCCTTTGGTTTGTTTCTCTAAGCCTTCCTCAATCCCAATAATTCTTAAATTTGGCCTTTTCATGATATCCCATAATTCTTGTAGATTCTGTTCATGATTTCTTACCATCTTCTCTGTTTGTTCAACTTTGTTTTCAAGGTTAAATATTTTGTCTTCAATGTCTGAGGTTCTGTCTTCCAGGTGTTCTATTCTATTGGTTATGCTTTCTATGGAGTTTTTAACTTGGTTTATTATTTCCTTCATTTCAAGGATTTCTGTTTTTTTTTTTTTTTTTCAGTATCTCTAACTCTTTATTGAAATGATCTCTTGCTTCCCGTATTTGCTCTTTTAACTGTTGATTGGTGTGATCATTTAATGCCTGCATTTGCTCTTTCATCTCCTCCTTCAATGCCTGCATTTGCTCTTTCATCTCCTCGTTAGCTTCCCTGATTGTTTTAATTATGTACATTCTGAACTCCCTTTCTGACATTTCTTCTTCTGTGCTGACATTGGGTTTTATTGATATAGTATCTAGGTTTGTTTGGGACATTTTCTTGCCTTGTTTTCTCATATTGGTCAGATATCAGTGGGACTCTGAGATATTACAGATTTCCTCTTTGGCTTATAGTGTTCCTATAGATTTCCAGTATATCACCTCCCAGCCTTCAGTAGCCTGAAGTCTTGGAGGAACTTGATAATGCAGTGCTTCCGAAGAAAGCTGCCCCTAGCCCGCTACTGGTTCCAGGCTGGGAGCTGTCTCTGTGCGGAAAAGCTCTCACTGGGCGGCCTGCTCCAAGAAGCTGGCTGTGGGTCCAGCCTGCCACCAGAGGGAGCAGGGCTGCTTGGGGAAGTCTCTGGCTGCCCTACCCTGGTCCCAGAAGCCACCTGTGGGCTGGGGCTGCTGCTGGGTCCGGGGCTTGGAGCTGGCTCTGTGCGGAAAGGCTCTTACTGGGCGGCCGGCTCCGTGAAGCTGGTTGTGGAACGAGCCTGCTGCCAGAGGGAGAAGGGCTGCTTGGGGAAGACTCTAGCTGCCCTGCCCTGCTCTGAGAAGCTGCTCCTGTCTGGTCTTGCCACCCTGGCTGAGCTTCACCTGGTGGGAGAGATCACCCCACGGCTCTATGTTAGTCCAAGTCTCTCATTGCCTCCCCTTCTTGAATCCTGGGTTCTGGAGTGACGGGAGATGCAGTCACCCTCTAGTCCATCATCTTGGATCCCCCTCTTCTACTCTCTCATCAAAATATTATACATGGAGCACTTCACCTGTCACTTGCACAACCTCAGATATAATAGATATATTTGATGGGAAAAATCAGATGTGGTCTGGATCCTGATGGAGCTCACAGTCCAGTGGAGAAAGAAAGACATTAATGAAATAATCATGGAAAGAAATATTTAAAGACAAAATCCAAAAACTGCTGTGAAGAAAAGAGATAAAGTACAATGAGAGCAAAGAAGGCAAGGTATCTCAGGGTGAGGGAAAGTCCTAGAGCTAACGTGAAGATTCAATGCAATGGAATGTTAGACCTCAGGGGACATTAACAGTGCTGTAAAATTTCACGTGATTGTTCTATCTGCTCACAGAAGTGGATCTCTGAAATTTTTTGGGGTTAGCAGTCAATTTCAGCCTCACAGGAGAGGTTGCAGGTATGCAACTGGAGGAGCTGTGAGACCACACACATCTTCAGAAAGTGGCTCTGATCAGAGGACCTGGGGTTTCTTTGTTAAGCAGACAGGAAAGGAGGTATTGTTTTTATACCTCTTCAGATCTAGAAACTTCCATTTACTATTTCACATACCATTTCTTAGCAAGCCACTTCTTGTTCAGGTTTAAAAAACATTCTGAGGCCCTGAAACTGTGGTTCTGTGAAAACCACAACTCATTTCCCTCAATTTATCCCTTTCTTCCAAGTGGCACTATGGGTGACAACTCTCTATTTCCCAAGTTCAGACTCTAAAAGTGGTTTTCCTTTCCCAATGTCTGGGCAGTAATCCAAATTCAGTTCAACAAAGTTTATTAAGCTTGATTAGGCATTCGCTCTCATGTGGGCACTGTGAGTAAAAGGTGAGTTAGACTAAGCTCCTGCCATGATGTGGCTCCAAACGCAGCACATGATTTTAGTGTCCAGTTTCCTTCTCTCTAGGCTGATCCAGGGCAGAACTTCCTTCACTTCTAACCATATGCCTCTGCTGCACTCTGGCCTCTTTCCCTTTCTGGTATGGGTCCTCCCTGCCTCCAGCTTTTCAGTCTCCTCCCAGGGAGGGTTCCACTTATCTTTCTCACCTCAGCCATCTTTTGCCCCATTCTCTGTCTTATATCCTCAATCCCTCGGTCTCTTTGTGTCTCCTGATGGCCTGGTTTTTAGACCATATGGAGCTGATATCATCTTGAGTATCTCCTTTGCTGATTCAGCTACTGACTTCATTACTTTCCTTGAAAAACAAGTAGGACACAAAGAATAGATGCATTACAAAACCACGTTTATTGTGTTTGCCCACCAAAGTGGATGGAGCCTGGAGTTCCATTTCTTAAGCACTTACAAAATAAGATATGTGGACAATACTTTTTAATTGAAGTTTACAAATTTGGGAAATATAAGTTGATATGTAGAGAGAATAAGAAATTCCATTTACAAGCATAACACCTAACTTCTGAATGGCATTTGTTACCAGTGAGCATAATCTTCATGTTGATATTAGTGAACTAATACAAGCAATGATTTGGAAGGGATCTGGGATTCATTAAGCACTGGGAACTTGAAAAAGGAGAAGAAACTTCTCTGACCTAAAACATGTGACCAGATGATGAACAGTTAAGCAAATATCACAGCTAGCCCAGTGTGGTGATGCATACCTATAATCCCAGTGACTCAGGAAACTGAGGCAGGAGGATCACAAACTCGAGGCCAACCTGGGTAACTTAACAAGATCTTATTTCAAAATTAAAAATAAAAAAGAAACTGTGGTATCTATACACAATGGAATATTATTCAGCCATAAAGAAGAATAATATTATGGCATTTGCAGATAAATGAATGGAATTGGAGAATATCATGCTAAGTGAAATAAGCTAATCCCAAAAAAACTAAAGACCGAATTTTTTCTCTGATAAGTGGATGATGAAATATAAAGGGGGTGGAGGGGGTAGGGGGTGAGAGAAAAATGGTGGTACTTTAGATTACATAGAAGGAAATAAGAGGGAGAGGGATATGAAAAATGGTGGAATGAGACAATCATCATTACCCTATGTACATGTATGATTACACAAATGGTATGAATCTACATCATGCACAACCATAGAAACAAAATGGTGTACCCCATTTGATTCATTTGTGTAAAATGAATCAAAATGCAGTCTGTAAAAATAAAAAATTAAAAAAAATGAAAAAATTAAAAATAAAAAGGGCTGTGGTAGAGCAACCCTGGGTTCAAGCTCCAGTAAAAAAGAAAAATCACAGCTATGTAATATATATATAATTACTATATGGTGTGATAAGTACTACCACTATGCATTCAGTACTAGATGCTGTAGCAGTGCAAACACAGAGAGAGCGATATATGGAGTTTTTTTGCAAGGCAACACAAAGAGGTGGTGCTTGGCCTGACCCTTGAAGTTAAGAAAGAGCCAGGGACTGAAGGAAGAGAAAGGACTTCCAGGTGGGGGACATAACGTGGGCACAAGTAGGGGAGGTAGAAATGATTTGGTGGGTTCGTGGATTCATGATCATTCCGTGTGGCTGGAGCCGAGGGAGCAGAAAAAGAGGACGATCTGATCAGTCAGACTTCTGAGGAGTCTCATCACACAGGAAGAATTTTCTACTGGGGAAATGAAGTAGTAAGATCTGGGTTTTAGAAAGATTGCTCTTTATGTGGTAGCAGCCTAGGTAACACGTGATGAGGAGAGTGGACATGCAGGTGGAGGGTGTGCTAGAGAATCAGGCAGGTTGAAGGGACCTTGCTGAGGGGAGCCACATGGAGGAGCTGGAATTGACAGGACCTAATAACTGATTCAGTGAGAGAAGGAATTGGAGTGAGAGGAAGAAAGAAGAGTTTGACGATGAGTTCTTAGCTTTTCTGTGACTTAGTTTCTTAATTCGTGAAATAAAGGGTGCTCATATCTACTTCAGAAGGTAGATGAGTTTTAATGTTTCTTAAGAACTTTAAGTAAGTTGGTACATGTAAAACAGCACAGGGAATGGTACATAATATGCATTTAATAAATGTTAGAGATTATGTTTACAGTGGATCATTAACTCACGTACGGGAACCAAAAAGAAGCAAGTTGTGGAGGTCAGAGACAGACCCATGAGTTCAATTTGAACACCCTTAATTTGAGATCTACATCTGTAGTGAGATGACCCATGAACAGTTAATTGTAAATGAAAGGTTTAAGATTTATATACATTTAAAAATTTCTCTGATAACTTATGTAATTATTTACCTTCAATAAGACCTTATAAGAAAAAACTCAATTTCTCATTTGTAAAGATATGACTATTTTCAGGTCACAGAGAAGATCTGGCCTAAATCCAGAGACATAAGTATGGCTGTTCAGAAATGATTTCCTGGACCACTAGCCAGCAAGAGTTAATAATTATTATCCATCTATGAATTTTCAAACTAAACTTCTCAAAGTCTTAAAGTCTCCAGAGAATGTACTAATCCTTTGCTTCCTTAAATCTGAGCTCAGGACCCTTAATGGTTTTTTTGTCAAAATGTTTTAACATTTCAGTATTTTGAAAAACCATAAGAAAGCCTGGTGTGGTGGTACACACCTGTAATGCCAGCTACTGGGGAGGTTGGGGCAGGAGGATGGTAAGAGTAAGGCCAGCCTAGGCGATTTAGCAAGACCCTATCTCAGAATAAGATAAAAAGAGCTGGGGATATGGTTGGGTGATAGAGAACTTGCCTAACATGCACGAGGCCCTGAGTTCAACCCCCAGTACTGAAAAACAACAACAACAAAACCAAACAAAAAAACCCATAAAGGATCCTCACACTTGGGTCAGTGTTCATTAAAATCTGCATGTACACAGCTATTTATTACTTTAGTACCACAAAATAGTACAGTGTAATTACCCAAATTCTTACCTTTTCATTGTTATTCTTACGCTATTAGTAGTGGAAATTTACATTGTTCCTTTTATTTTGTAATAATTCATCAGAAGTACACGTGACCCAGGTGCCTTGTTGGCTGTGAAACCAGTTCTGCGCAGATGCAGACAAAGAGCTCCATCCAAACTTTAATTTAATGGACACTTTCAACAGAAATCTTGAGTGACTATCCAGGTAACAATGGAATTGCTATGTGAGTTTATTTACTTTGAGCTGTTTTTAGTAACTTTAAAATATTAGTATAGGAAACATTCATTCAACAGATATGTGTGATCTACTTAATATGTGTCAAGCAAAGTGTCAGCTGTGTGTTACACCTGAGGCCAAGTTCCAGGGGTTGGGAATCCACAGCAGGTAAAGGAAGGCAGTATCGCAAAGTTAAATGCATCAAGTCTTGCATCCAAATCTCTTCATCTTGGCTTCCTGACTTTTTTTTTTTTTTTTTTTTTTTTGGCTTCCTGACTTTGTTAAGGCATTTATCTCCTCAGCATTAAGCAAACTGGAAGAATTAATTTCTATCTTATAGGAGTGTAGTACTAACAATCAAGGACAAAGCTTCTAGCATAGCAGTTGGTATAGGAAGTAAACCCTTAAACTCCAGGTCCTCACTGAATGTTCCATTTCCATTTTCATTATTATGTAAATAGAGCCTCTGTTCTCTCAGTCTCCTTGGTGAGACTGAGAGGTATAGTATTGGATAATTAGAGTGTGGTATGGTTGTAACAGAAGGAACGGACTGCATTTAATAAAATACATCTGACTTCAGACCCAGGCACTCCAATGTCAGAGTCCATGTTTTTGACAACACATTAATATGCTTTCTCTTGGTGTCTTTGTTTTCCAAACTTCATTTTATAGCCAGGAGATACAGTCACTAGTTATTCTTGATAAAATAATAAAAATCAAGGGAAATTCAGGGGAAAGTCAAACAGAAGAAAAAAGAATATATCTGAAAAAAAATATAGTCCAGCAATTTCTTTTTTCCAAGTGGAACCTAAGACCTGCTTTCTCTTGACACAGTCCAGACCAGTCAGGTTCCTTCCTACTTATGCCGTTTCCAAGGTGGCCTACTCAAGCTCTTTGGATAGTGCAGTTTAGAGTGTTCTATTGATGTATTTTAAAAAATAATATTTTAAACCAGCTTCATTTTCTTCTGGGAAGCATGAGATACATCAGAAGTCCAGTCTGTGTTTGCAGGCAGAGGGATCGTCTTGCCTTACCAGTACTTCCCACTAGAGAGCGCTGGCCCTGAGATTTCAAATTTTAATGATATTTTTCAAAAACTGGTACATTTCAGTCTGTTCCTTTGAAACAATATTTTAATTTTATAGACCCATTGTCACAATCTAGCTCTTCTAGAAATCCATGAAGAGGAAATAATATCACATTTATTTCACTAAGGAGGCTGAGACATGAGGATCACAAGTTCAAAGTCAGCTTAGGCAATTTAGTGGGACTCTGGGAAAAAAGAAAAAAGAAAAAACAATATGCATATGTGTGTATGTGTGTGTGTGTGTGTGTGTGTGTGTGTAGGATATATAAAGGAGCTGAGAATGTAGCACGAGAAAAAAAATTACACTTGTTTTACAGGAGAATAAGAACTGAGTGCTATGGAGGGAGTTACATTTTCATAAATCATAATATTCATAGGAAAGAATGGTTATGAGCTCAAAGGCAACCTTAAAAATTCCTGTGACTGGATTCATCCCAGGTTTGCTTTTCTGGAATATCTAAAGAACTCCTGCTTCCAATGATTCTTTATCTCTTTCTTTCTTCACACCAGGGCATTAGGACACTAGAAATTTGACTTAATAAGCCCACTGGAAGAAGAATAAGCAGGTTCAAAAATGAGAGTGTTCAGAAATGATTCCTCAACTTACCTATAGGGTGAGGAGAAACTCACCTTGTTCATCAGCTTCTTCATCCTTTATAACCAAGTTATTATTATTTTTTCTTTCATGTCCCTCGGCAGGGCACTGCCTCTTTAGTATTTCAGCTGACCTCTTAGTTATCTAACTTGGGAAGTTTTTCCTCCAAATGCCCTTACACAAAGGCAATAGCTCGTATCTGCATCCTTATGTTTAATGCTTGCCATAATTTGGTTCCACTATGTCTATTGGCATTGATCTATCTCTGCTTCCAACGTGTACCTTTGCTGTTCCAGCTGGCTGGTCATTTCAATTCTATCCTATATCATTTATAGCTTGCACACAGGGTATAGTCATTATGTTGGGTGGTGGTGAATACAGAGGGAATTAAAGCAATGAATAAAAGTCATAGATCTTGTCCTTAAGTAGTGTGCCATATCGTGAGGAAACCAAATAATTATGTATGCTATAGTCAGAATAAAATGAGCTGTGATTAATTTTAGCTGATGATACCAGGGGAAGCTTCATTGAACAGGTACCTTTTGAGGTGGGCATTGGAGGACCTGTATGTGGACAGGGGTAGGGACACACATTCTGGTCAAGGCACTTTGTTATGCATAGGCATGGGACTATGAACTTACATAAAATCTCCAGTCCACCCCACAGATCCAGGTATCTACCCTACTTCCATGCTTCCCTCTGCCTTCCTCTGTGGCCCAGCTTCAGCTGAGCCTCCTCCACTAGCTCTTCTGACTCTTGTAGTTCATGTCACTACTTGCAGCTGTAGTTCAGGATATTGGATATTGATTGTAGTGTCTGTGTGGAATTTATCTCTTCAGCTGGACTAAGACAAGGCATCATGTTCATTTTTGGGCCTTGATACCCTAACAATGGTAGTCAGTGCTAGAAAGTTCTATGGATTCATTCACTGGGATGGAAAACCTTATTCTACCTAAGTGCAGCTTATTTTTGCTGCCCAGCCCAATATTGTTGGTGGGGGGTTTAGTTAGGCTTGCTGATACAAAAGGCAAACCATCCTCTCACGATCACCTAACTGTCCTGCTCAGCTGTGTGTGATTCCTCCTAATGGCTAGTCAGTTGGCCATGTGTTTGTGGGGATCCTGGAACATGGTACTCAGCTTCAACTGGAACCCCCTGCCCCTCTGAGGTGAGTATAAAGAACTGGGCTAAATCCAGTTTTATCATCTGCACCATTACTCTCAAGTTTCCTCCAGTGAATGACTGCTTCCTTCAAGGTTTCTTGTTGGCATGACTGATTTACAACCAATTCCCCAAAGAGCAAGAAACATAGCTGATTAATTTCTGTTGGAGAGTAGAGGTACTGAGTGTGGCATCTTTTTGCTGAAACTGCTTGGAGTGACACAGAAGGAAAACTTGTCCAGAAAGAAAATCCTACGAGACTTTTGAAATAGAGCCCAAAGAAAAGTTGCTCCAACATTCTAGTTTCTACAGAAGGAGCATTTTCTAACACTCCATTTGGACAGTGTGTCTTCATGACTGACAGCCAAAACTCTGACAGCTTTCCACGCAACATTCTCATCTATATTTGGGCTGTTTGAGCCAGTTGTGCTCTGCACGTAGGTTCCCGAAAAAAAGAAGCAAGTGGGGGATAATACCCGAGGAAAGAGTATCTTTTTCTAATTTGCTCAAGATGATTTAGGAACTGGTGGAGGCCATGCACCAGGGTTCTTCACATATACAGAGTGTGAGCAGAGCATTCTAGCTGGTGTGCTATGGCATGTTACAGGTGTGCAAAATATTGATCCCTTCTCCCACAGCAGTTGCACAGGACTATTACCTCTAGTTGAGAGAATCTTCCAGTCATGTGCAGGAGCAACCTTGATTGTTTACCATGGAGTGCCATAAAAAAATATTATTTTCTGCATGTGCCATGATGTGAAGAAGATTGGGAAGCACTGTACTTGGAAAACTGCGTTGTCATTCATCCAGATGGCAGCCAGTCAAAAAGGGCGAGTAACCATGTGTCTGTTGGTACAAACTATGCTCAGCAACAGAGTTTCCTGCTTTGCTTACATGTTGGGAGGTGATGATTTGCAATCTCCCAGTAAGAGCTGTGCAGAGAAGGTCTAGATCTAGGGCACCTGCCTTGATGGGAAATTGTAACTCAGTTTCCAAAGGGAGAACACCACCTGCCAGCTAGATCACAATTTCATAGGCTGAAGTTCCCTGGGAGGTCTGCTGTCCTGTGTGCTGGTTTTCCCCATCTGTGCATGAGAGGGAAATGTGAAATTATGTTAACTGAAAGGTGTGGCTGGAGAACTTCAGTCCCATGTGGTACCTAGAATTCAGCAAATGGCACAGGAGGTGGAGTGTCTTAGATTTCCCCAGTGCTGCAGAAATCTGGGATAGTAGGGCCTTGTCTTTGCCAAGTTCTTTGCCTCTTCTCCAGCCACTCCATCTGGGACCCCCTGGGGACCTTCTTAGTTCAGAAAAGTGCAGTAGGAGGGAATGGGGAAAATTGGCATTGATTTTGACTATGGGCTTGAGACAACATCCAGGCTCAAGCTAGCTGCATTCTTTGTTCCTAGTTGAGTCCAAGTTCTTTCTGTACCCCAATAATTCTAGTTTTAGCTGTACATAGTGAAAAGCCACTGCTGGCATCTAGTTATCACTAGTGTCTCTTGTGTGCTAGTTACTTAAAATGGTGCAAACAATCTTTCCATGGGCTTGAGAAGTTATGGTTTTCAATTATATACTGATGGATGGGGACACTAAAATGGCTGCAACAAAGAGGAAAAGAGAAATCAAACATCAGAAAGGATTTACCTTATCATGGTACTGCACTGTGGAATAAATCGTGTTCACCGGCTCTTCCTTGGAGGGAAGTCCCTGGAAAACATCAATCATCCCCTCAGTGAATTCTCTATGAATCTTATTTCCTAATTCTGCCTCACCAGTCACCCTTCTCTGGTCCCACTTTTACTAGGTAACCTCTTCCCCTGGCCTTAGATATGGTTCCATTCAACTTCGGAGAAGATCTGGATCAGGTGGGAATGAGGGGAGTGGGTGGTAATTAGGGAGGGCTTTGGGGCAAAAATCTGCAGGAGTTAAGAGGAGGGAGTTGCATGGTTCAGACAGACTGAGTCTGGCTTAGTCGGGGTCTTAGTTTTTCATCAGCTCTATGGATCCAGCAGCCCTATCAGTCCAAGCACAGTGCTAGGGTGACTGGGAAGACTTCAGTTTCCCCTTCACTCTTTTCAGATTTCAGGGCAGCAGGCTGGTGGAAACACAGATGAAGGTGATCCAGGTTGGGGGTGAAGGAGGAACACGCAGGTAGAGAGAGGGTATGGAACAGAGTGAGTCAGAGTCTGAAGGAAGTAACCTGCTGCTGCTAGACCAAGCAGTATAGTTGAAGGGGGCCTCAGTTCTGTACCCTTGGAGACACCTTAGCAACTGGTTTGTCATATCAGTGTCTTATAGCAGCCCTCCCTTCACACTAGGGGCTCCTTGTTTGGCCCCTCTAGGGAGTGCTGCTTAGTCATGACTCTCATCTAACGCAGGGCCAGTCCTGCATGCAGATGCTCATGACCTCAAACCACAGTCTTCTACAGGGTGTCCTCACAGAGAAACTCATGCTATCTTTTCCCTGACATAGTGTTTCCTGATTGAACCCTTCAGACTTGCCATGACTGCTTTCCAGGCAACAGTAAGCTAAGGGCAATGGTGCCTATATCCTGGTGGTGGTGATGGTGGGATGTTCATGATAGCATCAGCTCACCTTGGCCTGGGGGATTTCATCGTAGATTCTGGCCTCTGCTGGTTGGGTGTCTCTTGAAACTGTGATGTATGTGTATATTGTTTTCTTTGAGACAGCATCTGAGTCACAAATAAACAGAATGGTGGATGAGCTTTTAGAGATTATCTAGTCCATGTTCTTTTTTATGATGAAGAAATAAAGCCATAAGAGGTTAAATGACCTCATCCTATTGAGATGGATTTTAGGATCCTGGGACAGTCTTTCTTTTTTCCAAAAATTGCATGTGGAATAGGAGGCATGTGGCTTCTCACCCAGAGTTCAGTGTGGTCTCTTTTCTACTCTAGAGTATATCTTAGGCTAAAGAGGATCTCTTCAATCCCTGCGTGGGCAGCCAAAGGTAGCTCTTCCACCCAGAGTTTTCCTTAGTGTCCTTGTACTTAGCAGGGATGTCCTTGCATGGCTAGTTGACTTTCCATGTCAGGGTCTTATTTCTTTAGCATTATTAACTCTCTCTAGTTGTACACTGTGTTGCATTATTCTGGTACATACCTTACTGTAACCACCTTGATGTTATGCACATAGTAGATGCTCCACAAACATTTCTTGCTTGCTCGATTGGTTTACAGAGTTAAGAAACATTTATTAAGCTCCTCCTGTGTGCCAGGTTCCCAGAAAAGCAAACACAGGAGAAATAAGTACCTACTTTTAGTCATTTAAGTGCTAGAAGGGATATTCATCCCAGTGAACTCCTTTTCTTTGTTACTAACAGGACATTTTAGAACAAGGTTGAAAAGAGAGAGCCAGAATTTGGGGTTGTCCTATTCCAGGGCACTAGTATATCCACAAATAATGGGTCTGAGTTGAGCAGTATCATAGCTCCAGCATTTCAGAATTTGGTCCTGTCTCAGCTCCTGCCCCAGATTTGGTGAGGTACCCAGACTGAGTGCTGTCTCATATCTTACTTGTAAATGTGAAAAATAGCCCTTCTCGCCATTTTATTTCTTAGTCACTTACAAAGGCATGTGGTCATTGACTTTGGGGGCCATTTGCATGATTGCTGATACAAATTAAAACCCCAGTTAACCTCATCACATGTCACCCCATGAATGTTAACGATGGAAGGAATACCTGTAGCATACTGTCACTTCTGGACTGAAAAACTGGGGAAGAAAATTTACTTTGCATACATCAAAAAAACTTAAAGCCAGTGTGCAGAGTTTCATTGTTGACCTCAGCAGATGAAGTGAGCTGATAGTGTTAATTCAGATTTAAGAAATTATCTGAATCTTTGTGTAGATTTACAGTCTATATGCTATATAAACTATATCAGATAGCTTTTATAGTACCACGTGTGTACATAGGCACCCTCCCAACCCCTTCTATATCCATTTGTTACTGAATTTTCTAAACTGGCATTGTAACATTACAACAATGTTTTGTTGCACCAATTTTATAAACTTTTACAGTGCAATACGTGTTATTTTTCTGAGGCAAACCAAAGGTATATTTCTCAAGGTTCCTGTTGCTTTCTTTAGCAGCATTCGATGGCGGATCTTTTATATATATTTGTAATAGATAAAAATAAGCCAGATTGCAAATTCTTTTTAAAATCTTAAACCATGTACCAAATTCTTGGTTGAAATTGTGTAGGATAAGTTAAACTTAAATTGCATTCTATTAACCAATGTGAGTGTATTTCTGTAAGCATAGTTATGTTGAAATAAAGTTTTAAAAAGCATGAAAAAAAAATAAGAAAAAGAAAAATAGTCCTTCTCTTTCCCTAAGGGGCTGTAAGGGATTGAAGACAGATATCTCTTGAGGGACCTTGCAGATCACCTACGACCTGAGTAGGCTGTGATTTCTTCCTTTTACGAGGTTATTTAAGACATGATGCATGTCACAATCTCCCTTCCCTTAGAGTGCCTCCTCTGTACCACACCTTCAAATGCCCATCAATTATAACTATAGTAACTGACATTAACTGAGTATTTACTATGTACCAGACCAAGCATTTCATACATTCCACTTAATAAGTATATGCAGCAAGCCCTATTACTATTATGAATATTTTACAACTGAGAAAACTGAAGCTTACAGTGATAAAATAACTGGTAACTGATATATGATCAAGCTGAGACTTTACCCCCAGACTGCAAAACAGATACTTAGTTTTAATCACTCTGCTGTGAACTCCATCCCTCTCAATTGTTATTCAGGGAACATATGGTTGAGAACATACCAGAGTTCTTAATGAAGGGTGTCAAGTAAGAACCTGAGGAAGCAGAACCAAAAGAGAGTTAGAATCATGGAAGCAGAGGTTCCATATTGTTTATTGTGAATGGTGAGAAAGGAAGATCTTGGACGGTCATAGGGTTAAGGGGCAGTGTAATCCCTCTTAGAGATTTAAGATCAGGTCTTCCTTCCTTCCTTCCTTCCTTCCTTCTTTCCTTCCTTCCTCCCCCTTCCTTTCTTCCTCTTTTTCTTCTTCTTTTTTCCTTCCTTCTTTCTTTTCTTCCTTTATCCCTCCTTTCCTTCCCCTTTCTTCTCTTTTCTCCACTCTCTTTCTTCTTGCCTGCCTGCCTGCCTTCTTTCTTACAAATTACTACGTGTCCCTCATAGACTTTCCAAAGATCATTATCAAAATATGATGAAATTGGAAGTGACCCTGGAGACGGCAGTTCAAACATTTCACCAGTGAGGATGCTGAGTCAGATAAGTGAACGTACAGTACAATGAAGTATAGCTTGTTAATGACAATGCTAAACTCAAACCCAAGTACTAGGCTCACAAGATACTGGTGATCCCAAGAACAGATTCTGAGGACTGCTCAGAGTAACATCATATAGTCCTCAGGGCTATCATCCTAGGAGGTGGTGAGGTGATGGGTGGGGATTGTAGGACGTTTAGAAAAAAGGACCTCTCCACTCCACCTTAGGTAAATGACTTCAGTTCTTGGAGGAAAGAAGGTGCATCTCCACATTTTACCTTCTTGGAGAATCCTACCTTGTCCTTGTCCTCTCTTGCACAGACGGAGGAGAAACACTGAAGACGGAATGAGGACAAGCAGAAAGAGCACAGCTAGCCCGCTCAGCAGCCCAGTGTGGCGAGTATAGGAACCCGCTGTTGCAGTGTCTGGAAAAGGAAGCTGCAGTGAGTCTGGACTCTCAGGAAATAAGCATGAGAATCTTGGCAGGCTTGTCCACTTGCAGGGCCACTATCAAAATTGGGTGCCCTCAGCTGTGCATGGTGGTGCACACCTGTAATCCCAGTGACTCAGGAGGCTGATCCTCCTGATTACAAGTTTGAGGCCAGCCTGGGCAACAGAGAGGTCCTGTTTCAAAATAAAGAATGAAAAGGGATGGGGATGTAGCTCAGTGGGAGAGCACCTTTGGGTCCAATCCCTAGTAACACAAAAAGGAGGAAAAAAGAAAGAAAGAAAAAAGAAAGAAAGAAAGAAAGGAAGAAAGGAAGGAAGAAAGGAAGAAAGGAAGGAAGAAAGGAAGAAAAGAAGAAAGGAAGAAAGGAAGGAAGAAAGGAAGAAAGGAAGAAAGGAAGGAAGAAAGGAAGAAAGGAAGGAAGAAAGGAAGAAAGAAAGGAAGAAAGAAAGGAAGGAAGAAAGGAAGAAAGAAAGAAAGAAAATTTGGGTGCTCCCCAGGGAATACCAAAGTTCCCAGGGAAACTATACCTTCTACTATTGAAAATTAGGAATTGAATCAGGGATGCTCAGGTTTGCTCAGAACACCCTGAAATGCTTAGCATCTTGAAAAAGGCTTTGGCTAATTCCTAGCGGGCTTCCTGGGAAGAGATGTTCCCAGGGACCAGGTTCAGCATAAAGGAGGTACATTCCCCTGAGGATGAGACCAATCAGAGTGATTTCTGAGACTCATCAGAAAGAAAGAAAGAGCCAGTTACCTGCACAGAGCTGCTGGGTAGAGATGGAGTCAGAACTATTGCTAACGGGGTTCCAGGCTATGCACGTATATGTAAGCTCTTGGTCCTGAGGAGTCTGGAAGACTTGAAGGACATTGCCTACTTCTCCCAGAGGACTCCAGCTGTATGTCACATTCTTTTCTTCTTTCTCCACAGAACATGTCAGTGTGACATTACAGGTACTATTCACAGATGTCATGAAACTCTGTGTAATTTTTGGTTTTCCAAGTCGACCTATGAGAGGAAAATACATGAATGCATGGTGAGCAGGGGCTGGTTTATGCCAGCTTGTGAGACTCAGTTGTTAAATTTTCAAGATGATTGTTAAACATGTATCATTAAAAATTAAATTATGACTGGGTGCTGTGGCATATGCCTATAATCCCTGTAACCCCAAGGAGTTGGGAAGCTGAGGTGGGAGGATTGCGAGTTCAAGGCTAACCTGAGAAACTTAGTGAGATCCCTGTCTCAGAATAAAATAAAAGCCTGGGATGTAGCTTGGTGATAGAACACCCATTATTTTTTGGTGGGGTACAGGGGATTGAACTCAGAGGCACTGAACCACTGAGCCACATCCCCAGCCCTATTTTGTATTTTATTAGAGACAGTGTCTCCCTGAGTTAACTTAGTGCCTTGCTGTGGCTGAGGCTGGCTTTGAACTCATGATACTCCTGCCTCAGTCTCCTGAGTTTCTGGGATTACAGGTGTGTGCCACTACATATATATTTTAATATACATATATATTTTAAAGGACAACTAAAATGTCCTTTGATAGGTGAAGGATAATTTTAAGTATTTTTTGTTTTGTTTTGTTTTGTTTTTTGTACCTGGGATTGAACTACTCAGGGCCACTCAACCACTGAGTCACATTCCCAGCCCTATTTTGTATTTTATTTAGAGACAGGGTCTCATCAAGTTGTTTATTGCCTAGCTTTTGATGAGACTGTCTTTGAATTCACCATCCTCCTGCTTCAACCTCCCAAGCTGCTGGTATTATAGGTGAGCACCACCATGCCTGGCTAATTTTAAGCTTTTAATAACCACATTAAAATAGTGAAAATAAATAGGTAAAATTAATTTTAATAATGTATTTTATCTAAACTACTATCCAAAATATTATTTCCACTTGTAATCAATGTGAAAATTTTAATGAGATTTTCATACTCTGTTTTTGGTGCCAACACTTTAATATCTGTTGTGTATTTTGCATTTACAGCCATCTCAATTTGAACTCATCACATTTCAGCTGCTTAAGAACTACATGTGGCTGGTGGTTACCATATTGGACAAGGTGAGTGTAGATCAGTGCTTCTCAAACTTTAGCTACATAGGAATAATCCAGACAAAATATGAAACAGATTCCTCTTTACCACCAAATGCTGGGAGTGAGATCTGAGAATTTGCATTTTCAAAAAGCTTCCAGGTGATATTGCCAGGTCAGAGACTATTTTGAATAATATTGTGTAACACATTATGCCAATTATAATGATAATAAATAGTTCTAATATTTTACCTTTAAAAAGAACTTTGCATATTGTGTGCATGAATGAGTATGTAACAATAAATCCCATCATTGTGTACAACTATAAGGCATCAACAAAAATGTGGAAAAACATTAAAAAATAAAAAATAAATAAATCATTAGAGGGGCTGGGGATATAGCTCAGTTGGTAGAGTGCTTGCCTCGCAAGCACAAGGCCCTGGGTTGAAATCCCCAGCACTGCAAAAAAGAAAATCATTAGAGAAATTCAAGTTAAATGAAATATCACTACACACCCATTAGAATGGTTAAAATGAAAAAAATAATGATACCACCAAATGCTGGTGAGGATGTGGAGAATTTGGACATTCCCAATGGATGTACCTAAAATGTAAAAATAGTTTGGCAGTTCCTATTAAAATTAAAAATGGACATAGCACCAAATTTCATTCTTAGGCATTTAATCCACAGAAATGAAAATTTATCTCATAATAAAACTTGTATACAAATTGTCATAACAGATTTATTTATAATAACCCCCAAGTGAAAACAATTAAAACATCCTTTGGTAGGTAAAGGGTTAAATGAACTACCATATTTGCACCATGGAGTACTATTCAACAATTAAAAAGCATAAATTATTGATATATGCAATAGTTTGGATGAATCTCAAAGAAATTATGCTGAATGAAAAAAAAAGTCTCAAAAGGATATATTCACATTGCATGAGTCCATCTACATAATATCTGTGGAGTAACATAAATATAGTATGAGCAAATTAGCCATTTCTAGAGGTTAATAGTTTAGGAGGGAGGAAAAGGGAGGTTATGGGTTGTCCATGAAGGTAAAGTGTAAGGGAATCCTGGGATGGCTCATTTAAATATTTTGATTGTGGTAGCGTTAACATGAAGTTACATGTGATGGTGATGATAACTTACAATACTGGGAATTAAACCTAGGACTTTGCACATGCTAAACAAGTGCTCTATCACTGAGCTATGTCCCCAGAACTATTACTTTTTATTTCAAGACAGGGTCTAACTTGTCCAGGCTGGCTTCCAACTTGGGATTTACCTGTCTCAGCCTCCAGAGTAACTGGAATTACTGGAGTGCATGACAAGGCCCAGTCAGGAATCCTATAGACAGCAAAACAAAAGTAAGAATCAAGCCCACCATCCTCCCACAACTTACGGTAGACCTGAAGGTGGTAGCGTTTGGTGGTGGTATAGGTGGTGTTGGTCTCTGTGTTGATGTCTGCTTGGTAGACTCCTGCATCTTCCATCCTCAGATCACTAATGACCAGGTTGTAGTTCTGATCTGTGACTTTTATTCGTTCATAGTAATTTCTGTGGGTTACAGTAACCATGGGTGGTGTTCCTGGGTCTCCTGGCTTTACAAAAGCAACGGATGTTTTAGAAGTCCACGCAATGCTGGTGAGTTGCTGTGATTCTTGAATATTTAAGGGGAAAGTAGCCCACTCCCCCAGAATTCCATTCACCACAATCAAGGTTGCATCATTTCCAGCTTCTTCTAGCCCTGAGGACAAACAGAAAACTGTGACCATCTGACTCTTGGCACCATATAGTTTCTTGTTTTCTCAACCTCACATATTCCTGAGGAGCTTCCAGGGATCAACCCGTTTCTTGATGATGTCTTTAGCACTTTATTCTAGTATATTTAATATGTTATGACAACTAGATTTTCTTAAGTATTCTCATTTAAAATTAAGCTTCTTAGTGAATTTGGAGAGATCTGTTTTATTAAAATCTATTTACCTAGTAAACAGATTCTGAAAGCCAGAAGGCAATTTGAGAGGTGAAGACCACAAAACTCCCTGAGATCCAGAATACCAAGTGTACTTTTTCAAGATCATATTGCCAATTAGTGGAAGAGCTTGGGAGAAGACCTAGAGTATCTGGAATGATGGACTCTTGGGTCACCGCTTTTTCTTTTACTGTGGTCTTTGCCAAAAGCAGATCACAGTTTTTGCTTCTATTCATGGAAGATACAGGTAGAGAGTCCTTCAGAGCCTCTGAAGAAATTATTCCCCCAGTTGATGATTTTTCTTGGGGTTGTCTTTTTGGTTTGCTTCTATATCCACAGTCTCTAGAAGAGTACCTGATGCATAGAGCGTGCTTAGAAAATATTTGTGGAATGAATTTGACACAGAAACTCATTCATGTGTTGTCTAAACTTTCTTGGATCAACTTTTGAAGTAAACAAAGATCATTTTGTCCTTCATCCATTTAAGAATGAATGCATGTCCCTATTCAGGGTCAGTTTTGTTCCAGATACTATGGCAGATATTTATTAATTTGATATATGATACAAATGTTTGTTGGGCATCTATACCTTAAGCATGATACAAGGAACTGGGGATACAATGGTGAGTAAAAAGAGTTACAGTGTCTGCTTAACTTACTAATGTTGATCAGCTAACCACACAGATAAAGGGACAGATAAAAAGTATGCAATGATGTGCTTTGAAGGAGAACAGCAAGGGGACTTGATCTGTCTTAGGAATCCAGGGAACATTTCCTAGCGAAACCTAAAAGCATCTACTCTTAAACATAACATGGAAGAAATGAAAAGTTAATTTTCTTCTCCTCTCCGAACCTTGTGAAGAGAAATTAATTGAATATATGAAATTAGAGGCTATATAATTATAATGTATTATTTTTCTCACCTTTTATTATGATGTTATTCTCTGAGGTTGTTTTTATTAATTTTTTTTTTTGTGGTGCTGGGAATCATTTATTTTTGTGGTGCAGGGCCTGTGCACACTAGTGATCTTTCACTGAGCTACATTCCCAGCCCTCAAAGTACTTCACAACTGATAAGACAGCACAGACCAACCAAGAAGGGTGTCAACCATAAGCAACTAGTTGGGTTGTTCTGATGTGTACTGCTTACATGTAAACTCCAAAGTCCAGGATGTGTTTTCCCCATAAGTGGGTTCAGGCTGATCCTAAAGTTTATATAGGACTTGGCATACAGAGGGCAAGAATAAGGGCTATTGAGAATACAAGTCACTTGGAAGTGTCACAGAAATAAGGGGCTTTCTTAATCTGATGGTGCAGTCACTATGGTTACCCTTGCTCTTCAGCTCAGTAAGTACTACAAAAGTCCCAGGACTGCTTATAGAAACCTCTGTCTTTTTGGGTCAAGGAAGATCTTCCCTAAGGAGAAATATCCCAGGCAAGGTCTGCTGACTTAGTCGAGACAGGAAGGATAAGCACAGAGGAGATGTTACCAGGCTCTGAGATGGGAGAAGAGATAGAAAAGTAGGGTGATTAATTTACAAATATTTTTTTAAGTGCTAACCATGTGCCAGATGCTGTTTTAGGGACACAGGACTAAATAGGATATCATTGCAGTCCTGAGGGGCTCACAGCTCAAAGAATAATAATGAAAAACTACAATGGTGCGTGCCAAACAGAAAAAGCAATAGGTACAAATCATTGAGGGGACAAAAATTTTGGTTAATGCTGCCTTTGGTAGTGGAAGTCATATTTTGCCAAAATCTTTGAACCTTAATTCTTAATCTTTGAACCTTAATTCTCCTCAGGTACACCGTTCTACTGGGTTGATGTGGTCTGATAGTGGGGCACTTGGAGTGTCCCTGTCTGAATCCTTGGATGACCCAGTTATTGGCATGGGATCTGCACAGTTGCATAGAGCCTGAGCCTAGAAGGACCCTGAACTTGGTTTATTGCAGCTATTCTACCTCAAAATTCCTAACATTATTTGCACAAAGGGCCTTGTGTTTTCGTTTTGCATTGGATCCCATGAGTTTCAGAGCCAATCAAGGTTTTATAAAAAGCAGGCCCAAGTGTCTAATTGTCCTTCCACTCTGGCTTTGAGTTAGGTAAAACGAAATGAACAAGACCTAAGACTTGTAGTTCTTGTGGGTTCTCAAACCCTAGCACTGGGGAGGCAGTTTGCTAAGACTGAGAGCTTCTTAGCATTGGGGCAGTTGTGAAGCCACAGTGGTGGTGGGTGGTACAGTTTTAAGAGTGTGTCTCCTCTTAGTAGCAAGTCATTCAGGAAGTGATGCTGGGTTATCAAAGGGCAATCGGGCAGTGGGGGTGGAGGGTAGGCCAAGCTAGAGGAAGTCCTGCCGCTCTTCATACTTCTGGTGTTGTTGATGACAAGCCCTTGCTTGGTGAGAAAAGGCAGAGTCCACAGTCATATGATAAAGATTCTGCCACCTTTAAACACTCCCAATTGTTTTCTAAGGAAAGTAGCTGCAAAACCATAGCATGTAGTGGAAAGACAGGGAGGCAGAAGATGTAGGTGCCAGTACTTCTATTTATGAACTGAGTGACCTTAATAAAGTGACAAAACTTTTTGGAGTCTATTTCTTTAGCCAGGATGAAAGTTATAACTTTATATTGGCGCTATCTCAAGAATAAATAAATGGAATAGATTCAAACTAAAAAGTTTTTTTCTCAGTACAGGAAACAATCAACAATGTGAAAAGAGAGCCTACAGAGTGGGAAAAAATCTTTTCCACACACACTTCAGACAGAGCACTCATCTCCAAAGTTTATAAAGAACTTAAAAAAAACTTTACACCCAAAATACAAAGAACCCAATTAATAAATGAGCTAAGGAAATGGGCAGACACTTCACAGAAGAAGACATATGGGTGATTAACAAATATATGAAAAAGTGCTCGTCATCCCTGGTAATTAGAGAAATGCAAATTAAAACCACCCTAAGATTTCATCTAACTCCAATTAGAATGGCTATTATCAAGAATACAAGCAATAATAAGTGTTGGCGTGGATGTGGGGAAAAGGGCACACTCATTCACTGCTGGTGGAGTTGCAAATTGGTGCAGCCACTCTGGAAAGCAGTGTGGAGACTCCTTAGAAAACTTGGAATGGACCCACCATTTGACCCAGTTATCCCGCTCCTTGGTTTATACACAAAGGACTTAAAATCAGCATACTACAGTGATGCAGCCACATCAATGTTCATAGCAGCTCAATTCACAATTGTTAGATTGTGGAACCAACCAGGATGATCTTCAATTGATGAATGGATAAAGAAACTGTGGTATATGTACACAATGGAATATTACTCAGACATAAAGAACAATAAAATTATGGCATTTGCTGGTAAATGGATGAAGTTGGAAAATATCATGCTTAGTGAAATAAGCCAAGCCCCCAAAACCAAAGGCTGAATGTTTTCTCTGATAAGTGCATGACAATATATAACGCTGGGGGGTAGCGGGGTGGGGGAGAGAAGAATGAAGGAACTTTAGAGGGTGTAGAGGAAAAGGGGGTGGGAGGGGGTGGGAATGGAAAAACAGAATGAAACAGTATTACCCTATATCTATGTATGATTACATGAATGGTGTGAATATACATTGTGTTCAACCATAGAAATGAAAAGTTATATCCCATTTGTGTACAATGAATCAAAATAAAAAATATTTAAAAAATATTGGCGCAATCTACTTAGCAGCAAATGGTGACATGCTTTGTTAATCATCAAGGCAAAATTGGCATTGGTTATATGGAGGATTGGTAAGGATCAATTGTACCTGCCCTTTTGGGCTTCCATAGGCTATCCCTATGGTGTCCTTGGTGATGCCAGGGTCATAGGAGCCCTTTTAAAGTCTTTTATTTTATTTTTTTAAACCTAGGGGCACTATATCACTGAGCTACATCCTTAGTCCTTTCAATTTTTTATTCTGAAACAAGCCTTGCTAAGTTGCTGAGGCTGGTCTCTAATTTGTGCTCCTTCTGCCTTAGTCTCTTGAATTGCTGGTATTACAGGCATACAGTACCATGGCTGGCTCCTTTAAAAGACATTCTTAAGGAATAATTCAAGTAAAGCTTGAAGGGGTGATTTTAGGCACTCTTTTTTATATTTTGGTACTGGGGATTATATTCAGGGGTGCTTTATCACTAAGCTGATCCCCAACCCTTTCTACTTTGAGATAGGATCTTCCTAAATTGCCCAAGTTGGCTTTGAACGTGTGAACTTCCTGTTTCACTCTTCCAAATTGACACAGTCATGTGTCACCCAGTTTTTAGGTACTCTTGGTGGACTTCATTCTGCTCTCAAAATACTTCAGGTTTTAAAAGAATCTCCATATCGATCAATTTCAATATTTCTTTGTCTAGGTGCTAAAGGGATCCAAATATTACTTTATTATTGGAAGGCAACTTAGCAAAACCCAATTTCAGAGAGAACTTGTAGCACAAAAATGTCTTGAGAGAGGAGTAGGGGTGTGGCTCAGTGGTAGAGCAGTTGCCCAGCAAGGCCCTGGGTCCCATCCCCTGCCCTCTGCACACTTATAAAAATGTGTTGAGGACTTACCATAAAATGTACAATGCTAATCTATGACAAAGACAGGTTCTCTGCCCTTCCTTTTGAAATTTAATATCTTGTTATGCAAATAAGACACAGGTGAACATAACTCTTATTTGCATTATAAGGTGGTAAGTGATAAATTGAAATAAATGGAAAAGACAGGTAATTTCAGTAGGAATTCAAAGGGAGAGATCATGTTGAGCTATACTGGTTAAAGAAAACTTCCAGAGGCAGTAGAACTTGAGAAGGGAAAATAGAATTTTATTAGATGGAAGAGAAAGGAAGGGGATCTCAGGTTCACAGGTTCTGAATAAAAGCAGAACTTTTGATGCCAGTTGACTGAGTATAGATTTGCATAACAGCAGAGAGAGGTAAGGCTGGAGATACAAATTAGGGTTAGATCTGGCACAGCCTTGAGTCAGATCTATCCTAGAGGCAGGGGACCCTATTAAAGTTTTTGAGAATAAAAATTAAAATAATATTTTAAGGTCATTGTAACATAGTAATGATGTAAGGAAAATGAAATTAAAGAAGCTGGGCTCGTGAGACCATTTAGTCTCATTTAGTATCATGTTGTGAACCAGGGAATGATAATGGGACAGAAAGGAAAGACTGGGTTTGAGAGATAGTAAAAAGCAAGACAAGAAATAAGGAGACATCTAATAGAATTCAGTTGTATTTTGAATTTCTCTACTTTGTGTCAGTGGAAAATTTGTAGTAGAAAACTAGTTTATATGGGGAATTTTATGCTGGGAAAAAGTGAAAGGAGGTAGATAAGTTTGGTGTTAGAAATATTGAATTTGAGAATGATCGTGGAACAGCTAAAATAAGCAGTTGGAAAGATGGAAGATAAGGAGGTAGAATGGGCTTGAAGTATTGTCAGAATTGGGGAGAACTGTGGCCAAATCTGCTAGCTTTCCCCCCAACATTTGTTCTCTCCCATATCATAGTGATAGAATCCCTAAATTTTTGAAGGGCATATGGCCACTCAGAAGTAAAGACTGCATTTCCCTGGTTTCTGACTGTGGTCATGTCACTAAGTTCAGGCCAACGGAATGATAGTAAAAATGTTGTAAGTGCCTCCCGTGTCTGTAGGAAGAGGAGAATTTGCTTTCTTCATCTCTTCCTTGCTTCTTCAGGCTGAAATACCATAATAGCTGGATCTCAGACAGATGTTATGGATCATAAGGAGAAAACCAAGTACTGAGGATGGTGGAGCAAAAAATAGAGAAAATCTGGGTACCTGATGTCTTTGTGAACTAGTGTACCAACTCTGAACTGCTAACTCTGGCCATTTTACATAGGCAAGAAATAAACTTTCTTCTTGCTTAAGCCATTCTTATTTGCAACTTTATTATCTTTCATCAAACTGTCACTCAGGGGGTCTGGAAATCACTTACAGTCAGGGAGTGATTAAAGGAAAGAAAAGTCATTTGGGAAGAGTAAGACTGAAGTTCTAGGCTGAATTTTGTGAGCAGGGTTCACATTTATAGAAGAGGAACTATCAAAAGAAACCAAACAGACCAGTGGCAAGAGTGACATCAATAGTGGACAATATCATGGATCCCAGGATGAAAAAAAGTCTCAAGAAGGGGATTCTTACCAATGTTTAATGATTCAGAGTGTTCGAGGGCGATGAAGATGGAAAATGGCTTCCATATATGCCTGTTAGGTTATTGAGGGCCTTTGAGAATGTAAGAAAAGTAAGGTAGTGGAAGCTAAAGATTTCTAAAGTAGGGCTAAACCTTCTAAAGTAGAATGGCAAAGGGAAAGAACGAGTGGAAGGACGGGGTCTTCTGAGGCATCATCAGGGATGGGGATAGAAGAGAGGCTGCCTCAGGACAGGAAGGCACCATGAGTTTGATCCAGGTGGGTCTGTGTTCAGTTCAATCCCAGACATTTGCTCAGGTCTTTTTTTTGACTACAAGATAGGATATAATAATGTCTGGCTCATAGAATTATTGTGAGGGCACATAAGATGTGTGTACTTCAAAAGTAAAAAAGATAAAATGGAAGACAGCTATTCTTGATGGCCTTCATCTCTTATAATATAGGAGGTGAGACTAAGAGTGAGGAGACCAAGGTCAGACTGGCTAGGAAGCAAAAAATCAGGAGTACACATTTCAAATACAGGCATATTTGAACATGGAAGGATTATCTTGAGAAAATTATTAAAATCCATTGATCCTTAGTTCCCCAATACAACCTCCTCATACACAACCCTACCACAATGTAATTATCAAGAATGCAGAATCATTGTTTCCATCACTATTGTTTCTCCAGAAACTAGTAGATGGTTATCAAATGTTCATGAAAAAATGAATAAAAAATGAATACATTTTTTTCTTACCACTGACCAAATTACTATTATCTAGCAATTTGAAAACAGCTCAGAAAAACTCCAAAGAAAAACAATGAGGGCAAGAAAGAACTTTTCACTGGCCCCTGGGTCTTGGTGTGAAAGGTGAAGTCTTAAACTGAAGGAGCCAACTTTGACTTCTTTCTACTCCAATATTCTATACCGTTTGTAAAGAAAATTTGTATAGCTGGGTGCAGTGGCACAAACCTGTAATCCCAGCTACTTGGGAGGCTAAGACAGAAGGATTACAAATTAGAGGCCAAGCATCAGCAACTCAGTAGCAATTTAGTGAGATCCCGTCTCAAAATAAACAAATAAAAGCACTGGGGGTGTAGCTCAGTGATAGAGTGCCCCTGGGTTCACTCGGCATACCACCACACCAAGTTTTTTTGGTATAGATCTGCAGAATGGAGACCCGCAGCCAAGTTAGTAAAGTGTCTTGAAGTAGGGATCAAGAAACACCTATGGATCTAGTATCTACTAGCCAAATGTCCTTGAATGTCACTTAATTAAGTCTAGGGGTCCTGCCTTGAGAAGCGTCCTCTATCTGCCCCTGTGTGAGGCACAGGACTGAGTCATTGCGAACTCAGCTGCCTGGGTTTGAATCTCGGTTCTGTCAGGTACTGGTCATCAGCCCTAGGTACAGTGAGTAACCTCCCTGTGCCTCAGTTACCTCAGCTTTAAAATGAAGATTACAGTAGCACTGACATTACAGAAGTGTTATGGTTAAAATGAATTAATATTGACATACTTCTTAGAACAGTGCCTGGCATGCCCTGTGTTTGTAATATAAAATTCATAAGCATGTTATGGAGATTAAAATAACCAGAAACTCAGAAAGAAAATAACTCAGAGAGAAAAAAGAAGTGTTGGGGTATTGCGAGATGTTAGAAGAGTCTAACAGTAAGCAAGGGTGGAACTGTGGAAGATGGTACAGTTGCTTAATAGACACCATTGCCTCTTGTGTTCTCTGGATCCTTCAAATAAGCATTTCTTGTTCTATTTTTGGCAGTAGCTAAGTTTCCTCCCCTCTTCTTCATCCACTGCCTCCCAGAGTCAACAGTAGGGGTGGAAGTTCCCTTCATGTTGTAGGTCTGGAAGGGTGACCAGAGGCAGCTTAACCACGTTGCAGCCAAAAGCCAAGAGTGGGTTATAACTAGTCACACTAAGCTGAGACACTGAAGGCAAAGAGGAAGCAAAATGACTGGGCAGCAGAAACTTTGTGTCATTTTCCAGAATGATGGAAAGTCCTTAGTCACAAGGTTATGAGAAAAAGGACTCTCATACCATGGTATCCTATTTTCCTTTGGGATTTTTCCTTTATATTATCTTTATTGAGATTTGGGTCAACTTTAATCAGTTGCTTCAAAACCAACAAAACCCAACATACACATTCATGTACAAAATCTCAAAACAGAGATGAGGTCATGACCAACCATTGCTTTTCCCCTGATCCCCTCTATTAGCACATACTCAAACATCGAGTGTAACAAATGCAATATGGTTACCTACACAGTTCCGCCAATATCAGCCCTCTCAATTGATTGCTCACATTTCTTTTTTTCCTGGTTCTCCATTTGTGAATCTAGTTAGTCCCAAACTTTCAAATTCACCCCTCTCTAAGGGCCTAGATAAGAAAGGTTTGATCCAGGAATACTCGAGAACCTGAATGGCCTGACCCTGACTGCTGTGCTCCTGTTCTGAAGGCACTCTCTGTCCTGTCAGTGGCCAGCTTGATCTCCAGGGCTGCTTCAGAGTACTGGACTGGCAAGATGGGCCTCTATCCTACCCCTGGAGTCTAGTGTTATTAAGCTTCTGTGTTTGAGACCTTTCTGAGGGTCCATGGTAGTCATATGCCCAAATCTCTTTCTAGAATTGAGGTCTTGTCTTTATCTTGAAGGCTTATTCCTGCAAGGACTTCAGACTAGTGGCAGGTTGGCTCTTGTCAGTGCCCTCCAGTAGGCCTGCATCCTCTCTCTGACCCCCAGGATGATGGTTGGGGTCTGTTTATCCCTGGACAGATATCCAGGTTGGTCCCCTCACTTCTTTTTTGGGTTTTTAAGTTTCAACTGAAAGGCTCTATGGTCTTTTGTTTGTTTTGAAGAAGCTAATAATAAATGGTGTTTGAGCAGTCTGAAGAGATGGTTATTCCCTCAGATATCCTGCCTTGCTGGTCTACCAAAATTTCTATTACTGGCTCAGGGCTTGCCCACCAAGCCTTCTTTGGTAGGGCAGGAGAGAGGTGCAGCTTCAACTTGAATAATCCTGTCTTTCTGATAATAAATGAACCATTGTTCTTTGACAAATTCCCAAATATGAAAACCATTCATAATGGGATCAGTGTTTCATTCCACTTTAGCACAAGGATAGCGCTTGGTGGTAACGTTTAAGGACAACTGGGGTTTATTTATTTATTTATTTTTTCTTTTTTTTTTATTGTAAACAAATGAGATACATGTTGTTTCTCTGTTTGTAATAGAGTAAAGGCATAGCATTTGTGTAATCATAAATTTACATAGGGTAATGTTGGTTGATTCATTCTGTTATTTTTCCCCTTCCCCCCACCCCTCCCATCCCTCTTTTCCCTCTATACAGTCCTTCCTTCCCCCATTCTTGCCCCCCTCCCTAACCCTCACTCTAACCCTCACTCTAACCCTAACACTAACCCCTCCCACCCCTCATTATGTGTCCTCATCCACTTATCAGCGAGATCATTCTTCCTTTGGTTTTTTGAGATTGGCTTATCTCACTTAGCATGATATTCTCCAATTTCATCCATTTGCCTGCAAATGGCATAATTTTATCATTCTTTATGGCTGAGTAATATTCCATTGTATATATATACCACAGTTTCTTTATCCATTCATCAACTGAAGGGCATCTAGGTTGGTTCCACAATCTGGCTATGGTGAATTGAGCAGCAATGAACATTGATGTGGCTGTATCTCTGTAGTATGCTGATTTTAAGTCCTTTGGGTATAGGCCAAGGAGTGGGATAGCTGGGTCAAATGGTGGGTCCATTCCAAGTTTTCTAAGGAATCTCCATACTGCCTTCCAGAGTGGTTGACTAATTTGCAGCCCCACCAGCAATGTATGAGTGTACCTTTTTCCCCACATCCTCGCCAACACCTGTTGTTGCTTGTATTCTTGATAATCGCCATTCTGATTGGGGTGAGATGGAATCTTAGGGTGGTTTTGATTTGCATTTCTCTTATTACTAGGGATGTTGAACATTTTTCCATATGTTTGTTGATTGCTTGTACATCTTCTTCTGTGAAGTGTCTGTTCATTTCCTTAGACCATTTGTCGATTGGGTTATTTGTAGTCTTGGTGTTGAGTTTTTTGAGTTCTTTATATATTCTGGAGATTAGTGCTCTATCTGAAGTATGATTGGCAAAGATTTTCTCCCACTCTGTAGGCTCTTTCTTTGCATTGCTGATAGTTTCCTTTGCTGAGAGAAAGCTTTTTAGTTTGAATCTATCCCAGTTGTTGATTCTTGCTTTTATTTCTTGTGCTATGGGAGTCCTGTTGAGAAAGCCTGGTCCTAAGCCGACATACAACTGGGGTTTAAATCCTACTTCCTGTACTTTTTGGCTAAATGGCTTCTGACTTAATGTGTTTCAATGCTTTTATCTGTAAATGGGTGTAGTAATGGTATTCATCTCATGGGCATTGTGAGTATTAAACAAAACATTAACCATTGACTAGGTAGAGTATTGTCAGATGAGCAGTGATTGTTCCAGACATGGTTTGTTATTACTATTATTGATGGGAGATAGGAGAAAGGAGCAAGGGAAAGGGTTGAAGAAGTAGATGTAAGAAGTGGGAGGAGAAAAGAGAGTGTGAGAGAGAACTTATAGAGGGAATGGGTAAGGAGCAAAAATGATGGACTCTTCCATCTTCTACTCCCAGAGGGTGAGTGGCTAATAGGATACGTGGAGGGACAAGTCAGAGTCACAGTGTTCCCAGAGTCATGATGAGAAAGTTGTGCTCGGAGCACAAGACTGTGAGTCTTGATTATTCAATGAAACCTTTCCAACATGGAGCCGTCATAGGTTCACACACTCAGACTTTCCCTATGGCGGTGATTTCAGGGGAAAATGGGGGATTTCTACCTTCATCTCTCCACATTTTCTCAGTTGCTTCACAACTGCTCTGAATTCTAGGGAAGTGCATAAAATCAGTGTGGACTCCTAAGCCCAATAAGGAATATAAGGGACCACCTCTACCAGGGACAGCAGCAGGGGGGTTTTATGGCATATATTTGCACTCAGGAAAATGAAAATGTTTGTGGAATAATCTTTAAAAGGCAAACATATCCATTCAGTCAAGGTAAGTGATGTGTGAAAATACTTGTGGCTTTATTCTATAAAATACACACCACAGGGGTCCCTAATGACATGAATATCTCACCCCTGGTTTCTTTTTCAGAACAACAGCCCACATCTAAGCTCAAACTCATCCCACTTTTTTGCATGTTCATATTCCATGGACCATCCCAAACAAAAGAGTCCTGTCCAGGATCTTGGTGCAATAAATCTGAGATTCTTCCTAATAATGCATGAAAAACCAGTGTAAGCCAGATGCAGTGGTGCCTGTCTATGATCTCAGCAACTTGGGTAGGGTGAGGGGTATGGGCTGAGGCAGGAGACTCTGAAGTTCAAAGCCAGCCTTAGCAACTTAGCAAGGCCCTAAGTAACTGAGACCCTTTCTCAAAATAAAATATAAAAAAGGCTAAGGATATAGCTCAGAGGTAAAGTGCCCCTGGGTTCAATCCCTGATACCAAAACAACAACAAGAATTAAAAAACAAAAATGTGAAAAAACAAAAATAGCATTAGTTAATATTTGTTAAGCATGTACTATATTTGGTTTCTACACCACGTATTGCAAATTATTATTTTGATTCTCAAAATAATCCTATTGTGTTAATAGTTCCCCAATTTTGAAGTTGAAACAACAGTTTGAGAGGTTGATTAACTTTTCCAGGATCAAAACTAATGAGTAAGTGATTTGCTACTAGATGATTAGACACCTTTGACTTCAGTTTCAGTAGAAGAGAAATGTATATCCTAGGGTGGCCTGCTATATTAGCAGGTATTAACCCTTTGAAGAATGAGGATTTGAACACTTAGTGAAGAGATCAGATGGAGCAGAGAGGGCTATAGCCTTGATTACAAGAATCAATATTCATTTCTAGTTTTACCAATTTCAAGAAGTGGAACTTCAGGTGAATTTTTTAACCTCTGAATCTTGGTTTACTCTTCTTTTTTCACATAATGAAATTAATAATTTCCATCTCACCTATTGCAGAGGTCTTAATATGAATAACATAAGAAGTAGGCATTAAAATTGTAGAATACTTTTTAAATTAAGTGATATCAAATGCCACCCCATCTATCACTTCTCTGAGAGATTAAGGACAGCCCTAGATTCGATTCCTTTCGCCATCTTCTTGCATTTTCTGTTTCCTATTCTAGGGTGATCAGCAAAGGCTGCAAATGCTAGGCCTGTCTAGTGGTTGTAATTTCCATAAAATTAAAATTAAAGGAGCCACACTCTGGTCAAGGAAACCAGAGAGTGCATTGATTCTACTTTTTCACAAAGTCCTAACCCACCAGGTTTCCTTGGTTCTCACTAATGCTAGGGATTTGCTAGTGCATATTCAGAGCTGGTAAGAGATACTAGAAGTATACTTAGAAATTTCAAACATAATCAATTTTTATAAGAACAGGCAGTTGTTTGGATCTAAGATGATTATATGTGCAATAAAAAGTACTCTGAGGCTTTTGTTAACGTTACCTACTTTTTTGGGTATTAATAATAACTAATATTAATTTAAGGCATAAGAGAGGAAAACAAGGTTTATAACTCAAGTTCTGCACCTCTTTTTTTTTTTTTTTTTGATTTACTTGCGCAGAAACGAGGCAGGTATCATCATCTTTACTCCATTTATTTTAGAGTTTTCAGAGACTAAAAAGCAGAGTACTAATCCTGCATGTGCTTTTAAAATAAAAGGAGCTTATGGAGATGAGATTTTTTACAGTGAGAAATCATGCAACATTCTAATCTGATAGAGCAATGAAATATAATCAGGAAGATCATATCTCTCTCAAAAACCACATAACATTCTAATGCCAAAAAGAAATTGCTTTTAATTTGCTCAAGGTTTTGGATGATCTGTCTTTTCACTGGGTTTTGTGGGTGAGTCTACACCAAATGTGGACTCTTCACAGAAAAGGGTTTTTTCTTAGAAGTTTGGAGACAGCACAGACAAAACTCAGAAATATTAACTCTACAGTTGAGAAACACTTAGGTGTGAGCTTAAATCCCTCCCCCACTAGTTTGGTTTCTTTCGAATTCAAGGTATACTGAAACCGAGGGTGTTCTGTTGAAAAAAGATCAAAGGGACACTTTAGTTTCTTACTTAAAAGCAATTTCTACAATTTTATGGAAAAGTAGGAATAGTGGGGGTTCAGCAGGGGTCAGAACTCACAGGTTTGTAGGAAAAGGAGCAAAATCCACAGGAGGCGCTTGGCCATCTTCTTCTGGGGTCTAATCTTCTGCAGACAAGAAGGATGCTGTTCTGTTTCACTTGAGTTTTCTTGTGTCTTGCTTCTTTTTATAGCCACGTTTAAGAGAGGAAGTGTGAGTTAACTGATTTAGGAGGCATTGGTGTTTGTATTACTATGCTATTGTCTTCTGATGATAAAGCATGAACTGCCTAGCATTAAGGAATTATTTATTCAACAAACATTTATTGAATGCCTGATATGTGCCAGGCACTATTCTGGATGCTGGCAATATCAAGAGCAATAAATAATTATTAATTATTAATTGTCTGCTTTCCATGGAGTTTATACTCTTTTTGGAGGGGTCAACAATTACATAGGAAATTTTAATAAATTGTGATATGTGTTGCACTTGGGAGAACTACGGGGAACTGTGAGAGCAGGAACATCTAACTCAGGCTAGGGTGATTTGGAGAAGGCTTTCTGAAGGAACTGACAACCAAGTTGAGAGAGACCAGCAGATGAGTTGGCATTATTAGACAAAAGATGGTAGGGCAGAGGGAAGAGGAAGAATGTCTTGACACAAGATAGCAGTTTAATAAATGGTGGAACTGATATTATATGATTATAGTTATGTAAATAAAATAATAGAATTAAGTATATATATTACAACCATTAGTGTATTACATTAATATAATTGTTCTTTAGTATATCAATGATATATAATTAACTTATAAAGTATACATTAGAATATTGTATAGTAATATGTAATATAGCTGCATATAATTATACTATACATATTATAATTATAAAATCCTATGATTGATTATCCTGCTTAGTGATATAATATAAATATTTGATAAAATTAAACTTGAAAGGGATTTTTAGACTATCTCTTCTGTTTTGCAGATGGGGAAATTAAGTCTCAAAAGAGAGGAAGTAATTTTTCTTAAGGTTAAATAAGCTAATGAATTGGGATAAAAGCTAGCAAGTGTTACATTGTAAAGACTGAAACTCATGGGGACAAGGGACAGAAGGTACAGAGAGACATGGAAGCAACAAGAAAACATGAATAAAATAAAAAATCATACTTTTCTCTGTATGCAAGAAACCCTTGAAGGTCTAAGTTCCAGAGAGAAATGAGCCTTTTGTAGATGAGTAGAAAACCAAATATCCCCCAGACTTGAGGCAAGATTCTGGACTGGGATACAGACCAATAAAAGAGAGTCCATCATTCTCAAAGACCTTGCAAAAGAAGGATATATTAGATGAAGCTTAGATGACAGATGCTCTGGTAGGATAGAATAGAATCTGGAAGAGTCTTCAATTTGCATCCAGTAATTCTTTGTCCAACAATTCCTATCCCCATCCAGAATTTTGCTGAGAAAGTGGCACCAAGAAGGGACTGGGAAGCAGAGACAAATTGTATAGTAGCACATATTTTATAATAATTGGATCATGAGGTTTTAATCCAAATATAAGCAAAAAAAAAAAAAAAGTAAAATTGAAACCCAGTCCCTTCTGTTTCAAGTACTGGTACAAGATTTAAAATGCAGTGGTGATGAAGGAGTTTAGGTTTAAGCCAACAGCAGATTTAACTCAATTTAACTCTTAGGGAGATATTAGTGACCACCTTCTTATTCAAACTGTCACACAGAGGAAAGGGCTTACATTACCAGGAAAGCAAAGCAAAGCAAAGCAAAGAAGAACAAAAAAAAAAAAAAAAAAAAACAACATTATATTTGAATATATAATATTTCTTTTATACCAGTTATTGCAACATAATAGAAATTATAAGAATGATCAAAAAGAAAGAAAATATGATTCATAATCAGGAGAAAACAATGCAACGCTTCCCCTGGTTTTTTTTTCTTTCAAATTTTGAGACAGGGTCCAACAGTTGCCCAGTGTGGCCTCAAACTTGCAATCCTCTTGCCTCAGCCTCCCAAGTAGCTGAGATTACATGTGTGCGCCACTATGCGCAGTTATAAAAAAATTTTTAGAAAATGAAAACTAATGTATAGGATCAGGGTGCAAGTCAGCAGTTCCCTGGTTGGAGGGGGGACAGGGTAAGTGGCTGCTGAAATCACAAAGGGCACAAGAAAACTTTTGACTTTGATGAATATGCTCATTATTTTTATTGTGGTGATTGTTTTGTGATGTATATAAATGTGGGAAAAAATATACATATTTAAGCCAAAAGCTTTCTCCTGTGCCTGTTCCCTTAAATACAGAGCAAACTTTGGTACCTGAAACTCAATTTACAATATGTTGTTCAATTTTTCTTGTAAGCATGTGGATTTGACTGAATAACCCCCAAATGTCATACTCCCAATATTAATGTAAGATCTGAAATTATAAAAGAAAATAATTGCAAAGTATTCCCTTTTAATTTTTTAAGTTAAAAAAAATTGCAATGCTGCAAATTGAAACCAAGGCTTTGTGCAGGCTGGCCGAGTGCTCTAGCACTGAGCTGAATGCAAGACAGTTTAAGCAATTGGTGACCCCACTCCTTGGGGCATGGTGCATCCTCTAGTAATTTCAAGTTCTCAAACTCATGTCAGATAGTCAAGACATCTGGTATCAGCAAGCCTCCAACTCCTAAAGCTCCTTCTTACACTTTGTCGGGTGGCTTGGGTGAGAGAATGCATAGTGATTAAAAAGTGCACTCAATCTGCTTACAATATGTAATGATAACAAAACTTTGTGTACCCAATCCCATAGTATTTATATTTGTGAAGCAAAATTTGAAATCCAGGTAGAATTTGTCAGAAAGCTGGTCATGTTTTTTTTTTTTTTTTTTCATTCCGGTTAACCTGGTCATGTAACATTTTCATAATGGTGTCACTTGTCTAGCTCATTGCAGTATTTGTTGTTGTTGTTTTTGGTTCTAGGTATTGAACCCAAGGGTGCTCCACTACTGAGCTACATCCTCAGTCCTTTTTATTTTTTATTTTGAGACAGAGTCATGCTCAATTGTCCAGGCTGGCTGGCCTCGAATTTGTGATCCTTCTTCCTCAGCCTCCCATATTGCTGGGATTAGAGGCATATGCCATCATGCCCAGCTCTGCAACACATTCTTCTGATTTGTTTCTGGTAGAGTTACCAAGTGCCATATCCACAGAAGTGGGTGCCAGAAGTCAGTGTTTCTATTGCCAAGACACATGTCATACATAATGCAGACTAAGCCAAAATCTTGAAATTAATCATTGCTATTAGTGATTATGTATTATATTCTAAGAAACACACACAAATTTGTATTTTTCTATCAGTAATAAGAATTAATTAGTATTGATGCCCCTACTTCCTAGCACTAGTTATTTATTTTTGTTTCCTCATTTTCTGGAAATAAGCTGAAACGTTATTTCTTTGTTACTTAAAAAAAATTTCCTTGTTAGACTCTCTCCTTAGAAATCCATCAGATTTACAACTTCCTTTTCAACAGTTATTGGAATTTACTATTAGTTTCTTTTCTCACCAGTATATCTTGAGTTCCATAACTTCTCCATTTTGGAAATCCTTGATCTATTTTGGGGGATATTTGTAAATTTGTTTTAGATAGTGTTTTAGTCAGCTTTTCATCACTGTGACCAAAATACCTGAGCAGAACAACATAGAGGAGGGAAAGTTTATTTGAGGCTCATGGTTTCAGAGGTCTCAGTCTCTAGACCCCCAAGTCCTTTGTTCTGGGACCAAAGTGAGGCAGAACATCACAAAGGGTATGGTGGAAGAGCGCTGCTCCACTCATGTCAGCTGGGAAGCAGAGGGAGAGAGAAGGGGAAAGGGGCCACGGGGAAGATGACTGCTTCTAGGGCAGGTCCCCCATCGTGACCCACCTTCTCCAGTCACCCCCCACCTGCCTGTAGTCCATTCAAACTAGGGCGGACTAATTGGGTTACAGCTCTCACAATCCAATCATTTCATCTCTGAATTTTTTTTTGCATGAACACAGGAGCTTTTGGGGGTCGCCTCAAATCCAAACCATAACTGATAACTTTTCATAGTTTATTCTCATAATATATCTAAAATAGGTGAAGCAAAATTTCCATGGTATAGCTGGATGACATAATTGAATTTAAATTAGTTTTATATTTATTGTATTCCCAGCATGCACCAATAGTAAATTTGGTATTGAATCAATCTAAATCAAATTATATATATTAGATTATGTATGTGTGTGTATATATATATATACACATACACACACATAAATGTGTATATGTAGTCATTGTGTCATTTTTAAATTTTGACACAATCACATTGTTATGAATAGAAACAGTAAACTATATATTCAAGTATACTCCTTCACTGTATATGTTCAGAAAAAGGAAAATTATTTTAGGTGAAGAAAGAGAAATAAGATCACAGAATGTGTGGGGGACGCCCTTGAGTAAATTATTTTCTCCTGCATAAATTTTTTAACATATAATTGAAACAGCTGGGGGCAGTGGCACAAACCTATAATCCCAGCTACTTGGTAGGCTGAGGCATGAGAATCTCAAGTCCTAGGCCAGTTTGGGTAACCTAGCAAGATGCTGTCTTAAAGTTTATAGAATTAAATAAAAAGGGCCAGTGTGTATGTAACTCAGTGGCAGGACACCCTTGGGTTCAATCCCCAGTACAATCAAAATAAATAAATAAATAGATAAACAAACAAACAAACAAACAAACAAACAAATAAATATGTGAATGGTATACACTGAATCCATAAATATCTGCAAATGTCTTCATTTTGCTCTCTTGCAAAAATAATAACTTAGCTAGCTAACTTTCCATGGGACACATCTTTTTTCCTTGCGTTTAGATTTGCCAACAAAAACATGTTCTAGCTTGATTCTATTCTTTAGCTTTTCTGTCTAGAAACATTTGGGATTTTGCCATTATCTGGGAACTCAGGATTTTATCAGGATGTGTTTTCTTTATCTATTCCTGTGTGGTATCAGGGTTGTACTTTCAATTTGATGGTTCCAGTGTTTCTTTGGCAAAGGGAAATTTTCTTCTATTTCTTTGATTGTTGTTTCTTTTGTGGCCTCTTGCTCTCCCTGAAATTCCTTCTAAACTATCTGAAGCTGTAGGGTTACTTCCACGTCCAGCATGAGAGAGGGAAAGGGTTTCTGTTGGAGGGATGTGCCAGCTGTAGATTAATCACTAAGAAACTTATTTAATAAACACAGAAGGCAATTATCTTTTTTTTATTGTAAACAAATGGTATACATGTTGTTTCTCTGTTTGTACATGGCGTAAAGGCATACCATTTGTGTAATCATACATTTACATAGGTAATGTTTTTGATTCATTCTGTTATTTTTTCCCTCCCCCCCACCCCTCCCACCCCTCTCTTCCCTCTATACAGTCCTTTCTTCCTCCATTCTTGCCCCCCTCACTAACCCTAACTCTAACCCTAACACTAACCCCTCCCACCCCTCATTATGTGTCCTCATCCACTTATCAGCGAGATCATTCTTCCTTTGGTTTTTTGAGATTGGCTTATCTCACTTAGCATGATATTCTCCAATTTCATCCATTTGCCTGCAAATGACATAATTTTATCATTCTTTATGGCTGAGTAATATTCCATTGTATATATATACCACAGTTTCTTTATCCATTCATCAACTGAAGGGCATCTAGGTTGGTTCCACAATCTGGCTATTGTGAACTGAGCAGCTATGAACATTGATGTGGCTGTATCTCTGTAATATGCTGATTTTAAGTCCTTTGGGTATAGGCCAAGGAGTGGGATAGCTGGGTCAAATGGTGGGTCCATTCCAAGTTTTCTAAGGAGTCTCCACACTGCTTTCCAGAGTGGCTGCACTAATTTGCAGCCCCACCAGCAATGTATGAGTGTACCTTTCTCCCCACATCCTCGCCAACACCTGTTGTTGCTTGTATTCTTGATAATCGCCATTCTAATTGGGGTGAGATGGAATCTTAGGGTGGTTTTGATTTGCATTTCTCTTATTACTACAGATGTTGAACATTTTTCCATATGTTTGTTGATTGCTTGTACATCTTCTTCTGTGAAGTGTCTGTTCATTTCCTTAGCCCATTTGTCGATTGGATTATTTGCATTCTTGGTGTAGAGTTTTTTGAGTTCTTTATATATTCTGGAGATTAGTGCTCTATCTGAAGTATGTTTGGCAAAGATTTTCTCCCACTCTGTAGGCTCTTTCTTTGCATTGCTGATAGATCCTTTGCTGAGAGAAAGCTTTTTAGTTTGAATCTATCCAGTTGTTGATTCTTGATTTATTTCTTGTGCTATGGGAGTCCTGTTGAGGAAGTCTGGTCCTAAGCTGACATGTTGAAGCTCTGGACCTACTTTTTCTTCTATAAGATGCAAGGTCTCTGGTCTGATTCCGAGGTCCTTAATCCATTTTGAGTTTAGTTTCGTGCATGGTGAGAGAAACTCTAGCCAGAGCAATTAGACAGACCAAAGAAATTAAAGGGATACGAGTAGGAAAAGAAGAACTCAAACTATCCCTATTTGCTGATGATATGATTATAAACTTAGAGGAACCAGGAAATTCCACCAGAAAACTTTTAGATCTCATAAGTGAATTCAGTAAAGTAGTGGGATATAAGATCAATGCACATAAATCTAAGGCATTTTTATACATAAGTGATGAATCTTCAGAAAGAGAAATTAGGAAAACTACCCCTTTCACAATAGCATCGAAAAAAATAAAATACTTGGGAATCAATCTCACAAAAGAGGTGAAAGACCTCTACAATGAGAACTACAGAACACTAAAGAAAGAAATTAAAGAAAACCTTAGAAGATGGAAAGATCTCCCATGTTCTTGGATAGGAAGAATTAATATTGTCAAAATGGCCATACTACCAAAAGTGCTATACAGATTCAATGTGATTCCAATTAAAATCCCAATGATGTACCTTACAGAAATAGAGCAAGCATTATGAAATTCATCTGGAAGAATAAAAACCCAGAATAGCTAAAGCAATCCTTGGCAGAAAGAGGGAAGCAGGGGGTATCGCAATACCAGATCTTCAACTCTACTACAAAGCAATAGTAACAAAAACGGCATGGTATTGGTACCAAAATAGAAAGGTGGATCAATAGTACAGAATAGAGGACACGGACACAAACCCAAATAAATACAATTTTCTCATACTAGACAAAGGGGCCAAAAATATGCAATGGAGAAAAGATAGCCTCTTCAACAAATGGTGCTGGGAGAATTGGAAATCCATATGCAACAGAATGAAACTAAACCCATATCTCTCACCAGGCAATTATCTTTTTAAATCAAAAGGGGCATGACAGATGGAGCCATGCTAAGATCTGGCTTCTAACACTGATGGAGGAGCCCACTTACCCTTTATTTATAGTTGTACAGGTAAAGCGGGACCAGGAGGAGCTGCTTCTGTGAAGAACAGGATGGGGAGGAGGTAAGGACGCCATTTGCTTTAGTGGGTCATCCCAGTAGGATTAGCATTTTCTCAGGCGGTGAGCCACTCTTTACTGAAGTCACGTACCTCAGGCTATCTGAAACAGTCTCTCATGACTGCCAGTTTTTGGAAGTAAGACTTCCGCGTCCCATGCTTAGCCAAGCCTGATTCTGCTCGTCATGAATGGCTTTCCACGTGAAGCCATCTCCCACTTCTGTCTTCTTGCTTTGCATTCTGTAGAGTTTCTATGGACCCCTTGTGGAATGTCTTCTAAACAGGGGCTTTGGGACATGCCCTTAATGCTTTGTAGTTATTTGCTTGGGTTTACATTTTGGTGGTATGCTTTCATTTCCAAGTCTTCTCTTAGCTTCCAGTTGTACCTGCTTTTTTTTTTTTTCCTCAGTTGTAGATGGACACAATACCTTTATTTTATTTATTTTTATGTGGTGCTGAGGATTGAACCCAGTGCCTCACATGTGCTAGGCAAGCACTGTACCACTGAGCTACAACCCCAGCCCTGCACTTGCTTCTTGATTCACAAATATCTCATTCCATATTGGAGAACTCTCTATATTGTACATTGAAGGTAGATTAAAAACAAAACAAAAGAATAAAGTCCTATGGGAAACAACTATGATGAGAAGAAAAGGAAACAAAGCATTGCTTAAGTGGTGGAAGGAAAACAGGAGAGGTGATGTCATGAAATTCAAACAAGGAAGGGTTTAAATAAGAAGTGTGGAAACATTTTTAATTCCACAAATAATTAAAAGCTAAATGAAAGAGTATAAGCAGGTTTTTGTTTTGTTTTTATAAAGTTAGGTTCTGAGTAACCAGTGAGTCAAATAGCATGGAAAGATTCTAAAAACACTTAACTTCTGCAGCCATTTCCTTGAGCTTTACAATAAAAATGTCAGGACAGGAGCAAAACAAGAAAACCATAATTTTGATGAGAAACAAGGAAAATTTATAAGATGGAGATATGCTAGTAGATGGAGGCATGGAAGAAAATGTGAAGGATTCTGCCCCTACACTTGGCTGTGTCTCCCTGATCATATTTGTTGATTTTTCTGAGTCTTGGTTTCCTCATTCAAGCCTGTACTTTGTTTTGAAGTTTACATGAGGCTGGGTATGGTGGGGGTCACCTGCAGTCCAGCAACTCAGGAGGCTGAGGCAGAGGAGCACAAATTTGAGGACAGCCTGGGCAATTTAGTGAGATCTTATCTCAAAATTTACAAAGGGATTGGAGATGTAGCTCAGTTTCTGAGACTATGTTAAACACTTCCACAGGAGAAACTGTCAAAGGAATTAGAATTGATTAGCTTGGAAGAGGAAACCTGGTGCGAGGGTAGGGATTAAGGCAGATGGGCCAGTGTGATAACCATGGTCACGTATTGGAAATGCTATAGTCTGGAATCCAGGTGTCTCTATAAGGCAGAACAAGCAACATGGAAGTTGCACCAGGAAAGCAGTCTTCAATTCTACATGAGAATTTTCCCCCACATAATCTCAGTCATTTCTCAATGGATAGGAGAATTTAAGCCAAAACTAGATGGATCTCTGACATGGGTTTTCTTATCAGAATTTCTAATTGTGTGCTTGGATTCTAAATGTCCCCCCAAAAAAGTTAAAAAATTCTGTTTCCTTATGAAATCATCCTAGATACCCAGTGGGTAGGACCACGAGCTTAGAGACTGTTTATCTAATAGATGATGTTTTCTAGCGGCTTCAAAACACCATCAACAGCAGCCTCTGTGGGTAACCTAACATGATAAATATCGGTGTGGGATGGGGAAATTCTGCAACAATTTTGATCTTCTCAGCATGAAAGCTGAATTGAAGGAACCAATTGTTTTTATATCAACATGTGAAAATCTATTTTTGGATCATAAAAGTAACTTGTGTTTTTAACTGTTGATAAGTAAAGAGCACGAAACATCGGTTAAGACTCACTAGTACTTCTCTCTAGTTACTTGGAGAAAACTGAGAAAAGCAAGCTTCCAGTGTATGCACGCTTGAGCATACAGGCACACATGCACACAATCCCTATTTGCTCAAAATCAATTTTTAGCACTTAATCCATCAGGAAACACCTAAGTTTTAAATAAAACTCATTTCCCCCCTCATTTTTCTCTCTTCCTCTTTTTCAGTTCTCTTTTAAAAACTTGTTTTGAAGAATAGATATGAGAATTAATAAGATCAACATTAAAAGAACACATTCTTAAAAATTCCAGTGACCTAGTATTAGAGACAGATACAGATGAAAAACTAGTGAAATTTTGTGACTATGTACAAGGAATAATTCTTCTATTTATGTTACTATTTGTGCTTACAGAAAAGACAAATAAAGAAGGAATAATATGGGAATTAAGCAGAATAAAAAAGTCTACTCAAAGGGACAATATGGTGGCTCTGAGTAAAAAAATCAACCTTCCCTTGTATTTTGGACTCTGCCCTTTCCCTCTATCCTGCATCACCAATTTCTGCCTTATTGTTGGATAGCAACACAAACACACAGCTATACTTTATAATCTAATTGGCAAAATATTGTCTCCTGACCTTACATCCTCCACTCTATACTATCTCGTTTTCTTTGCTTTCGTTGAAAAGAACCCTAGAGCTGGATGTAGCTCAGTGGTAGAGCATGTCCCTGGCATGTCTGAGGCTCTGGATTCCATGCCCAGCACGACCAAAAAAGAAAAAAGCAGACCAAACTGAAAAATGAATATATTGTCAATTCCACACTCCGTTATTCTCTTACTTCAGATCTTTCCAGTACAGTTCTTGAATCCATGAAGACTCCTGTTGAGTTCATCAGCCATCTCCACATTGTGAACTCAGTCAATTATGTAAACATATAGTTTATTGTGTATACCAGGAGATTTTTGAGATTAAAAAGGACACTAAACTAATGGAATTACTTAATGTCTTAAAATACCAATATGTTGGGTAAAAATTTGATTTTTTTATTATGATAATGTTTGTAAAATAGTTTTATTAAGATATTTTAAAAATAATTTTTTCTAAAAATAACATGTCTCTATTGAGGTAAAATAAAATTTTATTTATTATTATTTATACATTATCTTAAGGTATAAACATATATTGGTATATTTAGATAATTGGTCACCTAATCATCAAAAATAACAAAATAATCATTTCTGGTACACAGTCACAGAGTTTTATCAATTTTTAAGTTGTATCTATTCTTAATATTATGTCACTGGAATTTTTTCTAAAGACTATATTTTTTAACTAAACTTCATTTGATAATTCTTTATAAATTACCTGTAAAGTTGTTTGAATTTGCATATTATGGTATTTAAAATTATTGTTATCTTTAAATGGCTCTTCTTTATAGATTTAGTATTTTTAATTGAGATACTAATCTCTTTCTAGGTGCTGAGGTACCAATAAGCTCAGGGAAAATTATGCTACATGGAAGATGCTCTGTATCTTACTCTAGTTTTCCCAAAGATTCTTTTATAGCAAAATACCATCAGCTGGATTATGATTTATCTCACAATTCTGGAGACCAGGAAGTCCAAGGTCAAGTTCCTGACAGATTCAGGGTCTAGTGAGAGCTCACTTCACAAAAGTTCTCTTTTCACTGCATCTATACATTGGAAGACAAAATTCAGCTCTCCAAGATCTCTTTTGTAAGAGCACAAATCATGAGGACTCTTCCCTCATGACTTAACCATCTCCCAAAGGTCCTACCTCCTAATACGGTCATTTTGAGGATTAGGAATTCAACATATGAATTTGTGGCGGGGGGAACACACCATTCAGACCATAGCATTCTGAATTCTAAATATTCATAAAAAACATGTAAGCATTTTTAAACATATGTAAACAGCCCAAATATTTCAGATTTCTTGGTAGTATTTCCATTCTAAATACCTTTCTTACATAAATACTTTCATGACACAACATTTGTCACATGTTATATCAAATTATTATTCTTTTGCTTATTTTGTCAAACTTAAATGCTACAAAGTAGCAAGTCTTGTTAATTTGTATTGAAGTTTGGTACGGAACAAAAATATGTTCAAAGAAATATGAGAATTGATTTGAGGATTCTTTGCACATAAGTCAAGTTCTTGCAAAGCAAAGGCCTTTTACTTCCAAGAGGAATGTTAGCAGTCTGTGGAAGGTTGATCAATGCTTCTGCTGTAACAAACTTTTTAAAAGCCAGATAAAGTACAAGATAATTATTTTTAAAACCATCAAAGAGCTGTGGAAACAAGGGGACACCATGATCTAGAATTCCAGAAAGGCTGGGCATGGTTGCGTATAATCCCAACTAACTGGGAGGCTGAGGCAGGAGGATTGCAAGTTTGAGGCCAACCTCAGCAACTTAGTGAGAACTATTGGTTAGAGTACCCCTTGGTTCAATTCCCAGTACTGAAAAAATTATTATTTTTTTTTCAGAGAAGTAGAACCTTTTGAAGGTGAGCTGACAATCACCCACTTTTTTCTCTGTTGGGTGTAGGAAGAAGGAGGTTGCCTGATTCCAGACTCAAACTGTATATCATGCTTGGCTCAGGCAGAGAAGGGAAGGATAAGAAAGATTTTTTGACTGTGAAAGATTAGAGAGAAAATTAGAAGCCTGAAGTGGTCTCTAACACACGCTGATTTTCTCCATAGGACATTTTCTAGGATCTAGGAGTGCCTGTTTAACAAGGGCTCCTTTAAAACTGGGAAAGAAGCACCAATCTTTGTTCTGACTGATTCCATGATTTTTATTTATTTACTTATTTTTAATTTTTTAATATTTTTTTATTGTAAACAAATGGGGTAAAACTTGTTTCTCTGTTTGTACATGAAGTAGAGGCATACCTTTTGTGTAATCATACATTTACATAGGGTAGTGGTGTTTGATTCATTCTGTTATTTTTTCCTTCCCCACTCCCACCCCTCTTTTCCCTCTATACAGTCCCTTCTTCCTCCATTCTTGTGATTCCATGATTTTTACCTGTTCTATTTAAATTGTTTTTTCCCTTCCTGGCTTCATCTTGTGCTAGCAGCAGAAACTGACCCCCTACTCACCCAAGCCCTGACATCAGCAGGACTTAGAGCCAGGCTTCTAACAAACACAGGTAGGACACCAGTCTGGCCGAAATTGCTATGTGAGAGCGTGCCTCTTGGCTCCCTGTTTTGTTCTTCCTCTGTGTAATCCTAAAATCATTGTCAGTACAGGGAAGATAACTTTCTAGCCTGTCTACCCAGTTTGGTCAGTTCTGTACCAGGGACAGAATCTTCTGGCATGGAAAGGATAGAAGTGAGATGGCACTGGATATTGTGAGCATATAGAGGCAGGGTATTCACTGGGGCTTCAACTGGCGGGAGACAGCACTGATTGAGGAGGGACCAGGCTGTTCCTTGAATAAAGGAAAGAATCAGCTTTCTATTGATACTAAAGAATCAGCTTTCTATTGATACTTTGGGTTGGAGCAGGGTCTACTATTTCTCACTGGTCATGAATGTGGTATTTTTTCTGAGGAACTTTATCATTAAGAAAGATATGGATCAGTATTTAATTTATTAAAATTATTTAGTTTGTTCTTGGAGACATCTTGGCACCAATATTCTGACTTTTTTGGTGTACCTGGTCTTATGGTTGTCCTGGTTCTTGCAGTAAGATTGTTGAAAAATGCAGAAGGGAAGGAAGAAAGGAAAAAAGTTTGTGCCAAATTTAAGTAATGACAGGCCTATGATGGTCCCTAACTGTCTCAATACTGAAGTAAAGATAAATTCCTTTCTTGCTTCACCATTATTTCTCTTTGCTATCTGGACTCTGGAGGCAGCAGGTGACCAGATCTGATATCCCCAGAATCAGGCTTCTGTCCCCGGACTCTGCATGTTAGGCAAAGGAGCAGGACTGACATAAAACTGTCAGAAGACAAATTGCGACAAATTTAGTGTAAAGATCTTAATTGGCTTTATTTATTATGCTTGATTCCCACAACATTTCGTTCCACAAAACAGAGTAAGTGTTGCAAAGAGCTGAGCAGAAGAGCTCAGAGAGAAGGGCAGAAGAAAGCAGGAAAAGAAAAAGAACAAAGAGCAGATTGGTGTTTTGCGTTGATTTTGAAATTAGTTTCCTTGTAAGGCGGAATCATGGAGATAATAGAAAGAGAACTCATTGGTTAACATCAGCTCACTATTTTTTTTTTTAATGTGAGAATCAAAGCAAAGGGAATTTTATATGTCAATTGAAACTGGTCTATTTGGAAAAGCTGGCTCTTATCTCTCTCTTCTGATTTCTTAGGTCAGATAACAATTTAGTTTCCATTTGGTGACATGGAACTTTAATATAAGTGACTGCATTTTAAAATTTTTAGTCTGGTCTGTTGGAGTCTAGTGTTTTGGAACTTAGTCCCAAACAACAACCTCTTATCACTTTTTATTTGACAGTCCTTATCCCCCATGCTGTGAATTAAACCCAGAGGCCTCTGCCAATGAGCTATATTCCTAACCCTTTTTACTTTTATTTTTAAAGAAAGGCTTTCCTAAGTTGCCTTGGCTGTTCTTGAACTTGGGATCCTTCTGCTTCAGCCTCCTGAGTAGCTGGGATTGTACATGTGTGCCAATGCTCCTGGCTTTAATTTAACAGTTCTAAAAGAGTAAATTTTCTCTTGGTCCTGCAATGCTGTGAGAGAGACCTAGCATGGTGGTTTCTCTTTTATTCTTTTGCCAGATTGAAGATATATGGGATAGAAGATTGAAGAGCTGGGTTGGGTAATTCTGAAAGGAAGCCCTTCATCAAACGTGTCTTTCAGATCTAAGAAGATAACACTTGATAGTATCTAAACCAAAGGCCCAGTAGGACCACACCCAAGGCACAGGGTGAAGCAGAAGTAGATGAAGTCTTCTCTGAATTGAAACCCAGCCCAACCAAACAGAATCCCTAATTGTACTGAAGTGATCAGCCTCTTACCATATATGCCTAACACAAAAACAAGGGAACCCTTTCTGGTGGACAAGACCATAATTTGCAGCCTCTTTAGTTCTTATACATGCAGTATAACATTAAATTTAAAATTACCATACAAATAAATATAAATGATAATAGAAAAAAAGAGGCTAGGGTGTAATTCAGTAGTAGATCACTTGCCTGGCATGCAGGAGGCCCTGGGTTCCATCCCCAACACCAGTGGGGGTGGGGGGGAGGAAAAGAAGAAAGGAAGAAAGAGAGAGGGGGAGAGAGAGAGAGAGAGAGAGCACAAGAGAGAGAGAGAGAGTGACAGACAGACATAAGAAGCAGATTTATTGGTATGGATTAGAATACAAAGCTTTTGAAATAGTTATGATTAATATTTTGGAAAAAATAGAAAAAAGATTCTTACAATAAGATAAAAAGAGCACTTGAACAGAAAATTTGAATCCATTGAAAAAATCCGTTGGACATACTAAAACTGTTAGATGATGATGTAATAGAATGTTTATAACCTTGAGATTGAGGATTTTTAAAAACAAGATATGAAAAGCCCAAATAACTATGTGAAAATTGATGTCTATATTAAATTAGGTTTCTGCTTAGTGAAAGACACCCTGTGCAAATTTAAAAGAGGCCTGTGTAACCAGTTAAGATTTGCTGCCCCAAACATATAGGAAAAACCTGCATATTCTGAAGAACAGAATAGATTATCTGGTGGGAAAAATCAATCAATAATAATTCATAGATATGGAAACTGGAACACAAATAAGCATTGAAGAAATACAATATCCCTCATTAGAGAGCAGATAGATGAAAATGAAAAGTGTTCAATATCACACTTTTGATTGGCAAAAAAAAAAAAAATGATCAGATACTGTAATATCAAGTGCCAACAAGGAAGTAGGGAGTATAAATTTTGGAGAACAGCTATACACATTATGGGAGTTAAATATTTGCCTATTTGGTGGGGTGTTGGGGATTGAACCCAGGGACACTCTATCACTGAGCTATATCCCCAGCCATTTTTAAATTTTTTTATTCTGAGATGATGTTGAAAGGAAGTGGTGAAAGAGGGCATCCCTGTCCTGTTCCAGTTTTTAGAGGAAATGCTTTCAATTTTTCTCCATTAAGAATGATGTTGGCTCAATGTTCATAGCTGTTCAATTCACAATAGCCAGACTGTGGAACCAACCTAGATGTCCTTCAACTGATGAATGGTTAAAGAAACTGTTCTATATATATAAAATGGAATATTACTCAGCTATAAAGAATAATAAAATTATGGCATTTGCAGGCAAGTGGATGAAATTGGAGAATATCATGCTAAGTGAGATAAGCCAATCTCAAAAATCCAAAAGGCAAATGATCTCACTGATAAGCGGATGATGACATATAATGGGGGGTGGGAGGGGGGCAAGAATGGGGGAAGGAGGGACTATATAGAGGGAAAAGAGGGGTGGGAGGGGTGGGGGGGGAAGGAAAAAATAACAGAATGAATCAAACATCATTACCCTATGTAAAAGTATGACTACGCAAATGGTATGCTGTTACTCCATGTACAAACAGAAACATGTGTCCCATTTATTTACGATAAAAATAAGTTAAAAAAAAAAAAAAGAATGATGTTGGCCAGTGGAGGAGCGAGCTGGCGGGTGAGCCAGGCTGCCTGCATGGCGGAGGTAGCAGGTGGGCACCCAACCCGCCTGCCTTGCAGAGCTAGGCTGCAGGCAGCCAACCCACCCAGCCACCAGGCCAAGACAGACACCATTACTGAGCGACCCCACCTGATCACTTCACCCAGGAGGGCACATCACTGGTCAGTTGCAGTCACGGAGCGAGCTGGTGGGTGAGTCAGGTCGCCTGCCTCGCGGAGGCAGCAGGCGTGCACCCAACCCACCTGCCTTGCAGAGCTAGGCAGCGGGCAGCCAACCCACCCAACCACCAGGCCAAAGATAGACACCATCATAGACGCTGCCCGACTACCACGCCGAGGTCTGTTGCCATCGCGGAGCAAGCCGGCAGAGGAGCCAGCCCGCCTGCATCGCGCTGCTAGCCAGAGGCCTCTTTACAGGCTGGTGCAGGCATTTTGAATTATTCCTGAGGGTGTGTCCATGATCATTGGAAGGGCAGCTCCCTTCCTGAGACACCTACAGGAAACTAGAGGACCTTTGACAAGACGCAAGAGTCAAGAAGAGGAGGTAATGAGAGACTCGGGACCAACTCAGAGCCACCAGGAGAATCTCTCCACAGGTCAGGCTCCCCAGATGGGGTAGTAGTCCCGAAACACAGGGAACTTTGTGGAGTAGAGTGGATCAGTGAGATTCCCCTGCTGGAGCTGAGTGCCCAGTCAACCAGGAGCATTGCAGAGGAGGACACACAGTGAGAGGCTTCGATGCAGACTGAGGGTCCGAGGCCCAGTCGGTAGCTCTGGTCCCCAGGGAACATAGCAGAGGAGGGCCGCTCAGTGAAGGAAATATCTCACAGGGCCAGGCTCCCAGCCCAGGCCGGTAGGTCAGGACCCCTGGGAACATGGCAGAGGAGGGCTTCCCAGTCCAGGTGGTAGTTCTGGACCAAAGGCACTTCTCAGAGGAGAGCTGCTCAGCGAAACTTCCCCACCGGGTAAGTCTTCCCCGCTGGGCGAGGCTTTCCCACACAGGGCAGTAGAACCAGAGACACAGACCCAGATAAGACGTGCCTCAGTCTGCAGTTTAGTCCCCCTTTGACTAATCATCAGTCAACAAGTGGAGATGCCTCTGCCCACTGACAGGGAATATTCCCCCCTTGAAGTCCACCACCCCTAGAGGAGCAGCTTCCTAGTGGAGCACTACATTATCAAGTTCCTCCAAGACTTCAGGCTACTGAAGGCTAAGAGGTGAGTTATTGGAAATCTACAGGGAGACTATAAATCAATAGAGGAAATATGCAATAACCCAGAGTTTCACTACTAGAGGGGTAGATACCTGAGCACTATGAGAAAACAAGGGAAGAAAATGTCCCAAAGCCTAGATGGTATAGCAATAAAATCCAAAGACAGCATGGCAGAAGAAATGTCAGAAAGGGAGTTCAGAATGTACATGCTTAAAATGATCAGAGAAGCAAACAAGGAGATGAAAGAGCAAATGAAGGCATTGAATGATGAGATGAAAGAGCAAATGCAAGCATCGAATGATTGCACCAATCAACAGTTAAAAGAGCAAATACAGGAAGCGAAAGATATTTCAACAGAGTTAGAGATATTGAAAAAAACAAAACAAAAAGAAATCCTTGAAATGAAGGAAACAATAAACCAAATTAAAAACCCATAGAAAGCATAACCAGGCAGTCGCAGAGTGAGCTGGCGGGGTGGCCAGGCGCCTACATCGCGGAGGCAGGCAGTGGGCAGCTATCCCACCCAGCCAGCAGGCCAAGGACAGATGCCATAACCCAGCAACCCCGCCTGACTCCTGCATCTAGGTCGGCGCCATCACTGGTTGGTCGCAGTTGCAGAGCATGCCCGAGCACCACACCGAGGTTTGTCGCCACCACAGAGTTAGCCAGAGGCTTCTTTATAGGCCAGTGCAGGCAATTTTGAATTACTCCTGAAGGCGTGGCCATCATCATTGGAAGGGCAACTCCCTTCCTGAGAAACCTACAGGAGGCTAGGAGGACCTTTGACAAGACCCAGGAACCAAGAAGAGGAGGTATTGAGAGACTCAGGACCAACTCAGAGCCACCGGGGAATATACCCCACCTGAAGGCCACCACCCCTAGAGGGGCAGCTTCCTAGTGGAGCACTGCATTATCAGGTTCCTCCAGACTTCAGGCTACTGAAGGCTAAAGGTGAGTTATTGGACAACTACAGAGACACTATTAGTCAATAGAGGATATCTGTAATATCCCAGAGTTCACTACTAGAGGGGGTAGATATCTGAGCAATATGAGGAAAACAAGGGAAGAAAATGTCCCAAACAAACCTAGAGGGTATAGCAATAAAATCCAATGACAGCATGGCAGAAGAATGTCAGAAAGGGAGTTCATAATGTACATAATCAAAATGATCAGGGAAGCAAATGAGGAAATGAAAGAGCAAATGCAGGCATTGAAGGATGAGATGAAAGGACAATGCAGGCATAAATGATCGCACCAATCAACAGTTAAAAGAGCAAATACAGGAAGCAAAAGATCATTTCAATAGAGAGTTAGAGATATTGAAAAAAAAAACCAAACAGAAATCCTTGAAATGAAGGAAATATAAACCAAATTAAAAACTTCATAGAAAGAATAAACAATAGGATAGAACACCTGGAAGACAGAACCTCAGATATCGAAGAAAAAATATTTAATCTTGAAAACAAAGTTGACCAAACAGAGAAGATGGTAAGAAATCATGAACAGAATCTACAAGAACTATGGGATACCATGAAAAGGACAAACTTAAGAATTATCGGGATTGAGGAAGGTTTGGAGAAACAAATCAAAGGAATGAACAATCTATTCAATGAAATAATATCAGAAAATTTCCCAAATCTGAAGAATGAAATGGAAAATCAAGTACACAGGCATATAGGACTCCAAATACACAAAATTACAATAGACCCACACCAAGGCACATTATAATGAAAATACCTAACATACAAAATAAAGAGAGAACTTTAAAAGCTGTGAGAGAAAAGAATCAAATTACATTCAGGGGGAAACCAATACAAATATCAGCAGATTTTTCAATCCAGACCCTAAAAGCTAGAAGGGCATGGAACAACGTTTTTCAAACTCTGAAAGAAAATGAATGCCAACCAAGAATCTTATACCCAGCAAAACTTACCTTCAGATTTGACAACAAAATAAAAGCCTTCCATGATAAACAAAAGCTAAAAGAATTTACAAAAAGAAAGCCAGCATTTCAAACATACTCAGCAAAATATTCCATGACAAAGAGATGAAAAACAACATTGTAAATCAGCAAAGGGAGGAACTACCCTAAAGGAACAACCAAATAAAGGAGAAATCAAGTCGTGTCAAAAAAAAAAAAAAAAAAAAAAAGAGCCAAATCACCAGGAATACAAATTATATCTCAATAATAACCCTGAATGTTAATGGCCTGAACTCATCAATCAAAAGACATAGACTGGCAGATTGGATTAAAAAGAAAGGTCCAACAATTTGCTGCCTCCAAGAGACTCATCTCATAGAAAGAGATACCCAAAGACTAAAAGTCAAAGGATGGGGAAAGATATACCATGCACATGGACACAGCAAAAAAGCCGGAGTATCCATCCTCATATCAGATAATGTGGATTTCAAGCCAAAGTTAGTCAGAAGGGATAAAGAAGGACATTTCATACTGCTTAAGGGAAGCATAAATCAGCAAGACATAAAAATCATAAATATCTATGCCCCAAACAGTGGCTCATCCATATATGTCAAACAAATCCTTCTCAATTTCGGAAATCAAATAGACCACAACACAATAATAATAGGTGATTTTAACACACCTCTCTCACCACTGGGCAGATCTTCCAAACAAAAATTGAACAAAGAAACCATAGATCTCAATAACACAATCAATAATTTAGACTTAACGGACATTTATAGAATATACCATCCAACAAAGAACAAATACACTTTCTTCTTAGCAGCACGTGGCTCCTTCTCTAAAATAGACCATATTTTATGCCACAAAGCTAATGTTAGCAAGTACAAGAAGATAGAGATACTACCTTGTATTCTATCAGATCATAATGGATTGAAATTAGGAATAAATGACAGAGTAAAAAACAAACTACTCCAACACCTGGAGATTAAATAATATGCTATTGTATGATGAATGGATAACAGAACACATCAGGAAGGAAATTTTAAAATTCTTAGAGGTAAATGAGAACAAAGAACATCATATCAAAATCTCTGGGACATTATGAAAGCAGTACTTAGAGGAAAATTTATTTCATGGAGTGCATTCAATAAAAGAAGAAAAAAATCAACAAATAAATGACCTAACACTACGGCTCAAAGTCCTAGAAACAGAAGAACAGAGCAACACCAAAAGTAGTAGAAGACAGGAAATAGTTAAAATCAGAGCTCAAATCAACGAAATTGAAACAAAAGAAACAATTGAAAAAAATGACAAAATAAATAGTTGGTTCTTTGAAAAATAAACAAGATTATAAACCCTTAGCCACACTAACAAAGAGAAGGAGGGAGAAAACCCAAATTACTAAAATTGGAATGAACAAGGAAATATCGCAACAGACACAATTGAAATACAAAACATAATTAGAAACTATTTTGAAAATCTATACTCCAACAAAATAGAAAATCTCAAAGACATCAACAAATTTCTAGAGACATATGAATTACCTAAACTGAACCAGGAGGACATACACAATTTAAATAGATCGATTTCATGTAATGAAATAGAAGAAGTCATCAAAAGGCTACCAACAAAGAAAAGTCTGGGACCAGATGGGTTCTCAGTTGAGTTCTACAAAACCTTTAAAGAAGAGCTTCATTCCAATTCTCCTCAAAGTTTTCCATGAAATACAAGAGGAGGGAACCCTCCCAAACTCATTCTATGAAGCCAATATCACCCTGATACCTAAACCAGACAGAGACACATCGAGGAAAGAAAATTTCAGACCAATATCCTTAATGAACATTGATGCAAAATTCTCAACAAATATTAGCAAATTGCATACAAAAATATATTAAAAAGATAGTGTACCACGATCAAGTTGGTTTTATCCCAGGGATGCAAGGTTGGTTCAACATTCACAAATCAATAAATGTAATTCACCATATCAACAGACTTAAAGTAAAAAATCACATGATTATTTTGATAGATGCAGAAAAAGCATTTGATAAAATACAGCATCCCTTCATGCTCGAACACTAGAAAACAATAGGGATAGTGGGAACATTCCTTAACCTTGTAAAGGTCATCTATGCTAAGCCCATGACCAATATCATTCTTAATGGAGAAAAATTGAAAGCATTTCCTCTAAAAACTGGAACAAGACAGGGATGCCCTCTTTTACCACTTCCTTTCAACATCGTCCTTAAAACACTTGACAGAGCAATTAGACAGACCAAAGAAATTAAAGGGATACAAATAGGAAAAGAAGAACTAAATCTGTCACTATTTGCTGATGACATGATCCTATATTTAGAAGATCCAAAAAACTCCACTAGAAAACTAGAACTAGTAAATGAATTCAGCAAAGTAGCAGGATATAAAATCAATACACGTAAATCTAATGCATTTCTATTCATAAGTGATGAATCCTCTGAAAGAGAAATTAGGAAACCACTCCATTCCCACACAGTAGCCCCCCCCAAAAATAAAATACTTGGAAATTAAATCTAACAAAAGAGGTGAAAGACCTCTACAATGAAAACTACAGAACATTAAAGAAATAAATTGAAGGAAAACCTTCGAAGATGGAACGATCTCCCACGTTCTTGGATAGGCAGAATTAACATGTCAAAATGGCCATTCTACCAAAGGCACTATACAGATTCAATGCAATTCCAATTAAATCCCAATGACATTTCTCATAGAAATAGAGAAGCAATCATGAACTTCATCTGAAGAAACAAGAGACTCAAATAACCAAAACAATCCTGAGTAGAAAAATTTGAAACAGGAGGGTATCACAATTCCAGACATTAACTACACTACAGAGCAATAGTAACAAAAACAGCATGGTATTGGCACCAACATAGACAGGCAGGACCAATGGTACAGAATAGAAGACACAGAGACAAACCACATAAATACAGGTTCCTCACACTAGACAAAGGAGCCACAAACATACAATAGAGAAAAGAGAGTCTGATCAACAAAAGGTGCTGGCAAAACTGGAAATCCATATGCAGTAAAATGAAATTAAACCTCTTTCTCTCACCCTGCACAAAACTCAACTCAAAATGGATCAAGGACATAGGAATCAGACCAGAGACCCTGCACCTAACAGAAGACAAAGTAGGCCTGAATCTTCATCATGTTGGCTTAGGATCAGGCTTCCTCAACAAGACTCCCAAAGCACAAGAATCAAAGCAAGAATTAATAAACGGGACGGACTCAAACTAAAAAGCTTTTTCTCAGCGAAGGATACAATCAAGAATGTGAAGAGAGAGCCTACAGAGTGGGAGAAAATCCTTTCCACACACACTTCAGATAGAGCACTTATCTCCAAAATTTATAAAGAACTTACAAAACTTTACACCCAAAATACAAAGAACCCAATCAATAAATGGGCCAAGGAACTGGACAGACACTTTACAGAAGAAGACACACAGGCAATTAATAAATATATGAAAAGTGTTCACATCTTTAGTAATTAGAGAAATGCAAATTAAAACAACTCTCATGAATAATTTGGAATGCCTGTACCAGCCTCCTAAAGGAGCTGGGGAGCCCCAGAGGGTGCGCTGAGGTCAGCAACAGAGGCAGGTGCAGTGTCCCTCAGCAGTAGCGGGGCAGGCGGGCAGGTTCAGCTACTGGCCACAGACCTCAGTGTGGGAGCAGACTGGGGGCCCCAGTGCAGGTCTGTCCATGGTGGTGGGGGGGTGGGCTCAGTGCCGGTGTCCAACATTGGTGGAGGAGTGGGCAGACTCTGGGAGAGATTGAAGACTGAACCCAAGACAGGAAACATGGGGTCTGCAGGTGATTTAGAGGAACATGAGTGGAACCCAGGGGAGATCCCTGGGGTATAGCCTTCTAGTGTGAACCAGTAAGAACTGGACCCTGGAGATGCACTGATTTAAAATCTCCAGACCAATTGGCCTGGTTAACTTTCCACTCCGCAATCAGAGAGTGGAGCATGATGCTCCAGACGACTCCACCAAAAACTGCTGAGAGAAGCTGAGAAACTTTTCAACTCCAACGGAAAGAATTTTTTAACAATTCATCAAGATTTATTTTATTTTCTAGTTTTAAACATTTTGTCTTGGTTTAATTGTGACCTTAATGGTGCATGGACATTTACACATACTCATTTGTTTTTTCTCATTTCTAGCATTTTTGAAGCCAGTTATTTTTATGGATTTTTTTTTGTGAACTAAAATGTTTGATTAGTATATTTTTAGCTTTGTTTTGTATTCTTCTATCTTATTTTTCATTTTTTTTGACTTTTTACTTTATATATATATGTATATTTTCTTTTCCTGTTTGCCTCTTTTCTTTCACAAATAGCCACTCTCTATTCTTTCTTTCACTTTTCCTTCAATTTTTACTTCTGTTTCTCTCCTCCTTCCTCATAATAATCACATCCTATATCACTTCTGTTCTCTTTAAACAGATCGATTTCAAGCAATGACATACAAGATGCATTAAAAGTCTACCAATTAAGAAAAATCCAAGACCAGATGGATTCTCAACCGAGTTCTACAAGACCTTCAAAGAAGAATTAATACCAATACTCCTCAAATTATTCCAGGAGACAGAAAGAAGGGAACCCTTCCAAACAAATTCTACGAAGCTAGTATCACTCTGACACCAAAAGCAAACAAAGACACGTCAAGGAAAGAAAACTCAGACAAAATATACCTAATGAACATAGATGCAAAATTCTCAAAAAATTCTGGCAAATTGCATACAAAATTGTATTAAAAAGATAGTGTCCCATTATCAGGTGGGGTTCATCCCAGGATGCAAGGTTGGTTCAAGGTACAGAAATCAATACATTAATAGGCTTAAAGTCAAGAAGACATAATCATCTCAATATATGCAAAGTATTTGACAAAATACAGCACCCCTTCAGGCTCAAAATACTAGAAAAACTAGGGATAGTGGAATGTACCTCAACATTGTAAAGGCTATATAATGCTAAACCCAAGACCAAAATCATTCTAAATGGAAAAAATTTGAAAGCATTCCCTCTAAAAAATGGAAGAGAGAACAAGGACACACTCTTTCACTACTTTTATTCAACATTGTTCTTGAAACTCTAGGCCAGAGCAATTAGATAGAAGAAAGAAATTAAAAATTAAGGGATACAAATAGGAAAAGAAGAACCCAACGATCCTTATTTGCTGATGACATGATTAGAAGATTCAAAAAATTCCACCAGAAAACATCTAGAACTCATAAATGAATTCAGCAAAGTAGCAGGATATAAAATTAACACCTGTAAATCAAACACATTCCTATACATCAGTGATGAATTCACTGCAAGAGAAATTAGGAAAACTATCCCATTAACAGAAGCCTCAAAAATATTTAGGCATCAATCTAACAAAGAGGTGAAAGACCTCTACATTGAAAACTACAGAACACTAAAGAAAGCAATTTAAAGAAAACCTTAGAAGTTGGAAAAATCTCCCAAGTTCTTGGATAGGCAGAATTAATATTGTCAAAATGGCCGTACTACCAAAAGTGTTATGCAGATTGAATGTAACTCATATTAAATCCCAATGACATTCTTCATAGAAATAGAAAATGCAAATCACGAAATTCATCTGGAAAATAAGAGACCCAGAATAGCCAAGGCAATCCTTAGCAAGAAGAGTGAGGCAGGAGGCATCACAATACCAGATCTTAAATTATACTACAGAGAACAGTAACAAAAATAGCATGGTATTGGCACCAAAACAGATACATAGACCAATGGTACAGAATAGAAGACACAGATACAAACCCACATAAACACAATTATCTCATATTAGACAAAGGTACCAAAAACATACAATGGAGAAAAGATAGCTTCTTCAACAAATGGTGCTGGGAAAACTGGAAATCCATATGTAGCACAAATCATATAGATCCCTATCACCCTGCACAAAACTCTACTCAAAGTGGATCAATGACTTAGCCACTAAACAGAGACTTGTGCCTAATAGAAGAAAAAGTAGCCCAAATCTCCATCGTGTTGGCTTAGGAATTGACAAGACTCCCAATGCACAAGAAATAAAATCAAGAATCCATAAATGGGATGGAATAAAACTTAAAAACTTCTTCATAGGAAACAGTCAATAACGTGAAGAGAGAGTCTACAGAATGGGAGAAAATCTTTACCACATGTACCTCAGATAGAGCATTAATTTCCAGGATACATAAAGAACTAAAAAACTTAATGACAAAAACAATAACAACAACAACAAAACCCCAAATAACCCAATCAATAAATGGGCTAAGGAACTGATCAGACACTTCACGGAAGAAGGAAATATAATTGATCTACAAATATATGAAAACTGTTCAACATCTCTAGCAATTAGAGAAATGCAAATCAACACTACTCTAAGATTTCATCTCACTCCAGTCAAACGGCAATTATCAAGAATACAAGCAACAATAAATGTTGGCAAAGATGTGGGGGAAAAAGTATACTCATACAATGCTGGTAATACTGCACTTGGTGCAGCCACTCTGGAAAGCAGTTATAGAGATTTCTCCGAAAACTTGGAATGGAACCACCCATTTGACCCAGTTATCCACTCCTTGGCATATACGCAAAGGACTTAAAATCAGCATACTACAGTGATATAGCCACATCAATGTTTATATCAACTCAAATCACAATGGCTAAACTATGGAACCAACCTAGGTGCCCTTCAACAGATGAGTAGATAAAGAAATTGTGGCTTATATATATGATGGAATATTACTCAGTTTAAAGAAGAATAAAATTATGACATTTGCTTGTAAATAGATGGAGCTGGAGAATATTAAGTTAAGTGGAATAAGCCAATCCCAAAGAACCAAAGGCTGAATGTTTCCTTGGTATGTGGATGCTAATTCACCATAAGTGGGGGACTATGGAAGAATAGATGTACTTTGGATTAGACAGAAGGGAGCGAAGGAAGGGGAGGGGACATAGGGGTTGGAGGCAGAATGAATCAGACATTATTACCCTATGTGCATATTTGATTACATGACTGTGTAATTCTATACTGTACACACTCCATTTATGTATGATATACCAAAATGCATTCTACTGTCATGTGTAACTAATTAGAACAACAAAATATCCCAAAATATTATATCCTGCTCATATTGAGATAAGAATTTGGAGATATTGGAAAGACAGATACACTGAGTCTCAAATGGAAATACTCTTTGAACTGTTGGTACACAGCGCTATGACCTTTGAAATGTGAAACAAGAATTCATGAGCATCCCAGCCCAAACCTTAGCCCACATCCTTGGTTCGTGCCTCGACCAGTGTCCTTGGCCCTCAAAAATATAACATGAGGACATTATGCCAAGAGTGAGAAAAACTGACTGGAAACTTCATCACTCTTCCCTGACTCCTCCTCTACTCCAGCACCTGGCAATTGTCCCTCAGACCAAGAGATCATTGTCTTTCCCTCTGGACCTGGCCTCCATTCTCCATTGAATGTGTATTTCTTGCTTTCCTGAAAAAGCTTCTCACTCTCAAGATGGTCAGCATTCTCCCTTGAATGTGCATCTGTTTTCCTAGATAAGTCTGTGTCTCTCACTGGCACATGCTAAATTTCTTTTCTGTCGTGTTAAGGATCCTACTTGTCTTGAGCCAAGGTTCCCTCTGCAGGAACTTCTTTGATGACATTATGGTAGACGAGAACAGTCCTGCTCTCTTCTGCTTTGGCATATTTTACATATGAAGCACACAAGTTAGTTTGGAGCAGCAACTTTTGAGAGACATGACAAACAGGATTGTGTTTAGAGGACAGTTGCAATGGTGGAAGGGGCATGTAAGGGACCTGGGCATATGATGGATGGTTGAAGAAAAGAAGACAGACAATAGAATTTTAAGGGAGAAGGAAACATTAGAAATCATCTGGTTCATCTCTCGTGACATTTTAACTAGTGAAGACACAAAATCTGGGGAGCTCCAGTGATTGCCCATGGTCACAGGTCACATAGCAATGACAGTTATTTTCAGATATGAAAAAAATTGTCATGTGGACCTGGCAGAGTGGTACATGCCTATAATTCCAGGGTTCTGGAGGCTGAGATAGGAGGATCACAAGTTGGAGGCCAGCCTCAGCAATTTAGCAAGGTCCTAAGCAATTTAGTGAGACTTTGTCTCAAAATAAAAAATAAAAGGGTTGGGGATGTGACTCAGAGGTTAAACATCCCTGGGTTAAATCCCTAGTACCAACAAAACAAACAGCAATGACCACAAAAACCTGAATCTGTTGGGCAAATGTGATTTAATATGTGCACCCTATGCACAGGCTGACTCTAAGAAGGAGAGCTCAGCAGGAACTGACTTGGACCTGCTCGGTTGTTTTCCCAAGCTCAACAAATGGTTTAGGCCTTCCTCCTCCCCTGAGGTGGAGTGAGAGGTGGGCTGGGGAGAGGCCATAAAGGTCACTCAGGCAGAATGCCTCCACTCGAAAGGATGTCAACAGGAGTTAGGGTTAGATTGTAGAGAACTCTAGAATTCCTACTGTTTGTCTATGTGTTCCAGGCTATATCTCTTAAAATATGATCTCATTTTTAGCCTGCTACTGTTGTTCTCCATCTTCCCTTTATCACTATGTAGACCTTTGTGGGGGTGGGTGAGCACTGGGCATTGAGCCCAGACTGAGCACTTTACCACTGTTCTGCATCCCCAGCCTGTCCCTCCCTCCCTCCCTTCCCTCCCCTCCCCTCCCCTCCCCTCCCCTCCCCTCCCCTCCCCTCTCCTTCCTTCCTTCCTTCCTTCCTTCCTTCCTTCCTTCCTTCCTTCCTTCCTTCCTTCCTTCCTTCCTTCTTCCTTCCTTCCTTCCTTCCTTTAAAATTCCTTTCTATTTTTTATTTTAGGACAGGGTCTTGCTAAATTACTGAGTCTGGCCTCACACTTGCGATCCTCCTGCCCCGACTTCCTGAGTCACTGGGATTACAGGCATGCACCACTGCACTCAGCTTGGAAACAATGTTTTTAAATGTTTGAAGAATTATAACATTAAATAAGTATTTGATTTTATTTTATGCAGCTACAAAATGAAACTAGTGCAGGTGAGATATGTGTATTTTTTTGGTTTGTATCCATGAATCCTGACTCATTACTCCATTGCCCTTGGTATTTCTTAAGGGACTAGAATAACGTTGGAGTACTTAAATCCTTAGAAGCAGACCACAGAAAGCAATGTCTCTCTCTCCATGACCTTTCCCTGCCCTTCTTTACCTTGCTCCTTTTTCTCCCAAAGACAGGCCAGAGAAACTGAAAATATAATCTTCCCCTACCTTGGAATTGGCCATAAAGAAATTCTCTGACCCACCTTATCTGATAAGAGATCATAGGACTTCCCTTTCAGAAGAGTCCTGCCTTACACCCAGGAGGAAGGAATGCTGCACAGACAGATCAAGAAGAATCTGAATAGACAGGTCTTGCTGGGTTTCCTCACCCAGTTTATCAGCAATAGATGTTACTCTTTTTGTTCAACTGCATTTCAACATGGTCGTACATGCTTCAAGCATGCCTATGCAGTGAGATCTCCATAAAAATTCAAAGAACAGGATTTGGAAAGCTTCCAGATAGCTAAACGTGACGGTTCCTGGAGAGTAGTGCACCCAGAGAGGACATGGAAGTTCCACACCCCTTCCCCCATACCTGACCCATGCATCTCTTCATTTGTATCCTTTACAATATCATTATGATTTGCAGTACTATGGATTAGGTGCAGAGATACTCTACCCCTGAGCTACTTCCTCAGTCTTTTCCACACCACTCCCAGTTCTTTTTATTTATTTATGTTTTGTTTTAATACAGGATCTTGATAAATTAACCAGGTTGGCCTTGAACTTATAATCCTCCTGCCTTAGCCTCTCAAGCCATAGGCTTATGCCACCAGGCCTGGTATATAAAATTCTTTATAATAAACTGATAAATGTGTTTTCTTGAGTGAGCTGCTCAAGCAAATTAAGTGAACCCAAGGAAGGGGTTGTGAGAATTATGGTAAATAACCAGCTGGTCAAAAGCCCAGGTAAAACAGCCCAAGGCTTTTGATTGGCATCTGCCTTGTGCATGGGGGTGTGAGCCCTGCGTTCTCAATCTGTGGGATCTGATGCTATCTCCAGGTAGACAGCGTTAACAGTTGGATGGAATTAGAAATACCTAACTGACTTGTTATGGTGCCACACACCTGTAATCCCAGATGCTCTGGAGGCTGAGGCAGGATTGCAAATTTGAGGCTAGGCTCAGCAACTAATGAGGCCCTAAGCAATTTAGTGAGAACTGCCTCAAAATAAAAAGGTGGGGATGGAGCTTAGTGGAGTATCCCGGGCTCAATTCCTAGTATTAAAAAAAATTGTAACCGGATCTCATAAATTGTTCGGGCTGGTCTCAAACTTGCAAATCCTCCTGCCTCAGCCTCCTGAGTCACTGGGATTAGAGGAGTGTGTCAACAGACTTGGCATAAAGTGACTGTTTTGCCCTCCTTGGAATCTCTTCTCTTGCCTTTTGTGACACTAAGAGATCCGATTCGCATCCTTGGCAGTGTTTTAATTCTTCTGCCTTTTAAATGTGGGTTTTACATTATCAGTGGTCTACATTTTTTTTTCATCCTCCTAATTTCACCTTCCAAGTGTGGCTTAAATAAGATAATGATCATATCTTTGTTTTGTTTATTTATTTATTTTTATTCTGAACCACAGTGTCTCATCTTCACGCTACTTCATGGAAATTTTTACTTCGTTTCCATTGTCACTTCAAACTTTTTACCTAAAATAAACTTACCCACCTTATTTCCAGGTCTAAGTTGCATGCACCTCCTACATACTTTCCAAGACCCCTCACTTCCTCTGTCAATCCTAACCACTGTCCCAGTGTAATTATTGTTATTTGTGTGTGTGTGGTACTGGGAATTGAACCCAGGGGTGCTTTACCACTGAGCTATAGTCCCAGACCTTTTTTATTTTGAGAAAGGCTCTCACTAAGTTGCTGAGGTTGGCCTCGAACTTTCAATTCTCCCACCTCAGCCTCCATTTTTCTTGTGATTACAGGTGTCTGGACCAGTGTAATTAATAATAGCATCTCCTTTTATTTTCCAATGGGTCCTAGCAGATCACGTAGTGATCAACTTCTACCACAGTTATGCATTACATAATGAGGTTTCAGTCAACAATGGACAGCATACATGACAGTAGTCCCACAAGATTATAATGGAGCTGAAAAAAACCGATCATCTCATGAGACTGTAGTAGTACAGCACATCATTCCACATGTTTGTGGAGGTGATCGTACAAACTTGCTCTGCCACCAGTCATGTGAAAGTACAGTAATACAAGTATGTACTGTACATAATACTGTATATGTGTGTGGTACTGGGATTGAATTCAGGGGTGATTTACCACTAAACTATATTCCCAGTCCTTTTAATTTCGAGACAGAATCTAAATTGCCTAGGTTGACTGTGATCCTCCTGTCTCAGCCTCCTGAGTAGGTGGGATTACAGGTGTGTGCCACTGGTGCCAACCTTTAACTTTTATTTATTTATGTATACTTTTATTTATTATTATTATTATTATTGTACTAGGGATTGAACTCAAGCCTGATTTACCACTGAGCTACATCCCCAACCCTTTTATTACTTATATGGAGACAGGGTCTCACTAAATTACTGAGGCTGGCCTCTAACTTGTGATCCTCCTGCCTCAACCTCCTGAGTCACTGGGCTTACAGATGTGCACCAGGCTCAGCACATAATACTCGATAATGATAATGAACAACTATTTGCTGGCTTATGTATTTACTATACTATACATGTTATTATTGTTTTTTAAAGTGTGTACCTTCTACTTATTAAAAAAGAAGTTAGCATAAAGCAGTATGTATGTTATACCACCAGCAGTCTCATGCATCTCATGTTTATTACAGCTCTTGCATCATTTTCTCCTGTGCTTGATTTAGTCTGTTGTTTTGTTTGTCATGAGCCTAGGAATAATGAGCTACATATATATATGTAAATTGTAGATATATGATATATGCACAACATAATATATATGATACATAGAGCCTCGACATGTAGTAGACTACACCATCTAGGTTTGCAATTCTGTGATGGTTGCACAATAATGAAATTGCTCAATGGTACATTTCTTGGAATGCATCCTCACTGTTAAGCAACACATGAATGTATTTTAATTATCTGTGTTCTTCTTAGCTCCCACTGGGGGTCAAGCTCTAACGCTTAGTAGGAACTTAATAACTATTTTGAATGAGTGAATCATCTAGAAGAGCCAGGAGTCTTCTGTGAAATAAACTTATTGCAGTTGACTGTAGTCAGAGCCTGTCATCAATTCGTGTTGGGCTTCCCTGTCTCTGAGAGGAGGGGACCACTCTCTCCCAGCCTGTGAATATCATGAGCTGATGAGAATCTAGTCACAGTTTCTGCCAGTCAGATGCAAAGGAGGAGTTGGTGGGAACACTGGGGTAGGGCGGACTGTATTGCCACACTACCCTCTTGTGGCCTTTGGGTGGAACTCATCTTGGGCATTGAGGTGACATTGATTTCACAGTAAAGTATGTTTAGTTTTCTTATTGTAGTTACATATAATGGTATGATTCATGATGTCTTATTTATACCTGCACACAACATAAATTTGATCAGTTTTCTTTCCCAGAACATTCCCTCCTCCCTCCATCCCTGATTCACTTCTATGCTAATATTATTATGATTTTAATCAATGAATTAAAATTACATATACATTCCCATATATTCACGGGCTTCATTGTGGTATATTCATACATGGGCCTTGCATCATTTGGTAGACGTCTTCTCTAGTACTTCCCCATGCCCACCCCTCCTCCCTGCTTCTTGATCCCCTTCCTCTATCTATTGGTCTCCCTTTTATTTTTGTGAGATCACTTTTTTTTTATTATTCCCCCACCTCTAGCTTCTGCATTTGAAAGAAAATGTCTGAGCCTTGCTTTTCTGAGTGCAGCTTATTTCACTTAGCATGTTATTCTCCAGTTGTATCCATATTTTTAAAAAGCTGCCTGGGTAATTCTAGTATTTAGGTAACCTTGAAAAAAATTGGCAGATATGGACCATGCTTAAGGGCCAGGTGTCCACGTTCGAAGTATGATTTTTTAAAAAATTATTTATTTAAAAAATTTTTACAACTGCATTTTGATTCATCGTACACAAATGGGGTCAACTTTTTGCTTCTATGATTGTGCATGATGTAAATTCACAAACCATTTGTGTAATCATACATGTACATAGGGTAATGATGTCTGTCCCATTCTACCATATTTCACCCGCCCGTGCCCTCCCCTCACTCATTTCCCTCTATGTAATCCAAAGTTCCTGCATTCTTCTCAAAATATGATTTTGACAGATTGACTTCTTAGTAAATAAAAGTGTATTTAATCTAGTCAGAGCTTACTAGGAGACCAGCACATCTCTAGATCAGTGGTTTTCAAATTGAAAAGATTTTGGCCCACAAAAGGAACATTTGCAAATGTCTGGAGACAATTTTTTTTTTTTTTTCAGTGCTGAGGATCAAACCCAGGGCATCACACATGCTAAACAAGCCTCCTACCACTGAGTTACAATCTTAGCCCATGGAGGCAATTTTGATTGTCATGATCAAGGACAGGGGATGTATTACTGGCATCTAGTGGGTAAAGGCCAAGGATGCTGCTAAACATCCTACAATCCACAGAGTAACCCTCATGACAAAATGTCAATTGTGCTGTAATTTAGAAATCTGCTCTAGATTTCTACAAAGGGGGAATTTGAGGCAGTTCCAGAGAAGGGGATTACTCTGACAGTGCCAAAAATTAATCACTCTTTGAACACAGTTCTCTACTGTGTGGGGAGGGTGGTTCCTGAGCTCTGGTGAATGGGGCAGTGAGCTAGCCCTCGTCCCCCTGCTAGGAAATGGAAAACCTCACAGCTCATTTGATTGAGGCAGCCACCTTCAGGGTTTCATAACCAAAGCTATGGATTCCTGGATTGTGAAACATGTCATACCCTAGCCATGGTATAATCCTCCAGGAAACACAAGACAAAAGTACAAATTCCTTGGCAGATTTGCTATATTTTATTCATTTCCAAAAAGTAGAAATGTAAACATCAGGAGGAGAATAAACTTCTAGTGGCTTCCCGGCCAGCACATACATGTACCCTGTAATCATCACATCTTAGCTGTGTGACTCCTGAGGAAGCCTGGGGCTCCACCCAGTTGTATTTCAGAACATAAGTCTTTTCAAACTGAGAATGGGTCTGTTCCGCCTGACTTCTCCAGAATTCAGATATGCTTGGTCAAAAGAAAACAACATTAGAGGAGAAACACGGGGAAAACTGACTTGAGAGTCACAGCTTTGTTCTTTTAAGTCCGAGGAAATGTTAGCTCCAGCTCACTTGCAATATATGTGGAGAAGCCTGGAGAGTGACAAAAAGGGGAAGGGGTGGTTATCTACTTTTCTTCCCACAACCCAGGACTGGGGTTGCAGGGCATAATAGAGAGCATGGTTGCATGGATGACCCCAAAGACTCCCTCTAAGACAATCTCCCTCCCTAGTGATGTCCAGAGCCTAGGGATTCAGGAAGTGGGGCGATTGTTTCTCTTCCCCACTTTCAGTAGAATTCAGTCACAGGAGAAACCCAAGTGTTGGGAGCTGAGTTTCTAGAGCAATCTTAGTTGTAGTAGAGGTGCTCTTTATCCCAGGGTTTACAAATTCCCATTAGTAGCTCGAGTTTTCAGAATAGACAGCTAATGAGCCTAAGGAGTTTTACTTATTTGTTTTGTTTTGGCTGTACTGGGTACCACTGAGCTATACTCCCAGACCTTTTCCTTACTTTATTTTGATACAATCTCCCACCAAGTTGCTGAGGGTCTCACTAAATTGTTGAGGCTCTTGTTAAATTGTTGAGGTTGGCCTTGAAACTTGCAATCTTCCTGCCCTAACCTCCTGAGTAGGTGGGATTACAGGTGTGTGCCACTGTGCCTGGCTGAGCCTGAAATTATATATGGATAATGTAGTGAACCTTTCTGTTTGTTTTTTGCCTGTCCAACTCCTGACTGTTCCTTCTTCTATTTAGGAATCCCTGACTCATAAAAGGCAGAGTCCATCAACCACTACAAAAGTGGAAAATGTCAACTATTCAATTCTTGGCCTCCCTTGGAGGTAGGACATGGGTGTATGACTAGGACTGGCCACTCTTAAGTCTCAAACTTTGAATTAGCTAGAAATGAAAAGATGAAGGGACTCTGAAGCATTCATTTGGTGACATGTAGCACAGTAGTAACAATAATACTGAGTTTCTGAGTCCTGCAGTCCAATGTCTAGTGCTGGGAACACTGGGCCATGAAACTGGTGCCCAGGGTTGTCATCCCTGGACTGGTTTTGTTTTGTTTTGTTTGGTCCTGGGAATGAACCCAGGGGTGCTTTACCACTGAACTACATCCCAGTCCTTTTTACTTTTTACTTTGAGACAGGGTCTCTCAGTTGCTCAGGTTGGCCTTGAATTTGAGATTCTCCTGCCTTGGCCTCCTGAATTGTTGGGATTACAGGTGTGCATCACCACAGCTGACTGGGGCTTTATAATTTTGGCTACGGTCCTACTCTTTTTTCCTTCTCACTTTCAAACATAGTTTTGAAGAGTCTCCTAGCAGTTATTTGAACCAACCGATATATTTTCAATAGGTTCCTTTTCTACAAAAAATATAAGTCAGTTTGTGTTGATTACAACTAAGAAACTATTGCAGACGTTGGTAAAGGAAATGGGATGCAACGAGCACTAGATCCAAAATGTAAATTGGCTGAATAGAGAAGGTCAGATATGAAGACTTCACAAAGAATTTTTTGCTGGGGAGTTGGTGGTCTTTGTTATACAATGATACAATAGTTGATTATTTATTTATTTCTTAAATTATTTACCAAGGTTGTACAAGAACCCACAAGAAACAGAAGACCTTAAGTTGAAAGATTGCCTTCCTAAAAGTAGAGAATAGGAAGAAACCAGGAGTTTACTGAAAGAGGCTCATTGTGCTTGCAGCCAGGAATTTAAGTGATTGAGTATTCAGTTATTTGAAACTTGTAAGTCAAAATAATTTAATTTCTACTTGAAGGTAAATTTAGCAAGAAGAGAGGTATGCCTGGTAGTAACACTGATCTGCAATTTCAAATGAGGCCTGGGATGTAAAATGAGTTCAGAAAGCAGAGTCTTAAGTGAGGTTCCCAGTTTGTCACTCGAGAGAGTAAACAGAAAACGAAAATTTGAAAATCATCTTAGAAACTGGGCATGGTGGCCCAAACCTGTAATCCCAGCAGCTCGGGAGGCTGAGGCAGGAGGATCTCGAGTTCAAAGTCAGCCTCAGCAACAGCAAGGCGCTAAGCAACTCAGTGAGACTTTGTCTCTAAATAAAATACAAAAAAGGGCTGGAATGTAGCTCAGTGGTTGAGTGCCCCTGAGTTCAATTCCCAGTACCTTGCCAAAATAAAATGAAATAAAAATCATTTTAGAGCCAGGCATGGTGGCATATACCTGTAATTCCAGCAGCTTGGGAAACTAAGGGATGGCAAGTTTGAGACCAGCCTCAGCAATTTAGCAAGGCCCTAAGCAACTTAGGGAAATTCTGTCTGAAAATAAAACATAAAAAAGGGGTGGGGATGAAGCTCAGTTAGCTCAGTGGTAAATTGCTCCTGTTTCCATCCCTAGTAGGAAAAAAAAATCATTTTAGGAAGTGAAATATCTCCTTGAGATCAGTTCCTCTGAGTATCTCAAATGACTTTGTAATGGAATCACTAAACACTTGACACTTTGGAAAAAAAAATGTTGTTTGTGCAAAACTATACTTTTGAAAACCTTAGATGGTTTCCATTCTACTGTTCAAAGCTCACAGACCTTAAAGTCACTCTTTCAGTTTATTGACTTTTTAGCTTCTGGATTTTACAAATAAAATATCAATCCTCTTAGTTTCTTTTATAGAACAGTCTCAGAGTGTTTTATATATAAAAAAGAATTCACTCTTCATTCAGAGAGAGAAACAGAGGTATAGACCCTTGATCAGGTTGGTGGGTGATCTGGATCAGTTCCCAGGACAGCCAAAGTGTAAACTTTTCCAGATGTTGGGGCTGGTCGTCAGCTGTCTGCAATAGGCACTAGATGTCCTGGTTTTCTGTTTTTGGATTTTAGTATCCATCCCAGTGAAGAGTGAGAAGTCTGGACTCATGTTATCCATTTTGTCTGCTACACCACAAAGCTGGAAAACTGTATCAAGTAGCTCTCCATTCTGAGTCTGTGCTGGCTGCAGAGCAGGCTAAACACCTGGGAAGCCTCACTTCCTTGTCCATTTCACAGGCATGTGTGAAGATATGTCACTAGGCAGTTGATCTGCAAAGCATACAGATGTGCACAGTGTCTGTCACAGAGAACTCAGGGCCTGAGTCCAAGTGCAGTGTTTCATCTTCGGTACTTCTATTTTCCTCCGGAATATCACTTCACTGGGTCCATGGTGTCAGCTCTCTGGAAGTGTCACACTGGCATAGACTGTGATGGGATTTGATTCCTGTGGGCAAAGCAGGAGTCTGTGAATGGAGGAAGGGGGTACTAGTTTTATGGGCTATGACTGGAAACAACACTGCTTAGAAAAAAGGAAAAGGGATGAGGAGATCATGCAGCACAGCAATTTGCTCAGGGTCTGTCACAGACAGAGCATTGCTGAAGGCAGCACTTGGGTCCCAAACCACTGCTCCACCTATAAATAGAGCTACAGGTCCTTTCCAAGCATAAGTATATCATCAGAGAGCTGGGAGATCAGTCCCCAGTCATCTGAGGACTGGCACCCAGTGCCCTGTCTTTCTCTCTGCCCTCTTCTCTTCCCTTGTAAGGAACACCATTTGCAGGCATGGGGCACAGTTTGGAATAGCCCAGAAAGTATTAAATTAGTGAACTTTAAAAAGGGCTAGCAACTCGGATGTGGGGGTACTCATCTGTAGTCCCAGCAGCTCAGGAGGCTGAGGCAGGAGCATCACAAGTTCAAAGCTAGTCTCAGTAATTTAGTGAGACTCTGTCTCAAAATTTAAAAAAAAGGGGGACTGGGAATGTGGTTCAGTGGTTAAATGCCCCTGGGTTCAATTTTTGGTACCAAAAATAAAAATAAATAATAAGGGCACAGCAAGACCCAAACTGAGATGGGAAAAAGTGGTTCCAGCAGGAGAGAAGGGTGGAGGCGAGAAGAGCACTATGGGCAAAGACTGACCCCACAGAGGATAAGAAGAGTCACAGAAAGAGAAGGGAAGGGGCAAGTTAGGAGGTTTTGCTGTAAAATGTGAATATAACATACTGTTTTTCTTCTCCAAGCTACCTTCATTAAAAAAACTATGTTCTCTTTTTAAAACCTTTTAAGTCAGATTTATATTTTTACTTCCCTCTTGGATTTGACAGTGCACTGAGAATAGATCCTAAGAGGAAGGTCTGTTTGAAACAGGCCACCTCCCCAGGCACATTTGGGTGTGTGTGCAGGGAGAGCTTTGAAGAAGAGAGATAAATGTAGAAATTTTTGTGCCTTTGTGCCTCTATAATTCTGGTCTCTCTCTTATAATGCTTTAGTAGAGCCCCACTGGAGCCAAGATTTCAGTTTAGAATTTCTTTCTGTTCATCTAGTGAAGGAAAGATTCCTGCCAGAAGTGAACATAGTCCATGCTGACCTTGCAGTGGGGTAGATTAGGTGAGTTTCATTGCCAGTTTTGTGTTATGTTCTCTTCTGGGCTTAAAGCCTATGCAGAGCTTCACTCCTAAATACTCTGATTAAATGGGGCACTCAATGTCTAGGCATGAGCATTGTTATGATTATAGTTTTTTATTAAATTTCATTCTTGATTAACATGTAATTGTGCATATTCATGGGGGGTACTGCATAAACAGTTTTACAAGGCTCTCCTGGTAATTCTGTTTTGCAGGTGGAGTTGAGAACTCCTGTACCCAAACTCCAACCTCTAAACTTAAGTGTGCACCAGAATCACCTAGGTACGTTTGTCTTTTAATGTTTAGGATCCTGAGTAATCACCATAGATGTTCTGATCTAACAGAGCTCTAGGTGGGACACCCTGGGAATCTTTATTTTTAACAAGTATGCTGGTTCTGCTGTGGTCTTTACACCACTCTCAGAAAAACACTAGCCAGTGAGGAGTAAGTCACAGCTCATATTACAAGGAGGAACAAGGAGTTTCATGGAAACCCTAAACCAAGGTTACCACTATCCCTGACTGACTGCTTTCTATGGACTACTTTCCAAGCTCAGGACTCATCAATCTGTTCCATTTCATCACTACAAAAAAACAAAAACAAGCTTCCTCCCCTTCCCCTCTCTACCCATTCCCTCTCTGCAGTGAAGAGGTACAGAGGATACCTTACCTGGGCAGGCTCTGGGACTGGCTCTGTGGCAGCCACGTAAATAGTGGTGCAGGGGTCCTCAACTGGCAGGGGGTCAGGTTTCTTCTGAAGAGTCTGCAAAAGAAGCAAAGAAAGCAGATTAGCTGGGCAGAGTCAGTTCCCATACAACTCTCCTCACGGAGGAGCACAAATTCAAGAAGTTCAGATTTAAAAGTTTCTAAGAGTCAGTTGGTCCAACCTCCTTTCTAGTTGGGAATTCTCTCTCCAACTTCCCTGGAACCCAATTCTTTAGGCAGTGAACTCCCCAAGTGACATCAGGGAACTCGCAATCTCCCAAGGGATTTTCAATTCCTTAGCACTACCCAGATGTCTGCTAAAGGTTTTCCCCATAGTGAACTGAAATGGGTGTGGCTCTTACAGGGCAGCTGAAGGGAATTCAATCTTAATACGATTTAGTCTGTCACATGCAGAGTTTGTTCCATCCCACGTGGCTGTCCCTGCTATTCCTCAGCCTAACATATGTCTTCTCATTTACCTCACAACAACTTTCTAAGCCAAATATTGATAAAGCAAGTAAAGCTCAAAAAGATCAACTACTTTCTTAATACACACATGCATGAAGTATCAAAACCAGAAGTTCTACCAAGGTTTTTTTTTTTTTTTTTCCACCAGGAATTGAACCGAGGGGTGCTTTGCCACTGAGTTACACCCCCAGTGTAATTTTTTATTTTGAAATGGTCTCACCAAGTTACTGAAGCTGGCCTCTAACTTGTGATCCTCCTATCTCAGCCTTCCAAGTCACTGGGATTAACAGTCTGGGATCACTGCACCAGACCCACCAAGGTCTTTAATTTAAAGAGCATGTTCTTTCTATCACTATTCTTCTTTGGTTTTCTCAACTTATAATGACCTATCCTTTACCTAAATTCCTCAGTTATTCAAAGTTTAATATACATATTCTGCAACTGAATGTTATATTTAAGATACTGATATATTTATGGTTGTTTCCCAAACACACTGCAAGTTCCTTGAGAAGTAGCCTATTTATTTGCATACTTCACAAAACCGTGCTGGAAACACTAAACACACACACACACACACACACACACACACACACACACACACATAACAAAAACTTCAGTTGGCCTTTGTTGGAATTAAATTTTTTTCCAGTAGTGAGGATTGAACCCAGGGGCACTTTGCCACTGAGCTATATCCCTATCCTCTTTCGTTTTTATTTTGACAGGTCTTGCTAAAATCCTGAGACTGGCCTCAAACTTGCAATCCTCTTCCCTCAGCCACCTGTTGCTAGGATTACAAGCATGCATCACGGTACTGCATTGATATTATGCTGAATGAATTAAAATCCACAATACCTCAGTGGAATGAAATTGACCAAATTATGTGCACATACAAATATGTGATAATGAATCCCACTATTGTGTATAATTATAATACACCAATAAATAAATAAAGCAAAACCCACAATTCCAGGACAAGTCAGTGTAGGAATAAATTGAGATTCTATCCCTGTGAGATGGGAATGGTATAACTTATGGTAGGGAAGTCATTACTAAGCACACTTTGGGGACACTGGTGATGGTCCAATGCTGTCCCTACTTTCTCTGAATATACAGCAAGACTTGAAACCATAGCACATGTTTTTAGTGGGAGAGAACTTGAAATCTTGACATCTAAGGGAAGAGTGAAGGAACTGGAAAAGTTTACGGGAGGAAAGAAGGCTCACATGGGACATTATCTTTCTCTACACGTACTTGATGGATTGCCATGTAGAGGAGGAATTAGATTTGTTAGTAGAGTCCCTTGGGTTTAGAGGAAATATTTTAGTCCAATATAAGGAAGATTTTTCTAACAGTAAAAGATGCTGAAATGTGGGACGATAAACCTTGGGAGGCGGTACATTCCTCTTTGCTGGGCTAGACCAGGGTTTCCCACACTTGCATTGTGCATGGGAATTACCTTGGAATCTTAGAAGGTTGGTTCTATTTCAGAGGATCTGGGGTGGGGCCTGAGACTCTGCATGTCTAGTAAGTTTCCAGGAGATGCTGAAGCTGTTTATTCATAAGCTATCTTTCAATATAAAAGGCCAACACATTGGAAGTACTATGAAATATGATTCAAGCAACAATTAGATTTGTTCAAATAGATGACTTTCAATTTTCATATAATTCTTAGATAGTACATTTAAGAGAAATTTTGAATTTAAGGAAGAATTTCTGAGAGCTTTGAGATGGATGAGGAGAAAATGAAAACAATGCATTTAGTGGCCTTCATCCATAGATGTAAGCCCTGCCTGTCTTTCTGTCTTCAAGAACTTCAGTAATGATTAAGGGCAGAGGGGAGGTAAATAACTTACGTGTTTAACATTTAACTAGGAAGGTTTTAGAAAGAAGGAAGATATATTTGAAAAATCACCCACAGCCCTATTGGAACTATCCATGTTGTTAGATTTCCCTTTAGGATTTTTATCTAGGCACAGGGAATTATTTGAAACATACTAGAACATTTTTGTAACTCAGTGTCTTATGGTAGGGTCACTGATTTGCACATCTCCAGGGAGCATCATATTAAGTAACCTCAGGAGCATTATTTTCAAATCTTCCTAGTTGTCCCCTGGAATTAATTACTTAGGGCAGTAGCCCTGATAAATCCTAGGAGAGTTCCCAGCAGACAGTAAACATTGCTTAAATAATTTTCCAGGCAATTATGTTTTTGTAAGGTTATTGTAAAGCAATTACAAATAAGAACAAAAGAAATGTTATTTTGAGTAATTGTCTATGTTATGTCCTTTATAATGATAAAATAAACATTACAAATATAAACAAAGGAAATGTAAGGATGTGGTAAGTCTACGGACATATCATGTATACATTGATATGTCTCAAAAATTATGACTTGTATGTTTAAAATATGCATGAAATTAAAATAATGACAAAAAACACATAAATCAAGAGGCAAACTTACAATGGGATCGAAGTATTAAAAAGGACTATCAAATATAAAGGGAGTAAGTATTAGACTTCAGTAAGTCAGGGATGCATTTATAATTTCTAGGATAGCCACTAAGAGAACAGAAAAAGTGTTATGTAATTGCTAAAGTTAATAGAGGAGAAAATGGAATAATAAATGTAAAAATTTAAAAAATCCTCCACCAAAGAAACTCCAGGCTTAGAGACCTTCACGAGTAAATTCTACTAAATATTTAAGGAGAGAAAGAAGATCAATCCTACCTAAACATTTCCAGAGAATCACTAAAATAAAATATACCCTGTAGTGAATTGAATTGTGACCCTCAAAAAATATGTTCACCCAAAGTCTTGGAATGTGACTGTTTGGAATAAAGGTCTTTGCAAATGTAATTAAGGTAAGAACTTCAAAGGGAGGTCACACTGGATTAGGGTGTGTCACTACTGATGAGTGTCCTTCGAAGATGGAAAAGGAGAAAACACAGAGGCACAGAGAGGGGAAATTTGTGTGAAGATGGAGAAATTGCAGCAATGAAGCTACTACCCAGCAGATCCCAGACATTGCCTGGGGCCACCAGATGCCAAAAGAGGTAAAGAGGTTTCTCCCTAAGAGTATTCAGAGTGGGTCCTGCCAACATGTCACCTTGATTTTAGACTTCTGGCTTGCAGAACTGTTAAGAGAATATTCTGTTGTTTTAAGCACCAAGTTTATGGTGATTTATTATGGCACCCCTAGGAACACACACACTCCAACTCATTTTGTGTGGTTAGCATTATCCTGATATCAAAAACTTCATAACAACATTACAAGAAAGGAGATTTGCCAGACGTAGTGGCTCATGCCTGTAATCCCAGCAGCTTGGGAGGCTGAGGCAGAAGAATCGCAAGTTCAAGGTCAGCCTCAGCAATTTGTGGAGACCCTAAGCGACTCAGCGAGACCCTATCTCTAAATAAAATATAAAAAGGACTGGGGATGTGGCTCAGTGATTAAGTGTCACTGAGTTCAATCCCTGGCCACCCCCCACACCCCACCAAAAAACGAAAGGAGACTTATAGGCCAATTTCACTCAGAAACATAGTGGGAAAAAAAAGTTAACAAAATATTAACCTGTAATATCCAGCAATATTTTAAAAGAACCAAACTAAATTGCTTCCATTCCAGGAATGCAAAGTGGGTTTGACTTTTGCAAATTAGCACACTATAACATCAAATAAATGAAAACAACAATAATAACCATATGATTATCTCAACAGAAGCAGAGAGTGTTTATAAAATTCAACATCAATTTGTGATAAGGTGTCTTAGTGAAACAGAAATAGAGTAGTCTTTTTTTGTTTTTTTCCAGTGCTGGGGTTGAGCCCAGGGTCTTCCACTTGCTAGACAGGTGCTCTGTAGCACTGGAGTTTTATCCTTAACTGACACTATTCTTAATATGGTAAAAGAACCACTACTGAAAACCTTCATCAAAATCATACTTAATTGTGAGTTATTGAAAGTTTTGTGTGTTTTTTTTCCCCCCCATATCAGGGATTGAACTCAGGGGTACTTAACCACTGAGCCACAACCCAGTCTTTTTATTTTTTATTTTGAGACAGGGTCTTGCTAAATTGCTTAGGGACTAAGCTAAGTTGCTGAGGCCGGCTTTGAACTTGCAATCCTCTTGCCTGAGCCTCCCAAGCTGCTAGGATTATAGGTGTGCACCACTGTGCCCAGAAAACTTTCCTTTTGAATTTGGAATCACACAAGAATGTTACTCTTACCACTTCCATTCACCATCATGTGGCACATCTCAGCAAGTAAAATAGGACAATAGAAAAGAAGAGAAGTTCTGTGATTTGTAAATAAAACTAACTTTATAAGTGATGCAGTTTTGTACAGAGAAAACTGAAACATCTATAGACAAATGACTAGAACTTACAAATGAGTTTAGCAATGTGAGATATAGGGTAAATATACAAAGCTCAATTGTATTTTTATATGCTGATGATAAATAACTAGAAACTAAGCCTTTTGAAAAAGATATTGTGGATGAAAGTATTCCAAAATATCAAATGCCAAGTAATAAATTATTAAGGATGTAAAGTTCTCTTACTCAGAAACTATAAAATACATTTAGAGAAATCAAGATTTAAAGAAAGGAGGAAATTATTAATTTTTGTGAATTAAAAGACTCACTACAATAAAGATGTAGTTCATCCTCAAACGGGTCTGTGCAATCCTAATTAAAATTCTAGCAGGACCTGGGGAGGGAGGGTTTAACAACTGTTTTTGAAATAAATATAAAAATGGTCAAGAACTCTTGAAGGAAAAGAACAAGTGGGAAGATTCATTTTACCAGATGTCAAAATTTATAGTACATCTAAAATCAAGATGGTAGGTGCAAGTATAAACAAATACATCCACAGGGTAGTGTGTAGCACATTAAAATAGAATCACTCATATTTGGACCCCTGAGTTATGATAAAGACAGCACAGCAGAGGGGCAAGGACAATCTTTTCAGTAAACAATTAATGGGATATTCACATGGAAAAGAATAAAACTTGATCCCTTTTACACTAAACTCCAAAAGTCATTTTGAGGTATATAGAAATATAAATGTGAATGAGAAGCCATCTTTTCATTACCTGGGAATCAAGAAAGATTTCTGTGGACACAGAAAGTGTTAATTATAAGGGAAGATATTACTAAATTGTTCTACACTGAAATTAAGAACTTCTCTTTACCAATAGATATTTCTGAGAAATTTTAAAAGCAAGCCACAGATGCTACTGGTATAGCTGCCAAAGGGCTCATATCCAAAATATTAAATTAAAGCTATATTAATTGATTTTAAAAGTCTAAAACAAGCAAAGGTAAAGGAAAGAGATTCGATAGTCACTTTAAGAAAGAAGGTTTTAAATATGGCCAATAAACATAAAAAAGTTGTTTAACTTCCTTAATAATCAAAGAAATGGAAAATAAAACCATAAAAGACACATCCAACAGTATGTCTAAAATTTAAGACTGGTTATAAGGAGTTTTTCTTAGCATGCGTAGCAACCGAAATTCATGTATAGATAAATAAATTGGCACACCCACTCTGAAGATCAATTTGGCCTTATCTAGTCAATTTGAGAATATGACACTCCATCGTTTAGCAATTCTACTTTTAGATATATGCCTGACAAAAATATGAGCACATATCAACCAGAACACAAGTGTATGAATGTCCATAGCTGTGATTTTCATGCCTTCCAACTCTCATAACCCAAATGCTATTTATCTATAATTAACTGGATAAAAATTTTAGTACATTTAAACCTTGATAGTCTATAAAGCGATTATAATGAATGCATTATATCTTAGTTTAAAGGGAATGTTGAGCAAAAGAAACCAGACGTAAGAGAGGAAAAATAATTGAGGATTATTTATAAAAGCTAAAAAAGAAAAAAAAATTAAACCATATTTCTAGAAGTCAGGCTGGTGGTTATTTTGGGAAAGGAGAGAGGGAGGTCTTCTAGAGGTACTGGCAATGTTCTTCCTATTTCTTGATCTGGGTATCTGGGTCTTGGTTTTATGATATTAGACAGATCAATACAGAAAGATGCCATTTCCAAATAGGAAGGTAGATTCCATGCAATTCTAGTAGGATTTTTGTTTTTGGTAGTACTTAAGAAGCTGATTATAGGGCCAGGTGCAGTGACAGATGCCTGTAATCCCAGCAATTTGGGAGGCTGGGGCAAGAGAATCACGAGATCAAAGTCAGCCCCAGCAATTTAGTGAGGCCCTAAGCAACTTAGTAAAACCCTGTCTCAAAATAAAAAATAAAAAAGATCTGGGGATGTGGCTCAATGGTTAAGCACCCCTGGGTTCATTTCCCAGTATCAAATAAATAAACTGATTCTAAAATACACATGAAAGCATAATGGGAAAAGAATAGCCAAAACCTCATGAAGAAAGACAAGATGAGGAGACTATTTTCCCAGCTGTCAAGGGGACATTTAAGGGCATTCGCTAAGCTGACATTTATGTGTTGTACACTTTTTTTTGTATGTATGCTATGTTTCACAGTAAAAAAGGATGCTGGGGCTGGGACTGTACTCCGTGGGGGAGCACTTGCCTAGCATGTGTGAGGGCCTGGGTTCCATCCTCAGCACCACATAAAAATAAATAAATAAAATAAAGGTATTGTGTCTGTCTACAACTAAAAAAGTTAAAAAAAAAAAAAAAAAAAAAAAAAAAAGGATTGCTAGTAGTTAGGGAAAACACATGGTAAAGATGGACCTGGTTACCCACATGTGTAAAAGCAAGAGATAAGGTGGTTACTCTTGGGACTTATGTATATTTAAATGGAGGTTTGTTTTTCAGCAGGGGACTATGAGTTATGTGATAAAGCCTCCAGATCACTAGGAGATAGCAGAAATAAGAGCTCTGTCCAAGAATCTATCTCCTGGTCTTCAGAAATGAATTTATTGTCATCTGATGCAATTTTCCAAAGTACTAGTCAAAGTTGTCTATCTTCATATACTTTACTCCAGAATTTGCCCCACTCCTACCCCAAATGTCCTGCTTTCAGCCTATAAATCACCCAGAATTGATTTCATGTCTGAAAAGCTACAATAGCTCAATAGTCCACAATTAGTAATAGCTCAATAGCTCCACAGTTCTTTCAACCTCCCTCTCTCTTTTTTCCAGTAATATCTGCTTCCCAAATTCCATCATGTCTCAACTTTTCCATCACTCTTCTTCATCCAGTGATCACACTATCAGTTTTGCTTTCTTCCATCTCCAGTCTTTGTATCATCTTCCACCTCAACCACACTCTAGCCAGAATTCTCAGGATCCCCCCCTTCCTTGTCCCTTTTGCACTCTTCCTAAACTTGGGTCAGACCAACATATCACACAATAGCTTTTCCAAACCATCCTCTCTTCTCCTCTCAAACCTGCACCTTTTTCCCCAGTAAAGGAGAGTTTGGTAACAGAACTATACACTCCCAGAAGGTCAGAACTGGAAGGAGTCATACGTCACATGTTCACAACTTGCTCATTTTTTTCTTAGGAAGAAATAGATGACCAGAAGATTACCAACTGTTTCCCATTATTTCAAATAATGAACAGTCCCATGTGACACTGGTTTAGTGATCTCTAGGACAGCTCCTGTTTTTGACTTCTCTTTCCCTAATTTCATCTGCTCTAGAACCCATGTAGCACCATGAATGTTGACATGCAATGTGGACTGGTCAGGAATCCTGTGGGGAACATGGCAGGTCCATCCCAAGGAAAGTAGAGAACTTACACCTGCTTTCTGGACTTGGGCATAGATAGTAAGGCCTTTTTCTTCCGTTGCTGGCTGGTAATGGTTTGTTTTACCTGGGGGAAAAGAAACCAGAGTGGTTATTTCCCTCTGGTCCCCAGCCCTGCTCAGACCTGTCTGGTCTTTACTTCCCAAACTCACCTTTCCCAAGGCTACCATGAGAACAAGGTACCAAGTCCCAAGCCTCCAAACATTTGTCATATGATGTTGGGTTAGTTTTTTGATCTCTCTAGGCCTGTTTCCTACCTGTGAAATGAAATTTGAAATACTGCCTCATGGGGCTATTGTGGTAATTATGATATATTCTTGTAAAATGCTAAGAACAGGACCCAGCACATAGTAAAGGCCCAATATGTGTTCAGTATAGTCCTCATTGATGTGCCATTCAATTATTTTAATCTCTATCATTTATGTGCATATCTGGTCTTCTAATAGGATTCTAAGTTCTTTGATGTCAGGGCAGGTTTATTTATTCCTCTTTTGTTTTCTCTAGCTGGTAAATGCCGCTTCACTGACAGCTTGCTGATCTCCTATTTCTGGAGGACTTGGTGTATGTATGTATGTGGTAGTATAGGAGGATGGTCCACCTGGGACTATTTGGAAAATAAAGTTGCAGTGTCATTCTATTCTTTCCATCTGGAAAGTTTGCTCAGGACCTAGGGTCTCTGTAAATTAAGCAGTTGCAAAATATTTTATTTTTTAGCCAATTTAGGAAGTTTTCTTTTAAAATTATGAGTAATTCATAGGAATTGCATAAAGTAAAAAGTATAACTTCCTCTCCCTAATCAACCAGTTTCAGTCCCAGGAGTAACCACTTTTAAAGGTTTGATGTATGTACTTCTAGACGAGCTCTATGCAACACAATACTTTCTGAGATGATGGAAATGCTCCATAATTGCACAGTCTAATACGGGCAGCAGCCACAAGTGACCCCTGAGTACTTGAACTATGACTAATGCAATGGGGAAACTGCATTTTACATCTTATTTAATTCAAATTAAATTAACTGGGTGAGATGGCATGCTCCTGTAGTCTCAGCACTCAGGAGACTGAGGCAGAGGATTGCTTGAGCCCAGGAGTGAGGTCCAGGTCAGTCTGGGCAACATAGTGAGCCCCTGTCTCAAAAAGTACAAGATAAATAAATACATAAGTATTACTAACTACATGTGACTATTGAACAGTGCAGTTCTGGACATTTGCTATATTTATACAAATTTTTTTTTTTTTTTTACACAAAGGGTGTCATCTTATACATATTTTCTCTGTAACTTAACGTTTTTACTTAAAAGTATAAATATTTTTCATGCTAGGAAAGTGGATCTATTTGGGTTTTTGTTTGTTTTTTTGTTTTTCAGTACTAAGGACTGAACCCAGGAGTACTGTACCACTGAGTTATATCCTCAGCCCTTTTAATTTTTCTCTTTTGCGACTGAGTCTTGCTAAGCTTCCCAGCCTGGCCTTGAACTTGTGATCCTCCTGCGTTAGCCTTCTGAGTTGCTGGAATTGCAGGCAGGTGCCACTGTGCCTGTCTTATTCACTGGAACATTGCTTATCTTTTGCATACATCAGGCAGCATTGAGAATGGAGGGAAAGTACCTGAAGCACGATGACTCTTAGGGTTTTATTACAAAGTTCAAGTAGAGGTAATAAAGGGACTTGGCCCAGAGGAAATCATACTCTTTCAGGTAAACTTATTTTTAACCATACTGAATTTATCCTCTTAGCAAGCATGTCTCTGAGAGATTGGCTCAGAGACTTTTATTGGGAGGGGAAAGTCCCATTATATATGTAGTGAACATGGTGGAATGTGTTGCATGATGGTATGATTTTGGGGAAGGAAATGATGGGCAGCCACAGGCTGTTACAGTCAGAGAATGAGAGAATAAAATAGAGAGTAGAACTTAGGGGTGACCAGAAGCAGTTGGAGGTAGCAGAGGGATGCAAGGCAGATCTGTGAAATATATCCTTTTGATTCAAATACATGAGTGTTTGCATTATTAGATATGGCTACCTAACACTGTCCCAAGTGCTATATCCTAGGGGATACAAGTAGAAAAAAGATTCCAGTTCTTAAAGACTTTCAATCTTCCAGGTCAGTGCAGGATGAAATTTTGAACTGTAGAGTATCATCCTAAATAGTTAAACAGGTGGAAAAATTGCAAATGACTCAAAAAGACCACTGGTTCAATATAATTTAGTCTCTGATATTTTTCCCCCAATACAAGACTGGTTTTCAGGAGCCAGCTCAACTTTGGTTCAAACAGCGAGGTTCTTGATTCTAATAAAAGAGGTCTTAGTCTTAGAATTAAGGCATCTCATGCTAGTCATTAGCTATGTGACATTGGACAAACCAGAGTCATCTCAATGGGTCTCTTCCCTTACCACCACCATAAAATGTCCTTTTCAGCTCTTACCTGAAGCAGTAAGGTGTCTTATGTTACCATGACTTCAAGTATTTTAATCTTGCTCTAAGTACTATTTGTGTGTGTGTGTGTGTGTGTGTGTGTGTGTGTGTGTTGCTGGGGATTGAACCCAGGGCCTCATAGATGCTAGGCAAGTGCTCCACCACTGAGTTACATCCCCAGCCCTCTAAGAACTACTTTTAGATGTTTCCAATGCAACCCTTAGCTGTCAATGGACTTAAACACTAATGTTTTAACTCACCTACATCAAGAGATTTATTTATGTGTGAATGTACATATGTATATATGTGTCTATATATGTATCCATCACTCACAGAAGCCACTGTGTTCAATATTTCCTGTATATTGACTTACCAATAGCCACAATACCATGGAGTACATAATATTAACCCCATTTTGCAGATGAGTGATGAGTCATTTGTGGGTTACACTGCTCATCAGTAGCAAAGTCCACATTTGAATATAAGTTTGTCTAAAGCCAAAGTCTATGTTGGTAGCCATTGTGTTTTCCTGGAGATGATATTATCAGAGGCAATTTGACACTCTTCAGAATTAGACTGCATTCTGGAGACAATACCATTAGATGATACTATTAGAAGCTGCAATGTTTTGTGGAGGGTAAAGCACTAGTTTGGACACTAGTTTGAAGCTGAGTTTTGTGTTTACAAGGAATAAATGGTGACAGGAGTTGAGGATGGGTGTGTATGTTGATAGAAATGGTGAGGAATTGTGGTAGGCTGGAAAGTACTATTTCCTTCAGAGCTCAAACATTTAAGGAGCAGAATGTAGTTGAGGAAAGTATGAGTCTGAATCCCAGCACCTTTGCTAACTAATGTGGGTGAGTTCTTTTGGGTTTTCTCATCACCAGTATCTCACTGTTTCCTTATAATAGAAGCCACATGTGGTTGCCCCACCCCCATACCCTTAGGTTCTTAACAGAATTTCTATCTGAATCACCCACCCCTCCCCCACCACCTACCCAGCCAAGTCTTAGATGGAGGAAATGAGACAAAAGTAGGCAGATGTGCTGTGATCTAGATTTTCTTATATAAGCAAAACCAATATCAGATTGCTGAGGTAAGGGCTTTTCTAAGAAGGTTGTTATGTAGATAGCATTGATCTGCTTAAGAATGAGATCAATCACTGGCTGCATTGGTGATATGAGCATGGGAAGGCCAGTCAGGGCATCTGTCCTGGTCTCAGGGCAGAACATTCTGGTTCCAGTGTGGGTTGGTGATAGTCAGTGTGGCCTAGGGAAGCACATTGCTCTGAGCTATTGAGTCATAAGATAATTTGGAGGAGTGGCCAGGAGATAATACCTGTTAACACTTAAACTATAGAAAAATAATTGAGCCTTACTGGTTTCAGTCTATCCTGGGAACCTTGTTTTTTTCTTTTTCTTCTTTTTTCTTTTCTTTTCTTTTTTTTTTTTTTTTTTGGTACTGGGGATTGAACCCAGGGGCACTCTACCACAGAGCTATATCCCCAGCCATTCACTTTTTTTTTTTTTTTTAATTTTGAGACAGGGCCTGGTTGATTTGCCCAGATTGACTTTGAACTTGTGATCTTCCTGTTTCAGTCTCTGAGTCGCTGGAATTATAGGTGTGAGCCACTGTGCCTGGTTTATACTAGGAGAAATTTTGTAGGTGACCCAAGAATTCTCTGAATTCTCCTCCCTAAAGAATACTGTTAAGTCTCTCTTCTGGACCCCCTTCAGCATATGTCCAGGAACATACCTCCACTGTAGTGCTGAATTGAAATTGTCTGCATAATATTTCGCACGTTAGACACCTGTGGCTCTTTTCCCTATTATTCTCATAGGTTGGTATAGAGGATCAAGACGTGTTGAATTAGATTGAACTGAGCAAGGTTCCAGGATATGTTTATTTAGTAATTTTCAAAAGTGACTCCACACAGAAGGCTGCAGTGGTGAGAGCAAGTCCCTGCTTGTGGGGAGAGGGCCTCTGCTCACCTGAGAGTCTAGCAAGAATCTCTGTATTGTCCAGACACCTACCTCTTCTTCTCAACAGTAGTATTACCACTTCGAGAACCATGACGACACCCACAATGCCCCCTAGCAACAGTCCAGCATACAGTCCCCATTGTCTTGATCCTGAAGAAAAAGTCAAAAGGGCAATCTCAAAAGCATTGCAAGGCATACCACAGAGAAACAACATGTATCCCATTTGCTTACAATAAAAATAAATTAAAAAAAAAAAAAAAGCATTGCAAGTTTAAAACATCCTATGACCCTGTGGGAAAATTGGGCCTCCTGTTCTCTTTCCACCTCCTTTCCCCGAGGAGGTATTTATTCATTTACGTGGTTTTTTGTTTGTTTGTTTGTACTGGGATTGAACCCATTTTATCACTGAACAACTATTTATTATTTTGAGACAGGATCTCACTAAGTTGCTTTTGGCCTTGCTAAGTTAGTAAGACTGGCCTCAAACTTGTGATCCTCCTGCCTCCCTGGGATTACAGGGGTTGCTACCATACCCCGCTTTGTTTACTTGGTTTTGGAGATCAGCTTTAAGCCACTGAAGATTTCCCTGTTTTCTTACCTTAATTTCATTCACTATTCTTGACTTTCATATTCCTAATTTCCATAGATATTCTTCTATTAAAAGACTTCATTTCCAGTTCAACTATCACATATCTAAAATTAAACTTATCTTTATCTCTCCTAAGTCAGTATCTCTGCCCCATTTTTATTTTTAAATTTTTAATGTGTCTCATATCCATTTTGGGTAAAAGAGAAGATGGTGGTTCAGCATGCTGATCCCATCCCCACCCCCCCACACACATTATTCTCATGAGACACTGGGAGAAAAAAAATCTGCTCTTCTTTTTTAAAAATAAACATAATAGTACTATTATTGTCCTTTAATGCAAATAACTATGTTGAACTCACCAGACCTGAACTGAAAGAAAAGCAGGTAGTTTTTCCTCTCAGTTGCTGTCATGTTTAAAATTAGCAAGGCTCAGCCAGGCCCAAAATCAGTCAGTTTTTATAACTTTCTCTCCATTAGCCACTTAACCAACTCCTTTTGAAACAGGAGCAACACTTTGGAGAAAAATGAATGAGACTTCTTGCCCCGGTAGACAAGACATATAGCTCAATAAAATAATAATAGGCAATTATTAAGTGCTTACAACAGGTCAGATGTTTGGGCTAGTGTGCTTTTGTGTACTGATGTATTTAATTCTCACAATAATCCTACAAGTTAGGTACTCTCATTATTCCCATTTTATGGATAAGGATGCAGGCATGGAGAACCTCAAGAACTAGAGATTGTTCTAGAGTAAAAATATGGCTTCATGCTAAAGACAGACTTCTTGGGGAGTCAGAGGGACTCCCCGAGGGAGTTACACCAGGGTAATGAACAGTGGGGGTTGATCTAAAGCAATATGCTTCCAAGTAATAGCTTTAAACTTCTGACTAGCATAACATGAGGTGTCACTGTGAATGGATAAGGGTGACTTTTAAGGATGATTGTGCAATAAGCCTGCTTTTTGTTGAACCTGTGAGGGATTTGTTGGGAAGAAACAGAAAGAAAGGAATAGGTGGGTTTCAAAGGACACACATAATTCAGATGTTGATAGATAAGCGGATGATGACACATAATGGGGGGTGGGAGGGGGGCAAGAATGGAGGAAGGAAGGACTGTATAGAGGAAAAAGATGGGTGGGAGGGGTGGAGGGAAAGGGAAAAAATAACAGAATGAATCAAACAACATTACCCTATGTAAATTTATGATTACACAAATGGTATGCCTTTACTCCATGTACAAACAGAGAAACAACACGTATCCCATTTGTTTACAATAAAAAAAAAAAAGAACAACTTAGGAAAAAAAAATATAAACTGAGATCTCATTGAATTGATAAGAGGCATCCCACCAAGTTCCAATAGGGGCTTCAGCCAATAGTTACCCAGAACTTTCCTTCTGGGTTTGAAAAGATTTTTTTCTTCCTAGGCTTTTCATTTATCAAGTATCTCATTGAACTGACTTTGTGAAAACCTTGGTTACAGATTCTCTTCCCCAAATTAAACATATTTGAACCCTTCCAAATACCAACTTCAACAGGCATATGATTTGATCAAAAAGTTAAGGAGTAAGCAGAAGTTATAAAAAGACTTGATTTTGTGTAAAGCAAGAAATTTGAAATCACTGCTGATGCCAAAAGTGTCCAGTGAGCTGTTCTACTCTGAAAGGCCACTCTGACTGGTTTATGGTGACTGAGAACCCTCAGTGCTGGGAGGTGTGTATGTGTCAGAGAGAGGGTATCGTTGGTTCCAGGCTTATGCTGTCAACACCAGGGATCCACAGAGAAACCTTCCCCATACGAAGATAAGAAGCACAGCCAGCGTTTCAAGCTTCTTTCATCAGCCCATGGAACTGAGCCAGCAAATTGTTATAGTAGTACTTAATATTTCGAGACTATTTCCTCTTTCTTTTTCTGTTTTATGTATTTTGGGAACTTCTAAAACAGCAGTTAATTTGAGAACCAACACCTGAACCACTTATATTATTTTAAATATTAATATTTCTCCTAAATTTCATTTGAGATTAAAAAATAAGAACAACCAACAGGGTGATGCTTCTAAAACTGGAAAATAACAGATGACAAATTGCAACAGGCATCAGCCAAGTCGGCCTTTCTCCTCTCCCCTGGTGCCTCCTGCTGTCAGTTCTGCCACCCTCCTACTCACATAAACCAACAGCAATAGACAAATTACCCAGGCTCAAATACCAGCTCTCTCTGTCTTTTCCAGGATCTCACGAGGACAAAATCAATCTGCTACTTTTGTTCTATGGCAAAAAATGACCAGCCTCTGGCATTCAAGCCAGATCTGAAAGACGATCTGACCATGGTCTTGAAAGACAGTTCATAAACTAATTTTTCTCCTGTCTTTGGATATAAATATGAATATATTTGGGGATTTAATTTACAGAATCAAAGACTTTAAAAACAAAACTGAAAGAAGTACATACAGTGTTTATTTCATCAATTTTATGTTGGGGAAACAGACTCAGACAAGTGTACTTAGAGCCCCAGAAAACACTGGTGGCAGAATGGGGTGAGATGAGAACAGCAGATTTTGTCGTTTTTGAGTTAGCTTCTGGAGATGGGATCCCCACTAGAAAAGTGGAGGCAGACTCTGATGCCTGAGAGACCTCTTGAATCTACAGTCAATCCGCCCCTTCACCATCCTCCATGTAACAGGTGCCCATTCCTGATCCCATACTGCACTCCATATTCTCCTTCCTGACACACCTTCAGCTGGCTACCATGCCTGCCAGGCCTTGATGCTCTGACCAGTCTTACATCCTCTGTATCTCCTTTCCTGGCCACCCACCTATCTCCGTCATTCTTCCCTGTGCATTGGGCTCCTTCAGCATCTGTGGTTTATGTCATACATCATAGAACCTGTGTTTCGGCAACATTATCTTTGCCATAGAGACCATTTTCAGTGATGGCGTTTGGAGCCGGACAGATGGATTCAAATTCTTTGTGTACCACTTCATAGTTCTGTGCCTCATATAGGCTGTTCTAGCCTCTGGGGCCTCAGTGTCCTCATCTGTAAAATGATAATAATGATATTGGGTTTGCAAAGTTGTTCTGATGAACCACGACAGTGATCTGGAATATGCTGAGTGATACCTGGAATTTGTCACCTGTTTACTAAATATCAACTACTTCTGCAATCTCCAATTCCCTAACTAGCCATTAGGTTCTTAGGCAGTACTTATTTTGCAATTTTCTCGGTACTTGATACATAATAGGTCCTCAAAACCAGGCATGGTGGTATGTACCTGTAATCAAGAGACTCCGGCTGGGCACGGTGGTACATGCCTGTAATACCAGCCGCTCGGGAGGCTGAGGCAAGAGGATTGCAATTTCAAAGTCAGCCTCAGAAACTTAGTGACACTGTATCACAAAATAAAATACAAAAGCGTTGGGTTTGTGACCCAGTGGCTAAGTGCCCCTGGGTTCAATCCCCAGTATCAAAAAAGAGAGAAAGAGATAGAGATTCAGGAGGCTGAGACAGGCTTGGGCAATTTCGTGAGACCCCGTCTCAAACAAAAAGGGCTGCGGATGTAGCTTAGTGATAGAGTGCCCCTGGGTTCTGCCAACAAAACACACATACACACACACACACACACATTAACAAGTCCTAAGTAAATTCTTGTTGGTTGTTTGGAAGGATGGAAAGATGGGTTTGATCTCAAGTCCAAAGGAGTCTCCTCACTGATGTCCACAAATACCTCAGTTCCATCTCATCCTTTGCTTGTGACTTGTTTTCTCTAACTGTATAACAGGTCAAAGTATTTCTGCACTTGGTGCCCACCATTAGGTGCTGTTCTCTAATTATGATATTTATATGGAAGCTAAACATTAGGGACTCTATGCTCTTAGCAAAAACCACAAGTGTGGCAAAATACTGCTTTTCTAGCTTGTTGAGATCAGGCTGTCCATAATTTCTGAGAACCATTTCTTTGTGGTCCTATAAGCCTTTGCTCCTGTAGTTCCACTTGTTCTGTTCTGTGCAGTCTTGGGTGCAAGGTTCAGTCCCTACATCAGTTTCCACAACAAACAAAAGCAAAAAACCTTACCTCAGAAGTTTTGTGGGTTTAAATTGTCTACTAAAGATTCGAAGGCTCACAAGGAGGAGATTCTAATATGAACCACACCTTTACCTTGTTACTATTTCTGAATGAGTGATATCCTCCCTTTTTTCCTATACAGACTCCAACCTTAACCTGGATTTATTGGCGTTCTCACTTTTTACCTCCTAGCACTTATTAGAGTACTATCCTAAATAAATAGTGTTACCTTCCAAAGAGGAATTCTAATAGGGTTTCTTTAATACGATACAATTTTTCAGTGTGGGCCTGAGCAGTGGCACACTCCTCTAATCCTGGCAATTCAGGAGACAGAGGCAGGAGGATCAAAAGATAGAGCCCAACCTCAGTAATTAATGAGGCCCTAAGCGAATTAGTGAGATGCTGTCTCAAATATTTAAAAAAAAGTAGGACTGGGGATATAGCTCAGTGGTAAAGAATCCCTGGGTTCAATCCCCAGTACCAAAAAAAAAAAAAAAAAAAAAAAAACAACAAAAAGAAAACAATCAAGTGAAGTATAGAAATCTCCACTGAGACTGAAATTTCATACAAGTGGCCCTTGTATCTTGTTCTTTATTTGCATTCCTGATTCTATCTGATACAACATAGGACAGGGAATACTCTACGTGTACTATATGTACTTAATTTATGTTAAAGGTCATATGAATGAATCTAGAAGAAGATTAATGTAACCTTTTGTTAAGAATTATCAGAGTGAATAATATTATGGCATTTGCAAATAAGTGGATGGAATTGGAGAATATTATGCTAAGTGAAATAAGCCAATTCCAAAAAATCAAAGGCCGAATGTTTTCCCTGATAAGTGGATGATGATATATAATGGGGGTAGTTGGGTGGGGAGTGAGAGAAGAATGGAGGAACTTTATGTAGAAGGAAATGAGAGGGAGGGTATGAAAAATGGTGGAATGAGACAGACATCATTACCCTATGTACATGTATGATTACATGAATGGTATGAATCTACATCATGCACAACCATCGAAACAAAATGATGTACCCCATTTGTGTACAATGAATCAAAATGCAATCTGTAAAAAATAAAAAAATAAAATAAAAAAAAAAGAATTATCAGAATGCTAAATATTTTACAGGTGTGTGCCACTGTACACACCTGTAATTCCGGTGACTAACGTGGCTGAAGCAAAATGATTCTAAGTTCAAGGCCAACACAAGCAACTTAGGGCAATCTTGTCTCAAAATTAGAAAGGGTGGAGGGGCTAGGGATGTAGCTCGGTGATAAAGTGCCCCTGGGTTCAATCCCTAGTTCAAATAAATAAATAAATAAATAAATAAATAAATAAATAAATAAGAAAGTCTTTGAGGGAACGCAGGGTTACCTTCTGAATGACCCAAGGTTAGAGTTGAAGGGAAGGAGAATGGCCTACTGAGGCATATGTTTTATAATTTAAAAAAATGGAGCTAGAAGGAAAGTGTAGGTCTGTATTCTGAACATGCTACTTGTGCTCCCCAAAGCCCCAGCTTTCCCTCTTTGTGCTCAGTAATATAACGAGGACTCTCAGGATGGCGATTCTCAGAAATCAGATAAAAGTTGTCTTTGAGTCCACGGCCTATCATCATTCACAAAGAAATACTACATGAATTTTTTTTTTTTTTCATACTGGGGGTTGAACACAAGGGTGCTCTTCTACTGAGCTACACTCCTGGTCCTTTTGATATTTTGTTTTGAGACTCTAAGCTAAGTTGCTTGCTGAGTTGCCCAGACTAACTTTAAACTTGCAATCCTCTTGCTTCAGCTTCCAGGTAGCTGTAATTCCAGATGTGCACCACCTCATCTGACCACATGAATGTTCTTGAACCAGAGGTTTGGAACTTTTCCCCTGGAACCTTTTAGAAGTAGCTGAGCAGGTTGACCAAAAACTCCTATGCCATTTATGAAGTGTACTTTGCATGGGTCTCCACCCCGTGATCCTCTCTCCATTAGCTGTGGTTTAAATGAGATGATTTGGTATATAGCCAAGGAAAGTGTCAGAGGCCCCCACCCCCTTTTTTTTTTTTTGTAAATCTCTATAAGTCTGTTGGCACAGAAACACAAAAGCTTTTCTTTCTCCTCAAGTCCCCAAACCATATTTTTAAAGGAAGATAACAAAAAAGAATCTGTGAAACAAATCTAGTTCACCTCAGAGATGCCGAGATGCTCACGTAACGGTCTGAGAGTACCGGATCTCTTTCCTGCCTTTCATGTGGTTCTGTCAGCAAGGCCGCCAACGTGGAACCCATCTCCTTGAAGAAGTCAACTACCTTCAAGAGCTACCTTCTTATTGGTGGCGGTTTCCTCTCAGAATCAGGGGTGGGGAAAGGATGCTCATGAAATATATATGAATTTAAGGTCTGGATCATCCAAGTAAGCATTTTTACAGAATCCACACCTTCTGGAAAAATCCCTTACACCTGCCTATCCCATGCAGATTGTATAAATACAGTAGTTGTGCCTGCAGGGGCATTTCTCCCATTCTTTCACGGCAATACAAGTGTTGTCCAGGCACATGACTGACCAGCCATGGACTCTACTTTCCAGCATTCCTTGTAGCACGTGTGACCATGTGACAAGGCTCTAGCCCATGAGAAATGCCAGGTTCCATTCTTCCATCATTGTTGTCAGGTTTGCTGGATTAGGATGACCATGGAGAGGGATTTGCACCTGGGCATGGAACATCTGCTTCGCTCTGTGAAAATGGGAGCTCCCCCTGGGTGAGGTGGTGCAGGCCTGTAATCCCAATGGCTCAGGAGGCTGAGGCAGGAGAATCCTGAGTTCAAAGCCAGTCTCAGCAATTTAGTGAGGCACTTAGCAACTCAGTGCTAAAATATTAAAATATTTTTTAAAAAAGGGGCTAGGAATGTGACTCATTGGTTAAACTCCCCTGGGTTCAATCCCCAGTATGAGAAAAAAAAATTGGCTTAAAGGGGGACCCTCTAAAACTCACTGGCAAGTGTCTGTCCTTTCTTCTACAGAGTTAATTAGAATTGCTGAGTCAGCTTTTTTGCTCATCTCCTGAAAAAGTTCTCCCTTTCAAGATAAACATCTAGGGACATTCCATTTTAGTTGGATTGTTTAAGGTTTTATATCAAGCATCCAAGCACAGATAGAACTATTTCAAAACATGGCAATTAAAGACAGCAGTAAGTCACATGCTGTCCACTACTGAGTCACCTCAACATGCTTCACATGACCTTGACAAAGGATCTTGTAGCACCCAAGGATTTAGATTATGTAATAAAGAAGACTCATTATGATAGACATTAAAGTGTTTCTTACTATAAATCACTAAAGTAGCAAATTGGAACGAGGATGTTTGGATGTATGACTAAGATCATGGATAAATGTCATTTTAATATTTTCTTCAGGGTACAAACATGTTCTTGCATGGTTTAGTTTAACTGAGTCCTGTCTAAAGATGGTGCTGACATCAAGTCACATTTGGTCTCATGGCACCATTAAAAACTTGGAGTTTTTCATTAATGAAAGTGAAAAATGTCTTAGGGTCAGGATCTTGATTTATTGGAAGACAACCTCTAATAAACCCATAGACCCCACCATTTAATCCCTAGGATAGAATTTCACACTTTGAAAAAGACTTTGTTAAGTCGACAGTCACTGTTTTGGTCCTGGCCTGATTATCTTGTGAAGGATTACTGGCATAATGTCTCCCTTCCCCCATAACTAGTCCCTCTTTCCTCTGCCTCTTCTTTTTTAAAAATTTTAAAAATTTGTTCTAATTAGTTGTACATGACAGTAGAATGCATTTATACATTTTGATAGATATTACATAAATGGAGTTTAATCTCTTGTTTTTCTGATTATACATATTGTAGGATCACATGGGTCATGTAGTCATATGTGTACATGAAACAATAATATCTGTTTCACTCTACTATCCTTCCTTCCCCCATACCCCTTCCCCTCTTTTTCCTCCCCCCTACCTAATATAAAGTAACTCTTTTCTTCCCTATTTCCCCTCTTATTGTGAATTAGCATCTGCATATCAGAGAAAACATTGGGCCTTTGGTCTCTTGGGTTTGGCTTATTTCCCTTAGCATGGTATACTTTACCCCAGTCTATTCTACTGAATTTTCTCTTTGAAATCCAAAATTGATGGCTACTCCTCTATTTAAAACGCTATTAGATTCCATCACCTACAGCAAAATATACAACAAGACCTTGATGTTTCTGCTTTTCCCTCTGCCTGGATTGTCTTTTGACTGCTTGGTAATTTATTTTTCAGAACGCATTTTGTCTCATGTCTTCTGTGCTGTGTTCTCTGATCCCTTGAGATGGTGTTATCCATTCCTTCCTCTTTGTTGCCTTGTACATGCTTCTGTTTTGTACCTATCACACAATGTAATCTAGGATAATCATTTATTTACTGAACTATCTCCTTCCTTAAAGCTAAGCATCATTTTTATTTTTTATCTTTGTGTGCTCAGCACCTTGCACAATATTGGAACATAGTCAAAAACCTCAAGGAAAGCTTTGTTAAACTAAGCACAGTGTTTTAAAAAAATTAGTACTATTCATTTACAAACACAAATTGGTGTACTAAGAAAACTGTTTTCAGTAATGTAGGCAACCTGGTGTGGTGGGAAAAGCATGTGGCAAACCAGCTGTGTGACCTGGTTTGGATGTGGTGTGGTGCCCCATCTTTGGAAGTGGGGTGAGGAGGAAATCTACTTGGGTTATAGGTTGAACTGTGTTACCCTCAAATTCATATGTTGAAGTCCTTAGAATGCAACTTTGTTTGGAGACAGGGTTTTACAGAGACAATCAAGTTAAAAAGATATGTCCATTAGAGCAGTGATGTGGGTTTAATTGTGCTTCTCGCCCCACTCATCTCACATGTGGAAGCTTTAATCTCAGTAATTCAGAATGTGACTGTATTTGGGAATAAGGTTTTACAGAGGTGATTAAGTTTCAATGAGGCTATTAGTGTGGGCTCTAGTCTAATTTGACTAGTGTCCCTATGAAAGGAATCTGAATACACAAAGAGACAACAGGAGGCATATGCCCAAAGGAAAGACTTTGCGTGCACAGGGTGAGAAGGTGGACTTCTGCAAGCCGAGGACAGAGGCCTCAGAAGAAACCACACCTGCCAACACCATGATCTTGAACTTATAGCCTCCAGAACTATGAGACAATAAATTTCAATATTTTAAACCATCTAATCCAATATGTGACCCTTTGCTATGGAAGCTCCAGCAAACCAAGACACCTTGGCAACCCTTTATTAATAGTTCTTGTGGACTACATACAAACTGAATCACAGACTACCACCTCTGGATGGTACCTTACCAGTTCATCATTTTTTTTTTTTTTTTCAGTATTAGGGATTGAACCCAGAGGACCTCCACCTCTGAGCTACATCCTCAACGTTTTATATTTTTTTTATTCTGAGACAGGGTCTTACTAAGTTGCCTAGGCTGGTCTTTAACTTGTGATCCTCTTGCCTTGGTGCTGCTGTCCCCCACCCCCAGTAGCTAGGATTACAGGTGGCACTACCATGCCTGGTCCATTTCGTTAAATTACTGCTAAAACACATTGAGAAGCATTTTGGGGGTGGGTAGGGCAGGGTGCTTTGCCTTTTATTAGACTGTTATAACAGGCCTGTGCTGGGGTAATGGCTACTTCTTCCTCACAACCAAGGAAAAACTACCTTTTAATTATGTCCCTATGAACATAGGGCATATATGGCATTTTAAGTGCATGCTCTCATCCTCTCTTCCACTATTACCTATGAGGACTCCAGGATCAGACAGCCCAGGTCCTTCACTTCTGTGTGTGATCTCACTTCACCTTTTAAGTTTTGTGAAGTGAGCATTTGTATACTACATATACTATCAGGTTGCTGTGAAGATAGTAAACAATTAAGACCTGTTAGTTGTTAGTATTTATAAATGAAGAATCTAAGTCTCAGAGAGGTTGAATATTTTACCCTTGTAAGTAGGAAGGACAGCATCAAGGCCCTCTGGGAACACGCCCTATAAAGTTCCCATTTTGCAACACTGTGCTTGGTCCTGCAAGTGTGTTCTGAATAGCTGTGATAAGGGAGAGAGATCTGGACTGGGAGAATAGCCTCTGAATATGGTTTGTGTGCAAGCATCCAGACACATCTAACAGGTGGACAGATGGTTGACACCAGTCATGAAATGGCTGGGAGAGGCAACATCCAGTTTACTGGGTTTACCAAAGAACTCTCAGGTGCATACCGAACAGCAGCAAGTCTTTTTCCAGTAATTCATCTGAGACTACTCCAGGGGAGTCTCTGTTTCAGGAAGTGCTATGCTGAGGGCATCCCTAACTAGATTGCTGTTTTCCCTATCCCTGGTCATCTGGGAAAAACCTCTACATACAGCAAGTCTACTGTGGGCAGATGTCTCCTTGGAAGGGTTCTTGTTTCTCCCCAGTGAATGCAGAGAAGAGAATGTCAGGGGATAAGCAATGTCTCACTGACCCAGTACTTTGGTCCTTCTGTCCCTGAAACTCCCTGAGGCAGGGATGCAGAATCTTTGATGGAAAGTGACAGTGTATCCTGCTCCTAAGGGGTTAGATGGACTTAATCAGTTCTCTCTTCCAACAGAACAAAGATAATTTTTTTCTACAAAAAGATCCCTCAAAAGATCTATGTTTAGGCGCTAACTCCTCTATCTCCAGGTTGAAGAAACTTGAGGTGGGTACTTAAATGCTATGATCTTCAAGTAACACCTATCTGGCAAGATTATTGTAAGGGTCTGAAGAGATTAAACAGATGAAAGTGTTTTGCCAATAATACATTGCTATACAATTTATCATTAGTCCCCAACTTTCACAGTCCAGATCCTAGTTAGTCCCATTTCTTTCTGATTCCCGTGGTCTTCTGACCTGCTGTGAGATTCATCATTCTTTCCATAAAAGGAGAACTTTTAATATACCCGTGTTTCATTATTTGAGTAAATGTTTCATATCTGATCTTTACAATGCATTGCTAAAGAGCAGAGATCATATGTCCATTCCCACTTTCCTATAGCATAGGTGATCAATAAACACTTATTGATGGTGTAGGAGGACATGGACTTGGGGACTGGACCTGCCACCTGCACTCCCTAAACCATCCTTGTAGGTTGAACCCAGGGCAGGAGGCAGAGAGAAAGGATCACATGTCAGAGACCTGTGTTCTCAATCTGGCTCCATCTTATCTCATTCGTTTCCTCAACTGTGGTAATAGCATCACCCTGATTAACATGATAGCATGTTCACTGAATGCACATAGGAGAATTTTGCAAGTTATAAAGAAGATATAAAACATGGTTGCCAAGGGGAAGACCTTGGCTGTGGAAGCAGAGCAATTGGCCCAGTTAGGGACTGAGCCCATACTCATTAATGTGGCCCCCTAGCTGCCACCAGCATACTCACCTGGGGACTTAAAACCACACCTGTGCCCTGGACTGAAGGCCTGGGAACGGTTGCTGACAGGGTTGCTTGCAGTGCAGATGTAGATATTGTCAGCATGCTGGGGACCAAGGGTGAGGTACAGGAGGTGGGAGCTGTTGGCTGGGCTCAGAAGGTGGGTGCCTGTTTTCTCATTCCAGGTGTATGTCACATGGTCCCCCTTCTCTACTGTGCAGGCGATTGTCAAGCTGCAGGTCCCATTGTCATTCTCCTGGGTTGTGTTTAGCACTTTAATTTCTGGAGTGGAGACCTGCTCTGTCAGGAGGAGGAGGAAAAAGGGAGCCATCACTAAAGTGAAACCCTTGGAATTCTCTTGTGTCATTTTTGTTAAGACAAAATAGCCTCATGACATTTTTTCCCCTCCCTCATGGGACTTCAATGTGATTTATCTCTAGTGGGCAACAATTGTTTCACACTATCTCTCTTGAGATAGAATGGAAAAAAATTTGTGTTTTAGTTCTCCTGTGCCAATACCGTTAGGACTTCACTTGCCCTTTCTGGTGTTAAATTTTTTTGTCTCTCTGTCTCTCTCTTTCTTTTACTGGGGATTGAACCCAGAAGTGCTTTACCATTGAACTACATTCCAAGCCCTTTTAATTAATTTATTTTTTGAGACAGAGTCTTGTTAAGTTGCTGATACTGGCCTTGACTTGCAATCCTCCTGCCTCAGCCTCCTGAATCACTGGGATCACAGGAGCGCACCACTGTGCCTGGCTCTTCCTGATATTCTTGGTCTGGGATGGTCTCCTGTATTCTATAGGAGTTTGCTGTCAACTAATCACTCATGGGTTTTAATATAAGTATGACCTCCTAGATATAAAAGCACAAGTTTTAGTGGTAGGATTTCATCTCCTAAGGCAGTGGGTGGTGGGGCAGTGGGGTAAGTGTTTTTGTATGTCTAAGGTAGGGATAGGTTCTCAATCACAGCTCTAGGCCCATCAGTCTACCCCACGCTAATGCCATGAAATAGCCAAGGCAAAAGGAAAAGTATTATTTATTTATAACGACTATAAGACAAAAACAGTTCTGTAGTTTCACACCCATCATGCTCTTTAATCTTTTCAACAATCGAAACTCAAGTGCCAGGTATGGTGGCACATACCCTTAATTCCAGTGACTTGGGAGGCTGAGGCAGGAGGATTGAAAGTTTGAGATCAGCCTTAGCAACTTAACAAGACTGTCTCAATTTAAAAAATAAAAAAGACTGGGGATGTTGCTCCGTGGAACAACCTGAGGTTCTGTGAAGAAGGAAAAAAATATATATATACACACACATGTATATATGTACATATGTACACATATATAACTTGAGTTACAATTGTTTCAATTTTATAGATGAGAAAACTAAGTCCCAGAGAAATGAGATGTCTTACATAATATTGCACAGCTTCTAGGAGACCAAGCTAAGCTAAGAGTGGAACCTGGTCTTGTCTCCAAAATCCACACTCTTTCTTTGACTTGAGGAGAAAGCCATGGGCACACAGACCACATTTCCAAAGTGAGAATTCAGTCACAAGTTGGGCCAATGGTAGGAAACATAGAAACAAAAAGACAGAATACATGATATGTACACTGTTTTGAGAAAAATGCATTTTGTGTGGCCTCCATGCTCACAGGAACCTTGCTCCAGAGTCACTCTTAGAATGACCAGGACTCCTTGGTACCTGGTAGAGGGCTCTGGGAATTCTGCATGCCCTGTTCTTAAGAAAGGGAAGACTGGAGTCTGGGGTGGGAGGCAGTGTTGGAGAGGGTACTGCTGTCCTTTCTCTAAATACCTGAGGATTTCCAAGAAATTCTGGGTAGGTGGAGCACCCTGACCCATCCTCAGAGATAAGGAAATCACTTTAAAGAAGCAGGAAAGCCCCAGATGGCTGTTGGAATTCTTGGGAATTCAGGTGAGCCTCTGGTTCTAAGAGACACAAACTTTGGGTACATTCAAGAGGGGTTGGTAGTTAAAGAGGTTCAAAAATCCCCTTGCCTTGGATTCAGGTGGATCTAAGTTCTAGTTCAAATTCTGCAACTAAGCGACATTAAAACCAGAACTTTCATTTTAAAAGAAAAAAACAAAACAAAACAAAACAAGTGCTTCTTCCACCATGTAGTTGTGATCCTAGTCCAGGGCACAAGCCTTAGAGAGCAGAATGTGGGTGGAATTTCAGCTCTCTTTATCAAGAACCCATGCTGCAGTGAGTCACCTACACAAAAGTGTGTAAGCATGTGCAAACCACTTCTCTGGATTTCAGTATCCTCACTGATGAAAGAAACTTCGGGTTTAATCAGTGATATTCAAACTTTTTAAAAATCAGTAAAAATTCTTTCTTTAAATAAAATCTTATTTGCAAACCAAGAGTCTTAAGGCTCCAGCCTCTCCAGTCCACAGGCAGTGGAAGGTGGCTAATCCAATCAGCAACCACCAATGTACAATTTGGAGGAAAAAAGAGTTGTCAACCTCTAAAAGCACTTTCATGAAGCATAGTTTAAATATCCCTTGGACTAGATGATCTTTCAAGTTGCTCAAAATTCTGAATACCCTTCCCCAAATTCTTGCCCTCCAGCGTGGAATGGGGAAGTTCCCATCATTACCATAAAGCTTCAGCTGCACACAAAAGTGCTGGACTGAAACATTTTCCTCCAGGCTCATAAAGTACCATCCCTCACTGTCGTTCTTGCTTCCCAAGATCCCGAGGCTCAGGTTTTCCAGATGAAACTGATAGCCATCCTCCAGGTAACTTGGAGAGCCCTTTTCAGATGGATCGAAAGATACTATTTTCCTCTTGACGCTGCTTTCCCGTGATTTGGCTGTGGTGACAAGAATGTGAATGCTTTTGTTCATGCTTTTATTTATCCGTTCACTTGTCAGGGGCAGCAGCACATCACTTCCCAACTGCCAGAGAATCTTTGGGCAGTTCATCATGCCCCCACCTGTGGAAGGGAGAAGAGATTCCCTTAGATGAGGGTTGTTGAGAATTACATCATGTTGTGGATCAGGAATGACAGGCTGAGGTTCTCTCCACTTCTCTTGAGGTATCATCCCTGGGGTTGCAAGGTCTTTACTGGTCTACAAGGACTGTCATGAGGAACCCCATTATACTCTTAATATTTCAAAAATTCAGTGGAATTTTTTTTTTTTTTGTAATGAGAATTGAACCCAGGGGCACACTACCTCTGAGCTACATCTCCATCCCTTTCCATTTTCATTTTGAGAGAGGGTCTCACTAAATTGCTGAGAATGGCCTCAGATTTGTGATCCTCCTGCCACAGCCTCCCCAGTTGCTAGGATTACATGTGTGCACCACTGTGCCTGGCTCAATGGAAATCTTAAAATGACTTATAATAGCATTGTATTGACTAACAGCTATCAATTCAGACTACAGTCAAGGTACTTAAAGCAGAAATAAGGTAAATGACTTCCCTGAAGTCACATGAGCAAGTGACAGAGTCGGGACTAGAATCCAGGTCTGTTAATTTCTCTACCAGGGTTCCCAGTGCATTGTGTAGGTAGGATGAAAGATGGCAGCAATTCAAAGTGGGTCTGAGCTCATGAACCCACAGAACCAGGGTACAGAAGCATCAGGTCAATTGACAAGGAAGAAAGAAAAATCTGAGAGACTCAGAATTAGGGAGATGGTGAGTTCATAGTTCACACTGAAATCTTAACTCTCCAAAAATCCCTGAGATAATTAATAAAGCTGAGGAGAGAGATATTATTTTATTCTCTTTTTCAAAAAAGCCGAGTCAACAACAAAAGGAAACACACACACACACACACACACACACACACACACACACACACATGCACACACATGCCAAAACCCAAAAACCTTTGAAACCACTATGAGGGATCCTACTGCTGATTATTTAACACCTCCTCTCTGCTCAAACCCACAAACTGTCTTTCTCCCTCCTTTCTCAGCTGATGACCTTGTTTTCCACTTCACTGAGGAAAAAGAATAGAACAACAACAACAAAAAAGAACTTCCATTTATTAGCACCCCAAATCAACCATCCCACCTGGATGGATGACCTGCTTTCCTGATGAAGGCCTTCCCTACAGAGATCTCCTTATGTGAAGGCTTTTTCTCTGCAATTGCCCCCACACCTTGCATTATCCTTTATCTCCTGAGTTATTTCCACCAATGGACAACATGCAAACATGTAATTTCCTTCATCTTAAAACTCACTCCTCTAATTGCCTGTCCGGGCCCAACCATTTCCTTATTCCTCTCTTTCCCTTACAGAAGATCTTTTATTGCATGTTTATACTTTCCCTTCCCATTTCCTAACCCAATTTCCCCTCTATTTGCTCCAAAAAGGTGTTCTTCCCTACTACTCACTGGAACCACCTTTGTCAAGGTCACTGTCAACTACACAAAACCAAATCAATTTTCCATTGTTATCTTTCTTGCTTCTCAGGAGTACTTGAAAGAGTTCATAGCTCCTTTCTTGAAAACAGTATCTTCATTTGGTCCCTTGACCACCACTTTCTATGACTTCTCTTCTATTTCATTGGTTTATCCTTCTCAATTTCCTTGGTGGGAATCTTCTGCTCATCTAGATTTCTAAATTTTGGAGTATCCCAGGGCTCAGATCTCAGACTTCCCTATCTAAACTCATCCAATTTCTCATTCAGCTGCCTGGTTTGGCATATTTCTGCAAGGCTTGCAGAGTTACCTCTCCCAGCCAAAACCTTCACTATCCTCTTCACTACCTACACAGATCACTACATGGAGTCTGAAGGCAACTAAAACATAGCACATGTCCTCCCGATTCCATAGCTTCTTCTGCAAACACTGTAATTCACCTAATTTCTCAGATAAAACATTGGAATGATCCTTGATTCCTTTTTTTCTCTCACACTCCACATTCTGTTTAACAAAAAATCCTAGAGGCTGGGGAGATAGCTCAGTTGGCAGAGTGCTTGCCTTGTAAACATAAGGCCCTGGGTTTGATCCCCAGCACCCCCCCCAAAAATCCTATTTACTCTAACTTCAAAATAAGTCCGACATCTGAGTGCTTCATACCTCCTCCATCCTTACCACCATCATCACAGACTATGAATTGCCATTATCTTCCAACTCGTCTCTACAGTGGACAGCATGCCCATTTCATCTCTTTCTTTCAAACTTCCAGAGTTTTCTGACACTCATAGAATAAAGTTCACAGTCCTTGATTGAAACAGTTTTAAAGATTGCATACCTGGTCCCCTGGTACTCCCTGTTTCCATTTCCTTACCTTGGTCTTATACTCATTGCACTATGACGATACTGGCTACTGGCTGTTTCTTAAACTTGCCAAGAACATTCTTAATGCTGTGTCTCTCTGGACATCTCTTCCCTATGTGCTGGATAGTTCATTCCCTCACTTTTTTTTAGGATGTGTGTTTTGGTACTGTGGATTTTACCACTGAGCTACATCCAGGACCCTTTTCATTTTTTGTTTTGAGATAGGATCTAGCTAAGTTACTCAGGCTAGCCTCAAACTTGTGGTCTTCCTGCCTCAGCCTCCTGAATTAATGGGATTATAGAGGTTCACTACCATGCCTCGCTATCTTAGGTTTCTACTGAATAAATGATCTTCTCTGACCATGTATCAAAAACAGCCCTCTCATTGCTCTTATTACTACTCGATGTTATAATACACACACACACACACACACACACACACACATATATATATATATATATATATATATATATATATGTTTCATTTTTTGTCTCCTCCACTTAAATGCAACTCTGTTCAGAGCAAGAACTTCATTCTGTCACTATTTTGGCCCTATGACCTACAACAGTGACTGGCACATAGTAGACTTTTAATAAATGTCTGTTCAATTTATGAATGCTTAAAACCGCATTGCCTGACTAATCTCTTAATTAGCTTCACCTAACATGTATATAACTGAGTTTAACTATAGGCAAGTGTTCATAAAAGAAGCCCATGACTCAGAGAGAGCATAGATTCTGTAGTTGATAAAATTAAACTGTCTTCTTCAGTAATGTGCCTACCTAGAAGAGACCCCTCCACAATCGACCGTGGTTAAGATGAGCTGTGAGAAAATTGGGCAAACTAGTCAAAATATTCTTGGTACCATGCCCCGAAATTGCCATACTGTCTGGCAAAGGGCCCAGCTAATATCACGAGAGATCAGTGATTGTGAAAAAAGAAATGGTGGGCCACCCGGGCTGAAATCAGAATTAGCATGGTTTAGATGCATAATTGTTCTAGAAAGGCGATTTGGAATTTGTTCTTTTACGCATTGCTAATATATTCATCTGTGAAACAGGGCTTACCCCTTTGCTGCATTAGATGAAGAAGGTTATTGTTAGGTTGTTGTTTCTATGGATACTTTGTGAAGCATGTGGCCACACTTAGGAATGTGGTCGCACATTTTCTGAACAGTCTTCTCTGGTAGTCACACATCTCAACTGTAGAATAGTACTTGATAAAGTGCTCTCTTTTCTGATAGTTGAGAGTAATTCCTACAAATATGGATTCCCTGAATTTGTGTACAAAAAGTTGTATAGATAAGTATATATACATCTTTCTAGGCGTACTTTTATATATACTATCTCTCAAAGAAATCCGAGATTTTTTTAAATTAAGGATCGCTATCAGACTGTTGATTTTTTAATAACTTCTTAGTGCATTATAATTATACATAGTAGAATAATGTACAATTCTAATGTATAATGTATAGTAGAATTCATTGTCACATATTTGTACATACACAATATGTTTTGGTTGATTTCATACATTGATTTTTTTAGACCAATTTTGATATGGACAAAAAAGGAATAAGAATTATTGTCAGTCTAATACCATCGCCCTTCACACTCCCAAATGTCTCCTATGCACCCCTTCCCCCCATCCAACTCTGTGGACTCATTGAACTATGGTTGCTTTCAGAATGTAGAATTGGTGGGGAGAAAGAGAAGGAAGAGGTATAAGATGAAGTAGGAAATAACCAAAACAGAAAAGAGGAAGGGCAAGAAAAGAAAAGGAAAAAAAAAAAAAAGTGAAGGAAACAAAAGGAAGAGAGATAAAAGAAAGAAAGGGAAAACAAAGAAGGGGAGGAGGAAAAGGCAAAGGAAGATACAGACGACAAGGACAGGCTGAGTGGCTTACACGCATGGGGAATGGAATCAGAACTTCACCAGGAAGAGACCCTAGCACCTCACAACCCACATAAAGTACAATGACACAACTCTGCACCTGTGAGTGGCTAGGTCCGATGGGGGTGCTTGAGATCATCCCCACCCAAGTACAAGTGGAAAAATAAGTGGGGCTTTAAAGTGGTTCATAAAGCCCTTCAAGTGGAATCCCTGCTCCTGGAACATCCTCTTGCCTGATGAGTGTTTTCCAGTGGGTCTGTGATTCAGTCAGCCCTTATTTGCTACAAGGGTCTGGGAGGAAACATTTACAGTTGTTTACACCAACTCACTTTCCTTCATGGGTAATTCTACTTCAAAAGTACAGTGATTCACATGGACCCATGAACACCAGCCTAAATCTGTAGGATTTAGTAACCATTTCACAAGATGGGATTCTACCTAATGATAACTCTGTGGGGGAAGGGAAGGCTGGCCCAGATAGCTCACATGTGCTTTTAACATCTTCCTGCAGCATTTGGTGATAGAGGTGTTGCGGGGGAGGGGTGGAGAAGAGACAGGACTCATCGACCTCACAGTTCTTATGGTAAATTTTGACCCAGAAAGAAAAGATAAATTATCTAAGATTACTTTTTAAACAATTATCAGTAGGAGCCTATTCCTAACCCTTGATGCAAGAGGTTTTATTTGTTTGATTGTTTTTGATACAGGGGATTGATTCCAGGGATACTTTACCAGTGAGCTATATTCCCAGACCTTTTTATTTTTTTTATTTTGAGACAGGTGCTCATTAAATTGCCCAGGTTGGCCTTGAATTTAGAATCCTCCTGCCTCAGGCTCCTGAGTTGGGTTTACAGGCCTGACCCATGGTGCCTGGCAGTGCTGGGTCTGTCTCAGACTTGTAGTCTTTACCATTCCCTGGCCTGAAAGCCCATCACCCCATTTGTTAGCTGCCTACCTCCTTCTGTGCTTCAGGTCTCCACTCAATCTGTCTTCCTCAGGCAAGACTTCCTGACTCCTAGTTAGGTTATATTTTCCTGTCACATGCTTCAGATGCACTTAGCATCTCTTCTTCAGACAACTCTTCAGGTTTTCAACTGTTTTAACATCTGTCATTCTTACCAATTACAAGCCTCAAAGAGTAGGGGCTGTGTCTGTTTAACCCCGCCCCCACCCCCAGGACATAACAGAAGCTCAGGGAATCCTTATTGCCCAGGCAAAAGAATAAAATGGAATAGAATGAATGAATGAACAAATGACAACACAGACTCTAAGTTCTCCTTTCTTCATAATCAGCGTGCTTTATCTCTGTAACATCCTTTAGAGGTAGTGTATGCAGGAAATGATGGAGACCCTTGTCCCCACTTGCCAGGTGAGGAGATGGAGGTACCTTAGCTGTGAACCCTAGGTATAGCAGGCAGCTTGCCATTTCCCCAAGCAACCAAACCCTTTAGTTTTACATTTGCACCTCCATCTGGAATTCTTTTTTTCAAGTTCCATAAAAATCCAACCTACCAAATCTATATATTTGAAAAACACACAAGAAACTGGTAATAGCAGTTGTCTCTAGCAAGGGTTATGGAAAGGAGGTTAGTCCACTCTATGCCCTTTTGTATTGTTGAAATTTTACAGATGCTCATGCATACACTTCCAACAAATTAGTGCACAAAAAAGTTAAATGAAAACCGGCACAATGAAAAAAAACTTCTATCCACTGTCCAAATTTCAGATCAAATATTTTCTCCATGCCATCTAATTTTTATCATGGGACCCGAATACAAATTTTAGCTTTCCTCCCACTCCCCAAACTAAGGCTTATTATCCGATTTCATTTATCGAGACCTCGAGTTAGCCTATGTAAGCACAGAGAAATTTCTCAACTACCATGTGCCTCTCTTTCCTCACTTATGAAGTTGGAATGATAACAATAATAATAGAAATCTCATAGGTTGATGTGAGAATTAAATAAATGACTGATATACACAAAACACTCAGAAGGTGCCCAGTATTTAGCAAATATGCAATAATACTATAATTCATTCGACACACATCTATGGACAGGTCTTACATACCAGACGCTGTCAGGGGCTGAGAAGAGACTCTGGTTGTTCCTTTGGCCTCCCTACACCTTGCACAGTGCCTACCATATCATGTGTCCTTGATAGATTGTTGTTGAATGGAATCATCCAAAGTCAATCTACGGATAAAACAAAAGAGCCCTGATGTTCTGATTTCTATCCCAATTCTGGAGATAGTGAAGGGGAGGAAATCATGCAGTATTGAAGCTTTTGAGAACTACCAGTGCCTCTATCAACATCTTGAGATAGAATGGGCCAATGAACATACAAGTGGGGTAAGTTCTAGACTTGTTCCTCACGGGTTCTTGTACCTCACCTCTTACCTCATGTATGTGAAAGGAGTGGGGAGGACCAACATGGAGAAATAAAAAATCTCATTGGGTAGATTCATCAATCATAACACATGTACTATTGTAGTGGGTGATGTTGGTCATGGGATGCTATGCATACATGGGGGCAGGGGGACATGGGAACCCTATACCTTCCACTCAATTTTGCTATGAACCTAAAACTGCTCTTTAAAAGGTCTATTTTTAAAAGAATCTATGGAGAAAATGGAAAATTCACTTCGTTGGGGGAAGGGAACGTGGACTTTTTCGATTTTTATAATTCTGACTGGAAATTGGAAATTGAGCTGAATAGAAATGGGAAAGGGAGTGGGTACTGATTTTAGAACAAATCAGTTTCTTGGTCAAGCACATCTGTCATGACTGACCTGTCCCATTTGCACACCATTTCCATCTGGGTTCTATTGGGGTTTCACAAAAGGATGTGTATTTAAAAATAAAAACACCAAAAAAATTTTTGAACATATTTCAGAAAATGGAATGCAAGGAAGGAGCAGCCACCATCTGGGAAATGACTTCCAGTGACCTCCAAAGCCTTAAGTGGAGCAGCTATCATGGGCAAGACTGATCCGGAATCAAGCAAAAATAGTGATATAAAAATTCATCCCATAATTTAGCCCCATTGCTCCTTATGGTCACCAAAAATTATGCCCAAAACTATGGGATTCCAAACAGGGAGCAACAAGGAAGACTTGCCTCTCCTGCTGATCACTCAAAGTGGCCCAGTTCGTCCCCTCCTAGTCGTCAGGAAAGAAGAGCCATGGGCCTGCTGATTCTCAGGGAAGGTATAAAAACAGAACTGAGCAAGGGCTTCTTCATCTGAGAGCCTGACGAGATAGATCCCATGCATGGCACCTCCACATTCCTGACATGTATTGGGGTTTTTCCTGGAAAAGTCCATAATGGATTTGCGGTCTTGAAAACCTCAAGCCTGAAACACCCTGGGCCTCAGGACTTTCCCGCTTCCCGAATGCCACCTCCACTCCAGGATGCCTCCCACAATCTAACCAAAGTCCCAAGGCATGTAATCAGAGGGAGCCTCTCAACCCGCTCACACAGTCAGATCAATATCCACTTCTTGCCTTTTACTTTTTCAAATATCTTGTCTCAATAACCCTGGTTCTACTAAACAGAAAACAATAGCTTGCCTTGATAGTAAGAGAACCAGAAAGATGGGAAAAGAGCCCAGCTCCGAAAATTCTGCTGCCCACCCCTACCCTACGGCAGAAACTGCTTTGACTTTAACTCTGAGGTTCCTGATTTGTATTTCCCACATTCTGTAACCAGTCCTGGACTCCAGAAATCCTGACTTCTCCCCCTCTCTTGTCACCTTGGGGCTTTCTCTTCCAAGAAGTAGCCACCAGTATGACCACACTGTAGTCACTATCTGTTCTCAGCCAAAAGCCTGGGATTTTTCACTTCTACTCTCTCTTCCCACTACAGACCTTGTTTTTCACCAGACCATATTTTGATTTGTCTGCTGTACATGTGAGGGTCCCCTTTCAGGACAGGGATGTAGGACAGATATTCTCCCAGAACTTCAGCTCTCCAGCTCAGTCCTACTAGCCTGGGTCTTTGCCACAAAGATACCCATACAAAAATCAACCATTCAACCAGAACTTCAACCTGAGCCTCTCAATCCCAGAGGGTGGTTAGGAATCCAACGGGTGCCTTTGGCTTAGAGCTTCAGAGGAAACTAGGATTGGTGGCACTGAGCCTTGGAACTCAAGAGCCCAGGAACTCATATTGTTCCTTCCTCTTCGAAAGAGGCAGTTGAAACTCAGAGCCAGTCCCTAAGGAAAAGGTAGCTAAACCACAGTCCTCAGTCCCTGTGTCTTCTCTCCATCCATGAAGTTATGCTTATCCCTGGCAGCCAACCACAGAACCCAAACTCTCAAACAGACCAACACTCACCTGTTGCATAGCTCAGCTCAACAGCCAGGGACAGAACTAGCAGGAGGCTCAAGGAGAGGAGCCCCTTGGTATCCATCAGCTATGGGGACGAAGGAAGGAGGTTTGGCCCAGAGCCCGGCAGTTGCTCACAGATGCCAGGGCAGAAACAGGCTCCGAGACCAGCAGTGCTGCTTGTGCCGTCTAGTTTACGCATCAGGAACCAGCCAGCTTCCTGTCTTGCTGGGACTTTTTTCTGCCTGTGTCTCGAGGATTGCTCATCTCTGCAGGCTTTATATCACTTTGCTGTTCTCAAGAAGCACCTACAAGTCAGGCACTTTGATTACTGGAGCCGGGAAAGAGGCTGTGAAGTCACTTCAGCCAAACCCTGGTTTTGGGTAGAAATGTGCTCCCCTCTTTTTTTTTTCCTTTGTTGTTTCCAGGAAATGAGTGTCACAGCCTCTCTGAACAGCTCTCTCTCTGATAAACTCTTCTTAGAGTGCCTTAGCACTTAGCATTTTTGCCAGACTACCCCACAAACTTACTAGTTCAAAGCTGAACTTATGTGACTGAACTTTGATGAGGTGATAGACCTCTTACAATTTGTTCCATGATTTTGAAGAATACCTATACTTGCAGGTGGGTCCTGGGACTGCAGTCCCAGAGAGCAAGGGTGGATCACTGACAGGAACCAGATTTCCCTGTGGCGACAATGTGGCAGAACTGAGCGAGCCTCATGCCGGACTTTGAGGAGCTTTTATTCTTTAGAGGAGAAAGGGATGCAATTGGCAGAAGAAAGACCAGCTATCAGAATGGAACACTGAAAAATGCTGTTGTGGGTGTTCACAAAGAGACTGAAAGACCAGGCTAGTGTTTGCAGAGTACATATGAACAGATCACAGGCATACTCCTAGTGGCCTTCCAAGGTTGTGAGGGTAGAAAGAGCTGTTGAAGGAGGTGAATTGGCTCTTTTTCTTCTGTGTTCCTCCTCCTTCCCCCAGTACCCAACTGTAATGTGTTAGACTTGGTACACACCAACTCATGAGAGTCAGTTGTTAAATATTCAAGAATCTTGTGAACTGGTTGACAAAGAGCCATTATTAAATTATATACATTTACAAAATCAAATTTCAAGCCAGAGATGTAAATCAGTGATAAGAGGGCTTGTCTAGCATGCACAAGTTGGTATCAACCCAGCATCTTACACAAATTTCATAAATGTATAATTAAATTAAGTTTATTTAAATATTTATACTTAAAGCAGAAGAATCAAACCTCAAAATCCATGACTTCTTAATTATTGCAATGTCAGTGTTATCTATGCTCCTGATATCATTGATGCCTCTTGAGTCTCTATGGTGGAAATAAAGTACTAGATGGTGGTTGCTATTGTACTTCTCTTACCAACTCCATATTTAATGACATCATGTTGGGAGCTCAAAATCAGTCATGGAGGAAATTAATACCATGGAAATCAGTAAGCACTGTAAATCAGAACTTTAATTTAGTCCTTTGTTGATTGTCTAGAGATAAGAAAGCAAAAGAGAAAACATAATGATGCTGATTAACCTTAAAATGTGGAACCAACCTAGATGCCCTTCAATAGATGAATGGATAAAGAAACTGTGGTAAATATACACAATGGAATATTACTCAGCCATAAAGAAGAATAAAATGATGACATTTACAGGTAAATGGATGGTGTTGGAGAATATCATGCTAAGTGAAATAAGCCAATCCCAAAAAACAAAAGGTTGAATGTTTTCTCTGATAAGTGGATGATGATACATAACGGGGTGTGGGGAGAGAAGAATGGAGGAACTTTGGATAGTGTAGAGGGAAATGAATCGGGAGGAGGAAGGGGAAGGAAAGATAGTGGATTGAGACAACATCTTTACCCTATGTACATGTATGTACAACAAATGGTGTGAATCTACATTATGTGCAACCACAGAAATGAAAAGGTGTACCCCATTTGTGTTGAATCAAAATGCAGTCTGTAAAAAATAAAAAAAGTGTCCCCTTTACAGTTGGGCATGGTGGCACACACCTGTAATCTCAGTGGCTCTGGAGGCCGAGGCAAGAGGATTGCAAGTTCAAAGCCAGCCTCAGCAGCTTAGTGAGGCACTAAGCAACTCAGTGAGGCCCTGCCTCTAAATAAAATACAAAATAGGGTTAGGGATGTGGCTCAGTGGTCGAGTACCCCTGAGTTCAATCCTCAGTACTCCTTCCCAAGAAGTGTGCCCCATTACATAGTGAAGTGAATGGCATACACACACACACACACACACACACACACACATCATCATCATCATCTAATCCTTGAAACACCTTGGTGGAAGTCCTATTATTAATCTCATTTTATAAACAGTGATCAGGGTCTAACACCAAGATCGATGTTCTCTCCTTGAGTCACACAGCTATTGGAAGGGATATTCTAGTGTAAGAAAGGGTCAAACCCCTCTCTTCCCCAAGCTGGCACTTACACTCATGTTTATTTTGCCCTTCCTCTCATTTCCAGAATTAACCATCTACTGTAGCCTCACAATGTGGCAACTTCACCCCGTTGCCTGTGATCCTCTTTGCAGACCCACATCCAGCTAATTCTGGGCTTTAGTCTGAAGGGATTTACTGTTCAATGTGACCTGAAACTCAAGAAATTTGTACATGGAGGGAAGGTCAGAGAAGTTTTAGCCATAAGGACTGAGGCCCTGTAGTGAGTTAAATGGTGTCCCCTCTCAAGTTCTTTCTACCTGGAAACTTTTAATGTAAGTTTATTTGGAATAAGTGTCTTTCGGATTAATTAAGGTGAGGATTGAGATAAGCTCATACTGACTTGGTTAGGGTCGCGCCTAAATTCAATGAGATATATTTGGAAGAGAAGACACAAGAAGGTCACAAGTGTAGAGAGAAGCAGAGGTTGGATCTGTGCAGCTACAATCCAAGGAATAACTCAGAACACCAGAGACTGGAAGACGCAGAGGATTCCCCTCCTAGAGTCTTTAGAGGGAGCCTGGCCCTACTGACGCCTCAGTTTTGTACTTCTGGTCTGCAGAATTGTGAGAGAATGAATTGCTGCTGTTTTAAGTTACCAAGATTGTGGTAATTTTATTATTATTGCAACTACAGGAAGCTAATATACAACTAAGGTAATGTGACTAACTCCAAGATGGCAGTTAGTACACCTACTCTACTAAATACTTGTTTCCTTCAGTTATAAAGGTCAGAAGTTGACAAATCAACAACAACAACAACAACAAAAAGATACACAGGTGATAATGCCTTGTATCTTAAGAAAAACATTTTTCAAAAGCCTTCACATTTGCTACCCGATTTGGTCCTCACAGCAGCCTCAGGAAGCAGGCAGAGCTAGTGGTGACGTAAAGTGCTGTACCAAACTTGGGAATCCTGACTTTGGGTCAAGGACTCCTTCTCTTTGACTAAAATGAACTCATCTTTTTCCCACAACACTCAAGAGGGTAGGGAGGAAGGAATTCCCACTAACTGACCTCCCCAATTGTCTGGGGTTTCCACATCTATTAGTCCATTAAACTATAGTAGTAATAAGTAGTCATAATTTTCACTCTTTTACAGATTGAGGCTGTTATATAACTTGTCCAAAGCTCAGAGACGAAAAGAAGGAGGAGGAGGAGGAGGAGGAGGAGGAGGGAGGAAGAGGGAAGGAAGGACTGGGTCTAAATCCTGGATTATCTGACTCCAGCCTGTGCTCTATCTATTCACTATAGCATTTCCATTATATAAGCAAAAACCTTAGCCAACCTTAAAACTCATGCTGGTCAATGGCCCATTATCATTAGAACATTTCTTCTGGCACAGACCAAGCATGGGCAACCGGGATTCCTATATGAGCACCAAGTCCCCTCCCTCCCTGGCCCCCATCATTGGTAGCACAGCACCACTTCCTTCCTTTTGGCGATGCAGAGCCCCTCCCAAGAGTGAGGACAGCCATATTTCCATGGAAAACTGCCTTCCCCAAACAAACTCAGTTGAGCTTTGCAATGAGGCCATCTCCTGCTCTTAAATGCAAGAGTTTAATGTCTCCCTAAGATTTGATGCTACTCTCTCTGTCCTGACACTTTTGGCCAGGGATGGCAGAGTGACCAGCCTGACAGTGTTTAGGGCTGGACTGATCCTGAACATCCTGGCTTCCCAGCCAAAGGCTATCTTCATCATTGCCTCTGACCAGAAGTCCCTTAAGATAAGAGCCAGCCCTACATAGGGTAGTCACTGAAAGGCAGAACGGACCACCTAGCCACATGATGAGCACATTTATCTGGATAAGTAAAGAAAAAAAAAAAAAAAAAAACCCATAAAACAAAGTGAAAATACAAAATTTCCCCAAACTCAACATCTCCTAGGTGATCTACTCGTAGAATCTAAAACTGGCCTAGGGAAAGCACTGGGAAAAACACCCTAGGGTCTGTCCTGCTGGGCGAGTTGAAGAAGCCCACGGGGCAGGTGTCTGATATGGGCACTGAGCTGATCAGTGGACCAGACAGCCCTGTGGTGGGGCTGGGGCTGTGGGAGTTGAGGGGAAAGAGGGGATGAAACTGGACTGGGAAGTGGTTCTAACCCAGTTCCTTTACCCTGGTGATTGTGCCAACCAGTCACCTTCCTGGGCAGATGGATGTGCTGAGTGGCCCAGGCCCAAGGAGGAGGGTTGGAATACTAGCTCTTATCCATCTATAGAACTGAGTTTGCATACTGCAAGGCCCTAACCAGGTTTCTCATAGTACCTCCTCCAGGGCTTCAGATTCAGTTCAGAGCATTGAGTTCTGGGGATTGAGATAGCGTGAACATCTGTCATCTGAACACTTCCTGTTCAAACTCCTTTCATTTTCACTGATGCTTCTGCCCTCCTTCCAGATCCCAGAGGCACTGTGTGGGGATCCTCCACTCCTCGGTCTTGCCTAGACTTACTCTAAACTCTTCATGTCCCTTAAATGACTGAAAGAGAGTCACTATTTCACAGACTTCCTGGCATTTTAGAAACATTCTTGCTAGGGTTGGTATGCTTCCTCATATCCCTCAGTCATGAAGTTTACTAGCCTGATTTTTACTGGCATAAGTTGCTAGAGAGAGGGAAATTCCCACATCATTCTACTCCTTCTAGGAAGGAACAGATTTTAGGAACCAGGGACAGTGGCTCTTGAGTCACCAGCTCCAGACCTTTACTATGAACCAAAAACTAGCCCCCCCCCCATCACCCTAATCCACTTCTTAGAGTGGTAGACATGATAGTAATTTGCAAAGTACCCTAGAAAACCTGGACAGCCACAACCAGGTTGTTGCAGATCAACCTTGTCCTTCCTTCCACATAAGGCTCATGTTGAGGTCTCCTTTTTCAGGGCAGTTCTGGATGAGTCTTTGACAAGTCTACTGAACACTCTTCTGGAAAATACTAGCAAAAAATAGAACTTTTTCCTTTTTTTCTGAAAAATACTGATTCCCAATAATCTAGTTCCTTCCCTGAGAGAGGGTAAATGGCTAAGTGGGGGTTGCATATTCAATGAAAACATTCAATGGCCCTCTCAGAGGCTCACTGGTCATTTATGCAGTCCAGAACAGGGTTTCCACACCATTCGATGATTAGGCGGGCTGACCTGAAGTGAGTCCAGGTAAAAGGAGAGTCTGACTACTCTAGCAGTTTGGGAAACATAGATATAGTCTGAAAGCACCCAGAAACCACTCCAGACACAGGAACTCATGTAAGATTTTATTAAGTGGACAGACAGAGTGTCTCCCTGCAGGGTGAGAGAGAGAAAATGAGAGAGAGAGAGAGAGAGAGTGAGAGGAAGCCAGGAGGAGAGAGCATGAAAGTGAGTGAGAGAAAATGGTGGGGGATTTATTCTTAAGCAGTGGAATTTTGTGGGCTAATAACAATGGACCAATGACTGGTGAGGAAGTTCTCCGGCTAACAATCTGGGTTGTAAAGTGGTGTGGGGGAGGGAGAATAATGGTGGCAGCAAAATAGCAGATCTGATGCCAACATAGTCTACAAAGCTTCGGTGAAGAATTCCAACTGGAAACACTGGAGAGACAGAGATTGTGGGGAATAACTGCAGATGAAGTGGAATAGTGGAAACCCAACCCACTGTCCTATCCCAGCACTAACCATGAAAAAAACATGTTTAAAATGTAATGGTTTACCTGTAATACACTTGATTTAACACATAACGACTCCAAAAATCCTTTAATGATATGCTCCTAAGGAGTATCACATCAAATTATCAACCACTGAACTTACCAGATAACATTTTTAGGAAGAAAGATATTCAGGAACTGGGGTTTTAAATAAAGAGTTTTGTCCTGTGATGTTTAATTTTATATCAACTTGATGGCACCATGGGGTGCCCAGATTAAACATTACTTCTGAATGCGTTTGTGACAGTGTTTCTAGATGAGATTAGCATTTGAATTAGTGGGCTTGGTAGAGTAGATTGCTCTTCACTGGGTGGGTGGGAGTAATCCAGTCTCTTAAGGGCCAGGAAGAGAACAAAAGGTAGAGGAGGAAGGAAATTGCCTTTCCTTCCTGGATGCCTGTTTGAATTGGGAAATCTTAACTAATCTGCTGGTTTCTACCACCAGCTATTCTGGTTCTCAGGTTTTCAGACCTGTAGTGGAATTACATCACTGGCTTTACTGGGTTGGTTACCATAATCACATGAGCTAATTCCTCAGAATAAATCTCTCTTTATATATGTATATACGTGTGTGTGGGGGGTTGTGTGTTATATATCATATATACATATGCATGTAGGGTTGTTGGGAGAACTAGATAATATTAATACAAGGTGTTTGATGCAGTGCCTGGCACTTGGTAGTCATTTTATGCTTGTCTATTATTCTCATTGTTTCTTGGAAGTGGGCATGAATGATTAAATAATGAACCCCATGCAGGTGAGCTGGAGATGCACAGAAAGTATTACCATGTGGTCAAGATCAAGAGCAATCTCAGAGACATGGAATTGGAACCCACAGATGAACATCATTCCTGGGCTTCTCTATAAGAGGTAACAGTAATTTTGCAATAATAAATTAAAGACAGAAGCATGTTATGGGCTCTTAAGAACTTTTAACAATTGGAGACAGGGAGATGGATTTTATGCAATAAGTACTTAAAGTTCCTGTTATAAAGAAATTGAAAAATTTTAGCATTGACCATTGCTTTCTTAAAGAAAATATTAGTATATAATACAGAATAGTAAAATAAAATATGAATCATAATTGAAAATGCAAAGCAGAATGAAAATACGGATTGAACCCTTAGCCATACCTGATTCAGTTTCACAAAATTCACATGTGGAGGGATTTAAAGTCAATACCAAAATCACACCATGTAGAAATTACAAGAATTGCTTATTTAAACCATATAAAACACCTACAGGATTCTCATACTCTGGGGTGGGGGGGATTATTTCTACTTATATTTTTGTTGTATCATGAAATTTCATCATCAAAAAATGCCTCTGGGTATCATCATAAGTAAACATCTGATAGTTAATCCCAAATAATAATTACAGTCAAGATGTCAGTGCAGGTGATAGTTAAAGGGGGTCAGAGACTGTGGAAACAGTACACATTACCAAAGTGTGGTTAAGTGAAGTTTTTTATTACTCAATGGGCTATGCATTCTAGAAATACATTTGTAACTAAAATCACTGGTATGCACACACTTTTGTGCTTTTAAAAATTTAACATAGTACATAAAAGTGGGGGCATTGCATGATGGCATACGTCTGTAATCCCAGTGGTTTGGAGGGTGAGGCAGGAGGTTCGAACGTTGGAGGCCAACCTCAGCAACTTGAGACACTGTCTCAAAATTTTAAAATAAATAAATAAAATTAAAAGGGCTGGAAATTAACTTAGTAGTGAAGTGTCCCTATACCCTAGTAGGAAACTAACTAACTAACTAACTAAACAGTCATCTATTTCTGTTATATTGTCTTTCAGAAGGATGACTTATTGATATCAGTTCTGATGACAGAACCTAGAGGCCTTAGACACTAAAATGTTAAGTCCTGGTCTCCTTTGGTCCCCAAATATCTGGGGTATTAATTGTTGCATGCTCTACATGCCTGTAATCTCAACCACCAGGGAGGCTGAGGCAGGAGTATCACAAATTTGAGACCAGTCTCGCAACTCAGTGAGACTTTGCCTCAAAATAAAAAATAAAAAGGGGACATGGTTCAGTGGTAGAGGGCCCTGGATTCCATGCCCAGTGCCAAAATACATGCTTGCATACATACACACATACACACATGCATACAGCATACATAGATGGTGTCATTGAGACCCAGCACTCTTGACTTTTCCTCCAGCCAAAACCTCCAGTAGAGATTTCTATACAGTCATTCTCCTTGCATCCAAGAAGATCTACTTTTTTTTTTGGAAGGGTGTACCAGGGATTGAACTCAGGGGCGCTCAAACACTGAGTTACATCCCCAGATACGGTCTCACTGAGTTGCTTAGTGCCTCGCTATTACTGAGGTTGACTTTGAACTCCCCCTCCTCCTGCCTCAGCCGCCTGAGCCACTGGGATTACTGGCATGAACCACTGCACCCAGTTCAAGAAGATCTACTTTTGCTCCTGAGGGAGACTCTCATAAGAAAGTCCTACTATGGGACCAAGGGTTAGGAAAAAGCAAAGCAATCATGATGCTTCCTGTTTGTTCAATGAATTGAAAATATAAGAATTTGCTGTAGAAGTCAGGGTCCACAGTTTATAGTTTGCTCACACAGGTGTGCTAGGTCATGGGAGTAGAATATGATGACTTTACAGTCATACAGTTTATCTTTTCCAGAATTCCGAACAGCCATAATCATACTATTATTATTCCCAATTTACAGAGGGGGAAACTGAGGCTAAAAAGTTAAATAACTTCCCTGAAGTCATATGGAAAATAAACAGCAGTAGTAGAACTTGGATACAAACTCTGCCACCTCCTGCCATACTGGCCCATGATACACACCACTTATCAAGCTCTTATCAGAGCCTTCAATGTCTAGGAGAAAGAAGGCCAGATAAGGAAAAATAGCTGGGCTGGGGTTGTGGCTCAGTGGTGAAGTGCTTGCTTAGCATGTGTGAAGCACTGGGTTCAATTCTCAGCACCACATATAAATAAATAAATTAAATAAAGGTCCATCAACAACTAAAAAAAAAAAAAAAAATATATATATATATATATATATATATATAAAATAATTAAAAAAAGAAAACAGCTGTAGCTCTATGGATTTGTTCTATTACATCCCTCCTAGGATCTATGCCCCACATCCTAATCTATTTATCATTAGGAATTTTTTGCCTCTTTGTGTGTGAGTCTATGTGTCTGGTACTGGGGATTGAACCCAGGGCTTTGCACACACTGGGAAAGCGTCCTGCCACTGAGCTGCCTCCTAAGCCCATTTTTTGACTCTTGCCTTCATTTAGTCTTTCCTGTCTTCTTCTTAGGAATTGTCCCAGTCTTGACCTTAGGCTTTCTCTTTTACTCCCTCCTTCTCTCTCTTCCCTGTGAGCACTTTGATCTCTTTAGGCGTTTCTGACCACTGACCCAGGTCTATGATTGCTGTTTTGTTGCCAATCTTCTATAAAGACTCATCCTGGGCTTGCCATAAGTATAACCCTGGTCTCCTTATTCTGAGTTATACATTGAGGTCTCACAGGGCCCAGTACTTCCACTGTCAATTTTCAGAAATCTCTATTTGGGACCTTAGATACAACTCTAATTCTTTTTACTTTTGGTACCAGGGATTGAACTCAGGGGCATTAACCACTGAGTCACATCCCCAGATCTTTTTTTTTTTTTTTTTCCTGGTATTTTATTTAGAAACAGGTCTTCACTGAGTCACTTAGGGTTCACTAAGTTGTTGAGTCTGGCATTTGAACTCGCAATCCTCCTATCTCAGCCAGCCAAGTCACTAGGATTACAGGTGTGAACCGTGGTGCCAGGCTCTAGTTCTTTCTTGGATGATTAATGTGTGGCAATTCATACCACCTCTCGAAACATCAGAGGGTTCAAGTTTGGCCTTATGCTTATGAAATTTTTACACCAATGAAGTTTCAGTCGCAGAGGTAAATATAGCCAAAGGAGTATGAAGATATAAATCTATATCACTGGGATTGCACACACCACTTGCATGACTCAGGTAAGTAAACAGTGTTGGGGAAAATTATTTTATCTATAAAACAGTAGCACTATGAGAAGTCCAGTTCCCTTGCCTCAATTTGGAACATCTCTGAATGGTCACCCTGGTCCCAGAGCATTTCGTGAAGTCAGCTGAGGCCTTTGCTGCAACTACATCCACAGTTCAGCTTTTCCCTTTGCTCAGTCTTACTTTCTTCACTCCCCACAGGTATTGATTGACTATGACATAGAAATTTAGGGACACATCTGGGCACGGTGGCATACACCTGTAATCCCAGTGACTTTGGAAGCTGAGGCAGGAGGATAACAAATTCAAGGCCAGTCTGAGCAAACTTAATGAGAACTTGTCTCAAAATAAAAAATAAGAAGGGCTGGGGATGTAGCTGTATGGTAAAGCACCCATGGGTTCCATGCCCAGTAACCAAAAAAAAAAAAAAAAAAAATTCATTTCTTCAACTTTCTTTCTTTCTTTCCTCCTTTCTTTTTTCTTTCTTTCTTTTCTTTCTTTCTTTCTTTCTTTCTTTCTTTCTTTCTTTCTTTCTCTTTCTTTTCTCTTTCTTTCCTTTCTCTCTCTCTCTCTTTTTCTTTCTTTCTTCTTTTTAACTGTCCACTGATTTATTTTTCCAACACATTTTCAACTTGCTTATCTCACCCTGAGAATGCTAGGGTTTAGAGGCTAACACCTCTGAGGGACTTGCCACAGGGCCAGTTTTTGTTAAGCCAAGACCAGAAACCGGATCTCTTTTGGCTGAAGTCAGTGTACCATCTCCTGATTAAGTTTCATTATGTTCTATTATCTTCACGTTTCCCTAGTCTAACACTGTCTGACATACAGTAAGCACGAGAAGTGTTTTTGGAATGAATATACAAATTGCAGCTACTCTTTGAGGTTGAGCTGGTCTCTTTTCTCTACATCATCACTGGAATTATATCTCAGAGGCATCTTGGAAGTCATCAGACTCAGGGAAGTCCTGCTCAGCCACCAAATTTACATTTCCCCGGTACCTGCCTGCCCTCTCCACTTCTTCCTAAAGCAAAGCCTCTGCTGTTCAAGTCAAACACATTGGCAGGTTTTATGTTGAGACCACAGATAAGATTGGGAAAATTAATAAAAAAGGTATTACATGGGACACAGAAACCATGTAATCAATTGCGTCTTATTTTACAATTGGGGAAACTTAAGTGATTTTGTATTGAGTTAGTCCAATTAGAGTCCAGTGCTCTATCACTGAGCAACATCCTCAGCCCTCTTTTTATTTTTTATTTTAAGGCCGGATCTTGCTAAGTTGCTGAGGCTGGCCTTGAACTTGTGATCCTCCTGCCTCAGCCTTCCCAGTCACTGGGATCACAGGCATGTGCCATGGTGCCTAATCACCATAAAAAGGATCATCTACTGTTTTTACATAAGGAAACTGAAGATTAGAAAGTTTACTCTTCCTGGAATTCTAAAGCTGATAAATGGTAGGTTTGGAACTCAAACTTAAGATTGACTCCAAAGGTCATACTTTTCCCCCTATGCTAAGCAACCTTCCAAAGCTTTCCAATGCATTCCAAATGATAGTTTTATACCTGGAGACCAAAATGCTCATTCCAGTGTACTCTAAGGGCCAAAAACCTCAAATATTTCCATCCAAGGACATCCAGCAAAATTCAGTGATCTGGGATTTGAAAGAATCCAAAAGACCTCTCATAAACATCAGATGCACGGTGAGTTAAGCCCCAGGGGAGTAACCAGTAGACTTCAGCAAAGTAAGGAGAAATTGTCTTTGACCTCCAGCCTCAGTTCTGCTGGTGACTGGCCAAATGGCCTTGGGCAAGTCACTTCCCTCTCTTGGTCTTTCAAGGTTGAAGAAAATATAGGGAAATGCAAAATTTGTGGACTTTCCCTGCTGCTGGTTTCTAAGTCATCTATGTAATAATCATTTTTATCACATGTATCAGGGAGGGACAGTATCCTACTACTAAGAAGTGTTTCTAGGACTTTGGAGGAGCAACAATTGGTCTGAGTCTTAACAAATGAGTAAGAATTTGTTAGGTCAATGAGGAAGGGACAGGGGATTCCAGGAAGTTCAAAACATTAATAAAGGCACTGGGTGAGTTCTGGGGGAATTGCAAATACAGGAAAGTTACAGCATTTGGGAAAGGGAGGGGCCAAGCTGGAAATGAGAAAGGAGAAATGTACAGAAATCAAGCCACGTAAGGGTAATGATAGCCTTAGTCCCTCTAAAAGGTCTGTCCTGCTGGACGTGGTGATGTAGGCCTCTAATTCCAGTGGTTCAGAAGGCCTCTAATTCCAGTGATTCAGGAGGCTGAGGCAGAAGGATTTTGAGTTCAAAGCCAACCTCAGCAATTTAGCGAGGCCCTAAGCAACTTAGCAAGACCCTGTATCAAATGAAAAATAAAAAGGGCTGGGGATGTGGCTTAGTTGGTCGAGCACCCCTAGGTTCAATCCCTGGTATTAAAAATTAAAAAAATAAATAAATAAATATAGGCTGTACTTCAAAAATTTAAGAATGAACACCAGATCATCAAACTTCAGGGTAAAAAGAGCCTTGTGCTGTGTGTCCCTGCACTCTGCCAGAAATAGCAAGGCTGGGATGGGGATGTGGCTCATGGGTAGAGTATTTACCAAGTATGCCCAAGGCTCTGGGTTCAATCCCCAGTATGGCAAAAGGAAAAAAAAAAAGGGGATTAAAATACACTTAGAAATGGTTGCTATGGTGTACATATGTCCACAGCACGTCTGATCCAGAAAGGAAAGAGAAGTGGGGCTGAGACTGCCAACTTATTGCCCTATGTTGTTCATGGAAGCTTTTTCCTCCCCTTGATTGGATCAAGAGAAAAATACTAAGTCTTCTCCTGGTAGATGACTCAATGGGAGTTCAAAGTTGAAAATGATTATATACTGAAAACTGCAGATCTATGAGATGAGGGGCCCATATAGGGAAAGAGGGTATGGTATATACGAAATAGACCTTCAGCAGCTTTAAGGAGAGACAAGTACAGCACATCATTCATTAATTTGTCCTTTTCTTTTCTTTTTTTTTCTTTTTCTTTTTCTTTTTGGTACTGGGGATCTAACCCAGGGGTACTTTACCACTGAGCTACATCTCCAGCCCCCTTCTCCTCTATTTTTGAAATAGGGTCTCACAGAGTTGCTAAGGCTGGCCTTGAACTCTCAATCCTCCTGTCTCAGCCTCCATAGTCACTGGGATTACAGGCATGTGCTACCATGCCCCACTAATTTGTACTTTTAACTTTCTATTTTAAAATGTCAAACTTAAAAGAGTTGCACGAAAATAGTTGGAAGGTAATAACCAGCCCACAAATTTGCAAATTGTCTGTGGCTGTGAATACCTGTTCTTTAATGTTTTGCCCACCTTCCTCCCCCACCTTTTTTTTGGTACCAGATATTGACTCAGAGTCATTTTATTTTGAAACAGGGTCTTGCTAACTTACTTTAGTGCCTCACTAAGTTGCTGAGGCTGGCTTTGATCCCCCTGGTGCAGACTCCCGAGCTGCTGGGATTACAGTTGTTTACAACCGTGCCTAGCTTTGTCCCATTTTTATTTTAATTTTGATGGTACTGGGGATGGAATCCAGGGGTGCTTTACCACTGGACTACATCCCCAGCCCTTTTTATTTTGAGATAGGGTCTCAATGAATTGCTGAGGCTAGCCTTGAATTTGCAGTCCTCTTGTCTCAGTTTCCCAAGTTGCTGGGGTTATAGGTATGTACCACCCAGCTCTATTTTGGTTTAAAATCAACCCTTCCTCTCTCTGTGCATGTACACACACACACACACACACACACACACTTTTTCCAGAATTATTTGAGGGTAAGTTGCATATATTATGGCTCTTGATCCCTAACTTCAGTGTGAGGAATGAGAATAGTCTCTTACGCAACCATAGCATAACCATCACTTAAATAAATTTTACATTAATAACAATATTTTTATCTAATTCCCTGTTCATGCTCCAATTTTGTCAGTTGACTCAATAATATCCTTTATTATTTTTTCATTTTTTAAATTTTTTGGTACCAGGGATGGAACCCAGAGGCACTTAACCACTGAGCCACATCCCCAGACCTTTTTAATATTATATTTAGAGAAAGGGCTTAGGGCCTCACTCTGTTGTGGAGGTTGGTTTTGAACTCTCCATCCTCCTGCCTCAGCCTCCAGAGCTGCTAGGATTACAGGCCACTGAGACTGGCTCAATAATGTCAGTTATAGCCTTGTTTTCTCCTCTAGTACCAGATCCAGTCTAGTTTCATTTAGTTGTCATGTAAACAAGCATTACATCAAGTTGTCATAGCTCTTTAATATCCTTTAATGTGGGACATTTCCACAGTCAAGTTTTTCTCTTTTAAGACATCATGAACACACTTGAAGAATATAGTTTTTAGTCTTTCTACCTTTTTCTTTTCTTTTTTTTTTTTTTTTTTTTTTTTTTTTTTGGTACTGAGCATTAAACTCAGGGTGCTTTACCACTGAGTTACATCCCCAACACTTTGTATTTCTTATTTTGAGTCAGGGTCTCACCAAGTTGCTAATTGCTGGTCTTTTGTTGGCCTCAAATTTGCAATCCTCCTGCCTCAGCCTCCCAAATAGTTGAGATTACAGGCATGAACTATCACACTCAGTTCTTCTCTTTAATAAAGGCATTTACAGACATAAATTTTCTTCTAGGCATTGCTTTTACTCCATCTGATGAGTTTTTTGACACATTGTGTTCTTGGTTTTCATTAATCTCCAGGTATTTTCCAATTTCTTTTGTGATTTATTTTTCAACTCATTAGTTAATTAGAAATGTGTTGCTAAATTCACCAACTTGGGAGTTATATGATTTTCTCTGTTATTGATTTATATGTAATTTTACTCTGTTTTCAGAAACATATTTTTAATGTTTTTATGATTTTGATCATTTTATTGAGACTTGTTTTACAGCCAAACATCTAGTCACTTCTGAGTGAATGTTCCATGTGTATTTGAGAATAATGTGTTTTGTGTTGTTGGATAAGGTATTCTATAGATGTCTACTTAGTTGATTTATGGTATTGTTCAAACCTGTTTTCTTGTTGATCTTTTGTCAGTTGTTCAATCCATTTTTGAAATTATAGTAGAGAGTATTTAATTTCAATAGTATTCTAGTGAGTATTCTCTAATTATTGTTGAATTGCCTATTTATTCCTTAAATTCTGTTTTTACTCCATGTATTTTGGATTTTGTTCTTGGGTGATAATGACATTTGAATAAAAAATGGATAAGGATAAAAGGAAGACTCTGAGAAAATACTGACTCTTTAAGGTTTTGTTACAAATCCTTGGATATAAATGTAGTGATTGCTATGTCTTCTTAATGAATTGAGGCTTTTGTCATTATAAAATGACTTTCCTTGTCTTTAGAACAATTCTTTATCTTTAATTCTAGTTTTACTAATTGTAGCACCATCACCTCAGATTTCTTTTGATTACTGCTTACATAGTGTATCTTTTTCCATCCTTTACTCTCATTATATTGTTGTATTTGAATATAAACTGGTTTTTGTAAATAGCAGATGTGTGAATCATTTTTTAAAAAAATCCATTCTGTCAATCTCTGCCTTTTAATTAAAATACTTAATCCATTTATATTTAATGTAATTCCTGACAAGGTAGACTATGTGTTTGCCATTTTTCTATTTGTTTTCTATATGTTTTGTATTTTTGTGTTTTTCTATTTCCCCACTACAGCACTTTTTATGTTAAATAATTTCTAGTGTACTATTTAAATTCTCTTGTTATTTCTTTACTTATTTTGTAGTGCTAGAGCTCAAATCCAGGATCTCTTATGTGCTAGGAAGGTGCTTTACCACTGAGTTATACTCCAGCAATACTCAATTTTTAAAAATTATATTCTTAGTAGTTGGTTAAGAGATGACACTTATTTTAATTTCAATTGTATTCTAACACTTTGCTCTGATATAAATTGTTTACATTTTCTTCAATTATAAAAGTTATTGCAATCTTCCCTTGTAATGTTAATGTGATTAGTTACCTAAATTTATGATAATACAAGTTTAAACCATCTTTACACTCCTAGGATAAATTTTATGGTATTTTTTATAATGTTAATGAATCCAACTTAGCACTATTTTATTTAGGATTTCTTTTCATAAGATAAATTAAACTGTAATATGTAGCAGAATCCAAAGAAAAATAACCATATTCTGGTGACTTGAATTCAGAGAAGGTTGTATTCATGGCATTCCCTGTATCTACAGGGATTTGGTTATAAGTTTGAAATGGTTCCTGTGGAGGAATAGGCATATTATCCATTAGAGGATACATATGGTGAATCAGTTAGGATCAGGATTAGGGGAACTGTGCAGACCTAAAAAAGAATGATTTAAATTAGATATCTGTTTATTATTCTCTCAATTAAAAGAAGACAAGTCATAATCCCCAGGGACTCAGGAGGCTGAGGCAGGAGGATTGCAAATTCAACCAATCTCAGCAACTTAACAAGGTTCTAAAGACTTAGCGGGACCCTGTCTCAAAATAAAACATTTTTAAAAAGGGTTGGGGATGTGGCTCAGTGGTTAAGTGACCCTGGATTTAATCCCTGATAACCTCCACCCCCCCCCAAAAAAAAAAAAAACCAAAGGTGATTAATTCCAAGTTTGTATGGTGATGTCTCAGGCACCTCTAGGATATCTGGAATAGCTGTAGGGTTCTACCAACCTTAGGTTATGGTCCTTGACCTACAATATTGCTATTGTAGTTCTGTGCATCCATTTTTGTCCCAGACAGCAGTATGAGAGAAAAACGCCTTCCTGTTCCTTTCCAGATGGCCCTGCACAGTTTCTATTTTTATAGCATTGGCTAAAACTTGGTTGAATGGCTATACTAATGATGTAATGGATGTGGGAAATACAGCTTTTAGATGAGTGGCATTGTGTCCATCTAAATATCAGGGCTTAATAATTTGAGAAGAAAAAGGGTGATGGTTGCACACTAAGTGTTTCTGGCACCCAAGGAATGATTTGACCAAGTAAGAGGAGACATCTTTTCACTCAGATATAGAAGAAAAACATGCATATGTATGTAAGCACATGTGCTGGGTAGTCAAGTGGAATGAGGAGGCCATCTAGCAACTTACACACTTTCCCTTTTTGTCTGAGAAAAGTGTCATAATAGAATTCCCTCACATTTATTAAAAGTTTTAAGTGTTCACTTTCTTGATCTGAGTGTCAATTACAAAGGTATGATCAATTTGTCATGTACTTTTCAGTAATATTTGAATTAAGAATGACAATGACAAAAGGCAGGCTCTGAGGAAACGTTGACTCTTAAGAAGTGTTTTTGTTTTTTTTTCAAATCCTTCTGTAGTTTAATCCCTTTGACCCATAAAGCTTTGAATCTGTTTTCTCTCCCGTGTATGTGTGTGTGTCTACATACTTAAATATAAGTGTACATATATGTATCTTGACTATACATATATATTTTTTGACTGACATATATATATATACACACACACATATTTAGGTACAGTCAAGATATATATATATATATATATATATATATATATATATATGTACACTTATATTTAAATTTCATGTGTGTGTGATAAGTTTTATAGCACATATACTGGTATATGTGCTAAAAACTGGTCAATTGTTTTACAGGCTTCCTCCTTATCCTGAATGAGGGGCTTCAATCTTATGCTTTTGGTGCTGGTATGAGGCAGAAGAGGGTGGGAGGTGAGAGAGCAGTGCCTCTGTGATTGTTGGCCTGTGAATCTGTCCCCTGTTACTCCCTAGAAATTCATAAGATGGGGCTGATCCTGGTCTAGGCTTCCCTTTTAGTTTAGCATGGAATTCCTGGTCATTTTTAGAGTATTCCTGCATTTCCAGTTTTTCCTTAGAAAAAACACACCCCACTCTCCCATGGATGTATACAAAGTTCTTTACTGAATGGTCCAGTAGATCTCAAAAGAACAGGGAACTTTAGAAGGAATAGTTACAGAAATTTACATATGAAGCAGAGCATCACAAGCCTGGAAAACAGCTAGAACTGATTCATTTTGTGGGAGAACTCTAAAATTCTGCCTGTTGAATTTTGCTACTCAGATGCCAATATTTAGTTTTTCCCTGGTTTCTTCCAGTTAATCCTAAACCTTTTGGTAAACTTCTTCTCCATTTTTTTCATTTGTGTATCTTGCATATAACCAGTTGATATAAGAGGCAGAATTTCTGCCCCTTTGGATCCCCTCATCTTTTCAGATGCAAATGTCTCTGCTTTGGCCAGATGCTAATTGGAATTCTTTGTTCCTTCAAAGCTGATTTTAGAGTGGGGAATGGTAAACTCCAGTCTAAAGAATTAGAGAGACTATTAGGTTCCCTCCATTCTATTTGTTTCCCTGACAGTGAGATTTTGCAGCTAATTTTCCCACTGGTTTTCCTAATAAACATACCTCAGATACATTAGGAAAAGTGACTTCTCTCATTGTTATGAGTCTGACTTGTGCAGCTACAACCTTAGAATTATTATGCTAAGGAATATTTACTAATACTTCGAGGGCACCTCTGTATCATCCACTTTCCTTTTCCTTGAGGGTTTCTCCAAACACATTTCCCTGAATGATCTAATGCCTCTCATTTTTCAGTCTTTGATTCCTAAGACAAAGTTCTCTCTAATCCTCAAAACAAGATCCAGTCCTTAAAACTAGATCCAATCCTTCTGATTTACTTTCTCTCAGTCCTCAATAGTTCTATGTAGTAGTTGCCATTTTGACACATAGAGCTAGTGTTGTAAATGAAATTGAACCTGTAGTTTTCCTTATGGCTATCTTGTGGTAATCTTATGTTGTGATGGCAAAAACTGTACTTGTCTCTCTGTGTTAAATCTAGAAGAGTGACTCATAGCAATGGCTCAACAATATATTTAACCAGTTTTATGAACAATCTGAACTTGATTGGTTGGGAGTTAACATCAAAGAACATTTTTTTTTTCCCCATTCACATGAGGACTGTCAAATCTGCCCTCCATCACTTAAGGATGTTTTAGGCAAATCCCTCAGTTTCATTTTTGTCACTTCCAGTAATTTTACAGTACAGTTCAATGTAAAACTCCCCTCCTGCTTCTTCCTGTCACTTCACCTCACCCTTGTCTCATAGTCTAAAGGACTGTAATAGGGAAGAGTATGTGGTTTGATTTTTCTCCTTCTGTTTTACCTCATCTGGCTACAACTTCTCAAGTGATATAGGGCGTGAATGTAAGGATCAAACTCTTCCTTAGTTATAAGGCCGCAGATGGTTGTCTCTGTTTCTCTGGCTAATCTCAGTTCCCTGTGGATATCCAAGTCTCAGCAAATTTATGGTGCACAGGTGGGAGCACTTTAGGGACCTCTGTAAGAGTGGAGGATGTGGGGAGCACTCCACTGCAAAGTGTGCTGATATGGGAGATCTCCAGCTTGGCCTCTTCTGGCCTTCCTCCCACTTGGCTCCCACAGGTGATAAATCATACAGCATCTTGCTACTGGGATTTGCCCACCTAGTAGCCAGAGTGACAAACCACCTGAAGCCTGAGTACCATATGCAGTGTCCACTGTGGCTACTCTTACATCCTTGCCCTGCTATACAGCGAGTGGGCAGGCTGTCTCCCATATTGGTCCAGTGCCTTATTTCTACCTTATGAAAGATTGGGAGATCCACTGCCCAACCAGGGAAAGAGGCATTGAGTCTCCTGTTCTTTGGCATGCCTTGAACCTCTCATAATGCCACATGAAAGGTTCATGGTGCCTCCAAGTGCACCAAGGGAGAAGAACCTTATCCATGGGGAGGGGAGGGAGAAGTGACAGAACTCTCACAACTCCGATGATTGACTTTGATTCTGATTCCCTTGCTCTCCTCTCTCCCTAGTCCTCTGTTTATATAGCATGGGGAGAAGAGCGTTGGGGCAGTCAGACCAGTCCTGTCACCTCTCACTAAGCCCTAGAGGTGATGCTGTCCCCAGTGAATCTGCCGCTCTCTGTAGAATGTGAAGTCTCTTCATCCTAGCTTTAAATATGAGGCATTAGGAAAAGTCCTTCCAGGAATCCTACTACAAACATCTTCTGAAACAACCAACCAATGTTTTCTTGTGTTGTTTGCTTCTTAGGAAGCCTCTGTCCAAGCTGGGCTCCAGGACACAAAGGTTACCAGACTGGGAAGCACTTGTGGAGAAAACCGTATTTCTTATTTTACTAAGGAAGGAAAACAAAACAAAACAAAACCAAGGCACCATTTATCAGGATCTGTGCAGACCCTCATGGGCAGATGCAACAGCCGAAGCAGAACTGAGGCCTGACTAAAAGCAGAAGTGGTTAAAGACACACATCAATGGGATGGCGAGCAACGGAGGAATGGAAAAATAAGAGTTAGGAAGAAGATAGAAAATGAAGGTGACAGAAAAAACAATGGAGGAGAGAGGAGAAAAGACTTAGTGACTGGGGTTAGAGGGAAGGGACCAGGCAAAGGGAATGGGCTACAGCTTGCCCAGTGGGAGCATAGGGGAAAGGGAAGAGCAGCTGGTGAAAAGAATAAGGGCCCAGGTTTACCATATGCCAGCTGGTGCAGGTGTGCTAAATATGTCCCCTCCCCCACGGGGCAGTGTTCTGATGTTAGAGATGGGGGAGGAGAAGTGGAGGAGTGGGAGGAAGGGGAGGGCACACCCCTCCAGGTGCAGGGGCCACCACTCTATTTGTTTGTTTCCTTTTTAAGGGTGCATTATAATTATACATAATCATATGATTCTTTGTTACTTATTCATACATGCATACAATGTAACCAAATAATTTGATCAGTTTCATTCCCCAGGAGGACTGCCACTTTAACAAATGCATTTGAACATTGTCCCTACCTGGTCCCATCCCCAGGGCCCAATCCAAGCCATTTGTTTGTGAATAGCAAAGATATGAAACTAACTTTGTGCCAGCTGTTGGGACAAGCTGGTCCCAAGGGGCATAGCTAGTTTATCCAATGCCTTGGGATCTGGGAGGAACAACTGAATATTTTAACTTGAGAAGGGATGCTGTGGTAGCCAGGAGCACAGCAGGGCAGGTTGTGGAAGGAAGAACCAAAATTTATGAAGAGGATTAAACCATGAAGCTCAAGTAGGGATGCTTAGATATACCTTGTGCTTTTCTGTTCAAAAAGTGATCCATAGACAGCAGTATCTCCTGAATTCTTGTTAAGAATGCAGAACCTCAGACCCCACCCCATACCTACTAATCCAGAGATTGCATTTTAACAAGATCCCTAGTTGATTTTATGGTAAGTTAAAATTTGAGAAGCTCCTACCTAATCTTTTACTTAAATGCGCTCCAGGGTAGCCGACAGAGGGCAGTGCTGCAGAACTCAGAACCAGCAGAGGAACGGTGTGAAGAAATTTGTCCTAAGACTTCAGTGAGACTGTCCTGTAAGAATTTGGGGCAATGCTGGAGTATCCTCTATGCATAAGAACAAATGGCTTGAGTTCACTGGAAGTGAACCTGGTCACCCACTTAGGTTTTCTCGTTTTTGTTTTTGTTTGTGGTGCTTAGGATAGAGCCCAGGACCTCACATTTGCCAGGCAAGCACTCTACCACCGACTCCAACCCCCTATGTTTTGATGTATGGAAACATCTGAGGAACTGGGAACACAAGACAATCAGGCTTGATCCTTGCACCAAAACTTCTCAAGAAGGGAGTTGTCTTGCCATAAAGCATTGGTGTCCTTCAGACCTTGAGGCAGATCCAGCCTTGTGGGCGTGCAACCTGTGCAGCCACACATGGCGGAGGCTCAGAGGAGTACTGCACTTGAGTAGGTGCTCTGCTGACACCATCTGGAAATTCTAAATATTTGTACCTTTCAACTGTGTTTTTAAGTGAAATCCATTGAAAGGAGACACATGAAATATGCATGTCCCCCACCGCTTCTTTGTTGTGCCATTCATATACAGCATTCATGGTTTTCCTTGAGCACAGCCTCCCAGTGGACCTGCAACTGTGGGACTTCAATGAGACTCAAAGAGAGTTTGAAGTAATTCTGCTGCAGAAGACACAGGCTTTCCTAGATTGTTGGGGGAATGTGTCTGCCATCAAGAAGTAAACTAAAAGCTCGGTGTGGCAGTGCACTCCTGTAATCCTCGTGAGTTGGGAGAGTGAGACAGGAGGATCCCGGGTTCAAAACCAGCCTCAGCAGCTTAGTGAGGCCCTAAGTAACTGCAAGACCCTTTCACAAAATAAAACATAAAAAAGGGCTGGAGTTAAGTACCACTGGGTTCAATCCCTGGTACAAAAAAGAAAAAAAAAAAAAAAGTAGTGAACTAAAAACAGTTAAGCTAGAATTTGTTTGCTTGTTTATTTTGTCATAGTAGGGATTGAACCTGGGGCACTTTACCACTGAGCTACATTCCCAGTACTGCCCCCTTTTAATTTTGAAACAGAGTCTAAGTTGCCGAAGTTGGCCTTGAGCTTGTGATACTCTTGCTGAGTTGCTGGGATTACAGGCCACCATGTCCAGCTTAAATTAAGGTTTTGAAGCTTTTACGCTCCTTTGGTAAGAACAAGATACAAATGCAGGCACAAGTGCAAATTATGAATTGAGTAATTTTAATGATTCCACATTAAAAAATTAAATGTTCATGTATTTGCATTTATACATACAATATAGACAATTCATGATGATTTAAAATTTTAATTTAATTTTTTTAACCTAGACCAACATTGAATAGCAAATAAAAATACCATCTCAAGCAGAAAAAGAAATTGTGGAAGAAGGGAAAAGTCTTCATGCATTAATAACTTTTTAATTCTTTATTTATTTTTTGGTATAGAGATTGAACTCAGGGGTGCTCTACCACTGAGCCACATTCCCAGCCCTTTTTATTTTTTATCTTGAGACACAGATTCACTGAGTTGCCCAGGCTGGCCTCAAACTTGCAGTCCTCCTGCTCAGCCTCTGTAGTCACTGGCATTGAAAGTGTGCTCCATCACACCTGCCAAAGGTGCTTTTATTTCATTCTTCTGTATGCGTGTGTAAGCATACATGTGTGCACATATATGTGTACATGTTTTCCCAAGAAAACCTCCTCTACCACTGACAAAAGGTAGAGGAAAAGACAGGGTGCTACTTCCAGAAAGAAACCTGAGAAAGTCCCGTTGGAGGATGCGTGCAGGCTGATGTAAACTGGGCTGAGAGAAGAGCTGTGTCTTAGGAAACCAGGCTGTCTTCTGGCACCAGCCTAAATCCAGACTTGCTTATCTTGCAAGTGTAATGCAGACCAAGTAGCTTTCCAAACAATGGTTCAAACCCAGGTTCCTTACATTAGTGGCTCCACTTCCCAGGCTCCCTCACTTCCTACCACATCAATTCTTCTCACTTGCTAGTGACCAAAACCAGTCACATGACCCCAGCTAGATGCAAAGGCAGCTGGGAAAAGGCATTTTTCAGCTGACCTCAGGGGGAAATGAAAAGGTTTGGTGAACACAGAGGATCCTTTTTTTTGTCACACAGGAGATGGGGTACGAAGGGGAGGGTGTCTTTGTGACTGGTAAAAGGAGAGGTGGAAGAGGCTAATCTGGTTTAAGAACTGGTAGTTCCCTGAAGGGAGAGAGCATCCTTGGGTGATCTCCCAGCTCCAGGTTCATGAAAAGTCTTAGAGGAGGAATATAAAGCAAGAATCTTAGGAGTTATGCAGTAGTGGGCCTGGGGATTCCTGCCTGTTTATAATGGGAGACCTTGATTAGAACATTGTGTCAATTTGATGTTTTCAACAGGGAAAAGTGGTGGACACCTGTAATCCCAGTGACTTGGAAGTCTGAGGTAGAAGAATTGCAAGTTTGAGGCCACCCTGGGCAACTTAGTGAAACCCTGTATCAATATTTAGAAAATAAAATTTTAAAAAAGGGCTGGGGTCATAAGTTCAGTGGTAGAATGCCTCTGAATTCAATTCCCAGTACAAAAATGATTTTATTAGATCCTATGACACAACTAAGATTTGAAAAGTTTTTCACACAGCCACACAGATGAAAAAAAGAGAACTCAGGTCCCCATGAGACGGTTGGAGAGAGAGAACCCCAGGAATCTTGGCATGGATGTTGGAATAAAGATCAGAAGTAGTACAATTTAACTCTCAACTGTGTTGACACATAGAAACCTATGACCCTATGTTTTTCTTTGTCTCCATGTTCCAGTCTGCCCAGGTTGAAGGAACCAGCACTATCTGACATATTTGGAATGACTTCAAGAATTTGAATGGTCATACCAAATGTTTATTTAAACAGTACAAAAACCTTTGTAGGGCTCTAGATGTAGTTCAGTGGTAGAGCACTTGCCTAGCATATGCAAGGCCTTGGTTATCACCAGTACCACACACACACACACACACACACACACACACACACTATATATATATATATATGCATATATATATATATAAATAAATAAAAATAACAAAACAAAACATCATCACAGTGTGATGACATTGTTTTGGTGGACAAAATGAATATGTAAATCTATGTATGTGTATTGGAAAACAATTATGGAATATAAAATAAAATATTTACTAGAATTCTTAAAAAGTTCATTGAAAATTTTCACTGATGCTTCAACAAAAAACTTTCTCCCATTCCATGTAGCCAGAGCTCCTGCTCTGGTTAAGAGCATAGTTGTTGATGAAGGCAAGATCCAGCGATCTTGAAGTTTCACTCTTAAATTATTAGAGGAGTTCATCATGAGTAAGTAGGAGGCCAATAGCAGTGGGTATGACAACCATCCACCAACTTACAATCCACATTACTGCAGAGGATCTGGCTGAAAGAGCAAAGAAAACCCAAATATTAAGGTGTCCTGGTTAATGTGTTGAGAAGGGGCAGGAGTACTGAGACATTGGCAAGGGTAATCCTAAAGTAAGGAATTTCCTCCCTAAATCCAGCCCCAATGTGACTCTCAAAAGGTCAGTCTCTCCAGATGTAAAGTGTAAAGTATACGGAACTCTCTTAAATATCACTAACTTAGCTGGGTCCTGTGCTTGAAGTTTCCCTTGGCATAACCAGACCTGGGAAAGGAAGAGCTTGACAGCAATGAGACTGAACAGAATCTGGGGCATAGATGAGGCTGTAAAGCTATGCACAGCTGACTTCAAGGAAGGAAGGATCCCCTTCCTCTCTTTTATCCTCTGCCCCAATAGCCATTTGTACCAACCAGGAGGAAAAAATAAAAGGGAAAGAGAGAAAGGAAAGGAAAAGGGACAAAAAGGAAGGAAAAAAAGGGAAGGAGAAATCATAAGAAAGAGGGAATGAATAACAAAATAGGGAAGGAGATTAGGGGTGCTTTCTAGAATAATTTGGATGGTTAAACAGGGACAAGAATGATTTAGCCCTTCAAAAAAATGGGCATATGATTGCTTTTATTCTCTCTGCAGATGAGCAGCCACCCCCTACTTTATAAAGGACAAGACTGTGCCTCTTTCTTTGTTGGATCTCCAAATGTGGTATTAATATGAAAGTGGCATTGGGTTGTCTAGCTGAACTGTGATCTCATGGTCAGACAGCAATCTGCAACATTGTGTCTGTGGTGGCAGAAGAGCAGGGCATATTAGGAGATGCTAGAAGGCATGTCCAGTTAGTTGGGAAGAAGAAAGAAGAGCAGGCAGGTCCCATAGCCCACCAGTAGGAACAGAGTAATCAGTGAAGGGGAAGACAGCCCAGGAAGATCATAAAAGAACAGGAACCCAGACCCCTGTGACTGGATTATCATTTCTGTCTTTAAGAAGGACATGACTTGGAGAAGCTAAATATTTTTTTTTTATACCTGGGGATCACAGGTGAATATCAGCACCACAGGTATGAGCTGGAAGAATACATACATAAGGGGTCAGGGGTATCACTTAGAGGTATGGAGGGTAGTGGGCCCACAGTGCTGGAGATTATGATCCAAATTTATAAAGTAGTCCCCTAGTCTGAGTATCTCCAAAATTAAAGGGAATGAACCTAATTTAGTCACTTTTCATTAAGAACTTGTCAATCATAGTGTTAGGTGTTATATGTATTGTCTTATTCCTTATCACATCGTGAGGTAAGAACAATTATTTTAACTTCAAGAAAGACATGACTTGGGGAAGTTAAGTAATTTGTTTATAGCTAGTAAATGGCAGTATAAGGGATTGACTTCAAATGTGACTTACTCTAAAGCCTACAAACTTAGCTGTCCCGGGATAACACCTGGGGAGGCGTAAGCTACAGCCAGGAATGCTGCTCCAGAGTGGTTCCTCTCCAGAGACACAGAGGAATCTGAAACCTAGAGTTTGCATTTCTACCCTCGTCAAGGAACCTAAACCTGGAAGAGTCTCCACCTGAGCATAAGGCTCTCACTCCTAATGGCTAACCTCCCTCCTGCTCACTTACCTTTCATTCTTGTCTTGAATCTTTAGGCAATTTGCCAGAAATTTCTCCAAGCACCTGCTCAACAGTGCCTGGGCCGTTTGCTATCTCTTTTCCTTGCTCACCCTGATGCTTCAGACTGTCCTACAGTTAGACAGACTTCAGACTGTGCATCATGAGAGTGGAGAAGGTTGGGGAGCATCAGAGATCTTATGCCAAATGCCCTTTGCATCCAAGGATGTTGAGCTTCTCAACAATGAGGTGAACTAACTGAGTAGAGGCAGAGTCAGGAGTAGAACCCAAGTCTCCCAGACACATTTAGGGTTCTCCACTACATTCTGTGCCAGACAGCTGAGTAGGATCCTCCACTTTTCCTCATTAAAAAGACAACTGGTCACCCTGTGCCCATCTCAGCTCTGATGGGCATTATTTCTTACCTATAGTACAGGGTGGAATGAAGTAGACCGTATCGTTCTTGCTGCTCACAGGATTGCTGACTTGGCATGTGTAAAATCTGGACTGGTTCTGTGTATTAAGGGTGACTTCAAGCACATTTTTCTGGAGCTCCTTTGGAAAGGGCCCCGAGTCTCCATACCAAACATAGCTGACTGACTGGTCCTGTATCACACATGACAAAGTCAGATAACAATTGCCATTTACTTCTTCTGCCTTCTCAGTTTCTATGATAGGCTCAGGAACAGGGTCTGAAAATAAAGAGGATGTTATGAGACAATGAATTGAGGCATTTATGCTGCAGTGGTTTAGCCAACCATACAAAGTACAAGGTGAGCCAGGGAGGGACAGGGAGGGCCATGTGAAAAAAAGAGTCCTGGAGAAAAGGCTCCTACAGAGGGAGCCAGTGAGCTGCTTTGACCCCTGGAGGCTTCAGACTGCAAGAGCTACTTCTCAGAGGTGAAGCTAACCTGGCTCCAGAAGGGGGAGCCAGAGTCCATTACATGCAGCCAGGAACAATTAGGGTAAGGGTTGTGAGACAAAACGCCCAGCAGACTTGGGGTCAGACTTGGGATCCTAACTGTCTGAGATGTTCAGACCCTGTTCCCCAACTTTTTAATTTTTTGTGTGTGAGACTGGATATTGAACCCAGGATCACTCTACCACTGAGCTACATACTCCAGCTCTTGTGTTTTTTGTTTGTTTGGGGGACAAGAGCTCTCTAAGTTGCTGAGGTTGGCCCTGAACTTGTGATCCTCCTGCCTCAATCTCCCAAGTCACTGGTATTACAGGTGAGTGCCACTGTGCACTTTGGGGCCAATCTGTCCTTCAAAAATTCTCCAGTTCAGACCTACGTAGAGTCCTGAGGTAAGGGGTACCAATCAGCATGTGGCAGAGTCCTTTACACAGCCACCCAAGGGAAATTCCATCAGTGTGGCCTCTAGCAGAGCTACAGAAAGCTTTCTGTAACCCCCAAAACATGTCAGTGGTGTTTGGTCTATAATGAAGTTAACTCCCTTGGCTCATCTGTGAAATGACACTACCTCACAGCACACTTACAGTGTGTGAGACCAAGTGGTACTGTCCACAGAGAAGTGCTCTTCACAGCGTGTAAGTATAGCATACATACCAAAGGTCATATTAGTATCACTGCAGTCCTGCTGCCAGATGTGGTGAGAGGTAATACTAGCATCCAGTCCTGCAGAATCAGTGCAGGTCAGAGCTCATAGGATTAAAATGTGGCAGAGAATTTACCAGACCAGAACTTGTCTCTGGGTTGTATGCGTGGGGAGAATACAGAAACTACCAATCTGGCCCCCTGAACACAAGTTTCAACTCCTCCACAAGCCCTCTTGGGTTGCTGAACTTCCCCCTACATGCTCAAACTGAGCAAATTTTGCACCCTTTTTCACCATTTCCTGTGTTCTAGCCTCCTGTCTTATACTCCTTCCTCATTTCCCACCGTGACCAGCACAGCACTGGGCACTTTGTGTTTGGAGTTTATTGAGTCAGCTAGGGTGGTCTGGCTCCAAGATGCCCCCTGTAAGTGATCACAAATGCCTGGGCTGGATTGAAAGATGATTCTTCTGCTAATCACTCCTTAGGGATCTCACCCTTAGGACTGGAGCTAAGCAAGGTTGTGATTTTTAGGAACTCAGAAAATTTGCAATTTCTTCAGAAAACTTTAGTCACTCGGAATCAGTCGTGTGTGGGGCGGATGCTATGTCACAGAAATTACAGAGGTTGGTAAATGATGCATACAGGGGCTTTCAGTTTTTGCTTATTTTGTGTTACTGTAAGAGACTTTCCTGTCCCAAGGACCTCCTGAATTTTTAGGCCCTATGAGATGGAGGAAGTGAGTGAGAAGGGACTCTGGCCTCTTGGACCAGGGGAACCACCTGCCTGGTGGAACCTGAATATATACAACACTCTTCATCTGCACTGTGTCAGCATTAATTTTTAAAAATTTTCATTATCACTTTGATCACTTTTGATCACTTTGATCACTCTAAAAGGATAATATTATTGTTCTCATAATATGATGAAGAGCCCAAGGTTCTGGGTGAACTTCTCCTTGGTTATGGGTGTGGCCCCTCTTCTGCAATAATTGGCCACTCCACTCCATGGAGGTCTCCCGAGAACCACATTTCTACACAGATACACACATAGATCAAAAACACAGACCCAAATCAAGTTGGATAAGTTTTTCTCATAAAATTACTCTGAGAATTTAAACCCAGGGTTAAAAATGTCTAAACTTTGAGAGATAAGTCAGGGTAGTGGCAGGATAGACTCCTGAACTTGGGGTGCAGGGTCCTTCCTAACTGATCCTGATTCTCAATCTTCTTCCTCTTCAGCCCTTTTTGACTTAGCTACACTGCTTGAATTACTTTAAATAGTCCTGGTTTCTTAAAATAACTTCTCCTTTCTTGGTAAAGGTACAGTGGATTGGTTTCTGTAACTTACCATGAAAAGGATCTTACCTAATATGGGCACAAAGATATTAAGATATTTTTCCAACGTCACACAGCTAGTGACTGACCAAAGATTTTTTGTTTTGTTTTGTTTTGACTGATGTGTAATAAGTAGATACATTTATGGGGATACAGTGTGATAATTTGATACCCGTGTGTAACATGTTATGATCAAATCAATAATTAGCATTTATTTTCTCAAATACTGGTCATTTTATATGTTTGGGAAACTTCGAACTCTAGTTATTTTGAAATATAAATTGTTGTAGACTCTAGTAATCCTACTTAGCTGTATGACACTAGAACTAATACCTCCTATTTAACAGTATGTTGGCATTTATTACCAACCTCTCTCTATCCCTTCTTTCCCTGCCTTTCCTAACTTCTAGTGACCATGATTCCATTCTTTCATGTGTGTGTGTGTGTGTGTGTGTGTGTGTGTGTGTGTGTGGTGCTGGGGATTAAACTCAGGGTATCACACATGCTAGGCAAGCGCTCCACCACTGAGCTAAATCTCCAGCCTTCTACCCTCTACTTCCGTAAGATCAACAGTGCCTACCCTCCAGTACTGGGCATCAACCCCAAGGGCACTTTAATGCCAAGGTAACATTTCCAATGCTTTTTATTTTTTATTTTGAGAAAGTGTCTCACTAAGTTGCCCATACTGGCCTTGAACTTGTGATCCTCCTGCCTTAGCCTCCCAAGTTGCTGAGATTACAGGCATGCACCACTACACCTTAACTTCTACAGATGAGTGAGAATGCGGTATTTAATTTTCTGTGCTTCGCTTATTTCATTTAAGTTTTGAATTTTGAATCCAGGTCTGTGTCAGTTCTTATTGCATACATACTGGTTAGCCTGGAACTTTAAATGGAAGTTTTTGTTACACTCATTCTGATGGGTAAAAGACTCTCCACATAGTTCCTGTTCTGTCCTTTAGCACTTATATCCTTTTCCATAAGTCCTGTGAAGTCCAAGTTCAGAGATATAATTAAGATGAGTTCAAAACAGATTTGGGTTGATTATAGGACAAAGTGAAGGAAATAGGAAATAACCTATTGTTTTCTTTCTCTTCAAATCTTAGGTTCCCGACAGATGAATTTTTTTTTTTTTTGGAGGGGGTACCAGGGATTGAACCCAGAAGTACTTTACTACTAAGTTACATCCCCAGTCCTTTTTCGTTTTTATTTTGAGACAGGGTCTCACTAATTTGCTTAGACTCAGCAAATTGCTGAGGCTGACTTGGAACTTGCTATCCTCCTCTCAGCCTCCTGAGTCACTGGGATTACAGGTGTGCACCACCATGCCAGGCTCAGATGAGGTTTTAAATGTCCTATGGCCACCAATTTTAGGGTTTCCTGGCCCAGGCTTATCCCCAAGTAGAACTGGCTTTGTGGGGAAATGAATTAAGCTTGCCCTGAGGTTTTCTTCTCCTTCTCCCAGAAAGTGTCACCATGACTCACAGGAAGCCTCCCAGCAGCTCTGGAGTAGGAACTTGCCTAGCTCCCACAACTCACCAAACACCTGCAGGGGTATCTTCCATTCCTGCTCTTTCCCACTCTCCTTGGACACTCTTAGGATGTAAGTACTGCTGTCCTCTTTCTGAACTTTGGAGATGTGCAGATGCGCAGGACTTTGAGGATCAAGACTGAGTCTGTCCTTCAATGAAGATCTGTAGTAGACAGCAGGGGACAACACCTCCCATTCTACAATCTTCTGACTAGTGTTGTAAAACCAGATTAGTTGCTTATAGTTACCAAACAGTTCCTCGGAGATTTTCAGACTCACATTGCTGCCAGAGACTGCCATCTTTCTAAGCACTGAAGGATCTGCCAAAGAAAGCCAGAGACCCACCTTGAAGGAAGCAGTACCCCAGTGGCCAGGCTTTTGCTTGGGCTGGTGGAGCAGGGAAGAAGGAAGGAATTTCTACTTGGGGACAATGAGTATGGCTTTCATCATGAGGTACTTGCTCTAGAATCAGGAATTCAGTTAAAGGTGGAGCTTAAGACACAGTGTTGGCCCTGGATCTCTCCCTTACTTTCAGACCAGTAAATTTTCAAATAAATTGATGAAAAATCACATCCTGTCTTTGGTTTTGTGTGTTCTGTCAGTTCAATCTAGTTTAATAAGTATTATTTTAGTCTCTAGAGGTATAGACATAAACAATGTATGATTCTATCCTAAAAGATTTAATACATTATTTCAGGATAGACACAAAAACAAATTATCCTGATACGTAATATCCTGGTTACTACAACAAGGATAAGTACGAAGTCTTAAGGAATATGTCTCTGCCCAGAGTGTAAGGGTAGAGGATGGAGGAAATACTAGGAAAGTCTCTTCGCAGATGACCACAAAGGTGAGCCAAAAAATGTTTAAAAGGCAATCTTTGTTGAGAACCATGGGTAAGGCACTATTTGAGGCACTTGGGATACATCAATGAATTAAACAGCAAAGATCCTTAAGCTAATATTAGAGCAAGCAATAAATATGATAAATAAATACATTATATAGTATGGTAGGTGGTGGTAGTTGTTATGACAAAAGAAGAACCTAGAATAGAGCAAGGGGAGTCCTGGGTACTAGTTGAGATTGTGAGGGGAGATAGCATTTATTAGGTGATCAGTAGGTCACATCTGAGCAAAGACTTAAAGAAGGAGAGAGAAAACCAAGCAGAAATCTTGGGTAAGCGTAAAACAGGTAGAGGGAAGAGCTACAGCCAAGGCCCTGTGATGGTGGTGATGGTGGTGGTGGTGTGTCTGTCATATGTAAACAACAGAAAACAGGCCAGAATGGGTGATATAGAATGAACCAGAGGAATGGGTGTTGAGACAGTTACAGGGAGAGCTGGGATTGGGGAGAGAGGATAAAGATATTTTCACTTTATTGATAATATTTTACTCTGTTTAAAAAAATTCCCTGTAAAAGTAGCTTATGTAACATATATATTTAATTTATTTTGAAGCAAGTTATTAGATGGTAGGAAAGTGGAGACTATGCAAATTATTATTTGATAAAGTTGGGATTGAGGCAAACTTACTGTGAAAATGATGAAACTGAAGCTTTAGGCTTCCTTGTATGGCCCTGAGGGACCCTAACAGTGTATTCACATATTTTTTTAACAGAAATAATTAGACCACTCCCTATTTCCTGTCTAACATCCCCTCCATCACATTTCCACTTGTGCTGGGTGGTGTTGTGTTTGTAGTTATTTGGAATCTGGCTAAGGGGAACTAGAACTGGGGAATATTTAGTCTGAACTCAGTGGAGTATATATATGTGGTTCAGACTGTTCTGTGTGAGGTCATTGGCAGACACTCTGGTGAAGAAGTGGCATGCAGGAATATTGCTGCTGTGCCCTGCCCTGATTCCTCTGCCAGATCAGCTAGCATGTTGCAACAGGACCACATTTAGGAAGTAGAGGAAAGACAAGGTTTGAAGTGAGTGATAGCGCTATTCTGTGGCAAAGTATTATAGAAACATGAAATCACTTAATTAATTAAAATTATAATGCTATTTCCCTGGTTTTTGTGATTAATATCATATTTGCCAGCTTTTTAAAACTTGAAATCTGTTGAAATGTCTTTTTCTTCATATTTTAAAATTTTGATTAATCGTACACAAATGGAGCACAACCATCGTTTCTCTGGTTGTACACGAATTAGATTTGCGTAATCATACATACAAAGGGTAATGATGTTTGTCTCGTTCTATTATATTTTATCTTTCTTTCATTCAAATTGATTTGATTTTTGTTTCCATTTGTATTTATAGTTTTGTTATTTTTTTTTCACAAAGATACCTCAAATTATATAAGACTCAGGTTCTACAAGAGAAAGAAAAATGATAGCTAGAGGTCGAAAGATGAAAGGAGGTCTGTTGGTTCTTTTTCTGGAAAAAGAGGAATGAAAAGTATGTATATATAGGCTTGGAAAGAGTAGAAAAAAACATTAAAGGTAGAAAAAAGGGGAGACGTGTCTTACCTATATCATTCTGTTGTCATACGTTTTCACACAGATACTTAGTCATATCATTCAACAACATATATACCTAGCTATTCACTTCCCACACATCTATCATTTCCAAAAACATCTTCAACCACTGAAAGATAAATGATAAGTGGAGAATGATATATAATGGGAGTGAGGGGTGTGGGAAGTGAGAGAAGAAGGGAGGAACTTTGGATTATGTAGAAGGAAATGAGAGAGAGGAGGAGTACAAAAGATGGTGGAATGAGACAGACATCATTACCCTATGTACATGAATGATTACACAAATGATATGAATCTACGTTGTGTACAGCCATGGAAATGAAATGATGTACTCCATTTGTGTCCAATGAATCAAAATGTAGTCTGTAAAAATTTTTTTTTAAAAGTCTGTGTCCCCAGGGCTTTTGAGATTCATTTCTCCTTTATTTCTGGGGCCATTCATCCCTTGTAACCATCCATCTGTCAATTCAACAGATATTCATTGGATGCCTACCCTGTCCTGGTACCTATGCACACACACATAGGCATTTGTTCCCACAATGCTTCTGATTAGTCCAGTCCACATATTTATTCATTTCCCTAGTGCTTCTGACTGGTCCAGTCCTCCAACAGAATTGATTCAGTCCAAGTAATAGTCATTGTACAACCATAGTGTGCCTGGTGTTGTGCTCTGATATCAGCAATGCAGACGGAGTGTCTGGCCTCTTACACCACACAGCCTAAAGAGACTTTCTGTCAAGAATTTTTAAATCACTAGACATGTATCCCACACTTACCCTCATTCTTGTCTCCATGTAGATTCATAGGAGTATTAAAAAATAGGCATCCTAGATCATGTTTTTCAATCTATTGACATTTTGGGACAGATAAGTCTTTGGGGGAGGGGGTGTCTGTCCTATGCATCAAAAGATCTTTAGCAGCATCCTTGGTCTCTGCCTATCAGATGCCACTAGCACTTCTCCAGTTGTGGCAATCAAAAATGTCTCCAGGTGGTGTCAAGTGTCTCCCTGAGGGATAAAATCCCCCCTCCTCACCCTGATTAAGAACTGCTGGCCTACCTAATCTTTGTCAGTCTCTACGAGAAGTCTCAGACATATGCTCAGGAGATGGAATGGTTCACAGTCTGAGATAGTGACAAGTCGTCAATATTCAACAGACCATTTCATTATGTCACAAGTGCTGAGATGCAGACATGTATGGGGTGTTGCATCTTTCTTCTCTCCTTGGCACCTGTGGGTTACAGTTCTAGAAAGGCTGACCTAGTGGTTGGCCGTGACTTCTTACTGAGAAATAAGGAAGTGGTAATTAGTAATTAAATTCTTCCTTTGCCTTCCTAACAATTTTGTCTCTTAGAAGGTAGGTAAAACAGCCTTAAAGGAAAAAAGAAAAAAAATCCTACTATTCTGATTGAAAGCTAACAGAACAAAACAGTTGGTGATGTGTCTGGATGCTGAGGATAAAAATAACAGTGTTGACCTGTAGCTTACAGTAGCAACAGAAGCAGCTCCTGACCGTGCCTAACCCCCACTTCTTGTCTGTAGGAAAGCAGAATTATAAGAGGAAAATATGCACATCAGAGGAAGCCATAGTCTCATACCAAAGAAACCACCCAGGAAAGAGAAGGGGCTGCTAAAGAGGAAGTTTTAATTATTCTAGAAACAAGTCTTGTGTTTCTAGTGAAACTATTAAGGAAAAATAAAAAAGAAGGTGAATCATAAAGATATTGATGTGGCATTACCTGGAGCTCTCTGATGATATCAAATATTTTAAAATTTACAAATCCCTTTAGTAAGTAATTTGGCAATGGATATCAACTCTAGATTTGTGACTTGGGTAACAAAATAAACAGGTTGCTTTTTCCTGAGAGAGGAGATATAACGAGTTTACTAGGTAATATTGCAATGGAATTTGAAGGTGGGGAAGGAGAAATAAACCATTCTTTCAAGACATTTCAGTGTGAAATTCATAGGGCATTAAGTAAAGGACATTGTGTGGAAGGTTTTCATTTTTTTTAGAAAGGGGAATGACTTGAGCTAGGATGGTCATGAGAAGAAGCCAGTGGAGGGAGATGCATGGAGGTAAAGAAGGTGACCAATGAGGCTGGGCTTCTCAGGACAGACACAAAACTGAAGGCACAGATCTTGTCTGGGGGCAGGGAGCCTCATCCTCTGAGGGAAAAGGGAGGAAGGAAGATAGTCCCAAATGTAGAGAAGTTTCCAGTTTGGAAATGGTAGAGAGGAAGTTGAAGGGCTTTCTGCCTAATGATCTCTAGGCCCCACTTTCTTCCTCAGCAAAGAGGCAAGTTCTTTGCTGAGAGGCAGATGACAGAGGTAAGATAACTTAAAGATACGGGTGAAGGTTTGAAGTACCCACTGTGGGAAATAAGGGAAAGAACTAATAAGGGTCAGTAAGGCTAGTCTGAAACCCCAGCTTGGCTGAAAGAATGACTCCTAACTTGCTCCATCTTTCCTTTTATCCATCCACCTCTACATACATAGTATATACATCAACTTATTCACTTATCCTCCTATCTAATAACTATATAGTAAACACTCACTATATGCCAATCTCCCTGTGCATACAATAGATAGATATAGCTCCTTCCCTTAGGAGCTTCTACTGCAGTGATCAGAGACAATAAGATGATTCTACTCTTGCTCATAAGTGTTAAGATAAGGAAAATACAGACCTCTAAGGGGTACTTAAAAGGAAACACATCGTTTGAGTTTAGGGGTTAGGAATGACTTCTGTAGAAGTGTGAGTGGAATTAACATAAACAGAATTAAACCAGGGAAAGATAAGGGCTGGGAATAGTAAGTGTTCCAAACAAAGGGGGAAAGAGAAAAAAATTATCAAATACTTAAAGACCACAAAAGCAAGATTCATTCAAAGAACTGACCAGGTGAGGACAAGATGTAACTTTATTATGATGTGTGAGTCAAGAGTAGTCAGGATAAGTGGTAATTGTGGTATGGGTTATAAAAGAAATGATGTACCCCATTTGTGTACAATGAATCAAAATGCAGTCTTTAAAAAATAAACAAATAATTATAATTTACAGAAAAGATTAAAAAAGAAAAGAAAAAAAGAAAATGAATGGCAATTGAGGATGGATAGAATGGAACAAATTTAAGAGAGATTTTTGAAGGTGGAACTAATAGAATTAATTCACTGGATGTGAGAAGCAAGGTGTGGAAAAACCAGACAAAGACAGGGAATAGTGGAAGAGCAGTAAGTTTGAGGAGAGAGATCATAGAGGTTTTTTAAAAGCCTAAAAATTTTTTTACACTCCTCTCATCAATAGATGGGATTTGCATCCTCTTCTTTGAGCCTGGATTCGTTTTTTTTTTTTTTTTTTTTTTTTTATTTATTTATTTATTTTTTTTACGTTTACATAGGGTAATGATGTTTATTATATTTTTCCCCTCCCCCCACCCCTCCCACCCCTCCCACCCCTCCCACCCCTCTTTTCCCTCTACACAGTCCTTCTTTCCTTCATTCTTACTGCTCTCCTTAGCCTAACTCTAAACCTAACCCTAAACCTAATGCTAGCCCGTCCCACCCCCCATTATATGTCCTCATCCGCTTATCAGCGAGATCATTCGTCCTTTAGTTTTTTGAGATTGGCTTATCTCACTTAGCATGATATTCTCCAATTTCGACCATTTGCCTACAAATGCCATAATTTTATCATTCTTCATTGCGGAGTAATATTCCATTGTATAAATATGCCACAGTTTCTTTATCCATTCATCAACCGAAGGACATCTAGGTTGGTTCCACAATCTGGCTATGGTGAATTGAGCAGCAATGAACATTGATGTGGCTGTATCTCTGTAGTATGCTGCTTTTAAGTCCTTTGGGTATAGGCCAAGGAGTGGGATAGCTGGGTCAAATGGTGTTTCCATTCCAAGCTTTCTGAGGAATCTCCACACTGCTTTCCAGAGTGGTTGCACTAATTTGCAACCCCACCAGCAATGTATGAGTGTTCCTTTTTCACCACATCCTCGCCAACACCTATTGTTGCTTGTATTCTTGATAATCGCCATTCTAATTGGGGTGAGATGAAATCTTAGGGTAGTTTTGATTTGCATTTCCCTTATTACTAGGGATGTTGAACATTTTTTCATATATCTGGTGATTACTTGTACATCTTCTTCTGTGAAGTGTCTGTTCATTTCCTTAGCCCATTTGTTGATTGGATTATTTGTATTCTTCGTGTAGAGTTTTTTGAGTTCTTTATAGATTCTGGAAATTAGCGCTCTATCTGAGGTATGGTTGGCAAAGATATTCTCCCACTCTGTAGGCTCTCTCTTCACATTTCTGATAGTTTCCTTTGCTGACAGAAAGCTTTTTAGTTTGAATCTATCCCAGTTGTTTATTCTTGCTTTTATTTCTTGTGCTATGGGAGTCCTGTTAAGGAAATCTGATCCTGAGCCAACAAGTTGAAGATTTGGACCTACTTTTTCTTCTATAAGATGCAGAGTCTCTGGTCTGATTCCGAGGTCCTTGATCCATTTTGAGTTGAGTTTTGTGTAGGGTGAGAGATAGGGGTTTAGTTTCATTCTATTGCATATAGTTTTCCAGTTTTCCCAGCACCATTTGTTGAAGAGGCTATCTTTTCTCCATTGCATATTGTTGGAACCTTTGTCTAGTATGAGAAAATTGTATTTATTTGGGTTTGTGTCCATGTCCTCTATTCTGTACCATTGATCTACCTGTCTATTTTGGTACCAATACCATGCCGTTTTTGTTACTATTGCTTTGTAGTAGAGTTGAAGATCTGGTATTGCAATACCCCCTGCTTCGCTCTTGCTACTGAGGATTGCTTTAGCTATTCTAGGTTTTTTATTCTTCCAGATGAATTTCATAATTGCTTGCTCTATTTCTGCGAGGTACATCATTGGGATTTTAATTGGAATTGCATTGAATCTGTATAGAACTTTAGGTAGTATAGCCATTTTGACGATATTAATTCTGCCTATCCAGGAACATGGGAGATCTTTCCATCTTCTAAGGTTTTCTTGAATTTCTTTCTTTAGTGTTCTGTAGTTCTCATTGTAGAGGTCTTTCACCTCTTTTGTGAGATTGATTCCCAAGTATTTTATTTTCTTCGATGCTATTGTGAATGGGGTAGTTTTCCTAATTTCTCTTTCTGAAGATTCATCACTTATGTATAAAAATGCATTGGATTTATGAGCATTGATCTTGTAACCTGCTACTTTACTGAATTCACTTATGAGTTCTAAAAGTTTTCTGGTGGAATTTCCAGGTTCCTCTAAATATTTAATCATGTCATCAGCGAACAGGGATAGTTTGAGTTCTTCTTTTCCTATTCGTATCCCTTTAATTTCTTTGGTTTGTCTGATTGCTCTGGCTAGAGTCTCAAGGACGATGTTGAATAGAAGCGGTGAAAGAGGGCATTCCTGCCTTGTTCCAGTTTTTAGGGGGAACGCTTTCAGTTTTTCACCATTTAGAATGATATTAGCCATGGGCTTAGCGTAGATGGCCTTTATAATGTTTAGGAATGTTCCCATTACCCCAATTTTTTCTAGTGTTTTGAGCATGAAGGGATTGGATTCATTTTGATAACTGCCTTAATAAACAGAATGCAGAACTCTGACTTGTAAAACTAGATTACAAAAGACCATGCAGCCAGGCACAGTGGCACATGCCTGTAATCCCAGTAACTTGGGAGACTGAGTCAGGAGGATTGTAAATTTGAGACTAGCCTCAGCAATTTAGTGAGACCCTGTCTCAAAATATAAAATAAAAAGACTCGGGGATGTAGCTCAGTGGTAAAGTGCCCCTAGATTGAATCCCCACACCACCACCACCAAAAAAAATAAAAAATAAAAAAAAAAATAAAAAAATAAAAAACCATGTAGTGTTTGCCTGTTTCTCTTGGAACACACCCCAGTAGGCTTCAGCTGGGTGGTGCCAGGTACCTCTTCATTCACCAGTCATGTGAATGAAGATGACTTTGAGATGACCCTAAGACAACCAGGATCTTTTTATAAGTATATGGGAGGTCCCAGGTGAGAAGTACTAAGCACAGTTTACCTACAGATTTGTGGACAAAATAAATAAATAAATAATAATAATGATAATTTTTATTTTTTGCACTCTTGGGGATTGAACCCAGGGGTGCTGTGCCACTAAGCTATACCCTCAACCTCTTTTATTTTTTATTTTGAGACAAGTTCTCACTGAGTTGCTGAGGCTGACCTCGAATTTGTGATTCTCCTGCTATTTGCTTAGGATTACAGGTCTGTGCCACCATGCTTGGCTTCAAGTGCAATTATTTTAAGCCACATTGTTGTGGTGGTCTGACAAATAGCAGTAGATAGAATAAAGATTCAGTCACATATTAAACATGTGTCTGAAGAGTCTGAAAGAAATGTATAAAAGACAAGAAATTCAGGCCTGGGGCTTAGCTCTGGGCTTTGGAGTTTTTGATGTTCATCCCAGGCTTTTATCTGTCTCAAACTGTGTGTGTCACAATTGAAATTTTACTTTCTTTTCCCACACTGAACTATATCTCCAACCCTTATTTTGTTTTTTTTTTTGAGATAGATACTTACTAAGTTGCCCAGGCTGACCTCTAACTTGTGATCCTCCTGCCTCAGTCTCTTGGTGGCTGCAATTTCACATTCTTTATTTCATTTCATTTGATCTTGAAAGCAACTTCTCAAAGGAATTGGAAGCATGTTATTATACCCATTATAGAGTTGAAGAAGCTGAGGCTCAGGAAAAATTCCATGGCATAGAATCCAGATAGAACATAGTTCTAAGTTCTTCTCATTTCTATTATAGTGCTTTTTTTTTTTTTTTTTTTTTTTTTTTTTTGCGGTGCTGGGGATTGAACCCAGGGCCTTATGCTTGAGAGGCAAGCACTCTACCAACTGAGCTATCTCCCCAGCCCTATTATAGTGCTTTTTGTACTGCATCTTGCTAAGTGTTGTGGGAAGAAAAAAAAAAAAATGTCCTCCAACAGTGGAGGACACCCTGAATCAGAGAGCTTGCCTTGAAATTCAAGAGCTGAGAAACTCAAGTCTGAGATCTGAGAGTGCTTCTCAAACTTTTCCATGAAAGCATCCCTCACTAAAAGGAGAAAACTACTTGCACACTCTGGAAGATACAGATATGTAGTCTAAAAGGAAGTTCTTTGAAGTCATTCATTCACTTATTTAACAATTATTTTATTGAGCACTTGCTGTATTCCAGACACTGTGCCAAGTTCAATAGCATTAACACTGAACATGATTCCTATCTTCATGAAGCTCAAGAAAACAGAACCAAACAAGCAATTCACAAACCATAATCTGGAACCCAAGGTTTCCAGGAGGAAAGCATATGAAAATGGAAGCCAAAATGGCAGGAAGAGCAGAGGATGCAGAGAATTTCAGGTGAACAAAAAGCACATACATAGGCCCAGAGCTAAAAGGGAAGACAATTTTTCAAGGCATACAGCAAAATGAAGTTCAATCTGAGTGTGTTTAATAGGACTAAAGTCATAGAGTAGGGATCAGATGATCACCTGTAGGCATATTCTATGCACAAAAGGACTTAGGCACATTGGCCTTTATCAAGGTTCCCTGGGCTTAGTCTCAGGAAAGCATAATCATATTGATACAGTTTGGAATTTAGGTCTGTGTGTCCTTAGGAGAATTTCTTAATCTCTCTGAAATACAGTATTCTCATCTGGAAAATGTAGAGAATGATCATTGCCTCACAAATTTCTTATGCAAGTTAAATGGAATAATATAGAAAATGCCTACTATAATGCCTGACACTCTGTAAATACTCAATTTTGGTTTTATTACCCTAACTTAGAGAAATGTTTGATGTTAACCTAGTCAAAACAAATGCTATCTATTTGTTAAGAAGTAACAATTACTATAACAAAAGAGAAAACTTACAGTAAGGGGAGTCATGAGTACTTCCAGAGGTTGGGGAGGGGTATGTCATTTATAAAGTGACAAGTAAGTTACATGGCCAAGCAGACATGTGGGGTAAGGAAGAACTAGATTCCAAGGCCCTCTGGTGGGGTATGTGTTTGCCATATTTAAACAACAGCAAGGATGCCAGGGTGGGTGTGGAGTAAACAAAGGGAATGGATGTTAACAGATACAGTCAAAGAGAGGGCTGGAACTGGCAGATAAAGGCATGTATGGAGACCCAGAGGTAAAGAGAGGCCACCTCTTTCAAGATAAACAGCAAAATTAAATTTAGAAATTAAGAAATTCTCCTAAGGTCACAGATTGTATTCTAAACCTGTATGGCCCAGGGAGGGTCTGAAGGGGCATAATTAGAATCTTGATGAAGTTCAATGTGTCTAAATTCCTTTGGGCACAGTGATCAGAGGTCATCTGTATATTTTGACAAAAGGAGAATAAATGACCAGGATAAAGGTCCAAAATGGAAAAGTCAGACAATGTCTAACTGTCAGATCAGTTTTGACACAACTAAAAAAAGTTTTGAGAACTGGTGTTCTCCTGGTAGTATGGTTGGATTAATACTTCATATCATCCCCACTCCAAAGCCCATTCCAGTGTCCAATGTGTTGAGTCAGCCCCAAGGAATCCATATAATTACAAAGGGCCCTGAAGACAGTATATCCCTAGGCTTACACGGTCACAAACCAGACTGGACCCAAAAGATTGCCACCTGCAAAGCACTGTATGAGGGACTGACTAGATTTTCTCCAGATATTACTAACTCATTTTCCAAAAAGTTGTATACCTTCCTAATTTTGTGATGCCTGTCCAACTTCCCCATGCTGTTCATTGTTCTCATTTTTATGTACAATAGTGAACATTAAAACCCTTTAAATGAAAAAGACCTGAGATTCTATTTGGGGAAATAACCAGAAATACAAAAGCTTAACTCCTTCACCCTAGCCTGGGAACTCCGGTACAAGATGAAGAAAGTTGTCACAGGGAATTGAAAGGCAGCCCAGACCCTGAGCACACAAGCAGAGCTACAACAGTCCCGACTTTTCTACAGCTTCACGGGTTAGCAGGCATTAATGAATGAAATACAAGGGGTTTACTTCCCCATCTCCTCACGTACTATTTTTGAATGACCCCTGATTCTCTAAAGCTAAGGAAGGCTCCCCAACCTTCTACCAGTACAGGAACTCCTGTTGCCTACAAGACCAGACCCCACTTCCAGGGTTGAACCACATCCCATCTCCCCTTTCCCATCTGACCATGCTTTTGGTGCCCAGTCATAGGCAGACGGTTGGTTGGTGGAAAGTACCTTGAATGCTGGTCACCAGGAGAGACAATAGCAGCAGTAGTCCTGGAACCGGGCACCAATCCCATCGCCTGGAACACATACTACTTTCCAGAGTTTCGCAGGAATGCTGGAGACAGTCAAGAGCTGGGCTCGAAAGAGATCGAGGGTAGAAGAAAACACAAAAAGCAAGGGTAGAGGAAAATACCCAGTGAACCTTGCTCCACACCCAGTGCACTTGCGGAGGAGGAGGGGCGGAAAGGAGAAACAGGAAGTTTAATGAGGTTTTTCATCTGAGAACACCATGGCAACAGAATAAAATTTTTAAAAATACATCTTAGTGCTTTTTTGTGGGGAGAAGATTCAGAGCTTCTACTGGATTCTCAGAGGGCTCAATGCTCAGAAAAGATGAAGGATGGTGATAAAGAACAGATGCCTTTGGTTCCCAGGAAGAAATAACTTTGATTAATTTAGGGACCAATACAAAGCAGATGCTTATCCAAGCATGGTGAGGTCTCATTCAGAGCAGAAAGTCAGAGATCCACATAGCCTGAGTTCTGCATCTGCCACCTCCTACTCTTCTTACCTTATGATAAATTCAGTCTGATCCTTTATATTGGCTATCTACTGAACATTATTGGAAGATTTCTTGGCCAAAAAGAATGTATTGCCCACCCTGTGGTCTCAGAAGTTTCATATCCATTTCTCATTCCAAACCATTCAATATAAATGGACTTTTAGAGGACAAATTAGGGGAACTCATCAGAAAAGTCACAGTCCCTAACAGAGCATATTTGTAGTCATTTCAGAATTGAGGACATTTCTGAGGTGGCCAAAATGGAGGTGGCCAATTATTATGACTATTCTCTTCAGTTTGGGATGGAAGTAGTCACCTCTCAAAGAATCAGACAGAGGTGAAACTGGGTCAACTCAGTACCTGAAGTTGTTTAGGACACTCACTCCATACTTCTGATTACATTGGAGTCCTGTGAGGTGGCCAGGGCAGATATTATTACCTGTACTTCATTGAAACTCAGGGTCAGACTTGCCCAAGGTCCTGGTTTCAGTGTGGGAGACAGCAAATCTTTGGACTAGAAGAGAAGATGTGATGGAAGTTAAGTGAGCAGACTGAAGTAGAACTATGTTGTGAGATTTTAAAGCAAACCATAAAAAAGGAACTGAGGAGAAGGAGGAGACAGAAGAGTTGCCTGAAGAGGACAGGGCAAAGGAAGAGGTATGCTTTGCTTTGTCCCTGAAACCTCTTGAGAAACCATTTCCCACCCATCTCAAAAGGGTCTCTTTTGACAGAGGGAGAAAGGAGAGAGGGCAGGACTGCATTCTCAAAAGCAGACAAGTAATTAAGTACAGAGAAGGTGTTGAAAGGCCTGAAGCAATCGAGAAGCAGCCACTCACGAGAAGCCCCTGGAGGGCTGAGGGGAGGTCCTAGGGCACTCCTGTACCTGCCCCAGGCCTACAGGATGGCTTTAGTCCCCAGGATCATCCACCCCAGAGTGCCCTGGGGCCCAGAGCTTATTCGCCAACTCCCTGACTCCATCCCCTAGGACTTGACTATTTTAAGGATCTGAGGAAGTGATGATTTGACATCATCTCCTTCCTTCTAAAACGTGTGTGGTTTGAAAGAGGGAGTGGGACAATATATTATAATGTGTGAATGAGGATGCTAATGTAAGCTGTCATTTATCCCATTCATTCCATAAACACCTACTAGTGCCCACGATGGGCTAAGAGGGTGTATTCTATAAATCCACGGGGATGCCAGGAGTGTGATCTGGCCCCTGCCCTCCTCACAAGGCTTCATCCACTTTATTTATTTATTTATTTTCCTTTCTCTCGTCTCCTTGCTTTGTACTTGCTGTTTCCTCTGCCTGGAGCTCCTCCTTGCCTTTCTCCATTTAACCAATGGGTCATTCTTTGAAAGTAGCTCAAGTTTTATCCCGTTTAGGGATTTTTTTTTTCTTTTTTAATTTTCAAAGCATTTCATTTTGAAGTAAATCTTTAGTAAGTTCTGGTAAGGACAAACTTTCTGAAATACCTGAATTCTTTATATTACCTCTAATTCTCAAGAGCTTATCAGGCATACATTGTGAGATTAATAGTTACTTTCTCTCAGGGCTTTTAAATGAATTTTAAAAATGAATTAAATACAGGAAAAAATGGTAAACATGTAGGTAAACTTAAATCCCTATATAAAATAATAGTAACAATAATAACTAAGATGGTCCCTTTAGGGATTCTTCAGAATTCCTCCCTTGCTTTTAGATCCTTGTTTCTGACTCCCCTTGGAGTCATGTTCTTATCCCTTAAGTAGAAGTTGCTGCTCTTGAAGGAACAGGACAAGCTTCTAGACAAGATGAGGACATTGTAAAAAAGGTTTTTAATAAATTAATTTTTAAAAATATTCCAATTTAAAAGAATACATGGATATTATAGAAAATTGACCAAGCAGGATGTGGTGGTACACTCTTGTAATCCCAGCAAGAGGACTGAGACAATAGAAGTGGAGACTGAGACAGGAGGATCACAAGTTGGAGGCCAGTTTCTGCAACTTACCAAGACACCCTGTCTCAAAATAAAATATAAAAAGGGCTGGGGATATAACTTAGTGGCAAATCTCCTCTGGGTTCAATCCCCAATATCAATATATATATTGATATATATATATATCTATATACACACACACACACACACACTTATATAAATATTTAAGTATATATGTATATACACATAAATATATAAATACTTATTTAAATATATGTATGTACATATAAACATATACATACAAGTATGTACATATAAAATACATATAAATATATGTGTATAATATATACATATAAACATATGTATAAATATATGTAAATATATAAACATATACATATTTATGAAAAATATAAAGTTAAAAGTACATTCATTCATGATCCCCTTACCTGGGACAGGGAGAGCACTATTAATTTTCTGGTACAGAATAATCTTTTCTAGTGTCTTACTATGCTTATTCACATTCATTTAGATAACGGGGATCCTATGGCATATGTATTTATATATGACGCTTTGTCACGCTGTCATAACCATTGTCCCAGCTTTCTTCAAAATTAAAATCTTGAATGGAAGCCTAATATTTGTTAATACAGATACACTGCACTTCAGCAGTTCTTCATTCCTGAACTTTTGGGTTGTTTCTAATTTGTGTTTGCATGGACACTTTTCAGAGTGAATGGGTGCTGACTCTGAGAAACTGAGAGGGGGGCGGTAAGTGAGAGATGAGAGTATTCAAGGATCTTTTTATTTTATTTATTTTGATGCAATTTTTGTGCATTATAATTTACATAATATGGAATTCGTTATGCCATATTCATACATGCACAAGGCGTAATTTGATCAATTGAGTCTCTGTTAGAAGGGAAGGTCAGGCTGAATGGGGGACCGCTGTGAGGAAAGGCAGGGCAGCTCTGTGGGTGGCTGAATGCAGTCAGAGGTATTGAGTCCTCTCTGTGTAAGCAACCCATCGGGGACCTCTGGGTGAACTCTGCAGATGTAACAAGGTAGGCATCAAACAACTTGGAGGAGACTCTTCCAATCTTTATCAAAGGGGTGGTCTGTTTGATTTTGTAGACTCTACCTCCCCTACCATATTAATATAAGAAGCAAATGTACCAGCAGGATTCTATTTTGGACCAAAAAGTTGTGTCCCTTCAAGAAAATTATATCATTGCTTTGAATCTGCCTTTACCCAAAAGAGAAACAGGGAACATAATATCTCCCCTGCTGACTGTCATGAGAAGTAAACAGAAGGCCATGTAATTCTCAAAGATCTACTTAGATAGGGTAAACTGATGTCCATGTGATGTGGCCTGGTGTTAAAATAAAAGACTGGAATACAAACTTAATCCAGAGACTCTCCTTCCCCAGGGTGGCAGCATGCACTGATGTACTGTTGATGTTGGACATGGGAACTTTGACTTGGTGACAGTAGAAACGAAAACAAGTCAGGTGGGTGAGTGCACAGGCAAGACTTTAATTATGGCCTCTACTTGAGGAGGAGACACAACATTGGCCAAGAGAGTGCCCAGCCAGCTCTCTGAATGAAGGAGCAAGTTTTATTCCTGTGAAAGTGTTGTTTGCAAGGGGGAGCTAAAGTTTAGGAATGTGAAGTGGCTTTAGTGCATTTCAAAGATTTGTTTTCTTGTGAGGACACTTTCAACTCTGAGGGACAGAAGGTCATCCTGGAGCCAAAAGTAGTTTTTCACATTGACACTGCTCCTGTACAAACAATCTCTACCTTGTGATAAGGATGACTTGCTGTAGCTGTTAAGAAAACTCAGATCATGGCAAGTAACAAGAGAAGTGTCTTGGGCATTTGCCATTTTTTATCCCCTCAAAAGCTTTATTCTTTATGTAGGAAGCAGGAAAAAACTTAAAACTATCTTTTAGTGACTCTCAGGCTAGAGTTCAGGCCCAGGAATGCATTTGCTCTTTGTTCCTGCCAGTGGCCCCTTGTGTCACTCCCCACTGAGAGATTTCATCCTTTTTTTTTTTTTTTTTTTTTTTGAGGGGGGCGGGTACTGGAGTTCAAACCCAATCCAGGGACATTCTACCACTGAACTACATCCCCAGCCTTTATAAATTTTGAGATAGGGCCTTGCTAAATTGCTGGCTTCAAACTTGGGGTCCTCTTGCATCAGCCTCCCAAATAGCTGGGATTACAGCTGTACTGGACATCAGGCTCATCCTCCTTATTTATTATTATTATTATTATGTGATACTGAGGATTGACTCCAGCCACACTTAACCACTAGGATACATCCCAAGCCCTTTTTATTTTTATTTCGAGATGGGGCCTCACTAAGTTGCTGAGGCTGGTGTTGAACTTGCAATCCTTCTGCCTCAGCCTCCCAAATCACTGGGATTACAGGTGTGCATCACCATGCCCTTCTTATTCTTAAGGGAGATGGGGAAAGAGCTCTCATCTTCAATGGTTTCTTCCTACTAATATAGGGACATTGACCCTATCTCCTGACAGAGGTTATAAAACTCTCTCACCACCTGATCTAACAGGGATAAACTAGGCAGATCAGGCTCCTGACCTAGGAGTGACCTGCAACACTTGAGCAATGATTATTTTCAGGTAAAATTTTTGGAGCTTGAAGAAACAAATTTAACAAGTAAATTAAATTGACATGAACCAAAAATAAGAAGTAGCAAAATGGCAAAAATAAAAAAGGTGGGGGGAGGGGTGTTTAGGAAAGGTGGTAGCCAAGTAAGATTAGGTAGGGCAGTTTTTAATGTTGCCCAAATGGCATTTGGATCTGGGCCCTGGTTTCATCAGTATAGCCAGGAGGCCTGTTCATAAATCCTGTTTATCTTTTCTGAGTTATATACATAGGTGCAACCAATTCAGCTAATAAAGGCATAATCTTCTTGGTCAGCTAGGAAATAATTTAGGGCTAATCTCTTGTCAAGTACAGAATTTGCCAGGGAACCAAGAGATTCTTGAAGGCTTTATCTGTAGACAGGTTTCCAGGGTCATGGTGAGATATTTTAGTTACCCCATGGTAAGCAAAACCTACCCAAGGGGCTTTCACTCTTACAACTGTTTCTATTCCAGCAAGAACAATCCCGAGGGTTCTTTTAGCCCTTTAATCTCTTAGATTAAATTTATCAATCTATCCTGTGGGGCCCTAATCTGTCCTATGAACTGGGCATTGTCTATGTAAGGGTATGCTAGGGATTGATTTGGTGACAAATAAGAAGAGTTAGGACCAGGCCCAGTGGCCTATGACTGTGATCTCATCTACTCTGGAGATTGAGGAGTATTGCAAGTTTGAGGCCAGCCTCAGCAACTCAGCAAGACCTTATCTCAAAATAAAAAAATAAGAAGGGGCTGAGGATGCAGCTCAGTCATAGAATGCCCCTGGGTTCAATCCAGTACCAGAGGAAAAAAAAAAAAAAGAGTTAGGACTGTCCGCGTGGAACAGGTGGTTTCTTGTTAAACCACAGTGGAAAAGATATCCCCCAGGGGCACATGCTATATGAACTTTAGTGTAGTTGAACCATTTAGTTAAAGAAACAGCTCAAGAGGGCCCCACTTTTCATCAAGGGGCTGGAGGCCCACCTGCATAATAGTTGTCACCAGGGGTCTCTGTTAGTAGCCTTCGCTCTAGGAGCTTTCTAGATAAGGCTCTCGGAGATAGGGATCTGTCCTCTCTAATAGGTGCATCTATTTTCTGGGGACTGTTTACCGATGCTATCATAATTATGTTCAGGCTGAGGTTGGCCTCAAACTTACAATTCTCCTGCCTCAGCCCCCAGAGTAGCTGGAATCACAGTCACGGGCCCTACCTCATCAGTGAGTAAGATCAGCAGCACTTGGAGCTTGGTTGAACAGAGGGGTCAAGGTTGAGCTATTGATGAAGGTATGGATATTTCCCTATTATGGGTGCCACCTATTTTCCTTGGAGTGTGACAACAGGCATGATTTGAGGAGAAGCATTTTGTTCTTATTTGAGTGGTAAGATTTAGGTGTGGAAATGTGGGTCAAATCTGCCCGGTTGTGAGGTTAACAAGTAAGAGTGCAGGTTTTGTAGAGTCATTTATTAGAGTTAGGTTTAGGAAATATACAGGGAAAAATTGTGGTTCCCTGGTTATGGTGTAGACAGGGATAAGAAATCCACTGTATGAGAGGACATTTTCTGTAGCTGGAATCCTAGAGGCTAATGAGAGTTTTCTTCCCATTGGTCCCTGACAAAACTTGATGGGAAGGCCAGGCGTGGTGGCACATGCCTGTAATCCCAGTGACTCGAGATGCTGAGGCAGGAGCATCACAAGTTCAAAGCTGGCCTCAGCAACTTTGGGAGACCCTAAGCAACTTAGTGATCTCTATCTCCAAATAAAATATTAAAGGGACTGGGGATATGACTCAGTGATAAAGCACCGTCGGGTTCAATCCCTGATGCCAAAGCAAAAAAAAAAAAAAAAAAAAAAAAGCAAAAACAAAAAAACCCAAAAAACACTTTTGGAAATATGAGTAATAATGTCACAGGAAACATAGTAGTAATGGGGTTAGGTCCCTATTCTAAATTTAATAGGGGCAGAAGGAGAGGACTTGGTTCAAAATGGCAAAGGATTGTGAGTGTGACAATGATAACCACAAACAGGCTCCTGCAAGATATCACCACTTATCTTTTCATTATTTATCTTTACTTATCTTGTCAGTGAATTAACTTTCTTGAAACAGGTGCTTGAGAGCCAGGCGAATCTATAACCCCAGTGACTTAGGAGTCTGAGACAGGGAAGATTGCAAATTCAGTAAGACCCTGTTTCAAAAATAAGAAATTGAAAAGACTGGCAGTATATCTCAGGGGTTCAATCATCTGTACAGCCAATCCTCATCCTTACCAAAAAAAAAAAAAAAAACAAGAACTTGAGGTCTTTTATAGACTCTTAAGTGTATGTAAGTTTATCTGGACAGTCCTGCCATATCAAGGGTCATCCAAGGCTCTTCTAACAAGTGTTGATACTCAGGCCCCATTATTCCATTGCAGAGTCATCTTCCAGCAATACCAAGAGAGGTTGTTACCCTGGGCAGGGACAATCAGGGCATTCCTGTTGCCAGTGGCCTTACTTGTGGTAGTGAGCACACTGATTTGGCCCCAGGGGTTGTCAGTGATTTCCAAGTTTCTGGGAGTGCTCATCAGTTTAAGTCTTCTGCCCTGTCTCTGTTACTAAACACCTTAGCATCTCAACAATCAGAGTAGCAGTAGAAGTTTGGTGTCCCTATTGTAATTTGTGTAATTTTCTCCTGAAGTCCAAGTATTGAAATCTATGGGTTTTTTCTATCAGGGGTTTTTCTCTTTACTGAGTTAGTATCTACATTAGTATATTTTCCCAAAGCTTCTGTCAGCCTGATTAGGAATCTTGCTATAGTCTCACGACTTCTTTGAGTGATTTCTCAGACTTTGTCCTAACTTACAGGTTTAACTATGTACCTTCTCATGTCCTCAAGCCAAGCAAGTGATGAAGTGCTCCATCCATTCCCTGTGAATTTCACAACTCTAATCCCAGTCAGAGTTCTTGTCTGGGCATCACTCCAGGCCTTGTATACATCATTTTCTAGGGGGGTGGAGTATCCATCAGATACTTCCTTTGCCTTAGCAATTGTTCTGGTCTTCTTATCTGCTGTGCAGCAGAGAGCCAGTACTATCATCACATCTTGCCAGGTAAGGGAAAAAGACAAGCTTAACTTTATGAATTCATCCTGGAACTTATTGGGATTTTCTGAAATATTCCCAAATCTTTCCTTGCATAATCTCCAATCCATTATGGAAAGGGTGACATACATTCTAGTGAGACCCTCTTCTCCATTTCTCTATGAGAAAAAAAATCCCATCAGCTGGTTCTAATTTTGTCCCAGAACAAAGCCAGATGAAAGAAGTGAAGACAGTTCTCTTAGGGTAGGTTGGCAGAGTAGAAGGAGCTTGGTGCAACTCAGGAGGTGGCAACAGCAGAGAAGGCACTACAGGGGCAGAAGAAAGGTCAGATGATGGGCCCTGAATCTGACTTTGAGCAAAGAGGGACTTTCTAGAGATGGTCATCTAGATGTCTGTTTCTTCCTAGGGAGGTGTCCTTCCCCTCTCCCCCATAGCTGGTACCAGGGATTGAACAGAGAGATTCTCTATGATTGAGCTACATCCCCAGCCCTTTTTTTATTTTTTATTTTGAGACAGAGTCTCGCTAAATTGCCCAAGCTGGCCTCAAATTTACAAGTAGCTAGAATTACAGGCATGCACCATTGTACCCAGCTCAATGGAGGGGTCCTATGATAAGACTCTCAAAGAGTTTTTAAGTTCAGGGTTTTCATGAAGGCTCATAAAAGTCCATCTGTAAAGAATTTCTTCTCATTTTTCTTGTCTCTAGCTGGAAGATAGTGTCAAAATTTAGGAAGTCATTAAGGGACCACTTTATTTTTGCTATCAAGAGCATATTGAGGCCAAGTTGCATTACAAAGAAAGATGAGTTTATTTTTCTTTAGGCCATTTAGTTTAAATTTCTCTTGATTAGACAACAGGAGACTTTTTTGGAATAGTTTTATCACCTCCCATTTCTAGGGTTTTTATAAACCTAATGTCCTAAAGTATGTGATCCTGGGTAAAAGTTTAAAGCCTATGAATGGACATCTTTGTGGATATGATGACATTTTTTGTCCTATGAATTCTTATCAAGGACCCACCACAATAGGGTAAAGGCAACCTATGACACAAGTGTTTGGGTTGGTCAACTTTTCATTACTATAACCAAAATACTTGACAAGGACAACTTAGAGGAGGAAAAATTTATTTTGGTTCATGATTTCAGAGGTTTACTCCACGATGGGCCAACTCCATCACTCTGGGCCTGAGGTGAGGCAGAACGTCTTGGTGTAAGGATATGACAGAGAAAAGCTATTTTGCTCATGGTGACCAAGAAGCAGAGATATGAAGGGGAGCTGGGTATGGTGACACAGGCCCATAATCCCAGTGACTCAGGAGGCTGAGGCAGGAGGATCACAAATTCTAAGTCAACCTCAGCAATTTAGTAAAGCTTTAAGCAACTTAGTGAGACCCTGTCTCAAAATTAAAAAGAAAAAGGACTGGGGATGTGGTTCAGTGGTTAAGCACCTCAGGGTTCAATTCGCAGTACCAAAATAAGTAAGTAAGTAAGTAAATGAATGAATGAATGAATGAATGGAGATAGCAAGGCAAGGGGCCTCAGGGAAGATGGATCCTTCCAGGGAACACCCCCAGAGACCCACCTTCTCCAGCAACACCTCACCTGCCTACAGTTACCATTCAGTCAGTTCATTCAAAGTAGGTTGGACTGATTGGATTACAGCTCTCACAATCCAATCATTTCACTTCTAAATATTCCTGCATTAACACAGGAGCTTTGTGGGTATTTCTTACATCTAAACCATAACAGTTCCCAAGGTACTGCAGCCAGGGTCACCAGCCTAGAGGAAATCCCACAAGTTGAGATTTTTACACCAGTTCCAATCAGAGCCCAACTCTAAACTCCTCCTCTGGACATTAAAGCAGAAGACAAGATGTCTTAGAAGGAGGAGTAAGAAACTGAAAGTGGAGAAGTTGGGATAATAAAGACCATCCTCCAGACCACACAGACCAGGGTGCCAAGAACCCATGGAGTGACCAAGTTCTGGAAGAGCTTGGTTAGACTGTCAGAAGGAGGAGGTCAAGGGATTCCTTTCCCCAGAGGAAAGAACAGAGGGTGCAGAAATAACTAGGCTATTAAAGAAAGTTATAGCTGGGCCTGGAGGTGCAAGCCTATAATCTCAGTGACTCAGGAGGCTCAGTCAAGAGGATCAAATGTTCAAGTCCAACCTGTGCAACCTTACAAGAACCAGTCTCAAAATATAAAGGACTGGAGATGTAGCTCAGTGGTAGAGTGTCCCTGAGTTCAATCACCAGTACTGCAAAAATAAAGAAACAAACAAATAAATGAATGAATGAATAAAATTGTGAAACAGATAGAAGCTGGAGTAGGAGACGAAGAGGTAGGAGAGGAAAGAAAAGCATAGATTACAGCTACTTAGGAGACTCAAACCCCATACATATGCCATTCAGGGACATAATTCCTGTACACATGATTGTCAGGGAACTAGAACCCTTCACGTGAGCCTGCCAACTTCTTCTGAGGGATCAATCCTGTTTTTTCATTGGCTGTTCCAGGGTGACCAGTCCTATGTCACCATATTCAGATTTTTCCTGGTACCCCAAATGCCTCCTTTTCCTGCTGCCCCACTTAAATATAGGAGAGAAACAAAGAGAAGGGAAGATTTCTAAAGCAAAGGTCAGCAGACTCCTGCAAGGTTAGTTCAAAGATGTCATCAGGTCCCAGAGGACAGTGTCAACTGCCACCTGATTGCCACTTGAATCTGTATGACTTTAGACTTCCCCAGCCACCCAAAAAGGGGAGCTGTGACAAGTCAAGTGTGAATTTATGTGCTTCCGTCTTTGAAAGTGAAGTTAGAATGAGAAAGAGAATGAGAATGAGAGAGGGGAGGGGAGAGAAAGGAAGAAAGGGAAAAAAGGGAGGGAGAGGGAGGATGAGGGAGGATGAAACAGAAAGAGGAAAAGTGGAAGTGGAAGATCTGTTGCCTGCAGGGTGAGGAAAACAGGTGAACTGGGGACGAGAACACAAATCATGGCAAGTAGGAAGTTCAGGGCCCTGAGATCTGGCTGTTTTAATGGCTCCTCAACAGTTTTTATCCTTTATGAAAGTCATGGCAAGAGCATCCTGCCCTAGTGATGCACCTGGGTTTGAAGCTGGTTAAGTTGAGTGTAGATAAATAAGGCACATACCATACTTTTTGTATTTGACAAACTGAGTTGAGATGGGCGAACAGGATAAACCTTTTTTTATTTGTGCATTGTAGTTGTACATAATGATGGGTTTTGTTGTTATGCATTCGTACCTGCACACAATATAGCAATATAATTTGACCAATATCACTCCTCAGCACGTTCCCCTCCCTTTCTCCCCCCTGTCCCTTTTCTCTACTGATCTCCCTTTGATTTTCATAAGATCCCCCCATCCGTCTTTCCTTTTCTTTTTCATCTCTAACTTCCTCATATGAGAGAAAACATATGACCCTTAACCTTAGTTTGTCTTACTTTGCTTGACATAACCATGTCTAGCTTCATCCATTTTCCTGCAAATGACATAATTTTATTTCTCTTTTTGATTGATTAATACTCCATTGTGTATATATACCATATTTTCTTTATCCATTCTGGATAAAGCTTATGCTATCTTTTAGTGGATTTCAGGGTATGAGTTAAGTGCCCCTGAGTGCCTTAGGCCTTTGTCCCTATGGTGGCCCTTGACTATCTCACTATGAGTGCCCACTCTTGAGGAGCAAGCTAGCTATTTCGGCCTCTGAACAGATACAAAAACAAGTCTGGGGGAAGGAACAGGTAAAGGAAGCTCCCTCCGCCACCTGGGTTTGGGTGAATCACCTGATCCTGTATTAAAACCCTGGTTGTGAAAGTCCCTGAAGTACTCAGAGGTAGACCAGAGAGACACCAGAAGAGAAGATGTACAAGTCAACAAACCTCATGATATGAGCTAAAATACAGCCTCTCAAAGTGTCCTGCAGGGAACTCCAACTACTGCCTGCCTTTAACAAAGTGATAGTAATGACAGAACTATTGAGTATCTATCTACTAAGTCATGTACTTGCCAGGATTTCACCTATATGGTCTTTTTTAATCCAAACATTTCCATGAAGACACCTATGTATACTATTCCCATTTTATAGAGGAAAAAACTGAGGTTCAGAGAAATCAAGCTTGTCCAAAGTGCTTAGCTAATCAGAGTCAAAATTCAAAGCCACAATCCATCTGATGCTAAGACTGCGATGCCTAACTACTGTATGTACAGCCTCTGAGGTTACCAAGGTCCCTGGCATCAAGGAGTCTACAGTATGCCTACAGGAAATGGCTAGTACACAGGGAATAATATAACAGAGGCAGGCCGATCTGAACTTAGGGACTTAAGAGAAGATGAATCCCTGAGTAGTTTAAAAATGTTTAAGAAGGTGTTTAGATGTAACAGGGGTCTACTTCACACTTTGTGTATAACCCTTGCTGCTCTTCCACTGTGGTTTATTTTAAAACTGACATTTTTTTTTCTTCCTCCTCTCCCTCTCTCCTTTCCTAACCACAGGGGAAGCAAGATTGAACTTTTCCCCATCTTAGTCTGTGTTTACCTGTCCTTTAGCTCATGGACCACAGGAATGAAGGAATTCAGACTTTGGGACTAGCACCAGTGGTTCCAAGAAATGACTATCTCTCAAGGTTCCAAATGAATTATGACTCCTGAGAGGACATAGGTAGAGTGTGTATCCTTTGTACTCCCTCTTTAAAAGTCTACTGTTGCCCCTGATAGAATCACAGTGTGTGGTATAGCAGTCCTCTGTGTTTCTCCTCTGCTAGCAAAGGAATAAAAGTTTTTTCCCTTTTTTTCCAAAACCTTGTCCTCATTATTAGATTGGCATCATGGACAAGAACCAAGCTTTTGGTATCAAGGACAGGAGAAGACTGACACCCAAGTAGATTAAGAAGGGCCTTGAATCTCATAATGGACACAGTTTTGGAAGTGCATGGAGAATGAGAGAAAGCTAAGTCATTCCAACAAAAGTTATTCAAAATAAAGAGAGTAAAGATAGGAACACAGTCTATCTCCCAGGAAACACAATTGATGAGAACAAGTAGGTAGGATGCAGAAAAGACACCTGCCTCCTCCAGGCTCCAGCCTCTAAAGGGTAAGGGCAAGAGAAACTTCAAGTTGGAGAATCTATGGAGAAGAATTTAGTCCTCCTGTCTGGAGTCTTCTAAAGGAATGCTGCCAGGAGTCTTGCTGAAGTATTTGAGGCTTTAGTAAGCAAAGAACAACAAAAAATATTTCAAACTCCAGTAAGACTATGGCACTACTGTAGCCAATTAGCCTCTCATTGGTTCCATCAGGGGGCAGTATAACATCACATTTTCCCAAGTAGGCACTGGCTTGGAGGATATTCTCATAGAGGGTAAAATAACAGGACAAAGCAGGACAATATCCTGGGGGTAATACTAATGTTTAAGAAATTTGAGGAAAAGGATCCTGAGGAGGAAAGTGAGAAGGATTAGTTGGATAGACAGAGAGAAATTGGTGTCTCAAAAAGCCAAGGAAGAATTTCAAAACCAAATCCAAATTAGCAGAAAGTATGTCCACTGCATTTAGCAATCATGTGGTCCTTAGTAACTTTGACCTTGGTGAGAGACATTCTAACAGAGGCAGAAATTAGATTCTCCTTTTCTCTTCTCTTCTTTTTCTCCCTACTTCCCTTTCTCTCACCCTACTGAATATTTCTTGAGCTACATCTGGGCTAGTCCTGCTTATATGCAACCTCAATATCATGGCAAAAATAGAGAAGCAAACTGTGGTTGTGAAATGGGAAGGTCATGGAGTCACGCAGAAAGGGCATGTAATGCAAACTGTTTATTATCCCAGCGGGGTTCTGGGAGATAAGGAAATAGGTGTGGCTTCCTTGAAGAATAGAGGAAGTGTGTTAGTTAGAAAGAGTGAATATGTATAAAATCTGAGAGTCAAAGATCTTCACTAGTTCTAGAAAATGAGAAACTGAAATGAAGAAAAGACTGGCTAAGGAAATCACATCAATATTATCAAGGTTTTAGCAATCTTTAGTAACACTTACATATGAATAAGCATTTGAATTCTATCCTAAAGGCTTGTGAGGGAGGTAATTGAAAGATTTTGAGCAGATGAGTGAAATACTTGTATTCATCAATTAGAAGGAATACGCCAATGGAAAAGAAAATGAGGCTAGAAGGAAGGAGGCTTTATAAAGCTACTGAAAGAATACAGTTAAGCCATAAAGAAGACTTAACTGAGGCAGAGCTCTTGGTATAAAGGGAAGTGCCAGAACGAGCACAACTTGATAACCGGTTGTCTATGGGGTCAAAGGGAATGGGAAAAGGCGTCTGGTTTATGGCTTGGGTAATGAATCAGCACACAGGATAAGGGACAAGCTGGGACATGAGATATGCTAAGTTCAGTTAGGAATATGTTAAGATTAAGATGTCCATATATGTGCAGTGATGTATAGGTGACTAAGGAGGTTGAGGCAGGAGGATCACAAGTTTGAGGTCTGCTCGGGCAATTTAGTGAGACCCTGTTTTAGAATAAAAAATAAACAGGGCTGAGGGTATAGTTCAATGGTAAAGTGGCCCTGGGTTCAATCCCCAGTACCACATGCACACACACACATACACACACACACACACACACATACAAAAGATTAGATGTCTGAGACACAGATGAATATAGTATCTGGGGCTCAAGAGAGAGATATCTGTACTACATACCAGATATATGAATAATCACTATACAAATTATGATTGAAGTCATGCCATATATACACACATGAAAGATCTCACTCAGAAAGAATATGTGAAGTGAAAGGGTGACTAAGGAGGGAATCCCCTAGTAGTAAAAACATTTAGGCGATGGCAAAGGAACAGTTATATACAAATGAGACTGGGAAAGATTTACTTGAGCTCTGCGTGATGGTGCACACCTGCAATCCCAGCTGAGTTAATAGAATTGCAAGTGTGAGGTCAAACTGGGCAATTTAGCAAGACCCTTTTTCAAAAGAAAAAAAATAAAAAGGACTGGAGATGTAGTTCAGAGGCAAAGCAACCCCTCTTTCAACCCCCACTATTGCAAAAAAATAAAAGATGAAAAAAAACACAATCCAGAGAAGGAGGAATTCCTTGATGTTAACACACATCTACCAATCTGCACAAATGTCTTACTGTGTGGGGAAACTCATTTGTTTTTTAATGTTCTCTTCTTCTCCTTAAACCAAAATATCCCTCACTGAATCACATGTGTCAGACACCAGACCAAAACAATTGGACTTCTTAGTGACAATACTGAAAGGACATTACTAAAGCTGTGGTTCCCCATTTAGATTTCTTTAAACATTTTTTTTTTTTTTTTTTTTTTTTGGTACCAGGGATTGAACCCAGAGGTGCTTGACCACTGAGCCACATCCCCAGCCCTTTTTCATTTTTTATTTTCAGATAAGGTCTTACTGAATTGCTTAGTGCCTTGCTAAGTTGCTGAGTCTGGCTTTGAACTTGTGATCTTTCTGCCTCAGTCTTCAGAGCTAATGGGAATACAGGTGTGTGCCACGACTCCCACCCCTGTTTAGATTTTGAAGAGTGAGAATTCTGTAGCTTTTGTTTTATTTCATCAAAATTCAGTTTGGCTTAAGAAATGTCAATCACCTCACTCTAAACTGGGATTTCTCAAACTGGGAACTATTGACACTTTGAGTTGGATAATTCTTAAATCCTCGTCGTGAGTGGAAATCCTGTGTATTGTAGAATGTTAGCAGCACCCCACACCTCCACCCGTAGGTCTCCACCATACCCGTGGCACACTCTGGAGCCCAGTTGTAATAACCCAAGTGTCTCCAGACATTGTCAAATGTACCCTAGAGGACAAAATCTCTTAGTTGAGGACCATTACACCATACTTCCCTGTTCAGAGCATCAGATAAAGACATCACTGGGTTTTTGGGGACTTCTTATTTTTGGTAGTTCACAGAGGGGGACATTGTAAAGTGGTTATATATTGCTATTGGTTATCAACCCATGTCTTGCTTGAAATGTTGTTTAAGTAAAGTAATTTTAATAAAACTGGACCTGATTAAAACTCATTGATGATTAAGGTAAGGAAAGGGATCTGTGGGAAAGGAGAAAGAGGTAGGGAACTTTATCACTGTCCCCAGGAGTGGTTTTGTCTCCCTCCCTTCCTTCCTTTCTTTGTACTGAGAATTGAACCCTGGGGTGCTCTACCACTAAGCTACATCCCCAGCCCTTTTTATTTTTCTTACTTTGAGACAGAGTCTCCATAAGTTACCCAGGCTGGCCTTGAACTGCAATTCCTGAGTTGCTGCGATTACAGGTGTGTACCAATGTTCCCAGCCAGTTTTGATGAATTCCAAGATGGAGGTACTGAACCCATTTATCAGTCAGAGACGAGTCAACAGAAAAGATAGAGTGAAAATTAAGGGGATAATTGGTGGGACACTTTTTCTTTTTTCTTTTTTTGGACTAGGGAGTGAAGCAGGGGAGCTTTGCCACTGAACTATATCCCCAACCCTTTTTATTTTTTATTTTGAGACAGGGTCTGGGTAAATTGCTGAGGTTTGCCTCAAATTTTTCAATTCTCATACTTCAGTCTCCTTAGTTACTGGGATTATGGGCTTGCACCACTGTTCCCAGCTGTGACTCAGTTCTTAACGAGATGAAACGGTGGTCTCCACAGCACCAGTGGACAAAAGAAAGGACACCTCTGCACTAAGAAAGGGTAAAAACTCAAGTAGGTGACACCTAATATTACTTTGGCACGTGGATCAGAGGCTGAGGTTATATACCACAAGACGCATTAGAGCCAATTGAAATGGGAGCCTGCTGAAAATGGTGACAGACAGAATAACTATTGTGGGGAGTGGGAATGAGAGCAAAACAGGTGTTTAGAGCTAAACAAGGCAGCTGAAGTTGCAGTGACACAAGTTCCCCAGTAGGAGACAGTGTGCTGGAAGGAAATGACAGCAACCCTTTCCTGTTGGGGGAAAGCAGTTTATTCTGAGGACACCGTTGGATTGATTCATAGCCCCAGTCACTGGGGCCACATTGTGGCAGTTGCCTACACAAAATGCAGTTGAACCTGAACTGATACAAACACCCCATGATTTCTGTTTTTTCTTCCATATGTTTCCTGGCTCTTAGTGCTCTTGCTCAAAAGACGGCCTACCCCCAGGTGGTTTTTCTCTTCTTGGCTGGCTCTTTACCTTTCCTGTTCTGATTGAATGAGGGCTCTCCTCTATTATGGCAGTCTGATCATCACTGTATTTACATATGTAGATGGTTATTTATTCAACTTACATTTATTTTGATCTTTTTTTTATTGTAACTGAAAGAACAAATACAGTTTTATGTCTCATTTTGCCTGATGAAAAGACTGGCAACATAGCAAAAGCCCAGACTACATTTGAAGAATAATTGGCCTGTGGATGTGGCCAGATGTGGTATCATTTCCCAAGCAGGGAAGTGAGATCATGACTATTTGGTAATCTGAGTATTCTTTGAGTACTTTCCCTCAAACCTGATGAAACTCAAAACCATTTAGAATTCATAAGTTCACAATTCCAATCCATTGCATGTGCCTGAATTTAAAATGGGACAGAACATTGGCTCCAAGTACATTCATGCTCTACTTAGCACATTTGATGTCCCCCTGAGAAAAGAAAGTTGAATGGATACAGTGGGATACTATTTCTAACAATGCCAAACAACCAAAATACAAAAGAATGTTGTTAGTTACTCCAAAAGTAGAAAGATAAAGAAAGTTGAGGAAAAATTACAGGATTTGGCAGCACTGAGGGAAAAGAACTACTGTTTAACAAGCACTTGAGTCAAATTTTGAGCAAGGGGATTGGCATATGTGAGCTCATTTATTCTTCATAGGGACTCTGAGAAGTAGACAGTTATTGTCCTGGTTTCACAGATGGAGACAGTGAGGTTTGGAGAAGCCAAGCAAGTTCATGTTTGCAAAATAAATAAGGACTAAAGTTGGTGTACAGACCTAAGTACATTTATATTACCCTGACTGCTTAGGAGATTGTGAAAAACTGTGAGAGGGTAAATCCAGGTGTGCAGGGGTAGCTAAAGTCATACTGCAAAAGATGTATAGGCAGGTAGAGGAAGCCACAGATTTGAGCATTATCTACTATCAGAACTCCTGGTGTGGTATGTCAAAACTCAGCTGTACTTTCTTCAGGACTGCCAATAATTCTTTTACTTGTTCCGGGTTGGCTTCTTCTCCCCATTCTCAGAGATGATTTCAAGACTTCACATACAACCTGTTATGGTTTAGATGTGAGGTGTCCCTCCAAAGCTCATATGTGAGATAATGCAAGAAGGTTCAGAGGAGAAATGTGTGGGTTGTGAGAATCTTCACCCAATCAGTGATTAACCCCCTGATAGGGATTAACTGACTGGTAACTGAAATGGTAGGGTGTGACTGGAGGAGGTGGGAACTGGGGTGTGGCTTTGGTGTGTATATTTGTATCTGACAAGTGGAGACCTCTCTCTCTGCTTTCTGATCATCATGTGAGCTGGTTTGCTCTGCCATGCTCTTCTGTCATGATGTCCTGCCTCACCTTGAACTCCAAGGAATGGAGTTTACTGTCTATGGATTGAGACCTCTGAAACCCTGAGCCCCTAAATGAAACTTTGCTCCTTTACAAGTGTACTGGTTGGGTCCTTTAGTCACAGCAGCAAAAAAAACCCAAAAAACAAAAAACAAAAAAAAAAACAAAAAAACTGACTAAAACAGAAATTGGTACCAAGTGGGGTTGTTGCTGTGACTATCCTGACCATATGGTTTATAAGCATTCGGACCTTTTTTGGAATTGGTGGGAGGAATTTTGAGATGCTTAGCCGTACAAGTTGAAAATACTTTAGACTGTTGTAAGCACAGCTCAATGACTGATTCTGGTGGGAACTCAGAAGACCAGAACGGCAATAGGACTGTGGTCAGTGAAGACAGGGCTCACGAGGATTCAGAAAGAAGGTTTCTATTGGAATTTGGAGTAGAGGCCATTCATGTTATTCTGGTTGAGAAATCTGCATTTTGCCTGTGTCCTGAGACTTCCTGTGAAGCTGATTTTGAAAGCAATGAACTTCTTTATCTGACCAAAGAAATTCCTAGGCAGCATACATTCAGGAAGTGGCATGGATATTACTGGAGGCAAGTTTATTGTAATAATCAGGAGCAGAAATTAGAGCAAAAAGATTTAAAAAACTTGAACTTGAAAGGCGGGAGTACAATTAGAGGAATGTTGAAGACTTTGCCCAGAGACAACGAGAAAGATGGCCTGAGGGCATCTCAGGAATTGACAAGACCACCCCCCATCTAAGGCTCAGGGAGTAAAAGTGAAAATTCTCTTAAGAAGACACAAATGGGGAATCTTTCTTGCACAAAGAGCCTACAAAGGTTTTTGATTGTGCTCAGCCACCCACATACTCAGAAACTGCTGCAGCCAGGGTCCCTGGAGGTGTGGTTACTGCTGAAAATGGTGGCAGAACTTGGAACCACATGGTGCTGGTTCTGCATGAATGCAGGATGCTAGAGTTAGGGGGTCTTGGAGACTTCCACCAAGATTTCAAAGAAAGGCCTTGGAAGCCAGGTAAAGTGCAGCTGGATGAGTGTCCCTTCAGGCACTCCTTGAGAAGGCAAGGTGTGGAGACTTGAGGAGGAAGTCAAAGCTGCAGTGGAGATCCCCAAGATTAAGAAATGCCAGTAACATGGGACATCATTCTAGGAAAGCTGCAGGAATTGAGCAGAGACAAGTCAGCAGAAAGGCTACTTGGGCTGCAATCAACAAGGCCACAGGGGTGGAACTACATAAGCCCCTTGGAAAGAACATCATGCCATGTGTTTCAGATGCCAAATGCAGAACTACAGGACTTGTTTGCCCATCTGGATTTTGGTCTTTCTTGGATTCCATCCCTTTTTTCTATGCCCCCAATTTTATGAATGGAGATGTTTACTCTGTCCATTATATGTTGGATACTTGTAAATTGCTTTTAATTTTACAAGAGCTTACAATGTGAGATTACTTTGAGCCTCAGACACGACTTGGAACTTGAACTTTGAGCAATCGTGGAACTCTTGAGACCATGGGGACTCTTGGGAATGAATAAAATGTGTTTTGCATTGTGAGATGAGTGTGACCTTTTGGGGCCCAGGGACAGAATGTTATGGTTTAGATGTGAAGTATCCACCCCCACAGCTCATGTGTGAGATAATGCAAGAAGGTTCAGAGGAGAAATGTGTGGGTTGTGAGAATCTTCACCCAATCAGTGATTAATCCCCTGATAGGGATTAACTGACTGGTAACTGAAATGGTAGGGTGTGACTGGAGGAGGTGGGAACTGGGGTGTGGCTTTGGTGTGTATATTTGTATCTGACAAGTGGAGACCTCTCTCTCTCTGCTTTCTGATCATCATGTGAGCTGGTTTGCTCTGCCACACTCTTCTGTCATGATGTCCTGCCTCACCTTGAACTCCAAGGAATGGAGTTTACTGTCTATGGATTGAGACCTCTGAAACCCTGAGCCCCTAAACAAACCTTTCCTCCTTTACAATTGTGCTGATTGGGTCCTTTAGTCACAGCAACAAAAAGCTGACGGAAACACACCCTCAAACAAACCATTACAGCTCATCTTCCTTTTTTTTTTTTTTTATTTTTAGAACTGGGAATGAACCCAGCAGTACTTAACTACTGAGCCACATTCCTCAGCCATTTCTATTTTTCCTCAGGCTAAATTACTCAGAACCTTACTAAGTGCTGAGGCTGGCTTTGAAATTGCAATTCTCTTGCCTTAGCCTCCTGAGCTGCTGGGATTATAGGTGTGTGCCACTGTATCTGGCTCATCTTCCTTCCTTTTTTAAAAAATTTTCCCATTTTACTTATACATGACAGTAGAATGTATTTTGACATATCATACATAAATGGAGTATAACTTTCCATTCTTTTTTTTTAAGAGGAGTGTTACTATTTTTTTTATTGTAAACAAATGGTATACATGTTGTTTATGTTGTTTCTCTGTTCGTACATGGTATAAGGCATACCATTTGTGTAATCATAAATTTACATAGGGTAATGTTGTTTGATTCATTCTGTTATTTTTTCCCTTCCCCCCACCCCTCCCACCCCTCTTTTCCCTCTATACAGTCCTTCCTTCCTCCATTCTTGCCCCCGTCCCTATCCCTAACTCTAGCCCTAACACTAACCCCTCCCACCCCCCATTATGTGTCATCATCCACTTATTAGCGATATCATTTGTCCTTTGGTTTTTTGAGATTGGCTTATCTCATTTAGCATGATATTCTCCAATTTCATCCATTTGCCTGCAAATGCCATAATTTTATCATTCTTTATGGCTGAGTAATATTCCATTGTATATATATACCACAGTTTCTTTATCCATTCATCCATTGAAGGACATCTAGGTTGGTTCCACAATCTGGCTATTGTGAATTGAGCAGCTATGAACATTGATGTGGCTGTATCTCTGTAGTATGCTGATTTTAAGTCCTTTGGGTATAGGCCAAAGAGTGGGATAGCTGGGTCAAATGGTGGGTCCATTCCAAGTTTTCTAAGGAATCACCACACTGCTTTCCAAAGTGGCTGCACTAATTTGCATCCCCACCAGCAATGTACGAGTGTACCTTTCTTCCCACATCCTCGCCAACACCTGTTGTTGCTTGTGTTCTTGATAATCGCCATTCTAATTGGGGTGAGATGGAATCTTACGGTGGTTTTGATTTGCATTTCTCTTATTACTAGAGATGTTGAACATTTTTCCATATGTTTGTTGATTGCTTGTAGATCTTCTTCTGTGAAGTGTCTATTCATTTCCTTAGCCCATTTGTTGATTGGATTATTTGCATTCTTGGTGTAGAGTTTTTTGAGTTCTTTATAGATTCTGGAGATTAGTGCTCTATCTGAAGTATGATTGACAAAGATTTTCTCCCACTCTGTAGGCTCTTTCTTCGCATTGCTGATAGTTTCCTTTGCTGAGAGAAAGCTTTTTAGTTTGAATCTATCCCAGTTATTGATTCTTGCTTTTATTTCTTGTGTTATGGGAGTCCTGTTGAGGAACTCTGGTCCTAAGCCGACATGTTGAAGATCTGGACCTACTTTTTCTTCTATAATCTACAGGGTCTCTGGTCTGATTCCGAGGTCCTTAATCCATTTTGAGTTTAGTTTCGTGCATGGTGAGAGATATGGGTTTAGTTTCATTCTGTTGCATATGGATTTCCAATTCTCCCAGCACCATTTGTTGAAGAGGCTATCTTTTCTCCATTGCATATTTTTGGCCCCTTTGTCTAGTATGAGAAAATTGTATTTATTTGGGTTTGTGTCCGTGTTCTCTATTTTGTACCATTGATCCACCTTTCTATTTTGGTACCAATACCATGCCGTTTTTGTTACTGTTGCTTTGTAGTAGAGTTGAAGATCTGGTATTGCGATACCCCCTGCTTCACTCTTTGTGTTAAGGATTGCTTTAGTTATTCTGGGTTTCTTATTCTTCCAGATGAATTTCATAATTGCTTGCTCTATTTCTGTAAGGTATATCATTGGGATTTTAATTGGAATTGCATTGAATCTGTATAGAACTTTTGGTAGTATGGCCATTTTGACAATATTAATTCTTCCTATCCAAGAACATGGGAGATCTTTCCATCTTCTAAGGTTTTCTTTAATTTCTTTCTTTAGTGCTCTGTAGTTCTCATTGTAGAGGTCTTTCACCTCTTTTGTGAGATTGATTCCCAAGTATTTTATTTTTTTCAAGGCTATTGTGAATGGGGTAGTTTTCCTAATTATTCTTTCCAAAGATTCATCACTTATGTATAAAAATGCATTAGATTTATGTGCATTGATCTTATATCCCGCTACTTTACTGAATTCACTTCTGAGTTCTAAAAGTTTTCTGGTGGAATTTCCAGGATCCTCTAAGTATATAATCATATCATCAGCAAATAGGGATAGTTTGAGTTCTTCTTTTCCTATTCGTATCCCTTTAATTTCTTTGGTTTGTCTAATTGCTCTGGCTAGAGTTTCAAGGATGATATTGAATAGAAGTGGTGAAAGAGGGCATCCTTGCCTTGTTCCAGTTTTTAGGGGAAATGCTTTCAGATTTTCACCATTTAAAATGATATTAGCCATGGGTTTAGCATAGATGGCCTTTACAATGTTAAGGAATGTTCCCACTATCCCTATTTTTTTCTAGTGTTTTGAGCATGAAGGGGTGCTGTATTTTATCAAATGCTTTTTCTACATCTATTGAAATAATCATGTGATTCTTGACTTTAAGTCTATTGATATGGCGAATTACATTTATTGATTTCCTGATGTTGAACCAACCTTGCATCCCTGGGATGAAACCCACCTGATCGTGGTGCACTATCTTTTTAATATATTTTTGTATGCGATTTGCTAATATTTTGTTGAGAATTTTTGCGTCGATGTTCATTAAGGATATTGGTCTGAAATTTTCTTTCCTCGATGTGTCTCTGTCTGGTTTAGGTATCAGGGTAATATTGGCTTCATAGAATGAGTAGTGGAGAGTTCCCTCCTCTTCAATTTCATGGAATACTTTGAGAAGTATTGGAATGATCTCTTCTTTAAAGGTTTTGTAGAACTTGGTTGAGAACCCATCTGGTCCTGGACTTTTCTTTATTGGTAGGCTTTTGTTGACTTCTTCTATTTCATTACTTGAAATTGGTCTATTTAAATTGTGTATGTCCTCCTTGTTCAGTTTAGGCAATTCATATGTCTCTAGAAACCTGTTGATGTCTTCGAAATTTTCTATTTTGTTGGAATATAGATTTTCAAAATAGCTTCTAATTATGTTTTGTATTTCAGTCGTGTCTGTTGTGATATTTCCTTGTTCATTCCGAATTTTAGTGATTTGGGTTTTCTTTCGTCTTCTCTTTGTTAGTGTGGCTAAAGGTTTGTCAATTTTGTTTGTTTTTTCAAAGAACCAACTATTTATTTTGTCAATTTTTTGTATTGTTTCTTTTGTTTCAATTTCGTTGATTTCAGCTCTGAGTTTAACTATTTCCTGTCTTCTACTACTTTTGGTGTTGGTCTGTTCTTCTTTTTCTAGGGCTTTGAGCTGTAGTGTTAGGTCGTTTATTTGTTGAGTTTTACTTCTTTTAATGAATGTGCTCCATGAAATAAATTTTCCTCTAATTACTGCTTTCATAGTGTCCCAGAGATTTTGATATGATGTTTCTTTGTTCTCATTTACCTCTAAGAATTTTTTAATTTCCTTCCTAATATCTTCTGTTATCCATTCATCATATAATAGCATATTGTTTAATCTCCAGGTGTTGGAGTAGTTTCTGTTTTTTACTCTTTCATTTATTTCTATCTTCAATTCATTATGATCTGATAGAATACAAGGTAGTGTCTCTATCTTCTTGTATTTGCTGACATTAGCTTTGTGGCATAATATATGGTCTATTTTAGAGAAGGATCCATGTGCTGCTGAGAAGAAAGTGTATTCGCTCTTGGTTGGATGGTATATTCTATAAATGTCTGTTAAGTCTAAATTATTGATTGTGTTATTGAGTTCTATGGTTTCTTTGTTCAATTTTTGTTTGGAAGATCTGTCCAGTGGTGAGAGAGGCATGTTAAAACCACCTAGTATTGTTGTGTTATGGTCTATTTGGTTTCTGAAATTGAGAAGGATTTGTTTGACATACATGGATGAGCCACTGTTTGGGGCATAGATGTTTATGATTGTTATATCTTGCTGATTTATGGTTCCCTTAAGCAGTATGAAATGTCCTTCTTTATCCATTCTGACTAACTTTGGCTTAAAGTTCACATTATCTGAAATGAGGATGGATACTCCAGTTTTTTTGCTGAGTTCATGTGCATGGTATGTTTTTCCCCATCCTTTCACCTTTAGTCTATAGGTATCTCTTTCTATGAGGTGAGTCTCTTGCAGGCAGCATATTGTTGGATCTTTCTTTTTAATCCAATCTGCCAGTCTATGTCTTTTGATTGATGAATTCAGGCCATTAACATTCAGGGTTATTACTGAGATATGATTTGTATTCTCGGTCATTTGGTTCATTTTTTAAATTTAATTAATTAATTAATTTTTTTGACACGACTTGGTTCCTCCTTTATTTGACAATTCCTTTAGGATAATTCCTCCCTTTGCTGATTTGCTTCTTTGTTTTTCATCTCTTCCTCATGGAATATTTTGCTGAGAATGTTCTGTAATGCTGGCTTTCTTTTTGTAAGTTCTTTTAGCTTTTGTTTATCATGGAAGGATTTTATCTCATCGTCAAATTTGAAGGTAAGTTTTGCTGGGTATAAGATTCTTGGTTGGCATCCATTTTCTTTCGGGGCTTAAAAAATGTTGTTCCAGATCCTTCTAGCTTTTAGGGTCTGGATTGAAAAATCTGCTGATATCCATATTGGTTTCCCCCTGAATGTAATTTGGTTCTTTTCTCTCACAGCCTTTAAAATTCTGTCTTTATTTTGTATGTTAGGTATTTTCATTATAATGTGCCTTGGTGTGGGTCTGTTGTAATTTTGTGTATTTGGAGTCCTATAAGCCTCTTGAACTTGACTTTCCATTTTATTCTTCAGATTTGGGAAATTTTCTGATATTATTTCATTGAATAGATTGTTCATTCCTTTGGTTTGTTTCTCTAAACCTTCCTCAATTCCAATAATTCTTAAATTTGGCCTTTTCATGATATCCCATTGTTGGGGGCTGTGCCAGCCAGAATGGCACCTGATCACATTGGCAGTGAGGAGGTTAATTGACATAAGCGCACTCAGGTGATTTATCACTGGCTGTATTCAGTTAAGTCCACGCGCACAATGCATGCACAAGTATTCCCGGGCGCGCCTGCTCAGGCCTACTCGTTTTAACCCTTGCTGTGATGTGGCAGCTGGCTTCTCACCTAATCGCAACTGGTGTGGCCCCACCCTCCGCCTTCTGGAGGGAATATAAGCGGGCAGTGGGTTGGGGCGTGAGAGACAGAAAGGAGCGACAGTAAGGCGCGACAGTAAGGAGCAGCAGTAAGCAGAGCAGTAGCTAGCAGAAAGAAGAGAGGAGAAGCCACTAGCAGAAAGGAAGAAAAAAAGGCAGCTAGCAGATAGAAGCGGCTCGCAGAGAAAAGCAGCAGGCAGCGGCAGAAGGCAGATCACAGAGCAGAGAATTGAGAACACACCTCTAGATGACAGATAGGCAGATCACAGTATGCGGGATGCATCATTAGGAAGCACCTCAGATAGACGCACGCTTAGTTCACAGGATGCAGGACGCACCTTTAAGAAGAAGCAGCAGAACTAAGAAGATAAGATTTCTGAAAGTGTAGTCTCTCTCTCTTAAGCAAAGTCTCTTTCTCTCCGATAAGCAAAGCCTCTCTCTCTCTCTCCTCTCAAAGCAAGCAAACCTCATTTCCTCTATCCTCTATAAACAAGCAAGCAAGGAAGGAAGTAGCTCAGAAATAGAGGTAGCTCAGTTTCCAGTCCACCACCCATAAGGACCCACGCAAACTTTTGCTGCAGGCGGTGACAAATACCTGTGGATTTGGCACCACAAAGAGTCAGTGACATCCCATAGTTCTTGGAGATTCTGTTCATGATTTCTTACCATCTTCTCTGTTTGTTCAACTTTGTTTTCAAGGTTAAATATTTTGTCTTCAATATCTGAGGTTCTGTCTTCCATGTGTTCTATCCTATTGGTTATGCTTTCTATGGAGTTCTTAATTTGGTTTATTGTTTCCTTCATTTCAAGGATTTCTGTTTGGTTTTTTTCAATATCTCTAACTCTTTATTGAAATGATCTTTTGCTTCCTGTATTTGCTCTTTTTAACTGTCGATTGGTGCGATCATTCAATGCCTGCATTTGCTCTTTCATTTCATCGTTTGCTTCCCTTATCATGTTAATTATGTACATTCTGAACTCCCTTTCTGTCATTTCTTCTGCCATGCTGTCATTGGATTTTATTGATGTAACATCTAGATTTGTTTGAGGCATTTTCTTCCCTGGTTTTCTCATATTGTTCAGGTATCAGTGGACTACTGAGATGTTGCAGATTTCCTCTATTGACTTATAATGTCCCTGAAGATTTCTGGTATATCCCCTCTTAGCCTTCAGTAGCCTGATGTCTTGGAGGAAGTTGATAATGCAGTGCTCCACAAGGAAGCTGCCTCTCTAGGGGTGGTGGCCTTCAGGTGGGGTATATTCCCTGCTAGTGGGCAGAGGTGCCTCCACTTGTTGACCAATGGTCAACCAAAGGGGAACTAGGCTGCAGGCTGAGGCAAGGTCTGTTTGTGCCTGTGTCTCTGGTTTTACCGTCCCTGTGGGAAAACCTCACCCGGCAGGGAAGACTCACTCAGTGGGGACGTCTCGCTGGTCAGTTCCCCTCCTGGAGGTTTCCCTCAATCCACAACTACCACCTGGGCAGGGCAGCCTTCCTCTGCAATGTTCCCAGGGGCCCAGACCTACCTCCTGGGCCTGGGAGCCTTGCCCTTCACAGATGAGTCTCCTTAGGCTGCCCCTCCTCAGAGAAGCTGCCCGCAGTTCTGGAACCTTCGCTCCACCCCTCAGCTTGTCTCTGTGCAGCTCTTCCACCGAGAAGCCGCCTAGGTCCTGGGACCCTGCTCTGTACCTAATCGCCTGGCTATGTGGCCCCTCCTCTGAGCTACCACTTGGAGCCTCATACAGATTCTTCGAGCCCCAGCACACCTCTTCCTCCAGGCAGCCACCCGGTGTTCTGTGTGGTCGCTTTGAGACCAAGCAACTCACTGCGCACCTCCTTCTCCTCCAGGCAGCTTCAGGAGCAGTTGCTCTGAGTCCAAACAGCTCGCAGCGCACCTCTTTCTCTGGGCAGCCGCTGGAGCCCGACAGGTTGCTCCGAAACCAAGCGTTGTGCTGAGCGGCCTCCTCTACAAAGCTCCCAGTTGTCCATGTTCACTGCTCCAGCGGGGAAACGGGTGTCTTGCCGCCTGGGCTGGGTTGCCTTCCTCTGCAGCGTTCCCAGGGGCCCGGACCTACCTCCTGGGCCTGGGAGCCTTGCCCTTCGCAGACGAGTCTCCTTAGGCTGCCCCTCCTCAGAGAAGCTGCCCACAGTCCTGGAACCTTCGCTCCACCCCTCACCTTGTCTCTGTGCAGCAATTCCACCGAGAAGCCGCCTAGGTCCTGGGACCCTGCTCTGTACCTAATCGCCTGGCTATGCGGCCCCTCCTCTGGGCAGCCGCCAGAGCCCCAGTGGTTGCTCCGAAACCAAGCGTTGTGCTGGGCAGCCTCCTTTACAAAGCTCTCAGTTGTCCGTGTTCACTGCTCCAGCGGGGGGAGGGGTGTATCGCTGGGCAACTCTACTTCACAAAGTTCCCTGTGTTCCGGTACTACCGCCCCATCCGGGACGCCTCCCCAATGGGAGAGACTCACCCGGCGGCTTTGAGTTGGTCCCAAGTCTCTCAATATCTCCACTTTTGAATCCTGAGTCTTGGAGCAACATGAAATGCAGCCACCCTCTAGTCCGCCATCTTCGTGTTACTCAACTTTCCATTCTTGTAATTGTACATGATGTGGAGTTACACTGGTTGTGTATTCACATATGAACACAAGAAAGTTATGTCCCATTCATTTTACTCTTTCCCATTCTCTCCTGTCCTGTCTGGTGAACCTCCACTCCTCCCTCCCTGCACCTATCGTGAGTCAGCATCCTCACATCAGAGAGAACATTCAGCTTTTGTTTTGGGGGGGATTGGCTTATTTCATTCAGCATAATAGTCTACAGTTCCATCCATTTACTGGCAAATGCTAGAATTTCATTCTTCTTTATGGATGAGTAGTATTCCATTGTGTATATGTACCACATTTTCTTGATTCATCTGTTGAAGGGCACCTAGGTTGGATCCATAGCTTGGCTATTGTGAATTGGACTGCTATGAACATTGATGTGGCCAGTCACTGTAGTATACTAATTTTAAGTCCTTTGGGTATGTGCCAATGGGTGGACTAACTGGGTAAAGTGGTAATTCCTTTTCAAATTTTCTGAGGAAACTCCATACTGCTTTCCAGAGTGGTTGTACCAATTTGCAGTTCCATCAGGAAAGTATGATGTTTTTCACCACACCCTTGCTGGCGTTTATTGTTACTTGTATTCTTAATAATTGCTATTCTGACTGGAGTGAGATGAAATCTCAGTGTAGTTTTAACTTGCATTTGTCTAATTGCTAGTGATGTTGAACATTTTTTCATGTATTTGTTGACTGATCATATTTCTTCTGTGAAGTGTCTGTTCAGTTCCTTTGCCCATTTATTCATTGGGTTTTTTTTTTTTTTTTGGTGTTAAGTTTTTTGAGTTCTTTATATATCCTGGAGATTAATGCTCTATCAGAGATGCAGGCGGCAAAATTTTCTTTCATTCTGTACGCTCTCTCCTCATGTTCTTGATTGTTTCCTTTGCTGTGGAACTTTTTAGTTTGATACCATCCCATTTGTTGATTGTTGATTTTACTTCTTGTGCTTTAGGGCTCTTGTTGAAGAATTCAGTTCCTAAGCCAAGATGATGGAGGTTTGAGCCTACTTTCTCTTCCAGTAAGCACAGAATTTCTGATCTATTGACTAGGTCCATGATTCACTTTGAGTTTTGTGCAGGGTGAGTGATGGGGTTCTAATTTCATCTTATTACATATGGATTTTCAGCTTTCCCAGCACCATTTGTTGAAGAGGCTATCTTCTTTTCATTGTCTGTTTTAGGAGCCTTTTTCCAGTATAATGGTATTTAGGTGGGTTTGTCTCTGTGTCTTATATTCTGTACCACTGGTCTATGTATCTGTTTTGGTGCCAATACCATGCTACTTTTGTTACTATAGCTCTTAGTATAATTTGAGGTCTGGTATTGTGATGTCTCTTGCTTCACTTTTCTTACTGAGGATTGCTTTGACTATTCTGAGTCTTTTATTTTGCCAAAATAATTTAATGACTGCTTTTTATTTCTATGAAGAATGCCATTGGTATTTTAATAGGAATTGCATTAAATCTGTATAATGCTTTTGGTAGTATGGCCATCTTAACAATGTTAGTTATACCTATCCAAGAGCATGGGAGATCTTTCCATCTTCTAAAGATTTTCTTCAATTTCTTTCTTTAGTGTTCTGTAGTTTTCGTTGTAGAGGTCTTTCAGCTCTTTTGTGAGTTTGATTCCCAAGTATTTTATTTTTTTTTGAGATGATTGTGAATGGGATAGTTTTCCTAATTTCTCTTTCAGTGGATTCATCGCTGATGTATAGGAATACAGTTGAAATATGGGTGTTTTTTTTAATTTATCTTTTAATTTTTTATGGACTGCATTTTGATTCATTGTACACAAATGGGGTATCATTTTGTTTCTATGGTTGTACATGATGTAGATTCATATTATTCATGTAATCATACATGTACATAGGGTAATGATGTCTGTCTCATTCCAGTATTTTTCATACCCCCTCCCTCTCATTTCCTCCTACATAATCTAAATTTCCCCTATTCTCTCTCTCCCCACTCCCACTCCCATTATATATCATTCTCCCCTTATCAGGGAAAACATTCAGTCCTTGACTTTTGGGGATTGGCTTATTTTACTTAGCATGATATTCTCCAATTCCATCCATTTATTTGCAAATGCCATAATAATATTCTTCTTTATGGTTGAATGGTATTCCATTGTGTATATATACCAGAGTTTCTTTATCCATTCATCTGTTGAAGGGCATCTAGGTTGGTTCCACAATCTAGCTATTGTGAACTGAGCTGCTATTAACATTGATTGGCTGTGTTACTATAGTTTGCTGATTTTAGGTCCTATGGGTATAAACTGAGGAGTGGGATAACTGGGTCAAAAGGTGGGTCCATTCCAAGTTTTCTGAGGATTCTCCATACTGCTTTGCAGAGTGGCTGCACCAATTTGCAACTCCACCAGCAATGTAAAAGTGTTCCTTTTTCCCCACATCCACACCAATGTCTGTTATTGTTTGTGTTCTTGATAATAGCCATTCTAATTGGAGTAAAATAAAATCTTATAGTTGTTTTAATTTGCATTTCTGTAATTACTAAAGATGTTGAACACTTTTTCATATATTTATTAATTGTCTGTGTGTCTTCTTCTGTAAAGTTTCTGTCCAGTTCCTTGGCCCATTTATTGATTGGGTTCTTTGTATTTTTGGTGTAAAGTTTTGTAAGTTCTTTATAAATTTTGGAGATAAGTGCTCTATCTGAAGTGTGTGTGGAAAAAATTTTCTCCCACCTTGTAGGCTCTCTCTTCACATTCTTGATTGTATCCTTTGCTGAGAAAAGGATTGTATCCTTTTTAGTTTGAATCCATCCCTTTTATTGATTCTTGCTTTGATTTCTTGTGCTTTGGGAGTCTTGTTGAGGAAGTCTGATCCTAAACCAACATGATGAAGATTCAGGCCTACTTTGTCTTCTATTAGGTGCAGGGTCTCTGGTCTAATTCCTATGTCCTTGATCCACTTTGAATTGAGTTTTGTGCAGGATGAGAGATAGAGGTTTAATTTCATTATACTGCTTATGGATTTCCAGTTTTGCCAGCACCTTTTGTTGAAGAGGTTATCTTTTCTCCACTGTATGTTGTTAGCTCCTTTGTCTAGTATGAGGTGACTGTATTTATGTGGTTTTGTCTCTGTGTCTTCTATTCTGTACCATTGGTCTGCCTGTCTATTTTGGTGCCAATACCATGCTGTTTTTGTCACTATTGCTCTGTAGCATAGTTTAATGTCTGGTATTGTGATACCTCCTGTTTCACTTTTTCTACTCAGGATTGTTTTGGCTATTTGAGGTCTCTTGTTCTTCCAGATGAAGTTCATGATTGCTTTCCCTATTTCTATGAGGAACGTCATTGGGATTTTAATTGGAATTGCATTGAATCTGTATAGTGCCTTTGGTAGAATGGCCATTTTGACAATGTTAATTCTGCCTATCCAAGAACGTGGGAGATCGTTCCATCTTCGAAGGTTTTCTTCAATTTCTTTCTTTAATGTTCTGTAGTTTTCATTGTAGAGGTCTTTCACTTCTTTTGTTAGCTTAATTCCCAAGTATTTTACTTTTTTTGAGGCTACTGCAAATGGAATGGTTTTCCTACTTTCTTTTTCAGAGAATTCATCACTTATGAATAGAAATGTATTAGATGTATATGTATTGATTTTATATCCTGCTACTTGCTGAATTCATTTATTAGTTCTAGAAGTTTTCTATTGGAGATTTTTGGATCTTCTAAATGTAGGACCATGTCATCAGCAAATAATGACAGATTTAGTTCTTCTTTTCCTATTTGTATCCCTTTAATTTCTTTGGTCTGTCTAATTGCTCTGGCAAGTGTTTCAAGGACGATTTTGAATAGAAGTGGTGAAATAGGGCATCCCTGTTTTGTCCAGTTTTTAAAGGGAATGTTTTCAGTTTTTCTCCATTAAGATTGATGTTGGCTGTGAGCTTAGCATAATAGCCTTTACAATGTTGATGTATGTTCCTACTATTTCTATTTTTTCTAGTGTTTTAAGCATGAAGGGGTGCTGTATTTTATCAAATGCTTTTTCAGTATCTATTGAAATAATCATGTGATTCTTAACTTTAAGTCTGTTGATGTGATGAATTATATTTCTTGATTTCCAGATGTTGAACCAACCTTGCATCCCTGGGATAAACCCCACTTGATCATGGTGCACTATCTTTTCAATATATGTTTGTATGCAATATGCCAGTATTTTGTTAAGGATTTTTGTATCTATGTTCATCAGAGATATTTGTCTAAAGTTTTCTTTCCTTGATAAATCTTTGTCTGGTTTTGGTGTCAGAGAAATACTAGCCTCATAGAAGGAATTTGGAAGGGTTCCCTCCTTTTCTATTTCCTGGAATACTTTGAGGAGTATTGGTATCAGTTCTTCTTTAAAGGTCTTGTAGAATTCGGCTGGTCCTGGGCTTTTCTTGATTGGTAGGCTTTTGATGGCTTCTTCTATTTTGGTGCTTGAAATTGATCTGTTTAGATTGTGTACGTCTTCCTGATTCAGTTTGGGAGGATCATATATCTCTAAAAATTTGTCAATGTCTTTGATATTTTCTATTTTGTTGGAGTATAGATTTTCAAAGTAGCTTCTAATTATGTTATGTATTTCAATGGTGGCTGTCATGATCTTTCCTTTTTCATCATGAATTCTAGTAATTTGAGTTTTTGCTCTCCTTCTCTTTGTTAGTTCGGCTAGGGGTTTATCAATTTTGTTTACTTTTTCAAAGAACCAACTTTTTGTTTTGTCAATTTTTTGAATTGTTTCTCTTGTTTCAATTTCATTGATTTCAGCTCTGATTTTAATTATTTTCAGTTTTCTACTGTTTTTGGTGTTGATCTGTTCTTTTTCTAGGGCTTTGAGCTGTAATGTTAGGTCATTTAGTTGTTGACTTTTTATTTTTTTAATGTATGAGCTTAATGCAATGAACTTTCCTCTTAGTACTGCTTTCAGAGTGTCCCAGAGATTTTGATATGTTGTGTCATTATTCTCATTTACCTCTAGGATTTTTTGATTTCTTCCTGATGTCTTCTGTTATCATTGCATCATTCAGTAACATATTATTTAGTCTCCAGATGTATGAGTAGTTTTTGTTTGTTATTTTATCATTCATTTCTAATTGCATTCCATTATGGTCTGATAGAGTACAGGGTAGTATCTTTATTTTTTTGTATTTACTAATGACTTCTTTGTGGTATAGCATATGGTCTATTTTGGAGCTGCTGAAAGGAAAGTATATTTACTCTGTAAATATCCATTAAGTCTATATCATTGATTTTATTATTTAGTTCTATAATTTCTTTGTTCAGTTTTTGTTTGGAGGATCTATCCAGTGTTGACAGCAGTGTGTTTAAGTCCCCCACTATTAATGTGTTTCGGTCTATTTTAAAATTGAGAAGTGTTTGTTTGATATACACAGATGCTCCATTGTTTGGGGTATAAATATTTAAAATTGTTGTATCTTGCTATTTTTTGCTTCCCTTAAGCAATATGAAATGTCCTTCTTTATCCCTTCTGACTAACTTAGGTTTGAAGTCCTCTTTATCTGATATGAGAATGAAGACCCCTGCCTTTTTACTGGGTCCATGTGCATGGTATATTTTTCCCCATCATTTCACCTTTAGTCTGTGGATGTCTTTTTCTATGAGATGAGTCTCTTGAAGGCAGCATATTGTTGGTCTTTCTTTTTAATCCAATCTGCCAGTCTATGTCTTTTGATTATTGAGTTTAGGCCATTGATATTTGGGGTTATTATTTAGATATGATTTGTATTCCTGGTCATTTTGGCTTATTTTTGGTTTTTTACTTGTCCTTTGATTGACTTTTCCTTTAGAATAGTTCCTCCCCATGCTGACTTGTATTGTTGCTTTTCACTTTCTCCTCACAAAATATTTTGCTGAGAATGTTCTGTAGGGCAGGCTTTCTATTTGTAAATTCTTTTAACTTTTGTTTATTTCATTGTCAAATCTGAAGGTTAGTGTTGCGGGATATAGGATTCTTGGTTGGCATCTGTGTTCTTTTGGAGCTTGAAATATATTGTTGCAGGCCCTTCTTGCTTTTAGAGTCTGGACTGAGAAATCTGCTGATATCCATATTGGTTTCCCCTTATATGTAATCTGACACTTTTCTCTCACAGCCTTTAAAATCCTATCTTTATTTCATATGTGAGGTATTTTCATTATAATGTGTCTTGGTGTGGATCTGTTGTAATTTTGTGTACCTGGTCTTCTGTAAGCCTCCTGTATTTGATTTTCCATTTCATTTTTTCAAGTTTGGAAAATTTTCTGATATTATTTCATTGAACAGGTTTTGCATGCCTTTGGTTTGTATCTCTGTGCCTTCCTCAATCCCAATAATTCTTAAACTTGGTCTTTTCACAATATCCCATAATTCTTGGAGGCTCCGTTCGTGGCTTCTTAACATCTTCTCAGTTTGTTCAACTTTATTTTCAAGATTAAATATTTTGTCTTCATTTTCTGAGATTCTGTCTTCCATGAGGTCTATTCTTTTGGTGATGCTTTCTATTGAGTTTTTAATTTGGTTTGTCATCTCTTTCATTTCAAGTATTTCTGTTTTTTAAAAATTTTTTTCAGAATCTCTATCTCTTTATTGAAGTGTTCTTTTGCTTCCTGCATTTGCTCTTTTAACTGTTTACTGGAATGGCCATGCATTGACTACATTTGCTCTCTTATCTCGTCTTTGGCTTCATGGATCATTTTAATTATGTAGATTCTAAACTCTTTTTCTGTCATTTCTACTGCCATGCTGTCATTGGTGTCTATCACAATAGCATCTTGGTTTGTTAGGGACACTTTCTTCCCCTGTTTTTTCATATTGTTTCTATATATTCCCCTCTAGAGTGAAGATGAGAGATACTGAAGTTCCCCCACTGCAGGCTTATTATGACCCTGCAGTTTTCCACTACCTCTCCTTTGAAGGGGAGATCAATACCAGTAGCACCCAATACAGAGAAAATGTAGCTCTGAACCAGATAACCCCTAAAAAGACTTTAACATTATTAAAATAAACAGAATGAGTTTGATTACTATTTACAGTATTTCTAGTTGTGAACGGGAGGATGGGCAAGGGTGTAGAATGTAAGTAAGTAAATAGATTTACCTGTCAAAGGTCCTCTAGTCTCCTGTAGGTGTCTCAGGAAGGGAGCCACCCTTCAAACTGATGAATGTCATGCCCTCAGGAATAATTCAGAATGCCTGCACCAGCCTCCAAAGAAGCTGGGGAGCCCCAGTGAGGGTGCACTGAGTCAGCACGGAGGCAGGCACAGTGTCTTTCAGCAGTAGGGGGGGCAGGCAGACAGGCTCAGTTACCAGCCTCTGTCCTCAGTGTGGGGGCAGGTTGGGGGGCTCAGTGCCGGTCTGTCTGCAGTGGAGGGGTGGGCTCAGCGCTGGTGTTCGACCTCCGCGTTGCGGGGCAGGCCAGGCTCAGCTGTGTTAATATTATAATCTGCTACTTTGCTGAATTTATTTGTGAGTTCTAGAAGCTTTGTGGTTGCCTAAATAATCATGTCATTAGCAAATAGTGATAGTTTGAGTTCTTCTTTTCTTATTTGTATCCCTTTAATTTCTTTCTTCTAATTGCTCTGGCTAGAGTTTCAAGGATGATGTTGAATAAAAGTGGTCAAAGAGGGCACCCTTGTCTTCTTCCAGTGTTTAGAGGGAATGCTTTCAATTTTTCTCCATTTGGAATGATATTGGGCTTGGGTTTAGCATATATGGCTTTTACAATGTTGAGGTATGTTCCACTATCCCTAGTTTTTCTAGTGTTTTGAACATGAAGGGGTGCCATATTTTGTCAAATGCTTTGTCTGTATCTATTGAGATTATCATATGATTCTTGTCTTTAAGTCTGATGACGTGATGAATTATTTTTATTGATTTTCATGTATTGAATCAACCTTGCATCCCTGGGTTGAACATTATTTAATGAAGGTGGGGGTATGGGAATGGGAAAGACAGTAAAATGAATCAGACATAACTTTCCTGTGTGCATATATGACAGTGTAACTCCAATGATTCTCTGTTCTTTTAGTGTAATTCCTCCCTTTGCTTGTATTTACTTTTTTAAAAATTTCTTCTTCATGTAATATCTTACTGAATATGTTTCGTAGTGCAGGCTTTCTGATTGTGAATTCTATTAACTTTCGTTTATCATGGAAGGTTTTTATTTCATCATAAATTCTGAAGCTTAATTTTTCTGGATATAGGATTCTGGGCTGGCATCCATTTTCTTGCACAACTTAGTACATATTATTCCAGGACCTCCATGCTTTGAGAGATCAGTTGATATCCACCCTGGTTTCCAATAATGTTACCTGTCATTTTTCTCTTGCAGTGTTTAAAATTCTATCCTTACTCTGTTTGTTAGGCATTTTCAAAATAATGCACCTTGGTGTGGATCTGTTGTAATTTTGTATATTTGGGATCCTGTAAGCCTTTTGTATTTGATTTTCCATTTAATTCTTTAGATTTGGGGAATTTTCTTATATTGTTTAGTTGAAAAGATTGTGCATTCCTTTTGTTTGTATCTTTGAGCCTTCATCTATCCCAATAAATCTTCATTTTTTTTTTTTTCAGTGCTGGGGAGTGAGCCCAGGGCCTTGTGCTTGACAGGCAAGCACTCTACAAACTGAGCTATATTTCCAACCCCTATACCAATAAATCTTAAGTTTGGTCTTTTCAGTTTATCCCAGTTCTTGGAAATTCTGTTCATGGTCTCTTAAAATACTTTCTCATGATCAACTTTGTTTCTAAGATTTGTCTTCATTACCTGAAACTCTGACTTCCTAGTGATCTAATCTGTTGGTGATGCTTTCAATTGAATTTTTATTTTGGTTTATTTATTCTTTTATTTTAATGATTTCCACTTTTTTTTTCAGAATCTCTATCTTTATTGAAGTGATCTTTCACTTCTTGTATTTCCTCTCTGATTTCACTCCTTATACTGTCCTTTACTTCACAGATCTGTTTGACTCTCTAATTTCTAAACTCCTTCTTGATATTTCTTCCACAGAGGTGTTGATGGATTCTGTTATTAGAGTATCTTGGTTTTTTTGGGGTGACTTATTCCCTTGCCTTTTCATGTTGTTTGTGTGTCTGCCCACCTAACATCTGGATCTGAGGCAGTAGAATTTCTCCCCTAGGGATTTATAGTGTCCCTGAAGGTTTCCAGTACCTCACTGAGTAGGGGGAGAAAATACTAACAACAACCAACGCAAACAATATACAGCATTAAGTCAAATAGTTCCTACTATGACATCCATAATGTTAATTATCACAATAAAAGATAATGATATGATCAGTTATTACCTACAATAAAAACAGTAAGTTTGCAAAAGGGTTTGCAATTTCAAATGGTGGACAGGGAGAGAAAAAAATGATATAAGATAAGGTGATTATGAAGGATAAGGAAAGAAGATTGAAGTAAAAAATTAAAGGAAGATTGAAAGAGAGAAAATAGAGATTGGCCGTTAGCAGAGGAAAGAGAGAGAGAGAATTGAGGGAAACAGGTAAGAGAAAAATATATATAAAAATAAAAAAAAATTTTAAATAAAAATTAAAAAAATACAAGACAAAAGTGAAATATACCAATCAAACATCCTAGTTCTCTAAAAACTGATCTATGAATAAAACTGGCTTCAAAAATTCTAGAAATGAGAAAAAACTTATATGAATATATAAATGTTTATGTACCATTAAGATTACAATTAAACTTTGAAGAAAGAGAGAGAGAGAAAAAAAATCTTGATGAAGAGTTAAAGAATTCTTTCCATTGGAGTTCAAAAGATTCTCAGCTTCTCTTCTCAGCAATTTTAGGTGGGGTCCTCCTCTGGAGTGCTGGGGTCCAGCCCTAGCAGTGGTCGGGGATCCTAGGTGGATGGAAGGCATCGGCATGGTGGAGAAACAGCAGAGACACCAAATGTTCTGAGGCTGACTTTATTTTTCTACTAGCCTTTTTATACTTTTTTTTTTTTTTTTTAGTAATGATTATATCATTTTATGGTTAGTTCAAAATTTAAAAAATCCTTCAAAAGTACAATCTATGCTTCTTCTCAAAGTCATACATTCTTTCTGTATGACAGCTTAGATCAAAACAACCTTATTTCCCAGCTATATTAAAACAACTTTGTCCCCCAGCTAAATTGAGGGCACCATGATCTGTTAACTTTCAATTTCTGGAATAAATTCATCACTAGATTTTCTAAGAAATTACCCTTACCATGAACTCCAGTGTTTAACAGTGAAAAGCTTTTACTATTATTAACAAAGGGCAAAGAAATCAACTTATAGTTAATATTTAGTCTATTCTATTTCATTTAATGGTAGACTACATTCCTATTTTGATTTTCAAAGAATTAGACTAAACGTAGGAAAAACATAAATTATATTTATGACTAACCTAAATATTTTTATTATGTAAAGTATCTCTAGAATCAAATATTAAAACGAGGAAAGCAACAAAGGCTAAACACCACATCCAAGCTCAGAGGAATGCCTCTTGATAAAGGCATTTTTAGAAATGCCTATATTTAGAAATTATTATACTATAGTAATCACAGCTTCCTTTTAACTCAAGCATAGTTACAATTGTTTATTTTCATATATTTTATCTATGTATTACTACTAAATTTTTATTGTGTACTCTTTTGTGTCCCAATACGGTAAAATCTTCCCAATGTTTTCCCAATAAGTTTCTAATGATATATTGATTATTAATATTAAAAAGCAACTACACAAGGAGACATGCCATGTCTATGGCCCCCAAGAGGGAGGATGATCTTTCAACAGAACCATGTCAAGTGTTGAGTCCTCTACTCCAACAGAACTGTGTCAAGTGTGGGAGTGGTAGGAAATAGATGCGGCATTGGAGTCTGATGCTCCACCCTCTGGATTGCTGGGGTGAGAGAAGTAATCCCATAGGCAGAGTTTCTGGAGGCAGGGTTTAGGCTGGGAACCAGGCTCTTTGCTGAATTCCAGTTGGTCTGGAGATTTTAAATCAATGTACCTCCAGAGCCCGATAATTGTGAGTTCACTCTGGAAGACTACACCAGGGATTTCCCCTGGACTCCAGTTGTGTGGTAGAGGAGCCAATTCTTAATCCCCTATATCAACTGCACCCCGACCTTTCCTGGTCTAGAGTTCAGTCTCCAAACTCAAACTCTCCCACATCTGCCCTTCCAAATTCCTGACCAGACACCTTTCAACTTGTCATTCAAGCAGCCAAGTTGGAGGGGTAGAGTTGGGTAGGTTTTCATAACCAGTTGTCCCCTGTGTAAACCTCTCACCACATTTGATTTTCTGCTGGTCACAAGTACACTATTGTGCAGTGTGTGTTGACTGGGCCTGTATTTCAGGCCAATCTCAGGTTTCCAAGGAATCAGCTCCCTCAGCTGCTGGATCCCACGCCATGCCTGAAAAATGATTATTTTCTTTGTTCTTTGCATGCCGCCTGGAGAGATGATGACTTCTTTCCCACACGAGGATACTGTGCAACATGCTTTTCAGTTTAGTCAGGCAATGTCCTTGATTTCTAAATGCTCTGTACCCAGACATGCCTCAGGCTCCTAAAATTCCCTATCCTTTAATACCCTTATCCCTCCACTTTGCTCATGGAGGGACTACTCTGGCTGCTTCTTCTGGCCTGGCTACAGCAAAAGGTATGCTGCTGGGGATTTCTGACCTATTTTATTACATCCAACCTCCTGAGTCCCTGATTTGCTTTGAATGTCCAGTTTTAAATTACAGTAAATCCCCCTTTTAAAATGCCCAACATTTAATCAAGGGCCAGTACTGATATCATCCCATCCTACATGCACTAATAATACAGTGGGGATGATTTGGTCACTTGGCTGCTTTTGAACAAGGCCTCAAAGATGGATCCAGGAGGGTTAGCCTCTACCCTAGAAGAGTCATCATCATAGGCCTGCCAGGCCATCCTTTCCTAAGGAGGATACCCAACCACCAAGGCTATAATATAACAGATGTGGATATTAGGTGTCTCTCCCTTCATTGTTGTACCCCCAAACCCCCATAAAAAAACTATTTTATTCTTCAGGAGTTTCAGGTTGAGGATGCAAATTGAGCAGTCCATATGGGTAAGTTAAGAAGGAGTAGGATAAAAGTTCTCCTCTCTACCCTTTATTCCTCTGGATATTTTAAAGTGTTACCTGAAGGGGGTTGGAGAATGGCATATTCCCCTATTCAGATTCCTAAGCCTTAACATTCCAAGCACAAAAGTGGTTGAAGTAGAACCAATCTGCGTAACAAGCAGTCTTTTGAAATCTTCCTACATAAAAATAATCCATAAAAACACTTATGGTTTGAATATAAGGTGTCCCCCAAAAGATCCTGGGGGACACCTTATATTCAAATTCTGGAATAGTCAGAGGTGAAATAACTGGATTGTGAGTACTGTAACCTAATCAGTCCATCTTAATTTGAATGAACTCACTGGGCAGTAACTAGGCAGGTGGGGCATGACTGGAGGAGGTAGGTCACTGGGGGTGTGTTGTTTTCCTAGAGGCCTCTCTTCTCCTCTCTTCTCCTATCTTCTCTTTCCCTTCCTTCTCTGTCTCTCTCTCTGTCTCTCTGTCTCTCTCTCTCTCTGTGTCTCTGTCTCTGTCTCTCTCTCTCTCTCTCTCTCTCTCCCCGCCACCAATCCTTCTTTGCTGCCATGAGTGGAATAACTTCCCTTCACCACATCTCTCCACTATGATGTTCTGCCTCGCCTTGGGCCTAGGGCAATGGACTTGATCCACCAAGGACTGAATCTATGAAACCATGAGTAAAAATAAACTTTCCCTCCTCTAAGATGTTCTTGTCAGATATTTTGGTCATAGTGACACAAAGCCAATTAGCACAAACACCAATCCCTGAAATAATATCATTTATTCCTCTTTACTCTGCTACTAACATTAGTGATCCTGGGCAGGGGTTCTCCATCCTTGGAATCCCATGATTGGGACAAGGGTTCTGGGTCCCATAGTATAAAGTTCTCAACGGTAGAAGAGAAGCACCGCTGCTTCCGTTATTTCCTGGCTGCTGCTATAAGCAACATGAGTTCCATGTCCATTCCAGTCAAAAGCAGAGAAGTCTCCACACTGCTTGGGATTACCCTCTGGGAAGTATCCTCCTCCACCAATGCAGTGCTAGGAAACAAAGAGAGGAGGAGGTGGCAATGAGAGGTCTGCTGGCAAGCCCAAAGCCCTTAATGGTCAAATACAGAGGGATCTTTGGCCCTCATCAAAACTCCATGGGCAGTGTTGATCTAGTTCTCCCATAAAAACTTCCCAACCCTTACCTTTAGAGACACTAAATTTCAACTTTTCTGAACATTCATTCTTGGATTGCCTGGCTAGACTCCTCCTTCATGAATTTCTTAACTATTGCTCCCTATGGGGGACACATCTCCCTCTCCTTATAGATTGTCTGATCCTCATCTGCTACAGTTACTAAAAATTCACTGATGGCCCCCAAATCCCTGTCTCCAGTCCATTTGTTTTTGAGCTGCAGACCTCAAACTCTATCATTGGGATCTCTCTGCAGGCATTTCAAGTTCCACTAAACCAAAACAAAGTTAATTACATCCAGTTATCATTTAACAATGCGGACACTATCTGAGAAATGCATCATTGGGCAATTTTGTCATTGTGTGAACATGATAGTGTATTTATACAAACTAAGATGACCATGATGCCACAAGGTAGTATAATCTCCTGGGACCTCTGTCATATAGGCAGTTTGTCTTTGATCAAAATATTGTCATGAAGTAGTGTGTGACTGCATATCCTTTCTTGACCCCAAATCTGTTCATCATCCAGACACTCTAACTTAATAAAAGATATTGCCCTACCCAAATGAAAACAATGTGGTTATTCTAGACTTCTTCTCTTTCCATCACCTGTGTTCAACTGGTCATAAATTTGAAGTCTTTGAATTCATCAGTATCTCCTGTTCATCCCTGTGAGCACTACCCTACTTTAGGCCTTCATTTGGAATATTGGAACCACCTCAATACTGGTCTCCTGGTCCTTAATCTTGACTCCTTGAGTCTGTGACCACTGTGCTACAAGCATTACTGTCACAAAGATGATCAAGACAATCTTCCCTTTAAAGTGCTTTATTGGCTCCCATCGCCTATAGAATAAAGTTCAAAATCATTGGTGTGATGGGAGGTCTCTTCCTATACAGTTGCTGTCTCTACCCCACACACATGGCATGCACAAAACTGTAAAACAGCTTGCTGCTCCCTCAATGCCACATGCTCTCTGAAACACTGAAGATTCTAAACATGTTATTCATTTACCCTAAATTGCACTGATATCTCATAAAGTTCTATCTGTCCATCTCTCAAGACTCAGCACAGAAGTCACCTTCCTGCAATCACTTCCTTGACACCCCCATCAAAGTTAGATGTTCTTGTAGCCCCTAGTTATTTGTTGTTTTGTTTTGCTTGTTTGTTTTGTTTTTATTTTTGGTGCTGAGGGTTGAATCATGGACCTCACACATGCCAGGCAAGCACTCAACCTCTGAGCTATACTCCTACCTCCCTGGTTTATATTTCTATGAGACCTTGGATTCATTAGATAGTAATTTCATCTTTCTGTGAATGGCTGTCCTGTTAGATGATGAATAAGGACTCTTTGTGTCCCCTGTACTTGTGCAGTGTAGCTGCCCAGTGCAGGCTTAACTAGGTAATGAACAGGTGCATGCTGGCACATGTGCACACCACATTACACATGCCTTAAGCCATGGCTTAAAGGAGCCACAGGAGCTAGGTAGTCACAATGAGACCTGCTCCTTTAGTGTCCCCATACTTAAAATTCCCCATCATGACCCCAGGGTTCTCCTGGACAGTGAAGCTGCCTCATCCTTCTCTGGCAATCAGTCCACATGGTGACCTCTGGACAGAGAAAGTAGCTGTGGCAGGGAGCTGGGATGGCCTGAGTGAGGTCTAGCAGTATATGTCTGGGACTTTCCTGGTAACCTCTCAACACATGGTGCATCCATGCAATCCCTGGGCAGGGTTGGGCAGGCCAAGTTTGACTTTGAAAGCTTAACCAGGTGGAGAAAAACAACACTTCATGTTTCTCAAGCACTCTCAGCTTCAGAAGCATCCATGTCCCTGAACATAATCCTCACCCTAACTCCAGGTAACAGAATGTTTTCTCCCAAAGGCTGAGCATACAACAATCAATGTTGCATTTGAAACCTCAACCCTTGATTTTGGTCCCAAACAGTACAGGACGTCTGTGCTTGCACAGGAGGTTTCACAGACCTGGTCCCTGAGACTCAGCAAGAAGGAAGGGCAGTCATGCTCCCCCCCACCCCACACACACACGCACAGAGTCAACCTCACTCGCAAGCCCCTTTAGTTCTCACAAAGACTCACAAATTCAGTGTTACATCCCGTGACCTTCATTCCAGCACACAAGGCATTGGCTGCTCTCTCATTATTAAATACTCTGAACTGGATAAATCCTGCAGTAAATTCTTCTGAAAATGAAATGCAGAAAACAGCACTCAGGTAAAATGCCAGAAATAGCTTCCTTTAGACCAACCCAGAGAGTGTTGACGCCAGTCTGAGGCTTGAGAGTGGAGCCCAGCACTACTTTGGTTAATGACTGGTGCTGTGACCAAACGGGACTTTTTCCCACCCCCGGAACTCTCACAGAGGGCACCTTTTCTATCACAGTCTGTATGGAGAAATTCAACAACGTTGGGAAATCACAAATACACATCTTAAATGGCTTGTAGCAATTAGCTTTTCTTGGTCTCTCTCCCAAACTCTCTTTTGAGACAAGGCCTCTCTAAATTGCCCTCAAACTTTCAATTCTCCTTCTTCAGCCTCTTGAGCAACTGAGATTACAGACACACACCAGGATGTCTGGCTTCTCTTTTATTTTAAATTCTAAAATCCTAGATATATTTATAACAGTTTTTAATTTTATAGAATAGGTCCAACCTTTAAAAAGGAGATGCCACCAAACTTAGATTCACATTAAATGATATTTACCCCTTACAGTAGAAATAAAATTGCCCTTTACACATGAACTGGCCTAGGCTTAATAAGTTGCTGAGGGGGTTGATAGTGGGGTTGCTATGAATAGAGTCTGAAGCCAAATTTCCCCAGTCCACATGCTGACTCCCCTGCCTATGCACTGTGACCTCAGGTATGTTCCTGAACCTCTCAGTGCTTCAGTTTTCTGATCCATAAATTGGGGTTAATAATAGTCCTCAAGGGTAGTTGTGCAAATTAAATGTGACAATACATGTAGAATTCATAAAAGAGAATGAGGCTGTAGTAATAAATAACCATTCCCTATCATAACTGAATTTATTCTCTTTGCTATGAAGAATTCAGGAGCATTAAAAACTCACTCTGGCCATTGGGTGAGTAATAAGATGCAGTTTTCTGAGCATCGCCGAAATCATAGATAACAGGTATTGCTGGACCGTTGTCAGTCCAACACTTTCCTATTCCATATTTCACTGGGTATTTCTATATGGAACAACAACAAAATAATCATCGATTAAGAACAATGGCTTTGATTTTGGGGGTTTGATGTCATTCATAAAGAGGAAGCAATATTTTCTTAGTAGCTGAGATTATTTCAAAACCAGATCAAAATAAGAATCTTTCCTTTTGCTCTTCTCCAACAAACCAGGCCAACTGATATATTCTCTCTCTCTCTCTCTCTCTCTCTCTCTCTCTCTCTCTCTCTCTCTCTCTCTCTCTTTCCCTCCCTCTCCCTCTTTCTTGCCCCAAATCTCCTCCTCTCTCCTGGGTTTCATATCTTAACTTTCTGAGGAAAGTGGGACAGAAGCCATCAGCAAATTAGATTAGGGGACATGAAAGGCTCATGGAAATTTGCTTCCTGCCCAACCTCAGACCCCTGCCTATCTCTACATCCATGAAAACCAGCCACAGTCAGCAGCCATGTGTACCTGGTAGAGGCCAAACAGATTATGTTCCAGATGCTGGAAGAAGCCAGTTATGGTGCGGTACCTCAGCAGAGAGCTGTTCCGCCAATTCTGCATGGGGCTGTTGTTGGGCACATGCCAGATGCCCAGGTCCTGGGCCTGGATGTCATAGTAGCCAGGGTTCTGGAAAAGCAACCAACACTGAGACTGACCAGCCCAGCAGGTCCCACAGGGGAAAAAAACACTCATGGGCTCCCTCAGCTGAGCTGACAGCTCTGGGCTCCAGGTGGACAGATGGCCAGCCATGCTCACATACCCTTTCCAGCTGATCAGGGCCTCCAACACTACCTCACTGTCTAATGGCCTCGTGAGGAGGAAGCTGGGATGCAAGAGGTGTAACTATGTCTCTCTTCTGCTCCAGTCCTGTGTCCACAGCCCATCTCCCAACCCTCCCTCCTGCTGTGACCCAGCCACACTCAGGTCCTCACTATTTCCCAAGTGGCACCCACCTTATAGTCGTCGCTGGTGGCTGCCTCTGCAGACCCAAAGGTGTTGTAATTGGCCCAGTTGCCATCTCCCTCCGGGTAGTCTGCTCTGTTGCCTTGTTGACTGGACCACCGATCGCCCACCGTGCACTTCCCAGGCATGCTGTTCTCATGCACACTGGCCACCAGGGTCCAGCCACCACCCGCGGAGGTCATGTCACAGAAGGTCTGGTAGACAGCACCATTCTTGGCCCGGAGGAAATACAGGCCATCTGTAGAGAGAACCAGTCAGAGCCTCCCTGAGTGTGAGCTCATGGTCCATCTCAGCCCCATGACCAGGACAGCTTTGGGAACTAGACATCTGACCTAAGGGCTCATCTCCTGAGTCCTATCACCTATGCATCCCTGGGTGTACTGGAATCTCCCCATGTTCAGAACATGAGCCGCTGACTGAGGCAAAACACAGAATTATCCAAGCTCTCAGCAGCGTTCCTCTCAGAATTAAGGACAGAATATTCATATGACCCAGCAATTTCACTTCCAGTACATACCCAAATTAATTAAAAACAGAAACTAAAACATATTTGTACATTAACATTTATTGTAGCATTAGTCCTTAGAAAGTTCCCAAGTATTCAAGGTTCTTAGAAAGTTCCCAAGTATTCAACAGAGAAATAAAATATTATTATACACATACATCACACACATTCTCTATTATGCATATATTGACATATATATCTATACACATTTGATAAAAAGAACTAATTATTCAAGCTACATGTATAAATCTTGAAAACATTATGCTAAGTGAAATAAGCCAGCTGTATAAGTACAGCTACCTTATGATTCTACTTATATGAGGTAACTAGAATAGGCAAATTCATAGAGACAGAAAGTACAAAAGCAGTTACCAGGACCTTAAGGAAGGCAGAGTATGGATTTATTACTTAATAATATAGAGTCTCTGCTTGTGGTAATGAAAATTTTCTTGGGATACATACTGGTCATGATTGCTTGGCACTGAAAAAGTAATTCATGCCTCAAAAACATACATTTAAAATTGTTTAAAATGATAAGCCTCATCCAATATGTAAAATACACATTTTAGCACATTCTTTTAAACTTAAAAACAAATGTGCCGGATTTGGTGGCACACTCCTGTAACCCCAGTAACTCAGGAGGTTGAGGAAGAAGGATGGGAAGTTCAGGTCAGCCTCAGCAACTTAGAGAGAACTTGTCTCACAAGAGAGCAGGTAGTGGGGGCAGACCTTGGGATGTAGTTCAGTGATAAAGTGCCCCAAGTTCAATCCCCAGTAACAAAAAATTTTTAAATATGCAAAAAAAAAAAAAAAAAAAAAAATTCCCATAGGACGAAATCCTGAGGGGGCTTGTTACTTACCATCTGCACTAAAGTACTTTTCTTTGATTTCTTTGCAGCTTCTAGGCAGAGATGCAGATGATGAAGGCCAGGTCCATCTCATAGGACTAGTACTGACCTCATCTGGAGAATATGAAGAGTTTCATTCTGTTTGCTGGTTTGACACAAAACCCAACCTTCCCTTGTCACTAATCCCAAATTCATTCCATCACTCCCTGCCTGGGTTGAAAGGCCCTGAGCTATCTAGTACCATCCATTCAGCCCATCTGAGCCAGCATCCAGCACAGATTTAACTTACCTCCCTCCACACAACCTCATGCTGTGTCAAGTCCTGCCATGGGCACCTGACATTCAAAGAAAATAAACACCCCCCAAGAACTTACCTCTAGAGAGAGCTGCCAAAAAACAACAGAAAATTTTATTAAAAGGAATGAATCATAAGCTCAGGAAAACAAAAGAAAGACTGAGGTGAGAATAAAGAAGTCTGAAGGAGCCAGGGGGATTGTTTGGGGTCGGATGACTTAGTCACAGAGGTTTTCTATTTCAGGTGACACTGTAGTGTATTCTGAGAGAATAGACATGATTTATCAGTTGGAAGAAAGAAAAGAGAATTCAAGGCAAGGAGAGCAATATGTCCAAAGACCTGGAGAAAAGAATAAAGCAAAGCCCAAACTGAAGAAATGCAGGTAGCTAAATATGGTTGAGACAGAGTGTGAGGTTGACAGTGCTGAGACTCTAGCCAAGAGACCCACAGGGGAGTACAATGATAAACCTCGTATACGAGTTTTAACTTTGCAAACAGTCTAAAAGTCTGGGGGGATGGAAGCAGTCACAAGCTTTGGAGTCAGAGGTATTCAGGCCTAAGTTGCTCAAGCTTCCAAGCGGAGAGTCCTTGGATTCTACTTAACATACCTGGGCAACTTAGGAGACCTATCTCAAAATTAAAAATAATACAATATGTTGGTGATGTGGCTCAGTGGTTGAGTGCCTCTGGGTTCAATTCCCAGTACTGAGAAAAGAAACAGTCCTTTCTCTTTAAAAAAAATTAAATAAGTAAATAACAATAGAAAGAAATACAGATTGTAAAATGCCATTGCTACTCTTGTAGAGAAGGTTATAAAGAGAACATTCTCTGGACATAGAGTATACCACATCATTTCTGTGGAGATCCCAAGGTCAATGTAGGCCATGATAGTGGGAAATGGTAAGGAGAGAACACAGTTCTGAAGGGAAAATGGGTTAACAAGGCTGTAGCCATTTCTCCCCTGCCATTTTTTTGCCCCCCCACACCATTTTACAACCTAGATGGTTAGCCTGTGAACTTCCTTGTCTGTCATTGGTCCAGATTGTTAGCCCATGACATTCCACTACTTAAGAATAGCTCCCCCATCATTCTCTCTCTCTCACTCTCTCTCTCTCTTTCTCTCTCTCTCTCTCTCTCCCTTCATGGCAGACACTGTTCGTCTGCTTAATAAAATCTCTTGTGTGAGTTCCTGTGTCCAGAGTGGTTTTCTGGGTGCTTTTATTGGTGCCATGACTCAGATGAGCCACTTAGGCAAGTGGAATCCCATATGAATCCCAGACCCCCAGACACTGGTCTCACCTTCCCTTTGCCTGAACGCTTGGTTCCACATCCACCACTGGCCTTCAGATTAGTGAGTTTTCCTCTAGAGTGACTTAAACACTCCTCTGCTGACCTGAGATGCAACCATTGATCATCTGGCACCCTCAAGGTAGTTGAGGAATGGGGGTTCCCCCAGCCATGAGTTTTACAGTTATGGTTGGCCCCCTTATTTGACCTTATCTGACCAGTGGGTCTCCAATCTTGATGGTGGAGATTCTCTCTCTGGATTGAGGCTCCTCTTCACTTTTCCTCTCAAAATTCCTGGTGCCAAGTCCTCAAACCCTCAGCTTTTGCCTGGCACACACTGATGAGGGTGATGGCTCCCATCATTGTGCTGCCTCCTCATCTGAGGCTAACTAGTCTGTGACCTCAGGACACCTTGGACACTGACTCCACTGTTTATCAGTCTCCACCATGGGATCTGGGTTCTCCATTCCAGCAGATTCACCCCTGGGGTGTCTACTAGACAATCTTAAATTCCTTCACCTGGCCCCTGATCGAAAGCCACCAAAACTTATTTGCTTGTGTAATAATAATTGATCACAATTATCAATTAATGACCATTGATCACAATCCAAAATGACCACCTAAGTTCACCCTGGATCCAAATATTCTATGGGACTTCTACGACTTCTGTAAGCGAGCAGGCAAATGGAAAGGGATTCCTTACCTTCAGGCTTTCTCTTTCTTGAACAATAAACCTGATCTTTGCTCTTCCTGGTAAACCCAAACACCTCCTTTTGGCAATGAAACCTTCAATTCCCCCTGCTTCTTCTCCCCATCCTACTCCCTCCTCCTTCTCCAACTTCAACCCGGCTAGCAAAGCACCTCCATACCAGTCTCCTGCATACCAGTCTTTCCCCATACCAGGCCCCTCTGGCCCCTGCTCCTCCGTCTCCTTTGTCCCACTGTTTTCTGCTTCTGGTCCCCCACCCAGCCCACCCATTTTTCCCATCATGTGGTCTAGTCGCCCTACAGGAGGTGGCCAGTGTGGAGGGAGTGGGTGGTCAGAGTCCATGATCCTTTCTTGGCCTACAGTCTTTCCCAGACTGAGAAGCAGCTAGGTTCCTTCACCTCCAACTCCACAAGATTCATTAAGGAATTTCAGTATTTTACCCAGTCTTATGACCTCACCTGGCATGACATTTATATGATCATGTCAAAACCTTGACCCCTGAGGAGCACAGGAGAGTCTGGGAACAGACTTGCAATTATGCAGATGAGGTTCACCAATCTATCCTGACCCACCCCATTAGGGCTGAAGCAGTACCAGATAGGGAGCCCCAATGGGATTATACCATGGAGACCGGGCATCTACAGAGGGACGAGTTCCAAACCTGCATCCTTGCAGGTCTCCGAAAGGTCACCATTAAACCCTTTAGTTATGTTAAACTTCAGGAAGTAACAGAACAAAACTGAAAACCCATCTGCCTTTCTGAGTCGCATCACAGAGACCATGCTCAAATATACTAATCAGGACCTGGAAACTCTGGAAGGATAACAACTACTCATGGCTTATTATTTTTCTCAAATCTATCTGAACATAAAGGCTAAATTGAGGTGGTTGGACAGGGGGCCCTTTACCCCTCAGTCAGAGGTTCTAGTGGTAGCATTCAGGGTGTGTAATGGAAGGGAAGAAAAAAAAAAAAAACTAAAACTGAAATACCAAATGCTAGTCAACGCCTTTCAGTCAGCTAGACCTGCCTAGCTGGCCACTACTAGGGGTATCCTAGCTCCAAGAAGACCTCCAGGCCCATGCCTCAAGTGCAGAAAAGAGGGTCACTGGGCACGAGTCTGCCCAAACCCCCAGCAGCTCACAGGTCCTTGTCCAAAATGCCACCAACTAGGACATTTGGCAGTGGATTGCCCTGGCACTCAGAGAAATGGTCACCCTCGCCCCCTCCACCCAGAGACTTACTGGGATTGGCAATGGATGACCCAATGACCATCACTGCTTAGGAGCCCTGGGTGACCCTTACAGTGGCAAGCAGGCAGCTCCCTTTCCTTATAGATATTGAAGCCAGAGCTGAAGAAATAGCTCATGTTGGAGAGTGCTTACCTAGCATGTGCAAGGACCCTAGTTCAAATCCATGGCCCCTCAGAGGGGAGAAAAAAAAGAAAGATATTGGAGCCACATTTTCAGTGCTATGGGAATTTGGGGGACCACTTCCCCTGCCAAATCCTCTATTGTCAGGGTAGAGGGAAAACCATACCACCCCCTACAAACCTGTCCAATAAGTTGCCATATTGGATAAATCTGCTTCACTCATTCCTTTTTGATAATTCCTATGTGTCCCATTTCCCACCTGGAAAGGGACATCCTAACCAAATTGTGTGCCTCTATTTCCTTTCTCCCACCATGTGCCTCCACCAAGACTCCTCTGCTATTCCTTTCCTCATGATCTTGCAGGAATATACAACTCAACCTGAGTCTTCATATTCCCTTCCTCCCTCCCTTGTTGATCCCAAGGTCTGGGACACCCACACACCCTCTGTAGCCATGTGTTCACCTGAACTCATTCACCTGAAGGACACAACATCCTACCCAGCCCAGGACCAATATCTCCTTTCCCAAAGAAGTCTCTTAGGGCTTCAACTAGTCATCTAGAATTTAAGGCAGAAAGACTTCCTGCACCTCACCAACTCACCTTATAACACTCCCATTTTGGCTGTTAAAAAGCCTAATCGATCTTACCATTTGGTGCAAGATCTTTGCATCATCAACTCGGCAGTTGACCTCATCTTCCCCATTGTGCCCAATCCCTACAATTTTCCTTTCTCTATCCCCTTCTCCACCACATACTTCTCTGTGTTGGATTTGAAAGATGCCTTTTTCACTGTCCCTCTTCATCCTGACTTGCACAATCTGTTTGCTTTCACCTGGATTGACCCTCTCACTCAAGTTTCTTCTCAGCTGACCTGGACAGTTCTCCCACAGGGATTTTGGGACAGCCCTCACCTGTTTGACCAAACATTGTCTCATGATCTTGCCTCTCTTACTCTTGTTTCCTCCTCCTTCAGAATATGTTGATGATCTTCTATGTAGTCCCTCTCTTAAGGACTCCCAAGGAGACACTATTAAGTTTTTAAATTTTCTGACTGACAGAGGGTATAGGGTCTCTCCAGCAAAGGTATAGCTTTCCCAATCTCAGGTTATTTACTTAGGAGTCAACCTCTCACCTGGATTTAAGGTCATCACTATAGAGAGAAAAGCATTGTTCAGGACATGCCCACTCCATCTACCAAGGAAGAAATCCTTTCCTTTCTAGGGTTAGCAGAACATTTACTATCCTGGATCCCAAATTTTTTCATTCTGACAGCCCCCTTGTATAAGACTTCAAAGGGTACCCCCACTGAACCTCTCCTCAACCTGGTGGAAGTCCCTTTCCAGATCCTAAGAAAAGCCCTTCTTCAAGTTCCAGCCCTATATCTCCCTGACATCACAAGACCATTCTACCTATTTGTCTTTGAGAAAAGTGAGTTCACTCTGGGGGTCTTAGGACACATGTTCAGTCCTACTTTTGGCCCAGTGGCATACCTATCAAAAAGGCTAGACCCCACTGTAAGAGGCTGGGCACCATGTCTTCTGGTAGTGACTGCAGCATTTGTCTTAACCCAGGAATCAAAAAAGCTTTCCTTTGGGGCTCCCACTGAAGTGCTCTCACCTTATCATCTGTCCAAGCTTCTTACTTATAAGGGCCTGCAAATTCTACCACCCTGTTGTGTGTTAGCTATGCAAGCTGCTCTTATTGAGGACTCTTCCATTTCCTTTAAGACATGCCCTCTTTTAAATCCAGACACCCTCTTACCCCCGCCTTCCAACATATACACTTCAGCAACACATAAATGCCTTGAAATTCTGAAAGAGTTACTTCCCTGCCTCTCCAATGTTCAGGAGGAGGCCTTACACAACCCTACTTTCATATAGTTCACTGATGGGAGCTCTTTTCTTCCTGAAGGGATCTGAGGGGCTGGATATGCCATTGTCTCCCTGGAAAAGATTGTAGAGTCAGGACCACTACCTAACAACAATACCAAACAATAGGCAGAACTAATCAGCCTCTCCCATGCTTTTGCCCTTGAAAAGGGAGAATCCCTCACAATCTACACTGACTTCAAATATGCTTTTCACATTATCCTTTCCCATGCCACTATTTGGAAAGGGAGGGACTTTCTTACTACAAAAGGGAACTCCACCACCACTCTAGCTACATCCTAAACCTCCTTGAGGCTGTTCACCTCCCAGCAAACATAGGCCTTGTACATTGCCAAACCCATCAGACAGACCAATCATTCATCTCTTCAGGCAACAACAAGGCAGATGAGGAGGCTATAAAAGTGGCCCTATCATCCACACCACCTCCCATCATGACTCTCCAGGATCCCCTACCTCCACCGCCACCCAACAGGGAGATACTTTCCTACCTCCACTGTCTATTCTACCCCAACCTTTCTTTGCTCTCACAATTCACTAAGACTCATTTGCAACTATCCTATGACATCTCATTTCTGAAAGAACTCTCCTCCACATGTGAAGTTTGCCTCCGAAACAATCCTACAGCCATCAGACCCCCCCATTTTCTGACTCGCCAGGCCCAAGGTGCCATTCCAACTGACAACTTGACTTCACTCACATGCCCACAGTAAGAAAATCTAAATACCTTTTGGTCATGGTACACACTTTCTTGGGATGGGTTAAAGCCATCCGCAGCTCCAATAAGAGGGCACTGTCTTTACCTTCATCCTTCATGAAATCATTCTTCACATTGGATTGCCTACCTCCTTCCAATCAGATAATGGGCCTAAACTCATCTCCCAAGTTTCCCAACAACTTGCCAAGGCTCTTGGAGTCCCTTGGCATTTCCACATTCCCTTTCACCCAAAGTCTTTAGGTAAAGTAGAACAAACAAACCAAACTCTTAAAAGTTCTTAACCAAACTTTCTTTAGAACTTCACCTTGACTGGGTTATACTTCTGCCTCTTGCTCTTCTGCTTCTTCACTTGCTCCCAAGGAAAACTACCAATATCTCCCCTTTTGAGCTGAGGTAGTTATCCCATCCTTCCCCCCCGGATAATACCCCTTCCTTCCCCTCTTCCTTCTCATATATCTGTTCCTCTCCTAAACCACATTTGGGCATTCCTATGAAGTTATGCTGACTCCTCCCTGCCCAGACCCTTGTCTGGCCCCCTGACTCAACCTCTTCAAATAGGAGACCAAGTTCTTATTTCTCCTCCTCAGGAGGCCACAGCACCTCTATCTCCCAAGTGGCAGGGACCCCATACAGTGATCTTGGCTATGCCAATGGCTGTCAAGTTGCCAGGTTTATCAGGATGGCTACGCATTTCTTGGGTTAAGCTCTACTCTCAATCCACAAACTCCTCTCCAGCTTCTAACCCTCAGACTTCTTACAACCAACACTTGGCCACCCCAGTGGGACCTCTCTGCCTCAGGCTGAAGGCCATCAATTCCTCCACCCTTCTTCCCATTCCAGAGACCCAGGGCCAGAACACTGAGGCACCAGAAACCACACCCAGTCATGAGGACTGGACTTCAGCTACATTCTTGCCTCCCCTGCCATTCACCCTGTCTGCCATTTTCCTAACTCTTAGATTATTCCCAATAGATCTGTCGGAGTGCCAGCCATTTTCTCCCTCCCAAATTGCCCAAGGGACTGATGGAAGACTAACTCCTACTGTCCCTAGTGGTGTTTTACCCATTTTACGTACGTTCACAGCCGATGCTCAGAGGATCCACTCTTCACACAGACAGTCACCACCACACACCATATACTCAATTTAACTGTCTCATGGCACAGGGATGTTGGATGTGCATGAGAGCAGGGTTCTCTTATCTCCTAGCTAGGACCCGAGATTTTAACTGCTCTTTGACTTTCAACAGTATCCCCTTGGAGCAGTCAGATATCACCCCCAAATTATCAGGAGTGTTTCTCTTCCAATTTGCTTTCAGGTGCATATCTTCTAATGGAAGCCACCCTGAGGGTTCACAAGAAAAAGGGAAGTGCTCTCAGGAAGAGTGCTGCTTCTATGTCAACCAATCAGGTATTGTTAAGGACAAGATCAAACAGCTGTAAGAGGAGTTGGAAAGGAGAAGGAACAATTCTCCCATTTATGTCCCCCATTCCTTATAATTGCCATCATACTGGCCTTTGCCCCCTGTGCATTGAAATTTTCACAAAATCAGATTCAAATAAATTTTTTTCTAATAAGACTATTAATCAGCTTGTATTTCAAGACTATCAGGACCTCATAAAGGAAGAATTGGTGCCTGGCTACAAGTGCACTCCCCAGGGGAACTATCCAGTCCCCAATCCCTGTCTACTGCAATGACATCTCCCTCCCTTGAATCAGCTCTATGCCCATGCCCAGCAAGGAGCAGTTACTGAAGATGGATCTTTGTCCAAATGCCCAAAAGGAATCTTCTTATAAAAATGACAATGGGGGAATGAAGGGACAATGGGTTAACAAGGCTGCAAGCCATTTCTCCCCTGCCATTTTGCTGCTGCCATTATTCTACCCCCTGCACAATTTTATAACCTAGATTGTTAGCCCACAAAATTCTACTACTTAAGAATAACTCCTCTGCCATTCTCTTTCTCTCTCTCTCGCTCTCTCTCCCTCACTTCAGGGCACTCTACTCCTCTGCTTAATAAAATCTCTTGTGTGAGTTCACCCATCTGTATCAGTTTTCTGGGTGCTTTCAAGTTCTTACTAGGGTCCCCTCAGGGCCACATAGAGACAAGAACCAGACCTAGGATATGCCTTAGAAATACTCTCACTGCTAGAGACCAGATCCCTCAAGAAGCCAGAAATCAGCAATCAGACTACATCCAAGCTGGCCTCTGTGCATCTCAAAGACATCATCTCTGGCTCAGGAGAGACCCCCACCCTGGAAGCAACTCTGCCAAGTTCTGTTTTCTTTGAACTCTGTGTCCAAGTGGGCTGGGAACCTGACAGTGAGACTCACCAGCACTGCGCCCTCTGGTGGCCACAAGGAGAAACAGCAGGAAACCCAGTTGGGTCATGGTGGTCTAAAAAAAAAAAGCAAGATGAAAGTTACTATCTTGATTATGTTTCTTTCTTTATCCCTGTGCCCACTCCTGTCTAGTCTACAAAGACTCAAAGGTCCCTTGTCTCTCTCTCTCTCTTTTTTTAACTCCACACATCTCTGGGAACTAAACCAGACCTGAGATGAGACCTAAGGGCTCCCCAAACTCACAGAAAGCAAACCCCTTCAACAATCAGAAATTGAAGTTGCCAGTTGAGTGGAGCCTGGAGCTTTCTCTGCAGAGGCTTCTAATGAGAGGTGAAGCATTGAGCCATTTATGGGGAAAGTACAGGGGCACAGCCCAGGTCACCAGACCCACCCTTCCTTGGCATGATACCCAAGGAGGTGAGGCCTCTGGTAATTACAGGAAATATATACAGTGAAGACTCATGAAATTAGCAGGACAAATATTAGAGGTCATCTACTAGCATTGTTCCTAAATTTGTGGAGTTCATGGACTTGTATATTTTCAAAAAAGAAAATAGAGGAAACTAGCGAGACTTGATATTGACTTTGGGTTTTTGTTTGTGCCTTTCTTTCCTGCTAAGTAAAAATTTATTCTTTTTTTATTTAGTTTTTAATTTTTTACATACCACAATTTGATTCACTGTACACAAATGGGGTACATCATTTCGTTTCTATGGTTGTACACCATATGGTATGTGGATTCATACCATTCATGTAATCATACATCTACTATCATCATCTTTTCATAGCAAAAGGAAACTTTAAGAAAAATAAGAAAGGTATCATTTCAGAATAAATATGTATTTAGCTTGAATAAATAGAGTTTCATACAAAGTTTTGCTATTTTTTCTAAATTTATTCATTTTGCCACAAACTAAATTTTATTACATATTGCATTTGGAATTAAATCAGTAAAAACCCTCTTTGATGCTTCAAACCTCCTATACCATTCCTGTCCCAATGTTAATCCAAATCCCATCAGCTTATAATAGAAGTGGTCATCTCCTCCCAGGGAAACCACATCCCTAAAACATAACTTCATTTTGGTACTGATAACATTGCAACCGATAGGAAAAGACTGTAAATCTCTCTTTGATTAAGATAGTATTTTTTATCTTTGTAGGTCTGAAGTACAGATTTGTACAAAATACTCAGAGATGCTGATAGAATAAAATAAAACAGTGCCCATGAAGGAAGGCCCACTTCTGCCCCTCTCTCCTCTTTGCCCTGCCTATAGTGGTAACAGCAATCTCCTGCTTAGCATTATCACCAGCTTCAGACATCTCATGAAACCCAAGGTCATCACAAAGAAGAACAAGAAGCTCATTCAGCCCTAGTCAGGCTGATATGTCAAAATTGAGAATAACCGATAGAAATCCAGAGATATCAACAACTTGGTACAGAGAAGATTCAAGGGCCAGAGCTTGATTCCAAACATTGGTTATGGGAGCAACAGGAAAGTAAAGCCCATGCTACCCAGTGGATTCTGGAAGTTCCTGGTCCTCAATGTCAAGGTGCTAGAAATGCTGCTGATGTGCAACAAGTCTTATTGTGCTGAGATTGCTCACAATGTTTCCTCCAAGAACCTCAAAGCCATCATGAAAAAAGAAAGCCAACTGGCTCTCAGAATCACAGGTTCCAATGCCAGGCTGCACAGTGGAGAAAATGAATAAGAGACCCATGTGTACATTTTCTTTGTATTTCAATTAACCCATAAAAACTGCACATGTGCACACAGGCAAAATATATACTTCTTTTAGTATTTTTTCTTTTTCAAAACTTTTGTATCTGTTCTAATTTGTTGTACATGACTTTTTCTTATTAATTCTCAGATGTAGTTTTCCATATTTTGGCATCTTTAGTATCATTACGCATCCCGTCCTTAGTAGTACACACATCATGGAACAGTCTACAATTGATTGATTGAACCTAGAATCTAGGAAAATGGTAGACCTGTTGGAGGGACATTATCCCTTCTAACCACCAGCATCCAATCAGTGACTGTGTTCCACTGATTGTACCTCCTACTTCCTCTGAAATCTCTTTTCCATGCCACCTCCTCCAAATCCCTCTGCCCTTGACACTTCTTTAGTTAAGATATCAGTCATTTAGAACACATTCAGTGGTGACTAATGGAAACTCCGTGTCAAAGTGATTTTAAAAAAAAGTAAATATATCACACCATGAAGTAAGAAATCTAGAAAGACAGTAGGATCCAGGCTTTGTTGACTCATTAGCTTCTCTCTACTTCTTCATCCTTAGTTCAAGATGGCAACTGGTATTTCAGGCATTATCTACAAGAGGAGGAAGGAGGGTAATCTTTTCCTGTGGTTCTATTTCAGGAGAGAGCAAGCTTTCTCCAGAGTGCCCCAGCTTCCTTTTCCTAATGTCTCACTGGTCAGAGATCAGTCACATGTTGCACTAGTTCCACAGGGCTTCCTTAACAAAGGATCAGACTGGTGCCCCAAACAATGCAAACCTGTTTTCTCACAGTTCTGGAGACTAGACGTGAAAGGTACACATGCCCAATTTAGTTCCTTCTAAGATCTGTTTCCTTATGAGGCCTCTCTCCTTAGCATGTAGTAGCCACCTCTCAGTGTCTTTACTTGGTCTGATCTGTGTGTGATGTGTATCCTGGGTGTCGCTCTTTGTGTCCAAATTTCCTCTTCCTATAAGTATACCAGCCATATTGGATTAGAATCCACCCTAATTACCTCATTTTAGCTTAATTGCCTCTCTAATGGCCCTATCTTCAAAGGCCATTCATCTGGCCTTGTGATTAATACTGGTGAGCCACACAACAAGGCTTTCTCTGGCCTCTATTTTCAAACCTCTTCTATCTCTAGTATAGGTCCACTGCAATCTCTTCTCCACACTTGTGCCAACAAGGATCCTTGTAAAACACAAACCATCCCTACAATCCCATTAAAAATATCCCTATCCTCCTACATCAGCTAAACAACCAGTTCAAAATCTATACCATAGGAGCTGTGCTAGTCATTTATTGTTACATAACAATCCACTCTACAACAGTAGTGTCTTAAAACAACAACAATCATTTTTTTTCCTTATGAGGCTGTGATTTGAGCATGGCTTGTTTGTTGTACATTAGTTGTAACATTTTTGTGTCTTCTCTTTTATTCACTCACTTATAAGTAGACAGTCAGGATAGGATGTTTGGGTTGAGTTATTCAGACATCTGAAAGCAATAGTGAGCCCATTGCTGGTGGCCACGGTCTTGTATGAATGTTGGACCCTTGCTCTCTTCCATTTTTCTCTTACCCACTTTGGATCTTATTTGTATTTTAGCTCTCCTTCCCTGATCACTGAATTTCTGTATGCTTCAGAACACAGGACTCAGAGGAGTTAAGAGGAAAATGGTAGGACAAGTAAGGACTGTTATAACATTGGCAATGACAAGTTGAGGGCAGAAGAGAGAAATAGCAGGAGATAGCAATGGCCGTCAAGTGCCATTTCCACTTACACCACAACCTATGTGGGGTGACGAGGGGCTAGTTTGAGGCTAGGTTGTATAGTGAGAAGTCGAAAATTATTGGGAGGTGAGGGAGGGGTAATAGGAATGTAAAAAAATAAAACCACTTGCCTAAGCCTGCACAAGGTCCTGGGTTCAATCCCCAGTGCTGCAAAAATAAATAAAAAAAAGAATAGATGCTTGTATGATAGACTATTGCTTTTGGTGGACTTAGATTCATCCTCAATGGCCAGTGCATGTCAAAATAATTCAAAATGTACCTGAGACAGAAGATTGACAGGATGTGTGTGCACCATGAGAGAAGCACCTCCTCACTCCAGCCCAGCATCTGCCTCTAGAGACTTGGTTATACTTTCTTATTTAAAAAAAGAAAGCTTTATTGTAAACACACACACACACACACACACACATACACACGCACACACACAGAGACATAAATATAGTGTTTAATGAATTACAAAAAGGCAAATACCTGGATAATTATCATCCTGGTCAAGAAATAGAACTCTCAGCACCCCAGGAGCTTCCCATATGCTCCTTCCAGATTATAAACCTTGCCCTTTGCCCTGCAAGTCATCATTTGCCCTACTCTTTTGGTAATCAGATTCTGTGCCCAGGTCACACTGTCAAAAATGTTAAAGATTTATAGGCAGGCAAGTTGGCACACAGCTTATGTAATCACAGCTACGAGGGAGGAATAAGGCAGGAGGAATTCAAGTTTGAGGCCAACATCAGCAACTTAGTGAGACCCTGTCTCAAAATTTGTTGTCTCTTGCCCTGAATTTCTCAAAGCATTCAGCCTCAAAGTGATACTTTCTGTTCACAATTCTTGGTTAGAATAAGTTGTATAGTTCTGCTGAACTTCAAAGAAGAAAAGTGCAGTTCTTTCTATTGGGAAGTAAACCTAGAACATCTGGGCAAGCACTCTACTACTGAGTTACATCCTTGGTCTTTTAAATTTTATTCTGAGACATGGTCTTAGTAAATTGCAGAGGTTGGCCTTGAACTTGTGATCTTCCTGCCTCAGCCTCCTAAGCCACTGGGATTACAGGTAGGTGCCTTCATGCCTGGTGGTCATTCTTTATAGTTACAACTTTATAGTTACTTGTTACTTGTTACAACAAGTAGCAGAGATACATGATAGCCAAGTCAGTTCTCAAACTCTCCCTTCTCTTCCAGCCTGCCTTCCATTTATTTATTTATTTATTCGCCCCATACTGGAGATTGAACCCAGGGGTGCGTAACAACAGAGCTACATCCCCAGCCCTTTTTAATTTATTTATTTTTTTTTATTTTTGAGACAGGGTCTTGCTAAGTTGCTTAGGACCCTGCCAAGTTTCTGAGACTGGTTTTGAACTTGGGATCCTCCTGCTTCTGCCTCCTCTTCCTTTCTTATATAATGCAATAGATACTTATAACCCATGACATAACCCAAGAACTAAAATGTTATCAGTCACCTACACCTACCCCAGTACTCCTTTGCAACACTCCACATCATTTCCCCTTTAGGAATTGCCATAATGTCAATTTGTGCTTATTGTTGTATTGCTTAAACTACTTTTATCAATCACATGTATATGCAACACATTGCAAACATGACTAAATGTATTTTAAAATTTCTTTGTTTTGGAATTATATAAAACTACTATTATATTACATTTTTTTGATACCTACTTTTTTTCTATGACATTAAACCACTACTAGTCCTCTAATGCTGTTGCAAAGTCATCCATTCATTTTCTTTTTTTTTATTAAATCTTTTTTTTAATTTTACAGACTGCATTTTGATTCATTGTACACAAATGGGGTACAACTTTTCATTTCTATGGTTGTACACAATCTAGATTCACACCATTCATGTAATCATATGTATACATAGGGTAACACTGTCTGTTTCATTCTACTATCTTTCTGTCCCCACCCCCTCCCACCCCATTTTCCTCTACACCATCCAAAGTTCCTCATTCTTCTCTTCCCTCTGCCACTCCCCCTCGTTATATATTGTCGCACTTATCAGAGAAAACATTCGGCCTTTGGGTTTTTGGTCTTGGCCTATTTCACTTAGCATGATATTCTCCAACTTCATCCATTTACCAGCAAATGTGATAATTTTATTCTTCTTTATGGCTGAGTAATGGTACCTCTCATCTGTTCATTTTCAGTGCTATTGATATTCCATTGTATTGATTTATCATGATTTGTTTTTCTACTATCAGATCATTGAGCATTCATTTTGATTCTGGTGGTTTTGCTTTTTTCAATTAAGCACAATACTTCTAAGAACATTATTGTGTGTATCTCTAGGTGCAGCTTTTTGTTGCTATGACTGAGAGACCTGACAAAAACATCTCAGAGAAGGAAAAGTTTATTTGGGCTCAAAGTTTCAGAGGTTCAGCCCGTGGTTGTTTGACTCCATTTTTCTGGGCCTGAGGTGAGGCAGAACATCATGGCAGAAGGGTGTGGAAGAGGAAATATACTCAGCTCATGGCAGCCTGGATGTCTAGGTTGGTGAAAAAGGAACTTCTGTTTCCCTTGTGATTAGGGAGGGGGAGAGATTAGGGAGGAGCAGGGAGAGAGGAAGAGAAAGAAACGCATCCATTTTAAAAATAAGTTGCAGTGGCAGAGCAGCGAGGGCTATATTCAAAGCTTAAGTGGACCAGTGTTCTGATATGTGGAAGTTCTAACTCCTCAGTACCTGCAAATGCAACTTCATTTGGAGATGGGGCCTTTTAAAGAGATAATTAAGGTTAAATGAGATCATCATGGTGGGTGCTCATCCTATGTGCTTGGTGTCTTTATAAAAAGAGGAGGTTGGGTCACATATACAGACTAAGGGTCAACAATGTGAGGGCACAGCAATAAGGTGCCCATCCACAAACCAGGAAACGGGCCTCAGAAGAAACTGAACTGACAACACTGAGGGCTTGGACTTCTGGCATCCAGAATTGTGAGATAATAAAGTTCAACTAAGTCACTCAGTCTATTTTATTTTGTTATGGCAGCACTAGCAGACTGATATTGCTGTATTTAAGGGTGATGGCAACTAAGCATGTTTTTAACTTGTACAAGAAAAATAATCTGGGCATTACTGTATTCATCCTTGACAGTTTTTTACTCATAATAAGATTTTTACCCACGGCCTCTGGTCCCTATTTGAATCTCTGAATCCTGTTTTAGAGTCAGATCCTGTGGAGGTGCAATCTTTTCTCTATGACTATAAGGCACCTTTTTTTTTTTCCTATAAAAATTCCTATGTTGGTCTCATGGGTAGTAGAGGGTCAGGTGGTGGTTTGTTGTACGAGGTACCTCAGAGTAGCTGTTTTTCTTTAGGCAAAAAGACAGAAAACAGAAAGCAGAAAATAACAAACAGAATTTATGTTGAGGATTCATTTTACATTTATTAATGTAAATGTAGCAAAAAAAAAAAAAAAGCAGAAAACCAAAACCAAAACCAAAACAAATAATAAAACCACTGTATCACTAAGGCAGGAAACTTCTGGGAAACAGGTAGATTAGTGGACTATTGGTAGTCAAAACTTTTTTTCAAGCACATAACTGCAGCATAGTCAATGACCATAGCATTGCTCATACCCTGGAGTTCAGTAATCCTTCATGGGAATAAGCCCTAAGGGAATAATTAAACAGAAATAAAAGGTTTTATAAATATATATGGAAAATGTTCATTGTAGCATGATTTGTAAGAGTAAAAGTTCTCAACAAAAGCAAATTACTTGTTTGGAGTACATAAACCAATGGAATATTATGCATCTATTAAAATGATAATAATAATTATTTTTTTCTCACCATGCCACCTGTTTCAGTGCAAGAGCCTACAGGCACAGAGGCCAGGCAATGGTTTGGGACCACAGTTTGCTCTGGTAGGGGACACTATGAGAGGTAAAAAAGCCTAGGTAAAAATTATGATTATGAATAACATGAAGAAACATGAAAAATGTTTATGATTTTTGGGTGCACATATCTATTAAGAAAAGAAGAATGCAAAATAACTTTCATTTTATAATTACAGCTATGTGAAAAACATCTTATAGGCAAAAATAGACAAAAGATAAAAATAAAAACAATTTAAAAATATTTACTTATTTAGCTGGACACTGTGGCACGTGCCTATAATCCCAGAGACTTTGGAGACTCAGGCAAGGAGAATTACAAGTTCAAGATAAGCCTCAGCAACTTAGTGAGGCCCTAAGCAACTTGGAGATTCCCTGTCTCAAAATAAAAAATAAAAAGGGCTGGGGGGCATGACTCAGTGTTTAATTGTCCCTGGGTACCAAAAAACAAAAAAAAAAAAAATTATTTATTTTTGTGGTACTGGAGTTTAAACCCAGGACCTCATCTCATGCATTCTAGACAAATGCTCTACTGCTGAGCTTCACCCCCAAGTCCAAAACAATTCTTCATAAGTCTATATATATTTGAAAAAGCAGTTTTATTTAAAGTATATATTTTACATTTATATATATTTTTTTATTTTGAGACAGGGTCTTGGCCAGGTGCTAAGGCTGGCCTTGAACTTGTGATCCTTCTGCCTCAACCTCCTAATGCCACCATATCTGGCTCAGACATAAATTTTAAACAACAAAGTTTTGTTTCAGGAAAAACCTCTAGAATTCACTTAAGGATAGTATAAAACTGACTTTTCAAAAATAGACATTTGCTAGGCACAGTGGTACATACCTGTAATCTCAGTGATGCAGGAGGATCACAAATTTGAGGCCAGCCTAGGCAATTTAGTGAGAACCAACTCTGAGAAACAGAAAGTTCAGTGGTCCATTTTCAAAATACAGTATTTAGCCTTAATTGAAATGTAAGATCCAGTTGTAGCCATTTTCAGCCATTTTGAGATCCAATTATAGCCATTTTAACTATAACCCTTCCCTTCATCCACCCCAATTTTAAAATTAGCCAATCTTGTAGATTGTAACCCTGAGCTCCTCCTATCATAGCAAGGGGTAGTACTGTGTTAGGGATAAAAACAGATGGACTGCCTTGTTGCTGGATTTTCTTTGGTCACATGCCCTTCTGCAGAAGTAAGTTTGCTGAACCACTTTTGAGCATGCGTTTGATTCCTTGCAGCACCCCATTATTTCTAACTTGTCTCAGAATGAAAAATAAAGGGGCTGAGAATGTAGTTCAGTGATGGAGTACCACTAGGCTTAGTCCCCATTATTGCAAATGACAACAACAAGAAAAAACACATGTGCAGAAGAAACCTGCTAGTCAGGCAATAATTTTTTGACCTCACAAGTTCAAAATTCCCCATGCAGCCCTGAGCAGTGAGGCATGCCTGTAATCCCAGCCATATGGGAGGCTGAGGCAGGAAGATCGAGAGTTCAAGCCCAGTCTCAGGAAATTAGCAAGGCCCTAAGCAACTTAGTGAGACCCTGCCTCTAATAAAATATTAAAAAAAGGACTGGGGATGTGTCTCAGTGGTTAAGCACCCCTGGGTTCAATCCCGTAACCCCCCCCAAAAAAAAAATCCTAAAGAAAAAAATTCCCCATGCAGAACATGACTTCAAAGAGAAATATGCAACCTGTGAAGAAGCATGATAGCCATTTACACCTATGCAAAAGAACCCTCAAACTTCCCTTCTTGCCATCCAATCAACAAGCTACTTCTTCCTTCGAATAAACTCCCCCACCGACAATTGATCAAGGAGGCAGCTTTGAGATTATAGCTCCTGGTCTCCTTGCTGATGGGTTGTGCAATAAAGTCTTTTCTCCTGTGCCACCACCAGTATTAAAGATTGGACCCAGGGCCTACATGCATGCTAGGCAAGCACTCAACAACTGAGCCACATCACCAGCCCCAATAAAGCCTTTTCTTTTCATAAGAACCTGTGCTATAGTCTAACAGGGAGCTGCCCTTTGTAAATTTGCTTATCCTCCCTTTGCCTGGTGTTCTAAATTCTAAAGAAAAGTTACACCTAAGTGATTAAACTAATAATTACTAAGTAATCTTTCTCTAGATTTACAGAACCCAAAACATCTGGTGACTTTCAGATAACATCAGAATATGTAACTCCCCTTTACTCTTTAATTCTCTGCATCAACTAACACAAAATGTGTAAATTGCTGTGATGTTTAACTTAAGGACCCGGGTAGGGATAATATGTTTGTCTAAAGAGTTACAGGAAATAGGTGTAGGAGTTAGGGTCAATTGCAAGATTCTGACCAGAAAAAGAAGATCCATGCCCTGGATGGTGAAGATCCCACCCAGCAGTGTTCTTCCTGCCCATTGCCCCCTGTACCTCCTCTCCCTCTGTATACGTCCCTTTGCTTACCAGAGTTCCCAGGTGGCCTTTTGGGGGGATGATAATCTCCTTTATCTACTCAGGATTCCAGCTCTTGAATAAACCTGATTTCCTTCCCACCAACTCTCATGTCCCAGGAGCATTTGCTTTCAAATCATGAGCAAATGGACTTGGGTCCTGGCAACTGTTAGGAAGAATTTAACACAGGCAACACCATTTTGAAACATATCCTCCATCTTAGGATAAGAGCCACCTCAAGGTCACTCTGACTCAACCTGACCCTAAACCCCAAACTATACTGCAAAGGAAACTGCTATCTGGGACAGAAATCCTGAAAATACCTGATTTGACTTGGAACAGTGACCACCTCAAAGAATGGACGTGACAACCATAAGGACCGTTCCCTGACCACCCCTAACTACAGACTTGTATAACCTCCCGACTCCCTCATGCACTTATTGAAGCCAGAATTAAGGACAGGTAGTTAGTGTAGAAATAGAAAATCGGGTCAATTCAAGGAAATGAAGCCATGAAGCCATCTGCCTTTGGAAGTTGGAGACTGCCCCTGGAAGAATGGAATGTCAAAGATCTCTGGAGCCCATTGATTACCAAATTTACCTGCCTTTATCAAGGACTGCAAACAAGGAGCTGCTAATTAATGCCCCCTGGTCCTTACCCGCCTGAATCACCTTGGCCCTCCCCCTGCCCTTGGCTTCTCACTTATGCAAAACCAGGCCTAGTCACGAAGGCAGGAAGGAGAGATAAGGGGGGAGAGAACTGGAGAACAAAAGAGACTTTAACCTATAAAAGATGCAGGGTGTGCTCACTTCTTGGGACTTTAGAACATCAGCCATGGCCCCCTTCTCCCTGCCGGGAGAAGTCTGTATTATTCCCTTTAAATAAACCTGCTTAATATGCTTGCCTTGGCGTGCTTCTCTAGTGCTTAATCTTCAACATTAGAAGAAGCAGAACTCGTCACCGGTAAACGGCGGTATCAGATTTGGAGGTCCCACCGAGATTTACGCCAAGGTAAGTAAGCTTCTCTCTCCACGCACCCCACATCTGTTTGAGGTACATCTTTCTTTCTGTATCTTTATTTTTGGAGGGCAAAATGGGCACCCGTCGGCTACTTAAATGCAGTTAGTGCAGCCGCCATCCTTAAGACTCGGGTGAGAGGTTTCCCGGCCCAGGCAAGTCCAATCCCCTACTCTGTAGGCATGTTGGACTGTGCCGAAGCCGTTTCCTACTTTTCTGTCCAGGCCCGGAGCGCAATTGCCGCAAGTACACAGTGTCCCTAGTCCTGATCTGCCCAGGATGCGTGGAGGTGGAGGAAGGGTTGGAGCAACTGCGGGGTTCTCGGCCCGGGCTACTCTCGGGTGGACCCCAAAGGTTCCTTCTCCAGACTCCCCCTCCCGACAGCCCTGAAGGGTATCCAGGCTGATCAGTAGACAATGGCACTGAGGGAAAGCGCCAATCACCCTTGCCTCCGTATGGGCTGTACAGTGCACAACACTCCCACACATCCACTCCCTCCTGGATGCTCCCCTTCCCTTGCCGGTCAGACATTAGGAATTCAAGCTGTAGGATTAAGGCCTGGGATGATTAGTATGAAAATGCCCAGGTTCCCTTTGTTCGCATAGTTAGCCTTCACTAGTCTAGACATCTAGAGTCTCCCCATTACCTTTCCCATGCTTAAATGTGCTCACTGTGTTCTCTTTAAGCTGCAAGAGGGAGGCATTTAAAAACCCCTCCCGTGAGACCCTCCAAGCAAAGGGTGTTATACACCTAACAACCAATAGATGTCCCCTCACCCTCCGGAGATTCCTTTCATCTACAGGGCAAGAAGATAGGCAAAAGGCACACTTTTTACTTTTGTCATCGTTTTTCATAATTAGGAGTTTATAGTGGCAGGGAGGAAAGCAGTAATGCCCTTAAGTCTGAATCCTCCAAGGGTCTCTAGCACAGGGCAAACTAGAGCCCCAGCACTTTGCCGAAGGAGGCCAGAAGTACTTTGGCAAAGCCAGGTAGTGAGAGACGGGTTTTCTGGACCGGATTGAAGCTCAAACTTAGGGAGACGTCCCTGCACATAGTCTCCGGCGCGGGTGCCTGAGGTCTATTTTTCTTTTCTTCCACTTAGATGGGAGCTTCACTCTCAACAGTATTGCCAGGTTCACCACTAGCCTGCATACTGCTAAATTGCAAATGATCAAGAAAAGTGCCTTTCATATGTTACCATGTTTGACAGCAATAATCTCTACCATGAGAGGAGAAAGTCTTGAGGAATCGCCCACTAAGGGAGGAAAATTGAGGGAACCCTCCCAACTTAAGCCAGACAAAAATAAATTTAAGGAGGCTTTTGGAGGATCCTAATAAATATTGAGATGTTTCAAAACTTATGCCAGGTATTTGACCTCACCTGGAAAATTATGCTATTAACCATCTAGAGCACAGGCAGTTCCCAGAAACCATCCAATAATGAGTAGGATGCGTAAAAAAAACTATTATGCAGCCTTCAGGAAAGTCCTGCTATTTTCATGGAGAGACTTAGGAAAGCAATAAGAAAGCACACCACTCTGAATCCTGAATCCATAAAGGGCCACCTACTTTTAAAGTATAAATTTATCATTTAGTCAGCCCCAAATATTTAGAGGAAATTTCAAAATTGGCACATGACCCTGATCAATCCTCAGATGATCTTCTCCAGCTTGCATCTTCTGTTTTTAATAGACATCAAAAGGAAAAAAAGGGAACATATAGGCAAGAAAAAGGACTTATTAAAGATCATTCAAACTGATAGAAACTTTTAATGCCTTGCAATAGTCCATGCAATTTGCCCATTTTAGGAGTTAAAAAGCAAACTGCCTAGTCCAAGACCTTAGAATAATGAAGCAGTAATTTCCCCCACCCTGTAGTTCTTAATTCATACACTTTTATCTTGGATTCCAACTGCTGCTTGGTTTACTGTTAGATTTAAAAGATGGTTTTTCCTGTTTATGCTAGACTCTGAATAGCAATTTGTTTGCCTTTGAGTAACCAGATACTGTATCTCAACTAACCTAGACAGTATTGCCTCAGGATTTAGATGGCCCTCACCTGTTCCGGACAAACCTTAGCTAAGGACTTAACAAAATTCAGAGATAAAACATTCTGTGATTGTTCTCCAGTAAGTAAAGTACATACTTTATGTGCCTCCACCCAGGAGGAATATCAAAAGGCCATTGCAGAACTCCTAAACTTCTTAGCTAATAGGAATTATAAGATCTCAAAAAAATAAAGCTTAATTATGTCATCAACAGGTTCAATACTACAGAAAATAACCACTATAGGACAATATTCTGCCCCAGGAAGGGGCCTTACTTCAAGCTCCTGTCCTCAGCTTACCTATGAAGCAAGATTTAACCTGTTTGTCACAAAAGGGGAAAATAAATCCTGGATAGGCAGCCATAGGCAACTCAATAACCAATGGCATATCTCAGTGAGGAACTTAGCAAAGTAGCTTCATTCTCAAAAGAAATGGAAAATAAGGTCTCATAATTTTCTTTGACATCCAACCTGTACTGATGAGATGGCTAAAGTGCCTTAGGCACAAGGTTTCTATTCAAACCTGTTAGATCCTTCCAGATCTCAGTCAAGGCTTACATTGAAATGTAAATAGGAAGCCTAAAGGCTCTGTAGGAGACCGGTCTCAAACCCAAGAAAAAAAAGGTAAAAAAGAGCCTTACTTAAACTCCAGCAACAGTAAATTTTATGGTGCCTTACTAAAGTAATTAACGGCCGTATCATTTTTCCAGGACTCTTGTTTTTTTTAATTCTATATATTTTTTGAGCTCATGATTTTTTTTGATAAGTTCTATTTTTTTATTCAACTACAGCTTTTGAACATCTGTTACATTGCAATGGAGATTCACCTATAAAGTTACAAGGCCTTTGATTTTGTGTTATTTGTATGTCGTGCTGTCTGGTGTTGTCTGTATCAAAACTGAGCGCTCCTAAAATTAAAATTTAAAAATGGATCCAAATACTTTTAATTCACGTGATTTAAAGGTTCAATTCAAATTGGGTAAACTAATGAAAGTAAAATGTCTTTGAAAATAACTCGCAAGTCTCTAGGTGGTCAATCTAATAAAATATTGATATTAATAAAATGTCTAATATCAATTGTTTCTAGGACTTTTCTTCAACAGGAAAGAGATAGCAAATACTGTTCAGGACACTTGCCTGCTTTCTTGGTTTTTACAGAATAAGTGAATTAGAGTTAACATGTATGGGATTACTCAAATGTGTTTGTAGAGACATCTGATTAATTTTCAAAGTTAAAATGCTAATTGTTAAATAACATCAAGTACTCTTAACTCTTTAAATTCCATGGGGTATCATACTTAAACATTATTGGTGTTTTTATAGGTTGGTAAATAAAAGGGTTTAAACTTGCTTTGTGTCATCACTAAACTAAAAACAAGGTTACTAAGAGTTATGTCCTAACAAGTGCAATTCTATGTACAAAGGGTCCCAAAAGTTTCAACTGTGTTTCAATTAGAGTACTATAAACAACAAAATATTTAATCTTATTAAAATAGAGCAATTTATCTAAATTCAGAAATTTCATAAGAGTTGTTTCAGAATATGAACAAAAAAGGGTCAACAGATAGGAAAGAGAAAATAAAAGGTTCTGGGTATGGAAATATATTTAGTAAAAGGAAAAAGGAAATGTTTCTGTGTGATGAAATACATGAGGGTCTAAGTAAGTGCTAAGAAAGTCTGTGTACGTAAAGGGCAAGTTTCAACAAGTTTGCGTGTAACTAAGTTGGTTGTATGTATGTGAAACAGCTAAAGCTATTTAAGGTTTTTCCTAAAGTGAAATACTAATGTTCTGATATAAACCAAAGTTTAATCTATATGGTAAAATGGCAAGGATTTCTTAGAAACACTAATTTACTCTTAACTTTGTGTCTATTAAGTTTTATTCTTTAGAACAATTAGTCTTAAAAATTGGGGTTTATACAATTATGGTTAAACAACTGTTAGAGTATTATACTGTGTTACAGAGTCTACATTTTTCTTTAAAAACTAAATTTGGTAAGAAAAAAGTGTCAAGGTAATTGTAAAGTGGTCACTAGTTGTATATTAAATGTGTTAATATTTTTCCAGGTATACAAGTTTTTAAAGCAGGGAATTTATCAAGCTGCTATTCTCCAGATAAACTTGTCTGTAATGGTAATTTTAAACTTATAAAGAGTAAATTTTATTGGGGATTTATTTCTATCATTTAATGTTCTATTATAGGACCTGTTATCAATAGGGTATATGTAAAATTTGTTACTTTTTACACTGAGATAAAGAATTTCAAATGTAGATGTATTTCTAAACATTAGAGCCTGACTTGTTTAAAGGTTAATTTTGTGAAACATGAAAATATTTTGCCACTTTGACACACAAAAGGAAAGTTAAAAGCTCTCTCAGCCTTTCTTTGATTAATGTTTTAGATACAATGTTAAATTGTGTTAATTATAAAGTTTATATAGACTCAGGAAACAGTATATGTGAACTACTTAATGATATTTAAGGAAGAAGCAAAAATCAACATCAGAATAAGAACACTTAAGATCTGTAAAGAGCCATGCCTTACCTGAGATAAGGCTCTGCCTCCCACCTTACTGCATGTTAGAGTGACTCCAAAATAAGTCAGACTTCAGCTTATTTAAAGTTATATGATCTCAAATAGGGAATATAATGTGGTTCTCAGTCAAAATTCAAGATAGCTATTATACAAGCTAAATGTATTTTTACTCTTGCTAATTTCATTTTGTAAAATTGTTACCTGTTAATGTTTTGCAGAAGTAGGTGCTTCAAGAACACGCAACCTAGGTAACTTGTGATAATAAGCCATCACCTAACAGATAGTGGTAACTTCCAGTATTAATGCAGACTCCAGCTAGATAAAAGGGTAAATAACTGCGAAGCTAATGGACATTGAATTTAAAGCCCAGTAGTACTCTTACTTTATGACTGGCGAGACTGGCTTGCTGGATGACTAAGATCAAACTTAGAGATTGGAATTAAATACAGAAGGCAAGATAGACCAGTATTTGGATCTTTTGCCCTCAGTCAGCCTGAACCCAGGGAATAAGAGGACTTCTCTAAGGAGTGCTGCAACTCTGGGTCACACAACCTCCTGATCAAGGAGATTGTTGAGACTAGAGGATGAAAAATCACTCAGTGCATCTGCTGCAGAGGAGGGTCATGGAAAAAGGGAGACATCCCTTAATGCTTCCAAAGGAAGTCACCTCATCAAGGAGACCCTACCTAACCAATGGCACTGGTGGAGCTAAGAAGCTGCTCTTAAGTTCTCTACAAGTGGCCCCTGTGGGAAATCAGCTGACTCTTTAACAAGACAGGAACCAGGTCAATTTGACCAGCTTGATCTTAGACACCCAGCAAAACAGTTAAAACCAAAATATAGCCATTCTTGGGCATTTAAAAGAAATAATAGTTAAATGTAACTTAAGATGTACACTTGTATTAGCCCACTAGAATAAAGACTGGAAGCTACAAATGAAAGAAAGATTCTTCAGCAAATGTGCCTGATAACTATCAAGAGAAACTGCCAGAGTCAGAAGTTTTTAGTCAGTTTAAGGCCTGCAGACCTTCCTAAGCTACACAGGTAGACTTAATCTATGTTTGCTCGAATGATTATCTAGCCCTAAGTAACAGAAGTATAGAGCTCTCTACTAAACGCAGGTTATACCAATAAAGGGATATTTTACAAAAATCAGATGACATTAAGTAGTTTAACTATATTTTTTTGGGACATCTATGACATTAAGAGTTAAATGTTGTGTTTACATTCCTGATAACCTGGACAATGTTAAAGTTCCCAAATAAAGGCCTTGTCCTTTCCAGCCTTTGCTAGGCCTAGTTATGGGAACAATTTCTCAGTTCTTCCACCGCCTGGTGAGAGATTGACTTCTGTCATTTTCATGATACTCAGTGGCATGTTCCAGATGCTGCAACATTTACTTTGTACTAATCTCATTTCAGTACCCATGTCTTTTTGTTCTTCTATCATAGAAGCACCCACCCCCAGATGACTTTACAACCTGCTCTTCCCCAACCAGACTTCTACCTTGGACCCCTCGATTGACCCGATTTTTAAAAAAGGAACTCCAAACTGCTTTACCCCTCGCTGCCCCCTTTCAGCTTCGAAGCAGCCAGAACGACCGACGCCCCCTTTTCCTTAAAGCAGTTAGGAGTTCCTATAGCTAAAGGGGGGAATGAAGCCAGAATTAAGGACAGGTAGTTAGTGTAGAAATAGAAAATCGGGTCAATTCAAGGAAATGAAGCCATGAAGCCATCTGCCTTTGGAAGTTGGAGACTGCCCCTGGAAGAATGGAATGTCAAAGATCTCCGGAGCCCATTGATTACCAAATTTACCTGCCTTTATCAAGGACTGCAAACAAGGAGCTGCTAATTAATGCCCCCTGGTCCTTACCCGCCTGAATCACCTTGGCCCTCCCCCTGCCCTTGGCTTCTCACTTATGCAAAACCAGGCCTAGTCACGAAGGCAGGAAGGAGAGATAAGGGGGGAGAGAACTGGAGAACAAAAGAGACTTTAACCTATAAAAGATGCAGGGTGTGCTCACTTCTTGGGACTTTAGAACATCAGCCATGGCCCCCTTCTCCCTGCCGGGAGAAGTCTGTATTATTCCCTTTAAATAAACCTGCTTAATATGCTTGCCTTGGCGTGCTTCTCTAGTGCTTAATCTTCAACATTAGAAGAAGCAGAACTCGTCACCGGTAAACGGCGGTATCATTATGAAAAAGGGTCTCTGTCTCCACTGGGCCCCTCTCCACAGGCTTGTCCCGAATAAACCTGTGTTACTGTTGAGCCACCTCTCCTCTCTCTTTGTTTCCTTCATTCAGTTCTTTCCTTACAGTAACAATAGTTTTGACTCATGGGGTGAGGGGGCGGGACTGCAATACCACAGTTGATCTGATAACCTAGACAGCCACTAAGTGACTACCGGGCAAGTGGTGTGTGGAGTGTGGGTGTTGCATGCCCCCAGTGGGAAGGAGGGAGATGACATGATGTGCCATTATGCTACTCAGAACAGCACACATTTTATTTATTTATTCATTTTATTTTTTTCTAAGTGTAAAAATGAGTATCTTATTTTTTACAATTTTTTATTCATTCATTTTAGTTACACATGACAGTAGAGTGTATTTTGGCATAGTACACATACATAGAGTATAAATTTCTATTCTTTTTCCATGCTTGTATTTGTACACGATGTGCATTACACTGTGTATTCATATACGACTATAGGAAAGTAATGTCTGATTCATTCTATGGTCTTTCCTATTCCCATCCTTTCTCCCTTTTCTTTGTTCCCCTTTGTCTAATCCAAAGTACTTCAATCCCTCCCCCCTCCCACTTATTGTGAGTCAGCATCTGCATATCAGAGAAAACATTTAACTTTTGGTTTTCTGGATTGCCTTATTTCAATTAGCATGATAGTCTCCAGTTCCATCCATTTACTGGCAAATACCATAATTTCATTTTTCTTTATGGCTCAGTAATATTCCTTTGTATATACGTACCACATTTTCTTTATCCATTCATCTGTTGAAGGGCACCTAGGTTGGTTCCATAGCTTAGAATAGCCTGAATTTGTGTTCAGGTAAACACTAGCCAGTGCCTAGGGAAGTTCATTGTTCTGGGCATAAGGAGGACTCTAAAGAATGTGATATGAAAAAGAAAAAAAAAAAAAAAAAAAAAAAAACAGAGATGGGGAAAGTGATCACTTCCCTTGTCTCCAATCTTTAGGTGAGGATCAAAGCAGAGTGTCCTTGGTTGTAAAGTTAAAGAATGTACCTGTAGTGAGTAACTGACCCAGGCCTGGATATAAAGTAAACTGAAGAGTTGCCCAGGATAGTGAGAGTTCCCCTTCCTCTGTTCCCACCAGCTGGGCTTCAGGAGAACTAATTAGCACCACTTACTCCTTCCTTTTAGAATGTAAAGGACTTCCCCTGGGACCTAACCACATCTCTTTGAAGTGTAAATGCCCCTGTGAAACCTCGAGGTTCAAGGTCAGAGATACAGAAGACTTTGCAAGCCTGCTTTTGTAACCAGTTCCCACTCTAAGACCCTTATAAACACAATTATATGCTTTTTGAAACCTTGTGTCCAATTATGTACTGTTTTAGACTAGAAAATTTATGATACTAGACAGCCTATAAATGTTAAGAAAAATTAGTCAAATGGGCTCAGAATTTTGGAGTGCTAATCTCCTCTGGGCCCCTCGGTGTAAAATAAAACTTGGTTTCTCCTACTTTTTCAGTGCCATCTGGTCATTTCCACAACATACCCATAAAACGTGAAGAAATCCACATGCACAGTGGGCACACAGCCTATCCTACACACTCCTCCTGCTTGTGGGTGTTGTGCAGCCCTGCATTATATCCCAGCCTGTGCCAGTGCATAGGTAATAAAATGTCCCAATCCTCTTCATGGAGTCCTCCAAGTTCTTTCTTTGGGATCCAAAACAGTATGCTGGAGCCTTTATAACCCTGAAGTTGAACAGTTTGTTTTTCAGTAGTGGGGATGGAACCCAGGGGTGCTCTACCATTGAGCTACATCCCCAGTCCCTTTTAATTTTTACTTTGAGACAGGGTCCTGTTAATTGCCCAGGCTGGCCTTGAACTTGCAATCCTCCTGCCTCAGTCTCCCCAGTTTTTGGGATTACAGGCATGCACCACCACTCCTGGCTTCCATTTACTATTTGGACTTTGCTTGACCACTTGGAAAGTAAAAACATAGATGGGCTGTGGATGCATAGCAAATAGCCAGAGAAGCGAGTCAATTTCATATATGTGGCTTTGAATTATTTTAAATACTACTTTCAGCTTAAAGAAAGGAAAAGGGTTGTGGGGAAACTGATTTGGGGAAGATAGACAGGAAAAGTATGGTGAATAATGGTGAGGCTTATTATGCAGAGTTAAGTCAGTGCCTTCTCTGTTGATGAGAGTCTAGTGATTTAGCTCTCCTTCCCTTCTGGGTGCAGAGAGTAAAACATTCCCACAAATGGAGATCTCCTTCTTGGAAATCTCCCATACAAAAGAGAACTTCTCTGTTCTCAGAGGCAGTTTCTCCAATATCTGAGATTATAGGTATATAGCAACTCATCTGGCATGGAATTTTTTTTTTTTTCACTTTTTTTCATTTTGTGGTATTGGTGCTCAAACCCAGGGCCTCATGGACGCAAAGCGTATGTTCTTCCACTGAACTATACCCCAGACCTCCAGTAATTTATTCATTTATCAGTTGATGGACACAGGGGTTATTTCTGTGGATCCTGTGTGTTGACTGAGCCATATAGTGCCAGCTGGATCATTTGTGAGTCTACAGTAGCTGGGAGCTAGTCAAGGCCTCCTCAGCTCTCCTCAACATGCCTCTTTCCTTGTGGTGTGCCCTCCCTCCAGGGCCTTATCATAAGACCCCTTTCTCCCCAGTATGATAGCTTGGATTTCTGTATAGCTTGAAGACTGTGTTCCAAGCTAGCAAAACAGAAGGAACTGTTGGTTAGTAGCTAGCAATGAGCAGTGTCATGCATGGCAAGGTTACAAGTATTCTTTAAATTACTTTAGATGCTTCTTTAAACTACTTTCAAAGTGGATAAGAAAGCAAACAGTGGCAGTTAATTTGTAGAAAATAAACAAAAGCAAAGGAGCTAATGGGAAAATACATAAAAGGAAAAGGCTTAATGGGACTAACTCTTGACAGGGTCCATTGAGGATGGTGTGAAGCTAGGAATCATGGTCCATTTGTCTGGGAAGGAAGATTCCTTCAGTAGTGCAGGTGCACTAAGGTAACTTTTAACTGGCCACTAACACCAATGCCCACATTAACATTAACATGGGTTGTGAACAAAACTGACATATTTCACTTCTAGCCTGAAGCAAAGCAAAGTGCTCTAGCACTGAGCTACACCTCTAGCCCTGTTAGAGTTGGAGGCATCCTCTCTGGAAATATTTGGCTTACTCTCTTTTTCTCTTCCTCTTCCTTCCTTTCTTTCTTATGCTAGGGTTGGAATTTATGGCCTTGTGCATTCTAGGCAACCACTTTACCAATGAGCCACATCCTCATCTCCACATTCAGGTATTAAGGCATCACTTTAACAAATGTTATTGAACACCTACTATGTAGCAGACACTGTTAAGCACTGAGGACAGACTAGTGAATGAAAACATTGTTTCAACTGTCTAATAGTGACCTTTAACATGTGACTGTATAGAAATGTTCAGTGAACCCCACAAAAATGTCATTTGAGGGAGAACTATGGTTTGTAATTCAGATTCCTAAGTAATGAGCCATTAAAGATACATAATGGACCTAATGAATTGATCGAAATCAGATAGGGCTATTCACAATGGTCAGCTTCTTTTGGTAAATGTAAGTGATCTTCAATGGCTTGAGATAGGTAAATCTTCTTTTCTACCACCTCCCCACTGAATGATATAATCATCCCTTGTATCATCCAGGGATTGATTTGAGGACCCCCTCTGCTGCCCCACCCAGACCAAAATCTGAGTATGCTCAAGTACCTTATATAAAATGGAGTAGCACTTGCATATAACCTATGCACATGCTCCTGCATACTGGTCCTGGGGATTGAATCCAAGGGTACTTTACCACTAAACTACACCCATCGTACTTCAAATATACTGGATAATTTACAGTCCCTGATACAATGTAAATGCTACAAAAATAGTCATTACATTGTATTCTTTTGGCATGTGCTGGGGATAGAACCTAAGTCCTCACACTTGCTAGATATGCTTTACCACTGAGCTATGTCCCTAGCCCCTGTTACACTGTATTATTTAAGGAACAGTGAAAAGAAAAGAAAAAAAAAAAAGGCTGTATATATTCATACCAATGCAACTTTTTTGGAAATATTTTGGATCCAAGGTTGGTTGAATATGTACAGGTGGAGCTAACAGCCAGTCGTCTATATTACAAAGAAAGAAAATCTCACCTGAAATGTATCCTGCATATTTACTGGTGGGCATGTGCAAACCAATCATATTGTGGGAAATAACAAGACAGCACTCGAAAAGTAGGAGAAACCAAGCTTTATTTTATGCCAGCAGGCCCTGAGGAGATTAGCACTCCAAAATTCTGAGCCCTGATCCACAGTTTCTCACAATACTTAAAGGTTATTTGATGTCATCTTAGACCCATCCTATCATTGGGACTTTTTTGTCCTTTAAAAAAAAAAAATTCCTAATCTATATGACTGAAGGCCTGTGCAGCATCTCTAATATAAAGCATGCTCACAGAACAGATAAGAAGAAACAGCTCTTTTCACAGACATCTATCACATTTCAGAAGGATTTAGTCAGACTCAGGGCAGTTATCAACAATGCACAAGGTAGGAACTCCTGGTTAATTAGGCTTCCTGGAGAAAGGCTAAGAGAGGGAAGGGAAGCTGACCCCTTCCCAGGAATTAAACTCTTACCATAACGTTTTTGAAATTTTATTTCACAACCAGGTCTGGTTTTGCCATCACAATATGACTTATCCTTTGAAGTTCAGTAAAATATAAGCACTATGGTACACTCATACATTGCTGGTGGGGTTGCAAATTAGTGCAGCCACTCTGGAAAACAGTGTGGAGATTCCTTAGAAAACTTGGAATGGACCCACCATTTGACCCAGCTATCCCACTCCTTAGCCATACCCAAAGGACTTAAAATCAGCATACTACAGAGATACAGCCACATCAATGTTCATAGCTGCTCAATTCACAATAGCCAGATTGTGGAACCAACCTAGATGCCCTTCCGTTGATGAATGGATAAAGAAACTGTGGTATATATATACAATGGAATATTACTCAGCCATAAAGAAGAATAAAATTATGGCATTTGCAGGCAAATGGACGAAATTGGAGAATATCATGCTAAGTGAGATAAGCCAATCTCAAAAAACCAAAGGACAAATGATCTCGCTGAGAAGCGGATGATGACACATAATGGGGGTGGGCGGAGGGCAAGAATGGAGGAAGGAGGGACTGTATAGAGGGAAAAGAGGGGTGGGAGGGGGGAAAGGAAAAAATAACAGAATGAATAAAACACTATTATTCTATGTAAATGTATGATTACACAAATGGTATGCCTTTACTTCATGTACAGAGAAAACAACATGTATCCCATTTGTTTAAAATAAAAATAAATTTAAAAATATATATATAAGCTATAGATAAAAATATATATATAAGCTATAGATTAAAATATATATATATATATATAAGCACTATGCTTTCAGATACTCCATCCAACATTTGCCTGTGACAATGCTAGGCAAACACTTAAACCACTGAGCTCCATCATAGCCCCTGCCCATTTTTGAATTGAGTTTGACTTGAGCTGAGACAGGAGAATCACATATTGAATTTTGTTTTCTGAATCATAAATGTAAGTTTATAAAAGTTAAACTCATGCTTCAATTGAAGTTTAAATTTTTTTTTTTTGTACCAGGGATTGAACCCAGGAGTGCTTTACCACTGGGCCACACCTCCAGCCCTTTTTAAAAATATAATTTATTTAAAGACAGGATCTTGCTGCATTGCTTAGGGCCTCACCAAGTTGCTGAGGTTGGCTTTGAACTTGTGATCCTCCTGCATCAACCTTTAGAGCTCCTGTGATTACAGGTGTGCACCACTGTGCCCAGCTGCTCAATTGAAGCTTTTTATGCTTTGGGCGTGTGTGTATTTTTATTTTTATTTTTTCAGTTTTAAAACTGTTTTAATTTTGAGAAAAAAATTAAATTGGGAGAAATTTTGCAAATAATTATTTTTAAAATAAATTTGAAGTTCAATTCTAAAGTTGTCATTACCAGGGAGACACTGCAATATTTTACTCCAATCCCAATCTATTTATTTCTTTATTTAATTTTGGGTACTGGGGTTATTCCAAGGGGTACTTTACCACTGAGCTACATCACCAGTCCTTTTTAGTTCTTTTTTTTTTTTTTAAATTTCGAGACAGGGTATTGCTAAATTGCACAGACTGATCTCAAGTTTGTAATCCTCCTGCCACAGCCTCTCCAGGAGTGCACCACTATGCCCAACACCCAATCCCAATCTTGGGCAAAGGTCTAGCATTAACTAGGAACCACAAGGATCTATAAGTGACTACTAGAAATAGGAACTGTTTCGAACTTCAAAGGATGTCCTAGGCCCCTGGGGAAACCTCCTCAGGTCCAGCTTCTAGAGAATGTCCTCTCTGTCCCTCTTCTTCCTCCTGATCCTTGGGACCATTTGACACAACAAAACTCGTTCATGCAAATGTGGGTTGACTGAGGACTCCCTTTGATGTCACATTATCTGGGGAGAAGGCACTAGGGAGCAGATGGTGTGTTCTACAATTTCAAAGAAGTTAATGTTGTCTAGTGTTTGTACAGTGTTTTATAGTTTCCAAAGTGTCATTGATAAACCATCCCATTTGATCCTCATGATAGCCCATGAGACATGTTAATATTCTCACTATACAACCAAGGAACTAGAGCTCCCCCAAGGGATGATTAGGGTTTGCCTTCCTAGTCACACTGCTGTACTATGTTGCTCCAATTCCTGCTTCTGGTCCTTTATTCCTGGGTCTTTATCCTTGCATGTGTGTGCTTAGGGGAACCTCGTGGATCTAGGTCTTCCTTTGCTTTTTGCCAGAAATAGGTGCTTCTGCTCTGTTTTCTTTCCTCTGATGCTGCATCAAGGTGTTTTGCCAGGTGGCTGTACTCTGTGGATAGGATCTATGGCTGAGAAAATTCTCTTTCAACTTGGAGTAAAAATTGAAAATGTAACCAGACGTGGTGGTGCATGCCTGTAATCCCAGCAACTTCAAGAGGTAGGAGAATTGGGAGTTCAAACCCAGCCTCAGCAACTTAGCGAGGCCCTAAACAACATAACTAGACCCTGTCAAAATAAAAATAAAAAAGACGAGGGATATGGCTCAGTGATTAAGTGCCCCTGGGTTCAATCCCTGGTACAATAACTAAACAAATAAATAAATAAATAAGTAAAATTGAAAATGTAGCTAGGAGTTATGGTACAAGCCTATAATTCCAACTCCTCTTCAGGCTGAGGCAGGAGGATCACAAGTTCAGGGATGGTCTTGGCAACTTAGTGAGACCCTGTCTCAAAATAAACAGAAAAGGGGAGAGTTGGGTGTTGTGTCTTGGTGGTCGAGCATCCCTGGGTTCAATCCCTAGTGTGGAAAAAAACTGAAGATGTGTCTCCCAAACACACTATGATGTTTGTTGGGTAAGATAACAAGCACTTCTGGGATAACAGTGAGGCCATGGACTATCCACGCCCCAGGTTACCTAGTGTATCCTTAAGGTTACTCTTGCATTTTCCTCATCTCTCTTATTCTCATCAAATGTCAAACCCCTTCTTTCTACTTGTTGGTCAGAATAGTGATATCTCCAGAAGTCATGTGACCAGTCTGAGTTCATCAATTAGGTAGAAGCAGGTATGAATTTTCCCTCCAAAACTCCTCTTTCCAGTCCAACCAAATGCCAGTGGAAAGAAATGCACAAAATTAGAGATAGAATAAATTTTCATGGTAAGTCTTGTTTTAAGAGAATGGAATGGGTTCTATTTCCTGATTTTTCAGGGCACGCTTTATGATTTGTACAAGAATTATGATTTTCCAGTTTTTGTCACAGATAAATCAATCAGTAATACTGAGTTATACTGAAACATTTGATAATAAATATGCATACATGAAACTTATTGGCATGCTCTAATATTTTTTACTTATTTTTCATGCAGTTATTATCACTTTTTTGAAGATGTTCCCTTTTTGTTTTAATTTAATTTAAAAAATGTGGGGGTACTTGGGATTGAACCCAGGGGTGTTCTACCACTGAGCTGCATCCCCAGTACATTTCATTTTTCATTTTGAGACAAGGTCTTGTTAAGTCACTGAGGCTGACCTGGAACTTGTCATTTTTGTGATCTTCCTGCCTCAGCTGGGAACTGCTGGGATTATAGGCATTCACCACTGTGCCTGGCTAGAAGAATTTATATTGCAGAATAACTAAGGAACTTTGAATCCTGTTAAAAACTGTGTTTTATTACTAGAAAATATTTAGGAATTTGAACTGGCATCATCATGACAATTTATAGTCATGGGAAGGAACTGACCTTACAAACTTAAGGACCAAACTGGTGATTCCCGGAAACAGGGCATTTTGTGACATGCAGAGAAGACCTTGGGGTCAGTGGTGGTTGTGCCTGGCATTACTGTCATCCACGTAGCTCCACCAGTCATTTGACACAAAAGACACATTCAGGAGGGCTTGCTTTGACTTTCCCTTGATGCCACACTATCTGGGGAGCAGGCATTCGGTAGCAGATGGTGAGCCAACCCAACACTTACAAAGAATTTGATATGATCTAATGCTTTCTTAGTGTTTTACAGTGTACAAAGTGCTCATGACCATTTCTTATCTCATTTTGAACCGTTTAACACTCTTATAGGTCAGTAAACATTTATAATTCCTAATCCATAATTCCATAATTAAAAAAAACCCATACCACATTCAATTATAAGGGCTACTGTAGATTCTGCTAGAGATGTTGAGTTCTATATGGTATATTTGACAAATTCTTTTCTTTTTTTCCTTTTTCTTTTGTTTTGCTTTTGATGCTGAGTTTTGACCTCAGGGGCACTTTACCACTGAGCTACACCTCCAGCCCTTTTTATTTTTTATTTTGGAACAGGGTCTCACTAAGTTGCCTAGGCCAGCCTCCAACTTGTGATCCTCTTGGCTCAGTTTCTAGAGTCACTGAGTTTACAGGTGTGCACCACCATGCTTGTCTCAACCTATTTTTTCTAAAAATGCTTAAATTTTTGAATTCTAATTAAATTTTGAATTCATCTGGTGCTGAGTTTTGGATAAAGAATTGTGGACTTGAATTCCTGTTTCTTCCTTACCTGTGGGAATACCAAGGTATTTCCCTTACAGGTTCTTGGACCAGATGGAGGGTGATTACTATAAGCAGATGGTAGGGAAGATTCTAGGTGAGGGGAATTATTATTTTTTTTTTTCCCCTTTGGTGCTGGAGAAAGAGCCCAGGGCCTTGTGCATTCTGAATATGGGTTCTACCACCTAGCTGCAGCCCCAGCCCTGTGAGGGTAACTTTAGTTCTCCTAACTTCTCTCTTTGTTTCCTGGTCTAAAAGCCTCTTGAGATAAAGGTGGTTGTATTTTAAGCAACCAGGGGCTATTCCACCTCCAGTGGAATGGGCCACTGAAAAGGTGTGGGTGCCTCCCAAGAATTTTGTATTTTTCACCTGGACAATTGGAATGCTATCAATGGAGGATTTATTTTTTTTATAAAGAAGTATCAGTAATTAAGTCTCAGTAGGGAGAAAATTAATTTAGCAAGCTGAGATCAGAATCATCCTTTTAGAAGACATACTGAGAGTCTGTTGCAGTCCATGTCATATGCTAAATTCCAGGAGAAACAGCTGCGTGGGAAAACAGAGGAATAACTCAATGTCATAATCTTGTCTTCAAGATCAGAGTTTGGCAAATGTGACTCACAGCCTGGTTTTGTATGGTCAGCAAGTTAAGAATGATTTTTACATATACAGAGATTGTTAAAAATAAGCAAACAAGCAAATAGACAAACACAAAATAAAGAATATGCAAGAAAGACTTATGTGGTCAAAAAGTCTATAGTATTTATTGGCTGGTTCTTTGCAAAGAAAAATTGTGATACCTACTCAAGATGATCTATCTAATGGGGGAAATTAGACACAAAAAATAATTAGCTCTAAACTATATAAAGAAAAATATCTATAAATAGAGATTTATAAAAGAAAAAATACAGAGGAAAAATAAAGTTCATATAAGTGATACCGCCATTTACTTGGGACAAGTTCTGCTTCCTCAGGTGTTGAAGTATAGCATCAGAGAAGCACGCCAAGGCAAGTATATTAAGCAGGTTTTATTTAAAGATAATAATACAGACTTCTCCCGGGAGGGAGAAGGGGGCTGTGACTGATGTTCTAAAGTCCCCGGAAGTGAGCACACCCTACATCTTTTATAGGTTAAGGTCCCTTTGTTCTCCAGTTCTCTCCCCACTTATCTCTCCTTCCTGCCTATGTGACTAGGCCTGGTTTTGCAGGTGAGATGGGCAGGGGGAGGGCCAAAGTGATTCAGCCAGGTAAAGGCCCAGGGGGCATAATTAGCAACTCCCTGCCTGTAGTCCCTGACAAGCTCGGGTAAATTTGGTAATCAATGGGTTCCAGAGATCCTTGACATTCCATTCTCCCAGGGGTAGTTTTCCAGAGGCAGATGGCTTTCATGGCCTCCATTTCCTCCATTTGGTCCGATTCCCTATTTCTACACTAACCGCCTGTCCCCAATTATGGCTTCATTAGGATAAATATTTGAAGCTGAGTGTAGTGACATGTACCTGTATTCCCAGCAGTTTGGGAGCCTGAGGCAAGAGGATCGTAAATTCAGTGTCAATCTCAACAACATAGTGAGACCCTAAGTAACTAAGTGAGACCCTGTCTTAAAAAATAAAAAGGACTGGGAATGTAACACAGGGGTAAAGTACTAACTGGGTTCAATCCCCAGTAAACCCCCAGCCCCACCAAATATTTATATATAAACATATATATAAATATGTATGTATATATATATATATAGTTCTTAAATTACTTTCTAGATTTAATGCAACTCAGAACAAAATAACAACAAAAAACCACCAATATTCAACTTCATTAATAAACAAAAAAAGCAAAGTGTAAGTTTGCTTTTGAAACATTTCAAATTGACCAAAACTCAATAAATCATCATTTCTGACTATAAACACAGCTCACCATTCCAACTTCAGTTTTCCCTTACTTTCTTCAAATGTTGTTAGCAAAATATTAATATTCCTAGTCTCCTAGTAGTTAGGGTTGCTTTCTTTTTCTTTCTCCCTGAATACAAATGTAATGCCCAGAGAGACAGTAGTTATCTATCCTGAGGCTGATAATTATATATAAAGGATGGTGAAGCAGGAAGATCAAAGTGACAACATACCTTCTTTAACATCATTAATTCCCACACCAGTCCTGGGTAACCTACACTTAGAATTTTTGTTTTGTGACAAATATTCCCCTTACCTATTTAAGCTACTATGGTAAGGTTTTCTATTATTTTCATCCAAATATATTTCCTTATTGATAGACTAAAATTGGCCTTTGTTCATTTCTAGTGGAAGTAAAAATTGGTACAAGTTATCAGGAGAACAATAAAGATGATTTCAAAAAGTGTTCATACTATTTTGCACAGAAATTTCACTTCTAGACATTTATGTCTGGGAAATATTTATATGTGTAAATAAAGATATATGTATCAGAATGTTTATTACAGTGTTCATTATAGTAAAAACTTGGAAATAGCTTAATAGTTCAACAATGAGGCAAATTATTTAAAAATTTAGCAACTGAATATTTGGTGATTAAAAATCTTATTTTCAAAGAATATGTGATAACACAGTAAAAAGGGCTAGCAGTTTTATGAAAGTAAATAAGTAACCAATTCAGGATATATGTGTTCTTCTTTCTGTTTATTTGTTTATTTGGGGTTCTGGGGATCGAACCTCGGACCTTGTGCAAGTTAGGCAAGTAGTCTACCTCTGTACTATACCCACAGCCCTCTTTATGTGTATGTGATTGGAAGTTAATGGGAGCTATCTTTGAACAGTGTGGTAAAGAGAAATTTTTCATTGATTCCTAAAGTTATTCTGAAATAAATATATGGGAAAGAATAGCAAAGAAACATTTAATAAGATTTTACATAATAAATATTTACTATACATATGTGAATGTGGATATTAGTCTTTCTTGGTAACAAAATTATGAAGATATAATAATTTAAACAGCATAGTACCAAAGTAAAAACAGTTAAGTTGATCCTCAGATTATGTTTAATGCCTATGAAAGCATTAATTGAGATAGAAAACAATCCATAAATAATAACACTGGGAAAAGAAATTTCAAAGTAGAAAAACATCAATTTAGATCTTTACCTCACATCATTCAAGAAAATTATTAACTCCACAGATATTTTAAGATGAAATTTTAAAATTCCAGATTTTACAAAAAAAAAGTAGTTAAGACACATTTGTAAACACACAGTTTAAGTACAAGATCTTCTTTCTTCCAGTCTCTTGGACTCCCATTTTCCTGGACATGGCAGGGGTTCTGGTACTGGAAATCTATCAGCACAGTTGCCAGTGTGACTTAAGAGTTCAAAGGAAGTCTGTTTCTCCAGTGTAAATCTACATTTCAGTCAGGACCTTGGTTTTCACCTCTTCCATTTTTTTGGTGTGGAGGGGTTCTTACTGATACCACCATTTACCAGTGATGAGTTCTGCTCCCTCTGATGTTTAAGTTTGAACACTAGAGAAGCACCAAGGCAAGCATATTAAGCAGGTTTTTTTTAAAAGTAGCAATAATACAGACTTCTCCCAAGGGGGAGAAGTGGGTCATGGCCTACATCTTTTATAGGCTAAGGTCTCTTTTGTTCTCCAGTTCTCTCCCCACTTGTCTCTCCTTCCTGCCTACATGACTAGGCCTGGTTTTGCAGGCGAGATGTAAAAAGTGAGAAGCAGATGGGGCAGGGGGAGGGCCAAAGTGATTCAGCAAGGCAAGGGTCCAGGGGGCATTATTTAGCAGCTTCTTGCTTGTAGTCCTTGATAAGGGCAGGTAAATTTGGCAATCCATAGGCTCTGGAGATCCTTGACATTCCATTCTCCCAGGGGCAGCCTCCAACTTCCAGAGGCAGATGGCTTTCATGGCCTCCATTTCCTCAATTTGTCTTGATCCCCTATTTCTACACTAACTGTCTGTCCCCAATTCTGGCTTCACTACTGGGGATTGAACCCAGAATGTTCTACCACTGAGCAGCATCTCAAGTTCTTCTTATTTTTTGTTTTGAGATAGGATCTTGCTAAATTGCCAAGACTGGCCATAAACATGCCATTCTCCTTCCTCAGCTTCCCCAGTTGATGGCATTACAGGTGTGGGCCACTGTGCCTGACATCATCTACTTCTTTATCACCCATCAGCCTGGGGATACCATAGTTTTCCTCTGACTTGCTTTGTCCCAAATAGGACACTACATTTCTTCCTTTGTCTCCTGAAAGCAAACATCAGGTTGTTGTTTGTACTACAACATTAGCTGTTTTGGGAGGGAGTAATTAAGCAAAGAGGAGAAAACTTTCAGTTTATCTTATTTTTTTGTAGTACTGATGATTGGAACCAGGGTTTCATTTAGGCTAGGCAAGTGGTGTACCACTGAGTTACATCCCCAGCCACCTTGCCCGCTTTTTCAAAAACAAAATTTGAGACAAGATCTCACAAATTGCTTAGGCTGGCCTGGAAGTTCTAATTCTCCTGTTTCAACCTCCTAAACCACTGGGATTGCAGGCATGGCACTATTACTCCTGGCTTAAATTTTTGTTTTATTTTTATTTCTTTGTTACTAGGGATTAAACCCAGAGGCTCACCTGTGCTAATCACATACTCTGCCTCTGAGATACACCCATAGCAGGACTTTTACATTTTGCATTGGACATTATTCTTTTTAGAAATTTATTGAGCTAGTGTGGTGGTGCATACTTGTAATCCCAGTGCCTCGAGAGGTTGAGGCAGGAAGATGGCAAGTTTGGGGCCAGTCTGAGCAACTTAGTGAGACTCTGTCTCAAAATAAAACATTTATAAAAGGTTTGCGATGTAGTTCAGAGGTAGAACACCCCTGGGTTCAATACTGAAAACACACACAAACACACGCACACACACACACACACACACACACACACCCAACAAACAAATAAACAAACAAAAAACAGAAAAGACATTAAACTAATGATTTTTTCCTTTGGGAATTCTAAGGATCAAACCAGGGCTATGCACATACTAGGCAAGTACTCTAACACTGAACTATACCACCAGCCCATTAAATAATGAATACTGAGGATCTATTATATGCAAGGCATTTTGTGTACACCTGTAGTCATGGTGGCCAGCCTTGCATCTGTCCCTGTCCTCATGGAGAAGACCCGTATTAAGCAAGCACTTATACAAAAACTTAAATTAAAAGATCCAGACAATTCCTGAAAAGAAATTCACACAATCATTTAGTATTTCAGGGTTCTAACATCAGTGTCAGATCAGGTAAGCAGAAAGCTGAAACTCCAAACCTCAGTTCTTGTGTTCTGATGAAAGAAATTTAAAGTCAGACACCAAAAGCCATGCAAGAGAACTTCATTATAAGTGATAGCAAAGTAAAAGCAAAATAAGGTCAAGGGAGAGTGGGCCATCTTCCAGCAGAGAACAACAAAGGAGACAATGCTGTCTCCAAATTTATTAGTTTAATGTTTACCAAGTGAACTGGGGGTCACCTTCTGTATTCCTTGCCAATCAGGTGTTCAACTCCTCCTTCACGTGAGGTGGTGGAGTTTGTGACATTACTTGGTTCTCTCTGGATGGTGGCCATCCTATTTAGGGGGGCTTCATCTACAAGTCAATCCCATGTTAATGTGGGCAGTGGGGTCAATAGCTGGTCAGAAGTCACCTTAGTGCACCTGCCCTGTTAAAGACATCTTCCTTCCCAGACAGATGGAAACACCTATAGCCATAATGCCTAGTTTCACATCAATCTCAGTAGACCCTGTCAAGAGTTAGTCCAATTAATCCTTTTCTCTTGACATGTTTTCCGAATAGCTCCCTTGCTTTTGTTTATTTTCTACAGATTAACTGCCACCATTTGATTTCTCATCCACTCTGAGGATAGTTTAAAGAAGACCCTAAAGTAATTTAAAGAACACCTGTGACCTTACATTTCACTGCTCATTGCTAACTACTGCCTAACATGAGTATAGCGTAGTGTCCTTCAGCTTTGTCCTCCATCCTCACCTCCTTTGACTCCTGTCTGGGTCCAGGAGATAGCAATGTGCAAGAAACACTACAAAAACAGTTTCCCTGAGGTCACCCAGACACACAGCAAGTCCTGCTTTGGTGCCATGGACAGAGCAGTCAGTTTACTCCCACAACACTGACCAAGGTGGGTGGCTCCTGTGCCCTGGATGACAATGAGATGTGCTGGTGACTGAAGAGGAAGCGGTGTCTCGAACATCAGCAACTTTTCCCTCACACCAGGCTCAGCATCAGAGGCAGCAGGGCCACCATATCACACAGGCAGTGGTCAGCTGGGGCCTCAGCAGTGAGCAGTACTGAGAGGAATCAGGGTGGGCTGGGGTTTGTGTAGGATGGAGAATTCTTGTTTGTTAGCACACACAAAACATCCCCTGGGGATTATGGATTTCAAAGAGGACCACAAGTCTTCTTATAATGGGAGGGGATGAAAGTCAGAGAACTTTCAGTGCCATTAATACAAATCCAGCATAATCTCTGGGCTGGTGTACCCTAGGGAAATATCAGTTATGCTGAAGAATTAATGATACGCTAGGTGTGGCGGTGCACACCTGTAATCCCAGCAATTCAGGAGGTTGAGGCAGGAGATTGCAAATTCAAGACCAGCATAAGCAATTTAGCAAGGCCTTAAGCAACTTAGAACCTGTCTCAAAATAAAAAATGAAAAGGGACAGGGGATGTGACTCAGTGCTTAAGCACCCCTGGGTTCAATCCCCAGTACCAAAAAAAAAAAAAGAAATCAACGATATGAAATTGTCGGTTGTACTATGGTTATATGTGAGAATAATTGTTAGAAGACATTTATTTAGGGCTAAATGTTCATGTTAGACATATTTATTTAGAGTTAAATGTCCATGCTGTATGTAATTTACTGTCAAATGGTTCAGAAAAAAAGTGTGTGTGTGTGTGTGTGTGTGTGTGTGTGTGTGTGTATGGAAAGAAAGAAAATAAATAAGTGATAGGAAGATGGGTGAATATTAAGAATAGGTAAAAAAAAGAATAGGTGAATCTAGGAAAAGGATATATGTGTGTTTTTGTATTATTTTAATTTTTTCAACAGTTTGTAAATTTTAAGTAATTTCTAAAAAAAAATAGCAAAACAATGGAATTGTGGTGAGATCTGTGTAATAATTAGTGTTTGAACAGTGTGGAGTGGGAGGACAAAGGAAGAAGCCATCAGCTTTGGGTGGGAATCTCAGGGAAGAGGTTTTCAAAGGAGGATTTCTCCTCCTTTGACTGGAATGGATATGGAGCTCACATTGACTTCAGCAGCAGCCGGGAGATAACTGAGGCAGCTGTACTCTTGTTCTACAGATGAGAGCTCTGTGGTTTGGGACTGGAAACCCATCTTCAAACCCTAGGCCGTTGGATACAGAAAAACTAGAATACCAATAAAGAAAAGAGGATAATAAATGGCAACAATTGGTGGCTCTAGTTCTGTTTGAATTCATTTTACAAATTGGCTGATACCTGGATATGGTTGGCCACTCTGGTATACTATCTTGAGTTGCTTGTTCAAACGGGGACCAAATATTTCAGTCAGACCTCAGAGAACCATCTGTGCTAGCAGGGTGCTGACCATAGCAGCCCTGGCTTGGGAGCAGGGACCATATGTGTTACAACACTTGCTCAAAAGGCTGATTGGATCATGCATCCCCAGCACCACATTTTGGGAGCAGGTGCTGGGAATTAAACCAGGACTCAGCACATGCTCCAGCACTGAGCAACACTTCCCTTCTTTATGAATGATCCCTTTTCTATTTATCCCCATGGACTAGGGCATTGGTTCTCAAATAGCAAAGAAGGTGGGATAGGAAAGGGTGCTTTTGCCTATCAGGTAGGGTGACTAGAAAGATATAGAGGGTCAACTTAAGTTTGAATGTCAGATAAATGATGAATAATGTTTGCAGTATAACTATGTCTTATGCAATATTTTATCTGGCAGACTACTCCCCAGGGATATTTGGCAATGTTGGAGGCAGGGGTGTTAAGGGAGCCTGGCAAGAGTGCTACTGGCATTTAGTGAATGTTGAGGATATTGCAAAATAACTTATACTACAGCTGGGCATGGTGGTACATGCCTCTAGTCCCAGCAACTCGGGAGGCTGAGGTATAAGGATCTCAAATTCAAGGCCAGTCTGAGCAATTTAGTGAATCCCTCAGCAACTTAGTGAGACCCTCTCTCAAAGCAATAGAAGAAAATAAAAAGGACTGGGGAGTAGCTCAGTGGTAAATCAACCCTGGGTTCAATCTCCAGTACCAAACAAGCAAAAAACAACAAACCCAATAACGCCCCCACAAACAAACAAATCCCCAAATCATCTTATATGGCAAAGGACATTCTCTTTTCTCATAATAATGATCTGATCAGAAATGTTCATGGTTCTGTGGTTTAGAAACTCTGGACTGGAGGATTTTGCTTAAATCCTATGTAAGGGGGGCTAGGAATGTGACCCAGTGGTAGAGCATTTATCTGGTGTGGGTGAGGTGCTGGATTTGATTCCCCAGCACCACCAAATAAATAAATAAATCCTATAGAGGAGAATGATTTGGCACTGTCAAAGATCATCTGGTACAGAGCAAGCCAGCCTTCAGAATCAAAGACAGATGAACTGTGGTTTGCAGGTCCAGAAAAATTAAGGCCAACATCACAACCAAGATTTATACATACTCTCTTTATGAAAGGACTTGCAAACTCTTATAGAAAGGTTTGTTTTTTTCTGCTTTTCCTTCTGTGTTTGGTGAGAAAGTACTATCAAGGATGTTCCAAACCTTAACAAATCCAGTTTTCCTCTGTGATGAAAGTCTTTCTGTAGACTGTTATCAATGCCCCATATTTCTGTGACAAACCATACTCAATGTTCCTATTTGGTCTCCAAGTTCCCCTCAACTTTACCAGTTTCCTTATTAATAACTGAATAACATGTTAAGAATTTCGTACCATTGCATGACTTTGCTTTCAAATCCAGTTTCACCAAGCCTACATCAGATCTTTTATTGAAAATATCTCTGGCATCTTTACCTAGGCCTAGAGGAAAATGCATTTGACCGTGTGCAACTCTGTCTGTGGTTGCTATGAAAAGACCACAGAAAGAAGTGACCTGGCGGTCTTTTTTGTTGTTATTGTTTGTTTGTTTTTTAAATTTTTACCTTGTCCCTGCAGATAAGTAAATTAAAACTCAAAGTGTTCTGTGGAGATGAGTTCCAGTCCTTTTTATTGTTTATTCTGACTCAGGGTCTTGCTAAGTTGTGGAGACTGACCTTGAACTTGCAATGCTCTTGCTTCAGCCTCCTCAGTAGGTGGGATTACAGGGGAGCACCACCAAGCCTGGCTGATCTTATGGTATTTTAATGGGGACAATTGCTGCTACTACCTCTTTATTTGTATCTAGGGCTGGTGGGCTGATTTGGGGGTTGGGTTGTAACTGCTGGCTGAAAGGTGCCATGAAGTCCTCATGGTTATTCTTCCTTAAGCCTGATCTCCGTCAGTTACTATTCGTACACTTGCCTTTTTCCTTATCGCCTCATTTCTGCCTTTTCTTCATACTCTATCTGTTTTGCAATGGTCAGAATGTGTCCCCTAAAATTAATATGTTGAAAGTGAATTGCCAATGGGATAGTACTGACCAGTGGGGTCCTTAAGAGGTGATGGGTCATGAGGGTCATGAGTGCCATTAGGACGGCACTGAATTCGCAGACAAATTTGAGAAAATTGATATCACTTTAATATTGAAATTTCAGGTCAGTGGAATCAAGGCCCTCCTAAAAGAGGCTTCCCACTCACCTTTGGTTGTTTGGTCCTCCTGTCCCTTCTGCTGTGTGAGGGTGCAGCATTCCTCCCCTCAGAGGACCCAGCGCTCAGAGTGCTATCTGGAAGCAGATATCAGACTCAGCAGTCAGTATCTGTGAGTCCTTCTAGTGAACTATTGGACCCAAGAGTGTTCTTGGGACTCACATGCTGGTAATTAACATCTGAGGTGAAGGTGATCTTGGAAACCCTTGAACTTGCAATTGGTGTCAGAGGGACAGTGGTCTCTGGGACTGTTTCTTTAAAAGGGTACACAGCATAACCTTGATACAAAAATCTGACCAGAATATCACAAGAAAGGACAAGTACAAGCCAGTCACTCTCATGATTATAAATTCAGCAATCCTAAATAAATTACTAACAAATCTAATCCATTCTTTAAAATACGTTATAACAAAGTTCAGTTTATTTCAGGAATGCAAGGAATCAATTAATTAACTCCATGAATGGAATGAAAGAGAGAGGGAGAGAAAAAAGGTCTCATAGCTGTGTAAAGAGAACCTGATGAAATTTTAAATTTATATTTGGTGAAATCATTTATTATGATAAATTATATCTCCCAGAAAATGGCAGAAAAGATCATCATACTTCATGGAGAAACTGAAAGCTTTTCTCAGAGGTTGGGAACTATGTAGAAATGGCTGATACTACTTCTGGTAAATTTTTTCTAAAAAAATTATAATAGTATTTGTTGGGCACAGTGGTGCACACCTGTAATTCCAGCTACTAGGGAGGCTGAGACAGGAGGATGGCAATTTCAAGGCCAGGTTCAGCAATTTAGTGAGACTCTTTCTCAAAAATTAAAAAAATTTTTAAAAAAGTGGATAGTGGTGTAGCTTAGTAGATCACCTCTGGGTTTAATCTTTATTACTACCCACAATTTTTTTTACTTTGTATTGGTCTTTACTCTTCACAAATTACTTTTATACAAATGATCTCATTTGATTCCCACCACAATCTTATGATGGTAATGTTATTTTGTTTTTATTTTTATTTGTTAAGTATTTTTTGGATCGGGTTCTCACTGTGTTGCCCAGGCCGTCTTTGAACTCCTGAGCTCAAGAACTCCTCCTGCCTCAGTTTGGGACCACAGGCATATGTTTCCATGTAATCAGCATTTTGCTGGAGAACTTAGCCAGTGAAACATGATGAGTAAAAGAAAAGATGTGATTTTGAATGTAGGAAATCTGAAAGTGTCTATAATTTTTAGAATTAATACATGAATTTAGGAAGGTCATATGAATATCAATACACACTAGAAACACACAACTAGAAAACAAGATAAAATAAACTATCATTTTGATGTCATAAAAATAATTAAATATAAAGGTTATCAAGGGATAAATTTAATGACAGATGATCAATACTTGAAAAAAATCTACCTATTTGAAGAAATTAAAGAAGAATTAAATAAATGGAAAAAATAAAATGTTCAGGGATTGGAAATTTCAATATTAAAGTGATATCAATTTTCTCAAATTTGTCTGTGAATTCAGTGCCATCCTAATCAAAATTAAAATTTCAGATTTTTGAAATTTTAGATGATTTATATGGAAATCAAAGAGCCAAAAATAGTAAGCACAATGTTAAAGAAGAAAAAAAATTAGGGAACTTATACTAACAAATATCAAGACATGTTTTTTGGGTTCCTTCAAAAGCTAATGCTCAGAGATAGGCATAGATGTGCCTGCTTGTCATCTCAGCAACTTAGGAGACTGCAGTAGGAATATCTCAAGTTTGAGACCATCCTCAGAAAATTACTGAGATCTTGTCTCAAGTAAAAAAAATTTTTAATTAAAAAATTTCAAAAGCTTTTTTGTGTTACTGGTGATTGAACCCAGAGGTGCTTTACCCCTGAACTACACCCCAGTCCTTTTTGTTTTGAGACAAGATCTTGCTAATTTGTGGAGACGGACCTGAAACTTTCGATCCTCCTGGTTTAGTCTCCTGAGTTCCCAGGATTACCAGCATGTGTCACTGTGCCCAGTTTATTCCTTTTCCCTTAGCATTTTTACCACTCCTTATGTTACTGGAGGAATACAAGGGAGCAGATCTTTTGGCACCACCAAATGGTAGTCTGGAACATGCCATGGAAGATGTGTAGCGGTCAGGAGATGGGTGGATAATAGGCATCCTATTAGTCACCAAAACTACCTGAATAGGTGTGACTTCATGTTGAAAAGTGGCAATGTCACACTGAAAGAGTACTGGTCAAGCCTGTGGCAGTGGTGCGTGCCTATAATCCTAGCTAGTTTGAAAGAGGTTGAGGCAGGAGTATCACAAGTTCAAGATCAGCCAACTTAGTGAGAACTGACTCAAAAAAAAAAAAAAAAAAAAAAAAAAGACTGGGGATGTAGCTTGGTGCAGAATGGTAGAATGTGCTGAGTTCAATCCCCAACACTGAAAAAAAAATCCCAAGGTCAAGGTATCCATTGTACAATGCCAGGCAGTCCTTCACCTATCACCCCCTTGTTGGGGATCCTTAATCGGGAGGAGGAAGGACAACCAATGCATTTTTACCCATAACAATTTTATAATATGCTTTTTGGAGCAACAGGTTGTATAATGGCAACATCAGGAGATAATTACAAGGCTTGTATAAGAGCATGAGAGTTCATTTTGCTGACTGAGCAAAATGAACGAATCTGACATAATTAACATGTAGTGATCAAAGTGAAGGGGAGATGGAAGCAAGAACTTCTTGTGTATCGTAGTCATTGAAACAACTGGTAATGAATTTGAGCATTTCAGAGAGGATGATGTCTTCTGCCTTCCAGAGAGGACTTAAATTTGCTCCTGGCAGATGCTCAGAGGTGTTAGTACTTAGGGATCACCTTGATTGGATTTTAACTATTAAGATGATTCAGAGGAAGCTGGGGATGTAGTTCAGTCATGGACTGTTTGCCGAGCAGGTGTGAAGCCCTGGCTTTAATCTTCAGCACCAAAAACAACAACAGCAACAAAGTCTCTAACTCTTTCTTAAACTGTAATAGTTTTAAGAAATCACAGGACATTCCTGCACTAAAACTATAATTTTTAGTTTTTATCACATTTTTTAGTTATTTGTTAAAAATTTTGCCTTCTGCTGGGTGTGATGTAAACAACTGTAATCCCAGTGACTTGGGAGGCTGAGGCAGGAGGATCGAAAGTTCAAAGCCAGCCTCAGTAACTTAGCAAGATCCAGTCTCAAAATAAAACATTAAGAAAAGGGTTGGAGATGTGGCTCAGTGGTTACACACCCCGGTCTCAATCCCCAGTACAACAACAACAAAATGAAGGTAGGGAGAGGCAAGAAAGGACCCATTCTCAGAGTCTTCAGAAAGAACATGGCCCTGATGATACCTAAATTTTGGACTTCAAATCTCCAGAATTGTGAGAGAATAATTTTGTGTTGTTTTCAAAACCTACCCAATTTGTGATAATTTATTTTAACAACTATAGGGAATTAATACAATTGTGTTTCTTGGTAGTTGTTATTTGCAGTTCTGGGGATTGGACCCACAGTGTTTTACTATCCTCAGTCCTTTTTATTTTTTATTTTGAGATGATCTTGCTACGTTGTTCAAGCTGGTCTGGAACTTGATTTCCTCCTGCCTTGGCCTCCCAAGTAGCTGGGATTACAGGCATGTGCCACCCCACTGAGCTACAATTGTGGTATTATTATTCATTTTCTTCTCTATATTAGCTTTAAAATTATGCACTTTGCTTCTATTCTTTTAGGGGTTACTATAGAATTAACAGCATATTTTATGAATGTCTTCTAATCATTCATAAACTTTATTCTTTCTCTTTTTTTAATTTTTTTATTTTTTAATTTTTTGGCACTGGGAATTGAACCCAGGGATGCTCCTCCCATGACATCCCCAGTCATTCTCATTTTTTATTTTGAGACAGGGTCTCACTAAGTTGCCCAGGCTGGCCTCAAACTTGCAATCCTGCCTTAGCCTCACTAGTCACTGGACTTATAAGTGTGTGCCACCATGTCCAGCTAAATTTCATTCCTTTTACATGCATGCCAGATCATGTTCTAGATGCTTGGGATAGAACAACAAAACAGGCAAAAATTAGAAAGCACACAATATAGATAAAGTAAATAGAATGTCAAACTTTGACAGGTACTTTAGAAAAAAGATGTTTCAACACATAAGTAGGAACTTGGATATGTTGAGAGTCATGGTTTGCAATTTTGAATAGATCCCCCTGAGGGATTGAGCCATGAAGGGGTCTGAGGTAGAATGTACCAGGCAGAGGGAGAAGTAAATGCAATACACTTCAGGTGGAAGTGAATCTGCTGGTTCAGAGGGTAGAAGGGACCTCATGTAGCAGAAACTGAAGAAGCATGGAGGAGAGTCGAAGGTGATGATGTCAGAAAGGTAAATTGAGGTAGGAAAGGAGGAATGAGAAAACAGGTAGAAAGGAGACATAAAGGAAGGACAAGGGGAGAAGATTTAAATTCAGAAGTTCTGCACACTTTTCCAGGTCTGTGACCCCCAAGTCTGTCTTCCTTGCAGGCCTGCCACTCCCAAATTCTTAGGGAATCTGTAAATCTACCTGTGCACTGTTAATTAACTCCCCCAATAAATAAATTAAACAAAGAGAGAGGATACCTTGAGGAACCTATAATTTAGGGGACTTTCCAGCATTATCTCTTGATCAGATAATGAAGAACAAATCAACTGGAGGATCCTGAGACTGACCAGACCATCAGAGAGATCACCAGACTGATATTGTTACACACCTACTCATACCCACCCCTCCTCAAGTTTCCTTTAAAAGAAGAGCTCAGAAGCCCCAAAACATGTCTTTCACTCTGGAGTGGGACCACATTCTCTCTTGAAATGTGTATTTCTTGCTTTACCCACAAAGGCCACATTCTCTTGAAATTATCTTCATTATCTCTCCCTTAAATATGTATCTGCTTTCCTAAATCAATCTCTGTCTATTCCTCTGACTGATGTGGACTGAAATTCTTTTCTATCACTTGTATCAAGAACCCAGCTGGTCCTAAGTCAAATTCCCTCTTCTCTCCTTTTACAGAGACATGTTTTCTCCCTTGACATCTTGGAATCAGATTGTGTAGGGTCTTCTGAGATTTCTGGGCAAGATTGGAAGACTTGGGGGATTTAAGTAGGAAAATAACATCATTTAGCAAGATTGCTTTGTTTCTTAAGATTGTATTGGAGATATTCACAGGCAGAAGCAGAGAGGAGCTGATTGTAATAAGCCAGGTGATGTTAGTGGCACAGGCAAGGGTAAGAACCAGGGGGATGAGAGACGTGACAAGATCAGGGTTATGCTGAAGGTAGGGCTGAACAGATTGACTGTGGGTTGTGGGTGAAAGAGAGGCATCAAGGGTATTGTTCTCATTTCCTAGGCATTTCCCCCTTTTTTTTTTCTTCCTGTTAATTTTGAAAAATTTCAAATATACAGAAAAGTCATATGAGGGCAAAATTATGTCCTCTCAAAATTGTCCACATTCCTACTCTAGGAACCCATGGATATGTTATTTAGATGGCAAAAGGGGGGGGGGCGATCCAAGATGGTGGACTAGAGGGTGACTGCACCCCCAGTCGCTCCAGAACCCAGGAGTTAAGAAGGGGAGGCATTGAGAGACTCGGACTGAAATAGAGCCACGGGTGAGTCTGCCCACTGGGTAAAGCTCGGTTCGGGTGGCAGGCCCAGATAGAGGTGGCTTATCGGAGCAGGGCAGGGCAGCTAGAGTCTTCCACAGGCAGACTGTTGAGTCTTGAGTGAATCATACAATCATACTCTTCTCTCAAGATCTGGGAAGAATGACCAGTAAACATAAGAACAAGAAACAAAAATAATAGCTTTATTACAGGTAAAACTGGATTTAAAAATGCAGCTTGGAGTAGGATCTAAAAGATCCTGCTTATTCTTTGTGCTCTGAATTGCATTTATCAACCCAGTCTTGGCAAAGCATTGAACTTCACCCTGCAGGGGCAGGTGCTTCCCTGGCATGCTTACAGGTAGAAGACAGGTGGGCATAGGTAGCTGCAGGTAGACTATGTCTTTAGAGAAAGGAAGCCAGAGAGAAAGAGACCTGATGTCTGCCCAGTAGAAGGCAGTTCTGCTCACCAGTTTTGATCATTCTTCCTGCCCAGGCATAACTAATGAAGGGAAGAAAGAAAGGTGGAAGGTTTCTTTCTAATACTATTAATTTAATAGAAATGTCTCTTTTACCTTCTGAGGCAGGAACTTGGGGAAAAGAAGAAAATATTTCCTCCTTTATGACATATAGACTAACAAGCAAAAATAAATAGTTTTACATTTAAAAAAAGAGAATATTTAAAATATCTATGAATGCATGTTTTATCATAAATGAATCTTGGATTGTACGTATCACCTTTTCTATCAGGATGATCATATTATTTTTATCCTCATTTTGCTACAAGTCAACAAAACCTCCTTCTAGAGGGACACTGGTCCCTGGGCTGCATGTTAGAATCATTGCTCCATATGCACTTCCTCCAACACCTGCTCCATTCCTCCTGTCCCAGGATCACTCCTCAACTCCCTGAGCTTAAGTGTTACTTACAAATCTCCTGCCTCATTACTGGAATGAAAAGGATCGCTTCTTCCAGGTGTTACTTCATCCCTCATGCAGAGTGTTATGTTAATGAAATAGCATGATCATTTGATTGTTTATTTTTATTTCACAGCAGTTCTTAGGAAAAAGTTTATGGTCACTCTATTTGTTAAGCCAACACTTCCTGTAGATTTACACATGTCCTGATATATCAACAAGAGGAAATGTAATTGTATCCAGAACTAAGACAATTGTTCACATGACATTTATACTTCCTATTACATCAGATTTAACACTTTACTATCTCTGATATTAGATGCATCTTCTTCATTCAATGGCATATCAGTTTATATTTCATCTTCAGTGGTACATCAATAATGAGGCATGCTATCGCCTTAGACTTGATAAAAAAATGCTCTCTCTAACATTATCAGAGAGTTGGAATGAAGAACTTACTGCAAGCCCAAAGACTTGAGTTCAAATTCAGGATTGGGTACTATTTAGATATGTGATATTGGGCAAACCACTTCATCCCTCCCAACTTCAATTTTTATATCCGTAAAATGTGGGTAATAAGCTCTACCTCTGAGAAAAATATAAGTTCACTGGACTAGACAAAGGGGAATGAAGGGAAGGGAGGGGGGATGAGAATATGAAAGACAGTAGAATCAGACGTAACTTTCCTATGTTCATATATGAAAGCACAACCAGTGAAACTCCACGTGATGTACAGCCACAAGAATGGGATCCTAATTAGAATAAGTTATACTCCATGTATGTATAATATGTCAAAATATACTGTCATGTATATCCAGAAAGAGCAAGTTTTAAAAATGAATTTCTACCTCATAGGATTGCTGTGAGGAGGAAACTGCAAAAGCAGATGAGAATGTATGCAAATGCATGAAAAGAATGGTTATCATCAAGAAAAACAACCTCAGAAAACCTTGACTTCTCTTTTCTCCTACTGACAACAGAAGCTTCCCTCAGCAGAGAAATTCAAAACTCAATCAGCAAGTGTGTATGGAGCCTGCATTTCATATACAGACTCTACTGCATACCAAGGACACCACATAGCATTTCAGAGGATTCAGGGGATATCTGTAGAAGAAAGAAAGAAGGAAGAAAAGAAAGAAAGAAAGAAAGAAAGAAAGAAAGAAAGAAAGAAAGAAAGAAAGAAAGAAAGAAAGAAAGAAAGAAAGAAAGAAAGGACAGGCATGGTGGCACTCACCTGTAATCCCAGTGACTCAGGAGGCTAAGGCAGGAGGATCACAAATTCAAGGTCAGCCTGGAAAATTTAGCAAGACCCTGTCACAAAATGAAAAATAAAATGGGCTGGGGATTTATCTCCATGTTAAAGTATCCCTTGGTTCTTTTGCCTTACAGTTTCTGAGATTAGAAATTAAAAATGGGGTTACTGAGGATATACCTCAGTGATAGAGTGCTTATATGCACTAGGTCTTTGGTTCAATGCCCAGGACTGCAAAAAATAAATTAATAAGAAATTTTAAATGGGTCTTATGGATCACTAAAAGGGTTTGAAAGTGTTCCTTCTCAGGGTTCAAGGTATAAAAGCTTCCCTTTTCTTTTTTAATGCTTTCTTCTTTCAGTATTGAGGCTTTATGCATGCTAGGAAAGTGCTCTCCCTCTGAGTTATATCCCCTGTCCATATTTTTAATCTCTAAAGGTCACTCATGTTCTGTGGATCGTGGCCCCTTCCTCCATCTTCAAAGCTTATCATTCTGATGTCTGCTTCCATCATCATATCTCCTGTTCTGTAGGTGTCTAAGTCTTTTGCTTCCCTTTCAAAGGACCCATGCCAGGCATGATGTCACGTGCATGTAATCCCAGGGATTTAAAAGGGTAAGGCAGGAGGATCCCAAGTTCAAGTCCAGCCTGGGCAACTTAGTAAGACCCTGTCTCAAAATAAAAAAAAAAAAAAATAAGAAGGATTGGGGATATAGCTGAGTGGTAGAGTGCCCCTGGGTTCAATCCCCAATACCACCCACATACACGCACAAAAGAAGACCCATGTGATTACACTGAGTTACCATGTGGTTATCCTGGGTTATGCAGGATAATCTCTGTCTCAAGTTCCTTAACTTAATTATGTCTGCAAAATCCCTTTTGCCATCTATTTTATTTTATTATTGTATACAAATGGGATACACGTTGTTTCTCTATTTGTACATAGAGTCAAGGCATACCATTTGTGTAATCATACGTTTACATAGGGCAATGATGTTTGATTATTTTTTTTCCTTCCCCCCCACCCCTCCCAACCCTCTTTTTCCTCTATACAGTCCTTCTTTCCTTCATTCTTACCACTCTCCTTATCCCTAACCCTAAACCTAACCCTAAACCTAATGCTAACCCCTCCCACCCCCCATTATATGTCGTTATCCGCTTATCAGCGAGATCATTCATCCTTTAGTTTTTTGAGATTCGCTTATCTCACTTAGCATGATATTCTCCAATTTCATCCATTTGCCTGCAAATGCCATAATTTTATCATTCTTCATTGCGGAGTAATATTCCATTGTATATATATGCCACAGTTTCTTTATCCATTCATCAACTGAAGGGCATCTAGGTTGGTTCCACAATCTGGCTATGGTGAATTGAGCAGCAATGAACATTGATGTGGCTGTATCTCTGTAGTATGTTGATTTTAAGTCCTTTGGGTATGGGCCAAGGAGTGGGATAGCTGGGTCAAATGGTGTTTCCATTCCAAGCTTTCTGAGGAATCTCCACACTGCTTTCCAGAGTGGCTGCACTAATTTGCAACCCCACCAGCAATGTATGAGTGTTCCTTTTTCACCACATCCTCGCCAACCCCTATTGTTGCTTGTGTTCTTGATAATCGCCATTCTAATTGGGGTGAGATGAAATCTTAGGGTAGTTTTGATTTACATTTCCCTTATTACTAGAGATGTTGAACAATTTTTCATATATCTGTTGATTGCTTGTAGATCTTCTTCTGTGAAGTGTCTGTTCATTTCCTTAGCCCATTTGTTGATTGGGTTATTTGTAATCTTGGTGTAGAGTTTTTTGAGTTCTTTATATATTCTGGAAATTAGCGCTCTATCTGAAGTATGGTTGGCAAAGATTTTCTCCCACTCCGTAGGCTCTCTCTTCACATTACTGATAGTTTCCTTTGCTGAGAGAAAGCTTTTTAGTTTGAATCTATTCCGGTTGTTGATTCTTGCTTTTATTTCTTGTGCTATGGGAGTCCTGTTAAGGAAGTCTGGTCCTAAGCCAACAAGTTGAATATTTGGACCTACGTGTTCTTCTATAAGATGCAGGGTCTCTGGTCTGATTCCGAGGTCCTTAATCCATTTGGAGTTGAGTTTTGTGCAGGGTGAGAGATAGGGGTTTAATTTCATTCGGTTGCATATGGTTTTCCAGTTTACCGAGCACCATTTGTTGAAGAGGCTATCTTTTCTCCATTGCATATTTTTGGCCCCTTTATCTAGTATGAGAAAATTGTATTTATTTGGGTTTGTGTCCATGTCCTCTATTCTGTACCATTGATCTACCTGTCTGTTTTGGTACTAATACCATGCTGTTTTTGTTACTATTGCTTTGTAGTAGAGTTGAAGATCTGGTATTGTGATAACCCCTGCTTCGCTCTTGATACTGAGGATTGCTTTAGCTATTCTAGGTTTTTTATTCTTCCAGATGAATTTCATAATTTCTTGCTCTATTTCTGTAAGGTACATCATTGGGATTTTAATTGGAATTGCATTGAATCTGTATAGCACTTTTGGTAGTATGGCCATTTTGACAATATTAATTCTGCCTATCCAAGAACATGGGAGATCTTTCCATCTTCTAAGGTTTTCTTTAATTTCTTTCTTTAGTGTTCTGTAGTTCTCGTTGTAGAGGTCTTTCACCTCTTTTGTGAGATTGATTCCCAAGTATTTTATTTTTTTCAATGCTATTGTGAATGGGGTAGTTTCCTAACTTCTCTTTCTGAAGATTCATCACTTATGTATAAAAATGCATTGGATTTATGAGCATTGATCTTGTAACCTGCTACTTTACTGAATTCACTTCTGAGTTCTAAAATTTTTCTGGTGGAAATTCCAGGTTCTTCTAAATATATAATCATGTCATCATCGAACAGGGATAGTTTGAGTTCTTCTTTTCCTATTCGTATCCCTTTAATTTCTTTGGTTTGTCTAATTGCTCTGGCTAGAGTCTCAAGGATGATGTTGAATAGAAGTGGTGAAAGAGGGCATCCCTGCCTTGTTCCAGATTTTAGGGGGAACGCTTTCAGTTTTTCACCATTTAGAATGATATTGGCCATGGGCTTAGCATAGATGGCCTTTATAATGTTAAGGAATGTTCCCACTATCCCAATTTTTTCTAGTGTTTTGAGCATGAAGGGATGCAGTATTTTATCGAATGCTTTTTCTGCATTTATGGAAATAATCATGTGATTCTTAACTTTAAGTCTGTTGATATGGTGAATGACACTTATTGATTTCCTGATGTTGAACCAATGTTGCATCCCTGGGATAAAACCCACTTGATCGTGGTGCACTTTCTTTTTAATATATTTTTGTATGTGATTTGTTAAAATTTTGTTGAGAATTTTTGCGTCGATGTTCATTAAGGATATTGGTCTGAAATTTTCTTTCCTTGATGTGTCTCTGTCTGGTTTAGGTATCAGGGTGATATTGGCTTCATAGAATGAGTTTGGGAAGGTTCCCTCCTCTTCTATTTCATGGATTACTTTGAGGAGTATTGGAATGAGCTCTTCCTTAAAGGTTTTGTAGAACTCGGCTGAGAACCCATCTGGTCCCGGACTTTTCTTTGTTGGTAGGCTTTTGATGACCTCTTCTATTTCATTGCTTGAAATTGGTTTATTTAAGTTGTGTATATCGTCCTCGTTCAGTTTAGGTAATTCATATGTCTCTAGAAACTTGTTGATGTCTTTGAGTTTTTCTGTTTTTTTGGAGTATAGATTTTCAAAATAGCTTCTAATTATGTTTTGTATTTCACTCGTGTCTGTTGTGATGTTTCCTTGTTCATTCCGAATTTTAGTAATTTGAGTTTTCTCCCTCTTTCTCTTTGTTAGTGTGGCTAAGGGTTTACAATTTTGTTTATTTTTTCAAAGAACCAGCTACTTATTTTGTTAATTTTTCTGATTGTTTCTTTTGTTTCAATTTCATTGATTTTGGCTCTGATGTTAACTACCTGTCTTCTACTACTTTTGGTGTTGGTCTGCTCTTCTTTTTATAGGGCTTTGAGCTGTAGAGTTAAGTCGTTTATTTGTTGATTTCTACTTCTTTTGTTGAATGCGCCCCATGAAATAAATCTTCCTCTAAGTACTGCTTTCATAGTGTCCCAGAGATTTTGATATGATGTGTCTTCGTTCTCGTTTACTTCTAAGAATTTTTTATTTCCCTCCTGATGTCTTCTGTTATCCATTCATCATATAATAGCATATTATTTAATCTCCAGGTATTGGGGAAATTTCTGTTTTTTATTCTGTCATTTATTTCTAGTTTCATCCATTATGATCTAATAGAATACAAGGTAGTATCTCTATCTTCTTGTATTTGCTAACAGTAGCTTTGTGGCATAAAATATGGTCTATTTTAGAGAAGGATCCATGTGCTGCTAAGAAGAAAGTGTATTCGTTCTTTGTTGGATGGTATATTCTATATATGTCCCGTAAGTCTAAAGTGTTGATTGTGTTATTGAGATCTATGGTTTCTTTATTCAATTTTTGTTTAGAAGATCTATCCAGTGGTGAAAGAGGTTTGTTAAAATCGCCTAGTATTATTGTGTTGTGGTCTACTTGATTTCTGGAATTGAGAAGGATTTGTTTGACGTACATGGATGAGCCAATGTTTGGGGCATAGATATTTATGATTGTTATGTCTTGCTGATTTATGCTTCCCTTAAGCAGTATGTAATGTCCTTCTTTATCCCTTCTGACTAGTTTTGGCTTGAAGTCCACATTATCTGAAATGAGGATGGATACTCCAGCTTTTTTGTTGTGTCCGTGTGCATGGTATGTTTTTCCCCATCCTTTCACCTTTAGTCTATGGGTATCTCTTTCTATGAGATGAGTCTCTTGCAGGCAGCATATTGTTGGATTTTTCTTTTTAATCCAATCTGCCAGTCTATGTCTTTTGATTGATGAATTCAGGCCATTAACATTCAGGGTTATTATTGTGATATGATTTGTATTCCCAGTCATTTGACTCAGATTTGTTTTTGACATGATTTGGTTTCTCCTTTATTTGGCTATTCCTTTAGGCTAGCGCCTCCTGTTGCTGATTTGCATCGTTGTTTTTCATCTCTTCCTCATGGAATATTTTGCTGAGAATGTTCTGTAATGCTGGCTTTCTTTTTGTAAATTCCTTTAGCTTTTGTTTATCATGGAAGGATCTTATTTCATCGTCAAATCTGAAAGTAAGTTTTGTTGGGTATAAGATTCTTGGTTGGCATCCGTTTTCTTTCAGGGCTTGGTAAATGTTGTTCCAGGCCCTTCTAGCTTTTAGGGTCTGGGTTGAAAAATCTGCTGATATTCTTATTGGTTTCCCCCTGAATGTAATTTGATTCTTTTCTCTCGCGGCCTTTAAAATTCTGTCTTTATTTTGTATGTTAGGTATTTTCATAATAATGTGCCTTGGTGTGGGTCTGTTGTAATTTTGTATATTTGGAGTCCTATAAGCCTCTTGTACCTGGTTTTCCATTTCATTCTTCAGATTTGGGAAATTTTCTGATATTATTTCATTGAATAGATTGTTCATTCCTTTGGTTTGTTTCTCTAAGCCTTCCTCAATCCCAATAATTCTTAAATTTGGCCTTTTCATGATATCCCATAATTCTTGTAGATTCTGTTCATGATTTCTTACCATCTTCTCTGTTCGATCAACTTTGTTTTCAAGATTAAATATTTTGTCTTCAATGTCTGAGGTTCTGTCTTCCAGGTGTTCTATCCTAATGGTTATGCTTTCTATGGAGTTTTTAACTTGGTTTATTGTTTCCTTCATTTCAAGGATTTCTGTTTGGTTTTTTTTTTTCAGTATCTTTAATTCTTTATTGAAATGATCTCTTGCTTCCCATATTTGCTCTTTTAACTGTTGATTTGTGCGATCATTTAATGCCTGCATTTGCTCTTTCATCTCCTCGTTTGCTTCCCTGATTGTTTTAATTATGTACATTCTGAACTCCCTTTCTGACATTTCTTCTGCTGTGCTGTCATTGTGTTTTATTGATATAGTATATAGGTTTGTTTGGGACATTTTCTTCCCTTGTTTTCTCATATTGGTCAGATATCAGTGGGAGTCTGAGATATTGCTGATTTCCTCTATTGGCTTATTGTGTCCCTGTAGATTTCCAGTATATCACCTCCCAGACTTCTGTAACCTGAAATCTTGGAGGAGCTTGATAATGCAATGCTTCCGAAAAAAGCTGCCCCTAGCCCCCTACTGGTTCCAGGGCTTGGAGCTGGCTCTGTGCAGAAAGGCTCTCACTGGGCAACCTGCTCCAAGAAGCTGGCCATGGGAGGAGCCTGTCGCCGGAGGGAGCAGGGCTGCTTGTGGAAGTCCCTGGCTGCCCTGCCCTGGTCCCTGAAGCTGCCTGCGGACCTGGGCCCGCTGCTGGGTCTGGTACTTGGAACTGGCTCTGTGCGGAAAGGCTCTCACTGGGCGGCCTGCTCCGAGAAGCTGGCCATGGAAGGAGCCTGCTGCCGGAGGAAGCAGAGCTGCCTGGGGAAGACTCTAGCTACCCTGCCCTGCTCTGAGAAACCGCCCCTGTCGGCGCCTGCTGCCCGGGCTGAGCTTCACCCGGTGGGGGAGATTCACCCTGCGGCTTTATTTTAGTCCGAGTCTCTCAATGCCTCCCCTTCTTGAATCCTGGTTTCGGAGCTACAGGACATGCAGTCACCCTCTAGTCCGCCATCTTGGATCCCCCTCCTATTTCCGTATGTTGAACCAACCTTGCATCCCTGGGATGAACACCACTTGATCATGGTGTGCTATCTTTTTAATATGCTTTTGTATGTAATTTTCCAGTATTCTAAAAATTTATGCATAGATGACTGCATCTCCTGTTTTGTTGATTTTTTGGATTGTTTCTTTTGTTGCAATTTCATTAATTTCAACTCTGATTTTAATTATTTCCTGTCTTCTATGGCTTTTGATGTTCATTTGTTCTTTTTCTAGAGCTCTGAGATGTAATGTTAATTTATTTGTTGACTTTCTATTCTTTCAATGAATGAACTCAATGTAATGAACTTTCCTTTTAGTACTGCCTTCATACTGTCCCAGAGATTTTGGTATGTTCTATTCCTATTCTCATTTACCCGTAAGTATTTTTTTTATTTCATTGCTGATTTCTTCTACTATCCATTCCTCATTCCATAGCATATTATTTAGTCTCCAGGTGTTAGAGTGGTTTCTATTTTTTATTTTAGCATTGATTTCTAATTTCATTCCATTATGATCTGATCGGAAGCAAAGTATCTCTAATTTTCTTGTATTTACTAAGAGTTGCTTTTTGGCCTAAGATATGGTCTATTTTAGAGAAGGATCCCTGTGCTGCTGAGGAGAAAGTGTATTCAGTCACTGATGGATGAAATATTCTATATATATTTGACAAGTCTAAATTATTAATTGTACTTTTTACTTCAATAACTGTTGATCTTGCCTCGTCCGCAGATAAGACTAAAGTTTTCAATCATAAAGATCAGTCAATTGCCTGCCCTGCAGAAAGTCAAATCTATATAGATCAATTTAACCTTGCTCCTACACATTTCAAAAGCAAGTAAACAAACAAATAGTAGAATGTTTATATGATGGAGACCATAAAGATACTGGGTTTGTTTCATTTTTACAGAAAAACAAAACCCTTCTTGAGTCTATTTTCTTTCTCTTCTTCCTTTAGAAATCTGGTTCTTTGAAAGGAGAGTCTGCCATCACTATTTCTGTCTCTTTGTTTTCCATTCAGAACAGTCTTCTTTCCTTCCTGAGCCACCAAATCTGTAACCAGTGCCAAATCCAACTGCCATTTTTAGCTCTCATTCTTTCAGGCTTCTCAGCATTTGATCTGTTCACCATTCCTCCCACAGAGCTTTATATTCCGTTGTTCTCTATGACACCACTCCAGTGTCCTGCCTACCTTTAGGATTCTGTTTCCTTTTTTCAATTATCATTGATATTTTTTCATAAGTGTGTCTTTTATCCCTTTCTTTTCTCACACACAGACCCTAAATTAACAGTTTCTCTGGTGATTTCATCTATATTTTATTATGTTGTTCATGGAGGAATTTTTCTAATATCAAAAAGTGAAAGTTGGTTTATATGTGTATATATATGTACATATTATATACATATACAACATTAAATACTATATATGTATACACACACACACACATGCATATATAGGCAATTGGCTTATCAGTCTAAATGTGCATTGAGTCTAGCTCCTTCAGTTATTGCCCTAATTACTACTTCACAAAAACAACATATTTTTTTATGCCTGAGAACATTCTTTTCTTTCATTGTGCAAAATAACAATGTGGAGGATTATAGAATTTTTGGTCATAATCTCCACTCTCCCCAACCTCGTAGACATTATTCAATTCCTTTCTGACTTTTTGGGGTTTTTGAGGCCTTTGCTCCCCTACCTGGTTCTCTGAATGTGTGGATCATCACCATTCACTGCCCAAACAAAATGCTCCCTCACCGGAGAGTGAGTCTGGAGGCTGTGCTCCCTCCATCCTCACTCAAGTCTGATCTGTGCAGCTTTGTCTCTAACAAGCAAGCTGACCCAAGGATGGTTTCCTTCCAAGTCATCAGCATTTGTCCATGGTTTCAGGGGACAGTTAGACACTGAATTCACACTACCAGTCATTATTTTCCTAGAAAATCTTATGTTCATACTTTAGATTAAATCTGATTCCTTTGCTCTGATCTGAATATTTGCATCCCTCCAAAATTCATCTGGTAAATCCAAGGTGATGGTATCAGGAAATCGGAACTGTGAGGGTTGGTTAGTCATGAAAGTAGAGCCCTCAGGAATTGGATTAATGTCCTAATAAAAGAATCCTGGAAGACCTCTCACCTCTTCTACCAAAGGAGGAAACAATGAGAAAGCACCATCTATGAATGAGGAAGCAGGCCTCACCAGACCCTGAATCTGCCAGCACCTTGATCTTTCAATTCCCAGCACCCAGAGCAGTGAAAAATAAATTTCTGTTGTACATAGGCCACCTGACTTGTTGTGTTTTTCTATAGGCAAACAGACTAAGATAATTTGTTTCTACCTTGCCTTCAATTTGGTTAACTTTAGAGGAAGGAAGTTTTTATCAACCCTTTGTAGTACAGAATTTAACCTGACCTTTGTCCTTGGCTTCTGAGAGATAATCTGTAAGTTCTTGGAATGTCATAACTGATGGGTATATTTTTGTTTGCAAGGGAGAGTTGCACTATATGATTTAGTGTGGAAGCTTTGGAGCACACAGTATCAGTTCAACCTAACTGTGTGTACATGATGTCCAAAACAGACTCTAGACACTAAGACATTGATGGACTTCCCTGTTCAGCAATACTGCACAAGTGTCATCACATATCATTGCCAGAAGACAGTGGGAAGTCAGGTGTTTGCAACCCTTCCGAATTGTGCCTTTGACTGATTTTAGTTTGTATTCTTTCTCTGAAATTAACCCTATCCATGAATTTAACACTTTCTGTAAATCCCATGAGTTCTTCCAGTGCATTGTCTAACTTGATTGAACTGGTAAATTAGTTTCAGAAGTGAGGGAGTTCTTGGGAACTGTGATGGTTAATCTAGATTATCACCTTGACTGGATTGAGAGACACCAAGAAAATGTCTAATATTAAGAGACTTATGTGTGTATCTGTGAGGATGTTTTCAGAGATGATTGGCATGAGACAGCCAATGAAGAGGGAGACGCACCCTGAACATGAACAGCACTATCCAATAAGCTACAGGCTCAAATGGAACATAAAGCAGAAGAAGGAGGAAGCCTCAGTGGATGCAAGCTCTGTTCTTGAGCAGGTGCATCTATCACGGCTGCCATGGCCTGTGGACATCAGACTTCAGCTTCTTCAGCCTTGTGTAATCTCACCAGCAATTCTCCAGGGAGCTTCCAGGCCTTCAGCCTTGGGACTTTGCCCACATTGTGGGTCTCTCCTATTCCTGAGACTTCAGGTTCTTGGTTTGATTCCTCTGGCTCTCCAGTGTACAGACAGTCATTGTGGGGCTATCCAGCTTCTGATACTGTAGACCAATCTAATAAATCCTCTTTTATAATCACACACATACACACACACACACACACACACACACACACACACACACACACACAGAAAGAGAATCTTCTCTCTTGTAGTCATAGGGCTGAAGTTGCTGAAAACCAGACCAAAAACAAAACAAAAAAAAAAACCCTTTTCCTTTAATTGGCTGAATTACAACACAAGTTAACTCTCAGTCTCAAAGGTTGCTTGCAGTTAAACTGAAGACACTGATTGAAAAAGAATGGGATCCTATAATTGAGACAGAGATATGTAGAAGGGCTCTAATAAGGCTGTAGACATTGAACCCCTACACCTCATGGGTTTATTTTGCCAGAAGTGGCCTCCCCATCTCAGTGGCAATAGCATCCCCACCAACACCCCTTGTGGTATTGGCCTCCACATTTCTCCCTAAGAGAACTAATCTTGCAATATCTGTGGAAAGAGTAATGATCTTCCATGACACAGTGCAAGACAATGCTGATATGCCTCAGGACTCAACCTCACCACCCACTTTTACCTGTAGAACCATAACTAGACTCAAGTCTTGGCAGATCCCCTAGAGGTGAGGCACATAGTATTACCCACAAGGCATTCTATACTCTAAAGGAACTTCTTGAGTTTTCTAATTCATACCAGCGAAAGTCTTGGGATCATGTATGGGAATGGATTTTAAGGATGTGAGATAAAGGTGAAAGGAACATAAACATAGAATTGAGCGTATTGATCTGGGCCCCTTAAGCAGAGATTGTGAATTTAATGTAGCAGCTCACAGTGTTAATAAAGGTATTGATGGTTTATTTGGTTCATTTGTCAAAATGTGAATCAAAAATGGCCTAATATGAATGAGCATAGAGAGATTGGAATGCTGAAGTAGTGTTGCCATGTAAGACCTTCTTGTCCACACTAGGAGGATCTAGAAGATGTGCCCTTCTCCACCACTTTAAGAAACAGATTTGGGAGGGGAGCACCAGTAACCTTGAAGAGCTGTATCACTGCTCTTCTCTGTCTGCCAGACCTTATGGTGGGAACCACACTCACTCAATTGAGAAACTTAGATGTGATGGGTATAATTGGATCCAAGAATGGCAGGAACCAAGTGGTGGCACTCAACTGATGAAGGCAAAGTGGGAGTACTCGCCGTAATGGACAGCAGAGGAGAAGCAATGAACAGAAAGATCTGACTTGTGTAGAATTGTGGGACTGATTAATCATGGTGGTCCCAGAAGTTAAAAAACTGGGCCTGGGTTTGTGGCTCAGTGGCAGAGTACTTTCCTAGCATGTGTAAGGTACTGAGTTTGATCCTTAACACCACATAGCAAATAAAATAAAGGCTTTCTGTTCATCTACAAATATAAAAAAAAAATTTTAAATATAAGAAACCTACTGAATTCCTACTCAATTTAGATAAGCAGAAGAATTCCAGGGTAAATGTATAAAAGTTTACCTTGAATCATAAGAGCAAAGAATCACAGACCCTCAAACAGATCCCAGACTTGAGCCAGTTTATGGACTCAGCACCCTTTGAATGAAGGGGAGGACAAGTCCTCTTGAGGAAGGACCCCAGAATTTTAATGTTGATCTTTCTCTCATCCTTTTCTAAAGGAGCCTATGGTCTTTCCCTAGGGTAACTGTACATTGGTGAAAAGGAAATAATTCTAGGAGATCAAAGTAGAGTCTTATGGTAATCAGTGTTACCAAGGTCCCACTCACAGTGGGTCCAGTATGTTCCTGAATTCATCCTTTGTCTATTTCCCCAGTCTCAGAATGCATAATTTGTATACATATGCTTAGCACTTGGCAGAACTTCCACATTGATTTCTAACCTGTGGAGTGAGAGCTATTATGGTAGGAAAGGCCAAAAGAAAGTCATTAGAATTGTCTTTATCTCAAAAATAGTAAATTAAAAATAAATAAAGCATGTGCCTGGAAAAATTACAGAAATTAGCACCACAATCAAGAACTAGAAAGATGCAGGGTTGGTATTTCTTACCATATCCCCATTTAACTCTCCTATTTGTGCAGAAGATTGATGGATCTTGGAGAATGACAATTGATTATCATTAGCCTAATCAGGTAGTGACTCCAATAGCAATTGCTGTACCAGATGTGGTCTCCTTGCTTGAGCAGAATAACATACATGGTAGGCAGCTATTGACTGGCAAATGCCTTTTTCTCCTTACTTATCCATAAAGCCCTACAAGAAGTAACTTGCTTTTGCTTGACAAGACCAGCAATACACTTTCAGTGTCTTACCTCAGGGATATATTAGCTTTCCATCCCTGTGTCATAACTTAATTCACAGAGATCTTGAATAAAATATCGCACTGGTCAATTACTTTGATGATATTATTTTGGTTTGACAAAGTCTGGATTTGTTGGTGAAGCATTTGCATGTTAGTGGATGGAGATTAAACCCAACTAAAATTCTAGGGCCTTCTCCCTTAGTGAGATTTCTGGGAGTTCAGTGGTGTGGGGCATGCCAACACAGCCCTTCTCTAAAGTGAAAGACATGCTGCTGCATCCAGCCCAAGAAGGAAGCACAATGCCTCCTGGTCCTACTTGGATTTGGGGGCAGTGCAGTCAGTCTTCATTTAGGTTTGTAATTCTGGCTTGTCTGTTGTGTGACTCAAAAATTGACTAGTTTTGTGTGGGACTCAGAATAGGAGAAGGTTTTGCAACAGGCCCAGACTGCTACGCAGACTGCTCTGCCAGTGGGACCATATAACTCACAAGACCCAGTGGTATTTCAGGTGTCCATGGCAGACAAGAATGCTATTTAGGGCTTTTGACAGGCTCCCATAGGTGAATTGCAATGGAGACCCTTGGGATTTTGGAACAAGGTCCTGCCATCATCTGCAGTCAGCTTCTTTCCCTTTGAGAGATGGTTCTTAGCCTGCTACTGGACCTTGGTGGGAATTGAATGCTTGACCACAGGCCCCCAAATTACCATGCTAAAACGGTGATTCCCTGCTTTTCTGTGGTGGTGGAAATGCACTGTGAGGGGTTACATTGCATTCACAGTTACTGCACTATTCTCTTGGTCTCCCTCCACTGTTGCTATTATTCAAGTAGAATTTTATATAACTTTGCTGTTACATTAGGAAGTAAATTTCTTGCATGTCCCAGAAAGCATGTCATCTCCCATTTGCTCTGTTCTTAACTTTCGGCCTTATATCTTAGTTCTTGAAGCAATTTGTACCCTACTTAAGACCATCTAGCATGTTTTTCTAAACATGATGCCTTATCTCACAGGCATTATCATCTCAGTTAGCAGACAAAATGCATTGCTTAAGATTAGATGTCACACGTCCAAGGGGTATGCAGAATCCCAACAACAGAACACACTCACTGACAACAACTATTGCATTAGAGACACAAAATCTGCTTCACCTCCTGCCCTTATGGGCAGATTTGGGAATGATAAAAATGGGTGGTAAAGAAGATGTAACACTTAGGGGAGGATCAGAAAGAGGAACTGTGGTAGCTAGTTGCACGTGGGTAATAAACACACCAAGAGGAGGGGAGAGTTGGAAGCTAAGGTTGGTGTAAGACAAAGATCTACAAAAAAGCAAAAATACATAATGAACTAGGATCATGGAAGTGTTTGAGATTACATTAGCTGCTATAAATGTTGACTCTTTTCTGAGAGTCAATTCTACCCAGCAACTTCCAGGAGGTCATGAGTTCCTCATCTTTGGAGATCTTCAAGGTGACCACTCAGGGGATACTGTGAATAAGATTTGTGTCTCTTCTAAGACTGGATTTTTCTGAACACTCATTAGTCTTTAACACCTGCATATTCTTTTTTTCTCTTTTTTTATTTTTTTATTGTTTGTTCTTTTTAGTTATACTTGACAGCAGAATTCATTTTGATTTATTGTACACAAATGGGGTACAACTTTTCATTTCTCTGGCTGTACACAATGTAGAATCACACCATTTGTGTAATCATACATGTACCTAGGGTGATGATGCTTGTCTCATCCCACTATCTGTCCTTCCCCCTACCACCAGCACTCCCCTCATTTCCTTCTATACAATCCAATGTTCCCCCATTCTTCCCTTACCCCCTCTACCCCGCCCCCATTATGTATCAGCATCCACTTATCAGAGAAAACATTTAGCCTTTGGTTTATGGGTATTGGCTTATTTCACTTAGCATGATATTCTCCCACTCCATCCATTTACACCCACAAAGGCCATAGCTTTATTCTTCTTTATGACTGTGTAATATTTCATTGTATATATATATATATTATCACAGTTTCTTTATTCATTCTTCTATTGGTTCCACAATCTAGCTATTGTGAATTGAGCTGCTGTGAACACTGTTGTGGCTACATCACTGTAGTATGATGATTTTAAGTCCTTTGGGTATAAACCAAGGAGGGAGATATCTGGGTCAAATGATGGATCCATTTCAAGTTTTCTGAGGAATCCATACTGCTTTCCAGAGTGACTGCAACAATATGCAACTCCACCAGCAATGTATGAGTGTACCTGTTTCCCCACATCCTTGCCAACACCTATTGTTGCTTGTATTCTTGATAATAGCTATTCTAATTACAGTGAGATGAAATCTTAGGGTAGTTTTGTTTTGCATTTCTCTTATTACTAGAGATGTTGAACATTTTTTCATGTATCTCTTGATTGATTGTAGATCTTCTTCTGTGAACTGTCTGCTCAGTTCTTCAGCCCATTTATTGATTGGGTTATTTGTAATTTTGGTGTAAAGTTTTTTGAGTTCTTCATAAATTCTGGAGATTAGTGCTCTATCTGAAGTGCATGTGGTAAAGATTTTCTCTAACTCTGTAGGCTCTCTCTTTACATTGTTGATTGTATTCTTTGCTGAGAAAAAGCTTTTTAATTTGAATCCATCCCATTTATTGATTCTCGTTTTTATTTCTTGTGTTTTGGAAGCCTTGTTAAGGAAGTCTGGTCCTAAACCAACGTGATGGAGATTCGGGCATACTTTTTCTTCTATTTGGTAAAAGGTCTCAGGCCTAATTCCTAGATCCTTGATTCATTTTGAGTTGAGTTTGGTACAGGGTGAGAGTTAGGGGTTTAATTTCATTTTGCTGCATATAGATTTCCAGTTTCCCCAGCACCATTTGTTGAAGAGGCTATCTTTCCTCCATTGTATGTTTTTGGTATCTTTGTCTAGTATCAGATAACTGTATTTATGTGGGTTTGTCTCTGTGTCCTCTATTTTCTACCTATTTTGCTGCCAATACCATACCATTTTTGTTATTATTGCTCTGTAGTATAGTTTAAGTTCTGGTATTGTGATACCTCTTGCTTCACTCTTCCTGCTAGGGATTTCTTTGGCTATTCTGAGTCTCTTAATCTTCCAAATGAATTTCATAATTGCTTTCTCTATTTCTATGAGGTTTATCATTGGGATTTTAATTTGAATTGCATTGAAACTGTGTAGTGCTTTTGGTGGAATGGCCATTTTTACACTATTAATTTTGCATATCCAACAACATAGGAGCTCTTTCCATCTTCCAATGTTTTCTTTAATTTATTTCTTTGTGTTCTGTAATTTTCATTGTAGAGATCTTTTACCTCTTTTGTTAGATTGATTCCCAAATATTTTATTTTTTTGAGGTTATTGTGAATGGGGTAGTTTTCCTAATTTCTCTTTCAGAGGATTCATCACTTATGAATAGAAAGGCTTTGGATTTATGAGTGTTGATTTTATATCATGCTACTTTGTTGAATTAATTTATTAGTTTTAGAAGTATTCTGGTGGAATTTTTTGAATCCTCTAAATATAGAATCATGTTATCAGCAAATAGTGATAATTTGAGTTCTTCTTTTCCTGTTCATATTCCTTTAATTTCTAATTTCGGTCTAATTTCTTTGGCTTGAGTTTCAAAGAAGATTTTGAATAGAAGTGGTGAAAGAGGGCATCCCTGCCTTGTTCCAGTTTCTAGGGGGAATGCTTTCAGTTTTTCTCCATTTAGAATGATGTTGGTCTTGGGCTTAGTATAAATAGCCTTTACAATGTTGAGGTATGTTCCTACTATCCCTATTTTTTCTAGTGTTTTAAGCATGAAGGGGTGACATATTTTATTAAATACTTTTTATGCATCTATTAAAATAATCATATGATTCTTAACCTTAAGTCTATTGATGTGGTGAATTACATTTATTGTTTTCTGAATGTTGAAAAAACCTTGCATCCCTGGGATGAACTCCACTTGATCATGGTGCACTATCCTTTTAATATGTTTTTGTATGAAATTTGCTGGAATTTTGTTAAAAATTTTTGCATCTATGTTCATCAGGGATATTGGTCTGAAGTTTTCTTTCCTTGATATGTCTTGTTTTGATATGGTGGTAATACTAGCATCTTAGAATGAATTTGGAAGGGATCCCTCCTTTTCTATTTCCTGGAATACTTTGAGGAGTATTAGTATCGGTCCTTCTTTAAAGGTCTTGTAGAATTCAACTGAGAATCCATCTGGTCCTGGGATTTTCTTGGTTGGTAGGCTTTTGATGGCTTCTTCTATTTCATTGCTTAAAATCAATCTGTTTAAATTGTGTCTATCCTCCTGATTGTCTTTAAGATTTTCTATTTTGTTGGAGTATAGATTTTCAAAATATCTTCTAATTATGTTTTGTTTTTCAATAATGTCTGTCATGATATTTCCTTTTTCATCACGAATTTTAATAATTTGAGTTTTCTTTCTCCTCTTCATTAGTGTAGCTAAGAGTTATCAATTTTGTTTATTTTTTCAAAGAACAAACTTTTTGCTTTGTCAATTTTTTCAATTGTTTCATTTGTTTCAGTTTCACCGACTTAAGCTCTGGTTTTAATTATTTCCTACTTTGGGTGTTGATGTGTTGTTCTTTTTCTAGTGCTCTGAGATGTAATTTTATGTCATTAATTTGTTGATTTTTATTCTTTTATTGAATGTGTTCCATGCAATGAATTTTTCTCTTAGTACTGCTTTCATAGTGTCCCAGAGATTTTGATATGTTGTATTGTTCTCATTTACCTTTCAGAATTTTTTAATCTCCTTCCTGACATCTTCTGCTATCCATGCATCATTCAATAGCATATTATTTGGTCTCCAGGTATTGTAGTTATTTCTATTTTTATTTTATCATTGAGTTCTAATTTCATTTCATTATGATCTGATAGAATACGAGATAGTATCTCTATTATTTTGTATTTGCTAAGAGTTGCTTTGTGGCATAACATATGGTCTGTTTTAGAGAAGGATTCATGTGCTGCTGAGAAAAAAGTGTATTCACTCTTTGATCAATGGAATATTCTATATATGTCTGTTAAGTCTAAATTGTTGATTGTATTATTGAGTCCTATGGTTTCTTCGTTCAGTTTTTATTTAGAAGATCTATCCAGTGGTGAAAAAGGTGTGTTAAAGTCACTCAATATTATTGTATTGTGGACTATTTGATTCCTGAAATTGAAAAGGATTTGTTTGACATATATAGGTGCTCCTTCGTTTGGGGTATAAATATTTACAAAGAGAAAGAAATTGTTATGTCTTCTTGATTTATGGCTCCCTTAAGCAATATGAAATATCCTTCCTATCCCTCTGACTAACTTTAACTTGAAGGCCCCTTTATCTGATATGAGGATGGAAACCCCCACTTTTTTATTGAGTCCATGTGCATGGTGTGTTTTTACCCATCCTTTCACCTTCAATCTGTGGATGTCTTTTTCTATGAGATTAGTCTCTTGAAGGCAGCATATTGTTGGATCTTTTTTATAAATCCGATCTGTCTGTTATGTCTTTTGTTTAATGAGTTTAGACCATTAACATTCAAGGTTATTTATTGAGATATTATTTGTATTCTCGGTCATTTTGGCTTATTTTTGGTTTTTAACTTGACTTGGTTTCTCCTTTGATTGGCTTTTCCTTTAGCGTAGCTCCTCCCTTTGCTGATTTACATTGTTGTTTTTCATTTCCTCCTCATGGAATATTTTGCTGAGAATGTTCTGTAGTGCAGGCTTTCTCTTCGTAAATTCTTTTAACTTTTTTTGTTTGAAGGTTAGTTTTGCTGGGTATAAGATTCTTGGATAGCATCCATGTTCTTTCAGAGCTTGAAATACCTTGTTCCAGGCCCTCCTAGCTTTTAGGGTCTGGTCTGAGAAATCTGCTGATATCCATATTGGTTTCTCCCTATATGTAATCTGATACTTTTGTCTCACAGAATTTAAGATTCTCTTTGTTTTGTATGTTGGGCATTTTCATTATAATGTGCCTTGGTGTGGATCTGTTGTAATTTTTTATATTTGGTGTCCTGTGAACTTTCTTGTATTTGATTTTCCATTTCATTCTTCAGGTTTGGGAAATTTTCTTATATTATTTCATTGAATAGATTGTTCAGTCCTTTGGTTTGTATCTCTGTGCCTTCCTCAATCCCAATAATTCTTAAATTTGGTCTTTCCATGTTATCCCGTAATTCTTGGAGGTTCTGTTCATGATTTCTTACCATTTCCTCTGTGTGGTAAACTTTATTTTCAAGATTAAATATTTTGTCTTCATTGTCTGAGGTCCTGTCTTCCAAGTGATCTAGTCTGTTGGTGATGCTTTCTATTGAGTTTTTAATCTGGCTTATTGTTTTCTTCATTTCAAAGATTTCTGTTTGTTTTTCTTTCCCCAGACTCTCTATCTCTTTATTGAAATGATATTTTGCTCCCTGCATTTGCTCTTTTAACTGTTTATTGAAGTGGTCATTTATTACCTGCATTTGCTCTCTTATATCATCCTTTAGTTTATGGATCATTTTAATTATGTACATTCCAAATTCCTTTTCTGACATTTCTTCTACCATGCTGTCAATGGATTCTATTAACAAATCATCTTGGTTTGTATGGGGTGCTTTCTTCCCTTGTTTTTTCATGTTGTTCATGTGTCTTCCCCTCTAGCAGTGCCGATCTGAGGTATTACAGTTTCCCCCCTATAGGTTTATAGTGTCCACGCAGGTTTCCAATACCTCGCCTTTAAGGGAGAGATCAATATTAGCAGGGCTGGGGATGTAGCTCAGTTGGTAGAGTGTTTGCCTCACAAGCACAAGGCCCTGGTTTCAATCCCCAGCACTGAAAAAAAAAAAAAAAAAAAAAAAAGAATATTAGCAGCCCCTAATACAAACTCTATGCATGCAACCTTAAACCAAATAGTCCCTATTAAGATGTTAACAGTAACAGAGATGATGAGTTCCGTTATTATCTACAGCATAAACAATAGACTTTCAATGAGGTCTACAATTTATAATGGTGGACAAAGAGGATGGGGAGGGGCGTAGGATAAGAAGTGAATATATAAAGGTACTAGATCATAGGAAGAGTGAAAGTGGGATCAAGAGAAGTTGGTTGTTTGTCGGGGTTTCTGGGACCCCCAGTCTTGGGCACGGTCAAGATGGCGCCTGGCGCTGAGCCAAAAGCGGCCAGCTATACAGTAAACAACCAGCGAATTCCAATGATTGGCTAGTTAACGATGTGATTAGAGCATGCCCCCCTCGTGTACCTATTCTATGCCTGCAGCTGTCCGCGTGTTTACCTCGTGTGCTCTCCCCTGATTGGTTGAAGTGTATATAAGCTTGATGGGTGGGGGAGTAGAGAAGCTGAAGCTGAGAAGCTGAGAGTAAGAGTAGAAGCAAGGAAGAAGAGTGCGAGCGAGGGCGAGAGCCGAGCGGGAGAAGCGGAGCGGCCGAAGCAGGTGTGAGCTGAGCGGGAGGAGCGGAGCGACCGGAGCAGGCGAGAGTTAAGCAGAGGGAAAGAGAGCGAGAGAAAGAAAAGAGAGAAAGGGATAGAAAAGAGGGAAAGAAAGGAAGACTGTGCACAATAAACTTCCAAAGCTTCAGACGTTTGTCGTGCCTCTCTCTGCGGGCAGAGGGAACGCGATAACTGGTGCCGAAACCCGGGAACATGAAGGGTTTATAAAGAAGACAAGTAAGATATCTCAAAAATTTTTCAATAAGTTAAACCGGTTATAAAAAAGTTAAAGGGTATCAGGATACGCCATCAGCGGTCCTGGGGATACGCAGAATGCGGTCCAGTTAAAGGGTATCAGGATACGCCATCAGCGGTCCTGGGGACACGCGGGATGCGGTCCGATTAAAATAAAAATAAGGACACATGGAAGGTGGTCCGGTATCGGGATACGCCAGCAGCGGTCCTGACGCGTGGAACGCGGTCCAATTAAAAGTGAAAGTAGAAACACGCTTGAAGCGGTCCAATTAGGGTATAGGTAGCACGTGAAAAGCCGCTATAAAAATTTTAGTGCACACTTGATAGATAGTTTTCCTTTTAGTAATCTCATTGCTCCTGGCAGCTTGGCCACTGTTTGTTATCGTAACTGCCATAACTGAAGCTATTCAAATTAGTAGCAATGGGGTCTGAAACGTCTAAATTCAGAATGCAGCAACCCCTCAGGGAGCTATTAAAAAACCATGGGACGCCATTAAAGGAAAAAACAGCTAAAGTATTTCTCGATACTGTGGAAAGGGTTTCCCCTTGGTTTTTGGATGAGGGCCTTTTGAATACCCTACAGTGGGAACAGCTGGGGGAGGACCTTCGTATAGCGGATAGGCAAAACCCTTTGCCAGTAGGCACTATGGCTATTTGGTCTCTTATTAAATCCTGTCTGCGAGATAAAAACAAAAAACCTTCACTCACCGAGCCTTTAGCTGAGGGAAGACAGGTTTTGGAAGAAATAAAAGAGGAACGCTCATATCTTTCTCAAAATTCAGAAAAAGGATTCCAGAAAGGCTAATCAGAGTTTTACAGCATGCAAGTGATGCTGCTCCTCCTCGCAATGGCGAGCCTGAGCCTTCCTCCAATAACAAAAACTCAGACGGAAAGGCAAACCCGGAACCTATGGGCCATTGTTAGCCTGGCCATATTTTTTACTTCTAACACATTTTTTATCCTTCCTTTTCTTGTTTTTCACCAATTCCTCTACAAGCCTGTCAATTCTACTGATGATTTTTCAGGTCCTGCTGTTTTTGGTGACAAGGATATCTCTAGTCTTTCTTTGCCTTAACAGGAGGAATTTTTGCACTTTGCCGTTGGAATCATACTACAAATCAGACCCAGAGTAGAGCAACTCGTGCTGCTGACCCTAGCTGTAATATTGCTTTTCCTCCCACGTCAGCTTGTGTATTTCCTCCCTTTTATGTTTCTACCAACTAACATTTCTAATGACACCTTTTAACTGTTCACTAACCGTGTGCTATCTCTCACAATGCTGGAATGGTTCTTTTGTCACCCGTGCAATTTTGATGCACATTCCTATCTTCCTACCAGTCCTAGTTTCTGTTGCAGATATAGAATTGCCAGTGCTATTATCAAGAAACAGAAGAGGCTTTGACATTGCAACAGCCGTGATCATTGCCATCACAGTCCTTGCAGTAGCAGCATTGACACAACCATAACAACGATCATTTGGCCAAAAATTCAGCTGCAGCCTTACAGACCATAGAGACTCTATCAGCGAGTGGACTTACTACAAGAACAAGTGGATACCTTGCAAGAACTTTTGGGACTGGGATGCGTTTATTCCCTGAGAGCTGTTTGTATTACCCGTATTGTGACTCTACTGGGATGTACATTGTTTCTGTATTTAATATGGCTACATGGTTTTTCTTCTGTTTATAGATTTATCAAACAGCGGGCAGGCTTAGGAGCTATGGTGGTACTCCTCTGCCTTGGCCTCCTTCTCTTCATTCGTTTTGGCATGCATCTACGAGCTAGCCAATAGAGAGATCAGATTATCTTTCATCAGGCCATGACCGCCCTAAAGGCCGACAGCCCCCCATTAGTATGGCTCTTGATGCTGGACCGGTAGTCAAAGACGGGTAATGAAGGAGGTGGCTGTGTACCAACCTAAGACAGGAGCTGCAGCATGCTCTGCAGGCTCTGATGACGGGTAAGGACATATGCTGACCACTCAGCCTAAGACAGACACGGTCCCGAGCCTTAGTTTAATAATAAAGAAGGGGGATATGTCGGGGTTTCCGGGACCCCCAGCCTTGGGCACGGTCAAGATGGCGCCTGGCGCTGAGCCAAAAGCGGCCAGCTATACAGTAAACAACCAGCGAATTCCAATGATTGGCTAGTTAACGATGTGATTAGAGCATGCCCCCCTCATGTACCTATTCTATGCCTGCAGCTGTCCGCGTGTTTACCTCGTGTGCTCTCCCCTGATTGGTTGAAGTGTATATAAGCTTGATGGGTGGGGGAGTAGAGAAGCTGAAGCTGAGAAGCTGAGAGTAAGAGTAGAAGCAAGGAAGAAGAGTGCGAGCGAGGGCGAGAGCCGAGCGGGAGAAGCGGAGTGACCGGAGCAGGCGAGAGTTAAGCAGAGGGAAAGAGAGCAAGAGAAAGAAAAGAGAGAAAGGGATAGAAAAGAGGGAAAGAAAGGAAGACTGTGCACAATAAACTTCCAAAGCTTCAGACGTTTGTCGTGCCTCTCTCTGCGGGCAGAGGGAACGCGATAATTGTTAGCATGAGAAAAGGGAGAAAAAGACCCCAAGAAAACAGATAAATAAGAGGAAAATATAGTGAGAAAAATAAAAAATTAAAATTAAAAAATACTACAAAACTGTAATACACTATTCAAACCTCCCAGTCTTCAGTAGCCTGATGCATGGAAGGTATTTGATAATGAACTTCTAGTCTCCATCAGGCGTCCCAGGATGGGAGCTTCCCCAACTAAAGATGGAGGTATCAGGGTTGGGGATAATCCATGATGGCAGTAGAGGCAGCCCTGCATTGATACATGGGGAGCCACAGTGCTGAGTCTGCACAGGGCACATGGCTGGAGATGAGCAGGTGGACTGGGCTGGCTCTGGAGATCCACCACACTTACACACTCTTTTCATGAGTTTTCCCTAACTGTAGCTCTACATGTACTTGCTTAATTTAGTCATAAAGTCACTACCGTCTGCTGACATGAGATCAGAACTGGTCCCAGCTTGTCAAGGGCATGTGATGGTAAGTTCTCCAACATGTTTTCCATTCTTAATATTAATGTGATGTCATTTTCAACTTAATGTGTTAAGCAAGTCTACCTTCTTGGATCATAATATAGTATTTTATATCAAAATCATCCTTAATATCCACAAATGACTCCCAAAATGCTTTGTAAATCTGTTTATACTAATTTGCACAGCTGCTAAACAATAACAAAATGTTAAGATTCAACTAGGCACTCTGTTTTGAGAAATGCTTGCATTTTGAGAGTTTGCAATTGGTGGTGTGAACCTTGTGAAAACAGAACTAGGTTTAGATTTCAGAAAAAGCTCATAATTGTTTTGTCCTTAAGTATAAAACTATCATTTGCTAAAGCAGGAAGGATGGAGATTAGACACAGAGGATAAGCATGTTCTGAGATACAGGAACAAAACGCCAGCCTGGAGTCAACCCTGCCCAAGAGACTCGACTTCCCTGTCCTTCAGGGTGGAGTTGGGGGTTTCTACTGGTGCAGACATAGACCTAGAGTACTCAAGCCTCCTCTGTTCCCCTATCTTCTATTCTACATTTTTGCATCCCAGAAACTGTGACATTGAGCTTAAAATCAGCTCTGAGCTCTAGATATCTGGGTAAATTCCCCAAAACAAAGTGTCTCCAAGAGCCCCACACAAGGCATGGATGACAGGACCATCTCCTCCCATTGCCACCGCATGTGCCTTGTAATCAAGATCCTGCCGCAGACTCATCATGCAGTGGTGACACAGGTGTTTTAGTGTCACATGAGGAGCAGAGGGTGTTAGTATAGGGCTCTCCACCATAGAATTTCAAGTAGATCTTTGAATTCCAGGAATATGTGTGTGGGCACTTTGTGGACGCATACAAGGACACACTTTCTTTCTCAGAGCTTCCTTCCCCAAAAGATATGCTGCATAATTGGTAGAACCCATAGGGAAGGAACATGGGAACCAGAATGACAATAGAGAGGTGAGATCCGTAATGAATCCCTCACCTCTGCCCACTCAGGAGTGAGTTGTAGAAACTTGAGACAGTTTCAAGAAGGCACAGTTATAGAAACATAGCCAAATGAGCCAGAAAGGACATCCAATTGACAGGTCCAGCCCTGCGAGTGGACAGGAGAGGAACCAAAGCCCACAGAGGACAAGGAGAGTCATCATCCCTGGGCTTAGGGGTTTTAGAGTAATGTGTTGTCAACAGGGATGTGAACTCCGGCAATGATGTAGGGAAACCACCAGCAGATACGGAAATAACAATCTCATCTGATCTGCAGTTGGTTTCTATGAAGTCCACAGTATTAAATTATTAGTTAACGTGCATTCCTGAGGGTGTTTAACACTAATAAAAAGATTTCAGAATGAGTTAGAGAAAACATCTTGCTCGAGATATCCCAAAATTTGGTTACTAATTAAAATATGTGACTCAGATAACAAAATGTTCCTACGTTTTTAGCTTGAAATGTAAAGTTTTTGGTTTTATATTTTAATGTCATGCTTACTTATTTCAAAAAGAAAGATTTAATATGATAGTTGAGTGCAAAGTAAAATCCATGAGAAATTGATATTGTACTTGACCTCTTTTGCGTAACCTATTTCTGTGACTTGATTGTGTCTCCCAAAGTTTATGTGTTATTAAATTAATCCTCAGTGCAACAGTGTTGATAGGTAGACTCTTTAAGAAAGAAGTGATCATGAATAGATTAACGCCATTATCATGGGTATGGTTTCCTGATAAAAGAATGAATTCTCTCTCCCTTCTTTCTCTCCTTCTCCTCCTCCCTCTCCTCTCTTCCTTCCTGCTTTCACCATGGGATGATGAAAAAAAAAAAAAAAAAGGTTCCTCTGTTCTTTATAAATCACCAAGACTCAAGTATTCTGTTAAAGTAGTAGAAAATTGACTATAATAAAACTCTAATTATATGTGTTTCCAAAAGTAAGTGACTATGAAAATGCTATTTTTTTTAAATGCTATTTTTAAAAACAAGTTCATTTTAACAATACTGTCATGGCTTAAAATAAGCAACGGTTTCTCATTTTGAAGTGATGCAAATTCCCCTCCACAAAACAAGCATTCTATTCTTTCTAAATTTTTATCTCCCTGTAGTTTCTGAATTCCCCCACCATATTCTTCTCTCCACTATAGCAATCTCACAGGAGATGGATCCTGAGACTCTCAGAAATCTCACCCTTGTATGCTCCCAAGTTTCTCCTCTAAATAGAAAGAAGGAAATGCTGGATATCATTCATAATCAATTTTTATTGCCCAGAACACTTATTCATTCATTTGACATATGTCCTATTATGTACAAGCACTGTTCTAGCTGCGGAGGATTAGGGCAGTGAGCAAAGTAGACACGTTCCTTAATTTTGATGCTTCTTAGATTTTATCATGGTTGATCTTATGGGGAAAAAATAAGACAGGAGAAGGGAGAGAGATAAAGTTCAGGAAGTGATGCTTTTTAAATGAAACAAGAAGTCCTATCTAAAAGTGTTAGTAGCTCTTAAAGAGGAAACAGTCATTTGTACATCTGGTGGGGGGATGTTGTCCTCTAGCGCAAAAGTCTTGAGGTGGAAGTGTGCTTGGGGATTCAAAAACAGTGACCGGTGTAGGGGGCTGAACAGGCTTAAGGGGAGAGTGATAGGAGTTGACATAAGAATGGTAGCCAATAACCATCATGTAGAGCTTTGGAGACCCTGGGAACGACTCTGCATTTTATTCTAAGTGATATGGGAGACAAGTGTCGAAACAAAGACAACTTGTCTAAAATGTTAAAAATATCATCCTAGTAACCTATGATAGATTATAGGGGACTAAGGTAGAAGCAAGGAGATTAGTTAGGTGGCTGTTGCAATAGCATGGGTAAGAGATGGTAGTGGCAAAGTGAGAAGTGATTTATTTCTTCCAAACAGAGTGTGTAAATCAGTTTTGTGTTACTATAATGAAATATCTGAGACCATTAGCTCATAAAGACAAAAGATTTTATATGGTTTTTGAGGTTCCATTCCAAGATTGGGTAGCCTTGTTGCTTTGGGCCTCTAGTGAGGCACCACATAGCAATGGCAGGGATGTGTGGTGGAGCAAATTGTTCATATCATCAGCCAGGAAGAACAGAGAGATGAAGAGACCAGGGTCCCACAGTCTCCTCTGAGAGCAGACCCCCAATGACTTAAGGACCTTCCATGGACCTCACTTCCTAAAGGTCCACAGTACCTCCCAGTGACACAAATTTGGGGACCAAGCTTTAACACATGGACCTTTGGGCAACACTCTGATATAGTTTGGATATGAGATGTTCCCCAAATTCTCCTGTGCTAATTCAAGACTATTCAGAGATGAAATGTTTAGAATATTAGAGCTATAACCTAATTAGTCTATCCTAGTTTGAATGGACTTACTAGATTGTAACAGGCAGGTAGAGGAGGTGGGTCACCGGGGGCATATCCTGGAAGGGTTCATCTTCCCTGTGGTCCCTTCCCCTTCCTCTCTCTGCTTCTTAGCCACTGTGAGTGGATCGGGGCTACTCTACCACACCCTCTTGCCCTGATGTTCTGCCTTACCTTGTACCCAGATCATCCACCAACCAATGGCTGAACCTCTGAAACTGTGAGCCCAAATAAACTTTCTCTCCTCAAGTTGTTCTTGTCAGATAACACACTATCTGAAGGCTAATAGTGACTCATAAGCTGGTTAACACACTATCCATATTCAAATCTTAACACAGAGCCAATAAAATTTGCTGATGGAGGGGGTGGATAGAGGGCATGAAGAAAGTACAGTCAAGGATAATTATAATCTTCTGGCCTGAAACATGATTAAATGATTAAAGTTGCAATTCACTGAGATGAAGAAGACAGGTGAAGAGGAGGTAGAGGGTAGGGAAACAAGAGTTTGGGCACATGTGAAATTTCAGATGCCTGTTAAATATCCAACTGGAGATGTGAGTAGACAGCTGGATAGTCAAGACTTGAATTCAGGAAAGAGGTCATCAAAACTGGAAATAGATGTCAAACCAAAAGACTGAATGAGATCACCTAAGAAATCAAGATAAATAGTCATTATTAAGTCTAAGTACTGAACCCAGAGGCATTTCAATATGTAGAAGTAAGAGAGACTTGGCAGCAGCAAGCCTAAGAGAAAGAGACGCCTTAGGATGGAAAGGACCAATAGAAAGAATGGAGTCGCATAGTCCAAAAGTGTCCAAGAAAGAGGGAATGATTAGCTAACTGCCCAATGCGTCTAATAAAATTTTATTTTTTTCAAAAGCAATTTACTTCTGCTGACTCTGATGCCTGACGCCAAGGAGCAGTGGCCTTGCCCCTTCAGGGAAGCCAAGGGTCCTTGTGGCTAAGGAAGGCCAGCTGCAAGCAGAGTGGGGACACAGGGCCACCATGGGGTGGGACCGGTTGCCTTCTGCCTCGTGGTCCTCCTGCACGCTGGTTCTCCACCTGGTTCTCCATCTCGCCTCCTCACCCCAGGCACCACTGCCGTGGATGCCCTGGCTTCCATCAGGCTTCTTTGCCCTCTTTAAAGGTCTATGTTAGTTAGAAAGAGTTCCTTCCCCAGGGGCGGGAATCACACTTGGTTTACCTCCAGTTAACAGTCACAGATTCCGTTCTCTGAGGGCTGCGTGTGATCTTGTTCAGTTGTCCCTTATCTTAAACTCACGGGCACTATACCACACCCCAGAGCCCTGCCTCAGCTCTGCATCTTCACATCTTCAACACCTGTCTCTTGCCCCGCCCCAAGCAAAGCCTGTAGGTAGACTAACTGCTTTATTTATTCAAATTCTGTGGAGCAGCTACTGATGCCAGGCACTTCTAGGCCCTGACGATATAACAGCAGAGGGGGTCCTTCATTCCCCTAAGCTTATAGACTCATGGGGGTAGAAGGGAGCACAGACATTTTCCAAGAATCAAATAAACATTTAGAATTATGTCTGTAGTGACAAAACGGTTGATGATACTTTTTTCCTCTTCTGTTTCTTTTTGAAGTTCTAGGGATTGAACTCAGGGGCACTTTACTATCAAGCTATATCCCCAGTCACTTTAATTTTTTTTTTTTTTAATTTGGAGACAGGGTCTTTTATTCAGGCTGGCCTGAAACTTGCAATCTTCCTGCCTCAGCCTTCTGAGTCGCTGGGATTACAGGTGTGAACCACTAAACATGGTTTTCTCTTTTTCCTTTCCTTTCTCCATCCTCCTTTCTTTCTCCATCTTTCTTTCTTTCAATTAGGTCTCCTATGTTGCCTAGGCTGATCTTGAACTCCTGACCTGCAGTGATCCTCCTGCCAAATATGATGAGATCTTGCCTTGCTTTCCTGATTAACCAAGGCTTTGTGTAAGATCTGATGCTTCTTTGTTCTACAAAGAAGGGAGGGAAACTTCTAAGTCTATAGATGGAGTAAGGTTCATACTGCTACCAGGCTAGAGAAGGAATGTGCTGTGATTGAACTCAGAGCCTCGCACATGCTAAGAATGAGTTCAATTTTAAACACATCTTGTTTGGGGTATCTTACAAACATTCAGTTTGGGTTGGAATTGAAGCCTATCCCACAACCCAAAGGCAACCAGCACCAGGTAGTTATTAACTGCTCTTCATTCACCTATTGAGGTTTCCAAAAAGAGATGCCACCAATGTTCCCAGGTGGGCCCAAATACCACTATGGATTTCCACAGCAGTTTATCACCCATACTGCATAGGTGCCTGGCAAATCTACTGACCACTGCACCATCACTTCCTGGATAACACCTCAGTTTGATATGACAGTAGAAAACTGGTTCCCAGTCAATGAGAAACATCATCACCAAGACCAGGCAAGACATTCAAGTCAAAAATGTACCTGCAAGTCTTCATGTATAACCTTTGAGAGTTCACATTTATCTTCTAGTTAGAGACATTGGGGATCTCCTTGGTAAAAGGGGTGCTACAATCAATAAGAAAAGGACATTTCTAGAAGGCCTTTTGTTCCAGTGCTCAGTCCCCAAGGCTGAGGGGAACTGTCAGCATATGCACTTTGGAGCTTCCCTATGTGTTCATCCTACCTGATATTAAGACCCCAGGATCATCTTCTGTGAAAGAAAACCCCATTCCTCTGGATCAGAATGAAAAGAGCCTTCTGAGCTGTGTGCTTCACAGTGGTACTTCTACCAGTCCAGAACCTGGGCCTGTTCTAGTTAAAGACACACCCCAGGAGAAATATGGGTTAAAGGTCACATGGAAGAGTTGAAGCCACCTATTTGTTTACCTCAGGGAGAGAGGGAAGCTGAGCAGAAAACATTCCTTGTGAAAAGCTGGATTTCTCAGATATCCTTTCCTATTGGTAGTCTCAAAAATTGTTGATTTTTATAAAGTTGCTAAAGTCCTTTTTCTGGCTCATGAGAAACTATATTGAAAGAACAGAAATAACACAAGAGAAAAAATATTTTAATTAGAGCCCGAGAGTTGTAAGGGAGTTAAATTCCCAGATTTGCTTTATAAAACTCCTTGTTTCATAAATGGTTGAATTTTGTGTCATGAGCTGTTCACTTTACATTTTTCTAGTGTTAATTTCTTGAAATTTTAAAATATAGTAATTGTTTAGAATGTATGTAAATAAAGGGTTATAGAAAATTCTCAAGGGAAAAAAAAGCAATTTACTTTCTATTTCAGCATAAGCTTTCTTTTTTGGTTTCTCTCAAATGTTCCTTGATGGGGCAAACCCAGAATTTTTCACTGATCTCAATCAACCCCATCCAGGCACCTTTCCATCTCATGACAGTTTCTCTCCATTTCTTCTCAAAAACCCTGGCTTGGCATTTCCAGGAACAAGGAAGGCTATGACATGAAACACAAGAGTGAAATTGTTTGAATGAGAATAAAATATCTGCTCCAGAATTATTTCTAGGTCAGTTTCTACAGAATAGCTCTCCTCCATCTTCCTTTTGTTTGCCAGGAATTTCAGGAATAAAATTAACATTTTAAAACTGTTCTTTCTATCATTGCCACACTTGTACTACTATGGTACAAAATCTGGGAGACACTTCATGATGTAAATGCCACTGGTTTTGAAGTCAGAGTATTTGGTTCCTGTCCTAGCTCTGTTAGCTGACTGTTCAACATTAAGTATGATATCTGCTATACTTTCCTACAAATTTTCAAAACTATGGGTGCATGTATTGGTTAGTTTTTCATCGTTGTGACCAAAATATGTAACATAAGCAACTTAGAAGAGGAAAGGTTTGTTTTGGCTCATGGTTTCAGAGGTTTCAGTCCATGGTCATCTGGCTTCATTGCTTTGAAGTGAGGCAGAACATCACAGTAGAAGGGCAGGGTGGCATAAAGCTGCTCAGATCAGAGTAGTTGGAAAGTAGTGAGAGAGAGGCAAAGGGTCCAGCTGGAGAAAAAATATATATCCAAGAGCATGCCCCCAAGGACCCACTCCTTCATTTAAGTCCCAATAATGCCTTCTTTTTAAAAATTTACTAACATTGCCAGAGTCTTTGTGACCAAATCACTTTCCAAAGCCCTACCTCTGACCATGGCTGCATTGAGGATCAAGCCTTCAACACATGAGCCTTATTTTAAATTGGGACATTATGATTATACATAATAGTGGAATTCTTTATGCCATATCCACACATGCACATAATCTGATGGATCTCATTCTCCAGTACCTTCCTTTTCCCTCTCCTCCTCCTTCCCACTTCGGCTTGCTCTACTGATCTCCCCTATATTATTATTATTATTATTTGAATTAGTGCATGATAATCATAAATATAAGTGAAACTCATTCTGGAACATTTGTACATGGACATAGCATAATTTTATAGAACAGGAGCCTTTGTGGGAGATTCCAGAGCCAAATCATAACAGTGAGTATTGAATCTTATCAAAAACTTTATCATATCATCCAAGAGGATCACATCTTGTTTCACATTTAATCAGTATGATGGATCACACTGATAAATTTTTATAATATTGGCTCATCCTCATAATCCTGGGAACTCCTGAGAGTTCCACAGAACTCAGGGAAACACATTTACCAATTTATTGTAAAGGACATTACAAAGAGTACAGATGAGTAACCAGAAGAAGTACTTATGGAAGGGTACAGAAAGATCCGGAGTACAGGAGTTCTATCCATGTGGAGTTAACTTGTGCCATCCTCCCTGCACTGAACCATTCTGAAGCTCTCCTTACTCCATATTTTGGGGATTTTGGAGGGGGTATACTTCATCAATAGGCATGATCAATTATTAATTCAATCTCCAGCCTCTCTCCCCTTCTCAGAGGATGGGAGATAGTGCTGAAAGTTCCAAGTTTCCAATTACAGATTTTTCTTTTTGGTCCTCCATCTAACCTTCTATTTTTTGTTTTTGAGTTTCTGAAAGATGACAGTGTATCGCTCCCATTCCGAAACTCTCCCAGAGCCCATCAAGGGTCAATGATGTTCTTAAAACAAAAGGTGCTCCTTCCACCCAGGCAATTACAAATGTTTTAGGAGAAATATATGTATATGTCTTTTTATATCACAGCATCACAAGCAGTATGCATGTATAGTTATCTTGCCTTCTTAACAAATTGATCCCTTGTCATTATAAAATTTCTCTCTTTATCTCTTTGCCCTGAAGTTTTTATTATCTGATATTAATAGATCCACATCAACTTTCTTAAGCCTAGTGACTGAATGATATATCTTTATTCCTCTGTTTACTTTTGACCCATCTGTATCTTTAAGGTGCACATCTTACAAACAGAATAGTTCAGGCTTGGTTTTTTAAAATCCATTTTAACAATCTTTGTCTTTTAATGGGAGCATTTAGTCTATTTACAGTGTGATTATTGATGTAGTTGTAATTAGATCTACCATTTTACTGTATTTTCTGCTTGCTTATTCTCTCTCTCTCTTTATTTCACCATTTCTCTTTTCAAAAAATTTTATTAGAAATTTTTTATAATTCCAATTTAGTGCTTCTGTTGATCTTTTAATTATCACATATGCATTATTTTTTTAGTGTTTCCTTCTTATTGGCCATTTGGATATCTTTTTAACAAAGCATTTGAGTCTATTGATCACTGAATTGTCTGCCTAAATTTTATTGATTTGTAGGACATCTTTAGATATTATAAGATGCCCACGGGATGTGTGAATGGCAAATATCTTCTCCCACTCTGACTTGTCTTTTTATTGTCACAATAATTTCTTTCAGTTAAAAGAACCTTTGATTTTGCTGTAATATACTCTAAGCCTTTGATTTCTCATCTGTAAAAAAGGGTCTACAGCAGTATCTCACAGAGTTCTTAGGAGGAATAAATAAAAGAAAGCAAGGACTTTCATCATAGCTCCAGGCACTTATGAAAGCTCAATAAATATTGTCTACAGTGCCATCTATTTGTCCCCCATCTAATCATCTATTTCCTGTTTTTGAACCTCTGAAAGGTGGTTCTATACAGCAGAAAAGGCAGGCCATAAGGCTTTGATCAAGTTCTAACCCAAACCTGTGATTTCTTTTCTACAACAGAAAATAGTTTCACCATCTTTGAGGTTCATTCGCTTTTTCCTCCTTTACTGGCCATTACTAAGTACATACTGAGATGTCCTGGCTCCTCCTACTGTGAACCCTATTAAAGAGATACTGTTTCACTTTAGTGACTAACATTCAGAGAACGATATGGCTTGTTCCCCAGCACACCTCATCTTCATCTCCCTCCTCTGCCAGTTCACAGGTGAGTCCATTCTGACTGTTTTCCTTATCCTAAGATGTAGCTCCAGGCTCCTGAGTCCACTCTGGACCTCTAACTCAAATTAGAAGGTGTTGCCTCCTCATGTAGCATTGCTTTTTTACCAACATCTGGTCTCTGTAAGAGACTAGAGGGAAAGGAAAAGGAATGGTCCTGGGGGCAAGCTACCTTTTGACTGTGCTAGGAAAGGAAGGGTTGAAAAATGTGGCTCTGGGTATCAGAAGGCCTGTGTTCTAATCCAGATTCTGTATGAATTAGATGAGAAATGTCAAAGCTTCCCTGGTCTTCAGTCTTTATCTTCTAGCCCTTCCTCCTTTAGAGGGCAACTTGAAAAACAAAATTATACAGGTGTATATTTATTTATTTATTTATAAATATATTTACTTAAATATATTTTAATGATTTATGCATAGCAGTATCATCAATGGAAGAACCAGTTGAATTTTTCTCTCTTAACCCAAGCAATCCAATTCATCTCTCTTTAGAAAACCCACTTTTACTGTAGACACTCTAATGACATGGAGAACTAAGGACTTTTATGCATAGGTATGATAGTCTTGGAAGATTTTACTATCTTTATTGTTCTCATTAGGAATCCCATGAGTGAGAAATCTCTCTCTTTTCATCAGATTCGTGGGGTATCACTATATTAAGTCCTCTCCCTCTGAGCACTTAGCATAGCAGTTCATTATGTGTACCCAAGCCTGCCTGAAATAACTTGCCTAAAATCTCACAGACAGCACCTCCAATCCTTTCCTCCCTACTAGCTGACCTAAGTGGGCCACATTTACAGACTCTCACACTTCCTTAAATTCATCAGAACTTTGCATTGTTAGGAAGCACCTAGTCCTAAGCAGGTGGTCTGGAATAGTTTTACTTTAAAAATCACTCCCTGAACGGAAATGATGATCAGAAATGGAACTTGAAGAATGTGAGGTGGGGGAAGGAAAGTCAGGTCTCTGAAAAACCCCAGGTGTCCACCTGAAACCTGAACTGTGCACAACAAGATGGGAGTGTGAAAATCTGTCTTGGGAACTCCCCTCTGCCTGCTGCAGAGACAGTGGGCAATCTTGTGCTATGTACCCATAACCAAAAGGAGTCAGAGATTGTCCTAGAATCTCCAGTGGGCAGGTCAGTGGAAAGAAGCTGACCCTAAACAATGGCATCCTAGGATTGACTTAGTAGCTCTATTTTTGTAGGCAAGTTAGTCATCTTATAAGTCTTATTCTTCTCCTGTGCATAACAGATAATGAAATCTAACTTGCAAAATTATTGTAACCTTTTAAATGAAATCTCAAATGCAAAGCAATCATAATAAAAATCACTACTTACGCTTCTTCTACATCCAAGGTGTTTTTCATACAACTTCCTCATAAGTCTGTAAGGTAGATATTATTATACCTGTTTTACATGTAAGAAAACTTGGACTCTTAGAGGTCAAGTTTCATGGATAAGATCACACAGCTATTAAGAGTTAGAGCAGAGATTGAATTTCCAAGACTAGTGCTTTTTTCATCTTATCAAACTGCCTAGCACTGAACTTGGTACCAGAGAGGTGCTCAGGAAATGTGTTTTTGAGCTTATTCTGCCACAGAGAGAGCCGGTGGGATTTCTTTCCTCTCCAGGTACACAAGTCTAAGTCAGGGAATGGAAACACCCAAGAAGAACAGGTAGCATTGCTTTACTGATGTGGCTATGCCAACAGAAAATCAGTGTGGCCAAGCTCAGAGGGCCCAAGGAGTAGCTCTTACGGCCTTAGTATTCTCATCTGAAAAATGAGTACAATAATCTATCCCCCTCAATTTTATGATGATTAAATGATTCAGTAGTTTTAAGAAGGCAATTAATAAATGGAAAAACATAAAAAGAAGTGAGGGGATATTGCAGGGAGTGTTGCAAAGAATCACAAGAAATAAGAATGAAGTAGTAGGAAATGAGTGGGGGCAGAGTGGTGAGAAGCTTGGATGGGATTATTAGGGTTGGATAGTCAGTGAACATGTGTGGCAAATTGAGAGATTTGCAAGTTTCTCTTCTCCATGTTTCATATGATCTCTCCTGGAGACCATTAAGAAAGGAGAAGTTGGCTAAAGATCAGTAGATTCCAACCCATTTTGTTTTGTTTTTTAAGCAGTGATTTCCTCTTATGCAATAAAACCTTACACAGAAGCAAACACATAAATGACTATAGGTATAGAATTGAAACCTCTCTGATGGGGGGAAGTTCCACAGCCTCCGCACCATCATCATCTATCCCTACGCTCTAGCCCTTACACCTCCCCCTAAGCTTTTAGAAATCATACTGCATTACTCAGACTCCAATCGTAGCAGTTTGAGAAATCTTATCTTCAGAGACTTGGTTCCTGGCCTTCCATGTGCCATTGGGGCACGTCACCCTAACCCGCTGATCATCAGCTTCCTCATCTGTAAAATGGAATTGGACTAAGTAGTCCCTACGATTCTTCCCAGCGCTGAGATATTCTGGTTCTTGGTTTCCTTAAGGAGGGAGCCACAACATGCCAGTGCCTTCATGGCATTCCATCATGAGGCACCAAGTGCTTGGAGAGGTACTTGAATACTGGGCTGGTAAACAGGGAATGGGCTCTACACTCCCTTCCCCTTAAGTCTTCCTTCTAGATCACCATGCCTTGTTCTGGGTGCAGGATGAGGTGCCTTCCTTGTAATCTGGCTCCTTCCCTCCACTCAACTCTTGAACCTTTGGAGAACAAGACAAAGAAAGGAAGTGGCAAGGAAGTAACAGCTAGGAAGCTGTTAAGAAACTGATGCTCCTGATGACAAAAACATCTGAGCCATTGTCCCCTGCCCAAGCTCACTACACTTCCAAAGGCAGGTTGTCTGGGGTATGTTTCCTGCTTTCTTAGCCTTCTGGCTCACTTTGCTCAGAAGTCATCCACAGATATTTTGGGATATCTCCTTTTTTCACTTTTAGCCATACTTGCAGAAGTAAGACCAGAAAATGAGAAGCTGCCTCAAGGCCTGACTATTTCAGCAACTCTCCTCCCCCTTAAATCCCCCTCTCACCATGTCGACAGGCTGCTCTGTACTTCTCAACGTGCTTTCAGATCCATATTTACACTTTGACTTCCTCAAATTCCTGGTAAATTAAGGCATTATTTTTCCCCCTATGAGAGTTCCAAAAACTGAAACTCAAAGTGGTAAGTGGTAAACACTTCTTTGTGGTCTTGAGAAAGTCACTTAATCCCAGTGTCTTAATCTATAAAGTACAGCTTAACTTCTCTCTCGTTGAGTTGTTCTGAGAATCAAGAAAGATAATGCCAGCCAGGTGCATGGCATATGCATGTAATCCCAAAGGCTGGAGAGGCCGAGGCACCAGTTCAAAGCCAGACTCTGTAACTTAGTGAGGCCCTAAGCAGCTTAGCAAGACTCTGTCTCAAAATAAAAAATAAAAAGGCCTGGGAAGATTGCTCAGTGGTTAAGCACCCCTGGGTTTAATCCTTGACGCCAAAAATAAAAAAGAAAGACAATGCCGTTAAACTTACTTACAATCTACAGAGTGGCACCTAGTATTCATAGTTGGAACTATGATTATGGAGGAACCAGAATGGAACCCAAGTCTCCTGATTATCAGTAAGACTAGAACCCTTTTTTGTATTGCTGCATATTGGAGGGTGGGGGCATTTAGGCCATTCCTGTGCCCCTTTCTGGTAAAAACTCCATGACTCCCTCACCTATGACCTCATCATGCCATGACTCTCTGAGAAGGACCCCATGATGTAATCACCTGTCTCTGGGAAGGGCCCCAGGACTCCATCTAGGACCTAATGCTTGAGACCAGTCATTGGCTAATTCACAGCAACAGGATATGTCCGGTTACCACCCAGGGATACATTTCTTTCTGGAGAATTTTGAAAATGAAGTAACATAAGTGGTGAATTTTCAGAGCATGGGTGTAAAAAGAAGTGTTAGAGACTTCTTTGGGGAAGGATTTTCAACTGGACTTTATGGTTTTGAATAAGATTTATTTTAGATGGACAGAGAGGAAGATAGAACACAAAAGTAGCAAGAAGTAGGAAATGAACTGACAGGAGACAGAGAAGGCCTGGCTGAGCATCTGCTGGTAGCAGTGGGTAGCAGTCTCAGGTTTCATATCTTTTCACAGCATTATAGCATCATCCTGACCTTAAAGAAAAAGCCCTGGGTTTTCTCACAGTATGACCACTTTAGGTCACGTGGCACCCATTGTGCCAGAGAAGGGCTATCACTGCAGCTGAGTGCTGTCAATCCTACCAAACCATTTGGCTGATACAAAAGTGAGAAGGGGATAGAATGGATGCAGAGGAGGCAAGTTACAGCATTTACTGCTCTAACTCTAGGAAAGCAGCCATCTGGAGAAGATGGACGAGTCTCACAGTGATCCAGTGCTCCCGGGCTTTTAGGCAGATATTGGTAGAGCTACTCATTCTCTAGAAAGTCTTCTGATCCCACAAGTCACATTAAGACCTTCTACTGTGCATCCTAATAGTACCTGTTACTGTTTTTTTCATCACACATGTAGTTACTTATTTAATGACTATCTTCCAACTCCATGAATGCCAGAATCATGACTGTCTTGCTCCCCAGTTATATCTTTGCCTGCTAAACAAATGCCTAACATAAATGTGGAAATAAATAAATTCTTGTTAAAGGCAGAAATGACTGAATGAGACAAATGTGACCTGCTTAGATATGGTAAAATACTGTGGAGTTACACACCAGAGGTGGCAAAGCCAGCAGAGAAAGGGAGCTTCAGTTAAGCCCTTGGACAGCTGAACAGAAAAGTTTCTTGTTTCTGGATCCCTTTTTCCAGTCAACTGAGAACAAGAAATAAAACGTGTTAGGTCTCACCAACCTGCCCCTTATCCTCTGAACCCATGTTTAGGAAATGGCAGGAAGTTACTTTCCTTTTTCATTAGTCTTCCTGCCATCCTGAAAATATACTTAAGATAGGACAATATACTCCATCTGGTTAGTGTTGTCACTTTGCCCTGTGTCATCCTCCAATTTCTTTCTAAGGTACAATTAATTTGAAGGCATTTTTAATACTCTCATGCAATTCACACATGTGGCATTAACCCTGAGCAAATAGCACCACATATGGAAGATTGAAATGAGTAGTTGCTCATGGCTTAAATGCATGCATGCACACTAACACACAAAACCCATTTACCACTTAAGTGGTTTGGATGTGGTCTGTCCCCCAGAGGTGCATGTGCTAGAAGCCTGGTGTTCAATGTGGTGGTGCAGAGGTGGTGGAAACTTTAAGACATGGGCCTAGCGGAAGGTGTTAGGTCACGAGAGTGACACCTTCAGAAGGAATTAATGCTGTTGTCTCAAAGTCAACTCTCTCAAGAACAGGTTGTTATAAAGCAAAGCCACTCCACATTGGCCTCTTCTGCACAAAATTGGTTTTCTTTCTGTTGCTCTGCCTTGTTGCAATCCACCCAAGAGATCTCTCACCAGAGGCCTAACAGATGATGCCACACAATCTTGGACTTTCAGCCTCCAAAACTGTGAGCTAAAAAAATCTCTTTTCTTTATAAAATACCCAGTCTCAAGTATTTTGTTATTGCAACAAAACATGAACCAATATGCCCCTTAATGCTGTCCCAAAACCTAATGTGAAAATGAAATTGCTCAAAGATTGCCTAAATCCAGGAATTATACTCCCTTGGAGACAAGGGATATGCAGTATTTATTTGACTTTAAAATATTTACTCTTTCTAACTCTATTGCAGAAGTGAAAGAATGAATGTATTAATTAATCAAAAATTCAAAATAAAAACTTCTTTGATACCCCTTGAGATAATTAAAGAGAAGGCAAAAAAAAAAAAAAAAAAAAAAAAAAAGAGAGAGAGAGAGAGAGAAGGCAGTCTAAAAGCATCCTGGCCTTAATATTAGAGAAGTAGGGAGAGGAGCTTTTTAAACCATCAGATTACTTAACCAGATAATTTGATAAGTCTTCAGGGAAACAACACATATATTATATGCTGACTAATAAATTATAGGGGAAAAAAGTTTTTAAAATAGGAATTTGCTCCTATAATATGTTTATCCAGAAAGAAAAAACAGTACTTTTGGAGAAAAATCTAGCAAACAGTTGGTAGAGACCTCAGACCTGGAATCGAAGGAGTAGTTCAACATCTGATTTCCTCACCCTGGGCACTGGCAGAGCAGCTTACGCATGAGGGCGAGTCACTAAAGAACATGAAGGGGAAATGGGGTTCAATGATGCCCAAGGACTTTGGACTCGACACCTGAACTCTGTAGCTGTATGGGGAATGGGAATATGGAAAAGAAATAGAGTTGATACTAATGCCACAGTGCCTTCATATTGAGTGATAGGTCCAGATTGAGTCCAGGTTCCCAGAACTGAAGTGACATTGGGCTAAGTCCTCAAAGCATCACCCACTAGTTCTGTCCTTTGGATAAGTTACTTAATTTGTCTATTTATTTATTTATTTATATCTCAGATTTCTTATGAAGTCAGATGTTAACAAACTTTTTCTATTAAAAAAAGATAGTAAATAAGCTTTGCAGACAATATGATCTTCATCAGAAGGATTTCTATTGCAACTACTCAATTCAACCTTAAAATTGTAAAAGCAGTCACAGAGCGTATGTAAATAAAGAAACATGTCTACGTTTCAGTAAAACTTTTTTACAAAGACAGGTGGTGGGTCAGATTGGGTTAGAAGTTGCTCATCCCTGAATAAAAAAGACCAAAATGCCTAATTTGCAGGATTGCTTCAAGTATTAGGCATAATCTTACAATAAATGTTTAACACAGAGTAAACCTTTATTACATGGCAACTATTATTATTTGGGAACTATTACCAGGATAGTTGAATTTTAATAGGAAATTAATTACTAATGAAGTGATTTTGTATATTTGGAGAGGTCAGTACTAAGTGGTCCCAAAGAAATTTGTCTTTTTTTCTTGTCATGCCTTACATCATCAGTGCAGGAGTAGTAGAAGATATTATGGTAAGAGAGTAAATACTGAAATCAACACAGCCTCAATGCTTGGTTGGTTTCTCAGGGCAGACTAGGTACACAATGCATAGATAGGGCCCACAATAGTTTAAATTTCTTTTGAAATAAGAAGAAAAGGAACATAACAATAATAAATGTAATGAATACAGTTTAGATTATGTTTATTTGTTAAAAATTTAATCCATTTATTTAAGTGAATATAGTACATGAGTTACAAACTCTCACTTCTACCACCAGCGAGAACTTTTCCAGATCGCCCCCATTTCTTCCTTGAGTATTTTACATTCTATAGTTTAAAGGTTATTGGTGACATAGTCTATCTGTGGGTCTTCCCTGAGAGGCACTGGGCGAGGTCCAGGAAAGTCACTTATTCTTGGAATAGGGAAACAACCTCACCCACAGTTGCTCCTCCACGCCACTCACCAGCCACAGTACGAGGACTTGATCTCCTGAGAGATCGGTCCCCACCTCACCTGCCACCAGAACAAAGTGAACAGTCCAAACACCCAAGGCTGTATTCATTTTCATACCAATGCAATCAAAAGCTATAAATAATATTTAGGAATATTCCTTATGGAGGAAGAGTCAACAAATGTAAAAGTGAATGTAGTCTTGCCCTGGCAATCATAATACAGCTGTCAGCATCCTACAGTGTAGGGTTTTTTTTTTGTTTTGTTTTGTTTTTTGATACTGAAGATTGAACCCAGGGACACTTAACCACTGAGCCACATCCCCAGCCTTTTTTGTATTTTATTTAGAGAGAGGGTCTCACTGAGTTGCATAGGGCCTCTCTGTTGCTGAGGCTGGCTTTGAACTCCTGATCCTCCTGCCTCAGCCTCCCTAGTCACTGGAATTAGTGTAATTCCATGTCATGTTCAAACACAAGGATGGGATCCTAAATGGAATAGGTTGCACTTCATGTTTGTAAAATATTAAAATACACCTTACTGTCATGTACATCTAAAAACAACGAATAAAAAACAAAATAAGTAAGATCGTTATTGGGCCCAATCTAAAGTCTCATTGCCCCAAGCAATCCTAAGTTTTTCCCTCAAGTTTTAGTAGGTAGAAGATGACTGAGTTCCTACATCTGCTTACTGAAAATGCTTGCTTGGCTGCTCTGAAAGTTCTTAACTATTTCTCACTTGGAGTCACATAATCACTGATACCTTTTGAAAGTCATGCTCTCTGGGGTAAACCAAGACTGCATTGAAACAAAAATTTCTTGTGACAGTAACCCCCAGCTATAATTCCTAATAGTTTGGGATAAGTTATTATTATCACTAGGAACACATAGCTCCAGCTCTCACCATCCTGATCCATGATTGCAAACCATTGCCCACATTTAGCAGGCTTCCTTTAACAGCTTTGCATTCAACTCTCTCTGGAGCTATGTGGCAATTCTAAGGGAGGGACAGCAACCTCTCCACTACTCACAGGAACCTGTCCAGGGTGGAGTTGGGCTTTACAACAAGAGGTCTTTAGGAAAGAATGGGGTCATCTGCAGTCACCCTTTGCAAACAAAGAGTTCTGATCCTAATTATTTCTTGTGACTAAGGTTCCGAAGGGCCTCCCAGGGACTACTTGGGTTAAACTGAGAGTTTTTCAGGATCTTCTCAGGACCCAAAGGGGATGGTGAGTCTTTGGTGGCAAAGACAGGGACTCAGACTTCTTTTCTGATTTTCTGTGTCTACAGCCTCTGGAACCCTGATGAAGAAGGTTGGTGCCCTTGGTGGATCTGTGACCTTTCCTGTGGAATCTACAGTAAAGCAAGTTGACAGTATTGTCTGGATCTTCAATGCAACCACTCTTGTCACCATACAGCCAGCTATGCCAGACAAAAAAGCCACTATTATAGTGACCCAAAATCGTAATAAGGAAAGGGTGGTCTTCCCAGATGACAGCTATTCTTTGACACTCCTCAAACTGAAGAAGAATGACTCAGGAATCTACCGGGTGGAGACATACAGCTCATCCTCTCAGTCACCCTTCACCCAGGAATATGGGCTGCATGTCTATGGTGAGCAGAGTCAGTCCTAGTGGTGGGTAGCTGCCTTGGTGAGAAGGTGTGCTCCTCACACAGTAAATGTTCCAGCACAGGCTGGATAAATATTTGGTGAGAATATGGGAGAAGAAACTCCTGCATGGGTGAAGTAGATGTAGCTGACCCCTGAGATCCCTGCTTACTCAGATATTCTGTAAGAGACTGTATGATGTAGTACTTGGGCAACATGGGAAGTGGCACTCACACAGATCTAAGTCAAATGCTTGCTTCACTATTTACTAGGTGCATGGCCTTAGCCTGGTTATTTAATTTCTTTGCATCTTGTTTTCCATATCTGGGAAGAAAGCAATACCTACCTTAGGAAGATTATTGGATATAAGCAATAATCCCACCCCCTAACTAAAGATTCTAAGCGTTTGTGAAAAAGACATAAGGACCAAAAAGAAGATAAAAACTGGGTACGATGGTACATGCCTGCAGTTTCAGCTATTCATGAAGATGAGGCAGGAAGATTACCTGAACCAAGAAGTTAAAGGTCAGACTGTACAACATAGAGCCTGTTTTGAAAAAAAAAAAAATATTGGTTAAAAGATTAAAAATATCCACTCTGTTTCAGGTATAGCTCCAGACCTAGGAACCCACCACCCAGGGAAGTTGAATTTACAAAACAATTACTCAACAACTCAAGAAGACTAGATGCCTCACTCACCCAGCTACAGTATCAGGCAAACCAGGAAATGGGCCTCTAGACCATGCACCTCAATCTACATGTCCTCCATAGGGACATGGGTTGAAGGGAATGGAAGATGTATATTCTACAGGCAAACTAGCTGGGGGATGGAACAAAAGGGCACATTTCAATAGCAATCTTTAATAGCTCAAATCCGAAAGTGGAGAGAGAAAAATGATGAATGACAGACTTGATCTCACCAATGAACCAACTGCTCATCCTTGGGGAATGTATTTCCACTCCAATACTGTTCTCTCCTAGAGGGAAAAAAAAAAAAAAAGTAGAAGTCTCTTCAAGGAAGCCTCAGGACAATAAGTGATGGCTCTATCATTGTTGCATAATTATTTCTTTTATTATTGTTATTGCCACCATTGTTCTTGCTATATAGTCTGGAGTGAAAACTAAGTAGTTCCCTTTCCCAGGTTCTGCTCTGAATTGCTGTTTCCTCTCCACTCTGGAACTCCTTGGGGAGGCTGAGGTTCAAGGTATCCAAGGATAATTCAGACAAAGAAGAGTTGTAGGCATAATTTCCATCCCTGGTTGTTCTTTCTCCTTCACAGAGTACCTGTCAAAGCCCAAAGTAACCATGGGTCTGCAGAACAATAAGAATGGCACCTGCATAACTAATCTGACATGTTCCATGGAGCAGGGAGGAGAGGATGTGACATACAGTTGGAAGACCCTGGGGCAAGGAGGCAACAAGTCTCATAATGGCTCCATCCTCCCCATATCCTGGAGATTGGGAGAAAGGGACTTGACCTTCATCTGCACAGCAAGGAACCCCATCAGCAGCAATTCCTCAAGTCCCATCCTTGCCTGGAAGCTCTGTAAAGGTGATTGTCCCTTCTTTTTAGGAACCTCTGGTCTAAGTAACTGTATTTCTTCAATTCCTTGTCCCAAAAGAACAGGCCCTGTGTGAAAAGTGGAGGCCCGTGTGAAGCCATCAAGCTAGAAAAAAAGTGACAGTTGCTCTAAAGTTTGGATCATATTTCCTAGGTTTCTCTCTTCCCTATTCAAACCTCTACTCTTTCTCTCTTTAAAGATGCTGATGATGGTGGCTCATATTCCTCCCTGGTCTTACCGTATCTTCTGTTGGTGCCCTTCCTGCTCTGCATCCTTGTACTGGTGCTTTTTTTTACTATGAGAGAAAGAAGAAAAGGTAGGGCATGTATGATTTTTGTCCTCACTCTCATTCATCCATTATCTTCCTGATTTATTTCTTGAGTATATATTGAGCTGTGTGTAAGGCTTGGTGCTAAGGATCCTGAGATGAAGAGGTCATAGTCTCTGCCTTCAGGAAGCACACAGTCAGCCAAAACTCTTGGTTCTGGATCAGAGAGAGTGAGAGCTGGAGTCCTTGCCTTCTCTCCTGGAATGAAGTCTCACTCCTTTCCTTCCTTCAGAGAAAGTCACTAATGCAACTCTATACTATTGACTCTGCCCGCTGACATGGGAGGTGATGGCCTTCAACTCTGATGCTTCCACAGACCAATACCCTCCAACCAGTCCTCCTAGCTTCATCCTTGTCAGAGTCCCCAAACTAGTCCCAGTCTTCTCCATTGGTTCAACTCCAAGATCTCTCTTTCCTCCCCACTACAGTGTAGACACACTCTTACTGGAGAAGCTGTGCTGTCTCTCTCCATGCTACACCCCATGCTCTGGGTCCCTAAGCCCTGCTGATGTAGCTTCTTGGGCTCCCACTGATACTGTCTATGTAGAGTGTCAGGAAGGGACCTGACAGACTTTGAGACTTCTCTTCCCTGTTAGAAGCACTTTGAGTATTTCTGACCTTTTCTGCTTTCCACTTTAGCCACCTTGGTCCAGAGATCAGGAAGTGATGTTATGAGGGTGACTAATTCATTCTGATTTGTCTAGGATTTTCCTAGTTTTAACACTGAAAGTTCCCTGTCCCCAAAATCCCAAGTAATAGGGCAACTGAGATGGTTGGTGACCCTAAGTGGGCCATCTGGTTGGGGTGGTGGACCAAGAGGGAGGGTGAGTGGTCAGAGAGGCAGGTTTTAATTCACTCTCAACTTTGTTTCAGAGCCCACTGACGGTGAAAAAAGAATGGACATTCATCGGGAAATTCCTAATGTCTGCCCCCATTCTGGAGAAAACACGGTGTATGAAGCAATTCGCTATGCTAATGTGAGTCCTTTCCCTTTTTTTCTGGGACCTGCTCCATCTGAGACTTGCCTTGCTTCACTTAAGATTTTTCCATGGGTTTGGTTAATATGGGAATGGGGAGGAGGAATTAGGATGCATAGCCCTGAAAACCCAATGCACCTGTATCTCCCCCAAGTCTTTATGGGCAGAAGTGAACTCACTCCTGGAGCACCTGATTCTGACCCATCAGGAACATTCACACTATGAATGTTATATGAATTGTCCCTTCCTTTCCACAGTTCACAGTGACCTCTCCAGAAACCTGATTGCTCTTGCATAAGGCAGTGGGTAGTGAAGTGTGACTGTGGTGTGATGTTTGAGTCATGTTGTCAGAAGACTCAAGTAATGCCTCTTTCCTCTGGGTTGACTCCAGGGTTGACTCACAGCTAACAAGAGTTACATATTTTATAAATTTTTGAAATTCATTTTAACTGCACAGAACAAATAATGCAATAAACAAACCTAAGAGCATAAAAATATTAATTAAATCAATGCTGTGACTTCCTAAAAAAGTTATTCATAGTCATTGTAATAACAATCATCAATTAGAGCACTTCCCATGAGCCATCTGTTTTCCAGAACCCTTTTTTCATCTTCTCCCATCTCTGCTTCTCCCTCCCGAGATTGAGTTTCTTTCTGATCTTTTCTTGCTTTCTTTCCCTTTTTTTTTTTTTTTTTTTTTTTTTTGTGGTACTGGGGATTGAACCCAGAGGCCCTTTACCACTGAGACATACTCCTGGCCCTTTTATTTTATTTTGAGAAAGGGTCTCTCTAATTTGATGAGGCTGGCCTCAGGCTTGAGATCCTCCTGCCTTAACCTCCCAAGTCACTAGGATTATGTGTGTGCCATCTCTGGTCTTTTCTATGTGACCCAGGGCAGGTGATGATTTCTTTTGTTTGTTGTTTGTTTTTTATAGAAAATTAATGCAGAGGAAGATCCACTAAGTACACTTTATTCCACTGTACAGATACCAAAAACGGTAAGAAACTTTAGAGCTAAGTTTTATCTTAATTGTTACATCCCTTCTCCTGGTTCATGTTTAGATTAAAAAGTCTTAAACCTCAGGAATCTCATATTTGCTGGCAATAAAATGTACCCCTGGTAGTTCCCCATTCTGTTTGCTTAGGGTTACACAAGAATATGGGGAATAGAAAAGAATTCGGTTTCAGGAGTCCAGATGAGGGTAATCAGGAACAAACTGAATAGGGAAGAGGTTCTAGATGGGAACGATAATCAGGTTTTTGACTAAGGTCATGGGTGAGGGAAAGGCCATGGGTGAGGGTAAGACCCTGGCTTCATCTGTGCCTGGGAGGAAACAGATGATCTGTGCGGGGAGGGACTCCAGCCCGCTCCTGAGCCACCAGCAAACCATAGAAGGGAGAAATTCCCTTTTCTTTCCATTGATCTAGTTATGTTTCATCCTCCCCCTACTTCAGCTAATGTGGTAAGATTTAAGGCTCATTCTTTCACTGATGATGTATGGGAAAAGCAATAGCACCTTCTTAACTCCTTTCCCTTCCTCAAACAACTGAAAAGATGGGGATCTCAAAGGAAGTTTGCTTAGTGGCATGTCTAATTCATTAGACATGATTCTAATGAATTATTATAAGAAAAGTTCAGTTCAATAAGTATTCAGCAAGATAAAGATGGGTTCATCTTAAAGAACAGTTTCTCTAAAGTAAGAGTGATTGAACAGTGGGAGCAAGTGTAGTAGAGGTATGGGTTGGGTTGGGTAACATTGGACATAGTGAGTATCTGGGATGCAGGGTCTTCTGTGGAAGACCCAGATCCCTGCCCACCTCTAGCATTCTGCTTCCTCATGTCTGCCTATAGGTGGAGAATCCCTGCTCACTGACCACCAAACCAGACCCACCCAGGTTATTCGCCTATGAGAATGTCATTTAGACAGCAGCATACTCCCTCAAACTTTACCCCAGAAGAACTCAAAAGAAATTCATCCACTGGTCCAGAAATATCAGGAACGTTGACTTCTTCCAGGAGAAACCATTCCTAAGCTCATACCTTTGAGTTTAAGAGTTCATAGTTCTACCTACTGCTGAGAACTCTCCTTAACCCAGAACCTATATCCCTTCCCATGTGAAATGTGACTGAATTTCTCAGTCAATCTCCAGAAAAGGCTAAGTATCTCTACTGACATGTAAATGTATATTAATATCAGCCTTTGTCATATTATTGATGGCCCCAGGACAGGGCTTGGAGTCTCATTCCAGACCAGTCTTTGGAGGACAGAATATACCAAGAGTCTGGTTGCCAGGAGAGCAAGAAGGCCAGGTCAGACAGATGTCCAGCAAAAGCGAGTGTAGCTGCCAAAAATGAATGAATAGATCATCCACTATGTATGTGGCACTGTTGAACTTAATTGGGAAGACATATTCTCTGCTTTCATGAACCTGACCTCTCATGAACTACTTTTACAGATAGTTACAGCAGACTTGACACAAATTCCTATGTATCAAATTCTGGATATACAAAACTTGAAAGTCAAAGCTCATAAGAACAGGAAATTCAGGTAGACTGGTACATCCACAGAGAATTGTGCATGGCCAAAAACCAGGACCCCACCCCTACTCTCAAATCTTCTACTGCCACCCCAACGTATGTCTGGCTCAATTGGTACTCCTATACTGCAAGTGGAAAGCCTAAGCCTCCTTAAGACCTGTACAGGAGCCCGTCTCAATGCAGAAATCCTACAAGCACATTTTGGATCTAGTATAAGAGACCTAGGGAAGAAGAGTCTGGTGGATTGATTACTTGGAAAATTTTTATATTGTTTAATTTGTTCAAAAAATATTTATTGAGAAACTCTGCTAGGCCACTCTGGCAAATAAGTGAGACATGATTTCTACCCCTATAGGTCTCACCTCATTTTTAGTGAAGTGGAAGAGACATGGGGAGTGTGAACAGTAGGATTGCATTTGATGTGTTCCTCATACATATCTTGAATGAAGATGTCAGGAAGGGAACAGAGTTCCAGGGCAGGGGGTATAAAATAAGGTGGACAAATTGTGCGTTTAAATTTGTGGAAAGAGAAAATATCTAGGAGGAAAAAACATTTGACTATAAGATGGCCAGGTTAAGAGAAAATAAACTTGCAAGAGAAAATAAAGGGGAGGAGAACAAGAGAATGACCTGAAGATGATGTGAGAGGAGATGAAAGTAAAATATAGATGTAGGTGTGGGAACTAACCCCATCACCACCAAGAGGGGCTGGGCTGGACCCACCCAGAGCTGGGCAGCTGTGTCCTGCCCAAATCACAGCATGATAAATACTGTATTTATTTCTACAAATTTATAGGGGGATGGAGGAGGAGAGGTCCTTTTAATAAAATCATCATGCTTTGAGGAAGAGGTGTTTTTCAAATTCTTACAAAAGTAGTGGGGGGGGGGGGGTAGGGGACATAGCAACACTTGGAAAGAAGAACTATTTTATTTAATTGTAGCACCTAAGTGGAAGCCAGAACACAACAGAGTAGTTATGTGACCCACACTGATACCACCTTAGCTGTGATACTGTACCACATTCTCAGGGCCTGGAATGAGCATTAAGTTTAGGGGGAAGGGCGAAAGTGCATAGTAAAACATTTGGCAATCAAGATAAATAATATTTTACTGCAATCTTTGAACATCAAAAACAGTACAAAAAAAATCCTCCATGGCCAAAATATCATAATGTTAAATAAAGAAAGAACCATGTCATGTCAATCTGGAGACTAAAAAGAATCAGAAATTCAGCAATACTGATTCTGTCTTTCATCAAAATTCTTGTATTCTGTTTGCTAAGCTACATCATTTCTCCTCTTCATCCCAAAGCCAGGTGGATCTTCAGGCAAGAATGTGAACTCCCCAATGGTCTAACTGACCAAAAAAGAAAAGCCACAAACTAATTTTCAGTATCCTTGAACTGATGTCATATAACCTCTCTGAGTGAGGCCTCACCAGACCAGAGGTCAGGTGTTTGCCTGACTCTAACAGAAAAAAAAGTATCATTCAGATCTTACCATAATTTTTGCACCTGCCCAAACCTCCCAACAACAGATTAGTCTCCTAGGAGCTCCTCACTCTCCCCACCTCAACCCTACTCTGGCCCCACAGTCCTTTGCTAAGGGACAGTTTCTTTCATGCAAATTGTTCCACAGGTCTTCATAAGACTCCCATGAATTGAGCTCATCTGAGGTGCTCATGTGAAATAACAGAAGGTGAAATAGAGACCAAGAGAAATGGAGGGACTTGCCTAAAGTTTCAGACGTCAGTGTAATACAAAGACTAGAAAACAAAAAGGAGTGCCATTCCACCGCCCTACCTCTGCAGAGGAGGCAGGCAGCCAGGGCTTCAGAGCTTAAGAGAGATGAGTGCCTCCTGTCAACACAGAATGGAGGAAAGAAAATAGCTTTGGAAGTGAGCCTGGATTCAGATTCCCTCATCAGCACAGTGACTCTGGCCATGGACTTGGGCTCTGTGAGCCTTTGCCTTCTCATGGGTGAACACTGAGGGGCCTTTCAACATGGGGATTATACGAAACAAGTGTGAGTGCTTGGCACATAGAAGGAAATTCATACATGGTACATGATAATTAAGAAAGGGAATAGTACATAAAAAATGGTCACAACTTCCTAAAGCAATTTAGGATAAGAAATGGAAGCACTAAAATACAGAATCAGTCCTTGAAAGAAAGATGTCTGGTTTATAGCAAAAGAGGAGCAAGAGGAAGAGGAAAAGTGGGAATTAGCTTCCCTCAGCGTGTTGAAAGAATTTAAATACAATGGTGGTTTAATAGACAAAAATTGGATTAAGAATTATCCTGTCTCGAAATCAGAAAAATGAGGAAGTATACTCCATTTATGTATGATTTATCAAAATGCATAAATTCATTCTACTGTCATGTATAACTAATTAGAACAAATTTAAATTTTTTAAAAGTATAGTCAGAGGAGAATTAAGGTCTATTTCTCTTCCTTACTACAAAACCCTATTGTCATAGACCTCAGTGAATAGTATTCTTTATTGTCTTTGTTCTTTTTTAAAAAGGCACTATAACAATATAAATACATATCCAATTACAGGGAAAAAGGCATTATAAAATTCACATACAAAAATATGCACTGTGTTGCTATTTGCATTAGTAAAATTCTGGAAACAAATTAGAGTCAGACCACAGGTAAAGATTAAGTAAACACAAACATGAAGAATTATAGGTTATCAAGCTAGAAAGTGTGACATGGCAAGTGAAAGTAGAGTGTAAAGTTCAATGTGCTGTATGATTGCAAATATATCCAAAAGACACAGAAACCTGGAAAAACTTGGAAGGGAATACATCAAAACATTAATTCTGGTTGAGGAGAATGAAAGTGTAGGTGACTTGGAATTTTTTCTATCTGTGTTCATTTTCCAAATGCTTTTTAATAAGAAAGTGTGTATTATGTAATGGAGAGGAAGAACTTTTAAGCAGAAAAAAGAGGTGCTTCACCAAGAGAGGTTAAGGGGAAAGTCAACCCTTACGTTAAAGGCGTTAAAGGCGTGGGTAGGAGGATGGAAAGTGTCCCCTGAGTGAGAACAGTGGGCAGAAGGGAGGAAGACCCCCCAATGATGATCAGAGGAAAAGATTAGTCTGCCTCCACGAGGGTAGCTGGGGGCTGTGGGGAGCCTTAGGGTATGAGGCAGGAGGGGGAGGGGGACTGCTAGGCTTTAGAATGCATCCTTCCTGCATATGCTCTTTCTCCTGGGAGCCAACTCAGATGGCAATTAGAACTGATCCTCCTAATTATGATCCTACCACCCTTTTAAGCCAGTGGCTAAATAGGGGTCCCGGGAAACCAATGGATCTGGAATCTGGAAACTCCCTTAAGATCTTTTCCCAATGCTGACTGCAGATAAAGACTTCCCCTCCTAAGCTCAACCAGCAGGCAGAGAAAACCACTAGCCTGCTAGGGTGAGAAGTCACACCATCTCCTGAGGTGTGGCTGAAGACTTGTGAAATGAAAGCAATAGGTTCTCAAACACTGAAACCTGATCAGGGGGAAAAAGGTGAGAGAAGTTAACTATATCATATCAGGAAGGTGCTCACTCATTCATGCATTTATGCATACATGCATTCATTTATTTTTTTCAGCAGTACTTATTAAGCACCAATGAATGCCAGGCACTATCTTTAACATAGGAAATACAACAGTGTGCAAAAATGAGTGTCCTGCCCTTAGGATGCTTACTTTCTAATGAGAGAGGGCAATATTCAAATTATCTTTCAAATAACATGGCAGCAGAAATGATTGCTAAGAAAGAAAAATGTGTAGTGCTAGGATACCCTACAGTGGAGGATTTTCTTAGGGTTGAGGAAGGGTCAAGGAATCTCCAAAGCTATAAAAATTGAACTGAGCTCTAAAGATAAATAAGAATTACTAAAAAGAAGAAAAAGAAGTGGAGAGGGTGAAAACCCCTTTTTAGTCAGACGGAAGAGCCTGTGCAAAGGCCCTGTGGTGAAAGGACCTGAAACAACAAAAATCAGTGTGACTGGACCAAATGGTTGTGTTTTTAAAATTTCATTAATTACAGTCTGAGAAGAGATTTATGGGGTCAAGTCTGGATACAGGCAAACTTCTCAGAAGGCTATCACAGTGGTCCGTGAGAGAGGTAATAGTACATTGGACAGAGACGATAGGATGAAAATGAAGAAGGAAGGATGGATTTGTGAGATATCTATGGAGACTGCTGTATCCAGTACTCTTCAGGGATGTTTGCTGATCTGAGAGAAGAAACCAGAAGGCTAACCTTTGTTTATGAGAGCCTCTTGGGACTAGAGGGACAAACTTTGGAGTCCAGAACCACCATGATTAGTGAACTCACTTGTCTCTTTGACCTGGGACTCCAAAAGACTTAACCTAGGAGAAAATATAAACAAGAACCACACCAGTCATTGCCAACTTTAAGACATCTGTGTAACCAAGAAAATCTCCAACTTGGATACTGTATTAAAAAGAACCAAGATTGCTAGTGTCCTTGAACCTGTCAGAAACAAAGATAATCTCTAGAAGAAAACAAAATTATTAGGCTTCAAGTTTTTTCTTCAGTCTTTCATAAACAATGTCTATCACACAATCAGAGATAATCAGACACATAAAGAGGCAAGACCCCATGAACAAGAAGCTGGTGGGGAGAGCCAGAGACTGCAGTCCAGGATATAGTACAACCCTTTTCCTTTATCAAATCTGCAGAAGAAGGAAAGAATTACCGAAGCCTCCTCAGGTCACATATTTGTGAACAAATTTTAAAGGTGCTTTGAGTTCCATCTGGCTATAATTCTGAGCATCCTGTTTATTGCTATCCATTAAGAAGATGGGCAGTAAGATACAAGAATTGATGTCATAAAATTGATAATATTTAATACAGTATTGACTATATGTCAAGCATTATCCTAAATGCTTCATATATGTATATGTGTATTTATATACACAAGTATCAATTTATTTAATCCTCATAACAAACATAACCTTTTACAGATGAAGATACTGAGACCCACATAGCCTTTCATCTTGTTGGGTTTTAGTGGAATTGTTGTTGTTGTTGTTGTTGTTGTTACTATTGTTTTGGGCTCATACATATTACTTCAGTGGACAGCATTAATTAATATTAAATTGATTATTTTAAAGTAAATGCTACTATTAGACTTTTTAATTTTTTAAATTTTGATTCATTGTACACAAATGGGGTACAACTTTCATTTCTCTGGTTGTACATGAGGTAGAATCACACTATTTGCATAATCATATACGTATATAGCGTAATGATGTTTGTCTCATTCTATTATCTTTCCTTCCCCTGATCTCCTCCCCCACCCTCATTTTCCTCATTTCCATCCTTCCTCCAATCTTGCCTCACTATTAGTCTTTACTAATTAGAAAAGTCATTTTTTTTATTATGGACCTACCATATGTTCCCCATACTTCTAGGCACTCAAAATCAAGTGGCAGATGTGGATATCATCAGACACTGAAAGATGAGAGATGCGTAAGAAAAGAAACCTGTGGTGAGCTGGAGATACAGCTCAGTTGGTAGAGTGCCTGCCTTGCAAACACAAAGCCCTGGGTTCAATCCCCAGCACCACAAAAATAAAAACAAAAGGTGTGTTCAAGATGCATAGGGGACTATATTATGCAGGGTTCTCCTGAGAAACATCATCTATAGGATATAGAGAGAAATATGTATAAGAGATTTATTATGAAAATTGGCATTATACACGAAGAAGACCAAGAAGTCTCTGCCACCTGTAAACTGGATACCAGGAAAGCCAATGGTATAATTCTACAGTCCAAATCTGAATGCCAAGAATTGGGGACAAAAGTCATAACTTCCAGTCTAACTCAGAAAGCCTTAGAACCAGGAACTCTGATGTCAGAGGACAGAAGAAGATGGATGTTCCAGTTCTAGAAGGGTGATCAAATTCACCCTTATTCTGTCTTTTTGTTCTATTCAGGTCTTCAACAGATTTTGTGATACTCTTCCTCACCGGAAAGGGCGACCTTCTTTGTTCACCCTTCGAATGCTAATATCTCCTAAAATACTCTCACGGGCACAACTAGAAATAATGTTTTACTCTTGTCCGACCATTGGTTCACCTGGTCAAGTTGACAGGCAATATTCACCCTCACAAGTTCATGCCTTGTTAACTTAGCACTCATATCTATCTTCTTAATCTCCGCCTAAAAACAAAGTAACAGGTATCAGGTGTTTTGTTATAGTAACACAATAAAAACTAACACAGTCTTAGTTCCAGAAGAAAGAAAGCTTCCACAAAGAAAAGTAACCATGATTCCATTGAACTGGAAATTAAGTCTGACACCTGGACACTTAGGACTTCTCAAACCTCTGAATCAATAAACAAAGAAGGGAATTAAGTCATAATTCAACCTCATGTGATACAACAATCTTGCATACTACTGAAAACACATTAATTACTTTCCTAGAAAAGGAAGTAAAGTCCTTGAGTGATGTTTGTTCTTCTGATATTCTGCAACCTAAATACTATATAAAATAAACAGTACTTAAATATTGATACAAAGTTAGTATATTTTCATATTAAATGATAAGGAAGTAGAGGAAAGAAAAGAAAAGCATTTGTTCAGTATATTTAAACAGGTTGAATATCTCTTACTCAAAATGTTTGGGATCAGATTTTTGATTTTTAAAAAAATATTTTCATAGATTTCACTGGTTAAGCATCCCTAATTTGAAAATCCAAAATCTGAAATTTTTGAGTGTCATGGCATTTTAAAGCCAAATTTTGGAGCATTACTCACTTTGGACTTTGGATTAGGTGTACACTACCCATATATACACACAAAAGTAAGCAGGAAACAAAATTAGGAGGAAACATTCTTGGCAATTAAAGTAATGTGGTCATAACTAGAACTTATAGCTACCTTCTTTTACTACCAATCCTTTACTTACTTTGCCTTCATCAAGCATCTCAACTGGTTGTGGTTCTTTATTTGGTGAGGGACCCAAACCTTTACTATGAAAGACTTTGGGCCATTAGTAGTCCCACCTGAAGTGGATTGTAGTTCTCCTTTACATTAATCATAGCATGATAATACTAATAGATGTCCCTAAAGTATTTCTTATATTCCAGACTCACTTTTCCTTACTTCCATAGTAGATTAATTTCTACCTGATTGTAAAGTTGACTACCCCAACCCATATCATAATTTCCTTTCTTCCTCTTGTTGACATAGAGGCATGAAGAGTCCAAAGTGCCCAGGTGACAGACTTCCAGGTCAATAGAATTATTGTTCTGTTTCCTGGTGGAAGCATTCTTGTTTCTGGAACTAAGGCTATATTAGTCTGTATTGTGTTGCTATAACAAAATACCTGAGACTGGTTTCTTTGTAAAGAATAAGGGTTTCACAGTTCTAGAATTCCAAGAGCATGGTACCAGCATTAACTTCTGGTGAGGGTTTTGTGGCAGATACCGTACATGGCGGTCCTTGTGTAAGAAAGGCCTAATAGCTAGATAGGAAGAAAAAGAGTATTTCAAGAAAGTCAAACCTGCTTTATAACAACCCACTCTCATAGTAACCAATTCTATCCTGGGAGACCTAACCAATTCCCCTAAGATGTGCATTAATCCCTTCTTAGGGTGGTACCTCCAAAGACCTAATCACCTCTAGGTCCCACCTCTTAAAGGTCCCATTACCCCTCATTACTACTACATTGAAAAATGAGTTTAGAGCACATGAACCTTTGGAGGACAAATCATATCCAAACTACAGCAAACATTTCTAGATCAGTAAAGCATAAAGTTGTAATAACAAGAAGTAAAGTTTTGCTGGTTAGTGATGTCACTCCCATTTCTGTCTTTGTTCCAAGACCCACAAATTCAGATTATGGAAGAAATAGCACCATATATTGAATACTGATTCAAAGTATATATAGCCTTCTGGAAAGCATTGTCCTAACCTTACAAGGTATTTGCTATAATTTTAATGTCTGTGTCCCTCCAAATCATATGTTGAAATCCAAATCCCAGGATGGTCTAGGGAAGTGAGGCTTTGGGGAGGTGATTAGGACATGAGGGTTCTGCCTTCACCACACACCAAACCTGCTGACACATTGAACTTAGAATTCCCAACAAATTTCTGTTGTTCAAAAAATTACTTGGGCTGGGGGTGGTAGCATCCGCCTGTTATCCCAGCAGCTCAGGAGACTGAGGCAGGAGGATCACGAGTTCAAAGCCAGTCTCAGCAATGGTGAGGTGCTAAGCAACTCAGTGAGACCCTGTCTCTAATAAAATACAAAATACGACTGGGGATGTGGCTTAGTGGTTGAGTGCCCCTGAGTTCAATCCCCAGCACCAAAAAAAAAAAAAAAAAATTTAACTTGGTCTAAGTTATTTTTCTATAGCAGCAGAAATAAACTAAATATTTCCATGTTACTAGGAGTCCTCAAAAGGTCATTATACTGGGGGGGTTTCAAGATGGCGGACTAGAGGGCGGCTGCATTTCATGTTGCTCCAGGACTCAGGATTCAAAATAGGAGATATTGAGAGACTTGGGACCAACTCAAAGCCGCCGGGTGAGTCTCTCCCATTGGGGAGGCGTCCTGGATGGGGCGGTAGTACCGGAACGCAGGGAACTTTGTGAAGTAGAGTTGCCCGGCGAGACACCCCTCCCCCCACTGGAGCAGTGAACACGGACAACTGGGAACTTTGCAGAGGAAGCCGCTCAGCACAGCGCTTGGTTTCAGAGTAACCCGCTGGGCCTCAGCAGCTGCCCAGAGGAGGGGCCGCATAGGCAGGCGATTAAGTGCAGAGCAGGGTCCCAGGTCCTAGGCGGCTTTTCCGTGGAAGAGCTGCAGAGACAAGATGAGGGGCGGAGCGAAGGTTCCAGGACTGCGGGCAGATTCTCTGAGGAGAGGCAGCCTAAGGAGACTCGTCTGTGAAGGGTGAGGCTCCCAGGCCCAGGAGGTAGGTCCGGGCTCCTGGGAACGTTGCCTGGGAAGGCTGCCCTGCCCAGGCGGAAAGATACCCCTCCCCCTGCTGGAACAGTGAACACAGACAGCTGGGAACTTTGCCCAGGAGGCAGCTCAGCACAGTGCTTGGTTTTGGAGCAACCTGCCGGGACTCCGGCAGCTGCCAGAGGAAGAGCTGGACAGCAAGCTATTTGGACTCAGAGCAACCTCCTGAACAAGAGGGGGTGGGCTACCCTGAGGAGGAGGAGGTGCGCAGTGAGTTGCTTGGTCTCCAAGCGACCACACAGAACACCAGGTGGCTGCCTGGAGGAAGAGGCATGCGGCGGGCTGCTGGGGCTCAAGCATCTGTACGAGGCTCCAGGTGGCTGCTCAAAGGAAGGGTCGCATAGCCAGGCAATTAGGTGCAGAGCATGGTCCGGGGACCTAGGCAGCTTATTGGTGGAAGAGCTGCACAGAGACAAGCTGAGGGGTGGAGCGAAGGTTCCAGGACTGCGGGCAGCTTCTCTGAGGAGGGGCAGCCTAAGGAGACTCATCTGCAAAGGGCAGGGCTCCCAGGCCCATGAGGTAGGTCTGGGCCCCTGGGAACGATGCCTGGGAAGGCTGCCTTGCCAAGGTGGTAGTTGTGGACTGAGGGGAACCTCCAGGAGGGGAACTGACCAGCGAGACACCCCACCAGGTGAGTCTTCCCTGCCGGGTGAGGTTTTCCCACAAGGACGGTAAAACCAGAGACACAGGCACAAACAGGCCTTGCCTCAGCCCTCAGCCTAGTTCCCCTTTGGTTGACCATTGGTCAACAAGTGGAGGCACCTCTGACCACTAGCAGGGAATGTACCCCACCTGAAGGCCACCACCCCTAGAGAGGCAGCTTCCTTGGGGAGCACCGCATTATCAACTTTCTCCAAGACTTCAGGCTACTGAAGGATAAGAGGGGATATACTAGAAATCTTCAGGGACATTATAAGTCAATAGAAGAAATCTGCAACATCTCAGCAGTTCACTGATACCTGAATGACATGAGAAAACAAGGGAAGAAAATGCCTCAAACAAATCTAGATGTTACATCAATAAAATCCAATGACAGCATGGCAGAAGAAATGACAGAAAGGGAGTTCAGAATGTACATAATTAACATGATAAGGGAAGCAAATGATGAAATGAAAGAGCAAATGCAGGCGTTGAATGATCACACAAATCAACAGTTAAAAAGAGCAAATACAGGAAGCAAAAGATCATTTCAATAAAGAATTAGAGATATTGAAAAAAAAACAAACAGAAATCCTTGAAAAGAAGGAAACAATAAACCAAGTTAACAACTCCATAGAAAACACAACAAATAGGATAGAACGCATGGAAGACAGAACCTCAGATATGGGGAAGACAAAATATTTAACCTTGAAAACAAAGTTGAACAAACAGAGAAGATGGTAAGAAATCATGAACAGAATCTCCAAGAACTATGGGATATCATGAAAAGGCCAAATTTAAGAATTATTGGGATTGAGGAAGGCTTAGAGAAACAAACCAAAGGAATGAACAATCTATTCAATGAAATAATTTCAGAAAATTTCCCAAATCTGAAGAATGAAATGGAAAATCAAGTTCAAGAGACTTATAGGACTCCAAATACACAAAATTACAACAGACCCACACCAAGACACATTATAATGAAAATACCTAACATACAAAATAAAGACAGAATTTTAAAGGCTGTGAGAGAAAACAACCAAATTACATTCAGGGGGAAACCAATACGGATACCAGCAGATTTTTCAATCCAGACCTTAAAAGCTAGAAGGGCCTGGAACAACATTTTTAAAGCCCTGAAAGAAAATGGATGCCAACCAGGAGTCTTATACCCAGTAAAACTTACATTCAGATTGACGATGAAATAAAATCCTTCCATTATAAATAAAAGCTAAAAGAATATACAAAAAGAAAGCCGGCATTACAGAACATTCTCAGCAAAATATTCCAAGAGGAAGAGATGAAAAACAAAGAAGCAAATCAGCAAAGGGAGGAGCTATCCTAAAGGAACTGTCAAATAAAGAGGAACCAAGTCATGTCAAAAATAAACAAATAAATAAATAAAATGAGTCAAATGACCTGGAATACAAATCATATCTCAATAATAACCCTGAATATTAATGGCCTGAATTCATCAATCAAAAGACATAGACTGGCAGACTGGATTAAAAAGAAAGATCCAACAATATGGTGCCTGCAAGAGATTCACCTCATAGAAAGAGAAACCCATAGACTAAAGGTGAAAGGATGGGGGAAAACGTATCAAGCACATGAACTCAGCAAAACAGCTGGGGTATCCATCCTCATTTCAGATAATATGGACTTCAAGTCAAAGTTAGTAAGAAGGATAAAGAAGGACATTTCATACTGCTTAAGGGAACCATAAATCAGCAAGATATAACAATCATAAACATCTATGCCCCAAACAGTGGCTCATCCATGTATGTCAAACAAATCCTTCTCAATCTCAGAAACCAAATAGACCGTAATACAATAATACTAGGTGATTTTAACACACCTCTCTCACCACTGGACAGATCTTCCAAACAAAAATTGAACAAAGAAACCATAGAACTCAATAACACAATCAATAATTTAGACTTAACAGACATTTATAGAATATACCATCCAACGAAGAGTGAATACACTTTCTTCTCAGCAGCACATGGATCCTTCTCTAAAATAGACCACATATTATGCCACAAAGCTAATGTTAGCAAATACAAGAAGATAGAGACACTACCTTGTATTCTATCAGATCATAATGGATTGAAGATAGAAATAAATGAAAGAGTAAAAAACAGAAACTACTTCAACACCTGGAGATTAAACAATCTGCTATTATATGATGAATGGATAACAGAAGATATTAGGAAGGAAATTAAAAAATTCTTAGAGGTAAATGAGAACAAAGAAACATCATATCAAAATCTCTGGGACACTATGAAAGCAGTACTTAGAGGAAAATTTATTGCATGGAGCGCATTCAATAAAAGAAGTAAAACTCAACAAATAAACGACCTAACACTACAGCTCCAAGCCCTAGAAAAAGAAGAACAGACCACACCAAAAGTAGTAGAAGACAGGAAATAGTTAACTCAGAGCTGAAATCAATGAAATTGAAACAAAAGAAACAATACAAAAAATTGACAAAATAAATAGTTGGTTCTTTGAAAAAATAAACAAAATTGATAAACCTTTAGCCACACTAACAAAGAGAAGACGAGAGAAAACCCAAATCACTAAAATTTGGAATGAACAAGGAAATATCACAACAGACACGATTGAAATACAAAACATAATTAGGAGCTATTTTGAAAATCTACACTCCAACAAAATAGAAAATTTCGAAGATATCAACAAGTTTCTAGAGACAAATGAATTGCCTAAACTGAATGAGCAGGACATACACAATTTAAATAGACCAATTTCAAGTAATGAAATAGAAGAAGTCATCAAAAGCCTACCAACAAAGAAAAGTCCAGGACCTGATGGGTTCTCAGCCAAGTTCTACAAAACCTTTAAAGAAGAGCTCATTCCAATACTTTTCAAAGTATTCCAAGAAATAGAAGAGGAGGAAACTCTTGCAAACTCATTCTATGAAGCCAATATTACCCTGATACCTAAACTAGACAGAGACACATCGAGGAAAGAAAATGTCAGACCAATATCCTTAATGAACATCGACACAAAAATTCTCAACAAAATATTAGCAAATCGCATACAAAAACATATTAAAATGATAGTGCACCACAATCAAGTGGGTTTCATCCCAGGGATGCAAGGTTGGTTCAACATCAGGAAATCAATAAATGTAATTCACCATATCAATAGACTTAAAGTCAAGAATCACATGATTATTTCAATAGATCCAGAAAAAGCATTCGATAAAATACAGCACCCCTTCATGCTCAAAACACTAGAAAAAGTAGGGATAGTGGGAACGTTCCTTAACATTGTAAAGGCCATCTACGCTAAGTCCATGGCTAATATCATTCTAAATGGTGAAAAACTGAAAGCATTCCCCCTAAAATCTGGAACAAGGCAGGAATGCCCTCATTCACCACTCCTATTCAATATCATCTTGAAACTCTAACCAGAGCAATTAGACAGACCAAAGAAATTAAAGGAATACAAATAGGAAAAGAAGAACTCAAACTATCCCTATTTGCTGATAACATGATTATATACTTAGAGGAACCAGAAAATTCCACCCGAAAACTCTTAGAACTCATAAGTGAATTCAGTAAAGTAGTGGGATATAAGATCAATGCACATAAATCTAAGGCATTTTTATACATAAGTGATGAATCTTCAGAAAGAGAAATTAGGAAAACTACCCCATTCACAATAGCTTCGAAAAAAATAAAATACTTGGGAATCAATCTCACAAAAGAGGTGAAAGACCTCTACAATGAGAACTACAGAACACTAAAGAAAGAAATTAAAGAACACCTTAGAAGATGGAAAGATCTCCCATGTTCTTGGATAGGCACAATTAATATTGTCAAAATGGCCATACCACCAAAAGTGCTATACAGATTCAATGCAATCCAAATTAAAATCCCAACAATGTACCTTACAGAAATAGAGCAAGCAATTATGAAATTCATCTGAAAGAATAAAAAACCCAGAATAGCTAAAGCAATCCTTGGCAGAAAGAGTGAAGCAGGGGGTATCACAATACCAGATCTTCAACTCTAATACAAAGCAATAGTAACAAAAACGGCGTGGTATTGGTACCAAAATAGAAAGGTGGATCAATGGTAAAGGAATAGAGGACATGGACACAAATCCAAACAAATACAATTTTCTCCTACTACACAAAGGGGCCAAAAATATGCAATGGAGAAAAGATAGCCTCTTCAACAAATGGTGCTGGGAGAATTGGAAATCCATATGCAACAGAATGAAACTAAACCCATATCTCTCGCCATGCATGAAACTAAACTCAAAATGGATTAAGGATCTCGGATTCAGACCAGAGACCTTGCATCTTATAGAAGAAAAAGTAGGTCCAGAGCTTCAACATGTCAGCTTAGGACCAGAGTTCCTCAACAGGACTTCATAGCACAAGAAATAAAAGCAAGAATCAATAACTGGGATAGATTCAAACTAAAAATCTTTCTCTCAGCAAAGGAAACTATCAGTAATGTGAAGAGAGAGCGAACAGAGTGGGAGAAAATCTTTGCCAATCATACTTCAGATAGAGCGCTAATTTCCAGAATATGTAAAGAACTCAAAAAACTCTACACCAAGAATGCAAATAATCCAATTGGCAAATGGGCTAAGGAAATGGAGACACTTCACAGAAGAAGATCTACAAGCAATCAACAAACATATGAAAAAATGTTCAACATCTCTAGCAATAAGAGAAATGCAAATCAAAACCACCCTAAGATTCCATCTCACCCCAATTAGAATGGCGATTATCAAGAATACAAGCAACAACAGCTGTTGGCGAGGATGTGGGAAGAGAGGTACACTCATACATTGCTGGTGGGGCTGCAAACTAGTGCAGCCACTCTGGAAATCAGTGTGAAGACTCCTTAGAAAACTTGGAATGGAACCACCATTTGAGCCAGCTATCCCACTCTTTGGCCTATACCCAAAGGACTTAAAATCAGCATATTATAGAGATACAGCACATCAATGTTCATAGCTGCTCAGTTCACAATAGCCAGATTGTGGAACCAACCTAGATGTCCTTCAATTGATGAATGGATAAAGAAACCATGGTATATATATACAATGGAATATTACTCAGCCATAAAGAATGATAAATTTATGGCATTTGCAGGCAAATGGATGAAATTGGAGAATATCATGCTAAGTGAGATAAGCCAATCTCAAAAAACCAAAGGACGAATGATATCGCTAATAAGTGGATGATGACACATAATGGGGAGTGGGAGGGGTTAGTGTTAGGGTTAAAGTTAGGATTAGGGAGGGGGGCAAGAATGGAGGAAGGAAGGACTGTACAGAGGGAAAAGAAGGGTGGGAGGTGTCGAAGAACGGAAAAAATAACAGAATGAATCAAACAACATTACCCTATGTAAATTTATGATTACACAAATGGTATGCCTTTACACCATGTACAAACAGAGAAACAACATGTATCCCATTTGTTTACAATTTAAAAAAAAAGAATAAGACATTCAGACTTTGGTTTTGGAGGATTGGCTTATTTCACTTAGCCTGATATTCTTCAATTCCATCCATTTATCTGCAAATGCCATAATATTATTATTCTTTATGGCTGAATAATATTCCATTGTGTATATATACCACAGTTTCTTTATCCATTTATTTGTTGAAGGGCATCTAGGTTGGTTTCACATCTAGCTATTGTGAATTGAGCTGCTATAAATATTGATATGGCCGTGTTACTGCAGTATGCTAATTTTAAGTCCTTTGGGTATAAACCGAGGAGTGGGATAACTGTGTCAAAAGGTGGGTCCATTCCAAGTTCTCTGAGGATTCACCACAGTGCTTCCCAGAGTGGCTGCACCAATTTGCAACTCCACCAGCACCGTAAAAGTGTGCCTTTTTCCCTACATCCATGCCAAAACTATTATTGTTTGTGTTCTTGATAATAGCCATTCTAATTGGAGTAAGATGGAAAAAAACCAAAGGCTGAATGTTTTCCCTGATAAATGGATGATGATATATAATGGGGGTGGGAGGGTGGAGGTGAGAGAAGAATGGAGGAACTTTAGGTTATGTAGAGGAAAATGAGAGGTGGTATGAAAAATAGTGGAATGAGACAGACATCATTACCCTGTGTACATGTATGATTACAGGAATGGTGTGAATCTACATGGTGTACAACCATAGAAACAAAAAAGGTGTACCCCAATTGTGTACAACAAATCAAAATACAGGCTGTAAAAATGAAAAAATAAAGAATAAGACAAAAAAAACAAAAAAAAACAAAAGAAAGACATACCCATAGACTGAAGGTGAAAGGATGGGAAAAAACATACCATGCACATGGACTCAGCAAAAAAGCTGGGGTATCCATCCTCATTTCAGATAATGTGGACTTCAAGCCAATGTTAGTCAGAAGGGATAAAGAAGGACATTTCATACTGCTTAAGGGAACCATAAATCAGCAAGACATAACAATCATAAACATCTATGCCCCAAACAGTGGCTCATCCATGTATGTCAAACAAATTCTTCTCAATCTCAGAAACCAAATAGACCATAATACAATAATACTAGGTGATTTTAACACACCTCTCTCACCACTGGACAGATCTTCCAAACAAAAATTGAACAAAGAAACCATAGAACTCAATAACACAATCAATAATTTAGACTTAACAGACATTTATAGAATATACCATCCAACGAAGAGTGAATACACTTTCTTCTCAGCAGCACATGGATCCTTCTCTAAAATAGACCACATATTATGCCACAAAGCTAATGTTAGCAAATACAAGAAGATAGAGACACTACCTTGTATTCTATCAGATCATAATGGATTGAAGATAGAAATAAATGAAAGAGTGAAAAACAGAAACTACTCCAACACCTGGAGATTAAACAATCTGCTATTATATGATGAATGGATAACAGAAGATATTAGGAAGGAAATTAAAAAATTCTTAGAGGTAAATGAGAACAAAGAAACATCATATCAAAATCTCTGGGACACTATGAAAGCAGTACTTAGAGGAAAATTTATTGCATGGAGCGCATTCAATAAAAGAAGTAAAACTCAACAAATAAACGACCTAACACTACAGCTCCAAGCCCTAGAAAAAGAAGAACAGACCACACCAAAAGTAGTAGAAGACAGGAAATAGTTAACTCAGAGCTGAAATCAATGAAATTGAAACAAAAGAAACAATACAAAAAATTGACAAAATAAATAGTTGGTTCTTTGAAAAAATAAACAAAATTGATAAACCTTTAGCCACACTAACAAAGAGAAGACGAGAGAAAACCCAAATCACTAAAATTTGGAATGAACAAGGAAATATCACAACAGACACGATTGAAATACAAAACATAATTAGGAGCTATTTTGAAAATCTACACTCCAACAAAATAGAAAATTTCGAAGATATCAACAAGTTTCTAGAGACAAATGAATTGCCTAAACTGAATGAGCAGGACATACACAATTTAAATAGACCAATTTCAAGTAATGAAATAGAAGAAGTCATCAAAAGCCTACCAACAAAGAAAAGTCCAGGACCTGATGGGTTCTCAGCCAAGTTCTACAAAACCTTTAAAGAAGAGCTCATTCCAATACTTTTCAAAGTATTCCAAGAAATAGAAGAGGAGGAAACTCTTGCAAACTCATTCTATGAAGCCAATATTACCCTGATACCTAAACTAGACAGAGACACATCGAGGAAAGAAAATGTCAGACCAATATCCTTAATGAACATCGACACAAAAATTCTCAACAAAATATTAGCAAATCGCATACAAAAACATATTAAAAAGATAGTGCACCATGATCAAGTGGGTTTCATCCCAGGGATGCAAGGTTGGTTCAACATCAGGAAATCAATAAATGTAATTTACCATATCAATAGACTTAAAGTCAAGAATCACATGATTATTTCAATAGATCCAGAAAAAGCATTCGATAAAATACAGCACCCCTTCATGCTCAAAACACTAGAAAAAGTAGGGATAGTGGGAACGTTCCTTAACATTGTAAAGGCCATCTATGCTAAGCCCATGGCTAATATCATTCTAAATGGTGAAAAACTGAAAGCATTCCCCCTAAAATCTGGAACAAGGCAGGGATGCCCTTGTTCACCACTCCTATTCAATATCGCCCTTGAAACTCTAGCCAGAGCAATTAGACAGACCAAAGAAATTAAAGGAATACAAATAGGAAAAGAAGAACTCAAACTATCCCTATTTGCTGATGACATGATTATATACTTAGAGGAACCAGAAAATTCCACCCGAAAACTCTTAGAACTCATAAGTGAATTTAGTAAAGTAGCGGATATAAGATCAATGCACATAAATCTAAGGCATTTTTATACATAAGTGATGAATCTTCAGAAAGAGAAATTAGGAAAACTACCCCATTCACAATAGCTTCGAAAAAAATAAAATACTTGGGAATCAATCTCACAAAAGAGGTGAAAGACCTCTACAATGAGAACTACAGAACACTAAAGAAAGAAATTAAAGAACACCTTAGAAGATGGAAAGATCTCCCATGTTCTTGGATAGGCACAATTAATATTGTCAAAATGGCCATACCACCAAAAGTGCTATACAGATTCAATGCAACTCCAATTAAAATCCCAACAATGTACCTTACAGAAATAGAACAAGCAATCATGAAATTTATCTGGAAGAATAAGAAACCCAGATAGCTAAAGCAATCCTTCACAGGAAAAATAAACCAGGGGGTATTGCAATACCAGAACTTCAACTATACTACAAAGCAATAGTAACAAAAACGGCATGGTATTGGTACCAAAATAGAAAGGTGGATCAATGGTACAGAATAGAGGACACGGACACAAATCCAAATAAATACAATTTTCTCATACTACACAAAGGGGCCAAAAATATGCAATGGAGAAAAGATAGCCTCTTCAACAAATGGTGCTGGGAAAATTGGAAATCTATATGCAACAGAATGAAACTAAACTCATATCTCTCACCATGCATGAAACTAAACTCAAAATGGTTTAAGGACCTTGGAATCATACCAGAGACCCTGCATCTTATAGAAGAAAAAGTAGGTCCAGATCTTCAACATGTCAGCTTAGGACCAGAGTTCCTCAAGAGGACTCCCATAGCACAAGAAATAAAAGCAAGAATCAACAACTGGGATAGATTCAAACTAAAAATCTTTCTCTCAGCAAAGGAAACTATCAGCAATGCGAAGAAAGAGCTTACAGAGTGGGAGAAAATCTTTGCCAATCATACTTCAGATAGAGCACTAATTTCCAGAATCTATAAAGAACTCAAAAAACTCTACACCAAGATTACAAATAACCCAATTGGCAAATGGTCTAAGGAAATGAACAGACACTTCACAGAAGAATACCTACAAGCAATCAACAAACATATGAAAAAATGTTCAACATCTCTAGTAATAAGAGAAATGCAAATCAAAACCACCCTAAGATTCCATCTCACCCCAAATAGAATGGCGATTATCAAGAACACAAGCAACAACAGGTGTTGGCGAGGATGTGGGGAAAAAGGTACACTCATACATTGCTGGTGGGGTTTCAAATTAGTGCAGCCACTCTGGAAAACAGTATGGAGATTCCTTAGAAAACTTAGAATGGACCCACCATTTGACCCAGCTATCCCACTCCTTGGCCTATACCCAAAGGACTTAAAATCAGCATACTACAGACATACGGCCACATCAATGTTCATTGCTGCTCAATTCACCATAGCCAAATTGAGGATCCAGCCTAGATGCCCTTCAGTTGATGAATGGATAAAGAAACTGTGGCACATATATACAATGGAATATTACTCCACCATAAAGAATGATAAAATGATGGCATTTGCAGGCAAATGGATGAAATTGGAGAACATCATGCTAAGTGAGATAAGCCAATCTCAAAAAACTAAAGGACGAATGATCTCGCTGATAAGTGGATGATGACACATAATGGGGAGTGGGAGGGGTTAGCATTAGGGTTAGAGTTAGGGTTAGGGAGGGGGGCAAGAATGGGGGAAGGAAGGATTGTATAGAGGGAAAAGAGGGTGGGAGGTATGGGAGGAGTGGGAGGGGTGGAGGGTTGGGAAAAAATAACAGAATGAATCAACCAACATTACCCTATGTAAATTTATGATTGCATAAATGGTATGCCTTTACTCCATGTGCAAACAGAGAAACAACATGTATCCCATTTGTTTACAATAAAAAAAAAAGAGAGATATCATTACATCATTACCCTATGATTACAGGAATTATGATTACAGGAATGGTATGAATCTACATTGTGTACAACCATAGAAATGAAAATTTGTACCCCATTGGTGTACGATGAATCAAAATGTGGTCTGTAAAAATAAAAATTTTTAAAAAGTAAAATAAAAAAAGGTCATTATACTGTTCCACCAAACCAATTGCTTCCAGATGGTAAGGATCAGAATATGAGAAGTGAATTCCATGAGCACAGGTCCACTTCTGCACACTTGTGCTGAGTACATTGGTCAGTAGTGATACTGTGTGTAATACCATGATGATAGATAAAGCATCCTAGAGATCCAAAGACAGTAGTTTTGGCAGAGTTATGCTGTACAAGAAAGGCAAATCTATATCTAGATTCCCTATTCCTGTAAGACCATAATGCTGCTCCTTCTATGATGAAAGCAGTACAAATTAATCAACTGCCACCAGGGACTGGCTTATCACCTAAGAAAATGCCATATCACTCATGGTGGATGAGCATTTGGTCCATGATTCATCCAAAAAATCAGACATAGTGTAATTTCCCTTAATTGAAACAATAAGTGCAGAATCTCAGCTTAGTTATAACCATATTATTAAAATTTGACCTGATCCAACTTTATGTTCCTCCAAAATTATCCCATACCTTTGATATCTATTCCCACAACGTGTTTCTTGGGTGATCCAGGATGGCAGACTATAGGGTGACTGCATCTCCTGTTGCTCCAGAACCAGGGTTCAAGAAGGGGAGGCATTGAGAGACTCAGAATAACATAGAGCCACGGGGTGAGTCTCCCCCACTGGGTGAAGTTCAGCCCAGGCAGCAGGCCCGGACAGGGGACGCTTCTCAGAGCAGGGCCGGGCAGCTAGAGTCTTCCCCAGGCAGCCCTGCTCCCTCCGGCGGCAGGCTCCTTCCACAGCCAGCTTCTCGGAGCAGGCCGCCCAGTGAGAGCCTTTCTGCCCAGAGCCAGCTCCAAGTCCCGGAGCCAGTGGTGAGCTCCTGCCCGCAGGTAGCCTCTGGGACCAGGGCAGGGCAGCCAGAGACTTCCCCAAGCAGCCCTGCTCCCTCCAGCGGCAGGCTCATTCCACAGCCAGTTTCTCGGAGCCTTTCTGCACAGAGCCAGCCCCAAGTCCCGGACACAGCGGTAAGCCCCAGCCTGCAGGCAGCTTCTGGGACCAGGGCAAGGCAGGCAGAGACTTCTCCAAGCAGCCCTGCTCCCTCCAGCAGCAGACCTTCCACAGCCAGCTTCTCGGAGCAGGCCACCCAGTGGGAGCCTTTCCACACAGAGCCAGCTCTAAGCCCTGGAACCAGTAGTGGGCTAGGGGCAGCTTTCTTCGGAAGCACTGCATTATCAAGTTCCTCCAAGACTTCAGGCTACTGAAGGCTGGGAGGTGATATACTGGAAATCTACAGGGACATTATAAGCCAATAGAGGAAACATGCAATATCTCAGAGTCCCACTGCCATCTGACCAATATGAGAAAACAAGGGAAGAAAATGTCCCAAACAAAACAAGATACTATATCAATAAAACACAATGACAGCACAGTAGGAGAAATGTCAGAAAGGGAGTTCAGAATGTACATAATTAAAACAATCAGGGAAGCAAACGAGGAGAGGAAAGAGCAAATGCAGGCATTGAAGGAGGAGATGAAAGAGCAAATGCAGGCATTAAATGATCGCACCAATCAACAGTTAAAAGAGGAAATATGGGAAGCAAAAGATCATTTCAATATAGAGTTAGAGATACTGAAAAAAAAAAACAAACAGAAATCCTTGAAATGAAGGAAACAATAAACCAAGTTAACAACTCCATAGAAAGCATAACCATTAGGATAGAACACCTGGAAGACAGAACCTCAGACATTGAAGACAAAATATTTAATCTTGAAAACAAAGTTGACCAAACAGAGAAGATGGTAAGAAATCATGAACAGAATCTACAAGAATTATGGGATATCATGAAAAAGCCAAATTTAAGAATTATTGGGATTGAGGAAGGCTTAGAGAAACAAACCAAAGGAATGAACAATCTATTCAATGAAATAATATCAGAAAATTTCCCAAATCTGAAGAATGAAATGGAAATCCAGGTATAAGAGGTTTATAGGACTCCAAATATACAAAATTACAACAGACCCACACCAAGGCACATTATTATGAAAATACCTAACATACAAAATAAAGACAGAATTTTAAAGGCCACGAGAGAAAGAATCAAATTACATTCAGGGGGAAACCAATAAGAATATCAGCAGATTTTTCAATCCAGACCTTAAAAGCTAGAAGGGCCTGGAACAACATTTACCAAGCCCTGAAAGAAAACGGATGCCAACCAAGAATCTTATACCCAGAAAAACTTACTTTCAGATTTGATGACAAAATAAGATCCTGCCATGATAAACAAAAGCTAAAGGAATTTACAAAAAGAAAGCCGGCATTACAGAGCATTCTCAGCAAAAGATTCCATGAGGAAGAGATGAAAAACAACGATGCAAATCAGCAAAGGGAGGAACTAGCCTAAAGGAATAGCCAAATAAAGGAGAAACCAAATCACGTCAAAAAACAAAAATGAGTCAAATGACTGGGAATACAAATCATATCACAATAATAACCCTGAATGTTAATGGTCTGAACTCATCAATCAAAAGACATAGACTGGCAGATTGGATTAAAAAGAAAAATCCAACAATATGCTGCCTGCAAGAGAATCATCTCATAAAAAGAGATACCCATAGACTAAAGGTGAAAGGATGGAAAAAACATACCATGCACATGGACTCAGCAAAAAAGCTGGAGTATCCATCCTCATTTCAGATAATGTGGACTTCAAGCCAAAACTAGTCCGAAGGGATAAAGAACGACATTACATACTGCTTAAGGGAAGCATAAATCAGCAAGACATAACATTCATAAATATCTACGCCGAAATCAACAAAATTGAAACAAAAGAAACAATTGGAAAAATTAACAAAATAAATAGTTGGTTCTTTGAAAAAATAAACAAAATTGATAAGCCCTTAGCCACACTAACAAAGAAAAAGAGGGAGAAAACTCAAATTACTAAAATTCAGAATGAACAAGGAAATATCACAACACAACTGAAATACAAAACATAATTAGAAGCTATTTTGAAAATCTATATTCCAAAAAGCAGAAAACCTCAAAGACATTAACAAGTTTCTAGAGACATATGAATTACCTAAACTGAACAAGGAGGATATACACAACTTAAATAAATCAATTTCAAGCAATGAAATAGAAGAGGTCATCAAAAGCCTACCAACAAAGAAAAGTCTGGGACCAGATGGGTTCTCAGCCGAGTTCTACAAAACCTTTAAAGAAAAGCTCATTCCAATACTCCTCAAAGTATTCCATGAAATAGAAGAGGAAGGAACCCTCCCAAACTCATTCTATGAAGCCAATATCACTCTGATACCTAAACCAGACAGAGACAGATCAAGGAAAGAATATTTCAGACCAATATCCTTAATGAACATCGACGCAAAAATTCTCAACAAAATTTTAGCAAATCACATCCAAAAATATATTAAAAAGATAGTGTACCATGATCAAGTTGGTTTTATCCCAGGGATGCAAGGTTGGTTCAACATCCAGAAATCAATAAGTGTCATTCACCATATCAACAGACTTAAAGTTAAGAATCACATGATTATTTCAATAGATGCAGAAAAAGCATTCGATAAAATACAGCATCCCTTCATGCTCAAAACACTAGAAAAATTGGGATAGTGGGAACATTCCTTAACATTTTAAAGGCCATCTACGCTAAGCCCATGGCCAATATCATTCTAAATGATGAAAAACTGAAAGCATTTCCCCTAAAAACTGGAACAAGGCAGGGATGCCCTCGTTCACCACTTCTATTCAACATTGTCTTGAAACTCTAGCCAGAGCAATTAGACAGACCAAAGAAATTAAAGGGATACGAATTGGAAAAGAAGAACTCAAACTATCCCTGTTCGCTGATGACATGATTATATATTTAGAGGAACCAGGAAATTCCACCAGAAAACTTTTAGAACTCATAAGTGAATTCAGTAAAGTAGCAGGTTACAAGATCAATGCTCATAAATCCAATGCATTTTTATACATAAGTGATGAATCTTCAGAAAGAGAAATTAGGAAAACTATCCCATTCACAATAGCCTTGAAAAAAATAAAATACTTGGGAATCAATCTCACAAAAGAGGTGAAAGACCTCTACAATGAGAACTACAGAACACTAAAGAAAGAAATTAAAGAACACCCTAGAAGATGGAAAGATCTCCCATGTTCTTGGATAGGCACAATTAATATTGTCAAAATGGCCATACCACCAAAAGTGCTATACAGATTCAATGCAATTCCAATTAAAATTCCAATGACGTACCTTACAGAAATAGAGCAAGAAATTATGAAATTCATCTGAAAGAATAACAAACCCAGAATAGCTAAAGCAATCCTCAACAGAAAGAGCGAAGCAGGGGGTATCGCAATACCAGATCTTCAACTCTACTACAAAGCAATAGTAACAAAAACGGCATGGTATTGGTACCAAAATAGAAAGGTAGACCAATGGTACAGAATAGAGGACTCGGACACAAACCCAAATAAATACAATTTTCTCATACTACACAAAGGGGCCAAAAATATGCAATGGAGAAAAGATAGCCTCTTCAACAAATGGTGCTGAGAAAACTGGAAAACCATATACAACAGAATGAAATTAAACCCCTATCTCTCACCCTGCATGAAACTAAACTCAAAATGGATCAAGGACCTTGGAATCAGACCAGAGACCCTGCATCTTATAGAAGAAAAAGTAGGTCCAGATCTTCAACATGTCGGCTTAGGACCAGAGTTCCTCAACAGGACTCCCATAGCACAAGAAATAAAAGCAAGAATCAACAACTGGGATAGATTCAAACTAAAAATCTTTCTCTCAGCAAAGGAAACTATCAGTAATGTGAAGAGAGAGCCTACAGAGTGGGAGAAAATCTTTGCCACTCATACTTCAGATAGAGCACTAATTTCCAGAATATGTAAAGAACTCAAAAAACTCTACACCAAGAATACAAATAATCCAATCAACAAACGGGCTAAGGAAATGAACAGACACTTCACAGAAGAAGATGTACAAGTAATCAACAGATATATGAAAAAATGTTCAACATCCCTCGTAATAAGGGAAATGCAAATCAAAACTACCCTAAGATTTCATCTCACCCCAATTAGAATGGCGATTATCAAGAACACAAGCAACAATAGGGGTTGGCGAGGATGTGGGGAAAAAGGTACACTCATACATTGCTGGTGGGGTTGCAAATTAGTGCAGCCACTCTGGAAAGCAGTATGGAGATTCCTCAGAAAGCTTGGAATGGAACCACCATTTGACCTAGCTATCCCACACTTTGTTCTATATCCAAAGGACTTAAAATCAGCATACTACAGAGATACAGCCACATCAATGTTCATTGCTGCTCAATTCACCATAGCCAGATTGTGGAACCAACCTAGATGCCCTTCAGTTGATGAATGGATAAAGAAACTGTGGCACATATATACAATGGAATATTACTCCACCATAAAGAATGATAAAATGATGGCATTTGCAGGCAAATGGATGAAATTGGAGAACATCATGCTAAGTGAGATAAGCCAATCTCAAAAAACTAAAGGACGAATGATCTCGCTGATAAGCGGATGATGACACATAATGGGGGGTGGGAGGGTTAGCGTTAGGGTTAGGGTTAGGTTTAGGGTTAGGGTTAAGGAGGGTGGCAAGAATGGAGGAAGGAAGGACTGTATAGAGGGAAAAGAGGGGTGGGAGGGGTGGGAGAGGTGGAGGGAAGGAAAAAAAAATAACAGAATGAATCAAACAACATTACCCTATGTAAATTTATGATTACACAAATGGTATGCCTTGACTCCATGTACAAATAGAGAAACAACATGTATCCCATTTGTTTACAATAAAAAAAAAAAACATGTTTCTTGAATTTCTGCAGTGTCAGTAAAAACAGCTCAAGTAGTTCTTTTGAGCCTAGTGTACCTCCCCATGTGGTCCACTTTGTGCTTCATCTTTAGGGTCCCACTGGAACTTGAGTCTAGTTATTGGGCTACAGCAAAGAGTGGGGAGGGAAGCCCTTAGGAGAATTAGTATCATCTTGCATGGCAACAGTCTCAGAGAGGCATTTCTGTTTCCTTGGGCAATGCAGTCTTAATCCCCTCAGACAGAAGTAGAAAGTCTGAGACCACCGTGTGGAGAGGCCTATACTACTGTGGTTAGGCGGCTGCTACCACTGGGGTGTGGAGGCTACTGCTACTGAGACTTAGGAAGCCACTTTGGTAATACCAATTACCCTGCTGGTGGCAAGATTGCTTTCACTGGGGATGATAGTGGAGGCCTCTTGTACTGGAAAAAAAAAAAAAAAAAAAAAAAACTCTTTTGAATTTAGGGGTCTAATATCTAAAGTTTCCACAAGGTCTCCTCATAATTCCCCATGCCAACTCACAAAATCCCATGCTTTTCCATAAATCCCTCACATTTATAGATACTCTGTGAGACTGGACGTTCCATTCAGTCAATTTCAGAACAAGTTTTCATGTTTGCATTTCAGTAATCTCATTCCTGTTAAGACAGGAGGTAAGACTCTCTTTCGGGGCATACCTAGAGGCTCTTTTGTTACTCATGCAGTGCTTGAGTTGGGAATTTGAATCTCTAAGCTCATCTTTTTCTTTCACCATTTTATTCTCTCATTGATATTGGAATAAACCCAACTAGTGTCAGTATATTTCTTGGTTTTCCACAAATGTTTGAAAGTGCCATATGCAGATTCACTTAGTATCTAATGTAGATATATTGAGAATCTCCATAAACACTTAAATCAATGGACTATCAGTGCTCTCCTTACTCCAGAGAGTCACTGATATCGTTAATCAGATTGAGGAACCAATTCCAGAAGCCTCAGAACCAAGGCAGAAAACTCATCCTCGAAATTGTATTCCTGTGGAACTACTCTTGCTAACAAAATCTGTATTAGTCAGGATTCTTCAGAGAAACAGAATCAATAACATATATGTAGAAAGACATCTTAGAGGTTTTATTATACATTTATTATAGGAATTGGCTCATTATGAAAGCCAAGACATCCCACAATCTGCTGGAGAACCAGGAAAACCAGTAATTCAGTTTGAGTCTGAGGCCTCAGAACTGGTGGAGAGGAGGAGAAATCTTGTCCAAAAGTCCAAGAACCAGGAGTGCTGATGTCTAAGTACAGAAAAAAGAGATGTCTCAGCTCTGAGAGCAAATATCCTCTTCTTGCCTTTTTGTCCTCTTTGGACCCTCGATAGATTGACTGATGCTCACCTTCATTGGTGAGGGCATCTTTTTTAGTAAGTCTACTGATTAAAATGCTAATCTCTGTTGGAAACACCTTTACAGATACAGTCAGAAATATTATTTTACCAGCTGTCTGGTCATCTCTTACCCCAATCAGATAGACACATAAAACTATCACAAGGATCAAGAATTATTCCCCCTTTGCCAAGAGGGATTGTGCTTGAGGTTGACATAGACTTAAATGGGGCAGCATCAGAAGGAACAATCCTAGAACAGAGTTAGTCTGAAAAGAAAGCAAAAAGACTCGAAAGAGGTGAAACTGAAACCAAGAGCAGAGCGGATGATTATAGCTGAAGACTAAACTTCAAAGACGGGTGGTGATTTAGTCAACTTCACTGCTGTGCCTAAAAGACTGACAGGAACAATTTTAGAGGAGGAAAGCTTTATTTGGGGGCTCACTGTTTCAGAGGTCTCAGTTATACATAAGCAGATCCATTCCTCAGGGTTCAAGGTGAAGCAGAACATCATGGCAGAAGAGTTTGGTAGAGGGAACAAGCTCACATGATGATCAAGAAGCAGAGGGAGACTCTATTTGCCAAATACAAAATATATACTGGAAAGGCATGCCCCCAGTGCCCACTCCTCCAGCCACACCTACCTGCCTTCGGTTACCACTCAGTTAATCCCCACTAGGGAATTAATTAACTGATTGGGTTACAATTCTCACAAACCGGTCATTTCACTTCTGAATGGTCTCACTCATGAACTTTTGGGGGACACCTAATAACTAAACCACTTCAGCAAGACAAGAGGTCAAAGGAAACCAAGAAGCTAAGAGGGGACAGTGGTGTGGTGCCTGTCTTCCCAAGGGTTAAGGACACACAAAGTTGTTGCCCTTGCTCTTGCACATCACCTTCACCCCAAATGAGGCATAATGTAAAAAATAAATAAATGAAATAATGGCGGAGGTTGAGCTGGTATAGAACATTGGAGAAAAAAATAAAATAAAAGACTTTTCAATTAAAAATGAGAAAAAGAAAAAAAAAAACCCACACTCCCAACAGTGATTAATAATCAGCCTACATTACTTTTGCCACCCTGAAAACCGGTGAGAAAGAGAAAAAGAAAAACAACTTTTGATATCCTATATCTTCTGATACTATAAGTAAGGTATTTATCTGTTTTTTCACTCTCTTCTCTCCCCCCACCCTTTTATTGCTTGTGTTTTTTTTTGTTTTGTTTTGTTTTTTTTTGTTTTTTGTTTTTTTTTTTTTTTTTGCGGTGCTGGGGATCGAACCCAGGGCCTTGTGCTTGCAAGGCAAGCACTCTACCAACTGAGCTATCTCCCCAGCCCTTGTTTTGTTTTTTATGTGTATGTGTTTGTGTGGTGCCAAGGAGCAAACTCAGGGTCTCAAGAATGCTAGAAAAGCACTGGACCACTACACCACATCCCCAGCCTCACTTAGTGTCTCTGAACCTCATTTTCCTCTTCTATAAAATGTAAAAAAAATAGTTTCTACCTCAGAGGGTTATAATAAGATTAAGTGTTAAATGTAATTATATACATAAAGGGTTTAACAGTATTTTCAACATTTCAATAAAAGTTACTTCATATTAAGGATTCTACTACCTATTTATATATTTTCATTCAAACTCAACCTCTAGACTTCTAAGTATAAAGAAGGGCTTTATACTTAGAAGGGCTGGGGGTATAGCTCAGTTGGCAGAGTGCTTGCCTCACAAGCACAAGGCCCTGGGTTCAAGCTCCAGCACTGCAGGGGGGAGGGGAGTAACTGAAAACCTGGTAACAACTGTTAATCAGATAATTTAAATGATCAAGCCTCTAATAAGAGGTGTCTGACTTGACAAGCCAAGTAAAGTAGCTAATAATCCAGTTTTATTTATTTATTCATGTAACCCTTATAAAAGTCTTATCAGTTATAAGGCTCTGAGCTCTTTGTCCGGTGCCCATCTGGCTCCTCCTCCTCCTTGCTATGCATGTGCTACTTTCCCTCCCAGTAACCATGCATGTAGGACCTCCCCAGGAGCAGATACAGGCCCTGCTGAGGCAGGCTAAATAGACTTTCCACATCTGGAAGTGTTGCAAGCACAACTATCTTGTGGGTACAACTCTTACATATCTCCTCCCGGCCAGTCAGGCACCCACCACCAACCCCTCTCATTTTCTGGCTCAGGGGAGAATCTGTCCCCTTCTCAACCTGCTTGATCCCAGTAAATTCCATATGGTTTCCTGCTTGACCTGGACATATCATACCTACTTCCTAATGGTCAAACTCAGCTTGACTTCTCACCCAGGACTGCAGGGTTCACTCCCCATACCCTCCAGGCACTATGGCAGCCATAGGATCCCTACTCAGTGCAGCTTCAAGCTGCACAAGCTTCAAGAGTGGAGAATGATTGTGTTTTTCATTCTCTGTTCTGTCCCCAAAGTTTAAATAAGTGCAAAACCTCTATTTAAGACTTACACAGAGGATCTGAGGACTAGAAGAGACTCAAGGATTGCTTACTTCAACTCCCTCAGCTCAGAGAGAGAAATGAAAGAAAGGTTAACAATGCAAGAGAGCCGTTTGAGGTTTTCCACCAAGTCACACATCTAACTCTCTGCTGCCCCCTTTGGGCTCAAGCTGACAAATCACACACAAATCAGCCATTTTATTGGTCAGCTTTTGGATTTGTTAGGTTTTATTTTGGAAAATATACATATAAAACCTTGTCAAAATACCTGCACATTAAGTTTCATGAGCACTAAGCAAAATACATGGTATCCTCACGAGTAAAACTGTCAAATGGTATCTGTTTCTTAAAGTCTTCTGAGGGAAGAATATTGAAGTAATGTAATACGGAAGGAATCTAAAACAAATACAAGGAAAAATGGTTTAGAAGGGAAACTTTAATTGCTATAGGAGACAGGTAAGTCCCATAAGGGAAGAAAAAAATCTAAAATCTCTTAATCTTGTGTCATTTCTGAACTTTCTTAAAGCTTCAAAATTTAAAATAAACATCAGCAAAGTATAAAAACTCCCTAACCAAACTCAGAACGGTGGAATAGGCAAAAAGAAAAGGACAGGTGGTTTTTCCAAACAGACTTTCATTCATTCAATTATTCATTTTTCATTCATTCACTCACTCACCACTTAATGAACACCTCCTATGTATGGCCAATAAGTTGAGATAAATAAGTCATGAGCATGGTCCCTAACCCCAAAGAGTTCCCATCTGATGAAAAGATCAAATGCATGAAGACACAGCTTGATACAGTTTGAATTTAGAAAAAGAACTGTGGGAACACGGAGGAGAGAAATCTTCACACAGGAAGAGCCTAACACGATGAGTAGGAGCCAAATGGAGAAAGGACAAGGAGCCCACAGAGAAGGAGAAGCATGTGACCACACAGAGCATGCGCAGTGACCAGCAGGATTTAATGACTGCCCTCCACGGTGCAGAGGGTGGATAAAACTGTGGAGAAGCCAAATTTTGGAAACGTGTTTACTTTTCGACTTAGAAAAAGGTAAAGGCGGAGGGCATCCAACAGTTCTTTCCTGTGTGGTCTGTCATCTTATAAGTTGACAATTTACTCCTAAGTGTCAGCCATTCCCTCCTCCTCCTTATTCTCTTTTTCCAACCATACAGAAGCGCCCCTAGCAGCACCAGGATGGGCAGTCACTGGGATACATATGGTTCACACCTCACACCTCACACCTCAAACAATGTCACTAGATACCCAAATCCCTGGGTTTGGGGGGCAGGGGTAAGGGCAGGAGTTGACCTATCCTCCTCTGGGCGAATCTCACGGCTTTCCATACATCAGGACTTTCTCCATCAGGAATCAGCCTCTTGTTTTGCTGTCAAGCTGAGGTTGGAGGCTGGCTAATGAAGCATTTCACTTTCACAAAACACTGTTGATTTTGCCAAAATCTTGAAAAGAGACACTGAACTAATTCTTCCTCCTTCTATGCATTCCTATGCCGGGTTACCGCCCATGGCTACCACCCATGATTTCAGGGTTGCTGTTTCTCATCAGATGCAAAGAGTAAATCATGCTCTGTGACATAGGTGTGGGTTTACCAGTCTGTGCCTTCAAGAACTGTGCACTGGCTTTCAGAGATCCTGCTACCTGGGCTGTCCAAATAACAGTTGTGTGGAACAATAGGAAAGGTCACAGATAGCCCAAATTGCTTCCCAGTTCTAAAATTTTATTAGTTTTTAAAATAAGCACAAATATTAGTAATGCTGAACTTTGTTGAATGCATAATTGGAACTAGATTTAGTGAAAAGATATCAACTCTATATTTATTTGCTTTAACTAAAAATTTAGTAATCTCTGTATCTTTGTTTAAACTATTCACTCTTCCTGCAGAACCTTACCTCCCCCTCTCCATCAAGTCAATTTCCTAGACCTTTAAGGAGTTCGTTGTTGATATTGTTGTTCTTTATTTATTGGTGTGCTTTTTTTTTAACTTTTTGTTTGTTTTTGTTTTTGTTTTGGTGCTGGCAATTGAACCCAGAGCACTTTACCACTGAACTACATCCACGGCCCTTTAAAATTTTTTTATATTTGAGACAGGGCCTCATTAAGTTGCTGAGACTGGCCTTGAATTTGCAATTTTCCCGCTTCAGCCTCCTGAGTCTCTGGGATTATAGGTATGCACCACCACACCCAGCTTTTTTTAAATTTTAATTATTTCAGAGTACTACATATATAGTTTTTAAATTCAACTAGACTTATGATTAAAAAACAAAAAAACAAACAGCAAATCTCTGCCATGCCACACCCAGAACTGCTGCTTCTCACAGGCAACTATACGAATTATTTTATCTATTTCTTGTGATATCTTCTCAATATTTAGCAGTAATATATTTGCTCTACCCTTCTTAATTTAAGACATTATTTATTGATTCCTGCTGTGGACATGAGTACTTCACTCCCATATCCCCTGTCCCCACCCTGTCCCCCTTCATTCCCTCTATGGCCCCTCACCAACACACAGACCTTTCTGCCCACCTTGCCAGGCATGTTATACCATAGCTTTTGTTAAACTGGACTCAATATTTATGCTAATGTGTACTCACACTTGAGTCATTTAGGGTATTAGGATTCCATTTTTTTTCTAACAACTCTCTGTTTATCCTGTAGTTGATAATGTCTTTTATCAATTGTTCTGGTCCTGCTGCACAGTTCTCAGTCTGAGATTTCTTCAGTTCACCTTTCTGACAAGTCCTTTTCCAGGAACACTTGTATACTTTTGGTGGGAATATAAATTAGTACAACAATGATGGAAATCAGTATGGAGGCTCTTTAAAAGACAGGAATGGACCCCCACATGACCCCGCTATACCTCTTCTTGGTGTTTATCCTAACGCGTTAAAGTCAGCATAGTATAGCAATACATGCAAACCCGTGTTTATAGCCAAGCAATTCACAATAGTCTGTGTGTCTATCAACAGATTAATGGATAAGGAAAATATGATATATATACACAGTGGATGTCATTTGTATGAAAATTGATGGAACTGGAAAGATCATGTTAAGTGAAATAAACCAGACTCAGAAAGTCAAGAATTGTATGTTTTATATCATATGTGGTAGCTGGAGAGGAAAAATAAGTTGGGGGAAAGAGATCTCACGAATATGGAAGAATAGGGTAGAGGAAGGAGATCAGGGGGAGGGAGGAGGTGGGAGAAAGGGGAAGTACTGGTGAATGAAATTGATCAAATTATGTTACATGCACATATTTGACCCAGTATCATGTATAATCATTATGGACCAATAAAATTTTAAACTACTGCATCTGAAAACAACTTATACTAGATTGCTACATCTGAAAATGACAGAATGCTGATAGGAGTAATAATTCAGAATGAACTCATACCATTATAGTTTCCTTTACCTAAGTAAATGAAATGAGTTTTTTTATGCTTCAAATCACCTACAAAATATTTCCATGTATCATTTGCCAATTTGTTATACCTGTTTTTATACATATATATTTGTATTTTGTAGCATGCTGGGTACAAATAAGAGTGGCCAGGAAGAAATCCTTTCCCCTCTCTTTTTTTCCTTGTTATCTCTTGTTTTTCTCTGTTAGTTTGCTGTCTGTGTGGTAAGCACCTTACTTCAGTTGGTTTGGACACTCTTTCATGTTAGAGGCTATCCTCTAACAGCTTGTGATCCTGTCTGTCCATTTACATTTCAGAACAAATTGCCAACAAGTTTGTAATGGGTGGAGTTTGTCAGTCCTCACTGTGAGTGAAGTAGAAAACAAGGTAATCAGGTGAGAGTGAGAAAACAAGAGGAGATTCAAGATTTCTCTCATGCCTAAATTTTCCTTTTGGTTCAGTTGTTTGTATATGGTTCAAATGCTTCATCAACCTATCTAGCATTCTAGAGCAGCTTGCTGTCAAAACAAAACATAAATGACTATCTTTTTATTTTTGCCCTTTTCTTTTGCCAACTATTTAAGCATTCAAGGAAAGTTTAGGACAAAGATTCCATTTGCTTCTTCCTTCTATCAAAAGCAGAAAGAGAAAACACACAATAATATAGGTCTCGGGTCTTTTTGAAATTTCCAGATAGTCTTCAAATTGTATAAGAAAATAATCTCAACTCTCATCCAACCATTCATTCATTCAGTAAATATTGAACTCTCTATACTAGCTAGACACTCTGCCACTTCTGGGCTTATGGTTGTGAAGAAAACGGAAACAGTCCTAATCTGCCTCTTCCACCAGACCATCAGTGGGTGGGAGAAACAGACAATAATCAAGGAAGACTACAAATAAGTACATAATTGCAAATTGTGATAAGGGCTTTGACAAAAATGAGCTGACCATCTGGTGAGAACAGAAAGGAGACCTGTTGAGTAGAGGAAGGGGATCCAGAGGAGGAGAGGGCAAGGGGAAGTACTGGGAAGTGAAATTGATCAAATTATGTTGTGTGTGTACAAAAATCCCACAGTGAAGTTCACTATTCTGTATAATTATTATGCACTGGTAAGAAATAATTCAAAAATGAGCTGGCAATTGTTGAAAAATAAACCTAGGCACATTAAAATTTTTAAGTTTATTTGCATCAACAGTGATTCATAAGCAGGCAGCTCCAAAGCACAAGAAGTTCAGGGTTCCATGGGAAACTTGAGGGGGAAATCATTTTTACGGTATTTATGGAACTAAGACAAAGAAAACTCTGGTTAAAAAGGGAAGTCCCTAACTAGATGTCATGTGGTGATTTCTGATTGGTTAGGTCACTCTGGGTTGAGTTTATGTTTCCTTCTTGAGGAACTTAGAACACTGGAGCCATCTCAGTCTAATGACCTCTCGATTAAATTTTATTATGTTTTTATTAGTGAAGTATAATTATATATAATAGTGGGGTTCATTGTAACATATTCACACATACACAAAACATAATTTGTTCTATTTCATTCTGTAGCACTTTCCCTTCCTCCCCTTAATTCCCATTCCCCCTGATCTACCTCTTCTCTACTGGTCTTCTATTCATTTTTTTATTTTTTGTTTTGTTATTTTTTTAATTTATTTTGGTAAGAGATTGAACCCAGCGTCATTTAATCACTGAACCACACCCCCAGCCCTTTGTTATTTTTTTATTTTAAGACAGGGTTTCAATAGGTTGCCTAGGGCCTCACTAAATTGCTGAAATTGGCCTCAAACTTGTGATCCTCCCACCTCAGCCTCCCAAGCTGCTGGAGCTACAGGCATGGGCCATCACATCTGACTTATTTATTTATTTATTTATTTATTTATTTATTTATTTATTTAGTGGTGCTAGGGATCAAACCCAGGGCCTTGTGCGTGAAAGGCAAAGCACTACCAAATGAGCTATATCCCTAGCCCTTTATTTTTTTAATTTGCATATTATAATTCTACAGAAAAGTGAAATTCATTGTCATATGTTCATGCATGCACATAGCATAATGTGGTAGGTTTCATTCACTAGTACCACCCCTTTCTCTCCCCTCCCTTCCCCTTGATTCCTTTACCCAATTAACAAAACCTGCATGGAATTGGCATCAAAACAGACATGAAGACTCAAAGGAATAGAAGACACAGAAATAAGCATACACAGATACAGTCATCTCATCCTTGACAAACAAGGCCAAAAACTTACCTTGGGGGAAAGAGTCTTTTTTTTTTTTTTTTTTTTACGGTGCTGGGGATTGAACCCAGGGCCTTGTGCTTGCCAGGCAAGCACTCAACCAACTGAGCTATCTCCCCAACCCCAAAAGATAGTTTTTTTAACAATGGTGCTAGAAAACTGAATATCCATATGATCAAGAATAAAACTAGATTGTTATCTCTCACCCTGCACAGAAGTCAACTCAGAATGGATCAAAGACCTAGGAATTAGACCAGAACTTTGCAACTGGTAGAATAAAACATAGGGTTAACACTCCAACATATGGATGCAGGCATCAACTAGTAAGACAGCTAAAGCTCAAGAAATAAAACCAAAAATCAATAAATTAAAAGATAAAAAAATGTAAAAACTTCTGTCCAGCAAAGGAAACCATTAAGAGTGTGAAACAAGAACCTACAGAAAGGAAGACCATCTTTACCAGCTACTCTTCTGGCAGAGAATTAATATCCAATTAATATTTTTACACAATATAATGATTGTGAATAAGAGGAAAGATCCACTTAAAATAGTGTTCAAAACCTGCTGCAAGGAGAGAGTATTTAGGCTAAAGGTGAGCCCTCTGAGTCCATTCACTTAAACATTAGCGAACATTAATAATGTATGCACACAACACTTAATAGTTTTATTAACCTTTTTATTTTCAAAACATTCCATTTTTCTTAAATGAATAAACTTCTTTCTCTTTCTGAACATTTTAAAACACACTTAACAGATTATTTTGAACAATTAGAGATGTAGCAATTTCTTGGTAATTTTGAACATAGTTTGCAAATAAAATAGATTTTATGCTTCAGTCAGTATCAGAGTCTCTCACTCTCTCACACCAGGAGGTGCTGCATCCCCTGTGCTCCTTGTGTAGAATTCTTTATTTCTGCCTCCAGGTGACTGCCTGCTTTATATTCTTCTTCTTGCCCTCTGCAGTGTCAAATTCAAATCCACTCAATCCTCACAGCTCCCAGGATCCAAAAGAGAAGAAATTCTTTCTTCAGGGAACAAGCTAGAAGGGAGGCTAAATGAATAATGACCACTGGTTAGGAATTGGGATAAAAGGAAGAGAAGAAATGGGAAAACAAGAAAATAGGGACTGGATTTTCAAGGAAGAAAAGCCAGATGCATAAACAGGCAGGATGGCTCCTTTAGGAAACCAGATCTGCAGATGGAGCTGGAATACCCTCCAGGCCTCACAGAGAGAGAGGAAAAATGTGAATATCTGAAATTAACATCATACCTCCTTGTGTCCCATGACACCCATAACAGATGTTCCAGGGTTTTTTAGGTGCATTATAGTTATACATTATATTGGGATTCATTTCAATGTATTCATAAATGCATATAACATAGTTTTCTCCATTTCAAGCCCCAGTACTATCCCCTTCTTTTATCCCACTCCCATCTCCAATCCCTTCCTATACTCTATTGGTCTTCCTTCTATTTATTTTTAACTGACTGGAATGCATTGTGATGTAGTCATATTTGCACACAGAATAATTTGCAGACGCACATTTTTGGAGGTAAGAGGGTACCGGGGATTGAACTCAGGGGCACTCAACCACTGAGTCATTTTTATTTTGTATTTTATTTGTCTCACTGAGTTGCTTAACTCTTTGCTTTTGCTGAGGCTCATTTTGAACTTGCAATCCTCCTACCTCAGCTTCCCGAGCCACTGGGATTACAGGCATGCACCACCATGCCCAGCCAGACCCACATTTTTAAACACCTCTTAACCTGTTGTGTACTGGAGATGCAAAGAAAGATAAGAATGGGCTTCGATGACAGTTTCAGTGTAGGAGACAGACACATAAAGCCCACAACACAGCACAATCAGTGCTGTATTTGTTTAACATTGCAAAAATCATTTACTGACACTAACTGGAAGACAACTTGGTCAAAAAACATCAGATACAGGTTGTGTTGACTATAACTGTGAGTTCCCAGAGGGCTGGGAATTATCTGGATCTCTTCTTCACTTTGTAGGAATAACACAAAGTGCATAAAAGATCTTTAGTGAATATCTGTTGCTAAAATGATTAGACACTAAAATACTTATACCTTAGAGAGTGGGAAAATATCATATGATTTTTTTTTAACTTTCAAAATTTTATTATTAACCAAGAGCAGTAGCACACACCTGTAATCCCAGCAACTCGTGAGGCTGAGGCAGGAGGATCTCAAGTTCCAGACCAACCTCAGCAACTTAGTGAGACCCTGTCTCGAAATAAAAAGTAAAAAGAATTGAAGATGTAGTTCAGTGGCAAAGTGCCCCTGGATTAAATACCCCGTATCTCCAAAAAAGATTAATATTCTTATTAACATATATTTATACACACATATATATAAAGTCATATTTATACACATAATGTGATATTTTGATATATGTATACAATGTGGTATGATTGAATCAATTTTTTTTAGTTGTAGATGGACACAATACCTTTATTTTATTTGTTTATATGTAGTGCTGAGGATCAAACTCAGTGCCTCACATGTGCTGGGTAAGTGCCTTACCACTGAACCACAACCCCAGACCTGATTAAATCAATTTAATTAACATATCAGTCATCTCCTTCACCTGTCATTTTTTTATGATGAGACATTTGAGATTAATTCTCTTAATTATTTTGAAATACATAATACATTTTTTGTTGGTGCCAGAAACTAACCCAGGGCCTCATGCATTTAAGGCAAGTGTTCTATCACTGAATCACATCCCTAGCCCCTATAGTATATTATTATTGACTATAGTAACCCTGTTAACCAATCAAGGAATCAAAATCCATTCCTCTTGACTATCTGAACCTTTGCACTGCTTATTCAACATCTCTCGATTCCCTACAGAATTACAGGGTTGTAAGCAGAAAAATAGCACAAGCATTTCTTAATTTAGAATTACCCCTCTGGCAGTGCAATCAGGAAGAAGACTGGGAAGGAAAGTGGTTAGGAGGCTACGGGTAGTAGCTTAAACAAAGAGTTACAGGAAAGTGAACAATCATCTGGTAGTGGTGAGAAAAAGGAGACCTCTAAATGACACCTGGATCTTTGCCTGAGCAACAGAAGAAAATGGAAGGAGTGGAGAAAGGCCAAAGTGAAGAGGAGCACCAGCCTGAGTAGTATTATGATCTGGAAGAAGAGGTCCCCAAAAGAGAATCACCCAGGTGACTAAAGAAATGTGTCAAGTGCTGGGAGAATTCAGAATTCAACCACAGTCACTGAATTTAATGATTGGAACATTGCTGAGGTCAAACCAGCAGCAAGGGATTGTGAAATGAATGATTGAAGAACTGGGACAACAACTGTTTCAGAAGGCAACTGAGAAGAGGAGAGAAACAGAATGTGTTTGAACCAAGATGATTTCCTGCCATGGCCTGTGGCCCAGTTGAAAAGGGGAAGCCAAGGGAGGTCACCACTGCCCAGCAGAGGATCCCACTATTGGGTCCTTCTCAGAGCAGCTCTAGGCAAGGGGAGAAGCTGAGGCTTCTCTAAAGGCACCATCAAGGGAGATCTGGGATTCCTCATTATAGACTCTGCAGGACTGAGTCAGGGGAGCACTTTTCTTCAGAAAGTTCCAGAAGTGAGTAGAAGCCCAGCTGAATCTGCAGCTGATAGAGGCAAAAAGGATCAGATACTGACAGAGAAGGTGGACAGAGTGGGCCCTGGGGTGGTGGCTCCAGAACCCTATCTCCTGCTGCAAACTACAAACTCTTCCTTTGTCTTTCTTTCTCCCTCCCTCCTTCCCTTCCTTCCTTCCTTCCTTCCTTCCTACCTTCCTTCCTTTCTTCCTTTATTCCTTCCTTCCTTCCTTTCTTCCTTCCTTCCCTTTTTTCGTAGATCCAAGAGGAAGGAAGGCAGGGATACTGAGAATTTGGACCTCACCATGAAGAAGAGAGTTACAGAAGAAAGTCATTACCTGAACAGAGGGGTCTGGTGAGGATGGAACTAGAGTTCTGGCTGACAGGATTCCTAGCAATGCAGCAGTAGCTGCCACTGTCCCCAAATCTCCAGGAAACACTGAGAGTGGTTCCTCCATGAGATACAACTGCCCCCTGGCCATGGGGGTCCCAGCTATATTGAACATCCTCTCCAGCTTCTTCCATGAAGCAGGCTAAGGTGACAAAGCAGGTCCTATTCCTCATGATCTGGGAGGTGACAGTGATATTGGGCTTCTTCAGCCTCTCTGTGCCAAGAAGAGAAGTCTCAAGCTATAAGACAGCTCAGATCCAGCAAAACAAGGGAGAATAATGGTTAAAAAAAAATTAATGCGCATTCCTCCTCCCCTTCTCACCATAGACAAGTAGGGTGAAATCCTTGGTGATGTTGATCAGAGGAGAACGCAGACTTATCCCAGCTCTATAGGGGCCAGAGTCCCACAACTCCAGGGGGCTGATATGAAGAGAATAACCATAATGAGGGGTGCTCAGTCGTCCACTGTATGGTCCCTGAATCTCAGAAACCAGGACTGGTTTGCCAGCTGGTCCTGGTTGCAAAACAGCAATGAGCCCTTTGGAGTTCCATGTGACGCTTTCTACCTCCTGATCCACTGGGACCTCCAGGGGCAGAGTGACTGACTTCCCAAGAGTGCCAATCACTACATTCCCTGCTGTGACTTCTCTCAGTGTTCCTGACCCTGCAGACAGAGAAGGGCAAGTGTCAGTGTCTCCCTATCCAGATTTTATCACTCCATACCACCCACTCCAGGCCCATCTTACCATCTCAAGGGTATTATTCCCCCCTCCCCAAGGCCTGAAGGGAATCAGGATTCCTTCTCCACCTTCTCTGCTCACTCCAGAGCTGTTGTTCAGAGTGCATACTTGAGTTCCTGGGCAAACTGAGGAGCCAGGTACCTGTGCAGATGTGTGGCACTGAGACCGGGTGGGAGCTGCTGTTGCTGACTGGGTTCTTGATTATGCAGGTAAAGGGTGGAAAACTGTCCTCCGGCCTCAAGGAAACACTGAGGACAGACCCTCCATGGGATATCACAGTCCGGGGACTCAGTGGTGTCCAGCTATAGACCACAGTACCTCCTCTGCTTTCTGCCACACATGTCAGAATGATGATGCAGTTTCCATTATCACCAATCCTGGAACTCAGTGTGACGTGGGGTGGGACCAGCTTTTCTGAGTGTGCAAAATGAAACAAAGTGAGGACTTGGAAACCCTTCTAGACTTCCGCTTTATAGGACAGAAAACACAAGACATTGTCACCTGAAACTCTGCACCATCCTGTTTATACGTAAGGAACAACAGAGGCAGTATCTGCCCACATCTATTCTAGAGCTTTAAGTTTAACAAGGTAGTGTCACTTAATGTCTCCTTTGATTTCCAGAGCAATCCCATGAACTACATAAGGTATGTGTTATATATATTCTATTTCACAGGCTTAGAATGCTTAGGTAACTTGCCCAAAGTGGTAAATCCAAAACTATCCAGTGAATTTGACCCAAAGCCTGGGTTCCTGACCCTATATGGAATAAAGGGAACACAAGCCTGGGACTGTGTTGTGATTACATCTTTCCCCAGTAGGAGGTTCTGCAGCATGCACTGAATTTCCAGATACTGACCAAGTCTTACAGAGGATGTGGCCCTGTGCTTGTGATGTTTCTTCTACCCACTTGCACTCCCTTGGACCTGCACCTCTTATCCTCTCTCCCCAAGGCTCATGCACCTCATACTATTCCTCAGATGTCCTCATTGCCATTATTTGTCAGAGCCAGGAGCATTTGGGAGAGGAACAAAGAACAGCTGCAGACAGTAGACAACCAAGACAGACTGGACAAAGTCATATGGCATGGGAGAAGGACACTCTGCTATTCATCCTCAGTCCCATGACCCAGTTCACTGCAGCCCCAGGGGCAGCTCAACTGTGCAAAATAGGACCACACAGGCCTAGAGTGTCCCCTGGGAGAAGGCAATCTGAACCCCCACTGGTAAGTAACTTTCTGCTGCCTCACCCCAGTGTCTTATAGACCAAACTCTAGGGTACAGACCCTTTCCTCTTTGACTTTTGCAGGTCCTCTTCTTAAAGTCTTCACTAGTTCAGGGAACTAAATATTGTCACATGCTGGTGTGAGAAACACACTCATCTGTCCAAATCCGAAGAATGAACTAAGAGACATGAGGTAGGCAAAAGCAAGGATTTTTACTTTAATTGTCTTGGAAGAGCAGGTGTCTGGGGAAGCAGGCACTCTCAGATTAGGTTCAACCAGCATTCTTTCACCCACTGTACAAGGTCCTTCCCCCAGTTCCTCATTGCCTGAGTACTATGGGGTGTACAGTCTTCTGAACTTCACCTAGGTTTGACAGCCTCCAGTTTGAGTTATTCAAAGAAATACACCTTTTGTTGTCCCCAACTCCCTTTGTTCTCTTGTAGCAGGAAACTCCTACTGGATTGAGTGCCTTTTGGTGAGTACACAGTATATCCCTCGGTTGGTCAGTTTGGACCCCTTCCTTCTCACCGCTTGTTTGTCAAGGGGCTATACATTTTTACACTCAGTATTAACTCCTTGTAACTTTTCATTCTCTCCCCTTCAGCGGCCTTTCTTACATCCCAAGTAATTTAACATTTTAAGCTAAATAATGTATTTTTAAAATGAACCACCAGACTTTTTATTTCTCTCACCTGGAAACCAGAGAACCAGGGTACAAGATACAGCATCAGACACCCAAATCCTTCTTATGGTTTGGATATGAGGTGTCCCCCAAAATCTCCCATGTTAATGGAGAAGGTGATATGATTAGATTTTAAGAGCTGTATCCTAATCAGTGGATTAATACATTTGATGATCTAATAATTTGAATGCACTAAATGGGTGGTAACTATAGGCAGATGGGACATGGCTGGAGGAAGTAAGTCTCTGGGCATGCCTTTGGGGATTATATCTTCCCTGGGCTTCTCCTTCTCTCTCTGTCTGCTTCTCAGCCACCATGATGTTCTGTCTCACCTTAGGCACAGAGCAATGGAGTCAGCCAACCAAGAACCAAGAACTGAACCTCTGAAACAATGAAACAAAATAAACATTTCCTCCTAGCATTGACCGTGAGACTGACTGGTTGGATATTTTGGGTCACAACAACAGAAAAACTAACACAATTCTCTTCCCAGGTTTGCCACCTGCTAGTTTTATGTTGTGGACTTAGTTTCCTTAGCCTGGGAATACAAATCCTTGTCTGCCTACTGGCAGGGCTGTTGTGAGGCACAAGTGACTTGGGAAATACTCTGTGAAGGATAAAATCCCATCCTGTTTTCATGGCTGCTGCCACTGGAGTGTGAACTCAGAGTGAAAGCCTTCTGAGAGACCCTACACCTGATGGATCAATAGAGCCCAATCTCTTGCCCACAAACCTATCAATGCTATTCCATGCAGAGTACATCTTTCCAGGATGGCCAGCAGCATGTTGAGAGGCCTTTCCCTCCAAATTTGGGCCCATCCTAGTGAACAATCCTACTTAGTGAACAATTCTACCTAAGTTCCCATAACGCCACCCCCATTGCTGCTAGGAACTGGCTGTAACCAGTCCAGGCCCCAGTTCTTGGCAGAAATGCTGTCACTCCAACTGTGTGCACTTGACAAGGGAGCAGTCCCAACATCCCCACTAAAACAATGGCTCCATCTCATGGGAATATTTTCTAACACACAACCCAAAGACAATGGCAAGACTCCTATCTTCCCCTGTCAACTAGTTTCCCTGTGTCCACCCTCACTCAGCATCCCTACCTTTCCCACCTAACCACTGCAGGGGAGCCACTCTGCCATGACATCCAGAGACCTTGAACATCTTCCTCAGGCTGAGTTTGAATTAGTTTGAGTTGTGCCAAAATTCCAGAACACAAGAGCTTGGGACACACTGCCTGGAAAGAACTCTCCCTTGTCTCTGTCTCTGTCTCTCTCCCTCTCTACCCGGAAGGCTGTCATGAAATAGTTCCTTGTGGTCTTGGGGTTCTAACGAGGTAGGGGGTTTCCTACCCCTCCACTGCAGAAAAGAGCAGTGGACCATAAAACCTTCTCCCTACAAGAACAGGCTCCCTGGTGTCATGTGTCCCACAGCTTACATCACAGTCATCTGACTCCTTTTGCTTCAGTGGTATCTTTTCTGGTGACTGGAATAAGGAACCAGGGGCCTGGGACTTTTGGTGGTTATTCTTCCTTTCACTATCTGTATAAGTAATGCACTTCTGGATTGAAAAGTGACTCATGGCATCTTCCAGATCAGCCAGGTACTAGGTACTGGTTTTTCTAGTGCTGTGTGTGCTTAACCCCTACCTGTACTGTTTCCCTTTGTAAAATTATTTAAAATTTCTTTAAGGAATTAATTGTTTCTCCCTGCATCTATTTTTTATTGTATTATTAACTTTTTTATTTTTTATTTTGAGATAGGTCTTGTGGAGTTGCAGAGACTGACCTTGAACTTGAAATTCCCCTGCTTTAGTCTCCCAAGTTGCTGAGATTACAGGAGAGGGCCACAACTCCCAGCTCTCCTACATTTATTTAGAGCATTTATTGTTGCAGAAGGTAGTGTTCCTACTTTAGCAATGAAGAATCTTCAGCTCCATGAGTAGGTTGTGGCAAAACTTTAGTTCTCTGGGCCTGAAATTCCATTACCTGATCACTACCTACCAAAGAGTTCTGCTCCAATTGGTCTGAGGCAGATCCTAGGCCTTGACATTTTTTAGGAGATTCTCCCAGTAATCCTAATTTATGTATTTTTTTACAGTGAGCATATGTTAGTCTTGTAATTGGAAAGTAAGTTGTAAATGTTACTAAACATTACTAACCATGACTGTGAAACTGACACGGCTCCCATCCACCTGCCCCAGAACACTCACCAAAGACTTGCAGCCAGTACTCCTGGATATGGGTGATACGGGAACTCCTCAGGTTAATGTGGGCCCGGTAGGACCCTGCATCCTCTTGGCTCAGGTTGCTGATCTGCAGAGAGTAGCCTGATTCCACAACATTCACGCGGCCCCAGTACCGGCTTCCTGCCTGATAAAAAGTGTCTAGCCCTCCAGCTTCTACCATGGTGACTGAGGCAATTGCTCTGGATTCCGAACGGGACATCCAGGAGATGCTCTCTACCTGCTGTTCTGGCAGCAGATACAGGGGCAGAGTGACAGACCCTCCTTGGGTCCCAGTTACCACCAGAGGTGCTGGGTCCTCTCTGGAAATTCTTGGCCCTGTGGACACAGAATAGAAGTTTCAGGGCATCCTGAATGAGCCATGAGTTTACAATGGACCTTGAGTCAGGAAAGGGATGATTACCCCATGTCATAGATGAGAAAATGGAGACTGCCAAACATTGAGGTGGCTTGCTCAAGACTCCATAGCTAGTTAGTGGTAGAACCAGAGCCGGAGTGAGTACCCACCACTTCATGTAAGAGGCTCTTCTTCAATATCAAACTAATTAACATATAATTAAACAATTACCCAAATGCTATCCTAAGACTCCCAAGCGCCAAGTAGAAGTGAGAGTAGGGCAATTCTAGGGAGGTACTTGATGATCCTTGCTGTAACTGGCTGATAAGCTAGGATAGAACTCACTTGGCCCAGCCCTATCTATAACATGTCTGTCCCCAGAACTGCTTGTCCAGCCACTTCTCAAACAGAAACCAGCTCCTTTAAGGCCCAGTCAAGATCCCTGCGAAAGCATCTTTCCGGAACAGAAGGACTAGTGCTGTGCTGGCCAAGTCAGTTTAGGGTGCTCAGTGGGCCAGTAGTTGGGATCCCAGCCTACACTGAACTTAAGAGAAGAGTGTAAGTCCTTGGGCACCAGGCAGACTGATCAAATTCAAACTCTTGCACTACCAACTGTGTGATTTCTGGCAGGTAGCCTCTCTGAGTCTCAGTTTTTTTCACCTGTAAAATAGAAATGACATCTAGGATTTCATGAGGGTTAAATGAAATAAAGCAAGGAAATATTATACATGATTAGAATTCGAGATAATTATTACAGTGACTTTTTAGAATTCCTTCTCTTTCCTCCTCCTCCTTTTCAGGACTGGAAATTGAACACAGGATCTTGCACAAGCCAGGCAAGTGCTCTACCAGCTTTTAAATTTTTGTTTTGAGACAAGGTCTTACTAGGTTACGTAGGCTGTCCTCAAACTTGCACTATCCTCCTGCCTCAGCCTCTCAAGTACACTATTAGTATTTCTTTAAGACAAGTTCTCACTATGTTTCCCCAATCACTGGGATTACAGGCAAGCACCACTGTGCTTGGCACTATTAGTAATCTTAAAGATATATAACATCATTGGAATAAATTAGTGAATGCACCTTATTTGTACACTTGTAGAACATTTTTTAAAGATTTTTAAAAAATTTTTATTGGTGCATTGTGATTATATATAATAGTGGGATTCATTGTGATGTATTTGTACCTGCACATAACATAATCAATTTCATTCCCCAGTACCTTTCCTTTCCCTCCCCTACTCCCTCCCCCTGATTCCCTTCCTCAACTCTAATGGTCTCCTTTCTATTTTCGTGGAAGTTCCTTTTTAATTTTTTTTCTCTCCAACTCCCATGTATGAGAGAAAACATCTGACCCTGGACATTCTGAGACTGGTTTCTTTCACTTAACATGATGCTCTCCAGTTCCATCCATTTTTCCTCAAATTACATAATTTCATTCTTCTTTATGGCTGAGTAAAACGCCTTTGAGTTTATATAGCACATTTTCTTTATCCATTCATCTGTTGAGAAATATCCAGGGTGGTTCCATAACTTGGTTATTGTGAATTATCCTGCTATGAAATTATGGAGATGCCATTTCTCAGCAGCACAACCCATTTCTGTTAGAGTATTTTTGCCACACACACATGCAATCCCAGGAGGCAGAAAAATCTGAAGCTGACCAAGGTCTGCCACAGTTATTTAGAGAGAAAAGGCAGCATGGCTCAGGGAGGGATCTGGGTTCTGATTCAAACTTGGGATTTGGAAGTACTGGTCACATCACTGTAGCTTAGGCCAGATGACGAGTCTCCTTGCTAAAAGTAGAACCAAGAAGTTCTGTGGTCACAATGAGTGGGAGGATGCACACCATGCTGGGAGACTGTAGCATCCTGGTGTATTCACCACAGAATCCACTGGACAGCCCAATGCTCACATCCTCCATGGAGCTCTTCTGGCTCTATCTGGAGCAAGCTGGTGGGAAGCATCCTTCAGCAGGGTGATGCTGAACAGATAGACCTTCCTGTCCCCAAACTGGGCCCTAGGCCTGAAATTTAGCCTGGGGGAATCCTACCAGGGACAAGCAGTTTTGTGCACCCTTGCGCCCTCAAGCACAATAACTCCCTGGACTCAGTTCAGGTTCTACTCCCTTGCTGCAACCTTGTCCAAACTCTGTACTTGCAGTTCAGCCACACCTTCCCCTAGTTTCTGACCTTCTATTGGCTAATTTTGTTTTAAACATGCACTTCATTCTGCCTCACACAAATAACTGTGTAGTGTGTCTTTCCCCAGAATCCATAGCTCCCCAAGGAGAAAAGAAGGTGGAAGGGATTAATGCCTGACTAATAAAGCAAGTCAGGCTGATTATGGTTAGGTGTGGTGGGGTGTATGTCAAGCTCCCTAGTGTGAATGACTCCAGTGAAAGGAAAATGATACAAAGAAGTCAGATTCGGGACACAAATCCCAACAATCAGACAGTTGGTCGAGCACTTTGTACACATATTTCATTTAATCTTCCCAGAAAACTTGTAAAGTAGGTATTCTTGTTCCCCTTTTACAGATGGAGATCATGAGAGTCAAAGAACTTAACTCGCCCATACTCCTCAGCTAGAGAGGGTACAGTTCAAACTAAAACCTAGGTGCTTCTGACCCTAAAATTAATGTTTTGTGTGCTATACTGTACTGTCAGCAGCAGAATTTCCCACACTGAATTCCTCCCCATGTCACACTGACACCCTTTTTCTAAAACACACACACAGTAAAGGACGTGACACACAAGAGGCCTCAAAAGGTGTCTCTAGAACTGCACTGTAAACACTTTATAATGTCAGACCTGTCTTACCAGTTCTGTCACTCTGGGCACAAGAGATGCCCCTGTGGCAGTGACCACCAAGGAAAGACCTAACCAGAAACAATGAAGTGGAGAAAGCTCCCATATATGTTCTGTAGCGCGTGAGGAGAGGGGCTAGGAGGAGCGTTACAAGAATCCAGCTTCTTGGTTTCAGTTCTGTCTCTTTAGTCAGGGACACTGTGTTTCTCTGAGACTCTTCTTGTTGCTGTGACTTTCGGTTTCACAGATCAACTTCCTGTGCCAGCACATGGTTACTGAGGCTCAGCCTTGTCTATCATCTGAAAAACTGGTGTAATACCATCTGCCTTATCCACATCCCAGTGTTGTCATAGAGATCAAACTTTTTTAAACATAAGTGAAAGTCTTTATCATCTGCAAATTTTAAACACATTAAAGAAGTTCATCAATGTGTTAAAGGACAACGCTAAGGTGGGATTAGGGACAACCTTGAAGGCAGGTGACTCTGATAGACAGTATAATCTGGCTCTACTCTCTCCCCACCCACTCCACCCCATCCCATTCACCCTGGAGGGGGAACAAAAGTGAAAACTTGGTACTCAGGAGATAGACCAGAACCCAGCCCCACACTGCAAATTTCTCAAAAGTTATCCTCTTTTAACCCTCAGGTCAAGCCATCTCCTGCCATCACTCAGATCCTTGAGGGCAAGCAGTGAGAATTCAGAGGGGCAGGAACACCAACCATGGGTTGAGCTTGAGATCCTCTACTGAAGTCATTTTGGGGACATGGAAGTTCGAATCCATGATGAGGGGTGACTGTCAGGGACTAGTAGGAGAAGAAGGTAGAACAAGACACCAAGCACCAAATACAGAACACGAATCCCAAGCTACATCCCTCTGGGTCCCTAAAAACCTGAACATCTCAGGAAACACACTTGAGATGACAAGATGCAGAAAAGGCGAGTTCTGGAAGTGGATGTGATCCGCATCATTCAGCCTCCCTAGAAATGTCCAGGGTTCTTGTGTAACATCAGTAGAAGAAATGTGAGGATGACAGTCATGATCTGGGCCTGCATGACCTGAGATTATTTGCAGAGGCACGCACACACATACACAGACAAACACACACACACACACACACACACACACACACACAGAGTCTGGTCCCCACAGAGACAGCACTTTCAGGTCCCCACAGAGGCAGCACCTTCAGGTCCCCACAGAGACAGCACCTTCAGGTCCCCACAGAGGCAGCACCTTCAGTGAAAATTGCCCATTCTTTGACTAAACCATTGTGCAGGGTAGGTGGAAGAACCTGGGAGGTGGGAGGGATGCACTTACCCATGAGAAGACTAAGGAGGAGCAAAGACCATGGTAGAGAAAACCCCATAAGGATGGGTCAACCTTGCAGCAGCTACAGGACTGTGCATGCATGAATGTGAGTCCACAAACATTTCCTGTTTTTGGTGTCACTACTTTAATCATGTGTAGTTTTCAAGTCACAAGATATGAAGATGAGAGGACACAAAAGAAGGAAGGGTGAGAATCACCAGGGTGAGCTATTTAAAAAACAAAACTAATGATGTCACAGACTTACTTTAAACCCTTCTACTATCCCTTACAGACTAAAAAAATGTCCAGAATCAAAATCCTGGTGGGCAAGGCTTTCATCTTGCCCACGATCCCAGCTTCATGTTCTCTCATCAAATTTCATCCCTTGAACTCCAGTCACTGCAGACTGCTTCTAAAGCATTCCCCACATGCTTTTTCACTTTAATAGCAAGTTCAATTATACTTATTCATGCAATTTTTTAAAATAATTTTAAGTTGTACATGAACACAATACCTTTATTTTTATGTGGTGCTGAGGATCAAACTCTGTGCCTCACACGTGCTAGGCAAGCATTCAACCTCTGAGCTACAAGCCCAGCCCTCGTGCAATTTCATTTACAGGATTATCCTAGTTCCTGCCTGTCTTGGTGCAAAGACTTTCATCTTCTCCTGCTCCTGGATTTTGGTACCTCCTTTGTTATGGGTTTGGATGTGAGGTGTACCCCAAAAGCTCCTGTGCTCATGAAGGAATTTTCAGAGAAGAAAGGATTTTATTGCAAGAATTATAACCTAACCAGTTCATCCTACTTGAATAGACTGGGTAGTAACTGTAGGCAGGTGGGGCATGCTGTAGGAGGGAGGTCAATGGGTGCATGCCTTGGAAGGTTCATCTTCCCTGCAGTGTTTCTCTCTCTCTCTCTCTCACCTATCTCTCTCTCTCTCTCTCTCTCTCTCTCACCTATCTCTCTCTCTTCACCCTCTTTTTACTCTCTCTCCCCTCCCAGCTGTAATGAGTTGAGCAGCTGTCCCCTACTATGATATTCTGCCTCACCTCAGGCACAGAGTGAGGGGACTAGCCAATCATGAACTGAACCTCTGAAACCAGGTACCAAAATAAGCTTTTATACAGCCTTCAGTTGTGGAATGGGAAACTTCTACCACCACCACCCCACCTCCCAATTCTCAGGCCTTTGGATTTGTACTGGGACTTACACCATCAACATCCTTGTTTATTTATCAGTCCTTCAGACTCAGATTACATTATACCACTAACTTTTCCCATTTTTAAGCTTGCAGAAGACAAATCATAGGACCTCACCCTCCATAATTGCTTCAGTCAATTCCAAAAATAGTCTTTCTCGCTCTCTCATATATCTCAGATGGATATATATATATATATATTTCATATAAATATGTATGAAATCTCCCGCTTCTCTAGACAACTTTAGTATGTATTTTATTACTGAGAGTGGTTCTGCAAGAACAGAGCTTTGTTTTGTTTTTAGATGGGTTTTCATTATGTTGCCCAAGCTGGCCTTGAACTCAACCCTCCCACCTCAGCCTCCTGAGTTGCTAGCATGTGTGAGGCATTGGGTTTGATCCTTAGTACCATCTAAAAATAAAGAAATAAAATAAAGGTATTGTGTCCATCTACAACTAAAAAAAAAATTTTTTTAAATATACAATTGGGGGCTGGGGTTGTGGCTCAGTGGTAGAGTACTCACCTATCACATGTGAGTCACTGGGTTCAATAATCAGCACCACATAAAAACTAAATAAATAAGTAAGTAAATAATAAAAGATATGATTGACTCTACATCTAATACATTCTTCAAAAAAAGTAATTGGCTTAACAGTTTCATCTTTCAGTAGCAATTTGCTGCCATTTATTTTGTGCTTAAGAACTCATTATTGCGTATATACTCAAGTCTTTTTATTTTTCTTCTTTTCATAAATACTCTTGGACATTATTGGACTTGCAGACTTCCCTTATTATGGGGATTACAATGCTTTTATCATTTCAGACTTCATTTTAGCTTAAGAACAAGCCATTAAATCATAATTTTTACAGAACCTTTGATTTGGACAGTTTTAAATTTTTTTTTTTTGATCTGGGATAGAATGCATAGGAGTATGAAGTATGATGTAAATAAGAATACAAGCTAGTGTTTTGTCTTAGTAGTTTTAAGAAATTAAAGCAAACAAATTTAAGTTTTCTTCTATTGAAAATAACCTATGATTGTATGTTTTGCATTTGTAGAAGTAGGTTAGTTGTGTTTTTCAATTATTTTAACTTCACACTTTTTTTGAAACTTGCCCTACAAAAATTGCTTGGCTTAAACATCAAAGCTGTGACAATTTTTTCTTTGATGTGATTGTTAATTCCAAATTCTTGTTCATGTAAGAATTCAATAAAACTCAAAAATCTATTCAAAACAAAAAAACAGAAACAGAGAGATCCAAGATAGCAGACTAGAGGGAGGCTGCATTCCTTGTCGCTCCGTGACTCCGGTTTCAAGCAGAGGATATCTGTTTCCTGATTGCTCACTGTCAGGCACCTATCATCCGCCATTTGCCTGCCTCTCTCCTGTCCATCACCTGCCCTTACACCTATCCATCACCCAACCCACCAGGTTCACCTCCCGATCGTCCAACTATAGTCAGCAAACTGATCGCCAACCGCCAGTGGAGCACCAGCTGCCTGCTGTTGCCTGGAAGTTTACTGTTACAGTACCTACAGGATCCCTCAGCCCGATCGATCACTCCCTGCCTCTGGGGCCCTCACATAGACTGACTGCTCCCTGCCCCAGACCAACTGACTGCGCCCTATCACCTGGACCCCAGACCAACAGATTGCAACCAGCCTCCAGGATCCCACAACCACACCAAACACACCCGACCTCCAGGACCCCTGCCTGACCAACCGCATCCTGCCTCCAGGACCTCCAGCTGACCACGGCCACACCCTGAGCTGCAGCTCCCCATTTGCCAACACATTTCGAAGCCAGAGCAGCCATCTTGGATAATCCTGGAAGCCGTAGCTCTGATCTTTAGGTGGGGCAAAACCCATCCTGAGACACCTGCTGGAGGCTTGAAGCTCATTGTCAGGTACCTCTCCTGCATCAGGCTACTGAACTCTGGGAGGTTTCATTACTATATGACTGTTATACTGTAGATTTTCTTTTTTCTCCTTATTGAAAAAGTTTAAGTTTTTATTTCTTCACTTTTCTTGCTCTCTTTTCCTTTTGTTTACCTCAGAGTCTCTTTCTCCCTTTTTTGCATGCTAACATCCAATTTCTTTTGATTACACTCTCACCCTTTCTATTATCTAGAACTTATGTATATTCTTTTCTTATCCCATTAACAGCCACATTCTACATCCCTCTGCATCCTCTTTGTCCTCCATTTGAAACTGCAGACCTTATTGCAAATCTGTTTGTTTTACTGAGTGTCTGAATTGGGCACTGCTAATATTGATCTCCCCTTAAAGAAAGGGTTTTGGAAACCTATAGGGCCACTATAAACCTATATGGGGAAATCTGCAATACCCCAGATCTGCACTGCTAGAGGGGAAGATACATGAACAACATGAAAAAACAAGGGAAGAAAATGATCCAAACAAATCTCAATTCTATATTAATAGAATCCAATGACAGTATGTTAGAAGAAATGTCAGAAAATGACTTCAGATTATACATAATTAAAATGATTCATGAAGCAAAGGATGAGATAAGAGAGCAAATGCAGACAATGAATGATAATACCAATAAGCTGAAAGAGCACCTGCAGGAAGCAAAAGATCATTTCAACAAAGAGATAGAGATTCAAAAAAAAAACCAAATGGAAATCCTTGAAATGAAGGAAACAATAAACCAAATAAAAAACTCAATGGAAAACATCACCAACAGACTAGATCACTTGAAAGACAGAACCTCAGACAATGAAGACAAAATATTTAATCTTCAAAATAAAGTTGCCCAAACAGAGAAGATGGTAAGAAATCATGAACAGAATCTCCAAGAACTATGGGACATCATGAAAAGACCAAATTTAAGAATTATCGGGATTGAGGAAGGCACAGAAATACAAACCAAACGAATGAACTACCTATTCAATGAAATAATAGCAGAAAAGTTCCCAAACCTGAAGAATGAAATGGAAAATCAAATACAAGAGGCTACAGAACACCAAATGCACAGAATCACAACAGATCCACACCAAGGCACATTATAATGAAAATGCCTCACATTCAAAATAAAGATAGGATTTTGAAGGCCGCTAGAGAAAAGCATCAGATTACATTTAGGGGGAGACCAATACAGATAGCAGCCGACTTCTCAATCCAAACTCTAAAAGCTAGATGGGCCTGGAACAATGTATTTCAAGCACTGAAAGAACATGGTTGCCAACCAAGAATCCTATACCCAGCAGAATTTACCTTCAGATTTGAAGATGAAATAAAATCCTTCCATGATAAACAAAAGTTAAAAGAATTTACAAATAGAAAGCCTGCACTACACAATGTTCTCAACAAAATATTCCATGAGGAGGAAATGAAAAACAACAATGGAGGTCAGCAAAGGGAGGAACTACCTTAAAGAAAAACCACTCAAAGGAGAAACCAAGCCAACTTAAAAACCAAAAATAAGCCAAATGACTGGGAATACAAATCATATCTCAATAATAACCCTGAAAGTTAATGTCCTAAACTTATCAATCAAAAGACATAGACTGGCAGAATGGATTAAAAAGAAAGACCCAACAATATGCTGCCTGCAAGAGACTCATCTCATAGAAAAAGACATCCACAGACTAAAGGTGAAAGGATGGGGAAAACACCTACCATGAACATGGACTCAGCAAAAAAGCGGGGGTTTCCATCCTTATATCAGATAAAGTGGACTTCAAGCCAGAGTTAGTCAGAAGGGATAAAGAATGACATTTCATAATGCTTAAGGGGACCATAAATCAGGAAGACATAACGATAGTAAATATTTATGCCCCAAACAATGGTGCATCCTTGTACATCAAAGTCCTTCTCAATTTTAGGAATCACATAGACCACAATAATTCTGGGTGACTTTAATGCACTGCTGTCACCACTAGATAGATCTTCCAAACAAAAACCAACCAAAGAAACCATAGAATTCAATAACACAATCAATAACCTAGACTTTAATAGACATATATAGAATATTCCATCCATCAACGAGCGGATTCACTTTCTTCTCAGCAGCACATGGAACCTTCTCGAAAATAGACCATATGGTATGCCACAAAGCAGCCCTCAGGAAAAGCAAAAAAATAAAGATACTGCCTTGTGTTCTATCAGATCATAATGGACTGAGAATAGAAATCAATGACAAAATAAAAAACAGAAATTACTCCAACATATGGATACTAAATAATATGCTATTGAATGAAACATGGATAACAGAAAACATTAGGGAGGAGATAAAGAAATTCTTAGAGGTCAATGAGAACGACGATACAACATATCGAAATCTCTGGGACACTATGAAAGCAGTACTAAGAGGAAAATTCATTGCATGGAGCACATTCAAGCAAAGAATGAAAAGTCAACAACTAAATGACCTAACATTACAGCTCAAAGCCCGAGAAAAAGAAGAACAGAATAACAGCAAAAGTAGTAGAAGACAGGAAATAATTAAAAACAGAGCTGAAATCAATGAAATTGAAACAAAAGAAACAATTCCAAAAGTTGACAAAACAAAAAGTTGGTTCTTTGAGAAAGTAAACAAAATAGACAAACCTTTAGCCACACTAACAAAGAGAAAGAGAGAGAAAACTCAAATTACTAAAATTCGTGATGAAAAAGGAAATATCACGACAGACACCACTGAGATACAGAACATAATGAGAAGCTACTTTGAAAATCTGTATTCCAACAAAATAGAAACTACCGAAGACATTGACAAATTTCTAGAGACATATGCTCCTCCCGAACTGAACCAGGAGGACATACACAATTTAAACAGATCAATATCAAGCAATGAAATAGAAGAAGCCATTAAAAATCTACCATCCAAGAAAAGCCCAGGACCAGACAGATTCTCAGCTGAGTTCTACAAGACCTTCAAAGAAAAACCCATTCCAATTCTTCTCAAAGTATTCCAGGAAATAGAAAAGGAGGGTACCCTACTGAACTCATTTTATGAAGCTAATCTCACCCTCATACCCAAACCAGGCAAAGACACATCAAGGAAAGAAAATTTTAGACCAATATCCTTGATGAATATAGATGCAAAGATCCTTAACAAAAATCCATATCCAAAAACATATTAAGAAAATTGTGCACCACAATTAGGTGGGGTTCATCCCTGTAATGCAAGGATGGTTTAACATCCATAAATCAATAAATGTAATCCATCATGTCAATAGACTTAAGGGTAAGAATCACATGGTTATTTCAATTGACACAGAAAAAGCGTTCAACAAAATACAACACCCCTTCATGCTCAAAACACTAGAAAAAATAGGGTTAGTAGGAACATACCTGAACATTGTAAAGGCTATTTATGCTAAGCCCATGGCCAACATCATTCTTAATGGAGAAAAACTGAAACAATTCCCTATGAAAATGGGAACAAGACAGGGATATCCTCTTTTACCTTTTCTATTCAACATTGTCCTCGAAACTCTAGCGAGAGCAATTAGGCAGACTAAAGAAATTAAAGGGATACAAATAGGAAAAGAGGAACTTAAGCTGTCACTATTTGCTGATGACATGATTCTATATTTAGAGGATCCAAAGAACTCCTCCAGAAAACTTCTAGACCTCATCAATGAATTCAGCAAAATAGCAGGCTATAAAATCAACACGCATAAATCTAAAGCATTTTTATATGCAAGCGATGAAACAGCTGAAAGGGAAATGAGGAAAACAACTCCATTTGCAATACTTCAAAAAAAAAATAAAATACTTGGGAATCAATCTAACCAAAGAGGTAAAAGATCTCTACAATGAAAACTACAAAACAATGAAGAAATAAATTGAGGAAGACCTTAGGAGATGGAAAGATCTCCCATGTTCTTGGATAGGTAGAATTAACATTGTCAAAATGGCCATACTACCAAAAGTGCTATACAGATTCAAAGCACTTCCAATTAAAATCCCAATGATGAACCTCACAGAAATAGAGCAAGGAATCATGAAATTCATCTGGAAGAATAAGAAACCCAGAATAGCTAAAGCAATCCTTCGCAGGAAAAATGAAGCTGGGGGTATCGCAATACCAGAACTTCAATTATACTACAAAGCAATAGTAACAAAAACGGCATGGTATTGGCACCAAAATAGACAGGTAGATCAATGGTACAGAACAGAGGACATGGACACAAACCCAAATAAATACAATTTTCTCATACTAGACAAAGGGGCCAAAAATATGCAATGGAGAAAAGATAACCTCTTCAACAAATGGTGCTGGGAAAACTGGAAATTCATATGCAACAGAATGAAACTAAACCCCTATCTCTCACCCTGCTCAAAAATCAACTCACAATGGATCAAGGACCTTTAAATCAGACCAGAGACCCTGCATCTTATAGAAGAAAAAGTAGGTCCAACTCTTCAACTTGTTGGCTTAGGATCAGACTTCCTTAACAGGACTCCCATAGCACAAGAAATAAAAGCAAGAATCAATAACTGGGACAGATTCAAACTAAAAAGCTTTCTCTCAGCAAAGGAAACTATCAGCAATGCGAAGAGAGAGCCTACAAAGCAGGAGAAAATCTTTGCCAATCATATTTCAGATAGAGCACTAATTTCTAAAATATATAAAGAACTCAAAAAACTCTACACCAAGAATACAAATAACCCAATCAACAAATGGGCTAAGGATATGAACAGACGCTTCATAGAAGAAGATCTACAAGCAATCAACAAACATATGAAAAAATGTTCACCATCTTTAGTAATAAGAGAAATGCAAATCAAAACCACACTAAGATTCCATCTCACCCCAATTAGAATGGTGATTATCAAGAATACAAGCAACAATAAGTTTTGGCGAGGATGTGGGGAAAAAGGTACACTCATACATTGCTGGTGTGGTTGCAAATTAGTGCAGCCACTCTGGAAAGCAGTGTGGAGATTCCTTAGAAAACTTGGAATGGAACATAGTGCTCAATTCATAATAGCCAGACTGTGGAACCAACCTAGATGTCCTTCAATTGATGAATGGATAAAGAAACTGTGGTGTGTATATATATATATATATATATATATATATATATATATAATGGAATATTACTCAGCTATAAAGAATAATAAAATTATGGTATTTGCAGGTAAATGGATGAAATTGGAGAACATCATGCTAAGTGAGATAAGCCAATCTCAAAAAACCAAAGGACGAATGATCTCACTGATAAGCGGATGATGACACATAATGGGGGGTGGGAGGGGTGCAAGAATGGAGGAAGGAGGGACTGTATAGTGGGAAAAGAGGGGTGGGAGGGGTGGGGGGAAGGAAAAAATAACAGAATGATTCAAACATCATTACCCTATGTAAATGTATGATTATGCAAATTGTATGCTGTTACTCCATGTACAAACAGAAACAACATGTATCCCATTTGTTTACAATAAAAATAAATTTAAAAAAAACTCTTGAAACAAAAAACAAAAACAAAAACAAAATCAAATAACAACAACAACAAAAGCAATACTGCATCCCTGGAGAAATTGCAGACATAAGTTATCACCATCAAAGACTTAAAGATAGAGAGGTGGTAGGTGATGACCACCTATTCTCTTTCAACTATCTTATTTGGCCTGTAAAGAAGACATGAATCTGAACAATGGCATTGATTTATCATAAGTTTGACCTGCTGGTGACTCAAATTAAAGCTGCTATACTGGATGTGATTTTATTGCTTGAGCAAGCCACATTCCCCTAGAGCCTATGCAACCATTGAACAGACTTTATTTTTTTCCATGTTTCATCCACAGGCTCACCAGAAGCAATTTGCTTTCTTCTGACAGGGCCAGTAACACACCTTCACTGGCCTTTCTCATAGATATATCAACTCTCTGACACTATGTAATTTAGTTCTCAGGATTTTGATCACTTTTCCCTTCTATAAGATACCTCACTAGGCTCTTCCCTGTCTACCAATGTCACTGCCTTTTGCCACTACTGGTGATGATGTGTGCTCCTTCAATGTGAACTCTACTGTTTTGTGAAGGAGTAACTAAGGAGACTCCAGCACTAGCCTTGGCCTACAGGAAGTTCAAGAAAGGAGTTAAGACTGAGAATAATGATCATGATAATTTGAAGGTGGTGGAGCAGGATGATTCTGTTGTGTAATAGGCATAAACCCAATGTGGTAGCACAAGACTGAAATCCCAGGAGCTTGGGAAGCTAAAGCAGACAAGATTGCAAGTTCAAAGCCAGCCTCAGCAACTTAGCAAGGTCCTAAGAAAATTAGCGAGATCCTGTCTCAAAAAATAAAAAAGGACTGGGGATGTGAATCAGTGGTTAAGTTCCCCTGGATTCAATCACTGGTACCAAAAGAAAGAAAGAAAGATTAAGGGCATATCCCACTTAGTAAACTAATGAAAGTCAACTGTGAATGACAGTTTGTCAATGAGGCAGATCAGATTCCACTTTGACATGCTAATTGGCTAATAAATGAAAAAGACACACCTTCACAGTTGGAACTGGAGGGTGAAGATATAATTGATGTTTTCTAGCAACAAAGATGAGGCATCTACTAAAAGGGGACCTGTTATTTTTTCTCCAGAATTCTGTTCTTTCAGACAAAGAGAACATTCTCAATTAGAAAACTGCAATTTCGTTCCACCACATCTCAAATATGGTAGCCTAACTCTCTATATAACTTCGATTGCCCCTTTCCTATATTGTATATAAAGTAACTGGTATATGCGTGCAGGCAGATTGCGTTTTTTTAATGAACTAAAGAACTAAATGTTAGATAGGTTAATTGATCCTGACTATCAAGGAGATATCAGACTACTATTCCAAGGATGATAGGACTGGAATATAAAAAATCCCTTAGGATGTCATTTAGTATCATCATGCCCTATAATTAAGGTCAATGGAAAACTACAACAAACCACTCCAGGCAGGACCTCTATTGGTCTAAACCCATTGAGAATGAAGATTTGGACTATCCCACCACTGAAGAATGACAACCAGATGAGAAACTTAGTGAAGGCAAAGGGAATACAGAATGGTTAATGAAAGATAGTAGTTAGAAATACTGGCTATGACCAACATGATCAGTTACAGAAATAAGAACAGTAATTGTCATGAATATTTCATTCTAATTTTACAGTGAATATGGTTTTGTGTATATATACATATATTAAGAAAATATCACTGGCTGGGGTTGTAGAGCAAGTGGTAGAGCACTTGCCTAGCATGTGTGAGGCACTGGGTTTGAATCTCAGCACTGCATATAAATAAATAAATTAAAGTCCATTGACAACTAAAAAATATTTTTAAAAAGAAAATATCATTGTTTTATATCCTAATTCCCTTATCATGTAATGTAATTAACTTTATGTCAGAATTTAAACATTATGAATTTTACATTATACTATGGCTACAGGATATCAGGAGAAGAGTAAACATCACCTAAGGGCCCTCCTCTTCTGGTGAATGAGTTGATGCATTTTGAAAGATTGTTATGTCATGTTAGACTAAATTATTATCTTGCTATTGTCTTTGTGTGGGGATTTCTTTTTTTAAGTACTGGGGATTGGGCCAGGGCCTTTCACACGCCAGGCAAGAACTCTATCACTGAACTACAGCTATAACCCCAGCCCTTAACTATGTTTTAAAAGATGGGTATCAGTGCCAAGTTGACAAGGGGTGAACTTGTGATAGTGAATCTTATGTGTCAACTTCACTGAGCTAAAGGATGCTCAGATAGCTGATAAAATATTATTTCTAAGTGTGTCTGTGATGGTGTCTCCAGGAGAGATTTGCATTTGAATCAAGGCACCAAGTAAAGAAGATGACCCTCACCAATGAGAGTGGTCATCATCTAATCTGTTGGGGGCATGAAAGGTACAAAAAGTTGGAGGAAATGCAAATTGGGTCAGTTTCCAAAGACAGGATAAAGGAAATCATTACTCCCCAAGCCTACCTTTTCAACTCACTCAAGTCTGCACCACCACTTTGAGCATCTGCCCCCAGTGTGGTGTTACTAGCACATTTTTCCCTGTCAACTAAAAATTTTTTTTGTTGCATGTGACAGGAAGCTAACACAAACTAGTTTCAGCAACACAGGGAATTTACTGGGCCATTTCATCAGTCATCTATTGCTGTGTAACAAAATACCCCAAAATGTAGCAGCTTAAAATAAAAAGCATTTATTATCTCACAATTTCTGTGGATTAGGAAGCCAGCATGGCTTAGGTGGGTGCCTCTCTGGTTTCAAGTCTCTCAGAAGCTGCAGAGCAAGATGTGATCCAGGGCTGCAGTCAGCTCAGGCCCTCCTGGGGAAGATCAATTTTCAATCTCATTCATGTGACTCCTGGAAGGCCTCAAGTCCTCACCTGCTGCTGGCCAGAGAAATCAGTTCCTCACAGAATGTTGGCTGGAAGATTTCATCAGTTCCTTGTCTTGAAGCCTTCTCCATAAGATAACTCACAACATAATATCTGCCTCCCTTCAAAGCGAGCTAGGAGGAAAGAGAAAGAAAGTAGAGGGAAAAGATGGAGGGAAAGAAAGAGAACCCAAAATGGAACATTCAGCCTTTCTGTAACCTAATCTCAGAAGTGATGAGACAGGGAAAAGGACAGATAGTCAGCATAGATAATGAATGATCTGGTTGGAAAGACTGGGGCTAATTATCAAAGAAAAGGAAATGAATTGCTAACAGCTAACCTCCAGATAGCACTTCCCAGGCTCAACCAGTTGCTAACACCTCCCTGGGAGGGGAAGGATCACAAGGTCCAACACAAGCAATTACTCCCTGGGTCTCCTCTTTCCTTTCTTTGGGCATGTCTGCAGAGAAGAAAGGAGGTGGGCGTCCCTGAAAAAGCAAGACACCCCCATTCCCCGGGGTTATCCACTCTGAATCCTGGCTCCTCTCTGGAGGAGCTTACTATCTCTGTTCTGCCTCTTTCTCAAATAAAACTTACTTTCTACACTTTCTTCAGCTTTTCTTGGGTGTTTAATCTTCAACAGTGGGGGAACAAGCACCTGATCCTGTTTTCCAAGACCAGTATCAGTGTCATTCCATCACCTCGCTAGAAGTGACATTCACATTATGTTCACTATAAGCAAGTCACTAAATCCAGCCCACACTAAAGAAAAGGGGATTACACAAGGGCATGAATGCCAGGAGGTACAGATCTTCAGTGGTCATTTTTTAGGAATCAAGTTTAGAATCCAGTTCCTTGGTGCCACAGCAAGTAATGCTCAACTTTGGTTTGCAAATCCCATGAAAGCTGTTAATAAATCTGGAATTTCTACCCCAGCCTAAGGAGTTGGGGAGATCTGTGGTGCTAGTACAGACAACCCTCCCGGGAACACACATACCCACGCATGCACAAACGTGCATGTGCGCATGCACACATACCCACACAACTCCGGAAACTGTGGTACTTCCTCCTTCAACCTCAGATCTGAAAACAGATGATCATGGAGGGCCCAAAGAACCATGCAGATAACTGGGCTGTAGGAGTTTTCTTCAATAAACCACAAGAGAGTCAGCCACAAATGCGTTCTGTTCTATGGACCTCTCTCTTCTTCCTGTTCATGGGTAAGTCCACCTTATGGCAACCGTCAATTGCTACCAGTGTTCCTCGGAGACTTGTCATGCTTCTTGCCTGGAAAATTCTTGTTGACAAAATCAGGAAACTCACCTCCTTGTGGTAATTACTCTGCAGATTCCACTTTATTTTGAGTTCTGTGCATGTGTATGTGTGTGTGTGCATGTGTGTGTGTGTGTGTGTGTGTGTGTGCGTGCACACACATTCACACACCATGAAGAGGTGATGTTTCTAGCCCCAGTCTCAGACAACTCTGGGCTCAAACTATGTTCTCACCATCACATTTCCTGCTAAGAAATGCTAAGTTATGAGTTTGTTTCTTGTACAATGTGGATATATCCACCGAAAGATCCAGGAAAATTCTGCTGACCAAAGACCTCCTAGCAATTTCCTAAGGAGGGATACCACTGCTAGAGCTTATTTCCACTTCCTGCTTTATTTTCCACTTATCCTGGAGTACTAAGACTTCACTGAGAATCTGGAGGTGGTTGGAGACCCTGGGCAACGTGGGCTCTATCTGGATAACTCTTTCTCCCCCACATTCTTCCTCTCCATCAAAACCCAACTCTTGGGTTGGGCATGGTGGTACATGCCTATAATCCCAGCAACTCAGGAAGCTGAGGCAGGAGGACTGAAAGTTTGAGTCCTGCCCCTACAACTTAGTGAGACTGTCTTAAAACTGGGGGGCGTGGAAACTGGGGATATATTTCAGTGGTAAAAGCACCCCTGGGTTCAATCCCCAGTACCAAAAAAAAAAAAAAAAAAAAAAAAAAAAAAAAAAAAAAAAAAAACAGCTCCTGCTAGTTTAGGGGAAACATCTCCCAGTTTGTATAGCCCAGACCTCTACTGTCCAGCAGAGTTAATCAGCACCCCAGTGAAAATTGAAGCATCTGAGGATCTCAGGCAGCCGGGACTAGCAGTGACTGTTCCTCTGTGATCCTGCTTTCCCTGGAGCCATAGGGAGGATGGTGCAGGTAGCATTTAAAGACCTGAGAGCACTGTGACTGAGTGGGGGGAGTTGTGAGGGGATTTTTAGAAAAATTTCTAGATACAGGTATATGCAGACCAGCAGCTTAGATCTCAGTACTGAGGTCTAGTCTGACCTCTCTTTATTTCAATTCCATCCTTGCTCACCACAAAACACAGAAACCAATGAGGCCATTTATGTCCACACCTGTTGTGTTGTGTGAACCTGAAATAAACTACATCCAATATTTTCCAAATGACCAATTTAGTGAATTTCAAACAGCTGAAAGAAAACAAGCATTTCCCTCAGTCTAACTCTACCAATTGGTGTGATATTAAATCTCACTCCTTTTGTGTAAAATGTTGATGCTTTTGTGTCCCCAAGAGTCATTTCAGGAAATGTGTTCCATACACTTTAGCAACAGGACACTGGAAATTAAATTCTTGCTCCATCATTTATTAGTTGTGTGAGCCTCTATTCCTTAAATGCAAAATGTAGTTAATAAAATGTATCATGCAGGGTTCTTTTATAGCTAAATGATGATATATATAAAGTGCTTGGTGGAGATTATGATTTTTGTTGTGATAATTACTTTTTGTACATTCTTTGAAAGGTATTAAGGGATGGGTAATTCAAATGTACTTATTATGATCTTCAAACCCTCCTTAAGTATTTATCAAATGGTACCATTCAAAATAAGATGACTGAGATACTGTCACTATGCTGGGAGCTACATGGCACTATTTTGTGAAATCCACAACCTGCTCCTTCCACTGACAGTTGTGAGGCTTTGTTTATCTTTGATGTGAGAAGATCTGAATTCAAAATAGGTTATATGCACCCAGCCAAGACCCAGCATCTTCTGGGCTTCTGGGATAGGAGTGATCAATACTCCTGACCTCCATACTCCAGGGGCACCATGTAATAGAATCTGAACTCTGCAGCTGATCCATTCTTTAATTTCAGGCAAGTGGCTTAAATTCTTTAAATTTCAGCTCCATATCTGTAGATAAAGATATATTCTGAAGTCTCTGAGTTTTCAGAGCTTATCTCAGCCTCCTGCCACCTCTCCAGGTTTTATTTGTGCCTCTCCTCTTTCTCTTTCTCTATTTTCTGTGTATTTTTCCTTTTAGAATTCATGGAATATCCTGGGTCTTGAACCCAACTAATTTGGTCTACAATTTCCAGAGTACTCTGCAGAGCTGAGAAATGCAGGGGTCTGGGAACCCAGGGGTAAGCCACACAGCAGACGTCCAAAAGTTCCCTATAAGAAAATGAGTTGCACTAACCAAAGGACAGGCTCCTCTAAGCTTTTGAAACAAGGTTTTTTTCAGGTTTTATCAAGATCTTCTCTGAAATGATAAAATCAGGGGCTGAATCAATGCTACTTACTATTCCTTACCCCAAACCTGGCTAAGCCAAAGTCAGTCTGATATCCCATGGACAGTGAGGGGAGAGGTAGGTTGAGACAGAGTGGAGAGACTCCTTTTATTTCCAACACTTGGTTATTAAAACTGTCAAACACTCAGATAAATTAAAAGAATTTTGCAATGAGCACTCACATGCCTCCCGCCTAGATTCTACCATTGTATCACTCACCCATTCATCTCTCCATCCCACCAGGCGTCCATCTACTCATTTTGTTTTTAAAAGAACTTTACCCATTCTTTCCAATTCACAGCAACCTGTGAATTTTTACCATAGTCCTTGAGGAAGGTGATGCAGACCTGAGCACTTCAATCCTGTAGATAGATAAACTGATTCTCAGAAAAATTCTGAAATGTACCCAAAGTTACAAGGCTAATTCCCCAGTTGGAACAGAAACCTAAAAGATCTGTTTTTCTGGTTGTTGTAGTAGCTACTTTCATGGGGGAAAGGGTTTGGTGAATGAATGAATGAATGAATGAATGACTTTGCTAGGCAATGGACCTAAAAGGAATCTCATTTCATTTCTCAGCATCTGGCATTTTTGTCTAACACATATTTATTGAGTGAGCGAATGAATGAAGGCTGACTTGAGGAGTCCAACTGCTCCACTAAGTCCTTCTTCTGTCTCTACAGGACTAGGATCCTCTGAAAAAGACTCAACTCCAATGGTGGTGTCAGGGATCTTAGGAGGTTCCGTAACTCTCCCCCTAAACATCTCAGTAGACACAGAGATTGAGAATGTTGCCTGGACTGGCCTTAATGAAGCTCTTGTTTTAGCACGTCCCAAAGGAGATCTAACCTTTTTGGTCAAAAGCTATGAGAATCGAATAAACATCAGTGGGAACTACTCCTTGTACATCAGAAACCTAACTCAGAAAGATGCAGGATCCTACAAAGCCCAAGTAAACCAAAAGAATTCTGAAGTCACTGCTAAGAAGGAATTCATCCTGCATGTCTATGGTGAGTCCTAGAGAGCTTGTGTGGATTTTGATCTTTTGTTTTTAAAAAGATATTTTCTTTTTTCTTTAAGAATTTGTTTCTCTAGAATAAATATGACCCTATATTGGTTATTTTAACCCAATTCCATAGACACTGATATCAAGAGTGAAAAACAACCATAAAATCCTTACTTGTTATATAATTGCCATAATATGTGTAACCAATCTCTTACTTGTAAACATTTAGGTCATTTCCAACAGTTTCTCTGACAAATACTGTTTTAATGAATATCCCTGTGTACCTATCTTTTCATGCTTATGTGAGTGGGTTATATTCTGAAAGAAAATCTATAGGATTGCTACAGTTTGGACATAAGTGTCCCCTAAATACCACTGTTCATGCAGAAATATTCAGTGGTGAAATAATTAAAATATGAGAGCTGTAATCTAATCAGTCCATCCTAGTTTGAAGGAACTGACTGGTTGGTAACTGTAGGCAGGTGGTTTGTGGCTAGAGGAGGTGAATCATTGGGGTGCACCTGTGAGGATGCATCCCCTACTCCACCTCCCGCTCTTTCTGCTTGCTGACTGCACCTTGAGCTGAGCCACTCTCCTCCACTGGTCCCCACTGGGCCTTCCTGCATGATGTGCTGCCTCCCCTCAGGCCCAGAGCAAGGGAGACTCCCATCTATGGACTGAGATCTCTGAAACCCAAATAAACTTTTCCTGCTATAAGTTGTTCTTCTTGTGTATTTTGGTCATCCAACAAAAAAACTAACTAAAACAAGGATGGAGGTAAGCTGCTGAGTTAAAAATCATATGTATTTTTTATGTTGCTATATATATATATATATATATATATATGTATACAAATATATATATTTATATATATTTTATGTTGCTCTTAGATGACTGCCCTTTCACTGTGTTCTCATATAGTCATTCTTCTGTGTTGTCTGTGTCCTAATCTCTTTTTCACATAAGGACATGTATTATATTAAGGCTCACCCTAACAACCTCATTTTAACATAATTGCCTTTTAAAAGGTCCCATGTTCAAATGTAGTCACATTCTGAGGTAATGGTATTAGGACTTCAACATGAAGTTAGGAATAACAGATTCAGCCCTAACAACTTTGCCTCTGGTCTCCTAAAATTCAGTCCTCCTCATATGCAAAATACATACACCCCATCCTAACAACCAGCCCCTTAAAGCTTAACCATTCCAGCATCAACTCTAAATCCAAAATCTCATCTAAATGTCATCAAAATCAGGTATGAATGAGACTTGAGGTACAATTCATCCTGAGGCAAAATTCCTCTCTGGTTGTGAACCTGTGAAACAAGTTAACTACTTCCAAAAACAAATGTTGGGACGTCATAGGACCCACAGTACCATTTCAAAAGAGAAAAAAATGGAAAGAAGAAAGGGATTACTGGTCCCAAGCAAGTCTGAAATCTAACAGGGCAATTTCCATTAAATTTTAAGTCTCAAGAGCAATCTTCTTTGGCTCCAAGTTCTAATTTCTAGGCCCACCGGGGTAACAGCCGCACTCCTTGACCCTGAGCATCCAGAGGAGAGCTGCCCAACCCTACCCCAGGCCTGTATCCTGTAGGCCCATGGTGACAGTGGCAACTCTGACAATCTATGAACTGTCTTTGGTGTTATTGTTTTCTTTTCTTGAAAGATAGCTTGTGCTCACTGCAGTAGAGCTTTATTGGCTAAGGTCAGATGTCTGACAGCCTTTCTTAATTTTGTCCTATCTCTGTCCCCTCAGTCCAAGCATGTAGCACATGCCAAAATACCAAGAAAAATAACTTGAAGGAGGAAAGGTTTATTTTGACTCATGGTTTCAGAGATTTCAGTTCATAGTCACTTGGCCCTATTGCTGTAAGCTTGTGGTGAAGCAGAACATCATGACAAGGAGGCTACAGTGGTTGCTCTCCTCATTCTGACCAGGGAACAGAGAAGGGATGGGGGGAAGAATCCAGGAACAAAAGAAACTCTTCAGAGACAAACACCCCAGTGATCCACCTCTTCCAATCAAGCCCTACCGCCTAAATTTTCCACCACTTCCCAGTAGCATGACCCGCTGAGGAACAAACCTCCAGCACATGAGATTTTGGGGTACATTCCAGATCCAAAATATAACAACATTTCTCTTGATATAATTGATTGGATCTGTGAGTCACTCTCATAATCTATTAAGCAGACATTGTACAGTCACAATGTGTTGCTGTTTTCTCCAGAAACACTGTATTAATTTTTGCAATATGAATAGCTGAAAATTTTCCAAATCTTCAAGTTCTGATTTCATCTTACTTAATAATTGCCTCTTCAATGTATCTCTTTCCTTTGATATTTTGTGTAAGTAGTAAGCACTGACACAAGGCAATATCTTCAAGATTTTACTTAGAAATCTCCTCAGCTAAATACCCATGTTAATCACTTAAACTTTCTTTTCCCACAAAACACTAAAACACAATTCAGCCAAATGGCATAGGCCACTTTAAGTCCTCCAGTTTCCACAAACATATTCCTTATTTCTGTCTGAGATTCACCAGAAACACCTTAAATGTTTATATTCCCACCAACAATCTGTTCATGATGACATATGTATAGCTCTAAAATAGAAGATCTTCCTACAACTCTCCTATTTATTTTCTGGGCCCTCAGTGGAATTGCTTTAACATCTATATTTCTACCAAAAGTCTCTTTAATACAATCCAGGCTTTCTCTAACATGACCCTCAAAATTCTTTCAGTCTTTACCATTAACCAGGTCTGTAGTCACTTCCTATATTTTTGTGTGTTTGTTACACCAGCACCCCACTTCCAGTATCCAAATCTGTATTGTTTTTCTAGGGCTTCCAAAACAACATACTACAAACTGAGTAGCTTAAATAACAGAAATGCATTTTCCTATAATTCTGGAGACCAGTCAAGGTGTCAGCAGGCTTAATTTCTTCTGAAGTCTCTCCTTAGCTTGAAGATGGCCATCTTTGCTCTATGCCCCCATATGACTGTCCTCTATCCTCTTGCTCCAATTTCCCCTTCTTATAAGTAAACAGTCATACTGCATTTGGGCCGACCCTAAAGGCCCATTTTAATTGAATCACCTCACTAGGTACAGACCTAGTTCCAAATATAGTCATATTCTGAGGTACTGAAGTTTAGGATTTCAACATATGGACTTTGAAGGTACATGATTCATGTCACAAAACTTTCTATCAGGTAGCTGACCATCAATAAAATATTGATTTGTAGGATACTCTTCATATATTCAGGAAATAGAATTATATGCAGCTAATAGAATTAGAATGAACCAATTCATTATGTATTGACATACAACAATTTCCAAGATGTATTATTTTTTTCTCAGTACTTGGGATTGAACCCTGGACCTCAGGCATGCTACTACCTAGCTACTCTCCCCCACCCCAAGCTCTTTAAAATTTTTGTATTCAGTTTGTTTTAGACAGGGTCTTGCAACTTAGTTGCCTAGGCTGACCTCCAATTTGCAATTCTCCTGCTTCAGCCTTCTAGGTAGCTAGGATTACAAAAAAGTGCCACCGCACCCAACTTATTATTAAATTTTTAAAGAGTTCCAAGCAGTGTTATAGTACACTATTTTATTTATATATGTAATATATATTTATACATGTATGTATTATATAATATGCATTTATATAATAAGTATTTTATAATGTGTAATAATACAATATATTATATTGTGTGTATGTGTATATATACATATATACACATATGTGTATATATACATATATATACATACATATGTATATATATATATATATATATATATATTCTCCATAGAGAGCAACAAGAAACTAACAATAACTACTTCCAGAAACAGAAAATTTTTTAGAAGAAATAGGTGAATGAAGGCAAAAAAGAACTTACTTTTCTTTCATTATTTACCATTTTCTATCTTTTCAATTTTATGTATGTATTACCTGTTCAAAGAAAAAGAAATAAAACATACATACACACACACACACACACACACACATGCACACACACACACATGCACATATATGCACACATGAATTGAACAGAGGAGATGAAATAAATGGGAAGGAGAAGATCAGAACAAAGGTCTGGAGACACATTAGGTCCTAAATTCAGACCAAAAGGCATGGACAATTCAAATTCTAGAGATTAAACCCCACTCTCTAGGGTTTGGGGCTGGGTCATTCATCCATTAATTCAACAAACATTCATGAAAATGAAAACATTTTTCAAGGACCAGGTTGGGTGATAAGTGTTCAGATGCAGGCATAGTTCCTATCCTTAAGGAGTCTGCATACTTGTGGGGGAGAGAAAAAAAATAATGAGCTACTATTTATGTTGAGCCATGATGAAAACACCTGTAGAGGATATTGTGGAAGCACATAGGACCCAATCTAAGCTGCAGAGAACACTTCTCTGGAACAGGTAATGCTGGCCTCCCTTCTCCCATCTCCTCCTGTCAGTCCTTTCCTGCTGGGGAAGGGATTGGAGTGTCTCCTCAATGTGATTGTCCTTGCAGAGCATGTACAGGAGCCTCAAGTCACCGTGAAATCCATAATCATGTCTGAGAATGCTTCCTGTAACATCACCCTGATGTGTTCTGTGAAGGGGTCAGAAAACGGTGTCCTGTACAGCTGGACCCAGAGGGACACCAACACTTCTGAATCCTATACGGGCTCTATCCTCACTATCTCCCCAAAGCTCTGCGATCCAGACCTGTCATACACCTGCACAGCCCGGAATCCAGTCAGCCAGAGCAGCTCTCGCCCTGTGCAGGCCTGGCACTTCTGTACAGGTAACAGCTCCACTTAGGTCTTTCAGGGAGTTCCAGAAACAGTCTGAGAAACTGTGGGGCTAAACCTCAGGGTTCTGGGAGAACTCAAATGGGATGGAGAAGGAAGAAGACAGGTCCAAAGACTCTTTGTTCTCTACTCTCAGGGCCTCAAAGAGGTTACCAGGACTTAGGAGCGCTCAGGACACTGAAACTCTGAGAATAGAGCAAGGGAGAAGGGAGTGTGGATAGAGGGGTCCAGATTGATCTTTGCCTGAGTGGAGGATCCCCTGGGGTCTCCTAGGCCAAGAGAGCTAGATAAGTCAAATATTCAGTGGGCAGAGCCAGGCCAGACAAGTGGTTGTGGGAGAGCAGCAGGGATGCCATATCACAGGAGGAGCTGGGGGAAGAGGTAGAGGAGGAGGACCTCCAGTCCCCCTCAGGATGACTGAGGGTCAAGGAAGGTGGGGGCAGTGGCTGAAGCTGCAATATCTCTTCTCTGACTGCAATTTCAGGAACCTCCAGCATAAACACAATGGGGGAGACAGTGGTAGGGACCCTGGGAGAGCCATTCACCCTGCCTCTGGCACTCCCAGTCAGTCAAGACACAGAAAACATTGTCTGGAAGTTTAACACATCTCTGATCAGCAAGGAGTGGAAAGGAGCAGCAATGGCAGATCCACTTATTAAGCCCAACGGTTCTGATGAGAGCAGGGTGTGGGTCTCCAGTCAAGACTACTCCCTGAAGATCAGCCAGCTGAAGATGGAGGATGCTGGCCCCTACCATGCCTATGGGTGCTCAGAGGCCTCCAGAGTCACCAGTATGAGACATGTCATCCTGCTCGTCTACCGTGAGTCTCTGGATAGAGCACCCATCTTTAGATTCTCTCCCTGAAAAGTTCCTCCTCTGCTGTCCTCCCCCCCGCTCTTCTCTTAGGGCTCTCTTTGTACAAAATGCCTCAGACTATTAGGACAGCTATTCAGTTCACACCAGTGAATTCACAAGAGGAGAAAATTACAACCAGTAGCAGAACAAAACCTACCTGTTAAGGTGCCCCTTGCTCTAGGCTTCACATTAGCCCTCGACCTTCATTGATTGCCTTGTCCTCCTGCACTGGTTCTCAGATGGGACCAGAAACTTTCCAACCAGCACTTTTACCAACCATTATCATTTTGAATAAGGATGGAGCTGACTGGGATAGAATGAATTCGAGGAGTCTGTGGAGAAACCCTAAGTGTCCAAAGACATATCTCCAGAATATGGGCCACTCGGCCCCCCTGAGTGTGAAAGACAGAGGTACATTCTTCCTCCCCGACCTTGTTGTGACATTTTGCATGGTTTAATTCTTCCGTACCATTCAGATATGGTCAACAGAGCACCCATCCGAGTTTATTGGTGTTTTAGTACCTGTAAAAAGAATCACCATCTATCCATTGTCCTGTTAAAATATGCAACAAGTTGGTCAAATCTATGTTCGTTGCATATATTCAAATGATAAAAGAACCAACAAGATTAAATATAAATAATAATAGACTAAGAACTAAGTCAAACTATTTCTTTTAACAATAATTTTATTTAAAAATGAAATTTAATTTAATCTTTAATAAAATTTATTTTTAAAATAACATTTTTACTTTTTTCTTTTTTTTTTTTTTTTTGATATATTTTACCACAGAGTTACATTCCCAGTCTGACAGGGTCTCCCTAAGTTGTTGAGGATCTCACTAAATTGCTGAGGCTGGCCTCAAACTTGTGATCCTCCTGCCTCAGCCTACCAAGTGACTGAGATTACAGGTGTACGCCACCACACCCAGCCTTAAATAATATTTAAAAGAAGCATTTAAAATGTGCTATTGTTTATTGAGCACTTGCTCTGATTTAGGCACTATGCTCATCTCTCTATATCCTTTCTCTCATGTAAGCAGACAAGTTACATGATAGAACCTCAAATGCGACCCTTAAAGGGCCTTCACAGTGAGTGGAAGCATTGACTTATTCTTGTTGATTGGTTTGCTCACTTTCCACAGGTAAAGTGTACGAATAAGATGGTTTCTTTCTTTTTCCCCTAATTAACAAAAGTTAATTGCCTTATTTCACACCTGAGCATCAAAGACCACAGAGGGGAAATGAAGTGCCTGTGATTTTACAGGTGGTCAGAAAGAGGCTTGGTATACTCTAAAATACCTGTGACTCCTATGGCACTGTCTCCACAGTGTCAACATACAACTTCATGAATAGGTTTTGAATGAATGAAGCTGTAGGCCTAACTCCGCTTGGCTCTGCCTTTCTCCCCACACAGGGAGGCTGAGGAAGCCAAATGTCACCTGGAGGCTCATGCACACCGAAGATGGCATCTGCAGGCTCAGCCTGACCTGCTCCGTGGAGGATAGTGGTAACAATGTGACATACACATGGAGCCCCATGCAGAAGGGAGCTATTGTGTCCCAAGAGGGATCGCATCTCAATGTCTCCTGGAGAAGTAATGAAAATCACCCCAACCTCACATGCACAGCCAGAAACCCTGTCAGCAGCAGCTCCCACCAGTTTCTTTCCAGGAACATCTGTTCAGGTACTTGCCCTCTGTTTACTCTGGTCCCAGGCCCTGTAACCTCAGATCCAAGAGAGTTTGTGTTCCAAGTTGTTCTTTATGAAAATCAGTGAGGGAATGCTCCTCCAGAGCAGCACATTTCAATTGAAATATAAGGGATGCATGTATGTAATATTCTAATATTCTAATACCCACATTAGAAAAAGCAAAAAGAAACAGGTACAATAATTTTAAGTGTTGCAGTTATTTTTTTCTTTTTTTTTAATCCATTCTAATTGGTTAGTGGTAAAATAATTTTTAATAATGTTTTCAATTTAACCCCAAACCCAAATATTATCATTTCATGTTTATTCAAGACAAATTATTTATGAAACAGTTTACTGTATTTTTACTTTGTATTAAGTTTTTTAAAGGCAGTATGCCTTTCAGCACAAATCAGGTGCTATTTTCAGCAGAATTTTTGGATCCGTTTTCAGATTTTCGAAAGATTTACAGTGGAAGAAACAATCTTACATACACCAGTAGTTCCAAACATACTGATCAGTTTTTCAAGAAGGAATTGAGTAGCCATTTTAATATTTTAATTTAAATTAATTTAAATTAAATTAAATAAGCAACTTAGTTTTTCAGTCACACTAGCCACATTTCAAAGGCTCATATTTGGCTTATGTCTACCCTATTAGACAGCAGAAAGTTTGATTTTGATGAGAAACTGATGTGGGACAGAATAAAGGAACACAGGCTGTATGAGTGGAACTAGAAAGGAAACCCTGGTAGCTCTTATTAAATGCCAGGCACTATTCTAGATCTCTGAGATTCTGCACAATCTTTATAACAATGAAAGAGAGCAGATAGTCTTATTATTCCCCATTATATATTCAAAGAAACTGAGACTCAGAAAAGGTTAAGGTACTTGATGAAGGTAACACAGTAAAGCTCAGGTTGGAACCCTGAGCTCTATCCTCTGCTGTTCCCTAGAGGGAAGCAGAAAAAATTTAAGATCTACCAGTCTAAGAAGACTGGGTCAGGCTATATCTGGCAGACAAACCCAGAGTTCAGCTCAGTAGGAATCTGGGCTCTTTCTGCCTTGAATTCCTCTCATCTCCTTTACAGAGAGTGAGCAGTTGAGTGAGGTGGTTGAGGATGCTTCGAGACAGACAGCCTGCCTTCAAATCCCAGGTCAGATACTTAAAACTGTGACACTGGGAAAGCCATAAATCTTTATACCAAGGGAGCATATCTGCCTTATGTACTGCTGTAATACTGACCTAGATTGATGTTTACTTTAAAAAATTGTTACAGAGGAATGAATAGAAACATTTCAGGCAATGTCATAGGATTTTCAGAGGCAGGTAGGATGGCTACTATGTTCTGTCCATTGTTTGCTCCAATCTCTCTTGTCATTATTTTTATTAATATCACTTATTTCCTCTTCAAAGGGCCTAAGGAAAACAAACTGCTTTGGATTTGGCTCTCCCCAGGTTTCATCCTTCCATTGTTGGGCATCTTCAGCTGGTACATGTGGAAGAAAAGAAGATGGTGTAGGTTTCTGAGATTAATGGCATCCACCAACCTAAGGCTATTTCCCTAGGACCTTTGGAGGCTCCTCTGTCCTCACATAGTCCCTTTTATCCCTTCCATCCCAAGACCTCACTTCTCCAAGGGATGTGGAGATGGGTTTTAGTTGAGACTCCTTAGTTAAGGATAACTGAAACCCAACTAAAATTAGCTTAAAATTTTAAAAGGGTGTGGGGAACAGGTAGGGGACATGATTTATTAAGCCAGGACTCACATAATCAATCTGTGGAGAAGAGAAAGATGGAGTTGGCCTTTATGAACCAATGTTATCAGAGGCTCAAAAATTACCAGAGTTCATATCTCATCTCTATTTTCCTTTTCATCTCACTTACCTCTCCTACTACAGCCAGCTGAAGGGCAAAGGTGGAGGTGAAGGGCAGAGATTTACTATAACACATCAACTGGTGTTTCCAGATTCACACAGAAAATTTCCAATTTGAAAATTGTCAGAAATATTTCTGATTGGCCAGGCTAAGTTCATGTGTGCTGCTTGGACCAATCACTATAGTCAAGGGGATGAACTATTATAGTTGCCAGTTCCCTCTAGAATCTTAGTATTAAAATGGGAATGAAGGAGTTTCCAAAAACGAACAGGAAGACCCCTGAAAAAATTACTTTCAGCAGGCAAACTACTATTAGTGGCTACGACAGAGGAGTTAAAGCTCTCCTTTTCCAGAGTATGGCAGGAAACTGCACAGATGACCCTAGACTCTGGTCAGATCTTGCCGTGGTCCTGTGCTCATGTCAGAATTCATCCTCTTCCTTAGAGTTTTTTCCTTTCTGTGTCCCCAGAAGCCTCTTCCCTCTCCATTGACTCTCACAGAATCTTAGAAATCTCTCTCCACACAGCCATCTTGATAACCTTCTTTAACTTGGTTTCCCAGGTTCAGTGCCAGCCTTCGGTTACAGCCAAGCTGAGGTCCCAGCTGACACACCAGGTAATGTCATCAATGACACAGGTTATGGGGCCCCTGATCCAGATGGATTCTCTGAAGTCTAGTTGCTGGGAGTGTGACCTGCCAACCAGCAACATGAGCATCACCCAGGAGTTTGTTGGAAGTGCAGAGTCTTGGGTACTACCCAAGAATACAGAAAACAAATCTGCATTTTAGCAAGATCCACAGGTGATTCATATGCCCACTAACGTTTAAGAAGGGATATGCTACAGTAGGGTGGTTTGGAAACAAAAGCCTCAAACACAATGGACCCCTTTGAAATGGTCACTGGAGCTAGGAAGATCACTCTGGGGTTTTACATTTAGTAAAAGTGAACCATGTTTATTCCATACTCAGGTTCTTTGAGCATTGACTGGTATCACTTGAAAGTGGGCTACCTTGAGGATCGTTATTTTCTCCACTCTGAGAGTAGAGAAACAAAGGTCAGATGGAATAGTGAATTTGTGGCAGAAGCAAAGTTAAAACTTAATTAAAATTAAAACCGCATGAGACTATGTAGACACCTGTTACCCACTTGTTATTCTTATCACTGAGGCAGAGGTTTTCCAGTTATAAAAGTTAAGGAATGAGGCTTGAGGTTTAGCTCGGTGATAGAGACCTTCTATAACCTGAAGCCCTGGGTTTGATCCCCAGCAAAGAAAGAAGGAAGAAAGGGGAGAAAAGAAAAGAAGATAGAAAAATCTGAGCAATGCTTTCTCTAAACAAACTACTGTGCACCACCCCAATAGTATAAAACGTGTGAAAGTGGAGCTGTTCTGATGGATGTTGAGGTGGAGAGCTGAGATGTCTGCTCTTAGTCCCCCACTCCCATCCCACAAGGTCCTCAATTTCCAACTTGAACTCCAGAGCTCTGGAGTACTAAGGAACCCCCAAAATCTGCCCACAAAATCAAACCCTGCTTTTGTCTTCATGGTGGATATCCCCAAGAAGATGCAATCAGAAGAGGGATTGGACACTGGGGGTTCAAGTTGTCAGACAATGCAGGCTTTCCTGTTGGAAAGTGTAACCAAATCAATGGGGTCAAGAAGTGCAAATGAGGCGTTAGACCATAGATCTTCCCGCTGACTCTTTCCTCACATCTGCCAGGACAGAACCCTCATCCCCAACCCAGTCTGGGCCCCTCCCTCCTTGAATCCTGCACCTCTCTTCAACCCCCAAGTCTTGCTTCTTCAACCTTTCCACTCTCTCCAAGGTCTACTTCTCTACATTTATTGTCACTGCCTTAGTTCATGCTGCCACCAATTTTTTTATTTCCTTGAATAGGTTTTTTTTTTTTTTAATTTAAAAGTCATATATTCACATGGTATACTGGTAAAAGTGAATCTGAATCTCAACCCCAAGTTTCCAAGTCTCTTCTTTCCAGAGACAACTGCTAAGCATGATGTATATCTAAAACCTTTAAGATGTTCTTAATGTATTTATAGGCAATATATATTTTATATGTATACGTGTGTGTGTGTGTGTGTGTGTGTGTATATATATATATATATATATTTGTGTATGTGCATGTGTGTTCTTTCTTTCCACATGTAGGAGCAATCTGTAACACTTTTCTAAACCGTGCTTGTTTAGCTTTAACAGTGTTTCTTAGCAATATTCACACAGGTAGATTAAAACTGACCCAAATTATCCCATTTATTTAACCAGTTCTTAATAACAGACATTCCTACCCTTCCTTATTACTTCTTCCCTAAAATATTGTAATGGTTTCCTAACTGACTATTCTCTCTCAAATTTGTCCTCTCTACACTTTTTTTTTTTCCCAGTACTGAGGACTGAACCCAGGGTGCTTAACCACTGAGCAACATCCCTAGTCCTTTTTTAATTTTTCATTTTGAGACAGGGTCTTGCTAAGTTGCTCAGGGCTTCACTAAATTGCTGAGGCTGTCTTTGAACTTGCAATCCTCCTGCCTCAGCCTTGTAAGTCACTGGGATTACAAATTCACTGCACCCAGCCCCTCCTCTCTACACTTTTTCCTCCCCACTTTGGAAAGCTCAATTCTGACCTACTGTAAAACAATCCATGATTCCTCATGTCCTCTGTTGGTTGTTTAAAGGCAACATAACCTAGAGGTCAAGTTTATGGGTTCTGAGATCAGAGAATCCAATATTTAGGCCCTACCTCTCTTCTTTACCAGTGATGTGATCTTGGGAAGTTCCTTCTCCAAACTTGAGTTTCTTTACCTAGCATAATGGAGGCGCCTACCTCCCAGAGTTGCTTTGAGGATTAAGTGGAGTGATGCTCATGTTGGTCACTCTATAGGTGGTAATCACTATTATTGTTAAGTATTGGGACATGCCACCCTTTGTCTATTTTTTCCCACACAAATCCCCTAGGGAGCAATATTGAGTAGTGGTTAAGAACATCAGAGACCTGACTACTTGCGTTCAAATCCTGGCTCCACCACTTACTTGGGCACACACTTAACCTCTATTTACTCCAGATTTCTCATCTGCAAATAATAAATAAGCATAGCTCTTGTCTGTACCTCATGGCGTTTTATTTAAGTTTTTCATGAAAAGCATTTAAAACAGCACCTGATGCAAAATAGACATTTAGTAAAAGTGAACCATGTTTATTCCATACTAAGTTCAAATGAGCTTCTCCATGTGCCCAGAGGCAAGGCTGATATTTCACTGGATGTGACATGCTAGTTGCTCACAGCAGGTGCCCCTTCTGATTGTACTCTGCCCAGGCAATTGCAGTCATTAAGTATTTTGAATATCATTCCTTTCCAAAAGTGAAGGTGCTCCAAGATTCACTCCTACTATAATTATGTTGCTCCCTCCATCAAGAATACCATTTCACTCAGCAAAATCCTGTTCATACTTCAAAGCCAACTTAATTCTACCTATTCAAGAGTTCCTCACGGCTCTCCTAAACACAAACCATTCCTCTCCCTTCTGCACTTTTATACTTTCCATAATCATGTCAGAAAACTGCCCTCACATTAATTGACTTATATGTTGATCTGACCCCCCGCCAACTAGACAGTTAACATCTCCAAAACCAGTCGTAGTTTACCTTAGTGTCTCCCCACTGACTGACATGGTTTATCCAACTGAGGAAGTTCTGCTAAGAATTGCTGAATCCATCATATGTCATACTGGATGAATGGATAGCAGATGAGTAAGTAAATGAGTGCTTGAAAGGAATGAGGAAGAGAGAACAGAATGGAAACACCTAAATGAAGACAAAAGAAAAATCTTTAATTCACTCAGCCTCATCTGGACAGAGAGGTTGAGTCCTTGCAGCAAGAGAGCATTGGGAGTTGGTGAATTTATGTGTTCCAGAACCCACGTCTGGCCACACTGTATACACTATGATCTCCCAAGGGTATGAGAAGCTGGACATCCTCCCTAAGACTGCCAACCACTGGTCTAGGCCCACCTCTGACACCAGCTCCAGCAGCAACATCACAACTGAAGAGGAGGATGAGGAGAGAACCCCGATGCACAGTTCTGTCAACGGAAAAGATGAGGTGTATGACTGGGTCACTCAGGACGTTAGACAAGACTCAGCCCCTGAGGGGCAAACAGAGTATGTCATTCTAGATGACACAGCAGTTGGATCTGTGGTTGAAGGGGATTTGGAGTACATGCAAGTGGTCCTTAATCTGCAGGTAAGCCCTTCTGAGCAATGCACACGTCTTCTCCTCCCACTTCTAGGACCATCTGATATTCAGGATGATGAGTTCCTCCAAACTGGGGGACCAAGGCTGGGAGTGGGACCAGAAACATATAGACAGAGACTCATGGCTCTATCTATGTTTACCCAACTTTGGGGTTCCTTGGAATGGAGAAACTCATTCCTCAGTTTCCATTCTTGGGACATTAATGAGGGAAGAGTTGGAGAACCAGAAGCTCTGTCCACTGCACCATAGACCAGAACCTGGTGGGATGTCCTCTCTCCTCCATGGTTGAGAGTGAAACTCTCTCTCATTTGGAAATTAAAACTAGCCTGATATTGTTTAATTATAGGAAAAGAACTCGGCTCCTCAGAAGAAAGAGAGCTCAGTCACAATCTATTGCTCTATACAGAAACCTCAGAAGGTGAGAACAATTTTCTGTCTTCCAAAGTCCATAAAGCCAGGGGTGGTGTCACATGCCTATAATACCAGCATCTCGGGAGATTGAGGCAGGAGGATTGTAAATTCAAAGCCAGACTCAGCAACTTGGTGAGACCCTGTTTCAAAATAAAAATAAAAAGGGCTGGGAATGTGGCTGGATGGTGAAGTGTCCCTGGGTTCAATTCCAATCCCCAGTTCAAAAAAAAAAAAAAAAAAAAAAAGGCAGGAAACTATTTCTCAGATCTTTTGAACTAAAAGTTGTAGATTTCTGTGACTGAAGAGCTCAGGTTCTACCCAACTAGATACCCCTCTGATACATTCCAGAGGCAACAAAGATGCTTAAACAAATACTCCTGATTTGTAGCTATGTGACCAAAGTCTGGACATTTCCAACCAATTTAATAATATCTTGATATGTTCATTATTCTTCACATTGACCAGAATGAGAGACTATAAACTCAAACACTGTTTTATATATGTGTGTACACACATGTCTGTATAAATATATATCCTATATAATATGATTTTATGAGATATATATATATATATAAAATCTTTCTCTACCCTAATCTTAATCCAACAAAACAGTGAGTTTCCAAAACAACTAGAAATTAGTCAACAATTTTTTTTAATTTATTTTTATTGTAAACAAATGGGATACATGTTGTTTCTGTTTGTACATGGAGTAAAGGCATACCATTTGTGTAATCATACATCTACATAGGGTAATGGTGTTTGATTCATTCTGTTATTTTTTCCTTCCCCCCCCACCCCTCCCACTCCTCTTATCTTTCTATACAGTCCCTTCTTCCTACATTCTTGCCCCCCTCCCACCCCCCATTATGTGTCATCATCCGCTTATCAGCGAGATCATTCGTCCTTTGGTTTTTTGAGATTGGCTTATCTCACTTAGCATGATATTCTCCAACTTCATCCACTTGCCTGCAAATGCCATAATTTTATTATTCTTTATAGTTGAGTAATATTCTATTGTATATATATATATATATATATATATATATATATATATATATACCACAGTTTCTTTATCCATTTATCAGTTGAAGGACATCTAGGTTGGTTCCACAGTCTGGCTATTGTAAATTGAGCAGCTATGAACATTGATGTGGCTGTATCTCTGTAGTATGCTGATTTTAAGTCCTTTGGGTATAGACCAAGGAGTGGGATAGCTGGGTCAAATGGTGATTCCATTCCAAGCTTTCTGAGGAATCTCCACACTGCTTTCCAGAGTGACTGCACTAATTTGCAACCCCACCAGCAATGTATGAGTGTACCTTTTTCCCCACATCCTCGCCAACACCTATTGTTGCTTGTGTTCTTGATAATCGTCATTCTAATTGGGGTGAGATAGAATCTTAGGGTAGTTTTTATTTGCATTTCTTTTATTACTAGAGATGTTGAAAATTTTTTCATTTATCTATTGACTGCTTATAGATCTTCTTCTGTGAAGTGTCTGTTCATTTCCTTAGCCCATTTGTTGATTGGATTATTTGCATTCTTGGTGTAGAGTTTTTTGAGCTCTTTATATATTCTGGAAATTAGTGATTTATCTGAAGTATGAGTGGCAAAGATTTTCTCCCACTCTGAAGGCTCTTTCTTCACATTGCTGATAGTTTCCTTTGCTGAGAGAAAGCTTTTTAGTTTGAATCTATCCCAGTTATTGATTCTTGCTTTTATTTCTTGTGCTATGGGAGTCCTGTTAAGGAAGTCTGATCCTAAGCCAACATGTTAAAGATTTGGACCTACTCTTTCTTCTATAAGATGAAGGGTCTCTGGTCTGATTCCAAGGTCCTTGATCCATTTTGAGTTGAGTTTTGTGAGGGTGAGAGATAGGGGTTTAGTTTCATTCTACTGCATATGGATTTTCAGTTTTCCCAGCACCATTTGTTGAAGAGGTTATCTTTTCTTCATTGCATACTTTTGACCCCTTTGTCTAGTATGAGAAAATTGTATTTATTTGAGTTTGTGTCCATGTCCTCTATTCTGTACCATTGATGTACCTGTCTATTTTAGTGCCAATACCATGCTGTTTTTGTTACTATTGCTTTGTAGTAGAGTTGAAGTTCTGGTATTGCGATACCCCCTGTTTCACTCTTCCTACTAAGGATTGCTTTAGCTATTCTGGGTTTCTTATTTTTTCAGATGAACTTCATGATTGCTTGCTCTATTTCTGTAAGGTTCATCATTGGGATTTTAATTGGAATTGCATTGAATGTGTATAGCACTTTTGGTGGTATGGCCATTTTGACAATATTAATTCTGCCTATCCAAGAACATGGGAGATCTTTCCATCTTCTAAGGTCTTCCTCAATTTCTTTCTTCAATGTTTTGTGGTTTTCATTGTAGAGATCTTTTACCTCTTTGGTTAGATTGATTCCCAAGATTTTATTTTTTTTGAGGCTATTGCAAATGGAGTTGTTTTCCTCATTTCCCTTTCAGATGTTTCATCACTTGCGTATAAAAATGCTTTAGATTTATGCATGTTGATTTTATAGCCTGCTATTTTGCTGAATTCATTGATGAGGTCTAGAAGTTTTCTGGAGGAGTTTTTTGGATCCTCTAAATATAGAATCATGTCATCAGCAAATAGTGACAGCTTAAGTTCCTCTTTTCCTATTCGTATCCCTTTAATTTCTTTAGTCTGTCTAATTGCTCTGGCTAGAGTTTTGAGGATAATGTTGAATAGAAGTGGTGAAAGAGGACATCCCTGTCTTGTTCCCGTTTTTAAAGGGACTGCTTTCAATTTTTCTCCATTAAGAATGATGTTGGCCATGGGCTTAGCATAAATAGCCTTTACAATGTTCAGGTATGTTCCTACTATCCCTATTTTTTCTAGTGTTTTGAGCATGAAGGGGTGTTGCATTTTGTCGAACACTTTTTCTGCATCAATTGAAATAACCACATGATGGATTACGTTTATTGATTTATGGATGTTAAACCATCTTTGCATTACAGGGATGAACCCCACTTGATCGTGGTGCACAATTTTCTTAATAAGTTTTTGGATATGGATTTTTGTTAAGGATCTTTGCATCTATATTCATCAAGGATATTGGTCTAAAATTTTCTTTCCTTGATGTGTCTTTGCCTGGTTTGGGTATGAGGGTGAGATTAGCTTCATAAAATGAGTTCGGTAGGGTACCCTCCTTTTCTATTTCCTGGAGTACTTTGAGAAGTATTGGAATGAGGTTTTCTTTGAAAGTCTTGTAGAACTCAGCTGAAAATCTGTCTGGTCCTGGGCTTTTCTTGGATGGTAGGTTTTTAATGGCTTCTTCTATTTCATTGCTTGATATTGATCTGTTTAAATTGTATATTTCCTCCTGGTTCAGCTTGGGAGGAGCATATGTCTCTAGAAATTTGTCAATGTCTTTGGTAGTTTCTATTATGTCGGAATACAGATTTTCAAAGTAGCTTCTCATTATGTTCTGTATCTCAGTGGTGTCTGTCATGCTATTTCCTTTTTCATCACAAAGTTTAGTAATTTGAGTTTTCTCTCTCCTTCTATTTGTTAGTGTGGCTAAGGGTTTGTCTATTTTGTTTACTTTTTCAAAGAACCAACTTTTTGTTTTGTCAATTTTTGGAATTGTTTCTTTTGTTTCAATTTCATTGATTTCAGCTGTTTTTATTTATTTCCTGTCTTCTACTACTTTTGCTGTTATTCTGTTCTTCTTTTTCTTGGGCTTTGAGCTGTAATGTTAGGTCATTTAGTTGTTGACTTTTTATTCTTTGCTTGAATACGCTCCATGCAATGAATTTTCCTCTTAGTACCGCTTTCAGAGTGTTCCAGAGATTTCGATATGTTGTATCGTCGTTCTCCTTGACCTCTAAGAATTTCTTTATCTCCTCCCTGATGTTTTCTATTATCCATGTTTCATTCAATAGCATATTATTTAGTCTCCATGTGTTGGAGTAATTTCTGTTTTTATTTTGTCATTGATTTCTATTCTCGGTCCATTATGATCTGATAGAAGGAAGTATCTTTATTTTTTTGCTTTTCCTGAGGGCTGCTTTGTGGCATACAATATGGTCTATTTTCGAGAAGGTTCCATGTGCTGCTGAGAAGAAAGTGAATCCGCTCGTTGATGGATGAAATATTCTATATGTCTATTAAGTCTAGGTTATTGATTGTGTTATTGAGTTCTATGGTATCTTTGGTTGGTTTTTGTTTGGAAGATCTATCTAGTGGTGACAGCGGTGCATTAAAGTCACCCAGAATTATTGTGTTGTGGTCTATGTGATTCCTGAAATTGAGAAGGATTTGTTTGATGTACAGGGATGCACCATTGTTTGGGGCATAAATGTTTACTATCGTTATGTCTTCCTAATTTATGGTTCCCTTAAGCAGTATGAAATGTCCTTCTTTATCCCTTCTGACTAACTTTGGCTTGAAGTCCACTTTATCTGATATAAGGATGGAAACCCCCACTTTTTTGCTGAGTCCATGTTCGTGGTAGGTTTTTTCCCATCCTTTCAACTTTAGTCTGTGGATGTCTTTTTCTATGAGATGAGTCTCTTGCAGGCATCATATTGTTGGGTCTTTCTTTTTAATTCATTCTGCCAGACTATGTCTTTTGATTGATGAGTTTAGGCCATTAACGTTCAGGGTTATTATTGAGATATGATTTGTATTCCCAGTCATTTGGCTTATTTTTGGTTTTTAAGTTGGCTTGGATTCTCCTTTGAGTGGGTTTTTCTCTAAGATAGTTCCTTCCTTTGCTGACCTACATTGTTGATTTAGTCAACAATTTTATGTCAACAAAATGTACTGTAAAATATAATACATAGGTTTTATTAGAGTGTTAAAAAAGATCCCTCAAGGTAGAATTTACTATTAAATAATAATGATAATAACTTTCATATTAATCTGTACAGTTGTCAAAATAGCAATAAACACTGCAACCTCTGATCCTTGTAACACCTCTAGAAATGTGTTGTCATCCACATTTGAGAGCTAAAGGAGCTGAGATTCAGAGAAGCTCATTTGGCCTACAGTCACACACATAGTGATGGGCCAGTACTAAGAACCGCAAGGAGTTTAAGAAAAATCTTGTATAATCCTTAACAGTTCACTTTGATCCACATCTGGCTAGCCACTGAATTTTCACCTTCCTGAAAAAATGGTGTACATTCGTGTTTTTGCTTCCAAATTTCCCCCACCTCCAAATTCTCTCCTTGTAACACATTCAAAAAAGATTTTTCTTTACTTTACTTTTCTTTTCTTTCTTTCTTTCTTTTTTTTTTTTTTTTTTTTTTTTTTTTGTACCAGGGATTGAACTCAGGAGCACTCAACCATTGAACCATATCCCCAAACCTATTTTGTATTTTTATTTAGAAACAGAGTCTCAATGAGTTGCTTAGTGCCTCACTTTTGCTTGAGGCTGGCTTTAAATTCTCAATCCTGACTCAGCCTCCCAAACTGCTGGGATTACCAGCAAGCACCATGTCTAAAAAGATTTTTAAAAATAAAACTTTAAAAGCTTTTTAATTATTCTACTTATCTGTAATTCATGAATCAATCAGTAAGTATTTATTGAGTCTGTTCTGTCGGCCCAGAACTGGTCAAGTGCTATGGGGATTCAGACATGTTTAAAACACCATCATTGACAACTTGTTATCTATCTTTTGGTAGAAGACAGATAGATTTGGACTGGGGCTGTAGCTTAGTGGCAGAGCACTTCCCTGGCACATGTGAGGCACTGGGTTTGATGCTCAGCACCACATAAAAATAAATAAATAAAATAAAGGTATTGTGTGCATCTACAACTAAAAATATAGAAAAAGTTTTAAGAAAAAAGTTGATTCAGTCAACTGAAAAGGGAGAGAACACACTATATGACTACTTAGTAAATTATATGTGGAGTTTCAAGAATTTTTCAGACATTAGAAGTGGGGGATATTACTGCAAAAAGGTTTCATGAAAAAGAAATTTGGACCAGACTTTTAAAGATGGATCCAATGTACTCAGTAAACACTTGTTCAGATGTACGTTTCAGTTCACCCATCACTTGCCTCATCCTGACTTTAAGATTGTGATGCTAAGGACTTCACCTTTGTCTTTGAGACCAAATCTGTACTACTCTCTGCATTCCCAGAGCTGCTTTCTACTCTGGTCTGGTCTTTTATGTTTAGGTCAAAATCAGTTAAACTGAAGGTCATGGATATTAGTCCCTCCTGAATTTTCGAATGACCATGAGTTGCCAAGTTTGTTCATTCCTGTATGGTACTGACACCATCCCAGAGACTTAGATCTCCTAAATCCACTCTCACTTGCAGTGTAAATAGCAATCTATGTATTTTCTTGTCCAAGTTCTTGAAAGAATATGTTTCTGTCTTCAGAATTTTAAGGACCAGGAATTCTAGTTCTTAGTCTACTAAGGCCATTATTGCCTACTTGATCAAGAAAATTCTTAAACCTATTTTAGTTTTCTGACACATTCCTCTGCACAGTATCTCAAAGAAGTTCTATGCTATTCCCAAGCAGTGACTGGTACCTAACTTCCTCTCCTCAGATTTCATCTATTCTTCAGAGCCTTCCTTGGACCCTCTCAGACAAAGGATTCAGAACCCTTGGAACCTGGAGATCTAATGGTCTTGACCATTACTTTGGAACTTAACCTCTACCATCTGAATTATCTGTACATAAATGTCTTCCTTGTTTCTCCAGCTAGTGCATAGATTGGGTAGCTTCTTGAAGACAAGGCATCTTATTGTCATTTTTTAAAATTTTTTTAGATGCTGATAGACCTTTATTCATTTATTTATATGTGGTGCTGAGAAACGAACCCAGTGCCTCACACATGCTAGGCAAGGACTATACCACTGAGCCACAACCCCAGCCCCTATTGTCATTTTTTAATCTCCTGGATTTTTGGTTACTAAAATGTCTAGTATTACCCTTGCAGAGAGTCCATCTCACAGCATTTACCATTAAAGGAATCTCCATAAATGCTTATCATCAGCTTGATTGATTGTTCAATCCCTAGACCATTCCATATGACCCTACTCCTACAGCATGGAATAGCCATAGTCTGACCTTGCCTTTCTCTGTCTCACCAGCACAGGGCTAAGAGAACCCAAGTCTTGCACGGATTTATTAACCATATTCTTGTGTGTTCTTTTGACTCCCAGGTGGTGCCACCGCCACAACAGGATGATCTTGAGTCTTCTGAAATCCCTACCTATGAAAATTTCACCTGAAAAGAAAAGCAGTTTCTACCTCTCTCCTGCAGCCCTGTGGTTGGAAAAGCAACTGGACCTCATGAAAGTGAAGTGCTCCTGCAGATAGAAGCGCATCAGACATGCCTTAATTTGACCCCTCCCCTGTGGCCTCCTTTTTGGTTTTTGTTTTTGTTTTTGTTTTTTTTTGGTACCAGCAATTTAACTCAGGGGCACTCGACCACTCAGTCACAACCCCAGCCCTATTTTGTATTTTATTTAGAGACAGGATCTCACTGAGTTGCTTAACACCTCACTTTTGCTGAGGCTGACTTTGAACTCTCAATCCTCCTGCCCCAGGCTCCCAGATTGCTAGGATTATAGGCATGCACAACCATGCCCAGCCTCCTAAGCCCATTAATATTTCAGATACAGGCTTCTTAGATCTTCATAAAATAGTATTTACAATAGTATTTAAAATAAAGAGTGAGAAATAACCTAAATGTCCATTTTGTGAGAGTCTTGTTAAATATATGATAATATACACAAGCAGTGATAAACCCTACTACTTGTAAAGAAAAGCAAAGACTAATATGCTAATATGGAATGAGCACTGTTGACTGCAAAGAACAAACTCCAGGACGGAGCATATTGTACACTACCAGTTGGATTAGAAAACATGTCTATATGCTTAGTTAGGCATAAAGAAGTTCAGGAAGAAAATAAAAATATCTTACCAGTGGCCACCTCCTGGGGAGGAACTAGGAATCCCAAGACAAGAAAGAGACACATTTTTTTCTGCATACTTTTTTTGTACTGTTGGATTTTTTAAAAACCTGTGTGTATTACTCTATCGATAGTTCTCAAAAACTATGTATGTGATTCTTTAATATGATACCCATATTTATTCAAAGAGTTTCCCTCTTTACTGTCAATCCAGATATAGAACAGTCACAGCATCTCTCCTCTTCCCAAATTATGATGGCAGTCCTGTCCCCCTGCCTGTAAGATGCAGTATACTTGACATGTTCACAATTCTGTAGTGTTACATTTGTGTTACATACACCTTGCAGCACACTTATGTCCTTTAATGTTGTGTTTCTGCTGCCATACCCTCCTGCTCATGGGCCTTGGAATCAGTATGTCTTCTAGGGCCTTCAATGGGTCCTCCCAGGGGTTCAGGCAGTGCTTCATATTCAGCAGCGACTTAATTACTGCTTATTCATCGGCTCATTGCATGGATTATTATGAGGTGTTATCATGGAAGCTTAACAGTCTGGCACACAATACGATGCTATACATATCATACTCCAGAGTACCGCATCCCCAAAAGTCCAGGGCCCACAGAGTTTCTTCTGCTCCTTAGATACATTTAACCAGTACAAGCTCTACACAGTTCAAGTCACTTGAAAAGCCAACAGCAGTCAATGATCAATGTCTCTGGTGTTCATCTGGACTGCTCTGATCTCATCATTTCTTGCTGCCTCTCACCCAACTCCTAGATTCTACAACTCAGCTCCCAATACCTGCCTCAGGAGCCCCGACTTCTTTTGAATATATTTCTCTGACTTCTACCCTTGATGCTTACTTCAACATGCTTCCCTCTAGGAAGGAGCCAGGCTGGCTACAGCTCCCAGGGAAGAGGGATCAGGCAGGGCCTGAGCAACTGCATGCTTCAGCTATCCTTTGTGACACTGAATGGCCCCAGGTACCTGGTTCACTGCTATCCCAGTGTGAATAAAGCTAAGGGACACTGACAGCTCACCAGAAAGTCAGACCCCTCTCCAACATAATTTAAACAGAAATGTGTTTGTGTATGGCCCATGAGTACCCTTTGACTGCTATACAGTGTAAAAATGCAGACTGTGGAGAAGAAACATAGATTTAATTCAGGCAAAGGATTTAGGCTGCCTCTGTGTAACACCAAATTTTTATATTAAATCCCTATTTTAAATGCAAGATGGGGCAATTGAAGAATAAGACTCTGAGTAGTATCATCTGCTAGAGTCTCTGAGTTCCCTCCCAGTTCACCCTCATCCCTTTCCTGGACTCAACCAGAGTCCTGGCCCTGTTAATGGCTGGCCTGAAGACTCAGGGCAGCCAGCACAGTATCTGGTTCCCAAATGCCTCATCTTTAGCATTCAACTACCCAAGCCCTCCCTCCAGGGTATACCAGGGGAAGCATAAATCCGGACTCCAATGAAATAGAACGGGGTTTCCAAGAAGAAAGGCAGACCTCTTCCACAAAGGAGTCAAAATAGATTTCTAATAATATGTCTTTGTAAATCAAACTTCACGCTATGAACAAAGCTGGTCTAACCACTCAGTTCTCAAGCTTCCGGTGCTTTTTCTTTTCAGAGAGGGGCTTCCTTTGCACCACCATCTATTCTTGTTTCTGCCCACTTCCTTTATGACCAACCAGCCAGTGGTAAATGTGTTGGGTCATGGGGGAAATTTTTTCCCCTGCATTCAAGTTGCAGCCAAGGCGCTGATCCACCTGTGAGAACCTGATAACCAGCAAACAGAAAGCACAGCCCCAGACGAGGCTGCTTCCTCTTCCCCTGAGTCACTGTTGCCTTGTTCTTGCTCTCAATTGGGAAGGTGGGCCTGGAGGAGGTGAGGGCCTAGAAATGCAGTCTAGACTAGCATCCCAGATCAGGGAGGAGGAGAGACAAGTAACAGGTTAGAAAACCAGGGCAAGGAAATCTCAAGTCTCCATTTACATAGCACTTTATAGGTTACAAGAACTTAGAATGTGGTCAACCCAACCTCTCCACCCATTCTTGTTGGTATCTAAGTTGAGACATATTATTTCACAATCTTGCTTATATCGTGGTTGTTAGAAATCATTTTCAAAACAAAAGACCATGATTAGACTTCCCTATCTTCTCCAGACTAGAACTCTTCCAAAAAGACTCCTGCGGCAACATCTATTCTGCTGATTCCCAATGAAAAAACAGATATATAAGAGAGGCAAAAACAGCTACAACATCTAGGAATAAATATCAAAGTTCTCTAGCTCTTTGCGGCTCAGTCGGGCAGAGTTATGGGCTCTGGATTGTCTCATTCCAACCTGCAGAAGAAAAAGAGAAATTTCAGACTCCCCCGATAGAAGATCCTTGTGATAATTCTATGGAGTATGAATTATTATCCCCATTTTACAGATTAAGAAAATAAAGCTCAGAGTGGTAAAATAAATTATTCAGGGTCAAAGACTAGCACGAAGTAAAGAAGGGACCTGAATCCAATTTTTTTTCTCCAATTCCAATGCTCTTTTAACTACACTGTGTTTCTTTGTAAACCCTCACTACTTTGGGTCCACACAGTGTCCTCTACACCCCTGGACTACCTGTCCAGTTGGTTTTAATATAAAACTATAGCTGAAGGGCCAGGAATCTCAGAGAGTACCCACCTGCCATCTCCATTGTGACCAAAGACAATGTCTTTATTGGACCATGGATGGAGGTTTGGGTATGATTCTAATAGAAGGGGTGCTCTCCATGCCTGAATTTCTTCGGGTATAAATATGAATGTAGGGGGCTTAGGATATAGCTCAGTGGTAGAACACTTGCCTAGTATATGCAACCAACCACTAACACTACCAAAAAAAAATCTAACTTATAGCATTCTGTGAGCATTAAATTATTATTAAATCAGATAATTCATGTGAAGATAATGGCAGGTTGTCTTATATACAATAATCCCCCAATAAATGTTGACTTAATCCTCCATCCTCCCTAAATGACCTGATGGGAATCAATTCAGCTACCAGGCTCACTGGTCACCTTCAAACAGTGTCCACCTCAGCAGAAGCTTACAATCACACACATCCCAATGCCATGGTTCCCAATGCCATGGTTCCCAATGCCATGATAATTTAGAAAATTACTTAGATTTCCTTTCATTCCCTTCTCTGGTTTTCCCCCACATACACTCTTTAAGTGGAGATGACTAATTTGTACTCCAAAGTCTGGGAACTAGCTTGGGGACAGTCCTAATTTAGAACACAAGCTGGAAGTCAAACATGAACATCTGATGTGACATTGGGTGAGGCCCTCACTCTCTTTGGGCCTCTGTGTCTTTATCTCTAAAATGAAGATTTGGATTAAAGAATCCCTAAAATCTCTACAACTATGAGACTATATGGATGACCTTTTCATAAGTACGCCTTTCATGACTTGTCTTCAGGGCTATGATATAAACACTAAACCCACTCAGGAGGAGTTCCAGAATCTTACCTCTTCATAGATGGAGCAATTGGAGGAAGGGTCATGGTTCCTGTCCTTGAATCCAGACTAGAAATTCAAAGAGTAAAGAATTATGCATTCAAGATAAGAGGTATCTTATTCCTGACAAACATGATAAGTTCCAAAACAGACTCAAAGCCCAGAAATCTTCTGAGCTTTCCTCAACAAGAAAGTTAAAAAAATCTATCTCAGAAATAAACAATAGTGTTCATGGTCTCCTAGGAAGCACAATACATTCTGCCTATGATATGACATTTCTGAACCAAAGTCAGAGTTTAGTATCCCATACCCACATACCCCTAAGACCCACACAAACACACATTCCCAGGGTGCATGCACGTGCACACGCACACACACACACATCCCTCAGGCAGTCCTAATGCAATCATTGTCCCATACCATGTATCTCTTCAACGCACTCTCCCCTAATGTAAACAATTCTGACACAAATGTAAAGGCCAGCCCTGAGCACATATCCTGAACATAGTGGTTTTGTGAATCATTGGAATTAACAAGCACTTTAAGTGGTATGTAGTTTTCAGAATGTAATACTAAAGCATATAAACAGAATACCTATGAGCCATCTATATACCCTTGGGTGTAGCACATAATTAAAAATCTCTCATGGTGGGTCCAAGTTGGCTGAATGATGTATTGAAAGGAGATTGAATGAGAAGTCTGAACACCCATAGTAAATTCCTTCAAATACATAGTTCCTGACTTGCATAGACTTCTACAGTTCTGTGGATTCCCATTTCCCTATTGTATCATGTAGCAGCTCATGGATTCATACTGCAATTCCAGCCATGAAAACATTACTCTTCCCATCGTCTCCCATACCAGGTAAAAAGGATGAGCAGAGCATCAGGAAACTCAACTTCAATGTTCTAGGTGCATGTGAGAGCTATGAGCTCAGCTTGGAGCAGGATTTGAGTGGAACACGACTACCTCAGTGCAGAGTCTTCCACCAGCAGGTGACTGGCCAGAAAGTCAGCATTGTGTCCCTCTAGGCCAGTCCTCCAGCTCCAGGCCCTAAATCCTTGCTTTGCAAACATCTCCAGTATCTTTCACCATAGCCTCAGTTGGTCTACTAAGGATCCTGCGGTCCTTCTGCACAAAGCACCTTCTTTCTGTCCTCGTCCCTTGGATCCCACAAAAAGTCATGGAAAATCCTATAATCCACTATTCTGAATCTCAGAGATGTTCTTATTCTCCAGGCAGAACCAGAAAGGCATTTTTCCTCATTGGCCTATTAACATTTAAACACAGTCATTGAACTAAAGCTACACAGATACACACAGTACACTCTTGCAAATACATGCCATGCATATGCACATGCAAAATACACATCTGCATCAATCACATTCCACAGAGGAAGAGACTTACCTTCTGAGAAGGTTGTATAAACGAATACAATGTATTTGCAGTTTCTTTTGATGTGGAAGAAGATGGCTAATGAGAAGAGAAATAAGAGCGTTTCAGAAGCATAGATTCAGCACAACCCTAGAGGGGTGATCACTTCTATCCCTCTGTCTCTACCCTGCTTAGATGGAAGCTTTACACATTCATAAAAAGAACCCTGGATTAACCAGAAGGACATGAGTCAACCTGAATGCTAGTTCCACTCTGTTAATAGGGTAACTACTATTTTATATATGTATTTATATATGTATTTATTTTATATATGTATTCTCCCCTAATTCTACCACTCCTATAATTTAGGAATAATCATAAATTTGACCCTGCCACAGATGAGGCTACAAAAGGGTAAAAAGTCCAGATCAGACAATATAAACTATAGGATCAGGATTCAAACCCAAGATGCTCCAGGGATTTTTCCTCATCAAATCAATACCTCCTGTTGGCAACATGCCTTCAGTCTCAGGACCTGAAACTACAGTCCTTCAAGACAGGTAACCATCCTCCTTTTAAGTTGCTCCAGAGGAGGGATCTCATTCTCACCCAGTACCTTAAAATGAGAGGAGCTCTTCCTTGAATTTATCCAATCCCTGTCCTTGAATTTCAGTGTTAATAAAGCCAGAGAACTGACAGACATTGATCATTATTCAAATGGATTTTCTGTGCCCCACAGCTTAGCCAACAAGTCTAAGACATTGCTACACCTATGCTTGTATTTTATGAAAATGGATTTTAGTGTCATGTATAATCGAGAAGAACCAATAAAATAATTTTTTTTAAAAAACACTAGAAAGAGTCATTTTTATCAGAAACTTTGCATCCCTGGCCACAAAGAGGCAGTGTTTCCCTTGGGAGAGATCTCCCAGACTGGATTATCAATAATTAGCCAATATTAGATGCGTTTCCTGTCCATGGGTAAATTTCTACAACCCCAGGCTATTAAAGGTGAGGTAGGAGGAGGTGGAATGGAGATCCAAAGACCTTGGTTTGGCTCTGCTACTACCCAGCTATGTGACCTTGAGCATATTAGTCTATTTGCTCATCTGTGATGTGGGGTTCAAATTATATCTAAAGCATTAAGAACATTTCATGAGGCCATTGTGGGAGATTTATTAAGAAAATGGATTTTACTGTTAAATCTAAATAAGATAAAAGGGACCAACACAGATGTATTATTTCCTGAAAACAGATATAAGGGGTAATGAGGATAACTTGTATGAAGGCCCCCAGTGATTGGAATCAACAGGAAGAGAGAAAAGTTGAATCTCCTAACAAGGTTCCCCTTCCTATAGATTATCTAGGCTAGGCCTTCTGCCAACCATGGAAAAAGGAAGAATGTCTGCATTGGACTTTCCAGCTCTGTTAAGACATTCCAGAGATTCCTCAAAAGACTAGGAATGGAACTACCATATGATCCAGCTATATCACTCCTCAGTATTTATCCTAAAGAATTAAAGTCAGTGTACTATACCAATAATGCATACTCATGCTTATAAGAGCACAATTCACAATACCAAATTATGAAACCAACCTTGGTGTCCATCAGTGTATGAATAGATAAAGAAAATGTAACCTGTATACACAATGGAGTTTTATTCAGTCACAAAGGAAAATGAAATTATGAACTTGAAGCATTATGTTAAACAAAATTAGCCAAACTCAGAAAATTAAGGGTTGTATTTTTCTCTCATATGTGAAATCTTGAGAGGAAATAGGAAAAGAAAGATGTGGCATAGGGGAAAATCTTACAAAAAAAGAAGGGAGATCAGTAGAGAAGAGGAAGGGACCAGGAGAGGAAGGAGAAAAGGACAGGGGAAAATACTGGGGAACAATACTAATCAAATAATATTGTGCATGTACAAACATATAACAAATTCCATTATTATGTATAATTATCATGTACCCATAAAAATATATATGTAAAAAATGATACTCCAGAACATACTGATCTTTTCAAACAACTTATTAATGTATCTGAAGTCAGGCTATGCTCTGAGTCCCAGGAGCACTGAGATCCTGCCATTCAAGGTGAAACTGGGGATGGGGGCATTAGGGAGCCCCAAAGATAGAAATGGAATGTATTAGAGAAACTGGAGTGGTACCTGGAACTCGATCATAGAGTAAATGGTGCTTCCTTCTTCAAGGAATTTCTGCTTCTGTATAAGAAACAGTAAAGGAACATGAGATAACATGAGTAGACAGTGGGATCTGTCCAGGTTTGAATTAAATAGGGAAAGGCAAAACAAAGAAGAGGGGCTTCCAGGAGCCTTGGAAGGAGTAGCAGGACTGGGGAAAGCCTCATCATTGGACACCCCAGATGGGGAGAGGTAGGAGTTCCAGGAGCTTACAGTGGAGCAATTAGTGTCAGGAACAAGGACTCACTCGGGTATGATTGGATTCAGGCAATCCTATCCAATGAGCATCCCTGTCCATCCCTTCACTTTGATAACTTAGAAACCCCTCCTTGCCTTTGCTGACTTGTGGGCTAAATTTTTCACATAGCCACTGATAATGGGCAGAACTCTAGGTAGTGCTATGATCTGAGCCATACCTCAGGGCACTGAAATTCAGAAGGTTTAAACATTTTAAAGACTCAGCATTTTTAACATCCCCTCCCTCATAATCTAGACTTCATAACCAGCTTGCCCTTGTCCTCTGGGTAGCTTCATGCTGGATGGAGCCCTGGTCCCAAGGCTAAAGGCAGGGGGAACACAACCCTTCTGACTTCCCTCCTCTCATGCTTGTCCCACAGAAGGTTAGGCGTGGGGGTGTTTAATCCTGCACATATTTCCATTTGAGGTTCTAGTGGGAAGCCAAAGAAGGCCAGCAGGGTTCATTAGACAAGATGGAAGCTGAACTCCCCAAAAGCAAAAAGCTAAGAGGAAGAGAAATGTCGGCCATCTTTGGAGACTGGAGAGTCAGAGGCATTTGTCAAGAAACAGGAGTTTGTTGCTTTTTTTCCTCTCTTGTTCAGACCCATATGGATTGTCTCCAAAGTGAGACCACATGAAACTTGGGATTTAGGCCTTCAAGCTGGGACCTGGAGACAGGAGGGAGACTGCACAGAAAGCTGAGGCCAGGCAGGGAGGAACCTCTGAGTCAGAAGCAGTGTAACAAACCTGAGTCCCCAGTAGGTTTAACTCTAAATTGTTATTTTCTTCCAGATTCTCCTTATTTCTCTAAAGTCATCCTCATTGGGGGGAGGGGGGTTAGAAGATAAATGGCTAAAGATAGATATATGTGCACTTAGGAATTTGTACCTGAGTCTGGCAGTAGTAAAAATCTCCTTTCTAATTTTCACACCCCAATATTCCACTGTGAGGGCAAAGAAACAGGCAAGGGAGCTGCCCTCATTCCCACTAAAGGAAATAGACCTTAGGGAGTCTGCTTGATGGTTCTGATTTGGTTTGTTTCGAATTTCTACAATCCAACAGTGCTGGGGACTCGAACCTGGGTCTCGAGCTTGAGAGGCAAGCACTCTACGTGATGGGCTATATCGCCAGCACTGCTTGATGGTTCTGTGAGGCCTCATAGGGCCTCATCTGTGTGAAGAGCAGAAGAATTCCACCTGTGCCTCCTCTAGTCAACCAAAACAGCGGTGGGAAATGGGCCCTTCCGCCCCACTCCCACCTGCTGCTGCAAAGTTCAGTAGGCACTGCCTGATCCATCATGGCCTTTCCCCAGGCCTGTCACCACATCCTGCCTGTGGTAATGGGGGCACTTCAGCCCCTCTGCAGCTTCTCTTCTACATCCCTGGATGACAGGAAGAGTTGGCTGCCACCCTGCAGAGAGCTGGTGAGAGAGGTCCAGGGGAGATACCTTGGACCCATCAGTTTTAAACCAAGCTGATTACTCTCTCTAACACTTCAGCCAGACTTGGGCCTCTTCTTTTCCCAAAAAGGCTGTGAACATAGATCAATGAGCCAGTTACAGAACCGTTATTCTTTGGCTGGTCACGCTCCCCAGACCAGGGTGACAGTTAAGGGGCCCACCAAAGCTCTTAACTGCTAAAGAAACAAGAATCTGTGGCCAGACACAAAAAAATATAGGAAGGTGTCACTCCTCTTGGCACTCAGCCCAGCTGGAGACTGGGCAGAAATGAGAACACCATGATGCAGTTTGAGGAGGAAGCAGCAGCCTTCCGCCCTCTGTGGATTTCTGTTGTACTTCATCCCTGCTCAGCAGGTGCAATTCTACACTGTGGAGCTGCTTCTGCCTCCCTTTCGTTTTCTCTGCTCCCTTCGTTCTCCCCATTTTCCTCTATGGTCAGAGCTAGGAAACTGGTGGAGAAAAGAGATGGGGGAGGGCGGAGGATAACTTTGAAAGGATAAATGTCCATTTCTCTTTGTCTCCCTGCTCTGAATGGCCATCCTCCAAAGAGCATGCTCCAGACCAATTGAGAGAGACCTCCAACCCGTAGAATGTCATACTTCATTCCTCCTCATTTGTGGGTCTTTGACATCTTCATAAATTGTCAGAAGTGCCTGTGGGCTGGTCTCTGGGAGGAAGTAAGAAAAGAACAGAGCTTCAGAAATCTCCAGAGGGCTTCCTGTCCAGGCTTCAACTTCTGATGGTCCCACCTCTCCCTCAGGTGGCCCAGACCTTAAGAATGGCTCTAGAAAAGAGGCGGGTTAGTGTTCTTCCCGTTTTATCTAAAGAGCACAATGGTGTAACCACCCCTGACATGCCTTCTCTATCAAGATGGGCAGTCCCCAATCAAACCAGGCAAACTACAGATAAATCTGCACATTGAAGATCAGACTGCAAACATCTGGCAGCCAACACAGAAGTCTTGCTGCCACTGGTTGCCCTCCCTCAACCATGTGCACACATATCCCAACACTCTCTGAGGGAAAAGATGCTATGCACCCAGGCACATCCCACTAAACACAGGCCCAAGTCAATGAATCTGATGTGTCCAGCGACAGCACCCCTCAAGTTCCATCCACTTACGTGACTGCTTCCTCTTCCTCTTCCACACACAGAAGCAAGTGAGGGTGACAAGAAACAGTGTGACCAGAATCATGACAATCACCAAAAAGGGCAGAAATCTGGGTCCTGAGAGATACAGAAGGTACAAGGGCTGAACTTGCTCCACCTCTTCTTGCTTCCCACCTGCCAGCTACAGCAGCTATTTCAAACTCCACTCTCCTCCCCAGTGTGACTGGTCTCCTCCTGCCCTGTGAATTCCCCACCAAAGTTGTCTCTCTGTTCAATTGGGTAACTTCCCCTAAGTGATGCCAAGAGTTCAGGCATTAATATCTGACAGATCTGGTCCAAACTGTAATTCTATAAGCTCAGTGTCACTTATTTAACTCTCTGAGCTTCAACTTTCTCACCTATAAAAAGGATCTAAAGCTATATATCTAGGGGTTAATTACATGATCTGATATATGTAAAGCATTTGGCACAGCAAATGTCTCATCTATTCATTGTTTATCATTGAACAAATATTTATTGCACATCACGTTGTTCCAGGCAAATCTTCCACTTCACCTTCCTGCTACTCCTACCTACACTGCTCTCCCTCATCCTAACTTCTACATTTAACATGTAGCCTGATATATAATCCAGCCAACATGAGAAGGAAGAGGAATTAAGTGTTTCAGGGGCCAACTGATTAGATCTTCACAAACATTATCTCACTAAATCATAGCAGCAATCCTATGAGGCACTTGTTATTATTATCCACATTTTATCCTAGAGAACAACTGAAACTCACAGAGGCTAATGAATCTGCCTGAGATCACAGAGTCAGCTAATGTAAAGTCCAAGAGCCAGCATCCTTCTCACTGCATATTGCCTCAATCTTGTTTGTTTCTATTTTGCCCCCAAGTACTTAGTTTTGTTGCCCCAATTTTATTGTAAGTTTTTTTTTTTTTTTTTTTTTTTTTTTTTTTTTTTTTTTGGTGCTGGGAATCAAACCCAGGGCCTTGTGCTTGCAAGGCAAGCACTCTACCGACTGAGTTATCTCCCCAGCCCCTGTAAGGTTCTTAAGAACAGAGACTATATGGTTTGGGTTTGGGTTTTGGTTTCTTCCATAATGCCAAAGCTGATGACACATTAAGTCTTTGTTTATCTAATAAAACAGATGCAAACTTAACTCAGGTGACTCTTAGGATAAGCAATAAACCCAGAACTCTTCCAGGCACCCTGCAATTCTCCTGATGCTACTGCTGACCCAAGGTAATATTGTACAGTGTCATTACCTCCTGGAGAGCTGCATAGTAAGCCACCACTCAGGAGGAGGAAGCGGGTCTCCATATGTCTTTCAGAGGATGAAGATAATGATCAGGAGCCATTGCTGTACTCACCAAACAACCATGCATTCCCTCTGTATAGGGAAAACTTGCATCTCAAGAAGGATATGGAGTTAAAATCTTCTGAGACTCAGACAGACCCGGCTTATAGGAAATATGTGCCTAAAAGCCAGGCCCTTTTTGAAGAGGGGCTAAAAGACACTGGGGGAGGAAACCCAGGAATCACATATCCACATCTCTCTTGCATGTGAGCCTGGTCATGGGGTCCAATACCTTCAGCCCTTGTTATAGCCTAAAGTGCTCCACTTACTCAGAAGGACATGTAGACATCCCTGGCTCAGGTTGAGAGTGTGGCTTGCCCAGCTAACAGGGTTGCTAACATTGCAGGAATATATGTGCAGGTCATTGGCATCGATCTGCAGTTCCAGATACGTGATGTTCCTCAGTGTTGGGATCAGTTCATTGCTTCTGTACCAAGTGTAGCTCACATTGCTATTCCTGGAGACCAAGCAGTAAAGAGTCACTTGACAATTCCTTTCATCCAGGGCTTTCCACTGCCCCTGCAGGAGAGGCTGCTCAACATGATCTGGAAACAGAGATTCTGATCAGAAAGGTTCTGGAAATACATGTCCTACAGGAATCAGGGGACAGGGTGAGGAGTCCTGGAGACTCACCAAATACAAAAACTTTGAACTGGACTGTGAACACTTCTCCAGACTCCTTGGTCACCTCGAGTTGATAATGACCACTGTCCTCTGGCTTAGCGACCTTGATGAGAAGGGTTAAGTCCTCAATCTGAAAATCAAGCGTTTTGTTGAAATGCTTCAGAGCTAAAGCTTCATATTTCAGACCAGTACTATTCTTCCAAGTCAGTATCACGTATATTTCTGGAAGTGAGAGTAGCTTCATCTTCCATTTAACGGAATGTATCTCTGTCTGTATGATAGAAGGCCGTAGACAGAGCGGCACTCCCGAGAGACCAACCACATGGTGAGTAGAATCTGTGCATTCTAGGAAAGAAAAACCAGATGATGTTAACAGGAAGAGTCTGAAGCCTGAGTAGTGTGGGCAGTTGGATGTGATTTCCCTTAAGCTAAGAGGATGGAATCCAGAGTCAAAGAGAATCTGAAAGTATACTTCCTTTATCTGCTTCTCCCCAAGGTATGTCCTCTAGTCTGAAGGAACCCACAAACCAATAACCATAATTAGGATCTCTCAAGTACTTACCATGTGACAGGCAGGTTTCAAACATTTACATGTTTTAACTACTTAATTTCACAAGGACCCTGTGAAGGTCTTATCCTTATTTTATGGGTGAGAAAACTGAGTTAGGAAGGACTTAATTAACTTGCCCAAGTTACACAGTGAGAATGATGAGCTTGAAATCCAGTTGCTTTGGCTTCAGGGGATGAATTTTTAACCAAGATGCTATAAACACCATGTCTAATGCAACTCCCTCACAGCAGTATTGAGGCAACCACTAGTGACCAGTGATGATAATAGCCAGGCCCAGTGAGACAAACCCTCCAAGCTTCTCCTCCTCTCTCCTCCCATAGAGTTGAATTCATAATCCTCTCTTATTTGGCACGTTGGTTTGTGGGCCTTATTCATTAATGTTTATCAATCTTTTAGTGACCAGAAATTATCCACAAAGATTACTCCCTACAATTAGAGCAATTAGAAAGACAAAAATAAAATTACACTTCCTAGGTATATCACAGCACTTTTCTCCCTAGATATCAAGACAAGAGCTAATAAATATGGGAGCAAGGCCCTGGCTTCAAATCTCCAGTACTGCAAAACAAACAAATAAATAAATAAATATGGGGGTATGAAAGTCCAGAGAAGCTGAGTACTGTCAGTGGAGAAAAGCACAAATTCCTGTAACCATTTTTGGCAGGGAAACTCTGTGGCACAGGCCCACTGAATGAAGGAAATAAGAAAATCAGTCTGCCTGGATTGGGGAGAGTCAGGGAGAATTTAAAATAAAAAATAGGAGATGGGGATAGTTATACAAATGGCTGTGTTAAAATGGAGGAAATGGAGGCAGAGAGAGATGGTATTTGAATCATTTCCCCACGGGCACAGCAAGTTGAACAGCTATTCCCCCGCCCCCCGCCTAAACTACCTTCACAAGAGTTAAGGAAATGAGGTGAGAACATAGTACCTCCTTATGATGAAATGAAAGAAGTATTGAAAAAGGCAGAGAGGAATGAGTAGCCCATGTCTCCCCTACCCCCAGTCCAGTGTGGAGAGAGACTGCCTGCTTGCGGTAGTGAGCAAGTTAAGTTCATGCCTTAGACTTGAAAACCACTGCCAGACAGAGCCCCATGACCCCTACCACCAGGCCAATACCAACAGATTAAGGGGCAACTGAATTAATCCAGGTGTCTGACTGTCTCCCCCATGCCTACTCCAACCTTGGGAGGCAGAGTGGGGATCAAAGCACCATCTGCTGGGAACAGGGCACAAATCTAACATGGGACTTGGTCTTAGAGTTCAGTACCAGGTCTGCAGTGGCAAGAGCAGCATTCGGTAGAAACCAAAGTCCCCTATGCAGGCCAGAGTTCACAAATGGAGAGTTTAGCCAGTCCCAGCATCAGGTTCAGACCCATGCACCAGTGGGACAGAGTCCTACATTATCACCTACATCATCTCCAGCTGTGGCTGGGCCTTGATGCAACCCTGAGGCTGTGCAGAACCTTGAGGCTGTGACACTCAAGCATGTCCCAGGTTATCATCAGTCTAGGTGGTTAAGGAACTGCCTTCACCAACACAACCCCAACCTTGGGCAGCCTAGTGTGGAGTAAGACTCCCTTTACTGAGGATAGGACAGGATGGTAAGTACAGGACTTTGCCTTGGAAATAAGTGCTGGGCTGGTGAAGCCTGTTACTGGGCAGATCCTCACAAACCCCACCCAAAAGTTAGCCTGTGGAAGGAGCCTCTAGAACAGCTCCAGTGCTGAGGAAAGACATTGACCCCAGCCTAATGGCCTTCTATTCCAGCTAGCATCAGCTGGGCCTGATGGCAGCCATGAGTCTAACCAAGTAATAGAAAGCCCATGGCAGTCAGTATAGGCCTTGGTTCTATCACAGTGCTCTTCTGATCTTGGTGAGCTATGAGCTCAGGATATGAAACAACTTGGTGACATCAGTGGTCACAGGCATGATATGGGAGACTACTGCTGCATGGTGACTCTGTCCAGAACCAGTAAAAATCTACAGTGCCTGACCGTAGGTGGGCAATTGTGGATGTGTCCTTGGGCCAGTGCTAGGTGAGGCTTGTGGGAAAAACCACACTCTCTAGGTACTCTCCTGGTCTGTTCTGAATAGCACATCAGCAGCATATTTGGTGTACATTGAGCTTGGTCACCCATTAGTACTCAAAACAGTGACAATGCACCAACAGCAGACTCCCAGCAAACCTGGACCTGCATGTTGTTCAGTATTGAAATAATGGAAGTGACTAGAGACTCAAAGAAAATAAGCAGCCTGCTTAGAATTTTTGGAAAGACAGGCACAAATAAACCAGATTAGGAAGACTAGAATAAATACCTAATGCCCAGATAATGACTAGACAATGACCAGATAATGCCACATGCCAGCAAGCATAAGGGCTTTCAGAAAATGATGACCTCACCTAATAGTGAAAATAAGGTGTCAGAAACTGACCAGGTGGCAATCAGTACAGAAGAATGCTCAAAGAACTTATAACTGTTTTAAGGAAACGCAATGAGTTTGAAGAAAACAGAGAAAAGCATGTCAATATTCTAACACAGAAACTGAAAAAGAAATACAAGCAACTTAATCTTGTTAATGAAACAAGGAGCTCTTTTTTAAGACAAAGATAATAGACAAACCTTTTACTAGACTAAGAAAAAGAGAGAAAAAAATCAAATAAATAAAAGTAGAGGGGGCTGGGGTTGTAGCTCAGTGATAGAACACTTGCCTTGAATGCATGAGGCACTGAGTTCGATCCTCAGCACCACGTAAAAAAATAAAATAAAGGTATTGTGTCCACCCACAACTAAAAATTTTTTAAAATTTTAAAAAGGCAGAGATAAAAAGGGAGAGATTACAATCAACACCACAGAAATACAAAGGATTATTCAAGATTCTTATAAAAAATTGCCAACAAATTTGATAATCTAGAAAAAAATGGAAAAATTCTTAGCTTTTGTGTATAGACTACAACAATATTGAGTCATGAAGAAACAGAAAATATGAACAGAACAATATAACAAGTAATGATGTTGAATTGAATCAGTAATAAAAAAAAAAAGTTTCCCATTTGGGAAAAAAATTACCCAGGGGGGCTGGGTATGCAGCACAGTGTAGATTGCTTGCTGAGCATGCATTAGGCCCAGTGTTTGATCAAAAGCACAGCAAAAAAGAAAAAAGAAAAAGAAAAAGAAAAGCCCAAGACCAGAGAACTTCACTGCTGGATTCAATCAAACATTTAAAGAATTAATATTAATTCTCCTTAAGTTATTCCAAAAAATAAAAGAGGAAAGAATTCTTCCAAAAAAATTCTATGAGGCCAGCATCACCCTTATACCAAAATCAGATAAAGGCACAATAAAGAAAAAAACAAAAACTACCAATATCCTTGATGAACATAGTTGCAAAAATCCTCAACAAAATACCAACATCAGCTAGGAATGTAGCTCAGTAGTAAAGTGCTTGCCTACCATACACAAGGTCCTGGATTTTATCACCAACACTACACACACACACACACACACACACACACACACACACACCCCTAGAAATCTGAATCCAAAAACACATTTAAGAGATTATTCATCATGATCAAGTGAGATTCATCCCAGGAATGCAAGAATGATTCAATATATGCAAATCATAAACATGACACATCATGTCAACAGAATAAAGGACATAGGTCACATGATCACCTCAACAGATTCAAAAAAGGCATTTGATAAAATTCAATTTCCTTTCATAAAAAGGCTAAATAAAATAGGTATAGAGGAAACATACCTCAACATAATAAAAGTCATTTATGAAAGCCAATAGCTAAAATTATACTGAATGGGGAAAACCCAAAAGTTTTCTAAGATCCAGAACACAACAAGGATGCCCATTTTTACCACTTCTACTCAACATGGTGCTAGAAGTCCCAGCCACAGCAATCAGGCAAGAGAAAAAAAGAGCATTTAAATTGGAAAAGAGAAAGTTGAATTGTCACTCTTTGCTGATGACAAGATCTTCTATATAGAAAACCCCAAAAACTCCAGGGATAAAAACTACAAAAACTGACAAATGAATTGAGAAAAGTTGCAGGATATCAAAAGTCAACATACAAAGAATAAAATTATGGCATTTTCAGGTAAATGGATGGAACTGGAGAGTATCATTCTATGTGAAATAAGCCAGTCCCATAAAACCAAAGCCCAAATGTTTTCTCTGATAAGCAGATGCTGATCCATAGCCGGGGAAGAATGAAGGAACTCTGGATTGTACAGAGGGGTGGGGTTGGTGGGGAGGGGAAGGATGTTTTGATACATGTTTAAATCAAGTTAAATATCTTACTTTCTTTGACATTTGTCATTTCTTTATTGTGAAAACACTCATTCATAATTTTTTTAAAAATTTCAACCAATAGTAAAACTTTTTTCAATCTGATAAAGAATAGAAACCAATAAAATGCTTTCCCCTTAAGTTCAGGATTAAAACAAGGATTCTATAATTACCTCTTTGAATCAACATCCTACTAGAGGTCATGGCTAATTCAACAAAGCAAGAAAAATAAATGAAAAAAAAATAAAATTGGAAATGAATATATAAAACTGTGAGTATTCACAGACAATATAATTGTGTACATAGGAAGCACAGAGGAATATATGAAAAACCAGTTAAATGTATAAACCAGTTTAGAAAAGTTGCTAGATATAAGACCAGTATATAAAAAATCATGTATTTCTATATATTAAAGAAAACACCAAAAAATCAAATTTGAAACAATATAATTAAAACACTACAAAAAATTAAAATATCTAGAAAAAATTCAGCAAGAAATATTTAAGACCTAGACACCCAAGGTAACAAAAGACATCTAAGAAAGATGAAAAAAGCTAAGTAAAGGGAGGGATATAGCATGCATTTTTAACTTGAAGACTTATATTATTAAGATTTCAATTCTCCCTAAATTAATCTACAGATTCAACAGAATTCCAACAAAAAAAATCTAGAAAGTTACTTTTGCAGAAATTGGTGAATTAAATCTAAAATTAATGTAAATGTGAAAAAGGCCTAAATCAATCTTTTTTTTTTTTTTTTTTTTTTTTTTTTTTTTTTTTTTTTTGGTGCTGGGGATTAAACCCAGGGCCTGATGCATGCAAGGCAAGCAAGCACTCTACCAACTGAGTTATATCCCCAGCCCAAGTCTAAAGCAATCTTGAAGAAAAAAGTTAGAAAGACCAAAGCCTTTTCACCACCCAATATTAAGAAATATTGTGAAATTCCAGAAATTAAGATAGTATACCATTATTATGAGAATAGACAAAGAGTCAAAGAAATATAATATAATAGAAATAGACACACATATGATCTTTTCAATAAATTGTGTTGGGTAAATTGAATATCTTAAAAATAAACTTTGCCATCTTCATACCACATGTAAAAAATTAATTCAAAATAGATGACAAATTTAATGTGGAAGTTAAAACTATAAAGTATATAGAAAAAAGCATAGAAAAATATGTTCTACAACTTGAAGAAGACAAATATTTCTTTAACTTAACAAAAAAAAAAACTAACCATAAAAGAAGATTGATAAATTGGATTTCATTATAACTTAGAACTTCTGTTTGATAAAAAGAGGACATTAAAAGTGAAAAATTGGGCTGGGGATATAGTTCAGATGGTAGAGTGCTTGCCTCACAAGCACAAGGACCTGAGTTCAATCCCCAGCATTGCAAAAAAAAAAAAAAAAATCAAACCACAGACTGTAAGAAAATGTTTTCAAAACATATATTTGATACAAATCAATAGGAAATAAACTGATAACTCCACCTCCCAAAATGGCAAAAGATTTGGACAAACACTTTACAAAACAGGATATCCAAATTGCCAATAAGCATACCAAAAAAAAAAAAAAAACAGTGTCCAATATGCCAGTTGTAGTGACACATTCCTATAATCCCAGCAACTTGGGAGACTGAAGAAGGAGTATCCCAAGTTCAAGGACAGACTACATACCCTGTCTCATAATAAAAAATAAAACGTACTGGGAATGAAAGTCAGTGGTAGAGCACTCCAGGGTTCAATACTCAGTATCACACGCACACACACACACACACACACACACACACACACACACAGTGCCCAACATCATTAGTCATCAGAGAACAATGAGATTCTACCCCATCCTTACCAAAATGGCTAGAATTTAAAGGACTGAAAATTCTGTAAATTAAGGAATAAATGAGACTTTCATTTATTGCTAGAAAGAATATAAATTTGTATGAGTATTTTGGAAAACTGACAATATTTTCTAAAACTAAATTTACATGTACCCTATTATCCAGGAGAATTGTACCTAGTCATGAAAACTTTTTCTTTTCACTATAAATGAGCAAGAATGTTCATAATGACTTTATTTATAATAATTCAAAATGAGAAACAACCCAAATATCTATCATCAGAAAATCAATAAAGAGATCATGCTATATTCTTATAAGGGAATATTGCACAGCAATGAAAAAGAAATAAGCTATTTCTAAGGCAAACTTGTGAATGACTCTCACCTGAATGATGATTAGTAAGGAAGTCAGGCACGAAAGAATTCCTATTGAATTATTCCATTTATGTGACATTTAAAATTAGGAAAAGCTAATCTATAGTGAGTAAGATTAGAATGTTGCTTACTTTGGGGTTATTGACAACTTGGAAAAAGCACAAAGGATCCTGCTGGGTGCTAGAAATATTTTACACCTTGATGTGGGTGGTAGTTTATATGTACACATGTATAAAAGTTCATTAAGCTGTTCACTTAAATTTTGCGCACAACACTGTTATATCTTGATAAAAATTACAAAAAAATAAAAAGGAGTATTGGCTATCTCTCATAAAGTTGTTCTGATCATTAAACTAAGACATACTTTGATAAGAACACAGTGTGATGTTGTAACTATGAAAACATTGCCACAGCAAAATCAGAGATAGAAAAGATTTCAAACTAAACCCATCTCTTAGAAAAATATCAGAAAAGTCATCTTGATGCTGTTACTAAAATGGCAGATAGAAATCATTAAATCAGAAGGCTGATTTAAGGAAAACAAACAAGAAAGTACACCAGGCAAATTCACAGATTAATAAGGAAATGCCCTGTATTCAATAGTATTTTTTAATGCTCACTCTGAGTCAGGCATTGCTCTTGGGTCGGATTTCTTAACCCTGGCACTTGACATTCAGGGCCTGATAATTCTTCATTGTGCTGTAAGGATGTTTAACAGCATCCCTGTCCTCTACCCACTAGACTCCAGGAGAACCCTTTTCCTGTCCTGACAAACAAAATGTCTCCATTGTCAAATGTCCCCTGGGGATTGGGGAAATGTCCCAGTTGCCAATCCCTGTGCTGGGCATTAGGGCATAGGGGTGAGCAAGAGAAACCAGGTCCCTGCTCTTGTGGCGTTTACAGGCCCATGTTGAGCACACACCATAAATTAGTGAAAAATAAGCAAGATTCTTTCAGAGAGGCGTAAGCGCTGTGGATAGAGTTTTTAAAGGTGACATAACAGAGTAACAGGTGAAGCACGGGGATTTCTTTAGATTCAAGATCAGAAAGACCTTCCTAAGGAGCTGGACGTGTGGACTCAGAAATGGAAGACATGAAGGTTCCAGTCAGGGGAGGAGCTAGAGGTAGGTAGGTGGATCAGCCCCCTTAGGGCCCTCTGAGGGTAGGCAACCAAGCAGAAGCCACAAACCTTATGCAGAGTATTAAGAATAGAAGGACTAAGAATAGGAGGCTTAGTGATTGGCACCATTTGCAAAGAAATAAAGTATCATAAGACTTCATTTTCCAGAAACAGGACATCACCTCTGAAGTCTATGAAAAGGAAAAATAAAACAACCAAGTTACTTTATAAATTTATTATTGTTTAATTATTTAATTGTTATTTTAATGTATTGGGGAATTTTTTTTAAATTTCTTTTTTTTTAAACAAAATTGCATTTAAGAGACTAACCCAGGCAGGGAGAGTTTTTAATAGAATGGTACCCAGAAAGATGCTCCTTATATACAACTAGCAAGTGGTAAAGGAGGAGATGAAACAACCAACCCTGGTTAACTGGCAATTGCAGTGTCAGTCGCATGCAGGGGGGTCAAGAGTAAGGCCTCATAGAAAGGGAGCCACCTCAGTGGATATACAGCGCATGAGCCAGGCTGCAGGCCAAATGATTGGGTATCCATTTCTCCACCCCACCTAACGCATTCATGGTCTGAGACCACAGATGGATCCTGAGTATTTCACAGGCAGAGACACCAAGAGCAAGACAAGCAAGTCCACAGGCTCCAGTAAAGAAGCCAGAAGTGCTAGTTACTAAACCAAAACCCATAGGGCAGGCAGGGTTTTAAGTAAGAAATAGAAGCCAGACTAACAGGAGAGGAGTAGAACCAACCAGAAGCCATGGAAGGGTAACAGCCAAGAACTATGAACAGCCAGCATCACTGGAGCACACATGAGTGCACCATGTTGGCTCAAAGGTGGAGCCAAAGTTCAACCGATGCCCGTCAGTAAGGCCATCCATGTTGCTCAGAGGCGGCATCGGTTGTTGCTCACGCTGCACCAACAGGCAGATATTTTTAACTTCACTCATATTTTAAAGATGGTGTTATTAAGGGCACCAAGTCAAGACATAAAGGAAATGTTTTAATCCTTGATTTGATGTTCTTAAAATCTAAAACAGCCAAGATGTGATATAAGATGTGCCTTGAAGTACGCCCAAAGTATGATAATGACATAAGGGGGTGGGAGGGTATTTTATTTTTACCTTACATATTTGCAAGAGATAGCACAAATATTAAAAGGTACTTAATATATAAATCTACCAAAAAAATTATAAAGTATACCTCTATATTACCAACAAAAGACTAGAACATACAGTCATACATAGAGAAATATAATTCTCTACTATCACAAAACTAAGTGTGGATTATACATGGAAATGGTTAAGTTATTAATTAAACTGCTAAATACTTAAAGAATTGAGTTTGTGATCTAGAGTCCTAATGATATGCTGCCTTGGGACTCATTTTTTTTATTATACCATTTTTTTATATAATTAATTACTTTACACACATCAGATGAGTTTTTTCTACAAATAAAAAATGAGCTAGGAAGATGACCAGGTGTCATTTTGGTTTTGTCTAGTTCTTTCTTTTCTTTTCTTTTCTTTTTTTTTAATACTGGGGATTAAACCCAGAGGCACTATACCACTGAGCTATACCCTCAGCCCTTTTTTATTTTTTATTTTTTATTTTGAGACAGGTTCTCACTAAGTTACTGAGGTTACTTTGAACTTGCAATTGGTTTGGTTTGACCAGGACAAGAGCACCCTTCCCCTGAGCAGAGGCAAATGTGGCCATTTGCAGGAGCAGATGAGGTAGGCTAACTTGGGGAATAGTTGGGCAGGGGTGGAGGTATGAACCCCTGACTCATGGTCCTGTTTTCTTAAAAAAGGAGGTTGTCAGCTGGTAGAGGCTATGATGGTGAAACTGGGCCCTGAAAAGATGGTATCACCTTTTGGGGAATGGAAGAAGCCATGGATTAGACACAAGAATTCCAGGACCCTGAGGGCCCAGCTAAGGTTGGAGACTGCGACTCTGTGTCTGCTCTTTGATGCTGAATTTTCCCCTGAAGCTCTCAACAATACAGTATAGGAAGAAGAAAGATGGCTGGACTGAGCTTCTGTGAATAGACTGGAAGGGAACAGGGGCCAGAATATAAGGCAGATATAGTAGAAAGGCAAGTGTCAGGACTCATGCAAAAACACCTCAGTCCCTGTCCCAGAGGGGAGTTCATGCCAAGTGAGGAGACAGGAAATACCAATAGGAAAAGGTAACTCCAAGACAAGTTCTCATGTGTTTGAAGCAAAAGATGAAAGGAATTGGCATTGAGGATTGGTTGTTCAGAAGAGAAAGGCCATAGCAGATTGGGATGACCGAGAAGGTCTCAGGGCCACAGCCACTGCCGTTGCTACTGCTCAGCAGCCTTGGGGGGCCTTTTCCAGTGGTTAGGAAAGGAAGAGTTGAAATGGAAACTGTGCAAAGAAAGGGCAGGGTTCAGGTGATGAACTCTAGTACAGCCCCCGGAAGAAGTGGGCAGCACATACAGATGAGGTCAAGGAGACCATGTGACTCGCAGTGAGTCCCACTCAGCCCTGCAGCCTCCAAAGTTGGACAGGAGCCAGAATCAGCTCAACTTCCTCTAACCTGGACCTGTTGATTAGAGGAAGGTGTGAGGCCCGAGGTCCCCAGACAAAAAGCAAAGGAAGGTCTCACTCACAGGGAGCATAGCTTCCACCAGCCGACACAAGGATGTTGAGGTTTTCTCAGATTGGGCTTGGGCTCCCAGGCTTGGGGGAGAGGAAACAGAGGTCTCTGCTGGGGACTAAGTGAATAGAGTCCAGTGAGATCTCAAAGTGCCAGAGCAGGACCAGCCCTAGTCAAGCCAAACTCATAATATCCCAAAGGATCCTCCACGACCTGCAGCCCACTTCTCTCTTCCTCTCAACTTAACTTCAGACTGACCACATAAACTGCTCTTCTCACACAAAGCAACTCCCTCCCCTCTATCTAAATTGGCCTAGCCCATGACCTAGTTAACTGAATTATCTTATCTATAATGCAGAACTATCTTTCTCCAGGTAACTTTTGCATTTGCCTTTCATGCTTCCCATTCAAACCCTGTGATTTCCTTACTTTTGTTTAGACTGATTCCTCTGCTTAGATTGTCTACCTTGTCCCTTCCACCTAGACCCTCATCTTCTAAGGCCAATTCCCCATGTCCCTACTGGAAGCACTCTCCATCTTCTCAACTGCCATTTCACTCTGAATGGATCCTGCCTGTCAGGGACACTTAGCATTTTCTGTTTTCCTGCATAGCTGTTATTGTGCACACCTATTTTCCTCTGTCCAAAAGATTCTCTTGAGTAGAATTAACATGCTTCATTTGCTTCCTCACAAAAGCTCACACAGCTCCTGGAGCATTGTTAGGGTTTCATGAATCTGTTCATTTAATTCATTCAAGAGTGACTCTCCAGCCAGGCCCAGTGTCTATAATCCCAGGGACTGGGGAAGCTGAGGCAGGAGGATCAGGAATTCAAAGCCAGCCTCAGCAACAGAGAGGCCTTAAGCAACTCAGTGAGACCCTCTCTCTAAATAAAATACAAAATAGGGCTGGGTATGTGCTTCAGTGGTTGAGTGCCACTGAGTTCAATCCCCAGTACCCAAAAAAAAAAAAAAAAAAAAAAAAAAAGAGTGACTCTCCATTTAACTCCCCAAAGTGACTCTAATGTAGGTATTTCACACATAATATCAGAGAAACCACAGAGATGTGGTTCCCTTAGCTTTGGTCTCTCACCTTGTAGGCACCATATCCCTGCAATTTCACTCCCCATTCACAGGCCTACAGAACAAAGAAAAAGTGACCCTGAAGTGGCATGGAACTCCCACACACTTCTTGATTCAACCACTTAAGAAAGTAGTTTGACAGCATCTGCTGCAGGTATATACACATACCCCACAATTCCACCCTGGGAGTATTCCCAACAGACATGCCTGTATAAAAGGATTTATAGCAGCATCATTAAAACAGAAAAAAAAAAAATGGAAACAACTCAAATGTTCATTAAAGGGAGAGAATGAACGAACTATGGTACAGTCATATAATGAAACACTAGGCCACCATGAAAATAATCAGTTACAAGTAGTAACATAGATAAATTTTACAAGATATTGAGCAAAAGAAGCTAGACACAGGAATGCACAGGAATGCCATATGATTCCATTTGTATCTAGGTAAAACTGACCTGTGATGCTAGAATTCAGAACAATGGTTTTATTTGTAGAAGAGGAAGTGGATAATCAAAGGGAAAGAACGTGTAATAGTTCCAAGGGTATGTCCATTTAATAATAACTCACTGAGATGTACTTTTATAATTTTGTAGTTTTCTGTACATATCTTACACCGTGATAGGAAGGGTTTCTGTAGGGATTATTGGCACAGCCTATAATTTCAACTAATCAAGAAGCTGAGGAAGGAGGATTGCAAGTTTGAGGTCAACCTCCAAATGAAAAATAAAAGGGGCTGGGAGTGTATCTCAGTGGTAGATCCCCTGGGTTCAAGCCCCACTACTGCAAAAATTAAAAAAAAAATAGGGTTTAAGTATAAAGACAAGAGCCAGGTGACCCCTACGGTGATTTCTACAGCTGAATTCCCTCAGGATGGTTCTGAAGCCAGGGTTCTATGGCTTCTAGTCTCTCCCCTAGCTATGACATCATTCATACTTTGAGAGGAGGTGCAATGAGGAAGAGAAAGGAAAAATGACTCCAGCCTTCTAGAGCCTACCTGGATCCCAAACAGAGCAGCCACAATTAGAGAACACTCCCTCACAAGGGAAAGTTTTCACACGATCTAGATAAATAACCGGCATAGCCGGCAACCCTCAGAGCTAATGGGAGAGACACTGTCCCTGCTTTTTTGGTCCAGCATATCCTCTCACCCTGAACCCAAAGCACCTCAGGATTCACAGCCTCCACCCTGTCCCTTGGGGTTTCCTTAGAATGGACAACTAAAACCTACCTCTAGGGCCCAAAATGAACCTTATGGCCCAGGCTCACCCCTGTGGGCAGTGATTTGAAGGTCCCTGCGCCCCTACTTATCTCACCCCAAAATCATTCCAGTCTGCCTCTAACATGCCTGTAAATAATTCACTTGCTCAATCAACAAACATGTTTTGAGCACCTACTAAATTAGGCCCGTTGCTCAGTGTTGATCACAGCTGTAGTTTCCTATTCATTCTGGTGGCAGAATGTAGACTCCATGAACAAAGGGTCCATGGACTTACTGAGCTCTGAATTCTCAATGCCTAGCCCAGTGGCTGGTACAGAGCCACTCAAAACCCTCAGGGAGGGAATGAGAACAGAGAGGGTGGTGGTGTGTGGAAACGAATGTTTATTGAAGGTCTTGCTTGTGTCAGATACTGTTCTAGATGCCGAGGGTACAGCATGAACGACACGCAAAATCCCTGGTCTCAAATGACACCCTAGTGGACTGAAGAAATAAGTAAACAGTGTAGACTATAAAATGGAGATGGGTGTATGGAGAAAAATCAAGAGACGCGAGAGATGAGGGGCTGCAAAATAGTATGACTGAAGAGGCAGACATCATCGAGAAGACAGTGTTTGAGCAAAAGCATGAGAGGCTGAAGGAACAAGCCCAGGGCCACAGAGGAAGCAGCACCCCAGGGAGAGAAAACCATGGCTAAGGAGCCTCAATACACATATCACTCTTCAGCTTTGCACAAGTTTTCCAGAGACTTCTCATTTCATGCATAGCAAAAGCCATGCGTTTTCCAAAGGCCTACATGACCTGTGTGACCAGAGCCACCTCCCCTTCCTCTCTCCTTCTTTCTAGGTGATCACATAACGTCTGGGTTCTAATCTTCCAGAGGGACACAGCCCTGAGTCCATGCCAGCCCTCACCTCATACCAAGCTGGGGATCCTTACCTTCGCTCTGATACCCCTTGAGGTACAAGAGAAGCAGCAGGGTGATGACTTGCCCCACCATCCCCACAGGGCCCCTCTCTCCCTCAGACACTCAGCTGTGCAGGGCTCAGCAGTCGCCAGTCGGCAGGAGGGTAATGGAGAGCAGAAGTGCCTGGCTGCCTGTCCAGCCACAATTTCCTCAAGACTGTTCACTTCTGCTGTGAGTTGATGAAGCCACTGAGCACGTCCCAGCCCACAGATCTGCTCTGAAAGTTCCCACAAGCTAAGCTAGTGAAGTTTGCCTCAAATGGGTGGGTGCTCAGAGTTCAGTCTGACTCACAAAACCAGTTTCAAAATCTTATCCCTTGCTCTGCTCCAACCCAGCTGCTTCATTCAAAAGGCAGATGCCCAAGAAATGTTCCAATTCCCTTCATCCTAGTGACACTATGGAGAGACCTACAGAGGGACCAAACAGCCATTATCCCAGCCTGTGCCAGTCAGGAGATATTGTGGGGGTGGAGGGAAGAGGTTCGGGGGAGGATGCTGACTGAGCAGCAGAGCCCTGGATAAGTCAATGTTGAAGGAGAGAAGGAGTAACTGGGGTGACACAGGAAAAGACCTAAGCTTTTGGGCAAGAGAAAGATCTAATAGACCCAGGGATTCTATGAAAATTGGTACCCAAGTTTAAGCACATGCAAATTATATTTGTTTCAGAAAAATCTGCTTTTGCTCCAAGTCTCCTATCAATACATCAGTATTCCCTCCCTTTCTCTTTCTCTACTTTCCTATAGTAGTTCTTTCTTCCTCCTCTTGTGTTCTCCTGGAAAGGACCTGGGCTCATTTTTATTGCCCTCCAGCCACATTGTGATTTCACCCTCCACAAAGACCAGACATCTCTGGATTTCTTTGGGCTTCTGTGGAGGGATGGGGAGAGTGACATCCTAATCTCCCCCAGAGCACTTTGCTTCAAAGCCATCTCCCAAGGTTAATGCATCTTTCTTCTTTATCCCCCTTAGAAAAAAATACTTTAAGTGCCCCCCACCAAGTCCTCCTTTCTCTTTTTCCATCCTTTGATTCTTTTCCAGTCACCCTGTTTGAAGCTGGACAAAAGGGAGGCAGAATGAGACCCTCAGGTGCCAGTGGAAGCAGCTGTGGTGATCTGCACAGAGCACTGGATTTGGAGTTAAAAACTTGGACTTCGGGCTCAGTTCTGCAATTTATAACCTGTGTGATCCTGGTCAAGTTACTTTCTGAATCTTCAGAATCACAATATTTGGTTCCCCTTCCTCACAAAATGCTTTTCAGAATCAAATTAACAACTATCCCTAAGAGTATTATGTAAAACTGGTGCAATGATCTGAATGTTTGTGTCCCTTAAAAATTCACATCCAAAGATCTAATTACCATTGTGATGGTATTAGGAGGTGGAGTCTTTGGGGATCTGATTAAGTCTTAAGAACAGATTCCTCTTCAATAGGATTAATGCCCTTATAAATGAATCTCTAGCCATTTGCCTGCCTCTTGCCTGTCCATCACCTACCTTTCACCTACCTACCCATCACCCACCGCCTGAGGTTCACCTCCCAATTGTCGGACAGCAGTCAGCAAACTGACCGCAGACTGCCAGTGGAGCGCCAGCTGCCTGCTATTGCCTGGAAGTTCACTGTCACTGTACCTGCAGGTTTGGTTACACGTGGCTGCCGCCATTTTGAGACAACAGCCAGGCCCTGTAGGACCCCTGGGCAGACTGACTGAGCCCCGTCTCGAGGATACCTCAGCCCGACCGATCAACCCTGCCTCTGGGGTCCTCACATCGACTGACTGCTCCCCGCCACCAGGACCCCCAGACAACTGACTGTGCCCTATCGCCAGGACCCCCAGACTGACTGATTGCACCCCACCTCCAGAACTCCTGCCCGACCAACCGCACCCCACTTCCAGGACCTTCAGTCGACCACACCCACACCCCAAGTTGCAGCTCCCCATTTGCCAACACATTTGGAAGCCAGAGTGGCCTGGATTATCTTGGATAATCCTGGAAGCTGTAGCTCTGATCTTTAGGTGGGGCAAATCCCATCCTGAGATGCCTGCGGGAGACTTGAAGCTCATTGTCAGGTACCTCTCATACATCAGGCTACTGAAGACTGGGAAGTTTGAATACTATATGACTGTTACAGCATAGATTTTCTTTTTCTCCTTATTGAAAAATTTTAAGTTTTTATTTCTTTACTTTTCTCACTCTCTTTTCCTTTTGTTTACCTGTTCCCTCAGAGTCTCTTTCTCCTTTTTCCCATGCTAACAACCAAATTCTTCTGATTACACTCTCACTCTTTCTATGATATAGAACTTCTATATATTCTTTTCTCAGCCCATTAACAGGTACATCCTACACCCCTCCACATTCTCTTTGTCCTCCATTAGAAACAGCAGACCTTATTGCAAATCTATTTGTTATACTGAAGATAATAATTGAACTCATTCTGTTTATTATGACAATATTGTTAATGTCCTCATAGGGGCTATTTGGTTTCGAGTTGCATACTGTCTGAACTGGGCACTGCTAATATTGATCTCCCCCTTAAAGAAAAGGTTTTGGAAACCTATAGGGTCACTATAAGCCTATAGGGGTGAAACTGCAATACCCCAGATCTGCACTGCTAGAGGGGGAAGATACATGAACAACAGGAAAAAACAAGGGAAGAAAATGATCCAAACAAATCTCGATTCTATATTAATAGAATCCAGTGATAGTATGGTAGAAAAAATGTCAGAAAAGGACTTCAGATTATACATAATTAAAATGATTCGTGAGGCAAAGGATGAGATAAGAGAGCAAATGCAGGCAATGAATGATCATATCAATAAGTAGTTGAAAGAGCAAGTGCAGGAAGCAAAAGATCATTTCAACAAAGAGATAGAGATTCTCAAAAAAAAAATGGAAATCCTTGAAATGAAGGAAACAATAAACCAAATAAAAAACTCAATGGAAAGCATCACCAACAGACTAGATCACTTGGAAGACAGAACCTCAGATAATGAAGACAAAATATTTAATCTTGAAAATAAAGTTGCCCAAACAGAGAAGATGGTAAGAAATCATGAACAGAATCTCCAAGAACTATGGAACATCATGAAAAGACCAAATTTAAGAATTATCGGGACTGAGGAAGGCACAGAGATACAAACCAAATGAATGAACTACCTATTCAATGAAATAATAGCAGAAAATTTCCCAAACCTGAAGAATGAAATGGAAAATCAAATACAAGAGGCTTACAGAACACCAAATGCACAAAATCACAACAGATACACACCGAGGCACATTATAATGAAATTGCCTAACATACAAAATAAAGATAGGACACGAATGGTATGAATCTACATTGCGTACAACCATAGAAACGAAATGATGTACCCCATTTGTATACAATGAATCAAAATGCAGTCTGTAAAAAATTAAAAGCTAAATAAAAAAAAAAGTTGGTTGGGGGAGAGGGGCAGGGAATGAGAAGATGCTGGCCCAAGGGTGCCAAGTTCCAGCCCTGCAGGATGAAGCTCCAGAGAGCTAATGCATAGTGAGGCGCTGGCGTTGGCAGTACTGTGTCATGGACTGAATATGTTCTAAGCGCCTCACCCCACATCCACAGGGAGTAAGGGTGTGAGAGGCTGGATGTGCTCTTCACTGGACCACAGTGATCGTTTCAGGCTGTTTGTGCGTATCAAAACATCAGTTCTATACCCTGAATATGTACAATTTTGTCAGTTATATTGATAAATTTTAAATAAAAAACAAAACACAAACACACACACAAAAAAGATAGGATTTTGAGGGCTGTGAGAGAAACACATCAGATTACGTATAGGGGGAAACCAATATGGATATCAGCAGATTTCTCAGCACAGACACTAAATGAATCTCCAGGGACCTTGCTCTTCCCTTTTTCCATGTGAGGACACAGCAAGAAGCCAGCAGTGTGCATTCCAGAAGGGAGCCCTCACCAGAATCCAGTCACACTGGCACTCTGATCTGGACTTACCAGCCTCCAGAACTATGAGAAATATATTTGTGTTGTTGTTGTTTATTTAATTTTTGAGGTACAGGGGTTGGAACCCAGACCCTGTGCATGCTAGGCAAGTGCTCTACCACTGAGCTACAATCCCAACCCTAAATTCATGTTGTTTATAAGCTGATCAGGTTTTGGTATTTTCTTTTAGCAGCCCAAACAGCATTGTTGAACACAGTCTACACACTTGTTCTATTTAATCTAATGGCTATGATCTCTTCCCAAAGGACAACCCCCAACCCACGGGAGTTCTCAGAGTTGATATGGAAATGCCCTTGCTATTGAGAAAGGGTGCCAAGGACCTGATGAAAGGAAGGTAAATTTCCTCGCATGACAATGAACGGCAAGGTCCAACTATCGGAAGCCACTAATAAACAACATGAATTAGGAATCTGCTTCACCAATCCTGACCCCAATTCTATCTCCATCCTCCCCTCCAAGCAGGTGGATGACCCACCTCTCCCTCGAAATGGAACTGGGAGCAGCGGTACTATTTTGTGTCTGTCTTTTGGTCCTTAACAAACTCTACCACATAATAACTGTGATTTCTTTTTCTACACCCTGCCTTGTCCAGCCCCTGAGCTCTTCAACATAAAATTTACGCTCCCCTTAGCTTAGTGGATCCTGGTCTAGTGCCTGATTTTTCATAGTTGATAAACAGATATTAAGTACTGAGGTAATGAGTGAATGTCCTAGAGAAGGCATTTTCCTTCCTGCTAAGATATGGTTGTAAACTAATTCACAATGGTCCCTGCCTACTTGATGCTTATATCTTGCCCTGCAAAGTTCTTGTGTGGACAGTCCTTCTGTGACGTTTGGCCACTTTGCATAAAGATCCAAGATCCCATAAAGTCCACATAAATTCAAAGACTCCTAGAGCTTCATTTCCCATACATATTCCCCAGGTCTCTGGAAGTGTGGACAGGGGACTCAAATGGGGCATTTAAAGGTCAGAAGTCATCTAGAAACCAGATTCATCTACCGGGCCCCTCTCATCCTTCCTTTTCCCAAATCATGCTCTTACCATGTTACGGTGAATAAAGGTCATTTCAGTAAATCCCACTTCTGATGCCAACTGCAAAGTTTCCAAGTCCCCCAAGACCACATGCTTCTGAGAGGATTTGCAAATTTGGGGTTCCCAAGACCAACTTCAAGGTTATTTTTTTCCCTTTGGAGTTATTAATTCATTAGAAAGACTCACAGAACTCACTGAAAACTGTTTATAGCTGGCACCAGTTTACTACAGCAAAAAAATATAGATGAAAATTAACCAAGAGAAGAAATACCTAAGGCAGGGTTCAGGAGAGTTTCAAACAAAGGGACAATGACAGAACTTCCAGTTGACTTGTCCTAGAGGAGTTGTATAGACTGTGCTTGCTTCTCTCAGATATTATGTGCGACAATACTTATGGGTTTTTGACAATCAAGAAAGCTTCCAATCCTTGTTATCTAAAGTTTTTATACTTGGTCATATACACATAGTCTCTCCACCCACATGACTGACCTTAGTCTCTAACCCCTTCAGGAGGCTGAGGTGAGGCAATCTGGATCAGAGCCCCTGACATAAACCATGTTGTTAGCATTGATTATCTGGCATAGCACAAGATTCCCAGTAAATAAAGATACTCTTGTCAAGCAGGACACTCCAAGGCTTAGAGATCACCTCTCAGGAGCCAAGGGCAAAGATCAGAACTCTGTTTTGGCAAGATGAATCCTTTACTATACACTTTTTTTTAAACTTTTTTTTATTTTTTGGTAGCTGTAGATGTACAGCATGCCTTTATTTTATGTGTTTATTTTTATGTGGTGCTGAGGATTGAACCCAGTGCCTCATACATGCTAGGCAAGCAGCTCTACCACTGAGCCACCACCCCAGCCCCTTTACTAAACACTTTGATAGAAGAAATTATGATAGTCAAACATGAACTCTTCAAAAAGGGCCCAACTGGTTTTAGAGGTATGTTCAACCAATCATTCAAGAATTGAGCAAATAATTTTTATGATACTAGACACCAAAGAATAACTCACACCAAAATAGACATGTAGACTAACAATACAAAACAGAAGATACGGAGACAAACCAACCTAAATACAATTTTCTCATACTAGACAAGGGCGCCAAAAACATACAGTGGAGAAAAGATAGCCTCTTTAACAAATGGTGCTGGCAAAACTGGAAATCCATATGTAACAAAATGGAATGAAACCTCTATCTCCCACCCTGCACAAAACGCAACTCAAAGTGGATCAAATTCTTAGGCATTAGAACAGAGACCATGCATCTAATAGGAGAAAAAGTAGGCCCAAATTTTCATCATATCGACTTAGGACCTAACTTCCTTAACAAGACTCCTAAAGCTCAAGAAGTAAAATAAACAGGATAGATTCAAACTAAAAAGCTTCTTCTCAACAAAGGAAATAATCAGTAATGTGAAGAGAGAGCCTACAGAGTGGGAGAAAATCTTTACCACATGCACCTCAGATACAGCACTAATCTCTAGGATATATAAAGAACTCAAAAACTTAACACCAAAAAAACAAATAACCCAATCAATAAATGGGCTAAGGAACTGAACAGACACTTCACAGAAGAAGATATACAGTCAATTACCAAATATATGAATGTTCGTCATTTCTTTCAATTAAACGAGTGCAAATCAAAATGACTCTGATTTCATCTCCTGTCAGAATGACAATTATCAAGAATAGCAGTAAGTGTTGGTGAAGATGTGGAGAAAAAGGTACATCACTGGTGGGACTGAAAATTGGTGCAACCACTATGGAAAGCAATATAGAGATTCCTCAGAAAGCTTGGAATAGAACTACCATTTGACCCAGTTATCCCACTCCTCTGTTTATAACCAAAGGACTTAAAACCAGCATACTACAGTGATGCAGCCACATCAATGTTTATAGCAGTTTAATTCACAATAACTAAACTATAGAACCAACCTTAGATGCCCTTCAACAGATGAATGGATAAAGAAAATGTGGCACATATACACAAAGGAATATTACTCAGCCTTAAAGAAGAATGAAATTATGGCATCTGCAGGTAAATGGATGGAGCTGGAGAATATCATGCTAAACAAAATAAGCTAATCCCCCAAAACCAAAGGCCAAATGTTTTCTCTGATAAGCAGATGCTGATCCATGGGGGGGAGGGGGGTATGGAAGAACGAAAGAATTTTGCATTATGCAGAGGGGAGTGAGAGAAGGGGTGGGACAGCGGGGATAACAAGGACAGTAGAATGAGACAGACATTATTACCCAATATACATGTATGATTACACTACTCGTGTGACTCAGTACCATGTACAGCCAGAGGAATGAGAAGTTATGCTCCATTTGTGTACAATGTGTCAAAATGCATTCTACTGTCATGTATAACCAACTAGAACAAATTTAAAAATTTTTATTAAAAAAAAAAGAAAGATGGGTTGGGGTTATGGTTCAGCGGTACAGCACTTGTCTAGCCCATGTGAGACACTGAGTTTGATCCTCAGCACCACATAAAAATAAATAAATAAAACTGAAGGTGTCCACCTACAACTAAAAAAATATTAAAAAAAAGAAAAAGAAAAAGAAAAAAGGGGCAGTAAAACACCATGTTCCTGAATGTCCCTTTCTGTTCCTTGAAATCTTGCAACACTAGGGAACAGTGAGAGCAAGTCTGGGCTGGGAAGTCCAGATACCAATTATCTTGACAGACAATGACTGTGTTATGCACACTGGGAATGAGGGTGAGTCCCTGTTATCTGTAGAAAACTACCTTCATGCATTACAGCAGGACAGTTGCTCCTTGGGATGCTGGTCACACAAGCAAACCAAGAAAGCTAATGCTGATAATGTCACTGCTTCTGCAGCCTAAGATATAAAACTCCTCTGTCAGTGGTGACTGGGGCAAAACTGAAGGCACTGTGGAAAGGATACATGTCACTTACCCAGCTGGCCACCACTGGACCAAACACGATGAAGGGAGAGGAGGCATGACTTAGCAAGGTACCATGAGTGACGGAGGCACTCTCTGTCAGTCTACTGACATAGAACTCTTTAGGAGCAGTCACTGGTTTCTTGAAAACTTTCCCAATAAATCATATTACTTGCAAAAAAAAAAAAGAAGAAGAAGAAGAATTCACTGCCTTTGTTTCTAGCCATCTGAATATATCTGGTTCTATTTGAAAGAAACTGTGTGCAGTAGTATATTTTCTGGTACTATAATTAAATATTATTTAGAGACAAACTAACTTTACAAAGAAAAGAGGTTTACTTAGCTCAAGGTTCTGGAGATTTTGAAGCAAGTCACCAACGTTGGTTTGGCTCTGGTGAGGGTTTCATGGCATATGATGAATAGTGACAAGAATTTCTCAATACCAGGAGCACCTCTGTGGGCAACTGATCACATTTTAAATGAACAGGAAACCATAGAGTGATTCAGGAGCCAGGCTCTCTTATAACAACTCTTTCTCATAAGAATTGATAGGTCCCATGAGAGTTACCTTAATCCCTTCTGAGCATAGTTTTCCCAGTGACCTAGGGACTTTACATAGGCTCTGCTCCTTAAAAGTCTTACTACTTCTCACCACACTAGGGATCAAGCTCCTGACACCAGAACCCTTGGGGAACACTTTCAAACCATATCCAAACCACCACACCATGACTAAGCTTTTAACAAGCATACCCAATTCTTTTCCTGTTTCTCAATAGGACTAGAAAACTGCTTCCCCTTCTATGTATATTTATCTCCCTTGGGCTTTCACTTGTCAGAAGAGAATTAGCCAGTTGTTACTTATTTACTGGCTGTAATGACATTTAGACTCAGGTTAAAGATGAGGGATGCAATATGACATCAAATAACCTGGTGGAACTGCATTTGAGTCAATAACTCAGGAGGAGAAGTCGAAGAGAATAATCCACCTCAGAGCTCATCTCAGAATTTCCACATAATGAAGAACTTGTTCCCAGTACGAAGAAAGAGCTCTGAAGTTTCAGAGAATTGAATCTCTCTCCCTGACAACAGCAATATGATATAAGAAATGGAACCAATCTCTACTTGGTGGAGCAAGATGTTTCCACACCAAAAATTGAATGGAAGCATTTACCCGAATTGCAGTTCACTGTAGCAATGAATTGTCCTATACAATTTAAATGTAATTAAATATAATTTGCCTTGTGATGTGTATCTTTTATTCCATTGTATGAACCAGAATCTGATCTAGTAACAAATTACATTCTAGATTTTGATGTTTGATATATTAATGTATCAGAGTGTTATGGTTTGAAAATAGAAGAAAAAGAAAACATAATGCATAATGACTTCTAAGTGACCTGCCCAACAAATTTGTGAATTATATATACAAAAGAACTGGGCACACAGGCACACACCTTTAATTCCAGTGCTTGGGACGCTGAGGCAGGAGGATGGCAAGTTTAAGGCCAGCCTCAGCAACTTAGTGAGACTTTCAAAATAAAAAATAAAAAGGCTTGGGAGGTATCTCAATGACAGAGTACTTGCCTAGCATGCACAAGGCTCTGGATTCTTCACGCAATACTGATAAATAAATAAATATAGAAGAACAAAATTGAGATTTTGTTGTTGTTGTTGTTGTTACCAGGCATTGAACCCAGGGGCACTTAACCATTGAGCCACATCACCAGTCTTTTTATTTTTTATTTTGAGGCGGGGTCTCACTAACTTGCCTAGAACCTCACTAAATTGCTGAAGCTGGCTTTGAACCTGTGATCTTCCTGCCTCAGCCTCCTGAACCACTGGGATTACAGGCATGCATCAGTGCCCTGCCCAAAATTGAAACTTAATGGTAATTTTTGTAACCAAATGTTCCCTTTAATTTTTCCATTGTGCTACATCAACACTTCTAAAAACAAGTACATGTGATCAAAGTTTACTATCATAATGAGAGAGAACAAACAGGTTAAGCCATCATTTTAACGATAAGTATTTGCCAGAGATCATAACTGATATTGTTTTCACATGACAAAACTTCACTCTGGAGGGTTTCATTTTGTTCCATATTGCTGTTTATCTGTCACAGAATCCACAACAGTGCTGACATCTTCCCTGATTCTGTGCAGCTAAATCTACCACATGGGTTGCTGATAAAGAGATTAGATCTGACTTCCCTTTTCTCTAAGAATTCTCCTTCTTCTTTCCCCCTTTCCCTTCCCCTATCCCACCTTCCTATATGACCTTCATGTGAAGTTCTCTGTTGTTTTCTGGCATATCCTCTCTATTTGCCTCTGAGAGTGTTTCTTGGCACATCTGTGTGCTTCCTTCTTATGAAAACAGGGCTCTTGGGGACTGCCTTGACCACACCCTTTGACCTCCTCTTGCTCCACTTTATTTCCTTTTTTTAAAATATTTTCAGTTGTAGATGGACACAATGCCTTCACTTTAATCACTTATTTTTATGTGGTGCTGAGGATTGAACCCAGAGCCTCACACCTGCTAGGCAAGTGCTCTACCACTGAGCCACAACCCCAGCCCCTCTTGCTCCACTTAGTTTAGCGTATTCCATTCCTGCCTTCTATTCCAGTCACAGCAATCCAGCACATGCACAATCAAATGCACTGGGACAGAAAGTAAGATACACACTGGACAGAAGGTCTAAAGGAACACAAGTCACATTTCAACTGAGGCTCTCAAAACATCATTTCAGATTTATAAATTCACAGCAGAGACTTTTGTTGCCTTGTGTTTTATTTCTGGGACTCCTTCCCAGCCTGTATATCAAAAGCTAACTTTGGGATCTTGGCTTCTAGAAATTTTATTCCTATTCCCTTCCTCCAGTTCCAACAACCCCATCTGTCTCTCTCACACCCAGCCTTTTTCTCCATTCTAAATACATTGGTTCCTCCCGTACTGTCTCTTTTGCCCTGTTTTTCAGATGCTTAAAACTGCTGTTTTCTGGACTACAGTCCAGTTACCAATTCTACACACACATTCTTTCTTTTAGTCCAGTAGAGCTTGTCATGTTTCTTGCATTCTCTTTTGTACATATATAGTGACACAACACACACTTATCTTTCAAAAGCAATTGTCTAAGCACTTGATTTAATACTTAAAGTCTTGTACCCATTTAAAGGAAGAACAAGTTGGAATTCCATCAGCTGGTAGTGGTGCTTTATTTTTGCTTTTGTTTTTCAGTACTGGGGATTGGACCCAGGGTTTCATGCTTGCTAGGCAAGCACTCCATCCCCAGCCCTTTTTAACTTTATTTTGAAACAGGGTCTTACTAGGTTTGAGGCTGACCTCAAACTTGTGATCCTCCTGCCTCAGCCTCCAAAGTAACTGGACACAGACATGTGCCACCAAGCCCAGTTTAAATACAACTGATAAAATTACATGATCAGAGACATACCAAGTACATCCCGGAGCTAAAGAGGGACTTATAAAGGGAAGAGATTAGACAGACAGTGCTTAATAAACCAGAACATTATACTGGTCTAAGGCAGGGATTCCTCCACTTTGGCAACTATTTGAACATTTGGGGTCATCTAACTCTTGGGCAGGTTTGATGGATATGATTGATGTTGATAGTTTATTTGCCTTTGACCACCAGAGTTGATTCCAAATCCAAAGGAGCATCCAGCAAAGGCTAGAGACTACCCTGAAGCTGGGGACTAGTGAGGTACAGCTGGCTGGGTGATCAGCCTGCTGACTGAGCAGGCCCGGTGGTTAGTTCCTGCAAGGGAGGAGTGGGGACATCTCTGCGCCCCGCAGCACCCACTATCAATTCTGCTCTGAAAGAAAACTTTGCTTTTTACCAAAACAGTACATATTTCCTTTTGCCACAGATGTTCCTCACTGGGGATCCCCTGCCAGGATTTTTGTCTGTTTTATTATCACCATGATACTAGCAATAATCAGCATCAAGTTCAAACATCTATTTCACTTTGGACCAGAGGCCTCCTAAACAAGTGGCATTGTTGTGGGTAACAACACAAGATGGAGTATTAAAAGACTCATATGTGGCTGTTACTCTCCGCTGGGTGCATTTTGGAGGATGGGACTCAGTACCCAGGGATGCTCAGAGGCAAGGATTAAGGAACAAAATGCCTCCATTGCCTCCCTTTCCTTGAGACCTCATCTTCTTGTTCTGGAAAGTGGGCGACACCACCAACCGCTTCTTCAACCTGGAAACGCTGTTACTTAACGGGACCTCACCCGCATCAGGACCACCACCCTTTAAGACGGAAGGGGTGGCAATAGCGCGCGGCGGCCCAGGAAGAGAGAAAATAAAATTCGCCCCTTCTCCCTAAGCGCCCGGTGACGCCCGCTGCCAGTCAACTCCTACCCTGCAGCCCGCGGCCTCCCCTCCCACCCGCCCGCGGGAGCCGGTCCCCTGCTGCGGGCGAGGGAGGAGCGCGCGCTCGGGTGCGAGCAGGACTCGGCCCGGCCCGCGGGAGGGCGGCGGCGGCGCGGGCGGAGGAGGAGGGCGCTGAAGCCACACCCATCTGCGAGCGGATCCGGAGGCAGCGAGTCGGTGGCCGCCGAGCTTCAGCCTCCGCCCGCACCGAGCAGCCGGACCCGGGCCGCACCGGGGAGGGGCCGCTCCGGGCAGCAGCGCGAGGGCAACGAGGGGCGGCGGGGACCCGGCACCGGGCGGGGCCGGCGGCAGTGACCATGATCGCTTTGTTCAATAAACTGCTGGACTGGTTCAAGGCCCTGTTCTGGAAGGAGGAGATGGAGCTCACGCTGGTCGGGCTGCAGTACTCGGGCAAGACCACCTTCGTCAGCGTGATCGCGTCAGGACAGTTCAATGAGGACATGATCCCCACCGTGGGTTTCAACATGCGCAAAATCACCAAAGGGAATGTGACCATCAAGCTCTGGGACATTGGGGGACAGCCCCGTTTCCGCAGCATGTGGGAGCGCTACTGCCGGGGAGTGAGTGCCATCGTGTATATGGTGGATGCTGCGGACCAGGAGAAGATCGAGGCCTCCAAAAATGAACTCCACAACCTGCTGGACAAACTTCAGTTGCAGGGCATCCCGGTCTTAGTCCTGGGTAACAAGCGGGACCTCCCAGGGGCACTGGATGAGAAGGAACTGATTGAAAAAATGAATCTGTCTGCCATCCAGGACCGAGAGATCTGATGCTACTCCATCTCCTGCAAAGAGAAAGACAACATTGACATCACCCTACAGTGGCTTATTCAACACTCAAAGTCACGGAGAAGCTGAGACCGCGGCTCTTCCCCCTCTGTCCTGGGACGGCGGTGATCTAAACCTGAAGCCGAGCTCCCCGCCCACCCCATCCCCCCCAACCCACCCCTCCTCACTCGGTGAGGGGACGGCCCTCTGGGGCTCCCAGAGTCCCATTCTGCTGAGGTTTGAACTCCTGTTTTTATTGTAAAATAAATTGCCCCCCATCTGGGCCCCTAAAAAAAAAAAAAAAAAAAAAATTACATGATCAACACACAGTGCTTAATGAAATACAATGGGACTTACAGTTCTTCTATATCTCAACAATTATAAATTTTCCAAGGCTTAGTTTTATATTTGCCTCAAAAAGAGTGAACACTGTGGGATTCTACCCAGAGGAAAGTGTGTGGAGAAACCATGCAAGAGAATCATGGAATCATGGTCTTGGTAGCTGAGTTGTTTCCCCCATTCTTTAGGAATTTTTTTATAGGATTCTTTATTAATTCATTGTTTTATTCGTTTTTTTTTTCATTGCTGTGACAAACAACTTAAAGGAGGAAAGCTTGACTTTGGCTCAGTGTGAGAGGTTTTCATCCCTGGTCACTTGACCCCATTACTTTGGGCCTGTGGTGAGGTAGAACATCATAGCAAGAAATGCATGGTATAGGAAAGCTGCTGTCATCATGACATCCAGGAAGCAAAGAGAGAGAGAGGAATGAGCCAGGGTCCCCATATTTCCCCCAAGGGCATACCTCCAATAACCTAACTTACTTCCACCAAGTCCATCTCTAAAGATTCCACCACCTCCTAATAGCACTATCAGATGAGAACCAAGCCTTCAACACATGAGCACTTGGGGGACATTTCAGATCCACGCTGCAATACTGCCTTAAAATTTCAAGATAACCTAAGAAAAAGAGCCTGTCAGTCTTTCACCCTCCTTTTCAACTTCCCCATAATCCCATGAGCATTTCAAGTTTTCTTTAAATGTATTTGGCATATTCATTTCTTTTTTTTTATTTGTGTAATCATAAATTTACATAGGGTAATGTTGTTTGATTCATTGTTATTTTTTCCCTTCCCCCTACCCCTCCCACCCCTCTTTTCTCTCTATACAGTCCTTCCTTCCTCCATTCTTGCCCCCCTCCCAAACCCTAACTCTAACCCTAACACTAACCCCTCCCACCCCCCATTATGTGTCATCATCCACTTATCAGCGAGATCATTCATCCTTTGGTTTTTTTGAGATTGGCTTATCTCACTTAGCATGATATTCTCCAATTTCATCCATTTGCCTGCAAATGCCATAATTTTATCATTCTTTATGGCTGAGTAATAATCCATTGTATATATATATACCACAGTTTCTTTATCCATTCACCAATTGAAGGGCATCTAGGTTGGTTCCACAATCTGGCTATTGTGAATTGAGCAGCCACATTGATGTGGCTGTATCTCTGTAGTATGCTGATTTTAAGTCCTTTGGGTATAGGCCAAGGAGTGGGATAGCTGGGTCAAATGGTGGTTCCATTCCTAGTTTTCTAAGGAATCTCCACACTGCTTTCCAGAGTGGCTGCACTAATTTGCAATCCCACCAGCAATGTGTGAGTGTACCTTTCTCCCCACCAACACCTATTGTTGCTTGTATTCTTGATAATCACCATTCTAATTGGGGTGAGATGGAATCTTAGGGTAGTTTTGATTTGCATTTCTCTTATTACTAGAGATGTTGAACATTTTTTCATATGTTTGTTGATTGCTTGTAGATCTTCTTCTGTGAAGCGTCTATTCATTTCCTTAGCCCATTTGTCGATTGGGTTATTTGTATTCTTGGTGTAGTTTTTTGAGTTCTTTATAGATTCTGGAAATTAGTGCTCTATCTGAAGTATGAGTGGCAAAGATTTTCTCCCACTCTGTAGGCTCTTTCTTCGCATTGCTGATAGTTTCTTTTGCTGAGAGAAAGCTTTTTAGTTTGGATCTATCCCAGTTATTGATTCTTGCTTTTATTTCTTGTGTTATGGGAGTCCTGTTAAGGAAGTCTGATCCTAAGCCGACATGTTGAAGATCTGGACCTACTTTTTCTTCTATAACCTACAGGGTCTCTGGTCTGATTCTGAGGTCCTTAATCCATTTTGAGTTTAGTTTCGTGCATGGTGAGAGATATGGGTTTAGTTTCATTCTGTTGCATATGGATTTCCAATTCTCCCAGCACCATTTGTTGAAGAGGCTATCTTTTCTCCATTGCATATTTTTGGCCCCTTCGTCTAGTTTGAGAAATTTGTATTTATTTTGGTTTGTGTCCATGTCCTCTGTTCTGTACCATTGATCTACCTATCTATTTTGGTACCAATACCATGCCGTTTTTGTTACTATTGCTTTGTAGTATAGTTGAAGTTCTGGTATTGCGATACCCCCAGCTTCATTTTTCCTGTGAAGGATTGCTTTAGCTATTCTGGGTTTCTTATTCTTCCAGATGAATTTCATGATTGCTTGCTCTATTTATGTAAGGTTCATCATTGGGATTTTAATTGGAATTGCATTGAATCTGTATAGCACTTTTGGTAGTATGGCCATTTTGACAATATTAATTCTGCCTATCCAAGAACATGGGAGATCTTTCCATCTTCTAAGGCTTTCTTTAATTTCTTTCTTTAGTGTTCTGTAGTTCTGGCATATTCATTTCTAAGAGTTTTATCCAAACTTGTTTCTCTGAATCATCAAAATCATGGGGAACTAAGAATGAACTTCTCAGAAGGTCAAAAATTTCACAGTAATACATTTTCTAGCAAAACATTCTTTGCACAAAAAAAATTACCAATTAATACAGACCAGAACATCATTCTTATTTCCTAATACTGTGCTAATCCTAAAATGAAAGACTGAAAAATCTGTTAACATTGAGAACTTCTGTTCCTCGAAAGATGCCATCAATAACTACATGAAGCCAGGTGGAGTGGCACATACCTCTAATCCCAGCTACTCAGGAGGCTGAAGCAGAAGGATTCAAGTTTAAGGCCAACCTCTGCAACTTAGAGAGACTGTCTAAAAATGAAATAGAAAAGAGCTGGGGATAGAGCTCAGAAGTGGTATGCTCCTGACTCTGATCCCCAGTATGGAAAAAACTAAATATATAAAGTAAAACATGCACAGTGAAAAAACATTTTTCTACATACATAACCAACAAATGATTAATATCAAGTAATAGTAATTCATAAAGAATTTCTGTTAATCAGTCAATAAGATGAGAAATAGATAAACAATCTAATAGGAAATTTTTCAGAAATATGAATGAGAGTTACACAGAAAAAGAAACACATACACCCAATAAATGTAAAGAGATAGTCAATATCGGCAGGAATGGGGAAATACAAATCAAGAACATTTAATGAACAAAAACAAAAATGTCTGGTAATACCAAATACTTGAGAGAATATGAATCAATGGGTTTCAGTTATATATTACTGATTGAAGTGTAAATTGGTACAATTTGTTGAGTATAAATGGATATTATCTTGTAAAGTCAAATATTCATAAAGTTAAGATCCAGCAGTTTGACTTCTAACTATATACCTATAAACCCAAAAGAAATTTTAGCACATATTGTTAAGGTTTGGATATGAGAAGTTCCCCAAAAACTTATGGTTAGATGATGAGATCTATAATCCAATCAATGGATTAATTCATTTGATAGATTAATAATTTGAAAGGACTACTGTACTGGGTGGTAACTGTAGGCAGGTAGAATTTGACTGACAAAGTAGGTCACTAGGAGCATGCCTTTGGGGTATATACCTTGTCCCTGGCTCCTTGTGCTCACTCTTTCTCTCTTAATCTCTCTCTCTCTCTCTCTCTCTCTCTCTCTCTCTCTCTCTCTCTCTCTCTCTCCTCCCCCCTCCCCCTCTATCCCCCCCTGCCTCTCTCTCCTCTCTCTCTCTCTCTCTCTCTCTCTCTCTCTCTCTCTCTCTCTCTCACTCTCTCAATTTCTAACTGTCATGAGCTGAGTATATTTTCTCTTCCAGGCCCTTCTACCATGATACTCTGCCTCACCTCAGGCCCAGAGGAATGGAGCCAACTGACCATAGACTGAACCTGAGAAACTGCATCTAAAGAAACTTCTCCTCTAGATGTTCTTGTCAGGTCTATGCAACAAAAAGCTGCACCTAGAAACATACATAATAATACTTATAGAAGTATTGTGCTTAATTGAAAAAAGCAAAACCACTAGAATCAAAATGAATGCCCAATAATTGAATAGTAGAAAAACAAATTGTGACAAATTCATACAATGGAATATTGGGAATGTGTGGTAGGGCAAAGGTGCTCACATCATTATAGCCAGAAAGCAGGCAGAGAGAGAGAGAGGGAGAAGAGAGAGGGATGGGGGCTGGGAATGAGAATGTTCCTGGGGTCCCATGGGCACGCTACCAATGTCCTAATTTCCTCCCACAAGGCTCTACCTTCTAAAGGTTCCATCTCCTCCAACAGTGCCACAGGTTGTCAACCAAACATTAACACATGAGCCTTTAGGGGATACTTCAGATTCAAACTATAGCAATTGGCTTGATGGTAGGTTTACAGGGAATGTAGAAACTAATAGAAAAAAAGCACTCTGTCTGATATAGCGGTGAAACCAGTTCAAACCATTGACTGTGGGAACTTGGAAGTAGTACTGTACCTACTTCACTTGAATCCTAAGGAAAGACATCAGGGAAGCAGAATATTCACCCCCATTGTCAGGTGTGTTCAGCAGCCTTTGGTAATGTTACAAAAGAGATGCCTTTAGGGGTAAGGATGATCAGTTTTGAAAGTAGGAATGAAAGAAGTAACTGAATCACTGTCTTTGACAATAAATATATGGAAATTTTTTATTAATATGTGACTTCAGTAAGTGCACAGCACACACACACACACACACACACACACACACACGTACAGACACTGTAAAAATCTTTCATTCACCTCAGCCAAGAGCAATAAAGTGACATAGTGACACAAGCAATCTGGCTGCTGGAAGAACTGGGAAATATTGTTCCCACTCTGTATATTAAAATTCTAAAATATGACTTCCAAAATTTTTTTCAAACAAAATGGATTTCAGAATTACCTTTTAGATGGAATAATATTCCAAATGTTCATATTTTGAAGATGCCATGTGGCTTCAGCCTCTGCTGAATATTGATTTGATCATTTGATCATTGAGGGATAGATGGCCAAAGGGTATATTCATTAACTGCCACCAAAAAGTCAGGTTATTGCTGAATTGGACTTCTAGAAGTCCTGAAACCTGGATTGGGTGGGAGGTGTGATTGTAATATAGGTTTTCCATGAGTTGATATTCTGAAATACAGTACCATTAAGTTTCAAAATACCAGTTTTTGAGGGATAACAATATATTTTAGTATTTTTGAAAAAACACGAAATCTGAATCTTATTACCTACCTGTCTTACTAGCTATCCAGAGAAGTATATTCTGCATTAAAAGTTCACATCAAACAAAAAATACTCCTTTTCAAAAATATATACATTCATTGCTTTAAAACCTCTGATAATTCTACCCCAACAAATAGGTTGGTAACATAATATTGAAAAAAACAGCACAGTGTACTGGAGTTCTGAAAGTTTGTTTTGTGGTCACAACATCCTGATAGCAAACCCAGACTTTATTTACCCTGGTTGTGGTCTATTCCAGCAATTCTTTTTTGCGGTACTGGGGATCAAACTCAGGACCTTGTGCTTGCAAGGCAAGCACTCTATCAGCTGAACTATTTCCCCAGCCCCTATTCCAGCATTCTGACTCCTACATACTTGAATATTCTTTTCTTGTGTACATTCATCTAAGCATAATGTGCAATTCATTTCCTTGATACTTTCAAAATGAAAAAATATTATCTAAGCAAACAGGAAATGACCAATTTTTCCTAAGAATTGTAAAAGACAATTAAATAAATCTTTCAGGTCTGAGGCCCCAAAAGTCCTTCCCAGAAAGTTTGCAAAACAAGAACAAGATCCATATTTAACAGAGAGCTATCAGTTCCAGGCAGCATGTGGAAGTAACCATGAGCTGCCTGGAACGGATAGGTCTCTGCTAAATGGGGACCCTGTTCAAGGAGCCATCAGGGCCTTTCTGGATTGGTAATGAACTCAACTCAGAATGACCCAACCCAAAGGGCTGGGTTGGTTCCTCAGTCCTTTGTCTTTGGAATTTCATGCCTAGAAAGAAGGAAGAGAAATGAAAGTGATCATTTCTGCCTCTTGGTTTTATTTTTTCAGTAACAATGACCAGTTCTTCCCGCCTCCTCACCCTGCGGGCAGACACTCTGCCTATCCTCTTAATAAAATCTCTTGCGTGAGTTCCTGCGTCTGGAGTGGTTCCTGGGTGCTTTCATTGACTCTGTGACCTGGATAGGCTCTTCTACCACCACCTAGGCGAGTGGAATCCCGTCTGACACCCCAGATGCCCCTGCCCCAGACACTGGTCTCACCTTCCATTCCATGCTCTCCTCCACATCCAGACACCGGCCTCATTCAATAAGTGGCTTGACCCTGGCTTTTGGTTACCTGGGGGAAGTGACCTTTGAGCGTCGGGTACCCCCTAGTCTCTCCACGGTTCCGGGGAACCCCCAGCCATGGTTCCTGCAACTATGGTTGAATCCCTATACTGATTGCTGGGGGAGAGCTCCAGGCTGGCGGGGGACTCTTTCCTAAGAGGACCGCCTCTCATGAGACCTACTCCAATCCTGGATTCTCTCTATGGCATTTTTGTCTCTACGAAAGCCCCGGTGCCGGGCACCCAGGTCTCCTTACAGGCTTAGCCTTGACGCTTACCTAGTGGTAGTGAGTACTCCCTGATAACTCGTCCTTTGCTCGGGTGATTCCCTGGTGGCCGAGGCATGCCTCAACTCCATGTTCACCAATCCCTCTCTCACAATGGGCAGCTCACTCTCAATTCCCACCCATACCCCTGGGTTGCCTCTTAGTTAAGAGTCTCTCCACCTCACCCCAGACCTCAAACCAAACGGCACTTTAGATCCCAACATTTTTAGGGATCTTTTTAATTTCTGAGAGCACTCAGGGAAATGGAAAGAGATTTCCCTACATTTTCTTTGCTCTTCCTGCAATCTCTCTCTCTCTCTTCTCCCTCCCTCTCTCTACCTTTCTCCTTCTTGCACTCTCATGCTATTTTACTAAAATACTAATGGCCATTATCATTTTTTTCTTCTAGGACTCTTGTTTTTTTTTTTTTTTCTGTTTTTGTTAAATGCTATATTTTTTGAGCTCACAATTTTGATCCTACATACCTAGGTTAATGGTTCTTTGATCAGTTCTAATTTTATTCAACTCTAGAGTTATTTTTGAACATCTGTTATATTGCAATGGAGATTCACCTATAAAAGGCTACAAGGCCTTTGCTTTTGTGTTATGTGTATATTGTGTTGTCTAATGTTGTGTTGTCTATGTATGTGCATGATAACAAAATTGACATAAATAACGAGTGCTCATAAAATTAAAATTTAAAAAATGGATCCAGATACCTTAATTCATGTGATTTAAAAGGTTCAATTTAAATTGGGTAAACAAATGAAAATAAAATGTCTTTAAAATTACTTACCTCACAAGTCTGTAGGTGGTCAAATTAATAAAGTGTTGATGCTTATAAAATGTCTAATATCAATTGTTCATAGGACTTTTCTTCAACAGGAAAGAGACAACAAATACTGTTCAATACACTTAACTCATATCTTGATTTTTACAGTAAAATAAGTAGATTATATACAAAGGGATCCAAAAATTTCAACTGTGTTTCAATTAGAGTACTGTACATAACAAAATATTTCATCTTATTAAAATGGAGTAATTTATCTAAATTCAGAAATATCATGAGTTATTTCAGAATGTGAACAAAAAGGGATCAAAATATAAAAAAGAAAAAGAAAAGGTTCTAGGTACAAAAATATATTTAGTAGAAGGGATAAGAAAATGCTTCTGGGAAGGAAAATCTTTCTGTGATGAAACCCAGGATAGGATCCACAGTCATTGCCTGCTGGCTCTCCCCTCATGGGGATCCAAGCCACCTTGACCATGCCCCCTCCTCCCTGGCCAATATCCACCATAGGGTGTTTCTACCTCTTTCTGTTGCCAACCTCCTCACCCACCACAGAATCCAACTCTGGACAGCCTTCCCTCTACTGGTAATGAGTCCTCAGAGATCTTCTACAGTGGCCCTGACCCCTCTCTCTCTCTCTCTCTCTCTCTCTCTCTCTCTCTCTCTCTCTCTCTCTCTCTCTCTCTCTCTCTTTCTCTCTCTCTCTTTCTCTCTCTCTACAAAAACCCCAGTGCTGGGTCAGGGTCTCCCTCGGCTTTGGCCACAGATCTGTCAGGGACAATAACAACCCTCACTGATGGTCTACTTCTATGTGGGAAATCAGAGAGGTTGTGGGGACTCTTCTTCCTCTCCTGTTTCCCTTCTCTGGGCTCCTGAGAACTCTTAGCCGTGGGCTCTGCCCAATCTAAAATTCTCTGCGACCCCCACCCCCTTGGCTGTCTTCTCAAAAACATTCAGCCTCTCCATTTGACTCCAGATCTCAAAACTTGCAGGTTCATTTTCTATTGCAACACAGTCTGACCCCAATATAAATTAGTTCCTATGTTCAAACCTTCTCTTTACTCTTGCCCCTTTTTGTGTTAATAAGAATAGTACTGGGGATTTATTTATATCATTTAATGCTCTATAACAGGACCTGTTAGAGCCTGGTTTGTTTAAGGTTAATATCCTGAAACATGAAAGCATTTTGCCACTTTGTCACACAAAAGCAAAGTGAAAAGTTCTCTCAAACTTTCTTTGATTCATGCTTTAGATATAATGTTACATTGTGTTAACTATGTTCATATAGACTCAGGAAACAATATATGTAAACTTCTTAATTTAAGAAAGAGGCAGAGATCAGCTTCAGAACTAGAACACATTACCTAAGATTTGTAAAGAACTTCGCTTTACCTGAGATAAGGCTCTGCCTCCCACCCTGCTGCATGTCAGAATGGCTCCAAAATAAGCCAGACTTCAGCATATTTAAAGTTATATTCAAAATACTGGTTTTTTTCATTGCAAAATTACTGTGGTCTCAAACAGGGGATATAATGTATAGCTCAGCTAAAATTCAAGATAGCTATTACACAAACTAAATGTTTTACTGTTGTTAATTCCATTTTGTATTTTCCTTGTAAACTCTATAACTGTCACCTGATTAATGTTTTGCAGAGGTACTGCTTCAAGAACAAACAATCTAAATTAATTTGAGATAATAAGCCATCACCTATAGGACAGATATGATAATATAGACTCCAATTAAATAAAAGGGGGTAAAATAACTGTAAAGTCATAAACATTAAAGTTAAAGCCCACTACTCTTACTTTATGACTGGTGAGATTGGCTTGCTGAATGTTTAAGATCAAACTTAGAGATTGAGATTAAAATACAGGGACCAAGAAAGTCAATATTTGGTTCCTACCCTCCAAGTCACCTGGAACCCAGGGAACCAGTGAAGTTTTCTAAGTAACTTTGCAACACTGGGCCACATGACCTCCCGATCAGGGAGATTAATGAGACCACTAGAGGATGAAAAGCCAATCAATGCACCTTCTGCAAAAAGGAGGGTCATTGAAAAAGGGAGACATCCCTGATGCCTCCAAAGGAAGCCACCTCATCAACAGACCTTACCTAGCAAATGGCACTAAAGGAGCTAAGAAGTTGCTCTCAAGTTCTCCACGAGTAACCCCTAGGGAACTCAGCTGACCCTTAACAACAAATAAAAACAAGGACAATTTGACCAGCTTGATCTTGAACACCCAGCAAAACAGTTAAAACCAAAACATAGCCATTCCTGGGGATTTAAAAGAAGAAACAATAGTTAAATGTAACCTAAGATGTACACTTATGTTAACCCCAAGGATAAGACTGGAGGTTACTAAAGAGATTCTTAAGCAAGAGTGCCTGAAAACCATCAAGAGAAACTGTCAGAGTCAGAAATTTTTGGTCATTTTAAGGTCTACAGATTTTCCTGAACAGGACTGTGCCTGCTAAATTGCCTACAGAAGTTCCTACAAGATCAGATACACAAGTTGCAGAACTGGCAGACACACACAAGTTCACCAACCAATCGGCCCAAACAACTGCTTTTCCTTCAAGACTACCAGCCCCTGACACCCAAAACTGAGACCTGCGATTCACCATTGACACCTCCATCTCCAAAAACTCTGCTCCCACCTAAAACCCTCCCTAATCCCCTTTTTTTATAAGAAGGAGACTCTTCGCGCCCAACCAGCAGGAAGAAGTTACAGAAGAAAGACCATCTTCCCACCCCTGGTATCTATAAAAACAAAAAGGGAGGAATATTGGTATAAGATCTGCTATTTTGCTGCTGCCATTATTCTCCCTCCCTGACACCACTTTACAATCCAGATTGTTAGCCCGAGAACTTCCTAGTCAGTAATTGGTTCAGATTGTTAGCCCGCGAACCTCCTCACCAGCCATTGATCTATTGTTATTAGCCCATGAAATTCAACTACTGGAGGAACTTTGGATTATAGAGAGGGAAATGAGAGGCAGGGGGATATGAAAAATGTGGAATGAGACAGACATCATTACCCTATGTACATGTACGATTACACAAACGGTATGACTCTACATCGTGTACAACCATGGAAATGAAATGATGTACCCCCCCCAAAAAAAAATAAAAAAGAATGGCTCAACCACCATTCTGTCTCTCCCTCTTGCACATGCTCTCTCCCTCTCCCCGCCTCTCTCTCTCTCACACTCTCTCACCCTGCGGGCAGACACTCTGCCGGTTCGCTTAATAAAATCTCTTGCATGAAAAAAAAAAATAACAATGACCAGATTCTGCATTCTGTTATTTTTCTTCATGGTCAGAAAAGGGATCATTGCCCATGAGTCACTTTCTTTCTTTCTTTTTTTCATATTTTTATTGCTGCATTAAAATGTTAAATAATGGTGTGATTTGTTGTTACATATTCATACATGCACATGATATGATCAATTACCAATATCATTCCGCACTATTTCCTCTTTCTCACCCTTCCTCCTGTGCCCCTTTCCTTTACTGATCTCCCTTCTATTTTCATAAGATTTCCCCTCACCCCACACCTTTATTTTCCTTTTTCCACTCTAGCTTCCACCTATGAGACAAAACATGACCCTTGACTTTCTGAGTTTGGCTTTTTTTAGTTAACATAATGCTCTCAAGTTCCATTTATTTTTCTGCAAATGACATAATTTTGTTCTTCTTTATGACTGAATAAAACTCCATTGTATATATATACCATATTTTCTTTGTCCATTGATCTATTGACGTACACCCAGGCTGGTTCCATAGTTTGGCTATTGTGAATTGTACTGCTATAAACACGGGCATGCATGTGTTGCTATAATATGCTGACTTCAATTCTTCAGGACAAATACCGAGGAGTGGTACAGCTGGGTCACATAGCGGTTCCATGCATAGTCTATTGAGGAAATTCCATATTGATTTGCATAGTGGTTGTACTAATTTACAATCCCACCAATACTGTAAAAGTTTTCCTTTTTCTCCACATCCTTTTGAGCATTTTTTGCCTTTTAAACCTTGAGTCGCTTTCTTACAAGCAGTCAGTAGTTCAGTGGAGCAGAGCTAACACAGCTATAGAGATAGTCCTAGCAGCGAAGACTGCCCTGGGTCACAGTGGATGTCTCTGTGTGGTACAGAACCTTCAGCCAAGTGAAAAATCAAAATATGAGATCTGTTATGATTTGTACTGTGTCCCCAAAAAGATGAGGCAGTCCCAATCCCCAGTACTTCAGAATATGGCTTTATTTGGAAGTAGGATCTTTCACATGAAGAAGATGATGTCTTTAAGGTTGGCCCTAACCCAATATATCCACAATCTTTATAAAAACAGGAAATTTAGTATAGACCCATGTGAATATGAAAGCAGAAATAAGGGAGACACTCCTACAAGTCAAGGAATGACAAACATTTCCAGCTAACTGCCAGTAGCCAGGAGAGAACAGAATCTTCCCACAGCCTTCAGGTGGAACCAACCCTGTTGCCACCTTGATCTCAGACCTTGAGAACTGTGAGACAATACATTTTTGTCACTTAGGCTATCCACTTTGTGGTACTTTGCTGTAGTATCTCTATCAAACTAACTTAAGGCCCTAACTAAAGAAATTTTAGAATAGTGGCTCTCGAAGTGTGGCTGCCAGACCGGCTGCATCACTCAGGAACTTGCCAGAAATGCAATTCTCATCCTATGTTTTCTGAAGCAAAAACTCTAAGGGCCACCTCCAGCCTTGTGTTTTAACCAGCCCTCCAGATTAGTCTGATACATACTCAAGTTTGAGAACCACCAGTCTGAGAAAATTCTATGTTCCTTAGCTGTTGGAAGGACTCTAGAAAATAAGAATCTGAAATTGCTGGAATTGGGCGTAGATTTATTTGTAGTTTTTCCCATGTTTTATGGCAGTAAAATGCACAAAACATAAAATTGACCATCATTACCATTTTTAAGCATAGAGTTCAGGGGCACTGAAGTACATTCATATTTTGCACAATCATCACTGCCATTCGTTTCCAGAACTCTTTTAACCTTGCAAAGCTGAAACCCGGTAGGCATTTGTCATGGTTTAAATATTAGGTGTCCCCCAAAAGCTCATGTGAGAGACAATGCAAGAAAGTTTAGAAGTGAGAAGTTTGGGTTATGAGAGCCCTAACCTAACCAAAGTGTTCATCCCCTGGTAGGGTATCTGGAGGCTGGAGGAGTTGGATCATTGGGGTGTGCCTTCAAGGTATATATTTTGTCCTTGCTGAACAGAGTTCTCACTCTGCTCCATGGTGGCCACGTTCTGAGGCACTTTCCTTAACCACATTCTTATGCCATGATGTTCTGCCTCACCTCAGGTCCTGGGGAATAGTGTCAGCCTTCTGTGGATGAAGAACTCTGAAACCTTAAGTCCCAAATAAACTTTTCATCCTCTAAAGTTTTTCTTGTCAGGTATTTTGTTCACACCAATAAAAAAGCTGACTAAAACACCATTAAATGATAACTCCCCATTTTCCACTTTCCCAACCCCAGGCAACTATTCTATTTTTGTCTCCATAGATTTAACTATAGATACCTCAGAAGGTGAAATCATACAGTATACATCTTTTTCTGACTGGCTTATTTCACTTAGCTTAATGTTCCTAAGATTCATCCATATTGTATTATGAACCAGAATTCCATTCCTTTTTAAGACTGAATAATTTTTCATTGCATGTATAGATCACATTTTACTTAAGTGTCAGTGAAAAAATATGCTGCTTTCATGTTTTAGCTATGCTGCTCTGAATATGGATGAACAAATATCTCTTCAAGAATCTGCTCCAATTCTTTTGAATATATACCTAGAAGTGAAATTGCTGAATCACATGGTATTCTATACTTAATTTTTTTTTTTTTTTTTTTTTTTTTTTTTTTTTTTGGTACCAGGGATTGAACCCAGGGGCACTTAACCACTGAACTACCTCCCCGAGTCCCTTTTTTATATTTTGAGACAGGGTCTCACTAAGTTGCTGAGGGCCTTGCTAAGTTACTGAGGCTGGCTTTGAACTTGTGATCCTTCTGCCTCAGGCTCCTGAGCCGCTGGGATTACAGGTATGCGCCAGTATGCCCAGTCTTTGTTTAATTTTGTGCATGTGTATGGTTCTGGGAATTGAACCCAGACTTTACCACTGAGCTACATTCCCAGTCCTTTTTATTTTTTTCATTATAGGACAGAGTCTTTTGAGTTGCCCAAACTGGCCTTGAACTTGCAATCCTCCTACCTCTGCCTCCCCAATTGCTGAGAATACAGGCTTGCTCCACCATGCTTGATCTATGTTTAATTTGGGGAGATCTCTAAACTCTTATCTAGTATCTATACATTTTACTTTCCCACAATGCACAAGAATTCCAATGTCTCCACATCATGGCCAATACTTGTTATTTTCTGCTTTTGTTTTTTGTTTGTTTTTATAGTAACCATCTTAATGGTATGAAGTGGTATCTCATTAGAGTTTTGGTTTGCATTTCCCTAATAATTAGTGATACTTAGCACCTTTTCATGTACTTATTGGCCATTTGTATTTCTTCTTTGGAGAAATGTCTATTTGAGTCTTTTGCCCATTTTTGAACTGAGTACTTTGGAGTTTTATTGTTGAATTTTAGGAGTTCTCTTTAAATTCCTAATCACTTATCAGACATGATTTGCAAATGTTTTCTCCCATTCTATGGTTGGTTTTGCTCTGTTGATAGAGTTTTCAGATCATGTGTGTGTGTGTGCATGTGTGTGTTTGTGTGTATGTGTGTGTGTGTACATTATTTGTGGGGAAAGTGTACAAGGGATTGAACCCAGGGCAATTGACCACTGAGCAATATCCCCATTTTAATTTTTTATTTTGACATAGGGCCTCACTAAGTTGCTGAGAATGGACTTAAACTTGTGATCCTCCTGCCTTAGCCTCCCAAGTTGCTAGGATTACAGGCATGCCCTGCTAGATGCACAAAATTTTTAATTCTCATGAAGGCTGATTTGTCCATTCTTTCTTTTTTGCCTGTGCCATTTGTGTCAAGTCTGAGAAATCATTGCCAAACTCACTACCATGATTTTTGACCTATTTTGATGTAAGAGTTTTATAAGTTGTAGGGCTTACATTTAGGTTATGGATCCATTTTGAGCTGATTTTTGTGTGTAGTGTTAGGTAAGGGTACAGCTTCATTCTTTGGCATGTGGATATCCACTTTTCCCAGCACCATTTGTCAAAAAAAGAAAAGAAAGCAAGAAAGCAAGCAAGCAAGCAAGCAAGAAAGAAAGAAAGAAAGAAAGAAAGAGAGAGAGAGAAAAAGAAAGAAAGAAACTCATTTTCTATTGAGTGGTCCTGGGAGCCTTGTCCAAAATCATTTGACCATAATGTTAGGGCTAATTTCTGAACCCTCTAATCTATTCCATTAGTCTCTGTGCCTGTCTTTATGCTAGGAGCACATCGTTTTGATTACTATAGCTTTGTAGTACATTTTGAAACCAGGATGTGTGGACTTTATAATTAATTGCCAATAGTAATTAAACTATTTTCATGAATTCTATAAGCCACTCTAGCAAATTATTAAACCCAAGAAGGATGTCTTCTAGCCAGAGAGGAATAATTGACACATAGAATAGGGGAGAATAGGAAGGGCTGGTTATAATCAAAGTTTCAACTTGGAGGAAAACACAATAAAATTCCTAACATTTAATCGAGGGCTGGTACTGATATCATCCCATCTTACCTGCACTAATAACAGTGGGAATGATTTGGTCACTTGACTCCTTTTGAACAAGATCCTGAAGATATGATCCCAGGAGGGTTAGCCACTACCCTAGAAGAGTCATCATCATAGGCCTGGCAGGCCATCCTTCCCCAAGGAGGATACCCAACCACCAAGGCTATAATATACCAGATATGAATATTAGGTGTCTCTTCCTTCTTTGTTGCAACCCCAAGCCCCCACAAAAAAAGAATATTTTCTTCTTTAAGAGTTTCCAGTTGAGGATACAGTCCATATGGGTAAGTTCAGAAGGAGTAGGACAAAAGTCCTCCTCCCTGCCCTTTATTCCTCTGGCTATTTTAAAGGGTTAACTGAAGGGAGTTGGGGGATGGCATATTCCCCTATCAGGATTCCTAAGCCCTAACATTCCAAGGGCAAAAGTGGTTGAGTAGAATCATTCAGAACAATAGACAGTCTTTTGAAATCTCTTAGAATTCATAAAAACCCTTATGGTTTGAATATGAGGTATCCCCCAAAAGATCCTGTGTTAATTCAAGAGTATTCGGAAGTGAAATAACTGGATTGTGAGCACTGTAACCTAATCATCCATCCTAATTTGAATAAACTGGCTGGGTAGTAATTGTAGGCAGGTGGGGCATGGCTGGAGGAGGTGGGTCACTGGGGGCATGTCCTAGAAGAGTTCTTTCCTGATGGCGCGCTCTCTCTCTCTCTCTCTCTCTCTCTCTCTCTCTCTCTCTCTCTCTCTCTCTCTCTCTCTCTCTCTCTTTCTCTCTCCACTTCCTTGCTGCCATGAGTGGAGTAACTTCTCTCTACCACACTCTCCACCATGATGTTCTACCTCACCTTGGGCCCAGGACAATGGACTTGATCCACCATGGACTGAAGCTCTGAAACACCAGTCAAAATAAACTTTCTTTCCTCTAAGTTGTTCTCATCAGATATTTTGGTCACAGTGACGCAAAGTCAACTAACACAAACATCAATCCCTAAATTAATATGATTTATTCTAATATGATTTATTAATATGATTTATTCTTCTTTCCTCTGCTACTAACATTTTATCTACAGGGCAAGTGTTTCACCATCCTTGGGACCCCATCATTGGGACAAGAGTTCTGGGTCCCATAGTATGACGTTCTCAACGGTAGAAGAGAAACACAGCTGCCTCCGTTATCTCCCGGCTGCTGCTATAAGAAACACGAGTTCCATGTCCATTCCAATCAAAAGCAGAGAAGTCTCCACACTGCAGGGGATCACTCTCTGGGAAGTATCCTCCTCCACCGATGCAGTGCTAGGAAACAAAGAGAGGAGGAGGTGGCAATGAGAGCTCTGCTGGTGAGCCCAAAGACCTTAATGGCCAAATGCAGAGGAATCTTTGGTTCTCAGACATTCTCCATGGACAGTGTTGATCTAGTTCTCCCATAAAAACTTCTCAACCTTTATCTTTAGTGACACCATCTCCTCTTGACTTTTGTTCAACTTTTCTGGACATTTGTCCTTGGATTCCCTGGCCAGACTCTTCCTTCATGAATTTCTTAAACGCTACTCCCTAGGAGAGACACTTCTTCCCCTCCCTTATAGATTGTCTGATCCTCTTTGGCTACAGTTACTAACAATTCACTGATGGCTCCCAAAGCTCTGTCTCTAGTCCGTTTGTTTTTGGGCTGCAGACTCAAGCTCTATCACTGGGATCTCTCTGCAGGCACTTCAAGCTCCACCCAACCAAAACACAGTCAATCACACCCAGGCATCATTTAACAATGGGGATACTTTCTGAGAAACATATCATTGGGCAATTTTGTCATTGTGTGAACGTGATAGTGTATTTACACAACTGAGATGACCATGATGTCACAAGGTAATATAATCTCCTGGGACCTCTGTCATATTTGCAGTCTGTCATTGATCAAAATATTGTTATGCGGTAGTGTATATGACTGCATGTCCTTCACTGACCCCCAAACTGTTCATCATCCAGACACCCTGACTTAATAAAAGATGTCCCCTTACCCAAATGAAAACCATGAGGTTATTCTAGACTTCTCTTTCCATCATCTGTGTTCAACTGATCATAAATTGTAAATCTTTGGAATTCATCCCTGTGGGCTCTACCCTACTTCAGGCCTCCATCTGGACTATTGGAACCAACTCAGTACTGATCTCCTGGTCCTTAATGTCACACCCCTAGAGTCTGTCACCACTGTGCTACCAGCATAACTGTCACAGAGATGATCAAGTCAATCTTCCCTATAAAGTGCTTTATTGGTTTCCATCACCTATATAATAAAGTTCAGGGGCTGGGGTTGTGACTCAGTGGTAGAGGGCTTGCCTACCATGTGTGAGGCACTTGGTTCGATTCTCGGCACCACATAAAAATAAATGAATAAAATAAAAACATGTCAACATCTAAAAAATTTTTTTTTTAAAGTTCAAAATCTTTGGTGTGATGGGAGGCCTCTTCCTATACAGTTGCTGTCTCTACCCCACATACATCTCATGCACCAAAACTGCAAAACTGTTTGCTGCCCCCTCAGTGCCAAATGCTCTCTGAAACACTGATAATTCTGTACCCATTATTCATTCAACCTAAACTGCACAGATACCTCATAAATTTCTATCTATCCATCCATCTCTCAAGCCTCAGCACAGAAGTCACCTTCCTGCAATCACTTCCTTGACACCTCCATCAGAGTTAGGTGTTCTTGTAGCCCCTAGTTATTTGTTGTTGTTGTTTTGTTTTGTTTTTTCTTATTTTTGGTGCTGATGGTTGAACCATGCCTCACACATGCCAGGCAAGCACTCAACCTCTGTGCTACACTCCCACCTCCCTGGTTTATATTTCTATGAGACCTTGGATTCATTAGATAGTAATTTCATCTTTCTGTGAATGTCTGCCCTGTTTGATGATGAACAAGGAGCTCTTTGTGTCCCCTGTACTTGTGCAGTGTAGCTGCCCAGTGCAGGCTTAACTAGGTAATGAACAGGTGCATGCTGGCACATGTGCACACCACATTACACATGTCTTAAGCCATGGCTTAAAGAAGCCATAGGAGCCAGGTCATCACAACGAGACCTGCTCCTTTAGTGTCCCCATACTGAAAATTCCCCATCATGACCCCAGGGTTCTCCTGGACAGTGAAGCTGCCTCATCCTTCTCTGGCAATCAGTCCACAAGGTGACCTCTGGACAGAGAAAGTACCTGTGGCAGGGAGCTGGGATGGCCTGAGTGAGGTCTAGCAGTATATGTCTGGGACTTTCCTGGTAACCTCTCAACACATGGTGCATCCATGCAATCCCTGGGCAGGGTTGGGCAGGCCAAGTTTGACTTTGAAAGCTTAACCTCAGGTGGAGAATAACAACACTTCATGTTTCTCAAGCACTCTCAGCTTCAGAAGCATCCATGGGATGTCCCTGAACATAATCTTCACCCTAACTCTAGGTAACAGAATGTTTTCTCCCAAAGGCTGAGCATACAACAATCAATGGTGCATTTGAAACCTCAATCCCTGATTTTGGTCCCAAACAGTACAGGACGTCTGTGCTTGCACAGGAGGTTTCACAGACCTGGTCCCTGAGACTCAGCAAGAAGGAAGGGCAGTCACACTCTCACACACACACACATGCTCACACCACACTCAACACCAACACACACACACACACTCACACACACACACAGAGTCAACCTCACTCGCAAGCCCCTTTGGTCCTCACAAAGACTCACAAATTCAGTGTTACATCCGGTGACCTTCATTCCAGCACACAAGGCATTGGCTGCTCCCTCATTATTAAATACTCTGAACTGGATAAATCCTGCAGTGAATTCCACTGAAAATGAGATGCAGAAAACAGCACTCAGGGAGAATGCCAGAAATAGCTTCCTTTAGGCCAACCCAGAGAGTACTGATGCGAGTCTGAGGCTTGAGAGGGGGGCCCAGCACTACTTTGGTTAATGACTGGTGCATCCCACCCCCAAACTTGACCAAAAGGAACATTTTCCCACCCACAGAAATTGAGAACTGGTTCTCAGAGAGGGCCCCTGTTCTACCAAAGCTCATATAGAGAAATTCAACAATACTGGAAAATCACAAATATTTCAAGGCTTCTTGCAGCAATTAGTTTTTCTTGTTTCTTTCTCTCTCTTTCTCTCTCTCTCTCTCTCTCTCTCTCTCTCTCTCTCTCTCTCTCTCTCTCTCTCTCTCTCTTTGAGATAGGCTCTCACTAAATTGTTCAAGCTGACCTACACATACCACAATGTCTGGCTTCTCTTTTATTTTAAATTCCCAAATCCTAGATGTATTTACAACAGCTTTGAATTTTATAGAATAGGCTCAGCCTCTACAAAGTGATGCTACCGAACTTGGAGTCACAATAAACAAATACCTACCACTCACAATAGAAATAAAATTGTCTCATCATTTGGTTCATTGTTCTGCCCTTTACACATGAACCTGGTCTGGGCTTAATACGTTGCTGAGGAGTTGATAATGGGGTTGGTAGGAATAGAGTCTGGAACCAAATTTCCCCAGTCCACATGCTGACTCTCCGGCCTATGCACTGTGATCTCAGGTGTGTTCCTGAAGCTCTTATTGCTTCAGTTTTCTGATCCATAAAGTGGGGTTAATAATAATCCTCAAGGCCAGTTGTGCAAATTAAATGTGACAATACATGTAATATTCATAGAAGAGAACCAGGCTGTAGTAATAAATAACCTCTCCCTATCGTAACTGAATTGATCCTCTTTGCTATGAAGAATTCAAGGAGCATTAAAAACTGACACTGGGGCTGGGGAGATAGCTCAGTTGGTAGAGTGCTCACTCTCCCAAGCACATGGCCCTGGTTTCGATCCCCAGCACCGCAAAAAAAAAAAAAAAAAAAAAAAAAAATTCACACTGGCCATAGGGTGAGTAATAAGATGCAGTTTTCTGAGCATTGCCGAAATCATAGACCATAGGTATTGCTGGACCATTGTCAGTCCAACACTTTCCTATTCCGTATTTCACTGGGTATTTCTACAGGAACAACAACAAAAAAAAAATCATTGAATAAGTACAATAGTTTATGATTTCATTCATAAAGAGGAAGCAATGTTTTCTCAGTAGCTGAGATTATTTCTAAACCAGTCAAAATATGAATCTTTCCTTTTTACTATGCTTCTCCAATAGCCCAAGCCAAATCTCCTCCCCTGAATCTCTTATCTTTTCTGGTTCAGAATTTCTAAGGAAAGTGAAACAGAAGCCATCGACAAATGAGGATTAGGGGACATGAAAGGCACATGGAAACATGCTTCTTGCTCAACCTCAAACACCTGTTTCTCTCTATATTCATGAAAACCAGCCCCAGCCAGCAGTCCTGTGTACCTGGTAGAGGCCAAACAGATTATGTTCCAGATGCTGGAAGAAACCAGTTATGGTGCGGTACCTCAGCAGAGAGCTGTTCCACCAATTCTGCATGGGGCTGTTGTTGGGCACATGCCAGATGCCCAGGTCCTGGGCCTGGATGTCATAGTAGCCAGGGTTCTGGAAAAGCAACCAATATTGAGACTGACCAGCTCAGAAGGTTCCACAAGGGCAAAAGATGTACATGGGCTCCTTCAGCTGAGCTGATAGCTCTGGGCTGCAGGTGGACAGATGAGCATCACACACCCCTTCCAACAGATCATGTCTCCCAATACCTAATAGTCATGTGGGGAGGGAGCTGGGATGCACGATGTGTAACTATGTCTCTCTTCTGCTCCAGTCCTATGTCCACAGCCCAACTCTTAACCGTCCCTCCTACTATGACCCAGCCACACTCAGGTCCTCACTCTTTCCCAAGTGGCACCCACCTTATAGTCGTCGCTGGTGGCCGCCTCTGCAGACCCAAAGGTGTTGTAATTGGCCCAGTTGCCATCCCCCTCCGGGTAGTCTGCTCTGTTGCCCTGTTGACTGGACCACCGATCACCCACCGTGCACTTCCCAGGCATGCTGTTCTCGTGCACACTGGCCACCAGGGTCCAGCCGCCACCCGCAGAGGTCATGTCACAGAAGGTCTGGTAGATGACACCATTCTTGGCCCGGAGGAAATACAGTCCATCTGTAGAGAGAACCAGCCAGAGCCTCCCTGTGTGTGAACTCATGGTCCATCTCAGCCCTGTGACCAGGACAGCTCTGAGAACTAGACACCTGACCTAAGGACTCTTCTCCTGAGTTCTATCACTTTGCATCCCTGGGTGTATGTACCCCCAAATTCAGAAGATGACACCCCACCGATTAAGGCAGAACACAGAATTATCCAAGCTCTCAGCAACGTTCTTCACAGACTTATGCACAGAATTTTCTAGCAGTTCCACTTTTCTAGATCTAGCAGTTCCACTTCTAGGATACACTCAAAGAATTAAAAACAGAAACTCAAACAGAAATTTGTACACTTAACATTTATTGTAGCATTAGTCACAAGACTCAAAAGACAGAAAAAAACCAAGTGTTCAACAGAAGAATGGATAAATAAAATATTGAGTGTATATATACATACACATCATACACAATATATAGCATATATTGACATATATATCTATGCAGAATGGATAAAAAGAAATTAATTATTCATGCTTAATGAAAACATTATGCTTCGTGAAATAAGCCAGATGCAAAAGTACAGTTACCTTATGTTTCTACCTATATGAGATAATAAGAATAGGAAAATTTATAGGGACAGAAAGTAGAAAAGAAGTTACCAGGGCCTTAGGGAAGGTAGAATAAAGATTCATTCTTAATAAGTATAGAGTTTCTTTTTGGGGTAATGAAATTTTCTTGAGATGGATAGTGGTGGTGGTTGCAGTAGCACAAGCCTATAACCCCAGCAACTGGGAAGGCTGAGGCAGAAGGATCACAAGTTCGAAGACAGCCTCAGCAACTTAGAGAGACCTTGTCTCAATAAAAAGGAGGGAGAGGTGAATGTAGCTCAGTGGTAAAGTTCCCCAGGTTCAATCCACAGTACCAAAACAATTTTAAATAAGCTAAAGAAAAAAAAAAAAAAAGAATTTCCCAGAGGACAAAATCCTGACAGGGCTCGTTACTTACCATCTGCCCTAAGGTACTTCTCTTTAATTTCTTTGCAGCTTCTAGGCAGAGGTGCAGACAATAAAGACCAGGTCCATTTCTTGGGAACAGTACTGACCACTGCAACAGAATATGAAGAGTTTCATTCTCTTTGCTAGTTTAACACAAAACCCAGCCTTCCCTTGCCACTAATCCCAAACTCATTCCATCACTCCCTGCCTGGGTTGAAAGTCCCTGAGCTATCTAGTGTCATCCATTCAGCCCATCTGAGCCAGCATCCAGCACAGATTTAACTTACCTCCCTCCACACAACCTCATGCTGTGCCAAGTCTTGCCATGGGCACCTGACATTCAAAGAAAATAAACACCCCCCAAGAACTTACCTCTAGAGGGAGCTGCCAAAAAACAACAGAAAATTTTATTAAAAGGAATGAATCATAAGCTCAGGAAAACAAAAGAAAGACTGAGATGAGAATAGAGAAGTCTGAATGGAGCCAGGGGGACCGTTTTGGTTTGGATGACTTAGTCACAGAGGCTTTCTACTTCAGGTACACTATAGTGTATTCTGAGAGAATAGACATGATTTATCAGTTGGAAGAAAGAAAAGAGACTTCAAGGCAAGGAGAACAACATGTCCAAAGACCTGGAGAAAAGAATAAAGCAAAGTCCAACCTGAAGAAATGCAGATAGCTAAATATGGTTGAGACAGAGTGTGAGGTTGACAGTGCTGAGACTCTAGTCAAGAGACCCACAGGGGCGTACAATGATGAACCTCGTATACGAGTTTCAACTTTGCAAACAGTCTGAAAGTCTGGGGGGATGGAAGCAGTCACAAGCTTTGGAGTCAGAGGTATTCAGGCCTAAGTAGCTCAAGCTTCCAAGTGGAGAGTCCTTGGATTCTACTTAACATACCTGAGTCTCAGTTTCCTCATGCCTAAGATGAAGATAATAGTGTTTGTGTTGGAGGTCAAATGAAATAGTATTTAGAAACATGCTTTTCTCAGCCAGGCATGGTGGCACACTCCTGTGATTCAGTGAGTCACGAGGCTGAGGCAGGAGGATCACAAATTCAAGACCAGCCTGGGCAACTTGGGAGACCCTATCTCAAAATAAAAAATAATAAAACATGCTGATGCTGTGACTCAGTGGTTCAGAGCCCCTGGGCTAAATCCCCAGTACTGAGAAAAGAAACAGTCTTTTCTATTTAAAAATAATAATAATAAATAAATAACAACAAAAATAAATACAGATTGTAAAATGCCATTGCTATTCTTGTCGTAGAGAAGACTATAAAGAGAACAATCTTAGGACACAGAGCATACCACACAATTACTGTGGAAATCCCAAGGTCAAGGCAGGCCATGGTAGTGGGAAGTGGCAAGGAGAGGACAGGATTCTACTAGGGTCCCCTCAGGGCCACACAGAGACAAGAACCAGACCCAGGATATGTCTTAGCAATACTCTCACTGCTAGAGACCAGATCCCTCAAGAAGCCAGAAATCAGCGCTCAGACTACGTCCAAGCTGGCCTCTGTGCATGTCAAAGACATCATCTCTGGCTCAGGAGAGACCCCCAACCTGGAAGCAACGCTGCCTAGTTCTGTTTTCTTTGAATTCTGTGTGCAGGTGGGCTGGGAACATGACAGTGAGACTCACCAGCACTGCACCCTCTGGTGGCCACAATCAGAAACAACAGGAAGCCCAGTTGGGTCATGGTGGTCTAAAAAAAAAAAAAGCAAGATGAAAGTCACTATATTGATTATGTTTTTTTCTTTATTCCTGTCCTCACTCCTCTCTAATTCTACAAAGACTCAAAGGTCCCCTTGCCTCTTTTCTTTTTTAACTCCACACATCTCTAGGAACTAAACCAGACCTGAACTGAGACCTAAGGGCTCCCCAAACTCACAGAAAGCAAACTCCTTCAACACAGGACCAGGAGTTGAAGTTGCCAGTTGAGTGGAGCCTGGAGTTTTCTCTGCAGAGGCTCCTAATGAGAGGTGAAGTGTTGAGCCCTTTATGGAGAGAGCACAGGGGACACAGCCCAGGTCTCCAGACTCCTGCTTCCTTGGTATGATGCCCAAAGAGGTGAGGCCTCTGGTTTTTATAGGAAATATAGACAGGACAAATATTAGAGGAATTAGCAGGACAAATATTAGAGGTCATCTACTAACATTGTTCCTAAATTTGCAGATTTCATGCACTTGTGTGTTTTCCAAAAAGACAATAGAGGAGACTAGTGAGAGTTGATGTTGTTTTGAGTTTTTGTTTGTGCATTTTTTCCTGCTAAGTAAAACCTTCCTCTCAAATTAAGCATTCATCGTCATCATCATTTTATAACAAAAGGAAACTTTAAGAACAAAATATGAAAGGTATTATTTCACATAAACATATATTTAGCTTGAATAAATGGAACTTCAGGCAAAGTTTTGCTATTTTGTCCAAAATTGTCTTATTTTACCACAAACTAACCAAACTTTACTACATACTGCATTTTGGATTAAACCAGTAAAAATCACCTTTGATGTTTTAAACCTCCTATATCATTTCTGTCCCAATGTTATCCAAATTCCATCAGCTTTTAATAGAAGTGATCATCTCCTCCCAGGGACACCACATCCCTAATACATAACTTCATTATGGTACTGATAACATTGCAACCGATAGGAAAAGACTGTAAATCTCTCTTTGATTAAGCTAGTATTTTTTATCTTTGTAGGTCTGAAGTACAGATTTGTACAAAATACTCAGAGATGCTGATAGAATAAAATAAAACAGTGCCCATGAAGGAAGACCCACTTCTGCCCCTCTCTCCTCCTTGCCCTGCCTACAGGGTAACAGCAATCTCCTGCTCAGCATTATTACCAGCCTCAGATCCCTCATAAAGCCCAAGGTCATCAAAAAGAGAAACAAGAAGTCCACTCAGCTCTTAGTCAGGCTGATATGTCAAAATTAAGCATAACTGATAGAAACTCAGAGATATCAACAACTCAGTACAGAGAAGATTCAAGGGCCAGAGTTTGATTCCCAACATTGGTTATGGGAGCAAGAGGAAAGTAAAGCCCATGCTACCCAGTGGCTTCTGGAAGTTCATGGTCCCCAATATCAAGGAGCTGGAAATACTGCTGATGTGCAACAAGTCTTATTGTGCTAAGATTGCTCACAATATTTTCTCCAAGAACCTCAAAACCATCATGAAAAAAGAAACCCAGTTGGCCCTCAGAGTCACCAGTTCCAATGCCAGGCTGCACAGTGGAGAAAATAAATAAAAGATTCATGTGCATATTTTATGTGTACTTAAATAAACCCATAAAAACTGCACATGTGCACACAAGCAAAATATATACTTCTTTTAGTACTTTTCTTATTAATTCTCAAATGTATTTTTCCATATTTTGACATCTCTAGTATCATTATGCATCCCGTCCTTAGTAGTACACACATCACAGAACAGTCCACAATTGATTGATTGAACTTAAGAGTCTAGGAAAATGGTAGACCTGTTGGAGGGACATTATCCCTTCTAACCACCAGCATCCAATCAGTGACTGTGTTTCACTGATTGTACCTCCTACTTCCTCTGAAATCTGTTCCCCATGCCACCTCCTCCAAATCCCTCTGCCCTTGACACTTGTTTAAGATCTCAATCATTTAGAATACATTCAGTGGTGACTAATAGAAACCCCATCTCAAAGTAGCTTAAACAAAAATTTAAATTTATCACTTCATGAAGAAATCTAGAAAGAGGGTAAGATCTAGGCTTCATTGATTCATTAGCTTCCACTTCTTCATACAGAGTTCTAGAAGGCAACTGGTATTTCAGGCATTACCTACAAGACAAGGGAGGAGGGATCATCTTCTCCCATGGCTCCTTTTCAGGAGAAAGCAAGCTTTCTAATGTCTCACTGACTAGAGATCAGTCACATGTTGCACTAGTTCCACCGGGTTTCCTTAAAAACGATCACATTGGTGCCCCAAACAATGCAAACCTGTTTTCTCACAGTTCTGGAGACTAGACGTGAAAGGTACCATGCCCAGTTCTAATTCCTTCTGAGGTCTGGTTCCTTAGGAGGCCTCTCTCCTTAGCTTGGAGTAGCCACCTTTCTGTGTATTTACTTGTTCTGATCATTGTGTGCATGTCCATCCCCAGTGTCTCTCTTTGTGTTCAAATTTCCTCTTCCTAGAAGTAGAGCAGCAATATTGGATTAGAATCCATCCTAATTACCTCATTTTACTTAATTGCCTCTCTAAAGACCCTGTCTTCAAATGCAATCACATTCCGACTCAACATATGAAATTGACAACATAAGTCAGCCCAAACACACACACATTCCTGAAGCAAACTCTGGTCAGTGTATAGAACTGTCCAGATTGCCCAAAACCATTCATCTGGCCTTGTGATTAATACTGGTGAGCCACATAACAAGGCTTTCTCTGGCCTCTATTTCAAACCTCTTCTGTCTCTAGTGGTGGCCCACCTCAATCCCCTCTCCACACTTGTGCCAACAAGAATCCTTGTAAAACACAAACCATCCCTACAATCCCATTAAAAATATCCTTGTTCTCCTACATCAGCTGGGCAACCAAGTTCAAAATCCATATCATAACTGTGTCAGATATCCATTACTACATAACAACCCACTCAAGGGCTGGGATTGTGGTATAGCGTTTGCTTGGCACGTGTGAGGCACTGGGTTCGATCTTCAGTGCCACATGAAAATCAATAAATAAAATAAAGGTATTATATCCATCTACAACTTTAAAAAATAATAGAAAATTTTTTTTAAAATCCACTCCTCAATGTAGTGACTCAAAAATGCAACAATCATTTCTTTTCCTTAGGAGGCTGTGATTTGAGCATGGCTTGTTTCTGTTTTACATCAGCTAAAACAGTGTAGTGCCTTCTCTTACATTCACTCACTTATAAATAAACTGTCAGGATGGGATATTTGTGTTGAGTTATTCAGACATCTGAAAGCAATAGTGAGCCCATTGCTGGTGGCCAGAGTCTTGTATGAATGCTGGACACTTGCTCTCTTCAGTCTTTCTTTTACCCACTTTGGATCTTATTTGTATTTTAGCTCTCCTTCCCTGATCACTGAATTTCTGTATGCTTCAGAACACAGGACTCAGAGGAGTTAAGAGGATAACAGTAGGACTAGTAAGGACTGTTAGAACATTGGTAATGACAAGTTGAGGGCAGAAGAGAGAAATAGCAGGAGATAGCAATGGCAGTCAAGTGCCATTTCCACTTACACCACAACCTATGTGGGGTGACAAGGGGCTAGTTTGAGGCTAGGTTGTATAATGAGAAGCCGAAAATTATTGGGAGGTGAGGGAGGGCTGATAGGAATGTAAAAGAATAAGAGCACTTGCCTAAGCCTGCACAAGGCCCTGGGTTCAATCCCCAGCACTGCAAAAATAAATAAAAGAAAGAATAGATGATTGATTGTTTTGATAGACTATTGTTTTTGGTGGACTTAGATTCATCCTCAATGGCCAGTGCATGTCAAAATAATTCAAAACATACCTGAGACAGAAAATTGACAGGATGTGTGTGCATCGAGAGAGAAGCATGAGAAGAAAGCCCCTCCTGCACCTCCTCACTCCAGCCCAGCATCTGCCTCTGGTGACTTGGTTATACTGTCTTATTTTAAAAAAAGAAAACTTTATTGTAAACAGAGGGGGCAGTGGGAGAGAGAGATAAACATGGAGTTTAATGAATTATAAAAAGGCAAATACCTGGGTCATTATCATCCTGGTCAAGAAATAGAACTGTCAGCACCCCAGGAGCTTCCCATATGCTCCTTCCAGATTATAAACCTCTCTCTTCCCCCTAAAAGTCATCACTTGCCCAACTCCTATGGTAATCAGATTCTGTGCCCAGGCCACACTGTCAAAAATATTATAGATTTATAGCCAGGCAAGGAACACAGCTTATGTAATCACAGCTACTGGGGTGGGGGTGGGGGGAGGGGGCGGGGATAAGGCAAAAGGAGTTCAAGTTGGAGGCCAACCTGGGCAACTTAGTGAGACCCTGTCTCAAATTTTTTAAAAAAATTTTAAAGGAGCCAGTCGCGGTGGTTCATGCCTATAGTTCTAGTAGCTCAGGAGGCTGAGGCAGGAGGTTCACAATTTCAAAGCCAGACTCAGCAAATTAGTGAGGCCCTAAGTCACTCATTGAGAACCTATTTCAAAATACAATATTTTTAAAATTGGCTTAAATATGACTTAGTGGTTTAGTCCCCCTGGATTCAATCCCCTATACCAAAAAAAAAAAAAAAAAAAAAAAAAAATTTAAGGGCCAGGGGTGGGGATGTAACTGAGTAGTAAAATTCCCCTGGGTTCAATCTCCAGTACAGAAAAAAAATTATAGATTTATAAAGTGTCTTGATACCCAGTAGTGCAAGACTTCTCACCTGTTCTTCAAAACTGTCTTGGTGACTCTTGGTCTTTGCATAAAACTTTTTTTGTTTGCTTTTCAGTGCTGGGATGAAACCCAGGGCCTCACCCATCTAGGAAAGTGCTTTACCACTGAGATGCATTCCAAGTCCTTACATAAAACTTTTTAAATCTACTTAAATCACACACACACACACACACACACACACACACACACACACACACCACAAACCTTTGGGGTTTTTACATGAATTTCATTGACTTTATAGATCATTTTGGAAAGAACTGATGCCTTTAAAGTATCGAATGTGATGTATTTCAAGTTTATTCGGATTTTTATTGCTTTCTCATAATAAAAGTTCTCTGTAAGGAATTTTACATGTGCCTTCTATTATATTTATTCCTGTGCACCTGACTTTTTTTTTTTTTTTTTTTTTTTTTTTTTTTTGTACCAGGGATGGAACCCAGGGACACTTAACCACTGGGCCACATCCCCAGCCCTTTTTCGTATTTTATTGTATTTACAGGGTCTCACTTGAGTTGCTTAGGGTCTCACTAGGTTGCTGAGGCTGGCTTTGAACTTGCAATCCTCCTGCCTCAGTTTCCCGAGTCGCTGGGATTACAAGCATGTGCCACCACACCCAATTTGTACCTGACATTTTTAATGCTGTGGTAAGTGCTATCTTTTTAAATATCATTTTCTAATTGTTTGATGTTTGTATAGAGAAATACAACTGATTTAGCATATTGATTTCATGTCCAGCAAACACTCTCTTCTCTCTTACCCATTCTGATCATGGATCTGTAGATTATTTTGAATTTTCTTCATAACATCTGAAAAATAAGGAGTTCATTTCTTCCTTGCCAATCTCCACACCTTTTGTTTCTTTTTCCTGGCGAACCGCACTGTGGTTACTTTCAGTATCATTTTGACTAGCAGAGAAGGAAGTGGAGATCCTCCTCTTCTACCACACAAGAAAGATTTCAAGATTTCACATGTAAGTACAATGTTGCTATATATTTTTTATGCACAACTTTTATCAGATTATGAAATCCCCTATAGATCCAAGATGGCAGATTAGAGGGAGGCTGCATTCCTTGTCGCTCCAAAACTTGGGTTTCGAGCAGAGGATATCTGTTTCTCGGTGAGTCAGTTTTTGCTGCTTATCGATCCCCTGCTGTTTACTCCATTTTCTACTGCGATCACCTGCAGTCTGCCAGCATATTGACTACTTTTTGAATGCAGATTGCTCACCATCTGGTGCCTACCATCCGCCATTTGCCTGCCTTTCACCTACCCAACACCTACCACCCAATGTTCACCTTCCGATCGTTCAACAGATGTCATCAGACTGACCACAGACTGCCAGTGGAGCACCAGCTGCCTGCTGTTGCCTGGAAGTTCACTGACACAGTACCTGCAAGTTTGGTTACACGTGGCTACCACCATTTTGAGACAACAGCGAGGATTTATAGGACCCCTGGCCAGACTGACTGAGCCTCATCTACAGGATCCCTCAAGCCGACCGATCACTCCCTGCCTCTGGGGCCCTCACATCGGCTGACTGCTCCCTGCCACCAGGACCCCCAGACCAACTGACTGTGCCCTACCACCAGGACCCCCAGACCGACTGATTGCACCCCACCTCCCAGATCCGGCAACCAGACCAAGAACACCCCACCTCCAGGACCCCTACCTGACCAACCGCCCCATGCCTCCAGGACCTCCAGCCGACCACACCCACACCCCAAGCTGCAGCTCCCCATTTGCCAACACATTTGGAAGCAAGAGCAGCCATCTTGGATAATCCTGGAAGCAGTATCTCCCATCTTTAGGTGGGGTAAATCTCATCCTGAGACACCTGCTAGAGACTTGAAGCTCATTGTCAGGTACCTCTCATACATCAGGCTACTGAAGACTGGGAGGTTTGAATACTATAAGACTATCATAGTATAGATTTTCTTTTTTCTCCTTATTGAAAAATTTTAAGTTTTTATTTCTTTACTTTTCTCGCTCTCTTTTCCTTTTGTTTACCTGTTCCCTCAGAGTCTCTTTCTCCCTTTTCCCATGTTAACAACCAAATTCCTCTGATTACACTCTCACTCTTTCTATGATATAGAACTTCTATATATTCTTTTCTTAGCCCATTAACAGTTACATCCTACACCCCTCCGCATCCTCTTTATCCTCCATTAGAAACAGCAGACCTTATTGCAAATCTATTTGTTATACTGAAGATAATAATTGAACTCATTCTGTTTATTGTGACAATATTATTAACATCCTCATAGGGGCTATTTGGTTTCGAGTTGCATACTGTCTGAACTGGGCACTGCTAATATTGATCTCCCCCTTAAAGAAAAGGTTTTGGAAACTTATAGGGTCACTATAAGCCTATAGGGGTGAAACTGCAATACCCCAGATCTGCACTGCTAGAGGGGGAAGATACATGAACAACAGGAAAAAACAAGGGAAGAAAATGATCCAAACAAACCTAGATTCTATATTAATAGAATCCAGTGACAGTATGGCAGAAGAAATGTCAGAAAAGGGCTTCAGATTATACATAATTAAAATGATTCATGAAGCAAAGGATGAGATAAGAGAGCAAATGCATGCAATGAATAATCATACCAATAAACTGCAGGAAGCATACCAACAAGCAACTGCAGGAAGAAAAAGATCATTTCAACAAAGAGAGATTCTCAGATTATGAAATCCCCTTTTTATCCTAACTTTCATCAAGAGTGAACATTTAAAATATCTGTGAATGAATGTTTTATCATGAATGAATCTTGGGTTGTATGTATCACCTTTTCCATCTATCAGGATGATCATATTATTTTTATCCTTGTTTTGCTACAAGTCAAGAAGACCACCTTCTAAAAAAAGTAGGCCCCCCAAAAAAATATACAATAAAACAATAAAAAAATTAAAAAGTAGGCCCAAATCTTTATCATGTCTGATCTGACTTCCTTAACAAGATACCTAGAGCTCAAGAAGTAAAATTAATAATCAATAAATGGGATGGATCAAACTAAAAAGCTGCTCCCAGCAAAGAAAACAATCAATAACGTGAAAAGAGAGCCTACAGAATGGGAGAAAATCTTTACCACACGCACCTCAGATACAGCATTAATCTCCAAGATATATAAAGAACTCAAAAAACTTAACATTAAAAAAACAAATAACACAATGTTAATGGGCTAAGGAACTGAACAGACACTTCACAGAAGAAGATATACAAATGATCAACAACTATATGATTGTTCGTCATCTCTTGCAATTAAAGGAATGCAAATCAAAACTAAGATTTCATCTCACTCCCGTCAGAATGGCAATTATCAAGAATACAAGCAATAGTAAGTGTTGGTGAGGATGTGGAGAAAAAGGTACACTCATACATTACTGGTGGGACTGAAGATTGGTGCAACCATGATGGAAAGCAGTATGGAGATTCCTCAGAAAACTTCAAATGAAACCACCATTTGACCCACTCCTCGATATATGCCCAAAGGACTTAAAATTAGCATAGTACAGTGATGCAGCCACATCAATGTGTATGGAAACTCAATTCACAATAACTAAATGATGGAACCAACCAAATGCCCTTCAACAGATGAATGGATAAAGAAAATGTGGTACATATACACAATGGAATATTACTCAGCCTTAAAGAAGAATGAAATTATGGTATTTGCAGGCAGGTAAATGGATGGAGCTGGAGAATATCATACTAAATGAAATAAGCCAATTCTAAAAAACCAAAGCCTGAGTGTTTTTTCCGATAAGTACATGGTGATCCATTGTGGGGGATGGGTATGGAAGAATGAAGGAACTTTGGATTACGTAGAGGGGAGTGAGAGGAGGGACAGGGTCTGTGGGGATGGCAAGGAATGTAGAATGAGACAGACATTATTACCCAATATACATGTATGAAAAAATATTTAATAAAAAATTAAAAATAAAAATAAAACCTCCTTCTTGAGTGACACTGGTCCCTGGGCTGCATGTTAGAATCATTGCTCCATATGCACTTCCTCCAACACCTGCTCCATTCCTCCTGTCCCAGGGTCACTCCTCAACTCCCTGAGCTTAAGTGTTACTTAAAATTCTCCTCCCTCATTACTGGAATGAAATGGATCGCTTCTTCCTGGGTGTTATCTCATTCCTCATGCAGAGTGTTATGTTAACGCAATAGCATGACCATTTGATTGTTTATTTTTCTCTCACAGCAGTTCTTAGGAAAAAGTTGATGTGTCACTCTATTTAAGCCAACACTCCCTGTAGATTTACACACGTCCTGATATATCAACAAGAGGAAACGGAATTGTATCCGGGACTGAGACAATTGTTCACATAAAAATTATACTTACTATTATACTAGGTTTAACAGTTTACTATCTCTGATATTAAATGCATCTTCATTCAGGGGCATATCAGTTTATATTTCGTCTTCAGTGGTACATAAATAATGATGCCCTCTATCATCTTAGACTTGATGAAAAATGCTCGCTCTAACAGTATCAGAGAGTTGGTATGCTGAAATGAAGAATTTCTTGCAAGCCCAAAGACTTGAGTTCATATTCAGGATTGGGTACTATTTAGATATGTGACATTGGGTAAACCATTTCATCCCTCCCATCTTCAATTTTCATATCCATAAAATATGGGTAATAAGCTCTATCTCGGGGAAAAATAGAAGTTCACTGGATTAGACAAAAGGGAATGAAGGGAAGGGGTGGGGATGAAAGACAGTGGAATCAGACATAACTTTCCTACGTTCATATATGAAAGCACAACCAGTGAAACATGTGATGTACAGCCACAAGAATGGAATCCTAATTAGAATAAGTTATACTCCATGTATGTATAATATGTCAAAATATACTGTCATGTATATGCAGAAAGAGCAAGTTTTAAAAATGAATTTCTACCTCATAGGATTGCTGTGAGGAGGAAACTGCAAAAGCAGATGAGAATGTATGCAAATTCATGAAAAGACTGGTTATCATCAAGAAAAACAACCTCAGACAACCTTGACTTCTCTTTTCTCCTATTGACAACAGAAGCTTCCCTCAGCAGAGAAATTCAAAACACAATCAGCAAGTGTGTATGGAGCCTGCATTTCATATACAGCCTCTACTGCATACCAAGGACACCACATAGCATTTCAGAGGATTCAGGGGATATTTGTAGAAGAGAGAAAGAAAGAAGGAAGAAAAAGAAAGAAAGAAAGAAAGAAAGAAAGAAAGAAAGAAAGAAAGAAAGAAAGAAAGAAAGAAAGAAAGAAAGAAAGAAAAGAAAGAAAGAGGGAAAAAAGAGAAAGAAAGAAAGGACAGAAGAAAGGAAAGAAGGAAAGAGGGAAAAAAGAGAAAGAAAGAAAGGACAGAAGAAAGGAAAGAAGGAAAGAGAAGGAGAAAGGAAGGAAGTGAGGGAGGTAGGGAGGGATGGAGGGGAAATGTCTGCAAGTTTAAGAATAGGCTTTAAGTATATCTAAAACCATGATCTGCCAGGTGTGGTGGTGTGCACCTGCAATCCTGGCTTCTCAGAAGGCTGAGGCAGGAGGATCACAGGTAAAAGTCCAGTCTCAGCAACTTAGTGAGACCCTGTCTCAAAATAAAAAACTAAATGGACTGAGGACATAGCTCAGTGCTAAAGTGTCCCAATCCCCAATATGTGTATGTACATATGTATGTGTATGTAGACACACACACACACACACACACACACACACACACACACACAATGCACCTACATACAAAGCAGAGTCTGCTGCAGATACAGTGACTGAACTAGAAGTTTTCAGCATTTGGCATTCTAGGAGATCCTGTTATTTTGAGAACTAAACTTTCATCACTGCAGTATTTTCTTTTGATTTTGAAACCTTCATCACCAACCACTTGAAACATTCCAGGTGAATTATATGCTGTGTTAAGCTTTCACTTGGAATAAAAGAACATTTCCTTTGGCTACAAGCATTCTGGTTATGAACTTTCCCTGTCTGAAATCATCTCAGGGACTCTTCTTGGTTGTTGTTTTGTTGTTGTGGTGGTGGGTTTTGTTGTGTTGTCTTGTGTTGTGGTTTTTGTTTTGTTTTGTTGCACTCAGAATTGAACCACTGAGCCACATCCCCAGCCATTTTGTATATTTTATTTAGAGACAGAGTATCACTGAGTTGCTTAGGGCCTCACTAATTTGCTGAGGCTGGCTTTGAACTTGCAGATCCAACTGCCTCAGCCTCCCAAGCTGCTGGGATTATAGACTCTTCTTGTTTAAAGTCCTCTTACTGGTAGAATAGTGAAATGCAGCTCCTTTTCCATGGCCTGCTCACTTGTTGTTCACCAAAGTCAATCAGGAATCACTTCTACTTCTAGTGATTCATGGTTTGGGAGGTGCTATTAATTCAAAATATTAATTCCTTCATGGAAAATCCTGAATCCTTCTCATTGGGGGACTGAGTATAGTGAAACTTTGCTGCTTTTCTGGCTACACCACAGCAGGATACCTTTCCAACTTTGGAGAAATCCCTCCCCACACTCCATATTCTGTGAAACCTGGAATGAGACAGAGTACCAGTTCTGAGGAAGTTGAAGGAGCCTGATTCTCCCTCACACCCCTCTGACAGTCCATGATGCAGGCAGGTAGCCTAGATGTGGCTAATTGGATGTTGCATCCCAGAATTCTGAACCTTGAGATAGAGAAGCAAAGTCAATCAGTTGGGTGATAACAGCAGGGGTGGCAGCACCAGAAGTCCAACAGCAGCCTGGGGGAGGCTGATGGTCACAGTGCAGCAGCTATGTCCCAACAAGATTGATTCTGCCACCCAGCCACGGTGACAGTCTCTGAAGCCCATCTTGAGTTTCAACCCATTTTCCCAACCTGGGATTCCAGACTTCTCAATGATTCCAGAATAGTCCTAACATTTTTAAGTAAATTCCTGTCTGCTTTAGTTGATTGTGTGTGTGATAGAAAGACACCGAGTCAAAGACCTAAAATTCCTAAGTATAGCCAGGCATCGTGGCACTCACCTGTAATCCCAGTGACTCAGGAGGCTAAGGCAGGAGGATCACAAATTCAAGGCCAGCCTGGAAAACTTAGCAGGACCCTTCCTCCCTCTCTCTCTCTCTCTCTCTCTCTCTCTCTCTCTCTCTCTCTCTCACACACACACACACACACACACACACACAATTATTGCTTTACAGTTTTGAAAGTTAGAAATTCAAAATGGTGGGGGTTACTGGGGATATAGTTCAGTGGTATAGTGCTTATATGCACTAGGCCTTTGGTTCAATGCCCAGCACTGCAAAAAATAAATTAATTAATAAGAAATTTAAAATGAGTCTTATGGATCCCTAAAAGGGTTTGAAATTGCTTTCTTGAGGTTCTAGGAAAATGTGTCCCTTGCCTCGATCAACTTTTTCATCTTTAAGTACTGGGAACCAGAACATAGAGCTCTGGGCATGCTAGGCAAGTACTCTACCACTGAGCTACATCCCCAGTCAACTTTTTTTAAATTTGTTTTAATTAGTTTTATGTGACAGTAGAATGCACTTTGATACATCACAAATAATGGAGTATAATTTCTCATTCTTCTGATTATACATGATGTCAAATCCCACTAGTTATATAGTTATATATGTACATAGGGTAACAATGTCTGATTCATTCTACTATCCTTCCTAACCCCGTACCTATTTCTCATTCCTCCTTCCCTACCTCAATTTACCTTTCTAACATCATCACCTTCTACTCTCCTCCATGCTTATTCAGTTTCTGCTACATGAGGTCCCTTCTACCCTCTGAACACAGCAGATTCACTTCCACCTGAAGTGTATTGCATTTGCTTCTCCCTCTGCCTGGTACATTCTACCCCAGACCCCTTTATGGCTTAATCCCTCACAGGGATCCATTCAAAATTGCAAACCATGACTCTCAACATGTCCAAGTCCCTACTTATGTGTTGAAACCTTTTTTCTAAAGTACCTGTCAAAGCTCGATATTCCATTTACTTTATTTATATTGTATGCTTTCTAGTACTAGAGCACAGTCTCCAAGGAGGCAGAAATTTTTGCCTATTTCATTGCTCTACCCAAGCATCTAGAACATGATCTGGCATGCAGTTGGCTCTTGGTTAATGCTTACAAAAGGAATGAAATTTAGCTGGACATGATGGCGCATACTTATAATTCCAGTGGCTATAGAGATTGAGGCAGGATTGCAAGTTTGAGGTCAGCCTGGGCAACTTAGTGAGACACTGATTCAAAATAAAAATATAAAAATGACTGGGGATGTCATGGTAGAGCATCCCTAGGTTCAATAACCAGTACCAAAAATTAAAAAAAGAACAACGTTTATGAATGAAAGATTAGAAGACATTCAAAAATATGCTGTTAATTCTATAGTGACCTCCAAAAGAATAGAAGCAAAGTACATAATTTTAAAGCTAATATAGAGGAAAAAATGAATAATAAAATACAATTGAGCTAGACAGGGTGGCACATGCCTGTATTCCCAGCTACTTGAGAGGCAGAGGCAGGAGGATCTCAAGTTCCAACCCAGGCTGAGCAACTTAGCAAGACCGTCTCAAAATCAAAAACAAAAAGCGCTGAAGATGTAGCTCAGTAGTAGAGCACTGTGGGTCCAATCCCCAAAACTGCAAATAACAACTACCAAAAAACACAATTGTATTAATTCCCAATGGTTGTTAAAACAAACTATCACAAATTGGGTGGTTAAACAACACAAAGTTATTCTCTCACAGTTCTGGAAATTTGAAGTCCGAATAAGATCACATTCATAGGTACCTGAAATTAGGAATTCGACTTATCTTCTTAGGGACACAACTGAACCCCCAATAGCAGTCATCATTCTAGTTCTTCAATTGTGTCTGCAATTTTAGATATGTAATGTTCAACCTGCTGTGGTCTGACATTTGTGTCTTCTCGAAATTTACATGTTGAAACCTAATCCCCAGTGTGAGAGTATCTGGAGGTAGAGACATTGTGAGATAAGGTCATGAGGGCAGAGCTCTCATGAGTGGGATTCATGCACTTATTGAAGAAGTCCTCAGGATCCCTCATACCTTCCACAAGAGGAGTTTACAGAAAAGACAATGATCTATGTGGTAGAAGGCCCTCACCAGACCCCAAGTCTTCCAATGCCTTGATCCTAGAGTTTCCAGCCTCCAGAATTGAGAAAAATAAATCTCTGTTGATTTTAAGCCACCCAGTCTATGAATACCATAGACTGTTATAGCAACCTGCATGGACCCAATTACAAATCAACTACCAGAGGTGCAGAAAAAACAACGACAGAAACCAAGAGAAAGAAAAACGCACTAGGCGTTCAGGTAACAGAGTTATCAGACTTTATAGACTGTGATGGGCTGACAGATCTGACTCCATGAGAATGTTATAGGCCAGACTCTAAAGGAAATGACTAAACAGGCTCCATTTTGCTCTGAGACTCCATGTTATGTAGGAAATAAGCTTCTCCCATGGGAACACCCCGCCTCTCTACCCATCATCAGTAACTTGGTGTGACATGTTTAATAATATACAATGGCAACTCCTATGTAGTAAAGAATTGCTCTCTTTTGATCCCTATTGCTCCTAAACAATGTACCATGTGAACAGTAATTGTGTGGATGTTAGCAACCATTCTTTAGTTTGTACCTAGGTAAGGGTCATTTTGACCCACTTCCCCCTCTGTCGATGATCTCATGATGTTAATGTGTAATTTTGAATCATAGCAACAGATACTTATGATTAATGTGATTTTTGGTATAAGAACCCCTACAACCCTGTGGTCGGGGTTGTTCTCCCAATAGCCATTTTTTGGGGCATTGTGTGAGACAGTCAGCTGGCCAGCTTAATAAAGACTCTCAAATTTGGACTTCTCAGTAGTGATCGGTCTGTTCTTAAGTTGTGCCCCATAACAAGACTTTATGTTTGGTGTGTTCAAAACAATAAAAAAAAAAAAAAAAAGAAGACAATTTGTTTTTGTAGGGTCTCACTAAGTTACCTAGAGCCTTGCTAATTTGCTGAGGCTGGCTTTGAAATTGTGATCCTTCTGTCTCAGCCTCCCAAGTGAAATTTTTTAAAAATACCAGAAAAATATGTTTAAACCTAAAAATTTTAGTTTTAGTGTAGGAATGTCCAGTGTTTTCTTAAAACTAATACAATTTTGGACTAGGGTGGTGGCTAAGTGGTAGAGCACTTGCCTAATGTGTGAGGCACTGGGTTCAATTCTCAGCACCACATATAAATAAGTAAATAAATAAATAAATAAATAAGATCCATCAACAACTAAAAAATATTTTTAAAAAACGAACAATTTAAGGAAGAGTCAGAGACTTCATTGTTGTTTTTGGTGCTAAGGATTAAATCTAGGGCTTCACATCTGCTCTGCAAACACTCCACCACTGAATTACATCCCCAGCTTCCTCTAAATCATCTTAATTGTTAAAATAGAATTAAGGTGATCCCCAAGTATTAGCAATTTTGAGCACCTTCCAGGAGCAAATTTAAGTCCTCTCTGGAAGGCAGAAGACATCATCCTCTCTGAAATGCCCAAATTCATTACCAGTTTTTTCAATGACTACGATACACAAGAAGTTCTTGCTTCCATCTCCCCTTCACTTTGGTCGCTATGTGTTAATGATGTCAGACTCATTCATTCTGCTCAGTCAGTTGGAATGAGACTCGCATGCTCTTGTACAAGCCTTGTAATTATCTCCTGATGTTGCCATTATACAATCTGTTGCTTATCCAAAAAGTATATTATAAAATTGTTATAGGTAAAAATGCATTGGTTGTCCTTCCTCCTCCTGACTAAGGATCCCCAACCAGGGCGTGATAGGTGAAGGACTGCCTGGCATTGTATAATGGATACCTTGACCTTGGGATTTTTTTTTTCAGTGTTGGGGATTGAACTCAGCACATTCTACCATTCTGCACCAAGCTACATCCCCAGTCTTTTTTTGTTGTTGTTGTCTTGTTTTTTTTGTTTTTTGAGACAGTTCTCACTAAGTTGGCTGGCCTTGAACTCATGATCCTCCTGCCTCAACCTCTTTCAAACTAGCTAGGATTATAGGCATGCACCACTGCCACAGACTTGACCAGTACTCTTTCAGTGTGACATTGCCACTTTTTAAGTCCCACCTGTTCAGGAAGTCTTGGTGACTAACAGGGTGCTTATTTTCCACCCATCTCCTGACTGCTACACATCTTCTGTGGTTATGCCCCAGACTACCACTTGGTGGTGCCAAAAGATCTGCTCCCTCGTATTCCTCCAGTAACATAAGGAGTGGTAAAAACACTAAGGGAAAAGGAATAAACTGGGCACAGTGACACATGCTGATAATCCTGGGAACTCAGGAGACTAAACCAGGAGGATTATAAGTTTCAGGTCAGTCTCCACAAATTAGTAAGACCTTGTCTCAAAACAAAAAGGACTGGGATGTAGTCCAGGGGTAAAGCACCTCTGGGTTCAATCACCAGTAACACAAAAAAGGTTGTAATTTTTTTTTAATTTTAAGACAAGATCTCAGTAATTTTCTGAGGTTGGCCTCAAACTTGAGATACTCCTACCTTAGCCTCCCAAGGTTCTGACATGACAGGCATGCACCTCTGCACCTGTCTCTGAACACTAACTTTTGAAGGATCCCTAAAAACAAGTCTTGATATTTGGTACTATAAGTTCTCTAATTTTTTTTTCATCCTCAATATGTGTTTACTGTTCTTGACTCTTTGCATTTCCATATAAATTAGCTAAAATTTCAAAAATCTGTTTCAATTTTGATTAGGATGGCACAAAATTCACAAATTTGAAAAAATTGATATCATTACAATATGGAAATTTCCAATCCCTGAATATTTAATTTTTTCCATTTCTTAAATTCTTCTTTAATTTCTCCAAGTAATGTTTTATAGATTTTTTCTTCAAGTATTGCTCATCTATCATTAAATTTATCCCTTCATCCCTTGATATTTAATTATTTTTATGATATCAGAATGAAGTTTCTTTTATCTTGTTTTCTAGTATGTATCGATATTCAGATGACCTTCCAAAATTAATGTATTAATTCTAAAAATTATAGACCCTTTCAGATTTCCTACATTCAAAATCACGTCTTTTCTTTTGCTCATCATGTTTCACTGGCTAAGTTCTACAGCAAAATGCTAATTACATGGAAGCATATGCCTGTGGTCCCAGACTGAGGCAGGAGGAGTTCTTGAGCTTAGAAGTTCAAAGACAGCCTGGCAACATAGTGAGACCCTGATCCAAAAAATAAATTAACAAATAAAAATAAAAACAAAATAACACTACTATCATAAGATTGTGGTGGGACGCAAATGAAATCATTCATATAAAAGCAACTTGTAAAGAGTAAAGACCAATAAAAAGTTTTAAAAAAATTGTATGTGGTAATAGATATTAAACCCAGCAGTTATCTACTACTGAGCTACATGTCTATTCCTCTTCACTTCTTTTTTTAATTTTTATTTTTGAGACAAAGTCTCATTAAATTGCTGAGGCTGGCCTTGAACTTTCAATCCTCCTGCCTCAGCCTCCTGAGTAGCCGGGATTATAGGTATGCACCGCTGTGTCCAACAATACTATTATAATTTTTAAAAACATTGACTAGAAGTAGTATCAGCCCTTTCTACATAGTTCCCAACCTCTGAAGAAAAGCTTTCAATTTCTCCATAAGGTATGATGATGTTTTCTGCCATTTTCTGGAAGATACAATTTATCATAGTAAAAGATTTCCCAGGATATGTTTAAAATTTCATCAGATTCTCTTTACAGTTATGAGACCTTTTTCCTCTCCCTCTCTCTTTCATTCTGTTCATGGAGTTAATTACATTGATTCCTTGCATTCCTGAAATAAATTGAACTTTGTTATAATGTATTTTAAAGAATGGATTAGATTTGTTAGTAATTTATTTAGGATTGCTGAATATATAATCATGAGAGTGACTGGCTTGTACTTGTCCTTTCTTGTGATATTCTGGTCAGATTTTTGTATCAAGGTTATGCTGTGTACCCAGTTAAAGAAACAGTCCCAGAGACCACTCTCTCTTCTGACACCAATTGCAAGTTCAAGGGCTTCCAAGATCACCTTCACCTCAGAGGTTAATTACCAGCTTGTGAGTCCCAAGACCACCCTTGGGTCCAATAGTTCACTAGAAGGACTCACAGATACTGACTGCTGAGCCTGATATCTGCTTCCAGATAGCACTCTGAGCGCTGGGTCCTCTGAGGGGAGGAATGCTGCACCCTCACACAGCAGAAGGGACAGGAGGACCGAACAACCAAAGGTGAGTGGGAAGCTCTTTTAGGAGGGCCTTGATTCCACTCGCCTGAGGAACTCTCATGACCCATCACCTCTTAAGGGCCTCACTGGCCAGTACTATCCCATTGGCAATTCACTTTCAACGTATGAATTTTAGGGGACACATTCTGACCATTGCAAAACAGATAGGTATGAAGAAAAGGCAGAAATGAGGTGATAAGGAAAAAGGCAAGTATACTAATGGTAACTGACGGAGATCAGGCTTAAGGAAGAACAACCATGAGGACTTCACGGCACCTTTCAGCCAGCAGTTACAACCCAACCCCCAAATCAGCCCACCAGCTCAGCTACAAATAAAGAGGTAGTAGCAGCAATTGTCCCCATTAAAATACCATAATATCAGCCAGGCTTGGTGGTGCTCCCCTGCTCCCACCTACCTGGGAGGCTGAAGCAAGAGCAAGTTCAAGGCCAGTCTCTACAACCTTAGCAAGATCCTGTCTCAGAATAAACAATAAAAAGGACTGGAACTCATCTCCACAGAACACTTTGAGTTTTAATTCACTGTCCATCTGTAGGGACAAGATAAAATTATTTTATAGTTTAGAATTTTTAAAAAAGGGTAGGGATATTGCTCAATGGTAGAGCAACCCTGGGTTCCATTCTCAGTACCAAAAAAAAGACTGCCAGATCACTTCTTCCTGTGGTCTTTCCATAGCAACCACAGACAGAGCTGTACATGGCCAGTGTGTTTTCCTCCCTTGTATGCAGGGCTTGGTAAAGATACCAGAGATATTATCAACAAAAGATTTGATGTAGGCTTAGCGAAACTGGATTTGAAAGCAAAGCCATGCGATGGCATGAAATTGTCAGCATGTTATTCAGTTAGTAATAAGGTAACTGCTAAAGTTGAAGGAACCTTGCAGACAAATAGGAGTAGTGAGTATGGTCTTCGCAAAAAAAAAAAAAAAAAAAAAAAAAAATGGAGCATTGACTAGATTTGCTAAGGTTTGGAACATACTTGATAATACTTTCTCACCAAACATGAGAAGGAAAAGCAGAAAAATCAAACCTTTCGATAAGAGTTTGCAAGTCCTTTCACAAGAGAGTATGTATAAATCTTTTTTTTTTTTAACACTGAATTTACTTTTACTGATGTCAAGTCAGCAAGAGCAGGCAGATAATAGTACACACAAGAAGTTGAAAGCTCAGTACCTTTTGTTTACAGCTCTAAGGCCATCACCTCTGCCATCTCCCTCTACACCTCATCCCTCCCAATAAATTCCTCTCCAGACCCTTCTCCAAGATGGTGCCAGTTGGACCAATGCTGTCCTTTCCTAATTATTATTTACTTTCTTTATATTTGGCTTTCTTGTTATAATATTTTTTTAATTTTTTTTTATTTTTACAGACTGTATTTTGATTCATTGTACACAAATGGGGTACATCTTTTCTTTTCTATGGTTTGCACGCAATGTAGATTCATACCATTTGTATAATGATACATGTATATAAGGTAATGATGTCTGTCCCATTCCACTATTTTTCTTACCACCTCTCATTTCCCTCTACATAATCTAAAATTCCTCCATTCTTCTCTCACCCCCAGTCCCTCACCCCCATTATATATCATCAACACTTTACAGAAGATATACAGGCAATTAATAAATATATGAAAAAGTTTTCAACCATCTCTAGTAATTAGAGAAATGCAAATTAAAACAACTCTAAGATTTCATCTTACTCCAATTAGAACAGCTATTATCAAGAACACAAACAATAATAGATGTTGGCATGGATGTGGGGAAAACTGCACACTTAAACATTGCTGGTGGAGTTGCAAATTGGTACAGCCACTCTGGAAAGCAGTGTGGAGAATCCTCAGAAAACTCAGAAAGGACCCACCTTTTGACCCAGTTATCCCACTCCTCAGTTTATACCCAAGGGACTTAAAGTTAGCATACTACAGTAATGCAGTCACTTCAATGTTTATAGCAGCTCGATTCACAATAGTTAGATTGTGGAAACAACCTAGATGCCCTTCAATTGACGAATGGATAAAGAAACTGTGGTAAATGTACACAGTAGAATACTACTCAGTCATTAAGAAGAACAAAATTATGGCATTTGCTGGTAAATGATGAAGTTGAAAAATATCATGTTAAGTGAAATAGGCCCAAAAAAACTAAAGGCCAAATGTTTTCTCTGATAAGTGCATGACAATATATAATGGGGGGCGTGGCGGGGTGAAGAGAAGAAGGAACTTTGGATGGTGTAGTGGAAAATGGGGTGGGAGGCAATTAGGGACAGAAAGATAGTAGAATGAAACAGTATTACCCTATTTATATGTATGATTACATGAATTGTGTGAGTCTACATTGTGTACAACCATAGAAATTAAAACCTGTACCCCATTTGGGTACAATGAATCAAAATGCAGTCTGTAAAAATAAAAAAGATTTTAATAAAAAAAGAAACTCTGGGGCTGGGGATATAGTTCAGCTGGTAGAGTGCTTGCCTCGCAAGTACAAGGCCCTGGGTTCAAATCCCCAGCACCACAAAAAAAAAAAAAGAAAGAAAGAAAAAAGAAAAAAAAAGAAACTCTGGTATATGCACACAATGGAATAGTATTCAGTCATAAATAAGAATAATATGATGGCATTTGCAGATAAATGGATGGAATTAGAGAATATCATGCTAAGTGAAATAAGCCAATCCCCAAAAACCAAAGGTCGAATGTTTTCCCTGATAAGTGGATGTATGAATCTTGGTTGTGATGTTGGCCTTAATTTTTCTGGACCTGCAAACCACAGTTCATCTGTCTTTGATTATGAAGGTTGGCTTGCTCTATACCAGATGAGCTTTGACAGTGCCAAATTATTCTACTCTATAAGATTGATTGATTTTTTTTTTTTTACGTTTACATAGGGTAATAATGTTTATTTTATTTTTCCCCTTCCCCCCACCCCTCCCACCCCTCTTTTCCCTCTACACAGTCCTTCTTTCCTTCATTCTTACCGCTCTCCTTAGCCTAACTCTAAACCTAACCCTAAACCTAATGCTAGCCCCTCCCACCCCCCAAGATTGATTGATTGATTGACTGATTGATTTAATGGTACTGGGGAATCAAACCCAGGATCTCACCCATTTCAGGTAAAATGCTCTACCATTGGGCCACATTCTCAGCCCCCCATTATATAGGATTTAAACAAACCCTCTAGTCCAGAGTTTCTCAACTGCAGAACTATGGACATTTCAGATCAGATCATTCTTTACTGTGAGAGGAGAATGCCCTTTGCAATATAAGATGTTTTGGGGGTTTGTTTGTTTGTTTTGGGGGATGTTGTCAGGTTTCTTAAGTTGCTTTTTTGTTTGTTTGTTTGTTACTGGAGATTGAACCCAGGGTTGATTTACCACTGAGCTACATCCCCAGTCCTTTTTATTTTCTTCTATTGTTTTGAAAGAGGGTCTCACTAAGTTGCTGAGGGGTTTGCTAAATTGCTGAGGCTGGCCTTGAATTTGAGATCCTTATACTTCAGCCTCCCAAGTTGGTGGGACTAGAGGCATGTACCACCATGCCCAGCTGTAGTATAAGTTATTTTGCAATATTCCCAACATTCACTAAATGCCAGTAGCACTCTTGCCAGGCTCCCTTAACACCCCTGCCTCCAACATTGCCAAATATCCCTGAGGAGTAGTCTGCCAGATAAAATATTGCGTAAGACATAGTTATACTGCAAACATTATTCATCATTTATCTGACATTCAAACTTAAGTTGACCCTCTATATCTTTCTAGTCACCCTACCTGATAGGCAAAAGCACCCTTTCCTATCCCACCTTCTTTGCTATTTGAGAACCAATGCCCTAGTCCATGGGGATAAATAGAAAAGGGATCATTCATAAAGAAGGGAAGTGTTGCTCAGTGCTGGAGCATGTGCTGAGTCCTGGTTTAATTCCCAGCACCTGCTCCCAAAATGTGGTGCTGGGGATGCATGAGCCAATCAGCCTTTTGAGCAAAGTGATGTAACAAATATGGTCCCTGCTCCCAAGCCAGGGCTGCTGTGGTCAGCACCCTGCCAGCACAGATGGTTCTCTGAGGTCTGACTGAAACATTTGGTCCCCGTTTCAACAAGCAACTCAAGATGGTATGCCAGAGTGGCCAACCACATCCAGGTATCAGCCAATTTGTAAAATGAATTCAAACAGACCTAGAGCCACCAATTGTTACCATTTATTATCCTCTTTTCTTTATTGGTATTTTAGTTTTTCTGTATCCAACGGCCTAGGGTTTGGAGATGGGTTTCCAGTCCCAAACCACAGAGCTCTCATCTGTAGAACAAGAGTACAGCTGCCTCAGTTATCTCCTCGCTGCTGCTGAAGTCAATGTGAGCTCCATATCCATTCCAGTCAAAGGAGGAGAAATCCCCACACTGCTTGGGACTTTCCTCTGGGAAGAATCCTCCTCCTCCTATGCAATGCTGGGGAAAAGGTAGAGACAGTGAGAGATCTGATTTGCTGATGACACCATTAAGCTCGTTGGTCCTCATGCTTCTTGACTTTGATCATATCCTTCTATAAACCCCTCTCCTCCAGTGGATTCTGAAATAATGCTCTTTCCTGACTTCCTTTCCTCCTTTTTTAGCATTCATCTTCAGAAACCTCTGCTGGCCTCTCTTCCTCTGCACATTCCCTAAATGCTATTGCCCAAGGCTCAATCTCTACCTCGTTTTTGCTGTATGATTCATCTTCTCCCTGAATGTAACTATTAGCAGAATCTGGACCACTTCCAGGTCTCCTACTCTGGCCCAGATATTTCTCATGCTTGAGGTCCCTATATCCAATTGCCACCTGGATGTTCCCAACTACATATCTCAAACACCACTGAGGGGGAAAAAATCTCTCCCTTGTTGTCCCTGAATTAGTTCCTCACTCTGCCATCCTGTCTTCTGCTCCCAACCCCAGTCCTGGGAATTGTTCCCAGGGTCTTCTGGGTGCTAGATAAGTGCTCTACCACTAAGTCATAACCCCTTGTCACCCTGTCTTAATTAATTGATAGTACATGTAATACAAAGCTGCTCCCCCACCTTTTCCATAGCAACAAACCTAACTTGTTAGTCTGAAAGCTGCTCTCCCCGCCCTTTCCAGTGCAGTCATTTTCCCCGCCTCCCAACTACTGTCAGTCTGTGAACATCCTAGCTAGCTATTGGTTCATCAGTCAGCTTGCAAGTATCCTTCTCCGTTATTGGTCCCCTGTTAGCCTGGCGGGATTCTTAAAGATAACTTCACTGCCATCTTTTCTCTCTTGCTTTTCTCTCCCCCTTACTCACTTTCTTTCTCCTCCTCACTTTCCTCTCTCTCTAGTGCGCGCCCTTTCTCTTTCCCTTTCTTTTCCTCTCATTTTCTCTCTTACCCTGCAGGGAGACACTCTGTTTGCTTAATAACTCCCTTATGTGATTTCCTGTGTCCAGCGTGGTTTTCGTGGGATTCCTTACATTGGTGCCATGACTCGAGATGGGTCCTTCCACTGCCTCTTAGGCAAGTGGAACCCCATCCGACGCCCCAGTGCCCCCGGACACGGCCCCACCTTCCATTCGCCCACTCAGCTTTTTGCATGCAACACCGGACTTCAGATTGGTGAATTCCCTTAGACAGGTCCCCACTCTAGACCACTTAAACACACCTCTGCTGACCTGAGAAGTGACCGTCAAGTGTTCAGGGCTCTCAAGGCGGCTGAGGGGTGGGGGTTCCCCAGTCACAACTTTTATAGTTACCACTGGTCCCTATAGTCAGTCTTATCTGCTGGGTGGATTCCTGATTTTATGGTGGAGATTCTCTCTCAGGGTTGAGGCTCATCTCGCGCTTGCACTCGCCCTTGCGCTCGCCCTCGCACTCGTACTCGAAAAACCTGATATCAGGTCCTCAACTCTTCTTGGCTTTTGCCTGGCCCCACATTGATGCTTGTGTGACGACACCATCTATGTGCTGCCTTCTCGTCTCCAGTCGACTACTCTGGCCTCAGGATGCCCTGGTCACAGACTCGGCTGTATCAGTCTCCACCATGGGATCTGGGTCCTCCATTCCAGCAGATTCAACCCTTCACATGACTCCCGGCTTATATTTGGCCACAGTACCCTTTAGATAATCAATCCAAAATGGCTGCATATGCCCTGGCCACAGACTCAGCTGTATCAGTCTCCACCATGGGACCTGGGTCCTCCAATCCAGCAGATTCAACCCTGGGAACTCTTCGCCTGACCCCTGGCTTAAAGCCATCAAAATTCGTTTGTGTAATGGCACACAGCTTCCGTGAGCAAGTGGGCAGATGGAAAGGAATTTCTTATCTTTAAGTCTCTTCCTTCTTGCTTCTTGGCTCTTCCTGCAAACTCAAAGGCCTCCTTCTTCTCCCCTTCTTAATCCCTCCTCCTCCTCCAACTTCAACTCAGCTGTTTCTGCTTCCATTCCCCAGCCCAGCCCACCTAGTCCTCCTGCCATGAGGTCCCACATATGCCAGTGTGGAGGGAATAACAAGCTCAACCATCAGTGGCATGTCCCAATAAGGAGTATGATATAGCAGCCCCATTCCCCACAAGTAGTGGGAGATAATGTTTCACAATTTTCTGCATCCAAACCTGAATTGATTACTAACCAGGAAAAAGAGTTAAAATGCACTAGGCATCAAGTTTCTGCTAGAACCCGTTAGCCCCTTTCAGATCTCAGTCAAGGCTTACATTGAAATGTAAATGGAGGAAGGCGCAGTGGGAGACTAGTCTCAAACCCAAGGGAAAAAAAAAGTGTCCATTTTAAATTTCTCCTGGGCTGCAACACAACACTTTATCTCTCCCTTTTCCTCTTCTCTCTGCCCTTCTCTTTCCCATTTTCTCATGCTATAATTAATGACCATTATCATTTTTCTTCTAGGACTCTTGTTTTTCTTAAATGCTATATTTTTGAGCTCACAATTTTGATCCTACATACCTAGGTTAATGATTTTTGATCAGTTCTTTTTATCCAACTCTAGGGTTATTTTTTTGAACATCTGTTACATTGCAATGGAGATAAACATTACAAGGCCTTTGTTTTTGTGTTAAATATAAGCGCACATAAAATTAAAATTTTAAGAATGGATCCAAATATTTTTAATTCACGTGATTTAAAAAGCTTCAATTTTAGGGGCTGGGGAGATAGCTCAGTTGGTAGAGTGCTTGCCTTGTAAGCACAAGGCCCTGGGTTCGATCCCCAGCACCCCCCAAAAAAAAATTAACTCACAAGTCTCTAGGTGGTCAAACTCATTAAATGTTGATGTTTATAAAATGTCTAGAGGACATATAATGGGGGGTGGGAGGGGTTAGTGTTAGGGTTAGGGTTAGGTTTAGGGTTAGGGATAAGGAGGGTGGTAAGAATGGAGGAAGGAAGGACTGTGTAGAGGGAAAAGAGGGGTGGGAGGGATGGGGGAAGGGAAAAAAAATAATGAATCAAACATCATTGCCCTATGTAAATTTATGATTACACAAATGGTATGCCTTGACTCCATGTACAAATAGAGAAACAACATGTATCCCATTTGTATACAATAAAAAAAAAAAAAAAAAAAAAAAACTTAGCCAAAGGTCAAAAAAAAAAAAAAAATATCTAACATCAATTTTTCTAGGACTTTTCTTCCACAGGAAAGAGACAACAAATACTGTTGGTATATCTTGGTTTTTTTACACTTGTCTGATATCTTGGTTTTTTTACAATAAGATGAGTGAATTAGAGTCAATATTAAATGTGTTCATATTTTCCAGGTATACAAGTCTTTAAAGCAGAAAATTTATCAAGCTGCTATTCTCCAAATTAACCTTGTCTGTACCTGTCATCAATAGGGTATATGTAAAATTTGTTACACTGAGAAGTTTAAATGTAAATGTATTTCTAAAAATTAGTGAGAACCTGATTTGTTTAAAGGTTAATATCGTGAAACATAAAAGCATTTTGCCACTTTGCCACACAAAAGGAAAGTTAAAAGCTCTCTCAGCCTTTCTTTGATTCATGTTTTAGATATAATGTTAAATTGTGTTAAACTTCTTAAAATGACATTTAAGAAAGAGTGTAATGTGCAGGAGCAAAAATGGGACAACAGTGACTGAGATTGGGGTCTCTGACTTCATGACTGTGGCATGCCTGGTGCCTGGGAGTGTTCCTGTGCAGGGGCACAAGATGCCTAACTGCTGTGGCAGTGCCCTCCCTGGGAAGGCTCTATACAGGAGTCCTATCAGCTCTGACATTGATCTCAGGCACACAGCTCTTGGGCAGGAAGGAATTCTTTTGCTAGATAACCAATGTTTCATCAGCTCCCTTCTCTGGTTCCTGCCCACCTTACAGTTACTTTGGACAGTGGACTTCCTTGAGAGCTACACAGAGCTCCTAACATTGCACTTTGCAGCTCTGAAAAAAAAAAAAAGTTACCTTAATGTCCTAGTCTCTGTAACTTTCCTGAAAACAGAGAATAATGCTTACATACATATATAAAGATTGCTGACATAATCATATATAAAGATGCTGACATAAAGATTGCTCTTTAGATCTGCATTTCCATCAGAGAACAGGGCTCCATCTGATCTCAGCTTAATCTTCAAAATCTGTGTTTATAAACATTTATTTTCTATTACTCCTTTGCCCCTCACTAAACTTGAGAATTTGGTCTTGCTGGTCATGGCAAAAGAGGAAAAAATTAGCTTTAGGAAAAGCCCCGCCTTCCCTGAGACTGAGCTCTGCCTCACAACTCTGCTGCATGTTAGAATGGCTCCAAAGTAAGCCAAACTTTAACTCATTTGAAGTTGTGTTCAAAAGTACTTGATACTTTATGACTGGTGAGACTGACTTGCTTGGTGGTTTAAGATCAAACTTAGAGATTGAGATTAAATACAGAGGTCAAGAAAAGTCCATATTTGGGTCTTGCCCTCAAAGTCAGCCTGAACCCAGGGAACAAGAGGACTTCTCTAAGGAGCTTTGCAACTCTGGGTGGGTCACACAACCTCCTGATCAAGGAGATTTATGAGGCCACTAGAGGATGAAAAGTCAATCAGTGCACCTGCTACAGAGGAGGGTCATGGAAAAAGGGAGACACCCCTAATGCTTCCAAGGGAAGCCACCTCATTGAGGAGACCCTGCCTAATGGATAGCACTAAAGCTAAGGCTCTCAAGTTTTCTATGAGTGACCCCTGTGGGAACTCAGCTGACTTTAACAGACAGGAACAGGTCACTTTGACCAGCTTGATCTTAAATACCTAGCAAAATAGTTAAAACCAAAATATAGCCATTCTTGGGCATTTAAAAGAAATAATACTTAAATGTAACTTAAGATGTACACTTGTGTTAGCCCACTAGAATAAAGACTAAAAGCTACAAAAGAGAGATTCTTAGGCATATGTGCCTGATAACTATCAAGAGAAACTGCCAAAGTCAGAAGTTTTAGTCAGTTAAAGGCCTACAGACACAGGTAGGCTTAATCTATGTTTGCTAGTATCTCTACTAAATGTTGTGTTTACATTCCTGACAACCTAGACAACGTTAAAGTTCCCAAATAAAGGCCTTGTCCTCTCCAGGCTTTGCTAGGCCTTGTTATGGGAACAATTCAGTTCTTCCACCCCCTGGTGAGGAATTATTGACTTCTGTCATCTTTATGATATTCATTGGCATGTTCCAGATTCTGCAACATTTATATTGTATCAATCTCATTTCAGTACTCATGTCTTTTTGTTTGTCTCTCATAGAAGCACCCATCCCCAGATGCCTTTACAACCTGCTCTTCCCCAACCAGACTTCTACCATGGACCCCTTGATTAACCCGATTTCTAAAAAGGAAACTCCAAACTGCTTGCCCCACACTGCCCCCTTCCAGCTCGAAGAAGCCAAAACAGTCATCACCCCCCTTTCCCTATAGCAGTAAAGGAGTTCCTAAAATTAGAGGGGTGAATGAAGCCAGAATTGGAGACAGGCAGTTAGTGAAGAAAAGGGGATCAGTGAAATCGAGGAAATGAAGTCCATGAAAGCCCTCTGCCTCTGGAAGTCTGGATGATGAACACTGCCCCTGGGAGAATGGACTTTTTACATCTCACATGCAAAACCAGCCCTAGTCACTTAGGCAGGAAGGAGAGATAAGGCAGGAAAGAACTGGAGAACAAAAGATTTTCTTATAAAAACAGAAATGGGGGAATGTAATACAAAGCTGCTCCCCCGCCCTTTCTGTTGCACCACAACCTAACTTGTCAGTCTGAAAGTTGCTCTCCCCGCCCTTTCTGGTGCAGCCATTTTCCCTGCCTCCCAACTACTGTCAGTCTGTGAATATCCTAGCTAGCTATTGGTTCATCAGTCAGCTTGCAAGTATCCTTCTCCGTTATTGGTCCCTGTTAGCCTGGCGGGATTCTTAAAGATAACTTCACTGCCATCTTTTCTCTCTTGCTTTTCTCTCCCCCTTACTCACTTTCTTTCTCCTCCTCACTTTCCTCTCTCTCTAGTGTGCGCCCTTTCTCTTTCCCTTTCTTTTCCTCTCATTTTCTCTCTTACCCTGCAGGGAGACACTCTGTTTGCTTAATAAACTCCCTTATGTGATTTCCCGTGTCCAGCATGGTTTTTGTGGGATTCCTTACAGTACACTTACTCAAAACCTTAGTTATTTTAGTGTTTTGTTTTGTCTTTTGATACCAGGGATTGAATCCAGGGGTTCTTAACCACTGAGCCATATCCCCAGTCCTTTTTATTTTTTGTTTTAAGACAGCATCCCACTAAGTTGCTTAGGGCCTCATGAATTGTTGAGGCTGGCCTCAAACTTGTGATCCTCTTGCTTCAGCCTCCTAAGTCACTGGGATTACAGGCATTTGCCACTGCACTTGGCGTTTTTTAGTTTTTTTCATTTCTCATCCCTGACAACCATTTGGTCATCAAGAACTGTTGCTTCCACCACCTATGTTCTCTGGAATCCATCCAGGCTCAGATAACCTTATCAAGTTACCCTGCCTCACAGTAGACTAGAGGAAGGGGATGTGCAGATCAGGGGATGAAATCCATCAAATTATGTTATTGCATGTACAAATATCTAACAACAAAGCCCACAATTAGGTACAATGATAATGCACTGTCATTCTTCTTTTTGCCCATTTTAGTTTCAAAAATGCAATTATTTTTCATAAAATGTGAAATTTATGTTAACATGTATAGGTTTACTATTGTCATTTTAGCAAAAATGAATAGTGTTATTCATTTAATAAAAATGAATTTATACTTTTTTAATTAAAGAATGCCCAGGCTCAGGTTCTTCATATTTCACATCTGGACCTTTGTGCCTGCTTAATGGTTTTCTTGCCCCTAACTTCCCTACCCCTGAATCCATGTTCATCATACAGCTACTCAGCATCTAAGGAAAACCAAAGCTGATCAAGTCACTCCTCTGTACAAAATTCTCTAGTGATTGCCATCACCCACATTAACTCCAAATCCCTGACATAACATAAAATTCCTCCTTGCTCTGATTTCCATGAGTGCTTCCAGCATCAGGCTTGCCTCCATTCCATGCTCCAAAGCTACACAACACCTTGCTGGCCTAGGCTCTCTCAAACACCAATGACATTGAGCACATTAGTCATTCATGTTAAAAATGCACTATGCTGCCCCTTGCTACTTGTTGAACTCTATACATCTTTTAAGATTTAGCGGGATTTTCAAGATGGTGGAATAGAGGGTGGCTGTATTTCATGTTGCTCCAGGACTCAGGATTCAAGAAGAGGAGATATTGAGAGACTTGGGACCAACTCAAAGCCACCGGGTGAGTTTCTCCCTTTGGGGAGGCCTCCCGGATGGGGCAGTAGTCCCGGAACGCAGGGAACTTTGTGAAGTAGAGTTGCCCAAAGAGACACCCCTCCCCCAGCTGGAGCAGTGAACTCGGACAACTGGGAGCATCATCGAGGAGGCCGCTCAGCACGATGCTTGGACTCAGAGCAACACACCAGGGCTCCGGGTGGCTGCCCAGAGGAGGAGGCGCGCGGTGAGTTGTTTGGACTCAGAGCGACCACTCCTGAACACCGGGGAGGGGGGGGGCTGCCCAGAGGAGGAAGAGGAGCACGGCAGGTTGGTTGGACTCAGAGTGACTGCATCAGGGCTACAGGCAGCTGTCAGGAGGAGGAGGTGTGCAGTGAGTTGCTTGGACTCCTAGCGACCACACCGGAACACTGGGTGGCTGCCCGAAGGAAGAGGCGTGCGGCGGGTCGCTGGGACTTGGAGAGACTGTATGGGGCTCCAGGTAGCTGCTCAGAGGAAGGGCCACATAGCCAGGCGATTAGGTACAGAGCAGGGTCCCAGGACCTAGGTGACTTCTTGCTGGAAGAGCCGCACAGAGACAAGTTGAGGGGCAGAGCGAAAGTTCCAGGACTGCGGGCAAATTCTCTGAGGAGGGGCAGCCTAAGGAGACTCGTCTGCGAAGGGTGAGACTCCCAGGCCCAAGAGGTAGGTCCGGACCCCTGCGAACGTTGCAGAGGAAGGCTGCCCAGCCCAGGCGGTAGTTGAGGATCGAGGGGAACCTCTAGGAGGGGAACTGACCAGCAAGACCTCCCCACCGGGTGAGTCTTCCCTGCCGGGTGAGGTTTTCCCACAAGGACAGTAAAACCAGAGACACAGGCACAAACAGACCTTGCCTCAGCCCATAGCCTAGTTCCCCTTTGGATGACCATTGGTCAACAAGTGGAGGCATCTCTGCACACTAGCAGGGAATATACCCCACCTGAAGGCCATCACCCCTAGAGAGGCAGCTTCCTTGTGGAGCACCGCATTATCAACTTCCTCCAAGACTTCAGGCTACTGAAGGCTAAGAGGGGATATACTAGAAGTCTTCAGGGACATTATAAGTCAATACAGGAAATCTGCAATATCTCAGTGGTCCACTGATACCTGAAAAATATGAGGGAAGAAAATGCCCCAAACAAATCTAGATGTCACATCAATAAAATCCAATGACAGCATGGCAGAAGAAATGACAGAAAGGGTGTTCAGAATGTACATAATTAAAATGATCAGGGAAGCAAACGATGAGATGAAAGAGCAAATGCAGGCATTGAATGATAGCACCAATCGACAGTTAAAAGAGCAAATACAGGAAGCAAAAGATCATTTCAATAAAGAGTTAGAGATATTGAAAAAAAAACAAACAGAAATCCTTGAAATGAAGGAAACAGTAAACCAAATTAAGAACTCCATAGAAAGCATAACCAAGAGGATAGAACACCTGGAAGACAGAACCTCAGATATTGAAGAAAAAATATTTAACCTTGAAAACAAAGTTGACCAAACAGAGAAGATGGTAAGAAATCATGAACAGAATCTACAAGAACTATGGGATATCATGAAAAAGCCAAATTTAAGAATTATTGGGATTGAGAAAGGCTTAGAGAAATAAACCAAAGGAATGAACAATCTATTCAATGAAATAATATCAGAAAATTTCCCAAATCTGAAGAATGAAATGGAAAGTCAAGTTCAAGAGGCTTATAGGACTCCAAATACACAAAATTACAACAGACCCACACCAAGGCACATTATTATGAAAATACCTAACATACAAAATAAAGACAGAATTTTAAAGGCTGTGAGAGAAAAGAACCAAATTACATTCAGGGGGAAACCAATACGGATATCAGCAGATTTTTCAATCCAGACCCTAAAAGTTAGAAGGGCCTGGAACAACATTTTTCAAGCCCTGAAATAAAATGGATGCCAACCAAGAATCTTACACTCAGCAAAACTTACCTTCAAATTTGACGATGAAATAAAATCCTTCCATGATAAACAAAAGCTAAAAGAACTTACAAAAAGAAAGCCAGCATTACAGAACATTCTCAGCAAAATATTCCAAGAGGAAGAGATGAAAAACAAAGAAGCAAATCAGCAAAGGGAGGAATTATCCTAAAGGAATTGTCAAATAATAAAATTTTAAAAAATGAGCCAAATGACCGGGAATACAAATCATATCTCAATAATAACCCTGAATGTTAATGACCTGAACTCATCAATCAAAAGACATAGACTGGCAGATTGGATTAAAAAGAAAGATCCAACAATATGTTGCCTGCAAGAGACTCACCTCATAGAAAGAGATACCCATAGACTAAAGGTGAAAGGATGGGGAAAAACATACCATGCACAGGGACTCAGCAAAAAAGCTGGGGTATCCATCCTCATTTCAGATAATGTGGACTTCAAGCCAAAGTTAGTCAGAAGGGATAAAGAAGGACATTTCATACTGCTTAAGGGAACCATAAATCAGCAAGATATAACAATCATAAACATCTATGCCCCAAACAGTGGCTCATCCATGTATGTCAAACAAATCCTTCTCAATTTCAGAAACCAAATAGACCATAACACAATAATACTAGGTGATTTTAACACGCCTCTCTCACCACTGGACAGATCTTCCAAACAAAAATTGAACAAAGAAACCATAGATCTCAATGACACAATCAATAATTTAGATATAACGGACATTTATAGAATATAGCATCCAAGCAAGAGCAAATACACTTTCTTCTCAGCAGCACATGGATCATTCTCTAAAATAGATCATATATTATGCCACAAAGCTAATGTTAGCAAATACAAGAAGATAGAGACACTACCTTGTATTCTATCAGATCATGATGGATTGAAATTAGAAATAAATGAAAGAGTAAAAAACAGAAACTATGCCAACACCTGGAGATTAAACAATATGCTATTATATGATGAATGGATAACAGAAGATATTAGGAAGGAAATTAAAAAATTCTTAGAGGTAAATGAGAACAAAGAAATGTCATATCAAAATCTCTGGGACACTATGAAAGCAGTACTTAGAGGAAAATTTATTTCATGGAGCGTATTCAATAAAAGAAGTAAAACTCAACAAATAAACGACCTAACACTACAGCTCAAAGCCCTAGAAAAAGAAGAACAGACCAACACCAAAAGTAGTAGAAGATAGGAAATAGTTAAACTCAGAGCTGAAATCAATGAAATTGAAACAAAAGAAACAATACAAAAAATTGGCAAAATAAATAGTTGGTTCTTTGAAAAAATAAACAAAATTGATAAACCCTTAGCCATACTAACAAAGAGAAGATGAGAGAAAACCCAAATCACTAAAATTCAGAATGAACAAGGAAATATCACAACAGACATGATTGAAATACAAAACATAATTAGAAGCTATTTTGAAAATCTATACTCCAACAAAATAGAAAATTTCGAAGACATCAACAAGTTTCTAGAGACATATGAATTGCCTAAACTGAACGAGGACGACATACACAATTTAAATAGACCAATTTCGGGCTGGGGAGATAGCTCAGTTGGTAGAATGCTTGCCTCGCAAGCACAAGGCCCTGAGTTCAATCCCCAGTACCGCAAAAAAAAAAATAATAATAAAATAAATAAATAGACCAATTTCAAGTAATGAAATAGAAGAAGTCATCAAAAGCCTACCAACAAAGAAAAGTCCAAGACCAGATGGGTTCTCAACCAAGTTCTACAAAACCTTTAAGGAAGAACTCATTCCAATACTCCTCAAAGTAATCCATGAAATAGAAGAGGAGGGAACACTCCCAAACTCATTCTATGAAGCCAATATCACCCTGATACCTAAACCAGACAGAGACACATCGAGGAAAGAAAATGTCAGACCAATATCCTTAATGAACATCGATGCAAAAATTCTCAACAAAATTTTAACAAATCGCATACAAAAACATATTAAAATGATAGTGCACCACAATCAAGTGGGTTTCATCCCAGGGATGCAAGGTTGGTTCAACATCAGGAAATCAATAAATGTAATTCACCATATCAATAGACTTAAAGTCAAGAATCACATGATTATTTCAATAGATGCAGAAAAAGCATTTGATAAAATACAGCACCCCTTCATGCTCAAAACACTAGAAAAAATAGGGATAGTGGGAAAATTCCTTAACATTGTAAAGGCCATCTATGCTAAGCCCATGGCTAATATCATTCTAAATGTTGAAAAACTGAAAGCATTCCCCCTAAAAACTGGAACAAGGCAGGGATGCCCTCTTTCACCATTCCTATTCAATATCGTCCTTGAAACTCTAGCCAGAGCAATTAGACAGACCAAAGAAATTAAAGGGATACGAATAGGAAAAGAAGAACTCAAACTATCCCTATTTGCTGATGATATGATTATATACTTAGAGGAACCAGGAAATTCCACCAGAAAACTTTTAGAACTCATAAGTGAATTCAGTAAAGTAGCGGGATATAAGATCAATGCACATAAATCTAATGCATTTTTATACATAAAGTGATGAATCTTTGGAAAGAATAATTAGGAAAACTACCCCATTCACAATAGCATCGAAAAAAATAAAATACTTGGGAATCAATCTCACAAAAGAGGTGAAAGACCTCTACAATGAGAACTACAGAACACTAAAGAAAGAAATTCAAGAAAACCTTAGAAGATGGAAAGATCTCTCATATTCTTGGATAGGCAGAATTAATATTGTCAAAATGGCCATACTACCAAAAGTGCTATACACATTCAATGCAATTCCAATTAAAATCCCAATGACATACCTTACAGAAATAGAGCAAGCAATTATGAAATTCATCTGGAAGAATAAGAAACCCAGAATAGCTAAAGCAATCCTTAGCAGAAAGAGTGAAGCAGGGGGTATCGCAATACCAGATCTTCAACTCTACTACAAGCAATAGTAACAAAAACGGCATGGTATTGGTACCAAAATAGACAGGTAGATCAATGGTACAGAATAGAGGACATGGACACAAACACAAATAAATACAATTTTCTCATACTAGACAAAGATGCCAAAAATATGCAATGGAGAAAAGATAGTCTCTTCAACAAATGGTGCTGGGAAAACTGGAAATTCATATGCAACAGAATGAAACTAAACCCATGTCTCTCACCGTGCACGAAACTAAACTCAAAATGGATTAAGGACCTCGGAATCAGACCAGAGACCCTGCAGATTATAGAAGAAAAAGTAGGTCCAGATCTTCAACATGTTGGCTTAGACCAGACTTCCTCAACCGGACTCCCATAGCACAAGAAATAAAAGCAAGAATCAATAACTGGGATAGATTCAAACTAAAAAGCTTTCTCTCAGCAAAGGAAACTATCAGCAATGCGAAGAAAGAGCCTACAGAGTGGGAGAACATCTTTGCCAATCATACTTCAGATAGAGCACTAATTTACAGAATCTATAAAGAACTCAAAAAACTCTACACCAAGAATACAAATAACCCAATCAACAAATGGGTTAAGGAAATGAACAGACACTTCACAGAAGAAGATCTACAAGCAATCAACAAATATATGAAAAAATGTTCAACATCTCTAGCAATAAGAGAAATGCAAATCAAAACCACCCTAAGATTCCATCTCACCCCAATTAGAATGGTGATTATCAAAAATACAAGCAACAACAGGTGTTGGCGAGGATGTGGGGAGAAAGGTACACTCATATATTGCTGGTGGGGTTGCAAATTAGTGCAGCCACTCTGGAAAGCAGTGTGGAGATTCCTTAGAAAACTTGGAATGGAACCACCATTTGAGCCAGCTATCCCACTCCTTGGCCTATACCCAAAGGACTTAAAATCAGCATACTACAGAGATACAGCCACATCAATGTTCATAGCTGCTCAATTCACAATAGCCAGATTGTGGAACCAACCTAGATGCCCTTCAATTGATGAATGGATAAAGAAACTGTGGTATATATTTATATATATATATATATATATATATATATATATATATATATACACACCACAACTGTGTTGAGGTCATAAAGCTATTGCAAAGATAACATTAATATTGGAAAGATTTTAATATTAGCATCTATAATACTACTCTTTTTTTTTTTTCAGTTTGGTAGGAGAGTGTACCATAGCTTGGTGACAGGAGGCTGTTTTTGCGAGAGGTCTTGTAGCTCAGGGGTAGGGAAAGATTGTCATCAAGAACAAGAGCACTCACTTGGGCTCCTCTTCCCTTCCCAAGTGACAGTCTATATATATATAAATATATACCACAGTGTATATATATATATATATATATATATATATATACATATACTATATATATATATATATATACATACACATACAATGCAATATTACTCAGCCATGAAGAATGATAAAATTATGGCATTTGCAGGCAAATGGATGAAATTGGAGAATATCATGCTAAGTGAGATGAGCCAATCTCCAAAAACCAAAGGACGAATGATCTCGCCGATAAGTGGATGATGACACATAATGGGGGGTGGGAGGGGTTAGTATTAGGGTTAGAGTTAGGGTTAGGGAGGGGGGCAAGAATGGAGGAAGGAAGGACTGTATAGAGAGAAAAGAGGGGTGGGAGGGGTGGGGGGAAGGGAAAAATAACAGAATGAATCAAACAACATTACCCTATGTAAATTTATGATTACACAAATGGTATGCCTTTACTCCATGTACAGAGAAACAACATGTATCCCATTTGTTTACAATAAAAAAAAACACTTAAAAAAAAAAGATTTAGCACAATTCTTCCTTAGAGAATCAACTATGTGTATAGTTAGAAACTCCTCTAATATGTTCCCAGAGACCCTTGTTCCTATTTCTCTTACACCAATGAGATTGCAATTATGCATTTACATCTCTCTTCCACTCAAGCTAAGCTCCTTAGCTCTATCATCTGTACTACTCTATCACTTATCATTTAGTATTTTTAAGAATCAATGCATGAAGGTATGCAGATAGCAATGCAAATATGCACTAATCAACAGTTTAAGGAGCCATGGAAGCCAGTGTAGGAAATGGTTGTCAAGGAAAAGAGCAGAAAGACGCATACCCTGCTGCACATTCAGGGCTCCCACCCCATTATTCTCTGAATCATAATCTGGGGATTCCTGCATGCAAGTGCAGCTGCTTCATCTTGGCTGGAAAATGGACCAATTAATGTTTAGAGGGGGAACTAAACATGGAACTGCGACTTCAGACTGTCACTTGGGAAGGGAAGAGGAGCCCAAGTGAGTGCTCTTGTTCTTGATGACAATCTCTCCCTACCCCTGAGCTACAGGACCTCTCGCAAAAACAGCCTCCTGTCACCAAGCTATGGTACACTCTCCTACCAAACTGAAAAAAAAAAAAGAGTAGTATTATAGATGCTAATATTAAAATCTTTCCAATATTAATGTTATCTTTGCAATAGCTTTATGACCTCAACACAGGAAGTACTTATTAAAGAAAACACAAGCTGAGTGGGTACAGTGGCACATGCCTATAATTCCAGTGATTCAGGAGGCTGAGACATGAGGATGGCAAGTTCAAGGTCAGCCTCAGCAATTTAGTAAGACCCAGTCTCAAAATAAAAAATAAAAAGGTGATGAAGCTCAGTGGTAGAGTGCCCCCAGGATTCAATCCCCAGTAAGAAGAAAAAGAAAAGAAAGAAAGAAAGAAAAAAGAAAAGAAAGGAAGGAAGGAAGAAAAAAATACTAACCATAAACTGAAATATTGGTAAAATGGACCCCATTCAAATTCTGTTCATATGACACCATCAAGAGAGAAATGAGATATGTGGAAGCTAAAGAGAATAAAGGGGGAAAGTGGGGCATTTCATGAAAATAGAAGGGAGCCCAGTAGAGTCAAGCAAGAGGACTGGGAAAGGAGGAGGGGAAGGAAAGACAGATAAGTACAAAATGAAAGTGATCCAATTATGTCACATGCATGTGTGTGTATGTAACAAGATCAACTATTGTGCATAATACATCCATAAAAATGGAAAAAGAGGGCTGGGGATATAGCTCGGTTGGTAGAGTGCTTGCCTTGCAAGCATAAGGCCCTGGGTTCGATCCCCAGTACCACAAAAAAAAAAAAAAAAAAAAAAAAAGGAAAAAGAGAGTAAAGAGAATAAGGGGAGAAGAGAACAAATCAGATACCCAATGACACATCCCACACAGGCGCGGGTGCAGGCTGTGGTCTCCCCATAAACTCACGTGCTCGGTGTTGCAGCCAGTAACTCTCACCCCAGCACACAGAGCGTTGGCTGCTCTCTCATTATTAAACACTCTGAACTGGACAAATCCCACAACAAATTCCTCTGAAAAAGAAGACACGAACAAAAGCCAAGCATTAAAAGGAGTGACTAGACCAGGGCACCAGCACCCATGCCTGTAATCCCAGCAGCTCAGGAGATTGAGAAAGGAGGATCAATAGTTTGAGGCCAGCCTCAGCAACTTAGTGAGGTCCTACCCAACTTAGTGAGATCCTGCCTTAGAATAAAATTTTTAAAAAGTACTAGGAATGTAGTTCAGTGGTACAGTTCCTCTGGGTTCAATCCCTAGCACCAAAAAAAAAAAAAAAAAAAAAAAAAAAAATGATGGCTAGAGCCAGACCCAGACCTAGTGGCACACACCTGTAATCCCAGTGACCCAGGAGGGTGAGGATAAGGATCACAAATTCAAGACCAACTTCAGCAATTTAGTGAGACTGAGGCTGTAGCTCAGTGATAAAGCACTCCTGGGTTCAATTCCCAGTACCAAATAATAATAACTAGAAACAGCTTCTTTTTGATCCAAAGATTCCATAAGTCAAAATTTAGGCTACGTCAGACATTCAGTTCCCACACCCTTGTGGCCAGCGGTTAGTGTATCCCAGCCCTGAACTCAACCTTGAAGGAACCTCTGTCATCTGGGGTAAGAGGCTGGAACTCACAGAAGACTTGTTCTCCTAAAGACTGTGGGAGAAGTTAGACTGCGCAGAAAGCTCACTAGGCCCACCACAGTGGTGCAACCTGAAATCCCAGTAACTTAGGAGGCTGAGGCAGGAGGATCACAAGTTCTAAGCCAACCTCAGCAACTTAGTGAGACCCTGTCTCAAAATAAAACAATAAAAAGGGCTGGGGATGTAGCTCAGTGGTAGAGTCCCCTTTGGCTCAATCTCTAATACCACCAAATAAAAAGAAAGAAGAAAGATCAATATAGATGAGCAGGGATAAGCAATTGTCAGATGCAGCCATCTGTTGCTGTTTACACAGGCCTCAGCCAGTTACCATGGGTTGTTTTCCCAGCATCACCTGCTGTCCTGCTTTCATTCAAATATCAAAGGAAATAGTAGGGGTTCAGGTGCAGCTCAGTGGTAGAGCACTTGACTAGCATGTGTGAGGCACTGGATTCCATTCTCAGCACCAAACACAAATAAAATAAAGGTCCACTGACAAATATTTTTTTAAAAAATTTTTAAAGGAAAACTGTAAAGGCTTTTGATTTTCTGATCCAAGATTTAATTTCTGTGGCTTTATTTTACTGAAAAAAATGTCATTTTTAAAAAAACTAAAAGTCACCCTTCATATCAAAAATACATCTTCTCTGAATGTAGTGGCACACACCTATAATCCCTGCAGCTCTGAGGCTGAGGCAGGAGGATCACCAGTTCAAATCCAGCCTCAGCAACTCAGCGAGGCACTAAGCAACTCATCAAGACCCTGTCTCTAAATAAAATATTAAAAAGGGCTGGGGATGTGACTCAGTGGTTAAGTGCCCCTGGGTTCAATTCCTGCAATCAAAATAAATACATAAATAAAAATAAATCTTCCTCACCACTTTGCTAGTTCTTTCCTGAAAAAATTAGTCTTCAGATTTTCTTATTTTAAGAGGCTGCATAGGGACATGGCAGTTAGATAGACTGGGTTTTTGCCCTGTAAAATGGAGAAAATTATAATCCTAACTTCGTAGTTTTCTCATGATGTAATGACACAAAATCGTGTCAATTTCTTTTTCTTTTTCTTTTTTCTTTTTTCTTTTTTTTTTTTTTTTTTTTTGGTGGTGGTACTGGGGAATGAATACCACTGAGCTACATCCCCAAAACATGTTGTTGTTGTTGTTTTTCTGTTGAGACAGGGTCTCACTAAGTTACTGAGGTTGACCTCAAACTTGCAATCCTCCTGCCTCAAGAATTCAGAGTAGCTAGGATTTCAGGTGTGCACTTCTGAGCTTGGCTAGCAATTCTTTATTACTGTTATTTGGCCCCTTTCCCCAAGAGTTCAAGAAAGGACGTCTGATTGGACTTTGAGAGCAAACACTCACTTCGACCAGTAGGTGAGTAGTAAGATGCGGTTTTCTGAGCATCACCAAAGTCATAGACCACAGGTATTGCCGGGCCATTGTCAGTCCAACATTTCCCTAATCCATATTTCACTGGGTATGTCTACAGGAACACAAAAAAAAATTTGTATGGACAGTAGATATGCTGTCATTGGACAGGAGAGGGATCCCTTCAAGTCAGTTGTCATTATTCAGAAACCAGTTTGAATAATAATGACTCCTTCTTCTCCATAGCTACACCTCCACAATAGTCCCAAGACCTCTGTGTCTCTTCCTCCTTCTTCCCACTCTTCCTCCTCTAGGCTTCTTCCCTGGCCTGGTTCAGAGTTTCTGAGATATACATGATATCGCTGTGAACTCATTAAAATATCAATGCAAACAATAGTGACTTTGATTTTCCCACAACTTAATCATAACATGGCTTCAAGAAGCAGATTTGTCCCCCAATCCCAAACACTTAAGTGTTCCCCAGCCAGCAGCCCTGTGTACCTGGTAGAGGCCAAACAGATTATGTCCAAAATGCTGGAAGAAGCCAGTTGTGGTGCGGTACCTCAGCAGAGAGCCGTTCCGCCAATTCTGCATGGGGCTGTTGTTGGGCACATGCCAGATGCCCAGGTGCTGGGCCTGGATGTCATAGTATCCAGGGTTCTGGAAAAGCAACCAACACTGAGACTGACCAGCCCAGCAGGTCCCACAGGGGCAAAAAACACATGGGCTTCCTCAGCTGAGCTGACAGCTCTGGGCTCCAGGTGGACAGATGGCCAGCCATGCTCACACACCCCTTCCATGGGGGCTGATCACGGCCCCCAACACCACCCCAAAACCTAATGACCTTGTGGGAAGGAAACTGGGATGCAAGATGTGTAAGTATGTCTCTCTTCTGCTCCAGCCCTATGTCCACAGCCCACCTCCCAACACTCTCTCCTGCTGTGGCCCAGCCACACTCAGGTCCTCACTATTTCCCAAGTGGCACTCACCTTATAGTCATCGCTGGTGGCCGCCTCTGCAGACCCAAAGGTGTTGTAATTGGCCCAGTTGCCATCCCCCTCCGGGTAGTCTGCTCTGTTGCCCTGCTGACTGGACCACCGATCACCCACTGTGCACTTCCCACGCATGTTGTTCTCGTGCACACTGGCCACCAGGGTCCAGCCGCCACCCGCGGAGGTCATGTCACAGAAGGTCTGGTAGACAGCACCATTCTTGGCCCGGAGAAAATACAGGCCATCTGTAGAGAGAACCAGTCAGAGCCTTCCTGTGTGTGAGCTCATGGTCCATCACAGCCCTGTGACCAGAATGGCCCTGGGAAGTTAAAAGTGTATTCTGAACGTTCTCACACATGTTCACTTTATCTCCATGGGTACAATAATAATCCTCCATGGGTATCTTGTGTTTCTTCCCATCCATAAGCAGAGGCATTGACCACCTTTGTTCTGTATTGTTTTCTCAAAGAATTTATAAACCAAATAGAGAAAGATGGTTCCTCACTTTATATAGTGCCTCCCTCTGGCCAGGAGAGGCCAGAAATTATCATGCATGTCCCATCTGAGATCAGAAATAGGCCCCTGATCTTCTGAGAGCAAATGGCTCCTACCCTTTATGTAAGATTCAGATTCCCTGAGCTCAGAGTGTGCCTCTTTTCCACAACCTGCAGGAGGCTGGTTCCTCTGCAAGCACCTTGCACATTTCCCCATTGGCCACATAGTCAGGGCTTAAGTTCAGCTCACCTAGCTCTTATCAGAAAGCCCATGATTCCCCACAAACCATGAGAACGTGGGAAGTTTGTGAGGAGCTGCTACCAGTCATTTCTCACCCTCCTCCCTATCTTCCATGGAAGCTGTTATCATGACAGGTCATGACAGGTCTCATTGCCTCCCAGATTGCCTCATCCTACCCCCACCCCTTATGGTTCAGTCATAGCCTATGAGATTGCTTAGCTGCAACACAGATTGTCTTCTCAGCAACACTACCCACATCACATCATCAACCAGCCCCTTTTCCTTGCCCACAGGACAAGGAATCAGAAAAGTTGACATCTTTGTTGATCTTGATTTTGCTGTTTCTGTAAGAAAATACCTGACTCCACAAAGAGCTTGTTCTTTCTTTCTTTGGCCTCAAACTTGTGATTCTCCCACCTCAGCCTCCCAAGTCACTGGAGTTATAGGCATGTGCCACCACAACTGGTTTGTTTCTTTACTAGTCAAATTTGTCAGCCTGCTTGACAAACCCACTACATGTAGAGATGTCACCTGACCCAGCACAAGAAAACACTGATACTCTGGCTTCTGCTTTGCTACAATAAGGAAATTCTATGTCTCTGCCTCTGGAATCCCACAAGTTGTGGCAGCATCCATGAACCTGTGGCATACTAACTGGATAGTTTACAAGTAGAGGATGATCTTAGCTCATCACAATTCTTGCCGCCACCCTAAGCATCACTGGCAAAGCTGCCTGTTCCCTGTGTTCAGATTATGTGTCTGCATGGAACACAAACACCTCAAAATTCCCACCTGAGTCCAGCTACAGTGGTACACACCTATAATCCCAGCTACTCCAGAGGCTGAGGCAGGAGGATCACAAGTTTAAGGCTAGCTTGGGCAATTTAGTGACACACTGTCTCAAAATAAAAAATTAAAAGAGCTGGAGATACAGTTCAGTGGTAAGAGTGCCCCTGGATTCAATTCCCAGTACTGCAAAAACACAAAGACAGAGAGGGAGGGAGGGAGGGAGGGAGGGAGGGAGGGAGGGAGGAAGGAAGGAAGGAAGGAAGGAAGGAAGGAAGGAAGGAAGGAAGGAAGGAAGGAAGGAGAAAAAAAGTAAGTCCCACTGGACACCTCTTTTGGGTGAAAACTGGAGCCAGAACAGACTCTATTCCTCTTGATTTCCATGATTAGGCTGTGTATCACTAAAAAGTGGTTTCAAAGAGAGAATGCTGCATTGGTTCATTACTTACCTCTTGCTCTCTGGCAAGTTTCTCTGATTTCCTTGCAGCTTCTAGGCAAGGAAGAAAAGAAAGAGGCACAGGCTTTGCCCTCCCAGGACATCTCAGGAGAATGGGTCACTGTTAAAGAACATGAGAAAAATTCTCATTAACAGATCTGGTACCACTGAGACCATCTTTCCTGCACATTAACTTCGAACCCCAACCCACTGCATCAGCTCATCTCTATGTTCTGAAGTTCCAAGAAGTCAGGGACTCTCTTTGCTAAGATTATCTGACCCAAAAGCTACTACAGGCTGAAGAGTCATGATCTAGTCAACCGATTTTACTTAAATCCCTACTGTGTGAACTACCTGGACACTGGGCATTCAAAGACAATTTGACACACTCCTTCAAGAGATTGCATCCTAGAGGGAGGAAGGACACAGAGAGGGACCCAGCTGAAATTGGGTAAGAAGAGGCCCACCTGTGGGCACAGGAAATCTCAACTTGCTGAGAAAGTGACCAGAAGTAATTCAGAGCAGGTTGATTCTGATAGAACAAATAAGAACTGGCTATGAGACTGGAAGGAAAAGGGAGAGGACACTCCAGAAAGCATAAAAAATAGCATGAAGGGATGACCAAGCATAGACCAATCTGCTGAAAAATCGCAGGTCAGTGGCATACTGTGGCTGGAACACATGATGTAATGGGGTGGAGGGGAGTTCAAAACTAAAGCTGATTCTAGCAGAGACCAGTGGGGAAAGGACCTTGTTTATTGCTCTAAAAGCATAGAAATTAAGTCAAGCATGGTGGCTCACACCTACAATCCCAGCAACTCGGGAGCCTGAGGCAGGAAAATCATAAATTTGAGGGCAGCCTCAGAAACTTATGAGACTCTGTCTCAAAATGAAAAACTACAAAAATGGCTTGAGATATAGCTCATTGGTAAAGCATCCCTGAGTTCAATCCCTAGTACAAAAAAGGAAAACAAGTGCCATTAATAAACTCTTCTTACTCATGAACAGCAAATGAAATAGTGTATGAAAATGTGCCTTTTAACTTGATGATGGAATGAATTGAAATAAATAATATAATCCTGTAACACTGGAAAATATCACTATTATGTCTATCATGAGAAATGCAATGGTAAGGATGGAAATTAGAGGAAGATTCCTGACTGCTCTGGCTACCAGTTCCCTCTACAGATCCCAAGGCCAAGACACAGGAGCCAGAGAGGATGGGGGAGGACAGTTTCTGCCTCACCCCTGATTTCCTTCCAGCCAGACCCAGGAGGGGCCAGAAATCTGCCCCAAGTCCACATCTCCAGCTGGCAGTCAAGTGTGTGTTCTGTGCATCTCCACAACTCCTCTTCTGGCCCAGGACTTCAGAATCCAGCCCAGTTCTACTCCTCTGATGCGAGGCACCCCAGAGGGGAAGCAGAGAACTGTTGCTCCTTGGAGTGATTTACCTGCACTGCATCTTTTGGTGGCCACAGAGAGAAACAAAAGGAAGCAGAGTCTGGTCATTGTCCTGAAACCAGAAACAAGATACGCAGGATCACTGACTGGACCACCTTTTGTCTTCCTCCCATTCTTCCTCCCTGACTTCGCTGAGTCAGGAAATCTCCAGTGGAAAGTGATCAGCAATCTGGAACTCCTGAAATAGCCTGCATCCCTATTGAACCCTGTAAATACCCAACGGGCCATGGGCTCCTTTCCCTGAAACTCTCACTCCCTGAGACTGAGACCAGACCTGAGCTGGTATCATCACCCTCCCCACCATCACCATGTATGGATCTTGTCTCACACTCAGAAACATCGTCCTAGTCAGGTATGGCAGCATGTGCCTGTAATGCCAGTGACCTGGGAGGCTGAGGCAGGAGGATTGCAAGTTTGAGCCAGCCACAGCAACTTACCAAGAGCTTGTCTCAAAATCAAAAATAAAAAGGACTGGAGATGTACCTCTGTGGTAAAGGACCCCTGGGTTCAATACCCAATACCCAAGAAAGAAAAGAAACCCTTTCTCATCCACACAAATAGCTCCCACCTTCCTGCCTCACAGATGACAGAAGCTGAAAGTCCTGCCAGGGGAAGACTTGTAGCTCCCTCCGCAGAGGGTCCTGATATAAGGTGAAGTGCTGAGCCCTTTATGGGAAGAACCAAACCACACAAGCCCCACCCACCCCAAGCTGTTTGCCCCTCCCTCTGACATCCTTCCCTTTGAAGATACCAAAACTTCATTCACTGGAATTGAGATGAGATGTGTGACTGCTGGAGAAGCAGGGAGCTGTGTTCTTAGTCACACAGGTGACACTTATCATCTGGCAGAGGAGTCCTGCTTTGTCAGGCACACCACAGGGTGTAATAGTATGTCATCAGACTCTTGGGGAACATCAGACCTTACAGTCCTTCCCTGCCTCATACCCTCCCACCTCAGTCTGATGCTCCAGCACCCCAGACATATCTCTGTCCACATATTATGTTTCAAGTCTCTCCTTAAATTTCTCTGAGACCTCTTCCCTGAGATTCCCACCCAAAGCTGATGGCTTCTTCCTTTGTCCTCCCACTCCACGTTGTTCAAACACTAATTATTACACAGATCTCACCACAATTCCATCGTTTTACTATTTTAGAAATTACTTAAAATTTACAAACTGTTGCAAAAATTAAAATAATATAAAAACACACATATATCCTTTTCCTAGGTTCACCTATTCTTTTTTTACCTATTCTTAATATTCACCCATCTCCTTATCATTTATTTATTCTCTTTCATTCCATACACACACACACACACACACACACACACACACACACTTTTTTTCTGAACCATTTGACAGTAAATTACATATAACATGGACCTTTAACTCTAAATAAATATGTCTTCTAACATGGACATTTAGCCCTAAATAAATGTCTTCTAACAATTATTCTCACATATAACCATAGTACAACCAACAATTTCATATCATTGATTTTTTTTTTTTTTTTTTTTTTTTTTTTTTTTGGTACTGGGGATTGAACCCAGGGGTGCTTAGCCACTGAGCCACATCCCCTGTCCCTTTTCATTTTTTTATTTGAGACAGGTTCTAAGTTACTTAAGGCCTTGCTAAGTTGCTTATGCTGGTCTTGAATTTGCAATCTCCTGCCTCAACCTCCTGAGTTGCTGGGATTACAGGTGTGCACCGCCACACCTAGCGTATCATTAATTCTTCAGCATAACTGATATTTCCCTAGGGTACACCAGCCCAGAGATTATGCTGGGTTTGTATTAATGGCACTGAAAGTTCTCTGGCTTTCATCCCCTCCCATTATAAGGAGACTCATGGTCCTCTTTGAAATCCATAATCCCCAGGGGATGTTTTGTGTGTGCTAACAAACAAGAATTCTCCATCCTACACAAACTCCAGCCCACCCTGATTCCTCTCAGTACTGCTCACTGCTGAGGCCCCAGCTGACCACTGCCTGTGTGATATGGTGGCCCTGCTGCCTCTGATGCTGAGCCTGGTGTGAGGGAAAAGTTGCTGATGTTCGAGACACTGCTTCCTCTTCAGTCACCAGCACATCTCATTGTCATCCAGGGCACAGGAGCCACCCACCTTGGTCAGTGTTGTGGGAGTAAACTGACTGCTCTGTCCATGGCACCAAAGCAGGACTTGCTGTGTGTCTGGGTGACCTCAGGGAAACTGTTTTTGTAGTGTTTCTTGCACATTGCTATCTCCTGGACCCAGACAGGAGTCAAAGGAGGTGAGGATGGAGGACAAAGCTGAAGGACACTACGCTATACTCATGTTAGGCAATAGTTAGCAATGAGCAGTGAAATGCAAGGTCATTCTTTAAGGTGCTAGGTGTTCTTTAAATTACTTTAGGGTCTTCTTTAAACTATCCTCAGAGTGGATGAGAAATCAAATGGTGGCAGTTAATCTGTAGAAAATAAACAAAAGCAAGGGAGCTATTTGGAAAACATGTCAAGAGAAAAGGATTAATTGAACTAACTCTTGACAGGGTCTACTGAGATTGATGTGAAACTAGGCATTATGACTATAGGTGTTTCCATCTGTCTGGGAAGGAAGATGTCTTTAATAGGGCAGGTGCACTAAGGTGACTTCTGACCAGCTATTGACCCCACTGCCCACATTAACATGGGATTGACTTATAGGTGAAGCCCCCCAAATAGGATGGCCACCATCCAGAGAGAACCAAGTAATGTCACAAACTCCACCACCTCACGTGAAGGAGGAGTTGAACACCTGATTGGCAAAGAATACAGAAGGTGGCCCCCAGTTCTCTTGGTAAACATTAAACTAATAAATTTGGAGACAGCATTGTCTCCTTTGTTGTTCTCTGCTGGAAGATGGCCCACTCTCTCTTGAGAGTGCTCTCTACTTGACCTCACTTTGCTTTTACTTTACTTTCACTTATAATGAATTTCTCTTGCATGGCTTTTGGTGTCTGATTTTAAATTTTCTTTCATCTGAACACAAGAACTGAGGTTTGGAGTTTCAGCTTTCTGCTTACCTGTGACACTCTGATCTGACACTGATGTTAGAACCCTGAAATACTAAATGATTGTGTGAGTTTCTTTTCAGGAATTGTCTGGATCTTTTAATTTAAGTTTTTGTATAAGTGCTTGCTTAATACGGGTCTCCTCCTCCATGAGGACAGGAACAGATGCAAGGCTGGTCACCATGACTCCAGGTGTACACAAAATGCCTTGCATATAAAAGATCTTCAATATTCATTATTTAAGGGGCTGGTGGCATAGCTCAGTGGTAGAACACTTGCCTAGTATGTGCATGGCCCTGGTTTGATCCCCAGTATTGCCACACACACACAAAAAAAAATCATTAGTTTAATGTCTTTTCTGTTTTTTTGTTTGTTTGTTTTGTGTGTGTGTGTGTGTGTGTGTGCATGTGTGTGTGTGTGTGTGTGTTTTCAGTATTGAACCCAGGGGTGTTCTACCTCTGAACTACATTCCCAACCCTTTTTAAAATTTCTTATTTCAAGACAGAGTCTCACTAAGTTGCCCAGACTGTCCCCAAACTTGCAATCTTCCTGCCTCAGACTCTCAAGTCACTGGGATTACAAGTATGCACCACCACACTAGCTCAACAAATTTCTAAAAAGAATAATGTTCAAGGCAAAATGTAAAAGTCCTGCTATGGGTGTATCTCAGAGGCAGAGTATGTGATTAGCACATGTGAGGCTCTGGGTTTAATCCCTAGTAACAAAAAAGTAAAAATAAAACAAAAATTTAAGCCAGGAGTAATAGTGCCATGTCTGCAATCCCAACGGTTTAGGAGGTTGAAACAGGAGAATTAGAACTTCCAAGCCAGCCTAGGAAATTTAGTGAGATCTTGTCTCAAATTTTTTGAAAAAGTTGGGCAAGGGGTGGCTAGGGATGTAACTCAGTGGTGAACCACTTGCCTAGCATACATGAAACCCTGGTTCCAATCATGAGTACTGAAAGCACCCAGAAAACACTCCAGACGTGTGAACTCCCACAAGAGACTTTATTAAGCAGACAGGCAGAGGGTCTGCCCACAGGGTGATAGAGAGAGGGAGAGAGAGTGAGGAGGAGAGAGAGAGTGAAAGCATGGAGGAGAGAGAGAAAATGGCGGGAGAGCTATTCTTAAGTAGTGGAATTTCATGGCCTAAAAACAACGGACCAATGACTGGCGAAGAGGTTCGGGCTAACAATCTGGATTGTAAAGTGGTGTGAGGGAGGGAGAATAATGGCAGCAGCAAAATAGCAGATCTTATGCCAATAAGTACTACAAAAAAAAATAAGATAAACTGAAAGTTTTCTCCTCTTTGCTTAATTACTCCCTGCCATGCTTCCACCGTCAAAACGGCTAATGTTCTAGGACACACAACAACCTGATATTTGCAGTGCTTTTCAGGAGACAAAGGAAGAAATGTAGTGTCCTATTTGGGACAAAACAATCCAGAAAAAAACTATGGTATCCCCAGGCTGATGGGTGATAAAGAAGTAGATGAAGCTAGGCACAGTGGCACACACCTGTAATGCCATCAACTGGGGAAGCTGATGAAGGACAAAGACAAGTTTATGGCCAGTCTTGGCAATTTAGCAAGATCCTATCTCAAAACAAAAAATAAGAAGAACTTGGGATGCAGCCCAAGTTAAATCCCCAGTAGGACCCCCCACCAAAAAAAATGGAGTAGGTGAGAGCCAAGGTCCTGACTGAAATGCAGATTTACACAGGAGAAACACAGACTTCCTTGGGACTCTTAAGTCATACTGGCAACTGTGCTGATAGATTTCCAGTACCAGAACTCCTGCCATGTCCGGGAAAATGGGAGCCCAAGAGACTGGAAGAAAGAAGATCTTGTACTTAAACTGTGTGTTTACAAATGTGTCTTATCTACTTTTTTTTTTTTTTTTTTTGTAAAATCTGGAAATTTTTATTTCATTTTTAAATATCTGTGGAATTAATTTTCTTGTATGATGTGAGTTGAAGATCTAAATTGATGTTTTTCTACATTTAAATTTCTTTTCCCAGTGTTATTTATGGATTGTTTTTTACCACAATTAATGCTTTTATAGGCACTAAGCAGCCTTAGGATCAACTTAACTGTTTTTACACTGGTACTATGCTGTTTAAATTATTATACCTTCATAATATATTTTGATACCAAGAAAGACTAAATAGCCTCATTCACATATATATAGTAAATATTTATTATGTAAAATCTTATTAAATGTTTATTTGCTTTTCTTTCCTGTATATTTATTTCAGAATAACTTTTGAAATCAATGAAAAATTCTTCTTGGGCTGGAGAGATAGCTCAGTTGGTAGAGTGCTTGCCTTGCAAGCATAAGGCCCTGGGTTGGATCCTCAGCACCGCAAAAATAATTCCTCTTTACCACACTTTACCAAAGATAGCTCCCACTAACTTCCAATCACATACAAATAAAGAGGGCTGTGGGTATAGCTCAGAGTTAGAATACTTGCCTAACTTGCACAAGGTCCTAGGTTCGATCCCCGGTACCACAAATAAATAAACAGAAAGAAGAATACATATATCCTGAGTTGGTTACTTATTTACATTTACAAAACTGCTAGGCCTTTTGCTGTGTTATCACATATTCTTTGAAAACAAGATTTTTAATCACCAAATATTCAGTTGCATTAATTTTTTTAATAATTTAACTGTCTCATTGTTGAACTGTTAAGATATTTCCAAGTTTTTACTATAATAAATAACTGCAATAAACATTCTTATACATATATCTTTATTTATACATATAATTATTTCCCAGACATAAATGTCTAGAAGTGAAATTTCTGTGCAAAATAGTATGAACACTTTTTGAAGTCATCTTTATTGTTCTCCTGATAACTTCTGCCAATTTTTACTTCCACTAGAAATGAACAAAGGCCAATGTTAGTGTATCAATAAGGATATATATTTGGATGAAAATAATAGAAAACCTTACCATAGTAACTTAAATAGGTAAGGGATTATTTGTCACAAAACAAAAATTCCAAGTGTAGGTTACCCAGGACTGGTGTGGGAATTAACGATGTTAAGAAGGTATTTGTCACTTTAATCTTCCTGCTTCACCATCCTTTGTATATAATTATCAGCCTCAGGATAGATAACTACTGTCTCTCTGGACATTACATTTGTATTCCAGGGAGAAAGAAAAAGAAAGCATCCCTAGCTACTAGGGGGCTGGGAATATTAATATTTTGCTAACAACATTAGAAGAAAGGAAGGGAAAACTGAGGTTGTAATGATGAGCTGTGTTTACAGCCAGAAATTAAGATTTACTGAGTTTTGGTCAATTTGAAATGTTTTAAAAGCAAACTTATACTTTGCATTTCTTTGTTTGAATATTAGTGATTTTTTTGTTGTTGTTATTTTGTTCTGAGTTGCATTAAATATAGAAAGTAATTTAGGAACAATATTTGGGGGTCAGTGGGGTTGGGGGTTTACTGGGGATTGAACCCAGTGGTGCTTTACCACTGAGCTACATTCCCAGCCCTTTTTATTTTTTATTTTAAGACACAGTCTCACTTAGTTACTTAGGGCCTCACTATGTTGTCGAGATTGACCCTGAATTTACTATCCTCTTTCCTCAGCCTCCCAAACTGCTGGGACTACAGGTACATGCCACTGTACCCAGCTTCAAATATTAATCCTAATATGAACTTTGTTTTTTCTCTGTATTTATTTATCAATCCCTATTTACAGATATTTTTCTTTATATAGTTTAGAGCTAATTATTTTTATGTGTCTAATTTCCCCTTTAGATAGATTATCTTGAGTAGGTATCACAATTTTTCTTTGCAAAGAACCAGACAATAAACACTATAGACCTTTTGACCACATAAGTCTTTTTTGCATATTCTTCATTTTGTGTTTGTCTACTTGCTTGCTTGCTTATTTTTAACAATCTCTGAATATGTAAAAATCATTCTTAGCTTGCTGACCATACAAAACCAGGCTGTGAGCCACAATTGCCAAACTCTGTTCTTGAAGACAAGATTATGACATTGAGTTATTCCCTTGTTTTCCCACCCACCTGCTTCCTCCTGGAATTTAGCATATGACTAGGCCTGCAGTAGACTGTCAGTATGTCTTCTAAAAGAACGACTCTGATCTCAGCATGCTAAATTAATTTTCTCCTTACTGAGGCTTAATTATTGTGGTACTTCTTTGTAAAAATAAATAAATAAATAAATCCTCCATTGATAGCATTCAGATTGTCTAGGATGAAAAATGCAAAATTCTTGGGAGGCACCCACACCTTTTCAGTGGCCCATTCCTACTGAAAGATAGATAATTGAAGACACTGGAGGTGGAATAGCCCCTGGTTGCTTAAAATACAACCACCTTTGTCTCCAGAGTCTCTTAGACCAGGAAATAATGAGAGAAGTAAAGAGAACAAAGTTACCCTCACAGGGCTGGGATGTAGCTAGGTGGTATATCCCATGCTTAGAAGGCACTCGGTTCATTCTCCAGCACCAAAGGAAGAAAAAAGAATTCCCCTCACCTAGAACCTTCCCTACCATCTGCTCATAGTAATCACCCTCCATCTGCCCAAGAACCTATAAGTGAAGAGACTGTCCCTTTGAAATACCTTGGTTTTCCCACCGGTAAGGTAGAAACAGGAATTCAAGTCCACAATTCTTTATCCAAAACTCAGCACCAGATGAATATTAGAATTCAAAAATTTAAGCATTTTTAGAAAAAAATAGGTTGAGACAAGCATGGTGGTGCACACCTATAAACTCAGTGACTCTAGAGACTGAGGCAAGAGGATCATAAGTTAGATGCAGGTCTAGGCAACTTAGTGAGACCCTGCTCCAAAATAAAAATTAAAAGGGGTGGGGGTGTAACTCAGTGGTAAAGTGCCCCTGAGGTCAATCCTCAGTATCAAAAGCAAAACAAAGGAAAAGGAAAAAAAGAAATTGGTTGAACATACTATATAGAGCTCAACATCTCTAGCAGAATCTACGGTAGCCCTTATAATTGAATATGGTATAGGTTTTTTTTTAATTATGGAATTATGGATTAGGAATTATAGATTTGTACTGACCTGATAAGAGTGTTAAAAGGTTCAAAACAAGATAAGAAATGGTCATGAGCACTTTGTACACTGTAAAACACTGAGAAAACATTAGATCATATCAAATTCTTTGTAAGTGTTGGGCTGGCTCACCATCTGCTAAGGAATGCCTGCTCCCCAGATAGTGTGGCATCAAGGGAAAGTAAAAGCAAGCCCTCCTGAATGTGTCTTTTGTGTCAAATGACTGGTGGAGCTGGGAGGAAGCGATGTGGATGACAGTAATGCCAGGCACAACCACCACTGACCCCAAGGTCTACTCTGCATGTCACAAAACGCCCTGTTTCTGGGAATCAACAATTGGTCCTTTAAGTTCGTAAGGTCAGTTCCTTCCCATGACTGTAAATTATCATGATGATGCCAGTTCAAATTCCTAAATATTTTCTAGTAATAAAACACAATTTTTAACAGGATTCAAAGATCCTTAGTTATTCTGCAATATAAATTCTTCTAGCCAGGCACAGTGGTGAATGCCTATAATCCCAGCAGTTCCCAGCTGAGGCAGGAAGATCACAAAAATGACAAGTTCCAGGCCAGGCTCAGTGACTTAACAAGACCTTGTCTCAAAATGAAAAATAAAATGTACTGGGGATGTAGTAGTAGAGCACCCCTAGTTCAATCCCTAGTACCACAAAATAAATTTTAATTAAATTAAAACAAAAAAAGAACATCTTCAAAAACTAAAGTGATAACAGTTGCATGAAAAATAAGTAAACAAAAATTATTAAAGCATGAAAATAAATTTCAAGAATGCATATTTAGAAAAAATATTTATTATCAAATGTTTCAATACAACTTGGTATTACTAAATGATTTACCTGTGACAAAAACTGGAAAATCATAATTCTTATGCAAATTATAAAGTGTGCCCTGAAAATTGAGAAAATAGAACACATTGCATCTTAGAACAAGACTCACCATGAAAATTCATTCTATCTCTAATTTTTGTGCATTTCTTTCCACTGGCATTTGGTTGGGCTGGAAAGAGGAGTTTTGGGGAAAATATTCATCCTTGATTCTACCTAATTGATGAACTCAGACTGGTCACTTGACTTCCAAAGATATCACTATTCTGACCAAGAAGTAGAAAGAAGGGGTTTGACATTCGATGAGAATAAGAAAGATGAGGAAAATGCAAGAGTAACCTTCAAGGATGCACTAGAGAACCCAGGGGCTGGTCTACCCATGGCCTCACTGTTATCCCAGGAGTTCTTGTTACTCTTATCCAACAAACATCATAGTGTATTTGGGAGACACATCTTCAGTTTTTTTCATACTAGGGATTGAACCCAGGGGTGCTCGACCACCAAGACACAACACCCAACTCTCCCCTTTTCTGTTTACTTTGAAACAGGGTGTCACTAGGTTGCCAAGAACATCCCTGAACTTGTGATCCTCCTGCCTCAGCCTGAAGAGGAGTTGGAATTATAGGCTTGTATTCCTAGCTACATTTTCAATTTTACTTATTTATTTATTTATTTATGGAACCAGGGATTGAACCCAGGTCCACTTAACCACTGAGCCACATCCCTAGTCCCTTTTATTTTTATTTTGAGACAGGGTCTAGCTATGTTGCTTAGGGCCTCACTAAGTTGCTAAGGTTGGCTTTGAACTCACAATACTGCCTCAGTATTGTGGTGGGATTATAGGCATGCACCACCATGTCTGGCTACATTTTCAATTTTTACTCCAAGTTGAAAGAGAATTTTCTCAGTCAAAGATCCTATCCAGAGTACAGCAGAACCTACAGCTGCCTGGCAAAGACCCTTGATGCAGCCTCAGAGGGTAGAAAACAAAGCAGAAGTACCTGTTCCTGAGAAAAAAGCAAAGGAAAACCCAGATCCAAGAGGTTCCCCTGAGCACACACACATGCAAGGATAAAGACCCAGGAATAAAGAACCAGAAGCAGGAATTGGAGCAAGATAGTATAGAAGCATGGCTAGAAAAGTAAACCCTGATCATCCCCTTGGGGAAGCTCTATGTCCTCAGTTATAAAGTGAGGATTTTTTTGTTGTTGTTCTAATTAATTATTAATGACAATAGAATTATTAATGACAATAGACAAAATGTGTCTATTTTGACACATCATACATAAATGGAATATAACTTCACATTCTTCTAGTTGTACATGATATAGAATCATCCTAGTCATGTAATAATATATGTACACAGGGTAATAATGTCAGATTCATTCTACTATCCTTCTTACCCTTATACCTCCTCCCCTCTCTTCACTCCCCTCTGCCTAATCCAAAGTACCTGTATTTCCCCCTAGCCCCCCTGGTCCCCCATTGTGAATTAGTATCTGCATATCAGAGAAGATATTCAGTCTTTGTTTTTTTGGGGATTGGCTTATTTCACTTACAGTGATATTCTCAAGTTCCATCAATTTATCTGTAAATGCCATAAATTTATTCTCCTTTAAGACTGAGTAATATTCCATTGTGTATATATACCATATTTTCTTTAACACCTCTCACAGGACTATAATGAGGATCAAATGAGATGGTTTATCAATAACACTTTGTAAGTTATCAAACATTATAAAAACACTAGGCAACATTATCTTCTTCGAAATTATAAAACACACCATCTGCTCCCTAGTGCCTGCTCCCCAGATATTGTGACATCAAAGAGGGTCCTCAGTCAACCCACATTTGCATGAATGAGCCTTGTTGTACAAATGTTCCCAAGGGTCAGGAGGAAGAAGAGGGACAGAGAGGACATCCTCCAGAAGCTGGACCTGAGGAGGTTTCCCCAGGGGCCTAGGACATCCTTTGAAGTTCAAAATAGTTCCTATTTCTAGTAGTCACTTATTGATCCTTGTGGTTCCTAGTTAATGCTAGACCTTCGCCAAGATTGGGATTGGATGTTGGGTACAGTGGTGCACTCCTGTAACCCCTGTTACTCAAGAGGGTGTGTCAGGAGGATTACAAATTTGAGGCCAGCCTCTGTAATTTAGTGAGACCCTGTCTCAAAATGAAAAAACTTTAGGGCTGGGGATGTAGCTCAGTGGTAAAGCACCCCTGGGGAAAATCCCAGTACCCAAAATTAAATAAAGAAATAAATAGATTGGGATTGGAGTAAAATATTGCAGTGTCTCCTGATAATGACAAATTAAAATTGGACTTCAAAAATTATTCACGCAAAAAATATGTATTTGCAAAATTTCTTCCAATTAAAAAAATATTTCTCAAAATTAACGTTTTTAAAACTGTAAAAAAAAATTTTTTTAATAGATTAAAAACTTCAATTGATCAGTTGGATACAGTGGTGCATGCCTGTATCCAGCAGTTTCGGAGGTTGAGGCAGGAGGATAGCAAGTTCAAAGCCAGCCTCAGCAACTTAGTAAGACCCAAAGCAACTCAGCAAGATCCTTGTCACAGGAAAACAAGGAGCTGAAACTCCAAAACTCAGTTCTTGTGTTCCAAAGAAAGAAAGTTTAACGTCAGACACCAAAAAGCCATGCAAGAGAACTTTATTATAGGTGAAAGTAAATTAAAAGCAAAGTAAGACTTAAACAGAGAGCACTCTCTCAAAAGAGAGAGTGGGCTGAGAACAACAAAGGAGACAATGTGGTCTCCAAATTTGTTACTGTTTAATGTTTAACAGGACTGGGGACCACCTTCTACTCTTTGCCTATCAGGTGTTCAATTCCCCCTTCGCTTTCAGGCAGTGGAGTTTGAACTGTCACAGAGGCCATCCTATTTAGGGGGGCTTCATCCATAAGTTAATCCCCTGTTAATGTGGGTGCTGGGGTAAATAATTGGTCAGAAGTTACCTTAGTGCACCTGCTCTACTAAAGGAATCTTCCTTCCCAGACAAATGGAGCTAATGGGAAAATATGTCAAAGAAAAGGCTTAATGGGACTAACTCTTTTATTTTATATATGTTTTAGATGTTGATCGACCTTTATTTTATTCATTTATTTTTATTTGGTGCTAAGAATCGAACCAAGTGCCTCACACATGCTAGGCAGGCTTGGCTGAGCCATGGGATACAGAGGTGTGACTCATGATAAGGCCCTGGAGGGAGGGCACACCACATGGAAAGAGAGGCATGTTGAGGAGAGCTGAGGAGGCCTTGACTAGCTCCCAGCTCCTGCAGACTCACAAGTGACCCAGCTGGCACTATATGGTTCAGTCGACACACAGGATCCACAGAAATAACCCCCGTGTCCATCAACTGATAAATGAATAAACTATTGGAGGTCTGGGGTGTAGCTCAGTGGAAGAGCATATGCTTTGCGTGCATGAGGTCCTGGGTTTGAGCCCCAATATCACAAAAAGAAAAAAAAGTTAAAAAAAAAAATTTCCTTGCCAGATGAGTTGGTATATACCTATAATCTCAGATATTAAAGAAGCTGGAGGCAAGAGGATCACTTGAAACTGGTAGTTTAAGGCCAGGCTGGGTAACATTTCAAAACCCCTTCTCTTCTAAAGAAATATATATATATATAAATATGTATATATTTATATATGTGTGTGTGTGTGTGTGTATATATATATATGTACATATATATATATAAAGATTTTCTGTGAATTATCTGTATCAAAAAGAGCTAACCCAAGAACTTTTATTACCCGAGAAACTTTTATCTGTATTATAAAAAGTATTAACTTTTTTCTGTATTATTCACCATTTTCTCCCCTCCCCTTCCCATAATTTGTCTGCACTACCCCCAAAAACCCCAAATCTTTTTTTATTTCTGTAGCTCAGGATGACATATGTATGTATGTATTAACTATGTATTACAGACAGACTAAGAAAGGTTAAGGCAGCCACAGGGGTTCAGGAAGCTGAAATGAGAGCAAAGGCAGAGAGCAGATACAAATGCAAAGAGTCACTATAGATAGTCAGATAAGGTTTCAAAACAGCTGAAGAACTTGTTCAGAACTTAGAGTTGCAAAGCACTGGAACTTATTCTAGGCCAAGGTCCAGAGGATGGCAGTTTCACAAAGTTAGCTTGGAGTGTCAGCTTGAGATGTCTGCTTGGAGTGGGCCAGGTGTGGTGTCAAGGGCAGGAGAAACTGCACTCTGCTAAAGCCTGAGGAAACACTGGTGGCTGGTGATGAGTGACCAGATGGCAGGGTCAAGGTGAGGTGCCCCTGTGTTTAGTCTCCTTTTATGGCCCATGAGCGAGGGGATTGTTTCATTCAGTGGTCCAGTGTGTTCCATAAGCTCATGGAACTGGGTTTTTTCCACATGAGTTTGATATGAGCATTCATCTGATTAATTCAGTAAGTTCACAGGTTGTAAGAAATATGTGGCTCAGTTCTGGTACCAAGGCAGCTCAGACCCTTGAATCCAGGGGAGCAAATACTCTGGGGTGCCCAGTCTGAGTTGCAGCTCCAATGAATGCACCTAGAAAACCACTCCGGATGTGAGAACTCACACAGGAGATTTTATTAGGCAGATGACCAGAGTGTCCGCTCTCACGGCTGGGAGAGAAAATAGCTGAGGAGCTATTCTTAAGTAGTGGAATTTCGCAGACTCATAACAACGAACCAATGACTGGTGAGGGGATCTGGGTTGTAAAATGGTGTGGGGGGGTGCAGGATACTGGAGGCAGCAAAATAGCAGATCTGATGCCAATACAGTTCGTCATTTTTATTAGCATGACTAACTTATCAGTTGGTGCCTTGTGGTTGGGTCAGGCAGTTGGTGATTGTTTACTTGTACAAACAAGGTATAGAGTCATTCCACCTCAGCACTTAAACTCAAAATGGAGTAGCTCATGGCCAAATACTATTGTATAAAACAGAGTAACTCAGGTTTAGGTACAGCCTATTTTGCAGTAACTCTGAGCAGAGCACAGCTTCTTCCCACAATTTCCATGAATTAAAATTGTTTTTCTCCTGTTAACTATTTTATGTCAACTTTATGTATATATGGAGTTAAACCCAGGGGCGCTCTGCTACTGAGCTTCATCCCCACATCCCTGTCTTGCAGGGTAAGAGAGAAAATGAGAGGAAAAGAGAAAGGAAAGAGAAAGGGTGCATGCTAGAGAGAGTGGAAAGCAAGGAGGAGAAAGAAAGTGAGTCAGGGGGAGAGAAAAGCAAGAGAAAAAAGATGGCGGGGTAGCCACCCTTAAGCAGTTAAATTCTGTGGGGCTAACAGGGGACTAATAACGGAGAAGGATACTTGCAAGCTGACTGATGAACCAATAGCTAGCTAGGATGTTCACAGACTGACAGTAATTGGGAGGCAGGGAAATGGCTACAATGGATAGGGTAGGGAGAGCAGCTTTGTACATTACACAGTCCACCTGTTTTTATCCCTAACACAGTATCACCGCTTGCTCTCATAAGAGGAGTTCCGAGTTACAATATACAGGATTGGCTAATTTTAAAATTGGGGTGGACAAAGGGAATGATTACTGTTAAAATGACTATAATTGGATCTCAAAATGACTACAACTGGATCTTATATCCCAATTAAGACTAACTACTATATTTTGAAAATGGACCACCAAACTTTCTGTTTCTCATAGACAGGATCTCACTAAATTGCCTAGGTTGACCTCAAATTTGTGATCCTCCTGCATCACTGAGATTAGAGGTTTGTACCACTGTGCCTAGCGAATGTCCCTTCTTGAAAAGCCAGTTTCATACTATCCTTAAGTGGGTTCCAGGGGCTTTTCCTGAAACAAAACTCAAGAACTTTGTTGTTTAAAATTTATGTCTGAGCCAGGCATAGTGGTATACACCTCTAATCCCAGTGACATGGGAAATTAAGGCAGAAGGATCATAAGTTCAAGGCCAGCCTCAGCAACTGGCTGAGACCCTGTCTCAAAATAAAAGACAAAATATATATGTAAAATATATACTTTAAATAAAATTTATTTTTAAAAAATGTATAGACTTACTATCCTAAGAGAATTGTTTTGGAGCTGGGGGTGTAGTTCAGCAGTAGAGCTTCTTTTGGGGGGGCAGGCACTAGGGATTGAACCTGAGGACACTTAACCACTGAGTCAAACTCCCATCCCTTTTTATTTTTTATTTTGAGACAGGGCCTTTCCAAGTTGCTTAGGGCTTCACTAATCCTCCTGCCTGAGTCTCTGGGATTACAGGCATGTGCCACAGCACCCAGTTAAATAAGTAAATATTTTTTAAATTGTTATTTTTATTTATTTATTTTTTTGGCAGTGTTGGAGATTGAACCCAGAGCCTTGTGCTTAACAGGCAAGCACTCTGCGAACTGAGCTATATTCCCAGCCCTGTTTTTATTTCTTATCCTTTGTCCATTTTTGTCTATGTGATATTTTTCACATAGCTGTAATCATAAAATAAATATTATTTTGCATTCTGCTTTTTCTTAATAGACATGTGTACCCAAAAATCATAAACATTTTTCATGTTTCTGTAAGCTTGAGGGCAAGGGCTGGTGGCCAGACAAAAGCAGGCAGAAAGCAGCAGAAGCAAGCTTTATTGGAATTTGGCTCTCAGGTGAAATTCCCAGCCCCCCGGGGTACAGGTCAGGATGGAAAGCCAGAGAAAACCGCGCATGGCCCGACTGCCCAGGGTCTTTATAGGCCAGAATAGGTGGGGGTTTTGCTGAGTGACAGGTGAATATAAGGGTCAGTGGAGTTTATCTGTCCCTGTTTGATTGGTCGCTGTTTGGCACCTGTCCACTGCCTCAGTCATTTTGCTCTCTCTCATGCAGCCACTCAAGTCCCAACCTAACAGTTTCTACATGTTCTTCATAATCATTTTTACCTGGGCTTTTGTACCTCTCTTGTGTCACCTACCAGAACAAACTGTGGTCCCAAACCATTGCCTGGCTTCTGTGCCTGTAGGCTATTGGCACTGAAGCAGGTTGCACAGTGAGAAAAAGGATAATAAGTTATTATCATTTTTAATAGCTGCATACTATTCTGTTGAGGTTTCAGCCATGTGGATGAGAAAAGGGTTAACTGCTGGAGGATGATGTTGGCTATAAATCAATTAATAAACCCATAAACTTATCTAATAAATAAACATATGAGAGCCAATACTCTTTTCAAATGAGAGGGGGTGTGATGGACCAGGCCATACCAAATCTGGCCTTTAACAAGATGGAGTAGCCCAACTCTCCTTTATTTTATAGTCACACAGGTAAAAAGACCCAGACCAGGAGGGACTTCTTCTGTTATAGACAGGATGGGGTGGAGTTAGGGAAGCCATTTGCTCAGGGAAACTATCATATAACCAGACAATAAACTGCTCCCACACAGGGCCACCTAATCCCTAGTGATATGGAACAGTCCCGCACGGCTGCCAGTTCCTGGGAGTCAGGCCTCAATGTCCCATGGCTCAACCATGTCTGATTCTGCTAGATGTGGATGACTTCCCACACTATTCCATTGGTTTATGTGCTTTAACTTAACAATTTACTTATTGTTGAGAACTTTTACAAACCATGCTACAATGAACATCTTTCATATATACGTATATAACTTTTATTTGTTTAATTATTTCCTCAGGGCTTATTCCCTTGAGAGGGATTGCTGAACTTCAGGGTGTGAACAATGTTATGGCCATTGAAATATGCTGCTGTTATGTGATTCAAAAAAGGTTTTGTGGGATCTCATTGTCACTTTCAATGGTTTATCTCTAATACCTGAAGATCAGTTATATTACGTGAGAAGATGTTAGGAACATTGTATACAGTTCTCTAGCCCCCAGTGGCCTAAAATCTTCATTGTAAACATGTAAAACACTAGATCATCTTTATAACACCTAATTTAAAGATGAACTAATCAGTCTCTCATTTATAAATTAGGGAACTAAGATACAACTCATTAGTATCAAAGCCACAGTTAGGAGCCAGGTTTCTCAGCTACTAGCCCAGAGTTTTTAGACTAAACTATGCCATATTTCTTTAATAGTACTTCAAACTTAGAGGACATGCTAAGAAAATTTTTATTTATTTATTTATTTATTAGGAAAAGGAAAAAGAAGGTTTATTGCTTTGCTAGCAAAGGAGAAACATGGGGGACTCCTGTCCCAGAGGCTGTGATTCTACCCATCAGCAGAAACACAGAGCTTTTAAAAGGCGATTCAGAGAAAACAAGATTAGGGAGGAGAGATCAGGAAAGAGAAAATCTGGGAAAAGAAGATCAGAGAGGAGAAGATCAGGGAGAAGAAAGTTGAGAAAAAGAAAAACACATGTACGTTTCAAAACCAAAAGGGATATAGTCAAAGTGTCAAGTGAACCCCTGTTACATACAGGAGGAGGTACAGGGTCAGGGTCAAAGAACTGGACAGGAGTGGCATTTGGGATCACAAAAGGCTCCCCACAGGAGTGATTCTACCAGGGCTAAGCAGCCAGGATGGCACCAAGTTCTGCAGACAGCCAAAATGCTGACCAGATTGCCTCCACCATGGCTCCTGAAACCTGCGCCCAGCAGCACAGGAAGGCAAGTGAGGCCTGAGGCAAATGAATGAGTCCTCAGGAGAGAAAGGCAAAAGAGAGTGGATGAGGAAGGAAGATGGAAAGTGAAAGAGGAAAGGCAGGAACTTAGTTGACTGGGAGAGGAGATGGGTCCACAAGAGAAGGAAGCCCCAAGCAGAAAAAACAGGGAGATAAAAAGGAAAGGGCCTGGTGAATGCTAAGACTTCTACCTAAGCTGAGACACAGGGCAGCTGAAGTCAGCTAGACCCTAGCAATGAATTAAGAAAATTTTAAAAAATTGTTATTTGCCCAACTCTAAGAAATCTCCTTTACTGTCATTTCTTTACAATCTCCTCCCTAGCTCTGCTTTTCCTCTAATCCATTTCACTTGTAAAAAAGCAAAGTGTTGACTGATTGGAGGTTTTCCTATTATCCCCTTCAATTCTTATCCTATAATGAAAAATTGCCACTCAATGAATGGTTAAAATAGGAAGTAGGAAGAACAACTTAAGAATCTGAACAAATTTTGGTCATTCTTTATATTTCTCTATAGTGCCTCATATAGTTTGGGAAGGGATTGTTTGTGTGTTTGTTTTCTTTTTTTCAGAATAGGTAATCAATAAGAATTGGTTTAATTGTAGGTGTTCTTTCAGTAATTGAGTAATCTGTCGGTTAAAAAGTCGGTTAAAAGTCGGTTAAAACTTTGGGGAAAATTATAATAATAGACTTTTTAACTTTTTTTAAGATGATTTTTTTTTTTTTAGCTGCTAAAGGAACTTCACTTATTTATATGTGGTGCTGAGAATCAAACCCAGTGCCTTACACATGAAAGGCGAGTGCTTTACCACTGAGTCACAACCCCAGCACAACTTTTTAACTTTAAAAAAAGAAGTTTTTGATTACCAGTAGTCTATCAATCTACCTGTTTCCCTAAAGTTTCCTGCCACAGTGATACAGTGGCTTTGTTACTTGTTTTGGTTTGTTTTCTGCTTTCTGTTTTGGGTTTTTTGTTTGTTTGTTTTGGTTTTAGTTTGTTTTTTTTTTTTTTTTTTTTGGCTACAAATTAATAAATGGATTCTCAACATAAATTCTGCTTATTTTCTGCTTTCTGCTATGTCTTTTTTGCCTAAATAAAAACAGTCACAACAAACTGCCACATAAACCTCAATTACCATGAGATCAACCTAGTAGGAATGTGAGCTGCAGGAGGTTTTGATAGGAAAAAAAAAAAAAGCATTAGAGTCAAAGAGAAAAGTATGAGCCCCTTCAGGATATGACTCCAAAACAGGATTCAGAGATTCAAAGGTGGACCAGAGGCTGTGGGTAAAGTAAGATGCTGTTATGAGTAAAACACTGTCAAGGATGAATGCAGTTAAGGCCCAGATTATTTTTCTTGTACAAGTTAAAAGCATGCTTAGTTGCCATCATCCTTAAATACAGCAATATCAGTCTGCTAGTGCTGCCATAACAAAATTAAAAAGACTAACTGACTTAGTTGAAATTTATTATCTCACAATTCTAAATGCCAGAAGTCCAAGCCCTCAGTGTTGTCAGTTTAGTTTCTTCTAAGGCCCATTTCCTGGTTTGTGGATGGGCACCTTACTGCTGTACCCTCACATTGTTGACCCTTAGTCCATATATGTGACCCGACCTCCTCTTTTTATAAAGACACCAAGCGCATTTGATGAGCACCCACCATGATGATCTCATTTAACCTTTATTATCTCCTTAAAAGGCCCCATCTCCAAATGAAGTTGCATTTGCAGGTACTGAGGAGTTAGAACTTCCACATATCAGAACACTGGTCCACTTAAGCTTTGAATATAGCCCTCGCTGCTCTGCCACTGCAATTTATTTATTTATTTTTGCAACTTATTTTTAAAGCAGACATGTTTCTTTCTCTTCCTCTCTCCCTGTTCCTCCCTAATCTCTCCCCTTCCCTAATCGCAGGGAAACAGAAGTACCTTTCTTCCCCATCCTAGACAGAGTTCTCTGTCCTTGAGTACACACCCACCATAGGAATGAAGTAATCCAGATTTTGCAGATGCACCAGAAGATCTCAGAAATAACTACCTCCCAAGTTAACAAGTGAATTACAACCCCAATGGAGAATGTAGCCTTTGAATCACCTCTTCAAAAGCCCCCTGTTTCTGGTGATGGGCAGAATCACAGCATTTGGGACAGGAGTCCCCTGTGTTTTCTCCTTTGCTAGCAAAGCAATAAACCTTTTCCCTTTTTCTCAAAACTGTGTCCTTGATATTGAATTGGCATCAGGGACAAAGACCGAGCTTCCCAGGTGGGACCCATGAGCAGCTCCCACTCCAGCAGGACTGGCTCTCCAAGGAACCCCACTTCCATGCTGAAAATACAAAGTGGCTGGCAAACTTGTTGAGAGCCAGTTGAAGGAGAGTTAGGAGATGGGTGAGTTTGCCTCAGGTGGCAAACTGAGATGTTCCTGTGAGTAAGGGGAGGGACTGAGGAACATCCCAGCAGCTGCGGAAGCTCCTTTTGCTTCAGGGGAACACCCGCCTTCTCTCCCTGAATTGTACAGGTTGCTCCATCATGGTCCACTTTGAGAAAAAGGAAACTGAACTCAGGAAAGTCGTGAAAACCTTGGCCATCTCGTAAGTCCCCTGATGTGCCTGCCAAGACCCTTGATTCTACACATCTGGTTCCTCTTTGTGGGGACATCTGTGGTGCCATTGGTGTAGGGGTCATGGTTAAGCAGGACTCAAGAACCTAGGGATATTTACTCCCTTCTGGTGTGTTCTAGGTTCTCATTTGTTTTTTGGTCTGGAGGGGTTTGGGAATTCCCTCTGGTTGTCTGCCTATGTTTTTGTTTTGTTTATATCTGTTACTGCCAATTTTAAGACATGGCCAATACTACATTGATCCTATAAGTAGTCTCTTGAGAAAGGTCTTGGCTGGTCCGTTTTAAAGGTTCCCATCTATCGGCCATGGTTTTGGGGTTCCTCTCTGGTTGTCTCTCTCTGGTTGTTTCTTTTGCAATTGGAGTTGTTCTATTAGAGATAAAGTAAGTTGAAGAAAGGGCCACCTATATAAATGTAAGCCTGAATAGCTTTTTGAAATAGTTTTTGAATAGCTTTCTGGATTATTATACAATCTTGCAGTTGGAGTTGGAGTTGGTCTGTCAAAGGTAAAGTGTAAGAAATTTGTATTTGCAGGTCTATCTGTTTTAAAGGTTCCTATCTGTCAATCCCAGTTTTGGTTATCTGCTCGTGGTTTTTTGTTTTTTTTTTGTTGTTGTTGTTGTTTTTGTTTGTTTGTTTGTTTGTTTTTTTGTATCTGTTACTGGCACTTTAAGACATGGGCCATGCTGCATTGATGGTACCTGTACTCTGTTGAGTAGAGAGATCTTGGCTGAGTGGGTTACCTATAGGTATAAGAGAAAGACAGTTTACTATAACACAATCTGGCCTTTTAATGGTTTTTCTGGATTATCTTGAAGTTGAAGTTGGTCTGTCAGGTGTAAAGTATTCAAAAGAGATTCTGTATGTACAGGCACTTATGCAGTTGAATAATAAGGGGTCTGAACAGTCAGGAACTAAGTTGAAGTTGCCAAAAGTCACTGCCTGTGGTTTGCAAGAGAGCAGGAAACCAGAAGAAAGAGTTTGAAAATAAGATTTAAATCTTTTAAACCCAGTGCTGGCACTCCCAACACTTTCTCAGTCTGGTCCTAGGCAATGGCAGATCATCTCGCTGTGGGTCAAAGACACTAACTCTAAGCTGGGGGGAAAAATCTCCCAGAAAACCTGCCTGGGCTGTAGAAAAATGGTCAAAGAGAACCCGGCCTCTGTCCTCTGTCCTGCTTTCCAGTCCCTTTAGCCCCTGGGGGGTGGATGCTGCTGACCACAAAGGATGTGGCAGTAGATTCCAGCACTGTTAGTTTATGACCTGGAGACAGGAATAGTCTCCCCTTTTAAGATCTGACAAGACACCCCATTTGGCCAGGGAATATTCATCACTGGGGCAAAGCAAGTCTTCCTGTAATAGTATCCCATCAAACTTAATGCATGGGGAGACTGGCAGAATGAACAACTGCACCCAGAAAAGAAAAAGACAGAAACTAGGGCCAACCCGTGCTTGGTAGGCAGGCTCTGCAAAAGGATCTTAAAGGAAACCTAAAGAAAGGAATAGAAAGCGCCTCCTCTGTTGCATACCAATATGCCTAGTATAAGAAAAAGTCCCCAAAGGAGACTCTGGTTACAATCGACAGTGGGGAACTCACTTAAAGTTGATGGCATTGTGATAATGATAAGGGAGACAGGTCAGGCTCAAAAATATCCTGTGTGCCAACCACTTAAATGCAACCTGGGAGTAAAAGATTAAGGTACAGTTTTTGTATATGCTTGATTGTCCAACACTCTCCTGGGATGAAATTTATTGTGTAAATTAAATGCACAGGTAACATTCATAAGGATTGATTCAGAATACAAATATTTTTAAAATTTTTATTAGTTCTTTTTATTTATACAAGACAGCAGAATGTATTTTGACATTATACATACATGAATTATAATTGTATATGATATGGAGTTAGGTCATGTATTCAAATATGACCATAGGAAAGTTATATCTGATTCATTCATTGTCTTTCCCATTTTCATCCCCCATTCCTTCCCCACTCTGTCCAATCTGGGGAACCTCTCCCTCTCCCCTCAGCACTATTGTGAGTCAGCATCTGCATACCAGAGAGAACATTCAGCCTTTGGTTTTGGGGGGATTGACTTATTTAACTTCCAGTTCCATCCATTTACTGGCAAATGCCATAATTTCATTCTTATTTGTGGCTGCATTATATTCCATTGTATATATGTATCACATTTTCTTCATCCATTCTTCTGTTGAAGGGTACCTAGATTGGTTCCATAGCTTAACTATTATGAATTGAGCTGCTATAAACATTGATGTGGCCACATCACTATCAAGGAGTGGGATTATTAGGTCAAATGGTGGTTCCATTTCAAGTTTTCTGAGGCAACTCCTTATTGCTGCTTTCCAGAGTACTTGCACCAATTTGCAGTCCTATGAGCAATGTAGGAGTGTACTTTTTTTCCCCACACCCTCACCAACATTTCTTAATACTTGTATTCTTGATAATTGCCATTCTGGCAGGATCAAGATGAAATGTGTAGTTTTGTTTTGTTTTGTTTTCTGGTAATGGTGCTGGGGATTGAACCCAGGGCCTTCTGCATGCTAGGCAAGCACCCTACCAACTGAGCTCTATCCCCAGTCCCTCAGTATAGTTTTAATTTGTATTTCTCTAATTGCTAGAAATTTCAAACATTTTTTCATAGGCCTGTTGGCTGATCATCTATCTTTGTGAAATGTCTGGTCAGTTCCTTTGCCCATTTATTGATTGGGTTTGTTTTATTTTGTTTTTAGTGTTAAGTTTTTTGGGTTCTTTATATATCCTGGAGTTTAATGGTCTGTCTGAGGGGAAGATGACAAAGATTTTCTCCCAATCTGTAGGCTCTCTCTTCACGTTCTTGATTGTTTAATTTGCTGTGAAGAAGCTCTTTAGTTTGATACCATCCCATTTGTTGATTTTTTGTTGTTGTTGTTCTGTTTAGTTATACATGACGGTAGAATGTATTTGACATATCAGTCATACACGGAGTATAACTTCCCATTCTTGTGGTTGTACATGATGTGGAGTTACACTGGTCCTTATTCATATATAATAACAAAGGAAAGTTATGTCCAATTCATTCTGTCTTTCCCATTCCCAAACCCCTCCCTTCCCCCCTGTCCAATCCAGTGAACCCCCATTTCTCCCTCCCCTACTCACCTATTATCAGTCAGCATCTGCATATCAGAGAGAATACAGAATATGAATTTAAGAAAGGGTCTGAAACTAGAAAATAGAAAGTTATAGGGATGGAAATATTTTTGTATGGAAAATTAGAAGGTAAAAGAAATGTTTCTGGATGAGGAAGTTATTTTGTCTGGTAAAGTATTATTCTTGTGCTGAAGTTCAAGATGAAAGAAGACAAAACTAAGGATATAAACAAGTTGTGAGTTTTTAAGTATCAGAAGGTTTGCAGAAGATAAATCTCAAAAAGTTTTTGTTTGTGTTTTAATTGGCTATAATGAGCACAGTCAAAATTATTTGAACTTTAATGTACTGATATGAAGTAAAGTCTGAAACATTGATCTTCTCTTATCTATCAAGATAATTTTCTTGCATTTGTTAGGTTTTATTACTTGGGAAAACTAAGTCTTAAAGGAATTAGGATTTGTGCCCATTTTAAATTCTTAAATGATTACTTCATAACTGCTATTTAGGTTATTACAATATAGTTGGCACCCTAAATATATGTGAGTAGGTATATGAATACATCTGAGAACTGTATCTGTCTAAGCCTTATCTAAGTGCTATATAAAAGTTTATGTAAGTTTACTGGCAAGATAACCAGTAAGTGCTCTCTTTTATACATTGTATCTGACATAGAAGGGTCACATTCTCATTTGAAGAGCTATCTTATGTCTGTTTGTTTTGACTAATTTAATTTCTGATCATTAACACTGTTTCCTAAATGTATAAAAAATTTAAGATTATCCTTTGATTTTTGCTAACCCATCCAGACCTGTGATTATTGTTACTATAAACTCTGGATTCTAAATTGTACTTTGAAAGTTAATCTTAGTTAAATTAAAACTTAGGAGAGCACTTTGCCAAGTTGGTGTTCTCCAAGCTAAAATTATCTGTAGCAGTAGTCCCCTTCAGATTTGTATGGAAATAACAAAATTGATTGGTATTTATTTGTGCCATTTAATGTTTTATATATTATGTGTAATATTTTGTGTTTCTCTTTACACTGGGATGGAAATTTCAATGCATTTTTGGAAGGTATTAAGGAGATCCTGATTTGTTCAAAGGTTAACAATATGGAACATAAAAGCATTCTACCACTTTTCCACAAAAGGGAAGTTAAAATCTCTCTCAACCTTTCTGTTTCATTATGTCAGATGTAAGTGGTATTATATTAACTGATATTCAGGGACTCAGGAAACAATACATGAGAACTTTGCAGAATGACACTTTAAAAAGGGGCAAAGGTCAGATTCAGAAATAAAACAATTTTTAAGATGTGTCAAGAGTGAAAGCAAATGAAAGAGAATATAAAAAGAAAACGAAAAGGAGACAGACCTCAACAAACCAGTGATGCTTTATTAAGCAACAGAGGGGCACATTTTCAAGGGGAAGATGGAGACTGGCTACAAAAAGAGTCCACATTTTATGGGGTTTAGCAGGGCCACATCATGGGAGGAGTTTGTCACTTTTGGTGGGCAGGGGAACTTTGGCAGATAAGGGAAACTGCAAAAGGTCAGAGTCCTCAGTTTCCTTTTTCCCCCAAGGGATTATAAGTCTCCACCTCCTTCAAAGAGGCCAGCCTCACCTGAGTTAAGGCTCTGTCTCTTGCCCTTATTCATGTTAGGATGACTCTGAAGTAGGTTAGAATTTAACTTATTTAAAGTTGTGTTCAAAAGATATATTTTTGTTGTAAAGATTACTGTGATCTCAAAATAAATAGGATACAATGTATAACTAAGTAAAGATTTAAGATTATAAAATAATTTTTCTTGGTTTATAGCTATTACACAAACTGAATATGTTTTTGCTCTGTTCATTCATTTTGTATTTTCCTTGTAAACTTTATAACTGTTGCCTATTGGTGTTTTGCAGAGGTACTGCTTCTAATAAAACAACCTGAATTAATTTGAGACAATAAGCCATCACCTACAAGACAGGATATAATGCTGACTTATAGTACCAGTACTGACTTTGATTAAATGAAAGGGGTAATTGTAAAATTATAGATATTGCAGTTATACCCCATTATTCCCACTTTAAAACTGGTAAAACTGGCCTACTGAATGTTTAAAACCAAAAACTTAGACCAAAGTCAAGGAAGTTAAAGGGCCAAGGAAACTGGGCATGGTGGCCCATACCTGTAATATCAGCAGCTAGAAAGGCTAAGGTAGGAGGAGTGTGAGTTCAAAAGCCAGCCTCAGGAAAAGTGAGGTGCTAAATAATTCAGTGAGACCCTGCCTCTAAATAAAATACAAAAAAATAGGGCTGGGGATGTGGTTCAATGGTCAAGTGCCCCTGAGTTCAATCCCCATTACCCAAAAAAGGGGGGTGGGGCAAGGAAAAAGCAGCCAACATTTTGGCCCATGCCCTCTAAGGTCAGACAGGGCCCAGAGAACAATGGTACCCCTCTCTGGGCACTGCAACTCTGGTGATTAACCCAACCTGCCAATCAGGAAGATTGAGAGGACCCTAGAGAACAGGAAGCCAACCAGTGCGCATTCTGCAAAGAGGAGGGTAATTGGAGGGGAAGGTCCTTAATGCTTCCAAGAGTAGCCAAGAGGCTTAACACACATCCCCCCAAAGTAATCTCTGAGGAATCTCAGCTGACTTTTAAGAGTTAGATAGGAGGGCTGGGGAGATAGCTCAGTCAGTAGAGTACTTGCCTTGTATGCACAAGGCCCTGGGTTCAATCCCCAGCACCGCAAAAAAAAAAAAAAAAAAAAAAAAAAAGAGTTAGATAGGAACAAGGCCAATTTTGACCAACTTGGTCTTAAACACCTGGCAAGAGAGTATAGCCTAAGCACAGGCCTACAGGGACATTTAAAATAAAAAACAATGGTATTTTTCAATATAACTTAAGATATACACTTTTGTCAGTCCTATCAAAAGTAAATAAAGTTGGAGGCCATAATGGAAGGGTTCTTGTGTGGCAGTGCCTACCAATAATGATCACAAAGGACTCTAGAATTGCAAGTTTGTCCTGAGTTGATTTGAGCCTGATCTCAGACCTACAAATCTTCCTAACCTCCTAACATTGATAAATTTGATCTGTTTTTCACTGATATGATTGAGTTACTATCTTCATGATTTTCAGAAACTGACTGAAATACTAACTGCTTTTGTGCTAATTGTTTACAAAAAAAATAATGTTTTGCTGTCTTGTTTATTGTTGGCTTAGTATGATCCCTGCCCTAGGTATACTTTGTCCAGTCATCTTGTTACAGACTGTGCAAGAATTACAAACTACCATGCATACTGAGCCAAATTGGAAGGGGAAAAGGTCCTTTAATAAGCATACCAGGCAAGTGTCTGGGAGCAGGCTAGTACCTCAAAGAACCCCCAGTCCCTGAATTCTGGAAATACAGAGTTTTTAAAAGCAAACCCACAAGAACAACTGAGGTACATGTAGGTCAGAAAGACCCTGATGAGACAGATATTTTTATTACATGAGGGAATTGTTTTGATTATACATTTTAGAGTCATTTTGCTATACATCAGGGTCATAGTCAGAGACATGGGAAGGTCCTACTGTATTGTCAACATAGATATAGCTGTCAGGAAGCAGCAATAAAATGGAGTCAGGTCAGAAGAAAATGGCATTACTTTGTTTCTTTTACATTTTAATCTGTCACCTGCCACTGTGGACCTCTGGACTGTTCTAATGTTGAATACCCTTAGCTGTCCATGCCCCATCTAATAGAGAACAAGGACTTTGGGTTACTTCCCCCAACTTTGCCCTCTTTTAGCAGGAAGCAGATTAGAGATGTCATCACCCATTTTTCCATAGAAATGGAAAGGAGAAATTGACAATGGGGAAATGTAACAGTGGTCCACTTTTTGCTTTGAATATAGCTCTTGCTGTTCTGTCATTACAACTTATTTTTTAAATGGACATGTTTATTTCTCTTCCTCTCTCCCTACCCTTCCCTAATTTCTCCCCCTCCCTAATCTCAGGGAAAACAGGAATACCTTTCTTCCCCATCCTAGACAAGAGTTCTCTGTCCTTGAGTACACACCCACCATAGGAATGAAGTAAACCAGATTTTGCAGATGCACCAGAAGATCTCAGAAAAGACTACCTCCCAAATTAACAAGTGAATTACAACCCCAATGGAGAATGTAGCCTTTGAATCATCAATTCTTTAAAAGTTCCTGCTGATGGGCAGAATCACAGCATTTGGGACAGGAGTCCCCTGTGTTTCTCCTTTGCTAGCAAAGCAATAAGTCTTTCCTTTTACTCCAAACCGTGTCCTCCTTATTGGATTGGCATCAGGGAAAAGAACTGAGCTTTTGGCAACAAATATGAATTGGAGGGAGGTAAAATTCAGACCATAACAGTGTTAATATTTGTTATAATTTTATACTTAGTCAAAAGCTCCAAAACTGGTAAGATTATTAAGGTCAAAAAAAAAAAAAATCACAATCCAAATAAGCAAAAAATAATGAGGGGGTGGGAATCCCCCTATACTGCCTCCTAAAGGACGCTGAAGGAAAATAATCCTTAATCTCAGTTAACACCTTCCATAATCTTTCTCTTTTCCCTTATTTTCTCCCATCCCGCTCCCTTCACCCATAGATCACTCCCCTTTAATCCCCAGGGGCTGCTTCCCCCGCCCAGTGCTTTGGAATGCGGATTCAAGTAAACTTCCCAATAAATACCTTACTTCCTGCTACCTTTTCACTTCAGCACTCTCTAAAATACAGCATCACAATAGTTCAGAACCGGTCTGACCAGGATCTACTCTCCCGCAATTGGAAGGTGGGGTTGAGGGCGGGGTAAGGTATCATAAAGGTGTAGCCCAAGAAGCCTAGGTTCTCCTTGCAGGGTTAGGTAACTGGAGGGGTGAATAACAGTCAAGTTCCTTTCCCAGACCCCCGACCTCCGAGTTCTTTTCCGCCCCTGGAAGAGGTGCTGTATAATTCCCCAGTGCGTTCCCCGCTGCCACTTTTCTGTGCAGCCGGCAACCTCTCCGCACTTTTCTACCCCAGCAGACGGTTTCTCTGTGTGACTTGAAGGCACCCCAAACAGGCTCTCTTCTCACACAGATGCGGAAACCATTCCTTAAAATTAGCGAAGCCTGTGAATTAAATCCCCTCCATAATTAGGTCTCTGTATGGAAAAGAAACCAAGAACACAAGCGGCCACTAGATGTCCCCCTTTGCCATATCCAAACCATGCCGGTCTGGGCTAGACTTCCCCAACCGTCCAAAAAGTTTCAGTGTTCTTTCATCCCTTACTGGGGTTCAAGGACGAGGCCACGGTCTTGGTGGCCACGGTGGCTCCCCTTATGGCACACTTGGGCCCCGTCGAAGCAGATTAGGGGTCGTGGTCTCCTGTCTGAGGCCTCAACCAGCGCAGTGAGGAGTGGGCCCTAGTGGGACCTAAATAACTGGCCCATTTGCCGGAACCTCACATCTGAATGCTTCCTCTTTTGGGAATGGAGACAGGCCTGCGTTTCTCTCAATGTTTACAATGTAAACATCAAGGCATCACATTTAGGCAAGAAAGGTGGCCTACTCCTATAATCCCAGTGGCCAGTACTGAGGCTGAAGGATCCCAAGGTCCCAAAGACACACATCCTCAGGGAAGGGAGCCCTCTCAAGTTCTTGTAGAAAAGAATGTGTATTTCCATGAATTGCCTATCATCTTCCAGGGTATCAGAGTCTAGCTTTTTAAATTTTTTTTGTTTTTAGTTGTAGATGAACACAATACCTTTATTTTATTTATTTATGTGGTGCTGAGGATTGAACCCAGTGCCTTACAAATGTGAGGTAAGCGCTCTACCACTGAGCTACAACTCCAGCCCTCTAGTTTTGTTTTTGTTTTTGTTTTTGTTTTTTTAACCAGGAATTAAACCCAGGGGTGCCTAACTACTGAGCCACATCCCCAGTCCTTTTTTTTTTTTTTTTTTTTTTTTTTTTTTTTTGATACAGGGTCTTACTAAATTACTTAGGGCCTCACTAAATTGCTGAGGCTGGCTTTGAACTCTCAATCCTCCTGCTTCAGCCAACTGAACCACAGAGATTACAGGTGTGGACCATCTTTCTTGCCTAAATGTGATGCCTTGTAATACACCTCAAGCCTTTTGTTCTTTGAGTTATTGCAAGTTGGAGTTAATTGATAGACACACAAATTCTGTGACAAATGTAAATTCTATTACTTCCTCCACCCTCTCCGTACCCCCAACCAATTTTTCCCTTCATTTGTATTTCAACATTTTTTTCCTCTCCATATATTTTTTTCCTCTTCTGATTTAACCCTTAATAACTTCTATGTGGTTCTCTCATATGAGTAAAATAAAGTCTTTAACCCAGGTTCATTTTTTTTCATATCTGGGTAAGATTTATGATTTCACCTTTTTCTGAAAACTATCTTTTGGCATTGGTTAAAGAAGTTCAAGTAGCCAGACATGGCGATGCATGCCTGTAATCCAAGACACCTGGGGGCTAAGGAAAATCACAAGTTTGAGGCCAGCCTCAGCTACTTAGTGAGGACTTAAGCAACAAAGAGAGAACCTGTCTCAAAATAAAAAATAAAAGGGGCTGGGAATGTGGCTCAGTGGTTAAGCCCCCTGGACTCAATCTGTTACCAAAAGCTCTATTCTGTCTCCAATGCCAATCCAATAACGAGGACATGGTTTTGAGAAAAAGAAAAAAGGTTTATTGCTTTGTTAGCAAAGGAGAAAACACAGGAGTCTCCTGTCCCAAAAGTTCTGATTCTGCCCATCAGCAAGAACAGGGAACTTTTAAAGAGGTGATTCAAAGGTTACATTCTACATGTTCTCTGTTGGAGTTGTAATTCACTTGTTAACTTGAGATAGTCATTTCAGATCTTCTGATACCATCCCCTTAGTCTAAATGACTTAGTTCCTATGGGAAGTGTGTGCTCAAGAACAGTTAACTCTGCCTAGGATGGGGAAGAAAGGTAATCCTGTTTCCCCTGAGATTGGGGGTTGGGGGGAGAAATTAGGGAGGAACAGGGAGAGAGGAAAAGAAAGAAACATGACCATTTTAAAAATACACTGCAGTGGCAGAGCAGCAAGAACTATATTCAAAGCATGAAGTGGACCCCTGTTACAGATCCCCAGTACCAAAGAAAAGAAAGAAGTTTAAGTTTCAGTATCCCTTCCAAAGTCCTTTTCTGTTTTTTCTTTTTTCTTTCTCTTTTCTTTCTTTCTATTTATTTATTTATGTATTTATGTATATGTATGTATTTATTTATTTATTTATGTATCAGGGATTGAACAACCCTGGAGTACTTAACCACTGAGCCATTGAGCTATACCCCAGCCCTTTTTATTTTTATTTTGGGACAGGGTCTAAGTTGCTTAGGGAACCCACTAAATTGCTAAGGCTGGCCTCCAACTTTCCATTCTCCTGCCTCTGCTTCGTGAGTTGCTGGGATTCCAGGTGTGAGTTTCTGTGCCCAACTAGAGTTGAAGTTTTTAAGGAAATTGAGTCCCCCTGTTTTTGCCTCAACTTCCTCCCCCTCTGAATAGCCCTCAGCAAGCTTTCTTTGTGAGGGTTTGATATTTTGTTTGCCAGGGTGATTGGGGGTTGTGACATAGTTTCCATGATAAGGGAAGGTCCTGTCCACCTGGTAGGCTATGACATGATCTTGAAAGGATAGTTTTTCTTAAGGAGATATAATGATGGCTGGGGGAGGTTTTAAACTACCTAGCCTCCCCAACCCCCCACACCACCATCTTCCAGGTCCTTTTCTGTCAGGTAAGGCTCCCAGTGGTTTTCAGTTGCCCTTCATTGTCCTGCTCACCCATTCATGGTTGCCTAGCTACCTAACAGAAGTATTTGAAGGACTAGGTATGTAGCTCAGGAGTTGAGCACTCGCCTAGCATGCTCAAGGCTTCTATTCCAGCACATGGTTAGGGTGGCAGTATTTGAGGTGATGTTAATTACTCTGATTTTATTATTTCACAATTTATAATGTATCAAGATGTCACCCGATGGGGGTCTGAGAAGGTCCTTCTGATACCACAGTTTATCTGTGATGAGTTGTGTTTCCTCAAATGTTGAAGTTTGAACGTTAGAGAAGCACGCCAAGGCAAGCATATAAAGCAGGTTTTATTCAAAGGAAGTAACACAGACTTCTGGGAGGAAGAAGGGGGCCATGGTTGGTATTCTGGTATCCCAAGAAGTAAGAGTGTTTTTCCCCTTTTACACACTTTTACAGTCTTTGTTCTCCTGCTCCCCCCACCCCCTTACCTCTCTACTTCCTACCTACCTGACTAGGCCCAGGAGATGCTATTAGGATGGCCAAAAGGCAAATGGAGTGATCCAGGCAGGTAGCAGCCCAGGAGGCATTAATTAATAACTCCGTCTAAAATCTTTTTTTTTTTTTTTGGGGGGGGAGGGTGTATAGGCAGATGATCTTGGTAATCAAAGGGTTCTGGAGATATTAATATTCCAATCTCCCCAGGGGCAGTCTCCCTCCAACTTCCAGGATCCTAACCGACCTCCATTTTCTCCATTCCATCTGATCATCATCAACACTTAACTGTGTGTCTTTAGATCTGGCTTCATTTCCAAGGAGGCAACGGTACTTCAAGTAGACCTGGGAGGTTCTTGACTTATGCCACTGAAAAGATTCCAGGATGCATCAAAAACAAGGCACAAATAGCCAAGTCTAGTGGCACACACCTGTAATCCCAGTAACTCGGGAGGCTGAGGCAGGAGGATTTCAAGTTTGAGGCCTGCAGGCAATTTAGCAAGACCCTGTCTCTAAATAAATAAATATTTTTTCTAGAAAAGCAAGGCACAAACAGATTTATTTAAGGACAGCAAAAGCATACACACTCCCAAAGACAGGGCACAGAAGCTTCTGGTCTATCAGAGAAAACAAGTGACACACCCATGGTTGAACTCTTATCATATATATGATTTTCCTTGGGGAAAAAATACAGGTTCTCAGGCAAGTTTCTTTGAAAATCAAATCCTGTAACAATCATTTGATATTTGGGGATCAGAATGTTTCTTTTTGGCTAAGCAATAAATCAGTTGTGGGCACATCTGAATCTGGTGACATTTATATTGATTTATGTTTTTGTTCTAGTTGATCTATTACAAGCATACTCAGGAGGTTCTGTTCATCTAACTAAAGGGACAGGAATGAATGTCATTGCTCATAGAATTAGGTCTCTGAGATAGGAATTTGAGAAAAAGAGAGAGAGAGACTGTCTCAAAGGAAATGTCCATGAGTCATTGAAATGAAAAAAATGCTCAGGAGTAATTGTAGCTACTGAGTGACATGCCCTTGACCCAGACCCTTGTAAAACTGAAGTGAAATTGTGTGACTCCTTGTAAAACGAGGAAAATGTGCAAGTGCAGGGAAATGGTGTGGCTCCACCCTGGTTCCACCTCCAGTTCAGCCCCTAACTACATCCTGTCTATAAATATTGAAGCCCTACCCCAAGGAGGGACAACTCACTCTCAAGATCGCCCACATTCTCCCTTGAATGTGTATCTACTCCATAAATAAACCTCTGCCTGTGCCTTTGATGCATGTTGAAAGTCTTTCCTGTCATGTCACGTATGCCAAGAATCCTACTGGTCCTGAGTCAAATTCCCCCTTCTCTCTGGGAACTCCTCAAACCCTTCTTAGGAGATGTCTTCTCTCCTGACACATTTATTAGAGGTCTCTTTTTCTTTTACCCCTGTCTCAAAGACATCAGTTTTTACTTACTAAATATTTACGATTGGTATTTGTCAATTAAAATAAACTTTAATAAGGTAAAAATCATGACTTCTATGGTACTATAAAATGAATACATGTTAACAATTAATTAACTCTTTAATTAACCTAGAGCAAAATTTAATTTCTAGAATCATCTTAATTTCCTTACAAAGAGGAAATAAATTGTATCTCTACCAGACAAAATTCATTTGCATTTTTATGAACAGGGATCATTTACATCACTATCAGTTTCCACAAATTCTTTCTCAACAGAGTCGCAAAATAGTCAAAAACAACCAATATAGAAGAGGGGGACTTAAAGGCAAAGACAGTGAAGCATATAGACCCCTCGAGAATCAGAAAACCACAGACGCGTCCTCTAGTCTGGAGAGCCTAGAATTCCATTGAAGGGATGCCTATATTTGTCAACTTCACAATTTTGAAAGAATCTCTCACAGTTTTTCCTTAATTAATGAAAATTTGGATAGCAAAAAAAATTACACATTTTAAATTTTTTTCCTAAGTATATTGTTCCCCACTGAACCTCCCTCCCAGTCCCAGTCTTCTGAATCTTGGTGACCTACAACTTGTGGAACTGCTTCCCAAAAGCATCTAAAAGCAGTCCTGCTTTTGGTTGATTGCTAATGCAATGAATTAGATACATGAATTACTATCACTATGCACCCCACCACTCAACTGTTTTAAGGCACTGAGATCTTACTCCCCAGAAGTGCCAGGTGATAAGGACTCTAATTTTTTTTTAAGCCTTCTATTATTGAACCTAAAGGTGCACTAAAACTAAGCCACATTCCCAGTTCCTTTTTTTTTTTTTTAATTTTGAGACAGGGTCTCACTAAATTGAACCGACAGGCCGCAAACTTATTATCCACTTGCCTCAGCCTGCTAAGTCACCTGGATTACAGGCATGCACGACCACTCCTGGCAAGACTAATCTCCTTGACCAAATTCTAGTATGACTTCTAGCAATTTGAGACCATATCCCTAGGCAGGTTCCAGGTCCCCTCCTTAAAATGGTTTGCCTGAAAAAAATTCAATGCCCATTTGTTCCAGTCAAAACCTGGTAATAGACATAGTCCCCTAAGCCCTCTCAAAGAGCAAGTACCTCAGAAGGGTTGCCATTTTAAAAATTCTTTCTCTGGCCCCTTGAAAAGTAAATCTTATACCACCTGTCTTCTCAAGGACCTGAAAGCCACCTCTTTGGAATGCAAACATTCAAGGACATAACTCTTTCTCTAGCCCTCAGTCAGATGGGCACAATGCTCTAACTCTTGTACCACTGTGTAAAGATAGAGATTTGTAGCTGGGTATGATAGCACACAACTGTAATCCCAGCAACTGTGGAGGCAGGAGGATCTAAGTTTGAGGCCAGCCTTAGCAACTTAGCAAGACCCTATCTCAGCATAAAATATTAAAAGGGCTAGTAGAGGTAGAGAGGTGGTAGAGCACCCCTGGGTTCAGTCCCCAGTACCAAAAATAAAAGAGATAGTTTCTTTCTCATCTAGTTAAGCACCAATTAAAAAGCCCAGATGATCTGTTCACAAGGTGCAACTCCCCTTAACACTCAAACCTTTCAGTACATCCAGCAGTCATGCTATTCTATTTGTCTTTTTACTACTATTTCATTAAGTATCTCAAGTATGATCAACCCCAATTTCTTTGTGCTGTTGTAGAAACCTCTTTTTTAGAAGCACTTCTATGTTATACATTTGTTTTCCTTATTTTTGTTTTTGTTTCGTGACTGGAGATTGACCCCAGGACCTCATGCCTGCAGCAAGAGCTGTAAGACTGTGCTCATCTCCAGCACCTTTTGTGTGCTACTGGGGATTGAACCCAGGGCCTCGTGCTTATTAGGTAAGCATTTTACCACTGAGTTACATCCCCAGTGAAGGGTTATGGGAAATAATATTCCTGCAAGATAGCTCCTGAAGAAAAATGGAGAGAGGGGCAGCTTGGGAGGAGGGAGCAGAAACTAAACAAAGATTAACCTCCCAGCAGCCCTGGGGGAAAGTGGGGATACTGAATGCTGGGTCCTAAACCCTGACCTTCCCCATGGCAAATTAGTCCTAAATGGAGGCACAGCAAATAACAATGGGCAAGATTTGAGTACTCATCCCTTGGGATCTGGACCCTTATCTCTCCAGACAAGTTTCAACCTTTTAATAACTACCCTCCTAAATTAGAGTCTTAACCTTTACAACTAGCCCCTGATGATCAAAACTGCATGCGCAGAACTTCCAATGATTATGTCATCCTCATTGCACCTTATAAAACCAAAATCCCCTCTGTAACTGAGGGTCATTTTCACCTTCGGAAAATGAGGCCAAAGGTGCCTGAGTCCTTAAATGAATAAAGGCCTTTCTGAATCCATTGAGGTCTGCATCCTGTCCTTTTGCACTTACACCCAACCTATCTTCAGCACTTTTAAAGTTTTTGTTTTGTTTTTTGAGAGGGTTTCACTAAATTGTCCAGGATGGCCTTGACCTTGAAATTCTCCTGCTTTAGCCTCCCAAATAGCTGGAATTACAGGTGTGTGCCAGATCTGACACCTTGTCATTTTTTCAAAATTATTTTTTAAATAATGTATAAAAATAGCAAAATAAATAAAATGTTTATTTTTATTTTTGAGAGTCTTGCTAATTTGCTCAGGCTGGACTTGCTCAAACTTGGGATCCTCCTCCCTCAGCCTTCGGAGTAGCTGGGGTTATAGGCAGGCGGCATTGCATTCTTGTTAATTTTTTAATGTATAAAACATGTTTCCAAAAGTCTTAACTAGACAAAATGATACAGAGAAGTGAGAATCCAACATGTATCTCTCTTTTTCTTTTTTGGTATCTGGGATTAAGCCCAGGGGCACTTAACCACTGGAGTCACATTCCCAGCCCTTGTGTGTGTGTATGTAGAGACAGGATTTCCCTAAGTTACCTAAGGCCTCACTAAGTTGCTAAGGCTAGATTTGAACGTGCAATCCCCCTGCCTCAGCCTCCCAAATCTCTGGGATTGCAGGCATGCACCACTGCACCCATTCCCTCTTTTCTTATCAAACAGGTTGCTTTGCTATTTTACCTTTAACAATATATCCTGGGAAATATTTCAAATTAGTTTGTAGAGACCTTCCTTGTTATTTTTACAGTTGTACAGTATTTCATTGAGAATATACCATAGTTTATTGAACTAATTTCCTGTATTTGAAAATTTTTAGTTTCTAATATGTTGTAATTATAAATGTTGCAAGTAACTTTGTGCATATGCATACCAATGTGCATATTGGTAGGGGTATATCTTCAGGGTAAATTCCTAGACATGAGATTGCCCAGGTCAAATGTTGAATGTGTGTGTACTTTTATTAAGATACTGCCAAATTGCCCTTCATCAGTTATATCTTTTTGTATTCCTTCCAACAATATATGACAGCGCTTGTTTGTTTCCCCATAGCCTTGCCAATAGAGTGCATTGTCAAGCTTTTGAATTTTTGCCAATCAGATAGGTGATGTTATTTTCAACCCCATACTTAACTGCCAGCAAATCAGGCAAGTAACCTAGCATCATTGTTTAGATGCCAGAAGAATCTAGTTCCACCTGCAGGTAGTACATGTGATTGCAAGAAAAGTTCCCTTCACAGTATTGACTTTTACCTATTAAAATTCCTGCCCCCTTTTTCCTAAATTAAAACAAAACCAGGGGACTGGGGAGATAGCTCAGTTGGTAGAGTGCTTGCCTTGTAAGCACAAGGCCCTGGGTTTGATCCCCAGCACCCAAAACAAACAAACAAAAAAAAAAAAAACAGTATCCTAACACCTTTCTTTTGGATTGCAGCATGAACCACACTTCAAACTTGATGAAATTGCAAATAACTAGACATACCAACCTAATAAATATCTTTATGTTACCTGAATCAGAAGTTGGGCGGCTCTCACTCAACCAAAACTGATACAGAAGCTGGTGGAAGAACAGTTTATTCAAAGCTAGTACAGAGGAAAATAGGAAACTTTTTCGTTCCAAATCCCCAATTTTATTTTTTTATACTAGGGATTGAACTCAAGGCCTTGTATATGTTGGGTAAATAGTTGGCCACTGAGCTACATCCCCAACCCTATCAAATCACCATCTTCAGGGGGCTCAGGGACACTAAAAGCCTTTATAAAAGAAAAGGGGGTACAGTTGCACCCAAAGCAGGAAATTCATGTGCCAGGTGGGGGTCATGTTTTTCAAGAGTGCCTCCCACTCTTGAGTCTCTGTTCACTCCTCCTCACATCAAAGGAAACTTAGAATTTCTGGGGCCAGCATCTACATTTGTTTGTTCTTTTTTACTTTATTTGCAGTACTGGGGACTGAACCCGGGGACACTCCACTACTAAGTTGCTTCCCCAGTCTTTTTTATGTTTTATTTTGAAACAAGTTCTCACTAAATTGCCCAGACTGGCCTTCAACTTGTGGTTCTCAGACCTCAGCCTCTGGAATTGCTGGGATTACCAGCATGTACCAGAGAGCTGAGGACGATTCCAGACTCCTTCCTGCACCTGTTTAGAGTCTTCATTTTTTGAAAACTGGACAGTTCTTTGTGTTGTTTGTTTTGTTGTACCAGGATTGACCCAGGGACGCTTAACCACAGAGTCACATCCCCGACATCCCCCGCCCTTTTTTTTTTTTTTTTTTTTTTTTTTTTTAATTTTGAAACAGGGTCCTGCTAAATTGCTTTGGATGTTGCTAAATTGCTGAGGTTGACTTTGAACTTGTTTTTTTTTTTTCCTGCCTTAGTCTCCCAAGTCACTGGGATTACAGTTGTGTGCCACCTGTAATCAAACACCTTGTTGTTTTTTGTTTTTAAATATGCCTAGGTGGGGCTCCCAACTTAAAAAAAAAAAAAAAAAACCTGTACATCTTGTTGCACGTAAGACAAGTCAAATGGCCCTTTCTTGAAAAATCACAATACCTTAAAATGATTTCGATTTAAAATACTCAATGTAATAATTTAGCATATTTTGAGATGGTATGCATGTCCCTAACTCCTTCAGTGACGAGATTTAAATATTCAGGATTTGAAGGGATAAGGATGTTGTTCCATGGTAGAGAACTGCATTCTTATGCCCATGCTTATTTTCATTAGGCTTGCATACCAATAACAGGTGATAATGCTGGTGACAGAGAAGCTCCTTAGTTATCTCAGTTTGTCTCATTCAGAGTTTGGGATTTGATACTTATTCTTTCTCATTTAATTATTGATAGAATGAACACAAGACCCCTGCACTCAAGAAAGTTAGTGACAACAATTAAGGAGCCATAAGTAATACCAGATGTATCCTTGAGGGCTATTATATTGTTTTTACCACATTATTTGCTCTGAGAATCAACTAGAAAGAGAAACTGGTAGTGGCACACACCTGTAATCCCAACTACTAAGGAAGCTGATGCAGGAGGATTGCAAGTTTGAGGCCAGCCTGGGCAACTCAGTGAGATCCCATCTCAAAATAAAAAATAGAGAGGACGAGAGATAGAGCGCCCCTGGAATCAATCCTCAATAAAAATAATTAAAAATTATAATTTAAAAAAAGAATCTCTGGACTTATACAGAAAACCTGCCAACCTCTGCCTGTAATTTTTTCCCCACCTATAATTTCCTGTTTGAAATTGACCATGAACAGCTTTTTTTGTGACATATTGCAATTTAAAATCTTGATCAATTTATATATCAAAACTTCATAGGATAGTTATTATCGCCATTTTTTAGATGAAAAAAATTGAGGCTGAGACAAAACTTTCCCACAGTCACAGAAGAGTCTGGAAATCTTCACACTGTGCAATACCTTCTCCCCAAGCCTCTGAGGACAAGGGATTATGGCCTGCACTTGAGGACAATGGATTATGAATGACCAAATTCCCTTGGGTATCCATCCATTCATTCTGTCTCCCTTGAGGTCATCCATACTGTAACCTTCAAATATCTAGGCTGCAATTTTGTCTTGCCACAACCCACCCCCCTGCCATTTTTGCAGTAGTAAGGATTGAACCCAGGGGTACTCTACCACCGAGCTACATCGCCAGCCTTTATTTTTCATTTTGAGACAGGGCTTGATTAAATTGCTGAGGCTGGTCTTTAACTTGTGGTTCTCTTTCGTCAGCCTACTGAATTGCTGGAATTACAGATGTGTGCCACCATGCCTGGTCTTTGACACTGATTCTTTCAGAAGTTTCTATGTAGCATAGTTTTAGGTCCCTTCCCACCTAGATAACATTGTCTAAACATATTTTTTGTTGTTTTTTTTTGCGGTTTGGGGATTGAACCAAGGGCCTTGTGCTCTACCATCTGAGCTATCTCCCCAGCCCTCTAAACATATTTGGTTTTAGTCCTCTTAACATTCGACATCTAAGACAGATCACTATGTTCTATCTTAGATACCCAGAACTTGCTTTGACCATAGCTAGTGTCTTCATGGGATCTGCAGATTTAGGCCAGAGGAGGGAATAGTGGAAGAAAATTTAGTTTATTTTTTTCTTTCCTTCTTTTTTTGGGGGGATGGGAAGGGGAAGTACTGGTAATGGACACCAGGGATGCTCTACCACTGAACTACAGCCGCTCCCCCCCATTTTGGGGGGGGAGGCACCAGGGATTGAACCCAGGGACACTTATCCACTGAGCCACATCCCCAACTTTTTTTCATATTTTATTTAGAGACTAGATCTTGCTGAGTTGCTTAGGCCTAAATTGCTGAGACTGGTTTTGAAATCATGATCCCCCTGCCTCAGCCTCCCGAGTCACTGGGATTACAGGCCTATGTGACCTGGCCCAGCTCCAGCCCTTTTTTATATTTATTTTCAGACAGGGTTTCATCAATTCGCCTGGGCTAGTGTCAAACTTGTGATCTTCCTGCATCAGCCTCCCTAGTAGTGGGGATTACAGGTGTACGAGTTAGTCTTTTTGAATAGAGAGGAAAAGTATGTTCCATCGGGCATATGACAGCTTATTAAAGTGGATGAATGAAGAAAAAGTACAATTTTTAGCTTTAAAAACAGCTGTAATTCTCAAGCTCCTCCAGTGCTTTACCCCTTCTTCTCTGGTACTGTGAAAATCTGATGTCTAATGAAACATTTTTCTTATTCTCTAACTTACTTACTAGGTACTATTTTTCACATATAGGAAAAGTAGTCATAGAAATGCTAAGAAACTTATCAAAATTTACACCATCGTAGTAAACAAGTGGTAGCTCTGTGATTAATATACCATGGGAGGTGGGCACTATGGTGCATGTCTATAGTTCCAGCAACTGGGGAGACTGAGGCAGGATCACAAGTTCAAGGCAAGTCCAGGCAACTTAGTGATGCCCTCAGCAACTGAGACACTATTTCAAAAGAAAAATAAAAAGGGCTGGGAATGTGGCTCAATGGTAAAGTGCTTCTGGGTTCAATCCCTGGTACCAAATAAATAAATATCTAAAAATAAAATGTTAACCACCCAGCTGTATGGAAAGAGACCCCTAATCTCAATTAACAAGACTATCAGGAAGATTTTGAATTTTGAAGGCCCTCAAAGAGTCACAATTCTCTTCTTAATGTAGAACTTCCAGATTTAAACAAACCTGACTTGAAAAATAAACATTTATTAGAAAAATAAGCTTTGACCTTCTAAAATGAAAGCAGACACGGTGTTTTCCAATTCTAAAGGGCTTTAGTAAGCTGGAGAGATAACTCATCACAAGTGGCTAAGTGAGGAAACATTCACCTCAAACCTACAGAGGCCACAAATCACCAGTTCTGTTGTGGTTTTTCCTCCATACTCCTCCCATCACGTCCTCCAACCATGACAAAGAACTGAAACATACTTCAAAAATTTCATCTGTACTGAACTGTCTCATAATTTTTTATTATCTAATGAATTTTATTTCCTCTGGAAAATTTTTTTACTGGTACATGACCCTTAACTAATGGTTTTATTTTCTTCTTTAGATCCTTGGTAGAAAATATAATTGTTAGAAGCTTTTACATAAGAAGACAGAATATGACAAAGTGACACTGTCCTCCAAAGATAGAAATAAGCAAAATCAAACCTAGGTACCTTCTTTGCCCTCTTGCTAGTTAATAAACAGATTGGGGGATTGTGCTATGTGACAAAGAGAAATTTAAGGGCAGAAAAGTGTCCAAATGTGAGAAGGAAAGTGATGACCACCAGGCCGATCTTGCTCATTTCTGCTCCTGTCTCAAAATACCTTCTCTGAAACCCACTTGCTAAATAATGTAATAGTTACTACTTGAAGCTATTAGTGAAGAAGGGATTCTCCCAGTGATCTGAGAAATCCCCTTTGGCAGTCTCTTTCCCTACAGTCTCAGGAAAGTACATAAATACCCAGTTGGGCAGGAGGCTGGACACTTTGTCCTCTTAGTTGGGCCAAGTACAACCCTTGAGCACGGTATCAGCTTCATCCTAGGTACCCTCCCACAAGAGAGGAAGTCCTGGCCACGGGATGCTCTGGAATGAAAATCTTAAATCCAGAAGCTCTGCCCTGAGTTAAGAACCAGGAAGGGGTAGCATACAGAGACAAGAGAGGGCCCAAGGGACTGGCCCTAATGTGCTAGGAAGTAGGGTTTTGAGGCCATTTTCCTCTATGTACAAAGAAGGAGCCCAGGGACCCTCCAAGATCTAATTTCTCCCATCCCCAACAAAAAGAAGCTTTGATAAACCAAGTTTTTATTTCCAGTAACATCTGGTTAATACGAACACACAGAAGCACAATCTCACAGAGGAGCTAGATAGCCCTCCAACACATCTCCTGATTTCAGCATACAGCTTAGACCACACACACACACACACACACATACTCAGCAAAGAGCCAAGACTAATACACATACACACCCTCACAGCTCTACAGACATCTTTAAAGGGTCTGTCCAGTTATTCCAGCTCAGGAAAAGGTGATGGCTTGCACAAACAGCTTTCTTTTGTTTCCATCAGTGATTTTAAGTCTTTGCTCCAAGTCCCCTGAAAGTTCACTATGCCCTCCCACTTTCCTATAGACACAGTGTCAGTCTGCTTGTGTTCAGGAGGAGGAGGCAGCAAGGAGGATCCCAGTGGCACTTTTCGTGGGAAGACAGAAGAGTGGGCTCCAGAGATGAAAGAGAATATCATCACCAAACAACCACTTCAGTTGCTCTGCTCTCTTGTCCCCACTCCAGAGCAGCTGGCACCAGTTCTCATTATGGCAGGAGAAAGCCTAGGAATTAGGCTTAAGATCCTTATTCAAAGGCCATTACAAGCCAGGTAGTGATTTCAAATTCCTGTAAACCATGCCACTCTTGCTGTCTACTTAGAAAGGGAGGGTCAACAGAGGCATGCCAAGAATTTCTGCCTGCTCCCTGCTAGGGACAGGGAATTAAAAATTACACAAGTCTCAGGCCACTCAACAGTGGTAAGAAAGGTAGGGAAGACAGGAAAGAGGGAGGGCACATAGCTGACGTTATTAAAATCACATTCTAACTAAGATAAAAGTAGAGTGTCCTGTGGGGTCTAGAGGACTAATAAGGCATCCTGTGAAACTTGACACTAGGGACCAGAGTCTGGCAGCACCTGAGTAGGGCAAGCACAGAGGACAGGTGATGAGCCAGGCCAGGTCACACCAGGAATGACGAGGTCTGTTTGAATTCCCCCTAGGGAAATAAAGGATCTGGTCAATTCTATAGTCTTGTTTAGCTAATAAATTCCCAACCATATAAACACAGGCTTGGAACCCCTCTCCTCCCAGGCAGGCTTACTCACTTCACTTCGAGCAGCAGGCTGGCTGTAAATCACCTTCTTACTTGAAGTCCTGTGGACAAGCCAGAAGATGAAGACACTCAGTCCCCTAGGTGCTCATTAACCTCTCCTTGCCCATTTTAGAGGTCAGAACTGAAAACTTCACAGAAGCACAGAGTGTATGGTAGGGAGGTGTAGGTGGGCAGAGGGAAAAAGGACATGCCCAGGGTGAACAGGGGTAGAAATATAGTTGTCAGTCAGGCTGGGGATGTAGTTCAGGGATACAATGCTTGCCTACCATGCATAAGGCCCTGGGTTCAAACCCCAGCACAAAAAAAAAAAAAAAAAAAAGAAAGAAAGAAAGAAAGAAAAGCAAAAGAAATAGAAAATCGAATTGTCTTCCCTCCAAGAGTTGGTCACCTCTACCTCTGACCCATCCCCCAGGCACATCTCAGTTTCAAACCACATGGAACAGCACCTCACTCACCCTTTCTTTGTTCCTGAAAGAGAAAAAAGGATACCATGAGTATTAGCAAGATAGGACACAGCATGGCATAAGAAGGTGGGGGACTAGTACACTTTTTTTTTTTTTCATGGTGCTGGGGATTGAACCCAGGGCCTTGCAAGGCAAGTACTCTACCAACTAAGCTACATCCCCAGCCCCAGGACTAGTACACTTGATATAGGTTAGATCAAATAATCTATGCTCCTGAAGGGGAAAGCCCCAGCACATAGGGGTGCAGTATCAGGGCTTATACTTCAATGGCACTCACAAACCATGCCTTGATTTGGGGACAATGCAAAGGAGAATCTCTGAAAGCAAATACTTACTGTCAAAGTAGCCTCGAGTATAGGCAAACCAGATGCCAAAAATTAAGACTCCAAGGAGAATCAGTGTTACAAGGACAGCTGCTACAATGCCCCCCACATTCAGCTCCACTGTGAGATACAAATGAGAGGTCAGGCACATGGATGTTCAATCAAGGTACTGACAATGCTGCCAGTGGCAGGACAGAGCAGCCCCCAGTCCCCAGCCCATGTTTTCACTCACCAGCTTCCATGCGTACAGCTTCTGACTTCATGGGTGTCCCATACCCATTCTGTGCCTGACAAGTATATTCTCCAGTGTCAGAGCCCGACACAGGATCAAAGACCTAGAGGGAAGAAAATAAAATGGCTTCACCTTCCCCCCACTTTCCCCCAGTACAGGGACACTCCACCACTGAGCTACATCCACAGCTTTTTTTTAGAGATAGGGTCTCACTAAGTTGCCCAGGCTGAGATCTTCCTGCCTTAGCCTCCTGAGTAGCTGGGATTACAGGAGTGTACCACCTCGCCTAGCTGGCTTCCTACTTGAAGAAATCAAGTAGTTATCTTTTATGTCTCCTGATCTTAACTCCAAGTTCACCTTGTTGCTTGTTCTTCCTCCCCACTATCAACAGTTCTATAACAGTGCCCTCCCTGCACATCTTTATTCCCACCCTATGCATACCAACTCCCCTGACTTCTGATTCAGAGTATAGGAAGAATTGATGAAGGCACGGTTGTTCTTGGGATCCGTAGGCATCTGTACCCCATCCTTGAACCAGGTATATTCAGAGGGCGGGGAACCATCTTGTTCTGAGCAGGTCAGCACTGCCCGGTTTCCGATGGTAGCAGAGGAGGGAATGTTGACTGTAGGCTTAGATGGAGGAACTGGGGAGAGAGAGAAGGAAAAAAGGCTCTGAAGTATATTGCAATGGTGCACACCTGTAATCTCAGCAACTCAGAAGGCTGAGGCAGAAGGATCATGTTCAAGGCCAGCCTCAGCAACTTTGTGAGACCCTGTCTCAAAATAAGAAGGGCTGGGGATGTGGCTCGGTGGTATAGCACACCGGTACTCAAACCCCATTACCACCATAAAAAATAAGAAAGAAAGAAAAGAAATCATGCTTATCCAAGCCAGGCACAAGCCTATAATCCCAGGGGAGGCTGAGGCAGGAGGATCTCAAGTTCAAAGCCAGCCTCAACAACTTAGCAAGATGCTGTCTCAAAATAAACTATAAAAAAAGGGCTGGGGATGTGGCTCAGTGGTTAAGTGCCCCTGAGTTTAATCCCCAGTACCAAAAAATGAAAAGAAATTTATTATGCTTATCCAACCTGTGAATCCAAGTTAGGAATGAGCGATCAAAGAAAGAGGGGGAAAGGCACGGAACACAAGGGCTGGTTGCCTGAGTGTAATAGACCATGATGACACCCCCATCCAATTAGCTCTAGCTGCCCTCAGTTATGCCCCTAATTTCCACCTAATCCCTCATCCCTGCTCTTGTTAGCACTATGACTCTGAATAACCCAAGCCACTGGCCCCTCACCATCTGTAGAGTCTGCTAAAGGTTAAGGGAAGCAATTGATTTCAGGCCCACGTGGAAGACACATACCAATCACAACAAGCTGGATGCTGTCCTCCCCATAATTGTTGCCACCTTCCTCAGAGACCATACAAGTATACATCCCATTGTCTTTCCGGGTCACAGATTGGAAGGTGATGCCAGTTGGTGAGAAGGTGACACGGTCCTCATAGGAAGCTACCAGGAAAAGGAAGCAGAGGCAGAAAGACAGTGAACAGAGAGCTAAGAGACGCTGATGAAGCTGATACCCAAAGTATACAGGCACCTTTTTCCTCCTGAAAGAGGAATGGGAAGGCCATGGCATTGAGCCCCACCCCTGGAATCCAGGCCCAGGTCAACTGTTCCACAACCTTGGTAATCAGGAAGGAGGTGGAACAACTTACCTGTGATCTTGCTGTTATAGCAAACCAAACTGGTGGTGTCACCTTGGACAAACTTCCACTCCACACGGGGAGAGGAGAAACCAGAGTAGGAGCAGGGCAACTTGACCGCTGCAAGAGAGGATCAAAATCAGAGGGAGGAAGGAACAGTGACACGTGGAGAAGGTGGGTAACAGCCCCAAACCACAGTCTGGGTTACATGTTCTACTGGCCCCCAGGTATCTCATACCTGTTTACTTTTACACCCTCCCTGCCCACCCTACACAGCCCAGCTCCACTCACGGTTATTCTCAGGAACTCGAACTTCAGGTTCTGGTATGTGTACTGTACCCTTGCCCAGCACCAGGGGACCTGAAAAGGAAAGAGACAGGCCCCATCAGAAAGGGATGAACACCATGAAGAGGGAAGAACAGACCCAGTGGATGGGGTTGAGATCCTAAGGTGAAGGGAGATTCAAGCTCCTCCCAGCTCAGCTTCTGCTGCATCTTCTGACCAATATCCTAAATCCTTCTTTTCATTTCTGAGTGTGTGCATGCACACGTGTATGTTTATAGGTCAATCCTTCTTCTATCAATGGAAATAAAGCATCTCTTTCAAGTGCAATTTCTTTCTTTTTTTTTTTTTTTTTTTTATGGTTCCCTCTGTAACTCCCCATAATCTAATTAAATTCCCACTAGTCCAAGGGCAGTTTCCAGAATGACATTTCATGGTTCAGAGAAAGCTCCTCAACAAAGGATTGCAGCCACTTGTCAAGACAATCCTGGAAGGAAGCCAGAAAGCTGGAGGCAAGGGAGGGAGGGGGAGGGAGGAGCAATAATGAGGATAATAATAATACTTGACATTTGTAGAGCATTTGGTGCTTTTTAAAGTGTTTTCAGATATATTGCCATCGTTTGATCCTTGAAATAAGCATGATATATCAGCAGGACAAGTATTATTATCCCAATTTTACACAAGGAACTGAGACTACAAGAAATAAAGAAACGTGCCTAAGATCACACAGCCCATGCTGAGATGGGGCTAGGACTAGATCTGGGCTCAGATGACCTCATTAGAACCTCCTGCTTAACTAAATGGAGAAAGAAAAGGTGGTATGGGATACAAGTGGAAGAAGTGAGGAATAAAGAAGCTAATTAATGGGGCGAGGTGGTCAGAGTTCACAGAAGGGGCACAAACTGCCACCTGTACAATGATCTTTATTCATGTTATCAAAGCTCAAATTTACCATCTGTGCTTTAGAGTCCTGTCTTCTTAGATAAATGCATAACAATGTACAATGTAAGCAGATCTGTTAGGTTCAGATAAATCTTTCTTTATCTATGGACATTCTTGCCCAAATCCCCAACCTTAGACATCATTGAAGGGTCTTTCTTGCTCTAAAGCTCCCTGTGGGGTAGACTGAAGCCTCCTTAAAACCACAGCAAAACTCAACTTCTCTGTCCAATCTTATTTTCTTCCCCTCTTTTCCATAGGTGTGAATCCTAAGAACACTCCTTAATAAATGTCTTGAATGATAATTGATATTTCAGAGTCAGCTCCCCAGGAACCCAACCTGGGACACCACCCAAAAAATAAGCAGCATCTAATTAAACTAAAAACTAGCCTCTGAAATAGACACACACTCACAACAAATGAATTTGATGGTTATTCCTGTCACTTCTGACTTTGGCTAAAGTTCTTATTTGAGGACACTGAGGTCACAAGATCTAAAACACATTTAGTAATTACACAAATACATGGGCTACAGGCATATTCCACTTCTCCTCATTAATCCTGACTTCATTAGCTGCTCTGGACTTTTCTTCTGTTAAAAATACAGATTAGCTGGGTGCAGTGGCAAACACCTGTAATCCCTACAACTCAGGAGTCTAAGGCAAGAGGATCAAGAGTTCAAGGCCAGCCTCAGCAACTTGGCAAGACCCTATGCAATTTAGTGAGACCCTGTATCACAAAAAAAAAAAAAAAAAAAAGGCAGGGGAGCAACTCAGGAGGCTGAAGGAGGATGATTGGAGGTTCGAAGCCAACCTGGGCAATTTAGCAAGATGCTATCTCAAAATCTGAAAAAAATAAAATAAAAAATGATGGGGGGGCTGGGGAGATAGCTCAGTCGGTAGAGTGCTTGCCTTGTAAGCACAAGGCCCTGGGTTCGATCCCCAGCACACACACACACACACAAAAAAAAAAATGATGGGGATACAACTCAATAGCAGAGTGCTTCTCTAGCATGAATGAGGCTTTGGGTTCAACTCCCAGTAGCAACACAAAACAAAAAGACTGGAGATGTAGCTCTGTAGTAGAGGGCTAGTCCACTATGTATGAGACACTGGGTTTGATTTTTAGTATTAGGGGAGGTGGGGATTGACAGGGACCTCCACCTCAATGTTCACCCACCTTCCTCTGATGCGAGACTGCCTGTCTGCTGTGGCCCAACTGTGTCAATGCTCAAAAGTCTAATGTGCCTGCATATCACTTGAGGCAAGTCCAGCCTCATCACCATGCTTTTTGTATTCACCTCTTATTCCTGAACATGTCTCCACAACCACATTGCCTGTGTTCAAATCCCAACTGTGTTACTGTACGACTTGGGCAAGCCACTTAGCCACTTTGAGCCTCGGTTTGCCCATCTGTAAAATGGGGACGATAACAGTTTCTACATCAAAGGGCTACAGTGAGGGTTAAACAAACTAATAGAAATAAACTTAGAGCAATGTCTCACCAACAGGAAGTGCCAAATATGAATTATGTCTTATTATCATCATCTAATCTATAGGCCCTTCCATATGTATTTCTAACTTAAATGTTTGTGTTTGTGTGTGTGTGTGTGTGTGTGTGTGTGTGTGTGTGTGTAGTTGTTGATGGACCTTTATTTTATTGATTGATTGACTGACTGATTGATTTATATATGGTGTTCAGAATCGAACCCAGTGCCTCACAAATGCCAGTAAAGCACTCTACCACTGAGCCACAACCCCAGCCCCTTGCAAAGTTTTCTTTAGCAAAACATATAAATAAGTAATAAACAGTGCCTGAAAAGTATTTACATGTTAGCCTGCTAAACCATATTTCTCCTATCATCTGAACTGCCTTGGGAAGGCTGACTTCTCTAGAATCTTCATAGATAGACCATCAGGGATAGGGGCTCTTCTTCAAGGAATCCCATCTAGATCAAGGCAGCCTATTTCCCTGCCCATTCTCCTCATCTATTTTATATTTTACCTGGCTTCACCAAAGCTCCCCTCTTGCACTTAACCTTGCACCTATATTTGCCATACTATGTACACACATACAAATGTCCTACTAATGCATGTGGTAAACCAAGACAGAAGGAAACTTTATCCTTTCCATTGTGAAGTTTAATTTACTCTTAAGTTCACAATGAGAAAAACCACAAAGTTAAAGGCATCAACAGGTTTTTTTTTTTTTTGGCATGTTTAGGTTTTGGGTCCATGTATAGAAAATCCATCTTTCATTCCACTGCCAGATGAAGAGCTAACAGTTACTGAGCACTTAGTATATGCCAGAAACTGTTGTAAGCACAGGACACTTACTATCATTTAATCCTTTCAACAACCTTTAAAAGTGGGTAAGGGTATTATTATTATTGCCCCTATTTCCTACATGGAGAAACAGAGGCCCAGAGCAGTTAAACTTGCTAAAGGCCAAATAGTAGTAGTAGAAATTCAAAACAGTGCAGTCCAGTTGCAAAGGCTGTCCTATACTATACTACACAACTTTCCTAACAATGCAAATCTGACTACTACAAGATTTAGTAGTAATAGTAGTAGTAGTACTGGGAATTGAACCCAGCAGCATTCCACCACTGAGCTGTATCCCCAGTCCCTTTTATATTTCATTTTGAGACAGAATTTTGCTAATTGCCCATGCTGACCTCAAACCTGTGATTCTTCTGCGTCAGCCTCCCCAAATCACTGGGATTATAGGTGTACACCACTGTACCCAGCTTGCTTCAAGTTTTTGATGATTCCACACTGCCTATATTATAAAATCCAAATTTTTATGCACACTAAGAAAGTTCTAGCACTGATTGCCCTGTGTTAAGCTTATCACTTTCCTCACTCACTATGCAGCTGTGATTTACCCTCTAGTAATACAAAACTACTTATACTTCCCAGCAAAGATTGGGCTGTTTTTCAGCCTCTGCCTTTGCTCAATGCTATTTCTACTATGTGGAATGCCCTTTTCTTCTCTTCATCTGGCTGGCATATTTATCAACTTTATTTTCTGGGAAATGATCTACCACACCTCAATCCTTACTATAGCCAGCTTAGGACCTCTTTCCTAGCCTTTCATTATTCCATGCAAAACACTGTCAAAGCACTTCCCACATTATATTGACATCATCTGTGTACATGTGTCTCCCCTACCAGATAGTAAAGCCCCAGAGAGCAGAGACCACATGCTATTTATTATTCTGAGTATCCTTAGCATAATTCCTTGTACAAGATGACATTCAGTAAATGTTTGCTGAACATTAGTTACTGAGCATTAAGAAATTAGGTCACAGTAGATCGTCAACTATAATATATACTTGTTAAAGTTGATTTGTAAGGTTAAGTTCAATTTTCAAACTGGCAGATAAGAGTATGACCAAATAAAGAGGGGGGAAAACAAAACAAAAAAACAAACAAACAAGGGCTGGGGATATAGCTCAGTTGGTAGAGTGCTTGCCTCTCAAGCACAAGGCCCTGGGTTCAATCCCCAGTATCGCAAAAACAAACAAACAAACAAACAAGCAAGCAAACAAAAAAACACCTTGATTCTGGACTTAAGCTTTAAAAAATTTTTAACACCAGCATAGTTTTTGTTTGTTTTTTTCAGCACTAGGAATTACACTCAGGGGCAGTTTAACCACTAAGTTAAACCTCCAATTCTTGTTATTTGAGACAGTGTCTCACTACATTGCTGAGGTTGGCCTAGAATTTGGCAATCATCCTGTCTCAGCCTCCCAAGTGGCTGGTACTACAGGCATGTGCCACTACACACAGCCTAGCATAGTTTTTTTAAAAAACTCTCCAGTTTTCAAAAAATGAAGGCTCGATTAGTCCTTTATTAAAAACTTACTTTTGTTTTTAGGCTAAGCACAGTGGCACATGTCTGTAATTCCAGCTACTCAGAAGGCTGAGGCAGGAGGATCCCAAGTTTCAGGTCAATCTCAGCAACTCAGCCAGACCGTGTCTGGGGATATAGTCCAGTGGTAAAATGTCACTGTCTTCACTTCACATTGCCAAAAATAAATATTTAAAAAGCATTTTTGCTTTACAACTTACAAACAAAATCAAAGTTCTCTGCACATGAGCAATTCCCACTTGCTATTTTGCAAATGGTACTGGTGTCTGCACCAGAGCTGCAATGTGTCTATAGATGTCTGCATGCATAATGGTAGAGATTGGTTTCCTGCATCCAGGTTGGTTGTGCACAGACACCTACAGACCCTCCAGAGAAAGTGTGCAGAGCCAAATGTGCCAAGAGGTCTTCTAAAGCAAGGTAGAAGGCAGCAAGAAATGGGAAGAACTCCTGTAATTGGCACCTCAACAGGGACTCTTACAAATGGATAGAAAGAGAAAGGGTGGAAGTTAGGTGAGGGCTGGGGGATCCACCAAGAACTCAGAGTTAGTGCCACTTGGCCACATAAGGTAAAGCCAGTGCCAGCAAAAACATTTCATCACACTCGATAACTTGGGATTTCAAAACACAAATGAGAGCTCCTGCCCTCCTACTCTGGTGTATGTTTTCCTCAATTAGTAGTTTATTTAGGTAGGGAGGAAAGTAGGGGAAAGAAGTGAATCCATTTCAAACATTTTCACTGTCTTCGTGACCAGAAGAGGAACTCAAGTAAACCCAAGTCAATTAAAAAGGACAACCCTGGCCAAAACATTGCTCACTCTTTTTTTTGTACTGGGGGTTGAACCTGGGGCACCCTACCACTGAACTACATCCCCAGCCCATCATCATCATCATTAGTATTAGTAGTAGTATATTTTGAGAAAGAGTCTGGCTAAACAGATGAGGTCGACCCCAAACGTAATTCTACTTCCTCAGCCTCCTGAGTCGCTAGTATTACAGGCATGCACCAAATGCCCTGTGGAATATTGCTCCTTTTTTTTTTTTTTTTTAAAGAACATTAATGCTTTTACAGAAGTAAACTTCAAAATGGTATATGATTGTTATGGACTGATTGTTTCCCTTAAAGTCTTATGTTGAAGCCCCAGTCCTTCAAAATATGATTATTTGGAGATAGAATCATTGAAGAGGTAATTCAGTTCAAATGAGGCCATTAGGGCATACTCCAATCTAATCTAACTGGTGTCCTTATCAGAAGAGGAGATTAGAACATACAGGGAGACAACTGGAGTATGTTTTTGCACAGAGGGATGACCATAAGAAGAATAGCAAGAGGGGGATCCGGAAACCAAGGAGAGAAATCTCAGAGGAAACCAATCCTACCAACACCTTGATCTTAAGACTTTTAGTTTCCAGAACTGTAAGAAAAGTAACTTCTGTTAAGCTACTCAGCCTGTGGTCTTTTGTTAATGGTAGCCCTAGCAAACTAACACAATGGTCTAAGCTCTGAAGCAGCAGTGGACCTTCTGGTGGCGTCACCACTGACTACAGCCTTAATTTACAAAGGCATGATGAGGGCTGGGGTTGGGCTCAGTGGTAGAGCGCTTGCCCAGCATGTGTGAAGCACTGGGTTCAATCTTCAGCACCACATAAAAACAAATAAATAAAATAAAGGTATTGTGTCCATCTACACTTTAAAAAAATTTTAAAAAAGAAAAAGAAGAAGAAGAAGGCATGATGAATCTGGGCAAGGTGGCTCTTGCCTGTAATCCTAGTGACTCAGGAGACTGAGGCAGCAGTATCACAAATTTCTGGCCAGCCTGGGCAACTTAGAGAGACCCTGTATCGAAATAAAAAAAAAATAAAAATAAAAAGGACTGGGGATGTAGCTCAGTGAATTTCCTGTACCAAAACGAAAAACAAAAAATCTGTAAGAATACACTCCAAACAATTGATAGTACCTATTATCTGAGAGATGAGAACATGGGCAACTTTTATTTCTGTCATAAGCAAGAATATATGTTAACTCATGTCTTAGTGTATCAAATATTGCAAAATTAATTATGGGAAGGAAACAATTTAGCAGCGTCATTAACAAAAGGCCACATAATGTCTTTTCTTAAAACTTTAATTTCTGCTGGGCATGGTAGCACACGCTTGTAATCTCAGCAGCTCAGGAGGCTGAGGCAGGAGGATCATGAGTTCAAATCCAGCCTCAGCAAAAGTGAAAAAGCCCTAAGCAACTCAGTGAGACCCTGTTTCTAAATAAAATACAAAACAGGGCTGGAGATGTGGCTCGGTGGTCAAGTGCCCCTGAGTTCAATCCCTAGTACAAAAAAAAAAAAACTTTAACTTCTAATTTTGATTTATCACCTTTAAGGAAAAATTTTACATTTTTTTTTTCTGTATGCCCAAGTGCCATGTACAAATTTGGAAGAGCCAATGTAATCATCTAGTCAAGGAGGGCCACCATTCATCCAGAGGTGACCTCTGCCCTCTTGCTCCACCAGCCGACATTTTATGGGACTGGTAACCTTAAGAGTGTTACACTGAACTGGGAAATTTTTTAAAATGCAAAATAGTATTCTTTATAAATTATCACAAAGAGTAAGAAATTTAATAAACAAATATTTATTTTTTAAAAAAAGAATATAATTTAAAGAAAAGGGGTGAAGGAAAGAAGAATTTAAAAAGAGGAAGTTAGCCAGGTACAAAGGTTCAAGCCTGTCATCTCAGCTATCTGGGAGGCTGAGATAGGAGATTGCAAGTTCAAGTTCAGCCTGGACAATTTAATGAGATTCTGTCTCAAAATAAAAAATAGTAGTTTGGGGATATAGTTCAGCACAGAGTACACCAGGTTCAATTCCCAGTACCACAAAAAAGAAGAAGAAGAAAAAAAAAGGATATCTGACAGATCATAAGAAGGAACAAAGTCATAAAGGAAAGGCAAACACAATAGCCAAAAGGGGAGAGGGATGTAGCTCAGTGGTAGAGCCTTGCCTAGCATGCATAAGGCCCTGGCTTCAATGCATAGTATCACAAAGGTGTGTGTGGGGGGGGGGGGGGGAATAACACAAAATATCCAAATATCCAAATAGTTGTACACCAGGAAGCAAATGTTCAAATAAACTTAAAAGTTTATTTGTGAAATGAGGTAATAGATAAGCAAGAACTGTGAGATGAATACACCATCAAGATCCTGGAGCATGTATGTGTGTCTGATAAATTTCAAGGAGAAAAAAAGACAGAAGGAAATCAGAGTACAGATAGTTTGGAGACTCTTTGATTGAGGAGGTAGGTGGGTGAAACAGTACAAGGGTAGGAGAATGTGAATGAGAAAGTGAGCTTAAAGAGAAGAGGAAATGGGTCAAAATAAGCATGAGACATTGACAGAGAAATCAATCCCTACAGATGCTCATAAGAGATGTTTTCAAAAACAGCTGGGAGTCAGTCATAGTGGCACACTCCTATGATACCAGCTACTTGGGAGGCTAATGCAGGAAGATCAAATTCAAGGCCAGCCTCCACAATTTAGCAAGACCTGTCTCAAAAAATTTTAAAAAGGGATGGGGGATGGGGCTGAAAGGTAAAATGTTCCCAAGTTCAATCCCTAGCACTACCAAAAAGAGAGAGAGAGAAAAAGAGAGAGGGTTGGTAGCATTTACCACCCTTTATCCTGAGGGGATACATTCTAAGACATTCCATGGATGCCTGAAGACATGGCTAGGACTGAACCCCATATAAATTATGTTTTTTCCTATACATAATTATTTATGATACTTTATAAAGTAGAAACAAAATATTAGTAAAACTTTAGTAATAACTTAATAAAATAGAGCAATTATAACAATATACTGTAATCAAAGTTATTTAAAATTTGTGAATTATTTCTGGACTTTTCCATCTAATATTTTCAAACTGGCATGTAATCCAAGGTACTAGGGAGGCTGAAGCAGGAGAATCACAAGGAGGTCAGACTCAGCAACTTAGTTGACCCTAAAAATAAAAAATAAGAAGGGCTAGGGATTTACCTCAGTGGTAAAGGACCCTGGGTTTAATTCACAGTACCAAAAAAAAAAGTGAAATCAAGGATATAAGGGACTACTATATAAATCTGTAATGTTGCTATAATTCTTGGAAATCACCATGTATATGAATAATAATAAAGAATAATAAAACTTTGTACTTTCAAAAATGGTCATAATTATCTATACATTTATCTCCTCTTACATGTTTTTTTTTTGTGACCAAGGAGAGTCTAAGTTCCTTCCCCTTGAATCTAAACAGGGTTCTGTGACTGCCAAGAGCAATGTTAGGAGTGATACCGTATATATTAAAATTAGTGCTTCATATGCAGTTTCTCATTAAATTCTCACAAAACTTTTATAATCCCATTTTACAGATGGGAAAACCGAGGCTTAGAACAATTACCTCAATTCACATGGATACAAATTGCAAGGTAGGAGTCTTGACTCAAGTCTGCCCAATTCTGAGGCTCCAAAACTATTTTACTATACTGCATTTTCACTGGGCAAGCAAGGAAACCCCATTCATTCTTCAAAGTTCTGTTCAAATATCCCTTGATCCATTATGCCTTTCCCCAATTAAAATTAGTCTCTTTTCCCAATCTCTAAGAATATAGTGTAGGAAAATAATCAAAGGTAGGTGTAAAGATTAATACTCATGGACAATTTAATGTTATTTAATACAGCAAAGAAGCAAAAAAAAAAAAAAAAAAAAAAAACTAAATGCCCCACAAAAGGTAAATAGTTAAATAATTTTTTTTTTCTTAATTTCGTGGATCAAATCCAGGGCTACTCTACCACTGAGCTACATCCCCAACCTTTTTTCTTTTTTCTTTTGAGACAGGGTCTCACTAAACTGCTTAGACTGGGCTAGAACTTGTAATCCTTTTGCCTCAGCCTCCTGAGCTGCTGGGATTACAGGAATGTACCACGATGCCCGTTTTACAGTTACGTAAATTATGGTGCATACAAAAGATTATAGAATAAATATTATTATTTAAAGCATATTTTGCCATATATACTATTGAAAGTATGGGCATATAACATTAATTAAAATTAGAATAAAACGAAGGGGCTGGGGAGATAGCTCAGTCGGTAGAGTGCTTGCCTTGTAAGCACAAGGCCCTGGGTTCAATCCCCAGCACCAAAAAAAATAAATAAATAAAATAAAATGAAACAATGAAACACCAGTAATAAGTGTTTAACTCTAGATAATAAAATTCCATGTGCTTATATTTGCTCCATAGTCCTTGGTATTTTCCCATTTTCCTACATGAATATGTATCCCTTTAACATTGGTTCTGGGTTGGGGGAACCTCTTTAAAAAGTTACTCCCTTCCCCTTATGCTTTGATGACAGCCCCTGGCACACTCAGCTCTGTATTCTTAGTCAATGTGCCTGTACTTCCCTGGGAACAAATAAGATCCTTTGCATCCTCCCCAGTTCCTATTTCTGTGCTTGCCTAGGGGAAATAGACCCTGAAATGCTCTGAAGCACTGTTGGGATGAGAAGGTGGTCACAAATGTTGGAGACCTCTGGACACTGAACAGATACCATCTACAAGGATGCCTTGTACATGAAAGGGCCCAGTCACAACAGAAATGACACTTCCTTCCACTGCTTTACGAGGAAACCATTTGTTTCCTGTATGTAACCTGTTAATTATTAGAATGTTCCTGAAGTTGTTTTTGTATCATGAATTTGTTTGTACTAAGAAAAAAAAAAAGTAAGAAAGAAAAAGAAAATGAAGGAAGGAATAGAAGGGAAACTAGCCAACCGGTTTCTCTAAAAATGCATCCAAAGTTCCCATCTAGGTACATGAGTCTCAGAGGACCCTCCAGCTGTAAAGGAGTTAAAGCACCTTAAAGAAGCCACCAGCTATGGTGTACCCACAGTTTACTTAATATATGCTGTTACCAACACCTCCAGGTCCCTTAGATCTTATTGACAGCAGGTGTTATACACCACCCCCCATCTCTAGCTAGCACAGTGCTCACAACACACTAATCACCAATGCTTGTTGGATGGACATTGCAATACAATTTGAACCTGGACCTAGGGCTTCCATCCCAGTTAGCCCTTTCCTCCCTACCACTAAACCCAGAGAAGCTGAACTAACTCCTGTAAGGACTAGCCATACTAGTAAAAACCAGGGGTAACACCCCACCAGAAAAGATCCACAGTTGGCAGGCTCTTCCTGAGGCTGGAGTGCAATAGATATGGAACACAGGGGTGAGAGGAAGGCTCTGTGAGCCCAACAACAGGCTGGGCTATAGCTAAACAGCCATAGTTGGCTGCACTTTCAGTGACATGAATGAGCAGGCTCAGTCCTCTAAAAAAAAAAAGGAAAAGGCAGTGGAAGAGAAAGCTTTCACTCCAAAACTCCCTTCTGCCCTCTCTCGGCAGATTTTCCAGTTCTACCTGCTTAGTTCCGCCTCCCCCACCACCCCATCTCCCCATTGCAAGGGAAGGTCACGCCTGCCAGTCCAGGACTCAATCCAGGGGCCTGGCATCCACTTCCTGTCAGCCAGCTGTTTCCTCCTATCCCACCCCCACACTGTGAAACAAATAACACAAGTTGGACTTTAGACAGACACTCTGCTTATCAGGGAGTACCAGGCAGATGGACTCTGGGTTTTCAATGCCTGGAAAACCCCAGTTTACATCCACTCACACTGTCTCCCACAACCACCTCATAATACTGAAACCTCTTCCTCAATTACATTTGCCCTTGTCATCCAGGTCTTTCCGAAGGCTCTGAAAAGGAAGCAGGTTTGAGTGTGGAGATCCCCAGGGGTCTCTCCTCGAAACTAACAGATGTGAAAAACAAGCCCCAATCATTTCCTAATCTATTACATGGAATGTGTGCAGCACTTCCATCTATCTCTAGGAGGGGGTCAGACAATTCTATGTCTACAGAACAGAGCCTTGAACTCCAGCTGACTCTGGGGATGGAGTTGGGTGAATACTGATTGTCAATGTTACAATCCCTATAATAGCAGTATAAAAACCTGCAGGATACACTAAGTAAAAAAAAAAAGCAAGATGTAATCATATATACAGCACATTTCTTTTTGTGTAAGCAAAGGGACAAAAGACAAATATATACTTTTTTAAATACATATTCATATACATGTATCTGCCTAACAAAAACAATGGTAAGATACATAAGAAACTTGGGGGATGGTAATGAGGTGAATAACAGGGGGAAATGAGATGCCCTACCTCTTTGAATCTCAAATCCCAATAAACTGACCTATTCTAAATAATTTTGTTTGTCTATTTTATTTGTATTTTTTATTTTGCAGTACTAGGGATTGAATTCAGGGGTGCCTTACCACTGAGCTACATCTCCAGTTCCCAGCCCCCTTTTTTGAGACAGGGTATTGCTAAATTGCTGAGACTGGCAATCCTGCCCCTTTTTTGAGACAGGGTATTGCTAAATTGCTGAGACTGGCAATCCTGCCTCAGTGTCCCAAGTCACTGGGATTACTGGTATGTGCCACCATGCTCAGCATTTTATATATACACATATATCTGAGTTATAGTCCCAGTTTTAAATGATTTTTTAAATCACAGTACCTCTACCTAGTACTAGGCTGGAGACCCCAGACAAGCCCTAATCACAAAGGAGATAAAGAGAAACATCACAAGGTAAAAGCATTCCAGAACCAAAAAAACTAACATACCAGAATCACAACACCACTCACTTCCTACTTCCAAATGACATTACTCACTAGTTTCTAGTTTGAAAGAACAATTTCTTTTCTTAGAGTAGAAGGAGGGGAAAGTAGGAGTGACTCACAGATCTACAGTTAAGTCTGCCCCTGAATAGTAAAAAAACAAGTATTTACAAGAGCTTGAGTCAGAAACATCAGCAGGAAACATAAGGACTTGGGAGATTGACCCAGACACAGATCAACAGTTCCACCCACCTGGAACACCTCAGTAAGAACCCCACACTGGAATAAGGGGGAAAGCGCAGGGGAGTGGGGAGGACAGGATTCCATCTCAGGTGATTACACCAAAAGTTGATACATCGACTGGCCATGGCCACCCTACTAAGCAGAAATTCCTCTCCTGCCTGGGAGATAGCCTAAACTTTTCTAAGAACAGGTTCTCCAGGGAAAGGGAAATTGGTACTATGGATAACCAGTTTTATTTTTCCCAAGCCCAGCTCTCGCGGTGTCTCCAGATCCCTGGCCCAGCAGGGTCAGGCCTTCCTTTCCATCAAGTTCCCCAGGTCAGTGTTAGGACTTCACTTTGACTTTCACTTCCCTGCTGTTTTGTCCTTTTTATTCCTTCCTGATAGCAGAGCCCACTATGAGGAACAGTCCTAGAGGGAGGGGAGAACACAGGAGTAACCCACATATGCTTCAAACACCCAGACCAGTAACCAAAGAAAGAGCCCCTAAATTTTTTACCAGGGGTTGAACCCAGGGCACAATACCATTGAGTCACATCCCCAGCCATTTTTATTTTTTATTTTGAGACAGGGTCTTGCTAAACTGCTTAGGTCTTGCTAAGTTGCTGAGGCTAGCCTGGAACTTGTGATCCTCCTGCCTTACCCTTTCCAATTGCTGGTATTAGAGGTGTTTGACACCCCACCTGGCCATTCTCAATCCTTTAAAAACATTTTTTTTTTTTTTTTTTAATTTTAGACAGGATGTAGTTCAGTTGCTGGCCTCAAACTTACACTCAATCTGCCTCAGCCTCCTGAGTCACGGCGATTGCAGGTGTGCCCATCCCCCCCCCCCCCCCCCCCCCCGCCCCGGCTCTCCTCCCCCCAGTACTGAGGATTGAACCCCAGGCCACTCTACTGCAGAGCTATATCCCCAGCCCTTTTTATGTTAAGACAGGGCTTCACTGAGTTGCCCAGGCTGGTCTCAAACTTGCAAGTCTCCCAAGTCATTGGGATTACAGGTGAACACCACTATGCCCAACTGAAAGAGCCCCTGTTTTCTGACTCTTGCCATTTGAAATCTCCTTGCTTCCTTTGAATGCTGGGGATAGCATTCTTTTATCCTCGCAAAACCCAAAGGGTATAATAACTGCTCAACAATAATCCCTTCATGTACAAGTAATGTAGCTATCATCCCCAATGATCCTCATAATGAGGATAAGACACACATTACTCCTTTTTACAGATGAGAAGACTGAGCTACTTAGCCTAAAGTCACAAACAAGGAAGAGGAGGAAATTAAGGTAGTACCCAAATGAGGTGTCCTGGCTGTCATTTCCATCCTCATTTGCACAAACCAAATCACTCCCCTTGCCCAGGTCTATCTTGATTGAAGAATTGCAAGGTCCATTCCTCCATCCCCTGGACATGTTCCTTCCTGAGACTCACTGTCTCTCACTCAAGCTAATACAACATCACTCCAGGTTCATTTTGAATAGCTGTTTCTTATTCCTTGAAGACACCCTCAGCCAAAGTAGTACTATCACAATCCTTTCAGTGCCAATATGTGGTGATTGTGGACTACCCTAAATAATATAGGAAATTAGAGGAACAGAGAAGAAAGGAGCTCGAGGAAATTTATAAGCCTAAGAACTACTATCACTGACAAAAACTGTTACTAATAGTCACTGACCCAGAAGAAATTTCTGGATTTGGTTTGTACTTACACAGTGCAAGAGTTGGCAAGACTTAAGTTCTAAGTACCACACAGAATCACAAAATGGCCATTACTAGCATTTCTTTTGTTTGTTTTTTTTGCAGTGCTGGGAATTGAACCCAGGGCCTTGTGCTTGCGAGGCGGGCACTCTACCAACTGAGCCATATCCCCAGCCCCATTACTAGCATTTCTAAAATATGGACAGATATAAAATAGTAGAAGGAAAGGAAATTGAGAAAAAGGGGAAATAAATGAGTAGAATGAAAGAGAGAAGTGAGCCAGGAATAGTGCCACACATCTGTAATCCCAGTGGCTTGGGAGGCTGAGGCAGGAGGATCTCAAGTTCAAAGCCAGCCTCACCAACTCAGCAAGGCCCTAAGCAACTTGATGAGACCCTGTCTCAAAATAAAAAATAAAAAGGGCTGGATGTGGCTCAGTGGTTAAACACCAATGGGTTAAATCCCCAGTACCCAAAAGAAAGAGAGAGAGAGAGAGAGAGAGAGAGAGAGAGAGAGAGAAAGAGAGAAATGGAGAAGTGAGACAAGAAGAACCTAGTGAGACAAGAAAGAGTAGATTCTCAAGCAGTATCCCAGATAGTTCTTGGGCCATGGGGTGCCTAAAATGTTGGATCTGGGAGTGGAATAAAGAGAAGTGAGTCAGGAGACTGGTTCCATTCCAATTTTCCACCCCTTATTAACCTGAAAAAATCACTTCCCCTCTTTTTAGACCTGTTTCCTTATCTGCACAATGGAGAGAATTACAATTCCCTCTGGTCCATTCCACCCTAAGGGTTTATATTTTTGTGATAAGGGACAAAGGAGTGGATCTATCCATCTACAGCAGGAAATCTATTCCTGCTCTTCAAAAACTGAGCAAAATGAATTTCCTTTATGACACCAATACCAATTTTAACAGTCTGTTTTTCTTTCATTTCCTAAAACATGAATCTCCAGGGTAAATACAGACTCATACAGAACAAATACTGACACAATCACCCACACAAGTACATGCACAGGTATCAGACATAAGCATGTGCAAGGCCCTGAGATGATCCCTAGCACCACATTAAAAAAAAAAAAAAAAAAAAAAAAAATCAGACAGATAAACATACAGATGCTGACACAGGTTCACTAAGGTACAAACCTCCAACTACACACTCAGCCCCACACCAACACACCTAGAGACAGAGGCCTGCCCCAGCAAGTGAGCCTCATTGTTCTTCAGGAAAGGGAGTTTACAAAGGAAACAAAAACTCTCATAACCGGCCAGAAGGCGGGCAAAGTTCTGGCCCTCTGAGAAGCCAGCCAACCAAAGATACATCTTCCCCCTGGGAACAGTCACTTAGTCAACATTTATTAAGGATTCCTCGGTAGTTATTCCAGAAAGGGATTTTGAATACTGTGCTGTGCAAAATATCAGATTTTGATTTCATTTTCTGCTCAGACTCTACACCCACTTTTCCCAGAGCAACCATGGAATCCAAAGATTAGGAAGCGCTAGAGACCCGCTTCTGCAAAAGGCAGGGAAGGAGGCTTCCACCTCACCCACCTTCATTAGCTTTCCTCCGAGGGCCTTAAGGGAGCCAAGGGAATAAGGAGGTTAAAAGGCTCATGGCTTCTCTTTCGTGGATGTTGGAAAGACAGGATGGCCCTTTCCAGGTGCGTGTGGAGGGGGATGGCTGGGTAGATGTATGTGGGAAAGGTGCCCGCCTCCTACTGCCCTCGCCATTAGGTGAGGGCTGGAAAGTGGAGTCAGCCTTACCAGTTATTTTTGGTGTGTGGAGGAAAGGGCAGCTCCTACCCACTGTGTGAGGGGAGGGGTCATCCACCGATGTGGGGGAAGGAAGCCAGCCACTCTCAAGAGGCGGGGGATGGGAAAGAGAGGGACGAGCCAGAGGTGGAAGAGAACTGGGAGGGTAAGGCAAATAGGTTTCTGAACTCCACCCCTCCCCGCGGGCAAGAGGCGTGGGGAACGCCTTCCTCCAACCTCTGACCGACCCACTAATTCCTCCCGAAACTCTGGGAACTTACACAGGATCGCCGATGTAAAGAGAAGCAATTGTTTTCTTCCGGCTTTCGCCTTCATCCCCATCACGATTTAGGACCCCTACACGACAGCAGCAGCAAGAGCTCGGAAACACACAGCTTCGGGAACTGCAGCGCCGGGATAAACTCCAGCCGCCAGGTTGAGCCCCGCCCGGCCCTTCCCTCCACACCGGATTGGTCGGCGCCCCGCCCCTACACATTCTGATTGGTGAAGAGAGCCGCCGCTCCGTTGAGTGATTCACCGTCGCCAGGTGCAACGCCGCCCATTACTCCCCTCTGAGGACGCAAAGCTCCTTTCGCTGCTCCAGCTGCCTCTGATTGGCGGGGGAGACTGTCACGTAAGGCAACGAATTCCTCACCTGCTACAGGTAAAGGACCCCTGATTGGGCAGTGTTCCTGAAGTAGGGACTCTCTGAGTGGCTGGGTTCTTAGTTGAAGCTGGAAGATGAGAGTGTTACCTTTAAGGCGGAGGCAAGGGTAGTCGCTCACGGGTAGTCAAGAGAATGGCTTGTTTCGGATTTTTTTTCCCCATGTTCACATGAATGTAAATTGCTTCTTGCTGCTGAAACTTCGATCCTATTCCTCGGCAAGTGAAGACTACATATTAATATGATAGGGGGGCGGGGGAGAACTGGGAAAGTGGAAAGATAACTTTGATAGCATTCCAGAACCGGGTTCCTCTGTTCACTCAAATAGCGCATTCACTATGTGTTAGGCTTTGAGAGGAAAGAGAAAATAAAGGGTAAGGGAGCGCTCAACTCCAAATTGGAAAAAACGGGATTACGTTATCTCAAGAACATTAAGTAGGTATATACACAAAACATACCCAGAGCCAGGCGCTGTTGGCGCACATCTGTAATCCCAGCGGTTTGGGAGGCTGAGGCAGGAGGACCACACGTTCAAAGCCAGCCTCAACCACTCAGCGAGGCCCTAAGCAACTTAGCGAGACCCTGTTCCAAAATAAATTACAAAAAGGGCAGTCTTTCTCAGTGCTTAAGCGCCCTTAGGTTCAATTCCCGGTACTACTCCCCCATCCCCCCAAAAAAAAACCTTATAGAAACTGAGCTACACATGCTGTACACACATCTCTGTGACTCTGGATATGTGCTTTACACATATTTGATCCGTCAGCAGGACCTTACGTTTAAGAATTATTTAGCTTGTCATTGTGACTAATGGACTAATAACTGGGTGCTGACTAAGCCTCTTTCCCTGCCCCCAATACTGGGAATTGAACCCAGGGACGCTTTTTCACTGATCCACACCCCCAGTCCTTTTTATTTTTATTTTGATACATTCTTGCTAAACTGTCCAGTCTAGCTTCCAATTTACGATCCTCCTGCCTCAACCTCCCACGTGACTGGGATTACAGACGTGTTCCTCCACATCCAGCTCTCCTAAACCTCCTTTTTTCTATAGATCATGTTGATTCCCAAACTTTCTATTAATGTTTATATTGTTAAATCGTTTTTAGTTGAAATTCCTGCCCAGCAGTTTCACTATTTGTGGTTTCTATCTTACAGTGATTTGATTTTTTTTTACCATGTTAAGTATATCCCAGTTAGCGGCAGGGACAATCTGAAAAACCTCATTGCAAGTGGAAAGTCCACACTTTTGTCTAAAAGATGGATTTTTTTTAAAAAATTTTTTTTTAACTTTTGCCTCTTTTATCTTTGCCACGTTTTACATTTCATTTCTTTGTCCATATCTCTTGAACCAGTTTCCACTTCTGGTTCCAACCAATTTAAAGCAATGTTTATCAAGCACCTACTGGGTGCTATAGGGAAATACAAATAAATAGAACCCACAATTTTTGACTTCATCACTTGCCATCTACTTCCAAGACCAATACAGGAAACAAGACAACATGTAACCCAAAGAGATACTTTGTTAGTAAATTATAACAAGTATTTGGGTGCCTGCCAAAAGCAAAGCTGTTCTTTACTCTGAAAGGAATTTAAAGTCTTTGGAAAAGAGATGAAGTATAAAGAGCAAAGAGCAGGACTGGAGATGTAGCTCAGGGTAAAACATTTTTCTAAGACCAGTGAAGTTCTGGGTTCTAATCCCTAGTACAGGAAAAAGAAAAAAAAAAAGTGAAGGACCTTTCACATCCTGTACTTGTACTTTTTTTTTTTTTTTTTGTCTGTTGTTGTGCTGGGGCTACAATCCAGGGCCTCACACATGCCAAGCAAATGCTATACCACTGAACCATATCCCCAGCTTTCTATAGCTGCTTTTAAACTAAAATATATATTGTATTTATATTTATTCAATTTCATATTTGTTTTGAAAATGAAGTATTAAGACAAGTATACATGAAATGTTAATTATCAATATTAAATGGTAAAAAGTAAATACAATTAGTATATATTCCAGTTATTATTATATAAAACATTTGTGTACATATTTACAAACATAAAAGTAATTTTAGAGCCTGCAAATAATTTGATATTCAAATAATTTGACATTCAAATTATTTTCCCATAAAGTTGCTTAAATGAATAAATTTTTAAATTTCATTGGTATTGATATTTGTTTTCTTTAGTCTTTCAAAAAAGTGAATTTTAAAAATACAGACTGTAGGGCTAGGGTTGTGGCTTAGCAGTAGAGCCCTTGCCTAGCACGTGTGAGGCACTGGGTTTGATCCTCAGCACCACATATAAATAAATTTAATAAAGGTATTGTGACCACCTACAACTTTATTTTTAAAAAATACAGACTGGTGAGTTTGCAACATAGAAAATTTTGGAAGACATTATTGAATGCCTCATTAAAAAAGCAAAGAGTATGACTATAGAGATTTTGCTGAGAAGGGCAGCATAGCAAAGGAACAGCAGCTGAAGTGAATGTTGGAAGAAGGCAGGGTAGGTATTTTTGCTTAGAAGAAAATACTTGTATTACTGATGGCAACAATTTAATAAAGAAGAATAAATTAATGATATGTTTTGAAAGAGAGTAGGTAATTGCAGTACCAAGATCAAGCAGAAAAGAGATGAGCTCCAGTTAGCCTTAAAAGAGAACAGAAATGCCCACATGCCATAACAAAAAGGAAGTAGGTCCTGTGATCAGTACCCTTGTTGGTGGGAAGATGTTGGAAATTCAGTCTAATTTCTTCTGTTCTCAGGAGAATATTAAGGGAAAGTTATCAGCTGACAATACAGAGGAAGAGGAAGTTTAGGAAATCTGAAGAGTGGGAAGAAGTGAAGACTAAAAAGGAACACTCTAGACCAGTGTATTAGAATTGGTGAGCAGTAGATGGGCATGGTAGCTGCCTTGGGAAGCTGAGCTAGGAGATGCACATTCATTCAAGGCCAGCCTCAGTAATTTAGTGATACTCTGGGGTTGGGGATTTGGCTCATTTGTAAAGTTCCCTTGGGTTCAATCCCCAGTACCAAAAATAAAAAGTAAAGAACTGGTGGGTAGTGCTTACGATATAGCCCATCTCGGCGGGGCTTGCCTAGCATGGGGAAGGACCAGGGTTGGAATCCCCAGCACCACAGGATGGAAGAAAAAAAAAAAAAAAAGAACTGGTGAGTAGTGTTAAGTTCCTACCAGATATCTTGAACACAAATTTAAAGAGCTACCAGTGTGAACTTTACACTAGCTGTTTGGTCACAAGGATAGAGTAAGTGGTTAGTTGGACTTGATCATAGTTGGGAATTGTCTAAAATAGTGCTGGAGAGAGCAGCAAGGATGCTAACAAGATTTGCAAGGGAATGATTTTATCCTCTGTGTCCTTCTTTATGCTAATACAAGCAACTGTCAAATATATATCCATGTTATATTACTCTTTCTTTACACAAAAGGTAGCATACTATATTGTTTGCACCTAACGATGTGCCTTGGAGATCTTTCATGAGTACAACAAGAGCTTACTCATTCTTTTTTTTTTTTAAACAACCACATAATATTCTATATTATGCTTACAATGTTTATTTAGCCAGTTTTAACTTATAAACACTTGTTACTTTCAATCTTTTGCTAACATAATAAAATAAAGACATATATTTCACACAAATGGTTATAACTTATTTGTAGAATAAATCTACAGAAGTGTGAATGCCGAGTTAAAGAATACACTCATTTATTATTTTAATTCATATTGAAAAATTGCCCTCTCTAGGGGTTATACCATTTACATTTGCATAATCTATCAGCATGCCTCTTTTCCCACAATCTTGCCAAAAGACTGCTATCAAACATTAATTTTTTGCCAATATGATAAATGGCAATTGATACCTCAGTTTGGTTTTAATTTGCTTGTCTCATTATGTGTGAGATAAACATCTTCCTAGGTTTAAGAACAATTTGTATTCTGGAAATTGCCTTTTCATAGGCTTTGCTCATTTATTTATTGGGATATATATGAGTCGGCTTATTGTCATTATACAAAATTTCTGACAGTCCTACTTCCACCTCCCTTCCCCTCCCCCAACCCCCGTGATGGGGCTTGAACCCAGGGGTGCTCTCCCAATGAGCTTCATCCCAGCCCTTTTTCATCTTGATTTTTAAAAAATTTTAATAGAGGGAAAAGAGGGGTGGGAGGGGTGGGGAGGAGGAAAAAATAACAGAATGAATCAAACACCATTACCCTATGTAAATGTATGATTACACAAATGGTATGCCTTTACTTCATGTACAAACAGAAACAACATGTATCCCATTCGTTTACAATAAAAATAAATTAAAAATAAAAATTTTATTATTTACTTTTTTTTTTTATTCATATGTGGTTCAGCTGAGGGCTGAACCCAGGGTCTCACACATGCCAGGCAAGTGCCCTGAGCCACAACCCCTTTCATTTTGATTTTGAGAGAGTCTGCCTAAGTTGCTCAGGCTGGTCTGAAATTTAAGACCCCTTGCCTATACTTGCAGAGTAGCTGAGGTTACAGGAGTGTGCCACTGTGGTGGTTTGGTTTGGTTTTGTTTTGTTTTGTTTTGTTTTGTTTGTCTCCCCAGTGCTAGAGATGGAACCCAGGGGCTCACGCACTCTGCCACTGAGCTATATTCCCCAGTCTTAGGCTTTGTCCTTTTATTTATTTATTTATTATTATTATTATTATTATTATTACTATTATTATTATTATTATTTATTGGTACAGGCAATTGAACCCTGGGGTGCTTCACCTCTGAACCACATTCCTAGCCCTTTTTTAAAATTTTGAGACAGGGTCTCACTAAATTGCTTAGGCTAGCTTTGAACTTGCAATCCTTTTTCCTTAGCCTCCTGAGCCACTGGAATTACAAGTGTGGGTCACTGTGCCTGGCTGACTTCCTCCTTTTATAATAGCCTTCTCCCCAGAATTACCAAGGGGTCACAGGATAAATACTATAATTACTTTAATTCCCTTTGAGGGCCCCCAAGTGAAGCCAGGCTCTTAAAGGCCCACAGAACCTCCCAATACTGACACACTGTTGACCAAGTCTCCAACACACGGACCTTTGGGGGACACCCAAACCATAATCAAACCAAAGTTGTCTTTTTCTTATCTATTTGTAACTGCTCTTTATATGTTCAAAGAATTAACCCTCCATGTGTGCTGAGTTACATTTTTTCTCCAGTTTGCTGTTTGTCTTTTGACTGAAGTGGTATATTTGTGGGAGCACCTGCCTGTGTTTGCATGCATCATGAAGAATGCTTTGGGCTTGTTTGTTTTGTACATTTTGTACAAATGTTTTCACCAGTTAAAGGTAATGAAAGAATTCCTGGTAGTTTCCATTCATTTAATATTTGATCCATTTGAAATTTATCTTGTAGCTGGGATAGTGGCACAAGCCTACAATCCCAGCAACTCAGGAGCTGAGGAGGGAGGATCTCAAGTTCCAGGCCAGCCTGAATAACTTAGCAAGTCTCAAAACGGGGGGGAAAAAATTTAAGGACAAAATCAGAAAAAAAAAAAAAATTGGCTGCATATATATTAAATGAGAATGCTATGGAGATTAGCATGGCCCCTGCACAAGGACACACAAATTCACGAAGTGTTCCATGTTACAAAATAAAAAGAAATTTACCCCATATATCATATGGGGTATAGAACCCATCTACCTGTTCATTCAGGGATATTTGTTTGTTCATTGTTTTGTCTTTTTTTTTCTTTTTTCTCTCTCTAATACTGGGGATTCAACCCAGGGATGCTCTACCACTGAGCCCCATTCCCAGCCCTTTTTATTTTGTATTTTGAAACAGGGTCTTGCTAAATTGCCCAGGCTGGCCTTGAACTTCCAATCATCCTGCCTCACCCTTCTTGAGTTACTGGGATTACAGGTGTGTGCCACCCCATTTTGTTCATGTTGTCACTGTTGTTTGGTTCAAGGGATTTAACTCAGGGGTGCTTAACCACTTACCCACATCCCCAGCATTTTTTATTTTGAGACACGGTCTCACTAAGATGCTGAGACTGGACTCAATCTTGCCATCCTCCTGCCTCAACCTCCCAAATTGCTGGGATTGTAGTGTATCACCATGCCCAGCTTTTATTTTGAGACAGCGTCTCACTAAATTACCCAGACTGGCCTTAAACTTTCTTTCTTTCTTTCTTTTCTTTTCCTTTTTTTTTTTTTTTTTTTTTTTTTTTTTGTTGTTGTTGTTGTTGTTGTTGTTGGTACTGGGGATTTGAACCCAGGGGAACTTAACAGTGAGCCGCATTCCCAGCCCACACACACACAGAGAGATATATTTAGAGACAGGGTCTCACTGAATTGCTTAGGGCCTCATTAAGTTTCTGAGGCTGGCTTTGAACTTGAGATCCTTCTGCCTCAGGCTGCTGAATCACTGGGATTACAGGCATGTGCCACTGCACCTGGCTTGACCTCAAACTTTCAATCCTCCTGCTTCAGTCACCCCAGTAACTGAGATTAAAAGGGTGAGCCACTGTGCCCATCTTGATTTTTCTTGATAAGTATATTTCACAGGTATGCAAGATGATGATAATGATGAATTGTGCTTAGACTCTAAACTGGATTAGAAGGAAAATAAGGGGATGAAGAAAGTAATAAACATTGAAAGGTGGGGCATGATGGAACATGCCTATAATTCCAACGACTTGGGAGTCTAAAGCAGAATTGCAGATTCAAGGCCAACCATGGCAACTTAACCAGACCCCATCTCAAAATAAAAATTAAAAATGCGCTGGGGATATAGCTCAGTTGTAGAATACTTGCATGAAGTACTTACATGCATGAAGGCTTGGGTTCATTCCCCAGTAAAATAAATAAATAAATTATTTTATTTTATTTTATTGGTACCAGAGATTGAACCCAGGGGCACTTAACCACTGAGCCACATCCCCAGCCCTTTTTGTATTTTATTTAGAAACAGGGTCTCACTGAGTGCTCAGGGCCTCGCTAAATTGCTGAAGTTGGCTTAGAACTTGCGATCCTCCTTCCTCTGCTTCCCAAGCCACTGGGATTACAGGCGTGCGCCACCACACTGGGCTTAAATAGTGAAATTTTTTTTCAACTTTTTTTGATTGTAGATGGACACAATACCTTTATTTTATTTATTCTTTTTAGTTGTCAATGGATCTTTTTTTCAATTTTATTTTTTTGTATGTGGCGCTAATTATCAAACCCAGAGCCTCACACATGCCAGGCAAGTGCTCTACCACTGAGCCACAACTCCAGTCCCTTAAATAGTGAATTTTTGATAAAGCAAATTAATTAGAGAACATGACAAATGAAGGAATACAATAGGAATAAAAATACTAGTAGAATGGGTAACCTAGAGATTTCTCATTAGGAAATACCAACAGGTCTAGTTTCTGAGAATTTTTCCATTTTCTTGACTGATATTCTCCATGAGTTCAACCTAAATTTTCTTTGGATTTTAAAAATCTGCTTTCCTATAGTCTACTTCTTGTGTCTAACTGTGCCTAGTGAATTCTCCCAACTCATTCAGTTAATATGAATTTAAGAGGCATGATCTACTATTCCCCAAGTAAACACTAACCAAAATGAAGCTGGTATAGTTGTACTAATATAAGACAAAATAAATTTTAAGGAAGCATCACTAGAAATAAAGGACAGCTGGGTGCAGTGATGCACACCTATAATCCCAGCAATTTGGGAGGCTGAGGCAGGAGGATTGCAAATTCATGCAGAATTGTAAATTAAAGGCTGGCCTGGGCAATTTAGCAAGCTTCAAAATAAAAAGGGTTGGGGATGTAGCTCAGTGGTAGAGCAACCCTGGGTTTAATCCCCAGCATCACAAAAAAGTCAGGGAAGGGATACATTGAGAAAAGGATCTACCCAGGAGGAAGCACAACAAATCTAAATTTGTATATGTCTAATAACAATCAAATAACATAGCCTCATAGCAACTATAAAGTAAAACTGACAACTAAAAAGAGAAATAAAATTCCAGTCACAATGAGAGATTTAAATATGCCTCTTGCTGGTCTTGGTTGGCATGTGCCTGTAATAACTCCAGAGGCTGAGGCAGGAGGATCACAAGTTTGAAGCCAGCTTCGGCAATGGATGGAAGGAAGGAAGGAGAGAGAAAGAGAAAGGGAAAGGAAAGGAAGGGAGGAAGAAGGAAGGAAAGAGAAGGAGGGAGGGAGGGAGGAGAAAAGAAAAGAGAAGAAAAGAAAAAGAGGGGGGCTGGGGAGATAACTCAGTTGGTAGAGTGCTTGCCTTGCAAGCATAAGGCCCTGGGTTCCATCCCCAGCACCAAAAAAAAAAAGAAAAAGAGGGCTGGGGATGTGGCTCAGTGGTTAAGTGCTCCTGGGTTCATTCCCTGGTACCAAAAATTAATTAATTAATTAATTAAGCAAGTCAGCCTCTCTGAACCACGCATTGTGGCACAAGTCTTATAATTCCTGCTACTCAGGAGGCTAAGGCAGGAAGATTACAAGTTGGAGACCAACATGGGAAGTTTTTTGAGACTATGTCTCAAAACTAAAATAAAGTAAGGCCAGGGGATATAGTTCAGTGGTAGAGTGCCCCTGGGTTCAATTCCCAGTACTGAGGGGAAAAAAAGGACAATAATGCCTTCTTGAGTAACTGGTAGACCAAAAAATCAGTATAAATTTGAATGACAAATATAAAATACCTTAAATTGCAAAATAAACCCTCTTTTCAAGTGTTCATGGACCATTTACAAAAAATGGCCACAAATCAAGTCTCAACACTTTGTTTTTTATTGCAAGGGATTAAGCTCAGGGCCTTGTACATGCTAACCAAGCACTCTACCACTGAGCTACATCCCCAGCTCTTTTTTAAATTTGTATTTCGGGACAGGGTCTCAAAAAGTTACCCAGGCTGACCCTGAACTTTTGATCCTCCTGCCTCAGTTTCCTGAGTAGCAGAGATTACAGGTGTGTGCCATTGTGACAAGTTATGTTTTGTTAAACATAGTTTACTTTTATTATGTCATACTTTTCCACTACCAATCATATGCTCTCTTCCATCAAATTTCATTGATATTTATGCTACTGCATTTACCTTTCTGTTTATTATATATATGCTTATATATATATCTATAAATCCATATGTTCTATATGATAGGTATTAAACTCTTACAACAATCTGAGGAAATATCTCTCTCTCTCTCTCTCTCTCTCTCTCTCTCTCTCTCTCTCTGTCTCTCAGTACTGGGGATTAAATTGAACTCAGAAGTTCTTTACTACTGAGCTACATCCCAGGCCTTTTATTTTATTTTATTTCTTGAGACAGGGTCTTGCTAAGTTGCTAAGGGTCTCACAAAGTTGCTGAAGCTAACCTCAAACTTGCGATCCTCCTGCCTCAGCCTCCAAGGTAGCTGAGATTACAGGCATACTCCACAACATCCAGCTAAGTCTAACAAGTTCCATTTTACAAGTAAGAATAGTGAGAGTTTAAATAGTTTAAAGTACTAGAAGTCACCTCAGTTGTGCTAAACCAGAACTGAGATTCAGAACTCTCTCAGAACTTTTAGTCTTTCCATAGTAACATGCTGGCACTGCTGAGTACCATTTTCAAATTTTCACCTCACGTTTTCCCTTGGGAATTACTAAATGCCTCACTAAAAATTCATCTATGAGTATCTCATATGTGAGACGTTCTGGTTTCATTGTTGGCCATAACAATAAAATAAAAAAACTCTCTACTTAAAGAGCTCAGTCTAGAGGAGAATGCAAATTATAATATAGTGCAATAAATACTACACTAGAGGTATGTGCTTTATCTACTGTCCTGCATCTTGTGTTCTTCATGGAATCCAGTTATATAATTTTATCTGCTATTTTTCTCCCTTCTCCTTGAGTTTAAAAGCCCTCTTGATGAGACCAGCAAATCTCCTGCCAAATACATTCTTGTAATTCTTGTGAAAGTCAGAGGGTACTAAAGACTGGAAGTTTCCCAAACAGAGGAAATGGTGAGCAAAGGTCTGGTCTAGAAAGGAGGAAGGTCTACTTAAGAACAAAAAGATTCCTGAAGCCCTAGTTTTAATCCCTAGTAACATACACACACACACACACACACACAGAGTCTCTGAAAACCAGCCTGAGCCAGCATGATGGTGCATACCTGTAATCCTACCTACTGGGGAAGATGAAGCAGGAGGATCGCCAAGTTTGAGGCCAGCCTGGGCAATTTAGCAAGACCCTGTCTCAAAAAATCAAAAGGGCTGGGGATGTAGCTCAGTATAGTGTACTCCTAGATTTAAATCCCAGTACTGGAAAAAAAAAAAAAAATCCTTATGGGAGTGGGCACTGGAGGGCAAGTTTGAAAAGGAAGGGTGATGCCAGATCTAGACTACAGATTGCTCAAAAGGCCAAGCTGAGACACGTGCTCCAGTCACTAGGCAAAGAAGATCTATTGTATATTATCAATTCTTACTGATAAGATAAAAATGTTATTTTAAGATTGGCTAGGCAGCGATGCCTCAGAAAGGCTGAAATTAGAAGGTTCTGAAGGTCAGGAGGCTAATAAAGCTCAACAAACAACTACTGAAAATGCACATTCAAGGCACTAGAAGTAAGAAAACGAAAGCCAGTCCCTACTTTTGAGGCACCCAGCCAATTAGGAGGGAAAAACAAACAAACAAAAATGTAAAGTTGGGCACAGTGGCACACATCTGTAATCCCAGCTACTTGTGTAGCTGAGGAAGGAGGATTGCAATTTGGAGCCCAGCCTGAACAATTTAGCAAGACTCTGTCTCAAAATAAAAAATAAAAGGGTTGGAAATGAAGCTCAGCAGTAGAGCATTCCTAGGTTCAATTCTCAGTACTCAAAAAAAAAAAAAAAAAAAAAAAGTACAATACATATGACACATGCATATGGTAAACACAAACCTGGTATAAAGTAAGATGAAAAGGGGAAGTCCAATTTAGCATGAAAAGGAAGGCAGAAGATGGCAAGTTAAGTGCATATAGCTGGTAAGCCCTAGTGCCTGAACTTCACCTGCTGAAATAGTTAGTTATGAGGAAAGGGAAGGAGAACTTTAAAAGTAATGGACTGGAACTGCCTGTTAGGGTTATTAACCAAACAATTAATGAGGGAGAAAGAGGAATGTTCTTTTAACAATGATCAAACCAGAGGGCATGGTTATGTAGTAAGCCAGGTCACTTTACTTCTAGGATTCTAACTCTGAACTGTAAAACAGAAGCAAGACAGATGTTGGCAGGCCAGGAAGGGTGCTAGAAAACTCATTTATAGTGATAGAAAGTGGTTGCCTTAGAAAGGGAGAGACTGACTGGAAGGGGCACCTAGAAAAATCCTGGGGATTTCAGTGTTCTAAGTCTTATTTAGGGAAGTGGTTACAAGGGAACATACCCCAACTCAATGAACTAACACTTAAGAACTATGCATTTTAGGGCTGGGGTTATAGCTCAGTTGGTAGAGTGCTTGCCTTATAAGCACAAGGCCCTGGGTTCAAATCCCCAGCACCCAAAAAAAAAAAAAAAAGAACTGTGCATTTTATTGTAGGTAAATTATGTCTCAGTGAATAATAGTAATAAGGAAATCTATAATCTATCACAAAGACTAAAGGAGGGGAAAAAAGAAACTAGAACACTTAAGACTCAAAGACAGAAATTAGACCCCAGGAGAAACTTCCCAACCTGTATGAGAAGCAAAGGATTTGGTTATTTGAGGAAAAAATAAGTGACACCTACTATTTGCCAGACCCTTTCAACTTTATCTTCAGACCCAACAATGTCTGGCTAAACTCAGATCACCTCAGGGAGAAAGTAGGATAGCTCTGTGGCCTAGAAGTGGGGGAGCCTAGATGAATGGAAGATTTTATATTGTGGACTGTGAGATAAAAGATGTAGGAAGGCTGGCTACAGTCCAGAAAGCAGAAGGGAAGAGGAAAAGTAGGTGAGAAAAAAAAGCAAGAAATTTAAGAAATGTAGGAAGGAATTTTCTCAGAAAGTTGAAAAAACAGAAAATTAAATCCATTTCTGACCCAACCTTCTCTTTCACAGATAAAAGAATAAAATTTTAAAATATCAAAATTAAGGAAGAAAAACTCTGCCATTAAAAGGTCTCAAGGAGCCAGGCACAGTGGCACATGCCTGTAATCCCAGCTACTCAGGAAGCTGAGGCAGGAGGATTAGCAATTTAGTGAAATCCTGTATCAAAATTAAAAATAAATAAAAGGACTGCAGATGTAATGTAGTGGTAAAGCGCCCCTGGGTTCAATCCCCAGTACCAAAACAAAAAACAAAGTTTCAAAGGATGTACATCAAACTAAAGGGAAGTTATATATCTACTGCATCATGTTGAATTAGTGTCAATAAGTATTTGCCATTTCTTTTTTTTCTTTTAATTTTTTTAGATGTTGATGGACCTTTATTTTATTATTTATATGTGGTACTGAGAATCGAACCCAGTGCCTCACACATGCTAGGCAAGCACTCTACCACTGAGCCATAACTCCAGCTCCTTAGTTTTTTGTAATCAACTAAATGTTGGAATCAGAAAACAGTATTGACAAAAACAGGGGACTGTTCAGGATGGCACAGGAAGGGCTCCTCATATTTGTAACATGTATGTGACTTATAACAGGGATGAAGGCTATCTTCGATTCCCTTACCCAAAGGTCTCAAATTGCCTTTCATTTTCCCAACCCTATGACAAAGTCTGAGGAAAGTGAGGTTGGGGCTCAGGAACTGTAGGTCTAGAGCAATGTAGGCAAACATTTCCTGTAAAAGGCTAGAGTAAAAAATTAGGCATTGAAGGACATACAGTTTGTCAGTATTCTGCCAGTTTTGCACAAAAGTAGCCATAAAAAATACATAAAGGAATGATCACAGCAACATGGACAGTTGGAGCTAGACCTCTGGCCTAGAGCAGTGATACTTATTTCTGACTGCATATTAGATTCAACAGAGGGACTAAAAAAATTCACAAATGCCCAGGTCCTACTCCACCCACATAATCTGGGGTTGGGCCCAATTTTTTTTTTTTTTTTTTTTTTTTTTTTTAAGATGAGGGTTTGCTGTGTAACCCAGGCTGGCCCTGCTGGACTTACTGCCTCAGGCTCCTGATAGGGTGGGATGTAGGTACATGCCACTACCCCTAGACCAAGCTTTTTTTTTTTTTTTTTTAAAGCTGCTAGGACAGTTGTATCTTGAAAACAACTGTTCTAGAAGAATTACAGTTACCCAGGGAACTGTTAGAATTTGGGGGTGAGGCTGGATAAATAAATGCTGAATTGAGTTGTAGATTAATATTAGAAACGTTTTCTTTTCCTTTCTTTCTTTTTTGCCATACTGTACTAGGGACTGAACTCTTTTTCAATTTTTTTTCAATTTCTTTTTTTTAACTACAGGATCTCACTAAATTGCCTATTGGCTTTGAACTTGCAGTCCTCCTGCCTTAGCCTCTCAAGTAGTTGATATTATAGGCATGTACCACCACACCCAGCTAGACTCATTTTCTGCCTGCCTAACAAATTAAGTACTTCCAATACTTGATTAAATGCTCTTTATTGATGTTTTGTGTGCAAAGCACTGTAAGGAGTTGCCTAGCCCAGCAAATCAGCTCCTTCATCATCCTTTGTTAAGGTGGAAGGAGAGATAATAAGGGTTCTGCCTAACCCTCTTTCTCGAACCATTCCTTATAAGCCCCAGCATAGTTTCGAGCCCTGTGGAAACAAACAGGGGTGAGGGAAGGACAGGTCCAGTAAGCAGTCTGCAATCACTTCCCAGCTAGCAAGCCACACCTTGCCAATGCCCATACCCTGTGTATCCAAGGCGCCGGGCCAGCTGTGTGGCCTGGAAGCCCCGTTTGCCCATTTGACAGAAGAAAACAAGATTCTCATCTTCTTGCTTTGGCTTCTCAGCACGGTACAATGCTTGGAATGCAGCTGGCTCCATCTGCAGGGCACTTTCCAACTCGGACACTGGGAGAGGAGTACATTGGATAAATGGAAAGCCAGTCGTGACACTCTTAGGGTCAGAAATAATGACCCTCTCGGGGTCAGAAATCGGGCCTGGTCCTGGCGGTGGAACAAATCTCCAGGGGCCCAAAAACAACATAAGGTGGCCACCTCCCACCCTGTCAAAGTCAAGAAACAGCTTACCCTTCAGGAAGTCTGCCAAATGACCTGTGAATGCGAGTCACTTCCTGAGTCCTGGCGAGGCAGCCAGGAGGAGCAGGCAGACTCGGGCATCTAGCTTTAAGGAGGTCAAGCATATAGAAGCTTGTCTGCCCCTCTCCTTACCCCCTGCTATCCCCTCAAACTGGATAGGCCAGTTCGGCTGCCAGGATCCGCCTCCAACCAGCCCTTCTCTATGGGAAGCTGAGGGCTAGCTTGAAATGTAGGATCCCCCTCATCCCGCCTGTAATCATGCTTTCCCCATGCCTTTCTGAGGTCCCATTAGCCAAGACCCTTCCGGACTGTCTCCTCCAATCCCATACCCGGGATGTTGACTGCCCCTGGGATGGTCCCTGCTGCAGCTTCCTCCCGAGATCTCACATCGAAGAGCCGGGCCCGACCTGATGTTAGGAGTGAACGGAGTTCAGGGAGCGAGACTGTGGACGCTGAAGAAGAGGGCAAATGGACCTTCAGAGGGGAGACTATAAACAACGGGTGCAACTGTACCCCCACCACTAGCAGCATCCTAACCGGGTGGGGATGTGCATGAGGACCTCTCGGGTCATGCCCCTTTACTCCTCCCTCCACATACACCTGCACCCTGGGGGTCTCACACATTCCCAGGGCCACAAGTAGGACAGGACATCCCAGGTCTCCCTCACAGGTACCTGCAGCCATGGTGCGGACAGCGATTGTGAGTCGCAGGAATGCTGCCCAGGCCCGCCCCCTTGCCGTGGGTAGCATCTCTCCCTCCCTTCCTTCCAGAGCCCAGACCGGAACCGGAAGCAAAGGCACCGCCTCCTGCACTGTCGTCCTGAGCACCTGTTGCCTCTCAACATCCCACTGGAGAAATCCTTGCTATTGCCAGGGTGGACCGGAAATGATACCAAGTCTGGCACACGTACCAGAACTCAGGGTAATGAGTACAGGAGTGGCACCCCACCCTAAAGTTTGCACAGCCCTTATTGGTCAAAGGGTAATGTGCCCCCTCCCAACTTGGGGCCCACAAAAGGAGGAAAAAGAGACAACTGTGGCTCCGAACAATTTTATCTTTAAAAAACAAAAAAAGGAAAGAAAGAAAAGGGGGGAAAACACCCCCACAAAGGGAAAGGCCCCAAGTGGGCCCCTGCCTGTTATTCTCCCTGGCTTTAGAGACTTTTACACAGACAGGCCTTAGCTGCTTGCTGGCCAGTTTCTTTGTAGGACAGTGGACACTGCTAAGCATCCTTCCCCAACTTCTTCATTAAGCCTGTTTCCCAGAGTTGCAGGTCCACATCTGAACCTCAGTTCCAGGGAAAGGAAGAACCAATGGAAGCGCCAGAGTCCTGGGTCAAGCCAGAGTATTACCTGTCAGCAGACCCTCTGCTGAGTACTCTAAGCAAGCACAGGGCAAGCCCCCCCCAGTTTAGTGTGTCCAGTATCCAGCACATGGAGACAGCACATGCAGTGTGCAAGAGGAGCACGAGGTCCCAGGGGCTGCATGGTAGGGGTAGGCAAGGCTGTCAGTGCATGTCCACAATGTGTGTTTCACACCACTGCAGGCTGCCACACCACAGGGCCTCAGTTCAAAGACATCTTCTGAACTCCCCAGAGTCCCATGCCAAAAGTGGGCAGTGAAGGAAAGGGGCACGGAATAAGCTGTCACTCCTGGGTTATTTGCAGCTCTTGGGCCCAAAGCCCTTGAATCCCCATAGTTAGTTGCTGTCATTCTTGATGACGACCTCTAATCCATGGTGCCGCAACTGAGCTCGTAGCAGCAGATTCTTGTTTTTAAGATCTTCCACCTAACATAGAAAGAAGGCAGTCAAGGGAATGGGTAGAAAAGTTGGCCCTACCAAGCCCCTGAACTTAATCAGATGTCCATTGGTGAGGAGGAAAATATGAAGTGCCTTCAATGGAGAATTAAGTAGGGAGTCAGTGGCTATAGGTGTCCAGGGGGCAATCCTGGGATCAGGAGTCTGACCTGCTGTCGAAGCACATCATTGTCCAGCTGTAGCTGATCTAACCCCTGCAGTTCTTCAGACAACCGGTGGTTACTCTGACGAAGCTCCTGGATATAATCACATGCTTTGGATAGAATTCCACCTTTACTCTGCAAGACAAAGTCAACAAAATGAGGACTTAGGATTTAAGATATCTAGCTCTATGCTTTCCAAAACAACATTCACACTTTGGACTTCATATTCCCCTAATGATGGTGATATAACATTTCCCATGGACATAGGGACCTCAGAAAAAGATATGAAGAGTAAACGTGAATGAAAGGAAATGAAAAATATGTGCCCCATGCTCTACTATTTCTGGAAATAATACCAAGAGACAGAATTCAGGCCTCCCAACCACTACCAGGGTCCTTCCATGACCTGGCCAGACTTGGTGCTCTCCATTGAGCAGTCTGGGATGATCTTGGACAGCTGCACTATCCAGTTGTTGATCTTGTCTCGGCGGCGGCGCTCCACTGTGGGCCAAAGTGGAAGAAAAAGAGACTCAGTGAACACTCACCATGAGCCCAAGGATAAAATACCAACCCCTCTTCCCCTCAGAAAAGACCAGACACACTAAACTAGAGGACTTGCCTTGTACTTGCTTAGAGTGCCCAAAAGAGGGTGTGATGGGTGATGCCCTGGCTTGCCCCAGGACTCTGGCACTTCCACTGGTCCCTTCTTTCCCTGCAAGTCCCTGGCCTTATTATACAAGTCCCTGGCTTCACATCTGGAGCGTAGGACCTACCTTCATTATGCTGAGCTCTGCGTTTCTCATCCCGGGTTGTACGGGGAGCTTCTGACTTCCTGACAACAGACCAGGATGGTCAGAGTGAGGGAAAGACAAAAAAATTTAAAAATAAGATTGAGTTTGGGGTAAGGACTTATACAAAATAAAGTGGATATTAAGACTCTTCATGGTAACTGAGAAGAAACAAGGGTCACTCACGGGGAATAAGGGTGGGTCCTGGGGGCAATTGAGCGCTGGCTTCCTCCCTGTAATACTTCTTGTGGTGACATCATCACAAAGAATTGACCTGTGAAGATGCAGAGCAGGTTCTGCCAGGACTTGGGACTAGGAAGTTCACCAAGGCCCTGGGACCCTTCTCTGAAAAGAACATGCTCCTTCCTGCTAGTAGGCCAGCCCCAGATTTCCTATCTACCCAGGACTTAGTCATTACTAAGGGTCATGAATAAAGGTCCACTGCCCCCAGCCATGTCCCCCAGCTTCTCCTGGCCCTTCTATCTAGTGTCCTTATACAATATCTCACCAGTGCCGGGAGGGGTTGCCTGCCCCAGTAGTGCCTCTGAGCCCTGGGTAGTAACGACAGCAGCTGTACTCCCCGATGTGGTGCCCCCTGCCCCATCACCCACGGCAGTGCTGGGAAAGTAAGTATAATGTGTCTCAGCAGCTGTCCCCTCTGTGTCAACTGCATCATCACTCGTGAAAGCACCCTGGATCACCGCCTAGGAAGGGGAGCAAGAGAACAGAGTCCAGTGACAATTGGATACTTCTTCCCACTGTACCACTCTGTAGCTTTTATCCCTTGAAGAGGGAAGGAGAAACATCTAGAAAGGGAAAGCCTACTGCCTTCGGTCAAAGCAGTCTCACTGTTCCTGGTTTCACTTCCAACCTATTAGTTCCCTTCTTCCTTTAGTTGCTCAGAGATCTAGCCCATCCCCAGCCCATACCCCTGTACCTGGGTCATGGATTGAGTGGCAGGGTAGCCACTAATGGCTCCAGTGCCCTCAGTCTGGCCATCCAGCTGCCCCTCAGACACCTGGATCACCCTGTACATCACCTAGAAGCAGACAAGAAGCAGGAAGGGTAGGAAGGGAAGACAGAAGAATAAGCACTTGGAATCCCAGGGTACTTCATAAAGCTTCCCTTGGACAGAGTCCCAAAACAAGAGCCCTTCAGAGACAGATTCAGCCATCCTCCTTTCTTTTTCTGTATTGAGGTCAGCAAACCCCTTTCCTATAACAATATCTACTCCAAACTTTCAATTAGCCCCCTACCCCTACCCCATCGAGAGTCCACATTTTCACCTCCTCCTCCAAGTCAGGTCTCCCCAAGATGTTTGTTTACCTCCCTCAACCCCAACCCCAGGTAACACCTGCAGCCACCTGGCCCCTCCCTTACCTGGCCCCCATTCTCAGTTCGGAAGACGTACTTGACGTTGGGGTCAGGAAAGGTGGCAGCTGACTGGATGCTAGCGATAGCCACACTGGTTGGGTCCTCCCCAGTAGCCACTGCACCTGAATTAAAAGAAGGAAAGTCTGTGAGTTAACTGCCTTTCTCCCTGTTCCATTTGAATGTCCTTTAGAAGAAAGACAGTATACATGTAAGATAGACTAGTGGGGGCTGAAGGGAGGCCATGATGGGTCCTTGGTCTTGGTCCTGGTTTTAACACTCACCTTCCTGAATCTGCACTGTCCCCTCTTCCGTTTCGGCTGTTTTCTGCTGCCTGGTTGTGGTGAAAGGACAAAGGGAAGAAGTGAATGAGAAGCTCAGTGGCCCACTAACATATGACTCCAAAACTCATTGGCATTCCCAATAGATGGGTTAGGAGTACAATAAGTTATTCTAAGTGTTTACTATGTACACGTACCAGCTAAGCACTTAAGATGCATACTTTTATTTAATACTAAGAAGAGCACTATGAGGTAGGTACCACTACTCCCATTTTATAAATGGGGAAACCAAATCACACCACTGGTAGGTGATGGAGCTGGGACCTGAATCCATGTCAGTCTGACCGCCAGAGTCAGTGCTCTTAGATATTTTGTATTCTCCCAGACCACCTGTCTCTCATCCCAGACCCTACCTCTTCTTCACTCACCCCTTCATCTCTCTGTGAGTGAGTACATCCGAGGAGCTGGTCCTTTTTTGGAGGTCTTCGTATCTCCCTGAGTGCTAAGTCCTGGTAGATATCACAAAATTCACAGTGAGTCCAGGACACTGAACAGCTTGCCTAATTCTAGATCCTCAAAGACAAAGTCAGGAAAATAACCCAGTCATCTGCAAGGGACAACTGACTCCCCCATTCTGATGCTGAGGACTAGACTGCACTGATTGATAAAGGAACTCAACAAATAGTGTTCCTCACTCCTCCATTATCACTCCAACTCCTGATTGAGAGGGGATAATAATTCTGGAAAACTAAAAAATAATGTATTTTGAATGGATTATTATTAAAGCTATTATGGATTACTATTAAAGCTATTATGATCTGCCATGACAGCAGCTTCATGTGGATTAGGTAGGGATTAGACCATAACTATCAGAAAACAGAGTTGCCAGGTGCAGTTGTGCACGCCTATAGTCCCAGCAACTCAGGAGGCTGAGGCAGGAAGATTGCAAGTTCAAACTTGTGATCTAAGGCTAGTTTCAGCGAATTAGTGAGGACCTAAGCAACTCTGTCTCAAGATAAAAAATTGAAAGGTCTGGGGACATAGCTTGGTGGTAAAGTGTCCCTGGGTTTGATCACCAGTACAAAAAATAAAAAATATATAAAAAATAAAAATACATAGGGTCATGGACGCTGATGCTTCTTCCAGCTTGCAAACAGATAGGACAGCAAGAAATTTGAAATTTACGAAGTAAAACCTGAAGCCACTTGCCCTTTAAAAACCATCCCTAACTACAAAACCTAGACAAGGGCCAGGTGTGGTGGCACAGGTCTGTAATTCCAGTGGCCCGGGGAGGTTAAGGCAGGAGGATTGAGAGTTCAAAGTCGGCCTCAACAACTTAGTGGGGCCCTAAGCAACTTAGTGAGACCCTGTCTAAATAAAATATAAAAAGTGCTGGGGATGTGGCTCAGAGGTGAAGTGCCCATGGGTTCAATCCCCAGTACCAAAAAACAAACAAATAAACCTAGACATGGGCCAGGCATGGTGGCATACAACTGTAATCACAGCCACGAGTAAAGATGAGGAAGGAGGAAAACAAGTTGGAGATCAGTGTTAGAAACTTAGCAAGATCCTGTCTCAATATAAAAAATAAAAAGGACTGGGATAGCCAGGCATGGTGATATATTCCCACCTCCAAGGGAGGCTGAAGCAGGAGGATCACCAAATTCAAGGCCCAGCCTCATTAACTTAGTGAGGCCCTAAGCAACTTAGAACTTGCCTCAAAAAAAAAAAAAAGAAAAAAAAAAAAAAAAAGAAAGAAAGAAAGAAAAAGAAAGAAAGAGGCTGAGGGTGTAACTCAGTGGTAAAGCACCCCTGGGTTCAATCCCCAGCACCCCCACCCCCCCAAAAAATAAGCACCTATAGTTGGTCCTTTGGATCCATTCTATGAACAGGGTTCTCATTTAGGGGTGTCCAGATTTGGAGCATCTGTTAGAGATCCTAAAGCCCAAGTGTATCATATCCAAATCTCTGTTTTATTCATCAAGCCTTCCAGTAGTGCAACACAGTTGCTAAAATGTTGCTATGACAACTCCATATCAACTGAGCCTCAGCAAGAAGGGAAAAAACTCAAGGCTCAGGATTCCGAAGGAGAAGAGACAATGGGGGAGGAATCCATCTATAAGGTGCCTGCTTCAGGAGCCTGACACCCAGCCAGAGGACAGGAAAAACAAAGGGCTATGCAGACAGATGCCTCCAGCAACAGCTACACAGTACAAAGAAGAAAAATAATCCCAACACGAAAGGGGCAAGATTTTTGTAAATTCTCTATCCCTAAGATCCTCCAACCTTTCCTATTCCAGGAAAAGCTTTAGCGGATAAAAAGCTCGCGTTCAAGGAAAAGAGTAACAACAACAAAAAGGAACTGAAAGTGAAACTGTAAGAAGTAACGCAGAAAGGAGATCCCAGTCCCTAAAGGGAAGTAGCACAAGTGTTTTGGGACCACCTACGTCTCCAACCTCAAAACTGGGGAGGAAGTACCTACCCCTCTCAAGTCTTGCTGCGCTGACTGCAGGAGCAGGTAATGAAAGAGAGGGCAGAGCACTTTAATCGCCTACAGCTGTCAGCCAGAGGCAGCCTCGGAGGACACAGCAATGGGGTCGGGCAACTTATTCAAATCTTAGTTGGGCATCCGGAAGCATTTCCTGAGCGTTAAGAATATGTGATACGGAAATCGGCAGCAAAGGATGTTGCGGCTTGCACGCTCAGACAAGGAGGGCCCGGCAAGAGCCCTTGCTAAGTCTACACACAAAAGGGAGTGGGAGAGAATCCCGAAAGATTTCAGGAGCCTGGACCCCGCCAGAAAACGAGTCGTTTCCCTGAAGGCCCACCAACCAGTGGGCGCTTACGGAGCTGACCACCTTCCGAGCGCAAGCCGGGGAGCCCGCGCAATGACACCGCCAGATCCGCGGCGCTCGCCAGGCTACCCAGCTGCTCCGCAGAAGAGGCAGGAAAGGGCGCCGGGGACTCGGGGGCCAGGCACCCGCAGCTGCGGCTCCCAGATGGACAGCGCAGGAGGGCGGGGACGTGCGCGCTCGGGGCGGGGAGCAATTCGGCCCACAAAGCAGGATAGGAGATAAAAGAACCAGGCACGGTCCCCTCCCCCAAAACAAAGGCTTCCTCCCTAGAGGTTCCCTAACCTGAAAAACTGAAAGAAAACCAAAACCGCCCCGCCCTGCTGGTCCACCCCATCTCCAGGCTCTTGCCGGGTCCTGCACTCACCCGCCAAGGCCGCTTCAGCTGCCGATTTCTCCCGACAGTATTCTCGCTCTCCGGACTCGGGTAGCTCCATAGACAGCTGCTCATGCGCACTCCCAGCTTGTGGCCATGTTGGTGAGGGGCGGAAGTGTCTCCTCAACCCGCCCAGCCTACTCATAGCCCGAGTGCCGCCCCACTTCCGTTCCCTCCATCTTGATGAGGGCTGAAGCCTGCGTAGGTGTGTAGTCCGAAAGAAGCAATGTCATGGAGGATGTCGCTGAAATCCTAGCGCCTTTGAGCAAGAATTGGAGGAAATTAACTAACTTAGACTTCCAACTTTGTGCTAGGCAGGGACTTTTTAGCTAGAGTGAAAGGGAGTGAGGTGGGTCAGCTGAGACCAAGGGAAGAACGTCGGAGGGAGGCGCCATCTTTAACAGGGGTTATTTGGGAGGCCATCTTGGATCAGGGCATCATTTTGAAGGGTTTCCACCCGGAGTTGAGGATATGTCAGGACATATGTAAATCTAGGCATACTCTTTTGTATTAGCGTCAGCAGTCACTCACTCAGACACTTTAGGGTTTCGAGTTTTTCTGAGGTTCACACTGAGAATTATCTTGATTCCCATTCTTCTCATTCAAGGTATACTCTTCCTGGATTTGGAGTTGTGTGGTATAATGGGAAGAATACAGACTCAGGGAACAGACAAACCCTGGTCTCCAACCCTTCTCTGCCACTTATTGCCTGAGATCTTTGGCAAGTGTTTTGGTGTGAAATAAACTTTAGCTTTGATGCTGGTGATGAGACTCAATCAGGGCTGAGTCGGTTTCCCCAGATGCTGAAGATTGAACACCTGAGAAACACTGAGGCGAGTTTTATTTAAAGACTAGAACAGATATATTCCCCCAGAGAAGGGGTCCCAGAGCTTGGTGTCCTGCACCTTTCACATATTTTAGAATTCCTTTGTTCTCATGGCCTCTCTTCCACCTATCCTGCATAAGTGACTAGTGACCAGAGTTTGGGCCTTAGATGGAGTGATCCTGGGCGGGAAAGGAAGGGAGCAACCCAGGGGGCGTTCCTTCATTCCTTAACAGTTGTTCCAAGGGAGCAACAATTCCCTAAAGGCAGGTCACCTTGACAACAAGTGGAGGAGGGGGAAACGTCCTGAAGGTATTAACATTTTAATTCCTCCTGAATCAGCCCCCATCTCTCTGGCCCAATCATTTATTGCCTACACTGATTGTCTTTTTGTCCCCCAGCCTCAGTTTCTTTTTCTGTAAAATGGAGCTGCCAATACCAACTTTACAGAATTGTTATGTGGATTAAATAAAATTCAGGGAAATATTTTTATGCACACACATCTAACCGAGTTCCTGACATAAAATGAATTATGTAAATGTAAGTTTTTCTTCCCCATTTCCTGATCACCACAAACCCAGCTCTAGTTTCCAGCCACAGGTCTCCATGACAACAACTGAGGAAGAGCACCCAAACAAGAAAAAAGAGAGACATTTGACCAAATATGTGAAAATATATTTATCACCCATGATTTTAATAAAATAGAGTCCCCAAACTCTTTAAATGTAAAAATACAATTTTTATTCTGAGACCTTCACCCTTGCTAGAGCCTGTATGAACAAGTAGTCCCTCGGCCTGCATGACAACTTTCCCCTTTTCTAAAATGGAAGAAAGTTATTCCAAAGGAAAAAGGAGAGGTCAGAGAGATCTTTACAGGACTGTCTCTTCAAGGTGATTAGAGCCACAGAATGGGGTTCAATCCCTCCAGCAAACATTAAGAACATCAGAGAGCTACTTGGATGTCTTCCTCCTACTGAAGTCAAGAGAATTAGGAGGTATCCAAGGGTCCAGGAACAAAACAGGGATGGGCAATTCTAGAAGTGTTTGTGTGTGGAAGGTTCTGACCTGGCCTTGTGTTCCCTGCCTCTACACGGGGCTTCCATGAACAGAAGTTCACAACCTCAGAGAAGGGCAGTCACTTAACTGGAATTCCCCCTTCATTCTTCACTTTTAAGAAGCTTCTAAGTTTTCTCCATGCCCTATATTTCGTTTGGTCAGTGGACACACTTCGCCAGAGCAGGATCTTACTTTCTTAAGACTCTTCTAAGAGATAGTGCTTTGTGTCTGAGACAAGCTCAGGTAAAATCATTAAGCAGTGCCTCCCATAGTTGTCAAATAGAGTAGTTGGAGGGCAAAAGCCTATAATAAGTGGGGTACTACAACTGCTCAACCTGCAGCAGAGACAGTTAGTGAGGGGTGCCAGAGATTCAAGATAACTTACTGGTCTCCTTTGTCCAGTGGTCTGATTCTAATCACAGTCCTTTACCTTTTCCAGGGTTAGCCTGTGCTTCAAATGCATATGATCGACGCTGGAGGGATGTAAAGGGGACAGGGGTCTGGGGTTCTCTAGGGGGCAGACTAAACCGAGTTGGGGGCCCAGACCCTTCTGAGCCTTCAGGTGGGAGTTCTAGGCAGCTAAGGGGCCGAGGAGAATGGTCTGAGACCAAGCTACAGGGGGAGGTTCTCGGAATGATGCTGTAGTCCCCACCCCCAGTACAAGTCTGGGTCCGTCGAATTCCTTGAGCCTCAGTCCTCTGGCGGTCCCGGGCCAGGGCCACCGCAGCATCAAAGGAAAGACTGCCCCCATTCCTCCAAGAGGATCGGGAAGCTCGAGACCCCCAAGCCCTTTCCCCCAGTGTCCCATCAAGCCGACCAGGCCTTGGACATGGGTTTGCAGGTGCCACATGGATCTTGCTACACATTGCACTGGGTGTCTTGGCGAACTGTGGTTTGGGGGGCACTACAGGCACAGAGCGGACCTGTTGGACCTGAACCAGAGTAGAAGTCAGGCGCATGCCCACACCTCCAACCGAGTTTAAGGCACAGGGACACACATCACAGCCTTCTGAGCAGGGTTGTCCCTGAGGTTCCATCCCCTCTGTCAGGAGTGGCTGTGAGGCTGCCTGTTCCATCTCAGAAGACTGGGCATTGCTCTCTTTGGTACTGCAAACAACCAAAGATTCTATACCTGGCCCTTCAAAGAGGGTTCTCTCTTCTAAATGGTCACCTCCATCCTTCTGTTCTCCCTCAGCCTCTCCATCCCCACTCTCCCACTCCCTAATAGCCTCCCCATCTCCACCATCAACTGCTGCTTCTGGGCTTCTGTTATCTTCACCATGTCCTTGGTCTTCTCTTACCTTGTGATTCTCATTCTTCCTCTGTCCTTTGACCTCATCCTCTCTGCCTCTTTCAGCCTCTTGTTTGTGTACAACTTCCCAGCTCCCCTCAGAAACGAGGTGTTCCTGGGCCCCATCCTCTGAGTCCCTTCTAGCTTCTACTGGGGCTCCTTTTCTTTCTTGCTCAGCCTCTTCTCCCTCAATTTCTGTTTTCTTCTCTTTGTCTTTATCTTGTTCTCTTCGTACCTCCACACCCTTAGCTTCCTTGGTACTTTCAACCTCTTTCTGACCTTCAGAATTCTTTCCCTTGATCTCTGTCTCTTCCCCACTCCCTTCTTCCAAAATTATCATCACCTCTTGGCTTCCATTAGCCTTCTCTTCTTCCTCATCAGTTTTTCCAACCCCCATCTCAGTCTCTGGACTCTCTTCAGCCTCTTCTCTGTTGCCAAATATACTTCCAGGCTCAGCCTCCTTGTCTTCCCCAATTTCGCAGCATGCCTGCTCTTCTCTAGCCTTTCTAGAATCTTGTCTTCCACACCCTGCTGCCTCTTCCTCCAGATTCCCTGCACCCTCCCAGTTTTGGGGATTAGGCTCCAGAAGAGGACTTAGGTCATCATAAGCACTCAGAAAGACTTCCTCCCCATTTTCCTCTTCCAGTTCAGGTCTGGAGTCAGAAGAATCCAGGGAACAGCAACTGGGAGCCAGGACATACTGTGCCTCATCCAGAGACAGGTCATCCAGGGGTGGCTCCACAGAGAATTCCTCCACCTGTAGGCACAACATTGTGGCTCAGGACCAGGCAGCCCTGTTCACCCTCTGAACTCCATATCATCCCCAATCCCAATATGGCTCCTCCTTACCTGAGGCCCAACTCCCAGGAGCTCCTCCAGGTAGCCCATCCCAGGGTCGTCCTCCCCAGGGGAGAAGGCTGCTCCTGTTGCTCCTGCCTTGGCCACCTCCCCATCCTCCGCCCCCACCCACTCAGGCTCTGAGCTGCTTGAGTCCTCTAGGAAGGAGAAGGAATCTTGCACCTCCTGGGACAGAGAGTCCTCCAGGGCAGGAGTCATGTCTGCTGGGCCCGAGTCAGTCAGGGGACCTGGTGCTGGACTTGCCTCCAACTTCTCATCTGTTGAGGGAGAGGTAGACCCAGAAATTCAAAAATCAAGAACAGCCCAGGCCCTTTCCAATGTGGGTCCTCCTAGCATTGATATAATAGGAGCCCTAAACTCTCAATGAAAACACTTCACAATATCTATGACCAATATCCCTAACTACTAGGATATTGGCTTACAGCTACCTTTATTAAGCCTTATCAGGTGCCAACCACTGTGCTTTGTTTTGCAACATGTTGTCTTACTTTCTCTACAAAACAGTTATGCAGGGTATTGTCCTCTTTTACATATAATGAAACTGAGACTCAGAGATTAAGCAATTTGTCTAAGGTCACATAGCTAACAAGTGGTATGGCAGAAATTTGAATCCACATCTACTTAATTCTATAGCCCATGTCCTTACCCTCTCCTATGCTGCCTCAGGACTTCTCCTCAGTGATACTGGAGTCAGAGCAAGAATCAGATCCCAGCTCTGTCTCTTGCTACCTAAATCAATAACAAATTGCTTAACCTTAGTCTCAGGTATCACCACTAAGGATAACAACAATACATACATATGTTTGAGAAGTGAAAGGAGTTAATGTCTGCAAAGTACCTAACACGACTGTAATAACCTCCATAAATGTTAATGATTAATATTAATGTTATTATGATCATTTCCTTCATTTATCATATATTTCTGTACTTCTACTTAGAAATTCCTGAAACAGATCTCCATTCTTGGATATATCAGTGTCTGGAGGTTTCCAGGAATACCCTGTACATGGATTTCTCACAACTTGATAATATTATAAATTTCCCAACTCCAAATCCAGAGAGGTAGCCAAAGGCAACCAACCTAAGGGCTGAGGCCTCTGCTCTTTTCCAGTGTGAATCCTAAGTATCAGAACTTCAGCCTAAAGTTTTAGATTCCTTTCTGGTCCTGGGAAATACCTGGGTCCTCACCTGGGGGTCCAGGACCAAGGCCAGGTCCAGGGCCAGGACCAGAGGCAGGGCTTGGCCGGGGCTGTAGGGCAGGGCACTCAAGACCACGGGTGAGCCTGGTCAAGGATACATTAGATATGATGTTTGGAGGCACGTTGAGGATAGAGGTGATGTGCAGTGGGAGGTTGACGTTGTAGGGGTCTGAGATGTGGACACCAACACAGCGCTCTGCACGGCTGCTGCCCCCAGTCCGAATGGCTGACCGTCCAGCTCGTGGTGTGCCCGGCTCAGAGTTTGTGCCACCCAGTGCCTCTGCCTCGGGCTCCTGTTCACCCTCTACTGTCTCAGTAGAGTCGTTCTCCAAGCTCTCAGGCAGCAGTGGGCTTGGCCGGGGACTGCTGGGAACCACCAGCCCCTCTGGTTCTGTGAAGGAAAGAGAGGGCCAAGTAGGCAACAGCCTCAGCTTCAAGGAGCCTAGATACTTCTGGAAGGCTCTGGAGAATGCTCTGCTTTCTTGGGCTTCAAGAGGAGGACAATCTGGAAGATACTAGGCCCAGCTTCCATTAGCCACTACTGCAAACCTTCCACTCAGCCAGTGAGTCAAAGGTCGCCCCATCGAAATATACTTAGGGACCTGCAGATAACAGTCACTGGTCATCACTAACATACACACACACACACACACACACACTTTACATGGTCCCTTCATGTACGCTCATGAACACACCCATAGATTAAACAATAAACTCGCCATGTAAACTTGACATCTATCACTATACAGGCACTCACTAAATATTTTTAGAATTATTGAACACAGTTGGCCACATTTATAGACACAAACAGGCCTGTGCTTCTGCTTACACAGCCCACACAAGTACACCCACAGGAATGCACAACCACACTCACCATCACTGGCCCCAGCTGCAGCACTCAGTGAATCCATGCTCTTGGCTGGCCGCAGTGTCCCCTTATTAGATTTGTCCTCTGCAAGACAGGGACATGCATAGAGCCAGGGCCTCACACACCCTTGATAGAGCTCCCTCCAAATCCCCAGACTCACCCCTGTCCTCAGTTCCCCGTGGAAGTTTACGCTTTGTATCATGGCCAGAGCGACCCAGATTGAAGATAGACCTCCACTTCCTGACTTTCAAAGATCCCTTCCTCCTGAAGATAATAGAGACATAATCAGAGGTAGGAGCCTGGTGACCAGTACAGAGGAGGAGAACCCAGGAAGAAGGCCTTACTTGTGTTCTGCTATCTCAATGATAGTGTGGTAGGGCCGAATCTGTGGGGGTCCATCACCAGCCTGTAGGATGCTCGGCAGGTGGTAGGGTAGAGACCTGGGCATGAGATCCTCAGGGCTGCCTGATGCCCGGGTCCCTGGAAGTGATTGCCATCCACTGTCCACTTCACCACCTAGGAAAAGAAAAGGAATTGGGCAGCCAAGAATAAAGCCAAGAGAGACCTCAGGTACCCAACCCTTCATCTCCCCTCACCAACTATCAGAGTAGGGATATATTCAGAGCCCCCTAAAGATAGTCCTTCCATGTCTAGATATTCAAGAGGGAGCCAGAATGGTGGTTCAGAGGTCAAACTATGTCCTGGACTGACAACAGAAGAGGGTTGCTCAAGTCCTAACTGCACTTTTTTCTCTTCAGAATCCTCTCCATCCGACCATCACCAGTATTTCTCTATGAGATTCATTTTTCCCACCTGCAAAATGGGAAAACTGAACTAGTTGATCTTCAATGCTTTTAATAATTCTGACATGACTCACTAGACAGAGAATGGTGATGTGTGGTGGACAGGAAGGACACTGACCAGAAAGGGCAGCACCCCCGAAGAGCTGGTCCACATGCGTGAGGATGAACTCGACAACGATGGACTGTACCCGCACCTCCATGAAGGCTGCTGTTCCGTTGAAACCTGAGGCTTCTATGTCCTTAGACCTATGAAGATGTGGAGTTATTCTTCCCCTAATGCCTCCATATTTTACCATCCAGATTTCTCCCTGAAATACCTTACACTCCCTCCCTTTGTTGCCCTTAACCCCATCTCCATCTCTTAAGCCATACAGTGATTCAAGCATCAAATGTCACTTCCTCCAGGAAGCCTTCTTAGACACCCTTCTCAAAAATAATGTCTACTCTTTCTTCCTTATTTCTTTTTTTACTTCCTTCCTTCCTTATTTCTTTCTCTCTCTCTCTCTCTCTCTCTCTCTCTCTCTCTCTCTCTCTCTCTCTCTCTCTCTCTCTCTTCTCTTTCTCTTCCAGTACCAGGGATTGTACCCGGGGGTATTCTACCACTGAACTACGTCCCCAGCCCTTTATATTTTTTATTTTGAGATAGGGTCTTGCTAAATTACTAAATTGCCCAGTCTAACCTCGAACTGTCAATCCTCCACTTCGGTCTCCCAAGTAGCTGAGATTATAGGCCTATGCCACCATACCCAGCCTTAATATTACTTTCTTTGAATACTTCCTTGCTTGTGATACAAGGCAGACTACAGGAAATACTGTAATTCATAATGCCTTGTACCATAGTGATAAGCAGACCAATTCTCCAATAGACTATAAGATTTTTGCTCAACAAACATTCGGCAAGGACCTATCACGTTTCAGTTCCTGAGCCCAGTGATATGGTATCAGAAAACACAGACACAAAGATATTGCCATTACTTTACTTGATTTCAGAAAAGGGGCTTATATGAGTGAGACCCATCCCACTTGATGTAATTTTGTATATGTGTGTGTATTACCAGGTATTGAAACCAGAGGAGCTTAATCAATGAGCCATGTCCCCAGCCCCTTTTATTTTTTTTTTGAGACAGGGTCTTGCTAGTTGCTTAGAGCCTCACTAAGTTGCTGAGTCTGGCTTTTGAACTTATATCTTTCTGCCTCAGCCTCCTGAACTACGGGGAGTATGTGCCATGACACCCACCCACCCAATGTAATTCTGATTTGTCCTTTCTCACTGGGCTTCATGAGACTCCACACCCTTCTCTATGCACACAGTCACCCCAAAGTTAATCTCTCCCAGGAACTCCACATGCTGCTCACACATGTTCCCACCTCAGCAGGTTTGGAGCCCACACAATGGCCAGGTTGCGGGCGTGCATGTTGGTCTGGGCACTGAACGAAGCCATGTGCACCAAGTGCCGCATAAGAAACTCCAGTGTCCTGCAGAAAGGGGGGTAGGGATCACATAGGGAACCCAGGACAGGGCTCCAGCTGGCACCTGGGAACTGGGAGGGACAAATCAAGGCTCTAGTAGAGAGAAAGATTAGACTGTAAGGGGCAAGTCAGGACCCTGGGTGCCAGGGGTGGAGACCCACATACCTGCAGTTTGGGACAGGGAGTTCTCGAAGAACCTCTAGAATCTTGACCAAGCGCTCAGGCTCTAATTGTACTGCCACAGCCTCCTGATTTGGGGAGAAGGGTGGAAGAAGCAAGAGTCAGTGACCCAGCAAGCCAAACTCAGGAATAAGTTGTGCTGTACTTCACACTACCCCCACCCTGATTTTCCAAGGCACCTCGACATACTAGAAAGAGCTCAGAATTTGAGGTCCATAAAAGAGCAATCTTGGTTATGCCACTTAATAGTTTTGAGACCTTTGGGGACCACTACTGCTGCCTGCCTCAGCATTCTCATCAGTAAAACTCTGGCATGGGGATACTTCCATGGTCCTATGCTGTGTGTGCCCCAAGGACCACAGAGTTGTCCTGGTATTCAGGAATGCCCACATCCACCCAATCTATCCTGTGTGAAATGAGCAGGGTGCTTTTCGGCACAATAAAGTGCAACTTATTTTTAAAATTACTTGATTCAGGAATCTGTTTTTAACATGTGTTTTCTCATTCAAAAGATGTTCCACATACAATTGCAATTAATGGAGGGGCATCCCTGAAGAAGTTTTGACTTCTAGAAAGTGTTCTTTTGCTCCTAAGTATAGGGAAGCTCTGGTGTAGGTGCTTTCCAAGGGTCTTCCAGCTCTGACAATATGGCCTCTACCTCCCCAAGTCTTACCACAAAGCTGTGTGCAGTCTACAGGCCTCAGGGGAAGGACACAGGGGAAAATGCAGAGAATGCAGAGAAGAGGGATGGGGAGGGCAGAAGTAGCAGGGGCTTGGAGATTTGAAAAGGAAGTATCTTTGCCTCAATAACGTTTTGCGTGGTCTCTCATTCAGGATCACTAAGACTCTGGTTGGCTCGTGACACACCTGGGATGTCAAAGTTAAAGCAGATGCCCCTGAGCATTGTATTACACCCACCCTCTGCCTCCCAACTCACAGCAAACTTGTCATAGAGCCGGTACGTAAGCAGAGGATCTGGCAATTCTCTGAAATAGGCCTTGCACAAGGAGGAGACACAGTGAATGTCCTGGAGATAAACATCCCGCCGCAAATCTGGCTTCCGTTCTGCTTCAAACTCCTGCCTGGGGAGATGCAGAGTAGTCAGGAGTGGTAGGGATGAGGGGAAAAGTGGGGAGAGTGGGAAGCTGTAGAGTTGGGCTCCAGACAGGGTCATGGGTCAATATGTGTGAGACAAGGAGGAAGAAAGTTGGGGAGTAGCAAGTATGAGGCATTATATCTGTTGATGTGTAGATGGGATGTGAGGACAGGTATGTGGGTGGATAAGTGGATTTGTACAAGAACAGAGACAGCCAGATGTCACAGTAGGTGTGAGTAGCACAGTAGATGTGGGTAGTAAACTTAACTGTGTGCTTCTGGTTAAAAATGAATGGGTGTAACTCTTAGAAACATGCAAATTTTCATGAACTTGGTTGGATTAACCCTGAATAGTCGCTTTGATATGACATCAAAAGCACAAGCTACCAAAGAAAGAACTAGATGGATAAAATATTAAAACGAAAAACTTTTTTTTTTTTTTTTCTTTTTTAGTGCTAGGGATTGAACCCAGGACCTTGTATTTGACAGGCAGGCACTCTACCAAATGAGCTATATCCTCAGCCCCACAAAACAAAAAACTTTTGTTTGTCAGAGAACACTATCAAGAAAGTGAAAACTGGGTACCATCAGCCGCACTGGGGAAAAAAGAAGTGGAGGCAATTCACAGATAGGAGAAAATATTTACAAATCTTGTATCTGATAAGGGTCTAGTATGCAAAACATAAAAAATTCTTTTTATGGCTCAGTGATTTTTGTTCTGTTTTGTTCTGGGGATTGAACCCAGGGGCAGTTTACCACTGAGCTACATCCCCAGTTCTTTTTATTTTTTATTTTGAGACAGAGTCTCACCAAGCCCAGGCTGGCCTTGAACTTACAAGCCTCCTGCCTCAGCCTGCTGAGTTGCTGGGATTACAGACATGTACAACTGAGACTGATCAACGATTTTTTTAAAACCCAAAGCTAGTCATGGTGATGCACAGCTGTAATCCCAGTGATTCAGGAGGCTAAGACAGGAAAATTACAAGTTCAAAATCAGTCTGGGCAATTTAGAAAGACCTTGTCTCAAAATTTTTTAAAAATTAATTAATTAAAAGGACTAGGATGACCTCAGTGGTAGAGTGCCCCTGGATTCAATCCATAGTACATTCTCCAAAATTAATTTATAAAAATTAATTAATTAGCTGAAGTTGGGCATGTTGGTACATGCCTGTAGTCCCAGTTACTCAGGAGGCCAAGGTAGGAAGATTGCAAGTTCAAGGCCAGTCTGTGCAATTCAGTGAGACCCTGTTTCAAAATAAAAGATAAAAAGGGCTGGGGAACTAATTAGAACAAAAAAATAAAGAAAAACATTTAAAAAAAAATGGCTGGGACATCAATGTTCATAGCTGCTCAATTCACAATAGCCAGACTGTGGAACCAACCTAGATGTCCTTCAATTGATGAATGGATAAAGAAACTGTGGTATATATATACAATGGAATATTACTCAGCTATAAAGAATAATAAAATTATGGCATTTGCAGGCAAATGGATGAAATTGGAGAATATCATGCTAAGTGAGATAAGCCAATCTCAAAAAACCAAAGGAAGAATGATCTTGCTGATAAGCGGATGATGACACATAATGGGGGGTAGGAGGGGGGCAAGAATGGAGGAAGGAGGGACTGTATAGAGGGAAAAGAGGGGTGGGGGGAAGGAAAAAATGGCTGGGAGGGCTGGGATTGTGGCTCAGTGGTAGAGCGCTTGCCTAGCACATGTGAGGCACTGGGTCCAGTCCTCAGTATCACATTAAATAAATAAATAAATAAATAAGTAAAATAAAGTTATTAATTTAAGAAAAAAAAAAAAAAAACAGACTAGGGACCTGGGTTTAACCCCTAGTACCACACAAAAATAAATAAGCAAACAAACAAATAAAAAAAACCAATAACCCAATTAAGTCAAAGGTTTGGCATAGTCATTTCTCCAAAGAAGAAATATAAATGACCACTAAGCATATGAAAAGACATCAACATCATTAGCTACTAGGAAAATACAAATATACATCACAGTGATCATACCCACCAGAATGGCTATAATCAAAAAGACACAGTAAAAAATGTTGGCAGGGATGTGGAGAAATTGGAACATTTGTACTTTGTTGGTGAGAATGTAAAATAATACAGCTGCTATGGAAAACAGTTACTTCAACATATATGAGTGTACATTTTTCCCCACTTTCTTGCCAACATTTATTGTTGTTTGTATTCTTGATACTTGCCTTTCTGACTGGGTGAGATGAAATCTTAGAATAGATTCATACATTGCTGGTGGGACTGTAAATTGGTGTAACCACTACGAAAGCGGTAGGGAGGTTCCTCAGAAAATTTGGAATGGAACCATCATTTGACTTAGTTATCTCACTTCTTGGTTTATATCCAAAAGATTTAAAATCAGCATATTACAGTGAACCAGCCATATCAATATTTACAGCAGCTCAATTCACAATAGCTAAACTATGGAACCAACCTAGGTGCTCTTCAACAGATGAATGGATTAAAAAATGTGAGATATATATATATATATATATATCTACCACTGAGCTACATTCACAGCCCTTTTTATTTTTTATTTTGAGACAGAGTCTCACTAAGTTGCCCAGGCTGATTTGGAACATGCGATCTTCCTGCCTCTGGGTCCCAGGTCATAGGGATTACAGGTATCCCTGAAATGTACCTTTTTAAATGACAAATTTGATGATATGTGGCAGGACTGTAAATTGGTGTAACCACTACTAGTTTTTTTTATTTAGTTGTATGTGGACCCAATACCTTTATTGTGATGTTGAGGATCGAACCCAGTGCCTCACATGTGCTAGACAAGCACTCTATGACTGAGCCACAACCCCAGTCCCTGTAAATGTTTTTTAAAAGTTGAGTGGGCATATATGGGAATTGTATATGTATGTGGAAGTGTAGATTGTGTGTGTGCGTGTGTGTGTGTGTGTGTGTGTTAGAGCTTCTCCCTATAACAGTACCTAGCATTTATGCTTTCTTCTCCCAACTCTACTTCACCCCTCTTTTCTGCTCTCCTCAGCAGCTCTTACCAGGGGCTCTGGCTCCTTGGCCTACTGGCCTCAGAACCCTTTTATTTTTTCTGACTCACCGGAGCTTCTGGATGTTGGAGGAGACTCCTGAGAGACGGTAGATCCCATCCACCACTCCATACTCCTCCACAAATTCTGCACAGCTCTTTAACACCTGAGGTACTGGGGACAGACATAGGCAGAGAAAGAAAAATGAGAAAGTATGAAAGTACAATTGTAATCCCAGCTACTCAGGAGGCAAAGGCAGGAGTATGGAAAGTTTCAGGCCAGCTTAGGCAGCTTAGCAAGATCCTGTTTCAAAATAAAAATAAAAAGGGCTGGAGATGTAGCCCAGTGGTAAAAGACCCTTGGATTCAATTCCCAGTACTAACTAAATAAATAAAAGTATGAGAGGCCAGAGATCGTAGGGGTTGGGGAGGGCGTCCTAAGAAACAGAAACATCAAGGAAGAGGTTTTGGGGAAATTACAGGCAAAGCTCATGTAGTAAAAACTTGTCAGAAAGATCTTTACAGTCTTCAACTCCAACCTGCCAACCTCTCTACAGTCCCCAGCCCACTGGTCCTAGAATCTCAGTATAAACCCCTCCAGTGAAGGGAAGTTCACCACCTCTCTACATTGCCCATTCCTTTCATTTCTACCCCTTTTGAATTGAAATTCACATTTTGAATTGAAATTCTCTCTCTGTAATTAAGAGAATTTTTAAAGGGGCAGCAATCTGGTTAGTAGGGGAAGGAAAGCAAAAAGGACATTAGTTGTTCCAAACAAAATGGAACAGAGCTGAGGGAGATTGTTGTTGTTTATCTATCTATCTATCTATCTATCTATCTATCTATCTATCAACCTACCTATCATTTATCTATCTATCTATTTTTGAAGACCAGATCTCACTATATTGCCCAGGCTGGCCTCAAACTCCTAGACTCAAGCCATCCTCCTGCCTAAGCCTCCCAAGTAGCAGGAACTACCACCATGAACCAGCTTGATGGAGATTGTTCTGAAGCATCTCTATGATAAGAAAGTTCAGGGTTATTAGTACTGTAATAGGAAAGTACATGAAATAGTGGCTACACTTCTAATAGGAGAGAAGCAACTGTGTGTCAAGTAATGCTCTGATTCATATGTGTGCTATCACTTGGTCTTGTGAAGTAGGCCTTTTAGTCCCTGTTTTACGGATAAGAAAACTGAGGATCAAAGAAGTAACCAGAACCCAGCAGCACCCAGATAAAGTCAGGATTCAAATCCAAAACCACCAAAAGTTGAATTTTCTCTCCTGACCCTGTCACTGAACTATAACTCCTTAAGGAAAAAAGCTAAGTGTGATCCATCTTTGTATCCCTCATATTATTTGGCATGGTGTCAGACATGATAGGTCTCCAAAAGCCTTTTGTCGAATCCAAATTCCACAAGACTATCTAGTTATCTTTTCAAAGCACTTCTCTGCTTTTGCCACACATGTACCCTGTCCCACCCAATAATTTTGTTTATTTGTTTATTTGTTTATTTGGATCTGCACATCCTCACAAATAGAGCATCTTCTCAGCATCTAGCACAGTAATGAACAGAGCAGGTACTCAATAAATGTTTGTTAAATGACTCAGTGAATTAATCAGTTATAAGAATCATTAGCATCCCTTGGAAACTTAATAAAGAATATTGCCTATGACAAAAAAAATTGATCCTATTAACTAGGACTCATCATAGAAATCTTTCTAAGATTACCTTAGAGATACAGAATAAAATATAAACTCCTTAGCCTGGTATGTAAGAACTTTGACAAACCAGACCCAGTCACCTCTCCATTCTCAGATCCAGCGACAAACCCTATGATCCAGCCCTTTGATAGTAAATGAAAAAGTCTTGGTACTTACTCACTGCTTATGGTTTAAATGTGGTTTGTCCTGCAGAGGTTCTTATGCTAACTTTGTCCCCACTGTTGTGAGTTGAGGTGGTGGAACATTTAAGAGGTGGAGCTAGCAGATGGTCATTAAATCATGGGGCATCAACTGTCATGAATGGATCAATACTGTATCTTGGGAGTCGGTTGAGTCTTGTGTGACTGGTTTAGTTCTCAAGAGAGCAGGTTGTTATAAGCAAGGCCACCCCATACACTTGGCCCCTTCTGCTTGTAGCCAGTTCTCTTTCCACTTCTCCATCATATTGTGACACAGCTATGGGGCCTTTGCCAAGATACTGGCACCATGCTGTTTGAACCTTCCAGCCATCATAATCATAAGACAAATGGACCTTTTTACTTTATAAGTTACCCATCCCAGGTATTTTGTTATAGTAATACAAAATTGACAAAGACACTTGCTATTCTCTCCCTGGAAACATCCTCCCCTATGACTCTGCCCAGCAAACATCAATTATTTTTCAAAACACATCTCAAACATCACCTCCTAGCCAACTTCACAGGGGCACATGCATATAGTCCCAGCTATTCAGGAAGCTAAGGAGGATCACTTGTGCCCATAAATTTGGGGTCAGCCTAGGCAATATAACAAGACCCTATCTCAGAAACAAACAGGCCTGGGGGGTGTAGCTCAATGGTAGAGCACTAACACACGTGAAGCACTGAGTTTAATTCCTAGTACCACAAAAGAAAACAAAACATCACCTCTAATTCTGAACTGTTTGCTTATATCTATACTATAGTTCCCACAGTCCTTTGCTTATATCTGCATTATAGTGCCTGTTGTACTTTATTATAATTAGTTTTTGTTTATTTGTTTATTTGGATCTGCACATCCTCATAAATGGAGCATCTTCTCAGCATCTAGCACAGTAATGAACAGAGCAGGTACTCAATAAATGTTTGTTAAATGACTCAGTGTATTAATCAGTTATAAGAATCATTAGCATCCCTTGGAAACTTAATAAAGAATATTGCCTATGACAAAAAATTTGATCCTATTAACTAGGACTCATCATAGAAATCTTTCTAATTTGTCACTTGTCAGAAAAGAAAAAAAAAAAAAAAAAAGTAAAACCGTGTTTCTCCTAACCCACCTATTTGTTTTTTTCTTATGGGCCTTGCAAGTCTTCAACCATGAGGAAGCTCAGAACACACCTATAAGAACCATAGAGAACCTTCTGATACATATTTCTATGTACTGATCTTCTTGTTTTCCCTTCAGTCCAAATGCTTCAGTTATTTGTCCTATGTTTTTGTAGTGTTGGGTTTTGGAAGTCATTCGAAGTTCTTTGTGGAACAAAGTATGATAGAACTATGGAATGAAGGAAACAGTCAATAAATCCATCAACCACTATCTTTCAACTCTCCTCACATGACCTGGTCTTCAGATCCTTCAATCTCCTTCCCATCACAGCCAGGGATTGGGTGTGACAAGGGAATCATCTAGGGTACAAAATTTAAGGAAGTGCTCACCCAAGACAGTGCCAATGCCAATAGTGGTCCTGCATGGTCCTGAGAGTGAATACCACCTTAAGAATGAGACACCTGAAGCACCTGGAGAACCCCAAGAGTGGAGTGCTTCCTTCCTTATGTGCCTTCATCACTTCTCCTGCCTCACTGCAGTATTGTCCCTATAGTTCACCATCCATGCCTTGGGAATCTGTTCCCATTTGCTAGGATTCCCCTGACCTCAGGTCCTCAGTGTGAATGCAGAGACAAGTGGGCCCTCCTTTTGGAGTCTAATACTGCACCAATTCTTTGGTCACCAGAAGTATTTATGAATTACTTTTAATTACTCTACTATCACCTAAATCCCCAGGTCTTTCTCACATTGACGTTGACCAAACTAGATCTTCCCCATCCTGTTCTTTGACTTTGAACCTCCAGAGAACTCCCCCAAGGAAAGCATGCAGGAGACTAAGGAGTAGAATGGGGATGTAGCTCAGTGGTAGAGTGCTTGCTTAGCTTGCAGGGGGTCCTGGGTTCAATCCCCAGCACAAAAAAAAAAAAAAAAAAAAAAAAAAGGAAGAAACTAAGGAGTTACGAGCCATAGAGGATATGGGTCAGGAGATGAGGGAGGAGATATAGGGCCAGAGAGATGAGGGACTTGAGGAGATAGTGATCAGCGATGAGGTCAGAGATAGAAGTTAGAGATAAGGTTGGGGTGATTAAGTCAAAGGGATGGAGATATCAAGGGTATGGGGGTGGTGTCAAAAAAGGGGGCCTGAAGTTTAGGGACCTGGTAAATCTGAAATCTGAACAAGGTACCAAAGAGATAAAAATTAGGAAAAGGAAAAACTCAATGCATATAGAAGTTGGGGGAGAAAGAGACCCATTTGGAGGCAAAGAACTGAGAGAGGGCTGAGATGGGGCCAAGTTATAAGGATGGGAGGAAACCAAGACCATCAGAGAGCAGATCAATTCACCAGAAGCAGATCCCCCTGGTCTGGGCTATCATTTTCTTGATGGGTCTTGGATTGAGAAGCCATTGCCAGCTTCCTTCTGTCCTTCCACTTTTCACCTCTGTACATCAGGAAGAGTTGGGAGAGTGGGAGGGGCTTCTACTACTTCTCTGATGCCCAAGATCTCTCTACTCTTGGGCTCAGATGAGGTTCTGGTGAAGTGCTTCTCACCTGCTCTGGAATTCACCTGAGATCAGGATCCAGCCACCAGTTATTTATCCCCTCTGGAGAGCTGCTCTTTACCTGCTAGGAATGCAGATGGAGGCCTGTAGGGTTACAAGAATGGGATCTGGGCTGTCTGTGGGTTCAGTGTTTCAAGAACACTGATGGTGATTGTGCCTGGGACATGAGCAGGTGACTGACACCCCTAGAGACCAGAATCCTTAGGTCCCACATGGAAACCTGAGGTTTGCCTAGGAGCAAGGTAGCTCAGGGCCTGAGAAGTATACCCAGGAGGGAGAATTCCGGGGCTCCACTTCTGACAGAACTTCTGACAGTGTTGGTCATGGGAACCACAGGAAAGGGCATTGGCAGGATAAGGAGACTGTACTGAGAGTTTGCAGAGAGCTGGAAGAACATCATCCCTAATTACATTATGAGGTTCTTGGTCAAGAATCATCACTCTAGAGAGGAATGCTTGCAAAGGAGTAAGATCTGCACTGGGAGGTTTGCTGCATCCACTCTGACCAGTGAGAAGAGGAAGGTGCAGAGAAGCAGGCCTCAGCTGTTTAATACTCCTCCTTGGGGCCTGGGCTTTCCCTTAACCAAGGCCAAGTGTGGATGGGGGCCCTTTGGGGAGGAGAAAAGAGGAAGGAGGTATCTGGGGACGCAATGGCGGGGCTAAGAGCAGGAAATGAGCTGGGAACCACCATCACCCTCCCTCAACTGCAGAGGCCACAGCCAAAGCAAAGAAGGGGACAAAGAGGAAATGACAGATTGGGGTGGGGTGGGGTGGGGTGGGGTGCAGTAGCGGGGAAAAATTGTGCCCTTCTCTGTAAGGAGCTTGGTGTGCCAAAAACAAGCCAGGCTGGGCAACTGTATATCTGAGTTTATTTTCAAATCAAATTAAGAAATGGTTTTAAGTGGCTACTTCCTGCCAGGCACAGTGGTGAGCCCAGTGTTACCCCTGGGCCTGCTGGCTTCCAAACCTACTCCAAGGAAACTTAGAAAGTAGCTGGGTAAGCTCCTCTGACGGTCCCCGCGCCTACCCTCCTTTGCAACTTTCAACCCCAGCTTCAAAGCAGTTCTGAAGCTAAGTCTCTCACTTTTCCCGTGTTCCTCATTTCAGCAACTTCTCCCCTTGTCCTCCACCTTGAACCCGTTTCTCCTTTGCACAGGGAGAACCAGAGAACTACAAAGACTAAAAAAGGAGTCCCTCAAAAAAGGTGGTCATCCCCACCCCATACCCTCCTGTAGCCCAACAGTATTTCAAAAGACCAGGTCCTTGTCCCTAGGTGCTCTTCTCCACCTAGGAGGTCCTCATCCTCCTCAAGTGCTCTCCTCATACTCTCTGTGGGCCTTTCTCCTGTCTCCTTTCGTTCAGACTCCAAACCATCCACTGTCCCTTCAGCCACTCCTCTTCTGTCCCTGTCCTGTCCCTACTTGCCATCCTCTCATCGTTGTTCTGTCCACTTCTCCTGAGTTTCCAAACTCTCTGTCCTCTCCCCTCACTGCTCCTTCGGTGCTCATGTTCTCATCCTCCCTGAAAGTTACACCAGGGCGTCACTTTGACTTCTCTACATCACATTTCCTGTCTTGCCTGCTCATAGGCATCTTGGGTGGTGACCCTGGCCTGCCGCCCCTTCCCTAGGAGCTCCCAGAAACTGCTTCTGCCCCTCAGACCAGCTCAGGCTGGAGAATCTTGGTGCCTGTCCACCCAACCCACCCACCCACACTCCAGGTTGGCCTCCTTACCCTCCTGGCCCGAGTGCTGCAGGTGCTCCTGCAAGTCGCACCCAAACACTCGCTCCTTTGAACTGCCCTTCTTCTTTCCTTTCTGTCGAGACTTCATGGCCGGAGGGCTCTGGCCCAGCCACCTCTCTCCCCCAAGACCTTGGCCCTACCAGTCCCCCATGGGATCCCAGCTGGCCACTGGTTTTGGCCCAGCCCCAGGGGGGCAGGGCTCCAAACTGGGGGTGGAGGGTAGCCTGGGCAACAGGCAGTAGCTCTTGCCCCTGGATCCCCAGTCACAAGGAAGTGGCTGTGGAAGGGGAAGTTGCCAGGACCCTGGCACAAAGCTGTGTCTCGTGGCCCAGCCAGGCACTCGCCCTCCTCGCCCTGAGCAGCTCTGGGGCGGGGGGGTGCGGGCAGGAAGCTGTGCAGCTCCTCAAACCCGCTTCCTGTTAGAGCATCTTTGCAACCACAGGGCCCGGGGTGGGGGAGGTAGCTGACACTCGCATCCTCACCCATTGCTGGAACTTCACCCATTGGTCAATGAGAGGTGATGTCAGAATCCTGGGGTGGGGTGATGGTGCCTGGGGCATGAGCAGGTGACTGACACCCCTAGAGACCAGAATCCTTGGGTCCCACGTGGAAACCTGAGGTTTGCCTAGGAGCAAGATAGCTCAGGGCCTGAGAAGTATACCCAGGAGAATTCCGGGGCTCCACTTCTGATAGGCCTATCACCTCAGCCAAGCCACATTATTTCTCTGAGCCTTGGTTTTCACACATATGATAATAAAGGGCACAGAGTAGATGATCTTTAAATTATCCCTTTATCTCTAAGTCTGTGGAATTCATTTAACTTGGGTTTTAATTTCTTTAGCTGTAAAAAGGGTACACAGCTGTCTATTTTACACCGCTGTTGTTTTAAATCTCCAATACAATAAAGGTTTTCAAACTAAGACACCAACTCTCCCAGAGGGGTTCTTAGCTTTACTCTCCTATCTGGGAACTCTCAGAGATGGTTGGAGGCCTTGTGTAAGTCATTCTCTGCCCTTTCCCTCCCAGCTACAGGTATCCAGGCTCCTGCCCTACTTGGTACTGAGACAGGAAGCAAGCACTCAGGGCTTTTATGGTTCAAGGGGAAAGACAGGAATCAGACAGAACAGGTTTTTTCTGTTTATTTTAAAACAGAATATTTTATGTACAAATATGCACATATTTACATAAAATGTACAAATTAGGATATCAGATCTTTGGGGTTTACAAAGTCCTGGGCCAACTGGGCTAAGAGGGGCTGGTATTCTCTCCTTTGGTCCAGAAATCCAGCAGAGTTCAGGTCACACAGGCATTAGTTCTCAGTATATTCTCTCTTCTCTCTTCTCTCTCTCTCTCTCTCTCTCTCTCTCTCTCTCTCTCTCTCTCCCTCTCTTTTTCCAATGCTAAAGATTGAACCCAGGGTGTTGGGCGTGCTAAGCAAGCTACTCTACCACTGAGTCACATTCCTAGCCTTAAATCTTGATATTCTGGTTTGAGGCCAAATAAAAATATACATCTAACCCCAAGCCCCACTCAGAAAAACTACCAAAAGAGCCCTGAATCAATGACCCAGAAACCCCTGGGGAAAGGAGACAGTCTTACCCCTGGCACCTCCTTCCCCTCACCTGAACATCCACCCTCTCCTGTATATAAGAACTACCCTCTCTCCCCTACACCAGGATGGAACCAGGAGCCCTTGTCACTAAAGGACCACAAACAACTATGAATACAACAAAAAACAAAATGGGGCTAGGGGAAAAGATGAGGGGCCGCTGTAGTCAAGGAGACTATCTTGTCCTCCCTTAGCCAGTAGCCACTGGGCTCACACCCCAGTTCCAGATGCCACCAGCCATTAGGTTCCCTCTGGAGGGGCTGCCTAGGTGAAGAAGCCTTAGAAGCACTTTTCATAATCACAGAAATTAACCCACTGAGTGGGGCCCGAGTGAGGTCCAGCTTTGTTGAATTCCTAAGTAGGCTGGCCTCCTAGTAAGCAATCCCAGTAACAAACATGCAAATAAACAAAGGATTTTGATTTTTTTTTTTTCTCTCTATCTCTCTTAAGGAAGCTGGAGTAGTACTCTGAAAGCTCCCTGTGAGTTTATTTACATAAAGTATGTACATGCAGCAGGCCCACAGGCCACCACGGCCACCAGAGGGCAGAGGGCTTCTTCCATAATAGTTCAAACCCCTGGCAGACCCCTGGATAGCTGCTTCACACTTGCCCCATAGCTCCCAAGTGGTGGGAACCCAGCTCCCCCACTTCAGAGGCCAGATTCCAGCTCCAGCTATGCCCTCCACCTATCACCTCCAACCTCTGCATCATTAATACTGCTCTGGGGTCTGAGGAAAATACCTGCATTTGCAGGCAGAGGTCACACACAGTCACACCACACATAAGCCAAACCTTCACATTCCCCACACAGCCACCCAAATCCTGTGGCACACACACCACTGTCCACTTGGACTCTTAACATGATAGCACAACACAAACCATAGACAATCATCCGTCCACTCACAGTGAACTCTCACACAAACACAAACACACATACACACGGTGACCTGTACACACAGTGGGAGGGACTCAACCAGTGGAGCCCTCCCAATAAACAGAAGGGTTGGAGGAAAACGGAGCAGTCAGTGGGGTGGGGAGCATCTTCCTCAAGAGATATGAGCATATAAGAAGGACCCCCCTCCCCAGATGAGTTAAAATCCCCCATGTCAGCAGAAGGAGCCAGGCCTAGAGGAGGGAGGCAGGCCTGGGTCAGACCAGGTGCCCCCGCCCATTGATGTAGATGCCATTGCCCGTGGGCTTGGCCCGCAGGGTCCCATTCTCCTGAACAAAATGGTTCATCGCCTGTTTGATGCCTTCATCTCGATCTTCATCTTCCTCTACTCGTCCAGAGCCTGGAGACAGCAATTCCGTCTGTGTTTCAATCTCCCGCACTGTGGTCAGTGTGGAGTAACTGCGGCCCTCTGGCTCTTCACTCTGGAGACCAAGGGCAGAGGTCAAATCAGGAAGCAAAGCAGGGCAGCCAGATACTATGGGGGATGGTTGGGTCACGATGGGGTAAGAGGTCAGGCAAAGCAGGGGTAATGGCTGTCCCACAGGCATAGGGGCTCAGAGATCAGGGCCAGGAATGAATGTTAGGCATGGGGAAGGGGAGAGGGAGAATGAAGGCACAGCAGAGATTTGGGGGTGGGCCACATATGAGCCAGGGCTAAGGTGCGAGGGACTTGTACGGGGACTGCTGACGCACCACATTCGGGGCCAGGAAAGGGGCCTGAGGAGAGTGGTGGGAACACCGGTCGGTGGGGCCGGGGGCCTCACCATCACAGAGCAGCTACTGTTGTCCTTGAGACTATCAGGGTGGCCCTCGGCTCTCAGCCCTACACTCTCCTCCGGCTGCAGGGCCCAGACATGGGGGAGGAGTTAAAAGAGCTCAGCCTCCTCTCCTCAGCCTTTTCACCACCTGTCCTCCACCAGCCTCCTCCCTAATCACCTTTCCCCAGCCCCACAGGTCCATTCTCTCTGACACATCCTCATTCCCCCACTGCCAGCCAGCCTCACCCTGGACCCAGCACTGATGGTAGATTCCCAGAGCAACCCCCAGGCCAGTGGTGAAAGGGGCCTTCCAAGGAGTCTTCCCAGTTTCAAAGCAGTGACACCCCCCAACCTCACTCACAGCCCAACCCCTGCTAAGTCACAGCCAGACCTGGTGGAGGACTGTGCCCCTGGTCTGCATAGAGACTCAGGCACAAGCAAGCCCAGTGTGGTCACACCTTATGTATACACCCCACCTTGGCACACACCTGGCTCCTGGGGTCCGTATGATGAGAATGTAGCCTCCGGATGGAGTTCTCCCTGGTCAGGGTCAGCTCCTCCTCACTGGGAAAGACACCTCCTTGTCAGGAACTGAGGGTAGCAGCAGGCCTCCCAAGGCGAGCCTAGCCTAGGGTGTCTACGTGAGACAGGGCTGCAGGGTATGGGTGCCGTGACAGCCCTGCAAGTATGAGTGTGTGGCTGCAGGTGGCAGTGTAGCTGCAGAGCATGTGTGCCTGTGCCTGAGCAAGTGCACATAGTTGGTGCTACCCAGGCATATGTCTCTGATCTTCACTCAGGCTGTATGGCTCCCACCATCCAGCTGTGGTCCAGGCCCAAGCCCCTCTCACCTCCTAAAAGACTCTGTCTACCTCTGGTCCCCAGATGTCTGGCTCCCCAGATGTCTGGCTACTCAGTCTCCTCTTTTCCCTCTGTTCTGGCCCACCTCCTGCTTGCTTCCTTTTCATTCCCATCTTAGTTCTACCTACCACCAGGGAAATCCAGTACTCACTATTTCTGGGTCATCTGCTGGGCCTTGCGCCGATGATATCGGGACATGAGTATCACCACCACCACCAGAAGGCAGAACAAGAGGGCGGCGATTACACCCACCACCACCACGGACGCTGACACTAGATCCACCTGTTTCCCTGGGTCCTGAGGGTCTGCTGGAGACAGGCCATTTTCTGAAGGGCATGCCCAGATCCTTGAACCACCCTGGCCCCATTGCCACACCACACCACCCTCATATACTACCACAATTACCCACTCAGCTAGACCCTCTGCAAAAACCATCCAGTCCCCGCAAACAAATACTTTCCCAATTCCTTCTTTTTGTCTTACTTCCTGTTACCATACCGCAACCCTCCCCTTGCCCTGGACCCAGGTCCTTTGTCCCTGTTCTCCAACCACTCCCACCCCCATCCTTACCAAGAATATCCACAGTGACCTGAGAATCCCTCGAGGAAAGCTCATTGCTAACGTGGCAGACGTAGATGCCACTGTGCTCAGTGGTCAGTGGGGGAAAGCCAAGAGTGTCCCCTTCTGCTCGTACCCCACTGGGCAGAGGCCCATCCAGCCTGGAGGATAGGAAAGCTGAAGGGTGCCTGCTGGGGCGAGCTGAGGCTGCCACCACCCAACGTGTCCAGGCAGCTCTCCACCCCCCTCCCCCATGACGTCACCCAGATCTGCCGGCTGTTCCCACGGTGTCCCGCCCTCCCCTAGGCAGGTCTAGGCAGAGGCCCCTTCTCCCTGCTGCTCAACCTGACCCGGGCACCCCCCACACACATTCGGGGAAGATCCACACACGTGCCATTCCGCATTCTCCCACAGGCGTCACATCATCAAACACTGGGTACCAGGCACACATGCTGTAAAGTCCACACCACAGGACACTCCACTCCTAGTTGGGCTCAGAGGTACTTGGAAAATGTGACTATGTGCTCCAACACCTGCGATGATGCATGGTGGGTACATAAACCTAGTGCCAGGTACAAGGCATGTATCACTCATATGCCCCCGTGAGAACATGTCTGTCGTGGTATCACACATGTGTGCACCCTATCTCTTTCTGATTTTCTGGACATCTCAGACCCTGGAAAAGAGCCAAGGACTCTTGAGGGAACTGGTGAAAGTGGGAGAGTGTTTTTGAGGTACTGGCAATATTGTGGCAATGACAGGAATGAGTGTAACCTTAACATTAACAGGAATTGGTGTAACATTAGTTACAATCAGCTGTCTTTTTTGTCTCATGCACTTTATGTCTCACCTAAATTTATAAAATATTAATATTTAATACTATGGGATTGTGTGTGTGTGTGTGTGTGTGTGTGTGTGTGTGTGTGTTTTCCAGTGCTGGAGAGAGAATCCAGTATCTCATACATACTAGGCAAGTGCTCTACCACTGAGCTACATCCCTAGCCCTAATACTATGCTGTATTTCACAATTTAAAAGTTAAGAGAAAAAAGTCAAGAATGTATCCACTTTATTTCCTACCAATGACCATGTATCCTAGATGCCCTGGGGCAAGCCAATAATATTTGGTGATTTTTTTTTTTTTTTTTTGTGGAGAGGGGGTACCAGGGATTGAACTCAGGGGCACTCAACCACTAAGCCACATCCCCAGTCCCATTTTGTATATTTATTTAGAGACAGGGTCTCACTGAGTTGCTTAGTGCTTTGCTTTTGCTGAGGCTGGTTTTGAACTTGAGACCCTCCTGCCTCAGCCTCCTGAGCCTCTGGGATTAAAGGTGTGTACCACCATGCCTGGCTCCATGAATATTCTTGTATTGGTCTGCACATGTGCCCTAACTTATCTTGAGTTTGAATATATGATCCCAGCCCATAATGAGCACATCCTGGCCCTGAGAGGGGAGGATCTTAAACCCAAGCTTAGCCCTCTCAAACACCCAGGCTCTTACCGTGTCCAGTTGTATGAGGGAGGAGGCTGCCCTTCACTCAGGCACTTGAGCATAGCTCCTTCTCTGCCAACATGCCACAGCTTTTGGTCCTCAAGGCCCCTCACAGAGGCCTCAGCAAGGACTGGAAAGGGAGGTGGGTGGAGAAAGCATGAGAATTATGCCTTTAATCATGTGGTTCCTTGAACAGCCCCACCCCCTGTCCCATCCTGCCTGGAACAGTCTCCCCCTGCTCTTCTCCGTCCTACTCATCTGCTGCCAAATCTAGCTGCACTCTACCTGGTTGACAGATCCTGACCACATGGTTCCCTCTCTTAAGCTCAGTCTATATTGGTTTACCTGCATCTTGAGCCTATAAATCCCTCAGGTGTCACACTTTTTCTGGATCCCCTTGGGTGCCTAGCACAGTGCTACTCACTTGCTCAATAAATGCTGTTAGATTCTTTGAAGGTTTAACAATATTACAATCCTAAAATCATAAAATTCATCCCTTCCTTTCTTTCTTTTTTAGTACTGAGGCTTGAACTCAGGGATACTCTACCACTGAACTACATTCTCAGTCCTTTTTTATTTTTTATTTTGAGATGGGTCTTGCTAAGTTGCAGAGGCTGGCCTCAAACTTGTGATCCTCCTGCCTCAGCCTCTGGAGTTGCTATTATCACAGACATGTGCCCCTGTGCCTGGTTCAATCATTTCTTTAACAATTATTTTTTGAGGACATACTTTGTGCCAAATGTTAGAACAGTTTGAGCTGAAAATGGTCCCTCCCACCTCTGCCCAGAGGCTTGAAGTCTACTGCTGCGAATACAGTCTCTGCTGTTTCCTGAGCTTTCCTATGCTCTGAACACTGAGTGAGATACTTTGCTTCATGGTTGCTAATTTTCATCAAAATCCTATAAAGTTGATATAATTATACTCATTTCACTGATGAAGAAAATGAAGCCTAACAAGATTAAATAACAGCTGGTAAATAGCAGAACAAGAAGAGCTTGTCCCAAATCTGCCTCCAAAACCTAAAATGTATATTTTGCAAAGTGCTTTCAATTCCATGTTTATATTTGATTCTCCCAACAAAGCTGTGAAGCAAGGCAATCTCCTCTGTAAAGATAAGGACACTGAAGTTCAGAGAGGTCTCAGTGATTGACCAAGGTCATCTGGCATTGGACTCCAGGTCTTTTATCTTTTGATTCTCTCACACATTATAGCCAGGCTGGACAGTCTGGAGGGACTTGGGGGTCTCACAGTGTCTCACCAACCCTTTTGTAACCCATGAGGCCTGTCTACCCAAGCATCTAAGTACTCACAAGCCACTTGAAGGGTGTGGGTGATCCTTTGGTCCTGGAGCAAGCCAGGGTGAGACACCACGCAGGTAAGTGGCTGCCCATTCATGCTACGGCTGGGCACCAGATGGAACTCTGAAGTGACAGCAGCAGAGCGAGAGTGCGTGAAGGAGCGGCTGGATGGTGTGCCTTTGACCTCTGTGTCCCAGGACACTTGTGGGGCTGGGCTGCCTTCAGCTGTGCAGGAGGCTGCCAATGTCAGGCCCTGGCCCTCTTCTAGCGGTGGACCAGGAATCAGTGAGGGCAGGGGAGGCACTGTGGATGGGTGAAGGCAGAGTTCATGGGTCTGTACAAGCCCTCTCAGGAAGCCCCAGCCCCAGCCCATCCCATTTTAGTCTTGCACAATTGCAAACTTTAGGCTGCCTTCTCTCTCTTTTTTCCTTCTTCTTCTTTTTCTTCTTTTTTTTTCTTTTCTCCCCTGACCCCCACCCCAAGTACAGGGAATTGAACCTAGAGGTGCTCTAGCACTGAACTACATCCCCAGTCCCTTTTTAATTCTTTTTTAAATTTAAGACAGGGTCTCACTAAGTTGACCAGGCTGGTCTTGAACTCATAATCCCCCTACCCCAGTCTTCCAACTCATTGGAATTATAGGTATATGCCACCACACCTAGCTTTCTATTTTTTCTCTTATTTCACTAACAAGTACACCAGAGAAGTGGTAGAATTTTAAATGACTTTGTATGTTTCTCCATTGTTTGAATTTTTTACAATGAGATGGGTAATTTTTTTAAACAAAAACAACGAAGTAATTTTAAAACTAACTAGATATTATCTATCTAATAATAATAATAGCCACCATTTAGTAAGCACTTACTATGTGTCAATTATTATGTTAATCACTTTATAAGTGTTATCTCATTTAATTCTGTCAACCAACCAGTGAGATAGGTATTATCATCCTTATTTTTCAGGTGAGGAAACTAAAGCTCAGATGACCTGGAGACTTACTCCAGGTCATCAGCTCTTAGGTTACAAAGTTTAGATTCACACTCAGATTTTCTACTCCACGGTTGGAGTTACTAAATTCTACATGGATAAAAGAAAACTATATAAAGACCTTTAATTTTTGCTTCAAAATATTAACAACCCAATCATAGAATAGGAAAGATTTAATCTATCCATAGGTCCAGGTTGACCACAAGTGTCCAAATAGTGAATTAAAAGGCAATTGTGCTATCAGACCACATTCACTGAAGGTTCTTACTGGTTATGCATGGCCATAGCATAGCTGGGTCTCTTGTTCACATCTAGGCCTCACATTTTAAAACCATGGAGCCCAGGATGGCTAGGGAGGCTTTGAATCAGTGTCTTTGGTGAAACTGTGGCGGAAACCAGTAAGTGTAGCTTGGAGAAGAGCAGATTTGGGTGGAGCTTTACAAAGGTCCTCAATTCCTTGAAAAACCAGGTGTTAAATTGCTCTAGCAGGCAAAAGTAACACAGAGGGAAATTCCAGGAAGGAAGAACTTCCGGAAAAAATGGATTCTTGCCCAGCTTTGGGAATTATTTGGCAAGAATTTCTGGATTGGGTGGAGGGATAAACAGGATAGTTCTCCCTCACTCCAGAGGATCCTATCTTTTATTCCTGTTCTGCCTCTGCCCTATCCATCACTGGTCCCCACTCCCTGGTAGAGGGGATTGAATCCAGGGTCCCTCTACATCCCCAGCCCTTTATTTTTAATTTTGAGTCAGGTCTCACTAAATTGCTTAGATTGGCCTCAAACTTTCAATCCTTCTGCCTCGGTCTCACAAGTCGTTTAGGATTATAGGTCTGGTCACCAAGCCCAGTCCCATCTGTCTTTGTATTCCCATCTCTACTCCTGCCTCCAGTTTCTCCCCTCCATGACCCTGAGTGTGGGGTCCTGGTGCCTCTGCACACACATAGCAACCCCCGACCATGCCCAGCCGGAACCCCTTACCCAGCACTCGGAGCCGCAGCCGTGCCTGGAAGCTGCCGGCAGGGAAGGTGCTGAACCGACACTCGTATTCGCCCTCATCCGCTTGCACTGCGTTGCGCAGGAGGACTGAGCCATCTAGGGGGTCCCTTGGGGGCGGTGGTTGTTCCACGCGACCCTCGTAGGCTGAGCCCATGTGTAGCCCATATTTGGAGTTCAGGAGTGCCAGCTCCTGGGCGCCCTCGTTCGCGTCCACCCGAGCCCATGCCACCTGCTCCACCTGCTCGTCCGGATCCCCTCGGTAGAAGCAGGGTAGCTTTGCGTCCTGGCCCAGCACAACAGTCACCAAATCCGTGGTCTCCAGCACACCCGCGGGACACTGGCCTGCAGGGGGCAGACAGGAGCACACAGGATTAGGGGTGCAGCCAGAGTCAGGGGAACACATTCATAATGATAATGACAGCCAAAGCAGCAGGAACTCCTGGAGCATTTTATGCTTACGAAGCACTTTCAGTTCATTACCTCATTAGATCCACAAAACATTCCCAAGAGGTAGGCGTTATTATCGCCATTTAACAGATGAGGAAACTGAGACCCAGAGAGAGGAAGTGACTTGCCTAAGGCCACACAGACAATTTATGGAAGACTCACACCCTCTTGCAGCCCAGGATTGTATCCTGAGCAATTGCAAGGTGGGAGGCTTTAATAGGAACGGAGACCCAGCCCCTGCCCTTGGGGAGCTCATAGTCCTCAGGGAAATGGAATTTGTGCACACAGAAACAGGGAAAGCCACCAACGAACTTTCACAGGAGACTCAACCTACCAACAGGGTAAAAGTGAATGCTTTCAGGAAGCGTGGTGGAGAGCCAAGGCAGGGTCCAGAACCGTTGGTGTCTGGGGTGGAGCAGGTAGGGTGGGAAGGGTTCATCCAGGGAGACCCTTTGGAATTTTTTTTCATGGCTTGAAGATGAGAAACCTGGATTCCCAGAGAGAAGGAGGTATTCCATGTGGGAGGAATGGCATGAACCAAGACTCAGAGGCAAAACTGGGCAAGTCACCAAAGACAGGGCCCAGGTCAGAGGCCCAGAGAGATGAGGTCAGGACAGATAAACAGCAATAGGGTCAAACTGGTGAGCCAGAATTAGGACCAGAGATGAAGGACTAGTGTTGTGCACATTGATGGGTAGCAGTATGAAGCACTTGGAGAGGACTTCGGAATCAGATATCCATCATACAAACTTGCAAATAAAGATCCATTCCCTACCCACATGAAACCATAGGTCTGTTCAGGAAGAAGAGATACTAATGGAAACATGCCATGATGGTTTCTGATTTGGTGCCCAGTGGTGTGTTGCAGGCCATTTGTATGATGGGGCAGTCACTGTGGGCCTGAGTCATGTGGGAGGGCCTCCCGCATGAGCTGCATAGGATTAGCAGGGGAAGACACCTAGAAAGGCATTCTAAGTAAAGGATCAAGGTGAGTGAAGAGGTAGTGGCAAGGCTGGCTGGTTCAGGAAGCAGAGAGGAGAGGACCCAACCTAAGTTAGGGGGTGTGTGTGTCTTGAACAGGAGTGGAAAATATGGCTGGGGTAGGGTGGGGCTAAATCTCCCAGAACCTTCCATGCCAGGCAAAGGAATTCAGATTTGGTCAAGAGTAGATGGGGAGTCACTGAAGGTTCCTTCACCCATAAGTGGTGCAAGGAAAGTGGTGATGTGCACTTGGAGCAGAGAGTAGGCAAACTGAAGACAGCTGCTGCCCTAGCAAGGTGTTGCTGGGGCAAGGAAAAGCGGTGTTCCTGGGGCGAAATTTGATAGGGATTTGATCATTGACTAAAAAGAGAGATGAAGGAAAGGAAAGACTCAAGACAGCTGAATTTCCAGAATGAATAACTTATGAAAGAGGCAGGGCCTGGAGAAGCTCATGGTTGGGAAGAAATAAATGTGTGAGTTGTGGAATGAAACATCAAGGGCTGGCTGGGTCAGAGCAGAAGGGTGCTCTGGTGTGGCAAGAGCTCCTTGACTTAGATGTGTATTCCAGCAACTCCCAACAAGTTATAGTCCCTGCTTCTGCCCAGCACCCCACACACCCTGTTGATCCTCACCTTTGCTCATACTGTACCCCTGCCTGGAATGCCCTCCTCCCTGTGTCTGGTAGCTCCTACTCATCATTGTCTGGAGGACTTCTACTCATGCTTTAAGACTCTGCTTAGGCATCACTTCCTCCTGGAGTCCTCCCTCCCCAACCGTACCTCAGGCAACCTTGGATGCCCTTCCTCTATACTACCCTAATACTTTGTTTTTACCCCTGTCATAACACTTTATCCTATAGATTGCATTTTCTGTTTTCTTGTTTGCCTCCCCCAGATTGAGCCCCTACACAGCAGAAACTGGATCACACATCACATATGGAAATATGTTTTCTGACTTTGTGTTTGGTGGTCTTCATGCCTGCCACATAATTGGTGCTCGATGAAAATTTATTGACTGACCAACTGGATGAATGAGTGAGTGGGAAAATGGATGAGTAAGAGAGAAAGACAGAAAAGGAAAGGGTAGGATGAGGAGGAATGTACAGTCCTTGGTTGGTTCCTGCAAGGAGGGCATTGACATGGCAAACTTGGGGTGAAGGCAGGATAGGCTGGCTATTTGGGTTCACTGCCACAGGGAACACTGCTGGACAAGACAGGAAAAAAGAAGAGAGGCAGACATGGAGGGAGGGAGTGAAGCACTGAGTGGACCAGAGGGTTCCAATGAGGCAGAGGAAGGGTCCTATGGTCTTGCTGGCAGGAGTAGAGGGAAGAAAGATTCTGCTGGGAGTTGGGAGGGCCCAGACCAGACGGGATAGACTTGCAGGGCCAGATACCAGGGCCCTGACCTGCCTAAGCTGATGTAGGTCCCACCCAGCCTAGCCTGGGAGTCCAGCTAACCACCTGCACCCCTCCCAGGCACCTCCTTTCTGGAGCTGGAGAGAGTAGGACTGCAAAAGAAGAACTGGGGGCAGGCTTGGGATAGAAGCTCCCCAGCATACTCTCTGCTTCAAATACTGGTAGCCATGTAGGTCATAGGGATCCCAAGATCTACCCTATTGAAACACTCAATTTTTTTTTTTTTTTTTTTTTTTTTTTTTTTTTTTTTGCAGCGCTGGGGATCGAACCCAGGACCTTGTGCTTGCAAGGCAAGCACTCTACCAACTGAGCTATCTCACCAGCCCACGTGCAATGTTTTCTAAAGACCATTTCTGGGACAATGTCAGATGGCATATATCCTTCCCACCCCATAACTGCCAATCATTTGTGCCCTCTTCACTATAAATCTCTCATATTTTCCCTCAAAAAATTACCTTCTAGGGTATAGTACATACATAAGGCCCAGTCCTCCATGTCCCTTGGACCTGTGAGTCCAGGATCTCCACCCCCAAGGAACAAGTTCAAGTTTTGCAGAATGAAAACACAATGAAACCAGAAAGTCTCTCTGGACTCTCCTGCAGCACCCATTCTCCCATGATTCTAATTCCACTATTTAATAGAACATCTCAGGCTGAGGCAACTCCCTCCTCCAATTGTCTTCTGTTCATTCCCTAAGCTTCAAGAGAAGAGAACAGAGAAGTTAGGACCTAGAGTCCTTGTCCTGGGCTTAATGGACCCAGAAGCCCAGGCTCCCAGGCCAGGGCAGGCCAGGACTGCCTCCTCCTCTTCCCCACCCAGTGCCTGCCCGGCGTCAGCATGATGATGTCACCAGACCGAAGGAGACACACCGCCTGCCTGGTGAGGTCACCCTGCGGGCATGTGGTAGCCAGGCCAGGCCAAGCCCACAGACCCTTCTGCTGCAAATTGTTTGCTGAGGCTAGTGGACTAGCTAGCTGGGCACTCCTCCCCTTGACCCTCCCCTCCCTGCCTCCCAGGAGCACCAGGACGCTGGTCAGGAGCCTTGGTGACTCAGAAGCCGCCACACAGCAGCAGGCCTAGCCACAGCCACCACCACCTTGCGCAAGGAAGAGAACAGGCCCAACTGGCCAGACGGGATCCCTGCCCTCAGCCTCCCCCACCCCTGGCCAGGCCCCTTTGGGCCTCTTTGGGGCCCTGCCCTTTGTGTACCCCGCCCGCTCCCAGACAGGTCCTCCATTCCTGGCTTGGGCTGGCTGACTGTACCCCACGTTTTGCCTAGGTCCCAACTTTCTTTTCTGTGTGAGGCCTCTGATTGAAGGGGAAACTGAGGCTGGTACCTCACATACTCAACCATAGCAGCATCTTTGGGGAAGAGATCTATTCTTTATGAGGGGCCTACATTTATCAATATCCTCTGCTGGAACATATAGGGTTACACATAGGGTCTTAGAGGTGGATCTATGAGAAAGAGGAAATTAAGTATGTGTTTTTGTTTTTCCTTTTCAATACTGGAGATTGAACCCAGGGGCGCTCTACCACTGAGCTACACCCCAATCCTTTTTTATTTTGAGACAGGGTCTCTCAAAATTGTCCAGGCTGACCTCAAACTTACACTTCTACTTCAGCCTCCTGAGTCATTGGGATTATAGCACGCACCACTGCACTTAACTCAGTATGAGTTTTTTGTGTCTGAATATATGGCCTGACCAATCTTTCTATAGAGTTTGCACACCTGTGAAGTTATCTCCTTTCATAAATTTGGGGGTATTTCACACATATATATGTTCATGTCTTATCTTCAAGGGATTATACGTACCTACTTTTCTATGCCCAGAGGGAAGAGTTATGCATTCATGTACAAGCAAACATGTGCATGCACCATTACATGTGTGTCTCACACCCTCTGTATGCATGGCGTGTTTTCTTGTCCTGTGGAACTCTGCACACATAGTAAATATTTTGATGTTGCTTATCTTGGCTTTCACATGTCTGTCTCAGTTGCCCTTGGTCAGTGGTGTGTGATTCTGAGCTTTTCCCTGTGTGACCTGTCTCAAGTGTTGCCCCCGGCATCCCTTAACCTAAGACTTGAGGATGTATTCATCTCAGGTTCAAGCTGAAAGTACTCAGAGATGAGGTCACTGTCCCTCTAGGTATTGGGAAATTACCACCAAGCCTTCCCAACAGAACAAAACAAAAGCTCCCTCTCCCTTGTTCCTCAGGTTCTCACTCTTGTCGCCCCCTCGGTGCCCCCAGTACCTCTGGTCCACCAATGAGGCCTCTCCCTGGGAATCTCTTGTCAGGGCTCTGCTGTTGCCACCACCTGAAAAACCAGCTCCAGCTCTAGGCCTGGAGTAACGGCTGTCTAGTGTGGGTTTGGTGAGAAGGGGGGAGATCTGCCTGAGGCTAGAGGGAGGGGTCCAAACTGTCTAGGGTCTCATTCTTCTTTGTTAACTCTTCCCTCCCCTAACCCCACAACAACAGCTCCACCAGAGAGAGCTGGAATATGTGGGTGAGTTAGTAAGAAAAGACCTGTGAGAGAAGTACCAAAGCCCCCAATCCAGGATAGATGATATAAACAATCCAGCAAGCCACTCTTGGTTCTCCCTTTCCCCCCGCATAACCTTGGCCTTGGAGTGCTAAGGAACTTAGAAAACCAGAAGACTCCCGCCCCTTCATCTACCTCCCTCCTTACCCCCATTGTCCTAAGCCCCCTAGCTTAGTGAGAGCTTCCCAACCCCGGGCAAAGTGCCCACCTGCAGATTAGTGTCTGGGGAGGGGGGCACACCAATCACAGAGAGAGAGGAGAACAATGGGGGAGGACAGGCCTTGAGGCAGCTGTCTCTGGCCCAGACACAGCTCCCAGCACAGATAAGTCCTCTAAACCCCCCGGAGCCAGAGTCTGAGCCCCACTGCGTCACCAACAGCCACACAGTGGGTGGGAGACCCAGAATTCAGCTTGTCTCAAACTCCTGAGATCCTTGCCCCCCACCTCTTTCCCCTCCCAACAGTGGCCAGCTCTGCTCCCCCCCCCCCCCCCCGCAACTCACAACCTCAATCCCAGCTCCCAGGACACACCAGTTTTAGAGGAAGTGAAGGGCAGTCAGAAAACTATGGGAAAAGTTCCTGAGGCTGGATGCTCCCTGTTAGCTGCCTGTTCCAGTAAAAGGGATCCTTTCGCAACCACTCTCTCCATAGCCTTCTTCCAGGAGGCACAATGGATGGTTCCCCATTTTTAATTTCTCTTGTTTTAAATTGTTGTAGTTCCAAGTTCGAGGCTAGCCTCAGCAACTTAACGAAACCTCAGCAACTTAATGAAACCCCCGTCTCCAAATAAAAAATAAAAAGAGCTGGGGTATAGCTCAATGGTAAAGCAAACCTGGGTTAAATCTCCAGTACTAAAAAAAAAAAAAAAAAGATTTTTGTTACCAGATCTGTACCCCAAGTCCCCAAAGTCTCCATTTTTCCCTTTCCTCCTCAAGTTTCCCAATTTAACCTCCATCCCTTCTCTCTGCCAGACTTTGTGGTCAGTACAAGGACAAGTTCTAGAGGCCAGAAAGCCCAGGTATTTGCTCCTCGTTGGGCTTACTCTACACAGCAGTTGATCCCCATTCACATTGCCTAGGGGACCCCAGGATTCTGAGGCTGGAATCCAGAAGATGGAATCATGGATTCTAAGCTCCTCAACACCATTTCTGTGACTGGGGTCTCCTTAGCCCAGTCCTCTTAAACACTAGGGTGGAACCAAGGTCAACAGGGCCAAGGGCTTCCCTAGGATTCTCCCAGTTCTTGCCACTTGGGCGGAGAAGCAAGTTTTCCTTTTGGGCTTCTCTGTGTTTGGGTAGGTCCTACAGGAAAGGGCCTGCCCCCCTCTGTAAACAGGAGTAGAAAAGCAGAGATGGGGCACCTCCCTTTCTAGGAAATTAACAGAGAACTCAACCTATCCCTCTGAAGGCAGGCCTCAGAATTTAAAGAACCATTCATTCTCTGGTCCTACAGGACCCACTTGGTCCAGACAAAAAGGTGGGGACCAGGAGTCTGTTGAGGGGTATATCCCAGATTTGGGCCCCTCAGCACCAGGGCAGGATATGGGGGAAGGAGGAGGGAGGGAACCTCACCCGGAAACTCATCCCATTAAGGAGAGACAAAGAGCTGTGGTGTTGGAGGCGCCTCCCAAACCTGGGCTCCTCTCCCTGTCAGGGGTGGGGCAGAGCCCTGGGGCTCAGAGCTCTAAAGGCCCAGGATGAGGGGGGGGGGGGCCACAAATTTGCAGTAAAGGCTAGGAAAAGTAGTGTCCTAGGGAAAGGTCCTCTAGGTCTCCAGTAGAGATGCAGCAAGGATCCTTTGCCCCTTCTATTTTCAAATCAGACTTAGCAACTCTTCCAAAACCCCAGCACCCCAACCCTCCAGCCAGGGGAACAATCACAGAGTCATTGTATTTCCGAACTGGAATATCTAGAGACCATTCAGCCCTAGCTCTTGGCCCACTGAATTTGTTTCTTAGTTGCTCAAGGTTCCTCAGCAGATTGATAGCAGAAATGGTATCGGAACCCAATGCTTCTGACTTCCCATTCCAAGGATTATTCAGAAACCTGAAGCACTCCAGGCTCTTAGGGCCGCTAAGGAGATGTCAACAATAAAAGAGGCAGAATGGGGATGACAATGGAGATGGAAACACCTGCTTTCAGTCTAGGAATAGAGGGGCTGAGTCATCAGCCCTGAGAGCAACCTTTAGCCCTGAGCAGGTATAGAAGCAGCAGCAGAGTGGTCTCCTTAAGTACCAGCTTCCTGGGTGACCTTGGAGTCAGGCTTTCCTCTTAAACAGCAGCTCACATCCAGTCACTGGGTGAAGTCAGGGGAAATTTCCCAACTAAATGGGGTTCTCTTTTCTCCCCTTCCCTGGGCTTCTCTTTGAAAGAACATGAAGCTTTGCACCATGGAAAAGGAAGGTAGGGATCATGTCTGATTCACCACTTCACCTAGGACCTCAGCTGTACCTAGTATACACTCAATTGTACTATTCTCTAGTGAATGAGGAGTCAGGAGACCAAGATACTAACGCTGGTTATATTTCTAACACTGAGTAATCTTGAAGATCTCACTTGCCTATCTATTTTTCTCAGTTTTCCCATCTGTAAAATGAGGGAGTTGAAGTGGTAGATCTCTTTGATCCTTTCCAAGTTCTGAGACAGCATGACTCCATTCTTTAGGTGTGGGTAGATCCTAAAGGAAAGTGCCTGCTGGGTTCCCTGGCCCCAGCAACGAGGCCCCACCCTCTTGCCTGAGCAAGTGAGAAGGGTTGTCTGGAAGTTGAGAATTAAGACAATTTAAGACAAGTTGAGAATTAAGGAAGGGGGCAGCAGGGATTGGAGCTTAGTATTCTGAGATTGGAGGCTGGGCCAATGACCTTTCCATTATAAGACCAAACCCAGAGCAACCCCCCTACCAATTCAGCTATCCAGGCCTTAGCCTCTTCCAGAGAGCATCAGTTGGACCTGGGAATGGGAATCATAGCCAGAGGCTTTTGGACAACTGAGACTCCCTCAGTACTACTCTTAGGGCTGAGGATCCAACTGCCATCTCCAGATAGGGTCCCATCTTCCCAAGGAAAAGATTTCTCAGTTACCCCTTACCCTGGGAACAGTCTATGGTATCCTGATGTGCACATACACACACTCTCTCCCACTCTGAAGATCATAAACTCTTATAATTTATATCATCTGCATGTATATTACATTTGTATGCTGTGAAAAGCAGCATAAGGCATCTAACTAAGAAAATGGGGGCACAGGAAATGAACAAAAGGAGACCACACCCTATCTAGAAGGTTCCCTATCCTAGAACCCCAACGCTTTAAACAGTCACTATTGTCACCCTGGCACTAACAGTATGTGTGTCCAGAGAAAGAGAGGGGCCAGAGAGAGAGGCTATCTCATCTTCTCTCCCAACAGACACCCCAGTCCTGGTGCCCTAGAATATCATGGAGATAAGAGAAGGAGAAAGAAATGCTCCATCTACTCTCTGGACCTCAGGCTTCCTGTACCTGATGATTGCTGAGACCAGCTAAGCCCTGAGTCAGCCCCAGCTTTGGAGGGTAGGTCAAAGTGCCTCCAGAAAGCCCTGGAGTGATCAGGGTCCTCACCATTTCCATCTCCCTGCCCACCTACACTGAGTCACTGTATCTATTCCCCTAGACACAGCTCAGGCCTAGGTAAGGTTTTGGCAGAGGTAATCAGGGACCCCAGACACAGTGACCTCACCAGGAGACAGAGAGCTACATTGGTTTTTCTGGGGGCATTGCTGGCAGCTGGGGATGGGTTCTCCTGTCCCAAGTACAAGGAAAGAGAATGTTTGTGTGCATGCATGTGTTTGTGTGTATGTACCTGAGCCAGAAATAAGAGCCCTGATGGGTCAGGTAAGTCCTACCTGTAAATGATGCCAGGAACAGCAGCAACAGCCAAGCTTCAGGCCCCCACATCTCGGCTCCCAGGGACAGGGGCATTGGTTGAAAGGCAGACCTGCCCGGCGATTTTGAAGTTCCACCGAGTTCTCCCTGGGAGCCGGGTCTAGAGCTGGATAAGGCACACAACCCAGAAGGCAGGAAGCTACAAAGTCCCCAGGCACTGAAGTACCTGCCTATCCCACTTGGGTCTCCACTAGGGGACCCAGCCCCCTTCTACCCACCTAGCCGTGGTACCCCTGAGAAGCCGTAATTGGGAGCTCAGCGCTCCCCCAGAGCTGCTTCCCACGCCGTGGCCAACAACGATGGCAGAAACCTGGGAACCTGCTCAGCAGGTCAGAACAGGTGCGTCTCCGGGGGCTGGGCCTGGCACGGAGACTCAGCAGCCACCGCCCCCAGGGCCTGGGCTAGCTAATGGGCGCCAGGGAGGAAGGATAGGAGGGAAGAACCTCGGTAGGGGCGGTGGGGTCCCATCTTCAGCTCTGGGCTTTACCTGCGAGTGCGGGGAAGGTACTGCGAAGGGAGGGACTAGGGTGGGGGCACAGACCCAGCCAGGATGAATAGGGGCAAGGCCCTTGTGGTTGAGAAGGAAACCAAGCATCTCACACCCCAGGCAGGCTTGCTGACTGCTGGGGGCAGTTCCCCAAGCTGACAGTTCTCTAAATTGGGCAGTTCCCAAAATTGACAGTTCCCCAAACTCCTGGCGGGGGGGGGCTCAGCTTTGAAGCCACAGAAACAAAGAAGGCCAGATCAGAGAAGGAGCCTGTCTTGCTAGCCCATGTAATTCATTCTTCAGATGAGAAAACAGGGCCAGAGAAGGGAAGGGACTTGGCAGAAGACACATAACTTAGTATCATGTTTTGCTGAGACACCTTTATCTAATTTGCCCACCCTGAGAGCTAGGTGTGATGGCACCATGCCTATAATCCTAGTGACTTGGGAGACTGAGGCAGGAGGATTCAAAGTTTGAGGCCAGCTTGAGAAACTTGGTGAGACACTGTCTCAAAATTTAAAAAGGACTGGAGATTTAGCTCAATGATAAAGTAACCTGAGTTCAATTCCTGGGGAAGAGTGGGTAGAGAGAGGGATCCCAGAGAAAAAACTTCAGTGGTCCCACTCCTATATGAGAGAAGCCAAGGCCACTGACCAAAGAATTAGCTGTAAAGATTCCTGTCTTTCCTCTCAGGGCCCTTTCTCAGTTTTAATACCTTGTGACTAGGCTAGGAGTTTCAAATGTATATCGGCACAACTTGAGAGGAAATTGTAAAATACTCTCTCTATGACCATTTTCCCTTTTTTTTCTTTTCTTTTCTTTTCTTTCTTTTTTTTTTTTTTTTTTTTTTTTTTTTTTTTTGGTGATACTGAGGACTGAACTCAGAGGCATTCTACCAACTGAGCTACCTCCCCTCAGGTCTTTTTATTTTTATTTTGAGACAGGGTCTTGCTAAATTGTCCAGATTGGCCTTGAACTTTTAATCCTCCTGCATCAACCTCCAAGTAATTGGGATACAGACATGCGCCACCATGCCTGGCCATTTTTCCTGTTTTACCCCATGGTCATGGGGAAAGACACATGTCTGGACTTGACAAGGACAATTGTGATTTCAAACACTCTGTCCCTGTCCTCTGATAAGTACACTTATACTTGTCTGACCATGTGTTTACATTTTGGATGTAAAAAAGTGACCACCATGTGAAACAAAACTTTACTGACTTACCTGGGATAGCCAGAGGAAAGAGGCATATTCTGAAAACTTAGTGAAGGGGAGAGGCAAGATCTTTGGCAGACTGGGACTAAAAATTATATATACATAAATATATAAACATATATGTATTTATACACACATATATATACATTTTTAACTGGTAAATAAAGACCTAGACACGGAAGAAGAAAAAAAATGTGGGTTAAAATCTTGCAGAAGGGTCCTTCTGTCTGGAGAGGGACAGGAAGGAGGAACCAAGAAGCAGTAAGGAAAAGGAGTCATTTCATGTAGAATATTTACTACCACTAACCCACCAACTCTACCTGTCAAAAATATTTTTTTGAGGGGAGGGAGGATGGAACCCAGGGCCTTGCTCCTGGAAGCACTCAACTACTGAGCTACAGGTAAGATTTGACCCTTACCTGTCAAATCTTATTCATCTCTCAAAACTAACCTTAAATGCCACATCTCCCATGAAATCTTCTCAGTTCCTCCCACCCAAAATTAATCTTTCTCTCTTCTACTCTTTCTCATCCTCTGCTAGTCCCTTTATTATAGCTTATGTACTCATAATTTGTGCACATCTTATCTCCTGAACTAAATTGTAAGCTTTAGTTCAAGAAACATTGATTGAAGTCTGCTGTGTGCCAGGGATTCGGTAAATATGTTAAATGAGGGGACGGGATGAGAGTTGTAGTTTGTGAACTCCTTGAAAGCCAAGCCTGTTTTATAATCTTGTCTCAGTCATCCACACCAGGACTGTTCACAGCACCTAATGGGAACTGAATACATCTTTGTTAAAGGCATGCATTTCTGAATAAATAAATGTCAGTATAGAGAAGGTGGTGAGGTCGAGTCAGTAACTGGAGATCCCACCTCACCATAGTTACCATCCTGAACCTGGGTTGTGAGCCTCTGGACTGCCTCTGGACTATGACCCCATCTCTGGCTCTGAATCCTAGCTCTCAGCAGTGTCCATAGTAGTGATATCTTTTTCAAGGGCTATTTTCTGAAGGTTAGGGTAAGATTCAAGGGTCAGGTTGGATGCCAAAACTCCCCAGTTTCTTTCTATCTCCACCTTGGCAAACCCCTTCCCCTCTTCAGGACTCAAGTCCCCACCTGTGCCAGGGGAACAACCCCACCCCGATGCTGCTTTGAGATCCAGTGTGGCAGGGGTGGAGTAGAGCCAGGGGGAATGGGAGGGGGAGCATCCTGTGTTATAATTATAATTATCACACCTTGGATCCTATCACATGCTTCAGAGGAGTTCCTTTCCTTCCCACGGATTCACCCCTCCAGGTACAGGAAACCATAGGAGAAACTGAGGTATGGGATGAGAGAGCAGTTAGATCACAAGTTGGGTATCCAGTCTCCTTCAGGCTTTCCATTCACAATATATCCCTTCTTCCAAAGTGCTACCAGTCAGGATGTCTCAGTCCCTGATTGGGACCCTCAATCACTTATCCCCAACTCTTGCCGTATGGAGCACTGAAGAGAAGCAGAACTTTCCAGAAGTGGTATTAAGGTAAGGGTCAGGTCCAAGTAAACACCAGAGGAAACCTTGATTTGGGGAAAGGATGCTGCCAGACCTGAGAGGACCACCAGAGTCAAATAGCACTCAGGACTTTGAGGTGGGTGGGGATCTCTCTTTCTTCGTCTCACATATATCTATCTCCAAGTCTCTTTACCCCCTCACTCCCTCAATCGTACACATCTCACAAGAACCATGCTCCTGGAGAATATGCCTCATACTTAGGCTTTTCTTACCATCTTCTGGAATGAAGACTGGGGAAGGCATATGCCAAGGCAGACACTAGAAGAAAATATCAATTGGGGAAGATTTTCAAAACCAATGCCTGGCCAGGCGTGGTAACACCTACCTATAATCCTACCAACTTGGAATGCCAAATAGGAGGATCACAAGTTCAAGGCCTGCCTGGATAACATAGTGAGACCATGTCTCAAAATAAAAAATAAAAAGGACTGGGTAGGTATCTCAGTGGTAGAGTGTTCCATGGTTCAGTTCCCATTGCCAAAAAAGCAATGCCTGGTATCCTGGGTCTAATTCTTTCTTCTACATTGAATCCCCATTTCTCTAATACCTCACTACCTGACCTCCTACCACCCACGTACTGGGCCCTAGGAATGCAAATAGTTCAAGCCACAGTGGCATCTTTAGCATTTGTATTTGTGCACGGCATCACTGCAAGTGTACCTTCACGCATACCTTCATTCAACAAACATTTAGTGAGTACCTTTGTGTCAGGTTCAAGGGAGGTGGTGACAGACACATATGACAGACACATATGACACATGGGACCTGCTCTCAATAAGGAGAAAACAGAGACATAAACAACCATAACACACTATATCCCTCCATTGTATCTCTATGTGTCCATGCCATGCACATACATGGGGCTGTCTCTGTGCACACAACTGGATGTTCATTATCTACATGGGGCCAAGCATCCACTTAAACCAACCTCTGTCTCCATAACAGGCTGCACGCCTAAGCCAAACTGGTTGGAGTGGGTTGAGCTGAAATTTTTGTTTGTGTCAGTGGGACCTGAGGTGAGTCAGGGAGGGATGAGGATGGGTGGAGTGGTGTGGGGGAGAAGAAAAGTGAGAGTGAGGGTCAGATTGAGTGAGTGGGGGAGGGAAGGCATGGGTCAAGGTGAGAAGGGGTGGGAGTAGGGTGGCAAGAGGATGGATTTGGGGTAGAAGTAGATGAAAGCATTCCTTAATGAGCAGTATTCTGTTTTTCTGCAGTGAGATCCCAGGTTAGAAGAGAGTCAGAGACTTGGGGAGACCCTTGGACTTTGGGAGAAAAGAGAGTGAATAATAAATCAAAATGTGAGTAGGTAGAAGCACGGGTGTGGATGAAATGTTTTCAGTCCATTTCTGTTCAGTTTTATCTCTCATTGTGATCTGCTCATTCCTTTGGTTTCTGCATGGTTTGTACAGAAAAGTGTTGGGGAGCTGAATGACATGGTAAAAGATTATTGATAATGGCACTTGATCCCATCCCCAGGACTGAGAACATTGCAGGTAGTAACTTCAAATCTATTTCTTCAGTTCCTCCTTAGGATGTTCCCTGTCCATGGAGGTATAGAGAGAGACCCCCATACAGAACACAGGGCCTCTAGGCCCTTTTTCTCCACTGAAACACCATTGCTCCCCTCCAACTGGAGCTTTACTGTGTCCAATATTAGGATGGTGGCATATTGTTTTCCAGGATATTTCATTAACAGTCGCCATGTTTTGTGTTGCTCTTTTCTGTCAATTCTGCAAGGCTTTTGGTTCTCTAATACCCAGCCTTATCCTTTAACAACGACCACATTTCCTGGTTGCCTGACAACATCCTTCTGAACTTGAGGGGCTGAGTTTGCTTATTCCTTGAGGGCTCTAATGCTGAGGTGAGTCACCCAGGGGAAGAGGGAACTGAACACAAGGCACATTTGGGTTCTGTTTCTCAACAGGCCCATTTGTGTGCAAAGCTTCTCCTCTTACTCTCACCAAACTTCAATAAAGACACTACCGCAAAATCAGGGAGCAAACATGGGTTAAGAGACAAATGTCTATATTATTTGACCCTGTGTCTCTAAATGGGCTGGTTGTTTGTTTTTAGCACTGAGGATTGAACCCAGGGCGCTTTATCATTGAGCTACATCCCCAGTCCTTTCTATTTTTTCATTTTGAGATAGGGTCTCACTAAGTTACCAAGGCTAGCCCCAAACTTGTGATCCTTCTACCTCAGACTCCCAAGTTGCTGAGATTACAGGTATGTGTCACTGTGCCCCACTGCTGGCACTTTTAGAAGGTTCTTGGAAAAGGCCTTGGTTGGTAATGAATGAGAGTAGGAGCCCTCATGGAAACCAGAGTCTTCTAAGTGGTGACAATAGCGACAGAAGATGCAGCAGCAGAGAAAGGGCAAAAGCAAAGGTTAGGGGGTCCTGAGAATCTGGTGAGAGAATGGATTTCAGTAAGGGTCTCAGTTGTACTTCCCTGCATTTTCTGCCTGTCCCCAACCATGCAAAGAGGCTGCTCCAAGAAGCCTACCTATTGTACATTATAGAAGTAGCCCTCCAAGATCAACCTGGCCTACAGAGTCTGCACCACCAGAGACATCTTCAGGTGACCCCAGTCCTCTGGAGCTACTCACACCCCAGTGTCCAAACACCCACCTTGGATACTAAGGTGTGGTTCCTCTCTGAACCAAAGATGGCCACTTCCTGGCAACTCCTGTTGCAAAACTCACCAGGCCCGGTGGCACATAACCTGTAATCCCAGTGGCTCAGGTGAGTGAAGCAGGAGAATCTCAGGTTCAAAGCCAGCCTCAGCAATTGAGGAAGGCCCTAAGCAATTTAGCGAGACCCTGTCCCAAAATAAAAAATAAAAAATGAGTAGGGGATGTGGCTCAGTAGTAAAAGCACTCTTGGATTTAATCCCCAGTTTAAAAAAAAGTAAAAGAAGAAGGAGGAGGAGAAGGAAGAAGAAGAAATAATCATCTCAGTTTCCCTGGGGGAACACATCAGAGACCCTACAATCAAACTCCACCCTTGGACCAGGCACCAAGACAATATAACAGTTGCAGAGCAGAGTATGGGGTTGTGGATCAAGAAAGAGACTATGGGGTCTCATGGTACATGCCAGTCATTCATGCAACTCAGGGGGCTGAGGCAGGAGGATCACAAGGTTGAGGCCAGCCTGTGCAAATTACAAAGATCCTCTCTCAAAATAAAATAAAATAAAATGTTCTGGGAATCCTTGCCAGTCTGTTTCCCTCCTTGGGTCCAGGACTCCACCCACTAAGGTATTCTATGGGGAAGTCCTAATCCCTGTAAAAGGTCCTACATATTGAAGGTCACTCAAATCCTCATCAATAATCAAAGTCTTATGACTATGCCCAGGGACTCCCAAACTGGTACTATAATTCTAGTATGCATCTAGTATGCAGACAGAAGGAAGTCCGGCCATTCCTGGAAAGTTCCAAAACCCTGCAAGAAAGTCAGATGACTGGCTCTGCTCAGCAAAGAAAAAAGTGCAGCATCCCAGAGAGAGAAACACAAGAACAAACAGTGAGAGACAGAAGGAAACTTAGAAAGATACATTAAAAAAGAAAAAAATAAATAAACTTGACGTGGTGGCACATGCCTATTATCTCAGTACCTCAGGAGGTTAAGGCAGGAAGATCAAAAGTTTGAGGGTATTCTGGGCAATTTAGGAAGACTCTGACTCAAAATAAAAAGGACTGATGATGTGGCTTATTGGTAGAGTGACCCTTGCTTCAATTCCCAGTACAGAAACAATTAATTAAAATTAAAAATGTATCACAAACACACTTGGTGTTATTGAAGATGAGATATGTAAAGATACAAAGTGGTTGAGACAAAATCTGAAACAGAGTAAGATCTGAAGAGAAATTTCTGAAAGCCTACTTCCCACTGCTGGGATCACTTAGATATTTCCCTCTTCTGCCCTCAGTTCCCACCACTCAATAATGATCCAATGCCACTATCCTACTCAACATCGACAAGTCCCTCAATAGTAAAGTTCCTTCCCATTCTTATCTTCCCTTTCCATCATTCTCTAACTTGCCTGATTTCCACTCCCTTCCACCCCAGTCTACTTACAATTCCACATTTTAGATTCTTTCTAGCTCATGTCCCATCAAAGAAGTTCTCAAAATCTGGCCTCTTGCAATCTCTTTTCCTGGTCATTCTTCTGTCCTTCTGTTACTCTGGCTGAGCTGAGAGTAAAAAGTCAGAATTGCAGCCAGGAACTCACGTGGCCAGAATGAACTATGGGGAAAATGTAGAAGGGTCAGAGGATAATAGAGGAAGAGCCAGAGAGAGGGCCTGAAGGATGGGACAGCTTGGGAGATGTGGGCATAGGGAATTGTGGGAGTCTTCAGTGTGATTAAGACCCCTTGGTACAAGTGTTGGCTTTCTGTGTATACTGAACAATGTTGAAAATCAAAGATGATTCCAAGGTCAGAAAATGGGATAAAGAGAGGGAGAAAATCAAGAAAAAACTTTGTGAAAGTTTGAGACAAGGAAGCCTGGGTTTGGACAGGGACAGATATCTAAGGCTGAATAACTGGTCTCTAGGAATCCCAGCTTACTAGAGACAGCTGAATGAAGCAGACCATACTCATAGGATCATATCCAGGTTAGATGTTCCGCCCCTACCCCCAACTCCCAGACAGCTTTCCCTCTCTCTCCTCTCATGTTTACCCTTCACTTTATCTTAATTCCCTTTCAGCTTGTGTATCACTGACAGGGTCATTACTGACCACTTCAGAAGCTGTCCTGGTTGTAAGTATGTGTCATACAAATGCAGATTGGCTGGGGTTTGTTTGGGTTTTTTGTTGTTGTTGTCGTTGTTGTTTCTCTCTCTCCCTCTTCCCCCTCCCCTCACCCTGGCTCCTTTTTTCTTTCCTGCCTTCTCCAAAACTTGAGCTTGATTCAGTCTAAGCAGATAGAAATCCTGGAAAGTTCCTCTCCCTGAGTCTGGAATTGACATAGCAATGAACAGACTACCTGTCACTGGAGGAGACAGAGAATTGGAGGGGGTATAGCCAAGGAGTGTGTGGTTCAGGCTCCATGTTCAACCAAGTGAAATGTTTTACTACGAAGGACTCAGAATTGGAGTCAGAAACACAAAACTATGAGAAAGAAGCTGGAAAGGCCTCTGAGGTAGGGAGTTCCTATTTTTCTTCAGGAGAGGCAGAAAATAACACTAGCAGAACAAAAAAGGTGGGCACAAGCAAGAGCCTAAAATGGGCATACAGGTCAATAAAGTTTAGGCAAAATGACCCTACCACCCAGGAAGTTCCTTGCCTAATTCTAGAAGTGAGTCAATTCTGATTCCAGCGGTTGGGAGGTGAGCCATGAGAAGCTTTAGGGAGAAGGCTGACTTTCAGATTTCAACAAAGGACATTAGAAGTTAATTTTGTGTGGCTTAGTTGTTGGGTTTTTTGTTTTTTGTTTATTTTATTTATTTATTTATTTTTTTTTTTTTCTTTTTTGCAGTGCTAGGGATCAAACCCAGGGCCATAAGGCTGTATGCAAGTGTTCTACCTCTGAGCTACATTCTCGGTCTTTTTTTTTTTTAATTTGAGAGAGGGTCTCACTAGTTTCCCCAGTCTGGCCTCAAACTTACTTGCAATCCTCCTGCCTGAGTAGCTGGGATTACAGGGTTGCACCATAATGTCTGGTGTGTGTGTGTGTGTGTGTGTGTGTGTGTGTGTGTGGCGTGTATGTGTATTTGCGGGTGCGGTCCTGGGTCCTGGGTATTTAACCCAGAAATGTTTTACCACTGAGCTACATCCTCAGGTCTTTCTATTTTGAGACAGGGTCTTACCAAGTTTCTTAGAGCCTCACTAAATTGCTGAGGCCAGCCTTGAACTTGTGATTCTCCTTCCTCCGTCTTCTGAGTCGCTAGGATTACAGGTATGTGACACCTTGCCCAGCCTTGTTGCTTTTTAAAGAGATTTTTAGCATAATCTTGGAAAACTGAAGATCCTTCCTGACAGACATCGGGAAACCTGTTGTTGGCTGGGCAGAAACTCTTGAGGTTGTTGACTCTTAGCTTTATGATCAGATGGGAAACAGGTCTTGGTAATCTTCTGGTCTGTGCCTTCCTACCCATACCCTCTCTATGCTGTTTTCTCTGATGACCAAGAGTTGGGATCAGGAGGGAAACAGTCCTGCTACACTGTCAGCCCACTGAATTTACATGTCCATCCCCACTGAAGCCTTGGTGTGTGTGTGTCTGTCTGTCTGTCTCTTTCTCTCTCTCTCTCGCTCTCTCTCTCTTTAGCTTCTCTCTCTGTTTAGTTTGTTTTTGTAGTACTAGGGATTGATGAACACAGGGGTCCTGAGCTACATCCTCAGTTCTTTTAATTTTTTATTTTGAGACAGTCTCACTAAGTTGCCCAGGCTGACCTGGAACTTGCAATCCTTCTACCTCAGCTTTCTGAGTTACTGATATCATGGATGTGTGCCACCATGTGCCTTGCCCACTCTCTCTGGCCTCAATTTCTCTGGCATAATGGGAAGCAAGTTAATGGGTAGAAACGGAAGGCAAAAGTTGAAGCCATCATTCCCACTTACAGCCTAGCCCTGGGGCCGAAATAGATCCTATTTCTGTCCACCCCAGCTGGGCTAGTAAATATGTCTGCATTTTCTCCCACAACTGAAACTAGTCAGTTTAGATCTGGGCCTCTTTATTCTTCACTGGGTCCTGCAGAGACAGAGTTAAGGAGTTTTGGAACCTACCTTGAATAAAAGGAAGATATCAGGGAGGGGCAGGTATCTGTTTTACTCACTCCTCCTCTACTTCACCCCCACCCATCTTATAAGGATGGGCAGCTTCTTCTGCCCTGGATCTTATCAGGAGAAACTCCCTGCCCTTAATCCTGAGTTCCAGATGCACAATGCCTCAGTTTGTGATGTTGAAGCTGATGAGACAAGATGAAATAAAGTTATTCTTCCTAGGACTCTGTAATTGAAAAGTGGTGTACGCCTCAAGTATGCCTAAGGGATTTTCCTTCCCGGACCCCAACTAAACCAAGCAACGCCCCCCTCCACACGCGAGTGCGCGCGCGCGCGCGCGCACACACACACACACACACACACACACACACACACACACACACACACCACACTATTCATTCCTTCCCTCCTCACCATTGCACCCTGAGAGACTGGGTTCTGCTACCCTCTAGTGGCCAGAGCTTAAAGGACTCTCGCACCCAATCAGGACCTTCAAGGACTTTACCACGGAATTGTCTAGAAAACACCTGAGAGACAAACCAACGTGGCATTTCATAAATGAGAAAGCTGAAGAGCCCTAGAGAGTTGGGAATCTCTGGGACTACAGCCCACTCTCGTGACTCTCAGGTACAATGCTCGGTCCACTTTCACTTCCTCACCCTCTGACACGTTATAGCTTCCTGTCTCATCCCTAGGAAATTAGTCCAAATTGGAAACACTGAAGCCAAAAGGACCCGGTCTCTCTACGTCTCCGTGGCTCTACACCCGAACCTCAGGTGTCATTTCAAGTAAACTGAGATAACAGGGTTCTTCAGAGGAGTTGAATACTCCCTGACTTTTTGAGGTTAACAATCTTTCAGGATTTTGATTTGACAAAGCACATCTCCTGTCGCCTGAGCGATACTACTGTATCATTCCTGGTAGTTACCCAGGTCTCCTGTCTCCATGGTAACCGGGGCTTTGCGACCTTCGGTTTACAGCGGTCGTGCTGCAGCCACTGCAGTGGTTGCTAAGCGACCGGGGAGAGAAGGCACCAACTTGAAGTGGGGACCTAGGCCGATGTCCTAGAGGGAAGGATCCCAGGGAGGCCCACGGAAGGCAAAGTGCCTGATCTCACATGTAGAGGTGCGGTACAGGGCGCAGGCCGCGCTGCTCTCTCGGTGGTATCGCCACCATGGCGGTAGCGATGCCCGGGAGTGGGGTGGGGGTCTCAGGCTGGACCTGGCGGCCGGTGGCTCGGAACGCGCTTCTGGCTCGGGCCTTCCATTCATGCACCGAACTGCGGGGACGGTTCTATCTGGTGGGGGGTCTTCTAACAGGAGGAGCGAGAGAGCCCAGCAGGGACACGGTGGTCTTCGATCCGACTGGGGGCCAGGCTGTGCGACTGGGAGCTAGGGACAGCCCCCTGCGCAGTCACCACGACGCGGCAAACGTGGGCGGGCGTTGGCTCTGTGTGGTGGGCGGCTGGGACGGGTCGAGACGCCTGGCCACAGTAGCGGTGCTGGACACAGAGCTTGGAGTGTGGGAAGCATGGGCGGCGACCCCTGGCAACTGCCCCCCTGCTGGCCTCAGTAGTCACACCTGCACTCGCCTCTCGGATCGGGAACTGAGGGTGACAGGCCGAGAGGGTGGTACCCACACTCAGCGGCGATATGGAAGCATCTACACCTTAAAGCTGAACCCGAGTGCCCGCACTTATTGGTATGGTATTCCCCTGCCCCAAACCTTTCACCTCCACTCTGGGAAAGCAAAAACTAAACTTCTCAGGCAAATAATCCATATACTCGCCCTTCCACTCACTTTCCAGGATTCTACCATTTCTGAAATAGTTGAACCCTTTATAATATTACTCTACCTGGGATCTATCCTAGGCTTCCTTTCCATCCTCGGCAAGGGTAGTTGGGAAATGGCAGTAAATGTACATTTTCGAGAAAACCCCACTCAGACCTGAACTTCTGCATATCCACAGCTACAAAGAAGAAGACTGTCACACAGTCTCCCGCTCAGGTCACAGTGCTGCCCTGCTTCAAATTCCTGGGCCCCACCCTGGTCATCAGTTATTGCTCTTTGGGGGTTGCAACTCAGCTGAACCAGAAGTAGCTGGGCAATGGAGTCATGGGAAGATTAAGGTATTAAGGGCTCACACCTTAAGGGGTTAAAATCATGAGGCTTAAATCCCTACAGTCCTTTCTTTCTTCCCCAAGGAGGAACCTCCTGTTGCCCCTCGTTTGATGGAACAGCTTGCAAGGCTTGTGAGCAAGGGGCAAGGGTCCCGCCAAGGGCCCCCCGGACTGCGCCATCACTCATGTTCTGTGGTGGGGCCTTTTGCTGTGCTGTTTGGTGGAGAAACTCTGACCAGAGCTAGAGACACCGTCTGCAATGACCTCTACATCTATGATACTCGTGAGCCAAACTAATAGCTAACGGGAAGTGGGGGGGAGGTGGGAAGACAGGAGAATCTAAATACTACAGAAAGAGTATGGAGTAATGGGGTAGAGAGGAGGAATTTGTTGACAAGGAGTACACAGAATATTTGTGGGTCTACTGAGGCTCACAAATCAAGTGAGGAAAAAAATAATGGACAGGCACTTGGTTGTGTTGAATCCTGTGGGGTATGGTGGTACACACCTATAATTTCAGCTACTCAGGAAGCTGAGGCAAGAGGATCAAAAATTCCAGACCAGTCTTGGAAACTTAGTGAGGCCTTATCTCAAAATACAAAGGGCTGGGTGTGAGGCTTATCTCGAAATAAAAAGCTCAGTGGTAAATCAGCCCTGGGTCAAATTTCAAGTATGCCAAAAAAGAGTCCCAAGGGGGACAAAGTACATCTACCTCAGTAACCGCCTTCTGCCCCTACCCAACAGGCAAGTCTCCTTCTCTGTGGTTCCACTTCCCATGTGCAGACCGTGGGCTGAAACGAGTGGGTCATCGCACCTGCCTTTGGAATGATCAGCTTTACCTGGTCGGGGGTTTCGGTGAGGATGGCAGGACTGCTAGCCCACAGGTTTGCATCCTAGACCTCTTTATTTAAAAAATAGTGCCAAAACATACTGCCAAGACTTTGGTCGCAAACCCATAAAGTATTATCACTACTGTTATCTGCCTCATTTCAAATGCTTATTAAATTTCAATTGAGAGTCAACATTTGTCTCTAAATCTTTTTTTTTTTTTGGAAGGGCAGTAAGTAAGTAGACACATCTTTATTTGCAAGGGAAAGGACAAAGTGTCTGGGTCTGTTCTGAGGTTGAACCATTAACCTGATGGAAACAAAACCCACAAATCATATGCTGTCCCTTGCCCTTAAGCAATTTTCACCCCTAATTGGGAGAAAGTTCCAAGCTACAGCTAAACATTCTGACCAAAACATTTAATTAACAAAAAAATATTACAATAGCCGAGAAAATAATAATAATAACAATAAAGAGATCAGAAGTGGGAGTCAGGGTAGAAAAAAATGTAGCGGTCTTGGTCCCTAGGAGACCAACACTCCAGCTGAGCTAGTCTTGGCCCCAGCCCCTTCTGAGTTCTCCTTGTTTGTTGGTTTCTCATCTTCCCCCATGAGACGAATGTTGTGCTTTTCCCGGAATTCATTCAGTTCTTTTCCTTTTGCCTGAAGCTGCTGTGTCAGTGTCTCGATGATCTTCTGTATCTAGAGGGCAAGCATCAGAATTATATAAGAATTTTAGGTCTCCCTTTGCCCTACCTAGAATGGAACACAGTTAAGGGAAGTGAAAGAGAGACACTTCTAACCTCACCCTTTAACCGAGTGTTAACAGTGGAGCCTAGACACTAAAGTGACCCCCTTCTCAAACACAGTAGTTTACAGACTTTAATGTCCATGAGAATCACCTGAGCTACTTAATTTTTAAAAAGTCACATCACTCCCAAGGCTCTGATTCAGGGGGTCCAGGAAGTTCCATTTTAAACTAGTTGTTCAGAGGATTTTGATACAAGTGTCTGTGGACTACACTGTGAGAAACAGTGCTCTAATTCCCCATCTAACTCAACCACATGAAAGAGTCCATGGAAAGGGCATAAAGCCAGCAACTCCTCTTGTCTAAGGACTTGGACAAGCTATTTATAACATCTTTAACATGAGTTTCTGTGCAGATTTTCTGTCACCATTCCCTAAATTCCTAGGTCCCCCTTTCTTCCTTATCCATTTGTTACCCAAAGCTACTACGTAGGGATTCCTGCTCACCTGTTCCTTGTTATTCTCCAAGGCAGGCAGCACCTCTTTGACAGTCCGCTCCACCAGGACGCCTCCAACCATGCGGTAGCACTTGCGGGTTTCATCTACTTCCTTCAGTGTATCAATCACTAGGCTGAGGAAAGAGGAGGAGGCAGGATCTCAGAATTCAGACCCACTCTACTGCAACCCTCCCTCACAAGATGGCCCATCTGATTGTTCTATTATTTGCTTCTCCCTGACTTTTTCACCTGTGCTCATTCAACTCCATCTCCAGCTCAGCTGCTTTGGATGCCAGACCCCTCTGTTCCTGTCGAAGGCGGTTGAAGCCAGCAATTACCTAAAGTGTGTGTGTGAGAGAAAAAGAGATGAGAAAGGGGAGGCAGTAGAAAAGGCAGAGAGTAAAAACAGCACACAGGATGGCAGGTTTTACTCAGGTGCTATGGTGGATACCTACCTTGGAAATGGAGAACAAAAGTTTGCAATCTCTTACTTTAGTCTGTCTGGAATTCCACTACACACTTTCTGAGAGCTGACCATGTGTGAGGTTATTTGCTAGGCACTAAGAGAACAGATTTGGACTTTGGCTTCTTGCAATTTTTAGTTTGGAGCAGAAGGCAATTTAGAATATAAGGCTGGGGGGCTGGGAATGTAGTTCAGTGGTAGAGCATTTATTTGGGAGGAGGGAATGGGGATGGAGAGCCACTGGAGTACTTAACAAGAAAGTCTAGACTTGCAGGTAAGAAAGGCTATCAGAAAGGACCTTTTTTTTTTTTGTACCGGGATTGAATTCAGGGGCACTAACAACCACTGAGCCACATCCCCAGCCCTTTTTTGTATTTTATTTAGAGACAGGGTCTCACTAAGTTGCTTAGGACCTTGCTAAGTTGCCAAGGCTGGCTTTTGAATTCTCAACCCTCCTGCCTCAGTCTCTTGAGCCACTGGGATTACAGGCTTCCACCATGCCTGTCTGGAAAGGGCCTTTTAATGAGTAGCTCTGGAACCAGGAGCAGTAGCACACACCTATAATCCCAGCAGCTCAGGAGGCTGAGGCAGGAGGACTGCAGGTTTGAAAGCAGCTTCAGCAATTTAGTGAGACTGTAAACAACTTAGTGAGACCCTGTCTCAAAATAAAAAATTCTGAAAAAGGGCTGGGGATGTGGCTCAGTGCATAAGTGCTCAGTGGTTCAATCCCTGGTACCAAAAAAAAAAAAAAAAAAAAAAAAAGTAGCTTGGGAATAGGGGTATAGCTCAGTGGTAAAGGGCATACTTAGCAAGGTGCAAGGCCACAGGTTCAATACCCAGCACCAAGAATTAGAGTAACTCTTACTTGAGTATGCACAACATCCCATCCATTGATGTATTTAATAACATATGTCCAGAAGAGTAGGCCATTTGGTGCTAGAAAAACTTCCATAATTGATTAAGTCATGGTATCTTCTTGGATGGAATTTGTTTCTTGCTTTAAGAAATAGTTCTGGGAATTCCTCCTCCTTAATTTGGCGGGGTTCTCGTGGGGCCAATAATCACAGGACTCTTGCCCCTTGACCACAGTGACAGTGAATTATCTATGACACACTCTCTAGAGAAATCTGAATTTTGGGTAGAGACAAACAGGTACAAAAGGTAACCTAGAGGTTCTAGAAGAGATGACTCTTCACTCCTATTTCTGGGTTCCCCAAAGTTGCCCTCATTTTTGAACTTTGGTCTTTTGGCCTTTCATTTTATTGTGTTCAATTCTGTGAGCTACCCACCATTCTTCAAAAACACACACAAGGAGCTGGGGTTGTGTCTCAGTGGTAGGGTGCTCGCCTAGCACGCGTGAGGCCCTGGGTTAAATCCTCAACACCACATAAAAATTAAATAAAGGTATTATGTCCACCTACAACAACAACAACACACACACACACACACACACACACACACACACATATATAAAACATATATATATATAACAAAAAAAACACACATAACACAGAAGTTGGCCAGAGTTCGTTTTTGTAGTCTATAAAACCCTAACTGACACAAGTTGCCCAAGAATGTCTTAACTGAAACCTGAAGGATGAGAAATTGGGACAGTGGGATGTGGAGAAAGGAAAAGAAAAAAAAAGGGCACAAGAATTAACATATGTAAATGTCCAGGGAAGTGATTTCTACCTGCCCCTAGTTCTTAGTTCCCCAGAAACTGAACAGAGAAAAAAAAAAAAAAAAAGTGTAAAAATTGGACTGGGTACTAAGACCAAAACCACCATCGCTTCCAGTTTGGGGGTCTATGACTGTGTTTGGAATGAAGTATCAGATACAAAGTAAAAAAATGCAATATTGTGTACAATGAGTCAAAATGCAGCCTGTAAAAATTAAAAAATTTAAAAAAATAAAGATAACAATGCTCCATTAATAATACTATTAGTGAAAAGGGCTTTATAACTCCAACACCACCACCAGTTCTCTTTTGTCCTTAGGGACCGGCTGGTAAGGGCAGAATTTTAATCTTAACACAAATCTTTTAAAAATCCTATTTTTCTCTTTCCATAACAACCATTTTCTAAAGTTAAATGTATTGCCTTTCCTGTGTTTTATTTGAAATAAGCAGACTCATGGGCCTACACATTCATATTCTTTTTGTTAAGCAGTGGGCAGCACACCAAGCAGGTTCTTTACCTAGAACCTCTCATGTAAGATCCTGAAGGTCTCTCCCTAAGAATCATCCTCAAGTTTTTTTTTTTTTTCCCCTCCAAGTACTGGGTATGCAAGGGCTTATGCATGCTAGACAAGCACTCAACTGCTGAGGTATAGCCCCAGTCTTTATTTTTAATTTTGAGACAGGGTCTCACTAAGTTGCTGAGGTGGTCCTCCAACCTGGGATTCTTCTACCTCCCCTTCCTGGGCAGCTGAGATTATAGGCATGCACCAATATGCTGGGCTCCTTATGCTTTTGTTATAGCTGAACACAACTCCATGGTGTCCCTTTCCCCCTGGGAAGATGTGGGTTATTCCTAGGCTATTCCCATTACACAAGACCTTGCATTAATTATCTCATGTGCGGGTCTTCTCATATTTTTGCTACTGTGTTTTGAAGGGTGATTCCTAGTAGTGGGGATGTTGGGTAAAAGGTAAGCATATCTGTACATGGACTGGAGAGTTCCAAATTCCCTCATAGGGGCTGTACCTTTTACATTCCCACCAGTGTGAGAGCACTTTGATGTCATAGCTCACCAAAAGAGCATGTGGTCATATTTTTAAAAAATTTTCCCATTTTTAATTTGCAATTCTCTAACTGTAGGTAGAAATGCCATTTGCATTTCTTTTGTTCCATGAACTGTTTTGTAAAGCCCATTTGTGGTTCTAAAAAGTTGACCTCGGGGGCTGCGAATATAGCTCAGTTGATAGAGTGCTTGCTTTGCAAGCATGAGACCCTGGGTTCAATCCCCAGCACCGCAAAAACATTGGTTTTTTTCATTTTTTTAAACATCTTCATATATTAAGAATATTAAATTTTTGTTACAAATAGTTTTCCTAGGTTTTGACTCTTACTTTGCATGTTATATTTTGCCACACAAAATTTTTTCTTCTCTTGAAGTTTTCTGTAATCAATTTTAATTTTGTTTTCCTTTTTGGTTTCTGGATTTTAATTCACAAGGAATTTCTCCTCCCCACACCACCTCCACCAACTCATAGACCTTAAAGGAACTTACTAATGCTTTCTTTTAAAACTTGTAGGTATGGACTGGGGAGATAGCTCAGTCGGTAGAGTGCTTGCCTTGCAAGCACAAGGCCCTGGGTTTGAGCCCTAGCACCGCAAAAAAATAAATAAATAAATAAATCTTGTATGTTTTTTGTTTTTACATTTTTGTTTTTACATTTAAATGTTTTTACATTTAAAGTGGATAAACACTTGGAACTTATTTATGTGTGATTAGACAAAAAGGTTAATTTTTCTTTTCTTTCTTTTTTTTTTTTTTGCATACCGCTAATTCCATTTGTTAAAATTTCCACCTATTCCCCAAGATTTGAACTGTTGCCTTTATCAAAGACTAACTTTGGCATTTCTATTTGAGTCTTTCTTTGGATCTCCTACTGTGTTTCATGGGTCTGTATATATGTGCCAAGTACGCAAACATTTGTAATAAGGGTTTATTTTAAAAGTAGGAAAGCTAGCCCCATGTTCTTGCCCAACCTCTCCAGGGTTTTCCCAGCTATTCTTTTTTTTTTTTTTGCGGTGCTGGGGATCGAACCCAGGGCCTTGTGCTTGCAAGGCAAGCACTCTACCAACTGAGCTATCTCCCCAGTCCCCAGCTATTCTTCTGAACTCACTTTATAATTGGTCAGAATCTGCTTAAAAAAAAAAAAAAAAAATCTGATGGCACTGTACTGTTATTAAGTTTATAAATAGGTCTTATAGATAATTACAGGAAAACATGTTATTTGTTGTGTTGAAGAGTCTTTTATTAAATCTTTTATTTGATTTTCAATTGTAAAAAAAAAAAAAAAGAGATGCAATATGGAAAGAAAATGGGAGGGGAGGGAGGTTTAGGAGGAAAAAAAGAAGAAAAACACAGCTCAAATACAAAAAATCAGGTTTCAAGTTCTACCTCTGCCAATTCTACCATTCCCCCCCACCCCCCACACACCAAGTACTAGGAAATGAACCCAAGGGTGCTCTACCATGGAGCTACATCCCCAACCCTTTTTATTTTGAGACAAGTTGCTCAGGGGGGCCTGGAACTTTCAATACTCCTGCCTCAGCCTCCCAAGTCACTGGGATTACAAGCAAGCACCACCATGCCTAGTTTCACCTCTGCAAAATGTTGGTAAACATTTAATTCTACGATTCCCAGTGTTACTTATGTTAGAACCACCCGGAGAGCATTTTAAAAACATGAACACTCAGAGCTTCAGAACAATCAGTGAGGGCAAGGTCCAAAGGTGCAAGCCTTAGTATTCTTTTTTTTTTTTTTTTTTAAGCATGATCTAAAAGGAAGTCAAAGGGTTCTCCTAGGATCATGGTCAATTCTGAAGGTCAGGCAGGCTGTGCAACATAGCTGTATATATTTGCATATGTCTTCTCCTTTTTTCTCTTAACTGATATAAAAAGCAACTGCAAAAAACAAAAAGATTTCCCAAATAATTTAATGGGCAGCCAGAACCAAGAACCATTGGATTAACCTCTTTGAGTCTTTGTTTTCCTGGAAAATGTGGATAAGGACACCTACTTCATGAGGTTGTTGAACCAGGTATAAAATGGGTGTGAAAAGAGTTTTGTAAACAATTACATTAACTACTATTATGGCTTTCTCCCCAAATCCTGAAGTGTGCCCTCAAACACATCCATTCATCTCTCTTATATCCATTAAAATCTCCAGTGTCTTATTACCATGTATGCTTTTTTTTTTTTCCTTCACAGTACTGGGAACTGAACCTAGGGTGGCTACCATTGACCTATATTCTCAGCCTTTTTATTTTTTGAGACAGGGTCTCACTAAATTGCTGAGGCTGGCATTAAACATGTAATTCTTGTGCCTCGGCCTGTGGAGTTGCTGGGATTACAGAAGTATGCCATCACATCTGGCAAACCCTGCCTCTTTACTGGGGTTCCTTATCCCTAACTCTATATTTTTGTAATTTTACATGTACAAACAATTTTCTACAGGACATGGATTTCTTATTTTTTAAGGGCTGTATAACATTTACACCCAATTAATATATTTTTAAAAACTGCTTTTAGATTCCTGTGTTGAGACATTTAGGTTGTTTCCATTTTTCCTATAATAAATAACACCAGTGTTAAATATCTTTGAACCAACACTATAAAAATCTTTACAGTCATTTTGCTTGAATCACACTCCCAAAAGTTAAATTAATGAGTCAAAAAGTTGTTAACGTTATTACAGCATCTACTGAATGTTGACAGATAGCTCTCCAGGATGACCAGAGTAATTTATAGTGTTACTAGTAATGTTATGATTGTTCCTGCATCCTCGGTACCCTAATGGTAGGTAGTTTTTATTATTTTTGTCAATTTAATAACTTTTAGAATGGGATCTTAACTCCAGAAATACTGGAATCATCCTCGACTCACTATCCACATCCAATTCACCTGTAAGTTACTCCTGTCTGCTAACTACCTCAAATCCATCCTCTTCTATGACACCTGTACTACTGTGGTCTCCTGAGTTCTACACTGCCTCCAGATTTGTTCCCTTCAACACATTCCCCATGCTGTGACAAAAGTGACCTAAAATATAAATCTAACTGCATTACTCCCATGCCTAAAACCTTCAATAGTTCCTGGTGCTCCAAGGATAAAATCCAAACTCCTGAACATGGTGAACAAGTCCCACGAAGACCTGCTTACCTCTTCCAATCAGTCTGTCCCTCCCTTAACTAAGCACTCTTAACTGTCTTAACAGCAGTTTTCCTAATCATTTGTCTTCAGGCATTTGTTTAGAATCTTCACCATACCTGATGCAATTTTCTAAACCTCTCTCATTCCTTATTTCTCTGCCTAAGTCTAATTCTCTCTTCAGGTTTCAACTCAAAATCTTTTAGGAAGCATTTCTGATTAACCTTATTCCCATATGTTAACTTTTTCTATATGCACACATATAAATACATATCCATTGCTTCCTTAATTTTTTTAAAAAAATTTTAGTTGTCAATGGACCTTTGTTATTTATTTATATGAAGTGTTGAGAATCAAACCCAGTGCCTCACACATGCTAGGCAAGTCCTCCACCACTGAACTACAATCCCAGTCTTAAATCCTTCCTTAAATTTTTGACAGAAAATCTTTTCGATTTATATTGTATTTTCCACCATTCCATTCTTTACTGTTATCTTCTTTGAAATTTTCAAATATACAAATGAAACATTTTTATATACCCATCTTTTCTATAGTCCTAAAATAAACTGCCTTCTATAGTGTGGACAATACAGGAATACCTATTATGTACCAGACACTATTCAAGATTCTTTGTCTCATTTATTTCTGAAAAACAAAAATGGGGCTGGGAGTGTGGCTCAGTGGCAAAGCACATGCCTAGCATGTGTGAGTTCATGGGTTTGATTCACAGCACTGTTCCCTACCCCCCAAAAATGATTAAGGTATGTGTTTCAATTTATAAGGCAGGAGACCAAGGCTGTGGGGTAAGGAGAAGTAGTTAAGATAACATAGTACACAACTGGGACTTGTACCCATGTTTGTCTAAGAATCCATTTTTATTCAATATATATCACTCCTGGCTTGCCATATATTAATCTCTTATAAAATTATTTCCATTTGATTTATTTATTGTTTTTACTCAATACCACATATTTTTTTGTTGTTGTCATTTTGCAACAACTGGGGATTAAACCCAGTGGCCCTTTACTACTAAACTACATCTCCAGACCTTTTTATTTTTTATCCTAAGGCAGGCCTTGAACTTGTGATACTCCGACCTCAACCTCCCAAATAGTTGGGATTACAGGCATGTACCACATGTACCATAATACCCAACTAATACCATACAGTTTCAATAAATTAAGGAAAAATCTACAATCATTACCTTTTCTCCAAAATGTACTTAAGTCTTCTTACATGACATTTACGCTTAATGAGTTAGATGGAAGAACAGGATAGAGAATTATGACTGAATGTAACTGGAAAAGCATTTCCTAGGATTTTAACTGCCTTTACTGTCATTAACTGCCTTTTTTTCAGTTTACTGCCCACTTTTATAACAACTGCATTGACTCTCTGTAGAAGAAAACTTTTTTGACCTTACTACTGTGTTAAATAATGGTACTCATACCTTCCTTCTCTTTATTTAAAAAAAAAGATTTGGGGCTCAGCTGGTAGAGTGCTTGCCTTGCAAGCACAAGGCCCTGAGTTCGATCCCCAGTACCACAGAAAAAAAAAAAAAAAAAAAGATTTGGTGGTGAGGTTTGGGTTCTGGAGATTTAACACAGTGGCACTTTACCACTGAGCTACATCCCCAGTCCTTTTTCTTTTTTATTTTGAGGCAGGGTCTCACTAAGTTGCTGAGGCTGGCTTTGAACTTTCTTTCAATCCTCCTGCTTTTAGCCTCCTGAGTTTACTAGGATTGCTAGAATTACAGGTGTGAGCCATTGCTCCTGGCATCAGTTGCTATTCTCTCTTTTTTTTTCCCTTAACAGTGGTGGGGATCGAACACAGAGGCTCACACAAATTAGGCAAGTACTCTATCTGAGCTACAGGAAGGAGCTTGTGGGTCAGATAGAAAAGTGTCCAAAGTCTAACCATGAACAGACTACTCTCTAAATTTATTTCTTCACCAATAAAATAAGAGATCACATCTGTCTCATACAGTGCTGTGAGAATTAAATAATTACATCAAGGACTTAACAACAATATACAGCACATAACAAACTGTCAACAAATAGCCACTATTATTACGATTATCTCCACTTAAATGTAGCACAGATATCTTAAGTTCAGGTTGTTTAAAGCTGAATAAATCATCTTTTACCCCATTTTAAACTATTTCTCTTCTTGTCTCCTCCATTTCTACTAATGACACCACCTTGGTTTCACCTCTGAACACGCGGATGCCAGTGTTATGGTTTGGATCTGAAATATTCTCCCAAAGCTCATAAAGACTTGGCCCATGATGCAGCCATGTTCAGAAGTGGGGCCTCAGGATGTGATTAGATCATGAGGACTCTGACCTTATCGATGGATTATTCATAGCTAAATGGGCTCTTGGGAGGTGATGGCAACTTTAGGAGGCAGGGTCTAATTGGAGGAAGAAGATCACCTGGTATACGCCCTTGAAGGGTATATTTTGTCCCTGGTGTATATGTCTCTGTGTGTGTGTTTGTGTGTCTGTGTGTGTCTGTCTTACTCTTTCTCTCTCTCTCTCCCTCTCCTTCCCACACACTCCTCACCATGATGTTCTGCTTTACAACAGGTCCAGAAACAACAGAGCCAAGTGACCATGAACTAAAACCTCTGAAACTATAAGCCTAAATAAATCTTTCTTCCTTTTAAATTATTTATCTCAGGTACTTTTGCTGCACCAATGGAAAGCTGAGTAACGTAGTCATAAACTGCCAAACTTTAATTACACTTACCTTAGCAATTTCTTTTTTTAAATATATATATATATATATATATATATACATATATACACACACATATATATATATATTTAGTTGTTAATGAACCTTTACTTTATATATTTATTTATATTCAGTGCTAAGAATCGAACCCAGTGCCTCACACATGCTAGGCAAGTGCTTACCAGTGAGCCACAATCCCAGCCCACCTTAGTAATTTTGCTTAGGCTCTTTGACATCACCCTAGTTTAGATTTCTATTTTAGTCTGAACTACTGCAATAGTTTTCTAAAGGATCTCCTGATTTTTGAACTCCCTAAATCCATTCTACACACCACTGATAATTTAATCTTCCTAACACCTGGATGACATAGAAAAATATTCATGATAAATTTTTAGGCTTAAAACACAGATTAGAAAATGATACATACTGTATAATCGTAATTTTCTAAAACAATATATGTAAATATGTAAAAAACATATGCCCTCCTGTTATGGTTTAAATATGTTTTTCCCCTCCAAAACTCATGCTGAACTTGGGCATGTCTAGTGAAGTAGCAATGTTGGGAGGTGGGGCCGTTAAAAAGTGATTGGGGAACAAGTTAATTATCTTGACAGCAGTTTATTACAATGGCAGGCTGCCCTCATGTTTTCTCTCTCTTTTTTTTATGTTTTCTCTTTTCATGCTTGCTTTTCCAGGCACCACACACCCTGTTATGACACCCCTGCCAAATGCCTGTACTATCCCCTTGGATAAATCCAAACCTAAGCCAAAATAAATCTCTTTCTTTTATAAATTGCTCAGTCATAGGTATTCTGTTATAGCAACAGAAAATAGAGTAAAACAAAAATTGGTACAAAGATAGAAAATGTTGAAGTGGCTTTGAAACTAGAGAATAGGTAAAAACTGGTGCTGGGAATTGAACCCAGGACCTATGTGTATGCTAGGCAAGCACTCTACCAACTGAGCTATACCCCCAGCTCCCAAAGCTAGAATTTTTGAAGTGACTGTTTTATGGAATAAGACTATATTGCCTTGACCAGAGTATTAAGGGCAATTCTGGTGAGAGCTCAGAAGATAAGATGCATAGAGAAGCCTGGAATACTGGTAGAAATATAGACAGCAAAGACCATTCTGATACAATCTGAGAGAGAAATGAGAAATATCTTACTGGAAACCGGAATAAAGGTCATCCTTATTAAAAAGTAGCAAAGAACTTGGCTGCAATGTATCCATGCACTAGGACTTGCTGGAAAGTAAAACTTAAACATGATGAACTGGCTATCTGAATAAAGAGCTAAGCAGCAAAACATTCAGGCTGTTACATGGCTACTTTTAACTGCATGCAGTAAGCTGTGAGAGGAAAGCAATAACCTACAGGCAGACTTTATAATTAAAAGGGAAGCAGAGTGTAAAAATTTAGAAAACTCAGCCTGGCTATGCACAAAGTAAAAAAAGCATGCAAAAGTGTGGCCAAGCAATCATTCACTAAAGAAATTAGCACAGCTAGAAGGGAGCCAGATGCTATTCATAAGGACAATAGCAATAAGGCTCTGAAGGCATTTCAGAGCTCTCCCCTGACAGGCTCAGAATGTTAGGATCCTGAAGGACAGAAATGTCCTGCATTATCTTAGGCCTCTGCTCCCCACATCCCAGCATGCTCCAACCAAGGTTCAGAAAGCTTCAGGTGCAATTTGTACTGCATCCCCAGAGGCCACAAGCGGTAAGCCTTGGCAGCACCCATGTTATAGTACCAACACTGCATGTATATAGAATGAAAGAACTGTGGAAGCATGGCTTCTTCCACCTAATTGCAAAGGGTCAGTGGACTTTTAGGGGGGCCAAACAGAAAACTGCTTCAAGGGCACAGCTGCCAAAGAACTGCCACTTGGGCAATGCCTAGTGAAGTTGTGGAAGCAGCCAGGATCCCTGAACAGTAGAACCATTGTCGATGTGCAGTGTCTGCCTGGGAAAACTGCAGACAACTGTGCAACTCCAACCCAGAAAGCTGAATCACGGACAGAGTCAATCAAGTTATTGAGGCAAGGTTGCCTGACACTTTTTGCCCTTGTCCTCCACCTCCCCAGCATTTAAAGAAGTTGGTATGGGGAATGAAAAAATATTATGGAATCTTAAGACTAGGATTTCTGATTTGTTTGAAGCCTGCTACCCCTTCTTTCTGGACTATTTCTTTCTCCCTTTTGGAATGGGAACATCTACCCATACCTGTCTTACCATGTATTTTGGAAGTAAACAGCTTGTTTTCAATTCTTAGATTCACAAATGAGACTGTACTTTTGAGTTGGTGATGGAACAAGTTAAGACTTTCAGGACTCTTGGGACAGAAAAACTGCATTTTTATTTTTACTGGAAGTACTAGGGATTGAACCCAGGACTGCTTCACTACTGTGCTATATCCCCAGCCCTTTTTATTTTGAGACAGGATATTGCTAGGTTGCTAAAGGTGGACACCAAAGGTGATCCTCCTGCCTCAGCCTCCAGAGTTGCTGGAATTACAGGCGTGCCCAGCTGAAAAGACTGTATTTTGTGCTGTAAAGAAAAGAAGGTCATGATAATCCCAGCAGTTCAGGAGGCTGAGGCAGGAAGATCTCAACATAAAATATAAAAAGGGCCTGGGGGATTTAGCTAGTGGCAAAGTTGCCACAGGTTCAATCCCCCAATATCTCCCCCAACACACACACACACACACACACACACACACACACACACACACACAAGCAGCAATGAGTTTCAGGCAGCCTGAGGTGTAATTCTATAGTTTGAATATGGTTTGTCCCCTCTGAAACTCATGTAAACTTTGATTTCTATTGTGACAGAGCTTTTAAAAGGTAACCAGCCAGGCACAGTGGTGCACATCTCTAATCCCAGTGACTCAGGAGGCTGAGACAGGAAGAGACTTGGCACACTCAAGGCCAGCCAGCCTTAGCAACTTGGCAAGGTCCAAGCAACTCAGCAATACCCTGTCTCAAAATAAAGAATAAAAGGGTTGGGAATGTGGATCAGTGCTAAAAGTGCCCCTGGAAAACTTAAAAAAATAAGAGTTAACTAGATCATAATGCCTTTCCTGTAGGAATGAGTTTGTTTTTATGACAGCTGGTTGTAATAGAGTAAGCCTACCTTTCCTGTTAGCTTCCTTCTGCAAGTGCTCACTTGCCCTTTCACCTTCTGTCATGTTATAACACACATGCCAGATGCTACTGCTATGCCCATGAAACTCCCCAGCCTCCAAAACCTTAAGCCAAAATAAATCTCTTTCCTTTGTAAATTACCCAGTCTCTGGTATTGGTATAGCAATAAAAAATGAACTAAGACACCTCCCTTTTAGTCTACAAACATATATACAAAAGCATAAAGGAGGTAGGCAAACCTCTCAAAGCATACACTCCAAAAAGATAGTTACTTCTGGATAATAGGATTATGGATCATGTGTTTCCTAATTTGTACCTTTTCCTGTATTTTCTACGATAAACACGTTTGGTTTTATACAACCGGGGAAAATTAATATTACAATGTAAATCCTTCTATGACTCACTCGTTGCTTACATTAAAACGCCTCAAATTTGTTGTCAGGCAGAAAAGACCTCTATGGCCTCATTTAACTTGCTTTAAGAGCATCTTCCTAACATACTAAATGACTTAGCTAAACTAATCAGTCAACTTCATATCAATCTGTGCTTTCCTCAGTTCTCCTCTTCTACCACATTCCCTATTTTCTATTCCATTGTCACCTGTTCAAATCCATCAATCCAGTCGGGCGCCATGGTGCACACCTGTAATCTCAGCAGTTTGGGAGGCTGAGGCAGGAGGATCATGAGTTCAAAGCCAGCCTCAGCAACTTAGTAAGACTCTGTCTACATAAATACAAAAAAGGACTGGAGATGTGGCTCAGTGGTTAAGCATCCCCATGTTCAATCCCTGGTACCAAAAAAAAGAAAAATCAAATCAAATCCAGAGCTCAGCTGAAATAGCTCTAATATAATCATGGTTTAAGTGGGATGTGGGATGTGTGTGTGTGTGTGATTCTCAAGCCTCTCAATTAAAAGCCCTATTCTTCCAGTAACTGACCTTGGGTAAGTTAACCAAAGCCTCTAAAATTCAAAAATCTTCCTTTAAATGGCATTAATAAATAAAAGAAGATAAAACTAGTGAAATTCCTTGCATAATGTGTTAGTTTACTCCACCTTCTTTGTATGGGATGTGTCTCAATTTGCAACACTGATAAAAATATATATATACTCAGTGTTCTCTCCGGAACACAAAGGTCAGAGAACTTTAATAACATCTTCAGAACCCCATTATCACATTTCATCAGTCTCCTTTGAAGAGCTTTTCTCCACCATCCCTTAAATAATGATCCAACCTTGTTCCACTTCTTTTTTCACAGAAAATAATGGTTCTCAATTATAACTGTTATGGTTTGGATATTAGGTGTCCTCCAAAAACTCACGTGTGAGACAATGCAAGAAGCTTCAAAGGTGAAATGATTGGGTTATGAGAGTTTTAATCCAATTAGTTATTAATCCCCTCATAGGGATCAACTGAGTGGCAACTAAAGGTATGTAGAGTATGCTTAGAAGAGGTGGGGCGCTAGGGGAGTGAGTGCCTTTAGGGTATGTATTTTGTATTTGGTAAGTGGTGCTTTCTGCATGATGTCTTGAGTCACTTCCCTCCACCACACTCTTTAGCCATTGATGTTCGGCCTGACCTTGAGCCTGGAGGAATGGAGATAGCTGAGACCTCTAAAACTGTGAGCCCCCAAATAAACTTTTCCTCCTCTAAAATTGTTCTTGTCTGTTCTTTTAGAGTGATAGCAGCAAAAAAGCTGACTAAAACAACAACCATATAAATTCAATCCCTTATCATAACTACAACTTTCTGTTGTAGTTATGTAGTTATACATAAAAGTGACTATTTGAATGGTGGAGCACAACTGTAGTCCAAAAGACTATGGAGGCCAAGACTGGAAGATCAGATTTGAGACCAGTCTCAGCAACTCAGAGGCCCTAAGCAACTTAGAGACTCTTGTCTCAAAAAATAAAAGAGTGGGGCTGGGGAGATAGCTCTGTCGGTAGAGTGCTTGCCTTGTAAGCATAAGGCCCTGGGTTCGATCCCCAGCACCCCCAAAAAAAAATAAAATAAAATAAAAGAGCTGGGGATGTTGCTCAGTGGTAAAACATCCCTGGGTTGAATCCACGGTACAAAACAAACAAAAACAATGTCTACTAAATATCTTGCAAGAAACAAGAAACTCTAAATCCTAAAATAAATGTGACTTTCTCCCCAAACCCGTTCATTTTCCTACCTCCCCATTATACACCAAAGACAGAAATTTAAGAAACATTCTATATTTCCTCTTTCATTCCTTTTTCTCCATATTCAAGTCTTGCAATTCATCTCAAATTTTAAGCACTTGCATTCCAAACATGCCAGGCAGTTTCATGCTTTGGTGCTTTGAACAAATTTTTACCTCTATCTAGAAAATCTTTCACTTCTTTTTTTGCCTAACTTTTCTCATCATTTAGAATTAAGCTGAAGAAATTTCTTCTCTAAAAAACAAAAGCTAACTAGCATTTATTAAATACACACTGTACTTTAATCACTGTGCAAAAACCACATGAATAATTGCCCAATCTCTAAATATGCTGAGAGTATTATATTTATAGAAATAAGGAAGGCTGAGAAGTAACTCATGGGAGATAGTATATAAGTATTAAATAGTAGGAATGGAATTCAAACCAAGGTTTATCTGACCCCAGTGTATAAAAATGCTCTTAGTATCCCAATATACTACAGTTTCTTTTTTTCCTCCCATCCACCTACCAAATCTCATAACCTCGATCAGTTGGGGGTCTCTCCTCTAACTGTCATAAACAGGCAAGTCTTTGGGCACAACACGTAAATTCTTATTATTTGGCTTATCTTTCCTCAAATAAGTCTGTGAGCAATTTTAAGACAAGGTGTGTATCACCACCTGTTTCCTTGAAGCCATAGTGGTCTAGAAAATGGTAAGCCCTCAAAAAGTACTAGATCCCTTCTCCCCGCAAATTGCACAGCACTTTACTTTCTACCTCATATTCACATTTTGCATGTCTTATTTACCCCACCAGAGAACGGTATTTGGTAAGGGCAGTTTTAAAAATCTTTAAGCAGATACACTGCCTTTATTAATTGTTCAACAAATAATAAATGAACCTATAATTAAAATAAATATCATTTACCTGCTTTCATTTCTACGTAGATTTCTTCTCGCTCTGATTAAACACTAGCCCCGCTATTAGCAAATCGCGATTCCCAAGCCACAAAGGGCTTTCTGATTAATTTACCAGACATTTCCCTACATAAAGAATTACGAGAAAAATCCAGCCCAGATTAGAAAAAGATGTCTGGTGTTTAAAGACAGTCAATTTAGTACTAACTCCCGAATCAAAATAGTATATAGAACACCAATCTATTCGACTATGTGAGTCACGTGGCTCTGCGGAGTGCCGGCGGTTGTCAACGTGGTTTCAGTGTCACGTAAAAGACTATACAATTAGTCAGTTAATCCTCTGAAATTCATTAAGAGCTGACATGCCCAAATATATCCTATTTAGGGTGCTGAGGAGAGATAAGGAAAACGACAATCTATCTCCTAAACCTGGCTTCTTCCCAGATCCTGAATCTTAGCGCTTTCTCCTCCACCCCCCGATTCACCCAGCACCCCCAGAGGGAGTGACTCTCACCTACCCACCCGCCTACTCTGTCCCTAAGAGATTCGGCTAGCTTCTTCGAGGACCCTCCCCTGTCTGGGTGGCCACGCAAATGTCGGAATGGCGTAAAGGCTAGCTTAAGCCACAGACACCCTCACGCTCATCGACTCCAGACACAGTCGGGTACCTTCCTTTGAGCTCTCGGCTCCTCACCTGCTCGGCCGACACCGCCCCCTTCCCCGCGCTGCTCCCGCTGCTCTTGCCGGCGCGACCGCTGCTCTCCGCCATCTTCGTAGCCTACTGGGTTTCCGGCTTGCGCAGCTCAGCCCCCGCCTTGCGTCACGTCCGGCCTAGGAGTTACCGCCCACTCGCCCGGGTGCTGCTGGCTGGCTTCGGGTCGGAACCTGCGAATGATTTTGGCTCTACCTTCATGTAGGACCTACTCCCTGTGCCGACCGCTGCAGTGAATTCCACCTGCGGTGCTTTCTCTTGTGTAACCGAGATTTCTGCCCCAAGGAGAGGCGGGGAAGGACGCGCTAAGTAGGGGGGGTGGGGCGCGGGTCGGGAGATCTGATCATTTGCCCCGTGCCCACCTCGGTGTGGGCGGGGGGCACTACGGAGGGTGAAATTCCCTTCGGAGGTTCCGGGTTTAAGAGGGAGAATATGCTTTGAGACAGTAAAGCTGTGCAAGGCTTGGGAAACTAGAAGTTTCCCCGAGATGACTTTTGAACTGCGGAAACGTTTGGCAGCGGAAAAGGGCTTCAGTTTAATGTGAAATCCCTGGAAGTTGAGTTATTCAAGCGCTGATCGAAAAACACTCCTCGATCTTCCCACTTTACGATCCCTTTCCATAGCCCGTAATTACTTACAGTAAAAAGTGTTTTTGAAGACATGAGTGATTTTTTTAGTGGCAGGGCCCTGATCCTCCCTCACAGTATGTATGAAGGGTTGACGTCAGGGAATCCTAGAAATGTATTGCGCGAAGGAGAGTTTGGTGTCCTGATTTTTCACCTTCCTCAGGCTGGGCTTCATCACCAGGCCTCATCACCAGCTCCTGTCCCTTCTGTGTCCTGGACTCCGGATACTTCGACTCTCAGGACTTTGTGCCCAACCCAGGTAACATGTTTTGTTGTGTCATTACTGCCTGGCACATAGTAGATGCTCAAGTTCCGTTTGTTAATTGAATAGTGGGGAGACGGAGGTGTCAGAAATCCACAGCACATTCGACTGGGGAGCCCCCTTAACCCTGGGTTAGTATGCCCTATGAGAGCAGAATCAAAACGAAGTCAAGCCTGTTGGGGTGGTGCACACCTGTAATAGCAGCGGTTTGGGAGGCTGAGGCAGGAGGATGGCAAGTTCAAAGCGAGACTCAGAGCCGGACACGGTGGCGCAGGTCTGTAATCCCAGCGGCTCCGGAGGCTGAAGCAGGAGGATCGTGAGTTCAAAACCAGCCTCAGTAACAGCAAGGCACTAAGCAACTCAGTGAGACCCTGTCTGTAAATAAAATACAAAAAAGGTCTGGGAATGTGGCTCTGTGGTAAATAAAATACAAAAAAGGTCTGGGAATGTGGCTCTGTGGTTGAGTGCCCCTGAATTCAATCCCTAGTACGAAAAAAAAAAAAAGAGAGAGAGAAAGCAAGCAAGCCAGCCAGCCTCAGCAATTTACTGAGACCCTATCTCAAAATAAAATATGAAAAGGGTTGGGGATATGGCCCAGTGGTTAAATGCCCGTTCAATCCTTAAAACTTGTTTCCCCTCATGTTAGGAAATCTGATCCTGCCTGCACCATTTACAGGCCCAGATCCATGGCTATCTCCTCTTCCTCCTGGGAATTACCCCTGGTGGCTGTGTGCCAGGTAACATCCACACCAGATAAGCAACAGAACTTTAAAACATGTGCTGAGCTGGTTCGAGAGGCTGCCAGACTGGGTGCTTGCCTGGCTTTCCTGCCTGAGGCATTTGACTTCATTGCACGAGACACTGCAGAGACACTACGCCTGTCTGAGCCTTTGGGTGGGAACCTTCTAGGAGAATACACCCAGCTTGCCAGGTATCAGGGAAATGGGGAGGGAGAAGTGGAATCTTCATTGGGCAGTGTTCTTGGATTGCCAGATATGAGAGTAGAGCCTTGAGAAGAGTTGTCAGTGTCCCCTCCCCCCAGGGAATGTGGACTCTGGCTGTCCTTGGGTGGCCTCCATGAGCGCAGCCAAGACTGGGAGCAAACTCAGAAAATCTACAATTGTCATGTGCTTCTGAACAGCAAGGGTGAGACCTCATAAACCTTTAGCCTGCTTCTTCCCAGGCTCTTCTACCTAAACTCAGATTCTTCAAAATTGTTTCTCAATTCTATTTCCTTGACTGAAGATTTTAGGGATGCTCGTACTTATATTCTTAAGATTATAAACTATCTCCTTGGGAGGAAAGGAGCTAAACTGGGCATTGAGAATTTTTTCTCCCTCTTACTATAGGATCAATAGTGGCCACCTACAGGAAGACGCATCTGTGTGATGTAGATATTCCAGGGCAGGAGCCTATGCATGAAAGCAATTTTACCATACCTGGGCCCAGTCTTGAGTCACCTATTAACACACCAGCAGGCAAGGTGAGAGTCATGAAGTGGGAGAGGAAGAAGAGGGGAACAGGAATACATTGAAGTAGTAATAGTGTATAGAAAGCCCTGAAGAGTGGGGTAATGGAGGTACTGTGACAAAAAGGACAGGGAGGCTAAGTATTCTCTATTTCATTTCATTTCAGATTGGTCTAGCTATCTGCTATGACATGCGGTTCCCAGAACTCTCTCTGGCATTGGCTCACGCTGGAGCAGAAATACTTACCTACCCTTCAGCTTTTGGATCTGTTACAGGCCCTGCCCATTGGGAGGTAAGAGGACACCTCTTCAAAACAGTAGGGCTTTTTATTTTGGGGGGACCAGGGGATTGAATCCAGGGTTGCTTAACCATTGAGCTACATCCCCAACCCATTTTACTTTTTTTTTTTTTTTTTTTTTTTTGCGGTAGTGGGGATTGAACCCAGGGCCCTGTGCTTGTGAGGCAAGCACTCTTACCAACTGAGCTATATCCCCAGCCCCCATTTTACTTTTTGAGACTGGGTCTTTTTTTTTTTTTTTTGTACCAGGGATTGAGCCCAGGGGTGCTTAACTATGCTTAACCACTGAGCCACATCCTCAGCCCTTTTTTATTTTTTTGAGACAGGCTCTTACTAGGTTGCTTACAACCTTCCTAAGTTGGTGAGACTGTCTTCAAACCTACAGTCCTCCTGCCTCAGCTTCCTGAGCACCTGGGATTACAGGCATGCATCACCATGTCCAGTGAAACTGGGTCTTTCTAAGTTGCTTAGGGCCTTGCTGATTTGCTGAGTTTTTAACTTGGGATCCTCCTGCTTCAGCCTCCCAAGTTTCTGGGATTACAGGTGTGCACCACTACACCTAGCAAAGACCTTTTAGCCTCATTCTCCTCCTTTAGCCTAACCAGTGGAAAGATTTTTCTTCCCCTTCTCACCTAGTGGGAAAATTCACTTCCCAGATAGTTCTCTCATATTATCATACAGTTAATTTGGTAAATCATCACTAGGCAATTATCAGAATGGTTATGATGGGCACAGCACAGTAGCTCATTCCTGTGATCCCAACTGCTCAGGAGGCTAAGGCAGGAGGATTGCAAGTCTGAGGCCAGTCTCCACAACTTAACAGGATCCCATCTCAAAATTTTAAAAGGCTGGGGTTGCACTCAGTGGTAAATCACCCTTGGATTCAGTCCCCAGTATAAAAAAAAGTGGTTATAATGGGTAGTAGATTGGTCTGTAATGTCCATTTCTTATCACTTCCCTAGTAGCTGCTACACGTACTTAACACACATCTCATCCTCAGGTATTGCTGCGGGCCCGTGCCATTGAAACCCAGTGCTACGTTGTGGCAGCTGCACAATGTGGACGCCACCATGAGAAGAGAAGTAGTTATGGCCACAGCATGGTGGTAGACCCCTGGGGAACAGTGGTGGCTCGTTGCTCTGAAGGGCCAGGACTCTGCCTTGCCAGAATTGACCTCAACTTTCTGCAACAGTTACGCCAAAATCTGCCTGTGTTCCAGCATCGCAGGCCTGACCTCTATGGCAATTTGGGTCACCCACAGTTTTAAGGCTTTGACTTCCATGAGTTGAGATAGATAGATACACAAGACACACAAAACCCCACCCCAACACATTGTGAGATGATACTATTGTGATTTGTAGGCAGGATCCAAGCATAGCTCCCTTCACTTGGGGAACCTTGACTCTCAATGGAACACAGACTCAACTTCTTGGGAAAGAAGAAACTTTCACCTGAGCTCAGATTTCAGTTCCAGAAAAGTGGAATTTTATATAGTCACTGTTTATTTCATGAAAACTGAAATTATGCTGAGGACTGAGCAGCACTGGCATTGAAAAAAATATAATAATCATAAAGTCTGTGTCTGGACATCTCCTTTAGGAGCTGGAAGGGGAGGTGGTATTGTACCTACTGGACTAGGCTTGAGTTCTAGACTTCCTGGCTCATTCAGCTTGCCTCTCTACCAAAAAAAAAAAAAGTGCAACACTCAGTGCATATCCCAGCCCCGTTCTCCCAAGCATGGGAGTGGGAATAAGGGTAGAGGAGTGGGAAGGAAAAATGAGGAATTTACTTTCTCCTAAGGTGCCCTTTGCCTAAGCCAGAAAAAAAGCAAAGGGGAAAAGGGCTGCAGGGTATGTTATTTATTTTCACTTGAACATGGAAGGAAAATTATCACACTCCCCCTTCCCCTTTCCAGGGGGAGTGTATTTTAATCAGCAGCCTCTTCTCTATCCACCTTGTGTATGTTGTGTACACATATATCACAGTTGAGAGGGGTGATCAGGCTGACCCAATCCTCTTATCTGTTACTCCCTTGAAGAGGATTTGACAAAGGGGAAAAAGGAAGGAGCCACACCAGGCAGCAGTTTCAAGCCATGGAATGGAGAAAAGGCAGAGAGGAGCAGCACCAGAGGCCAGGAGAGAGTGGAAAGGGCCACAGTTTCTTCTTTTTTTAAAAATTCTGTAATTTGGAAGAGGGTGGTGATTAAGTTCCAAAATACACTTCAGAGTCCCACCTTCTACATAGCTCCCTTACTCGCAGCCCTTTGGTTTTTCAGACAAAATTTAAGAGCCCTCATGAAGCCAGAAGTATTGATAACCCCTCAATGCACCCAAAAGCAGTGTTCACTTCAATCCCTTACAAAGACTGTTCTATAGACTTTGCTTCTCCCTTTACGTTTGTCTTACGGCTCAGTGGTAAGGTGACTGTAGAGACACACATTAGGGGGTAGGTGAAAACAGGAAACAAAGGGGAAGCCCAGGCACATGGGTGCAGGGAGGGGTGGGGAATACCACTTCCATTTTCCTTTGTCTTTTTTAAAAAAAAAAAAAAAAAAGGGCAGGGGTGTGATTGGTTGGAAGGGTAGAGAACAAACTCCAGAACAGTATGTAAGCTCCAGAGGTGGATGGTGGGAACAGTCCCCAAGAAGTAAGAAGGGGAAAAGGTCAGGGCAATGCTTGCAGCATCAAGTTCCTCAGGAGTTTCTGTCGTCCCAGCTCATAGTCCTCCTCGTCCACATTGACCAGCAGCTTGATGGCTTCATGGCCCACAGCTTGCTTGAGGGAGTCTGTGATGAAGACACCTTTAAGTGCCTCTAGTAATGAGCCATTGATGTAGTCGCGCCAGAATGCGTCGAGGTAGGTGAGCTCAGAGAATTTGATGTCACAGATGATGGAGCCCAGGTCCCGGGACTTGAGGATGGTGTTGGCCTGGTTAAAGCGTTCAAACTGGCGCTCAAGTGGGTCCTGCTTGTTAGAGAAGACATTGCCCTGCAGAGCAGTCTCGTGCTGGCAGTATTCAGCCCGAACCCGTAGTCTGATGTCTGAGAAGAAGATACAGATCAGAAGAGGTTACAAATGAGTTAGGAGTTTACAACCTAAGTTTGAAAAGCTGAAAGGGGCAAAGTAGGGAATATCACCTGACAGCTTCTCTACCTACTCCCCGGGATGAGTTCTTTTCTATGCATCTCTGAAATTCTTGTCTGAATACAGGTTCCCTTAAATGGTACATGCCCAGGTCAGCATCAGTTCCCATCACTCACAAACAGCAACATGCTTACAGGAAATACTTTTCTAATTAACAGGCACAAAAGTTCATTTTAATTATCTTGATTTGGTTCATCCTACAATAAGGGTGTCATATCAGTATATCTTTGATCTGTTAAATAAAGAGTTAAAATATACCCTGCCACAAAAATAAGGAGTTCTTCCACAGATAAAATCACTCAGTCTTACTTTCTGTCAACAAAGTGAACCTTGCAGCTGGGCATGGTGGCACACACCTGTAATCCCAGTGACTTAGGATGACTGCAAATTCAATTGCCAGCCTAGGCAACTCAGCGAGACCCTATTGCAAAAAAATGAAAAGAGCTGGGCACGTAGTTCACTGGTAGAATACCCCTGGGTTTGATCCCCCGTACCAGGGGGAGAAAAAAGTAAGCCTTGCATTGAATAACATTATCTTCCCTCAAGTCTACTCCACCTCTGGAACCCTTGAACTTCCTCACCACATGTCTGCTTTTCCTTAGGATCAGGTGTCACTGACTTCCGGCGTTTGCGCTGACTCCCAAGTGTGGCTCTCCCTCGGGCTGGCCGCTTGCTACACATCTGAGGACCTGAAGTGGGGCAGCACACCACAGGATAGTGGGGAGGCACTGACAAGAAAGTAAAAGGGAACAAAGAACAATAAGGTAAAGGCAGAAATTTAAACACTACTCTTGGAATGCTGAAGGAATCGTGTAGCCTTAACACTACCTGAAAGGAGGATACATGACAGCAACACAAGACCAAGGTGAAACATTTAACAGCTCACCTGAATTTTCATGGGACTAGATGTGGGGAGGGATAGCAGTCTTTCATTTAAGTTGGCAAAGCCAGGAATTTGAAGGGATCAGTGTCCTCTTGCTTGATTATGGAATCAGGAGTAATATCTTCTCACCTGTTTTAGGGGGCTGGGGAGGCCTCGGATCTGGATCACTGAGGGTTCTGGGGGTCACATAGCGAATTGATGTCTCCTCCAGATACTTGTCCACAAGATCAGGGCACACTGTAGGGAAAGAAGAAATCATTCAGGAAAAAGTACAACCCTCCCTTCTCCCAATAGGCCTCAAAATGGATTCTCCTAGGAACTCCTGAAGGTCAAGGCCTCTTTGACTCCTATGCTGTTCACTGCTGGTCTTCTACAACTCTTCCTGAATTCACTGCCCCCCTACCCCCAAACAAACCCTTACCAGCCCGTCTCCTCTTGAGGGTGACATAGGGCAGCAGGTCATGGCGAGTGATGATGCGCAGCAGCTGCAGCACCTGGCGGAAGTTACTCTCATCACAGCGGCCCTGGCGCTCCAGTGCCAATAAGAAATCACGTCCATTTCTGATGAGTCCACGTTCATGGTCATCAATCACATCAACAAAGAGGAAGGAAAGCACACGCACATCTCTGTGCGTCAGGTGGGTGCCCACGATGTCAAACATGCGGTGTAGACTATATAGCCCGTGTTCCTGCTCACCATGTTCTTCTGGCCACACCTGGCTTGCCCGCCTCTTTAAGCCCGCCATGCTGGGGGCTCAGGAACACAATGCTTTCCAGAATCCCTGCTCAACAGCTGTGATCCCCAGTGTACTGTAAGGATAGGGCAAGAACCTGTGAGCCACTCAATAGCAGGAACTAGTTTTATATTCCCAGTGCCTAACATGATTTCTGGCACAGTATACTGCTTAATACATGTTTATTAACTATTTTTAAAATGTTTATTAAAAATAAACCCTAGCTGGGTATGGTGGTGCACACCTGTGATCCCAGCTATTCAAGAGACTGAGGCAGGAGGATCACAAATTCCAGGCCATTCTGGGCAACTTGGAGAGATCCAGACTCAAAAAATAAAAAGGTGGGGGGAGATGAAGTTCAGTGGCAGAGCACCCCTGGGTTCAATTCCAATTTAAAAAAAAAAAAAAAAAAGAAAGAAGAAAAAAAATAAATCCCTAGACTTCTCCATACTCAACAGACGATGCTGAGCCCAGATCTTACTGGAGAAATAGTCACTTCCCCTATGAATGTCACAAGCAATTTTAATACTACATGTTCAGCAAAAGTTACTATTACATAGTACCCTGAATGTTCTTGCCCCCAAAACACCGTTTTTGGTCCCTTGAAAACTCTACTTTCCCCTCCCCAATCAGTTCACTTTTGAACACAGGCAAAATCTATAAGTAGAGAATTCACTCAATTCTAATACAGAAACTGCATAGGATGAATTTAGGGATTGACAATAGATAAACTGAAAATGTCTAGTTATAACTAGTTTAAATTCATATTGTTTCACTAACAAGCTATGTAGCTGTATGACTTTAGGCAAGTCTTTTTTTTTTTTTTTTTTTTTTTTTTGTGGTGCTAGGGATTGAACCCAGGGCCTTGTGCTTGTGAGACAAGCACTCGACCCACTGAGCTATATCCCCAGCTCTAGGCAAGAAACTTATGAGAAAGTCTCAGCGCCTTCATCCTTAAAGATGAAAAAAACCTCCTCAGAGTTGTTACCAATCCAATGAGAAAGTAAATGCAAAATCACTCTGAAAACCTTATATTCCCTTGATCTTTACATCATATGATATACCCACTTCTTTTTTGCTATGAAGGATTTAACCCAGGGGTGCTTTACCACTAAGCCTCAGCCCAACCTGTGTGTACCACCATGCCCAGCCTGGATATACCAACTTCTAACTTCTCATGGATGTCATTTACCAAACCACAGCAAACGAATAATCACAGCCCTATGTTCATTACATAATTTGGCATTTGATTCACAAAGTTCATCCGTCATCCTGGGTGATGTCAATGACCCAGTCTTTTACCAATCTTCCAGTCTAACAACTTTCACCTCCACTCTAGTCACTTCATACTTACTACACTACCAGAAGGTACCACCCAATACTGTTCCACCTGTGTGACCACAACCTCCAATCACCCAATCAACTTCAATTTTAAATTCCTACTGAGGCAATTTCTATTTTTTTTTTGGACCAGTGTTTGAATTTCGGGGCACTTAACCACTGAGCCACATCCCCAGTCTTTTTTTTTTTTATTTTGGGACAGGGTCTTGCTAAGTTGCTGAGGCTGGGCTTGAATTTATGATCCTTCTCAGTCTTCCAAGTCACTCAGATTACAGGCATGCACCACCTTGTCCAGTTACTTCTAAGTATTTCTTAAATTTCCCCTACCTTTTCACTTCTGCTACCACTGCCATAGTTCAGATTCCACTGGTCTCTCACCTGGACTACTGCCTCTTTTAAAAAGTTCTCCCTATCACTAATCTTTTTTCTTTTTTCTTTCCAGTGCTGGGGATCAAATGTAGGGCCTTGTACATGTTAGGCAAGTGCTCTACCACTCAGCCACACTTTCAGATCCCCAACATCAAACATAACCAACCTAAATCCATTGAGTTAGCTATCTAAAATGCACAACTGACTACATCATTTTCCTACTTAAGACTCATCTACATCCTTCTCCCTACCAATAGGAACCCTCTACAAATTCCTTTTACAATCCTTCAAGATCAGACTGACTTTTCCAACCTCATCTCCCACCACATTTCATTCCTCCTACCCCATGTACTGGGGATCAAACCAGGGCCTCCAGCATACTAGACAAGTGAGTTACATACCCAGCTTTTTTTTTTTCCCAAGGTTGGCCTTGAGCTTGTGATTCTCCTGCCTCAGTCTCCTGGGTAGCTGGGATTATAGGCATACACCACCTCACCCATGCCCCATGCCCCATGCCCCATGCCCAGCATATATATATATATATATATATATATATATATATATATATATATATATATATATATCTCATTACTGGAGATTTAACTCAGGAGCACTTCACTACTGAGCCACATCCCCAGCCTTTTTATTTTTTTTTTTTTTTTTTTTGAGACAGGGTCTTGCTAAATTGCCAAGACTGGTCTCAAACTTGTGATCCTCCTGCCTTGGCCTCCCAAGTCACTGAGATTACAGCACCCAGACCCACTTTTTTTCTTAATCAGTTTTATTTTCCAACATTATCTATTTTATAGTTCATATATATATTATGCAATTCATTCTCTACACCTTTCTTCAGGCTATTCACTTTGCCTGAATGCCCCTTGCCCTTCATTCTACACCCCCATAACCACTCTTTTTCAGATAGCTAACTCCTACTCCTACTGTGAAAGTCAGCTCAGATGCCATCTTCAAACTGCATTCTCTACACCCGCAAGCTCGGCTAAGTAGTCCTCTACGGTGCTCTTATGGAACACTATGCATATTTCCTTTAAATCAGCGTATTAAAATGATTTGTGTATTTATTATCTCTTTAGATCCTGAGCAATTCATGGAGAGAGACTAAGTAAAATTCATCTTTATTTCTCTAGTGCCTAGCAGAGGACAGAGTCTGGCATTTGTTGAAGCAAACTGTTGTTGAACTGAACTGAATCTAATCTCAAAGAGATCACCACAAGCAACACCAGTTAAGAAACAAACTCACAAAAGTCCAAGAGTGAAAGAACCCCATTAAAAATAGACACGCATAACTCAGTGACCATGCAGACAGAGCTGGCACACAGAGCTGCCTCTCGGCCAGAGAAATACCCACATCATACCACATCCCCTTCTCAACAATAAGATAGGCTGTTCTGTCAATTTTACATGCCAAAAAACTGAGGCTAAACTAGAAAAGAGAATGAAGGCCTGAGAGTATATAGTTCAGCAGTAGGGTACATGCAAAGTATAAGAGGGGCCAGGCATGGTGGTGCATATCTGTAGTCCAAGCAATTGGGGAGACTGAGGAAGGAGGATTTCAAGTTCAAAGTCAGCCTCAGCAGGTCAGCAAGACCCTGTCTCAAAATGAAATAAAAAACGGCTGGAGATATAGCTCAGTGATTAAGCACCCCTGAGTTTAATCTTCAGTACAAAAAAAAAGGGGGGGGGGGGAGAGGCCCTGGGTTTGATCCCCGGGACCAAAAAAGAAAGAAAAAATGATAAGCTACTTCAAAAGAGCCAAGTCAATGAAGAATCAAAAAGCAGAAGAGTTAGTAGGATCTGGTCCCTCTCAGTAAACCAAAGATGGAAGCGGACAGAGCCTTATCCCCTTGAGAAAAGGAAGGCCCACCCTGGAATCAACTGCAGACCATGGATGGGTTCTGATATATAGAAAGGAAAAATATCTCATATATAGTTTGGAAAGCCCAGATGCTCCACCCAAAACATGGGAAACAGCTGGGAAAATAACTATTCAACTACAGACCAATTTTTCTTGTCTCTTCCTCTCTTTTTCACAAATGGAAGTGCTGTAGAAAAATAACTGCTTGCTCAGAGAAGGCAATAGGAGAAAATTGAGCCTCCTAAGAGCCCATGAAACTTCTCCAAGTTCCCTATCCCACCTGTTCCCTTGGGGCAGCTGTTGATTATGAGAATCCCAGAGAAAGATGGATAGGTTTCACATTGAGCCAATCAGAAGAGCATGTTGCTCCAGAGTTCCCTAATTCAAAGTGCCCTTAAACCCCAAGAAATGGAAAAATAGTGTCCCCACGTATTTTGTCACTGGAAAATGAAGCAAAATATGGGAAAACAGTATGGTCCTAATCATGCTTAATGAATGCAACTCTACAATAGGCCTCAATCCCCTGAGTGTTAACTCTACATCTGATAGGGGGGAAAATAGCCACCTTTAAGTTCTTGTTCCTGGGCTAAATCAGTCAACATACCAGGAATCATCAGAACTTCTAGGTCAGTGGTTCTCAACCAGGGGCAAAATCTGCACCCTCTGGGAGACATCTGGTCTGGAGATATATCTGGAGACATATTTGATTGTCATGTGTAGGGAACCAGCATGCAATCAGACCAAGGATGCTGCTAAATATCCCCTAATACATAGGACAGTTCCCTACAACAAAGAATTATCTGGCTCAAAATGTCAATAATCCATCTTTTCCAGGTGGAGCACGATGAATGGTCAAAAGAATGCACATCAATTTCCACACTAGACCTGGGGAAGGAAGCTGTTAGGTTTCCCCCAACGCAAACCTATTAAACAATATTCCAGACTAAAAGAAAAGTCAGTCAAACGTAGGCTCATTTAACTTATAAATCCAACTAGCACAAAGGAGCCCTGGGTCCTCTTTCCTGCTGTTGTCATTCAGGTGAACTGCAGGTGATAATGCTCTACTCCTTTCTGCCCCATCCCAGAGGTCTACTCTGACCTAGTTCAATCTGGAGTTCTATGTGAATAAGAGAAATACCAGCTGGCACACACCTGTAATCCTGAGGCTGAGGCAGGAAGATTCCAACTTCCAGATAAGCCTTAGCAACTCAGTGAGGCTCTAAACAACTTAGTGAGACCCTGCCTCAAAATAAAAAATCAAATTTGGCTGGGGATATAACTCAGTGATAAAGTGCCCTTGGGTTCAATTCCTAGTACAAAAGGGAGAAAGGAAGGGAGAGGGGGGTGGTAGGGGAGGAAGGGAGAGAGGGGGGAGAAGAGAGAGGGAGGGAGAGGGGGAGAGAGGGGGAGGGGGAGAGGGGGGGAGGGAGGGAGGGAGGGAGAGAGAGAGAGAGAGAGAGAGAGAATGACAGAGAGAGAGAAAATATGAATCATCCTCAAGACAGACACAAAAGATCTTAAGCCTCAGGGTCATTTTTAAAGTCCTGAAACTAGACCAGTAGCAGACCCTTCCTGGTTAAGCTGCTGATCAGACCTATATTGCTTATTCAATGAAGCAAAACTAGCAGAAATAAAAGTTTCCCAAGGTCATGTCCTTGGGAAAAATGTCAGGAGACTGGCATGCAGGCTAGTAGACATCCCTCCCCACTTAATTATCATCTGGGATTTTGAGTTAACTCACTCAGCAACCCAGAAGGGGGTTATAGGAATCTATTTGGCTTCAGGATTAAAAGAATGTGATCAACTTCCTCTTAAACCAAAATATACTCAGTTTTCTATGGCAGTGAAGCAAGGGAGCTCAGCTTAAAATATACAGCTCCTAGATGAAAGACAGTGGTGAGGAGAATATTCCCCTCCAAACAGAGAATCAGAAAGAACTTAAATTTTGGTATCTGAAACACTGCCACATGGATCCCACTGGCTGGGAAACTAACATGAGTCCCCCCACTACAGTTTCCCAAGAATAATTCTTTTTTCTTTTTTAACCATATATGTTATTTACCAAGAATAATTCTTTATTCTGATAAATTGCTATATTTCCCAAAGTTTGTGTATGTTTTTCTTTAGGAAGGTTCAAGTCTGTATGTATCTACAGGATTTCCCTCCTGATGGGTCACATTCTGTTGGGTTTCCAGGTCCAAGCACACTAGTCTCATCCCTTCTAAGGTGATATCTGTACCTTTTGAGGTATTCTGACTTTCTCAGAAGTCCTGAGAGGGAGAACATGTGGAAGAAGTAAAACAGTAGTGTCTTAATAATGAAAATGGCAGTCTAATTTCTTCCCAACAGGGATGACAGATGTAATTTCACAGATATTTTACTCTCTCAAAAGCCCTTAGGGAAAAGTCGTGTAGAAGAACTAAAGAGTGATATCTTGAAGCTTGGAGTGAAATCTACATGGAAAATCTGAAAGATGGCAAAGAGTACATAGTTTTCTTGCTGGTGGGACTACAAAAATGTAACCAAATATCTGGAAGTCAGGTTACATAGTATATTTTCAAAAGAAGATTCCATGAACTCTGAACAGCTGGAAGAAAAAGTAAGCTTTACCAAGCAAGGAAAGTGCCTCAGGAACCCTCAAGGGGCAACATTTAGCAAAGTACTAGACCACAGCTTTCCATATGTTAAAAACGCATTGTCTCAAAGCTGACCAAGAAGACTAGATAATAAACCAAAACTGGGGGGGTTTGTCTCAAGATACCTAATTTCCCCTCTCTTTTTCCTCCTACACTCCAGTTAGCTGAAGAGATAATGACTGGAACAGATTTCAATGTACTGTAGGGTGAATGAAAATTCATTTTCCCTGGCATCTACCCCACAATTGGGATCAACCCCAATACACTTCTTATGGCATTTTCATTGTTTGAGAACAATAAAAAGTTCTAGACTTACCTCTGCAAGAAACTTAATTTCCGAAGTCTCTTCCTAGCACAAGTTTCAAAGCCAGCAGAAAAACAAAAACAAATGGGGGGGGGGGGAGAGTCAAATTTCAAGCTTTATTTTGAAATCTTGAAGGCCAATAGAGTTAGTCAATCTCAGTCACAAAAATTCACAGAGAAGCCTAAAGCCATTTCAATCAAATTGATCCACTCCTAGATAAAAAAGAGAACTAACCCATAACAAAATCCCCAGTGTTCTCTCTCTACTAGTTAAGTCACAAAATAAACACCACCTTCAAGAATTCCCAGTCCCAATGGCTCATGGCAAATACAAATTCAACAACTTCTGGGAAAACTGATTATTGTGCTCTGATCACCTTCCTCCTCAATACCTTATTCCATCTATTTTGTTACAATATTAATGCTGATTTTCATCTTTAGAGAACTGGGAAGAGAAAGTGGTTACAGCAAAAAAAAAAAAAAAAAAAAAAAAAAAAAACTTTCTTTCCATCATTTAACAGTCCAGAACTACTATCCTCCAAATTCTATTTTCCTCATTGCCTTTAACTAGCACAGGAGAAGAAAATATTCACTGAGGTAGCATCCACTCACGCACACACATTTCAGCAGAGATCTTGTTTTGTTTTGATGTATGCCCACTGACCCCCTCCCTTCTAGTATTTAAACACCAAAAGAAGGGTCTGGAAAATAAAGGGCTCCTTTAATTGGCCTGACTGCCTAGATGCCAGCCTTCTCTTCTGTTTTACTCCTCGGACTTTCAGAGCCTCCACCTTAGCATGCAGGGCTTCAATACATCCATATCTATTTCCCCATTCTTGTATTGCTAATTGCTAAAAACTAGAAAAGTCCCTTACTCCTCCGCACTCACCAGCAGTTTCCCCATTTTTCCTTCTTTTTGTAACCAGGAAAAACAAGGGAACAATAAGATATGAAGACTTTAGGAAAGCAAATCCAGTTGAACCCTCACTCAATCCCACTTCTCCAAACCCACATGACCATTCCCTTCTGCCCTTCCCACCCTATTAAAAGCTAAGGGCCTGGCAATTAGAATTGGATGCAACTGATGCTGCTTAACGATGCACTCTTCTTCCTCTTCACAGGAGAAAGGGAAACCCCCGAACCTCTATCACCCGGGCAGCTACACTGTCCTCCCATTCCTGTCTCCTTCCTCCCAAACTTTCCTCCTAGTCTCTCACTTTTTTCACTACCTCGGCACACCGACACTCTCTCCATTCCCCAAATTTTCGTTCTCTCCTTTTCCTCCCAAATTCTCCCCTAGGCCCTTCCCCCTTCCACTTCCAATTTAACACTTTCAAAACCTCCCTCTACAAAGCCTCAAAAGTCCAATTCTCACCTCCCACCTCCTCTCAACAGCCCTCACAAGAGTCCAGACCTCCCTCCAACCACATGCCACAAGCCCCCTTTCCTTTCAAACCCTCAGCCTCTCCCTCCAGCTCCTATACCCCTTTCTATCAGGCCAGATCGCGGCTCCACTCCCCACCTCGGCCTCTCTAATACCCCTGGCCTGGCCCAGCCTGGGCCCTTGTTTACGCCCCGCCCCATGTTCCCACTCCTGCGCCTCGACCCCTGCCCTCTCCCACAGTTGCCATCTCCCCTGCACGCCCCCCTCGGCTGCTCCCCTCCCCCACCTTGTAGCGTCCCGTCACCTCCCTCTCTGGAGGTTCTCAGGCTGGACGTCGCCACCGCCTCCCCCTCCACTTTCCTTCCCCAAGCCCTCAGCGGCCCCGCCCGGCCCCGCCCCGTCCCGCTCGACTCCCCCTCCCCACTCCGGCCGCCCCTCCGCCTCACTCTCGGCTCAGGTTCGGCGCCGCCATGTTGGATCCATCCGCGCCGCTCTCACGGGCTTGTCTCACGGCGCCGCATCCGGGCTCCAGTCACCGCCGCCGCCGCCGCGGGCGTGGGGGAGGGGAGAGACGGGCGGGGGTGGTTGCATCCTGAACAGCGCCTCCCGGAACCTGGCCGGTTAGTGGCGGCTTCGAGACCATAGTGAGGCATGAGCCTGAGTAGCCATACTAGGTCAGGGCAGCCTGGCAGAGGCATTAAGCGGGAAGTAGATAGCTTCACGTTGGGAGGAGAGAATAGAGACTGGCAGCCATCTTACTTTGGGGCAAGCTGGCAACACAGGTTTTTCTTGACGACGGTTTCAGGGCGGTAGTGAAGGGTGGGGAACGGTAGCATTTTTGAGTATGGAAACATTGGTGGCGTCAGACTGGCGTGAATTTCGAGACCCAGAGAAAGACTGGGACTGGCAGCCATGACAAATAAGGGCGGAATAGCACGGGTGTTGGATTGCCTCGTGAACTTGGGTGAAGGTTCAAGATCTGGATTTGACCTTTGCTCTGAGCTTCCTGGTCACCCGGACGTTCTGTAAACCCGGACCCGTAACAGAAAGCGCTGCCCAGAAGCGCTCTTGGAATTCGTTCTTTCATCATTTGCCTTTTGAATGCCCGCTTCCTGTGAGGAAGTATCGCCTGAGCCGAATGGTGAAAGGACTGTTGGGAATTGATTGAGGCAGGCGGGCAGCGTCGGGGGGAGGTGGCGCAGGTACGCTCTGCAGCTGCCTACAGCCTGCTAGAGCTAAAGAAAGAAGCTGTAAGGCCTGTGAGAAAGGGAGGGACTAGATTAAGCAAGGCCTTGTAAATCGATTTTGTCCTAAGGGCGAAGAAGAAACTTTGAAGGGTCTGTGCGGAGTGGGTGAGCATTTTGCATTTTAGAAAGATCACTGCTTGGGGCTGGGGAGATGGCTCAATCGGTAGAGTGCTTGCCGTGCAAGCACAAGGCCCTGGGTTCGATCCCCAGCACCCCCCCCCCCCCAAAAAAAAAAGAAAGAAAAATCATTGCTTGCCTGTGTGGGAATGATGACTGGAGTCTGCAGTCCTAGCTACTCGGGAAGCTGAGGCAGAAGGATCCCTTAAGCCCTGGAGTTGAAAGCCATCCTGAGTTTTAAAAAGGTGGACTAGGGGGTACTAGGGTGTAGGCGCTTAGCATATGTGAGGCTTTGGGTTCAATCCTCATCGGAAAGAAAGAAAGAAACGCATTAAGAACGATGGGGTGGAGGAGACAAAATTAGAGGTGACGGGAACAATTGTGAAACTCTTTTTAACCACGGAAGAGATGATGGTAGTGTGTCCTAAAGAAGGGAGAGTGTGGATAAGGAGACATATATTGGATTAGGGGATATGAATGTACCGACTTGAGCAACTGGATAAAAATGATTCCATTTTCTTTTTAGTCTTATCATGTCTGCCAGGTCCAGTCTTTCAGTGAGTCTAGAATAACTTTTAACGTGCCTGTGGGATATCCATTAGACCCAAAAGGTTTGAGGTGTGTTTGTGTGCATACAGATAGCTGTTGGAGCCACGGAAGTGAATAAGATAGCCTAGAGAGAAGAATACATATATTTGAGGGATATGTTGAGGGAAGGAAGCTGAAGAGAGGACACTGAGAAGGGGCAAACATAGGAAAAGAAGAAAACCAGAAGAGTGTCTAACAATCTTGTCAGTGTGTTAAAAGTAACAAAAATATTAATAATAACAAAAGTAATAAGGGAGCATGGTGTTCACCTTAATCACAGCAATTTGGGAAGCTGAGGCAGGAGGATCACAAATTGAAGACCCTATCTTTAAATAAATAAAAAGGGCTGGGGTGTAGCTCAGTAAGAGAAGACCCTTGGGTTAAATCTCCAGTTCTATCACCAAAAAAGAAAAAAATAAATCAGCAAGAGGTAAATCGTGTACATTGGATTGTGCAACAAGGTCACTTAGTAAATAGAAAGCTATTTTATAGATATGTGGTGTACAGACAAGATTGAACTGGGAAGACACAACACATAAATAGTTTTTTCATGGTATTTACTGTGAAAAGGAGGGTCGCCATAGGATGTTGCATGAAGAATAATTCCAGAGATAAAGGACTTTTAGGTAACCTGTGGGACAACTAGATGGAAATGTCCTAAGAGCAGTTGAATATATAGATCTAAAACTTAGCAGAAAAATATGCCGTGAGGGGATGGCAGGAGCAAATAGAGGAGAAAATAGCCCATTGACACTTGGATTACAAAATTCACCATTGAGTTGGATTTATAATTCAGTGGTAGAATATTTGCCTAGCATGCATGAAGCCCTGGGTTTGATCCGTAGCAATAGGAGGGAAAAAATTAGCTGAGAGGAGTGGGTCTGGGAGAAATAAGAGTTATACTTTTGATTTTATTTAGTATTTATTTTTGTGATTTTGGGAATTGAACCCAGGGGTACTCTACCACTGAGCAACATCTCCAGCCCTTTTTATTTTTTATTTTGAGTTCTGCTAAGTTGCCCAGACTGTCCTCAAATTTGCAATCCTTCTCCCTTAAACTTTCCAGTAGTAGGAATTACTGGTGTATGCCACCATACCAGCTATACTTTTCATTTTACCTTCAGTAAAGATCCATCTTTACTAGTAGACTTTTTTTTTTTTTTTTTTTTTTAACAGAAAATTACTTTTCATAAACTCCAGTGAGGGGCCAGAGTTGTGTCGCTCAGTGGTAGAGGGCTGGCGTAGCACGTGTGAGGCACTGGGTTCGATCCTCGGCACCACATAAAAAGATGTTGTGTCCATCTACAACTTTAAAAAAAATAAAAACTCCAGTGATGTAATCAGAAATTCTGAAACATAAACATTTTTTTAAAAAATGTTTTTCAGCTGTAGATGGACACAGTACCTTTATTTTGCTTATTTATTTTTATGTGGTTCTGAGGATTGAACCCAGTGCCTCACACATGCCAGGCAAGCGCTCAACCACTGATCTACAGCCCTAGCCCCAACATCAACATTTTAATGGTAGTTGAAGCCATAGATTTGGATAAGCTCCCCAAAGAACAGCAGAGGGCTAAAAGGAATATTCTGAGGAATTCTAACCCTTAAAGGCATAAGTAGAAAAACTCTTGGAGAATCTTTGAAAAGGAATGGTGAAATCATGCATGGTGGCAAATGCTTATAAACCCAGCAACTTGGGAAACAGGAGGATCACAGATTTTGAGGCCAGCCTCAGCAGTTTATTGACACTGTCTCAAAATAGAATGTGGCTCAGTGGTAGAGTGTCTCCATGGTTCAATCTCCAGTACTGGCTGGGTGGGGAGGGGGGGGGGTCGGCGGGGGGGTTCGATAAAAAAGAAATAGCAAATAAGGAAAAACAAAAACTGGAAGTGGAAATTGTCAAAAAGTGTCATATGTCCTGCAAAAAGGCAGTTAATAGGGAAGGACTTTTTAGCTCCAGACCCAAGTTTCTTGAAAGATCTTCACAAGAGTCAAATCCAGATCTAAAACTCCCCAAGAATCACTGGGCAATCCAGCCTCCTTGCTGTTCCACCCTTATCCATCATGTCTGCCAGGTCCAGTCTTTCAGTGAGTCTTAAAGTTGACACCAACTGAATATGACACCACAGATCTTGCCACATTCACGAATGCCTCTCTCAATCCTCATATGACCCTGAAACTGCCATCAAAAGCCTGCTGCTGTTTGGCCCAGTGGCACATGCCTGTAATTTCAGCAACTCAGGAGGATCGCAAGTTCAAGGCCAGCCTTTCAACTTAGCAAGACCCTAAATTTTATTTAAAAAGGTCGTAGCTCAGCGGTAAAGCACTGGTGGGTTCAATCCCAAGTACAAAACAACAACAACAACAACAAAACTCCTTTTCTAGAAATAATGAAGGACTTAAAAGCAGGAGTATAAGTAGAAGTTGAAAAGGCCAAGAACTAACCACATATTTAATGGGTTTTCCCCAAAAGCACCCAGGATGGTCATAAAAGTTGCAAAGAGATTACTTAACAGGTACCAAAGTCCTTAGTATGAAGGTTGAAGAAAAGTAAAGCCAGATGGTGCACATTTCAAAAAGGAAGAATTTTTGCAAAAAGATGGAAACACAATAGTCTAAAAGTACCAATGGGTAGCAAAGATATGACTGGCAGAATAAACAGTCTCTAGAAGGTTGAAGGGAAGAGAATCCATTTATAAGTCAGAACCTGGGATTGAACTCAGTGGTATAGTGTGTGCTTGCACCAGCCTGTGAATCAATCCCTGGCACCCAGAACATAATAAAAGTCAGAATCAAAAATTTCTTCTCCACCTCTGACCATTTTTTTCTCTCTTATAACGACTGAAACTTCCTTTGTAAACAATCTCCCCTATATCCTCATTTTCCTTGCAGATTGCTCATTAACACTTCCTAGAGGAATAGTCTTCAGGTCAGAGGTAACTGTGATATATGGAAGGGGAATGTGCCCCATTAAAGCCCACAGAGGACATGGCATTGTATTTATTTTTGTATACCAGGGATAGAACCCAGAGGTGCTATACCTCTGAGCCACAACCCAAGCCTTTATTTGTGAATTTAGTCTTTGGGATAACAGGCCTGCACCCCTGCACCCAGGTTGAGATCATTGTGCCATTAAAGAGCTGAGCAGATTTCCTGGAGTGGAATTGGAGTACATATTAACAAGGAGCAACTGCATAGAGAAGGCCACTTGTGCTTATTACCAAAAAACTTTTCAGTTTAGGGTTTTTTTGTTAGCTGCAGTCAGACAGCCATTCCTCCTTGGCTTAAACTATACATAATCTGTATGTTAAAACAGAAACCTCATTTATTGCCTTATATATTTTTCCTGCCCTCTCACTAGGCTTACAGGCACACACCACTGCCTGACCACAAAAATCTCTCTATAATTTCAGATTATTAGTCCTGTTTTTCTCTTTGAATCAACACATTGTATCTACTTGTCCCAGTCTATCAGTCTATATGCTGCTTCTCTGCTTCACCAGAATTAATATTTTTTCACTCCAAGCACTCCCTTAAAGAAATCTATGTCCTGTTAGCCCATTGTCAACAAGGCGTTTCATGACTCTCCCATACACCTTCTGATACTTGTGCTCTGGGCTTTACTCCCACTCCCCACTTTGCTGAGGATTGAACTCAGGGCTTCACATGTTAGTCAAGCACTCTACCTCCAAACTACTCCCCCAGGCTTCGGCTGTATTCATTAATTCTGTGCTGTGTATGGTACTGGGGGTGGAATCCAGGGCCTTATGCTCTGGTGCTTGTGAGGCAAGTGTTCTACCACTGAGTTACATCCCCAGCCCCGGCTTTTACTCTTGAGTGTTATCCTACAGGGACTTACTATCCTGCCAGTCTGCTGTAGTTCTTGGTTCCCTATTAACTATAAGCCGCCTCAGTTATTCGTTTTAACCCAGGCATCATACCAACTCCTAATTTCAGTTGAGGTTCAAACTTAGCTGTAAGTCTTTCTGCTGTCTCCTGGCTCTTGAATGGAAGCAAAGGGGCCAAATTCATTTTTTGAATCCTAATGATCTGCCATTCAACAGTCTATTTAACTGTTGCCTTTGATTCATTCTCCAGCTCTGACACTGATATGACTGGGCAAGTTCCTTATCTCTCTGAGTTTCCTTTCTCATCTGTGAAAGGGGAAATATAATATCCACCTCAGAGGTCATTATTTATGTTAAATAGTGTATATAAAGTGTTAGCGCAGGGCGTGTGCTTGATAAATATTACCTAATGTTTATTATTTTATAAATAATGTAAAACAATTTTCACAAAGTTTCAGCGATTCAACATGCTTTTTATCAACAACTCTATGCTGCCCCCATGGGGAGGACTTTTTCCAAGACCTTGATTATTTTAAAGGTTGTGATAAAAACAGCCCTGTCTCAATTTCACCAGCTAATTAGAATTTAATTTTCCTTTGGTTGGTTGTTAAGTAAAAATTACCTTATATTCTAACTTATTTGTCTCCACCTTTCTTAAATAACATCAGAAAAACTGGTTGATTTTTCTGAAAATAAGATATACTGTCTCTACAATGTTCTCTTAATCTGCTAATCTAGTAACATTGGCAAGAAAGGAAAAGTAACTGACTGTGCTGGCACACACCTGTAACACCAGCAACTGGGGAGGCCGAGGCAGGAGGATCCCAAGTTCCATGTCAGCCTCAGCAACTCAGAGAGAACATGTTTCAAAATCCCAAAATAAAAACAAAATAGAGCTGAGGGTGTAGCTCAGTGGTATAGTGTCCCTAGGCTGCCAGAGACTGCCAAAAAAAGAGAGGGAAAAGTCATTTATTTAGTCAATATATGTAGCATTTATCGTGATACTCATATAGGATAAAAAACACAGTGGTAAGCAAAACAGATCAGGTCTGTATGGGACTTACTGTCTACATGCGTATACAAATATAAAATTCTAAATTGAGATAGATGCTATGAAGGAAAAGAATAGAATGCTGTGACAGAAAAATTAATAATCAGTGGAAGCTTCTCTTTGAGGAGGTGCAGTCTGAAAGACAAGAGGCCAACCATCTTGAGCACAGGAGTATTGTAGGCCGAGAAAAGAATACCTGTAAAAGACTTGGAAGAAAGGCAGAACTGACAATTTGGGGGACTAAATCATATGGTAATGAATCATTTTTCAGGGGTTCTGGAGATCACTGCTTTTTAATCTTACTGCTCATAATCACTGTGTGTGTGTGTGCCTGGGATTTAACCCCAAGGGCACTCTACCACTGAACTATATTCCCAGTCCTTTTTTTATTTCTTATTTTGAAACAAGTTCTCACTAAATTGTCCAGGCTGGCCTCAAACTTGAGATCTTCCTGCTTCAGCCTCCTGGGTAGCTGGGATTACAGGTATGTGCCATCACACCCAGCTCATAAATCACTCTTTAATAACCATTAATACTTTACTAAGAATCAATAATGTTAGTTTTTTGGTTTTCATAATCCTCATCTAGAATATTCCTTTGTGAAAATGTAGAGATTTGCAACATTGTTTCTTCTTATCTAAAGGGGATACAATTTCACTTACATAGTATTGCTGATTTCTGGAATATTATATGTCCAAGCCCAATACTCTAAATTCATTTAGATTTTTTTTTTTTTTTTTGCGGTGCTGGGGATTCAAACCCAAGGCCTTGTGCTTGCAAGGCAAGCACTCTACCAACTGAGCTACATCCCCAGCCCTCTAAATTCATTTAGAATGCCAAGAATCTTGTTATTGCCAGTCAGCCAGTGATCTTAGTGATTTGGGAGGCTGAGGCAGGAAGACTGCAATCAGGGCCAACCTCAGCAGTTTAGTGATATCCTGTCTCAAAAAAAAAGAAAAAAGAAAGAAAGGAAAAAAAAAAAAAAAAAAAAAAAAAAAACTGGGGCTGTAGCTCAGTTAAAGCACCCTGGCTTCAATCCCCAGTACCTTTAAAAAAAAAAAAAAAAAATTCAGCTCCTCAGTAGGCCGAAGCAGGAGGATCACAAGTTTGAGGCCAGCCTGGGCAACTTAGTCAAACAAGGCCTGAGGATGTAGCTCAGGGTAGAGCACCCCTGAGTTCAGTCCCCAGTGCTGAAAGGGTAGAAAGGCAGGAAAAGGAAAGAAAAAAAAAAAAAAATAGGGCTGGGAATGTGACTTAGTGATAGAGCATTTGCCTAGCATGTGTGAGGCCCTGAGTTCCATTCTCAGTTTTCTTTTAAAAATAAAGTTTTGCCAAGTGCAGTGGCTGCAATCCCAGCAGTTCCTGAGACTGAGGCAGGAGGATTTCAAGTTCAAAGGCAGTCTCAGCAATTTAGTGGGGTGCTAAGCAAATTATCGAGACTCTGTCTATAAATAAAACACAAAAAGGACTGGAGATATGGCTCCATTGTTAAGTGTCCCTGGGTTCAATCGTGGCACAAAAAAATGAATGAATAAATAAATTAAAATAAAAAAATTTAAAATAAAGATAAATTTAAAAGGACATAGCATCAAATTTGACTCAATCATATGTAGTCTGTCCAAAATTTCCCAAAACTTAAAGTTGCACTTGGACCATTTTAAAAACTAACCAGGGCTGGGGAGGTGGCTCAGTGATAGAGTGCTTGTCTAGCATGTGAAAACCTGAAAAAAAAAAAAAATGTTAAAAACTGGTCAGATTGTGATATAATTAGCAAGTCTCAACAAATTTCAAAGGACTGAAATTATATAAAGAACATTTCTTGTCCACACTGCATTTAAGCTAGAAATCAGTAACAAAAAAAAACTGTAAAGTCTCTATGTTTAGAAATTAAGAAATACATTTCTAAATAAGCCAGAAAAACAGTGTAGTCACATATTCCTGTAATCCCAGCTACTGACAGGCTGAGACAGGAGAATCAGAAGTTTCAGGTCAGCCTGATAACTCAGCAAGACTGCCTCAAAAAAAAAAAAAGTTGGGGGACTGGGGAGATAGCTCAGTTGGTAGAGTGCTTGCCTTGCAAGCACAAGGCCCTGGGTTCAATCCCCAGCCCCCCCCCCCAAAAAAAAAAAGGTTGGGAATATAGCTCAGTAGTAGAGTGCTCCTGGGTTTAATCCCCAGTACCACATACACACAAAAAAGGTGAACGTCAGTCAGGTCTATACTCTCTCTAGCTTTTTTTAATTTCAGATTTTGATCTGTAAAGATTAAACATGAATAAGCTAAATTATAATTTTCATGTAAATTTGTAATTTTAATGTAAACATTTTTCTAAAAGATATATAGATGCAACTATGCCTATAATAGAGGCAGGTCTATATTTATATAGAGACTATCCTTTATATTATCATACATATGAGTTTTTCTTTACTAACTGGTCTAAGGAGGTGATTTTCCAAATATTGAAACAAAACATGCATATTTAAAAGAGCAGTTCTATATTGGTCACTTTTATATTTTGAGATTCCCAGTAAGATTTTGTTTGTGAATCTGGATCATTGCTATTTGAAAACTACTGTCATTTATTTATCTGAATTTCATCCTAAAAGCCTATTTCATGAAATTTGACATTGCATATATAGTCATAACTTTTTTTTTTTTTTTTTTGTACCAGAGATTGAACTCAGGGACACTCGACCACTGAGCCACATCCCCAGCCCTTTTTTGCATTTTTTATTTAGAGATAGTGTCTCTCTGAGTTGCTTAGCACCTTGCTGTTGCTGAGCCTGGGTTGGAACTCACCATCCTCCTGCCTCAGCCTCCAGAGAGCCTCTGGGATTACAAGTGTGCACCACCTCGCCCTGCTTTTATAACAACCTTTTAACATTATTATCCTCCTGTAGGTGAGAAAGTGTAGTCACAATTAAAGTAACTACAAACTATTATGACAAATTGCAGTTTCATTCCAAATATCTGCTTTCCACACTACACTGCTTATATCAAAATTTGAATAAAACTTTATTAAACATAGGAGAGAGTTCTCTAGTGAGTATTACAAAATTTTGCCTTAGCTTCATCCAATATCTGACTTTTTTTATTAAATTTTTTTTTTATTTTTACAGACTGCATTTTGATTCATCGTACACAAATGGGATACAACTTTGCATTTCTATGGTTATACAGTATGTAGATTCACAGCATTCATGTAATCATATATATAAGTAGGGTAATACTATTTCATTCTACTATCTTTCTGTCCCCCATCCCCTCCCACCCCATTTTCCTCTACACCATCCAAAGATCCTTTATTCTTCTCATATATCATCATCCACTTGTCAGAGAAAACATTTGACCTTTGGTTTTTTGGGCTTGGCCTATTTCACTTAACATGATATTTTCCAACTTTCATCCATTTACCAGCAAATGCTGTAATTTTATTCTTCTTTATGGCTGAGTAATATTCCATTGAGTATATATACCACAGTTTCTTTGTCCATTCATCAATCGAAGGGCAGTTAGATTAGTTCCACAATCTAACTATTGTGAATTGAGCTGCTAAGAACATTGTTGTGGCTGCATCACTGTAGTATGCTGATTTTAAGTCCTTTGGGTATAAACCGAGGAGTGAGATAGCTGGGTCAAATGGTGGGTCCATTCTAAGTGTTCTGAGATTTGCAACTCCACCAGCAATGTATGAGTGTGCCTTTTTCCCCCCACATCCACGCCAACACTTATTATTGCTGTGTTTTTGATAATAACCATTCTAATTGGAGTCCCTCCCCCCCTTCGGTACTGGGGATTGAACCCAGGGCCTTGTGCTTGCAAGGCAAGCTCTACCAACTGAACTATCTCCCCAGTCCCTAACTGGAGTTAGATGAAATCTTAGGGTGGTTTTATTTTGCATTTCTCTAATTACTAGGGATGATGAGCCCTTTTTCATATATTTGTTGATCACCTGTATATGTTCTTTGAGTGTCTGTCCAGTTCCTTAGCCCATTTTTTGATTACTTTGTATTTTTGGTGTAAAGTTTTTTAAGTTCTCTATAAACTTTGGAGATTAGTGCTGTCTGAAGTGTGTGTGTGGAAAAGATTTTCTCCCACTCTGTAGGATCTCTCTTCACATTATTGTTTCCTTTGCTGAGAAAAAGCTTTTTAGTTTGAATCTCTCCAATATCTGACATTTTTGTAAGACATTACAGCATACTAATAAAAGACAAAACCTATTATCTCTAGGAACACAGAAAAGCATTTGAAAAAACCCAACATCCATTTGTGACTTAAAAAACAAAACAAAACAAAACCTCAACACATTAGAAATATAAGAGAACTTTCTCAACCTGGTAAAAGATGTATATGAAAAACTTGAAGCTAGACTGGGAAGGTGGTGGCACGCCTTGTAACCTCAGTGGTTCTGGAGGCTGAGGCAGGAGGATAGCCTCAAAGACAACCTCAGCAAAAGTGAGGCGCTAAGCTCCTGTCTCTAAATAAAATACAAAAAATAGGACTGGAGATGGGGCTGAATGCCCCTGAATTCAATCCCCAGCACCCGCTCCTGTCCCCCACCCAAAAACAACAAACAAACCAAGAAAAAAAAAAAAAAAAAAAACCTTGCAGCTAAAGTCATACTAGAAAAAGATTGAGTTTCTCCCTAAAATCAGGACAAGATAAAGATGTCTGCTCTCTCTCTCTCTCTCTTTTTTTTTTTTTTTTTTTTTTTTGGCGGTACTGGGGATCGAGCCCAGGGCTTGCACTCTACCAACTGAGCTATCTCCCCAGCCCAAGATGTCTACTCTCAACATTTATGTGCGACATTGTATTGGAAGTTTCAGCTAGGGCAATTAGACAAGATACAGCATGCTTAGCACATTTATAGATGGACTATATAATTTTTTTATTTTATTGTAAACAAATGGGATACATGTTGTTTCTCTGGTTGTACATGAAGTAAAGGCATACCATTTGTGTAATCATACATTTACATAGGGTAATGGTGTTTGATTCATTCTGTTATTTTTTCCTCCCCCCCACCCCACTGGACTATTTAATTTGATGAGTTGTAGAACTGAATCCAGAATTACTGCCACAGGCTGGACTGATTCACTTAAGATATTTAAAGCCAAAATTCATGTGTTTGGGTTTTAAAATCAACTGAAAATAAAAATTTTGCTAAGGATTAATGAGAACTATTGTGTGCTTAGCACTAGATATAGAGAAACACAATTCTTCCCTGGATGAGTTAATTACCAAAAAAAAAGCCAAACGCTCAGCCAGTGAATACCTGTTTTAGGATAGACTATGGCAAGTCTCCTCACTTCCAAACTCCTTTTAACTTTTTAATTCTCTAAATCGATTTTGTTAATTCTTAAGGGCAGGGACTGTATATTGTACTTTGTGCATGGTTTCTAGTAATCATCAGTTCCATACACTTCTATTGGATAACTGCATTGGCCTCTGATACTCAGCTGGACTGTATGTAAGCTAAGGAAGCTTTGAATCACGTGTTTTGGGAAGACAGTTCCTGGAAGGGTACCTAGAAGAGCCTGAAATTCTAAAAACGCTCCAGGTTTGGGAAGGTCTCTGGGAGGGTTTTCTACTTTACTTCTCTGAGCACCAACGGAAGTCCCTCTTTGAGTCATCTCTGGTGATTTAATGATAGGTGGCAAATTCAGGACGGAGTAATCCGTGTCCATTTCGTTCTTCCCGATGCATCACAAGCGGGTAACCAGTTGGCAAATCTGTCGTCGTTACAAGAAAAAAATAAAGGTTGCATTCAGAGAAGTCTTAAGGCAACCCTACGCCTTCTCTTCCCATAGTAAAGATGGCAGCGCCCTGAGCGAAGTTACAGACAACACCACTTCCGCATTTCTCTTGCGCCCTGATCCAAGATGGCGGATGAGGCCACACGACGTGTGGTGTCTGAGATTCCAGTGCTGAAGACTAACGCTGGACCCCGAGATCGGGAGTTGTGGGTGCAGCGATTAAAGGAGGAATATCAGTCTCTTATCCGGGTCAGTTGTGCTTTATAATCGACCGCGTAGCGGAGGGTTTGCGGGTAGTCATGTGTTCTAAGGAATAGGCTCCGTGTGGAAGCTGCTTCCGGTTTTTTAATTTAACTTAAAATTCAGAGAAATGGGACGGTTGCGGGGCTGGGAGATTAAGGAAGGATGAGGGGAAGTAGGCGGAAGAGACTCAGGTTAGGAACAAAGTGGGACTAGACCTTGTAATTAAAGACAGCAGCAGTATTTTTAAGTTACGCCTTCCCGGAAGGTGACGTGTCTCTATGGCTCCAGGTGTTTGTTCTAGGGGATGTAAAAGGGGGGTCAGAAGTACTTGTTGAGGCCCTAAACCCCAACGCATCTCTTTGCCCTCTCTTTCACTCTTCCTAAAGAAGGAAGACACGTTAGGGCTGAAAATTCAAGTAGGTGTTAGTTGTAGAGAGTTGGGTCGTGGAACTAATGGTTAGAAATGAGCCATCATATCAGCTAATCTTCCTATAATGGGAAGAGAAGAAAATCTCTTGTAGTGTTCTTAGCAGATCTTCATGTATTCATTCACTCTGTGTGTGTAAAATCGCAGTATCATTATTGCTCCTAGACTCTAGGTGAAGCCTAAACTGTGGTGGACAGAAACATTATCATACAGTATTTTAAGTGGAGAGTGAGAGAGAAATGACCAGGATGTTCTGAGAGTATGAGAAGCAATACCTCATCTAGCTTGAGTTTGGTTAGGGAAGGCTTCCTGAAAGCAGTAATGCTTGGGCTGAGACTTAAAGGAAAACATAAGTTGACCTGAGAGAACATAAGGGTGGGAGAAGGGTGCTCAAGGCACAAGGACAGCATGAGCAAAGGAATATAAGCTAGATGTGGCATGATGTATATGAAGAAACAAGTAGTTCAGAATTGCTAGAGCTTCAGATGTGAGACAGGGAGTGGTAAACAAGGCTGGGGAGATAGATTTGAGCACTTGAATTTTATTTCATGGTACTAGGGATTGAACCTGGGGCACTCTACCACTGAGTGACATCCTCAGTCCTTTTTATTTTTTATTTCGAGACAGGATCTCTGTAAGTTACACAAGCTGGCCTACAACTTGCCATCTTCCTGCCTTAGCCTCCCCAGGTAGCTGGGATTACCAGTGTGTGCCACCCACCACTCTAGTTTAAATTTTATTTTGGAGGTGTTGGGATGCCTTTAAAGGATTTTAAGCTGAGGAGTAACATGACCAGATTTAGGTTTAGGTCAGTAACAGAAAAATACAGTTGACCAGGGGTACGGTTAAAGGTAGGAGAAAAATTAGGAGCTTGTCATTAATCCAAATGAAAGAGAGATGATGATCTAAATGAGGCAGTGTGGCCACAATAAAAAGGAGAAGTAGATTTGAAGAATATTCAGCCAGGCATGGTGGCACTCATCTGACATCCCAACTACTCAGGATGCTAAACCAGGAGGATCACAAGTTTGAGGCCAGCTTGAGCAGTTTAGCAAGGCCATAAGCAACTTAGTGAGATCCTGTCTCAAAAATAAAAAAAGAACTGGGGATGTAGATCAGTAGTAAAGTGACCCTGAGTTAAATCCTCAGTACCAGAAAGGTCAAGGAAAATTCCCAGGTTTTTGTCTTCAGTTACTGAGTGAATGCTAACTCTTCAACCTGAGGTTGAGAATGCAGGATGAGAAACAGGTCTGAAGAAATATTATAAATTCTAGGTGGAAGTGCCAGATTTCTGGTATCTTCAAATTAAAGGTGGAAATTTGAGAATACAGTTGTATACTTAAGTCCAAAGTTCTAAGGAAAGATCTGGACTAAAGATAAAGATTTGGTAGTCATGAGCACGTGGGTACTAGTGAAATCCAGGACTGCTTGAGGCCCTGCAGGAAGGAAGTATACCATAAAGTGAATTGTGGACTGAGGGCAGACACTATTAGAAATGAGAAAAGAATCCAGATGATATCTTCACATCTTTTGTGCCTGCTAAATTGACTAGAACTCAAGTCTTCTATTCTCAGCTCTGGGCAAGTCCCCAACTAACCAGGGTAGCCTTGTCTTTAGTTTTGCTTATGTCAGAAAAATTTGGTAAACATACTGAGAGAGAAAGTAATCATAGTTTTCTTTTGAGGGGAGTGGGAATACCCTTGGTTCCACCCCCTCCCCCTCAAAGATCTCATTCTCTGCTTTTAGTATGTGGAGAACAACAAGAATGCAGACAATGATTGGTTCCGTCTGGAGTCCAACAAGGAAGGGACCCGGTAGGCATACCCTCTGGGAAGTGTGGGGTGGAAGTCTTACCTGGCTTTTACAGTTTGGTATCCCAAAGTCCACTGCTGGAACTGCCTTGGGTCATGTTAGCTCTTTCTACTTCTACAACTCCAGAGTGCCCCAACTCCTATCTGCATGAGCCTCCCAAGTTTGGCCTAAGCCAAGATGTCATTGAGTATAAGAGTGATGGGCAAATTTGACTGAGGTTTGGTCTTTGTTCCAGGTGGTTTGGAAAATGTTGGTACATCCATGACCTCCTCAAATATGAGTTTGACATCGAGTTTGACGTGAGTGTGATGGAGTGGGAAATATGAAGGTTAGTAGAACAGGAGAGATCAGATGATTATTAACAAGCTAACCTTTCTTGAAGAGACCAAAGAAAATTTTACAAGTAGGAAGGGAAAATTGAAGTTTGAAGCAAGCATTAGTTACAGCTTTTACTCTCCATGTCCAGAATCCTGGCATGTCCAAGATGCTGGGGAAATTTGCTGAACATTTAAATTCAATCAAGAAAGATTAAAAAAGAAAAAAAAAAAAAAAAAGAAAGAAAAGAAAAAGAAATACGTATGTTTGATTAGAATATTTCCTGTCTATCCTAATTCTGTTTTATTAAGGCTTTATAATTCCTCCAGATTCCTATCACATATCCCACTACTGCTCCAGAAATTGCAGTCCCTGAGTTGGATGGAAAGACTGCCAAGATGTACAGGTAGGACTGAATAGGAGATGGGAAAGAGTCAGAGAAGGGCTTAGGGAAGAACTCTCAAGACAGAAAACCTCAAAGTCTATTGGCTTAGAGGAATTCAAACCTGGGCAAAGTACTGTGACTTTGTTCTCCGTTCTGAGTACTAGTGGTCTTCTTGTGCTCCCAGAGACTGCTGTGCATTTTGGTGAATTTTGCATGTCAATATCTTCCTCTTATCCTTCTCATAGGGGTGGCAAAATATGCCTGACTGATCACTTCAAACCTTTGTGGGCCAGGAATGTACCCAAGTTTGGACTAGCTCATCTCATGGCCCTGGGGGTAAGTTTGGTACAGTTGGTATAGGAAGGGGAGGGGTTAGGGTTAGGCCCTGGGTAGTACAAGAAAAGTAAAAGAGTAAACAAGGAATAACAATGTTGTCTCTTGGGCATGTTCCCCCAGAATCTCTCTCCAGGAAGGAGCTTCTGATGGAACAAGAGGCATTGACTGGGTGGTAGTAATCTCACAGGGTCTCCCTTGTATTGCAGCTGGGTCCGTGGCTGGCAGTGGAAATTCCTGATCTGATTCAGAAGGGTGTGATCCAGCACAAAGAGAAATGCAACCAGTGAAGGATCAAGCCACTGAGGCAGGACAGAGGGACCTTTGATAGGCTACGTTCCTTTCTTGTGCATCACTCTTCTTACTCATCTGATCACTTCCCCCTATAGCTCTCCACCTCTGGTGTTTCTAAGTTGCTGCAGCAGACATTATTGATGAAAACAACAAACACATAGTATTGCCACTGAGTTTTTAAGTTAGGCTGCACAGGGAGGGGAAAGACTTACTTTAGAAAACCAAGAGGCAATTTATATTCCCTTCCCAAGTAGAGCAATGAAGGCCTCGATCCTGGTGGCATAGGGAGTAGCTGAAAATGAGTACATAGCCTTTTTTTGGTTTTTGTTGACAACCCATCAATAAAAGCTGCTTCCCATGGTAGTCCGTCATTTTCGTTGGTGGCTGTTAACAGAAGGTGAGCAGCTAAAACCAGAGGCACATTGAGCAGCCATAGTAGGCTGGGAGGAAGTGGATAGTGGAGTATTCTCTGGTGAGGAGCTGAAGAATGAAAGAAAATCTGACTGCTCTCCCTGCTGCCGAGATCTGCATTGTCCTTTAACAGCATGCCATGCTTTGCCCTACTGCTTAAGACTGCAAGGAGGTTGAGGAATGGTTTTGCAGGTCCGGCATTCCCTGCCCTCCCAGAATCTTCCTATCCATATGTGGAGTACTAAATGCTTCTCCGCGGTCTGCTGTCTGAACCTAGTCCTGCGGCTTGTCACACTGGCACCCGTCCTGATCTGCAATCCTCGTGGCCATTCCCGGACTTTCAAATCTACATTCCTTCAGGTCACAGGACGGGGTGACGGAAGCCTGGATCTCGAAACTTGCTTTGGAGCAATGATTTAAAAACCACTCAGGGCAGGGCTGAGAACTAGCGGTTCTAAAGTTGGCAGCGTTTCCATGGTGTCTGCCCGTGGAGCCGTGGGGGCGGGCTCACGCAAGCGCCGAGGGGGCGGGTGGGAAGATTCAGAGTGTGGGTGCGCAGGCGCCTTGAGAGACGGTGAAGCTGGTGGCCGGTGGCCGGGCGGGACCAACAAAGATGGCGGCGGCCCTTGCGGCGGGAGCGATCTGGGCAACAGCTGCGGCTAAAGCTGCAGCCCGGCCGGCGGGGGGGCTGCACGGGGGTAGGAGGGGGTGACCCTGAGCTGGAGCCTGGCCCTGGCTGGCCTCCCCTGCCACCTCGCTGGGGGACAGGTACGGGTCGGGGCATTATGGCGGGGGAGGGGAAGATGAGGGAAGAGTTCTCCAGACCCCAGAGAGGACGTTCTCCACAAAGGCGGAGGCTCGTGGGGCCCTGCGGGGCCTGGGAGAACTGGGCTGGAGGGACAGCATTCCTGGACCGCAGGGAATACGCGGCCAGACCCTGTAGCCAATCAGCGGTCTCGGCCTTTTGCCCTCGAGGGGGGCGGACCCGGGTAGAGCCCTGCTGTGGTGGGAGAGGAGCAGAGATTAGGGGTCAAGAGTTGTTCATACTGCGTCTCTAAGCTTTTGCCCCCTGAGACCCAACACCATGTTGGAGATCGGAGGTGGGGGAGGGAATGGGTCGAAATCACCCCTTTAGACGGCTTCATTTGCAATCCGGAGGGGAAGGAATTTGAGAGTGGAATACTGTTATCCTTGCATCCACACTTGCATTTAACCACAGGCCCAGAGCACACCCCACTTGACTAGCCAGGTATAGGACTCCTTTTATGAGTTTATGGATTATCAAGACAACTGAGGTGGAGACTTATCGCAGGCTTTTCAGTAGAGTTGTCTTCTGTAGGGAGAGAGTGGGGGTGTTGAAAGGGTCAAAGTTATGAGTTGCTCTTTCCTTCATTTGTTTACTCAAGGGCTACTAAATATTTTCGTCGTGGCAAACACTGCTAGGTTCTGGGAATACAAGACTGATCTGATAGACCTGATTCATGCCTTCAGTGCATGTGGAAACTAATATGGTAACCTAGGTCTCATCCCCTTCAATAACTCAAATGCTGACCACCTCTTCTCCTCCCAGGTCCAGCCTGTGGTGTCCGCAATGCCCCAGGCCTCTGAGCACCGCCTGGGCAGGACTCGAGAACCACCTGTCAATGTCCAACCCCGAGTGGGATCTAAGCTACAATTTGCCCCCCGGGCCCGCAGCAAGGAGCGCCGCAACCCAGCCCCTGGGCCAAACCCTTTGTTACGACCTTTGCCTCCCCGGCCAGGTCCCCCTGATGAACGGCTCAAGAAACTGGAGCTTGGACGGGGACGGACCTCAGGCCCTCGTCCCAGAGGCCCACTTCGGGCAGATCATGGGGTTCCCCTGCCTGGCTCACCACCCCCAACTGTGGCTCTGCCCATCCCATCCAGGACCAACCTAGCCCGTTCCAAGTCTGTGAGCAGTGGGGACTTACGTCCAATGGGGATTGCCTTGGGAGGGCACCGTGGCACTGGAGAGCTGGGGGCTGCACTGAGCCGCTTGGCACTCCGACCTGAGCCACCCACTTTGAGACGTAGCACTTCTCTCCGACGTCTTGGGGGCTTTCCTGGACCCCCCACCTTGCTCAGCATACGGACAGAGCCCCCCACTTCCCATGGCTCCTTCCACATGATATCTGCCCGGCCCTCTGAGCCTTTCTACTCTGATGACAAGATGGTGAGGAATTGCCAACACATGTGGCCTTCCAAGCTCATATTCCTTTATGCCTCCAGCTTTCTTGTCATCATGTGACTTTCCTGTCCCTTTTTTTCCTAAGTTCCTTTCTCATATTATTTATAGCAGTGGATCCTCTCCTCTCCCTTACTTCTGGTCTCCTTTTAAACCATTTTCTGGACTGTCTGTGAGTCCCCAGTATGGTGTGCCATTTTGGTCCCCAGGGAATGAACTCAACTATTTCGAATACTTCTTTAGGTCCCCAGGCTCTTCCTTTCCCTTGCTGCACTTTCTCTCTTAGGACTTTGCCTAGGCCTAATTAATCTCTGGAGTTGAAGAGGGATGGGTTCAGAACATCTGAGCTACTGTGGTTGCCCATTTCCCAAACTAAGTGAGCTAGGCTGACGGCAGTTGGTGCCCGAAAGAGAGGGTGCAGGAAAGGGCCACGGGGGCAGGAGGGAGCTTTGGAGGTAGCAAGGTGGGAGTGAGGAGCAGCTGGTCAACCATGCCAGTGCTTGGGGAGTTGCCCCAGGAGCTGCAACGTCAGCTAGCTGGGCAGAGGAGTAAGTGGGGAATAGGTGGGACAGCTATGGCTGAGTCTGTGGTGCACTCAGCTGTGATGGGCTTACTGCTCATGACCAGTGAGGTAGGGAGACCAGTGAGGGAGAGGGTAGAGTTTGGGCATGTATGGCGGGGGGAGGCAGCAGGCACCATGGTATTAGAAGATTAAAATGGCTATATGGGAAAGTCTGACTATACCCTGACATTTCAGGCTCATCATACGCTGCTTCTGGGCTCTGGTCATGTTGGCCTCCGAAATCTAGGAAATACAGTAAGAGCCATTCTGTTCCTCCTCTCTAAAAGGAAATGTGAAATGGTACTGGGGGTGGGGAGAACCTGGGGAATTGGGGAAGGCATGTAGAAGGAGAGTACTAAAGCTCTCCTAAGTTTCTGGGAGAGGTAATGGCAGTGTCCCTACTGCTTCCTAGTGCTTCCTGAATGCCGTGCTACAGTGTTTGAGCAGCACTCGGCCTCTTAGAGACTTCTGTCTACGAAGGGACTTCCGGCAAGAGGTGCCTGGAGGGGGCCGAGCACAAGAGCTTACTGAAGGTAGGGCAAAAACTCTTGCTTCCTCTGTTCCCTTTTCCCCAAACCTCTTGCAGGTCTATCTGCCAGTGCTCATGGCCTCCAGCCCATCAGTCTGACAGTCGTATCCTTTTTTCCCCACTGCCTACTTTCCTAGGGTTTGTTTTCTACCTTTCAGATGTCCTCTTGCCTGCCTCTTCCAGACATTAACCTTTGTTTCCCTTTTCTAATCGTACCCCAACAGCCTTTGCAGATGTGATTGGTGCGCTCTGGCACCCTGACTCCTGTGAAGCTGTGAATCCTACTCGATTCCGAGCCGTCTTCCAGAAATATGTTCCCTCCTTCTCTGGATACAGGTGGGAGAGCTGGAGGGTATAGATTTCTCTCTGGTCATGCCTTTTGGGTAGTGCCAAGCAGTGACCCCCGCAACATTGTTCTGAGCCTTGAGATGTTCTCCATTCAGGAAGTAGGAACCTTGTCTAGGCAGGGGATAGTGTCTGCGGACAAGGAAGGGGTCAGTTTCCCATATTCTCTGTCTGGCTGTAGCCAGCAGGATGCCCAAGAGTTCCTGAAACTCCTCATGGAGCGTCTACACCTTGAAATCAACAGACGAGGTCGCCGGGCTCCACCAATCTTGGCCAATGGTCCAACTCCCTCTCCACCTCGCCGAGGAGGGACTCTGCTTGAAGAACCTGAGTTAAGGTAAGGGTTGCTTCTCCTCCCGTCTCTCCCCAGTAGTTTATCAACAGTGTTTCTTCCTTCACAGAATTGAGGTAGTTAAGATTAGGGATGTAGGGTTGGGGTTGTGGCTCAGTAGTAGAGCACTTGTCCAGCATGTCTGAGGCACTGGGTTCGATTCTCAGTACCACATAAAAAGTGAATAAATAAAATAATGGTATTGTGTCCATCTAAAGCTAAAGAAAAGAATTAAAAAAAAAAAAAGAGGAGAGGATAATTATAACAAAGTACATAAAAAGGGCTTGAAGCTAGGTAGAAGAAGATAGCATGTTCTTCCCTGGTATATGTCCCGTTCTTTTCTTTTGCCTTGGATTTCCCCAGAAATTTACTCCTTTGATTTTACGTAGATATTTAGGGGAGGAGTTGGGGTGTGGATGTAGTACAGGGCTCTGTGTATCATTTTGGTGGTGTTAGTGGTGCCTTGTGTTCCTGCTGTCTCATGGGTGCTCCCTACTTCTCTGATCTATGATAGTGATGATGATCGAGCCAACCTAATGTGGAAGCATTACCTGGAGCGAGAGGACAGCAAGATTGTGGGTATGAAATGGGACAAAGCAACAGGGAAAATTAGTTTGGGGCTTGGAGGAAAAAATTGATGCTTCAAGTGGTGTGTGGGAACAAAACTGGATGATGAAGATGTGAAATGGTGTGAAGCGTTTGTTAGGAGTATTGATAGTGAGAAAAGGAGGGTCAAGCAAAGGGGCATAAAGAGACAGGATTTCAAGCATCTCAGGTACCCAACAATGACTTTTTCTCCTGCCCCTTTGCTTCTGTCTAGACCTGTTTGTGGGCCAGTTGAAAAGTTGTCTCAAGTGCCAGGCCTGTGGGTATCGCTCCACGACCTTCGAGGTTTTTTGTGACCTGTCCCTGCCCATCCCCAAGGTGGGATTCCAGAGGATTCCAGGGGTGGAAGGAACACAGGTTCTATGACCCAAACTTACCCAGCCCCAGAGTATGGGTGGGAACCCTGTGGGTCTCTAGAGTATAATTGAAGCCTAGCTTGATGAAGAGTAGGAAAAGAAAATGCAGAACATGCTAACCCTTACTTTCCCTTTTCCCCCAGAAGGGATTTGCTGGGGGCAAGGTGTCTCTGCGGGATTGTTTCAGCCTTTTCACCAAGGAAGAAGAGCTAGAGTCGGAGAATGCCCCAGTATGTGGATGTTCACAAGGGCTATAATAAGGGCGGGAGAATTGGGGGAACGCCATATGGAGAAAAGGGTACATATGTTTCCTTAGTATGGGAAGTAATCATTACATGTCTGCATTTGTGTTGGGGTCTCAGATAGTCCTAGTACTTCGCGGGCAAAGGGGTGTGGCCAGAGGATACAGAAGAAATGAGAACATTCTAAATTTGAATGGTTTGGGATGTCAGAAAACCAGCTGAGGAGAGAGTACATTAACTTAACACTGTTTGGCATTTATTCAGGTGTGTGACCGATGTCGGCAGAAGACACGAAGTACCAAAAAGTTGACAGTACAAAGATTTCCCCGAATCCTCGTGCTTCATATCCTAATCCTCAAATTCTTACTTTGCTTAGGATACCTCCCATACATTCTCTTTCCTCACCCTCTATGCTGACATAGACTGGCCATTTGGAAATTGAATTTTCCTTAGGGAAAGCCTGCCACCCAGCCTTCTTCTGGGGGAAGAGAGAGGACAGCATTTAAGACTGCAGTTCTCCAATAGAGACCCTCCACCTCCCAAATGCTCCTTAACCAGGGCTTAGATCTGAATCGATTCTCCACCTCTCGAGGCTCCATCAAGAAAAGTTCAGTAGGTGTAGACTTTCCACTGCAGCGACTGAGCCTGGGGGACTTTGCCAGTGACAAAGCCGGTGAGTTTGATGGGGAAGGTCCTGAGGAGCTTTAGGAGGGGGACTCAGCTGTGGTTATAGAACTGTATCGTTTCTAACCCCACAGGAAGCCCTGTTTACCAGCTTTATGCCCTTTGCAACCACTCCGGCAGTGTCCACTATGGCCACTACACAGCCCTGTGCCGATGCCAGACTGGTTGGCATGTCTACAATGACTCTCGGTGAGAACAGCCCCTGCTCCCACTACAGCCCTGACACCCTCCCCTTCTGTATAACCCCAGGAGAGCAGAGAGCCTGGAGAAAGGAGAGGTGGGGGTCTTTCCTGATCTCTTATTGGATGCTCTGAGGTTAAATCTTGTGGGAAGGAGAGAATGTACAGGAATGACTACAACCCATTCCCCATCTCCCTTTTTCCTAGTGTCTCCCCTATAAGCGAAAATCAAGTGGCATCCAGTGAAGGCTATGTGCTGTTCTACCAACTGATGCAGGAGCCAACCCGGTGCCTGTGACACCCCCTTTATGCCCTGGCACCTGTGAAATCCTTTCAACATCCTTAAGTCCCAGGCTCCCCATTTACCTCAGAGACGTCTATTTTTGTGTCTTTTTAATCGGGGAGGGGGGAGGGGGGTTGTAGCTCCCATTATTTTTTTTATTAAAAAGTACCCTTCCACCTGGAGGCTCCCTTGTCTCCCAGCCCTGTGTACAGAGCTTACCAGGCCCCTGCCCATGTACAGCCCCCATACCCTCTGCAATCTTACTTTTTGTGAATAAATTTATTAAGAAAAAAGTGGTGTTCTTATTTTTATTTGTGCTTGGGGGTGGAAATACAGAATTGGGTACAGTTGAAATATTCCTGGGACCCAGTTCCATATCTGAACAGGTGGGGGCGCCCTCAGGGCCAAGGAGGAGGGGTCGGAGTGGAGCAGGACCAGGACGTGCGTGCCCAAGCAGGGAGGGTTTAGTATTGGAAGAAGGCAGCAGTCAAATCTTGAGATTGGCGGAGCTGCGGGGAAGCCTGAAACGGTAGTGCAGACACTGGAAAGACAGGTTTTGCCGAAGATGGGGGCTGCCCCTCGAGGACGAAGTTCTTGTCCCAAGAACCCCTGTGGACAAACAGTAGGTATGTTGCCGGGCGGCCCTAGCTCCCGTAGGCCCGAATTGTTGCTAACATCAAGGAGCTGTTTGTAGAGCCGCCTCCCCACGGACTGGCCCCCATCTATTCTCTCTACAACCAAAGCTCCTGGGGCAATCCCTCTAGAGTTCTCACCCTAGCCGGGCCTGGGAAGCTTCAGCTGGGAATGCAAACTCCCGGATTCAGCTCTCGCCATCTTAGCCCTAGGGAGGAAAGCGCCGGGCACGACAGCTCACTTCAACTTGGCACTGAACGGGTCAATATCCAGTTCCGTCCACAAAAACGACTCTCACAGATGTCGTCGCCCCGCCTGTAACGTCACTGCCGGTTCAGAGTTTTCATTGGTGACTGTGATCCGGGGTCTTTCAGGACCCACCAATCCAGAAGCCGGAAAGAGACTGTCGCGTGCCGCCAGAATAAAGTGGACCGAGAGTCCGAGAGACCTAAAAAGGGCTAGGGGCGGGATTAGCAGACCTCAAGCACTAGTTGGTTTCCAGAGGCGTGGGAAGCGAGCGCCTCAAAACTCAGGCATCCAGCCTGCCGACTCAAACCCTGCGAGAGCAGATAGTGTGGGCGTGGCCCTTATCTCTCGCTGCGGGTCGCCGGCGGAGATAGGTCTCCGTACCTCCACCTCCTTCTCTTACCTCATTTTCTCTTGTCCCTATCTCGTGGATGAACTCTGGCCCCTGGGCGAAGACCTCACTTCTCCATCAGCCCATCCTCGCTCTCTGCCTTAGTTTCTTCTAGATCAGTGAGTGGCCAAGGGTGGAACGTGGAACCAGCGGGGCTTCAGGAGCGCAGGGTGCCTCCCAATCTGCCTGTCATTGTCGCCCCCTTTCTCCAAGCAGTCCAATGAGCCGGACCGTGGTGGTGCTGGGCGGAGGCATCAGCGGCTTGGCCGCCTGTTACCATCTGAGCCGAGCCTCACGTCCACCCAAGGTTAGTACCTTACGCATGCCAGAGATATCCTCATTTATTACTCTTGCATTTCCAGCAAAAGCTGGGTGGATCCTGGCCGGTGTGATGCGCTTTCTTCCACCCCCCACACCCCGCGGCTTCAGATGGTACTACAATGGCACCTTCTTGTCGCCAGGTGGTCTTGGTGGAGGGCAGCAAGCGTTTGGGAGGCTGGATCCGCTCAGTGAGAGGGCCGGATGGTGCGATTTTTGAACTTGGACCTCGGGGAATTCGGCCAGCCGGAGCCCTGGGAGCCCGCACTCTGCTCCTGGTGAGAGGCTTATGGAATGTGTAAGAAAAGGTTGCAGAGGTGGGCTTTTACTAAGGGGGTAGAATTGAGGGGAGGAAGTATGTTTGGTGGGCCAGACCTTTCTTTAGTTTCTCCTCTTTTTGAGGATATGTGAAGAGCAGGTTTCTGAGCTTGGCTTGGACTCAGAAGTGTTGCCTGTCCGGGGAAATCACCCAGCTGCCCAGAACAGGTTCCTGTATGTAGATGGGGCCCTGCACCCCCTGCCTTCTGGCCTCAGGTAACACCATCACCTCCTTACTGCACATCCTTTTACTTTGCCCCATCCTCACAGCCCTTCCATTTCTTCATCTCTATGTCTGTCAGCCCTTCCAGCAGAAAGGGGCCAAATGAATGAAAATGAACCCCTGGGGCTGGGAAGGTAAATAAGGTGCTTCCTCTTCACTATGCCTTCCTCCACACAGGGGCCTATTCCGTCCTTCACCCCCCTTCTCCAGACCTCTGCTTTGGGCTGGGCTGAGGGAGTTGACCAAGCCCCGGAGCAAAGAGCCTGATGAGACTGTGCATAGTTTTGCCCAGCGCCGCCTTGGACCTGAGGTGACACTGCTCAGAGGCCTCAAACCTCTCCTGTCCTAAACCGGCTTCAGAATACCCCACTCACACCTACTCCTGGGGTCTCTTTTTGTGTCATATGGGATGCCCTCTTGTCTCCCCTAATCTTCAAAACTCAAACCCTTCCCTACTGCCATTCCTTATTAAGCAGGGGCAGTGGAAACTTACTCAGTGCATCTTATTCTTTGGCCTCTCAGTCTCAGTCTCACCCTTAAGGTGGCGTCTCTAGCCATGGACAGTCTCTGCCGTGGAGTGTTTGCAGGCAACAGCCGTGAGCTCAGCATCAGGTCCTGCTTTCCCAGTCTCTTCCAAGCTGAGCAGACCCATCGTTCCATCATACTGGGGCTGCTGCTGGGGGCAGGTGAGGCAGCAGGATTGTTTCAAAGGGTGAAGATATTAAGGGCTGCCAGTTAGGCAAGGGGTGCTAGTTTGATGATTCTTTTTTGCTGCTGCTTCTGCAGGGCAGAGCCCACAGCCAGATTCAGCACTTATTCGCCAAGCCCGGGCTGAGCGCTGGAGTCAGTGGTCACTCCGTGGAGGGATGGAGATGTTGCCTCAGACCCTTGACACCTACCTGACTAGTAATGGGGTCAGTGTTCTCAGAGGCCAGCCAGTCTCTGGGCTCACTCTCCAAGCAGAAGGGCACTGGAAGGTAGGTAACTTTCTGGGGTGTAATGAACTCCTGTCAATGTTTCTATAAGTGGCTCAACCAGGCCAAGTTTGGTAGAATTGGAATTACTCATTGTTTCCTTGCCTTAGAAGTTATTCAGAGCCAGGTCTGATAGCACACACCTGTAATCTCAGCAACATAGGAGCCTCAGGCAGGAGGATCACAAGTTCAAAGCCAGCCTGAGCAACTTAGTGAGACCCTGTCTCAAAATAAAAAGGTTTGGGGATGTAGCTCAGTGGCAGAGCACCCCTAGAATCAATTCCCAGAATTGCAAAAATAAAAAATGAAATCATTTATTCATGGGCTACCCCAGGTTCCTAGGGGTCTTATTTGTGGACCTTCCTGTCAGATCCCTTTGATGCAAGTCTGTAGATGGAAGTTGTAGTTATAAGTAGTCAGAGGAGGAGGATGTAACTCAGTGCTAGAGCACTTGCCTAGCATGGTTGACTCCCTGGGTTCAATCTCTAGCACTGCCCCCAAAAAGTAGGAAGTGGTCAGAGAGTCAAAGATGAGGAAGAAACAACCCAGCTTCACTGAACACTCCAGAGCAGCCACACTGGCCTCTGGCCCACTTCCTAAGGTGAGTTTTATGCAGATGATATAGTCATTCAGTGTCTTCATCCTGGGAAACTGAGAGCAGTGCAGGAGAAATCTCAGTTCACCCATTATTGCTCATTCTCAAATGTTTTCATCTTCTCAGGTGTCTCTGGGGGATAGCAGTCTGGAGGCTGACCACATTATTAGTGCCATTCCAGCTTCAGGTAATAGGGTAGCCTCCTCCCTTTCCCCAACCAGCATGAAGCAATAATTGTTTCTTCCTGAGCGAGCAGGATCATATCATGCCCCTAAGCTGAACATCCCTATGCAGTCCAATCTCAAAGAGAGCTGACAAAATTGTAGTATGAATGCCTCCTGAATCAGGCCTGTTCTCCTTCAGCACTCAGCAAGCTGCTCCCTTCAGAGGCGGCCCCAATGGCTCAAGTCCTTAGTACCATCACTGCTGTGTCTGTGGCTGTGGTGAACCTGCAGTACAGAGGAGCTCGCCTGCCTGTCCAGGTATGATATGGAGGGGAAGGAAAGGTATAGCCTCAGGTGGAGACTTTCCTTCCTGATTTTTCTCCCCCTCCAGGGATTTGGACATTTGGTACCATCCTCAGAAGATCCAGGTGTCCTGGGAATCGTGTATGACTCAGTTGCTTTCCCTGAGCAGGATGGGAACCCCCCTGGCCTCAGAGTGACTGTGAGAGCAGGACATGTTGTATAGCGGGTTTTCCAAAGGGCTCCTCTGTGCCCCATTGTAGGCAAGGCCAAGCTGGTCAGTGCTATATTCCCTCCACAGGTGATGTTGGGAGGTTCCTGGTTACAGATGCTGGAGGCTAGTGACTGTGTCTTATCTCAGAAGCTGTTCCAGCAGCAGGCACAGGAAGCAGTTGCCACACAATTAGGACTGAAGGAGCCACCGAGTCACTGCTTGGTCCATCTACACAAGGTGAGCTGGGGTAAACTCATATCAGTTCCCTTTTGGAGGCCTTGAATACAAGGTATATTTGTCACTGTATGTTAACCAAGGCCTGGAAAATCAGTAATAAACTTTGTACTGTATCCTCTCCCCTCTTCCCAGAACTGCATCCCTCAGTATACACTAGGCCACTGGCAAAAACTGGGTAAGTTTGGAAAGCAGTTGGGCTGAGGGCTGAAGAAATCAGACCTGTAGCCACAAAATTCCTTTCATCCTTTCCTTCCAGAGTCAGCTATGAAATTCCTGGCTGCTCAAAAGTTGCCCTTGACTCTGGCTGGAGCCTCCTATGAGGGGGTCGCTGTCAATGACTGTATAGAGAGTGGGCGCCAGGCGGCAATCAGTGTCCTGGGCCCAGAATCTTACAGGTGATCCTCAGCTCCTACCATGAAAATAAAAGTCACTGGAGCTTAGCATGGTCTGGCTACTCTGGCATCTATGGTCATGAGGGTAGGGGGGTTCAAGGAGAGGTAAAGTGTGCCTGGGATGCAGAAAGCAGGAGCAGAAGCGAGACAAAGTCCTTTATTAGAAAATATATCAAAATCCCAGCCCCCTGAGCCAGGACCAGAAAAGGGAGCTACTCCAGCACTGGCAGAAAGTGCCCAGGGAGGGGCTTCCTTCACCAAACAGCTTCCTGGGAACCATAAATAGAATAAATATTCACAGAGGTCCCAGGAGAAGCCAGATCACTCTTGGAAGAGAGTAATCTCCATGGAAGAGGAAGGGACTTGGGGTCCAGCCCTGCTCCTACCCCAGGGGCAGGGGACTCCCAGGAGTTGTCACATAAAATTATGACATCAAGGATTCACAGTCATAAGTCCTGGCCGGTCCCCTAGAAAGAGGGACCTCCAGGTCTAGAGGAGCCCAGCTCCATTCTAGCAGTGAGGAGAGGCCCCTGCCCCCCAACATAGCACTAGAGTTCAATCCCCCCAACATCCCTCTAAGAGCAGTGAGGAGCTGAGGGTAGGGAGAATACAACCCTTCTGATTCAGTTTCATGATTAAGGTGGGCAAGGAGGAATCAGTGTGGACTATGGCGGGCTGTGTGGTTGGCAGTAGGCAGAGGGCCAGGCCTAGCAGGGGGCCGGCGCTGCAGCATCTCTTGACGGAAGGCCTGGGAAGAACCGGGTGGATAACGGGGACCAGGAGCCCGGGGACCCCGAGGGTCAGTCCCAATGTCTGCTGTGACGTTGGTATAGAGAGGACCCAGTTCTCGAGCCAGCAATCGGTATGTCAGAGAGTTCATCCCATCTTGAGTCCAGGAGTTCTGAGTACGGACCAGGAGGTCAAATCTAAGGGTTAGAGGTTGGATACTAAGACCCAGAAAAGAACAGCCAGGAATCTAGGGACGTTTGGGAGTTTCCTGGCTAGGGGTATGTAACCTTGAGAATTCAGTACAATTACCAGGCAGTTTCCCCTTCCTACCTGTGGGGATTTTCTTCATTGCCCTTATCTCCTCGGTGCTTTACCATCTTATAGTGTCCCACAGATGTGGGGGGCCGAGAGATCTTCATCCCAGCCAGGCGTACCCTATGGGGAAAGTGAGGGAATCTTGGAGGATCCAGAATGAAAAAAAGGTGCTGACAGGTGAACAAGAAAAGGAAGGGACTGCATGTTTCTATACACAAGGAATAATTATTACTAGTCAGGTTTTTAAAAAATGCATAAGTATGAGAAGGTAGGAGAAAATCAAACAGCAAGAAGGAAAGAGTTGAGGAGAATGTAACGGCTGAATGTCCAAATCCTCAGGGCCCCATGCATCCTGGGGCCTTTAAATAATTGGCAAAGGTAGGTAGGTCTGCCCTCCTACCTTTGTTTCCTAAGTAGCTACCAGGAGCTGCTTTTACAATCTGGGAGGGGCAAAGAGAAAGGTCATTTTGTGAAAGGACATGACTGGGAATTGCAGACCCCAAACTTTTTTTTTTTTTTTTTTTAGTGTCACGGATAGAACCTTGGGCCTTGCACAAGCTAAGCACATATGCAATTCTTATTTAGAATAGTAGCTGAGCTACCCTCAACTCCTCACCCTCTGCTGCATGATTTTTTAAAAAAAGCAGAACCAGGTAATCAGGATCTTAAATAAATTCTAGTTCTGACACAGAAGCAAAGGGTGAAGATGGCCTGTGAAGGAGCTAAAAGAATAACAGACATTTAGAATTTGTTGGGTGCTTTACACATACACAGAGGATATAAGAATTCATATAAAGATGTGATCCCAGCCAGACACTGTGCCTGTAATCCCAGCAACGTAGGAGGCTGAGGCAGGAGGATCACAAGTTCAAAGCTCTAAGTAACTCAGTGAGACTCTTGTCTCCAATTTTTTTTTTTTAAAGGTTGGGGCTTAGTGGTTAAGCACCTCTGGGTTCAATCCCTGATACCAAAAAAAAAAAAAAAAGGTAAGACCAAACTGTCTCTAGGCCTGTTTATAGCTCCAGAATCCCATGATAATATTTCCTGATGATCTTTCCTCCTCTTTCAGGTATATAACCAGATCTAGAAAACTGAAAGATGATAGAATGGGCAGCAGTATGCAAAGCCTGCTGTCAGTAGACTGAAAAGACAAAGGGAAAGGAATAGATTCAGTGTAGGACCAGGGAGCTAAAGGTTACTATTGAAAGGCTATGGTCAGGGGTGGTCTTATGGGATAGGGGTGAGGAGGGAAGTGGTACAGAATTCTGACCTGGTAGCTATGTCGTCATCCTCACCACCCCAGCCCCAGTATTCGTTAGGGAAGCCATTCATCTTCAGGTACTGGTCAGGAGTGAGCGCTGAGACTCCTCCGAAGTACTGGGGGTACGGGAGGCTAGGGAGAAAAAGATCCTTGCATTCCACAGGTCTTCTGGAAAGACATCTCTACCCCAGTTCCCTTAGTTGCCCTCTTTCCTCTGGATGGTTGGATTTCCTGCTTCCTAGCATCCTTCCATGCCCTTTACCTGTATCCAAACTTGTTCATGGCAACAGCAACATGGCGGGGTCCCCGGGGGTCACACACATAGAGATTGTGGTCATTTTCTGGCAAGAGGTCCACATCATGCAAGAACAGGCAGTCCCACTCTTCATCACGCAGTGCCTCCCGCACTCCAACATTCAGCAATTTTGCCCTGTTAAATGTTCCATTTCCAGCCTAGAAGATAATGGACAGGAACCAGTCTATGTCTATAGATAGCATGAAGAAGAGTGGGCTTGAGCAAAAAAAGGGAAATCTAAGTGGGATACTGGGCAAGGTGAATGAAGGGGAAAACAAACTATCTTTTTCATTTAGTCAGTTCAACAATTTTTTCTTGCATTTAGTATGTGCCTGACATTTAGGTGCTGCTGTTTAGCATTTCATCCTGACAACCAACAACAAGGTGGAACAGATGGTATATTAGTGTAATCTATTGTCTTTGCCTCATTTTAGGGGGTTAAGTATCTTGCTCAAGGTCACCCACATAACAAGTGGCAGAACTAGAATTTTAGCTCAGATCTGCCCAATTTCAAATTTGCACAAGCCACTCAACAAAGGAAAAATCATAGGAGGACAGAGGACAGTGGGAGTACCCTAAAAGAAAAAGAAGTATGGGACTAAGTTTAGAACAGAAAGGTCAGGTGCTTCTCCACACTGCAGTCTGTCCTTTTAAAATTATTCTAGGTGAGAGTGGAGTGGAATTACTTGAGCCTTCCTTACTTGAAAGAAAGAGTAGCATAGAGATTGGAGATACCTGGTGGATGACATAGATGCCATAAGCAAGCTGCTGGCGCTGCAGGAAGGGGTGCAGGTGGTAAAGCAGCAGGCGTAGGTGATGCTCCCGGGCACGATGCGGCACGATGATGGCTGTCCGGGAGCGGGGCTCACACCCTGCTGGGCGATACCTACCCCCAGGCTCTACCCTAGGATTCCGTTCCACAATCTCTGCTAGTGATGGCACTGGGCTAAAGGACACCAACACGGGACCCACTGTTGGGAGGGAATGTCACATTTAGGGATTGGAGGTGCAGGGAGAAAAGAATAAGCATCAGGGCCTGGGAATACCTCTGGCCTTGGCAGTCTGATTCTGGGCTCAGTACTCCCCAGGGCTCACTCAGAAATCTCACAAGCTTTGGATTTCCTCTCATCAGACAACTCTACAAAGCCTGGAAGGTATTTACCTAGCCTACCTTCTTATTGTTGGGTTCTATAACTTTCTCCTGCCCCACAGGGTTTGAAGTTATAGTTGGGGAAGGAAGAGAACAGGACTTCCAACCAACTAATTAAACAAGGGCCCATCTACATCTAGCCTGATGTAGGAAGAGCCCATAAATGGGAAGGCAGTGAGCCTGTGGCCCAATCCAAGAACCCGGTCTAAACTCTGAATTTAGAGTATACTCTATCTCAATCTCAGCCCACCTTTAGAGTAATCTGTTTTAAGTCCCACTCAATACCTACCCAAGGCTCCCTGCCCCCACACACTGTCCTTTCCTTCACCTCCTCCTTCCCTTTGCACTCACCTAAGAGAGGAGATCGTTCAGGACAGTAGGGTAGGCCTTGAGGAGCTGAAGGACCTCCTGGAGCTACAGGAGCCCCAGGCAGATGACTGAGGTTACTGTAGACATCTCGAGGGTGAGAATAGTCAAATGTAGGCCCCTGGTCCCGGCCAAATAGGGCACTAAGGCTTCGGAAGCCCCCTAGTGACAAGTACATCATAACGGCCAGCTGGGAACCCACAAGCAGGGCCAGCGTGCAGGGCCGCTCCAGCAGCCTCCGCAACATCCTGAGGTGAGGTCTGGGGAGGGAGAAAGGGGAGTTCTGGGAGTAGGCCAGAAAAGAGCAAGCCAGCAGGGAGATCATTGAGTAAAGAGGAATGAAAGTGATGCCAGGAAAAAAAAAAAAAAAAAAGAAAAACAAGCAGAGAACAAAGTTATAGGAAGGACCACACAGATGTTTGGTCACACAAGGAAAAGACATAGAATGTAACCACCAACAGCCCCCACCACCTGTCACTTCCAGCCCAAGTTTCACTCTGGTCCACCTCCCCTCAAACCACTCCTACCATCTACTTTCAGACCCCACCTCCAAGAATATTATTACATCATTCCAGTCCCATGTCCATTTCAGAAGAGTCTCTAGAGAACCCTTCCAATTTTAGAGAGGAACAGAGACTCACCTAGATTCAAGCTGTCTTCTTCCAGATCATGGGGGCTCCAGGGGGTCCCAGGGGGGCAGAGATGTGAGGCATTATCTAAAATTGGAAATGTCACAGAGGACAGAGAAAGGCTCCATCTAGCACTCCAAAGGCAAATTTGGGACCAACTGGAACAGAAGTAGTCAAGAATAGCCAGCCACCTGCATGGGCAGAGATCAGGGTAAAGCAAGTTTTCCATCAGGGGAAGTGAGGAAAAGTGGTTGGAAAGGGGAGTAGCAGCAGATGGCCAGATCACTGGCCTTTCTCTCAGGCTACTGTGAATTAGTGTGATACTGTCAGGGTGGCACTTCACCCGCTACCCCACCACAACAGGACGGACTTGTTTGGGGAGTGGGGACGGGGAAATTAATGGAGACATTGTTTTCCCCACGCCAAAAACCCGTTTAAGAGGCGAGACAGTCGTGACAGGACCGTGGTATAGCCTCGGGAGAACTCGGGGCGAGGTAGGAAATAGGTTCCTTCGTTTTCACAAGCCAGGGAGCTAGCTCCTCAGGTGTAGGGGAATGACCACCTGGGAGCTGCAAGCAAACAGCCCCGGAGAGCGGCGGGGAGTATGGTGGGGGTGGCGTTCTCTACCTTTTCCGCCTTTAGGGCTGGGGAGAAGTGTTACTGCTGAAGTCGGGAGAGAGGGAGGGCTGAGGCAGAGACTGTCGGGAGTACCTAGGCGGGCTCACCTGGAGGGGCGTGGTCGGCTTTCTGCCTGGGGTTAAAACCCAGTCTTTTCGGAGCACGCCCACCCCATCCCAAGCTCCTCTTGCTTTTGCCCTACCGTGCAAAATGAGCCCACCCGGCCCCCGTCCACACTTCCCTCTGGAACCTTGTCCCCGCTCAAGCTTGTTTCCAGCCCTAACCCAAAACCTCTCCCTCCCTTCCGACCGAACCTTTCTCAGAGGCCTCTGTCTCAACGGTCCCTAGCCCACATACCTGGTCTTCTGTCTACCTCGTCACCGCCACCCAGACAGCTGGGCGGGCATCGCTGCCGCCATCTTGGAAGCGGGCGCTGCGGGGCGGGGCCTCGCGTCACCAGGCGGGGCCTTGGGGTGGAGCCGCCGGTTGAAACGCAGACTTCCAGCACCGCGTAGCTTGGAGGCCTCTGCTGTAGGGCATCGGGGGAGGCAGGGCTGGTTTGCTGTGCGGGCAAAGAGAACTGAAGGGTCCTACACCTCGCGGAGTGAGCAGAGGCTCTCAACTCACAGTCTGGTATCGGGAGTCCATTTCTCATCTCTCAGATTTGTAAAGACAGCTGTTCAACCCCTTCATTTTCTATAGGACCAAAAGGGACTGTCCTAGAGGCCGGAGGGACTGTTTTTGGTGCAGTGACCTGATGCACTCGACGATCTCACTATCACCCGCGGGTAGCCTGAGCACTTCTCCCAGTGTGTCAATGACCCCGCATGCGGCGTAGGGCCACTTAGTATCAAAATTGTTTCTCGATCAGGCTACGGTGTTGCGGACTACTGTAGCGCATTTTGTGTCCTGGCGGTATCTGCAGGCCTTGAAATAGAAGCAGTGAATAAAACAATGAAACATAGTGTGGAGGAAAAAGTGTTTCCATAGGTATTATAATAAAATGGGCGCTACAATGATAATGCAATATGTTTACCTTTGTGGTTTCCACTAGCCCCTTGCATAGTGTTTCTTAGAAGCAAATGTCCACTCTGAGGAAATGTTAAGGGATTTGAATTACTCAGTGCCAGCCTCAAAAAGCTGATGGTGTCTTGTGTGTATGTGACGTGGAGGAAGGGATATACACAGTATAGTGTGATAAATAAGATAACCCAGAAATGACAACTCATTCACAGGTGGCGATTCCGGAAAGGCTTTCCAGATATAGTGATGGCTAGTGGGAAACCTGAAGATCTTGTGTATATCCTATTTTATATGATTCTGTTTTCGTGGACATTAATTATACAATTTAGTATAGGAGCCTGACCTGCGTGCAAATTCCATCTTGTCTGGCAGAGATTCTATTAATCTCCTACTCTTCACTTGTGGGGAAAAAGCGATTTTTGCCCCCATTTTTTTATTCATTTTTGTATTTCTAACTTGAAAATGTGTCTGTTCTCTGGATTTTCTCTTGAACCAATTAGAACATGTGCCAGTTCTTTTGTGATTTAAACAGTACACTCATTTTTATATGGGAATCGAAAGACTGTCTCCTTAACCAAACTTTAGACATTTCCTCTGAGCCGTGTTTTTAAAGGAGGCCTTGTTCTTGGGTGCCTCTTGGATCTGCCTAGCCAGTTTTAGCAGGAATCCTGTCAAGACAGATAAGAGAGTCCTCCCTATTCTGGATATCTGATCACCCTCAACTACCTTTTGCAAAAATCTTGTCAGCTTATCTAGAATTCCCCTATCCTTGATGTTATTTTGTTTCCATCCACTGAGCCTCACATTTTGCCAATAAATCCCCACTTGTCCTTGCTGTATTAGGATTTCAGCCTGATACATCTGTCTCTCTTCCCCTCCTTTGCTCCCTTATTGGGATAGTCTTTTTTACCTCTCCTATAGCCCTAAATAGTCTTCTGTTCTGTTCTAGCAAGTGTCAGAATAATTTTTCTTCAACAATATGAAGGTCAACTCTTTTTTTTTCCCAGTAGTGAGTGGGGAGTTGAACTCAGGAGTGCCCTACATCTGAACACTGCCCCCCCCCTTGGCCAAATCACTTTAATTTATTAATTTACAACTTTTTTTTTTTTAAACCAACGATCGAACAAACCCAGGGGCACTTAACAACTGAGCTACATCCCCAACCATTTTATTTTTGAGAGGGGGCCTCACTAGGTTGCTGAGGCTGACTTTGAACTTGCTTCAACATTCCAATGCACTCGGATTATAAATGTGCACCACTGCACCTGGCTACAACTTTTTTTTTTAATATATTTTTAGTTGTTAGTGGACCTTTATTTATGTATTTATACGCGCGGTGCTGAGAATCGAACCCAGGGCCTCACACATGCCAAGCAAGCACTCTACCACTGAGCCACAACCCCAGCTCCTGGCTACAGCTTTTAATGTACAATATGAAGCTTGTAATTTCCTGAAATTCTCACTTGTAAAGAGTTGAGATTATACTTTCAGTCTTCATCATTAGGAGGGATACCTAATTCTTCCTCTGTCCAGCGGGAAGGATCTGGATATATAAAATGAGCCAGCATAGCATCTGAGTCATACCAGAAGTACCAGAGAATCCAAAAGCAATGGTCACACTGAAGACCACCTGAATCACCTGGGATCTGGTCAGCTGGGGAAACTGCCTGTACCAGGACTCAATATGTATACAACCACCAGCAAGATGAAAAAAGAAAAGAAAAATAAAGCTAGAATTTAAAAGAGTTTGGGGCTGAGGATGTAACTCAATGATAGATTTTGATGTGCAAAGCCATGAATTCAATCCCCAGAACCATCCACCCACCCCTGCACCCCCCAAAAAAAATAATTCGGGTTGGATCAAATTACCCTGAGAACTTTTAGAGGCAAACAAAACTGGACTCAGTGACTGGATATGCCAAGTCTTGAAGTTAGAGGACTCCAAGATGACTCCTTAATTTTTAATTTGAACTAAAGGGTAGATAATGGTGAGGGGTTTTGTTTGTGCTAGGGAGCAAACCCAGGGATCTGTGCATGCTGGGCAAGTACTCTACCACTGAGCTACATTCCCAGCCCTGTGCTACCATTTAATGAACAAAACTTAGGGGGGGCATATTTGGAGAAAGGGTGAAGATGAGAAATCTGTACTTAATGAGTTTGAGATGACTACAGAGGGTAAAAATGATATAATGCTGGATTTGAATGCAACACCAGCTTTAAAACCCATTGGCGGTATAACTGAGCAATATCCTTTCTAGGTTTCATTTGTAAAATAAACTCTGTCTTAAGAGGTTTTGTTATAATAACCATGGAAAAGTGCCAGCCAGTGGCAGATATTAAATACATCTGAAATTTGAGCACAAAATAGGAGCCGTGTAAAAGCCCTGACTTTTTTAAAGGGACTCAAACTGTGGCAGGAAGGACAGACTTACACAGATTACTGAAGTGTGATTCTCTGAGCCTCTGCCCCACCTTGATGTTTTTTTTTTTTCTTGTACTTTCTATCCCCCTCTGTGTCTGTTTTCAAAAACCTTCACCCTGGCCACACCCTGAACTTAGTCATCATCTATAACTGCTACATTTCTGAAAACTCAGGTTGGAATATGTTGGTTTCCACCACAACATCCTGTCCATATTTCGATTAAACCCTTAGCCCCCTAGTGGTCCAGTCATAACACGTAACACAGAAGAAACACAGTGTAGTAATCAAGTTATTTTGGGTGTGGTGGCACATACTTGTAATCTGAGTGACTGGGAGGCTGAGAGAGAAGGATGGCAAGTTCAAAGCCAGCCCGAACAATTTAGTGAAGACAATTTAGTCTCAAAATAAAAAATAAAGGGTTCAGAGCCAGGCGCAGTGGCACATGCCTATAATCCCAGTTGCTCAGGAGGCTGAGGCAGGAGGATTATGAGTTAAAGCCAGCCTCAGCAATTTAGCTAGGCCCTAAGCAACTCAGCAAGACTCTGTCTCTAAATAAAATATGAAAAAGGACTGGCAATGTGACTCAATGGTTAAGTACCCCTGGGTTCAATCCCTGGTACCAAAAAAATAAAAATAAATAAATAAATAAATAAATGGTTCAGGACATAGCTCAGTAGTAGAGCACCCCTGGATTTAATCCCTGGCACCAAAATAAATAAATAAAACTACTAAAGTTATTTAAATCTTTACTTCCTTTCTCAAACATTATAGGCAGGGGGAGGGGGAGGGTGGGAGCATATTTCGATGTGTAGTCAAATGACTACACACATTGCTGAGACTAGCTTTGTACTCACAATCCTGGGATTACAGGCATGTGCCACCACACCTGGCTAGTCTAATGACTTTTAAATCCTCTCTCTTATTCAACATTTTTCACCTGGATTGTAACTTCTCAAAAATACCTCTTCCAATCTCACTCAGTTCCACAGATTTTATCTTCCAACTTCAGGTCTGCTCCCTTTATTTCACTTGCTTTTACATAGCAGAAAGGCTCCTGAACTGATCTAGCAAACAGAAATTCTTTCTCCCATCCTTCATCCTATGGGACTCCATGGGGTTCCTTGCAACCTTACAGCTTATTCTGGAAAAAGAGGCAGAAATGGCTTCCAGGAACACTACTGTGATTCTATTCTGTGGTAGGTGCCCCTCCTCTATCACAGCACCTATCATACAGGTCTAGAACTTTTGCCCTACTTGACTGTCTCAGCCACAGATTATTTGTTTATGGTACTGAGGATTGAACCCGGGAGCACTCTACAGCTGAGCTACATTCCTAGCCCTGTTTTTAAATTTTTATTTCAAGACAGAGTCTCACTAAGTTGCCAAGGCTGGCCTCAAACTTGGGATTCCCCTGCCTCAGTCTCCCAAGTTACTGGGATTTTAGTCATGTATGGCTTGTTTTATGAACTCTCTGAGGATGGGGACCATGTCGTTCTTTTTAATGTCCCCTGAATGTAGCCCAGAACTTTTGGCACAAATTCTACAAAAAGCCCATGTTAGATCTGATGTAGACAGTTTGTATGATTATTTTCTCATTTTAATGCAGTGATTGGAAGGTAGGAGAGACAAAAGGAGAGATGCACTTGGGATATAGCTCAGTTGGTAGAGTGCTTGCCTTGCATGCACAAGGCCTGGGTTCAATCCCCAACACACACACACACACACACACACACACACACACACAGAGAGAGAGAGAGAGAGAGAGAGAGAGAGAGAGAGAGAGAGAATGAGAATGAATCAGCATGTACTGATCACTTACTAGAAGTCAAAGACTTTGCCAACCATTTACATTGTTACATTATGACAACCTCTCCACAAGGCAGATAGTAGCATATCCATTGTACAGATAAGGAAAGCAAGGTTTGTCTAGCATGTGTGAGGCACTGGGTTTGATTCTCGGCACCACATATAAATAAAAAAAATGAAGGTCCATCAACAACAGAAAATTAAAAAAAAAAAATTACATCAGGACACATAAGTAGCAGGGTTTGAGTTTAGTTTGACTCCAAAATTCTGTTTTTTCCAAATCCTGTGAGAGCATGATCACAACAGTTTACAATCGAATGGTTTATTTATTGAAGAAACAAATGTGATGAGCAGTCAGTTCTCAATGAAAAATTAAGTCAATCAATATATTTTTCTTTTCAGAGTCATTTTCAGGCCAATTTTTAAATATTTTTCAACCCTATAATGCTCCTTTATATCTACATTATGTGAGAAATAGAAAGTCCTGGTGGTCCATTTTTAGAATATAGCCTTAATTGGATCCAATTGTAGCCATTTTAATTGTAGCTCTTCCCTTTGCCACCCTAACCTAAAAATTAGCCAATCACATAGATCATACCCCTGAGCTCCTCCAATCAGGGCAAAGGGCAGTGCTGTATTAGGAATATAAGCAGGCAGACTACCCACCCAGGTAACGCTAGCTAGCCGTGTTCCAGTAGCATCCTCTTCTGGCAGAAATAAAGTTTGACTTGCCCATCCACTTTCAAGCATGTGTTTTGATTTTTTGTGGCATCTCGGTATTTCTAACAATTATCAAGAGCATGCTGATGTATCTCTATGAAGTTGGATGTGTGTATGCAATGTGTGTCACTGTATGTGTAGGTTTGTGGGGCCTGTTGCTGGTTGACCAAAAGACCGCAAGGGATGCTTACATCTACTTGCTCCCCTCCCTTTCCTTCCCAAGGCTACTTAAGTACTCTGGGCCTGCCCCCATATAAGGTCCTGTCCGGGGAAGTTGTTCAGTATTGTTGCTCCCTCACCTCCCCAACCCCCCTCCTTCAGAGCATTTTTAGAACTGGTGGTTTCCTCCAGCTGTCAGCTGGTTACTCTTGCTGCCAATGATTCTGGCTTCTCCCCAGCAACAGTCAATAGGGAAGGTATTCAATTGGCCCAGAAGCATCCTCTTAGCCAATAAAATGTTAAGACATTGAAATCAACTTCCTTGCCCCTTCCTCCCCCACAAACCCTGACCAATGAGATTCTGGTTTTGTCACTTAACTGTCAATCTGGTATTTTAAATAAAAACAAAATACTGTAATACTGAATGAAGATGAAAGAAGTGGAACTAGAGATGGAGTGGAAGTATAAATGCCCATTCCACAGAACCCGCTAGAAAGTCTGGCTCTCTCACGTCCACCACAAAAATAGTAGTTGGAAAAATTCCCAGATTTCCTCTCTTGTAACCACAGAAGCTGAGAATCTTGGGGGCAGGAGGAATTTAAAGAAATTGTACCAACTCAGTTACTGCTTCAATCTCCTTCTCTACTTTATACATTCATGCACAACTGACATCTTATGACATCTCATAACATGGTTGTCCAAATGCTGCTTGAATTGTAGGGACAGGGAGCTTACTTCCTTGTCAGTTACTGCCTCCTCTTTTTCCAGCTCATTATTCCCTCTTTTTACTTTTAAGACCAGACACTTGAAAACTTTTAATGCCTTCTTTCTTCCTGTTATTCCTGTTTCTGCTCCTGCCTATATGCCCACACCCTAGCTAGACCCATGAGCTAAGTAAAGAGACTGGGGAGACAGAGCTCATCCTGGCACTTATAGGGAGGTATATGCCCCCACACTCCTGTCAACAACTTATTAGCCTCCTGACCTCAGGATATCAGGCGGACCCTATAATCTGGGTCTGGGAGGGATGGTATGGAGAAGGTCATTCCAGAATGGGGTCAGGCCTTGCCTGAGATTGAGGGATGGGACACACATCACTTCCTTTTGAAAAGCTAGTTCTCTCTGTCCCCGTTTCACTCTATGCTCCCACCCACCTAACAATCATAGAGGCAAACTCTAAATTCAGTCTCTTTCTGGAAAACAATATTTTTTTTGGCAGTACTGGGGATCGAACGCAGAGGCACTCTGCCAATGATGTCAGCCCCAGCTCCCTCCTTTATTTTTCAAATTTTATTTTAAGACAGGGCCCCACTAAATTGCCCAGGCTGGCCTTGAATTTGCAGTCCTCCTATCTCAGTCTCTGAGTCACTGAGATTACAGGTGTGCACCACCACTCCTAGCTGGAAAATATTTTTGTATGCCAGTAAGAACCCTACCCAGTGAGAAGAGGGTTTCTTTCATTTTACAGTACTGGAGATTGAACCCAGGGGTGCTCTACCACTGAATTACATTGGCAGAAGTTTTCTTAAAATAACATATATGAAAGTGATTTACAAAGTATGAATTGCAAAGAGCATTGAAGGTGAGTCAGGTGCAATGGTGCACACCTGTAATCCCAGCAATTTAGGAAACTGAGGCAGGAAGTTCACAAGTTCAAGGCCTGGCTCAGCAATTTAGCGACACACTCTCGAAAAATAAAAAAGAGCTGGACACGTAGCTCAGAGTGGTAAAGAGGTTCAAATCTAGTAATTAACAGAGAGAGAGAGAGAGAGAGAGAGAGAGAGAGAGAGAGGGAGAGAGAGAGAGAAGAAAGAAAGAAAGAGCCCTTCTCCCCAGGACCAAACCCATGGCTCACCCTTTTAACCCTTATAAGCCATGATTCCAGAGCTCAGTCTTTGCGCAGTTTATTTTGTCTTTATCTTACAGTCTCTTCTATTGTCCCATTGTTTCTCTTGTGGAAGTCTAGTTCACAACCTTCTCCCCAGGTTGAATGTGAACTCCTTTAGTACACAAAAATATATTGTTCATGTTTGTACTTCACATCCATTTACCACAGATCTCTGCTCAGTGTACCATGAGCTCACAATATGAAGGTCCATGAACATATTATTGGTGATCCAATTTTGTTAGCTTGATGAAACAATTGAAGATCTTTCTGATCTTGATCACTGTCCTGTTCCTACCTCCTCATGCTTGTCTGGCACCAGAGAAAGGGTCAGGGCATTCAAGCACAGCAGTGCAAGACATGTTTGCTGGAGAGAAAAGCGTAGGTAGCCATTTTCCCATGGATGCAGTGGGAGCAAACACTGTGCTGGATGGTGCAAAGCACAGGGTATTGTGTAAGTCTCTGCCTGGTACTGAACTTGATTAGCAAAGCCCAGTATCAGTGAGCATAGCACACATAACTGCTGCAACCTCCATGGCCTGCCTCAGCCCCAGAGTCCCAGCTCTGTATCCCAAGCCATGTTTGGTAGCCCAGCAAGGACTGTTATGGCAGAATGAGGTGTCCTTGGTTCCTCCATTGCCCCCTTCCCCCTCACCTCAGAGTATTCTTTACCTATAATTCTTTCCTTTCCTTCACATTTGGTCCTTCCCCCACCCTTAGCTGTCCAGCTTCTGACACTCAAACCTCAAGTTTTACAGGGCCCACTTGCTACCCTTGCCATCCCCATCCCATCCATGATATACACAGGAATACCCAGGTTCTTTCTCAAGCAAAATTGCCTGCATAGATAGGAAAGTAGAGATGCTCTTGCACCCTACTGCTCTGCAAGTACTCTGCCACCACTGAACACCTGACTCCCCTCACCTAAGAGCCTTTTTCATGCTATTCCTTTTGCCTTACTGCCTATCCCTACTGCATTATTATTTTCATACTGGGGATTGAACCCAGAGGTGCTTTAACACTGAGCTGCATTCCCAGCCCTTTTTATTTTGAGACAGGGTCTTGGTTAAGTCCTTGCTGGGTTGCTTGCAATCTTCCTTCCTCAGCCTCCCAAGTCACTGGGATTACAGACTTGCACCACCATGCCTGGCTCCTACCCAACTTTTTAAATTCCTCATACTGAATTACATTATTAGGGTGGGAGGAATATTGAGGATTGAACCCAGTAGTGCATTACCACTGAGCTATATCTCTAGTCCTTTCTATTTTTTTATTTTGAGATAACAGAATCTCACGGTTGGTTAAAGCCTTGCTAAGTTGCCAAAGCTGGCCTCAAATTTGTGATCCTCCTGCCTCAGCCTCCTGACTTTCTGTGATTATAGGCATGCACCACTATGTCTGACCTGAATTCTCTTCTAACTTCACATCTTCAAAGAAGTCTGCTGGGTTTATATTGTTTGATTCTGGGGACCTTGTCTCACTCAATAGTCATGAGGATAACCTCTCACATTGCTGTCGCTTTAATTGTTTTGAAAATATTTAAACATTTGCTCCTGGAGCAACCCTCTGGGAACAGGTATTATTAGTCCCATTCCACCTCTAAATAATCTAAATTCTGTATCAGTACCACCCTGTATCTGTACCCAATACCACCCAGTTAATAAGGTGCTGAACTCCAGCTCATTTTTGGATCCATCAGCTCCTGCTTCAGGACTCTATTACAACAGTCCTCCATGACCTGACCCACTCAACTATTATTGCTGCTATTAAACAGCTGTTCTGTGTTGATGTAGTTAGTTCTTGTTTATTTTTGCACCTTCATGTTCTTATTTGCTATACTTGCCAGATGCTTTTTGTGTGTGTGTGTGAGGTTTTGAACCCAGGGCCTTGGGCATACAAGACAAGTACCCTAAAACACACACACACACACACACACACACACACACACACACACACACCTGCCATGTGTTTATTGTGATTAAGATACTACAGAGATGGGCTGAGGACATAGCTCAGTTGGTAGAGTACCTGCCTCGAATGCACTAATGCCCTGGATTCAATCCCCAGCACCACCAAAAAAAAAAAAAAAAAAAAATTCTACTAGAGGTAGGGATAGAATGTCTTTTCTTCAGTAGTCCCTTGGAATTCAGGATTGGGTTCTGCCAACCAAAGAAGCTAAGCCTGGGGTAAGGGTAGTCACCACTGATGTGGATCTTTGCCACCTTCAAGCACATTGGAGACCTTGTAGAGGGTGGATGAGAACAGAAAGATGATAATAACTAACAGCAGCTGCCATTTGTTGAGCACTTACCGAGTGCTAGGCATTATGCTAGTTCTTTATTTACATCATTCAATCCTTACAACACGTTTCTAAGGGAGGTATTATTACTGGCAAATGAATAAAACTAATGCTCAGAGACATGGAGCCAAGGTGCAACCCACATCTGTCTGACTCCAAAAGGAGTATATAAATAGCAGAATTCAACTTGTATTTTTAAAACTTGATAAACCCTCACTCCTTGAACACCCATCCTACCCTTGATTCTTCCTTTCCCAGCAAATAAAATTCAGGAAGAGGAACCAAGGTAGGTTATAACTCATCGAAAATACACATAGATTTCCACACAGACACACAGTCACACACACACACACACACACACACACACACACACACGCACACAGAGATCATTCATTCTTATCACTGCCACCCTCAAGTCCCTAGCTAGGGTGAGGGCTATGAGGGGTGGGGGTCAGTTTCCCCAGGACCAGAGTCCTCCCCTTCCCTGGTACTAAGTAAAAGTGAATATATATAAATAAATACAACTAAATAAATACAACTTGGGCCGGGTGCCCATCCTGCCTTCCCCCTCCCTCCCGTGACCTGCAGGGCTGAGGGAACAGTTTAGATAAGGGACTGTCTCCTAGTCCCTTCCATCCACCAACTCATCACTGCCTCCCAGGCAGGAAACTGGGGCAGGGCCAGCCTGCCCATTAGGGCAGAGAGGAGAAGCAGGTTCACTCTCACAGCCCCTTCCCACTGTGTCTTAGCAGAAGGCAGCTGCAGAAGCTCCCTCATTCTTCCAGCTGAGTCTGGGGCCCCGGTGCCCAGAATGGGCAGCCGGGATGGTGAGGTTATTTCCTGCCCGCCCAGGAGCGCCGCCGAAGGATCTCCAGGATCTGTGCCCGGCGATGCAGCCAATCCTGGGAAGCAGGGCGTGGTGTTGAAGGGGTTGGTCGAGGAACAAAGAAGCTGTATCGGAGGCGTGCATTCTGTGGGTTGCCAGCCACTAGGACTTGCAACATCAAGGGCTGGGTCAGTGGCCCATGGCCTGACAGTGTCTCTGAGGCTGCAGTGGCCCCACTATAGCGCAAGCTGACTGCCCCAGGCAATACCACATCTGTGGGAGAGGGCATCAGCGTGTATTCACCATTGAGGGCATAGGAGCCATCTGAAAGCTTCAGGGCCAGGTAGATGCTCCGAAGGCCAGGGGTTCCCTGCTGCCGGACAAGGATATGGGTGGCCCCTGCAGGGATAGTGACCACATTATTGTATCCGTACCTGTGTGGAAGGAATAGATGGGGAGCTCAGCATTTTCTGAATTTCCTCAGTCTTCTAAGCTGTTTTCGTCTAATTGTACATTTGTAGAGGGTCATCACCTCAAATCAACATGAGCTGTCCCAGATCAGATCTACATGCAAGTGTTCCCTACTAACCATATACCTGGACATTTAAACTCATTACCCTCATTTTTTTTGGTGGGGGAGCTGTGCTAGGGATTGAATCCAGGTATGCTCTACTATTGAGCTGTACCCCAAGGCCCTTTTTATTTTTATTTTGAGGCATGGGCTTGCTAAGTTGCGAGGTTGACCTTAAACTTGCCCTGCCCCTGCCTCAGCTCCCCAAGTAACTGGATTACAGGTAGGTGCCACCACACCCAGTTATACCCATTACCCTCTTATTCAGGTGCCCTTTTAGCCACCCCCTTTTAGCCTGTCCAATTCCTACTCTCCAGCCTAGACTCAATTTAGTCCCAAGGAAGTCATCCTTGATGCCCATAAAGGCTCTCACAGCACCCTGTGCCACCCTCTTTTGAACACGTGGGTCATGGCATCATAACTGCCTATTCATTTGTCTCCCCACTAGACTGTAGAAATGGTGTCGAGTTCACTTCTGTATCCCCAGAACAGCATCCATAAAGGTAAAGGGAAAAAAATAAATGGTGAAGGAACCTGAATTTTCTGAAAGAGCCTGACAGCTTGCTGCAGCTGGAACCATCCCCACCACACACCATGCACTTGTCAAATTTCTTTTTGGAACCAATTATGCGATCACAGCCAGCATGGATGCAGCGACCCTGGACGCAGACTGAGGAGCTGTCTGGGGAACAAGGGGTTCCATCTACCACCTGAAGAAAAGAGAAGGAACGATGTAAAAGGTTCTTCCTAAGTAAGGAGGGGTTGGTAAGTCATACATAACCCAGGTCCCAACAGGGCAGGGGTGTCAAAAGAGCTAGAAGAGGTAGGGGGTATGAATGGTATGTAGGGTGAGCTCCAACTGCTGTAAGGGATGATAATAACAACTGATATAAAAGTCACCATTTTCAGAGTACTAACCATTAGGCAGTGTGCTAAATTAAGCACTTTATAAACATGAAATAAGCAGGGATCAGTGGCACACACTTGGAAACCCAGCAACTTAGAAGGCTCAGGCATGGAGGATCACAAGTTCAAGCCCAGCCTGGGAAACTTGGTGAGACCCTGTCTCAAAATAAATAATAAAAAGGACTGGGAATGTAGGTCTGTGGAAGAGCATGCCTGGGTTCCATCCCCAGTACCACAAAAATTTCAAAAACGAAAAAAAAAAAAAAAAAAAAAAAGAGAATATAAATCTCAAATTGAATCTCTCAGCTGTTATTTCAGGTTTTAAGATATGGAACATTAAGGTTTAGCAAGAGCAAAGAACTTGCCTAAAGATTACAGAGATGGCATGCAAAGGAACCAAGACCGAAATTTTTGGTCTATCGGAGTCCCACTCACAACCCCTGAACCTGAAGATGGTACTGTCTTTATATGGGCGCTAGAGGGCAGCCAACCTGTAGGAATTCTCCACAGATGGGGGAAGGGAGGGAACCAAATACTGCTAGGGCTTGTTTTCCACTTTCAACCCATTGATCGCCCTATCACACTGAGGTAGTTCAGGGACATCAGGCATTTCTGGATGCCTGTCCATTGAAGGTCATCCATCAGTCTAATGAAGTCACCACTGTAATTTGACAGAGGAACCCATGGAAAGGAGGAGGGTTGAGGACTTGCCCAAAGATCACACACTTCCATTCTCAACAAATGCAGAAGATGAAAGAGAGAGGGAAAGAAGGAGGAAATGGGGACAGTCTAGAGTGGCCCATCTGCAAACTGTTTTCCCAATACCCATGAACAGATAAATCTGACTGGACCCATGGGCTCGCCTGCTTTGGCAATGCCAGCAATGGTGCTATTTTGGGGGATCTTTGCTATTAAGCAGAAGGATCACAGGGAAGTATGTGAGCATGGACAGGGCCTATGGGGTGCCTGGTCCTTACCCGTGGTTCCAGCACATAGTAGTAGCCCAGTGCCCGGGCTTGACAGGTGAGTTTGCACTGGTCCCGGGGTGCCACGCCTGTGTATCGAGGGACCCAGTCCATGGGCCCTGGGAAGCTCTTGAAGAGGTCAGTGCGGTGGTTGTAGGCAGCACATTGCTGTTCACGGAAGGTCAATGCTATGGGGTGAAATGGACAGTCAGATCCCCTCACATTGTCCCACGAACCCCTCCACCAGCATCTGTTTTTTTTTCTTGGTACCAGGTATTGAACCCAGAAGTGCTTAATCACTGAGCCACATTCCCAGTCTTTTTGTTTTTTGAGTCAGGATCTCATTAAGTTGCTGACACTGGCTTTGAACTTGTGATCCCCCTGTCTCAGCCTCCCAAGCTGCTGGGATTACAGGTGGGGGCCACTGTGCCTGGCTCCACCTAGCATCTTAAACTGCATGGCACCTCTTTTCCGCACAGACTGAGAGAGACAGTTCCTACAAAGCAAAGTCACTCACCCCCCACCCAGCAGCAGGACCAATCAACACCTCTTGGGACAGTCCTTCCTGCTCTTTACCATCCTTTTGCAAAGAGTTTCCATCCCTTCCACCCCTCACCTGAGCCAGTTGGGCAGTTTTCAGTGTTGCAGGAGCGGAAGCGGGTACGGCGACCCTCACAGTACTTGCCGCCATTCCGAGGAACAGGCTTTGTGCAGTCCCGGGAAGAGAACTGGACACCACCCCCACAGCTCCGAGAGCAGTCGCCCCAAGATCCCCAGGGACCCCATCCACCAGCCTGAGGAACCTAAAGAAGCACAGAATGGAAAGATAGGATAAGTATACTCTCTCATGGGCTTAGGGCCAGTCCCCTTCACCCAGGTCCTTTATCCAACTCCAGCCCTGGAATCTCACATTGAAGTCCTTGAGTTGATCCATATGGAGGCAGCGGCCACCCATGCAAGCCTGTGAAGGCCCACAGGGGGTGCCATCAGCCCAGGGCGAGTGCTTGGTCTGGCACATAGCATGGCCATTGAGGTGGCCAGAGCACCAAAGGGCAGTACAGGGTGGCGGCAGCTGGGGACAATGGTGTGAGTCGGGACCGAAAGTCAGCTGGCACTGGCGATCAGCATCATAGTCCTTGCCAGGAAAAGTCACAGGCAGATTCAGGGGAGCCTCTGGCTTGTCTAAGAGACAGTGTCCTGGAAAGGGAGTTGAGGTACAAAGTCAGCAAGAGACTGTGAAGAGAATTCAGGATTGCCAGCTGAAAGTTTATGCTCTCTGGGCTGAGGGATCCTAGAAAAAAAAATCCCAGGGATGTAAGAGGCTTTAAATTGCAGCTATGCCTATAACCCCATTGGCTGAGGTAGGAGCATCACAAATTCAAGGCCAGCCTCAGCAATTTAGTGAAGCTGTAAGCAATTTAGTGAAACTTTGTTTCAAAATAAAAAATAAAAAGCACTGGGAATATTGCTCAGTGGTAAAGTGCCCCTGGTTTCAATCCCCAATACTAAAATATAAAATAAAATAAATAGCATTTACACTTCATTGAATGTTTATTTTCGGATGAGCATTAGCTAAATGCTTGACCAGCACTATCACAATTAATCATTGTAAATACTATGAGGTAGTTACCATTATTATACCTATTTTATACACCAGATACAAACATGGAGAAGTGAAAGAACTTACAGCACACATCTGCATACAACTAAAGAAGCAGGATAAAAGCCCAAAGCACAGTCTTTCCACCTTTTTTGGGGGGAGGTGGTTAGGAGGACTGAAACCAGGAATCCTTTACCTCTGAGCTACATCCATCCCAAGGCTGGTCTCAAACTTGCGAACCTCCTGCTTCAGCCTCCCTAGTAGCTGGGATTACAGGCACAAGCCACCATGCTCAGCTTTCCACCTATTCTTAACCGCCACAGGATTCTAGAGTCTGCTTCTTATCAACCAACCTCTGCCTAGTGACAGTCATCCTGCTGTTCTTGAATATTTCATTCAGGGACAAGATAATCACTTCCTTCAATAGTTAGTCCATTCCAGTGTGGGACAGTTCTAGCCCTTAGGTCAGTTCTAATTCTGTTGAGCCAAAATTTGCCTTCTCTAGTTGTGTTATTCATTCTCAAAGGATGTAGGAACCACACAAAGACAGCAGCATTTCTCACCCCATTCCACACTACAGAGGAAGCATATTTAGAAGAGTCAATGTGGTCCATGGGGAATGTAGCGGAAGTGAGAGTTCAGTGGGGGCAGAAATTGAATCCTACACAGGGAAAGATGAGTGCCACCTGCTTACCATATCCGTTGTCCAGGAAGTCAGTGATGAAGCGGGCACTGCAGGGGGACCAGGGCTCCTCAGGATCCACATGAGCCATCACAGGAGCCATGACATGGCGGGAGGTGCTCCCATGCCCATTCAAACTGACACATGGCTTGGAGTTGTCATGAAGCATGTTGAAGACATGGCCTGTGAGGGCAGAGGTCCTGCTAATAACTAAGGGTTCTAGCCCTGTGCCCTCAGGGAGCTCCATTATTAATCTGGTTGCACCTGTGGATATCAGATCCATTCCCTACCCCAACCTGCCCCCCACTCCCTTCTGGTGCTATGAGAGCTTCTCAACATGTAACCTGCATTGCTCTATCTCCCCTACTCCAAAGGAAAGACCCTTCCCTACTCATTTTTCATTGCATCCAGCCTTCCCAATCCTGAACCTCCATTCCCTCACTGATGTCCCATCTACACATACATAAACACACACACACACACACACACACACTCACACATGTACAGTTTACAGTAGGTTTCCGTATACTATCTTATCTGAATACGAAAATCTATTAGTCTACATCCAGAGCTGAGAAGCATTATTGCCCTGAATACCTTAGGACTCCTGTTTGTACTCCCATGAGTTCACTGTCCCAAGATACTCTTCTATCCATCCCAGGTGCCCCATGGTCCCATTCCCTCCTTACCCAGTTCATGAGCAGCGGTGAAGGCTGACTGGAGTCCATCATCCTCCACAATAGCACAGCTCCGAGCAGGATCACACACAGTACCCACATCAGCCATGCCCAGAGTGTCACAAGTGGAGACTCCACACAGGTCCTGTGGAGAGGGATCATAGAAGATGCATGGAGAGTGAAGACACTTGGGTCTGTTAGGATGAATCCCAGATTAGTGGGGACCTGAGCACTGGGTACCTAAGAACTGTCAAATCCCAGATAGCCACATATAGCAGTGTGATTGGGGCCAGGCACCATGCTGCAAAACTCCAGGCACTATAACTTAGTGGTGCCTCTTGGTGTTATGTGGTGCCTGGTCTGTGGTGCTAAGTAGTGCCTCACCTGACGGGTGAACAGAATGGCTGTGTCGAAGTGGTCAGGATCTGAGTCTTCAGGGGTGTTGAGGCCACGCTGCCAGGCGCAGAAGCTTCGTAGTGTCTGGGCGGCACTTGGCCCCACTTGGGGTCCCTCTTCACCTGACCCCAGAATTATTAGCCGAGTCACCACCAAACTGACAGGGTTGCGGATGCTTGGGTGCTTGAAAGCCTTGGCTGCTGCTGCCATAACTGTCAGCAGGTAGCGCTTTATCCCTGCACCATGAAAGGCTGCCATCTTGTCATCTGCCACCACCAGGGTCTCCACAAATCTACTTAGTGAAGCAAAACGCTGGAGAGAAAAAGGAAGAGAGGATCCTGAAATAGATTCTCAGACCCATGGATCACTTCTCCCCTCCCTCATTTCTTGGGTCTGGAACTCAGCAGAGCCAGCTGGGCCCCACGTACCCCGTGAGTTCCTGGCCTTTCCCCCAGTCCCAAATTCGAGGGCTTTTGTGGGAATGATGAAGAATCAGCTGTTGATCCTGAGAAGGAAAGAAGGGGATGTCATGTCCTGGGAGTGTGTGGGCCCCAGAGGTGAAAAGCAACTAGGCTGCTTCCAGGAGGTGTTTTGGGGTCCCCAGGCCTGAGTGTGGCTGGGGCCTCTGGGACTAGGGCTAGAGGGCTGGACTGCAACGTGTCTGCCCTGTGTGGCTGGAGGAACAATTCAGTCAGCAGCTAGGGCCAGGGCCAGATCTCAGCGTGGCGGGTGTGGAGGGAGCGTCTGGTCTGGATTAAAGCTAGAGAGGGAGGAGAAAGGAAGGGAAGAAGGGGGAGACAGGAGTGGGAGGGAGGAAAGGATGGAACCTCAGGCAGCCTCACAGTCAGTCCACAGTGTGGGAAGGGGATTGACCAGAAGGAGGTATTGGGATGCCTTTCTTCCCCTGCCCACTCTTGTCCTAGTTTGCAGTTTGCCAGAACAAGTTTCAAGGCAGCATCAGAAGCCAGAGGCCAATCCCTTGGGACTCAAACCTCACTCTTTAGCTGAGTGTGGGGGTGAAAAAATCACTGAGGCAGAGAAAAGAACCAAGGCCATGGGGCTGTTAGAAGAGTTTTATTTCTGGGGACTGTGCCAGTACGAGATGCCAAAGCCAAGCAGGGGCATGGGGGGTGGGATAAGGGGAAGCAGCCATTCCCAGCCTAAAGTATCTGACCCACCTCCAGGAATCCTCAGAGTGGATCAGTGGTCTGGCTAAGAGAAGGGTTGGGGGAGAGAGAGAAAAGAACTTTCCCAAGAAAGGAGGCTAGTGGAGGGAGGAAAGGCAGACAGAAGAGAGGGAAGCAGAATAGCCAGAAGTGGAAGTGGGTGGAGAGAGGGTGAATAGAGGTCAGTAGGACAGACATGGAGAAAGGACACTGCAGGACAGACTCCAGGGTTGCCTACCTTGGCTCTTCGGGGACTGGGGCTGGGGCTTCCTGGAGGAGCCTTGACGTTGCACATGGGACCCTGGCCGCTGTCAGGACTCTTCCGGCGTAGGATGTGAGCCCCAGGCCCCCCGGCAGAGTTAAGGGTGCCTCCCTCCAGAGGCTGGAGGTGGAGTTCAGCCCCCCGGTACTGCAATACTCCTAAGAGGGCTCCCCCATCCCAGTGCAGAGATGCCACTGACTCCGGATCTCCGTTGATGGTTCCAGTCAGGTAGGTGCCAGGCTCTGCCCCACCCAGCAGTTCAGATGCCTGGCCCAAGTACTGCACCGTCAGTCCCTCAACCTGCACACCAGGGTCCTGTTCCAACTCTAGTAGCAGAGTCTCCCCAAAAGCCGGCAAGCGGTACAATAGTCTGGCAGGGGCCCCTGAGCCAGGCAGGACGCTGCCGTTGAGCTTCTCAGGAAACACGATCTCCTCCTCCCGGGGGAGGGGGCTGGCTGGCCAGGCTGAGGGCAGGAGGGAGGCCAGCAGCAGCAGAAGCAGCCACACCAGTCCAGAGAGGGGCACAGTGGGGAGCAGCAGGCGGGGTTGGATTCCCCACAGCCAGCACCTCGCCAAGCCCCTCCCGGGATGTGAGCTTGTCCGGGACATGGCACTGGTGCTGCAGCTGGGAGGAACTGAGGCCGTCTGGAGCATAAAGTCCTCCACACTTTAGCTGTGGAAAACCCCTCTCTAAAGCCTGGGGGCTAGGATTCGTGCCAAGGTCAGACAGAGGCAGTTTTCAGAGGGACTGAGGACCTTCGGAGGAGATGGAGAAAACTTAACCCTTAAACTCAGGAGAGGTGTCTAGGAGTCTGGTTCTTCCAAATTCCCTTCCTGTGCCTTCCTCTCAAGGATCTTTGTCTCTCCCTGCCAGTGTCTTCCGAAGCTTCTCTGGCCTCTCCTTCTGTAAAACTTTGTCTGGCTTCTCCTCCGGCCTGCCCTGTCTCTGCCTTCTTTCCTTCCGCTGTGCCTTTGTCTGTCTCTCTCCTCCTGTCTCTCCTGTGTCTATGTGTCTGTGGGTCTCCCTGTGGGTTCTCCCCAGCCTTTCTCCCCGCCAGCTCTTTTAACCATCTAGAGCTTCTGTGATTGGCTGATCTGTAAGCCACTCAGCCAGGAGCTCTGTCGGTGGGACACAGATTTTGCTTCCCAAAATCCTAATTTTTGTTTTCCTTTAAAAAAAAAAAAAAAAAATGGGACTTGCCCAGGGGAGGGGAATCTCTAGCAGCCGGATGGATTATAGGAACTGAGCCAGCTGATGACATAGCCTTTTCCCAAACCCCACAATCAGCCCTCAGCTGTCTCTTTCCCTTTTTGGTGGGACAGAGTCCCAAGGGAGGTAGGGAGCGAAGGGAAAGAGCCTGGCCAACACGCACAGATAGAATCATATCCTGGGAGAATTCCCGCTCCTACTGTCTGACCTGGCTGGCTTCCCCTTTCTCAGGGCTCCCTCAATGCTGCCCTCTGCCCCCACGGGCTGATTTCCAGGACTAAGGGGACTGAGTAGGCTCTCTGGAGGAAAGAGGGTGGGGAACAGGCAAGGAAACACCAAGGATGAAGAACAAAGAAAAGAGGTGGCTTGACAAAGTTCAGGATAGGATCAAACATCCGGAGAGAGCAGAGGAGGCAGAGAGATGGGGGAGGCAAAGAGACAGTGATCAGGGAGCTTACTGTCCAAAGAGAATGATTTCTGCTGGAATGGACATATATAAGAGGTAGACAACAAGGCAGAAAGGGTTAACAACTTTTCTTTTTATAGAAAGAGGATCCAGAGTGGCACCTTATTCCTCTTCTTCCTCAGGTTCCCCCTTCCTGAGTTACCCCCACAAAGCCTGGAGCAGCAATTCCATCTCCACCTCCTCAGGATCCCCCTCCCTGCTTCCTGACTCCCCATTTCCCTGGCCCAGCTCCCAGTAGCTTCCCCCAGGCTCTTGGCTTCAAGTCAGCAAGCCCCTAGCATAGGCAAGACTTGCTCTCTCAAGAACTCAGAATTATCCTGTGTCAACCTTAGGAAATCCCCACCTGGCTTCCTTCTCTGTCCCCACCTTGCCCCGAAAACCCAATAGTTCCTGGAATATCTAGTAATCTTTGATTTCTCATTCTCCATGGGGCGGGGAAAGAGTGAAGTGTGTCTGGGATAAGGAGAGAGGCTGGGGAGGAGGGGTGGTGTTAGAGAAAGGAAGCAAATTACTTCTTTGGTTCTGGATTGGAAGTGACTCAGAAGAGGGGTCTTAGGGTGAATTCTTAAGGCAAGGAAGTGAAGGGTTCAGAAGTAGGGGCAATTTCTGCTTATCCCACCCTACGGCCACTTGTTTCCCCAGGAAATCCCCAGGAAGGAGAGTGTAGTCAGCAGTCCCTTCCCTTTCCCAGAGGGGAATCACTTCCCCCTGCTCCCATTCCCTTCATCACTTTCTGCCATGTCACCTCCTGTCCCCCACATCATATCCGCCAGAATACTTCCTCTCCTCCTCCCTTCCTGCCCAGGTCACTAATACCTGACCTGGTGCCTATCACTTTCTGTACCACCCACCCCACAGTAACTGCAAGACCCATCTTTTGACCCACCACATGCCCTCACCCTCCCTGGTCCTAGGGGAAGGAAGGGGCTGGGGCTAGAGAAATCAGACAAGGGATGGGAGACTAGAAGGGGCAGGGGCAAGAGGAGCTATCACCAGAGGGCTCCTGCTGCTCCTTTCCATCCCCCCATCTGAGATGAAGACAAAGGGGGTGACTAAGCAGTGAAGGACAAAGGGCCTTAGAGTGGCAGCAGCAGTGTGTGGGGGGGGTGTTGACCGCAGAAGAGAAGGCACAAAAGATTCAGTGTCCTAAGCAGCCCCCCAGGAGCAGTCACCCCAGTCCCAGCTCAAGTTGTCCCCAGGGCCAAACAGCCCAGAGTCTATCCTGATTTCTCCTAAACTGGATTAAGGCAAATAAATACAGCATCCCCCCACCCCCACTCCTCATCAACATATTTAGTGTTTCAACTACAGAATGAGAGAAGGGCAAAGAAAAGGGTGAGGAATGTGGAGGGTAAGGGGTCCAAGACTCTGTTCTGATTCTTCAGGGGCTGCCTTGTCCATCCTAAGTCCTGGACAGTTCCCACAGCCATGGATCTGGACCCACCCTTTGGTACAGTTCCCAATAGGTCAATTTTCATGCTAAAAGTCTGGCTTTCCCCTTTTTCTTTGCAGCTAAGAATTCTCTGTTTCTGCCACTCCCCTGGTCTGTCTGCTCCACCCTGCTGCACTGCTGGTGGGCTGTGTCCCAGGGACCCTGCCTAAGGGAGATCTGGGGAAGGCTTCTTTCCACTCTCAGGGTGGGAAATTGTACAAATTCAGAGGGTGGGTGGCCCAGCTGGAACTGGGCTTGGAAGCAGAGGGAGAGACAGGAACCAAACTCCAAGATGGGAAAACTCTGTCCATACAGAATTGGAATCAGAGTCCTGATGCAATTACATTTCTATGCTTTTGGCTACTACCGAGGCTTGAGGCACAGAAAGACATGGGGGGGGGGGGGGGGAGACTGACAGAACAGAAGTGGGGTATGAAGTATCTATAGGGGAGCTTTGTGGGTCCGTGATTTTGTAGGTTCAGAAAGCTTAGAGGATATCTGGTCATCCGTGGAGGACCTTCCCTCCCCCATCAGGGACGAGGTGGCTTCTACATACCCGGGCATCCCCCTCCACCAATGCTGGTGGCCTTGGCATCCTACTCCTTTTTTGTTTTTGTTTTGATTTGGCGGGAGCTCTTGGACCTACCCAGGCACACTTGGGCCCCTATCCCTATCCTCTTTTGGGACATATGGAAATTAGTTGGCTTTCCCTGTTACAAATCTTCTGCATTCCGTGATAAGGAGGTTATTGGCAAAGCCTGGGGCTACCCCAGGATAGCAGGATGCAGAGTAGAACAGCAGGACCACAGCCAAGGTGGAAGGAACCTCCACGCGAGGGTGAGCCAGGGTCGGAGCCAAGTGGGCATTTTCCAAGGTACACGTAGGCGGGCTTTGCCAGAAAGCGCGAAATGTAACTTTGCCCCTGCTAGAGTTGCAAGTTTCTTTCTCTCACTTCCCGAAAAGCCAACCAACTACCGTGGGAGAAATCGCCCTAATTAAACATGGCGACATTCACCGTTATTTAAACGCAAGTGAAGCCAAGTCGCAAAACCCGGATATTGTCAGGTTCGTAGTTGATGGCTCTGCCAGCTTCCATGATGGTGGATCTATTGTGCCAATAGACCAGAAGCCCACAAGGAGGCGCGCAGGAGTCACTTCCGCCCGGTTCTCCTTCCCGCAGTCCACAACAGGGTAAGATGGCGGCGCTGAGGGCCCTATGCAGCCTCCGGGGTGTCGGGACCCAGGCGCTGCGGCCCGGGGCTGGCGTCCGTCTGCCGATTCAGCCCAGCAGGTGAGACAGAGGGCAGTCCTCGATATGTTCTCCTCAAGGATAGGGTTTCTGAAAGATGAGGACATTCCATGGGTCCAGTGACCCCCCCTAGGAAAGAATGACCCAGGCCTGTGATCCCCTTGCCCGGACCTGATTTTTCAGGCTCCGAAATGTAGTGGCTCCCGCTGTGGCTGAGGAAGGGGCTTGAGTTCGTTGTGCCAGCGGTGAAAACAGTGGTGTGGGAGACAACTTGAGTGCATCTCTCCTGTCATACCTAAGCAGAGCACAGCCACGGAACCAGAATACCGCCTCACTTACCGCTTCCCCCACCCCCTTATATTACGTTGACTTTGAATAAACCCATCCAAGGGAATGTGAATGTGATGAAAATATGAAGGAGCCAGGGTCCCCAACATTGCATGCACTGGGTGGAATGAGCCCAGAAATAAGTCTTAGTAGGAGCGTAACCTCTAAAGTTCTACCTTATTTTGCCAAAGCTACACTGTCTCTGTCAGTAATTAGGGCATTGTAGAATCCAGGACACCCTACCTAGGGCCTACTTGAGAGTGAATGGGAACAGAGGAGCCAATCATGGGTCACTTTGTCTAAAATGTGTCTTTAACTTCCAGAGGTGCTCGGCAATGGCAGCCAGATGTGGAATGGGCTGAGCAGTTTGGGGGAGCTGTCATGTACCCCACCAAGGAAACAGCACACTGGAAGCCTCCACCTTGGAATGGTGAGTATCCAGAACCACTGGTTCAAGCCACACCCATCCCTGCCCCATGCTGACCTCTTAAATGCTCTTGAGCCCTCTATCTCAGACAAGTTTAGTCTCTACTTACTTGCTTCTTTCACTACCCAAATCAACAAACATATTAGTGATAATAACAGGTATTTGTCAGGTAGAGAAGAGAAAGAAAGATATTCCAGAAGAAAAGAAAGAGTAGGTCTTAGTTATTACCCAAAGGTTCCTACCAAATTTCAATATTTAGTGTCATTTCTTTCCAGGTTTAATACATTTCCATCTGGACAAGTTAGTTTCCCCACTGGCACTCAAATGTAACCTACTTGAATACAAACCATATTTTTCCCCATCGAAACTCGTTCTTTTCTTTATTTTTAAATTTCTGATCAGTGATACCCTCATTTCTCCTAGTCCTTCAGAATTGAAACTTTTTAGTCATCTTGGACTTTTCTCTCTCTTGCCTTTTACATCTTTGTCTAATAAGTCATCAAATTACATAGGTTCTTTCATAATATTTCATATCAGGTCATTTCTCTCTTTTAATTTTCATTGCTATCACTCTGTTTCATATTTATCTTGTATTAGACCTTAATTGTCTTAGGAATCTACTTATTGGGTTTCTGCCACTGATGGTGTCCTCTATCCAGTTATCCTCTAAGATTGGCCTCTAACTTGAAATTCTCCTGCCTCAGCCTCTCTAGTACCTGGGATTACAGGCATGCACCCCATACCCAGCTGTGAAGCATTTTTGTATATCTATTTCATTTAATCCTGACAACAGTCCTTTGAGAGTATTATCCCAAATGTGAGGAAACTATGGTGTAGGGAGATCAAAACCAGATCAAGGCTGGGGGCCGTGGCACACACCTGTAATCCAGAGAGTTGGGAGGCTGAGGCAGGAGGATCTCAAGTTCAAGACCAGTCTCAGCAATTTAGTGAGGCCCTAAGCAACTTAGTGAGACCCTGTCTCAAAATAAAAAATAAAAAGTGCTGAGGATGTAGTTCAGTGGTAGAATACCCTTGGGTTCAATCCCCAGTACCAGGGGGAAAAAAAGATGAAGAAGTAGAAAAGGGTTATGTAACTATTTTCTATACTTGTTAAATATGTGTTCTAGGAGACATGAGATTCATTGTTTGTTTGTTTTATATTAGGGATTTAACCCAGGGGCAGGGGCACTTTACTCTGAGCTACATCCCTTCCCTTTTTATTTTGAGATAGGGTCTTGCTAAGTTGCTTAGGGCCTCTCTAAATTGCTGAGGCTGGCCTTGAACTTGTGATCCTCCTGTCTTAGCCTCCCAAGTTGCTGGGATTACAAGCATACTCTATCATACCCAGTGTGATTCATGATCCTTCTTGTTGGAAAGTTTAGATCTCCCTTTTTCCCCTTCTAATGGTCCTTTTCCTAGTCCTGTTGGTGATTAGTAAATTAACAAGGTATGGAACAGTGTGATGGAAGATCTATAGGGAAAGAGTAAGTCCTTGTTGTCTGTTGGAGGTTCCCAAGGGAATTATCATTTGTTTCTGAACCATTTGCCACTTCTCAGATGTGGACCCTCCAAAGGACAAAATGGTGTCCAACCTGACCCTGAACTTTGGGCCACAGCACCCAGCAGCCCATGGAGTACTGCGACTAGTGATGGAACTGAGTGGCGAGATGGTGCGGAAGTGTGATCCTCATATTGGGCTCCTACATCGAGGCACTGAGAAGCTCATTGAATACAAGACCTATCTACAGGTGTGGAGGCGGGAGCAGGGGTCTGTTGATGGGATCTGGGTTCTAGCCTGGGACCTTGCAGGGTTTGCTGCCCCAAAACTTCAGAGAAGGAAGGTGTTGAGGAAGGTAATGCGTTGAGGAAGGTAATGCATTGAGGTGTTTTTTTTTTTTTTTTTTTTTTTTTTTTTTTGTGTTGCTGAGGATTGAACCCAGGGCCTTGTTGCTTGCAAGGCAAGCACTCTACCGACTGAGCTATTTCCCCAGCCCTGCATTGAGGTTTTTAGGATAGTCTTGGTTGGGAAGATGGAGGATGATGTTAGGGAATGCTTGAGTCATTTGGATTTGACTTGTCCAGCAGCAGTGCTTTGGGCCTGGAGCCACAGTCTCAATTTTTCTATAGGTAGCTTGGTTCACCCCTTGACCATTAGTACCCTAATGCCTCAGTTTCCCTGATCTTATACTAGTGCGTCAAAGCTAGTGTCCCAGAGGGCAGAGAAAGAGGAGAAAGACGTCAGCTCTCTAGGATTAACAGGTGATTCTTGTATCTTCCAGCTGTCTAAGTTTGTTTTAGAAACACTGAGTGAGTCACTGGGAGGGGATTTGTGACAGTTTGCCATTTTTAGGAGAACCGTGTGACCTAAGTGGTGAAGGTCAAATTTGAAGGAGTTGGATCTGGGAATCTGAAGTTTTTTTCTTACTGTCATGAAGAAAGGTCCTGAAAACATAAGGGTGGGGTTAGGATTTAGACTCAGCCCTGTGTTGGGATGAACAGTGACTAGAACATGATTCCTCCAGAGAATCATAGGCAGCGATGGATTCTGGTTACAGCATCCATGGGTTAACCCCTGTACCGTTATCCCACGTCACAGTGACATCAGGATAAGAACAGGCTGTCCCAACAAGAGATACTTTAGCTCCACCTCTTTCCTGGAAGCTGAAGATGGTTCAGTAGACAGTTAGGACTTAGTTTCTTGGCCTTCTGGGGGAAGGACTATTTCTAACTGGTGCTCTGTTTTTCTTAAATCTCTTGCTCCCAGATATTCCTAAAACTGATTATCTTTCTCCTTCAACATCTCAGTTTTTCTTTTTTCTTTTTTTTGTACTGGGGATTGAACTCTAGAACGCTCTACCTCTGTACTACATCCCTTGCCCATGTCTCTCTCTCTCTTTTTATTTTTTTTAATTTTATTTTGAGACAGGTCTCACTAAGTTGCCCAGGCTGGCCTGGGACTTGGAATCTTCCTGCCTCAGCTTCCCAAGTATCTGGGATTACAGGCATGTGCCACTGTGCCCAGCTCAGTTTTAAGAGACTTAAGAGAAAACAGAGAGTTAGTAGTCTAGGCCATTCTTTGGCAGAGTGTCACTTGGGCCAGAGGACTGTTGACAATGGTGCACTGGTGCCAGCTAATATTGACTAGCAAGAGAGTGATTGTTAAATTTTCAGGGAATTTTGTGAGCCAGTTATTGAACACAGACATTATTAAAAATTAAATTACATGATTTTTAAAAAAAGTTTAATCTTATGATAATTTATTAATTAAAGAGATAAATACTTAAAACTCTACACGTATGGAAATATTATATTATACCTTATTAATGTATGTGATTTTTATGTTTTTGTGTATTAGTTAAAAAATACATTAAACCAGACATGGTGGTGCACTAAAGTCCCAGGGACTCAGGAGGCTGAAGCAGGAGGATTTGAAGTTTGAGACTGATCTCATCAACTTAGACCTTCAGCAACTTAGTGAGACTCTGTCTCAAAATAAAAAAATACAACGAACTGGGAATGTAGCTCAGTGATAAAGCACCCCTAGGTTCGATCCCCAATGCCAAAAGTAAATAAATAAAATACGTTAAAAATTAAAAAGAGGGCTGAGATTGTGGCTCAGTGGAAGAGTGCTTGCCTGGCATGTGTGAGGCACTGGGTTTGATCCTCAGCACCACATACAAATAAATACAACAAAGATATTTTTTTTGGGGGTGCTGGGGATCGAACCCAGGGCCTTGTGCTTACAAGGCAAGCACTTTACCGACTGAGCTATCTCCCCAGCCCCCAAAGATATTTTTTAAAAAGTACTAATTTAAAAAAAATTAAAAAGAAAAATACTCAAAATTCATTATTTCTTTATTACTACATTTTACTGGACTGCCTTTGAAGTACTATTGGGTTTCTATATTAGAAATGCCATATACTGGTCTTCCCAATGCTGCATTCAGTTACATAATGTTGATATCTTAAAAGTGGAAGTATTTTCACTCTGGAAATTGACAAACATGGCAAATCAGGGTCCTCCCCTCACGTTGGAAAGCCATTTTGAAACATTTGCCAGCATACTACTAGCTTTTGGGTTATCTCATCCTGCCTTGCTGGGGCTCCTGTCCACTGGAAGGAAGGCTTCTGGCAGCCATACTATGGGTTCCTGGGCTTGTTAGATATGACCTAGATTACTCCCTCTGCCTAGGCCCTTCCATACTTTGACCGACTAGACTACGTGTCCATGATGTGTAACGAACAGGCCTATTCGCTAGCTGTGGAGAAGTTACTAAACATCCAGCCTCCTCCCCGGGCACAGTGGATCCGAGGTATGCTCTGCCACTTACTCTTGCTGCCCACTATGAGAAGGCACATGCCTTCTCCACCCTATCCCTTCTCTGCCTTAGGAACATTGAACCCAAGCTCCGTATTCAGTATTCAGACCCCAGGCTCTGCCCAGACTGCTTTCAGGATGAATCCTTGGCTGCTCTATCCTTCTGTTCTCCTTGTCTTTGCCTCTCCACAGTGCTGTTTGGAGAAATCACACGACTTTTGAACCACATTATGGCTGTAACCACACATGCCCTGGACATTGGGGCCATGACCCCTTTCTTCTGGATGTTTGAAGAAAGGGAGAAGGTATGAGGGAGGTGAGGACAGGAATAGGGGAGGAAGAGCAGAAAGTAGGGAGGGCATGAAGGAAACAAGATATTCAAAGGAGAAGAGAGAACATTTAGAGGGAAAAGGTATATTTACGTGAGTTATATTCTTAGGAACTCTGTATAAAAAGGCAGAAAATGGGGGTAGTAGGTGCTGGGGAATGTGACTTTGGTAGAGCATTTACCTGGCATGTGGGAGGCCCTAAATTCCATCCCCAGCACTGAAAAAAAGAAAAAAAGAAAAAAAAAAAAAAAAGAAGGTGGTGGTATAGTGGGCCATCATGTTGTTAGACTTAGGGGTCACTAATTCCCAGTGTGTCCTTTCAAGATGTTTGAATTCTATGAGCGAGTGTCTGGAGCCCGAATGCATGCTGCTTATATCCGCCCAGGAGGAGTGCACCAGGTAAGTGAGTGGGCTTCCCTGCCTCCCAGACCTCCAGTATAGGCCTCTTCCCTCTGTGACCGCTGGAGGGCAGTGCTGGTTGATGGAACCTAATCCTGGGGGAGAGTTGCTGATCTGGTTCTCCTTAATGGAGACTGTACTCTTCAGTATTGCCTTCATTTGGCTTCTAGGACCTACCCCTTGGACTTATGGATGACATTTATGAGTTTTCTAAGAATTTCTCTCTTCGGATTGATGAGGTAGAGGAGGTAAGATAGAAATCAATGGGGAAAAAATCTTTTTCCCTCTTAAAGGACATGTGGGATTTTAGTTTCCAATTGTAAAGAAAATAAGATTGTTATAAAGAGCATTAATGCATCAGTTTTCTTGATCAATAGATGCTGACCAACAATAGGATCTGGCGAAATCGAACTATTGACATTGGGGTTGTGACAGCAGAAGACGCACTTAACTATGGTTTTAGGTGGGATAATACTATTTCTTTCCTTAGGGGTGGAGATGGGAGTGGGGAGTTCAAGTATGTGGCTTGAAAGAATGTTTGGCACCCTCCTTGCCATTTTCTGAATTTGTATCCCACACCCAGAATGTGAGGGAGGGAAGGAGGAGACTAAGGAATAATGTGCCTCCTTTCTTGGTTTGTGAAGAGTAGTACTTAAGCTCTTTATTTTATAGTGGAGTGATGCTCCGGGGCTCAGGCATCCAGTGGGACCTGCGGAAGACTCAGCCCTATGATGTTTATGACCAGGTTGAGTTTGATGTTCCTATTGGTTCTCGAGGAGACTGCTATGATAGGTAAGGCCCCAATCCTTTCTCAGTTTCTTGTCCAGCTCGTTGTCCCTGCTTAACTTTTCTCTTTGCTACTTTCTTCTTTACTCTACCTCCAGTACCTGTAGGAGCTCCTCTGTCAAATTAGGTTGCTTGAGCTGGGAGTGTAATTCAGGGAGAGAGCACTTGCTCAACATTTCCAAGACCCTGGTTTCTGTCCCCAGTGCCTAAAACAAAAACAAAAAAAATCCCCAAACTAGATTACACATACATGGCACCTTATCTTACCCTTATACTTCCTGTCTTAGATAGAACTAGTTTGGGCTGCATTTTATGACTGAGACATCTAAGGCATTAAAGTTACAGATTAGCTTGGGATTATTCTGTTAGTAGTGGTTAAGACTAGAATCTGCCTGATCCCGTTCTCTTTCCACTAGATTCTAAGCTTCAAATTCCACTCCTCTTCACTGACCCTGAGTAAGATTTGCTGCTATTGTTTTTCTGTTTTGTTTGCTTGTTTTTCCATTTGATTCCCCCATTTTTTTTTTTTTTTTTTCTTTTTTTGGTAATGGGATTTGAATCCAAGGGAACTTTACCACTGAACTATATCCCCAACCCTTTTTATTTTATTTTATTTTATTTATTTATTTATTTATTTTAAAAAATATTTTTAGTTGTAGATGGATATGATACCTTTATTTATTTATATGTGGTGCTGAGGATTGAACCCAGTGCCTCACACATGCTAGGCAAGTGCTCTACCTCTGAGCTACAGCCCCAGCCCCCTTTTTATTTTTTATTTTGATACAGGGCCTACCCAGGTTGCTTAGGGCCTCGCTAAATTGTAAAAGCTGGCCTCAAACTTGCAAGGCTCTAGCCTCAAGTTGCTGGTATTATAGGCATTTGCCCTTGTGCCCATCTCCTCCATTCTTTAGTCTAAGAAAGTGTTTAAGAGGATAAAGAGGGAAACACTACAGCCTATCATCTGAGAAAATAAAGAGGATTTGGGGAAAGACTCTAGTAGAATCAAAATACTACAGGATTTATATGAATAACCACTCTAAGCAGAGATACTGTATTAGAAGAAAAGAGGGGGGACCTTTTATCTGACTATCTTGAGGTCAACCAGAGGTCATCTTTCCAGCCCCATATCTGTTCCTCAACCTGTTCCTGTCTTGTTCTGAGTCTGTCTCACTTACTTCAGGTACTTGTGTCGGGTGGAGGAGATGCGCCAGTCCCTTCGAATCATCTTACAGTGTTTGAACAAGATGCCTTCTGGGGAGATCAAGGTTGATGATGCTAAAGTGTCTCCACCTAAGCGAGCAGAGATGAAGGTTGGCTGCAGGGAAAGGGAGAGTGGGGAATCAGTGGCCTGGGAGGAATAGCCTTAGATTCAATTCTATTTTTACTTTTTCAAAGAATTCACTGTTCAAGGTTTTTTTGCTTTGTTTTAAGTACTGGGGGTCAGGGTTTGAATCCAGGAGTGCTCTACCACTGAGCTACTCCCCTGTTCTTTTTATTTTTTATTTGGAGACAAAGGCCTGACCTTGAACTTGTGTTCCTCCTGCCTCAGACTCCTGAGTTGCTAGGATTATAGACATGTACCACCAGGCCTGGCACATTGTATAAGATTCTGAGCCTCTTTTGGCTCTTTTGTTCTGTTTTCTCTGCTTCCATGTTGGTTTTTAGACTCCCTGAGGGCAGATTATTTTCTGTGCCAGGGGAAGACTCAAGAGACAGAATTTGTGTCCGATTTACTGATGGTGTGTTTTTCCTCCCTTTAGACTTCCATGGAGTCACTGATTCATCACTTCAAGTTGTATACTGAGGGCTACCAAGTTCCTCCAGGAGCCACGTATACTGCTATTGAGGCTCCCAAGGTGAGGAGAAGGGAGGGGAAAGACCAAATGTAGGGTGAGTAGCCAGAGATCAACATACAACAGAATGCTCACTCATCAGCAAGAAGATGTGAGGATGAACAAAGAAATTTTGTTGACAGGAAAGAATGTTCTTCCTATTAACAGAGGCACCCAACCTTCTTCCTTGCACAGGGTGAGTTTGGGGTATACCTGGTGTCTGATGGCAGTAGCCGCCCTTATCGGTGCAAGATCAAGGCTCCTGGTTTTGCCCACCTGGTAAGAACCAATTCCAGTGATTCTAATGTTAATAAATTAATCCGTAATTTATTGACCTTGGCTGAGATTTTATGAAATCTCCTTCCATCTCCTCCTACTCTTGCTCACACTGTTGCTCTCTCCATCTCTCCAGGCTGGTTTGGACAAGATGTCTAAGGGACACATGTTGGCAGATGTCGTTGCCATCATAGGTATGAGGCATCTTATTGTGTATTGGAGGTATCTTAGATAAGGGGTTTCAGGCTCTGGTTGGGAAACCAAACACTCCCTGTTCAGCATAGACTATGGTATGGACTTGAGGCCTCCATCTCTTAGACTTAGTAATGAGTTCTGACTGTTTGGTAACACCACTTCTCTCTATCCTCTGACCTAGGTACTCAAGATATTGTGTTTGGAGAAGTAGATCGGTGAGCGGGAAACAGCATTGATCTGCCCTGCTTATCAGCTTCCTCTGTGGAGCCTGTCCCTCATTGAAAATGGGGCTGTGTGAGTGTGTGTGTGTGTGTGTGTGTGTGTATACACACACATATATTTCTGTACAGACTTTATGCATGTACTAAAAAGGAAAAATTATAATAAATTAGCTGCCTTGCGGCCCCTATGCCCCTGGTATGTCTTTTTGGTATCTTACTGTCTTTCACTTTGTTTTTCTGTTACACTTAGGTCTTAGCAATTTTTCCTGCTCATCTCCACCCCTTTGCTGACTCTTGCCCTTTCCACTTCTCTATTCCTCATTTCCTCTTTTTCCCTCAGTTCCCTCTGCCTTAACCTCAATGTCCACACAAAATGGTAAGCCCCTTAAGTCAAGATTGGGTATAAAGTTTCAAGTGGGAAGGAAAGGGTATAGAGGGAAGCTTGAAGGACAGTTTATCATGTCAGATACAGATGTGTCTCTGAACAGGGGCGGAGTGAAAGGTGGAAGTGTAGACAGCCTTTCCTAAGCATGAGAGTGCCCTTATTCCGTGGGCTAAGAGGTTGATCATCGAAGGGCTGAGGCTTAGTCCAGATCTCCCAGCTCCCCTAGTTGGCCCTTCCGGGAGCCGCCCAGTCTAGTGCAGGAAGGGGAAGGGGCCAAAGCATGGGGGAAGGCGTGGCAGGAAGGGGGGAACTCTGTGGTCAGGGAACTGTTCGCAGAGCACAGCTGCGCAGTGCTGTCAGTGTCTGATCCCAGCTCTTGGCCCCTCAGACTCCGGCCCAAGATGATTCCAGCAGTGATCTTGCTTTTGTTCCTTTTGGTTGAACAAGCAGGTGAGAGTGTGGTGAGGGTCACTGAGCTGGGCCTCAGTATGAGAATCATGGGCATGTATGGGACCGCTAGAGTCGGGGACGGGAGGAGGGAGATCCGTGGTAGGCATGCGGACACAAGGCTGAGATACAGAGACCCTGAGGCTGGTCCTGTCCAGGTGCCATCCAGGGTACTCCTTCATTTTAGTACCTTTCCTATCTCATTCCAGACTGACTTCAGGATTGCTTTGAAACTGTCAGTTTGGTAGGAAAAGCAGGTATTTGTGTGGCTTGATGAGTTGGTCTGGGAAAAAGCTCCATTATCCCTGATCGGCATTACCTTTGTGGTGTCATTAGTTTTGTTCTCTGGGAGTTGGTTTCTAGTAGTTATAAATATACAAAGCTCCCTCTTAGAGAGCAGAGGCCTGTCCTTGAGTTTGGGAACAAGGCAAGGGGTATTCAAGATAAACAGGCATAATTGCTGTTTTGGTGGATCATCACTGCAGCACCAGCTGATAGGAAGGTGGACTGTATGAAAGGCCTGTTTATAGAGACCTGAGCATCAGCTGAGAAATACAGGCACAAATGACAAGGTTCTAGCTCTAAGGCTCTAGTTGACTGAAGAACTCTCACTTTTTGTTTACTTTGGGGTGTCTATGCTGGGAAGGTGTCTCTGTTCTGAACAGAGCTTGTGTCAGCTGGGTGTTGGGCAGGAGGGAGTTGGTTAATTTCTCCAAAGAGAGGGCCCTGAGGAGTCCCACTAGCCCTGCTGAGGTGAAGAAGAGGATGGAGTGAGCTGTTTATCTGCTGTCATGGGATGAAGAGGGATGCCAGACCCCCAGGGCATAAAGAAAAGCTTTGGAGGCAGAAAATCATAGATCTTAGTTCCAGTCTCTTGCTTAACTGTGACCCTGAATGAGTTACTTAGCTTTTCCAAAAGCCTGGGTTTCATCATAAAATGGTGATGATGTTTCCTTCACAAGGTAGTTTTGAGATTTATGCAATATTGTTACAGAATAAAAAGTACTGATGTCAGTACTGGCCCATATTAATCATATGTATGGTATCAGTTCTGATACGGGCTGGGAACAGCCTTAGAAGCCCAGACCCTATGTGATTTTTTAAACTCATACAAAACTTCCCCTCTGAGAGGCCCACAGTGAGTAACAGAACTGAGTAGCAGGAGGAGGAATTGATATTTTGCATTTAGTTTGTGATCATTCCCTTAAGCCTGTGGTCATTTCCCCAGCTCCATGTGCAGGGCCAGTGGTAGGCATAGCAAAGTGGACACTTTGTTTTTTGCATATTTAAGTGTCTTGTGGGATAGAAAGCAATGAGGCTGAGCCTGGGAGATGACCAATAATAGAGTAATTGCCTTCCCTCCCTTCCCCAGCTCACATCCTTCCTGTCCAGCTCTCAGCCACAGGTCACAGGACTTAGTGGAGACTGTGGTTTCTTAAGCTGAAATTTGCCACTGCCTCTCCCTCCCCTTCCCCCTCTGGGCTGAGGTTTTTGTCTCAGCCCAGTGAACTCAGACAGGTCCTTGAGGTAGATGAAGTGCTCAATGGTGCCCAAAGAACCACAGTGCTGAAGAGTGTTGGGGTTGAGGGGGAAATCTTCAACTCTTGGTGCATGTAAGTCCTACTGCAATAGAACACTTCATGCTTTCTATCCTATCCCTAGTCTATGGTAAGGGAAAAATAAGAGAAATAGGAGTCCAGAGAGGAACATAGATTTCTTTCCTAAAAGGGATCCCCTCTAAGTCTGTCCTACTTCCCAGAGCACTTTCCCTTCTTTCCTCTGAGCACCAGATCCTACCACCGTGTCCCTGACCCCCTGGCACCCTCTATCCCCTCAGCGGCCCTGGGAGAGCCTCAGCTCTGCTATATACTGGATGCCATCTTGTTCTTGTATGGTATTGTCCTCACCCTGCTCTATTGTCGACTCAAGGTAAGGCAAAGCGGGGTGAGGGCTAGAAGGAGAAGTGGGAGGGTGGCAGCAGTATGAATTGGAGGAAGGGGAACCCAAGGGGTTCTCCCACAAAGCTTGGAGGGAAGGGGTGGGCCTCTAATTTCCTCTTTACTGATTACTTTCCCTCCACTTCAGATCCAGGTGCGAAAGGCAGCTATAGCCAGCTACGAGGTATGGACCCTTCCACACCTGGGTGTTAAAATTTTTTCAAACTCTCCCCTTCTGGAGTTAGGGTCTGAGTCCTTTGGGAGGGCATGCATCTCCTGTACTGATCTGTATACACCTGAGTACCTTACACTACCTACCCTGCCAGTTAGCCAAGCCACAAGTAAAATATCTGACAGGTGACAGGGAAGAATCAAGCACAGGGTGATAATGAATGCGTGAGAGAGTTGTGTGTTATGTTGTGTTTGTATTCTTGTTGGCAAATGTGCATTCATGTCCCAAACCTCTAGCCTTAGGCAGCAAACCCTGACTCTGACCCTGACCCAGATATCTCCCTATGTGGGAAAGAAGATGCTGAGGGGTCCTCAAAGAGATATGAGTCTGTAATCCCTTGCCCCTTTCCTCTCTACAGAAATCAGAGGCTGTTTACACGGTGAGTGAACCTGATTTCCCCATCTCAGTATCTGCAGAATAGAGTGGGGTTTGGGGTGACCTTGGAGAGGGACCAGGTCTGTGGGGTGGGTGGGGTTCCTGGGGTGAGATCAACCCCCGACAATCCTTTGACTCTCACCTTCAGGGCCTGAGCACCCGGAACCAGGAGACATATGAGACACTGAAGCACGAGAAACCACCCCAATAGCTTTAGAAATCCTTGGTCACATTCTTCTGTGGCTTTCAGTTCATCTCCCAGCCCTCATTGTCAGCATTGCATATGCCTCCACACTCCTAATGTCAACTGACCTTTTACCCCTAAAATGATGCTAGTCCCCATGTTAATATACACCAGCGGTTCCTCCTCCCTCTTAAAGACTTATGCTCAGATGCTCTTCATTGGTGTTTATTTTTTAGTCTCACTCCCTTGCCCCACCCTTTTTCCCTTCCCCATCCCCAACTCCTGTTAAACAATGGGAAGGGAGATCCTCAATAAAGCTGCCACAGACTATACTCTATTTGTTCATTTGTTTATCTTATATTTATTCAGCCTCTACTAGGCACTAGGCAAGATACTGAAGATAACAGTTTTGAGTAAAGCAAATTCAGTTCTTGACCTTATAGAACTCACAGTTTAATGAACTTAAAATTACTTTTCTCAAACGAGGGATGAATGTTGACTGTAGGTGGGTGAGGGGTGAGACCTCTGACCCCAGATGCTCTGAGATAGAACTGGAGCAGGGAATACACTCCCTATATACCAACTCTGTGTTGGGAATGTAGGCATGTTTGGAGACATTAGAACTTAAGAAATGGCTTCTGTACACAACATGGCTTTCTGTGTCTGACAATTGACAATTGTTGGGTGCGGGGCGGGGGGTGCCTGTCTGTCTAATCTCAGATTGTCACCAATCAAGATAGTACCAATCCAGTATATGCCTATGGGAAGTAGCACATCTGAAAAGTCAGACATGCAGAAAGAATAGAATAACCAGGGTTATGTGAAGCTCCTAATAGAAGGTTTTATAGAAACTGAGTTTTGGGGGGACTCCAAGGCTAAAGGAAACTTTGAGAGTCAGATGCAGTGGTGTACTACTGTAATCCCAGTGACTCAGGAAGCTGAGGCAGGAGCATCAAAAGTTTGGGGCCAGCCTGGGTAACTTAGTAGTAAGATCAAAAGATCTGGGAATGTAGCACATACACATAACAAGGGACCTTAGAGAAAGGGCCAAATAGGGATTGGAGATGGGTTAAGGCAAAGGGAAACAAACTGGGTCCAGATGAGAGGTCATCTCCCCTAAGCACATGGGTGGGTGACTAAGGAATCCCTGTTTGTGCCTGTTCTGTTTCCAGAACTGCCTGGAAACTGCCTGGAAGTATTTAAACTTCCTGAGATGCTGCCAGTTCTACCTTTAATGCAGCAGTCATTCTTGAATGGGTCTAGGGTCTCCAAGCTTCCAGTAACCCCTTGTCCTGAGCAGTACTTTGTACTGGGTAGTAACTTATACTTCACAAACTTGCAAGTGATAGACTAAGAAATCTTTGGCCATATGAGAAAAGGTAGATATTTTGAAAAAAAAAAAAGAGTAGAGGAACCATTACAAATGATGAGAATCTTGAAGGACAGATTAAGGAGGTTAGTCAATATATAGAATAAACTGGAGCCATTTCCATTCTCCAGGGGAAAGATGACTTCAGATGGTCTATGTGAAATGAGACAGGGTAGGGAAGTAACTGTTTTAATTAATTAATTAATTTGATACTGGATATTGAACCTCGAGTACTGTACCACTGAGCTACAACCCTAGTCCTTTTTATTTTTTATTTTGAGACAGAGTCTCGCTAAGTTGGTGAGGCGGACCTCAAACTTGTGATCCTACTTCAGCCTTCTGAGTAGCTGGAAATAGAGAAAATAACTGTTTTAAAGTAGGAGGCTGAGGTTGTAGCTCAGTGATAGACTACTTGTCTAGTATGTGTGACAAGTTTGGGTTTGGTTCCTTGTACTGTAAATAAATAAAGTGGGAATACATTTTTACTGGAAAATACCTCATTTCCCCGGACCCTCCATTTTAGGATTGTATATCTCCCCCTGTCAACCTAGTCTGATATCCATTCCATTTTGATTTAATCCAGCTATCACAGTTCCTCTAGTCTACTATGTACACCAAGTTAGATAACTGTCAGGCCTTTAAATAGCTACTAACGGCTACTAGTCCAGGCTCTAAGATGGCTACTAGGGCAGTTCTTTAGTGCCTGGATAATGGTAGGGGAAGGACTTGGAATGGGTCCAGATCAGAGGTTTTGAATGGAGGGAGGAAATAGAACATTTTTGGGGAAAGGAGTGAAACTAGGTTTCTCATTTATTGTGAGATAGGGGAAACAGAATATTCCCCTAACTCATAAGGAAAGAAAGGGCCTTGGGTTACACCACTGGACTCAATTTTGGGAAGAAATTTTTCTCTTCATAGAAGAATTAAGGGGAAATTCTGAAGGGTGCTCTCATTTCCTATAAACTTCAGAAATCTAGGGATTGAGTTTATAAATACTTCTTTTCTTTCACAGTTTCATGTCTATACAGTGGCACTGTAACTCCACAATAGAACCATGACTGGGTCTGTGGGAGATTTTCTGGGTTTGGGGAAGAATCACAGGCACACCATACACCACTGCTCTGTCATTTCAATCATTTGTCTCTTCAACCCTTTCTCCATCCTTCCATTCCCAAACCCTTCTCCTTTTAGAATCAGATTTATCTTTTCCTTCCTCCTACTCCTCCCCAACTCTTTTTTTCCAGGCACCCAAATACATGAGGCTCACAATTCAACTCCTTCCACGTTTATTGTAGAAAATGGGGAATAGGTAGGGAGAGGGACACTAGGCCTGGTCCCTGGGCTGGAAGAAATGGCGGGGTCACCTCACTGCGCAGCAGGCTGTGTTTTCTTGAGGTCCATGAAATTACTCAAGAAGTTAATCAGATCAGTTCCAGCCTTCTTGACCAGTGGTGTCAGCTGCTCCTGCGTCTTTTCAAAGTAAGCCCTGGATAGGGGAGGGATTAGAGGTCAATGTGAAGAAACCTAATGACTGGCAGGGAGGGGCCTTGGTGGTGGTAGAAAGTCAGAGCAAAATGACCTAGGTCTCTATACTTAGATGCTGGTCAATCCTGGTATGGTAAAGCACCTAGGAGGAGAATCAAGCCCTCCACTGAACAGAACTATAGACCCTAGAGATTGAAATACAGGGATCACTTCCTGTTGCCCCTATCTGTCTAAGATGTACACGGGATCTATGAGCAATGGAAGAATTTTTCTCTCCAGTTTAAGCCTAATCCTTCTTACCTCCCACCCTTGAGCTCAGTCTCCTGCGAGACCTCCCACCTTCTCTTCCTTCTTTCCATGATCTCACCCTTACCCCTGATACTTACTTGGCCTGGGCTTGAAGTTCTGGGCCCTTGGCTTTCTCCACCAGGTCCTTCCCGTAGTCTGTCACAGTCTGGAGGTACTGAGAGACCAGGCTCTGCAGACTTGGCTCCTCGGCCTGTCTCCGAACCAAAGCCCCTAGATACACAGGCACACTCTTCTCAGCTGGGTCCCCAGCAATGAGTCCTGGTCTCCCACCACACCTCTGCCATTCCCCACCCCAGCTCACAGCCCCCTTTCCAAATAGGTATCTAGAGAAATCTTTGGATGGTTTTTCTGGACTTCAGAGAGAAAATAATCTTCCTTTTGAGTCCTGTGGTTGCCAGACTGTGTGACAGAAACACAGACAATGGGTAGCCAGGACCACCACCTCCTGTTCTTCTTTGCCCCCCTCCCTCCATATCATACCTTCAAGGCTACAGATGGTAAGGAGCAGCACAGTCATTGCAAGCAGCTTCATAGTGGTGACAATAGAAAGGTGGCCTAAAATATAGTGCTGGTGGTGAGGAAGGATACTGAAGCCAAATAGGCTTCATCCCCTCCCCAGGGATCTCACATCCAGATGCCCACTCCACCTGGTTCCCTCCCTTTCTATCATCAAAGCCCAGTTCTCTTCACATGCTGCCCACACCTGTTTTTCTCTCACCATACCTAGTCAACGTCTCTGTCTTTGGTGTCTGTTCCTGGCCTGCCTGGAAAGGCAGGGGCTATATACCTGTCCATCTCACCACCCCCTGTCAGGTGATAGAGACTCTGGGGAGATCTGGAGTAGGGGAGGGACCACTGGGAGTAAACAGATTGGAGAAATGGGGGAGGAGAGGACAAGCAATGAGGAATTCATGGTGATGGAATGAGAAGCAGAGGATACAGACTTTAGCAAATGTCAAAGTGTACATGTAAATCTGTTTAAGATTTACTCTTTTGGGATCGGGGCTACTAATCTTTGGATTTGTATGCATCAGGGAAGCAAGATTCCTAATCATTTCTCTGAAAAGCTCTGACATCAAGCCCTTGGTCCTTGATCTTTTTATCTCTTTTCTGAGTAGATTTCATCTTCCCAACCCTACTTGTCTTCACTGCAACTTTGAACATAAGTATTGTGGAAAAGAAAAAGCAAAAAGGAATTGAAATTAGGGGCAGCAGTGAAGGGAATGGGGGTTAGGGAAATAAGATTCAGGGTCAGAGGGCAGGCAGGATTGACTCTGTCCTTTTTTCAGTTAATGTGTAATGAGACGGGAGGAGAAAACAACCTGGAGCCCAGAATGACCTCCTGGTTGTTGATCAATGAGCATACCCTTCCCCCAATAAAAACAGATTCAGAAAACAGCCTCTGCCCTTCCCCTCTCAACTGGAGAGCTCTGGCAGGAAAAGAGGTAAGAGGCCCCTGCTAGGATAAAGGTTGAGTGGTTATTTGACAGCCTTATCAGTTCAAGGTAGTGGTCAGCCAATATTGAATCAGCAGGGGCAATAGCATACCCTTGGCCAAGGTCCTGGCCCTTGTCCCAGCCCTAATTAAGGGGCGGGGGTTACATTCCCATGCCCAAAGCATTTCAGTGGAATTAGCTAACTAGATACCCGAAGCATTTGTATCTTTTACCCTATCGCCCTCAATTTTACTCCCTATGTTTGTGGAACATTCCTGAAAGATGGGGGTTAGAGGGGTGGGAGCTAGTGAGGAAGGTAAACAAAGGCTAAAAAAATTTACTCCATTTTCAACTATTCCCCAGTAGAGCTCATAGTTTTTGAGGGTTACTCTGTTGCTTGCCCCTGGAGTCCATTTGTGGGCTAGAATCTTAATCCTAAATTTTATTTGTCTACTGTGCCTGAAAACTCCAGGAAAGAAGCGTTAACTATAGATGATACCTGTTTTAGGGAATAGCTCTGCTCAGACCCTGATCCTCTACTACAAACTATCACACACCTATTTCCTTTCCACTGAGAAGGTGAACTCTTGAGAGGTGTAGACCTCCAGAAACTGCTGTTTGTGAATAGGAGTCATTTAGAGGTGGGCTGTGGAGGGCTGTGAGGATTCTATGAGTGAGTGGGGGCACGATACGAACTAGGATTCGTAAGAAGTCTTCATAGTCATCCCTCCCATCATTCTATACAAAACAAATCCGAGTTGGGTGTGGTGGCTCACAATTGTAATCACAGTTACTTCAGAAACTAAGGCAAGGAGGTTCAGCTTCGGCAATTTATCGAGTCCTGTCTCGAAAAAAAAAAAAAAATGTTGGGGATGTAGTTCAGTGGTAGAGAGCCCCTGGGTTCAATCACCAATACCAAAAATAAAACAGCCTCCAGACTGTTTCACTTTTTTCATGGGCGGTGCAAGGAGTTTCCGTGGCCCAAGCGACAAGATACTCCCTCTAGTGGCTTGAACGTTCAGAGGTTTATCCCGACCTTGGAGAGGCAGGGCGATCTAAGGCCTTCTACAGAAGTCTAAGGAACCACCAATCAAGTCCCGCTTGCCTCTGCAGCGCCAGGGTGAAGTTCTCGGGTCGCTAGACCTGCCACTCTTTTGCTTCCTTCTTTCCCATTGGCGACTGGGAGATGGAGGTGCCTTTTTTCCTATCTATTGGGCGGGACCCAGTCAGGAGAAGGTTGGATCTTTGATAGTTTCCTTTGCCCGGTTCCAATATGGCGCTCATGGGCACGCTGCAAATGCAGCGTGAAGCCGTAATTCTGCCATTAATCAAGATGGCTGCCCCCATCAAGATGACCGGGGAGTGCCGGGGGGAAAGAAGCAGCAGGATGGTCTGAGATGGTAAGGGCTGCTGTTCTCTTGCGGACCTGGCCTCGGGGCGTGGGAATGAAGATTAGAGAGAGTAGGAATCCAGGTGAGGTCTGTCGTGGGGAATAGGATTAGAAAATGGGAGTGAGGACAGGGGTGACAGGTGGGGGTGAGGGATCAAAGATGGGGTGGGAGTGTGCCTAGGGTTCCATCTCCCATCGGTGCTCTCTCTCCCCACTCTTCCTGTTTCAGGTCTAGCATTCGATCATGTGGAAGTTTCTGAAACTGGGGAGCCTGATGATGGGGGGTGGGGCCCGTGGGGGGTAGAGGAAGCCAGAATCCTTTCCCAGGCTAACTCCGGCCCCTCCCTGCCCTCTGAACTAAAATGGGTAATACATTGGGCCTGGCACCGATGGGGACTTTGCCCCGCCGGAGCCCCCGCCGAGAGGAACCTCTGCCCAACCCCGGGAGCTTCGATGAGCTGCACCGGCTATGCAAAGGTAAGAACTCTGGCATTTGGGACTCAAGTTGAAGGGGTAAAGGAAGGGAGGGTCTTGAAAGCTGATGTCCAGTGATGGGAACAGAAAAGGGGAGATCACAGCTGGGGCATTCAGTTCAGGGAGAATCCAGTGCCCAAATGAAGTGGAGCATTTCCATGCAGGAGTTGAAAGGAGGTCAATTCCTCCAGTGCTTCAAATGGGATTGAAAGGGGAGACTAACTCTTTGGATAGGGATTTGTGCTTATTCCTTCCCTTCCCCTCCACCCGCTTCAGATGTATTCCCAGCACAGATGGAGGGAGTGAAGCTCGTTGTCAACAAGGTTCTGAGCAGCCATTTCCAGGTGCCCCAACTTCTCTGTCCCATCCTTACCATTCCCTGCCTCTCCCTGGATCCTCTTTTCCTTTGTACTCCGGCCTTAGATAGGCTATGTGGGACAAATGAGGGAGGATGTGGGGTTCTCTTTACCTCCCTTGCCAGTGGGACTTATTGCTTTAAATCTGTTAACCCACTACATATGTTGGAATATTTGGGATTCTTAAAAGGCTCCCTGGATGGGGAGAAGATGAAGGCTGGGATGAGGGACTGAAATGAAGCAAGGATGCTCTCTCCTCCATTGACTCCTCTTTCCACAGGTGGCTCACACTGTGCACATGAGTGCCCTGGGTTTACCTGGCTATCACCTCCATGCAGCCTATGCAGGGGATTGGCAGCTTAGTCCCACAGAGGTGAGGGCTCCACACACCTGGGTTTGCTCCCTAAAAGTCCACCTGGGACCTAGGTCTGGAGGAGGAGGAAACGTGTGTGTTATGGGAAAGAATTGTTAGTGACCAGATTCTGTGTCTCTTCTGAATGGCAAAGGGTAAAGAAGCCAATTGTCTATGTAAAGATGCCAGAGTTTTTCTTTTTGTCTCCACCAGGGGGCGCTGAGTAACATTAATGAAATCCCAGTGTTTGGGTTTAGGTTGAGTAGTGTTACCCACTGAGCCTCACCGTCTGCACTCCTCGCCAGGTGTTCCCCACTGTGGTAGGGGATATGGATAGCAGTGGAAGTCTCAACGCCCAGGTCCTACTTCTGTTGGCAGAGCGTCTCCGAGCTAAGGCTGTCTTCCAGGTGACCCACAGTTCCTGCCTCCATCCACCGAGGCACTTCTCTTTCTCCTCTATGGGTATCCTGCCCTGGGGAAGCCAGGGGGAGGATCAGAGGCAATAGTGATTATAAAAAGAGGGATAGAGGTTTTACTTCCCGCTCTCTCCACACAGACACAGCAGGCCAAGTTCCTGACATGGCAGTTTGATGGCGAGTATCGAGGCGATGACTACACAGCCACTCTGACCCTAGGAAATCCTGACCTGATTGGGGAATCGGGTGAGAAGTTGTGACAGGGTTCTCTTGAACCTCAAACAGGGTTCTGTTTGCTAATGTTGGACATGCCTCCTCAACTTCTGTACAGTTTGGGGTTAGAAAAGGAATTTCTTGGGCAGGTTGTAGAAGGGAACTGGGGGTGAAGGAGTAGGCCTGACTGTTGTTTCTAAGACTGATTCCATGTCTCCTCACTCCCCCACAGTGATCATGGTTGCTCACTTCCTGCAGAGCCTCACTCATCGACTGGTGCTGGGAGGAGAGCTAGTTTATCACCGGCGACCAGGCGAAGAGGGGGCCATCTTGACTCTGGCTGGGAAGTACTCCGGTATGGGGTAAAGTGGAGTGGCAATTCCAGACTTTGCTGGGGTCCCTGGCCTGTTTCTTACTATAGTAATGCTCTTTTCCTCTTGTATTTTTTTTTACAGCTGTACACTGGGTAGCTACATTGAATGTTGGATCTGGAGGGGCCCATGCAAGTTATTACCACAGGGCAAATGAACAGGTGAGACTACTGATCTCATTTCCTATGCTAGCAAGTCAGTCATAAACTTTTGCCTCTGTAGACCTCCCCAGGCTCTGCTGGCTTAGTATTCTTCCTATCCATACCAGGTATACATTTTCATGGATGCCTTCATTCTGCTGATCCCCTGTCAGGACCCCTCTGGTCTTCACTAAGTCTGATTCCCCCTCTCATCCTTGCCCTTGTCTTTTAGGTTCAGGTTGGAGTGGAGTTTGAGGCAAACACAAGGCTACAAGACACAACCTTCTCCTTTGGTTACCACCTGACTCTGCCCCAGGCCAACATGGTGTTTAGAGGTAAGTGTTATTGTGGCAGCATTCAGAAGTGCTGAAGGATCAGGGGATACAGAGGGTGGGAAGTTCTACCTTATTTCTGCCAGCTCTTTTCTCCAAGTCCTGTTCAATAACCTAGTTGATGTTCTCTTTCCCAATAGGCTTGGTGGATAGTAACTGGTGTGTAGGTGCTGTGCTGGAGAAGAAGATGCCCCCACTGCCTGTCACCCTGGCCCTTGGAGCCTTCCTTAATCACTGGCGCAACAGATTCCATTGTGGCTTCAGCATCACTGTGGGCTGAGATTGTCCTAGAGCCAGCCCCCACAGCTGGAACCTCTGAGTCAGGTGCCCTAGGGCCAGAGACTAGGCTCCTCTCCAGAGTGCACCTCGCTGGGTGCCCTCTAGATCCCAGGATCAAGTGGGGGACAGGACCATGGCCTTCTCAAAACTGGCGTTGCCACTGGGTCAGCTGATAAGGCAGTGGTTTGAGGCTTCCACTTCTACCACTAGCCCCAGTATCATCTTCCCCACACTCTTGTGGCTCTGGACTAAGGGAGGATTAAGGAATATGTCTGGTTGAACTTCCCCCTTTACTTCCATCTTTGTTTTCCTCTGGATTAAAGCCCCTGGCTCCTTCCTCTCCAGAGCAGAAAAGTCTGCATGGGATTAGCTTCCCCATCCTGTTTTCCCATTCCAGAGTCTCCCAAGGCTGAGAAAGTAGGGCTGAAGGGCTAAATTTGGGGCATCAAAAAGTAGGACCTACACTTTCCCAGAAGTTTTACCTCTTAGCCTTGAGGCTTCCTCTTCTTCATCTTCTGTGCATCCAGAGGACAACATTATCCCCGTGGTCACCCCCGAGTACCCCAATGATTGCATGAAGAGGCAGTTATTGCTTTAGTCTTTCATTACAATCACTGAGCTCCCTTTCTCCTGGTCCCAGCAATTTCCCCTTTCTAGTCCAGTGTGTCCCAAGTGGGCCGGGGAACCAGGCCAGTCTGGGCCTCAGCTGCAGATCTCCTGGAGCAGTGGCATCATAGCAGATAGTCCCTGGATGCGCTGGATTTGGTACCAGTATGCGTCATTAATGCTCCGGAGTTCAACCAACAGGCCCAGCAACTTTGCATATAGAAACCTTTGAAGGAAGTAGTGGGGTTACCAGGGAAGAGGAAGGAAATAAGACAGCTAGAAGTCTTGTCCTGAGGCCCTGACCCCCTGAATTGACCCTCAGTGAAGCCAAGTCTGAAATTTAGAGAAAATCATGCTCTGGTATGAAAATTTGTCAAAAGTTCAAAAGTCTCCAAAGGGGTGTCTATATGATACTATCTTCTTTCACAATGCTCAGTTTTTCCTGAACTCTGAGGGCCAAGTGTGAAGGAAGCACCCAGATTTGGCCAGAACTTCAACTGTGTTGAATCTGAGGGTTTGGCCTTCTAGAGCAAGTTCTAGAAGGTGGGTGTGTTCTGTGATACAAAGTGTCCCCTTTCTGGCAAACTGACTTAATAAGGAATGAGCAAGAAGAGAAGTGACACATACCTCAGAGCCCAGATAGATCATGAACTATTGAGCTAGGGACATAAAACTGTGAGTGACCATAATTTCAAGGGAAATGAAAAATTCAAGGAATTGGTTAAGTGGAGAGGAGAGAAAGGGTCAAGGAACAAGAGTGAGCAAGCCTCTTAATGGTCTGCTTTAGTCTGGAGAAGCTGGAGTGCTAAGGTGATGAATGTCATCAATCTCAGGAATGCTATTATAAGAGCCTGTGAGCTACTACTTTGCATCTCTACTGAATAAAAAAAAAAAAAATCTTGAAAAAGTGAGATTAAATATCAGTAAGAGCAATTTGGATGTTGGAACTATGTGCAACTGGAATGGCCAGAGGAAAGGACCAGCCCCACAAGGGACCAGGTTGCCAAAAGAAAAGACAGTAAAAGCATTCATCCAGAGTTGAGTGTTTTCCCTAACCCCTTCCTTCTCCAGTGCAGCCTCCAAGCTCCCAGGCTCCCACCTACCGATTTCGGGGCCTTGGCTCCTGTTCCTTGATATAACTGTCCAGAGTCAGTGCCATCTCCTCTTGCAACTGATCAATCTCTTCTCTCTGGGTAACTCCAGGTCGATCTGTAAGATTGGGAGCTGGGAAGGACAAGTGGGGGAAGGGGAAGGCCTGCACAGTGTCCCAGGGGCTGAAGATGATATAGACTCATTCCAAAGGATTGAAGGCTAGATGGCCAGGGATGGATGGATTCAAGGACCAAGTTTGGTCAGAGGTGGTAGGACCAAATTTCTGGGCTTTGGGAAATGCTCACCAGGAGAGAAGAGGGCCATGGCAGCCATGAGCACATACTCAGGCTCCTGGAGCTGTAGTCGTTTCAGTGTCCCATGGAAGCGAAATATCAACTCCAAAAATTCTTCCTGGAACCCTGCTGTAGGAGATATGAGGCTTAGTAACCACTAGGTCACCTCACCTCATCCCATACCACAAGGACACATGCCTCTACTACTCTAGCATCTTCTTACCATGGGCTACATCTTCCATTGTATAGCGAAGAGGTCCACAGAGGAAGTTTTGTGTTTGGAGACAGAAAGTGGTATTGAGTGCGATGTGAGAGATCTCCACAGCTGCTCCCTTGAGAAGGGAGATTTGGTCCTCCATGGGCAGGGATCTGGGGAACAGGAAACAAGGACAATCAGACAAGTCTGAACTTCACAGAAGGAGAGGAATTCCCAGTCTGATTGACACACTTAAAAGCAAATCTGGTTTGAGACCTGGTTTGGAAAGGCTTAAGGGGTGTAGTAATTTGTTCAGTGACTTTTTTATTTTGGGATTGAACCCAGGGGTACTGAAACACTGAGCTAATATCCCAACCCCTTTTTTTGAAACAGGGTCTCACTAAGTTGCCTAGGGTTGTGGCAGGCATCAAATTGGCAATCCTGTGTCAGCCTCTTGAGTATCTAGGATCACAGGCATGAACCACCATGCCCCCTGATCAGTGACTTTTGGGGGTGGGGTGAGATTAAGATGATATTCAATTTATGAAGCCCTTGATTCCTGAAAGATGAGGGAAGATCACTCACCGGAAAAGGGGCAGATCCTTGGTGAACTTGATAATTTGCTGCATCATGAAAGTGTTGATGTCTGCGATGTGTGTGAGCAGAGGCAGCACAGGGGTCAGGGTAGGCAAGGGCTGATGTTGAATGAACAGGTAGGCTGGAGGCTACAGAGATCAGAATGTGAGCTAGAGTCCCTGGCTCCCAGGACTTATGTTTAGGCCTCACCAGTCTTATCTTGGAAAGATTCTTTGGAGGAACTTGCCCAGGCTGGAGTTCTGGAGAAAATCTATCCTGCGTTGGTACATGGTACACAGCCCTCTCCCTTAAACCACCTCTTAGATACACTTTTGGTTACTTTTTAGCCCAAATTCTGCAAGTGCTCACCCTGAACTGCACAAACTGGTCAAACATTGTGCCAACATGTCGAGTATGGGCCCCCAGAAGGGTCTGGACCAACTTTTTCTGCTCCTGACTCAGCTGGGTAGGAGTTTGCTGTGCTCGCCGCTGTGCCTGTTTTGCTCGTCGTAATGCCAGGGCTTCTGCTGACAGTATCACTGTACCAGATGAGATATAACAAAGCTATTTAGACCAGTAGAAAGCATCTTTCAGCCAGTCCCTGATCTGGGACTCCTCAACCATCCTGTACAAGGAAGACCTAGGGAAGGGAGGAGAGTTCCTGAGGCTTTCTTGAATTAAACTAGAGTTATGTTAGCTTTTCATTGCTATGAACAAAATACTTGACCTGACTTAGAGGAGGAAAGATTTCTTTTGACTCAATTTTAATCTATGGTTGGCTGGCTCTCTTGCTTTGGGACTGAGGTGACAAAGAACATTATGGCAGTAGAAAGCAGAGAGAGAGAGAGGGAAGAAGGGTATGAGGAAGATAAACCCTTTTAGGGCATGTTCCTAGTAACCTACTTACTCCAACTAGGTCCCAGCTCCTACAGTTCCTATCACCTCCCAATAATCCATTCAGATTATTAGTTCCTATCACCTCCCAATAATCCATTCAGATTATTAGTCCATCAAATGGATTAATTCACTGATAAGGTTATATCCTTCATGATATAACCAATCATTTCCTAAAAGCCCTACCTCTAAACATTAGTGCACTGGGGACCAAGACTTCAACACATGAGACTTTGGGGGACATTCCAGATCTAAACCATGACAGCATTACAGTTTCAAAAGTTCTGAGGTTAGATTTCACTAGATGAAACAACATTGTGGTAGACAGGGTAGGTATTATTCATATTTTTCAGAAATGTAAATAGGCTTAGATTCCAGAAACAGGTCCAGGGGTCATAAATGATGCAGACTGAATTCAAACCAAAATCTTTTGGTTTCTAAACAATTTTCTTTCCATTATATTGAAAAGTACTGCAATAGTATGGAAAAAGCAAGAGTTTAGTAGACAACAGACTTGAATTTGAATACTGACTGTACAATTTTGATTGATCTTGGGTAAGTTAACTTCTGTGAGTCTCAGTTACGTCGTCTGTTGGGAGCATACCATAGTTACCTGGCACAGAGAAATCATTAATTAATTAAATACTTACTGAGCATTCACTAGGTGATAGGCACTGTACTCAAGAGGTAAAAAGAAAAAAGCAAGTCATATAAATACCAAGGGAAGGACTTTTCAGGTGGTGGGAATGGGAGTGCAAAAGTCCTGGGGATGTGTGTGCTTGATGGGTTCAAGAAGGCCACTGAAGTCAATGTGACTGGAATGGATTGAACAAGAGGGAAAGAGTTAGAAAATGAAGTCTGAAAGATGGTGTGCAGGAACCAGATCATGAGATCTTGTACTTTAAGAAAGATGGGGAGCCACTGAAAGTATTCAGTAAGAATAGTGATATAATCTGACTAGTTTTAAAAAAAAATCTTACTCTGCCAGTTAGTGGAAAATGTACAATGGGAAACAAAGATAAAGCAGAAGACAAAGTCAATGGATGATTGGGAGGGTAGGGAACCAACTCACTGTCTTTCCTCATGCCAACTTTTAGACATTTCTGCAACCTGCAGGCTGGGCAGTGGCGCCTCAGGGCCTTGCTGACCTCACAGCTTCCAGCAAAGGGGCAGGTGAGACTGGTGCTTTTACTGACTGTTCGTCTGTGAGGGACAGAGACATTTTTTTGTTGTAGTATATGGACATAATACCTTTATTTTTTTTATTTTTGTTTGGTGCTGAGGATGCAACCCAGTGCCTCACGTACTAGGCAAGTGCCCTGCCACTGAGCCACAACCCCAGTCCAATGAAGACCTTTTTTTTTTTAAATTTTTTTTTTGTGATACATGGGATCAAACAAGGGGGGCTTTACCACTGTGACACATCCCTTTTCCTTTTCCTTTTTTAATTTTGAGACGGTCTTGCTAAGTTGCCCATGCTGGCCAGGAACTTGCCATCCTCCTGTGTCAGCCTCTCTAGTAGCTGGGACTATAGATGTCCTCCACCCCCACCTAGCAAGAGACATTTTTAGAGTCTGAGATGGTAGTGAACAGAAGGAGGGTATGTGAGGGACTGAGAGGACATGGTCTAAAAGACTTGAGAATCTGGAAATGTGGGCTAATCTGAGCTATGTCCACAGGACTTCAGGAGTGAATAGGGCACAACACATCTCAGCATTTGCATGGGAACACAGGATCACTGGGGCAAGCCTAGTCAATATAATAAGTACTACAGAGAGAGAAAGAGAGAGAAAACATGGACTGTGTGCATGGGACAAACAAAACATTTGGTCCTCTTTTATCATGCCGTCAGTTTATACAGTGGTGTGCTTGGCAAGATGTAGAGTGGTAGCCACAGGGTAGTGAGACTCAAATACAGGAATAATGTAGCTGAACAAGCCTGGGCATGTGCCAGGGTTTAAAGGCTGACTGATAGGAGTTGGAAACAGGGTTGTTTCTATGGAGGAGGAGAGTCTTACCTGAAGAAACCTTTGCAGCCCTCACAAGTCAGGGCATGGAAATGATAGCCTGTGGCTCGGTCCCCACACACCACACAGTTCTTTGGCTCATCTTCCCCACTAGCCATGGTTCCAGGTGTTGGGGTGGCTGTCATGGACCCCTGAATGTGGAAAGATTTAGTAGTCAGCTCTGAGCCACAGCTGTGAGCCACTCATGACCTTCTTCTCTCCCTTCTGCAGAGCCTCTGGCCCTGAACAGATTTTGGTATTTTTTTTTTGTTTGTTTGTTTTTTTTTGTTTTGGTGCTGGGGATTCTGGGGATTAAGCCCAGGAGCCAGGAGTATTTACTAATATTTACTATTGAGCTACATCCTCAGCTCTTTTTTATTTTTCATTTTGAGGCAGAATTTTGCTAAATTGCTGAGACTGATTTCAAATTGCAATCTTCCTAACTCATCCTCCTAAACTGCTGGGTTTACAGGTGTGCACCACCACACCTGACCCCCAAAGATTTCTTACCTGCTTCTCTTAGGCAACACAGCACACACAGGCCACAGAATTTTGTGCAGGATGCCTCTTGCCAAGTTCCCACGCTGATCCTTCTTTCCTTGTGATCTCAGGAGTTAGCAGTTTTGGTACTTTTCACTACCTGGAAAACAAGGGATGTCTATAGTATGCAGTCTCTGGGTGCTCTCAGAGCCCTAGGTAGGTAGGGCACATACTCTGGACCTAGGGCAAAGGCCTGGGTGGGAGGTTTACCAACATGCCCAAGGTGCTGGTTGGTAGCACATGGGGAGGGATCCTGGTGGGCGGGGACCTCATGACTCATTAGAAGTTGCTTCTTATCAGACTAATGGAGGTTTTCTCTATTTTTGAGCTCCAGGGTAGATGTGTAGCCTCCTCCGTACACGGATCCTGGACAAGTTATGAAGAGAAAGAAAGGGAGAGACAGTGCAAACTTTCCACATGCAGTATGTCAGTAGTAAAAGAATAGATCTAACAATTATACCAGACTCAGAAAAGTAAGTTCTTTAAAGAAGACTTAAAAATTGGGTTCAAGAAAGAAAGAAAGAAGAAAGAAAGAAAGAAAGAAAGAAAGAAAGAAAGAAAGAAAGAAAGAAAGGAAGGAAGGAAGGAAGGAGGGAAGGAAGAAAGGGAAAGGAAAGAAAGAAAAGAAAGAAAGAAAAGAAAGAAAGAAAGAAAATGGAAGGATGTAATAAAAAAAAAAAATTAAGAGCCAGGCACCAGCTGGGGTTTGGCTCAGTGGTAGAGCACTTGCCTTGCACAGGTGAGGGACTGAATTCATTCCTCAGCACCACATTAAAAAAATAAATAAAGTTATTATGTTCATTTACAAAACAACAACATCAACAACAAAAGAGCCAGGCACAGTGGCACTTGCCTGTAAACCCCAGAGACTTGGGAGGCCAAGGCAGAGGGATCACAGGTTTAAGTCCAGTTTCCACGACTTAGGCCCTGTCTCAAAATAAAAGACGAAAGGGCTGTAACTATAGCTCACTGATAGCGCTTGTCTAGCTTCCTTGGGTTCAATCTCCAACCTACATTAAAAGAAAAAAAAAATGTCAAGAATGTAGTTCAATGGTAAAGTGCCTTTGGGTTCAATCTCCTGTATGGGGAAAAAAAAAAAATTAAAAGAAAAATTGAGGGTCTAATTAAGAGCCTAGAAGAGGGTCCTGTTTCCTTACTATGAATGACTGAGACTTAAATCAGAGTAAACTCTAGTCAATTAGAGGTACCTGGAATTAATTTGGGAACTCCTGTTCCAGAGCTGTATTCAGGTGTGATCCATGCAGTTGCACTAGGCCCTACATTCAGAAGAGTCTATTACTTGGATCAATGCTCTGTTCTGCAGTACTGAAATAATGATTTAAAAAAAAAAAAACAAGGGGCCCTGTGTTTTCATTTTTCAGTGGGTCTCCAAAATTATGTACATAGCATGTGTGGAGTCAAGATGAAGGAATTCTATTTAATACATTTAAGAATCAGAAGTAGGGGGACTGGGTTTGTGGCTCAGTGGTAGAGCATTTGCCTAGCATGTGTGAGAGACTGGGTTCAATTCTCAGCACGACATAATAAAAATAGATAATTTTTTTCCTTCTTCCTTTTTCTGTCATGTCTTCTGTTTCTTCAGTTAAACTGTAATTAAATGTTTCTTTAGAGATGGGTTAAAAAACCATAAACACACACACATACACACACACATGTGAAAATTGAGTTGAATAAAAAGCCTCGCTTAGGTTCCCAGAATGAGTTGGTAGAACCCTTAATCTTAAGTGGTACAATATCCATCTATGCATAACTTGGCATTTTAAAATAAGCTGAAGGCTGGAGTTGTGGCTCAGTGGTAGAGCGCTTGCCTAGCATGTGTGAAGCACTGGGTTCGATTCTCAGCACCACATATAAATAAAAATAAATAAAATATAAAGGTTCATCAACAACTAAAAAATGTTTTTTAAAAAATAAAATAAAATAAGCTGAGTTCAGAGAGCACAGTGTTTGGATCTGTTCTTTGGGCAATGGTGAGTGTATCTATGTGTATATATATTCATTGTTGACTTTGCTCAAGTGTAACTGAGATTTCATACTAATTTGTTCACTCAACAAATATTAATTGAGAATCTAGTATGTGTTAGATACTTGGGACAAAAAGATGAATAAGATGCTCTCTTGACCTCCTGGCATTTAAACACTGGTAGGGAGATAGACCTTTAAAGACGCATAAAGAAATACATTCAGACCAACAGTGGTGCTATATGCAGAGCATTATGGGACAATAAGTATCAGACTAGACAGTATGAGTATGTAAGGAAGCTTTGAAAGGGTAAGCTGGGAAATGACATGGCCAGATCTGTATTCTATGTAGTTTGCTGACTCTTTGGAAGATGGATTTGAGGAGGCAGAACTGCAATCAAAGAGACCAGTTAAAAAACTATTGCCATAATGGAGGTGAGAGACCAGGTGCTTTAAGATAGTGGTAGGGAGAGAACAAAGTTTTGAGATATGCAGGGGAAGTAAAAACACTGGAATTTAGTGACTACTAATGTCTGAGTTGAGAGAGAGGGAGAGTTAAATATGACTCCAGGTTTCTAGCAATAAGTTGTCAAGTCCCCATCTGTGGTTAGAAAACATAAGGAATAACAAAAGAGGGCATCCCTATTACAAAGAAATTTATAGTCTAACTATGGAGACAAAATAAGCAAATTGAATTACTAAATCTTAAAAGAAAATAATCCCATTCTAAATTGTGCAGTAATGAATATGTATATTAAAAGTCTTAGTGCTTTATTCATTTATTCTTGTGTGTGTTCATGTGTGTGTGTGTGTGCACGCATGTGTGTTTGGTTTAGGGGATTGAACCCAAAAACACTATACCTCTGAAGTACATCCCCAGATCCCCTTCTTTTTACAAAAAAAAAATTTGAGACTGTGTCTCACTAAGTTGCCCAGGCTGGATTTGAGCTTACAATCCTCTTGCCTCAGTCTCTGGAGTTGCTGGGATCACAGGCATGTGTTGCCATGCCCTACCACACCTAGCTACATTTATTCTTATTGATTGCCTAATACGAGCAGAGTACTATGTAAGAACCTCATCTATGTTAACCCTTTAAGGTAGGTAATATTACCATTTTATAGATGAAAAAACTGAGGCTCAGAGAACTTATTATTTTTTTCAACAACTCAGACACTTTAAATAATTTATGCGAGTGAACAGTATATCCAACAATTTACTAGATGACTTCACTTGAATGTAAGAGAGGCATTTCCCCACAGACTAACTACTCTAACTACTCGGTGACTATTCCAACTTGAGAAAATGAAAAAAAGTATGGACCTTGGAGTCAGTCATACAGACTTAGGTTCAATTGTGACTCTGGTCCTTGATAACTGAATTCATTTTTTTGTTCCTTCCTAAATCATTTGTCATGACTGACCCAGCTCCAGGGGGCCTGGGATTCAGATATCATCATGCTGGGTCAACTGGTACACTTCCTCTTCTTAGGTCAATATTAAATGCTTAGGGAGAGGCTAGGTAGAGAAAGATTTTCTGGCCCACAGTTGTCCCTTTACTGGGGGTCTGGGAATTATGGTAAGCTTTGTTCGTGGAGAAGTTCACCTTACAGTTAGTTCTTTGAGATAAGATTGCCTTGGGGACAGACCTCCCTGAGCTTGCTCTTTTATATCTAGAAATGTCTCTCAGCTTTAGGGTCTCTTCTGTGGATCAGACTGAGACTGACATCTGCTGCAGGAGGCACCTGGAATCCAAATAGACTCTCAGGGTTAACTGATGTCCCCACCCTCTTCCAACATATCTCTCCCAGGCCAGAGTCTGAAAAATACCTGTGTTGGCCATAACCTGGTGAATTGAACTCTCTCAATTTTAGATTTTTGTTTTTATTTTTTAATCTGGAAGAAAGGGTTAATAACACCCATTACCTGGGTTCATTGTGAAGGCTAAATAAAGCAATACATGTAAAATTCCTCAAATAGTGCTTGGAACATGGAATGAAATAGATACATATTCATTCTCTTCCCCTATTCCTTTCCTTCTCCTGTACTGCCACTCTCCCAGATGCCAAGCCAGAAGATGTGGGGATGGGGGTCACCTAGCCTCCTTGCTCTCTAAAAATGATCAGAAGCCATGACCTGTCATTTCTATCTTTTGACTTCTAACCACCTGCTACCTCTTAGGTGAGTTCAGGCCCTCATCATTTTTCACTTATCATTGCAGTAGCCTATTAAATTATTCTCCCTACTCCCAGCCTCATCTCCTTCCAACCCATCCTCCATGCTATTGCTATTTCTAAAATGCAAATTTGATCATGTCTCTTCCCTGCTTAAAATTCTTCTTTTGCTTTCCATCACCTTCAGGAAAAAAAAAATCCAATCTCTTTAGTATGTCACACAAAGTCCTTTGTGATCTGGTGCCTATTTATCACTCTGTCCTCATCTATTCTAACCTCACTGCCCTCCCTTGACCTAGCACAAAACACTTTGGCTCTAGATGTTCTTAAACATTTGGAATTCCCTGAACAAGCTGTGCTCGCTCACCTCTGAGCATCTTTTCTTGTTGTTCTGTCTGATTGGAATCAACTCAAACACTCCCACTTTTAACCCTCCATTCCTGGTTTTCCTGGATCCTCTTGACCTTTCTGGCCTGAATGTAGCAGATCACTTCTGAGAACCTGTGTGTTACAGAGGTTAGAACTGTACCTCTGCACGTAAATATGTCACAGCACTTAATCACATTGCTGGACAATTGTCTGTTTCTTTCTGACTCTGTCAATCACCTGAGTTGCTGAAGCCAAGGATCACATCTTTTTATTACTCCAGGTACATACAATGAAAGTTTATGGATGAGTAAATGGGCTAGAGTATGAATTAAGGTCTGATTCCAAACTCATGCTCTTTCCATGTGGCATTTTATGCTTGTTTTTGTGGCATTCATTTGTTCAATAAATATTTAAGGGGCACCTATTTTGTGCCAGATATTTTGCTAGCACTATAGTTTCCAAGGGTCATCTGAATACATTCCTATTTTCCTTTTAGTTACTTTCTTTCATAGCTGGTTATCCTTTGCTGTTCTGATTCTCTGGCAGGATTTTCATTAATGTGTATGTGTGTGTGTGTGTGAGAGAGAGTGTGCGTGGAGCTGGGGATTGAACCTAGGGCTTCCTATAAGTTAGGCAAGTACTCTATCAGATAGCTACATCCCCAGCTCTCCATTAGTCTTCCGTTCTGATTCTTAACTGGTTTGTGATTTCTTTCTTTCCTTTTTTTTGTTTCTGACTTCTGAACCACTGCTACATGCTATTCCTACCTGCTATGTTTGTAGTTGATATCGGGCCAACCTCACTCAGGTGTCCATTGAGCCAAATTTCGAATTTGGGCCTGCTCTATCCTGTTTGGCACTCCAGGTGCTAGCACAAACACTTCTTTGAACAGGAAGGATTCCTTTGAGTGGAGCCTTGTAATCTAATTTTAATCTTGTTTCGTCAAATTCATCAATGATTTTCCATGGTCTGTTGAATTTACTGGACTTTCTCTCATATTTCTCCCAAATAACAGTCAACCTCCCTACTGCTTTTTTTTTTTTTTTTTTTTTTTTGGTGGTACTGGGGATTGAACTCAGGGCCTTGTGCTTGCGAGGCAAGCACTCTACCAACTGAGCTATATCCCCAGCCGCTCCCTACTGCTTTTGAACCCCTGAAAATTATATCCTCTCTCTCTCCATCCCCAACTCTTGCACCAATATACTAATAGCTATTTTTTCTTTCTCCTCTAATGGATTCTTCTTTTTCCTAAGTCCTCATCATAACCTTGCTATCCTTCTTTTATGTTTCTCCCTAATGATTCCTCTATATAAAAGACTTCAGTAAAAAAATAAAGTAGCTTCTGGGTGCAGTGGTGCATGCCTGTAATCCCAATGGCTTGGGGAACTGAGGTAAGAGAATTGCAAATTCAAGGCCAACATCAGCAATTTAGCAAGGGCCTAAGCAACTTAGCAAGACCCTGTCTCAAAATAAAAAAATTAAAAAGGGCTAGGGATGTGACTCAGTGGTTAAGCAACCCTGAGTTCAATCCCTAGTACCAAGAAAAAGGAAAAAAAGTAAAATAACTAACATCTTATGTTTGTATGTGTGTGTGTGTGTGAGACTAGGAATTGAACCCAGGGGTGTACTCTACCATTGAGTTACACCTCAACCTTTTTGTTTTGAGTCAGGGTCTCACTTAGTTGCTAAGGCTGACCTCAAACTTATGATCTTCCTGCCTCAACCTTCTGATTAACTGGGATTACAGGCCTGTGCCACCTGTAATCCCAGCAATTTAGTAGTCACTTCTGATGCTTCCTCAAGTTATGAGTCATTCTATTGCTTTCCCTGAACTCTTACCACACTTTCTCAGGCTGCTATCACAGCATCTGCAACAATACCACACTTTTATGTTCACATAACTGTCTTCCCCCTACTAGATTGTAAGGTCTGTGTTGCATGTAGATTTTTCCATTCTGACACCCACATTGGTCCTGGCCATAATATGTGCTTAATAGTCAATGGATGATTTATAATTGTAGGCTCAATGCTCTTTTCCCTACAAGAATAATATAGAATTGCTATTTGTATGAAAGTTACATTTAAGTTCCTTATTCTAATATCCAGGACCCTTACATATCTCCTGCATCAACTTCATCATAAACCTGTCTTCTTTCATTCTTTTTCTTATTATTACTCAGATGCCGGGAAGACACATCTTTTCTTCCTTCCTCTTTCCTCCATTTGTCTATATTTTGCTCTTTCTTTAAGTTTAACCTAACTATCACTTTCCCCAGGAAACTTTTGACTCTTTTGATCTATCTGTTGTCTTTCTTCTTTGAACTATTACTATCATACAATTTAGTATTGTAGCATACTTAACATTTAATCGTGTATAGCAGGGATTGGCAATTTGTGGTCTATGAGCCAAATCTGATTTGCTGTATGTAAACTAAGAATGGCTTTACACTAAAATTTAAAAAGAAGAATATTTTGTAGCACATGCAAATTATATAAAATTCAAACTTTAGTGTCCACAAAAAAAGTTTTATTAGAACATAGCCACACCTATTTGTTTATATGTTGTTCAGGCTGCTTTCAAGCTATAATAGGAGACTTGAGTAGGCTCCACAGAACATATACTGCCTGGAAAACCTAAAATAATTATCTGATTGTTACAGAGAAAACTTGCTGATCCTTAATCTAAGATCTTGAATTCTCTTTATAATATTTTCATAACTGTTTAAGAACTTCAGGGAGGTCTGTTTCACTAAAGACAATCTTTTCAATGCTAATTAGCTGTTCATTAGTAAGATGGGGGAAGTCAGAGGAGTAGGTTGGTTAGAAATTTAGTAACTCAGGCAACGGGATTCCCATTGGAAGGTGAGAGTCAAAGGATCTAAGTGGATGAGGAAAAAGAGGTCATCTTTTTCAATCTCTTCTGTTTCCAACCTGGCAGAGGAAGTGTAAAAGCACAGAGGGTCTAACTAGAGAAAGGGCTATTTGAGGTCTGAATCTGGTCTGAAAGTGGTTGTTGACTGAGACAAATTCAGCTAATAATGACTGTTAAAATAGGCCATGAAAGACACCATCAGTTGGTTGTAGTGGCACACACTTACAATTGCAGCAACTGGGGAGGCTGAGGCAGTTGCATGTCCCAGGTCAGCCTGGGCCATTTAGCAAGACTATGTCTCAAAGTAAAAAAATAAAAAGAGCTAGGGATGTAGCTCAGTGGTAGAGCACCCCTGGGTTCCATTCCCAGAACTGCAACAAACCAACCCCCACCAAAAGGGTGTAACTGATAAAGATGAAAATATTCAATCTTGACTGACTAAAGCTGTAAGTAAAGGTTTTACGATGTCCAGAATTATCACAGGCATGAGAATTTAAAGGATTTTTAAAAAGGAGAAATGAAAGCTACATAGATAAACAGGAATAATAACCGAAGTTATTGGAAAGTTCATGGCTTTTACCTAGGTATTCTATTTCTTTTTTTCCCTAATCATCTTTTTCTTAAAAATTATACAGCATAGTAATTATTTAGTATAGTTCCATATTATTGGGAAATAATCTATATAGATTGGATTGTGGGCTTCATCTTTCATATCTGTTCCTTATACCCTGGCAGAGTCTACTCTGTTAGATTTGGTACTCAAATATCTACCATCAAATGGTGGGTTGCTACCTGAATTGCAGGAGAAACAAGTTAGCCTGTAGGAGACAGGACTTGAATGTTTTAGTGGCAACAATAGGTTCAAGGTGTGTCTTGGGTTTTTTGTTTGTTTTTTTTTAAATTTTGTTTTTGGTGCTGGGTATTGACCCCAGAGGTGCTCTACCACTAAGCTACATCCTCAGCCCTTTGTACTTTTTGTTTTTCCTCCTCCTCCTCCTCCTCCTTCTTCATTTTCTCCTTCTCCTCCTGCTCCTCCTCCTTCTTCTTTTTAAGAGGAAAAGTTTAATTGGGACTCACAGTTTCAGAGGTCTCAGTCCATTGAAAGGCCAACTCCATTCCTCAGGGCTCAAGATGAGGCACAACATCATGGCAGAAGAGTGTGGTGGAGGAAAGCAACTGGGAACATGGCACCAGGAAGCAAAGAGAGCTTATTCTTTATTTTGACACAGGGTCTCACTAAATTTTGGAAGCTGGCCTCGAATTTGAGATCCTCTTGCCTCAGCTGTCTTAGTCACTGGGATTACAGGTGTGCACCATCACCACTGGCAGTGTTTTTCTTTTGTTTGTTTGTTTTTTAAACAGCCTCGAAAAAGGCCTTCATAGCCAAATAGAGGGCACCATGTTAGATTGAGCTGAAAATAAATAAATAAACAAACAAACAAACAAATAAATAAATAAAGTGCAGTTGTAAATCAATTTTGAGGAAGAGCTCATTATCTATTCATGTGAACCTGGAAGACCAACATTCTGTTGGAGAGATTTTGCTTTGTTTGACCTCATGTGGGAGGTAGGATTTGATGAATCTAAAATGTCTTCCAACTCTTGAGATCTATGATCTTGCACATCAAATAGGTACTTTCCAATTTTCCTGTTCTTAGCCTCAGAGCATTGAGCATTGTTCATTTGCTCCAGTCTGGTTCTGGCGCTCTCTTCTTTCTCTCTCTTCAGATTGCCACCTCACTACTCAATCTTAACCTGCCACATCTTGGTTTTACCTCTTTAATTCACTGGTTCCTGCTTCCCTCATGCTGTCTTGATTTTCTCCCAGCTCTTCTTTCATTTCTTGAACTCACACACTTTTTCTTCCCTCTCCCTTCTTCCTTTCTCTCTCCTTCCTTTCATCCTACCTCTCCTTTATTGCTCTCCGTACTTCATTTTCTGTGTTTTCATCCCCCGACGGCCTCCCCCTCCTTCCCGCTCACTGTCTGTCCTACCCTAGTTTGGAAATGCAGCAAACCTCTGATTCTGCCACCATTGGATGCAAGGGGCTGTCACTCTTCCTCAGGAGGACCTCCTATTGGTCGGGCTGGAGGCGGGTACCGAAGCTGACTATAAAAAGTGGAGTCGGTGGAGGCGCGCTGAGAGGTTTTGACAGGACAGGGTCGAAGGGGGATCCCTGGCGGGAAGCTGAACGCCGAGAACAAGGGGTGCAGGCACTGAAACAACGGCTCTTCGCACTAACTCTTTCCTCCTGTTTAGCCGGAGCCTCTGCCGTAGAGCCCGGCAATTCGCGGCCGCCGTCCACACATCCCCGAGGGCCCTTCGCCTCACCTGTGCGTGCAGCGCCCCGCGCTCCTTGTCCCCCAGCCGCGATGAGCGAGGTGAGCGGCGCGGCCAGGCCCACAGCGCTCGGGGAGCGGGCTGCAGCGGGGAGGAGACTGCGGCTTGGGGTCCCAGGGAGGTGAAGGGAGAGTGTGACACCTCGGAGATTCTTTGGGGTTTCCACTGCCCCTCTGGGAAAGCCCCCACCTCTGGGCGCTGTGAAGTAATTGGATAAGCGGATACTTTAAATCTGCCCACTGTGAATGCCGCTTTTGAGGTGACTGGAATTGACTGTAGGGTGGGGGACCCTGCTCTCAGGTTATAATCCATCTCCTCCGGGTGCTACCCTCTACATCTGTGTTACTGTTCTGAGGTTATTCAGGCTCCTGCTGCGCCCTTTACTTTACCTATATCCTTCCCCCTCGGGTTGTATTACTCCTATATTCCTTAAGTAGCAACCAACTCCAGGCCCCCTGGGATGGTCACTTTCCCCTTTCACTCATTGTCAGAAATGTTGGCGGGACCATTTCTGACATTCACAAGCCTTGTAGTGGAGGCTTGTCCAGCTCCAGGGGAGATGTTCCCTTCAAGAGTGGACCTCCTTCTGCAGAGTTTGTTACATCTAAGTCTTCGGATGGGCTCCATGATGTTCATTGGAGCCAGGCCCAGTCCTTTAACTGATGTACTCTTTTTAAATAACACTGTCCATGAAGGCGGTCAAAGCAGAGATTTTGGAAAGACCTCTCCCATTGTCTGACTGTATTTGTAATCTCTTATCCAAGCAGTATCAAATCCTGAAAAAAGGATTGTCTTTTTCAAGCAAAGTTGGTCAGGATAGTGACATCACAAGCTTGCTTTCTGAAGCCCTCTTCCTAGTACACAGATCCTAGGGTTCAATCCAGCTTCTCAACTATCTACCAACCCTAGCTCTACTACTTAGCTATGTGGCCTTAGTCAAATTACAAAAATTTTCTGAGCTTTGACTTTTTGTTTGTAAAATGGGGATAATACAGGTTGTTCTACTGATCAAATGAGATTAAATGAGATCAAAATATCCAAAGTATTTTGAACATTACTTGACACAGAGTAGGCACTCAAACTGTTAGCTATTATCTGTGTGTGTGTGTGTGTGTGTGTGTGTGTGTGTGACTATTTATTTGTCTGTTTCCAGTTACAGTATTATAGAAAACTAGCACAAGAATTCCCAAGGACATCATCTTAGTGAAGGACTCTGGAACCCAGGTCCCAGTTTAGATACAAAGATGAAGATTTTCAGTAGGAGCTTTGCTGGCTCCTACTAAAATTTGTCACCTAGGGAGCCAATTAGTGCCAACAGCTATGTTGTCTTGGTTGCCATGTACACTAAGTTTATCCTGGAAAATTCAGCTGATCTGCACGGGGGGCTGCAGAAGAAACAAAGTGGTTTCTAGTCCCTTAGCTGGTTGTGACTGTGACCATGACAGTCTTTCAGAAAGAAAAGAAAAAAAAAAAAAAAATGGATCAACATCCTCTTCCCTTAATTTTTTTCAGCTTTAATATGAGGAGATTTTCTTTGCTCTATTTTCACTGAGGTCTAAGGTTCCAACCCCTTCTCCCCACCCACTGTTTCTAAATCTGAGAGTTTTAATCCAAGCCATCCCCTGGGAGTTTATCCAAAGGCTATGCCAACTTGAAGACTTGTATTTGTTTGTGCTTTGGGGAAAAGTGTATGGCCCTTCTGTAGGACATACTGTAAGGGACATACTGCATTTAGAGTGGCATTTGGTGAAGTGACAAAGCTGTTTTGTGGCAAGAAAACAATTTGGCTCTTGCTAGGGGAAAGTCTTGGGGCCTTGGCTAGCCTCAGTGAGGGGCTCCCAAAGTAATGAGAGTAGGATCCTTGAATGGGAACTAATTCAGTGTATGCAAGACTGGCTAACCTCCTAAACTGTCAGAGTAAACTGGTTCTAACTAGCAAGTTAGCCACACAAGCTTGCCTCCTAACACAGAGCTAAGCCTGGCTATAGGGATGAGTATTTATAATATCTTGAAGCAGTCACCTCGGTGTACTCAGAGACCAGTTGTCTCTGAACCAGATCCCCTAGGAGTTTCTGCTTCCCTAGAGGCCAAGACCCAGCCTGTCGTCTTCCTTTTATAAAATCTGTGATGAAAAGCGGAAGTGTTGCCCAGAGCTCGGAGCCCCAGGGAGACTCCAAACTGCTTCATTTCTATCAACCCAGTCCCATGAGTCTCCTCTTTCAGGCTGACGTGCTCAGGCCAGGAAAGTCCTATGTATCCTGAGTATTATGTAAGGTTCACCTCCCCCATCTGCTTATTTTCTTGCTTCAGGGAAACTGCATGATATGAGAGAATTTGGGATATCTTCAAGAGATTTCCAACTAAAGAACAAAAACTGGGGAGGCCAGACTTAGAGCAACTAACTGTGTAGGGGTTCTGGTGGGGTTACTGGATCTCTAGCTCTGCTTTGCCTTGGTGGCTTTTTGCTGTCACTCAGTACTGCAGCAGAGCATTTCCCTGTTAGTGTGTGTGCACTCGTGCGCAGAGGAGCTGCAGGGACTCATCTCCAGCTTGTCTGCATTCACAGCTGCACGCAGGACTTGATTGCTGTGAATCACAGTCTGTCTTTCATAGTTTAATAACTTCACCCTAGTTTCAGTGAAGGATAAGAATGGGAGATGCTTTTGGTCCTAGAGGGCTCTTTTCTATAATCCCTTTAAAAGCAGAATTGCAGGTCCCTCTGTGATCCTGTTGCATTTCTCATCTGTGAGAAGCCTCGAGAAAAGAATTTCTTGGTCCAGCAATCATTCTGCTGAAAAAGGACTCATGGATTTCTGGTGACAATCCTCTGGGTGTCTGTCCTATGTTTTGGCTGGCAGGAGCTGGAACAAGGGTCAGATCAACTATATCATTAGGAAAAGGCTTATACTTCCTCATTTATTTTCTTCTTGCTGTTTTCTTAATGGGAATGTAATGTTACACTTTGGGATCGTATTCTTTTTCCTTTGCACATCTGTCTGTATGTACAACCTCTCCCACAATGGAAGTTAGGTCAGAGTGACAATTCTGTTATATCTTCTGTGAGCCAGTTGTTAGGAAACCTGGTAGAGATTTGGACTATTGTGCAGGCCATATAGCCCATCTCATAGAGTGCCTGCCTCTCATGCTGGAGGCCCGGGTTCGAGTCCTCAGCACTCTGGGATTGTGGAGATTTGGACTAGATTCAGGTTTCTCTCTCTCATTTACTTTATTATTATTATATTTATAGTGGTATTTGACATATAACAGAAGAGCTACTTGTTATTGATATGACTTTTATCTCTGGAAATATCTGTCTTCCAAAGTAAGGAAACTGAACTTTGTTCTCAAGCTTGCTTATCTTTCTTGGCCACCCATTTAGGTTGTGCTTTAGCTGATCTAGCTGCTTGAGTAGGAGCTTCTACTTGGTAGTAGTGGATGGCTGTCATCCTGTGATCTGGAATATAGAAGAGTTTCTCTCAAGTGTCAGCTGTGATCAATTATTCTTTAGCATGTAAACATAGCCCCCACCCTTTTTTTCCTTGGTACTGGGGATTTAACTGAACTATATCCCCAGGTCTTTTTAATTTATATTTTGAGCCAGGGTCTCACTAAGTTGCTGAGGGCCTTGCTAAATTGCTGAGGCTGGCCTTAACTTGCCATCCTCCTGTTTCAGCCTCCTGAGCTGTTGGAATTACAGGTGTGTACCACTGTGCCCAGTGATGTTTCCAGCCCTGTTATTTTCAGACAGGATCTTGTTAAGTTGCTCAGTCCGGTCTTGAACTTGCAATTCTATCAATCTCCCAAGTCACTAGGATTATAGGAGTGTACCACTGTGCCTGGTGCAGAATGTCAAGTTTCTATAGGGCAGACAACCCTCAATAATATGACTGGAGTCCAAAAACACATACCTGATATATCTTTCATGTCTAAATTGATGAAAGTGATGGAGATCAGGTTACTGGTGCAGAAGAAGATAGATCAATAATTGTCTCTTCAAGGTAGTGCTTCCCTCTTTTTTTTTTTTTTTTCAACTTTTCTCTAAATGGTCTTTTATAAATCTGTTTTATTATGGAAAAAGAGAAACTGAGTTTTTAAAAAATTTAAAGATAAAACATTAAATATATCTTCCACCAAGATAACCTCAAATAAAATATCAAAAAAATTTAGTGATATAATTTAAATTTGTTAAGGAGAGATCATTTGGTCCATTCTTCTCATTTAACAGAAACTGATGTCCAAACTTATCTAAGTTTACATGGGACTAGAACCAAAACTAGGGTATAGTATGACTGATTTCTCCTCCCAAAAGAACTTTCCTTTGGACCCCTTTAACTTGTTACCCCAGTGAATATAGAATCATTTAATTTACATGAAGCTTTTAAGGAATGTGTTAAAGATGCTTTCTATAAGAAATACAAGCAATGTGGTTTAATAAACACTGAGAAAGAGGATGAAGACAGATGAGAGACCAATAAGAAATAACATTTATCAGCTGGACACATTTTGATAGAGTTCTAGACAGGGAAAGTACTGTTCATCCTTAGGATGCCTAGTCACTTTAAAAATGGATGCATTGAGGGGCTGGAGATGTAGCTTAGTGGTAGTGCTTGTCTAGCCCTGGGTTCAATTCCTAGAACTGAAAGAAAAAATAAAAGGTATTGAGTATGCTGGAGTGAAGTAGCTAAACTGGTAGGGATGAATGAAAAAGAAAACTTGGAAGCCATCTTTTCATAGCTTTTAAATTTCTTTCTTTCTCTATTTTGGGGATTGAACATAGGGATCCCTTATCACTGAGCTACATCCCCTATCCTTTTTATTTTTTATTTTCAGACAGAGTCTCACTAAGTTACTGAGAACCTCACTAAATTGCTGAAACTGACTTTGAACTTGTGATCCTCTTACCTCAGACTTGAAGCTGCTGGGAGTATGGTTGTGCGCCACCATGCCCAACCAAATGTTCTTAGTTTTTGATGTTCATTGTTGATTCATTTAATTTTAGGGCATCAAGACCCAGAAGGAGAGGTTTTCTTTTTAAAATCTAGCACATTATTATGAAAGCATTAAAAGCAGTTCTCTTAATTATGTGTTTGTTTGTTGTGCTGGGGATCAAACCCAGGGCTTCATATGTGCTAGGCAAACATTTTACCACTGAGCTATAGCCTACTTTAATTTGACTTGGAGGACCCAGTACAGAAAAGAAGGTATCTAAGTAAAATTGGTGCACCTGACAACCAAAAAGACTCTATACTCTGTGTACTTTGTTTTCCTTTATTTGGCCAACTGACTTCCAAGAAAGGGGTACAAAGTCTTCTGGAGGGAGAATGTAAGAAGAGGGGGAGGAAAGATTGTATTAGATTGCAGGTGATGTACATAATGAAAACCTATTGGGATTCCAAAATCCTAAGTGCATAACTTTCTAAATTCATACTCCAAACCTGTAGCTCAAAGTGGTTTGACTTGCCCCCAAAACATTTTAGCTGGAAGAGTAAGCTCAGTCATAAGCAGATTCAAAGTACTTTTTGCAAAAGATTTGCATCCCTTAAAGGTGCTTATATACAAGTGTTTAGAAACCTAGACCTTGTCCACTTTCTCCATACTGATCAGGCTCATTGAATCCTGATTTCTATGTTCCTTCAGGCTGACTCCTGAAGGCATGCCCACCTAGGTTTCCCAAACCCCCCTTGGGGAAAAGAGGTGCCATTCACTGTACTGTTGTCCTTGGTGCTGCCTTCCTCCCACACAACCCTCCAGCTGAATGTTTGCTTCATAGGCTGGGGCGGGGGGATTAATATGTTTATTTTAGGACATTAACACCAGGGGTGGAATGCACATTGAAGATTATAGTAATAAATGATGCTTTGGCACTACACTCTCCCCCACCTCTTGTCCCCCAGTATGGGGTAAAGGCTCAGCTCCAAGTTGTGTGCAGAGTATCACAAATAACCACTCATTAAACTGTGGCAGCCCATGCTGGGGGGAATGGGCTGGGGTTGTTGACTCATTGCATACCATTAGCTGGCATGGATAAGGAATTCTGCCTCTGACTCCAGTGGGGGTACTGCTATTCCAGGAAACAGGGGTGGGGAGGTTAAAGGAAGAGAGACAAACCAGGGGGCTTGGGAGCTAGGACTGCTTCAGTTCTATTTTCTTAGGAAGTCTCTGAGATGTAGAGCATCTGGGTTATATTCCATATATTAGGAGAGGAATGTGTATATGTGGAACCTGGAGTAAGGATTCCTAGTTCTTTTCCTGTTATTATATTGAGGGTGACCTTGAGCAAATTTTTCTGACGCTGTTTGAGGACTGCAGCTGGTTGCTGCACTGAAAGAATTGAAACAGTTCCAACAGTGCTCCAAAAACAGCAGTCTAGGGTCATCCAGGGGCACAGGGGATTCCAGAGGCCTCTATAAGTTCCTTTAGCAGTGACTTTCATTTAACATTGTAGAATAATATGTCAACAGGGATAAAAGAGTACCTCGGAGGCAGTGTTGTAGAAAACCTCGTTGTAATCACTTGGAAGTATATCCATCCACTAAATCTTGTTCTGCTTCACTTCTTGCATCTCTAGAGCAAGCAGGGAGTTTATGAAGCTTAGGATTTAAATCAATAGAAAAGGTAAGAAAAGGGCCTTTTTAAGGCTTACATTTAGAATTTTTAGGATTCAAACTCTTTTAAAGTTCTCTGCCCTGGCCTGTAGGACAGTAGGATTCTGAGTACCTGTACCTAATTGTAACTGCCAGTCTGGTCCAGGGACCTTGCCTAGATACTGGCTGACTGGATTTGGCTACCCACCAGCATAAGAAATAGGCAAAAAGTAGAAAAAGGAAAAATGCATTTTATGCAGTTTGATCAAATTGGGGAAATGCTTCAAAACTGACTTAGAATAAAAACTTATTTTCCTGTCAGTTTGACTCAGGTTATTTTTGGCACAATGAGCGTGTAGCCTAACCTCTTCCCCTGAGTGGCAACAGTACCACCCAGTAAAATATTTGTCTAAACTTCCAGTGATCATGGCAGTATTAGTAGTGTTCATCATGTGTTTTAATTTGCACAGCATCCAAACTATGTCATGCAAGTACAGGGTATATTTGATCTAGGTACAATGAAGTGAACCTTGTTCCTGTTTATTGCTGCTCTTATCAACCTGTGATCCCTCTTTAAAGAGCCCAATGACTTGAAGTGTATGGGGAAAGCTGGGTAGTTTACCCTTTCCAAGATTAATTTTAACCTATTGCTTGGAGCAGGGGTGGGGGTAACATTATCTTCCCTCTTCTGGTGACAATGGTTGCTGTGGTAACACCATTAAAGAGGAAGGCAACAAAGGAAGAAAGAAACACAGCAGGAGGAAGCAGGGTGCATCAGGTCTACAGTTATAGGGTGCCTGTTTCCCATTAGTGGCAGCAGGGAAATAGCACCTGAGATGCTACTTTGACTATCTTTAGAAGCTTTGCCATGACAATACTACCTTGTAGGGCAAGGAACAGACTTACATAATTATCTTTGTGATACTAAGGAGGACAAAAGTACTTGATCAAGGAGATATGATTTATTTGCTCCTACGCATTAATCTCTTTCTGTCTTTTATAACTGGAAAAAAAAGAGGAGAAAGAGAGGAGGAGATAAGGTGTTTATGAGCTCCCAAATGTTTAGAGCCATTCTCAGCAATTTGGGGGACCGAAAAAACACTGGGAAGATAGCAGATTGTTTGTCCAGGATTAGTTTAGAGTGAAAGATCATTTAGGAAGGTTCTATGGTTGTGGAATAAACCCCAAGGGCCCTTAGAACAATCCCAGCTATTTGGTGCCATTTAGTAAAAAGTCTACTCTGTGATCACTCTCCTTTTTTCTGTTGTTGTTTTTCCCCAGGATTGTTCCCAGATGTGTTCTACCACTGAGTTACACTTCCAGCCCTTTTTATTTATTATCTCTAACATATTAGAGGAAAAAAGGATGTTGCTGTGTCATGTCCCTTTCTATAGTCTTAAAACCTAACAGGGGGGAAAAAAAAGGCCCCTAAACCATCAGACTTCACCTCCTCCTTTCTCATGAGAAAGGCGAGTCTGTAACTTTGAACTGCAGAAGATACAAAAGCATACTCATGGAGAATTAGCAACTACTGCCAAGATGATGGAATGGAACATTGGTATACATCAGATCCCCAGGTGAGGAGGAAAGGGATACAGGAAGGTAGGCAAGGAAAGAAACTAAGGCCCTCTAGGGAAAGGCAAGTGTTGATGGGCCTCACTGTTGCTAATTAGTGTTTGGTATGTATTAAGAAGTGAGAAACATTTAGTCCTATGTGGGCAATGAGGCTGAACTGAACCAAGCTCCAAGCTCACTAGAAGCTTGTAATAATAGGTTTTGAATGTAAGCAAAGGAGTCATTTGAAATGGAAAGCAATGGGATGAACCTATATGTTGAGTTCTCAGATGCTGAAAGGCTAGGACTGTCCCCCTGGGGTCAAGCCTTGGTGTGTGTCAGGAGGCCCACAGAGCAAGCATCAGGGTTAGATCAACCAGCAGAGCAGTAATCTGTCAGTAGGCATGGTGTGGGATCAAGTTTTCACATAACACGTAAGATTGCTCCTTAATGGGAGAATAGGACTCAGTTCTTTATGTTCTCTGTGTCATGTATATGAAGAAAGTGTTGGGAACTGGGGATTGAGAGGCCAGGCCTTGGGTTCAGCTGCCTGACTGTGGGAATGGAATGAAACCATGATTCTTAAGACTCCTTTCTATCTGGGAATTGCTGTGCTGAGTGGGAGAATTTGTGTAGTCAGACCAATCTCACATGGGACATCCTCCCATTGACCCATGCTTTTCGTTGGAGAGCTACAGAAAGAACATAGCATAATGTCAAGAGCCTGGATTCTGAAGTCAAACTGCCTGGCTTCAAATCTTGCTTTTGTAACCCTCTTAGCTCTATGACCTTAGGCAAGAAAATTAACATCTCTTGATCTCAGTTTCCTAATCAGTGAAATGAGAATAATAACAATATCTATTTTATGAGACTGTTAAAATGAGTCAATGTGTTTTAAAATCGCATAGAAAATGATGAGCACCAAGTATTATATAAGTGATCATTAATAAAATAAGGTGAGCTAATATTCTAAACTCCTTGATTTCTTCCAGTTTCTCTACTTGGATTCTATAAAGAGAAGGAAGAATTTGCTAAACTATTTCACTGTTGTTATTTCTGATCAGAAAAGCCCATTATTGGAAGAAGTGGAATAGCACTGAGAAGTTTATAATTTATATCTGCCTGGAATGAGGGGCTCAGAGGATGAGAAATACTGATCTGTTACAGCTTTTATGAGTTAGCTTCACTCCTCCAGAGGTGTGAGGGGTTTTTGTTTTGTTTGTTTGTTTTTTTGTTTTGTTTTGTTTTGTTTTTTAAAGGTACTCTTATAGACAGTGTGGTTTCTGTTTCATCCAGAGTGCACTCCCTTGCCTCCTTGGTTTACCTGAAGTATGGTTAGTCTGATGGTATGTGATTGGACATATCAGAGGATCTCCATTTATCTAAAAATTGCAGAATTTCTGGAAAATGAACAGGAAGGTTGAGGCAGAGTCCAGGAACTAGTGAAGGACTGAGTACCATATAGAGGATGGGAGACAACTTGCAACCTATGTGTCTCTACCCCCAACCTCAGTAAGTCGAAAACAACTGAAACCAGAAATCTAGTATCCACAGTGACTATTTTGAGAAATGGCTAGAGAGAATGGAGGGAGGAGGGGCAGGAGGTAGAAATTCTAGCACACTGCTTTTCAACAGAAGGTGGAATTGGCATCCTGAGTATTAGGAGTTTTCTTCTTACAACACGCTTTTCTGTCCTCCCCAGTCATGACCCTTGCTCTTTCATACATTTAATCCAAATGGATCTGGGACTCCTGGAAAGCCAGATGGCAACTGAGCCACTGCTCCACTCCAGGGACAGAAATCTCGGGAGAGGCTCAGGAAGGGGGGCAGCTGGCAGAGCAGAGGGAAAGTGGCAACCTGGAGGGTTCAGTTCTGAAACATATTCTTGCTTAGAGGATTCTCAAGGTCAATCAATACAAGAAAATTTAAGGAAACAGCCACCTGAGGAGAGAGATTTAGAATGGGAATCCAGATTTTTCCTTTAAAGAGGAGGGGCTGGTAAGAGGGAGAAGAGTTGATGGATTAAGGGACCAGGCTTAGAGTCAGATAGAGGGATAATGGTTAAAGCAATGATCAGAGTGAGGGATTTTCTGACAATAGAGAAAGGAGGATTTGAAGTAGGAGATCATGAGACTATAGGACTTTTGCCTCTTGACCCTGGACCCTTTTGTCTGGACAATTGGCTGTTATCCTATTACTGCACACCCCATCTATGTCATACTTTTGCAGTGTGGACCAAACTTTTTTTTTTTTTTTTTTTAATTTTTATTCTTTGTAGTTATACATGACAGTAGAACGTGTTTTTTTTTTTTTTTTTTTTTTTGGTACCAGGGATTGAACTCAGAGGCACTCAACCACTGAGCCATATCCCCAGTCTTATTTTGTATTTTATTTGGAAACAGGTTTTATTTATTTTATTTTGAAACAGGTTTTATTTTGAAACAGTTGATTAGTACCTCCCAGTTGCTGAGGCTGGCTTTGAACTCCTGATCCTCCTGCCTTAGCCCACCAAGTTGCTGGGATTACAGGTGTGTACCATCTCACCCTGCCAGTAGAATGTATTTTGACATATTGTATGTATGTAGAGTATAAATTCCCATTTTTGTAGTTGTACATGATGTAGAGTTACACTGGTAAGCATAGGAAAGTTTTGTCCGATTCATTCTACGGTCTTTCTCATTCCCATCCTCCATCCCTTCTCCACCATCCCCAATCTGGTGAACCTCCATTCCCCCACCCCCATGCCTATTGTGAGTCAGCATTCAAATATCAGAGAGAACATTTGGCCTTTAGTTTTTTTTGGGCAAACCTCTTTTGATGACAACTATACCATAGTGGAAGGTGCTACCTCAATAACTACTGAGCCACTATATTGATCATTTGCAAAAAATAAAAAGCAACTGGCCACAGGAGATCACAGGGAGAGAAAGAATAAAAACTGGACCAGTCTTCCAAGAGTCTCAGAAGTAACCTTTCCTCCCATGGAAGTTTCTTTAGTTTTGCAGTGCTGAGGATTGAGCCCAGGACCTTGAGCATGAAAAGTGAACATTCTACCAACTGAGCTACATTCTGTCTCCAGTCCTAGAAGTTTTCTTTTGGTCTAAGGAAGACTATCAGGAATTCATCGGGTTTCAGGAATACATTTTGTTAATGTTCTTCCAGATTTTTTTTTGTTACTAGAGATTGAACTCAGAGGTGCTTTACCATTGAGCTGTATCCCAGACCTTTTTATTTTTTATCTTGAGACTGGGTCTCACTGAGTTGCTGAGGGCCACGCCAAGTTGCTGAGGCTGACCTCAAACTTGGAATCCTCCTGCCTCAACCTTTGTCCTCCTGCCTCAGCCTAAGACAAGCTCTTTTATACAGCTCTCTGTGCTCAAGAAACCCATCAACAGAACTAGCTCATTTTGCCATGAAATTTCTCTGAAGTCTGAATACCTTCTGTCACTTCTGTCACTATCATGCTCCCATCAACTTTTTGTAGCACTGCAAGACCCTCTTAATTGTTCCTTTTGATTACTCTTGTCCTTACTGCTATACTCTCAATGCCTAGAATAATGTATTAGGCCCTGACATATTTGTTGCTTGAATATTTTGTTCCTTCTATTTCCATTTGATATAAAGAAGTGTGTTGAACACAGTAAGTCCTTGATAAGCAGTTATCAAAATGGAGTAGAAACAGCATTAAGCTATAGAACATAAACTGGATTCCATCAGCTTCTTAAAGTAGAACCTGTACATGTAGCAGTCATTCAAATAAGGTTTGCATATGTCAAGCAGAGGATAGTACTATATATTCAATTGAGTTGTTCCATTTGATGAGAAACCATTGTATTCTCTGCCTTCCCTACAGTTATGCTTATGATCTGTTCTAGTTCCTGTAGAACTACCTATATTTATGCACTAGACCTTACAACCTCTCTCTTACTCCAGTAAATATCCACTTTCTCTCCTACAATTTTTCTTTCTCTACAGGGTCTTTTCCATAAAAATGCAAACATTCTATAATTTCTGTCATCTTAAGTAAAATCTGTGACCCCATGTCCTCTGAAAGCTTCATCACTTTTCTTTGAAACGTCTGTTGCTTTAATTCCCCCCGCCCCCACCTCTCTCTCTTTCAGTACTGGGGATTGAATGAAGCAAGGAGTGCTCTAACACTGAGCTATATCTACATCCCTTTATTAAAATGTTGATTTGAGACACTGAGTTGCCCATGTTGATCTTAAACTTGTGATCCTCCTGCCTCATCCTCTGGAGCAGCTGGGGTTACAGGTGTGTGCCACTGTGCTTAGCTTCCTTTTCTCTCTGAAATTTCTCTTGTCAATGTCAGTTATCTCCACATAGAAAGACTCAATGGTCAATCTCAGTCTTCATCTTATTTGGTTTACTGAGAATTTGGCATAGTTAAGCACTCTCTTCCTGAAATATTTTCTTCACATGGTTTCTACATTACTATAATCTCTCTTGGCTTCTTTCCTACTTGACTTCTTCTCAGTTCTCTTTGTTGATTTTTGTTCATTTCTGCAACTCTAATCACTGGAATGCCCCAGGATTTGATCCTTTATCTTCTCTAACTGAACTCACTCCCTTAGTGGTCTCATTCAGTCTTGTGACTTTAAATCCGTCCACATGTTGATCACTCTCAAGCTGATATCTCCAGCCCAGACCCTACACTTAAACTCATCTTGAGCGTACAATTGCTTATAAAAACATTTCCTGGGTAATTAATAGACATCTCAAACTTGTTCAAAAACAAACTGGTGATCCTCTCACCTGTTCATTCTGCTGTCTTCTCCATCTCAGGAAATGGCAACTCCATTTTTTTCAGTTCCTCAGGCCAATACTTTGGAGTTATCCCTAACTCTTCTCGATTACAATACCACTTAATCAACAATTCAGATTGGTTATAAGTTGAAAATACATTCAAGACCCAACCACTTGCTACCTCTACAGTCACCATGCTGATTCAGGCTACCATCATCTCTTGCTTGGTTTTCTGCAATAACCCCCAAATAGGCATGTCTGCTTCCTCCCTCATGCCCATTTTATGTCAATTGAAGGTCTCCAATGGCTTCCCATCTCACTGTGGTAAAAGTCAAACTCCCTAAAAAGACTCCCGATGCCCTATATCATCTGCTCCCAGCTCCAGTTAGCTCTGATTTTATCTTCATCTATTTCTCTCCTTCTCTCTTCTCCAGCTACACTGGCTCTTGCTATTTCTCAGACAGGCTAAACACACTTCCACCTCAGCACCCTTGTAAACTCCTGCCACTGATAAATACAACCTTTATTCCCTTGTTTCCTTCAGCCCTTTACTCAAATGCCATCTATCAGAGAGACTTTTCTTTCTTGATGACTCTAGGTACTGTTCTCTGTTCTCCCACAACACTCATTACGTCTCTTCCTTGCCTTTTCCCTATAAATCTTACCACAAGCTAACATCATCATCATTTGTTTATTCATTGGAGTATATCCTAGAACAAACTCCATGAGGGCAGGGTCTTTGTTGTGTCCTCTATGATTTCTGTAGCACCAGTAAATATTCATTTAATAAATTTTTTAAAAATGTATTTGTTCTAATTAGTTGTAAATGACAGCAGAATGCATTTCAACTCATTGTACACAAGTGGACATTTAATAAATTTTGATGATTTTTCTTCTGTTCTTGATCTTACAAGCTACTTTTTCCAGAGTAAGAGAATGCAGCAGAGCTTGGACATACCTAATTGGTCCAAGAGGATGGTACCTTAATACTTCCATGAATATCTGATATCCTGATTTTTTTCCAGCTTAACACCAAAACATCCCCAGCAACCAATCAGGTGTCTGGCCCAGAAGAGAAAGGTAAGTGGGGTTGGGCTAGGCAGTTTGTAGGTCAGAAGTTGTTGGGGAGGCAGGAGAAATACTTATCACTGTCTCCACTGAAAATTGAGGAAAAGTTGGGGAAAGTGAGTGCATTTTGGGTCTTGAACTGTAGGACTGAGGAATAAGTGATGATAGAAGACATTTGTCATTTGATTCAAAAACAGCAAAGCTTCCCAAAATTACTATTACTAACTCCCAGACTAGGTACCTTGACTCAAACTTCTAGGAGAATTATCAGGCATTCATAGTCCTAGAAAAGACTGGGGCCTACCCCAAAGAGAGTAGCACAAAATGGAGTTTAATCACCGTATTTGGAGCTTGGAAAAAAGGGCTAGAATAAGCAAGTTAGTTCGTTAATGTATCTCCCAACTATCCACAGGGAAAGCTGGAAGTGTCAAGAAGTCTGAGGAGGAAGAGGAGATTGACATTGATCTGACGGCACCAGAAACAGAGAAGGCTGCCCTTGCCATTCAGGGCAAGTTCCGACGATTCCAGAAGAGGAAAAAGGATCCCAGCTCCTGAATGACTAGCCTAGGCCTTCACCCTGCTACCTTCTTGCCCTTTCTCTGTAGCCCTGACTCCCATGTATCTTGTCTCTCTATACCTCTGGCCTCTCATTGAGGCAAGTTCAACTTTTAAATATTCTTTTCTCTGACCCTCTCAAGACATCACAGCAGTAGAGGTACAAGGGACACAGAGAAGATGAAGATTTCAGTTGGCAGCCTCTTGCTGGAGGGTGGATCAGTTTTTCCTTGGCCTCAGGCTCTCTCATTAGTATACACTCTTGCCCTGTGGGGTTGGAGAACAAGAGATTTTGAGGTTGCGAGGACCCCCCAACAATGTGGGAAGGAGGAGAAAGCCTTCAGAGTAAGGTGCCCAAGGGTGGAGCATAGGCACTGTTCTGCCAGTTGTAACATTCTCGTACTTAAGGTAACATTTCTTTCCCATTCAAATTCTTCTGCACCAACACTTCCACCCTCCCGTCCATGATCAAAGCCACAACAGTGACCTGAGCCACCCTTTTCCCCCAGGCGGGCCTAAATTAAACAGCTTACCCCATTAGTGCATGCTGAGTAGATTAGTTCCAAGGAAGGGAGACTGGGACTGGTAGAGACAGGGAAAGCTTTCCTTCATCTTCCAGTCTAAGACCACAAAAGGCACAGACAATAGAGGTCCCAGGAGCCATGGGCAGAGGAATGAAGAGTAGGGTAGATCAAGGGAGAAAATAAAAGTGAAGAAGGGGAAATCTCTGAAGACACAAGTTATTGCCAGTAAAAGTGTACTACATGAAGGATTCTTGGGGCTTTGCTAACCTGCCTACCTCTAACCCCCCAACTCTAGCCATTCTCAGAAGCCACAAGAGCTATGTGATCCCTATACTTCCCACCTGCCCCACTGTGGAGTCAGGGCAGAAATGAAATAGCCACTCCATGTGATTTTAGCATGTTTAATAATTGTAACAACAACAATAATAATAAAAAGGCCTCAAGTGGGGCCATTTAACTCTACTAGTGTTTTTGTCTTAGGAGGAATGTGAATATAAGCCTGAGCTGACCCCAGGGAGAATGGCAGAGCAACTCTATGGAATATATGGGAATATATGGTGGCACAGAAACAAACACTGCCTGAACAGTTTTCAAGTTGAAGCCAGTCCTACCTTCTCTTGACCTTGCCCTCACCTTGATGTGCCTCCCACATTGTGTCTGCTGCTTTTACCACCCTCAGTGTGCACCTGCAGGGAGTTCATCTTTCCTGCCAGCTAAAAGCACACTTGGTACATATGCCTCTGAAAACAAAACTAGTTTTCCTTGCTCCCTATCCCCAAATGACCTATCCTGCTTGTTCTTCCTCCTTACCAGTTCCCCTGCCTTACCAGTGTTTATCAGACTTAAGGGAAGGTAGCAATGACTCTGGTCACTAGGAAGCACCAGTGGTACACCGAAAAGTTTAAATCACAAATGACAGCCTTCAAGGAGCTTACACTACTGAGAAATTACTCTATAAATTGAAACCAGAAAGCAAATGATTTGAGATTAAGCAAAAAAAAAAAAAAAAAAAAGATAAGAGATCTATCCTTGCCTTTTCTCTCACTTTTTAAAAAAAATTTCATGGTGGTAAAATATTCATAACATAAAATTTACTCCCCCCCCCAACACTAGGAATTAAACCCCAGCCCTTTAGCCCTTTATATTTCTTGTTTTGAGACAGGGTTTTGTTAAGTTGCCCAGGCTGACCTGGAACTTGTGATCTTCCTGCCTCAGTCTTCTAAGTGGCTGACATTTACAGGCTTGCATTACTGTGCTTATTTCATCTTAACTTATTTTAGCTATCCAGTTCAGTGGTATTAAATACATTCACAATGTTGTACAGCCTTCACTACTATCTCCATAATACAATTCATCTTGTAATACTGAAATGTTATAACCTTTCAACAATAACTTCCTATTTCTTCTTTTCCTAGCCTCTAGAAAACACTGTTCCATTCTCTGTCCTTAAGTTTTCTCTTACTTCTTAGTATTTATACTTCCCTTTTTGATTCATGAATATAGAAGCCAAAACTATATACTAAGCCAGGCATAGTGGCACATGCCTGAAATGCCAGTGACTTGGGAGACTGAGGCAGGAAGATTGCAAGTTTCAGGTCAACCTGGACAACTTAGACCCTGTCTCAAAAAATAAAAAGGTCTGGGGATGTAACTCAGTGGTAGAGCACCCTGGGTTTAATCCCCAGAACTGCAGAACAACAATATATAGCAGGTATGAATAAAAAACAAAGGCACTGGAAGACAACCTTTATCCCAAAGTTTATCCATGCCTAGCAAGCCTATGGCATATTAGAAGAATTGAACAGTGATTCAAGGGAATGCCTTATGTAAAAGGAGGTACTTTCTCCCTATGTTAAGAAAAAAGAAGTTTTACTGTTATATTTGTGCTATGTTCTGAGTACCGTATAGTAATGATGGCAGCCTTTAGTCCCAGCCTCATAAGCAAATATGAGAATAACTTTATTGCTACATCTGGTGTGTGTCCAGCATATCCTAGTAAAACAGGAGTGTTTCCTGTTCCCTCATCCCATGAATGAGATGAGAATTGACTGGTGCTGTACCTTAGTCTTTCCCTATGTTCAGACTAAAGTGCTCCCTGTTCTTAGAGACATGTATGGGCTCTTGAGAGTTGGCTGGTGCTAAGGCAAGGGTGGAGTTCTTTGTCACCAGCCCCTTTCCTATAGTCTCTTCTGCTTGCAGGATCTCCACTGATTTGTTCCTTCCCACACTAATCTGCAGTATATTGCTGAAATGATTTTTTCCCTTCACCATCTCTTGCTCCAAAAATGTTGTTTGTCGTCATACATATGTTTAATAAAGTTCATAGTGATCAACACAGTTATTACTTTGGGAAAGATAGTTTTGATAAAAAGAGATTCTTGGGTATTGTTTGGATATGAGGTGTCCTCCAAAAGCTCCTGTGTTAATGCAGGAATATTCAGAGGTGAAATGATGGGGTTATGAGAGCTGTAACCTAATCAGTTCATTCTAGTTTTGAATGAACTAACTAGGTGTTAACTGTAGGCATGAGGAGCATGACTGGAGGAGGTGGGTCGCTGGGGATGTGCCCTGGAAGGGTGTATTTTCCCTTTGGCCTCTTCCCCTTCTTCTCTCACTCTCTCTCCCTGCTTCCTGGCCACCATAATATGAGTAGCACCCTTTTGCCATGATATCCTGCCTCATTTTGGACCCAGAGCAAGGGGGTAGGCCTACCATGGACTACACTTTTAAAACTGGGAACCTAAAATAAACTTTTCTTCCTCAAAGTTGTTCTTGTTTGGTATTTTGGTCAAAGAGATGAAAAACTAACTTACATCGGTATCTTTTACTGAACTAATGATAGCTCTCAATAAAGGTTCTAAAAGTTGATTTCTCTCTGCCAGGCTGCTTGTTCTTACCATTGTTATGGGGCGCAACTTAAGAACAGACCAATCACCACTGAGAAGTCCAAATTTGAGAGTCTTTATTAAGCCAGCTGGCTGACTGTCTCACACAATGCCCCCAAAAATGGATATTGGGAGAACAGCCTTGACCATAGGGTTGTAGGAATTCTTATACCAAAAATAACATCAATCATAAGTGTCTGTTGCTATGATTCAAAATTACAAACTAACATCATGAGATCATCAACAGAGGGGAAGTGGGTCAAAATGACCCTTTCCTAGGTACGAACTAAAGAATGGTTATTAACATCCACACAATCACTGTTCACATGGTACATTGTTTAGGAGCACTAGGGATCAAAAGAGAGCAATTTTTCATTACATAAGAATTGTCATTTTGTATTGTTAAACATGTCACGCTAAGTAACTGAGGATGGGTACAGAGGTGGGGTGTTCCCATGGGAGAAATTTATTTCCTACATAACATGGAGTCTTAGAGCAAAATGGAGTCTGTTTATTCATTTCCCTTATAGTCTGGCCTGTAACATTCTCATGGAGCCAGATCTGTCAGCCCATCACCCCATGGGCACTCAAATTGAGCCTCTTCTCTCTGACGTGCCTCTAACTCCTACTTGGGGCCTTAGGCCTAGGCTGGGATCTCATTCTTGGGTCTCTAGATTCCTGCTTCTCTTCCCTCTAGTACATACTGCTAAATAAATGATCCTTGGGTACTAATCACTGAGGGTTTTTTCCTTGGGTGCTTTATTTTGTGGAATAAAAATGACAAGTCTTTGGGGAATTGTTGATTACTGTTATAAGTGGCTTAGCAGATGAGATATAGGGGAAGAAAAAAACAAGGAAGAAAACTAAAAAGAAAAAAGTCTTAGAGTCTACACTTCTGACACCAAATGTGTGTTTTCCACTCATGTTAAACAATTCAACTCTCTAGACACCAGTTGCATATCCTACAATTCAATTATGACAACAACTACGTGGAGTTCATACCAATTTCAAGTCTCAGGTTGTGACCTGTATTTCCAACCAACCAGCTATAAATCAGGGGGTCACAGGACTCCTTGCCCCTATTGGATAATTTGCTAGAATGGCTCCCAGAACTCAGGGTTAGGGTTAGGGTTAGGGTGAGGGTTAGGGTTAGGGTCAGGAAAATGTATTACTATTACCGATTTATTGTAGGGGAAAAAGCTGAATGGAAGAAATACATAGATCAAAGTGTAGGGAGGTTGATACTTGAAACTTTTATGCCATCTCTGGGGACACCACTCTGTCAGCACATACGTATGTTCACCAACTTGTAAGTTATCTGAAACCTGAAGTTTATTGTTTATGATTTTTATAAAGGCTTCATTATGTAAACATGGTTGATTAAATCACTGGTCATTTGTGATTGATTGATTTAATCAATCCCCAGTCCTTCTCCCCTTCCTGGAGATGGGGGAGTGACCGAAAGTTCAATTTTCTAATTATAAGGTTTGTTTTTCTGGCAGTAAACCCTCCATCCTTCAAGCATATATGTATGCTTCTAGCATATATGTAGTGTGGTCGAAAGTGGTTTATCATGAATAACAAAGGATATTTCCCTTATAGTTATCACTCAGGAAATTCCAAGCCTTTAGGAGCTCTGTGCCAGGACCTGAGGATGAAGATTTCTATCCTAGTATCACATCCAAATAACTGATTTCTCTTTTGTTGCCTTTTCAACTGTGCAGGTATAGAAGAACTGGGATTATAGTCCTGACAAAGGCAGTGGAGGTCTGCAGGTCTAAGTAAGGGATGTATTTTTAAATATATTTCCAAAGTCCAAACTTGAAGATGAAGATCTTGGGAGGAAAATTCAGATAGTGAAAGGGACAAGGATTCTGCTTCCTAGACAACCTTTCACATGCTACTTTCAGACACTTGGTGTTGTTGCTGAGTGGGACTCTTGACCTCACCTCCATCTGGCCCCTGGCTTCTTCTACTTCTTCCCCTTCTGTCTTTTCCATTCTTCTTGCAATGAAATCCTGCCTTAATATCTTTTTTTTTGTGGGGGGGAGTTGCCAGTTGCCCTTTCTGCCCATCTTTTTGCCTCTTTACCTCTTTCTCCACTCTTCTTGCCCTTGATGAGTTTCTGAAATGTTTGCAGTTGGGAGTAGCTTCTGGCAGCGACTCTGCCCCTGTTATCCTCAGTCTCTGAGAACCAACACTGATTGGAAATTGGAATCACTCTCCAGTGAGCTGTTGTTTTCTTCTTGTTTTTTTTTTTTTTTTTTTTTTTTTTTTGGCACTGGAGATTAAACCCTGGATCTCACACATGCTAAGCAAACCCTCTGCCACTGAGTTACACACCCAACCCTGTCTTCCTGTTCTTAAATCTTCTCCCCAAAGAGGCTCCTCTGCTGTCTGCGCCTCTGAAAACTGAGGGTTTGGGGCAGGGGCAGTTAGAAAGTTTCCTTTTCTTCCCCCAGTACTGGGGATTGAACCTAGGGGTGATGTGCCACTGAGCTATAGCCTCAGCCCTTTTTAGTTTGAGAGAGGGTCTTGCTAAATTGCTGAGGCTGTCCTCAAACTTGTGATCCTCCAGCCCAATGTAAAAGAACTTTATTTGGGGATTTATTTGGAGTTACAATTAGGGAAACAGATAGCACTGAATGGGCATTCCAAAGGAGGCAAGGAAAGAGGAAACTTATATAGAGAAGTAGTACTAATTTACTGCAAAGCAGTAAAAATTCCTTTGTAGAAAATTTCTATTAAATGTTGAGAAAAAACAGGGTTTATGTGGCAGGAGCTATGAGACGAATCTTATAAAGAAAATAATGTATACATGTAGTAAAATGTCTGTAAAACATCTGATAATCTCTTGACACACATGTTGAGTCTCTAGTTACAGTGTAATTATCTGTTCATTCCAGATACCTGCAATTAAGGGGTCAAAGTGGCCAAAAGTTTGCATTCCTAGGCAACTACTTGTTAAGTGCATAGTGCCTGCTGATTCCCTTACTGGGGATTGAGCCCAAGCGCACTTAACCACTGAGCTACATCCCCAGCCCTTTTTATTTTTTATTTTGAGATAGCATCTCCCTAAATTACTTAGGGCCTTGCTAAATTGCTGAGTTTGGCTTTGAACTTGTGCTCCTCCTGCTTCAGCCTCCTGAGCTGCTGGGATTACAGGTGTATGTGACAAGGGTCTGGCTTTTTTTTTTTTTTTGGTACTGGGGATTGAACCCAGGGGTGCTGTACCACTGAGTTAGCTCTTCAGCCTTTTTTATTTTTTCTTTTGAGACAGGGTCCTGATGATAAGTTGCTAAGACTAACCTTGATTTTGTGATCCTTCTCCTGAGTAGGTGAGATGACAGGCCTGTGCCACCATGCCTGGCTTCTGACTCCATTTTTAAAAGCTTTCTCAATGTTTCTTTTATCATGATTTTTCTTTTATTTTCTCATGATGGTGTGTTCTTTATTCACCACATCACCTGGATTTTCAAGAACGAAGTGAAAAAAGTCATTTTCAGTACTTGAGCGTATTCTTACTCATATATAAGGCCCTGTCAACTTAGACTTCTTCATAGGCAGAGTCCAAGGAATGTTCGTTCTCCAAGTTTTGGTGATTCTCTAGCCTCATGTTGACAATAGTAATATCTGAAGTTTGTAAAGTGCTATGTGTGAGATCCTGTTCTAAGCACTTTACATATATTAACTCATTTAATTACAAGCCTATGACATAGATACATTACTATTTACTATTACAGCCTCATTTTACAAACGTAGATGCACAGAGATATTAAATAACCTTCCAAAAACAAATGAGTGGTTGATCTAGCCCCAGAACTCAGGCAGTCTGAGTTCTGTGCTTTTTATATTACATAAAGGGTTGGATAAATGAAAGGTAGCCAGACTGGTTATTAAGGATGTTGTCCAACTTAGAGGGCATAGAGCAAAGTTCCCCTTAGCTAAGCTCAGGTATACCTGCTTTGGTCCCTCATAACTTTGACAGGTAAAGCCTGAAACCTCTCTTATCCTTCCAGGGGAGGAACAAATGCTGGCTTTATCTGATTGGTTGAGAAGACTCCTGCCAGAATTGTATCAGTGCCTTGATCCAACTGCCTCCCCTATTACTCCAAGGAACATGTAGCCAACCTTTCTTAAAATTAAAAGTAGTTGACTGGGCACAGTGATGCACATGTCTGTAATCCCAGTGACTTGGGAGCCTGAGGCAGGGGGATTCTGAATTTGAGGCCAGCTTTAGCGACTTAGCAAGACCTTGCCTCAAAATAAAAAAAAAAAAAAAAAAAAAAAAAAAAAAGGACTGGGGATGCAGCTCAATGATAAAGTGCTCCTGGATTTGATCTCCAGTACCAAAAGAAAGAAAAGAGAAAAAGAAAGATGGCCAGCAGTAGCCTTTTATCTCTCTCTTGTCTCCAACTCTCTTCTAAAAACGGTCCCCTAAACCTTGCTGACAAGCTGAAACTCTTTGCCATGGGCTGGATACTCAAGATGGTACTACAGGATAGATTGTGTGGACTTAGCTAGGAGCTACACTTAATGCTTAGAAGTAAAAGTCTTTGCAGGACAAAAGGATAGTGCCTCAGTTGCGATGGAGTCTGAATTGTGAGGCAGACAGCGATAGACTAGACCCCTGAATGGTGAGTCAGGTCCTACTCTCTGATGTTTGTTGGGGGAGACTCCCCCACTTCCTTCAGCTGAACAGAGGGAGAAAGGGTAAGTAGAGAATGACTAGGAATTTGCATGGTTGATGCTTCTACTCTTTGCCAAACGCTCAGTGACGGTGGTTTGTATATTTTTATATATTCTCCCATTTGTTTTCTTAAATATACCATCAGATATTAACTTCACAAAATTCAAGTTTCGGTAGTCAGGTGATTTGTCCTAGTTCACACAGAGCTACAGCAGGAACTTTAACTAGGTGTGGTTTGATCTCATTTTAGGTCTGGCCAAAAACAGGTATCTAGACCATCCCTAATTTTGATTCCTTTAGAATAAGCAAAGTGATTAAGGCAAAACAGAGATTCTGTTGAATCTTTATTCTATACTTAAAGTAATATTAAATAATGTTCATGTACTACACATGCTAAAATCAACCCGTGTGTGTGCACATATGTGCACGTGTGTGAACATCTGCTCAATTCCAGACACGCTACTTCTGCTGAGGAAGCACACACATTTGATTTTGCTTATACTGGGTGAAAGTGTTGTGATACCTTTTATGTCCTGAGCATCAATAACTGGGTGTGAGGAAATCCAGTGAAAATTCTGAGTGGACCCCAGCTCAGGAATAGACACATTCTGAATATGAATTTTCCTTCCTTGCCCATAAAGCTTTTGTCAGCACCACTATTTGTGGACTTATAGAATACATTATCTGTAGTCATGGCATTACCCACATCATTGTGTTTAATCAGGAATTTATTTCACAACAAAGGAGATGCACTAATGAGCTTATGCTCATGGAATTAAATGGTCTTAACACATTTCTCATTACTTGAAAGTAGATGCCTGTATAAAACTTGGAATGGTTTACTGAAGACTCAGAAGACAATACCCTGAAAAAAATGGAGATCCATCTTAAAAGCAGTATATGCTTTGGATGAGAGAACATTATAGGGTATTGCTTCTCCCACAGCCAGAATATGTGAATTTAGGAGTTAGGGGGTAGAAGTGGGAGTGGCTCTTTCACTATCACACCTAATAAACTACTCACAGAATTTTCATTTCCCAACAACCTCAAGTTCTGTTGGTTTGAAGGACTTAGTCCCCAGGAGATTTCTTCTACTGGTGAATACAGCAATAGCTTCACTGCTTTGGAAGACGGGACTGCTGCATGGCCATTTAAGGTTTATATGCTGTGGGTTGCAGTGGCACACACCTGTAATCCCAGCAACTCAGGAGACTGGGACAGGAGGAGCACAAGTTTAAGGCCAGCCCCCAACATTTTAGTGAACCCCTAAGCAACTTTGTGAGACCCTGTCTCAAAATAAGGGGAAAAAAAAAATACAAAACAAAAGGGCTGGGAATGTAGCTAAGTGGTAAAGCACCACTGGGTTCAAGGCCACTAAGGCTGTATGTGGTTGATCCTGAATACATGGAGAAAACTGAGTTGCTGCTACCCAGTTGGGGCAGGGGATTTTCTAGAAGTACAGCTTAATAGTTCAGTGACTAATAATAAAGATTAATGGGCCAGAAGCAGTGGCATATGCCTGTAATCCCAGCAATATATGAGGTTGAGGCAAGAGCAGAGCAAGTTCAAAGCCAGTTTAGGGAGACCCCATCTCAAAATAAAAAATAAAACAGGGCTGAGGGCTGGAGTTGTGGCTCAGTGGTAGAGCGCTCAACTAGCATGTGTGAGGCCCTGGGTTTGATCCTCAGCACTTCATAAAAATAAAATAAAGGTATTATATCCACCCATGACTAAAAAAATGTATATTAAAAAAAAAACCCCAAATAAAAAACAGGCTGAAGATGTGGCTTAATTGTTAAGCACTTGTTTCAATCCCTGGTATCAATAAGTAAATAAATAAATAAAGATTAATGGGATATAGCAACCAGAAAAAGTTAGGACAACCAGGCATGGTGTCGCGTGCCTGTAATCCCAGCAGTTTGGGAGGTTGAGACAGGAGGATCGGGAGTTCAAAGTCAGCCTCAGCAACATCGAGGCACTAAGCAATTCAATGAGACCTTGTCTCTAAATAAAAAATACAGAGTAGGGCTGAGGATGAGGCTCAGTGGTGGAAAGCACCTGAGTTCAATCCCCACTCTCCGCCCCCCCGCCCGCTGCAAAAAAAAAAAAAGTGGAAAAGAAAAAGGTGGGACAATTGAGAACTCAGACCTTGAGTCAGAAATGGAAGTTCCCAGGGATCCAAGATGGCAGACTAGAGGGAGGCTGCACTCTTTGTCGATTTCAAGCAGAGGAAATGATACCACCGTTTACCAGTGAGGAGTTCTGCTCCTTCTAATGTTGAAGATTGAACACTAGAGAAGCATGCCAAGGCAAGCATATTAAGCAGGTTTTATTTAAAGGTAATGATACAGACTTCTCCCAGCAGGAAGAAGGGGGCCATGGCTGATGTTCTAAAGTCCCAAGAAGTGACACCCTACATCTTTTATAGGTTAAAGTCTCTTTTGTTCTCCAGTTCTCTCCCCCCTTATCTCTCCTTCCTGCCTACGTGACTAGGCCTGGTTTTGCATTAACTGAGAAACCATGGGCAGGGGGAGGGCCAGGGTGATTCAGGCAGGTAAGGGCCCAGGGGGCATTAATTAGCAGCTCCTTGCTTGCAGTCCTTGATAAAGGCAGGTAAATTTGGTAATCAATGGGCTCCGGAGATCCTTGACATTCCATTTTTCCAGGGGCAGTCTCCAACTTCCAGAGGCAGATGGCTTCATGGCTTCATTTCCTCGAATTGACCTGATTCCCTATTTCTACACTAACTACCTGTCCTTAATTCTGGCTTCAGAAATAACCATTTCCCTGGTAGGTAGTCATCGCTGCCCACTGATCCTCTGCTGTTTATCCCATTCGTCCAATGTGATCACCCACCATCTGCCAGCATATTGCCTGCTTTTTGAGTGCAGACTGCGGCCTATTACCTGTCATTGGCCCGTCTGTCTGTCTCCTGCCTGCCCATTACCTGATTTTCACCTATCCATTGCCCACTGCCAAATGTCCACCCACCAATTGTCTGCCATTAGCCTGCAAACCTCTGGCAGACTGCCAGCAGATTGCCTACTGCCCACCGTTGCCTGGAAGTTCATTGTCACAGTATCTGCAGGTTTGGTTACATGTGGCTGCCGCCATTTTGGAACAGCAGCAGGGACCTGTAGATTTGTTGCTGCAGTGGCTGCCATCTCAGGGCATGTCCATCTTGGTCTGGGGACTCGCCCAGGGCCTGAATATATATTGAGGCACCTGAGGTCTTTCTGCTTGGTGTGGTAGTGGCTGCCATCTGGCTACCTCTTTGCAGGGTCATTCCTTTGTGTGAGCACATGCCTGGTAGTATCTTTTAGGTCCAAGGCTTAGCATCTATGCAGCTATTTTAAATTCTTACCATAAGTTGCTTTCTACCCTAGAGGGGTACTTACAGAGAAAACAAGAGTTAAAATGTAACTTCCCCTTCCCACCTCTCTTTAACCACCCTCTGGAACATCCCCTTACTTGTCCTGTCAGCCCGTCGTAGGTTCTTATGCAAGCAGCTCATATAAGCTCATGCTACCTTATGCAAGCCGTCCAAACCACCTCATAAAATACCCCAGAGCTAAGTTTTTCCTGCATCTCTCGCTGTTCCTGAGTGATGGCTTTGTCAGACCCTGTAGGCAAATAAAACTTTCTAGGTGTGAATCTCCTCATCTGGTTCCTATGTTGCTCATTTGTGTCTCATTTACCTTTCAGTCTCTCTGCAAGTTGAAAGGGCATTGACATCTTGGGATTGCTGCAAGACAGGGTCTGGGGAAGATGAAGCCCAGGTTCATCAGATTGCAGCTGGGTTTGTGTGGGCCAGTGTGGATCTGGCAAGCCTGTGAAAAGCTGGAGACAGGGACAGTTTGGTGGTGGCTGGGGTGAGGGGGAGGCGGGGTGGAGGCGGTGGGAAGCACAGGTTGAAGAAACTGGAGAAAACTGGGCTCTCTCCAGTTCAGTGAGTCCTGAAGTGCGCAGGGATGGAAGGGACCAGCTACAACTGGTGGGAAGACTGTAAGAGGGTGTGCTATCAGCTCACGTACCCAACCAGTCTAGCACCCACTGTACTGGAGCTAACATCAAACTTCAGACAACCCCACCTTATCAGTGGAGAAGGGAAGCTGAGGAAATTTTTGAAAGCTAATGGAAGCAATCATTCAATTTTCCATTGAGACTTTACTCCTTTTTTTTTTAACCCTCTGTCTCACACCTCTACCATTTTAAAAAAAAAAATGTTTTTTTAGTTGTGGATGGACCTTTATTTTATTTAATTATTTATTTGCAGTGCTGAGTATCGAACCCAGTGCCTCACACATGCCAGGCAAGTGCTCTAATATTGAGCCAGAACCCCAACCCCTCTACCATCTTTGAATCCAAATATTTTTCAAGCATCAATTTATTGAGGAATGGGATGTCTGAAAAGTGTATGACAGTTTTGTTTTGTATTCCTGTATTCTACTTTTTAAAAAAAATCTACATTTTTTTCCCTCTCACCTACCGTTCTCCCTAGATTCTCTTTCTCACTTCTCTCATACTAACAGCCAAACTTTATTAATTCCTTCCTCACTCTTACTATACATTTTTTCCTTTATCTTCTCTCCCTCTCCCTCATAAACATCACATCTTACTGTACTTCTGTTCCCTCATTGTCCATCATTTGAAATGGTAAACCCTTTTAGCAAACTTACTGTTTATATTGTAGACAATAATTGAACACTTCATTTCTGTCTATTGTGACAAAACTGTAAATGGCTCTTAATAGAAGCCATTTGGTTTAAGGTGGCATATTGTTTTCATTGGGTGCTATTAATATTGGTCTCCCCCTTAAAAATGAGGTAATGGAAGCCTTCAGGGACACTAAAAGACTACAGGGTAGAATCTGTACTGCCTCAGCTCCATACTGCTAGATGAGAAGACACAAAAATGACACACACACACACACACACACAAAAAAAAAAAAAAAAAAAAAAACAAGGGAAAAAGTGCCTCAAACAAACCAAGATGTGCTAACAATAGAATCCACAGAAAACACAGCAGAAGAAATGTCAGAGATGGAGTTTAGAAAATACATAGTTAGATTGATTTTCAAAATAAAGGATGATATTGGAGAGAAAATACAGGAAGTGGAAGATCACTTCAATAAGGAGGTAGAGATTATAAAAAGGAATCAAGCAGAAATATTTAAAATGAAGGAAACAATAAACCAAATTAAAAATTAAATGGAAAGTTTCACCAACAGACTAGACCACTTGGAAGACAGAACCTCAGACAATGAAGACAAAATATATACTCTTGAAAATAAAGTTGACTGCATAGAGAACATGGTAAGAAACATGAACAGAACTTCCAAGAAATATGGGATAACATGAAAAAACAAATTTAAGATGTATTGGAATAGATGAAGGTGTGGAGAAACAAGCCAAAGGAATGCACAATCTTTTCAATGACATAATATCAGAAAATTTCCCAAATCTAAAGAATTAAATGGAAAATCAACTACAACAGGCTTACAGGACCTCAAATGTACAAAATTACAGCAGACCCACACCAAGGCACATTATATACATAATGGAGTTCTTTGTTTTTGTGGTGCTAGGGATTAAACCCAGGTTCTTGTGCACATAAGGCAAGCAGTCTACTAACTGAGCTATATCCCCAGCCCCACCAAGGAACGTTATGATGAGAATGACTAACATACAGAATAAGCATAGACCTTTAAAGGTTGTGAGAGAAAAAATCAAATTACATATTTGATTTAGGGGGAAACCAGTTTGGATCTCAGCTGATTTCTCAACCCAGACTCTTAACACCAGGAGTTGCTAGAATAACATATATCAAGCTCTGAAAGAAAATGAATGCCAATTGAGAATTTTACATCCAGCAAAATTAATTTGAAGATGAAATAAAAACCCTCCATGATAAACAAAAGTTAAAAGAATTCACAACTAAAAGCCTACACTACAGAACATTCTCAGCAAAATATTCCATGAGGAGGAAATGGAAAACAACAACAACAAAAACAAAGGGAGGAACTACACTAAAGGAAAGGCCAATCAAAGGAAAAACTAAGTCATGTTAAAAACCAAAAACCTCAAAATGGCTGGAAACACAAATCATATCTCAATAATAACCCTGAATGTTAATGGCCTAAACTCATCAAAAAAAGACATAGACTTGGGATGGGGGTTGTGGCTTAGTGGTGAAGTGCTTGCCTAGCACATGTGAGGCACTGGATTCAATCCTCAGCACCGCATAAAAAAATATAAAATTATTTTAAAAAGACATAGACTGGCAGATTGGATTTTAAAAAAGATGCAACAATAATATGCTGTCTTCAAGAGACTTACCTCCTAGGAAAAGACATTCACAGACTGAAGGTGAAAGGTTGGGAAAAAACATATCACTCACATGGACTGCATAAACAAGTCCTCATATCAGACAAAGTGGAATTCAAATCAAAGTCGGAAGGGATAAAAAACATTTCATACTGCTTAAGGGAATCATAGGCCAACAAGACATAATAATCATAACTATATATGCCCCAAATAATGGGGCATCTATGCATATCAAACAAATCTTTCTCAATTTCAAGAATCAAATAAACCACAACACAATAATACTGGGTGACTTTGACACACCTCTCTCATCACTGAATAGATCTTTCAAACAAAAACTAAACAAAGAAACTATACAATTAAATCAATGATTAAGACTTAACAGACATATATAGAGTATTTCATCCATCATCAAGCAAAAACACTTATCAGCATCACACGGATCCATCTCTAAATTAGACCATATGTTAGGCCACAAAGCAACTCTCAGCAAATACAGAAAAACTAGAAATACTATCCTTAATTCTATCAGATAATAATGGAATGAAACTAGAAATCAACAATAAAATAAAAAATAGAAGCTATTCCAACACTTGGAGATTAAATGGCATGCTATTGAATGGTGAATTAATAAAAGAAGAAATCAAGGAATAAATAAAAAAATACTTAGGGGTAAATAAGAACACTGATTCAACATAACAAAATCTCTGGGATGCTATGAAGGCAGTGCTAAGAGGAAAGTTCATTGCATTGAGCTCATACATTAAAAGAATAAAAAGTCAACAAATAAATGATCTAACATTACATCTCAAAGCCCTAGAAAAAAAAGAACAAATCAACACCAAAAACAGCATAAGATAGGAAACAATTAAAATCAGAGCTGAAATGAATGAAATTGAAAAAAAGAAACAATTCAAAAAAATGACAAAACAAAAAGTTGGTTCTTCGAAAAAATAAATAAAATTGATAAACCCTTAGTCACACTAACAAATAGAGAGAGAAAAATTACTAAAATTCGTGTTGAAAAAGGAAATGTAACGACAGATGCTACTGAAATACAGAAGATAATTAGAAACTATTTTGAAAATTTATACTCAAATAAAAGAGAAAAACTCGAAGACATCGACAAATTTCTAGAGACACATGATCTGCCCAAACTGAACTAGGAGGACATACACAATTTAAACAGATCAATTTCAAGCAATGAAATAGAAGATGCCATCAAAAGCCTACCAACCAAGAAAAACCCAGGACCAAACGAATTCTCAGCTAAGTTCTACAAGACCTTCAAAGAAGAATTAACATCAATACTCTTCAAATTATTCCATGAAATAGAAGAGAACCCATCCAAACTCATTCTATGAGGCTAATATCACTCTGATACCAAAACCAGACAAAGACACATTAAGGAAAAAAACTTCAGACCGATATCCCTGATGAACATAGATGCAAAAATTATCAATAAGATTCTGGAAAATCACATATAAAAACATATTACAATGATAGTGTGCCTCAATCAGGTGAGTTTCATCCCTGGGATGCAAAGTTGGTTCAACATAAGAAAATCAGTAAACATAATACATCACATCAGTAGACTTAACGACAAGAATCATATGATTATGTCAATAGATGCAGAAAAAGCATTTGACAAAATACAGCACCTCTTCATGTTGAAAACACTAGTAAAACTAGGGATAGTAGGAACATACCTCAACACTGTAAAAGCTATCTATGCTAAGCCCATGACCAATATCATTCTAAATGGAGAAAAATTGAAAGCATTCCCACTAAAAACTGGAACAAGTCAGGAATGCCCTCTTTCACCACTTCTATTCAACATTGTCCTTGAAATCCTAGCCAGAGCAATTAGACAATCCAAAGAAATTAAATGGATACAAATAGGAAAAGAAGAACTCAAACTATCACTATTTGTCAATGACATGAGTCTATATTTAAGAGTCCAAAAAATTCCACCAGGGCTGGGGTTGTGTAGAACACATGAATAGCATGTGTGAGGCACTGGGCTCAATTCTCAGCACTACATATAAATAAATAAAATAAATGTCCATTGAAAACTAAAAAAAAAAAACCTTTAAAAAATTCCACCAGAAAACTTCTAGAACTCATAAATGAATTCAGCAAAGTAGCAGTATATAAGATCAATACCCATAAATCAAATGCATTTCTATACATAAGTGATGAATCCATTGCAAGAGAAGTTAGGAAAACTACCCCATTCACAGTAGCCTCAACAAAAATAAAATACTTGGGAATCAATCTAACAAAAGAGGTGAAAGACCTCTACAATGAAAACTACAGAACCACTAAAGAAAGAAATTGAAGACCTTAGAACATGGAAAAATCTCCCATGCTATTGGATAGGCAGAATTAATATTGTCAAAATGGCCATACTACCAAAAGTTTTATACAGATTCAATGAAATTCCTATTAAAATTCCAATGACATTATTCTTACAAATAGAAAAAAAAATCATGAAATTTATTTGGAAAAATAAGAGACCCAGAATAGCCAAAGCAATCTTTAGCAAGAAGAGTGAAGCAGGAGGCATCACACTACCAGATCTTAAACTATACTACAGAGCAATAGTAACAAAAACAGCATGGCATTGCCACCAAAATAGACATGTAGACCAATGGTACAAAATAGAAGACACAGAGGCAAACCACATAAATACAGTTATCTCATATTAGACAAAGGTGCCAAAATATACATGGGAGAAAAGATAGCCTATTCAACAAATGGTGCTGGGAAAACTGGAAATCCATATATAGCAAAATGAAATTAAACCTCTATCTCTCACCCTGCACAAAAATCAACTCAAAGTAGATCAAAGACTTAGGCACTAAAACAGAGACCCTGAGCCTAATAGAAGAAAAGTGGGTCCAAATCTTCATCATGTTGGCTTAGGACCTGACTTCCTTACAAGACTCCTAAAGCACAAGAAGTAAAATTAAAAATCAATAAATGAGATGGATTCAAACTAAAAAGCTTCTTCTCAGCAAAGGAAACAATCAGTAACATAAACAGAGAGCCTACAAAATTGGAAAAAATCTTTACCACATGCACCTCAGATAGAGCACTAATTTCCAAGATATATAAAGAACTCAAAACACTTAATACCAAAAATAGAAAAAAAAAAAAAAAACCCCAACCAATAAATGGGCTAAGGAACTGAACAGACACTTCACAGAAGAGATACAATCAATCAACAAACATATGAGAAATGTTCATCATCTCTTGCAATTAGAGAAATGCAAATCAAACTGCTCTAAGAGTTCATCTCACTCCCGTCAGAATGGCAATTATCAAAAGTACAAGCAATAATAAGTGTTGGTGAGGATGTGTGGGAAAAGGTACACTCATACATTGCTGGTGGGACTGCAGATTGGTGAAATCACTTTAGAAAGCAGTATGGAGATTCCTAAGAAGACTTGGAATGAAACCACAATTTGATCCAGCTATCCCACTCCTCAATTCATATCCAAAGAACTTAAAATCAGCATACTACAGTGTCACAGCCACATTAATGTTTGTAGCAGCTCAATTTACAATAGCAAAACTATGGAACCAACCTAGATGCCCTTCAACAGATGAATGGATAAAGAAAATGTGGTATATATACAGAATGGAATATTACTCAGCCTTAAAGAAGAATGAAATTGAACAACTGTCTCTGCTAGCTGATAGTAGAGTGAAACAGACATTATTTCCTCATGTACATATATGACTCTATGACCAATGTGATACTACAATATGTATAATCAGAAAAATGAGAGATGACATTCCATTTCTGTATGATCTATCAAAATGTATAAATATATTCTACTATCATGTACAACAAATTAGAACAAATAAAATTAATTAAAAAATAAAAAAGAATGAAATTATGACATTTGCAGGTAAATGAATGGAACTGTAGACTACAATGCTAAGTGAAATAAGTCAATCCCAAAAAGACAAAGGCCAAATGTTTTCTCTGATAAGCGAATGCTGATCCATAGTTGGGGGTGGGTAGGGAAGAATGAAGGAACTTTGGATTGTACAGAGAAGAGTGAGGGGAGGGATGGGGCAAGTGGGGATGGGAAGGCTGGTAGATTGAGACAGACGTTATTACCCTATATACATGTATGAAAAAAATTTTATCACTGTAAAAAAGTTAATCAAATAAATAAATAAATAATAAAATAAAAAGAAATGGAAATTCCCTCTCTATAGGTAAAGGACCCTTTAGGTTCTGGCTGACAGCTGGGGTGGGTGGGGTTAGGAATAAAAAGGGGTGGTGTCAGAAGTCCATTGTCCAATATGGCCTCTTGACTAGTTGCAGAAATGAAAACAGTAGTAACTTGGTGTATTTTTCTTTCTTTTTTATATTTTTTGGCACTGGGAATTGAACCCAGAGGCATTTTAGCACTGAACTAAAGCACCAGTCCTTTTTATTTTGAGTCAAGGTCTTGCTATATTGCTGAAGTTAGCCTTGAACTTGTGATCCTCCTGCCTCAGCCTCCCAAGTTGGTGGGATTTACAGGGGTGGGCCGTGCGCTTTTCGTGTCCAACAATTTCTTGAACATTTTAAGGCAGTGTAGAAAATTCATATGTTGAGAGTGGTTAGGCAGATAAGAAAGTGAGAGAAGTGTGGATGCCAGCTCTATCTAAAGGAGTAAAATGATATTCAGCTCCAGATGATTGTAACCTACTGACAATTTTGGCACTAATTTGAATAAACAAGCACATTGTGTGGGACAAACAAAAGATGTCTTCTGGGTTGTTGCAACTCTGCTTTAAACAAAATTTATGCATTTCTGAAATAGGAGAAAAGTAGGATAGTGTGTTTCAAGGAAGCAAAGAGATAGTGTTACTAGAAAGAAGTGGCTAAAATTGTTGAATACTGCTGAGAGGAAGAGAAAGACTCAAAAGTGAACTTTGAGCCTGGTGTGGCAGCGGAGCCTGTAGTCCCAGAGATTTGGGGGGCTGAGGCAGGAGGATCACAAGTTCAAGGTCACCCTTGGTGACTTAGGGGGACCCTGTCTCAAAATAAAAATAAAAAGGGCTGGAGGTATAGCTCAGTGGTAGAGTGTCCCTAGGTTCAATCCCCAGTTCTGAAGGAGGAGGGGAATGACACTTGAGTTTGGTAAAAAGGACATTATTAGTACCTATTGTTATGGCTTAGATATAAGATGTCCTCCCAACGTACCTGTTAATGCAGGAATATTCAGAGGTGAAATGATTGGATTGTGAGAGCTGTAACCTAATCTGTCCATTCTGGTTTGAATGGACTGACTGGGTGTTAACTGGGTAACTGTAGGCTGGTGGGGTGTGACTGAAGAAGGTGGGTCACTGGGCGCTTGCCCTGGAAGGATGCATCCTCCCTGTGGCCCCTTCTGCCACTCCCTCTCTGCTTCCTGATACTTCCCCTCAAATCAGCCTCCCAACTCCTGGCATCATGAACTGAGTGGGGGCCCTTTCCCCACGATGTGCTGCCTTATCTTGGCCCCAGAGCCATGGAGTCAGCTGTCTATGGACTGAGACCTCTGGAACCACGAGCTCCAAATAAACTTTTCCTCTAAGTTGTTCTTGTCGGGTATTTTGGTCACAGCGATGTGAAAGCAGGCTAAATATCTTTTGACAAGAGAAGTTTTAGTGGAGTGATAGGGATAGAGGCATGATTGGACTGGGTTGAAGGGGAAATAGAAGATATTGGAGACAGTACCTTAAAGCTGTTCAAGAAGTTTTGCTATACAGGCAAGCAGAGAACTTGGGTAGTACCGTGAGGTGGTATGTGGGAGATAGTAGAATATATATGTAGGAAGATATTTCAGAATATGTTGCAACTTATCTTTTGGTTTTGTTTATAATAATTCCGCCTTAAAAGAGGTTAAAGATTTTTACTATTTCCTTTGTAATTTCTAGATTTCTGGTTGTTCTTTCTACATTTATTTCTATTTTTTGCTGTACTGGGCATTAAACCCAGGGTTGCTCTACCATTCCCAGCTCTTTTTATTTTTAATTTTGAGACAGAGTTCTGCAAAATTTCCCATTCTGACCTTGAACATGTGAGCCTCTTCCTTCAGCCTCTAGAGAGATTGGGATTACAGGCATGGTACTGTGTCCAGCTGATTTCCTATCTTTCTTAAAGGCCTTCCCCAGTTGGAAATTAAATAAATATTCTTATTTCTTTTAAATGTTAGTAATTTTTTAAAAAACATTTAGGTTTTATTTTTGTATAGAATGTGAGATAAAAATCTTACTTTGTTTTCTTCCAGACATATAAATCAATTTTGTTGGTATCTTTTATTAAATAATCCATTTGAGCTCAGTGTGGTGTCTTGCCCTTATAGTCTTGGCTGCTTGGGGGGTTGAAGCAAGAGAAATTGCTTGAGTGCAGGAATTCAAGAATAATCTCACTGAACTCTAATGATATTTTTATAATATGCTCCACATTTATTTGTCTGTTTCTAGATGCTGTATTCTGTTTGTATCAGGGTAGATTTATGGCACTTTTTAACATGTGTTAGGGCATGCTTCTCATAATTTTTCTTGTTCAGAATGTTCCCAGAAATTCTTGCATATTTATTAATTCATATGGAATCTAAAGCACTTAGTTACATTTCTAAAATTATTTTATTGGGATTCCCAGTGAAATATTCTATATTATTGGTGGAAGACAGTTTTATTCTATTAAGTCTTCCTTAGTAGAATGAAACATTTTTTAGTTTATTCAGATCCCAAGTCCTTTTATAAATGTTATAATTTTCTTCATACAAGTTATATACCTTGCAAGTTTTTGTATTTGTTCTTTTTACTGTTAATAATGGGCTTCCCCCTCATTTCTGTCTCTATCCAGATTTCTCATTATAGATTGCAATAAATTTATCTTATAATTACATTACCAAATTGACTTATTAGTTCAATAACTTTCTAGTTGTCTTCTGGATTTCCTAGGAATACAATTATATTATCTGCAAAGAAAGATAGTTTCTTCTTTCTTCTAATACATAGAGAGCTTTCTTATTCTTGATTTATTACATCAACTAAATTCTTCAAAAATGGTCTTGAGTACTTTTAGAGATAATGAATAAACTGTCTTGTTTTTTATTTTAATGACAATGGCTACAGTGTTTCATATGATATTTTCTTTTTTCTTTCTTTCTTTTCAGTGCTGGGAATTGAACCCAGGAACATTCTATCACTGAGCTACATCACCGGGTCTTTTCATTCTATTTTTTTTATTTTGAGACAGGGTCCCACCAAGTTGCCCAGGCTGGACTTGAACTTGCAATTCTCCCGCCTCAGTCTCCTGAATAGCTGGCATTACAGGCATGTACCACTGCACCTGGCCCACATATTGTCTTATGCAGTTTTTATTTTTAAGTGCTGGGGATCAGACTCAGCCTGTGAATACTAAGCAAGCACTCTACCACTGAACTTTACCCTGCCATCTTATACAGACACATTCTTTCATTCCCAGAATTAATTCTTCATGGTCATAACTTAGGATTCTATTTGTTAATGTTTTATTAAAATGTTTTTATGTATATTCATAAATTGGGTTATAATTTTTGTTTTTATTTTGAGTTTATATTAAAAAGGCTTTAAATTATTCTCAAAAGGCTCAAATATCTGGTCAAAATTTATGTTATTATTATTATTGATTTATTTTATTTGGTACTGGGGGTTGAACCCAGGGCACTTCACCACTGAGTTACATCTTCAGTCCTTTTTATTTTTTATTTTGGGACAGGTCCTTGCTAAGGTGCTGAGACTGGGATCCTCCTATCATTGCCTCCAGAGTTACTAGGATTTCAGGTGTGTACCATCAGGCCTAGCTAAATTTTATTATTTAAAAAGGAGGATTATGAATGATTTAAAGTAGCATTTTGATGGAATTCAAAGTATCCCATATGATATTGCTATATTCCTTTGTGCGACTCATTATTCTAGGCTCTATTTAATGCTTTATTGCAGAAGAGAGAGAGATGTGGTTTACATTGGTGAGACTGTGGAAAATGAGAATAATCCTGCATAAACCCATAGAAGTGTGGAATGGTTGTGAAAATACATAGTGGAAAGTTTGCAAAATACTGTTCCAGGGTACCAGAAATCCTGATGGAATCAGAAATTGGGTAAACCGAGCTGGTAAAATGCAGGTGTTGACAATTTTTAGAACAAAAGGATAATGAAATAAGATACTTTGGGCTATGGTATATCTCAGAACTGACATAAAGTCTCATTTGACTTATAACAGCCCAGGAAGTTTAAACAGGGTACTCAGCTGCAACTATCTGATGAATAATGAGCACTTCAACATCTTCACTAATAAAGAATCTTTAATTTAGATATTCCCAACTTTAATGAGTTGTGACTAAGTTTCCTCTCCCTCCCCCCAAAAGTTCTACAGAATCCATTAACTTTTATATTAAAATTAATTCAGATAAATGCTTCTTTTAAAAGCAGTGAAAAGGCTGGGTGCAGAGGCCAGTAATCCCAGCTGTTTGGGAGGCTGAGGCAGGAAGATGCTGAGTTCAAAGCCTCAGCAATTTAATGAGGCCCTGAACAACTTAGTGAGACCCTGTCTCAATATAAAATTAAGACTGACTGGGGATGTGGCTCAGTGGTCAAGCAACTCTGGGTTCAATTCCCAATATAAAAAAAAAATTAAATTAAAAATAAAATAAAAGTAGTGAAAGATTCCTCTGAAAAAACAGTAGCACTCTGGGTTTTGGCAAAGCTGGTATTAATCACATCTTTTGCATCTTTAACAAGGAGAATAAATGACTTGTGTGGAGCCCTGGTTTTTGACCCCAGGCAAAGATGATACATTATGTTTTTCACAATTGTTTAAAGATTCAAGGATATTAATGATGCACCTAAATTGACATACCAACAAACTAGCTAACGAGATATTAATAGCATAGCTAAAATAGTTTACTAACAAAACAAAGTCACATGTGGGTGTTTATAGAGAGGTGAATGAAATTTGTGCTAGTTTATGAAATGTACTTCTTTAAGCAAGAGCTAGAAACATCTTTAAGGGATTCACCCTTAATATCTTAGTTGTATATCAACTTATAATTTACTAAGACTTCCATATTCAGGATGGATTCCCACAACATCCTTGAGCATTAAGCAGGGTAGATATCCTGGTTGTTGACAAGTGCATAAACAAGCTTACCAGAGTTAGGCAACAATCCTGGATCACACAGCGAGAGTGGTTGGAATGTTCTAGAATTCAGATCTTGTGTAAGTGTGTTTTCACTCATGTAAAAACAAAGCCTGACACAGCTTAGCACATAGTACAAGTTTGTTGGGCATTTGTTCAATGTCCCAACATGTCTTGTGAACTTTTTCAGAATTCTTCCCACTATATATATAAATAAGCCCATACCACATGACCAAACTCAGCAACTAACCGGTTGACGAGAAGGAATCACAGAATGTTGGGGAGGAGAGAAGGGGCAGGGATTATTCTCCGGAGAACTAGGAAATGCAAGATGGAGCCAGAAACTTCTGGAAATGTCAGTGTTTATTAAACATTTAAGGACATTTGGCACTTTGAAAAGCAATATACAGAACGTAGAAAATTCCTAAGAATTCCCTATGGTTGGGAGAGCAGCCTCTTCCTTTTCCACCTACTTCCCATTTGTTTTTTCCTGCTTTCTGTTTGATTGTTTAAAGCCATTTCTTAAGGCTTATTTGCCCCCTCCTCTACCCCTGACCTTCAAGGATCCATTCTCCCTCCCCTCACCCCCCTCTCTCTTTCTTACTCCAAGTTTTTGAGTCCCAGAACAGTGCTCCAAAGTGATCAGGGAGTATCAATCCTGCAGTTGAGGTCTGAGGATCAGGGGCCCCTCTCTTTAATGGGGTTGGGGACCTGCAAAAGCCACATGACGTCATTGGTCCTCAGTCATGGGGGTAAGGGCAGAGCATGGGCACAGGTAAACAAACAAACAAAGAAAGGATTAAAAAATACAAAATAATCAACAACCTAAATAAACCCTGAAGAAGAGTCTGATCTGGGTGATCTGAGTGTTAACAGGAGGACAGATAATGGAGCTGGGTCACTTGATGGAGGGGGAGGGGAGGCAGGAAAGGAAAGAGCCAGGAGGGTCAGGCTAGAGTACAAGGGATAGAAGAACAGGTGACCTGGAGTTGAGGCAGGGGCTGTCAAGGTCCATTTCTTCTCGGTGCCTGAGGGACAGGCACCAAACACACAGCCCTTGGGGCAGGTGAGGGGTAGGATTAACCCCTGGGCTCCCAGAAAGTGAGGGGGTGCGAATGGGGGAAAATACAAGTGTTCGGGAATGAATTTTAGAATGAAACTTACATCTCAAAGATAGGTGAGGGCAGGGCAGGGCTGGGGAGCAAGGGAGGAAAGCACCTAGACATGGGGTAAGAGGAGCCTAGGTCCCCCTGCTCTGGCAGGGTCTGGGGGTTGTGTTCACTTGTCCGAGTCCAGGCCCATCATATTCTTGAGGGCGTTCTTGAGGCTGGTTCTGCTGGGGGACTTGACAGCAGGTCGGAGCTCCGAGCTCTGCTCATCCTTTCGTAGCTCCATCTCGATGACCACCACCTGAGAACCTTTAGAGGACTCGGCCCCTGACCCCCGATCCCCCGCCCGGCCCGCTAACCGCTATTTCTTATCCTTGCGAGACTCCCCCAGCCCTTTAGACTTCTTTTCACTGGCAGCTTTGGTGCTTCGGCTGTGGTCCAGCATGGCATACAGCACTGGCGTCTGGGAGGAGGGATGCACACATCAGTCACAAGTCCCGTGGGACTTGACTGTTCCCATCCCACCCCTCACTGCTGCCCTCCCACTCCCAGGTTTCTCCTCCCCGGCTTGTCCAGGTTCCAAGTCCCGCTAACCTGCCGCCCGCGCTTGGACGAGTCCTTGGAAGGCTTGTGCAATTTCCCCTTCTCCATGGCACTGCAGGAAAAGGGCTTGCTGTGGATTTGGCCACGCCAAAAACCTTTGCAGAGCGGGTCGCAGCTTCCTCTTTCCTTTGGCACTCCTACCCACTGAAGTGGTCTCCCCCCAGATGGGGAATCGTGGGTTAAGGGTGGGGAGTCGGGTTCCGCCCCTTACCTGAGCCTCCTCTGCAGGGCCGCCTGTCTGCGTAGCCAACAGTACCGAACCAGGTAGAAAAGCAGCAGCAGCAACAGCACCACCCCGAGGACGCCACCAATCACCGCTCCTAGCACTACTCCGTATCTAGTCGGCACTAGGAAGAGACGGGAGAAGTTGGGAAATTAAACGCGACTTCTATCTCGGGTTCCTCGCCCCACATTTATTCCCAGCCGTTAGGAATATAGGACTCCTAACCAAGGCTGCCTCCTGCCCTCCCTCCCAGAGCCTAAACATCATCGGGCAGGGCTTTTTGTCTCTTTCCCCAGTCTACCAATCCTCCCCATGCCCTCCAGAACTGCCTCTCATACTCCCTCGCACCTTTTTCAAAGACATAGAGTGTGACCTGAGAAGTCTTGCCCACTATGTCCGGTGGGTTTTTGACATCACAAGTGAAAGTGCCGTTGTCACTGTAGTCAAGATTGTGTATGACAATGGAGCCATCCTTCCAGCGAGGGTCCCCTACCCACTGGATGCGCTCTTTGAAGGTCCCCACTTCATCGATGTAGGGTTGTCCCTTGGCATAGTGGAAGATCTATGAGGAATGAGGGGAAGCATGTAAGAGGACCCTAATGAGAACAAAGCTCTCAAAGCTTGGCTCCAGCGGTAGGGTGAAGGATCCTGGCCTGGAAAGGGTAGTGCTGTGGGAGGAAAGACAATGCAGACAGGTCCTAGTCAGGGTGACAAAAATGCCACTTACTGGCCAAAGTTGGAGTTATGGCTAAAAAAGGATTTCCCCTTCCTTAGCCCAAGTTCTCTTTTCTGTTGATTTTTTGAGGCACCCTTTCTATTATCTAACCCCTAGGACCCCGCCCCCCAGGCACTCACCGAAATGGCATCTCGGCCCCCTTCAGGCTGGTAGCGCCAAGTGAAAGAGATGTCATCTGAGACCCACTCACTGGACCAGAAGGAGCAGTGCAGGGTCACCCGGGAACCCACAGCACCATAGACCTCCCTGTCCGTGTAAACCACAATGGCCTGGACAGGGGACAGCACTGCAAGCAAGAGGAGAAATCAGAAACACATGTGACACATTAAAAGATATGGAGGATGTGAGATCAATGTGCAATCAAGGAATGAATCAAAGAAACAAAAAAATTTTGAGGCCTGAATCTCTCTGAACTAACTGAATTGATGAGTGTAAATATTATGTCTGTTCAAGTTCTTAGTATGTCTGTAGAGGAAATGAAATCAGCAGTAACAATCTTCTTGAGGACTTCCAGAAGATGGGTTGTTTCCAAGTCTCATTTTCCCTTTGAGACAGTCTTTCTCTCTTTCTCTCTTTCTCTCTCCCCCTCTCTGTACTGACCTAGGGATGCTTTAACACCTAGCTACATCCTGGTTTTTTTAATTAATTAATTTTTTGAGACAAGATCTCACTAAGTTGCTGGGGCTGACCTGGAACTTGCAATCCTCACACCTCATCCTCCTGAGTCGCTGGAATTACAGGAGTGCACCACTATGCCTGGTAGTAGCCAACTCTTTTTTTTTTTTTTTTCTTTTTTTTTGCGGTGCTGGGGATTGAACCCAGGGCCTTGTGCTTGCAAGGCAAGCACTTTACCAACTGAGCTATATCCCCAGCCCTATAGCCAACTCTTAAGCTATCCCAGATGCAAAGTTTTAAAGTTTTTATAAATTATACAGGTAATACATATTGCATTCTTCTTATAAACTATCGAAGCAATAAAGTTAGTTTCTTTTGACACCCACACCAATTCTTGTAGTCCCCTCTCAGAACAACTGTTATCAATTTAATGTGAATGCTTTTCTTATGTATCAAACTCAATAAACTCAAGATATATGTGTACTTATAAGAAATGGATAATTTTCTTGGTGGAGGTTTTTTATATACATTGTATAACAGTCTCTCTCTTCTCTCTTTTTTCTCTCTCTTCTCTCTCTCTCTCTCTCTTTCTCTCTCTCTCTTTCTGTCTTTGTGGTACTTGGAATTGAACCCTAGGGTGCTCTACCACTGAGCTACATCCCTAGCCCTTTTTATTTTTTACTTTGAAAAAGGATTTTGCTAGGTTGACCAGGCTGGCCTCTAACTTGCAGTTCTCCTGCCTCAGCCTCCCAAGTTGCTGGGATTGCAGACATGCACCACCACACTCATCTTGATATCAATCTTATTTTTAATAGCTGCATGGTATTTCACACTCAGATTTATTGACTCCCTCCCCACAATGAAGACAACTAGAGAATATAGGTCTTTCGCAGCACAGCAGTCCTCATACTGAATCCCTGGTTGCCATACAAGTTACTTTTGATAGGGGAGTCAGGGAGGGAAGGACTCATACTCTTCTCAGGGGAAGTTGGATACAGAGCAAGATCCCAAGTTCAGAGTTCAAAATGACATTGCATGTGAACCTCTGTGGTTCAATCATCCTCACTCCTCTTTGGCGGCTTGGCCTAGTGCCACCGCAAGCCTCACCCACACAAGAAAGGCCATTCCAGGGAGACTATGTGTGGGGGCTGGCCCTAGATGGGGGCAACTGTAGAACCTTTTGTTCTATGGAAGGAGGAGGAGGTAACCAAACAAAGACCCATTGTCTGGCCAATATTGGGGATTCTACCACCCTACTCCCACCCCATTATCCTGAATTTCCCACCTCAGCATCAATATTATTTACTCACCTCCTGGGACTTCCTTTTGACAGCCTTCTTGGGAATCCCAAGGTAACAAGGGAGGTTATTCTTTGGATCTAACTTCTATTCCTTCTGTTATAATGTCAACCATTGCCCTTCTCAGTTCAGCTCAATGGTTCTATGAGTGGGACAGATGTTGGAACTGAACTTTTTCTCCCTTGTATACTCTCTTCCCATTTCCCTCACCATTTCCTTCTCTAACTCCTTATCCTTAACATTTTCTCAGGATTCCCAGAATAGTACAATATAGCCCCAAAGAGTCTAGGTTCTGGGTTTAGGATTCAAGGACCGGACAGCAGAGAATCTTGGACTTTCTGACCTATTTTCCTCCCCTGCTACTTCTCCCTCATCCTCATCCCAGTTTACCTACTGCTCACCCGTGGCACTAGGATTCAGGGCAGTTTGGAGAAGGGAAGGATCCATTCAGTTCACTCTGTTTTGACTTTCTCTTGCTTATCCAACATTTGTCAGAGGGCAAGGAATGGATGGACCAACTAATGAAGGAAGACAGATTTAGAGGGACAAGATCCTGGGATCTCATAGAACCTTCCTTCTATTCCATCCATTCATGTAATAGATGAGGAGCCACAGAGAGAAAGTGAGGCACCAAGAAATAAAGAATCTAAGGAGCTAAGGCCACAAATCTTGGGCTTCCTTCTTAGTTTACACTCCCTAACTTTTTTCTTCTGGAAAACTAAGGTTGGGTACCTCTTGCCCTACTAGGGGATGAATGGGGACCAGAATACAGTGTTTGATCCTGCTCCTTCCCACACTCTAACAATTCCTACCAGGTTCACAGCATGGCTCTGGGGGCATGTTACTGGTTTCCAACCTGGGTCCACTCTCCAAACTTTCATTTACCATCTTCCTTCACAGAATATCTTTTCTTCCTCCCTCCAAATGATATATATTTTTTTCTCTGAATACAATACCACCTTCCTGCTTTTGCTCACTGGTTCTTGGCAGTAAGGACTACAACAAAGGCATTGGGGGGATGCTGAGACCACCTGAGTCACAAGGCACCCAGACTGGGGTGGTTCCACTTACCCAAAGAAGAGAAGAGCAGCACAGCCAGGATAGGGCTGGGACTAGATGAGGGAGCCCCAGGAGCCATAGCTGGGGCAGGGGCTAGAGCCCGGAGCATCTGTGGGACAGAGAGAGTGGGGGACAAGGAACTGAGCGGGGGGTTCCTGGAACCCTCTTAAAATCCCCTGGGGCCCCAGCATGAGGGGGCTGTCCTGAGTCAGTAACCAATTACAGCCTGGCATGTGCAGTTGAGAGGTGGTGGTGGTGGGGGCCAGGGTGCAGGGAGCAGAAGGGGCATTGTATACTCTGGGTGGAGGGATGGGAGGGACACATACCACCCCATACACAGAGCGCTTTGTGTCTCCTGGCCTTCCCCTTCACCAGGCTGGAATTTTTTTTTGGGGGGGGGAGTGTGAAGGAGAGGGACAGAAAAAGGGATACAGACACACTTCTCTGAGGGACAGTTAGGCACAGAAACCTAAATCCAAAGACCATAAAAAGTGATTTCTCCTCCCTTGCCTGACAGTAGGCCCCTGAGAGTCCTAGAAGCTAGAAGAAAGTTTTCCCCAGAGAACTCTGAAAACGGGATATCTCTTGTTATCTTGATTACTATGGGTTGCATTATAGATTTCTTGAGATGACCAGGTCCTTTAGGAATCTCCCCCCGACTCCACAAGTTCCCTGCATCCTGGAGATTCTTCCCAGACAGAAACTTGACTGAGAAATTTCAAGGGAGGAAATCCTAGACCTTTCCCTCTTTTTAAAGAAGTCCTTCAGTGACTTATACGGCAGTTTAGGTTCATTTCAATTTAGAGCAAGACAACAAAATTGTACTGCATGCTATATGTAAAGTATGGAAATGCAATAGAAAGAGGAATAAAAATTAAGTCCCTCATGCAAAGTTTAAAATTGAGTCTGGAGGAAGAGGGAGGAGGATCAGAAGATAAACCCATCAACAACTAATTACAACAAACCATGATGATTGCTTTAGTAAAAAACAAAGAGCTGGGAATACAACAGAGTGCATACACAGTTATAACATTAAGAAGGTTAAGTTATGTGAGAGATTAAATACAAAAATGAACTGCATTTAATAAATGAAGTTCAGAGGAAGAGGCACTCAGGTCTAAGATTCAATCTTAGATATGGACCAACCTTGAAGGAAAATTTTGAAAATAAGGAAAGAGCAGAGAAAGTGACCAGATAGATAGAACAACAAAATTAAGAACAAAAAGGTGAGAAAATGTGTTTGTGTGCATGTATGTACGTGTGTGTGCTGGGTAGGTTTGTGAAGTACTAGGAATACTTAGGGAAGATCTGTGTCATTCACTTTGATTTGATTTTGGGGAACATGAAGGGAAAACAAGTCTGAACAGAAAAGTTGAAGCCTTTTTGTAGACAGTCTTAAATGACAGCCTGAAGAGGGTGGATTTAGTCTGGTACATCATAGGTATCTCCTTAAGATTTTGGGGTGGAGTTAGGAATAGGAATGGGAATGTTACAGAACCAGAACAGAGATTTAAGAAAACTCTGACCAAAAAACATCTGAGAGAGAAATCTGATTTCTGTCTCCTTTGTTCTTTCTTTAGGATCATCTAAAGTGGTGTTGCTTGTTTACTGAAACTGCTATACTCTTACCTGGATTGTTTCCCTTTCTTTTCTCTCATTTCAGGCATTAACTAGATCCTGCTTTGGTTTTGTTTCGTTTTTTTTTTGTACTGGGATTGAAACCGGGTGTGCTTTACCACTGAACTACATCCCCAGCCCTTTTTATTTTTTATTCTGAGACAGGGTCTCACTAAGTTACCTAGAGCCTCACTAATTTGCTGAGGTTGACTTCAAACTGGCAATCTTCCTGCCTCAGCCTCCCCAGTTGCTCAGATTACAGGCATGCTCCATGTCCACCTGTCTTTTCCTGCTTACTTTTAAGATAAGCTCTTCAAGATAAGGGGCTTGACTGAATGTTTGGCCTGAATTTCAGTGTGATTCATTTCCATTAGTTGTCAGTTCTAGAGGTTGAGAGAGGAGGCAGTTTTCCCTGCTTATGAGACTACCCCAGGTTCATCCCTGTAAAGTTCCAATCTTCTGGTACTTTCTTGGGCATCTCAGTTCACAGTTCTGATGGCTTTGTGATTAGTACAGTTGGGGTTATGGGACTGTAAATATGGAGCTTGACTGTAATCTTGGTGACTCAGGAGGCAGAGGCTGGAGGATTGCTAGTCTGAGGCCAGCCTCAGCAACTTAGGGGGATCCTGTCTCACAATTAGGAATAAAAAGAACTGGGGATGTAGCTCAGTAGTAAAGCACCCCTGGGTTCAATCCCCAATTCCTACATAAATAATAAATAAATAAAAGACCTTTAAAAATATTTTTACTTGTTGATGGACATAGTACCTTTATTTACTTATTTTTATGTGGTACTGAGGAATGAACCCAGTGCCTCACATGTGCTAGGCAAGTACTCTAACACTGAGGTACAACCCCGGCCTTAAATAAAAGACTTGATTATAAACTTCACAGGTAAAATCATCATCAACACACATTACAGGATGTTGCAATTCTTACCACTCCCAGCTGTAAACAATCACTTTCTCCTTATCCACCCACTACTCTTAGGTATACCCCTTTTGTTGACTTTGCTACTTTCATTGTTGTACTTCTTTATGGATCCTGCTAAGGTTACAAATTTCTTGAGAACAGTATATGTCTGTGTCTTTGAATCCCTTATAGTAGTTTTCATAGACTGTGGCAGAAAGTGAACAGCACATATATATTAAATGAAAGTTATTTAAAAAGCTAAGTGAAGTTTGCCTTGTGGCACAAGCCTGTAATCCCAGCAACTTGGAAGGCTGAGGCAGGAGGGTTGAAGGTTCAAAACCAGCCTCAGCAACTTAGTGAGGACCTAAGAATTTATCGAGACCCTGTTTCAAAATAAAAAATAAAAAGGGTTGGGGATGTGGCTCAATGGTTAAATACTCCTGGGTTCAACCCCCCATACCAAAAATAAACAAGAAACAAATAAAAAAACCCCAAACCTGCCAAGTGCAAGAATAATTCATTTTATTGGCTAATGTGATGCTCCAGAAGGTCAAAGGAGGATCAATGACTGGAAGTTCAATAGCAGAACACTGTATTTTATTAGAACAACTTTCTATTGATTAAGTAGTTTGCTACCACAAAAGAAGGTGGAGCAGTTCTGAAGATTAGGTTCAAGGGATGCCTCAGAAATGATTTTAGCACTTGATAGAAGGTTGGATTAGAGACTTTAGGGTCCCTTCCAATCCTAAAAAATCTATGCTAATTTTTTTGTGTACCATTATAGAAATGCAAAGTAGCATATTTTTGATTCATGAATCAATAAATTTTCTATGTAAATTCTGAGAAAAATTTGGGAGTGCTAAATATGAGATCTGAATATTAATGTAAATGAACACGTTTTATTGTAGAACAGGAGTTCCTTTGGGCTGTGACCTCTACTCCGCCTTGTCCCCCTCTCCCTGCAAAAGGTCCAAGAACTTTTGCATTGTTTTATACCTTTCTCACTTGCTTTTTTTCTCTCTTCACTCGTGAGTTCTCTGCAATTGATCACTGTGCTTGGATTCCTCAAAATTGTTTATATACAGTATATATAAATCAAAGCAGTTTCTCTCCCATATCCCAGGTTCTTTGGATTGTGGGTGTCGCCCACACAGCGCTGAAACAAGGAACAAGGGACCGTTGTCTTCAGCTAATGGGCGCCTAGCTCTGGCAGCAGCTCAAGCCTAGGAATCTTGAGGGCTAATCTAGGTGGTTAGAGGCTCCCCATTCTTGGGAAAGGTGGTCTGCAAGGTCCTCTCCTGGACCCCTAAGTGGGTCTCATACTCCCCTAAGTGGGTCTCAACCTGTGTATCTATCTGACCAAAACATTATATTAGAATGAGAAGAAGCCCAAAGTATCTTTTTTCCCTCAGCCAGCCAACTCTAATATTTTTAGGCTGACCTGGAAGGGAGGTGGAGTCAAACTGAGACTGGGAAGTCCTCAGTGAAGAATGTGGGCAATTCTTGCTGATTGGTAGGGAGATAGAATATGAACACGTACGAGAGTGGCATTTCTAGCTCAGTGGAATTTCTGCTGCATAGAATATGAACACGCACGAAGGTGGCATTTTCTAGCCCAGTGGCGTTTCTGCTGCAATTCTGGCAAAGACCATTAGAAAACAGCAAAGGGAAGTGGGAGAGGGGAGCAAAGTATTAACGAAGGTCTGCAACCAAAAGGGTAAAGCCGAGAGCAAAGGCTCAGAACCTTTTAAAGAGCTCGGGGTCGTCACGTGACGACTCCTCCCGGCTTTGCCACCCATCTCAGAGGCCCCGCCGCCTGCGTCACTTCCGTCCAGACCGGAACCCAAGATGGCTACGCTCTTGTTGAGGTGACTTTAGCGTGGGGCTGGGAGTCGGTGTCCGCGACCCTTGGGAGACCAGAACTGACCCCTAACGTTTGACTGACGGAGGTTTGCCCTGTGCCTGGGCTGGGAAATAGCCCGTGGGTGTGGTCCCATCGCTCTGGAATCCTAGAGACCCCCCTCCCCCAGCCGCTTGGGTGCAGCTCGGTAGTGCTTTGAGGTCATTTAACTCCGTACCGAGGAGTGGCGTGGCTGTCATCCTTTCTACTTTCCCCACCTTTAATACTTCTCTCCCAGATTACTCTCGTGACCGCACCCAGAGCCGAGACCCCCGATATTGCTCTAACTTGGAGGTCATCATCTGACCATGAGTTCTACAATTTCGAGATCTTATTTAGGTATTGGGCTTCGGGCGCGGGGAGAGATCTTGGTGTACTTTACTTTTTCTTTTAAATTCTGCAAACACCAGCAGTTGCTGGCAATGGACAACTCTGTCCAGGTTCCTGACAGCCCCTAGCAGAGTATGCAAGAATCCTGGACCGCTACCTGGCCGGCGATTAGCAATAACTAGAGAAGTCCTCCGCAGCAACCCAGGGAGTTCATTTTTAGTTTATCTTTTTACTTGGGGTTAAAGGGCAATGATCCCAGCTTTTCTCACTGTCCTGAGAAATAACCTAGATTTTCTTCCATTTTGAACTCTCCATTGTCTAGGTCTCATTTTCTACTCCCAAGCCTTTCTAGTCCTTAGCCACTAGCGCCTGTAGATATTCCTGGTACAAATCCCAGCATAATTTTGTGCCAGGCCTATTTTTGGAAACTGTTTGTTATGGAAAGTTAGCTTAAATGCTGTTGAGATTTCAGTTCCTGATTTCCCCAAATGTCTTCTCATTTCTCTTTCCACTTCAGTCAGGCAAAATAAAAATAGAGGGACTTTGTTTAGTTTTTCTCTGTGACAAAATTATTCCTCTTGGGAGTTGAGATCAGTTACCTTAATCCTTCATATTCTCGTTGCCTTTTCTCTTCATATGTCTTTTTTCTCATAACATATTTTGGTAGATGTTAGGAGCTTTTGGAGGAATTAACATTTAGTTTGAAATGCTCATATTTTTCCAAACAGTTCATTTGAGGAGCTTTGGGATTAGTGAATAGAAACTGAGGATCATTACACAGTCACTCCTTATTATCCTTGGGTTCTGTATCCATGGGTTCAACCAACCTCGGATAAAAAGTACTTGAGAAATGGACTGGGGTTGTAGCTCAGTGGTGGAGAACTTGCCTAGAATGTGTGAGGCACTGGGTTCGATCCTCAGCACCACATAAAAATAAATTAATTAATTAAAGATATTTTGTCCACCTACAACTAAAAAGAATATTTAAAAAAATACTTGAAAAACAAATTCCAGAAACTTACAAGAATTTACTTGGATTTGCTGCCTGCCAAGCATTATGCTGAGGCCACATAAATGAAGTGGTGTGTTGGCGTACCACTTGTAGCCTCCTACCATTTCATAGATCCTCAGTCTCTCCAGCACTTACTGTTTCAGAGTTAATTGCTTTACTTTCTGTTTACCTACTGTGTAGTCTTCAATTATGATTGTTGTATCTGGACTGCACATATAGATTTTTTCTTTGTCATTTCTTAAACAATACAATATAACAACTTCACACAGCATTCACATTATATTGGCCATTCTGAGTAGTCTAGAGATGATTAAAGTATATAGAGGTAGCTGGGTATGTTAGCTTATGCCTGTAATCCCAGGAACTCAGGAGGCTGAGGCAGAAGGATCACAAGTTCCAGGCCAACCTCAGCAACTTAGTGAAACCTTGTCTCACAAAGTGGGGCATTGCTGGGGATGTAACTCAGTGATAAAGCACCCCTGGGTTCAATCCCCAGTACCAAAGGATTAAAAAAAAAAAATGTTTGGGTGAATGTACATAAGATATATGCAAACACTGCATTACAGGAGGAATTTAGGCATCCATGTATTTTGGTATCTGCTGGGGGTCCTGAAGGCAATTCCCTGTAACCATACTCATTTAAGTGAATCCAGACAGTGTCATTTACATTGTGTAGTGCTGTCTTGTCTGCACTAGGATTCAATGCCAAGAAATACACTTCTTTTTCATTAGTGGTAACCTTAAGCTCTCATGGGAAGAGAGCTTCTATTTCTCACAAGGGCTTTTTTTTTTGGCTGGAGAAATAGAGAATTAAAACCTTTTTTCCCTCTGATACCATTTTACTAGAGGGATTTGATACTCTTCATAATATGCTAATTTTAACCTCAAAGGAAGATACCTCTAAGAAATTCTAGGAACTCTTTCTACCACTGCTGATGTCACTAATTTCACTTATTTTTCAGGATCATTAGTTCTTTGATTGTAGCTTCTTCATATGTAAGTTGAAAATACTAATAACTTGAGCCCACTTTAGGAGAAATGCTAAATTTTGAAAAATGTGTATTTTCACTTGGTAAATAAACATTGTGTTTATTTATGGTGTACAATTTGATGTTCTGAAATATGCGTACATTATTTGCGCTAAATGTAGCTAGTGCTAATCAACATATGCATTACCCATGTACTATTGTGTGTGTGTGTGTATGTGTTCGGAATACTTGAAATCTAAGCAATTTTTTTGGTGGGGTGGGGGTAACCAGGGATTGAACCCAGAGGTGCTTACACTGAGCCACATCTCCAGCCCTTTTAAAAATTTTATTTAGAGACAGGTCTCACTGAGTTTCTTAGGGCCTCGCTAAGATGCTGAAGCTTGCTTTGACTCACGATCATCCTGCCTCAGCCTCCCGAGCTCCTGGGATTACAGGCGTGTGCCACCATACCCGGCTCTAAGCAACTCTTTTTCTTTTCTGTTTTTGGTACCAGGGATTGAACTCGGAGGCACTCTACCACTAAGGTACATCCCCAGCCCTTTTTAAATTTTTTGTTTGGAAACAGGGCCTCAGTAACTTGCTGAAGCTGGTCTTGAATTTGTGATCCTCTTGCTTCAGACTCTGAAGTAGCTGGGATTACAGGCATGTGCCTCCACGCCCAGCTGCAATTTTCAAGTGTATGATACATTGTTATTAACTGTAAATCGCCACTTTAAACAGTGAACAATGTAGACATGTATGAAGGTATTCCTTAGTACTCCATTAATATGTACAATTTTTTATCAATTAAAGTTTATACATTTTTATTTTATTTTATTTTTAAAAAATTTGTAGATGTTTACAGACCTTTATTTTATTCATTTATTTTTATGTGGTACTGAGAATCAAACCCAGTGCCTCACACATGCTAGGCAAGCACTCAGCCACTGAGCCACAAGTTTATACATTTTTAAAATTTAAATTGAAAATCAGCATGCTTACAGGAGAGCTCTAGAACTTATTTGTATGTAACTTATTTCTATCCTTTGACCACCATCTCTCTAAACTCTCCCCTTCTCCCTCTTAAATAATTTTCTTTCTTTTTACTGAGAATTGAACCAGGATACTGTACTACTGAGCTACATCCCCAGTCTTTTTTATTTTCACTTTTTTATTTTTTGGTACCAGAGATTGAACTCAGGGTCGCTTCACCACTGAGCCATATCCTCAGTCCTCTTTTTATGTTTTATTTTGAGACAGAATCTCTACTCCTTAGGGGCCTTGCTAAGACCTTAGGGCTTCACTAAGTTGCTGAGTTTGATCTTGAACTTGGGTTCCTCTTGCCTCAGCTTCCTGAATCGCTGGAATTACACTGTGCCTGGTTCTGTCCTTTTTTTTTATTTTGAGATCCTCCTGCCTCACTCAACCTTCCAAGTTGTTTGGATTATATGAGTGTGCTCCCACACCTAGCTCCAGTTAAAAAATGTTGATGATTGGCTAATGAAAAATGACTAGTTATTCAGAATATTGTTTTTCATAGCTTTCAAATGGTGCTTTATAGTTTGTATATTCCCTAAATAGTTCAGGGACTAGCCAGGGCTGATCACAGCTGAGTGACACAAATTCCATTAACAATTCAGTCAAGGAATGACTTACCAAAGCCAAGAAGGAGATAGATAGCTAAAGACAACTGGACTTCTGTCTACTAATGTTTATGCCACTTAAGCACAGTCACTGTGAGTCAAATGTCTGGCCAATAAATGTAGCACAGTGCTTGCCTTGCATGTGCAAGGTCCTGGGTTTGATCCCCAAGGGAAAAAAGAAAAAATGAGGTTTTATTCTCAGTTATTATAGGTGCTATAGGTGTCAAGAATTCCAGTCTTGTCCTTGTGGAGCTCATAGTCTAGAAGGAGAGATAAGTGAATGAATTATTAAACAACATAGTAAATGATAATAAAAATGTGAATATGTGGTATGAGAGCGTGGCAGATAAAGCAAGGCTGAAGAAGTGACTTGATCTTGCCATCTAGGGGTTGGGTTTTAAAGGATGACTTTAAGAGGCTGTAAGGGGTTCCAATTAGAAGAGCATGGCTAAGACATGTAGTCATAAGAGAGCTTGTTCTGTCTGGGCATAATGTAATGTTCAGTGTGGCAGAAGTATAGGGGTATTTGTGAGAGTGTAGATCTGGAGAGTTGGATTGAATCTTGTTTGCCCACACTTTGACTCATATAGTAATGCAAACAGTGGGCATAATAATAATGAGATCAACTTTATTTTTCAGTATGTTCATGCTGGTGATATTGAATGATAGGGAAGAGACTGTTGTTAGAGAGGTCTGTTACAGTTTTAGTGAGAAAGAGGATATGGACTAAAATAATGAACTGGAATGAAATTTCCTAAATAGTAATGGTAGGATTGGATGGTGCCATGCATATATATAGGTGGTGACAGAAAAGGAGAAGGCAAAGATGACATATTATGGCTTAGGAGTTTGTCAGCTGATAGTAATCACTAGCCACAACTTTTGTTTATAGACATTGGCTCACAAGGGCACTGTGATGCAACCTGTGATCCCAGCGATTCTCGAAGCTGGGCTAAGGCAGGAGGGTTGCAAGTGGCAGGCCAGCCTGAGCTACTTAGCAAGACCCTGTCTCAACGTAAAAACAGGACTGGGGGTATAGCTTGTGGTAAAAATGCCCCAGGTTCAATCACTGGTACCAAAAAAATAAATTGCTCGTATTATTCAAGATTATATGTGTCTTTTTTATTGTTGCAAATACCCAGACATTTATAAAACCTTTTTAATGCCCCCAGATCAAGTTTAGAGGTCATATAAAAGAAACTCATTATATTGCACTTGTTTCTTGTTTTGAACTAAAAATGATCTTCAGTTTGATCACGTAGACTTGACTTTGAATAACCTTTCTTTTTTTTCCCAAAGTCAAAACCATTTTCAGCAAGTGAATATTTTTATCATCAGTGAAGGTTATGAGATTTCTTATAAGAGAATGTTATAAGATTTCTAAAGACCTTGGGGAGACCAGTGAACTAGTCTCTTACATATAAGTCATGTATTGTAATCCAGAGAATGCTTTCCTGTATGTTTTCTTCTTTATCTTTCTTTTTTGGTGTTGGGGATTGAATCCATGGGCGCTTAAACACTGAGCCAGTCCTTTTTTATTTTCTCCTCTGAGGAGTTGGGGATTCGAACCGCAGCTCTTGTGCATGCTAGGCGAGCACTCTCCAACAGGAGCTATTCCTTCAGCTCCTATTTTTATTTTGAAGACAGGGTCTTGCTAAGTTGCTGAGGCTGGCTTTGAACTTGCGATCCTCCTGCCTCAGTCTCCCAAGCTGTTGGGATTACAGGCATGCACCACTGCACCTGGCTTTTTTACATTTTCTTATGTAATCCCCCTAACATTCAATAAGGTAGATATTATCAGTCCCATTTTATAAATTAAAAGGCTGAAGTTTAGTGACTCCCTTAAGTTACACAACTCAAGTTACAGATCTAAGACTGGTGTTTTTACTTTGCAACGTTCTTTCTCTAGTACTGTGTCTACCCCAATCCAGAGAAGAGTTTCAAAAATGTTTTGATGCCTTTAATCCCAGTGACTGGGGAAGCTGAGGCAGGAGGATTGAAAATTCAAGACCAATCTCAGCAATTTAGTGAGACCCTCAGCAACTTAGCAAGACCCTATCTCAAAATGAAAAATAAAAGGACTGGGAATTAGGTCAATGGAAAAGCTGTTCAATCCCCAGTATCAAAATTAAAGATAAGATGAAGTATTGTTACTTTCTAGCTCTAATATATTAAGCATCATTCTTGTGTGGAAAAAGAAAGTCTTTTCTCAAAGTTCCTGGTTTCACATGAACCACAAGGATAGATATCTACTTTTATCATATTTTAAATAAGGTTATAGAGTTTGTACAACTCAATTCTATAAGGGCCTTGTGGAAATCTTACATTGGTATTTGTCTGGGAAACAATAGCACTGGACAGAGCACGCCATAGATTCCAACCCACATCTGCAAACTCTTACTGGGCAGCTGGCTGACTGGGCCTAGCCTGGTGTGAGGAATGCGTGCCCTGCAACTTCAGAGACAATTCAGTTGATTTTATTAAAGAGATTTGTTCCCACTTCTTTCTGGGAGCCTTGGGTACACAATGTCTGTATTCACCTCTTGCCTCCAAAGCTGGGAAGAGGGAAGATCCAAAGAAGGAAGTGTTGGTTGGATTTTTCCCTTCAAGTAGTGGGCCCTTCATGTGTACTGTTATAAAGCATAGACCTTGAAATGTTTGTGGATCTAGTGTCAGTGGCATGAGGGACATCATGAACTCTATTACACAGTTGGATCTTAATGAGATTTGTATCCCCATAGTACCTTGCATGTAATAGATGCACAATAAACTTCTTTCCCTTTTTGGGGGGAGGGAGGAGTACCGGGAATTGAACTAGGGGTACTTAACCATTGAACTACATACCCAGCCTCTGCTTTTAAAATTTTTTTTAAAAATTTGAGACGGGGTCTTGCTAATTTGCTTATGGCCTCACTGAGTTGCTGAACCTGACCTCGAACTTGGAATCTTCCTGCCTTAGCGTCCCAGATTGCTGAGATTACAAGCTTGTGCCACCAAACCCCGCACACAATAAACTTTTGAAGAACAACATATTTTAAATTTTTTCTTCCAGAACTTCATTCATTGTAATCACTTTCTTAAGTGCTTTTTACAGATTTGACGTAATGATCTGACGTGACTAAAGGGTATAATATAATGGTTTTGTGTTTTTTATAATGCTTTGTAAACTTTGGGTCATTTAGATTCTCCTTAGATAAAATGTCTGGTCACATGTTAGTTTTTGACTTAAAAAGCAGTTGGCACTAAAATACACATTTCAAAAATAGCAGCTTTTAGGTAGGGAATTTGCATGTCCTTTTTAAAAGTGGGAGTTGTAAAATTTTACTTTTTCATGGTAGTGATAAAATTTTATTTTTGTGTTCCCATATTTTTTGCACTATTATATGAGATTTTTTTTTTAATGACTTTTTGACTTGAAATTCATCCAGGTTGTCTGGAACTTTGTAGTAATTCCTGAAATGACCTACCTTACTATGAGGACCCTCACTCTACAAATCTCTTCTTCAAATTTTAATTCATCCATTTGCTGCAGATCTCTGCTATAGCTAAACTGTGTGTTTGCTGTTGCCCATGGCTGACTGTTTTGTTTTGTACTGTCCTTTATGTTTTCAAACCCTTTCTTTTTTAAGTGTTGCCTCCTGTGAGACTGAGCCTTAAAAAAATCACTTTTTATATTTCTGTTGAATATTACCAACTCTGTTGTTACTTTTTGCATTATTGGGAATTAAACCCAGAGGCACTCTATCACTGAACCACATCCCTGGCCTTTTTTATTTTTTATTTTGAGACAGTTCCAATAAGCTGCTGAGGCTGCCCTGGAACTGGGGATCCTCCTATCTCAGCCTCTTAAGTCACTGGGATTACAGGTGTGCACCAACATGCCTGGTCCAACTCTGATTATTCTTTTACCTTATATGTTGTTTCAGTTAAATTTTATTTTGCATTTGTAGGTAATATTTATGATCGTTCGCAAGTTACTTAGAATTTGTAGTTTTTCATCTAGAAAAAAGGGACACTGATAATGTCCTGTGCATGCTAAATGTGCTGTACTGCTGAGCTACATCCTCAGACTTCATCTTATTTTTAATCTAGCCCTCTGCCCCCAAGTCTAATATAGTATAAAAATAGAGATGTTAATATACTAAAGTTGACCTTTAAATATGTATTGATTCTTGATTCTCTTATCTTGCAGACATGTTGGCCGTCATTGCCTCCGAGCTCACCTTAGTCCTCAGCTCTACATCAGAAAGTAAGTTTCTAAGTCTGTGGCGATCATCATCATCATTATTATTATTATTATTATTATTATTATTATTATTATTTTCTTTCTTGTGATACTTTTTTAATTTTGAGACAGGCTCTTCCTAAGTTGATGAGGGTGGACTCAATTGTGATCCTCCTGTCTCAGTCTCCTGAGTGCTGGGATTAAAAGCCTATGCCACTGTACCCCGCTGACATTATAACTTTTTAACTATTTTCTCTAAGGGGAAAGCAGTTGGTGATTTAGATTTGGGCGATATGTACAAAAGCAGGCAGTTGTAGATAGTTGCCTGAAAATTTAGTGATTGTTACCATGTTCCTGATTTCTTATTTCAATACTAGGAATCTAGAGCTTGCTAGGCAAGCCATCTACCACTGAGCTACATCCCTAGTCTTCACTATTTTTCTATCTGGGAAGGATATTTCTTTGATCTGTTCTTAATTTTTCTCACTTTTAGCTTTATTGTCTCTTTTTTTTTTTTGGTACTGGGGATTGAACCAGAGATACTTTACCACTGAGCCACATCCCCAACCCTTTTTCTTTTTAAATTTGTTTTAATTAGTTATATATGACAGTAGAATGCACTTTGATACATCATATATAATGGACTATAATTTCTCATTCTATTGGTTACACATGATGTAGAGTCTCACCACTTGTATAGTTATATATGTATATAGGGTAATAACGTTTGATTCATTCTACTGTTCTTCCTACGCCCATATCCCCTTCCCTCCCTTTACTCACCTCTACCTAATCTAAAGTAACTCTGTTCTTCCCTAGGTTCCCCCATTGTAAATTAGTATCTACATATCAGAGAAAACATTTGGCTTTTGTTTTTTTGGGATTGGCTTATTTTGCTTATCATGATATTTTCCAGCTCCATCCATTTACCAGCAAATGCCATAATTTCATTCTTTAAGGCTGAGTAATATTCTATTGTATTTATGTATGTATATATGTCACATTTTTTTAGTCCATTCATCTATTAAAGAGCATCTAGTTTAGCTATTGTGAATTGAGCTGCTATAAACATTGATGTGACTGCATCACTGTAATAATGCTGATTTTAAGTCCTTCGGGTATAAACCGAGAAGTGGGATAGCTTGGATCAAATGGAGGTTCCATTCCAAGTTTTCTGAGGAATCTCATACCGCTTTCCATAATGGTTGCACGAATTTGTGTTCCCACTAGCAGCGTATGAGTGTACCTTTTTCCCCACGTCCTTGCCAATATTTATTGTTGCTTGTATTCTTGATAATTGCCATTCTGACTGGGGTGAGATGAAATCTTAGAGTAGCATTTCTCTAATTGCTAAAGATGTTGAACATTTTTTCATGTTTATTGATTGATTGTATTTCTTTTTCTGTGAAGTGTCTATTCAGTTCCTTAGCCCATTTATTGGTTGGGTTATTTGTTTTTTTGGTGTTAAATTTTTTGAGTTCTTTGTATATTCTGGAGATGAATGCTCTAGCTGAGGTGCATGTGGTAGAGATTTTATTTTGAGACAGGATGTCACTAAGTTGCTGAGGTGCTGAGACTGACCTCAAACTTGGAATCCTCCTGCCTCACCCTCCTGAATCACTTGGATTACAGGAGAGCACCACCAAGTGTGGCCAGCCTTATTGCTGTTTTGTTTTGTACTGGGGATTGAACCCAGGGGCACTAAAACACTGAGCCACATCCCCAGCCCCCTTGTTTTTATATTTATTTTGCAACGGGGTCTGGATAAGTTACTTAGGGTCTTGCTAAGTTGCTGAGGCTGGCTTTGAACCTTCAATCCTCCTGCCTCAGTCTTCCAAGCTACTGGGATTACAGGCATGTGCCACCATGTCTAGTTATATAATATATATATATATATATATATATATAATAGCTATATAATATATATAGCTATTATATATAATATGTTTAATATTTTAAAATCTTGAACTGTGTCTTAGTCTTTATCTTTTATGGCTGACATTTTTGAAGACTAGAGTACAGTTCAGTACAGTTATTTTGTAGTGTTAGTCGAGTTTTTGTGATTTTTTTTTAACAAATATCAGTACATCATATCAGTGGTCATATGATGCCATTTGTCCCATTATATTAATATATTATATATAATATATATATATATATAATAGCTTTATTGCTATTTTTAACTTCACTGCTTAGCTCCAACTTCTTGATCCTTTCTTGATATTTAATTCTCTTTTTTCTACTTTGTATTTTTTCCTTAATAATATTATTATTTCTTATAATTTTTAATTTTAGGCAATCTCACATCTTAATTAGTTATAAAATATTTTTTTCCCTGCTAAATAGTCATTCATAGTCTCTTGGTGTTAATTGCCTGTTTTTTTTTTTTGTTTTTGTTTTTTTTCCTTCTTTTTTTGTCTTTGTATTTTGAGAAACATTTTATACTTTCAGAAGTTATAAGAATAGTATGAGGGCTGGGGAGATAACTCAGTCGGTTCAATCCCCAGCACCGTGAAAAAAAAAAAAAAAAAAAGAGAGAATAGTATGATAAAGTTCAATAAAACTTTTATCCAGATTTATCAATTGTTAACATTTTGCTGTTTGCTTGTTGTTGATTTTCAGATTGTCTTTTTTTTTCCCAAATAATGTACTTTATAGAAATCCACTCATTTTCTGCCCAAGATCTAACTAGACTCATATGTATACTTAGACTCATATGTTTAATATTTTAAAATTTTGAACTGTGTCTTAGTCTTTATCTTTTATGGCTGACATTTTTGAAGACTAGAGTACAGTTCAGTACAGTTATTTTGTAGTGTTAGTCGAGTTTTTGTGATTTTTTTTTTCCTAACAAGAAATATCAGTGCATCGTATCAGTGGTCAAATGATGCCATTTGTCCCATTATCAGTGGTTTTTAACTTCGATCATTTGAGTAAGGAAGTGTCAGCTAGGTTTTTTCCAACTATGAAGTTATTTCCTGAGTAATCTATGAGGAGATATTCCACACCTCCCTTCTCTCTCTTTCTCTTTTTTGGTACTGGTTATTGATCCCAGGGCTTTGTACATGCAAAGCATGTGGTGTACCACTGAGCTGTACCTACAATCCTTAAGACATTTTCTTGAGGGGGATAGAATCATGTTTTTAATTAGTTCTTTGTTTCTATGTTTGTTTTTGTGGTATTTGGGATTGAATCCAGGGTCTTACACATGCTAGGGTAGTACTCTGCCACTTAGCAATACCTCCAGCCCCAATTAAGGTTATTAACTGAAGCAAACTTGGCATAAAAATAATACCATTGGAGGAACATGTTTTCTTAAGTCATCGGGTTTGTCTTTGTCCAGCTCACCTTACCTTTTTTTTTTTTTTTTTAACTTGTAGTTATATAAAATATGAAACTGCCAGCACCAGGTGACTCAGGAGCTTTGAGGCAGGAGGATTGCAAGTTCAGGGTCAGCCTGGGCAACTTAGACCCTGTCTCAAAGTAAAAGTGCTAGGGATGTAGCTCAGTGGTAGCACATCCTAGGGTTTAGTCCCCAGTGTCACCAAAAAATAAACAAAATTAAACCAAGCTTACTTTTAATTCATTTTTAACCTTCTGATTTTATTTTTAGCGCTGTTCCATTGGGAACCACAGCCAAAGAAGAGATGGAGCGGTTCTGGAATAAGAACACAAGTTCAAACCGTCCTGTGTCTCCCCATATTACCATCTACAGGTAAAGTCTCTGGAGCCAGAGAATCTAGAGATGACGGGTAAAAGTCTTGGAGGTTGGTCCTTACCCTCCTGATTTTCTCTTCAATTGGAGGGAACTATTTGTCCGGATGGAATATAGCTACGGAGATAAGGTACCCTTCAGAGTAGAGGGAAATAAGGGTCTTCTCAGGCCTTTTTTGTATGGTGATTATTAAAGTCTTTCTTCTAGCCTTAATCTACTTTACAGTACTACTATTTAGGAAATTCTGATGCATCCTAGTGTAATTCCCACTAATTAAAAAATTTTGAGCCTGTTGAGATGGTGCTTGCTTGTAATCCTATTTACTCTGGAGGCTGAGGCAGGAAGCTTTGAAGTTTGAGGCCAGTCTGGGCTACTTAGGGAGACCCTATCTGAAAATTAAAATATAAAAAGGTTTGGGGATTTAGCTCTGTGATAGAGTGCCTGTCTAGCCTCTGGGAGGTCTCTGGGTTCAATCCCTAGTACAAAACTTTAAAAGTTGAGATAATTTCAAATATACATAAAAGTTGCAGAAATAATATACAGAGTTCCCATATACCTTTATGCAGATTTCCAGATTGTTGACATGTCTGAGTGAGTTGAGAATAGGTTTTTCTTTTCTTTTCTCTTTCTCTCTCTCTCTCTCTCTCTCTCTCTCTCTCTCTCTTTCACTTTCATCATACTGGGTTCCTTTCACATGATAGGTAAGTGCTCTACATTTGAGCTACCTCCCCAGCCCTTGTAACAAGTTTGTTACAAACCTGGTGGCTAAAAATAACAGAATTTCATAGTCTTATCAGTTCTGTGGTTTAGAAGCATGATGCTGGTCTCAAATGAAGGTGTTAGCAGGGGCTGCATTCTTTTCCATTGACTCTAGGTAAAAATCCATTAACTTGTCAGTTCTAGCTCCTGGATGCTACCCACATTTCTTGGCTTGTGGCCTCATCCTTCTACCTTCAAAGCAAGCAACAGCAGATTCCTTCTCACTTTATACCACTCTAATCTATTTTGCCTCCCCCTTCTACTTTCAAGGACTCTTATAAAATTACATTCGAACCTCGCTGCCTATCCCAGTTTCCCAGAGATTGTCCTATTTGCAAAATACTTTCACTCCACCCCATTGACCCCAATGGGTAAATTTTAACCCATTACAGCATCAATTCCAAGTTTTAAAATCTCACCTAAATAACACCATCTAAATCAGATATGGATGAGACTCGGAGTATAATCCCTCCTGAGGCGCAGTTAATCTTCTGTAAAACTCAGGATACAAGCTACCTAGGATAGGGTCTACCTCAGTGGTACAGCATGTGCCTAGCATGAGCAAAGCCCTGGGTTTAATTCTCAGAACTGCAAAAGAAAAAAAAGTATATTTGTACTGAACATGTACATCATATTTTTTCTTGTCATTATTCCTTATATTAACAACTATTTATACATAGCATTTATGTTATAAATACTGTTGTTCTTTAGCATATAGTTTTATAGGCCAGAACACCAACACAGGTCTTCATGTGCTAAAATCAAGATGCTATAAAGTCTGTTTTTCCTTCTGGAGGCTGTAGGGAAGTATCCATTTCCTTGCCTTTTCTGTGACTTCCTTCCTCCATTTTTGGTGCCAACAGTTGGGGATCGAGTTCTTCCATCTTATTGTGTTGACCTGTCTTCCATCATTTCAGTTATTTTTCTTTCTTTTGCCAGTCTCTTCCATTTTTGAAGACCCTTGTGATTACATTGGGTTTATTTGTCTAATCCAAATAGTCTCCTTATATTAAGGTTATCTTATTAGGAATCTTAATGTCATCAGCAACCCTAATTCCCTTTTCCCATATTAGATAACATTCACAGCTTCTAGTGACTAGAGCATGGATATCTTCAATGAGGTCATTATTCTGCTTACCAGCACTCCTTAATATTGTGTATGTTTCCTCAAAGACACTCTCCACAGTATCACAATCAGAAAATTCACACTAATCCAGCACTGCCATCTAAACTTTAGGTCTCATTCACATTTTACCAGTTGTCTCAGTAATGTCCGTTGTAGGTCCAAGATAGAACACAGAATTTTATGTTGTATTTAGTTGTCATGTCTCTTTAATCTCTTTCAGTATGGAATGTTTTTTTTCATCTTTCCTTATTTTGAATGACCTTGGCATTTTTTAGAATGTTCCTCCATTTGGCTTTGTCTTATGTTCTTATGATTTATGTATTTTTGGCAGGATCCTGAATTGATGCTGTGTTCTTCTTAGTGCATTATATCAGGAGGTACATCATGATGATTTGATCTGTTATTGGTGATGTGAGCTTTTATCACTGATTAAGATATGTTTGCTGGATTTTTCCACTGTAATGTTGGTATATTTAATAATTAATACATATTTTGTGGGAAGATACTTTGAAACTCTAAATATTCTGTTTTTCATCAGACATTTACCCATCAGCATCTATTGATAATATTTTCCTAAATCAGGTATTACTTTGATGGTTGCCAAATTATGAATTTTCTAATTCCATGTCCCATCTAGATTGATTTATTCTACAAGGTAAAGTTTACCTTCTTTATCAGTATGAACTCATGGATTCTTATTTTGTCCAGAGAATTATACTCTGTTACTCTCACTATTTATTTTGGTGTTCAGCTGGTCCCACACCTGATCAATGGACCATTTTTTTTTTTTTTTTTTTTTTTGTACTGGGGATAGAACTCAGGAATGCTTTACCTCTATGCTATATGCCCAGTCCTTTTTTTTAATTATTATTTTGAGATAGTGCCTCCCTAAGTCACTGAGTCTGGCCTTTAATTTGTAATCCTTTGGCCTTAAGCCTCTCAAGTTGTTGGAACTACAGGCTTATGCCAACCACAACTGGCTTAGTGGGTATTGAACTTAAAGATGACTTCTGTGAAATGAGTATTTGAGTGTTAGATGTACTTGTTGCTACCAGCATATCATTGTTTCTAGGCCCTCTCAGTGGACAGAGGTAAAATAATATGGGTACAATTATACCCCACTGTGTATGTAACTATATATACAGTGTATATAGCTGGTGCCTTTGAAGATAAGTCACTGTCCATCTGCCTTTTTTTTTTTTTTTAAGCTAACCCAGCAGCACCTTGAGCTCTGCTCCTCTCTACTTGGTTTCTTGCCAGTGAGGCTAGTCATTTTTAACCACCTCCACAAATACCACAACCCTTCAGTTTTTTCCCAGCCCAGATTCCAGGAATAATTCTGATGGCAGGAATTAGACATTCTACTAAAATAAAAGTAGGCTAATAAGTTATCTTAGTTCTTTCTTGAGGGCATAGGGACATTGAGGATTGAACCCTAGGCTACATCCCCAAACCTTTTTTTTTTTAATTTTATTTTTATTTTTATTTTATTTTGAGACAGAGTCTCACTAAGTTGCTAAGCACCTCACTGAATTGCTGAGACTGGCCTCAAACCCATGATCTTCCTGTTTCAGCCTCCCAAGCTATTGGGATTATAGTCATGTGCCACCATGCCTGGCTAGTGATCTCAATTCTTTATATCTTATGGTGAAACTTCTTATTATTTATTTATTTATTTATTTGTTGTAAATGGACATAATACTTTTATCTACTGATTTTTATGTGGTGCTGAGGATCAAATCCAGTGCCTCACATGTGCTAGGCAAGCTCTCTACCACTGAGTTATAAACTCAGCCCCTGGTGAAACTTTTTTTAAAAGTGATAAATGTTGGGTTTTTTGGTTTTTGTTTTTGTTTTTCTCAGTGCTGGGGATTGAACTCTTGTGCTTCCAAGGTAAGCACTCTACCAACTGAGCTATATCCCTAGCCCATAAATGTTGTTTTTGTGGGGGGATTATAATGATGGAGAACTTCCCAAATTATTCTCAATTTATATTAAAAACTTGGATCTTTTTTCACAAGTCATGTAAAAAATGGTAGTAGGCTGCTGAGGTGAGCCTATCACTATCTTGTTTGCTCTTCCAGTATGGAACTTCAGACATACTTATGGGATAAAGGGAACAGCCAAGAACATTGGCCTGTTTGAAGGGTGACATGTCAGGGAAGCGTATATTTGATATCTGAAATATCTATGAGTATGATTTTGAAAGAGATATAAAAGTAAATTATTAATATTGTTGAGCATCTTTTCATGTATATCTTTGGAGAAATGCTTTTTCTTTACTTTCTTTTTTTTTTTTTTTTTTTTTTTTTTGGTACCAGGGGTGCTTAACCACAGCCACATCCCCACCCCTTTTTAAAATTTTTAATTTGGAGACAGAGTCTCCCTAAGTTGCTGATGGCTTTGATTTTGTGATCTTCCAGCCCCAGCCTTCTGAGTTGCTGGGATTATAAGCATGTGCCACCATGCCTGACTCTCATTTTTTTTTTGTGTAGTACTGGCAGTTAAACTCAGGGGTACTTAAACCACTGAGCTGTATCTCCTTCCCTTTTATTTATTTATTTTTTAAATTTTGAGACAGTGCCTTTCTAAGCTGCCCAGGCTGGCCTGGAACTTGTGATTCTCTTGCCTCAGTTTCTAGAGCCACTGGGATTGTTGTTGTGTGTCACCATGCCCAGCTTTACTTTCTTGATGGCATTATTTGTAGCACAGTTGTTAGATCATTTGCTGAAGTTCATATACTAATGTTTCTAGTCTCCTAACATTGTATTAATAAAGTCAAAAAATGGAAAAGTTAAAACAAATTATAGCAGCAAATTTTTTTGATGGTTCCTAGTATATTTGATAACTCTTTAGGAGATGGAAATGCAAAGATAAATAAGATATAGACTTTGTTCAAAAAGATCTCAGGTGGGTATTTATAACCCTAGCTACTTGGGAGACTGAGGCAAGAGGATGGTAAATTAAAGGCCACCGTGGGCAACTTAGTGAGCCCCTGTCTCAAAAGAAAGTAATAATAATAAGGGCTGGGAATGTAGTTTAGTGGTAGAGTACAAGGGTTCAATTCCCTGTACTGTGGGGGAGGGGGTGAAGGAAAGAAAGAAAAGAAAAAGAAAAGCCTCTGTATTTCCTGAAAAAAAATTTTTTTCTAAGTGAAATCATACTGGTTTCTACCTTTTTTGTAAGTAATTTAAACAGTCTTGATTTTCTATACTAGACTCTTAATGATTAAACAGAGAGCAGTGGAGATGACTTATCTCTGTTCTGTGATGTCTAGAGCCTCAGCTGGAAAATACAGTCTAAGGGTTAAATTAATCTGAAAATCTATTTGCTTACATGTCTTGGGTAGATCCTGGCTATTGGGAGTGGTCCTATTTTCTCCACATGGGCCTTTTCCCATAAACTCTTTTTTTCCCCCCAATTCTTTATTTGTTCTTTTTAGATATACCCATAAACTCTTCGCAGAGACTATTTTGGGCTTCCTCATGGCATGAGGAAGGAAAATTTGGAAGTCATGCATGCTCACTTCTGCTATGTTCTGTTTCTTGAAGCAATCCGTCATGAAGTTCAACCTGGGTTTAAAGGAAGAGACTAAATACTTGGTTGGCAAAAAATGACATGGTTCAGGAAGATCACATGGTAGTAGAAGTAATGTTGTGGCTAATTTTATCTGCGTGGTACTGGCAATTAAACTCGGGGATCCTTAACCACTGAGCTGTATCTCCTACCCTTTTATTTATTTATTTTTTAAAATTTTGAGACAGTGCCTTTCTAAGCTGCCCAGGCTAGTCTGGAACTTGTTATTTTCCTGGCTCAGCTTCTAAAGCTGAGGAGTAAAATATCCTTTATCTACTCAGTACTAGGCTAACTGGTCTATTGTGGTTTAATAACTTTTTATTTTATGTTTTGAGGGGATCCGGGTTTGAACTCAGGGGCACTCAGTCACTGAGCCTCATCCTTAGCCCTGTTTTATATTTTATTTAGAGACAGGGTCTCACTGAGTTGCTTAGTGCCTCACTTTTGCTGTGACTGGCTTTGAACTCAGAATTCTGCCTCAGGTTTCTGAGCCACTGGGATTATAGGTGTGTGCCACTGTGACTGGCTGGTTTAATAACATTTTAAAATTAGGGTAGCCAGGTGTGGTGTTGCATTCCCATAATCCTAGCAATTTGGGAGGATGAGGCAGGAGGATTGCAAGTTCAAGGCCAGCCTCAGCAAGTTGGCAAGACTTTGTCTCAAAAAATTTTTTACAAAGGGCTGGGGATGTGACTCAGTGGTCAAGCGCCCCTGGGTTCAATTCCTGATTTTATGACAAAGTGTTTCAGAACTACCATGGTGAGAAATATGTACTAAGCTGGGCATGTGGTATATGCCTCTGATTCCAGGGACTTGGAAGGTTGAGGTGGGAGGATCACAAGTTGGAGGCCAGCCTCAGCAATTTAGGGAGACCCTGTCTAATAATATTAGTAAAAAAAAAAGGAATGGGGATGCAATCTAGTGGTAAATATAGGGGAGGGAAAGGAAGAGAAGGGAACAGGACTAAATCAAGCAAAATTAGATATAAAAATATGCAAGTTAATTTATTAGGGAATAAATGGTATGTTCAATATGAATATTTGGGGGGATATAAGAAGGGAGAATTGAAGAATGACCATATATTTTGTGAAACTGGATAAGTACAACTCACTTAGATTTTCTACTATAGTGTTAAGACTGGAGAAACAGAAGGACCCAGGTGGGTATGTTCCAATGATTACTCTCTCTAATTGTGCCAACTTATATTGGTGTCAACATAGTGATCCCTGTTTCTTCTTGTGAAAGGAGTTTGAGTTTTAATTGTTTCCTCTTCTCAGCTCCAACAGTAATGCAGTCTGATAAAAGGAAGGACACGTCTCCTTAAGTAAATCCATTTTCTTATTTTATTTTACAAGTTTGCAGTATTGGGCATTGAACCCAGGGTTTCATGCATGCTAGGAAGGCATCCTAACACTGAGCTACATCCCAACCTTGTTTTCTTGTTTTCGAAATAAAAAGTGAAAGTAAGGAATTTGAAAACTGTTTTTGTTTTTTAAAAATTGTCCCTATTTCAGAATTAGTCTATGTTTTCATTGCCAAGATGGACACTCTGCTGTGGAGTCAATTTTTCCATTTTTAAATTGTCTTTATGTGTTTCTTTGTAGCTGGTCTCTTCCTATGGCAATGTCCATTTGCCACCGTGGCACCGGTATGGCCTTAAGTGGAGGTATGTATGTGCATTTTTATACAAATATTACACACGCACTTCTTTGAAGAACTGCTGTTTCTATGATTCTTGTCACTCACTGCCTTCTGCAACTCAGAGATTTGATTTAGAGATTGATGAGTTCTTTTTTTTTTTTTGGTACCAGGGATTGAACCCAGGGGCACTTTACCATACCCCAACCCTTTTTGTTTTTTATTTTGAGATAGGGTCTCTCTAAGTTGCTTAGGGCTTTGCTAATTTGCTGAAGCTGACTTTGAACTTGGTGATCCTCTTGCCTCAGCCTCCTGAGTCATGGGATTAGAGACCCAGCTATAACAAGACCCATTAAGTTCATTTATTCATTCATTTGCTTTTATGTTTTGGTACTGGGGATTAAACCCAGGAGTACTTTACCACTGAGCTATATCCCCAGCCCTTTTTAATTAGTTATTTTATTTTGTATTAATGCATTATAGTTGACATATTCATACATACATGTTACATAATTTGCTTCATTTCAGTCCAATACTTCCCTTTTCTCTTTCTGCATCCCCTCGTTACCTTCCTCTGCTTTACTCTTTCATTGTTGTTTTGAGGTGCTAAGGGTTCAACCCAGGGCCTTCTGCATACAGGCAAGCACTGTGCACCTAAGCTATACCCACCAATCTAACTCTACCCTTTTTAATTTTTTACTTTTTTTTTAATGTAAATTCATTTACTTTTTTAAAAAGTTTTAGTTGTCAATGGAGCTTTACTTTATTTATTTATTTATATACTGAGAATTGAATCCAGTGCCTCACACATGGTAGGCAAGTGCTCTTCCAGCCCTATTTTTATTTTGTGACAGGTATTCACCAAGTTGTGCAGGCTGCCTCAAACTTGTCATTCTCTTGCATCAGCCTCCTGAATAACTGGGATTATGGGTGTGTGCCAATGCATCTAGCAAAAATGTGCATTACTTTTCTGCATTTTTTTTTTTTTTTTAATTAGGAATTGAACCCAGGGCCTTGTATATGCTAGGCAAGTAATCTATCACTGAGCTATATTCCCAGCCCCCATTCATTCTTGGGTGTTTTTCTTTCCTTTGTGGTACTAGGGATAGAACCCAGGGGTGTTCTACCATGGAACCACATCCCCAGCCCTTTTAATTTTCAGTTTTTTAAATTTTTGAAATTTATATGTTTATTCGATACTGGGGATTGAATCCAGGGGTGCATTGCCTTCCCTAGCCCTTTATATTTTTTATTTTGAGATGGTCTCACTATTTTGTTAAGGCTGGCCTCAAACTTGGAATCCTCCTCATCAGCCTTCCAAGTTGCTAAGGGATTATATGTGTGTGCCACCACACCCAACTTTATTTTATTTATTTATTTTTGTTTGTTTGAGACAGGTCTAACTAAATTGCTTAGGCTGATCTGGAATTTATGATCCTCCTGGGTAGGCCTCCCAGTTGCCAGGATTATGGCATATGCCACCATGCCCAGCTCCTCATTTTTTGTGGGGGAGTTTGTCTAATCCCAGGGGTGTTTAACCACTGAGCCACATGCCCACCCTTTTTGTATATTTTATTTACAGACTGGGTCTCACTGAGTTGCTTAGGGCCTCACTAAGTTGCTGAGGCTGCCTTTGAACTTGCAATCCTCCTGCCTCAGCCTCCCAAGCCGCTAGGATTATAGGTGTGTGCCACCACACCAGCTTCCTCATTTATTATTATTTTTATCAATTAATTATGAGTGCCTGTTATTCCGAGGTTCTTTTCTTAGCAGATTTTTAACTAATTTCCTAACACTTACTGATATTTTTTAAAATTACAGAGAGCAGAGATTGAAATGTAAGCATTAGGTGTGGTGGGACACATCTGTAATGACTTAGAAGGCTGAGGCAGGAAGATTGCAGGTTTGAGTTTAGCTTTTGCAAGTACGTTTTGACCCTTTCTCAAAATAAAAAATAAAAAAGGGCCTTTGGTTGTGGCTCAGTGGTAGAGCTCTTGCCTAGCACGTGAGGCCCTGGGTTTAATCCTCAGCACCACATAAAAAACATCAGTAAATCATATAAAGGTATTGTGTCCATCTATAACAAAAAATATTTAATAAAATAAAATAAAAAATAAAAAGGACTGGGGATGTAGCTTAGAGGTAGCATACCCCTGGGTTCAATCTCTAGTACTCCCTGCCCCGAGAAAAGATTAAAGATCAGTCATCAGCTTTATTCTAGAAACTCTGTTTTATCATTATCAGGCTCCAAAAGACTAATTCACTAACCAGTTTCATAACACCTTGATTTATAGACCTTTGTTCATTTTTATAATACAAAAATAACTGCAGAATGAATTGTATACTGGTCTTTGTACCTCAGGTAGGAAAGCTTATTACAGGGACTGCAGGCTATAATCAGGTTCTGGGATCTGCTGTATCTCTTTACAATAGGAATATACTGTATAAGAGAACAGATTATTTTCTCTGGCTAGTGCTGGAGACAGATGTATTTTGCTTGCTTGCTTTATTTTGGTGGGGGGTACCAGTTATCGAACTCAGGGGCACTTGACCACTGAGCCACATCCCTAGCCCTATTTTGTATTTTATTTAGAGACAGGGTCTCACTGAGTTGCTTAGCACCTTGCTTTTGCTGAGGCTGGCTTAAACTTGAGATCTTCCTGTCTCAGTATCCCGAGCTGCTGAGATTACAGGTGTGTGTCACCATGCCTGGCCTGTATTTTGCTTTCTTAGTTTTCCATTTTTTAGTTTATAGTATGTGTTACTACCTCACCCTCACCAAAAACAGTTTCCTAAATACACACTCAAAGCATTGTTTTTCTTTCATAATAGTCATCATAGTTATAATTTATTTGTCCCTTGTTTGTTGTCATTCTTTCTTACTGAATTGTATGTTCCATGGGAGTTCAGACTGCATCTGTCTGTGTTCTTATCACCTGGCATCATACCTAGAATGCAGTAGATATTCAGTACAAAACTAGTTAATTAACTGTTTTACATAAATATTTTCAAATGAATAGTTCTATCTTTTCCTGATAGCATGTTTTCAAAATTTCTTTCTCTCTCTGTCACCTTATTTATTTATTCGCAGGGCTGGAGATTGAAACCAGGGCCTCACATGTTTGGCAAGCACATTACCCCTGAGCTACACCTCCAGACCCGTTTTCTAAGTTTCTGTGCAATGTGTAATCATATTTTTAGGCTCTGGAGGTATCTTATTTTCTCTCCTCTGTACTGACTATAATGCATACTTAGCTAGTTTCTGGATTGGTGAACACATCCATGTGATAGGAGGGTGGTGCTGCCCCAGCTCTATGAGACAGAATTTCTGGATTTGGAATCCTTCTGGACCTTGCCCTGTTTATCTCTTTATCTGCCTATTCATCTCTATCCTTTATAATATTCTTCATAATAAGCCAGTTAACACAAAGAATAGCTACATAAATAGTATTAAACTTCATCACTTGTATTTCTGTATTATGTGATTACTATTTTGAAAGCTATTTAAGAGGGAGCACAAAGAGTTACCAAGCATTAGAGTCCTGAATAGGTAAATCTGAGTTTATTTTTCCTCAGTCTCTTTGAGACATCTGAGAAATTTGTGCTCTCTTCTAACAAAGGGAATCTAGCTCTTATATATCTATAAGGGGAACAAATGCAAACTAGGAGTGGTGGAATTCTTTGTAAAAGAAATACTAGAATGAGGTGTTAAGCACATGTTCCACAAGCCTTCTGTTTTAAGTTTGCTAGTTCTAAGTCCTTTACTGGCAAAGGAAAATGGGATCATGATTTTGAACAGCATATAAATCCATGTCATGTATACAAACTCTTTTCTCCTGTGGATAGTTCTCTGCTATGTTATTAACCATATCCTAGAGGTAAGAGCATATCTTGCCTAGAATCTGTATGAAGTCATGTACCTGAGAGAGAAGCCCCATTGTTTTATATTATGAAAAACTCCAAGTCCCTTTGTCTCTTTTCTTCTGCTACTTTAGCCTGGGAGCAAAGTCTGAATTTTATTTACATATCAGGCATCATTGTCTACTTGCCAGGAAATGGCCCAGTATGCAGAGTCTTCAGGTCCTAGCATGTAGTATGCTCTTGATCCAGAAATTTGATAACAGAAACAGCTGTCAGGATAGGAAAGAGATTTCTTTTGATTTGCTTGGTAAAGTGGTGGTAATATTGGAAAAGTACTCTTCCATCTGGTTTTCATACTGTCATCAGGGTCCCCCCTAGACTTCTGTAGACTTTTTTTTTTTTTAATTTAAAGAATTTATCAGCCTAGTGGCTTTAGTGTAGGGATCTTGCATTTAGGGAGCTATTGCTGAGGTATTGGCAGGAATTATCTGAAGCTAAATCTCTGCTATTTGTAATCTCATTCGTGTACACACACATGCATGCAAACACAGGTTGGTGGTGGTGATAATCATGTAAGGATAGAAACTCCTATCTAAGATTTGATGGTGTCATTCTTATGCTATCATTTCTTTGGATGGTAAAGAGATAATAGAATGCAGGTATAGGGATGATTGATATTGCCTAGGAATCTGTGTGTAGTTCCTGGTTTTAAACCTGCTTGCATTGAAAAACAGTAAATTTTAAGATTAGATTTATAATTACTTGTTTTGATAAGTACTTTTCTTGTGCTTAGAGTAAGGAATTTTTAGATTGATACTTTCTGCTTATTGGTATTAATGAGCAGTTTAATCCTAAAACTTCTTGGGGAAACAAGAGCAGTTTATTAGGCTATAGTTTTCCTTATTAGTATATTTGTTACCACTGAATGAAGAAAAGGAGCCAGGCGTGATGGCACACACCTATAATCCCACTAACTTTGGAGGACACGGGAGGATTGCAAGTTTGAGGACAGCCTCAGAAACTTAGTGATATCCTGTCTCTAAATAAAAATTACAAAGGACTGGCAATGTAGCTTAATGGTAAAAGCACCCCTGGGTTCAATCCCCAGAATCAAAAAAAAAAGAAAGAAAAAAAGAATGTTGACTTTTTAATAGACTGTTGGGTGTGATGTGAGCCAGACATGATGACACACACCTGTAATCCCAGCTACCTGGGTGACTGAGGCATGCAAGTTCAAGGACAGCCTTGGCAACTTAGCAAAGCCCCTTCTCAAAATAAAAAATTTAAAGGGCTGGGGTGTAGTTCATGATAAAGCACCCTTGGATTCAATCCCTAGTATAAAAATAAAAAAATGGAGGGAGAGAGAGAAAAATAAAAATTTTGGGTTGAGTTCCTCAATTCATAGGCAAACCTGCTGCTTAACCATTCAACTTTTTTTTGTAGAAAAGCCAAAGGATTTGTGGATTTATAAAGTAACTAATGATCTCTGAACTGGATCATTTAATTATTCTGGGCTTTTCTTGAGATGAGGCATTTGTTATGATTCTCAAATGTTATCTGTAGTATCTTAGGAATTCTGATTATTCCAGACTGAGGTAGTGTACAGAAGATGAAAACCTTTGGAATGAGATAAATCTGAGTTCATTTGCAACTCTATCACCAAGTAGCTGTCAGATATTGGACAAGTTATTTGGCCGCTTGAGCCTTTGATTTTATTTTTTAATTTTAATTTTAATTTTTTTGCAGTACTGGGGTTTGAACCCAGTGCTTCACACATACAACGCAAATACTCTACCACTGGCCTGAGTCCCTAGCACTAGCCTGATATTTTGTCTACAAATGTAGATAATACTTTTTGCTGTACATGGGGGCAATAATTAGAATTTAAAGATCATAAAACTAATATAAATTCTTATAAATTTGTTGTATGATATGTTGTCTGTTGGAATAAACGAAGTTTATGGATATATTGTAGTACAGATCAGAACCTCAAGGGAAGTTCCAAATGCATCGAAATGTATACACTTTGTACAGTGTGTATGATGTATACAGTGTATAATTATGTACAGTTTTTTCTATGTATCAATTTTACCTCTATAAAATTAACTAAATAAACCAAGGTAACCAAAGCATGTTAGAGACATGGGACCCGAATGTGACTGAATTAAGGAAGGCAGAAATCCAGTTGGTAGTATTTCATTCTATTTTAGGGTACAAACTGGCAGCCTGTGGGCCATATTTGGCCAACAGATGTGTTTTGCTTGGTCATAATGTAATGAAAAAAAAATAGAACTTGAGTCCTTTACCCATTTTTCAAAATCAGATTGTTTTCTTGTTATTGACTTGAGTTCCTTGTATATTCTGGACATGACTCCTGCCTTTTTCTCTATTCTACCTGTTGTTTCTTTGCTCTGTTGATAGTTTCCTTTGCTGTTGCAGAAATTTTTTTGTTTGATATAATCCCGTTTGTCTCTTTGTGCTTTTATTCCCTGTGCTTTTGAGGTCTTATCCAAAAAATTCTTGCCTAGACTAATGACATTAGATGATTCCCAAGTATGTTTTCTTCCCATAATTTCAGTTTTGGGTTAGGATAACAATAGTTAACAGTAATGTATTGTACATTTCAAAATAGGTAAAAAGGATTTTGAATGTTTTCATATGAAGAAACGATAAATGTTTAAAATGCCCATTGCCCTGATTTGTTCATTGTACAACATGTATGTGTATTAAAACATTCCATTGTACCCCATAAGAATGTATAATTATTGTGCACTCATTAAAAATGACGTGTGTTCTTTTGTTCTACTTGACTCACACATTTGTGTGACTCTTGTAGGAATTTGGATTTAACTTGCCCATTGGGAGAGGTAGAGGATCTGGGAGGTGACAGAGAGGAATAGGTAGGAAGGAGCAAAGAAAACACAAAAAGTGAATGCCAGGGACTGGGTGATGCCCAGAGAACACCAATTTTCCAGTCAATGGAGAAGTATTCTTGTGACACATGGGTGAATGATTCTGATTTATCAGGCCTCACCTAGGTGTGGATGACATTTGTCTCAAAATTATTTGCTCTGATTTGCTGTATTTTTTTCTTTCTTATTTTTTGATCTGTTTAATTTTAATTTGGCATTCTTGGCCTTGGATTTTGGTTATAGAAAGACATACCCCACAGTATAAACTAACTTATTGCAGTCTGCTTTAAGTACTGTAGTCTTAATATAGAAAATTAAAGATCAGGTAGAACTTGGACTATAGAAAATACATGAAGAGTTCTTGTCACCTTTGAGATTCCTGGAGAGAAGTTGAGAAGGCTAGGTTGCTGTTCAATCTACTAGATCATCATTTTCTTTTCTACATAAAATAATACCTCATTATCATTGTGAGAATTTAAATATGTTATATAAAGTTCCTAATACAGGCCTCATTGTGTTTATTAATTATATTAATAATTGATTTTTCTTTTTTTGGGCACCAGGGGTTGAACCTAGGGGTGCTTTACAACTGAGCTATATCCCCAGTCCTCTTTTCTTTGTTTTTCTTTGAGATTAAGTTGCCCAGGCTGGCCTCAAACTTGTGATCTTCCTGCTTTAGCCTTCTGAGTCATTGGTATTATAGGAGTACACCACCACACCTGACTACATTAATAATTGAAATAGTTAATCCTGTACATCTCAGAAAATGTCTGATCATTTGTAGTTAAAAATATCATTTTCAGCCCTTTGCACATTATGACTATTTTGTTGTAGTTCATGCATTACCAAAATGGGATGACTTGAAAAACTGATTGTCACCAGAGAAGAATTTGCTTCTCAGAAATGCTTTACTTTTCTTCAGTGCATGAATACTCCTGACCCAAGAGAGACTGCAAGGAAGTGGAGGGCAGAATACATCATGGTGAGATTAGTATGACAACACTTTAGATAAAAGAGCAATCAGGGTCTCAGCCCGAGTTTTAATCATCACTTGGACAGCTTCTCCAAGGCTCTTGTAGATGTTTTCATTTTCATTTGCAGTGACATCTTCAGAGGCTTGCTAGGAAGAAGTGTCTGAAAGAGCTTTTGGTGGCTTCTGGAAGTGGCAATAAGACTAACTGACAATTTGCACAGTTCTGTATATAGCATTTTACTGTGGTGGAGCCAGCAGGTGCTGGTCTTGGCAGCTAAGCAAGAGCACCATTTAATTTTCTTAGTAATTATATGGGACAGCGCTTCATTGGCTTTGTTTTTCTCAGTTAAAATTGTTTCACTGTTAGAGGAATCTCTATTTTAGCACTCATGTTCTAGGAATATGGTCTCTTTCTTGATTCCTAGTATACTGAATGTTGTATATACTGGGGGAAGATCTATGAAATCCTGCATTTAACTTCATCTCATATGTTTTTCACATGTGATGAAGGGAAAATTGGCTAAGGAAATTTGATTGAATTAACTGATAGATGCACCTGTTTGAAGAGGTTAGCCTCTTTGCAGGGGAAATAATAGGCATCCAACCAACCTGATCTCTCCTCTATTTATGTCTGGGTTGGCATTTGTATAATGATCCCAGATCTCCTTGACCTACCAGACAATATTTTTAAAACTTTTTCTTTCCTGCTTACAAAAACATACTGCAAGGAATTAAAATATAACAGAAATATATGGTTCAGAGAATTTCCCCACATTCTCACCACTCAGGGATAATCTCTATTCTGAGAATAGTCAGTGACTTGGCTATATGTATATGTGTGTGTATTTGTGTGTTTAAGGAATCAACCCATCAGAAAATACCAGCTATTTGAAATGTATTTGTTGCCATAACTATTTAATAGCTAAAGAAACAAGCTTGAAAACAGGCATAGCCAAGTTTACTCAGTATTTAAGTGTCTGCTGGGACTTGAAACCTAAATTCAAATTCTTTCCACCAACACTACATTTTTTTTCCCCGGGTTGGAGATTGAGTCCAGGGATCCTCTACCATTGAGGTACATCTCCAGGCCAATTTATGTTTTTATTTTGAGACAAGGTCTCTATTAGATGGCCTAGGCTGACTTTGAACCTATGATCTAAGACTTAGCTTCTCTAGTTGCTGGGATTACAGGAGTATGCCACTCTGCTTAAATTCCCTGATTTTTTAATTGTTATTTCAGACTTGGTAGTATTTTTATCTTTTAAAAAAAATTCTGATCATGGGGCCAGGTTGTAGCTCAGTGGTAGAACACATGCTTAGTGTGCAGGAAGCCCTGAATTCAATCCCCAGCATCAAAAAGAAAGGAAAAAACTGATCTTGAAAACGTGTGGAGCTGTGTAGAATAGTTTTACGAAAAATTGATTTATTTGGAGAGACAGTCTTTTCCTTTTAAATTGATAAAACTAATCAGAATAATTTGATACCATTCATGGGAAAAGCAAAAGCTAAAGACACTGTTATTCCCATCTCAGGATTTCCACTGGGATTGGCTCTGACAGGTTATATGAGAGAAGGTGGTGTTTCCTAGGATGAGGCAGCCATATCACAGCCTGGTCTTTTAAGGGTATTGCTCAGAGGGTCATTCCTGGGACTTGGCTCTTAGCCTCTGTTCCATTTAGTACATAGGTCAGGATTGAGTTTGCCCTGATGTCTGAGGAATGCATGTGGCATTTGAAGTTTCTAAACTTTGTATTGTTACTGAAAATCAAAGAATAGTGGAGTTGCTCCTTCAATCTTCTAGCTTCCTATTTATGCAGACTATCAAAGACCAAACTCTGTTGGGTCATAATATTATCCTAAACCTTCTCAAATTATCTCACGTCATGGTACCCTGGTGTCTTCAGTAATTTTTTTCATAGTGTTCCTAAGTTAAAAAAAAAAAAAAAAAAAAGCCAGTTTTGTTTACTAAGTGGTTATATCTAAACACCTGGTCCTACCAATTTATAATCCTTCGAAAAATATACACATAGCCAGAAGTGGTGGCACATGCCCATAATCCTAGCCATTTCACAGTCTCAGGCAGGAGGATCACAAGTTCAAGACCAGGATGAGCAAGTTAGTGAGCCCTTGTCTCAGAATAAAATAAAAAGGCCTGGGGATGTAGCTCACCATTAGAGCACTTGTCTAGCATATGTGAAGACCTGGGTTTGATCCACAGCATTAGGGGGGAAAAAATCCACATAAATGGAAATATGTATTTTTTCCACATAAATGGAAAATATATTTTATATATATTCACAAATATCTATTATTACTTACTAAAGTAATATAGCCCTGTCAGACTTTATAATTTCCATCCTTTTTTTTTTTTTTTCCACATAGGGAGCTAATCTTCTAAAGTTCATAAAATTACAGTCCTGAAACCATAACCTGCATATTTGCAGTTATGGAAAAGTGAGTGTTCTCTTACAGAGGTTAGACTGGGAGTAACAAGCACAATTGGTATTAGTGCACTGGTGTCTGTTGCTTAGAATTTAATCAAGATTTCATCCTGAAATTGAACTCCTTGATCAAGAGAAGCCTTTGAAGCTTTTGAATGGTTTAAATGTTGATCTCAGGCTTCTGGAAGAACTAGATTAAGGATAGAGATATGGTTGGTAGAATTGGAGTAGGAAATAGAAGAGAAAATAATAGTATCTTATGGGGGCTGGGTTTGTGGCTCAGTGGTAGAGTGCTTGACTAGCATGTGTGAGGCACTGGGTTCAAGTCTCAGCATCACATAAAAGTAATAAATAAAATAAAGGTCCATTAATCGCTAAAAACATTTTTTAAAAATTGTATCTTATAGAGTGAACCTTTTTACTTTTACTGACACTTTCATTTCACTTCCAAAAAATTATTACAATAGAAAGGATTTCCATTTTATAAATGAAAATTTCAATTTTGAAAAGTTAAATGAGCTTAAACATAGGTAGTAATGGAGGCAGAATTCTTTCTCAGAGTCTCCCTAACCCTGCCAAGATTAGTAGGATCTGGTTGTGGTTGGGGACAGGAGCAAAATATGTGATAAGGTTAGGTTATTGTATCTGAGACAAAACTAAAGCAAAATAAAACTCTTAGGACTGATATTTCTGGGGTTTGTTTTTGTTAGAAAAATGCAAAAGCATAACTTTTGAAAGCTCAAAATCTATAAAGGCTAGGCAGGTAACAAATGAGTAAAGTAATCAAGTGAAATGCATAGTTTTCCACTTTTCATAGAGACATAACCATTAGAAAAATTATACCTTTTTCCTTTACTAAAGCAAAAAAGTCCAACAACAGATACAATTGACATCTAGTCCAACGTCGGGGAGACATTAATGAATATTGAGGATCCTGGCAGGGTTCCTCATATATATATATAAATCTTCAGCTGATTGTTGTCATGCAGAAATTCAGACCTTATATTACTGATATTCCAGTCAAGAGTACAAAAATGAAATATTCTGATATGTTAATGAGGGAAGATTATTCAGATGTTTAAATAAATGAAAACAAAAAAACAATTGTGAGTCAAACTACATTGTGGCCAAGCATGTTTTAGGTTGAGGATCACCAGTTTGTGACTCCTAGTTTTTTGTTTGTTTTGTTTTTATTTTTGGTACTGGGGATTGAAACCAGGGGCACTTTACCACTGAGCTACATTCCCAGCCCTTTCTCTTTTTTATTTTGAGACAGAGTATCACTAAGTTGCTGAGGCTAGCCTTGAACTTGCAATCCTCCTGCCGCAGCCTCCCGAGCTACTAGGATTATGGGTATGCACCACTGCACCTGCCTGTAATTCCTAGTTTAAGGCAGGGAAGACTGAAGTAGAAAGACTGATGTCTTTCTTAACAGTGGTTATTATCTTTTTTAAAAGGCACTCTTTTGGATAGCACAGCAGTCTTTGATTTAATGTGTGCTTCCTATTTCCTATGTTCTTTGCCTCTTAATCAATTTCACTTCATATCTTTCTTCATACACATGAAGGTTAGCTGACTGCCCTTTGCTTTGATCCTTTGCTATGTAGGCTAAGAAGTTTGACTTTGTTAGTGTAGCCAGTGTTTATTCAACTCTATGGGCTATTTTGGATATTCTAACCAGAATGTCATTTTATTTACAGTGAAAGGGGGCTCTGGAGATGGAGCTTAGTGGCGGAGCATATGTTTTGCCTATGTAAGGCCTTGAGTTCAGTCCCCAGCACCACAAGCTAACAAACAAAAAATGTATAATGATACAGGTAGTTAAACTCCCCAGTACTGTTTCCTGGTGTATGCATTCAGTTATAATTCAAAGGTTGTCTGGTAGTAGAAAATCAAAGCAAGAAGATTAGTTGTTTGATCTTAATAGCTAGTGTCATTGATTGTACGAATCCATTTCCACTCTACATTCCTGCTATACATACTTGATATTGTTGTAACTAATACATTTTTTTTTTCTTAGAACAATGCTGGCGTATTCTGCCTAAGTTTTCTTAGTAAACATGCTTTTTATAGGTGCTATATAGTTCAGCCCCTTCATGTTAACATATGTCTCCTTGTTTTAAGAGCAAAAGAAAAACTGGGCATGGTGGAACATGCCTGCAATTCCAGAGATTCAGGAGACTGAGGCAGGAGGATGGCAAGTTCAAATCCAGCTTCAGCAACTTAGCGAGGCCCTGAGCAATTCAGCAAGACCTGTCTCAGGGAAAAAAAAAAAAAGGGCTGAGGATGTAGCTTAGTGATGAAGTGCCTTGAGTTTAATCCCTGATACCAAAAGAAGGAAAAAAAAAAAATTTACAATTCCAAGTATATCACCTGGAGTTCACCTAAATTTCCTTGATAAGATTTTGGTTTTTTGTTTTTTTTTTTTAAACTTAAAGAAATGAAAGTTGACAGTTTATAATTGTGTATTTTCATGAGGTACAAAGTGATGTTATGATTTATGAATACAATGGAATTAATAAATCAAGTTAATGAATATATCCATCATCTCCAATACTTACCATTTTGGTGGTAAGAAAATTGGAAATTTACTTTCTTAATAATTTTGAAATGTACACTATATTATTATTAACTATTTTGATCACATTTGCAATAGATCACCAAAAAAAAAAGAAAAATTATTCCCTCTGAGATTTTTGTATCCTTTGATCATCAAGCCCCCACTCCCCTTACAATCCAGTCTCTATAACCACCATTTTACTATCTGCTTCTTGAGTTTGATTATTTTACACGTGTCAGTGAGAACACATGCCATTTGACTTTCTAGGCCTGGCTTATTTCACTTAGTATAATATTCTCTATTTCCATTCATGTTGCAAATTACAGAATTTTCTTTTTGAAGGCTGAGGAGTATTCCATTGTGTGTGGGGTGGTGGTATGTTTTCTTTAATCATTCATCTTTAACCATTTATCTGTTGATGGACACTTAGTTTGATTTCATTACTTGGCTATTATAAATAGTGATGCAGTAAACAATGGAGTGCAAACACTTCTTTGACAAACTGATTTAAAATATTTGAGGTAAATACCCAGAAGTGGGATTGCTAGGTCATATGAAATTTTTATTTTTAGTTTTTTGAACAACTGCCATGCAGTTTTGCATAATGGCTATGCTAATTTGCATTCCCTCCAACAGCATACAAGGGTTCCCTTTTCTCCACATCCTTAAAACTTTTTTTTCCCTCTTTTTGCCAAAAGCTGTTCTGACAAATGTGAATGATATCGCACTGTAATTTTAGTTTGCATTTCCTTAATGATTAGCGGTTTGGTGCAGTTTTTCATGTATCTGTTAGCAATTTGTGTGTCATCTTTTGAAAAATATCTATTCAGGATTCATGGCCATTTTTTAAATTGGGTTTTGCTATTAAGTTGTTTGAATTCCTTATATATTTTGGATATTAATCTTTCGTATCAAATGTATGGCTTGTATTTTCTCTCAATCCCCATAGGTTGTCTTTTCATACTGTTACCTTTGCTGTGCAGAAGCTTTTTAGCTTGGGGTAATTGTTTATTTTTGCTTTTGTTGCCTGTGCTTTTGAGGGTCCAATAAAAAAAATTGCTTGAGGTTCAGTGGTAGAGTGTTTGCCTCATGCACAGCCCTTGAGTTTGATCCCTAGCACTGGGTGGCAGTGGAGTGGGGAGAGTCATTGCCCAGATCCATGTCATCACAGTTTTCCTCTAGTAGTTTTATAGTTTTTGCTCTTAAAGTCTTTAATCCATTATTAGTTATTTTTGTATATGGTGTTATATATAAGGGTCAATTTTATTCTTCTACACATAGATATCCAGTTTTCTCAGCAAGAGGAAACTGTTCTAGCCAGGTGTGGTGGCACACCCTTGTAATCCCAGTGACTTGCTAGATTGAGGCAGGAGGACCACAAATTCAAGGCCTGCCTCAGCAATTCAGTAAGACCCTGTCTTGAAAAAAAAGGCTGGGACTGTAACTTAGTGGTAAAGCATCCTGGGTTCAATCCCTGTTACCACTTCCGTCTGACTAGAGACTATTCTTTTCCTATAGTGTATTCTTGGCATCTTTGTCAAAAATCATAGTTGACCTCAGGCATTCATGGATTCATTTATGGACTCTGCTCTGTTGCATTGGTTGCTGTGTTTTGTTTTGCCAGTGCCATATTGTTTTTGTTGTTGTTATTGTTTGGTTTTTGTTTGTTTTTTGTGGAAGCGGAAATTCAGCCTAGGGATGCTGTACCACTGAGCAATACCTCCAGCTTAAAAAATTTTTTTAAAAAAAATTTTGACAGGGTTGCTGCAACTTGCATGGCCAAGCCTTAGAAACTGGTGAGCAGCAATGGGGGATTAAGAAAGATACACACAGAGAGAAGGCTGGGACTAGGTGGGACACTGATCTCTGATGGAGGAACAGTGACGCAGAGCTAGCTCAGCATGTTTATTATATAGGTTCTCACAATCAGGAAGTTAGAACTATAGGGGCATTGTTCTTTGTGCACTAAAAAGTTACAGAACTGGAAACATTTTTGTAGTGTACTGTTGCAATGCTAGGAAAGTCCTGTTATTTTCCTGCTGCATCCAGGAAGCCCATTGTCCAGAGTTTCTGCAAAGCGGGCAGGCTTGATGGTTGCAGCGCTTGCAGGATATTGTGGTTTTCTTGTTAAGGTCAGAATTCTCTATCCTGGACAGCTGGTGTCTGAGCTCAAGGTCAAGACTATTATTCCCTACACAGAACTTCCTCAGTCAGGGCTTTACCATAGCTCCGAGACAATCTTATCCTGCACCTTTACATAGAAAGTTCCCAGAGCAAAGCACAGCCACAGTTCCAAGGCAAAGACCATGATCCAAGTCACTGCTTTCCACACAGGATCTCACTAAGTTGCTAAGGCTGGCCTCAAACTTGGGATTCTCTTGCCTTGGCCTCCTGAGTCTCTGGGATTATGGGTGTGTGTCATCATGCCTGGCTGCCTATTTTTAACTCTACTCTCCCTGAAATTACCCCGTCCACACTTTAAAACTTCATTTACCACTTACATACAAATGATCCCCAAATTCATATTTTCAAATCAAAACTCATCTAGCTTTAGACGTTTAGCTGCTCATTGAACATCTTCACTTTGATGTTTCTTAAGTACCTCATATATAAACATACCCTAAATTAAACCTATCTTCCCCTGCCTCCCCACATCAATATCAAGCCCCAAGCAAATCAACACTACTGAGGTGAACTCAACTGAAAAACAACCTGCTGGACTGGGGTTGTGACTCAGTGGTAGAGCGCTTGCTTAGCACATGTGAGGCCCTGGGTTCAATCCTCAGCACCACATAAAAATAAATAAATAAATAAATAAATAAATAAATAAATGATATAAAGGTATTGTATCCATATATAGCAAAAAAATTTTAAAACAAACAAAAGAAACAACCTGCACTTTCTTTGTTCCATGTATGGAAAAAGGGCATTTTCTAGTAGCTCTTGCAAATCACCGTCCTTGACTTATCTTGTTCACTCCCTACTCAGAATTTTATATTTTTTTTAGTTGCCCTTTTTGTCTTTTTTAGTTGTTTCTTTTCCATTCAAACTATTTAGGCTTTCTCAGTAAGACTTAGAACTAACATGATTTCCTATTCAAAATTCCTGCCTTCCTTCAGATTCTCCTTGACTTATCCCCCATTGATGCCAGGTTTATCTTTTTAAAGGACATCTCTGACCATATCATTCTCCAGTTTAAACTCTTTAATGACTCTTCAATTCCATTAGTTATAAAAATACTTGGCCCAAGTAATTCTCCCCTCCTATTGAGGCCACAGCAGATTCATTAATTAATAGACATTTGGATTGTTTTCTTATTTATTTAGGCACTGGGAATTGAACCCAGGAGTGCTTTATCACTGGGCTACATCCCAGCCCCTTTTTATTATTTTATTTTGAGTGAAGGTCTTGCTAAGTTGCTGAGGCTGGCTTTGACCTTGTGATACTCCTGCCTCAGGATTTTGTGTGGGTATGTAGCTCAGTGGTAGAGTGCCTGCCTTACATTTGTGAAGACCTGGGTTCAATCCCCAGCATTGGGGAAAAAAAAAAAGCTTGGGTTTCCAAACCTGGCAAATTGGTGCACATCTGTAATGCCAGCAACTCAGGAGGCTGACTCAGGAGTGCAAGTTCAAGGCCAGCCTCAAAAACTTAGTGAGGCCCTAAACAAATTAGTGAGCCCCTGTCTCAAAAAATAGAAAAGACTGGGGATGTGGGTTCAATGGTAAAGCCTTCTGGGTTTAATCCCCTTTACCAAAAAAAAAGAAGTTCTTTATATATTCTGGATAGAGGTCCCCAATCTCTTTGCCAAATCCTCTTTCTTCCCTTCCAGGTATTGTTCTCAAGAATACCACCAAATAGCTGGGCACAGTGACATGTGCTTGTAATCCCCAACAACTCAGGAAACTGAGGCAGGAGCATTGCCAGTTCAAAGCCAGCCTCAGCAATTTAGCCAGACCCTAAGCAACTTACCAAGACCCCAAGCAACTTACCAAGACCCCATCTCAAAATTAAAAAAAAAAAAGGGTTGAGGATATAGATCATTGATAAAGCACCCCTCAGTTCAGTTCCCAGTAGATGACCATCAGATTGCAGGTAACCAATCTGCCACTATAAACTTGAACAACTTGAACATGAGTTTAAATTTTCTGTATTTCAGAATTGTATAAGATGCCAGGGGCTTTCATGGTATCCCATTTTACACATTATATTAGTTGTAACTGGTTGGACTTGTGATGGGCTATTTGTTTCTCCTCAGGGGTCTACCTCTTCGGCTTGTCTGCCCTGTTACTCCCTGGAAATTTTGAGTCTTATTTGGAATTTGTGAAATCCCTGTGTCTGGGACCAGCAGTGATCCACACAGCTAAGTTTGCACTTGTCTTTCCGCTCATGTATCATACCTGGAATGGAATCCGACACTTGGTAAGTTAATTATGGATATGCCTGTTTTCTGAGTGAAGGGAGTGAGGAAGCTGGAAGGATCCTCTCCTTCATTGCTAAGTTTAGTGCTCTTCTTCCTTCTTTTCTTTTCTTTTCTTTTTGGTGTCAGGGCTTGAATCTAGAGCCTCACACATGCTAAGCACACATGCTGTACCAACTGAGCAATACCATAAACCCCCAGTTCTATTCTTAAGTTTAGTTGTGCTGGAGCTTCACCCAAGGTTCTCTGGAAGAAAGTTAATAAGACTTCCTCAGCATTCCTTAATGGGTATAGCCTAGGCAGATACTTACAGGCTCTCAGTATGAGCTCTTCCAGTTTTAATAATATCTCCCTTAAATATTATTAAGAGACCCCTGAAGCCAGATCATTCATCTGGCATAGGAACATATTTATTACATAAATATGAATGGGTACCTGTTAGGTGTCAAGCACTGTTCTAAACACTGGGGATGTCATTTATGAACTAGATAGATTAATATGGTTGCTACTTTCAGTTTACCATTCCTGTTAATTCAAAGTGACAAGTCTTTTTATATTAGCTTTTGTTAGCTTGACATTAGATTGTGTTAACTATTTCTGTTTCTTTTCAGTGATTGTAGAGAATGGGGCCAGCTTTAAGAGAAATTGAGTGCCATGGATTCCAGATTTTAATCTTGAGTTTAGGAATCTTTTATTAGTGGACTGTAAACTGTTCATGTTGTTTCCCACATGATCTTGGTGTCAGTTCAAAACGGGTGTTTCTGTTCTCATAAAGAAAATAAAGAGATCTGGGTGCAGTGATACACACCTATAATCCCAGCAATTTAGGAGGTTGAGGCAGGAGAATCCCAAGTTTGAGGCCAGCCTCAGCAACTTTGCAAGACCCTATCTCAAAATAAAAAAATAAAGAGGACTGGGGATCTAGCTCAGTAGTAGAGAACCCCAATCAATATCCAGTACCCCAAAATAATCAATAAATACAGGAATTAAGCTTTTTAAATCAAATCTGCCCCAGGTCAAAGATCAGTTCCTCCTCCAACATTTTAAGATTTCATTTTTAGTGGTCTCCCTACCCCTAGTCTTGTTTCCTTCCCCAAGAAGACAGTTAAAATTTTATTCTTTCCACCTGTAATTCCACCTCCTCTGGAGGCTGAGGCAGAAGGATTGCAAGTTCAAGGCCAGCCTGAACAATTTAGCAAGTCCCTGTGTCAAAATAAAAAATAAAAAGGACTGGGGATGTAATGCTCAGTTATAGTGACCCTGGGCCCATTCCTTAGTACCTCAAAACAAGGAAAAATCTGTCAGGTTTTCCATTACATCTAAACCTGAGCCAAGTGTCAGGTAGATGCTTTTGCCTTTTATTTGACCAAAATTTCCAGGTTAGAGCCTTAGACAGATGCACTTGGTAGATTTCAGTCTAGTTCAATAGATGGTTCAGTGGAATTAAAAAAAAAAAAAAGAAAAGAAAGACTTAATGACCTATTAAATTAAATTATCTATTAACTGTTCCCTGGGGCAGTGTTTGGTTTGATTTAAAATGACTCTTCACTCCCCTGAGGGAAAGTTGGTAGGGAGGGAAGGCATTTCCATTAGTGACTTCTTATTCCAGGAAACAAAGCTCTCTAAAGAAAATTCCTGACCAGCTTTCTCCATCCACATCCTGGCTCAGGCAGGGACTTACCATATATTTGCTTTTGTCTTGGTGTGAAGGAGAGGGAAGGGATGTTGCCAAAAGCTAGGCCCTTGTCCATGATGCCAATCCAATAACGAAGGCACGATTTTGAGAAGAAATAAAAGGGTTTATTACTTTGCTAGCGAAGGAGAAACACAGGGACTCCTGTCCCAAAGACATTAGCAGGAACAGAGATCTTTTAAAGAGGTGATTGAAAGTCTACATTCCACCACGTGTTCTCTGTTGGAGTTTTAATTCACTTGTTAATTTGGGAGGTAGACATTTCTGAGATTTTCTGGTACCATCCCTAAAGTCTGGATTACTTCATTCCTGTGGTGGGTGCGTACTCAAGGACAGAGAACTCTGCCTAGGATGGGGAAGGAAAGTACTCCTGTTTCCCCTGAGATTATGAACTGGGAGAGATTAGGGAGGAGCAGGGAGAGAGGAAGAGAAAGAAACGTGTACATTTTAAAAAAAGTTGCAGTGGCAGAGCAGCTATATTTTCAAGGCATAAAGTGGACCACTGTTATAGGGAGAGAGTTTTTTTTTTTTAATATTTTTGTAGTTGTTGGTGGACCTTCATTTTATTTATTTATATGTGGTGCTGAGAATCGAACCCAGTGCCTCACACATATTAGGCAAGTGTTTTACCACTGAGCCACAACCCCAGCCCGGGAGAGAGGTTTTACAGAATTCCTGGACTCAGGACTTTTCTGCCTTGGTTCTTGCATATGATGGGAATCTTTTTGGTGAGAGATCTATGAACCTAAAGGCTTTTCTTTTTTTTTTTTTCTTTTTTTTTCTTTTTTTTCTTTTTTTGTACTGGGAATTGAACCCAGGGGCACGCAACCAGCCCTTTGTTATTTTGAAACAGGGTCTTGATAAATTGCTTAGGACCTTGCTAAATTACTGAGACTGGCTTTGAACTTGTGATCCTCCTGCCTCAGCCTCCTGAGCCACTGGAATTACAGGTGTATGCCACCCTTAAATCTCCTTTTATTTTTCTTCTAAAAAGTACTAGCTCTGGGTGTGAATCAGGATTTTAACTGTTTCTTGTGGCAGTCTTTAGTGTTTGACCTCTGAGCTCGTTATTTTTCTTGTTAGAAGAATCTAATGGGGGAATGGAGAAAGGTATTAATATCAAAGAGTAGGAACATCCTAGAGAATATCCTCCCTACCACCAGTCACCCAGTAGGACTCAGATTTTGGTAAAATACTGTGCCTCTGTAAGCAAAGCAGCTCTTTGCATAATCTGCTTGACTCCTGATCTACCTAGAAGGTAATTGGGGGTGGAAGTGAAGGCATGTTTTCACCTTGGGTTTTTCTCCTAGAGCCTCTCTACAGTTTTTCTCCAGAGTGATTCCAATTTAGTCAATTTTATATGAATGTATAAAATTTGGACCGTGTGCAAACTCTACTTTTTGCCCCAGGCACTCTTAAAGTATAATATGTTAATATCCCTTGAACATAAGAATCTACACTCATGTTTTTTATTTATTTATTTAGATATTGGGAATTTAACCCAGGAGCACTTTACCGCTAAGTCACATCCGCAGTCTTTTTTCTTTTTTCTTTTGAGTAGGGGCTCATTAAGTTTCCTAGGGCCTCGCTAAATTGCTGAGGTTAGCTTTGAACTTGAAATCCTCTTGCTTCAGCCTCCTGAGTCACTGGGATTACATGAGTGTGCCACTGCACCCGACTTCAACTAGTGTTTTTTATAGTGTGGTTTCAACCCAATGGGTAGAAAATTTAGTGGATTGCTACCACCAAAAATAGAAATATAAAATGCAGTACACATTAGTATTGGTAAATGTTTGTTGCTTCATTAACTTTTCGTATATTATACATACAGCTCTACCTGGTTCCAATTTGAAAGTTATTTATTAGTGGAGTCATAGTCAAAACAAAATTGAAAAACAGTGTCCTAGATCCCCAAGTATTTTTTAAAATACTAGTCCTCCAATAGATGTTCTAAAAAGGAATTTTGTGATTGACCATACATTAATATTATTATATCCTCCTTTTCAGGATTCACAGTACACATTGAGTCTCACAATTAAATATTTATCAAATTTATATGACCCTAGAACTGCCCCCCACCCCAGTATAATGCTTTACAACATTATGCAGAACAAGTTGTGGAGAAACAGTTCAGTAAGCACTGATCTACATGTGTTGGCAGGAGGAAAAGTGTTATCTATTCTGTCTGGAAGCTTTTGTATGAAGGTTCTGTGGCAGTTCTAGAGAATAATCTTTCTACTACCGCCACAGTAGAACTTGATTTTCTGATAAGTACCATAATGAGAAGGATAAAGGTTGGGCCTAAGGATGTAAGTGCTTTTCCCCACGCAGAGAAGTGGTGCCTATTCTAATAGATAGAGAATTTATTTTTGAGAAAGTTGCTAAGAGTGACCAGGTTCCTGATGACTGGGAGTGAGGGGATTTAAAAAAAAAAATTGGGGCTGGGGAGATAACTCAACTGGTAGAGTGCTTGCCTTGCAAGCACAAGGCCCTGAGTTCGATCCCCAGTACCGCAAAAAAAATAAAATAAAATAAAAATAAAAAATAAATTTAAAAAAATTGGTTTTTTTCCCTTTTTCTACAGATGTGGGACCTAGGTAAAGGCCTGAAGATTACCCAGCTCTACCATTCTGGAGTGGTCGTCTTAGTTCTTACTGTGTTGTCCTCTCTAGGGCTGGCAGCCATGTGAAGAGCTGAAGATCCCAGCATCATCTTTCTACACATTATTACATTGATTCACCTTCCTGTTTGTCACTCTTATCTCCAGTGAACCAAATTATCCTGATGTGTTTAAATCCTATTGTGCTTGTAGATCCCTTTGGAACTCAGAAGATAGCTTATAGAACCACAGTAGTAGAAAAAGGTCCAGTTTCCCTCTTGTTTCTAATGATGGAGTGGCTGCAAAAACTCCCTTTTCCTGCCCACAGCTCACAGCCTACTCTGAGCCAAGGAGCCCTTATTCTCTCTCCGTGTTGGACTTTTGATTTGTGCTGAGGGTCAGCGTTTGGCTTCTTCTTCCTGAGACAGTGGAAACAATGCCAGCTCTGTAGCCTGTGCCCTGGGAACTGGGGGTGAGGCTTTGGGTGCCACTGCCTGTGGGTTGCTGGCTTAAAGGACAGTTCTGTTCATTGGTCAGAGCCCAGGCCCTTTAGCACCCACACAGTGTGACTGAAAGAAGATAGGTAGGAGTAGAGAATTATCCAGGCCCAGCTACAGGGAGATAAAGAGGGTGAATTGGTTCTTGGAGCAGATATTTTGGGAAGAAGATACATAGCAAGAAGATGATTCAGAAAATTATCATCGACTACAATGAAGGGTTTTGTTTTGTTTTGTTTTGTTTTTGCATTTCTGGCAAAGCAAACCTTTTAATGTCATGTTTTCTAATTCAAGTTCATGTATTATCTTTTTCTGAAACTGAATTAAAATACTCATTTTATCTCTGACTCTCCTTGAAATCTAAGGAAACCAATAAGATGACTTTTCCTCTGCCTCCCTCAGGTCTCAGGCATTTATACTCGCTAGTTATCTTTCCCAGGAGGGAAACAATTTGTCGTACAACTGACCATTAGAAAAAATTTCAGGGATTCAAAATCTAAATAGCCAGAGATTTGAGTATCACAGAGAAGCATCCACAGAAAAGGGATGGAAGCTAAGCATGTACAGAACTTTTGGGTTATTAAAGACTCCAAAATCCTATTGAGAATGGATTATATGCCTCATATTACAGTTCAGCAAATTATCCAGTGAGGGACCAATGGACCAGTGGAGGTAAAAACTAAGGGATGATGCCTAAGTTTGGTGGTGGGGGGGGTATTGAAATCCTAGCCCTCCAAATATATGTATATAGTGGCTCAACTTAATGCTTTTATAATCCATATGGATCTGGCCTTTGGGCCCCTAAATTCCTTGGCAGAAGTACTGTTTTGATAGTCTGCAAATTCTGGAGTAAGAGATTTGTTTTGCTTTGTTTGTTTTTGGTACTATGGATTAAACCCAGGGGTGCTTAACCACTGATCCACATCCCCAACACCATCTATCTATCTATCTATCTATCTATCTATCTATCTATCTATCTATCTATCTAGTATCAGGAATTGAATCCAGGGGCACTCAACCAATGAGCCACATCCCATCCCTTTTTATTTTGAGACACGGTCTCACTGAGTTGCTTAGGGACTTGCTAAATTGCTGAGGCTGATTTTTGAACTTGCAATCCTCCTGCCTCAGTATCCCAAGTCGCTGGGATTACAGGCATGCACCCATGCCTGGCTCCTTTTTAAATTTTGAGATAGAGGCTTCTTATATTGTCCAGACTGGCCTTGAACTTGTGATCCTTCTGCCTCTGCCTCAGCCTCCAAGTAACTGAGATTACAAGCTTTTGTCACTGTCTTGAAAGAAATGGCTTGTCACTTTCAGTTGTTGTTCAACTAGTTAAACCTGTAAGTAGGAGAGGAGTAACTCTAGCTGGTGTCCATTGGATAGGAAGATCTTACTTAAGACAGTGGAAACAATTACCTTAATAGTGTTTTTCCCAGTTCCCAGTCTTTGATCATGTCCCCCTTTTTTCTAACCTTGTTCTGGGAAGTCTTGCAGCCTTCCTCCAGCTTAAACTAGGTCCCTGTACTTTGTCCTTTGAATGAGGTACAAGTATTCATGAAGGAATGATTTGGCATTGGAACTGGGGTAGGATTGGCAAGGGCATTAAATTTAACAGCACGGAAGATGCAAAAAAGGTCAATGATCAGCATGTTGGAAGCTGCAAAATGGATAAGAGGCTTCTTGACTTTTGTTTTGCAATACTGGGAATAGAACCCATGGCCTTGGACAAGCCAGGCAAGTGCTCTACTACTGAGCAACATCTCCAGCCTCTATTTCTTAAATTTTTTGGTGACTTGTCACTGGTCCATTTGATTTAAGGAGGAGTCAAGTAGCAGGGAATTATGAATTTCTATTTACTATCTCACTTTATTTTTCTTGTGTCTTCTAATTTCCATATCTTCAGTTTCCAAACTATGTATAATTTTGCTTAGATAAGGATAATGTCTTCTACTTTGGATTTCTATACCCTTTTTTGTTTTTCTCATGCTGCTGAATCCAGGGCCTCACACATTTAGGTAAGCACTGTGCCACTGGGATATACCCCTCCATATCTTTTCTTGCCACCATCTTCAAACATACACATATACATATTCTACTTCAGATTTTGAAGTAGAATGAAAAATGAAGGGGGAGAGTGGATTCTTTGAGGTTCTGCCCTTTTGCTATAATTAAACCAATTTTCTTTTGGCCATTTCTGGAGTCTAACTCAGTCTTTTAGAAATGTGTTGTACCCCAAACCACTGTAAATTTTTTTTTCTTTACCCTCATTGTGGGTTACAAGAGGCAACCATAGGGTCCAGGGATGTAGAGGGCTTGCCTAGCATATGAGAGGCCCTTGACTCAATCCCTAGCACCACAAGAAAGAAAAAAAGAAAGAAAATACAGATTGAACAAACCAATATTTATTGTCCAAATTTGCTTTTATTCCTATCTCAGATTTCTCTGTTCCACATTTCTGATTAGGGATTTTTGGTTACTTTACTCAATCTCTAGGCAGGTGTTCTAAGTGTGAACCCTATGTCCGAGTTGAAGTTCCAAGTTTGCATTTATGTATCTCAACTGTCTCTCAGTGTTCCAGTACACTTGCACTTCTAGTTGGGCTCTTAAGAGAGTTAACTGGGCTTTGGGGACCTGGAGTATGACCTGCAGAGGGGTGTGAGCTTTGGGGTTGATCTGGGGAATTGGGATTGGTAGCTGTAAAGTTTGGAATTATAGTCGGGCTTGGTGCTGCTTGTACGGTCTTTGTGATAGACTTCTTCCTGAGATTCTTCTGACTGTCTGGATCATGGGGCTGTCAAGGAGAATAGAACAGACATGTTTCTGGTAAGGCCCAGAACATTTCCAATCCACCTCAGAATTCTAATTCCCTTATTCCCTTACAGAAGGTTGGGTTTCTGATTGTGTGTGTGTGTGTGCGCGCGCGCACGCACTAGGAATGGAACCCAGGGATTGTTTACCACTGAGCTACATCCCCAGGTCTTTTTATTTTTTATTTTGAGACAGTATTGCTAAATTGCCCAGACAGGCTTTCAACTGCAATCCTCCTGTCTCAGCTTCCCCAGTAGCTGCACCACCATGCTTGGCAAATTTCAAATAAAAATTTGGTTCTCCTAATCTCCCCTTGAGATTAGATTATTTTCTGTTATGGTGAGAGGCTGGTGGTAAATTCATAGTTCATCCCCTCAGGCTGCAGAAAGTGATTAGGGACTAGACAAGATAGACTGGTTAGAGGTTCCCCCTGCTGGGACAATGGTGGCATAACAATAGACATTTTTTGAGGTTGAAAAGCAATGGAGATGACGGGGTTTCAGGTTAGATAGGAAGAATAGATACCTTGCCTAAGATTTCAGGACACAGCCCATTAGAGGCCTTGAGTAAATCAGGATTTTTCTGTATCCATTCAGTGAGGGAGGCAGCACCAGCAGTTGTTCGGGAAGTCAAGGTCACCCGAGCAGGAGGTATCTTCGAAGGCATTTGCCAGGTACCCATGAATGTACCCCAGGGGCTTGCCTAAAAGGAAAAGGGATTCTTCAGGGCTTCTCAATGCATGTAAATTCCTATTGGTAGAACCTGTTTGTCTTCTCTCTATTTTACTTTTTTCCTTGGGGAGTACCTGATAATGAAACAAGGCTGAAAGCATATTCTCCCCCCTTCCTTCCCCCTCATTTACGGTACATTAATTTTTTTCAACAACTTTCCTCTGTCAACTTGAATTCTGCATCCTTAAGCTAAGTGGTGCAAGAGTCCCCCAAGCATAAGTATCATCACCTGAAGACATTTTGTTTATACAGATAAGCTGGCTGGGAGTTTGGCATACTAAAAACATGAATTAGATTGAACTTTAATTTCCTAAAGAGTGCCTGCAGTCTCCCAGTTCTATACCTCAGTTTTTTAACCTTTCTTGATAAGAATGGAGATGGGTATCACCTTGGAACGGGGCACTGAAGGCAATAGATGACCACGATCATTGGCGATAATCTGGGTGTAGCCTTCATGGGAAGAGATGTTCTGGGGTAGAGGTGGAAGAGAGAAATGCTTATTAGTACAAAGAGGGAGGATATATCTGAGGAGCTATAATTAGAGTCTAGGGAGAGGAGGACATGGAAGTTTAGAGAAGACTAAAAGGAGTCTTCTCTAAAAGGAAGACTAAAAGTGATGGAATTATAGAGAGCATGATGTAAAGAACCATAACAAACATGGTATACCTCTTTTGTTGGTTTGGCAGGAGACCAGTTCTGCAGATACTTAGGTAAGAAAGCTTTTTCATACTGTAGAGACAAATGAGAATTCTTTTGAGGCTCAAAGTTTCCAAGTTTGGCTGGCAATATAGGATCAGTGGGAGAGGGCTTACCTAACATGTAGGATGCCCTGTGTTCAATCCTCAGCATGGCTTTTAAAAAAAGCCCCAAGCTCAGGAAATGATGACTAGGCCCAGTTCTTTTTTTTGTTGTTGTTGTTTTGTTTTGTTTTTCCTTTCTTTCTTTTTGGTACTAGGGATTGAACCCAGAAGGAGCTTTACCACTAAGCCACATCCCCAACCCTTTTTATTTTGAGACAGGGTCTTGCTATGTTGCTTATGGCCTCACTAAATTGCTGAGGCTGGCCTTGAACTTGTGATCCTCCTGCCTCAGCTTCCTGAGTTGCTGAGATTACAGGTATATACCATCATGTCCAGCATTAGGCATAGTTCTTTAGATTTTAAAACTAAGGGCCTGCCATATATAGCTATTGAGCACTTGAAATGTGACTAGTTCAAATCAAGGTGCTTTTATAAATATAAAGAACTTTGAAGACATAGTATAAAAGAGAGTAAAATATCTGATTATAACTTTTAAAATACTGATTAAATGTTCACATAATATTTTGGATTTAAATTGGTTAAATTATATTACTGAAATTAATTTTAATTTCCATGTAACTACTAGAAAATTTGAAATTATATTTGTGACTCACACTCTTTTTATTGAGCAGTGCTGGTCTAGACCATGGGTTGGTGAAGTATGGCTCATAGGCCAAATCTACAACACTACCTGTATTTGGATAGCCTGAAAGGTAAGAACGACTAGATAAATGTTTGCAATTGATTTGCCAAAAGGGAACACTGTGAATCCCAATTAAGTAAAATATTTTTTCATCCTGAAAGAATTCCATTCTTTTCATTAGTATTAGAAAAAAATGAGTTGTTATTATGTTTTGAATTTTGCTAATAATTTTACAGAGAAATCTTTTCTCTCTCATGTAAGTGTCTACATAATATCCTTCACTTTGCTAGTTGGCTAGCAAAACCTAAAATATTTACTCTCTGACCTCTTACAGAAAAAAAATTCTGGCCTCTGGTTTACATCTTATAAATTTAACCCAAAGACACCATTTGCTTGTCTTTGGACCCTCCCACCAGTCCACTGTCAGCTGTCTACGCAAAAATCAGAATCCTATGGGAGAAGCCAGTTCAAAGATAGAATTGGAAAGGTAAAGTGAAATGTTAGAGAAGTGGACAAAGAACTTACCTGATTGGCACTGTAGTTAGTGGCCATGATCCTGTGCTGTTTACACGTGTTGCCTGGCAACCACAGAAGGCAGACCTTCTGGAACTACCTCCCAGTCAGCAGGGGTTGGATGCCTGTTACTCCTTTGGCTTACACTGCCCCCATCCTTTGTCTCCCAAACTTAGTTTCATTTTCATTTTAGAGATGTGAAGCACTGTAAACATGAAAAAATTAGCTGAATAGCAGGCCCACCACCCTTCTGCCCTTTCTCTCCCATCCCCCCAACATGACTGACCCCTGCTTACAAACTTCCTGGTGGGGGTGGGGGTGGGGTAGGGAAGAATGAAGGAACTTTGGATTGTGCAGAGGGGAGTGAGGGGAGTGGGAATGAGACAGACATTATTACCCTATATCCATGTTTGATTACACCACTGGTGTTACTCAGCACCATGTATAGCCAGAGAAATGAGAAGTTATGCTCCATTTGTGTACAATGTGAAATTGCATTCTACTGTCATGTATAACCAATTAGAAGAAATTTTTTAAAATCCTAAAAAAAAATTTCCAGAATTTCCAGGTTGTCTTTGGTATCTTTAAACACTTTAACAAACCATGGAATCCCTAGAATTGTGTTTGTTGGGCAGTGTGGCATTATACACTACAGACTGTAGAGCTAGAAACTGGAGTTTGGATCTTTGTTCCACATGGGAACACAGAAGCTATATGGCATTAAGCAGGTGGTTTCCCTTCACTAAGTATCTGTTGACTCACTGTGGTGATAAAGGGCCTGGGTTTACTGGGTAAGTGAGATAAAGTAAATGATATGTCTAGGTAATGTCACAGCATAGTGAGTACTCAATACTGGTGAGATACTGTTTATAGGGCCCCCTTCATTTTTTTCAGGTTGAATAACAATGGAACAATGTCTAAAAATAATGACTAATTCAGATTTGTTCCCAGAAGAAAAATTACATCTTGTCTGTGGTCCTTAAATGACTCTTGTCTCCTTTGTCACTCTAGAATCATAGAACTTAAGAGCACAGATACTTAGCATTGGCTAGGATAAGGAGCCTTATGCAGAGAGACTGAGCAGGGACGATGAGAGAAAGTCCATAGGACTAGGCAATGAGCCCCTCTGAGGCTTATCTGGATTGGTTTCAAAATACTCATCTGTTGGGTTGTTAGGAGAATTAATGAGGAAGGGGAACTGTGCTTTGTCAGTTGTCTATATAGAAGCTGTTAAGACGAAAGAAAAACACTAAGAAATAAGTGGTCCCCAGACCAGGGGTGTACCTTAGTGATAGAACACTTGCCTAATGTACACAAGACTCTCTGGGTTTGCTCCCAGCATTGAAAAAAAAAATTGTCCAAAGAAATAAGTAATTGAGGCAAGGGGAGCATGATAAGGGATAATTGTCAGTTCCTTTATCTCTCCCCCAAAGTCCTCATCCCAACCAACACAAGTATAAGAACACTCCTCACACTTCTAGAGGAGGTAAGAAAAGCTCTTGTTTCATAGACTCTGACAGTTGACAGCTGGATATGTGAAGTCTGGAAAGAGGACTTGAGTCCTTAGTCCCTGTGGTTCTCATTAGTCTCAAGAGTGATGGAAGAGATGGGAGTTATTTAAGGACCAAAGACCTGCTCTAGACTATCCATTTTGAATCTTTTTTTAAAATTTTTTTTATTTTTTATTATTGCACACAAATGGGATACATGTTTGTACATGGCGTAAAGGCATACCATTTGTGTAATCATAAATTTACATAGGGTAATGTTTGATTCATTCTGTTATTTTTTTCCCTTCCCCCCACTCCTCCCACCCCCCATTTTGAATCTTAAAGTCACAATGCTAGTTAAGCAAGCATTGTTTCTCTTGAAATTTGTTTTCAGCTGGTATACCTGCCTTTCTGATAGGGATATAATGATTTGGGATAACTGTGCTTTTTTTTATTTCATTTTTTAACTTATAAAGAAAAAGTTTGCCTAGGCAACCTAGCAAGACCCTGTCTCAAAATAAAATTTAAAAAAGGGGGATGGGATAGGGATATAGCCCAGTGGTAAAGAACTTGCCTAGCATGCGACGAGGCTCTGGGTTTGATCCCTAGCATCCCCCTTGCCCCCAATTTTTTTTTTTTTTTTTAATTTGGCTTGTGGTTCCAAATACTGAAAAGTTCATTATCAGGAGCATGTGTCTAGTGGGAACTCTGCAGTCTAAAGCAGCACAGGACATGTTGAGATAGTATGTCCTCTGTGCTCTTATTTTTAAAAATTAACTAGTTTTTGTTCAATTGAAAAAGTAGTGGGGGAAGAAATCCATGTTTACAAGAAAATGTTTGATAGGAAAAAAACTTTCATCTGACTTTAATACCCAGTCTTGCTCCTTAGAGGCAGTTACTGTCAATATTTTCTTATGTCTTCTTCCAGAGATATTTTATGCATTCAAACAATTTTGAGAACAAATTGTTTGAAGTGCTTTGTGATTTGCTTTTGAAAATCTTGAGGGCTATTTCCATGACAGTATAGTATTCCACTTGGGATATGCAACCATTTTTTCAGACCCATACATGTCACCAGTTAGATTATCTACTGTTGCAGACATTACTGCAATGAAAATCTGTATGTACACCTCTATCTCTGAGGTCATATATACATATATATCTTTATGAACACATAATCTATAGGATTAATTTATAAAAGTGCATTACAAAGTCAAAGCTTTGTGCTTTTAAAGTATTAATAGATAATTAAAATTATCACTCAAAGACATTGCTTAAGTTTGTTCTACTGACCGTATATAAGTGACTACTTTTCTGGGTTTTGTTGTTGTTGTCTTGTTTTGTTTTTTGATACTGGGGATTGAACCCAGAGGCACTTAACCACTGAGCCATATCCCCAGCCCTTTTTATTTTTGAGACAGGGTCTCACTAAAAGTTGCTTTGGGCCTTACTAAGTTGCTCAGGTTCTCTTTGAACTTGAGATCCTCCTGCCTCATTCTCCCAAGCCACTGGCACTGGCCTCAAACTTGTGATCGTCTTGTTTCAGTTTTCTGAGTTGCTGGAATTATAAAAATACCCTTTCATGTCTTTTGCCATTTGTGATTGGACTGTCTATCCTTGTTATAAATCTGTTTGAACTCTCTATGTATCAGGGAAACTAGCCCTTTCCCAGATATGTTGCAAACATTTATCCCAGTTTGTTACTTTTGTTTCCTTTGGGACTTATTTATTTATTTATTTTTGCTAAGGTTATTTGAGGGGGGCAGGTACTAGAGATTGAAGCTACAGGTATTCTACCACTGAGCTACTTCCCCAATCCTTTTTATTTTGAGATAGGTATGCGTAAAATTGCCAAGGCTGGCCTCAAATTTGCAGTTCTTCTGCCTCAGTCTTCCAAGTGGCTGGGATTATGGGCATGCACCAGCTATGCTTTCAATATGCAGTCAAATTATTACTCTTCTTTACACTTCTAGACCTTATGATTCTAATAGTTTTTTGTGAATTTCAATATTTAAAGAACGAGTGGCTCATGGTTTCAGTTTTTGTAATTTAGTTTTTGTTCCTACTTGACTTTGTTTTAGTGAACAGACAGGTCACGTATTAGATCCCTAACTGATTTTCTTGGCATCATTTATTGAATAAGCCATCTTTTTCCACTGATTTGAAATGCCACTTTTATCATATTCTTTAATATATTTGGATCTGTTTCTGGATCCCCTAACCCATTGTTCTGGGAAGAGGGATGACCATTTTAGGTTATTTATCTCTTTTAAATCTAAAATCCAAGGTACAATCCTGGCTTGGCCCTATATGAATTCTTCCAGCTAAAAGTTCACAGACACTAGAAAATTGTCATAAAAATCATAATAGGCAAATTTAAGCTTCTAATAAAATTGTATTGATTTTAGCCTTTCTTAACATGAACTGGTTGACCTCAGGTCACTAGGACCGTATTCAACTCTTTCAAAGTTTAAGGACTTACAAAGACTCCACTCCCAAAATATCTTTCAAGATATTTTCATTATTCACTTAATTTCTCTAATGTCTGAAATTAGACTATTAGGAAATCTTTTATTTGAATTGAGATTATCTGCTATTGAAGTGCAAGTTTACTTCAGCTCTATAGGCAGTGTATAAACAGAACCTAAGTAAGGGTGACCAGCAGCATAAATCCTGGAGTCAAATTATCTGAGTTAAATTCTGGCTCAGACTTAAGTGTGAGACCCTGGGAAGTTAATCATTTTTAGTCTTGGTGCCTTTATAAGTGAAATTAAGTTAATCTTAGTTTTGAGCATTAAATATATATAACATACCCAGTAAAGTGTCTGATACATATTGAGTAGTCCAATGATTTTAGCACTATTATTGGCTTAAGAGTGCCCAGGCTGGACTCTGTGGCACATGACTGTATTTCCAGTGGCTCAGGAGACAGACAGAAGGATCTTGACTTCAAAGCCAGTCTCAGCAAAAGCAAGGTGCTAAGCAACTCAGTGAGACACTATCTCTAAATAAAATCAAAAGAGGGCTGAGGATGTGGCTCAGTGGTTAAGTGCTCCTGGGTTCAATCCCTGGTACTCCACTCCCTCACCAAAAAAAGAGTGCCTAGTAAGAAATACCCTTTCAGGAGCTAGATGCAGTGGCACATGCCTATAACCCCAGCAACTTAGGAGGCTGATACACAAGGAATCCAGTTCAAGCAAGCTTCAATAATTCAGTGATACCCTGTCTTAAAATTGAAAAAAAAAAAAAAAAGAAAAGATTAAACTTGGGAGGCTGACGCAGGAGGATCACAAGTTCAAAGCCAGCCTCAGCAATTTAGTGGGACCCTAAGCAACTTGGTGAGACCCTGTCTCAAAAGGAAAAGTAAAAAGGGCCGGGGATGTGGCTTAGTGGTTAAGTGCTCTGGATTCAATTTCCAGTACCATAAAGGAAAGGAGAGAGAGAGAGAGAGAGAGAGAGAGAGAGAGAGAGAGAGAGAAAGAAATACCTGTTCGGGTTACTTCAAAAAGAAAATGGAGTTTATCACAAAGTTATAGGAATATTTAACATATTCCAAAGGTAGGAAGTACTCAAAGGATACAGTCCTCTAGAAGGTAGAACATGATCAGAAGGAGATTTTCTTTTCGCCATTATCTCTTTTTTGTTGCAGTGATTATTAGTTCTCTGCAAGCCAGTCAACAGGATTTGCTCCCAAGCTGAGAACCTCTGTCTTGAGATAAACTGAGCAGTACCAAGAGAGTCTGATTAATATAATGTGAAAGAATGGAAAGAACAAAAAGAGTGTGGTGGTGCACACCTGTAATCCCATCGATTTGAGAGGCTAACACAGAAGCATCACAAGTTTGAGGCAGCCTCAGCAATTTAGCAAGACTCTAGGCAACTTAATGAGACCCTGTCTTAAAAATAAAAAGGACTGGTGACGCGGCTCAGTGGTAAAGCACCCCTGCATTAAATCCCTGGTACCCAAAGAAGAAAAAAAAAATAAGAAAAGGCATTCTGGTCAATTAAAGTGGCAAGAGACCATAGAAGATAAAATTTCCTGCTTTGCTTTGAACTGGTGAGTCTTTTCTTCCCCTCTTTTTTTTTCCTCTCTCTTTTTTGTCTTGTCTTATACATATTACACTGCAACTTACTGTTTTTATTTAATGTATCACTGTGTTGTCAGAGTACTTGGTTATAAGCAATATGAACCAACTCTGGCAAATTAAGCAGGAAACGTATTAAAGGCCACAGGGAGCCAGGTACAGTGGTGCAGGCTTGTAATCCCAGTGAGTTGGGAGGCTGAGGCAGGAGCATTGTGAGTTCAAAGTCAGCATCGGCAATTTAGCGAGGCACTTAGCTACTTATCGAAACCCTGTCTCTAAATAAAATATTAAAAAGGGCTGGAGATGTGGCTCAGTGGTTAAGTGCCCCTGGGTTCAATCCCCAGTATGTATAAATAAATAAATAAGTAAACAAATGGCACAGGTAGTTCGTACAATTTTGGGATGTAAATTTAGACTTGGATTTTAAATTATTCCTGAATAATCCAAAACTGGTACTTGAACTTGGTTGCCACTGGATACAGCCACCGTAGCTCTCATGTCTAACTTGCCCTTACTGTTGGGCTCAGAAATAGAGTTTTTATCCTAAGCAGGCATTTGCTCAACCTTTTTATTCTTTCAGATTCCTCCCTCCCCACCTCTCTTTTTCAGTTGTCCTGGGGATTGAACCTAGTGGTACTTTTCCACTGAGCTACACCCCCAGCCCTTGAGGCTGACTTGGAACTTGCAATCCTCCTGCCTCAGCCTCCTGAGCCGCTGGGATTATAGGTGTGTGCCACCCTACCCGGCTCCTTTTTATTTTTTGAGATAGGATCTCACTAAGTTGCCCATGCCAGCCTGGAATTTGCAATCCTTCTGCCTCAGCATCCCAAATCACTGGGATTACAGATGTGATACCACTGTGTTTGGATGGTTTCATTACATCTTTTTTTGTTTGTTTTTTTGAGACAGTCTCACTAAGTTTCTTAGGCTGACTTTGAACTTGTGATCCTCCTGCCTCATGGATATCATTAATTACATCTTAATAAACAGCTTCTTTTATTATAGCTATAAATATGTAATACACTGATGATGTTCTATAACTTATCTAATCCATTTAGGTTTCTTCCAAACTTGCTGTTACAACAGTGTGGCAATGTGTAACTTTGTTCATATGTCCTTTTGCATTTGGGTGAGTATAGCTATAGCATAAGTTTTTTTTTTTTTTTTTTTTTTTTTTTGGGTGCTGGGGATCCAACTCAGGGTCTTGTGCTTACAAGGCAAGCACTCTCCCGACTGAGCTATCTCCCCAGCCCCGCTTATAGCATAAGTTTGTAAAGTGAAATTGTAAATCAAAAGGTATGTTTGTACTAATAGAGATTGCCAAAGTGCCTTCTGCAGAGGTTTTACCCGCTTCGGCCATGTATGCAAAGGTCTGTGGCAGTTCTTGAAGGCTTTCTAGATTGATTAGATCTCCAGGTTGTTTGCTTTCATCTCACACTATTTGCTATATTCTAAAAGCATTAAATATGGTAATTTGTCTAATGATACAAATTTTCAAAAGTTTTAGATAAACTATCATTATTTAGTGTTTTCTAATATAGCCAAAAGTCAATAGCTAAAACTTATATTTTTCTTCCCCTGGAAAATTTTAAAACAAGAAAAACGATGAGTAATTAATTATTAGTAAAGACTTGGGCATCTATTTCACAGTTTGACTTCCTGAATCACTGTCTCTAATTATTCCATCAGCTTCCCAAGTTTTCTTCCAAGTAGCTCCAAGGAGCCCTGCCTGCTGCCTCACTGGGGCAGGTGGTGATAGATGTTGGATTGGAGACCTGGCTTTTGCCTCTTTCCCTAAGCTAACAAGATCTCATTGAGTGAAGCTACTGGTCCAACTTTGAACTATTCACTCACTGGCTTTTGTAGATTTCCTTGTAGGAACTGAAAACACAGTTCCGTATATGGTGAGTCCTGAAGAAATGCATGGTCATAAATATAAAAGCTATAGTTTCAGAATTTCTCTATAGATGTCAAATAGCTAAGTCATTTTTCTTTTCTATCAACTCAATGTTTTTTTTTTTTTGTTTTTTTTTTTGGGTGCTGGGGATTGAACCCAGGGCCTTGTGCTTACAAGGCAAGCACTCTACCAACTGAGCTATCTCCCCAGCCCCATCATTTTTCTTTTCTGAGACTAAGGCTCCCTCTAATGGAGATTGCCGTTACATTTCCCTCTAGCCTCCATATGCCACAAAAGTATTCTTTGTAAGAATGATTCCTTTCTGAGGAATCTAGAGAACAAGCTTTAAACAACCAAAATGATGGATGAGACAGCAATAGCTCTCCCTACTGGTGAAAATTAAATTTTTGTTTACTTGCATAACTAAAAATAAATGACTGTTATAATGGAAACATTACATATGCAATGGCTATGTGCTTTGACAATATGCAGAGTGGCCATAAAAATATGGAAATAGATGTTATTATTTTATTATGTACTGAAATGTAATACCAATAAGCCATTAATATGCATTTACTTGTTTTGCCAGATTTCTTGACAATCCTGTAAATATAGTACAACTATCAATGAGTAGGGAGAGTATATGAGACATAGAATAAATTTTTTGATTATCATATAAAGATATTAATTAAGTGTAAATAGATCTTTTCCTCAAGTTAGGTGCTAGGAAAAATAAGAGATTACTAAATAATTTCAGTATTGCTCATATAAGCAATAGTCAAAAAGAGAACTTGTGTTATTATATGAAAGTATTGTAGCACACACTGTAATCCCAGCCACTCAGGAGGCTGAGGCAGGATTGCAAATTCCAGGCCAGTCTGGACAACTTAGTGAGAATCTGTCTCAAAAATAAAAGTCTAAAGATGCACCTCAGTGGTTAAGTTCAATCCCCAGTACAAAACAACAACAAAAATTACTAGGTTCAATCCCCAGTACAAAAAAGGGCAGCGCAGGGGCAGGGGGAGCTGGGGATATAGCTCAATTGGTAGAATGCTTGCCTCACATGCATAAGGCCCTGGGTTCAATCCCCAGCACCACAGGAAAAAAAAAAAAAAAAGTATTAAAATAAAGGTAACCATTGGAAGAAAAATATAAACTCTTCCTGAATACTGAAGATGTATTTAAAATAGGCAGATCTGAGGTCAAACAATTGATAATGCTAATAAATATAAGTGGGTTTACCATTCTTGTTAAAAGAAAATGTTTTCATATTGACTAAGAAAGCAAAATCCAACACTATGCTATATTTATATTTTTTAAAAAACACATCTAGGGTGGGATATATATCTCAGTGTTAAGAGAGCTTGCCTCGTGTGTATGAGCACTATAAAACATCTAAGAGAAGAAATTCAGGAAGGCTAAAAGTAAATGACTAAAAGGTACTATAATTTTTTTCTTTTTTAGTTTAAGGAGAGGTTGCCATTGTAATTTTGGAAGAGTAGAATTCTGATTTAAAAGCATCAAAAGAGGCCAGTACCATGGCACATGCCTATAATGCCAATGACCTCAGCAGGCTGACAGAAGAGGATTGTAAATTCAAGGCCAGCTTCAGCAATTTAGTGAGAACCTTAGAAATTTAGACCCTGTGTCAAAATAATAAATAAATAACAATAAATAAAAAGGATCAGGATGTAGCTCAGTAGTAAAATGCCCTGAGTTCAATTCCCAGTACCAAAAAAATAAATAAAAATTAAAAGCATCAAAAGAAGATGTAAAGACTATTTTGCCACAATTGAAAAGAGCTGGGTATGGTAGTACTTGCCTGTAATCCTGGCTACTCTGGAGGCTGAGACAGGAGGATGACAAGTTCAAAGCCAGTTTAAGGAATTTAGCAAGACCCTGTCTCAAAAATTTAAAAACAAAAAGGGCTGGAGATGTAGCACGGTGGTAAAATACCCTTTGGTTCAATCCCCAGTAAATAAGGAAATAAGTTAAAAAATACATATCAAATTAAAACTACATGGAAGGCTGGGGTTGTGGCTCAGTGGTACAGCACTTTCCCAACACATGTGAGACACTGGGTTTGATTCTCAGTACCACATAAAAAAATAAAGATATTGTGTTCATCTACTGCTAAAAATATTTTTTTAAAAACTACATGGAGATACCGTATCTCACCCATGAAATTAGCATAAATCTAAAACTTTGATAACATACTCTGCTGGCCAGGCTGTAAGAAAACAGATATTATTAGTATGTTGAGAGGCTGCCTGTGATGTACACATTTGTAATCCTGGCTACTCAGGAGGTTGAGGCAGGAGGAGCACAAGTTCAAGGCCACCCTCAGCAATTTAGCAGGCCCTTATCCCAAAATAAAAAATAAAAGGGAGGGAAATGTGATTCAACAGTAAAGTGCCCCTGGGTTCAATTCCTAGCATCAAAAAAAAAAAAAAAAAGCTGAATGTGGAAATGCAAAATGCCACAATCTCCATGGTAGGGAAGGAATTTGGTAATAACTGGCTAGATCAATTAGAGATGCCTTTTGATTAAGCAATGTCACTTCTGGTAATCTCTCTTAAAGATACTCTGGCAAAATTGAAAAGAAGTATGCAGAAGGTTTTTAAATGAAGCATTATTTGTAATAGTTACAGACTGGAAACAACCCATATGTCTATCAATAAAAGAATCTGTTATCTTGTATTTCCACACAATGAGTATTTTGCAGCTGGAGGAAGCTATGAGGATCTGGGCATGGTGACACATGTCTGTAATCCCAGCCACTCAGGAGGTTGACTCAGGAGAATCCAAGTTCAAAGCTGGCCTTGGCAATTTAGTGAGATTCTGTCTAAAAATTAAATTAAAAGGACTGGGAATATAGGTCAGGGGCAATGTGCCTCTGGATTCAATCCCCAGTACAGCAAAAATAAACTAATTATGATAAGATTTTTTTTTTTTTAAGCAATGAGGAATATCTTAATATGCTGCTGTGGAGTGATTGATAAATACATTTTTTTTTTAGCAGTGCTCCAGGGCCTTGTGCATGCTAGGCAAGCACTCTACCACTGAGCTACATTACCAGCTTGTTTTATTTTTTTATTTTGAAACAAGGCCTTGCTAAGTTGCTGTGACTGGCCTCAAACTTCTGATCCTCCTGCCTCAGTCTCCCAAATTGCTGGGATTACAAGTGTGCACCCCTGCACCCACCATAATAAATACTCTTAAATGATGAAGTAAAATATATGAATACATACATGTATGAACAGTATACATATAAATAGTATGCATTTATCTACAAAGGGAGATAAAATGGACTTAATATGAAAATATTAAAATTGATTACCTTTAGAATGAGAAGAAACAAGGTAGAAGGAACAGGACTGAAATACAAACTTCTTGAATATACCTGGTTTTGCAGAGTTAATTGTGGAACCATGTAGATATTTTACTTAATCATAAAACAAAATTATGGTTTTAAAATTTATTTATTTATTTTTGGTAGTGGGGATTGAACCCAGGGATGCTTTACCACTAAACTAGAGCTATATCCCTAGTCCTAAGTTTGTTTGTTTTTAAGACAGGGTCTCAATAATTGCTCAGGAGGGATTTGTGATCCTCCTGAGTCTCTGGAATTATAGTCATGCTCCATAGCACCAGACCCAAAAAATAAATTTAAAAAATAGTATTTGAAATTAAAACAAAAACAATAACACGTGAATTGTCTTCATTTTAAGGACAAAAACTATTTCAAAGAAGAGATAGTTGAACCAGGTATAATTGCACACTCCTGTAATTCTAGCCATTTGGGAGGCTGAGGCAGAGGGATAGCAAGTTCAAGACCAGCCTCAGCAAGACCTAATTTAGCAACACCCTAAGCAACCTAGCAAGATCCCGTCTCAAAAAATAAAAACCAAAAAGGGCTGGGAATGTAGCTCAGTGGTTAAGCCCTTTGGGTCCAATCCCTAGCACCAAAAAAAAAAAAAAAAAAAAAAAAAAAAAAAAAGAGTTGACTATAAAAGCTATACAAATTAGTTATTGCCTCACTTCCTCTCAACATGTCAAATTTCTTATCTTTTTGGTACTGGGGATTGGGTCCAGCCCTTTTTATTCTTTAATTTGAGACAGTCTCACTCAAGTGCTGAGGCTACCCTTGCATTTATGATCCTCCTGCCTCAGTCTTCCAAGTGGCAGAGATTACATAGCCAGTTTTTAATTTTTTCAGAGTAAGTCTCCCTCTTACAGGGACCATTTTACAACTAGTACCCCCATACCTGCACAACAAAGAAATCCTTTATCTATTGTCTCCTACCACCATATTCCTTAAGTCACTAGGTATTAGTGTCATGAGAAGGAGGATGTGGTGGAAAATACTGAGCAATGGAATAGCAAGGAGTCAAGGACAGAGTTTTCACTTTCACAAGGGAGTGGGGAAATGAGAGACATGAGAAGGCTCTGAGAGCCAAGATTTGGGTTATTCGACTCACATTGGGAACAGAATCTCAGATTCTTATTGATAAGAGTAATTCTTACCACCTCTTCCCATAAAGTGGTGATGAGCATGCTGATATCATGAATACTCTGGGAAACAGCTCCCCACAAAGCATTGCCTTACGGAGAAACCCCAGTGAGGAACCATTATGAGTAGGGGATGGAGACATGTCTTGAGCCAGATATGGTGTAATGGGGACAAATTCCAGGCTTACCTCTCATCCCTCAGGACTGTCCTGCAGGCTTACTGAATATTGAGGTCAGCTGCATGAAAGCTTGGTCTTCTCAAAGGCTGAGGGGATAGGGTGGGAGAGGAACTGGCACAGCCTCTTTCCTGGTATGTAGGGACAGAAATTAACCTACATTGAAAGTGGCCTCTTGGGGTGTGGTGGGAGAGTGCTGCTGTCCTGGGCTACCCTGGATCTCATGTGGCCTCACATAATGGAAATTACTCAGTGGAGAACTAATATCTACTTTATTTGCTAATTGTACTTTCTTCCCATTCTCTATTACCCTGTGGTCTTACCCTCTACAGAGAATGTTTGTTGGTTGCCACCTCAGTATATATCTTAAACATCCCTACAGTTCTTTTCTTGTACTAGGTATTGAACCCAGGGGTGCTTAACCACTGAGTCACATCCTTAGCCCTTTTTTATATTTTATTTAGAGACAGGGTCTCACTGAGTTGCTTAGGGCCTCACTAAAATGCTGAGACTGGCTTTGAACTTACGATCCTCCTGCCGCAGCCTCCCAAACTACAGTTTTTAATAGGAATATAATAATAAATGATTACTAAAACATTCTGGGAGCCAAGCACAGTGGCACACACCTGTAATCCCAGAGTCTTAGGAAGCTGAGGCAGGTGAATACCAAGTTCAAAGCCAGCTTCAGCAATTTAGCGGGACCCTGTCTCAAAATAAAAACTACCAAGGATTGCAAATCTCCATCACATGGGCTTAGGACCAGACTTCCTTAACAAGACCCCCATGGCACAAGAAATAAAGGCAAGAATCAATAAATGGGATAGATTCAAACTAAAAAGCTTTTTCTCAGTACAGGAAACAATCAATAATGTGAAAAGAGAGCCTACAGAGTGGGAGAAAGTCTTTTCCACACACACTTCAGGCAAAGCACTCATCTCCAAAGTTTATAAAGAACTTAAAAAACTACACCCAAAATACAAAGAACCCAATCAATAAATGGGCTAAGGAACTGGGTGGACACTTCACAGAAGAAGATATACAGGTGATCAGCAAATATATGAAAAAGCGCTCTTCATCCCTAGTAATTAGAGAAAAGCAAATTAAAACCACACTAAGATTTCATCTAACTCCAATTAGAATGGCTATTATCAAGAACACAAGCAATAATAAGTGTTGACGTGGATGTGGGGAAAAAGGCACACTCATACATTGCTGGTGGAGTTGCAAATTGGTGTAGCCACTCTGGAAAGCGGTATGGAGATTTCCTCAGAAAACTTGGAATGGATCCACCAATTGACCCAGCTATCCCACTTCTTGGTTTATATCCAAAGGACTTAAAATCAGCATACTACAGTGATGCAGCCCCATCAATGTTCATAGCAGCTCAATTCACAATAGCTAGATTGTGGAACCAACCTAGCAGCCCTCCAATTGATGAATGGATATAGAAACTGTGGTATCTATACACAATGGAATATTACTCAGCCATAAAGGAGAATAAAATTATGGCATTTGCTGGTAAATGGATGAAGTTGGAAAATATGCTAAGTGAAATAGGCCAAGCCCCAAAAACCAAAAGCCGAATGTTTCCTTTGATAAGTGGATGATGATATATGACGAGGGGAGGTGACGGGGGTAAGAGAAGAATGAAGGAACTTTGGATGGTGTAGAAGAAAAAAGGGCGGGAGGGAGTGGGGGACAGAAAGAGAATAAAACAGATAGTATTACCCGATGTATGTGTATGATTACATGAATGGTGTGAATCTACATTGTGTACAACCATAGAAATGAAAAGTTGTATCCCATTTGTATACAATGAATCAAAATGCAGTCTGTAAAAAAGATTTTAATAAAAAATTTTTTACAAGGGCTGGGAATGTGACTCAGGGGTTAAGCACACCTGGGTTCAGTCTTTGGTACCAAAAAGAAAAAAAAAAGTAATTCTGGTTTCCTTAGTTGTGTGTGCGTATGGATGTTAGTGGGGATTGAACCCAGTGGTGCTTTAACACTGAGCTACATCCTCAGTCCTCAGTCCTTTTTAATTTTTTTTTTTTTTAATTTTGAGGCATGTCTCACTAAGTTGCGGAGGCTGGCGTGGAACTTTCAATTCTCCTGCCTCAGCATACAGAGCAACTGGGATTACAGGAGTGTGCCATTTGTCCCAGCCCCTAAGTTCATTTTTTGATTCTATAAAATTTGACTCCTTAGTTCAGCTCTGTGGTCCTGTTCTATTTTCTTTCCTGTCCTTTCTTTTCTTTTTTGGCATGGTCACAACTGTTCTTTTATGGTTTTTATTTGTTTTGTTCTTTTTAGATATACATGACAGTAACATGTACTTTGGCATATTATACATTCATAAAGTATGACTTATTCAAATTAGGATCCTATTCTTGTGGTTGAACATGATGCAGTTACCCTAGTTGTGTATTCAAATACAAGGATAGGAAAGTTATGTCCCATTAATTCTACTGTCCTTCCTATTCCCCTTCCCTTCCCTTCATTCCCCTTTGTTTAATCCTATGGACTTCTATTCCTCCCCTCCCCACCTTCCCTTGTTGTGGGTTAGCAGCCACATATCAGAAAGAACATTTGGCCTTTGGTTTATTTGGGACTGGCTGGTTTCACTTAGCATGATAGTCTCCAGTTCCATTCATTTATCTGCAAATGCCATAATTTCATTCATCTTTATGGCTCAGTAGTATTCCATTGGGTATATACATCATATTTTCTTTTTCCATTCATCCGTTGAAGGACACTGAGATTAGTTCCATAGCTTGGTTATTGTGAATTGAACTGCTATAAACATTGATGTGGCTGTATCCCTGTGGTATGCTGATTTTAAGTCCTTTGGGTATATACTGAGGAGTGGAATAATGGGATCAAATGGTCGTTCCATTCCAAGTTTTCTGAGGAATCTCCATACTGCTTTCCACAGTAGTTGCACCAATTTGCATTCCCACCAGCAACCTATGAGTGTACGTTTTCCCCCACGTCCTCGCCAACATTTATTGTTACTTGGATTCTTGATAATTGCCATTCTGACTAGAGTGAGACAGAATCTCAGTGTAGTTTTAATTTTCATTTCTCTGATTGCTAGAGATGAACATTCTTTTAAATATTTTTTGACCATTTGTATTTCTTCTGTGAAGTGCTCGTTCAGTTCTTTTGCCCATTAATTTTTTATTTAAAAAATTTTTTTTTAGTTGTCAGTGGACCTTTATTTATTTATATGCAGTGCTGAGACTCGAACCCAATGCCTCACCCATGCTAGGCGAGTGCTCTACCACTGAGCCACAACCCCAGTCCTGCCCATTTATTGATTGGGTTAGTTTTTTGGTATTTTTTGAGTTCTTTGTATATCCTGGAGATTATTAGTGCTATAATTGAAGTACAGGTGATAAAGATTTTCTTCTGTTCTGTAGGCTTGAGCTTCTCTGTTTTTTTTTTTTTTTTTTTTTAAATGCTGGGGTTTGAACCCAGGAGTGCAACACTGAGTCACGCGAGGCAGGCACTCTACCAACTGAGCTATATCCCCAGCCACCCCCCAGCCCTTTTTTACATTTTATTTAGAGACAAGATTCTACTGAGTTACTTAGGGCCTTGCTAAGTTACTGAGGCTGATTTTGAAGGATCCTCCTGCCTCAGCCTCCCGAGCCACTGGGATTACAGGTATGCACCATGGTGCCCAGCTCTGTTCATATTCTTGATTGTCTCCTTTGCAGTGAAGAAGCTTTTAAGTTTGATACCATCCCATTTCTTGATTTTACTTCTTGCACTTTAGGAGTCTTTTAAATATGATAAAAACTAAATGGAGCTGGGTGCACTAGCACCCACATGTTACCCTGCAGCTCACACCTATAATCCTAGCCATTTGAGAGACTGAGGCAGGAGGATTAAATGTTCAAGGCCAGCATTGGCAATTAAGGGAGATTGTGTCTCAAAGTAAAAAATAAAAAGGGCTGGGGTTGTATCTCAGTGGTGGAGCACCCCTAGGTTCAGTCCCCCGTACCCTCTCTACCCCCCACAGAAACTAAGTAAATTGAGGGATCTAGGGCTGTAGTGCAGTATTAGAGTTGATGCTTAGCATGCACAAGGACCGGGTTCATCCCCAGTACCACCCCCCATAAAAGGAAACTGAAGTACAGTAAAATTTTAAAGAGTTTATTGAGCAAATAACAATTCATGAATTGGTCAGCTTTAAACCAGAAATGGTCCAGAAGCTCTAGTGTGAGGGTGCAAGAGAGATTCTTGTGTAGGATAGACACAGAAGTGAAGCAATGAAAATATTTGAGGGGTTACAGTTATAAAGTGACATTTAGTCAATTCCATGGGAAAGTTCTTAGATAAATATTTGTTCACTACTTTTGATTGGTTGAGATCACGTTCTGTTTTTCTTTAATAAAGACTTAGAATAAATAGCTCAAATTCTGTGTATGTTTGTAAATCAAGTAATGTGGAGGTCACTTATGAGGCCTTGATAGTTTTGTCTGCTCAGAGATTCTTCAGGACTGCTTTCCATTTTAATTTACTTTAACACATATCTAGCTTGGGAATTATGGCCAAGAAAATATGCATTTGAGTAATTACTTTTGCCAGTTCCCAGTTTTCATTGATCTTGCCTTCACTTCTTCTGTTTAAAAGGCAAATTTTCAGATACACTGAAATTCTGGAGGGAAAAACTTGGATTAATAAAGTGTGGTCACCCTTCCTGGGTTCAAAATATAACACATTTTTCTAGGAATCCATGAACAAAGAAGACAGGTGAAGAAGGAAGGACTCTCTTTCCAAACCCCACATGTTGGTTGCTCAAGGACAACCTCTAGACCATAATTCCTAAAGTAATAAAAAGTAATGTGAGTGTTATACAATGTTATACAATGATATATTTTTCAGTCTTGGAAGGAAGGTGCAGTGTATTTGTTTAGCATATGCAAGGCCCTAGGTTCAATCCCCAGCACCCCCCAAAAAATGAAATTCTGACAAATGCTACAGCATGGATGAAACCCAAGGACACTGTGCTAAGTAAAATAAGCCAGTCACAAAAGGACAAATATTATATGGTTCTAACTATATGAGGTACATTTTTTTTGAGGGGGGGTACTGGGGATTGAACGCAAGGGTACTTTACCAAGGGGTACATTTCCAGTCCTTTTTATTTTACTTTGTTTTTTTGGGAGGGGGTATCATGGATTGAACTCAGGGGCACTTGACCACTGAGCCCCATCTCCAGCCCTATTTTGTATTTTTATTTAGAGACAGGGTCTCACTGAGTTGCTTAGCACCTTGCTTTTGCTGAGGCTGGTTTTGAACTCGTGATCTTCCTGCCTTAGCCTCCTGAGCCTCTGGGATTACAGGCATACACCACCGTGTACGGTATTCCTTTTTATTTTTGAGTCAGGGTGTTGCTAAGCTGCTGAGTGTCTCACTAAGTTGCTGAGGTTGGTCTCCTGAGTCATTATATGGGGTACTTATAGTAGAATCATAGCGGCAGAGGGTAGAAGGAAGGGAGACAGGTACAGAGTTTTAGTTTTGCAAGATAAAGTTCTGGATATGGATAGTGGGGTGATGATAGGTGCAAAACACTGAATGCACTTAAAGCCCTGAATGGTTGAAAAGTGGTTAAGATAGTTCATTTTATTTACTATGGGGGAAAAAATTGGTGATAAAAATGTGAACCTGAGGATTGTCAAGGAGTAATGAAACAAATTACCTGTGATTAATGCTGGGATGAGATGCTATCTGTCTGTCTATTTATTTATTTAGAGGTACTGGGGATTCAATACAGGGGCACACTGCGGCTGAGCTACATCCTCAGCCCTTTTTTATTTCTTATTTTGAGATAGGGTCTGGCTAATTTGCCCAAAATGAACTTGAATTTGAGATTCTCCAGTCTCAGACTCCAGAGTGGCTAGAATTACAGGTATGCAGCACTGTGCCCATGTTTCATTTTATCAAGTGCCAGGAGAAACACCTCTCTCCAAGCTTCTATATGCCTCCTTTTCATATTTATAAATCACTCATGCTGGGGGTGTAGCTCAGTGGTAGAGCACTCCTGGCAGGTGGGAAGCCCTGCATGCAATCCGCACCAATCATCATTCACACCTGTCTCCAATAATCCATTTTTTTTCTTTTGTCAGAAATCATTCAGTGTTAATAAAATCCAAAAAAGTCTGGATCCATTATTCCTCTCATCATCATTGAGCAATATATGGTCAAAGAGTTGTAACTTATTTTTTTAGCAACCTGATGGAAGATAGAAATATTAATACATTTTACAAATGAGAAAACTGAAGCATAGGACAGAACGTTAAAAAATTTCTCTAAGAGCACTCAGTAAGTTTCAGAACCAGTTTTCAAACACAAGTATTGTGGCAAACTCCCAAAGTGGCCTGTTCCTGAGAGCCCAGACCCTGAAATCTGTAACCTCATTTAATTTGGATGGATAAGCAAAGTGAAACAGGCTTCTTTCCTATGGAAATTCTCAGATGTTTGATTTCCTATTGTTGATATAACTGCTGAACACCATTTCCTCAATTTATTCAGTCACTGGATTTTTCATGCACTCTCTCAAGGAATTTTCTCAGTCCAAATTTTGAAAGATTCTGCATATGATATGTAGTGCTTCTTTTATCTGGCTTTAAAAACTACTTTAAGAGCTTGGCTTGGTGGGGTAGTACACACGTGTTAATCCCAGCCATTAGGGAGGCTGAGATAGGAGAATTGCAAGTTCAAGGTCAACCTGCAATTGATAAATTGCAAGGGCAATTTATCAAGACCCTGTCTCAAAATAAAAGAAAAAGGGCTGTGGATGTAGCTTAGTGGTAGAGTGCTTACCTACCATGTGCAAGGTCTTAGGGTTAATTCCCTGTACCACTGTTTTAGTCAGCTTTTTTGCTACTGTGACTAAAATACCCAATCAGAACAAATTTAGAGAAGGAAAAGTGTATATGAGGGGTCACAATTCCAGAGGTCTTAGTCCATAGAAGGCTGGCTCCATTCTGCAGAGCTTGAGGTAAGGCAAAACATCATGGTAGAGGAGTGTGGCAGAGGGACGTGGCTTACATGATGTACCTCATAGCCATGCCCCCAATTCCCACCTCCTCCAGCCACACCCTACCACTTCAGTTACCACTCAGTTAATCCCTATCAGGGGATTCACTGATTGGGTTAAGGCCCTCACAACCCAATCATTTCTCCTCTGAACATTCTTGCATTGTCTCACACATGAGCTATTGGGGGACACCTCACATGCAAACCATAACAACCACTAAAGACAACTTTTTTAAAAAAACTATTTTTTCTCATCTAGAAAATCTTAAAAATTGAAGCTGGCACAGTGGCACATGCCTGTAATACCAGAAGCTCTTGAGGCTGTGGCAGGAGGATCACAGGTTCGAAGCCAGCCTCAGCAGCTTAGTGATGATATAAGCAATTAGTGAGACCCTGTCTCTAAATAAAAAATAAATTAATTTTAAAAAGGCTTGGGGATGTGACTCTGAGGTTAAGCACTCTTGGGTTCAATCTTCAGTACACCCCCTCCAAAAGAAAAATCTTAAAAATTGAGATACTGAGAAACCTAACAATTTGTTCAAGGATATAACCAGTTAATATTGGAAGCCAGAATTAGAATCTAGGTCTTTTGGACACAGTTTTAGGATTTTTTATTTTTATTTTGGCAGTACTGGGAATTGAATCCAGGGGCCTTCTACAATTGAGCTATAGCCAGTCCTTTTTTTTTTTATTTTGAGATGGGGTCTGGTTAAGATTCCCAGGCTGGCCTTGAATTTGCAATCCTCCTGCCTCAATCCCTCTAGTAGATGGCATTACAGGTTTAAGGTTTAAATACATTCTCATTCTAGAAACAAACAATACAGAGATGTACAAAGAAAATATATATTTACATACATATATACACACACACCACCTTAATCTTATTGTCCATAGACAAAAGACTATTCCAGTAAGAGTAGATTTAACTGCAAATGACATGAAAACCAAAATTAAGAGTGACTTAAAAACAAACAGAAGGACCAGGTGCGGTGGCGCATGCCTGTAATCCCAGTGGTTTGGGAGACTGAGGCAGGAGGATCGTGAGTTCAAAGCCTGCTTCAGCAAGAGCGAGGCACTAAGCAACTCAGTGAGACCCTGTCTCTAAATAAAATACAAAATAGGGCTGGGGATGTGGCTCAGCCCTTAAGTTCAATCCCCATTACCCACTCTCCAAAAAAGTTGTTTTGCTCCCATGTAAAAGTCCAAAGGTGTAAAGTCCAGGGTTATTTAGATGTCTTAGCTGCTTGAAATCCTGTTAGGATCTTAGGCTCCTACCAGCTCTCTTCCTCTATCCCTGATCCTCATAATCTAAGATAGCAGCAGTAGTTTGAGTACACAGCAGGTTTTTAAAACAAATGATCCCAGAAGCTGTCACACAAAGATACCACTTACATTTCATTGACTTGAATGTAACCACACAGCGATATCTAGCTACAAAGCAGACTCAGGAAGTTTTTATCCTAAATAGGCATTTGATTCCCTTTTTTTTGGGGGGGGGGGTGCTCGGGATTGAGCCCAGGGCCTTGTGCTCAAGAGGCAAGCACTCTGACTGAGCTACATCCCCAACCCTCTTCCTTCCTTCTTTCTTTTTTCCTTTCCTTTCCTTTCCTTTCCTTTTTCTTCTTCTTCTCCCCCTCCCCCTCCTCGCCCTCCCCTCCCCTCCCCCTCCCCTCCCCCTTCCCCTCCCCCCTTCTTCTTCTTCTCCTCCTCCCCCTCCTCCTCCTCCCCCTCCTCCTCCTCCTCCCCCTCCTCCTCCTCCTCCTCCTCCTCCTCCTCCTCCTCCTCCTCCTCCTCCTCCTCCTCCTCCTCCTCCTCTCCGTCTCTCGCCTTGAATTTGTGATTCTCTTGTCTTAGCCTCCTGAGTTGCTGGAATCACAGGTGTGCACTATGGTGTCCAGCAACCCTTTTCTCTTATACTACCTACATTATTCTGCAACTTGCTGTTTTCATTTAATGTATCATTGAGTTGTCAGAGTACTTAGTTCTATGCTATGTGAACCAACTCTGGCTAACTAAGCAGAAAACTTAAAGAATACAGAATAGTTCATACAAGTTTTGGATAGAGGATCAGACTTGGATTTTAAATTATTTCTAACAATCCAGAACTGGTACCTGAATGGCTGTTGCCACTGGGTACAGCCACTGTGGCTTTCATGTCTGACTTGCTGGTAGTCATGTTTGGCTTTATGGGCATATGACCTGTGCATTCACTCAGAACCTTTCTCTTAAAAGGGCAGTGCTCTTGGTTTAATACCCTGCTAGTACCATCTTGAAATTCTCAATAATTCTGGAACAAGGAGCCCCACAGTTTCATTTTGCAACATGCCCTGCAAATTATGTTGCCAGTTGTGGGTTCTGGTCATCTGATGTTGCTTTTAGAGTCACTGTCATTACCACCTCTAGAAACTAGATGAAACTGTCCCTATTGCCATAACTCTCACCAGAATATATTCAATAATTTCATTACTGCTCCTCTTCACCTGTTTCCAATTCAAGATGTAGAACTGGTGCATCTAATCCGCAGAGTTCCCAACTACAAGGGAAGCAAGCATCTGACTTTTTTTTTCTTTTTCTTCTCAGTACTGAGGATTGAACCACCTGGGGCATTCTACCACTGAACCCAGCCCTTTTTTTAAAAACATGTTTTAAATTTTGAGACAAGGTTTCACTAAATGGCCCATTCTGGCCTCCTTGTGATCCTCCTGCCTCAGTCTCCTGAGTTGCTGGAATTACAGGCTTGCATTGCCATTCTCAGCAATGTCTGGAATTTTATGGTGAGAAAAAAACTCTCTAAGAAGGTGGAGGGATATCCTGTAAACACAGGAAATAGGTTCAGAGATTCAATAGCCAAAAAAAAAAAAAAAAAAAAAAACCCAGAAATGCGCCCCCCCCAGATAGAACCACATGACTATATAGTTATCTCAGTCTTTTTAAAATACATGCCTAGAATGCCACAGTAGAGATACAGCATAGTTAATGGACATTCATATTTCTATTTTTTTCCCACCACAATATTGCAATAAAAAAAAATCTTTGTACATTTGGTCTTATATAGTGATGGTTTTATTTCAGCAGGCTGGATTTTTTTCTTTTTTTTTTCTTCTCATCTGAGGCACCCGGGATTTGAACCGCGGCCCTTGCGCATGCTAGGTAAGTGCTGTCCAAAACGAGCTATTTCTTCGGATCCTAGATTTTTTTTTTTTTTTTTTTTTTGGTACTGGGGATTGAACCCAGGGATGCTTTACCACTGAGCTAAGTCCGCAGCCCTTTTTATTTTGACACAGGGTCTTGCTAAATTGCTGAAGCTGGTTTGAATTGCGACTCTCCTGCCTCAGCCTCCCCCATCACTGGGATTACAGGCATTCTCCACAATGCCCAGTCAAAATTTATTTTCCTAATTTCCCATCCTCATCCAAATTTGTTCTTCAATTTAATTTATTAAGAGTAAGACTCTTGCTGGATGTGGTGGTGCAAGCCTGTAATCCCAATGACATGGAGGCTGAGGCAGGAGGATTGCAAGTCTAAGGTCAGCCTTGGCAACTTGTCTCAAAATGAAAAATAAAAAGGGCTGGGGACATGGCTCAGTGGTAAAGCCCCTCTGGGTTCAGTGCCAATACCAAAAACAAAAAAGAAAAAACCAAAAAACTAAGACTATCTAGTTCAGATCCTTTTTTTAAAAAAAAACCAAAAAACTAAGACTATCTAGTTCAGACCCTTTAAAAAAAAAACAAAAAAAAAAAACAAAAAAAAAAAACCTAGAATTGAACCCAGGAGCACTTAACCACTAAGCCACATTCCCATTCCTTTTTTTTTATTATTTTGAGACAGGATGTTGCTAAATTGTTGAGGCTGGCTTTGAACTTGTCATCTTCCTACCTCGGCCTCCCCAGCCTCTAGGATTATCAGCGTGTGCCAGGCCAGACCAGTATTTTGGCATGCAGAAGTTTATTATTATAAGATATGTGGGTGGGGCAGGGAGTGATATTTCATAACTGACCTAATATCAGCATACTGATCTAACCTTGTTCTTAAGTATCTGTCCTACAAGATAGGAAGAAATGGGGGAAATTTTATTTTATTTTTGGTGCTGAGGATTGAACCCAAATCCTGGAACATACTAGGCAGAGAAATGTGGGAAATTTTAACTGCCCAATTAAAAATATATTAGTTTCTTCTTTTTTATTTTACTCCTTCATTGAGACACATCCCCAGCCCTTTTTATTTTGAGACAAGGTCTTGCTAATTTGCTCAGGTTGGCCTTCAACTTGTGATCCTCCAGCCTCAGCCTCCTAATTAGCTGGAATTAGAGATTTATGCCACCCTGCCTAAGTAGTTTTTTCTTAATAGTAGTGGTGACTGTGTCTCTAAAGATATTTCTCTCATCCCCAAAACTCCCTTGAAATGTGATGTGGATAATTATCCTTCAAGAGACTGCCTGTTTTTCCTCTCTTTGAATCTAGGTTGGTCCAGTGACCTGTTTTGACCAATAGAAGGAGATAGAAGGGCTGAAAACTTTGAGACTGAAGTTTTTTTTTTTTTTTTTTCATTCTAGGGATTGAACCCAGAGGCACTTTACCACTGAGCTCTATCTCCTCAGTCCTTTTTTTAATTGTTTGTTTATTTTTTATTTTGAGATAGGGTCTTGCTAAGTTGTTGAGGCTATCCTTGAACTTGTGATACTCCTGCCTCAGCACTGTCTCCTTTGTTGTTCTCTGCCTGGAGATAGTCCACTGTCTCCCTTGAGAGTGTTTTTTGCTTAAGCCTCAATTTTCTTTTTCTTTATTTTCACCTCACTTTCACCTCTAATAAAGTTCTCTTGACTTTTGGTGTTTGACTTTAAATTTTCTTTCCTCAAAACACAAGAGCTGAGGTTTGGGGTTTCAGTTCCCTGCTTTCCTGTGACCCAGGTAAATCCACCCTATGGCTGATTGTATTTTTCAAGAGAGTTATTACAAGGTATTACATACCACATGCATTTCCTAAATGTGAGGTTTAAGCCAGGTGCCCTAGTGCAGGACTGTAGTCCAGTTACTTGGGAGGCTGAGGCAGGAAGATCACTAGAGTTCCGGAGTTTGAGGTCAGTCTGGACAACAAAGCCCCCCTGTTCTCTTTGTCCCTCCTCTCCCCAGTTGATGCTCCTTCCAGCACTGACCCCAACTTCAGAGTTTTACTGGAATATTCAGAAGTACCTGCAAAAGGTGCAGAAATGAGTATCTGTGTTTAAGACAGGAGAAGTGTTGATGGCTCATCAACCTCATCCTGCAGGTTTCTCACTGCCTCACCTGTTGTGGGTGAGGGCAGAAGTCAGACACATTCCTTCTAAGGTAGGGTGAAGGATAGCCATTCCTTATTAGACATTGCCCTCTCTAAGATGAAGTACTGTTTTTAGGACTGGTTTTAAGTAATGCCCTAATATAAAAGATATGTGGACAATCAATATAAATGAACGATCAGGGTTTGACTGGGGGTATATCTCATTGGTAAATTGCTTGCCTAGCATGTAGAAAACTCTGGGATTAATCTCTGGTATAACAACAAAAATAAGCCAGAGATTGAATCTTGCTCAATCAATTAACAGAGTGGTATATCAAGGAGATCTCTCCAACTTATTTCTTCATCTGTAACATTTTGTTATTTCATAAGATCAAAAGGATTAAATGACACTATAAATTAGTCTGATACAAATATAAAACAAACGTTAGTTATTGTGAAGAGCATATTAGCAAATCGAAGACTCCAAAAGCCATGAAAAAGAACTGCTGAACTATGAAACTCCATTTCCCTGGTTAATGTTAACAGAACCCTTTAAAACACCACCTACAGGGCTGGGGCTGGGGCTGGGGCTGGGGCTGGGGCTGGGGCTGGGGCTGGGGCTGGGGCTGGGGCTGGGCTCAGTGGTAGAGCGCTTGCCTAGCACACGTGAGGCACTGGGTTCGATCCTCAGCACCACATTAAAAAAATAAAATGAAATAACACCTACATCGGTTAAAATGGTGACCGAGCAGCTGGAGTGAACCAAATTCTGCTGGAACACGCCCATGTGGCAGAACAGGGTGCGCAAGTCGATGGCTCCACACTCTTCTTTCCGGGAAAGACCTTGACCCGACGGACTCCCGGGACAGTGTATTTGGGCCTGCTCTTTCTTCCCGCGCCGCCTCATCCAGCTCTCTGCTCCTTTTCCCTTCCACTGGCATGTGACCGCGGACTGTCATCCTACCCCAACTGTCGGGAAATGAGGTCAGCCCTGCCCAGCCTTCCCGCAATGACTCAGGACTTCCCCGAAAAGCTCCAGACCTCTGAGGGGCGGGACCGAGGCAGGGGCGGGGCCCCCTGGGGCTTGAGAGAAACTGCACCTATTTTTCTCCAGGCAGCGGGTGTTCCGCCTAGGGTTTGGGGTCTTCCAGACCTAAGGCTGGGCGGGTAAAGTTGGCGGATGTGCAGGGTCGGCGCCCAGGTCTGGGGGCCACTGGGCACCTAGGTGTGACTCGCGCTCTGCGCCCACAGGCCGCTGGCCTGGTCCAGTTGTTGGCTCCTGGAAACGGAAAAAAAAGTGAGGGGATTAGTAGCGACCTGGATACCATCTGGAGTAGGAAGGCGAAATCACTACACGAGACAAATTGATTTGGAGGAAATGCTCCTGGGGTGTGTGTGTGTGTGTGTGTGTGTGTGTGTGTGTTAGCATGTCCATGTTTTCTTCATCTTTGTTATGAAAAATTTGAAAACGCACCCATAATCTAGCTTTCACAAACTAGAATTTTTTATCGCTTCCTCTTTTTGCGGTACTGGGGATTGAACCCAGGGACACTTTACCGCTGAGATGCATCCCCAGCCCTTTACTATTACTGTTGTAATAGTAATATTAATGTTATTATGCTGGGGATTAACTCAGGGGCACTTTACCACTGAGTGCATTCCTGGTCCTCCTTTCTATTTTGAGACTGGTTCTCACTAAATTGAGAGCTGGCTTTGAACTTGTGATCCTCCTGTCTGAGCCTCGAAATCACTGGGATTACAGGGTTGCACCACCATGCCCGGCTCTTTTCTCATATTTCATATGTTTTACCATGCTTTGAGTCTGCCCACTGCTGTTTGTGTTGCGCTGACATTTTTCACTTAAGGATAATACACTTCCCTGTATGTATTTTGTCTTTTTTTTTTTTTTTTACTTGTCCCAGAGATTGAACCCAAGGGTGCTTAACCACTGAGCATATCCCCAGCCCTTCATTATATTTTATTTAAAGACAGGGGCTCACTAAATTGCTTAGGTCTGGCTAAATTGCTGAGGCTTGCGGTGAACTCACGATCCTCCTGCCCCTGCCTTCCCAGCCGCTGGGATTACAGGTGTGTGCCACCGTGTCTGGCTGTATTTTGTCTTATTGGTATTTTTTCATTTTAAAAACTGGATAATTTTTGAATAGGTAATATGTGAACATAATAAAAATAACTTCTTAAGCAAGGGGTAAATTCCAAGGTCCCTGGCGGATACCTGAAACTGGGGAGAGACCTGAACCCTATACATATGTAGTCTGTTTTAGAAGAAGGGATTAATGTCAGGCGTGGTGGTACATGCCTGTAATCAGCGACTAGGCAGGCTGAGGTGGGAGGAGCTCAACCTCAGCCTCTTAGTGAGGCCCTAACCAATTTAGCGGCCCCCCTCTCAAAATAAAAAGGGGTAAGGATATAGCCCAGTGATAAAGTGCCCCTGGGTTCAAGTCCTGGTACAAAACAAAGAAAAGAGGGGGATTAGTTTCAGGATCCCATGGATATCAAAATCTCAAATATTCAGGGGCCTTATATAGAACTGCATAGAATTTGCATATAAGATATGCATATACTTCCTATACTTTAAATCATCTTTAGATTACTTATACCTAATAAACACAATGTAAATGCTATGTAAGTAGTTGTACTGTATTGTTAGAGAATAATAACAGAAGTGTCTAGGCAGTACAGATTTATTTTTTGCCCCAAAATTTTCAATTCACAGGTGTTTGAATTCATAGGTTCAGAATGCACAGGTAGAACTTGAGAGAACTACTCTTTTCCCTATACCTACATACTGTATTTTAAAGTTTAATTAATAAATTAGGTACAATAAGATTAACACAACAAAAAATAGAACAATTATTGCAATATATGTAATAAAGGTTATTTAAAACTTATTATTTCTTGAATTTTATATTTAATATTTTCAGATTGAGGTTGACTTCAAGTAACTGAAGCAATGGAAAGTGAAGCTTTGCATAAGGAGGAGGGGACTACTGTGTACAAGAGAAGTCTTTTTTCTATTTCTACACTTTAATTCCCTATTCCCTTTTCCAGAAGTGCCACTAATACCAGTTTCTTGTATAACCTTCATAGATCATCTATCTATACATATATATACGGTGATGTGTGCACAAATTAATTTCCTCTATTTTTTTCCATACCCAAATATATGGTACACACTGCTCTGCTCCATTAACAATGAAGACCTTGAACCAGTCCATAGGCAAAATGAAGAGTGTGTTAAAATCTATGTCTGGGCTTGAAAGTAGTTCCAACTTTTTTGCCCCTATAGGTAGAGGGCCCAACTATGATAATTAAAGATGCATTTCTGGCCCTGGCCATGTATTGACTGTTTTTCAACAGAGAAAACTTTTTCTTTTTTTTTTTTGATACTGGGGATCGAACTCAGGGCCTTGCGCTTGCGAGACAAGTGCTCTACCAGCTGAGCTATCTCCCCAGCCCAAAACTTTTTCTTTTTTCCTTTTTTTTTTTTTTTTTTGCGGTGCTGGGGATTTGAACCCAGGGCCTTGCCCTTTCGAGGGAAGCACTCTACCAACTGAGCTATATCCCTAGCCCCCCCCTTTTTTTAATTTGGTCAATAGACATTTATTTATTTATATGTGGTGCCGAGAATCAGATCCAGTGCCTCACACATGCTAGGTAAGTGCTCTATCACTGAGCCATGACCCCAGCCCTCTAGTATGTTCAGCAGGATGGTGATGCCTGAGGTTCCTGACTCAACCTGATGGAAACAATTTTCCTATTAATGTAAGTAACCTTAACCTGCAGTATGTAAGCCTTGAAAGAATTACCAACCTAGGCAGAGGCCTTTAAATAAAGCTTTTCTTCCCAATGCTCATTTCTCAGATGTTTGTTCTTCTGAAAGATGAGCTTTGGACCTGGGTTTGGTAACAAAACTACTTGGAGTTAGTGCAGATTCCACAAGTCAAAGGCTCAGTCCCACGACACTGCCATGCCCCACTTTAGATGACAATCATAAATCCCAGATTGTCACCTGTACATTTGATCAATTGGTTGTAAATTGAGGGTTCCCATAACCCCTTTGTATTTGATAATCTTGTTTAACAATTCACAAAATTCAGGCAGATATTTACTTATATGTACTGGGTTTTTACAAAGCACAGCCAAATAGAAGAGGCACACAGGGCAAAGTATCAGGGAGGGGCTTGGAGATTCCAAGTTCTTTTCAGGAATACTGTCCTTCCAGCACCTTTTTGTATCCACCAGCTTGGAAGCTATCCATTGATCCAAACTCAAAAACTGCAAAAATAAAAAGGAGTTTATTTGGGGACTTAAGAATTGCAATTTGGAGCCAGGTGCAGTGGTGCACGCCTGTAATTCCAGTCACTCGGTAGGCTAAGGCAGGAGTGCTAGTTTAAAACCACCTTAGTGAGACCCTGTCTCTAATAAAATATTTTTTAAAGGGCTGGGGATGTGGCTCAGGTGAAGTGCCCCTGGGTGCAATCCCTTGTACATACATACATACATACACACATAAATAAATAAAAGAATTGCGATTTGGAGACACAGGTTTAGTTAGTTCTGAATCAATGTTCCAAATAAGGCAGGGAGAATGGGAACTTAAATGGGCAAGGAGCACAAAGAGATAAAAATTCTTGTGTAGGAATTTGTGTTAGTCAACTCTTGTTGCTGTGACTAAAACATACAATAAGAACAACTTCGAGGAGGAAAAGTTTATATTGCTCAGTTTCATAGTGTTAGTGTTAGTACATGATAGCATGACTCCATTGCTCTGGGTTCAGGGTAAGGCAGAACACCATGGCAGATGGGCTGCTTGGTTTATGGTAGCCAGAAAGCAAAGAGAGTTGGGGAAGGAGATGCAGGGAAGTTGAACCCTTCCAGGGTATGCCACCAGTGACCCACCTCCTCCAGCATGCCCCACCTGCCTACAGTTACCCAGTTAGCAGTCAGTCCATTCAAATTAGGATGGACCAATTAGGTTACAGCTATCAGCATCCAATCATTTTGCCTCTGAACTTTTCTGCATTAACCCTGGACCTTTTTTTGAAATAAACAAGTGCCACAGGAAGTCAAACACATGTTTGAAAATGGGTGGGCAAGGCAAACCTTTCCTTCTGGCAGAAGGGCTTCCCAGAAAAACTAGCTAGCAAGAGCTGCTGGGTGTGCAGTCTGCCTGCTGAACCTACCGCAGGATGTCCTTCACTCTGATTGGCGGAGTTTAGGGTTATAATCTAGGCGAATACCTAATTTTAGAATTGGGAGGGGGCAAAAGGGAAGAGCTACAATCGGATCCAATTAAAACTTAATACTGTATTCTGAAAATGGGCCACCAGACTTTCTATTTCTCACAATAGGAACTTCTTTTGAAATTGAGAAAGAACAGGTTTGTATGACATGGAGTATGTGACCAATAGACTAGAGAGAAAAGAATGTATATACTTAGTAAAAATACCATAAGATAACCTCCTGATATGCACAATGTAATTATCTGTTCTAGATACTTGCAATCAAAGGACAAAGGTAACCGAAGTTCACATTTCTAGAATCACACATACATTCTGCTTCTTCAGGGCTTCTAGAGTCCATTTTGAAAAACTCTCTCAATGTTGTTTTTCATCCTAAGCTTTCCTTTTATTTTCACAAAGTGCTCCAAGCCCTGTTGTTTAGGGTTACCCTGTGCGTTCTGTAGCATAGGCATGATTGATTAAATCATTGACTATTGGGGATGAAGTCAATCTCCCACTATCCCCCTCCCCCCCACCGGTTGTTTTTATCTGCCTCACTCATGAATGTAAACTTCATGAGGGCAGGGATTCTTTTTTTTCCCCCCCTATTTATGTTATTACTGAATCCCCAGAGGGAATTAGAACAATGCCAAGCATGTAGTAAGCACTCAATAATAAAGAAGTATGATGGCATCATCAGAGCAAGAATTAGCAGACAACCTTGCACCCATCATGGGGAAAGAAAAGTCTCCCACCTTGGAATTATTTGCAGCAGCTAGAAACAAGAACCAGGTGTGCACATAGCAACAGGGGTAGGCCATAAAGTCATTATCCTGAGTAAAGAAATTACTTGCAAAATTAAGAAATATGTGTAAAAAACTACTACACATTTTATCAGGATATATAAAAATTCAAATACATTAGAGAGGGTCACACCAAAATAGAGAAATGTGGTGAAAGAGGTGGCATGTGCCTATAATCTTAGCTATTTGGGAGACTGAGGCAGAAAAATTGTGAATTTGAGGCCAACCTGGGCAACATAAGCAATATAGTGAGACCTTGCCTGGAATAAAAAAAAAAAAAAAAAAGAATAGGGTAATAGAAAATAAGAAGACAAAAATAAGCAAAAGAGAAGCCTTACCCCATATATATAAATAGAGGGCAATGAATTGAGATTAACCCTGTTCCTGAGTTTCATTGAAAAATTATTCAATATTGTGAATATATTTTTCTTTCATATGACTTTGTGTGGGAATTAAATTTAGAGCCTCACACATGCCAGGAAAGCATTGTATCACTGAGCTATACCCCCAACCCTTTTTTTCTTTTATTTTAAGACAGGTTCTTGCAAAATTACCCAGGCTGCCCTGGAACTTGCAATCTTCCTACTTCTGTCTCCCAAGTAACTGGGATTACAAGCATGAACCATATAACATTTTTTAAATAAGAAACTTAAAATATGTATTTTATATGAATATTCAGAAAAGAATTCAAATATGCTCATCCCCTGTCCCCTGGAAAAACTAACAACTTTGTTATATTAAGGCATAGCTGACATACAATAAACTGGGTTTATTTAAAATGTACAAATTTAGCACACATATTTGGCACAGATTTTTTTTCTGCAAAAAAATTCCCCCCAAAATTCCAAATATTTCTGACAATATGTTTATTGTCAGAAAACGGACTTCTTATTAACAATCTGATGAAAGAAACAAGTTATTTTATGTATCCACTTATGGAACACCATCACCAAGATCCAAAGCTGACTCACTCATTAGGCAAAGTAGGCCTGCTTCATGGGGCTCACAAACATGTTTTTAAGGTCAAAAAGAAAAACCCAAACTTTTATATCAAAAAAGTTTTTTATAATATATTAATATTCATCTTTATACATTTTTTTTCAGGGGCGGGGACTGGGGATTGAACTCAGGGATACTCAACCACTGAGCCACATCCCCAGCCCTTTTCTGTATTTTATTTAGAGACACGGTCTCATTGAATTGCTTAGCATCTTGTTGCTGAGGCTGGCTTTGAACTCATGATTCTCCTGCCTCAGCCTCCCAAGCTGCTGGGATTACAGGTGTGAGCCACCGTGCCCAGTTTATAAAATATTTTTATCTTAGTATATTTTTAAATATCTAAATTTTATGATGGAAGGGGCCCACAAAAATAAAGGAAGCTAGGGTCAATGAAGATTATCATGGAGCTCTGTCACAACTAAGACAAGGAACATATCCCTTGCCTCACTTCATTTATTCATGACCCTTTCAAATTTCTATATAACCTGCCCATCTTCCTTTCCTATTCCCAGGCAATCACTGCTCTACTTTCTGTCACTATAGATTGGTCTTCATTGCACTGCTGGGGATTAAACTCTGGATCTCAACTATGCTAGGAAGCACTGTATTATATATTCTAGAAAGAATATATGTAAATGGAATCATCCAGTGCTCTTTTTTGATTAGGCATAATTATTTTGAGATTCATGTTGCATCAATTGTTCCTTTTTCTTTCTTTTTTTGCTAATATTATTCCATTGTATGTATTTATCTTTCACCCTTTGATTGACATTTGGGTTGTTTCCAGTTTAGGGCTAATTGTAAACAGAGTGGCTGTAAACATTCATGTACAAGCCTTTGTACAGGCGTTTGCTCTATTTTCACTTGCACAAATACCTAGAAATGAAATGACTGAATCACACTCAGTATAACTTTGGAGGAGGGCTGCTCCGGATTAGACCCACAGCCTCCAGCAGGCTAAGCACATGCTCTTCCACTGAACTCCACCTCTAGCCCTAGTTTAACTTTTTAAGAAACTGCCAAATTACTTGGGTGACTAAGTGAGAGTGAATCACAAGTTTGAATCCAGCCTGAGCAACTCAACAAGAACCTATCTCAAAGGTGAAAAAAAAAAAAAAAAAAAGCTAGGAATATAGAATTGTAAAACCACCGTGGATTCTATCCTCAGTACCAGTGGGGGTGGATGTGAAGGAAGAGAGGAAGAAAGAAAGAAAGAAAGAACAAACCAAACTTATCCAACGTACCTTTTTACATTCCTATCAGCAATGTCTGAGTGTATCAGTTCTTCCACACTTTCCAACTTACTATGATCAATCTTTTTAATATTCTAATATGTGTGTAATGGTATCTCATTTTGTTGTTAATTTGCATTTCCCTAATGATTAATGATACTGAAAATCTTTTCATGTGATTATCTGCTATCTGTATATGTTCTTTGGTGAACAGAAACTTCACCAAAGTGAATAATCACATGAAAAGTGTCTGTTCACAACAGTTTGCCCCCTTTGGGGAGGGTGAATGTGAAAATAATTTTTTAATTAAAAGAAAATAAGACATCGTTTCCACCAGATCTAGAAGCAAGGACTTTGAGATTCCTTGAGGGAGAGACAGGGAGGGAGAACGAAGGAACAATTTTCATGTGTGAGAACTGGATGGCGACAGCTTTTATGGAAAAACAAAATGAAGACAGGTTTGCACAGCATGATAGAGCAGAATGACTAGAGATTCTGGCTCCGTCACCAGGTTCGGTTCACTTCTCTGTACTATGATGGCGGCTGATGATCCCGCAGCCTTTGTACAGCAAGGTAATCACCCGGCACTCAATTGGGTCTGGATGCTGGTTTGTAAAATCTGGAGGAAATCGTTGCTTCTCAGTCTCATCGGAAAAGTCTGGAGCCTGACAAAGGATCTGAAAAAGGGACCACTCTTCAGAACTCGGTCTTTGGGGCCAGAACTTTGGAGTCAGAACTTGGTCCTTTGGGGTCCGTGTCCAAACAGACGATTTCTTTCATTGAGCAGCCACTTCTGGCTCCCAAATTGGGAGCGCCGTCCTGGTGTCAGAAAGGAACACGATGTAGAAACTGAAGAGGTAGCATAGGGATCTGCTGATCTCAGAAGTGTCATTGGCCTTTAGGACCAAGTCACCCACTGCCACGACCACCGCCACGGGGCGCTACCGAATGCCGCTCCGCCTGTAAGGGCGTTCCATCCCACCTGGAGAGTCCCGGGGTCTCATTGCAATTTTGGAGGATTTTTCTACAAGGTTTCAATGATACCGGAAAAACAAAAGCTTTACAGGTTGTTTCCGCCCGGTTTCGAACCGGGGACCTTTCGCGTGTGAGGCGAACGTGATAACCACTACACTACGGAAACCTCCCGCTAGCTGGCGCTTCGCAAACCACCCTTGAAATGCAATGACTCATCGCTGGGCCTCCAGTCCACGGAAAGTCCCGAGCCAGCCAATTATTAATCCCTGGTCTTCCCCACTCCCCATCCCCGCACTCAGAAAGCCGGGAAAGAATTAACAAGTCTGAGTTAGGCCGAGGTTGCTCTCAGAGAATTGTAACCATAGGTACACAGAGAAATTGATGGTGCCTATTCAGGAAACTTCCAGCACAATTAGGGCTCCAGCCAGGACCCCGAGGTCGTAAGACAGTTTTCCTGATCCTATCAGTCCCTAAGGAATGCATCGCTACCGTGTGGACTGCTCTGGAGTCAGGCTACCCACTGGCACTTGGCACATACGATAAAAATAGAGCAGGTAACTCCAGGCAGAAAGAGACCTAAGTGATGGACTTAAATATTGGCTGAAGGGAGCCAATATTTAAAACAATTTAAAAATAGACTTTAGGTTGGTGCAGCACTTAATTTAGGAGGCATTTGCACACTTTCTCATTTAGAAACGGTCTACGAGGAAAGTATTAAAACCTGTTCTAAAGATGGAGAGACTGAAGCTAAGTAAATTTGATTTGCTTAAGATGGAAAAACCTAGAGGAGAAAGCGGGTTGTGGATGAATAAGTAAAGGAGGAATGTTAAGGGGTTGAGAAGTGGTAGGGCTGAGCACCAGGAAGTAGCTGCCTATGGGTGGAGACTGTGCAGAATGTGAAAAGACTTCAGCAATGTCTAAGGGACTGGATCTTGGGCAGATAGTAGAGTTTATAAGGCTAAGCCACATTAATGAAAATTCATTTAAATTGGCTTAAATAATAAAGGGGAAATATTGCCTCAAATACTGGGTAGATGTGGGATTCAGGCAAGTCTTCACAGAGGCTTAAAAATTCTCTTGGTCCTTCTGTGCTGTGTGCAAAGTGAATGAGATATGCTGCTTAGTTTAAGTGAATTTATCACAAAAGAGTGGGGAGCTGAAGCTTCAAACCACAGTTCTTGTGTTCCAACAAAAGAAAATTTAAAGTAAGACATGAAAAGCTATGCAAGATAATTTTATTAAAGAGCATTTTAATATGTCTGGACCTGTCATGGTGGCCATCCTATTCAGAGGGACTTTATCTACAAGTCCATCTTGTGTTGATATGGGTTTTAGGGTCAGTGGCCTAACAAAATTTACCTTAGTGTGTCTGCACTACTAAAGAAATCTCTTTCCTGAAATACATTGAGAAACTTATGACTTTACAAAGACCCGGATAAACCCAGTCAGGAGTTAACCTCAATGATCTTTCTTTCTTGACACATTTCTTAATTAGCTCCTTTTGCTCCTACTTGTCTATTCTCAGGGTTTGTACACCTGTTGTTTTTCTACAGGTGTGTCAGTTATTCATTTGCTTTAAAAGTAATTTAAACTCTTGACTCTGTCATGTTATTGGTTTGCATTCAGTCACTCATTACTAACTACTAACAAATTAGGGGCTACTCCTGAAGTGCCAGCTAAGATTAATCCTGCTCAAACTCTATGACTGACAAATTCAAGGTATCCCTAAGAAGGGAAAAGGAGGTGGGTATACAGAGGTGGCAACCAAGAAGGGGGAAGAATGACATATACTTTTAGGAAGTGGAGAAGTTGTTAGGAAAGGTTCCACTCTAAAGGTTTCCCTGCTAAGCAATTACTCCATTGAGTAATTTCCACTATGTGAGGCCACATGAGATCCAGGGTAGCCCAGGACAGCAGCACTCTCCCACCACACCCCAAGAGGCCACTTTCAATGTAGGTTAATTTCTGCCCCTACATACCAGGAACTGAAGAGGCTGTGCCAGTTCCTCTCCCACCCTATCCCCTCAGCCTTTGAGAAGACCAAGCTTTCATGCAGCTGACCTCAATGTTCAGTAAGCCTGCGGGACAGTCCTGAGGGATGAGAGGTAAGCCTGGAATTTGTCCCCATTACACCATATCTGGCTCAAGACATGTCTCCATCCCCTACTCATAATGGTTCCTCACTGGGGTTTCTCCGTAAGGCAATGCTTTGTGGGGAGCTGTTTCCCAGAGTATTCATGATATCAGCATGCTCATCACCTCTTTATGGGAAGAGGTGGTAAGAATTACTCTTATCAATAAGAATCTGAGATTCTGTTCCCAATGTGAGTCGAATAACCCAAATCTTGGCTCTCAGAGCCTTCTCATGTCTCTCATTTCCCCACTCCCTTGTGAAAGTGAAAACTCTGTCCTTGACTCCTTGCTATTCCATTGCTCAGTATTTTCCACCACATCCTCCTTCTCATGACACTAATACCTAGTGACTTAAGGAATATGGTGGTAGGAGACAATAGGCAAAAGATTCTACCTTTTAGGTATAGATGGTGGTGGTGATGGGAAGGTGAGGAATATTATAAAACTAGTCTACAGTAGAGGAGCTGTAGTCTCAGAGAAGAAAATTACTTATTAAATTTGTAATCTGGAGAGGAAGTAGAGAAGTTAAGTCCAGTTTTGAAAGTAGCTTTTATAAAGCTTCTAGATTTCACTCTCTTGGTGCCATTATATGTAGCTTTTCAAAAAAGCAAAGTTGTTTTGATTAGCTTCATAAAAAATGAAGCAGAATCAGTAAACTATTAGAAAAAATAAAAGTTCAGTAAGAGTTGTTACAAAATCAACTGGGTAAGATAGTGCTCATTTGTCATCCTACTGACTTGGGAGGCTGAGAGAGGAGGATCGTGAGCTCAAAGCCAGCCTCAGCAAGAGTGAGGCTCTAAGCAACTCAGTGAGACCCTGTCTCTAAATAAAATACAAAAAATAGGGCTGAGGGTGTGGTTCAGTGGCCAAGTTCAATCCCTAGTACCCCTTGCAAAAAAGCACACTCTCTCACATACATAAATAACAATACCATTGCCAGGCATGATGATGTACACCTGTAATGCCAGCTACTCAGGAGGCTGAGTCAGGAGGATTGCAAATTGGAGGCCAGCTTCAGGAATTTAGCAAGAACCTGTCTCAAATTTTAAAATAAAAAGGACTAGGCTAGGGATGTAGCTCAGCAGTAGAGCATTTCTGGATTTAATCCAATCCTCAATCCAAAAAAAAAAAAAAAAAAAAGACTTAAATTATAGATAGGAAATAGTAGTCCCATCTAGAAAATCTGAGATTGCTGACTGTTCTTTTCCCCTTGGGAATTTGTCCTAAGGTAAGGATCAGATATCACCTAGGCAGTGGGACTCTACTGAGAAAAAGAGAAACCAGTAGAACTCCTGATGGTCATGCCAGCTGGCTTGACTGACTAGAACATGATGGAACATGAAACAAATGAAACATTAACACAACATTAATGAAAACTGGACAAGCATGGGAGATTTTGTGCTGAGCTGAAAAGGCAGAGTTGAGAGACCTCCTGCAATCTATTGGTACTTGGAGGACAGATGGCTAGGAGGAGCTGCCTGCAATAAATACATATCAGCTTTCACTCTTGAGACCACTGATGACAGAGTTAGACTGAATTTAATTAATGTTGCACCTATTCATGACCCAGATTGATTCTAAACTGAATTGAGGTAATCAAATCCCATCTTCTCTGACAGAGAAAAAAGAAAGAAATCTTCCTGGAAGGAAACATTTAATTTAGTCTCTATAGTTATTTTATACATGCTGTCTAGCATACAAGAAAAATTAGGAAACATGTATGAAGACAAAGGAAAATGAGACCAATAAAGAAGCAGAAAATGGGGGAGAAGCAATTAACAGAAGCAGAAACAAAGATAACCCAATTGTTTAAGGTCACAGACAAGAGAAGCAATTAATAGAAGCAGAAACAAAGATACTCCAATTGTTTAAGGTCACAGACAAGAGTTTAAAATAATTATGATTATTATTTTTTTGCAATAGAGGAAAAGGATGAAAAGTTGATGAAAAGATGGAAGACATCAACAGAGAATTGGAATCTATAAAGATTCATCAATGAACTTGTAGAACAGAACTTTCTAGGTGGGTTTAAGAACAAATTGGACTCCTTTCCTTTGTGGGTGCATGGTGGCAAGATGGTGGTGCAAATTTCCGAGAAGAGGAAGTTTGTTTTTGATGGCATCTTTAAGGCTGAATTAAATGAGTTTCTCATGCGGGAATTGACTGAAGATGGCTACTCGGAGTTGAGGTCCGAGTTACACCAACAAGGACAGAAGTCATTATCTTAGCCACCAGGACACAGAATGTTCTTGGTGAGAGGGGGCAGGGAATCTGGGAATTGACTGTGGTAGGTCAGAAGAGATTTGGTTTCCCTGAGGGCAGTGTGCAACTTAATGCTGAAAAGGTGGCCACAAGAGGCCTGTGTGTCATTGTTTAGACAGAGTTGCTGCGATACAAAGTCTTTGAAGGGCTTGCTGTATGGAGGGCCTACTGTACTGTGGTTCATCATAGAGAGTGGAGCCAAGGGCTGTGAGGTTGTGGTGTCTGGAAAATCCCCAGGACACAGAGCTAAATCCATGAAGTTCGCGAATGGCCTGATGATCCACAGTGGGGACCCAGTTAACTACTATGTTGACACTGCCATGGGCTATATGCTGCTCAGACAGGGTGTGCTGGGCATCAAAGTGAAGATCATGCTGCCCTGGGACCCAAGTGGCAAGACCGGCTCTGAGTAACCTCTGTCTGACCCATGTGAGCATCGTGGAACCCAAAGAGGAGATCCTGCCCACCACCCCTATCTCAGAACAGAAGGGTGGAAAGTCAGAGCCACATGCCATGCCCCAGTCAGTCCCTACAGCATAACAGGGTCTCCTTGGCAGCTGTATCTGGAGTCTAGATGTTGCTTTTAAAAGACATTTAATAAAATCTTATACCGAGACATAAGGCCTGACTAGGCTTTCTGTCCAGTGTTCAAGCTGAGTTATGTTGGCCTGTGGAACATTACTTATCCTTTTGGTTTAAGTCATATTTGCAGTATTTGCAAGGGCTGGACTGAAGGAACCAAGCAGAGCTAACCAGAGAAATATCCTGTGGGATTGTGAAGACTGGCAGCTGGCAGGGCAGCACTTTGATTAATTATCCTATAGTTCAGGATTACAGGTTCAGAGGAAGAATTTGGTTTGGATAGTGAGGATTGGGCCTAGTGCATGCTAGCCATGCACCTCACCACTGAGCTTTGGGGGTTAAGATTATTTTTTCCTGATGTATAAGGAAATCCAAATGCACATAGAAACTAAATACAAGTATATATTTTTGTGTCATACTATGCTAAGTGTGTGTGTATTCTTTTCAATTCTCAGCATCTCTAAAATATAAAGGGGATTTGACTGTGCTGTTGAGCTTAAAGCTTAGAAGTGAATTGCCTAAGCAGTATAAAACCATCATTAGAATCCACATCCTAAGTCCTGTGCAGTTAGCCATTATATCCCTGGAATACTATTAAAAACACCTAAATTGTCTAAAAAAAAAAAAGAACAAATTGGATAAAACAGAAGACAGTATTAGTGAACTCAAAGACAGGTCAATAGAAAATATCCAAATGGAAGCACATACACACCCATGCAAAAAATGGGTAAGAATAGGATATAATAGAAATGTATACTGGTCGCAGAAGGATAATGAACCAAAGCAATATTTGAAGAGACAATGACTGAGAACTTTCTAAAACTGATGAATGGCTCCATCTCCAGATTCAAGGAGCTTAGCAAACTCCAAGAAGGACAAATCAAAAGAAAATCACACCTTAGTTTTTTGTTTGTTTTTTACTTAAACAATTAAAACAACTAAATTACTAAAAATCAGAGGTAGAGATAGAATGTTACAGGAGATAGAGAAAAAACAATATTATATTCTAAATGACAACATAAGAATGATATCTCTGCACAAGGCCCTTGTTTCAATCCCCAGCATTAAAAAAAAAAAAAAAAAAAAAAAAAAGCTGAAAAAAAGAAGAAATAACTGATAACTGCAATTCTAGAATAATACACAGGTAAAAATATCTGTAACATGAAGGCAAAATAAAGACATTTTCAGACAAATGAAAACTGAACAATGTATTTCCAGAAAATTGAAGAGAGATTTTCAGGCTAAAGGAAAATGATTTCACATAGGAACACTGTTATGATTTAGGTATGTCTATATCTAAATAAAGACATGATTTAGATATGTGTGAGAGAGTAAAAGTAAGTTTAGAGGTGAAATAATTGGGTTTTGAGAGCCTGAATGGAGTCAGTGCATTAATCTACTGTTATGGATTAACTGTAGGCAGGTAGGGTGTAGCTAGAAGAACTAGGTCACTGGGAACACGCCTGTGGGGTAGAACTTTCTCTTCTTTCTGTTGCCATGTCCTGAGCTACTTTCCTCTACCATGCTGCTCTGCAATGATGTTCTGCTTCACTTTAGGCTTATAGCTATGGAGTCAGTCACTTATGGTCTGAGACCTCTGAAACCAAGAGCCAAATAAATTTTTCTACCTTTAATTGTTCTGGGTCTTTGGTCACAGTGATGAAAAAACTGACTAAAGCAAACACTTAAATATAAGAACAAATGAAGAGCACTGGCAAGGGTAAAAATGAGTATATCTGAAAGGATATTGACCATTTTAATCATATCTTGTGGAGTGTTTTTTTTTTTTTTCTTTCCAGCACTCTACCACTGGCTACACCTCAACTCTTGAAGAGTTTATAGCATAGCAAATGACATAGAAAGAAATAAAGTATGTAATAATAATACAAATGACAGGAAAGATAGATGGAACTGAATGGTCAAAAGGTTCTTCTTCTATTATTATTATTATTATCATTATTATTGGTACTGGGGATTGAAACCAGGGGCACTCAAACACTGAGCCACACCCCCTGCCCTTTTTTGTATTTTTTGATTTAGATACAGGGTCTCACTGAGTTGTTTAGGGCCTCATTAAGTTGCTGAAACTGGCTTTGAACTTGAGATCCTCCTGCCTCAGCCTCCTGAGCTGTGCCACTGTGTCTGGCATCTTCCATCATTCATGAAGTGGTAAATATATTGTTAGTCTGTCATAAATTCAGGAAACCTATTTTAATTTCTAATGTACTCACTGAAAGAACAATACAAAAAGATATAACTAAAAAGCAAATAGAGGAAATAAAACTGAAAAACAAAAATACATAATTGGACTGGGATGTGGCTCATGGTAGAACATTGGCCTAGCCATGCTCAGCATCCTGGGTTTGATCCATAATACTGTCAAAACACACACACACACACACACACACACACGTGGAAACTTATCTTATCCCATGTTCTGGTACTAGGATCCACTATGTAAATTGTAGGATCCAGTGCAAAATGAAAATGCAAGAGCCTTGTTTTAAAGTAGAAAAAAAAAAGTGCTGTTAAAGGTTATAAACTATAAAACTTTTTCCTTTCTTCCATGGTCTTTTGCTTGTTCTGATTTTTTTCTATTTAATATTTATTGTCATTCTATGTAGAAAAACATAACTTAAGCTGGCCCAGTGGTGCATGCCTGTAATCCCAGCAGCTCAGGAGGTTGAGGTAGGAGAATTGCAAGTTCAAAGCCAGCCTTAGCAAAAGTGGGGTGCTAAGTACCTTCAGTGATACCCTACCTCTAAGTAAAATACAAAATAGGACTGGGGATGTAGCTCAGTGGCTGAGTGCCTCTGAGTTTAATCCCTGGTATCCAAACAAATAAGAAACAAATCATAATTAAAATAATTAGCACAGGGCTGGGGAGATAGCTCAGTTGGTAGAGTGCTCGCCTCACAAGCACTAAGGCCCTGAGTTCAATCCCCAGTACCACAAAAAAAAAAAAAAAAAAATTAGCACAAATTTATCCATTATCTTTATAATGTATGATTCCAGTTTTAAGTGTTGGCCAAATGTTCACTATTATCCATTTCTGATTCTTTGCTTTTTCTCCACCTAAATTTAATCAGGCTTCTTTCTCCATAGGCCCTTGAATAAGACTTGCCTTGGCCAACCTGGGCAAGGGCTAAAATGCAGACTATGCATCCCTTATCAATTTATCCTGAGAATCAGTTGCATATGGAGATATATTTCCTAGGAAACTACTCTGATCATCATGTCTGTTCATTCTGCATTTGTTTGCTCAAATTGTCCTTAAAAGTCTCTGCTGAGCTTGTTACAGTGGCCCATGCCTGTAGTCCTAGCTCTGAGAAGGCTGAGGCAGGGGGATGGCAAATTAAGAGGCCAGCCTGGACAACTTAGTGAGAACCTGTCTCAAAATAAAACAAAACACAACAGCAAACAAACAAACAAACAAACCAAATTAAAAAGGGCTGGGGTGTAGTTCAGTAGTAGAGCACCCCTGGGTTCAGTATCTAGTACTGAAACACACACACACACACACACACATACACACAACAAATGAACAAACAAAAACCCCGTTTATCTCTCCCTGCAAAAGAAATGGCCTTTTTCTGTTCCATTTGGAGACCCTTGCAGATTTCTGAGATCAGAACATTCTACCTATTGCAAAATAGTCTTTCTGAAAAGTCTGGAGAGACTTTTCAGACTTTTCTGGAGGTCCAGATTTATTTTACTTTATATATTTATTTATTTATTTATTTATTGGTACTGGGGATTGAACCCAGGGGTGTTTACTACTGACTACATCCTTGCCCTTTTTATTTTATATTTTGAGACAGGATCTTGATAAGTTGCTTAGGTCCTCCCTAAATTGCTCAAAGTAGCCTAAACTTTCCATTCTCTTATCTCAGCCTCTGGGATTACAGTGGCATGTGCCATTGTACCCGGCTCAGATTTATTTTAATTTGACAATGTAAATATAAAAAGCATTTAACTCATAAGCAGAACCACTGAAATTATAATATCTATGTTTCATAGTTACTGCATACATATGTATTTTTGTCTTTACTGGAACTGTGGCAGTATTACACAAAATTAACTTGACTGTTTTTAATTCATTTCTTTATGTACACATTTTACTCATACTTTTTGCTTTTCACTTACTGATAAATAAGGAAGGACTGAAAGGAAAAGGAAGTGTGGTTGCCCTATGTTTCCTTTTCCTTCCATGGCATATGTGGTTAAGGAAAGTAACATAACAAAGGCTATGATAGGATTCTTTGGTTGTTTTTGTTTCTTAAAAAGTCATTGCTGGTATGGGGGTAGGAAGGATAGAAGAGCGAAACAGATATAATTACCTTGTGTACATATATGACTGAATGACCGATGTGATGCTACAATATGTACAATCAGAAAAATGAGAAATTACACTCCATTTATGTATGATCTATCAAAATGTATATATAAATGCATTCTGCTGTCATGTACAATAAATTAGGATAAATAAAAAATAATTTAAAAATAAAATACCATATAATAATAATAATTTTTTAAAAAACCATCACCTGCTTTTTACCTTTAAAGCAAATTCTGGTTTGAATGGAAAGTGTGACTTCCTTGTGGTTCCACCCTGAATTCTGTGTTCATCAGTTACAGCAAATGCTGTATATAAATGGGCAAAGAGAAAGGCAGACAAGAATTGTATCTCTGCCTTTTGACTAAGATCAAGCAAAGAAAGGCAAACAAGGATATTGCTGGTATGTTCTCTGCTTATGTGTAATCTCCATTGTTTCATGAAACTACACTTTCAAAACACATGTGAGTAAAAGGATTTAAAATGTTGAGAACTTTTTTCAGATGTCCTTAAAATTTTCTAACATGCGCTTGCAGTGGTGAAATTCTTCATCCTAAGATCTTTTTCCATAAGGTACTGCACATAACTCACAAATATCTGTCCCCAGTGGTCTAGTGGTTAGGATTTTGGTGCTTTCACAAGGGCCAGGTTTGATCAGGGAAAGCTGTAGTCTTTTTTATCCCCTGCTGAGACTGCAGATACACTCACCTCCTTGGTTTTTGCTAAGGTTCTCCTGCAGGCACCCTTCAAGGAACCATTGAGCCAACATTCTGAAGTATAATTTATCAGCATCTAGGAGAAAAAAATGAAAATGGTCTTTATGCAGATTCAAACCCACCTGTACTTCACCCTGTTGAGAATTACTGATTTGTTTTTATCAATCTACATAATTTTTACATGAAACAAATCAGTTATTTCAAGTGCCTTCTAAATCTAGAAGGGTTTGATTGGTATAGACATAGTTTTAATGAATTTTTTCTTTTTTTATTATTTTCCTTCTAGAAGAAGAGGAAGAAGAAAAATAAAATAAAGGTCATGGAACTTTGGACTTCACAGAAATCATTTATCTGAAGTGCAGAAAACTTCTCTTCCCTGACCGGGAATCGAACCCGGGCCACAGCGGTGAAAGCGCTGAATCCTAACCACTAGACCACCAGGGAGAGACAGAGGGGCTTATTTAGCAGCACCCATGACAATGATCTCAGGACTAATTTAAGTGCATCTGAAGAACATTTTGAAGGGGACGCATGTAGTGCTAGGTGCACTGACTGCCGCTGGGATCAGAGGGTAGCAGAAGATATTTAGCAGCAGAAATGTTGGAAGAAAGATTGTCATAAGTCAAATCAGGGAAGAGGAAAATATTTCCTGCAACATTTTGTCATTCTCTCTGACCATAGGGGTTTCTCTTCCTCCTTCCCTCCCTCCTGCCTCCTCTCTCCCTACCTCATAAAACCTGTGTGTCTCTCTCACTTTCACATTTTCCCACTGTTGATTGCCCTACCCCCCACCCCCACCCCCACCACCATATGCTCAAACCCCAGTGCTTAGGGAGAAACATTCAGGGCCAAGGGTCTATGTCAACCTGAAGGTGCATCCCTCTTCCAGGCCACGCTCTGAAGATATATCTCTTTTTGTGAGAAATACCTGCACAAAGGCCTGAAGTCTGACTAGGTCTCTTCCACTGTTAGTATTACTGAAGGTGGCTTAGGCCTCTAGTGTGTGCGGACAAGGACTTACGAGTGGAGACTGAAAGGCTGTTAATAGGGGTATGGACAGTTTAGACTTGGGAGACAAAGGGCCCCAAAACCTACATAAGAGTTAAGGAGCCAGAGTTAAGTGGAGAGGGCCCTCTCCATACCACCATGTTCATGTACGGAATTATGAGGAGTTCCAAAATTCTAAATGCAAACCTGGTTTTTAAGAAGGTATTTTTGTCAAGGTTGGAGGAAAGCTCTTATCACAGCTATGCACATACTTCTCTGACCTCCTGATCCATGCAGTACACAACTAAGGTTGCATCTTAGGTCACTCTCTTCCAAACCTCGGTCATGTTTCTCCATTCCCCAGCCAGGAACCTTCCAAGGAATTTCACCACTAGTGAAAAAATAAGCTCAGAGTCTTCCCCTATCCTGTTTTGATCTTTGTGACCTCCTCTCCAATGAGACACTGACAAGCTCAAGCAGTGCCAAGATCAGTTAGTGAATTAGCAATATGCATTTTCCCCTTAAAATTGTATTCAATAGCATTTTTCCAATTAAAAATACTATAAAACTGTTCCCATTTACTTTAAATTTCAAGAACCTTTAGATCTTCTGCTAGGAGTTAATGAGAGAAAGAAGGGGCCTGTAAAATTTCTTGGATTTTGGATGGTAGTTGAAATAGAAAAGAACCAGAGTAATGCAATTTTGTTCTGACCTGACTCCATTTTATGCTTGCTTAAAATGTTTTCTTTTCAGCCTCCTGACAGACGTATCTATGTTGACAGTACAGTAGGACCTTCCCGTGTCCCTATCACCCTGATGTATAACAATATGACTCTGAAATGTATAATCAAAACAGTTCTCCCATGTAATCAAAATACCTGTCTCAATAGGGTCTTTCTGACCTACATGTGCCTTGTTTGTTCTTATAAACTCTCTACTTCCAAAATCAGGTGCTGGGAGTTTTGCCTGCTCCCATATGCTTGTCTGGAATGCTTACTAAAGGATCATTTTTTTCCCTTTCAATTTGGCTCAATATGCATGGTAGTTGTAATTCTTGTGCACTCTGTAACAGCAGTAATCAGAGAAACAGACTCAATAGGATGTGTGTGTGTGTGTGGTGTGTGCACGCGTGCGCTTAGACATGTGGGGAAACTTATTTTACTTTTATTTTTTTGGTAATGGGGACTGAACCCCCAACCTTTTTAATTTTTATTTTGAAACAGGATTTGTCTTGCCAAACTGTTGAGGCTAGCCTTGAACTTGCCATCTTTTTGTCTCGGCCTCCCTAGCAACTGGAATTTGTGCCACCATGCCTAGCAAAAATGAAATAATTAAAAAAAAAAAAAAAAAAAAGGATTAGCTGACCTACCTTCCATAAGACCTTCATCCCAAAGAAGTCTTGCCCTGTATTCAGAGACTAAAAAGAATTTAGAAAAACAGGATTTGGTAAATTCTTCCCCTTTATCATCATTAGATTGTACTTTTTGTTCTCCAATCATGCTTCAGTTTATCTACAGGTACATAGATTTCCCTGGGCCTATGGGTCTTCATTTCTCAAGCTTCCTGTGTAGAGTAAAATTTACATTAAATGTATTTGTTATGCTTTCCTCTTGTTAGTCATCTTTTGTTATAGGGGTCAGCTATGAACCTTATGGTGAGTGAGGAAAAGATATTATTTTTCTCCCCTACAGAAGGCAAGAAGACAAAAATATGATTGAAGGAGCCAAACCCACACCACAGAAAAAGCCTGGTAAGGGAATTCAGGAACCAAAACTGAACTTTCATAAGAATTCTAACCTATGATGATTCCATGTTTGTTTTGTTTTGTTTGCAGTACTAGTGATTAAACCCAGGGGTGGTCTAATACTGAGCTACATTCCCAGCCCTTTTTGTTTTATTTTGAGATGGGTCTCTGCTAATTTGCCCAGGCTGACCTTGGGAGACTACCTGCTGTAGTCTCCTAAATTGTTGAAATTCCAGATGTGGCCTGAGCTTGTTCAAGCTTATATTTATATTTCCCAAAGGCCGAAGATCACAAAATGAGAAAAATTTAATATCATTGGTTTTGATTTATGGATTAATCAGATAATCATTACGTCTCTTAGTAAGTGACATAACCTTCTTTAAGTGTATTAGTATTACAGAAATTTTAGTTTTTTTCTTATTTTTTCATTTTTTGATGGACACAAATAACTTCATTTTATTTTAATGTGGTGCTGAGGATCAAATCCAGTGCCTCACACATGCTACACAAGTGCTCTACCACTAAGCCACAAACCCCATCCCATTTTAGTTTTTCATTTCAGTGTAGGACATCTTTTATATTATTACATTATTTAAAAACATAATAGGAACCAGGTGCAGTGGTGCATGCCTATAATCCCAATGGCTCAGGAGGTTGAGGTAGGAGGATCTGGAGTTCAAAACCAGCCTCAGCAAAAGTAAGGCCCTAAGCAACTCAGTGAGACCCTGTCTCTAAGTAAAATACAAAATAGGGCTGGGTATGAGGTTCAGTGGTTGAGTGTTCCTGAGTTCAATCCCCAGTACCCCCCTAAAAAAATCAATCAACCAAACAAACAAAAAACATCTTAGGGGCTGAGGTTGTAGCTTAGTAGTAGAGTGCTTGCCTAGCATGTGTTAGGCACTGAGTTTGATCCTTAGCACCACATAAAAATAAAGAAATAAAATAAAGATATTTGTGTCCATTGACAACTTAAAAAAAATTAAAACAATTTTACTATGTTGTCTATCTATAATTTGTTGTGTTTTCTTTCTGATCAGTTCAAAGCAGCACATTTTATTTTACCCAGTGATTATGTATCAAATGATGATACTAAATAGATATTTGTTTTTTTTAGAATCGACTTCCAAATCTGAAGTGAGAGGACACTGACACACTTCCACTATCCCCTAAGTCTCCCCCCACGGCAATTTGAGTGAACTTTATTTGTTAGTAATTTTATTAGTCTTTTAAGGAGATATAAAAACCCAGAAATTTATTATCTCACAGTTCTGGAGTCTAGAAGTCCAAAATCAAGGTGTCAGCAGGGATTTGCTCCTTCTGAAACCTATAGGGGAGACACCTTCCTGCCTTTTCCAAAATTCTGGTGACTCCTAGTACCTCTTGGTATTCCTTGGCTTGCAGTTGCAATATTCCAGTCTCTGTCTGTGTCCTTGAAAAGGTCTTCTTTCCGGTGCCTCTGAATATCATTCTCTTCTTTCAAGGACATCAGTCATTTGATTTAGGTACTACACAAATCCAGTAAGAACTCATCTTAACTCGAGTCCCTCTGCAAAAACCCTGTTTTCAAATAAGTTCACATTCATAGATAGTAGCAATTAGGGCTAGAACTTATTTTTATGGAGAACACAATTTAATCCACTTCAGTAATGATAGTTAATTCCTTTCTTTTCTTTTCTTTTTTTAGGTTTTGGTTTCTCTTCTATGGTGTTTAAAACATACATGTTAGGGCTGAGGGTATATAGCTCAGTGGTAGAGTGCTTGCATGAGAACCTGGGTTTGATCCTTAATACAGAAAAAAACAACAAAAAACTCCTTACATATTAACAGTTGGTTGTGAAGAGAGGAAATCACTTACTCCTATCAACTCTTGTGTTCCACCACCAAACTTAAATGAAAACTATTGTAAAAATAAATCAATGAATAATATTACCAGTGCCTTTGAAGTCCCTATCATTATTATTATTATTATTATTATTATTATTGATACTGGGGATTGAACCCAGGGGTTCTTTACCATTGAGGTGTATCCCCAGTCCTTTTTAAATTTTTTAATTTTAAGACAGGGTCTTGCTACGTCATCCAGGCTGATGTAGAACTTGAGATCCTCCTGTGTTAGCCTCCCAAGTGACTGGAATTACAGGTGTGTGTCTCAGCACCTAGTGACAACTGATTACTCTTTATCCAATCCAGTATATATATGTAACTAAATGCAGTTGCTCCTTTGGGTCTTCATTTTCTTACAAGGGCTCCTGTGGTTCATAAAATGTATATGAAAGAAATCTGTATATTTTCCCTTTTAATCTACTTTATGTCAGTTTAATTCTCCCATCCAGTTGGAACTCTAAAGAAACTGGAGGTGGAATTTTACTGCCCCATTTCAAATTAGCCAGAGTTCATTGAGTTCTCCAACTGTGGAGCATCGGCTGTAAGCATTGACTGGAAAAAGAGCCATATAACTGTTTTCTACACTATCAGCACCCACCTACAAAGGCCAGTTAGCTGAGAGATTCTGTAGGGAAAAAATTCTCAAAGGATTTTGGAGAAAGGAAGCATCCTTTGTGACAGGGGTCAAAACTCACCTCATCCCTGAGTGAGCTTGAACCATCATTTTGATTAACACATTATTTGTGTTAATCACATCAACATTTGATGAACACATTATTGCACTATGTAATTATGCAACAGAACTTTAAATTGTAAAGTTTACTACCTGAATTTCTGCCTCATCACCTTGACATTGCTAGTTTAGGTCTCAGGACATTAAACCTCCTCTGAAGTACTTTATTCAAGTCCTTGAGTAATTTTACATCAACAAAAAGTGGGCCTCATAAATCCTAAATTGAGACACAGAAAATGAGTAAAGCCTAGATCAGTATTCGCTTAATGAAGTAGGGAACAGCAAACAGAGTGTTGGAAAATAGCTCGCTGCTCACTTGAACTAGCTTCCCTGTTTGGGAGGCCAGTCTGTTGTAAAATTTGTTGAAGTCCTTCAACACATCTTTTTGAATGTGAAACCCGGACTTGGAGCATTGTTAAAAGAGAAAGTTAAAATATGGCAGTAAGGTCTGAAGCTCATCCTGAAAATGATTCTTGAAGGTAAGGACAAAAAGTACTGAATATCCCTTCTACCCAAGCATTTACTTTTAACACATATTTTTTTTCATAAAATTGCTAATGCCAAATATTTCTATTAAAAGAAATAAATAATGAAAAAAAAGTCTAAATCTAGTGAGATGGTAGAATATGTAAGGACACAAGAGACAGAGAAGGATGAACACATAATACCCCACCCCAACCCCAAAGAGGGTCATTAAAAAATATTTCAAATGGACCATGTTTCTCCACATGGACTGATCTACAATACAGAATTTATTCCAAAATCTTTGAAATCATCTTCACAGAAAGACGATTTTTCAGCAAAAAGACAGACACGAAATTAACACATTTAGGGAGGCAGAAAAATAACAAAATGAATAATAAGCTGACCAGAAGAAAAAGTTAAGAGACGTCTAGAGAGAAAAACCAGAACTTTATCAGAAGTACAAAAAAGAATGGGAAAAACCACTATGCCCATTTGGCTATACCAAGATGAGAAGGGATACAGGGCTCAGAGCAGAATATGTGTGCAAGGGCAAAAATGTGTGCACTAGCTGGTGTGTGTGTGTGTGTGTGTGTGTGTGTGTGTGTGTGAATGTGTATGCCCAAGAGCCCCTGACAGCAAACAACCAAAGCATGATACCACTGGGAGTCATTTGGAGTCCTTCCTGCGCCCCACGGCAGCCGTGGGCCGGCAGCAGGCCACTCGTGGGAGAGGTGAGTTCTGGTCCGACGGTCCGGCGTTTGGTGTGCGGTCGAGGTACCTGGCGGCCTCCATGGACGCGAAATGCGTGTGGGAAGGCAACTGGAGAGTGAAGGGACAAGACGGCTGGTGTCAGGCACAAGGGTGGGGGAAGGGGAGAAGCACAGGGACTCTGGGGCCCTGCTTCCCCGACAGGGGGTGGAAGGGGCAGAGGTGAGTGTCTCGGGGTCGCTGCGTTGAGGGAGGGGGCGAGTGGGGCCAGGTGCCGAGCTGTCAGCGCGCAGGCTGTGGGGGGTCGGGAAGCAGAGGCGCAGGGCACACGTGGAGGCAGCCGTGGAACCCAAGGATGGGGCTTCGGGACCAAAAGGGGACCGAGTGTTGCATGGGCCGGGAATCGAACCCGGGCCTCCCGCGTGGCAGGCGAGAATTCTACCACTGAACCACCCATGCACCCATGGCGCGCACCTCCGTGCAACCTCGTGACAGTGGCCACCGCCTTCCGTGAGTTGCTGCTTGGTGGGACCGTGAAGGAGGCTGCGGGGATGGATGGTGGGCCCTGGGCGTCCTGCAGCCGGCGGGGGCGTGCGCGTGTGTGCACACCGCGGGTGGAGGTCGATGCGGTATCCCCAGGCCCCGGCACGTTCTGTGCCGGCGCAGGCTCACCAGACCGCCATGCCCGCTGTCGCCCGAGGAAGCCAGGAGCCGGTCCAAATTTTGCCCTGACGGGCATTTCGGTCAGGGCAGGTGACCTGTGGCTGGGTGGCTGCCTTCTTGTCCACCCGCACCCTCCAGTCGCCAAACTCCTGGCCGCCCGCGCCTCTCGCCGGGGTGCAGCGGGGGACAGGTGCCGGCGCCCCAGCCAGCCAGCACGGACGTGGTGGGCCGGCCCCGAGAAAGCCGCCGCCCGCGGGAGGTTGGTGGCGGCGCCCGGGTGGGAACGCCAACCGGCTCGAGGGCGAACGCCCGGCCACTCACCAGGGTGGGTAATCAATCGTCCGTCCGTGGGGCCGAGCTGTCTTACTAGGCCCCGAGGCGGGATCCCGCGGGGCGTGGCCAGCGGGGGACTCGCCCGCTGTGTGGTGGAGCGGTTGGCAGGTGTGGTTGGTCAAAGGCCCTCAAGTGAAGGAGCGTGGCGCCCACAGTCTGGCCGGATGGGAACGGGGTCCTCCGCAGGGCTTAGAGAGAAGGCGACGCGCGTCGGGGAGATTGGGGGGAGGGGGTGTGGGCCAAGGGGCCGTGCCGGGAAGAGAGCGGCTGTGGTGGGCGCTGGCGGGAGCCCGGCCGGGAAGCCTGGTTGTGTGTGTGGGGGGGGCCAAAAGGTGGGCTTGTCAGGAGTGGGATTCGAACCCACGCCTCCAGGGGAGACTGCGACCTGAACGCAGCGCCTTAGACCGCTCGGCCATCCTGACGGCGGGCCTGGGCGCGTCGCGGCTCGCCAGGCTGGGAGCCGGGGTCGCTCGCTGGCCCCGTGGTGCGCCGAGCCCTGGCGGTGTGGGAGCGCCAGCGACGGGCCAGGCGGGCCGGGAGGAAGCCAGGTCGGCGCAGCGGGGCGCCTGCGCCCGCCGGGAACGCACCCGCGGACGCGTCCCCAACCGAGACCGGCTGAGTCCCACACGCCCTGTGCTGGCAGGAGCGCGCCCGGCGCGCGGTCCTCCTGCTCCTGCTCCTGCCCGCGCCGTGCTGGCTAGCCCGCTCCCCTACCCGGTGCGCGGCTCCCTACCCCGACTGCCAGATGCCGGTGCGGTGGGCGACCGGCAGGCCGCACAGGGTCGATTTCGGTGCGTGGCTGTGGACCGAACCAGGGCCGGGGCCGGGGCCGGGGCCGGGGCCGGGGCCGGGGCCGGTGCCGGGCACGGTCCCAGGGCCAGTTGGTGTGGGCTGGTTGAGGGTGCCTTCGTGGCCTCTGGCGGGGGAGTGGGGCCGGGAAGGGGCGGCCGGGGCAGAGGGTCGGTCTAGACGTGGGAGAGGGGACGGGCGCCGCGACGGCGGGCGCCGCCGTCCTCGTTAGTATAGTGGTGAGTATCCCCGCCTGTCACGCGGGAGACCGGGGTTCGATTCCCCGACGGGGAGGCAGCCGCCCTCTTTTTTGGCAGTCGCCCATGTGCCCAGGCCTCTACCTATGCGTGGCCTGCTTGGCCCTCGGCGGTCCCGCTCTCCCGCTGGGCGCAGGATGCCCCTTCGTGCCTGGCGCGCCCACCTCGCGGTCCCCCGTCCCCCACCACCCTGTCCCCTTCCCAAGCCGCCCTGCCTTCTTCCTCGCCCGGAGCTCTGTGGCCACAGACGGAGCGCCCGGCCCCGAGTGGGTGTGGAAAAGGGCTCCCTGCCACTTGCGTAAGCTGGGCCGGCGGAGGCGAGCGGCCCCGCCATGTGCGTCGCGGCAGGGCCTGGTCGGGAGACCGCGGCGGCGCCCACGGTGCCCTGCTCGGCAGCCGGGCCCGGCTGGAGCGGCTGTCTTGGCCGGGCGGCGTTGGTGGTATAGTGGTGAGCATAGCTGCCTTCCAAGCAGTTGACCCGGGTTCGATTCCCGGCCAACGCAGCGAGTCGACCTTTTGACGAGGCCCCGGGGGCTCGTTGGGTGCCGGGGAATGCGTGCTGGCCTCCTTCTGCTGGGTGGACGCGGGAAGGAGTCCAGTCGAGGCGAGCCGGGCGTTGCATCGTTTTGAGGGCGCCGCCAGCACCCGGGGCCGTTGCCAGCCACGGGCGGCCCGCGGCAGCTGTGGCAGCCGGCCGCACCTGGATCCCGGCGTGAGGGCAAACGGACCGCCCTGGGGTGCGGAGGCAGCGCCCAGCACCTGGGACCCAGGCGTCTGGCCCCAGATGGCGCAGGCGCCGGCCAGCCAACCCCACGCTCCCTGGTGGTCTAGTGGTTAGGATTCGGCGCTCTCACCGCCGCGGCCCGGGTTCGATTCCCGGTCAGGGAAGCCTTTCTTCTTCCTCTCTGGCGCCTTCACGTCACACCTCTCTCCCCTTTTGGACAACTGCTTCTTGTGCTCGCTCGCTCACTTCCCCCGTGCCTTGAAGACAGGCCCCTGCGGATCCTCGCCTGCACTCTCCACGTCCAGCCTAACGAACCCTGGCCACTCTAGCTCTCCAACCACTTACTCCTTTTCAGTTTCTGCCCCCCTCCTTGCCCGTCACTCACTTACCACAGCCTCTCCAGGCCCAACCCCTTGCTCCCGTCAGAAGTCACAGCAGCACCAGCACCAGCACCAGCACCACCACCATCACTGCGCGCGCGCGCGCCCGCGCCCACACACACGCATGCACGCCACTCGCCGACTGCCCCCACCGAGGGGAAACTTTGAACTCACCACCGGTGACTTTATTTGCACAAGAAACCACGTGGCCTTCACCTGCTTCTCCTGTTCTCAGTGAGCCTGGCATCACCTTCTCTCGAGCGCATCTCTTAGCGGACTCCGGGTGTGCATTTCACCACCGGAACGCTGTACCCGGCCTCAAGAGTGCAAGGCACAACGGAGAACGCCCCTCCACCAGCCCCTAGGTTGGACTTTGGCTAGTTTCCCCTTCCCACCCGACCTCACGTCCATCCGCCCAGCTCTTCAGGCCTCTCTGCCCAGAACCGCATCCGACGTGTTGGCAGCCTCCGCCCAAAGCCACGGAGCAGAGAGTTCAGACAGTCCAGTCAGTCTTCTAGCGGCTGGAACTTCTCTCGGCTTCCAAGCGGACGCCCAGGCTTTGGCAGCAACCTGCCACTGACCCCACTTCTCTCGACCACCGGACCGCTGCCGGAAATCCGCCCCTGACGGCACACGTGGGCTTGCCTTCATGGAACGATTGGGGAGGAGTGAGAGAGACGGGGGTGGGGGTGGGGGGGGGAGAGAGAGAGAGAGAGACTGTGTTTGGGGACATGGGTGGGGTGGAGAGGTCACGTGGAGGCTTCCTTGCCCTAGGGTCACGCGTGAGCCACAGTGACGGCTAAAACTGACCGTTCTCACCGGCGGTGTTCGGGCAAAGTCCGCGACACCGAAAAAGGAGACGACTGAGAACGGAGGGTCTGCGGCCAGTACCAGGCGCTTGTGTCGTTGCCTGCACGGGGTGGGGTTGGCGGGTTAAATCTGGGCAAAGCGCTGACTCGCTGCAAAGGGTAGGGAGTGCCTCCTGAGGCTCAGGTAGGATTTGGGCGGGCAGCCGGCGGGTGCGGGTTTGGGTGGCATACAGAGGTGACAATCGGCCAGGCGCCTGTGCGTTCGGTGTGGCGGGCCGTCGTGGCGGGATGGAGGAACCGGATGGACGGCAGGACCGGGCATTCGAGAGCGGTGAGCACAGGGCCTGTGAGGCAGAGGGGAGAGCAAAAGGAGGACTGGTGGATGCCAGGTTGCCGCGAATCGTATTGTGCGCGGTCCCGGCGGGATCTCCCCAGGTCGAGATAGGAGCGCGGCGTGCCTCCAGGGAGGCGCTGAGACTGAGGAGTTGGTGCCCGAGTGAGGGTGTAGCGTGTCTGGGGCAGGCGTGAAGAGCGGGCAGGGAAGGCCCGCGGACCGGAGTCCCCCGGTGCTTGGCATCCAGATGAAAAGCGGCTCAACGCACAGGGGGGCGACCCGCGGTCCACGAGCAGAGTGATTTCAGACCCAGCGACGTCTGTGCATGTGTGGGTGGGGAGCGGTGGGAGCTGTGGCGCCGATGACGGCGTTGGGGTGGGAGGCGGCGGCTGCGGAATGAGGGTAGGATGAGGAGCGTGATTTTGGAAGCCCCACGGCATGATACCACTGGGAGTCATTTGGAGTCCTTCCTGCGCCCCACGGCAGCCGTGGGCCGGTAGGAGGCCACTCGTGGGAGAGGTGAGTTCTGGTCCGACGGTCCGGCGTTTGGTGTGCGGTCGAGGTACCTGGCGGCCTCCATGGACGCGAAATGCGTGTGGGAAGGCAACTGGAGAGTGAAGGGACAAGACGGCTGGTGTCAGGCACAAGGGTGGGGGAAGGGGAGAAGCACAGGGACTCTGGGGCCCTGCTTCCCCGACAGGGGGTGGAAGGGGCAGAGGTGAGTGTCTCGGGGTCGCTGCGTTGAGGGAGGGGGCGAGTGGGGCCAGGTGCCGAGCTGTCAGCGCGCAGGCTGTGGGGGGTCGGGAAGCAGAGGCGCAGGGCACACGTGGAGGCAGCCGTGGAACCCAAGGATGGGGCTTCGGGACCAAAAGGGGACCGAGTGTTGCATGGGCCGGGAATCGAACCCGGGCCTCCCGCGTGGCAGGCGAGAATTCTACCACTGAACCACCCATGCACCCATGGCGCGCACCTCCGTGCAACCTCGTGACAGTGGCCACCGCCTTCCGTGAGTTGCTGCTTGGTGGGACCGTGAAGGAGGCTGCGGGGATGGATGGTGGGCCCTGGGCGTCCTGCAGCCGGCGGGGGCGTGCGCGTGTGTGCACACCGCGGGTGGAGGTCGATGCGGTATCCCCAGGCCCCGGCACGTTCTGTGCCGGCGCAGGCTCACCAGACCGCCATGCCCGCTGTCGCCCGAGGAAGCCAGGAGCCGGTCCAAATTTTGCCCTGACGGGCATTTCGGTCAGGGCAGGTGACCCGTGGCTGGGTGGCTGCCTTCTTGTCCACCCGCACCCTCCAGTCGCCAAACTCCTGGCCGCCCGCGCCTCTCGCCGGGGTGCAGCGGGGGACAGGTGCCGGCGCCCCAGCCAGCCAGCACGGACGTGGTGGGCCGGCCCCGAGAAAGCCGCCGCCCGCGGGAGGTTGGTGGCGGCGCCCGGGTGGGAACGCCAACCGGCTCGAGGGCGAACGCCCGGCCACTCACCAGGGTGGGTAATCAATCGTCCGTCCGTGGGGCCGAGCTGTCTTACTAGGCCCCGAGGCGGGATCCCGCGGGGCGTGGCCAGCGGGGGACTCGCCCGCTGTGTGGTGGAGCGGTTGGCAGGTGTGGTTGGTCAAAGGCCCTCAAGTGAAGGAGCGTGGCGCCCACAGTCTGGCCGGATGGGAACGGGGTCCTCCGCAGGGCTTAGAGAGAAGGCGACGCGCGTCGGGGAGATTGGGGGGAGGGGGTGTGGGCCAAGGGGCCGTGCCGGGAAGAGAGCGGCTGTGGTGGGCGCTGGCGGGAGCCCGGCCGGGAAGCCTGGTTGTGTGTGTGGGGGGGGCCAAAAGGTGGGCTTGTCAGGAGTGGGATTCGAACCCACGCCTCCAGGGGAGACTGCGACCTGAACGCAGCGCCTTAGACCGCTCGGCCATCCTGACGGCGGGCCTGGGCGCGTCGCGGCTCGCCAGGCTGGGAGCCGGGGTCGCTCGCTGGCCCCGTGGTGCGCCGAGCCCTGGCGGTGTGGGAGCGCCAGCGACGGGCCAGGCGGGCCGGGAGGAAGCCAGGTCGGCGCAGCGGGGCGCCTGCGCCCGCCGGGAACGCACCCGCGGACGCGTCCCCAACCGAGACCGGCTGAGTCCCACACGCCCTGTGCTGGCAGGAGCGCGCCCGGCGCGCGGTCCTCCTGCTCCTGCTCCTGCCCGCGCCGTGCTGGCTAGCCCGCTCCCCTACCCGGTGCGCGGCTCCCTACCCCGACTGCCAGATGCCGGTGCGGTGGGCGACCGGCAGGGCGCACAGGGTCGATTTCGGTGCGTGGCTGTGGACCGAACCAGGGCCGGGGCCGGGGCCGGGGCCGGGGCCGGGGCCGGGGCCGGTGCCGGGCACGGTCCCAGGGCCAGTTGGTGTGGGCTGGTTGAGGGTGCCTTCGTGGCCTCTGGCGGGGGAGTGGGGCCGGGAAGGGGCGGCCGGGGCAGAGGGTCGGTCTAGACGTGGGAGAGGGGACGGGCGCCGCGACGGCGGGCGCCGCCGTCCTCGTTAGTATAGTGGTGAGTATCCCCGCCTGTCACGCGGGAGACCGGGGTTCGATTCCCCGACGGGGAGGCAGCCGCCCTCTTTTTTGGCAGTCGCCCATGTGCCCAGGCCTCTACCTATGCGTGGCCTGCTTGGCCCTCGGCGGTCCCGCTCTCCCGCTGGGCGCAGGATGCCCCTTCGTGCCTGGCGCGCCCACCTCGCGGTCCCCCGTCCCCCACCACCCTGTCCCCTTCCCAAGCCGCCCTGCCTTCTTCCTCGCCCGGAGCTCTGTGGCCACAGACGGAGCGCCCGGCCCCGAGTGGGTGTGGAAAAGGGCTCCCTGCCACTTGCGTAAGCTGGGCCGGCGGAGGCGAGCGGCCCCGCCATGTGCGTCGCGGCAGGGCCTGGTCGGGAGACCGCGGCGGCGCCCACGGTGCCCTGCTCGGCAGCCGGGCCCGGCTGGAGCGGCTGTCTTGGCCGGGCGGCGTTGGTGGTATAGTGGTGAGCATAGCTGCCTTCCAAGCAGTTGACCCGGGTTCGATTCCCGGCCAACGCAGCGAGTCGACCTTTTGACGAGGCCCCGGGGGCTCGTTGGGTGCCGGGGAATGCGTGCTGGCCTCCTTCTGCTGGGTGGACGCGGGAAGGAGTCCAGTCGAGGCGAGCCGGGCGTTGCATCGTTTTGAGGGCGCCGCCAGCACCCGGGGCCGTTGCCAGCCACGGGCGGCCCGCGGCAGCTGTGGCAGCCGGCCGCACCTGGATCCCGGCGTGAGGGCAAACGGACCGCCCTGGGGTGCGGAGGCAGCGCCCAGCACCTGGGACCCAGGCGTCTGGCCCCAGATGGCGCAGGCGCCGGCCAGCCAACCCCACGCTCCCTGGTGGTCTAGTGGTTAGGATTCGGCGCTCTCACCGCCGCGGCCCGGGTTCGATTCCCGGTCAGGGAAGCCTTTCTTCTTCCTCTCTGGCGCCTTCACGTCACACCTCTCTCCCCTTTTGGACAACTGCTTCTTGTGCTCGCTCGCTCACTTCCCCCGTGCCTTGAAGACAGGCCCCTGCGGATCCTCGCCTGCACTCTCCACGTCCAGCCTAACGAACCCTGGCCACTCTAGCTCTCCAACCACTTACTCCTTTTCAGTTTCTGCCCCCCTCCTTGCCCGTCACTCACTTACCACAGCCTCTCCAGGCCCAACCCCTTGCTCCCGTCAGAAGTCACAGCAGCACCAGCACCAGCACCAGCACCACCACCATCACTGCGCGCGCGCGCGCCCGCGCCCACACACACGCATGCACGCCACTCGCCGACTGCCCCCACCGAGGGGAAACTTTGAACTCACCACCGGTGACTTTATTTGCACAAGAAACCACGTGGCCTTCACCTGCTTCTCCTGTTCTCAGTGAGCCTGGCATCACCTTCTCTCGAGCGCATCTCTTAGCGGACTCCGGGTGTGCATTTCACCACCGGAACGCTGTACCCGGCCTCAAGAGTGCAAGGCACAACGGAGAACGCCCCTCCACCAGCCCCTAGGTTGGACTTTGGCTAGTTTCCCCTTCCCACCCGACCTCACGTCCATCCGCCCAGCTCTTCAGGCCTCTCTGCCCAGAACCGCATCCGACGTGTTGGCAGCCTCCGCCCAAAGCCACGGAGCAGAGAGTTCAGACAGTCCAGTCAGTCTTCTAGCGGCTGGAACTTCTCTCGGCTTCCAAGCGGACGCCCAGGCTTTGGCAGCAACCTGCCACTGACCCCACTTCTCTCGACCACCGGACCGCTGCCGGAAATCCGCCCCTGACGGCACACGTGGGCTTGCCTTCATGGAACGATTGGGGAGGAGTGAGAGAGACGGGGGTGGGGGTGGGGGGGGGAGAGAGAGAGAGAGAGACTGTGTTTGGGGACATGGGTGGGGTGGAGAGGTCACGTGGAGGCTTCCTTGCCCTAGGGTCACGCGTGAGCCACAGTGACGGCTAAAACTGACCGTTCTCACCGGCGGTGTTCGGGCAAAGTCCGCGACACCGAAAAAGGAGACGACTGAGAACGGAGGGTCTGCGGCCAGTACCAGGCGCTTGTGTCGTTGCCTGCACGGGGTGGGGTTGGCGGGTTAAATCTGGGCAAAGCGCTGACTCGCTGCAAAGGGTAGGGAGTGCCTCCTGAGGCTCAGGTAGGATTTGGGCGGGCAGCCGGCGGGTGCGGGTTTGGGTGGCATACAGAGGTGACAATCGGCCAGGCGCCTGTGCGTTCGGTGTGGCGGGCCGTCGTGGCGGGATGGAGGAACCGGATGGACGGCAGGACCGGGCATTCGAGAGCGGTGAGCACAGGGCCTGTGAGGCAGAGGGGAGAGCAAAAGGAGGACTGGTGGATGCCAGGTTGCCGCGAATCGTATTGTGCGCGGTCCCGGCGGGATCTCCCCAGGTCGAGATAGGAGCGCGGCGTGCCTCCAGGGAGGCGCTGAGACTGAGGAGTTGGTGCCCGAGTGAGGGTGTAGCGTGTCTGGGGCAGGCGTGAAGAGCGGGCAGGGAAGGCCCGCGGACCGGAGTCCCCCGGTGCTTGGCATCCAGATGAAAAGCGGCTCAACGCACAGGGGGGCGACCCGCGGTCCACGAGCAGAGTGATTTCAGACCCAGCGACGTCTGTGCATGTGTGGGTGGGGAGCGGTGGGAGCTGTGGCGCCGATGACGGCGTTGGGGTGGGAGGCGGCGGCTGCGGAATGAGGGTAGGATGAGGAGCGTGATTTTGGAAGCCCCACGGCATGATACCACTGGGAGTCATTTGGAGTCCTTCCTGCGCCCCACGGCAGCCGTGGGCCGGTAGGAGGCCACTCGTGGGAGAGGTGAGTTCTGGTCCGACGGTCCGGCGTTTGGTGTGCGGTCGAGGTACCTGGCGGCCTCCATGGACGCGAAATGCGTGTGGGAAGGCAACTGGAGAGTGAAGGGACAAGACGGCTGGTGTCAGGCACAAGGGTGGGGGAAGGGGAGAAGCACAGGGACTCTGGGGCCCTGCTTCCCCGACAGGGGGTGGAAGGGGCAGAGGTGAGTGTCTCGGGGTCGCTGCGTTGAGGGAGGGGGCGAGTGGGGCCAGGTGCCGAGCTGTCAGCGCGCAGGCTGTGGGGGGTCGGGAAGCAGAGGCGCAGGGCACACGTGGAGGCAGCCGTGGAACCCAAGGATGGGGCTTCGGGACCAAAAGGGGACCGAGTGTTGCATGGGCCGGGAATCGAACCCGGGCCTCCCGCGTGGCAGGCGAGAATTCTACCACTGAACCACCCATGCACCCATGGCGCGCACCTCCGTGCAACCTCGTGACAGTGGCCACCGCCTTCCGTGAGTTGCTGCTTGGTGGGACCGTGAAGGAGGCTGCGGGGATGGATGGTGGGCCCTGGGCGTCCTGCAGCCGGCGGGGGCGTGCGCGTGTGTGCACACCGCGGGTGGAGGTCGATGCGGTATCCCCAGGCCCCGGCACGTTCTGTGCCGGCCCAGGCTCACCAGACCGCCATGCCCGCTGTCGCCCGAGGAAGCCAGGAGCCGGTCCAAATTTTGCCCTGACGGGCATTTCGGTCAGGGCAGGTGACCCGTGGCTGGGTGGCTGCCTTCTTGTCCACCCGCACCCTCCAGTCGCCAAACTCCTGGCCGCCCGCGCCTCTCGCCGGGGTGCAGCGGGGGACAGGTGCCGGCGCCCCAGCCAGCCAGCACGGACGTGGTGGGCCGGCCCCGAGAAAGCCGCCGCCCGCGGGAGGTTGGTGGCGGCGCCCGGGTGGGAACGCCAACCGGCTCGAGGGCGAACGCCCGGCCACTCACCAGGGTGGGTAATCAATCGTCCGTCCGTGGGGCCGAGCTGTCTTACCAGGCCCCGAGGCGGGATCCCGCGGGGCGTGGCCAGCGGGGGACTCGCCCGCTGTGTGGTGGAGCGGTTGGCAGGTGTGGTTGGTCAAAGGCCCTCAAGTGAAGGAGCGTGGCGCCCACAGTCTGGCCGGATGGGAACGGGGTCCTCCGCAGGGCTTAGAGAGAAGGCGACGCGCGTCGGGGAGATTGGGGGGAGGGGGTGTGGGCCAAGGGGCCGTGCCGGGAAGAGAGCGGCTGTGGTGGGCGCTGGCGGGAGCCCGGCCGGGAAGCCTGGTTGTGTGTGTGGGGGGGGCCAAAAGGTGGGCTTGTCAGGAGTGGGATTCGAACCCACGCCTCCAGGGGAGACTGCGACCTGAACGCAGCGCCTTAGACCGCTCGGCCATCCTGACGGCGGGCCTGGGCGCGTCGCGGCTCGCCAGGCTGGGAGCCGGGGTCGCTCGCTGGCCCCGTGGTGCGCCGAGCCCTGGCGGTGTGGGAGCGCCAGCGACGGGCCAGGCGGGCCGGGAGGAAGCCAGGTCGGCGCAGCGGGGCGCCTGCGCCCGCCGGGAACGCACCCGCGGACGCGTCCCCAACCGAGACCGGCTGAGTCCCACACGCCCTGTGCTGGCAGGAGCGCGCCCGGCGCGCGGTCCTCCTGCTCCTGCTCCTGCCCGCGCCGTGCTGGCTAGCCCGCTCCCCTACCCGGTGCGCGGCTCCCTACCCCGACTGCCAGATGCCGGTGCGGTGGGCGACCGGCAGGGCGCACAGGGTCGATTTCGGTGCGTGGCTGTGGACCGAACCAGGGCCGGGGCCGGGGCCGGGGCCGGGGCCGGGGCCGGGGCCGGTGCCGGGCACGGTCCCAGGGCCAGTTGGTGTGGGCTGGTTGAGGGTGCCTTCGTGGCCTCTGGCGGGGGAGTGGGGCCGGGAAGGGGCGGCCGGGGCAGAGGGTCGGTCTAGACGTGGGAGAGGGGACGGGCGCCGCGACGGCGGGCGCCGCCGTCCTCGTTAGTATAGTGGTGAGTATCCCCGCCTGTCACGCGGGAGACCGGGGTTCGATTCCCCGACGGGGAGGCAGCCGCCCTCTTTTTTGGCAGTCGCCCATGTGCCCAGGCCTCTACCTATGCGTGGCCTGCTTGGCCCTCGGCGGTCCCGCTCTCCCGCTGGGCGCAGGATGCCCCTTCGTGCCTGGCGCGCCCACCTCGCGGTCCCCCGTCCCCCACCACCCTGTCCCCTTCCCAAGCCGCCCTGCCTTCTTCCTCGCCCGGAGCTCTGTGGCCACAGACGGAGCGCCCGGCCCCGAGTGGGTGTGGAAAAGGGCTCCCTGCCACTTGCGTAAGCTGGGCCGGCGGAGGCGAGCGGCCCCGCCATGTGCGTCGCGGCAGGGCCTGGTCGGGAGACCGCGGCGGCGCCCACGGTGCCCTGCTCGGCAGCCGGGCCCGGCTGGAGCGGCTGTCTTGGCCGGGCGGCGTTGGTGGTATAGTGGTGAGCATAGCTGCCTTCCAAGCAGTTGACCCGGGTTCGATTCCCGGCCAACGCAGCGAGTCGACCTTTTGACGAGGCCCCGGGGGCTCGTTGGGTGCCGGGGAATGCGTGCTGGCCTCCTTCTGCTGGGTGGACGCGGGAAGGAGTCCAGTCGAGGCGAGCCGGGCGTTGCATCGTTTTGAGGGCGCCGCCAGCACCCGGGGCCGTTGCCAGCCACGGGCGGCCCGCGGCAGCTGTGGCAGCCGGCCGCACCTGGATCCCGGCGTGAGGGCAAACGGACCGCCCTGGGGTGCGGAGGCAGCGCCCAGCACCTGGGACCCAGGCGTCTGGCCCCAGATGGCGCAGGCGCCGGCCAGCCAACCCCACGCTCCCTGGTGGTCTAGTGGTTAGGATTCGGCGCTCTCACCGCCGCGGCCCGGGTTCGATTCCCGGTCAGGGAAGCCTTTCTTCTTCCTCTCTGGCGCCTTCACGTCACACCTCTCTCCCCTTTTGGACAACTGCTTCTTGTGCTCGCTCGCTCACTTCCCCCGTGCCTTGAAGACAGGCCCCTGCGGATCCTCGCCTGCACTCTCCACGTCCAGCCTAACGAACCCTGGCCACTCTAGCTCTCCAACCACTTACTCCTTTTCAGTTTCTGCCCCCCTCCTTGCCCGTCACTCACTTACCACAGCCTCTCCAGGCCCAACCCCTTGCTCCCGTCAGAAGTCACAGCAGCACCAGCACCAGCACCAGCACCACCACCATCACTGCGCGCGCGCGCGCCCGCGCCCACACACACGCATGCACGCCACTCGCCGACTGCCCCCACCGAGGGGAAACTTTGAACTCACCACCGGTGACTTTATTTGCACAAGAAACCACGTGGCCTTCACCTGCTTCTCCTGTTCTCAGTGAGCCTGGCATCACCTTCTCTCGAGCGCATCTCTTAGCGGACTCCGGGTGTGCATTTCACCACCGGAACGCTGTACCCGGCCTCAAGAGTGCAAGGCACAACGGAGAACGCCCCTCCACCAGCCCCTAGGTTGGACTTTGGCTAGTTTCCCCTTCCCACCCGACCTCACGTCCATCCGCCCAGCTCTTCAGGCCTCTCTGCCCAGAACCGCATCCGACGTGTTGGCAGCCTCCGCCCAAAGCCACGGAGCAGAGAGTTCAGACAGTCCAGTCAGTCTTCTAGCGGCTGGAACTTCTCTCGGCTTCCAAGCGGACGCCCAGGCTTTGGCAGCAACCTGCCACTGACCCCACTTCTCTCGACCACCGGACCGCTGCCGGAAATCCGCCCCTGACGGCACACGTGGGCTTGCCTTCATGGAACGATTGGGGAGGAGTGAGAGAGACGGGGGTGGGGGTGGGGGGGGGAGAGAGAGAGAGAGAGACTGTGTTTGGGGACATGGGTGGGGTGGAGAGGTCACGTGGAGGCTTCCTTGCCCTAGGGTCACGCGTGAGCCACAGTGACGGCTAAAACTGACCGTTCTCACCGGCGGTGTTCGGGCAAAGTCCGCGACACCGAAAAAGGAGACGACTGAGAACGGAGGGTCTGCGGCCAGTACCAGGCGCTTGTGTCGTTGCCTGCACGGGGTGGGGTTGGCGGGTTAAATCTGGGCAAAGCGCTGACTCGCTGCAAAGGGTAGGGAGTGCCTCCTGAGGCTCAGGTAGGATTTGGGCGGGCAGCCGGCGGGTGCGGGTTTGGGTGGCATACAGAGGTGACAATCGGCCAGGCGCCTGTGCGTTCGGTGTGGCGGGCCGTCGTGGCGGGATGGAGGAACCGGATGGACGGCAGGACCGGGCATTCGAGAGCGGTGAGCACAGGGCCTGTGAGGCAGAGGGGAGAGCAAAAGGAGGACTGGTGGATGCCAGGTTGCCGCGAATCGTATTGTGCGCGGTCCCGGCGGGATCTCCCCAGGTCGAGATAGGAGCGCGGCGTGCCTCCAGGGAGGCGCTGAGACTGAGGAGTTGGTGCCCGAGTGAGGGTGTAGCGTGTCTGGGGCAGGCGTGAAGAGCGGGCAGGGAAGGCCCGCGGACCGGAGTCCCCCGGTGCTTGGCATCCAGATGAAAAGCGGCTCAACGCACAGGGGGGCGACCCGCGGTCCACGAGCAGAGTGATTTCAGACCCAGCGACGTCTGTGCATGTGTGGGTGGGGAGCGGTGGGAGCTGTGGCGCCGATGACGGCGTTGGGGTGGGAGGCGGCGGCTGCGGAATGAGGGTAGGATGAGGAGCGTGATTTTGGAAGCCCCACGGCATGATACCACTGGGAGTCATTTGGAGTCCTTCCTGCGCCCCACGGCAGCCGTGGGCCGGTAGGAGGCCACTCGTGGGAGAGGTGAGTTCTGGTCCGACGGTCCGGCGTTTGGTGTGCGGTCGAGGTACCTGGCGGCCTCCATGGACGCGAAATGCGTGTGGGAAGGCAACTGGAGAGTGAAGGGACAAGACGGCTGGTGTCAGGCACAAGGGTGGGGGAAGGGGAGAAGCACAGGGACTCTGGGGCCCTGCTTCCCCGACAGGGGGTGGAAGGGGCAGAGGTGAGTGTCTCGGGGTCGCTGCGTTGAGGGAGGGGGCGAGTGGGGCCAGGTGCCGAGCTGTCAGCGCGCAGGCTGTGGGGGGTCGGGAAGCAGAGGCGCAGGGCACACGTGGAGGCAGCCGTGGAACCCAAGGATGGGGCTTCGGGACCAAAAGGGGACCGAGTGTTGCATGGGCCGGGAATCGAACCCGGGCCTCCCGCGTGGCAGGCGAGAATTCTACCACTGAACCACCCATGCACCCATGGCGCGCACCTCCGTGCAACCTCGTGACAGTGGCCACCGCCTTCCGTGAGTTGCTGCTTGGTGGGACCGTGAAGGAGGCTGCGGGGATGGATGGTGGGCCCTGGGCGTCCTGCAGCCGGCGGGGGCGTGCGCGTGTGTGCACACCGCGGGTGGAGGTCGATGCGGTATCCCCAGGCCCCGGCACGTTCTGTGCCGGCGCAGGCTCACCAGACCGCCATGCCCGCTGTCGCCCGAGGAAGCCAGGAGCCGGTCCAAATTTTGCCCTGACGGGCATTTCGGTCAGGGCAGGTGACCTGTGGCTGGGTGGCTGCCTTCTTGTCCACCCGCACCCTCCAGTCGCCAAACTCCTGGCCGCCCGCGCCTCTCGCCGGGGTGCAGCGGGGGACAGGTGCCGGCGCCCCAGCCAGCCAGCACGGACGTGGTGGGCCGGCCCCGAGAAAGCCGCCGCCCGCGGGAGGTTGGTGGCGGCGCCCGGGTGGGAACGCCAACCGGCTCGAGGGCGAACGCCCGGCCACTCACCAGGGTGGGTAATCAATCGTCCGTCCGTGGGGCCGAGCTGTCTTACCAGGCCCCGAGGCGGGATCCCGCGGGGCGTGGCCAGCGGGGGACTCGCCCGCTGTGTGGTGGAGCGGTTGGCAGGTGTGGTTGGTCAAAGGCCCTCAAGTGAAGGAGCGTGGCGCCCACAGTCTGGCCGGATGGGAACGGGGTCCTCCGCAGGGCTTAGAGAGAAGGCGACGCGCGTCGGGGAGATTGGGGGGAGGGGGTGTGGGCCAAGGGGCCGTGCCGGGAAGAGAGCGGCTGTGGTGGGCGCTGGCGGGAGCCCGGCCGGGAAGCCTGGTTGTGTGTGTGGGGGGGGCCAAAAGGTGGGCTTGTCAGGAGTGGGATTCGAACCCACGCCTCCAGGGGAGACTGCGACCTGAACGCAGCGCCTTAGACCGCTCGGCCATCCTGACGGCGGGCCTGGGCGCGTCGCGGCTCGCCAGGCTGGGAGCCGGGGTCGCTCGCTGGCCCCGTGGTGCGCCGAGCCCTGGCGGTGTGGGAGCGCCAGCGACGGGCCAGGCGGGCCGGGAGGAAGCCAGGTCGGCGCAGCGGGGCGCCTGCGCCCGCCGGGAACGCACCCGCGGACGCGTCCCCAACCGAGACCGGCTGAGTCCCACACGCCCTGTGCTGGCAGGAGCGCGCCCGGCGCGCGGTCCTCCTGCTCCTGCTCCTGCCCGCGCCGTGCTGGCTAGCCCGCTCCCCTACCCGGTGCGCGGCTCCCTACCCCGACTGCCAGATGCCGGTGCGGTGGGCGACCGGCAGGGCGCACAGGGTCGATTTCGGTGCGTGGCTGTGGACCGAACCAGGGCCGGGGCCGGGGCCGGGGCCGGGGCCGGGGCCGGGGCCGGTGCCGGGCACGGTCCCAGGGCCAGTTGGTGTGGGCTGGTTGAGGGTGCCTTCGTGGCCTCTGGCGGGGGAGTGGGGCCGGGAAGGGGCGGCCGGGGCAGAGGGTCGGTCTAGACGTGGGAGAGGGGACGGGCGCCGCGACGGCGGGCGCCGCCGTCCTCGTTAGTATAGTGGTGAGTATCCCCGCCTGTCACGCGGGAGACCGGGGTTCGATTCCCCGACGGGGAGGCAGCCGCCCTCTTTTTTGGCAGTCGCCCATGTGCCCAGGCCTCTACCTATGCGTGGCCTGCTTGGCCCTCGGCGGTCCCGCTCTCCCGCTGGGCGCAGGATGCCCCTTCGTGCCTGGCGCGCCCACCTCGCGGTCCCCCGTCCCCCACCACCCTGTCCCCTTCCCAAGCCGCCCTGCCTTCTTCCTCGCCCGGAGCTCTGTGGCCACAGACGGAGCGCCCGGCCCCGAGTGGGTGTGGAAAAGGGCTCCCTGCCACTTGCGTAAGCTGGGCCGGCGGAGGCGAGCGGCCCCGCCATGTGCGTCGCGGCAGGGCCTGGTCGGGAGACCGCGGCGGCGCCCACGGTGCCCTGCTCGGCAGCCGGGCCCGGCTGGAGCGGCTGTCTTGGCCGGGCGGCGTTGGTGGTATAGTGGTGAGCATAGCTGCCTTCCAAGCAGTTGACCCGGGTTCGATTCCCGGCCAACGCAGCGAGTCGACCTTTTGACGAGGCCCCGGGGGCTCGTTGGGTGCCGGGGAATGCGTGCTGGCCTCCTTCTGCTGGGTGGACGCGGGAAGGAGTCCAGTCGAGGCGAGCCGGGCGTTGCATCGTTTTGAGGGCGCCGCCAGCACCCGGGGCCGTTGCCAGCCACGGGCGGCCCGCGGCAGCTGTGGCAGCCGGCCGCACCTGGATCCCGGCGTGAGGGCAAACGGACCGCCCTGGGGTGCGGAGGCAGCGCCCAGCACCTGGGACCCAGGCGTCTGGCCCCAGATGGCGCAGGCGCCGGCCAGCCAACCCCACGCTCCCTGGTGGTCTAGTGGTTAGGATTCGGCGCTCTCACCGCCGCGGCCCGGGTTCGATTCCCGGTCAGGGAAGCCTTTCTTCTTCCTCTCTGGCGCCTTCACGTCACACCTCTCTCCCCTTTTGGACAACTGCTTCTTGTGCTCGCTCGCTCACTTCCCCCGTGCCTTGAAGACAGGCCCCTGCGGATCCTCGCCTGCACTCTCCACGTCCAGCCTAACGAACCCTGGCCACTCTAGCTCTCCAACCACTTACTCCTTTTCAGTTTCTGCCCCCCTCCTTGCCCGTCACTCACTTACCACAGCCTCTCCAGGCCCAACCCCTTGCTCCCGTCAGAAGTCACAGCAGCACCAGCACCAGCACCAGCACCACCACCATCACTGCGCGCGCGCGCGCGCCCGCGCCCACACACACGCATGCACGCCACTCGCCGACTGCCCCCACCGAGGGGAAACTTTGAACTCACCACCGGTGACTTTATTTGCACAAGAAACCACGTGGCCTTCACCTGCTTCTCCTGTTCTCAGTGAGCCTGGCATCACCTTCTCTCGAGCGCATCTCTTAGCGGACTCCGGGTGTGCATTTCACCACCGGAACGCTGTACCCGGCCTCAAGAGTGCAAGGCACAACGGAGAACGCCCCTCCACCAGCCCCTAGGTTGGACTTTGGCTAGTTTCCCCTTCCCACCCGACCTCACGTCCATCCGCCCAGCTCTTCAGGCCTCTCTGCCCAGAACCGCATCCGACGTGTTGGCAGCCTCCGCCCAAAGCCACGGAGCAGAGAGTTCAGACAGTCCAGTCAGTCTTCTAGCGGCTGGAACTTCTCTCGGCTTCCAAGCGGACGCCCAGGCTTTGGCAGCAACCTGCCACTGACCCCACTTCTCTCGACCACCGGACCGCTGCCGGAAATCCGCCCCTGACGGCACACGTGGGCTTGCCTTCATGGAACGATTGGGGAGGAGTGAGAGAGACGGGGGTGGGGGGGGGGGGGGAGAGAGAGAGAGAGAGACTGTGTTTGGGGACATGGGTGGGGTGGAGAGGTCACGTGGAGGCTTCCTTGCCCTAGGGTCACGCGTGAGCCACAGTGACGGCTAAAACTGACCGTTCTCACCGGCGGTGTTCGGGCAAAGTCCGCGACACCGAAAAAGGAGACGACTGAGAACGGAGGGTCTGCGGCCAGTACCAGGCGCTTGTGTCGTTGCCTGCACGGGGTGGGGTTGGCGGGTTAAATCTGGGCAAAGCGCTGACTCGCTGCAAAGGGTAGGGAGTGCCTCCTGAGGCTCAGGTAGGATTTGGGCGGGCAGCCGGCGGGTGCGGGTTTGGGTGGCATACAGAGGTGACAATCGGCCAGGCGCCTGTGCGTTCGGTGTGGCGGGCCGTCGTGGCGGGATGGAGGAACCGGATGGACGGCAGGACCGGGCATTCGAGAGCGGTGAGCACAGGGCCTGTGAGGCAGAGGGGAGAGCAAAAGGAGGACTGGTGGATGCCAGGTTGCCGCGAATCGTATTGTGCGCGGTCCCGGCGGGATCTCCCCAGGTCGAGATAGGAGCGCGGCGTGCCTCCAGGGAGGCGCTGAGACTGAGGAGTTGGTGCCCGAGTGAGGGTGTAGCGTGTCTGGGGCAGGCGTGAAGAGCGGGCAGGGAAGGCCCGCGGACCGGAGTCCCCCGGTGCTTGGCATCCAGATGAAAAGCGGCTCAACGCACAGGGGGGCGACCCGCGGTCCACGAGCAGAGTGATTTCAGACCCAGCGACGTCTGTGCATGTGTGGGTGGGGAGCGGTGGGAGCTGTGGCGCCGATGACGGCGTTGGGGTGGGAGGCGGCGGCTGCGGAATGAGGGTAGGATGAGGAGCGTGATTTTGGAAGCCCCACGGCATGATACCACTGGGAGTCATTTGGAGTCCTTCCTGCGCCCCACGGCAGCCGTGGGCCGGTAGGAGGCCACTCGTGGGAGAGGTGAGTTCTGGTCCGACGGTCCGGCGTTTGGTGTGCGGTCGAGGTACCTGGCGGCCTCCATGGACGCGAAATGCGTGTGGGAAGGCAACTGGAGAGTGAAGGGACAAGACGGCTGGTGTCAGGCACAAGGGTGGGGGAAGGGGAGAAGCACAGGGACTCTGGGGCCCTGCTTCCCCGACAGGGGGTGGAAGGGGCAGAGGTGAGTGTCTCGGGGTCGCTGCGTTGAGGGAGGGGGCGAGTGGGGCCAGGTGCCGAGCTGTCAGCGCGCAGGCTGTGGGGGGTCGGGAAGCAGAGGCGCAGGGCACACGTGGAGGCAGCCGTGGAACCCAAGGATGGGGCTTCGGGACCAAAAGGGGACCGAGTGTTGCATGGGCCGGGAATCGAACCCGGGCCTCCCGCGTGGCAGGCGAGAATTCTACCACTGAACCACCCATGCACCCATGGCGCGCACCTCCGTGCAACCTCGTGACAGTGGCCACCGCCTTCCGTGAGTTGCTGCTTGGTGGGACCGTGAAGGAGGCTGCGGGGATGGATGGTGGGCCCTGGGCGTCCTGCAGCCGGCGGGGGCGTGCGCGTGTGTGCACACCGCGGGTGGAGGTCGATGCGGTATCCCCAGGCCCCGGCACGTTCTGTGCCGGCCCAGGCTCACCAGACCGCCATGCCCGCTGTCGCCCGAGGAAGCCAGGAGCCGGTCCAAATTTTGCCCTGACGGGCATTTCGGTCAGGGCAGGTGACCCGTGGCTGGGTGGCTGCCTTCTTGTCCACCCGCACCCTCCAGTCGCCAAACTCCTGGCCGCCCGCGCCTCTCGCCGGGGTGCAGCGGGGGACAGGTGCCGGCGCCCCAGCCAGCCAGCACGGACGTGGTGGGCCGGCCCCGAGAAAGCCGCCGCCCGCGGGAGGTTGGTGGCGGCGCCCGGGTGGGAACGCCAACCGGCTCGAGGGCGAACGCCCGGCCACTCACCAGGGTGGGTAATCAATCGTCCGTCCGTGGGGCCGAGCTGTCTTACCAGGCCCCGAGGCGGGATCCCGCGGGGCGTGGCCAGCGGGGGACTCGCCCGCTGTGTGGTGGAGCGGTTGGCAGGTGTGGTTGGTCAAAGGCCCTCAAGTGAAGGAGCGTGGCGCCCACAGTCTGGCCGGATGGGAACGGGGTCCTCCGCAGGGCTTAGAGAGAAGGCGACGCGCGTCGGGGAGATTGGGGGGAGGGGGTGTGGGCCAAGGGGCCGTGCCGGGAAGAGAGCGGCTGTGGTGGGCGCTGGCGGGAGCCCGGCCGGGAAGCCTGGTTGTGTGTGTGGGGGGGGCCAAAAGGTGGGCTTGTCAGGAGTGGGATTCGAACCCACGCCTCCAGGGGAGACTGCGACCTGAACGCAGCGCCTTAGACCGCTCGGCCATCCTGACGGCGGGCCTGGGCGCGTCGCGGCTCGCCAGGCTGGGAGCCGGGGTCGCTCGCTGGCCCCGTGGTGCGCCGAGCCCTGGCGGTGTGGGAGCGCCAGCGACGGGCCAGGCGGGCCGGGAGGAAGCCAGGTCGGCGCAGCGGGGCGCCTGCGCCCGCCGGGAACGCACCCGCGGACGCGTCCCCAACCGAGACCGGCTGAGTCCCACACGCCCTGTGCTGGCAGGAGCGCGCCCGGCGCGCGGTCCTCCTGCTCCTGCTCCTGCCCGCGCCGTGCTGGCTAGCCCGCTCCCCTACCCGGTGCGCGGCTCCCTACCCCGACTGCCAGATGCCGGTGCGGTGGGCGACCGGCAGGGCGCACAGGGTCGATTTCGGTGCGTGGCTGTGGACCGAACCAGGGCCGGGGCCGGGGCCGGGGCCGGGGCCGGGGCCGGGGCCGGTGCCGGGCACGGTCCCAGGGCCAGTTGGTGTGGGCTGGTTGAGGGTGCCTTCGTGGCCTCTGGCGGGGGAGTGGGGCCGGGAAGGGGCGGCCGGGGCAGAGGGTCGGTCTAGACGTGGGAGAGGGGACGGGCGCCGCGACGGCGGGCGCCGCCGTCCTCGTTAGTATAGTGGTGAGTATCCCCGCCTGTCACGCGGGAGACCGGGGTTCGATTCCCCGACGGGGAGGCAGCCGCCCTCTTTTTTGGCAGTCGCCCATGTGCCCAGGCCTCTACCTATGCGTGGCCTGCTTGGCCCTCGGCGGTCCCGCTCTCCCGCTGGGCGCAGGATGCCCCTTCGTGCCTGGCGCGCCCACCTCGCGGTCCCCCGTCCCCCACCACCCTGTCCCCTTCCCAAGCCGCCCTGCCTTCTTCCTCGCCCGGAGCTCTGTGGCCACAGACGGAGCGCCCGGCCCCGAGTGGGTGTGGAAAAGGGCTCCCTGCCACTTGCGTAAGCTGGGCCGGCGGAGGCGAGCGGCCCCGCCATGTGCGTCGCGGCAGGGCCTGGTCGGGAGACCGCGGCGGCGCCCACGGTGCCCTGCTCGGCAGCCGGGCCCGGCTGGAGCGGCTGTCTTGGCCGGGCGGCGTTGGTGGTATAGTGGTGAGCATAGCTGCCTTCCAAGCAGTTGACCCGGGTTCGATTCCCGGCCAACGCAGCGAGTCGACCTTTTGACGAGGCCCCGGGGGCTCGTTGGGTGCCGGGGAATGCGTGCTGGCCTCCTTCTGCTGGGTGGACGCGGGAAGGAGTCCAGTCGAGGCGAGCCGGGCGTTGCATCGTTTTGAGGGCGCCGCCAGCACCCGGGGCCGTTGCCAGCCACGGGCGGCCCGCGGCAGCTGTGGCAGCCGGCCGCACCTGGATCCCGGCGTGAGGGCAAACGGACCGCCCTGGGGTGCGGAGGCAGCGCCCAGCACCTGGGACCCAGGCGTCTGGCCCCAGATGGCGCAGGCGCCGGCCAGCCAACCCCACGCTCCCTGGTGGTCTAGTGGTTAGGATTCGGCGCTCTCACCGCCGCGGCCCGGGTTCGATTCCCGGTCAGGGAAGCCTTTCTTCTTCCTCTCTGGCGCCTTCACGTCACACCTCTCTCCCCTTTTGGACAACTGCTTCTTGTGCTCGCTCGCTCACTTCCCCCGTGCCTTGAAGACAGGCCCCTGCGGATCCTCGCCTGCACTCTCCACGTCCAGCCTAACGAACCCTGGCCACTCTAGCTCTCCAACCACTTACTCCTTTTCAGTTTCTGCCCCCCTCCTTGCCCGTCACTCACTTACCACAGCCTCTCCAGGCCCAACCCCTTGCTCCCGTCAGAAGTCACAGCAGCACCAGCACCAGCACCAGCACCACCACCATCACTGCGCGCGCGCGCGCCCGCGCCCACACACACGCATGCACGCCACTCGCCGACTGCCCCCACCGAGGGGAAACTTTGAACTCACCACCGGTGACTTTATTTGCACAAGAAACCACGTGGCCTTCACCTGCTTCTCCTGTTCTCAGTGAGCCTGGCATCACCTTCTCTCGAGCGCATCTCTTAGCGGACTCCGGGTGTGCATTTCACCACCGGAACGCTGTACCCGGCCTCAAGAGTGCAAGGCACAACGGAGAACGCCCCTCCACCAGCCCCTAGGTTGGACTTTGGCTAGTTTCCCCTTCCCACCCGACCTCACGTCCATCCGCCCAGCTCTTCAGGCCTCTCTGCCCAGAACCGCATCCGACGTGTTGGCAGCCTCCGCCCAAAGCCACGGAGCAGAGAGTTCAGACAGTCCAGTCAGTCTTCTAGCGGCTGGAACTTCTCTCGGCTTCCAAGCGGACGCCCAGGCTTTGGCAGCAACCTGCCACTGACCCCACTTCTCTCGACCACCGGACCGCTGCCGGAAATCCGCCCCTGACGGCACACGTGGGCTTGCCTTCATGGAACGATTGGGGAGGAGTGAGAGAGACGGGGGTGGGGGTGGGGGGGGAGAGAGAGAGAGAGAGACTGTGTTTGGGGACATGGGTGGGGTGGAGAGGTCACGTGGAGGCTTCCTTGCCCTAGGGTCACGCGTGAGCCACAGTGACGGCTAAAACTGACCGTTCTCACCGGCGGTGTTCGGGCAAAGTCCGCGACACCGAAAAAGGAGACGACTGAGAACGGAGGGTCTGCGGCCAGTACCAGGCGCTTGTGTCGTTGCCTGCACGGGGTGGGGTTGGCGGGTTAAATCTGGGCAAAGCGCTGACTCGCTGCAAAGGGTAGGGAGTGCCTCCTGAGGCTCAGGTAGGATTTGGGCGGGCAGCCGGCGGGTGCGGGTTTGGGTGGCATACAGAGGTGACAATCGGCCAGGCGCCTGTGCGTTCGGTGTGGCGGGCCGTCGTGGCGGGATGGAGGAACCGGATGGACGGCAGGACCGGGCATTCGAGAGCGGTGAGCACAGGGCCTGTGAGGCAGAGGGGAGAGCAAAAGGAGGACTGGTGGATGCCAGGTTGCCGCGAATCGTATTGTGCGCGGTCCCGGCGGGATCTCCCCAGGTCGAGATAGGAGCGCGGCGTGCCTCCAGGGAGGCGCTGAGACTGAGGAGTTGGTGCCCGAGTGAGGGTGTAGCGTGTCTGGGGCAGGCGTGAAGAGCGGGCAGGGAAGGCCCGCGGACCGGAGTCCCCCGGTGCTTGGCATCCAGATGAAAAGCGGCTCAACGCACAGGGGGGCGACCCGCGGTCCACGAGCAGAGTGATTTCAGACCCAGCGACGTCTGTGCATGTGTGGGTGGGGAGCGGTGGGAGCTGTGGCGCCGATGACGGCGTTGGGGTGGGAGGCGGCGGCTGCGGAATGAGGGTAGGATGAGGAGCGTGATTTTGGAAGCCCCACGGCATGATACCACTGGGAGTCATTTGGAGTCCTTCCTGCGCCCCACGGCAGCCGTGGGCCGGTAGGAGGCCACTCGTGGGAGAGGTGAGTTCTGGTCCGACGGTCCGGCGTTTGGTGTGCGGTCGAGGTACCTGGCGGCCTCCATGGACGCGAAATGCGTGTGGGAAGGCAACTGGAGAGTGAAGGGACAAGACGGCTGGTGTCAGGCACAAGGGTGGGGGAAGGGGAGAAGCACAGGGACTCTGGGGCCCTGCTTCCCCGACAGGGGGTGGAAGGGGCAGAGGTGAGTGTCTCGGGGTCGCTGCGTTGAGGGAGGGGGCGAGTGGGGCCAGGTGCCGAGCTGTCAGCGCGCAGGCTGTGGGGGGTCGGGAAGCAGAGGCGCAGGGCACACGTGGAGGCAGCCGTGGAACCCAAGGATGGGGCTTCGGGACCAAAAGGGGACCGAGTGTTGCATGGGCCGGGAATCGAACCCGGGCCTCCCGCGTGGCAGGCGA